>NC_056000.1:130541435-135421435 GCF_018446385.1 Zingiber officinale | reverse complement strand
AAAGGAGGAAGATAGTAATTGAGGTGGAGGTCAATGCTAGAGGACCAATTGACCCACTAAAGGGTAGTCGAGCGGAGCCCTACATCATGGGCCGATCGGGCATGTGTTGCCCGACCAGAAAAGGGATGGACTAAGCGAAGCACCAGTGCAACCAAGATCATTAGAAGTTCGTCACGGAGCAAAGGAGCTTGGAGATGATCGTACCGTTATCCCAGTCGAGCAAGAACATACTATCAAGACTCGTCGCCGCATGGAAGAGTAGCCAAGTCCTTCTGATCGTAGGAGTGCTTGGTCGAGCAGAGGAGTACTTGGCTAGTGGCTATTTCGTTGGGCGGATCAGCGGAAGCGTTGCCATATCTTTGGATATACTTTTGGGAGATGATGCCGTCGACATGAGACATGGTCAACAAGCGGATCGTACGACGAACAAATCGGAGGAGAACGTGTCTGTGACCACATGCCAATGACAAATTGGAGAACATGTCCATTGCCACGTGTCCATGATCAATTAGAGAACGTGTTCATAACCACGTGTCCAAGACCAATTGGAGAACGCGCCCATGACCAACGGGCCCACTAAAGGGTAGTCGAGCAGAGCCCTACATCATGGGTCGACCGGGCATGGGTTGCCTGACCGGAAAAGGGATGGGCCAAGCGAAGCGCCCATACAACTAAGATCACTAGAAGTTTGTCACGGAGCAAAGGAACCTAGAGATGATCGGAGCGTTATCCCGGTTGAGTAACACTACAAAAAATTAGGAAAATAGCAACGAAGTATTAGCGACGAAACATAATATTGTAGCTAAACAACGATATTTGCGACTAAATATAGTAACGACGTAAACTTTTTCCTTTTTTTTTTTAAAATATATGTTTGCGACGAAACTAGCAGCGAATTAATTCGCCGCTAAAATGTTTGCGACGAAAGTAAGCACCTTTCGTCGCCAATGGTTTTTTTTTTTAAAAAAAATATGTTTACGACGAATCTAGCGGCGAATTAATTCGCGCTAAAAAATTTGCGATGAAAAGTGTTTGTTTTCGCCACAAATGATTTCTTTTTTAAAAAAAATATATGTTTGCGGCGAATTTAGGAATTTCGCCGCTAATATCCGTTATAAGCTCTAATTCTGCCCCGACCCTTTCTTTCTCCCGATGCACGCAATTCTTCCTCCCTCAGCGATTCCGGGATTCTTCCTCGCTCATTCCTGCGCTCTCCCTCCTCCGGCAAGACTCCCCCGACGCTGCACCGACCCTTTCTTCCTCTCAACGCACGCGATTCCGCGATTCATCCTCCCTCATTCCTGCGCCCTCCCTCCTCCGACGAGACTCCCCCGACGCTGCACCGAACGCCCCGTCTCTTCCTTCCTTCTGGCGAGGCGACTCTTCCCTCCTTCTTGCTCCTGTTATTGCTGTGGATTTGTGTTCTTCCTCTTGAACGTGCTTCACATCAGTTCTTTCCACGAAATAGGTTCGTAATGTAGTGTTTATTATACTCGTACCTCTTTGCATCAAAGCTTGCTCTTTTTCATTCAAACCTGCACTGTTCTACTTCTTGTTTCTTTAGTTTTTGATTTGATTCAAAAGTACATAGTAGACATGAAGCATCTCGATTCATCTGGTTTCGCAGAAGGAGTACATAGTATAGAAGATAATGTTAATTTCGAAGAAGGAGTGAGCATTAATTGAAACTCGAAACCTTTTGTCAGTTGTATTTTTCATTTTTATTCATCTTTATGTGCTTCTGTCTAGTTTAGTTCTTTAGTCCTTGATGATCTCTTTCCTATATTTTTGTTATCCCCATCCACTCCTCATGTTTGTGTCAAATCTTAGCTTGGTAATTAAAATTAATCTTAGCTTTGTGTCAAATCTTGCCTACCTAGTTTAGAATTGTAATATTTTTTTTTGGTAATATAGCCATTTATAGTATAGATGATAATGTCTTGCTTAGTTCTTTATAGTATAGATGATAATGATAATGATAGATGATAATATAGTCATTTTAGGCCACATGTGTAGAAAATTTCTTAGTCATCCAGTCTATCCTTAGATGATAATAATAATTTTTTATTTTAATGCTTAGATGATAATTTTAGGGTTCTTTTGATGCTATTAATTAATTTTAGGATTATTCTATTGAATAATATGATTTTTTTTATATTATTAATCAGGTTATAAATATGGATAAAAGTTGGATAATGATTGAGAACCGGATTGAGCCTGAATATAAAAATGGACTAAATCAATTTTTAAAGGTGGCAAAGAATTATATGATAAGTTTGAATTTATCTAAAATTCGTTGTCCATGTTGAAGGTGTCACGCCCTAGGAAAGTCCCTGTCCGAAGAAATTTCGACAGCACCTCCCCTGTACGGCGGACAATCTGAAACTTTCTACATCCACAATATACATCAGCTACATGCGGTTGGAATATATATACACAACGGAAAATAACAGAAACCAAATATAAACCAAAACACAAAACTGCTAGCCGGCTAGGCTTACACAACCAACAACCAATACAAAATACCACATAACAACCTCAACACTCCAAAAACAACCGGAATACAGATCTAAACAAACTGATACATAAACAAACAAAACATAAGTGAAATCGATAAGTCTTCTGATGTGACGTGGGACCAGCAGACAGGATACTCCAAGCGACACAATAAACAACCTGGTACCTGAAAAATATAGTGTCCACGGGGGTGAGTTCAACAAGTCAGCAGATACCTAGTTGACATGTATAGTAAACTATAACAAATAGTAATAACTATGGAGTACAGTCTCCTGAACAAAAGAAGGTAATGCATAATAGAAAAGGCTGAAGAGTACTGTACTCACCAGGGCCACCTATCAGAATAATCAGGTCGTCAGACCGGAAGTGTCATATATCCTGTATGCATGTCAAACATATGCATCCATCCAAATGCAGCATATAAATGCAGCAAACACAAGCAGTAAATGCATAAATGCGTATGATGCCAATGATGCGTCCTGGTCACCCCTGACGCCAGTCAGTCATCTCACACAAACGGTGAGATCGAGTGGGTAGGGCTGTGACAACCGTGCACTCTACCATCACCACATTTGATGAGTGACTGAGTGGACGGGATGCTGTCGGAGTACTCCTGTCCTCTAACCCCAAATCATAAATGGGGGAGCTCAATGCTCTCATCTCCCGGTACACGATAACGGGGAGGTATCTCTGCCGGCTACCACGCTGAGTCACCTGACCAACGGAGCCAAACAGAGTCCACCGTCTGTCGGCTACCACGCTGCTACACTAAATGCCAGCGGAGCCAAACAGAGCGGAACTGTCTGCTGGCTACCACGCTGAGTCACCTGACCAACGGAGCCAAACAGCAGAACCTCCACACACCTGCCTGATATACCACTAATCCATGAGTGGTGGTGTGTGCAGTACATGTAACTGGCGATGTGCTCAACCATAGTGGAGCCGACAATCGCGCAGCATGTAATCATGATGCATGACACTAAGCATAGCAATAAACTGATCAGCATAACCATATCCATATATATAAAATGAGTATCGTAATATCGATGGTCAAATACGAAGAACTAAAGTACACAGGTCAGATAGGATATCAAAAAACCTAGGTCCTGAACATAACAAGCATGGTATGTCACTACCTCACTGAGCATATATATAATCATATGGGTACTAGCATAAAATGCATAACAGGTGAGCAAACAAGCATGTAACGAGTATCCGGTAGTGACGTATCGAAACAAGGACGAACATAATTATTATTAAAGGTTATAACCTACTAGACATATCAACAAGACATATCAAAAAGATAAGTCAAGGTACCCGCCTCCGATAAGAGTATCGTATTCGGTCCAATCCGACATCGAGATGCTCGTCTCGCATCAAAGTCCTGTGTCAATAATATATATACATTTTTATTTAGCTAACAATTCATTAAATAGCTAAATAAAAATCCGTACGACTAATTTAGGGTAAAACCCTAATCACATCATCCAACCACAATACGTATCCAAATTCCTATACCATACCTCAAGCTCAACTGCTGTTGAACACAGAACAAGGTGAGCTGATTGTTGCTGAAAACCAGGTATACCACAACAAGATCTCCTTGCTGCAGTTTTTTTCCCCCATAACGCACCACACTTGGCTAGAATCCTTCCTACTCAACAGATCAAGATCAACCCCACAACACTTGCCAGCCCGAAATCAGTAGAGCAGTAATGCTACTGATCGAACCTGCAACCCTCTATAAATGGAGAACAACTTTTAGTGATGATCCACGGTAGATATAGGACAAGAACATAACACAAGATAAAAAACTAAACCCTCACCTTGCTGTCACATAGCGAAATCACTACTGCTCTGATCAAAGCTAGGGCACAGAGGAACAGGAAGTTCATCGACGGCAAAGACAGCGTTGGGACCTAGGGTTGAGACCGGCTGCAATGTCGCTAATCTGGCCTCACGAAAACAACCATGGCACCAAAGAATCAAAACCCGTGGCACCTCCCTGATGAAGTCGCTGCTGCCTTGGTTCGGATTCGGCAGCAAGAAGAAGTCTAGGGCACAACAGCAAGCTTGGCTGCTTGCTGCGAGAAGTGACTCTACACTGTGGCTCGCGGCAATTCGGGGAAATCGTCACCAGGGGCTGCGGCGCACAGGGCGGAAGAAAGGCAGCCATCGCTCCATATCAGTGGCACGAAGAGGAAGGAAGCTTCAGCCGGCGACAGTGCTAGGGCGGCAACGATGTTGCTCAGCGTTAGACAGTGGCGTCAAGATTGCTCCGCACAAGAGGTAGAGAAGAGGCTTGGCGAGGGTTTATATGCCCGGGGAGGAGAAACCGCCATGGCGACAACGATTGAGGAAGAAGTGGTTAGGGCAAATGAGTTCGGCCGGGGAAGAAGAGCGCCGGAAAGGGGGCGCTGGCGCCGGCTGTCGTCGCTAGGGCAGAGGATGCTAGGGCGACGCTCAAGTGTCGGCGAGGAGAAAACGTCTGCGGCACAGGAGGAGAAGGAATCGGGCGGCGCGGCTTGAAAGAGAGGGGAAACTATCGGCGTCGGGCGCACGAGGGGAAGGAAGAAGGAAACAGAATTGGGGAGAAAGAAAAGAAAAGGAAAAGAATAAAAATAAATAGACTTTCCCTCGCTTAAATGGGGTAGCCCAAACAGGCTTTTTCCCGGACCCTATTTTCATCCCCGTAAACTCATCCTTACGAGCTTTGAAAAATTCTCGAAAAATTTCCAAAAATTCCAGAAAAGTCCCTTATCATTATTCACTAATTTTTGGTATTTTACAGAAGGTGTGGCAATTTGTTTAAATATGAGTTAGATTATGTTCGAGGACATCTTTATAGGTGGAGATTTGATAAATTATACAAAGTTTGGAACTTTCATGGAGAAGCTACTACATCTTCTATTAATATAAATATTGTCAATGAAGAGGAACATGATCAAGAAGATGATTTTGAAGATATGTTTACTGATTTAAGAAATGCAGAAAATATCAATACCAGTAGACCTCAATTAGATGATATTAATGTAGATGATATTAGAGGAAGTTATACCTCAATGTTTGAATAAGCACAAAAAGAGTTGTATCACAATTGTCCTAATTTTTCTGCATTAAGTTTTTTGGTCAAGTTAATGCATGTGAAGGTGTTAAATGGGTGGAGCAATAAATCTTTTGATATGTTACTTTAGTTATTGCAAGAGGCATTTCCAAAACCGAATGCAATTCCAAACTCTCATTATGAAGCAAAAAAAATGTTAAAAGAGTTAGGATTGACATATGAGAAGATACATGCATGTAAGAATGATTGTATATTATTTTGGGGTGAGCACGAGAATAGAGATATATGTCCAGTGTGCAAGGAGCCCAGATAAAAATATGATGGGATGAATAAGAAAAAGAATGCTCAAAAAATTCTTCGATATTTTCCTTTGAAGGCCAGACTTAAGCGGTTGTTTATTGCCAAACATACAACAAAAGATATGAGATGGTATAAAGAAAAATGGGTTGAAACAGATGGTGTATTAAGGCATCCAGCAGATAGTGAATCATGGAAAGAATTTGACACATCACATGAAATATTTGCTAGTGATCCACGAAATATTCGCTTAGGGTTGGCTACTGATGGTTTTAATCCATTTGGAAACATGTCAAATGATTATAGTATATGTGGCCTGTTATACTTGTAAATTATAATTTACCACCATGGAAAATGATGAAGTCATCATATTTGATAATGTCTCTTTTAATTCCTGGTCCTAAATCACCTGGGAAAGAGATAGATGTGTACTTACGACCTTTGATCAACGAACTGAAGGAGCTATGGGATGATGGGGTGGAAACATATGATGCATCGACTGAACAAGTATTTCAATTACATGCTGCTGTGATGTGGACCATTCATGACTTTCCAGCATATGGAACAGTATCTGGATGGAGCACAAAGGGTTATAAAGCATGTCCAGTATGTCTTGATGAAACTAAATCCCAAAGATTACGGAGTAAAATATGCTATACATGCCACCGTCGATTCTTGAATGTGCAACACCCATGGCGTAGAAATAAGAATTTCAATGAAAAGGTTGAACAAGAAGGACCACCGCGAAGACTTAATGGTTATGAGATTTTAGCACAGTTAAATGCATTACTCCCAGTGACATTCAGTAAGGATCCTACATTAAGTAAAAAGCGGTAGCGATCTTTGGATGAAACCAATTGGGTAAAAAAGTCTATATTTTTTGAGTTAAAGTATTGGCCAGATTTAAAGTTGAGACACAATTTAGATGTGATGCACATAGAAAAAAACATCTGCGACGCTTTGGTTGGCACATTATTTAATATAGATGGAAAGTCAAAGGATACATTTAAAGCAAGGTTAGACTTACAGGATATGGGAATTAGAAGTGAATTGCATTTAAAGAAAGTTGGAGACAAATTTAGTAAACCATATGCAAGTTACATATTGACATTAGAAGAAAGACGTGGCTTTTGCCAATTTTTAAAATCCGTAAAGTTTCTTGATGGATATGTTGCTAATATATTTAGAAATGTGAATGCAAATGATGGAAAGTTACATGGACTAAAATCACATGATTGTTATGTTTTGTTGCAAAGAATACTTCCAGTGGCCGTACGAAAATTATTTCCAAAAGACATATGCGACACACTAATTGAGTTATGTGATTTTTTCAAAAAGCTAACTGCAAGATCTTTGCACTTAGCAGACTTAAGTAAAATTGAGGAGGAAATAATCTTCATATTATGTAAGATGGAACAAATATTTCCTCCTGTATTTTTTGACATTATGGTTTATTTGACAGTTCATTTACCTCGTGAAGCCATGTTGGCTGGACCTGTTTCTTCATGATGGATGTATCCTTTTGAACGATATTTGGGCAGACTAAAAAAGTATGTTCGTAATAAAACAAGGCCTGAAGGATCTATTGCAGAAGGGCATATTGTAAATGAGGCATTGACTTTCAGTTCCTTATATATGAGTCAAATTGAGACAAGATTTAGTAGACCAGAACGAAACCAAGATGTTCAACCAGTAACATGCAATTTAAGTGTTTTCTCACAACAAACAAGAGTATTTGGCAATCCACATAATCTGAAATTTCCTTTGACTTTGTATAAGAAAGCACATTGGTATATTCTCAACAATTGTAAGGAAGTTGACCAATATAGAAAGTAAGTTTTTACATTATGTAATTTTATTGTTTATATTTCATTATACAATTGTAAAATAATTATTTTTTTTTACAGTGAACATCTACAACTTCTGTCACATAAAGTTCATTCAAATCAACTTCTCCAATACCATGAGCGAGATTTCCCACAATGGTTTAGGAATAGAATGATAAAGTTAAAGAATTTAACAAATTCAGAAATCACAAATGAGTTATATTATTTAGCAATGGGACCTGATCATGAAGTTCAATTGTATGATGCTTGCATTGTAAATGGTATTCGATACCATACAAGATCTCGTGATGCTCGCAGAACTACTTAGAACAGTGCGGTTAGCGTACCATCATCTGATGACGGGGACAATTTAGATTTTTTTGGAGTGTTGAAGGATGTTGTTCAACTATTTTACTCTTTCAGATATAAAGTACAATTATTTTGGTGCGAATGGTTCCAATGTAATCCGAAAAAAAAACAATAGTTGAAGAGTTTGGTCTGTTATCTATTGACACTTCTGAAACATGGTACACTGATGACCCATTCATTTTGGCCAACCAAGCGAACCAAGTTTATTATTTAAATGATATAAAGCGTGGATGCCATTGGATGGTAGTGCAGAAGGTTCAACACCGAGAAATATACGAAGTAACTGAAGTTGATGAAGTATCAGAAGAAATTAAATTCGGAAATAATTTCAATATTAAGACTAACCAAGATAATTCTTCTAATGAAGCAACTTTAATAGTTAGTGAAGAATTAGAGATATCCCAACTTTGTAGATTAGATGTTGAGCATCAACATATAAATATGCCAAATGCACAAGTGGAGCTTGCTAGGGATGCTCAAAGTTTTCTTAACGATGAGGATGAAGATACTGAAATTGATAGTAATACAGATGATCAATTATCTCTTTCAGATGATAGTGGTGATTAATTTTTATGAACATGGTATATATGTTTTTCTTTATTTTTAATTCATTACTTGTAGATATCTATATATGTTGATGCATATTTGTTGATCTATATATGATGAATATGCGACAACCATGCCACCTAAGAGGATTGAACATTTACCAGTTTTGAGACACCTATAGATGATAGTTCTTCCCGTGGTTAGTTGTTTTGTATTTAATTTACAAAATTTTATTTAAATATTTCATCTGTTAATTGTTAACACTATTACATTTACAGGTCGACCGATACGTAGGGAGACACGTGGCATACATTCTGATCGGTTGCGACGCCAGATCAGTGATCGGGGTAGATTGCCCGTTACTTTCCGTAAGAGCGATGGGCATTCCATTGGCCCTAATGCAGCTTCATTTATGACCGAATTAGGCCTCTTGGTAAAGAAGTTTGCTCCCTTACAAGCTAAGAGCTGGAAGCACATTCCCACTGAGAATAAAAGGATGATATACGATCGAATATCAGTAAGTATAAGTAATTCAACATATTTGTAACCACTCCTTTATTACTAACCATGTGCAAAATAAATTTATTTTTTCAGGCTGCTTTTGATATAAGTTTTCAGGAGGGTTCATCGTCGGTCATGAAGGAGACCGATCGATTGATGAGTGCACGATATAGAGACAATAGATCTAAAATGCATAACCATTATAAGAAGCTATCGCACCTTCCTCCTGCTGAGCGTCGACAGCATATTCCGATTGAGTTCTGTGAGACTCAAGATGATTGGGACTACATGTGTACGCTATTTGAATCTGAGACATTTCAGGTAACTCATTCTATAACAAATGTCTTATTTATATAAAAATTTAACTATTTGTTCTATAACTATTGTTTTGTTTATACAAAATTTTGTGTTGTAGAAACGATCTGCAATAAATGTCGAAAATTGAGGGAAACTCCCATATAACCATCACGGAGGTTCTAAATCATTCATTCAATATAGTTACGATGATGTAAGTGTTAATTTTATAATTATCTTATATTGTTTGTTGATTAAAATATTAACACATTATTCTTTTTAACCGATTAGTCACAAAGAAAAGATCGGATTACTGTCTTTAATGAAACTCATTATAGCTCAAAGAAAGGGTGGATTGAGGACACGAGAAAAACTGCATATGTATATTATGATCTTATTTAGTGAATTTGTTCTTAACCGTGTATAATTATTTTTTACACTATTTTTAACATATTTACTTTTTCTAGGATGATATGGTAAGACTACGTGATGAGTGTATTCTATCGCAAAATCCAGAAGATGACATCGATGTAGTCCAAATTGTAGATACAATTTGTGATCAGGTCCGTGAGAATATTATTTAATAACTGCCGATACAATTTTTATTTTTTCAAAGTATATATGACATGTTGTCTTCATATTTTTATATGAAATGTTGCCCATCTTCTTTGAATACATACTTGCATGTCTCGATCTTTCCATCAACTGCTATTAATATTATATGAAATTATCTTCTTCAATTGTGGTTCATTCACATAAAGGTGTTCACTTGTTGGCTGACAAAGAATTTGCTTAATAATTTTATAAAAAAAATCTCTAACTGACCTGAGTAACAATATTAGATATTCATTTATCCTGTTGAAGACTTTAAGTTTCGTGCTTAATTGTCTATTCTGGTTAAATACTGTTTATTTATTAAAATTAAAAGTAAGCATCTGACTTTCTACTGATAATCATACACCTGGAGTGGGAAAGAGAGTCTCGAACTATATAAATATTTTATTTCCACTAATATTGTCTATGGCCTGGTGAAGGATTAGAAAGATTACTTCGGAATTGTCAATTGCAGGTACCACACTCAAGTTTTTTAACTCCGATTATTTAAGAAAATTTCCCCTGTAATTACTTTTATGTACCAGTGTTTTCTTTTGTTTTGATGTTGTAATACTATGGTTCCTAATCGATCTGCTTCCATCAAATACTAAAATAAATATTTCGTGATCCAGCACAGAGTAGAACAAGAATTGGAGCTTTACTCCTCGAAATCAAAATATATATATATATATATATAGTGAAATAAAAAAGAGAAATCATTTCTGCAAATCCTAAAGGTAATAAACTCTTGGAGTTACATACGGTTAATCACTCATGAGAACCGCCTCTACGCATTGTATATTACATCAGATATATATGGTTAGCCATCCAAAAATTCAGGAAGACCAACTTCTAATGATCATAACATCATATATCTCCTATATATTCCAATTAATCAATAGGCTTGACCAAGTTAATCTGGGGACTTAGCAATCAGTTGGCAGATCATTAAGATCTGGAAGTTCGATGAAATCCTTCCTCCCGGGAGCAACAAGCTGCTGGACAACTTTAATTAGAGATTTATAAGCTCCCACTGATTGGAGTGTTCTATTTAAAGTATTTCATATAGAATAGTCATTAGATTGCTATATTCATTTCCTTAGTTTATTCAGTCGAGTCACTTACTTTGACTTGTAGGAATGCTTTTGAATCTCTTTTAAATTCATGCTTTTCTTATATTACATTTCAATATCATCTTATTTTTCAGTATATCTACATTTTATAAATATCTTATTTGGTTGTTATTTACTGTTGAGTTTAACTCTTATCCACATGCTCAATATATCATCATATCATATCATATATTTTATTATCTTTAAAATTTTGTATTAGGTTCTCGATACTCGGTCTGGATACATCAGAGGATTTGGAAGTGAGTCGAAGCCAGTTAGGTCTACTTCTTCAGATGCTATATCCTCATCCAGATCAACCTTTAATCGACCCAAGATGAGTTAGCAAACACCCAAGATGAGTTAGCATCAATTAAATCAAGACAAAATATGTTTGAATAAATATTTAACCAATTAGCACCTGGAGCATTAGATTCCTTGATCCATGATTCATCTTCAGCTCCACCACCTCCTCCTCCTCTGTCTTAAGCTTTGATGTTGTAGACTTTTGTATAGAAACATGATGTTCTGTAATTGTTTTGAATTGGTTTGGATTTTTGGTTGTGAACTTGGTTGGATTGTTGGTTGTGAATATGTTTTGAATTTGGATTGTGAATATTGTTATTATATTTGTGTTGAAGTATGATTTAAATGTTAGAGTATTTGTGAATTTGTTGTTATAGTTTGTTATAGTTGTGATGATGGGTATGTATATAAATCTGTACAGAGGATATAAATGAGTATCTTTTTTTTTAAAACTAGATGTTAGTGACAAGTTTAAGCAAATTCGTCGCTAACCTATATTATTAGCGACGAATTTGCTTAAACTCGTTGCTAACTTGGTTGCATTTCAAAATTATCGAAACTGGGGACGTAGTTTTTAGCAATGAATATATATAAATCGTAGCGAATATTTTAGCGATGTAATAAACAAAATCGTCGTTAACAATAACTATAGCAACGATACTAATTAAATCGTCGTTAACAATAACTATAGCAACGATACTAATTAAATCGTCGTTAAATAGTTTACGGCGAAATAATTTACTTTAGCGACAAATAGTTTAACGTCGCAAACGTAGTAGCGACGAATTAAGCACAATTCGTTGCTAATATAGGTTTACGACAAGCTTATAACGACGACTCTAGCGACGAAATTTTATCGTCTCGAATATTTTTCAGCGACGAAAAAATATTATTAGCGACGATAAAAATCGTCGCAAAATATTTATTTTCTTGTAGTGCAAGAACATACTATCGAGACTCGTCACCGTACGGAAGAGTAGCCAAGTCCTTCCGATCAGAGGAGTGCTTGGCCGAGTGAAACAACTAATATTTTGCCACAACTTTTTTGCTGCTTATTTAAGGATGTAACAGATGCATTAAATTAAAAACTAATGCAGCCGAGTGAAACGTTGGCGTTTCACAACTGGCCATTGGTTTCGCAATGGATGCATTAAATTAAAAATTAACACTGTACATTGGTCTGAGCTCCTATATAAGGAGGTTTCCCCTTTTCTTCTATTTCAGAGTTCATTGCACTTTCCAAGATGCTGCATCTTTATCTTGGAGTGTTTCATCATATGTCCAGGGATCAACTTTATGTTCACCAGGGATCAAGTCCGAAGACTCTCCCAAAAACATGAATCTATCAGGTTGCCTAACAACCCTCCCACTACGACGAGGCACTACCTGTAATTGTGTATTATTTCTGACACGTGTTGCAGTTACTTGTAGTATCTCATCTTGTACCGTTGATACTAAAGTAAAAATGTCCTCTCTTATTTTCTCAAGAACAATTTTACTCATGGGCTTGTGATTCATTACATAGTCTTTTTCTAAAAATCGGGCATTGGTGCTAACAATGACCTTCTGATCTTTAGGACTATAAAACAAACCACCTTTCGTTCCTCTAGGATATCCCACGAACAAGTGAACTTCTATACGTGATTCTAACTTATCAGCGTCTCCCTTTAGCACATGTGCTGGACTACCCCAAATCCGAATGTGTTTCAAACTAGGCTTATGCCCATTCAATCGGCTCACAATCAACTTGGAACGGGCATGCCACTAATCTAACGGTAAGCCCATTCAATAGAACTTAGTAGCACCATCCAGACCATTCATTGCCCCTGCTTAGGTTTCAAGGATCGGATTGCATTGAACCATGTTGACTCGTGTGCACACGCTGATTGCTAGACTGGTTGGGACAAAATTTGTCCAAGTGGAACAACTAACATTTTGCCACAACTTTTTTGCTGCTTATTTAAGGATGTAACAGATTTATTAAATTAAAAATTAATGCAGCCGAGTGAAACATTGGTGTTTCACAACTTGCCATTGGTTTCGCAATGGATGCATTAAATTAAAAATTAACGTAGTCCATTGGTTTGAGCTCCTATATAAGGAGGTTTCCCCTTTTCTTCTATCTTGCATCTCTTGCTCGGCAGAGTGCAGTGCCCATGATAGCAGTCAAGTACCTCTCAGTTTGCCATGACCATTAGTGCTTAGTGGGAATCACGGTTCACCGTTGTATCCTAGGAAACAGACGACCCAAGGGAACCTCGAAGCACAACTGAAGGTGGGGCGAATCTGTTTCAAGGAAACTGCGACCCTCACAAACCTCGGTCCATCTGCCTGCTTGAATTCCGCATTCGCTCGGTCGCTAACTCTGTCGACCTTTACATCTGGTCGGTTGCACGCTTGTCTGGCCGCTCGGTCACTTGGTCCATGACTCGCCCATTCGGCTCGCTCAGTTCGCTCAGCCGCTCACCAGTTCGCCCAACCGCTTGCTTAATCTGCTCGACCACTCGCTCAGTTCGCTCGATCGCTCGCTCAGTTCTCTCAGCCACTCGCTTGGTTCTGTCGGCCGCTCGCCCAGTTTGCTCGGTCGTCGCTCACTTGCCCGATCACCCACTCGATCAGTTCTCCCAACCGACCACTTACCTAGCCGCTCACTCGGTTAGTTCGCTCGACCGCTTGGTCAGTTCGCCCAGTCAACCACTTGCCCTAGCCACTTGCTCGACCTCTTCCTCCACTCGGCTGCACACTCGTCTGACCGTTCGTTCATTCGATCGCTCTGCCTAATCTGCTACATAGCGCGGTCGGCTATACTGTCCATTTGGCCGATCTGCCCGCTCGGCCTCTCTGTCTACTTGATCAGTCTGCGCTCAGCACTTGGCAGAAACCAGCCCCGCTGGCAGCCTGAGATTACCAACTCAGGTCATTTTAACATTGTTGAGGTGTATAAGGAGATGTTGTTTCGTGTCTGATCCTATATTCATCACACAACTTAGTGAACAGTGATATATATTCACCGCCTCGATCACTTTGAACCACCTTAATCTTTTTATTAAGTTAGTTTTCAACCTCATTCTAATAGAGTGTAAATTTCTCTATAGCTTCATCCTTACTTTTGAGAAGATACACATAACAATATTTTATGTTATCATCTACAAAAGTGATAAAGTATTTATTCCCAACACGTGCTTGTAACCTTTGAGGTTGCACATGTCGGTGTGAATTAACCCGAGTGGTTCATTGCTTCTCTCAATATGTTGAAAGGATGACCTTGTCATTTTTGTTTCAACACAAATCTCACACTTGTGTTTTAGGTCAAGATGGAATGTAAATATGCTTTGCATATTTATTAATCTATGCAACACATCGTAGTTTGTTGGTTGCTACTCGAAAAACCTAATGGTTCCTCTGTACAAAATTTTATACAAAGATCTGAACCTTTTCCTAGCTACCATGTGTTCTTTTAAATTAAACTTGGATCGCCTGCGGAACTTAACACGTTTGATCCAAAGTTTAATCTATTTGTTCTTTTAGGTTTAGACTTGGATCTCCTGCGGAACTTAACACATTCGATCCAAATCACCTAGGTTATTAATTCCATTAAATATTAATTTTCAAAATTGGCTTCCAGGACTGCATGGTGAGGCACATGGCCTTCTTGAATATGGGAATAACCACCACCGCCTAGACAAAGCCTTTTAAGGAAAGCTAATATTTAATTTCCTTAAATAACTTTAGGTCAACTGAAAAGAACAATCGAATCACAAGGAAAAGAAAAACAAAGAACACAATATCGAAAACAAATTCGAAATACTAGAATGGCATGCCTCTTGTGTTTGGTATTTTTACATGAAGATAAAACTAGTATGATGCGGAAATTAAATACTAGTATATATTTTCTTTTGCAAGTAAAAACCTCTAGGTCTTCTACCGTATTCCTCTTCTAACCTCGGACGTTGTGTGGGCAACGATCTTCCGAGATGAGGAACCACCAAAGCACCTTCTTCTCCTCCTTGCAAGGTTCGGCCACAAACAAGAGCTCCTCCAAGGATGAAGAGAAAACACCACTAATGCTCCAAGGGATGCAAGCTTTCTCTCCTTCTTCTCCAAGCTAGAATCCGGTCACCACTTGATCTCCAAGAGGGATGTGAGGTTCGGCCACAATGATGGAGACAAGAGAAAGAGAAGGGCCAGCCACACCAAGGAAGAAAAGAGGGAGAAGAATAATAAAGGTTGTGTGTCATGAAGGCACCCCAACCCCCTCTTTTATAATCCTTAGCTTTGGTAAATAAGGAAATTTAATTACAATAAAATTTCCTTAACTTTCCTTGACATGAATTAATTAAGAAAAATTAAACAAAAATTTCCTTAACCTTCATGTCATGGCCCACCATCAATAAGAGCAAACAAGGCAATTTCAATCAACAATTAAAATTCCTTATTTGTCTTCGGAAATTTAAAAAAAATAAAATTTTCCTTTAAAATCCCTTCATGGTTGATAAAAAAAAATTTCTATAATTTTAATTTTTCAACATGTGAATAATTTATAAAGAAAAAAAATAAAATATCTTTCCAATCTACAAATAAGGAAAGAGATCTATTCTCTTTCTTTAATCTTTTATAGATCCTTTTAAAAGAGATATTTTAATTTTAAATCTCTCCAATAAATTATATCTTTCACATAAGAAAATTTTGAAATTAAAATTCTTTTAAATTTAATGGGGGTCGACCACCTAAGCTTGGGTTCAAGCTAGGGTCGGCCACTCATGAACCAAGGCTTGGCCGGCCCTAGCTTGATCCACAAGCTAGCTTGGCCGACCCCTACATTATAGGTATGAAGGTGGGTATAGGTGGGTATAGTACTCTATAAATAAGAGGCTACGATAGGGACCGAGAGGAGGAATTGGTTTTGGTCTCCCGATAAAATTAAGCATCCCATGTTCGCCCCGAACACACAACTTAATTTTATCAATAATAATTCATTCCACTAGGGAACTATTATTGAACTACCGCACCAATCCCAAATTACATTTTTGGGCTCCTACCTATTATGAGTGTGTTAGTCTCCCTGTGTTTAAGATGTCGAATGTCCACTAATTAAGTGAGTTACTGACAACTCATTTAATTAATATCTTAATCCAAGAATAGTACCACTCAACCTTATCGTCATGTTGGACTAAGTCTACCTGCAGGGTTTAACATAACAATCCTTATGAGCTCATCTTGGGGACATTATCAACCTAGATCTCTAGGACACAGATTCCTTCTATAATTAACAACACACACTATAAGTGATTTCATTTCCCAACTTATGGGGCTTATTGATTTATTGAACTAAATCTCACCCATTGATAAATTAAAGAAATAAATATCAAATATATGTTCTTGTTATTATATTAGGATTAAAAGCACACACTTCCATAATAACTGAGGTCTTTGTTCCTTTATAAAGTCAGTATAAAAGAAACGACCTCTAATGGTCCTACTCAATACACTCTAAGTGTACTAGTGTAATTATATAGTTAAGATAAACTAATTCCTAATTACACTATGACCTTCCAATGGTTTGTTCCTTTCCATTTTGGTCGTGAGCTGCTGTTTATAATTTATAAGGTACTGATAACATCATCTTTTGTATGTGACACCACATACTATGTTATCTACAATATAAATTAATTGAACAACTACAAACAAATGTAGATAATTTGACCAAATGTGATTCTTTATTCAAAATAAATGTTTACAAAAGCTTAGGCTTTCAGTATACACTCTAACATAGTTAACATGTCCTAGTCTACCATACCACAAACATGAAGACTCAAGTATATAAGTGGAAGAGTTTTCATCTTTATTTATTTTATGGCTAATGGCCATTACATTGAGTTTGAATAGCTCATCAGATATATAGCTCCTTATAAACATTCCATTCTTGGACAGTATAACTATGTCTGACTCAAAAACAATGAGAAAGTCATGCTTGTTTAACAGTGATCTAAACACTAGATTCTTCCGAATCTCTAAAACATACAACACATTGTTTAGAGTAGGGTACTTGCTTGAGGTCATCTTCAACACTACTTTTCCTTGGCCCATGATGTCCGAGCTTGCTGAGTTCCCCATGAACAACTTGTCTCCATTGACTTCTTTAAAGTTGTAGAGTAGCTCCTTATTACAATAGACATGTCTGGTGGTTCCAGTATTGATCCACCATTGCAGCGGGTTTGAACCAATTAAGTTTAATTATGAGACCACTATGCAGAGGTTGTCCATTTCTGGTCCCTCATTCAGGTTGGTCTTCTACTTCTTCTTTAACTTTTTGTATTTCAAAGATTTGTGATTGGCTCGATCATAGTTGAAGCACTTCCCAGAGAATTTCTTTTCACTGATGCCTCCTCTAGGCCCTATCTTGGAAGACTTGGGGTTCTTCTATTTCGAGTTTTGACCATGCTCGACTACGTTGGCTTTCATAGTAGCCTAAGAGAACAGCTTTCTCTTTGAACTATTGTTATCTTCTTTGATACGAAGTCTAACAATGAGTTTCTCCACATTCATCTCCTTCCGTTTGTGTTTTAGGTAGTTCTTGAAGTCTTTCTAGCTAAGAGACAGCTTCTCAATGATAGCAGTCACTTGAAATGTTTCACTTAAAATCATCCCTTCTGAGTGGATCTCGTGCAAGATCACTTGAAGCTCTTGGATTTGGCTGATCACCGTCTTGGAGTCAACCATCTTGTAGTTCAGGAATCAACCCACGATAAACTTCTTGGCCCCTTCATCTTCTGTCTTATACTTCTTGTCCAGGGACTCCCACAGCTCCTTAGCCGTTCTCTTCATGCTATACACAACGTATAACGAGTCAGCAAGGTAGTTAAGGATGTAGTTTTGACAAAGGAACTCAGAGTGAGTCCATACATCCACTACACTAATGGTCTGCGCATCAACATCCTTAACATGCTTGGGAGGGTCCTCGGTCAAGAACCGGGCTAGATTGAACGTGGTCAAGCAGAACAACATCTTCTGCTGCCACCTCTTGAAGTTCAATCCGGTGAACTTCTTTGACCTTTCCCCATGGTTGATTGACACAGTTATAATCTGGGTAGAGGGGGCCTTAATGTGTTGAGTTTGTTTCACCTCAACACTTTGTTCTATGGGCATCTCAACAAAATCGAAATATGTTTCAAGAATGTTGGATAATCTGCCGGAGATTTTAGGAAATTAGTTGAATCTAAATTACACCAAATTAAATTCAATTTATCTGTCGAGATGACCTGAGCTGATAATCTCAGGCTACTAGCGGAGGCTGATTTCTGCCAAGTGCTGAGTGCAGACTGCATGGTAGCGGAGCAGATAGAGTGACCGAGCGGGTAGATTGACTGAGTGGGCCGTGAGGCAGAGCAGCCAAGTGGTAGAGCTAGCAATGCAACCAATCTGCCTCCTCGGTCACTCTGCCAACTCTACCACTTGGTTGCTCTGCCTCACATCCCACTTGGTCGATCTGCCTGCTCAATTGATCTGCCCTCTCGGCCGCTCTATCCGCTCAGCTATCATGTAGTCTGCACTCAACACTTGGTAGAAACCAGCTCCTACTGACAGTCTAAGATTATCAGCTCAGGTTATCTCGATAAATAAGTTAAATTTAATTTAGTATAATTTAAATTCGACTAATTTATCAAACTCTCTGGCAGATTGTCCAACAAAAATCTTAACAAGTTTAAAATGCTAAAAACTCTCTATCTTTGGCCATCCCACTTTTGTCATCGTCCTCTTCCTCTAAGTCACCTTGGGGAGTTAACATGTAGACTCTCGCAAACAACTAAGGTTCATGGTCATTCCCATAGAATATCTCATCAATCCAAAGACGGATCTATGTTATAGTTGTAGTGGGTTGAAGCACACCCCAAATTTACAATTAATTACCAATAGTGAGGGCTCACACATCAAGGTGTTGAAATGAGATTCATTTCCTTACCTGGTAGCTTGCTATGACATCTAATCAAATGGAAACAAATCAAGTGACACAATATAAATTATGGGCGGAAAATCATTCCTTAAAAAAAATCTATCACGTCTAAATCATATAACAATTTTATTACATAATAATAAAAAATATATAATTTGGATGAATAAATTTGTTTGTAGCATAGTCATCCCGAATAATGAGTTTTCTAATTAATTAATTATGTTTGTCAAATTTGATATAACATTAATGTGATGTGTTAACGTACAAATGGACGCAACCGAGTATGCCTAGTATACCTATGTGTATACTGTTGGGTCTGCCACATTTCTTCATCTTATATCTCGGTGATATAAAGGATTTCACCTAATGTAATGGACTAAATTTTATAGACCCAATATATTAAACGAGATTTAGTTAAGAATATAGATGTAAATTCTATTATAAATAATTTTATAATTCAAAATTTCATATGCATAATCTCATTAAACAATATCATGTACAGAATATATCTTTAGTTTTTTTTTATTTTTTTTCTAGCTCTTGGTTATGTTAATTAAATTTTACCTTTCAGATTTACGAGTTGAGTTATGATATTAAACACAAAAAAAATTAAATGAAATTTAAGCTCAATCCATCTCTTATTTCTGGATCTGTCCCTACAGCAACCACTTTATAGTCATAAATATCATACACCGACTTGTTTATAGTCTTTGTCTTGTCTTCCATATTTCCTCATAATAAAAAATTTCTTCCACCTCATCAAATTAATCAAAAGATTTCTCGGTCCACAACGTATCAAAAAATCCAAGAAGTTCAATTAGAAACACAATATCTACAAAAAAAAACAAAAAAAAATAGATTAAAAGGAGAGGAAACCTGAAACCCTAAAGCTGTTAGTAATGTACGTTAAGGTTCAAGATTTTGGCTAAGGAATCAGGTTTTCAAGGCCGGCTTTAGGCCTAGTCCATTAAGGTCTATGCCTAGGGCCCCAATTTTTATTATGACTCATTATTTTTTATGTATTAAATATATTTTTATATGTGTTTTTTTAAAAGAGAATGGAAAAGAATATGCCAACGTGATAAAAGATTGTATAATTTCATTCTCTAAAAATTAGGGCTATTATTTTTAATATATTAAATATATTGTTATGTATATAATTTTTTAAGAGAATATAAAAGAATAGGGCCCACATAATAAATATTTACATGATCTCAATCTTGGTCAAAGCTTCAGATTTCGTAAAAATCTTATTACGGTTCCCATGAATAGAGTCATAAAGGGTTTTTTTTAACAAATTAAATTTATTTTTAATTATGGATATTATTTTATAAAATCTAATCTATTCCTCTTCAATATCTCTCAATCCTAGCCTACTTTCGTTACGTTTCTCATTCGTTGATGATGTTTTCTTTTCCTTTGATAAATAAGAACATGAATTAGAAATTTTTTATCTTATTCATACAATGCAAAATAAAAAAGTTAGTTTTTTTTAGTTCTCTCTCTTCCCCATTTCCAACTCCCCTCTTTATGCTTCTCTTGCTCATTGAGATTGGAGAAGAGAAACCGCATCTAATATTAACACGCTGATCCGGTTAGTGCTACTTGCTTGATTAAATTCAAATGTGATGTGTTCATCCATATTGTGTCTAATTAAAATGGAAGATTTTATTATTTTTAGCAATAATGAGTTAGATAGCTCTACCATTTCACTACCTTAATAGACATTAAATTTAACTTTTATTTAGATATATTTACAATCATAAATTGTTCAATTTTTTTTTTATCTCCATTCTATCATTTATAACTGTTCTAGTTTAGGTGATGAAAAATACGATTTATTTTTTCTTTTGCTCTATGCCTAAAAAAGGCTCCCATTTAGTTTTTAATAAATGATAATGACTAATTTGGTCTGATATTTATTTTCTAAGCATTGTATTGAATTTTATCATTTTGTACCTGCATTTTTTATTTATTTATTTTTTTGTGCTTTGCCGATAATAATTAGTTGAGAATGTGAGCATGATTTTTTTTCCTATTTTTTTTATTGTTATCCAATTTCATTGTTCTTATTTCCTCAATTTTATTCTTTTTTGTAAGGGTTGTTCACTCTATCTTTCATTTAAGTAATTAAACATATATTTATCTTTCTTTATTTTTTTAAAAATAATTTTGAATTTTTGTAAGGGTTGTTCACTCTATCTTTCATTTAAGTAATTAAACATACTTTTATTTTTCTTTATTTTTTTTAAATTTTTTTAATATATTTATTTTTTAGCTAAATAAATTGTAAACTTATTACCTACTTGAGATATATTATTATATCTAATAATACTACTCTATTTAATACAGTAAAATTTATATTTCTTTAAATTAGGTTATCAAAACATGAATATAAAAATTTAATTAATAATTTTGTATCTCAAAAAGTGAGAAAATTAAATTTTATAAAAAATAATATTTTAATTTGTTAAAAAAATTTAATCCATATTTTTATCTCAAATCAGAATGAAAAAATGTGAGAAAGTTTTTTTTAAAACAATATCAAAAGTTTAAATTTTTTTTCCACCTAGGACCTCAAATAAGCTTGAGCCGGCCCTACAGATTTTCTTAGATTGAGACTTTATCTCCTATTCATCTTTGGTTTTATTTCTTTTCAGGGATGGGCTCAAAGCTGCTGCATACATAAAATAAATTATTCATCACCTTGTAAAGGAGCAATGGTTTTGCAGCAAATGGAGCAGGGAACACTTCAGATTCAAATGCTTTGAACCAACGAGTTTCCAATGCAATTGTTGTGTGGTTGCTTAAAAGCAATCGCTTGGTTTGAACCTTCTTCTCTCTTAGCAGAAGTCTTTTTTTTAAGGAAAAAATTAGGACGATCTTATAATTATTAAAATTATAAAAAATGTCTTTTAAAATAAATTAAAAAATGGTTTATTATATTTTTCATATTGAAAATCCTTTTATTTTAATATTGAAATAAATTGATTTGGTTTACAGAAGTTTTTCTTTTCAAAATCAGACCTTATAAAATAAATAAAAGAAACTCTTTTTATCATTTGAACTTAAACTTTGAATTTTGTAAAAAACACATCCGAGAAAAAGAAAAAGTATAAGAACTTTACATGACTTGACCAATGGAATTAAAATACTTCAATTTTTTTTTTTGTTTCTTCTTTTTGTCAAAACGACTATTTAATGGCACGCGAGAATAGTCATTATAAAAAAAAACTACACTTAAAATAATATTTTTTTGGTAATCATGTGTGGCCGGTCCAGTTAATATAGTAAAAGGTAAATATCGTTTGTCTACCGTGTTTCCGTCAATTTATTTTTTAAAAAATGATTAATTAAAGGATAGCTCAGATGTCTATATCTTTTTTAATTAAGTGTCTCATTTAGAAATTTTTTTTTACAAATTCATCATAATTAGAGCTTGAATCGTGGATATCTGGATGATAACCTGAATATTTTACCGTTGCACCATAACCTTGGGGGCACCATCAATCTATTCTAAAATCAATATAGAGATGGTAAATCATGATAATTAAGAAGATAAATAATAGATGGGACGAAGTTTACACGAATTATAGAGATTTATGTCCCGTTAATCCTAAGAATCGACTCTTAAATTTTATGTGACATCAACTTTATTATTTACCATCTCAATTAGTCCGTAGGGGCGGCAGGTCCCATTAATGTGGGCAAAGGTGAAATCGTTTGTCCCCAGCGCTTTCATCACACCCAATCCCATGCCATCACGAGAGAGATAAATCACGGCAGCCGAGAGGGTAAGTGGTGGTGGATGAGTTGCACAAGCTCCGGGGATTTACGCTCTGACGGCCCTATAGTTCGACTCCATGACTTGTCATAACTTATCATCTCGGATGACCCGTAGGATCTAAAACTAAGATAAGATAAACTTTTTATAGTGATTACGCTCATCACTCGCGGTCCCATATCCCAAAAACTCTGAAAGAATTTTTTAAAAAACCTCAATACTACTTGATTGATAAGAGTATTCCACCGCTGAAGTGCCAACCTGAATAAATATGCTCCAAATTAGAGACTTTTAATTAATAAGAACCTACACAAATAGAAATTCAAACCTGGTACCTATCAACGAGTAACAACCTCATAACTAGAGCACACATAATTTAGTTGTTACGGCGGGTCCCATTAATGAATTAAGATTAGGTGAGTTTCTTGGCTGGCAAGGCAAAGCGTGACCACACTTTCAATTTCATATTATTATTTATCAGCTATAAATACAGCTCAGAGAGAAGCTCCTCCACCATCCCCTCTCCCATCTTTTCGAATGGTGATAAGTAAGAGCTTCTTGTTCTCTTGTTCAACCTTGTTTCAGTGTCTGAAGTTCATTTTCATGTTGCTGTTTTTTTAATGTATTTCGTGGGGATTTTATTTTAGATAATTAATTTAGATTTCTTGTTTTTTTGTGGGGCGATGAGGATAAAAGAATTCGCTCGCCGATCGTAAATGGCAGCAACTTCTCTAAGTTAATCTTGTTCTGCCTTGACGACCATTGAATGTATTCTGAGCCTCCCAGTTGAGCTTCTTTCATTTAGATTTTTGTTTTTTTTTGGGTGCCTAAAACCTCGAATGCTTGTGTGAGCCTCCCAATTGAGCTTTTCTTGCTTTGAATTATTTTACCAAAAATTATTATCATTAATATTTTAGTGTTTCTAATTAAGTTTGGATCGAGTTTGCGTTGTCTTTAAAGTATGATATTTTCATTTTTTTTTTTTGGTGAAGTTTTCTATTTTTTTTTAAATAAAGAGAAATCGGTGCCGAATTTTGTAAAGGCATGGCCCTGCAAAATAATATTTTAAGGCATGGCATAAGGAAACCAGCTCATCAATAGTGATATTTATCTTATTTAAATGACAAGCAAGCAGTGACCCGACTTCCAATTGATTTGATTTGATTTGATTTGTTTTATTTGGTTCCAGAAGATCGACAATGGCATCCATTCAATCCAACAGGATGGGTACATTATAAATTATATAGTAATATCATAAGATCAAAATAATAATATTATAAACAGACAAAGGCTCCAGTAAAAATTAGTTTTTTATATTTTTAATGAAGTAATCATTTCGTTAATTAATAAAACGGAAATTATTCAAAAGGCACTCAGAATTTAAAATAATATCTTAAAGTTTCAAACTACTTTAAAAAAACATACTTTTTTCTATTTTATCCTCTCAATTTTTTTATTTTTCCTTTTGTTATCCTCAATTATCTTTCCTTTTTTTTTTCTCATTTATAACTATTATAGTGTTAATTTTTAAAAATTAACATCAAATTTTAATTATATTAATACCATTGTGATGCTAGTTTACACTATTATAGGCTTGGTTTAATTCAGGTTTAACATGTGCTTGATTTTTCATTGTAGTATTTTTTTTTAATTAAATTTTTTGCAGCCTTATAAATTTATAAGATTTGAAATAAATTTAATTAAATTTGTATTTATTAGTGAATTTTGACTGAACTCAATAATAGATCTGGACAAATTATATTGGATTAATTTCAAATTCTGTAAATTTTAGAGGTGGTAAGAAGTTAAACGATATTCTTTATTATTTAATTTGATATTTCATGAGGTGCTACATTGTTATGTAAAAAGTTAGATAGAATGTGACCATGGTGTGAATGAAACTAAGCTCATGTGGTGCTTGATCTAAAAGACCAAATTTATATTAGTGCAAATCGGCACTATCAGTGTTGCTAAGTAATTAAGCTGTAGTGTTAATTTTTAAAGTTAACAACACAATAGTTATAGAAAAGGAAGATATGTTGGTGGTAAAAAAATGAATACATTCGTCTTTAATGTCCCTGTCAATTTGTCTCAGGATCAATACAGAGGAGATAAATTATGGACGACTATTAGCATTTGAAATAATAACTAGCACATGAGGGAGATATTTATTTCGACTTTATCAAAATTTGAACTCCAAACTTCATGATGATAATATTTTATGTGCTAACTACTAGTTCGTCTAGAAGATAGAAAAAGAAGATATGTTGTATTCATGAGAGAGAGAGGGGGGGAGAAGAAGGGAGAGATAGAGAAAAAAAAACTCAAATTTAATAGAGAGGTTAATCGAAAAAAAATATATGTTTTTTAGAAATTTTCAACCTTTGAGGTACTTTTTTGTCAATTCAAGATTTTAAGGGTAAATTATTTTTCCCACCCCTCGACAGCACACCCCCCTTTTCCCCCTTTCTCTCTCCTATTAAATGACCTTTTTACTCCTCTTCCTTAAAATAACAAGTTATTTTATTTTTTTCCAATTTTATTTACTTTCTTAATTTTATTTTTTTCAATTTTATTTACTTCCTTAGTTTTATTTTTTAAAATAAATTTTGTTTATTATTTTTTCATCAATTTTTTTTATTTTTTATCCATATTTTACTTTTAAATTTTTTATAAATAATAACCCATAAAATCTACTATTAAAAAAAATAAAGATTATAAGATATTGAATCCACTATCCCAATATCACATATCCCCGTGTCCTACTCATTGCCTCAGTCTATCGTCGGCGGCACCACCGGCGGCCTCCGGCCGCCGCTTCGATTAAAACTATATCCTAGGACGAAGGTGAATGCGGTCGCCATCGACGTGATCAATCCCAAAATTCGGTCGGATTTGAGTAAACTTTCCTTCGTCGACGATATGAGTCCCTACTTAAATTCAGCCGAATTTCGACGTCGATCACTTTGATAGCGACCCCCGGGTTCACCTTCTTTTAGGGTATAATTCTGGTCCGGGTGACGACCAGAGACCTCCGGTAGTGGGCTGGAGGCGACGAGTGGGAAAGGAGGACAGAGAAAATTGAGAATAAAAGATCCAATTTCATATTACAAATATAAAAAATCATGATATTTTTGTCGAGAAAATACTTAAAAAAAAATGGTATAAAGGTAAATAATATGATGGGACTGGGAAGGAAGTGTGTGCGAAAATCTATGACTAAAAAATAAATAAAATATTATAAATATATAATAAAAAATTAAAAAGACTTAAAATTATATAAAAAAAACTGATTAAAAATACAAAAATCAATAAAATAAAACAAAACAAAATAAAACGTGCCACTGCCAACAAAACTTAAAAAAAATTAAAACAAAAAAAAAAACGTGAATAAAAAAACGTGAATGAGGAATAAAGAAAAAGGTAGAAGGGTAAATATCATTTATATTTTATGGTGGGCCCGGGGAGGGAAGGATGTCAATAGGGTGGGAAAAACAGCACTCTTTTAAGGGCACCTTGAGCCATTCTCGTTAATAAAATGATACCTATTAATAATTTTTTTTTTTTTTTATCTTGTGATAGTAAAAAAGTGAAATTCATCACCGAGAGTTTTTACCCTGCTTCGTACTAGCCAACTCAATTTTATCTGGGTTTTTTTTATCCTGACTTCATATTCGAGTAGGCTAATTGATTTAGATTAGTTGTGTCACTTAATGATAATCTCAATTAGTTTCATTGATTATCTCTAGGAGTGATTGCTCCGGCTCCATGAAAGTTTCCTACCGATCATCAGGGTAAATCGAGAAATACACGTAGTGACCAGTCCAGAAACCTAACATCCTTTAGTTACGCCCCCATTTGGAGGAAAAGTTCCTACAAATACGTCGTAGCTGGGGTTCGAACTACGGATAACTGGATGACAATCTGGATGTCCCACCGGTCACTAGGATAAATCAGGAAACGCTCACAGCGGGCAGTATAAGAGCTCAGTATCATTTAGTTGCGTACCTCATTTAGAGTAAATATTTCTACAAATTTATCATAACTATAACTCGAACAGCGGATATGTAGATGACAATATGAATACCTTACCACTGCACCATAGCCCCGTGTAATAAATTATACAAACATTTATTAAATGATGTAGAAAATATTAACAAGATGTTTATGTCAAAACAATTATACCCTCACACGACAGACTACTTAATCACACGTTGACAATGAAATAAAAAGACCAAATTAAATTATCAAAATACATATGGTAACAAACTAAAAATACTCCACAGTGTTTCCAAAATTATTACATCTCTGAGTAATCGCCTATAATATTTGACCAAACCTGGAAAATTACTTCAAGTCTATGAATATGAAGGCGGCAACCAAAAAAAAAAAAAAGAAGTGAGTTCAAAATACAAATGGAGATAAGACGTTCATGAAAATACAATCAAAGATAATTGAGTATTTATGTTTTCATGTGCTTAAGCACCATTTGATTATTTTTATTTGTTCGACATTTGTCTTTTATTTTCTTCTTAATTAATTTTATTAGTTTTTCTTAATTTTTTTTATTTTTCAATATTACATACATTATAATTTTACTTTATCCAAAAATTCAACACAATTTATTAAGTAGGTAAACAACTTACAATATACTCATCAAAGATGGGTAGTGGTCTTCATAGAGATGTTTAGTTGGTTAGAGGATGACAACTTGTTACAATGAAACAGAGGTTAATTCTCATTGAGCACATATCCACGAGGAAAAAAAATTCCTCCCACCCCCAGCTATTTGACAGTCGGCTATAAGTTGACTCTGTGATTTATCTCCCTTCGCATAACCTGGGGGTGAACTGTGAGAGACGTCTGAGGTGAGCGTAATCACCTTTTTGCTACAATCAAAGATGTGTAGTTGCTCCTAGGGCATAGTTGAATCGGTACCCAAGTGGTAGATTTGCATCAATGGGCAAGGGTTCGAGTCGATTACCACATAGTAGATTTATAGAAATATCGTGCAAGGGTCAATTCTCGATGAAGCCTGGAGAATTACCCTCCCATGTGGTGGCTTAATTATACTGTTTCCTGATTTACCTTTTTATAGATGGTTATGAGGCTAAACATGTGGAATGTCCAGGGTTAATGTATAACCTTTTTACATAAATCAAAGATGTGTAGTGGCACCAGGGTGTAGCTGAATTAGTACCCAAGTAGTAGACTTACATCAATAGGCAAGGGATCAAGTCACAGCTGTAGCAAATAACCCTCCCATTTAGGGGGTTGCTCAGTATTTAATTTACCTCTCTTCATCTCACCATGGGATCGACGATGGGAGCACTTGGCATGAACATTATCATATTTTTTTACATCAATCAAAGAAAGTAGTGTAAGTAAAAATAACGACACACAATCCACCTAATATGAATACATCATGTATAAATGTAAAAATAAAAGTGAACAATTCGCAATCCACCTAAGAGGGATGTATCGTATATGAGAGTGTATATATATAACATGAAATTGACCCAAAAAGTCTCTCATGTTAAAATAGGTTGAGTTATCTGCAATCATCTCAATTTGGTCGAATTTTATAAACATGCAAAAAAAGACTTGAAAGCAAAGTGCCACCCAATTGGCGACACTTTGTTTGTATTTTTCATTACAAGATTTACTTTATTTTATATCTCTTGTGCTTATGCTTAAATTGTAAGATGGATTTCTCCGTCTCTAGAAAACTTTCGGAAAGGAGACCACTAGTGGACGGACACTTTTCGTGATTAGACCTTGGACGTATTGACCCTTGAGGGTTGGGAACCAAGTAAATTTGTGAGTCTTTCTTTCTATTTTGTTTATTAGTATTCTGCTGCGTACTAACTAAAAGAGAATCGTTTAATATGATTACGCTAAAATAAAATTAAGATTCATTAATTATTCCTTTCGTTTATTACTCTGTGCAAAGTCTTATAATATTTCCTTTCTTTATTACTTTGTCAATTAAAGGAGTCTTATAATGTATCTATAAATTGTCCGTTTATGGATAAACCAAAGCAATCAACAATTTTATTGTTTCATCTTTCATCGTTTCTGTCCAATCTAATCTCTTTCATGGTATCGGAGCCCAAGAAGCTCTTCTTCCTCATAGCACTCTCGGAGACACTCCTCGGGGATTTTTCTATTGGTTTCTTCAAGTTCTACATATCTCGCACATGAATAGTTGGAATTTTGGATTTCTTGGAACCGCTCAAACTTCACTGTTGCAACACCTTTCTTCTTCCGCATGCCATTGCTGTCGCCGCTCAAAAGAGTATGATAGCGGCTGCTAACCTACCCTTCCCTCAGCATTCTCCACCATCATACTGTCACTGTTGCCGCTTGAAAGAGGAGGCTAGCGGCTGCTCTTTCCTTCCTCTCCGTTCCTTTTTTCCCCTTTTGCTTCCCTTTATTCATCTTTTTTTAAATCCCTTATTTTATTGTTTTTTTCTCTTTCTCTCTCTCTCTTTGCTTCTTTTTTAATGTCAGATATACAAAGAAGATGTCAAATTTATTTCAAAATTGGACATATTTGTACTCAATGTCTTAGACGATTTGACATAAATTTCGTCAGTGGTCCTATAGTTTTACGACAATCAAATATTTCACAAATACATCCTAAAGTACTCTTGTCTATACATACTTTTGGTAAGTCATCAAGTTTTCATCTACTGCATGATATATTGACACTGGAGTAACTCATCATGTCACATCAAACTATAATATCCTTACAAAAGTAATGTTATATTATAGTTCAAATATAGTACAAGTAGGTGATAGTTTAGATTTTACAAATTATTAATGTTGGAAACACATACATTTATTTATTTAATCGTACTTTTTACATGCACAACATCTCTCATATTCCATCCATAACTAAAAATTTACTTTTCACACATCAGTTTTATCTTGATAATAATGTCATTTTTGAATTTCATCATAATCATTATCGTGTAAAAATAGAGAATCAGATATTATTGTGTCTTATGGGGGAATTAAAAATAGTCTCTACTATCTTCAAAGTTCTTCAATCAGAACATTTATTGGTGAACACACAAATAAACCATGTAGTTGTTGGTTGCTACTCGGAAAACCTATAGGTTCCACTGTACAAAAATTTTGTACAAAGGTCTGAACCTTTTCCTATCTACCATGTGTTCTTTTAAATTAAATTTTGGATCGCCTGCGAAACTTAACACGTTTGATCCAAAACTTAATCTATTTGTTCTTTTAGGTTTTGACTTGGATCTCCTGCGGAACTTTACACGTTCGACCCAAGTCTCCTTAAGTTATTAATTCCATTAAATATTAATTTCCATAATTGGTTCCCAGTACTGACGTGGCGAGGCACATGGCCTTCTTGGATATGGGAGCAACCACCACCGACTAGACAAAACCTTTTATAGAAAGCTAATATTTAATTTCCTAAAATAACTTTAGGTTAACCAAAGAGAACAATCAAATCACAAGGAAAAGAAAAAATAAAAGAACACAATATCGAAAAATATATTCGAACTTCTAGAACGTAAGCCTCTTGTATTTGGTATTATTTCCATAAATAACTAGCATGATGCGGAAATAAAAATTACTAGTTATACCTTGTAGAAAAACCTCTTGATCTTCTACCGTATTCCTCTTCTAACCTCGGACGTTGTGTGGGCAACGATCTACCGAGATGAGAAACCACCAACCACCTTCTTCTCCTCCAAGCAAGGTTCGGCCACAAAGGAAGAACTTCACCAAAGAAGAAAACCAAAATACTAACCAAGCTCCAAGAGATGCTAGCTTTCTCTCCTTCTTCTTCTTCTTCTCCGAGTAGTATCCGGCCACCACAAGAACTCCAAGGGAGAGGGAGAGGTTCGGCCACCACAAGAGGAAGAGAGGAAGAGGATGGCCGGCCACACCAAGGAACAAAAGAGGGAGAGAAAATAATAGAGGTTGTGTCTCATGAAGGCACCCTCACCCCTTCTTTTATATTCCTTGGCCTAGGCAAATTAGGAAATTTAATTACAATAAAATTTCCTTAATTTTCCTTGACATGAATTAATTGAGAAAAATAAAATAAAATTTCCCAATCAACTTGTGATGGCCGACCACAATCAAAAGAGCAAATTAGGAGAGTTTCAATCAACAAATTAAAACTTCCTAATTTGTTTCCGAAAATTTTAAAAAATAAAATTTCTCTTTAAAAATCTCTTTATGGTTAATAAAAGGAAATTTCTATAATTTTAATTTTATCAACATGTGAATAATTTTTAAAGAGAAAATAAAACATCTCTCCAATCTACAAATAAGGAAAGAGATCTAATCTCTTTCTTTAATCTTTTGTAGATCTTTTACAAGAGAGATATTTTAATTTTAATTCTCTTTAAATTATATCTTCCACATAATAATAAAAATTAAAATTAAATTTCTTTTTTAATTTAATTTGGCCGGCCCCCACTAGCTTGGGTTCAAGCTAGGGCCGGCCACCCAAATTTATACCTAGGCCGACCCTAGCTTGTTCCCAAGCTAGCTTGGCCGGCCCCAATTGGGTGGGAATAGAAGGTGGGTATAGGTGGGTATAGAACTCTACAAATAAGAGGCTACGATAGGGACCGAGAGGAGGAATTGGTTTTGGTCTCCCGATAAAATTAAGCATCCCGTGTTCGCCCCGAACACACAACTTAATTTTATCAATGATAATTCATTCCACTAGAGAACTATCATTGAACTACCGCACCAATCCCAAATTATATTTTTGGGCTCCTACTTATTATGAGTGTGTTAGTCTCCCTGTGTTTAAGATATCGAATGCCCACTAATTAAGTGAGTTACTGACAACTCATTTAATTAATATCTTAGTCCAAGAGTAGTACCACTCAACCTTATCGTCATGTCGGACTAAGTCCACCTGCAGGGTTTAACATGACAATCCTTATGAGCTCCTCTTGGGGACATTCTTAACCTAGTATCTCTAGGACACAGTTTCCTTCTATAATCAACAACACACACTATAAGTGATACCATTTCCCAACTTATCGGGCTTATTGATTCATCGAACTAAATCTCACCCATTGATAAATTAAAGAAATAAATATCAAATATATGTGCTTGTTATTATATTAGGATTAAGAGCACACACTTCCATAATAACCGAGGTCTTTGTTTCTTTATAAAATCAGTATAAAAGAAATGACCTCAAATGGTCCTACTCAATACACTCTAAGTGTACTAGTGTAATTATACAGTCAAGATAAACTGATACCTAATTACACTATGACCTTCTAATGGTTTGTTCCTTTCCATTTTGGTCGTGAGCTACTGTTTATAATTTATAAGGTACTGATAACATTATCTTCTGCATATGACACCACATGTTATGTTATCTACAATATAAATTAATTGAACAACTACAAACAAATGTAGACAATTTGACCAAATGTGATTCTTTATTCATAATGAATGTTTACAAAGCTTAGGCTTTCAGTATACACTCCAACAATCTCCCACTTATACTAATGACTAAGCTGCCATATCTTCTACCATACATCTGATTCCCATTCCCTCCACATGCCAATCGAAAGCTTTCGCCGGAAGGGCCTTAGTGAAAGGATCTGCCAGGTTATCCGCTGATGCAATCTTGGCGATGACAACTTCTCCTCGCTTCACGATATCTCGTATCAGGTGGTACTTGCGCTCTATATGTTTACTTGCCTTATGAGCTCGTGGTTCCTTCGAGTTTTCAACTGCACCGCTATTATCACAATAAATTGTGATGATTTTGGGCAAACCAGGAATCACATCTAAGTCCATTAGAAAGTTCCTGAGCCATACTGCTTCTTTAGCTGCCTCAGAGGCTGCTACATACTCAGCTTCCATGGTTGAGCCCGAAACGCATTTCTGCTTAACACTCCTCCATGAAATGGCTCCACCTCCTAAAGTAAACACATATCCTGATGTAGACTTACTATTATCCATATGAAATCTGAATCCGTGTAACCCACAGGGAGCAGATCGTCTGCTTGGTAAACTAGCATATAATCTCTAGTCCTTCTCAGGTACTTCAATATATGCTTTACCGCAGTCCAATGTCCTTGTCCAGGGTTACTCTGATATCTGCTGACCATGCACACGGTAAAACAAATATCAGGTCTAGTACATAGCATTGCATACATTAGGCTTCCTACAGCCGAAGCATAAGGAACTGCTTTCATGTCCTCTATCTCTTTCGACGTCTTTGGAGACATCTCTTTAGATAGAGCTACCCCATGTCTAAAAGGTAAGAAACCTTTCTTGGAATCCTGCATGCTAAAATGAGCAAGGATTGTATCTATATATGAAGCTTGGGACAGACACAACATTCTTTTCTTACGATCCCTTATAACTTTGATCCCAAGAATGTGTGCACAATCTCCTAAGTCCTTCATATCAAATTGTTTGGACAATCATACCCTTACGTCTGACAATACCTTGACATTGTTGTCAATTAACAAAATATCATCTACGTATAGTACAAGAAATACCACCACGTTTCCGTTACACTTCTTATATACACAAGACTCATCCGGACTTTGAATAAATCCATATGACTGGATTACTTCATTAAACCGGATGTTCCAAGACCTTGAAGCTTGCTTCAGTCTATAAATGGACCGATTGAGCTTGCACACTAGATGCTCTTTGCCTTTTCAATGAACCATTCTTGCTTTATATGGATGTTCTCTTCAAGACTTCCATTAAGGAAAGTCTTGACATCCATTTGCCAAATCTCATAATCCATATGAGCAAGAATGGATAAGAGTATCCGGATAGACTTAAGCATGACTACCGGTGAAAAGGTTTCCTCATAATCGATTCCTCTTTCCGAGTGTACCTTTCGCAACAAGCCTAGCTTTGAAGGTTTCTACCTTCCGTCATCCCTCTTTTCCTTTTGTAGATCCACTTACATCCAACGGCTTTTACACCATCGGTGGTTCTACAAGCTCCTGGACCTTATTAGAGTACATTGACTCTATTTCGAATTCATCGCCTTTTGCCAAGATGCGGCATCTATAGTGCTTCATCATATGTCCGGGATCAGGTTCATGTTTACTTGGGATCAAACCAAGACTCTCCCAAAACATGAATCTTTCAGTTACCTTACAACCCTCCCACTACGACGAGGCATGTGGTTGTGTATCATGTGTGACACGTGTTGCGTCTCTTGTGGTACTTCATCTTGAAGTAGACGTGTCCTCTCTAAGTTCTTCTAAAACAACTTTACATCTGGGCTTGTGATCCATTATATAGTCTTCTTCTAAAACCGGGTATTGGTGCTAACAATGACCTTGGTCTTTAGGACTATAAAATAAACCACCTTTCGATCCTTTGGGATATCCTACAAACACGCCAACTTTACGAGATTCTAACTTATCAAGATCTGGTTTCAACACATGTGCCGGACTATCCCAAATCCGAATATGTCTTAGATGGGCTTTGCCCATTCCATAATTCTATGGGAGTAGAAGAAACTGATTTAGAAGGTACTAAGTTCGGAACGATATTCTTTTTCCAGGGCATATCCCCAAAATGAATTTGTAATTCGAATAACTCATCATTGATCTAACCATCTCCATAAGAGTCCTATTCCTTCGCTCGCTACACCATTCTGTTGGGCCACACACAATTGGGATTGAATCCCGACCTCGATAAGTAATTCCTAAACTCTCCTAAGAGGTATTCGCCACCACGATCCGATCGTAGTGTCTTGATACTTTACCTAGTCGTTTCTCCACATCACCTTGTATTCTTTGAACTTATCAAAGCACTGGATACTGCGCATTAGGTAAATGTATCCATATCTTGAATAATCGTCTATGAAAGAGACAAAATATTCAAAACCTCCTCTTGCCTGGACAAACATAGGACCACACAAATCAGAGTGAACCAATTCTAACACTTCTTTGGCTCTATACCCCTTGGCCTTGAATGGCCTCTTGGTCATTTTACCTTCCAAGCAAGATTCACAAGTTGGAAAATTTTCCAACTCAAATGAACTCAAAAGTCCATCGGCTATAAGCCTCTGAATCCTACTTAAGTTAATATGACCAAGCCTTAGATGCCAAAGATATGCTTGGTTCATTTCCGAAGGTTCTTTTCACTTATTAGAGTTAGAAGATGAGTTATAAATTTTCATGTTTTACTTTGTGGAAGAAATTGGATTTAAAGTATACAAATTGCCAACTAATGCACCAGAACAGATAATCACTTTATTTCTTTTAATAACTACATCGTTACTGAAAGAAACTGAATATCCATCTAAAAACAGTTTTGAAACTGAAATTAAATTCTTTCTAAAACTGGGTACATAAAGATAATTTCTTAAAATCAAATTTCTATTTCTACTAAAAGATAAGTAGACGTCTCCCACTACAACAGCTGCCACCTTAGTAGCATTGCCCATGTAGACGATAATTTCTCCTTCAGATAGTCGTCGGGTTTCCTGGAACCCCTGCAAGGAATTGCAGACATGATCAGTGGCTCCCGTATCTACACACCAGGTGCTGGTAGATAACACCGCTAAACATGTTTCAACAACTAGAGTATAAGATATACCTTTGTTTTGGTTCCTACGAGGACAGTCCGCCTTCCAATGTCCCGGATGAAGCACTTGCCCTTGACTTCTTTATTCCACTTTAAATCCGTACTGAGATTTATTCACTTTCTTTCGAAAAAACTTGTTTCTTCTTCTTCTTTCCTTTCGGTTTAGAAGTAGAACCATTTTCAAGATAGTGAATTTGAGAACTTTGATTCTGTCAGTAGTTCCGCTAATAAATAAACCCTCTTATTCATATTATAGTTCAAACGGCTAAAACTTCTAGGTAGCGTTTGGAGGATCATATCGATCCGGGTTTCCCATCAATTTCTCCTCCAAGGATCTGTATCTCGTTCGGATAAGCCATCATTTTAGGATATAATCCCTTACAGGAGTACCCTCTGGCATGGTGGTGTCATTGTCTTTCTCATGGCTTCTTGCCTAGAAGCCCTATCTGATGACCAAAGAGTTCCTTGAGATTGTTCATAAATTGTTGGTAAATCTTGATGTCGATGTTGCAATACATTTGACATTGAAGCCAAAATGTAACACCGCGCCATCTCATCCGCTTTTACCCATTTCCTATGATATTCAATCTCCTCTTGGGTAGATTCACCGAAGGGTGCATCAGGACAAGGCTCGGTCAGTATATATTTATAGCTTTCAGCAATAAGAACAATGTCCAGGTTTCTTTTCCAATCTATGTAGTTAAGTCTATTCTGTTGAAGTATGATGGACAGTGGGTTGAAAGACATCCTAAGAATCACAAATAACTTTTGGTGAACTCTAAATTTAGAATAATATTGATTCCTCAAACAATACTATTTTAAATTAACCAACACCTTATAACACCGTGAATTTTGTATGCCACGTTAGTGTGGACGATACAAAATCAACATTTGTAAAGGAGGGTTTTAACCCATTAATTTTATTATCTTGTCAACCTAACTTTTGACAAATAAAATTAATAGTTGGTATCATTTGGTCACACAAATAATAGCAGTGACTCCGTTGGGGAGGATACTATTAGATGTGTCCAAGTGTATACCATTACTTGACACTAAGTCCATTAATAAGATTATGCCCTTCCGTTGGGAAGATCACACGCCTTAATTAACTTCCTATAGTCATCCAAAATGGAAGTCATTCTAGTGATCCGCAAACAAGCTCATCCGTTATGGAGGAAGGCACTCGAGCCAACGCAAGCTTGTTTGCATCACTTACAAACCAAGAATGGAGACCATGGATTTTTTAAAAATCCTCTCCCACTTAGTTATTTATAAATGAGGAATTTTAACTATGCTAGCCTACTTTACTTGTAAACTAACATGCACACAAAGCATAATATAAAAGCAATAGAAAAACTAATTTTCAACTATTATGGCTTTTATCTCTAGTTATCCTCCGTGTGTTGTCATCCCAAGCTGCTGCCATATTTGGCCACCGCCACCGGGTCTTCTCATCCATCTTGCTCCTTGTTCCGCGCGCCTCGGTCCTTAGAAGGTTCCACGCTTTGCAAGATTCGATCCATGACATAAATAGAATTTTACATTTTGATCCTATATTCCATAAAAGGAATGTACATGTATCTAGATCAAAAATAAAATCCTAATAAAACTAAATACAGCTCCTGCTGTATTTGAATACAATCATGCACACACATTTAAATGCCCTTGACATGTCTAAGGGTCCAATCACACACATAATAACTAAAAGCCATAATAGTTGGATCCTGCATCCACAAAGTTAGCACATCCTACTATTAACCTGCCTAAATTATGTATGACATGTGCATAATTAAACTAAATACCAAATACACAGAGGCAAAACCCTAGCTCTGATACCAATTGTTGGTTGCTACTCGGAAAACCTATAGGTTCCACTGTACAAAAATTTTGTACAAAGGTCCGAACCTTTTCCTAGCTACCATGTGTTCTTTTAAATTAAATTTTGGATCGCCTGCGAAACTTAACACGTTTGATCTAAAACTTAATCTATTTGTTCTTTTAGGTTTTGACTTGGATCTCCTGCGGAACTTTACACGTTCGACCCAAGTCTCCTTAAGTTATTAATTCCATTAAATATTAATTTCCATAATTGGTTCCCAGTACTGACGTGGCGAGGCACATGACCTTCTTGGATATGGGAGCAACCACCACCGACTAGACAAAACCTTTTATAGAAAGCTAATATTTAATTTCCTAAAATAACTTTAGGTTAACCAAAGAGAACAATCAAATCACAAGGAAAAGAAAAAATAAAAGAACACAATATCGAAAAACATATTCGAACTTCTAGAACGTAAGCCTCTTGTATTTGGTATTATTTCCATAAATAACTAGCATGATGCGGAAATAAAAATTACTAGTTATACCTTGTAGAAAAACCTCTTGATCTTCTACCGTATTCCTCTTCTAACCTCGGACGTTGTGTGGGCAACGATCTACCGAGATGAGAAACCACCAACCACCTTCTTCTCCTCCAAGCAAGGTTCGGCCACAAAGGAAGAACTTCACCAAAGAAGAAAACCAAAATACTAACCAAGCTCCAAGAGATGCTAGCTTTCTCTCCTTCTTCTTCTTCTTCTCCAAGTAGTATCCGCCACCACAAGAGCACCAAGGAGAGAGGTTCGGCCACCACAAGAGGAAGAGAGGAAGAGGATGGCCGGCCACACCAAGGAACAAAAGAGGGAGAGAAAATAATAGAGGTTGTATCTCATGAAGGCACCCTCACCCCTTCTTTTATATTCCTTGGCCTAGGCAAATTAGGAAATTTAATTACAATAAAATTTCCTTAATTTTCCTTGACATGAATTAATTGAGAAAAATAAAATAAAATTTCCCAATCAACTTGTGATGGCCGGCCACAATCAAAAGAGCAAATTAGGAGAGTTTCAATCAACAAATTAAAACTTCCTAATTTGTTTCCGGAAATTTTAAAAAATAAAATTTCTCTTTAAAAATCTCTTTATGGTTAATAAAAGGAAATTTCTATAATTTTAATTTTATCAACATGTGAATAATTTTTAAAGAGAAAATAAAACATCTCTCCAATCTACAAATAAGGAAAGAGATCTAATCTCTTTCTTTAATCTTTTGTAGATCTTTTACAAGAGAGATATTTTAATTTAATTCTCTTTAAATTATATCTTCCACATAATAATAAAAATTAAAATTAAATTTCTTTTTTAATTTAATTTGGCCGGCCCCCACTAGCTTGGGTTCAAGCTAGGGCCGGCCACCCAAATTCATACCTAGGCCGGCCCTAGCTTGTTCCCAAGCTAGCTTGGCCGGCCCCAATTGGGTGGGAATAGAAGGTCGGTATAGGTGGGTATAGAACTCTACAAATAAGAGGCTACAATAGGGACCGAGAGGAGGAATTGGTTTTGGTCTCCCGATAAAATTAAGCATCCCGTGTTCGCCCCGAACACACAACTTAATTTTATCAATGATAATTCATTCCACTAGAGAACTATCATTGAACTACCGCACCAATCCCAAATTATATTTTTGGGCTCCTTCTTATTATGAGTGTGTTAGTCTCCCTGTGTTTAAGATATCGAATGTCCACTAATTAAGTGAGTTACTGACAACTCATTTAATTAATATCTTAGTCCAAGAGTAGTACCACTCAACCTTATCGTCATGTCGGACTAAGTCCACCTGCAGGGTTTAACATGACAATCCTTATGAGCTCCTCTTGGGGACATTCTCAACCTAGTATCTCTAGGACACAGTTTCCTTCTATAATCAACAACACACACTATAAGTGATACCATTTCCCAACTTATCGGGCTTATTGATTCATCGAACTAAATCTCACCCATTGATAAATTAAAGAAATAAATATCAAATATATGTGCTTGTTATTATATTAGGATTAAGAGCACACACTTCCATAATAACCGAGGTCTTTGTTTCTTTATAAAATCAGTATAAAAGAAACGACCTCAAATGGTCCTACTCAATACACTCTAAGTATACTAGTGTAATTATACAGTCAAGATAAACTGATACCTAATTACACTATGACCTTCTAATGGTTTGTTCCTTTCCATTTTGGTCGTGAGCTACTGTTTATAATTTATAAGGTACTGATAACATTATCTTCTGCATATGACACCACATGCTATGTTATCTACAATATAAATTAATTGAACAACTACAAACAAATGTAGACAATTTGACCAAATGTGATTCTTTATTCATAATGAATGTTTACAAATCTTAGGCTTTCAATATACACTCCAACAGTAGTGCCCATAACCAATCCATGTTAACACCATGCATAATTAGAGTAGGTCGAAATGTTCAATTGAAACAATGTTGATTTATTAGCCATAACTATGAATTTTCAGAAAAAGGCCTCTCATCTAAACTGTTAAATAATAGAAGATATTATAGTTAGTTTCATGGATAAAGGAAGAACTAGTGATTAATATAACTGCCATATAGGGTAACTCTAGTTTAAGGATTTACCCAAGATTTAGAAATTTATATGTATTAAAAATTGACAAGTTTAAATTTTAATACATATAAAACTTATATGAATAAAATTTATATGTATAAAAATAATTTATATGATTTGGTATATATATATATAGGTAATTTGTTTATGCGTATCTGTTACAAGAGGAAGACTGTCGCTCCTCTTTGGTTATGGGCGTATATATATTTATACATATAAATGGTTGTTTATAAATTATTTTTATTCACCATCCCATACATGATAATTGTAATGCCCAAAATCAATCCATGGTAACACCATGCATAACTAGAGTAGGTTGAAATGTTTAATCGAAATAATGTTGATTTATTAGCCATAATGATGAATTTTTAGAAAAAGATCTATCATCTAAACTATTAAATAGAAGAGATTGTAGTTAGTTTCATGGATAAAGGAGGAACTAGTAATTAATATAACTGCAATATAGGGTAACTCTAGTTTAAGGATTTAGTCAAGATTCACACACACACACACACACACATATATATATAATATGGTTTAAAATGTATAAATTTATATGTCTTATAGATTCAAATTTTTATTATGTATAAAAATTTATTTCACATATATAATATGTAATAAATTTGAGATATAGATCCAAATTTTCCCATAGAAAAATTGATATGAAAATTAATGTGTATACAATTTTAGTTTGTTATGAAATCTTTCAAATTTCCTTTTGGATAGACTTGGTGCAACTTTGTATATAAATCCCCCTATGATATTAAGATAGGGAGTTTTGGGAAGAAAGAAAATTAATGATCCCCTTAACCCTCCCAAACGGCCTGCTCTAGAGCTTTCACCCTCACCAATTCTTGCCAGTCATCAAGCTCCAAACAAAGGAGAGGAGGAGGGAGGGGTTTTGGTAGCAAAGGTCTAAGGCATGTTCTATACTTCGTTATGCTTTATTTAGTTCCTTAAATTTATGGATGTCTAGATACCCTTGAAGTTCAGTTTTAATGGTGTTAGGATGCCTTGAAATCTTCATGTTTTGATAGTTGTACCATTATGATCATGCACGTTCTCTACCTTGTACATGCCTTAGTTAGTTCTTGTAACTTGGTAGAATGCGGTTCATATGGAAGTTATTATTGCCACCATTGTTAGGGGTTGCTAAACATGTTCTTGCTCTACAATCATAATCATGTTGTTCTTTTTCTACTTAGAAGTTAGTAAATTTCTTATGTTCGAAATGGGTTGTAAAATTTATAGATTTCAGATTATGTAGGAACTATATTCCTCACTATTTTTTAGGGGTTAATAATTATGCTTTTACTTTGCAACCATGCTTAGGTTTTTCTACTTATTTCTAATTAAAAGTTAGCAATTATTTTTGATATCATTACAATACAATAATTTCGGACTAGGGTTAGGTGGCTATGAAGCCAACCGTGTTTTGATCCATTAGTATGTTACATTAGTCACTGTTTTTTTTAAGGATTTAAAATGATATAAAGCCAACCATGTTTGATGCCTTAGCCATACTTATATAATGATCATATTTATGTTTATATACATGTTTATGTTTATGCTTATGTAATGATCACATGTTTAGGTACATAATCATGTTTATATACATATCTATGTTTATGTCCATGCTTATGTGGGGATCAGGTTTGTGTTGAGTACATGTTTATGCTTATGCTTATGCTCATACTTATGAAGTGATCAAGTTCATGTTGGGTGCATGTTTTTGGTTATGTCCATGCTCATGTAATGATCCTATTTACGTTTATGCACATGTTTATGTTTATGTTTCCTACTCGTGTAGTGATCATGATTATACTTATGTGCATGTTCAAGTGTAATTAGTGTGACCTTGGGGACCCATGCTTGGCTACTTACCCAGTTAAGTTCCAAGGACCTACGCTCAGGAAGCTTACCATTAGAATTAACTATGCATGTATGGGTAAGACATGTCCTAGGGACCTACGCCTGGAAAACTTACCAGTTGAATTAGTTATGTATGTATGGGTAAGATATGTTCCGGGGACCCATGTCCGGGAAGCTTACCGTAGAATTAATTATGTATGTATGGGGAGAACATGTCTCAGATAAGTCCAAGAAGCTTCCCAAAGTGTTGATCTAGGGAAATCCTACACCCCGGGGAGCTTATCATGTCGCGATCTGGGTACTAGGTATTACTCCCGTTCCAAGGTCAAAGTGCAGGTACCTTTTGTCCGAGGAGCTTCGAGTGTCGATCCGGGGATCCCCTCCTGAGTAGCTCACACTATGGGTAACATATGTCCCAAGTGAACTTAGAGAGCTTATACTATAGAATTAATTAAAGTATGTATGGCTAGGGGTGTCCGTTCCAAGGCTCGAATCCCTACCAATTATGGTTGGAGCAAGAGGACGGGTAAGATATGTCCCGGGCAAGATGTTGTTAGTAGTTAATGGTTTTAAGAATTATTTAAGTATCTTACTTAAATCGAGAGTATGTTACAGTTGTAAGTGCAATTATTATTCGGGACATCTGCATGATTTTCAAAAAATTAAAAAAAAAATAGTTTGGGATGTTCTAGTCGGTATCAGAGCAAAGTTCTTGGAAGGGTTGTGTCTACTGCCGATTCCGAGGAGCTCACGAAGTCAAGGCTCATGCCTGTAAGTTCTTATGCTTTGTAATTCAAGTACAGGTAACAAAGATGCTAGCTTAAATGATAAGTCAGGAGACTTGTTATAGACTAAACTTAAATTTAATACATGTTGATTTTTAACTGTATACAACTATGCTTCCTAGACGTTATGACCATGGGAACGTCGTCACAAAGGGGGAATAGTATGGTTAGCTTGTGCCCAATCTAATGATTTTTATTTTCTCCATAATATAGATATGGCTAGAACTAAAAACACTCTTATCATTCTCCGAGGAGCAGCTAAAGTTTGAAAGGCTCCAGAATGAATAGCGAAGTTACACCTATTTAAGCAGTGTGAAATGGATCCCAGACACACAATGCCTCAACATCTTGAAGTTTAGGAGGAGAAACACCTATATCTAGTACATCTAGGACACCATTTTAAAGATAAGGATATAGTACAAATTCTAAGAGATTCTCTACCTGAACATTGGAGGAGCATTCTCGATGAAATACTTAACCAAAGAGGAGCGATAGTCTTCCTTAGCATGATAAGATCATCGATGATTATGAGATAGAGGAAAGAGATTGCAATTGAGACAAGGAAGTCACTAGCTTTATGATTAAATACTTCTACCCGCAACTTGAGTTCACCCCAATAGATAGGCTCTCATAAGGAATAACCAATATAATAACCTATATGTGCAATGAAAAGAAATTAGATTATTTTATTTGCTCTAAATAAGACGACTGGTTATTATCCATCCTTATGAAAGTTTAACTGTGTAAAACACAACATGCTTTTGAGTTTTATAAATAGATAACAATGCTTATTTATCTGCTAAGTTAGAAATTTATGGTTAAGAATAAACTGGCTAGATCTAAATGTATGTTAATTTCATAGTAGCTTAGACTGCATGCAGCACATTACAATGGTGGGACCCTAGAGGGGAGGCATGAGGAGGCTCCCCCGCTACTACCTCAAGTGAGTTAGGAGCAAGTGCTCACAGGGATGAATCAATTCTTTGCACAGTTTAGTCAGTTTAATGTGGGGTTGAGTGGGAGAACGAGGCCGGAGGCAATTTATGAGTGTTTCTGTAAGATGTAAACTCAACAATTTTAATTATACTGATGGTGTAAGATATGAAGTTAAGTGCTAGAATGGTTACTACCCTTGGATCCAAATGAAACTTTAGGGATTAACTTCCAAGCAGTAGTTGGTAAACTTAGGAGAATCAAGGGAGACATGAGAAGTCACTATCCAGAATTATTTGATAAGTCTATATCTTCAAAGACGAGAATTTATTTAAAAGGGGGTTAAATTGTAGTGGTCATAACCAATTCATGTTAACACCATGCATAACTAGAGTAGGTTGAAGTGTTTAATTGAAATAATGTTGATTTATTAGCCATAACTATGAATTTTCATAAAAAGGTCTCTCATCTAAACTGTTAAATAGAAGAGATTGTAGTTAGTTTCATGGATAAAGAAAGAACTAGTAATTAATATAACTGCCATATAGGTTAACTCTAGTTTAAGGATTTAGCTAAGATTTAGAAATTTATATGTATTAAAAATTGACAAGTTTAAATTTTAATACATATAAAACTTATATGAATAAAAATAATTTATATGATTTGGTATGTATAAAAATTTATATGACTCATGGTTATAAATTTGTATAAAATTTATTTTATATATATATATAATTTTTTTTATAAAATATGGTTGAGGATGTATAAATTTATATGTCTCATAGATGCAAATTTTTATTAGGTGTAAAAATTTATTACACATCTATAGTATGTAATAAATTCGAGATATAGATCCGAATTTTTCCATAGAAAAATTGATATAAAAATTAATGTGTATAAAATTTTAGTTTATTATAGAATTTTTCAAATTTTCTTTGGGATAGACTTGGCTTATATGTATCATAGATGCAAATTTTTATTATATATAAAAATTTATTACACATATATAGTAAGTAATAAATTTGAGATATAGATCCAAATTTTCCCATAGAAAAAGTGATATGAAAATTAATGTGTATAAAATTTTAGTTTGTTATGGAATCTTTCAAATTTCCTTTGGGATATACTTGGCACCACCTTGTATATAAATCCCCCTATGATATTCGGATAGGGAGTTGTGAGAAGAAAGAAAATTAAGGATCCCCTTAACCCTCCCAAACCGCCGACCCTAGATCTTTCACCCTCACCAATTCCCACCGGTCATTAAGCTCCAAACAAAGGAGAGGAGGAGGGAGGGGTTTGGTAGCAAAGGTTTAAGGCATGTTCTATACCATGTTATGCTTTATTTAGTTTCTTAAATTCATGGGTATTTAGATGCCCTTGAAGTTTGGTTTTAATGGTGTTAGGAGGCCTTGGAATCTTCATATTTTGATAGTTCTACCATACCATGTGATCATGCACATTCTCTACCTTGTACATGCATTAGTTAGTTCTTGTAACTCGGTGGAATGTGGTTTATATGGAAGTTATTATTCTCACTATTGTTAGGGGTGTTAAACATGTTCTTGCTCTACAACCATAATCATGTTTCTTTTTCTACTTAGAAGCTAGTAAATCTCTTATGTTCGAAATGAGTTGTAAAATTTGTAGATTTTGTATTATGTAGGAATTATTTCCCTCACTTTCTTTAAGGGTTAATAATCATGATTTTACTTTATAGCCATGCTTAGGTTCTTCTACTTTTTCCAATTAAAAGTTAGCAATTATGCTTTGATATCATAACAATACAAATTAGTTTTAGATTAGGGTTAGGTGGCTATGAAGCCAACCATGTTTTGATACCTTAGCCATGCATATGTAGTGATCATGTTTATGTTTATGTATATGTTTATGTTCATGCTTATGTAGTGATCACATGTTTAGGTACATAATGTAAGTACTCCGTGATAATTTTGATGTGATCAACCAAGTCAAGTTATGTCCTGTTATGTTTTGATTTTCTGTGTCTAAGTGTGCAAGAACTTAAGAGCACAAGAGGTCGAGCGAAAGACGCAATTAGCGAGAAGGATGACACAAGAGAGAGCTGATGGGCTCCGTGTGTCCGAGGGATAAGGCGCTGTGGAAGAGTACGTTGGCCGATGAGAAGGAAGCGCACGGCGGTTCTGAGGGACGATAAGATGGAGTGGAAGGACGTTTGAGAAGGCCGGAAAATGGGTTGGGTGAACCCTATTTCGGTTGTCGAAATCACTTAAGCGAGCGGAGTTAGAGCAGAAGACCCGGAGAAAAAGTCAACTAGATGTTGATTGTGGTCTGGGTGCCTGGAGCAATTCCAGGCACCTCGGATCTAGTTGGGAGCCTGGACCACCTTGGGTACCGAGGGCGCCCTCGGAGGCGCCCTCGAATGTGGATCAGTTTCAAGCCAGTCCGGGTGCCAAGAGCGGGTCCAAGCTCCCGAACCAAAAAGTTTATGGCAAAGCCACCTGTTGTGATCCAGTACGACATGGATAAAATTCTATCCATATTCAGGCGCCTAGAATCCTTCCAAGCGTCCCAATCAGGGCTATAAATACAACTCTAATCCCAGTAGCTTAGAACAACACTTGTAAAATGAATTCTTTGTTTGTTCTTTTATTGTGTGAGCTGTCAATGCTATAAGAGGCTTCTCTATCTGAAGGAGATTTTGATAGTAAACTTTAATTATCTTGGATTAGCAATCATCTGATTATAAACTAAGTAACTTCTTTTGTGTCTCTGTCTTTAGTTTACTACTTATTACTTTTTATACAAGTGTTTATCAAGTTGTAAGGTTCAAGAAGGGTTTTGTTTCTTTTTTATTTGTGCGGAGCAATTCACCCCCTCTTGTCGGTGACAAGGGTCCTTCACATAATCATGTTTATGTACATGTCTATGTTTATGTCCATGCTTATGTGGGGATTAGGTCTGTGTTGAGTACCATACTTATGTCCATACTTATGAAGTGATCAAGTTTATGTTGGGTGCATATCTTTGGTTATGTCCATGCTCATGTAATGATCTTGTTTATGTTTATGCACATGTTTATGTTTATATTCCATGCTTGTGTAGTAATCATGGTTATGCTTATGTACATGTTCAAATGTAATTAGTGTGACTCACGTCGGGCCACTTACCCAGTTAAGTTCCGGGGACCCACGTCTGGGAAACTTACCATTAGAATTAGTTATATATGTATGGGTAATACATGTTCTAGGGACCTACGTTCGGAAAGCTTACCAGTTGAATTAGTTACATATGTATGAGTAAGATATGTTCCAGGGACCCACATCCGAGAAGCTTATTGTAGAATTAGTTATGTATGTACGGGGAAAAGACATGTCTCGGGCAAGCCTGAGAAGCTTCCCAAAGTGTTAATCCGGAGAAATCATACACCCCGGGAGCTTACCAAGCTGCGATTCAGGTACTGTGTATCACTCCCATTCCAAGGTTTGAGTGTGAGTACCTTTTTATCCGGGGAACTTCGAGCGTCGATCCGGGGATCCCCTCCCAAGTAGCTCACGCTATGAGTAATATATGTCACGAGCGAGCCCGGAAGCTTATTCTATAGAATTAGCTAAATTATGCATCGGTAGAGGTGTCTGTTCCAAGGCTTAGATCCCTACCAATAATGGTAGGAGCAAGAGGACGGGTAAGACATGTCCTGGGCAAGCTCAGGAAGCTTACCTAAGAAATTAGTTAACATCATGTATGGGACGATGGTATGATCTGTGGACTCACGCCCAGGGAGAGCGCCAAATCGTGAAGGTTTATATTTATGCTTATGTACATGTGTGTGTTTATGCCTATGAATGTTTATGCCCATGCTTATGCTCTTGTTCACGTTTATGTTCATATATGTTTATGTTTATGTCCATGTATGTTTATGCTCATGTCTATACTCTTATGTTCACGTTCATATGTATGTCCTTGCATGAAGTATGTCTACATTCATACTTTATTATGAAAATGCAAGGAAAATACTTTACTAAGAATAAAGATTTAGTTAGATAGGTTTTCCCTTTTTAGACACATGGATATGAGAACTAATTAATGCATAGTATGATTTGAATGTGTTGAGTCTCTCGACTTACAAATTTTAACTAATTTAGATAATGAGACAAATGAGGAAGGAGGTATTGATAGGTGAGTAAGCTCGGGACAATGACAGTACAACCCGAGGACCTTCTAATTTAGTTTTCGCATTAGTTAAATATTTCCTTTGAAGAATAAATTCTGGAACTATATGACCAGTACCTAATGTTGTTAGTAGTTAATATTTTTAAGAACTATTTAGATATCTTAGTTAAATCGAGAGTATATTACGTTGAAAGTGCAATTGTGATTGAGGACGTCCGCATGATTTTCAAAAAAAAAAATAATCAGGGATGTTTCAAACTAACTTGACATGCCCGACTTAGTCATCCTTCTCTTCACATTATTCAGACGATCATCAATAGGTATGGTTTACCTACTTCCTTTACCTCTTTTCCATCTCATTCATGTAAGACTTGTATGGAATCTAAAAGGCATAAGGGTTAATATTAGCCCTGAGTGACAATTATGAAATGATTGGCAAGAGAATTTTTTGTATTATATTTCATTAATAAAAGGTAATGTTTATGGTTATTATATTTACTTTAGATCTATGTCAGATGAATAAGTATAATAATGTCTTAGGATAGTAGGTTCTAATCTACAACATATCAATTGGTTGAATTGATAGTGAGAGACTGTAGATATATATAAATACTACTCTTAACTATTCTTGGTCAAGCATTAATATGCAAGGACAATATTAATGCATTGAGCCAGTATGTAGGTCAATTCAGACTTAATCCCATAAGTCATGGATATGAGATATTATGTTAACACATGGGTATATATTAGAAAATATGTACTAAATTGACCTGCCATGAAAATATTTCATGAATAGTTATATGAGTGTCATAAATATTCTCATAGTGATTATTGGTATGAATAGTTCTTAGATCTGAAGTCATTATGGTTTCCTACATAAGGAGTTGTGTACTTTACTATCATCAAACGTTACATATAACAAGGTGGACTATAAAGTCGATCACAGTGTATGCAATAAGTTATGTGGAGAGATGCGAGTGATGTAGATAGGATTTATCCCTTATATATGACATAAGTGATATATGTGGGCCCCTTAATTAAGTAGGACACAGGAATGTATGACCATTCTTAAATTAGTTAATATGAGATATTGAGCTTATTTAATTGAGTGTGTCTACTTAGGGATCAAGAAACACAAAGATTGATAAAAGAATGATACGATCTATGCCTCATTAATCAATTTAGATATCAAGAATAGAAGGATTGAGTCATATAAGATAATAGACATAGAAAATTAGGTCAGATCTCGACATTCTTATCACTTAGGTAGCAATGATGCATTACTAGATGACATTCATTGTTTATATATCTAAAATAGTTTTAGATATATCGTCAATGTTACAAGAGTCTATTGAGTCATACATAAAGAACATATTGATTTAGAGATGAGTTTATTTTAGTTTGATAAAAATGTGATAGACCTTAAGATTATTGGATTGAGTTGAGTTAGACTCAAGTGAATCCAACCATTGGATCATTAGATTGAGTCAAATATGAATTAGATTCAATGGATTAGACTCAACCACTAAGGATTAATGTCCATGCTTAATGGAGCATTAATCAAAAGAAGACCAAGAGATAAAAAACTTTTGGTATTCCTTGGATGAATACAAAAGGCTTTTGGAATTCATTTTCATGTAGATGAATTTGTTTTATTCTTCCCCTCCATCCTATCTTGGTTGAACTTCACTTGTTGCTAGGACAACAAGGTAGTTTCTTCTCAAAGTCATGAGTTCATGAGACGGACAGAACATGTTCGTGTGGATTCCGTAGAGGCACGAATACTTAATCATGCTGAGATTTGCATCTAAAGACAAGTTGCTGTCGGGATGGCTTTGGGCATGCAACAAAGGTAACAATTCTATGTGATAGAATAGTGATCCTGTCCGAACACTGAATCAACGGACGTTGGGCACATGGCACTCTCCGAACCGCTGACGTGGATCTCCGACCGGTCGTACGGACCTCCGGCGAACCTACAAAGAAATCGGGCCAGGAAGGGGTTCCCGGCGACGACCCTCCGACGCTCAAGTCAGGCAAGTGGACAACAAAAAGGTGGCTCTGAATGTGCGAGGATGAGCACCTCCGGCGAAGTGTGAGACTCATTATATAGAGCTGTGAAGAGGCTTGCGCACACATACCGAGGCGAATATGTGTCCTCAGTCCATACCCTAGTAAGGGCTTGTCAGAAGAGCTTACCTGACACCATACTGCTACAGTCAGATCACATCTTTGATGGGACAGCGGAACTCTCTGTCGTAAGATCCTGCGTATGGCCCAATCGTTGAACATACTCGTTGTCAGAAGATGTTCCTTTGTCATTTTGTCTCTTCTTACCCCACGCCGAGCGTCCGGCCGGTCGGCAGTCCCCTCACGTCCGGTGGTCGTATGTGCTGGTCCGCTCGGGAGATTCCCAGTCGTGCGCTCTGTGGACTGTTCGCAGTATTACTTTATGCCTTCGGCCGAGCGGGCTACCCGCTCGGCCATACGACCCTGTTCAACATGAGCGTCGGAACCCCGACTCCGCGCCGGGGTGCTTTTGCTTCCGTTCAGACCCCGGTCGGCCGGTCGGTCCACCCTTTTCCGATCGGTCATTTGACCTTTTGACTTCCACGTGGCGTTGACTCCTCTCAACGGGGGTCCCCTGTTCTTACCGCCGGATCACTTATCTCCCCTTCAAGTCTAGTCGAAGGAGGCGATTAGTCCGACTGACTGGACGATTGTTTCGCCGAGCGGCTCATCCAAGAAATCAGCCTCCGCTCGGCCGATTGGCGGTAACTACGGCCTTAGTCAACGCCACCATCCCTCGGATCTCCTCGGAAGTTGCGCCAATCTCCGTCATTAAGGCTAAGCACGCGTTCTGCGCCTCGATAAGGCGCTTATTAAATGCTCTCCCGTGGCGGAATGCCATGTGGCATTGCTGTCGTCAGCGTACGGCGGTGGCGTGGTAGGCGACGAGACCGAGGCGATTTGAAATGGACGGCCCAATGCGTGCTTCGATTCTTGTGACCTGCATCCAACGGTGGAGGCCGCTCGGGCTCAACCCTATAAAGCCTTCGTTTTCTTCCCTTCGCCTCACATCTGCCGTCGCGTGCTTACCGGCGCTTCTCACTTTCCAGATTTCCGGCGATCTTGCTCTTCTATTTTCGGCGATCTCCGGTGTGCTTTCCTCGATCCCCCTCTTCGTTGTAAGGTTCTCCTTCTTTCCCTCTTTGGTTCTTGTGTTTTTTTTGCCTTTATTTCCCGAGTTTCGATCCTCGGGGTATCGTTTCGTTTGCTGTCTGCATTCTTCTACCCTCTACCCTTTTTCGCCTTTTTTGGTTTCGTCCGCTCGGCCAATGGCTAGCTCCTCCCAACCTCTAGACCAAGCCCTCAGCCCATGGTATACTACCATGGAGTCGCGCTTCGATCGGCGCAACGTCGATATTTTGATGGAAAATTTTGACATCCCTTCTGACTTCGAAATCATCTTACCCACTTCCTCCGCTCGGCCACACAAACCACCGCGCGGAGCCTTTTGTGTTTTCCGCGACTAGTTCACAGTCGGTCTGCGATTTCCCCTTCATCCCTTCATCGTTGAAGTCTGCAATTTTTTCAGCATTCCGCTCGGAAGCCTAGTCCCCAATACTTTCCGCCTCTTATGCGGCGTCGTTGTCCTATTCAAAATCCACCACATCCCCCTCCGACCGGAGGTTTTCTATTATTTCTATTACCCTAAACAGTCCGAGCTGGGCACATATATGTTCCAGGCTCGGCCCGGTTTAGTTTTCTTCAATAAACTTCCTTCTTCCAATAAGCATTGGAAAGAATTCTACTTCTACCTTTGTATGCCCGAGTGGGCCCCCTTCATAACGAAATGACAGATCGGAGCACCAACCTCACCAGAGCTCAAAAGGTTCAAAACCCGACCGGACTATCTTCATGTCGCCAACATGCTGGCCGGTCTGAGGTTTGACATCAACAAATTCCTGCCTGAGGGGGTGATGTATATATTCGGTCTAAGTCCGATCAGGACCCCCCTTCCGAGCGGCTTCGGTAAGAATTTTACTTTGTGCCTTCGCCTTAATTGCTAACTGATTTTCTTCTTTTTCCTTTGCAGCGAACATTGTCATGGAGTCGGTGATGGCTGGAATTTTGAAGAGGAAGGCGGCAGCGCTCGAGGTCGCGGCTGCAAAAGAGATGGAGCAATTGGGCATTCAGCCGGTCGGCTCCAACGAAGGTGAGAGCGAAACACATGCTGGGGAGTCGGCCGCCCAGGCTTCTCTCCCGGAGCCAGCGGCTAGCACAACTGCTAGTCAAGAGCCTTCCGCTCGGGAGGAGGGCTCGGCGCAAGAGGAAGAGCGCCCCCTCCGACAAAAGAGACGCCGAGCGGAAATGCCACTACGCTCGGCTACATCTGTCGTCCATCCATCTGAGCGGGCCACCGCCGCTTCTCGAGGCAAAGCACCAGAGGTGGAAGCGATTTCATCCGATCGGACACCCTCCCAACTAGACGCGTCTGCGAACCCCCTTGAGGTCGTTCCGATCAGCGCCCTTCCACCTGCTCCCCGCAAAGTCCAACGTTCAGCAATTTTGTCCCAATTTTCGGCGCCGGCCTCCGATCCTTCCCCGGCATCTACCCAGACGACTCTCGGTCGGCGCCGCACCATCCGGGTATCGCTGCATCTCCCCACCGAGGAATTAATGCCCGAAGCCGATTGGCCGACAACGCCCGAGCACATGATCACGATGAAAGGGCCTCTAGCCGAAATGTGGGCCGACGCTCGGGCACGCGTAGCTATGATTCCTCTCAGCAAATTGGCCAATAGCCACATGCAGCAGGCCACTGGGGTAAGTGCGTTTTCTGCAAGTTTTTTATGCATTCTTTCCAATAGGCCATCAACAATTCTTGCTTATACCAGAGATGGGTGGAGGAGATCGCCGTCTGCAACCGTCTGGCCCTGGTGGACGAAGAATTAAAGAGATTAAAGAGTGCGGGTGACACACCTTCTCAGGGTCCAACTTATGTCGAGCTACAAAAAGAGCTCAAAAGACCCAGGATTTGTTGGAGGCCGAGCGGAAGAAGACGGCCGACCAGGCGCACAATCTGGCCGAACTTGATCGCCTGAACAAATCACTGGATCGCAGGATAAGTCTGGCCACCGAGCGGAAGAAGACTGCTATCTCCGATCTGGAGAAGAAGAACGTGGAGGCTCGGGGGTTGGAGCAAAAAGTAAAGGAGCTGATGGCTCAGCTGACCGGCGAGAAGGCGGCCCGATCGGACGAAGTGAAGAAGCTTGAAGCCGCTTTGCAAGAACATCAGGCAGCCGCCGAAGCTTCCCGGGCGGCTCTCAAAGAATACCAAGAGGCCGAGCCAAGTCGGGTCGCCGCCCTGAGACAGAATTACATCCGCTCGGCCAAATTTTCGGAGAAAGTTTGCGAGCGGATGTACATGGCCTTTGAACTAGCCATGAATGCCACGACGGAATATTTGAAGTCCAAAGGGCAACTTCCCGATTCCGCCATTATCCTTACTCAGGACTAGACAACACTCCTCAACAATATCCCGAAGGATCTCTACGAGTATTTAGAATAGAAGTTTGCCTGTTATCCGACCGCTCGGCCAAAAAACTATCTCTTTTTGTAATTTGGCCACTCGGCCTTGTTTTCTTTAATGCTATCCTTGCTTTTTATTTTGCTACTCAATATGAGTGTTGTCCCGCTCGGCTCTTATCACACCTTTTGTGTTCGAAAAGGATTTTTCGTAAAGTATTTTGCGTAGCTATTCCGCTCGGCTGAATATATCCTGTTTCGCAAATAGGATTTTTGATAGATGTTCGCGAAGCACCTTCCTTGTCCGAACGGCCAAACGACTAACAAGTCGACTTTTTTATTGTCTTCTTCCGACCGGAGAGCTTATAGTCGCCGGCGCGACTCTCGATATTTAACGTCAGAGCTCGACGGTCTTCCGCTCGGAGGGTTTATAGTCGTCGGCGCGACTCTCGTTATTTAACGTCGGAGCTCGACGGTCTTCCGCTCGGAGGGTTTATAGTCGCCGGCTTGACTCTCGATTTTTAACGTCGGAGCTCGACGGTCTTCCGCTCGGAGGGTTTATAGTCGCCGGCTCGACTCTCGATTTTTAACGTCGGAGCTCGACGGTCTTCCGCTCGGAGGGTTTATAGTCGCCGGCTCGACTCTCGATTTTTAACGTCAGAGCTCGACGGTCTTCCGCTCAGAGGGTTTATAGTCGCCGGCTCGACTCTCAATTTTTAACGTCGGAGCTCGACGGTCTTCCGCTCGGAGGGTTTAAAGTCACCGACTCGACTCTCGATTTTTAACGTCGGAGCTCGACGGTCTTCCGCTCGGAGAGTTTATAATCGCCGGCTCGACTCTCAATTTTTAACGTCGGAGCTCGACGGCCTTCAAGGCTAATTTTGACAAGGATGATATACGCCCTGCCGAGCGGCGAGGGGTCTTCGTCTTCGATCACTTAGCTCGGATAATTTTTACGCCCGGCCGAATGGCACGGGGTCTTCGTCATTGAGCTTTTGACTCATGTAATTATACGTCCGGCCGATCGGCACGGGATCTTCGCCTTCGAGTCGGTGGCTCGGATCTTATACACCGTGAAGGTAGGCCGCTCAGCGGATAATGCCAATTGCGTTTTTTAAAATTTTGCTTCCTGCATTTCTAATATACAGCCAAACGAAAAATATACATCATATATTACATTGGCGCACCTTTCACCCTGCCCCAGAAAGGCTGGAGATAATTTGCGCTTCATGATTGATCCAAGTCCCAATCCATCTTCATCCGCTCGGCGGTGCTTCCCCTTGAATGCCAGTTGAATTTGTCTCGGGGAAGGCCTCCGCTCGGGGAGCCTTGCCTGTTGCGACTTCAGGAGGCGTACGGAATATGGCCCGATAAAATGCAACCGTGGCATGCGGTGCTTCCGCTCGGCCACCTGTTGTTGACGTTGTTTGTTGCTCCAGCCACTCGGCTTGCGCATTCTCTCTCTGTTGCTCCATGAGCTTAGCTGCTCTTGCCTTGATCAGAGCGTCGAGCTTCTCCGTGGAGAGCATCACCGTGTGTGGTCGTCCAGCTTCGTCCATTGCTTCCGATTGGATGCAGGAGCGTTCCCACAGACGGCACTAAATTGATCCTGTCCGAACGCTGAATCAACGGACGCTGGGCACGTGGCACTCTCCGAACCGCTAACGTGGATCTCCGACCGGTCGTACGGACCTCCGACGAACCTGCAAAGAAATCGGGCTGGGAAGGGGTTCCCGGCGACGACCTTCCGACGCTCAAGTCAGGCAAGTGGACAACAAAGAGGTGGCTCTGAATGTGCGAGAATGCGTACCTCCGGCGAAGTGTGAGGCTCCTTATATAGAGCTGTGAAGAGGTTCGCGCACACATACCGAGGCGAATATGTGTCCTCAGCCCATACCCTAGTATGAGCTTGTCAGAAGAGCTTACCTGACATCGTACTGCTACAGTCCGATCACATCTTTGATGGGACAGCGGAACTCTCTTTCGTAAGATCCTGCGTATGGCCCAATCGTCGAACATACTCGCTGTCAGAAGATGTTCCTTTTTCCTTTTGTCTCTTCTTACCCCACACCAAGCGTCCGGCCGGTCGACAGTCCCCTCACGTCCGGTCGGTCGTATGTGCTAGTCCGCTCGGGAGATTCCCGGGCGTGCGCTCTGTGGACTGTTCACAGTATTACTTTATGCCTTCGGCCGAGCGGGCTACCCGCTCGGCCATACGACCCTGTTCAACATGAGCGTCGGAACCCCGACTCCCCGCCGGGGTGCCTTTGCTTCCGTTCAGACCGACCGGCTGACCCCGGTCAGCCGGTCGGTCCACCCTTTTTCGATCGGCCATTTGACATTTTGACTTCCACGTGGCGTTAACTCCCCTCAACGGGGGTCCCCTGTTCTTACCGCCGGATCAAATAGGAAAACAAAGTATACGATATTCGCAAGGATCTCTAGAGGGATCTTTTTTCTGTTGCGCATGTGATTTTTTTCGCATAAGATCCCTACAATAAGCTACGCTTCTCTTCTTCCGATCATGTTTCTAATTTTTCACTTGAAATAATTCATTCGAATATTTGGGGTCCTGCACCTATCTTGTATAATCGAAGTTTTCTATATTATGTTACCTTCATCGATCATTTTAGTAAATATACTTGGCTCTATCCTATGAGAAGGAAATATGACTTATTAAACACATTCTGCCAATTTCAAAAATAAGTTGAACGATATTTTAATCACTAAATACTCTCTCTTCATTTTGATTGGGGAGGCGAATATCAAACTTTTCATCATCATCTTTCCTTTTGTGGAATTGCTCATTAAGTCTTTTGCCCTCACACTCCAGAGTAAAATGACTCCGTTGCGAGAAAATACAGACATATTGTTGAAACTGCCTTAGCTCTTCTCTATCATAAATGAGTTCCGCATAAATTTTGGGATAAAGTTGTTTCTACTGTTGTATATCCCATAAATTGACTTCCTACCCCGTTGCTGAATCATAAGTGCCCTTTGGAAAAATTTTATTATTAAACTCCTAATTACACTTTTTTTGTAAATTTTTTGTTGCACATGTTATCCATGGTTACACCTATACACTAAACATAAACTTGACTCTCGTTCACTACAATGTATTTTTTTGTTATAATAATTTGTTTCATGAGTATCATTGTTTGGATACACCAACAGAACGAATATATCTTTCATGGCATATTACTTTTGATGAGTATTTATTCCCCCTTTCAATAGCTTCTTCAATCTCTCCCCTAGATATACGTGACACATTCTTGATGCCACATAACATTGTCGGAAGTGATGGAATCCTAGTGTTGGACAACATTAGGCCGACTAGACGGAGGTGAATAGCCTACAAGGAGAGTTAGAGAAATTCTCTTGCTTAGAACTTAGCAAGGATACAAGTTAGTTAAGTATAAACAATTAACATGAAAAGAATTAACAACTTATAAAAATAATAAGTAAGAAGGCTCAGATTTTTTACTTGGTTACAACCTAGAAGGTTATTAATCCATGGCAGTTGTAAAGCTCCACTCAAAAAGAATCTTCTTTGTTGAAGGCGGCGAAGCATCTTACACTTTTTAATAGCTCAGAAATTAACTAGCAAATGAATATAGAAGTTGTTGTTTAATTCCTACCTCTAGAGGACTTTTTATAGTCTCTGTAAAAATGTTACCGTTACTTGGAGGTGCCTCCAAGGTAATCCAAGGTGCCTCCAACATGGATAAATTTTTATCCATGTTCCAATAGTTAGCCAATGGCTCTAACTATTTAGAGGTGTGTTCAATGCCATTGGAGGCACCTCCGAGCCTCTACTTGAGGCGCCTCTGAGCCTCTACTTGAGGTGCCTCCGAGCTTGCTCAAGGCACCTTCATGCCTTTCCATCTGAGGCACCTCAGATAGCTTTGAGGTGCCTTCGCACCTTTGCTGAATGACTCCACTAGCAGCATCGATGATTGAAGGTGCGTCGAGTCTTCAAGATCAACCTTCAAGTTGATCTTTTTTTATCCCTGGCTTGAGTGATACTTCGCTCATCCGGAGTTGAGCTCACTCGAACCCATCTTCGACTTTCTCTTCGAGCAGACTTTCTTCTTGGCTTCTCGTCACTCGAATGTCACGTACGTCCTTTTCGTCCACCGGTGTACTCTTCCATAGCACTTCATCCCTCAAATGCACCGAATCCGTTGACTCACTTTCCGTCTCATCCTTCTCACTAGCCGCATCTTCTGCTCGATTTCCTGTGATCCTAAGCTCCTGTACACTTAGACATAAGGTATCAAATACAATATGACCTAACTTTACTTGGTTGACTACATCAAAACTAACCCAAGGTACTTACAATCTCCACCTTTATGATGTACATCAATCTAAGTTAAATTAGGATAACAAATAACATATAAAATATTAAGTACAAAGATTGCAAATAATGCAAATATCCAGAATATATCTTTTTCTTAACTTAACCCCTCCATTTTCTACCCCTCTAATCACATTAAAAAATAAAGAGAAAATATGAAAACTTATAAAAAAATTAGAAAATTGTTCTGGGGTTTAAAATAGAGTTTTTCAAAAATATTGTTTTTTATCAAAATTAATTTTCAAAAGTAATAGTTTTTGTCAATTAAACCTCAGTTTTGGTAAAAATAATTAAAAAATTATTTTTAAGTTTCTAAAAATATCAAAAATTTTGTCATGGTCAAAAAGAAAATATAGGATTAGGAAAAAAATTTCATGAAAAAAATATTTTTATTTCAACCATAATACTTACTATTTTTTAATTTAAATATTTAAAAATGGATTTATAACTCAAAAAATCTTACTAATTTATTTCAATATTCAAACTACCACGATAATATGTAGAAAAATCAAATTCATCAAAATTAATCTCCTAAATACTTTTAAATTTTAAATTACTTTTTTGATTAAAAAATAAAAAAATGGATAATTATCAAACAATCTTGAAAAAAATAATCTAATAGAAAATGAATTATGTTATAATGGAAAAATAATTGAATAGGAAACATGAAGAGTAGGTATATGAAATAATTATTTTTTCTAAATAATAGTAAGATTAAACTAAATTTTTATTTTAGCATGTATAAAAATTAATCAAATCAAATTAAATATGATTTGGACATCCAATATAAGTTTGTACCTATAGGATTAATGAAATAAATTTTTGAAATAAATTTTAAGTCAGTTTTCTAATTTAACCCCTATGATTTCTAATATACTAATTTGGCCCTCTATTATTTCTAGTTGATAAAAAATTTGAGCATGCATTATTTTTTTAGTAATTATATTTGCTCTTTTAGTTTATCATTTTTAATTTATCAAAATTTTCTAAGGGACATATTTTGTCTAAAATAGTTTTTAAGTCTAAAATTTTCCTTTTTAATTTATTATTCTTAGTTTTAAGTTTGCATAAAGATTCAGACATTAATTTTATACCTTCATAAAATTAGTTAGGAGGAAGAAGATATACCTCACTCACCATGTCGGTCTCATGATTTGATGCTCTACCTTCATCGTTGCTTTCTTCTGTAGTGTCTCCCCCCTTCATCGATTCTCATCTCCAAAGTGCTTTCATCATCTGTTTGGCGATTTGCTAATAATGTCAGTCCAGTGTACTCTTCTAGCTTAGACTCGGATGACAACAACTCGCTCCGAGTTGCTTTAAAGTTCTTGTGTTTTGACCGTCTTGCCTCTTTTTCTTTGTCCTTTCCTTTGTTTTTTTTAGCTTTGGAGAATTGTCCTTGATGTGTTATTCTTCTTAGCGGTTGTAGCATTGTACCTTCCTTTTGCTTCGAAAGAGTTTCCTTGTATGCGTCTTATTGAACTTATCAGTTTTAAAGAATTTATTTAGTTCCTTATCATATAAGCTTGTTCATCTTCGTCGAGGGAAGAATTTGATTCTGGTTCATCTTTCTTGACTTGTAGTGCCATATTCTGATTTAGTTCCCTATCTTTTCTTATATCTGCACATTGAGATTCCTATAATTTGAATGTAAAAAATAGATTTTCTAGTGTACTTACCTATAAGTCCTTTGAGATGTAGTAAGAGTAAACAATCGATATCCATTTTGGTGTTCTCGGAAAAGGCTGGAGCACGTATCGGAGAGAGTCTCAATTTGTTACCGTTTCTCTGAGGTTTACCAGACCGGTGATCAACTCCTTGATTCATGCATGTAGATGAGCTACCATTTCTTACTTTTTCTTCCGTAGGTTCGTCGGTTGATTCCAGAGTAGACCTCATTTTGCTAACTTTGTCTCCGAGGTTCCTTCATGCAACTCTAGGAATTTCTGCTAGAGTTCTTTGGTTGACTCGTAGATTTTGATCCGATTGACTTTCTGGGGTGGAAGTACGCTCAACAAGTGGAATTTAACTTGTCTGTTTGCTACGAAGTTGACTTGTTCCATTTTGGTCCACAAGTATTCTTTTTTTTCCAGTTCTGTGCTGATCTTTAGGTGCTACAAAACCTTATTTAATTATTAAAAAAGTTTCAAAGTTTGTTTTGAAGAATACCTCTATTTTCTTTTTCCATATTGCGAACTCCCCCTCAAACTTTGGTGGATGAATGCTAGATCTGACCATCATCTTGGTGCTTCTATCGGTGGTTAGTTCTTCTGAGGCTGTTGGGCTCTGATACCACTTATTGGACCACGTTAGGATAACTAGAGGGGGGGGTGAATAGCCTATAAGGAGAGTTAGAGAAATTCTCTTGCTTGGAACTTAGCAAGGATACAAGTTAGTTAAGCATAAATAATTAACATTAAAAGAATTAACAACTTATAAAAATAATAAGTAAGAAGGCTAGGATTTTTACTTGGTTACAATATAAATGGTTGTTAATCTAAGGCAGTTATAAAGCTCCACTCTAAAAGAATCTCCTTTGTTGAAGGCGGAGAAGCCTCTTATACTCTTTAATAGCTTAGAAATTAACTAGGAAATGAATACAGAAGTTGTTGTTTCGAACTCCGTCAGAGGAACAGAGCTGAGCGGACAAGGACTGGGGGTCTTCCTCGGATGATGCAACCGTTCAGGACATGCAAAAAGGGAAGGCACCAAGGGATAATGATTCACCCGAGTAGATCAATCAACAATTCTTCCAGGAGATTCTGGATGACCCTTTGCCCAGGCACTACACCCTGGTAGCAATCGGAGAATACAATGGAACTACCGATTAGGATGAATGCTCAGCAAAGTTTGACAATGCAGACACACTTTATCGATACATCGACGGGGTGAAGTGTCAGGTCTTCCTCACCACCCTCTCCGGATCAGCATAACGTTGATTCGAGAGATTGCCGAACAGATCAATTCACAGCTTCAAGGACTTCCGAGTGACATTTCTACACCACTTCTCTAGTAGTCTCCGCCACCAGAAGACAAGCATCAAATTGTTCTCCTTGAAGCAAGGGCCCAGGGAGGCACTGAGGGCCTACATCCAGCGCTTCAACCAGGTAGTCATGGATATTCCCTCGATCTCTACAGAAGTATTGGTGAACGCCTTCGCCTAAGGCCTCACAGAAGGGGAGTTCTTCCGATCACTCATTCAGAAGTTGCCGAGGGATTTCGACCACTTGCTTAGGAGGGCCACGGAATACATAAACATGGAGAAAGCCCAAGTGACCAGAAGAAAGGAGGCGCCTGCCGAGCCCATAGTAGTGCCCGAGCGATGACCATCGAATAGCCATCAACCCCTAAAGAGGCCTCAATCTAGAGGATCCTAGCAACACCAGGAGCTGAGAACACATGTCGTGCAGTATGTAGCAGCCCGTCGCCCAAAGGTTGTAAAAGGCAAGGCATGGATGTCACTATTCTACTCCTTCCATCAATTGGCGACGTACAACACGCGCGACTGCTATAATCTGACTCCGATTGCAAGCCGACCGGCTCCACGAGGATATCGTCATCGGTCACCATCACTCGATCGGCATCATGGAAGCCGATCAACCGGCCAGAAGGAGGAAGAGAGAGGGGCATTTGAGTGGCACCATCATCAAGCCCAGCGAAGGAACAACACGAGTCCCAGCCAAGCTTTTGCTGAGCGGAATAAACCCTCAGCTCGGAAGGAAGAAAATATGAGCAACGCCTCTCGGGGAGAAATTGGAATGATTACTGGTAGGCTGACCGGCAATGATTCCAGTCAAGTGAGGAAATCACACACTCGGCGATTGGAGATCCACGCTGTGGAGTGTAGCAAGGAGAAGACCGAAGAATCTGAAATAAGCTTCGACCCCCGAGACATAGAGAGAGTAGAGATCCCTTATGATGATGTCCTGATCATCTGAGAGGTAATCACTGATTATACTATTCATCAAACCTTTGTTGATACAGAAAGTTCGGTGAATATTATATTCAAGAAGATGTTCTACCAGTTGTAAATCGACCAGAGCGAGTTACAGCCAATGACGACCCCACTATATGGATTTAGAGGAAATGAAGAGTTACTGATCGGCCAGCCACGACTGGACATTTCGCTCGGAGAGGGGTCGCTCAAGAGGACTAGAACCACAAACTTCATTGTGGTGGGAGCGTCATCCACCTACAATATCATACTGAGCCGACCGACGCTCAGCGAATTCTGAGCGGCGGTGTCCACCTTCTACCTGAAGATTATGTTTTCGGTGGACAATGAGATGGGCAAAGTCAAAGATGACCAGTTAGTCGCTTGACGATGCTACGTCGAGATGGTCAAGTCCAAAGCAAGGGCCACTCAAAAGAACTCGCGCTTGGAGGTGAATGCCATCATGGAGGAGCCCCCTGCTAGTCTATGAGGAGAAGGAGGAGGTTCAGATCCACCCAGCCAGTCGGAGGGAAGGTTGTGAATAAATCCAGATGTACTTGTATCAGTGTATGTCTTGTGGATGTAGGAAGAGAATAAATAAAAATCTCAAGTGTTCCAGACTCTTGTGCCGACCGGCCAAGTTAAAAGTCGAGCGACGACTATAAACTCTTGTCAACACAAATCAAAAGTTGAGCGACGACTATAAACCCTTGTCTACGCCAATCAATAGTTAAGCGACGACTTTAAACCCCTGTCTACGTCAACAGTAGAGCGGCGACTTTAAACTCTTGTTAAACCCCAGTCTTCGTCAACAGTCGAGCGACGACTTCACACCCAAAGTCTGCGCCTTCAATAGCCAAGTTGCGGCTATAACCCCAAGTCTACAACGAATAACGGTTGATCCGCCGTTCTAAAACCAAGTCCACGACAAATGAACAGGATCAACGAATATATAAGCTAAGAATAAGGCTGACCAGGAAACTGTTGGATCGAGTAATTCGCTTGAGGGGGGTGAATAGCGATTTAGAAATTTTACAAGAAAATCGAGTACGCAGCGGAAAGATAAAATTGGAAACAGCACAATGCTAACATAAGTAATTTTTTACTTGGTTCGGAGCCTTCGTCGACTCCTACTCCAAGGTCCGCACTCGTTGAATGCTTTCGTTGGACAATCCACTAGCAGTTCAAAATGTGATTACAAAATTAAGGTACAAGAACTTTGGAAAAGAAATACTGACAATAGTAAAGGAAATAAAAGGCAGCACGTTGTCGAAGTAGCTTCGCAGCGTCACAGGAGCACAACACAGCAGAGCAAGCATTGGAAGATCTTGTTGTGAGTTGTTCTTTGCTCTAGGGCTCACCCTCCTTATATAAGAGGCTCCGGGCGCCTGGAGTGTGACGTACCCAGCCAACCATGAAACTCCACGTGGCGAAGCGGCGATGAGGATAGAACTTGCATTTCGGGCGCCCAGACCTCTGTTTTCCAATGACCTGAAAGAAAACATTAGTCCGAGGAAAAATACAAAATTACCCTAAAAAACAAAGTGTTAGAATAGTACAGTTATAATAATAAAAGCAATAATTAGATTCCGTCTTGTTGAGATTGGAATCTAGTCAGGATCTCAACTTAGAGTTCTGAAATGCTTCTAAGTTGGATCGGCGCCTAAGTTCCCTTTCCGGGAATGCGTCCTCACAGTCACTCTCCTCCAGTGACATACCTTAACTTACCTGCTAGACGTTCGGTCAGCTCGTCGACCCATCTAGACTTCGTGCCAGCTATCCAGTCAACCCGTCGACCTAACTGGACTTCGTGTCAGACATCCAGTCAACCCATCAACCAGTCTGGGTTTCTCCTGTAATACTGAGTTAGCACAATAAATGAAATAGTACAATAAACTTAGGGTTACCTCCCTAGGATTGCCTATCTTTACTCACTAGGACTTCTATTGTCTGGCTTCACTCACCAGGACTTCCTCCACCTAGCTTCACCCACTAGGGTCTCGCTTAACTCACCAGGACTTCCTCCATCTGGCTTCACTCACTAGGGCCTGGCTTCACTCACCAGGACTTCCACTATCTAGCTTCACTTACTAGGGCCCGCCTTCACTCACCGAGACTTCCACCACCTAGTTTCACTCACTAGGGTCCGACTTCACTCACCGGGACTTCCACCATCTAGCTTCATTCACTAGGGCTCGACTTCACTCACCGAGACTTCCACCACCTAGATTCACTCATTAGGGCTCGTCTTCACTCACCGAGACTTTTACCACCTAGCTTCACTCACTAGGGTCCGGTTTCACTCACCGGGACTTCCACTTTTCCTAACCTTTGGTTAGAACTTACCTTTGCTAGTCATCTAGTCCTGACTAGACTTCTCTCTCCCAAATATCAAGTCCTGTTTGGGTCAACCCTTTGTCATATTGTCAAACATCAAAACCCTAGAGGTCAATTGCACCAACAAAAACGTATTGCTCCAAGAAGCAACAATTTTCACTAAAATAAGGTCATTCGGCAGCATTGAAGTGATCGCTCGGGCATCCCAATGATTGGTTACATTGACGATCGGGAGGACAAGGAACCACACTTAGAAAGTTTTCACAAAACGGTAAGTGGTTTGTACTCCTACTTGAGCCAAGCGGCGAAGCATGCATGAAAAAGTGCGACAACCAACAAAGCAAAGAAACACCGAACGACGATGCATGATGAAATACATAATCAAATAAACAAAGATACACTGAATGGGTGATCATGCATTGAAACTTAGAAAATTTTTACAAGTTTATGACGGGCAATACAAAAGGAGGCGAGCTTCGTAGGGGGCGGGTTCACTCAAGGTAATTCAGCACATCATCCGGCAGGGACTTAGTCAGCTTGTCCCAACTGATGACCTTGTTGGTCAATGCGGTTGGGATATAGCCACCACCCTTCAGCTAGTCGAGCGTCCCATCAATGGCGAGGTTGAATAAGTGGAGCGCCCGGTAGGTGAGCTGGTCGTTGAAACGGTCCTAGCGGAGGTAATCTCACTTCAGAATCTCAAATCGGCTAGACTCTGCACCTCGATACTCCTCCAAGGTCATTCGAGAGGCCTCCAGCTCAACCTTCAAAGTAGCCAGCTCGGCATCCTTAGCGGCGATCTCTACCTGTGCACTGCTTGGTCAACCGATCGACTCTCCCGCTCGGCATTCAGAGTTGCCTCCATCTCCTTTAGGTTTTGAATCAAGATCCGAGCCTCTTTGTTCTTGATCTCTAGGTTCTCAATGGCTCTAAGCTTCCTAGTATTGGCTGAAAGGATCTTTACCTCGAAGGAGCTGGCCTACTTATTGAGCCTCACCAATTACGAAGCCTGCTCAACGCTCTTGCCCCTCTCTGCCTTCAACAACTCAACGCTCTTTTGTAGTTCGGCCTTTAGCTGGGCTGCCTCGGCAGTCAGCTACTCCAAGTGCGCCTCAGAAGCCACTGACTGGCCGCTCGGAGTGCATAGCTACTGGACTTCATGTTCCAAAAAGGTAAGCCTCTGGCACATGTCCAGGCTCTCAACCCAGTACTATAGCAATAGGGAAATTGTAAGGGTCGAGCAAATAAAAGGAAGTAAGTACAATGGCAACATACATACCCCAGTGGACATCTCGGTATGGCTGTTCACGAGCTCCCCAGAGAGATGACCACTGCACGGACCCGGACATCGACCCATATTTGTGCGAGTAACCCTTGGATCTGTATTTGGTGCTTGGGGGTTCGGGATGCAATGTCGTTCAAACTGCGCCACTCCTCGATCAACAAATGGATAATTGTTGTTATTTGTCTCTAACCACTCAGACCAGAGGGTTCCGAGGTAGCTCTACACATAGACTGGGGCGTTGGGGCCGGTCAGATGCGAGACACTTGGGCCGCCGACAAGGATTAGGGCGGCATCAAGGCGACTAATGATGCGCAAATTGTCCCCAGTGGCAGCCCGGACAATGACGGTGTCCGGTCGGATGACAGTGAGGTGTGGAGTGTTGTGGCTCCTTGCTCGAGAAGAGTATGCGTAGATGTCTCGCCTTGCTCGAAGGATGGTCGTGAACTGTCTTGGGCTGGAGTTTGCAGAGCGAAAGTGACTAAGCGGGAGGACGCTTCCGTACGACACCTCTTGTGTCGTTGTAGGGGTTCGTATGAAGTGGCCGACTCAGAAGCCACCACAATCGGTAGCATCGAGGGACATTCGGGAGGAAGGTCCTCTGTAGCGGCTGCTACATCACTAGCCGTAGTCTGACTTCTTCCACCCTCGTTGGCCGGCACTTGCGTTCCTTTAACATCGTCGAGTGGATCCTCGTGGGGGTCGACCGACTGTAGGCCTCGACTCTCCAGTTTAGCCACACTCGCAGCATTAATATTTGTGTCCCGAGTTTGCTCTTGCCAGCCAGACACACCCTTAACATGATGCAAGCTACAAAAAAGAAAATAAAATCAGTTAGATTCAAGGATAAAGAGGAAAAAAGAGCATACCTACGCTAGACAGAAGCCACGTGCGGATCGGGCTTAAGCTAAACACGTAGAGGACACTCTCCAACAGCAAACGGTGAATGTGGTATTTCTGATCGGCCAAACTAAAAGTTGTTTGGAGAAAGTCTGATCGGCTTCTATACTTCCTGAGCGATGGGGGATTCTTCACTTCTATCTGCTAGTCGGTCGAGAAGTCTAGTCACTTGGGAGAATGAAGAAAGAAGTAGTGGTCCCTCCAATGCTTATTGGAGGATGACATTTTATCAAAAAAGACCAAGCCCACTCTGGCTTGGAACAAGAAGGTCCCCGATTGAACAATTTAGGGTAACAAAAATAATGGAAGAGCTGAGAAGTCAAGGGAATGTCGTGCAAGTGAAACAAAACTACAACCCCACACAGCAGTCTAAAGGAGTTCAGCACCAGCTGATTAAGGGAAATATGAAAATATTTATAAACATCAGAAAAAAGGGATAAACGAGGAATCGAAGGTCGGCGGTGAACTGATCCTTAAAAAACACAGAAAATCCGCTAATGGTTCGGGTGGTCGGTCGTAAGCAGATGGAATGACAACTTGGTAATTGGAGGGAAAATGACATGCGTATTTCATCTTTTCAATGTTGTCCCCATCGAACCTGGACTCGATGAAAGTATACCAGAGCCCAGGGATGGGGGCAGGGGGTTGCAAAGAACTGGCCATCGAAAGTAAAGGATTCGAGAAGGAGCAACGAACAGATTCAGATAAGGAAAGAGCGAAGAAGCTTATAGAAAATGATCGTCGGAGAGGAAGAAGAGATGAATTGTCATAGAGAAGGCTCAAAGATGAAAGAATGAAGACGACGGTGACATAAAGTAAGGTTTATAAACCTTACAACTGATCACCCTAAGCCATCTGATCCAGGGTTCAAAAAACTAGGAGAAGATCCGGCCATAGAATTTGAAAAGGCGTTTGTTACATCACCAGCTAGCGGATATCCGCCTGTCACGTCAAATGTGAGGCGACAGAAAGTGGGGCACGTGACATTCAGCTATCAGAAGACATTAATGAGGCTTAATTAAAATGTATGGTCACTTGCTCGGTCATAATGATCAGAGATTTGCACGGTATTCAAGAAATTTAGATGATGTTAGCTACTATGAAAGGGCGCTCATCTGAGGGAGCGCAGGGAAAGGAGAAATTTTTATAAGTGTTGTCACCCATCATCTCGATAGGCACAGAGAGTGTGTTATCACACAGTCGAATGGTCGATTCACCATCTGCTTTGGGAGGTATGATCCGAGTGGCAGCTACAAACCCAGCCAGCGAAATAAAGCTAAACGACGTAGATATTTGTTTCGATCAGAAACTTGGGAGAGTATATATATGGTCCGATTGGACATGGAAACCACCAAAGACTTTACTAGTCCAGTCAGTCGGACTTGCAACTTTCTGCCCCAAAGTTATTTTGGTATGATCAACAAATTAAGTTAGGTCTTGTGTATTTCTAACCTTGGGTCTAAGTGTGCAGAGCTTAAGATCACAGGTAGTCGAGCAAGAGATGTAGCTAGCGAGAAGGACGGCACGCGGTGCGTCGGAGGGACGAATACTGCGGATGAGTACGCCGGTGGACGAGAAGGAAGCGTGCTGTGGTTCCGAGGGACGAAAGCCGGAGCGGAAGATTGCTCGGGGAGCAAGAGACGTAGCTAGCGAGAAGGTCGGCACGGGGTGCGACCGAGGGACGAAGACTGGGATGAGTACGCTGGTGGACGAGAAGGAAACACGCAGCGATTCCGAGGGACGAGAAGCCGGAGCGGAAGCCTGCTCGAGAAGACCGAAACTTGGATTCAGGTGAGCCCTTTTCCGGATGGCAGAGATCACCCAAGTGAGCGGATCTGGAGGAGAAGAACCGGACCGAGGCGGGACTGAATCAGAGAAGAGGTTCCGGATGAAAAAGTCAATGTCTGTTGACTTTGGGCTCCGGGGTGCCCAGAGCCCTCCGGGGCGCCCGGACCAGACTTTTGACCAGGATCGAGATTTGACTCGATTTGATCGTTGGGGATAAAGTTTATCCCCCAAGGACGCCCGGAACCCTTCGGGGCACCCCGACCAAGGCTATAAATATAGCCTTGGTCCAGAAGCTTTTCAACAATCACAAGCATTTCATTTCCAAACACTTGTACGCTTTAGTTGTAGTGAAGCTTCTGTTTCTGCGCTTCAACGTTGTAAGAGGCTTCTCCGTCTGAAGGAGATTGATAGTGTGCTTCATCCTTTCCTTGGATTAACAACCACATCGGTTGTAACCAAGTAAACAATTGTGTCTCTTTCTTTTCTGCTTTTCATTTACTGCTTTACTTTATTTATACAAGTGTTAGTTTGAAAAGTCGAGAAGGGTCTTTGTTTTTTTACAGGGCTATTCAACTCCCCTTCTAGCCAGCCCAACGGTCCTACAAGTGGTATCAGAGCTGAGGCGCTTCAGGAGGACTAACCGCCGAACGAAGCAACGAGATGGTCGGACCAAGCATCCACCCGCTGAAATACGAAGGGGATTTCACCTTTTGGAAGAATCTGATGCAGGTATTTTTTACCACAGACTTTGAATTAACCTTAACAATGGAATCTGGCTATGTAGCTCTAGAAGGTAAGGAAAAATGTCAATGGACAAAAAAGGAGCAGACTGAATTTGTGGCGAACGACAAAGCATAATACCATCTGCTAAGCGTTCTTCCACCTCAAGAAATCAACAGGATTGGGCGCTACGACTCGGCAAAGGAACTTTGGGAGAAGTTCCTCGAGTTGCACGAAGAGACGTCCAAAGCCAAGCTCGCCAGAAGAGATCTGCTTCGAAACAGCTCACCAGCCTGCGACTTGGGGAAGACGAATCAGTCGCACATCTGCACTCAATAATAAAAGAAATTATTACCGGACTTTCGAATCTCGGAGAAAAGGTAAGTAATCGAGATTTGCTCAGGTAAGCTTTAAATTCCTTTCCTAGAAATACCAAATGGACATCATTAGTAGATGCATTTTATATTTCTAAAGATTTAGAAAAGATTTCATTAGAAGAATTCTTTTCAACATTTGAAGTGTATAAGTCAAGATGTGCAGGAATGAAGGAGCCCAAGATCAACGTCGCTCTCAAAGCCTCGAGAGACGAACCAGAATCGGAATCCTCTCTCGACGACGAGGAAATGGTAATGATGGTAAGAAGATTCAAGAAACTTTGTAAATCCAGATCTACTAACCATCCGCAGGGAAAGAAGAAAAGAACGATCCGCTGCTACCACTGCGATGAAGAAGGGAATGTCAAGGACAACTACCCCAAGCTGAAGAACAAGGACAAGGAAAAGGGAAAGAATCCTATTCAAAAGCGAAAGGCCCTAAAGGCGACGTGGGACGATACGTCGTCCGAATCAGAAGTTGAAGCATTCTCCGGACTCGCACTAATGGCGAGTCATCAAGACGACGACTGCGATTCAAGCTCTTCCGAGATGAGCATCGATGAAGGGGGAGCTTCGTCAGAAGAAAGCAGCAATTCAGGGGGAGACATGGACAACGAACTCGACAAGGTAAGTCAGGTACGTTCTCTTCCTCCCGATAAACTTTTTAAATTCGTTAAGTTATTAACTAAAGACTGCTGTAAATTAGAAAAGGAAATCAAAATTTTAAAAATAATTTTAGCTAAATCCTGCCCTTTTGAAGAATTAGATAAATCAAAATTGAAAAATAAAAAATTGAAATTAGGAAATCAAAATTTGAAAATTCAAATAGATAACTTAAAAAACTATGCATGTTCATCTAAAACCAATTTTAGAAGATTTAATAATTTAAATTGGTACTTTAAATATCACCTGGGACAAATTAAGAACATTTCAAGAAAATATGTCCCTAAAAACTTTTTAATTAATCCAGTAGGTTGGAATCTATATTGGGTTCCTAAATTATGCTTAAACTAAATTTTAAAATTAAAATTAGCGCTTTAAGTGAGAAAATTAAACAAAGAATTTCTTTATGAGGTTTTGTCAAGGAAGTGGTTGTTGCTCCAATAACCAAGAAGGCCTAGTGTCTCGCCACAATCTGGAAGCCAAAATATTGAAATAAATGTTTAATTAACTTGCTAATGAAGTATTAATACAAGAATTAATTAGTGCTTTAAAAAGGTTATTCAAAACATTTTATTTCAATTTAGAAATTTACTTAGTTAGAAACTTTTTTAATTGCCTAAGTCATTTTTTTTAAATGTGCTTAAAAAATCTCAAAAAAAATTAAGTTAGAATTTTTTTAATTTAAAAAATTTGTTACTTAGGATGTTTTTTTTTACTTAGAAAAATTCTCAAAAATCATTTTTCCCTAAGTTAAAAACTTTTTCCTGAAACTAGAAATCTCAACTTAAATTACTTAGAAAAATTTTCTAAATATCTTAAAAACTTAGTACTTTTTTAGAAATATTTTTTCTAAGTCTTTAACCCATAGATTGTTTTTCTTGGAACCCCATTTTTTGTGATCAAAGGGGGAGAAGGGAAAGTATAAGTCTAGGGGGAGGTAGATAGATTTAAATTTTTTTATCTTGTCTTTCTTTTTTCACTTAAATTGCAAATTATGTTAATTTATTGAATTTCATTTTATGTCTATTTTAACCCTAGCTTAACTTGGGTTGATCATACCAAAAAGGGGAAGATTGTTGGAACCCCAATGTTGTTTTAGTGTGATCAACAAGTTAAGTTAAGTCTTGTGTGTTTCTAACCTTGGGTCTAAGTGTGCAGGAGCTTAGGAGCACATGTAGTCGAGCAAGAGACGCAGCTAGTGAGAAGGACGGCACGCGGTGCGTCCAAGGGACGAAGACTGCGATGAGTATGCCGATGGACGAGAAGGAAGCGTGCGGTGGTTCCGAGGGACGAAAGCTAGAGCGGAAGATTGCTCGGGGAGCAAGAGACGCAGCTAGCGAGAAGGTCGGCACGGGGTGCGACCGAGGGATGAAGACTACAGATGAGTACGCTGATGGACGAGAAGGAAACACGCAGCGATTCCGAGGGACGAGAAGCCAGAGCGGAAGCTTGCTTGAGAAGACCGGAACTTAGGTTCGGGTGAGCCCTTTTTCGGATGGCAGAGATCACTCAAGCGAGCGAATCCGGAGGAGAAGAACTGGACCGAGGCGGGACTGAACCAGAGAAGAGGTCCCGGATGAAAAAGTCAACGTCTGTTGACTTTGGGCTCCTGGACGCCCGGAGAAGTCTGGGGCGCCCGAAGCCCTCCGGGGCGCCCGGACCAGACTTTTGACCAGGATCGAGATTTGACTCGATCTGATCGTTAGGGGATAAAATTTATCCCCCCAGGGCGCCCAGAACCCTTCGGGGCGCCCCGACCAAGGCTATAAATATAGCCTTGGTCCAGAAGCTTTTCAACAATCACAAGCATTTCATTTCCAAACACTTGTACGCTTTAGTTGTAGTGAAGCTTCTGCTTCTGCGCTTCAACGTTGTAAGAGGCTTCTTCGCCTGAAGGAGATTGATAGTGTGCTTCATCCTTTCCTTGGATTAACAACTGTTGGACCCCGTGGTAGTTTTGATGTGATCAACCAAGTTGGTTAGGTCCTGCGTTTTGTCTGGCCCCTGTGTCTGAGTGTGCAGGAACTTAGAAGCACAGGAAGTCGAGCGGAAGACGCAACTAGCGAAAAGGACGGCACGGGAAGGGAGCCGTCGGGCTCGGTGCGTCCGAAGGATGAGAGAGCTACGGAAGAGTACTCTGGTAGAGCGAGAAGAACGTGTGCGGCGTTCGAGGGACAAGAAGCTGGACGGAAGCCTGCTCAAGGAGAAGGCCGGGAACTGGGTTCGGGTGAGCCCTATTCCGGATGGTCGCAATCACCCAAGGAGTCGAATCGGAGCAAGTCAACTGGGAGTTGACTTGTCAACGGTTCTGTCGACCGAACCTATTGATCTGTCGACCGAACCCTTCATTAACCGAAGCCAACCGCAGCAGACACGTCGAATGCCACGTCAGAAGCTGACTGTTGGTGAAGCTGATCGGTCGACCAAACATCTTGATCGGTCGACCGAACCGAAGCTAATCCAGAGACCAAGTCTAGCAGTTTGATCGGGCCAACTCAGCTGGAGACCGTTGGCCGATCGGTCGACTGAACAAAAGGATCGGTCGACCGAACCTAGCTCGATCCACAGAGACTGCACCTGGACGGAAAGCTGGGCAGGTACAGCAGGTTCAGTCGACCGAACCTGGGGATTGGTCGACCGATCCCTCTCGAGTCAAAACCTAATCCCGAAGATCAGGTCATCCGATAAGCTCTAGAACCACTATATAAAGGTGGGTCTCGGGCAGCTTTAGGTACAACGAATTCATACGAAAAAGCAACTCTGTAATTTCTGTTTAAGCAACTAGTGAGCTTTCAAAGTGTAAAAGGCTTCTCCGCCTTCAGAGAAGGAGTTTTCTTACTACACCATTCATTGCCCTAGATTAACAACCCTCTTGGTTGTAACCAGGTTAAAACTCTGAGTTCTATTTCTTTTCTGTCATTTTGTTTTTCTATTAAGTGTTGCTTTATTTTAAGAGTTGAAAAGCTTTGAGGAGGGTTATTTTTACTTGCAGGCAATTTACTCCCCTCTTGCCGGTCCCCGCTGCACCAACAACAACCACATCGGTTGTAACCAAGTAAACAATTGTGCCTCTTTCTTTTCTGCTTTTCATTTACTGCTTTACTTTATTTATACAAGTGTTAGTTTGAAAAGTCGGGAAGGGTCTTTATTTTTTTACAGGACTATTCAACCCCCCTTCTAGTCGGCCCAACGGTCCTACACTTTCTTAGACTAAACTTGAGGGGAGGCTTGTGATGCAGCGATAGAGGGGGTCCCGTCCGACGCGAGTCAAATACTGAGGTGGAGGTCAAAGTCAAGGTGGTCAATGCCAGGGTGTCAAAAGACTCGCCTACATTATCTGAGCGGAGGTTGACTACAACAGCCGGTTGGGGCAATCAGTGTCTGATCGATAAGAGACTTGTCCGAGCGGTTTAATCGTCTAGCTTGGGATAAGACGGTAAGATAGCCAGACACTCAATGCGGAATGGAAAGACGCTAAGAAGACCGAAAAGCTTGTCCGATCGGGAGGGATAAGCTACTGCGCCTAATCACTGCAAGGAAGAGCAGTTGAAGCCAAAGGAGTCCCGATCGAGCGGCTAAACCGCTCGGTCAAGCAGCGGGACCATTGTTATATCTCTCGATATATTTTTGGGAGATAGTGTCGCTGACACGAGGCATAGTCAATAGGCGGATCGTACGACCGAAGCTTCTACTATCTTGTTAGATATATGCATGCCCTGTTAAGGTATCGTGTCAAAGACACTTTTCTGACAGGTCCTTTCATATGGCACATTGGAAAATGTGTTCATGCCTTGAGGAATGTGCACATCGCCCATCATGGCTCTATATAAAGGGGTCCTAGCACTGACGGAGGTGCACGTTATTCACTGTTTATGCTTGTGTTACTGTTGCTCCGCTTTCCTCTACAGTTCCAGTGACTGACTTGAGCGTCGGAGGACCAACGCCGGGAACCCCTTCCCTAGCTCGGCACTGACATTGCTTGTTTTACAGAGCGAGACACGGTCGACATCTAGTCAACACAGCAGCCACATCCCCAGCTTTCCACCCTCCCGTTTTCGGACAGGATCAGTTCTCTTAAACGGTATAAAGCTCGACTTGTAGCCAAAGGATTTAATCAACAATCAGATATTGACTTCAATGGCACATTTAGCCAAGTCATCAAAATTATATCTGTCAAACTATTGTTATCGGTAGCTATTAGTTTTAATTGGCCTATACAACAACTAAATGTTTTTAATATGTTCCTTCATGGTCATCTTAAGGAAACTATATTTATGGAGCAACCACCTAGATTTATTCATCCATAATTTCCAACTCATGTTTGTCAACTCAAGAAATTCATATATGGTCTTCAGCAAGCTCCTCGTGCATGATTTTATAGATTATCAGACTGGTTACAAACTTAAGGATTTTCTGGACCAAAGATTAACACTTCTCTATTCTATACATATAATGATGGATTTATGATATTTTTTTTTCTTATTTATGTGGATGATATTTTAATAACCGGCAATGATCAAAATTGCATTGCAATACTATTGAGTCTTCTTAATCAAGAATTTCCTATTCGAGATACGAGTAATGCTCATTTTTTTTCTTTGTATTAAACTTATCTCATATGAAAGTTGTTTCCTTTCTCAGAATAAATACATTACTGAGCTTCTTCGAAGGGATAAAATGGATGGAGTACATTTGGTTTCTACACCAATTGCTATTACCAACTTCGCTGCACCTTCTCTTGTTATGTTTGATCCCCAGATTTATAGAAGTTGTATTGGTGCTTTACAATATGTCACTATCACATACCTGATATTACTTTTGCGATAAATCATGTTTGTTAGTTCATACATGTTCAACCTGAACAAAATCTGGAAGGTGCAAAAAGAATACTTCGCTATCTCAAGGTACTATTCTACATGGTCTCCTTTTATATCGTCAATTTTCTTGAGATTTACATTCCTATAGCGACACGGATTGGGCAAGTCTCTTCAAGATAGACGATCTACAAATGGATATGTAATATTTTTTTGAATGAAATCTTATCTTATGGAATTTGAAAAAGTAACCAACGGTATCTCGTTCAAGCAATTAGGCTGAATATAAAATTATAGCTAATACAACATCTGAAATTATTTAACTTCAATCACTTCTTTTTTAACTTCATCTTGCATTAGATAATGCACAAAAAATTTGATGTGACAATATTAGAGCAACATATCGTATAACTAATTCAATCTTTCATGCTCATACAAACATGTGGAAATTGATTTTCATTTTGTCCAAGAACGTGTGACAACTCAACAACTATCGGTTTCTTACATTTCTACAAAGGATCAAATTGTTGATATCTTTACTAAGTCATTATCCAAACAGTGTTTCAACAAGCTAGCAAGCAAACTCAATATCAGAGATTTCTCGTTGAATTTGTCAGTGGATAAAAGAGAATCATTCAATATGATTATACCAAAATAAAATTAGAACTCATTAATTATTCCTTTTATTTATTACTCTATCAATTGACAGAGTCTTATAATATTTTTCTTTTTTATTACTCTTTCAACCAAGTCTTATAATGTATATATAAATTATCCATTTATGGACAAATCAAAGTAATAAAAAAATTTATTATTTCATTCTTCATCTTTTCTGTCCAATCTCATCTCTTTAACTAATAGAAAGACAAACAAATAAATGAAGAAATTTAAAAAAAAAAAAGACGGCCGATATTCATCCCCTATCTATTGGTACCGATCTTACAGAGGGGGCTTGAGAGGGTTGAGCAACGAACTCACTAACAGTGAGAACGATGGGAGGAGAAGGGGGCTGAGGTGCTAAGTTTGACTTTGAACAGTTGGGTAATGACCTCATCGACAATGACGAGCAAGAGCGACAAGAGAGCTAAGGCACTAAGTTTGACTTCGCGCAGTTAGGCAGAGCGTGCATTAGGTGGTCATGCATTGAGCATGACTCGCGATCCATAAATTAGAAATTTTAAATTCTCATTTAAAGATAACAATTGATTGCTATGTCTTTAGCAATCGACTACTTCTATATATTGAATAGTCGACTAATATTTTTGATTTAATGGTTTAATAAAATTCAAGCTTTTAAAAATATGACTGAACTGAATTATCTGATATTTTTTCAAAAAAATTGATTTTTCAAATTAATTGAATTTTTAAATTTCATCAATTCAATCAATTAAATTGATTTAACAAATATTTTACTCGCCCTAGCAGCCTCTACTTTTTGTTGGGTGTCATATCTTTAAAAGATCAAATTGTTCTGTGAATAACTTGGATAAGAACATCTGTAATACTGTTAAAGTTTCAACGTTAATATTTGCATGATTATACTGTTTACGTATTGTAATATTACGTAACTATATTATTCATGTACTATAGTATTAACACATTCAATAAATTGAACACGTTAAAATGACTATAATATTAAAAAATAATATATTTAATAATATATTATCATTAACGCATCACGCATTAATGCCGTTGTAAATATTTTGAGTCTCTATTTTTTTTTTAACCACAGTAGTTCACAGTGGCTCCCATTCCCAATGTATGATTCCATTTCTCCACTCACTGAAAAAGGAACAACCATGATTTTGTCGTTTATAACAATCAATTTTTAAAATTTATCACTAATCATTAACAAATTATATTAATTTTAAATTAAAAATTAGTGACCAAATTAGTTTTTCTGTCGTTAAAATTAATGACAAGTCGATATTTTATGATTGATATTTTATAAAATAATGATCAATTTTTAAAATCGTTTGCTAATGATAAAATAATAATATTAAATTTAATAAAAAAAATAGAGACGAAATATCTGTTTCAGTAATTAAAATTAACAAAGAATACCAAATCGGCCGTATAAAATAGTTTTAAAATCCATCACATAAAAATTATATTAATTTAAAATAAAAAAATTAGCGACTGAATTACTTTTTCATCGTTGAATTTAACCGTCAAAATATCTAGTCGGTCATAATTTTATAGATTTTAAATCGATCATAAAATAGTGATTGATTTTTAAAACCGGTGACAAAATAATAATTGATTTTTAAAATTTATCGCTAATGATAAAATAGTAAAATACTTTTTTAAAAGCTAACGGCCAAATACCAAATCGATCATTATTTTGTAACAACCAAATACCAAATTGGTCACTAAAAATAAAAAAAAAAAAAGTTATATTAATTTAAAATGAAAAAATTTAGTGACGGCGAGAGTTATTCAGTCGCTAGAGTTACACCAAAATTTTAAATCGGTCACTAATGATAAAAAAAATATATATATTATTTAAAATGAAAAAAAAATCAGTGATGGAAAAAAATATTTTGTTGTTAAAGTTAAAGACTGAAATATCAAATCGATTGCTAATGATTAAAAAAAATAAAATAAAACTAGCGTCGAGATATTTTTATTTCATCATTAACTTGTGATCGAAACCTCTATTCAATGTTAATTGGCAATCGAATTTAAATTCAGTTATCAATTCTATCACAAAATAATAGTTTGTATTACAATTAAATACTCATGTTTGAAATCAGAGAGAAGATCATGAATTTATAAAATTAAAAATATTTATATTGATATAAGATTTTTTGGGTAGAATCTAAAAATAAATTCATGAAGACCTAGACACAGAGTAGATAATATCATACTATTATGAAAATATGTGACTTTTATAAGTAAACAAGTGGTATGGAGCTATGTAGGGAATCTCAGGAAAAAATAAAGGAGGTAGGGGAAGCTCGGACCATGACAACAATGGTAGGGGCTCCCGGTAAAAATCCATACTAAGCTCTCAAGGCAAGTGGTGCTCCAGGTATTTCACATAGGGGGTGGGCCCAAACGAAGAGGAAAGGAGTGGCCTCGTTGGAGTATGGTGGTGTTTAGTTTGAGGGGAGGATTGTTGGAATTGCAATCAAAGTCTCACATTAAAAACACATGGAGAAACATCATGAGTTAATAAGACGGAAGATATCTTTATTGGTATTAGGCCTTTTGAGTAAAGTCCAAAAATAAATCCATGAGGATTTAAATATCTAAAATAAAAATATCATATCAGTATGGAGATATGTGACTTCCATCAGTCAACCTTCATTTTTGTTGAGGGTCATCCATGATGGTTATTCTTCAAGTTTCTCAAACTTCTTTTAGCAATATATAAAATAAATGTCAATGGGAGTATTCAAATTTGGGGGAATCCTAAATCACGCTCCATACTTTGAGAATGACCAATTAGCACACTGATTTGGGTGACTTTCCCTTTCTACCCCTCTAGCCAACATTAACTTTCACATGTTGGTTTTCAATGCATTCGAGCCATATTTGAAATGTTTAAATTTGAAAATAATTTTAATGGTTCGAATGCACGTGCAACCTCAACATCTCTCTTCCTCTCTCTCCACTCGTGAAAAATAAATCTCTCTCCCTTCCTCTCACCTGTCAGTGTATACCACTCATTTTTTTAAAAAAAATTAACTACTAAAATCAGAATCAAAATTTGACATCAAATCTATCTTTTTCAAACTCTACTTTTTCATGTGGTTACAAATTCGTAGAAATCCAAATAGTTTAAGTTTATTAATAGATTTTAATCAAAATCCACTAGTCAAGCTAAAGAGCTTTGAATGCACTTATTCTAAGTCCTATGAGTTTTTGAAGTGTCAAAAAGTCTAAATGTGCTCTCATTTATTATTTTCGGGATTTCTAGTAGTGCTAAGGAGAAAAAAGTCTTCAACTAGAACACTTAACCTTAGTCTCCAAGAGACTAGGACTATGTTGGACTTGATCTGAGAGCAGACCAAGACCATGTTGGGTACTAGTCTGCTCTAAGATCAAGCCCAACATGGTCTTAGTCTTTAAGAGACCAAGCTCAAGCATTCTAGATGAAAGTTAGCATAATACTAGAGCGCCTCTAGGAAGCCCGATATAAGTAATGGAGAGCACATTTGGACTTCTTGCAACCTAGCTTAGAAATTTACATGACCTAAAATTGATACAATCTAGGCTCTCTAGGTTGATCCAAAACATCAAATTGATCCTGGATTGTTCAGGATCATTTTTTGCATTGGAATTAGAATATGATTGGTAGGATCGGTGGGATTGGAGTAGATCGGTAGAAGTTTTGAGAGACTATAACTTTTAACTCAGGTTGAACCACAAGACCTATAATATATCAAATCAAAGTCTGTTCAAAGATCTATAGTTAATTACCAAGTGAAAACCACAACCACGCAATTTCATACCCAAAAAATATCTTTTAAAGCCTTTTCAGAGGCCTAGAAGATTTTTACTCATTTTTAACATCTTTTAGACTATTTTATAAGTTAGGTTATTTTTATCTTTTGCAGAGTTAGAGTTAGGGCTAGGGTTCTAAGACTATTTAAACATCTATTTAGTTATTTTTTAAGTTAATTTTTAATCAATAATATTTTTTATTTCTTGTCCTCAAAATAATGAGTTTTTTTATGCATATTGCCTGGTATTCTGTAGAATCAACAAGTCTTTCAAATATTATTTTCAATATTCATGTTCGGATCAAAGGTTTTAGTAGCTTTTGTAAGTACTCTGGGTTAGTTTTGATGTGGTCAACCGAGTTAAGGTAGGTCCTATGTATTTAATGTCTTGTGTCTGAGTGTGTAGGGACTTAGGAATACAAGAAGTTGCGCGGAAGACACGGCGAGTGAGAATGATGGCATGGGAAGTGAGTCGATGAGTTCAGTGCATCCGAAGGATAAGAAGTTGTGGAAGAGTACACCAGTGGAGTGAGAAGGATGTACGCAACGCATCCGAAGGATGAGAAGTTGGAGAGGAAGCTTGCTTAAGGAGAAGGAAGGAGTTAGGTTAGGGTGAGTTCAACTCCAATAGACCAGAGCATCACTTAAGCGAGTGGGAGCCCAAAAATGGTCAACTCGAAGGTTGACCTGAAGACCCGAGGTGCCTCAGTTGATTGGAGGCACCTCGGATGCTTATATGTTGAAGCTATCGAAAAAAGGGACTCGAGGCACCTTAATTAGATTGAGGTGCCTCGGATGAACAATACTTGAGGTGTCTTAGTTGTATGGAGGCACCTTATATGAACAATAGACGCGATGTCTCCAGCTAGTTGGAGGCACCTCCAATAGACAGTAACCATTAGGCTACCGTTGTGACGAGGATAACATTTTATCCATTTGAAGGCGCCCGGATGACTTTGGAGGCACCTCCAAGCCATGTCAACAAATGATATAACTTTTGACAGAATGTTATAAATACCACTCTAAAGCTAGGAGTTCAATAATACACTTTGTACTCATTTTCTATATTCATATCTTAAACTTCCAACTATTGTAAAAGGTTACTATGCCTTTAACGAAGGAGATCTTTTTAGTAAGCTTTCATTGACTTAGATTAGCAATCTTCCTAGTTGTAAACCAAGTAAATTCTATGTCTCTAACTTAATTCTTTTTATGTCATTTGTTCTATTTAATTAATTAGTGTGTCTTTACAAAGTAAGTAGCAAGAGAAGATTCTAAATTTTTATTGTAGGCTATTCATCCCTCTCTAGTTAGTCCACCCGATTCAATAAGTGGTATCAGGGCTCATATGCTTTAGAAGGACTAACCACTGACTAACACAATAAGATGATGGTCGGATCTAACATTTATCCACCAAAATTTGAGGGGGAGTTAGCGATCTGGAAGTGTTGTATGGAGATATTCTTCAAAACTAACTTTGATATACTTTTAACTATAAAATATAGTTTTGAAACACCTAGGGATGAGAATGGAGACAAAAAAAGGAAGAGCTCCAATGGAACAAGAAGCAACAAGCTGACTTTGTGGTCAATGGCAAAGCAGAGTTCCATCTACTAAGCATATTACTGCCCCCAAGAAGTCAACCGTATAGGAGCCTATGACTTTGCAAAAGAATTCTAGAAGAAGTTCTTAAAGCTACATGAATGAACCTCAGAAGTTAAACTCGCAAGATAAGACCTACTCTAGAATCGACTAACAAACATCTGAATGGAAAAGGGAGAGAAGGTGGCTCAACTACACGCGAAGATCAAAGAGCTTATCATTGAATTGATCAACCTCGGAGAAACAATTTCAAATCAGGATTCTCTCCGATATGCGCTCAACTCTTTTTCAAGAACCCAAGAGTGGATATCAATAGTAGATGCCTAATATATCTAAAAAGATTTGGAGGTAAATACTTTAGAAGAGATGTTCTTCAAATTTTACCCCAATTTTCTTATATGATTGGGGGCATGGTAGAAGGTTAAGTTAAGGGGGAGTTTGTAATTTTCTTTCATACTTAATTGCAATATGTCATGATTAATGTTATGATTGTCTTTTATCATAAATTATTTATTTACCCCAACCTTAACTGGGATTGATGCACATCAAAAAGGGAAAGATTGTAAATATCATAGGTTAGTTTTAATGTGATCAACCAAGTTAAGGTAGATTATGTGTATTTAATGCCTTGTGTTTGAGTATGCAGGGATTTAGGAATATAAAAAGTTGAGCGAAAGATGCAACAAGCAAGAAGGATGATATAGGAAGTGAGTCAATGGTTCGATGCATCCGAGGGATGAGAAACTACAAAAGAGTACGCTAGTAGAGCGAGTAAGATGTGCACGGTATATCTGAAGGATAAGAAGCCATGGAGAAAGCTTGCTCGAGGAGAAAGATGGAGTTGGGTTCGGGTGAGCTCAACTTAGACTGACTAGAGCATCACCCAAGCGAGCGGGACCTCGAAAATGGTCAACTCGAAGGTTAACCTGAAGACCCAAGGTACCTCAACTGATTAAAGGCACCTCAGATGCTCATCTATTGAAGTTGCCAAAAAAAAAGGAACTCAAGGCGCCTCAGTTGGATTGAGGCACCTCAGATGAATAGTACTCGAAGCGCCTTAGTTGTCTAGAGGCGCCTGATATGAACAACAAATGAGGCACCTCCAGCTGATTAGAGGGGCCTCCAATGAACAGTAACCATTAGGTTGTCATTGTGGCGAGGATAATGTTTTATCCACTTGGAGGCGCCCTGGATGACTTTGGAGACGCCTCCAAGGCACGTCAATAAACGGTAACTTTTTTTAGAAAGCTATAAATATCATCTTGGAACTAAGAGTTCAATAAAATGCTTGTACTCATTTTATATATTCGTTTCTTGAACTTCCAACTATTGGGAGATATTTCTAGTTGAGTTTTTATTATCTTAGATTAGCAATCTCCTCAGTTGTAAATCAAGTAAATTTCGTGTCTCTTATTTAATTCTTTTTATGTCATTTGTTCTAATTAGTGTGTCCTTGCTAACTAAGTAGCAAGAGAATGTTTTAAATTTTTATTACAAGCTATTCACTCCCACCCCCTCTAATCGGTCCACCCGATCTAACAATTTATGTTATGTCAACTTCTTTGTTGGCCTTTAAGCTGAGTTATTTTGTGAACTAAGGAACATTCTTAAGGTTTAATGTGATTATTATTATTATGTTATTAGAAATTGTATACTTGTTTATTTTGTTATATGAAAATATAAATATTATTGAGTATTATTGTGCTATAATGATAATTAAATTACTAGTTAATCTAAATTTGTACATGTAATAATGTCATCTATGGTATTGAGAGTTGATCATTTGCATGTATATATAAAATTATTTATCTATTATAAATGATCTTTTTAGATTTTTTTTTCTAATTATTAATTGTGAACCATAAATTTTCAAGAGATTTTAGTAGGATTGTACTATTTTACGATCCTATCCTGACAAATCCAATTCTGGCCCTCAATCGATTACGTATAAAATCATCATTTTGACAACTATGATGATGTGAGCAAGGTGATTGCTTACTCTCCTTACTAATAGCTATTAATTAATAGGGATCCTTTATAATTTAATAATGGTGTTCTATTTGGATTTGAGATTATTTATTATTATTATAGTAATCTAGTTATTTCGATCATATGAACTGATTAATCTTAGAGATGACTGATCAGGCCTCATAAAAATTTCCAACCTACCATCAAAATAAGGTCAGAAGAGCTAATGACAATCCATAAAATGACCCTATCCTTCCCGTGGTTCAAACGGAGATGTGAATTTCTTGTGCTCCTTGAGTATTGAACCCTGAGTGCATGAGAAACTTTATGATGTGCTTCCCACTACACCCTAGTCGGTGGCTTGAGATTGTTCTCTATACATGGCCCAACGGTGGTGCCAACTATTAGGATGTATACTAAAAGCCTAGCTTTTTGTATAAACATTTATTTTGAAATGAGAATCACATTGGCCAAATGTCTGCATTTAGTTAAATGCAATTGTCCATTTAATTTATATTGTAGATAACATGGTGTGTGGTGTCACACAGAAGATCATGTTATCAGTTCCTTATAAATTATAAATAGAATCTCACAACCAAGATAGATTGGGGCAAACCATTAGAATGGTTGTAGTATAATTTGGTATTAGTTTATATTGACTATAAAATTACACTAGTACACTATGTGTGTATAGAGCAGGACCATTTGAGGTTGTTTCTTTTATACTGACTGCATAAAAGAACATAACCTTTGTTATTATGGATGTGCGTACTCTTAATCCTGATATAATAACAAGCACATGCACTTAGTATTTATTTTTTTAATTTATCAAAGGGTGAGATTTATTCGTTAAATCAATAAGCCCGATAAGTTGGGAAAAAATATTATTTATATGGTGTGTTGTTGATTATAGAAGGAAACTGTGTCCTATTTATTAGGATGATGATGCCCCCTTGAGGAGCTCATAAGGATTGTCATGTAAACCCTGCAGGTGGACTTAGTTCCGACATGACAATGAAGTTGAATGGTACTACTCTTGGAATTAGATGTTAATTAAGTGAATTGTCTGTAACTCATTTAATTAATGGACATTCGATATCTTAAACATAGGGAGATTAACGCACTCATGATAAGAAGGAGCTCATAATATAATATGGGTTTGGTGCGGTAGTTCAATAATAACTCTTTAGTGGTATGAGTTATTATTGATGAACTTGAGTTGGGTGTTCGGGTCGAACACAGGAAGCTCAAGCTCATCAGGAGGTCAAAACCAATTCCTCCTCTAGGTCCCTGTTGTAGTCTCTATGTATAAAACCTCGCATCCATCCAAGTCACCTATGGCCGGCCACATCCTTGCTTGGTGCCAAAGCAAGGGGTCGACCAAGATGAGTTTAAAAGTGAGTTTTTAATTTTTTTAAATCTTTCTTTTTGTAGCCATCTACAATGTTTTAAAAGAGAGATTTTAAATTTTAAAAACTTTCCTTGTTTGAAGTCATACACATGGTTTTAAAAGAGAGTTTTAAATTTAAAAAATCTTTCCTTTTGTAACAATCTACAATGGTTTAAAAGAGAGATTTTATTTTTATTAAAACTTTCCTTTTTTGTAACCATGATTTAAAAGAGAGGTTTTAATTTTAAAAAGCTTTCCTTTTGTAGTCATCTACAATGTTTAAAAGAGGGCTTTTTAATTTTAAAACTTTCCTTTTGTAGCCATCCACAATAGGAAATTTAAAAAAGATATTTTAATTGATGTTAAAATCTTTCCTTTTTAGTCATTACAAAGGATTATAAAAGAGGATAGATGATGTCTTAGAAAAAATAATCATTTACACAATTTCTATTCCTCTTCTATTCTCCTTGTGGTCGGCCCCCTCATATTCTTATTCTCCCCTTGCTTTCTCACCTAAGGCCAGCGGCATCAAGAGGCTTCAACCATCTTATGGCCGGCGGGTTGCAAGGAAGAAAGAAGAACAAGAGGTGGTGTTCCTAGCTTTGATCCCTTGGTGGCCGAAAGTCTTGGAAGAAAGAAGGACTTGGGTGGGTTTTGCATCTTGGTAGATCGTCGCCCACACAACATCCAAGAGGAGGAGAGGAATACAGCAAAAGATCAAGAGGTCTTTAAGCTACAAAGAAAGGTATAACTAGTTAATTGTTTTCGCTGTGTACTAGTTTATTTTTCCTTTGTATGGATCCTGAAATACCAACACAAGAGGCTAGCGATTTTGTGCTTTGATTGAGGTCTCAGTAGTTTAACCTAGGGTTTACTGTAAGGAGTTTAAATATTCAATTTCTTTGAAAGGCTTTGACTAGGAAGTGGTGGATGATCTCATACCCAAGAAGGCCGAGTGTCTCGCCAACAACCTGGAAGCCAATCCTTAAAATAGATATTTAATCAACTTCTGTAATATGGTTTAACTTCTGATGAACACATGGGTTGAACTTGGATTAATAATGTTAAGTTTCATTTGCAATCCAAGTTTAACTTCTGTAAAGCACATGAGTTGCTAGGAAAGCAAAATGAAATTCCGAGTAGCGCCAACACCAACTAGCTGAAGGTGATAATATATTGCTTTGAGCTCATGTTCAATTAATTGGACCTAATGAACGCAAAGGCTATATATCACATTATATTTGAACTGATCAAACTGAGTTTTATTTATTTCCATTTATGAAGCAATTCCTTTAACATTTAATGACCGATCCTGTTCGAAAGATGGAAGGTGGAAAAATAGAGATGTGGCGGCTTCACTAACTAGCTGAAGACCTTTCTCCGCTTTGTAAAACAAGTAACGTCAGTGTTAGACCAGGGAAGGAATCCCCGGCGTTGGCCCTCCGATACTCAATTCAGTCACCAGAATGTGGAGAAAAGTGGAGCGACTATAGAACTATGTGTAAACAGTAGATAATGCATACCTCCGCTGGTGATTGACCCCCCTTTATATAGAGCCCTGGTGAGCGATGTGCGTGCTTCTCTAGGCATGAGCATGCCCACGAAAGGGCTTGTCAAGTAAGTACCTCTGGCACCATACCTTAAGAGGTCATGCATATCTCTGACAAAATAGTAGAAGCTTTCGTCATACGATCTGTCTGTCGACCATGACTCGTGTCAGCGACACAACCTCCTAAAACAATGTCGAGAGATACTATAGTGGTCCCGTTGTTGGGTCGAGCGGGGTAGCCGCTCTACCGGGATTCCGCTCCATCCATGGTCAGGTCCCACTGCTTGGCCGAACAGGGTAGCCGCTCGGCCGGAACCCCTCCACTCTATCGACCTTAGTGGTATCCTGCTCGGCCGGGACCCTTCCGCTCTATCGACCTTAGTGGCTCTTCTATGCGATGGCTTTGTAGTACCTGCCTTCTCCTATTCGGACAAGCTACCCGGTCTCCCTCGACGTCCTACTGGCCTGTATCAAGCGTCAACTGTCTTATGCATCATCCCGAGCTACACTGGAAGTCTAATCGGACCAGTCTCCCGTCGGTCGGGGCTTGACTGCCCGACCGACCATTGTCATTGTCTTTCATTCGGTCGAATCATGTTTGACCACCTTGACTTTGACCTCTACCCTAGTAATTGATTCCTTACCAAATAGGCCTACCTTAATAACATGATATTATCCACTTTAGACTTAAGTCCTTAATACTTTACTCTTAAACCTTATCCAAAATACTTTGATCTTGTCGGGAATCTAAGAAGACAGAATTGCCGGTGTGACATGACTGGAATGTTGACCGCATCTGCATGACTCAGATGGTGAGATGTCTTCTGCGTTGACCAAGTCGTCAGAAGTCCTCTGATCAACAGTACCTGTAGCCAGTGACCGGGTTGCCTCGGTCCCTGGTACCCCGATACTCGAGGCAGGTCCCATGAATATATAAGCATCCGAATGATAGCAGAACAATGAAATAAACAGTATGAGTACAGTGACGTACCCTGCCCCGGGGAGGCACCCTTGGATGGATCGATGAGCTGATCACGATGCTGGTCAAGTCGTCCTGATCCAGAAGGGTAGATGAATGTGTTAGCTGAGGAGCCGGATCTGCCTGCCTAGAGATAAGCATGACCTGAATCCGAAAAATGACATGCCGACCAAGAGATAAAGGCGGCACGTAGGCCAGGAGATGACATCGACACACAGGTCGAGATATAATAGTGACACAGAATTGTAATTGAGGCGAAGTCGGCGTGTGGACTACCGACACATGGATTGTCGGCACGTGGAGGCTGCGGCACGCAGTGGTTGCCGACGAAAGAGGCTGAGGTGCATGGTGGCTGTCGGCGAAAGAGGCTGCAGCGCGAAGTGGCTGCCGGCGAAAGAGGCTGCGACGCGTGGTGGCTGCCGGTGAAAGGGGTTGCAGCGCGTGGTGGTTGTAGGCCCCTAATGATGGCGAAAAAGAGACAAGCCCCCTCTAGTGGCGGCAACCTAATCGCAGAAGGAAGAAGGGGGCGACACATGAGGAGAGAAGTGGTGGTCGGAGGCATCTCCTAGCTAGCAAAGAGGAAGAGAGGAGAAGGAGAGACGGCGTGACGACGACAACGAGAGACGTAGAAGAAGCTTTCTTCCCTGTTCGCGTTGGCGGCGGAGGTGGCGTGAGGAGGCTGCGGTGCCGCTCAACAGCGTCCGCGTTGAGAAGGCCGGGGGCATCTGCCAGTGAGAGGAGAGGGAGGACCGCTGGCTCGTCGACGACAAGAGAGGCGGCGGCAGCGTGTGTGCGACCAGTGACGTCTCTGGTCGCTTCTTGGCAGCGAAAGAGAACCCCTCGCAACAGTGCCTCCTCCCCTCCTTTAAAGCCCTACACCATGAAAAGACTTAAATGCCCTTCTCTTTTCTCTTAATATCTCCTAGGTCCTTCTACGTATATCCGTATCACAAGCCTCCCCTTCAAGTCTAGTCGAAGGAGGCGCGAGTCCGACTGACTAGACCAAGCCTAACGTAAAGTAGAATCACCCCTGATTGCAGAGGTGGATCGCTGGGCATGTCTTATAATGTCCCAGGAATAGTGACAAATGGAAGGTGTCTGGAAAAGCGATGAGAAAACAAAGTGCAGGCCGAACAACAAAAAATAGTACTGAGAATATGTCGAGCAGACGATTAGTCAGATACCGAGCGAGAGATTGAGAAATATCGAGCGAATGATCGAGGGATGTTGAGTCAAGCGAACAGCCGAGTGATATTGATCGGGTAGCTACAAAGATATCGAACGAGCAACCGAAAGAGTGTCGACCGAGCAATAGAGACAATACTGATCGGGTAGGAAGAGGACGGGCAAGCAAAGTCGAGCGCGCGACCGAGAAATTGTCGGCCAATAGATCATAAAATGCTGACCAGACCATCTAGAGAATGTCAAACGTTCGATCGAATATTTCAAGCATGTGGCTGAACGGATGATTGAGCGATACCGGTTGGACGACTACGAGATTGCTGATCAAGCGGACCAGAGGATGCCGACTGGGCGATCGTAAAATGCTGGCTCGGCAATCGAGTAGTATTGAGTGGGATGATGCCGAGTGGGAGAGGATCGTGAGAGCGAAAAGCACGACGTCGGTGTCCCAAGTGAGTGTGAGGCTCATGCGACCGAGGGGCATGGAACCTGCAGGATACCCTGGTCTGAGACCAGTGAAGATACTTCAGTCCTAGACCGGTGGCAATACACTGGTCCAAGATCAGTGGAGATACTCCTATCCGAGATCATTGGAGATAGCTCGACCCCGAACGAGAGAGACAAGACGCTCTGATATGCTCTGTGACCAGTGAAGACCGCTCAACCCCGAACGGAGAAGATAAGATATCTGATATGTTGGTTCGTGACTAGTAAAGACCGCTCGACCCCGAACGGGGGAGATAAGAGAATCTGCTAAGCTGGTCCACGACCAGTGAAGATCTCTCGACGTCGAACAGGGGAGATATGAGATCTGATAAACTGGTCCACGACCAGTGAAGACTGCTCGACCCCGAATGGGGGAGATAAGAGATCTGATAAGCTAGTCCACGACCAGTGAAGACCGCCCGACCCTGAACGGAGAGATCTAAAGTGATTTTAAAGAGAAAATTAAAAACAAACTGGCACTTGTCGGAGAACTTTTCGCAGCGTCGCAAAAACACAATGGAGTAGATTCTGAGTTATTGTTGGAGCTTCAACCTTAACCCTCCTTATATATGAGGTTCAGGGCGCCTCGACCATGACGTAGCCGAGCCAACCAGTGAACTCCACGTGACACAGCGACGTTGGGGATAAAATTCCGCCTCAGGGCGCCCGGGTATCTCCCGGGCGTCCGGAGGTCCGGGCGCTCGGGTACCTCCCGGGCGCCCTGAGGTCCGAGCGCCCGGGTACCTCCCGGGCGCCCGGACACCTCCCGGGCGCCCGGACCCAGCTTTCCAGCAGATTCCTTCCTGCAAGAAAAACGTTAGTTCGAGGCACTCATATCTCCTGCAAAACATATTATTAGCACAGTTCATAATTCAAAATGGAAAAAAGTATGACTTAGATTCCGTCTTTCCGAGACCGGAATCTAGTCAAAATCTCGACTTAAAGTTCCGAAATGATTCTAAGTCAGATTGACGCCTAAGTTCCCTTCTCGGGAACGTGTCCTCATAGTCACTCCCCTCCAGTGACTTACCTTCATTTACCTGCCAGACGTCCGGTCAGCCCTTCGACCTGTCTAGGCTTCGTGTCAGCTATTCGGTCAGTCTGTCGACCTAGCTGGACTTCGTGCCAAACGTTCGATCAGCCCGTCGACCCGTTTGGACTTCGTGCTAACTATTCGATTGGCCCGTCGACCTAGCTGGGCTTCGTGCCAGACATCAGGTCTGCCCGTAGATCTATCTGGGCTTCTCCTACACACTCGGTCAGAGTGTTACATAACAACAAAACTAACTTAACATATTTTGTCATTTATCAAAACTTGGGTTAGACCGTTAGTGCTAATCGCACCAACAATCCCCCCCCCCCCCTTTTGATGGGATGACAACTTGATTAAGTAAGTGTAAAATGCAAGTAAAACAAGCATTAACAGGTTTTTAAGTTAGTTTTCATTTTCAATTTTGTTTTAGCTAACTTAATCACCTAACTCTCCCCCTTTGGCATTCATCAAATGTAAACATGGATCAAATAAACATAAATACAAACGCATTGCAAAAAGAATGCAAACACAAATCAGATCAACTCAGGGGAGTTAGAAATTTTGCTTTAAAGAGTATCTCTTATCTTTTTCAAAATAGCCAAGAAAGGTAACTTAGAAATAGTAATTTTTAACTTTTCCAAAATAGCTAAGTTTTTGAAAATGACTAAGTTAGAAAGAGAACTAATTTAGCAATATATTTTAGGAGTAAGTTTGCCGATTAATTTTCAAAAGATAATTATTGCAATCATAAATTTATAAAAGCTAATTTTTCAAGTATAAGTTTTAAAAAAAAACCAAAATTCCAAATATAAGTTTATATGTTCCAAAATTTTTCAAAATAAACTTGAACTTGAAATATTTTTCAAACATAAATTCTATAAAGAAAATTTTACAAAAGTAAAATTTTCAAAAACTAGGTAAAATTCAATGTTCAAAATCTAATTTTTCAAAGTTAAGTTTGTGAAATCTAATTTGCAAAAGTAAATTTTTATTTTCTTAAATTAATTTTCAACATTAAGTTTGAAAAATCGTAATTTCAAACTAGGTTTGTAACATTCGATTTTCAAAACCAAGTTTATAACATATAATTTTCAAAGCCAAGTTAAAAAAAAATTAACATAAAACTTAGTTTTTCAAAGGTTAGGTTTCATAAACACATTTATAAAACATTTTTAGAAGAATATTTTCTAAAATATAATTTCAAAAATATTTTTAATAAAAAATGTGAAAATAATTATTACTCCCCCTGAACCTGACATTATTAAAATAAGGCTTTTGAAAATATTTGCTAAGAATATTTAATATAAGATTTTCAAAGTATTTTATTTTTTTTAAATAAATTGAGGTAGAATTTTCTAAAGAGATTTTAAAGAGAAAATTAAAAAAAACAACATTTAAGGAGACAATTAAAAAAATAAACCTCCCCTGAATTTGATACTCCTTTAATTTATTACTCTCCCTTAATCTAATGCTAAGGTTTGAGTGTGTTAACTTTCAAAGCCCTAACACATTTTTCTACCTAAGTGTTCTAGGGGATTTAGTAACACTTATATTATTTACATAATTAGCTCTATATCCTTAGTTTAATTGTTTTCTTGAGTTTGATTAATCAATAATTAATTTTAGATTCAGGTGCTTAAGCTTCAGTTTAAGGTTAAATAAGATAAGATTTTATTAATTCAATAACAATTAACCATTATCAATAATTTATTGATTAATTTTTACTTGATTTAATAATTTAATACTTAGTAAAATAATTTAAATTTCGTATTAATTGATTGAGTTGGTCAATGAAAGTATTAGTTCACGCCATTAAAATTTTTCTTATTTACTTCCTTTTAAGTAGGATTAGTTTGAAGTTAGCATGAAGTTAAAGTTATTAAACACGGTTAAGTAAGATTTAATTCAAGTCAATTTTAGTTCTCAATTAAAGTTAGACTTAAACAATTAAGTTCTGCTTATTAATTACATAATTAAGTTTAAAGTTTAAGTTAATGAAATTTAAGTTTTTAAGTTAGGTGTCTAAGTTTTAAAAGAATTTAAAAAAAAAATTCGATATCCCCCCCCTCCTCTATCGACTCTTCACGATCCAACAATTGGTATCAGAGTCTGGGCTGCCAGAAGGTTTAACCGCCGACTGTGCACAAGAGCTATGATCTGATTGAGCCATGTGGGTACAATATTGACCTCGAACAAAGAAAGGGGGGCTCCTATGTTCGGATCAAGAGTACCAGACACCAGGCAGGAAGTCCTAGTAGGTCGGGTGGACCGAGGGGCAGGAAGACCTGGTGGGTCGAGGATCAGACTTGGGAAGCCTGTGGTCCTTTGTTTGAGGGGAGATTGTTGGGGTTACAAGGTTGCAAACATAGTCCCACATTGAAAACACATGGAAAAGATCATGGGTTTATAAGAGAAAAGATATCTCCATTGGCATGAGGCCTTTTGGGTAGAGCCCAAGAGCAAAACTATGAGGGCTTAGGCCCAAAGTGAACAATATCATGCAATTGTGGAGATATCTAAATTCTTTTCGATCCTACAGATAGGACATCTGATATGTTGGTCCATGACCAGTGAAAACCGCTCGACCCCGAACGGAGGAGATAAGAGAATCCGCTAAGCTGGTCCACGACCAGTGAAAACCGTTCGACCCCGAATAGGGGAGATATGAGATTTGATAAGCTGGTTCACGACCAGTGAAGACCGCTCGACCCCGAACGGGAGAGATATGAGATCTGATAAACTAATCCACGACCAGTGAAGACCGCTCGACCTCGAACGGGGAAGATATGAGATCTGATAAACTAATCCATGACCAGTGAAGACCGCTCGACCCTGAACGGGGGAGATAAGAGAATCCGCTAAGCTAGTTCGAGACCAGTGAAGATCGCTCAACTTCGAACGGGGGAGATAGATGCTCTGATAAGCTGGTCTGTGACTAGTGAAAATCGCTCGACCTCGAACGAGGGAGATACGGGTTTAAGGTCGCCACTCAACTGTCGGTGGAGATAAGGGTTTAAGGTCACCGCTCGACCGTGGGTAGAGACAAGGGTTTAAGGTCGCCGCTTAACCGTCGATGAAGACAAGGGTTTATAGTCACCGCTCGACTTCTAGGGTTTATAGTCGCCGCTCGACTTCTAGAGTTTATACTCACCGCTTGACTTCTAGAGCCCATGGCTCTAATATAATTCAAACTCGGCCGATCGGCACGGGAGTCTCTGACTCAAGGGTTTATAGACGCCGCTCGACTTCTAGGGTTTATAGTCGTCGCTCGACTTTTAGAGCCAGTGGCTCTAATATAATGTAAACCCGGCCGATTGGAACGGGAGTGTTCAACATTGAGCCTGTGGCTCTAATACAATATAAACCCGGTCGATCAACACAAGAGTCTTCGACATTGAGCCCGTGGCTCTAACATAATGTAAACCCGGTCGATGGTCACGGGAGTCTTCGACATTGATCCTGTGGCTCTAATATAATATAAATTCGGCCGATCGGCACAAGAGTATTCAACATTGAGCCCGTGGCTCTAACATAATGTAAACCTGACCGATTGGCACGGGAGTATTCGACATTGAGCCTGTGACTCTAATATAATATAAACTCGACCGATTAGCACCAGAGTCTTCAACATTAAGCCTGTTGTTTTAATATAATATAAACTCGGTCGATCGACACGAGAGTCTTCGACATTGAGCATGCGACTCTAATATAATATAAATTCGGCTGATTGGCATGGGAGTCTTCGACATTGAGTCTGTGGCTCTAATATAATATAAACACGACCGATCGGCATGGAGTCTTTAACATTGAGCTTGTGGCTTTAATATAATATAAACCCGGCCAATCGGCACAGGAGTCTTCGACATTAAACCCATGACTCTAACATAATGTAAACCTGGTCGATCGGCACGGGAGTCTTCGACATTGAGCCTATGACTCTAATATAGTGTAAACCCGATCGATCAGCATGGGAGTCTTCAACATTGAACTTGTGGCTCTAATATAATATAAACCAGGTTGATCAGCACGGGAGTCTTCGATCGGGGAACTATGGAAGATCTTATGACCGAAAGAGAAAATATAATAGAAAAACTGACCTGCCGACCAACAGAGGATTTGACTCAATTTCTCGACTCCCGAATACCCATGGAGTGAGGAGAATATAATATGCTCGTCGAAACCCCCCAAGGTCATGAGTATGACAGAATTTTCTGACGTCGCCCACCTTTACGTTCCAGATCAGGCGAAGTTCCCACAAACGACGCCAATATGATCCTGTCGGGAATCTGAGAAGACGGAATCGTCGGTATGACGTGGCTGGAATGTTGATCTCATCTCCATGACCCGGATGGTGAGTTGTCTTCTGCGTTAACTAAGTCGTCAGAAGTCCTCTGATTAACAGTACCTGCAGCCAGCGACCGGGTTGCCCCGATCCCTGGTACCCCGATACTCGAGGAGGGTCCCACGAATATATAAGCAGCCGAATGATAGCAAAACAACGAAATAAATACAGGATGAGTAAAGTAACGTACCCTGACCTCGGGGGGAGGGGGCGTCCTTGGATGGATCGGTGAGCTGATCACGATGTTGGTTGAGTCGTCCTGATCCAGAAGGGTAGATGAATGTGTTAGCTGAGGAGGCGGAGCTGCTTGCCTAGAGCTAAGCGCGACCTGGATCCAGAAAATGACATGCCAACCAAGAGATAATGGCGGCACGCGGGCGGGGAGATGACATCGACACGCAGACTTGGATATAACATCGGTACGCAGGCCGAAACACCACAAGGTGTGTAGGCCGAAACATAACAACGGGATGCACTACGACTGTAGCTCGGGATACGACACACAAACTGGATCAACACAGGGGTCGAAACACAATAGTGACACAGAATTGGAATTGAGGTGAAGTCAGCGCACGGACTGCTGACACATGGATTGTCGGCAAGTGGAGGCTGCCGATAAGGGAGGCTATGGCACGTAGTAGTTGCCGGTGAAAGAGGTTGCAGTGCGTGCTGGCTGTCGGCGAAAGAGGCTGCGGCATGCGATGGTTGCTAGCGAAAGAGGTTGTGGTGTGTGGTGGCTGTCGACGAAAGGGGTTGCAGCGTGTGGTGGTCGTAGGCCCCTGGTGGCGGTGGAAAAGAGACGAGCCCCCTTCGGTGACGGCGACCCAACCGCAGAAGGAAGAAGGAGGCGGCGCATGAGGAGAGAAGTGGTGGTCGGAGGCGTCTCTTAGCGATCAGAGAGGGAGAGAGGAGAAGGAGAGACAGCGCAACGACGAGAGATGCAGAAGAAACTTTCTTCCCTGTTCGTGCCGGCGGCAGAGGTGGCGTGAGGGGGCTGCGGTGCCGCTCGACGACGTCCGCATCGAGAAGGTCAGGGGTGTCTGCCAGTGAAGAGAGGGAGGACCACTGACTCGCCAGCGACGAGAGAGGCGGTGGCGGCATGTGTGCGACCAGTGACGTCCTTGGTTGCTTCTTGGCGACGGAAGAGAGCTCCTCGCAAGAATACCTCTCTTCCTTTAAAACCTACACCATGAAAAGACTTAAATGTCTTTCTCTTTTCTCTTAATATCTTCTAGGTCCTTCTGCGTATATCCGTATCAAATTTCATACCAATATTATATCTTTTTAAATTCAACATCTTTTACATATTTTTTTAATTGTATCCCTACAAATGCAAAACATATTTATCTTATTTTTTTATAATTGGCTACATAAATCTTAGAGAACTACCAATGCCTTGTTCTAGCTGAATCCAACAATCCTGAGCACTAGCGATAGATCAACTCCATCAAAATCGTTTAGTTCATTCTTTCTTGCCATCCTCTTGTCCATCACCATCGGATCCGGGAATCCTGGAGGAAGCAGCGACCATGACAGACGGGAAAGGCTCAATCTCCGAGATCGTCGCTCCGGCCAAAAGGTAGTCGTTAGAGATCGATAGTTTAGATCCTCTGTCTCCATTTCTCTCTGTTCCTGTGTCTTATTATCAATCAGACGGATCAGATTAAATCTCAAGACATTATGACATCTTTAAAATAGGTACAGTATTCTCGTATGTGCAAAGTATCCTTGAGATTTAATCTGATCCGTCCGATCGATAATGGAACACGACGATAGAGAGAAATGGGGACAGAGGATCTTAACTGGGAGATTGACCATAGTTTGTGGAGGACAAAGAGCCGGACAATGACATAGACATGGCCTCCGAAGTGCCGCTGGCCTTCTCGACGGCGTCATCAGGAAGCAGGTGGTCATGCGACCCCTCGTAGGTAGTGATCAAAACTGTTGGATCCTCTGCACAATGCTGAACCTATATATAGAAAAAAAACAAAATTCATACATTAATTGAGCAAACAAGGTATAGTTTGTTGTCTGAATCCACTACGATACCTTCTTTCTAACAGAGCAGTCTTCCTTTAAAGAACAAGGATAGTAAGCTCAAGGAAAAACGCTCCCCAACTTCTTTTGCCCTTATTTTTTCCAGAGACAGTCATCCTTTATCTAATCAATGAAGTCATTAGCAGGATTCATCAATGAATCGATCGAAAATATATAGATAATTACGATGTGGAATCGCTACAATACAATCGGTTTTTCAGTCAGGATCCGAAGCGAAACTTGGGGCTTCTTCATGCTTGGCTCGGCTCGATCTGGGTTGGAGGAAGAGGAGGGGCCTGGGGCGGTCCTCATCTTCTTCTCAGTCGCCTGGTTCGCCTGCTTATTTCTGCCATTGAAATGCAGCTTCGATAGACGATCTCGCAGTTCGTCGTTCTCCTTGGTCGCTACACTAAGCATTTCCTTCAGAAGCCAATTCTTCTCCTCTGATCTGGCGAGCTCTGCTCGAACAGATTCCAACTGGATTCATTGCAGAAAATGTCAACTTTTCGAAACGAAGAACAAAGAATTAATCGTCGTTTCGTAGAGATCAAGAAATTAACTGGTCGATCGTGTATACCTTAGAGATTTTATCCTCCACTGCTGGTGCTTGAAACTGCACCCTCTGGTTCTGTGTTGTTCTTGACGAACCGTGCTGTTAGAAGGTGATTCAAAAAGGATCAGTGTAACTGTTTTCTAGGCGACAACAGAGGAGATTTTAAGATCTTAACTGACCCGAAGCGTCAGGTCAAGGCCCGGCTCCTCATGATCGTCGACCGTGGAATTTCCCATTGTTCTACACTCGACGCGGCCACGCTTCGGCGGCGAAGAGCGATCCCCGGGGTCGCATGACGATCTCTTCCTGTACGACGACTCGGTATTCTGAGTATTCTCCATGCCTTTTGACAGAGGAAAAGACGAAGAAGAAGACGAAGATGATGTTGGAGGAAAAGACGGCGATGAAGAAGAAGACGACGATGGAGAAACCAGTGAAGACGTCGTAATTGGAAAGTTGCAATGCGGCGTATATTTATATAGAGAGACTTGATGGACGCGGTCAAGGCGTATTTCGGCGGCCAGGCAAGACTTTTTAACCGAATAATAACCGTCGTGATGAAATCGCGAATTATTCGGTTCTTCAATTACGTGGCCCAGTTATGGTAATTTTATAGTTTATTTTTATATCAAAAAAATCAAAAATAAAAATGCTCGGTCTATGAGTCTATCCGTCATTTAAAATAATAATAATAATAATAAATAAAATATTTAAAATGTTTTTCCATATGGAAGATGACCCAACACATCCACTAAAGATTTAAAATGTGGAGTTGGGTAAGGATCCACTGATCCCGTCCGAAAGCTGAGTCGGACGGAGGTTGGTCGTGGCGGCCTGGTTGTTGACGGAAAGTCGTAGGTGATCCGGTTCCCACGGGTGGCTGACGCTGCTGCAGGACCCTGCGCACACTCAGACAATCCTCCCTCTACGTTAGAGACCGAAACCCAGGGAAAAAGTCCCCGGATCAGGCCCTCCGACGCTCAAGTCAGGTCCTTTTTCCCCAGAAAAAACAGAAAGACTCAAAATGAAAAGTTGTGGAAAAAATGACAAGAGAGCGCGTACCCGCGTACGAGAAATCTCCTCCTTTTTATGCAACCGCTTTGCTTCCAGAACCTGCCATCCTGTCAAAAAACGTTAGACGCTGGACTTTGTCGTATATCCCCGACACCTGTCGTTCTGCTATTGGTCGTGAAGACATCTTCTTGTTTAGGAACCTTCGCCTTTACACAGGGGTTTTGTCTCGTAGTGAAGGACATCTGTCAGGCTGTCATTGGTTATGAGAGCATCTTTTCGCTTAGGAAACTCCGCCTCCGCACATCTCCCTGGTATGCAATGATTACCCTTGACGGACAGTGGTGATCCTCCGACTCCTGCACAGCTTAGCTCGTCCTATTTATCGCGGTCTGCATCTACCTCGCACCCTCGACCAGCTCCCGCCTACCTGCCAGTCGGGCTGACTCCGACCAGCTCTGCTACTTCCGACCTGTGAGTCGTGACTTGCACTCCCGGACCATCGAATCACAGGCCTGTAAGTCGGGTTGCCACTACCCAGCTCTGCCGCTCCTGACCCATGAGTACTTGCTGGCCCTCGACCGTAAGCCCGTAGATCGGGCTGTCTTTGCACCGCTCTGACGCTTCCGATCTATGATTTGTGACTTGCGCTCCCGGGCCTTCGAATCGCAGGCCTGCAGACCGAGCCGTCTCTACGCAGCTCTGACACTTCCGCCCTGTGAGTTGTGACCTGTCCCTCGACCATAGGCCTGCAGATCAAGCTGCCTCTGCCCAGCTTTGCCGATCCCGACCTGCCTCTGCCCGGTTCTGCCGATCCCGACCTGCACCCCGTATTCCGCCTGCCATCTTCCTTTGTTTTCCAACGGTTTCGCTTGCTTGAACAACAAGTCTGCCTGACCTCTGCTTATTCCATATGCTAGCCTTTTGACCGCCTAGTCAGCTTGACTACCCATGAGTACTTGCTGGCCCTCGACCGTAAGCCCGTAGATCGGGCTGTCTTTGCACAACTCTGACGCTTCCGATCTATGATTTGTGACTTACGCTCCCGGGCCTTCGAATCGCAGGCCTGCAGACCGAGCCGTCTCTACGCAGCTCTGACACTTCCGACCTGTGAGTTGTGACCTGTCCCTCGACCATAGGCCTGCAGATCAAGCTGCCTCTGCTCAGCTTTGCCGATCCCGACCTGCCTCTGCCCGGTTCTGCCGATCCCGACCTGCACCCCGTATTCCGCCTGCCATCTTCCTTTGTTTTCCAACGGCTTCGCCTGCTTGAACAACAAGTCTGCCTGACCTCTACTTATTCCATATGCTAGCCTTTTGTCCGCCTAGTCAGCTTGACTACCCATGAGTACTTGCTGGCCCTCGACCATAAGCCCGTAGATCGGGCTGTCTTTGCACAGCTCTGACGCTTCCGATCTATGATTTGTGACTTGCGCTCCCGGGCCTTCGAATCGCAGGCCTGCAGACCGAGTCGTCTCTACGCAGCTCTGACACTTCCGACCTGTGAGTTGTGACCTGTCCCTCGACCATAGGCCTGCAGATCAAGCTGCCTCTGCCCAGCTTTGCCGATCCCAACCTACCTCTGCCCGGTTCTGCCGATCCCGACCTGCACCCCGTATTCCGCCTGCCATCTTCCTTTGTTTTCCAACGGCTTCGCCTACTTGAACAACAAGTCTGTCTGACCTCTGCTTATTCCATATGCTAGCCTTTTGACTGCCTAGTCAGCTTGACTATTGACCGCCATATACTCTTGACTTTTGACCGCCATATGGCCTTGACCTTTCTCACCTTTTCCGCTTGGGCCCCTCCATTACCAACCGTATCACAAGCCTCCCTCACAAGTCTAGTCGAAGGAGGACGAAAGTATGACTGACTAGACCTCAGCACATCTTTAAGATCTCAGCATATCTCTGTGACCTCAGCTTATTTCTGTGTCTCTGCCTCAGCATATCTCTGCGCGTTTTGCTTCCTGCCTCACGCCTCAACCTTTGTGTCGCGTCGCCTGGGATACCATGTCTCCTTAATTGCTTTGCCAGTCGCTTGGGGTACCGTGCCTCCTTAATTGCTTTGCCAGTCACTTGGGGTACCGTGCCCACGTAGTTGCTTTGACTTGGCCACCGATCCTCTTTATAAAGAGCCTTACGGTCGTTTCTTCATTCTATCTTCTCCTGCCACGCCTTCCCACTTTCCTTTGCTAACCCGCGCTACACCAGTTTCTTCCCCACACGATGCATTCTCCTTTTTCTGAGGAGGTTGATCAACCACCTTCCCAAATGCGGATAGATCAGCTCACTTTACAACTGGCCGAGAAAGAACGTGAGCTGGAGCGCGTATCCAAGGATCGAGCTCGTCAGCTAGTTGCCCTGCGCTCCATGGAAGCCCAGTATCGTGTCGCGAAGTCTTGCGTGCATTCTGAGAAGGCGAGGAAAGAGGAATGTCAGGCTAGCCTGCAGTGCCAAATCAGCCTCCAGGAACGCTTGAAACAAGAGCATGAAACGGAGCTGTCTCTCCTCCGTGCGTATCTCGACGACAAGCAAGACACGATCGTCCGGCAGCAAACAGTCATCAACTCCCTACACGCGCAGCTGGCTCGAGCCTTGAACGCCCCAGGGGCTCCTGAGTCCCCAGACATTTCTTCACGCGGCAGTGCTCATTCTCCATGACCAATCCTTTCCCCGAGTTAAACTAGTTCGGGCCATAGTTGTCTCAGTGGATCCTTTGCCGCAAAACGCTCCCTCTTGTAGCCTTGGCTGTATCGCCTGCTTATTGAACTGTGCTGCTGTACTTGTATATCTGTCCTTTTCCGGCATAGTCTCTCCTGCTCAATTTTCATCTAGCAAGCATTTTTAGAAGCTGGCCCGTATGTGAGAGCCAAGAGTTGCCTCATGATTCCTTTTCATGTATGAATTTTGGATAATAAAACCGATATAGTGTTTGAGACTTAAAACTGTAATGAGCGTGCCAAACCTGATTTCGCAATTAATATTGACGCTTTAGGAGTAGGGTAGATGGCCTCCCGCATCCCGTGCCTTGCGTATTTGCTGCATATTTGCAATTTGCGTAAAATAAAGCCAGATGTAGTTGACCTGATTATTTGAAAACGCTCCGCTCAATGTGAAGCATATCCCTCTGAAAGGTAGTCAGGTGTGGGCGCTGAGCTCACTTATGATTTTCGCAGGGGAGTTGATTTTTGATTCCCGCGTGGGGGCCGACCTGAAAGGTCGTTGGGCGTGAGGACAGGGCTCACTTTCGATTCTTGCATGGGAGCCGACCTGAAAGGTCGTGAGAACAGAGCTCACTTATAACTCGTGACCGGGCGAGAGTCTGGGACCACCGACCTAAAGGTCGTTGGGCGTGAGCACAATGCTCACTTTTAATTCTCGCATGGAGCCGTTGGTCGCGTGAGAACAGAGCTCACTTATAACTCGCACCGGGCGAGACTCCCGACCTAAAAGGTCGTTGGGCGTGAGCACAAGGCTCACTTTTAATTCTCGCATGGGAGCCGACCTGAAAGGTCGTTGGGCGTGAGAATAGAGCTCACTTATAACTTGCACTGGGGCGAGAGTCTGGGACTACCGACCTAAAAGGTCGTTGGGCGTGAGCACAAGGCTCACTTTTAATTCTCGCATGGGAGCCGACCTGAAAGGTCGTTGGGCGTGAGAACAGAGCTCACTTATAACTCGCACTGGGGCGAGAGTCTGGGACTACCGACCTAAAAGGTCGTTGGGCGTGAGCACAATGCTCACTTTTAATTCTCGCATGGGAGCCGACCTGAAAGGTCGTTGGGCGTGAGAACAGAGCTCACTTATAACTCGCACTGGGGTGAGAGTCTGGAGCTACTGACCTAAAAGGTCGTTGGGCGTGAGCACAAGGCTCACTTTTAATTCTCGCATGGGAGCCGACCTGAAAGGTCGTTGGGCGTGAGAACAGAGCTCACTTATAACTCGACCGGGTGAGTGCGAGCAAAGGTCGTTGAGCGTGAGCACAAGGCTCACTTTAATTCTAGCATGGGAGCCGACCGAAGGTCGTTGGGCGTGAGAACAGAGCTCACTTATAACTCGTGACGGGGCTGGGGCTTCCGACCTAAAGGTGGTTGGGCGTGAGCACAAGGCTCACTTTAAATTCTCGCATGGGAGCCGACCAAGGTCGTTGGGCGTGAGAATAGAGTTCACTTATAACTCGTGACCGGGCGAGAGTCTGGGACACCGACCTGAAGGTCGTTGGGCGTGAGCACAAGGCTCACTTTTAATTCTCGCATGGGGCCGACCGAAAGGTCGTTGGGCGTGAGAACAGAGCTCACTTATAACTCGTGACCGGGAGAGAGTCGACTACCGACCTAAAGGTTGTTGGGCGTGAGCACAAGGCTCACTTTAATTCTCAGATGGGAGCCGACCTGAAGGTCGTTGGGCGTGAGAATAGAGTTCACTTATAACTCGCACCGGCGAGAGTCTGGACTACCGACCTAAAAGGTCGTTGGGCGTGAGCACAAGGCTCACTTTAATTCTCGCATGGGACCGACCTGAAGGTCGCTGGGCGTGAGAACAGAGCTCACTTATAACTCGACCGGGCGAGAGTCTAAGACCTAAAGGTCGTTGGGCGTGAGCACAATGCTCACTTTTAATTCTCGCATGGGGCCGTTGGGCGTGAGAACAGAGCTCACTTATAACTCGTGACCGGGCGAGATTCTGGGACTACCGACCTAAAGGTGGTTGGGCGTGAGCACAAGGCTCACTTTAAATTCTCGCATGGGAGCCGGAAAGGTCGTTCACGGGAGAACAGAGCTCACTTATAACTCGTGACCGGGTGAGAGTCTGAGCAAAGGTCGTTGGGCGTGAGCACAAGGCTCACTTTTAATTCTCGCATGAGAGTCGACCTGAAAGGTCGTTGGGCGTGAGAACAGAGCTCACTTATAACTCGCACTGGGGTGAGAGTCTGGAGCTACCGACCTAAAAGGTCGTTGGGCGTGAGCACAAGGCTCACTTTTAATTCTAGCATGGGAGCCGACCTGAAAGGTCGTTGGGCGTGAGAACAGAGCTCACTTATAACTCGCACTGGGGCGAGAGTCTGGAGCTACTCCGGTCCCAGACCGGTGGCGATAGCGCTTGTCTGAGGCCAGTAATGATACTCCGGTCCGAGACCGGTGGCGATGGCGCTGGTCTGAGACCAATAATGATACTCCGGTCCGAGACCGGTGGCGATGGCGCTGGTCTGAGACCAGTAATGATACTCCAAACGACGAAGGCATAGATGCATCGCTCTTATCCGCCTTCATCCGTCCCGCCTATGCCGACCTCATTGCTTTAGTTAATCTGGTCGTTATTGCTAGCTTTGGGCTTACTCATTTGCGTCGCGTTTCTTCCTGCAATTGCATCACGTACGGTATAGAATTAAGAATAGAGGAGGGAGCATAAAAACCTTACTCAACCCCTGGGCCACGGTGCCCTTGCAGCTTATGATGACCCCGCAGCTCTCGCGATGCGCCTGGTTAGCTGCCCAGATCAGGGGCTATCTACGCAGAGCTACTTGCCCGGATGGTTCGAGCAAGCAACACCCCCACAGGCCCCCTTGATACTCCTCTGATCTGACATTCACTTTTGCTGACCTGCTTTGTCTCATTCGCGACCCTTTTGAATTGCCTTGATTCTGCGGCTTCATGAAATTTCCTGCCTAGCCTTGAGCCCTTCACGAAGAATGCTTCTTTTTTTAGGCCACGCCCTTTCATGATTACCTTGCCTTGTCGATCTTTAATGTGTTTCTTCTCGCGATGACACCTGTCCGACGCCTTTACTGCGCACGCCTCCTGACGCCAGCCTCTGACCCTTTTTTGCACCCTTCGGCGCTTATTTCCCATCAGACGGCGCTGGGGCGCCTTACCCCAAAAGATACTCGGCTCGACCCTCGATGTTTCCTAGGAATGAATGGGCTTTATAAACCCTAAAGGCAGTCTGGTTTCCTTACTTCGACGCTTCGCTATCCTCCTCCCTTCGTTCGCGGCCGTTTCTGGCAGTGCAACTCCTCGTTCTCCTGCTTGCGACCGACCTGTGACCCCTCTTGTCTTCATCCCCCTTGCATGCTTGCTCCTCATAATCATGGATGGTAAGGAACTCTTCTGGTATTCACGTTACATCTCTGATTTAGACCATCACGACCTGTCTGCACTGCAATCCAACTTGGGGCTAGGCGCCGCATATGAGTTTCGTCTTCCCTCACCAGATGAACATCCTTCTTCTCCTCCCGAAGGGTTTATCACTGTTTTTAGGGATCAAATCTTAGGCGGTCTTCGCTTTCCTTTGCATCCTTTTTTCTCCGAGTTGAGTCAGTATTGCGGTATTGATATCTCTCAGTTTGCCCCCAATGTATTCCGAGCGGTCTGCAGAACCATCATCTTGTGCCGCATTTATCAAATTCCCTTGACTGCTAGACTATTCCATCACTTCTATTCCTTCCGGCGAGCCGAAGCAGGGGTATTCAACGTTCAGGCCAAGCCGGGCCATAAGTTTTTTGATGACCTCCCTTCTTCCAATAAAGGCTGGAGGTCCCGCTTTTTCTTCCTCAAGCCCCCCGTCCCCTTAGCCGGGCCTTCCCAATGGCATCCCCTCCTCGCTTCGGACTTCCCTTCGCATGCCCATGAACCTGCTTGCTCCGCGGCTGCGGACAAGCTGAGAGGTGTTGTTGTTCGCCTGTCTGTGCTGATGCTAGAAGGCATTCTGCACGCTTTTGGTCTTAGTCCTGTCTCCACAGAAATCAGAGCTCCTTTTGGTAAGTTGTTATTTTTTTGTATATCGCTCTTCGCTAACTGAGGTACTTTTTCTTCTTATCTTTGTAGTGGCTACCATCCTCCGTTCCTTCGCCAGTCAGGAGACACCCTCGGTGGTCGTTCTGCAAGCTCTGAATGAGGAGCTAACACAAGGCCTACCCTCTGACCCCGCTGTTTCCGCCGGTCCACAGCCTTCGGGACACCAAACCTCAGAGACGGTAGTTGCCTCGGCGCTTATTGAGCCACCAGCCCTGCAGACTCAGCCCTACCCCGCATCTCTGATCAACCTGCGACTGAGCCATCGCCCGCAGGAGCAGTGCCTTCTCTCCCTCCAACTATGAAGCTGCGCCTTACGCGCAAGGGCAAGAGAATAGCCCCAATCACCGCAACTTCTCCTCCCCCTCCTCGCCGTCAACGCGTAGTGAGCATCTCTTCTCCCACCAGGTCCTCGGATACGATCTCAACCCAAGAGACAAGCTTGGCCCGAGAGAAGGCCTCTGATCTGGAGGCGGCAGACCCGTCATTGGATCTGACCGCTCCGATGCCAATCCAGAGTGTATTACCTGCCCCGCCTTCCTCCTCTGGCGATCAGCCCCCGGACTCGCTGGCTCCCTCCGCCTCTCCTCTTCTTGGGCCTCCGAGCTCGGCCATGCCGACTCAGAATCTGCCTTCTGCAGACCTGGCCTTTGAAGCTTCCTGGAGGCTCCCTTCAGAGACCGACCCGGCCTACGTGCCCGCTGCCGACCTATCGCCTATCTTTGGTAGGGTCGACCTCTATGGGGACTTGGCCATCTCCTGGCAATCAGCCAATCGGCAGTTCTGGGAGAGCAGTTCCCCTTTGGAGGAGTTTGATCAAATTGCTCGCTCCCTGGTAGCGGTAAGCTCTTTCTCTTCTTCTTCCTGGTATCCGTGTGTTTCTGTAACCCCCTTTCTCTTCTTCCGGCCACTTGCAGACCTGCTCCGCGAGTCTGAGCGCTGTGCAACGATCAGCCGAGCTTCAACGAGAGAACGCGGTGCTAAAGGCACGTCTTTGGGAACTAGAGCCTCCTGCGGCTTCCTCAGCTCCTCCCGAGCCTTCTCTTGGAAGCTTGGATGCTTATCTGCGTGTCGCTGGGGAATCTGCGGCCTCTGCTCGGGCCATTTCCCATGCCGCCTTTGATAAACTTCAACAGTTGGAGGCGGCTTTGAAGACAAGTGAGTCTTCCTTGGCTTCTGAAGCGGATCGTCATCAAGCGACAGTTTCTGAGCTGAAAGCCAAAGAGGCAGAGCTGCTCTCCCGATCGGCGGATTTGAGTTCGCTACAGCAAAGTCAGGAGCTCCTGCAGAAGGGGTTGGCCGATGCCCAGGCCCTGGCTAGTGCTGCCGTTGCCCGGGAGGCAACCATGCGAACTCAGTGGGAGGCTTGCCAAGCCACTCTCCGATCCTTGCAAGCAGAGTTATCGAGGGCCCAGGAAGTAGTGTCGCAGAGCCAGAGCGATTTGTCCGTGGCACGCGCTGAGGCTGCGGAGAACAAGAACAATTTGGAGGTGTACCTTGCTGGCGAATCAGAGCGGCTGAAGGCCTACAGGCTGGCCTACGTCCGTTCTTCCTTCTTCCTCCAAAAGCTGGGACGTTGGATGGTCTTGTTGCTCTGTCATGGGGCCGCTGGTGGGGTCAGGCAGGCCTTCGAGCAAGGTTTCCTACGCTCGGCACCTCGTGCCACCTTTCTGGACACAGCTCGCCTATCCAGGGAATTGCCGCAGGAAACTTTCCCTTCCTTCGAAGCTGATGACGGACTTTTCCTCCTGGAGGCCCCTCATCATGCGGCCGATCCACCTCCCGGGGATATTTCTGCCCAGGCCCCTCCTGTTGCTGCTTCTGAAGCGTCCGCTGACCCTGCGTCTTCCGACATAATGCCAGCCGACCCCGGGCTCCTTTCGTTGGCTTCCGTTGATTCTGCGCCCTCTTCCCCGAATGTCGTATGATTGGCGATATGTTGTAATGTTCACCTATGTGTTGATGCTGAACCTTCCGTGATTGTACTCATTCGCGTGGTCTTACTGAACTTTGGATGGTTGTGCTTAGCTTGCCCTTGCTTATTTTGCCTTTGCTACGTCACTCTCCTCCCAACAGTCGCTTTTATACCGAGCCTGGCGAGGGCTAGCTTTTACTTTTTGTCTTTGACGCATGTCCATGAAGTTCGCTGATCTGCTCCACCCTTCTTTCTGATGGCCGCTTCCGCCCACCTTTGTCCTTACGAGGCAATCACTTGTTCGGCGAAAAGTTGGCTGAACTGAGCGTGCCCCTTTTCCCCCTTTTTTCTCTTTCCTCTTTTTTCGTACCTCATGAGGTGCCTCGTGCCTCGAGGCTTTGCCTTTCCTATAATGCCCTCTGGTTATATTCTCGAGGCTCATCCAGAGCGCTCCCTGTCTATTTCCGCCCCTGTATCCACCATCCGTTGTCAACGTACGAAAATATTCTTCCTCCACCATACCTATAAGTATCTTCTTCCTCTTGCCTTCCTTTATGATTCGCCGCCACCACGGAGCACCCAAACGTCGCTGCTGCCGACTGACTTCCTCCGAGACTTTGCCGCGATCCTTCTTCTTCTCCAAGCCTCTTCTTTTCGTTTGTTCTTTCTATCACCTGAGATAATCTCTTTCGCAATGACTTCTCCTTCTTGGATCTCCTTGTTGGCGGAGCACTTCCCAGACGCTTCGACTTTCGCTGAGTTGGATTGGGATGACCTACGGTACACTTATGAAATACCTACTAGCTTCCACCCCATCATCCCTACTGGTGTGAACCTGTACTTCGATCCTCCGCCTGGTTATTGTACTTTCTTTACTGAACAATTTGTATCTGGCCTCCGTTTACCCCCACATCCTTTTTTGTCTGGAGTGTGCCGCTACTTCAAGATCCCCCTAGGTCAGCTAACTCCCAATTCCATAAAGATTTTATGTGGCTTCGTAATACTCTGCGAAGTTTGTGAGGTTTCCTGGTCAGCTCCCCTTTTTCACTGCTTCTTTGCTCTTGCTCGGCACGCCGACGGTGTTTTTTATTTCCAAGCTCGCAACCACACTGCTTTCTTCTCTCCTCTCTCTCCTCCCAGTGCTAACTGGAGGAAAAAGTTCTTTTTTCTCCGGTTTCCAGAGGAAACAGACTAGCCCATGCACTGGCAACCTGCTCTGCCTCTACCCCCGGCATTGGAAGAGTTCCATATGAATCTCCACTTTAGTATGACTGTAACCCAGATGGAGGATTAGCGCCTGAATCTATTAAGACTGCTATCTGGCGACCTGCTTTCTTATTTCAGGCTGAGCCCTCCTTCTCCTGAAACACCGCACTTCTTAGGTAAGTTTGTGCTGAGCTCCCTCTTTCGCTTATTTTCTATTAGACTGATCCTTCGCGTTGGCGCCTACAGCTGAGGTTTTGCGCCGCGCATCAGAGGCTCTGCCTTTGCCCCTCAGTGATCTGGAAATAATGCGGCGCGGTCGGGTGATCTTGGAGAGGAGGCTACTCCCTCATTCTGGACCCACCTCATCTGGGGCAGCGCCTCAGTCTACTTCCAACCCCGCCTCACACAACGCATCTCCTTCACCTGCTGCCCCGAGCCGAGGTCGAGGTCGTGATCCAGCCGGCCGTCTGGCTAGATGCGTCTTCCGAGGAGCCCCCCGGGCCTCCAGACGTGGTCGCGCAGCCCTTCAGCGCGCAGGTCGAAACTCATCCGGTCGGGGCGCCATAGACAGGGATGCTGCAGCCTCTTCACAGAGTCATCCTCGCTCTGAGGACTATGACTCCGATAATCAGCCCCTGCTTCACAGGCGGCGCCGAAGACCAAGTCTGACTTTATAAAACGCTTAATCCTGTATCTTTTATTGCCATATTGCCCCTTGCGGTCGTCGTGGCTGACTCTAACCCCGCTCCCTTCTTCATTTTGGTTTCGTTTATCTGGCAGCCTCTCCCAACCCTTACAGGGGAAGACCAGTTGCATTCCGCTCTGCCCCCACTCCTGCAGAGGAAGACAGCCCAGGCGATCGTCTAGACCCCGTGCCAACTGAGCCCGTTCCCGAGCCACCTCCTGCTCCTCCTGGTGCTGACGTCGGCCCTTCTCAACCTTCCTCCTCCACCCGCCATCATTACAGGACCACTATCCCCTCCGAAGCTGCTCTTCCTCGGCGACATGACGCCCCCACGAGCCTTCTGATGATGAAAGGCTCTCTTGGCAGCTTGTGGGCGGAGAGCATGAGTCAAATGGGTAGTTTGTCACCATTAGCCCAGATGGATAGGTTCTCAAAGTCCTGGGCTAATGTAAGTACTTCTCACCTCGCACCTGCCATTAATTTACCTCAGCTGAAGGTTGTTTCTTCCATCTAGACTCATGCAGAATCTTTGGTACTGAACCAATCCTTCCACACCCTCCATCATGAAAGCAAAGAACTCCGGGAGAGAGTTTCTGCATTAGAGCTGCAACTGAACAAAATCTGGAAGGTGCAAAAAGAATACTTCACTATCTCAAGGTACTATTCTACATGGTCTCCTTTTATATCGTCAATTTTCTTGAGATTTACATTCCTATAGCGACACGGATTGGGCAAGTCTCTTCAAGATAGACGATCTACAAATGGATATGTAATATTTTTTTAAATGAAATCTTATCTTATGGAATTTGAAAAAGTAACATACGGTATCTCGTTCAAGCAATTAGGCTGAATATAAAATTATAGCTAATACAACATCTGAAATTATTTAACTTCAATCACTTCTTTTTTAACTTCATTTTGCATTAGATAATGCACCAAAAATTTGATGTGACAATATTAGAGCAACATATCGTATAACTAATTCAATCTTTCATGCTCATACAAACATGTGGAAATTGATTTTCATTTTGTCCAAGAACGTGTGACAACTCAACAACTATCGGTTTCTTACATTTCTATAGAGGATCAAATTGTTGATATCTTTACTAAGTCATTATCCAAACAGTGTTTCAACAAATTAGCAAGCAAACTCAATATCAGATATTTTTCGTTGAATTTGTCAGGGGATAAAAGAGAATAATTCAATATGATTATACCAAAATAAAATTAGAACTCATTAATTATTCCTTTTATTTATTACTCTATTAATTGACAGAGTCTTATAATATTTTTCTTTTTTATTACTCTTTCAACCAAGTCTTTATAATGTATATATAAATTATCCATTTATGGACAAATCAAAGTAATAAAAAATTTTATTATTTCATTCTTCATTTTTTTTTTGTCCAATGTCATCTCTTTAACTAATAGAAAGACAAACAAATAAATGAAGAAATTAAAAAAAAACAGCTGATATTCATCCCCTATCTATTGGTACCGATCTTACAGAGGGGGTTTGAGAGGGTTGAGCAACGACCTCACTAACAGTGAGAACGATGGGAGGAGAAGGGGCTGAGGTGCTAAGTTTGACTTTGAACTGTTGGTAACGACCTCATCGACAATGACGAGCAAGAGCGACGAGAGGGCTAAGGCACTAAGTTTGACTTCGCGCAGTTAGGTAGAGCGTGCATTAGATGGTCATGCATTGAGCATGACTCCCGATCCATAAATTAGAAATTTTAAACTCTGATTTAAAGATAACAATTGATTGCTATGTCTTTACCAATCAACGACTTCTATATATTGAATAGTCGGCTAATATTTTTGATTTAATGGTTTAATAAAATTTAAGCTTTTAAAAATATGACTGAACTGAATTATCTGATATTTTTTCAAAAAAATTGATTTTTCAAATTAATTTGATTTAACAAATATTTTACTCGCCCTAGCAGCCTCTACTTTTTGTTGTGTGTCATATCTTTAAAAGATCAAATTGTTCTGTGAATAACTTGAGTAATAACATCTGTAATACTGTTAAAGTTTCAACGTTAATATTTATGTGATTGTATTGTTCACGTATTGTAATATTACGTAATTATATTGTTCATGTACTATAGTATTAACACATTCAACGAATTGAACAGGTTAAAATGACTACAATATTAAAAAATTATATATATATATATAATAATATATTATCATTTATGCGTCACGCATTAATGGCGTTGTAAATATTCTGAGTCTCTATTTTTTTTTAACCACAGTAGTGCACAGTAGCTCCCATTCCCAATGTATGATTCCATTTCTCCACTCACTGAAAAAGGAACAACCATGATTTTGTCGTTTATAACAATCAATTTTTAAAATTTATCACTAATCATTAACAAATTATATTAATTTTAAATTAAAAATTAGTGACCAAATTACTTTTTCTGTCGTTAAAATTAATGACATATTTTATGATTGATATTTTATAAAATAATGATCAATTTTTAAAATCGTTTGCTAATGATAAAATAATAATATTAAATTTAATAAAAAAATAGAGACGAAATATCTGTTTCAGTAATTAAAATTAACAAAGAATACCAAATCGGCCGTATAAAATAGTTTTAAAATCCATCACATAAAAATTATATTAATTTAAAATAAAAAAATTAGCGACTGAATTACTTTTTCATCGTTGAATTTAACCGTCAAAATATCTAGTCGGTCATAATTTTATAGATTTTAAATCGATCATAAAATAGTGATTGATTTTTAAAACCGGTGACAAAATAATAATTGATTTTTAAAATTTATCGCTAATGATAAAATAGTAAAATACTTTTTTAAAAGCTAACGGCCAAATACCAAATCGATCATTATTTTGTAACAACCAAATACCAAATTGGTCACTAAAAATAAAAAAAAAGTTATATTAATTTTAAATGAAAAAAATTAGTGACGGAGAGAGTTATTCAGTCGTTAGAGTTACACCAAAATTTTAAATCGGTCACTAATGATAAAAAATATATATATATTATTTAAAATGAAAAAAAAAATCAGTGATGGAAAAAAAATATTTTGTTGTTAAAGTTAAAGACTGAAATATCAAATCGATTGCTAATGATTAAAAAAAAATAAAATAAAACTAGCGTCGAGATATTTTTATTTTATCATTAACTTGTGATCGAAACCTCTATTCAATATTAATTGGCAATCGAATTTAAATTCAGTTATCAATTCTATCACAAAATAATAGTTTGTATTACAATTAAATACTCATGTTTGAAATAAGAGAGAAGATCATGAATTTATAAGATTAAAAATATTTATATTGGTATAAGATTTTTTGGGTAGAATTTAAAAATAAATTCATAAAGACCTAGACACAGAGTAAATAATATCATACTATTATGAAAATATGTGACTTTTATAAGTAAACAAGTGATATGGAGCTATATAGGGAATCTCAGGAAAAAATAAAGGAGGTAGGGGAAGCTCGGACCATGACAACAATGGTAGGGGCTCCCGGTAAAAATCCATACTAAGCTCTCAAGGCAAGTGGTGCTCCAGGTATTTCACATAGGGGGTGGGCCCAAACGAAGAGGAAAGGAGTGGCCTCGTTGGAGTATGGTGGTGCTTAGTTTGAGGGGAGGATTGTTGGAATTGCAATCAAAGTCTCACATTAAAACACACATGGAGAAACATCATGAGTTAATAAGATGGAAGATATCTTTATTGGTATTAGGCCTTTTGAGTAAAGTCCAAAAATAAATCCATGAGGATTTAAATATCTAAAATAAAAATATCATATCAGTATGGAGATATGTGACTTCCATCAGTCAACCTTCATTTTTATTGAGGGTCATCCATGATGGTTATTCTTCGAGTTTCTCAAACTTCTTTTAGCAATATATAAAATAAATGCCAATGGGCGTATTCAAATTTGGGGGAATCCTAAATCACGCTCCATACTTTGAGAATGACCAATTAGCACACTGATTTGGGTGACTTTTGTTGGGTTTTTTGGGCCGCGAAAACCGCGTTTTCGCGTCGCGGAAACCCCGAATCACCCTAGCCATTGGATCTCGTGCGAAGAAAACTTTCCGAAAACATGAGTACGAGTTTTAAACTACGATCTACAGTAGATCTACAAAGGAAAAACATTTTACCTTCGAAGCGTGCCCTCGCAAATCCCGCTCGTCTAATGGTACATCAGATCTCGAAGTTGTCAACGTAGACAACTCTCTAGTGATATCCACACAAACAAGGTGTGTTCTCTAACACACAAGGATGGAGAAGAGAGCACCCAAGTGTGCTAGCACTTTCTAGGGCTCTCGGGTAGGATTTAAAAAGGGGAGAAAAGAGAGAAAAAAGGGATCTCACATAATCCTCTAGGTACCCTCCTTTGTGACCTTCACTTCACCCTTTTCTTGGAACACAACTCATACACCTTCTCCCTCCCTTGAAACACACGGCAACAGCAAGAGAAAGGAGGAAGAGAGCTAGGAGGAAGGAGAAGCATTCAACACCACTTGAATGACACAAAATGAAACCTCCTACACCATTAGTGTGGCCGACCACACGCATGTAACCTCCCCATTTAATGTGGTCGGCCACATTAAATGGAATGGGAGGTGTAACCTCCATGAGGTGGCACACCTCATGAGGCGGAGATGATGTGGCTGCCATGTAGGATGAGTCATCCTCCATGAAGTGGCAATTCATCAAGTCAAACTTGATGTTTCAACTTCCCATTTTGGTCAAGTCAAAATTGACCAAATCTCTTCCATGTTGAGTTGAATTCATTCTTTGATTCAAGCCAATTTCAATCTAATGAATCTCAATTCATTAATATAAATTGACTTAATGAATCAAATTTAAATTAGACTTATTCAACAATTGAATCTAATTGAGTCTAACTCAATAAGTCTAATTTAAATCAATCCGAATCCAATTGGTTCATCATATGAACCTAATCTCCATCCACTTGTTCTTTGTGTGTGACCCAATAGGTTCTTGTAACGTTGGCAATGTTTCTAAACTCCTTTAGAAACATAAGCAATGAGCGACATCTAGCAATACATCATTGCTACCCAAGTTACAAGAAATGTTGAGATCCAACATCACCTTGTGACTACTAATTGTGACTCCTCACAATATATGACAAGTGTCCTTTTATCCTAGACATCTAGATTGATCAATGTGAGGCATAGACCGTGTCATCCTCTGACCAATCTAAATCTTGAACTCCAAGTAGACTCACTAAATCAAATGAGCTCAATATCCTATATTGACTCATTTGGGCATGGTCATGCACTTCGTGGTCTCACTCTATCAAGAATACCGATGTCTCTCCCGTCATATAGGAGGGATAGATCCCATCTACATCACTCACATCCCTCTGCATAATTCGTTACATACCCAATAATCGCCTTTATAGTCCACCCAGTTACGGGTGACGTTTGACGAAACCAAAGTACATAACTCCTTATGTAGGGATCCATGGTGACTTCAGGTCTTAGGACTAGTAGTCATACTAATAGTCACATGAGAAAGTATATGACACTCATATAACGATCCATGATACTTTCTCATGGCGGGTCATTCAGTATACATTCTCTAATGCATACCCATGTGTCAACTTGATATCTCTATATCCATGACTTGTGAGATCAAGTCATCGAGTTGACCTACATGCTAGTCTTATTGCATTAACATTGTCCCTGAATGTTAATACTTGACTAGGAATGATTTAGAGTAGTGTTCCCTATATCATCTCACTATCGACTCAACCAATCGATTGATATAGGTAAGAACCTTCTACTCAAGGACGTTATTATACTTAGTTTATTTGGCATCAATACAAGTAAGTATAATAACCAAAAACCAAATACCTTTATTTATATAGAATATGATACAACAAGTCCAAAATACAATCATCAAATGATTGGCTCTAGGGCTCTAGCTAACAATCTCCCACTAGCACTAGTGCCAATCAGTATAGGCTCTAAGCCCAAATGACCTAGTGTGACCATCATGCTTCCTCTGTGCCAAAGCCTTGGTCAAGGGATCTGCAATGTTAGCCTCTGTAGGTACTCTGCAAATCTTCACATCTCCTCTCTCGATGATCTCTCGAATGAGATGGAAGCGCCGTAGTATGTGTTTGGTCCGCTGGTGTGAGCGAGGTTCCTTCGCCTGTGCTATAGCTCCATTGTTGTCACAATAGAGCTCAATAGGGTCAGCAATGCTAGGAACCACCCCAAGTTCAGTGATGAACTTGCGAATCCAAACTGCCTCCTTTGCTGCCTCTGATGCAGCAATATACTCGGCCTCTGTCGTAGAATCATCTACTGTGTCCTGCTTCGAACTCTTCCAGCTCACAGCACCACCATTAATGCAAAATACGAACCCCGACTACGATCTATAGTCATCCTGGTCGGTCTGGAAGCTAGCATCACTGTAACCCTTTACAGCTAGCTCATCATTGCCTCCATATATCAAGAAATATTCTTTAGTCCTTCTTAAGTACTTAAGAATATTCTTGACCGCTATCCAGTGACTTTCACCTGGATCTGACTGGTATCTGCTCGTCATGCTCAAAGCATACGAGACATCAGGTCGAGTACATAGCATGATGTACATGATCGATCCTATGGCTGAGGCATAAGGGATCTGATCCATGCAGTCTCTCTCCTCTCTAGAAGAGGGACCTTGAGTCTTCGAAAGACTCACACCATGTGACATCGGCAGAAATCCCTTCTTGGAGTTCTGCATGGCAAACCGAAGGAGTACCTTGTCAATGTATGTACTCTGACTTAGGCCAAGCAATCTCTTAGATCTATCTCTATAGATCTGTATCCCTAAAATGCGGGATGCCTCACCTAAGTCCTTCATTGAGAAGCAACTCCCTAGCCAAGTCTTGACAGACTGAAGCATAGGGATGTCCTTCCCAATGAGTAGTATGTCATCCACATACAATATGAGGAAGACAACTATATCCCCTACAACCTTCTTGTAGACACAAGGCTCATCTTCGTTCTTGATGAAACCAAACTGTTTGATCGCATCATCGAATCGAAGATTCCAGCTCCGAGAAGCTTGCTTTAGTCCATATATGGACCTATGCAGCTTGCATACTCTGCTAGTATGCTGTGGATCTACAAAACCCTCAGGTTGTGTCATGTACACATCCTCGAGTAGGTTTCCATTCAGAAACGCAGTTTTGACGTCCATCTGCCAGATCTCATAATCGTGGTAAGCTGCAATAGCAAGCATGATCCGAATGGACTTAAACATCGCTACTGGAGAAAAGGTTTCCTCATAGTCAATACCATGAATCTGCTTGAAACCTTTAGCTACCAAGCGACCCTTATAGATAAGTCCATCCATGTCAGTCTTTCTCTTAAAGACCCACTTACACCCAATGGGTTTTACCCCTTCAGGTGGATTAACCAAAGTCCATACTTGGTTGGTGTACATGGAATCCATTTCGGATCTCATGGCTTCTAGCCATTTCTCGGAATCTAGTCTCATCACAGCTTCCTGATAGGTGGTAGGCTCATCCTCTATGAGCATAACGTCATCATGGTCAGACAAGAGAAATGAGTATCTCTCAGGCTGACGACGTACCCTATCAGAGGTATGTCTACTTGAACTGGTTGTTGTTCCTCAACTCTTTGTGGAACAACATCATCCACAACACTTTGTGGTTCCAGTTCAACTTCCATCGAGGCATCAGTGTTATTGTTCGCATCTTGAACTTCTTCAAGATCGAACGCGCTCCCACTAGTCTTTCTAGAAACAAAGTCCCTCTCTAGAAAGACCCAGTCTTTGCCACAACTACCTTGTGCTGATTGGGAATGTAGAAGTAATATCCCTTAATTTCCTTGGAATATCCAATGAAATAGCACTTGTCAGATTTGGGTCCTAATTTGTCTGAGACTTGACGTCTAACGTAAGCCTCACAACCCCAAATCCTCATGAAAGACACCTGGGCATCTCTCCCAGTCCATATCCTATATGGTGTCTTTATCACGGCCTTTGATGGAACTCGGTTGAGTATAAAAGCTGTCGTGTCTAGAGCATAGCCCCAAAGGTATGTCGGAAGATCTGTGTGACTCATCATGAATCGTACCATATCTAATAGGGTACGATTCCTCCTTTCGGATACACCATTCCACTGTGGTGTTCCAGGAGGAATGAGTTGGGATAGAATCACACACTCAGCTAGGTAGTCACGAAACTCATGGCTAAGGTATTCTCCACCTCAATCTGATCGAAGTATCTTAATACTCTTGCCAAGCTGGTTCTGTACTTCATTCTTGAATTCTTTGAACTTTTCAAAGGATTCTGACTTATGTGTCGTTAAGTACACATAACCATATCTACTGAAATCATCAGTAAATGTGATGAAGTACCTATAACCTCCTCTAGCAACGACATTGAAAGGGCCACATACATCACTATGTATGAGTCCTAACAAATCAGTCGCTCTTTCGCTGTGCCCACTAAAGGGAGTCTTGGTCATCTTGCCTCGTAGGCATGACTCGCATATCTCATATGATTCAAAATCAAATAAGTCCAGCAAACCATCCTTATGGAGCTGGGATAAGCGCTTGTCATTTATATGACCTAAGCGACAGTGCCAGAGATAGGTTTGGTTCAGGTCATTTGACTTGAACCTCTTAGTATTTATGTTATAGATAGGGCTCTCAAGGTCTAGAATATAGAGTCCGTTTATCAGAGGTGCACTACAATAGAGCATATCGTTTAAATAGACGGAACAACATTTGTTCTTTATTGTAAACGAAAATCCTTTCTTATCCAAACAAGAAACTGAAATTATGTTCTTAGTCAAGGCAGGCACATAACAACAATCATCTAATTCTAGTACAAGCCCAGAGGGAAGAGATAGATGGTAAGTTCCTACAGCAATAGCAGCAACCCGTGCTCCATTGCCTACTCGTAGGTCTATCTCACCCTTCGTCAATGCCCTGCTATTTCTCAGTGCTTGTACATTAGTACAAATGTGCGAAGCACATCCGGTATCTAATACCCACGATGAAGAAATAGAGAGGTTGACTTCTATAACATGTATACCTGAAGTAGAAATCTTATTTCTCTTCTTCTTAAGATCTTCCAGGTATTCTTTGGAGTTCCTCTTCCAGTGCCTTGCTTGTCCTTGATATAGGTGACAAAGATGTTCAACCATATCGTAAGCGCCCATCAACTCATGTTGCTTCTGAAGCTCAGAGTTCATGGTCGCGAGCATAAGACAGGACACATCTAATGCGTCATCTTGATGCTTCTTGTAAGCATCTCGGTCTGCTCGCGTGGCAGTGGCAGGAGAAGCCTCCGGAATGGGCTACTCCAGAACGTACAGTTTACGTTCCTGGTTGAGAACTATTCTCAGATTCCTGTACCAGTCCAGGAAATTTGCTCTGTTGAGCTTGTCCTTCTTAAGGACAGATCGCAGAGAGAAGGTATTCGTATTCGACGTCATGGAAATTCTACAACAGAAATAAATGCAGAAATAAATATCATATTCTTAATCATTTAATTAGGTCTTTAACTAAATGATGCTCCCACTGAATTCAATAATTCACGTGGGACAAGATCCACATCATACTAACCCTTGAGTTAGCTTTGGCTAATACGCCCAAGACTTAGTATGATTGGTAGGTAACGATTACCAATTATATCTCTATGCAACTCTTGTTTATAGGATAAAATCCGCATTTATATTAAAACTCAAGTTAGCTTTGGCTAATACGCCCGAGAATTAATATAAACGTGATTTTGTCCTACCTTTCCAACCATTGGAAGAATGTCTATAGTTGTACTCGATCCAACCGAGTAAACTAGGAATACTCAATCTGATTGAGTTTGGATTCACCCATGTGTTGATAGGTGGGACCAAGATTGTCCCTCCGTACCCTACCAAGATAGTATGTGTTGCTCTGCTTTGGCAGATTCAACAACAGCATGCGATCGAGGTAGTGGTAGGTATCACGGCATGGTAGGCATTACGAGTTGACGTGTTTTAGATCTAATCTAAACGATGATGCGTATCATATACTCGATAGATCCAATCTAATCGAAGGGTGCATCATGTGCACGATTTAGATCTAATCTAATCGCTAGGCACTAATTAACTACTTAATTAAACATGCATCACATACATATAAGTAATTAATTAAATTTTATGATTAGTCATGGCCCTACTACAATCTTCTCAAGCCAATGAGAAGATCGGTTGGTCAACCTAAGGTCAACTTCTCAAGCGCCTTCCTTTTGACCACCTTGTGTTGCTCGCGCCTTCCTCGTAACTCCGTCTCGAGTGGACCTTCCACAGCTCCAATTTTTGTACATTACAATTTTGAAACTCGAGTTACATTCGAGTCTAAATCTAATTTACAACCAAAATAAAAGAAAGGCACGACGCGCAGGTCGCGAGAAAAAAAAATAAAAGTACAACACGCACATCACATCACGGCGCGCAGGCCGTATTATGAATTACAACACAAATTATCCAATCAAATTGGGTCTTTGGGCCATGACTATCACAAAATTAATATATAATTCAAAATTATATATTTTTTCATAATTTTCTGTAATTTTTCATAATTTTTCAGATTTTTATGAGTAAATTTTTCCCGGCGGTCCCGATTAGCGATTTCAAGCGCAATCGCGGAGCAAATCCCTTTGCGGGGTTAGGGGCAGTACCCCTACCCGCAATCTAACCATCGCGAGTTGCTCCTAAGTGATCCTATAGCGCCTAAGTCTGCTGTCCCAAAACAATTTGGGTCGAAACATTGCCGTTTCGGAAAATTCTTCTCGGTAGTCGAAGCCTACAAGTGTAAAAACACTTGTGCTTCGCTTCTACGAGAAAAATACCCATAAAATCATAAAAATTAGGAAATTCACAGAATGTTTACAGATCTATATTTTTCATAAAAATATGAATCTAAACTCGTACTCGCTTCACACGTGGCTCTGATACCACTGTTGGGTTTTTCGGGCCGCGAAAATCGCGTTTTCGCGTTGCGGAAACCCCGAATCACCCTAGCCATTGGATCTCGTGCGAAGAAAACTTTCCGAAAACACGAGTACGAGTTTTAAACTACGGTCTACAGTAGATCTACAAAGGAAAAAACATTTTACCTTCGAAGCGTGCCCTCGCAAATCCCGCTCGTCTAATGGTACATCAGATCTCGAAGTTGTCAACGTAGACAACTCTCTAGTGATATCCACACGAACAAGGTGTGTTCTCTAACACACAAGGATGGAGAAGAGAGCACCCAAGTGTGCTAGCACTTTCTAGGGCTCTCGGGTAGGATTTAAAAAGGGGAGAAAAGAGAGAAAAAAGGGATCTCACATAATCCTCTAGGTACCCTCCTTTGTGACCTTCACTTCACCCTTTTCTTAGAACACAACTCATACACCTTCTCCCTCCCTTGAAACCCACGGCAACAGAAAGAGAAAGGAGGAAGAGAGCTAGGAGGAAGGAGAAGCATTCAACACCACTTGAATGACACAAAATGAAACCTCCTACACCATTAGTGTGGCCGGCCACACACATGTAACCTCCCCATTTAATGTGGTCGGCCACATTAAATGGAATGGGAGGTGTAACCTCCATGAGGTGGCACACCTCATGAGGCGGAGATGATGTGGCTGCCATGTAGGATGAGTCATCCTCCATGAAGTGGCAATTCATCAAGTCAAACTTGATGTTTCAACTTCCCATTTTGGTCAAGTCAAAATTGACCAAATCTCTTCCATGTTGAGTTGAATTCATTCTTTGATTCAAGCCAATTTCAATCTAATGAATCTCAATTCATTAATATAAATTGACTTAATGAATCAAATTTAAATTAGACTTATTCAACAATTGAATCTAATTGAGTCTAACTCAATAAGTCTAATTTAAATCAATCCGAATCCAATTGGTTCATCATATGAACCTAATCCAATTGGTTCATCATATGAACCTAATCTCCATCCACTTGTTCTTTGTGTGTGACCCAATAGGTTCTTGTAACGTTGGCAATGTTTCTAAACTCCTTTAGAAACATAAGCAATGAGCGACATCTAGCAATACATCATTGCTACCCAAGTTACAAGAAATGTTGAGATCCAACATCACCTTGTGACTATTAATTGTGACTCCTCACAATATATGACAAGTGTCCTTCTATCCTAGATATCTAGATTGATCAATGTGAGACATAGACCGTGTCATCCTCTGACCAATCTAAATCTTGAACTCCAAGTAGACTCACTAAATCAAATGAGCTCAATATCCTATATTGACTCATTTGGGCATGGCCATGCACTTCGTGGTCTCACTCTATCAAGAATACCGATGTCTCTCCCGTCATATAGGAGGGATAGATCCCATCTACATCACTCACATCCCTCTGCATAATTTGTTACATACCCAGTAATCACCTTTATAGTCCACCCAGTTACGGGTGACGTTTGACGAAACCAAAGTACATAACTCCTTATGTAGGGATCCATGGTGACTTCAGGTCTAAGGACTAGTAGTCATACTAATAGTCACATGAGAAAGTATATGACACTCATATAATGATCCATGATACTTTCTCATGGCGGGTCATTCAGTATACATTCTCTAATGCATACCCATGTGTCAACTTGATATCTCTATATCCATGACTTGTGAGATCAAGTCATCGAGTTGACCTACATGCTAGTCTTATTGCATTAACATTGTCCCTGAATGTTAATACTTGACTAGGAATGATTTAGAGTAGTGTTCCCTATATCATCTCACTATCGACTCAACCAATCGATTGATATAGGTAAGAACCTTCTACTCAAGGACGTTATTATACTTAGTTTATTTGGCACCAATACAAGTAAGTATAATAGCCAAAAACCAAATGGCTTTATTTATATAGAATATGATACAACAAGTCCAAAATACAATTATCAAATGATTGGCTCTAGGACTCTAGCTAACAACTTTCCCTTTCTACCCCTCTAGCCAACATTAACTTTCACATGTCGATTTTCAATGCATTCGAGCCATATTTGAAATGTTTAAATTTGAAAATAATTTTAGTGGTTCGAATGCACGTGCAACCTCAACATCTCTCTTCCTCTCTCTCCACTCGTGAAAAATAAATCCTTCTCCCTTCCTCTCACCTGTCAGTGTATACCACTCATTTTTTAAAAAAAATTTAACTACTAAAATCAGAATCAAAATTTGACATCAAATCTACCTTTTTCAAACTCTACTTTTTCATGTGGTTACAAATTCGTAGAAATCCAAATAGTTTAAGTTTATTAATAGATTTTAATCAAAATCCACTAGTCAAGCTAAAGAGCTTTGAATGCACTTATTCTAAGTCCTATGAGTTTTTGAAGTGTCAAAAAGTCTAAATGTGCTCTCCTTTATTATTTTCGGGATTTCTAGTAGTGCTAAGGAGAAAAAAGTCTTCAACTAGAACACTTAACCTTAGTCTCCAAGAGACTAGGACTATGTTGGACTTGATCTGAGAGCAAACCAAGACCATGTTGGGTACTAGTCTGCTCTAAGATCAAGCCCAACATGGTCTTAGTCTTTAAGAGACCAAGCTCAAGCATTCTAGATGAAAGTTAGCATAATACTAGAGCGCCTCTAGGAAGCCCGATATAAGTAATGGAGAGCACATTTGGACTTCTTGCAACCTTAGAAATTTACATGACCTAAAATTGATACAATCTAGGCTCTCTAGGTTGATCCAAAACATCAAATTGATCCTGGATTGTTCAGGATCATTTTTTGCATTGGAATTAGAATATGATTGGTAGGATCGGTGGGATTGGAGTAGATCGGTAGAAGTTTTGAGAGACTATAACTTTTAACTCAGGTTGAACCACAAGACCTATAATATATCAAATCAAAGTCTGTTCAGAGATATATAGTTAATTACCAAGTGAAAACCACAACCACGCAATTTCATACCCAAAAAATATCTTTTAAAGCCTTTTCAGAGGCCTAGAAGATTTTTACTCATTTTTAATATCTTTTAGACTATTTTATAATTTAGGTTATTTTTATCTTTTGCAGAGTTAGAGTTAGGGCTAGGGTTCTAAGACTATTTAAACATCTATTTAGTTATTTTTTAAGTTAATTTTTAATCAATAATATTTTTTATTTCTTGTCCTCAAAATAATGAGTTTTTTTATGCATATTGCCTGGTATTCTGTAGAATCAACAAGTCTTTCAAAGATTATTTCCAATATTCATGTTCGGATCAAAGGTTTTAGTAGCTTTTGTAAGTACTCTGGGTTAGTTTTGATGTGGTCAACCGAGTTAAGGTAGGTCCTATGTATTTAATGTCTTGTGTCTGAGTGTGTAGGGACTTAGGAATACAAGAAGTTGCACGGAAGACACGGCGAGTGAGAATGATGGCATGGGAAGCGAGTCGATGAGTTCAGTGCATCCGAGGGATAAGAAGTTGTGGAATAGTACACCAGTGGAGTGAGAAGGATGTACGCAACGCATCCGAAGGATGAGAAGTTGGAGAGGAAGCTTGCTTAAGGAGAAGGAAGGAGTTAGGTTAGGGTGAGTTCAACTCCAATAGACCAGAGCATCACTTAAGCGAGTGGGAGCCCGAAAATGGTCAACTCGAAGGTTGACCTGAAGACCCGAGGTGCCTCAGCTGATTGGAGGCACCTCGGACGCTTATCTGTTGAAGCTATCGAAAAAGGGACTCGAGGCACCTTAATTAGATTGAGGTGCCTTGGATGAACAATACTTGAGGTGCCTTAGTTGTATGGAGGCGCCTTGTATGAACAATAGACGCGATGTCTCCAGCTAGTTGGAGGCACCTCCAATAGACAGTAACCATTAGGCTACCGTTGTGACGAGGATAACATTTTATCCACTTGAAGGCGCCCGGATGACTTTGGAGGCACCTCCAAGCCATGTCAACAAATGATATAACTTTTGACAGAATGTTATAAATACCACTCTAAAGCTAGGAGTTCAATAATACACTTTGTACTCATTTTCTATATTCATATCTTAAACTTCCAACTATTGTAAAAGGTTACTCTGCCTTTAACGAAGGAGATCTTTTTAGTAAGCTTTCATTGACTTAGATTAGCAATCTTCCTAGTTGTAAACCAAGTAAATTCTATGTCTCTTACTTAATTCTTTTTATGTCATTTGTTCTATTTAATTAATTAGTGTGTCTTTACAAAGTAAGTAGCAAGAGAAGATTCTAAATTTGTATTGTAGGCTATTCATCCTTCTCTAGTTAGTCCACCCGATTCAATAAGTGGTATCAGTGCTCATATGCTTTAGAAGGACTAACCACTGACTAACACAATAAGATGATGGTCGGATCTAACATTTATCCACCAAAATTTGAGGGAGAGTTAGCGATCTGGAAGTGTTGTATGGAGATATTCTTCAAAACTAACTTTGATATACTTTTAACTATAAAATATAGTTTTGAAACACCTAGGGATGAGAATGGAGACAAAAAAAGGAAGAGCTCCAATGGAACAAGAAGCAACAAGCTGACTTTGTGGTCAATGGCAAAGCAGAGCTCCATCTACTAAGCATATTACTGCCCCCAAGAAGTCAACCGTATAGGATCCTATGACTTTGCAAAAGAATTCTGGAAGAAGTTCTTAAAGCTATATGAATGAACCTCAGAAGTTAAACTCGCAAGATAAGACCTACTCCAGAATCGACTAACAAACATCTGAATGGAAAAGGGAGAGAAGGTGGCTCAACTACACGCGAAGATCAAAGAGCTTATCATTGAACTGATCAACCTCGGAGAAACAATTTCAAATCAGGATTCTCTCCGATATGCGCTCAACTCTTTTTCAAGAACCCAAGAGTGGATATCAATAGTAGATCTCTAATATATCTAAAAAGATTTGGAGGTAAATACTTTAGAAGAGATGTTTTTCAAATTTTACCCCAATTTTCTTATATGATTGGGGGCATGGTAGAAGGTTAAGTTAAGGGGGAGTTTGTAATTTTCTTTCATACTTAATTGCAATATGTCATGATTAATGTTATGATTGTCTTTTTTCATAAATTATTTATTTACCCCAACCTTAACTGGGATTGATGCACATAAAAAAGGGAAAGATTGTAAATATCATAGGTTAGTTTTAATGTAATCAACCAAGTTAAGGTAGATTATGTGTATTTAATGCCTTGTGTTTGAGTATGCAGGGATTTAGGAATACAAAAAGTTGAGCGAAAGATGCAACAAGCAAAAAGGATGATATAGGAAGTGAGTCAATGGTTCGGTGCATCCGAGGGATGAGAAACTACAAAAGAGTACGCTAGTAGAGTGAGTAAGATGTGCACGGTATATCCGAAGGATAAGAAGCCATGGAGAAAGCTTGCTCGAGGAGAAAGATGGAGTTGGGTTCGGGTGAGCTCAACTTCGACTGACTAGAGCATCACCCAAGCGAGCGGGATCTCGAAAATGGTCAACTCGAAGGTTAACCTGAAGACCCAAGGTACCTCAACTGATTAAAGGCACCTCAGATGCTCATCTATTGAAGTTGCCGAAAAAAGGAACTCAAGGCGCCTCAGTTGGATTGAGGCACCTCAGATGAATAGTACTCGAAGCGCCTTAGTTGTCTAGAGCGCCTGATATGAACAACAAATGAGGCACCTCCAGCTGATTAGAGGGGCCTCCAATGAACAGTAACCATTAGGTTGTCATTGTGGCGAGGATAACGTTTTATCCACTTGGAGGCGCTCTGGATGACTTTGGAGGCGCCTCCAAGGCACGTCAATAAACGGTAACTTTTTTTAGAAAGCTATAAATATCATCCTGGAACTAAGAGTTCAATAAAATGCTTTGTACTCATTTTATATATTCGTTTCTTGAACTTCCAACTATTGGGAGATATTTCTAGTTGAGTTTTTATTATCTTAGATTAGCAATCTCCTCAGTTGTAAATCAAGTAAATTTCGTGTCTCTTATTTAATTCTTTTTATGTCATTTGTTCTGTTTAATTAATTAGTGTGTCCTTGCTAACTAAGTAGCAAGAGAATGTTTTAAATTTTTATTACAAGCTATCCACTCCCACCCCCTCTAATCGGTCCACCCGATCTAACAATTTATGTTATGTCAACTTCTTTGTTGGCCTTTAAGCTGAGTTATTTTGTGAACTAAGGAACATTCTTAAGGTTTAATGTGATTATTATTATTATGTTATTAGAAATTGTATACTTGTTTATTTTGTGATATGAAAATATAAATATTATTGAGTATTATTGTGCTATAATGATAATTAAATTACTAGTTAATCTAAATTTGTACATGTAATAATGTCATCTATGGTATTGAGGGTTGATCATTTGAATGTATATATAAAATTATTTATCTATTATAAATGATCTTTTTAGATTTTTTTTCTAATTATTAATTGTGAACCATAAAATTTCAAGAGATTTTAGTAGGATTGTACTATTTTATGATCCTATCCTGACAAATCCAATTCTGGCCCTCAATCGATTACGTATAAAATCATTATTTTGACAACTATGATAATGTGAGCAAGGCGATTGCTTACTCTCCTTACTAATAGCTATTAATTAGTAGGGATCCTTTATAATTTAATAATGGTGTTCTATTTGGATTTGAGATTATTTATTATTATTATTATTTTAGTAATCTAGTTATTTCGATCGTATGAACTGATTAATCTTAGAGATGACTGATCAGGCCTCATAAAAATTTCCAACCTACCATCAAAATAAGGTCAGAAGAGCTAATGACAATCCATAAAATGACCCTATCCTTCCCGTGGTTCAAACGGAGATGTGAATTTCTTGTGCTCCTTGAGTATTGAACCCTGAGTGCATGAGAAACTTTATGATGTGCTTCCCACTACACCCTAGTCGGTGGCTTGAGATTGTTCTCTATACATGACCCAACGGTGGTGCCAACTATTAGGATATATACTAAAAGCCTAGCTTTTTGTATAAACATTTATTTTGAAATGAGAATCACATTGGCCAAATGTCTGCATTTAGTTAAATGCAATTGTCCATTTAATTTATATTGTAGATAACATGGTGTGTGGTGTCACACAGAAGATCATGTTATCAGTTCCTTATAAATTATAAATAGAAGCTCACAACCAAGATAGATTGGGGCAAACCATTAGAATGGTTGTAGTATAATTTGGTATTAGTTTATATTGACTATAAAATTACACTAGTACACTATGTGTGTATAGAGCATGACCATTTGAGGTTGTTTCTTTTATACTGACTGCATAAAAGAACATAACCTTTGTTATTATGAATGTGCGTACTCTTAATCCCGATATAATAACAAGCACATGTACTTAGTATTTATTTCTTTAATTTATCAAAGGGTGAGATTTATTCGTTAAATCAATAGGCCCGATAAGTTGGGAAAAAATATTATTTATATGGTGTGTTGTTGATTATAGAAGGAAACTGTGTCCTATTTATTAGGATGATGATGCCCCCTTGAGGAGCTCATAAGGATTGTCATGTAAACCCTGCAGGTGGACTTAGTTCTGACATGACAATAAAGTTGAATGGTACTACTCTTAGAATTAGATGTTAATTAAGTGAATTGTCAGTAACTCATTTAATTAATGGACATTCGATATCTTAAACATAGGGAGATTAACTCACTCATGATAAGAAGGAGCTCATAATATAATATGGGTTTGGTGCGGTAGTTCAATAATAACTCTTTAGTGGTATGAGTTATTATTGATGAACTTGAGTTGGGTGTTCGGGTCGAACACAAGAAACTCAAGCTCATCAGGAGGTCAAAATCAATTCCTCCTCTAGGTCCCTATTGTAGCCTCTATGTATAAAGCCTCGCATCCATCCAAGTCACCTATGGCCGGCCACATCCTTGCTTGGTGCCCAAGCAAGGGGTGGGCCCCAAGCAAGGGGTCGGCTAAGATGAGTTTAAAAGTGAGTTTTTAATTTTTTAAATCTTTCTTTTTTAGCCATCTACAATGTTTTAAAAGAGAGATTTTAAATTTTAAAAACTTTCCTTGTTTGAAGTCATACACATGGTTTTAAAAGAGAGTTTTAAATTTAAAAAATCTTTCCTTTTGTAACAATCTACAATGGTTTAAAAGAGAGATTTTATTTTTATTAAAACTTTCCTTTTTTGTAACCATGATTTAAAAGAGAGGTTTTAATTTTAAAAAGCTTTCCTTTTGTAGCCATCTACAATGTTTAAAAGAGGGCTTTTTAATTTTAAAACTTTCCTTTTGTAGCCATCCACAATAGGAAATTTAAAAGAGAGATTTTAATTGATGTTAAAATCTTTCCTTTTTAGTCATTACAAAGGATTATAAAAGAGGATAGATGATGTCTTAGAAAAAATAATCATTTACACAATTTCTATTCCTCTTCTATTCTCCTTGTGGTCGGCCCCCTCATATTCTTATTCTCCCCTTGCTTTCTCACCTAAGGCCAGCGGCATCAAGAGGCTTCAACCATCTTATGGCCGGCGGGTTGCAAGGAAGAAAGAAGAACAAGAGGTGGTGTTCCTAGCTTTGATCCCTTGGTGGCCGAAAGTCTTGGAAGAAAGAAGGACTTAGGTGGGTTTTGCATCTTGGTAGATCGTCGCCCACACAACATCCAAGAGGAGGAGAGGAATACAGCAGAAGATCAAGAGGTCTTTAAGCTACAAAGAAAGGTATAACTAGTTAATTGTTTCCGCTGTGTACTAGTTTATTTTTCCTTTGTATGGATCTTGAAATACCAACACAAGAGGCTAGCGATTTTGTGCTTTGATTGAGGTCTCAGTAGTTTAACCTAGGGTTTACTGTAAGGAGTTTAAATATTCAATTTCTTTGAAAGGCTTTGACTAGGAAGTGGTGGATGATCTCATACCCAAGAAGGCCGAGTGTCTCGCCAACAACCTGGAAGCCAATCCTTAAAATAGATATTTAATCAACTTCTGTAATATGGTTTAACTTCTGATGAACACATGGGTTGAACTTGGATTAATAATGTTAAGTTTCGTTTGCAATCCAAGTTTAACTTCTGTAAAGCACATGAGTTGCTAGGAAAGCAAAATGAAATTAGGAGTAGCGCCAACACCAACTAGCTGAAGGTGATAATATATTGCTTTGAGCTCATGTTCAATTAATTGGACCTAATGAAGGCAAAGGCTATATATCACGTTATATTTGAACTGATCAAACTGAGTTTTATTTATTTCCATTTATGAAGCAATTCCTTTAACATTTAATGACCGATCCTGTCCGAAAGATGGAAGGTGGAAAAATAGAGATGTGGCGACTTCACTAACTAGCTGAAGACCTCGCTCCGCTTTGCAAAACAAGTAACGTCAGTGTCAGACCAGGGAAGGAATCCCCGGCGTTGGCCCTCCGATACTCAATTCAGTCACCAGAATGTGGAGAAAAGTGGAGCGACTATAGAACTATGTAAACAGTAGATAATGCATGCCTCCGCTGGTGATTGACCCCCCTTTATATAGAGCCCTGGTGGGTGATGTGCGTGCTTCTCTAGGCATGAGCATGCCCACGAAAGGGCTTGTCAAGTAAGTACCTCTGGCACCATACCTTAACAGGGCATGCATATCTCTGACAAGATAGTAGAAGCTTTCGTCATACGATCTGTCTGTCGACCATGACTCGTGTCAGTGACACAACCTCCTAAAACAATGTCGAGAGATGCTACAGTGGTCCTGTTGTTGGGTCGAGCGGGGTAGCCGCTCTACCGGGATTCCGCTCCATCCATGGTCAGGTCCCACTGCTTGGCTGAACAGGGTAGCCGCTCGGCTGGAACCCCTCCACTCTATCGACCTTAGTGGTATCCTGCTCGGTCGGGACCCTTCCGCTCTATCGACCTTAGTGGCTCTTCTATGCGATGGCTTTGTAGCACCTGCCTTCCCCTATTCAGACAAGCTACCCGGTCTCCCTCGACGTCCTACTGTCCTGTATCGAGCGTCAACTGTCTTATGCATCATCCCGAGCTACACTGGAAGTCTAATCGGACCAGTCTCCCGTCGGTCGGGGCTTGACTGCCCGACCGACCATTGTCATTATCTTTCATTCGGCCGAATCATGTTTGACCACCTTGACTTTGACCTCTACCCTAGTAATTGATTCCGTACCAAATAGGCCTACCTTAATAACATGATATTATCCACTTTAGACTTAAGTCCTTAATACTTTACTCTTAAACTTTATCCAAAATTCTTTGATCTTGTGGGGAATCTAAGAAGATAGAATTGCCGGTGTGACATGGCTAGAATGTTGACCGCATCTGCATGACTCAAATGGTGAGATGTCTTCTGCGTTGACCAAATCGTCAGAAGTCCTCTGATCAACAGTACCTGTAGCCAGTGACCGGGTTGCCTCGGTCCCTGGTACCCCGATACTCGAGGCGGGTCCCATGAATATATAAGCATCCGAATGATAGAAGAACAATGAAATAAACAGTATGAGTACAGTGACGTACCCTGCCCCGGGGAGGCACCCTTGGATGGATCGGTGAGCTGATCACGATGCTGGTCAAGTCGTCCTGATCCAGAAGGGTAGATGAATGTGTTATCTGAGGAGCTGGATCTGCCTGCCTAGAGATAAGCATGACCTAGATCCGAAAAATGACATGCCGACCAAAAGATAAAGGCGGCACGTAGGCCAGGAGATGACATCGACACACAGGTCGAGATATAATAGTGACACAGAATTGTAATTGAGGCGAAGTCGGCGTGTGGACTGCCGACACATGGATTGTCGGCACGTGGAGGCTGCGGCACGCAGTGGTTGCCGACGAAAGAGGCTGCGGCGCGAAGTGGCTGCCGGCGAAAGAGGCTGCGACACGTGGTGGCTGCCGGTGAAAGGGGTTGTGGCGCGTGGTGGTTGTAGGCCCCTGATGATGGCGAAAAAGAGACAAGCCCCCTCTAGTGGTGGCAACCTAATCGTAGAAGGAAGAAGGGGGCGACACATGAGGAGAGAAGTGGTGGTCGGAGGCATCTCCCAGCTAGCGAAGAGGGAGAGAGGAGAAGGAGAGACGGCGTGACGACGACAACAAGAGACGTAGAAGAAGCTTTCTTCCCTGTTCGCGTCGGCGGCGGAGGTGGCGTGAGGAGGCTGCGGTGCCGCTCAACGACGTCCGCGTTGAGAAGGCCGGGGGCGTCTGCTAGTGAGAGGAGAGGGAGGACCGCTGGCTCGTCGGCGACAAGAGAGGCGGCGGCAGCGTGTGTGCGACCAGTGACGTCCCTGGTCGCTTCTTGGCAGCGGAAGAGAACCCCTCGCAACAGTGCCTCCTCCCCTCCTTTAAAGCCCTACACCATGAAAAGACTTAAATGCCCTTCTCTTTTCTCTTAATATCTCCTAGGTCCTTCTACGTATATCCGTATCACAAGCCTCCCCTTCAAGTCTAGTCGAAGGAGGCGCGAGTCCGACTGACTAGACCAAGCCTAACGTAAAGTAGAATCACCCCTGATTGCAGAGGTGGATCGTTGGGCATGTCTTATAACGTCCCAGGAATAGTGACAAATGGAAGGTGTTTGGAAAAGCGATGAGAAAACAAAGTGCAGGCCGAACAACAAAAAATAGTACTGAGAATATGTCGAGTAGACGATTAGTCAGATACCAAGCGAGAGATTGAGAAATATCGAGCGAATGATCGAGGGATGTTGAGTCAAGCGAACAGCTGAGTGATATTGATCGGGCAGCTACAAAGATATCGAACGAGCAACCGAAAGAGTGTCGACCGAGCAATAGAGACAATACTGATCGGGTAGGAAGAGGACGGGCAAGCAAAGCCGAGCGCGCGACCGAGAAATTGTCGACCAATAGATCGTAAAATGCTGACCAGACCATCTAGAGAATGTCAAACGTTCGATCGAATAGTTCAAGCATGTGGCTGAACGAATGATTGAGCGATACCGGTCGGACGACTACGAGATTGCTGATCAAGCGGACCAGAGGATGCCGGCTGGGTGATCGTAAAATGCTGGCTCGGTAATCGAGTAGTACTGAGTGGGATGATGCCGAGTGGGAGAGGATCGTGAGAGCGAAAAGCACGACGTCGGTGTCCCAAGTGAGTGTGAGGCTCATGCGACCGAGGGGCATGGAACCCGCAGGATACCCTGGTCTGAGACCAGTGAAGATACTTCAGTCCTAGACCGGTGGCAATACACTGGTCCAAGATCAGTGGAGATACTCCTATCCGAGATCATTGGAGATAGCTCGACCCCGAACGAGAGAGACAAGACGCTCTGATATGCTCTGTGACCAGTGAAGACCGCTCAACCCCGAACGGAGAAGATAGGATATCTGATATGTTGGTTCGTGACTAGTAAAGAACGCTCGACCCCGAACGGGGGAGATAAGAGAATCTGCTAAGCTGGTCCACGACCAGTGAAGATCTCTTGACGTCGAACAGGGGAGATATGAGATCTGATAAACTGGTCCACAACCAGTGAAGACTGCTCGACCCGGAATGGGGGAGATAAGAGATCTGATAAGCTAGTCCACGACCAGTGAAGACCGCCCGACCCCGAACGGAGAGATCTAAAGAGATTTTAAAGAGAAAATTAAAAGCAAACTGGCACTTGTCGGAGAACTTTTCGCAGCGTCGCAAAAACACAATGGAGTAGATTCTGAGTTATTGTTGGAGCTTCAACCTTAACCCTCCTTATATAGGAGGTTCAGGGCGCCTCGACCATGACGTAGCCGAGCCAACCAGCGAACTCCACGTGGCATAGCGACGTTGGGGATAAAATTCCGCCTAAGGGCGCCCGGGTACCTCCCGGGTGTCCGGAGGTCCGAGCGCCCGGGTACCTCCCGGGCGCCCGGAGGTCCGAGCGCCCGGATACCTCCCGGGCGCTCGAACACCTCCCGGGCGCCCGGACCCTGTTTTCCAGCAGATTCCTTCCTGCAAGAAAAACGTTAGTCCGAGACACTCATATCTCCTGCAAAACATATTATTAGCACAGTTCATAATTCAAAATGGAAAAGTATGACTTAGATTCCGTCTTTCCGAGACCGGAGTCTAGTCACGATCTCGACTTAGAGTTCCGAAATGGTTCTAAGTCGGATCAACGCCTAAGTTCCCTTCCCGGGAACGCGTTTTCACAGTCACTCCCCTCCAGTGACTTACCTTCACTTACTTGACAGACATCCGGTCAGCCTTTTGACCCGTCTGAACTTCGCGCCAGCTATCCGGTCAGCCTGTCGACCTAGCTGGACTTCGTGCCAAACGTTCGATCAGCCCGTCGACCCGTTTGGACTTCGTGCCAGCTATCCGATCGACCTGTTGACCTAGCTAGGCTTCATGTCAGGCATCCGGTCAGCCCGTCGACCTGTCTGGGCTTCTCCTGCACACTCGGTCAGAGTGTTAGATCAACAACAAAACTAACTTAACATATTTTGTCATTCATCAAAATCTGGGTTAGACCGTTAGTGCTAACTGCACCAACAATCCCCCCCCCCTTTTTGATGGGATGACAACTTGGTTAAGTTAGTGTAAAATGCAAGTAAAACAAGCATTAACAGGTTTTTAAGTTAGTTTTCATTTTCAATTTTGTTTTAGCTAACTTAATCACCTAACCCTCCCCCTTTGGCATTCATCAAATGTAAACATGGATCAAATAAACATAAATACAAACACATTGCAAAAAGAATGCAAACACAAATCAGATCGACTCAGGGGAGTTAGAAATTTTGCTTTAAAGAGTATCTCTTATCTTTTTCAAAATAGCTAAGAAATATAACTTAGAAATAGTAATTTTTAACTTTTCCAAAATAGCTAAGTTTTTGAAAAATGATTAAGTTAGAAAGAGAACTAATTTAGCAATATATTTTAGGAGTAAGTTTGCCGATTAATTTTCAAAAGATAATTATTGCAATCATAAATTTATAAAAGCTAATTTTTCAAGTATAAGTTTAAAAAAAAAAACAATATTCCAAACATAAGTTTATATGTTCCAAAATTTTTCAAAATAAACTTGAACTTGAAATATTTTTCAAACATAAATTCTATAAAGAAAATTTTACAAAAGTAAAATTTTCAAAAACTAGGTAAAATTCAATGTTCAAAATCTAATTTTTCAAAGTTAAGTTTGTGAAATCTAATTTGCAAAAGTAAAATTTTATTTTCTTAAATTAATTTTCAACATTAAGTTTGAAAAATCGTAATTTCAAACTAGGTTTGTAACATTCGATTTTCAAAACCAAGTTTATAACATATAATTTTCAAAGCCAAGTTAAAAAAAAAATTAACATAAAACTTAGTTTTTCAAAGGTTAGGTTTCATAAACACATTTCTAAAACATTTTTAGAAGAATATTTTCTAAAATATAATTTCAAAAATATTTTTAATAAAAAATGTGAAAATAATTATTGCTCCCCCTGAACCTGACATTATTAAAATAAGGCTTTTGAAAATATTTGCTAAGAATATTTAATATAAGATTTTCAAAGTATTTTATTTTTTTTAAATAAATTGAGGTAGAATTTTCTAAAGAGATTTTAAAGAGAAAATTAAAAAAATAACATTTAAGGAGACAATTAAAAAAATAAACCTCCCCTGAATTTGATACTCCTTTAATTTATTACTCTCCCTTAATCTAATGCTAAGGTTTGGGTGTGTTAACTTTCAAAGCCCTAACACATTTTTCTACCTAAGTGTTCTAGGGGATTTAGTAACACTTATATTATTTACATAATTAGCTCTGTATCCTTAGTTTAATTGTTTACTTGAGTTTGATTAATCAATAATTAATTTTAGATTCAGGTGCTTAAGCTTCAGTTTAAGGTTAAATAAGATAAGATTTTATTAATTCAATAACAATTAACCATTATCAATAATTTATTGATTAATTTTTACTTGATTTAATAATTTAATACTTAGTAAAATAATTTAAATTTCGTATTAATTGATTGAGTTGGTCAATAAAAGTATTAGTTCACACCATTAAAATTTTTCCTATTTACTTCCTTTTAAGTAGGATTAGTTTGAAGTTAGCATGAAGTTAAAGTTATTAAACACGGTTAAGTAAGATTTAATTCAAGTCAATTTTAGTTCTCAATTAAAGTTAGACTTAAACAATTAAGTTCTACTTATTAATTGCATAATTAAGTTTAAAGTTTAAGTTAATGAAATTTAAGTTTTTAAGTTAGGTGTCTAAGTTTTAAATGAATTTAAAAATTTTTTTCGATATTCACCCCCCCCCCCCTCTATCGACTCTTCACGATCCAACAATTGGTATCAGAGTCTGGGCTGCCAGAAGGTTTAACCGCCGACTGTGCACAAGAGCTATGATCTGATTGAGCCATGTGGGTACAATATTGACCTCGAACAATGAAAGGGGGGCTTCTATGTTCGGATCAAGAGGACCAGACACCAGGCAGGAAGTCCTAGTAGGTCGGGTGGACCGAGGGGCAGGAAGACCTGGTGGGTCGAGGATCGGACGTGGGAAGCCTGTGATCCTTTGTTTGAGGGGGGGTTGTTGGGGTTACAAGGTTGCAAACATAGTCCCACATTGAAAACACATGGAAAAGATCATGAGTTTATAAGAGAAAAGATATCTCCATTGACATGAGGCCTTTTGGGTAGAGCCCAAGAGCAAAACCATGAGGGCTTAGGCCCAAAGTGGACAACATCATGCAATTGTGGAGATATCTAAATTCTTTTCGATCCTACAGATAGGACATCTGATATGCTGGTCCATGACCAGTGAAAACCGCTCGACCCCGAACGGAGGAGATAAGAGAATCCGCTAAGCTGGTCCACGACCAGTGAAAACTGTTCGACCCCGAATAGGGGAGATATGAGATCTGATAAGCTGGTTCACGACCAGTGAAGACCGCTCGACCCCGAACGGGAGAGATATGAGATCTGATAAACTAATCCACGACTAGTAAAGACCGCTCGACCTCGAACGAGGGAGATATGAGATCTGATAAACTAATCCACGACCAGTGAAGACCGCTCGACCCCGAACGGGGGAGATAAGAGAATCCGCTAAGCTAGTTTGAGACCAGTGAAGATCGCTCAACCTCGAACGGGGGAGATAGATGCTCTGATAAGCTGGTCTGTGACTAGTGAAAATCGCTCGACCCCAAACGAGGGAGATACGGGTTTAAGGTCGCCACTCGACTGTCGGTGGAGATAAGGGTTTAAGGTCGCCGCTCGACCATGGGTAGAGACAAGGGTTTAAGGTCGCCGCTTAACCGTCGATGAAGACAAGGGTTTATAGTCGTTGCTCGACTTCTAGGGTTTATAGTCACCGCTCGACTTCTAGGGTTTATAGTCGCCGCTCGACTTCTAGAGTTTATACTCACCGCTTGACTTCTAGAGCCCATGACTCTAATATAATTCAAACTCGGCCGATCGGCACGGGAGTCTCTGACTCAAGGGTTTATAGTCGCCACTCGACTTCTAGGGTTTATAGTCGTCGCTCGACTTTTAGAGCCAGTGGCTCTAATATAATGTAAACCCGGCCGATTGGAACGGGAGTGTTCAACATTGAGCCTGTGGCTCTAATACAATATAAACCCGGCCGATCGACACGAGAGTCTTCGACATTGAGCCGTGGCTCTAACATAATGTAAACCCGGCCGATGGTCACGGGAGTCTTCGACATTGATCCTGTGGCTCTAATATAATATAAATCCGGCCGATCAGCACAGGAGTCTTCGACATTGAGCCCGTGGCTCTAACATAATGTAAACCTGACCGATTGGCATGGGAGTATTCGGCATTGAGCCTGTGACTCTAATATAATGTAAACTCGACCGATTAGCACAAGAGTCTTCAACATTAAGCCTGTGGTTTTAATATAATATAAACCCGGTCGACCAACACGAGAGTCTTCGACATTGAGCATGCGACTCTAATATAATATAAATTCAGCTGATCGACATTGAGTCTGTGGCTCTAATATAATATAAACACGACCGATCGGCATGGAGTCTTTAACATTGAGCATGTGGCTTTAATATAATATAAACCCGGCCAATCGGCACAGGAGTCTTCGACATTAAACCCGTGACTCTAACATAATGTAAACCTGGTCGATCAGCACGGGAGTCTTCGACATTGAGCCTGTGACTCTAATATAATGTAAACCCGATCGATCAGCATGGGAGCCTTCAACATGAACTTGTGGCTCTAATATAATATAAATCAGGTTGATCAGCACGGGAGTCTTCGATCGGGGAACTATGGAAGATCCTATGACCGAAAGAGAAAATATAACAGAAAAACTGACCTGCCAACCAACAGAGGATTTGACTCAATTTCTCGACTCCCGAATACCCATGGAGTGAGGAGAATATAATATGCTCGTCGAAACCCCCCAAGGTCATGAGTATGACAGAATTTTCTGATGTCGCCCATCTTTACGTTCCAGATCAGGCGAAGTTCTCACAGACGGCGCCAATATGATCCTGTCGGGAATCTGAGAAGACGGAATTGTCGGTGTGACGTGGCTGGAATGTTGATCTCATCTCCATGACTCGGATGGTGAGTTGTCTTCTGCGTTAACTAAGTCGTCAGAAGTCCTCTGATTAACAGTACCTACAGTTAGCGACTGGGTTGCCCCGATCCCTGGTACCCCGATGCTCGAGGAGGGTCCCACGAATATATAAGCAGCCGAATGATAGCAAAACAACGAAATAAATACAGGATGAGTAAAGTGACGTACCCTGACCTCGGGGGGAGGGGCGCCCTTGGATGGATCGGTGAGCTGATCACGATGTTGGTTGAGTCGTCCTGATCCAGAAGGGTAGATGAATGTGTTAGCTGAGGAGGCGGAGCTGCTTGCCTAGAGCTAAGCGCGACCTGGATCCAGAAAATGACATGCCAACCAAGAGATAATGGCGGCACGCGGGCGGGGAGATGACATCGGCACGCAGACTTGGATATAACATCGGTACGCAGGCCGAAACACCACAAGGTGTGTAGGCCGAAACATAACAACGGGATGCACTACGACTGTAGCTCGGGATACGACACACAAACTGGATCGACACAGGGGTCGGAACACAATAGTGACACAGAATTGGAATTGAGGTGAAGTCAGCGCACGGACTGCTGACACATGGATTGTCGGCACGTGGAGGCTGCCGATAAGGGAGGCTATGGCACGTAGTAGTTGCCGGTGAAAGAGGCTGCAGTGCGTGCTGGCTGTCGGCGAAAGAGGCTGCGGCACGCGATGGTTGCTAGCGAAAGAGGTTGTGGTGTGTGGTGGCTGTCGACGAAAGGGGTTGCAGCGTGTGGTGGTCGTAGGCCCCTGGTGGCGGTGGAAAAGAGACGAGCCCCCTTCGGTGACGGCGACCCAACCGCAGAAGGAAGAAGGAGGCGGCGCATGAGGAGAGAAGTGGTGGTCGGAGGCGTCTCTTAGCGATCAGAGAGGGAGAGAGGAGAAGGAGAGACGGCGCAATGACGAGAGACGCAGAAGAAACTTTCTTCCCTGTTCGTGCCGGCGGTAGAGGTGGCGTGAGGGGGCTGCGGTGCCGCTCGACGACGTCCGCATCGAGAAGGTCAGGGGTGTCTGCCAGTGAAGAGAGGGAGGACCACTGACTCGCCAGCGACGAGAGAGGCGGTGGCGGCATGTGTGCGACCAGTGACGTCCTTGGTTGCTTCTTGGCGACGAAAGAGAGCTCCTCGCAAGAATACCTCTCTTCCTTTAAAACCTACACCATGAAAAGACTTAAATGTCTTTCTCTTTTCTCTTAATATCTTCTAGGTCCTTCTACGTATATCCGTATCAAATTTCATACCAATATTATATCTTTTTAAATTCAACATCTTTTACATATTTTTTTAATTGTATCCCTACAAATGCAAAACATATTTATCTTATTTTTTTATAATTGGCTACATAAATCTTAGAGAACTACCAATGCCTTGTTCTAGCTGAATCCAACAATCCTGAGCACTAGCGATAGATCAACTCCATCAAAATCGTTTAGTTCATTCTTTCTTGCCATCCTCTTGTCCATCACCATCGGATCCGGGAATCCTGGAGGAAGCAGCGACCATGACAGACGGGAAAGGCTCAATCTCCGAGATCGTCGCTCCGGCCAAAAGGTTGTCGTTAGAGATCGATAGTTCAGATCCTCTGTCTCCATTTCTCTCTGTTCCTGTGTCTTATTATCAATCAGACGGATCAGATTAAATCTCAAGACATTATGACATCTTTAAAATAGGTGCAGTATTCTCGTATGTGCAAAGTATCTTTAGATTTAATCTGATCCGTCCGATTGATAATGGAACACGACGATAGAGAGAAATGGGGACAGAGGATCTTAACTGGGAGATTGACCCATAGTTTGTGGAGGACAAAGAGCCGGACAATGACATAGACATGGCCTCCGAAGTGCCGCTGGCCTTCGCGACGGCGTCATCAGGAAGCAGGTGGTCATGCGACCCCTCGTAGGTAGTGATCAAAACTGTTGGATCCTCTGCACAATGCTGAACCTATATATAGAAAAAAAACAAAATTCATACATTAATTGAGCAAACAAGGTATAGTTTGTTGTCTGAATCCACTACGATACCTTCTTTCTAACAGAGCAGTCTTCCTTTAAAGAACAAGGATAGTAAGCTCAAGGAAAAACGCTCCCCTACTTCTTTTGCCCTTATTTTTTCCAGAGACAGTCATCCTTTATCTAATCAATGAAGTCATTAGCAGGATTCATCAATGAATCGATCGAAAATATATAGATAATTACGATGTGGAATCGCTACAATACAATCGGTTTTTCAGTCAGGATCCGAAGCGAAACTTGGGGCTTCTTCATGCTTGGCTCGGCTCGATCTGGGTTGGAGGAAGAGGAGGGGCCTGGGGCGATCCTCATCTTCTTCTCAGTCGCCTGCTTATTTCTGCCTTTGAAATGCAACTTCGATAGACGATCTCGCAGTTCGTCGTTCTCCTTGGTCGCTACACTAAGCATTTCCTTCAGAAGCCAATTCTTCTCCTCTGATCTGGCGAGCTCTGCTCGAACCGATTCCAACTGGATTCATCGCAGAAAATGTCAACTTTTCGAAACGAAGAACAAAGAATTAATCGTCGTTTCGTAGAGATCAAGAAATTAACTGGTCGATCGTGTATACCTTAGAGATTTTATCCTCCACTGCTGGTGCTTGAAACTGCACCCTCTGGTTCTGTGTTGTTCTTGACGAACCGAGCTGTTATGAGGTGATTCAAAAATGATCAGTGTAACTGTTTTCTAGGCGATAACAGAGGAGATTTTAAGATCTTAACTGACCCGAAGCGTCAGGTCAAGGCCCGGCTCCTCATGATCGTCGACCGGTGAACTTCCCATTGTTCTACACACGACGCGGCCACGCTTCGGCGGCGAAGAACGATCCCCGGGGTCGCATGACGATCTCTTCCTGTACGACGACTCAGTATTCTGAGTATTCTCCATGCCTTTTGACAGAGGAAAAGACGAAGAAGAAGACGAAGATGATGTTGGAGGAAAAGACGGCGATGAAGAAGAAGACGACGATGATGGAGAAACCAGTGAAGACGTCGTAATTGGAAAGTTGCAATGCGGCGTATATTTATATAGAGAGACTTGATGGACGCGGTCAAGGCGTATTTCGGCGGCCAGGCGAGACTTTTTAACCGAATAATAACCGTCGTGATGAAATCGCGAATTATTCGGTTCTCCAGTTACGTGGCCCAGTTATGGTAATTTTATAGTTTATTTTTATATCAAAAAATATCAAAAATAAAAATGCTCGGTCTATGAGTCTATCCATCATTTAAAAATAATAATAATAATAAATAAAATATTTAAAATATTTTTCCATATGGAAGATGACCCAACACATCCACTAAACATTCAAAATGCGGAGTTGGGTAAGGATCCACATTTCACCACCAACGGCAGGACGCGTTTAAACCGCACCAAACCCAATAAGACCTTGCGAGTCAACCGGTTCAATGAAATGGGCCGGCCGGTTCGACCGTCAGAGAATGAGAATCTCGACCGAATCGAGTCGTATAATAATACCGTTTTAGTTTTACCGGTCGCTGGGAAGACGAAGGCGTCGAGTGAAAGAGAACCGGAGGAGGAGATGCCTAGCGCAGGTCGGCCGTCGGGGGCGTGGCTCAAATGCTTGCTGGTGGTCTTCGCCGTCGCCTCAGCTCTGTGCGTCTCCGGCCCCGCGCTCTACTGGCGCTTCAAGAAAGGATTCGCGGCAGCCCGATCTCGCTCTTCCTCCTCCTCTTCCCTTCCCGGATGCGCCTCTTGCGTCTGCGATTGCCCGCCCCCGGTCTCTCTCGAGGCCATCGCCCCTGGTTCTCTCTCTTTCTTTAGTTCCTCGCTCGGGTTGTCTTGTTCCCATCCTGATCTGGGTAGTGTTGTGGTCGATCGATTTCATTATTTCGAATTTAGAAGGCTGGATCTGGTCGAAAGTTGTCAATTTGATGCTTAGATCTTTTAGTGACTGGGGGAGGGGGTTGTTTGATCCTAATTTCCTCGGTTAGGTATATGGCATTTTATCTAATCTGCTTTTGGATATTTCTTCATTATTTTTTTTTGGGATTATCCAATTTCGTGATGTGCTAATTACTAGGATAGCTAAAAAATGTATATAGTTGAGGAGCAATTAGGACTGGAGCCTATATAAACAAAACGAGAACACATGTTCAGATGGCATTGTGAATTTCAAATCGACGTTTTGTTATCTCATTTTCTACGGAATGTTATGTGCATTACTGCTTAAATTAGCCTAGTCTTCCACATTGCTTAATCTACTTTATTTCTGGATATTTTTATGTATGAGAGAAAATTCTCTTTCACCCCATATTTGATAAACATAAGAAGAGAAGGACGGATTACTTAGTTTTGTCTTAAATGAATTAAAAGTCCATCACAGCAGTTTCTCCCCTTTCCTATCTCCGCATCCCTTATAGAAAGCAGACATAGTCTTCCAGATTTCCATAGAATAAGAAAATGAATAGAAGTCTCATTGTATATTTCATATAAACCACAAGTAGAACAATACCAAAACCCTTCCAATCTATCAATAGATTAAACAACATCTAACAGGTAGTTAAGTTGACTCTCTCTCTCTCAGACCATGTTTTTAGAATTCTTTCTTAACCTCCCTAACCTTCTCGGGGTTGGCAGGGCATGCACCCCGTGTAACTCACCCCCACATCCACTTGCTCCTGAGTTACTGTGATTTACCTCCTCTGTGTTAGTCCTAAGGCAGGCTGGCGGGGGTGCTAGGGGCAAGCGCTTCGTCTGTTTGCCACTTTCTTAACCTCCCTAACCTGTTCATATAATCAAGGTTTAGATAGTTTGACTCTCCTTGAGTGCATCTGCAGTAAGTTGTCCAAGTTTCTTACTTCCATTATAACATAAATAAATTGAAATGAAATTTCTATCAGTGTAAAAAATAAATGAATAACTGATCTAGTGAGTTATTCTAAATGCAAACCTTGCCCCTTAGATATCCTCCCTCTTCCTGAAAGATTTCTCCTAATCTCTCCTAGTTACTCGAGTGGATTAGGTGCCCTTAAAGCATCTTGTGAACCTAGATCACCAGTGCTTGTAGATCGCCTAACACTTCACCTCCAGTAGGACATTCCACCATTCAAATAATTTCTTTCTCAAGGAAATCCACTTGATGTTAACCCTTCTTGACTAGGATTTTACTAAAATGATTACCTCACTCTTCAATCGTCTAGTCGAGCATGCTCCTCTCTACTTCTCAATGCACTGACTTGTTTTTTTAGTTTGGAGAGGCTTGATATTCGAATCTCTCAAATCATCTATGAAATTTTGCAAATCTCAAATTGTACTCCACGTGCAAATGTTTGATGATACGCGCTGACTGGATGAAGCTTTATTATGTTCTATTTTTGCTAAATATATGAGATTCTTTATTTGAGGTTTGTAAAGTTGCACCCTATTGCATCTATTTCTTGTTAATAATATATTTCCTTCCTTTTTTTCCTTTCTCAGGATTGTTGAATCTCTCAGTAACAGGTAAAGGAGCATCTGTAGTCTATTGAAATTGAAGTTATATCATGGTGCCATATAAAGTGACTTTATTTTATGGTCAATCACGTCATTAGCAGCTTATTTCTCGTGTTATTACTTTCATTTTCATTGCATACTTTTAGATATCTAAATGCTAGCCACTTGTGTGTAGAAATCAAAGAACATCTTGTGCAGGCTTGATCAATATTTAACTCTTTTTTAAGAACTATTTGATGGTTGTCTTTACTGTTCTGACCAAGTCATAATTGGATAAGGCACTACAGATTGAAAAGATGGTGAGCGTGCATTTTTAGTTTCATATATTATTCTGGGACAAGGATATGGTTATCCACAATGATTGAGACAGATTTCCCTGAGCAAGACTGAAAACCACCATCAGCATCTCTAAGACTCTCATAACTTGTCGAACAACTTGTTTCTGTAGGATTGAAATGTGCCAAGAGAATTTTCTGATCGAGTATTTTATCAAAAAAGCTGATATCTTCTCTTAAGGTTTATAGAATCTATTGATGTTTCATATGTTTTCCCAAATTAGCTCATATTGTGGTCAAAGATATGATATGTGAGTAGAAACTGTCTGATGTACAAACCTAAATCTGCTGTTCCGACTCTGGACTGAAACTATCAGTCAGTTTCAAACAGAAGTTAACTCAGCAGTAAATTAACCTTGGCAACTGGTTCTATTCATTCCTATTCATCTATACCATCTATTTGTGGGGGCATAATCAACTATTTCTACTGATGTTGTAAGTTTTGAGTTGTAACTTTTAATTTCTTTTAACTGCTACTTACAAATTAGAGTCGTCTACATGCAATTATCATGACTATGATTTCTGTAGTTGTGAATCACGCCTGCATGAGTCATGATTTTGTTTGCCCTATGAAAACTTGCTTCATATGAGTTGATCAAACTGATCTCATATTTGATTATTGTTTTTTTTTTTTTCAAATGACATGTTTATAAGATGGATGACATCAAATAACTATGGATAAAGTGTGATGAAGCAAAGATACTATTTATGGTTTATTCATTCTTTTTTGGTCAATGATTAGATTCATAAACAGCAAAGATAAAGACCTTAATGGCTTCTGCAAGCACTTGAAATTCTTCCCGAGGTGGAGAAGCTGAATGATCAACAGTGTTGTATTTCTGAAATAAAAAGATGGTCTTTATGTTGCATGTTTCATTTATTTGCTTTCACTTGTCAATTTCCATAGCTCTTAGCACTGTTGTCCAACAAATCCTATGGCTCTTGATCTTGTTTACATCATCTGTATGAATGTTAACTGCTGTGGTTATCTAAGACACTCCTCTGCATTGAAGATTGCGGGAAAGATGATCCTGAGCTCAGCAAGGAGATGAAGAAACAGTTTGTGGATCTCCTCACAGAGGAAGTGAAGCTACAAGAGGCTGTTGCTGAGGAACACGCTCACCACATGAATGCAACCCTTCTTGACGCCAATAAATCAGCTTCTCAATACCAAAAAGAGGCTGAGAAGTGCATTGCTGCAACTGAGATCTGTGAGGAGGCTAGAGAACGAGCTGAAACATCCCTAAGAAAGGAGAAGAAGATTACAATACTTTGGGAGCGACGAGCACGCCAACTAGGCTGGCAAGATGCATGATCCAAGGTTATGTACATGGTCCAAAACCACGCTTCTTGATAGTCATCTCAGAGTCAGCAGTAAAAGTTAACTGCATAAAGGGAACATTAGTATCCAAATATCCACATTTGCAACTTGTAGAGTTCAATTATTATGCCAACATATTGAACTGAATCAGTTAGCTAATATTGGAGAACTTTGAAATTTGAATATCAATAGTTGGATCTGCCTTATACTTAAGGTATTCCCAGGTTTGATGATATCTGTTGGCACTAGCTTTGTATAAAGTGTACTTACTGATTTTATGTACTAGTTAAGTTTTGTTTGATATACTTAGATGAAAATTAAAAAAATAATAAAAATCATAATCACAAGTGGAATCAGAACTGCACTTATAACTCATAAGCAAATTAACTGGTTGGCTAAAGAATGCGGTGCAAATTAAATAGATCATAGCATCACAACAATGACCAACTAGATTCAACAAGCAAATACCAAAACCAAACCTCCAACATCAGCAACCAATCAGCACTGAACCTTTACCAACAACAAGGTCTTACAAAGAGCAAATCATCCATACAAACTGAGTTCACTTAGTTATTTTCTATTTATTATTCCGCATCTTTGAGAGACGCAGGGCTTTGTAAAAGGGTCGAGTTGCCATCCACAGAGAAGCAATGTGATTACTGCTTCTGAAACAGAAAGGTCTCCTGGCCAATTTCGACATTACTGTCAGATACTAAAACCCAGGTCTCTGCAATTTTTTCAACCTCTCCGTCAAGCATCTCAACAACAGTGAACGCACGCAAGGTGCTGACACCAGAAGTTTGTAACTGATTGTGGCCTTCTGCCGAGCCTCTCGGATCAGTCAGGCCTTCTGTCGAGCTTCCCGGATCAGCCAGCAGCGAGTCTTTGACTCTTGGCACTATAGCACCATTTAGGTAAATGGTGTTATCAGAAGCGACCACAATCATTTTCCTAAGACCTCCATATCGCAGAGTATTATGCATGTGACCAAAAACAACCAGAGGGATGGGAATTTGCTCATCTCTTTGCAAGTCAGATATTGCTCGAGCAAGATCTGCAAAAGAAATCACATTTCTAAATTTAAAACAAACGGGACTGCCTCATGCTGATTTTGATATCCAATTTACATGTGCAACAACGAAGTAGGCTAAATATTATTAATGTACCTGGGTCGCCATGGTCACCGCCTCCATAAATCCAATCTATACCACATATGTCATCAGCATTTGAACCTAATCCTATAAACAGAAGTCGAAATGTTGCATCTGAATCTAATCCTGCAAATAGAAGTCTGGATTGTTGAAAGAATGAACAATCATCATCCAATTCAATGACAAACCTGTAGGACCATTGTGTGCAAGAATAATAACACAATGCCCCTCAGGGATCCCACGAGCAGCTTTACAGATTTTCTTTGCACTTTCTTCCATATTATTGACTCCATATCTGAACAGACTATGTAAGTTTTTTTAATCCAGTATTTATTCACAACAAAACCTGCTTAGTATGGCAAAATAACACAGCTCCTGGATCATAATATTCTCAGTGTCTGTATAGTGATCTACTAAAATTTAGAAAAGTGGTTAAGCAGTAGCTTATCTAATTTTTCTAATAAACTTGAATTGACTTGGAAGATTTGTACAATTGGATAGATCCATTAAAGATATATCACATATCAAGTATGAAGCTCAATAGCCGAATACTGAAAAAACAACAGAAAGTCTTGAATCCAACTATTTGGGTTATCTTGTCAATACATAGCATAAATGGAAGAAGTCAGGCCATAGAATTTATGAAATTTCATGCATGTCAGACAGTGTTTGACATTTAGCTCTCAATATCAACTTTTCTACTATAACTAGAGATAGCATACAACTTCAATCATCAAACCACAGGACTGTGGGGGATATAAGATGTCCTTGTGGACTCTGGTCTTTACAAGTAACATTTTGTAACACTGTTTTTTTTCAAAAAACATTGTAGAAATGAGAAAGTCCCAGATTCATAACAAACTAAACCATAAAAAGTAATTATAAACATGAGCAATGTTGTAGGCATTTAACATGTCTAGAAGAAAAAAAAACTAAATAAAAAAGTGTGGTAATTCTGTTTAGATCACTTGACCTTTTGGTACATAAATTGTGTTAACTTAAACTATAATTATGATATATGAGCTTCTACTCCATGTATATATTAATAAGCCATCATTATGCCAAATTTGAATAGGGCCCTTCCATTACACATGCCCTTTGTGTCTTTATAGGGCAATCATGTTGATCAGAGCTAGTCTAATTCTGATAGAGGAAGTTTGCCAAAAAGGGCCGAGTGAGAAATCCTTGCTTTTTGGACAACTGTTCTTACTTCTTACTTTACCAACCTGGATGAAAGAAGCCTTGGTCGAAATAATTTGTCACCACCAATAGAAAATGGTCGTCCTCCAAGGACACAAAGCTTTAAAGTAGGAAAGTCCAAGCGAGAGTACCCAACATGCTCTTCTCCCAAACTGGAAATTGAAACAACATTGTCAATCACAATAAATATAATCAAATTAAAAGCATAAAGATGATATGGAAGTGTTCTTCGCTAACTTGTAACTTTGTTTGCAGGCTATAAAAGATGTCAAAGTAGTGCAATGGAAACTCTTACCAACCAAAATTACAACAAGCTATATTTCTGTTGCTCCTCTTAATATGATTATTCTGACATAAAGGATACAAATGACACAAAAGTTGCAAGTTACAGAGCTTACTATTTGGAAAATATTGATGGGAAACTTTTCATCTTTTTCTTTTCAAGCAGACAACTATAATATAGAAACTCTTTAACCTCAGTACCATACTGGATTTTCTTAGAGAATCTCTTCAAATCACAATATGCACCTACTTTATTATAAAACTTAGTTGAAATTCGTAATGCCTGACTAATTTATGTTTCTATGAGCACAGAAAAATTGGAAAAAAAAGTAACAATTCTGATAATAAAAGAATTTATAGTAAGTGTAAAATAAAGGGAGATGAAAGAAAAACCCTAGGCTGAACCACATGAAATGTTTAACCATTGGCGTCCCATATGGAAAAACCTTAGTGCAGTATTGTCTTTTCAAAAACAGCAAAAACAGTTATGTGAAACATCTGTTATATCTCCAAATCCATTTGTCCCTCAAAGTAATGCATTGGTTTGTATAATACATAAAATTAAGGTTTATAAGTATGAATATTTGATAAAAATGTGCATCCTATTTGACCTTGACAGCACATTATAGGAACATTAGCAAAACAATCAGTAAATATCTATTTTTGGAAGCCCTACATCAACTGCAAATATAATGCACATGATGTGTAAAAATTAAGAAAGTAGGATTATGATTCCATAGATCAGCAAATTACCATTCCAACTGAAGACGGACTCGATTAGTCTTCCTGAGGGTCAAGTAATGACATAATTAGTGCAGAAGCCCTTCATCAATCAATTAAAATGCACTATAAAGACTACTAATTTTAGAACCATGAGAGTTTACTTCTCTGAAAATGTTTGGGTCGTCCAACTATCATGGTTTCCAAGAATCACTGCTTTTGGCAATTTTAGGTTTGAAATGCTTCTAACAAGTTCAACATTCTCATTACCAAAATCACCTGAAATAAGAAAAAAAAACTTAACAAACTTACCAAGCATAATAAAGTCAACCGTGTATAAATTGCATCATTTGGAGATAACCAACAAAGGAATCAACATGCCTGTGAAGAGTACCAAATCAGCCTGCAAGTCATATAAAAAACGTGTAAGTTTCATTGCAGTGCAATTTCCATCTTTCTTGAAAAATATCTTTCTATATCAGAAATATGACATGCATACAAAGACTAAATTTTTATACACTTTGTTTAGGGCAAACACCAAACTGATTGCAAAAAAAAAAAAGGAAATGATGAGAAAAATGACAGAATACTGTATAAAATTGTATGCCAATTTTTTTTTACATATGAGAGATCTCATTATATAGGCCAGACAGTAATCAGTTATATTACTTTCTTATTAGAAAGATCAAATTCATATTTATATTTCCTCTTCTGTGTTGACTAAATATATTTATCACTCATCCTATTTCACTATCTGCTATTCTAGTCGGATCATATCTTAGTCATGAGACTGAACATCTACCAACTATTTTGTCAACAGGAGGCATTAAAATAAGGAAAAATATTAGCTAAACTGTTTGGAAAAAAAAAACATCACAGAAATATTAGTATATTAAAATTGCTTATGTAAACGTGTTAGGAAAACTAAATCAAGATGTCTAGCTATTATACTGACAACATAATCAATTAATAATATCTAAGAAAGTTAATGAATGTAATAGAAGAAGCCTAGAGGGGTCACAAATATTTGAAACTGTCTTCATAAGCAAATTAGAAGTAATGTTCATATGGACATATAAGCTAACAACTGTATACCAATCCAACACATTTACAAAATCCACTATCCATACCCCTTCAAGGATAAGGGGAGGAAAATTTTCAGTTATACGATTTCTTAGATGCTCAACTATCACAGATACTAATTGATCATCACCATACTAGGCCAAACTAAAATTTTGTGAAGCTAAGAAGATTCATTCTCCTACAAAACCTAGGAGGTGAAAGTGCTTGTCAAGTATTAATCACATTTCCAGAGACAATGCAGTTAAACAGAATAAGTCACATGAGGAAATACTGCAAGTACAACAGCAAGATCAATGCTATAGCTTTGAGTGACATAACATAAATAATCTAAAACGAACAACAATACCTATGGTGTAAATATAGATTGTACCTTCACTTGTTGAGAATTGGCTAATCAAATTATTATGGAAATTGGGAAAGTACCTGCAGAAATTCAAGGGCTCTTGAGTCTTGTTCCAAGTCCCATTGGTCATGCTTCAGCGTCAAATTGTCAAACAACGTTAACACCATACAAATAAAATTATTTTGAAAACAAACAGTAAATACTAGTATAATTACGGGTTGCTGGTCGGAAAATAATTAAAAAGGCGATAATTATATCTTCAACGAAAACCTTCGGAACCATAAAAAACTTGATAGGCTATGTACTTGTAAAGCTTGCAAATAAATAAATAAATAAATTTTAATTAAACAATACTATACCCAGTTCCAGAAATTGACCAAGGAAAAACATGTAAACAGAAGCCACAACAATTGAACAGCGGAAAAAACACATTTTTTTTTTTAAAAAAAAACGAAACCAAGCACCACGAAAGGGAACTTTCCAAACAATTTGACCAAAAACCTTACCACATCACCGACGACTGCGATCCTAAGGGGGCGCGACATGACGCGTCGATTGGGAAAAGGGGAAGCGAGAGAAGAGGGAGGGGAAGGAGGAAGAGGAGGAGAAGGAGATGCGGCAGAGGCGAAGCAGAGGAAGAGAGGGGAAGCCGCGGAGAAGTGGGCGTTTGGCCGCAACGCCCATGCGCGCAGCATTTAAATATCCCGTTTACCTGCTCCCTCGTCCTTTTCCTTCCTCCGATTTTCCCCTGCCCGCCTCCTTCTACAGATGAAAAGGGAAGGGAAGCTGAACACAGTTGTAGACTTGTAGTTCATTTCGAACCATAGGAATTGAACCAAACCAAATCGGTTTGTTTTCATCTCGACCGTAAATAAACTACCATAGGAATTGAACCAAACCAAATCGGTTTGTTTTCACCTCGACCGTAAATAAACCGGATTAGATGTTGGTGGTCGGTTGGTGGAGTCATTTCCTCGATCGGTTCGTCCATTGATCTCAACTCCCCCGCGGCAAGATTCCTGTCCCGGCGACTAGAAGCAAACCCTCGCCTCTCTTCTCGATCTCACGGTCGATCTCCGGTGAGCGATCATGGAGGCGTCCTCGTGGGACGCTCTTCGGAAACAGGTGCCCTAGCTTTTCCCCGTCCCTCGTGAAATCTTCCGTGTTTCTTGATCTTTCGCGGGCCTTTCTTGTTCTCGTCGAGATTATTGTCATGATTTTATCAGAAATAAGTTGGTCTTGAATTGATCGGGGATCCTAGGATTTTGATTGCGTTGGATTTGGAGCAATATACAGTTTTCCTTCCTTATTGGATGGGTGCATTTTTTTACTCCTTGTTGACAGGCAAGGAAGCTTGAGGCTCAGTTGGATGAACGGATGACTTCTTATCGAAGACTGGTTTCGTCAAACCCTGATGGTTCAGTAGCAGATTTGGAATCTAGCATTGAACATTTACTGAAGCAACTTCAGCAAATCAATTTGCAAATGCAAACTTGGGTATCTTCTGGAGGTTCGCAGATCATTTCCCATACATTGACCAGACATAAAGAAATACTACAAGATCTTTCTCAGGTTCAATATTCTACTAACATTTTTGTTGTTTGGGATAGAATAAGATTGTGGTAGACAAAATATTAGAAAATTAACCTGGTTTTTAACGTGGGCTTTTTTTTTTAGGAATTTTATAGGCTTCGTTCTAGCCTTAGAGCAAAGCAAGAACGATCATCTCTTCTTCTAGAATTCAGAGATTATGATAGGGAAAAAGCAGACATTGAAGGTGGTGCTGATTCTGCTGAGCACGCTTTACTTAAAGAACAAGCAGCTATAAGCAGAAATTCAGGACAGGTGCCATTCTGTCAACCCCCCTCCCTCTCAGCTTCTATATTTAGGCGTGTATGTATCTACATGAAAATGTGTAATTTTCTTTGTATTTCTACCTAACAACCTACAAATTTACAGCCACACATCATTACAGCGTTTTAATCTTCTTTTACAGTGTCTTTTTTGTTTCCAAATGAATTTTTCATCTATGTTTCTTTTGTTTTGGTTTCATACATGAGTATGTAATTAGCACTTATATGAGCCTGCTCTAGCGGAATTTCAATGAATATCATGGTCAGAATTATTTAAAATTTGGCAACTAAATAACATGTCTAAATTGTTTATTCAGGTTTTTGTTTGAAAATATTTATCAATGTATCTAAAGTATAAGTGTGCTCAATTTGAACCGACTTTGCTTAATATTGGTTTACCACTGCTATCATTGCAAACATTTTTTTGCTCTAGTCCTAGTTAAGTAACAAGGTCTCAGTTTGCATCATAACCCCGCTCATAAAATAGGTGGGCAAGGACAGAAAGTTAAATCTCTACCCCGCAACATTGTCTTCCTCATTCGCATATAGAACAAGTGTCCTTTTAGGACTCAATTATTGGGATAAAGCAGAGAAAGGAAGATAAGGGGGATCAACAAGCCAGTTCTTCTTTTTCATTTTTAGTAACCAGAATGTAAATAAGCTTCCCATATTATCTCCTCTCTTCATTTCTTTTCAGCAGGGCCTCAATTTTCAGTTGGTTGTTTATGCAAATTATTCAGATGTATGACATATACCTAGAAGGATATTTTTGTAGGATGACAAGGGAAAGCATTTGGAAATATTGGAGTGGCTCCCACGGGAACATAGTTGAAGTATTACTAACATTTCCCAGGTTTTCTTAAAGAAATCAAAGGTTTTGTAGTTGCACGTGTTCATGTTAATTCACGTGAGCCAAGGATTACAAATATGATTATTGGTCCTCCTTTCTTATAACATTGGTTGTATTCCTACATGATATGTTGATAATTTAATGCCATACACTTGTGGACAGGCAAAGAATTGTCTTTTATCACGTTTGGTCTAAAATTTCCACTTTTATGTGAATCAATTAATCCTCTTATGCATTTAACTTAAACACTCCACGATATTTTTCTTACTGCAGATGGATAATGTAATATCTCAAGCCCAAGCTACTCTAGGAGCACTTGTTCTTCAGCGTTCTACATTTGGCGGCATCACCACAAAGATCAGCAATGTCAGCAGCAGACTTCCTACGGTATGCCATATATGAATGCCATATTTGATCAATACAAATTCCTTCTTTTAAAATTTTATACGTAGCATCATATTCTCCACCTTGCACTTCTCTGCAGGTAAATCATATTCTTTCTTCAATTAAAAGGAAAAAGTCAATGGACACCATAATCCTCTCCTTTGTAGCTTCTGTTTGTACATTTCTCATGTTGATTTACTGGTTATCAAAGTGAAAATAGCCATCAGGAAATCAAGCCTGTCAAAGATCTCCAGTATGTAGTTGCATATTGTTAAGAGAACAAACACTGGTTTATGTACCTTGTGCTTTGCTATATAAAGTCTTCATTTCCTCATTAAATCAGTTCTTTTGTAGAAGAGCACCCAACGGGCTATCAGTTTGATGATTTCCTATAAGGTATATAGTTTACATTCGAGCCTTTTGCGTGTGTTCAATAAGTTGATGTGTTTGAATACTTTTAAATTATCATTCTTCAAAGGCAGGAAGCAAACATACCAGTTTGTTGTCCCGCCATTGATCAACAATTAGAACAGCAACACTGCAACTTCAAGCCACTAAATAGAATTCTGGACGAGCTGCAGATATTGATGTGCCGACTAAGAATTCAGATTTTTGGTGGCTTGAGTTGTCCAATGCAATGCGTCAATGCTGTGAGTTGCTAACTGTGAGCAGGGTAATATTGTGAGTTGATAGCAATAAAAATTCAGAAATTGTTAGTCGTTTAAAGGTGCCCGTATCAATTTTATTATGTCTATTGATCATGTTCGAACGTTGAATCAACGGACGCTGGGCACGTGGCGCTCTCTTCGTTGTTGACGTAGATCCCCGACTGGTCACAGGGAGTTCCGGCGAACCTGCAAAGAAGTCGGGCCGGGAAGGGGTTCCCGGCGACGACCCTCCGACGCTCAAGTCAGGCAAGTGGACAACAAAGAGGTGGCTTCCAATATCAAAGAGCGCGTACCTCCAATGAAGTGTGAGACCCTTTATATAGAGCTACGAAGAGGCTCACGCACACATACTGAGGCGAGTACGTGTCCTCAGCCCATACCTCAGCATGGGCTTGTCAGACAAGCTTACCTGACACCATACTGCTACAGTTCGAGCACGTCTCTGATGGGACAACGGAACCCTCTGTCATAAGTTCCTACGTATGGCCTACTCATCGAACATACCCGCTGTCAGAAGATGTTCCCTTGTCCTTTTCTCTTTCTACTCCTTGCCGAGTGCCCGGCCGGTCGGCAGTCCCCTCACGTCCGGCCAGCCGTACGTGCTGGTCCGCTCGGGAGATTCCCGATAGTGTGCTCTGTGGATTGTTCGCAGTATTGATACTTTATGCCTTCGGCTGAGCGGGCCACCCGCTCGGCCATACGGCCCTGTTCAACATGAGCGTCGAAACTCTAACTCATCGCCGGGTGCCTTTGACTCCGATGAGACCCCGTTCGTCTGCCCGGTCTCCCCTTCTCCGGTCGGTCGTTCGACCCTTTGACTTCCACGTGGCGTTGACTTCCCTTAGAGGGGGGTCCCTGTTCTTACTGCCGGATCACTTGCCTCCCCTTCAAGTCTAGTCGAAGGAGGCGATTAGTTCGACTGACTGGACGATTGTTTCGCCGAGCGGCTCATCCAAGAACCCATCCTCCGCTCGGCCTATATGGTGCTAACTACGGCCTCAGTCAACGCCCCTATCCCTCGGATCTCCTCGGAATTCGCGTCAATCTCCGTCATTAAAGCCAAGCACGCGCTCTGTGCCTCGATAAGGCGCTTATTAAATGCTCTCCCATGGTGGAATGCCACGTGGCATTACTGTCGTCAGCGTACGGCGGCGGCGCCGCGGGTGATGAGACCGAGGCGGTTCGAAATGGACGGCGCGATGCGTGCTCCGCTTCTCGCGACCTGGATCCAACGGTGGAGGCCGCTCGAGCTCCACCCTATAAAGCCTTCGCCTCCTCTGCCTTCGCCGCACTTCTGCTTTCGCGTGCCCCTTGCTGCTTCTCGCGCTCCAGCGTTCCGGCGATCTTCTGTGTTCTTCCCTCGATCCTCTTCCTCGTTGTAAGGTTCTCCTTCTTTCTCTCTGGTTCTTTGTGTTTTCTCTGCATTTCTTTCCCGAGTTTCGATCCTCGAGGCCTCGCTTCGTTTGCTGTCTTGTTTTTACCTTTCTTTGCCTTTTTTGATTCTGTTCGCTCGGACGATGGCCCATTCCTCTCAACCCGAAGACCAAACCCTCGGCCCATGGTACTCTACCATGGAGTCGTGCTTCGATCGGCGCGACGCCGATGTTCTGATTAATAGTTTTGACCTTCCCTCCAACCTTGAAATCATCCTACCTACAGACTCCGCTCGGCCGCACAAACCGCCGCGCGGAGCTTTTTGTGTTTTCTGCGACCAGTTCACAGCCGGTCTGCGATTTCCGATCCATCCCTTCTTTGTAGAAGTTTGCAACTTTTTCGGCATTCCGCTCGGAAGCCTAGTCCCCAATGCTTTCCGCCTCCTATGCGGCGTTGTCATCTTATTCAAGATCCATAACATTCCCTTCCGACCGGAGGTTTTCTACTATTTCTATCACCCTAAACAGTCCGAGCCGAGCACTTACATGTTCCAGGCTCGGCCCGGCTTGGTTTTCTTCAATAAACTACCTTCTTCCAATAAGCATTGGAAAGAATTCTATTTTTATATTCGCCTTCCCGAGCGGGCTCCCTTCCGAACCCAATGGCAGATCGGCCATCCTCTCTCCCCAGAACTCAAAAGGTTCAAGACCCGGCCGGATTATCTCCACGCCGCCAACATGCTTGCCGGTCTGCGGTTTGACATCAACAAATTCCTTCCAGAAGGGGTTATGTACATATTCGGCCTGAGTCCGATCAGAACACCCCTCCCGAGTGGCTTCGGTAAGAATTTCACTTGTACATTTGTCTTGCTTGCTAACTGCTTTTTTCCTTTCTCCTTTGCAGCGAACATTGTCATGGAGTCGGTGATGGCTGGTATTCTGAAGAGGAAGGCGGCGGCGCTCGAAGCCGCGGCGGCCAAAGAGATGGAAGTACTCGGCATCCAGCCGGTCGGATCTAATGAGGGGGAGAGCGAGACCAATGCTGGGGAGTCGGCCGCTCAGGCTTCTCTTCCTGATCAAGCGGCTGGCGCAACTGCTAGTCGAGAGCCTTCCGCTCGGGAGGAGGGCTCGGCGCAAGAAGAAGAGCGCCCCCTTCGACAAAAAAGACGCCGGGCGGAAACGCCACTCCGCTCGGCTACTTCTGCGATCCATCCATCCGAACGGGTCGCCGCCACTTCTCGAGGCAAAGCTCCAGAGATCGAGGCGATTTCGTCCGATCGGACTCCCTCCCAACTTGACGCGTCGGCGGACCCTCTCGAGGCCGTTCCAGTCAACATCCTTCCGCCCGCTCCCCGCCAAGTTCATCATTCTACAATTTTGTCCCAGTTTTCTGCGCCGGCTTCCGCTCCTTCTCCGGCTTCCGCCCAGACGACCCCCGGTCGGCGCCGCACCATCCGAGTCTCACTTCACCTCCAGACTGAAGAATTGCTGCCCGAGGCCGATTGACCCACCGCGCCCGAGCACATGATCACAATGAAGGGGCCTTTAGCTAAAATGTGGGCCGACGCTCGAGCGCGTGTGGCGATGATTCCCCTCAGCAACTTGGCCAATAGCCACATGCAACAGGCCACCGGGGGTAAGTGCCTTTTCTCAAGTCCTTTACACATTCTTTACCATCGGCTACTAACAATTTTTCCTTTGTCAGAGATGGGTGGAGGAGATTGCGGTCTCCAATCGGCTTGCCATGGTGGATGAGGAGCTCAAACGGCTACGGAGTTCGGGCGGCGCTCCTTCCCAAGGCCCTTCATATATCGATCTTCAGAAGGAGCTTAAAAAGACCCAAGATCTGTTGGAGGTCGAGCGGAAGAAGACGGCCGATCAGGCCCACACTTTGGCCGAGCTCGAGCGTGTGAATAAATCTTTAGATCGTAAGATAAGCCTAGCGACCGAGCGGAAGAACACGGCTATCTCCGACCTGGAGAAGAAGAATGTAGAGGCTCGGGGGTTGGAGCAAAAAGTGAAGGAGCTGATGGAGCAGATCGATGGAGAGAAGGCGGGCCGCTCGGCCGATGCAACCAAGCATAAGGACGAACTGCAAACTCTGCAGGAGACCATCAGCGCCTCCCAAGCGGCTTTCAAAGAATATCAGGACGCTGAGTCTGGCCGAGTCGCAGCCCTGCGGCTAAACTACATCCGTTCGGCTGAATTTTCAGAGAAAGTCTGCGAACGGATGTACACCGCCTTCGACCTTGCTATGACCGCCACGACGACATATTTGAAGTCCAAGGGTCTTCTTCTCGACTCCGCTCTCATCCCAGCCGCAGAACAAGTGGCGCTCCTCGACAACATCCCGAAGGACCTTTACGATTATCTAGAGTAAGGAGTTTTATTTATAATTCAGCCGCTCGGCCAAAAACTATCCTTTTTGTAATTAGGTCGTTCGGCTTTAATTTCTTCAAAGCTATCCTTTCTTGCTTTTTCTTTTGTTAATCAATACATGTGCTAGCCGCTCGGATTACCAACTACCGTTCGTATTCTCATAATTCTCCTTGTCATTCGCCTTTCCTCCCACCTTTCTCGTGTTCGAAAGGGATTTTTACGAAGTCTTTGCGATAGCTAGTCCGCTCGGCTGAATATATCCTGTTTTGCAAACGGGATTTCCGCGGACATTTACGAAGTGCTTTTGGTTAGTTGACCGATCGGCCAAATTGACTTACAAAGTCACTCTTTATGTCTTCTTCCGCTCGGAGGGTTTATAGTCGCCGGTTCGACTCTCTATTTTTAACGTCGGAGCTCGACGGTCTTCCGCTCGGAGGGTTTATAGTCGCCGGCTCGACTCTCGATTTTTAACGTCGGAGCTCGATGGTCTTCCGCTCGGATGATTTATAGTCGCCGACTCGACTCTCAATTTTTAACGTCGGAGCTCGACGGTCTTCCGGCCGGAGGGTTTATAGATGCCGGTTCGTCTCTCGATTTTTAACGTCGGAGCTCGACGGTCTTCCGCTCGGATGATTTATAGTCGCCGGCTCGACTCTCGATTTTTAACGTCGGAGCTCGACGGTCTTCCGGCCGGAGGGTTTATAGACGCCGGTTCGTCTCTCGATTTTTAACGTCGGAGCTCGACGGTCTTCCGCTCGGATGATTTATAGTCGCCGGCTCGACTCTCGATTTTTAACGTCGGAGCTCGACAATCTTCTGCTCGGATGATTTATAGTCGCCGGCTCGACTCTCGATTTTTAACGTCGGAGCTCGACGGCCTTCCGGCCGGAGGGTTTATAGACGCCGGTTCGTCTCTCGATTTTTAACGTCGGAGCTCGACAGTCTTCCGCTCGGATGATTTATAGTCGCCGGCTCGACTCTCGAGTTTTAACGTCGGAGCTCGACGGTCTTCCACTCAGATGATTTATAGTCGCCGGCTCGACTCTCGATTTTTAACGTCGGAGCTCGACGGTCTTCCGGCCGGAGGGTTTATAGACGCCGGCTTGACTCTCGATTTTTAACGTCGGATCTCGACGGTATTCCGCTCGGATGATTTATAGTCGCCGGCTCGATTCTCGATTTTTAACGTCGGAGCTCGACGGCCTTCCGGCCGGAGGATTTATAGACGTCGGTTCGTCTCTCGATTTTTAACATCGGAGCTCGACGGTCTTCCGCTCGGAGGATTTATAGTCGCCGGCTCGACTCTCTATTTTTAACGTCGGAGCTCGACGATCTTCCGCTCGGATGATTTATAGTCGCCGGCTCGACTCTCGATTTTTAACGTCGGAGCTCGACGGCCTTCCGCTCAGATGATTTATAGTCGCCGGCTCGACTCTCGATTTTTAACGTCGGAGCTCGACGACCTTTAAGGCTAATTTTAACAATGTCGTTCGGCGGAGACATTTGCCATCTTATATCATTTTGCTTCCTGCATTACAAGGATATAGGCGACCAAAACATATATAAAATTACATCAGCGCACCTCTCACCCAGCCCGATATGGCTGGAGATGATTCGCGCTCCATGGTCGGTCCAGCCGCCGTCCGTCTTCATCCTCCAAATAATGAGCACCCGAGCGGAGCTTTTCGATAACTTTGAATGGGCCCGCCCAAGGAGCCTCCAGCTTGCCAACGTCTCCGACCGGCTTTACTTTCTTCCAGACAAGGTCGCCAACTTGGAATGCTCTAGGGATCACGCGCCGGTTGTAGTTCTGCTTCATTCTTTGCCGGTACGCCATCAGTCGGACGGACGCCTTGGCTCGCTCCTCATCGACCAAATCCAGCTCTATGTTCCTCCGCTCGGCGTTATCATCATCATAATTCTGGATCCGAACGGACTCGACGCCGACTTCAACCGGGATCACCGCTTCGCCGCCATACACCAAATGGAATGGCGTGACGCCCGTTCCTTCCTTTGGGGTCGTGCGGATGGCCCATAAGACGCCCGGCAGCTCGTCCACCCAGCTTCCTCCCATGTGGTTCAGTCGGGCTCGAAGAATTCTAAGGATTTCTCTGTTGGTTACTTCCGCTTGGCAGTTGCTTTGTGGATACGCCACGGAAGTAAAGTGTTGTTCAATGTCATAGCTTTTGCACCAATCTTCTAACAGCTTCCCGGCGAACTGTCGTCCGTTATCAGATACGAGCCGGCGAGGGATGCCGAACCGACAGATTATATGCTGCCAGATAAACTTCTTGACCATCTGCTCGGTGATCTTGGCTAGCGGCTCGGCTTCCACCCATTTGGAAAAATAGTCGACCGCCACTAGTAGAAACTTCCGCTGACCGGTCGCCATAGGAAACGGACCCACAATATCCATTCCCCACTGGTCGAACAGACAGGATACGGTAGCTGCTTTCATTTCCTCCGTCGGTCGGTGGGAGAAGTTGTGATACTTCTGGCAGGAAAGGCACCTCACGACGGTCCGAGCGGCGTCTGCTTGCAAGGTTGGCTAGAAGTATTCGGCCAGCAGGATCTTCTTAGCCAACGATCGTCCGCCCGGATGCCCTCCGCACGATCCTTGATGCACTTCTTGGAGGATGTATGCCGCGTCTTCCGAGCTTACACATTTCAAAAGCGAACGGGAGAAAGCCTTCTTGTAGAGTTGGTCTCCAATGAGCGTGAACCGACTGGCTCTCCTCCTTAATTGCTGGGCTGCTTCCCGATCGGATTGTGTTGCCCCCGACCGAAGAAATTCTATGATGGTTGTCCTCCAATCGCTCGGAAATGCGAGGCCCTCAATCCGGTCGACGTGTGCCACCAAAGATACTTGTTCAATTAGCTGTTGGATGACGACCGGCGTTATTGAACTTGCGAGTTTGGCTAACTCATCTGCCGCCTGATTTTCTGCTCGGGGTATCTTCTGGATAATGACTTCTCTGAAATTGGCCTTGAGCTTTTCGAAGGCTTCCGCGTAGAGTTTGAGTTGAGTGTTGTTAATCTCAAAGGTGCCTGAGAGCTGCTGGGCGACAAGCTGAGAATCTGAATGGAGAGTCACCCGACCGGCTCCCACATGCGGGGCGACCTGCAAGCCGGCTATAAGGGCCTCATACTCTGCTTCGTTCTTTGTAGCTCTATAATCCATCCGGACGGATAAGTGCATCTTTTCTTCTTGAGGAGAGAGTAATAGTACGCCAATCCCGCTTCCGAGCCGAGTGGACGATCCGTCCACAAATATTTTCCACATAGCTTCGGGCTCTGGCCTTTGCACTTCGGTGATAAAATCTGCCAAGGACTGCGCCTTTATCGCCGAGCGAGGTTGATACTGAATATCAAATTCGCTCAACTCTATTGTCCATTTGATAAGCCGTCCGGACGCTTCTGGATTCAGCAGCACTCTTCCCAAAGGGCTATTCTTTCGGACGATGATAGTATGAGCCAAGAAATAGGGGTGAAGTCTCCGAGCGGCGAGGACCAAGGCAAAAGCTAGTTTCTTGAGCCCAGCGTAGCGAGATTCAGCGTCTTTTAAAATATGGCTTAAGAAATACACGAGTTCATCTCCGCTCACCCTTACTAATGCCGAGCCTACTGCTTGCTCGGTCGAAGATAAGTAAATACAGAGTGGCTTACCCACAGCTGGCTTGGCTAGCACAGACAGAGAGTTCAGATATGTCTTCAGTTCTTCGAACGCCCGATCGCATTCTTCATTCCAATGGAACTTGGTAGCCTTACGCAAGATTTTGAAAAACGGGAGGCTCCGATCGACCATCTTCGAGATGACCGGTCAAGCGCTGTACTTCCCTCAGATTTCTTGGGGGCGGCATATCTTGTAATGCTTTCACCTTGCTGGGATTTGCCTCGATGTCCCGCTCGGTCACTATGTAGCCCAAGAAACGCCCGCCTTTTGCTCTGAACAAACACTTCTGAGGGTTCAGCTTAACTCCTCCATGTCTTTAAAGAGATCGGCCGCTCGGACGGACTTGATGAGGATATCATCAACGTACACTTCCAAATTTCGTCCGATCTGCTCCTTGAACACTTTGTTCATCAAGCGCTGGTAGGTTGCCCCCGCGTTCTTCAGTCCGAACGGCATCACATTGTAGCAGTATGTGCCGTCGACTGTAACGAAGCTAACCTTTTCTTGATCTTCTCGGGCGAGCGACACTTGATGGTAGCCCTGATAAGCGTCGAGCATGCATATCAACTCGCAGCCGGCCGTGGAGTCCACCAGTTGATCGATCCGGGGTAGCGGATAAAAATCCTTTGGGCATGCTTTGTTGAGATCCCGGAAATCGATGCAAACCCTCCACTTGTTGCCCGGCTTGGAGACTAGTACCACGTTTGCCAACCAGCTCGGGAATTGGACCTCGCGTATGTGGCCGACCTCCAGGAGCTTCTCAACCTCAGCTTGGATGATGGCATTCTGTTCGGCGTTGAAATCCCTCTTTCTTTGCTTCACCGGCCGAGCGTCCAGTCGGACGTGGAGCTCATGCTGCGCTATACTCGGCGAAATTTCGGGAAGCTCATGCGTCGACCAGACGAAGACATCGCAGTTTCTCTGGAGGCATTTGATCACCTCCTCTTTCTGGCTCGCCTCCAGATCGGCCGTAATGAACGTGGTGGCCTCCGATCGGATCGGGTGAATCTGCACTTCCTCTTTTTCTTCATACACCAAAGAGGGTGGTTTCTCGGTTATGGCGTTTACCTTGATCTGTGGCGCCTTCCGAGCGGAATTAGCTTCAGCTCTGACCATCTCGACGTAGCATCGCCGAGCCGCCAACTGGTCTCCTCGTACTTCTCCCACTTTATCTTCCACCAGGAATTTGATCTTCTGGTGGAAGGTGGAGATGGTCGCTCGGAACTCGCTGAGCGCCGGTCGCCCTAAAATGACGTTGTATGCTGAAGGAGAGTCAACCACGACGAAGTTTGCAGTCTGCGTCCTTCTGAGCGGCTCCTCTCCCAGGGAAATAGCCAGTCGGACTTGTCCGACCGGCAGAACTTCATTGCCCGTAAACCCATAGAGGGGGGTTGTCATGGGCAGCAGCTCGGCTCGATCAATTTGTAGTTGGTCGAAGGCCTTTTTGAATATAATATTGACCGAGCTTCCTGTATCAATGAAAACGCGGTGAATAGTATAGTTGGCTATTACCGCTTTGATGAGGAGAGCGTCGTCATGTGACACTTCGACTCCCTCCAAGTCCCTGGGCCCGAAACTGATTTCGGGACCGCTCGCCCGCTCTTGGCTGCAGCCGACCGCATGGATCTGAAGCTGTCTGACGCTCGCCTTCCTTACTCTGTTGGAGTCGCCGCCGGTCGGCCCCCCAGCAATGATGTTGATTTCGCCTCGGGAAGTGTTACTTCTATTTTCTTCTTCCCGAGCAGATGGCCTAGGCTGCTCCCTAGACCTCCGGGGATTGTCCTCACGCCTCGGAGTATGATGCCGCTCGGGAGTTTGTGGCCGCCTGTTGGATATCATCCGATCGGCTTCGCGAGGGCGCTGTCGCCTATCGAATGATGGCGATCGACGGTGGCCACCTCGGGGCATAGGGTGGGCGATCAAGGGAAGGCTTCAGCAGTCTCTTGTATTATGCATGTCTGTCCGGTGAAATGAGCAAAACATTGGGGTCCATACCTTCTTTTTAGGTTTGGGCCGCTCGGCAGACACTTCTTGAATGGCGTGGGATCTTGCATGTTGCTGGGGGCGGGATGCTTTAGCTCGCGGTCCTCTGGGCGGCTGATGGGCAGTGTACGGCTTCAGCTCGGCAGTTGGCGCCCGCTCGGTTGGAGCTTCCTTCCTTCGGGCCGCCTGGGCTTCCTTCACATTGATGTATTCATTGGCCCGGTGTAGCATATGATCGTAGTCTTGGGCCGGCTTTCGAATGAGCGAGCGGAAGAAGTCCCCGTCCACAAGGCCTTGCGTAAATGCGTTCATCATTGTCTCTGAGGTGGCCGTTGGAATGTCCATGGCCACCTGGTTGAATCGCTGGATATAAGCTCTGAGCGGCTCTCTGGGCTCTTGCTTGATGGCGAACAGGCTGACGCTTGTCTTTTGATAACGCCGACTGCTTGCAAAGTGATGGAGGAAGGCCGTGCGGAAGTCTTTGAAATTGTGATGGATCCGTCCGGTAGCCTCCGAAACCACCGTTGAGCCGATCCCGAGAGTGTGGTAAGGAAAACCCGACACTTCACTCCATCTGTGTATTGATGAAGGGTAGCTGTGTTGTCGAACTTACCCAAATGATCGTCCGGGTCGGTGGTTCCGTTGTATTCACTGATCGCCGGGGGCACATAGTGCTTTGGCAAAGGGTCCCGCAGGATGGCCTCTGAGAATTGACGGTTGACCCGCTCGGGGGAGGTGTCCGCTCGGGAGGCCTTGCCTTTTTTGTTGTCTCTTATTGGCACTTCATCTGACGAAAATCCTCGGTCACTATTCACTGCTGCGGCTTCAGGAGGCATGCGGAATAAGGCCCGATGAAATGGAACCGTGGCATGAGGTGCTTCCGCTCGGCCCCCTAATGCTGATGTTGCTTGTTGCTCAATCAGCTCGGCTTGTGACTTTTGTCTCTATTCCACAAGCTTAGCTGCTCTTGTCTCGATCAAAGCGTCAAGCTCCTCTGTGGAGAGCATCACTGAGTGCGGTCGTTCAGCCTCGTCCATTGTTTCCGATCGGATGTAGGAGCGTTCCCACAGACGGCGCCAAATTGATCCTGTCCGAACGCTAAATCAACAGACGCTGGGCACGTAGCGCTCTCCTCGTTGCTGACGTAGATCCCCGACCGGTCACAGGGAGCTCCGGCGAACCTGCAAAGAAGTCGGGCCGAGAAGGGGTTCCCGGCGACGACCCTCCGACGCTCAAGTCAGGCAAGTGGACAACAAAGAGGTGGCTTCCAATATCAAAGAACGCATACCTCCAATGAAGTGTGAGGCCCTTTATATAGAGCTGCGAAGAGGCTCACGCACACATACTGAGGCGAGTACGTGTCCTCAGCCCATACCTCAGCATGGGCTTGTCAGACAAGCTTACCTGACACCATACTGCTACAGTCCGAGCACGTCTCTGATGGGACAACGGAACCCTCTGTCATAAGTTCCTACGTATGACCTACTCATCGAACATACCTGCTATCAGAAGATGTTCCCTTGTCCTTTTCTCTTTCTACTCCCTGTCGAGTGCCCGGCCGGTCGACAGTCCCCCCACGTCCGGTCGGTCGTACGTGCTAGTCCGCTCGGGAGATTCTCGGTAGTGTGCTCTGTGGACTGTTCGCAGTATTGATACTTTATACCTTCGGCTGAGCGGGCCACCCGCTCGGGCATACGACCCTGTTCAACATGAGCGTCGGAACCCTAACTCCTCGCCGGGTGCCTTTGACTCCGATAAGACCCCGTTCGTCCGCCCGGTCTCCCCTTCTCCGGTCGGCCGTTCGACCCTTTAACTTCCACGTAGTGTTGTATATATATATATACATATATTCATACATATATATAAATAAATATATATAAATATATATATATATATATATATAAATAAATATATACAACATATATAAATAACAAAAACACACACACATATATATACATACATACACAGATCATACACACACACACACACATATACATATATTATTATATACAAACATCATGCACATACAAACAAAAACAAAGATACACATAGATAAATTTATTAATATTATTAATTTGCTATTATAAATATAAATATACATCTCCATAAACATATATACACATGCACATACTCGAATCGGCTTGGCAACTTGTTGGGCCAATTCCGGTTCAACCCGACACGTTGACCCGGTTATAGGCCCAGGTCAGGGTTAGGTCCGGACTGAACTCAACCCGGGGTTAGGTCTACTTTAGAGGTATATATATATATATATATATAAAATAATATGCACAAGAATAATATTGAATTTAGAAGAAATTATACTTTATTATGGACTTCATGTATTTATATAGTTAGTGTACTAAATTTGAATTTAAATGAAACTAAATTTTAGAAAAATTATATCTCGACAAATGATATTTTCTTTTAGATTTTTTGTACTATATTTTATAACGATCCCTAAAAATGTATATACAGATAGTAAATTAGGTGAATTGGTATGAATTGAAGCGTTGAAATAAATATTCTGGGACTGTATAAAATTGAAATTTTGCATGAGAATTTTAGGTCAATTTACCCTATTCGTCGGAGAACTTTTTAATATTTTATTTATTAATATAGGGTGTGGTTTTTTTTTTTTTTAAGGATAATGAAAATAGAAGGCCAAATTAGGGCGCCTATTGACGAGAAGAGAGAGGGGACGACTTTTGGAATTCTGTTCGTGACGTCCTTACTCGATGCTTCACTCCCTGGTCCGCCGCCATGCCCTCGCCCCATCGTTCCAACTCCGTCTCTTCTTCTTCTCCACCTGCACTTCCGCCTCCACCTCAGGCCCCACCGCTTCTCCCGATCCTCACTTCATGGTCGACTACCTCGTGAACTCATGCGGGTTCTCTGCGACCGGTGCTTCCAAGGTCTCCTCGTTTCTCCGTCTTCGGTCTACCGAGAAGCCCGACGCTGTTCTTGGATTCCTCAGATCTCAGGGCTTTGACGGCGCTGATCTCAGAAAGATAATAACTTTGAGACCGAGAGTGCTCGTCTTGGATGTTGAAGCGAACCTCGCTCCAAAGTTTAAATTTTTGCGCGACATAGGATTATCTGAGTCCGACGTCATCGATGTCCTTCTGCAGCATCCCATTATTATGGTCCACAGCCTTCAGAACTCGCTTATTCCCAAATTGAAAGTTTGGGAAAGTCTCTTTGGATCGAGGGAGATCCTCCTCAAGAATCTCCGGAAGTGTACTTGGTTTTTGAGCAACAGTATTGAGAAAGTACGCCCTAACTTGAACTTCTTAAGGGATGAATGTGGTATTCCTGAAGCGCGGATTTCTCTTGTTTTTAAAAGACATCCAAGCTTCATCGTGCAGAACCCAGATTCGCTCCGGGCTTTGGTGGATAGAGCTGAGGGGATGGGAATTTCCCGGGAGTCTGCGATGTTCCTCTGGATCCTTGATGTGCTGCAGGGGGTCAGCAGGGAAAAATTTGAGACCCAAGTCAAGCTCATGAACAGCTTTGGTTGGTCGAACTCAGATGTCATTGCTGCAATCAAGAAATTCCCACATTTTTTATCCCTTTCCACAGAGGTTTTGCAGAGAAAGATGGAATTTTTAACCAAGGATGTTGGAATGGCACCTTCAATCATTGCTAAGAAGCCAGCGTTTCTAGCATTGAGTTTGGAAAAGAGGTTAATTCCTCGATTTCATGTGATGGAGATATTGAAATCTGAAGGGTTATGGACTTCACGATTCAAGCTACATATGGTTTTTGCATCACCGGGACCAAAATTTTTGGAGAAGTTTGTTCTCCCTTACAAAGATAAACTACCCAAACTTCTTGAAGTCTTGTGAGTTGTAGCTCAGTTTGAGAGGAATAGCCAGCAGGCTTTTATTTTGGTATGTTTTTTTTTGACTGGATAAGCAACAATATCAAACCAATCTTGTTCTATTTTCTCATATGGTTTACTTAAGATGCTAGCTTTTGCTAAATTCCATTTTGGCAACCTTATTGACTTGCAAAGCACTTATTTTAGAAAATTTTCAGTTGAACGCCTAGTAAAGTAGAAGACATTGCCTTTTAAAATATTAAAAAAGTTTTTGTTTACCAACAAAGTTGGGTAGTGTGATGAAAGCTTGGTTATTGTTGTTGTCGTCGTCTTTCAGCAAAGCTGGGTGCAATGGATAGAGAGAAATCATTTTCTTTCGATTTAATGTATATCATTTGTTAATATTGTTGAAAGGTGTAGGAGAATAGAATTCTCATTACAAGCTTCTTTGTTGAGCTTTATGAAAAATGTCTCTTATTATGAGAATAGAGTCTGTCACCAGCTTAAATTTCCTTTTCTATTAATGCAAAAATTACAGAGTCGTACTGTTTGTCTGAGATTCTTCTTGTTTAATAATTTGAATTGTAAGCTGATTATAAATGTAGATTAGTTGATTGATGAGACTTGAAGGTGTTGAGCAACCATATCAAACCAATCTTGTTCTATTTTCTCATATGGTTTACTTAATAGAAATGAAGATGCTAGTTTTTTGTTTTTTTTTCTAAATTCCATTTTGACAACTTTATTGACTTGCAAATCACTTATTTTAGGAATTTTTTAGTTGAACAACTAGTAAAGTAGAAGACATCGTCTTTTAAAATGTTGAAAAAGTTTTTTTTCCCAACAAAGTTGGGTAGTGTGATAAAAGCTTGGTTATTGTTGATATCGTCATCTTTCAGCAAAACTAGGTGCAATGGATAGAGAGAAATCACTTCTTTCTATTTAATCTATCTCATTTGTTAATATTGTTGAAAGGTGAAGGAGAATAGAATTCTCATTACAAGCTTCTTGAGCTTTATGAAAAATGTCTCTTATTATGAGAATAGTCTGTCACCTGCTTTAATTTCCTTTTCTATTAATGCAAAAATTACAGAGTCGTATTGTTTTCCTGAGATTCTTGTTTAATTTGAATTGTAATCTGATTATAATTGTAGATTAGTTGATTGATGAGAATTGGAGGTGTGAGTGTAGAGATCAAAGAAGTTTATTTATTGTAATTCAAACTTATTCAAAGATCTGATACTATTATATATATTATTGTTGTTCTCATAAGTAGCCCATGCGATCACCGAAGCAGCTTTGGTAGGGGACTGCAAGTCATACTTAGTTGCCCCCTTGAGCAGGTGTTTTAAATAGCAATCTACCCGATCTATTTGATTGCTTAATCTACTCAGGTAGGCTCAAGTGGCTTAGCGTAAGTATAAAGTGGGCTCAGGTGTCCCAGATATAAGTATTTGTCCTCTTCGCAACAAGGTATTAGTTTTTTTTTCTTCTTTTCCCTTCTTGTTGCTTTAAATTCTCTAACTCTATGTTTTTGTTTATGAGTTGTTTGATTGGATATGTATTGCTGGATAATCTATTTGTGTTTATGTATGTACTGTGTTCTTTGTTTTCTTGCAATGTGAAATAATAGATTGTGTGTTGTATCTACTTATTTACTTGAGATTTGGAACTTGTTTTTTATTCACTAACATACTTCAATTTCTATTTTTATAGGAATGGACACACTCAGAATTTTGGACACTTGATACGAATGGTAATAGGTCAGATTTAGATCAGATTTTATATCCTATGTTTTCATACAAATCCGGTATCAGATATTCATTCTTATTATCCTCATACCCATTAAATAATTGAATATTTTGTATACTAATAAATTTTCTTTTTTACTTTTAACTATTATTATTCAATAAAAATATATTAGAATTAACATATATATATATATTGGCTACAGTAATTCTGCTCTAGTAAGTCAAGAGAACAAATCCTAGTATAATAAAATAATATCATATTAGTTTTATTGACATCTTTACATTATTGTCTTACAATCTTAGAAACTCAATTTCTTATTCTGGAAACTATGTACACGAAAATAAGCAGACAAAAGTTATAAAAGAAACCTTAGATACTTTAAACAAAGATCTAAGTAAACTTTCTATAGATAAAACCATAAGTAGACAATCATCTAATTCCTATGAATTCGGAAAGATCCAAGACATCCCTTCTCATGGTCCTATGAATAAAAACACAAATTGAAAGTTTTTTTAGATTATTACACACGTTAAGATAATCCAATAGAAACTTATTTATGATACCTAGAAGGTTTACATCTAATATTACCACATATCAATTAGAAGAACTCATAAATATCGAACAGAATTTAGACACATTTTCAAATGAACAATTAAATACACTACATCCAAAAAGAATATATAACCAAGGTTTATTATCTTTTTCTACAGCACTGGGTAGACATCACAGAACAGAACCACTCCACCTACTAGACAGATGAGAGGAAAGATTTGCACTTCTGATTGAAGAATTTGCTAATACATTATTACATTGTAAATATAATTACATCCACTTAGGATTAATTGTGTTTGGATTATGAGGATTTACTAGAAAACACATAGGAGCTAAGGTATTTTTAGTACTTTATGATTCTAGATTTTCTGATAATGACAAAGCAGTTATTGAACTCATTGAATTTGATATGAATAGTAATTTAAGAATTACCTATTTATGTTCAAATTTTAATATGATTATTCCAGACTTTATTGAACATATTAAAATCTCTGTTCAATTCAGTGGATATGGTGATTTTTAAAAATATAATATTTATATAGATATTATTTTTTTAAGGCAAAACTATGACTAATATCAATAATAGTTTCAAAGTCCAAATCAATAATATTATTGAGACTCTTACAACCAAGGGAATTTATTTTATAAAACTTAAAGATTTCTCCTCTAATCTACTTACTGGACCAGATTGGAATCTTAATTTAGACTTAAGCATGAAACCACAAACTTTACCACCAATCGAATCTATTATATATAAAGACAGATATGGTAAAATCCCTAATAAGATTCTATAATTACAAACTTTCGACGTCACAGGAAGAAGATCAAGAGGAAACCTAATTTAGTATGAACTTAATGAATAAAGAATGTACCAACTTAGGCCTAGAACCTAACTATTTATTTTATGATGACTTACATGAGTATGTATACCTACCATTTGAAATAACTACCTATTTTACTAATGAAGATCTTAAAAAATTAGAAACATTAGATCTTTTACACCATAAGTTAGAAACAGACTGCATGTTATACTTTGATGAAGATCATAATTATTGTTAAAAAGAAAGACTATTTCTCCAATATCAATTTAATGAATCCTGCTAAATCTAGTGCTACTAGCACATCTAGGCCACAACCCTTACAGGTAAGATATCCAGAAAGTTCTATGCGGACTATGGGCTATGGAGAAGGACATCTTCCAAGAACACAAATCCATTCCTACACAAATAATAATCCCTTATTAAGAACCATAAGAAAAAGAAGATCACCAGAGATAATATATTTTGGGAAAAACTCTGTTTTACTTAATATTGGAGAATGTGATGATCCCTAAATGTATTATACATATTTAGAAAAATAGATAGTCTCTGTTAAATGAGATTATCAAGTTAAATATGAACTAAATATAGAATCAGGGCACACCATGATAAGAGTATGAGAGAATTACTTAGGAGATGTTGCCAGAGTAGCATGAGAATCCTATAAAACAATCCATCCGGAAGAAGTAGCTAGAATTACTTCCCAAAGAAATAACATACTTAATTTCTACTATACTATTCATAGATTTTTTCAGCCCGAGATGCAAACACAGGTTTAAATATTAGACAAAAATAAGCTATGAGAGACTTAGAGCAATTACAACTATTCAATTAGAATTGGATTAAACCCGTTTTGTAATGATTTTCTAGCCCTAACAGTCGTTTCAAGAAATTACTGTAACCCTGAATTAGGAGAACGATTATTTAGTAAACTCTTAGGAGACCTAGAAAAAGAAATACATAAGATCTTGACATATATGAAAGTAGTACCATAATATGAAAATATTGGAGTAAGAATACAACACATCATTTCTGTTTTAAAAGAGAAATGTACTTATATATACATACAAAAATAATTTTAAAACCAACAATATAGATTCTGTAGTCAAATTTATACCTCTCAGTAGTATAGCTCAAACCCCTCAAGAATAGGGCCTTATAAGAACAATCGAACTTCAAAACAATTTGTTACTAAACCTAAAATAATCAGACCAAGAAAAACATACTATGTTAGAAAAAATAGAAAAAAGAAACTTTATCTAAATAAGGAAAGATGTGTAAAAAAATTCAAAATAAAGAAAACTCATGCCAGTACGTTTACTTATTTTGCTTGTAATGAGTCAGGTCATTTATCCTTAGTCTGTCCAAACAAGAAAAATTTATATACACGTGAGGCCAAACTAGTTACCTGCACTAATCTTGATTTAGTAGAAATCCAGTCAGACGTTTTGGATACTTCTTCTATTTATTCAATTATCTTTGTAGATGATGTAGAAGAAGTTCCTCCCTCCTCTGATTATCGCTTAGTAAATTCTTTTCTACAGCCTTTACATGATTATACTGACATTGATTTACTTGATTATATGCCATTAAACTATGATCTGATATTCTAGGAAGACTTTCCTGATAAAATGAATCTAATGTTCACTCAACTTAACACAGGAAGCCAAGAATCTAATTATACACATGATTGACTATTAAAAATAGGAACAGATAACATCCCTTGCTATCTTTATAGTTATTACCTCTCCATTGAAAAACGAGGTAGCTGCACTTTATGTAAAAAATAGGTTTGTAATCTTTGCCTCCAAAAATATTTTATCATTACAATACCTACAACTCAACACCCTAAGAACAATACTAGAAATATTCTCCTCGAAATAAGAGTATCTACCTTGGAAACTTGATTAAACCAAATGGAAGCTCATCTAGATGCTATTATAGCCCAACTAGAAAAAATATTACCACAACCACTTGATAAAGGCAAAGGCCTACAAGTTTACATGAGTTTGTCAGAAACAAACATGGTTTTTATTAAAGCCTCTAGTATTTGTAACACAGGGAAAACCCTTGATATTAGAGTCAAATGTCTTGTTAATATACATAGCCATGAGTTTACACTACATGTCTTTTTAGACAGTGGGACCACTAAATCCATCATAGATGAGACAACCCGGATCTCAATACTACCAAAAACTTTTATTAAGAAAGCCTCCTAACCCTTAATTAGTACCTACTTGGATGGACAACAGTTAACGTGTACAGAATTTGTGACAAACATACACTTAAGATTTTACAATAATTGTGGTACCTACAGTCCTCTCACACTCTCCAAATTATGGGTCAAACCATTATTATATCCTAATATACATCTAATATTAGGACTCAATTTTCTTATAGCACCAGACCGCGCTTTTATTCTCATTAAAGATTATATTCTTTTCTTTTCCAAGCCAATAATCTCACCCATTGTGTCAGATTATCCCTCAGTTGTTCACCCACTTATCATTCCACCCTCACCTAACAATCATCCTCACAATTCAGAGAAATTTACTTATCAGTGTTCCTCGACATGCTCTTATAAACAACAACAAACAAGTACTACTCTTTAAATTTGTGAGTTAGCTTTTTCTGAATTTCAAGAAAACTAGAAACACTTGGCTAATCAAACCCTCCAAGTGATGATTTTCTACATGGGATACCCTTATTGATCTAATAAGCTCAACACAGTTACTTCAGATGATTAATACTCATCAACCCAATTTAGATTTTCTAATCTCTAGATTAGAAAAACTAGAAATTATTAGTGAAAATCCACTCAAATATTAGGATAGGGACAAAGTATATTGCAAATTGGAAATCATTAACCCAGACCTAACAATTAAAGCCTAAGATTTAAAATATACCAATTGGAAAACTGAAGAATGCAAGATGCATATCTAACAATTATTACATCTAGGGGTCATTCAAAGATCTACCTCTAGACATAGAATCCCAGCTTTTATAGTCAACAAACGGATAGAACAAAAACGTGGACAGTCAAGAATGATTTTTAATTACAAAAGATTAAATGATAACTGCTAAGAAAATGGATACAAAATCCTAGATAAAGACAAACTTTTAAATAAGATACAACATTCTAAATGGTACTCAAAATTTGACATGAAATCAGATTTTTTTCAAGTAAAAATGCATTGAATGGACAGCTTTTGCCTGCTCAGAAGGCCATTTTGAATGACTGGTTATGCCCTTTGGCTTTAAAATAACCCTCAAGTTTTCCAACGAAAAATGGATGATATCTTTCGACCTGTTTTCATGTTTACATGTGTATATATTGATGATATTTTAGTATTCTCAAAAACTAAATCAGAACATTATGCCTATTTACATATTATTTTTAATTTATTCGAACAACATGACCTTATTATTTCTTATAAAAAAATGAAATTAGCATAAACACATATAGAATTCCTAGGAGCAAAAATATGCCAAGGATAAATTACATTACAACTACTTTCCCTGAAAAAATGAAAGATACCAAGACTTTATGCTCTTTTTTTTGCCTCCTAAACTGTGCAAGACCTTATCTTAAAGATATTATAAAAATTAGTGGACCCCTATATAATAAAACCTCCTTGATCGGATAAAGACATTTCAGTCAATAAGATATAGCCCTAGTTCAGCAAATTAAACATTTGGTCAAAACTATTCCAAAATTAACCTTACCTCTTGACATGGACTACTTAGTTATTGAAACAAACGGATGTGAAACTAGATGGGTGACATTCTTTATCGCAAAACATCTAAATATGAACCCAAGACAATTGAAAACTTATGTCGGTATGCCTCTGGCAAATATCAAGAAAAAGGACATCTAACCTCACTTGATTATGAAATCTCAGTAGTTATATATTGCTTAGAAGCTTTCAGATTATTTATTTGTAACAAACAAGAAATCACTATCAGGATAAATTTTGAAGTTATTGTCAAATATAGTCAGCAAACCAAAAGCATCAGAAAAGGCATTGGTACTAAGAGATGGCTAAATTTTACAGATACTATAATTAACAAAGGCCTAAGAATACAATGAGAATATATAAAAGGAGTTAATAACTCCCTAGCAGATACTTTATCTAGACTATTGCTAATTGTAACACACTCTTATGACTCTTTATAGGATTATGGACAGACCACAAAAGGTTCGTACTTTCTCTACAAAAACTATTCGCTTTGGTAACCAAGACTTACAACTATTTACACAACCAGAGGATCAGTTTTGTTTTTCTACCAGAGACAAACTGGGCCACATTCAAAATGGCCTCCTAGACAATATTTGGCATATCCCCATTTTACCTGGAAGCTCAGGACACAAAATTGCGATCATTAATGCACTTTCCAACTACTTCCTTACTGTTATACAAAAACCAGTAGGAAAGAAGTTCTCTTGTTATGTGGTTTTCTCAGGCTCCAAGTAGGAGTTTACTCTACCTGGGAAGAAACCAACTTGACTATATAAGACTTTGAACATCCCTACTTTAAGGGTTTTTATTGCTTGGAAGAAGCATTTACAGCTGTCAGAGTTCAGCTTGGCCCACATTTCTTCATTAGTACCCTACTTAAAACAATCCCATTACAGGCCACTGGCCCTGACACTCACACTTTACTAATTTATGCTCAAATAGTTGGAAGTAATGAAGCTAGTTCTGATAACTCTCCAGACAGTACTAAGCCAATTCACAGGCCCGACTACTTGACTCTAGCCCAACTTAAAGAACAAAACGAGGCTACTGCCTTATAAAGGGCTTATGAAAATCGCTTAGCAAGTTTTCCAAATATTATTCCAAAAGACATTACTACATACATAAGAAGTTTGGCCGAAAAATCAACTGTACAAACTTTTATGGACTTATGTGAAGCCCTTAAAGCTTTTCACAAAACTCCCCCTGAAAGCATGATAATAGTATATGAGGCTGAGTTCATCCCAAAACTCAAATGCCAAAAGAAAGGTCTACCTTGTATTGACTCTGACAAATATGACTGTCCTTGCCAACTTATTTACTCCTTTCAAAGAGCCAATGTAGATTATGAAACGTACACTACTACTGCTTACAAAAGATGACTTATCACTCCTTTTACATTACTGGACTATGGTGTCTTGCATAAATTATGGGTCCATGACCTTGATTCCATTAAAGATTTTCTCAAGAAATTGGGCACTATCATTTCCAGAACATTGGAAGAAGAGGAAATCTTTGTGATTTGCACTTTTGACAGTACTCCACCAGAATGGTTAGGCTCAAGATAGAACCAGCCACGCATTTAGTTGAAATTGACATCAATGAAGTTGGTGGGTACCAAGCAGAACTAAAAGATTATCCTTCCGACCCAGACTGATTGGGAAGCTTCTCCCTCTTTTCCTGATCAACTTAAATATTGGCGTGCCTCTATTCAAGGGACAGATTGGGGTTAGCACAAAATTGAAGACTCTGATACTTACCTTCTTGTACGAGAATCTTTCACCAAACAAATTTGTCCGCCAAAGGAAATGAGCACCAGGTTCTTTCCTTTTAATTTCACTACCCAACATACTACGCTCTTTCAACATTATCAAAAGAAGACAGAACGAATGAGTAACAAACGACTTGCTAGTTCAGCACTGTCAGCCAGAGCTTACAAGAGGCTACCCTTGCCAAGTACAGAGCACCAACTCAAGCATCCATCTCACAAGAACCATCTCTGGACTCCACAGGAGAACAGAATCTTGATAACATGGTAGATCCCTAATCGATCAATTCTACAGAAGCTCCACTCACTTTACTCTACAGGAGCTCCACCCAACCACCTCTACAATAGCTCCACTAACAACCACTTGTCCATTACCTCTTTCCGACCCTCCTTTTCTACCATCTGTCTTCCACTTCTAAAAGTCACCACCAGACCCTCCTCCTTTTCTACCACTTGTCTTTCATCTCCAAGCAGGCCCCTTCTCTTGCAAGTAAGCCTTTCTTCTCCTTGAATCCCTCTGCATATAAGAAGCCCCACTCTTCTACTTCTAGGGGCACAGAGCAATCACTTCTTTTGCTTAAACTTTCTCTTTTGCGCGATCTTTCTCAGCTTTCTTCAACCTTAGTTTTTGTAAGTTTTATTTTAGCACCAGTATTTCAACATGTAAGATCAACAGTCTATAAATTATGTTTTCCTATCTTGTCATCATGTAATATAAGTGTCTATAAATTTAAGTTTTCTGGTATGTAAGCTTCTAAGTTTTCTGATTGTATTTTCCCTGTAAAAGATCCATGCTTGCTTTTATAATGAACTGCTGAAACTGTTTTATGATAAACTGCAATCTATTCTACCTATCTTTTCTTAGTTCTTTTTCTTAATCTTTATTTTAGTAACCAACAGGTGAACAATAACTATATCAAGAATAATAAAAAATAAAACCATATAAGACCTACGCTAGCTAAGTAAGAAGGATATCTTTAAGCCAATATATATATATATATATATATATATATATACACACACACACACACACACAGAAACGTTCTATTGCGGAACGTTTCTTTCGGATTGCTATGGACCTGCCCTCGTGACAGGTCTGCGTCATTTTTTTTGTTAGAGTATATTAGTTTTTTTCCACTGTTTTCCGTAGCCCTAATTTCTCCTTCGTCCTTCCTCATTCATCGTGACGCGGCCGCAGAAGAGGAACACCCACAGCCGCGAGGAAACTCCACAGATTTCTCCTTCCTCCTTCCTCGCGACGTGGCTGCAGAAGAGGAACACCCACAGCCGCGAGGAAACTCCATAGATTTCTCCTTCCTCCTTCGTCACGACACGGCCGCAGAAGAGGAACACCCACAGCCGCAAGGAAACTCCACAGATTTCTCCTTCCTCATTTCTCCTTCCTCCTTTGTCGCGACGTGGCCGCAGAAGAGGAACACCCACAGGTCGCCCGAAGCTAGGGTTTCTACCCCTTCCTCCTTCGTCGCGATGCAACTGCAGAAGAGGAACACCCACAGGTGCCTTCCTCCTTTGTCGCAACAAGCTGAACTTAGGGTAACATCTTTAAGGACTTATACTTTGCTGTGTTTAACTTAGAGGACATCTTTAAGGACTTATTTAGTTTTTTCAATGCAACAGAGATAGAGGTTATTTATTTCTTCTTATTCAATTTAGGACTTTTCTCTATCAAATTGTTTTCCATTTTTACTTTATAAAAAATAAGTTATAGTTTTTATTTATTTATCAACTTATCTATTGTCAAATATAATGCGAGGGCTCTCAGAAATGGAAGAAAATAGAGTTGATGATCAAGAATTCATTCCCCAAGTTGCAGATGATAGAAAGCTAAAAATTGGAATGAAATTCTCATCACTAGAGGAGGCATATTCGTTCTATAACCAATATGCACAAGAAGTTAGATTTAGTTCAAGGATAAACACAAGCAAGAAAAATAAGATAACAAATGAAGTGACGTGGAAACAAATTGTTTGCTTTAAAGAGGGGCATACAAATCTAATGCGGTGGAATAAACATGCAAAAGTTGATCATGTATCAAGGGAAAGAGCACGTGGCGCAGTTAGAACGGGTTGTAAGTTGAATATTGCATTTGCAAAGAAACAGACCGGACCTAATTGGGTTGTTAGTAACTTCATAGAAACTCATAATCATCCACTCTCGACTCCATCAAAGGTGCATTTGCTACGCTCACATCGTAATATTTCAGCAGCAAAGAAAACATTGGCAAAATAGTTTTCAGAGGCCAATGAACCAACTTGTCAGCAAATGCAAATATTGAAGATAGAGTATGGAGGGAGTCGGTTGCACAGAAAGAGATATTAAAATTTAGAGAAAAATCTAAGAGCTGAACAAAAGGGTATTGATGCCGAAACACTGATAGAGTTTTTTACATCCGAGCAAGAGAAAAATTCAACTTTTTTCTTTGATTATGAGACAGATTCAGATAACAGATTTAGTAGGTGTTTTTGGGCTAATCATATATCAAGGAGGGCATACAGTGTATTTAGTGATGTAGTTGTATTTGATACGACATATAATACCAACAAATATGGCTTAATTTTGGCACCATTTGTAGGGGTTAATCATCATCATCAGATAATTCTTTTTGGTTGTGGGTTTCTTAGTGATGAGAAAACTGAGTCCTTTGTTTGGTTGCTTACAAAGTTCTCAGATGTCATACCTAAAGGCGCACCAAACATTATCATCACTGATCAAGATCCTGCTATGACAAAAGCAATTGCACAAGTGTTCCCTCAAACGGTGCATCGATATTGTTTGTGGCACATATTGAATAAATTCCCAGATAAATTAAACCCTTTGACTTTTCGAAACCACTATCACAGCATAAAGAATGTCATTGTAAATTCTACAACACTTGATGATTTTGAGAAGTCATGGGAAGAGACTATCAAGGATGCTAACTTAGAGAAAAATGATTGGTTGTCCTTGATGTATGAATTGAGACACAGATGGGTGCCAACATATTTTAGTCATGTATTTTCTACAAGAATATCAAGTAGCCAAAGATTTGAAGGCTCACATGCATTTTTCAAGAAATATGTTTCAAATAAGAACTCATTAATAGATTTTTATCACACGTTTTAATAGAGCATTGAGACATCAAAGACACAGTGAGTTAGTTGCGGACCATATTGATATGAATGAGCAACCCAGGGTTAATACAACCTGGCCAATGAAAACTCAAATGGTTAAGTTGTACACAAAAAAGAAATGACTGGAGTTTCAAAGTGAAATGATCGAGAGTCATAGTTATTATGTGCAACAGTCATTTACAAGAGTTGCCTCAACGGTTTACCACGTGATGAAATTTCAAAGTTCTTCTTCAAAATCAAGAGTGCTCACGCATGACAAACAAAGGGATTACATATCATGTAGATGTATAAAATTTGAGTTTGAGGGCATTCCATGCAGACATATGTTACCTTTTTTTTCATATCAACCAAGTGTTTCATTTGCATGATACGTATATACTCAAACGATGGACACGAGATACAAAAGTTGGAGCAATATATGCTTTAGGGGAGCAAAATGTTATTGATGATCCAGATTCAGAAAGGTATTTAATGTCGAGGCATTCGAGGTTATCCTATAAAGCTTCCGTGTTAGTTGATGATGCGTCTTTGAGTAATGAAAGGACAACCTTCTTGGATGAACAATTCGATTGTATCTACAATAAAATTCAAGAGATGTCCATTAGTACAACATGCAGTGATAGAAGTCAAAGAAAAAAATCCATTGATGAGAGCCTTGGTATTATTGATCCTTCTATAGTAAGAACAAAAGGATGTGGGAAGAGATTAAAATCATCAAAGGAGAAATCTACATCAAATTCTAGGCTTTGTCGTGGATGTGAACAACGAGGAGTATCACATGACAAGCGTAACTGTCCAAATTTACAACAAGGGTATGTGTCGATTCATTTTTTTTCATTTTTTATATGTTTTCTTACAAATAAATTTATTTTATTATATTTATTATATGATAATGTGTCAATTATCAGATCGATTGAAGATAATAATCATATCAGTCTTGACGACACATATGAACTTGATTTGGGATCTATAGCGGGTACTATCAAAGTTTTAATTTGTTAAATTATAGTGGTTTATTGTATTGAGAAAAAGAGATTAATAAATTATCTTTATTGTTACAGGTTCTAGTAACATGCGCTAAGATGTTGTAATTATATATGGTTAGTATTCATCTATTTCATTTATTTGTATGTTTGATTTATTTAGTGCATTTTTTTGTATTGAATGCATACTTCTAAAGAATCTGATATATAATGCAAGGTGGCATAGGTCTTGTGAGAGAGTTTATTCAGTTGTACTCCAGTTACATTGCACAGTAGTAAATGATCAATAAATAAAGTACACATCTTCAACTTGTAATCAAAACAGCTATAAACAATCTATCGAGAAACACTAATCTATGACCACTTTTGAATTGCTGTAACTGTATATATACTAAGTCTCAGCATCAAATTAAAAATAAAGAATCCCAAGGGAGAAAGAATGTCTATCTTCTGCTCTTGTGTAAATGCAAAAGAATATAACCTTTCTATCTGGAACACTATTAAAAAGAATGTATATGTATCTGACTAGTAAATTCTTAAACACTAGAGCAAAACACTGGACAACATCCTCTGAGCCACCGTTGGATATCATCACCAGCTCCACGATCGGAATTCAGACTAAGAGAAAGGAAAATTAACAGTACAAGGATATCTTGTTTTTCTGTTGTTAGACCTAAAAAACGTAAATCTCTCTTCTTTTCTTTTTTTTCCTTTTTTCCCTTTTTTCTTTTTTTTGCAAGGGTCTGATATGGGGAGATATTAGACCCACGTTGGGCTTGATATCTCTTCATATTAGGCCCAACGTGGGCCTGATATCTCCCCATATCAGGCCCTTGCAAAAAAGGAAAAAGAAAAAAGGGGAAAAAATAAAAATAAAGAAATAAAGAGAGATTTAGGTTTTTCAAAACCTTTGGTTCACCACTAGGAATGTCGAAAATAACAATGGAGAGTATATTTGGATTCCTTGCAATTTTAGAAATCTAAAACGTATATGGATTATTTTGTTGATTCTTTCTTTTTATATTTTAAGATCTTTTAGAAATTGAAATAAATAATAAATATCATATTTGAACTCCTTGCAGCATCAGAAATCCACATGAACTGAAATGAAATTAATCGGAACTCTCTAGGTCCATTAGTGGGTTTTGACCGAAACCCACTGATCGACCTAGAGAGTTCAGATTGCAATCATTTCAGGTCCAATGGATTTTTAAAATTACAATGAGTCCAAATATGCTCTCCATTATTATTTTTGACTTCCTAGTGGTGGACTAGAGATTTTGAAAAACCTAAATCTCTCTTTTTTCTCCTTTTTTTTTTTTTCCTTTTTTCTTTTTTTTGCAAGGGTCTGATATGGGGAGATATCAGGCCCACGTTGGGCCTAATATGAAGAGATATCAGGCCCAACGTGGGCCTGATATCTCCCCATATCAGGCCCTTGCAAAAAAAAAGAAAAAAGGGAAAAAAGGAAAAAAAGAAAAGAAAAAAAAAAGAAAAAAGGGAAAAAAGGAAAAAAAGAAAAGAAAAAAAGGGAAAGATTTAGATTTTTCAAAACCTCTAGTGCACCACTAGGAATGCCGAAAATAATAATGGAGAGTATATTTGGATTTCTTGCATTTTTAGAAATCTACATGACCTGAAATGGTTGCAATCTAAGGTCTCTAGGTCGATCAGTGAGTTTCAGTCAAAACCCACTGATGGACCTAAAGAGCTCCAATTGCACCCATTTCAGTTTCTATGGATTTCTAATATTACAAGGAGTTCAAATATGCTCTCCATTGTTATTTTCGGCATTCTTAGTAGTAGACTAAAGGTTTTGAAAAACCTAAAACGTATATGGATTATTTTGCTGATTCTTTCTTTTTATATTTTAAGATCTTTTAGAAGTTGAAATAAATAATAAATATCATATTTGAACTCCTACAGCATCAGAAATTCACAGGAACTGAAATTGGTTCAATCGAAACTCTCTAAGTCCATTAGTGGATTTTGACCGAAACTCACTGATCGACCTAGAGACCTCAGATTACAGTCATTTCAGGTCCTATAGATTTCTAAAATTGCAAGGAATCCAAATATGCTCTCCATTATTATTTTTGGCTTCCTAGTGGTGGACTAGAGATTTTGAAAAACCTAAATTTCTCTTTTTTTCTTCTTTTTTCCCTTTTTCCTTTTTTTTTTGCAAGAGCCTGATATAGGGAGATATCAAACCCACGTTGGCCCTGATATCTCTTCATATCAGGCCCAACGTGGGTTTGATATCTTCCCATATCAGGCCTTGCAAAAAAAAAAAAAAAAAGACAAAGGGAAAAAAAGAAAAAAGAAAAAAAAAGAAAGAGATGTTTAGGTTTTTCAAAACCTCTGGTTCACCACTAGGAATGCCAAAAATAATAATGAAGAGTATATTTGGATTCCTTGCAATTTTAGAAATCTACAGGACCTTAAATGACTGCAATCTGAGGTCTCTAGGTCGAACTGTGAGTTTCAGTTAAACCCACTGATGGACCTAGAGAGCTCCGATTGCACCCATTTCAGTTCCTGTGGATTTCTAATATTGCAAGGAGTTCAAATATGCTCTCCATTGTTATTTTTGACATTCCTAGTGATGGACTAAAGGTTATGAAAAACCTAAAACGTATATGGATTATTTTGTTGATTCTTTCTTTTTATATTTTAAGATCTTTTAGAAGTTGAAATAAATAATAAATATCATATTTGAACTCCTTGCAGCATCAGAAATCCACAGGAACTGAAATGAGCTTAATCGGAACTCTCTAGGTCTATCAGTGGGTTTTGATCGAAACTCACTGATCGACCTAGAGAGCTTAGATTGCAATCATTTCAGGTCCTATGGATTTCTAAAATTGCAATGAGTTCAAATATACTCTTCATTATTATTTTTGGCATTCCTAGTGGTGGACCAGAGGTTTTGAAAAACCTAAATCTCACTTTTTTTTTTCCTTTTTTTCCCTTGTTTTTTTTGCAAGGGCATGAAATGGGGAGATATCAGGCCCACGTTGGGCCTGATATGAAGAGATATCAGGCCCAACGTGGGCCTGATATCCCCCCAAATCAGGCCCTTGCAAAAAAAAAAAAAAGAAAAAAAGTAAGAAAGAGAGATTTAGGTTTTTCAAAACCTCTGGTCCACCATTAGGAATACCGAAAATAACAATGGAGATTTTCCTTTCTCTTCGTCCGAATTTCGATCGTGGAGTTGGTGATGATATCCGGCGGTGGCTCAGAGGATGTTGTCCACGGCTATGTGTTCGACTCCTTTTAATGTTCCCTGGTCAAGATTGGTTCGTGTTTTCAATTGTTCCAACTATTTTTTGATTCTTTAGCATGTTTCAAAACTGTACTTCTTTTCAAAGTAGCGTACGTCTTTTGGTAAATTTAGATCTCTACATGTGCCCTTTGTTAAATTGTCGTAACCATTTTATTGGGTTTTTCATGTAAAAAAAACTTGCCAGATGGAGTAAACAATAAGAGGCATATGACATTGCATTACAAAAGTATATTTGAAACTGAGATAAATATGTTTGTTTAGGCTTTCTATTATGAAATTCCATAGTTCCATTGAAATATTTTGATGTTCATGACAAACATAAACATCCATAAATAAAAGGATAGACCTTGGTTCTATTTCATCTCTTCAACAAGTTTAGTAATAAGCATAACACAAAACTAATATCCATCCATAAATAAAAATAAATAAATATCAACATCATCCATAATTGCATTTCTTTATCACATTACAACACTAGTACTACTTAACTAGGTCAACCAACAAACAAAACAAGTATATAGCCAAAAGAATTAAGTTCATTATCACTAATATACAGACCATAAACGGTACATTCCAATTTCCCATATTATGTCCAGGATAAGCAATGTGTTCACTCCCCACCCTTGACTCCGCTCTTGGCAACATCCTAAAATGTATATCATTAGTGTTTTCATTTCCAGTATCAGACCTCACCCACTTTAACCATCCATGATGCTTACATCCATAATATAGTCTTCCTGGGTTCTTGATCGATCTAGAGACTAGCACCAATGCTCTTAGTCCGCAATCCCTGCATTGCACAGTTTCATATTTGGTATGGTTGATGCTGCTGTTACTTGATGATGTCATTCAAGCACAACCTAAAAAGTAAAATTTGACCAAATTAAGCTAAACAATAGCAATTTGCTTAAGTAATGGGAAATCATACAATTTTATAAAAAATTTGACCAATTTACATTGAAAGTAGCCACAATTTACATTAAAATACCTAAAATTTATGACACATCATATTTTATAATACCTTATCAGTGTTTGCATTGAGACAAAATTAATCTAATTTACAAGAAATTAGAATATATTACAGTGTTTAGAATATCTTTAATGAATCATATATCACTTATGGTTTAATCAATATCTCCCTCACATAGGTGTAGTTCTTGATTCCAAAATTCTAATAAATCTTATGCAGTTATGTCTAAAATTTACTCTTTTCCTTTGTCAATCTTGACGAGCAAAAAATTGGTGTTACCCTTTATTTCCCAAAGTTTAGTCCTCATTCTCCAAAGAGATGAAAAATAAGAAAGCAACTGGTTACTTGTAGGCCGATAAAATCATCAATCGGAACTTCACAAGTATAAGACAGCTTTAGGAACCAGTATACAGGTGAGTTTGGGAGAGCTTTGGAAAAGTGCTTTAAGGCTTCAAAGTACTTTGAGGTTCAAATAAGGTGTTTGGTAAGGATATGATCATGTTTTTTCTCCAATGCACAATCTACTCAAATCCATTTTTACAATATAGGTGAGGAGCACTAGTACAACTTATTCCCCAAAGTTAATTCATAATTTACGGCTAAAACCAATATAGTGTAAGAGATGAAATATAAATTCCTGTAACAATAGAGGGCAAGAGAAAAAAAAAGTGACGTCAAGCAGTTATATATACACACCAAGCAGTTTAGAATATCTTTAATGAATCCTATATCACTTAGGGTTTAATCAATATCTCCCAGACATATATTCAAGATATTGTATATTACAAAATGCATAAATTCAAGATAGGTCATAAGCGATTTTTGAAAAGAAAACCAAGATTGTAGGTCACAAATGATTGGAGAAAAGAAACCCAAGCAATGAGAATGGGTTGTACCGTTGAGGAGAACAAATGGAGGTGAGTGAGGTGCGGAAAAACCCTAGCTTCAGCTTGGCGCAACGAAGGAGGAAGGTGCCTATGGGTGTTCCTCTTCTGCGGTTGCGTCACGACGAAGGAGGAAGGGGCGGAAACCCTAGCTTCAGCTTGGCGCGGCGAAGGAGGAAGGGGCGGAAACCCTTGCTTCAGCTTGGCGCGATGAAGGAGGAAGGCGCCTGTGCATGTTCTCTTCTGCGTCCGCGTCGCGAGGAAGGAGGAAGGAGAAATCTGTGGAGTTTCCTCGCGGCTGTGGGTGTTCCTCTTCTGCGGCCGCATCGCAATGAAGGAGGAAGGACGAAGGAGAAATTAGGGCTGTGGAAAATAGTGGAAAAAAAAACTATTATACTCTAACAAAAAAATGACGCGGACCTACCACGAGAGTAGATCCACAACAGTCCGAAAGAAAACGCAACAAAACGTGTATATATATATATATATATATATATATATATATATATATATATATATATATATATATATATATATATACCATCCAGATCACTTTTAAGCGCCTGCAGTCTGTACAAGGATCGGGCAACATATCAAAACTAGTGATGTGGATGTTTTTTTAATATTTAGACTAATATAAAATTATACAAAATATTATGGAATTAATGTATCTTATAAATGGGCCCATTCATATATGGGCCGGAAGTGAAATTAACCCAGAAGGGGTAACTCAAGTAGGGTTTTGTAATTTGGTTTTTAGGTCTTATTGGCGTCGTCCTTACCTGTTCATCGCGGGACGCACCGACGGGATGCTTCACTCCCTGGTCCGCCGCCATGCCCTCCCCCCATCGTTCCAGCTCCGTCTCGTTTTCTTCTCCACCGGCACTTTCGCCTCCTCCTCAGGCGGCACCTCTTCTCCCGATCCCCACTTTATGGTCGACTACCTCGTGAACTCATGCGGGTTCTCTGCGGACGGTGCTTCAAAGGTCTCCAAGTCGCTTCCCCCTTTTCCGTCCACCGAGAAGCCCGACGCTGTTATTAGATTCCTCAGATCTCAGGGCTTTGACGGCGCTAATCTCAGAAAGACAATAACTTGGAGTCCGACAGTGCTCGGCTGTGATGTGGAGGCGAGCCTCGCTCCAAAGTTCAAATTTTTGCGCGACCTAGGATTATCTGAGTCCGACGTCATCGATGTCGTTATGCAGCATCCCATTATTATGGGCCACAACCTTCAGAACTCGCTTATTCCCAAATTGAAGGTTTGGGAAAGTCTCTTTGGATCGAGGGAGATCCTCCTCAAGAATCTCCGGAAGCGTAATTGGTTTTTGAGCAACAATATTGAGAAAGTACGCCCTAACTTGAACTTCTTAAGGGATGAATGTGGTATTCCTGAAGCGCGGATTTCTCTTGTTTTTAAAAGACATCCAAGCTTCATCGTGCAGAACCCAGATTCGCTCCGGGCTTTGGTGGATAGAGCTGAGGGGATGGGAATTTCCCGGGAGTCTGCGATGTTCGTCTGGATCCTTGATGTGCTGCAGGGGGTCAGCAGGGAAAAATTTGAGACCCAAGTCAAGCTCATGAACAGCTTTGGTTGGTCGAACTCAGATGTCATTGCTGCAGTCAAGAAATTCCCACATTTTTTATCCCTTTCCACAGTGGTTTTGCAGAGAAAGATGGAATTTTTAATCAAGGATGTTGGTATGGCACCATTAGACATTGCTAAGCAGTTAGTGTTTTTAGCATTGAGTTTGGAAAAGAGGTTAATTCCTCGATTTCATGTGATGGAGATATTGAAATCTGAAGGGTTATGGACTTTACAAGACACGCTATGTACAATTTTCTTATCACCGGGACCTAAGTTTATGCAGAAGTATGTGCTCCCTTACAAAGATAAATTACCCAAACTGCTTGAAATCTTGTGAATTGTAGCTGAGTTCAAAGGGAATTATCCAGACTGCGAATGAATCTAGGATTTATTTGGGTATTGACTGGATAAGCAATGATATCGAACCAACCTTTTCATGCAGTGTACTTGTTATTTTTATCTTCTATATTATGAATGTAACTGTTTCTGTTTCTGTAGTCATGAGGATGTTAGTTCTCTGAGTTCCGTTTTGCAACCTGATTTAGCTGAAAAGGATTTGTTTCAGGAACTTATCAGTCGTGCTGCCAAGGTCATAGATAAATCATTTTTATTTTCATGTTCTGTATTGTACATGCAACTGTTTTTGTAGACATGAAGATGTCAGGTTTTCGGAGTTCCATTTTGCAACCTTATAGAATTGAAAAGGATTTGCTTTAGGAAGTTGGTAGTTTAAAAATGATGAATATAACATTGAATTTAGGATGTCTAGAAACTCAACATCTTATGACTGTTCAATCCATTTAGAGGAAAAATCTTTCTAAAAGACAAATATCCTTTAAGTGAAAGTTGGCAGTTAACTCCTTCCACTTGCACTTTGTTTGGGAGGAGGTGAGGAAAGGAGAGGGGAGGGAAGAGTAAATAAGGAGGAGAGAATTGATCCTTGTTTGGAATAGAGTGAGGTAAGAAGAGAAGGGGAGAGAAGGGTAACCCTTCCCCTTGTATGCTTTCGAATTAATGAAATTTCTTACCTCCTGAATTGGGGTGTAAGGAAGGGGAAGGGGATCTCACAACAAATTTATTCCAATTTTATCTTTATTTTGGGCAGTGACAGTGGAGGTGTCTTGTTGACGAGATGATACTGGCTGCTTGCGGAGGCGGACGACGTCTTGAGATGGGTAAGAGGCGAAGGCGTTGATGGCTTGCGATGAGTAGACGAGAAGGCATCGACTGTCGATGGCTTGCGATGGGGAAAAGGGGAAGGCGTATGGTCGGTGGCAGGTGTGGCATTGGTTGGCGGCGAGGTGTGGTACCGAGCGGGTGAGTAGAGCATAATGAAATTCATGACATAGTAAATTCAATTTACGAAATTTATATTTTTAATTAAACTTTTATTTTAATTTATTTAATCAACTCCTAACTTAAATATGATATTTTAAATAGGTTTTTCAAACTCTAATTATCCTATTAAAATATATATAAATTTATTTTAAAATTTGAAATTATAGATAAATTATATTTATTTATCTATATATTTTCATCCTATTAATAATATTAATTTTATTAATTTAATTTAATTTAATTATTTTTAAAGAGTAATGATAATTTTATAATTTTATATATTTAGTTTTCATTCTTCTCTCTTTCTTCCCAAACAAAATAACAGGGGATCTATGTCAGCTACAATGCCTTCTGTCAAGGTTAGCGAGTGATATTTTTCTTTGTAACTGATTTTAACACCAATTAGTTAATATTTTTCAAATTTCAAGTGACATAGAATTTACATCAGCATATTGTCTTAGAATCTCTGCATCCAAATTCAACTTTCTTCTCCTTCCTGTGTCAGAAAAAAAATTATTCTCACTTCTTACATGTAAATTTTTCTTTGCTTCAACTCTTTTTCAACTTTCTAATGCACATCAATTTACCTAATTGTCTTCATATTTTTTTTAGGTACAAAAATTCTAAAATTAAGTATAATTCCTCCTAAATTCAATTACAGTTAACTAGAATCTAATATCAATTGGGAATCGATCGGCAATCAATCTATTTGTCGTGAGGGAACATAAACCTCATTAGTTTTTATAGGTACAAAAAGTCTAAAATAAGGTATACTTCCTCCTAAATTTAGTATAATTTTACTAAAATCGGGTATATTTTTTAATCTAATTGAACACGAATCTTTTTCCGTCTACCAATCAATTAGCAGCTCATGTCAATAGATTACTTAGCCTAAGTTAATTGATTGGCATGAGCTTCGATCGATTGGTCAGATGGAAAAAGAGTCATACATAATTGATAGAAAATATACTAGATTCTAGTTTAAATGTGCTGAATTTAAGAGAAATTATATCTCATTTTAGATTTTTTGTACATAAAAAATGAAAGTAATTAGGTAAATCGATATGCATTAGGAAGTTGAAGCAAAGAAAAGTTTACATGCAGGGAGAACAAGAATATTGTTAGAGTGTATACTAAAAGCCTAGCTTTTATATAAACATTTATTTAGAAATAAAGAATCACAGTGGTCAATATCTACATTTATTTGTTAAATGTAATTTGTTCAATTAATTTATATAGTAGACAACATGGTGTGTAGTGTCACACACAGAAGATCATGTTGTCGGTTCTTTATAAATTATAAATAGTTGCTCGCGACTAAGATGAAAATGAACAAACCATTGAAGTAGTCGTAGTGTAATTAAGTATTAGTTTATCTTAACTAATAAATTACACTGATACACTCCAAGTGTATTGAGTAGGACCATTTTAGGTAAGTTCTTTTTTACTGACTTTATAAAAGAACTAGACCTTAGTTATTATGGAAGTGTGTGCTCTTAACCCTAATATAATAACAAACACATATATTTAGTATTTATTTCTTTGACTTATCAAAGGGTGAGGTTTAGCTCGATAAATCAATATGCCCGATAAGTTGGGAAATGATATTACTTATAGTGTGTATTGTTGATTATATAAGGAATCTGTGTCCTAGTTATCTAGGTTGAGAATGCCCCCCAAGAGGAGCTCATAAGGATTGTCATGTTAAACCCTACAGGTGGACTTAGTCCGACATGACAATGAAGTTGAGTGGTACTACTCTTGGAGCTAGATATTAATTAAGTGAGTTGTCAGTAACTTACTTAATTAGTGGATATTTGTTATCTTAAACACAGGGAGACTAACACACTCATGATAAGAATGAGCTCATAATGTAATTTGGGATTGGTGCGGTAGTGCGGTAATAACTCTCTAGTGGAATGAGTTATTATCGATGAACTTGAGTTGTGTGTTCGAGGCGAACACGGGATACTCAAGCTCATCAGAAGGCCAAAACCAATTTCTCCTCTAGGTCCCTATCGTAGCCTCATTATAACCTCAAGTCCATCCAAATGTAAGACTCTTCTTGGTGTCCAAGAAGTGGGCCGGTCCAATACTTGGTGAACAAGCAAGGGCCGGCTACATCCTCTTCTATAGGGGTCGACCCTTTGCTTGGTGACCAAGCATGAAGGGGCCGGCCACAATAATTCATACAAGGAGGGTTGTTTTGAATTTTTAAAATTTTCTCTTTGTAGAAAACTATAAGTTTTAAAAGAGAGATTTTAATTTTAAAAACTTTCCTTATTTGAATTAGGCCACATGTTTTAAAAGAAAGTTTAAAAGATTTTAAAACTTTTCTTTTTTAATCATCCTTATGGTTTAGGAAAAAAGGAAGAGGAGTTTTAAAATTTAAATTTTCTATTACCATGTTAAAAAAGGAAATTTTATAAGAGAAGTTTTAAATTTTAAAACATGGTTTTAATTTTTAGTAACTTTCCTTTTTTAACTCAAACTTTAGAAAAGAGAGCTTGTAAAATTTTATAAGAGTTTTTCTTCTTGTAAATTTTATAAAAATATTCCTTTCCTCTTATGGGGGTCGGCCACCCTTGCTTGGTGGCCAAGCAAGGTGGTCGACGATGTTTAAAAACAAATAAAATCATCAAATTTATTTTTGGTGATTGATTCAATCAAGAGGAAATAAAAGGAAAAATTAAAAAGGAAAAGGAAAAACTCTTGGAAGATTTTAATTTTTGTAAAAATTCTTCCCTTATTTGCCTTGGGCAAGTATTATAAAAGAAGGGGTGAGGAGGCTTCATAAGACACAATTCTTATTCTCTTGCTTGGAGAAACTCAAGTGGCCGACCCCTCTCTCCCTTTTTCTTTTTTTTTCCCTTTTGCTCTCTTCTCCTTGGTGGTGGTGGTGGCCGGATTTTAGAAGAAGAGGAAGAAGCTTTTAGGTGGTGTTCATCTTGGAGGATCGTCACCCACACGACGTCCAAGGCGAGGCGAGGAATACGACAGAAGATCTTGAGGTCATTAGCTTACAAAGAGAAGGTATAACTAGTAGTTTTCTTCCGCATCATACTAGTTATTTTCTTTATAACAATTCTGAATACAAGAGGCAATTAGATATAGTTTTTCGAATTAGTTTTTCGAGTTTGTGTTTTCTTCTTTTTCGAATTTGTGATTCGATTGTTATTTTTGGTTAACCTAGAGTTATTTAAGGAAATTAAATATTAGCTTTCCTTAAAAGGCTTTGTCTAGGCGGTGGTGGTTGCTCTTATATCCAAGAAAGTCATGTGTCTCGCCATTAGGGGTGAGCAGTCAACCCGCCAAATCGACCAACCCGCTTATACCGACCCGAACCGAATCGAAAAAAAATAATCCGCCGGATATAGGGCCGGATGTAGGGTCCTAATATTGCATTATCTGATCTAGTAGGGTCGGATAATTTTTTATCCCAATAACCGAACCAACCCGATCCGTGATCACCCCTACTTGTAGCAACTAATGTTGATAAGTTGTTACACGTTGTAGCAACTACTGCCAATAAGCTGCTACACGTTGTAATAACTATTTCTGATTAGCTGCTATAACGTCTAATAAGTAATGTCTATTATCATTTTAAAAATTTTATTTTTTTGTTATATTTATATTTATATTTTATATTTCATTGGATATAGGGTCGGATATCCAAATAACTGACAACCCGTCGGATATCTGATATATAAGAACCGTCGGATATAGGGCCGGATGTAGGTCCCGATTTTGCATTATCTGATCTAGTAGGGCCGGATAATTTTTTACCCCAATAACCGAACCAATCCGATCCGTGATTACCCTTACTCGCCATGCAGTCCTGGAAGCCAATTTTGAAAATTAATATTTAATGGAATTAATAACTTAGGTAGATTTGAATCAATAGTGTTAAGTTCCGCTTGCGATTCAAATCTAAACCATTAAGAACATATAAGTTAAATTTGGAATCAATGATGTTAAGTTCCGTCTGCGATTCCTAATTTAACTTTTAAAGAACACAATAGGTTATTTAAGGAAAGGTTCGACACTTGTGCAAAAATTTTTGTACAGTGGAACCGGTACATTTTCCTAGGACTAACCAACAAATATACAAGTCACACAGAGCACAGACGGATAACCCGCTACAATATATTTCATCAAAAGAACTAAACTCGGATTCAGGAAAATTGCACGATCTCATTTTCTAATGCTCCCCTTCTTTCTTCTGACGTTGCTCCCACTTCATCGATGCTCTCGATGCTCATCTCTAATGAACTTGCTCTATCATCTTCTTGGTGACTTGCCATCAATGCAAGTCTGACATAGGCTACGACGACCGAATCTGATAACGATGTTTCGTCCCATATCGCTTTTAGATTCTTATGTTTCGTCCCATGTCACTAAAAAGAAATGTTTGCATGCAGGGAGTGACAAGAAAATACAATTCACACAGAGCACAGGCGAATAACCCACTACAATATATTTTATCAAAAGAACTAAACTCGGATTCCATCCTTTTTATGAACAAACAACACCGATGCTCCCTACGATGACACACTCAGTCTGATAAAGCCCTTGTCTAGCAGCTCTTGCAGTTGCTCTTTTAGCTCCTTCATTTCTATAGGTGTCAATCTGTATGGTGCTTTAGATATTAGAGCAGTTCCCGGTATTACTTCGATCTCAAACTCTACCTCTCTGATCGGTGGTAGTCTCGAAATGTCATTCGGAAACACGTCAGGAAAGTCCTATGTCACTTCTACTTCATCCAGACTCAGTCTATGTCTCTGAATGGATGAAGATGTTAACTAGAAAGCCCTCACACCCTTTATTCATCATACGTTGAGCTTTACAGCTGTAATAACGCAAGGTAGATTTGGTTTTGGTGTTGCATCGAACACAAAGGACTCATTGAAGGGTTGAGTGAAAATAAATTTTTTCAGATGTAGGAACTAAGAAGGAAGTTGAGTTTGCATGCACGGAGTTTAGGACAATTTGCCCGATTTACATTGCATGCGCCTTCATCGAACATTATGGAAAATGATATCCTTATTATGAATAAAGAGTCATCGTATTCATGTATTTTGAAGCATATTAACCTGAGCTTCCATAGCTAAATAATTTGAATTGTACACTGTTTATAAACAAGATTTGTTAAATCAATGAGAACTGAAGGTGCTAGTGGTATACAGAATAAAGGATCAGATGTTTATTATCTATATAGATTAGTCTTGCATATTGTTCATTGTTGAAAAAGTATTCATGTCTTGGCCACTGTATCAATGGTTAGTAGTCACTCGTAATTTACCTCTTTCATACTGGCACAGGGATAAATTGACAGGGGCGCCGAAGACAAACCAATCACCTTTTATCACATTGTTTAAAAAGTATTCATCTAGATAGCTAGAACATATAATTTGTTATTATCAATGTCATGGTGTAGTGATGATAAACCTTTCCTGTACTATCTGATTTCGTTGTGTAAATAAATCCCTCATTCTTTTGGATATACTAATTTTTATCTCGAGATGATATTATGGATTAATTCCAGCATTGTATGGGTCTATCTAAATTATATCCTAGGTCTCTGATGAGATTGTGAGAATTAAATTTCATTGATATGCAATATCTAGAAAATGTATTTCTGTAAGCTGTAAATTTTCTAGCAAAAATGTTCCATTACAGTAATAAGACTAATAGGTACTGCAGTGATTTTAGGGACTAGAAAATACCTCCATATGCAGTGTGGTCTCTTACTAAATGCTCTTTATAATATGAACTACTATTCTTTATTTGTTGTTACAAAGGGCTTGAGATTAACATGTTTTTTTCCAAGATTTTTAGGAAGGAAGCATTATTTATTTACCTTCAGTATAATTTTGTTCTCTTATCATCTGGTCTGAAAAATTCAACAGATGTTGTGATGTGGGAGCTACCTTCCACTCCATGAGGTTCTCATTCACACACCACATCAATCATATCTTCCTCAAGGACAAGAGGAACCTCAATAATTTCTGATGGATATCAATTTCACCAGGGACATCGATTCATTATTGAGGTGACCACTCCACCACCATGCTACAATCAGCTCACCAATCTACCTAATCTTATCACATTGCAATTAAAATTTTTATTTTTTCATTAAAATAAATCATGATTAGGAAGATTTCAAGTTTGATTATCAAAGCATGTCTTTCTCAGTGTTTTCTCTTAGGGAAAGAAATAGTGGTGTTAAAATAAAATAGCAGAAAGGTTTTTTTGAACTATCTTATCTTCTATTTTAATTGTGCAAATCCCAAATCTTATTTTAATGCAATACTATTCTTATAGCTGAATAGAGTCTTGGTGTAACGGTAAAGTTCTTATTTTATAATTAAAAGATAATGGATTCGAATCTTGAACACAACCTCTTATAAAAAGTAGGATAAGAATACGTACAATGGATCCTTTTTTAGGATCCTGTATGACAGGAGTTTCGTGTACCGGGCTTTTTGACTATTCTTACAGCTGACGGTTGGATCTCTTCATTCTGATACCAACATAAAGATAATTAAAGACATGAAACATTGAAGAGTAGCTAAGAATTCTATTTGCAGCAGTAATCACTCAGCAAATATGGTCATTCTGCAGCAAGGACAGCAAGGCCTGGTCTCCAGCCATGGCTGGGCGCAGTTCCAGTGGAACCTGTGCGCACAAGGCAGGTGAACGAGGATGTCCCCGGTCATGAACTCTTCGAGGCACACCACGCAATCCGACTGCTCCGACGACTTCCACCTCAGCTTGCTCCAGCTAAACCTCTTCTTATTGCTCTTGGAGGAGAATACCTCCCTCTGCACATTGCCAGGGATCTTGTGCTGCCCTCCTTGCTTCTCGTTCTTGCTCTGCTTCATGCTTCCAGCACTGTTATGCCTGGCAATCAAACATATCCGCTCAATTAGCCACAAGAAGATCCAACTGATTCAGACAAGTTGTAATTCTAATTCATATCAATACCTTTTAATCTGTAATCTGTCATCCAACCTCTCCTTGGCTTCCCTGGCAATATGCCCAAGTGCTTCATCATGGAGTTCTTGGTTCAAGATGCTCCTTTTCTGGTGATATTAAAAGAGATAAAAGAGTATTATCAGAATTGATCGGATCAAATTAAATTAGTATTTAGATTATTTTAATAATTCTATTATAATTATTAGTTCAGAATTAATTCTTAGTATTTAGATATAACAGTGTGTCAGCTGGAAAGAAAACAAACTCAAATGAAATATTCAGTCATACCGTGAAGCCACTACTCAGATGTTTCTCGTGGCCTGTTGTGTACAAACTGAAGGATGATCTCCTTGTTGTACCGGGCGTAGTGCCGCGGAGGTGGAGGCTTCTCCGACGAGCGTATTCGACACCAGGGAGCATTCCTGCCATGCCAACAAGCCCTTGAACTTTAGCTCCTCCCAAGTCTCAACTGCCCTTCATCCTTCTCTCACCAACAACACTGGATTTAACCAGAAAAGGTACTTCCATGAATGTGCTTATGGAGCAACCAGATGGCCATTTAAAGAGTTGGGTGGGGAGATAAAAGAGGAGAAGTTCTATAGTGGAGGCCATGTAGCCACAAGGCAAACAAAGACAGGGGCCCTTGAAGGTTACGGCCATATTGAGAGCAACAACAACCTGACATTAACCAGCACTGTATTAAACTTCATTTTGCTTGAAGTGCCTGTCTGGCCTTTTTCTAGATAATATGAAATTATCTAGAAAAAATTGATTTTCTAATTAATCAGTTGAATATAACAACATTATATATATTGTAAATAGATCATCATAAATTATTTCTTCAAATGAATAGTTTAGTAAATCAATTCCTGAGCTTCCCCATGTTTTTGTGTTTTTTTCTTGGTTCAGGATTTTAGGATTTCAAATTTACTTATAACTGTTTAATAGCTATTTGGTAGTTTTTACATTCGTGTAACAACTATTTAGTAGTTTCTATAACTGTTTAAAAGTAATTTTAATAAAATTTAAATAATTTTGATGATAAAAGTGTTGAATGTTTAGGATATAAAATTAATAATTTAGAATTTAGAGTTTAACTATGATTATGTAGTAGTTACTTAGGTAGTTGTTACAATTAAATAACAGCTACTTAGTATATAAAACATCTAATGGACATCCTTTTAGATGTTTTTTTTTTAAATTAAGATATCATTTTAGTGATTTGTATATTTTAGGGTGCTGTTTTGATTTTTGTAAAAATAATAAATTGTGTGGAATCAAAGGTTATTTTATTGTCTTAAAGAAAAAAGTAATCTTGACCTTAATGTTAAGGTCCCTTAGCCCAATAAAATGTGTCAATACTTAAATAAAATCGATGGCCATATTATCAAAAGAGGGGTATTTGGTGGGTAGCAAAGAAGTTATTGGTGATCGACAAAAAGAGGTGAGCTAATATACTAGATCATGATATCATCCACGTTATCAAAGCAATGATAAATAAATTGAAACTATTGCCACCCCCTAAGAGGTGGGACTGTAAATGAACCAAACATTCATAAATAAGTTTGGTATTCGATTTTGTAAGAGATTGTTTATGTTCGTTCAATATATACAAGATTAATTAAATAAACAAGCTTGAACAACTCGTTAAGTTAAACAAACAAGTTTAAACATATATGTGTTCAGCTCGTTAATGTTCATGAACAATATTCACGAACAATGTTCACAATCATATTCATTAATAAAACTCTTTTCAATATGCTAAATAAATAATAAAATAAATAAATAAATTTAAATTATTAAGATTAATAATCAATCAAATAACTAAAAGTTTCAAATAATCAAATAAGATTGAATTGAGAGTTCGATAATATCTAAATAAAAGAAGCTCGAACCAAGCCCAAGTCAAGTTCAAACCAAGCTCAAGCCAAGCTCAAGCCAAGCTTGAATTTAGAGCTCGATAACATCTAAACGAACCCAGCTCAAGTCAAGCTTCAAACAAGCTCAAGCTCATAAAAAAAAAAACCAAGACGAGTTTGAACAATCATTTTAAAAGCTTGGTTCATTTTAAGATTGGCTCGGCTCGGCTCGGTTACCTTATCAAACAAACTTGAACACCATAAAACTCGACTCGGCTCGGCTTGTTTACAACCCTACTAAGAGGTACAGTGGTTAACCCATACATTGAGGATTCGATTCTAATGTAGGGTAAATCTTATGCCCACAGTGCTTGAACTATTAGAATTGCTAGGATACCGCATCGGGATCCGATTGCACTTCCTAATTTACCCGGTAGATGGAATAAGAAAAGACTACCTATCTTCAGAATTAATCGGATCCAAGGCATGGATACCTAGATTAATAATAATAATAATAATAATTAATAGACTAAAACTATTAATTTATTAACGAGCTAAGTAGATCGAATCCAAATGCATTAGATTGAGCCCGGAAGAGATCAGTGAATTAGGCTTTTACCGGATCTATTTGGGTCGACCTCACGTGGTCGTTTAACACACACGCAATGTTTCACTCCCTGGTCTACCTCCATGCCCTCCCTCCTCTAACCCAACTCTGTCGTATCTTATTCTCCACCGTCACTTCCGCCTCCTCCTCAAGTTCCACAACTTTTCTCGATCCCTATTTCCTTGTCGAGTACCTCGTGAATACATGGGGGTTCTCCCCGGACAATGCTTCCAAGGTCTCCAAATTGCTTTCCCGTTTTCAGTCCACCGAGAAGCTTGACGATGTTCTTGGATTCTTCATATATATATCTTAGGGCCTTGATGGTGCTAATCTCAGAAAGATAATATCTTGGAGGCTAGGATTGCTCGATTGGGATGTGGAGAAGAACCTTGCTCCAAAGTTTCAAATTTTGTATGACATGGGTTATGTACATCCAATGTCGTTCTACTACACCTGACAGTTATCGACCTCAACTTCCAAAACAACTTCTTCGTCGACCAAAGATTTGGGAAAATCTATTTGGATTGAAGGAGATCCTCCACAAGAATCTCCAGAGGTGTGAATGGTTTTTAGCAATAACATTGAGTGCTCAAAAGATTATTTCCGGTATTTACATATGAATCAACAGGATCAATAGCTTGTGCTGTATCATCTTTTCAGCCATGCTCAAAAGATTTTTAAACTTTCATAACTACGTGGGATTTTTTAATTTTCATAATTATGTGATTTTAATAATTTGTTTTATTCTTTGGTAATTAGATATTAAAAAATAGAAAAATAATTTTTAAATTTTTTAGTTTTTATTTTGTATTTTTTAAATTTTTATTAAAATTTTAAAATTAAAATGAATAAACTATAATTTTTATTTACGTCTATAACTTTTTTCTTTTTATTTTTATCGCCACGACATCCGAGCTGGAGATAGAAACTATAATTTTTTTTAAAAAAATTTTGATCGGCAAGACATTCCCAGCTGGGATAGGAACTAAGGCTTCGTTGGGTATAATATAATTTAATTTGTAATGTAATTAAATTTATAATGTAATGTATTGTAATCTTGATTTACATTACTACGTTTGATAATGTAATGTATGTAATCTTTGATTACAAGGGTGATTACATTCTTTTGTTTGGTGTCCATTATTTTTTATAAGCAATGTAATTCGTATTATTATAAAATGACAAAAATATCCTGTGACCTCTACCGATGGCCGCCGCACCTCTGTTGGAGCTTGCGACAACCATTGACCGGCAGTGGGCGGCGGCGGCGGAGATCGGCGGTGGGCGGCGACTGACGACCGGTGGCCGGCAGCGACCAACGGTCGGCGGAGCAGCGGTCAGCAATGGCCACCGGTGGTGGCGGCCGACGGCGATGGGCGATGGTCGCGGTGGACTAGGGGTATATTCGGTATTAAAATTTTGATTAAATGGTGACCTCGGAATGTAATCAGATTACATAGTATTTGCTTTGTAATCCAGATTACAATACTTAACTACTTTTTGTAATCCGGATTACATTACATTATAAGTTTAAAATTAAACTAAACAAAATAATCAGCTTTGTAATGTAATTCTGATTATATTACAAGGCAGATTCCACCCTACTAAACGTAACATAAACAGAAAGAGGAGAGAGGAGCGAGGAGAGATCTTTTAGAAAAAGATAATGAGTAAGCTTTTGACAGGAGAGATAAAATGAAAAGAATATATTGAGGAGAGATCTTTTAGAAAAAGATAATGAGTAAGCTTTTGACAGGAGAGATAAAATGAAAAGAATATATTGTAGGTCTCTTGACAGTCAGTAAGAGGGATGAATTATCTGAAATAAAAAATAGAACTTCTCTCATCTTTTCAAGTCGAAGTTGAACTTCAACTAGATAAGAAAATTAAAGCTGTCTGATCTGATCGTGGAGGTGAATATTACGATGGATATGATGGATCAGGTAAACAACGTCCAGAACCTTTTACGAACTACCTTGTTGAGTGTGGAATTGTACCTCAGTATACCATGCCTGGTACACCTAATCAAAATGGTATAGCTGAGCGTCACAATTGAACCTAAAAGACATGGTAAGAAGTATGATGGTTTTCACTTCTCTAACAGAGTCCTTGTGGGTGAAGCACACAAGACTGCAGTTCACCTATTCAATAGAGTACCTAGTAAGGCAGTAACTAAAACCCTATTTGAGATATGGACGGGTAAGAAGCTTAACATTAGGCACTTACACGTCTAGGGTTGTCCAGTTGAAGCTAGGCCTGACAAGTCTAATGAAAGGAAACTGGACTCAAGAACAGTTAGCTGTAATTTTATATAATACTCTGAGAAGTCAAGAGAGTATAAATTTTACTATCCCTCTAACAGATCCTTCTTCAAAATGGGAAATGCCAAGTTCATTGAGGACAGTGGGAGTAATAAAATCAGGGAAGTATCTTTTGAGGAAAGCATTGACGATCCTCCTGTGGTTACTACTAGTGCGATCAGTAGTGGTATGGTTACTATACCGCACATTATGAGTCTCACATATCCAGTGAGCGTAGTGAACCAAGACATTCTCATGACATCTCCAATGTAATTGGAGGAACCTGCCACTGAAATTGAAGTATTGCCTCATATTGATGAGCAAGTACCTCAACCACCTTAAACACAAGTGTCTTTAAGGCGATCCACAAGGGAATGGAGAACCACAAATTCTCGTGATTATGTTTATCTCTAAGAGCATAATTTTGACATAGGGTTGGAGAGTGATCCTATATATTTTCAAGAAGTCAAACAATACTCTAACCCTAAAAGGTGGATCAATGTCATACAAGAAGAGTTGAAGTCTATGACGGATAATAACGTTTGGGAACTTGTCGAATTGCCTGAAAGAATGAAGCCGGTTGGCTGTAAATGGATATTTAAAAATCAAGCGGGATTCAAGGGGTAATGTCGAAAAGTATAAGGCTTATGTTGTTGCCAAGGGATTCACTCAGAAAGAAGACATTGATTATAAGGAGACTTTCTCACCTGTGTCGACGAAAGACTCTCTTAGGGTAATCATAACACTTGTGGCTCATTATGATTTAGAACTACATCAAATAGATGCAAAGACTGCATTCCTCAATGGAGACATAGAGGAGTCTATATATATAGTGTAACCAGAGAACTTTGAGTCTAAGGACTCAAAGCACCTCGTATGTAGATTAAAGAAGTCCATTTATGGTTTAAAGCAGACGTCCCGTTAGTGGTACCGGAAATTTGATCAAGTGGTTATCTCATTTGGATTTAAAGAGAACTTCGTTGATCAGTGCATATATATCAAGTTCAGTGGGAGCAAATTTGTTATACTTGTTTTGTATGTGGACGATATATTGCTTGCGAGTAATAATAAGGGTATGCTGCATTAAACCAAGTCATTTCTATATGGTAATTTTGAAACGAAAGATCTTGGTGAAACATCCTTTGTTTTAGACATACAGATCTATCATGATCATTCAAGAGGCATTCTTGGACTTTCATGATAGGCCTATATTGAAAAGGTGCTCATAAGGTATGGTATGTAGAACTGTACACCCGGTGACACACCTGTGTCAAGAGGTGACGAGTTCAGCTTGCAGCAGTGTCCACGGCTTGAACTTGAAATAAAGGAGATGGAACAATTCCCATATGCATTAGCAGTGGGAAGTCTCATGTATGCACAAGTTTGTACTCGACCAGATATAACATATATAGTGGGGATGTTAGACAGATATGTTAGTAACCCAGGATCGTCACACTAGAAAGCGATAAAGAGAGATGCGGTATTTACAAAGAACTAAAGGATATATGCTCACATATCGAAGATCAGATCATCTGGAAGTGATTGGATATTTAGACTTTAATTTTGCTGGATGCTTGGATAGCAGGAGGTCCACTTCGGGCTATATCTTCATGCTTGCTGGAGGGGCTATATCTTGGAAGAGCGTCAAACAGACGCTAGTAGCCACTTCTACTATTGAGGCAAAGTTGGTAGCATGCTATGAAGCATCCAATCACGGGATTTGGCTGCGAAATTTTATCACAGCATTACATATCATTGATGGCATTGACAGACCACTGAGGATCTACTGTGATAATAAAGCTACAGAACTTTATGCCAAGAACAACCGCAGTTCGTCGAAGTCCAAGCACATCGACATCAAGATTCTAGCGGTTAAAGAAAGAGTTCAAAGTTGTCAGATTATGGTAGAGCACATCAGCACAGATTCCATGTTGGTCAATCCACTCACCAAAGGCTTGGTGCCTAAGATGTTTCATGCGCATGTTGTGGATACGAGAGTCCTTCTTATGGAAGAAGAACTCATCTAGTGGGAGTCTGTATTTATCTTATTGCTCTATATTTGATAGTAAAGACAAACATTTTGTTTTGATTATTGTACGCACTTAAAGTTCAAAACATTAATAGGAATTTATATGTTTGTTTGATACTCTGACTCTGATATCATCATTTACTACTACTGTTTAGCGTTTGATGTTTGTAAATATGATATAAATTCTTTTTAAAATCATACAATTTGGATCATAATTTGCTATTGCATTTTAGTATAAAGTATTTTTCAAATATGATCTGACCTCTTTTGAGGTTATCTTAGGACCAGTTGAAAATTGTCATGTATTGATCACATTTCATGTAATTTTCACTCTACATATCTACATCTTGATCTATGCCATTAATGACATTGGTATTGTGATTATTGTTAGGGTTTGTTATGATCATATACAGTAGTTATGATCTCTTTAGTCCTATACTGATGAAGTTAATGGACCAGATTATTTACAGGAGTATTATGTACCCATAAAGTTTGATATCAACTAAAGTTTTACTTGTATTCCATATACAACTCATGTATAGCACAAGTGGGAGATTGTTAGATATAATTATCCCTATTAGGTGAGATTATTTGTAAGTTGCATATGTGAATACGATCTGAACCCTTTAAAGTGATCTAACTTAGATTTATTGGGTTTGGTTATTGGTTGTAGACCATGTATGTATAGAACCTTTAGTCTTGCATCTATTATCATCTATATGTTGATAATAGTGTTCAGTATATATGGATTTATAGTCTCACATCTATTATTATCGATGGACTGATAATAGATGTGCACTATATAATAGGTTGACCCCCAGAGGATTAAGATAATCTTGAGACGTCTTTTCATTCCCCATTGACGAAGAGAATTTGGCACCGTCAACCCTAAATCCTCCGGAAGACCTACCTTTTCCTTCCGCTATTTTTTCTTCCACAGGATCTTCTTGACGACGTTAAAGGACAAAGATATGACTCTTCAATCAGGTTCTTTGTCATTATGTTTATGTATTATTTACTTTTTATGTCATGTTCTCGATGAAACGAAGATCCATGCATGTTCTTATTTTTTCCTATACGAATTCTTATTTTGATTATCTAGAATTTATGCGGCTTAGGTTTTTATGAGAATCATCAACGGATACTTACAAATATATCTTTTAGGAAAGATGAAACTTAGGTGCACAACATTAAAAGTTTTTAATGGAAATTGCCGAAGTTTCCTTATTTGTTAGCACAAAAGTTGGAGTCTTTTTTAATGTTGTTAATTACAAATTGTTACATACATGTGAAGTATTCTTTGCTTGAGATTCTTGTATAATAATTTGAATTGTAAAGCGATCATAAAGATCTTATCCTACTATATATATATATATATATATATATATATAAAATTTGAATTGTAAAGTGATCATAATTCTCAAAAGTATAGCCGGGGCAATAGCCAAGCCAGCTTTGTTAGGTGATTATCCTCTGCTGCAAACTGTAGTGTTATATATATATATAACAACAAATTGTTACATACATGTGAAGTATTCTTTGCTTGAGATTCTTGTATAATAATTTGAATTGTAAAGCGATCATAAAGATCTTATCCTACTATATATATATATATATATATATATATATATATATAAAATTTGAATTGTAAAGTGATCATAATTCTCAAAAGTATAGCCGGGGCAATAGCCAAGCCAGCTTTGTTAGGTGATTATCCTCTGCTGCAAACTGTAGTGTTATATATATATATATATATATATATATATATATATATATATATATAGGCCGGTTATGCTGGGCGGCATTCGGTGAGCTCCTGTGCGCGCCTATCCACTGTGGCATTCCACCTCACCTTTTCTTTTTTATTTTTTTATTGTTAATTGTTTTTAAACTCTTTCGAACAGGTTTCTTCGCCCTTCCCCTGTTTTCGTCTCGTCTTTTCCTCGCCGCCACTCTTCCCTCTCCGAGGCGCGTTCTCGCCACGACTCTTCCCTCTCCTCGACGCAATCCTCACCGCAGCTCTATCCTTTCCTCTCCTCTCCTCAATGCCGCCCTTGCCGCAACGCATTGGTGGACGCCGTTCTTCGCCGCAACAAGTAGGTTTTTCCCTCACCGCGACGTTGTCCCCTCCTCGAGACCTTTGTGCGACGCTTTCTGAGCACCGCCGCCGAACGTCGTTCCTCGCCCGGTGAGCTTTCTTATGCCCTTCTTTCTAGGGTTTACGCATCTTCTCCTTCTTCTTCAGAAACACTATTTTGACTTAATATCTATTTTGAAAGCATGCTTTAAGTACTCACTCTCTCATCTTTTGCCTCAACTACGATTTAGTGTATATAGTTTCACTGATTAACCCTCTCTTTTCGTGATCTTGATTTGGTTTTAAATTCTTGATTTTGCTTTTTTATTCATTTCTTCTTTAGAATATCTTGTGCTCTGTATATGTGCTTGCATGAATACTTAACCTAGCAAGGGATATCTGAATTCGGTTTATTCATCATGACAGGTTTAGTTTTTTAAGCACTAGTCTGGAACAGAAATACACCAAGCACTAGTTTTTTTAAGCACTATTCGGTTTATTCATCATGACAGGTTTATTCTCTTTGTGACTTAATTTCTGCCATCTTTATCTTGGTCTTTCTTGCGGATCCCTTATAGACTTAATCTCTGCCATATTGATCTTGATCTAATATGAAGAAAAATATTTGTCTATTTGATTTAAAATGTTTTTGTGGATATATGGTGATATGCAGAGCTGAAGTGTTGATACGAAGAAGAATATTGGTTGAAGTGTTGATTAGAAAATGTTGGTAGTCAAATAGTTATGTTGGTATACCCTATCAAAAATTATGTTTAGGGTCATTAGTTAATTTGTTATATTGATTGCTTAATCAATTGTTGGTTATTCTTGTAGTCGATTATTATGGGTTAATAATTAGGTTCAGAATTCCTTTTTTATACTGAGCTCAATAATTGTTGTCTCATTTTTTATAGCTTGATCACTACGCTTCCATGTATTTAAATGCCTTATTGAACTATATTCTGAATGTTGTTTTGTAAAGATTTGTTATTTTTTTTGCAGGACTTTTAGAGCGTTATACATCAGTCTTTCAAAATTAAAGAGGAGGCAATAGAGCTTATGAAGCACCCATGGATAAAAAATCTGCACCCACATCAAGTGGAAAAGAAATTTCATGTACAACTTCATGTTCAAATTCAAGGGAAAAGTTCCAAAGTCTTAAAAAAATAAGTTGAAAGATGTATTAAAAGAGATAAAGCAATAATTATATTATCTATAAATTAGTGATGATGATTAAATATGCTATTGCAAACTGTTATTTGAATTGGCTTCCTGTATATTAACACTGCTGAAGTCTTCTATTTGTTTATGTAAACATCGACTGTGTCTTAATATTAACACTACTAAAGTTAACGTTTGCATCATTAAGCACTAAAATAATGTGTAGATCAATTCTCCATGTCTTTCTTTAGTTATTTGTTTTTGGTTGACCTAAATAGAGTCGAGATTAAAAGTAATTGTCTTTATTAAATAGTGATTTTGTATGGATCTTCTATTACGGCTACTACCTTCTTTCTTACTTTCTTCATTTGAGACGTAGAAATCAGTAGGTAAACAACGTTGTCTGTTTAATTATATTGATAAGGACTTGTAGTTTTTTCAACTCTACTAGTTTATTGCAACCATTAAACATGGATGGACGTTTTGTAGCTGGAGTTATGACTTTGTATTATCCCTTTATTGAAAATATTGACACAAGGTCCATTTGAATATTTTATTATAGCATCATAATCCTATTAGCAGTAAGTTATAGACCGATTCAATTGACTGTGTATGGATTTGAGATAAGTCAAATGTCAACGAAAAACATTGTCACAAGATGTCTCGAAGTTGAGAGGCATTTCGTTTTTCAATGTGTGGTTTTAGTTTCGATAAAGAGGGCACAAGAATACAATCGTCACACAGTAAAAATACTGGGCGCATTAGAGAAATATTAATTTAAGCCCCTCAACTATCCTTATTACCATTCACTGAATCAAAACATAATGAGGATGATAATAGCGCTGTCTTAAAAAAAAAGTACAATCATTGAGTAAAAATCTCTCATACAAATTTAATTCTCATCCAGTTATCCCATAAATGTAGCATCATAACAAGTCACAAACATCTTAAATTAATAATGCTGTCTAGAGTCTAGAGTCTAGAGATGATAGCAAAACATTGCCATAACCAGAGCATCGACTCGAGATATGCTTTTCTTAATTCTATAATCCACATTATCCATGGATGTTGTACAATCAAGCTATTTTTGCCCTCAAGAAGTCCTATCTTTGGATGCTACACAGAAGAAAGCAGTCAAATGATTCTACAGAGCAGACAAGTACAGTAAAAAAAAGAAAATGTTGGCAAAAAGCGATGCTCAGTCACCTGACCCATGGATTTCTGCCGCGGAACAAACTGAAAACAAAAAATCATTGTGAGAATTTAAGAAAGAATACCATAGCATAATCCATATGTTAATTAGTAAAAAAAAATCATTTAAGGCATCCTTCAAGGATAAAATTGATCATAGAGTACCAAATCCAATAAAATTCATCTACTAAGTGAATCAAGAAAAGCCTAAACATATTTACCTAATTGCAATAGATTATAGTTAACTGAACATCATCCTAATGTATGTTGTTAGAATTTGCAATAATAAAGACAATTATTAACTTTAATTTCTCAATCAATCAACCACTATAATTTCATATAAAATGAAACTTTGATAGTACCAGCTATAGATGCCAAATTTTCTTCATATGTATCTTCATCGCTGCTATGTTGATTATCTATAGTTGATCTGGCAATTGACACATCATCATACTTATAAATTTTATAAAATTATTTGATTTACAAAAACTATCATACAAATATAGGATTAATCAATACATACCCTTGCTGCAAAATTGGACAATTGCGTTTGTCATGTGACACACCTCGATGCCCACATCCACGACATAACCGGGACTTTGAGGTTGACTTCTCTTTTGATGATTTCAATCTCTTCCCACATCCTTTTGTTCTTACTGAAGATGGATCAAGAATAACAGGAGCCCCATCCATGGATTTCTTCCTTTGACTTTCATTTTCGCATATTCTACTAATGTTCTTCTCTTGAATTTTGCTATAGATACAATCGAATTGTTCATCCAAGAAGTTTGTCCCCTCATCAGTCAAAGATGCATCATCAATTAATATCGAAGCTTTATTGGATAATCTTGAATGTCTTGACATCAAAAGTCTTTTTGGATCATCAATAAAATTTTGGTTCCCCAAAACATATATTGCTCCAACCTTTGCATCTCGTGTCCATCTTTTGAGTATATACTTATCAGGTAAATGAAACACTTGATTGATACGAAAATAAATTAACATATGCCTGCACGGAATGCCCTTAAACTCAAATTTCCTACAGCTACAAGAAATGTAGTCCCTCTGTTTATCATACGTGAGCACCCTTGGCTTGGAGGAAGAACAACTTTGAAAGTTCATCACATGGTAAACTACCAACTCAACTCCAATAGATTTTTGTTGCACATAATAACCATGACTCTCATTCATTTCATTTTGAAACTCCATCCATTTCTTTTTAGTATACAACTTAACCATTTGTGTTTCTATTGGCCAATTTGTCTTAATTCTCTGATGCTCATTCATATCAATATGGTCTGCAACTAACTCATTGTGTCTCTGGTGTCTCAATGCCCTATTGAAACGGATGACAAAATCCATCAATGAATTCTTATTTGAGACATACCTCTTGAAAAATGAATGTGAACCTTCAGATCTCTGACTACTTGACATTCCAGCACAAAATACATGGCTAAAATATGCTGGCACCCACTTGTGTCGCAATTCATACATCAATAACAACCAATCATTTTTCTCTAAATTAGCACATTTGATAACCTCTTCCCATGAATTCTCAAATTCATCAGGTGTTGTAGAATTTACAATGACATTCTTTATGCTTTGATAGTAGTCACGGAAAATCAAAGGATGCAATTTATCTGAGAATTTGTTTAATATGTGCCATAAACAATATCGATGCACTGTCTGAGGAAAAACTTGGGCAATGGCTTTCGTCATAGCAGGATCTTGATCAGTGATGATCACGTTTGGTGCACCTTTAGGCATGGCTTCTATGAACTTGTTAAACAGCCAAATAAAAGACTCAATTTTCTCATCACTTATAAGGCCGCAACCAAAAATAATTGTCTGATGATGATGATTTACTCCTACAAATGGTGCAAAAATCAAACCATATTTATTGGTATTATATGTTGTATCAAATACAACTACATCACCAAATAAATTGTATGTCATCCTTGATAAATGATCTGCCCAAAAACATCTAATAAATCTGTTATCTGAGTCAGTCTCGTAATCAAAGAAAAAAGTTGAATTCTTCTCTTTCTCAGATGTAAAAAACTCGATAAGTGTTTCAGCATCGATACCCTTTTGTTCATCCCTTAGTTTCTTTTCAAAGTTTCTAATATCTCTTTCTGTGCAACCTACGCTCTCAGGCCCTCCATACTCGATCTCTAATAATCGCATTTGTTGACAAGTTGGCACATTAGCCTCTGAAAACTGTTGAGTTAATGCTTTTTTTGCTGCCGAAACATTACGATGTGAGCGTAGTAAATGTACCTTTGAAGGAGTTGAGAGTGGATGATTATGACTTTCCATGAAGTTACTGACAACCCAATTAGGTCGAGTTTGTTTCTTGACAAGTGAAATCTTTGATTGACAACCAGTTCTAACTTCACCACGTGTTCTTTCCTTTTTTTGTTGATCACTTTTTGCCTGTTTATTCCGTTGATCATCTGTGTGCCCTTCTTTAAAGCATACAAATGTTTTCCAGACAACTTCATTTGTCCTCTTATTTTTTTTACTATTGCTTATTCTTGCGCTAAATCCGGCTTCTCGTGCATATTGGTTATAGAACGAAAATGCCTCCTCTAGTGATGCAAATTCCATCCCAGATTTTGGCTTTCGATCATCTGCAACTTGGGGAATATATAGTTGCCCCTCATTGTCATGGTCTTCCATTGCTGGGGAATGTCAGATTTAGATGAAGTTCAGCTCTACATATCATCATATATCCACAAAAACATTATAAATCAAATAAATAAAATACTCTTCTTCATATCAGATCAAGATAAAGATCAAGATGGTAGAAATTAAGTCTATAAGGGATCCACAAGAAAGGCCAAGATCAAGTTGGCAAAAATTAAGTCATATTGGTCATTTTGTTTTTGTGTATGAGCTAGCTAGTAATACAATGCCATTTTAATGTCACCCACATGAGTTCATTTCCTGGTGTATTTTTGTTCGAGACTAATATTTAAAAAACTAAACCAATCATGATGATTAAATCGAATTCAGATATCCATGCTAGGGTAAGAATTCATACAAGCACATATACATATCACAAAAAAAAAATTCAAAGAAGAACAAAATAAAGAAGCAAAACCAAGAATTTAAAACCAAATCCAGATCATGAAAAGAGAGGTCTAATCAGTGAAACAATAGTCATTAAATCGTAATCGAGGCAAAAGATGAGAGAGGGTGAGTACTTAGAGTATACTTTGAAATAAACATTAAGTTAAAACAGTGTTTCTTCTTCTTCGTATCAACACTTCAGCTCTGCATATCACCATATATCCACAAAAACATTTTAAATCAAATAGACAAATATTTTTCTTCATATCAGATCAAGATCAATATGGCAGAGATTAAGTCAATAAGGGATCCGCAAGAAAGACCAAGATAAAGATGGCAGAAATTAAGTCACAAAGAGAATAAACCTGTCATGATGAATAAACCGAATAGTGCTTAAAAAAACTAGTGCTTGGTGTATTTCTGTTCCAGACTAGTGCTTAAAAAACTAAACCTGTCATGATGAATAAACCGAATTCAGATACCCCTTGCTAGGTTAAGTATTCATGCAAGCACATATACAGAGCACAAGATATTCTAAAGAAGAAATGAATAAAAAAGAAAAATCAAGAATTTAAAACCAAATCAAGATCACGAAAAGAGAGGGTTAATCAGTGAAACTATAGACACTAAATCGTAGTTGAGGCAAAAGATGAGAGAGTGAGTACTTAAAGCATGCTTTCAAAATAGATATTAAGTCAAAATAGTGTTTCTGAAGAAGAAGGAGAAGATGCGTAAACCCTAGAAAGAAGGGCATAAGAAAGCTCACCGGGCGAGGAACGACGTTCGGCGGCGGTGCTCAGAAAGCGTCGCACAAAGGTCTCGAGGAGGGGACAACGTCGCGGTGAGGGAAAAACCTACTTGTTGCGGCGAAGAACGGCGTCCACCAATGCGTTGCGGCAAGGGCGGCGTTGAGGAGAGGAGAGGAAAGGATAGAGCTGCGGTGAGGATTGCGTCGAGGAGAGGGAAGAGTCGTGGCGAGAACGCGCCTCGGAGAGGGAAGAGTGGCGGCGAGGAAAAGACGAGACGAAAACAGGGGAAGGGCGAAGAAACCTGTTCGAAAGAGTTTAAAAACAATTAACAATAAAAAAATAAAAAAGAAAAGGTGAGGTGGAATGCCACAGTGGATAGGCGCGCACAGGAGCTCACCGAACGCCGCCCAGCATAGCCGGCCTGTATATATATATATATATATATATATATAATTTGAATTGTAAAGTGATCATAATTCTCAAAAGTATAGCCGGGGCAATAGCCAAGCCAGCTTTGTTAGGTGATTATCCTCTGCTGCAAACTGTAGTGTTCGTCCTCTTTCCAAGGAGGTATTTATTTTTCTATCTTCTTCCACCACTTAAATTCATTAATTTTATGTGTTTATTTATAAGCTGTTTGATTGAATTTATAATGTTCTCTATTTATGCATGTTATTGTATTATGTTTTTTTTTTATGTCAATATGATATATATAGTTTGCTGAATTTGCTAATCACTTATTTATTTGAAACTTAAGTTTTAAACTTTTTTTTCTTTTTTATTCTAGATAAGTTTTAATCTGACATTTTCTCATGAAAATATATTTTTATTTTATTTTCATTTTACACCTTTTCTTTTGAAAAGATAGTTTCATTTTATTTTTTTTTATACCTTTTCTTTTTGAAAAGGTAGTTTAGGTCTCTATTTAAATAGACGTTATATATGTAACTTTGGAAGATAAGTAATTTCCCTTTTAATTAATCAATTTCGTTTGATTATTGGAGGTCGATCCCCTCGAAGCGATCACCCTATCCCCTTTTCCCTTTCTCTTTCGATTTTTTCACGTGATAGGCCCCCGGGTTCCTATCAACTTGGTATCAGAGCGAGTTCATTTCATCTTCGTCCTATAGTATCTCGCAGCAACTTCAACAATCGCATGGTCTTAACCCGACTTCAAGAAAAGAAAATTCACTCTATCATGACGACCGGAGGATCTCATCCTGACGCCAAATGGGCTCTGGAATTTGAAGCTAAGCACGAGACAAGGATGGATAAACTCGAAAAAACTATGGCATCGTTGGTCACAATAGTGCAAGAATTGAAGGATCGTTTAGAAGCAGATTCCAGCTCAAGCATACTAATCAAAAGGGGAATAAATCAATAATCTCGACAACAACAATATGACCAAGGAGCAAACTCAAATGAAGATCGAAAGCACAACCATCTACGTATGAAGGTGGAATTTCCTCGCTGGGAGAACAACGATCCGATTGGATGGATTTCAAGGGCTGAAAAATATTTTCGCTTCCACAGCACGTCGGGCAATGCAAAGGTAGAACTAGCATCTATAAATCTTGAAGGCGATGTCATCCAATGGTATGACTGGCTTGAAGCATGCCATGGGCCTCCAAAATGGGAGGAATTCAAGGAAGAACTCATTAATCGATTTGGTCCCTCTGGTTATGAGAATGTTGATGGAGAATTGGCCAAAATTCGACAGACTTCAACCGTACTAGAGTACCAAGGGCGATTCGAGCGACTCTCTAATCAAACTCGTGATTGGTCAGAAAAGCAACTACTGGGCACTTTTATTGAAGGACTTCGCCTTGATATACGACGAGAAGTAAAAATGAATCAACCCCGCACCATGAAGGCTGCCTTATCCTTTGCACGACTACAAGAAGAGAAGATCAATGAGGAAGGAAGAAAAAATAACCAGGTAATTTGTGAAAACCCATCACATTTTCAACACCTCGTAGATTGACAAAAGAAGAGATCAAGGAAAGGATGGCAAAGGGATTATGTTGGCATTGCGATGAAAAGTGGCACCGTGGTCATTAATGCAAGCAAAAGAGGATACTGATGATTGAACCAATAGAGAACTCTGAGGAAGAAGATGATTTCTATGAAGGTGAAACACAAGATAATATCAATGAAGTACAAGATGACTCTATGGCAATATCAGTACATGCCTTAGAAGGACTACAAACTCCACAATTAATGAAGGTAAAATGATTCATTAAAAAGCAACCAGTAATGATACTTATAGATTCAGGAAGCACCAACAATTTTCTAGACTCAACCTTAGCAAGAAGACTTAAACAAAAAATAAAGCGAGCATCTACATTTGATGTTAAGGTGGCGGATGAAAGATCACTTACAAGTCCAGGAAAATACGAAGGTATTAAAATTATCTTACCAAATTATGAATTAATCACAGATCTTTTTCTTCTACCCCTGGATGGATGCGATGCTGTACTTGGAGCACAATGGTTGAGAACATTAGGAGACATAATATGGAATTTCTCTCAACTAACAATGCGCTTCCAAGATCAAGGAAAAGAAGTTTGCATCAGAGGCAAGAGACAAGATACTATCACATCAATCAGTAGTTATCAGGCAGAGCGGCTATTAAAGAAAGATTGCTCCATTTTTCTCATGCAACTCTCCATCAAAAAGGATCCTAAAGGTACCTCATATACCCCTCCAGAATTAGAGGCACTTCTTTTTAAATTTTCTATGATATTTGCTGAGCCAAAGGGACTTCCTCCATCACGTTCACATGATCATCGTATACCTCTAATACCGGGGAGTGCACCAGCAAATGTTAGACCTTATCGCTACCCTTACATACAGAAGGAGGTAATTGAGAAGATTGTACAAGAGATGCTTCAAGCTGGTATTGTTCGCCCAAGTGTAAGCTCATATTCATCTCCAGTACTGCTTGTGCGAAAGAAAGACGGAAGTTGGCGAATGTGTGTAGATTATCGGGCACTCAATAAAATTATGGTGAAAGATAAGTATCACATCCCCATCATTGATGAATTACTTGATGAATTAGGAGGTTCCTCATTCTTCTCAAAATTGGATCTTCGCTCAGGCTTCCATCAGATAAAGATCTATCAGCCAGACATTCCAAAAACAGCCTTTCGGACTCATGATGGTCATTATGAATTTTTAGTCATGCCTTTCGGTTTAACTAATGCACCTTCTACATTCCAAAGTTTGATGAACGATATTTTCAGGCCTTATCTCCGCAAGTTTGTTTTGATTTTCTTTGATGATATCCTTGTTTATAGTTCATCATTCGAAGATCATTTGCATCACCTTTATAAAGTACTCACTCTTTTACGTGAGCATTCTCTTTTTGTGAAAAGATCTAAGTGTAGCTTTGGGACAATTAAGGTGGAATACCTTGGTCATATTGTAAGTAAAAAAGGAGTAGCTAATGATCCCTCAAAGGTGCTAGTTATGAAGGAGCGGCCCACCCCAAAGAATATCAAGGCATTACGTGGTTTTCTGGGTCTCACAGGTTATTATCGTAAATTTGTAAAAAATTATGGAAAGATTAGCGCTCCACTAACGGCTTTGTTAAAGAAAGATGCATTTAGATGGTGTCCTGAAGCAGAAAACACATTTCAAAATTTAAAGGAGGCTATGACGACAACACCAGTTCTTGCACTACCTAATTTCAATAAGCAATTTGTCATTGAAGCCGATGCATCTGGAGTTGGAATCGGAGCAGTACTTATGCAAGAAGGACAACCATTAGCTTTTACTAGCAAGGCACTATCTCCTCTATATCAACAGATGTCAATTTATGACAAGGAAATGTTGGCTATCATACACGCCGTTACAAAATGGAGACCCTATCTTCTTGGTCGATGCTTTCAAATACGAATTGATCATAAGAGTCTTAAGTTCATCTTGGATCAACGTATCTCAAATATGGATCAACAAAAATGGATCAAGAGACTTTTAGGATATGATTATGAAATCGTTTACAAGAAGGGAATGGAAAATACAGTAGCTGATGCTTTATCTTGCCTTCCTAACCAAATAGAGTTCACTGCTATATCCTTAGTAACTTGCAAAAACTTGGAGAATATAAAAAAAGAGCAAAAGGAAAATTTAGCGGCACAGGCTCTCATCCAAAACATATTACAAAATTTATCGCCAGAACCCCACTATTCTTGGGATGGAGAAATTTTACGATATAAAAATAGAATCTTCCTTCCAGCAAACTCAGCTGAAAAAGAAGTAATACTGGAGGAATTTCATTGTTCACCAATTGCAGGGCATTCTGGCTTCCTACGCACGTATAAACGGATTTCAAGAGCTTTCTATTGGAAGGGAATGAAGAAGGATATCAAAAACTTTGTTGCTGAATGTGATATATGTCAAAGAAACAAAGGAGAAAATGTAGCAAGACCAGGTCTTCTTCAACCCCTTCCTATACCTGAACAAATTTGGACAGACATTTCCATGGATTTCATAAATGGGTTACACACTTCACAAGGACAAAGTACTATCATGGTGATCGTTGATCGTCTGACAAAGTATGCTCATTTTTATACATTATCGCATCCTTATACTGCTGCCCGTGTTGCTCAAGCATTTGTTGACCATATAATCAAACTACATGGTCTATCAAGATTTATTGTCACTGATAGAGATCCGATTTTCACAAGTGAATTTTGGAGAGAATTATTCCAATTGCAAGGTACTAAACTTAATTTTAGCACATCCTACCACCCACAATCTGATGGACAAACATAGGTTGCTAATCGATGTTTAGAGAATTATTTACGTTGCTTAACTAGTGATAGACCCAAGGAGTGGGTTCGTTGGCTTCCATGGGCAGAATGGTGGTACAATACGACCTACCACTCAGCTACTAAGATTACCCCATTTGAGGCCGTTTATGGATGTATACCACCCTCAGTTAGCTCATACACACGTGGATCAACAAATGTGCATCAAGTCGACCAAAATCTACGCACAAAAGACCAAATATTGCAACTTTTGAAAAATAACTTATGCGATGCACAAGCAAGAATGAAGCAATTGGCCGACATGCATTGTTCGGAAAGAGAATTTGCAATAGGAGATTGGGTTTTTCTAAAACTACAACCATACAAACAAGTTTCAATTCGTCGTTCAAACTCTATGAAGTTGTTACCGAAATTTTGTGGTCCTTATAAAGTGATAGAACGTATTGGACCTGTTGCTTATCTCTTGGAGCTTCCACAAAATTCTAAAATACACCCTGTATTTCACGTGTCTTGTTTAAAGAAGAAACTAGATGATAAATTTACTCCTCAACAACATCTTCCTGAAGTGAATTCAGATGGTGAAATTAAATTTCAACCTTATGCTATTTTAGAAAGGAGACTTGTGAAGAAGAACAATCAAACAACGATTGAGCTATTAATTCAATGGGACAATTTATCTATCGATGATGCAACATGTGAATTATATGATACCATTCAAGAAAAATTTCCAGAGTTTATTGATAAACAACCTTGAGGACAAGGTTGTTTTGAAGGACGGTGGAATGATAAGATCCTTTAATGGATCTATTCAAATAAATCCATTAACTTTATTTCATTTTTAAAATAAGTTTTAGATTTTTTCTTTTTTATTCTAGATAAGTTTTAATCTGACATTTTCTCATGAAAATATATTTTTATTTTATTTTTCTTTTACACCTTTTCTTTTGAAAATGTAGTTTTATTTTATTTTTCTTTTATACCTTTTCTTTTTGAAAAGATAGTTTATGTCTCTATTTAAAGAGACGTTATGTAACTTTGGAAGATAAGTAATTTTCCTTTTAATTAATTAATTTCGTTTGATTATTGGAGGCCGATCCCCTCGAAGCGATCACCCTATCCCCTTTTCCCTTTCTCTTTCGATTTTTTCACGTGATAGGCCTCCGAGTTCCTATCAAGAATTTTTTTTTTTTTTTTTTGCTATTTCCCGTGTCGAAGGTATGAAAAGATACATAAATTATTTTCTGAATTTATTCAATAGCCAATAAAAGTAAGATCTCTATCTTTAAAATTAATTAGGCAAAATTTGAACATTTAAAAAAATAATGATCAATCAGCTAAATAGACTTTAGATTGACGTGATCCAAACATAAAGGCGATATGTAACTTATCAAAAGAATTGTGAAATTTTCAAAAGACGCATAGTTTGTTATTTCTCAAAGTATGCAATTTTTTTTTCAAAAAAAATACTCTTCCGGCTTTTCTTGTTCAATTCTAAATAATTATTATTATTTTATTTAAATGGAACTAAATTGAACCAAATCCTCAAAGGGCACTTAGTTCCTCCTAATTTCCTCATTCTCAACTACCCTTCAACCGTCTCGCAACAACTACACTGGCTGAGACTGCAAGGTTCTCTCAATGGTCGAAAAAATATTTAGGGTCTATATTTTTTAAATAAATTAAATACTAATTTCTAAAAGATAAATAAATTTTTATATAAAAGTTTTATTTTTTAACTTTTTGAGATGCAAAATATTAATTAAATTTTTATATTTAAATTTTGGTAATATTTTTTTATAAATAAAATCATTAAATTATTTAATTTTTTTTAGTGTAAATAAGATTTTATTATTTTATTTCAGTTTGATGAAAATTTAACATTATTATCTATATAAATATAATAAAATAACAAATAAATATTAACTTTTATTTAAACTAATTAAAATCAGCATCTAACAAAATTTATCCAAATTAAAACATAATTTTGCATATTAAAGAACAATAAGCATCTACAAATATCAATAATAAAAAAATAAACTATAATAAAATTCAAATAACTTATAATTTATTACCAAATGATAAGAGTGATCTTAAGCAGCATGAGAATGAATTTAGCTTTGAATTTTATTTTCCTTAAATTGCTAAGATTTCATACTGAGGATTGAATGATATTTTTATCGACGAAGGAAGAGGAAGACATCATTTGATAGATCGAAACACTCTGAGGGGTGGGGAAGTGAGTGAGATCACAACGAGAGAGAAAGAACACTAGATCATCGATAAAAGAGGTAGGGGTGTAAATGAGTCAAGCCGCTCGTGAGTTATTCGAACCTCGATTCTATAAAAGCTCGTTTGAACTCGTTTAATGAGGCTAGTTAAGATAAACAAACCAAGCTCAAGCTTCACAATATTCGGCTCGTTAGCTCGTGAACATGTTCGTTAAGCTCATGGATCAACTTTTAAATAAAAAAAAATAATAGTTCTGATATTGAATTTATAGATTTTATACTCTACTTATGAAAAACATAAACAAATATATTAAATTTATTTATTAGAATAAAACTATAAATTTTAACAAGAATATTATATATTTTTTAAAATATATAATTTAGTTTTTAATGAATATTTAAATTTATAATTTATATTTATTAAGCTCGTTTAGGCTTGATAAAAGCTCGAATAAGCTCGTGAGCCATGAATATATTCGTTAAATAAAGCTCGAGCTCCGTTCGATTATAAACGAGTCAAACTCAAACATCTAAGAGTTCGGCTCAACTCGGCTCGATTACACCCCTAAAAAGAGGGAAAGAATGTGAGATTAATATAAGGGAGGGAAAGAGTGTGAGATCACTAGCTAAAAAAAAAATATATATATAAATATATATATATATATATATATATATATATATAGATTAATATAAGGGGGGGAAAGAGTGTGAGATCACTAGCTCAAAATATATATATATATATATATATATATATATATATATATATATAATCAAGAGATGGATTGATTTTTTTTTAATAATAGAGTTTTGTGGAATTGATAGATTTTTATTAATTTTTATAGAATCTTATATAGTTGTGAAAAGAATTTTATGGAGTTATATAAACTTTTTTATAAGATTTTTACATATATTTGTAAACTTCATGAAAACTTATCGATTTACGGGAAACAAAAATTCTAACGGTAAGAACCCTCGATGGTGTAATTTTCTAGAGAGAAAGGAATGTTTTGTCTTGTGAGAGTAAAAAAGAGAGAGACGTGTAGAGTTAAGGGGGTGTATTTAATCTTGAATACCTAATTAAATTATTTTTTTTAATAAAATAATAAATATCATACTTGTTCATAATTTTTTTTTAACTTTTTATACTTTTGACTTGTTTTAGCTAAACAAAGAGAGGATACATCTTAATTTGTAATTTTAAAAATTTTTAATAATATAATTATAAATCCAAAAATATTATAACAATTTTAAATGTTTTTTATTTATAAATTTGATCCAAATTATCATGAAAGAAATAAAAACACATGTAAAGAGAAAAAAGAGAGAAACTCAAAACGAAATATCCGAGCATGAATTATCTGTAACAACCCAATTTTCCCTATTTCAAGTTCTAAAAGTCCATAAAAATATTGGTAAATACCTTTAAAATATTCTAGCGATTTTTAGGGATTTTTAGAGTATTTTTACGCAATTTTTGGAGGTCGTTTAGTATGTTTACAAAAAAGAAAGAAATTTTGACAAAAATTTGTCAAAACCGAAGCTCGAACCCGTGACCTCCGGCCGAACCAAACCCAACCGGACACAGCAAACCAACTGGGCTGTGCACGCCTTGTTAACCAAGTATGAGGAGAAATAGGTTTAAGTTATAGTAAGGATCAGAAATTAAACCTAGGTTATAAAGGGTTAATTTCTTTCCCCGAGCCCTAATCCCTTTTCTTCTCGTTCCTTTCTCCCGACGCGTGCGACGGCGCTGTGCTTGGGCGAAGACGAAGCCGAGTTAGGGCACTTCCTCCGGCGGCCGGCGAGGGGTTTTTCGGAGAATCCTTCTCATCCTCGTGACCTCCTCGACGTGAAGAGCACGTAGACGCGAAGAAGGCGCGGTGATTTCAAGTCTCGCCGAACCCTAGCAGCCCTCTCCTTCCGGTTGTAAGTCCAAGAAGGCATTGTAAGTACTACTCACCTGCGGTAGGAGTTGCTCCGGGTTTCGATTTTTCTTCCTTGCTTCCGGATTTCACAGTGCCGAGTAGAGATGCATGTTAGGGCGTTCTTCCTTGCTTCCGGATTTGGTTGTGCTGAATTCCTTGTGTTAGGGATATGGTTCCTTGCTTTGTACAGAATTTTGGAACCTGGCATAGTAGATTTCTTCTTGTACATGATTAGCTTGGAATTGATAAGCCGTGTGGCCCTAAAATGTGTGCTCGGTTTGTATTTGGCTCTTTGCTGTGGACTGAACGGTATCAACCCTTTCCCTTTGTGCTGCCGTGAGTCCTTATAGGAAGCTGAGAAGAAGCTTTAAGTAATTTGAGTAGTTCCCATTAGCAATTAGTTGAGCATGTGTAATTTCCCTTGCTGCTATGAAACTCAAATTAAATTGTTTAGTTTTCCTTGCCACTTAATGAGCATGAACAGTTAATTTCTTTTTTGCTGCCCTAGCTTGGTTAACCTACCTTTGCTGCCATGGGTTTGTTAAAGAAGAGGAGAAGGAAATTTGAATGGGTTTAGCATGTTGTTTAGATTTTTCCTATGCTGTTAGATCATTCCCTTGTTGTTTAAGTTTTGTTTGCTAATAGTAAAGCATGAGCCATTATCCATTGCTAATGATTAGCCAGATCAAATTAGTTTTCTATTGCTCCATTTTGTAGTGTGATTAGTAAGATTAGATTAGTTTCTTTGCTCTTATCACATCATGTTTAGAAGGCCAAGAAATTAGTTTCCTTTACGCTTCGTTTATAGCATGTTTAAAAAGTTTAAAGTAGCATGTTACCTTATTTTGTATAGCATGTTTAGAAGATTAAAGTAGCATGTTTTATTCTATTTTTCAGCATGTTTAAAAGCCTTAGAGTAGTCATCCTCGCCATGTACTTACAGCAGGGTTAGCAGCCCTAAAGTATCGTTCTATACTTGTTTTTTCAGCATGATTAGAATCATGTCATACTTGATTTTACAGCATGTTTAGAAGCACAAAAATAGCATCCTTTGCCATGTTTTCATCGTATGATTCAAAGGCTTTAAATTACTTTCTTTGGTTTAGCTTGTAGCATGATCAGTAAGCTTTAAGTTACTTGTTTTATTCTATTATATAGCATGGTTAGTTGATTATACACCCATACTTGTTAAGTATATTTAAAGGACTCCCACAATCTTTAATAAAAGATAATAAGGAAGATAAAAGAATAAGAAAGATAAAAAGTAAGTCAAGCAAGAGGCTAGTACCCGACATCCAAGAGCTTGTCGTTAAACAAATCCAGGTGACCATTTCCGAGGTCTTGGCCCTGGTAGACCGAGGTCTGCTCTTTTAGGATTGGTGGCTCGCAACCCCAACCTATTAGGGAACGCGCATGAGATGGTACTAAGCCTGGGCCCAAAGTAAAGAAAAGTAAAGAAGTAAAGAAAGAAAGAAAGAAAGAAGAAGAAAGTAAAAGATAGAAATTAAAAGATTAATTTCTAACACAAGGATACAAGAAATGAAATAAGTTCCAAGCTTAGAATAGATAAGAATGGTTAGTTTCTTGTTATCCTGCTTGATACTGAGTATGATTTGTATTCTGTTCATTTTCTGTATACCATGAGCACATGCAGATAGCTTTATTATTATTTCAGTTTCAGCACTTATGCATTTCATTTATGCTTTTCGAGTTTTGTGAGATAGATTAGTACTTACTAAGCGTTTTCGCTTATAGATACTTTTCTTTTTCCTCCTACTGCAGATAAAGGAAAAGCTAAGATATGAAGGGAGGCGACAGGGTGGTGGTGATGATGGATGTGTGTGGTGACTGAACTATGGAGAGATCCAGAGTTCGCTAGCAAATTTTCAGGACCTACCTGTTTAGAGTTTCAGTTTATGTTTTTAGTTTTCTTCTTAAATGCTATTATGAAGTTGAGATTGTAATGGAGTTTAATTCGTATTTGTAGCTTGATATGTCCTACTGTTGGAGTTATGCTTGGTTACTATTGCTAGAATAGCTTTCTTTTAGTTATAGTGTGTATTATTGCTGCGTGGTTGTGAAAATATATGTTCCAGCCGCCTGTGGCTGAGTATAGATTGTTTGTATTATGGATTTGGTCACCGGTACAGGGGAGACTCTGTCGAAATTTTTCGGTAGGAATTCCTCTGAACCGTGATAAATCTAACTGACTCTAATAATAGCGTCAGTGACACTAGTAAGTAGAGTATAGATAGGTAATGGTCGCCCTTAGAGAGTAGTAGTAAGAAGGGTGGTCGTTACAGTTGGTATCAGAGCGAGGTTCCATTCTCCAGCATCACACACACATCAGCATCATCCTCGCCGTCTCCAAGTAAGAAAGTGTTTAAATTCCTTTCTTATTTCTGCTTTCCTTATTTTTACTGCAGTATAGAGTACTTTCCTTTTTAGTACTAAAGTAAGATAGAAGATTTAGTTTCCCTTTTATTTATTCATATTTAAGTATGATTAGAAGGGTTAAAGTAAGATATCAAGCCTTTACCTTTCATAATTAGATGGCAAGAAGAGGACGTCCCCGTGCTACTCACACTGAGGAACCAGCTCAAGAGAACGAAGTGCCTAGAGCAACTGAGCCCAACCTTTCTGAAGTGGTTGCTCAGCTCCAGAGGCAAGTAGCAGAGCAGCAGCAAGTGATTGCCAATCTGATGGCAAACCAGCCAGCAGTTCCTCCCCCTCCTCCAGCTGTCACTGCAGAGACCCCAGTGGTAACTGAGACTCCACCAGCTACTCAGGGAACAGTCACAGCACCCCAGAGACCAGAAGCTTATCTTATACAGTGGCTAAAGCTGAACTGAGCCCTGGGATGCCCAGGCTTGGTTTAAAACACTAGAGAGCACTATGGAGCTTCTTGACTGGCCAGAAGTCGAGAAGGTCAAGTGCGCCTCTTTCTGCCTGTCTGGAGATGCTCGTATGTGGTGGGAGAGGATAAAGACCAAGAGAGCAGCTGATCAGATGAGCTGGGCTGATTTTCAGTCAGAGTTTTATGAAGAGTTCTTCCACCTGCAGATTACCAACAAGCACTACGAGGAGTTTATAGAATTCAAGCAAGGTGACCTGTCAGTGGAGGAAGCAGCCAAGAAGTTCAACAGGTTAGCTCGTCTCTGTCCAGAGCTAGTGAGTACAGAGAAGGAGCGAGTCAGGCTGATGCTCAGAATGCTGAGACCACAGATAGCACTGAATGTGAGCAGTGGAGCTCATCGACCCCAGACTGGCGAAGAATTGATCAGTAGAGCATTAATTGCTGAACATTACATGAACAACATCAAAGCACAGCGAGCACAACATAAGCCAGTGAAGACGGAGGACAAGACAGCAGGAAGCCAGAAGTCACAGTCAAGTAAACAGAACTGGAAAGGCAAAGGTAAAAGGAAGCAGTGGAACACAGGAGGTGGCCAGAAGGGGGGACCAGCAAACAAGCAGACCAAGTTCCCTCCCTGTCCCAAATGCGGGAGAACACACCCAGGAGCCTGCCTTTTGGGTAAAACTGGATGTTACTCCTGTGGTCAGGAAGGACACATGGCTAAAGAGTGTCCTAATAAATTCAAAGCACCTCAGCCACAGCCATTGCAATATGGAGGCCAGCCTGCACAGTTGCACCACATGGGAGCAGCATTAGAGGGACCCTACATCAGTCAAGGAAGGTTAGAAGCCCCACCAGTCCCAGCCTTTGATGGTGCCAGAGTATTCTCCCTCACCAAAGAAGAAGCTGCTAGTGCCTCCACGGTCGTAACAGGTCAAGTAGTTATTTTCCAGCACATAGCTACTGTACTATTTGACACTGGGGCGACCCATTCTTTTGTATCGATACCTTTTGCCAGTAGTTTACAGGTGCCTACAGAAAGTATGAACTCCAAGTTCCTGACAACCCTACCTTCTGGGGAAGTCATGGAATCCAATCAGTGGCTTCGAGATGTACTGGTTAGAATTGCAGGCCGAGAGCTATATGTAAATCTAATAGTCCTCGCCATGCAGGATTTCGATATCATTTTTGGTATGGATTTCCTCAGCAAGTACAGTGCCTCAGTGGACTGCCGCAGAAAGAAAGTAATTTTTAGTCCAGAAGGTGAGCCAACTTTTGAGTTCACAGGAGTGCCAAGGAAGAAGACCCAGAAGCTCCTCTCATCCCTAGCAGCACACCAGATGTTAGCTAAAGGGTGTGCAGGTTTTCTTGCATACATAGTAAAGGCAGAAGAGGAGAAGGGACTCAAGCAGGAGGAGGTCCGGGTAGTATGCGAGTATCCAGAAGTATTTCCAGAAGAGCTACCTGGACTACCTCCCAACAGAGAGGTGGAATTTGAGATTGAATTGGTTCCTGGAACCGGTCCAATTTCGAAAGCTCCGTATCGCATGTCTCCAGCAGAGCTGAAGGAGTTACAAGAGCAACTACAGGAGTTATTGGACAAAGGCTTCATTCGCCCTAGTCACTCACCTTGGGGAGCTCCTGTGTTGTTTGTCAAGAAGAAAGATGGGACAATGCGGATGTGCATAGACTACAGAGCTTTGAATCAAGTGACAATCAAGAACAAGTACCCCCTTCCCAGGATCGATGACTTATTTGATCAGTTAAGAGGAGCGACGGTGTTCTCAAAGATAGACTTGCGCTCTGGGTACCATCAGCTGAAGGTGAAAGAAAGAGATATACCCAGAACGGCATTCAGAACCAGATATGGACACTACGAGTTTGTAGTTATGCCATTTGGAGTGACCAATGCACCTGCGGTCTTCATGGACTTAATGAACAGAGTGTTCAGAGAATATCTTGACAAATTTGTCATTATATTCATCGATGACATTCTGGTCTATTCAAGGACCCCAGAGGAGCATGACACGCACTTGAGAATAGTACTGCAGACTCTTCAGCAGAAGAAGCTTTATGCTAAATTCTCCAAGTGCGAGTTCTGGTTAAATCAGGTGGCGTTTTTAGGTCACATAATTTCTAAAGAAGGCATTCAAGTGGATCCAGCCAAAGTGGAAGCGGTCAACAACTGGAGTAGACCCAAGAACGTCAGAGAGATCAGAAGCTTCCTTGGTTTAGCTGGGTACTACAGGAAGTTCGTGGAGGACTTTTCCAGGATAGCCTCTCCACTAACAGCCCTCACCAGAAAGAACAAGAGATTCGAATGGTCAGATAAATGTGAGCAGAGTTTCCAAGAGCTAAAGAAGAGATTGATCAGTGCTCCCATTCTGACTGTTCCACAGAGCGACAAGAGTTTCGACATCTACAATGATGCTTCCAAGATGGGTTTAGGAGCAGTACTCATGCAAGAAGGAAAGGTCATGAGCTATCCTTCAAAGACAGAACTACCTACTCGAAAACTCGAGTGTAAAAGTACGCAGCGGAAAAGTAAATGAACACAGTTTGTTGTATCGAGACGCGCTAGAATGGGGGGGTGGAATAGCGCTCGTGGCTATTTTCACCGATTATCGGAATCATAAGACTTAAAACGCAGCGGAATTGGTCAAAGATTACGACTGTGAAATTCTCTACCACCCAGGCAAAGCTAACAAAGTGGCAGATGCACTCAGCAGAAAATCTAGTGCATCACTGATGTCTTTGTCATCACTAGCCCTGCCACTGCAGAAGGAGTTGTCAGATTTTGGGCTTGAAATTATCGAAGGACAGCTCTCTACATTGACCTTAGAGTCTACACTGCTTGTGGAGATACAGAGAAAGCAAAGTGAAGATCCGGACATCCAGAAGATCAAGCAAGGGATACAGAAAGAAGACAACTCAGAGTTTAGAGTGACAGATAGCGGAATTCTTTATCAGGGGAGTCGCATTTGCGTGCCCAATGATGAGGAACTGAGAAAGAAGATCTTAGAGGAAGCTCACAGTACACCATATTCCATGCATCCTGGTTCTACCAAGATGTATCAAGACGTGAAACAGAGATTCTGGTGGTCTGGACTCAAAAGAGATGTAGCTAAGTATGTCAGTACCTGCTTGACATGCCAGAGAGTCAAGCAGAACACTGAGACCGGAGGAGTTCTCCGGCCTCTCCCAATACCGAATGGAAATGGAAGACATTTCCATGGACTTCATAACAGGTCTTCCAAGAACCACCAGTGGATATGATGCGATATGGGTAATAGTAGACCGATTGACCAAGTCGCTCACTTCCTAGCCATCAAGGTGTCCCACTCCATAGAGCAGTTGGCCCACTATATGTTAAAGAGGTAGTCGACTTCATGGAGTTCCTAAATCTCTTGTTTTCGATAGAGATGGGCGCTTCACCTCACATTTTGGGAGTGCGTTGAATGCACTAGGCACCAAACTCAAGTTCAACACAACTTTCCATTCCTGATGGACAGACAGGGCGAGTGAATCAGATTTTAGAAGACATGCTCAGAGCTTGTGCGCTAGATTTCAAAGGAAGTTGGTGCAAGTATTTGTGCTTAGCTGAATTCGCTTACAACAATAGCTATCAGGCTACCATTAAGATGGCACCTTATGAGGCACTTTATGGCAGGAAATGCAGATCACCCATATGCTGGCAAGAAGCAGGAGAGAGAAAAGAGATGGAAGCAGAGCTAGGCATTCAGACAGAGGTGATAGACGAGACTACTCAAGCAATCCAGAAAATCAGACAGAGAATCGAGACTGCCCAGAGCAGACAGAAGAGTTATGCTGACACACGCCGTAGGCCATTGGAATTCCAAGTAGGAGATTCAGTCTTCCTCAAGGTCGCTCCTATGAAGGGAGTGATGAGATTTGGCAAGAAGGGCAAATTAAGTCCTCGCTATGTAGGACCTTACGATCATAGAGAGGATTGGGAAAGTAGCTGGACTTACCACAAGACCTATCAGCAATACACAATGTGTTTCATGTCTCTATGCTAAAGAAGTGTCTCCATGACCCGAGCCAAGTGATTCAGCCTCAGTCAGTGCAGATCCAAGAGGATCTTAGTTATGAGAGCAGACCTACACAGATAGTGGACAGAGCAGTCAAGAGATTGAGAAATAAAGAAGTACCACTAGTGAAGGTCGTCTGGCAGAACCAGAAGCACGAGGAAATCACTTGGGAGCGGGAGGACAGTATGAGACAGAAGTATCCAGAGCTATTCTAAGTTCGAGGACGAACTTTTTATAAGGTATGGGGGATTGTAACAACCCAATTTTCCCTATTTCAAGTTCTAAAAGTCCATAAAAATATTGGTAAATACCTTTAAAATATTCTAGCGATTTTTAGGGATTTTTAGAGTATTTTTACGTAATTTTTGGAGGTCGTTTAGTATGTTTACAAAAAGAAAGAAATTTTGACAAAAATTTGTCAAAACCGAAGCTCGAACCCGTGACCTCCGGCCGAACCAAACCCAACCGGACACAGCAAACCAACTGGGCTGCGCACGCTTTGTTAACCAAGTATAAGGAGAAATAGGTTTAAGTTATAGTAAGGATCAGAAATTAAACCTAGGTTATAAAGGGTTAATTTCTTTCCCCGAGCCCTAATCCCTTTTCTTCTCGTTCCTTTCTCCCGACGCGTGCGACGGCGCTGTGCTTGGGCGAAGACGAAGCCGAGTTAGGGCACTTCCTCCGGCGGCCGGCGAGGGGTTTTTCGGAGAATCCTTCTCATCCTCGTGACCTCCTCGACGTGAAGAGCACGTAGACGCGAAGAAGGCGCGGTGATTTCAAGTCTCGCCGAACCCTAGCAGCCCTCTCCTTCCGGTTGTAAGTCCAAGAAGGCATTGTAAGTACTACTCACCTGCGGTAGGAGTTGCTCCGGGTTTCGATTTTTCTTCCTTGCTTCCGGATTTCACAGTGCCGAGTAGAGATGCATGTTAGGGTGTTCTTCCTTGCTTTCGGGATTTGGTTGTGCTGAATTCCTTGTGTTAGGGATATGGTTCCTTGCTTTGTACAGAATGTTGGAACCTGGCATAGTAGATTTCTTCTTGTACATGATTAGCTTGGAATTGATAAGCCGTGTGGCCCTAAAATGTGTGCTCGGTTTGTATTTGGCTCTTTGCTGTGGACTGAACGGTATCAACCCTTTCCCTTTGTGCTGCCGTGAGTCCTTATAGGAAGCTGAGAAGAAGCTTTAAGTAATTTGAGTAGTTCCCATTAGCAATTAGTTGAGCATGTGTAATTTCCCTTGCTGCTATGAAACTCAAATTAAATTGTTTAGTTTTCCTTGCCACTTAATGAGCATGAACAGTTAATTTCTTTTTTGCTGCCCTAGCTTGGTTAACCTACCTTTGCTGCCATGGGTTTGTTAAAGAAGAGGAGAAGGAAATTTGAATGGGTTTAGCATGTTGTTTAGATTTTTCCTATGCTGTTAGATCATTCCCTTGTTGTTTAAGTTTTGTTTGCTAATAGTAAAGCATGAGCCATTATCCATTGCTAATGATTAGCCAGATCAAATTAGTTTTCTATTGCTCCATTTTGTAGTGTGATTAGTAAGATTAGATTAGTTTCTTTGCTCTTATCACAGCATGTTTAGAAGGCCAAGAAATTAGTTTCCTTTACGCTTCGTTTATAGCATGTTTAAAAAGTTTAAAGTAGCATGTTACCTTATTTTGTATAGCATGTTTAGAAGATTAAAGTAGCATGTTTTATTCTATTTTTCAGCATGTTTAAAAGCCTTAGAGTAGTCATCCTCGCCATGTACTTACAGCAGGGTTAGCAGCCCTAAAGTATCGTTCTATACTTGTTTTTTCAGCATGATTAGAATCATGTCATACTTGATTTTACAGCATGTTTAGAAGCACAAAAATAGCATCCTTTGCCATGTTTTCATCGTATGATTCAAAGGCTTTAAATTGCTTTCTTTGGTTTAGCTTGTAGCATGATCAGTAAGCTTTAAGTTACTTGTTTTATTCTATTATATAGCATGGTTAGTTGATTATACACCCATACTTGTTAAGTATATTTAAAGGACTCCCACAATCTTTAATAAAAGATAATAAGGAAGATAAAAGAATAAGAAAGATAAAAAGTAAGTCAAGCAAGAGGCTAGTACCCGACATCCAAGAGCTTGTCGTTAAACAAATCCAGGTGACCATTTCCGAGGTCTTGGCCCTAGTAGACCGAGGTCTGCTCTTTTAGGATTGGTGGCTCGCAACCCCAACCTATTAGGGAACGCGCATGAGATGGTACTAAGCCTGGGCCCAAAGTAAAGAAAAGTAAAGAAGTAAAGAAAGAAAGAAAGAAGAAGAAAGTAAAAGATAGAAATTAAAAGATTAATTTCTAACACAAGGATACAAGAAATGAAATAAGTTCCAAGCTTAGAATAGATAAGAATGGTTAGTTTCTTGTTATCCTGCTTGATACTGAGTATGATTTGTATTCTGTTCATTTTCTGTATACCATGAGCACATGCAGATAGCTTTATTATTATTTCAGTTTCAGCACTTATGCATTTCATTTATGCTTTTCGAGTTTTGTGAGATAGATTAGTACTTACTAAGCGTTTTCGCTTATAGATACTTTTCTTTTTCCTCCTACTGCAGATAAAGGAAAAGCTAAGATATGAAGGGAGGCAACAGGGTGGTGGTGATGATGGATGTGTGTGGTGACTGAACTATGGAGAGATCCAGAGTTCGCTAGCAAATTTTCAGGACCTACCTGTTTAGAGTTTCAGTTTATGTTTTTAGTTTTCTTCTTAAATGCTATTATGAAGTTGAGATTGTAATGGAGTTTAATTCGTATTTGTAGCTTGATATGTCCTACTGTTGGAGTTATGCTTGGTTACTATTGCTAGAATAGCTTTCTTTTAGTTATAGTGTGTATTATTGCTGCGTGGTTGTGAAAATATATGTTCCAGCCGCCTGTGGCTGAGTATAGATTGTTTGTATTATGGATTTGGTCACCGGTACAGGGGAGACTCTGTCGAAATTTTTCGGTAGGAATTCCTCTGAACCGTGATAAATCTAACTGACTCTAATAATAGCGTCAGTGACACTAGTAAGTAGAGTATAGATAGGTAATGGTCGCCCTTAGAGAGTAGTAGTAAGAAGGGTGGTCGTTACATTATCAGGTCGACTGGTACAGGTTATGGGTTGAGCAACAATTAGAGCCTTTATATCCCATGATTATCTTGACAAAAAGATTTATTTGTAGGTCCTTATAAACTAAAAGTTTCTGATGAATTGAAGAAGCAGAATATGAGAATCCCGAAAGAGATGGTCATTGATGTAATCAACAAGGAAAACAATTGATGTATTTGTTGGGGGTGAGCGTATTCATCTTTTGCCACAATTGATGTAATCAACAAGGAAAATAAGTCGCACAGTAAAGATGAGGTCTTGCAGCGCTTGATGTTGTAGCTTGACCTTGATGTTTGCCGTGCCTATTCTAGGAATCTTGAGCAATTGGGCACTTTTATTACCTCAATTTCTCTCAAATTGAGTCACAATCTTGAGCAAATTTATTAAAAATGAAATGCATGCTCGAGACTTGAAACTTGTAAATCTATAAATTTACTCAAGATAATTTATAAATTTTTAAAGCATTTCATGTGAAGCTCATGAATCAACTTGAAACTGATGAGCATGGCCTGCATCACTTTTTATTAATTTATAAAAGCCTTCGCATAGAAATTTTTATAATTCAAGTAAGTTTATTTATGAAATTAATAAAAGTCTTCACCTCACCCAATAAGCAATTATAAATTATGAATTTGCTTGAGTCACAATCACAAGCTTCACATGAAATGCATGCTCGAGAAGAAACTGGAAGAGTGGAATGATTGAGGTATACAAAAGATGATGTATGTCGTCGAGAGGTTAAATAAGGACGGGACCTTTAAGATTAAAAAAATAATTAAAATTGAGGAGTTGGAAGAGAAGAAAAGGATTATTTGTAAAAAATTAAGGCGATTTAAAGTCTATAGAAATCTCATGGGTGAGAAAAAGACTTTTTATTTTATTTTTAAAGTTGTATCAAGTGTTTTGGAGAGCTCATATTGGTTAAAATTTATATCCAAGGAATTTTAAATGAATCCATGAAAATCTATTAAAACTTTAGATACCAAAAGATTTTTATAGAGTTTTAAAAAGTCAAGTTTGAATACCACATGACTTGTTAAAATTCTATAAAAATCTAATTTGGATACCACTAGATTTCAATAAAGTTTATAAAAGTCTAGATTGAATACATCTAGACTTTTAAAATCCATAAAAGTCAGTCAAAATAATTAAAACTCCAACATTGAATACACCCCTTAAGTCTTTATTCCTATTAACAGGTGGAGACCAATTCTACAATCAATGTTCTCGGATGACAATAATTGAGTTTTAAACTTTGTATGTCTAGTATGTCATTAGAGGACCATCTTAAAAATTAGAGACCCAAATCATGATACCCTGCTCGGATAGTGATGCGGCGATAAGGAGCCCACCTAGCACGAGTTAACTAACACAGTAGAGGTCAAAGTCAAAGCGGTCAATGCCAAAACCCAAAAGAACAGAAGGTGGCTACATTGGCAGACCAGATGAACCAATGTCCGATCGGCATGAGATTCGTCCGAGCGGACCACCCGGCCAGCTCGAGGTAAGGCGGTGGCATCTCCCATCACTGAACGTCCCGAGAAACATTGAGGCACCAAGGGTATGGAAGAGTTTATCCAACCAAGAGGAACAAGTCACCGCTCAGAATTATCACACCGAAGAGTAGTTGAAGTCGACCGAGCAGAGGAGTCCTGGTGCCGAACGACTTGTTTTGTTCGGCCAAGCAGCAGGACTGTTGTCCTCGCGACATCCTTTTGGGGGAGTGACACACTAGGCACGGTCGATAGGTGGACCGTGCACGTTGGAATGTGGGGGATACAACTATGAACAGTTGGAGAATGTGCTCACGTTTCAAAGAACGTGCTCATCGCCCACTAGAGCTCTATATAAAGGGGGTCCATCACCGATGAAGGTATGTGTGATTTACTTTTGGTGCATATTTATACTGTTGCTTTGCTTCTGCTACATTCCGGTAATTGACTTGAGCGTCAGAAGGCCAACGCCGAGGAACCCTTCCCTGGTCCAGCACTGATATCATCTGTTTTACAGAGTGGAGCAAGGTCTACTCCCGGTCAGCGAAACCATCACCTCCCGACTTTCCACTCGCCCGCTTTCGGACAGGATTATTTTGGCACCGTCTATGGGAATGTAGCCTGTATCCGAAATGAGGACATAGAAGATGTTGGACGACACCACATGGTGATGCTAACGCAAGAAGAGCTCGATGCGCTGATACAAGCCCGAGCAACGAAAATAGTGGAGGAACAACAACAATAAGCGTTGGCCGAGCGCCAAGCACCAGAGCCTGCGACATCAACTGTAGGTCTGTCGGCTGAACGAGTAGAGCAAGTAGACAAAATAACTACTCGGGAGAAGACAAAGAAGTCGATTGGCACCTATAGGGGAGCCCCTAATACGCCGATCTCATTCCATCTAGCACTATTTCGAACTCCATCATAAGAGAGGGGCCGGGCAGATAGAGATTGAGGATCTTCTTTGGATGAGGTTGTAACACCCCGACTCCTACTAACTAGGCTGTAAGGCCGGGGGTTACAATTGCTGTGCTAAACCTCACTATAAGGTGCGGAAACTGAACTAATTTAAAACTCTATGCTATTTGCTATAAAATCTGAAATTTATATTCAGAATACAATTCTAAGGTTGTACACCTACTAAGAGGTGAAGCCAACTTACTATCTGATCAAGAATATGAAAACAGGCGCTTCTGGCTGAAATCAGATATTCCAATCGATCGGCTGATCGATTGGAGTTGTCTAATCGATCCACTGATTGACTCAACTCGCTACTGTGCACGGGATCAAATCTGGATCGATCGGCTGATCGATCTAGCCTGACCAATTGATTCGATGATCGATTCAGAGGCTCTCTGTTCGCGGCAGATCGCGTTTCGATCGGCTGATCAATCGAGCGCTCCTCAATCGATCAACTGATCGACTCCATGGCGTTCTGTACGCGAGGCTTCTTCCAATCGATCGACTGATCGATTGGGGCTGCTCAATCGATCGGCTGATCGATAGGGGCTGCTCAATTGATCGGCTGATCGATTGGGTTTCTGATTTCTGCAGAATCAGACTCGACTGTTGGGTTTTTCGGGCCGCGAAAACGGCTTTTTCGCGTCGCGAAAACCCCGAAACTCCCTAGCCAACGAATCCGTGCGAAGAGTATAGAACAAAAATTTTACATGTACGAGTTTACTAACTAGATCTACTCTTAGATCTATATGTTTAGAAAATTACCCTTGATGCGTGCCCTTTTCGAATCCCGCTCGTCCAAGGAAGTGTCGGATCTCAAGATTGTCAACGTAGATAATCCTCTAGAAGTATCCACACGAACAAGATGTGTTCTCTAACACACAAGGATGGAGAAGAGAACACCACAAGTGTGCTAGCACTTCTTGATGCTCTCGGATGGGATTGGAAGAAGAAGAAAGGAAAAGAAGAGAACACACTCCTCTAAAAATCTCTATGTGACTTTCACTAACCTTTCTTCTTGGATTAGACTCACTCTCCTTTCTTCTCCCTTGCTTGAAACCCACGACCAAGAGAAGAGAAGGAGCAAAAAGAGAGCTTGAGAAAGAAGATGATGTGAATGTGAGTGAATGAAAAATTCATTCTCATTCAAAACCAAAAAGGTAACCCCCATTCTCATTAAATGTGGCCATTAAAGAGAATAGATTTGTAACCCCCATGAGGTGACACACTTTGATGATGTGGCACATCATCATTAGTCCTCCTAATGCCAAATCACTAATGATGTGGCAAATAGTCAAGTCAAACTTGACTCTTCCTCTTCCTCTCAAGTCAAGTCAAACTTGACTTAATCTCTCTCATGGTTGATCTAATCCAACCATTTAATTCAAGATAATTTAATATAATGAATCTAATTCATTTAATTAAATTGATTCAATGAGTCATAATCTAAATTAGACTCATTGAACACATGAATCAACTTGAGTCCAACTCAATTAGCCCAATTAGGATTACTCTTAATCCAATTTGATTCATCACATGAATCTAATCCTCTTGGTTCATCATATGAACCTAATCTCCATCCACTTGTTCTTTGTGTGTGACCCAATAGCTTCTTGTAACGTTGACAATGCCCCTAAACCCATTTAGGACCATAAGTAATGAGCGGTATCTAGCAATACATCATTACTACCCAAGTTACAAGAATGTTGAGATCCAACATCACCTTATGACTACTAATTGTGACTCCTCACAATATATGTCAAGTGTCCTTCTATCCTAGACATCTAGATTGATTAATGTGAGGCATAGACCGTGACATCCTCTAATCAATCTAAATCTTGAACTCCAAGTAGACTCACTAAAACAAATGAGCTCAATATCTCATATTGACTCATTTGGGCATGGCCATGCACTTCGTGGTCTCACTCTATCAAGAATACCGATGTGTCTCCCGTCATATGGGAGGGATAGATCCCATCTACATCACTCACATCCCTCTGCATAATTCGTTACATACCCAGTAATCGCCTTTATAGTCCACCCAGTTACGGGTGACGTTTGACGAAACCAAAGTACATAACTCCTTATGTAGGGAACCATGGTGACTTCAGTTCTAAGGACTAGTAGTTATACTAATAGCCACATGAGAAAGTATATGACACTCATATAATGATCTATGATACTTTCTCATGGCGGGTCATTCAGTATACATTCTCTAATGTATACCCATGTGTCAACTTGATATCTCTATATCCATGACTTATGAGATCAAGTCATCGAGTTGACCTACATTCTAGTCTTATTGCATTAACATTGTCCCTGAATGTTAATACTCGACTAGGAATGATTAAGAGTAGTGTTCCCTATATCATCTCACTATCGATTCAACCAATCGATTGATATAGGTAAGAACCTTCTACTCAAGGACGTTATTATACTTAGTTTATTTAGCACCAATACAAGTAAGTATAATAACCAAAAACCAAATGCCTTTATTTATATGGAATATGATATAACAAGTCCATAATACAATCATCAAATGATTGGCTCTAGGGCTCTATCTAACACCGACCTCTTACAGAAACTTCAGAATCCAACCAACTATGAAACATTACTACTAGGCATGACATTACTCATGGTTAGCTATCTAACATCCAAACAATACACAATCTAAGCATAACTTTCATGATCTAAGACACTTAACGTCCTAACTGCAGAAAAGTAATAACATAAAGAAATGCTAAATTTGAAGGTTTGCTAGTTCCCAAAAATCTTTATTCTAAGTTCCTTCCCACACACATCTTTATCGCATTGTCCTCCAGCCTCCGCTAATCCATATTTCCTTTGCCTTTATCTGCAGTATAAGGAAAATGAAACTATAAGCCTGGGAGCTTAGTAAGAAACCATCTACCTCACAAAACATGCATTCAATAATATCATGCTTTCAAAAGATGCTATTTAAAATACATGCTGAAAATGCTAAAACATGGCATATGGACAATTAAATCATGCTAAACAATTACTGAACAAAAGGCTACTCATTGTATCAACAAGCTAACTAAATCGATACATAAACCAGGCTATGTGTTATAAGGAAAAGTAAACTGAAGATAAGATGTATTCAGATATCTGGTTATGAAGTTTGAAAACTATTTTCATAAATAGATAAAAATACTAAACATGCTGCTGATGGGCCCAGCAACTGTACTTGCTATGCGTGCATCCCTAGCTAGGCCCGAGGTAGCAAGTCCCGAATCTAGTAGGTGTACTAGGTTATCTAAACCTAGGGACGACTATGGGAGGCCAACCCAAGGACAACTGAAGTCCCGTACAGTGCCACTGATAAAGTAAAATACTGTTTATAAACTGATTTTTGTTAGGATGTATACTAAAAGCCTAGCTAGGTGATTTGGATCGAACGTGTTAAGTTCCGCAGGAGATCCAAGTCTAAACCTAAAAGAACAAATAAATTAAACTTTGGATCAAACGTGTTAAGTTCCGCAGGCGATCCAATTTTAATTTAAAAGAACACATGGTAGCTAGGAAAAGGTTCAGACCTTTGTATAAAATTTTTGTACAGTGGAACCATTAGGTTTTCCGAGTAGTAACCAACAATTGGTGTCAGAGCTAGGGTTTTTCCTCTGTGTATTTGGTATTAGTTTAATTATGCACATGTCATACATAATTTAGGCAGGATAATAGTAGGATCTGCTAACTTTATGGATGCAGGATCCAACTATTATGACTTATTGATATTATGTGTGTGATTGGACCCTTAGACATGTTAAGGGCATTTTATTGTGTGTGCATGATTGTATTATAAAATACAGCAGGAGCTGTATTTAGTTTTATTAGGATTTTATTTTTGATCTAGTTACATGTACATTCCTTTTATGGAATATAGGATCGATGGATGTAAATTTTATTTTATGTTCGATCTAGTTTACATGTACATTCCTTTAAAGAATATAGGATCGAAAAATGTAAAATTCTATTTATGTCGCGGATCGAATCTTATAAGGCGTGGAACCTTTTGAGGACCAGAGGCGCAGCGGAACAAGGAGCAAGATGGATGTGACAACTAAATCTGGTGGCGGTGGCCAAAGATGGCAGCAGCTAGGGTTGGCGACACACGGAGGACAGCAATAGATAAAAGTCATAATAGTTGAAAATTAGTTTTTTCTATTTATTGCTTTTTATGCTGTGTTGTGTGTGCTTGTTAGTATGCATGCTAAGTAGGCTAGCATAGTCAAAATTCCTCACTTTAAATAACTAAGTGGGAGAGAGATTTATTTTTAAATAAATTCCACGGTCTCCATTACTGGTTTATAAGTGATGCAACAAGCTTGCGCGTTGGCTCTGAGTGCCTTCCTCCATATCGGATAAGCTTGTTTGCGGATCACTAGCTTAAACTTTCATTTTGGATGACTATAGGAAGTTAATTAAGAGCGTGTGATCTTCCCCATCGGAAGGGGCACAATCTTATTAATGGACTTAGTGTCAAGTAATGGTATACACTTAGGCACGTCTAATAATTTCCTCCCCATCGGAGTCACTGCTATTATTTGTGTGACCGAAGAAAACCAACTATTAATTTGTCAAATAAGTAGGTCGACAAGATAATAAAATTAAAAATTTCTCTTACAAATGTTTGATTTTGTATACGTCCACACTATCGTGGCATACAAAATTCACGATATTTGAGGTAATTTTATTTTGTCATAAAGATTTATTGACAAGATAATTAATGGGTAAAACCCTCCTCTTACAAATGTTTAAATTTTGTATACGTCCACACTATCGTGGCATGCAAAATTCAAGGTATTTGAGGTGTTGGTGAATTTAAATAATATTGTTTGAGGAATCAATGTTATTTTAAATTCAAAAAGTTTTGACCAAATATTTGATCAAAGATAGATCAACTATTAATTTTATTCATCATAAAGTAAAGTTGACGAGATAATAAAATTAATGGATAAAATCTCCTCTTTGATTTTGTATACGTCCACACTATCGTGGCATATAAAATTCATAGGGATTTTAAAGAATTGATCTTGACCAAATATTTTTGTGATTCTTAGGATTTAAAATGTTTGTCAATTCCCTAGTTGTTATACTATAGAAAAGACTTTGTAGTCCCAATTGTAATGATTGGAAATAGGACTTGGACATTAAGGTAGACTGTCTTCTTAGAACTAAGAACAATATAAGTGTATTTAATTCATTAGTTGAAACATGTTTAGTGGTGTTATCTACTAGAACCTGGAGTGTAGATACAGATGTCATTAATCATGTCCGCAATTCATTGCAGGGTTCCAGGAAACCCGTTAACTAAATGAAAATAAAAACACCATCCACATGGGCACTACTGTAAAAGTGGCAGCTATTGTAGTGGGAGATGTTTATCCTTTGATAAAAATAAAATATGGATTTTAAGTAATTGTCTTTACGTACCAAGTTTAGAAAGAACTAGTTTCTAAACTATTCAAAGAACTTGATATTCTGCCTCTTTTAATAACAAAGTTGTTATTAAGAAAAAGAGGGAAGTTATCTGTTCTGGTACGTTGGTTGGCAATTTATAAATCCAATAACTCCCACGATGCAACAAATGGAAATTAGTAACACATCTTCTAACTTTAAGAGAAAGCAACATTCGAAAATGAACCAATTATATCTTTGGCATCTAAAGTTAGGTTATATTAACTTGAGTGGGATTTATTGGTAGTTGATGAACTTTTGGGTTCATTAGTAGTGGAAATCTTTCCAACCTGCGAGTCTTACTTGGAAGGAAAAATAACCAAGAAGCTTTTAAGTCTAAGGGGTATGGAGCCAAAGATATATTGAAATTGGTTCATTCTGATTTGTGTGATCCTATGACTATCCAGACAAGAGGTAGTATCGAATATTTCGTCTATTTTATAGACAACTATTCAAGATACAAATATATTTACTTAATGTGCCGCAAGACTAAGTGCTTTGATTAGTTCAAAGAGTACAAGGCTGATGCGGAGAAACATTAAAGTAAAAGTATCAAGTCACTATGGTAAGATCGTAGTGGCAAGTACCTCTTGGGACAATTTAGGAATTACTTATCAAAAGTAGGGATTCACTCCCAACTAACTGCACCTGGTACACCCCAACATAATGGTGTAGTAGAAAGAAGGTATATGACTCTTATGGAAATAATTAGATTGATGATGAGTTATTCAGAAAATTACCAAGTTGGTTTTAAGGATATACTCTGAAAAAGAAAGTGAACATAGTACCTTCCAAAGTCAGAACTCTCTACTCATATAGAATTGCTGAATAGGCGTAAGCCTATTTTGAAGCATATTCGGATTCGGGTAGTCCAACACATATGCTAAAGAGAGACAATGATAAGTTAGATAGGAATTCACTTGTTTGTGGGTTATCCTAGAGAAACGAAAGTAGGTTTATAGTCTTAAAAATCAGAAGATCATTGTTAGCATCAATGACTGATTTTTAGAAGAGGACTATATAATGAATCACAAGTTCATAAGTAAATTTGTTCTTAATAAAGGACTCGTCTAATCTAGTACCAACTGTACAAGATGAAATATAACAAGAAACTGTAACACGTATCACAATTGATACACAATTATAGACAGTGCCTAATCGTAGTGGGAGGGTTGTCAAACAACCTAAAAGATTCATGTTTTGGGAGAATCTTTTGAACTTGGTCCCAAATGAACATGAGCCTAATCCCGGACATATGATGAAGTACTCCAAGATAAAGATGCAGCATCTTGGCAAAGAGCAATGAATACAGAATTAGAATATATGTATTCTAATAAAATCTGGAAGCTTGTAGAACTACCAGATGGTGTAAAAGTCATTTGGTGAAAATAAGTCTACAATAGGAAAAGATGGATAGACAGGAAGGTAGAAACTTTAAAAGCAAGGATTGATGAAAAAGGAAACTTTTTCACTGGTAGCCATGCTTAAGTCTATCCGGATTCTTTTATCTATTTGGCAAGTGGATGTCAAGACAACGTTCCTTAATGGAAGTCTTGAAAAAAGCATCCATATAAAGCTACCAGAAGGGTTTATTACAAAGGGCAAAGAGCATCTTGTGTGCAAGCTCAATCAGTCTATGGACTGACGCAAAGCTTCAAGGTCTTGGAACATCCGGTTTATCAAAGTAATCCAGACCTATGGATTTATTTGGTAACTGGATAAGTCTTGTATACAAAAAGTGTGATGAAAACGTGGTGGTATTTCTTGTACTATACGTAGATAACATTTTTGGTAGTTGGAAACAATATCAAAGTGTTGTCAGAAGTTAGGGTATGGTTGTCCAAACAATTCGATATGAAGGACTTGGGAGAATGTATATATTCTTGGGATCAAAGTAATAAGGGATCGCAAGAAAAGAATATTTTACTTATCCCAAGCTTCATATATCGAAAAAATCCTTGCTCGTTTTAAGCATGCAGAACTCCAATAAAGGTTTCTTACCTTTTGGGCTTGGAGTAGCTTTATCTAAAGAGATATCTCCGAAGACATCAAAGGAGATAGAGGAAATGAGGGAAGTTCTTTATGCTTCGGCTGTCGGAAGCCTAATGTATGCTATGCACGAGATCAGAAATCTGTTTTGCCAAGGGCATAGTTAGCAGATATCAAAGTAACCATTGACTAGGACATTGGACTGCAGTAAAGCATATATTGAAGTACCTTAGAGGCACTAAAGATTATATGCTAGCTTACAAGGCAGTTGATTTGGTCCCTGTGGGTTGCACGGATTTTGACTTTCAATCGGATAGGGACAATAGTAAGTCAACCTCGGGGTTTTGTGTTTTACTTTAGGAGGTAAAGTCATAACTATGGAAGAGTGATAAGCATAGGTGTTTTTCTGGACTCCACCATAGAAGCTGAGTATATGGCAAGCCTCTGAGGTAGCCATAAAAGCTGAATGACTCAATAACCTCAAGATAGACTTAGATATGATTTCTGGTTTGTCCAAAGATTATTACAATTTATTGTAATAATAGTGGTGCAGTAGCAAAATCGAAGAAACCATAAGTCCATAAGGCAAGTAAACACAATAGAGCGCAAGTACTACCCAATACGAGAAATCGTATAACGAGGAGAAGTTGTTGCCGCTTAGATTGTTGGGTTCTTCGGGCCGCGAAAATCGCTTTTCGCGTCGCGGAAACCCCGAATCACCCAAAGCCGTAGATCCGTGCAAGGAAAATTTATGAAAAAGTTACGAGTACGAGTTTACTATCTAGATCTACACTTATATCTACATGTTTAGAAATTTACCCTTGTAGCGAAGCCCTTCGCGTTCCCGCTCGTCCAAACGGTGCCGGATCTCGAGAGTGTCAACGTAGACACTCCTCTAATGATATCCACACGAACAAGGAGTGTCTCTCACACTCAAAGGATGGAGAAGAGAGCCCCAAGTGTGCTAGCACTTTCTAGGGCTCTTGGGTAAGATTTGGGAAAAGAAAAGATAGATAAGAGAATTCTATGTGACAATCACTCTACCTTTTCTTCATGAAACTCAAACACATTCTCCTTCTTTCTTGCTTGAAAACTCTCGGTCAAGAGAAGAGGAGAGGGAGAGCTTGAGGAAGAGAGCTTGGAGAAGATGGAATAATTCTCCCATTCAATGAAAATCAATTTCATTTCCTCCCTTAGTGGCCGGCCACACCAAATGTAACCCCCTTCATTAATGTGGCCGGCCACATTAAAGCAAAGGAGAGAATGTAACTTCCATTAGGTGGCATTCTCTTGATGATGTGGCACTTTATGATTGGTCCAGATCTTACCAACTCACTAATGATGTGGCAAAAGGGTCAAGTCAAACTTGACTCTTACTCTTCCTCTCAAGTCAAGTCAAACTTGACTTAATCTCTCTAATGGTTGATCTAATCCAACCATATGATTCAAACCAATTTAATATAATGAATCTAATTCATTTAATTAAATTGATTCAATGAGTCATAATCTAAATTAGACTCATTGAACACATGAATCAAATTGAGTCCAACTCAATTAGCCCAATTAGGATTACTCTTAATCCAATTTGATTCATCAAATGAATCTAATCCTTTTTTGGTTCATCATATGAACCTAATCTCCATCCACTTGTTCTTTGTGTGTGACCTAATAGGTTCTTGTAACGTTGGCAATGCCCCTAAACTCATTTAGAAGCATAAGTAATGAGCGGTATCTAGCAATACATCATTACTACCCAAGTTACAAGAATGTCGAGATCTGACATCACCTTGTGACTACTAATTGTGACTCCTCACAATATATGACATTGTCCTTCTATTCTAGACATCTAGATTGATCAATATGAGGCATAGACCGTGTCATCCTCTAATCAATCTAAATCTTGAACTCCAAGTAGACTCACTCGATCAAATGAGCTCAACATCTAATGTTGACTCATTTGGGCATGGCCATGTACTTAGTGGTCTCACTCTATCAAGAATACCGATGTCGCTCCCGTCATATGGGAGGGATAGATCCCATCTACATCACTCACATTCCTCTACATAATTCGTCATATACCCAGTAATCGCCTTTATAGTCTACCCAGTTACGGGTGACGTTTGACGAAACCAAAGTACATAACTCCTTATGTAGGGATCCATGGTGATTTCAGGTCTAAGGACTAATAGTCATACTAATAGCCACATGAGAAAGTATATGACACTCATATAACGATCCATGATACTTTCTCATGGCGGGTCATTCAGTATACATTCTCCAATGTATACCCATGTGTCAGCTTGATATCTCTATATCCATGACTTGTGAGATCAAGTCATCGAGCTGACCTACATGCTAGTCTTATTGCATTAACATTGTCCCTGAATGTTAATACACGACTAGGAATGATTTAGAGTAATGTTCCCTATATCATCTCACTATCGATTCAACTAATCGATTGATATAGGTATGAACCTTCTACTCAAGGACGCTATTATACTTAGTCTATTTGGCACTAATACAAATAAGTATAATAACCAAACAAATGCCTTTATTAATATACAAGAATATGATACAATGAGTCTATACAATCATCAAATGATTGGCTCTAGGGCTCTAACTAACAATTTCTCACTAGCACTAGTGCCAATCAGTATAGGCTCTAAGGCCTAATGACCTAGTGTGACCATCATGCTTTCTCTGTGCCAAAGCCTTGGTCAAGGGATCTGCGATGTTAGCCTCTGTAGGTACTCTGTAAATCTTCACATCTCCTTTATCGATAATCTCTCGAATGAGATGGAAGCGCCGTAGTATGTGCTTGTTCCGCTGGTGTGAGCGAGGTTCCTTCGCCTGTGCTATAGCTCCATTGTTGTCACAATAGAGCTCAACTGGGTCAGCGATGCTAGGAACCACCCCAAGTTCAGTGATGAACTTGCGGATCCAAACTGCCTCCTTTCGCCTCGATGCGACAATATACTCTGTTGTAGAATCGACTCTCGTATCCTTGAACTCTTCCAATGGACCACCATTAATGCAAAATACGAACCCCGACTGTGATCTATAGTCATCCTGGTCGGTCTGGAAGCTAGCATCACTGTAACCCTTTACAGCTAGCTCATCATTGCCTCTATATATCAAGAAATATTCTTTGGTCCTTCTTAAGTACTTAAGAATATTCTTGACCGCTATCCAGTGACTTTCACCTGGATCTGACTGGTATCTACTCGTCATGCTCAAAGCATACGAAACATCAGGTCGAGTACATAGCATGGCGTACATGATCGATCCTATGGCTGAGGCATAAGGAATCTGATCCATGCGGTCTCTCTCCTCTCTAGAAGAGGGACCTTGAGTCTTCGAAAGACTCACGCCATGTGACATCGGCAGAAATCCCTTCTTGGAGTTCTGCATGGCAAACCGAAGGAGTACCTTGTCAATGTATGTACTCTGACTTAGGCCAAGCAATCTCTTAGATCTATCTCTATAGATCAGTATCCCTAGAATGTGGGATGCCTCACCTAAGTCCTTCATTGAGAAGCAACTCCCTAGCCAGGTCTTGACAGACTGAAGCATAGGGATGTCCTTCCCAATGAGTAGTATGTCATCCACATACAATATGAGGAAGATAACTATATCCCCTACAACCTTCTTGTAGACACAAGGTTCATCTTCGTTCTGGATGAAACTAAACTGTTTGATTGTATCATCGAATCGAAGATTCCAGCTCTGAGAAGCTTGCTTTAGTCCATAAATGGACCTATGCAGCTTGCATACTCTGCTAGTATGTTGTGGATCTACAAAACCCTCAGGTTGTGTCATGTACACATCCTCGAGCAAGTTTCCATTCAGAAACGCGGTTTTGACATCCATCTACCATATCTCATAGTCATGGTAGGCTGCAATAGCAAGCATGATCCGAATGGACTTAAACATCGCTACTGGAGAAAAGGTTTCATCATAGTCAATACCATGAATCTGCTTGAAACCTTTAGCTACCAAGCGACCCTTATAGATAAGTCCATCCATGTCAGTCTTTCTCTTAAAGACCCACTTACACCCAATGGGTTTTACCCCTTCAGGTGGATCAACCAAAGTCCATACTTGGTTGGTGTACATGGATTCCATCTCGGATCTCATGGCCTCTAGCCATTTCTCGAAATCTGGTCTCATCACAGCTTCCTGATAGGTGGTAGGCTCATCCTCTATGAGCATAACGTCATTATGGTCAGACAAGAGAAATGAGTATCTCTCAGGCTGACGACGTACCCTATCAGACCTGCGAAGAGGTATGTTTACTTGAACCGGTTGTTGTTCCTCAACTCCTTGTGGAACAACATCATCCACAACACTTTGTGATTCCAGTTCAATTTCCATCGAGGCATCAATGCTATTGTTCGCATCTTGAACTTCTTCAAGATCGAACGCGCTCCCACTAGTCTTTCTAGAAACAAAGTCCCTTTCTAGAAAGACCCCAGTCTTTGCCACAACTACCTTGTGCTGACTGGGAATGTAGAAGTAATATCACTTAGTTTCCTTGGGATATCCGATGAAATAGCACTTGTCGGATTTGGGTCCTAATTTGTCTGAGACTTGACGTCGTACGTAAGCCTCACAACCCCAAATCCTCATGAAAGACACCTGGGCATCTCTCCCAGTCCATATCCTATATGGTGTCTTTATCACGGCCTTGGATGGAACTCGGTTGAGAATGAAAGCTGCCGTGTCTAGAGCATATCCCCATAGATATGTCGGAAGATCTGTGTAACTCATCATACATCGTACCATATTTAATAGGGTACGATTCCTCCTTTCGGATACACCATTCCACTTTGGTGTTCCAGGAGGAGTGAGTTGGGATAGAATCCCACACTCAGCTAAATAGTCACGAAACTCATAGCTTAAGTATTCACCACCTCGATCTGATCGAAGTATTTTAATACTCTTGCCAAGCTGGTTCTGTACTTCATTCTTGAATTCTTTGAACTTTTCAAAGGATTCGGACTTATGTGTCATCAAGTACACATAACCATATCTACTGAAGTCATCAGTAAATGTGATGAAGTATCTATAACCGCCTCTAGCAGCGACATTGAAAGGGCCACATACATCACTATGTATGAGTCCTAACAAATCAGTCTCTCTCTCGCTGTGCCCACTAAAGGGAGTCTTGGTCATCTTGCCTCGTAGGCATGACTCGCATATCTCATATGATTCAAAATCAAATGAGTCCAGCAAACCATCCTTATGGAGCTGGGATAAGTGCTTGTCATTTATATGACCTAAGCGACAGTGTCAGAGATAGGTGTGGTTCATATCGTTCGATTTGAACCTCTTGGTACTAACGTTATAGATAGAGCTCTCAAGGTCTAGAATATAGAGTCCGTTCATCAGAGGTGCACTACAATAGAACATATCGTTTAAATAGACAGAACAACATTTGTTCTTTATTATAAACGAGAATCCTTTCTTGTCCAAACGAGAAACTGATATAATGTTCTTAGTCAATGCAGGCACATAACAACAATCGTCTAACTCTAGTATAAGCCCAGAGGGCAGAGATAGAAAATAAGTTCCTACAGCAACAGCAGCAACCCGTGCTCCATTGCCTACTCGTAGGTCTATCTCGCCCTTTGTCAATGCTCTGCTATTTCTCAGTGCTTGTACATCAGTACAAATGTGCGAAGCACATCCGGTATTTAATACCCACGATGAAGAAATAGAGAGGTTGACTTCTATAACATTTATACCTGAAGTAGAAATCTTATTTCTCTTCTTGTTAAGATCTTCCAGGTATCCTGTGAAGTTCCTCTTCCAGTGCCCTGCTTGTCCTTGATATAGTTGACGAAGATGTTCAACCATATCGTAAGCACACATCAACTCATGTTGCTTCTGAAGCTCAGAGTTCATGGTTGCGAGCATTAGACAGGACACATCTAATGCGTCATCTTGATGCTTCTTGTAAGCATCCCGGTCAGCTCGCGTGGCAGTGGCAGGAGGAGCCTCCGGAATGGGCTGCTCCAGAACGTACAGTTTACGTTCCTGAGTGAGAACTATTCTCAGGTTCCTGTACCAGTCCAGGAAATTTGCTCCGTTGAGCTTGTCCTTCTTAAGGACAGAACGCAGGGAGAAAGAGTTCGTATTCGACGTCATGGTTATCTACAACAAAAAATTTGCAGAAATAAATATCATATTCTTAAAATCATTTAATTAGGCCTTTAATTAAATGATGCTCCCACTGAATTCTATAATTCTTGTGGGACAAGATCCACATCATACTAACCCTTGAGTTAGCTTTGGCTAATACGTCCAAGGCTTAGTATGATCGGTAGGTAACGATTACCAATTACATCTCTATGCAACTCTTGTTTATAAAATCAATATCCGCATTTATATTAAAACTCGAGTTAGCTTTGGCTAATACGCCCGAGAGTTAATATAGATGTGATTTTGACCTATATTTTTCAACCGTTGGAGGAATGCCTATAGTTGACTCGATCTAACCGAGCAACTAGGAATACTCAATCTAATTGAGTTTGTATTCACCCATGCGTTGATAGGCGGGACCAAGATTGTCCCTCCGTACCCTACCAAGATAATATGTATTGCTCTGCTTTGGCAGATTTAACAATACATGTGATCGAGGTAGTGATAGGTATCACGGCACGGTTAGACATTTAGAGTTGGTTCGATCGAGATCTAATCTAATCGAAAAGGATGCATCTTGTGCATGACTTAGATCTAATCTAATCGCAAGGGTGCATCATGTGCACGACTTAGATCTAATCTAATCGTAAGGCACTAATTAATTAATTACTTATTAAACATGCATCATATACATAAGCAATTAACTAATTAATCTATTTGTGATTTAGTCATGGCCCTACTACGATCTTCTCAAGCCAATGAGAAGATCGAATGGTCAACCTAGGGTCAACAACTTCTCCAAGCTCCTCCCTTTGACCACCTTGTGTTGCTCGTGCCCGCCTCGGAACTCCGTCTCGTGTGGACCCTCCATCGCTCCAATTTGTACATTACAATTTGAAACTTGAGTTACATTCGAGTCTAAATCTAATTTACAACCAGAATATATGAGAAAGGCACGACGCGCAGGTCGTGGAAAAATAAAAACATACAACACGCGCAAACACATAACGGCACGCAGGCCGTATTATGAATTACAACACAATCCAATCATATTGGGTTTTTGGGCCATGACTATCACAAAATTAATATATAATTCAAAATTATATATTTTCATAATTTTCTATAATTTTAAAACTAATTTTTACAATTTTTACGAGTAAAATTTCCCGGCGGTCCCGTTTAGCGGTTTCGGGCGCAATCGCGGAACGGATCCCCTTGCAGGGCCAGGGGCAGCACCCCTACCCGCGATCTAACCATCGCGAGGGTTCCTTTGCGATCCTACAACACCTTAGCTCGCTTTCCCAAAACAATTTGTGACGAAACCTTTGAGAAGAATTTTCCCGGCGGTCCCGATTAGCGATTTCGGGCGCAATCGCGAAGCAAATCCCCTTGCGGGGTTAGGGGGAGTGCCCCTACCCACGATCTAACCATCGTGAGTTGCTCCAAAGCGATCCTACAGTGCCTTCGCTCGCTGTCCCAAACGGATTTGGGTCGAAACATCACCGTTTTGGAAAAATCTTCCCGGTAGTCGAAGCCTACAAGCGTCTAAACACTTGTGCTTCGATTACTCGAGAAAAATACTCATAAAAATCCAAAATCATAATTTTACAGAAAATTATAGAAACTTTAGTTTTCATAAAACCAAAAATTAAACTCGTACAAGCCTTGCACGTGGCTCTGATATCACTGTTGGGTTCTTCGGGCCGCGAAAACCGCTTTTCGCGTCGCGGAAACCCCGAATCACCCAAAGCCGTAGATCCGTGCAAGGAAAATTTATGAAAAACTTACGAGTACGAGTTTACTATCTAGATCTACACTTAGATCTACATGTTTAGAAATTTATCCTTGTAGCGAAGCCCTTCGCGTTCCCGCTCGTCCAAACGGTGCCGGATCTCGAGAGTGTCAACGTAGACACTCCTCTAATGATATCCACACGAACAAGGAGTGTCTCTCACACTCAAAGGATGGAGAAGAGAGCCCCAAGTGTGCTAGCACTTTCTAGGGCTCTCGGGTAAGATTTGGGAAAAGAAAAGATAGATAAGAGAATTCTATGTGACAATCACTCTACCTTTTCTTCATGAAACTCAAACACATTCTCCTTCTTTCTTGCTTGAAAACTCTCGGTCAAGAGAAGAGGAGAGGGAGAGCTTGAGGAAGAGAGCTTGGAGAAGATGGAATAATTCTCCCATTCAATGAAAATCAATTTCATTTCCTCCCTTAGTGGCCGGCCACACCAAATGTAACCCCCTTCATTAATGTGGCCGGCCACATTAAAGCAAAGGAGAGAATGTAACTTCCATTAGGTGGCATTCTCTTGATGATGTGGCACTTTATGATTGGTCCAGATCTTACCAACTCACTAATGATGTGGCAAAAGGGTCAAGTCAAACTTGACTCTTACTCTTCCTCTCAAGTCAAGTCAAACTTGACTTAATCTCTCTAATGGTTGATCTAATCCAACCATATGATTCAAACCAATTTAATATAATGAATCTAATTCATTTAATTAAATTGATTCAATGAGTCATAATCTAAATTAGACTCATTGAACACATGAATCAAATTGAGTCCAACTCAATTAGCCCAATTAGGATTACTCTTAATCCAATTTGATTCATCAAATGAAACTAATCCTTTTTTGGTTCATCATATGAACCTAATCTCCATCCACTTGTTCTTTGTGTGTGACCCAATAGGTTCTTGTAACGTTGGCAATGCCCCTAAACTCATTTAGAAGCATAAGTAATGAGCGGTATCTAGCAATACATCATTACTACCCAAGTTACAAGAATGTCGAGATCCGACATCACCTTGTGACTACTAATTGTGACTCCTCACAATATATGACATTGTCCTTCTATCCTAGACATCTAGATTGATCAATATGAGGCATAGATCGTGTCATCCTCTAATCAATCTAAATCTTGAACTCCAAGTAGACTCACTCGATCAAATGAGCTCAACATCTAATGTTGACTCATTTGGGCATGGCCATGCACTTAGTGGTCTCACTCTATCAAGAATACCGATGTCGCTCCCGTCATATAGGAGGGATAGATCCCATCTACATCACTCACATCCCTTTACATAATTCGTTATATACCCAGTAATCGCCTTTATAATCCACCCAGTTACGTGCGACGTTTGACGAAACCAAAGTACATAACACCTTATGTAGGGATCCATGGTGACTTCAGGTCTAAGGACTAATAGTCATACTAATAGCCACATGAGAAAGTATATGACACTCATATAACGATCCATGATACTTTCTCATGGCGGGTCATTCAGTATATATTCTCCAATGTATACCCATGTGTCAGCTTGATATCTCTATATCCATGACTTGTGAGATCAAGTCATCGAGCTGACCTACATGCTAGTCTTATTGCATTAACATTGTCCCTGAATGTTAATACACAACTAGGAATGATTTAGAGTAGTGTTCCCTATATCATCTCACTATCGATTCAACTAATCGATTGATATAGGTATGAACCTTCTACTCAAGGACGCTATTATACTTAGTTTATTTGGCACTAATACAAATAAGTATAATAACCAAACAAATGCCTTTATTAATATACAAGAATATGATACAATGAGTCCATACAATCATAAAATGATTTGCTCTAGGACTCTAACTAACATAGATTGCATCATGTGATAACCTGGAAGATCCTTTCACTAAGGCCCTTAAGGCAAGAGCTTTTGATGGGCATGTTGAAGGGTTGGGAATCAGATGTATGGCAGCAGATATGGCAGCTTAGTCTTTTAGTATAAGTGGGAGATTGTTAGGATGTATACTAAAACCCTAGCTTTTGGTATAAACATTTATCTAGAAATAAGAATCACATTGGTCAAATGTCTACATTTATGATAAATGTAGTTGTTCAATTAATTTATATTGTAGATAACATGGTGTGTGGTGTCACACATAGAGGATCATGTTATCAGTACCTTATAAATTATAAACAGTAGCTCATGACCAAGATGGAAAGGAACAAACCATTAGAAGGTTGTAGTGTAATTAGGTATTAGTTTATCTTAACTATATAATTACACTAGTACACTTAGAGTGTATTGAGTAGGACCATTAGAAGTCGTTTCTTTTATACTGACTTTATAAAGGAACAAAGACCTCAGTTATTATGGAAGTTTGTGCTCTTAATCCTAATATAATAACAAGCACATATATTTGATATTTATTTCTTTAATTTATCAATGGGTGAGATTTAGTTCGATAAATCAATAAACCCGATAAGTTGAGAAATGATATCACTTATAGTGTGCGTTGTTGATTATAGAAGGAAACTGTGTCCTAGTAATCTAGGTTAAGAATGTCCTCAAGAGGAGCTCATAAGGATTGTCATGTTAAACCCTGCTGGTGGACTTAGTCCGACATGACAATAAGGTTGAGTGGTACTACTCTTGGACTAAGATATTAATTAAATGAGTTGTCAGTAACTCACTTAATTAGTGGGCATTCGACATCTTAAACACAGGGAGACTAACACACTCATAATAAGAAGGAGCCCAAAAATATAATTTGGGATTGGTGCGGTAGTTCAATAATAGTTCTCTAGTGGAATAAATTATTATTGATAAAATTAAGTTGTGTGTTCGGGGCGAACACGGGATGCTTAATTTTATCGGGAGACCAAAACCAATTCCTCCTCTCGGTCCCTATCGTAGCCTCTTGTATATAGAGATTTATACCCATCACATACCCACCTTCTTACCCATCCTAATGGGCCCGACCAAGCTAGCTTGGAACCCAAGCTAGGGTCGGCCAAGACCAAGTGGATGAGCCAAGTTGGTGGCCGGCCAAAGCTTGGGTTCCAAGCTTAGGTGGCTGACCACTAAAATATTAAAAAAGATTTTATTAAAATTATTTTTTATGTGGATATCATGTTTTTAAAAGAGAGTTTAAAAATTAAAAATTTCCTTTTATAGCTTTTTACAAAAGATTAAGAGAAGAGATTAATCTTTTTCCTTATTTGTAGATTAAAAGAATGGTTTTAATTTTTGGCAAAAACTTTCCTTATATGTAAATCATCCACATGTTTAAAAGAGAGTTTAAAATTTGAAATCTTTCCTTATTTGTTGAAAAGGTGGATTTTAAATTTTAAGAAAACTTTTCTTTTTTAACCATGTTCATGATTTAAAAGAGAGTTTAAAAAATTAAATATTCTCTTTTATAAGTTTCTACAAAAGATTAAGAAAAGATTTGATATCTTTCCTTATTTGTAGATTAAAAGAGATTTTAATTTTTAGAGATAACTTTCTTTTTATCCACATGTTAAAAAGAAAGATTTTAATTTATAAAATTTCCTTTTTATTAACCAATCATGAAGGGATGAAAATTATTGGAGAAATTTTTTAAATTTTCGGAGACAAATTAGGAAGTTTTAATTAATTAAAACTCTCCTTGTTTGTTGCTTTAATATGGCCGGCCATTATAATTGATGAGAAGAAAATTATTTTCAATTAAATAAATTTTCCTTTTCAATGGCAAAAGAATTAAGGAAGTTTTTATTAAATTTTCCTTATTTGCCAAGATCAAGGATTATAAAAGAGGGGGTAAAGGATGCTTCATGGCTAACGACTTTATTCTATTTTCTCCCTCTTTTCTTCCTTGGTGTGGCCGACCCTTCTCCTTTTCTCTCTTCCTCTTGTGTGGCCGAAATCCTTTATCTCTTGGAGCTTGGAGGAGGTGGCCGGATCTAGCTTGAGGAAGAAGGAGAGAAAGCTTGCATCCCTTGGAGCTTGGTTAGTGAAAAAAAAAGTCTTCATCCTTTAGAAGATATGCTTGGCCGAAACTTGAAGGAAGGAAGAAGAAGGTGCCTTGGTGGTTCTCGTCTTGGAAGATCGTTGCCCACACAACGTCCGAGATTAGAAGAGGAATACGGTAGAAGACTTAGAGGTTTTTGTTTGCAAAAGAAAATGTATACTAGTATTTAATTTCCGCATCATACTAGTTTTATTTCTTTGTAAAAATACCAAATACGAGAGGCATGTGATTCTAGTATTTCGAATTAGTTTTCGATGTTGTGTTCTTTTATTTTTTTTTCCTTGTGATTTGATTGTTCTTTTTGGTTGACCTAAAGTAATTTAAGGAAATTAAATATTAGCTTTCCTTAAAAGGCTTTGTCTAGGCGGTGGTGGTTGTTCCCATATCCAAGAAGGCCATGTGCCTCACCATGCAGTCCTAGAAGCCAATTTTGGAAATTAATATTTAATGGAATTAATAACCTAGGTGATTTGGATCGAACGTGTTAAGTTCCGCAGGAGATCCAAGTCTAAACCTAAAAGAACAAATAAATTAAACTTTGGATCAAACGTGTTAAGTTCCGCAGGCGATCCAAGTTTAATTTAAAAGAACACATGGTAGCTAGGAAAAGGTTCAGACCTTTGTATAAAATTTTTGTACAGTGGAACCATTAGGTTTTCCGAGTAGCAACCAACAATTGGTGTCAGAGCTAGGGTTTTTCCTCTGTGTATTTGGTATTAGTTTAATTATGCATATGTCATACATAATTTAGGCAGGATAATAGTAGGATGTGCTAACTTTATGGATGCAGGATCCAACTATTATGACTTATAGATATTATGTGTGTGATTGGACCCTTAGACATGTCAAGGGCATTTTATTGTGTGTGCATGATTGTATTATAAAATACAGCAGGAGCTGTATTTAGTTTTATTAGGATTTTATTTTTAATCTAGTTATATGTACATTCCTTTTATGGAATATAGGATCGATGGATGTAAATTTTATTTTATGTTCGATCTAGTTTTCATGTACATTCCTTCAAGGAATATAGGATCGAAAAATGTAAAATTCTATTTATGTCGCGGATCGAATCTTGTAAGGCGTGGAACCTTTTGAGGACGAGAGGCGCAGCGGAACAAGGAGCAAGATGGATGTGACAACTAGACCCGGTGGCGGTGGCCAAAGATGGCAGCAGCTAGGGTTGGCGACACACGGAGGACAACAATAGATAAAAGCCATAATAGTTGAAAATTAGTTTTTCTATTTATTGCTTTTTATACTGTGTTGTGTGTGCTTGTTAATATGCATGCTAAGTAGGCTAGCATAGTCAAAATTCCTCACTTTAAATAACTAAGTGGGAGAGGGATTTATTTTTAAATAAATTCCACGGTCACCATTACTGGTTTATAAGTGATGCAACAAGCTTGCGCGTTGGCTCTGAGTGCCTTCCTCCATATCGGATAAGCTTGTTTGCGGATCACTAGCTTAAACTTCCATTTTGGATGACTATAGGAAGTTAATTAAGAGCGTGTGATCTTCTCCATCGGAAGGGGCACAATCTTATTAATGGACTTAGTGTCAAGTAATGGTATACACTTAGGCACGTCTAATAGTTTCCTCCTCATCGGAGTCACTGCTATTATTTGTGTGACCAAAGAAAACCAACTATTAATTTGTCAAATAAATAGGTTGACAAGATAATAAAATAAAAAATTTCTCTTATAAATGTTTGATTTTGTATACGTCCACGCTATCATGGCATACAAAATTCACGGTGTTTGAGGTAATTTTATTTTGTCATAAAGATTTATTGACAAGATAATTAATGGGTAAAACCCTCCTCTTACAAATGTTTAAATTTTGTATACGTCCACACTATCGTGGCATGCAAAATTCACGGTGTTTGAGGTGTTGGTGAATTTAAATAATATTGTTTGAGGAATCAATGTTATTTTAAATTCAAAAAGTTTTGACCAAATATTTGATCAAGGACATATCAACTATTAATTTTATTCATCATAAAGTAAAGTTGACGAGATAATAAAATTAATGAATAAAATCTCCTCTTTTATTTTATATACGTCCACACTATCGTGGCATACAAAATTCATAGGGATTTTAAAGAATTGATCTTGACCAAATATTTTTGTGATTCTTAGGATTTAAAATGTTTATCAATTCCCTAGTTGTTATACTATAGAAAAGACTTAGTAATCCCAATTGTAATGATTGGAAATAGGACTTGGACATTAAGGTAGACTGTCTTCTTAGAACTAAGAACAATATAAGTGTATTTAATTCATTAGTTGAAACATGTTTAGTGGTGTTATCTACTAGAACCTGGAGTGTAGATACATATGCCTTTAATCATGTCCGCAATTCATTGCAGGGTTCCAGGAAACCCGACAACTAAATGAAAATAAAAATACTGTCCACATGGGCACTGCTGTAAAAGTGGCAGCTATTGCAGTGGGAGATGTTTATCCTTTGATAAGAATAAAATATGGATTTTAAGTAATTGTCTTTACGTACCAATTTTAGAAAGAACTAGTTTCTAAACTATTCAAAGAACTTGATATTCTGCCTCTTTTAATAACAAAGTTGTTATTAAGAAAAAGAGGGAAGTTATCTATTCTGGTACGTTGGTTGGCAATTTATAAATCCAATAACTCCCACGATGCAACAAATGGAAATTAGTAACACATCTTCTAACTTTAAGAGAAAGCAACCTTCGGAAATGAACCAATTATATCTTTGACATCTAAGGCTAGGTTATATTAACTTGAGTATGATTTATTGGTAGTTGATGAACTTTTGGGTTCATTAGTAGTGGAAATCTTTCCAACCTGCGAGTCTTACTTGGAAGGAAAAATAACCAAGAAGCTTTTAAGTCTAAGGGGTATGGAGCCAACGATATATTGGAATTAGTTCATTCTGATTTGTGTGATCCTATGACTATCCAGACAAGAGGTAGTATCGAATATTTCATTTATTTTATAGACAACTATTCAAGATACAAATACATATATTTAATGTGCTGCAAGACTAAGTGCTTTGATTAGTTCAAAGAGTACAAGGCTGATGCGGAGAAACGTTAAAGTAAAAGTATCAAGTCACTATGGTAAGATCGTAGTGGCAAGTACCTCTTGGGACAATTTAGGAGTTACTTATCAAAAGTAGGGATTCACTCCCAACTAACTGCACCTGGTACACCCCAACAGAATGGTGTAGTAGAAAGAAGGTATATGACTCTTATGGAAATAATTAGATTGATGATGAGTTATTTAGAAAATTACCAAGTTCATTTTAAGGATATACTCTGAAAAAGAAAGTGAACATAGTACCTTCCAAAGTCAGAACTCTCTACTCATATAGAATTGCTGAATAGGCGTAAGCCTATTTTGAAGCATATTCGGATTCGGGTAGTCCAACACATATGCTGAAGAGAGACAATGATAAGTTGGATAGGAATTCACTTGTTTGTGGGTTATCCTAGAGAAACGAAAGTAGGTTTATAGTCTTAAAAATCAGAAGGTCATTGTTAGCATCAATGACTAATTTTTAGAAGAGAACTATATAATGAATCACAAGCCCATAAGTAAATTTGTTCTTAATAAAGGACACGTCTAATCTAGTACCAACTGTACAAGATGAAATATCACAAGAAACTGTCACACGTATCACAATAGATACACAATTATAGACAGTGCCTAATCGTAGAGGGAGAGTTGTCAAACAACCTAAAAGATTCATGTTTTGGGAGAGTCTTTTGGACTTGGTCCCAAATGAACATGAGCCTGATCCCGGATATAAGATGAAGCACTCCAAGATAAAGATGCAGCATCTTGGCAAAGAGCAATGAATACATAATTAGAATATATGTATTCTAATAAAATCTGGAAGCTTATAGAACCACCAGATGGTGTAAAAGCCATTCGGTGAAAATAAGTCTACAATAGGAAAAGATGGATAGACAGGAAGGCAGAAACTTTAAAAGCAAGGCTTGATGAAAAAAGAAACTTTTTCATTGGTAGCCATGCTTAAGTCTATCTGGATTCTTTTATCTATTTGGCAAGTGGATGTCAAGACAGCATTTCTTAATGGAAGTCTTGAAGAAAGCATCCATATAAAGCAACCAGAAGGGTTCATTATAAAGGGCAAAGAGCATCTTGTGTGCAAGCTCAATCAGTCTATGGACTGAGGCAAAGCTTCAAGGTCTTGGCACATCCGGTTTATCAAAGTAATCCAGACCTATGGATTTATATGGTAACCGGATAAGTCTTGTATACAAAAAGTGTGATGGAAACGTGGTGATATTTCTTGTACTATACGTAGATAACATTTTTGGTAGTTGGAAACAATATCAAAGTGTTGTCAGAAGTAAGGGTATGGTTGTCCAAATAATTCTATATGAAGGACTTGGGAGAATGTATATATTCTTGGGATCAAAGTAATAATGGATCGCAAGAAAAGAATATTTTACTTATCCCAAGCTTCATATATCAAAAAAATCCTTGCTCGTTTTAAGCATGCAGAACTCCAATAAAGGTTTCTTACCTTTTGGGCTTGGAGTAGCTTTATCTAAAGAGATGTCTCCGAAGACATCAAAGGAGATAGAGGAAATGAGGGTAGTTCTTTATGCTTCGGCTGTCGGAAGCCTAATGTATGCTATGCATGAGATCAGAAATCTGTTTTGCCAAGGGCATAGTTAGCAGATATCAAAGTAACCATTGACTAGGACATTGGACTGCAGTAAAGCATATATTGAAGTACCTTAGAGGCACTAGAGATTATATGCTAGCTTACAAGGCAGTTGATTTGGTCCCTGTGGGTTGCACGGATTTTGACTTTCAATCGGATAGGGACAATAGTAAGTCAACCTCGGGGTTTTGTGTTTTACTTTAGGAGGTAAAGTCATAACTATGGAAGAGTGATAAGCATAGGTGTTTTTCTGGACTCCACCATAGAAGCTGAGTATATGGCAAGCCTCTGAGGTAGCCATAAAAGCTGAATGACTCAATAACCTCAAGATAGACTTAGATATGATTTCTGGTTTGTCCAAAGATTATTACAATTTATTGTAATAATAGTGGTGCAGTAGCAAAATCGAAGAAACCATAAGTCCATAAGGCAAGTAAACACAATAGAGCGCAAGTACTACCCAATACGAGAAATCGTATAACGAGGAGAAGTTGTTGCCGCTTAGATTGCATCAAGTGATAACCTGGAAGATCCTTTCACTAAGGCCCTTAAGGCAAGAGCTTTTGATGGGCATGTTGAAGGGTTGGAAATCAGATGTATGGCAGCAGATATGGTAGCTTAGTCTTTTAGTATAAGTGGGAGATTGTTAGGATGTATACTAAAAGTCTAGCTTTTGATATAAACATTTATCTAGAAATAAGAATCACATTGGTCAAATGTCTACATTTATGATAAATGTAGTTGTTCAATTAATTTATATTGTAGATAACATGGTGTGTGGTGTCACACATAGAGGATCATGTTATCAGTACCTTATAAATTATAAACAGTAGCTCACGACCAAGATGGAAAGGAACAAACCATTGGAAGGTTGTAGTGTAATTAGGTATTAGTTTATCTTAACTATATAATTATACTAGTACACTTAGAGTGTATAGAGTAGGACCATTTGAGGTCGTTTCTTTTATACTGACTTTATAAAGGAACAAAGACCTCAGTTATTATGGAAGTGTGTACTCTTAATCCTAATATAATAACAAGCACATATATTTGATATTTATTTATTTAATTTATCAATGGGTGAGATTTAGTTCGATAAATCAATAAGCCCGATAAGTTGGGAAATGATATCACTTATAGTGTGTGTTGTTGATTATAGAAGGAAACTGTGTCCTAGTAATCTAGGTTGAGAATGCCCCCAAGAGGAGCTCATAAGGATTGTCATGTTAAACCCTACAGGTGGACTTAGTCCGACATGACGATAAGGTTGAGTGGTACTTTCTTGGACTAAGATATTAATTAAATGAGTTGTCAGTTGTTGGTGCAACCTTAGGTCAAGGTTGACCTGGTTGATCAGACTCGAGTTGACTTGACTCGAGTTGTGTTTTGATGTTTGACGAGTTATGTTTGACAATGTTTGACGTGAACAGAAAAGTTGTATCTTAGATACAAGCTTGGGAGATTGTGGATGCAACCCGTGGTCAAGGTTGACCTGGTTGACCCGAGGTGAGTTGATCTGACTCGGAAAAGTCCAAGCAGGGAGCTTGGCACGGGAAAAGTCTAAGTATGGAAGCTTGGCACATGGGAAGTCGGAGAGGGCTCGGTAGCTCGTTCTCCGAACTCTGGTCAGAGAGGGCTCGGTAGCTCGTTCTCTGGACCGGATGTGGAAAGTCCTGGTGAGTGAAACCAGGCAGTTCGGAAAGTCCTGGTGAGTGAAGCCAGGCAGTGGGAAAGTCCTGGTGAGTGAAGCCAGGCAGTTGGAGAGTCCTGGTGAGTGAAGCCGGGCAGATTGGAAAATCTGGTGAGTGAAGCCAGGTGAAAACCCTAGTGAGTGAAGCTAGGTGAAAGTCCTGGTGAGTAAAGCCGGGCAAGGGAAAATCCAGATGGATCAAGGGTGATCAGACATCTGGTATTGTGAAGGTCAAGTAGGTCAAGGGAGTGACCGGATACTTGGCACGAAGAGAAAAGTCCAAGTGGGTCAAAGGGATTGACTGGACACTTGGTGGGGAGTCTTAGCAGGTCAAGGGAGTGACCGGATGCTAAGCATGATGTACCAATAGGTCAAGGTTGACCGGATGTTGGTTTGGAAGGTTTGGGATTTGGTTTGGGCAAAAACCAAGCTCTGGATCGATCAGTGGATCGATCCAGTGATACACTGGGTATCTGGATCGGTCTGGTGACCGATCAGTAACCAAACAGTAGCCTACTGAGTGTTATCTGATCGGTCTGCAGACCGATCAGGAAACAACGATCAGAAGGCAAAAAGTTCGGGAGAAAAGGAAGGGAATGCATGCTGATCGGTCCCTGGACCGATCAGAGGAAGTTCTGATCGGTCCCCAGGACCGATCAGAGGTATCCTGGACCGATCAGGCTTCAGCCTGATCGGTCCAGAACTATCCATTGTGAGCCAACGATCTTCTGTCTTCTGGCTTCTTCTTCGCAGGTGGATGCAGGTATAAGAGGGCTGAGGGCTTCTACAGTGCGGTAATTCTCTCACTCTTCTTTTGGTCCGAAGCTTCTGCTTCTTCACTGCTGTGCTCTTGAGCTTTGCTGAGCTTCGAAGCTTCGGGTGAGCTTCTTCGACTGAGTTGCTTGTTGGCATTCGTCCGTGAAGTTGGTGCTTCATCCAGGACTTCAGTCGACGAGAAGGCAAGTAAGCGAAGGTGTTTCATACATTAGTATTGTATTTTGCTTCTTGCTGCTTTCTACTCCTGTATTGCTTTTGCAAAACATTGTGGCGAGGTTTCTCCACCCAGAAGGAGTGTTACATTAGCCGATTCTCCGGGGTCTCATCCACCGACGGATTGATTGGATTCGTCTACCTTACGGACACGCTGAGGAGTAGGAGTTTCATCTCCGAACCTCGTTACATCGACGAGTTTGAGGTTTGCTATTCTCCGCTTTCGTTTCTATTCATTTTATTTCCGCTGCGCTAACCCTAATCGTAGAAAGAAACGGAAGATTTGGGGTCGGCTATTCACACCCCCCTCTCTAGCCGCGATCATCGATCCTAACATCAGTAACTCAATTAGTGGACATTCGACATCTTAAACACAGGGAGACTAATACACTCATAATAAGAAAGAAGCCCAAAAATGTAATTTGGGATTGGTGCGGTAGTTCAATAATAGTTCTTTAGTGGAATGAATTATTATTGATAAAAAGAAGTTGTGTGTTCGGGGCGAACACGGGATGCTTAATTTTATCGAGAGACCAAAACCAATTCCTCCTCTCGGTCCCTATCGTAGCCTCTTGTATATAGAGATTTATACCCATCACATACCCACCTTCTTACCCATCCTAATGGGGCCGACCAAGCTAGCTTGGAACCAAAGCTAGGGTCGGCCAAGACCAAGTGGATGAGCCAAGTTGGTGGCTGGCCAAAGCTTGGGTTCCAAGCTTAGGTGGCCGGCCACTAGAATATTAAAAAGGATTTTTGTTAAAATTATTTCTTATGTGGATATCATGTTTTTAAAAGAGAGTTTAAAAATTAAAAATTTTCTTTTATAGCTTTTTACAAAAGATTAAGAGAAGAGATTAATCTCTTTCCTTATTTGTAGATTAAAAGGATGATTTTAATTTTTGGTAAAAACTTTCCTTATATGTAAATCATCCACATGTTTAAAAGAGAGTTTAAAATTTGAAATCTTTCCTTATTTATTGAAAAGGTGGATTTTAAATTTTAAGAAAACTTTCCTTTTTTAACCATGTTCATGATTTAAAAGAGAGTTTAAAAAATTAAATATTCTTTTTTATAAGTTTCTACAAAAGATTAAGAAAAGATTTGATATCTTTCCTTATTTGTAGATTAAAAGAGATTTTAATTTTTAGAGATAACTTTCTTTTTATCCACATGTTAAAAATAAAGATTTTAATTTATAAAATTTTCTTTTTATTAACTAATCATGAAGGGGTGAAAATTATTGGAGAAATTTTTTAAATTTCCGGAGACAAATTAGGAAGTTTTAATAATTAAAACTATCCTTGTTTATAGCTTTAATATGGCCGACCATTATAATTGATGAGAAGAAAATTATTTTCAATTAAATAAATTTTTCTTTTCAATGGCAAAAGAATTAAGGAAGTTTTTATTAAATTTTCCTTATTTGCCAAGACCAAGGATTATAAAAGAGGAGGTAGAGGATGCTTCATGGCTAACGACTCTATTCTATTATCTCCCTCTTTTCTTCCTTGGTGTGGCCGACTCTTCTCCTTTTCTCTCTTCCTCTTGTGTGGCCGAAATCCTTTATCTCTTAGAGCTTAGAGGAGGTGGCCGGATCTAGCTTGAGGAAGAAGGAGAGAAAGCTTGCATCCCTTGGAGCTTGGTTGGTGAAAAAAAAAGTCTTCATCCTTTAGAAGATATGCTTGGCCGAAACTTGAAGGAAGGAAGAAGAAGGTGCCTTGGTGGTTCTCGTCTTGGAAGATCGTTGCCCACACAACGTCCGGGATTAGAAGAGGAATACAGTAGAAGACCTAGAGGTTTTTGTTTGCAAAAGAAAATATATACTAGTATTTAATTTTCGCATCATACTAGTTTTATTTCTTTGTAAAAATACCAAATACGAGAGGCATGCGATTTTAGTATTTCGAATTAGTTTTCGATGTTGTGTTCTTTTATTTTTCTTTTCCTTGTGATTTGATTGTTCTTTTTGGTTGACCTAAAGTAATTTAAGGAAATTAAATATTAGCTTTCTTTAAAAGGCTTTGTCTAGGCGGTGGTGGTTGTTCTCATATCCAAGAAGGCCATGTGCCTCGCCATGCAGTCCTGGAAGCCAATTTTGGAAATTAATATTTAATAGAATTAATAACCTAGGTGATTTGGATCGAACGTGTTAAGTTCCGCAGGAGATCCAAGTCTAAAACTAAAAGAACAAATAAATTAAACTTTGGATCAAACGTGTTAAGTTCCGCAGTCGATCCAAGTTTAATTCAAAAGAACACATGGTAGCTAGGAAAAGGTTCAGACCTTTGTATAAAATTTTTGTACAGTGGAACCATTAGGTTTTCCGAGTAGCAACCAACAATTTTGTTATATCTTGCTTTTACTAGGTTATCTAAACCTAGAACTAGGTTATCTGAACCTAAAGGCGACTATAGGAGCCAACCCATTGGACCGTAGTCCTATATCACTAAAGCAAGGCTATATTTGCTAATTAAAAATGCATCTAGGGCATTTAACTGGGCTATTAAAATGCTTACTGTAGCATTTAACTATTCCAGGCATTTTATCGAGCACTTGGTGTGCTCTAATTCTGCCTATGGCTAAACTGAGAACATAGATGCGAACTAAGGTGTAAAAACATACAATTAGCTACTTATACTACAGGTGAGGGGTTTCTTACATCCTGCGCTAGTTTTCTTACGAATCTGATCGATAGTTTTCCGTAGAAGAAGATCTTTCCGGCGATCTTCTCACGTCTATGTGTTCTTCTCGCGGAGAGGAACGTTCTCGTGCCGGGGTTATCGCCGGAAGATGCTCCTATGACCCTAAGATGGAACCCTAGGTTTTCCTTGGGCTTGGCGTCTAGAGGATGAGGAGAGGAGGGGTTCGACGGTGAGGGTTTGAGGGGGAAGAGATTTGTCGTTTGGAAAATAATAACTCCTCTCTTAATTTCCTATTTATATTAAGTGCTTAACACCATCCAACTAAATCTTAAATAGAATTGTTCTCCTCTTCTTTCAGCACACCCCTGCTGGGGCCCCTTGGTTACTAGCATCACCCTATATGTCATAGAGTCCATAGGTCTCAGGTTCGATTCCCGCTTAAGCTGTTTTATGTTTTCATTTATTATTTTTTTGCTACTTCGGCTATTCTAAAAATTTCATAAAAATATTCTAAAATTTCAGAAAAATCATAGAATATTTCTAAAAGTAATTTGAGAATTTTCGGGCGTTACAGAGGTGCTCGTTCGGAACAAATGAAAAAGAAAAGCGGCAAAGGAAGACAATTCGCCCGAGCGGATCAATCAACAGTTCTCGCAAGAGATTCTGGACAACCTTCTTCCAAAGTATTACACCCCGCTGATAATCGAGAAATATAATGGAGTGACTGACACAGACAACCATTTAGCGCAGTTTGATAATGCGACCACACTTCACTAGTACATTGATGGGATGAAGTACCGAGTCTTCCTCACTACGGTATCCGAATCGGTGCAACGTTGGTTCAAGTGGTTGCTGAGCAGCTCGATCCACAGCTTCAAGGACTTCCGAGCGGTCATCCTGCATCACTTCGCCAGCAGTCGCCACCACCAGAAGATGAGCGTTAACTTGTTCGCCCTGAAGCAAGGGCCCAGGGAAGCGCTGAGGTCCTACATCCAACGCTTCAATCAGGCAGTGATAGATTTCCAGGCGGTCTCCTCTGACGTGTTGGTAAACGCCTTCACCCAGGGATTCACTGAAGGGGAGTTCTTTTGATCACTCATTCGTAGGCCGCCACAGGACTTCGAACATCTTCAGAGGAAGGCCACAAAGTACATTAACGTGGAAGAAATCCAAGCGGCAAGAAAAAGGGAAACACCCTTTGAGCCAGCAAATGCATCTGAACGGAGGTTGCCGAGCAGCGATCAACCTCTGAAGGGGCCTCGATCGAGTGGAGCCCATCAAGAGCTAAAGACGCATGCCATATAGCATGTCGCAGCTGGTCACCCGAAGGCCGCAAAAGGCAAGGTACGGATGCCCCTCTTCTGCTCCTTCCACCAGTCGGCGACACACAACATGTGGGACTACTATGATCTGAAGTTGATATCTAGTAGACCGGCCCCGTGAGGATATCATCGTCGATCACCATCTCCTAATCGACGACATCAGGGATGACCTACAAGGTGAAGGGAAGAGGAGAGGAGGACGGTTGAGCCACGCCATCATCAATCCCCTCAGACCGCCCAAGCTTCTACCGAGTGGATCAGACCATCAGAATGAGATGAGAAAAATCAGAGCAACGCCGCTCCAGGAGAAATAGGAATGATCATCAGTAGGCCAACCGACGGTGATTCTAACTGAGCGAGGAAGTCACACGCTCGACGACTTGAGATCCACGCTATCGGCTGTAGCAAGGAGAGAGCCGAAGGACCCCAGATCAGTTTCAACTTGAAAGACATAGAGGAAGTAGAAATCTCTCATGATGATGCACTGATCATCTGAGCGGTAATCGCCAATTATACAGTTCATAGAACTTTTGTTGATACAAGGAGTTTGGTGAACATCATATTCAAGAAGACGTTCTATCAGTTGCAAATCAACTGGAGCGACCTGCTGCAAATGATGACCCTTCTCTTCGACTTTATGGGCAACGAAGTGTTGCTGACCGACCAGACCAAGCTAGCCATCTTGCTTGGAGAGGAACCCCTGAAGAGGACAAGAACCACCAACTTCATCATGGTGGACACACCTTCGGCTTACAACATCATTCTGGGCCGACCGACGCTCAATGAATTCCGAGCGGTGGTGTCCACCTTGCCAGAAGATCAAATTCCCTGTAGACAACAAGGTGGAAGAAGTCAAAGGCGACCAATTAGCCGCTAGATGATGCTATGTTGAGATGGTCAAAGCAGAAGCAAAGGTCGCTTAGAAAAATCTGCGCTTAGAGGTGGGCGCTATCACAGAGAATCCTCCTACGTTGGTGTACGAAGAAAAGGAGGTGGTCCAGATCCACCCGAACCGGTTAGAAGTGGCCACTTTCATTGCTGTCGATCTGGAGAGCACGAAGAAGGCTGAGCTGGTCACTTGCCTTAGGCGAAACCATGACGTGTTCGCTTGGTCGACCCATGAGCTCCTTGGAATCTCACTGAACGTCATGTAGCACGAGCTTTATGTTCGACCGGACGCTCGACCAATAAAGTAAAATAAGAGGGACTTCAGCACTGAGCAAAACCTAATCATCCGGGCAGAGATAGAAAAACTGCTAGAGGTCAGTCATATACGGGAAGTCTAATTCCCTAGCTGGCTTGCTAATGTGGTGTTGTTCTCTAAGTCGGGCAACAAATGGCGGGTTTGCATTGACTTCCGTGACTTGAACAAAGCGCGCCTGAAGGATTTCTATCCACTATCCATGATAGATTAGATGGTGGATTCCACGGTGGGTTGCGAGCTGATTTGCATTCTCGACGCGTATCAGGGCTACCACTAAGTGCCGCTCGCCCGAGATGATCAAGAGAAGATTAGCTTCATTATTGTCGATGGAACATACTGTTACAACTTCATGCTGTTCGGACTGAAGAACACTGGCACCACCTATCAGATGTTGATGAACAAGGTGTTTCGAAGACAGATCGGCTGTAATATGGAGGTATATGTTGATGATATTTTAATAAAATTTCTATGAGCTGTTGACCTTTGTGCAGACATCGATGAGACGTGCCAACTCTGAGGACCTATGGAATAAAGCTGAACCTAAACAAGTGCTTGTTCAGCGCGAGGGGCGGTCGATTCCTGGGTTACATCGTCACCGAGCAGGGGATGGAGGCGAATCCGAGTAAGGTGAAGGCGTTGCAAGACATGCCTCCGCCACGCAGCTTAAAGGAGGCCCAACAGCTGACCGGACGGATCACAGCATTGTCCAGATTCATATCCAAGTCATCCAACCGGAGCCTACCATTCTTCAAGGTTCTACACTAAGCGACAAAATTCGAGTGGGACGCGAAGTGTGACCGGGCGTTGGAAGAGCTTAAGGAGTATCTTAATTCCTTGCTTATGTTAGCTAAGCCGGCACTGGGGAACCACTCTGGATCTATCTGTCATCCACCAAGTGTGCGATTGGCTCGACAATAGTTAAGTAGAACGGCCATGAACAACAATCCGTGTACTTTTTAAGTCATATATTGAAAGACGTCAAGTCCCGCTACACTGGTCTTGAAAAATTAGCTTATGCATTGGTACTTGCTTCTCGGAGGCTGCACCCATACTTTCTCGCACATCCGATCGTCATGATGACCAATAGCGCCTTGGGGAGAGTCCTCCTTAACCTAGAGGCATCCGGACGGCTAATCAAGTGGAAAACTGAACTAAGTGAGTTCGACATTCAATACTAACCTGGAATGGTGATCAAAGCTCAGGTCTTGGCTAATTTCATCACAGAGTTCTAGAATGCCGAGTCGGAATATGTTTAGCGAATATATGTAGATGGTTCGTCCACTTGACAAGGTAGCAGGATCGGCATTCTGCTCATTTCACCTCAGGAAGATCAGATGCAACTTTCCGTTCGGTTGGATTATTGTGCCACCAACAACGAAGCCGAATATGAAGCCCTAATAGCTAGTTTACAAGCAGTACAACATGTTGGAGCTACAAAAGTCCTCATTCACTCAGACTCTCAGTTGGTCGCCCAACAGCTATCGGGGACGTTCGAGATTAGTAGCTCCTGACTTAAGTAATATGTAGAAGCCTTTGAGAAGTTGAAGGCAAATTTTCAAGAGGTTACTGTACAGAAGATCCCTCGATCGAACAATCAAGCTATGGACGAACTGCCTAGTTAGCTAGTTTATTATCACCGGTTGCAATTAGCTAGCCAATCGAACAAGTTTCATTGGTTGCACACATTAACTGGATGGAGGGAGTGATCTTCCCGAGCAACTAGAGAACGTCGTTGATTGAATTCCTTCGATCGGGTAGCACGCCGGCCGACCAGGAAGCAACTCGACTACTAAAAAAGAGGGCCAGACTATTCACCCTGATCGAAGACTAGCTCTATAAGAGATCTTTCTCAAGGCCGCTACTCAAATGTGTGGGCCTGGAGGACAAGAAGTATATACTCCAAGAAGTACATCATGGCTCCTGTGGAAGCCATCCGGGTGGTCGTTCGCTGGCCCAAAAGATTCTCTTGGCTAGATATTTTTGGCCCACGCTCCAAAAAGATGTCGCTCAGACAGTAGCTAATTGTCTATCCTGCCAAAGGTATCATAACATCCCACATGCACCGACCAAGGAGATGAAGGCATCCACTGTGTCTTACCCGTTCGACCAATGAAGTATGGGCATCATGGGACTGCTTCCCATGGCACCCGATTAGTGGAGATTCTTGCTCGTTGTAGTGGACTACTTCTCAAAGTGGGTGGAGGCTGAGCCACTGGCAAAGATAAGTTAGCAGATGGTCATAAAGTTCATCTGGCAAAATATCTTGTGTTGGTTCGACATCCCCTATCGTCTTGTCTCAGATTCAGAAGGTAATTCGTTGGTCGGAGGCTCAGAGAGTAATGTGAAGGCTACGACATCCAACAGACGTTCACCTTAGTGGCCTACCTCCAAAGCAACTGCGAAGCAGAAGTCACGAACCGGGAGATCCTCAAGGGTCTATAGACTCAGCTCGACCACACAGGAGGAAGTTGGGTCGATGAGCTCCTGAGTGTCCTTTGGGCACTTCGTATGACTCCAAAAGAGGCGACCGACATAATATCATTCCAGCTGGTGTATGGAGGCGAAGTAGTGGTCCCTGTGGAAGTCGGAGTGGAGTTCAACTGAGTATAGTTCTATGATGGGGGGATGTCGAGCAGAGGCTAATCAAGCTCGACTTGGTGGATGAGAGATAAGGCTGTCGTTCAACTCACGACATACCGGCAGCAGATGAAGCAGAACTACAACCGAAGGGTGATCCCGAGATCCTTCCAGGTCGACAATCTGGTGTGGAATAGAACAAAACCAGTCGAAGACGTCACCAAGCTCGAGGCTGCCTGGGGAGGTTCCTTTAAGGTAGTACAAAAGCTCCGCTCGGGATCATACTACCTATAGGACAAAAATGGCAGATAGCTCGAGCGACCTTGGAGTGCGAACCACCTTCAACCCTATAGAGCCGGGTGAGGTGCATGAATGAATGTAACTACATAAGTGTGCCTTGTGAATGTAGGAAAACTATGAATGAAAAATACATGAGTATTCTAGACTCTTATACTAATTGTACTGGTACCCATCAACGGTCGAGCGACGACTTTAAACCCATGTCTACATCATTCATTGGTCGAGCGACACCTTATATCCATGTCTACGTCATTCATTGGTCGAGCGGCGACCTTAAACTCATGTCTACGCCATTCAACAGTCGAGCAACGACCTTAAACCCCTGATTTTCAGCAACGGTCGAGCGACAACCTTAAACCTGAGAATTCAATCGACGTCAAAGGCCAACCCAGAAACGCTGCTCAAAAGCAATGAGTTTCACTATAAGGTGGTCGTTCAGTAAGCCTGAATTAATCGATCGGCTATGAAAACAGATAGTCTGTTGCCAATCGAAAGGTCACGAAGCTGCACTAATAAGTGCATTATGATAAGCGGTTCGCAAATCGAGAAAAATGAAAAAAAAACTAAACAATGTAGAATGAATGAGTAACATTAAATAAAAAGGTTCGTCGAATGGGTGACCATTCATTAAGCCTGTACAAAAAGGAGGGGGTATGTGGGAGCAAGCTCACTCAAGATAATCCAAAACGTCGTCAGGCAACGACTCGGTCATCTTATCCCGGCTAATGACCTTGTTTGTTAGAGAAGTGGGAATATAGCCGCCATCCTTTAATTGGTCGAGCGTCCCGTCGATCACGAAATTAAAAAGGCAGAGCGCCCGATCGGTGACCTTGTCGTTGAAGGTGTCCGAGTGGAGATAAGCCCATTTCATGAGTTCAAATTGCTCTGACTCCCCACCCTGATAAGTCTCGAGGGTTGTTCGAGATGCCTACAGCTCCACCTTCAACTGGGTCAGCTCCTCATCCTTAGCATCAAGCTGGGCCTTCACTGTAGACCGATCAGCTGACCTGCCCTCTCGCTTGGTATTTAGCGAGACCTCCACATCTTTCAGGTTTTGAGCCAACACCCGAAACTCCTTATTCTTTATCTCCAAGTCTTCAATAGCTTAGAGCTTCCTGGTGTTGGCTGAGTGGATCTTGGACTCGAAAGAACTGGCCTATTTATTAAGTCGAATCAATTGAGTGGCATGCTCGGCGCTTTTTCCCTTCTCTGCCTCCAGCAGCTCGGAGCTCTTCTCTAGATCGGCCTTTAGTTGGGCCATTTTGGTGCTCATCTGCTACATGCGTGCCTGAGAAGTCGCCTCCTGTCCGCTCGGGGAGCGCAGCTGCTGGACTTCATGCTCAAGATGTGCGAGCCTATGACACATGGCCATGTTCTCTATCCAATACTGCAACGACGGAATTATATAAGCCGGACGGACAAATAGGGAGAAAAGCAAAGTGCCTTATACATACCCCAGTGGACATCTGAGTGTGGTTATTGGCAAGTTCCCCTAGAGTAATAATCGCCACATAGAATCTGGCATCAGCCCATATATGTGCGAGCGACCCTTGGATCTTGATTTGGTGCTAGGGGGTGCAGGATGTTGGGTCGTCCACGTTGCGGTATTCATCAATCGACAAGCAGATGATTGCCATTATTGACCTCTGGCCTCTCGGACCAGAAGGTTCTGAAGTTGCCCTGCCTATGGGCTAGGAGGAGACTGGTCGGATACGAGACACTCGGGCCGCTAGCAAAGAGGGGTGGAAGGAAGGCGACCGGTGGCGCGGCTAGTACCCCCTCAAGAAGCCCAAACAATGATGGTGTCTGATCAGGAGATACAGAAGTGGGTAGCGCCGCGATTCCCTGACCGAGAGCAGGCGAGGAGGTCTCGCCTCACTCAAAGGAGGGTCGAGTGACAGTCGGTGAAGTTTGCAAGGCGGAAGTTGCTGATCGGGAGGACCCTTCCGCATGATGCCTCTTACGATGCGCCAAAGGCTCACCAGATGTTGCTGACTCGGGCGCCACGACGATGGGCAACATCGAGGGTCGCTCGGGAGGGCGATCTACTGTGGCTGTTGCAAAATACTGAAAAAGGGCGAAGAACCATAAGGGAATTTTCTGAAATTTTTAGAAATTTTCTGGAAATTTTTCGAAGCTCGTATGACTAGTTTAAGGGGATCAAATATTGGGCCTGGGAAAGCCTGTTTAGGCAACCTCATTTAAACGAGGAAAAGATTGATTTTTTTTATTTTTTTTCTTTTCCTTTTCTTTTCTTCTCTTTATTTCTTTCTCCCCCGTGCGCGTGCCCGAGCCGTCCCCGATGTCGTTCCCCCGCGCCTTCTTCTCCTCTCCCATCACCTTGCCCTAACCGCTTCTTTTCCCAACTGGTGGCGATTTCTCCTCCCTCGCGTATAAGGCAGTGGCCAAGAGGAATTGGACACTTCCTCTTCCCGATTCCTCTTTGTTGGAGTGTATACTGAAAGTCTAAGCTTTGTAAACATTCATTATGAATAAAGAATCACATTTGGTCAAATTGTCTACATTTAGTTGTAGTTGTTCAATTAATTTATACTGTAGATAACATAGTATGTGGTGCCACATGCAGAAGATGATGTTATCAGTACCTTATAAATTATAAACAGTAGCTCACGACCAAAATGGAAAGGAACAAACCATTAGAAGGTCGTAGTGTAATTAGGTATCAGTTTATCTTGACTGTATAATTACACTAGTACACTTAGAATGTATTGAGTAGGACCATTAATTTGAGGTCGTTTCTTTTATACTGATTTTATAAAGAAACAAAGACCTCGGTTATTATGGAAGTGTGTGCTCTTAATCCTGATATAATAACAACCACATATATTTGATATTTATTTCTTTAATTTATCAATGGGTGAGATTTAGTTCGATGAATCAATAAGCCCGATAAGTTGGGAAATGGTATCACTTATAGTGTGTGTTGTTGATTATAGAAGGAAATTGTGTCCTAGAGATACTAGGTTGATAATGTCCCCAAGAGGAGCTCATAAGGATTGTCATGTTAAACCCTGCAGGTGGACTTAGTTCGACATGACGATAAGGTTGAGTGGTACTACTCTTGGACTAAGATATTAATTAAACGAGTTGTCAGTAACTCACTTAATTAGTGGACATTCGATATCTTAAACACAGGGAGACTAACACACTCATAATAAGAAGGAGCCCAAAAATGTAATTTGGGATTGGTGCGGTAGTTCAATAATAGTTCTCTAGTGGAATGAATTATTAATGATAAAATTAAGTTGTGTGTTCGGGGCGAACACGGGATGCTTAATTTTATCGGGAGACCAAAACCAATTCCACCTCTCGGTCCCTATCGTAGCTGTTGGTTGCTACTCGGAAAGCCTAGAGGTTCCACTGTACAAAAATTTTGTACAAAGGTCTGAACCTTTTCCTATCTACCATGTGTTCTTTTAAATTAAATTTTGGATCGCCTGCAGAACTTAACACGCTTGATCCAAAACTTAATCTATTCGTTCTTTTAGGTTTTGACTTGGGTCTCCTGCGGAACTTAACACGTTCGACCCAAATCACCTTAAGTTATTAATTCCATTAAATATTAATTTCCATAATCGGTTCCCAGTACTGACGTGGCAAGGCACATGGCCTTCTTGGATATGGGAGCAACCACCACCGACTAGACAAAACCTTTTATAGAAAGCTAATATTTAATTTACTAAAATAACTTTAGGTTAACCGAAAAGAACAATCAAATCACAAGGAAAAGAAAAAACAAAAGAACACAACATCGAAAAACATATTCGAAATTCTAGAACGTAAGCCTCTTGTATTTGGTATTATTTCCATAAATAACTAGCATGATGCGGAAAGAAAAATTACTAGTTATACCTTGTAGAAAAACCTCTTGATCTTCTACCGTATTCCTCTTCTAACCTTGGACGTTGTGTGGGCAACGATCTTCCGAGATGAGAAACCACCAACCACCTTCTTCTCCTCCTAGCTAGGTTCGGCCAACAAAGAGGAAGCTTCACCAAGGAAGAAAATCAAAACACTAACCAAGCTCCAAGAGATGCTAGCTTTCTCTCCTTCTTCTTCTTCTTCTTCTTCGAGTAGTATCCGGCCACCACAAGAGCTCCAATGGAAGAGGGAGATTCGGCCACCACAAGAGGAAGAGAGGGAGAGGATGGCCGGCCACACCAAGAAACAAAAGAGGGAGAGAAATAATAGATGTTGTGTCTCATGAAGGCACCCTCACCCCTTCTTTTATATTCCTTGGCCTAGGCAAATTAGGAAATTTAATTACAATAAAATTTCCTCAATTTCCTTGACATGATTTAATTGAGAAAAATAAAATAAAATTTCCCAATTAAATCTACATTGGCCGGCCACATCATTGGAGAACAAATTGGACAAGTTTCAATCAACAATTAAAACTTCCTAATTTGTTTCCGGAAATTTTAAAATTTAAAATTTCTCTTTAAAAATCTCTTCATGGTTAATAAAAGAAATTTCTATAATTTTAATTTTATCAATATGTGAATAATTTTTAAAGAGAAAATAAAATATCTCACCAATCTACAAATAAGGAAAGAGATCTAATTTCTTTCTTTAATCTTTTGTAAATTTTACAAGAGAGATAATTTAATTTTAATTCTCTTTAATAAATTATTTCTTCCACATAAAAAAAATTAAAATTAAAATTCTTTTTAATTTATTTTGGCCGGCCCCACTAGCTTGGGTTCAAGCTAGGGCCGGCCACCCAAACTTTTACCTAGGCCGGCCCTAGTTTGTTTCCCAAGCTAGCTTGGCCGGCACCTATTGGGTTGGTATAGAAGGTGGGTATAGGTGGGTATAGAACTCTACAAATAAGAGGCTACGATAGGGACCGAGAGGAGGAATTGGTTTTGGTCTCCCGATAAAATTAAGCATCCCGTGTTCGCCCCGAACACACAACTTAATTTTATCAATAATAATTCATTCCACTAGAGAACTATTATTGAACTACCGCACCAATCCCAAATTACATTTTTGGGCTCCTTCTTATTATGAGTGTGTTAGTCTCCCTGTGTTTAAGATATATCGAATGTCCACTAATTAAGTGAGTTACTGACAACTCATTTAATTAATATCTTAGTCCAAGAGTAGTACCACTCAACCTTATCGTCATGTCGGACTAAGTCCACCTGCAGGGTTTAACATGACAATCCTTATGAGCTCCTCTTGAGGACATTATCAACCTAGTATCTCTAGGACACAGTTTCCTTCTATAATCAACAACACACACTATAATTGATACCATTTCCCAATTTATCGGGGTTATTGATTCATCGAACTAAATCTCACCCATTGATAAATTAAAGAAATAAATATCAAATATATGTGCTTGTTATTATATTAGGATTAAGAGCACACACTTCCATAATAACCGAGGTCTTTGTTTCTTTATAAAGTCAGTATAAAAGAAACGACCTCAAATGATCCTACTCAATACACTCTGAGTGTACTAGTATAATTATACAGTCAAGATAAACTGATACCTAATTACACTACGACCTTCTAATGATTTGTTCCTTTCCATTTTGGTCGTGAGCTACTGTTTATAATTTATAAGGTACTGATAACATTATCTTCTGCATGTGACACCACATGCTATGTTATCTTCTATATAAATTAATTGAACAACTACAAACAAATGTAGATAATTTGACCAAATGTGATTCTTTATTCAAAACAAATGTTTACAAAAGCTTAGGCTTTCAGTATACACTCCAACAATCTCCCACTTATACTAATGACTAAGCTGCCATATCTTCTACCATACATCTGATTCTCATTCCCTCCATATGCCGATCGAAAGCTTTCGCCGGAAGGGCCTTAGTGAAAGGATCTGCCAGGTTATCCGCTGATGCAATCTTGGCGATGACAACTTCTCCTCGCTTCACGATATCTCGTATCAGGTGGTACTTGCGCTCTATATGTTTGCTTGCCTTATGAGCTCGTGGTTCCTTTGAGTTTGCAACTGCACCGCTATTATCACAATAAATTGTGATGATTTTGGGCAAACCAAGAATCACATCTAAGTCCATTAGAAAGTTCCTGAGCCATACTGCTTCTTTAGCTACCTCAGAGGCTGCTACATACTCAGCTTCCATGGTTGAGTCCGAAACGCATTTCTGCTTAACACTCCTCCATGAAATGGCTCCACCTCCTAAAGTAAACACATAGCCTGATGTAGACTTACTGTTATCCCTATCGATCTGAATTCGTGTAACCCACAGGGAGCGAATCGTCGCTTGGTAAACTAGCATATAATCTCTAGTCCTTCTCGGGTACTTTAATATATTCTTTACCGCAATCCAATGTCCTTGTCCAGGGTTACTCGATATCTACTGACCATGCCCACGAAAAACAGATATCGGGTCTCGTCTATAGCATTGCATACATTAGGCTTCCTACAGCCGAAGCATAAGGAACTGCTTTCATGTCTTCTATCTCTTTCGACGTCTTTGGAGACATCTCTTTAGACAGAGCTACTCCATATCTAAAAGGTAAGAAACCTTTCTTGGAATCCTGCATGCTAAAACGAGCAAGGATTGTATCTATATATGAAGCTTGGGACAGACACAACATTCTTTTCTTACGATCCCTTATAACTTTGATCCCAAGAATGTGTGCACAATCTCCTAAGTCCTTCATATCAAATTGTTTGGACAACCATACCCTTACGTCTGATAATACCTTGACATTGTTGCCAATTAACAAAATATCATCTACGTACAGTACAAGAAATACCACCATGTTTCCGTTACACTTCTTATATGCACAAGACTCATCCGGACTTTGAATAAATCCATATGACTGGATTACTTCATTAAACCAGATGTTCCAAGATCTTGAAGCTTGCTTTAGTCCATAAATGGACCGATTGAGCTTGCAGACTAGATGCTCTTTGCCTTTTTCAATGAACCCTTCTGGTTGCTTCATATGGATGTTCTCTTCAAGACTTCCATTAAGGAAAGCTGTCTTGACATCTATTTGCCAAATCTCATAATCCATATGAGCAGCAATGGATAAGAGTATCCGGATAGACTTAAGCATGGCCACCGGTGAAAAGGTCTCCTCATAATCGATTCCTTCTTTCTGAGTGTACCCTTTCGCAACAAGCCTAGCTTTGAAGGTTTCTACCTGTTGGTGCAGTAAGCATCCGACGATCGAACCTCAGTTTTGATAATGGCAAAGGGATTCAAAGTTAAGATTCCTTGTTATCTAATATGTTGAATGAGTGTTTTAGGAAAGTCCTAACTGCGGTTAGGCAGGGGAAAATCCTAAGGGGGGGTAACCTTAGGTCCTAGGGGGTGGTAACCCTAGGTGAAGGAAAATCCTAAGGGGGGGTAACCTTAGGTCCTAGGGGGCGGTAACCCTAGGTGGAAGAAAATCCTAAGGGGCGGCAACCTTAGGTCCTAGGGGGCGGTAACCCTAGGTGGAGGAAAATCCTAAGGGGTGGCAACCTTAGGTCCTAGGGGGCGGTAACCCTAGGTGGAGGAAAATCCTAAGGGGCGGCAACCTTAGGTCCTAGGGGGCGGTAACCCTAGGTGGAGGAAAACCCTAAGGGGCGGCAACCTTAGGTCCTAGGGGGCGGTAACCCTAGGTGGAGAAAACCCTAGGGGGCGGTAACCCTAGGTCCTAGGGGGTGGTAACCCTAGGCGGAAAGTCCAGTCGGTCTGGAGGACCGGACTGACATCAGGTAATCGCGTTCCCCGTAGAGGGAACAATAGGCGTCGGGTCGACCTAGGGTTTCCGGTTGGAAACCCGAAGTTAGACTCGGACAGTCCGGAGACTGTCTATACTTTATTTTATGTGTACTGTGCTAACTTTGTTTTGCAGGGTATGTGTTTTGGGACTAACACATTTTGCAGGAACAAAGGAGCAAGTTACAACTCGGATGAACAGTGTCCGAGGCGCCTCCATGGAGCTTGGAGGCGCCTGAGACAAAGGAAGAGCTGGCTGTGAAACAGTGTTCAAGGCGCCTTGAGTGGTGATGGAGGCGCCTTCAACTGTGATAAGCGCAGAATGGTCAGCGCTTATCTGCACGATGGAATCGGAGCGGTGGAGGCGCCTTGGATGGCTTTCAAGGCGCCTTGGATGCCCTTTATAAGGGGACTTCGAGCAGCTTCTTGAATGAACAACTTACAAGCGATCTTTCTGCTACAAGCTGCTCACGAGACGATTCCGAAGTGCTGCTACGAGACACCGACGACCAGGAGCTCCGAATTTTCAGATTACGATACTGTCGTCGGTATAATTAATTGTTGTCATTTATTGTACTTCAAATTGTAATCATTATCGAGCTTATAGTTGTTGCCCACCGGAAGCGATCAAGGATCGCGGGCCTTCGAGTAGGAGTCGATCAAGGCTCCGAACGAAGTAAAATCGACTTGTCTCTGTGTGATTATTTCTTTTATTCCGCTGCGTATTTAACTCCGATAGTTTTCCGATTTAGCCACGAGCGCTATTCACCCCCCCTCTAGCGCGATCTCGATCCAACACTACCTTCCCGTCTGTCCCTCTTTTTCTTTTGTAGATCCACTTGCATCCAACGGCTTTTACACCATCAGGTGGTTCTACAAGCTCCCAGACTTTATTAGAGTACATAGACTCTATTTCAGAATTCATTGCCTTTTGCCAAGATGCTGCATCTATATCTTGGAGTGCTTCGTCATATGTTCGTGGATCAGGTTCATGTTTACCCAGGATCAAGTCCGAAGACTCTCCCAAAAACATGAATCTCTTAGGTTGCCTTACAACCCTCCCACTACGACGAGGCACTGTATGTGGTTGTGTATCATGTGTGACACGTGTTGCAGTCTCTTGTGGTACTTCATCTTGTACTGTTGGTACTGAAGTAGACGTGTTCTCTCTAAGTTCTTCTAAAACAACTTTGCTACTGGGCTTGTGATCCATTATATAGTCTTCTTCTAAAAACTAGGCATTGGTGCTAACAATGACCTTCTGGTCTTTAGGACTATAAAATAAACCATCTTTCGTTCCTTTGGGATATCCTACAAACACGCGAACTTCTGTACGGGATTCTAGCTTATCAGCATCTGGTTTCAGCACATGTGCTGGACTACCCCAAATCCGAATATGTCTTAGACTGGGTTTTCACCCATTCCACAATTCCATGGGAGTAGAAGAAACTGATTTAGAAGGTACTAAGTTCAAAACATACACTGCTGTTTCCAGACCATATCCCCAAAACGAATTTGGTAATTCTGAATAACTCATCATCGATCTAACCATCTCCATAAGAGTCCTATTCCTTCGTTCTGCTACACCATTCTGTTGGGGTGTTCCAGGTGCAGACAATTGGGATTAAATCCCAGCCTTTGATAAGTAATTCCTAAACTCTCCTAAGAGGTATTCGCCACCACGATCAGATCGTAGTGTCTTGATACTTTTACCTAATCGTTTTTCCACATCAGCCTTGTATTCTTTGAACTTATCAAAGCACTCGGACTTACGGCGCATTAGGTAAATATATCCGTATCTTGAATAATCGTCTATGAAAGAGACAAAATATTCAAAACCTCCTCTTGCCTGGACAGATATAGGACCACACAAATCAGAGTGAACCAATTCTAACACTTCTTTGGCTCTATACCCCTTGGCCTTGAACGGCCTCTTGATCATTTTACCTTCTAAGCAAGATTCACAAGTTGGAAAATTTTCCAACTCTAATGAACTCAAAAGTCCATCGGTTATAAGCCTTTGAATCCTACTTAAGTTAATATGACCAAGCCTTAGATGCCAAAGATATGCTTGTTTCATTTCCGAAGGTTCTTTTCTCTTATTAGAACTAGAAGATGAGTTATAAATTTCCATGTTTTGCTTTGTGAAAGAATTTGGATTTAAAGTATACAAAATGCACCAGAATAGATAATCACTTTATTTCTTTTAATAACTACATCGTTACTGAAAGAAACTGAATATCCATCTAAAAACAGTTTAGAAACTGAAATTAAATTCTTTCTAAAACTGGGTACATAAAGACAATTTTTTAAAACCAAATTTCTATTTCTACTAAAAGATAAGTAGACGTCTCCCACTGCAACAGCTGCCACCTTAGTAGCATTGCCCATGTAGACGGTAATTTCTCCTTCAGATAGTCGTCGGGTTTCCTGGAACCCCTGCAAGGAATTGCAGACATGATCAGTGGCTCCCGTATCTACACACCAGGTGCTGGTAGATAACACCGCTAAACATGTTTCAACAACTAGAGCATGAGATATACCTTTGTTTTGATTCCTACGAGGACAGTCCGCCTTCCAATGCCCTGGCTGCTTGCAGATGAAGCACTTGCCCTTCGGCTTCTTCACTCCAGCTTTAAATCCTATACTCTGAGATTTATTCACCTTCTTTGTTGAGCCAACTTGTTTCTTCTTCTTCTTTCCTTTCGGTTTAGAAGTAGAACCATTTTCAGCATAGTGAATCTGAGAATTATGACGAAATAATCCTTCTGCTGCCTGGAGTTCTGTCAGTAGTTCCGCTAATGAATATATCCTCTTATTCATATTATAGTTCAGGCGGAACTGCTCAAAACTTCTAGGTAGCGTTTGGAGGATCATATCGATCTGGGTTTCCCCATCAATTTCTCCTCCAAGGATCTGTATCTCGTTCAGATAAGCCATCATCTTTAGGATATGATCCCTTACAGGAGTACCCTCTTGCATGGTGGCTGTCATTATCTTTCTCATAGCTTCTTGTCTAGAAGCCCTATCCTGATGACCAAAGAGTTCCTTGAGATTGTTCATAATATCATAAGTTGTTGGTAAATCTTGATGCTGATGTTGCAATACATTTGACATTGAAGCCAAAATGTAACACCGCGCCATCTCATCTGCCTTTACCCATCTCTTATGATATTCAATCTCCTCTTGGGTAGATTCACCAGTGGGTGCATCAGGACAAGGTTCAGTCAGTACAAATTTATAGCTTTCTGCAGTCAGAACAATGTCCAGGTTTCTTTTCCAATCTATGTAATTAGGTCCAGTAAGTCTGTTTTGTTGAAGTATGATGGACAGTGGGTTGAAAGTCATCCTAAGAATCACAAATAACTTTTGGTCAGAACTCTAAATTTAGAATAATATTGATTCCTCAAACAATACTATTTTAAATTAACCAACACCTTATGATCCGGCGGTAAGAATGGGGGGCCAACCTTCTGAAGGGTCCCAGCCTAAGGATGGATGGAGGGCTGGCCAAGCGGGTAATGGTCCGAGCGGAGCTAGAGATAACCCATCCATGGGCTTGGGTTTCCGACGCCAAGGCAGGAGGATCGAAGAGCCGAGCGGGAGTCCGCTCGGCTGGGACCAAAGGGCCGAGCGGGTTGTCCGTTCAGCCAAGATAAGGGCGAGGGTACAAAGGTGGCCGAGCGGCCTATGTGCTCGGCTCGGGATATGGGATATCAGCAGAAGCATGTCTGATGATTAGGTCGTACACAAGATCGCACGATGGAGGATCTTGCCGTCACATCATGGAAAGGTTGATACAGTAGCAGTATGGCCTCATAGACGTCTTCCTGACAGATCCATATCTGGGCATGGCCTTTCTGACAGACCCATACCTGGGCATGGTCAAAAGCAGGTGGTTGCTTTGATTGGCGCGCCCAGGCTTCTTCGAGAGGTTTATATAAGGTCTCCATTTCTTCACCGGAGGTACGCAAGTCTTCATCTTGAGGCCATCTGTTTGTTATTCCCCGCCTGACTTGAGCGTCGGAGGGCCGTCGCCGGGACACCCTTCCCGGCTCGGTTTTGTTGCAGGTTCACCGGAGCGCTCGAGGGTCCAGCAGGGAGCGCCATGTCCCCAGCGTTCGTTGGATCCTGGTTCGAACATGATCAATTTGGCGCCGTCTGTGGGAACGCTCCTGCATCCGAACGGGAACGATGGATGAGGCTGGAAGAATACATACCGTGGCACTCTCACAAGAAGAGTTGGACGCTCTGGTCGAGATAAGGGCCGCCAAACTTGTGGAGCAAAAACAAAAAGCATCAGCCGAGCGGCCGGAGCAACAAGCAACATTTGCGTCGGGTAGCCGAGCGGGAGCACCTCAAGCCACCGTCGCATTCCCTCAGGCACTCTTCCGTACTCCCCCAGAAATCGCGCTCGCTCACGGGGAGCAAGGATCTTCATCTGATGAGCCTCCCGTTTGGGATCATAGGAAGGGCAAAACCCTCCGAGCAGACGCTTCTCCCGAGTGGAAGCACCGACTGCCACAGTTCCATTTCCCTCAAAAGCAGATACTTCATCTCCTGAATTCGACTTATAGCAAGCCCCTCCTTCTGGAACCTCAAGAACGGGAGTTTGATGTCAGGCGATGAATCGACCGCATACGAGGAAGTTGGGTGGACGAGCCGCCGAGCGGATGAAGAGGGATTGGCACTTGGATCCACCATGAAGCACAAATTATCTCTAGCCTGTCCGGGGCAGGGAAAGAGGTGCACTAATAGAATATGTGCTGTATATTTTCCGTTTGGTTGTATATTTGAAATGTAGAAGGCAAAATGTTATAATGTGCGCAATTGGAATTATTGGCCGAGCGGCCTATCTTCATGGCGTATAAGATACGAGCCAAGCGCTCTTGGATCGATGAAGAAGGCCTCGAGCCGTTCGGCTGGAGGTATAGTATCCGAGCCAGGCGCTCGCTGACGAAGGCTCATGGAGCAATCGGAGCAGAAGGCTCAAGTAAAAGGATAAAGCAGCAGGACGCCTCCACCTCTGGTAGGCCGAACGGCCATGGAGGACCGACCGGGAAGTTTCGCCATCCTCCTGGCCTTGGATGAATTTCGACGAAGTACATTGTATCCACCTCACTCCACGGGTATTCGGGAGTTGAGAAATTACGTTAGATCTTATGCTGATCGGCAGGTTAGTTTTTCAGATATAGTTTCTTTCGGGCGTAGAATTCATCGTAATTTTCCGAATGAAGGCCCCCGAGCCGCTCGGCCGGGAGGTTGATATACGAGCCAGCCAGAGGCTCGAAGACGAAGGCCCCGAGCCGCTTGGCCGGAGGTAAATTATTTATGCAAAATGCTCAAAAAACCGAAGACCGTCTAGCCCAGACGTTAAACCGTAGAGCCGCGCCGACCGGCTATAAATAACCGCGCCGTCGAGCACCGACGTTAAATATCGAGAGACGAGCCGGCGTCTATAAACGTCCGAGCGGAACGCCGACGAGCCCCGTCGTTAAAAATCGAGAGCCGCGCCGACCGGCTATAAATAACCGGGCCGACGAGCACCGTCGTTAAAGATCGAGAGCCGCGCCGACCGGCTATAAAAACCGAGCGGAAAACCGACGAGCACCGACGTTAAAGATCGAGAGCCGCGCCGATCGGCTATAAACATCCGCGCCGACGAGCACCGTCGTTAAAGATCGAGAGCCGCGCTGATCGGCTATAAACATCCGCGCCGTCGAGCACCGACGTTAAATATCGAGAGACGAGCCGGCGTCTATAAATCCCCGAGCGGAAGACAGACGAGCACCGTCGTTAAAGATCGAGAGCCGCGCCGACCGGCTATAAAAACCGAGCGGAAAACCGACGAGCACCGTCGTTAAAGATCGAGAGCCGCGCCGATCGGCTATAAACACCCGCGCCGACGAGCACCGTCGTTAAAGATCGAGAGCCGCGCCGATCGGCTATAAACATCCGCGCCGACGAGCACCGTCGTTAAAGATCGAGAGCCGCGCCGACCGGCTATAAAAACCGAGCGGAAAACCGACGAGCACCGTCGTTAAAGATCGAGAGCCGCGCCGATCGGCTATAAACATCCGCGCCGAAGAGCACCGTCGTTAAAGATCGAGAGCCGCGCCGATCGGGCTATAAACATCCGCGCCGACGAGCACCGCCGTTAAAGATCGAGAGCCGCGCCGACCGCCTATAAAACCGAACGGAAAACCGACGAGCACCGCCGTTAAAGATCGAGCCGCGCCGACGGCTATAAACATCCGCGACCGACGAGCACCGCTGCGAAGATCGAGAGCCGCGCCGACCGCTATAAACATCCGCGCCGACGAGCACCGCCGTTAAAGATCGAGCGCCGATCGGCTATAAACATCCGCGCCGACGAGCACCGTCGTTAAAGATCGAGAGCCGCGCCGATCGGCTATAAACATCCGCGCTGACGAGCACCGTCGTTAAAGATCGAGAGCCGCGCCGATCGGCTATAAACATCCGCGCCGACGAGCACCGTCGTTAAAGATCGAGAGCCGCGCCGATCGGCTATAAACATCCGCGCCGACGAGCACCGTCGTTAAAGATCGAGAGCCACGCAAGTACCAGACTGATTAAGGCCGATCGGGCGTCGGTTTGCCAACACTTCGCATTCACTGAAGGCAATTAGCATAGCCAAGCGCTAAACGATTCTGAGGAAACAAGTCAATTGATTAACCCGATCGGTCGTTTAGTAGGAAGCTAGGGGAGTCCAACTGATTCTACGAATAAGCAGCAACACACTAAAACGAGACAATGAAGGGCAAACAAAAAATGCAAGCAAAGGAACATAAGGAGGCCGAACGGCACGTACAAAAATTTTTGCATCCGCTGAGCGGATGAAATACAGAAAGCACTTGAAAGAACTCGCCTCACTCCGGGTCTTCAAAATTAAAGAAGGCGTCCGGGATATCATCAATCATGGCCGCCAGGTCGGAGGCGGGAATATGCATTCCCTCGGGAAGGTGGCCACCCTTCTTCAAGTACGTCATGGTGACCTTGACCGCTTCGGCGAAAGTAGAAGAGACGTTGCCGCTGAATTTTGCGCCGAACCTCTCCGAGCAGAGGTATTCTTGGCACGCTGCTGCTAGGCGGTTCGGCTCTCCCTCCTTATATTTTTTGAGTGCCGCTCGGGAAGCGGTTAAGGTATCTTGGACAGCCTTCAAGTCCACCTCGGCCTTGGTGCGTTCTGCCGAACGGTCCTCTCGCTCGGCGTTCAGCTGGGCCTCCAGATCCTTGGATCGCTGATCTAGCGCACGGACATCTACTTTCATCTTGTCCAAATCGGCTACCGCTCGCTTCTTCCGGGCAGTAGCGCGTTTGGCATCCGCTTCGCGCTTCTTGACTTGGCCCTCTAGCTGAGCCACCTCTGTAGCCAGGTCGGCAGACTTCTTCTGTTCGGCCTCGAAGGCTTGTTTCTCTCGCTCAGCAGACAGACCTCCCGACACTTGGAGTTTTTCCAGGAGCTCCTCCAGCTCGGCTAGCCGATGGCTAGTGGCGATTTGCTCAGCCCAACGCTGTAAGGGAAATAATGAAATCAGGGACCAAACAGTAGCATGGTGCGGGAAGAAAAATGAATTTACCTGAGTGGCCTGCTGCATGTTGTTGTCGCTGAGCTGCTTGGGCATCATGAGGGCCACTTGAATCTGCGCGTCCTCAAAAAGCTTGGCGAGCGGACCCGTCAAGGTTATTTCGTGAACAGGGCTCGAGGGCCGATCGGCAGACAGTAAATATTCCTCCGATGGGAATCGGAGGGTAGTCTTGATGGTCGGATGACCGGACGGTGCTTCTTCAGTCGCGGCCGCCTGATGCGAGGACTCCCCTATGGTGGAAGTTTCGCCCAACCGACGTAAGCGGCGACGAGTCCGGGGAGGAGAGCCGGAGGGCTGTGCGGTAGGCGAAGCCACGGGGGTCTCGATCTGTGATGGCGTGCGGGCAGGCGAAGTTACGCCGATCGGCGCCTGTGGTGCCCCCTCTTGGGTCGGCGGAAGGCTGGAGTCTCTTCGACGTTTCCGCCGAACCTCCAATGATGGATCTCCGACCTGGGGGACGCCCAGCTCGGTGGGGGCTTAGGAAACCGGATCCGCCTCAACCTCCGTTGAAGCGGATGGGGCAGCTTCTGTTTCAGGGGCGGACTGCGCCCCCCCCCTCTCCTGCATCTGCCGGGCCGCTCGGCGAGCTCTTTTTTGGTGGCCGCTTCAATTTCCACGGACTTTAATTTCAAATGAGCGGTAGCCTTGGAGCGCCACATGACTTCAGCTGCAGTAAAAGAAATTAAAATCAATTAGACAAAAAAGACTAAGAGAGTAAAGAATCCTTACTCATGCGGAAGGGGAGATTTGCCCGAACGGGAGACAATCCGAAAATATACAACACCCCCTTGAGAAGCAACTGGTCGATCTTGTATCGCTGACCGGATAACCAGTTCGCCGCATGAAGATAGGTTGGGTTGCTTCTGAACTTGCCGAGATCCGGTTGAGTCGGCACAGCGGGAATGCTGGCCGCTCGGGAAGTCGGATATAGAAGAAAAACTCCTTCCAGTGTTTGTTGGAGGTCGACATATTATCAAAAAATCTAAAGCCTATTCTACTTTGGAAGATAAAAGTGCCCGGCTCGGATTATTTAGGGTAGAAAAAGAAGTGGAATATTTTGGGATCAAGAGGGATACTGTGCAGCTTAAAGAGCACGACCACCCCGCTCAACAGCCTAAAGGAATTCGGCACAAGTTGGCCGAGCGGGATGCGAAAATAGTTACAAACCTCTAAAATAAAAGGGATGGGTAGGAAATCTAAGGCCGCACTGGAATTGGTCTAGAAAAAAACAAATGGTGCCGATCGGGGGGTCATGGGGCCGGTCAGTCGGGTTGGCTACAACTATTTCATAGTTATCGGGAATCCCATACGTCCGAACAAGGCGCCGAGCACCCTCCTCATCAAACCGACTCTCCATGGTCAGATACCAAGGGCCATGAATACCAACAGCGGGTTCGGAGGAGCTTGCCATCTCGAAGAAGCAAAAAGATAGCGAGGAATCGAAGGAATGGGAGCAAAAGAGGCAAAACAAGTTGGGAAGACCTTGTAAACGAAGGGAGAAGACTCACTGAGAAGGAAACGGACGGAAAGGATCACCGGTGAGATGGTAGCCGCCGAAAAACAAGAACTGGATCGTCGGAGGTCACGGCAGAGGAAGAAGCAGAAGGCAACGCACAAGTGAATATGCGGCGAAGGAAGGAGACGGAGGCTTTATACGGCTGAGGTCGGTCGGCCTCCGCCGTCGGATGCAGGTCACGGGAGACAAGGTCATCATCTAACCGTCCATTTCAAAGCAATCGGCGTCCCATCGTACGGATCATCACCGCCATGCAAGAGGAGCCACGTGGCGCTCTGTCACCAGGCACAATTAATGCGCCCATACCGCACATGCTTCGACTTAATGAAAAGGATTTGCGCGATGTTTGAGAAGATTTAGACAAGCGAACATCTACGTTGAACGCCAAGACATCCAAAACAAAGAGCCGAGCGGCTGTATGTGGCGTAAGGGCCGAACGGCTCAAGGGATATTATAAGCGACGGTAAGGCGACGATCGCTCCGTTCGGACACATAGTCCAGTCAGTCGGACTCACTGCCTCCTTCGACTAGACTTGAGAGAGAGGCAAGTGATCCGGCGGTAAGAATGGGGGGCCCACCTTCTGAAGGGTCCCAGCCTAAGGACGGATGGAGGGCTGGCCAAGCGGGTAATGGTTCGAGCGGAGCTAGAGATAACCCATCCATGGGCTTGGGTTTCCGACGCCAAGGCAGGAGGATCGAAGAGCCGAGCGGGAGTCCGCTCGGCTGGGACCAAAGGGCCGAGCGGGTTGTCCGTTCAGCCAAGATAAGGGCGAGGGTACAAAGGTGGCCGAGCGGCCTATGTGCTCGGCTCGGGATATGGGATATCAGCAGAAGCATGTCTGATGATTAGGCCGTACACAAGATCGCACGATGGAGGATCTTGCCGTCACATCATGAAAAGGTTGATACAGTAGCAGTATGGCCTCATGGACGTCTTCCTGACAGATCCATATCTGAGCATGGCCCTTCTGACAGACCCATACCTGGGCATGGTCAAAAGCAGGTGGTTGCTTTGATTGGCGCGCCCAGGCTTCTTCGAGAGGTTTATATAAGGTCTCCATTTCTTCACCGGAGGTACGCAAGTCTTCATCTTGAGGCCATCTGTTTGTTATTCCCCGCCTGACTTGAGCGTCGGAGGGCCGTCGCCGGGACACCCTTCCCGGCTCGGTTTTGTTGCAGGTTCGCCGGAGCGCTCGAGGGTCCAGCAGGGAGCGCCACGTCCCCAGCGTTCGTTGGATCCTGGTTCGGACAGGATCACCTTAAAACACCGTGAATTTTGTATGCCACGTTAGTGTGGACGTATACAAATTCAACATTTGTAAAAGGAGGGTTTTATCCCATTAATTTTATTATCTTGTCAACCTAACTTTTTGACAAATAAAATTAATAGTTGGTATCTTTTGGTCACACAAATAATAGCAGTGACTCCGATGGGGAGGATGCTATTAGATGTGTCTAAGTGTATACCATTACTTGACACTAAGTCCATTAATAAGATTATGCCCCTTCCGTTGGGGAAGATCACACGCTCTTAATTAACTTCCTATAGTCATCCAAAAATGAAAGTCTGTTCTAGTGATCCACAAACAAGCTCATCCGTTATGGAGGAAGGCACTCAGAGCCAACGCGCAAGCTTGTTTGCATCACTTACAAACCAGTAATGGAGACCATGGGATTTATTTAAAAATCCCTCTCCCACTTAGTTATTTATAAATGAGGAATTTTAACTATGCTAGCCTACTAAAACTTGTAAACTAACATGCACACACAGCATAATATAAAAGCAATAAATAGAAAATTTAATTTTCAACTATTATGGCTTTTATCTCTAATTGTCCTCCGTGTGTTGTCATCCCAAGCTGCTGCCATATCTGCTCCTAGTTCCACTGCGCCTCTGGTCCTTAGAAGGTTCCACGCTTTGCAAGATTCGATCCATGACATAAATAGAATTTTACATTTTGATCCAATATTCCATAAAAGGAATGTACATGTATCAGATCAAAATAAAATCCTAATAAAACTAAATACGCTCCTCTGTATTTTAATACAATCACGCACACAGATAAATGCCCTGACATGTCCAAGGGTCCAATCACACATAATAACTAAAAGCCATAATAGTTGGATCATGCATCCACAAAGTTAGCACATCCTACTATTAACCTGCCTAAATTATGTATGACATGTGCATAATTAAACTAAATACCAAATACACAGAGGCAAAACCCTAGCTCTGATACCAATTGTTGGTTGCTACTCGGAAAGCCTAGAGGTTCCACTGTACAAAAATTTTGTACAAAGATCTGAACCTTTTCCTAGCTACCATGTGTTCTTTTAAATTAAATTTTGGATCGCCTGCAGAACTTAACACGTTTGATCCAAAACTTAATCTATTTGTTCTTTTAGGTTTTGACTTGGGTCTCCTGCGGAACTTAACACGTTCGACCCAAATCACCTTAAGTTATTAATTTCATTAAATATTAATTTCCATAATCGGTTCCCAGTACTGACGTGGCAAGGCACATGACCTTCTTGGATATGGGAGCAACCACCACCGACTAGACAAAACCTTTTATAGAAAGCAAATATTTAATTTCCTAAAATAACCTTAGGTTAACCGAAAAGAACAATCAAATCACAAGGAAAAGAAAAAACAAAAGAACACAACATCGAAAAACATATTCGAAATTCTAGAACGTAAGCCTCTTGTATTTGGTATTATTTCCATAAATAACTAGCATGATGCGGAAAAAAAAATTACTAGTTATACCTTGTAGAAAAATCTCTTGATCTTCTACCGTATTCCTCTTCTAACCTCGGACGTTGTGTGGGCAACGATCTTCCGAGATGAGAAACCACCAACCACCTTCTTCTCCTCCTAGCTAGGTTCGGCCAACAAAGAGGAAGCTTCACCAAGGAAGACAATCAAAACACTAACCAAGCTCCAAGAGATGCTAGCTTTCTCTCCTTCTTCTTCTTCTTCTTCGAGTAGTATCCGGCCACCACAAGAGCTCCAATGGAAGAGGGAGATTCGGCCACCACAAGAGGAAGAGAGGGAGAGGATGGCCGGCCACACCAAGAAACAAAAGAGGGAGAGAAATAATAGATGTTGTGTCTCATGAAGGCACCCTCACCCCTTCTTTTATATTCCTTGGCCTAGGCAAATTAGGAAATTTAATTACAATAAAATTTCCTCAATTTCCTTGACATGATTTAATTGAGAAAAATAAAATAAAATTTCCCAATTAAATCTACATTGGCCGGCCACATCATTGGAGAACAAATTGGACAAGTTTCAATCAACAATTAAAACTTCCTAATTTGTTTCCGGAAATTTTAAAATTTAAAATTTCTCTTTAAAAATCTCTACATGGTTAATAAAAGAAATTTCTATAATTTTAATTTTATCAATATGTGAATAATTTTTAAAGAGAAAATAAAATATCTCACCAATCTACAAATAAGGAAAGAGATCTAATCTCTTTCTTTAATCTTTTGTAAATTTTACAAGAGAGATAATTTAATTTTAATTCTCTTTAATAAATTATTTCTTCCACATAAAAAAAATTAAAATTAAAATTCTTTTTAATTTATTTTGGCCGGCCCCACTAGCTTGGGTTCAAGCTAGGGCCGGCCACCCAAACTTTTACCTAGGCCGGCCCTAGCTTGTTTCCCAAGCTAGCTTGGTCGGCCTCTATTGGGTGGGTATAGAAGGTGGGTATAGGTGGGTATAGAACTCTACAAATAAGAGGCTACGATAGGGACCGAGAGGAGGAATTGGTTTTGGTCTCCCGATAAAATTAAGCATCCCGTGTTCGCCCCGAACACACAACTTAATTTTATCAATAATAATTCATTCCACTAGAGAACTATTATTGAACTACCGCACCAATCCCAAATTATATTTTTGGGCTCCTTCTTATTATGAGTGTGTTAGTCTCCCTGTGTTTAAGATATCGAATGCCCACTAATTAAGTGAGTTACTGACAACTCATTTAATTAATATCTTAGTCCAAGAGTAGTACCACTCAACCTTATCGTCATGTCGGACTAAGTCCACCTGCAGGGTTTAACATGACAATCCTTATGAGCTCCTCTTGAGGACATTATCAACTTAGTATCTCTAGGACACAGTTTCCTTCTATAATCAACAACACACACTATAATTGATACAATTTCCCAATTTATCGGGCTTATTGATTCATCGAACTAAATCTCACCCATTGATAAATTAAAGAAATAAATATCAAATATATGTGCTTGTTATTATATTAGGATTAAGAGCACACACTTCCATAATAACCGAGGTCTTTGTTTCTTTATAAAGTCAGTATAAAAGAAACGACCTCAAATGGTCCTACTCAATACACTCTGAGTGTACTAGTGTAATTATATAGTCAAGATAAACTGATACCTAATTACACTACGACCTTCTAATGATTTGTTCCTTTCCATTTTGGTCGTGAGCTACTGTTTATAATTTATAAGGTACTGATAACATTATCTTCTGCATGTGACACCACATGCTATGTTATCTTCAATATAAATTAATTGAACAACTACAAATAAATGTAGATAATTTGACCAAATGTGATTCTTTATTCAAAACAAATGTTTACAAAAGCTTAGGCTTTCAGTATACACTCCAACAGTAGCCTCTTAATTATAGAGTACTATACCCACCTATACCCACCTTCTTACCCATCCTATAGGGGTCGGCCAAGCTAGCTTGGAGACCAAGCTAGGGCCGACCATGGGTATGTTCATGGGTGAATTCATGTGGCCGTCCCTATTAAAATAAAAAGGAATTTTAATTTAAAAATTTTTCTTATGTGGATAATATAATTTAAAAGAGAGTTTAAAAATTTAAATCCTTCCTTTTATAAGATTCTACAAAAGATTAAGAGAAGAGTTAAAATCTCTTTCCTTATTTGTAGATTAAAAGGTTGATTTTAATTTTGGTAAAAACTTTCCTTTTAATTATATTCATGATTTAAAAGAAAGTTTAAAAATTAAAAATTCTCTTTTATTAGTTTCTACAAAAGATTAAGAAAAGATTTAATATCTTTCCTTATTTGTAGATTGAAAGGAGATTTTAATTTTTAGAGATAACTTTCCTTTTTGGAAATTATCCACATGTTTAAAAGAAAGATTTTAATTTATAAAATTTTTTTTATTAACCAATCATGAAGGGATTAAAATTATTGGAGAAATTTTATAAATTTCTAGAAACAAATTAGGAAGTTTTAATTTTTTTTTAATTAAAACTCTCCTTGTTTTGGGGAGAAGAGTGGCCGGCCATTATAATTTGAAAAGAGAAAATTATTTTAATTAAATAAATTTTCCTTTTCAATGGCAAAAGAATTAAGGAAGTTTTTATTAAATTTTCCTTATTTGCCAAGACCAAGGATTATAAAAGAGGGGGTAGAGGAGGCTTCAAGGCTAACGACTCTATTCTATTTTTCCTCTCTTTTCTCCTTGGGTGTGGCCGGCCCTTTCTTTCCTCTCCTCTCCTTTGTGTGGCCGAAACCTTCTCATGGTGGAGATAGCTTTGGTGGCCGGATCTAAGAAGGAGAAGAAGGAGAGAAAGAAGCTCTTTTCTAGCATCCCTTGGAGTATGGTGGTGGTGGTCGAACCTCTTCATCCTAGGAGAAGTTTTGATGGCCGAAACTTGTAAGGAAGAAGAAGGTGCTTGGTGGTTCTCATCTCGGAAGATCGTTGCCCACACAACGTCCGAGGTTAGAAGAGGAATACGGTAGAAGATCAAGAGGTCTTTCTAAAAGGTATAACTAGTAATTTTTGTTTCCGCATCATACTAGTTATTTTTGGAAATAATACTAAATACAAGAGGCTTACGATTCTAGAATTTCAAATATGTTTTTCGATGTTGTGTTCTTTTGTTTTATTTTTCCTTGTGATTTGATTGTTCTTTTCGGTTAACCTAAAGTTATTTTAGGAAATTAAATATTAGCTTTCTATAAAAGGTTTTGTCTAGTCGGTGGTGGTTGCTCCCATATCCAAGAAGGCCATGTGCCTCGCCACGTCAGTACTGGGAACCAATTATGGAAATTAATATTTAATGGAATTAATAACTTAAGGTGATTTGGGTCGAACGTGTTAAGTTCCGCAGGAGATCCAAGTCTAAACCTAAAAGAACAAATAGATTAAGTTTTGGATCAAACGTGTTAAGTTCCGCAGGCGATCCAAAATTTAATTTAAAAGAACACATGGTAGCTAGGAAAGGGTTCAGATCTTTGTACAAAATTTTTGTACAGTGGAACCTCTAGGTTTTCCGAGTAGCAACCAACAATTGGTATCAGAGCTAGGGTTTTGCCTCTGTGTATTTGGTATTAGTTTAATTATGCACATGTCATACATAATTTAGGCAGGATAATAGTAGGATGTGCTAACTTTGTGGATGCAGGATCCAACTATTATGGCTTTTAGTTATTATGTGTGTGATTGGACCCTTGGACATGTCAAGGGCATTTATATGTGTGTGCATGATTGTATTATAAAATACAGCAGGAGCTGTATTTAGTTTTATTAGGATTTTATTTTTGATCTAGATACATGTACATTCCTTTTATGGAATATAGGATCAAAAATATAAAATTCTATTTATGTCATGGATCGAATCTTGCAGCGTGGAACCTTCTAAGGACCGGAGGCCAAGTGGAACTAGGAGCAAGATGGATGCGACTGCTGGTGGCGGTGGCCACATATTGCAACAGGTTGGGATGACAACACACGGAGGACAACTAGAGATAAAAGCCATAATAGTTGAAAATTAGATTTTCTATTTATTGCTTTTATATTGTGCTGTGTGTGCATGTTGGTTTACATATTTAGTAGGCTAGCATAGTTAAAATTCCTCATTTATAAATAACTAAGTGGGAGAGGGATTTTTAAGTAAATCCCATGGTCTCCATTACTGGTTTGTAAGTGATGTAAACAAGCTTGCGCGTTGGCTCTGAGTGCCTTCCTCCATAACGGATGAGTTTGTTTGTGGATCACTAGAACAGACTTCCATTTTTGGATGACTATAGGAAGTTAATTAAGAGCGTGTGATCTTCCCCAACGGAAGGAGCATAATCTTATTAATGGACTTAGTGTCAAGTAATGGTATACACTTAGACACATTTAATAGTATCCTCCCCAACGGAGTCACTACTATCACTTGTGTGACCAAAGGGAAACCAACTATTGATTTGTCATAAAACTAGATTGGCAATATAATAAAATTAATAATAAACCCCTCTTACAAATGTTTAAATTTGTATACGTCCACACTAACGTGGCATACAAGATTCATGGTGTTTGAGGTAATTTTATTTGTCAAAAAGTTATATTGACAAGATAGTCAATGGGTAAAACCCTCCTCTTACAAATGATGAATTTGTATACGTCCACACTAACGTGGCATGCAAAATTCACGGTGTTTGAGGTGTTGGTGAATTTAAATAATATTGTTTGAGGAATCAATGTTATTTTAAATTCAAAGAGTTTTGACCAAATATTTGATCAAAGACAGATCAACTATTAATTTTATTCGTCATAAAGTAAAGTTGACGAGATAATAAAATTAATGAATAAAATCTCCTCTTCGATTTTGTATACACAAAATTCATGGAGTTTTTAAGGAGTTGATCTTGACCAAATATTTTTGTGATTCTTAGGATTTAAAATGTTTGTCAATCCCCTAGTAGTCATACTATAAGAAAGACTTAGTAATCCCAATTGTAATGATTGGAAATAGGACTTGGACATTAAGGTAGACTGTCTTCTTAGAACTAAGAACAATATAGGTGTATTTAATTCATTAGTTGAAACATGTTTAGTGGTGTTATCTACCAGAACCTGGAGTGTAGATACAGATGCCATTAATCATGTCCGTAATTCATTGCAGGGTTCCAGGAAACCCGGCAACTAAATGAAAATTAAAACACCGTCTACATGGGCACTACTGTAAAAATGGTAGCTGTTGCAGTGGGAGATGTTTATCTTTTGATAAGAATAAAATATGAATTTTTGAGTAATTGTCTTTACGCACCAAGTTTAGAAAGAACTAGTTTTCAGTTTCTAAACTATTCAAAGAACTTGATATTCCGCCTCTTTTAAATAACAAAGTTGTTATTAAGGAAAAGAGGGAAGTTATCTGTTCTGGTACGTTGGTTGGCAATTTATAAATCTAATAACTCTCACAATGCAACAAATGGAAATTAGTAACACATCTTTTAACTTTAAGAGAAAGTAACCTTCGAAAATGAACCAATTATATCTTTGGCTTCTAAGGCTAGGTTATATTAACTTGAGTAGGATTCATTGGTAGCTGATGAACTTTTGGGTTCATTAGTAGTGGAAATCTTTCCAACCTACGAGTCTTACTTGGAAGGAAAAATAACCAAGAAGCTTTTAAGTCTAAGGGGTAAGGAATCAAAGATATATTGGAATTGGTTTATTCTGATTTGTGTGATCCTATGAGCATCCATGCAAGAGGTTGTTTCAAATATTTCATATATTTTATAGACAACTATTTGAGATACGGATATATTTACTTGATGTGCCGCAAGTCTAAGTGCTTTGATTAGTTCAAAGAATACGAGGTTGATGCGGAGAAACGACAAAGTAAAAGTATCAAGACACTACGGTAAGATCGTAGTGGCAAGTACCTCTTGGGAGAATTTAGGAGTCATTTATCAGAAGTAGGGATTCAATCCCAACTAACTGCACCTGGTACACCCCAACAGAATGGTGTAGGAAAAGAAAGGTATAGGACTCTTATGGAAATAAGTAGATTGATAAGTTATTAAGAATATTATCAAAATCATTTTAAGGATATACTCTGGAAACAGGAGTGAATATAGTACCTTCTAAAGTCAGAACTCTCTATTCATATAGAATTGCTGAATAGGCGTAAGCCTATTTCGAAGCATATTCGGATTCGGGTAGTCCAGCACATATGCAGAAGAGAGACAATGATAAGTTGGACAGGAATTCACTTGTTTGTGGGTTATCCTAGTGAAATGAAAGTAGGTTTATAGTCTTAAAAATCAGAAGGTCATTGTTAGCATCAATGACCAATTTTTAGAAAAGGACTATGTAATAAACCATGTGCCCATAAGAAAATTTGTTCTTAAGGAAGTAATAAAAGACATGTCTAATCTAGTACCAACTGTACAAGATGAGATACCACAAGGAAACTGCAACACGTATCACAAATGATACACAATTAAAAAAAAAATGCCTTGTCATAGTGGGAGGGTTGTTAGGCAACCTAAAAAGATTCATGTTTTGGGAGTGTTTTTGGACTCGATCCCTGGAGGACATGAACCTGATCTCTGGACATATGACAAAACACTCCAAGATAAAGATGCAACATCTTAGCAAAGAGTAATGAATAACAGAATTAGAATATATGTATTCTAATAAAATCTGGAAGCTTGTAGAACCACCAAATGGTGTAAAAGCCTTTGGGTGTAAAAAGGTCAATAATAGGAAAAGAGGGATAGAAAGGAAGGTAGTAACTTTCAAAGCAAGGCTTGATGAAAAAGGAAACTTTTTCACTGGTAGCCATGCTTAAGTCTATCCGGATTCTTTTATCTATTTGGCAAGTGGATGTCAAGACAGCATTCTTTAATGGAAGTCTTGATGAAAGCATCCATATAAAGCAACTAGAAGGGTTCATTGTAAAGGGCTAAGAGCATCTTATGTGCAAACTCAATCAGTCTATGGACTGAGGTAAAGCTTCAAGGTCTTGGAACATCCGGTTTATCAAAGTAATCCAGACCTATGGATTTATTGAGTAAACGGATAAGTCTTGTGTATACAAAAGGTGTGATGGAAACGTGGTGGTATTTCTTGTACTATACGTAGATAACATTTTTGGTAGTTGGAAACAATATCAAAATATTGTTAGAAGTAAGGGTATGGTTGTCCAAATAATTCGATATAAAGGACTTGGGAGAATGTATATATTTTTGAGATCAAAGTAATAAGGGATCGAAAGAAAAAATATATTTTACTTATCCCAAGCTTGATACATCGGAAAATCCTTGCTCGTTTTAAGCATGCAAAACTCCTCGACAGGTTTCTTACCTTTTAAGCATGGAGTGTCTTTATCTAAAGAGATGTCTACGATGACATCAAAGGAGATTGAGGACATGTAGGCAGTTCTTTATGCTTCGGCAGTTAGACAACCTAATGTATGCTATGCACGAGATCAGAAATCTATTTTGCCAAGGGCATAGTTAGCAGATATCAAAGTAACCATAGACAAGGACATTAGACTGCAGTAAAGCATATAGAGGCGCTAGAGATTATATGCTAGCTTACAAGGCAGTTAATTTGGTCCATGTGGGTTACACGGATTTTGACTTCCAATCGGATAAGGACAATAATAAGTCAACCTCGAGGTTTTGTGTTTACTTTAGGAGGAAAAGTCATAACTATGGAAAAGTGATAAGCATAGGTGTTTTTCTGGACTCCACCATAGAAGCTTAGTATATGGCAAGCCTCTGAGGTAGCCATAAAAGCTGAATGACTCAATAACCTCAAGATAGACTTAGATATGATTTCTGGTTTGTCCAAAGATTATTACAATTTATTGTAATAATGTTGGTGCAGTAGCAAACTCAAAGAAACCATAAGTCTATAAGGCAAGTAAACACAATAGAGCGCAAGTACCACCCAATACGAGAAATCGTATAAACAAGGAGAAGTTGTTGCCGCTTAGATTGCATCAGGTAATGACCTATAGATCCTTTCACTAAGGTCCTTAAGGCAAGAGCTTTTGATGGGCATGTTGAAGGGTTGAGAATCAGATGTATGGCAGCAGATATGACAGCTTAGTCTTTTAGTATAAGTGGGAGATTGTTGGAGTGTATACTGAAAGCCTAAGCTTTGTAAACATTTATTATGAATAAAGAATCACATTTGGTCAAATTGTCTACATTTAGTTGTAGTTGTTCAATTAATTTATACTGTAGATAACATAGTATGTGGTGCCACATGCAGAAGATGATGTTATCAGTACCTTATAAATTATAAACAGTAGCTCACGACCAAAATGGAAAGGAACAAACCATTAGAAGGTCGTAGTGTAATTAGGTATCAGTTTATCTTGACTGTATAATTACACTAGTACACTTAGAATGTATTGAGTAGGACCATTAATTTGAGGTCGTTTCTTTTATATTGATTTTATAAAGAAACAAAGACCTCGGTTATTATGGAAGTGTGTGCTCTTAATCCTGATATAATAACAAGCACATATATTTGATATTTATTTCTTTAATTTATCAATGAGTGAGATTTAGTTCGATGAATCAATAAGCCCGATAAGTTGGGAAATGGTATCACTTATAGTGTGTGTTGTTGATTATAGAAGGAACTGTGTCCTAGAGATACTAGGTTGATAATGTCCCCAAGAGGAGCTCATAAGGATTGTCATGTTAAACCCTGCAGGTGGACTTAGTCCGACATGACGATAAGGTTGAGCGGTACTACTCTTGGACTAAGATATTAATTAAATGAGTTGTCAGTAACTCACTTAATTAGTGGACATTCGATATCTTAAACACAGGGAGACTAACACACTCATAATAAGAAGGAGCCCAAAAATGTAATTTGGGATTGGTGCGGTAGTTCAATAATAGTTCTCTAGTGGAATGAATTATTATTGATAAAATTAAGTTGTGTGTTCGGGGCGAACACGGGATGCTTAATTTTATCAGGAGACCAAAACCAATTCCTCCTCTCGGTCCCTATCGTAGCCTCTTAATTATAGAGTACTATACCCATCTATACCCACCTTCTTACCCATCCTATAGGGGTCGGGCAAGCTATCTTGGAGACCAAGCTAGGGTCGACCATGGGTATGTTCATGGGTGAATTCATGTGGCCGTCCCTATTAAAATAAAAAGGAATTTTAATTTTAAAATTTTTCTTATGTGGATAATATAATTTAAAAGAGAGTTTAAAAATTTAAATCCTTCCTTTTATAAGATTCTACAAAAGATTAAGAGAAGAGTTAAAATCTCTTTCCTTATTTGTAGATTAAAAGGTTGATTTTAATTTTGGTAAAAACTTTCCTTTTAATTATATTCATGATTTAAAAGAAAGTTTAAAAATTAAAAATTCTCTTTTATTAGTTTCTACAAAAGATTAAGAAAAGATTTAATATCTTTCCTTATTTGTAGATTGAAAGGAGATTTTAATTTTAGAGATAACTTTCCTTTTGAAATTATCCACATGTTTAAAAGAAAGATTTTAATTTATAAAATTTCTTTTATTAACCAATCATGAAGGGATTAAAATTATTGGAGAAATTTTTATAAATTTCTAGAAACAAATTAGGAAGTTTTAATTTTGTTTTAATTAAAACTCTCCTTGTTTTAAGGAGAATAGTGGTCGTATTATAATTTGAAAAGAGAAAATTATTTTAATTAAATAAATTTTCCTTTTCAATGGCAAAAGAATTAAGGAAGTTTTTATTAAATTTTCCTTATTTGTCAAGACCAAGGATTATAAAAGAGGGGGTAGAGGAGGCTTCAAGGCTAACGACTCTATTCTATTTTTCCTCTCTTTTCTCCTTGGGTGTGGCCGGCCCTTTCTTTCCTCTCCTCTCCTTTGTGTGGCCGAAACCTTCTCATGGTGGAGATAGCTTTGGTGGCCGGATCTAAGAAGGAGAAGAAGGAGAGAAAAGAAGCCTCTTTTCTAGCATCCCTTGGAGCATGGTGGTGGTGGCCGAACCTCTTCATCCTAGGAGAAGTTTTGATGGCCGAAACTTGTAAGGAAGAAGAAGGTGCTTGGTGGTTCTCATCTCGGAAGATCGTTGCCCACACAACGTCCGAGGTTAGAAGAGGAATACTGTAGAAGATCAAGAGGTCTTTCTAAAAGGTATAACTAGTAATTTTTGTTTCCGCATCATACTAGTTATTTTTGGAAATAATACTAAATACAAGAGGCTTACGATTCTAGAATTTCGAATATGTTTTTCGATGTTGTGTTCTTTTGTTTTATTTTTCCTTGTGATTTGATTGTTCTTTTCGGTTAACCTAAAGTTATTTTAGGAAATTAAATATTAGCTTTCTATAAAAGGTTTTGTCTAGTCGGTGGTGGTTGCTCCCATATCCAAGAAGGTCATGTGCCTCGCCACGTCAGTACTGGGAACCAATTATGGAAATTAATATTTAATGGAATTAATAACTTAAGGTGATTTGGGTCGAACGTGTTAAGTTCCGCAGGAGATCCAAGTCTAAACCTAAAAGAACAAATAGATTAAGTTTTGGATCAAACGTGTTAAGTTCCGCAGGCGATCCAAAATTTAATTTAAAAGAACACATGGTAGCTAGGAAAGGGTTCAGATCTTTGTACAAAATTTTTGTACAGTGGAACCTCTAGGTTTTCCGAGTAGCAACCAACACTCTTCCCCCATTTCTTCTTCTCTTCCCTGCTCCGACGCCAACACCTCCCGTTTCCCCTTCTTCATTGCATCGCCGCCACCTACTCCGAGCCTTCACCCCCTCGCGATCTCTCCCTTGCCCAAATTTTTCTTTCCGATCTTATGTCGCATCGACGTTGCCGCACGGAGCAGCGCGACGCCCTACAACTGATACCCTACAGCCGACACCTCACCGAAGCTTCCTCTCCCCTGCCGACATCTCATCGTTGCGGAGGTCCTTACCGCACCGATCGCCACGGAGAGCACCGCCGGCAGCAACCTTTCACTCTGCCCTAGTTTCCTATCACTGTAGTCAGTCGGTGCTTTGTTGCTGGCGCACCTGTGCCCTAGATCACTGGAAGTCGAGAGCGCGAGTAGGCGACAGAGAGCTGTGGAGATCTGGTAGTATGACTAGTAGGTAAGGGATTGGATCTTGATTTTGTGCTCTGTACTTGTCCAATTCTGCCGTGAGCATCATTTGTGTTGGAGTGGAGGTTATGCTAACTTGGGAATGGTGATTCTAGTTTCCGCAGCAGCTTCTTCTAATCCCGGCCACCGTTTTCCGATAGCATGCATCTGCTCCTTTCCGATCAGTTGAGCATCAATAGGAACTTTGGTTTTGGAAGATCAACAGCGGTTGTGAAGTGAGGTAAGGAGTAGCTAATTGATCTATGTCGTCGATCGTGGTTTGAATTGGATGTTGTAATTAGTTGATCATTTGTAGATTGATTAGATTTAGAATTAATCTAATGGAATGATTAGGGTTAATGTGATTAACCCTAGTTAACCGTTGAATTTAATTTAGGTAGGCAATGGTTATGTGGATTAGGGTTTTCCCTAAATTGTTCTTAAGGATTTTATTTAGCTATTCATTTAAGTTGTAGCTAAATAAAAATGTATACATATTGGTGACACAGGACTTTGACGCGAAACAAGCATCTCGACGTCGGATTTGGACCGGATACGATCCTCTTATTGAAGGCGGGTACTTTGACTTATCTTTTTAGATATGACATTTGATATGCATAGTAGTTTTTTTAACAAGTAGTAATGATTATGTTTCATATCTGCATTGGTTGGTCACTACCCGATATCTGTTACATGCTTGTTTTTGCTTACCTGTTATGCATTTTATGTTAGTACCCACTTGATTATATATGCTCATAGAGGTAGTGACATACCATGCCTGATTATGTTCAGGACATTGATTTATTTTACCTGACCTGTGTATCTTAGATCTTTAGATTTGACCCATCGATGCTAGGATACACATTTTATATATGGATATTGTCATGTATCATCTCGCATGATTACATGCTGCGCGATAGTCGACTCCATTATTGTTGAGCACATCGCCAGTTATATGGATCTGCACACACAACCACTCATGGGTTAGTGGTTTTTATTCAGGCAGGGTGTGTTGCAGCAGGTTGCTCTGTCAAGGGCTCCGTTGGTCCACTCATGGGTAGTGTGACGCAACGTTGTAGCAGGACAGGGATCCCTTCTTTGGATTGTCTCAAGGAGATGAGAGCATTGAGTTCCCCCACTTATAATTTTGGGTAAGGAGGATAGGTGTACTCCGACAGCATCTCGTCCACTCGGTGACTCGGGAGCAGTGATGGCAGAGTGCACGGTTGTCACAACCCTACCCACTCGGTCTCACCATCATGTGTGAGATGGCTGACTGGCATCAAGGGTGACCAGGACATGTCATTGGCATCATACGCATTGATGCATTTATTGCTTGTGTTTGTTGCACTTATTTACTGCATATTTGGTGGATGCATATACTTGACATGCATACAGGATTTCTATACCTCTCGATCTATTATCCATACACCAGGTCCTAATTAGTACAGATACTCCCGATTCCTTTCTGTTTGCATTTATCATTCTTATATCAGGAGACTGTACGCATAATTAGTGTTATTTGTTATTTATTTCTTACTATGCATGTCAGTAGTTACCCGCTGAGGAGTGGACTCACCCAGTTGATATTACCATTTTCAGGTTGAGGCTGTCCGAAGATCTCTAGTCGCTAGTCCCCCTTGCAGATTGCAATGATGTTGTTTGGTCTTTTGGTTTTCTTATTATACTATCTAGACTGTGTTTTAGACTTGTTCTGGTTTTAGCACTTGGATCTTGTATGATCCTTTAATATCGTTGGGTTTTATTTGGATATGTTCTGCTACGTGTCTGCCTGGACGACAGAAGAGGTGAGTTGATTTTATTTGCGTCGTTGTAATTTGAGTTTTATGAGTGTAGTTGAGTAGGAAATAAGATTTGAGTTATATGAGTGTAATTGAGTAGGATTTTTGAGATAATTTCCTTATCGTTGCTTTAGTTTAGTTTGTTTACTATTATACTGCGGGGTTGTCACTTTTATTTTATTGTATGTTTCCGGTCGTGTTGGCCGTGTATGGATATGTTGTAGGAAGTTTCAAATTGTCACCCATACAGGGGAGATGCTGCCGAAATTTCTTCTGGCAAGGACTCCCCTGGGGCATGACAGTTGCAGGCCCACTGGTTGCAGTTTGGCTGTCTCCCTTTTGTGTATCCTCCTCGTCGAGCTGATCTTCTTGTGATCTGACCGGTTGCAAGCCGCAACCCTCCAACTCAGCTACAACCACGACATTTATCTGTGCGTCTGCAAGCTTGCATTTGCCTGCTAGGCGTGCGCACAACATGATTTGAGCTGTAAAAGAAAGAGAAAAATCAGTTAGATTCAAAGGCTAGGAGGAGAAAGAGCATATCTAGGCTGGTCGGGAGCTTCGTGTGGATCAGACTCAAGCCCAACACACAAAGGATGCCCTCCAGCAGTAATTTATGGATGTGGTACTTTTGACCGACCAAGCTCGAAGTTGCATGGAGGTAGTCTGATCAGCTCTTGTACTTCTTGAGTTCCCGTGGGTTCAGCATTTCCAGCTGCTAGTCAGTCGGAAAGTTCGGCTTCTCGGGAAAGTGAACGAGAAAGTAGTCCTTTCAATGCTTGTTAGAGGACGACATCTTATCAAAAAAGACTAGGCCCACTCGGGCTTGGAAGAAGTCCCCGAGTCAGACAATTTGGGATAATAGAAATAGTGGAAGAGCCGGGGGGTCAGAGGAACGCCGTGCAGGCGGAATAGGATGACTACCCCGTATAGCAGCCGAAAGGAGTTCGACGCTAATTGATGGAGAGAAATACGAAAATATTTACAAACGACCGAAAAGAAAGGGTGGATCGGGAACTGCAGATCGACGGTAAATTGGTCCCTAAAGAAGCATAAAAAAACCCCCGTGGCGACTCATTCGGGTGGTCGAAAGCTGAAAGAAGACCGATTTGATAATCAGATGGGACTTCAAAAGCGGCTCTCAAACTCTCAACGTCACTGCCGTCGAACTTGGACTCGGTGGAAGTGTACCAGAGCCCAGGGATGGTTGCGGAGGGGAAGGGAGGAGCTTGCCATAGAAAAACGAAGAGATTGAAGAAGTGCAACGAGAAGATCTGATTGAAAGGGGGAGAAAGCTTACTGGAAGATCGCCGGAGATACAGAAGAAACGAAACGTTGCCGAAGAACACGAAGACGAAGGTGCGCGAAGTGAGGAAGAAGGCGACGCACACGAGGCTTATAAACCTCGCAGTCGATCGATCTGAGCCGTCTAATCCAGGGTTGCAAAAAATTAGGAGAGGATCCAACCATTGAATTCAAAAAGGCACCTGTCATATCGCCAGCGGATATTCGCCTATCACGTTAAACATGCAGCGGCGGAAAAAGGACACGTGGCGCTCTGCCACCGAAAGACATTAATGAGACTTAATTAAAAAGCATGGCCACGTGCTCGGCCATAATGATCAGGGATTTGCATGGTCTTCAAGAAATTTGGATGACATCAGAGTGCTCGGTCGAGGGGCGTAGGAAAGGAAATTTTTTCACCAAGTGTTGCCGCTCATTGCCTGAGCGATGCGAGTAAGCGATTATCACACAACCGACCGATCGAAACATAGTCGCTTCGAAGGACTTAGGCTGAGTGGCGGTCCGGCCATGCGAGGCTGAACGACAAAAGCGTGGAAACCAGCGAAGACTACTTGTACAATTAGTTGGACTAGCAACCTCCTTCGATTAGACTTGAGGGGGAGGCTTATGATGCGACGATAAGGAGCCCACCTAGCAAGGGTCAACTAACACGACGGAGGTCAAAGTTAAGGCGGTCAATGCCAGAACCTAGAAGAGCGGAAGGTGGCTACATTGGCCGACCGGATGAACCAGTGTCCGGTCTGCATGAGACTCGGCCGAGCTGACCACCCGACCGGCTCGGGGGTAAGACGGTGGCATCTTCCAGCACTGAACGTCCTGTAAACATTGAGGCACCAAGGGTATGGAAGAACTTGTCCGGTCGAAAGGAACAAGTCACCGCTCAGAATCATCACATCGAAGAGTAGTCGAAGTCGACCAAGCGGAGGAGTCCTGGTGCCGAACGGCTGCTCCGTTTGGCCAAGCAACAGGACTATTGTCCTCGCGACTCCTTTTGGGGGAGTGCCACATCAGGCATGGTTGACAGGCGGACTGTGCACATTGGAACATGGGGGACGTGACCACGAACATGTTGGAGAACGTGACCACGAACATATCGGAGAACATGCCCACATTTCGAGGAACGTGCTTATCACCCACTAGAAAAATGATAATCTCAGTTAGTATCATTGACTATCTCTGGGGTGACCGGCTCGGTCCCACGGAAGTTTCCCACCGGCCACTAGGGTAAATCGGGAAGCGCATGCGGTGGCCAACCAGAAGCCCAACATCCTTTGATTACGCTCCCTATTTGGAGGAAAAATTCTTGCAAATACGCCGTAGCTGGGGTTCGAACCGCGGATGCTTGGGAGACAACCTGGATGTCCTACCGCGACACCATGGCCCCGGGGACGCTTATCACCCACTAGAGCTCTATATAAAGGGGATTCATTATCAATGAAGGTAAGTGTAATTTATTTTTGGCGTATATTTCTATTGTTGCTTTGCTTCTACTTCATATTTCAATGATTGATTTCAACGTCGAAAGACTAATATTGAGGGCCTCTTTCCTAACTTGATACTGATATCATCTATTTTATAGAACGTAGTAAGATATAGGTCAGTGAAACTATCATCTCTCGATTTTTCACGACATGATCAGATAGTTAATCAATCTTCATGGCACCGGTGATTGTCATTCTTCTCACTGTGTCCTATTGATTTGCCTGGCGTTAAAGACAATAATTACTTTATATTCCCACTGTATCAACTTCAAATTCACAAATTGCATGATATAAGAAATCTGTTGGCACTCACTCGCAACAATTCCTGATCTTCCCATGTTTTTTTTCCTTAGTGAGTTTATTTCCAAACTGTTCGCTTCTCATTGAACAAAATTTAAGGTTCTAATGTCACAATCTTCGACAAATCAAAAGGGTTCATTGTGTCTCGGGATAATAGTGTCTTGATATAACGCATTCTTTAGTTTTTTAAGCATCTAAAAATTAAATTTTAATTTTGATAAATTAATAAATAATTTATCTTTATGACTATGAGTCATAAAATAGAATCGGAATCCTTTGGATTTTGATATTTTGTTCGCGGTGGATTTTAGAAAAAAATAAACATACAGGGGGTCAAATGCGAAGTTAACCTGGATGAGGTGTTTCAGATGGGGGTTTTAGGTTTTGGTCTATGGGGTTCCATTTGTGACGAAGTTAGCTGGTCGGACGACGCGCCGACGCGATGCTTCGTTACCTAGTTCGCCGCCATGCGCTCCCTCCGTCGATGCAACTCCGTCTCGTATTCTTCTCCGCTGGCACTTCCGTCTCCTCATCAGGCGTCGCCGCTTCTCCCGATCCCCTCTTCATGGTTGAGTACCTCGTGAATACGTGCGGGTTCTCCGCCGACGATGCTTCTAAGGTCTCAAAGTCGCTCCCCCGTAACAAGTCCACTGAGAATCCCGACGTTGTTCTTGGTTTCTTAAGATATCAGGGCTTTGATGGCGCTAATCTCAGAAAGGTAATATCTCTGAGGCCAAGATTGCTCGGCTGCCATGTGGAGAAGAACCTCGCTCCAAAATTTCAAATTTTCCGCGACATGGGGTTATCTGAGTCCGACGTCATTGATGTCGTTCTGCTGCACCCGGCAATTATCGACCTTAACTTCCAGAACACGCTTCTTCCTCGACTGAAGGTTTGGGAAAGTCTATTTGGATCAAAGGAGATCCTCCTCAACAATCTCCGGAGGCATGGATGGTTTATGACCACCAACATTGAGAATGTGGTACGCCCTAACATGAACTTCTTACAGGATGAATGCGGTATTCCTTTAGAGCAGTTATCTTTTGTCCTTAGAAGGCACCCATGCTTCATCGTGCAGAATCCTGAATCCTGTTAGGACCGAAAAGTAGCTAGAGGGGGGGGGGGGTGAATAGCTTCGCGTGTGCTCGTCGAACTTCGTTGCTTGTTTCTTCAAAGTGATGCGCAGCGGAATACAAAGAAACAAACTACAACAATGCTAACAATAGGATTTTACTTGGTATCCACCTCACAAGAGGTGACTAGTCCAAGGATCCACACCACGCACGCACCCTCCACTATGAAAACACTCCTTTCCGGTAACTACCGAGGGCGGAGAAGCCCTACAAGACTCTCAGTACAAGAAGAAAGGAAAGGGAAACAAAATACAAGCGCAAAGCTTACAATGAGTACAGAAAACCCTAACCCTAGCTTCTCTTCTTGCCTTTGATCCGCCTCTTGACTTGGAAAGCTTCCAAGATCCTTCAAGAACTGGCGATCACGAGCTTTGAGAGTGCTGTGGAGGAGCTGGCGAAGATCTGAGATGAAACGGTGAAGCTCTTTTCGCAGCCATCGCACGCCTGCAGCTATAAACGATGCCAACGGTCGGATCCCGATCGATTCGAATGTTCCCAATCGATCGGGGAGGCTTTGGATCGATCCACGGATCGATCCAAAGCGCCTCTGTGCTCTGGAAACGCGCCTGGATCGATCCACGGATCGATCCAGCGCTTATCCCGCGAAGCAGCCGCGTCCCAATCGATCCACTGATCGATTGGGACCTCTGGATCGATCCACGGATCGATCCAGAGGCTCTCTGTTCGCTGGGACAGGTCTGGATCGATCCACTGATCGATCCAGAGCCTGGATCGATCCACTGATCGATCCAACACTTGATTTTTGTCCAAAACCAAGTCCCAAACCTCCCAAACCAACATCCGGTCAACCTCGACCTTGGTATGTCACGCCTAGCATCTAGTCACCCTCGACTGTTAGACTCCCTTCACAAGTGTCCCACAACCTTCGACCCACTCGACTTTCTCTCTGCCAAGTATCCCACAATCCTTCGACCTACTGGACTTTTCTTTCACGCCAAGTATCCAATCAATCCTTCGACCTACTTGACTCTCCCAACACCGGACGTCCGATCATCCTCGATCCATCCGGATTTTGCCCGGCTTCACTCACCGTGACTTTCACCTAGCTTCACTCACTAGGGTTTTCCATCCGCCTAGCTTCACCACTAGACTTTCACCCGGCTTCACTCACCAGATTTCCATCCGCCTAGCTTCACCCACTAGCCCGGCTTCACTCACCGGACTTCCTTTCGGCTTCACTCACCGTGACTTCTCACCGCCTAGCTTCACCACTAGGTCTTTCATTTCGCCTAACATCCCAGTTAGACTTCCTGTCAAGTATCCGGCCAACCTCGACCTACTTGACTTTTCTTCAATCAATATCTTATCAAACATCTAAACCCAAACCAAGACTCACTGGTCAAACAGTCAACCTCGACCGAGGGATGTCACCAACAATCTCCCCTCGATGTTCGACAATACCAACACTATCACTTACAATACCACGTAAGTTAGGCTAATCCCATAGCCTCCTTCTTCACGCCACTAGGTAATGAAAGCATAAATTAAGCTCTTCATTCTCCCCAAGAGGGCACTCCCTCTAGGTAACGAAAGCCTAACTTACTCCCTTCATGAATCCTTTCATTCTCCCCCTCCCATAGGTAATGAAGGACTAAGCTTAACCATACATTCTCCCCTATGGCACACATCAACCCATCGCTGGACACACATCAACCTATGCTCCATTTGGCACACTTCCAACAAATCCATTTGTTAAGACTCTCCGAAGAGTTGCTCATCGTGATCACAACTTCACTCATTGTGATCACCCGATAATGAGATTCCATAACCGCCATTATCACCTTAACTTATCCTCATGTTGACAAATACCCAACCTTGAGCATTTTCAACCACTGAGTGTCCACTTGAAATAATGAGGATATCCACCCCATTTCTCCCCATTTCAAGTTTAAATGCTCAACCTCGAGCAAGTTCACAATGAAGGTTAACCACCTTCCAAGGTTCATGAAAATAATTTTCATGTCTTTAAAGAGTCCCTCCCCTAAAGACATGGTGGTAACTTCATTGCACCAACAATGACTTGGAATCCCTAAAACATTAGGAAACCCAAATTTTGAAGTTTTGAGGTTCAAATATTCAAAATTTGAAACAACCTCAACGTAAACTTCTACTTAGTCTTCGTTAACCAATCCATCCTTGTTTTCACATGAAAACACCCTTTTTATGGATACAAATGTATTTTTAGGGGTTTGGAATGGTTACCTAGACTCAAAGAGGTTCAAAGATGCTGAACTCAAACCTTCCCACCAAAATCAGCAACTTGGATCGATCGAGTTGGGTTCCAATCGATTGAACCTTTCAATCGATCCATCGATCGATTCAGACTCTCGATCGATCGGTCGATCGATCCAGTGAGTCCCCGCTGAATTCTGTTCAATCGATCCATGGATCGATTCAGGAACTCCAATCGATCCATGGATCGATCGGAGCTCTGATAGTTGCTGAAATTCCATTTCAGTCAACTTCAGAAACCCCTAGAAAATTCTACAAAAATCCAAAAATTATGAAATTTCGTGTAGACATTATTTAGGGCGTTTACTATCAAGGAAAAATAGTTTTCTATGAAAATACTTCATATTTTCAAAGATTGACACAAACTTGAAAACTTGAAAACTTGCAAAAACTTTAGTGTTTTCTTCAAGTTTGTGTCTAACTATTCAATGGTGATTACTATCAAAAGATAGCCTTCACCAAGGTTTTCCAAAATCATTTTGAAAACATCTTCAAAACCAATATCCCATCATGTTCCTTGGGCTTAATGCACATGACTTGTACATTAGCTTTCCCAATGATGGGGAAACACATAACTATGTGTTTTGATGAATTTAAAACTCAAAGGAATGCACTAAATCAACATCTTGAGTTTTGTTCATCATCCTAACATCTCACTTGTATCTAATGTGCACTAAAACACATACAAGTCACCTTATAGTCTTTGTGAGATGTAGATTTTGGTTTTGCCCTAATCTAGGGATCATGCATATCTATCTAGGCATTTTAGAGATATTAGACATCCACCTAGGATGTCACTTGTTAATAAGTGTTGTTAAATGCCATTTGTCCTTAATTACAAGGAATTTAAACTAATGCATGATAATGTTATGGCATACATCAAAATAAAATAACTTTCAAAAGAAAGATTCCTATAACTACATGATGTATGAATGTCATGACATGGTATTTTTGAGTTTTTCATAATAATTCATGAATGCACAAATAAAACATGATGTCATGGCATATAATGGGCAAACAATCATGACAAGATTTAACATAAATAAAATATACCTAGATTAACTATCTAAGTATCCTTAAAGTCTTAGCTAAACTTACAACTTAAACCTAGATTGCCCTAAAGTGCTTCAAGAGAATGCCAAAACCTAAATTGGCATTTCTAATTTCCTTGATTTAATGTATGCCAATTGAAAATAAACATGTCCTCAATTGTTGGCATATTCCATTTTTCCTCAAGAGTGATTACATAAATCAAGGCCCGGATTGCCTTAAATTTCCAAGAGAATACCAATATCCCAACTTGGTATTTCTCAAGGTTTTCCAAATTTGTGCCATTTAAAATAAAATTAACTTTTTACCATTAGGCACATTTTACTCTTTCAAGGAGTAAATAATAATTTCATTTTATTTTCAAAGGTTAACAAAAACCTTGAAAATGCTCCTTGAGTGTCAATTTCCTCAAAGTTGGGTTAACTACCCTTCTAATAGGAGTTGACACTCTCTAACCCATCTATGGAGTAGAGAAGATGCTCCTAGGAACCCAACACCTATTGGTGCTCCTTGGATGCTTTAGGTACTCACTAGGGATAACTTCCCTAGATACCTTCCTAGTGACCTTGTTGGGCTTCTTAGAAGCCTTCTCATTCTTCTCCATATTGTCATAAGTATTAGCCTCTAACTAGGATCTCTAGTGACTTGATGAAAGTGTTAGAAACTTATTTGTTATCTTCCTTGTATCCTCGACTGACCTGATTTTTCTGATCCTGTATCTATATGGAACCCTATGATAACTAGGCACATCCTTCTTAGCTTTTGGTTTGTATCTCAAACCTTTATGGCCATTGGATTGCTTTGATTTTCCTAAACCTAAGTTATGCTCACTTTGCCCTAATAGGATATTTTCCATCATTTTTAGGGTCTTCTCCATTTTATTAAGTCTTGACCTCAAGACTTGATTTTCTCTCACTAAGTCCTTAGTATTTGTTCCATGAGCATTTTTGTTTCTAGGCTTGTATCTTAAATCCTTAGAGTTATCGCCTAGCCTTTTACCTACATTCCTAGCCTTAGGTGTAGTAGTTTTGGCATGTAGGGCCACATGCTTTTCCTTAAAGCCCTCATGCTTCCTATTCTTATGGTAAATCGCATTAAGATGATAAAAATTAGAACTATCATGTTTTTTACCATAATGTAAAGGAGTAGGCTCAATAAATGTTATCTTCTTCTTTACCTTGGAGGCTCCCCCTTGACTAATGCCTCCTTGAGCCTTGACCATCTTCTTCCCCTTGAGGCATTGACTCGTGAACGCCTCGATTGCAAGAGAATGTGCTCTTACTCTTCTTTGCTTGGGAACGGTCTCCTCGGGCTTCTCCGCCTCACACTGACCCTTCTTCTCGCCAAGTCAGACACTTGCTTTGTAGTGCCCACTTTCCTACACTCAAAACATATTATATGATTTTTATTTTAATTGAAACATTTATACCTTCTGTAGGGATGACACTTGCTCCTCCATTTGCTATTTCTTGAATTTGAGGTGGCACCATCTTCTTCTTCTTCACTGACCCGGATGTAGAACCTTCTCCTTCTTCTCGATCCGGCCACCAAGGATCGCTCCCCTCAATCCTAGAGGTGGAGGCTTCATCATCTCGAACACGAAACAAGGAGTATGCTCCCTCCTTGTTCCCTTCGTCAGTCCCTCGAGGACGAAGCTCCTTGGATTTCCTCTTCTTCGGAGGTCGAGCATCTCTCAACCCTGAGTCCTCCTCTTGGTCTTGCTCCAAAGAGTCACCCTCTGGATTCTTCAGATCTTGTACAGTGGAGGGATCTCTTCATGAAGCTTGGCCAATTTGCTCCATAGCTCCTTCGCATCTTCAAACTGATGGTGCTTGGCAATAAATTGACCAAGAGCTTGGTCACTTTGTCATTGGCCTCGCACCTTTGGACTTGCTCTTGGCTCCACTTGCTCCTCTTGAGAACTTTGCCCTTTGAATTTCTTGGAGCCTTGAAGCCTTCCATTAGAGCAAACCATTGCTCTATCTCCATCATAAGAAAATTTTCGATTCTTGATTTCCAAGAATCGAAGCTTGTAGATGAATATGTTGGAGCCACCCTTGTATCAAATCCAAGTCCATCTTGGAATTGCATCTTGAAGTTGAGCTTCTTGAAATCTTTGACTTTTGATGAATTTGCTTCAACTTCTTCACCCTCTAGCTTTTCTTGTTATGCTTGACCCTTCCGGCGATGATTCCGGTGAAGAGCGGCCTCGCTCTGATACCACTTGTTAGGAGGGCGTGAATAGCTTCGCGTGTGCTCGTCGAACTTCGTTGCTTGTTCTTCAAAGTGATGCGCAGCGGAATACAAAGAAACAAACTACAACAATGCTAACAATAGGATTTTACTTGGTATCCACCTCACAAGAGGTGACTAGTCCAAGGATCCACACCACGCACGCACCCTCCACTATGAAAACACTCCTTTCCGGTAACTACCGAGGGCGGAGAAGCCCTACAAGACTCTCAGTACAAGAAGAAAGGAAAGGGAAACAAAATACAAGCGCAAAGCTTACAATGAGTACAGAAAACCCTAACCCTAGCTTCTCTTCTTGCCTTTGATCCGCCTCTTGACTTGGAAAGCTTCCAAGATCCTTCAAGAACTGGCGATCACGAGCTTTGAGAGTGCTGTGGAGGAGCTGGCGAAGATCTGAGATGAAACGGTGAAGCTCTTTTCGCAGCCATCGCACGCCTGCAGCTATAAACGATGCCAACGGTCGGATCCCGATCGATTCGAATGTTCCCAATCGATCGGGGAGGCTTTGGATCGATCCAGAGCGCCTCTGTGCTCTGGAAACGCGCCTGGATCGATCCACGGATCGATCCAGCGCTTATCGCGCGAAGCAGCCGCGTCCCAATCGATCCACTGATCGATTGGGACCTCTGGATCGATCCACGGATCGATCCAGAGGCTCTCTGTTCGCTGGGACAGGTCTGGATCGATCCACTGATCGATCCAACACTTGATTTTTGTCCAAAACCAAGTCCCAAACCTCCCAAACCAACATCCGGTCAACCTTGACCTGTTGGTATGTCATGCCTAGCATCTAGTCACTCCCTTGACCTGTTAGGACTCCCTTACCAAGTGTCCGGTCAATCCCTTTGACCCACTTGGACTTTTCTCTGTGCCAAGTATCCGGTCAATCCCTTTGACCTACTTGGACTTTTCTTTCATGCCAAGTATCCAGTCAATCCTTTGACCTACTTGGACTTCCCAGCACCAGATGTCCGATCATCCTTGATCCATCTGGATTTTCCCTTGCCTGGCTTCACTCACCAGGACTTTCACCTAGCTTCACTCACTAGGGTTTTCCATCTGCCTAGCTTCACTCACTAGGACTTTCACCTGGCTTCACTCACCAGGATTTCCATCTGCCTAGCTTCACTCACTAGGACTTCCTTCTGCCTGGCTTCACTCACCAGGACTTCCTTCTGCCTGGCTTCACTCACCAGGACTTTCATACTGCCTAGCTTCACTCACTAGGTCTTTCATTTTGCCTAACATCCCAGTTAGGATTTCCCGGTCAAGTATCCGGTCAACCTTGACCTACTTGACTCTTCTTCAATCAATATCTTATTGTCAAACATCTAAACCCAAACCAAGACTCAGCTTGGTCAAACAGGTCAACCTTGACCTGAGGGATGTTGCACCAACAAATCCCTCCGTGCTTTGGTAGATAGAGCTGAGGGGATCGGAATTCCCCGGGGATCTGGGATGTTCCTCTGGATCCTTGATGTGCTGCATGGGGTCAGTAGGGAAAAATTCGAGGCCCAAGTCAAACTCATGAACAGCTTTGATTTCTCGAACTCGGATTTCGTTGCTGCAATCAAGAAATATCCATGGTTTTTATGGCTTTCCACAGAGACATTGCAGAGAAAGATGGAATTTTTAGTCAAGGATGTTGGAATTACACCTTCAAACATTGCTAAGCAGCCAGTGTTTCTAGCATTGAGTTTGGAAAAGAGGGTAATTCCTCGATTTCATGTGCTGGAGATATTGAAATCTGAAGGGTTATGGACTTCACAAGACACACTACGTACAATTTTCTTATCACCGGGACCTAAGTTTATGCAGAAGTATGTGCTCCCTTACAAAGATAAATTACCCAAACTGTTTGAAGTCTTGTGAATTGTACTTGAGTTCAAAGGAAATGATCCGGACTGAGAATGAATGCCAGGATTTATTTGGGTATTATTTTCTACCAATCTTGTCTTAATTTGCATATAGTTTACTTGCCATTTTATATTCTATATTATGAATGTAACTGTTATTGTAGACATGAGGATGCTAGTTGTCTGAGTTTCATTTTGCAACCTGATTTAGCTGAAAAAGATCTGTTTTAGGAAGTTGTCAGTTGAACTCCTTCCGATTAGAAGAGATTTGTCTTTTGGAATGATCAATAGTGATTTTGTTCCCCTTTTACATGCAGAGTTGGGTGTATGCCAGGCTGCAATTCCTTTATGCCAAGGTTATAGAGAAACCGTTTTCTTTCTAACTGATTTCATCATCATTTGGTTAATGTTTTTGAAAGTGAAGGAGCATAAATTCACATTGAAAGCGCCTTCATTAAGCTATATGGAAAATGATATTCTTATTCATGTATTTGAAGTATATTTAGCTGAGATTCTGATAGTTAAATAATTTGAATTTTACAGTGAGTATAAACAAGATTAGTTGAATCAACCAAAACTGAAGGTACTAGATCAAAGGAAACTCTGTTTGTAATAATTCATAGGTACTTAAAAGGATCTGATTATTACTATCTTTATAGTCTTGCACACTGTTCATTGTTGGAAAAGTATTCATCTAGTTAACTCTGAATGGCTGGGGCATATATCTTGTTATTGTTGTTGTGGTGGTGGTCTAGGGATGATAAACCTTTGGTGTGCTATCTTATTTTGTTGTGCAAATAAATCCATCATTCTTTTGACAATACTAATTTTTATATTGAGATGATATTGTGGATCATGATCACAAAGAACAGGTAACACTCTTGGTCATTTCAATCATCATAGAATTCAAGTAGATGATTGAAATAGAGGAGAATGTCAAGTAATTTTTGTGATCGTAAAATAGCTCTAAGATTTTTTTTAAAAAAATTATAAAATGGTGGTTAAACTAGAGATGACAATTTCCTTTTGATCCTATGGAGAATTCAATACCCGATCCGAATGGAGGAAGATATGTTGAGATTTTTTTATACCCGATTAAATAATCGAGTAATCGGATATAGAGATTTTCAAGTTCGGGTATGGAGCCGGGTCTGGTTGTATATATATATATACATATATATATATATATATATATATATATATATATATATATATATATATATATATATATATATATATATATATATATATGATTTTATGTCGGTGGTAATATGACATATTTCTAGAAACACTATTTCATTGCTTCTTTAACTTGTCTTTATCTGAAAATTTTCATCAAATATAAGGTTTGTTGGTAGATTTAAGAAAATATGAAACATATAGGGAGTCACAAGTGAAATTAACCCAGAAGAGGTGTGAGGTGATTAAGTAGGGTTTTACAATTCGCTCTTTAGGTTCGATTCGTGACGCCCGACGCCATGCTTCACTCCCTTAGTCCGCTGCCATGTGGTTGCTCCATCAACCCAACTCCGATGGTCTTCTTCTCCGCCGTCTCCTCCGTAGGCTTCATCACTTCTCTCAATCCCCATTTCATGATCGAGTATCTCGTGAGTGCATGCGGGTTCTCGCTTGATGATGCATCCAAGGTCTTAAGATGCTCCCCCTATTAAGAGAATCTCGACGTTATTGGTTTATGAAGATCTCAGGGCCTTGATGGCACTAATCTCATAAAGTTAATATCTTGGAGGCCAGGATTGTTGATGTAGAGAAGAACCTCGCTCCAAAGTTTCACATGGGGTTATCTGAGTCCGATGTCGCCAATGTCGTTCTGCTGCACCCTATCGTTATTATCTTCAACATTCAGAACAGATTTCTCCCCAGATTGAAGATTTGGGAAAGTTTATTTGGATTGAGGTAGAATGGTAGATCCTCCTCAAGAATCTCTGGAGGAGTAGATAGTTTTTTAGCAGCAACATTGAGAATGTAGTGCGCCCTAACATGAACTTTTTACGGGATCAATGTGACATTCTAGAGGAGTGAATTTCCATTGTCCTTAAAAGGCACCTGGGTTTCATCGTTCTAAAACCAAATTCCCTCTGGGCTCTGGTAGATAGATCTGATGGAATTGGCATTCCCCGAGAATCTAAGATGTTCATCTGTAGACATTGCTAAGCAGCCAGTGTTTTTACAATTAAGTTTGGAAAAGAGGTCAATTCCTCGATTTCATGTGATGGAGATTTTAAAATATGAAGGCTTATGGACTTCACAGAAGTTATCTACGTTTTTCTTGTCACCAGGATCAAATTTTTTTGCAGAAGTATGTGCTCCCTTGCAAAGTTAAATTACCCAAACAGCATGAAGTCTTGTGAATTGTGAGTTGTAGCTGAGTTTGAGAGGAATATCCAACAGGGGCTTATTTGGGTATGGATTTTTTTTTTCTTTGGATAAGCAACGATATTGAACCAATCTTGTTCTAGTTTCTGATATGGTTTACTTGTTACTTTCCTGATCGGCCAATTATATGAATGTAATTGCTAATATAGACCTGAGGATGTTAGTTGTTTCCATATTCCTTTATTACTACCTGATTGACAAAGCACTTATTTTAGGAAGTTATCAGTTGAACTCCTCGCAAATAGAAGTTCTGTTTTAAATTGTAAAAAAAGTTAATTTTTCCTGTTTTGTTTCAGCAAACTTTTGTGACAGTGACATCTGCCAAGGTTAGTGAGATACCACTTTCCGTCTATTTAATCCATCTCTTCTCTTAATATTGTTGAAAGCTGAAGGAGAATAGAATTTTAGTTAGAAGCTTCTTTGTTATGCTTCATTGAAAGTATCACTCTTATTATGGGGATAGAGTCTGTCACCTACTTAAATTTCCTTGTTTGTTAACACAAGGATTACAGAATCTATTTCTGAATGTTGTCAATTACAAATTCTTAATATATGTGCAGTATTGTTTGCCTGTGATTCTTCTGGTATAGTAATTTGAATTGTCAAGTGATCATAAAGAAGGCTTTTGTTTGTGGTCTGCAATGTCTAGCCTCGTGAGTCTCTCCAAACGTTCTCAAATCAGCCTCTTTGTTGTTGCAATCATATACTACTATATATATATGGTGGTTCTCAAAAGTAGCTGGGGCAATCGCCAAGGCAACTTTGTTAGGTGACTACATTTCATACCTAGTAATTTCTGGTCATGCGTCTTCAGCTGTATATTTGTATTTATCTCCTTTCATATTCATGGGATCGATTTTAGGGGGCTATTAATATGACAGTTCCACATTTTTTTTTGGTTAGGTGACTACATTTCATACCTAGCATTTCTAGGTGGGCCACTCGATTTGTTCAACTGCTTAATCGACTAAGGTCAAGAATTAGTATAGATACCGAGTAGGCTCAGGTGTCCGAGATATCTTTTCACAAATTTATCCTCTTCTGCATTTGCAAACTGCAGTGTTTGTCCTCTTTTCGACGAGATATTTATTTTCTATCTTCTTTTACCATCTTATTGCTTAGGGTTGTAAATAAATTAAATTTTACGATGTTCAAACTTGTTTGATAAGCGATCTAAGTCAAACTGAGCTTAAAATGAACTAAGCTGTTGAAATAGTTGTTTAAGCTCAATTTTTTTTTTTTTTACGAGCTTGAACTTGGTTCAAGTTTAGTTTAAGTTTGATTCATTTAGATATTATCGAGTTTTCATTTGTTTGAAAATTTTATAGTTTTAAGTTTATTTGATTGATTATTAAGATTGATGATACAAGTTTATTTATTTATTTTGAAAGCTTTTTTTATTATGTTGATGAGAATTTTATTTATAAATATGATTTACAAGTTTTGTTCGTAAATATTATTCATGAACATTGTTCGTGAATATTATTTATGAATATTATTTACAAACAGTTTGTCATCCTTATTCATGAGTATTAACGAACTGAACGCATATATATTCAACCTTATTCTTTTAATTTAATGAATTATTCAAATTTATTTATTTAATTGACTAACGAATGTAAATAAATTTTTATTAAGTCATACTAAATTTACTCATTAAAGTTTGATTCATTTATAACTCTTAAATTATGTGTTTATTTATAAGTTGTTTAATTGGATTTATAAATGCTCGATAATCTATTTATGCATGTTATTGTGGTATGTTTTTAATTTTTGGCAATATGAAATTATAAACTGGGCATGTTGAATTTGCTAATCACATGTATAAGTTTTGAATTTATCCTATACTCATCCAACCTCTCCTTGGCTTCCCTGGCATTATGCCCAAGTGCTTCATCATCGAGTTCTTGGTTCCAGATGCTCCTTTTCTAGTGGTAAAAGGTGAATATATTTATCATCATCATCTCCATTAACTCGTTCCAGGTTAATACGGAGGAAGTAAATTATGAATAACTATTAGCTTTTAGAATAATGATTAGTACGTAAAGGAGGTATTTACTTCGAAGATGTTCCTTTTCTGGTGATACAACAAGGTGCTAACTGAAAAGAAAACAAACTCAAGTGAAATATTCAGTCATACCGTGAAGCCATTACTCAGATGTTTCTCGTGTCCTGTTGTGTACAAACTGAAGGATGATCTCCTTGTCGTACCGGTCGTAGTGCCGCGGAGGTGGCGTCAAGCGTATTAGACACCTGGGAGCATTCCTGCCATGCCGACAACCCCTCGAACTTCAGCTCCTCCCAAGTCTCAACTGCCCTTCATCTTTCTCTCAACAACTGCATTGGATTTAACTAGACAAGGGTACTTCCATCACTATAAGAAAACCTCTTATTAACGACTGAAATTTGATCACTAATCAGTCATTAAAAGAAAAAAGAGATTGATTAGTGATCGAATATTTTAGACACATTGTTTTGCGTCATCTACATCATTTAGTGATGGAAATAGTTTTCCGTCGTTAATTACCAATAGAAAAATAATTAATTTAACAATGGAAAAATTCTCTGTTGTCGAATATAGCAATGGAAATTTTAAAAATCCGTCGCTAATTAGCTACATATAATAGTGATCTTTTTTTGCATATGTTACCGATCGAAAATAAAATTCTGTAGCAAATTAGCGACAAAAATTTATTTTCCGTCGCTAATTTTAAGTAATTTTTGGGCAGAACATCCCTAATTTCGCAATACACAATTTGTTTACATACACAATACACAAACCTACAAGGATACACATACGATGATACCACAAACACATCCATGATACCATCACAAGAGCATACACTATTGCAATATCTGACATAGTTAAAAGTGGTCCAAGGTAGCTGGAAATGTTATACGCGACTTGAAGACGCCTTCAAAGTGGTTCAAGGCATCTTTCATCGGATATATTTTATCTTTCGAGGATAAAATTTTATTCTCAGGTAACGGTTAGGGAAGGTGCCTTCCATGGGATGAAAGACGCCTTGGCATTATTCATCGAAGGTGCCTTCCAAGCCATAGAAGGTGTCTTCCATAAGGTAGAAGGCAGATCAACTCCCATAAGTTGAGTGATGCTCCGATTACCTGGAGTTGAGATCATCCGAACCCAACTCCGACCTTCTCCTCGAGCAGACTTCCTTCTCTGCTTCTCATCCCTCGGACGTCGCGAATGTCCTTCTTGTCCACCGATGTACTCTTCCGCAGCGTTTCGTCCCTCAGATGCACCAAGCCCGTCGATTCCTTTTTCCGCGCTATCTTTCTCGCTAGCTACGTCTTCCGTTCAACTTCTTGTGTTTCTAAGCTCCTGCACATTTAGACAAAAAGATCAAATACCACAGGACTTAACTTAACTTGTTTGACCACATCAAAACTACTACGGGGTACTTATAATCTCTCTATTTTTGATGTGCATCAACTCAAGTTAAAATTCAGGTTAAGCAAAATAATAATATAATTATGTAAATAAGTTGCAATTAAAATATTGTGATGCAAGGAATTAAGCAAGTTAACAAAATTGCAAAATTCGTACAAACAATGTCCTTACTCCCCCTTAACTTGTACATATTCGTTCCTCCCTCTTTGAACACATTAAAAAATTAGAAAAAAAATACAATAATATTAAAAAAAATAAAAAAAAATTTAAGAGGTACATAACAACAATTATCAGTAAGCTAATATTTTTCAAAAATATTTGAATTTTACTAATTAATTTTTTATTTTGACTAAAATAAAGTTAAAATTTTTTTTATGGGTTTTGACAAATCCTGAAAAATTTTGTCAAATTCAACCACAATATTAGATCAATATAAAAATTTGAAATACTTTATATTTAAATAGAGATAAATTATTTTATTAAAAAATTAATTTTTGAAAATAAATCTTTAAAAAATATTTTTTCAACTCTAAAAATTTTACTAAATTTTTTGGATATGTAAAACATATTTTTTAACCACAAGAAAACAATATTTTCAAAATTTATATTTTCTTAAATTTTTAATATTAATCATTATTTTTTTAGAAAAAAATTTATAATAATCCAGATATGATTCGAAAAAAGTCAAATTTTTATCATGATTGAGAACTTCCTATTTTATCACAAAAAAATAAAAAATTTTAAAAATACATCTGTGAAATAATTTTAAATTTTAAAAATACAATTTTCATTAATAATTTTATAAAAAATAAATCAACGCTCAAAAATTTCTGAAAAAAAATCTTGTTTGTAGATTAGATTTCCATTTTGTACAAAAATAAATTTTTAGCAAAACTTAAGACCGAAAGATTAATGAAATAAATGATTTATAAAAATAACTAAATGAAGTAAATTAATGCATAGATAAAATTTTGAACAAAGAATATAATTGGAAAAAAATTATTTTTCTATTTAAGATAATTTTGTTAAAAAAAATTGATCTAAGAAAGATTTTAAATTCAATATAGGTTTTTACTTATTGGATTGATTAAAAATTTTGGAGGTACATAATTTCTAGAGATTTTCTTAATATGTCCTTGATGATTTCTTATATATCAATTGATTCTACTATAATTTCTATATTTTAATTTTTAAAAGTCCTTGAACATGCATGGTTATTTTTTAATTTTTCTATTTGTACTTTTAATTTTTCATTTTCTATTTTTAAATTATCAAACATATCCAATGGGCATGAATTTGGTAAGTTTAATTTTAATCTAGTATTATCTGTAACACCCCACCCTCCTCACTACTAGACTGTGAGGGCGGAGCGCTCCTGGCTACTAACTTTACTTAACTATTTGTACTTTTAATTTTTCTATTTGTACTTTTAATTTTTCATTTTCTATTTTTAAATTATCAAACATATCCAATGGACATGAATTTGGTAAGTTTAATTTTAACCTAGCATTATCTGTAACACCCCACCCTCCTCACTACTAGACTGTGAGGGCGGAGCGCTACTGGACTACTAACTTTACTTAACTATCCTTGTTCACATGTTGATAGAAATTCCTAAAACTCTCGGAGAACTCAAAATATACAATTAACTAGCAGCAGAAGACTAAATGACTCATCTAATACATTCTTAATAAATGACAATCTTAATAAATTCTTATGCTAGATCCCAAGGCTTCTATAGTCCAGGCATCACACATCCATCCGCACCTCCTTGTCGCCTTCCTTTGCTATAACTTTTCCTTTCCTTTATATGCAGTAAGAGGAAATGCAACTATAAGCAAAATTGCTTAGTAAGCGCTGTCTAACTCACAAAACTCGAATATGCATGTAACTAGAAGAAATCTAAAACTGAATGTTCAGAAAGAAATACTACTCATGCTCATCTAATAGCAAAAGAAACATAGCGTACTGAAATACTAAACATGTGAGCAAATCTAAACAAACTTGCTGGATTTTAAACTTATGTGAAGCTTATTTCTTTTGTTTAAAAACTTATACTTTAATTCTTCAGAATAAGAAGTTTAATTAAACTGATACATAAGCTGAGCTAAACTGATGCTAGGCTAATGCTGAATCTGAACTGTATTCACGTAACTGATTTGTGAGGTTTTGAAAACTATATTCATAATAGATAAAAATAATAATCAAGCTGCTGATGGGCCCGACAACTGTACTTGCTATGCACGCATCCCTAACTAGACCCGAGGTAGCTAGTCCCGAATCTAGTAGGGTTTACTAGGTTATCTAAACCTAGGGACGACTATGGGAGCCGAACCCAAGGACAACTAAGAGTCCAGCACAGTGCCACTGATAAAAGTAAAATACTGATTTATAAGCTGATTTATCTTAATTACTTCTTCTTTAAATGCCTTGGCATTTTAACGAGCACCTTGTGTGCCAAAGTCCCTAAAGTCTTGACTTTGAGATCTACTTAAGGCCTTGACCTTTTTCTTTCTTTTCTTTATCTCTCTTATACTTGTTAATACCTCTAATAAAAGAATGCTTATTTAAAAACTGAAATGTTTAAACAAATTCTAACTTTGAAATGTATAAACAAAAATCTAAATACTATGCTAATCAAAATTCTGCATACTATACTAATCAAGATTCTGCATTCTATGCTACACTATTTCTGCATATTATGCAAACATAAATTCTGCACTATAATACTTAACCAAACTGCACTATAATCTTTTTTTTTAAACTGCACTATAAGTTCCACCAAAAATCTGCATTACAAGTTCCATAAAAAATCTGCACTATAAATTCCACCAAAAATCTGCACTACAAGTTCCACAAAAAATCTGCACTATAAACTTAATTAAAATCTGTACTATAAGCTTAATTAAAATCTGCACTATAAGTTTACATAAAAATATGCACTATAAGCTTAATTAAAATATGCACTATAGGCTTAATTAAAATCTGCACTATAAATTCCACCAAAAATCTGCACTATAAACTTAATTAAAATCTGCACTATAAGCTTAATTAAAATCTGCACTATAGGCTTAATTAAAATCTGCACTATAGACTTAATTAAAATCTACACTATAAGCTTAATTAAAATCTGCATAAAATTCCGAATTTCTAATTACAAGGGAAAAACAAATCTTGGATCTACTCTAAATTCCTAAGCAACCACGATCCTTTATAGTATATTCCGAAAACTAAAAGAAACACTAAATCAAAGCTCAAAACTACCCTTACCGCAGGTGAGTAGCACTTACCTTGCTTCTTGGACTCACAATCGAACAAGAAGGGCTTCTAGGACCTTGGCCGGCCGCCGGAGACAATGCCCTAACTCCCTTTTGTTTTCTGCCCGAGCTCCGCCGTCGCACGCAAAAGAGAAAGAGAGAATGGTTTAGGTCCTTGGAATAAAACCCTCTCCTAACTTATCTCTTTTATAACCTAGTATTTCTGTTAACTCCTTAAATAAATTTTTTTCTTTCTTTTCTAAATAGAACCGCCGCTTGGATTCTTGGTCAACCAAATCTTTGACCGGGTCAGAGGTCACGGTTTGATTCCTTAGTCGAACCCTTTTTCTCCTATTTATTTCCTATTTATTAATTACTACTTAAATAAATTTTGTTCCTTCTTTTAATTAGCATCGCTCGCTGGAACACTTGGTCAGCTGCGCTTTGCTAAAATCAGGGGTCGTGGGTTCGATTTCTCAGCCGAACCCTTTTTATTCCTATTTATCTCTTATTCTTTAACTACTGCTTAAATAGATTTTTCTCCATCTTTAATCTGTAATTCTCGCTGGAACAGTTGGTCAGCCACACCTTGCTTAAGGCTTGGCTCGTGGGTTCAAATTTCGGCTGCAACCTTTTTCTTCCTATTATTTCCTGTTATCAACTTCTACTACTTAAATATATTTCATGCTTCTTTTAATTAGCAATGATTGCTTGCACACTTGGTTAGTTGGACTCGCTTAAAGCTTGGTTTGGTCGGAAGTCTCGGGTTCGAATTTCTGCTTGAACATTTTTTTGTCAAAACTTCTTTCGTTTAGTAAAAATACCAAACGACCTCCAAAAATTACATAAAAATACTCTAAAAATTTCTAAAAATCTCTAGAATTTTTCTAAAGCATTTCTAAATATTTTTACGTACTATTAGGACTCGAAATGAGGAATTTTGGGTCGTTACATTATCTTTTTCTAGTTGTACTATATTCTTCGATAATATTTTGATAAATTCAAAAGATTGTTTGGGAAATAGTGCATGTACCTCACTTACCTCGTGTTTTGATACTCCCCCTTTATTGCAGCTTTCCTTTGAAGATTCTCCCCCTTCGTCAATGTTCATCTCTGAGGAACTTTCGACATCCCTCTAGTGGTTTGTCATTACGGCTAGTCCGACAGAAGCTTTAATCTCGGACTTGGAGGGCGATGATTCATCCCACATAGATTTCAAGTTCTTATGCTTCGATTTTGTTGGTTTGTTGCCCTTTTCTTTCTCTTTCTTTTTTAGTTTATGACAGTCGTCCTTAATGTGCCCTTCTTCTTGGCAGTTGTAGCACCGAAACTTCCTTTTGCTTCGAAAGTACTTTTTCTCCATAGACTTATTAAATTTATTAGATTTAATAAACTTACTAAATTTTCTTATTAATAATGTTGCTTCATCTTCGTCGTTTGATTCTTCGAAGTCTGGATATGGTTCTCCTTTCTGGTTTGCCTTTAATGTTATGTTGTGGGTTGTCCTTTCTTCTTTGTTTCGTAGGCCTACACATCTTGATTTGTGAAGTTCAAAAGTGGAAAATAGATTTTCTAATAAACTAACTTCGAGGTCTTTAAATATATAAAATGAGTCGACTATAGATGTCCACTCGGGTGTCCTAGGAAATTCATTTAAAACATACCTTAACTAATCTCGGTTTGTTACCTTTTTTCCGAGATTTGTGAGTCCGGTGATAAGTTCTTTGATTCTTGAGTGTAAATGTGTGACTGTTCGCCTTCTTCTATTTGGAGGTTTGTTAGTTGGTTTCGAAGCAGGTCTCGTCTCGCGAGCTTTGTTTCGGGCGTTCCTTCATGTAGCTCCAAGAACTCTCCCTAAGTTCCTTTGTTGATTCGTAATCTCCGATTCGATTGACTTCCTAGGGTGAAAGTACGCTTAGTAGGTGAAACTCAGCTCATCTGTTCGCTACGAAGTCAGCTTGATCTTTTTTGGTCCACTAGTACTCATCTTTTTCAACTCCTTGTTGGTTCTTAGGGGCTACAAAATCATATTTAACAATTAAGAGTAATTCAAAATCTATTTTGAAAAAAATATCTCCATGCATTGCTTCCATGTCGCGAAATCCCCCTTGAATTTCGGTTGGTAGATGATCGATCCGACCAAAGTCAAGCTCAATTTGAAATTAAATATGTTCAAATCATAGAAATGCAATTTCATGATTAACGGGTCAATTTTAAACTTGAAGCGTTGATTTATTGTGTCAAAGCCATGATCAATGTGGATAGAGGTAAAGTTGGGTAATATGCATTTGATGTATACTTGTTAATGTGTTAACGACCCAATGTTTATACGAAGATCAATCAGTTGCTAGCATAATGTGATAGTTGCATATAAGTGATATGCAATCGGTAAACTTGTTACCTACCACTATAGCTAAGAATGACTTGTTAGCCAAAGTTAAAGTTATTCTTATCTATAGTGGATATCAACCCACTTAGAGAAAACCTACAATTTCCCGAATTAAAAATTTTGAATTTGATAAATAAGTGGACTTTTATATAAATTATTTATATAAATAATATCATGTCTCTCATACATTCTCGTTTTTGTATTTCTAAGTTAATCATTTAATTATGACTCTCATTAATCTGCATTCGATTTTGGACTCGAACAAATTGACTTGGTCGAACTTCTTGGACTGATTTCAAAATTTGAGAATTGTTCTCAAAGTTGAGAAATTAGCTTATATCCTTGATCAACCTCTTCCCACGAGTCTTGATGCTGATACAACTGCGGACCAATTGTTGCCCTTCAAAAATATAAGGATTATTTTGTACTTACAAGTTGTATCATGGTAGCTGCTATGACTCCTGAACTACAGAAACAACATGAGCATTTGGATGCTTATGATATTGCCTATCATCTTCATGAGCTATTTGATGAGCAAGCTAGATCTGAAAGGTTCGAAGTCTCTAAGCTTCTCTTTTTCTCAAAGATGTAGGAGGGTTCGTCCGCAATACAATATGTACTAAAGATGAACAACTATATAGAGTGTTTAGCATCACTTGGTTTTACAATAGATCATGAGTTAAGTATTGACTTAATTCTACATAGTTTACTAAAAATTCATTCATAATTTGTGATGAACTATCGGATGAACAATTTAGAATCGACTATTCCTGAGATGATTAATATGCTTAAGACTGTAGAGTCTTCTGTTAAAGGTGAACAGAAAACTATGATGTTAGTAAGCTCCTCCAAGAAAGGTTCTAAGAGGAAACAACATCAAGCTAAGGGAAAGAGCGAAAAGGCCAAGACAATAGAATCGACACAAAAAGGCCTATGCCATCATTATGGCAAGATGGGACACTGGCGAAGAAATTGTAAGATCTATCTTGAGTCCATGAAGAAGAATAAGGCATCTGATGCTCCATCCTCTTCAGGTATTTTCATTAATGATTATCATGCTATTTCCTCAGACACTTGGATATTAGATACTGGTGTGACTCACATATATGTAATGACATACAGGGGCTAAGGAATAGTAGAAGACTCGTCAAAGGAGAAACAAGTCTGTGAGTTGGAAATGGAGCAAAGGTTGCTGCAGTCGCCATCGAAACATACTTGTTACAGCTTCCTAATAGACTTGTCTTAGAACTAGATAATTTTATTTTATTCTCGCATTAATAAAGAGCATTGTTTCTATTTCTTGCTTAAATAGAAAAGGTTTCCATTTGACTTTTAGTAATAATTGCTATTATATAACGTTGAATGGTGTTCTTTATGATATTAGAATTTTATGCAATGACATCTACGTGTTAGATACATCTAGTAACACATTCAATATCAATACAAGTAATAAATGTGCTCGATTAGATAATCAATTAATTTCTTACTCATGACATTGTCACCTTGGCTATATAAGAAAGAAAAGAAATACATGCCCGAATTGCAAAAGATTACAGTTCTCAAATTAGATATATTTGATACATGCGATTCATGTTTAAAAGGCAAGATGATAAAGTTACCTTTTTTTAGAAAGGATGAATGAGTTGATGAGTTACTTGGGCTCATACATACTGATGTATGTGGACTAATGTCAACTCATGCACTAGGAGGTTATAGCTACTTCATTGCTTTCATTGATGATCACTCTTGTTATGGGTATATGTATCTAATGAAACACTAGTCTGAAGCTTTGAAAAGTTTAGATAATTCAGAAATGAAGTAGAGAAATAACTTGGTAAAAATATCAAGATACTTCGATCCGATCGAAGTAGTGAGTATTTAAGCCAAGAGTTTCAAGATTATCTAAGGGATAATGGTATATTGTCCCAATAGACTCCGCCATATATGCCACAACATAATGGTGTATTAGAAAGGCGTAATCGAAACTTGTTGGACATGGTTAAGTCAATGATGGATCGTGCAAATCTTCCCAAAACCTTTTGGGGTTATGTACTCATGATAGCTATTTACTTGCTAAATAGAGTCCCGACGAAGGCAATCTCAACTACTCTATATGAGGTATGAACTAGTAATAAACCCCTCATATCTTATTTGAAGATATGGGAAATCCTGCTTATGTGAAGAGGACTATATCACATAAGTTGAATGCTAAGTCTTATAAGTGTTTATTTATTAAATATCCTAAGAAAACTAAGGGTTACTAATTCTATCACCACTTGGAACAAAAGGTGTTTATTTCAAGCCATACTACCTTCCTAGAGACAAAATTTCTCTTACAGGAAGTAAGTAGGAGTATGGGTGAACTTGATGAAGTTCAAGAGACTCCAATAAATACTAACGAGATGTCTAGTCAAGAACGACAATCAATTATGACACAACCTCCTTATAGATCAGGTAGGACACACAATATTCCTGAAAGATATAGATCTATTGTAAGAGAATCAAATGACGTGTTACTCATTGAGGATGAGAAACCTGCTGGTTACAAAGAGGCTTTGAATAGTTCAGAAAAGGATAAGTTGCTTATAGCCATAAAATTGGAAATGGATTTCATGTATGAAAATAAAGTTTGGAATTTGGTTGACCCACCTAAAGGCATTATGCCTATAGGGTGCAAGTGGATTTTCGACATGGATGGTAATGTAATTACCTACAAGGTAAGGTTTCGTAGCGAAAGGCTATCATCAAATGCAAGACATTAACTATGACGAAACTTTCTCACCTGTAGCCATGCTTAAATCCATTTAGATACTCCTGGCCATATCAACTTATCATGATTATGAGATATGACAAATGAATATGAAAACATCTTTCCATAATAGAAATCTGCTCGAGGACGTGTATATGATGCAGCTCGAAGGTTTTACATCTGTTGACAAAAATAAAATATGCAAGCTTCAACAGCCTATTTATGGACTGAAGTAAGCATTCAGGGTTGAAATATCCGTTTTGATGAGGTAATTAAAGAATTTAATTTCTCACAAAATCTAAACGATCCTTGTATGTATCAAAATGTTAGTGGGAGTGTGGTCGTATTCCTAATATTATATGTTGATGACATATTGCTTATAGGAAACGATATGCCAGTTCTACAGTTAGTTGAAGTTTGGATGTCTACGACATTCTCTATGAAAGACATGGGAGAAGCAACTTACATCCTCGGGATGAAAATCTATAGAGATAGATCGAAAATGTTGCATGGTCTTTCACAGTCGACATATATAGACATAGTGCTAAAATGGTCTAGCATGTCTAAATCCAAGAAATCTTTCATACCTATGAGGTATAAAATTCACCTTTTGAAGTTTATTTGCCCACGCACAGAAGACAAGAGGATTTGCATGGATAAGATACCTTATGCGTCCGCAATAGGATCTATCATGTATGCTATGTTATGAACAAGGCTTGATGTATTGTATGCTCTGAGTGTTATGAGCATATGTTTAATCCAAGAATGGATCACTAGATGGCTGTCAAAAGGATCCTTAAGTACTTGAGAAGAATTAAGGAATGTCCTTGGTATATGAAGATGGTGATATGATCATATGTAGATATACATATGCAAGTTTCCAGACAGACAAGGATGACTTCAAGTCCCAGTCTATATTCATATTCATATTAAATAGAGGCACAGTTAGTTGGAAAAGTTTCAAGCAAGATACTGTTGCATATTCTACTTGTGAAGCGGAATACATTGCAGCTTCGGAAGCAGCAAAGGAAGCAGTTTGGATCAAGAAGTTCGTTGCCAAACTTAGAGTAGTTCCGTCTAATGTTGAAGCATTACGTGCTTACTGTGACAACACTGGAGCTATTGTACAAGCAAAGGAACCTAGGTCTCATCAGTGATCAAAACGCGTGCTTCACCGCTATCATCTAATCAGGGATATCATTAGTAGGAAAGAAATATAGTTCAAAAAAATTTTCACTGAAAAGAACCTAGCGGGTCATTTGACAAAAACTCTACCACAAAGCAAGTTTGAAAGTCATGTACATGCTTATGGTTTAGGACATTGTGGCGATTGACATTAGACCAAGTGGGAGTGTTAGATTTGAGGGATGTCCTAAGGTAATCACCTTATAATTCTTACTAAATATAGATTCACTATTTGAGTGCATATTATATGTTTAATTATCTTAAACTCATTTACTCAATGCCCGCAATACAATTCATAGCATGAGAGAAATTGTGATTGGATCACAACTAGTTATTATCTCTGCATGCGCAATTATGAACGTATTTGAATTTTACTAGTTGTCAAATTGATGTATTCGGACATCATCAATTCTATTAGAATAACATGAGTTATACTCCTTGGTTCGCCAAGTAGCTGCTGTTGAACCCCGTGGTAGTTTTGATGTGATCAACCAAGTTTAAGTTAGGTCCTGTTTGTCTGATCCCTGTGTCTAAGTGTGCAGGAACTTAGAAGCGCAGGAAGTCGAGCGGAAGACGCAGCTAGCGAGGACGACACGGGAAGGGAGCCGATGGGCTTGGTGCGTCCGAAGGACGAGAGAGCTGCGGAAGAGTACACCTGGTGGGCGTGAAGAACATGCGCGGTGTTCGAGGGACGTAAAGCCGGAAAGGAAGACTGCTCGAGGAGAAGGCCGGGAATTGGGTTCGGGTGAGCCCTATTCCGGTAGGCCGCAATCACCCAAGGAGCCGAACCGAAGCAAGTCAATAGGAAGTTGACTTGTCAATGGTTCGGTCGACCGAACCCCTTGATCGGTCGATCGAACCCCTCTTTATCAGAAACCAACCTCAGCAAACACATCAGATGCCACCTCAGCAGACACATCAGATGCCACGTCAGAGGTTGAACGTTGGTGGAGCTTATCGGTCGATCGAACATGTTGATCGGTCGACCGAACCCAAGTTTATCCAGAGACCAAGTCGAGCAGTTTGATCGGGCCAACTCAGCTGGAAACCGTTGGCTGATCGGTCGACCGAACAAAAGGATCGGTCGACCGAACCTAAGCTCGATCCACAGAGGCTGTACCTGGATGGAAGAATGGGCAGATACAGCAGGTTCGGTCGACCGAACCTGGGGATCGGTCGACCAATCCTTCTTGAGTCAAATCTGATCCCGAAGGATCAGGTGATCTGATAAGCTCGAGAACCCCTATATAAAGAGGGTCTCGGACAGCTTTAGAAAACAACGAAAAAGTGAACGAAATTCAACTCTTGTACTCTCTAGTTAAGCAATAGTTCTGTGCTCTTCAAAGTGTAAAAGGCTTCTCCGCCTTCAGAGAAGGAGTTTCTTACTGCGCCTTTCATCGCCCTGATTAACAACCCTCTTGGTTGTAACCAGGTTAAAATAGCTGAGTCTTCCTTTTCTGTTCATACTTTAGTTCTGTTTAATCTTGTAGCTATTGCATCTATTTGAGTTTAAATTGGTCGAGGAGGGTTTAGTTTTTTACTTGCAGGCAATTCACCCCCCTCTTGCCGGTCCCCGCTGCACCAACAACTGCTTTCTCATTGACTGGAGACATTGGAATATTGAGAGTTAAACGTGGATATTAGCTATGGTAACTAGTTCATTGAAGTGACCCGCTGTAAGACTTCATATGGTTATCTACATATATGGATATGTCTGTGAGGCTCTCACTGTAGCTCGAGTGTAAGTTTCCTTCAACTTGAGGTATACAAGTCATCTTGATTATGGAGGCTTATACTTTGACATCTTAAGCAAACAACTCATTGAGGTGTGGACCCGAGATGATTGGGTATAAGTCAAAATACTTGAAGATATTTGGATAGCCCACAGAGTATTCACCACTCCTTTCGAGGAGACTTTTATCCTATGGTCATTCATTAGGATTATTACTCAAAATCTTTGGCTAAAGTATTACATGTTAAGAGGACAAGACTCTTATACACATGCATGTACGAGTAATTTGAATATGTAGAACGAGAAAGTATTATATGGGCTAGGTGTGACATAGTCAATTTAGTGGGAACAGACACATAGATCATGTTCTAAGCCAAGTGAGTATAAGACGAGTGAAAGGAATAAGACACAACTCACTATAGCTACTGAAGGGTTTAGAATCAGTTCTAAGATCAACTATGATTTTCTGGCTAATTGGGGATCATGATGTACTATTAGGTGTCACTCATGATCATTCTATAATTAAGTAGTTAATTATGGATAGCCAAGATAAATCGAGAACCTATTGGGTCACATGCATTAACGAGTCTCTAAAAGATGTAAAACAAGTTAAAGAATATGATTCTTAGATCAAAAGATAAATGTTTGATTTGACCATACATAAGACAAATAGGAAAATATTTATCGTAATGGAAGCGTGGATTGACCATATATCTTAAGGAAGAGTTATACCATATTTGGTTTAATCATGAATTAGTCATGAACCAACTTAGTTTAGTTGTGAACTAAACCAAGGGGTTAATGAGCTAATTTTGGTTAAGGGATAATGGGTTGGATTTGGATTTTCTAATCCAACTTATTAAAGAGGATTATATATAGATGTAATTGGGAGATAATTAGATACAAATTTCATTATTTGGTTGATTGGATTTTTGGAAACTCAATCCTCCTCTCCCTCTCCCTTCTCTTTACCGCCACCCATAATAAGGAGAAATCCCGTGATCACCAAGCAAGGAAGAGACATCTTCCTTGTTTGCTTCTTCTTCCTCTTGATCTCTCTTCTTCGCTCATGGCTAGTAACTTCCGAAGGAGAGGCTTATACTCAATGAGTTATTTTAAGGAGCTAGGCATGAATACGAATAGGGATGAGGTTTGACAACGTCAATACGGTTGATGCCCTTCTCATTATAGGTAATCCGTAAGGTATACCTAGAGTAAATTTACTTTCCATAAAAATTTTAATTATGCGATCATGTTTGACATGCTGTATCCTTGTTGTGGTGGTGTGTGTGATGTAATAATTTAGTAATTATTATTATTTTATTTTCGTTGCGCATATTTACGAAATGTGTTCTAACATGCACCCGCATCGGGCATATCCCAACACTTGACACAAGGATTAAATACCACATGACCAAACTTAACTTGTTTGATCACATCAAAACTACTACGGGGTACTTACAACTGTAACATAATGAAATTGTATTAGATTCTGTCATGTAATGTGGACATGCTAATTTATCAACGGTCCTTCATCCTGACAATATTGAGTATGCTGAAAAATCACTAATTGTCTATAATAAAGTAGCATCCAAAGTAAAATTAGTTTTACTTGCAATATCATAAGTCTTTGACTCTATATTTCATAATTCATTTAGCTCTGCAATCAGATGTTGCAAAAAAATATCTATCTTCTCTTTCGAATTCTTTGAACCTAGAATAAGTACGGTAAGGAACATGAATTCGTCTTTCATACACATCAATGGCAGCAAGTTATATAGTGTTAATATGATTGGAGAAGATGAATATTGTTGTCCAGATTGACCAAATGACTAAAATCCATTTGCTGAAAGTCTCAATCTTATATTATGTGGTTCCATTGAAAAGGAGGAAAATATTGTATCAAGATGTTTCCATGTAGGTGAGTCAGAGGGATGACACATTATATCTTCTTCATATATATGCTCATGATGTCACCTCATGTGGCTTGCTATTATGACAAATGAATACAAGCATTGTAGTCTAGCAATTAATGGGAAGCAATACATAACTTTTTATAGTAACTTTTTGATATTCTTCCCTAATATGCGACTGTGCTGCTTATAACGAGTGTGATTACACATTCTGCATTCAATCAGTTCATTGTTTTTATTCTAAAAGATCATGTCGTTATTTATACAATAATCAATTTTTTCTATAAACAAATTTAAACCCCTAACCAATTTCTTGGTATTGTATAAGCTATCAATCATTGTGTTATTAGCAAGAAGCAACTCTAACATCAATTGAGAAATGCCATCGTAATATCATTATGATAAATGTTGTTCTGCCTTTATATTCAATATTTTATAGTAGTTGATAGTTGTGAATAATGTCTTTCCACACTTCTCTTTCACTAGCCTTTAATATGTCATATAATGTTTGAACTTTAAGGGTTGGTATTTCATCTATATTCGAATGGTCAACCGCATTTATCATGTTGTAAACCATTGATTGCATTATTATTAGCTGATAATTCCTTCCACAAAAATGAAGGGTCAGATAAAGAAGCAATAGAAGGTCCAATTGGCTCAAACACATAAGATTCTCCATGACAATATCAATTATAGTAATTTGAAACACATCCATTTCTATCTAGATGTACTTTCATAGTATCATCATCGAAAAAAGTTTTATTTATGCATTTGCAATAATTACACGGACAACATAACTCGTCATCATTCATAAACTCAAGAAGACTCTTAGCAAAGTTCACAAACTTTACAACTCCATGAAAATATTCTCATGTGATAAATCTATTTTCCAACCTATTGTACATCCAAGTTTTATTCATATACATTGTAAGCTAATGAGAAATAAATTTGCAACATTATTAAACGCGTAAAACTAAGCATGCATATATAGTTTAAACTTAATAAGGATTAAATCATTAAAATCTAATAACTAAAGAATAACTTAAGCTAAAACTAAATTGAACCTTAAAAGAAGAGTAGTTGCACTAAGAGAAGATAGCAAACAAGGTGGAGATAAGAGCTCAGCTGATGTAGTATACCTACCAAAAATTAGCTAAAATCAATTACATTACACAATGACTTAAATACAACAAAACTGGGGAAAGATAATTGACCTAGCATAGTAATCCTTACCTCACTGTTATGCAATCTGATGATCGCCCAATGCTCAACTCCTCCAATGTAGGATCCGAATAAATCACCTAGGAGATCGTACTGAACTAGCCTCTGCATTCAAATAGACATGAATCTAAATGAATCACTTAACTAAAAACAGGCAACAAAACTCAATTGGGCAAGGCACGTTTGGCCAGAGCGGCTGCGCATGTAATTGGCAGCCTAGCCAGCACTGTTGCGCGCATAGCCAGTAGCCTAGAATTGTTGCATGCACAAATAGCAAACCGTCTAGAGCTATTAGGCGCGCAACTGGCCTAGCCAGGCAGCCTGGCCACGTGTTACGTCACCGCAAGTGCATGGTTATGTCGTCAGTGATACAAAAGATATCGAATCTACAGGGACTGTTGATTAAACACTAGTTAACTTTGTACTGTGAGATATCTAGACAATCGAAGGTTAATTGTGTTGGTTGTTACTCGGAAAACCTAATGGTTCCACTGTACAAAAATTTTGTACAAAGGTCTGAACCTTTTCCTAGCTACTAAGTGTTCTTTTAAATTAAATTTGGATCGCCTGCGAAACTTAACACATTTGATCCAAGGTTTAATCTATTTGTTCTTTTAGGTTTAGACTTGCATCTCCTGCGGAACTTAACACGTTCGATCCAAATCACCTAGGTTGTTAATTTCATTAAATATTAATTTCCAAAATTGGCTTCCAGGACTACATGGCGAGGCACATGACCTTCTTGGATATGAGAACAACCACCACCGCCTAGACAAAGCCTTTTAAGGAAAGCTAATATTTAATTTCCTTAAATAACTTTAGGTCAACCGAAAAGAACAATCAAATCACAAGGAAAAGAAAAACAAAAGAACACAACATCGAAAATAAATTCGAAATACTAGAATCGCATGCCTCTTGTATTTGGTATTTTTACAAAGAAGTAAAACTAGTATGATGCGGAAATTAAATACTAGTATACCTTTTTCTTTTGCAAGCAAAAACCTCTAGGTCTTCTACCGTATTCCTCTTCTAACCTCGGACGTTGTGTGGGTAACGATCTTCCGAGATGAGAAACCACCAAAGCACCTTCTTCTCCTTTCTTCAAGTTTCGGCCAAGCACAATGCTTCCAAAAGATGAAGATCTTTTTCCACCAACCAAGCTCCAAGGGATGTAAGCTTTCTCTCCTTCTTCTCCAAGCTAGAATCCGGCCACCACTTGATCTCCAAAGAGGATGTGAGGTTCGGCCACAAGGATGGAGAGAAGAGAAAAGGAAGAGGCCGGCCACACCAAGGAAGAAAAGAGGGAGAAAATAATAGAGGTTGTTCACCTTGAAGGCTCCCAAAACCCCCTCTTTTATAATCCTTAGTTTTGGCAAATAAGGAAATTTAATTACAATAAAATTTCCTTAACTTTCCTCAACATGAATTAATTAAGAAAAATAAAATAAAATATCCCAATTAAACATGTCATGGCCGGCCACCTCTTGGAGAGCAAACAAGACAATTTTCAATCAACAATTAAAAATTCCTTATTTGTCTTCGAAAATTTTGAAAAATAAAATTTCCCTTTAAAATCCCTTCATGGTTGATAAAAATAAATTTCTATAATTCTAATTTTTCAACATGTGAATAATTTACAAAGAAGAAAAATAAAATATCTTTCCAATCTACAAATAAGGAAAGAGATTTAATCTCTCTCTTTAATCTTTTGTAGAAACTTATAAAAGAGATATTTTAATTTTTAATCTCTCTAATAAATTATATCTTCCACATAAGAAAAATTTAAAATTAAAATTCTTTTTAAATTTAATAGGGTTGGCCACCTATGCTTGGGTTCAAGCTAGGGCCGGCCACTCATGGACCAATGGTTTGGCCGGCCCTAGCTTGATCCACAAGCTAGCTTGGTTGGCCCCTACACCATGGGTATGAAGGTGGGTATAGTACTCTATAAATAAGAGGCTACAATAGGGACGAGAGAAGGAATTGGTTTTGGTCTCTCGATAAAATTAAGCATCCCGTGTTCGCCCCGAACACACAACTTAATTTTATCAATAATAATTCATTCCACTAGAGAACTATTATTACACTACCGCACCAATCCCAAATTATATTTTTGGGCTCCTTCTTATTATGAGTGTGTTAGTCTCCCTGTGTTTAAGATGTCGAATGTCCACTAATTAAGTGAGTTACTGACAACTCATTTAATTAATATCTTAGTCCAAGAATAGTACCACTCAACCTTATCGTCATGTTGGACTAAGTCCACCTGCAGGGTTTAACATGATAATCCTTATGAGCTCTTCTTGGGGACATTATCAACCTAGATTATTAGGACACAGTTTCCTTCTATAATCAACAACACACACTATAAGTGATATCATTTCCCAACTTATCAGACTTATTGATTTATCGAACTAAATCTCAACCATTGATAAATTAAAGAAATAAATATCAAATATATGTGCTTGTTATTATATTAGGATTAAGAGCACACACTTCCATAATAACTGAGGTCTTTGTTCCTTTATAAAGTCAGTATAAAAGAAACGACCTCTAATGGTCCTACTCAATACACTCTAAGTGTACTAGTGTAATTATATAGTTAAGATAAACTAATTTCTAATTACACTACGACCTTCCAATGGTTTGTTCCTTTCCATTTTGGTCGTGAGCTACTGTTTATAATTTATAAGGTACTGATAACATCATCTTCTATATGTGACACCACATACTATGTTATCTACAATATAAATTAATTGAACAAATGTAGATAATTTGACCAAATGTGATTCTTTATTCAAAATAAATGTTTACAAAAGCTTAGGCTTTCAGTATACACTCCAACAATCTCCCAATTATACTAATGACTAAGCTGCCATATCTGCTGCCATACATCTGATTCCCATTCCCTCCATATGCCGATCGAAAGCTTTTGCTGGAAGGGCCTTAGTGAAAGGATCTGCCAGGTTATCTGCTGATGCAATCTTGGCGATGACAACTTCTCCTCGCTTCACGATATCTCGTATCAGGTGTTACTTGTGCTCTATATATTTACTTGCCTTATGGGCTCGTGGTTCCTTTGAGTTTGCAACTGCACCGCTATTATCACAATAAATTGTGATGATTTTGGGCAAACCAGGAATCACATCTAAGTCCATTAGAAAGTTCCTTAGCCATACTGCTTCTTTAGCTACCTCAGAGGCTGCTACATACTCAGCTTCCATGGTTGAATCCGAAATGCATTTCTGCTTAACACTCCTCCATGCAATGGCTCCACCTCTTAAAGTAAACACATAGCCTGATGTAGACTTACTGTTGTCCATGTCTAATTGGAAATCTGAATCCGTGTAACCCACAGGGAGTAAATCGTTTGCTTGGTATACTAGCATATAATCTCTAGTCCTTCTCAGGTACTTTAATATATGCTTTACCGTAGTCCAATGTCCTTGTCCAGGGTTACTCTGATATCTGCTAACCATACCCACGGCAAAACAGATATCAGGTCTCGTACACAACATTGCATACATAAGGCTTCCTACAACCGAGACATAAGGAACTGCTTTCATGTCCTCTATCTCTTTTGATGTCTTTAGAGACATCTCTTTAGATAGAGCTACTCCATGCCTAAAAGGTAAGAAACCTTTCTTGGAATCTTGCATGCTAAAACGAGCAAGGATTGTATCTATATATAAAGCTTGTGACAGACACAACATTCTTTTCTTGCGATCCCTTATAACTTTGATCCCAAGAATGTGTGCACAATCTCCTAAGTCCTTCATATCAAATTGTTTGGACAACTATACCCTTACGTCCGATAATACCTTGACATTATTGCCAATTAACAAAATATCATCTACGTATAGTACAAGAAATACCACCACGTTTCAGTTACACTTCTTGTATACACAAGACTCATCCGGACACTAAATAAATCCATATGACTGGATTACTTCATTAAACCAGATGTTCCAAGACCTTGAAGCTTGCTTCAGTCCATAAATGGACCGATTGAGCTTGCACACTAGATGCTCTTTGCCTTTTTCAATGAACCCTTCTGGTTGCTTCATATGGATGTTCTCTTCAAGACTTCCATTAAGGAAAGCTGTCTTGACATCCATTTGTCAAATCTCATAATCCATATGAGCGGCAATGGATAAGAGTATCCGGATAGACTTAAGCATGGCTACCAGTGAAAAGGTCTCCTCATAATCGATTCCCTCTTTCTGAGTGTACCATTTCGCAACAAGCCTAGCTTTGAAGGTTTCTACCTTCCCGTTTGTCCCTCTTTTCCTTTTGTAGATCCACTTGCATCCAACGACTTTTACACCATCAGGTGGTTCTACAAGCTCCCAGACCTTATTAGAGTACATAAACTCTATTTTAGAATTCATTGCCTTTTGCCAAGATGCTGCATCTATATATTGGAGTGCTTCATCATATGTTCGGGGATCAGGTTCATGTTTACCCGGGATCAAGTCCGAAGACTCTCCCAAAAACATGAATCTCTCAGGTTCCCTCACAACCCTCCCACTACGACGAGGCATCGTCTGTGGTTTTGTATCATGTGTGACACGCGTTGCAGTCTCTTGTGGTACTTCATCTTCTACTGTTGGTAGTGAAGTAGACGTGTCCTCTCTAAGTTCTTCTAAAACAAGTTTGCTACTGGGCTTGTGATCCATTATATAGTCTTCTTCTAAAAACTGGGTATTGGTGCTAACAATGACCTTCTGGTCTTTATGACTATAAAATAAACCACCTTTCGTTCCTCTGGGATAACCCACAAACACACGGACTTCTGTACGAGATTCTAACTTATCAGCATCTGGTTTCAGCACATGTGCTGGACTACCCTAAATCCGAATATGTCTTAGATTGAGTTTTCACCCATTCCACAATTCTGTGGGAGTAGAAGATACTGATTTAGAAGGTACTAAGTTCAGAATGTGCGCTGCCGTTTCCAGAGCGTATCCCCAAAATAAATTTGGTAATTCTGAATAACTCATCATTGATCTAACCATCTCCATAAGAGTCCTATTCCTTCGTTCTGCCACACCATTCTGTTGGGGTGTACCAGGTGCGGACAATTGGGATTAAATCCTGGCCTCTGATAAGTAATTCCTAAACTCTCCTAAGAGGTATTCGCCACCACGATCAGACCTTAGTGTCTTGATACTTTTACCTAGTCGATTCTCCACATCAGCCTTGTACTCTTTGAACTTATCAAAGCACTCGGACTTGCGACGCATTAGGTAAATGTATCCGTATCTTGAATAATCGTTTATAAAAGAGACAAAATATTCAAAACCACCTCTCGCCTGGATAGACATAGGACCACACAAATCAGAATGAACCAATTCTAACACTTCTTTGGCTCTATACCCCTTGGCCTTAAAAGGTCTCTTGGTCATTTTACCTTCCAAGCAATATTCACAGGTTGGAAAATTTTCCAACTCTAATGAACCCAAGAGTCCATCGGCTATAAGCCTTTGAATCCTACTTAAGTTAATATGACCAAGCCTTAGATGCCAAAGATATGCTTGGTTCATTTCCGAAGGTTCTTTTCTCTTATTTGAGTTAGAAGATATGTTATTAATTTCCATATTTTGTTTTGTGGGAGAAATTGGATTTAAAGTATATAAATTGCCAACCAATGTACCAGAACAGATAATCACTTTATTTCTTTTAATAACTACATCGTTACTAAAGGAAACTGAATATCCATCCAAAAACAGCTTAGATACTGAAATTAATTTTTTTCTAAAACTGGGTACATAAAGATAATTTCTTAAAACCAAATTTCTATTCCTATTAAAAGATAAGTAGACGTCTCCCACTGCAACAGCCGCCACCTTAGTAGCATTGCCCATGTAGACTGTAATCTCTCCTTCAGTTAGTCGTCGGGTTTCCTGGAACCCCTGCAAGGAATTGCAGACATGATCAGTGGCTCCCGTATCTACACACTAGGTGCTGGTAGATAACACCGCTAAACATGTTTCAACAACTAGAGCATGAGATATACCTTTGTTGTTCTGATTCCTACGAGGACAGTCCGCCTTCCAATGCCCTGACTGCTTGCAGATGAAGCACTTGCCCTTCGACTTCTTCACTCCAGCTTTAGGTCATGTACTCTGAGATTTATTCACCTTCTTTGTTGAGATAACTTGTTTCTTCTTCTTCTTTCCTTTCGGTTTAGAAGTAGAACCATTTTCAGCATAGTGAATATGAGAATTATGACGGAACAAACATTCTGCTGCCTGAAGTTCTGTCAGTAGTTCCGCCAATGAATATACCCTTTTATTCATATTGTAATTCAGGCGGAATTGCTCAAAACTTCTAGATAGTGTTTGGAGGATCATATCGATCTGGGTTTCCCCATCAATTTCTCCTCCAAGGATTTGTATTTCATTTAGATAAGCCATCATCTTTAGGATATGATCCCTCACGGGAGTACCCTTTTGCATGGTGGCTGTCATTATCTTTCTCATGGCTTCTTGCCTAGAGGCCCGATCCTGGTGACCAAAGAGTTCCTTGAGATTGTTCATAATATCATAGGCTGTTGGTAAATCTTGATGCTGATGTTGCAATACATTTGACATTGAAGCCAAAATGTAACACCACGCCATCTCATCTGCTTTTACCCATTTCCTATGATACTCAATCTCCTCTTGGGTAGATTCACCATTGGGTGTATCAGGGCAAGGTTCAGTCAGTACAAACTTATAGCTTTCAGCAGTAAGAACAATGTCCAGGTTCCTTTTCCAATCTATGTAATTAGGACCAGTAAGTCTGTTCTCTTTTAGTATGATGGCTAGTGGGTTGAAAGTCATCCTAAGAATCACAAATAACTTTTGGTCAGAACTCTAAATTTAGAATAATATTGATTCCTCAAACAATACTATTTTAAATTAACCAACACCTCAAAACACCGAGAATTTGTATGCCACGATAGTGTGGACGTATACAAATTCAACATTTGTAAAAGGAGGGTTTAACCCATTAATTTTATTATCTTGTCAACCTAACTTTTTGATAAATAAAATTAATAGTTGGTTTCCTTTGGTCACATGAATAATAGCAGTGACTCCGATGGGGAGGATACTTTTAGACGTGCCTAAGTGTATACCATTACTTGACACTAAGTCCATTAATAAGATTGTGCCCCTTCCGATGGGGAAGATCACACGCTCTTAATTAACTTCCTATAGTCATCCAAAATGGAAGTTTGTTCTAGTGATCCACAAATAAGCTCATCCGATATGGAGGAAGGCACTCAGAGCCAACGCGCAAGCTTGTCTGCATCACTTACAAACCAGTAATGGAGACCGTGGAATTTATTTAAAATCCCTCTCCCACTTAATTATTTAAAAATGAGGAATTTTGACTATGCTAGCCTACTTAACATGCATACTATCAAGCACACACAGTCACAGCATAAAAAGCAATAAATAGAAAAACTAATTTTCAACTATTATGACTTTTATCTATTGCTGTCCTCCGTGTGTCGCCAACCCTAGCTGCTGCCATCTTTGGCCACCGTCACTGGGTCTAGATGTCGCATCCATCTTGCTCCTTGTTCCGCTGCGCCTCTAGTCCTCAAAAGGTTCCACGCCTTGCAAGATTCGATCCACGACATAAATAGAATTTTACATTTTTCGATCCTATATTCCTCGAAGGAATGCACATGTAAACTAGATCGAACATAAAATAAAATTTACATCCATCAATCCTATATTCTATAAAAGGAATGTACATGTAACTAGATCAAAAAATAAAATCCTAATAAAACTAAATACAGCTCCTGCTGTATTTTATAATACAATTATGCACACATAATAAATGCCCTTGACATGTCCAAGGGTCCAATCACACACATAAAAACTATAAGCCATAATAGTTGGATCCTGCATCCAGAAAGTTAGCACATCCTACTATTAACCTGCCTAAATTATGTATGACATGTGCATAATTAAACTAATACCAAATACACAGAGGCAAAACCCTAGCTCTGATACCAATTGTTGGTTGCTACTCGAAAAACCTAATGGTTCCACTGTACAAAAATTTTGTACAAAGGTCTGAACCTTTTTCTAGCTACCATGTGTTCTTTTAAATTAAACTTGGATCGCCTGCGGAACTTAACACGTTTGATCCAAGGTTTAATCTATTTGTTCTTTTAGGTTTAGACTTGGATCTCCTGCGAAACTTAACACGTTCGATCCGAATCACCTAGGTTATTAATTCCATTAAATATTAATTTCCAAAATTGGCTTCCAGGACTGCATGGTGAGGCACATGACCTTCTTAGATATGGGAACAACCACCACTGCCTAGACAAAGCCTTTTAAGGAAAGCTAATATTTAATTTCCTTAAATAACTTTAGGTCAACCGAAAAGAACAATCAAATCACAAGGAAAAGAAAAACAAAAGAACACAACATCGAAAATAAATTCGAAATACTAGAATCGCATGCCTCTTGTATTTGATATTTTTACAAAGAAGTAAAACTAGTATGATGCGGAAATTAAATACTAGTATACCTTTTTCTTTTGCAAGCAAAAACCTCTAGGTCTTCTACCGTATTCCTCTTCTAACCTCGGACGTTGTGTAGGCAACGATCTTCCAAGATGAGAAACCACCAAAGCACCTTCTTCTCCTTTCTTCAAGTTTCGGCCAAGCACAATGCTTCTAAAAGATGAAGATCTTTTTCCACCAACCAAGCTCCAAGGGATGTAAGCTTTCTCTCCTTCTTCTCCAAGCTAGAATCTGGCCACCACTTGATCTCCAAAGAGGATGTGAGGTTCGGCCACAAGGATGGAGAGAAGAGAAAAGGAAGAGGCCGGCCACACCAAGGAAGAAAAGAGGGAGAAAATAATAGAGGTTGTTCACCTTGAAGGCTCCCAAAACCCCCTCTTTTATAATCCTTAGCTTTGACAAATAAGGAAATTTAATTACAATAAAATTTCCTTAACTTTCCTCAACATGAATTAATTAAGAAAAATAAAATAAAATATCCCAATTAAACATGTCATGGCCGGCCACCTCTTGGAGAGCAAACAAGACAATTTTCAATCAACAATTAAAAATTCCTTATTTGTCTTCGAAAATTTTAAAAAATAAAATTTCCCTTTAAAATCCCTTCATGGTTGATAAAAATAAATTTCTATAATTCTAATTTTTCAACATGTGAATAATTTACAAAGAAGAAAAATAAAATATCTTTCCAATCTACAAATAAGGAAAGAGATTTAATCTCTCTCTTTAATCTTTTGTAGAAACTTATAAAAGAGATATTTTAATTTTTAATCTCTCCAATAAATTATATCTTCCACATAAGAAAAATTTAAAATTAAAATTCTTTTTAAATTTAATAGGGCCGGCCACCTATGCTTGTGTTCAAGCTAGGGTCGGCCACTCATGGACCAATGGTTTGGCCGGCCCTAGCTTGATCCACAAGCTAGCTTGGCCGACCCCTACACCATGAGTATGAAGGTGGGTATAGGTGGGTATATTACTCTATAAATAAGAGGCTACGATAGGGACCAAGAGGAGGAATTGGTTTTGGTCTCTCGATAAAATTAAGCATCCCGTGTTCGCCCCGAACACACAACTTAATTTTATCAATAATAATTCATTCTACTAGAGAACTATTATTGCACTACCGTACTAATCACAAATTACATTTTTGGGCTCCTTCTTATTATGAGTGTGTTAGTCTCCCTGTGTTTAAGATATCGAATGTCCACTAATTAAGTGAGTTACTGACAACTCATTTAATTAATATCTTAGTCCAAGAATAGTACCACTCAACCTTATCGTCATGTTGGACTAAGTCCACCTGCAGGGTTTAACATGACAATCCTTATGAGCTCTTCTTGGGGACATTATCAACCTAGATTACTAGGACACAGTTTCCTTCTATAATCAATAACACACACTATAAGTGATATCATTTCCCAACTTATCGGGCTTATTGATTTATCGAACTAAATCTCACCCATTGATAAATTAAAGAAATAAATATCAAATATATGTGCTTGTTATTATATTAGGATTAAGAGCACACACTTCCATAATAACTGAGGTCTTTGTTCCTTTATAAAGTCAGTATAAAAGAAACGACCTCTAATGGTCCTACTCAATACACTCTAAGTGTACTAGTGTAATTATATAGTTAAGATAAACTAATTCCTAATTATACTACAACCTTCCAATGGTTTGTTTCTTTCCATTTTGGTCGTGAGCTATTGTTTATAATTTATAAGGTACTGAAAACATCATCTTCTGTATGTGACACCACATACTATGTTATTTACAATATAAATTAATTGAACAAATGTAGATAATTTGACCAAATGTGATTCTTTATTCAAAATAAATGTTTACAAAAGCTTAGGCTTTCAGTATACACTCCAACAAATTGGAAAAGAGAGAGAGAAGAAAAGAGAGAATGTAAAGAGTAGAGAAAGAGGGAGAGTTAGATTTGGGGATGAATAGATACTAGAATTTCAATTTCACTATGATGCTAGTTAATGACCCTAGGCATTATTCATCTTCTTACCTCCATTCTTATGTACATGTAGAAAGTTACCGGTTATCCCCTGCAGTGGACAACCGACAAAATAGTTAGATCAACATCCCTTGCAATTAAATAGGAATGATTCTTCTCTAGAATTTCCACACTGCTTGTGTGGATTGACACAGCCTAACTCTACTTCTTCTTTGGAAATGTGACATGGTTGTGTGGTCCACATAGCCAAAGGCTTCTTCTTCTCTAGGAATGTGACACGGCCGTGTGGTCCACATGGTCATGACTTGACCCTTACATGACCCCTGACCTGGCTCTACATAGTTATATCTCATTGTAACATCTTTTAGACCATCAAGATGAGGTTTTCTCTGGCTGAAGTCTTTAGTAAAGTTGTAGATCTTGAATTTATCTACATTTTGATATAAAGAACAACTTATAACTCCAACCAAGAACAAAGTTATAGCTATTTTAGTTTCAGTCTACATTGCTGAAAATTCCACACGGTTGTGTGGATTCCACACGGCCTCCACATAGCCGTGTGGATTTCACACGGCCATAACATGGAAAAACTTGATTTTTGCATGCCTGTGTGAGTTCCACACAGCTCGAATACTTTGGAATCTCTAGACTCCATTTAAGCATCATTTTTTCTCCAAATGATGCTAATGAAATATAAGTAGATATCCGAACAAAAGAAGTAGAAATATGACATTATAATGAAATAGGGTGTAATAAACATAGATTATGCTAATGAAATATAAGTAGATGTGCGTTAAAGTATACATAAAAGTGTATACAATATACGCACATCACGCCCCCAGACTTAATCCTCTGCTTCTCCTCAAGTAAAAACTGCATCTAAATTCATGTGGTTAAATAGTGCATCATAATCTCTAGCAAGTCAATCTAATTCTATCAAATGATTGTAGGACCGTTGGGCCGGCTAGAAGGGGGGTTGAATAGCCTGTAAAAAAAACAACAAAGACCCTTCTCGAACTTTCAACAGAACACTTGCATAAAGTAAATTAGCAATAAATAAAAAGCAGAAAGAAGAGGCTCACAACTTGACTTGGTTACAACCAAGGAGGTTGTTAATCCAAGGAATGAACGTGCACTAAAATATCTCCTTCAGGTGGAGAAGCCTCTTACAGCAGTGAAAGCACAAAAGACAGAAGCTAAACTAGAACAGAATCGCACAAGTGTTTGGAATGTAAATCTCTGAGTTGATTTGAAGCTTCTGGACCAAGGCTATATTTATAGCATTGGTCGGGGCGCCTGGAAGGGTTCCGGGCGCCCTGGGGGGGATAAAACTTATCCCCCAACGTTCAGATCGAGTCAAAACTCGATCTGGTCAATTTTACTGCTCAGGGTGCCCTGGAGGGTTCCGGGCGCCTCGGAGGGCTCCGAGCGCCCCGGACTGCTCCGGGCGCCCTGGAGCCCAAAGTCAACAATTGTTGACTTTTTCGTCCGGGACTTCTTCTCTGGTTCAGTCCCGCCTCGGTCCGGTTCTTCTCCTCCGGATCCGCTCGCTTGGGTGATCTCTGCCATCCAGAATAGGGCTCACCCGAACCCAACTTCCGGTTTTCTCGAGCGTGCTTCCCTCCGGCTTCTCGTCCCTCGGAATTGCCGCGTGTTTCCTTCTCGTCCGCCAGCGTATTCATCCGCAGTCTTCGTCCCTCGGTCGTCGACCTTCTCGCTAGCTGCGTCTCTTGCTCCCCGAGCAATCTTTCGCTCCGGCTTTCGTCCCTCGGAACCACCGCGCGCTTCCTTCTCGTCCGCCGGTGTACTCTTCCATAGCGCCTCGTCCCTCGGACGCACAACGTGCCATCCTTCTCGCTAGCTGCGTCTTCCGCTCGAGTACCTGTGCTCCTAAGCTCCTGCACACTTAGACACAAGGTTAAATACACACAGGACCTAACTTAACTTGTTGATCACACCAAAACAACCTTGGGGTTCCAACAATCTCCCCCTTTTTGGTGTGATCAACCTAAGTTAAGCTAGGGTTAAAATAGACATAAAATAAAATTAAGTAAATTAACTTAATTTGCAATTTAAGTGCAAAAAGATAGAAAAGATAAAAAAAAAAATTAAATCTATCTACCTCCCCCTAGACGTATACTTTCCCTTCTCCCCCTTTGATCACAAAAAAATGGGGTTTCAAGAAAAAACAATCTAAGGGTTTAAAAACTTAGAAAATATTTCTAAAAAAAATTTCTAGATTTTTAAGAAAATTAGAAAAATTTTCTAAGTAATTTAAGCTGAGATTTTTAGTTTCAGGAAAAAGTTTTTAACTTAGGAAGAAATGATTTTTGAGAATTTTTCTAAGTAAGAAAAAATCCTAAAAAAAATCCTAACTTAAATTTTTGAGAATTTTTAAGCACAAAAAAATGACTTAGGGAAAAAATTCTAAGTAAGTAAATTTCTAAAATAAAATGTTTTGAATAACCTTTTTAAAGCACTAATTAATTTTTATATTAATGCTTTATTAGTAAGTTAATTAAACATTTATTTCAATATTTTGGCTTCTAGGTCGTGGCGAGACACTAGGCCTTCTTGGTTATTGGAGCAACAACCACTTCCTTGACAAAGCCTCATAAGGAAATTCTTTGTTTAATTTTCTCACTTAAAGCGCTAATTTTACAATTTAGTTTAGGCATGATTTAGGAACCCAATATAGGTTCCACCCTACTGGATTAATTAAAAAGCTTTTAGGGACATATTTTCTTGAAATGTTCCTAATTTGTCCCGGGTGATATTTAAAGTACCAATTTAAATTATTAAATCTTCTAAAATTGGTTTTAGATGAACATGAATAGTTTTTCAAGTTATCTACTTGAATTTTCAAATCATCATTTTCAAGTTTCAATTTTTCATTTGCTATTTTTAATTTATCTAATTCTTCTAAGTGACAAGACTTAGCTAGAATTACTTTTAAATTTTTATTTTCACTTTCTAATTTGCAGCAATCTTTTGTTAAAAGTTTAACTAACTTAAACATTTTATCGGGAGGAAGAGATCGTACCTGACTTACCTTGTCGATCTCGTTGTCCGTTTCTCCCCCTGAGCTGCTGCTTTCTGTTAGGACCTTCGGATGCGGCTAGAGAGGGGGGGGGTGTGAATAGCCGACCTCAAATTATCGTTTCTTCCTACAATTTAGGTTAGCGCAGCGGAAATACAATGTAGAAACGAAAGTGGAGAAGATCAAACCTCAAACACGATGATGTAACGAGGTTCGGAGATGATACTCCTACTCCTCGGCGTGTCCGTAAGGTGGACAAAGCCTATCAATCCGTCGGTGGATGAGGCCCCGGATAATCAGCTAATATGAACTCCTTCTGGGTGGAGAAACCTCGCCACAATCTCTTTTGCAACAACAATAAAGAAGTACAAGAAATAAAGCAAGAAACAATGGATAATATGAATGTAAATACACTCTACCAAGTCTGCTTGCCTTCTTCTCGTCGAATGGAGTCCGTTGATGAAGCAGCAACTTCACGGATGATGCCAACAGCAGCTGATCAACCAGTCGAGGGAAGCTCACACGAAGCTTCAGCAAAGAGGAGCTCAGCAAAGCTCAAATCGCAGTCTTGAGGAAGAAGAAGTTCTACTTTTCACCTTCACTGTAGAGCTTATAAACTGCACCTGCGAAGAAGAAACAGAAGACACAGAAATCTAGCCGTTGCGACCCAACGGCTAGGCCTGGACCGATCAGGCTATGGCCTGATCAGTCCAGGAGATCCCTGATCGGTCTGTGGACTGATCAGGGTATAGATGGATCGGTCCACAGACCGATCCTCTACCCTTTCTCCTGGAACCGGTTGCCTTCTGATCTGTCTACAAACCGATCAGTAATTCTCACAGAGAACTACTGATCGGTTACTGATCGGTCTGGTGACCGATCAGTTAACCAAGGTATCGCTGGATCGGTCATCAGACCGATCCAGATAATCACAGCCTCTGGTCTAGAGAACGAGCTACCAAGCCCTCTCGACTTCATCCGGTCCAGAGAACGAGCTACCTAGCCCTCTCGACCTAGTCCGGAGAACGAGCTACCGAACCCTCTCCGGCTACATGCGGTCCGAGAGAGCGAGCTCCGAGCCCTCTCGACCTAGTCAGGAGGCAGCCATGAGCCCTCCCGACTTCGTTTGGTCGGAGAATGAGCTCAGGCCCTCTCGGCCTGGTCAGGAGAGCGAGCTCAGAGCCCTCTCCGACTCCATCCGATCCAGAGAACTCGAGCCCTCTCTGACCTAGTCGGAGGACAGAGCTACCGAGCCCTCTCCGACTTCGTGGGTCAGAAGGAGCTACCGAGCCCTCTCTGACCTAGTCCGGAGAACAAGCTACCGAGCCCTCTCCGACTTCCACGTCCGGTCCAGAGAACGAGCTACCGAGCCCTCTCTGACCTAGTCCGGAGAACGAGCTACCGAGCCCTCTCCGACTTCGTCCGGTCCAGAGAACGAGCTACTGAGCCCTCTCTGACCTAGTCCGGAGAACGAGCTACCGAGCCCTCTCCGACTTCCCATGCCAAGCTTCCATACTTGGACTTCTCCCGTGCCAAGCTCTCTGCTTGGACTTTTCCATGCCAAGTCTCCATACTTGGTCTTTTCCCGTGCCAAGCTCCCTGCTTGGACTTTTCCGTGCCAAGTCTCCATACTTGGTCTTTTCCCGTGCCAAGTCTCCATACTTGGACTTTTCCGTGCCAAGTCTCCATACTTGGACTTTTCCGTGCCAAGTCTCCATACTTGGACTTTTCCCCGTGCCAAGCTCCCTACTTGGACTTTTCCGTGCCAAGTCTCCATACTTGGACTTTTCCCGTGCCAAGTCTCCATACTTGGACTTTACCGAATCAAGTCAACTCAAGTCGGGTCAACCAGGTCAACCTTGACCGAAGGTTGCACCCACAATCTCCCAAGTTTGTATTCTTGTCAAACATCAAGATACAACTTTTCTATTCTCGTCAAACATCAAAATACAACTCGAGTCAGGTCAACTCGAGTCGGGTCAACCAGGTCAACCTTGACCTAAGGTTGCACCAACACTTTCTTCCGACGTGTCTCCCCCTTCATCGATGCTCTCGATGCTCATTTCGGAAGAGCTTGAATCACAATCGTCGTCTTGATGATTCGCCATCAGTGCGAGTCCGGAGAATGCTTCGACTTCCGATTCGGACGACGTATCGTCCCACGTCGCCTTCAGGGCCTTTCATTTTTGGATAGGCTTCTTACCCTTGTCCTTATCTTTGTTCTTCAGCTTGGGGCAGTTGTCCTTGACATGCCCTTCTTCGTCGCAATGGTAGCAGCGGATCGTTCTTTTCTTTCTACCCTATGGATGGTTAGTTTTTCTAGAATTGTACAACTTCTTAAATCGTCTTACCATCATTACCATTTCCTCGTCGTCGAGAGAAGATTTCGATTCAGGTTCGTCTCTCGAAGCTTTGAGGGCGACATTGTTCTTTGGCTCCCTCATTCCTGCACATCTTGACTCATGCACTTCAAATGTTGAAAAAAATTCTTCTAATGAAATTTTTTCTAAGTCCTTCGAAATGTAAAAGGCATCTACTAATGATGCCCATTTTGAATTTCTAGGGAAGGAATTTAAAGCGTACCTGAGCGAATCTCGGTTACTTACCTCTTCTCCGAGATTCGAAAGTCCGGTGATGAGCTCCTGTATCCTCGAGTGTAGATGTGCAATTGTTTCACCTTCTTCAAGACGGAGGTTGATGAGCTGGTTGCGAAGTAAGTCCCGTCTCGTAAGCTTGGCTTCGGATGTTCCTTCGTGTAATTCAAGGAACTTCTCCCAAAGCTCCTTTGCCGAGTTGTAGGTGCCGACACAATTGATTTCTTGTGGCGGAAGTACGGTTAGCAGATGGAATTCTGCTTTCTTGTTTGCCACGTACTCGACCTGCTCTTTCTTTGTCCATTGACTTTTTGCTTTGCCCTTGGGAGCTTCAAAGCCGAGTTCCATTGTTAGTAATAAATCAAAGTCGGTACCGAAAAATACCTCCATGTGCTTCTTCCAGCTTGCAAAGTCCCCCTCGAATTTTGGTGGGTGGACGTTAGATCCGGCCATCTCGTTGCTTCGTTCGGCGGTTAGTCCTCCTGAAGCGTCTCAGCTCTGATACCACTTGTAGGACCGTTGGGCCGGCTAGAAGGGGGGTTGAATAGCTTGTAAAAAAACAACAAAGACCCTTCTCGAACTTTCAACAGAACACTTGCATAAAGTAAATTAGCAGTAAATAAAAAGCAGAAAGAAGAGGCTCACAACTTGACTTGGTTACAACCAAGGAGGTTGTTAATCCAAGGAATGAACGTGCACTAAAATATCTCCTTCAGGTGGAGAAGCCTCTTACAGTAGTGAAAGCAGAAAAGACAGAAGCTAAACTAGAACAGAATCGCACAAGTGTTTGGAATGTAAATCTCTGAGTTGATTTGAAGCTTCTGGACCAAGACTATATTTATAGCCTTGGTCGGGGCGCCTGGAAGGATTCCGGGCGCCCTAGGGGGGATAAAACTTCCCGGAGGGCTCCGGGCGCCCCGGAGGGCTCCGGGCGCCCCGGACTGCTCCGGGCGCCCTGGAGCCCAAAGTCAACAGTTGTTGACTTTTTCGTCCGGGACTTCTTCTCTGGTTCAGTCCCGCCTCGGTCTGGTTCTTCTCCTCCAGATCCGCTCGCTTGGGTGATCTCTGCCATCCGGAATAGGGCTCACCCGAACCCAACTTCCGGTCTTCTTGAGCGTGCTTCCCTCCGGCTTCTCGTCCCTCGGAATTGCCGCGTGTTTCCTTCTCGTCCGCCAGCGTACTCATCCGCAGTCTTCGTCCCTCGGTCGTCGACCTTCTCGCTAGCTGCGTCTCTTGCTCCCCGAGCAATCTTCCGCTCCGGCTTTCGTCCCTCGGAACCACCGCGCGCTTCCTTCTCGTCCGCCGGTGTACTCTTCCACAGCGCCTCGTCCCTCGGACGCACAGCGTGCCGTCCTTCTCGCTAGCTGCGTCTTCCGCTCGAGTACCTGTGCTCCTAAGCTCCTGCACACTTAGACACAAGGTTAAATACGCACAGGACCTAACTTAACTTGTTGATCACACCAAAACAACCTTGGGGTTCCAACAATGATTTCATTGGTGAGCAAGATACAAAAATTATTTAAGTACGGCCTAAGTAGTAGTTCTCTGTGCTTAGTGCAATAGTGGCCTAAATTTGTCAAGTATCAATTTCTAAGCCTAGTCAAGTCGTCATAAAACTGTGTTCCTTATGCTTCTGGCGATAGACACTTACCTGCATACACTTGGTTCATCCTCCATAATCTATCCATAGTCTCAAAGGTGTGCTCGATATCAAGAGAAACATAATAGTTATTTCCCCAATAACCTAACTTAGTCTCAAAGGGGTAATTTGCTAGTTTCAACTCATGGCAACTATTTTTTATATCCCTTATTCATTCTTTTTTTTTCCATCATCATTTTTTTACTAAGTGATTGCAAGATGCAATACTTGAACACAAATGTAAATAAATGCAAATGTTAGGATATTTTGATTTTTCCAAATGAGTTAACATGATTCGAGCCTCATCCAGTAACCAAAATGTAATTTGAGAAGTCACCATAGAAACACTAGTATTAATCAAGTCCTTTGAATCATGACTATTTTTCAGAGTTATCTACCATCAAAACTAGGTAAGGTGTAAGAGATCATAAAACAATGTCAATACTTAAACTCTTACAGTAAAAACATTTCTCACTTCATGCTATCATAAATAGAAAAAGATAGATTACTAAATATACTAGCACCATAAGTAACCCATAAATCACATAAATCTAGAACAAGCGTGTTAGTATTTTGCATTAAGGAACTGTTGGTGCAATATCCCTCAGGTCAAAGTTGACCTGGTTGACCAAGCTTGAGTCTTGGTTTGGGTTTCGATGTTTGACAATATATTGGGTTTAGATGATATGGACAATGCAGGTGCAGTTGTTCATTTGGGGAGATTGTTGATACAATTCCCGTTTGGTCAAAGTTGACCAGTTAAGATTGTGAAGGAAAGTCAAGTAGGTCAAGGTTGACTGGATACTTGACTGAAAGTCCTGGTGAGTGAAGCCAGGCAGAAGGAAGTTCTGGTGAGTGAAGCCAGGCAGGAGGAAGTCCTGGTGAGTGAAGCCAGGCAGAAGGAAGTCCTAGTAAGTGAAGCTAGGCAGGAGGAAAATCCTGGTGAGTGAAGCCAGGTGAAAGACCTAGTGAGTGAAGCTAGGCAATTGGGAAAGTCCTGGTGAGTGAAGCCAGGCAGGAGAAATCCAGATGGGTCAAAGTTGACCAGACATCTGGTGAGAGTCTAAGTAGGTCAAAGGGATTGACCGGATACTTGGCACGAGGAAGAAAAGTACAAGTAGGTCAGAGGGATTGACCGGATACTTGGGAAGAAGAGAAAAGTCCAAGTGAGTCAAAGGGATTGACCAGACACTTGGTGAGAGAGTCCTAGCTGGTCAAGGGTGACCGGATGCTAGGTCTTATGTACCAACAAGTCATGGTTGACTAGATGTTGGTTTAGGGGGCTTTGGACTTGGTTTTGGGCAAAAACCAAGATCTGGATTGATCAGCCGATTGATCAAGCAGATCTGGACTGATCAGCCGATTGATCTAGCAGATTTGGATCGATCAGTGGATCGATCCAGCAGATCTAGATCGATCAGCCGATCGATTGGATCATGCCCAATCGATCGGCCGATGGATCCGATGAGTCTCCGCGAACAGAACCCCTCTGGATTGATCGGTGGATGGATCCAGAGGTCCCAATCGATCAGTGGATCAATTGGGAGCTGTTGTTTATGCGCGATAAGCCCTGGATCGATCCACCGATCGATCCAGGCTATTCCAGAGAGCACAGAGGCGCTTTGGATCGATCGGTTGATCGATCCAAAGCCTCCCCGATCGATTGGGAGCAATCCAATCGATCGGGATTCGACCGTTGGCGTCGTATTTAGCTGCAGGCGAGCGTTTCCTTCAGCACAACTTCACCGATTCATCTTAGATCCTCGACAGTAACTCCACAGCTCTCTCTAAGCTCCAGATCGCCAGTTCTTGAAGGTTCTTGGAAGCTCTTCCAAGTCAAGAGGCGGATCAAAAGCAAGAAGAAGAAAACTAGGGTTAGGGTTTTTACTGCATCTCTTGTAAGCTTTTGCTTATTCTTTACTACCCTTTCTTCTACTTGTATTGAGAGTCTTGTAGGGCTTCTCCGCCTTCGGTAGTTACCGAAAAGGAGTGTTTATTAGTGGAGGTGTGTGTGTGTGTGCGTGGATCCTTGGACTAGTCATCTCTTGTGAGGTGGATACCAAGTAAATCCATTTGTTAGCATTGTCGTATATTGTTTCTTTGTATTTCCGCTGCGCATCACTTGAAGAAACAAGCAACGACGAGCACCTAGCACGCGACAAGCTATTCACCCCCCCTCTAGCTACTTTTCGGTCCCAACAAGTGGTATCAGAGCGAGGCCGCTCTTCACCGGAATCATCGCCGGAAGGGGCAAACAAAACAAGCAAAGCTTGAGGGTGAAGAAGTTGGAGCAATTCTACAAGTCGAAGACTTCATCACAAGAAGCTCAACTTCAAATGGAATTCTGAGATGGACTCGGATTCGACACAAGGGTGCCTCCACCATACACATCTACAAGCTTCGATCTTTGGAAATCAAGGATCGAAAACTTCTTAATGGTGGAGATAGAGCAATGGTTTGCTCTCATGGAAGGTTTTGAAGCTCCCACAAATTCCAAGGGCAAAGTACTCAAGAGGAGCAAGTGGAGCCAAGACAAAATCCAAAGATGTGAGGCCAATGACAAAGTGACCAAGCTTTTGGTCAATTTATTGCCAAGCAACATCTTGGAGAAAATAGGAGAATTTGAAGATGCCAAAGAGCTATGGAGCAAATTGGCAAGGATTCATGAGATCCCCTCCATTGTACAAGATCAAGAAGAATCCAAAGAGGGTGACTCACTGGATCAAGACCAAGAGGAGGAAGACTCCGAAGTTGAGAGATGCTCAACTTCCGAAGAAGAGGAAGTCCAAGAAACTTCATCTTCAAAGGAATGCATTGAAGAGGGCAAGGAGAGAGCATACTCCTTATTCCATATACAAGATGAAGATGAAGAAGCCTCCACCTCTAGGATTGAGGGGGAGCAATCTTTGGTGACACCGGATCAAGAAGAAGGAGAAGTTTCTACATCCGGGTCAAGAGAAGAAATGGAGGAAGAAGCTTCCACCTCCACAAGTCAAGCTAAATCTATGGAAGGAGTATCATCTTCGGAACAAGAGGAAGCCTCTACCTCCGGATCCAAAGGAGAAAGTGTCATCCCTACACAAAAAGGTATAAACATTTCAATTAATAATAAAAATCATATTATATGCTTTGAATGTAGGGAAAAAGGGCATTACAAAAGTAAATGCCCTAAATTGGCCAAGAAGAAGGGCCAAGTGGCACAAAAGGGTAAGGAGAAGCCCAAGGAGACCATCCCCGGAACAAAAAAAGAGCAAGGAGCACATTGTGTACTTTTCTTGCAACCAAAAGGGGCATTACCGAAGTCAATGCCCTAAGGGGAAGAAGGTGGTCAAGGCTCATGGAGGAAGCTCAAGTCAAGGGGGAGCCTCCAAGGTAAAAAGAAAGGTAACTTTCATTGAGCCTACCCCTTTAAATTATGGTAAAAAGCATGATAGTTCTAACTTATATCATTTTAATGCTATTTACCATGAAAATAGGAGGCATGATAAAGTTAAAGAAAATCATGTAGCTTTTCATGCTAAAACCACTACACCTAGGGCTAGGAATGTAGATAAAAGTCTAGGCAAGAACTCTAAGGATTTTAGCTACAAGCCTAGAAACAATGCTCATGGATTTAATGGAAAACCGAAAACTAAGGACTTAGTGATGGAAAATCAAGTCTTGAGGTCAAGACTTGACAAACTAGAAAAGATCCTAAAAAGGATGGAAAATATCCTTAAAGGGCAAAATGAGCAAAACCTAGGTTTAGGACAACAAGGGTCATCCAAGGGTCATAGAGGTTTGAGATACAAACCTAAAATCAAAAAGGATGTACCTACTTACCATAGGGTTCCATACAACTATGGAACCAACCCTAAGTCTAGAGGTCAAGTCAAAGATACAAGGGAAGTTATCCCTAGAAGTATCTTTGCAACGACAAACGTGACTAAGACTTCTGAGAAGTCTAAGAAAGTCACACACAAGGTTACAAGGGAAGCAATCCCTAGGGTTGACCTAGAAAATGTGACCCAGGCTTCTAAGAAGCCAAACAAGGTCACTAGGAAGGTATCTAGGGAAGTTATCCCTAGTAAATACCTAGAACATCCAAGGAGCACCAATAGGTTTTGGGTTCCTAGGAGCATCTTCTCTACCCCATAGATGAGTTAGAGAGTGTCAACTCTAAGAAGAAGGGTAGTTAACCCAACTTTGAAGAAATTGACACTCAAGGAGCATTTTCAAGGTTATTATTAACCTTTGAAAATGAAATGGATTTATCATTTACTCTTTGGAAGTGTAAAATGTGCCAAATTTGAGAAGTATTGATTTTATTTTAAAAATGGCACAATTTGGGAAAATCTAAGAAATACCAAGTTGGGATTTTGGTATTTTCTTAGTGTTACTCTTGTGAAAGAACGAAATATGCCAACATTTGAGGAAAAGATTAATTTCAATTGGCATAAGTTATCAAGATAACTAGAAATGCCCATTTAGGTTTTGGCACTCTCTTGAAGCACTTTGGGCAATCTAGGGTTTAAGTTTTAGGATTAGCTAAGACTAAGGATACTTAGATAGGTAATCTAGGTATTTTATTTATGCTAGACTTTGCCATGATTGTTTGCCCATTATATGTCATGACATCATATTTTATTTTTGCACTCATGCCTTATCATGAAAATACAAAAATACCATGTCATGCCATACATACATCATGTAGTTATAAGAATTTTTTTAAAAAAAATTATTTCTTTTTGATGTATGTCATAAAATTATCATGCATTATGCTTATTTCCTTAAAATTAAGCACAAATGGCATTTATCAACAAGTCAACAAATGACATTCTAGGTGGATGTTCAATATCCACAAAATACCTAGATAGATACGCATGATCCCTAGATTAGGGCAAAATCAAATTTTTACATCTCACAAAGACCTATAAGATGACTTGTATGTGTTTTATACACAATAGATACAAGTGAGATGTTAGGATGATGAACAAAACTCAACGTGTTGATTTAGTGCATTTCTTTGAGTTTTAAGTTCATCAAAACACATAGTTATGTATTTTCCCATCATTGGGAAAGATAATGTACAAGTCATGTGCATTAAGCCCAAAGAACATGGTGGGATATTGGTTTTGAAAATGTTTTAAAATAATTTTGGAAAACCTTGGTGAAGGCTATCTTTTGATAGTAATCACCATTGAATAGTTAGACACAAACTTGAAGAAAACACTAAAGTTTTTGCAAGTTCTCAAGTTTGTGTCAATCTTTGAAAATATGATGTATTTTCATAGAAAACTATTTTTCCATGATAAATTATACCCTAAATAATGTCTACACAAATTTTTACAATTTTTAGAATTTTGTAGAATTTTCTAGGGGTTTCTGAAATTGGCTGAAATTGAATTTCAGCAATTTCAGGCCTTCAATCGATCAGTGGATCGATTGGAGTGCCTCAATCGATCAGCCGATCAATTGAGAAGACATTTCTCACAAGCAGAAGCTCGCTGGATCGATCAACCGATCGATCTAAGAAGACTGAATCAATCAGTGGATCGATTCAGCAGGGTTCAATCGATTGGAACCCAACTCCAATCGATCGAAGATGCTGATTTTGGCTGGGAAAACTTATTTTCAATATTTTGAACTTATGTTAGTCTAGGTAACCATTCCTAACCCCTTAAAATACATGTGTATACATAAAAAGGGTGTTTTCATATTGAAAACAAGGATGAATTGGTTAAGGAAGACTAAATTGAAATTTAGGTTGAGGTTGGTTTCAATATTGAATTTTTGAACCTCAAAACTTCTAAATTTGGATTTCCTAAAGGTTTAGGGATTCCAAGTCATTGTTGGTACAATGACAGAAGTTACCACCATGTCTTTAGGGGGAGGGACTCTTTAAAGACATGCACACTATTTTTTTCATGAACCTTGGAAGGTGGTTAACCTTTTTTTTTTCGGAAAATGCTCAAGGTTGAGCGTTTGAACTTTAATGGGGGTTGGATATCCTCATTGTTCAAGTGGTTTAAGTTAGAAATGCTCTAAGATGGGCATTTGACTACATTAATGGGATAATGTAGGGTTAAGGATAATGAAGGGTATGAGACTTTCATTGTCGTGTTGATCACAACGAGTGAAGTTGTGAACAACGATGAGCAACTCTTCAGGGGGAGAGTCTCAAAGGGGAGAGTTTTCAACAAGTGAATTTGTTGATGTGTGCCCAAGGATGGGGCATGTTATTGATGTATGCCAATAGGGGGAGAATGAAGGGTTTAAGTTAGGACTTCATTACCTAGAGGGAGTTTGCCCTCTTAGGAGGAAAATGAAGGGTTTAACTTATGCCTTCATTACCTACAGGCATGAAGGGAATTGAGGCTATGTGACTAGCCTAATTTCCTAACTTAACAGGTGGTATTGTCAAACATCAAAAAGGGGGAGATTGTTGGTGCAATATCCCTCAGGTCAAGGTTGACCTGGTTGACCAAGCTTGAGTCTTGGTTTGGGTTTCGATGTTTGACAATATATTGGGTTTAGATGATATGGACAATGCAGGTGCAGTTGTTCATTTGGGGAGATTGTTGATACAATTCCCGTTTGGTCAAAGTTGACCAGTTAAGATTGTGAAGGAAAGTCAAGTAGGTCAAGGTTGACTGGATACTTGACTGAAAGTTCTGGTGAGTGAAGCCAGGCAGAAGGAAGTTCTGGTGAGTGAAGCCAGGCAGGAGGAAGTCCTGGTGAGTGAAGCCAGGCAGAAGGAAGTCCTAGTGAGTGAACCTAGGCAGGAGGAAAATCCTGGTGAGTGAAGCCAGGTGAAAGACCTAGTGAGTGAAGCTAGGCAATTGGGAAAGTCCTGGTGAGTGAAGCCAGGCGAAAGACATAGTGAGGTTGACGACATCTGGTGAGAGTCCAAGTAGGTCAAAGGGATTGACCGGATACTTGGCACGAGGAAGAAAAGTCCAAGTAGGTCAGAGGGATTGACCGGATACTTGGGAAGAAGAGAAAAGTCCAAGTGGGTCAAAGGGATTAACCAGACACTTGGTGAGAGAGTCCTAGCTGGTCAAGGGTGACTGGATGCTAGGTCTTATGTACCAACAAGTCATGGTTGACTAGATGTTGGTTTAGGGGGCTTTGGACTTGGTTTTGGGCAAAAATCAAGATCTGGATTGATCAGCCGATTGATCCAGCAGATCCGGATTGATCAGCCGATTGATCCAGCAGATCTGGATCGATCAGCCGATCAATTGGATCATGCCCAATCGATCGGCCGATCGATCCGATGAGTCCCTGTGAATAGAACCCCTCTGGATCGATCGGTGGATCGATCCAGAGGTCCCAATCGATCAATGGATCGATTGGGAGCTGCTGTTTATGCGCGATAAGCCCTGGATCGATCCACCGATCGATCCAGGCTATTCCAGAGAGCACAGAGGCGCTCTGGATTGATCGGTTAATCGATCCAAAGCCTCCCCGATCGATTGGGAGCAATCCAATCGATCGGGATCCGACCGTTGGCGTCGTATTTAGCTGCAGGCGAGCGTTTCCTTCAGCACAATTTCACCGATTCATCTTAGATCCTCGACAGCAACTCCACAGCTCTCTCTAAGCTCCAGATCGCCAGTTCTTGAAGGTTCTTGGAAGCTCTTCCAAGTCAAGAGGCGGATCAAAAGCAAGAAGAAGAAAACTAGGGTTAGGGTTTTTACTGCATCTCTTGTAAGCTTTTGCTTATTCTTTACTACCCTTTCTTCTACTTGTATTGAGAGTCTTGTAGGGCTTCTCCGCCTTCGGTAGTTACCGAAAAGGAGTGTTTATTAGTGGAGGTGTGTGTGTGTGCGTGGATCCTTGGACTAGTCATCTCTTGTGAGGTGGATACCAAGTAAATCCATTTGTTAGCATTGTTGTATATTATTTCTTTGTATTTCCGCTGCGCATCACTTGAAGAAACAAGCAACGACGAGTACCTAGCACGCGACGAGCTATTCACCCCCCCTCTAGCTACTTTTCGGTCCCAACAGGAACAAGTAGTCATAATGTGATGAATGATGCAACTATGAAAAAGTTATTATTATGCACAAAGAAATGTGCAAAAACTAAGAATTATAACAAACACTACACTAAATCCAAACATCCCCCAAACTTAAACTTTTCATTGTCCCAATGAAAATTAGAAATAAAATATAAAGGAGGTATTTGAAGTTAGAGAAGTTACCAAGTGATGAGCTCCAAATGGTTGACATTCATGTGCTTGAAGATACTCCTATCTAGTGCTCACATTCCTCCCAACTTTGAATTCTACAAAAAGAAATAGACAAGAAAAATTAAGTAAAAGGACTAGAGTTATTATAAATGAAGTAAAGAAATAAGAAAGAAACTAAAACTAAAATAAAAGAAGGATTGAACTTGGGTTGCCTCACAAGAAGCACTTGTTTAAGGTCATTAGCTCGACCACCTCATTAGATTTATCGAAATCTCGCTCTTGGAGGGGTAAGATATTTTAGAACCCTCTTACCAAGGGTTCTCAGCTTTTCAACAAATATGTCCTCTTTCAAAGGTTCAACACTATCTTGTCCTTGTGACTCCCGTGCAACGTACGTCCTGCCACCACCATGCTTTAAAAAAAATTGATTAGTAACAGTAGATAAATCAATTAAAATTTGACTTTTACCAATCACTAATGTAAGTAAATAATCGAACATGGGTTGACATTTAGATATGGAAGGTTGTGGCTCAAGTGGTGGTCTTACTAAAAGAGGTGATTCTTGAGACTTTGCTTCTATTGCACAAGTCTCTACACTCTCAATATCAACTAGTTCATGTGCTATATCATCCAAAGTAACTAATGTTTGTGCGACCAAAAGGAGTGATTCTTGGGTCATCCCTACACATCCCTCCACAACGTGACTGTAAATTGGTTCAGTTGTAGGAAGGGAAGGCTCTTCTGGATCTTTGATATTAGGAGGTAATGGAATTAAAGTGGTGCACTTCTTTATCAAAGTTTCAGATTCATGATCCTCAAGCTCATCACAGTATTTTCTCATTATAGACTCCTGCCAAGCTAAGAGGTTAGCTGAAATTCTATTATTTGTTGAGTCTATACTATCAAGCGTATCATTCATTTTCTTGATGTCCTTGCATGATTCAACTTGAAGAGCTTGAAGCTCCTCTAAACCTTTCAAAATTTTATCCACCGAAGATGATGATTGAGCTTCCATAACATCTACATAGCTGCCTTGCCCCTTATTGAAGCTAAAAGAAAATTGGGGGCCCTTCGAGTCGGAGCCATATGTGTGTGAATTTGATGAGATCATTTCATCTATTTTTCTATTGAGTTCATCTATAGATGTTCCCAAATTGTGTAGTTTGTAACAACTTCCGATTGAATGGCCTATTTTTTTTTGTAAGCTTTACAAAAATTTTGCTCTGACCTTTGATTAAAGTTAGAGAAAACACCCATTCTTTCAACATGCATTCTATATGGATGGTCAAACAATGTTGGACAATTATTATATATATGACCAGTTGCATAACAAATTTCACAGAAAAGAGTATTAGAGTTCACAACAGAAATTTGGTCAAACTTTTGAAATAGAGCTTTCAATCTAGTGTTTAGTTTAAACATGTCCATCTAAATGATTATAGTCAGACCAAGATAGACATGTAGAAGTAACAACAAAAGAAAAAAAAATACAGAATTAAAAACAAAGGAAAGAAAAATACAAAAAAAGAAAAAGAAGATATCTAGAGTAACTCATATGTTAATCAACTAATGTTAATCAGAAACACTCTCTGGCAACGGCACCAAAAGCTTATTACGTCACCGCAAGTGGAAGGTTACATCGTCAGTAATACAAAAGATATCGAATACATAGGGACTGTTGATTAAGCACTAGTTAACTTTGTACGATGAACTATCTAGACAATCAAAGGTTAATTGGAAAAGAGAGAGTGAAGAAAAGAGAGAATGTAAAGAATAGAGAAAGAGGGAGAGTTGGATTTGAGAATGGATAGATATTAGGATTTCGGTTTCACTATGATGCTAGTTAATGACCCTATGCATTATTCATCTCCTTACCTCCATTCTTATGCACATGTAGAAAGTTACCGGCTATCCCCTATAGTGGACAACCGACAAGGTAGTTAGATCAACATCCCTTGCAATTAAATAGGAATGATTCCTATGAAGTCTGTTAGCGGGATTTGCCTGTCACTAGCGCCCCTCGATCATATAACATAGGAACACATGCACTACTTAATAAATATAGAGATAAGGATTACAATTAACTACGACTACCTACTTTCTTATAGAGAATTACTTTTCCTTTCAAGATGACACACTAGACGCCCGTTAGCGGGATCTTCCTGTCACCAACGTCCCTCGGTCATACGATCTAGGGTATCCCTCTACGGGATCCACAATTAATCTACATCTACATGTTTGCACCATTCACACACTTCATCAAACACATAGAATACACAACACAAATAGAACATGACATAACACTTCATTGAATAAGGAAATATCCAAACACATAGTTCATGCATCCATAATTACATCATAGCTACTTCCTACATCCTAAATCTAGATATCTACTCCATTGCAAGAGAATACAACCAAGAAACAAGAAGTAAAGCAATCTACAACTTGAAATATAAAGATAAGAGAAGAGAAGAGAAAGCTTATCCATGTAGCACCGGTCTTCTTGGATGTAATCCTTGCTCTGGAGGTAGACGGATCGGCGAAAATGGAAGAACTAGGGTTCCCCCAAGGGGGAGAACCCTCCTCCAAGGAATGAGGGTGAACCTTAAGCCAAAGATCCATGAAAAGGGGAGAAAACCCCTATTTATAACACTTGTCACTGCCCTTGCATGGGCCGTGACATGGTCGTGTGAATTCACACGACCATGTGCTATCTTGGCTCTGGTCTGATGGCACGACCTTGTGGTCCACACGACCAAAGTCTTCTTCTTCTCTGGAACTTCCACACGGTCCGTGTGGATTAACACGGCATAACTCTGCTTTTTCTCTGGAAATGTGACACGACTGTGTGATCCACACGGCCAAAGGCTTCTTCTTCTCTAGGAATGTGACATGACCGCGTGGTCCACACGACCATGACTTGACCCTTGCATGACCCCTGACATGGCTCTGCATAGCTATGTCTAATTTCAATGTCTTTTAGACCATCAAGATGAGGTTTTCTCTGGCTGAAGTCTTCAATAAATTTATAGATTTTGAAGTTATCTGCAATTTTGATATAAAGAACAACTCATAACTCCAGTCGAGCATAAAGTTATGGTCATTTTAGTTTTAGTCTGCAGTGTTGAAAATTTCACACAACCTTCACACGACTGTGTGGATTCCACACATCCTCCACACGACCCCCACACGGCCTCCACATGGATGTGTGGATTCCACATGGCTAGAACATGGAAAAACATGATTTTCACATGCCCATGTGAGTTCCACATAACCCGAACACTTTGGAAGCTCTAGACTCCATTTAAACAATGTTTTTGCTCCAAATCACGTCCTATCAATCAAAATAAGTAAAGAGTAGATCTCCGAACAAAAGGAGTAGAAATATAACATTATAATGAAATAGGGTATAATAAACATAGATTATGCTAATGAAATATAAGTAGATGTGCGTTAAAGTATGCATAAAAGTGTATATAATCTACGCATATCATCAGGGCACACACGACTATTCCCGACAGCCTAGCCAGGGCACGGTGACTAGGTCTGACAGCCCAGCCAAGGCACTCTTGACCAAGCCACGTCCCCGTCGTGAGGCCGCTGTCAAGCTGTGACCTTGTTATAATGTTGGAACCTCATCGTGATATTGCGATGTCACAACCTCGGTGTGATGTCACCTCCAAGCCATTGTTGGTGCAATATCCCCTAAGTCAAGATTGACCAAGTTGATTAAGTTTGAGTTGGCTCAAGCTTGAGTCTTGATATTTGAGTTTCGATGTTTGATAATATACGGAGATTGTTGGTGCAATCGTCCGATTGGGGAGATTGTTAGTGCAATACTCCTCTGGTCAAAGTTTGACCAGTTTAATGTGAAGAAGAGTCAAGTAGGTCAAATTTGACCAGATACTTGACTGGGAAGGTCCTAACTGGATGTTAGGCAAAGGTAAGTCCAATAGGAAGGTTGGCAGGAGAAAAATTCAAGTGGGTCAGTATTGACCGGACACTTGATGGTGAAAGTCCTGGTGAGTGAAGCCAGGTGAAAGACCTAGTGAGTGAATCCAAACAGATTGAAAGTCTTGGTGAGTGAAGTCAGGTAGATGAAAAATCCTAGTGAGTGAAGCTAGGTGAAAGTTCTGGTGAGTGAAACTAGTCAGATGGAAAATTTTGGTAAGTGAAGCCAGGTGAAAGACTTCGTGAGTGAAGCCAGGCAGATTGAAAGTCCCAGTGAGTGAAGCCAGGCAGATGGAAAGTCCTAGTGAGTGAAGCCAGATAGATGGAAAATCCTAGTAAGTGAAGCTAGGTGAAAGTCCTGGTGAGTGAAGCTAGGCACGTGGAAATCCAGGTGGGTCAAGGTTGACCAGACACCTGGTGTTGAGAAGTCCAAGTAGGTTAAAGGTGTGATTGGGTACTTGGCACAAGGAAATTCAGATGGGTCAAGGGTGACCGGACATTTGGTGGAAGGAAGTCCAAGTGGATCATGGAGGATCGGACACTTGGCATGAGAAGGTAAGTCCAAGTGGGTCAAGGTTGATCGGACACTTAACACGAGGAGAAAAGTCCAAGTGGGTTAAAGGATTGACCGGACACTTAGTGAAGAAGTCCCAGCAAGTCAAGGTGATCGGATGGGAGTCCCAACAGGTGAAAGTTGACCAGATGTTGGATTTGGGAGTCATAGACTTGACTCGGGTGATCTAGAGTTGGTCAATTTGATCAAGTGATCAAATTGGACCAGGCCCAATCAATTAGCTGATAGATTGGGCATAGTGCTGCGACAAACAACAACCCAATCGATCATCCGATTGATTGGAAAGCGATGCCGCGAGCACTGAATGGTCCTCAATCGATCAACCGATCGATTGGGCACCGCCAATCGATCGGTCGATCGATTGGGGGCTAGTTTTCTTGCGAGGACCCTAGGAAGCCTGAATCAATCCGTCGATCGATTCAGGTCATTTCCAATAGAGCACAGATGCACTCTAAATCGATCATCTAATCGATTCAAGCCTCCCCAATCGATTGGGATGTGACCGTTGCGCAGGATGCAGGTTTTGGACGGCTAAGATCACTGGGATCTGACGTGGCAATCGATTGGGAGAATGCCCAATCGATTGGGAGCCCTAGAAGTGCAGATATAAAGGTGATGATGAGTTCAAACGCTGCAACGCTTCTCTCGATTCTTCTCCACCAAGCTCACGACTTTTCTGCCAGTTCTTGGAAGCTCTTGGGGACAAGTGTTGTTGCACTTCCAAGGTTCAAGAGGCATTCTTCAACAACAAGGCCAAGCAAGAAGAAGTTTTTCATTTGTATTCTTGTATTTTCTTCTTGTGTGTGTTGTATCTTGTTGTGTGAGTTTGTATGAGGTTTCTCCACCTCCGGTAGTTACCGAGAAGGAGTATTTTCATAGTGCAGAGCATATTGTGTGTGGATCCTTGGATTTGTTACCTCTTCTTGAGGTGGATACCAAGTAAATCCTTGTGTTAGCATTGTAAATTTTTCTTCGAGTTCTATCCGCTGCATATCATCATCACGAAGCAAGTAATAAAGCGCAACGAGCTATTCACCCCCTCCCCTCTAGTTACAAATCGATCCTGACAAGTGGTATCAGAGCCAGATCACTCTTCACTGAAATCATCGTCGAAAAGGGCAACGAGCTAGAGGTAGAAGAAGTTGAAGTAAGTTCAACAAAGTTAAAGACTTCATAAGAGCTAAACTTCAAATGGAATTCCAAGATGGACTTGGATACAACACAAGGGTGCCCTTTGTTGGTGCAATATTCCCTAGGTCAAGCTCGAGTCTTGATGTTTGAGTTTTGATGTTTGACAATACATGGAGACAATGTAGGATCGAAAAGAATATAGATATCTCCACAATGGTATGATATTGTCCACTTTGGGCCTAAACCCTCATGGTTTTGCTCTTGGGCTCTACCCAAAAGGCCTCATACCAATGGAGATATCTTTCTCTTATAAACCCATGATCTTTTCCATGTGTTTTCAATATGGGACTATGTTTGCAACCTTGCAACCCCAACAATCCCCCCCTCAAACAAAGGACCATGGGCTTCCCACGTCCGATCCTTGACCCACCAGGTCTTCCTGCCCCTCGGTCTACCCGACCTACTAGGACTTCCTGCCCCTCGGTCTACCCGACCTACTAGGACTTCCTTGCCTAGCCGCAACTAGGACTTCCTGCCCCTCGGTCCACCCGACCTACTAGGACTTCCTGCCTGGTGTCTGGTCCTCTTGATCCGAACATAGGAACCCCCACTTTCTTTGTTCAAGGTCAATATTGTACTCACATGGCTCAATCAGACCATAGCTCTTGTGCACAGTTGGCGGTTAAACCTTCTGGCAGTCCGGGCTCTGATACCAATTGTAGGATCGAAAAGAATTTAGATATCTCCACAATGGTATGATATTGTCCACTTTGGGCCTAAACCCTCATGGTTTTGCTCTTGGGCTCTACCCAAAAGGCCTCATACCAATGGAGATATCTTTCTCTTATAAACCCATGATCTTTTCTATGTGTTTTCAATATGGGACTATGTTTGCAACCTTGCAACCCCAACAGACAAGACATGGAGATTGTAGGTGCAATTGTTCATGTGGTGAGATTGTGAGGGAGAGTCAAGTAGGTCAAGGTTGACTGGATACTTGACTGGAAAACCCTAGTGAGTGAAGCCAGGTGAAAGTCCTAACTGGGAGGTTAGGCAGACTAGAAAATCCTGGTGAGTGAAGCCAGGTGAAAGACCTAGTGAGTGAAGCTAGGCAGAAAAAAGTCCTAGTGAGTGAAGCCAGGCAGATGAGAAGTCCTAGTGAGTGAAGCTAGGCAGAGGAAAAGTCCTGGTGAGTGAAGCCAGGCAGATGGAAAGTCCTGGTGAGTGAAGCCAGGCAGATGGAAAGTCCTAGTGAGTGAAGCTAGGTAGAAGCGAAGTCCTGGTGAGTGAAGCTAGGCAAGGGAAATCCAGGTGGATCAAGGGTGATCGGACACCTGGTATTGATAAGTCCAAGTGGGTCAAAGATGACCGGACACTTGACATGAGAAGAAAAGTCCAAGTAGGTCAAAGGGATTGACCAAATACTTGGCACAAGGAAATCCAGATGAGTCAAGGTTAACCAGACATCTGGTGGAAGTCCAAGTGGGTCAAAGGGATTGACCGGACACTTGGTGAGAGAATCCTAGTAGGTCAAGGGTGACCAAAAGCTAAGCATGATGTACCGACAGGTCATGGAGGACCGTATGTTGGTTTGAGGGATGTTTGGACTTGATTTGGCAAGTCTCACATGGGCCGGATCGATCAACCGATCGATTGGCTCATGCCCAATCGATCGGTTGATCAATTGGGTGAGTCCCGCGGAAGGAGAACCTCTCAATCGATCAATGGATCGATTGGGGAGAATTCCCGATCGCACAGAAAGCCTCCCAATCGATCGGTCGATCAATTGGGAGCTGCGATTTTGCACGATAAGTCCTGGATCGATCAACCGATCGATCCAGGCGATTCCCAAGAGCACAGAGGCACTCTGGATCGATCGACCGATCGATCCAAAGCCTCCCCAATCGATTGGGAGCAATTCAATCGATTGGGATTCGACCGTTGGCGTCGTATTTAGCTGTTGGCGAGCGTTTCTCTCGGTAGATCTCTCGGCTTTCTTCTCCAACGACAACAGCGACCACAGAGCTTCTCCACAGTCACTCTCAGCCAGATCTTGAAGGTTCTTGGAGGCATTTCCAAGTCAAGAGGTGAATCTACAGCAAGAAGAAGAAGCTAGGGTTAGGGTTTGTTGTGTAAACCGTGTAAGCCTTCCTTTGTATTTGCTTCTCTTTATTTCTTGTTGTATTGAGAATATTGTAGGGCTTCTCCGCCTTCGGTAGTTACCGAAAAGGAGTGTTTACATAGTGGAGAGTGTGTGAGTGTGTGGATCCTTGGATTAGTCACCTCTTCTTGAGGTGGATACCAAGTAAATCCCTAGTGTTAGCGTTGAGTGTTGTTTCTTTGTATTTTCCGTTGCATTTCACCACAAGAAACAAGCAATGAAGAGCACGAGATCGCGCTGAGCTATTCACCCCCTCCCCCCTCTAGCTACATTTCGACCCTAACACTCTTTACCATTCACAATGGAAAGCTTCAATTCTTGAAAATCAAGAATAAAAAATTTCTTCATGATGGAGATAGAGTAATAGTTTGCTCTCATAGAAAGCTTTGAAGCTCCAAAGAATTCAAAAGGTAAAATTCTCAAGAAAAGCAAATAGAGCAAGGAGCAAATTCACAGGTGCGAGGCAAATGACAAGGGAATCAAATTACTGGTTAGTCTATTGCCAAGCACAATCATGGTCAAAATTGGAGAATACAAGGATGCAAATGAATTATGAAGCAAATTGGCCAAACTTCATGAAGAACCCTCCACTGCACCAAATCAAGAGAAATCCAGAGAGGGTGACTCATTGGAGCAAGACCAAGAGGAAGAGGACTCCGAAGTTGAGAGATACTCAACTCAAGAAGAGGAAGTCCAAGAAGCTTCGTTCTCAAAGGAGTGTAATGAAAAAGGCAAAAGGAGAGTATACTCTTTGTTTTATATATAAGAGGATGAAGATGGAGAGGTCTCTACCTCTAGGATTGAGGGGGGCATACTTCATTGACACCGGATCAAGAAGAGGCTTCCACCTCTGGGTCAAATGAAGAAGAAGAAGATGGTGCCACCTCCACAAGTCAAGGAAAATCAAATGGAGGATCATATGCTACCCCTACAAGCAAAGAAGGTATAACTATTTCAATTTGTAAAAATAAAAGTCATATCATTTGCTTTAAGTGTAGAAAAAGATGACACTACAAAAGTAAGTGCCTCAAGTTTGTCAAGAAGAAGAGCCAAGTGGCACCCAATGCTAAGGAGGTTGACCCCATGACAAAGAAGAGTAAGGAACACATTGTGTGTTTCTTATGCAATCAAAGAGGGCATTACAGGAGGCAATGCCCTAAGGGAAAGAAAACGACCAAAGCTAAAGGAGGAAACTCAACTCAAGTGGGAGCTCTCAAAAGCAAACCCAAGGTATCATTTATTGAGTCTATCCCTTTAAGTCATGATAAAAAGTATGCTAGATCTAGTTTATATCATTTTAATGATATTTATCATGAATATAGGAAGCATGATGGACTGAAGGAAAATTATGTAGTTTATCATGCTAAAACCACTCAACCTAAGGTTAGAAAGATAGATAACAAATTAGGCAATAACTCTAAGGATTTTAGATATAATCTTAGAAATAGAAATGCTCAAGGGAAAAAAAAAATCCAAATATAAGGATTTAAGGTTGGAAAATCAAGTCTTGAGGTCAAGGCTTGACAAATTGTAAAAGGCCCTGAAAAGAATGAAAAATATTCTAAAAGGAAAAAATGAGCATTACCTAGGTCTAGGAACACAAAAGTCATCAAATGACCGTAGAAGTTTGGGATACAAACCTAAGGCTAAAAAGGATGTGGCTTCATACCATTGGGTCCATATAGTTATGGAACCAACTCTAAGTCTAAGGGTCAAGTCAAAGATATAAGGGAAGTTATTCTTAAAAGTATTTTTGCCAAGACCAATGTGACTAAGACTTCTAAGAAGTCAAAGAAAGTCACCAAGAAGGTCACAAGAAAAGCTATCCCTAGAGTTGACCTAAGTGAGTCAAGTGTGACTAAGGCTTCTAAGAAGCCTAGGAAGATCACTAGGAAGGTATCTAGAGAAGTCATCCCTAGTGAATACCTAAAGCATCCAAGGAGCACCAATAGATTTTGGGTTCCTTAGAGCATATTCTCTACACCCTAGATGGGCTTAGAGAGTGTCAACTCTAAATGGGTAAAGGTGGTTAATCCAACCTTGATAAAGTTGACACTTGGAAACATTTTCAAGATTTTTGTTAACCTTTGAAAATCAAAATGATTAATTGATTACTCTTTGTAGGAGCAAATGTGCCAAAATTTGAGGAATTACACTTGATTTAAATTGGCACAACTAATCAAGAGTAAAAGAAATGTCAAGTTGGGTTTTAGTATTTTCTTGGGAAGATGGGGGCAATCTAGATTTAATTTTAAGTTTAGCTAAGGATTAAGGATACTTAGATAGATAATTTAGGTATATTTATTAATCCTAAATTACCATGATTGTTTGCCCATCATATCTCATGACATCATATTTTGCATTCATGCTTATTATGAAAATTAAACAAAAATACCATGGCATATCATACATACATCATGTAGCTATAGTATGTTTTATTTTGAAAATTACTTATTTTGATGTATGCCATAAAATCATCATGCATTAGTTTTAAATTTCGTATAATTAAGGACAATGACATTTAGTAACATGTGACATCCTAGGTAGATGTACATGAATTAAAATGCCTAGATAGATATGCATAATTCCTAGTTTAGGGTAAAACCAAAATCTATATCTTACAAGGACTATAAGGTGACTTGTATATGTTTTAGTGTATATTAGATATAAGTGTGATGTTAGGATGATGAACAAGACTCAAGATATTGGTTTAGTGCATCTATTTGAGTTTTGATTTCATCAAAACACATAGTTATGTGTACTCCAATTATTGGAAAAGATAATGTACAAGTCATGTGCATTGAGCCCAAAGAACATGGTTGGAAATTATTTTTGAAAATCATTTTAAATATACTTTGAAAAACCTCGGTGAAGGCTATCTTTTGATAGTAAACATCATTGAAAAGTTAGATATAAACTAGAAGAAAATATTGAAGTTTTCAAGAGTTTTCAAATTTATGTCAATCTTTGAAAATAAGGTGTATTTTCTTAGAAAATTATTTTTTTCACGATAGTATATACCCTAAATAATGTCTACAAGAAGTTTCATAATTTTTAGAATTTAATAGAATTTTTAGGGTATTTCTGAATTTGGCTGAAATTCACTTTCAGAAAATCAGACCTTCAATCGATCACCTGATTGATTGGAGTGTCTCAATCAATCGGGCAATCGATTGAGATAGGTTTCCCGTGAGCAGAAGCTCACTGAATCGATCAGCTGATCGATTCATTCCTGCCTGGATCGATTAGTGGATCGATTCAGGTGCTTTCTCCGTGAACAGAAGTTCGGGGAATCGATCAACCGATCGATTGAAATGGTGTCAATCGATTGAGTCCCAACTCCAATCGATTGAGAAGGCTGATTTTGACTGGGAAAGTCTAATTTCAGCAACTTAAGAAATTTTTAGTCTCTTTAACCACTCCTAACCCCTTGGAATATATTTATAAGCATTTAAGGGTAGTTTTCATAATAAAAATAACGAGAAATGGTTATGGAACACTAGGTTGAAGTTTAAGTTGATGTTTGCATTCAAATATTGATACTTGAACCTCAAAACTTCAAGTTTTGGGTTTCCAAAAGATTTAGGGATTCCAAATCATTGTTGGTGCAATAACAAAAGTTTGGAGCCTATCTTTAGGAGGAGTCACTCTTTAAGGACATGAAAATTAATTTGTTCAAACACCATGGAAGGTGGTTAACCTTCGTTAAAGTAAATGCTTAAGGTTGAGCATTGAAAAATAATGGAGAGTGGATATCTTCAGTGTTGAGTTATGGATGCTCTAGGATGAGTATTATGAAGTGGATTAGTGCTCAAGGGTGAGCATTGGATACATTGAAGCGTATGAGACCTTTATTGTTGGAATGATGAATGCTTTAGGATGAGCATTGTGAAGTGGTTAATGCTTAAGTGTGAGCATTAAAGATAATGAAGGGTATGAGACCTTCATTGCGATGTTGTGAACAACATGTAAGGTTGGGAACAACATTGAGTAACTCTTCAGGGGGATAATTTTTAGTGTGTGTCAAAGGGAGAGAATGTAGGATTTAAGTTAGGCCTTCATTACCTAAAGAGGGAGTTTGCCCTCTAGGAAAGGGAGAGAATGAAGGAAACTCTCATTCATGCTTTGGCATGAAGGGAAGTTGAGGCTATGAGATTAGCTTAACTTAAATATATTGTCAAACATCAAAAAGGGGGAGATTATTGGTGCAATATCCCCTAGGCCAAGGTTGACCAAGTTGACTAAGCTTGAGTTGGCTCAAGCTTGAGTCTTGATGTTTGGGTTTCGATGTTTGACAATATATGGAAATTATTGGTGCAATCATCTGACTAGAGAGATTGTTAATACAATTCCTCTCTGGTCAAGGTTTAACCAGTTTGATGTAAAAAAGAGTCAAGTATGTCAAGGTTGATCGGGTACTTGATTGGGAAAGTTCTAACTGGAGGTTAGGCAAATGTAAGTCAAACAGGAAGGTTGGCAGGAGAAAAATCCAAGTGGGTCAGTATTGACCGGACACTTGATGGTGAAAGTCCTGGTGAATGAAGCCAGGCAGATGTGAAATCCTGGTGAGTGAAGCTAGGTGAAAGACCTAGTGAGTGAAGCCAGGCAGATTGAAAGTCCTGGTGAGTGAAGCTAGGCAGATGGAAAGTCCTGGCGAGTGAAGCCAGATAGATGGAAAATCCTAGTGAGTGGAGTTAGGTGAAAGTCCTGGTGAGTGAAGCCAGGCACATGGGAATCCAGGTGGGTCAAGGTTGACCGGACACCTGGTGTTGGGAAGCCCAAGTAGGTCAAAGGAGTGATCGGATACTTGGCACAAGACCAGATGAGTCAAGGGTGACCAGACATCTGGTGGAAGGAAGTCTAAGTGGGTCATGGAGGACCGGACACTTGACATAACACTGTAAGTCCAAGTGGGTCAAGGTTGACTGGACACTTAGTACGAGGAGAAAAGTCCAAGTGGTCAAGGGATTGACTAGACACTTGGTGAAGAAGTCCCTACAAGTTAAGGTTGATCGAATGATAGGCACGAGGAGTCCCAACAGGTCAAGATTGACAGGATGTTGGGTTTGGGAGCCCTAGACTTGACTCGGGCGAGCTAGGGTTGGTCAATTTGATCAAGTGATCAAATTGGACCAAGCTCAATTGATCAACTGATCGATTGGGCACAATACTGCGATAAATAGCAGCCCAATCCATCAGTCAATTGATTGGGAAGCGATATCGCGAGCCGATCGATTGGGCACCGCCAATCGATCGGTCGATCGATTGGGGGCTAGTTTTCTTGCAAGGGCCCTAGGAAGCCTGAATCGATCCATCGATCGATTCAGGTCATTTCCAGTAGAGCATAGATGCGCTCTAAATCGATCATCTGATCTATTTAAGCCTCCTCAATCGATTTGTCAGTCGATTGGAATGTGACTGTTGTGCAGGATGCAGGTTTTGGACGGCTAAGATCGCTGGGATCGGACGTGGCAATCGATTGGGAGAATGCCCAATCGATTGGGAGCCCTAGAAGTGCAGATATAAAGGCGACGACGAGTTCAAACGCTGCAACGCTTCTCTCGATTCTTCTCCACCAAGCTCACAACTTTTCCGCCAGTTCTTGGAAGCTCTTAGGGACAAGCGATGTTGCACTTCCAAGGTTCAAGAGGCATTCTTCAACAACAAGGTCAAGCAAGAAGAGGTTTTTCATTTGTATTCTTTTATTTTCTTATTGCGTGTGTTGTATCTTATTGCGTGAGTTTGTATGAAGTTTCTCCACCTCCGGTAGTTACCGAGAAGGAGTGTTTTTCATAGTTTAGAGCATATCGTGTGTGGATCATTGGATTTGTCACCTCTTCTTGAGGTGGATACCAAGTAAATCTTTGTGTTAGCATTGTAAGTTTTTCTTTGAGTTCTATCTGCTGCATATCATCATCATAAAACTAGTAAACGAAACGCGATGAGCTATTCACTCCTAGCTACAAATCGACCCTAATAGCCATGACCTCGCAGCGAGGCTATCACCAAGCTGCAACCTTGCCGTGAGACCGCACCCAACCTAATCAAGGGAGAGGGGATAACGAAGAGAAGATTATTGGAGTGAGGAAATCGGGAGAGAAAGTCGTGCCAGCTGTTGAAATTGCCAGAGAGGGAAGATAGGAGAGAAGCCAAAAGCCGTTGTAATCATCGGGGAGGAAAGGGAGAGAAGCCAAAATTGGGCAAAAGCATGCCCTTGCCGAAATTGTGCCTAGCCAAATGGGTTTAATTAGCAATGAAACTTATTCTGCCGCTATTGATGTCGTTATTTGAGACAAAATTATCATTTTGTCGTTATTTAGCGATGGAATTAATATACCGTCGTTATTTAACAACGAAATATTAATAAGACATAATTTAAATTTCGTCACTAAATTAGCGGTTGATTTAATTTTTGGTTGTTAATTAGTGATAAAATTTCAATTCATCTTTAATTATTGATAAATAGTTAAATTGGTTGCTAATTCAGTGACGGAATTTAAATTTCATTGCTAAATCGATGGCTAATCGACAGGTTTTAATAGTGCATAAATGCATTTATGAAGGTCCCTTTAGGGCGGGATGGTACGATGGTTAAGATATGAGGTGTTACTATATGAAGTTTTAGAGTCAAAATTCGACGTGTTTGAGCATGCTTCCCTTCATGTCTTTTCACCTGCACTAATGATGAATAATCATTCGTGATTTATCTTCTCTGTATTAATATAGAATTAATTAACGGAGATGTTGTACAAGTTAATCATCTTTTAGCAATACACTTATGAGGCAAGCAGATGGCCACTTACGCACTATTTACTTGGAAAAACGTATTAAAAAATTAAGGTAAGTTTTCCGCTTAAAAACCTTTCCGCTTTTACTTATGAAAAAAAGGGATAGATTGTTTATCCTTTGCCTCAATTACTGTTACGAAATCATCACAAGATGGATTTACGAACCATCATTCGATTCATTTGTGAACAAGTTTTTGTAATAATACTCATCCTAGAAATTCTTTAATATCTTGAAAGAGATAATAATACTCATTTGTGAACAAGTTTTTGTAATAATACTCTAAGATGTTCCTCTGGATCCTTGATGTGCTGCACTTGGTCAGCAGAGAAAAATTTGAGGCCCAAGTCAAGATCATGAACAGTTTTGGTTTGTCATACTCGGATTTCATTGCTGCAATGAAGAAATATCCAAGGTTTTTATGGCTTTCCACTGGGGCGTTGCAGAGAAAGATGGAATTTTTAGTCAAGGATGTTGGAATTACACCTTCAGACATTACTAAGCTGCCAGTGTTTCTAACATTCAGTTTGGAAAAGAGGTTAATTCCTCGATTTCATGTAATGGAGATGTTAAAATCTGAAGGGTTATGGACTTCACAAGACACGCTACACACAATTTTCATATCACCGGAACCAATATTTTTGCAAAAGTATGGGCTCCCTTACAAAGATAAATTATCCAAACTGCTTGAAGTCTTGTGAGTTGTAGCTGAGTTTGAGAGGAAAATCCAATAGGACTTTCTTGGATTAGCAAGGATATTGAACTAGTCTTGTTGTTCTTGTTTCTGATACGATTTACTTATTACTTTCCTGGCCGGCCAATTATAAATGTAATTGTTAATATAGACATGAGGATGCTAGTATTTTCCATATTCCTTTTTTACTACCTGATTGACTTGCAAATCACTTAGTTTAGGAAGTTGTCAGTTGAACTCCTTGCAAATAGAAGAAATTGTGTTTTAAATTGTAAAAAAAGTTATTTTGTTTCCTCTTTTCTTTTAGCTAAGTTTTGGTTCATGTTGTGGTACAGTGACATCTGCCAAGGTTAGTGAAAATCACTTTTCTATTCAATCTATCTTGTCCCTTAATATTGTTGAAAGCTTAAGGAGCATAGAATTCTACTTAGAAGCTTCTTTGTTGTGAATCATTGAAAGTGTCACTCTTATTATGCCACCTACTTAAATTTCCTTGTTTGTTAACACAAAAATTGCAGTCTATTTCTGAATGTTGTCAATTACAAATTGTTACAAATATGTGAAGTATTATTTGCCTGATATTCTTCTTGTATAGTTATTTGAATTGTAAAGTGATCATAAAGATCTTATGCTACTATATATATGGTTGTTCTCAAAAGTAGTAGGGGCAATTGCCAAGGCAGCTTTGTTAGGCGACTACATCTCATACTTAGCAGCCCCCTTGACATGTTTTACAAGTAGGATCAGGTGGCCTAGATAGATGTCTTTACATATTTATCCTCTTCTGCTGTTGCAAACTGATTTGTTTGTCCTTTATGGAAGGAGGTCTATCTTCTTTTACCACCTTAATACTTAAATTCTTTAATTTGTGTGCTTATTTATAAGTTGTTTGATTGCATTTATAATGATCAATAATCTATTTTAGTATGTTATTGTATTATGTTTTTTATGGCAATATGAAATTATATATAGTTTGTTGAATTTAATCACTTATATAGATTTGGAATTCTTGTTTTTTTTTTTTTGAATGATTAACCTTCTTCGACGTGTGAGAATCTCTCTCTCTCTCTATATATATATATTGATGCGGTAATAAAGGAGAGTCGTCCTGTCACAGGTCAATTGATACGGTGTCGGTCAAAGTCAAGGCGGTCAATGTCGGGGCTTATGGAAAGAGCTTCGGTCAAAGGTGGTTGTCTGGTTATCTCGGTTAGTAAAGGAGTGGTCAAATGGATCATTTGGTCGGTCAGACAAATGAGCATCATGGGTCGGTCGGACGAATGGACAACCCGTAATTGGTTGGCAGGAAAATGAGTAGTTCGGATCGCTCGTCCGGTAGGAAAACGAGTCGCTCGGACTGTCCGTCCTTTGTAAGAATGACATTACACAGGAGGAGATGAGAAAACAAAAGAAAACACTTCGTCTATCTTCATTAAATATGAAGAAGCCAAGACCAAGAAGAATACTTCATTTATCATTAATGCATAGAAGTCAAGAAAAAAAAGCCTTCCTCTAACAATTAATATCATTAAATAAAGACAGATGAATGATCACAAAGAAAGGTATAAAAGGGTACGCTAGGTATGAGGAAAGACAGGATTGATCATTTTTTTGATTATTCATTATATATCTCTTCGTGATTTTGACTTGAGCGTCGGAGAGTCAACGCTAGATACCTCTATCCTGGTTTGGTTTTGTTTTGCAGGATTGAAGTCTTTATCCCGTCAGTGGTCACCCCATCCCCGGCTTTCCATCTTCCTTCATTCAGACAGGATTAATTTGGTGTCGTATGTGGGAACATGGTCTGTATCCGAATAAGAAGATGTTAGACGTTGGATAACTCACAACAGTGATACTCACAACAGTGATGCTGACGTAAGAGGATCTCGATGCACTAATACAAGCTCGAGTGACGAAGATATCGGAGCAACAACAACAGGCGTTGATCGATCGGCCAACGCCTGAGTCTGCTACCTCTGCAACAGGTTGACCGGTTGAAAGAGAAAGAGAAGATTGAGCGGATCAACTTTTCGCTCAGGAGCCAAATAGGAGATCAATCAGCTCTTATGAGGACGCCCGTAATGTGTCAATCCTCTTCAATCGAGCACTATCATGGGCTCCACTAGAAGAAAGAAGTCGAGCGGATATAGATTAGGGATCTTCTTCGGATGAGGCGCCCGTGCGGGATGCACGAAAGGGAAAAGCGTCGAGGGAAGACGACTCGCCCGAGTGGATCAATCAATAATTTTCAGAAGGGATCCTAAATGACCCTCTGCCGAAGCATTACACCCCGTTAACAATCGAGGAATACAATGGAGCAACAAATCCCGACGACCATTTAGTCAAGTTTGACAACGCGGCCACCCTTTACCAGTATACGGACGGTGTGAAATCGAGTCTTCCTTACCACTTTATCTGGATCGGCGCAATGATGGTTCAAACGGTTGTCGAACAATTCGGTCCACAACTTCAAGGACTTCCGAACGACATTCCTCCATCACTTTGCTAGTAGTCTCCACCATTAGAAGACGAGCATGAATCTATTCTCGCTTAAACAAGGGCCCCGAGAGGCCCTGAGGGCATATATCCAACGCTTCAATCAGGTGGTGATGGACATTCCAACAGTCTCCACAGATGTGTTGGTAAACGCCTTCACCCAAGGGTTCACCGAGGGAGAGTTCTTCCGATTGCTCATTTGGCGGCCGCCGAAGGACTTTGGTCATCTCTAAAAGAAGACCAATGAATACATTAATGCCGAAGAAGTCCAGGCGGCAAGGAAGAAGGAGATGGTCGCCGAGCCTACAGGAGCATCCGAGCGGCGTCAACCGAGCAGTCATCAACCATTTAAAGGGCCTCGGTTGGGAGCCACTCCACACCAGGAGACTCGGCCACATGTCGTACAGCAAGTGGCGGCCGCTCATCCAAGAAGCAAGAGGTGGGCACCGATGTTTTGTATCTTCCACCAATCGACGACGCACAACACCAGAGACTGCTACGACTTAGCAGCTAGCAGGGCAGTTCCGTGTAGATACCGTTGACGATCACCACTTTTGGATCGGCGTCACCAAAGCCAATCTGCAGAACGAAGGAATTCAGAAAGGATGATCGGACCACGCCACCACCAACCACAAAGGGACTGAATCCTTGCCCGAGCCTCCTCCGAACGAACCAGAATGCCCTCAAGGGAAGAAGAGAATCGAAGTAACATTGCTCGGGGGAGATAGGAATGATCGCCAGCGGGCCGACCGACGGAGATTCTAACCGAGTAAGGAAGTTGCATGCGCGCCGACTCGAGATCCACGGCGTTGGCTGCAGTAAGGAGAAAGCTGAGGGATCCGAGATTAGCTTCGGGTCTAAGGATTTGAAGGGAGTGGAGGTCTCCCAAGACGACGCATTAATCATCCGAGTGGTAATTGCTAATTATACAATCCATCGTACTTTTATTGATACAGGGAGCTCGGTAAATATCATATACAGGAAGACATTCGATCAATTGCAAATTGATCGGAGTGAACTGCTGGTAATGACGACTCCGCTCTACGACTTCACAGGCAATGAAGTGTTGTCGGTCGGCCATATCAAGTTAGCCATTTCACTCGGAGAAGAACCCCTGAAGTGAACAAGGACCACAAATTTCATAGTGGTAGATGTGCCTTCGGCCTACAATGTCATCTTGGGTCGACCGACACTCAATGAGTTCTAAACGGTGGTGTCAACTTACTATTAGAAGATTAAATTTTCTGTGGACGGTAAGATAGGAGAAGTCAGAGGAGACCAGTTAGCCTCTCGGCGATGCTACGTCGAGATGGTCAAGTCTAAAGCGAGAGCCGCTCGGAAAACCCCGTGTTTGGAGGTAAACACCATCCTTGAGAAACCCCCCACGCTGGTTTACAAAGAAAAAGAAGTTCAGATCCACCCTAACTGTCCGAAAGAAACCACCTTCATCGCTTCCTATCTAGAGGACGAGAAAAAGAGCAGAGCTGGTAGCTTGATTGAGACAAAATCATGATGTGTTCACTTAGACGACACATGAGTTGTCCGGCATTTCGCCAAGTGTGGCTTAGCACGAACTACACGTCTGACCGGACGCACGGCTAGTAAAACAAAAGAAAAGGGACTTCAACACGGAACAAAACTTCGTCATTTGAGCGGAGATAGATAAATTGCTGGAGGCCGACTACATATGAAGGTACAATTTCTGAGTTGGCTTGCTAACATCGTACTGAGCCCCAAGCCAGACAACAAATGGAGGGTCTGCATAGACTTCCGTGACCTGAATAAAGCGTGCCCAAAGGATTTCTATCCGCTGCCCCTGATAGACCAGATAGTGGACTCTACGGTAGGCTGCGAGCTGATCTACATGCTCGATGTATATCAAGGTTATTACCAAGTGCCGCTCGCCCGAGAAGATCAAGAAAATATTATCTTTATCACGGCCGACGAAACATTTTGCTATGACGTCATGTCGTTCGAACTAAAGAACGCCGACACCATCTACCAGAGGCTCATGAACAAGGTGTTCCAGTGGCAGATTGACCGAAACATAGAGGTATATGTCGGCGACATATTAATAAAATCTCCAAGAGCTATTGATGTTTGCACAGACATCAACGAGACTTTCCAAACTCTGAGGGCTTATGTAATAAAGCTGAACCTAAACAAATGCCTGTTCGGTGCTAAGAGTGGTCGATTCCTGAGATACATTGTCACCGAGCCGGGGATCGAGGCGAATCCTAACAACGTCAAGACTTTGCAAGATATGCCACCGCCACGCAACTTGAAGGAAGCCCAACGGCTGATCGGGCGTATTACCGCTCTGTCTAGATTTATATCCAAATCATCCAACCGGAGCCTACTAATTTTCAAGGTGTTGTGTCGGGTGATAAAATTCCAGTGGGATGCAGAGTGCGATCGGGCGTTTGAAGAACTTAAAGATTATCTCAACTCCTTGCCTATATTAGCTAAGCCGAGCATAGGAGAGCCGCTCTGGATCTATCTATCGTCCACCGAGAATGTGGTCGACTCGGCATTAGTTAAGAAGAATGGGCAAGAGCAACAGTCCGTGTATTTTTTAAGTCATATATTGAAAGACGTTGAATCCCACTGCACTAGTCTGGGAAAATTAGCTTACGCTTTGGTATTAGCTGCTCGGAGACTCCGCCTGTACTTCCTCTCCCATCCAATCATCGTGATGACCAATAGTATCTTGGGAAGAGTCCTCCTCAACCCAGAAGTATCTGGTCGGCTGATCAAGTGGACAACTGAACTAAGTGAATTCGACATCCAATACCAACCCCGAACGGCGATAAAAACCCAGGCCTTGGCTATTTTCGTCATACAAATCCGGAACGACGAGCTAGAAGCAACTTGGAGAATATATGTTGACGACTCTTCCACCTGGCAAGGCAGCGGGATCGACATCCTGCTCATTTCCCCAAGGGAAGACCTAATGTTCAGTTCGGCTGGATTATCACGCCACTAATAATGAGGCTGAGTATGAAGCCTTGATAGCTGGCTTGCAAGTAGCGAGGTATGTCGGAGCCACAAAGGTCCTCGTTCACTCGAACTCCAGTTGGTCGCCCAACAACTGTCGGGGGCGTTCGAGATTAGCAACCCCAGATTCAAGTTATATGTAGAAGCCTTCAAGAAGCTAAAGATAAATTTTTAGGAAGTCACTATACAGAAGATTCCTCGATTGAACAATCAAGCAGCAGATGAACTAGCTAAGTTAGCTAGTTCATTATCACCGGTCGTGATCAACCAGTCGAAAGAATAGGTTTCTTTGGTAGCGCATATTGATCGGATGAAGGGAGTTGCCTTTTCGAGCGACTGGAGAACACCGTTAATCGAATTTCTCCGATCGGGAAGTACGCCGATCGACCAAGAGGCGACACATCTATTAAAGAAGAGAGTCGGACGATTCACCTTGGTCGGAGATCAGCTGTACAAAAGAGCCTTTTCTAGGGCTTTGCTAAAGTGTGTTGAACCAGAGGACGCAATGTACATCTTGCAAGAATTACACCAAGGCTCCTGTGAAAGCCATCCGGGTGGCTGTTTGCTAGCCCGAAAGATTCTCCTAGCCGGATCTTTTGGCCAACGCTCCAAGAGGATGCTATTCAGACGACAACCACATGCTTGTCCTGCCAAAAGTATCACAATACTTTGCACCGACCGACCAAAGAGATGAAGTCGTCTACAGTATCCTGTCCGTTCAACCAATGGGGCATGGACATCATGGGGTAATTTCCCATGGTGACAGGTCAACGAAGGTTCCTGCTCGTTGCAGTGGACTACTTTTCAAAAATGGGTGGAGCCTGAGCCCCTGGCAAAGATAAGTGAGCAGATGATCATCAAGTTCATTTGGCAGAACATCCTCTATCAGTTCAGTATCCTCCGTTGGATCGTCTCGGATAACGGGAGACAATTCACGGGTCAGAAGCTCAGGGAGTGATGCGAAGGCTATGATATCCAACAGGCTTTCACCTTAGTTGCCTACCCCCAGAGCAACGACCAGGCAGAGGTCACAAACCGAGAGATCCTCAGAGGCTTATGAGCCCGGCTCGACCACGTAGGAGGTAGCTGGGCCTAGAAGCTCTCAAGTGTCTTTTGGGCACTTCGCACGACTCCAAAGGAGACAACCGACGTAACACCATTCTAGCTAGTGTACGGAGGAGAGGCGGTGGTTCCTGTAGAAGTGGGAGTAGAATTCGATCGGGAGCGACTCTACGACGAGGGAAATGACGAGCGAAGATTAATGGAGCTTGACTTGATGGATGAAACGCGTGATAAAGCGGTCGTGCGGCTAACAGCTTACCGACAGCGGATAAGGCAGAACTACAACAGGAGGGTGATCTCGAGGTCCTTCCAGGTCGGTGATCTGGTGTGGAAGAAAATCAAGCTGGTCGGCGACGTCACCAAACTCGAGACACCATGGGTGGGGCTTTACAAGGTCGTACAGAAACTTCACTCAGGGGCTTATTACTTGGAAGACGAAAACGGAAGACGACTCGAGTGACCATTGAGTGTGAATCATCTCTAATCCTACAGGCTTGGGTGAGAGGTGCGTGAGCAAATATAAATGTACTTGTGTATATGTCTTCTGAATGCAGGGCCAACATAAATAAAAAACAAAGTTTTCCAGACTCTTGGGCCAACCAGGGCAAGTTAAAAGTCGAGCAACGACCTTAAATCGCTATCTTCGTTAGCGGTTGAGCGGTGACCTTAAACCCCTGTCTTCATCAACGGTCGAGCGGCAACCTTAAACCCTTGTCTTCGTCAACGGTCGAGCAGCAACCTTAAACCCCTGTCTTCATTAACAGACGAGCGACGTGTTAGAGTGTATACTAAAAGCCTAGCTTTTGGTATAAACATTTATCTAAAAATAAGAATCATATTGGTCAAATGTCTACATTTATGATAAATGTAGTTGTTCAATTAATTTATATTGTAGATAACATGGTGTGTGGTGTCACACATAGAGGATCATGTTATCAGTTTCTTATAAATTATAAACAGTAGCTCACGACCATAATGGAAAGGAACAAACCATTGGAAGGTCGTAGTGTAATTAGGTATCAGTTTATCTTGACTGTATAATTACACTAGTACACTCAGAGTGTATTGAGTAGGACCATTTGAGGTCGTTTCTTTTATACTGACTTTATAAAGAAACAAAGACCTCGGTTATTATGGAAGTGTGTGCTCTTAATCCTAATATAATAACAAGCACATATATTTGATATTTATTTCTTTAATTTATCAATGGGTGAGATTTAGTTCGATAAATCAATAAGCCCGATAAGTTGGGAAATGATATCACTTATAGTGTGTGTTGTTGATTATAGAAGGAAACTATGTCCTAGTGATACTAGGTTGATAATGTCCTCAAGAGGAGCTCATAAGGATTGTCATGTTAAACCCTGCAGGTGGACTTAGTCCGACATGATAATAAGGTTGAGTGATACTACTCTTGAACTAAGATATTAATTAAATGAGTTGTCAGTAACTCACTTAATTAGTGGACATTCGATATCTTAAACACAGGGAGACTAACACACTCATAATAAGAAGGAGCCCAAAAAAATGTAATTTGGGATTGGTACGGTAGTTCAATAATAGTTCTCTAGTGGAATGAATTATTATTGATAAAATTAAGTTGTGTGTTCGGGGCGAACACGGGATGCTTAATTTTATCGGGAGACCAAAACCAATTCCTCCTCTCGGTCCCTATCGTAGCCTCTTATTTATAGAGTTCTATACCCACCTATACCCACCTTCTATACCCACCCAATAGGGGCCGGCCAAGCTAGCTTGGGAACAAGCTAGGGCCGGCCTAGGTATAAGATTGGGTGGCCGGCCCTAGCTTGAACCCAAGCTAGTAGGGCCGGCCAAAATAAATTAAAAAGAGATTTTAATTTTAATTTTTATTATGTGGGAGATATAATTTATTAAAGAGAATTAAAATTAAAATATCTCTCTTGTAAAAGATCTACAAAAAATTAAAGAAAGAGATTAGATCTCTTTCCTTATTTGTAGATTGGTGAGATATTTTATTTTCTCTTTAAAAATTATTCACATGTTGTAAAATTAAAATTATAGAAATTTCTTTTAACCATGTAGAGATTTTTAAAGAGAAATTTTAATTTTAAAATTTCCGGAAACAAATTAGGAAGTTTTAATTGTTGATTGAAACTTGTCCAATTTGTTCTCCAATGATGTGGCCGACCAATACATGGATAAAAAGGAAGTTTTATTTAATACTTCAAATTAATTCATGTCAAGAAAAATTAAGGAAATTTTATTGTAATTAAATTTCCTAATTTGCCTAGGCCAAGGAATATAAAAGAAGGGGTGAGGGTGCCTTCAAGAGACACAACATCTATTATTTTCTCTCCCTCTTTTGTTCCTTGGTGTGGCCGGCCATCCTCTCCCTCTCTTCCTCTTGTGGTGGCCGAACCTCTCTCTCCCCCTTGGAGCTCTTGTGGTGGCCGGATACTACTTGGAGAAGAAGAAGAAGAAGGAGAGAAAGCTAGCATCTCTTGGAGCTTGGTTAGTATTTTGGTTTTTCTCCTTGGTGAAGTTTTCCTTTGTAGCCGAACCTTGCTTGGAGGAAAAGAAGGTGGTTGGTGGTTTCTCATCTCGGTAGATCATTGCCCACACAACGTCCGAGGTTAGAAGAGGAATACGGTAGAAGATCAAGAGGTTTTTCTACAAGGTATAACTAGTAATTTTTATTTCCGCATCATGTTAGTTATTTATGGAAATAATACTAAATACAAGAGGCTTACGATTCTAGAATTTCGAATATGTTTTTCGATGTTGTGTTCTTTTGTTTTTTTTCTTTTCCTTGTGATTTGATTGTTCTTTTAAGTTAACCTAAAGTTATTTTAGGAAATTAAATATTAGCTTTCTATAAAAGGTTTTGTCTAGTCGGTGGTGGTTGCTCCCATATCCAAGAAGGCCATGTGCCTCGCCACGTCAGTACTGGGAACCGATTATGGAAATTAATATTTAATGGAATTAATAACTTAAGGCGATTTGGGTCGAACGTGTTAAGTTCCGCAGGAGACCCAAGTCAAAACCTAAAAGAACGAATAGATTAAGTTTTGGATCAAACGTGTTAAGTTCCGCATGCGAACCAAAATTTAATTTAAAAGAACACATGGTAGCTAGGAAAAGGTTCAGACCTTTGTACAAAATTTTTGTACAGTGGAACCTCTAGGTTTTCCGAGTAGCAACCAACACGACGACCTTAAACCCCCGTCTTCATCAGCGGTCGAACGACGACCTTAAACCCTTATCTTCATCAGTGGTCGAGAGGCGACCTTAAACCCTTGTCTTCGTCAAAGGTCAAGCAGCGACCTTAAACCCCTATCTTCGTAAGTGGTCGAGCGACAACCTTAAACCCCTGTCCTCGTTAGCGGTCGAGCGGCGACCTTAAACCCCTATCTTCGTCAGCGGTCGAGCGACGACCTTAAACCCATGTCTTCATCAATAGTCAAGCGACGACCTTAAACCCCTGTCTTTGTCAACGATCGAGCGGCGACCTTAACCCCCTATCTTCGTCAGCGGTTGAGCAATGATCTTAAACCCCTGTCTTCGTCAACGGTCGAGCGACGACCTTAAACCCCTATCTTCATCAACGGTCGAGTGCCGACCTTAAACCCATGTCTTTGTCAACGGTCAAACGGTGACCTTAAACTTTTGTCTTCATCAACGGTCGAGCGACGACCTTAAACCTCTATCTTCATCAGCTATTGAGCGATGACCTTAAACCCCTGTCTTCGTCAACGGTTGAGCGGCGACCTTAAACCCTTATCTTTATCAACGGTTAAGCGGCGACCTTAAACCCCTATCTTCGTCAACAGTCAAGCAGCGACCTTAAACCCCTATCTCCGTTAGCGGTCAAGTGGCGACCTTAAAACCATGTCTATGCTATAACGGTCAAGCAACGACCTTAAAAACAAAACAGATCAATTGGCTAAGTAGATAAGTCGTTGCTGATCGGGAGAAACACGAGGCCACACTTGTTTACGTGACGCTTGAAAAATGAGTTGAAAAAATAAAATACTAGAAGAATATAAAGGCTATCCGGACGAACAAACATTCAGTGAAACTTCAAAATTTTTTACAGAGGCAGAACTCTTAACAGGCTCACTCCAGATAATTTAAGACATCATTAGGCAGTGACTCAGTCAGCTTGTCCCGACTGATAACCTTGCTTGATAGAGCGGCGGGGAGGTAGCCGCCTTCCCTGAGTTGGCCGAACGTCCCTTCGATCGCTAAGTCGAACAGACGAAATGCCCGATAGGCGATCTTGTCATTAAAAGCATCCGACCGGATGTAGGATCACTTCATGAGCTCGAACCTACTTGACTCGACCTCTTGATAAGTCTCTAAGGCCGTTTGGGAAGTGTCCAACTCTGCCTTCATCGCCGCCAGCTCCTCATCTTTTGTAGTGAGTTGGGTTTTCGCGACAGTCTGCTCGGCCAACCGTCCGTCCTGTTTTGCTCTTTAAGTAGCTTCAGCTTCCTTCAAGTTCTGGACCAACATCCGAAACTCTTTGTTTTTTATTTCCAGATCTTCAATAGCCCAGAGTTTCCTAGTATTTGCCGAATGGATTTTGGATTCAAAGGTGCTGGCTTGTTTATTAAGCCGAGCTAATTGGTTGGCATGTTCAGCATTTTTTCCCTTCTCCGCCTCCAGCTGCTCGACACTCTTAGCCAAATTGGCTCTTAGTTGAGCCATCTCAGCATTCATCTATGCTTGTAAAGCAGATGATTGGCCGCTCGGCACCCTCTGCTGCTTAACTTCCTGCTCCAGAAAAGCAAGCCTTTGACACATAGCCAGACTCTCTCCCCCAATACTGCGAGGAACAAGGAAAAAATAAGCGTCAATCGGAGATGCATTAAGAACATACCAAATACTTACCCTAGTGAACATCTGGGTATGGCTGTCCGCGAGCGCCCCCTGAGGCATGACCGCTGGACGAGCTCGTGTGTTCGCCCATATTTGTGCGAGCGCCCCCTGAATGATTATTTGGTGATCGGGGGCTCGAGATTCAGCATCGTCCGACTCACGTCATTCCTCAGTCGGAAGATGGATAACCACCGTTATGTGGTGTTGGCTGCTCGAGGTTGATTGGGTTGAGGTCGCTCTACCGGATGGCTGAGATGTTGGCGTCGGCCGGATACAAGACTTTTTAATCTTCGACAGCCTTGGAATAAAAGGAATTGGCAGCGCGCAAATAGTTCCCTGTGGCAGTCCGGATAGGGATGGTGTCCGATTCGATGATGTAGGGGGGAACGGTCATCGTGGCGGGAGCTGGCGTCGAGGTTTCAACCCGTTTGGTGGAAGGAAGGTGCATGTTAGTCCTGGTGGGGGTTTGCACCACGGAGGAAGCAGATCGCGATGTCGCCTCTGCCCGGCGCCTTTTGCGGCTTATCAATGGTTCCCTAGAAGAGACCGAGTTTGACGTCCCCTCAACCGGAATCACCAGCAACTGTGTGGAGGGAGGATTCGATGCACCAACCGCTCCACCAGTAGGCGTCCGGCTAGCTATCCCTTCGCTCACTAAGGCTGGCGCTCCCTCGCTCTCTCTAAGCGGGTCTTCTTATGAGCTGATCGACTGCACACCTCGACTCTCAAACTTGACCACGACTACCGCATTGATCTCAGCGTCTGCAAGCTTGGTTTTGCCAGCCAGACGTGCACGCAACATGACTTGAGCTGCAAAAGAAAAGGAAAAAATTAGTTAGATTCAAACGTTATAACCAAGCAGGAGCGTACCTAGGCTGGACGGAAGCTTCGTGGGGATCGGGCTCAAGCCGAATACGTAGAGGACCCCCTCGTGTAGCAATTTGTGAATATGGTACTTTTGCCCGACCAATTGTGAGGCAGCATGGAGGTAGTTCGAGCGGCTCTTGTATTTTTTGAGCTCTAGCGGGTTCGGCACCTCTAATTGCTAGCCAGTCGAGAAATCGGGACGATCGGGGAATTTGACAAAAAAGTAGTATTCCCTCCAATGTTTATTGGAGGATGACATCTTATCGAAAAAGACCAAGCCCACTCGGGCTTGGAATAAGAAGGTTTCCGGCTCAGATAATTTTGGATAATAAAAATAATAGAAGAGCCGAGGAGTAAGGGAAATGTTATGCAGGCAGAATAGAACAATGACCCCGCATAACAGCCGAAAGGAGTTTGACACTAGTTGGTGGAGAGAAATACGGAAATATTTGTTGGTGCAGTTAGCACTAACGGTCAACTTGGGTTTTGATGAATGACAGAGTAGGTTAAGTTAGTTTCGTTGTGATCTAACACTTTGACTAAGTGTGTAGGAGAAGCCCAGCTGGGTCGACGGGCCGACTGGATAGCTGTCATGAAGCCCAGACAGGTCGACGGGCTGACTGAATGTCTGACACGAAACCTAGTTAGGTTGACGGGCAAACCAGATAGCTGACACAAAGTCTAGACAAGTCGACGGGCTGACTAGATATCTGGCACGAAGTCTAACTAGGTCGATGGGTTGACCTGATAGTTGGCACAAAGTCCAGACGGGTCGACGGGCTGACCGGACGTCTGGTAGGTAAGTTAAGATAAGTCACTTGAGGGGAGTAACTTGGTGAGGACACGTTCCTTGTTCGAGGGAACAGTATGCTTCAATCCAACTTAGAACCATTTCGGGAATCTAAGTTGAGATCATGACTAGATTCTGGTCTCGGTGAGACGAAATCTAATTACTACTCTTTTAATATAATTGTGATAACTTTTGTTTAGTAGGGTAATTTTTATTTTGCCTCACACTAACACTTTCTTGTAGAAAAAGGACTTTCTGGAGAAAGGTGGTCCGGGTGTCTGGAAGGGATCCGGGCGCCCGGAATTGGTCCGGGCGCTCGGAAGGGATCTGAGCTCCCGGAAGACAAAATCTATCTTGTCGCAAATTTGGAGCTCGCTGATTGGCTGGACCTACGTCACAGTCCGGGTGCCTGGAGCATGCCTATAAAAGAAGGCCTCCACGGAGCATCAAATACAAGAACATCTTCCAACGACCGCTCTACTGCGCTGTGCTCCTACGACATTGCGAAGCCTCTCCGACAACTTGCGACTCAAGTCTTCTTTTTCAATTGTTGTCGGTATTTCGTTTTAAGCATTCTTGTACTTACATCTATAATCACGTTTTCGAATTGCTAGTGAATTGCCCAACGAAAGCACTCGACGAGTGTGAGCCTTGGAGTAGGAGTCGACAAAGGCTCTGAACCAAGTAATACCGGTTTTGTGTTAGCATTGTGTTTTGCTTTTATTTTTCCGCTGCTTACTCTAACTCGATAATGAATTTTTGATCACTATTTACCCCCCTCTAGCGACTTCTACGATCCAACAATATTTACAAACAGCGGAAAAGAAAGGGTGGATTGGGAACCGTAGACCGGTGGTAAATTGGTCTATGAAAAATGTTACAAAACAACGCGGTGGTTCAGCCGGACGGTCAAAAATAGAGGGGAGACCAATTTGATAGTTAGGTGGAATTTCATATGCATCCCTCAAACTCTCTGCATCGCCTGCGTCGAACCTACACTGGATGGAAGTGTACCAAAATCCAGGGACGATGACGGGAGGTTGAGATGAGCTTGTCATCGAAAGAACGAAAGAATAAGATCGAAGATGAACGATAAACGAACACTAGACTGAATTGATCGAGGAAGATCACATGGAATCGATCAAAGAAGCGGGAGATTACCGGAGTACTAGGAGATCACCGACGAAGAAGCGGAATGCCACAACGGCGAAGCTCGAAGACGAAGGCACGAAGTGGAGAAGACGATGGTACACGCGAGGCTTATAAACTTCACGGTCGGGCGCTCTCAACCGTCTGATCCAAGGTTTCTAAAACTTAGAAGAAGATCTAACTGTAGAATCCAAAAAGGTGCTAGTCACATCAACAGAGGATATCCGATTGTATTGTCAGGCGTGCGACGGCAGAAAGAGGGCCACGTGACATGCGGTTACCAGACAACATTTAATGAACTTAATTAAAAGGGATGGTCGCGTGCTCAACCATAATTGTCAAGGATTTGCACAAGTTTCGAGAAATATGAATGAAGTCAGCGACGACTGCTCTCGCTCAATGAAGCGCATTTGGAAAATTTTCGAAAGTATTACCGTTCATCGTCTCGATTTGCATAAGGTTACTGAACCGATCGTCCGTTTGCCATGGTTAGACAACAACTGAGCGGCGTTGGTTGATGCACCGATAATATACTAGGGACCGAACACTCCGATCGGATGTAGAACTCACTAAGGAAACCAGTGGTCCTGTCAGTCGGACATGCAACCTCCTTCGACTAGACTTGAGGAGGAGGCTTGTGATGCGGCGATAAAGGGGAGCCCACTTGTCATGGGCCAATTGACACGGTGTCGGTCAAAGTCAAGGAGGTCAACATCGGAGCTTATGGAAAGAGCCTCGGCTAAAGGTGGTTGTCTGGTTATCCCAGTCGGTAAAGGAGTGGCAGAGTGGATCACCCGGCCAGTCAGACAAATGAGCATCATGGGCCGGTCGGACAAATGGACAACCTGTAGTTGGTTGGCAGGAAAATGAGCCTCTCAGACCACCCGTCCAGTAAAGAAACGAGCCGCTTGGACCACCCGTCCTACGCAAGAATGACACTACACAGGAGGAGACGAGAAAACAAAAGAGAACGCTCCGTCTATTATCAAAACCAAGAAGAACACTCCATTTATTATTAATGCACAGAAGTCAAGACAAATAAACCTTCCTCTGGTAATTAATATCATTAAATAAGGACAAATGAACGATAACAAAGAAAGGTATAAAAGGGTACGCCAGGTATGAGAAAAGGTAAGATTGATCATTTTTTTGATTACTCATTCTCTCTTCCTGATTTTGACTTGAGCGTCGGAGGATCAACACCAAGGACCCCTGCCTTGGTTTAGTTTTGTTTTGCATGATTGAAGTCTTTATCCCATCAATGGTCACCCCATTCCTGGCTTTCTAGCTTTTTTCATTCGGACAAGATCATAATTATATATTATTATTATTATTATTATTATTATTATTATTTTTAAAATCAATAATTTTTTAAGAGGAATATTATATGGACTCATACACTCTACAGTATCCAAATGTTTGGATTTTATTATTATTATTATTTTAAAAATTAATATTTTTTAAAGAGGAATATTATATTATGTGAGTATTTAAAATTTTTTATTTTGAACACTAAGAGAAGTTGGAATCTAAAAGAAAAATTTTATTGACTCCCATCTATTATAACCTTTCTCTTAAATTTTAAAATCTTGAACTTTAAATACATATAATATTATAGTATCTAAAGTTTTTAATTTTGAAAAGTATAATTCAAGAGGGAAGCTTGAATCTTAGAGGAAAAATCTATTGACCCAAACTCATTATAATAATACAACTCTTAAATTTTAAAATCTTGAATCCTAAATACATATATTATACTTTCAAAAAAATAAAAAAAATAACATTATGGATTGATCTAGGCGCCTAAGTCAATCGAGGCAGCTGGAGTCAATCGAGGCGTCCTGGGCCTATAGGGTTGCACGGTGTAGAGTCTGCAGTATAGTAAATTCGTGTGTGTATATATACACAACCCTACTCTGCTGCGATATCCAGACGTCTGGATTCAATTTTTTTATATCAATATTTTTCTTAAAAAGGAATACTATACCAGTGAATATCTAAAATTTTTAATCTCGAATACTATAAACTAAGAGAGAAGCCTGGACCCTAAAGAAAATCTTATTAGCTTAAACTCATTATAATTCAATTCCTAAATTCTAAAATCTTAAACCCTAAATACATATAATATACCCCGTTAGTATCTAAAATTTTTAATTTTGAACACTATAACTCAAAAAGGGGCAGTTGAACGATAAAATGAAAATCTTATTGACTCAAACTCATTATAACCCAACTCCTTAATCCAAAACTTTTGAACCCTAAATACATATAATATACCCCATAAAAATAAACAAATAATAAAAAAATATTCCGATTGAATCTAGGGCATGGATTGAATCCAAGCGCTTGGATTCAATCCCAGGTGTCTAGATTCAATCCAAGCGCCCGGGGTTCATAGGGTCGCGCGACAGTGAGTCCGCAACATAGCAAACTCATTCATGTATATATACAGAGCCGACCCTGGGCCAGCTACCAAGGCCCTTGCCAGGGCCTAAAAATACTAAGGGCCCAAAAAATATAAATAAGTATATATTTTTTTTAATAAACTTTTTATTCTTTCTCACTCTCGCGTTTCTCGTCGCCTGTTGTCGAAGCCTTCTCCGAAGTGACAGAGCCCTAGCTCTCTCGACTCTCACCTTCGTGACGATTCTGCTCGGCTACCATCCTCACTGACCCCGACGTCTCCAATGCCTTTAACCTTACCATCTAGAGGATATCGCCAGCGTCGCTAACCTTAACGGCTACTCCTCCAGTCCTTCAGTTAGTAATCATTTTTTATTGATTTGGGCAACCGTGGTTGGCGACCAGATCTTGATTCTTCACCTAATTAATTAGGGTTTTTATTTGTTGCTTGATTAGGCAATTGATTAGGGTTTGTATACCTGGATTTTACCAAAATTTTAACTTTTGCTTTTCAATTTACAATTTTGCATCGAATTTGTTCAGTACAACCCCCTTATCAAACCTCCTTACTCCCTCTTTCACTCGAGATTAGTAAGAAGAGCAATCTGAGGAAGGATGCTCTTGTGGCTGGTATGGTGGCATAATCATAGCCCTACGGGTGCAGCGCAAGTAGAGGAAAAAATGATAAGGCGAGGGGCATAATTGATAGAGAGAAGAGGGAGGAGGTGAATAGTAAGATTATAGCTTTATCCGTCAATTGAGGAGGGAGGCCACAAGGTCGTCTTCTTTATTGAGAAGAATGGAGGGAAGACCAATTCCAAGAAGCTGCTCCCCTTATCGTCCGTGAGACCCTCAATGAGAGAATCACTGTCCTCCCATCAGCTTAGTGTTGGATCGAAGAGAATTTAGATATCTCCACAATTGCATGATATTGTCCACTTTGGGCCTAAGCCCTCATGATTTTGCTCTTGGGCTCTCCCCCAAAAGGCCTCATACCAATGGAGATATCTTTTCTCTTATAAACCAATGATCTATCCCATGTGTTTCCAATATGGGACTATGTTTGCAACCTTGCAACCTCAACAATCCCCCCCTCAAACAAAGGACCATAGGCTTCCCACGTTCGATCCTCGACCCACCAGGTCTTCCTGCCCCTCGGTCCACCCAACCTACTAGGACTTCCTTGCCTAGTCACAACTAGGACTTCCTGCCTGGTGTCTGGTCCTCTTGATCCGAACATAGGAGCCCCCACTTTCTTTGTTCGAGGTCAATATTGTACCCACATGGCTCAATCATACCATAGCTCTTGTGCACAGTCTGCGGTTAAACCTTCTAACAGTCCGGGCTCTGATACCAATTGTTGGATCGAAAAGAATTTAGATATCTCCACAATTGTATGATATTGTCCACTTTGGGCCTAAGCCCTCATGGTTTTGCTCTTGGGCTCTCCCCAAAAGGCCTCATACCAATGGAAATATCTTTTCTCTTATAAACCAATGATCTATCCCATGTGTTTCCAATATGGGACTATGTTTGCAACCTTGCAATCCCAACACTTAGTACATCCCCCTTATCAAATCAAGGGAAGAAAAAAAAATCACCTAAGTAAATACTGTTGGAACCCCAAGGTTGTTTTGGTGTGATCAACAAGTTAAGTTAGGTCCTGTGTATTTTTAACCTTGTGTCTAAGTGTGTAGGAGCTTAGGAGCACAGGTAGTCGAACGGAAGACGCAGCTACCGAGAAGGACGGCACATGGTGCATCCGAGGGACGAGGCGCTACAGAAGAGTACACCGACGGACGAGAAGGAAGCGTGCGGTGGTTCTGAGGGACGAGAAGCCGGAGTGGAAGACTGCTCGAGGACCAAGAGATGCAACTAGTGAGAAGGTTGGCACGAGGTGCAATCGAGGGATGAAGACTGCGGATGAGTACACTGACGGACGAGAAGGAACCACGCGGCGATTCTGAGGGACGAGAAGCCAGAGCGGAAGCCTGCTCGAGAAGACCGGAAGTTGGGTTCGGGTGAGCCCTATTCCGGATAGCAGAGATCACCCAAACGAGCGGAAGACTCGGTCTGAGGCGAACGGAGCCGGAGCAGAAGACCCAGGCTGAAAAAAAGTCAACGAGGTTGACTTTCCCAGCCGGGGCGCCCGGAACCCTTCCGGGCGCCCGAAGTTAACTTTTTGACCAGAGCGCGTCAATTGCAATCTGAACGTTGGGGGATAAAGTTTTATCTCCCCAGGGCGTCCGGAACCCTTTCGGGGCGCCCTGACCAAGGCTATAAATACAACCTTGGTCTAGAAGCTTTCATTTATCTCAAGCAATTCACTTCCAACACTTGTACGCTCAATTTCTAGTTAGCTTTTTTATGCTGCGCTTCATCGTTGTAAGAGGCTTCTCCGCCTGAAGGAGTTTTTAGTGCGATCATCTTTCTTGGATTAACAATCATCCCGGTTGTAACCAAGTCAAATCCGGTGTCTTTTCTTTTTGTTATTTTCTGTTTAGCTAATTTATGCAAATGTTAGTTTAAGAAAGTTTGAGAAAGATTTTTTTTTTATTTTCAGACTATTCAACCCCCCTTCTAGCCGGTCGCCACGGTCCAACAAATACAAGTCAAGCAAAAACAAACGTGTTAGATTGTTTTTTATTGATTCAAAATTTTAAAATTTACATACCAATATTATACTTCCATTTTTCTTCCATAATCAAGATGTCTCTTCCACCATATTTTTTTTTCTCTTATCCATTTAGATACAACTTGCAATATGCTATCATATTTTCTACTTATTATTTCCTCAGCTATCGACTAGCTCTGACCATGGACAACGACCCTTACTCCTCTTATTGTCATCCTCCATCCGTCTTCCTCCTATAATATCACCTTCCTCCTCTACCTTGCTTACTCATCCCCTTTCTCTTTCACCGCTGACAACCATGACCACTCCTCCATAGCTAGGCCCTTGCTCCCGTAGGTATAGTTGTCTACATGGTTGCCTTGGCTCGTGGCTTCACCAACTGGATTGATATATCCTCCACCTGGTGTACTCTTACATCGATGCTGAAGACGAGCATCTATGGATTGAGATCTTATGTGAGACGCTCAAGAATGACCTCACGTTGCGCTTGTAGATTGACTACCTCTACCTCACCATCGGCAACAACTCTCTAAAACTATCGTCAAGGGCTAACCTTCCGTCAAATATCTACGAATTAAATATCATTACTAATAAATTAATTTAACAATTCATAAATAATTAAAAAATACATTCAATAAAAATTTTAAATTAGGTAAAATATAAGAAAAGACGAGATGGTAATGTGCTCGAGCGAAGTGAATTTGGACCTCTTCTATGGCGCCCGCAGTGGACTCAACTAACTCGAGATTAGATCGATTAGCCCAGCTCAGTTTTAATTCCTAGATCTGCCCCTGGTAGTTGGTCACACTTAGTAGACTCCTGATTAAGAAAAACAAGCAGATATCAACAAATGGATTTTTGTGTGTGTGTGTGTGAGATACAAGAACTTTCTTATTGGTTTACTCTAAAAATCCTTGGCTTCTAATTGTTTATTCTCTCCAGATGGATTCTTTTAGCTAGTAAATGATAAGTAGATTAACTAAGTTTTTATGTAATTTATCTAGTTAGATTAATATGCTTGTGTCTTTAATTGCGTAAATAAGGTCCCAACTTTTAAACAATTAAATTGTTGTGTTTTTTTTATAAACTTGTAGGGTATCCGTGTTAGGTCTTATATAAGTGGATTTCGAATCAAAGAAAAATTCTCTATATCAGATTTTATTATTCTTTGTTTATTGCTTATTGTTCATAATTATCTATTATCATGAAACAACTCTCTGGATATCAAAAAAGACAAAAAAAAAAAAAAAAAGAGAGAGGAGGAGATAGCCCAAATTTTAAGAGGTTCATTGAATAAATATTTTAATAAAGAATCACATAACACAATAGAAAGCTTAGTTTAGATTTTAACTAATAAATCAAATGCAAATGAAGATTTTGTTGAAAATAATAATAATGAATATGAAGAATTTATGAGAAACGAAAGTGATGAGAATGAGAAATTTGTAAAAAATGAGAATGAAAAGAATACAGATCTTAATGATTTGAACGAAACTGAAATTGACAAAACTAAAGATATTGATAATTGTTGTGATGATGAGCGTACAAATGAACATCAATGTTCGACACCTAGATATGATATAAACATATTTGATCCAAGAGTTTGGGATAATCTTGATACAAAAATGAGAGATTTACTTATGGAAGAGGTTCTAAAAGAGAAAATATTCTTAAGTTTCCTTTAGATAAAGAATCTGGACACTTTTCTCATACTTACTATGTTCAAATGTTACCAAATGGTGAGACTCATGATCGAAAATGGTTAGTATATTCGAAGGAGTTGGACAAAGTATTTTGTATTTGTTGTAAGTTGTTTAAAGTAATGCACACCAAAAGTAATTTAGCAAAAGAAGGAGTTAATAACTGGAAACATTTATGTGACAAACTTAAATAACATGAAAATAGTATTGAATACCTCACTAATCTGAGAGCCTTTGTTGAACTACAAATGAGATTAAAGAAAGCATTGACAATTGATAAGGAAATACAAGAACAAATTTAAAAGGACACAAATTGGAAATATGTTATGCTAAGAATACTTGTTGTTGTCAAATGTCTTGCTATACATAATTTGGCATTTCGTGGTACATATGACAAAATTTATGAAGATGGTAATGGTAATTTTTTAGGTCTACTTGAAATGATTGCAGATTTTGATCCAATAATGCAAGAGTATTTTTGACTCATTCGAGATAAAAAGATTCATTATCATCATCTTAGTCATAAAATTCAAAACGAGTTAATATCTCTTCTAGCTTCTAAAGTCAAGAATGAAATAATTAAAAAAGTAAAAGAGGCAAAATATTTTTAAGTAATTCTTGATTGTACACCGGATGCAAGTCACAAAGAATAAATGACTCTCATATTAAGATGTGTAGATGTTTCAGAGACTCCAATTAAAATAGAAGAGTGCTTTTTAGAATTTATAAATGTAGAAGATACAACTGATTTAGGTCTTTTCAATGAATTACAAGTTGTTTTACAATATTTAGAACTTGATATTGATAATGTGAGAGGGCAAGGTTCTGATAATGGATCTAATATGAAAGGTAAAAATCAAGGTGTGCAAAGAAGATTGCTTGACATTAATCCTAGAGCATTTTACTTGTCATGTGGTTCTCATTCTCTTAACTTAGTTGTTTGTGACATGACAAATTCTTGTGCTAAAGCAAAATCATTTTTTGGAGCATGTCAATGTATGTACGCCGTGTTCTCTAATTCAACAAAAAGATGGAATATTTTGCTTGAATATATTGATGGATTAACTTTAAAATCATTATCAACTACAAGATGGGAAAGCCATATTAAAACAGTCAAAGCAATACTATCTCAAGCTTCCCAAATCAGAGAAGCTTTGTTCAAATTAGTAGAAATAAGTGAAGATGGTAAAGTAAGTAGAGATGTTAAAACTTTAGCATCTGGTAAACTTTCAAGTTTTGAATTTATATTAAGCCTTGTTATTTGGTATGATATTTTGCATAAAATTAACTTAGTTAGCAAAAAATTATAGTAAGAGGATATGCATCTTGATGTTGCTGTAAAACAATTATCTGGTCTTGTTTCCTTTTTTGAAAAATATAGAGAAAATGGTTTTGCTTCTGCTACGGTTGATGAAAAAAAAGCATCTGATATGAAAATTGAGCCTGTATTTCCTATAAATCATAAAATTTGTAGAAAGAGACATTTTGATGAAATTGCTAACACTGAAAGAGAAAATCAATCACCAGAAGAATCTTTTCGAATAAATTATTTTATCTTAGTGGTCGATATTGCTCTTGGGCAATTGAAAAGTAGATTTGAACAATTACAATATTCTGAATCTATATTTGGGTTCTTGTATGATGTTGCAAAATTAATTTCATTAGATGATGATGAATTGATGGGTTCTTGTGTTAATCTTGAAAATACTTTAAGAAATGGTAACACTTCTGATATTGATGCAAAATATATGTTTTCAGAACTACAAGTTTTGCAAGTAATGTTACCAAGTGAATCTTATGAAACAAATAAAAAATGATCTTCCATTCAAATATTAGATTTTTAAAAACAATTGATATGTTTCCAAATGTGATGATTGTTTATAGGATATTATTGACAATACTCATGACAATGGCATCTGTCGAAAGAAGTTTTTCAAAATTAAAATTAATAAAATCTTATTTATGGACCACAATGACTCAAGATAAACTAAATGGATTAACAATTTTATGCATTGAAAAGAATATTTTGGAAAATATTGAATATGATGTTATTATTGATGATTTTGCCTTTAAAAGTGCATCACGAATACACTTTAAATGAGTTACCTTTGTATTTTTTCAGGTGTATTACAACCGCTAATTTAATTATATCATTTGTATTCACTCTCATTCACACTTGTAGGTAAACATTTTGTTACTTATGAGTACACGTGACATTGTATTTATGCTCTTAAAGTGTTCATAAGTCATAACAACTCCAGTACTTATGATAATTGGTGCTACTCATACTCTTTTTCTTTTGGTGATTATATCAATTGATAGTTTGATAAATTGATACTTTTTTGTTTACTATGGCTGTCGGAGGGAAATGGTGGAGCATTTTCTGTGGTGGAAATTTTCTTTCAAGGAGCATCCTTTTTTTATTGGAGCATTCTTGATATGCTTTGATACAAAGATGTTTTATTCATGTCAGATTGGGTAGCTCTTCTTTTGGTGGTTGGCCGGCTGGTGTAAGGATGTTGTAGTGGGTATCTTGCAGGGAGGAGAAGCTTATTTACAGAATGTGCCTAGAAGGGGCTGGATTGAAGCTGTGATGTTGATGGTTTATGATTTGTTGTGCAGGAATGTTGGTATGATGTGCTGTGTTTATAGTGGTTTTTTGTATTAGTTGTTGGAAATTTGTAAAGGTTGGTTTTTCATGTCTAGCACTTCCCTCTTATCAGAAAATGTGATGTTCTGATAGTGTAGGGATTTATGTATTTGGTTGGTTTTGTTCTAATATGGGTTAGTATTTGATATGTTTTGATTGTGAGATACTATTGCTGTTGGAGTCTGATGTTATGGTTTCTAAAGAAGGTGGAGCAATATATATTTTTTGAAGGGTTGTATATGTGGCTGATTCATTGAGCAAAATTTTATTTGGTGGATTTCTAAAGGTTTTCGTTATAATTGGGAGTTCAGAAAACATACCCTGTGGCTGTGTTTTATTTTGATCAGAAATTGATATTGATTTATGGTGTTGTTGGGTTTTGAGCTGCTGACTGAATTTGTTGATAAAGCTTTAATGTGTAAGCTAATTTTTTTGGAGAGTCGGTGGACTTCCTACGTTATGTATTGGTGGTGTGGTGGTTATGTATTGGTGGTATGGCGGTGGTTCTGAAAGTTCTATGGTGTTTTGAAAGTTTGGAGATTTTGGTGTGTTCTACATGTTTGGGATTTCGTTTTGTGAGTTTGAAGGCTTTTGCTAAGCGTTCATTGTTGGTAGTTTTATTTCAAGGAAGAGGTTGAAATCTCTTGGATTTGTTAGAGTATTTTTGTCAGAAAATGTATAAATAAAGTCTATTTTATATTGTGTTCTTGGAATGTAAGTATGGAGATAATGGTTTTTGTTTGGAATACTTGTAAGTCTGTGGAGTCTTTGTAAATTGTAGTATGAGATCAGGTTTGACCCCCTCATTCTATGATTTTTTTTACATATATGATTTTTTTAATTAAAGAAAAGTAGTACTCGTTAGATAGAATTAGAGCATAATTTATAATTTCGTCCAAGACCTTTAAACAATAAAGATTGACTCTGTGTATATATATAATATATATATATAGTACGTGACTCTACTTCCACACTTGTTTCCACGATCGAGAAGATTTGGGACACTTGAAATCACTTAAAGGTAAATTTTATTGGCATAATCAAAAATTAAAAAAATAAATAATATTTTTTTAAAAAATACATTGTATGGTTGCACAGTATCATGTGTATATATATACTGTATAGTTTATACATGTGACTGAGAAGATTTGGGACGTCTGAAATCACTCAGGGTGTCGGAAATCAATGAGTCCTCAGCGATTCTAGGTGCCTGAGTTGTCTCAATCGTGAAGACAGTTGCGAAAGTGAAGTTCGGAGACCGTGTGTGTATATATAACAAAATTATAAAAATTACTCAGCTAATTAGATGAACCAAAACACTTTTGAGTTTTGATTGACTTGATGTACTGGTGTTTGACAATTTATCAAAAGGCTTATTTAATATTATGAAATTTTCAAAAGACCGCACTATATTTTGTTATTTCTCAAAGGATAATTTTTTTTCACAAATAATCTTCTTGCTTTTCCATTCTAAATGACTATTTAAACTGAATTAATTTGAATCATACAGGGGGTCAAATGTGAAGTTAACCCGGATGAATTGTTTCAATTAGGGTTTTACGTTTCGGTCTGGGTTACATTTGTGACGAAGTGCCTTGGTCGGCCGACGCGATGCTTCACTCCCTCGTCCGCCGCCATGCACTGCCTTCGCCGTCCCGGCTCTGTCGCGTCTTCTTCTGCACCGGCACTTCCGACTCCTCCGCAGGCGTCGACGCTTCTCCCGATCCCCACTTCATGGTCGAGTATCTCGTGAATACATGCGGGTTCTCCATTGACGATGCGTCCAAGGTCTCCAAGTCGCTCCCGTTCCGTATTCAGTCCACTGAGAATCCCGACGTCGTTGTTGGTTTCTTCAGATCTCAGGGCTTTGATGGCGCTAAGCTCAGAAAAATAATAGCTTCGAGACCAAGTTTACTCGGCTGCAATGTGGAGACGAACCTCGCTCCAAGGTTTAAATTTTTGCGCGACATGGGGTTATCTGGCTCCGACGTCATCAACGCCGTTCTGCTGCACCCCATCATTATTCGCCTCAACTTCCAGAACACGTTTCTTCCCAGATTGAAGGTTTGGGAAAGTCTATTGGGATCGAGGGAGATCCTCAGCAGGAATCTCCGGAGGTGTGGATGGTTTTTGAGCAGCAACATTGAGAGCGTGGTACGCCCTAACATGAGCTTCTTATTTGATGAATGTGGTATTCCTGAAGAGCGGGTGCGTCTTCTCCTTAGAAGGCACCCATGCTTCATCGTGCAGAAGCCAGACTCCCTCAGAGCTTTGGTAAATAGAGCTGAAGGGATTGGATTTCCCCAGGGATCCGGGATGCTCTGCTTGATCCTTTCCGTGCTTCACAGGGTCAGCAACGAAAAATTTGAGGCCCATGCCAAGCTCATGAACAGTTTTGGTTGGTTGAACTCGGATTTCTTAACTGCAATCAAGAAAAATCCAACTTTTTTATGGCTTTCCACAGAGTTATTGCAGAGAAAGATGAAATTTTTAGTCAAGGATGTTGGAATGGCACCTTTAGACATTGCTAAGCAGTCAAGGATTTTATTATTAAGATTGGAAAAGAGGTTAATTCCTCGATTTCGTGTGATGGAGATTTTGAAATCTGAAGGGTTGTGGAAGTCAACATACAAGCTACATAGATTTTTCTTATTGTCTGATCCAATTTTTTTGCAGAAGTATGTCCGCCCTTACGAAGATAAATTACCCAAACTGCTTGAAGTCTTGTGAGTAGTAACTGAGTTCAAAGGGAAACAATCCAGACTGTGAATGAATGTTTGATTTTTATGATTGCATAATAAACTATTGATCCAATCTTGTCCTAGGTTTCATATAGTTTACTTGCTATTTTCATATTCTACTTCATGAATGTAACTGTCACTGTAAACATCAGGATGTTAGTTGTCTGAGTTACATTTTGCAACCTGATTTAACTGAAAAGGATTTGTTTTTGGGAATTTGTCAGTTGAACTCCTTCCAATTAGAAGAGATTTGTCTTTTAGGATGACCAAAGGTGATTTTGTTCCTTTTTGATGTGCAGAGTTGGATGTATGCTGGGCCACAATTGGTTAATGTTTTTGAAAGTTGAAGGTGCATAAATCACATTGCAAGCGCCTTCATTAAGCTGTATTGAAAATGATATTCTTAATTGTGAGGAAAGAGTCATCCTATTGAGTTGTACAGTGATTATTAACAAGATTAGTTGAATCAAAAGAAAAGAAACTCTATTTGTAATAATTCATAGTTATAAAGGATCTGAGTATTACTATCTATACAATATTGCAAACTGTTCATTGTTGTAAGAGTATTCTGAATAGTTGGGACTTATATCATGTTATTATTGTTATTATCTTTGTCCTCTATAAGTGTTTTAAAATTTCAAAAATTCACTAGGATTAAAAACATATTTCAAGAAGAAGATCATTGCATTTTAAAAATCGACTGTCAAAAAAATAATATAAACACTTGGGAGATGCTCTTTGGGATTTACTTTACAACAGATAGAAAAATTTTACTAGATCAGTCACCTGGGCTAGTTGGATTTCAAATTTTTTTTTCCTTTGGGAATCCTTCTGGGTTTTGCTCTCCAGTTCGTGGGCCGGTTTAAGAAAATTGAAACAGGGGAAATGTGAAGTTGACCTGGAACCGAACGGGTAATTCGATCCTGCCTATACAGGCAGTGCCTCCTCACCCTCTCACAGGTTGGGGCACTGCCTGTACAGGGTGAAATTTACCGAACCGAACCAGTGTCTCAATTAGGGCTTTAGAGACAAACCTACTTGGTCGGACGGCCCGCCGATGTGATGCTTCGCTCCCTAATCCGCCGCCATGCGCTGCCTCTGTCGACGCAAATCCGTCGTGTTCTCTTCTCCACCGGAACTTCCGCCTCCTCCTCAGGCACCACCGCTTCTCCGGATCCCCACTTCATGGTCGAGTACCTCATGAATACATGCGGGTTCTCCGCCGACGATTCTTCCAAGGCCTCCAAGTTGCTCCCTCGTAGTATTCAGTCCACTGAGAACGCCGACGCCGTTCTTGGATTCTTCAGATCTCAGGGCCTTGATGGTGCTAATCTGAGAAGGATAATAGCTTGGAAACCAGGATTGCTCGGCTGGGATGTGGAGACGAAACTCGCTCCGAAGTTCAATTTTTTGCGCGACTTGGGGTTCTCTCAGTCCGACGCCGTCAATGTCGTTATACTGCACCCCATCATTCTTTCTCTCAACGTCCAGAACACACTTCTCCCCAAATTGAAGGTTTGGGAAAGTCTTTTTGGATCGAGGGAGATCCTCCTCTACAATCTCCGTAGGTGTAAAAGGTTTATGAGCAACAGCATTGAGAATGTGGTACGCCCTAACTTGAACTTCTTACGGGATGAATGTGGCATTCCTGAAGAGCGGGTTTCTCTTGTCGTTAGAAGGCACCCGAGCTTCATCGTGCAGAACCCAGCTGCCCTCCGGGCTCTAGTAGATAGAGCTGACGGGATTGGAATTCTCCGAGAATCTAAGATGTTCCTCTGGATCCTTTCTGTGCTGCACGGGGTCAGCAGGGAAAAATTTGAAGCCCAAGTCAAGCTCATGAACTGTTTTGGTTGGTCGAACTCGGATTTCATTACTGCAATCAAGACATTTCCAAAATTTTTAAACATTTCCATAGAGTCATTGCAGGGAAAGATGGAATTTTTGGTCAAGGATGTTGGGATTGCACCTTTAGACATTGCTCACCACCCGGTGCCTTTGGGATTAAGTTTGGAAAAGAGGTTGATTCCTCGATTTCGTGTGATGGAGATATTGAAATCTCAAGGGTTATGGAAGTCAACAAACAAGCTACATAGATTTTTCAAATTGTCTGATCCAATTTTTTTGCAGAAGTATGTGCTCCCTTACGAAGATAAATTACCCAAACTGCATGAAGTCTTGTGAGTTGTAGCTGAGTTTGAGAGGAATATCCAACAGCTGAAGTGTTTATTTGGGTATGAGTTTCTTTTCTGGATAAGCAATGATATTGAACCATTCTTGTTCTAAATTATTATTATTTTTATTTAAATCGAATTATACTGAATCAAATCGAACTAAATTGAATCAAAACCTCAAAGGACGCACTTAGCTCCTCCCAAGTCTCAACTGTCCTTCAACATTCTCTCAACAACTACACTGGATTAACCAGAAAAGGGAACTTCATCATCAACATGGAGGTCCATGAGGCGCTTATGGAGCAAGCAGGTGGCCACTTGAAGAGTTGGTGAGGAGATTAAGGACGAGAGGTTGTATGGTAGAGGCCATGTAGCAATAAGGCACACAATGACAGGGGGCCCTTGAAGGTTACGGTCATATTGAGAGCAACAACAACCTGACATTAACCAGCACTGTATTAAACTTTTTTGCCTGAATTACCTGTCTGGCCTTTTTCTAGATAATGTGAAATTAATCAGTTGAATATAGCAACATTATATATATTGTAAATAGATCATCATAAATTAATTCTTCAAATGAATAGTATAGTAAATTAATGTTCATGGCACTGGTAATTGTCACTCTTCTCACTGTGTCCTATTGATTTGTCTGGCATCAAAGACAATAATTGCTGTATCAACTTCAAATTCTCAAATTGTATGATATATGGAAATCTAGTGGCACTCGCTCTCAACAATTCCTGATCTACCCTATTTTTTTGTGTTTTTTTTTTTGCTTGCAGAGTTTAGTTCACTATTGTTTGTTTCTCCATCTCGGTGGCGTCTACTTTTGCACCGGCACTTCCGCCTCCTCCGCAAGTGCCACCGCTTCTCCCGATCCCCAGTCCATGGTCAAGTATCTCATGAGTACATGCGTCAATAATGTGTCCTCTGAGAACCCCGATGTTGTTCATGGTTTCTTAAGATCTCAGGGCCTTGATGGCGCTAATCTCAGAGAGGTAATATCTTGGAGCCCAGGATTGCTCGGCTGGGATGTGGAGAAGAACCTCACTCCAAAGTTTCAATTTTTGCGAGAAATGGGGTTATCTGAGTCCGAAGTCATTGATGTCATTCTGCTGCACCCCACAATTGTCGGCCTCAACTTCCAGCACACTTCTTCCTCGACTAAAGGTTTGGGAAAGTCTATTTGGATCGAAGGAGATCCTCCGCAAGAATCTCCGCACGTGTGGATGGTTTTTGAGCAGCAACATTGAGAATGTGGTACGCTCTAACATGAACTTCTTACGCTGTGAATGTGGAATTCCTGAAGACTGGTTATCTCTTGTCCTTACCCCAACTGATTGAAATCTTGTGAATTTTACCTGAGTTCAAAGGGAATAATTCATACCGCAAATGAATGTCTGGGTATGATTTTTATGACTGCATAAGCAACAATATTGATACAATCTTGTCCTAGTTTTTCATATAATTTACTTGCTATTTTCTTATTTTATATCATGAATGTAGCTCTTGCTGTAGACATTAGGATGCTAGTTGTCTCAGTTCCATTTTGCAATCTGATTTAGCTGAAAAGGATCTGTTTTGGGGACCTTGTCAGTTGAACTCCTTCCGTTTAGAAGAGATTTGTCTGTTAGAACGACCAAAGGCTATGTTTTCCCCCTTTCTACAAGCAGAGTTTGATGTATGCCGGGCCACAATTGGTTAATGTTTTTGAAAGTTGAAGGAGCATAAATTCAGATTGCAAGCGCTTTCATTGTGACGAAAGAGTTCCTATTCATGTATTTGAATTATATTTGGCTGAGATTCTGATAGTTAAATCATTCGAGTTGTACAGTGATTATAAACAAGATCAGTTGAATCAAAAGAAAAGAAACTGCGTAATAATTCACTAGGATTAAAAATATATTTCAAGTGGAAGATCGCTGCATTTTAAAATTCGTCCGCTAAAAATTATAAACACGTGTGAGAAACCATATATTTTAGAAGAGAAAAGGCTTCCGTCTCCATCTTCCACCCATCAAATTAAGGTACTCTGGGGTGTTCTAGTTATGATGTTTGTATCTTTTGACTGAGGTGCTAGGTTTGAATACTTTTAACCATATAGATTTTTGTCTCCGGGGTATGGTATCGTGGTAGGATATTCAGGTTGTCACCCAGGCATCCGCGGTTCGATCTCCAGTTACGGCGTATTTGTAGGAATTTTCTTCAAATGGGGAGCGCAATCAAAGGATGCTGGGCGTCTGGATTGACTACCGTGCGCGCTTCGCGATTTTTCCTGATGACCGATGGAAAATTTTCATGGGATCATTGAAACTAATTGGGATTATCATTTTTTTAATGAGAATTCTTATGTTTTTCCTTCAAGCAGGGTGTTACCCGTGTTTTTTTCCCTTGGAATCCTCATTGATTCTGATTTCCCAGTTCGTGGGTAGATTTAAGAAAATTGAAACATTTAGGGGAGCAAATGTGAAGTTGACCCGGAAGAAGTGGCTCAAGTAGGGTTTTACGGTTTCCTCTTCTCTGGGTCGGACAGGGTAGCCACGCGATGCTTCGCTTTCCCGTCCGCCACCGTTTTCTTCCTCCGTCTACGCTACACCGTCGCGTCCTCTTCTCCAACGACACTTCCGCCTCCTCAGGCGCCACCGCTTCTCCGGATCCCCACTTCATGGTCGAGTACCTCATGAATACATGCGGGTTCTCCGCCGACGTTGCTTCCAAGGTCTCTAAGTCGCTCCCTCGTAGTCAGTCCACCGAGAAGGCCGATGCCGTTCTTGGATTCTTCAGATCTCAGGGCCTTGATGATACTAATCTGAGAAGGGTAATAGCTTGGAAACCAGGATTGCTCGGCTGGCATGTGGAGACGAACCTCGCCCCAAAGTTTAAACTTTTGCGCGAAATGGGATTATCTGAGTCCGACATCATCGCTATCGTTCGGCGGCACCCTATAGTTATTGGCTCCAACAGCGAGAACGGGTTTCTCCCCCGATTTAAGGTTTGGGAAAGTTTATTGGGATCGAAGGAGATGCTTCTCAAGCATCTCCGGAGGAGTGGATGGTTTTTTAGCAGCAACATTGAGAATGTAGTGCGCCCCAACATTAACTTCTTACGGGATGAATGTGGTATTCCTGAAGACCGGGCTTCTCTAGTCATTAAAAGGCAACCCAGCTTCGTCGCCCAGAACCCAGATGCTCTCCGGGCTCTGGTAGATAGAACTGACGGGCTTGGAGTTCCCCGAGAATCTAGGATGTACCTCTGGGTCCTCAGCGCGCTGCACAGGGTCAGCAGGGAAAAATTTGAGGCCCTTGTCAAGCTCATGAACAGCTTGGGTTGGTCAAACTCGGAATTCATTGCTGCAATCCAGAAATGTCCAACATTTTTATGGCTTTCCACTGAGGCATTACAGAGAAAGATGGAATTTTTCATCAAGATTGTTGGAAGCACACCTTCAGACATTGCTAAGCATCCAGGGGCTTTATTATTGAGTTTGGAAAAGAGGTTAATTCCTCGATTTCATGTGATGGAGATATTGAAATCTGAAGGGTTATGGACTTCACAAGACAAGATACATATATTTTTCTCATTGCCTGGTCCAATTTTTTTGAAGAAGTATGTGCTCCCTTACAAAGATAAATTACCCAAACTGCTTGAAGTCTTATCAATTGTACCTGAGTTCAAAGGGAACAATCCAGACTGCTAATGAATGCCATGATTTATTTGGGTGTGGCTTTTATGACTGGTTAATCAATGATATTGATCCAATCTTGTCCTAGTTTTCATATAGTTCACTTGCTATTTTCATATTCTATATCATGAAACTGCTGCTGTAGACATGAGGATGTTAATTGTCTGAGTTTCATTTTGCAACCTGATTTAGCTTAAAAGGATTTGTTTTAGGAACTTGTCTTTTGAACTTCTTCCAAGTAGAAGAGATTTGTGTTTTAGAATGATCAAAGGCTATGTTTTCCCCCTTTCTACCAGCAGAATTGGATGTATGCTGGGCCACAATTGGTTAATGTTTTTGAAAGTTGAAGAAGCATAAATGTGCCTTGCAAGCGCCTTCATTAAGCTGTATGGAAAATGATATTCTTATTGTGAGGAAACAGTCATCCTATTCATGTATTTGAAGTATATTTAGCTGAGATTTTGATAGTTAAATAATTTGAATTGTTCTGTGATTATAAACAAGATTAGTTGAATCAACCAAAAATGAAGGTACTGGATCAAAGGAAACTCTATTTGTAATAATTCATAGTTACTTAAAAGGATCTGATTATTACTATCTTTATAGTCTTGCAAACTGTTCATTGTTGGAAAAGTATTCATCTAGTTAACACTGAATGGTTGGGACACATATCTTGTTATTGTTGTTGTTGTGCTGATCTAGGGATGGTAAACTTTTGGTGTGCTATCTTATTTCGTTGTGCAAAAAAATTCCTCATTCTTTTAATTATACTAATTTTGATATTGAGATGATATTGTGGATTAGTTTCAGTATTGGTGTGGGTCTATCTAAGTTAGTTCCTAGGTCTCTGATGAGATTGTGAGTATTTAATTTCAGTGAGATGCAATATCTAGTAAATACTTTTTTTTAAGCTGTAAAATTAGTAGCAAAATGTTCCATTACATTAATAATAGAAGTAATAATATATTTGTAGACACACTAATTCATTGCTTCTGTAATTTGTCTTTATTTAAAGAAAATAAACCGATTTGAAACTGTAAATACTTGCATTAAGTCGATGACGACAGTATGAAAAGAGGGGTACTTGGTCACTAGCAAAGAAGTTATTGACGATGACCAAGAATAGGCGAGTCAATCTATTTGATGAAGATACAATCCACATTATCAAAGCTATGCTCAGTAAGCTGAACTATTTATTTATTAACGAGCTAAGTAGATCGAACCACAACACGAGTTAAGTGGATCATTTCCTTTGAATTCAAGTACAATTCACATGATCTTTTCTTCCCCTGCTTTAGATCAAAGTTGACCCACCGTGAGACCAGTCAAAGCCATATGAGTTATTCCTGATAATTCTGTCTTTAGTACATCACATAACTAATGGCTTGTATCTATATATTAGTTGTCATTATGTATTCAGATTATACGGACTATTTTTATAGGCGATCGATTTAGTCATAAAAGTTTTTCATTGACACTAAGGCATATTAAAAAGCTCATACAATGAGCGATCTATCAACTCAGTATTTTTAGATCAATCATTCATAAAAAAAATAAAAATATCAATTAATTGGTCAAAATTAAAATTCAATTTTTAAATACTTAAAAAATAATTTAATTTTTAGATAACTAAGAAATTTAAACGACTCCTTATCACTACACCATTATTTGGGGGCAATCATCCATGTACATTTAATCCTTCCACTTTGCAACCCGATTTAGGTGAAAAGGATTTGTTTTAGTGAACTGTTGTTGACTTCACCTCCCTCTCCCTTTGTCCTCTGTAATAGTTTTAAATTTCAAATTGGAGATCACTGTCTTTTAAAAATCATCTACTAAAATAAATTTAAACACTCAGAGCATCCATGCTAAGTTCATGTACCACTTACATATTATATTAACATATTTATTATCACATATTTATACCTATTATATTAACATATTTATTATCTCATATTCATTTGAACATTAATACTCCTTATTTATACATCTTATTATCAACTCAGTCATTTTATTTTTATTTTAAATAAAATAAAATTTAATTTTATTTACCCAATTTAAATAATTATTATTTATAGATAAAAACTTAAATTTTTTATTAAAATAATCATTAAAAATTAGTCGTTAAAAATTAATCATTTTATTCGATTGTTAATTTTAAAATTTATAATTTTTTTAATAAATAAAATAAAAAAAATTGAAAAAAAAACACTCACCTGACTACCCACTCCACGCTACTTTGAACATGCTTAAGATCTTGAACGCGTTCAAGAGAAAGAGTGTTATAACTCGAGGTCGGATCATAATTGGTTGTAATTCCTCCCCCCAGATTATAGTTTAGATCGGGGCGGGTGGCCGACGGCCTTCGGCCACCTATCCCGACCTCAATTATAATTTGGGAGACGTGAACTCAGGGAGGGATCATAACTGATCCTGTCCGAGTGCTAAGTCGATGAACGCTGGGGATGTGGCGCTTCTGCTGACTAGTCGAAGATTCCAGAGACGTAGATCCCTCGCCGCCGCGGACCTACAAACACAGTGCCGAGCCGAGGAGGGGTTCCCCGACGATGACCCTCCGACGCTCAAGTCAAATTTCCGACAACAAGAAAGAAAGAAGTATAGCAGAAGCGAGACTGTAGCTACAGTAAAGATGTAAAATCATACCTCCGTCGAAGCCTAGGAGTCCTTATATAGGGCTCCCTAGATGCGCGTGCACGCTCCCCGAGACGTGCACGCCCCTCGAAGCATACACGGAATGGGTGTGTCAGGAAAGCATGTTTAACATCATACCTCAATAGTACGAGCATATCCCTGATGCGACAGTGGAAGTTTCCACCGTACGATTCTCTGTTCGACCAGGCCGCTAGCCCTGCCTCTTGTCGGCAATACTGGTTCCTAGGAAGATCTCACTACTTGCTCCCTCTGTCTTTTACCAGGCCGAGCGGAGGAACCGCTTGACCAACGCTTTTCCCGGGCCGAGCGGAGGAACCACTCGGCTAGCGTCTTTCCCGGGCTGAGCGGAGGCCCGTCAGGTGACGGCCTTCAAGCGAATGCCCGCTCGGCCGAATGCCATGGCTACTGTTGGCCGAGCGGGATGGTCGCTCGACCTCCATTTCTTTTTTGCTTTGCCTTATGAGCGTCGGAAACTCGGCGTCAGGCCAAGCTGTCGAGATGTCGGGTCGGCTAATCATTCTGCTGATCAGGAAGGTAACCCCCGCCCGGGTCGAACGTCTGTCGAGTGTTGACCACTTTGACCTTCTGCCAGGCAGGCCCCCTCCTCTTACCACCGGATCACATGCCTTCCCTTCAAGTCTAGTCGAAGGAGGCTGAAAGTCCGACTGACTGGAGAAATAGTCTGGAGAGTGGTTGGCGGGTCAGCCTATTGAATGAGTGGGACCCCTGCTCGGTCTCCATAGGACTGATCTTTCTTCTCCGATCAGTGATTTGTGCCTCTGCACTTGGCTATTTTGGATAATTTTCCTTACCTCTGTCGGAGGGGCGCGGGCTGGTCAGCTGATATTGATGCCGCCCAAATCCCCTCGTGATGCGTGCAAATCTGTTCCATTAAGGTCGAGCACGCACCCATTAAATGCTAACCTATGGGGCGGCGCAGTCGCCGCACGTCCGAGGTGATAGCTGTTGATGTGATGTTTGGCGATTTGAATTCAACGGCCGGATGTGCGCCCCGATTCCTGCGCCCTAGATCGGAAGGCCCTGATCGGCCACGTCCATCTTTATAAAGCCTCAACGTCGTCGCTTCTTCCTCTGCACTCTCCTTCTGCCTTTCGAACGTTTGCTCCGGTAACGTTGCCTGCTCCTAGTGCTCCGGCGACTTCCGGCTTCTTCCAGCGGCTTTTCCTTTCCCTATAAGCTCTAACTCCTGGTCCTTCGTCTGCCTTTCCTGTCCTCTAGCGTTTTCCGGCGTCCCTCTATCTTGCCCAGTGAACTTTCGTCGTTTTTCCAATGATCCTCTGAACGAACCCCTCTGTTTCTTCATTTTCCACCCATGGCCAGTTCTTCCCAGCCGGTCGACCCCGCCCCTGGTGCTTGGTATACCACCATGGAGACCAGGTTTGATGCAAGCGACGCGACACATCTCATAAACGCCTTTGACCTCTCGTCCGACCACGAGCTTGTCCTGGCCGGCCCATCCGATCAGCCACACGACCCGCCGACCGACACCATTTGCTTCTTTCGGGACCAGTTCGTGGCCGACCTTCGGTTTCCCCTTCATCCGTTCATAACTGAAGTTTTTAACTTTTTTCGCATCTCGCTCGCCCAACTTGTTCCCGATTCCTTCCGCTTGTTATGTGGGGTAGTCATGTTATTCAAAGTACACAATATCCCGCTGACCCCTCGGGTCTTCCATTACTTCTACTACCCCAAACGGTCCGAGCTAGACACCTACCAATTCCAATCCCGCATTGGCTTGATCTTCTTCGATAGAATGCCCTCCTCCAACAAGCACTAGAAGGAGCATTTCTTCTACATTAGACTCCCCGATCGGCCAAGCTTCTGTACTCAATGGCAGACCGCTCTACCACCTCCGCCCGAGCTAAAGAGATACAAGACTCAGCCAGATTACCTCTATACAGCCAACATGCTGGCCGAGCTGAAGTTCGATATTCACAAATTACTTCCCGAGGGTGTAATGTACATCTTCGGGCTAAGTCCGAGCCGAGTGCACCTCTCGAGCAATCTAGGTATAAAATTTCTTAGACCTTCTTCCTTTGAGTCTAACTGATTCTGTTTTTCTTTTGCAGTTGACACTATGATGCGCGCCCGAGTTGCTTGGATAATGAAGGCCAAGCAGGCCGAGATCGAGGCGGCTGCTGCCAAGGAGATGGAGCGGCTAGGCTTGACCCCGGCCAGCTCGCAAGAGGGCACGACTGGGGAAACTACAACTGCAACTGCTGGAGAAAATACAACTGTGGGCGATGAGACCACCGAACAGACTCACAGCGTGGGAGCGGCAACCGAACCCGACTCGGTTCACGGCGCGCCGCCCGTCATTCCTGCTGAGGGATCGGGATCCTCGGGCGACGAAGTTCCGCTCTCCCGCAAGAGGCGCCGAACAGAGGCGCCATCCCGATCCACTACTTCATCCATTCAAGCCTCTGCGAAGGGAGGCGTCCCGTTCCCGGCCCCCATAAGTGGAGGCTACTTCCTCCAATCGGACTCCATCCGTGGCTGAGCTGCCGGAGCCGCTCGCCATTCAGCCACTCTCCTCCCTTCCTCCGGTCGGGCGGAAGATAACCACTCAGCCATTCATCCCGTTCGTCCAGCCCAATCCTCCGGTCCGTCTGCCTCTGGCCAATCGACACCTGGCAGAAGACGATTCATTACCGCCAGCCTTCGTCTGTCGACCGAGGATCTTCGTGCTCCGGGCGACTAGGTTGAATCTCCCCAACATCAAGTCTACATTCGGGGTTGGCTCGGCAGCGTCTGAGAGGAGGCGAGGGCGCGAGCGGCCATGAAATCCCCGGGCACGCTGGCCGACAGTTATCTGGAGAAGCCCACTGGGGTAAGTTTTCTTTGTTGGGACCGATTATGTAGCTAGAGGGGGGTGAATAGCTCGGCACGCTCCTCATGCTTGTCATTGCTTGTTTCTTCAATGATATGCAGCGGAAATACAAAGAAACAGCACACACAATGTTAACTCAAGGATTTACTTGGTATCCACCTCACAAGAGATGACTAGTCCAAGGATCCACACACTCATGCACCCTTCACTAATAAAAACACTCCTTTATGGTAACTACCAAAGGCGGAGAAGCCCTATAAGTTCACACTACAATAAGAAAGGGAAAGGGAACAAAATACAAGCTAAATGCTTACAAGTTAGCACAAGAAAACTCTAACCCTAGATTTCTTCTTCTTGCTGTAGATCCGCCTCTTGACTTGGAAGAACCTCCAAGAACTGGCGGTGAGAACTCTGTGGAGAAGCCCTGTGAAGATCTGTGTACGCTGGAGAAGAAGGTCGTGGAAGTTCTACCGAGAGAACAACTCGCCAGCAGCTAAATACGATACCAACGGTCGAATCCTGATCGATTAGATTGCTCCCAATCGATCGGGGAGGCTTTGGATCGATCACCCGATCGATCCAGAGTGCCTCTGTGCTCTCGAAAATTGCCTGGATCGATCGGCTGATCGATCCAGCCTTTATCGCGCGAAATCGCACCTCCCAATCGATCCACTGATCGATTGGGGGCTCTGGATCGATCGACCGATCGATCCAGAGCTATTCTGTTCGCGCGAAACTTCTCCCCAATCGATCCACTGATCGATTGGGAGGAAGCTTGTCACTGGGACTCACCCAATCGATCGGTCGATTGATTGGGCATGAGCCAATCAATCGGCTGATCGATCCAGCTCCTTGATTTTGCCCAAAATCAAGTCTAAAGCCCCTTAAACCAACATACGGTCACCTATGACCTGTTGGTACATTATGCCTAGCATCCGGTCACCCTTGACCTGCTAGAACTCGCTCACCAAGTGTCCGGTCAACCTTGACCCACTTGGACTTATCTTCACCAGGTGTCCGATCAACCTTGATCCACCTGGATTTCCCGTGCCAAGTATCCGGTCAATCCCTTTGACCTACATAGGCTTCCCAACACCAGATGTCCGATCATCCTTGGTCCATCTGGATTTTCCTTGTGCCAAGTATCCGGTCAATCCGTTTGACCTACTTGGACTTCCCAACACCAGATGCCCGATCATCCTTGATCCATCTGGATTTTCCTTGTCTGGCTTCACTCACCAGGACTTCCCTTCTACCTAGCTTCACTCACTAGATCTTTCACCTGGCTTCACTCACCAGGATTTCCCTTCTGCCTAGCTTCACTCACTAGGTCTTTCACCTGGCTTCACTCACCAGGATTTCTCTTCTGCCTAGCTTCACTCACTAGGTCTTTCACCTGACTTCACTCACCAAGATTTTCAGTCAAGTATCAAGTCAATCTTGACCTACTTGACTCTCCTTTACACATGAGCAATTGCACCTGCAATCTTCATGTATTGTCAAACATCGAAACCACAACATCAAGACTCGAGCTTGACTCAATTCAAGCTCAGTCAACACGGTCAACCTTGACCTGGGGAATATTGCACCAACATTCTTGGCTTTCACTTCTTAAATTATCTCCAATCGACGCTAATGTTTGTTTACAATACTGGGTGGAGAGCATTGTCATGTGCCAGCGGTTGGCACAGGTGGAGGATGAGCTGAAGAAGCTCAAAATTTCTGGGGAAGGCTCTTCCTCCCGGGGACCGTCGTCCGCTCGGCTGAAGGCCGAGCTGGAGAGGGCCCAGCAACTTCTGACGGAGGAGCAGCAGAAATCGGCCAAGCAGACAGTAGGCTGAGTCAGATCGAGGCTCAGTTGAAGACATACGATCGGAAACTCAATCTGACCACCACAAGGAAACAGCGCGCCGTCGCCGACCTGGAAGAAAAGAATAAAGCAGCTCGACAGTTGGCCGAAGATCTGAAGAAGGCCAAGGACTCTCTATCTTCCGAACGGGAGAACCAGTCTGCAAAGGAGGCTGAACTTCAAGGCAAAATAAAATGCCTCATGGAAGAATTAGAGGCTTCGGGCATCGCTTTGAAGACCTATCAGGAGGCCGAGCCAAGTCACTTCGCGGTCCTGAAACAACAGTACGTCAGCTCGGACCAGGTCATGGGGAAGGCGGCCTATCGGATCGTCCGATCGTTTGAGCTAGCGATCGAGGCGACGCTCAGCCAACTGAAGACGAGCGGGCATGTCTCCAAGGCCCTATCTGATAAAGACGTGAATCGCGTCCAACTCCTCGAATCCATCCTCGACGAGGTCTTTGAATACATCGAGTGAGCGAGGGGTCAGTAGAGTCCTGTTCAAGTCTTACCTATAATCCTGCTGCTCGGCAATGCTTTTTAATGAAACCATTTTGCGCCCTCTTCATATATGCTGTTTTCTTGTTAAGTATTTGGATGCGTAGTCCCGCTCAGCTGTGACACCCATGCCATTATTGAAGTATTCACTTAGGGTCATACCTCCGGAGTTCATAGTCGCCGCTCGACTTCAATTTTAGCATATACGTTAGATGATTTTCTAAGGTCGGGGTTTAACATCGCCGCTCGACGATTTTCTGACCGGGATATTTATAGTCATCGCGTCGACTCTGGGGTTTAACGTCGTCGCACGACAGTCTTCCGAGCGGAATATTTATAGTCATCGCGTTGATTTTGGGGTTTAACGTCGTCGTTCGACGGTCTTCCGAGCGGGATATATATAGTCGCCACGTCGACTCTGGGGTTTAACGTTGCCGCTCGACGGTCTTCCGAGTGGGATATTTATAGTCGCCTCGTCAACTCTGGGGTTTAATGTCGCCGCTCGACGGTCTTCTGCGCGGGATATTTATAGTCGCCGCTTCGACTCTGGGGTTTAACGTCGCCGCTCGACGGTCTTCCGAGCGGAATATTTATAGTCATCGCGTCGATTCTGGGGTTTAACGTCGCCACTCGGCGATCTTCTGAGCTGGACATTTATAGTCACTGTACCGACTCTGGGGTTTAACGTCGCCGCTCGACGGTCTTCCGAGCGAGATATTTATAGTCATCGCGTCGACTCTGGGGTTTAACGTCGCCGCTCGACGGTCTTTCGAGCGGGATATTTATAGTCGCCGCGTCGACTCTAGGGTTTAACGTCGCCGCTCGACGGTCTTCCGAGCGGGATATTTATAGTCACCGCGTCGACTCTGGGGTTTAACATCGCTGCTCGACGGTCTTCCGAGCAGAATATTTATAGTCGCCGCTTCGACTCTGGGGTTTAATGTCGTCGCTCGACGGTCTTCCGAGCGGGATATTTATAGTCGCCGCGTCGATTCTGGGGTTTAACGTCGCTGCTCGACGGTCTTGTGAGTGAGATATTTATAATCGACGCGTCGACTCAGGGGTTTAACGTCGCCACTCGACGGTCTTCTGAGTGGGATATTTACAGTCGCTGCATCGACTCTGGAGTTTAACGTCGTCGCTCAACGGTCTTCTGAGTGGGATATTTATAGTCGCCGCTAAATATCCCGCTTCGACTCTCGGGTTTAACGTCGTCGCTCGACGGTCTTCGACTTTAAGCTTGCATTTCGGTAGTAATTTTGACAACCTTTGCCTTTGATTCAATCCTACAATTTTGAAAGGGACAAGAACATGGGAGACATGGCATTGATTACATCACCGCACCTTTTAGCTAGCTCAGTACGGTTGGAGATGGTTCGCGCTCTAAGGGTGTTTGAGTCGCCACCCGTCCTCATCCTCAAGGTAATAAGCGCCCGAGCGAAGCTTCTCCACGACTTTGAAAGGTCCGACCCAGGGTGCCTCTAGCTTGGTGACGTCGCCGACCAGCTTCACCTTCTTCCATACGAGATCGGCCACCAAAAAGGATCTAGGTATCACTCATTGATTATAGTTCTGACGCATATTTTGTTGGTAGAAAGTCAACCGAACGGCAGCCCTGACGCGTGCTTCGTCGACCAAGTCCAACTCCAGCTGTCTCCGTTCAGCATTGTCCTCATCGTATCGCTGCACCCGATCAGACTCTACCCCCACCTTGACCGGGACGACTGTCTCTCCTCCATACACCAAGTGAAACGGGGTTACTCCTGTTCCCTCCTTTGGAGTTGTGTGAATTGCCCATAGGACTCCAGGGAGCTCATCTACCCAGCTGCCTCCTATATGGTCGAGCCGAACTCGAAGGATCCGTAAGATCTCCCGATTGGCGACTTCCTCTTGTCCGTTGCTCTGGAGATATGCTACGGAGGTGAAGGTCTGATGGATGTCGTACCCTCTGCACCATTCTCTGAGTTGCTGGCCAATGAACTACCTTCCGTTGTCCGAGACGAGCCGACGCGGGATGCCGAACCGACAGATGATGTGTTGTCAAATGAACTTTCTGACCATTTGCTCGGTTATCCTTGCCAGCGGCTCTCCCTCGACCCACTTGGAGAAGTAGTCGACTGCCACAAGAAGGAATTTCCGCTGTCCGGTCGCCATTGGGAACGGTCCTACGATGTCCATTCCCCACTGATCGAACGGGCAAGACACCACGGACGACTTCATCTCTTCCGTAGGCCGGTGAGAAGAGTTATGGAAGCTTTGGAAGGATAAACAGGTTGCCACTATCCGAGCGGCATCTTCCTGGAGAGTCGGCCAAAAGTATCCTGCCAACAGAATCTTCCATGCCAGTGAGCCGCCGCTCGGATGCCCTCCACATGACCCTTGGTGCACTTCTTGCAGTATGTAGTCGTTGTCCTCCGGTCCGACACACTTAAGCAGCGGTCGGGAGAAAGCTTTCTGTATAGCTGATCTCCGATCAGCGTGAACCGACTCACCCTTCTCCTCAGCTGATGGGCCTCTTCCCAGTCGGGAGGCATCTCTTCGGACTGCAGAAACTCTATCAGCGAGGTCCTCCAGTCACTCGGGAAGATGAGCCCTTCCATTCGGTCGATGTGTGCGACCAGGGAGACCTGCTCGATCGGCTGTTGGACAACGATCGGCGATATGGAGCTGGCTAACTTGGCCAGCTCGTCCGCCGCTTGGTTTTCCGCCCGGGATATCTTCTGTATAACCACCTCCCGGAAGTCAGCCCTCAATTTCTCAAAGGCCTCGGCATAAAGTCTGAGCCTCAGGTTGTTGATCTTGAATGCCCCAGTAAGTTGTTGTGCGACCAGCTGGGATCTGAGTGAATTAAAACCTTGATAGTTCCTATGTGTCGAGCGGCCTGCATGCCGACAATAAGGGCCTCGTACTCGGATACATTGTTGGTTGCCCGGTACTCCAATCGAACTGACAAATGCATTCGTTCTTCCTAGGGGGGGGGGAGATTAGCAAGAACCCAACTCCACTTCCTTGCCGAGTGGATGATCCGTCCATGTATATCTTCCAAACGGCCTCTTGTTCGGGAGTCTACACCTCAGTAATGAAGTCTGCCAAGGACTGCGCCTTAATAGTCATTCGGGGCTGATACTGGATGTTGAATTCGCTGAGCTCCATTGTTCATTTGATTAATCGCCCTGACGCTTCTGGATTGAGGAGGACTCTCCCCAAGGAGTTGTTGGTCATTACAATGATCGTGTACGAGACGAAGTACGGGCGGAGCCTCCTAGCGGCGAGTACTAGTGCGAAAGCAAATTTCTCGAGACAAGTATAGCGGGAATCGACGTCTTTTAAAATATAGCTCAAGAAATACACCGGCTGCTCCTCGTTGTTCGACCTTACAAGAGCCGAGCCGACCGCGCGCTCGGTCGAAGATAGATAGATCCTAAGAGACTCTCCGATGATTGGCTTGGCTAGTAGTGGTAGTGAATTGAGATAGGCTTTGAGCTCTTCGAACGCCTGATCAAACTCCTCGTCCCACTGGAGCTTGGTGGCTCGGCGCAAGATCTTGAAGAAAGGTAGACTCCGGTCGGTCGTCTTAGAGATGAATCAGGATAAGGCCGTTATCCGACCAGTGAGGCGCTGAACTTCCTTCAAATTCCTTGGGGGTGACATATCTTGCAGTTCTTTAACTTTTCTAGGGTTTGCCTCGATACCCCGCTCGGTAACTATATAGCCCAAAAATTTCCCACTCTTCGCGCCGAACAGACACTTGCCCAGGTTTAACTTGATCCCGTACGCTCGGAGTGTTCGGCAAGTTTCTTTGATGTCTGCGTAGAGGTCAGTAGCTCGGAGGGATTTAATGAGTATGTCATCGACATATACCTCCATATTCTGTCCAATCTGCAGTCAGAAGACTTTGTTCATGAGTCGTTGGTACGTGTCCCCAGCGTTCTTTAAGCCGAACAGCATTACGTTGTCGCAATAGGTGTCATCCGCCGTGATGAAGCTCACCTTCTCCTGATCTTCCTGAGCGAGCGGTACCTGATGGTATCCTTGGTATGCATCCAGCATGCATATCAGCTCGCACCCAGTGGTCGAGTCCACCATCTGATCGATTTTGGATAGGGGATAGAAGTCCTTCGGGCACGCTTTGTTCAGGTCCCGAAAGTCGATGCAGACCCTCCACTTGTTGTTTAGCTTGGAGACGAGTACTATGTTCGCTAGCTAGTTCGGGGACTGGACCTCCCATATGTGGCTTGCTTCCAACAGCTTCTCGACCTCCGCTCGGATAATCTGATTCTGCTCGGCGCTGAAATCTCTCTTTTTTTGCTTTACTGGTCGGGCGTCTGATCAGATATGAAGCTCATGCCGCGCGACGCTAGGGGAGATGTCGGGCAGTTCGTGTGTTGACCATGTGAAGACATCATGGTTCTGCTGGAGGCAGCTGATCAGCTCGGCTTTCTGATCGGCTTCTCGATCAGATGCTATGAAAGTCGTTGCCTCTGGTTGGCTAGGATGTATCTGCACTTCCTCCTTTTCTTCATAAACTAAGGTAGGGGGTTTCACGGTTATAGTGTTTACCTCGATCCGAGGGGCCTTTCGGGCGGACTTAGCCTCCGCCTTTACCATCTCGACGTAGCAGCGTCGCGCAACCAGCTGATACCCTTTGACTTCTCCGACCCGATCTTCAACCAGGAATTTGATTTTCTGGCAAAATGTTGAGACAACTGCTCGGAACTCATTAAGCGTTGGTCACCCCAATATGACGTTGTAGGCGGGCGGAGCGTCTACAACGATAAAGGTAGTCGTCCTTGTTCTTCGAAGCGGCTCTTCTCCGAGGGATATGGCCAGCTTTATCTGGACCTCCCGACTTGTACGCGCGAAGCTGGAGTGCGGTCATCTTGACGCTGATGTCGCCGCTCATGTGACCGCCTGATCTCCCCTCGCCGTTCGGTGCTTTGCCGCCTATATCGCAATTTAGGGGAAGGCGATCGGCAACGATAATCCCTGGGAGTTGACTAAGTGACTACGGGGACTCTGCGGCAGTCTCGTGTGTTGTGGGTGGTGGATTGATGGAAGGTATAGAACATGGGAGTCCATATCTTTCCCTTGGGCCTTGGCCGTTCGACCGCCACATATTGGACGACGTGTGGTCTTGCTTCCGGATGTGGTAGCACATCGGCTCAGGGTCCTCTTGGAGGTTGATGGTTGTTTGGTGGCCTCCGCTCGGCGTGCATAGCAAGTTTCGACGGCGCTTCTTTCCTTCGGGCCGCCTCAGCTTCTTCCATGTTGTTGTACTCGTTGGCCTTCATTAGCATATGATCATAATCGCGGGGTGGCTTCCTGACGAGCGAGCGGAAGAAGTCCCCATCAACGAGCCCTTGGGTGAAGGCGTGCAACATTATTTCAGATGAGACCGTGTGGAGTTCCATGGCCGCCTGGTTAAAACGCTAAATCTAGGTCCGAAGAGTCTCTCTCGGCCCTTGCTTCATAGAGAACAGACTAACGCTGGTCTTCTAATAGCGCTTGCTGCTTGCGAAGTGGTGGAGGAAGGACGTCCTGAAGTCCTTGAAGCTTCGAATCGACCCATCCGGCAACCTTCAAAACCAACGTTGCGCCAAACCGGATAAGGTGGTGAGGAAGACTCGGCATTTAACTCCATCCATGTACTGATGAAGGGTTGTCGCGTTGTCGAACTTGCCAAGGTGGTCGTCTGGATCAGTCGACCCGTTGTACTCGCCGATCGCCAAGGGTCCGTAATGCTTTAGCAAAGGATCCTGCAGAATTGCTTCGGATAATTGACGGTTGATCCGCTCAGGTGATGAGTCAGCTCGGGGCGCTTTGCCCTTTCTTGCATCCTGAGCGGGAGCTTCGTCTGAGGAAGACCGGTCTCTATTTACTTGCGCGATCTCAGAGGGCGTCTGGAACAAGACCCGGTGAAATGGGATCGGCGCGGGGGGCGGTCGGACCTTTGGTTTGACCCCATATGGAGAGCTGTTCCGGACAGTCATCGTGTGCCACTCAACCTCCAGATGTTGAAGTTGCTTGTTGCGCCAGCCGCTCGGCTAACGCCTTCTGTTGCTGCTCTATCATCTTGGTCGCTCGTACCTGCACAAGCGCATCGAGTTCCTCTTGGGAGAGCGTCATAGTGTGTTGGCATCCAGCTTCTTCCATCTTCTTGACTCGGATTCAGATGTGTTCCCACAGACAGCGCCAATTTGATCCTGTCCGAGTGCTAAGTCGATGAACGCTAGGGACGTGACGCTTCTGTTGACTAGTTGAAGATTCCAGAGATATAGATCCCTCGCCGCCACAAACCTGCAACACAGTGTCGAGCCGAGACGGGGTTCCCCGGCGATGACCCTCAGACGCTCAAGTCAAACTTCCGGCGGCAAAAAAGAAAGAAGTATAGCAGAAGCGAGAACTGTAGCTACAGTAGAAATGTAAAACCATACCTCCGTCGAAGCCTAGGAGTCCTTATATAGGGCACCCTAGAGGCGCGTGCATGCTCCCCGAGATGTGCACGTCCCTCGAAACATACCTGGAATGAGTGTGTCAGGAAAGAATGTCTAACATCATACCTCAATAGTACGAGCATATCCCTGATGCGACAGTGGAAGTTTCCACCGTATGATTCTCTGTTCGACCAGGCCGCTGGCCCTGCCTCTTGTCGGCGATACTAGTTCCTAGGAAGATCTCGCCACTTGCTCCCTCTGTCTTTTACCAGGCCGAGCGAAGGAACCGCTCGACCAGCGCTTTTCCCAAGCCGAGCGGAGGAACCACTCGGCTAGCGCCTTTCCCGGGCCGAGCGGAGGCCCGTCGGCTGACGACCTTCAGGCGAATGCCCGCTTGACCGAATGTCGTGGCTATTGTTGGCCGAGCGGGATGGCCGCTCGACCTCCATTTCTTCTTTCTTTGCCTTATGAGCTTCGGAAACTCTGCGTCAGGCCAAGTTGTCGATATGTCGGGTCGGCTAATCCTTCTACTGATCAGGAAGGTAACCCCGACTCGGGTCGAACGTCTGCCGAGTGTTGACCACTTTGACCTTCTGCCAGGCGGGCCCCCTCCTCTTACCACCAGATCAATAACCAATTACGTCTGGATCGTGGTCACAATCCGATCGTAATTATAAGTGGTACATCCCCTAGTCCACTTTTTTATGGACAAGTGGATCTAGTCTTGTTATAACACCCCTGTATATTAGTGGACTTAGCACTGGAGGGCATCATTGGAATCCTTGCAGTTGCGGAAACCCATAGGACTTGAAAGGGGTCCAATCGGACTTGTCTAAGTCGATCAGTGGATTTGACCGGATATGAATCAACACTACTATGGGTCTGGTCTGATTCAAATTAGGCCCAACATGGACCTAATTTCCCAAAGACCAGGATCACATTTTAGCTGAAAGTTAGCATAACATGATAACACCTACAGAAAGGCTAAAAAAAATCAATGGAAAGTACTATTGGACTCTTTACAAATTCAAAAGCTCACAGGACTTGAAATGGGTCCAACGGGCTTGTTTAAGTCGATCAGTGGATTTTGACCAATGATATTCTCCATTACTTATTTTAGGTCTCGTTCATGATAGCGTTGTGTTTATAACAACAAGAAGAGGTATGGTAAGCATGGAGTTCAATGTCACATAGTAGAGAGAGAGGGTGAAATATATTATGAGGTCACGCGCATTTGAACGTCAAAAATTACATTCAAATTTGATTTTTTTTAAAAATGTGGCTCGGATACATTAGAAATTGGTATGTGGAAAGCTGATGTTGGCAGGAGGGATAGAACAAGAAGACCACCCAAATCAGTGGGCTCTTTGGGCATTCTCAAAGTATGATGCACTCTTTGTGTACACTCTTTGGTCAATTCCCATTAAAAATATATTTTAAATGGAAGGTTATTAAAAATCGTCTCCTTAAAAACTTTAAACATTTGAGAGAAACGATATATTTTTGGCAATTTCTAAACGACACACTTAAGATTTAGGATTATCCAAAAGGTGCACCACTTTATCTTTTTACTTGTCTACTAGCAGTTAACTTTTTCTTCTTTTATCTCTCTCCTCTCTTTTGCATACAATAACTTTTCTCTATTATTTTTCCTCTTAAATTAAATTAAAATTTTCTCTCTTTTCTCTCATTTGCATAAATGTAACAACCACTCGGACATTGGTTTTAAAAAATTAGCACAACTGAACAGACTAGCATCACAATGGTATTAGTGTTTAAAAATTAGTACGATAACTTAAACATCAATACCGCTCTAGTGAAAATAGTAAGTGTTGTAGGTGTTTTACTTCTATGATCGGATCCATTTCAAATGTTATAAGTTTTTAAAGTACTTCGGAGTCTATATGTACCTAAAGATATCATCTCGAAGTTATTAACAACAGTAATTAGAAGGTTTTCAAAGTTTATGACTTTGCAATTGACACGTATACATGGAATGCCAAAATTAGGCATGAACACTATAAATACCTTCATTGTACCTCCATCTTCCATTACATGTTAACTTTTCAAAAATTCAAATCCTCTAGGTCCATAAATGTGTTTTGGTCGAAATTCCTTGATAGACCTAAAAGTTCTAATTGGACCTATTCCAACTTCTGTGAATTTCTGCAGTGCTCTGCAGTCTAAATATATTATTCTTTACCATTTTTATAAATCAACATCATAGTGGTACTGATGTTTACGTTGTGGTATTGATTTTTAAATACTAACATAATTGTGGTACTAGTTTTTAAAAACTAGTATCATAGCTATTAAAATTCAATAAAAGCCCTACATTGAAAATATTTCGTAAAGATTATGGGTTTAAAAGGATGTAGGATATTTCCATTGGCATGATGCCTTTTGGGTAGAGCCCAAGAGTAAAGTCATGAGTGCTTAGGCCTAAAGTGGATAATATTATGTCATTATGGAGATATGTAGATATCCTTGTATCCCAACAAATGGTATCAGAGTCATGGTTCAAATCAGTCATGTAAGGTGACCTTGAACGAAGTTGAAGGTAGACCCGAAGCAGATTAGGTTGATTGGATGCTTGTGGTGGGGAGGCCTAGAGCAAGTCAAGGTGACTGGATGCTCGTAGGGAAGGCTCGGAGTAGGTCAGGGTGATCGAATTCTCACGGAGAGACCCGAGACAGGTCAGGGTGATGTTGGCGGGGAGACCCTGAGCAAATTAGGGTGACTGGATGCTTGCATGGAGTCCCGGAGCAGGTCAAGAGTGACCAGACACAGATGCTCACGGGGAGGCCTGAAGCAGGTTAGGGTGAACGAATGTTTGTGGGGAGGCTCGGAGTAGGTCAAAGTGACTGGATACTCGCGGGGAGGCCCGAACCATAAATGTAATGTCGGTCCTTCGTTTAAGGAGAGAATTGTTGAAATTCGATCAAAATCCCACATTGGAAAGATTTGGTAAAGATCATGGGTTTAAAAAGGATGTAGGATATCTCCATTGGTATGAACCTTTTTGAGTTGAGCCCAAGAGCAAAGTCATGAGAGTCTAGGCCCAAAGTTGATAATATCATGTCATTGTGGAGATATGTGGGCATCCTTCGATCCCAACAAATGGTATTAGAGTCATGGTCCAGACTAGATACCTTGTGGGGTGGCATTGAATGAAGTTGAGGGTAGGCCTGGAGTAGGTCAGGTAGACCGGATGTTTGCGGGAAAAGCCCTGAAGCAGGTCAGGGTGATCGAATACTTGCGGGGAGGCCCGGAGTAGGCCAAGGTGACAGGGTATTCACGGGGAGACCAGAAGCAAGTCAGGATTGTTGGTGCGGTTAGCACTAACAGTCTAACTCAGGTTTTGATGAATGACAAAGTAGGTTAAGTTAGTCTCGTTGTGATCTAATACTTTGACGAAGTGTACGTCAGGGTGATCGAATACTCGCGGGGAGGCCCGGAGTAGGCCAAGGTGGCAGGGTATTCACGGGGAGACCCGAAGCAGGTCAGGATTATTGATGCAGTTAGCACTAACAGTCTAACTCAAGTTTTGATGAATGACAAAATAGGTTAAGTTAGTCTCGTTGTGATCTAATACTTTGACAAAGTGTGCAGGAGAAGTCTAGATAGGTCGACGGGTTGAACTGATATCTGGCATGAAGACCAGCTAGGTCGACAAGCTGACCTGATAGCTGGCATGAAGTCCAGCTAGGTCGATAGGCTGACCTGATAGTTGGCACGAAGTCCAGCTAGGTCAACGGGCTGACCTGATAGTTGGCACGAAGTCCAGATGGGTCGACGGGCTGACCGAACGTCTAACAGGTAAGTTAAGGTAAGTCACTAGAGGGGAGTGACTTGGTGAGGACGCGTTCCCCGTTTGAGGGAACAGTAGGCGTCGATCCAACTTAGAATTATTTTGAAAATCTAAGATGAGATCGTGACTAGATTCTAGTCTCGGTGAGACGGAATCTAATTATTACTCTTTTACTATATTTGTGCTAACTTTTATTTTGCGGGTAGTATAACTTTTATTTTACCTCGGACTAACATTTCTTGCAGGAGAAGGACTTTCTAGAAGATGTTGGTCTGGGCGCTCAGAAGTCAAAACTCTATCCTGTCCTAACGAGGAGCTCACTGATTGGCTGGGCCTACGTCAGGGTCCGGGCGCTCAGAAGGGATCCAGGCGCCCAAAGCACTTCTATAAAAGAAGGCCTCCAACAGAGCTGAATACAACAACGTCTTCCAACGACTGCTCTACTGTGCTGTGCTTCTGCGATGCTGCAACTTTACGAAGCTTCTCCGACAACCTGCGGCTTAAGTTTTTTTTGTATTGTTGTCGGTATTTTCTCTCTAAAGTTCTTGTACTTACATTTGTGATCTGATTTTGCGAACTATTAGTGATTGCCCAACGAAAGCACTCGACGAGTGTGGGCCTTGGGGTAGGATTCGACCAAGGTTTCGAACTAAGTAAAATTGGTTCATGTTAGCATTGTTTTGTGCATTTTCCGTTGCATACTTAATCTAAAATTTTAAATCGCTATTCATCCCCCCCTCTAGCGAGCTCTACAATCTAACAAGAGTGACCAGATCTTGCGGGGAGATCCGAAGTAAATCAAGAGTGACCGGACGCGAATGCTTACGGGGAGGTTTAGAGTAGGTCAAGATGACTAGATGTTCATGGAGAGGTCCGGAGTAGGTCAAGGTGACCGGATGCTTGCGGAGAGGCCCGAAGCAGGTCAAGAGTGAGCAAACGGGATGCTTGCGTGAGGCCCAGAATAGGGCAAGGTGACTGAATGCTCACGAGGAGGCCCAAAGTAGGTCAAGAGTAACCGGATCCAGATGTTCGCTGGGAGGCGCAGAGCAGGTTAGGGTAACTAAATGATCATGGGGAGGCCCAAACCATGAGAGTGGTGGTGGCCCTTCGTTTGAGGGGAGGATTGTTGGAATTTAATTAAAGTCTTATATTGGAAAGATTTAGTAAAAATCATGGGTTTAAAAGAATGTAGGATATTTCCATTGGCATAAAGCCTTTTTGGTAGAGCCCAAGAGCAAAATCATGAGGGTCTAGGTCCAAAGTGTTGGACCGTTGGAGCCGGCTAGAAGGGGGTTGAATAGCCTGTAAAAAATAAAAACAAACAACCCTTCTCGACTTTCAAAGAAACCCTTGCATAAACAGAGTAAACAAACTAGAATAGAAAAACGAAGCTCACAATTTACTTGGTTACAACCGAGGAGGTTGTTAATTCAAGGCAGATGAAAAGCGTACTAAAAGAAAATCTCCTCTAGGCAGAGAAGTCTCTTACAACGTTGACGTACAAGAAATAGAAGTTTAACTACAATTGGAAGCGCACAAGTGTTGGCATACACAATTTCTAAGTTGATTGAAAGCTTCTGGACCAAGGCTATATTTATAGCCTTGGTCGGGGCGCCTGGAAGGGTTCCGAGCACCCTGGGGGGATAACACTTTATCCCCTCCACAATGGATCGCGCTTGACATGATCCAATCAAAACTTCACTTCCGGACGTCCGGACGGTCCGAGCCCTCTGCTCCGGTGCTGCTTGTCTGGGTGATCTTGGCCATCCGAAATAGGGCTCACCCGAACCCAAGTTTCGGCTTTCTCGAGCGGGCTTCCTCTCCGGATTCTCGTCCCTCGGAATCGTCGTGTGCTTCCTTCTTGTCCGCCAGCGTACTCATCCGTAGTCTTCGTCCCACGGTCGCACCCCGTGCATGTTAGAGTGTATACTAAAAGTCTAGCTTTTGTAAACATTTATTTTTAAAATAAAAGAATCATATTGGTTAAATGTCTACATTTTATTTGTTAAGTGTAGTTGTTCAATTAATTTATATTGTAGATAACATGGTGTGTGGTGTTATACACAGAAAATCATGTTATCAATTCTTTATAAATTATAAACAGTTGCTCACGACTAAGATGGAAAGGAACAAACCATTGGAATAGTCGTAATATAATTAGGTATTAGTTTATCTTGACTAATAAATTATACTAATACACTCTAAGTGTATTGAGTAGGACCATTTTAGGTAAGTTCTTTTTATAACTGACTTAATAAAATAACTAGACCTTAGTTATTATGGAAGTGTGTTCTTTTAATCCTAATATAATAACAAGTATATATATTTAGTATTTATTTCTTTAACTTATCAAAGGGTGAGATTTAAATCAATAGGCCCGATAAGTTGGGAAATTATATTACTTATAGTATGTGTTGTTGATTATAGAAGGAAACTGTATCCTAGTAATCTAGGTTGAGAATGTCTCCAAGAGGAGCTCATAAGGATTGTCATGTTAAACCCTGCAGGTGGACTTAGTCTGACATGTTAATAAGGTTGAGTGGTACTACTCTTGGACTTAGATATTAATTAAGTGAGTTGTCAGTAACTTACTTAAATAGTGGACATTCGTTATCTTAAACACAGGGAGACTAACACACTCATAATAAGGAGCCCATAATGTAATTTGGGAATGGTGCGGTAGTGCAATAATAACTCTCTAGTGGAATGAGTTATTATTAATGAACTTGAGTTGTGTGTTCGGGGCGAACACGGGATACTTAAGCTCATCGGAAGGCCAAAACCAATTTCTCCTCTAGGTCCCTGTCGAAGCCTCATCAATGCCTCTAATCCACTCATGAAAAGCCCATCTTGGTGTCCAAGAAGGGGTCGGCCCATGGCTTGGTGACCAAGCCAAAGGGGTCAGCCATATTCTCCATGAGGTGGCCGACCATATGCTTCTTTTAGGGGGCCGACCACATATTTCAAATAAGGAGGGGTGTTTTGAATTTTTAAAATCTTCTCTTTGTAGATATCTACAAGTTTTAAAAGAGAGTTTTTAAAATATAAAACTTTCCTTATTTGAATTAGGCCACATGGTTTAAAAGAAATTTTAAAAGTTTTAAAACTTTCCTTTTTTAACCATGCATCCTCATGGTTTTAAGAAAAAAGGAAGAGAAATTTTAAATTTGAACATTTTCTAACCATGTTAAAAAAGGAAATTTTAGAAGAGAAGTTTTAAATTTTAAAACTTGGTTTTAATTTTTAGAACTTTCCTTTTTTAACATTCAGTACTTTAGGAAATTAAAAGAGAGCTTGTAAAATTTTATAAGAGTCTTTTCTTTGATTATAAAATTTTTACAAAAGTTATTTCTTTCCTTTTATTGTGGTCGGCCACCCTTGCTTGGTGCCCAAGCAAGGGGTCATCCAATCAAGCCAATCAATCCATGTTTGGTGATTGAATCAATCAAGAGGAAAGAAAAGGAAAAATAAAAAGGGAAAAGAAAAAACAAGAGGAAGATTTTAATTTTTTGTAAAAAGCCTTGGGCAAGTAATTTAAAAGAAGGGGAGGGGAGGCCTCATGAGATAACAATTCTTATCCTCTTGTTGGTGCTCCTCTTGTGGCCGACCCTCTCCCCTCTTCCTTTCCCCTTGCTCTCTTTTCCTTGGTGGTGGTGGTGGTCGGATTTTAGAGAAGGAGGAAGAAGGCTTTGGGTGGTGTTCATCTTGGAGGATCGTCGCCCACACGACGTCCAAGGTGAGGCGAGGAATATGGCAGAAGATCTCGAGGTCATTAGCATACAAAGAGAAGGTATAACTAGTAATTTTCTTCCGCATCATGCTAGTTATTTTTCTTTGTATGAATTCCAAATACAAGAGGAATTAGATTCTAGTTTTTCAAATTGTAATTCGAGTTTGTGTTTTCTTTTTGTTTTCGAATTTGTGATTCGATTGTTTCTTTTGGTTAAACCTAGAGTTATATAAGGAAATTAAATATTAGCTTTCCTTAAAAGACTTTGTCTAGGAAGTGGTGGTTGCTCCCATATCCAAGAAGGCCTAGTGCCTCGCCATGTTTAACCTGAAAGCCAATTTTGGAAATTAATATTTAATTAAATTTATAAGATAAGTTGATTTGGATCAATAGTGTTAAGTTCTGCTTGCGATCCAAATCTAAACCATTAAGAACAAATAAGTTAAATTTGGAATCAATAATGTTAAGTTCCGTTTGCGATTCCTAATTTAAGTTCTAAAGAACACAATAGGTTCTTTAGGAAATGTTCGACACTTGTACAAAATTTTTGTACAGTGGAACCGGTATGATCTTCCTAGGACCAACCAACAATTGGTATCAGAGCTAGGGTTTGCCTCTATGTGTTTTGGTTTTTAAATTAATTATATACATGTCATACATAATTTAGGCCGGATAATAGTAGGATATGCTAACTTTGTGGTTGCAGGCTCCAACTATTATGACATATAGATATTGTGTGTGATTGGACCCTTGGACATGTCAAGGGCATTATTTTGTGTGTGCATGATTGTATGTATCAAATACAGCAGGAGCTGTATTAGTTTTAGAATTTTATTTTTTTTGTTTAATCTAGAATACATGTACATTCCTTTGTGGAGTATATGATCAATATATGTAAAATTCTATATTTGTCGCGGATCGTATCCTTGCAAGGCGTGGTGCTATTGAAGGACCAGAGGCGCGACGAAATAAGAAGCAAGATAGATGCGACGACTGGACCCGGTGGTGGTGGCTAAAGATGGCAGCAGCTAGGGTTGGAGCACACGGAGAACAGTGATGGAAAAGGCCATAATAGTTGGAAAATTAATTTTCAAATTTATTTCTTTTATTTACTGTGATGTGTGTCTATGCATGTGTTGTATGCTAGCATAGGTTAAAATTCCTCACCTTAAATAACTAAGTGGGAGATGAATTTTTTAAATAAATTCCACGGCCACCATTACTGGTTTATAAGTGATGCAAACAAACTTGCGCGTTGGCTCTGAGTGTCTTCCTCCATATCGAATGAGTTTTTTTGCAGGATCACTAGATCAAACTTCCATTTTGGATGACTATAGGAAATTAATCAAGAGCGTGTGATCTTCCCCATCGGAAGGGGCACAATCTTATTAATGGAGTAAGTGTCAAGTAATGATATACACTTAGACACGTCTAATAGTATCCTCCCCATCGGAGTCACTGCTATTACTTGTGTGACCGAAGGAAGACCAACTATTAATTTTATTTGTCAAAAGTTAGGATGACAAAAATAAAATTAATGGGTAAAACCTCCTCTTACAAATGTTTGATTTTGTATACGTCCACACTATCGTGGCATGCGAAATTCACGGTGATTTGAGGTGTTGGTTAATTTAAAATAGTATTATTTGAGGAATCAATATTATTTTAAATTTAGAGCCCTGACCAAAGTTTATTTTGTAATTCTTAGGATGACTTTCAACCCACTGTACATTATATTGAAAGAGAACAGACTTACTGGTCTCAACTATATAGATTGGAAAAGAAACCTGGATATTGTCTTAACTGCTGAAAGCTATAAGTTTGTACTGTCAGAGGTATGCCCAAAAACACCTAACAATGATTCTACCCCAGAGGAGATTGAGTATCATAAGAAATGGGTAAAGGCAGATGAGATGACGCGGTGTTACATTTTGACTTCAATGTCAAATGTATTGCAACATCAGCATCAGGACTTACCAATGGCTTATGATATAATGAAGGATCTCAAAGAACTCTTTGGGCACCAGAGTCGGACTACTAGGCAAGAGGCAATGAGAAAGTTAATGACAGCCACCATGTCGGAGGGAACACCCGTTAGGGATCATATTCTCAAAATGATGGCTTATCTGAACGAAATACAAGTCCTTGGAGGTGAAATCGATGGGGAAACCCAGGTCGATATTATTCTCCAAACGCTACCCAGAAGTTTTGAGCAGTTCCGCCTGAACTATAACATGAACAAAAGGGAGTATACGTTGGCGAAACTTCTGACAGAACTACAGGCATCAGAATGTATATTTCATAATAGTGCTCAGATTCACTATGCTAAAAATAGTTCTACTTTTAAGTCAAAAGGTAAGAAGAAGAAGAAGAAGAAACAAGTTGTTTCAACAAAGAAGGTGAATAAACTTTTAGGGGCAGGACCAAAAGCTGGAATGAAGAAGCCGAAGGGCAAATGCTTTATCTGTAAGCAGGCTGGACATTGGAAGGCAGACTATCCTCGTAGGAAAGAGAACAATAAAGGTATATCTCATGCTCTAGTAGTTGAAACATATTTAGCGGTGTTATCTACCAACACCTAGTATGTAGATACGAGAACCACTGATCATGTCTGCAACTCTTTGCAGGGGTTCCAAGAAATCTGACGACTATTTGAAGGAGAGATAACCGTCTACATGGGCAATACTACTAAGGTGACGGCTGTTGCAGTGGGAGATATCTACTTATTTTTTGATAGGAATATAAGTTTGGTTTTAAGAAATTGTCTTTATGTACCCAGTTTTAGAAAGAATTTAATTTCAGTTTTTAAACTGTATTTGGATGGATATTCTGTTTCTTTCAGTAACAATGTAGTTATAAAGAGAAATAGAGTTATTATCTGTTCTGGTGCATTGGTTGGTAATTTATATACATTAAATCCAATTTCTCCCATAAAGCAACAAATGGAAATTAATAATACATCTTCTAACTCTAATAAGAGAAAAAAACCTTCGGAAATGAACCAAACATATCTTTGGCATCTAAGACTTAGTTATATTAACTTAAGTAGGATTCAAAGGCTTATAGCTGATGGACTCTTGGGTTCATTAGAGTTTGAAAACTTTCCAACCTGTGAATCTTGCTTGGAAGGTAAAATGACCAAGAGACCTTTTAAGGCCAAGGGGTATAGAGTCAAAGATGTGTTAGAGCTGGTTCATTCTGATTTGTGTGGTCCTATGTCTATCCAGGCGAGAGGTGGTTTCGAATACTTTATCTCTTTTATAGACGATTATTCGAGATACGGGTACATTTACTTGATGCGCCGTAAGTCTGAGTGCTTTGATAAGTTCAAAGAGTATAAGGCTGATGTGGAGAAACATCTTGGTAAAAGTATCAAAACACTGCAGTCTGATCGTGCTGGCGAATACCTCTTAGGAGAGTTTAGGAATTACTTATCAGAAGCCGGGATTCAATCCCAGTTGTCTGCACTTGGTACACCCCAACAGAATGGTGTGACAGAACGAAGGAATAAGACTCTTATGGAGATGGTTAGATCAATGATGAGTTATTCAGAATTACCAAGTTTATTTTGGGGATACGCTCTGGAAACAGCAGCGCATATTCTGAACTTAGTACCTTCTACTCCCACATAATTGTGAAATGGGTGAAAGTCCAGTCTAAGACATATTCGGATTTGGGGTAGACCAGCACATGTGCTGAAAGCATATGCTGATAAGTTAGAATCTCGTACAGAAGTTCACGTGTTTGTGGGTTATCCTAAAGGAACGAAAAGTGGTTTATTTTATAGTCCTAAAGACTAGAAGGTCATTGTTAGCACCAATGCCCAGTTTTTAAAAGAAGACTATATAATAGACCACAAGTCCAAAAGTAAAATTATTCTAGAAGAAATGAGAGAGGACACGTCTACTTCAGTACCAACAGTACAAGATGAAGTACCACAAGAGACTGCAACACGTGTCACACATGATACACAACCGCAGACAGTGTCTCATCGTAGTGGGAGGGTTGTGAGGCAACCAGAGAGATTCATATTTTTGGGAGAGTCTTCGGACTTGATTCCGGGTAAACATGAACCTGATCCCTGAACATATGACGAAACACTCCAAGATATAGATGCAGTATCTTAGCAAAAGGCAATGAATTCTGAAATAGAGTCTATATATTCTAATAAGGTCTGGGAGCTTGTAGAACCACCAGATGATGTAAAACCCATTGGATGCAAGTGGATCTATAAAAGAAAAAGAGGGATAGACGGGAAGGTAGAAACTTTCAAAGCAAGACTTGTTGCGAAAGGGTATACTCAGAAAGAGGGAATCAATTATGAGGAGACTTTTTCACCGGTAGTTATGCTTAAATCTATCCGGATACTCTTATCCATTGCCGCTCATATGGATTATGAGATTTGGCAAATGGATGTCAAGACAGCTTTCCTTAATGGAAGTCTTGAAGAAAACATCCATATGAAGCAATCAGAGGGATTCATTGAAAAAGGCAAAGAGCATCTAGTGTGCAAGCTGAATCGGTCCATTTATGGACTGAAGCAAGCTTCAAGATCTTGGAACATCCGATTTAACATAGTAATGCAGTCATATGGATTTATTCAGTATCCAGATGAGTCTTGTGTATACAAGAAGTGTAACGAAAATGTGATGGTATTTCTTGTACTATACATAGATGATATTTTATTAATTGGAAACAATGTCAAAGTGTTATCGAACGTAAGAGTATGATTATCCAAGTAATTTGATATGAAGGACTTAGGAGAATGTGCACACATTCTTGGGATCAAAGTCATAAGAGATCGTAAGAAAAGGATGTTGTGCCTATCTCAAGCTTCATATATAGATACAATCCTTGCTCGTTTTAGCATGCAGAACTCCAAGAAAGGTTTCTTACCTTTTAGACATGGAGTAGCCTTATCTAAAGAGATGTCTCCGAAGACATCAAAGGAGATAGAGGACATGAAGGCAGTTCCTTATGCTTCGGCTGTAGGAAGTCTAATGTATGCAATGTTGTGTACAAGACCGGATATCTGCTTTACCGTAGGCATAGTTAGCAGATATCAAAGTAACCCTGGACAGGGACATTGGACTGCTATAAAACATATATTGAAGTACCTGAGAAGGACTCAAGACTATATGATAGTTTACCAAGCAGATGATTTGCTCCCTGTGAATTACACGGATTCAAATTTCCAATCAGATAGGGACAACAGTAAGTCTACATCAGGTTACGTGTTTACTTTAGGAGGTGGAGCTATTGCATGAAGGAGTGTTAAGCAGAAATGTGTTTCAGATTTAACCATGGAAGCTGAGTATGTGGCAGCCTCTGAGGCAATCAAAGAAACTGTATGGCTCAGGAACTTCCTAATGGACTTAGATGTGATTCTTGGTTTGCCCAAAATCATCACAATTTATTGTGATAATAGTGGTGAAGTTGCAAACTCGATGGAACCACGAGCCCATAAGGCGAGTAAACATATAGAGCGCAAGTACCACCTGATACGAGACATCATCAAATAAAGAGAAGTTGTCATCGTCAAGATTGCATCAGTAGATAACCTGGCAGATCCTTTCACTAAGGCCATTCCGGCGAAAGTTTTTGATCGGCATGTGGAGGGGATAGGAATCAAATGTATGGCAGCAGATATGGCGACTTAGTCTTTTAGTATAAGTGGGAGATTGTTAGAGTGTACACTAAAATCCTAGCTTTTGTAAACATTTATTTTTGAAATAAAAGAATCACATTGGTCAAATGTTGACATTTTATTTGTTAAGTGTAGTTGTTCAATTAATTTATATTGTAGATAACATGGTGTGTGGTGTCATACATAGAAGATCATGTTATCAGTTCTTTATAAATTATAAATAGTTGCTCACGACTAAGATGGAAAGGAACAAACCATTGGAATAGCCGTAGTGTAATTAGGTATTAGTTTATCTTGACTAATAAATTACACTAGTACAGTCTAAGTGTATTGAGTAGAACCATTTTAGGTAAGTTCTTTTTATAACTAACTTAATAAAAGAACTAGACATTAGTTATTATGGAATTGTGTACTCTTAATCCTAATATAATAACAAGCATATATATTTAGTATTTATTTCTTTAACTTATCAAAGAGTGAGATTTAGCTTGATAAATCAATAGGCCCGATAAGTTGGGAAATAATATTACTTATAGTATGTGTTATTGATTATAGAAGGAAATTGTATCCTAGTAATCTAGGTTGAGAATGTCCCTAAGAGGAGCTCATAAGGATTGTCATGTTAAACCCTGTAGGTGGACTTAGTCCGACATGTCAATAAGGTTGAGTGATACTACTCTTGGACTTAGATATTAATTAAGTGAGTTGTTAGTAACTTACTTAATTAGTGGGCATTCGTTATCTTAAACACAGGGAGACTAACACACTCATGATAAGAAGGAGCCCATAATGTAATTTGGAATTGGTGCGGTAGTGCAATAATAACTCTCTAGTGGAATGAGTTATTATTGATGAATTTGAGTTGTGTGTTCGGGGCGAACACGGGATACTCAAGCTCATCGGAAGGTCAGAACTAATTTCTCCTCTAGGTCCCTATCATAGCCTCATCAATGCCTCTAATCCACTCATGAAAAGCCCATCTTGGTGTCCAAGAAGGGGCCGACCCATGGCTTGGTGACCAAGCCAAAGGGGTCGGCCATATTCTCCATGAGGTGGTCGGCCATATGCTTCTTTAAGGGGGTCGGCCACATATTTCAAATAAGGAGGGGTATTTTGAATTTTTAAAATCTTCTCTTTGTAGATATCTACAAGTTTTAAAAGAGAGTTTTTAAAATATAAAACTTTCCTTATTTGAATTAGGCCACATGATTTAAAAGAAATTTTAAAAGTTTTAAAACTTTCCTTTTTTTAACCATCCTCATGGTTTTAAGAAAAAAGGAAGAGAAGTTTTAAATTTGAAAATTTTCTAACCATGTTAAAAATGAAAATTTTAGAAGAGAAGTTTTAAATTTTAAAACTTGGTTTTAATTTTTAGAACTTTCCTTTTTAAACATTCACTTTAGAAAATCAAAAGAGAGCTTGTAAAATTTTATAAGAGTCTTTTCTTTGATTATAAAATTTTTACAAAAGTTATTTCTTTCCTTTTATTGTTGTCGGCCACCCTTGCTTGGTGCCCAAGCAAGGGGTCGGCCAATCAAGCCAATCAATCCATGTTTGGTGATTGAATCAATCAAGAGGAAAGAAAAGGAAAAATAAAAAGGAAAAAGGAAAAATAAGAGAAAAATTTTAATTTTTTTTAAAAAGTCTTTCCTTATTTGCCTTGGGCAAGTAATTTAAAAGAAGGGGAGGGGAGGCCTCATGAGATAACAATTCTTATTCTCTTTTTGGTGCTCCTCTTGTGGTCGACCCTCTCCTCTCTTCCTTTCCCCTTGCTCTCTTTTCCTTGGTGGTGGTGGTGGCCGGATTTTAGAGAAGGTGGAGTCTCTAAATTCACCTTTTCTTTCCTCTTGATTGATTCAATCACCAAACATGAATTGATTGGCTTGATTGATTTAATTTGATCGGCCCCCAAATTCGGCACCAACAGCAAAAAAAAAAAAAAAAAACTCTATTCGTTGCAATATTGTATACAATTTTGGAACAAATATTTGTTTTGTTGCAAACTTAGTAATGAATTTGGTGACGAATTATATTTTTGTTGCCAAGTTTGTCCCTATTTTGGCAACAAAATTTGACAATGAATTAGATTTTCGTTGCCAAATTCGTCGCTAATTTTCATCAAACCTTTGCAATGAATATTATTTTTGTTACAAAATTTACGACGAATTTGACAACGAAAATACTAATATGGTATAACAATCTCAACTAAACTCAAAAGAAAAACAATAATTATTAAAAGACAATCTCCACCATGAGATAAATCAAGCCTAATATAGGCCTGATATGAACCATATCAGGCCCAACGTTGGGTTGTTTTAGCTATTTTTTCTATAACTTTTTTAACACTTTCGGACAAGTCAAAATATGCAATGGACGACACCATTTGATTCCTTGTAACCTCAAAAATCCACAGGACTTGAAATTGGTACGATCTAATGTCTCTAGGTCCATAAGTGGATTTTGATCGAAATTCACTAATGAACCTAGAGACCTCAGATTGTACTCATTTCAGTTCCTATGGATTAATGAGGTTTCGAGGAGTTAAAATATGCTATCAATTGTTTATTTCGACTTCTCGGAGGTGATATAATATAATATGGAAAATTTTTCACGATTACTGTGTTGTGATTTTTATCCTTGCTGGTACGTGTTTACTGATTATGATTCTTCCTCAAAGTTCGTAAGTGAAAGAGGATCAACACCTTATGCTCCTCACCTATGCCTGCTAACTTTGGATAGCCAAAAAAAAGTATAAAATGAACCAAAGATGTCAGTCTAAAGAAGAATTCAATAACATCAGAACCATTTTCTTTCCTTTCATCTGTTGGATTGGTAGCATTACATTGTTCTATCTCTAATGTTCTCAAAGTCATCATGTAGTCATATCGATTTCCTAATTTTTTTTTTTGGCTATTCTTTTTACACAAGTCTTACTTCTTTAGTATCAGATATTATAATGAATATTTTAGATGGCATGTAAAGTACAATCAAGATAATTCAAAATTACTTTATGCTAATGACTTTGAAGAGAGGCTAATTTAGCAAATACTACTTTAATTGTGTTCCTAAAAAAGTGTGTAGCAGAATAGATCTGTTCACTTTCATCCTGAGTTAAGTAATAATCAATATGTTATTGAAACATGAACAAGAAGACTGATAATTGGTGTATAATCCTAGTCAATAAGCATTAACTAGTTGTCGAGATTTGATAGTGGAAAAAAATTAACTTCTGATACATGTTTAAAGTCCAACATGAAATTTTATACAGATTTTTTCTTATTATATTATAATACCTCTGAGAAGTTGAAATAAATAATTGATAACATATTTGAACTCCTTGCAACCTCAGAAATCCACAGGACTTGAAATGAGTGCAATCTGAGCTCTCTAGGTCCATTAGTAGGTTTCGATCAAAATCCACTGATGGACATAGAGATCTCATATTACACTCATTTCAAGTCTTGTAGATTTATGAGATTGCAAGGAATTGAATGGTGTCGTCCATTGAATATTTTGACTAATCCAGAGGTGTTAAAATGTTATAGAAAAAATCAACTAAAATAACTCAACATGGGCTTGATATGACTAATATGAGGCCCACGGTTCATATCAGGCCCACATTGGGTTGTTTTAGCTGATTCTTTTGATCATATTTTAACACATTTTGGAGAAGTCGAAATATGAAATGGACGACACTGTTGAACTCCTTGCAGCCTCAGAAGTCTACAGGACCTGAAATGAATTCAATCCGAAGTCTCTAGGTCCATCAGTGGATTTTAGTCAAAATCCACTTATGGCCCTAGAGACCTTAGATTAGACTCATTTCAAGTCCTGTAGATTTTTGAGGCTGCAAGGAGTCCAACGGTGCTGTCCATTTCATATTTCGACTTCTCAGAAGGTATTAAAATGTTATAAAAATACGTTAAACTCTAATCTCATGGGTCTGATATGAAATCATATCCGTCCCATATTATGCTTTGTATGCATGCATATCTTCTAAAGAGTTAAAGAGTGAGGAATGAGAAGATGGGAGGAAAGAGGAGAGTGGATGCGTGCATTGCATAGAGGGAAGATAACAAAAATTGCATGAAAAAAAAAAAAGAAAAGAGATTGACAGAGGGATAGAATGGAAAGAATAGTAAATTGAATATACATTTGATAAATATTAAGGTATGATGCGTCTGTTGATCAACTCATAAATCGTACAGATAAATTGCCCAAGTAGGGTGTTACCATTTTTTTTACCTTAGGAATCCTCATTGATTCTGATTCCCAGTTCGTGTGTAGATATAAGAAAATTGAAACATTTAGGGGAGCAAATGTGAAGTTGACCCGGAAGAAGTGGTTCAAGTAGGGTTTTACGGTTTCCTCTTCTCTGGGTCGGACAGGGTAGCCACGCGATGCTTCGCTTTCCCGTCCGCCACCGTTTTCTTCCTCCGTCTACGCTACTCCGTCGCGTCCTCTTCTCCAACGGCACTTCCGCCTCCTCAGGCGCCACTGCTTCTCTGGATCCCCACTTCCTGGTCGAGTACCTCATGAATACATGCGGGTTCTCCGCCGACGTTGCTTCCAAGGTCTCTAAGTCGCTCCCTCGTAGTCAGTCCACCGAGAAGGCCGACGCCGTTCTTGGATTCTTCAGATCTCAGGGCCTTGATGATACTAATCTGAGAAGGATACTAGCTTGGAAACCAGGATTGCTCGGCTGGGATGTGGAGACGAACCTCGCCCCAAAGTTTAAACTTTTGCGCGAAATGGGATTATCTGAGTCCGACATCATCGTTATCGTTCGGCGGCACCCTATAGTTATTGGCTCCAACAGCGAGAACACGCTTCTCCCCCGATTTAAGGTTTGGGAAAGTTTATTGGGATCGAAGGAGATGCTTCTCAAGCATCTCCGGAGGTGTGGATGGTTTTTTAGCAGCAACATTGAGAATGTAGTGCGCCCCAACATTAACTTCTTACGGGATGAATGTGGTATTCCTGAAGACCGCGTTTCTCTTGTCATTAAAAGGCAACCCAGCTTCATCACCCAGAACCCAGATGCCCTCCGGGCTCTGGTAGATAGAACTGCCGGTTTTGGAGTTCCCCGAGAATCTATTATGTTCATCTGGGTCCTGAATGCGCTGTACAGGGTCAGCAGGGAAAAATTTGAGGCCCATGTCAAGCTCATGAACAGATTTGGTTGGTCGAACTCGGAATTCGTTGCTGCAATCCAGAAACATCCAACTTTTTTATTGCTTTCCACTGAGGCATTACAGAGAAAGATGGAATTTTTAATCAAGATTGTTGGAAGCACACCTTCAGACATTGCTAAGCATCCAATGGTTTTAGAATTGAGTTTGGAAAAGAGGTTAATTCCTCGATTTCATGTGATGGAGATATTAAAATCTGAAGGGTTGTGGACTTCACGGTACAAACTACATACATTTTTCATATCACCGGGACCAAAATTTTTGCAGAAGTATGTGCTCCCTTACAAAGATAAATTACCCAAACTGCTTGAAGTCTTGTCAATTGTACCTGAGTTCAAAGGGAACAATCCAGAATGCTAATGAATGCCATGATTTATTAGGGTGTGATTTTTATGACTGGTTAAGCAATGATATTGATCCAATCTTGTCCTAGTTTTCATATAGTTCACTTGCTATTTTCATGAATGAAACTGTTGCTGTAGACATGAGGATGTTAATTGTCTGAGTTTCATTTTGCAACCTGATTTAGCTGAAAAGGATTTGTTTTAGGAACTTGTCTTTCGAACTTCTTCCAATTAGAAGAGATTTGTGTTTTAGAATGATCAAAGGCTATGTTTTCTCCCTTTCTACCAGCAGAATTGGATGTATGCTGGGCCACAATTGGTTAATGTTTTTGAAAGTTGAAGAAGCATAAATGTGCCTTGCAAGCACCTTCATTAAGCTGTATGGAAAATGATATTCTTGTGAGGAAACAGTCATCCTATTCATGTATTTGAAGTATATTTAGCTGAGATTTTGATAGTTAAATAATTTGAATTGTTCTGTGATTATAAACAAGATTAGTTGAATCAACCAAAAATGAAGGTACTGGATCAAAGGAAACTCTATTTGTAATAATTCATAGTTACTTAAAAGGATCTGATTATTACTATCTTTATAGTCTGGTTCATTGTTGGAAAAGTATTCATCTAGTTAACACTGGATGGTTTGGACACATATCTTGTTATTGTTGTTGTTGTGGTGATCTTGGAATGATAAACTTTTGGTGTGCTATCTTATTTTGTTGTGCAAAAAAATTCCTCATTCTTTTAAGTATACTAATTTTATATCGAAATGATATTGTGGATTAGTTTCAGTATTGGTGTGGGTCTAAGTTAGTTCCTAGGTCTCTGATGAGATTGTGAGTATTTAATTTCAGTGAGATGCAATATCTAGTAAATACTTTTTTTAAGCTGTAAAATTACTAGCAAAATGTTCCATTACATTAATAATAGAAGATCCTAATAATATATTTGTAGACACACTAATTCATTGCTTCTGTAATTTGTCTTTATTTAAAGAAAACAAACCGATTTCAAACTGTGTCAATATTTGCATTAAATCGATCACAGACAGTATGAAAAGAGGGGTACTTGGTCACTAGCAAAGAAGTTATTGGTGATGACCAAGAATAGGCGAGTCAATCTATTTGATGAAGATACAATCCACATTCTCAGAGCTATGCTCAATAAGCTGAAACTATTTATTTATTAACGAGCTAAATAGATCGAACCACAACACGAGTTAAGTGGATCATTTCCTTTGGATTCAAGTACAATTCACATGATCTTTTCTTCCCCTGCTTTAGATCAAAGTTGCACCCACCGAGAGACCAGTCAAAGCCATATGAGTTATTCCTGACAATCCTGTCTTTTAATAGCATAAGTATTCGTCGCATCACAAAGTACTCCTTTTAGTAATCTACGCACCTCGTACCCGTGGGTGAAATAGTGTAGGTGCCTGGAATTAATCCAAGCTCGGACTCCTTTTAATATTTTTTTATTTTATTTTGAGATATATAATATGTATTTAGGGTTTAAAGTTTTAGGATTTAGGAGTTAGGAGTTGGATTGTAACAAGTTTGAGTTAATAAGATTTTTTCTCTTTATGGTTCAAGCTTCCCTCTTGGATTATAGTATTTCAGATTAAAAATTTTAGATGCTCACAGGATATATTATATGTATTTGAGGTTAAAATTTTAGAATTTAGCGGTTGAGTTATAATAAGTTTAAGCTAATAAGATTTCCTCTAGGGTTGAGACTTTTCTTTTGACTTATAGTGTTCAAAATAAATAATTTTATAGGCTTGGTATAATATATGTATTTATATAAGATTTATGATTTAAAAAAATTATTTTTTAAAAAATAGAAAAACACACAAAATTGAGGCGCCAAGATTAAAATCCAAGCGTCTCGATCAAAACTACAAAAAAAACTTTAAAAAATGATTCGAGACACCTGGATTAATTCTAGGTGCCCTGATAAATTTATTGTAGATCGTTCGATAAGAAATCATAGCATATCATTATATATATATATATATATATATACATATATATATATATATATATATATATTTTGCTATGTATCCATATTACGCTAACTAATTCATATCGATTTAATCCTACGAAAGTTTTTACTGACGACTAGGGAAAATTAGAAAGTACTTGCAGTGATCGACTATCAAGATAACATTCTTAGGTCAACCACTCATATATTAAAAAAAATATCTATTAATTGGTCGAAACTGAAATTCGAATTTCATGAGTACAATAAATCCTCCCATTTTGCAACCCGGTATACGAATTTCATAGATACATGAGTACAGTTAATCCTCCCATTTTGCAACCTGATATAGCTGGAAAGGATTTGTTTTATGAACTTGGTTGTTGATTTCACCTCCCTCTCCCGTTGTCCTCTATAGCAATTTTAAAATTTCAAATTAAAGATCACTGTCTTTTAAAAATCGTCTGCTAGAAAAAAAAATATAAACACTTAGGAGAAGCGTTATATTTTTAATTTGAACATAAAAGTTTCTCATATCTCAATCTTCCACACACCAAACAAAGATGCTTTATGGGAATCCAGAATGTCTGGAGTTATGGTGCAGTGATAGGGGTATTCAGGTTGTCACCCAGATATTCACAGTTTGATTTTAGCTATGGCGCACTTGTAAGAATTTTTCTTCCAAATAGGGCGTACAACGAAAGTATGCTGAGTTTTTTGGCCGCCCCGATTTACCGCTTCTTATTGAGCTAATGACTTGGAAACCAAAATTCCTCGCTGGGATGTGGAGAACAGCCTTGCTCTGAAGTTTAAATTTTTGCACGACATGGGATTTTTTGAGTCCGATATCATCATTATCGTTCAGCAACACCCTATCATTATTGGCTCCAACTACGAGAACGCGCTTCTTCCCCGATTGAAGGTTTGAGAAAGTCTATTTGGATCGAAGGAAATACTCCGCAAGAATCTCCTAAGGTGTGGATGGTTTTTGAGGAGCAACATTGAGAATGTGGTACCCCTAACATGAACTTCTTACGGGATGAATATGGTATTCCTATAGTGCGAATTTCTCTTGTCATTAAAAGACACCCCAAGCCTCATCGCGCAGAACCCAGATGCCCTTCGGGCTCTAGTAGATAGAATTGACGGGTTTGGAGTTCCCTAAAAATCTATGATGTTCCTCTGGATCCTTGAGGTGCTACATTGTATCAGCAGGGAAAAATTTGAGGCCCATGTCAAGATCATGAACAACTTTGGTTGCTCGAACTCGGATTTCGTTGCTAGTCATGAAATATCCAACTTTTTTATGGCTTTCCACAGAGTTATTGCAGAGAAAGATAGAATTTTTAGTCAAGGATGTTGGAATGTCAGGTTTAGGCATGGCTATGTTTTTACGATTAAGTTTGGAAAAAAGGTTAATTCCTCGATTTCATGTGATGGAGATTTTAAAATCTAAAGGATGATGGACTTCAGAGAAGAAGTTATGTATGTTGTTCATGTCATCGGGACCAAAATTTTTGCAGATGTGCTCCCTTACAAAGATAAATTACCCAAATTTCATGAAGTCTTGTGAGTTGTGGCTAAGTTTTAGAGGAATATCCAACAGGGTTTTATTTGGGTGTGATTTTTTTTCTTGCATAAGCATCAATATCAAAGCAATCTCCATAAGGATCGGATGTCAGTTTTTTCTTGGTTTTATAAATGTAATTGCTAATATAGACATGAGGATGCTAGTTTTTTCCAAATTTCTTTTCTAGTATCTGATTGACTTGCAAAGCACTTATTTTGCATTCCTTGCAAAGTAGAAGAAACTGTGTTTTAAAATTTTAAAAAAGTGATTTTTTTTCCCTGTTTTCTTTCAGCAAAGTTTTTGTTCATGTTTTGGTACGGTGACATTTGCCCAAATCAAATCCCCTGTCCCCAAATCTCTCTGTTCCCGTGTCCCACTCGTCATCCCAATCCATCGTCGGCGCCCTTCGGCCGCCGCTCTGATCAATATTATAACCCTTGAGGAAGGTGAACCTAAGGGGGTCGCCATCGGCACGATCAGCGCCGAAATCAGGCCGGATCTGAGCAGGGTCTCCCGGATCTGAGCAGGGGCTCATATCGATGGCAGAGGAAAGTCTGCTCAGATCCGGCTGAATTCCAGCACCGATCGTGTCGATGGCCCTTTGGTTCACCTTCCCCAAGGATTATAGTATTGATCGGGGTGGCGGCCGGAGGCCGCTGGAGGGGCTAGGACGACAAGTAGGATATGGAGACAGGTGATATTGAGGACAGAGGATTTGAACTCACATTTGCCAAGGTTACTGAGAAATCACTGTCCTTTTATTTAATCTATCTCATCTCTTAATATTGTTGAAAGCTGAAGGAGAACAGCATTCTAGTTAGAAGCTTCTTTGTTGAGCTTCATTGAAAGAGTCACTCTTATTATTAAGTGGATAGAGTCTGTCAATTACAAATTCTTTTATATATATATATATATATATATATGTGAGTGTGTGTTTGTGAAACACCGTTTGCCTGTGATTCTTCTTGTATAGTAATTTGAATTGTAAAGTATGATAAATGTAGATTAGTCGATCGGTGAGAACAGGAGGTGCAAGGAGCATACCAACCCAAAAAAAGTTCAAATCACACGCGCATATATATACACACACCCTTATATGGGCGATTGTGGGCTACAGTTGATGTAGCGAGCTGATGCATCCCTCTCTGTCATACAATTCTATATACAATCTCTCTCCTACAATTCTACATACACGGTGTGGTGCTTTCAAAACAGCACCAATGTAGCGCTGCTTCAAAAAAATAGCACTACATTGTTGTTGTTTTTTTCAACATGGTGCTATTTTTTTCAAAAAAAATAGCACTACGTGGTGCTGTTTTGTTCAATGTGGCATTGTTTTTATGAAAACAACGCCACGTAGTGGCACTACGTGGTGCTATATTTTTTAAAACAACACCACGTTGAAAAAACCATTTCAAAACAACATCATGTTGAAAAAAATAGTACTAACGTGGTGTTGTTTTCATAAAAACAGCACCACGTTGAAAAAAAATAGTAGCAACGTGATGTTGTTTTTATAAAAACAGTACCTCGTTGAAAAAACAGCACTAACGTGACATTGTTTTTTTTAAAAACAAAATAGCACCACGTGGTGCTGTTTTAAAAAAAAAAATCATTACGTGGTGCATGGTGCATGGTGCGTGGTGCTGTTTAAAAAAAACATCACTACTCACTAGGTGTGATTTAAAAAAAAAACAGCACTAGGTGTTGTTTTCACAAAAAAATGTACCACATTGGTGCTATTTTTTTTCAATATGATGTTATTCTTTTTTAAACGGCACTACGTGGTGTTATTTTTTTCAAAAGAGCACCACACTGTGCATGTAGAATTGTGGGAGAGAGATTGCATGTAAAATTACAGAAGAAAGAGGGGCACGTTAGCTCGCCACGTCTGTCGTCGTCCACGATCACCCATATAAGGGAGTGCATGCTAATATTCTTGTCTGTGTATATATAAAATATCTTTAGATAAATTTAAACTTTAATAAATAAATTTTTTTGGTCTATATGCTCCTCGCACCTCCAGTTCTCAAGTTTAGTTATGCTGCTAGACTTACACCGCACATTCCATTTGTTGATACAGTCTGACCTGGATGTTGTTTTGCTGTTGACACTGATTTAAGTTTGTATCAGATAATTAACTCAGATTAATTACTAATCCAGGTTGACTAGGTTGACCTGAGTGAAGCTAGGTGCAAATCCTGGTGAGTGAAGCCAGGTGAAAACCCTAGTGAGTGAAGCTAGGTGCAAGTCCTGGTGAGTGAAGCCAGGTGAAAACCCTAGTGAGTGAAGCTAGGTGCAAGTCCTGGTGAGTGAAGCCAGGTGAAAACTCTAGTGAGTGAAGCTAGGTGCAAGTCCTGGTGAGTGAAGCCGGGCAAGGGAAAATCCAGATGGATCAAGGGTGATCGGACATCTGGTGTTGAAAAGTCTAAGAAGGAAACTTGGCATGCGGAGTCAGAGAGGGTTCGGTAGCTCGTTCTCTAGGACCAGATGAAGTCGGAGAGGGCTAGGGAGCTCATTTCTCCGGACTAGGTCAGAGAGGGCTCGACGGATCGGTCGGCAGACCGATCCAGCCAGTGTTCCGTGTATCATCGATCGGTCCGCCGACCGATCAGAATTGATCGCTGGCTATCGAACGCCATCGACGGCCCGCACCGATCGAAATCGATCGAGCTCATCGGATGTTACCGATCGGCCCGAGACCGATCGAAGTCGTAAGCGCTTGGGAAGAACGCTATCGATCGGTCTCGGACCGATCAGATTAGTGCTCGATCGGTCCGCATCGATCAGAGCCGCGCGTATTTTCAAGCGCTATCTCGATCGGGTCCGGGACCGATCAGATTAGTTCTCGATCAGTCCGCACCGATCGGCGATGATCAGAAGCGTGATCGGCCCGCACCGATCCACGATTGTTTGTTTTGCATGTACTTTTTCTGATTGCCGATTTGTCTTCACCATCTGCTTTTAACCATCTGCCGTGAGTCTTTTGAGCTTGCAGGTTGCAGGTCACATTCTCGTGGTTAATTTCAAATTGAGCTTCATTAAGAGAAGAAGACAAGTGCTCTTTACACTGTGATTTGCCGCAACAGATGCATTTGAGGCATCAACGTTCACTGGCGATTCTGATTATGCTTGACTCCGGGATTGGTTCGAGCTCAGAAGACGCCAGTGATGACTGTGATATCATTGGTGTGAGTTCAGAGAACCAGGTAAGGAAGAAGAGGGATTGGCTGCAGCGCTGATTTGCGCAGTTTTGACCAGATCTGTGACAGCAGAGATCAGATTTGAGAAGCAGTAAAAAACAGCGAGAGGGGAACAAGAACAAAGACAACGAAGAAAGCTTGAAAGAAAAGTCTGTGCTGTTGTGCGAAGTTCTTGAGCTCTCGGGTGAACTGCGATCTCTGTTTTCTGCTACTGATACTCGCGTGGTTGTAAGCATTTCCATTCTCCTTTGCCACCGAGTCTCTGTAAGTCTCGTGCTTTAATTTAGATCTTTCTTGAGACTCTGTTGAGAGGTTGCTCCACCGAGAAGGAGACATCTTTAGCCGGAAGTTATCCGGGGTGCGATCTACCGAAGATCAAGGAGTCGTCCACCTTATGGACACGCCGAGGAGTAGGGGCAAGTTATCCCCGAACCTCATATATCTTTGTGTCTGTTGTGTGTGTGTTTTTCTTCCTTCGTTTTAGTTTTCCACTTCCGCTGTGCTAACTAGTTTTTGTGTAGAACTCTCTGTCTAAGTTGTTTATCATCTCCCCTCTAGCCATCTAAGATCCCAACAAGTGGTATCAGAGCCTGGTGCTCTTCATCTGGACTAACATTCCAAGGAGCAACAAGATGGCCATGAAGGAAGGATTCAGCACCAACAGACCACCGTTCTTCGATGGAGCAGATTTCCAGTATTGGAAGAGCCGCATGGAGTATTACCTCAAGACTGATATCTCCATGTGGTTCTCGGTCAAGGAAGGCTTCACACCACCGAAGGACGAAGAAGGTAAGGAACTCGATTCATCAAGGTGGTCTACTGAACAAACTCGTAAAGGGCAAGCCGATGCCAAGGCGGTTGTCACCTTACAATGTGGGATTGCCAAGGAACAACTCGTCAAGGTAGGTCCATTCTCGAGTGCAAAAGATTTATGGAACAAGCTTATCGAGCTCCAAGAAGGAACTCGAGATTCTCGGATAGCCAAGAGGGACCTATTCTTGAATCAACTACAAAATCTCACCTTGAAGGAAAATGAAACGGTAAGTGAACTACATGGGAGGTTCAAGGAAATCATCAATGGTTTACATTCTGTGGATGAACGCGTGGAGAATCGCGACCTAGTAAGGTACGCTCTTAAATCCTTTCCAAGGAATGCCTTGTGGTCATCTATGGTAGATGCCTACAAGGTTTCCAAGGATCTTTCCATTGTTAAATTAGACGAATTCTTTTGTGAAATGGAACTTCATGAACTTGCTAACAAAGGTCAAAAGGAGAAAGGTATAGCTTTGGTTGCAGGAGAAAAGAGCAAGGATGGGAGAAGAAGGAGAGAAAAGAAGAAGGAGAAAGAGATTCCTTCATCTTCATCCTCCTCCGAGTCCGATGATGAAGGTGGATCATCATCAAGCGAGATGGCAAATTTTGTGAGGAGGATCATGAGAAGAAGCAGGAGATATAAAGGAAAAGGTAAATCTAATGATCAAAATATCGATAAGACTAATGTTACATGTTATGAGTGTAGCAAGAAAGACCACTACCGGAGTGAGTGTCCAAAACTCAAGAAGGAGGACCGGGCCAAAAAGAAGGAGGAAAGAGCCAAGAAGAAGAAAGCTCTCAAGGCCACTTGGGATGAATCCTCCTCAAGCTCATCGGAGGAGGAAGAGAAGAAGGAGAAGAGTACTCGGCAATTGGCACTCATGGCAAGGGAGGAGTCCGAATCCGAGAGTGATGACTCAAGCACATCAGCCGCGGCTTCATCATCTTCGGATGATGAAGAGGTAACCTCTTCTCACTTAGAAAAATGCTATAAGACTATTACACAATTGTCTACCTTGCTTAAAAAATCAAAAGTAGAAAATAAATCATTAAAAGAAGAAGTAGAGAACTTGAGAGCTCTTAGGGAAGATGAGGTTGATGACCTACATCTAGAGCTCCTTGAAGATGAAAACAAAGCCTTGAAGGGTGAGGTTGAGAAACTCAAGAAAATGCTTGAGAAATTCTCAACTAGCTCCAAGACATTAGACATGATTCTAAATGCCCAAAGGGCGGTCTACAACAAGGCTGGATTAGGATACCAACCTAAGGAGTCTAGCTTTATTTCTTTAGTGTCAAGAACCCAATTTCATAGATCGCATGTTTCTAGGGTTCATGAGACTAGGAAGAAGGTAACAAAGGCATGGGTGCCTAAGTCTTTCATTGTAGATGCATTAGGTCCCAAGACTTGGGTACCTAAAACATCTATCTTTCGTGTCTTGTAGGCATTGGTAAAGGGGGAGCGTCTATCAACTTGGTTTGTTGATAGTGGATGCTCCAAGCACATGACCGGGGACAAGTCACTATTTTCTACCATTCAAAATAAAAATAGAGGTAATGTGTCATTTGGTAACAATGGTAGTCCAAGGTTGTAGGAGTTGGAGACATTCATATATCCGAATGTCTCCATATCAAGAATGTCCTTCTAGTCAAGGGATGACTTTTAATCTCCTAAGTGCCAATTGTGTGATACGGGTTACACAATTGAATTTCATTCAAGTCAATGTTTGGTTAAACACATTGACACACTTGACACGGTACTAGTAGGCACAAGGGTTGATAATATTTATCAAGTATCGTTTAAAAGTGCTACTAATGCTTTGATTAAGTGTTTTATGTCAAAAGAAGAAGAGTCTTGGCTATGGCATAGAAGGTTGGCACATGTAAACATGAAGAACATCCGGAAGTTGGCCAACCAAGGATTAGTGCGAGACTTACCCAGCATCAAGTACCACAAGACCAAACTATGTGATGCATGTCAAAATGGTAAGCAAACAAAAGGTGTTCATAAAGGTAAAAGCACTGTAAGTACATCTACTGCTTTAGATTTATTGCACATGGACCTATTTGATTGCAGTAGTGTAATATCATTGAATGGAAGTAGATATTGCTTGGTAATCGTTGATGATTTTACTAGATACACATGGACTTTCTTTTTGAAACATAAGGACCAAACTATAGATATTTTTATTTCCTTTTGTAGAAGAACTGAAAATGAAAAATCGACAACAATTAAAAAACCATTAGAAGTGATCATGGTGGGGAATTTCAAAATCATAGGTTTTTAGAGTTTTGTCAAGAGAAGGGATATAGGCATGAGTTCTCTACTCCAAGGACCCCACAGCAAAATGGGGTTGTGGAGAGAAAGAACCGAGTCTTACAAGAGGCTGCACGAAACATGCTCAATGAGTACTCACTACCGAGCTACTTATGGGCTGAAGCTGTGAATACAGTTTGCTATGTGCAAAATCGAGTTTTAATACATAGGTTTTTAGGAAAGACTCCCCATGAACTTTGGTTTGGGAAACCACCTACAATTAAACATCTTAGGGTGTTTGGTTGTAAGGTGTTTATTTTGAACACCAAGGACCATCTTGGGAAGTTCACGGCTAAGGCTGATCAAGGGATACTGGTCGGGTATTCTCTTACCAGCAAAGCCTATCGAGTCTACAACAATAGGACCAAATTGATTGAAGAGTCCTCTGATGTAGCCTTTGAAGAAATCCCTAACTTAAATGATCAACCAAGGGATGTAGGAGAAATTCAATTTGAACTTAGAAATCTAAGTTTGAATGATCAAAATGAAGAACGAGTCGAAGTTGACTCTGATGGTGATGAGCAAAGGCAACAAAGAACTCAATTTGATCCTTTGCCTGATATTGAGTCCTCGCCTGTGCCGAGGGAGACCATTCATGAGGCACCACCAACACCAAGACAATCTAGGATAGCCACTAGTCATCCCCAAGACCAAATTGTGGGAGACATTCAACAAGGGGTTAGGACTAGATCATTCTTTAGAAATGAGTCTAATGAAGTCGCATTGATTTCAGAGATTGAACCAAAATTAGTTGATGAGGCATTGCGCGATCCTGATTGGATCATAGCTATGCAAGACGAATTAGGTCAATTTGAAAGGAGCCAAGTGTGGGAATTGGTTCCTAGACCGAAAAAGACCACCATTATTGGAACTAAATGGGTCTTCAAAAATAAGTTAAATCAAAAGGGAGAAGTTGTAAGAAACAAGGCAAGACTTGTAGCCAAGGGCTATAGTCAAGTCGAAGGTCTCGATTATGATGAGACTTATGCTCCCGTGGCTCGATTAGAGTCCATTCGGTTGATGCTAGCTTTTGTTGCACATAGAGGTTTCAAACTCTATCAAATGGATGTTAAATCTGCCTTCCTAAATGGTTTTATTAAAGAAGAAGTCTATGTTGAACAACCACCGGGGTTTGTGAATACCGAAGCTCCAAACCACGTGTACAAGCTCAAGAAAGCACTTTATGGGCTTAAACAAGCACCACGAGCTTGGTATGAAAGGTTGTCAACATATTTACTAGAAAAGGGTTTTGTGAGAGACCAAATAGACCCAACACTATTTCTGCGTAGAGATGGTGAAAATATTTTTGTAGCCCAAGTATATGTCGATGACATAATTTGTGGCTCAAATAACAAGGGCTATTTGAATAAATTTATTTCTCACATGGAAAGTGAGTTTGAGATGAGTCTAGTAGGAGAATTGACATTCTTCCTTGGACTTGAAATCAAACAAACTCGAGATGACATTTATGTCCATCAGACGAAATACACTCAAGAGATGCTTAGAAAATTCAATATGAGTGACTCTAAGGAAGTGTCCACTCCAATGGCGACAAACACTCGCCTTGACAATGATGAGAGTGGGAAACCAATTGATCTAACGCAATATAGAAGCATGATTGGTAGTCTTCTATATCTTACAGCTAGTCGACCGGACATACTTTTCGCTGTGGGCATGTGCGCTAGATATCAAGTCTGTGCCAAGGAATCTCATTTAATTGCAGTTAAGAGAATATTGAGATACCTTAAGGGCACAATTCGAGTAGGTCTATGGTACCCTCGTACAGAGTCTTTTGACTTGATAGGCTATACCGATTCCGATTATGCTGGGTGCAAATTGGATCGGAAAAGCACTAGTGGGGGTTGCCAATTTTTAGGTTCATCTTTAGTTAGTTGGTCAAGTCGGAAGCAACATTGTGTTGCTCTCTCCACGACCGAGGCCGAATATATTGCCATGGGAGAGAGTGTATCACAATTGTTGTGGATGATACACACCCTAGAGGATTATGGACTTTCTTATAAGGGTGTACAAGTGCTATGTGACAACATTAGCACGATCAACCTAACTAAAAATCCAGTCCATCATTCAAGGACCAAGCACATTGAAGTGCGTCATCACTTCATTAGAGATCACGTAGCTAGGGGTGACATTGTGCTCACATATGTGGAGTCAAAGTCAAACCTAGCCGACATTTTCACCAAACCCCTTCCGGAGAATGAATTTAGTCATTTAAGGAGGGAGTTGGGAATGTGTTTGGCTCCTTAGGTCATTAGAACTTCACCATGATCAATAACGACTATTAAAATGACAAGAGTAATTGAGACAATAATTTGGGCAACTTGGGAACATCTCACACAAACAATAAGGTTTAACAAAATATTTTTGTTTGCTAGAAATGGGGTGAGATGCTAGGATCAACCCAATTATTCAAAATGTATCATGCATCCCTTGAATAATTAGGTTGAAGAGACATTAATTGAGTATGGGGAAGGCCATTACATAATTCATGTGTATTTGGCTCCTAGATCTTACTCATAAATTCCAACCAAGGAATCTTGGTTGGACTTTTGCCTAGAAATTTTCTAATCATGGTTGATGGTTGATGTGTTGATTGGTATTGTTGCTTGGTTCATGTCATGACTTTGATTGATAAAACGATAGGTTATTAAAGGGAATAATAACAACCTGGATATATTTTGACAAACTTGGAACTAAACATAACATGGATCAAGAATTTCAGCTTTCATGCCTTGTTTGAAAATTAGGACAAGTTGTTTATATTTTGACAAACTTGAACCTGATCATAGAGATGAGTTTAGCAAAAAATATGTTTTGAACTCTTAAGGATCAAGAAGACAGAATTCCATATGGTTGGAGTTAGTGTGAGGTTTTGTTTGATAAGAAACTGAAACTTTAGGGCTTTAAAACAAGTTCAGACCATAACTTTTAGGTAAGAGTTATGCTTGTAGATCCTCCAGGTTCTAGGTTCTGAACTTGGAAGTTTTCCTAGAGAAACTTCCACGAATTATCGAAACAAGTTACTGAAATTAGAACTTTCAGTTACTGGAATTACAACTTTCAATTACTGAAATTACGGGAGAAATCATACACTGATCGGTCTACGGACCGATCAAGTCAGCCTGGCACGCTCGAGCCCGCTACTGATCCCTTTCTGATCGGTCTATAGACCGATCAGAGAGATCCCTGATCGGTCCGGAGACCGATCAGATCAATTCGGCAAAAAGCCACTGATCAATCTCTGATCGGTCTACCGACCGATCAGGAAGCGCTCTGATCGGTCCGTGGACTGATCAGGATGTTCCTGGATCGGTCCAGGGACCGATCAGGAGGCGTCTGATACCTTCGGATCGGACAACCGTCCGATCATTTCTTCACTGTACACCCATCTAAATCTTTAAAACCTCCCGATCCCTTCTTTTCTTCGTTCACGCGAAACCCTAGCTGACTCTTCCCACCAGCCCACCCTTTCTCTTCTCTTTGCACGCCAAACCTAGCCGAAGCTCTAGCCCTCGGAAGCCCTAGTCTAAAGTTCAAATGGCACCAAGGTAACTTCTTACCTCTCTAAGAACTTGGCATTGTGTTTTCATTTCTCACTGAATCTTCTGTTGTTTTGTTGTCTCGGTTCTTAATTGTTGGTGGCTCCGGTGCTCACTCATTGCCCCATTTTACCCCATTGTGTCCCCTTAGGAAGAAATCAGTAGGTGAGGGTACTTCCAAGTCCAAAGATAAATCCAAAGCTCCTGCTGCTCCTTCCCGACCTCAACCATCCAGTTCGGGAAGATTTCCCAACCAACAGTTTGAACAATCCTTTAAGGAAAGGACCTTCAAATTGCTCCCATGTAGATCAGTCGATAGAAAATACATGAATGAGTTTTGTCCAGCCATTACGGAGACCATAGCCTACTATAAACTTGATTCCTTGGTCTATTTAGAGAGAGATATCAATTTTGACCTAGTCTCTGAATTCTATAACAACCTTCATCAGACTATTGATGGTAGTTATAGATCAAGAGTGGCTAAGCAAAACATTGATTTCAGCTTAATTGCCTTCTTTGGTTATTTAGGCTGTCGTATGTGTTCGGGATGGTGTTCTCATTCTATCCTTCTTTGCCTGAACCCGTGCCTCATCCTCTTGATGTCTCATCTGACTCGATTTATGAGTACTTCTTTGGACATCCGAGACCAGATGGATTAGATGAGTTAGATGTCGACTTTCCTACATTTGCAGCCCTTGGCCTTTCTGCTCCTGATTACATTCTTTTCAAAATTGTTACAAACTGTCTTCTCCCTATTACTTCTAAACCATTGGCAGATATTCGACCGTATCATTGTCTGATGCTTTACGGGTTGCGTAGGCGTCTTGACTTTGATGTCATGTCGAGTGTCTATACTTCTATCATATCCCATAGCGAGCCAAGCGGTTACACCATCTATATGCCTTTTGGGCATGTAATTACTGACTGGCTTGAGACCCTGGGTATTGATGTCTCTAAGGGGAGGATAGTAAAGATGGTTAAGCAGGATTGTCGACTTGGGAAACGTGCGTTTTCCAAGTCTGGAATCTTAGGACAGGATGGGACAGTTAGGTGGAAGGATGGGAGGGCACTTGGTGAGTTACCTCGACGACAGGTTGCTCCTGTTGCTGCTCCTCCTGCTGCTGACGATGGGGAGGCCGATCCTGATCTGCGCTGGCAGATCACCGAGCTGGAGAGTCGCTTTGATCGACACGAGGAGATGGTGGCTGCTGAGTTCGATGGACTACGTATTCGGATAGACCAGCGCTACGATGACCTGCGCGGGCATATTGACCAGCGCTTCGATGATATGCGCAGTCATCAGGTGGTGACACAGCAGTTGCTACTCGGATGGATGGCACGCTACCCGCCTCCGCAGTCTTACCCAGGCTATCCATCCTCCAGCGTGCCGCCTCAGGATTTCACCCTTCCTGATGATGATGATGATGCTCCTCATGTTGAGGACGTTGATTGATATAGTCTGTGTGTCACCTTGTTTGTATGTATTTTGGATGTTATTTGTTAGTCTGACCTGGATGTTTGCACTTCTGATGCTACTCATATATTTATGCTACTTAGTTTTATATTTGCTTGCTCCTTATTATGCTTCATTTTCTATGTTTTTTTTTATTATTATGCTGTTCCTATGCCATGATTTGATTGTATCTTTTGTCTTTCTTACTGTCGTATTGTGACCTTAGAGGGAACTCTAGGTCAGTTAAGAGAAGGCAGTATGGATTAAAGGGGAGCCTTTTGAGTTTTTGTCACCTCATTTGCACCTTTTTGGTGTTTGGCAAAGGGGGAGAGGATACCTAAGTTTAGAAATGTATGAAAGCTTGATTTTAGGGGAGAGGATAACGGGAAGGATCTTGATTCCCGTCTTTGACTTGGTGGTGTATCCGTCTCAGGGGGAGGATCCTGATTTCCCTAAAATTATGGGTATATGAGCATTTCTGATCTAAACTTAAATCGTGTTGTCAAACAACAAAAAGGGGGAGATTGTTGATACAGTCTGACCTGGATGTTGTTTTGCTGTTGACACTGATTTAAGTTTGTATCAGATAATTAACTCAGATTAATTACTAATCCAGGTTGACTAGGTTGACCTGAGTGAAGCTAGGTGCAAGTCCTGGTGAGTGAAGCCAGGTGAAAACCCTAGTGAGTGAAGCTAGGTGCAAGTCCTGGTGAGTGAAGCCGGGCAAGGGAAAATCCAGATGGATCAAGGGTGATCGGACATCTGGTGTTGAAAAGTCCAAGAAGGAAACTTGGCATGCGGAGTTAGAGAGGGTTCGGTAGCTCGTTCTCTAGGACCAGATGAAGTCGGAGAGGGCTAGGGAGCTCATTTCTCCGGACTAGGTCAGAGAGGGCTCGACCCGGACTGAGTCAAGAAGTTGGATCGGTCCGCACCGATCCTCTTATACCTGATCGGCGCCGACCGATCGGAATTGATCGCTGGCTACCGAACGCCATCGATCGGTCCGCACCGATCGAAATCGATCGAGCTCATCAGGATACCGATCGGGAGACCGATCGAAGTCGTAAGCGCTTGGGAAGAACGCCGATCGGTCTCGGACCGATCGATTAGTGCTTGATCGGTCCGCATCGATCAGGAGCCGCGCGTATTTTCAAGCGCTATCGATCGGTCCGGGACCGATCGATAGTTCCCGATCGGTCCGCACCGATCAGCGATGATCAGAAGCGTGGATCGGTGCGCACCGATCCACGATTGTTTGTTTTGCATGTACTTTTTCTGATTGCCGTATTTGTCTTCACCATCTGTTTTTAACCATCTGCTGTGAGTCTTTTGAGCTTGCAGGTTGCAGGTCACATTCTCGTGGTTAATTTCAAATTGAGCTTCATTAAGAGAAGAAGACAAGTGCTCTTTACACTGTGATTTGCTGCAACAGATGCATTTGAGGCATCAACGTTCACTGGGTTTCTGATTGCGATTGGGCTGCGATCTGCTTGACTCCTGGGGATTGGTTCGAGCTCAGAAGACGCCAGTGATGACTGTGATATCATTGGTGTGAGTTCAGAGAACCAGGTAAGGAGAAAGAGGGATTGGCTGCAGCGCTGATTTGCGCAGTTTTGACCAGATCTGTGACAGCAGAGATCAGATTTGAGAAGCAGTAAAAAACAGCGAGAGGGGAACAAGAACAAAGACAACGAAGAAAGCTTGAAAGAAAAGTCTGTGCTGTTGTGCGAAGTTCTTGAGCTCTCGGGTGAACTGCGATCTCTGTTTTCTGCTACTGATACTCGCGTGGTTGTAAGCATTTCCATTCTCCTTTGCCACCGAGTCTCTGTAAGTCTCGTGCTTTAATTTAGATCTTTCTTGAGACTCTGTTGAGAGGTTGCTCCACCGAGAAGGAGACATCTTTAGCCGGAAGTTATCCGGGGTGCGATCTACCGAAGATCAAGGAGTCGTCCACCTTACGGACACACCGAGGAGTAGGGGCAAGTTATCCCCGAACCTCGTATATCTTTGTGTCTGCTGTGTGTGTGTTTTTCTTCCTTCGTTTTAGTTTTCCACTTCCGCTGTGCTAACTAGTTTTTGTGTAGAACTCTCTGTCTAAGTTGTTTAAGGGGCTATTCACCCCCCTCTAGCCATCTAAGATCCCAACACCATTCACATCTATTCTTTTTTTTGTGTGTTTAACACTATAACTCAATTTCTACATTCTAAAGGTAAAATTTTATTAACGTAACCAGTGCCTAAAAAAATAAAAAAATGTTTAATCACTTTGTCACAGACGCTATTTGCACCATAGCGTCATATATAAATATATGCTCCTTGACTCCCGCTGCATAACTAAGCGCGATTTTCACTATAGTTGTGTTCTATCAGTTTTTTTTCCCTCTATTGTAGTAGCACTTCGTCAAAATTAAACAAATACTTTGGTTTTTTTCCCTCCCTGACTCATGCTGCATAACTAAGAACGATTTTAACTATAGTTGTGTCCTATCAGTTTTCCCTCTACTCTAGTACAGCTTCATCAAAATTAAACAAATACTTTGGTTTGTTTTCCCCTTCTCTCTCAAAAAGTCAAATATTTCAAACCCTTGAACTTCCTCACTCTGTCCTTTCCCAACTTCATCGTGTTGGGACCGAAATGTAGTTAGAGGAGAAGGATGAGAGGGGGGGGGGGGGTGAATATCTCTTCTCGATCTTGTGCTCGTCGTTGCTTTGTTTCTTTGATGATGTGCAGCGGAAGATACAAGAAACAACAACTACAATGCTAACACAAGGGATTTGCTTGGTATTCACCTCAAGAAGAGGTGACTAATCCAAGGATCCATACACTCACACACCCTCTACTATGAAATCACTCCTTTATGGTAACTACCGAAGGTGGAGAAGCCTTACAACACTCTCAATACAAGAAGAAAGAAAGGGAAGACAAATACAAAAATATCTTACAAGATATGCAATGAAAACCCTAACCCTAGCTTCTTCTTCTTGCTGTAGATCCGGCTCTTGACTTGGAAATGCCTCCAAGAACCATCAAGATCTGGTGGTGAGAGCTCTGTGGAGAAGCTGTGGAATTGCTGTGGAGAGGAATTGAAGAAGTTGCACAGAGAAACGCTCGCCAACGACTTTATCTGCGCCAACGGTCGAATCTCAATCAATTGGATTGCTCCCAATCAATTTGGGAGGCTTTGGATCGATTGACCGATCAATTCAGAGCGCTTCTGTGCTCTCTGGGAATTGCCTGGATCGATCGGTCGATCGATCCAGGGCTTATCGCGCGAAATTACAGCTCCCAATCGATCAGCCGATCGATTGGAGGCTCCTAATCGATCAACAGATCGATTGGGAGGCTTTCTGTGCGATCGACGATTCTCCCAATCGATCCACTGATCGATTGGGAGGAGGCTTGTCGCAGGGACTCACCCAATCGATCAGCCGATCGATTCGGCATGAGCCAATCGATCAGCCGATCGATTGGGCATGAGCCAATTGATCGGCTGATCGATCCAGCTCATGGTTTTTGCCCAAAACCAAGTCCAAAGTCCTCTAAACCAACATCTTGTCAACCATGACCTGTTGGTACATCATACCTAGCATCCGGTCACCCTCGACTTGCTAGGACTCCCTCATCAAGTGTCCAGTCAATCCTTTTGACCCACTTGGACTTTTCTCCTCGTGCCAAATGTCCGGTCATCCTTGACTCACTTGGACTTATCTCCACCAGGTGTCCGATCAACCTTGATCCACCTGGATTTCCTGTACCTGGCTTCACTCACCAGGACTTCCCTTCTGCCTAGCTTCACTCACTAGGACTTCTCATCTGCCTGACTTCACTCACCAGGACTTTCCTTCTGCCTAGCTTCACTCACTAGGACTTCTCATCTGCCTGACTTCACTCACCAGGACTTTTCATCTGCCTGACTTCACTCACCAGGACTTTCACCTGGCTTCACTCACCAGGATTTTTCATACTGCCTAGCTTCGCTCACTAGGTCTTTCACCTGGCTTCACTCATCAAGATTTTCTTCTCTGCCTAACCTCCCAGTTAGGACTTTCACCTGACTTCACTCACCAGGATTTTCCAATCAAGTATCCAGTCAACCTTGACCTACTTGACTCTCCTTCACATCCGAACTGGTCAACCTTGGTCAAAAAAGGGAATTGTACCAACAATCTCCCCACATGAACAATTGCACCTGCAATCTCTATGTATTGTCAAACATCGAAACCCAAACATCAAGACTCGAGCTTGAACCAATTCAAGCTCAGTCAACCAGGTCAACCTTGACCTAGGGAATATTGTACCAACACATCGATCAACTCCGTCGCTACCTCCTCGCCTCACCTACCTATTGTCGTTCATCTGTAGTGTGTTCCCCTATGTACATGCTCTAAACATCTTTCTCTTTCATCCAAATACTACAATTTTATAGTAGATACAGTGTTGTAATAGTTACAGAATCGTAGCTACTATAACGTTCTTGTTTGTGGTCCTACCACGTTATAGCAATTATGATTTTATAATTGCTACAACATTCTGGTCTAACCACATTGTAGAAACTACAATTTCGTAGCTGTTACAATGTGCCAAGACCAAAATGTAATTAGACTAGAATGTTGTAGTAACTACGATTTCGTAACTGGTACAACGTGTTAACCAAAACTAGCTGAAATATAATTTTATTATTCAAAACTAACATTGTAATATATCACTAATATGCTAAGTATTTGTTTACAAAATTAAATAGCGTCTAGTGCTTCAACCTCCCTTAGAAGTTATACTTCTTGTGAATATCATAAAACAATACAATGGAAAAGTAAGGTCATCCAGTTTAAGTCGTTTATATTATAACTAGAATCAAATGAGCGACATATGTAGTTGATAAGTAGAAGCTCATTTGCCTCGGCCCTAGACACACCACATAATATAAACATAAGACGCCTTTACCAATATGTCTTTTCTTAAGCGAGCAGAGAATGTTTAGGAGCAAATTTAACGTTAATATTGCAAAGTAAAAGGTGATCAACTTGCTGAGATACATACTGTGGTTGCTGGGATGAGCAAGGGAAAAAAAGAGAAGGAGAAACTGTTAGTGCAATTTGCACTAAACGGTCTAACTCAGGTTTTGATGAATGACAAGTGAGTTAAGTTAGGTGTCTTTATAATCTAATGCATTCTGGGATTGACGTGTCTAGGGGACCTGACACCAAGATGAAACCCAGTTAGGTTTGAGGATCCGATAGTTAGCGCGAAGCCTAGATAGGTCAAAGGGTCGACCTGATATCTAGCAGAAATATAAACACTTGCGAGAAACCATATATTTTGAACAGAAAAGGCTTCGGATATCTCATTCTTCCATGCATCAAACAAAGGTGCTCTATGGGAATCCTTACGTTCGATCTCCTGTTATGGTAAATTTATAATAAAAAAAATCTCCAAATGAGACGCACAACTAAAGGATACTGGGCTTTTTGGCTGTCCGCCGTGAGTGCTTCCCGATTTATCTTGGTGGTCGGTGAAAAATTTTAATGAGACTGGATCGATCACCCAGGATTAGTCAATGAGTAAGTGGGTTTGTCATTTTTTTTTCTCTGAGAACCCTTTGATTCTAATTTCTAGTTCGTGGGTAGATTAAAAAAAATTGGAACATTTAGGGGAGCAAATGTGAAGTTGAACCGGAAGAAGTGGTTAAGTAGGGGTTTTACCATTTCCGACGTGATGCTTCGCTTCCTAGTCCGCCACCACTTTCTCCCTGCGTCGATGCTAGTCCTTCACATCCTCTTCTCCAACATCACTTCCACCTCCTCTGGTGCCACCGCTTCTCTCGATTCCTGTTTCATGGTTGAGGGCCTTATGAATTCATGCAGTTTCTCTGCCGACGTTGCTTCCAAGGTCTCTAAGTCGCTCCCTCGAGTCCAACGAGAAGGTCGACACTTTTTATAGTGGTTAATAGTCATCTATGATTTACCTCTTCTATATTGACCTAGGAATAGATTGACGAGGGTGTTAGAAGTGAGGGAATTAGCTTTGTTTGACGGGGGTGCTAGAGGCGAGTCAATTCACATAAGCATTTTACCGAACCATAGTAGATAAGTTTTCAAAGTAGTCAAATTACGTATCATAGTTTTAAAATTATTAAATCACATACCCACTTCCCATTTTACCCTCATCCTCAAATCAATTCGATTGGAAAAAAAATCAGTCGATTGATTTAGTTTCCAGTCAAATTGATTTTTTTTGTTTGAAAAAATTCATGAGTTGATTTCAATCAAGACTGACTGATAGACCTAGAGACCTCGAAATGACATAAAACAGTTCCTATGTGTTTGTGTAGTTTTTCTCATTGTAAAAGTACTATTAAATATCAATTTGACTCAATATATTAAGAGAAGTGATTTTTTAAATATAAATGTGTTCAAAAAATTGATTCGTGTTTAAAAAATCACTGCTCTCAGTATATTCTGTCGAATTGATGCTTGATAGTATTTTTACAAAAAGGAGAACTAGACGACACATAGGAACAAGTTTCGTGTCATTTCGAAGTCTCTAGGTCATCAGTCGGTTTTGGCAAAAACCAGCTTATGGACCTAGAATCTATCAAATATCAATTTGACCGAATGTATTGAGAATAGTGATTTTTAAACATGAATGTGTCTGAAAAATTAATTCGTGTTCAAAAAATCATTGCTATCAATATATTCGGTCAAATTAATATTTGATGGTATTTTTACAATCAAGAGAACTAGACGAACATATAGGAACTAATTTCATATCATTCCGAGATCTCTAGATCTATCAGCCGATTTTGGTCGAAACTGGCTGATAGATTTTTTAAACAGAATGAAATCGATTTGACTGAAAAAAAAATTAATTGACTGATTTATTTTTCCAGACAAATTGATTTAAGGACGAAGATAAAATCGACAGTGGATACGTGATTTGATAATTTTAAAATTATGATACGTAATTCGAATATTTTGAAAACTTATCTACTGGTTCGGTAAAAAAACTGTTGAAACATTTAGGGGGTTCGTTTGATCCTACCCCTACGGGCAATGCTTGAACCAATTAATTAGTTGCCACGTGTATCTTTTTTTTTCATTTTTAAAAACCTTAATTGAACTCAAAACCCAACCATGGTTGGGGTTTTTCAAGCGGTAATTACTTGGGAAGTTGGACCATCAAAATCTACAGTAATTTTCATATCCCCGTTATCTCGTCACAGAGCTTCCACTGGTCACCGACAAACGCAACTCTCCGAAAAATGACGTAGTCCCGCCGTCGTCGTTCGAGATTCTCGGCAACCATTTTTTTACTGGGCCATTTGAAAGAAAAACACCTCATGTTTTTTGGCTGATCATTTTTTTTTTTTTTTTGACATTCCCGTCAGTCAGTTTTCATAGCTATTGTAAATCTAAACCTTAAGATTCACCTTTTGCTTGTGTAAATGTTTGATAAAAATGTTACTTATATTATGTCATCACTATGTTAATCTCTTTGGTATTCTTGTAGGATTTTTTTATCAACAATGATCCTGTTTGACTGTGTTTATGCATTTTTTTTTTGTTTTTTGATCATGTGTTTATATCGATTTTTTTTATAGAAATCTTAGTTGCAGCCAACCCATAGAACATTATTTGTTTTAGAAACAAATCCATAAGTGGCTAGGAAAGCAATAAGAGCTTTATATCAAAAGTTTACAACTAGGAAAGCAATAAGAGCTTTATATCAAAAGTTTACGACTTGGGCAGAAGCGATAGAGCATTTTAGGAGAATGTGAAGAAGTGACGTCCAACTACTTCGTTCAAGACTAGTCCAAGGAAAGTTCATGTGCAACTTCCAGTTGAATCTCACAAAGAAAATCTAGTAAAGTTGAAAATGGATGAGATAAAACGAAAGTTACAAGAGATGAGATTTGCGTGACAATGATCATGTTAGTTAGAAAATGTAATGCTAGATCGTTTAGTGCCATTTAGTTTGTTTGAAATCTATAGGTGATTGCAAATGTTGTGTTGGAGGAGGTTATATATATTAATTTTACTTAAATGTATCATTTAAAGTGCATAACCTGGCTTGATGGAAAGTAAGAAGAAGACGATGGTTCCAGCGAGAATATCAAGCACGATAACGCCCAAACGCTGTTCTTGCTCCAACAAACATTCTCAATTCATTAACCCATGGGCCTCCATCATTTCCTCCATTAAAACCAGCTTATTGATGCATCAAAATAATAATTTTCTAAGCAAGATTTCAAAATTAATACAATGTATAATTTTTCAAATATTAAAAATATGAATGTTTGACAACGACAATAACATCCTCATCAACAATTCTTGCTTCTTCAGATATCATGATCATTTGATCATGTCCATGCCCCTTAACAATGTAAAAATTTATTGAATTTGTAAATAAATTTAATTTTCTTCGATAAAATTTCTTACTTGTGAAGAATGAGGACCTCCAAACTGATATGAGGACTTCCAAAATTGTGATGAATGAGGACCTCCAAACTACATTTTTTAATAAAAAAAATAAATATAAGATATAAATATCGATTGTGTCCAAAATCATCTTTCGTATTGAAAATTAAAAAAGAATTAGTTACCATTTAATTTAAATACTGGAAAAAAATGATGATTATGCCTAAATAGAGATGAAACTTGAAGAGATGCACCCGGATATTGCGATAGAGTGGAATTTGAGTGTTGTTGTGATGATATATAATTCATTTCCTTTGTGTTGGTGGCATCTTGTGAACTTTGCCCTTTCCTTTTGGTTCCTTTTGCACCTAGCATGTCCAAGAAATTACAAACTTAGTGGCTGATTAACTATATAACGATTATATGAATAAAATTTTGAATAAATGAAAACTTACTTGAAATTTGAACTTTTCCCGTTCCTTTTATTTTTCTGCTCGTACGATCCCAATGTCGTGTAATATTTTCATTTATAACTCCCTTTGCTTAATTAGTAGTAAGTGGGTTACGTATGCAAACTTCATCACTTCGAATATCATCACACGGTGTCTCATCTACACTCAGCTTCAAGACAAGTTCGGAGATTTCATCTTTTGCATTGTCAACCAACCTACATAATATTTTTCTCGCATCCTCATGTGATTTACTCAATTGAGTTAAATCATATATTAATCTCATTACTTGGTTGACAAACATCATCTCAGATACATGACCTCCAATACCACCACTGTCACTTTCTTGAATATTAGAGTTAACTCTATTTCTTCATTTTTCATCCATCTCTTCATAATATAACAGTTGGGTAAAACAGTGACATCCATACAGTTAAATACCATCAAAGCATGCTTACACAAAATCCCCATCACCTCAAACTAATGACAACCGCACTTTATTTCATGATTCTGCTTGTTGAATGCCACATGCCTAATCCTTGAATTTTCATCATGAGATTTTACTTTGATTATGATCCAATTCTGATCATTACCAAAACAAGATGGTGGTTCAACATATTTGAAATTCAAAGAATTAATCAATTCAATTTCAAATAACTAGTATATGGTAATTGTATAAACATCAGCAACATGAATCAACAATGGATGTATTTTTCAAAATTTGTGCAGCCTTACCATGAAGACAACGAGTATCCTCAGCCTTCTCCTTTACCTGCCAATTATCTTGAATCTTTGCATAATTCATCACAAATTCATACAAAGAACTCATCTTATTACCTGTCTTTTTCAAAATCCTATTTGTGACCTCACTCCTCGAAGTAGCCAAAAGTCCCGCACTAAACTTTCCATTACTAAAATCAGTAGTCCATTTTTCTTTAAGTCTATACATCCCATTCAATCATTTATGACCATCCAAATTATATTGATCAATCATATAATCTCCATGTGGCCTCAAATTCATCTTCAGATTCACAATAACTCATACATTTATACCACAATTTTGTAAAAGCTGAATCACCATTTAAACTCCCAAAGTGTGAGGGGGCATTTTGATTTATATGCCATTGACATAAACGATGATGTGAATGTGGAAAAACTATTTCAATAGCATTCATCATGGCTTGACATTGGTATGAAAAGATAGTTTGAGGTTGTTTTTGATTCATAGAACCAAGAAATGTTTTAAATAACCACTAAAAAGAACTTTCGGTTTCATCTAACATAAAGGCCAAGCCAAACAACACAGTTTTGCATATGGTGATTTATACCAACAAATGGTCAAATTATACTTATTTGTTCTATATGTTATATCAACTGATATAGTCCCTAAAGAAAAGTTCATCAACTTATTGTTATCATCCAATTGCACATTTCGGTAAAAGTAATTCTCCTTATTGGCCTTATTTATAAAATATTGAATAAGTGCAGTGGCATCTCCATTCTCAACTTTGGTATGTTTTTTCAGCCGACTCAAATGGTCATATGCATCTTTTCTAATAAAACCTAAATTTTCGGGTCTACGTGCTTCATTTTCCATAAAAGAAACAACATTAGAGATAGATATTCCAGCATTTATCATAGCTTCTAGAGTAGATTGTTTTGCATGTGATATATTGCGTGCCGATCTTAACAAGTGAGTTTGATCTGGTGCAAACATCTCATGGTTATGCTCAATAAAAAATCTACTCACCCGCCATTCACCCTCTTTCTCTCTTGTAATCTTTAGTTTGGCTTTACAGTTAGTTCTAGTGATCGGTTTTTGATAATCTGGAATCCTTTTACTAGAACTTTGTTCATCTTTCAAACCTTGACATGAACAATTAAATTCCTTTGATTGAAGTTCATTAGTATGAGAAAAAATATCGTTGATCACCCTTTCTCACACTAAATCCCTTGGCATGTGCATATTTGACAATATAATAAATAAGCATCTTCAACACTGTTCACAATCGTATCTCTTGTAGCTAACTTTCCAAAACATCAACAATGGAGTTTTCAATTTGTACCTCAATATTTTTTGACATAGATAAATTAGGGACTCCGTATTGTAATTATGAAATCTGATCATTTTCAACTTCTTGACAGTAGCCCCCTCGAGATCTTCAAGTGACAATGAATTATTATCTTTCATTTTCAACGTGAATGTTATCTTCACAGTGAAAAATGTTCAAAATCTCAAAACCACTAGAATCTGGCAGCAGCGACGGTTCAAAATAGTGGGAAAAAATTTTACCCCCTTTTCTACTATAGGCGAGGGGCGTTCATCGACAATGGGTGGAAGCTCTGTGACGAGAGAATTGCCAAATATGGAATGTCAAAAAAGAAAAAATGACGGGCTAAAAAAATAAGGTGTTTCTTTTTTAAATGAGAACTCCTTTCTTATCGTAAATAAAATGGAGAATCTCGAACAGCAACAACGGGACTATGTCATTTTTCGGAGAGTTGCGTTCGTTCGCGACGAGTGGAAGTTCTATGACGAGAGAACGGGAATATGAAAACTACTATAGATTTTGACGGTCCAACTTCCAAAGTAATTACTGCTGAAAAAAACCCCTACCATGGTTGAGTTTTGAGTTCAATTAAGGGTTTAAAAAAAAAAAAGATACATGTGTCAACTAATTAATGGGTTCAAGTATAGTCTATAAATGTAGGATCGAACGAACCCATTTAGGGGAGGAGGACAGATCCTCTGGTCCGTAAATTGCATACCAGGGGATGATCCATTTTTTTAGACTCTTGATTTGGATGGACCCTACCTATTTACAGATGGAGTCCATCCAAATCAAGGATCCTCGTGTAATGGACTATCCCTTGATTCATAATTTGTGGACTAGAAGATACCGACTGCATTTAGGGAGCGTATGTGAAGACCCGGAAACGAACCAGTGTCTCAACTAGGGTTTTAGAGTATATCCTCTATGGGTTATATTTGCGATGAACGTACCTATCGGACGGCGCGCCGATGTGATGCTTCGCTCCCTAGTCCGCCGCCATGCGCTTCCTCCGTCGATGCAAATCCGTCGCGTCCTCTTCTCCACCGGAACTTCCGCCTCCTCTCAGGCGCCACCGCTTCTCCCGATCCCCATTTCATGGTCTAGTACCTCGTGAATACATGCGGGTTCTCCGCCGACGTTGCTTCCAAGGTCTCTAAGTCGCTCCCTCGTAGTCAGTCCACCGAGAAGGCCGACGCCGTTCTTGGATTCTTCAAATCTCGGGCCTTGATGATACTAATCTGAGAAGGATAATAGCTTGGAAACCAGGATTGCTCGGCTGGGATGTGGAGACGAACCTCGCCCCAAAGTTTAAACTTTTGCGCGAAATGGGACTATATGAGTCCGACTTCATCGCTATCGTTCGGCGGCACCCTATAGTTATTGGCTCCAACAGCGAGAACGCGCTTCTCCCCCGATTTAAGGTTTGGGAAAGTTTATTGGGATCGAAGGAGATCCTTCTCAAGCATCTCCGGAGGTGTGGATGGTTTTTTAGCAGCAACATTGAGAATGTAGTGCGCCCCAACATTAACTTCTTACGGGATGAGTGTGGTATTCCTGAAGACCGGGTTTCTCTTGTCATTAAAAGGCAACCCAGCTTCATCGCCCAGAACCCAGATGCCCTCCGGGCTCTGGTAGATAGAACTGACGGGCTTGGAGTTCCCCGAGAATCTAGGATGTTCCTCTGGGTCCTCAGTGCGCTGCACAAGGTCAGCTGGGAAAAATTTGAGGCCCATGTCAAGCTCATGAACAGATTTGGTTGGTCGAACTCAGAATTCATTGCTGCAATCCAGAAATGTCCAACATTTTTATGGTTTTCCACTGAGGCATTACGGCGAAAGATGGAATTTTTCATCAAGATTGTTGGAAGCACACCTTCAGACATTGCTAAGCATCCAGGGGCTTTAGAATTGAGTTTGGAAAAGAGGTTAATTCCTCGATTTCATGTGATGGAGATATTGAAATCTGAAGGGTTATGGACTTCACGAGACAAGCTACATATATTTTTCTCATTGTCTGGTCCAATTTTTTTGCAGAAGTATGTGCTCCCTTACAAAGATAAATTACCCAAACTGCTTGAAGTCTTGTCAATTGTACATGAGTTCAAAGAGAACAATCCAGACTGCTAATGAATGCCATGATTTATTTGGGTGTGATTTTTTTGACTGGTTAAGCAATGATATTGATCCAATCTTGTCCTAGTTTTCATATAGTTCACTTGCTATTTTCATATTCTATATCATGAGTGTAACTGTTGCTGTAGACATGAGGATGTTAATTGTCTGAGTTTCATTTTGCAACCTGATTTAGCTGAAAAGGATTTGTTTTAGGAACTTGTCTTTCGAACTTCTTCCAATTAGAAGAGATTTGTGTTTTAGAATGATCAAAGGCTATGCTTTCCTCCTTTCTACCAGCAGAATTGGATGTATGCTGGGCCACAATTGGGTAATGTTTTTGGAAGTTGAAGAAGCATAAATGTATGGAAAATGATATTGTGAGGAAACAGTCATCCTATTCATGTATTTGAAATATATTTAGCTGAGATTTTGATAGTTGAATAATTTGAATTGTTCTGTGATTATAAACAAGATTAGTTGAATCAACCAAAAATGAAGGTTCTGGACCAAAGGAAACTCTATTTGTAATAATTCATAGTTACTTAAAAGGATCTGATTATTACTATCTTTATAGTCTTGCAAACTGTTCATTGTTGGAAAAGTATTCATCTAGTTAACACTGAATGCTTGGGACATATATCTTGTTATTGTTGTTGTTGTGGTGTGCTATCTTATTTTGTTGTGCAAAAAAATTCCTCATTCTTTTAATCATACTAATTTTTATATCGAGATGATATTGTGGATTAGTTTCAGTATTGGTGTGGGTCTAAGTTAGTTCCTAGGTCTCTGATGAGATTGTGAGTCTTTAATTTCAATGAGATGCAATATCTAGTAAATACTTTTTTTTTAAGCTGTAAAACTACTAGCAAAATGTTCCATTACATTCACAATAGAAGTAATAATATATTTGTAGACACACTAATTCATTGCTTCTGTAATTTGTCTTTATTTAAAGAAAACAAACCGATTTCAAACTGTGTCAATATTTGCATTAAATCGATCACAGACAGTATGAAAAGAGGGGTACTTGGTCACTAGCAAAGAAGTTATTGGTGATGACCAAGAATAGGCGAGTCAATCAATTTGATGAAGATACAATCCACATTATCAAAGCTATGCTCAATAGGCTGAAACTATTTGTTTATTAACGAGCTAAGTAGATCGAACCACAACACGAGTTAAGTGGATCATTTTCTTTGAATTCAAGTACAATTCACATGATCTTTCTTCCCCTGCTTTAGATCAATGTCGCACCCACCGTGAGACCAGTCAAAGCCATATGAGTTATTCCTGATAATTCTGTCTTTTAATAACATAAGTATTTGTTGCATCATCCAAATAAGTATTTGGTATTACGAAAATTTTTCATTGACGATTGGGATAAATCAGAAAGTACTTACAGCGAGCAATCTATCAACCTAATATTTTTAGATCAATCGTTCATTTAAAAAAAATATTACAATTAATTGGACGAAACTGAAATTTAATTTTTAAATACCTAAGAAATTTAAAAGAGGGCGTATCACTACACCATTATTTGGGGCAATCATATATATACATTTAAGCCTTCCACTTTGCAACCCGATTTAGGTTAAAAGGATTTGTTTTAATGAACTGTTGTTGACTTCACGTCCCTCTCCCTTTGTCCTCTATAATAGTTTTAAATTTCAAATTGGAGATCACTGTCTGTTAAAAAATCGTCTATTAAAATTATTGACGAGTGGCTCATATTTGGATGAAGGGATGTCATGGAAGAAAAATCTGTTAAGATTTTTCATAATAAAATTCTGTTAAGATTTTATATAACAGAATTTTGTTATGTTTTTCATAACAAATTCTGTTACGTTTTTACCGGGTTTGGGGGTTTAGCAGTATTTATAGGGATCATTGTAAACCCATTGTAGATCAGACAACACAAGAATCATTAGATGTGATTCTCTTGTGTAGAAGAGAATTCTAATAAAGCTTCGGCCGTTTCGTGGAGTAGGCAAGTCGCCGAACCACGGTAACCCTTTTTCTTTCTCTTCTTCTTCTCCTTCCTGGTGTTTGCTCTCTTTTGTGCGTCTTTGTCTTGTTGTTCCGCGCGATCTCTTTTCTCTCTTCCTCTTCTTCCACGGTTCAGAAAGGTTGAGAGGTATTGCCCTCTCTTTGCACAACAATTGGTATCAGAGCTCCAGGTTTTTGGCAGATTTCTTCAACATGTCGGGGATGACTTCTGCGAAGTTTGATATGGTGAAGTTTGACGGAACCGGAAACTTTGGATTATGGCAGACAAGGGTCAAGGACTTGTTGGTGCAACAAGGCATGGTGAAGGCGCTAGGAGAAAGAAAATCGGAAAGCATGGAGAAATCAGATTGGGAAGAACTTCAGGCGAAGGCAGTAGCAACAATCAGGCTTTGTCTTACGGATGACGTGATGTACCATGTCATGGACGAGGAGTCACCGGTGACAGTTTGAAAAGCTGGAAAGCCGGTACATGTCAAAATCATTGACAAACAAGTCAGTATCTCAAGCAGAAAGTATTCGGATGAAGAAAGAACCGATCTGAGCCAGCACATCAACGTATTCAACCAGATTGTAAGTGATCCAGCGGATTGATGTGACGATCGAAGACGAAGACAAGGCCGATGTTGTTGAATTCTCTACCTTCATCTCCTCGTACGAGAATTTGGTTACTACTTTGATGTGGGGTAAGGAAACTCTCAAATTGGAGGAGATCACAAGTGCGTTGCTAGGTTTTCACCAAAGGAAGAAAACAAGCGATGAAATTTCTCAAGGAGAAGGACTTGTGGTAAATAGCAACCAAGAGCGTGGTAGGAGCAAATCTCGACATGGATATGACAACAACAACAAGACTCGTTCTAAGTCGAGAAGGAAGAAGGTGATCACGTGCTACAAATGTGGAGGTAAAGGTCATATCAAGAGAAATTGTCCAGAGATAAAGAAGTATGTTGCAGAGAACAAAAGTAGTTCGGCAAAGTCTGCAAACATAGTTGAAGAAGAAAATTCAGAAAGCGGTGATGGAGATATGCTATCAGTTATGTCAAGTTCGGAGCAGCTGACGGATGCATGGATTTTAGACTCTGCATGTTCATATCACATGACTCCAAACAAGGATTGGTTTGACACCTATAGGTAGTGGATTCTGGTTCAGTGTTGATGGGAAACGATGCATCATGCAAGGTTATCGGCATAGGGAATGTCAGAATCAAGATGTTTGATGGTGTGATCAGAACTTTATGTGATGTTAGATATATACCAGAGCTAAGGAAGAACTTGATCTCACTAGGCACACTGGATGGTATTGGTTGTAATTACAAATCAGTGAGCGGGGTGATGAAAGTCAGCAAGGGAGCTCTGACGGTAATGAAAGGACAAAAGGTAGCAGGAAACATCTACAAGTTGATAGGGACTACAGTTGTAGGTGGAGTCGCCTCGGTGGAGTCTGAATCAAATAGTACTGTCTTGTGGCATATGCGGCTAGGGCATATGGGTGAATGTGGGATGCTAGAACTTCACAAGAGAGATTTGTTGAAGGGTGTCAAAACGTGCAAGCTTGAATTCTGCAAATTCTGTGTTCTTGGGAAACAGAGCAAAGTGCAATTTAAGACGGCAACAAACAAGACGGAGGGGATTCTGGACTACGTACATACGGATCTCTGGGGACCGGCCAGTGTAGCATCACGTGGAGGGCACTTGTATTTTGTGAGTTTTACTGATGATTTCTCACGAAAGGTATGGGTATACTTTATGCGTCACAAGTCAGAAACTTGCAAAGTTTAAATTGTGGAAAACTGAAGTAGAGAACCAGACCGGAAGGAAGATCAAATGCCTTAGGTCGATAATGGGACAGATTCAAAGGTTCATGAATTTTGTGGGCAGCATGGGATGAGGGGGGACTTCTCGGTTCGCAGGACACCTCAGGAGAATGGGGTAGCGGAAAGGTTGAACAGGACAATCATTGAGAAGGCAAGATGTCTCAGGCTGAATGCAGGGCTTGCAAAGAATTTCTGGGCGGAAGCAGTTAACATGGCATGTTATCTCATTAATAGATCACCAAGGGCAGCACTAGAAGGCAAAGTATCAGAGGAAGTATGGACAGGGAATCAAGTAGAATACTCTCATCTTCGAGTTTTTGGATGTCCAAATTATATGCACATATCTAGTGAGGAAAGATCAAAGCTGGATGCAAAGTCAAAGCAATGCATTTTTCTGGGCTATCAGAAAGGAGTTAAAGGCTTCAAGCTTTGGGATCCTAAGGCAAACAAGGTGGTGATCAGCAGAGATGTGGTGTTTGACGAGAAAGCTATGTTACAACGTACTCAGGAAGAAGGAAAGGAAACACCACAAAGCAACAAAGAGAAAGATATTGTGCAGGTGGAGCTAGAGACTCATGACTTCGATGATTCTAGCTCAGAGCACATGGAGCATCGCACTATATCTACTGGTAGAACAAGACGAGTTGTAAAACCACCCACTAGATACGGATTCGAAGACTTGGTATCTTATGCACTTACCACTAGTAGCGGAGACCCTACATCTTTTCAGGAGGCAATACATAGCTCTGAGAAGGACAGGTGGACGGGTGCTATGGCAGAGGAGATGGAGTCGTTGCATAAGAACCAAACGTGGGATCTAGTGGAACTTCCTGAAGGAGAGAAAGCTATAGGGTGCAAGTGGATATTCAAGAAGAAAGAAGCAATGTCAGAGGGAGAAGAAGTGAAGTTTAAGGCTCGGTTGGTAGCAAAGGGGTATTCACAAAGAAAGGGGATTGACTATGAAGAAATTTTCTCTCCAGTGGTAAGACATACGTCAATTAGAGCGGTATTGGCTTTGGTGGCACATCACGATTTGTATTTGGAGCAAATGGATGTGAAGACGGTATTTCTTCATGGAAATTTGGAGGAGCAGATTTTTATGTCACAACCTGAGGGATTTAGTCAGTCCGGACAAGAGCAGTTGGTTTGTAAGTTGAAGAAATCGCTCTATGGACTGAAACAATCTCCTAGGCAATGGTACAAACGTTTTGATTCATACATGATTCAAAACGGATATAGGAGATGCGAGTATGACTGCTGCATATATGTGAAGGGCCTTGAAGATGAATCACTGATTTTCTTACTACTATACGTAGATGACATGCTCATTGTTGCGAAGAAGATGAGAGAGGTTGACAAATTGAAGAGGCTACTGAGCAAGAAATTTGACATGAAAGATTTGGGAGAGGCCAAGAAGATTCTTGAAATGGAGATTCACAGGAATAGAGTTGCAGGGAGATTATGGTTGTCTCAACGTAGCTATGTGGAGAAGGTGTTGGATAGGTTCAAAATGAAGAATGCAAAGTCGGTGAGCACACCCCTGGCGCATCACTTCAAGTTATCCAGTACACAGTGTCCAAAGACGGATGACGAGATCCAAGAGATGTCAAAGGTTCCTTATGCCAGTGCAGTTGGTTGTCTGATGTATGCCATGGTTTGCACGAGACCAGATTTGGCGCAAGCAGTTAGTATGGTAAGCAAGTTTCTCTCAAATCCTGGTCGACCACATTGGGATGCAGTGAAATGGATTTTCAGATACTTGAGAAATACAACTAATTATGGCATCATGTTTAGTAGACAACCGGAAGATCCTTTAGTTGCTGGGTACGTAGATGCAGACTATGCAGGAGATTTAGATAACAGGAGGTCTACTACAGGATACGTATTCACTGTGGCAGGAGGACCTATTTGTTGAAAATCTATGATACAATCTATTGTTGCATTGTCTACTACGGAATCCGAGTACATGGCAGCAGCTGAAGCAGCGAAGGAAGCTTTATGGCTTACAGGGTTGGTCAGAGAACTGGGTGTTCAGCAAGGTGGAGTCAAGTTGTTATGCGATAGTCAGAGTGCTATCTATTTGGCGAAGAATCAGGTGTATCATGCGAGAACCAAACACATTGATGTGAGGTTTCACAAGATCAGAGAGTTGATTGCTTCCGGGGAAATTCAACTTGAGAAGGTTCACACTGCAGACAATGCTGCAGATATGCTGACAAAGCCAGTGACCACAGAGAAGTTTAAGCATTGCTTGAACTTGATCCATATCTCTAGATGCTAGAGGAAGGAATCCCAGACCCAGAGATCCAGATGGAGTTTTGTCCAGATATTCGTATTCTTCGAAGGGGTGAATATTCGCCAAGGTGGAGATTGTTGACGAGTGGCTCATATTTGGATTAAGGGATGTCATGGAAGAAAAATCTGTTAAGATTTTATATAACAGAATTTTGTTATGTTTTTCATAACAAATTCTGTTACGTTTTTACCGGGTTTGGGGGTTTAGCAGTATTTATAGGGATCATTGTAAACCCATTGTAGATCAGACAACACAAGAATCATTAGATGTGATTCTCTTGTGTAGAAGAGAATTCTAATAAAGCTTCGGCCGTTTCGTGGAGTAGGCAAGTCGCCGAATCACGGTAACCCTTTTTCTTTCTCTTCTTCTTCTCCTTCCTGGTGTTTGCTCTCTTTTGTGCGTCTTTGTCTTGTTGTTCCGCGCGATCTCTTTTCTCTCTTCCTCTTCTTCCGCGGTTCAGAAAGGTTGAGAGGTATTGCCCTCTCTTTACACAACAAAAATAAATTTAAACACTCAGAATATTCATATTAAACAGTATGGGTTGACATACCATATGCATATTATATTAGCATATTTATTATTTTATATTCATTTAAACATTAATTCTTATTTATGAATCTTATTGCTAACTCATCCATTTTTATTTTTATTTTACATAAAATAAAATAAAATTGTATTTTATTTATCCAGTTTTATTCAATTGTTAATTTTAAAATTTATAATTTTTTAATAAATAAAAAAAATACACTCACCTGGTTGGCCCACCCCACATTTCTTTGAACATGCTTAAGATCTTAAACGCGTTCAAGAAAAGGGGTGTTATAACTCTAGGTCGGATCTCCTAATCCGCAAAAAAAGTAGACTAGGGGATAGACCACTTGCAATTGCGGCAGGATCGTGGTCGCGATCCAACCACAATTGGTTGTGTTCCCTCCCCCCAGATTATAATTTGGGTCGGGACGAGTGGCCGACGACCTCCGACCACCTGTCCCGACCTCAATTATAATTTGGAGGAAGGTGAGAACTCAGAGAGGGATCATAACCAATTACATCTAGATCGTGATCACAATCCGATCGTATTTGTAAATGGTCTATCCCCTAGTCTACTTTTTTATGGACAAGAGGATCTACTCTCGTTATAACACCCCTTTATATTAGTTTAACATGAAATGCGGATGCCACTAACGATATATTTTTGAAGAGAAAAGGCTTCACATATCTCAACCTTCGAGACACCAAACAAAGATGCTCTATAGGAATCCAGAAGGATTTTCATTTCCACCTGCATTGGCACTTCGGCCTCCTTCTCAGGTGCAACCGCTTCTCCCAATCCCCACTTCATGGTCGAGTACCACGTGAATACGTGTGGGTTCTCCACTAACGATGCTTCCAAGGTCTCCAAGTTGCTCCCTCATATTCAGTCCACCGAGAAGTCGGACGTCTTTCTTCGATTCTTCAAATCTCAGGGCTTTGATGGTGCTAATATGAGAAGGATAATATCATGGAAACCAAGATTGTTCAGTTGGGACGTGGAGACGAACCTTACCTCAAAATTTAAACTTTTGAGTGAAATGTCATTATTTGAGTTCGAGATCGTCGATGTCGTTCGACTGCACCCTATCATTATGAGCAGGGTGGATCCAAAATTTTAAATTTGAGGGGGTCGCACACTATAAGAAAAAAATGTGATTTGTGATCAAAATTATTGATAAAAAATTTTGGGATCGCCAAGACATTTTAGTGATGAAATTAAATTTCCATCGCTAAATTTAACGACAAATATTAATTTTCAGTCGCTAAATTTAGCAACGAAAACATTCAATAGCTTGTTTAAACCCTGATAATAAAATCCTAAACATCCAATAATCGCATCAAGAAGAAAACTCTATGAGTTAACAACACCATTTAGCATTCAATATTATTTAATTTCAATTCACAACTCTTCATTACTAAATTGAAAATCATACATTATTCAAAAACCAAGTGCATCCACTGCTAATAATCATACATCATTCAAAAGCCATACATAAATACAAGTAAATCAAGAAATGAACATTAAAACTTGCAAAAATCATATTACAAAATACATATTGTTCACATCCATTGCTAATACAAATGTAGCCTCCTTGATGAAATGATGCTTACCAAGATCATCAAAAAAAAACTCTACGAGTTGGCAAGAAAGAATCACCAATCTGATCAGAAAAATGAGAAATGAAAATAGCAAAATTAAATTTCATTTCATCATGGCAACAACAAATATGATGCAACTAAAAGCATTACAGTAAACATAATCAACTCAATTTATTTCAATTAACATAAGAGATAATTCAAAGCAATCAGTCCCAAAAAAACGTTCTTGAACGAATCCATTAATATCCACAAACCTCAATAATATAGACATTTGCTATCTTTTTTACTCATCTCGAGCTTCATCATCAATTATGCAATACTTGGCAACTCCAATTTCTTCACGAATAGTCTTTTTCACTCTCACTGAAAATACATGAAGTATTTGTTTTTGAATATCGTAACTTGTATACTTGGCATTTTTTGGAACTTTCACAATTGCCTTTGAAAGTTCATCATTGTACATGGTTAGCACATCCAAAAATTTAAGAAAATTGCCACGATTAGATGAACTAGATTTCTCATCATGACCTCTAAACGGAATTCCTTGAAGTGCAAGCAACAACACCACATGTATGTGAGCCTTTAATCAAAGACGATTAGTTGCGACTTGTTCATCATTAAAATTGTCGAATCTCCTTGATATATGTTGTGTTTGGTTCATCAAATCCTCACATGCCTTTTCAGTATTACGATGGGGTGAAGATATATTATCTTTTCCCATATGGCCCAGGGAAGCACAAGCTTTTCCATTTCGAACTTTCTTCCACTTATCAAATCCATCAACAGTAAATGTAATTTGATTTAAGCATCCTGAAGGCTTGTTGAAGATAAAACATGTGAAGCAATATGCTTTATCTTTAGTGGGTGAATGCTCCAACCAAGGAAATTGTTCATACCAAGTTGACTAAAATCTTCGAGGATGCTTAATATTTTTTATTTAATGGATATTCTCGAAGAAGAGGTTGATATGCTTTCAGATTCAAATAAACTCGACGAATCTCTTCTCGTTGATTAGGATGATATTCCTAAATTTGTCGATGTAATCCTGGATCACACTCCCTAGATCACACTCTAAAGAATCGAGATCTAGCTCTTCAATTTCTGTATTTTTGAATCTTTTAGGAGGAATTTCAGATGGAAGATTATTATTATTTGATCTTGTCGATAGAGTCATCGGAGTAGCCGGATCCAGTTCATTTGCTCTCTTCCTTTGAAAAAAATTATCATTCGTAACAATTTTTTTCATTTGATGTATATGAAACCTTTAACAATGGAAAACTCGAATTATTTCAAATAAGTGAATAATAATTAATAACAATAATATTAAATCAAACATTAAGTCAATGATAAAAAGTAAATAATAATAACATAAAAACAAAAATATCAATTTTTTATCATCTCATGATCATCAACTATTAAATCAATAATTCCAACTTCAACTATTTAGGTACTTTAATTTCTAAAATAACAATATTTGATTAAAATGTCTAAATTAATCATTAGGAGAAAGCAAACAAAATCAAGGAATCTAGCAAAAAGTAGAAAAGCAAACAAAATCAAGAAGTCTAGCAAAATTGTGAACTTTAGATCATTCAATTCTTGAAAAAGAAGTTAAGAATGATAAAATGAAGGTATAAATTTGTGCTATGCTAGTAAGCTTCATAAATCATAATCATAGTGTGATAGATCCTACCTTCCCTTTAAAATGTAGTGGCATATATATGTTGCATTTTAAAATAATAATAAGATTATCAAGATACAATTCTTGTTGCTATTGTTTGTTAGCACTAATAATTAAAATCACCCACACATAGTGAAAGAAAGAAACAAGAAAACTAATGGAAAATGAATATTAATCCGGTGGTAAAGATCGGGGGACACATAGGAAGGGGTCAACGACACGGGAGAGTCAAAGTCCCGGCTGAGCGGGGTGGGGAAGTCGCCTGGCCGACCGGCCAGAGTAAATCCCGGGCCGGCGTGTGACAGCTCGACCTGGGGTCGAGCTTTCGACGCTCACAAGCTCCCTTATTGAGGAATCGTCGTGCCGAGCGGATGATCCGCTCAGCCGAACCGCGGATCAACCAGATTGTACGCTCGTCCGACCCGGTAAGAGACAAAAGACTTAGAAGAGGACAAAAAGGGCAGCTAGTGATATCCTTCTCAAGACACTTGCCGCCGACAAACAGCATGGTCGGTGCCCGGACCGTACTGAGGATCGTACGGTGGAAGTTTCCACTGTTGTGGCAGAGATATGCTCGTATAGTTGTGGTATGGCGTCAGACACACTTTTTTGACACAACCATTCTGAGGTCTGCTTTAAGGAACGTGCACGTCTCAGGAAGAGTGCTCGCGCCTCTCCGGGGTCCTATATAAAGACCTCCGGACTTCGACGGAGGTATGGTTTTTCTCCTCTACTGTAGCCACAATCTCTTTATTTTTCCTTTGCTTCATCTTGCCGTTGCCTGACTTGAGCGTCGGAGGGCCGTCACCGGGAACCCCTTCTCGGCCTGGCTTTGTTGCAAGTTCCCCGGAGGTCCACGTCACTGAGGAGATCACCCGGAGGCAGCAGAGAGCGCCACATCCTCAGTCTTCATCGACTCAGCGTTCGGACAGGATCAAATTGGCGCCGTCTGTGGGAACGCACCTGAATCCGAGCAGAGAAGATGGAAGAAGCTGGACATCAACTCATGGTGATGCACTCTCCCGAGGAGCTCGACTCACTCATCTAAGCGAGAGCTACAAAGAAGGTCGAGCAACAACAGAAGGCATAGGCCGAGCGGATAGCCCAACAGGCCGCCTCAGTTTCTGAGGGCCGAGCGGCAATGGAGGACCGACCGGAACAATACTCTACCTGGGCACAGAACAAGGGGCAGATCGGCACACCAGGAGACGCGCCAGCCACCCCTATTCTGTTCCATCGAGCACTGTTCCAGACTCCATCAGAGTTGGCCCTAGCCAACTAGGGATCGTCCGATGAAGCGCCCGTGCGGGATGTTAGGAAGGGGAAGACGCTGTGTGCAGGGTCATCCCCTGAGCGGGTCGATCGCCAGTTCTCCGAGGCGATCTTACAAGACCCTCTCCTAAAGCATTACACCCCCATATCGATCGGAGAGTATAGCGGTACAACCGATCCGGACGACTATCTCGGTAAGTTTGATAATGCTGCTACTCTTCATCAATACACCGACGGAGTCAAATGTAAAGTCTTCCTTACTACACTGTCCAGTTTGACACAACGCTGGTTCCGGAGGTTGCAGGACAGATCCATTCAGAGCTTCAGAGACTTCCGAACGGCATTCCTCCATTACTTTGCCAGCAGTCGACGCTATTAGAAGACCAACATCAGCCTCTTTTCCATGAAGCAAGGGCCAAGAGAAATTCTCCGTGCCTACATCCAACGCATCAACCAAGCAGCTATGGACATCCCCACGGTCTCGTCTGAGACAATGATGTATGCTTTTACACAAGGCTTAGTCGACGGGGACTTCTTTCGCTGACTCATCAGGAAGCCGTCTCGCGACTACGACCACATGCTGAAGAAAGCAAGTGAGTATATTAACGTGGAGGAAGCGAAAGCGGCCCGAAAGAAGGAAGCGTCAAGCGAGCCCCCAGCCCAAACCTAACGGAGAACACACACCAACCAGCAACCACCGAGAGGACCACGTGTCGAGGGGATGAGACCACCTCAAGATTCCAGGTTGCCCGCCGTTCAGCACATTGTGGCCGAGCGACCTAGACAAAAAGGCAAGGTATGGACGCCCATGTTTTACAAAATCCATCAATCAGCCACTCATAACACTCGGGACTGTTGAAATCTCTCCCCGGTCAGCCAACCTGAGCCGAGGAACTATCGCCGCCGATCACCTTCACCGGATAGGTGAGCTCATCATCAGAACGCCGAGCGGCGAGTAGTTAGGCGTTCACCCAAGCAGCATCACCATCAGCAGTAACATCACCAGCCAAGGGCCAACCCTCGAGTCTCCCATGAGCGAGCCAGACCGTCTGCTCGGGAGGAAGAAAATAGAAGCAATACCACTCGGGGGAAATCAATATCATCGTTGGTGGACCAACAAGTGGTGACTCCAGCCGAGCCCGCAAGTCATACGCCCGACGACTGGAAATACATGCTGTGGGATGCAGCCAAGAGAAGGCGAGCGGGTCGGTGATAAGCTTTGGTCCTAGCGACCTCGAGGGAGTCAAAGTGTCGCACGATGACGCCCTCATCATCCGAGTGGTAATAGCAAACTATACTATTCATCGCATCTTTATTGACACAAGGAGTTCGGTCAACATCATATTCAAGAAGGCGTTCGACCAGCTCCAGATCGACAGGGCGGAGCTGCTACCGATGACCACGCCCTTGTTCGGATTCATGGGTAACGAGGTTCAACCAGTCGGTCAGATGAAGTTGGCCATTTCGCTCGGGGAAGAACCACTCAGAAGGACGTGGACTGCTAACTTCATCATTGTGGACGCTCCCTCGGCGTACAACGTCATTTTGGGCCGACCGGCTCTCAACGAGTTCCGAGCTGTCGTCTTAACTTTCCATCAGAAGATTAAGTTCCCCGTGGAAGACCAAGTGGGAGAAGTTAGAGGCGATCAGTTGGCAGCGCAGCGTTGCTATGTGGAGATGGTGCGAGCCGAGTCGAGGTTCGCTCGGAAGGCCCCCCGTATCGAGGTAGACGCTATAACTGAAAATTCATCTACTTTTGTTTATGAAGAAAAGGAGGAGGTACATATTCTCCCGGCTCGATCGGAGGCCACGACGTTCATAGCCTCCGACCTGGAGGCAAGCCAGAAGGAGGAGCTGACCAGATGTCTCCAACAAAACCACGATGTCTTCGGGTGGTCGACGCACGAGCTGCCAGGAATCTCGCCAAGCGTCGCGCAACACGAGCTACACGTCCGGCCGAACGCTCGTCCCGTCAAGCAAAGGAAGTGGGACTATAGTGCCGAGCAGAACGTCATCATACGGGCGGAAGTCGAGAAGCTCCTGGAGGCCGGCCACATACGCGAGGTACAGTTCCCAAGATGGCTCGCAAATGTGGTGTTAGTCTCCAAGCCTGACAACAAATGAAGAGTCTGCATCGACTTCCGTGACTTGAACAAGGCATGTCCGAAGGATTTTTACCCGCTGCCCCGGATTGACCAAATGGTGGACTCAACCGTCGGGTGTGAACTAGTATGCATGCTGGATGCTTATCAGGGTTATCACCAAGTGCCGCTCGCCCGGAAAGACCAAGAGAAAGTCAGCTTCATTACGGAGGGCGGCACCTATTGCTACAACGTGATACCATTCGGACTAAAGAATGCCGGAGCTACATACCAGTGGCTCATGAACAAGGTGTTCCGAAAGCAGATCGGGCAGAACTTGGAGGTATACGTAGATAACATACTCATTAAATCACTTCGAGCAACTATAAACCCCCCGGCCCAAAGACCGTCGAGCGGCGACGTTAAATCCCAGAGTCGGACCGACGACTATAAATCCCCCGGCCCGAAGACCGTCGAGCGGCGACGCTAAACCCCAGAGTTGGACCGACAACTATAAACCCCCCGGCCCGAAAACCGTCGAGTGGCGACGTTAAATCCCAGAGTCGGCCCGGTGACTATAAACCCCCCGGCTCGAAGACTGTCGAGCGGTGACGTTAAATCCCAGAGTCGGACCGGCGACTATAAACCCCCCGGCCCGAAGACCGTCGAATGGGGCTCGGAAAGAATGCGTTCGGAGAAGTAAACAAGAGCAGAATTGAAAGGTTATATTGACTCGTCGCATGGCCAGTACATAGACAAAAGTCGGATAAAAGTAGGATAAAAGTCAGATAAATACGGATAATATTAACTCGCTGAACGACGAGTATACAGATGAAACTTTAAAATTTAAAGGCGCTCCTCACTCCAGAACATCAAAGATGGGCTCGGGGATGGTTTCCAGCAGTTCGGCCAGGTCTCTGGGGGGGATAGATGTCGTCTCCGGAAGATGACCCTTAGCCTTCAGATAAGCAGTTGTAGCCTGGATGGCTTCCTCAAAGGCTAGGACTAGTCGATCACTGGACTTCTCGCCGAACTTGTCCGAGCGGAAATAGTTCTACCTCATCGCCGCAAAACGACCTGATTTGCCATCTTGATACTCCTTGAAGGCAGCTCGAGCAGCTTCGAGGGCATCCTGGAGATCCTTCTTGTCTCCTTGAAATTTTCATCAGCCGAGCGGCTTTCTCGCTAGGTGGACAGCAGGCCGGTCAGTTCTTGGACGCATTGCTCCAGCGCTCGAGCTTGCACATTCTTTGTCTCTAAATCAGAAACAACCCTATTCTTCCTGTTAGTCGCCAGCTTGATCTTCTGGTCGTGAGACTTAACTTGGGCTTCAAGCCCAGCTACCCTGGTTTCTAGGCCAGAAGACTTGTGCCGCTCGGCCGCCAACAGTTTCTCTATTTTGTTCAGCTCGGTCCGAAGCATGGCGTATGAGGGCCCCTGAGTCGGCGCCCCTCCAGAAATCTGAAGTTTCTTCAACTCTTCCTCCAGCGCCGCCAGGCGGTTGCTGACCGCGATGTTCTCGACCCAGTTCTGCGCTCAGACGAAATAATATCAAGAACCAAGTAAAATAGTCATATAGTAGTTTGAGGGGTATAGCCCGGTAGCCTGCTGCAAGTGGCTGTCATCGAGCTAACCGGGAGTCATCAAGGCAACTCGGGCCCTCCCATCCTCCTATATTTTGGCAAGTGGCCCGCGGATGGTGATCTGATGTTCGGGGGCAGTCGGCCGATCAGCTGCCAGAAGGAATTCTTCTGTTGGGAGATGTAGGACAGCTTTAATCACTCGACGGCCGCTCGGATCAGACTGGGCTGAAGTTGAACGACCAAACGACTCGCCAAGCGGAGCGGAGATTATGCCCGAGAGCCTAAGCCGATGAGGGGCTCGGGGAAGAAAACTGATGGGTTGTGCTTCGAGGGAGGCCACTGGTAGATCGAGTTGTGAGGGAGTTCGATCCGAGGAAATTGCCTTGACCGAAACAGGGGTTGGGTCGATTGCTGCAGAAGGATCACCGACCTGCTCTGACACCGGTTCCACGGATGTGGTCGAATGGGCAGGGGGATCCGTCCGGTGCCGCTTGCGTGTCACCAGCGGAGCGTCGTCGGCCGAGGGCCCAACGTCCTCCGGTGTAGGATGTCCAGCAGACGAAGTAGCATCGCCGACCGCCTCGGCTGCAAGTTCCTAAACGGCCGACTCTCCAATGGCAGGTGGATCTTCTTCCCTTTCACCCTCGTGTGAGCCGACCGGCTCAATACCCCGGTCGACCATCTCCTTAGCTGTTGCCGCCTCTATCTCGGCGGCCCTCAACTTCATCCGATCGGCGGCCTTGGCGCGTCACATGATGTCAGCTGCATAAAAGAAGAATAAATCAGTTAGATCAAAAGGAAAGGGAGCGAGGAAAACGCTTACCCATGCTGCTCGGAAGCTTCATTCGGATCGGACTTAATCCGAATATGTACAGTACACCCTCACAAAGCAGCTTATGGATGTTGAACTTCTGCCCGGCCAGTTGGTTGGCTGCATGGAGGTAGGCCAGCTGGCTCTTGTATTTACCTAGGTCCGGCGGGGTCGGCACGGTGGTCTACCATTTGGTTCGGAAAGCTGGTAGCTCGGGAAGACGAAGGTAAAAGTAATACTCCTTCCAATGTTTATTCTAGGTCGGCATTTTGTCGAAGAAAACAAGGTCGATCCGCGACTAGAAGAGGAAGGTACCCCACTCCGATTGTTTGGGATAATAGAAATAATGGAAAATCTTGGGGACTAAGGGGATGTCGTGCAACCTAAAGAGGACGACCACTCCACACAACAACCTGAATGAGTTTGGGACGAGTTGGTCGAGCGGAAGGTGGAAGTAATTACACACTTCAAGGATAAACGGATGTAGAGGAAAGTGTAGACCGGCCACAAACTGGTCTCGGAAGAAACAAGTAGTGCAGGGCGGCGGGTCATGTGGGCGATCGGATGAGGTAGCTAATATTAATCTATAGACGGATGGGAGTTCGAAGTCGCGGACGAAGTTCATCGCGTCACCTTCATCGAACCAGCTCTCCATGGTCGTATACCAGAGGCCGGGAGAGGGATTAGATGGTTGCGAGGTGCTCACCATCGCCGGAATAGTGGAAAAAGCGAGAACCAGAGAATAGAAGGATGGGTGAAAGAGAAGGTCGGAACAGTATCGAACGAACAGAGGTTGCTAAAATACTAAAGAAAGCACAAAGAAGAAGATAAAGGGTCGGGATTCCAAACAGGAAAGGATGGCGGAGGCAAGGGATTGTCGGAGCGCTGAAAAGCGAGTTCACCGGAGCACTGAGCAATATGGAACAGAGGGGAGAAGAGATGTCCTTATAAACGTTGAGCTCGATCGACCGGAGCCGTCCGATCCAGGTCACGGGATTCGAGATGCAGATCTGACCGTCGAATTCAAAAGGCCAAAGGTCACATCAGCCCTGACAGCTCGAGCGAGCGGTGACGGCTACACGACCACGTGGCGCCCACTCACGGGTCGCATTTAATGAGCACCATTACGCAGGCGTGGTCGTGTGCTCGACCTTAATGGCGAGGATTTGCACGAATTCCGAGGAGATTCTAGGGACATCGGCGTTGACCAATGTCGGAGCGGTGGGACAACCGTTGGCAAACAAAACTTTCCAAGTGCCAGCAGGCGTCGTGCCGAGCGGCATCGCCCACTTCTGCAGTTCCCGATCGGACAGACACCAACATCGGTAGTCGAGCGGCAGACGTATCACCAAGCCAATAGTCCAGTCAATCGGACTTGCGGCCTCCTTCGACTAGACACCTGATCCGATGGTAAGGATCGGGGGCCCACATAGGAAGGGGTCAACGACACGAGAGAGTCAAAGTCCCGGCTGAGCGGGGTGGGGAAGTCGCCTGGCCGACCGGCCGGAGTAAATCCCGGGTCGGCGCGTGACAGCTAGACCTAGGGTCGAGCTTCCGACGCTCACAAGCTCCCTTATTGAGGAACCGTCGTGCCGAGCGGATGATCCGCTCAGCCGAACCGTGGATCAACCAGATCGTACGCCCGTCCGGCCCAGTAAGAGACAAAAGACTTAGAAGAGAACAAAAAGGGCAGCTAGTGATATACTTCTTGAGACACCTGTCGCCGACAAATAGCATGGTCGACAGCCGAGCCGTATTGAGGATCGTACGGTGGAAGTTTCTATTGTCGTGGCAGAGATATGCTCGGATAGTTGCGGTATGGCGTCAGGCACGCTTTTCTGACACAACCATTCTGAGGTATGCTTTGAGGAACGTGCACGCTCGGGAAGCGTGCACGCGCCTCTCCGGGGTCCTATATAAAGACCTCCGGACTTCGACGGATGTATGGTTTTTCTCCTATATTGTAACCAGTCTCTTTAGTTTGCCTTTGCTTCATCTTGCCGCTGCCTGACTTGAGCGTCGGAGGGTCGTCGCCGGGAACCCCTTCCCGATCCGACTTTGTTGCAGGTTCCCCAGAGGTCCACGTCACTGAGGAGATCACCCGGAGGCAGCAGAGAGCGCCACGCCCCCAATCTTCATCGACTCAACGTTCAGACAGGATCAAATATGTAAGATTAAGAAGAAACTAGATCAAAGATTAAAAGGATTATTAATTTATCAGGCTTGTTAGTATTGTTGTACATCAGTATATTATCTATTTCTAGTAATATATTATCAATTTATAATATACTAGTATAATATCTATTTCTAATAATACATTATCAATTTATCAGATCTGTTCTTCAACATTTATTGATAACAAACTCGCAGTCTTTCTAATACAATAATACTAATATATTATCTATTTCTAATAAGTAATAACATTATCATTCTGACAATCTTATCCACAGGCTTCCAACCTCTCTACCCCTATGTCGTCATCAACAGGTAGTAGTTTTCATATAGTTTACTTGCTATTTTCATATTCTATATCATTAATGTAACTGTTATTGTAGGCATGAATTTGTTAGTTGTCTGAGTTCCATTTTACAACCTTATTTAGCTTAAAAGGATCTGTTTTGGGAACTTGTCAGTTGAATTCCTTCCGATTAGAAGAGATTTGTCTTTTAGAACGATCAAAGGCGATGTTTTCCTCCTTTCTACAAACAGAATTGGATGTATGCTGGGCCACAATTGGTTAATGTTTTTGAAAGTTGAAGGAGCATAAATTCACATTGTATGGAAAATAATATTCTTATCGTGAGGAAAGAGTCTTCCTATTCATGTATTTGAAGTATATATTTGGCTGATATTCTGATAGTTAAATCATTCGAGTTGTCCAGTGATTATAAACCAAATTAGTTGAATCAAAAGAAAACAAACTGTGTAATAATTCACTAAGATTAAAAATATATTTCAAGTCGAAGATCACTGCATTTTAAAAATTGTCCGCTAAAAATATATACATTTGCGAGAAACCATATATTTTCGAAGAGAAAAGGCTTATGATATCTCAATCTCCCAAGCATCAACCAAAGGTGCTCTATGGGAATCCTCATGTTTTTCTTTCAAAGGAGGTGCATAATCCATAAAAAGATGTTACATTTCTAGACCGTCCATTGCAAGTATTTTTCAAAAAAAACTTATAGGATCGGACCGAAGACTAATCCATAAAACTAATTGGATTTACTAATTTTTTTCCTTGGTAATCCTCATGGATTCTGATTTCCAGTTCGTGGGTAGATTTAAGAAAATTGAAACATTTAGGGGAGCAAATGTGAAGTTGACCCAGAAGAAGTGGTTCAAGTAGGGTTTTACGGTTTCCTCTTCTCTGGGTCGAACAGCGCGGCGACGCGATGCTTCGCTTCCTAGTCCGCCACCCCTTTCTCCCTCCGTCGACGCTACTCCGTCGCGTCCTCTTCTCCAACGGCACTTCCGCCTCCTCAGGCGCCACTGCTTCTCTGGATCCCCACTTCCTGGTCGAGTACCTCATGACTACATGCGGGTTCTCCGCCGACGTTGCTTCCAAGGTCTCTAAGTCGCTCCCTCGTAGTCAGTCCACCGAGAAGGCCGACGCCGTTCTTGGATTCTTCAGATCTCAGGGCCTTGATGGTGCTAATCTGAGAAGGATAATAGCTTGGAAACCAGGATTGCTCGGCTGGGATGTGGAGACGAACCTCGCCCCAAAGTTTAAACTTTTGCGCGAAATGGGATTATCTGAGTCCGACATCATCGTTATCGTTTGGCGGCACCCTATAGTTATTGGCTACAACAGCGAGAATGTGCTTCTCCCCCGATTTAAGGTTTGGGAAAGTTTATTGGGATCGAAGGAGATCCTTCTCAAGCATCTCCGGAGGAGTGGATGGTTTTTTAGCAGCAACATTGAGAATGTAGTGCGCCCCAACATTAACTTCTTACGGGATGAATGTGGTATTCCTGAAGACCGTGTTTCTCTTGTCATTAAAAAGCAACCCAGCTTCATCATCCAGAAACCAGATGCCCTCCGGGCTCTGGTAGATAGAACTGACGGGCTTGGTGTTCCCCGAGAATCTACTATGTTCATCTGGGTCCTGAAAGCGCTGTGCGGTGTCAGCAGGGAAAAATTTGAGGCCCATGTCAAGCTCATGAACAGATTTGGTTGGTCGAACTCGGAATTCATTGCTGCAATCCAGAAACAACCAACTTTTTTATTGCGTTCCACTGAGGCATTACAGAGAAAGATGGAATTTTTCATCAAGATTGTTGGAAGCACACCTTCAGACATTGCTAAGCATCCAGTGGCTTTAGAATTGAGTTTGGAAAAGAGGTTAATTCCTCGATTTCATGTGATGGAGATATTAAAATCTGAAGGGTTGTGGACTTCACGGTACAAACTACATACATTTTTCATATCACCGGGACCAAAATTTTTGCAGAAGTATGTGCTCCCTTACAAAGATAAATTACCCAAACTGCTTGAAGTCTTGTCAATTGTACCTGAGTTCAAAGGGAACAATCCAGAATGCTAATGAATGCCATGATTTATTTGGGTGTGATTTTTATGACTGTTTAAGCAATGATATTGATCCAATCTTGTCCTAGTTTTCATATAGTTCACTTGCTATTTTCATATTCTATATCATGAAACTGTTGCTGTAGACATGAGGATGTTAATTGTCTGAGTTTCATTTTGCAACCTGATTTAGCTGAAAAGGATTTGTTTTAGGAACTTGTCTTTCGAACTTCTTCCAATTAGAAGAGATTTGTGTTTTAGAATGATCAAAGGCTATGTTTTCTCCCTTTCTACCAGCAGAATTGGATGTATGCTGGGCCACAATTGGTTAATGTTTTTGAAAGTTGAAGAAGCATAAATGTGCCTTGCAAGCGCCTTCATTAAGCTGTATGGAAAATGATATTCTTATTGTGAGGAAACAGTCATCCTATTCAAGTATTTGAAGTATATTAAGCTGAGATTTTGATAGTTAAATAATTTGAATTGTTCTGTGATTATAAACAAGATTAGTTGAATCAACCAAAAATGAAGGTACTGGATCAAAGGAAACTCTATTTGTAATAATTCATAGTTACTTAAAAGGATCTGATTATTACTATCTTTATAGTCTTGCAAACTGTTCATTGTTGGAAAAGTATTCATCTAGTTAACACTGAATGGTTGGGACACATATCTTGTTATTGTTGTTGTTGTGGTGATCAAGGGATGATAAACTTTTGGTGTGCTATCTTATTTTGTTGTGCAAAAAAATTCCTCATTCTTTTAATTATACTAATTTTTATATCGAGATGATATTGTGGATTAGTTTCAGTATTGGTGTGGGTCTATCTAAGTTAGTTCCTAGGTCTCTGATGAGATTGTGAGTCTTTAATTTCAGTGAGATGCAATATCTAGTAAATACTTTTTTTTAAGCTGTAAAATTACTAGCAAAATGTTCCATTACATTAATAATAGAAGTAATGATATCTGTGTAGACCCACTGATTCATTGCTTCTGTAATTTGTCTCTATCTAAAGAAATTAAACCGATTTGAAACTTTGTCAATACTTGCATTAAATCGATGACGACAGTATGAAAAGAGGGGTACTGTCACTAGCAAAGAAGTTAGTGATGATGACCAAGAATAGGCGAGTCAATCTATTTGATGAAGATACAATCCACATTATCAAAGCTATGCCCAATAGGCTGAAACTATTTATTTATTAACGAGCTAAGTAGATCGAACCACAACACGAGTTAAGTGGATCATTTCCTTTGAATTCAAGTACAATTCACATGATCTTTTCTTCCCCTACTTTAGATCAAAGTTGCACCCACCGGGAGATAAGTCAAAGCCATATGAGTTATTCCTGATAATTCTATCTTTTAATAACATAAGTCTTTATTGCATCACTCGTACATAACTTCTATCTATATATTAGTTGGCGTCATGTATTTAAATTATACCAATTAATTTTATGATGATCGATCTAATTTTACGAAAAATTTTCATTGACGACTAGAATAAATCGAAAAACACTTACCGTGAGTGATCTATCAATCTAGTATTTTTAGATCAACTGCTCATTAAGAAAAAAAATTATCAATTAATTAGCTCAAACAGAAATTCAATTTTTAGACACTTGAGAAATTTAAAAAACACCCTGCACCATAATTTGGGGGCAATCATACATGTACATTTAATCCTTCCACTTTGCAATCCGATTTAGGTGAAAAGGATTTGTTTTAGGAAGTGTTGTTGACTTCACCTCCCTCTCCCTTTGTCCTTATAGTAGTTTTAAAATTTCAAATTGAAGATTCTTTTAAAATAAATTCATTTTTATTTTTGTTTTACATAAAATAAAATAAAATTTTATTTTATTTACCTAATTTAAATAATTATTTTTTATAGACAAAAATTTAAATTTTTTATTAAAATAATCATTAAAAATTAGCCGTTAAAAGTGAATCCTAATAATTGTTAATTTTAAAATTTATAATTTTTTTAATAAATAAAATAAAATAAATACACTCACCTAGCTGGCCCACCCCCACGCTACTCTGAACATGCTTAAGATTTTGAATGCGTTTAAGAGAAAGGGTGTTATAACTCGAGGTCGGATCCCCTGGTCCAAAAAAAAATAGACTAGGGGATAGACCACTTGTAATTACGGTCAGATCGTGGCCGCGATCCAACCACAATTGGTTATGATCCCTCCCCCCAGATTATAGTTTGCGTCGAAGCGGGTGGTCGATGACCTCTGACCACCTGTCCCGACCTCAATTATAATTTGGGGGACGATGAACTCAGGAAAAGATCATAACTAATTACATCTGGATTGTGATCACAATCCAATCGTAATTATAAATGATTTATCCTTTAGTCCACTTTTTTATGGACAAGAGGATCTAGTCTCTCATAACACCCCCTTTATATTAGTTTAACATGAAATGCAGATGCCACAAACGCTATATTTTTGAAGAGAAAAGGCTTCTCATATCTCAACCTTCGAGACATCAAACAAAGATGCTCTATAGAAATCCAGAAGGATTTTGATTTCCACCTGCATTGGCACTTCGGCCTCCTTCTCAGGCGCCATCGTTCTCCCGATCCCCACTTCATGGTCGAGTACCCCATGAATACGTGTGGGTTCTCCACTAAGGATGCTTCTAAGGTCTCCAAGTGTTGATAATTCTAAATGAATGAATTAAAACGAATTAATACGGTAAAAACTTACAGCGATCTCCCGTAGATCTGCAATCGACGACGGCAATACTCGTTGTTGGAAGAACGATCACAAGATCGGAAAGCTCTCCGTAATTCCATGAACCAAATCTCATCGCCTCAGATGTTCTCCTTCTCTCTTTCTTATCTCTCCTCAAGCTGTCGAATGATCCTTGGACGCATCCCTTATAAAGGAAAATAATCCAGGGGTATAATGGACTTTTCCATTAAGAGTAGTGGGGAACGTGGGCATGCTCCCATGTTCCCACTTTCCCCATTTCCTACATCTCCCACTCGTCCAAGGTAAGTCACTAAGACTAGTTCATTCATGTAAGTCACAAAGACCTAATAAGTCATATAGACTATTTGAGAGTTTGGTCACAAAGACCATATTAGTACATCCAATCAATATTTAGAGAAAATGGTTCGTACGACAGCAAGCACACTGAGTGATAGTTGCTAAGAAAATTGTTACACCTTTACTTAGCCGCTCTTTGAACGATTAATGCTAACAAAGTTGTTACACTTTACTTAGCCGCTCAAATAAATTAGAGACTTACTCTTCATGGCACATAGCCACTTTCCTGGTGGCACATGACCTTTATTCAGGAATCATCCAATCTTCAAGTGACACACAGTCATTATCTTGGAGATATCAATGTCTTGCTATTTACCCAGATTAAATTATTTTCATTTACATTAATATGAACATCTCTAATCCCTTATAATGACCATTATGCCAAGAGCATGTTCCATATCCAATATTCACATTCATTTCTATACATAACAGAAATGGGTCGACCAGTGAATAACATTAAAAGATGTAAATATATTTAATTTTTCTTTTTAGTTAGAATATATTCATTTTAATCAGTCGCTTTCCTAGTTATGCTCCATAGACCGAATCATACATAGCCATAGGATACATGCTAAAGTAGCAGACACTGATTAAAATTTCAAGTAAGCAGCTAAATAGTCACTAAGGCAAAAAATGATATTAATTTATAATCTCAAAGGTCTCACATAGTAGAGAAACAGGGATTCACTCTTCTACTACCTTTATTGTCACAATAGCGCATGTGGTACGAATCACATGTTACGATGTTATTTTCTTTACTAAAAAGAGTGCATGTTATCTTCAAATTTAACATCGTACAAATTTTGATTTAGACATACCTAATGTCTAATCCTGAATTCAACAAATGAATTCTAATATGGTCTTCAACATGTTCAGTAAATGATGGGTTCATTTATTTCGATCATTATTAACATAAATGATCTCATCTTGACACAATTATCAAAACAACCTCAACTTATGAATCTATCTCTAATTTTAGCTACATAAGCTATTCCATAAGTAACGATCTTACCCCTATTTGTACTTAACAAACAGAGATGATTTGTCCATGTAAGTGGATCAATCTTCACCTGCCAACATGCTCACCGAGATCTTATATGAATGTAACAAATACAACATATACACTGAATAAATTATAGCAAATGATACAATCAAATCACAAAGTCTGATTGTTATTTCAATATTATTACATTTTACGAAGTCCCAAAGACTTTACTTATTCTTTAAATGGCTCTTTAGTCATTGGCTTAGTAAAAGGATATGCAAGCATAACACGTGTAGGGGCATACTCAAGAATTACTTTTCTTTTAGCCATAATATCCCTCACAAAATTATATTTAATTTCTATATGCTTGTCTTTGCTGTGATATTTGGGATCCTTGAAAAAAGCTATTGCAGCTTAACTGTCACAGTAGACAGTTACTGGACACCCACTATCTTCAACAATTTTCAGATGCTTTAGGAACCTTCTTAACCAGACTGCTTCTTGCACAACCACTGAACATGCCACATATTCAGCTTCCATAGTCGACAAAGTTACACAAGCTTGTTTCTTGCTGTTCCAAGAAATGGCGCCACCATTCAACTAGAATATAATGCATAGCCTGATGTGGATCCTCTATCATCCTGGTCCCCAGCCCAATCTGCATCTGAATAACCTTTCAGACTCATATCTGATCCTTGAAAATAGAGATAATGATCTATTGTCGCCTTCAGATATCTGAATATCCTTTTTACCGCCTTCCAGTGTCTTGGTCCTGGGTTTGACTAGAAGCGACTGACCAAGTCTACAATATAGTTGATATCGGGATGTGTACACAATATAGTGTACATCAAACTACCAATATCACTGACATATGATTTTTTATTCATCTCAGCTATTTCCTCTGGAGTTTTAGAACACATACTCTTGCTCAAAATAGTACCTTTCACAATAGGTGTATGTTCTACGTTGCAATTTGACATGCTGAAATGATGTAACATCTTATTTATATATGACTCTTGCGACATACCCAAAAGTCTTTTAGGACGATCTCTTATGATTTTCACTTCTAAGATGTATTCAGCTTCTCCCATATCCGTTGTATCAAATTTGATGACAGCCACTTCTTGACTTCATTCACATATCCTATGTCATTTCTAGCAATCAACATATCATCAACATATAATGATAAAATGACATACTTTTTTTTTCTTTTCAAGAAAACACAATGATCCTCATTGATCATCTCGAAACCATAAGATAAAATGATTTTGTTAAATCTTATGTTTCATTGTCTTGATGCTTGTTTTAGCCCATATATAGACTTTCTAAGTCTACATATTTTTTTCTCTTGGCCTTCAGCAATGAAACCTTCTAGTTGAACCATATAGATTTCTTCATCAAGATCACTGTTAAGGAAAGTGGTTTTTACATCCATTTGATTTAATTCCAAGTCATAATGTGCCACAAAGGACAAAACAACTCGTATTGACACAAATTTTACTACGAGAAAAAATGTCTCTTCAAAGTCAATACCCTCCATTTGGGTATATCCTTTTACAACTAAACAAGCTTTGTATCTGTTAATCAATCCATCAGCTTCCTCTTTATTTTAAGAATCCACTTATTCCCAATAGCCCTTTGGCCCGGAGGAAGATCAACTAAATCTCAAACATGATTCTGAATCATGGACTCCATCTATTCAACCATTATAGCTTTTCATTTTTCTCTAACTCTATATCCCAATGCTTCCTCAATGGATTGACATTCATCGTCGTCAATTAGAAGTGTAATCAATGCCTCATTCTCAATATCAAACCTCTTCTTAGGTTTGATCTTACGAACACTTCTCCGTAAGTTGGGCTATTGAGAAGTCAACTCATGACTCGGCATATCACTCCCACTCAGTTAACTAGACTCAGGTATCCCTTTTGACACATCTCTTGTTGATAATATCTCATCCTCTTCAAATAGAGGAATATTTTTATGAATATCACCTTTGATTGGGAACTCTGTTTCGAGAAAAGTTGCATCTCTCGAATCTATTTCGGAGATGGTTCCATCTAGTTGCTCACCTATGAAAACAAAGAGGTCTCATGATATCTTATAAAGATACATTTCTTACCTCTATGTCCCAATTTTTCATACTTGTGAGTGTTGATACAGTCTGACCTGGCTGTTGTTTTGATGATTGACACTGATTTAAGTTTGTATCAGATATTAACTAAACTCAGACTGATTGATGATCAAGGTTGATCATGAGGAGAGGAAAAGTCCAAGTACGGATACTTGGCGCGCAAAGTCGGAGAGGGCTCGGTAGCTCGTTCTCTGGACCGGACGAAGTCGGAGAGGGCTCGGCAGCTCGTTCTCTGGACTAGGTCAGAGAGGGCTCGGTAGCTCGTTCTCTGGACCGGACGAAGTCGGAGAGGGCTCGACAGCTCGTTCTCTGGACTAGGTCAGAGAGGGCTCGGTAGCTCGTTCTCTAGATCGAACGAAGTCGGAGAGGGCTCGGCAGCTCGTTCTCCCGATTAGGTCAGAGAGGGCTTGGTAGCTCGTTCTTTGGACCAGGAAAATGTTAGGGTTTAGGGCTGGGAGGCTCTAAAACTAACACAAGACATTGGATCGGTCTATTGACCGATCCAGTGATACTCTGATTGTCTGGATCAGTCGGTAGACCGATCTAGTGATACATGAGTCACCTGATCGGTCTCGTGACCGATCAGTGACCACACAGAAAGTCTCTGTGAGTTGTCTGATCGGTCTGGGGACCGATCAGTAACCACACAGAAGCATTCTGTGGGTTATCTGATCGGTCTACAGACCGATCAGAAAGAATCAATCAGAATCGCTGAGACTCAAAGCAAGAAGGGGGATCGGTTTGTGGACCGATCCACCCATAGGCTGATCGGTCCACAGACCGATTAGACCATTCCCAGACCGATCAGGATGAGTCCTGATCGGTCCAGAGAGCTATGGATCGGTCTGTTGACCGATCCACAACATGTCGTTTTGTTTCGCTGCTTCTCTGATTTTCCTAATTCACTTCTGATTCACCTCTGATTCACCTGATCAAATCATCTGCTGTGAGATTTTTAAGTTGCAGGTTGCAAGTATCGTGCCATTGATTAATTTCAAATGAAGCTCCATTAGAAGAATAAGAACAAGTGCCCTTTATGCTGTATTTCACTGCAAGTGATGTAATTCGAGCTTCAACGTTCACTGGCCGCGATCAGTTGGACTCTTGCTCATTGGTTCGAGCTCAGAGACACCAGTGAAGACCATGGATGGTATTGGTGTGAGTTCAGAGAACCAGATGAGAAGCAAGAGTGATTGGCGACGCCTGAGTTGGTTGCAGCGATTCGGGACAGTGAGAAAGCAGAATAAGAAGAAGGAAGAAGAGAGGTTTGCTAAGGTTCTGAAAAAAAACTCTCTGTCGATCAAGAGGCTGTGTGTGTTGTTGAGCTCTTGGCTGATTCCTTCTGTCTTTACATTTTTGCTTCGTGGCTGTAAGTTCATATGTTCAATCCTTTAGCCACTAAACCCTGTAAGTAATTGTGCTTCACTTTCAAATCTATTTTGTGATCTTTGTGGAGAGGTTACTCCACCGAGAAGGAGAAACATTTAGCCGGAATTCGTCCGGGGTGTGATCTACCGAACGATCAAGGGATCGTCCACCTTACGGACACGCCGAGGAGTAGGGGCAAGTTATCCCCGAACCTCGTACATACTCGTGTAAGCTGTGGGTTGTGCTTCTTTCCTTGCATCAGTTTTATTTTTGTTTATTTCCGCTGTGCTAACAAGCTTTTGTGAGGAATTGATTGAATTTTTAGAGGAGGCTATTCACACCCCCCCCTCTCTAGCCATCCGAAGATCCTAACAGTGAGAACTATCATGAACATAAGCAGTTGACCCCCAGAGTCTCAGATTACTTAAATATGATTTTTTGTCTGTCCAACGTTCATATAAGATAGATGGAACTGACTTTGAAGGTACTTTATTAAGTATATAGGCTGCAGTTAATAATGTATCTCCCCAATAGGAGATTGGCAAATTAGCCTGCGGCATCATAGACCTAACCATTTCAAGAAGAGTCATATTTCTTCTTTCAGTTACCTCATTTTACTGTGGAGTTCCAGGGATTGTCAGTTGTCTTATAATCCCTTTATCATTATATATTGTCTTGAACATATCAGACAAATATAACCCTCCACAGTCAGTACGTAAAGTATTAACTTTACGTTCCGTTTGATTCTCAACTTTGTTCATATAACGAATGAAGCAATTCAATGCTTCAGATTTGTAAGAAATCAAATACACATGACCGAACTGAGAGAAATCATCAATAAATGTAATGAAATAGGAAGCTCCATGTTTAGCCTTCACATTCATCAGGCCACCAATATCCGAATGAATTAACTGCAATGTTGATTCAGATCTAATAGCTTTACCAAATGGTTTCCTAGTTGCTTTTCCAACAAGAAAATGCTCACATATAGACAATTGAATCTTAGCCCAAGTGCCCAATAGACCCTCTCTAGCCAATCGATTCATACGTTCTTATCCTATGTGTCCTAATCTAGCATGTCAAACCTCATCAGTTATATCTGCATCACTAGTTAGAGCAATGTTTGAAAAACAACCATCAATAGCATAATTGATATCTGGTTCTACATCAAGAACCATAAAACCATTTGTTAAAAAATAATGCCCGATTGACACTGAGTCAATCTTAAGTTCAATACATTGACTGTAAAAATTAATACAATATCTTAAATCAAGAAGACACGTAACGGAAACAAAATTCCGTCGAATTTCAAGAGCATACAAGACATCATGTAGAAACAAAACTCTACCACCACGGAGGTTGAGTTTGCAAGTGTCGACTCCTTTGACTTCAACTTATGCATTGTTTCCCACATAAATCCACTTGTTGCCAGCTCTTACTCGACGATACTCTACAAATGTAACTCACTCTTGAGCTACATGGTTGGTTGCTCCCGAATCTATAATCCATAAAGGATAAGAATCAACTAACAACACTGAGCTAGCAACAAAATGCTCAGAAAAAGAAGACACGCTGGAATTTACCTTTTTCGGCTCAGTGCACTCTCGAGCGAAGTGACCCTTCTTGCCACAGTTAAAACAAGTTAACTTGTTTTTAGGTTTCTTTCCAGGCTTCTTTACTATCTTCTTGATTGGGCCCTGTCCCACAATAGCAGCTTCCCTCTTCTTTCCCTTCCCTTTCTTGAACCATATCTTTTTCATGAATCCAGATGATCCAGCAGAACCTACAGCCACATAGGCTTGTCCAGAAATCCTTGCGGATTCAACTCTCTCTGCCTCCAATTCTATATGGCGTGAGACGTTAGTGAAAGTATTGATACTCTCACTGTGAGTTAGGGTCTACTTCATGGTCTCCCAAGAATCTGGAAGTGAACGAATAACTGCTTGAACCTGTTGTTCATCGATCAACTCATGACCAGCATTTTTAAGCTCCCGAATCATGTTCGACATCTCTCTGAGGTGTTGAACGATTGATATATTCGGACACTTCTTGTAGCTGTCAAACTTGATTGTCAGCTATCGAAGCTTGCTCAGACTTACTCCACTGTATTTTTCTTTAAAGGCTACCCAAACTGCATGAGCCGAAAGATACGACTCATACTCAAAAGCTAAGTCATCTACCATTGAACTAATCAATATGCCCTTCGCAGTGAAGTCCTTTTTCTTCCATGCCTTATAGGCATCAAAATCTCGTTTATGTTGTGTAGTGAGACCATCTACAGGTTCTATAATAACCTGATTTACAGCCTCCAGAACTTCTTATTCCTCAAGTACATATTGTATCAAGAGGTGCCAGATCTTATAGTTATCCCCATTAAATTTTTCACCCTTGTTGAGTTCAGCTATAATGTTTTTGGTTGTCATAATCTATCATAAATAAACACATTATTTAGTATTCAGTGTAAATCATATACATGCAATTTATGATTGACTCAATATTAATTTGAGTTGGTTTACAAAATCAAGTGACAACAATGTTTTCACTCATCATTAGTATAACCAATCAAATCAATATTTATCAACTCTATTACATACATCCCAACAAATGAACTAATCATTTACAATATCATAATTTCTTTAATTAAATGAACTGATCATTTAATAAATCATGATTACTTAATTAAATGAATTGATTATTTAATAAAAATGAACTAATCATCCATCATGTCAAGCAAACAATATAAATAAATGAACATATCATTAATATAAAATTATGCTACATATTGTTAACATATAACCGACTGATATGAATGAAATGGACTAATATTGTTCACATATAATGAAAATAACAATAACAAAACTCTAGTAAACTAGATAGGCTACTACCACTCCCACTAGGACAGACACTAGTGCAGTGACCAACATTATCCCTTTAAGCCTGGACTCATTTAGGATAATCTCAGCCAGGATAGCTTCAGGATTCTCTTTTGGATCCATAATTGGATCCTCTTCTGGATCCTCCTCGATCATTTCCGGGTCCTCTTCGAACTCTTCAGGATCCTCTTCAGTCATATGGTGAAGCAGTACCTCACATAATACTGAATATGTGACGCGTCCTTGATGACACCCCTAAATATAGTCTGCTATTATCTTAGAATTTTCTGGCAATGAACGCATCAAAGCCCAGATCATAAAACTGTGCAGGACTGGAAACTCTTCTCGCTCAATTTTCCAAAATAGATCATCAAGTCATCCAATGTGTCCGTCAACTTCATAAGTAGAGTTATACTCTATCTCCTGAATTTCCTCCCTGGGCTGATTTCGTCGCACTTTGGGACGAGTCAATGTGGTAATCGTCTGTGCCATCTGAAAAAATTGAAATTAAATAAGTCAGTACAAAACCAACTAACCAGTACAAAACCGACTTAATTCAATTTATACAGGCATAATACCAACATAATAAATCAAGGAAAACAAATCTTCTTGATTTTCAGAAGTCTAAGTTGACTGACCCATTGGATCAGTTGATTAGGGATCTAGATCCTAAACTTGGTCCATTATCCACAATTAGAACTGATTTAATTGGATAAGGATTTTCTGTACCTATGTTCTGTTATTTTACAATCTAAGTCCATTTCGGTCAATTTCAGACTTATTGATCAAACTCAGGTCCATTTGATCAAACTAATGTCCATTAGTTTAAGTCTAACCAATTAGAACAAATCTAATCAATTGATCAAATCTGACCCAATAAAAAAAATTTGGTCATTTGATCATATTTGGTTCAGGCCCAATTAATCAACCCAAATTGATTCCGATTTAAATCAACCTAATTCGATTAAATCAACTAATGATTTAATTTAAATCGGATCTAATTGAACTAAAATTGATCTGATTCATTTATCATGAATAGTAAATTAATTGAACTCAATTTTTAATTAATTACCATGTGAAAACAAAATTAATGCTATGGTAAGCATGCACAAAATTAATACTACAGTGAGCATGTATTGGCAAAATTCAACCGTGCATGAATTTTTTTCATATACAGTAATTCTTCTAAACAGCAAAACTTATCTATACAAAGAAAAGGAAACAAATGTTATCCTTGTTTTTTTATTAATTTTATTTGATTTATAAATATCAAACATTTCCAAAGGCTACTGTACTACCAGCCACAGCACATCGTCGGCCAGCCGAGACACCATTGTCGGCCATGGAATGCCATCACCAGCATATCCTCATGGCCCGAGCCCTGCTCCGATGTAGCACTGCCTGTACCAGCCACCAGCACATCGCCGGCCAGTCGAGACATCATCGCCGGCCACGGAATGCCATCACCAGCATATCCTCGTGGCCTGAGCCCTGCTCCGATGGAAATCGCTACACTGTCGCGATTTTTCAAACTTGGCATAGTGAGCAGCGACGCTAACGCTGGCGGTGACTCTTACCAACGACCCTGTCGCCGGTGAGCGATGGCTACCAGAGACCCTGTCGCCGGTCTCCCTGCCGTAATGCAGTCGCCGGTGCTTGTATGCTACGACACATTAGTCGTGTAAAACAGCAACGAGAAATGACAAAGTGAGAAAATATCTGAATAACGATTTCATAATTCGTCTTAAGCATTTAGAAATAACATGCTCTGATACCAATGTTGATAATTCTAAATGTCAAGACGACGGCAAGACTCGCTGTCGGAAGAACGATCACATGATCGAAAAGCTTGAGCAATTCCATGAACTAAATCCTACCGCCTCAAATGTTCTCCTTCTCTCTTTCTTATCTCTCCTCAAGCTGCCGAATGATCCTTGGACGAACCCCTTATAAAGGGAAATAACTTAGGGGTATAATGGACTTTTCCATTAAGAGTAGTGGGAAACATGGACATGTTCCCAGTTACCACTTTCCCCATTTCCTACTCTCCAAGTTGCTCCCTTGTATTCAGTCCATCGAGAAGTCGGACGTCGTTCTTCGATTCTTCAAATCTCAGGGCTTTGATGGTGCTAATATGAAAAGGATAATATCATGGAAACCAAGATTGTTCAGTTGGGATGTGGAGACGAACCTCGCTCCAAAATTTAAACTTTTGAGCGAAATGGGATTATCTGAGTCCGAGATCGTCGATGTCGTTCGGCTGCACCCTATCGTTATGAGCTTCAACATCCAGAACACTCTTCTCCCCATATTGAAGATTTGGGAAAGTTTATTTGGATCGAGGGAGATCCTCCTTAGGAGTCTCTAGAGGAGTGGATGGTTTTTAAGCAGCGAACATCGAGATGATGTGTGCCATAACATGAACTTCTTACGAGATGAATGTGGCATTTCTGAAGAGCGAATTTCTATTGTCCTTAAATGCTTCTTCGTGCGGAAACCAGATTCCTTCTGGGCTCTGGTAGATAGAGCTGACGAGATTGGAATTCCTCAAGAATCTAAGATGTTCATCTGGATCCTTGATGTGTTGCCAAGGTCAGCAGGGAAAATTTTGAGGCCCAAATTTCAGCATCCTTGATTTCATGTGATGGAGATATTAAAATCTGAAGGGTTATGGACTTCACGACACAAGCTACATACATTTTTCGTATCACCGGGACCAAAATTTTTGCAGAAGTATGTGCTCCCTTACAAAGATAAATTACCCAAACTGCTTGAAGTCTTGTGAATTGTACCTGAGTTTGAAGGGAATTATCCAGACATGCGAATGAATGCCAGGATTTATTTGGGAATGATTTTTATTATTGGACCAATCTTGTCCTAGTTTTCATATAGTTTACTTGCTATTTTCATATTCTATATCATTAATGTAACTGTTAGTTGTCTGAGTTCCATTTTACAACCTTATTTAGCTTAAAAGGATCTGTTTTGGGAACTTGTCAGTTGAATTCCTTCCGATTAGAAGAGATTTGTCTTTTAGAACGATCAAAGGCGATGTTTTCCTCCTTTCTACAAACAGAATTGGATGTATTCTGGGCCACAATTGGTTAATGTTTTTGAAAGTTGAAGGAGCATAAATTCACATTGTATGGAAAATGATATTCTTAATTGTGAGGAAAGAGCCATCCTATTCATGTATTTGAAGTATATTTAGCTGAGATTCTAATAGTCAAATAATTTGTGTTGTACGGTGATTATGAACAAGATTAGTTGAATCAAAAGAAAAGAAACTCTATTTGTAATAATTCATAGTAACTTAAAGGATCTGATTATTACTACCTATGCAGTCTTGCAGACTGTTCACTGTTCTTGTTATTTTTGTCTCCCTTTGTCCTCTATAACAGTTTTAAAATTTCAAATTCTCTAGGATTAAAAATATATTTCAAGTGGAAGATCACTACACTTTAAAAATCGTATGCTAAAAAAATGTCAACAATTAGGAGAAGCAATATATTTTTTGAAGAGAAAAGGCTTCTGATATCTCAATCTTCCACCCATCAAACAAAGATGCTTTATGGGAATCCTTCTCGATTTTGATTTCCAGTTTGTAGGCAGATTTTTTGAAAAATGATTGGTGGGCAGAATGTGTGGCTAGACGGTCAAGAGATGTCATGCTTCTTAGATTTACTTGGTGGGTGAGTTTGGAGTCGGATTGTAAGATTTGAATATCTATATAAAAAAAATTATTGAAAAAACTAGTGAACTCTAAATAGCTAGGACATATATTTTGTTATTATTATTATTATTATTATTGTGAGCATTTCACCTCCCTCTCTCTTTGTTCTCTATAACAATTTTTAACTAGATAGATTATTGCACAATTGATGCGCAAGCCACACAACTTTCATTATCGACAAGGCTACACAAGCCTAGCCATATAGCTTCAATTGTCGACAAGGCTACAGAAGCTAAACCACACAGCTTTCATTATCGACAATGCTACATAAGCCTGACCACACAACTTTCATTGTTGGCAATGCTACATAAGCCTACTTTTTGCTATTTCATGAGATGGTGCCACCATTTAGCAAGAAGGTATAATCAGATGTAGATTTTTTTCATCAAGGCTTCCTGCCCAATCTACATCTGTACAGCCCTTCAAACTCATTATAAATCCTCAGAAATAGATACAATAATCTATTGTCCTTTATGAGGTATTTTAATATTCCTCTTCACCACTTTCCAGTATCTCGATCCTAGGTTTAACTGGAAACGACTAGCTAAGCCAACAACATAACTTATAACAGGATGAGTACACAACATAGTACACAACAAACTACCAATAGCACAGGCATATATATATTTTTCATTTTGGCTATTTCTTCAGAAGTCTCGGGATACAATGTTGCAATTCGACATATTGAAGTATTGTAGTATCTTAGTGATATAAGTCTCTTAAGACAAATCCAAAAGCCTTTTTGATCGATCTTTCATGATCTTCACTTCTAAGATGTACTCAGTTTCTTTTCAAAAATAATACCATCTATTTGGGTTTATCCTTTTGTAACTAGTCTATCTTTGTATCGATTAATCAACCCATCCACTTTCCTCTTGATTTTGAGAATCAACTTATTCCCAATAGCCCTTTGGCCCAGAAGAAGATCGACTAAATACTAAACATGATTCTTTTTCATTTACTCCATTTTCTCATCCATTGCATGTTAGTGAGAACCCTAGAGCCGATCATGTGATGATTGTTGTATGGACTTGATCATGTGATGATTGTTGTATGGACTCGATGTATCATATTCCTATATATATATATATTTATAAAGGTATTTCTTTATGGTTATTATACTTACTTGTATTGGTGTCAAATAACTGAGTATAATAGCGTCCTTGAGTAGAAGGTTCTTATCTATATCAATCGATTGGTTGAATTGATAATGAAATGATATAGAGAACACTACTCTTAATCATTCCTAGTCAAGTATTAACATTCAGGGACAATGTTAATGTGATGAGACTAGCATGTAGGTCAACTCGATGACTTGATCTCACAAGTCATGGATATTAGATATCAAGTTGACACATGTGTATGCATTGGAGAATGTATACTGAATGACCCGCCATGAGAAAGTATCATGGATCGTTATATGAGTGTCATATACTTCTCATGTGACTATTAGTATGACTATCAGTTCTTGGACCTGAAGTCACCATAGTTCCCTATATAAGGAGTTGCATACTTTGGATTCGTCAAACGTCACTCGTAAATGGGTGGACTATAAAGGTGACTACTAGGTATGTAACAAATTATGCGGAGGGATGTGAGTGATGTAGAAGGGATCTATCCCTCCTATATGACGGGAGTGATATCATGATTCTTGATAGAGTAAGACCACTAAGTGCATGACCATGCCCAAATAAGTCAATATGAGATATTGAGCTCACTTGATTAGAGTGAGTCTACTTGGAGTTCAAGACATAGATTGATTAGAGGATGACACGGTCTATGCCTCAATTGATCAATTTAGATGTCAAGGATAGAAGGACATTGTCACATATTGTGAGAGTCACAATTAATAGTCACAATGATGATGTTGGATCTCAACATTCTTGTAACTTGGGTAGTAATGATGTGTTGCTAGATACCGCCCATTGCTTATGTTTCTAAATGGGTTTAGGAGCATTGCCAACGTTACAAGAACATATAGGGTCACACACAAAGGGCAGTTAGATGGAGATTAGGTTCATATGATAGACCAAGAGGATTAGGTTCATGTGATGAACCAAATTGGATTAAGAGTAATCCAAATTAGACAAATTGAGTTAGACTCAATTTGATTCATGTGTCGAATGAGTCTAATTTAGACTATAATTCATTGAGTCAATTTAAACCAATGAATAGAGATTCATTAAATTAAATTGATTTGAGTCAAAGGGTAGATTTGATCAACCATGGGAGATAAGAGGTCAAGTTTGACTTGACTTGAGAGGGAAGATTAAGGGTCAAGTTTGACTTGACCAAATGTCACTTCATTGTGACTTGACATGGATTGGCCAATGATGATGTTCCACATCGTCAAGGCTACATCATTGTGTGCCACCTCATGAGGAAGACCAAGAGTCATGACTCTTGGTATTACATGGAGGTATAAAACACTCTAATAAGGGGGCCGACCACATATGGGTGAAGCAAGTGTGTGATTATTCAAGGTCTCTTCTTCTTCCTCTCTTCTTTTCTCTCCTCCTCCATTGCCGAGACCTCTCAAGAGTGCTAGCACACTCCAAGTGGTTCTCTCCACCTTTTGTCCGTGTGGATACGTGTAGAGGAGTGTACACTTGACACTCTACGAGATCCGGCAACCATTTGGACGAGCGGGATAAGCGAAAGGCATCGCTACAAGGGTAATAATTCCTTTTCATGTAGATCTAAGGTAGATCTTGTTGGAGCAATCTAGGTGCCCTAGGTTTTGATATTTGGACAAAGGTTTAAGTTAGGTCTATTGTTGTATTTGATATGCATTGTGAGTGTGCAGGATACAGGTACAACAAGGAAAGTCCAAGTGTGATATTGGCAAAGGAGGAAAGTCCAAGTGTGACTTGACAATGGATGGAGTCCCGGAGGCGCGACCTCTTGGCAAAGGAAGACCCGACAATAATGACAAGGTCGATGGAAGTTCCAGAAGGCAAGACGTGAAGGATGGGGAGGCATCCGAGGGACGCAAGGCTGATGAAGGAGGCTAGAAGGCTAGGTCTAGGTTGGTCGGGCGAGAACGAGTGCTGAGTGAATGTACTCGAGGTAAAATCCTAAAATTAGGGGTTACTGTAGCGTTATTGTAGCAGTGCTGTATCGTTACTGTAGCAGTACTGTACAGTCGACTGATGACTGTATCGTCGACTGGTGCACTGTAGAGAGCCGTTGAGAGAGTCGTTGGGCTGGCACCAGTCGATTGGTGCAAGGACCAGTCGACTGGTAACGGGCAAATCAGCTTACTGATTTGCTCCAAGCTCTATAAGAAGGAGCTTGGGATGGTCGGCCAAGGTGACGAAATTAGACTTGGTTAAAGCCTAATTAGTAGTCACCAAACGTGCTCAAGGTTCTCTTGTGTCCAAGTGTTCTTGGTTGGTGTTGTGGTGAGGTTTCTCCACCCACAAGGAGTTGCTTGAGTAGCCGGAGTTTGTCGGGGGCTAATCCATCGAAGGATCGGGATCGTCCACCTTACGGACAGCCGTAGAGTAGGAGCAAATTATCTCTGAACCACGTTACATTGACGTGCATTGGTTTGCATTTCCTTTCTTTGTCTTTAGGTTTCATATTCGTATTTAGTTTTGTATTATTCCGCTGTGCAACTAACGAATACGTAGGAAGCTATCGATTTATGTGAGACGCTATTCACCCCCCCCTCTAGCGGGCACATCGGTCCCAACAGATCAAGTGTAGACAAACATGTACATGAATATTTTATTTATCTATCTTCGCACGGATCCGTGGCTAGCTTCGAGGTTTCCGCAACGTAAAAAGCGATTTTTGCGGCATGAAAGTTCTAACAGTGGTATCAGAGCCACGTGCGAAGCTTGTACATGTTTGTATTTGTTATTATGAAAAGGTTTTAGATCTGTAAGTTTCTATAATTTTTCTACTTTTATGGATTTTGTGAGTATTTTTCTTGTAGAGGCGAAGCAACAAGTGCTTGGACACATGTAGGCTTCAAATACCAAGAAAAACCTTCCAAAACAGCAAGGTCTCGCCCAAACAAAATTATTTTTTTTGGGACAGCGACTTAAGGTGCTATTAGATCAGTTTGGAACACTCGTGATATTCATTTCGTAAGAAGGGGCGCTGCCCCTAACCCCGCAAGGGGCATTGTCTCGGGATCACGCCTGAAATTCGTTAAACGGGATCACCGAGGAGTTGTGACTCATAAAATTGATAAAACAGTAGTAAAATGATAGAAATTTATGTAAAATACATAATTTATAATTATGTATGATATTGTGATGGTCATGGCCCAAAAACCCCAATGTGATTGGTTAAAATTGTGTTGTAATTCATAATATGGTCTGCGCGCCATTTTAGTATTATGCGTGTTGTATATGATATGCGACCTGCACGTCGTGCATCCCTTATTATGTTCCTGTTGTAAATAGATTTTAGACTCAAATATAACTCGAGTTTCATATTTGTAATGTAAAAAATGAAGTGGTGGAAGGTCCACTCAAGAAGGAGTTACGAAGAGGGTGCTATCAACACATGCCGGTCAAAAGGAGGTGCTTGAAGAAGTCGTTAACCCTAGGTTGACCGTCCAATCTTTTCATTGGCTTGAGAAGATCATAGTAGGGTCATGACCTCATCACAAATTAATTAATCAGTATATAGATATATATATATATATATATATATATATATATATATATATATATATATATATATATATATATATATATATATATATATATATATATATATCATTGCTTATGTGTATGTGATGCATGCTAATGTAGGGTAATTAGTGCCTTAATGCGTATATGATACACATTCATGATTAGATTAGATCTTAATCAAGTTAACTCGAAATGCCTACCAAGTTTTGATACCCATCACTACCTCGATCATTTGTTGTTGTTGAATCTGTCAAAGCAGAGCAACGCATATTATCTTGGTAGGATGCGGAGGGACAATCTTGGTCCCACCTATCAAAGCTTGGGTGAGAACAAACTCAATTAGATTGAGTATTATTAGTTAACTCAATTAGATCGGGTAAAACTATAGGCATTTTTCAACGGTTGGGAAGATAGTATAAACAAGAGTTGCATAAAGATGTAATTGGTAATTAGTTATCTATCGATCATACTAAGTCTTGGGCGATTTAGCCAAAGCTAACTCAAGGCGTAGTATGATGTGGATCTTGTCCCACGAGAATTATAGCTAATTGGTATGAATCTAGTAGTGTGGTTTGACCACATCCATGGCTTGATTCTATAAAAGCCCTATAATTCAGTGGGAGCATCATTTAGTTAAAGGCCTAATTAAATGATAAGTGGAATATGATATTTACTTTTTGCTTTATTTACGTTGTAGATTGCCATGTCGACGAACACGAACATTTTCTCCCTGCGTTCTATCCTTGACAAGGACAAGCTCAATGGAGCTAATTTCCTGGACTGGTACAGGAATCTAAGAATCGTTCTCACACAAGAAAGAAAACTGTACGTCCTGGAGCAGCCCATTCCGGAGGCACCTCCTGCCACTGCCACGCGAGCCGACCGAGATGCTTATAAGAAGCATCAAGATGATGCATTAGATGTGTCATGCCTCATGCTCGCAACCATGAACTCTGATCTTCAGAAGCAACACGAGTTGATGACTTCTTATGATATGGTTGAACATCTTCATCAACTATATCAAGGACAAGCAAGGCACGAGAGATTCGAGATCTCTAAGGCACTGTTTCAGTGCAAGATGCAAGATCGGACTCCCGTAGGTCCATATGTACTCAAGATGATTGGGTACATAGAGAACTTATAGAGGTTGGGATTCTCACTTGGCCAAGAACTGACCACTGACTTGATCTTGCAATCCTTGCCAGAAAGTTACAGTCAATTTGTCATAAATTACAACATGAACAAAATTGATAAGCCACTGCCTGAGCTGCTAAGCATGTTGCGAACTGCTGAGCTCAACCTTAAGAAGGTAAAGTCCAACTCCATTTTGATGGTGCAAAAGCATAAAGGCAAGGGCAAGCCTAAAAGTAAGGGAAAGTCCCAAGCCAAGGGCAAAGGCAAGGTAATGAAACCTAAAGGAGGAGTTGCCAAGGATGCTACCTGCTTCCACTGCGATCAGACCGGGCACTGGAAGAGGAACTGAATGAGTGTCTAAAAGGTCCTCCTTAGTTAATTTATTCATTCGTTTTTATCCTATATATCCTAGTCTAGCATGCCAAATTTCATCATTAACATTAGCATTTAAGTAAGAGCAATGTTTGAAAAACAACCATCTTTATTATTTGGTTCTACATCAAGAACCATAAAACTATTTGTTACAATAACCATGCACAATTAACACAGAGTTCATTCGAAGTTTCATACAACGACTATAAAAATTTACATAATAACCTAAATCAAGAAAACAAGTGACGAAAACCAGATTTCATCAAATCTCAAGAACATATAGGACATCATGTAGAAACAAAACACTACCACCATAGAGGTTGAGTTTGCAAGTGTCGACTCCTTTGACTTTAACTCTTGCATTGTTTCCTACATAGATTTATTTGTTGTCAGCTGGTACCCATTGATACTCTACAAATGTAACTTACTCCCAAGCTATACGGTTGGCTGTTTTTGAATCTATAATTGACAAAGGATAAGAATCAGCTAACAACATTGAATTAGTAACAAAATGCTTAGGAAAAGAAGACGCACTTGCATTTTCCTTTCTACTTGATTGGGCCTTGTCCAATAGCAGCAACTTCTTTCTTCTTTCCCTTCCCCTTCTTGAACCATTGCCTTTTCTTGGATCCAGATGATCCAACAAAATCAATAGCCACATAGGCTAGTCCAGAAATCCTTGTGGATTCAACTCTCTCTGCCTCCAATGGCGTGAGATATCAATGAAAGTCTTATTACTCTCACTGTGATTTAGGGTCTACTTCATGGTCTCCCAAGAATCTCGAAGGGAACAAATAACTACTTGAACCTATTGTTCATCGGTCAATTCATTACCAACAGTTTTAAGCTTCTGAATTATGTCCGACATCTCCCTGAGGTGTTGAACCATTGAAAGATTCGGATACTTCTTGTAACTGTCAAACTTAATCATCAGCTGTTGAAGCTTGCTCAGACTTACTCCACTGTATTTCTCCTTAAGGGTTACCCAGACTACATGAGCCATAAGATACAACTCATATTCAAAAACTAGGTAATCCATTATTGAACTAATCAATATTCCCTTAGTAGTGAAGTCATTCTTCTTCCATGCCTTATAGGCATCAAGATTTCGTCTGTCCTGTGCAGTGGGACCATCTATAGGTTCTTTCATTACCTATTTTATAGCCTCAAGAACTTCTTTTTCCTCAAAAACATATTGTATCTTAAGCTGCCAGATTTTATAGTTATCTTCATATAATTTATTTCTATTATTGAATTTAGCTATGATGTCCTTATTTGTCATGATCTAACGTAAATAAACATATTATTTAATATTCAGTGTAATTCATATACATGCAATTTATGATTGACTTAATGTTAATTTGAGTTGGTTTACAAAATCAAGTGATAACTACATTTTCACTCATTATTTGTATAACCAATCAAATCAACACTGATCAATACTATTACATACATCCCAATAAATGAACTAATCATTACTCTATTATAATTTCTTTAATTAAATGAACTAATCATTTATCATGTACCATATAGAGTAATCAACATATGAATGAATATATCATTCACATAAACATGCTGCATACTATTAACATATAACAAACTGACATGAACTAAATAGACTAATATTGTTCATATATAATGATAGTAATAATAATAAAACTCTAACAAACTAGATAGGCTAACACCACTCCCACTAGGACAGACATTAGTGTAGTGGCCAACATAATCCCCTTCAACCTGGACTCATTTGAGGCAATCTAAGATAAACTAACTTTAAGATTTTCAATTTGATCTATCATTGAAACTTCTTTAGAATCCTCCTCAGATTCTTTAGGATTCTTTTCAAATTCTTCAGGATCTTCCTCTAGGAACTCATGGTGAAGTAGTTCCACACACAACTATGTATATAAGATTCTCCCTTCGGAGAGCCTCTATATCTGGTGTGCTACCACCTTTAGATTCTCCAACAGTGAACGAATCAACCCCCAGATCCTGTAATTATCCAAGATTAGAAACTCTTCTTGTTCGAGTTTCCATGACTAGTAATCATCCATGTCATCTATAAATTGAAATTAAATAAGTCAGTACAAAACTGACTTAATTCAATTTAGAAAAATGATATGCTCAAGGAAAAAAACTCAAGGAAAAGCTCAAGGATAGACACATAAAGTGATGATGCCCACAAAAAGTGAAATGGTGGGTCATGACTTTATGTGTCTATCCTTGAGCTTTTCCTTGAGTTTTTTACCTTGTGCATATCATTGCTCTTCAATTTATATAGATATAGAAACAATATTATTAAGAAAAATAAATCTTCTTGATTTTCAAGAATCTAAATCGACTGACCCATTTGATCAGTCGATTAGGAATCCAGATCCTAAGTTCCGTCTAATGTCCTCGTTAGAACTAATTTAATTGGACAGAGATTTTCTATACCTATCTTCTGTTATTATTTAACCTAAGTCCATTTCAACCAATCTCAGATTTATTGATCAAACTTTGATCCGTTTGATAAAACCAATGGCCATTGGTTCAAGTCTGACCCATTTGAATAAATCTAATCTATTTGATCAAATCTAACCCACTAGAACAAATCTGGTCATTTGATCATATTTGGTCTAAGCCCAATTCATTCTGATTGAGATCAAACCGATTTGGTTAAACCAACTAATGATTTGTTCCAGACTGAGGTCTAATTGAACCAAAATGGCCTGATCAAATCAACTGATGATTTAAACTAGAACTAGGTCTTATTGAACCAAAACGGGTCTGGTTATATAAACGAATGGTTTAAACTAGACTTGAGTCCAAAATCCAATCCAACAGTCTGATTTGGATAGCCCAACTCATGTAATTAAGCCATCCCAATTAATTCCATAATAAATTGATCTAGTGAAACCAACCAATAGTCTGAACCATACCTTGGTATTATTAAATCAAACTACTCTGATTAAATCAACTAATGATTTAAATCAAATCTTGGTTTAATTGGACTAAGTTGGTCTAGTTCAATTTTCAATTAATTAAACCAAAATCTAATTAACTTCAATTAATTAAAAAATGAACAAATTCGGATCAAGTTAGGCAATTATTTTAAACCATTCATGCATAATCTTCTATTCATGTTTTTTTTTTAAATTTTCAAACACTGTTTTGACAGATGAACAGTAATCGATAATGTTCATCTTTGTCAGTTTAATCGATTCCCTGATCTTTGAATCGATTAAAATTTGAATTTCTTCAATTGATTGTTTAATCGATTTAAAAACATGACCCTGTCAAAAATACTATAGTGTTTTCTTCTCCGCATGATGAACATTCTGGTCACCAATTGCCAACCTTTCAACTTGATAGCAAACCCTCACTGGCCATGGACACCGGTCACCAGAACCTCATCGACGCTTGCGTCAGTTTCGGTGACAAAGAGAAAATAATGCAGTAGCTCTTTTTTCTCAAAAAAAAAATTAACTTGAATCGATTACACAGATTTACTGTGCTTCATAATCGATTACATGGATTTTTGAATCGATCAAAAACAATTTTAATCGATTAGTTTAATCGATTAAACTTCTTCTTCTCTTCTCTGCCATGCCCATGATTCTCTGCCATGACCACGACGCTCACTTCTTCTGCCGCGACGAATGAGGTTGCTGTGATTGTTGATTGTTGGCCTCTCGACGTGGTTGCCAGCACTCAATGGCCTTGAAAGTTGATAGCCAGCGATCTCTCGAGCTCGACAACTGGGGCAAATCGCAACTGATCTCGCCTGGTGAAGGTGGAAAAGACATTTCTTTTTGACGATAGTCATGTTTCATGCTTAGGCATAGCTCTGATATCATTGTTGCCTCTATTATGCATGAAACATAAGATGAAATTGTGAACAACTTACAGTGATCTCCTGAGAAGAAATCAAAGAAGATGCCACTGAAGATGCTGCTTGATGTCGAAAGTGCGATCACGGATGAAACTGAAAAGCTCTTCAAGATTCAACGAGCCAAATCCCTTTCTAATAGATGTTCTCCTCTTACAATCTTGTGCACACAGACGAACCTTGCACAGAGGCCTTTCACGTATGAGGTGAACCCTTTCTCTTAGAATTTGCACAAACCTCGCACACAGCAAGCACCCATAAGCCCCCCTTTTCTTCTTTAGCTTGGACACATATATATTAGAGGAAGATGACTCTTCCTCTCCCTCTATTAATAGAGGAATTAAATGTGCTAGAAGATGAAGGGGAAGGGGTGCCCTTTCTGTTAGTACCCTATGATAGTTTTGATGTGGTCAACTAAGTTAAGTTAGGTCTTATGTATTTGATCCTTGTGTCTAAGTGTGTAGGAGCTTAGGAACACAAGAAGTCGACCGAAAGATGCAGCTAGCGAGAAGGATGACACAGGAAGAGAGCCGACGGACTCTATGCATCCGAGGGATGAGATGCTGCGGAAGAGTACACAGGTGGATGAGAAGGGCGTGCACGACGTTTGGGGGATGAGAACCCGGGGAGGAAACCTGCTTGAGGAGAAAATCGGAAGATGGGTCCGAGTGAGCCCAATTCCGGATGGACGAAATCACCCAGGTGAACGAGGCAGTGAAAGAGCAAAACAGAGCTGTCAGAGCTGTTGGAGGCACCGCCAACACTGCTAGAGGAACCCTCACTCCTTTCTGGTGGAAGACGTCTTCAAACTATTGAAGGCACCTTCAAGCCTTCATGGAAAGCGCCTTCAATCACTTGAAGGCGCCTTAGACTTGGCAAAAAGTGGTCGTAAGTGAGAACAAAGTCTTATCCTCGCTTGTCTCGCTAGAGGCACTTTCCAACCTATTAGAGGCACATTCCAGCCTCGGACAAAATTTTCCAGGGCCTATTAAAAGACCCCTGGAGCTAGGAAATGAACAACAACTCTACTATTCATTTCCTTGCACATTTCTAAGCGTTCAACGAGTGTAATAGGCTTCTCCTCCTACAAGAAGAAGATCTTTTTAGTGCTCTTTCATGTCTTGGATTAACATTCATCTAAGTTGTAACCAAGTAACTCCTTAGTGTCTTTAATTTATTAGTTGTTTAATTTCTTTTTTTATAAAGTGTGCTATTCATCTGAGTTGGAAGATCGAGAAAGATTCATGTTATTTTTAATAGATAATACATCCCTCTCTTATTGGCCGCACAGGTCCTAATACTTTCATCTTCTTAACTCCAACAGAAGCTTTGTGAGTTATAGCTAAGTTTGAGAGGAATAGCCAACAGGGTTTTTTTTTGGGGGGGATAAGCAACGATATTGAACATTTGAACTAATCCTGTTCTAGTTTCTGATATGATTTACTTGTTACTTTCCTGGTCGGCCAATTATTAATGTGATTGCTAATATAGACACGAGGATGCTAGTTTTTTCCATATTCCTTTTTTACTACCTGATTGACTTGCAAAACACTTATTTTAGAAAGTTGTCAGTTGCGCTCCTTGCAAATAGAAGAAATTGTGTTTTAAATTGTAAAAAAAGTGATTTTTTTCCTGTTTTCTTTCACCAAAGTTTTGGCTCATGTCATGGTACACAGTACAGTGTCATCTACCAAGGTTAGTGAGAATCACTTTTCTATCTAATCATCTCATCTCTTAATATTGTTGAAATTTGAAGGAGCATCGAATTCTAGTTAGAAGCTTGTTGTGCTTCATTGAAAATATGACTCATTATGGGGATAGAGTCTGTCACCTACTTAAATTTCCTTGTTAGTTAACACAAAAATTACAGAGTATTTCTTAATGTTGTCAATTACAAATTGTTACATATATGTGAAGTATTGTTTGCTTGAGATTCTTCTTGTATAGTTATTTGAATTGTAAAGTGATCAGATCTTATACTACATGTATGATTGTTCTCAAAAGTAGCCGGGGCAATCACCAAGGCAGCTTTGTTAGTTGACTACATCTCATACTTAGCAGCCCCCATGACATGTTTTACCAAGCAATCTTGGTGGGCCACTCTATCTATTCAACTTCTTAATTTACAAAGCAATCTGTGCGTCTTTGTTTTTTTACTAGAGTACTCTTTCACATCTCTTCATACCTCGGAAACACCAAGTTCATCAGCTGCTATTCTTATCGTTCGCTTGCGTCTTCTGTTAAGGTTTGCTGTCTCCAATATTTCTTACCCATAGGATACATGTGTGTTCTCTTAAGCCCTATAGACTTAAACACACATATTAAAATACCACAAGAATCTAATTTAAATTTATTTGACAACACATTAAAATACCACTAGGGTTTCTGACAATGTCAAGCGACTTAGTATAAATATTAAGTAGGTTCATGTGTCCCAGATAGATGCCTTCATAGATTTATCCTCTTCTGCTGCTGCACACTGTAGTGTTTGTCATTTTTACAACGAGGTATTTATTTTTCTATCTTCTTTTACCATCTTATTGCTTAAATTCATAATTTTATGTGCTTATTTATAAGTCGTTTGGTTGAATGTTATTGTATTATGTTTTTTTATGGCAATATAAAATTATAAATTAAATAGTTTGTTGAATTTGCTAATCACTTAGTTACTTGAGATTTAAAACTTTTTTTTTGAATGGTTTACATTCTTTGATGTGTACATGTACACTATATCCAATGTCAAAGTAACGAAAAGATGTATAAATTGTGAGCATATATATATATATAATAATTTTTTTTTTTTTGGCCCTTTTCTCTTCCTCCCTCACCGAAGCAAGCAACCTCGCGATTCTACTCACCATCGCCGAAACCCTCCCTCGCCGCACCTTCCCTCATCGCTCCCTCCTTCGTTGCCGAAACCCTTCCTTCCTTGCAAACTCGTAGTCGTCGCACCCTCCCTCGTCGCCGCCGCACCTTCCCTCCCTCGCTGCCATCGCCGCACCTTCCCTCCCTCGTCTCCCAAACAACGAAACCCTCCCTGGCCCAGGGACGGATTTGCCTCTCTCAGAGGCACCCTCCATCGGTGAGACGAGCAGTCTCTAGCTCTCTCTTCTGTTGTTGTTTTGTTTTCCTTCTCAAAGGTGTAAGGTGTGTTTTATTCATTCAAATTTCTTTATAATGCATTGGACAGAAAAATGAGACCCCCTGCGCTCCCTTCGGTTGCTTCTCCCCTCCCTGCCCCTATATCGTTGTTTGCACTTTGAGGAGCAGCTCACCCCTCATTGATTGATGCTTGCTTTGTATTCATTTGCTTGTTCCGCTGTTCCATATTCTTTGTGGCCTTCTGTAAATACTGAACTAGTTTCAAGCCCTGCCCTCTCTCACATCGTGCTTTTTATTTTCTTATTAATCATGTTTTATTTCGGTATAAATTGAAAATCTCTGCTCCATGCATTTTTTGGTCTTATAGGCCTAATCATGTTTTATTTCTGCATAAATTAGTAATTTTCTTATTAGACTGATAACTTGCGTTATATGAGGATGAGTATTATTTGTTTCTTGATGTTTGAGTGTTGTCTCGTAGCCATCGTATTCATGTTTAGCTTTATCTTTGCAAAATGCTCCAAAAGTGCTAATTGATCAAAGATATTTCTGGGGTGATATGCAAGTCCAGAACATGCCTATATTGGAGTAAAATGTTATAAATTTCAAAATACGAGCAGTGCTCATATTCATAAATTGGAGTAATATTTCTAAACATGCTTATATTGTTGTGAGGTAGTTGATAGTTTCATCATAAAAAAATGTCAATTTTCTAAACATGACAATTTAACTATATCCTCTACATTCACTCTCATTTTTCTTCTGATTTAGTGAAGAAGAAGGTTTACAATGTCTATGTGAGCGATTCTTTAGATTTGGATGTGAAATTGACAATGAGACATCCAACAAGTTGGAATGTTTGTGTTAATTATGAGGATCTAATATTTTCTTTAAATTTTTCTTTATTTAAAGAGAAAATTTAGTGTTGTTTTATTTCTCTAATGTTCAAGTTTTTATAAACTGAAATTTGTTTTACTTTCTGAACTGAGTAACCATGTAGGTCATTTTCTATGGAAAGTTTTTTATTATCACATGATGTCTTAGTCAATTTGAATTTTAAAAATTTAGAGCGTTTTTAATTTTTGTTATTGCTAGGATTCCTATATATAAAATTTAATTCATTTATATCGAGTTTTCACTTATTTAGGATAAAAAGATTTAATTCTTAACTACTCTATTTAATATATTGTTTAAGATGCTCAAACTCAAAGTGAATATATTTGTGATAGGTTTTCCTAGTGTTTTCTTTGTTCTTCTAGATTCCTATGCTGATGTTGAAAATAAAGATTATGGAGGTAAACTAATTAGGCTACACTTCTTTATTATTTCTCAATTTGGTGTCAAAATTTTATGTTAAATTACTATACTTATTTTTTTTGCATTCTTGAGTTAAAATTTTCTCTATTGTCATTATTTTTTTTGTTAAGAATTCTAAGTGATTGTTTTTTCAAAATATTTCTTGCATTCTGAATGAAATTAATTACAAATAAAATTGTTATTTTTGGATAATTTAATAGTACAGGAATGGAAAAAGAATTTATATATATAGTTTTGGAATTGATGTTTGATTCTTATTTCTAAGTTAGAATTACATAAATTTATATATAAATAAAAAACTAACAGTCGTCATAAGATAAAAAAAATCTTTGTACAACTAAAAAGTTTACTTATTCTATTTTTAGAAATAAAATTTTATAAATTACAATAATTATTACTTAGGTTGATGAAAGATAAAATTAGGGCATAATTAATAATTTCGTCCTGGGCATTTCAACAACCAGAATAGGCTCTGCTCACAATTTATTCAATAGCTGAATAAGAGGAAGTTCGTCGGTCTTTAAAATTAATCTACTTTTAAAATTAGTTAGGCAAAATTTGTACAATTAAATTATTTAAAAATAATAATGATCAATCGACTAATTAGATAGAACCAAAACACTTTAGATTGACCTGATTTACACGAAACATAAAGGTGATGGGTAATTTATCAAATGGCATCACATCACAGTTTGTTATTGCTCAAAGTGACACTTATTTTTAAAAAATACTTTTCTTTTTTTTTTTCAATTCTAAATTACTGATTTTTTTTAATTTAAATCAAATCAAACTGAAACCAAATCAAACTAAACCCTCAAGTCCTCCCAAGTTTCAACTTCCCTTCAACCTTCTTTCAACACTACAGTGTGGATTTAGTCAGAAAGGGAACTTCCATGCGCTTATGGAGCAACACTACACTGTGGATTTAGTCAGAAAGGGAACTTCCATGCGCTTATGGAGCGAGCAGATGGCCACTTAAAAAGTTGGTGGGGAGGTAACTATAAGGCAACAATTAGACCTTAACCAGCACTGAATTATACTTCATTTTGATTGCATTGTCTGTCTGGCATTTTTCTTGACAATATGAAATCATCTAGAAAAAAAAATGTTTTTCTAATATATATTGTAAATAGATCATCATAAAGAAATCTCCAAATGAATAGTATAGTAAATCAATTTTTATTTTTTATTTTTTATTTATAACGCAAGTGCCTAGTTTTTACAATCCCTCTTATCCTAAGATAATTGATCCGGCTCTATAGAAATTTCCACCAGTCTCAAAGTAACTCATGGAAGTGTTGCAATAAGTCATCGGTAATGGACCCCAACGATTTTTGTTGTCCCTGTAAAATCGTTCAACATTGAATTGACTCTTTGCTTGTGAAGATAAATTCATGGATTTTTTTTTCACCCATGAGTACTTCAACCACGGTCGCCCAATCCAAAATTTTTTACTGAATTCAACGTCAACATAAGTCAGAATTTTATCATGATATTCTCTTTAGTTTCACTAAGCTTTAACCGCTCTGTCATCTTCGTGGAACACTAAATCATTTTCATTGTGGGTAGAAAAAAAAAATCATCATCCAACAGTTTCACACTGCTGATCTCATTGTGATAAAAGGTAAATACGCTCTCTCCTAGCGTCCCCGTCAATCCGTCCCAAGATAAATACGGAGGAGGTAAATCATGAACGGCTACTAGCTTTTGGAATAATAACTAATAAATAAAGGAGATATTTAGAATAATGACTAACATATTGCTGATCTCATGATTAAAGGAGATATTTAGAATAGTGACTAACTTATTGCTGATCTGGTGATTATATATGAGAAGATAAATCGAAAAATTGAAATTATTCTTAACTTTATTGAGATTCCGAACGCTTATCGGCCAGTAAATCATTTTCATGCTCATTCGTTGGGAGTCCTTTGGTTTTTTATTCTCGTGGTAGTTTTAAGAAAAAATGAAACATACGGGGGGTCAAATGTGAAGTTAAACCGGATGAGGTGCTTCAAGTAGGGTTTTACATTTTGGTCGTTGGGTTGTATTTGTGACGAAGATACCAGGTCGAACGCCACGACGACGTGATGCTTCGCTCCCTAGTCCGCCGCGATGCGCTCCCTCCGTCGACGCAACTCAGTCGCGTCCTCTTCTTCTCCACCGGCGCCACCGCTTCTCCCGATCCCCACTTCATGGTCGAGTACCTCGTGAATAAAATGGGGTTCTCCGCCGACGATGCTTCCAAGGTCTCCAAGTTGCTCCCTCGTATTAAGTCCACCGAGAAGCCGGACTCCGTTCTTCGATTCTTCAGATCTCAGGGCCTTGATGGTGCTACTCTGAGAAGGATAATAGTTTGGAAACCAGGATTGTTGAGCTGGGATGTGGAGACTAACCTCGCTCCAAAGTTTAAACTTTTGAGGGAAATGGGATTATCTGAGTCCGACATCGTCGATATCGTTCGGCGGCACCCTATCGTTATTGGCTTCAACATCCAGAAGACGCTTCTCCCCAGATTGAAGATTTGGGAAAGTTTATTTGGATCGAGGGAGATCCTCCTCAAGAATCTGCGGAGTAGTAGATGGTTTTTTGGCAGCAACATTGAGAATGTAGTGCGCCCTAACATGAACTTCTTACGGGATGAATGTGGCATTCCTGAAGAGCGAATTTCTTTTGTCCTTAAAAGGATCCCCAGCTTCATCACACAAAAACCAGATTCCATCCGGGCTTTGGTAGATCGAGTTGAGGGGATCGGAATTCCCCGGGGATCTCGGATGTTCTTCTCGATCCTTGTTGTGCTGCACAGGGTCAGCAGGGAAAAATTTGAGGCCCACGTCAAGATCATGAACAGCTTTGGTTGGTCCAACTCGGATTTCTTTGCTGCAATGAAGAAACATCCTAAGTTTGTATGGTTTTCTACGGAGATGTTGCAGAGAAAGATGGAATTTTTAGTCAAGGATGTTGGAATTGCACCTTCAGACATTACTAAGTGGCCAATGTTTCTAACACTCAGTTTGGAAAAGAGGTTAATTCCTCGATTTCATGTAATGGAGATGTTAAAATCTGAAGGGTTATGGACTTCACAAGACACGCTACATACAATTTTCGTATCACCACCACCAAAATTTTTGCAAAAGTATGTGTTCCCTTACAAAGATAAATTACCCAAACTGCTTGAAGTCCTGTGAGTTGTAGCTGAGTTCAAAGGAAATGATCCAGACTGGGAATGAATGCCAGGATTTATTTGGGTATGATTTTTATGACTGCATAAGCAACAATTTGATCCAATCTTATCCTAGTTTTCATATAGTTTACTTGCTATTTTCATATTTTATATCATGGATGTAACTGTGTACTGTAGACTTGAAGATGTTAGTTGTCTGAGTTCCATTTTGCAACCTGATTTAGTTGAAAAGGATTTGTTTTAGGAACTTGTCAGTTGAACTCCTTCCAATTGAAAGAGATTTGTCTTTTAGAATGATCAATGGTGATTTTGTTCCCCTTTTACATGCAGAGTTGGGTGTATGCCAGGCTACAATGCCTGTATGCCAAGGTTATAGAGCAACCGTCTTCTTTCAAACTGATTTTATCATCATTTGGTTAATGTTTTTGAAAGTTGAAGTAGCATAAATTCACATTGCAAGCGCCTTCATTAAGCTGTATGGAAAATGATATTCTTATTCATGTATTTTAAGTATATTTAGCTGAGACTCTGATAGTTAAATAATTTGAGTTGTACACTGATTATAAACAAGATTACTTGAATCAACCAAAACTGAAGGTACTAGATCAAAGGAAACTCTATTTGTAATAATTCATAGTTACTTAAAAGGATCTGATTATTACTATCTTTATAATATTGCACTGTTCATTTTTGGAAAAGTATTCATCCAGTTAACTCTGAATGGATGGGATACATATCTTGTTATTGTTGTTCTGGTGGTGGTCTAGGGATGATAATAAACCTTTGGTGTTCTATCTTATTTTGTTGTGCACATAAATCCCTCATTTTTTTTATTATAGATGATATTGTGGATTAGTTTCAGTATTGGTGTGGGGTCTATCTAAATTATAGATTGTGAGAATTTAATTTCAGTAAGATGCGATATCTAGAAAATACATTTCTTTAAGCTGTAAATTTACTAGCAAAATGTTCCATTACAGTAATAATAGAAGTAATAATATATTTGTAGAAACACTAATTCATTGCTTTTGAAATTTGTCTTTGAAAATTTTCATCAAATAAGTACATTTCGGTGATGATGAATAACTCATATCTGGGCCAGTAACAGTGCTCATTCATCAAATTGAACTTTTTAGCACTTTCAAGGATTATCTGGTCAAGTAACATGTTTATTTAGTTTAAATTTTATTTTTTATAATCTCACTTATTTATTTTCGATTGTTCAAATAAAAGAGTTTGAAGTTTTGAGTTATATAAAATGAAATTTAATGACAAATATACAATTTATAAAATAAATTCGTTTGTCCATTTTACACTGAATGCTTTCCTTGATGTTTTTATATCTCCATGGTTAAATAAATGGAATGTTTATGAATAAATTTAATGGCATTTTATTGAATCGCAAATGTAAGTTTGGGGATTTTTTATTTGGCTTACTTAACTTTCATAATGTTAAAATCACATAATACGTTCTCATTATATCACTCATTCTTTCAGAAAATAATTATATAGGTTTGCATACGTGTCTTTAAATTTTTATTCTACCCATTCAAAAATGCATTAATCTCAATTTATGATGTCGAATTCAGATATGAATATATTAAATAGTTTTTTAGGAATATATGATTCAAAGTTATCTAATTTTAAGTTTATCAGAGTTCAAAATTGAATAATAGGCTTACGGCATTAAAAATTTTAAAAATTTAATAGTTTTTTGAATCAAGAAAGTTTTAGAAACTCATGGAGGGTGTTAATAGTGAATATCATTGTCATATGTTTTATAATAGGTTTATGATAAATTTATCAAACTTTTATAAGTCTAAAAAATTTATATAAAGGCAAATACATTAAGGAGGCTTTTAAAGAATACATTGGTTTTAGTTTGAAATAATTCAAACTTCTTTATGTCTTTTAGCGAGTTTGAGAAGAAAATGGCTATGGACTTGCCATCATTCAAAAATTTAAAATTTCATATTTTGCAAATTAGGAGAGTCCTAGGAACTTATTGGTGATGTTGATTAGTGAATATCATTGTCTTAAACTTTATAATGAGCTCGTGATAAAAGATATTAAACTATAGTGCATTTAAAAAAATATTGTTCTAAATTTTCGTTGTTGAATTCAAATCTAAGGACATAAATATATTAAGGAGGTTTTCAAAAATACATTGTCATCGACTTTACAATGAGTTTGTGACAATTTTTATCAAATCTTGTAAGTTTAAAAATTCATTGCCCTTTACAATGAGTTTGTGACCATTTTTATCAAACCTTTGCAAGTTTAAAAATTCATTACCTTTGATTTACCTTGCAAAATTTAGATATAAAGTCATAGATACATTAGATACTTTTAGGAGAACATTAGTTTTAGTTTAGAATGATTCAAAGTTTTTTAAGTCCTTCAGTAAGTTTCAGATGAAATTGCCTATGGACCTATTATTGGTAGATTGTTGGTGTAATTATCTCTGGATAAAAGTTGATCAGTTTGACTAAGTTCAAGTGGATTCTAGCTTAAATTTTGATATTTGGACAATATATTTAAAAAATATCTGAAAGGGTCAAGTAAGTCAAGGTTGATCAGATATTTGATGATATGTGAGAGGAAAATCAAGTAGGTCGTGGAGTACCGGATAGTTGACTGTAAAGTCCTAAGTGGAGGCTAAACAAATACAAAGTCCTAATTGCGGTTAGACAAAGGAAAGTCTAAGTGGATCAAAAAGAATTGCACGTTGGCAAAGGGAAATCCTAACTATGGTTAGGCAAGGAAAAGTTCAAGTGGGTCAAGGAGGATCACACGTGGGCAAAGGAAAGTCCTAACTACAGTTAGGCTAAGGAAAATCCAAGTAGGTCAAAGAAGATCACACGTTCACAAAGGAAAGTCCGTAACTTGAGGGTTTGTCCAAATGTGTTAAGGAGGATCGCACGTTAGTAAGAGGAAAGTCCTACCTGCGGTTAGGCAGAGGAAAATCCAAGTAGGTCAAGAAGGACTGCACTAGGTGATTGAAAGTCCAACGGAAGTTGACAAAGTCCAAGTGAATCAAAGGTTAATCGGACACTCGATGGGGAAGTCCCAACAGGTCATGATTGACCAAAGGTTGGGCAGGGGAACCTTAGATTTAGGTTAAGCAAGTTAGGATTGGACAATTGATTAGGTAATTGATTGTGCCAATGTCAATCGATTAGTTGATCGATTAAGAGCTATGTGTCGCAAGAGAGGAGAAGGTTGAATCGATTAGCCAATTGATTAAGCTTTCACCAATCAATTGGCTAATCAATTAGGGGCCTAAATTATGAGCATAAAGAGGTGTTGAATCGATTATCCAACCGATTCAGCCCTCCAATCAATTAGGCAATCAATTGGGAGTTATTTTTGTCACAAGGAGTTTAATTGATTAGGTAATCGATTGAGAGAAATTCACAAGCAAATAGTGGGCATCATAATCGATCAGGTGATCGATTGAAGCCACGTAATTGATTGAGAGAAGAAGACAAGAGTCATTGCGAGATTTGGACGGTTGTATTTGCTTGGATCTGACATGACAATCGATTGGGTGTAAGGTCAATCGATTGTGAACCCTAATATACGGGTTACAAAGACATTCGAAGATTCAAATTAAAAAGATCTTCTCCAACCCTCTCTACCAATTTTTGAAGTTTCTTGGAGACAAGTGTTGCTACACGTTCCAAGTATCTAGAGGCAATCAATAACAACAAGAGATCAAGAGCAAAGGTCATTCATTGTTGTATTCATTTATTTGTTCTTGTTGCATTTCTTGTTGTATTTCTCATATTTTCTTTTGTATTTATTGGTACGAGGCTTCTTCGCCTCATAGAAGGAGGTTTTCATAGTATATTGTGAGTGAGGAAAGTGAACCCTTGGACCAAGTAAAATCAAGGGTGTTAACATTACTTCAAGTTTTCACTGCAACAAAGAAACTCAACGAAGCGATTGGAACTAATCACTCTCCCTCTAGCTCTCAAAGGGTCATAACACCTACATCATACAAAAAAAATTAAAATTTGATATTTTTTGAATCAAGAGAGTCTTAGGAACTCATTAGTATTGTTGGTTAGTGAGTATTATTGTCATAAGTCTTATAATGAGCTCGTGATAAATGTTTTCAAGCTACAATACATTTAAAAATTCATTGTTCTAAATTTTCACTGTTGAATTTAGATATGTCAAATTCAAATCTAAGAATATAGATATACTAAAGAGGCTTATAGTACTATATTGTCAAAAGCTTTTTAATGAGTTTGCGATAATTTTTATCATACCTTTGCAAATTTAAAAAGGCATTACTTTGATTTACATTGTCAAATTCAGATTTAAAGGCATTGATAGATTAAGGACGCTTTTAGTAGTACATTAGTTTTGGTTTGAAATGATTTAGATCCTTCAATCAGTTTCAGACGATATTGGCTATGGCCCTATGCCATTCAAAAATTTAAAATTTGATATTTTTTTAATTAAGAGAGTCCTAGTAACCCGTTGGTATTGTTAGTTAGTGGGTATCATTGTTCAAAGCCTTATAATGAGCTCATGATAAATGTTATCAAAATATAGTATAAGTACCTTGAGTTAGATTTGATCTAATCAACAGAGTTAAGCTAGGTCTTATGATGTTTTGATGTCTTGTGTCTAAGTGTACAGGAACTTAGGAGCACAAGAAGTCTAGCGGAAGATGCAACGAGAGAGAAAGATGACACGGGAAGGGAATCGACGGGTTCGGTACATCTGAGGGATGATAAGCTGCAGAAGAGTACACTGGTGGATAATAAGGATGTGTGTGATGTTCGAGGGATGAGAAGGCAAGGAGAAAGTCTGCTCAAGAAGAAGGTCGGAATTGAATTTTGATGAGCTCAACTCTAGATGACCGACGTATCACCCAAACAAGCGAGATCAAAGAAGATCAACTTAGAGGTTGATCTTGAAGACCTGAGACGCCTCACTTGTGATTGAGGACTCCTCGGGTGCCAGAATTACATCTGCCATCCGCTAGAGTGAAGGCGCCTCCAAGGAGCATGGAGACGCCCTTTCATCTCAAAAAGGAGCCATATTGGTGACTGGAGGCACCCTTCCACCTCTATTGGAGACACCCTAGAGCTTCTATAGAAGCGCCTCCAATGAACAGTAGTCATTAGAATAACGTTGAGAGATGGTAAACTTTTATCCTCTTAGAGGTACCTTGGATCTTGTTGGAGGCGCCTCTAAGCAACGATAACTTTTTTCTAGAGACTATAAAAAACCCCCATAGAGCTAAGAATTATAAATCAATCATTATACTAATCTTTCTAGTAATTCCTTAGCTTTAAAGACGGTAAGAGGCTACTCCATCTTCACGAATGAGAATTTTAGTAGAGCTTTCAACTGCCTTGGATTAACAATCACGTAGGTTGTAATCAAGTAAAATCTTTTGTCCTCTTACTTTATTCTGTTATTTTATGTTAATTATTTTTGCTTAATTAATTGTGCATTCTTACTAAATCAAAAGCAAGAGATATTATTCTAACTTAATTTTCAAGGCTATTCATCCCCCTCTAGTTGGCCTAACATAGGACCTACAATTGATATCAGAGCCCAACCGCTTTAGAAGGATTAATTGCCAACTGAAGCAGCAAAGATATGGCCGGACCAAGCATCTATCTGCTAAGTTTGAGGACGAGATCACAACATGGAAAAAGAAAATAGAGGTATTTTTAAAATAGATTTTGATTTATTATTAATAATCAAATGTGATTTTGCAGTATCCAAAGATCAACATGGAGAAGAAAATGATGAGCATCTGTGGACTAAGAAAGAGCATAATGACTTCGTAGCAAACGAAAGAGCTGAATTCTATCTACTAAATGTACTTCTATTCCAAGAAGTCAATTGGATCGATAACTACGACTTGGCAAAAGCACTCTGGGAGAAATTCCTATAAACGCATGAAGGGACCTTAGAAGTGAAGCTCGCAAGACGGGATCTTCTTCATAATCAACTCAGTAACCTTTGACTTGAAGAAGTAGAAACAGTTGCTCAACTATATGCCAAACTTAAGGAGTTGATCACTGGACTCACCAACTTCGTAGAAATGGAAACCAATAAAAACACCTTGAGAAACACACTTAATGCCTTCTCGAGGACACCAGACTAGACATCGATAATCGATTTCTACTATTTTTCTAAGAATCTTGAGGTAAGTACCTTAAAAAGTTTATTTTCTATCTTGGAATTACATGAAACTTGATGTGTAAGATTGAGAAATGAAAAGGGGTCATGTCAGAACTTAGCACTACAAGCTAAGCAAATCGGACTAGATTCAAGTTCATCAGAGGACAAAGACGAGTAAGCATACGGGGTAAGAAAGCTAAATAAGTTCTTTAAGACTAATAAATTTAATAAGATATAGGCCAAGAAGTTCCTCCCTGGAAGAAGAAAAATTTGATGCTACAACTACACTGAAGAGGGATACATCAAAGATAATTGTCCAACGCTGAAGAGCAAAGAAAATGACAAAGACAAAGGGACAAGAAAGTTCAAATAACAAAACCTCAAAGCAACATGGGGCGAGTCATCAACAGAAGAATCCGAGAATGAAAAATACGCTGGAATCACACTTACAACCAACTACCAAGAGGAAAGTATCAATGAAGGGGGAACTGCTTCAGAGGAAAGCAACGGTGAAGGGAGAGCTTCCAGCTTTAAATCTGATACAGTAAGTGTGGTATGTCTTCTACCTCCTCACCAATTATACAAAGGTATTAAACTCATGTCTAGATCTTTATGTAAACTTAGATCCAAGAATATTAAATTTAAAAAGACAATATGGATTTGAAACCATCTTAGCTTAAGCATGTTGACTAGAAGAATTTGACAAAATTCAAATGGAAAATTCTAAATTAAAAGAGCAAGTTGAAAGATTGAAAAAGCATGATGCATGCTTAAAGTTTCAAATTTTAGAAATAATAGAGAACTAAATTGGTATTTTAGATTTCATAAAGGTCAAGTTAGCAAAGTAACATGAAAATATATTCAAAAAAAATATCTTGTTAATCCAATAGGAAAAACTTATTTTGGATATCAAAATCTATACTAGATTGTTAAAATTAATTTCTTGTGTATGCTAGAAAATTAATTTATTTTAATTTATTAACATTTTTAGCAAAATTCAAATGGTAGACTTTCTGTTCATATTTTCTATTTAAATTTTTTTCTATGAAAAATAAAAATATTATCTATTAACATAAAAATCATATTTTTAAAACTAAATTATTTTAAACATTGATTTATGAAAGATTTAGATTTTCCATGATAAAACCTTTTGTTTTATGTTGATAGAAATTATTTCAATTTTTTTTACTATTATATAAAGTTCTATGAATTTTTTACTGAAAATACTATTTAATTAATTATCTAAAATTTTTATTTTTGCACAATTAAATTTTTTTTATAGATAAATATCATATCTTATATGCTCAGGAAAATTAGTAAAAATTTTCGAAGTATAAAAATATTTTTAAACATTAAATTCTCAAAATATATATTTATGTCCCAAAATATTTTTTTTGATACTATAAAAACACATTTGTTCATGAAAATTTGTATGCTGATCTGAAAACTTTTCTTTGACATCAGCAAAAAAAAATTCAATATTTTCCAAAATTTAAATAAATTTTAAATTATTTTTAAGAAATATAAAAGTTAATTCTTAAAAATCAATTCATTTGTGAATTTATTTCGATAAAAAATCCACAGCTTTGAGATGCTTATGTATGACTTATTGAAAAAAAGTTGAGAATTTTTTTAACTTTGCCTATTTTTGTCTTAGTTTTTTTTTTTGTGATTGAATAGGGAGAATAACTAGATGATTAAGTTTAGAGAGATGTTTTATTTATTCATTTCTTTAATTATTATTTTATTCCATCCATCTTATTACACTTAAATGTCATATTTATGTTTTAATTGTAATTTATTTGTTTATTTTATCCTAATTTTAACTCGGATTAATGCACATTAAAAAGTGATATTATAATTATCCCAGATTAGTTTTAATATGATCAACTGAGTTAAGTTACATCATGTGATGTTTTAATGTCTTTTGTCAAAGTGTGCTGAAACTTAGTAGCACAAGAAGTTGAGCAAAAGACCCAGCAAGCGAGAATGATGATACGAGAAGGGAGTGGACGGGCTCGATGCATCAGAGAGACAAGAAGCTACGGAAGAGTATACCGGTAGATAAGAAAGATATGCGCGATGTTCAAGGGACGAGGAGCAGGAGAGGAAGCCTGCTCGAGAAGAAGATCAGATTTGAATTCGGATGAGCTAAACTCTAAACGATCGGAGTATCACTCAAACGAGCAAGATCGAAGAAGATCAATTTGGAGGTTGATTTTGAAGACCCGAGATGTAGGACCCTTGTCGGCCGGCTAGAGGGGGTGAATAGTCCTGCAAAGAAAAATGAATCTTTCTCGAACTTTATAGCTTTATTAAACTAATACTTGTATAAAATAAGTTTAAGAAGTAAACTAAGAGGAGAGGCACGAAGGGTAAACTTGGTCACAACCGGGGAGGTTGTTAATCCAAGGAAGTTGAAAGCTCAGTAAACTGTCTCCTTTAGACAAAGAAGCATCTTACAGCGTTGATGGCTCAAAAACAAGTAATAGAACAAACTAAAAATGTTTACAAGTGTTATATTCGAACCATTTGCAAAAGGATTGTATTTATAGCCCTGATCGAGGTGTTTGGAAGGGTTCCAGGCACCTCCATGGGATAAAACTTTATCCCCATCGTAACACAACACGTCATGTCACATTTCAGATAAATTTCAGTTCTGGGTGCCCGGAGTCATGGTGCCTAAATTAAGTCCAGGCGCCCTGGACAAGTCTAAGCGCCACAGACTAGCTCGAGGCACCCCGGATCGAAAAGTTAGCATTTTGTTGACTTTCAGTCCTGGTCTTCCGCTCCGGTTCTGCTCACATTGGTCTGGGTCTTTCGCTCCAGCTCGCCTCACTTGGGTGATCTCGGCCATCTGGAATACGGCTCACCCAAACCCAACTTCTGGCCTTCGAGCAGTCTTCCGCTCTGGCTTCTTGTCCGTCAGAAACGTCACGCGCCTCTTTCTCGTCTACCCGCATACTCTTCCGCAGCACCTCGTACCTCGGACGTACCGAGCCCGTCGGCTCTCTCCTGTGTCATCCTTCTCGCTAGCTACATCTTTCGCTCGACTTCCTGTGCTCCTAAGTTCCTGCACACTTAGACACAGGGGTTAAAAACCAATATGACCTAACTTGACTTGGTTGATTACATCAAAACTATCTTGGGGTATTAACAATCTCTCCCTTTTTGATGTGATCAACCCAAGTTAAGTTTGGGTAAACAAACATAAAAAATAATAATAAGGTAATAAATTTGCAACTTAATAATAATGTGCAAAAAAAATAAATTATTCTCCCCCTAGACTTAATCTTCACTTCTCCCCCTTTGATCACATTAAATAAGGTACTTTGAATTGACTTTGGAAAATCTAAATTTAAAGTCTAAGGGAAAATAAAAAAAATATGATAAGTTAAGCTTCAAAATCTCTGGTTTTATAAACAAAAATTGAAAAACTCCTGTAGTTGTTGATAAATTTAACAGAGGTTGAACAAGAAAAAATATTTTCACAAAAAGTTGAAGTAAAATTAAAAAAAAATTTGCACTTTGATAACAATTTTATAGAAAATTTTCTAACAAAAAATATTTTTAAAATTATTTAGATAAAATTTTAGAGAAAAATAAATTTGCTAAAATAACTCTAACAAATATGATTTTTATTAAATAAATTTTAACGATCAGAATTTTTCTAACAAAAATTTTTAAAAACAATTTAAAGTATAAGTTCAGTGCTTCACAGTAAGTCAATTAAATATTTATTTCAATAATTGACTTCCAGGCCGTGGCGAGGTACTATACCTTCTTAGTTATTGAAACAACAACCACTTTCTAGACAAAGCCTTTTGAAGAAATTAAATATTTAACTTTCTTTCTGAAAGCTCTAAGTCAAAAAAAAATAGTCAATCTAAATATGATTTTGGAACTCAATATAGGTTCCTTCCTATTGGGTTAATTAAATATTTTTGAGGAATATATTTTCTAGATAATTTTCTAATTTCCCCCTTATAATATCTAAATTACTAATTTAATCCTTTATAGTTCATGGAAGTTGAAGCAGGCAAATTTAAACATGCGGAATTTTTTAAGTTTTCTATTTGATCTTTTAAATTTGCATTCTCAAGTTTTAATTTTTCATTTTAAGTTTTAATCTTGTCGAGATCTTCTAATCAACAAGATATAGTTAAGGTTGATTTTAACTTTTTTATTTTCTTTTTATAATTTACAGTAATTTTTTGATAGGTGTTTTATAAATTGAAATGACTTATCAGGAGAAAGAGACTATATCTGACTTACCTTGTCGATCTCGCAATTTGAAACTCCCCCTGAAGTGCTGCTTTCTTCCGACGTCGCTTCCCCTTCATCGATGTTCATTTCGAACGAGCTTGTTTCGTCTTTGTCTTTTTGGTGACTTGCCACTAGTACAAGTCCGACGAGGGCTTCGATCTCTGACTCGGACGACGTTTTGTCCCACGTCACCTTTAGATTATGTTTGGCCTGGGCTGACTTCTTATTCTTGTTCTTACTTTGTAGTTTTGGGCAGTTGTCTTTTACGTGTCCTTCTTTATTACAGTGATAGCATTTTATCTTTCTTTTTCTTCTCTTACCCTGCACTTGATTAAACTTATTGGATTTAAATAATTTTTTAAATCTCCTTACCATTAACGTCATTTCATCATCGTCAAGTGATGTCTCAGAATATGGCTCATCTATTTTAGCTTTTAAGGCAATGTTTTGCCTTGATTCCTTCCTTAGACCTGCACATCTTGACTCATGAATTTCAAAAATTGAAAAATCTTCTAAAGTGCTTACCTCTATATCCTTATAGATGAAATACACATCTACTAAGGTCGACCATTCCAGAGTCCTAGGAAATACATTAAGTGTGTACCTTAGCGAATCTCGGTTGGTTAACTTTTCTCTGAGATTCGTAAGTCTGGTGATGAGTTCCTTGATTCTTGAGTGGAGGTGTGTGACAGTTTAGTCTTCTTCTAATCAGAGGTTGATGATCTGGTTCTGGAGCAAGTCTCGTTTCGCTAGTTTTGCCTCCGAGGTTCCTTCATGTAGTTCTAAGAATTTCTCCCAAAGCTCCTTGGTTGACTCGTAGGCTCCGATACGATTGACTTCTTGAGGTGGTAAAACACTAAGCAGAAGAAACTCTGCTTTACCGTTTGCCACGAAGTCGGCTTGTTCCTTCTTCATCCACTGATATTCTTCTTTATCTTTCAAGACTACAAAATCATATTTCATAATTATTAATAATTCAAAATCTGTTTTGAAAAATACCTCCATCTTTTTTTTCCAGCTCACGAATTCCCCCTCGAACTTCGGTGGGTTGATACTCGGTCCGACCATCTCATGTGCTTCATTCGACTATTAGTCCTCTTGAAGCGAACCCGGTTTGATACCAATTGTAGGACCCTTGGCAGCCAGCTAGAGGGGTGAATAGCCCTACAAAGAAAAACAAACATTCCTCAAACTTTATAGCTTTCTTAAACTAACACTTGCATAAAATAAGTTTAAGAAGTAACTAAGAGTAGAGGCACAAAGGGGTTACTTGGTTATAACCGGGGAGGTTGTTAATCCAAGAAAATTGAAAGCTTAGTAAACAGTCTCCTTCAGGCGAAGAAACCTTTTACAGCGTTGATGGCTCACAAACAAGTAGTAGAACAAACTAGAAGCATTACAAGTTTTGTATTTGAACCATTTGGACTAGGTTATATTTATAGCCCTGGTCGGGATGCCTGGAAGGGTTTCAGGTGCCTCCAGGAGGATAAAGACTTATCACTATCGCAACGCAACGCGCCACATCGCGTTTTAGATAAATTTCAGTTCTTGGCGCTCGGAAGGGTTCTGGGAACCCGGAATCTGGGTACCCAGACCAAGTCTAGACGACCCGGATAGGTCCAGGCGCCTGGGACTAGCTTATGGCACCCCAACCAAAAAGTCAGCATTTTGTTGACTTTTGGTCCCGATCTTCCGCTTCGGTTCCGCTCGCATTGGTCCGGGTCTTCCGCTCCAGCTCAGCTCACTTGGGTGATCTCGGCCATCCGGAATAAGCTAACTCGAATCCAACTTTCGACCTTCGAGCAGTCTTCCGCACCGGCTTCTCATCCCTCGGAAACATCGGGCACCTCCTTCTCGTTCGCCCGCATAGTTTTTCGCAGCACCTTATATCTTGGGTGCACCTAGCCCATCGGCTCTCTCCCGTGTCGTCCTTCTCGCTAGCTGCATCTTTCGATCGACTTTTTGTGCTCCTACCTGTTGGATGGTGAAATTCGATAGAGGGGGGGGGGGGTGAATATCGAAAAAAAATGTTCATAGAGAGAGTAAGCAGCGGAAGAGAAAAAGAACAACGCTAAAACAAACCAATTTACTTGGTTTGGAGCCTTGGTCGACTCCTATTCCAAGGTCCACACTCGTCGAGTGCTTTCGTTGGACAATCACTAATAGTTCATAAAATCGGATTACAATTTTGAGTACAGGAACTATTAAGAACAATATCGACAATAAAATAAAGGAAAGAAAAACTCTTTAGCAGTACGTTGTCGGAGTAGCGTTGCAGCATCATAGGAGCATAGCGCAGTAGAGCAGATATCATTGTTGTGTTCTGAAGCTCTGGAGAAGACCTCCTTATATAGGAAGCTCTGAGTGCCCGGATCTCTTCCGGGTGCCTGGACTGTGACATAGCCCAGCCAACCAGAGCGCTCCACTTTACGACGTCGCTTGGGGATAACTTTTGCATTCCGGGCGCCCAGATCCCTTTCGGGCGCCCAGACCCCATTTTCCAGCAAGCTTCTCTCCCTGTAAGAAAATGTTAGTCCGAAGCACAATGCAACTTATATTACCCTGCAAGATAAAGTGTTAGCACAGTTATAATAAACAAACAGAGTATTAATTAGATTCCGTCTCACCGAGACCGAAATCTAGTCAAGATCTCAACTTAGAGTTCCGAAATGGCTCTAAGTTGGATCGACACCTAAGTTCCCTTCCGGGGAATGCGTCCTCACTGTCACTCCCCTCCAGTGACTTATCTTAACTTACCTGCGAAGCGTTTGGTCAGCCCTTTGACCCGTCTGAACTTCGTGCCAGAAGTCTAGTCAGTCCTTCGACCCGTCTGGACTTCGTGCCAACTATCCGGTCAGCCCATCGACCTAGCTGGACTTCATGCCAGCTATCCGATCGACCCATCGACCTAGCTGGCTTCGTGCCAGACATCCAATCGGCCCTTCGACCTGTATGGGCTTCTCCTGCACACTTGGTAAAAAATGTTAGATCACAATGAAACTAACTTAACGCACTTTGTCATTCATCAAAACCTGAGTTAGATCGTTAGTGCTAACTGCACCAACAATGTCCTCATTTTTGATGCAATGACAACCTGGTTAAGTTAGTGAAAATATGCAATAAATAAATACTTACAAGCACTGATGTTAAGTTAATCTTGTTTTATTTTTGGTAAGATAATTTCATGGCTAACTAACTTTAACTAACTTAAACCACCTCACCCTCCCTCTTTGACATTCATAAAAAAAAGGCATAGGATAAAAATAAGCGGTTAAGGGAAATAATGCAATAGAGAATCCGAACTAAAATCATATTGACTTGGGGGAACTTTAAAGTAGAAAGTTTTGAAAATTTTACTTTAAATTTTTTCTTTTAAGTTTTTCAAAATAACTAAGTTTTGAAGAATCAATTTAACTTTTCAAAATAAGCTTACAAATGGAAGACAATATTCAAACATAAGTTGTATAGAGGCTAATTTTCAAAAAGTAAAATAAACAAAGCCAATTTTAAAGCTAAGTTTGTAACATCCAAAAAGCTAATTTTTAAATTTATAGTAATTTTCAAGTATTAAGTTCTGAAAGAGTTAGTTTTTCTAAAAGAAATCTATATAAATTTTCAAAAATTAATTTGTATAAAATTCATCTTTAGATTATAAAAGGTAAGTTTACAAACTCTAATTTTCAAAGTCAACAAAATCTAATTTTCAAAACTGAGTTTGTAAAATTTAATTTTCAAAAACTTAGTTTATAAAAGTTAGTTTTCAAGAGTGAGTAAAAAAATATTTTTCAAAACTAATTTTACAAAATATTTTCAATAAAGAAAAACTAAAGAAAAGAAATTTGAATTAATTATCCCCCTGAACATGACATAAAAATCTATCTAACTAGTTAGTTATTTACTGACTATCAGAGGATAGCAGCTTTCACTTGATTAGTCAGGTTAAGTCAATTGTAATCAGTTAGGATTTGACTAAGCTAGATAACTTAACCTGATTGATATGTGTTTTATATTTAACGCCCAGACTTGTGTTGATGCACTGAAATAAACAACTTAAGTCTAGGAAATCTGCCTATGCATCTCACCCCTTTCTAAGTTCAGAAATACACAAACAAGTTAGCCCTAATATATTGGTGAGATGCTCAAACCTTAGATCTATAGGAGCATGCTTTCTAAAGGATTGATATATTCTAAGGCTAAATCTTATTTTCAAAAATTCTAAAAATGGGAAATTTTGAAAGCATAAACGTTTTTATCCTAGAATTTAAGAAAAATATTTTTTTGAAAACAATTTTGAAATTAAAGAATCCTAGTCTATTAAACACATTCTTAACTTCCGACGTAGATTGCTAAACTCACTTTCAGGGAGGGGTTTAGTAAATAGGTAAGTTAAATTAGACTCGGTCTCAATGTATTTGAGTTCAATATCTCCTTTAGTGACATGATCCCTGATAAAGTGGTGTCTAATTTCAATGTATTTTGTTCTTGAATGATGCACATGACTTTTTGTTAAATTAATTGAGCTAATATTATCAATTAATACTTTTACATTTATTAAATTTAAATTAAAATCTTTTAAGGTGTACATCATCCATAGTAGTTGTGCGACACGCTTTCCTATAGCTATATACTCTGACTTAGTTGTGGATAGAGCAACACAGTGTTGCTTTCTACTAAACCAGCTGACAAGTGATGAGCCTAGTAATTGACATCCACTACTTGTATTTTTGCTGTCTAATTTACACCCAGCATAATCTAAGTCAGAATAGCCTATTAACTCAAAATTGTTAGTTCTAAGATACCAAATTCCTACATTTGACGTTCCTTTAAGGTATCTAAAGATTCTTTTGTCTTGAGTCAAATGAGATTCTTTAGCATAAATTTGGTATCTAACACACATACTAACTGTAAATAAAATATCGGGTCGACTTGCAGTTAAGTATGGTAGGCTACCTATGGCACTCCTATAGTATTTTAGGTTAATTGATTTTCCATTGGGATCGTCATCTAGGATTGTGTTAACTGCTATAGGTATCTTTATTTTTTTAGTATTTTTCATCCCAAATCTTTTTAGTAACCCTTTGGTATATTTTTGTTGATAAATATAATTACCCTCATTTGTTTGTTCGATTTGTAGTCCTAAAAAGTAAGTTAATTTCCTACTAGACTCATTTCAAATTCTTGTTCCATTAGATTTGTAAATTCTTCTAGGAATTCTGAGTTGGTTGAACCAAAGATTATGTCATCTACATAGATTTGGGTTATAAAAATATCCTCTTTTATTATTTTAACAAATAGGGTTAGGTCGATTTGATGTTAGGAAAGAGGTTAACCTTTTATACCATGCTCTAGGTGCTTGCTTAAGTCCATATAAGACTTTATTTAGCTTAAAAACATAGTCAAGGTGATCTAGACTTTCAATCCAGGTGGATGCCCTACATAGACTTCTTCTTTTATTAGTCCATTTAGAAAGGCGGATTTAACATTCATTTGATACAGCCTGAACCCTTTATGGGGTGCATAACTGAGTAACATTCTAATGAACTCTAATCTAGCAACTGGGCATAAGTTTCATCATAGTCAAGTCCCTCTACTTGACTAAACCCCTTAATAACTAACCTAGCTTTGTTTCTAGTGATTTCCCTAGTTTCACTTAATTTATTTCTAAATACTCATTTTGTTTCTATTATCTTCTTATTTTTGGGCGGTGGTACTAAGTCTCAAACTTCATTTCTTTCAAATTGAGCATGTTCCTCTTGCATAGCTATGACCCAGTCTGGGTCAAGTAAAGATTTAACTATGGTTTTGGGTTCGATCTTTGAAATCAGAGATATTTGACTTAGGTTTCTAAAGGATGATCTAGTCTGAACCCTTAGGTCTGGATCACTAATTATTTGGTGATGTGCGTAGATTGTATACACTTGTTTAGCATGTTTTGATGCGCATTCACATGTTTTACTCATGCTTTATCTATGCATTTTCATACTCCTTGCTTTACTTTTAGCATATTTGCTCTTCTTTGTTCGGAGATTTACTCGTGTGCATTTTCTATCTACAGGAGTCGAATTTGGAGATGAATTGATGTTCATTGCCAACGCTACAAGCAAGTAAAGGAAGACAACATCAGCCATGTGAGCCACACGACCATGCCAAGGGAAAATGACTTTGGATGATTTGGGTTGACTCTGATGATTCTAGGAGGTTGATTTTCTTGAGGTTCTTCTTCCTCCTCATGATTTAAATATTGATTGGTTCCTTCTTGATTGTTGTTATCTTGAATAAACTCAATTGGCTGAAGTTGGGTTTGTTCTAGGTTTTGTTTGGATTCCTCAAATTTTACATTGATAGTTTCTTCAATTCTTAGTGTAACCTTATTGTATATTCTGTAACCCCTACTATTTAGTGAACATCCTATAAAAATTTCATTTTCTATTTTATACGTGAATTTTCCTAAGTGTTCTCTTGTGTTTAGTATGAAGGCAGGACACCTAAATACTTTAAAGTATTTTATATTGGGTCATTTATTATAATATATTTCGAAGAAGGTTTTGTTATGTGTTTTATTTAGTGTTGTTTTATTTTGCACATAACATGCTAACTAACAGCTTTTGTCCAAAAGTACTTAGGTAGATTATATTCATTTAGCATTGTCCTAGAGGCTTCAAGTAGAATTTTATTTTTTCTTTCTACAAATCCATTTTGTTGAGGTGTTTTAGGACACGAAAATTCATGATGGTATCCGTTTTCAAGATAAAATTTATTAAAGTTATGATTTTTAAAATCTCCCCCATTGTCACTTCTAATCCTTTTAATTTTAAGGTCTTTTTCATTTTCAATTTGCTTGCAAAAGTTTGTAAAGATTTCAAAAGTTTTATCCTTATTTTTTTAAAAATTTACCCAGGTGAACCTTGAATAGTCGTATATTATTACTAAACAATATAAACTTTCATTTATTGATTTGACCCCATGGGAGTCAAATAAGTCTAAGTGTAGAAGTTCTAGTATTGAGTTGGTTTGAGATTGATTAGTTGGTTTGTGAGTAGATTTTGCTTGTTTTCCTTGTTGGCATGCATTACATATTGTTGAGTCTAAGTTAGGTAATTTGGTAATCCTCTAACTAGTCCTTTTAATTTGCTTATATTTCTGAAATTTGTGTGTGACATTCTTCTATATTATAACCAAGTTTCTTCTTTTTGTGTTAAATAACATTTAATTGAAGAAGTGGTTAAGTTAATTGTATAGATGTTGTCTTTTCTAAACCCTTTTAGATTTATCGAAGGGTTATCTAAGTGATTGATTAAGCATTCCGAAGATAAAAATCTAACCTTATGATGTGGATATGGTTTTGGGGTAAAAAAGTGATTAAGAGAGGAAGGAGGGGCATTATTGTCTTTGCACTATTTAGGTCTTAAGAGGGAGGAGGTACTGGCCGAAAGGGGGGGGGGGGGGGTTCGGGTTTTCTTCTCCGCCGCCACAGTAGCTTCTGCCTCCCTCTTACTCTCCTCGCCAGAGCCGAGGTCGCCGGCCGCCTCTTCTCCACTCCTCTCCTTCTCCTCACCACCAGTCGCCACCTCTCTTCCTCTCCCTCTTCTCCTCGTGACACCAGCCGTAGCCTTCTTCTTCCTCTCTTCTCCCGCTGGACATGCCACCGCCGGGGGAGCGTTCTTCCCTCGTCGAGTTGGGCTTTCACCACCAACAGGAACCAAGGGGCTTCTTTGTTTCGTCGCTTCTGCTGCAACAGAGGGCCTGAGCCAACTTTTCTTCCTCGTGCTCAACTCCTCGCTGGTGACAGCTGCCGACTCTTCACATGAGCTCTCCTTTTCCTCCTTCTTCTCACGACGCAGCCACGGGACAGACTCGCCATAACTCCTCCGAGCAGCCTTCTCCACGCCTCTGCCATCTCGCTGCCTCCCCTCTCACCGGCTATACACGCGCTTGCTCCTCAGGCCGGCAATCCTCCAACACTCCATTCATTCTTGTCGTTCAGAGAGGTTGTTGTCGCCCTCAGCCCTTGCGTAGCGACCACCTCCAGCGGTAGTCAGCGAGGGTCGTTAGACGGCCGCACAGCCTCCCTCTGCCCGCTGATGGCCCCAACATCGGCACTATTGTTGTTGTCGCTGATCTGATCGTATTCCGGTCCCGTTGGGTGCCGGCCTCCATGCCGTTATCTCATTCCAGCTTCGTGTGTGGTGGTGCTTCGGCCTTCATGCCTTGGTTATTGTTTGGCATCACTGATCTATCCGTATTCCGCTCTTGTTGTTTTCCCAGTCTGCGTGTCGGTGTTTCATTTTGGCCTACATGCCGAAGTCATGTCCCGGCCTACGTGCCGATTTCGTGTCCTGGCCTACGTGCCGATGTCGTATCCTGGTCTATGTGCTAGTGCCTTATCTCGTTCTACGTGTCGGTATATTATCTCGGTCTGCATGTCGGTGCCTTATCTCGGCCTACGTACCGCTATTATTTCCCGACCTGCAGCTCGTCTTCCGGTTCCGTGCCGCGTTCGGCTTCTTGTCGTCAGATCCAGCTATCCAGCCTGATCAGAGTCATCTGCTTTTTTGGGTCACGACAACTCGACCAGTGTCTCATCCAAGGGCGCCCCTCTGGGCCAGGGTACATTTTCTGTTCATATTCTATACGCCTTTCATTATTTTATGACTTAATTTGTTACTCATATATTTATTGGATCCGCCTCGAGCATCGGGGTACCGGGGACCGGGTCAACCCGGTCTCAGGCTGCAAGTAGCGCTGATCAGAGGACCTCTGAAGACTTGGTCAACATGGAAGCCATCTCAGCACACCCCCCTCCGGGACGTCGCGACTCGGTCAACATTCTTGCCACCTCGCCAGGCGATCTGTCTGACTCAGATTCTGGACAAGATCACCTTATATCTAGTATCACACAATTGACTAATACTAAAGAAGATTATACTTGAAATTTTTAACAAGAAATATATTTGTAATAATAAAGTTAATTTTAAGTTCAATATTACCTATATCAATTACCTTGAGTTTGTCGTTGTTTCCAAAGGTAACTGTTCCTAAGCTTTGGTAGGTAAGTTGGGTGAATTTGTTGTGATCTCCAGTCATATGTTTGGAGCAACCACTGTCCAAGATCCATTGGGTTTCCTACAATGGGTAGGAGTTAGGATTAGTCTGAGTTTGATTTTAATTTTACTTAATATGATTCTTAAAAATAATTTTTTGAGTTAAAAGGAAGATTTTAAAAATAGTTTTTAAGTTAAAATATTTTTTTAAAGTTAAAATAATTTTTAAGTTAAAATAATTTTTTTTTAAAAAAAATAATTTTTAAGATAAAATAATTTTTTAAAATAAATTTTTAAAATAATTTTTAGTTTAAAATAATTTTTAAAATGAATAATTTTTAAGTTAAAATAATTTTTTAAGTTAAAATAATTTTAAAATAATTTTGAAGTTAAAATAATTTTTAAAATAATTTTTAGAATAATATTTTAAGTTAAAATAATTTTTAAGATAAATTTTTGTTTGGTTAAAATAACTTTTAAGTTAAAATAATTTTTAAGTTAAAATATTTTTTAAAATAATTTTTAAGTAAAATAATTTTTAAAATAATTTTTTAAGTTAAATTATTTTTTTAAAATATTTTTTTTAAATTAAAAGATTTTAAAATAGATTTTAATTTAATTTAAATTTAATTTAATTTAATTTAATTTAATTTAATTTTAATTTAATATAATATGAATTTGATTTTGGTCCTTAGTCATCTGACCCGATCTAAATTTTCAATCAGGGAATCCTATAATTTTGTGAGATGAGTTAAATTCGATTTGTAGGGTTTGGTTTAACTTTGTGTTAGATTCAGGTTTAGCTTTGGGCTCAACAAATAGGCATTCTTTGGATAAACTTCTGGGCTATGATGAGTCACTTGAACATCATTAGAATAACCATGCCTTCGAGGTTTTTCAAATAGTCCTATCCACTAAACTTAATACAAAACCTTGGTCTAACTAGTTAGGATTCGTAAAGGGTAGCTTCAGTTAGTTGCACTAAGTCAAATGCACCAGGTCGAAGCTATATATTCCTAGACATGCATAGACAAAGTTTCTCTAACATACTATCATCCAAAACTTCACTGGTACCGTTGATCAAGTTAAACTATTATCCCTTTAAACTAGTCCTAATAACCCTGCTGAGTAGGTTAGTTTTTGGTTACCCTGTCGGGTAAGTTAGTTTTGGAGATGTCAGCTATTCTAGAGCCTCCCCCTGAATTATTGGCCTGTGTTTTCAAGTTTTAGTTCTAGGTTTATGTCTGTTAATTTTATAATTATATTTAACTTGGTGATAGTCTAATTTTTGGTGGGTTTTAACATATTTCGATTTTGATTTAGTTAGTCTAGGTTTGTGTTTTGAGTTTTGATTTGTTTTATCAGATTTTATATAGTATATTTTATCTTTGGATATGTAATATTGGTTAATTCCTACTTGCGTGGTTAAGCACGTTTTTGGAACCCAAGCTTTAGTTTGTTGTTTGTGTTGGGTTATTAGTGATTTAAAAGTTTTATTTAAACTTGACTTGTAGCCAAGTCCGGTTTTATTGTAGACAACTTTTTGACTATTTAAAATAAGTTCTAAACTTTTAGATCTTATTGTAAATTTTTTCTAAAAGTCCTTTTAGTTTATTAATTTCTATTTTTAATGTTGAATTTTCCTCCTCAAGTGTTAGGTCTTGAGTTAGATTAGGATTTGTGATTTGTTCCTTGAGGTTCTAGTTTTCCTCAAGGAGTAATTTATTTTCATTTTCAGTTGCAATTAATTTCTTATCTAAACAAGCAATAATTTTTTTAAAAAAAATTCTTATTTAAATTAAGATATACCTCTTCGGGACCTTCGAAAATGAGTACGAACTCGTTGCTCGATTCGGGTTTAGACCCGTCTTCCAATTCGTCCTTCGATTCTGCTTCGTGGGTCATCAACGTGAGGTGACTTTGGTGCTTCTGATCTTCAGCCTCCGATTCTTCTGAAAATGAGTCGTCCCATGTTGCTTTGAGGGTCTTCTTCTTGGATTTCTTCGATTTGTCGCTCTTCAATCTCGGACACTCGTTCTTGTAGTGACCTTTCTTATTGCACCCGAAGCAAGTCATGTTCCTTGGTTCAGCTGGGGAGTTGATCTTCTGCAGGTCCTTTTTGTTGAAGTTCTTCTTCCTTCTGGTGAACATCTTCCTTACCAGGTTCACCGGGTACTCTTTGTCTTCGGAATCTTGGTCGGACTCATCTTCAGGTTCAGACTTGGTTTTTGTCCTTTCCTTGGAGGAACCTGCAAACAAAGTTATACCTTTCTCGATTCTGGCGTTAGTCTGCTCGTGTAACTCTAGTTCGCAAAATAACTCATCTAATTTCAATTTAGAGAGATTCTTCAAAATCTTGTAGGCATCCACGATGGATGCCCATAATGTATTTCGATGAAAGGTGTTTAAGGCGTACCTGATTAAGTCCCGATTCTCCATTTGGTGGCCTATCGTGTGAAGTTCGTTGAGGATGTCTTTGATCCTCGCATGAAGTTGACTTGTCGTTTCTCTTTCCTGTATTTTAATATTAAATAATTTATTTAGAAGGAGATCACGCTTAGTTACCTTGGCGTCGCTCGTTCCTTCATGTAGTTTGACCAGCTTGTCCCATAATTCCTTCGTATTTTGGTGTGGTCCTACTTGGTTCAACTCTTCCCTTGTCAGCCCGCATTGTAGTGTGTTGAGAGTTTTGAAGTCTGTCGAGGATTTCTTTTTCATATCCGGAGTCCACTGTTCCAGGTCAAGTGGATTTCTAGAGTTGTCGACCGACACCTTGTAGCCTCTGGTGACGCTGAACCATTGATCGAAGTCAGTCTTCAAGTAGACCTCCATTCGCTTCTTCCAGTAGGGGAAATCATCCCCGTTGAATAGAGGAGGATGAACTGTGCTGAGGCCTTCGACTTGAGACATTTTTACCTTGCACACACACAAAAAAACAAGAAATCCCAAGACTTGGTCTTAGATTAGTAGTGCGGTATTTTAAAAAATATATATAAGACTGAATTAGTATTGCACCAATTCAAATTAATTGCTAGGAGAAAATTTTCAAGAAGGTAATGACACCAGTTTGGATTAAAACGTAAAATTGAAAATCGAAAAAAAAATGAAAAAGAATTTCATCCCTTTATATGATTGGTAGTTGCACCAAATCAGAGCGATACCTGCTCTGATACCACTTATTGGATTGTGAAAGTCGATAGAGGGGGGGTGAATATCGAAAAAAACATTCATAAAGAGAGTAAGCAACAGAAGAGAAAAAGAACAACGCTAACATAAACCAATTTACTTGGTTCGGAGTCTTGGTCGACTCCTACTCCAAGGCCCGCACTCATCGAGTGCTTTCGTTGGGCAATCACTAATAGTTCGTAAAATCATATTCCAATTTTGAGTACAGGAACTATTAAGAACAATATCGACAATAAAATAAAGGAAAGAAAACTCTTTAGCAGTACGTTGTCAGAGTAGCATCGCAGCGTCGTAGGAGCACATCGCAGTAGAGCAAATATCATTGTTGTGTTGTGAAGCTCTGGAGAAAACCTCCTTATATAGGAAGCTCTGAGCGTCCAGATCCCTTCCGGGCTCCTGGACTGTGACGTAGCCCAGCCAACCAGAGCGTTCCACGTTGCGATGTCGCTTGGGGATAACTTTTGCATTCCGAGCGCTCGGACCCCATTTTCTAGCAAGCTTCTCTCCCTGCAAGAAAATGTTAGTCCGAAGCACAATGCAACTTATATTACCCTGCAAGACAAAGTGTTAGCACAGTTATAATAAACAAATAGAGTATTAATTAGATTCCGTCTCACCTAGACCGGAATCTAGTCAAGATCTCAACTTAGAGTTTCGAAATGACTCTAAGTTGGATCAGCGCCTAAGTTCCCTTCCGGGGAACGCGCCCTCACCGTCACTCCCCTCTAGTGACTTACCTTAACTTACTTGCCAGATGTCCGGTCAGTCCTTCGACCCGCCTGGACTTTGTGCCAGACGTCTGGTCAGCCCTTCGACCCATCTGGATTTCATGCCAGCTATCCGATCGACCTAACTGGACTTCGTGCCAGCTATCCGGTCGGCCCGCCGATCTAGCTGGGCTTCGTGCCAGATATCCGGTCAGCTCATCGACCTGTCTGAGCTTCTCCTGCACAGTTGGTCAAAAACATTAGATCACAATGAAACTAACTTAACCCACTTTGTCATTCATCAAAACCTGAGTTAGATCGTTAGTGCTAACTACACCAACACTACGTTCCTGCACACTTAGACACAGGGGTTAAAAACCAACAGGACTTAACCTGACTTAGTTAATCACATCAAAACTATATTGGGGTACTAACACGAGATGCCTCACTTGCAATTAAGGGTGCCTTGGGTGCCAGAATTACATCTGCCAGCCACTGGAGTGAAGGTACCTCCAAGGAGCATGGAGGCGCCCTCACGCCAAGAAGGAGGCGCCTTGCTGGAGACTGGAGGCGCCCTTGTGCCTCTATTGGATGCACCTTGGACCTTCTATAGAGTCTCCTCCAATGAACAATAGCCATTATGTTACTGTTGAGAAGAGGATAAATTTTTATCTTATTGGAGGCACACTGGATCCCTTTGGAGGCGCCTCCAAGTAACAATAACTTTTTCTATGAGTATAAAAAGCCCCCATGAGCTGGGAATTATAAATCAATCATTGTACTAATCTTTCTAGTAATTTTTTAGTTTTCAAAACTATAAGAGACTACTCCGCCTTCACGAAGAAGAATTTTAGTAGAGTTTTCAACTGCCTGGGATTAACAACCACTTAGCTTATAACCAAGTAAAATCTTTTGTCCTCTTACTTTATTTTTGTTATTTTATGTTAATTATTTTTTCTTAATTAATTGTGCATCATTGCTAAATCAAAAGCAAGAGATATTATTCTAACTTAATTTTCAGGGCTATTCATCCCCCTCTAGCTGGTCTAACATGGGACCTACATACAGTACATTTAAAAATTGACTGTTCTAAATTTTTGCTATCAGATTTGAGGACATAGATTAAGGAGATTTTCAAGAATACATTGGTTTTAATTTGAAGTAATTTAAAGATCTCTAGGCCCATCGTCTAGTTTTTATCCAAAATTAATTGATGGACCTAGAGAACTCCGAATCACTTTAAATCAATGTTCTAAATTTCAGGTTAGGTGGTCACCTAGGCGTCACCTAGGCTCTAGGTTGCCGCTAACTATATCAAAAAGTGGCAGACTGCCAGCCTAGGCGGCCTAGCCGTCAAAGCGCATGAAGGAGGCATCGTGGGATGCTTCTGTCGCCACTGAAGGCATCTCACGATGTTTCCAGTAGCGCTAGAGAAGTCAAAGGAAGTGTCGTGGGACACTTCCGTCGCCGTTGGAGGCATCCCACGATGCTTCCGGCGCCGTAGGAGGCATCTCGCAATGCCTCCTGCTCTCTAGAAACTTTAATGGACGTCTCCGGTGTCGCCAGAACTGTCACGGGACACCTTTGGGGTTGTCAGAAGCGTCCCACGATACCTCCTGTGCCGTCGGAAGTGTCAACCTACGGAGGTGTCATGGTCACAGTTACTGTGGATGCCTTTTATTTTCAATAAAATTTACTTAATTCAACAAACTCCCAACTTCAATGGTGATAGTTCAATAGTCTTTCATAAAATCTAATTAAATTATCTTAATAAAGTATTAAAATATATTTAAAATAAAAAATATTAAATTTTATTAATTTATATAAATTAAATTTAAATATATTTAAAATTAATTCATATAGTAAATCAGATTTAAATATATTTAATTTGTATCCAATAAAAAACTGAGATTTATCCTACTAATTAAAAACACATAAAGATCACATGATGATATTAAGTTTATATCTAATAACGAATAAGTTGCTAAAAATTATGGAAAAGAAAAAGTAGAATAAATTGTAATATTTTATTAGTTATGTAATTTTGAACTCATTTTAAATTTGATGTTATTGTATTGGAGTTATAATATTTGATTTATTATGTAATTTATGTTGATACTGTGGAATCCGTCTAGTGGCGCATAATCTCACTACAAGAAAATTAGCCTATTGTTACATTATCTTAACGACATTATTTATAAGTATCATAATAAATATCTTATAATGACATTTATCAAAAACCCAAAAAAAAAATTTAAATAACAAATTAGACCCTTTCTTATGACATTTTAAATAAATGTCATTATTGATATAGGAATAATTAGTTTAATTTATAAGTATATGTTGTGTTAACGTATATTAATTAAAACCCTGTGCCGATCTTTTCTCTATCGTATACTTTCTCCATCGTTTTCTTGTGCCGAGCTTTTCTCCCATGCCGCTAGGTTTCTTTTCACACAAAGCTTCTGTTACGTGCACACGGCCAGATCAAGTCGATTGAGCTCTCCTTCAATCGATCTCCTCTTTTCCCTACATCGCACGCCGCAAGTCGCCAATCGCACAGACCTCTTTCTCCTGCGTCGAACTTCTTCCTCACACCGCACACGCCCAGGTTTTGCTTTTCGTACACCTCATTGTCCTTAGATTTCCTATTTTCCCTACGCTACACCTCTCGGTCACGACGCACAAGATTTCAAGTTTTTGCAGGCAGCCGGATTTCTTTCTCACGCCGCAAGCCGCCGCTCACACAAACCTCTACTGCATTTTCTAGGAATGCGCCGAATCTAACCTTCATCTTCTTAGGTTTGTGTATATGTGCTAATCCTCTGTTGTTTCTAGGTTTTGCAGATTTTTTTTTTATTTTGTTTTGCTTAATGTTACATTTATGTGTAAGTAGAGTAAAGATTTGAATCTTTCAGTTCTCACTTTTGACCAAGCAACAAAGAAAGACTAATTCTTTTTTAATGGACGATTTGCACGGTGGTCAATGATTCTTATGTGATTATGGTCTTCAACCACCACTTGCATAGCTAATACTTATTTTTTGTCACGCCCCGAGAGTAAGGTTGTCCGACGAAAATCGAACAGCACCTCCCCTGTAGCAGTGACAAAAGAACTAGTATACATAGCTAACAGATAAACAGATGCAAAATATAGCCAACACGGCTAGAACTAAACACAACCACGTAGATAATAAGCAACTCACTCGGCTGGTAAATCAAACACAGCGGAAAATGAAATAACAAGTACCAAAATACCAAAAGAACTCACCGCGGGTTGGTCCGGCTTGACTTCTCGACAAAACAAAACCAATTACAGAATAACATCAAGTCCCCAAAAGGGTTATTACAACACCAAGTTCAAAAGTTCAACTCACAACCAGCAAGATAAACAAAATCGGAAATCCTTCCTTGGAAGCGACGTGGGACTGGCAGTCGGGATCCTTCTCCAAGTATACGGGCATCAGCTAACGGCTACCTGGTGAAGTTACCAATGTATAGGGTGGTGAGTATAAAGACTCAGCGGGTAAGGAAATAGACAGTGCATGAGTAAGATAGTGTGCCAGGAATACAATAGGATACAGTCTCGAAATGATAAATAGCAGATACTACTATGTAATCAAAGTACATATCCATACCTGATTCCATAACCTAGGCTAGTATAAGGTCTGAGGTAACATAAACTGCTATGGTACTACTCACAACTATCCAGATTACATCTAAGGTATACTGTCAAAGTAATCAATGTCCAAGCATATATAACAGGTATGTGATAACAGAACTGCATAAATAAGCAAACCGCAGATATAATAATAACAGCGTATGCACGGATGGTCACCCTACCCATCTCTCTGCACCACGACCCCTGTATGGTCGAGAGGCCGGATCGATGACATCTGTACCACCCAAAGGCCGCCACTACTCTCGAGTGACTGGATGGACAGTTGCATAGTAGCTGAATAGCTACGTCTGCGACGGGGGTCCCTGCTGCCCCCGCGACTCCAGCTGCCCCCGCGACTCCAGCTACCACTACCCATGAGTGTACGAGTGGGGGCACGACAGGACAAGCGGCACGTGTAACGACCCTGCCCTTTGGCCTCTTGGGCGGCCCTTGTGGTGGCCCAACTGGTGGCCCTTATGTCGTCGGCCCATTTGGCGACCTCTCATGTCGTCGACCGACGACCCTTGGTCGTGCCGTTACTCACTAGAACTTTCCACCCCTGATCAGTGGATTTTTGCCTCCCCCAGGATTCGAACTCTAAACCTTCAGGCTTAAGTATTAGAGTTTATGAATCCTGGTAACCAAGTGAGATCATCTCACTTGGTTGCCAGGATTCATAAACTCTAGTACTTAAGCCTGGAGGTTTAGAGTTCGAATCCTGGGGAGGCAACCCAGTGGAAAGTCCTAGTGAGTAACGACGCGGCCAAGGCGTCGACGACATGAGAGGTCGCCAAACGGACCGACTCGACGATCCGAGGGTCACCAAATGGGCCAAGAGGGTCGGTCGTTACAAAAAAAAGCCTTCTTTTTGTAACGACCCGACCCTCTTTGGCCCATTGGCGACCTCTCATGTCGACCGACGATGTTGTCGGCCCATTTGTCGACCTCTCATGTCGCGAGCCGTTACTCACTAGGACTTTCCACACCTGGTGGTTGCCTCCAGATTCGAACTCTAAACCTCAGGCTTAAGTACTAGAGTTTATGAATCTGCAACCAAGTGAGATGATCTCACTTGGTTGCGTGATCATAAACTCTAATACTTAAGCCCGGAGGTTTAGAGTTCGAAAAATCCACAATCCAGGGGTGGAAAGTCTAGTGAGTAACGACATGAGAGGTCGCCAAATGGGCCGACGACATAAGGGCCGACGGTCGACGACATGAGAGGTCGCCAAATGGGCCAAGAGGGTCGGGTCATTATAGCACGCTCCAGCTACCACTACCCATGAGTGGCAGAGCGTGCGGCCCAGATCAACGGCCGTCTCAACCACAAGGGAGCTCGTGTCGCCGGCAATGCATGCAATGACATGATGCGAACAATGCAACAGTCATCATATATCTATATAACAGAAATCAGGTATGCTACATGAAGCCAGCATGCTCAATAAGAAACATTCTATACAGAAACGAATATCTCAAAGATTGAGTGGATAAAGTATCAAGCACCAGAAATAAGACGAGTGGAGTCAAGATAAACTCTACTTAATCCGAACTACTCATGCACCAAGAACAATAACTACAGAAACAAGTCAAGAAGTACCCGCCTCTAAATGTAGGCTGAATCTGACGTCAACTTCGTCACGACACTTGCCTCGATCAAAGTCCTGTGTCAACGTATCAATTTTAACTAAATACATATGAAATAGAATAATTGAACTAGTGTACAAGGCAGGCGAATTTAATCCGAGTTCCATTCATTATCCAAATAAAACCCAAAACCTAATTTAAGCCCTTATCTACCACAATTCCTAACAAAACTTACAGCTCCCACTCTTTTGGAAGTCAGTTCAACATACTGTCACCATCAATTCCAAACTTCCCAATTTTCTAACAGGGTCAACATAATTCGTTACCTAAAGATAACATACCTTAACCTTACCTCAGATTGACTGTCCGGAGATGTTATTTCCGGTTCAAGCACAGTGCTCCTTGCTGCCACAGATTCACGAAACAGAGTTATGAACAAACACAATCCCCAATCAACACATGATCAGTATCAAATTCAATCTGAAACTAACATTTTGGTTTACAAACCTATCCTTTGTGGTGGTAGAATCCTTACCTAATGGTTCCCAAACGTAGAACAGCTAATGGGAATTGTGGTCGAGCCCCTCACAGCAAGCCACTGCCAACACCAAACTACAATTCGTTCATCCTCTCATCTAGCCACACATCATAGCTTCCATAGCTAAAAGGAAGCCCGAATCAAACAATCCACATCTCATTTACCTTCGCGACAACCTCCTCTCAAGTGACGAAGAGCATCCAACAGAGGTAGCTTGGCGTTAGGGCTAGGAAACATCGTGACCACCGTCTGGAATGCACCCTCAACTGAGATCGAGCTTAGGGTTTCGACGATTCGACCCTCAGCGTCTCCGGTCTTCAGCTCTGCTCCTCCTGCCCAACGGTCCTCGCACGAAGCAGCAAATCCGAAGAGGGGGGCCTCCGGTGACGCTGTAGCCAAGGGGTAGAGGACTAAAAGGCTTCGGCGAACACCGCGTCGCCGTGAGCTCGGGTGCGAAGTGTCGTCGAGGCGTTGGGTCGGCGGAATCTGGCGAAGGGGAGCTCAAGAGGGGGAGACGGCGTTTTTAGGGCTTTAAGCACTGTAGCTTCTAAATATATAGGTAGGGTTATTAATTAAGTCGCTTCCAATCAACTCCTCACCTGCTAATGGTGATTTCCATTACCACCTCATGCCTAACCATTATCCCCTTAAACTCCACCATAGGATCTCCAAATAAATCCAGAAAAATATCTAAAAATTTCTGGAAAAATCCTACTAGGTTATTATTCTAATAACCCATATTATTAAATGGTCGGATTTTACATTTTTAGTCCAAAGACGCAAGAATGAACTGCATACCATTAAACAATTGACATAGAAAGAACAAAGTGAAAGACCAACCTGTTAGTCCCTCAGTGGCAGATGAAGTGCACTACTTTAGGATGGATTATGTTTCTTACTACTTCCTTTGTGCATTCTTCTGTTCTGGTAAACATGTTCAATGACTTGGTCTCCTATTTTTCATTTGTTTTAGGAGAATTCTAAATCTACCACCATAATGTTATTATCTTCTGAATTTGGTTCCAACTAACCTACATTCGTGCATATAAACATCTTGATTTAGTTGTATTTTGTTTTTCTTTAATGCACTGATTTGTGTTGGTTTTGACCTTTTGCCTACTAGCTCTATGAATGGTAACTTCCTGTGTTTATGACAATAATTTCTTTTGTTGTGTTTCGGATATCTTTGTTACCCAATCAAAAGTTAAATTTGTGTTTTTTGTTTGAATCTGTTTGCTATATTTAGATCATTATTCTGTTCTCTTGTTCTTGGCTATTGAGCATTATGGATATCAAGGACAAATTATATGGATCCTTTGATGAAATCATTAATTGATTTATTACTAATCCTCTCTTGTTTCTCCCTCTCTTTCTAACAATTAGGATAAGAATTCTTTGATAGAGTTTTAGGTTTTCTATATATTATTTTTTTTTGTTTTGCTTATACCATTAAATAGCAAAATATCACTTTAATAATGTGCTTGAGTAATATCAGTGATCAAGTTGGCTTAATATGTTTTAATTTTGATTCATTTGGTCATGGTAATTATATTAGGAAATGTAATATATTTTTTAAAATTTATGGTTCTTCAATTTTACTTCACCTTTCTATTGAGCATCACATGATATACTATTCCCTAATAATATACTTTGCTTTATAAAATATTTCCAGAGCACATTTTGAAATAAAGATTATATATACTATCTAGACATGCATTACCTCTATCATGATAAAATTATTTCAATTTATATATAATGTTAAACTTATTTGAATATTTTTTTTTAGAATCGTTATGGATAAGAGTTGGATGGTTTTACCGAGACAAACTGAGGAGTATAGAAATGGAGTTGAGTGTTTCTTACAATTTGCATTTTCTAATGCAAACATAAATGGAATGATTTTATGCCCTTGTGTGCGGTGTAAGATTGATATATTTGTTTCAAGAGAGGTTGATTATGATCATTTGATGGTTGATGGATTTATCAAAGGATATACTCACTGGGTAGCTCATGGAGAAATAACATATAGTGCATCTACAAACTCTGATTTTGTCCAATCTCGAAAGGATGCAGATGATATGCAAGGATTAGTTTACGAGGCATTTGGGATTCCAGAGCATAATGATAGTATTATCAGCACATCAGCATTTGAAAATGATAAGGAGATTCCAACTAGAGAGGTAGAGAAATTTTATAAATTAATTGATGATTCACAAAAAGAATTATATCCAGGTTGTAAGAAATTCTCAAAACTTGCATTTATTATTCGTTTGCTTCACTTGAAATGTTTAGGGAAAATGACCAGCAAGATTTTTAATATGCTTTTAAATTTATTGAGAGAAGCATTTCCAAATGCAATAGATGATTTGCCTAAGTCGTACTATGAAGCAGAAAAATTGATGAAACAATTAGCACTTGGTTACGAAAAGTTTGATGCTTGTCCTAATGATTGCACTTTGTTTTGGAGGTTGGATAAAGACAGAATTCAATGCAAAATATGTAGTGAGCTTAGATGAGAAATATCTAAAAATGATCCTATTGGTGAGAAGAGAAAAATTACACGTAAGGTTTTATGGTATTTTCCAATAAAGCCTAGATTACAACGTTTGTTCATGTCATCCAAAACAACATCTCATATGAGATGACATTCTGAATCCTGTACAAAGGATGGTTACATGCGACATCCGGCTGACTCTCCATCTTGGCAAACATTTGACCATAAGCACCCAGAATTTGCAAAGGATCCTAGGAACATAAGGCTTGGTTTAGCATAAGATGGATTTAATCCATTAAAAAATATGACTGTGACATATAGTACATGGCCAGTTATTTTAATGTCATATAATCTTCCACCATGGATGTGTATGAAGCAACCATACTTTATGTTGTCACTATTGATACCTGACCCATCTGCTCTAGGGAATAACATCGACATCTACTTGCAACCTCTTATTGCATATTTTAAGGATTTATGGGAGATAGGAGTTCAAACATATAATGCATCAACTAAACAGAATTTTCAATTGTATGCTGCATTATTATGGACAATAAGTGATTTCACTAAATGAAACTTGCATGCCCAGTTTGTCATCAATTTACATATTCACAATGGTTAAAACATGATGGAAAATATTGTTATATGGGTCATCGGAGGTTTTTAAATAGTGATCATGTATTTTGAAAAAATCCTCAATTTTTTGATGTCACAGAAGAGTATGGAAGACCACCACCTATACTATCAGGAGACATGGTAATGAATGAGTTGAAAACTTTGAAATTTACTTTTGGAAAAACAGTTAATGATAATTCAGCTCTGCCATTCAATTGGAAAAAAATGAGTATATTTTTTGATTTACCATATTGGAAAGATAACGTAATACATCACAATCTTGACCTTATGCATATTGAAAAGAATGTATGTGAATCTATTTGTGGGGCATTGCTGAATATAGAAGGAAAATCGAAAGATAATCTCAAATCACGACTTGATTTGCAAGAAATGGGATAAGATCATCACTTCATCCTATTAAGAAAGGATCAAATAAAGTTTATTTACCTCCCGCATCTTTTTCAATGGGGAAAAAAGAGAAGGATATATTTTGCAAAGTCTTAAAAAAATCAAAGTTCCAGATGGCTATGCATCCAATATATCACGATGTGTTCAAATGAAACCGGCAAAATTAAGTGGTCTAAAAAGTCATGACAATCATATCTTGATGCAGCAATTATTGCTAGTAGCACTACACAAAACTTTATCTAAATCTGTTCGGATTCCTTTGATTAGATTAAGCAGATATTTTCAAGAGTTATGTTGTAAAGTAATTTCTCCTACAGATTTGGTTTGTTTAAAGAGAGATATTGCAGTGATCCTATGTGAATTGAAAAAGATTTTTCCTCCATCATTTTTTGACATAATGGTTCATCTAACTATTCATTTGGCAACTGAAGTACAACATGCTGGGCCAGCTCACTATCGTTGGTTGTATCCAATTGAAAGGTATTATACAAATCTTATTGATATTTTTAAAAAAATAGTTTGTTAGATAAATAATACAAATTTTGTGTTTTGACACAAGGTACTTGGGAACATTAAAGTCTTATGTTCGAAATAGAAGTAGACCAGAAGGATCTCTTGCTGAAGGGTATTTAGCTGAGGAATGTTTGGCATTCTACTCTTTATATTTAGAAGATTATGTAGAGACAAGATTTAATCAATCATCAAGAAATGATGATATAAATATTGACTCTACATTTGCATTAGATGTGTTCAACTACTCAGGTTATGCACTTGGAAAGGTCATTGCAACTAAGTTTGATATTGAGATATTAAAGAAGGTACATCAATATGTATTATTCAATTGTCATCACGTCCAATCTTATATAGAATATGTTTTTATTATATAAATCATCTGTTTAAATATATAACTATTTAAGAATATTTATTAATAAATTTATTATTATTATTTTGTAGTGAACATCAAAGAATTTTGAATCAAAGTCATTCTCATATTCCACCACACCAAATTAAGCATTTACATAGTGAAACATTTTCCTCATGGTTTGCCAGTCATGTAAGTTGTGTTGTAATAGTTATTAAAACTATATGTTATAATTATTTTCAAATATGATTGATTAAGTACTTATTGTATGATAGATTGAAGATACAAATCTACCAGCAGATGATCCAGTGTCAAATGATTTGAGATTAATTGCCAGAGGCCCGGATGTCATTGGCATACGATATAAAAAATTTATTTCAAATGGATTTAGGTTTCATACAAAGGAAGTGGAACGTAAGAGAAAAACTCAAAATTGTGGTATAACTGTTAGGGCAACTACTTCAAGTTATTCAAGTATAAGAGATCATAATCCAGTATTATGTGAATTTGATTACTATGGGATTTTACAAAATGTGATTGAGTTAAACTATGGAGGAGGTTGAAAAGTTGTGTTATTTGAGTGTGCGTGGGTCTCCAAAGGCAAACGGCTAAAATTGGATGAGGATGGTTTTGTGTTAGCAAATTTTAAAAATGTTAGGCATCATAATAAACCTTATATTTTAGCATCTCAGGCTATGCAAGTATTTTATGTGAAAGATCCAATTGATTGTGATTGACATGTCATTATCATCACTGGTGCACGAGCAAAGCATAAAATGTAGCCTATGACAGATGTTGATACATATCTTCAAAGTAATATTCGTAATTCTGAAGACTACAATGAACATGAAGAAGTGGTTTGGATTCGTGATGATGTTGCAGGAGTGGAAATTGATACCGATATGTGATGAAAATTTATCTGGTTCATGCATTTATGTTTATTTCATTATCATTGCAACAACAGTATAATATGGATTTTTATATGATGATTGAATGATATACGGTGTTATGCACTTCTTTTTTCATGTTTAACTTCTGTGCACAGATAGTGATGATGTACTTTGTAATACTAATAGGAAAAAAAAGAGGTCCTACATTTATATTTAATATTAGAAGGTTTATGATTCTGTATTATCTATAATTTGTAACTAACTGTTATTTGTAGTAGGAATGACTCCTAAGCGTCGAACTAAAAGGAAATCTCACTTTAAACTTCAAACTGAGATTGATATGCAACCATCAGCTATGTGTACAAATCACACAAATCAACATTCAATTGAACAAGGTATTATCTAAAATTATGCATATAAAATTCTTATTTGCATTTTTTTACTTGAATCAATACTTTTATATATGGTGAAAATATGCAAGGTACCTTGAATAACCAAAGAGATACAACTTCAAATCAATTCCATATTGATATACAAGATCATATCCCATATGTTCAAAATAATTCTGTAGTTCCAGACCAAAATGAAGATACGAACGAAAAATCTAATGAAGGTAACATATATGACAATTCTAATAATTTATTTTATTATTTATATTCTGTCTTAAATATCTTTTTTATATGTGCACAGATAGTGATGATGTACTTCGGAATACTAATAGGAAAAAAAGAGGTCCTACATTTATATTTGATATTAGAAGGTTTATGATTCTGTATTATCTATAATTTGTAACTAACTGTTATTTGTAGTAGGAATGACTCCTAAGCATCGAACTAAAAGGAAATCTCGCTTTAAACTTCAAACTGAGATTGATATGCAACCATCAGCTATGTGTACAAATCACACAAATCAACATTCAATTGAACAAGGTATTATCTAAAATTATACATATAAAATTCTTATTTGCATTTTTTTTACTTGAATCAATACTTTTATATATGGTGAAAATATGCAAGGTACCTTGAATAATCAAAGAGATGCAGTTTCAAATCAATTCTATGTTGATGTACAAGATCATATCCCACACGTTGAAAATAATTCTTTATTTCCAGACCAAAATGATGATTTGAACGAAAAATCTAATGAAGGTAACATATATGAAAATTATAATAATTTATTTTATTATTTATATTCTGTCTTAAATATCTTTTTTATATGTGCACAAATAGTGATGATGTACTTCGGAATACTAATAGGAAAAAAAGAGGTCCTACATGTTGGGATCTTAGATGGCTAGAGGGGGGGGTGAATAGCCTCTTTGAAAAACACTAAACGCAAATTTCTTCAAGAACTTTGTTAGCACAGCACAGCGGAAATAGAAAACTAAAACGAAGGAAAAACAAACACACAGCAGACACAAGGATATACGAGGTTCGGGGATAACTTGCCCCTACTCCTCGGCGTGTCCGTAAGGAGGACAACTCCTTGATCTTTCGGTAGATCACACCCCGGACAAGATCCGGCTAAAGATGTCTCCTTCTCGGTGGAGCAACCTCTCAACAAAGTCTCAGTTGATTATAGATTTAAGCACAAGACTTACAGTGGCTGAAAAGAATAATCAGATGAGCTTACAGCCACGCGGAGAAGAGAACAGAGCAGAGAGCACAACAACCTTCTCAGCAAAAAGCTCACAGCTTCACCAACTTGCTTTCTCGAAGGCTTGATCACAAAAGACAGAGAGTTCAGAATACTTTCTGAACTCCTCTTCTTCCTTCTTATGTCTCTCTTCTTTACTGGCTCGAATCACCGCCGCCTGCAGAATCACTGCCGCCAGGCGTAGCCAATCACCTCTCCTCCTTTTCTGATTCTCTGAACACATGCAAATGGAAATCACTGGCGTCTCTGGATACCAACCAATGGGTAGAAGTCAAACTGAGCAGCCCAATCGTAATCGGATTTCGCCAGTGAACGTTGATGCCCCAAATGTATCTGTTGCAGCAAATTACAGTGAAAAGGGTACTTGTCTCCTTCTCTTAATGAAGCTTAATTTGAATCCAAACATGAGAATGTGACCTGCAACCTGCAAGCTAGAAAGACTCACAGCAGATGGTTAAAAACAGATGGTGAAGACAAATACGGCAATCAGAAAAAGTACATGCAAAACAAACAATACTGTGGATCGGTCTGCAGACCGATCCATGCTTTCTGGATCATCTCTGATCGGTCTGCGGACCGATCAGGAACTAATCTGATCAGTCCCTAAACCGATCAGATAGCGCTGTTAATACGCGGCTCGATCGGTCCCGGACCGATCGATAGCGTTCTTCCCAACGCGGCTTCGATCGGTCTCGACCGATCAAGTAACATCACGATGAGCTGCTGATCGATTTCGATCGGTGCGGACCGTCGACGTTCGATAGCTCGATCAATTCGATCAGACCGATCGTATAAAGAGCCGGATCGGTCCACGCACCGATCGGTGTCAGTTTCACCGGATCGGTCCGCCGACCGATCCAGACTTCTTGGATCTCCGAGCCCTCTCGACCTAGTCCGAGAAACGAGCTCCCTAGCTCTCTCCGACTTCATCTGGTCCTAGAGAACGAGCTACCGAGCCCTCTCTGACTTCGCATGCTAAGCTTCCTTCTTGGACTTTTCAACACCAGATGTCCGATCACCCTTGATCCATCTGGATTTTCCCTTGCCTGGCTTCACTCACCAGGACTTGCACCTAGCTTCACTCACTAGGGTTTTCACCTGGCTTCACTCACCAGGATTTCCAATCTGCCTGGCTTCACTCACCAGGACTTTCCAACTGCCTAACATCCCAGTTAGGACTTTCTCAATCAGGTCAACCTAGTCAACCTAGATTAGTAATTAATCTGAGTTAAATATCTGATACAAACTTAAATCAGTGTCAACAGCAAAACAACATCCAGGTCAGACTGTATCAACACTACATTTATATTTGATATTAGAAGGTTTATGATTCTGTATTATCTATAATTTGTAACTAACTGTTATTTGTAGTAGGAATGACTCCTAAGCATCGAACTAAAAGGAAATCTCGCTTTAAACTTCAAACTGAGATTGATATGCAACCATCAGCTATGTGTACAAATCACACAGATCGACATTCAATTGAACAAGGTATTATCTAAAATTATGCATATAAAATTCTTATTTGCATTTTTTTACTTGAATCAATACTTTTATATATGGTAAAAATATGCAAGGTACCTTGAATAACCAAAGAGATGCAGTTTCAAATCAATTCTATGTTGATGTACAAGTTCATATCCCACACGTTGAAAATAATTCTTTATTTCCAGACCAAAATGATGATATGAACGAAAAATCGAATGAAGGTAACATATACGAAAATTATAATTATTTATTTTATTATTTATATTCTGTCTTAAATATCTTTTTTATATGTGCACAGATAGTGATGATGTACTTCATAATAGAAATAGAAAAAAAGAGGTCCTACGTTTATGAAAGAAATTGGGGTCGACCTAGCACATTACCACGCATTGAGACTACATGTGATGATATGGGGGCGTCCTATAGGAACAAAAAGAAATAAATCTACTGATTTCTTGGGATCTTTGGCAAGAAATGGTAAGTATTGTCCAATTGATGTGAAAAATTGGCATAAAATGCCAATGGAAAAAAAGAAAGACATGTTAAATGTTATAAAGGTAATTAAAACACTTTTGCATTATTTTAGTGTTCAAGACTTTTAATTTATGCAATGATAATTTATCTAAATATTTTTTGTTGGAAAAGTATGATCTTCCTCCGGGGATAGAAAATTGGACACTATGCTCAATAGCAAAAAAAATGGAAAAACTGGAAGTCAGAACTTAAAAAGAAGTACTATAATCCTGAATTATCAATTCAAGTCCTTTTAGAATAGAGAGATGAAAGAGCTCATGCCGAACAGTATATGAGACTGATTACATTTTGGAACAAAGAAAAATCAAAAGGTAGACAATATTTTTTTATGTAGAATATAATTTGATTCTAATCGTATGTAGTTTTTTATTTTGAGTAACATGTGTGTATTTCAGGAAATGTGTGAAAAAAAATAAAGCTGCCAGAAAGCACAAGATAATGCATCAAACCACTGGAAGGACATCTTTTGCTCAAGTGCAACACAAATTGGTAATTCTTCTTATTGATATTATAATTCTATACGAGTTTTAGTATCACCAAACTTTCTAAATGGTAGAGTTTGCCTTTTGCACATTAACCTCAAGAAAATTTTGAATTTTATTGATTGAGTAGAGTTTATTATTGTCACCAACCAAAGGAAGTGATGCAGGTTTTTAATAAGAGGCAGATAATGGAAAACATACTCTGCAGCCTTAAGTTACTCTTTGGAAACACTGATAAAGTCCCAGTAATCGGTGTACACCTAGATCTTAAAATTACAAACACTGAGAAAGGCTGTTGAAAAATCTATTTCTCATGTGAGGTCATGCACGAGAAACACATACAGTAGAAGCAGTAGTTTATTCAAGCCACATTCAAACATGATACAGAAGAGTAAACTTTAGTAATAAACAAGTTCCCCAAACTCAATGGATCTTATAAGCCTCAAATAACACCAATTACTTTAATTTGTAACTTTTTCTTCAAGTTTGATTCTCTTTGGAAAACATGCTTATATTGATTAGTTTTATTAGCTTCTATTGATTAGTTTTATTGAAGTAACTGAAGGTGGAAAACATGCTTATTAGATTGAAATGAACTTGAATATTTGCAGGAAAAGGAAAAGGGACATCCTCCATCACGAGTTGAATTATTCAAAGCTTGCTTTACTCATGCCAATGGAAGTCCTTCAAGTAATATTATAGCAGAAAGATTGGTAAGCTATTTTATACTCTTCAATTATGTTGTAGCAAAAATGAATTATTTTAATTGTCATTATATATTTAATAAGTATCAACATGTTATGTTTTGATAAAGGCTGCAAAGAATGAATTAACAAATCAACTTCCTAAAGATTCTAATGACCCAGTGAATCAGAATGATATATTTGCTCAAATCATGAGACTAGATAGACCTGGTCGAGTACGTATGCTTGGTGATGGTATTAGTCCATCTAATTTATGGGGAGAAGTTCCTAGTCGTGGCATATGCAATCGACTAGTGATGGAACAACAGACAAAATTACAAAAAATGGATGAGCAAATTAAAAAGCAAGGCCAACATATTGCAATGCTAGAAGCTAAAATTTCTGATCAATCAAACCAGAGTCATTTTTCAAATTGTAATAGTAATCAACACACATCACCAAGTAGTAATCCACAAATGTCTGTTCCTCATCATCCATCTTTACGAGTAAAGTTTATTTAATTTCATTTTTATTATGCGTTTCACACATCTTCAAACTCTTCAAAATTTTAACTCTATTTTTCTTTGTTAGATTGGATGTTCTGTTTTGATCAAAAGTTTATTTGATTCAACGAAAATTGTGGCAAAAGGAGTGCTCCATAGCATGGATCCAAATACTATAGTAGGGAGACAAGTACTAGGACCAAATTGGTGTGAAATAAGAATACAAGTTGTCCTAGAACTAGAAAAGAGTTTAATTAGACCTTATGATCTTTTACAGAAGTTTGAGGATACACTTGGAGGAATGATATCTTGGCCTTATCATCTGGTATATTTTTTACTTTTCATTGAAATATTATTAATTTTTTATATTTATCATGTAATTATAATTTTAAATAAATATGAAATGCATTTGCAGTTAACAGTAAACGAAGATTACTATTAGGTGAATATGGAATGATACTTTACATTTTCTTGTTTGGTATGATATTTAATCTTTATCATTTTTTCTATTAACTTTTTGTCTTCATTGTTTTATTTCACTAATACAAATTTATTCATTGTATTCGTAGGTGATAGGTACTTGGATTTTTGTGAAGCAATATGACGGTTGAAGATGGTCTGCCTAGTTAGATTTTATTTTATAAGACTTTGTTCTAAAACTTATTATTTTTAGTGTAGTGTGTTGTTAGTTTTGGATGTAAAGAACTTGTCGTTAGTTTGCATTTGTAACTTTGACTCAAATATTTGTTGGATGAATTTAGATTATCTATTTACACTTTAAATTGTATTTTATAATTTTTTTTCTATTCTAAATGGTGGATGGATTGTGATGATGTTCAAATATTGAATTCATGTTATATATTCTATATAAATATTAATGATCATTTCAAATATATTTATAAATTATTATAATGACATTTGCTACTGTTATAATAGATGAGTTAAGGTGGCATTTAAAATGATTTTATAAATTATCTTTACTGACACTTTTTATTGCCCTTATAAAAAATATAAATATCATAATAAATGAGTTTTTGTGACATTTAGCGTTGTCATTGTTATGATGATAACACAACATATATAAATGCCCCTAAAAAAGACTTTTCTTGACATTTTAGAGTGTCGTTATATCTTTAAATTAGGACACTTTTCATGTTAGCATTGATATTGTATAATGACATTATAAAATGTCAAGAAATTGAGGAGGGTCTAAGACGACATCACTTTATAGGACATTTTTGGTAGATGCCACCAAAACGTTAGTGTCACCATAAATATGTAATAAGGACATTTATGTGTGTCATGAAAGACTAATTTTCTTGTAGTGTCTCCACTTAAGTGGCCTAGGTGCTAGACACTTGTCTGACGATTGACTAGCGCCTAGTGAATTTTAGAACTTTATTTTAAATCAAAATCAATGTACTCTAGGAAGTCTCCTTAATCTTGTTGGAACATGTTGGACCGACAAGAGGGAGTGAATTGCCCGTTGAAAATAAGACAAAAACACTTCTCGATCTTTCAACTCAGATTAGTAGCACACTTATAAAAAGGAAATTAAACAACTAATAAATTAAAGACACTAAGGAGTTACTTGGTTACAACATAGATGGTTGTTAATTCAAGATAGAAGAAAGCACTGAAAAGATCTCCTTCGTGTAGGCGGAGAAACCTATTACACTCGTTGAATGCTCAGATTTGTGCTAGGAAATGAATACAAAAGTTGTTTTATTATTCCTAGCCCCAGGAGTCTTTTTATAACCAATAAAAATTCTATCCGAAACTGGAAGGCACCTTCTATAGGGTGGAAGGCGGCTCTAGTGTGGCAATTTTATCTGTGTGAAGATAAAGTTTTATCTTCGCCAACGGTCACTGGGAAGGCGCCTTCAAGCCATTGAAGGACCTTCGCACTATTCATGGAAGGCGCCTTCTATGGCTTAAAGGCGCCTCCCATAAGGCAGTTCAGCTTCTTTTCTTCTCCGCTGCTCCGATCGTCTGGATTATTTCGTCCATTAGAAATTGGGCTCATCCAGACCCATCTTCCGTCCTTCTCCTCGAGCAAGCTTCCGCTCTGGCTTCTCGTCCCTCGGAAACACCGCGCACTTCCTTCTTGTCCACTAGCGTATTTTTTCGTAGCACCTCATCCCTCAGACGCATCGAGCCCGTTGACTCTCTCTCGTGATGTCCTTCTTGCTAGTTGCGTCTTTCGCTCGACTTCTTGTGCTCTTAAGTTCCTTCACACTTAGACACAAGGGTTAAATAACAACAGGACCTAACCTGACTTGGTTGATCATATCAAAATTACCACGGGGTACTTACAATCTCCCCCTTTTGATGTAAGCAACTCCAAGTTAAGTTAGGGTAAAAAAATAATAATAATAAGGTAATTAATATCGTAAATAATAATGTGTAAAAAATAATGATACCCTCCCCTTAGACTTAATCTTCACTTCTCCCCCTTTGATCACATAAAAATAGGATACTTTAAAATGCTTTGAGAATAAAGTCTAAAACAAAGTCTAAGGAAAAATACTCTTATCTAGAAAATTTTAAAAGACTAAACATTGAAAGATTTGGACTTAAATAAAATACTTTGAAAAATATTTTTAATTGTTGAAAAAAAAATTTAACAGATAGATAAGGCAGATAAAAAATTTCATATAAAGTTGAGATTATTGTAAGTAAAAATAAAGTCCATTCTACACTAAGACATATTTAGAAAAATAGTTATTAATCACGAAAATTTTAAACTATTTTATGAGAATGCATTATAGCAAGTAACTTCACAAAAAAAATAAAATTTTTAAAATTTGACTTTTCAAGAATATTTAAAAATTTACATTTGGATAGATAATTCATAAAAAATTCAATAACGGTCATAAAATTTTAAAATTTTTCTTACATATAAGTGATGAAATTATTATTTTTTAAATATTAACTTCTAATTAATTTCTAACAAAATTTATGCAAAATAATTTATTTGAAAGTATTTTTATAACAATTAAATGCTTAACAGTTAGTCAATTAAACATTCATTTCAGTAATTAGCTTCTAGATTGTGACGATACACTAGACCTTCTTGGTTATTGGAACAGCAACCACTAAATTTTAATTAAAAAAAAAAATAGGGCATGTAAAAAAATAACCTAAATATGATTTTGGAATCCAAAATAAACTCCTTCCTATAGGATTATTTAAAAATTTCTTAGGAATGTATTTCTATGATATTTTTCTAATTCAACCCTTATGGTATTTAAAGTGCTAATTTAATCCATTAAATCTTCTAACTTGTTGAATATGTGGAGCATGCACGATTTTTAATTCTTCTATTTCTGCTTTCAATTTTTCATTTTCCATTTTTATCTTGTTGAAGTCTTCTAATCGACAAGATGTTACTAGAATTCCTTTTAATTTAGCATTTTCTTTTTCTAATTTATAGGAATTTTTTATAACATTTTTATAAACTGAAATAATTTATCAAGAGGTAGAGACCGTACCTGACTTACTTTGTCGATCCCATAATCTGAAGCTCCCCCTGAAGTGTTGCTGTCTTCTGATGTCGCTCCCCCTTCATCGATGCTCTCAATGCTCATTTCAGACGAGCTTGCTTCGTCTTTATCTTCTTGGTGACTTGCCACTAGCGCAAGTCCAGCGAGGGCTTTGATCTCTAATTTGGACGATGTTATGTCCCATGTCGCCTTTAGATTTTGTACTTCTTCTGGGTTGGCTTCTTGTTCTTTTCCTTGTCCTTGTCTTTGTTTTCCAATTTTGGGCAGTTATCTTTCACGTGCCCTTCTTCATTGCAGTGGTAGCATCTTACATTTCTTTTTTCTTCTTTTACCATGCACTTGATTAAATTTATTGGTTTTAAATAACTTTTTAAACTTGCTTACCATGAACGTCATTTCGTCATCATCGAGAGAAGATTCAAAATTTGGTTCGTCCATTTTTTTTATTTTAAGGTGATGTTGTGCTTGGGCTCCTTCTTCATATCTACATATCTCATATCATGAACTTCAAAAGTTGAAAACAATTCTTTTAGGATACTATTTGATCATAGACGTTCGATAGAGGGGGGTGAATATCGATTATGAAAAATTCGTCGAGTAAACGCAGCGGAAAAGTAAAACAATGCAATGCTAACACAAGAACCAATTTTACTTGGTTCGGAGCCTTTGGTGACTCCTACTCCAAGGCCGGCACACAAGGGTGCTTTCGTTGGACAATTCACTAGTAATTCGAAGAATGTTACAATTAAGAATTACAGGAATGCTAATAAAAAAAATTAATACCGACAAACTGAAAAGAAGTAAACTAAAGACAGCGCTTTGTCGGAGTAGCCTCAAGGCGTCGCAAGAGCACAGTAGAGCAGAGAGTTCTGAGTTGTTGTTAAACCTCCACCCCTGCCCCTTCTTTTATATGAAGCTCGGGGCGCCGCGGATCCCTTCCGGGCGCCCTGGTGGGACGTGGCAGGTCCAACCAGTGAGCTTCACGTGGCGACGACGCGTTTGGATAAAAGTTGCCTCCCGGGCGCCCGGATCCCTTCCGAGCGCCCAGACCTCCGGGCGCCCGGACCTCCTTTCTCCAAAAGACTTCTTCTCCTGCAAGACAAGGTTAGTCCGAGGCAAATATATAATTTATAACCTGCAAAATAGAGTGTTAGTTTAGTTTATAGTTTGACAAAAATAGTATGACTTAGATTCCGTCTTTCCGAGAGTAGTCACGATCTCGACTTAGATATCCGAAATGGATATAAGCCGGATCGACGCCTAATGTTCCCTTCCCGGGAACGCGTCCTCACAGTCACTCCCTTCCAGTGACTTACCTTTACTCACCTGCCAGACGTCTGGTCAGCCCTTCGACTCGTCTGGACTTCTCGCCAGCTATCCGGTCAGCCGGTCGTCCTAGATGGACTTCTCGCCAGCTATCTGGTCAGCTCATCGACCTAGCTGGACTTCTCGCCAAGCATCCAGTCAGCCCGTCGACCCGCTTGGACTTCTCGCCAACTATCCGGTCAGCCCCTCGACCTATCTAGACTTCATCTGCACACTCGGTCAGAGTGTTAGATCACGACAAACCTAACTTAACCTGATTTGTCGTTCATCAAAACCTGAGTTAGACCGTTAGTGCTAACCGCACCAACAGATACTTACTTCTAGATCCTTAGAGATATAACAAGCATCTACTAATAATGCTTATTCAGTAGTCCTAAGAAATATGTTAAGTGTGTACCTTAGTGAATCTTGGTTAGTTACCTTTTCTCCAAGATTTGTGAATTCGGTGATAAATTCTTTTATTCTTGAGTGAAGGTGTACAATGGTTTCACCTTCTTCTAATTTGATGTTGATGATATGGTTCCGGAGCAAATCCCATCTTGCAAGTTTTACCTCCGAGGTTCCTTCGTGTAGTTTCAAGAATTTTCCCCAGACCTCCTTGGTTGACTCGTAAACTTCGATCCGATTGACTTCTTATGGCGATAAGATGCTTAGCAGATGGAACTCTGCTTTGTCGTTTGCCACGAAGTCGGCTTGCTCCTTCTTAGTCTATTGGTATTCTTCTTTGTCTTATGGTGCTTTAAAACCAAATTTCATAATTAGTAATAAATCAAAATCAGTTTTAAAGAATACCTCTATCTTTTTCTTCCAAATCACGAACTCCCCCTCGAACTTAGGTGGGTTAATGCTCAGTCCGATCATCTCTTGTGCTTCAATCGACAGTTAGTCCTTCTAAAGCAACCTAGCTCTATACCACTTGTTGGAACAGGTTGAGTCGGTAAGAGGGGGTGAATTGCCTATTGAAAAATAAAACAAAAACTCTTCTCGATCTTTCAGCTCGGATTAGTAGCACACTTATAAAAAGGAAATTAAATAACTAATAAATTAAAGACACTAAGGAGTTACAATTGGTTACAACCTAGGCTGTTGTAAATCCAAGACAAAGGAAAGTACTAAAAAAATCTCCTTCGTATAAGCAAAGAAGCCTATTATACTAATTGAATGCTCAGAAATGTACTAGGAAATGAATACAAGGGTTATTTTATTATTCCTAGCTCAAGGGGTCTTTTTATAGCCTCTAAAAAATTTTATCTGAGGCTGGAAGGCAACTTCCATAGGGTGGAAGGCGCCTCCAATGTAGTAATTTTATCCATGGGAAGATAAAGTTCTAATGGTCACTGGGAAGGTACCTTCAAGCCATTGAAAGCGCCTTTGCACTATTCATGGAAAGCGCCTTCCATGGCATGAAGGCGTCTTCGCATTGTTCATCGAAGCTGTCACGCCCCAGGCAGTCTCTACCAGAAGAAATTTCAGCAGCATCTCCTCTGTACGGGTGACAATATTAGACTTTACTACAAAGTCCTCTGGGCCACATATACCTCGGCCAACATGGCCGGAATGATAATAATAAAATACAACTAAACAACCACGCGGTTTATATATTTCATCCTCTGGCTGGCATAACCACGAAGTTTATATTTGAAAACCACCTACTCCACTACTACGACGGAAAACTTAAAACCACAACAAAGAAAACAACGTAGCGGAAATCATAAGTAGTAGACCAAAACTCGATAAAAGATCCTTGAGTACAATCCTACATCACAAGTATATATAAATACATAACAAGGAACCAAAAGTCCAAAGAGTAGAAAACCGTCGCGAAGCAAAATGGTGGGGGACTAGCGACTGGAACCTCCTGACAGCATCAACCTGAAATGGTAATATCAACGGGGTGAGCCAAATCCTCAGCGGGTATCGGGTTGACATGCATAATATGAAATAACCAATAGAAATAAATATCTGTACAGTCTCTTGGAGTAATGAAAAATGCATAACTGAAAGAAAAGGAGAAGTTGTACTCACCAGGACCTCCTATCAGAATAATAAGGTCGTCAGACCAAAAGTAAAATGTCTCTGTATGCATGTCAAACATATACATCCATCCAATATACAGTAAATAAAATGCAGCAAACACAAGCAATAAATGCAGTCATGCATATGATGTCAATGACATGCCCTGGTCACCCCTGACGCCAGTCAACCATCTCACACACAATGGTGAGACTGAGTGGGTAGGGCTATGACAACTGTGCACTCTGCCATCACTGCTCCTAATGAGTGATCAAGTGGACAGGATGTTGTCGAAGTACACCTATCCTCCTACCCCAAATTATAAGTGGGGGAGCTCAATGCTCTCATCTCCCTGAGCCAGTCCAGAGGAGGGATCCTTGACAGTTACCACTCTGTAGTCACACTACCGATGAGCAGACCAACGGATCACTGACAGAGCAACCTGCTACAACACACTCTGGCTGAATAAAATCACTAACCTATATATGAGTGGTTGTGTGAGCAAATCTATGTAACTGCGATGTGCTCAACAATAATGGAGCTACCAATCGCACAACATGCAATCATGCAAGATAGTGCATGACACTAAGCATGCAAATCCTGGCCATATCTACCTCCATAACATATGTACTAAAAATAAATGGATCAAATAATCGGATCTAAGTACATGGGTCAGATATGGAAAATGTCTAGTCCGGTGTATCATAGGGTATGATATGTCACTACCTCTATGAGCATAAATAATGATGGAAATAATAAATCATAAATGCAGAACAGATGAAAACATGCAACAGGTATCATGTAATGGCATACCTAAGCAATAATAAACATAATTATTACTAAAGGTTATAACCTGCTATGCATATCAATATGACATATCACAAGAGATAAGTCAAGATACCTGCCTCCAATATAGTGCGTGCCAAAAGAAACCCTACGTAAGGCAACTCGTCGCAAATTAGAGTCCTGTAATAAATCATACATGTATAATTTTATTTAGCTAAATTCAAATGAATTAAGTAACTAAAGAAAATGCCCAAACCTAATTAGGGAATACCCTAATCAACATGATCATTCACCCTACCTAAATTTAGTCCCTTGGTCAACTAGGGTTAATTTCCTTAACCCTAATCGTTCCATTATACAATTTGATTTAAGTCTAAACCTAAATTAGCTTGAACTCTCCCAAATATGAACCTAATACCGGAACAATTTACGCCCTTACCTCTTCCTCCCTAGCTGTCTATGATGACCAAGATTCTGGCGATGCAGACCTCCGGCTAACAGGAAAGTGGTGGCTGGAAAACAATTACTGTTGGAACCTCATGGTTTCTGTGGCAGCAACACAGATCATTGCCAATGTCAGATCAGCAAGTACCAAGAACTAGGGCACGATGGAAATCAAAAGAGGTAGATAGTGGAGGCTAGCTCATCCTTGGATCCCCGAACACCTTCTCATGCCGACGATCTAGGGGCATGGGTGAGGTGGAAACTCGGCGTCGGCAATCAAACTCGCAGTTGTCGGTGTCGGAGCTCCATGGTCGGCGACGCTGAAGAGGAGCGACACCAGGAAACCAGGGCACGACTAGGGCCACACCAACGTCGACAGCAAGAAGAATCGAGGAAGAAGGCTCATCCGACGCTAGAGCCCGAGAGGAGGAGACGGAATCGGGAGGGGAGATAGCATCAGCTAGGGCACGCGAGGAGAGGGATTGGCTTGGGTTTTGTACGCTCGGGGAGGAGGAGCGTCACGTTGTCGTTGGTTGAGGAAGAGGAAGAGGAAGAGGTGGTCGACGCCGAGAGGAAGGGAAGCGACGTCGGGTTGGGGGAAGAATCGGGCGGAGAGGACTTAGGGCGTGGGTGAGAAAACGAAGGAAAAGAAAAAGGAAAAGAAAAAGAAAAAGAAAAAGAAAAAGAAAAAAATAAAACTTTTCTTTATTCAATGGGGTAGTCTAAATAGGTTTTTCCATTGTCCAATAATTACCCCCGTTAAACTCGTCATACGAGTTCCGAAAAATTTTTAAAAATTTTCTAAAAATTTCAAAAAATTCCGTTAAGGTTATTTCTCCATTTATCCTTATTATTTAATTAATATTTATTGTCGTATTTTACAAAAGGCGCCTTCCAAAAGTCAATTCAGTTTCTTTTATCCTTCGCTGCTCTGATCGCCTGGGTGACTTTGTCTATCAGGAATTGAGCTCACCTGGACCCATCTTCAGCACCTCATTCCTCGGATGCACCAAGTCTGTCGACTCTCTCCTGTGTTGTCCTTCTCACTAGTTGTGTCTTTCGCTCGACTTGCTGTGCTACTAAGTTCCTGCACACTTAGACATAGAGGTTAAATAACAATATAATCTAACTTAACTTAGTTGATCACATTAAAATTATCTTAAGGTATTTATAAATCTATCTATATCCTTCAAGTAAATTGAGAATAGTAAATTTTAAATGGATTGAATAAAAATTTAAAAACACACGTGAAAAACTACATAATTATTTTGTGAAAACTAGGATTATAATGAAGATGTGCCGTGTGCTTTTGATATTACGAGGGTTAAGTAAGTGAAATATGAAATTCTAAAATTTAGATACGCGGTTCAATAAAATATCTTAAATTTAATGTATTAAACTGGCCTGTGTTTGCTATGTTTTTTTTTTTAGTTTTTAAGACAACTTCAAATTTATTGAAACATTTTTAATAATTATAATTTTAAATGATTTTTATATGATCTAATTAATAATATGTAATTATATGATTATATACATATTATATTAATTTTAAGAGAAAAAAATAATTTTAAAATTTTACTATTATTCTTAAAATATAAAATTCAAACTTTACGGCCACAATGATTAAAACTTTTTTATTCTAACTTTTTTATTTTACCAATCTCTTTAAAAACCGAATCCAATGCCCTTGAAGATCATATTCGTGCATCGTTAGGTAGACAGTTTGATTTCCCGTTTATGGGTAGATTTTACAAAATACGAAACATATCGGGCGTCATAAGTGAAATTAAAGCAGAAGAGGAGATTAAATGTGCGATGTGATTCAAGTAGGGTTTTACAATTCGCTCTTTGGGTTCGATTCGTGACGTCCTTATCTGGTCGGCGGACACTCCGGCTCCGACGCCATGCTTCGCTCCCTAGTCCGCCGCCATGTGCTTGCCCCATCGACCCACCTCCGACGCGTCTTTTTCTCCACTGGAACTTCCGTCTCCTCCTCAGGCGTCACCGCTTCTCCCGATCCCCACTTCATGGCCGAGTACCTCGTGAAAACATGCGGCTTCTCCGCGGGCGATGCTTCCAAGGTCTCCAAGTTGCTCCTTCGTTTTCAGTCCACCGAGAAGCCTGACGCCGTTATAGGATTTTTCAGATCTCAGGGCTTTGATGGCGCTAATCTGAGAAGGATAATAGCTTGGAGACCAGGAATGCTCGGCTGGGATGTGGAGACGCAAGTCGCACCAAAGTTTAAATTATTGCGCGACATGGGATTATCTGAGTCCGACATCATCGGTATCGTTCGGCTGCACCCTATCGTTATTGGCTTCAACAGCGAGAATGCGCTTCTCGCCCGATTCAAGGTTTGGGAAAGTTTATTGGGATCGAAGGAGATCCTCCTCAAGAATCTCCGGAGGTGTGGATGGTTTTTTAGCAGCAACATTGAGAATGTAGTGCGCCCCAACATTAACTTCTTACGGGATGAGTGTGGTATTCCTGAAGAGAGGATTTCTCTCGTCCTTAAAAGGCACCCAGCCTTCTTCACGCAGAAACCAGATTCCCTCCGGGCATTGGTAGATAGAGTTGAGGGGATCGGAATTACCCGGGGATCTGGGATGTTCCTCTGGATCCTTGATGTGCTGCACGGGGTCAGCAGGGAAAAATTTGAGGCCCAAGCCAAGATCATGAACAGCTTTGGTTGGTCGAACTCGGATTTCGTTTCTGTAGTCAAGGTACATCCAACTTTTTTATGGCTTTCCACAGAGGTATTGCAGAGAAAGATGGACTTTCTAGTTAAGGATGTTGGAATGACACCTTTAGACATTGCTAAGCATGCAGTGGTTTTACGATTAAGTTTGGAAAAGAGGTTAATTCCTCGATTTCATGTGATGGAGATTTTAAAATCTGAAGGGTTATGGACTTCACAGATGAAGTTATCTATGTTTTTCTCATCGCCGGGACCAAAATTTTTGCAGAAGTATGTACTCCCTTACAAAGATAAATTACCCAAACTGCTTGAAGTCTTGTGAATTGTAGCTGAGTTTGAGAGGAATATCCAACAGGGGTTTATTTGGGTATGATTTTTTTTCTTGGATGACTCGTTCTAGTTTCTGATATGCTTTACTTATTACTGTCCTTGTTGGCCAATTATAAATGTAATTGCTAATACAGACATGAGGATACTAGTTTTTTTTTTTCAAATTTATTTTCTAGTACCTGATTGACTTGCAAAGCACCTGTTTTAGGAAGTTGTCAGTTGAATTCCTTGCAAAGTAGAAGAAACTGTCTTTTAAAATTTTTAAAAAGTGATTTTTTCCCCTGTTTTCTTTCAGCAAAATTTGATTCATGTTGTGTGGTACAGTGACATCTGCCAAGGTTAATGAGAAGTCACTTTCCTTCAACTTAACCTATCTTATCTCTTAATATTGTTGAAAGCTGAAGGAGAATAGCATTCTGGTTAGAAGCTTCTTTGTTGAGCTTCATTGAAAATGTCACTCTTATTATGTGGATAGTCTGTCACCTACTTAAATTTCCTTTTTGTTAACAAATTCATTGAAAATTACAGTCTATTTCTGAATGCTGTCAATTACAAATTCTTACATATATGTGAAACACTGTTTGCCTGAGATTCTTCTTGTATAGTAATTTGAATTGTAAAGTATGATAAATGTCGATTAGCGGATTCATGAGAACTTGAGGTGCGAGGAGTATACAGACCAAAAAGAGCTTATTTATTATTATTATTCAAAGGTATCTAAAGATCTTATACTACTATATGTATGGTTGTTCTCAAAAGAAGCTCAGGCAATCACCAAGGCAGCTTTGGTTGTTGACTTATATCTCATACTTAACAGCCCCTTTGATCTGTTTTACCTCTTATTGCTTAAATTTTCAAATAAGTATCTCGTTTTACCGCTTATTGCTTTAATTCTTTAATTTTACTGCTTATTTATAAGCTGTTTGATTGGATTTATATTCATCAGTAATCTGTATGTTACTGTGTTATGTGCTTTCTTGCATGTCATTGGGTTATGTGTTTTAGGGCCTTGGAATATGAAGTAATAAAAGGCATCCCGTGCACGAAGTTTCCGCCATGTGAGGTCTCGGGAAAGGATCCATTGTATGTAGTCTTACCCTATTTTTTACAAGAGGTTGTTTCCAGGGTTCGAACTCGTGACCTTTTGGAATATGAAGTATTAAAGGGTAAAGATTAAAAGGCTTGCTACCATGTGTACCAACTATTCTATAGCTGTTAAAATGTATAATAATTAATATAATACTATTGAAATGTTATAGTAGTATTGTATGATAGTTATTTAATGATTTTTATAATTATTTTAAAGTCATTTTGATGAAGTTTAAATAATTTTGATCAAGTTGTTAAGAGTATTTTTGATATAATAGGATTTACAATTCAAAATTTTAGGATCTAAGGTTTAAGGTTTGGAGTTTACCTATAATTGTGTAGGAATTATTTAGTAGCTTCTATAATTATGGAGCATATATTTAGTAGTTTCTACAACTATATAGTAGTAGCTTCTATGACTATATAGTAGTAGTTTGTACAACTATTTTAAAATTATTTTGACCAATTTAAAATGATTTTAATAAAATTTGAATGATTTTAATTAGGTTAGTAAAGATTATTTTGAAATAATAATGTTCAAGGTTTGGGATTTTACACAAGATTTTAAGGTTTAGAATTTAGGATTTAACTATTACTGTGTAGCAATTAAAATTTAAGTAGCTAATACAACTGTTTTAATATGATTTTGATCAATTTAAAATGATCTTGATGAAGTTTAAACAATTTTGATCAAGTTTGTAAATACTATTTTGATATAATAGTACTTTGTGTATAAGTAATTTTGCTTAAAATGAAATAATATATTGTTCATATTGTAGCAACTATTCGGTAGCTATTATACATTGTAGTAATTACTCAATAGTTGCTAAAACATATTTTGGGTATAAAATATTTATAGAACGCTCTTTTGATTTTTTTTTGAAAAAAAAGATATTCTTTTAAAGATGTGTACAATTTGTTCTTTTCATTTTTATCTAAATAATAGATTGTGTAAATCAAAAGTTATTATATTATCTTAAAGAGAAAAGTAATCTTGACAATAATTTCAAGATCACTTATTCGAAGAAAATGTGTCAATGTTTACATTAAATCAAAGGTTATAGTATCTAAAGAGAGATATTTGGTCACTAGCAAATAAGTTAGTGGTGATGACCAAAATGAGGTGAGTTGATCAACTTGATCGAGATACAATCCCCTTGGGTAATGGTGTAGCAACGACAAGGTGTTTTGTGGGTTACTCAAGCATCCATGATTCAATCTCAGTTATGGCGCATTGCAAGATATTCTTCTCTAGTGAGATAGAAAAGTTGGAAAGTTGCCTGTTTAGTAAGGAGTTGTGCACGCTTTTGGATTTGCTTGGTGGGTGGTTTGCTAAGACAAGTCATCCACCTTCAGGATTAGTCGGATTGCAATAACCAAACACTTGGATTATTAAAAAAATGTGAAACTATTGTACACCCAGTAGTTTCTTTTGATAGTCATTGTAAATTACTCCCGTAGTGTAATAAACCCTGACAAAATCAAGTGTTAGGTGAGAAGCTATTGTGCTTTCGAATTTACCTGGTGGGTAAAAGGAAGATCATGTACTTCTAGGACTAGTCGGGTTGAAGGCCTCCATATCTAGATGAAAAAAAAATCACAATTTCTTAGAGGGCACTTTTAAAATTGTTGAATTCTCAAAATGCACACTTAAATTTTATATTGCCCAAAGGGCCATGGGCGGAGCACGTTACATTGTCCTAATTAAACTTTGTCCCGCACACACCTTGCTCTCGCTTCGCCCTTCACACACTCTTAGGCCTCCGCACACCCTCAAGCCTCTGCAGTCCACACTCCACACTCCACAACAAGTTACTTGCCTACTTCCTCTGTAGCACGGAAGCTCAGTCAAAGTAACCCTAATTCCCTAAACCTTTTTTTCCTTATTCCGAAAAAAGATGCGATGCTGGCTTCTTTATTCTTTTGAAATTTACTTTCGATTTGGATTTAATGGTTAAATCTTGATTATAGATGTTTGATTTGTGGCCTTGTTGTGATTTATGAACTGGAGTCGGTCGTTGCCCCACTAGGCAACGACGTTGCGACCTGTGAAGTGAAGAGCTTCAACTTTGGCACTATTATTGGGCCTACCCCGAAATTGGACTGAGGGACCTGCCCTAACAAATTACAAACACCGAATTAATATCCTAGCTCTGCCTTGCAAAGAGCACACTTATTTTTTATTATACCCTTCAAGTCTTTCAACCTTTAAAAAATTAAAGAGCACGCTTATTTTCGATTATACCCTTCAAGTCTTTCAACCTTTAAAAAATTGTTTTTTTATTTAAACTGAACCAAACAAAAGAAATTATAGTTTCATACAAAAATGATTGTAGCCTTCAAAAAGTCTTCTTTTTTGTAAAATAAAATATGTCATTAATTCATGATTATCCTCTGAATGTATAAATATTTTTAATAAAATTTAAAATTTTAATCAAATTTAAAAATAATTTAAAATAAAAAAAAGTAAATAAAAAATTATAAAAATTAAAGGAACGTTAATAAAAGTAAAAAATATTTATTTTATCATTTTAAAAATATCTAATTACATGAGAAAAAATGGAATAAAATTTAAAAATAAATTACCTAGTGTTGATTTCTTGAAACTATTATTATCTTAGTGTTGATTTCTTGAAACCAATATCACCTTCGTACTAATTGCAAGAAATCAACAATCCTGTAGCATTATTATTCAAAGACTTTGAGACAATTAGTATGGACACATAAATTCTTGAAAATTTTTGTATGGGTCTCTGAAATAGGATTTCATAGCATAAATTCCTTTCCCTATACTATCCTTTTTTACGACATGTCAATTTTTTTGAAATTCAAATCAGGTTGAATAACGTCAAGCCAGGAGTGATCGATCTGACTCTACAAAATTTTTTATCGGTCACTAAGATAAATTGATAAATCGAAAAGTACTCGTAGAAAGCAGCTCAAGCTCACTATCCTTTAGTTGCGTGCTTCATTTATCCCCAAATCAAACAAAGATTCTTTGGGAATCCATCTGGATTTTGATTTCCAGTTTGTGGGCAGATTTAAGAAACTGGAAACATACAGGGGGGCAAATGTGAAGTTGTCCCCGAAGCGGGTTTCAAGTAGGGTTTTACAGTTTGCTCTCTGGTCGGACGGCGCGCCGACGCGATGCTTCGCTCCCTAGTCCGCTGCCATGCGCTCCCTCCGTCGACGCAACTCCGTCGCGTCCTCTTTTTCTCCACCGGAACTTCCGTCTCCTCCTCAGGCGTCACTGCTTCTCCCGATCCCCACTTCATCGTCGAATACCTCATGAATACATGCGGGTTCTCCGCCGACGATGCTTCCAAGGTCTCTAAGTTTTGCCCTCGTATTAAGTCCACAGAGAAGGCCGACGCCGTTCTTGGATTCTTCAGATCTCAGGGCCTTGATGGTGCTAATCTGAGAAGGATAATAGCTTGCAAACCAGGATTGCTCGGCTGGGATGTGGAGACGAACCTCGCCCCAAAGTTTAAACTTTTGCGCGAAATGGGATTATCTGAGTCCGACATCATCGTTATCGTTTGGCGGCACCCTACAGTTATTGGCTCCAGCAACGAGAACGCGCTTCTCCGCCGATTTAAGGTTTGGGAAAGTTTATTGGGATCGAAGGAGATCCTTCTCAAGCATCTCCGGAGGTCTGGATGGTTTTTCAGCTGCAGCATTGAGAATGTAGTGCGCCCCAACATGAACTTCTTACGGGATGAATGTGGTATTCCTGAAGACCGCGTTTCTCTTGTTATTAAAGGGGAACCCAGCTTCATCGCCCAAAACCCAGATGCCCTCCGGGCTCTGGTAGATAGAACTGACGGGCTTGGAGTTCCCCGAGAATCTATGATGTTCCTCTGGATCCTTGATGTGCTGCACAAGGTCAGCAGGGAAAAATTTGAGGCCCATGTAAAGATCATGAACAGCTTTGGTTGGTCGAACTTGGATTTTGTTACTGTAGTCAAGAAGCATCCAACTTTTTTACGTCTTTCAACAAAGGTATTGCAGAGAAAGATGGAATTTTTAGTTAAGGATGTTGGAATGGCACCTTTAGACATTGCTAAGATGGCAGTCGTTTTACGATTAAGTTTGGAAAAGAGGTTAATTCCTCGATTTCATGTGATGGAGATTTTAAAATCTGAAGGGTTATGGACTTCACAGATGATGTTATCTACGTTTTTCTCATCGCCGGGACCAAAATTTTTGCAGAAGTATGTACTCCCTTACAAAGATAAATTACCCAAACTGCATGATTTCTTGTGAGTTGTAGCTGAGTTTGAGAGGAATATCCAACAGGGGTTTATTTGGGTATGATTTTTTTCTTGGATAACTCGTTCTAGTTTCTGATATACGCCACTTATTACTTTCCTTGTTGGCCAATTATAAATGTAATTGCTAATACAGACATGAGGATACTAGTTTTTTTTTTTTCAAATTTATTTTCTAGTACCTGATTGACTTGCAAAGCACCTGTTTTAGGAAGTTGTCAGTTGAATTCCTTGCAAAGTAGAAGAAACTGTCTTTTAAAATTTTAAAAAAGTGATTTTTTCCCCTGTTTTCTTTCAGCAAAATTTGATTCATGTTGTGTGGTACAGTGACATCTGCCAAGGTTAATGAGAAGTCACTTTCCTTCAACTTAACCTATCTTATCTCTTAATATTGTTGAAAGCTGAAGGAGAATAGCATTCTGGTTAGAAGCTTCTTTGTTGAGCTTCATTGAAAATTTCACTCTTATTATGTGGATAGTCTGTCACCTACTTAAATTTCCTTTTTGTTAACAAATTCATTGAAAATTACAGTCTATTTCTGAATGCTGTCAATTACAAATTCTTACATATATGTGAAACACTGTTTGCCTGAGATTCTTCTTGTATAGTAATTTGAATTGTAAAGTATGATAAATGTCGATTAGTGGATTCATGAGAACTTGAGGTGCGAGGAGTATACAGACCAAAAAGAGCTTATTTATTATTATTATTCAAAGGTATCTAAAGATCTTATACTACTATATGTATGGTTGTTCTCAAAAGAAGCTCAGGCAATCACCAAGGCAGCTTTGGTTGTTGACTTATATCTCATACTTAACTGCCCCTTTGATCTGTTTTACCTCTTATTGCTTAAATTTTCAAATAAGTATCTCGTTTTACCGCTTATTGCTTTAATTCTTTAATTTTACTGCTTATTTATAAGTTGTTTGATTGGATTTATATTCCTCAGTAATTTGTATGTTACTGTGTTATGTGCTTTCTTGCATGTCATTGGGTTATGTGTTTTAGGGCCTTGGAATATGAAGTAATAAAAGGCAGCCCGGTGCACTAAATTTCCGCCATGCGGGGTCTCGGGGAAGGATCCATTGTACGCAGTCTTACCTTGCTTTTTGCAAGAGGCTGTTTTCAGGATTCGAACTCGTGACCTTTTGGAATATGAAGTAATAAAGGGTAAAAATTAAAAGTCTTGCTACCATGTGTACCAACTATTCTATAGCTGTTAAAATGTATAATAATTAATATAATACTATTGAAATGTTATAGTAGTTATTTAGTAGTTTCTACAATTGTATAATAGTTATTTAATGATTTTTATAATTATTTTAAAGTCATTTTGATGAAGTTTAAATCATTTTGATCAAGTTGTTAAGAGTATTTTTGATATAATAGGATTTACAATTCAAAATTTTAGGGTTTAAGGGTTAAGGTTTCGAGTTTACCTATAATTGTGTAGGAATTATTTAATAGCTTCTATAACTATGGAGCATATATTTAGTAGTTTCTACTTTCTACAACTATATAGTAGTAGCTTCTATGACTATATAGTAGTAGTTTGTACAACTATTTTAAAATCATTTTGACCAATTTAAAATGATTTTAATAAAGTTTGAACGATTTTAATTCGGTTAGTAAAGATTATTTTGAAATAATAATGTTCAAGGTTTAGGATTTTACACAAGATTTTAAGGTTTAGAATTTAGGATTTAGCTATTACTTGTAGCAATTAAAATTTAAGTAGTTAATACAACTGCTTTAAAATGATTTTGATCAATTTAAAATGATCTTGATGAAGTTTAAACAATTTTGATCAAGTTTGTAAATACTATTTTGATATAATAGTACTTTGTGTATAAGTAATTTTGATTAAAATGAAATAATATATTTTTCACATTGTAGCAACTATTCGGTAGCTATTATACATTGTAGTAGTTACTCAATAGTTGCTAAAACATATTTTGGGTATAAAATATTTATAGAATGCTCTTTTGATTTTTTTTGAAAAAAAGATATTCTTTTAAAGATTTATACAATTTGCTCTTTTCATTTTTATCTAAATAATAGATTGTGTAAATTAAAAGTTATTATATTATCTTAAAGAGAAAAGTAATCTTGACAATAATTTCAAGATCACTTATTCGAAGAAAATGTGTCAATGTTTACATTAAATCAAAGGTTATAGTATCTAAAGAGAGGTACTTGGTCACTAGCAAATAAGTTAGTGGTGATAACCACAATGAGGCGAGTTTATCAACTTGATCGAGATACAATCCCCTTGGGCAATGGTGTAGCAATGGCAAGGTGTTTTGTGGGTTACTCAAGCATCCATGATTCAATCTCAGTTACGGCGCATTGCAAGATATTCTTCTCTAGTGAGATAGAAAAGTTGGAAAGTTGCCTGTTAAGTAAGGAGTTGTGCACACTTTTGGATTTGCTTGGTGGGTGGTTTGCTAGGACAAGTCATACACCTTCAGAATTAGTCGGATTGCAATAACCAAACACTTGGATTATTAAAAAAATGTGAAACTATTGTACACCCAGTAGTTTCTTTCGACAGTCATTGTAAATTACTCTCGTAGTGTAATAACCCTGACAAAATCTACTGTTAGGTGAGAAGCTATTGTGCTTTCGAATTTACCTGGTGGGTAAAAGGAAGATCATGTACTTCTAGGACTAGTCGGGTTGAAGGCCTCCATATCTAGATTAAAAAAAAATCACAATTTCTTAGAGGACACTCCTAAAATTGTTGAATTCTCAAAATGCACACTTAAATTTCATATTGCCCAAAGGGCCATGGGCGGAGCACGTTACATTGTCCTAATTAAACTTTGTCCCGCACACACCTTGCTCTCGCTTCGCCCTCCACACACTCTCCAGCCTCGCACACTCTCCAGCCTCTGCAGTCCACACTCCACAACAAGTTACGTGCCTACTTCCTCTGTAGCACGGAAGCTCAGTCAAAGGTAACCCTAACTCCCTAAACCTTTTTTTCCTTGTTCCGAAAAAAGATGCAACGCTGGCTTCTTTATTCTTTTGAAATTTACTTTCGATTTGGATTTAATGGCTAAATCTTGATTATAGATGTTTGATTTGTTGCCTTGTTGTGATTTGTGAACTGGAGTCGGTCGCTACCCCACTAGGCAACGACGTTGCGACCTGTGAAATGAAGAGCTTCAACTTTGGCACTATTATTGGGCCTACCCCGAATTTGGACCGAGGGACTTGCCCTCACAAATTACCAACACCGAACTAATATCCTAGCTCTGCCCCTGCAAAGAGCACACTTATTTTTGATTATACCCTTCAAGTCTTTCAACCTTTAAAAAATTGATTTTTTTATTTAAACTGAACCAAACAAAAAAAAATTATAGTTTCATACAAAAGTGATTGTAGCCTTCAAAAAGTCTTCTTTTTTTTGTAAAAAAAATATATCATTAATTCATGATTATCTCCTAAATGTATAAATATTTTTTAAAAAATTTAAAATTTTAATCAAAATTAAAAATAATTTAAAATAAAAAAAAAAGTAAATAAAAAATTATAAAAAATTAAAGGAACGTTATTAAAAGTAAAAAAAATATTTATTTTATCTTTTTAAAAATATCTAATTACATGAGAAAAAATGAAATAAAATTTTAAAAATTTAAAATTTAAAATTAAAAATTTTTAAAATAAATTACCTAGTGTTGATTTCTTGAAACTAGCATTATCTTAGTGTTGATTTCTTGAAACCAGTATCACCTTGGTGCTGATTACAAGAAATCAACAACCCTGTAGCATTATTATTCAAAGACTTTGAGACAACTAGCATGGACCCATAAATTCTTGTATGAGTCTCTGAAATAGGATTTCATAGCATAAATTCCTTTCCCTAAACTATCCTTTTCTAAGACATGTCAGTTTTTTAGAAATTCAAATCATGTATGTCCATTAATAGATTTCAGTCAAAATTCATTGATGAACATAGCAAGATCTGATTGGACTCATTCCAAGTTCAATAAGTTTCTATAGTATCCCAGAGTACAAATATGTCATGAGTTATTAGCTTGAAGACATTCTCAATAGTGCTCAAAAGGTTTTTAAAATTTCAAGCTTTGAGGCAACTAGCACAAACCCATATGTTCTTGTAGGGGTTGCAAAACTATGATTCCACACCATAAATACCTTTTCAATACTACCCTCTTCCTACATGTCAATTTTTTAGAAATTCAAATTTGATAGGTCTAGGTTTCGGTCAAATTCATTGATAGAGCTAACAAACTTTGATTAAATCCATTCCAAGTTTAGTAGGTTTTTGCAGTGCCTTGGAGTCCAAATGTGCCCTAAGTTTTTGTTTGAAGCATTCAAGCAATATTTAAAAAGTTTTTAAAATTTCAGACTTTGAGGCAACTAGCATAGATCCATAAATTTTTGTAGGGATCTCAGAACTAGAATTCCACACCATAAATACGTTTCCTACACTACCCTCTTCCAATACAATTATTCCACCGTTGGATTGAATTTTACCGGTAAACCGTCTTCAAAGGAAAAATGGGTGGGGGGGATTGGATTTACAACTGAACTATCTCCAACCAGCTAGAAGAATCTTCATGGAGATGATGATGTAGTGAGTGATAATGCTCTACTCGTATCATTCGACCTCTGGAATGGACGCTACAATTGAACCGTCTCCAACCACCTGAAGAACTTTAGTGGAGACGATGGAGGGAGCGACACTTAACTATGTTGATCAAATAAAGAAAGTTCTCATTTCTACTCAGACCATCCCACTCCCAGCCTAGATGCTATTATTGAAACACCTTCAATCGCCAGAAATTCTGCTCATTTCTTTTCTTTATCTTTTGTTTGTATTTGCTTTGCTTTCTTGCTTTGCACTTTGATTGGTCTTGTCTGCACTTTGTGTTGTTTTTGTTTGCATTTCCCTGTTGTTCCTTTATAATGCTTGAGAATCGTAAAAGTTTTTTAAGTTTGATTGTCGAGTTTTGGATTCCATGACATGATTGGATCTTTGTTTGCATGTTGTCGGTTAGTGATGATGGATTTCTATCTTGATAGATTGAGTTTAATAGTTTATATTTACCGAGTGAGGATCTTAGCCGCTTATTCTTTATCTTCGTGTCTATAAGTTACACTCATAATATTTGTTATTCTAGAATTTACTTTGCTTCTTTTTGAGATTATAGTCAGAGGCATGCATGAATGTGATGGAGATTTCTTTCTTGTTCAACTTTTAGTTTATTTCCTTGCTTAGTTACTAGTTGAATAATCCACCTACCTCGTTCTAGTTTCTGATATGCTTTACTTAATTACTTTCCTTGTTGGCCAATTATAAATGTAATTGCTAATACAGACATAAGGATACTAGTTTTTTTTTTTTTTTTTTCCAAATTACTTATCTAGTACCTGATTGACTTGCAAGGCACCTATTTTAGGAAGTTGTCAGTTGAATTCCTTGCAAAGTAGAAGAAACTGTATTTTAAAATTTTTAAAAAGTGTTTTTTTGTTTGTTTTCTTTCAACAAAGTTTTGGTTGACAGTGACGTCTGCCAATGTCACTTAGAAATCATTTTCCTTCGATTAAACCTATCTCATCTCTTAATTCTATTGAAAGCTGATGGAGAATAGCATGCTAGTTAGAAGCTTCTTTGTTGAGCTTCATTGAAAATGCCACTCTTATTATGTGGATAGAGTCTATCACCTACTTAAATTTCCTTGTCTGTTAACACAAAAATTACAGTCTATTTCTGAATGTTGTCAATTACAAATTCTTACATGCATGTAAGGTACTGTTTGACTGAGATTCTTCTTGTATAGTTATTTGAATTGTATAAATATAGATTAGTGGATCAATGAGAACTGCAAGTAATATATCTGACAAATGAACACTTAGGATTATCTGGTGAAGCGTCAATTTAATTTGGTTTAAATTGTATAAAATGGAATTTAATCACAAATGTACAATTATTATTATTATATTAATGAATAAGTTGATAATATATATAATAAATAAATTTATATATTTTTAAAATATAATTAGATATGTAATTATCTTATTATATATTTTTTAAATTTATATATATTTAGATATGTGATTAAAATTTTTAATTATTTTAATAGATTTTATTTTCCCTAGAGTTCCTCCCCAATTTTTTTTCGCCGACAGCCGGTGCACCTTTGCCCGTCCCCCCTTCATGCGCTTCACCCTCCACAGCTCCTCCAGCACCGCCCTCCACTTCTCCTTCCCCGTCTTCCTGCACTTCACCCTCCATAGCTCCTCCAGCGCCTCCATCCACCTCTCCTTCCCCTTCTCTGACAGCCACCCCCCGCACCCTCCACCGCGCATCGCTCGGTTCAGCACCGAGCTCAGGTAGTATCCGAGCGCCAGCGACGCCCACGACAGTGACGGCGCCAGTGATCGCATCGTCGTTGGCGCCTCTCTGAAGAAGAACTCCAGCTGCCCAGCCAGCGTGAACAAGTCCGCCGAGCCCAGGAACAGTTATTGGAACGGCACCCAGAAGAATGTGATCGGCAGCGGGCCCTCAGACCCCTCCCCCACCTGCCTCGCCACCTGCTTCCGCTTCGCCTCCACCACCGCCGCCACTGCCATCGCTACTACCGAGAGCACTAGCTCGAACCCGATCCTTTGCAGGTGCGTGATGCCTGTCTCGTTCCCCATCGCGCGGCGCGCGAGGGGCACGATAGTGTGGTCGTATAGCGGCGCGATGGCCATGATGAAGACGACAGGGAAGACCGGCAGCGATGCCGACGGGATCGTGAGCCTGCCTACGCACGTGTCCATCGTCTCTGCCTGCTGCACCGAGAAGGTCGAGAGCTGCGCGAGGCAGCAGCTGAGCATGATGGTCGATGTGAAGATAGGAAGCAGCTTCATCACCACCTTGACGTCCTCCACTTCCTGCCATGAGCAGGAGAGCGAGCGGTGGAGCGGCAGAAAACCTGCTCTTGCTTATCTCCTATTCTTCAAAGGGTATTTTTGGAAAAAAAATATTGATAACCCTGGAATCACAGAAAACCTAAGATTTTCAAAATTTTCTGATTCCTGGTTCTATTCCCTAATTGCTGATGTGGCGGGAATGTTGCATTACCAGGTATCATCAATTATTTAAACCAAACAAGGTTATCGTTGATAACCAACTAAGGTTATCAGCGATAACTCCGAACCAAACACGCCCTAAAAGTTCAGTTCGATTACACCCTTATTTGTCGACATCATGACATCCCGTAATAAACCTTAACTCCACAAGATTTAAGTAAGAAGTAAGCAGAAATAAATCCGGAGTTTGAAGGATAAACCAACACTATGGAAGGCATAAAGAACATTGGTCAAAATCTTAAGTACTATTTCTTCAAGCAAATGGAACTTTGGTCAACTAGTTATGGTGGCTTAATAATATGTGGCATATACATGCAAGTGGCCGCGACAGAAAGATGAACTTTTCTTACTTGGCAAATCTCTTAGTCCAGTCGACCGCTATCATGTCATGCTTAGCTCGATTTGTCAAATATAATTGAGCAATGCTTGAGTTGCGGGGAGTATCTGCAAGAACGATAGAGGGGGAAAAACAACATAGGAAGAGCGAAAACGAATACGGTTCCAGGTCTAATTGAACAATTAACGAAGTAGAGAAAAAGATGTACACATATAGGGGTCAGGATTAGAGCATCTTCAAGGCTTGTGAAGAGATTTGTGAAATGGAAAAACTGAATAAAAAAATTTTAAACATTGTAGGCATAGACGGATGTATTCAAGGGCTATATTGGGCTATAGCCCAGCCCTATCAGCCCAAAAAAATAAAAATAAGTGAAATGTTTAATTCTCTATTCTGCCGTTTGCTCTTGACAGACTCCTCTTGATCTCTAACACTGCGCCGTTTGACGATACCGCGAACTCGAAGGCGGTGCTCGGCATCCAACTGTGGAGACGTGGAGTGACTCCTCTGCATCGGCACGACGACACCGTTGCACCAGGCCTGGTAGCGTATGTGTATCTCTGATCTCTCCGACTTCGAGGACGAAAGTGGAACAATTGGATAGGTAACCCTAACCCTAAATCCCTAATATTTTCTTTTCTCTTTCCTGCGATAACTTATTTGCAATTGTCTCCTGACTTCTGTTGTCGTGGCCGCCATTGAGCAGCCAACGTTGTGTCTTCATTGCCAATTGCCAAAGCATTGCTTATTTGCTTTGCACGTTGCGTCACTGTCGCCTTAGTTTTTCTAAAGCGATGATTTTGTCACTACTTGAGTTGTTAACTTGCTTGACTTGCTTTGGTAAATGGTAATCAATAGAGTAAATCTGTAAATATACTTTGGTAATCAAATAAAGTAATATAATTATTTTATTGATTAGTACCCTGTACCCTTAATTTGACTTTAACTTTTTAATATTTTATTTTTAGAATTAGATTATAATTTATATTTTATCTTAAACTAGTTCCTCACATAATTCTTTGAGTCATTAATTGTTTATTTATTTAGGAGATATAATTGAACTATCTTAAATGGAACATCAATCTGCTACATTGAAAGGAAAGACATTAATATCCTCTTTCTTTAAAAAGAGAGATCGTGAAACTAGTGAAAGTACTTCAATTCCTACTACAATGGAACATCAATCTAGTGAGAATCTTCTCATTCCTAGTGTTCAAATCCCTTCTATTTCTTCTCCTAACGAAGATCATCAGTCATCCTCTACTTGTATTGTACGAGATCCGGGAAAAAGAAAACAAATATGTGAATATCATGTTAATATACGAGATGAGATAAGACGTTCATATCTAAAGATGGGGCCTTATCAACCAGATATGTTGGAGTATCCGGCTACAAAATTTGGAAGTCAAAATCGTCGATTTCAGAAAAAATGGTTCCAGAAATTTCATTGGTTGGAATATTCGCCTTCAACAAATAAGGCATATTGTTTTTATTGTTTTCTTTTTCTGAATGATATTAATTCATCTAATATCTCAGCACTGGTCAATGAAGGATTTGACAATTGGAAAAGAGTAAATCAAGGAAAAACATGTGCATTTCTTGCTCATATTGGTTCTGTAGCTTCTTCACCGCATACTATGTGTGAGAGAAGGGTTGAAAATTTGATGAGACCTTCTCAACATATCGATAATGTGATTCATGTTCAAGCTAAAGAGGAAAAGGAGAAAAATCGTTTGCATTTGAGGACCTCAATTGTCACTGTTCGCTGGCTAGCACTTCAAGGTTGTGCCTTTAGAGGCAACGATGAATCTTTATCTTCATCTAATCGTGGAAATTTTCTTGAATTGGTGAAGGCTTTTGCAAAAATGAGTACAGAAATTAATGAAGTTGTACTAGAAAATGCTCCAAAAAATGCTCAATATATTGCTCCAGAAATTCAGAAAGAGATTTTACATATTATGGCCAATAGAGTACGACAGATGATTCGTAAAGAAGTTGGAGATAAAGTCTTTTGTATTCTTGTTGATGAAGCACAAGATATATCTAAACGGGAGCAAATGACCATTATCTTGAGGTTTGTGAATAATCATGGGATTTTGACAGAAAGATTTTTTGTCATCAAAAGTGTTAGTGACACTACCTCATTGAATCTGAAAAATGAAATATCAAATGTTCTTATACATTATGACTTACAAGTTAAGAAAATTAGAGGTCAAGGATATGATGGTGCTAGCAATATGCGTGGTGCATGGAATGGACTTCAGGCATTATTTCTCAGAGATTGTCCTTATGCATATTATATCCACTGCTTTGCTCATCGACTACGACTAACATTGGTTTCTGCAGCCAAGGATGTCAGCGTTATTTGAGAATTCTTTTCTCATTTAGACAATATTGTCAATATTGTCACTTCTTCTACTAAGTGTATTGCTGAGTTACGTACTGCACAAAGAAATGAAATTGAACATATGTTGGCAATTGGAGAACGTGATTTTGGAAGTGGGGCCAATCAGATTGGTAGTTTGCAACGGGCAGGAGCTACTCGTTGGAGTTCTCACGATGACTCAGTAAAAAGCTTGATAGGTATGTACGCTGCAACTTGCAAAGTTTTTAAAGTTCTTAGTGACTATTCTCCAAATGCAAGAGTTAAGGCTGAAGTTTGGGGAATTTACAGAAACATGGCAAGCTTTGAATTTGTGTTCATTTTGTACTTAATGCATAAAATTATGAGAACAACAGATACTCTTTGTCAAATTTTTCAAAGAAAATCTTAAGATATTTTGACTGCTATTACATTTGTCTCTACTACCAAAACTATCCTTCAAGAACTTAGAGAATGCGGTTGGGAAGAATTTCTTCATGAAGTGAAAGTTTTTTGTTCGAGAAATGAAATTGATGTGCCTGACCTTGATTGCCAATATAAGATCGGTCGTTCTCGTCAGCAAACTACAGTTGAGCATCATTACCACTTTGATGTTTTTAATGTAGCAATAGATTCCATCTTGATGGAGTTAAATACTCGGTTCAATGAGTCATCGATGGAACTACTTTCTCTTAGTACAGCTTTAGATCCTAAAAATTCATTTGACTCAATCAACAGTGATGATATTTGCAAACTTGCAAAGAAGTTTTATCCTGAAGATTTCACAAGTTAAGACATCGTTGCTTTGGAGTATGAATTGGTACATTATAAACTTGATGTAGTGCAAAATTTGAAGGTTTCAACACTTGTTAAGTTGTGTCAGCAATTGACTGAGAGTGGGCGATCAAAGGTTTACATTATGTTGACTAGATTGATTCATCTTATTTTGACGTTACCTGTTTCTACCGCCACTACTGAGCGAGCATTTTCAGCAATGAAGCATGTGAAGACGGCACTTCGCAATAAAATGGAGGGTGATTTTCTTGAAGATTGTTTAACACTCTATATTGAACGAGATTTAGCTAAAGATATAGATGTATATTCTATTATAGATGAATTTTATGTTTCAAAATCTCGTAGGGCACAATTTTGAGCAGTATAATGTAATAACTTTTTTTTTGGTTATATATCTATAATTTATTATATTTTTTAATAATAATATATAATTTGTTATATTAAATTTAAGCCCACCCCAACTCTAATTCGTGGATCCGTCCCTAATTGTAGGTATAACATTTGAAGTTTATAGTTTAAGCGTAATAGTGAAATTTTAAAATTATTTTTTTAAATTGATGTAATTTGCATGTAGCTATATTATGAGTTGGATCATATAAAAATCTTTTAGAGCTTTAACTATTAAAGATATTTTAATAGATTTTTAAAATATTGATATGACATGATGTAACATATTGGAATTATAAAAACGGTAATGCTAAATGGCCAGAATCTGGCCAGCTAGAATTCATGCATGCATGTATAAGGGTATTTTAGTAATATCATATGCATATATTAAATACATGCATGTACATACATGTATTATGATTGGATGATAGAGAATTCTAGCTAGCCAGATTCTGGCCAACAAGATTTACTCTTATAAAAAAAGTGATCATGTCCGAGCGCTGAGTCGACGGACGCTGGGGACGTGGCACGCTCCGCTGTCTCCAACTGGTGGTGTAGCTTTCTGGCGAACCTGCAAAGAAGCCGAGCCGGGAGGGGTTTCCCGGCGATGGCCCTCCGACGCTCAAGTCAGGCAACGAGAGAGGCAGCGTAATGTGGCTACAGTAAAGAGTTGTGCATACCTTCGTCGACGTCTGGGGTCCTTATATAGGACCCCGGGGAAGCGCGGGCATGCTTCCCGACGCGTGCACGCTTCCCCAAACATACCTTAACGAGCTCGTGTCAGAAAAGTACCTCTGGCGCCATTCCGCAATCGTCCGAGCATATCCCTGATGTGACGGTGGAAGCTTCCACCATATGATCCTGTGTACGGCTCGACCGCCAACTCTGCTGCTTGTCGGCGGCAGGTGTCTCGAGGATGATGTTATCCCCTGTCTCCTTTGTCCTCTTGCGTTCCCTGTCTGTTCCAGGGCCGAGCGGGTAGGCCGCTTGGCAGGCGTATTAATTCTGCATCGGTCATATGCTCGGATGAGACTGCTTCTGCATGTGTTGCCTTGTGCACCGGATGAACGGACATCCCGCTCGGCCTTGAAACCCTTTTTACCTATTAGCATCGGAAACCCGACCCCCAGTTGGGTTGTCTTCCTTCAGTTCAGGGGATTCACGGCCGGTCGGCCTGCGATGCCCGGTCGGTCGACCTGCTTCGTCCGGTCGGGCAGTCTCCTGGTTGAATCTCCAGACCTTTGACCTCCACGTGTTATTGACCTTCTGCCAGTGAGGGTCCCCCGTCTTTATCACCGGATCACATGCCTCCCCTTCAAGTCTAGTCGAAGGAGGTCCTAAGTCCGATTGACTGGACTATGAGTTCGGTCGAGCGACATTCACTTTGCCGCTCCTAAAAGTGTATTTCTGATCGGCTATAGGAGGCCCCTTCGGTCGATCGACGAGTTGATGGCTATGCCTTGCAGATTTTGATTTCCATTCGCTGCTTGTTGCGCTACTGTTTTGGGGGCGGTCGGAGTCATCGGGTCTCCTCGGAATTCGTGTCAATCCCCATTAAGCTGCCCACGCGCAAGTAATGACGCTCATTAAATGCCGCCCAATTGCTAATCGCCACCTGGCAAGTCCGCCGTCATCGTACGGTGAGGGCATCAGCTTCGATTTGACAGGTGTTGGTTCAAATCCGACGGTCCGATGTCATCGCTCCTCCCGATGACCTGGATCGGACGGTTGTGGTGAACTGAGCCCGGGGTTTATGAAGCGCCGACGCTGACCCCCCTTTCATCGTTCTTGCCTTTGCGTTTTTGGTGATTCCTCTCGCGACCATCTTCCTGACGTTCGCTTACCTCGGTGCTCCGATGAACTTTCGACCTTCTCCTTCACGCTTCGCTCCCAGTAAGCCTTCTCCTATCTCCACTTTCTTCCGTTTTCTCCCTTCTGGTGGTCTTTGCATTCGTTCAATATAGTTTCGGTCTCCTCCGTCATCCCTTTCATTTCTCTTCCCTCGATCCTTCCTTCCTCGCTACTGTTCCAGCGATGGCTAGCACCTCGCAGCCTTCTGATCCCCCTCCTGGCCTATGGTATATGACCATAGTCAGCCGGTTTGACGAGACTGACGCGGGATGTTTCCTTAACGAATTTGAACTCCCTCCTGACCATAGACTAGTTTTAGCCACCTCTTTCGACCAGCCCCACAACTCGCCGATCGACACCGTTTGCTTCTTCCGCGACCAATTCGTGGCCGATCTGCGCTTCCTACTACATTCTTTTATCCGGGAGGTTTGTAATTATTTTCGCATCCCACTCGGCCAACTTGTCCCCAACTCTTTTAGGCTGTTGTGCGGCGTAGTAATCCTTTTCAAGCTGCACGGCATTCCCCTAGTCCCCAAAGTCTTCCATTACTTTTACTATCCCAAACAGTCCGAGTGGGGTACTTTCCTCTTCCAGTCGCGGATCGGCCTCGTCTTCTTCGATAAGATGCCTACCTCGAACAAGCACTGGAAGGAAAATTATTTTTACCTTCGCTTTCCCGAACTGCCATCCTTTCGCACCCAATGGCAGATCACCGTGCCGAGCCCGCCTGACCTCGGTAAATACAAGAGCCAGCCGGACTATCTTCATGCAGCCAATCTACTGGCCGGCCAAAGGTTCAATATCGATAAACTACTTCACGAGGGGTGTTGTACATATTTGGCTTGAGCCCGATCCGAACAAAGCTTCCGAGCAGCATGGGTAAGCACTTTCCTTGTCATTTTTCCTTTTGGTCTAACTGATTTATTCTTCTATTATGCAGCTGACATCATGTGGCATGCCAAGGTTGCTGATCGGCTGAAGTTGAAGGCTGCCGAAATTGAGGCGGTGGCAGCCAAGGAGATGGCCGATCGTGGCATCGAGCTGGTCGGCTCGCATGAGGGCTAAAGCGGAGGAACTCCAATTGAGGCCCGAGAGTCTGCCGCTCAGGTCATTGCAACTGGAGCGGTCGAGGATGCTATCTCTTCGGTCGGTCAGCAGCCTACGTTAGAGGGCGCAGAGCGGTCGGCAGGCGATTCCCCACTGATAGTACGCAAGCGACGCCGGATGGCCATTGCGCACGCTGAACCGGTGATTGGGCCAGTCGACGCCCCCTTAGAGGCAATCGACCCGCTACCCGCCACACATGAGGCCATCTCGTCTAATCGGACTCCCTCCTAGCTCGACCAGCCAGCAGCTTCGACTGGGGCGCCACCTGTTAGTTCTGTGCCCCGGGTCCGCCTTCGGCTCAAGCGCTCGGACATTATTTCTGCACCGCTCGGCAAGTCATCCAGCCGAGTCGTTTCTTCCCAATCTGATCCAAGCGGTCGCCGAATGATCAAGTTCGTCCTCCGTCTTCTCACCGAGGAGTTCCTTTTGGTGGCGGATCAGCCTACTGCTCCCGAGCATCAAGATACCATCCGAGGGCCGCTCGCCAAGACGTGGGAAGATGCGAGGGCTCGAGTTGCCCTGATGACTCCCGGTCAGCTAGCGGACAGCCATATGCAGCAAGGCACCGGAGTATGTTTCTTAACACGCTATTATGACGACTTCACCAGGTTCCTGACATTATCCCATCCGAACGCAGCAATGGGTGGAGAATATTGTGGTCAGCAATCGTCTCACCGAACTGGAGGAGGAGTTGAAGAAACTCCAAATTTCTGGAGGGGCGCCGGTTGAGGGGCCCTCGTATGCTACGCTTAGGTCCGAGCTGACCCAGACAGAAAACTGCTAGCGACCGAGCAGCACAAGTCTTCCGGCCTGGAAACCAGGGTAGCTAGACTCGAAATCCAAGTCAAGTCCCATGACTACCAGATCACTGTGGCCACCAACAGAAAAAATAAGGTCGTAGCTGATCTGGACGCGATGAAGGTGCAGGTCCGAGCGCTGGAGCAGCACGTCACAGAATTGACCGACCTGCTATCTGCTGAGAAAGAGAGCCGATCTGCCACTGAAGCTAAACTGTAGACAGATAAGGAAGAGCTCCAAGGGGCTCTCGACACCTCCCGAGCAGCGCTAAAGGAATACCAGAACGGAGAACCTGACCGCTTCAAGGTGTTGAGACAGAACTACCTTCGATCGGACGCATTTGGTGACAAGTTTAGTGATCAGCTAGTTCTGTCCTTTGAAGAGGCCATCCGGGCGACAACTGTCTATCTGAAGGCTAAGGGTCATCTCCCTGAGGACACCTCTATTCCTTCTCGAGACATAGCCAGCCTGCTGGAAGCTGTTCCGGAGTCCATCTTCGAGCCCCTGGAGTGAGGAGCGTTTATGATTTCCTTGAGTAATGTTTTTTGTAACTCTTCTGATCGGCTCTAAGGGCCTGAATTTTAATGAAGATATGCCGTCTTTTTATTAGCTTACTCTTTGTCAATACTTGTGTCCTCCGATCGGAGCGTGAACTACTATCGTCTCCCCCTTTTTCTTCTCGTTAATCGTTTCTCGTCCTGCCTTGCTTTCCAAAGGAATTTTTCACGAAGTATTCTCTATAACTAGGCCGCTCGCCTGAACACCCCCACTTCTTTACATGGAATCCTCGCTAGATGTTCATAAAATATCTTTGATAACTTGGTCGATCGGCCTATTGACTCACGGGTCGACCTTTTTATTATCTTTGTCCGGCCGGAGGGTTTATAGTCGCCGGTTCGACTCTAGGGTTTAACGTCGGAGCTCGACGGTCTTCAAGCCGGAGGGTTTATAGTCGCCGGTTCGACTCTATGGTTTAACGTCGGAGCTCGACGGTCTTCCGACCGAGGGGTTTATAGTCGTCGGTTCGACTCTAGGGTTTAACGTCGGAGCTCGACGGTCTTCAAGCCGGAGGGTTTATAGTCGTCGGTTCGACTCTAGGGTTTAACGTCGGAGCTCGACGGTCTTCCGACCGGGGGGTTTATAGTCGCCGGTTCGACTCTAGGGTTTAACGTCGAAGCTCGACGGTCTTCCGACCGGGGGGTTTATAGTCGCCGATTCGACTCTAGAGTTTAACGTCGGAGCTCGACAGTCTTCAAGCCAGAGGGTTTATAGTCGCCGGTCTGACTCTAGAGTTTAACGTCGCTGCTCGACGGTCTTCAAGCCGGGGGGTTTATAGTCGCCGATCCGACTCTAGAGTTTAACGTCGCCGCTCGATGGTCTTCAAGCCGGGGGGTTTATAGTCGTCGGTCCGACTCTAGAGTTTAACGTCGTCGCTCGACGGTCTTCAATGATAAGCTTATAGCTCGGATAATATACTCCCGGCCGAACGGCACGAGGTCTTCGCCATCGAGCATTTAGCTCGGATAATATACTCCCGGCCGATCGGCACGAGGTCTTCACTATCGAGCATTTGACTCGGATAATATACTCCCGGCTGAACGGCACGAGGTCTTCGCCATCGAGCATTTGACTCGGATAATATACTCCCGGCCGAATGGCACGGGGTCTTCGCCATCGAGCATTTGGCTCGGATAATATACTCCCGGCCGAACGGCACGGGGTCTTCGCCATCGAGCATTTGGCTCGGATAATATACTCCCGGCCGAACGGCACGGGGTCTTCGCCATCGAGCATTTGGCTCGGATAATATACTCCCGGCCGAACGGCACGGGGTCTTCGCCATGCCTTTATACAACTATCCGATGGGCGCACAGTGCTCATGCCTTTGCTTTGTTCTTATAGCTTTCATTCCTGCAGCCAAAAGATACATTCGAACGACATATTCATGAAATACATTACATCGGCGCACCTTTCATCCGGCCCGATAGGGCTGGAGGTGGTTTGCGCTCCATGGCCTATCCAGTCGCCGTCCATCCTCATCCTCCAAGTAGTAGGCTCCCGATCGGAGCTTCTCGACGACCTTGAAGGGTCCCGCCCAGGGAGCCTCCAGCTTGCCTACGTCACCAACCAGCTTCACTTTCTTCCAGACCAAATCGCCCACCTGGAATGCTCGAGGAATCACGCGGCGGTTGTAGTTCTGCCTCATTGTTTGCCTGTAGGCCATCAGCCGAATGGACGCTTTGGCTCGCCCTCGTCGATCAAGTCCAATTCTAGCTGCCTCCGCTCGGAATTCGCCTCGTCGTAGTTCTAGATCCGGACGGACTCTACGCCGACTTCGACTGGGACGACCGCCTTGCCCCCATACACCAGGTGGAACGGTGTTACTCACGTTCCCTCCTTAGGGGTCGTGCGGATGACCCATAAGACTCCCGGCAACTCGTCCACCCAACTTCCTCCCATGTGGTCGAGCCGAACTCGAAGAATTCGGAGTATCTCCCGGTTGGCTACTTCGACTTGACCATTGCTTTGGGATACGCCACAGACGTAAAGTGCTGCTCAATGTCATATCCCTTGCACCATTCCTCGAGCTGATTTCCGACGAACTGTCGCCCGTTGTCCGACACGAGCCGATGTGGAATGCCGAACCGACAGATGATGTTTTGCCAGATGAATTTCTTGACCATGTGCTCGGTTATCTTGGCCAATGGCTCAGCCTCTACCCACTTGGAGAAGTAATCTACTGCCACCAATAGAAACTTCCGTTATCTGGTCACCATAGGGAAGGGTCCTACGATGTCCATGCCCCACTGGTTGAACGGGCAAGACACTGTGGACGTTTTCATTTCTTCCGTCGGCTTATATGAGAAACTGTGGTACTTCTGACAGGAAATACACGTTGTGACGGTCCGAGCGGCGTCCTCGTGTAGCGTTGGCCAGAAGTATCCGGCCAGCAGGATCTTCCTAGCCAAAGATCGGCCGCCCGGATGACCTCCGCAAGATCCTTGGTGTACCTCCTGGAGAATGTATTCTGCGTCCTCTGAGCTGACGCATTTTAGCAGCAGTCGGGAGAAAGCCTTGTTGTAAAGCTGATCTCCGATGAGAGTGAACCGGCCGACTCTCCTCCTTAGTAGCTGAGCTTCTTCCCGATCGGACGGTGTGGCCCCTGAGCGCAGAAACTCCATGATGGTTGTTCTCCAATCGCTCGGGAATGTGAGGCCTTCCATCCGGTCTATATGCGCTACCAAGGATACTTGCTCGATTGGTTGCTGGATGACGACCACCGATATCGAGCTTGTGAACTTGGCTAATTCATCTGCCGCCTGGTTCTCCGCTCGGGGTATCTTCTGGACCACTACCTCGGTGAAGCCGGTCTTGAGTTTCTCAAATGCCCCCGCGTACAATCTGAGTCTTGCATTGTTTATCTCAAAAGCACCCATGAGTTGCTGAGCGGCAAGCTGGGAATCCGAGTGGATCACGACCCGACTGACTCCAACATGCCGTGCGGCTTGCAATTTGGCTATGAGGGCTTCGTACTCTGCCTCATTATTTGTTGCCTGATAGTCCAGCCGAATGGACAAATGCATCCGCTCTCCCTGAGGCGAAAGTAGCATGATCCCAATTCCTCTTCCGAGCCGAGTGGACGATCCGTCCACATATATTTTCCACGTAGCTTCGGGCTCGGGTTTTTGTATTTCGGTCATGGAATCTGCCAAGGACTGTGCTTTGATCGCCGAGCGGGATTGGTATTGGATGTCAAATTCGCTTAGCTCCGTCGTCCACTTGATGAGTCGTCCGGATGCTTCAAGGTTCAAGAGTACCCTTGCTAGCGGGCTATTCGTCATCACAATAATGGTGTGTACAAAAAAATAATGACGCAACCTCCGAGCGGCAAGAACCAAGGCGAAAGCCAACTTCTCGAGACCAGTGTAGCGAGACTCAGCATCCTTTAAGATATGGCTTAAAATGTACATTGGCTGCTCCTCGCCGCTCGACCTTACTAATGCTGAGCCAACAGCATGCTCAGTTCAAGATAAATAAATGTGAAACAGCTCACCTACGGCTGGTTTCGCCAACACGGGTAAGGAATTCAGGTAAGTCTTCAATTCATCGAATGCCCGATCGCACTCCTCGTCCCATTGAAACTGTTGGAGTGTATACTGAAAGCCTAAGCTTTGTAAACATTCATTATGAATAAAGAATCACATTTGGTCAAATTGTCTACATTTAGTTGTAGTTGTTCAATTAATTTATACTGTAGATAACATAGTATGTGGTGTCACATGCAGAAGATGATGTTATCAGTACCTTATAAATTATAAACAATAGCTCACTACCAAAATGGAAAGGAACAAACCATTAGAAGGTCGTAGTGTAATTAGGTATCAGTTTATCTTGACTGTATAATTACACTAGTACACTTAGAGTGTATTGAGTAGGACCATTTGAGGTCGTTTCTTTTATACTGATTTTATAAAGAAACAAAGACCTCGGTTATTATGGAAGTGTGTGCTCTTAATCCTGATATAATAACAAGCACATATATTTGATATTTATTTCTTTAATTTATCAATGGGTGAGATTTAGTTCGATGAATCAATAAGCCGGATAAGTTGGGAAATGGTATCACTTATAGTGTGTGTTGTTGATTATAGAAGGAAACTGTGTCCTAGAGATACTAGGTTGAGAATGTCCCCAAGAGGAGCTCAAAAGGATTGTCATGTTAAACCCTGCAGGTGGACTTAGTCCGACATGACGATGAAGTTGAGTGGTACTACTCTTGGAGCTAGATATTAATTAAGTGAGTTGTCAGTAACTTACTTAATTAGTGGACATTTGTTATCTTAAACACAGGGAGACTAACACACTCATAATAAGAAGGAGCCCAAAAATGTAATTTGAGATTGGTGCGGTAGTTCAATAATAATTCTCTAGTGGAATGAATTATTATTGATAAAATTAAGTTGTGTGTTCGGGGCGAACACGGGATGCTTAATTTTATCGGGAGACCAAAACCAATTTCTCCTCTCGGTCCCTATCGTAGCCTCTTAATTATAGAGTACTATACCCACCTATACCCACCTTCTTACCCATCCTATAGGGGGCCGGCCAAGCTAGCTTGGAGACCAAGCTAGGGTCGGCCATGTTTTGGTTCATGGGTGAATTCATGTGGCCGACCCTAGCTTGAACTCAAGCTTAGGTGGTCGACCCTATTAAAATAAAAAGGAATTTTATTTTTTAAATTTTTCTTATGTGGATAACATGATTTAAAAGAGAGTTTAAAAATTTAAATCTTTCCTTTTATAAGATTCTACAAAAGATTAAGAGAAGAGTTAAATTTCTTTCCTTATTTGTAGATTAAAAGTGATCCGGCGGTAAGAATGGGGGGGCCCACCCTCTGAAGGGTCCGAGCGGAGCTAGAGATAACCCATCCATGGGCTTGGGTTTCCGACGCTAAGGCAGGAGGATCGAAGGGCCGAGCGGGTTGCCCGTATCCCGCTCGGCTAGGATCGAAGGGCCGAGCGGGTCGCCCGTTCGACCAAGATAAGGGCGAGGGTACAAAGGTAGCCGAGCGGCCTATTCGCTTGTCTCGGGATCTGGGATGTCAGAGAAGGCATGTCTGATGGTTGGGCCGTACACAAGATTACACGATGGAAGATCTCGCCGTCACATCATGGAAAGGTTGATACAGTAGCAGTATGGCCTCATGGACGTCTTCCTGACAGATCCATGTCTGGGCATGGCCCTTCTGACAGGCCCATACCTGGGCATGGTCAAAAGGAGGTGGTTGCTTTGATTGGCGCGCCCAGGCTTCTTTGAGAGGTCTATATAAGGTCTCCATTTCTTCACCGGAGGTACACGAGTCTTCTACTTAAAAGCCACTTCTTTGCTATTTCCTCGCCTGACTTGAGCGTCGGAGGGCCGTCGCCGGGACACCCCTCCCGGCTCGGTTTTGTTGCAGGTTCGTCGGAGCACTCGAGGATCCAGCAGGGAGCGCCACGTCCCCAGCGTTCGTTGACCCCTGGTTCGGACAGGATCAAAAAGGTTGATTTTAATTTTGATAAAAACTTTCCTTTTAATCATGTTCATAATTTAAAAGAGAGTTTAAAAATTAAATATCTCTTTTATAAAGCTTCTACAAAGATTAAGAAAAGATTAGATATCTTTCCTTATTTGTAGATTGGAAGAGATTTTAATTTTTAAAGATAACTTTCTTTTTATCCACATGTTTAAAAGAAATATTTTAATTTCCTTTTTATTGACCATCATGAAGGGAAAAATTATTAGAGAAATTTTAAAAAATTTTCGGAAACAAATTAGGAAAGTTTTAATTCTTGATTGAATTAAATTTCCTTTGCTTGGTTTAAAGTGGCCGGCCACATTGTTGATGAGAACAAATTATTTTTAATTAAATAAATTTTCCTTATCAATGGTAAAAGAATTAAGGAAATTTTTATTTAAATTTCCTTATTTGCCAAGGCCAAGAATTATAAAAGAGAGGGTAGAGGTGTCTTCATGGCGAACAACTCTATTATTTTTCCTCTCTCTTTTTCTTCCTTGGTGTGGCCGGCCATCCTCTCCTCCTTTCTTCTCTTTGATGGCCGAACCTCATCCTTCTTGTGGAGACTCATATGGTGGCCGGATCAAGTTTAGAGAAGAAGAAGAAGAAGGAGAGAAAGAAAGCTTTGTTTCTAGCATCCCTTGGAGCATGGTGGTGGTGGCTGAACCTCTTCATCCTAGGAGAAGTTTTGATGGCCGAAACTTGTAAGGAAGAAGAAGGTGCTAGGTGGTTCTCATCTCGGAAGATCGTTGCCCACACAACGTCCGAGGTTAGAAGAGGAATACGGTAGAAGATCAAGAGGTTTTTCTACAAGGTATAACTAGTAATTTTTCTTTCCGCATCATACTAGTTATTTATGGAAATAATACCAAATACAAGAGGCTTACGATTCTAGAATTTCGAATATGTTTTTCGATGTTGTGTTCTTTTGTTTTTTCTTTTCCTTGAGATTTGATTGTTTTTTTCGGTTAACCTAAAATTATTTTAGGAAATTAAATATTAGCTTTCTATAAAAGGTTTTGTCTAGTCGGTGGTGGTTGCTCCCATATCCAAGAAGGCCGTGTGCCTCGCCACGTCAGTACTGGGAACCAATTATGGAAATTAATATTTAATGGAATTAATAACTTAAGGTGATTTGGGTCGAACGTGTTAAGTTCCGCAGGAGATCCAAGTCAAAACCTAAAAGAACAAATAGATTAAGTTTTGGATCAAATGTGTTAAGCTCCGCAGGCGATCCAAAATTTAATTTAAAAGAACACATGGTAGCTAGGAAAAGGTTCAGATCTTTGTACAAAATTTTTGTACAGTGGAACCTCTAGGTTTTCCGAGTAGCAACCAACAGAAACTTGGTGACTTTACAGAGAATCTTGAAAAATGGCAAGCTCCGGGCGGCGGTCTTAGGGATGAACCTCGACAACGCCGTTATCCGACCGGTGAGACGCTGCACCTCTCGGAGATTTCTGGGAGGCGGCATGTCCTGCAATGCCTTTATCTTGCTGGGGTTCGCCTCTATGCCCCGCTCGGTCACAATGGAACCCAGGAAGCGCCCGCCTTTTGCTCCGAACAGGCACTTCTAAGGGTTAAGTTTGACGCCATACCTTCTCAATGTTTGGAAGGTCTCCTCCATGTCCGCGTAGAGATCAGTCGCCCGGAAGGACTTGATAAGTATGTCGTCCACGTACACTTCCAAGTTGCGTCCAATCTGCTCCCTGAAGACCTTGTTCATCAGGCGCTGGTAGGTGGCACCTGCGTTCTTCAGCCCGAACGACATTACATTTTAGCAATAGGTGCCATCCGGCGTGACGAAGCTGACCTTCTCTTGGTCTTCTCGGGTGAGCGACACTTGATGGTAGCCTTGGTATGCATTCAGCATGCATATCAGCTCGCACCCGGCCGTGGAGTCCACCAGTTGATCGATCCGGGGCAGGAGGTAAAAGTCCTTCGGGCATGCCTTGTTCAAGTCCCGGAAGTCGATGCAGACTCTCCACTTGTTGCCCGGCTTGGAGACCAGAACCATATTGGCAAGCCAACTCGGGAATTATACTTCCCTTATGTGGCTGGCCTCTAGAAGTTTTTCGACCTCCGCCCGGATGATTACATTCTGCTCCGCGCTGAAGTCCCTCTTCCTTTGCTTCACCAGCTGAGCATCCGGTCTGACGTGAAGTTCATGCTGCGCTACACTTGGCGAGACCCCTGGCAGCTTATGGGTCGACCAAGCGAAGACGTCGCAGTTTCGCTGTAGGCATTTGACCAACTTCTCCTTCTGCTTCTCTTCCAGATCGGATGTTATGAAGGTGGTGGCCTCCGGTCGAGAAGGGTCAATCTGCACCTCCTCCTTTTCTTTATAAACCAAAGAAGGTGGTTTTTTAGTAATAGCATTTACCTCGACTCGCAGCATTTTCCGCGCGGACTTGGATTCGGCTCGAACCATCTCCACATAGCATCTCCGAGCCGCCAGTTGGTCTCCCCGCACCTCCCCCACTTGATCTTCCACCGGGAACTTAATCTTCTGGCAGAAGGTAGAGACGACTGCCCGGAACTCGTTGAGCGCCAGTCATCCCAAGATAACGTTGTATGCAGAAGGAGCATCAACCACGATGAAGGTGGTGGTCCTCGTCCTTCTAAGCGGCTCCTCGCCCAACGAGATAGCTAGCCGGACTTGGCCGACCGGAAAGACTTCATTCCCCGTGAAACCGTAGAGGGGGGTCGTCATTGGCAGTAGTTCAGCTCGGTCGATTTGCAATTGGTCAAAGGCCTTCTTGAATATTATGTTGACTGAGCTGCCTGTGTCAATGAAAATACGATGAATAGTATAGTTGGCGATTACCGCTCGAATGATCAGGGCGTCATCATGAGGGACTTCAACTTCTTGGAGGTCCCTGGGCTCGAAGCTGATCTCGGGTCCGCTCGCCCTTTCTTGGCTGCAGCCGACCTCGTGGATCCTCAGCTGCCTTGCGTGTGCCTTTCGGGCTCTATTGGAATCTCTGCCGGTCGGGCCTCCGACGATAATGTTGATCTCTCCCCGAGATGCGTTGCCCCTATTTTCCTCCTCCCGAACGGACGGTTGAGGGCGTTCGTGCGATTCCCGATGTTGAGCTCCGGGCTGCTAACGATAATGCCGCTCGGGGGATCTCCTTTCTATCCTTTGAACGGGGCTCCGTTGTCGATGTTGCCGGTCTGGTGAAGGCGATCGACGGCGGTAGCTCCTCGGTGCGGGATGAGCGATGGGGGGCAGGCTCTGACAGTCGCGGGTATTGTGAGTGGCCGACTGATGGAGTGAACAAAATATCGGGGTCCATACCTTCCCCTTGTGCTTGGGCCGATCAGCCGCGACTTGCTGGACGGCGTGCGACCGAGTGTGCTGATGAGGACGGGCGGCTTCGGCTCGCGGTCCTCTGGGTGGCTGGTGACTGATGGGTTGCTTCCGCTCGGCGGGAGCTGGCTGGTCACTCTGGGCTTCTTTTCTTCTCGCCGCCTGGGCTTCCTCCACATTGATGTATTCGTTGGCTTTATGCAGTATGTGGTCGTAGTCCCGGGGCGGCTTCCGGATGAGAGAGCGGAAGAAGTCACCATCCACGAGCCCTTGCGTGAACGCATTCACCATTGTTTCCGAGGTGACCGTTGGAATGTCCATGGCCACCTGGTTGAAGCGCTGAATGTACGCTCGGAGCGGCTCCCTCGCGCCTTGCTTGATGGCAAACAGGCTGACGCTTGTCTTCTAGTCGCGCCTGTTGCTTGCAAAATGATGGAGGAACGCCGTTCGGAATTTCTTGAAACTTGTGATGGAGCCGTCCGGTAGTCTTCGAAACCATCGATGCGCCGATCCTGAAGCGTGGTGAGGAACACTCAGCATTTCACACCATCTGTGTACTGATGCAGAGTGGCGGTGCTATCGAACTTACCCAAGTGGTCGTCTGGGTCGGTTGTCCCGTTGTACTCCCCGATCGCATGGGCACATAATGCCTCGGCAGTGGATCGCGAAGAATGGCATCTGAGAACTGCCGGTTGGTCCGCTCGGGAGACGCGTCCGATCGGGGCGCCTTTCCTTTTCTGACGTTCCGGATGGGTGCTTCATCCGATGAAGATCCCTTGTCTTGGTTAGCTTGTGCTACCTCCGAGGGCGTCTGGAACAGAGCCCGATGAAAAGGTATCGGGGCGGGCGGCACCCCCATCTGAGTGCCGGTCGACCCCTTGTTTTGCCCCCATATTGAGAGTTGCTCCTGCCTGTCTTCGGGTGGCGCTCGGCCCCCCGAGGCTGATGTCGCCTGTTGCGCTGCCCGCTCAGCCTGAGCTTTCTGTTGCTGCTCCACGATTTTTGCAGCTCGCGCTTGGACGAGTGCTTCGAGCTCCTCGGGAGAGAGCGTTACCAGAAGTTGACGTCCAGCTTCTTCCATCTCCTTGGCTCGGATTCAGGTGTGTTCCCACAGACGGCGCCAATTTGATCCTGTCCGAGCACTGAGTCGACGGACGCTGGGGACGTGGCACGCTCCGCTGTCTCCGACTGGTGGTGTAGCTTTCCGGCGAACCTGCAAAGAAGCCGAGCCGGGAGGGGTTTTCCGACGACGACCCTCCGATGCTCAAGTCAGGCAACGAGAGAGGCAGCGTAATGTGGCTACAATAAAGAGTTGCGCATACCTTAGTCGACGTCTGGGGTCCTTATATAGGACCCCGGGGAAGCGCGAGCACGCTTCCCGACGCGTGCACGCTTCCCCAAGCATACCTTAACGAGCCTATGCCAGAAAAGTACCTCTGGCGCCATTCCGCAATCGTCCGAGCATATCCCGGATATGACGGTGGAAGCTTTTACCGTATGATCCTGTGTACAGCTCAGTCGCCAACTCTGCTGCTTGTCAGCGGCAGGTGTCTCGAGGATGATGTTATCCCCTGTCTCCTTTGTCCTCTTGCGTTCTCTGTCTGTTCCAGGGCCATTCTCTGTCTGCATCGGTCATATGCTCGGATGAGACTGCTCCTGCCTGTGTTGCCTTGTGCACCGGACGAACGGACATCCCGCTCGACCTTGAAACCCTTTTTACCTATGAGCATCGGAAACCCGACCCCCAGTCGGGTTGTCTTTCTTCGGTTCGGGGGATTCACGGCTGGTCGGCCTGCGGTGCCCGATCGATCGGCCTGCTTCGTCCGGTCGGCCGGTCTCCAAGTTGAATCTCCAGACCTTGGACCTCCACGTGCCGTTGACCTTCCGCCAGTGAGGGTCCCCCGTCTTTATCACCGGATCAAAAAGCTTTGGTAGAATTTTAATCATTAGAGATGCCTTTAGTGATGATAAATTTAATGGCATTTAAAATCTTGGAAATTGTTAGAGTATCCATATGGTAGCTAAAATTTTTTTTCATCAAATACTCTAATCATTTCTTAAATTATGTATTTATGAATAATACTTCTTTAAATTTAATGAATGGATTTCATTCCCTAAATATTATAGAGGAGAGAGAAGAAATAAGGAAGCTAATATATGATATATTGAAAAATGAATATCTAAATTTAATAAAATATTTTTTTACCTTAAATTATGTATTTTGGATAAAAAAAATTAATATAAATGCTCTTAAACTAAAACTGGACTCCATCCATCCTTCAGGATGTCTAGATTTAATAGCAAAGGATCTGATTAAGGACATCTCCAATGCTTTTGTAATAAAGGATGTTTCTTTTTGTATCCCACCACAACAGGAAGAAACAGATAAGGGCATCTCTAATACCAGGTTCCTAAGAGGTTTATAAAATTAAAATCAGTTAATAAAAAAGCTTGAACTATTATAGAAATGAGATTTAAGGTTTATGATTTAAGAGCAGTAAGTAAAAATTTAAATTTATTTATTTTTCTTAAAATTAATGTAATATCCATGAAACTATGTAACTACATATTATGAATTGGATCATAGAAAATCTTATTTAGAGTTCTAACCATTAAAGATATTTTAATAAATTTTTATAATATTAATGTGATATATTAAAATTATAAAAAAAGTTCATTTAGGGCTCGAGATGCCCTAAGAAGCTAGGTTTGAAAAATCGAATCCAACTTTTTAATTTTCACAGAAAAGAGAAACCTAAAAAATCTCCATTGAAAATGCCCATACAATCTATACCATCTTGCATACTGTTCATTATTGTAAAAGTATTATGCAAGGTTGAGTTTATCATTTTTTACTGCAATTATTAACTCTGAATAGTTTGGACATGTATCTTGTTATTATTGTCTCTCTTTCAAAATTCACTGGGATTAAAAATATATTCAAGTGGAAGATCACATCATTTTAAAAATCGTCGGCTAAAAAAATAATATAAACAGTCAGGAGAACCGATATATTTTTGAAGACAACAAGCTTCTGGTATCTCAATCATCCATAAATCAAACAAAAAAAATGATTAGGTTGGATGATCGGTCTGATTTTATTAAAAAATTTTATCGATCATTAAAATAAATGGAGAAGTTCTTACAGGGCAGCCCAAGTTCAATATTATTTAATTACGTATCCCATTTATCCACAAATCAAACAAAGATGCTCTTTGGGAATCCATCTGGATTTTGATTTCCAGTTTGTGGGCAGATGTAAGAAAATGGAAACATACAGGGGGCAAATGTGAAGTTGTCCCCGAAGCGGGTTTCAAGTAGGGTTTTACAGTTTGCTCTCTGGTCGGACGGCGCGCCGACGCGATGCTTCGCTCCCTAGTCCGCTGCCATGCGCTCCCTCCGTCGACGCAACTCCGTCGCGTCCTCTTCTTCTCCACCGGAACTTCCGTCTCCTCCTCAGGCGTCACTGCTTCTCCCGATCCCCACTTCATCGTCGAATACCTCATGAATTCATGCGGGTTCTCCGCCGACGATGCTTCCAAGGTTTCTAAGTTTTGCCCTCGTATTAAGTCCACAGAGAAGGCTGACGCCGTTCTTGGATTCTTCAAATCTCAGGGCCTTGATGGTGCTAATCTGAGAAGGATAATAGCTTGGAAACCAGGATTGCTCGGCTGGGATGTGGAGACGAACCTTGCTCCAAAGTTTAAAATTTTGCGCGACATGGGATTATCTGGGTCCGACATCATCGATGTCATTCGGCGGCACCCTATCGTTATTGTCTCCAACAGCAAGATCCCGCTTCTCCTCCGATTTAAGGTTTGGGAAAGTTTATTGGGATCAAAGGAGATCCTCCTCAAGAATCTCCGGAGGTGTGGATGGTTTTTTAGCAGCAACATTGAGAATGTAGTGCGCCCCAACATGAACTTCTTACGGGATGAATGTGGTATTCCTCAAGACCGGATTTCCCTTGTCATTAAAAGGCACCCCAGCTTCATCGCGCAGAATCCTGAATCCCTCCGGGCTTTGGTAGATAGAGCTGAGGGGATTGGAATTCCCCGTGAATCTAAAATGTTCCTTTGGATTCTTGATGTGCTGCACGGGGTCAGCAGGGAAAAATTTGAGGCCCATGTAAAGATCATGAACAGCTTTGGTTGGTCGAACTCGGATTTTGTTTCTGTAGTCAAGAAGCATCCAACTTTTTTATGTCTTTCAACAGAGGTATTGCAGAGAAAGATGGAATTTTTAGTTAAGGATGTTGGAATGGCACCTTTAGACATTGCTAAGAAGGCAGTGGTTTTACGATTAGGTTTGGAAAAGAGGTTAATTCCTCGATTTCATGTGATGGAGATTTTAAAATCTGAAGGGTTATGGACTTCACAGATGATGTTATCTACGTTTTTCTCATCGCCAGGACCAAAATTTTTGCAGAAGTATGTACTCCCTTATAAAGATAAATTACCCAAACTGCTTGAAGTCTTGTGAATTGTAGCTGAGTTTGAGAGGAATATCCAGCAGGGGTTTATTTGGTATGATTTTTTTCTTAGATAACTCGTTCTAGTTTCTGATATGCTTTACTTATTATTTTCCTTGTTTGCCAATTATAAATGTAATTGCTAATACAGACATGAGGATACTAGTTTTTTTTTTTCCAAATTTATTTTCTAGTACCTCATTGACTTACAAAGCACCTATTTTAGGAAGTTGTCAGTTGAATTCCTTGCAAGGTAGAAGAGACTGTGCTTTAAATTTTTTTGAAAAAAAGCAATTTTTTACCCTGTTTTCTTTCAGCAAAGTTTGATTCATGTTGTGTGGTACAGTGACATCTGCCAAGGTTAATAAGAAATCACTTTCCTTCTACTTAACCTATCTCATCTCTTAATATTGTTGAAAGCGGAAGGAGAATAGCGTTCTAGTTAGAAGCTTCTTTGTTGAGCTTCATTGAAAATGTCACTCTTATTATGTGGATAGAGTCTGACACCTACTTAAATTTCCTTTTTGTTAACAAATTCATTGAAAATTACAGTCTATTTCTGAATGCTGTCAATTACAAATTCTTACATATATGTGAAACACTGTTTGCCTGAGATTTTTCTTGTATAGTAATTTGAATTGTAAAGTATGATAAATGTAGATTAGTGGATTCATGAGAACTTGATGTGCGAGGAGTATACAGACCAAAAAGAGCTTATTTATTATTATTATTCAAAATTATCTAAAGATCTTATACTATAAATATAAAGAAGCTCAGGCAATCACCAAGGCAGCTTTGGTTGTTGACTTAATCTCATACTTAACAGCCGCCCCTTTGATCTGTTTTACCTCTTATTGCTTAATTTTCAAATAAGTATCTCATTATACCCTTTATTGCTTTAATTCTTTAATTCTTATTGCTTAAGCATATATTTAGTAATTTCTACAACTATATAGTAGTAGCTTCTACGACTATATAGTAGTAGTTTGTACATTTATTTAAAAGTAATTTTGACCAATTTAGAATGATTTTAATAAAGTTTGAACGATTTCAATTAGGTTAGTAAAGATTATTTTGAAATAATAATGCTCAAGGTTTAGGATTTTACACAAGATTTTAAGGTTTAGAATTTAGGATTTAGCTATTACTGTGTAGCAAACTAGCAATTAAAATTTAAGTAGCTAATACAACTATTTTAAAATGATTTTGATCAATTTAAAATGATCTTGATGAAGTTTAAATAATTTTGATCAAGTTTGTAAATACTATTTTGATATAATAGTACTTTGTGTATAAGTAATTTTGATTAAAATGAAATAATATATTTTTCACATTGTAGCAACTATTAGGTAGCTATTATATATTGTAGTAGTTACTCAATAGTTGCTAAAATATATTTTGGGTATAAAATATTTATAGAACGCTCTTTTGTGTTTTTTTGAAAAAAGATATTCTTTTAAAGATTTGTACAATTTGCTCTTTTCATTTTTATCTAAATAATAGATTGTGTAAATCAAAAGTTATTATATTATCTTAAAGAGAAAAGTAATCTTGACAATAATTTCAGGACCACTTATTTGAAGAAAATGTGTCAATGCTTACATTAAATCAAAGGTTATAGTACCTAAAGAGAGGTATTTGGTTACTAGCAATTAAGTTAGTGGTGATGACCAAAATGAGGCGAGTTGATCAACTTGATCGAGATACAATCCCCTTGGGCAATGGTGCAGAGCGACAAGGTGTTTAGTGGGGTTACTCAAGCATCCATGATTCAATCTCATGTTAAATATGTGAATGGAGAAGAGGTGGAAGAAGAGAGAAGTTCCATTGTAAATGGGACTTTAGCCCCACATTGGGAGCTTCAAGGCTTATTGGTTGGTTTATATTGATTCACATGTATTGAGGATGTGAACAAATGTATGGGGAGAGGCTCTCTCTCACGCGTGGGTGCGCGGGAGAGAGGGGGGTGCAAATCCAGAGTCCGGATTGCATTGAACCATGTTGATTCGTGTGCGGGCACGACCTGCGCGCGCTGAATGTCGGACCGGTCGAGGCAAAATTCACCCAAGTGGAACAACTAACGTTTTGCCACGTAAACCTTTTGCTGCTGTGTAACGGATGCATTAAGTTTGAGATCAATGCAGAATCTAAACGTTCGAGTAATAATTAGTGAAACAGTAGACGTTTCACTGCTCGGCTAGTAATGGTCATTAATCGACCATTAACGCTGCCGTTGATCTGAGCTTCTATATAAGGAGTCCCGCTCGGCCGATCCACCCTCTGCTTGGCCGACCTGCCCGTTCGACTAATTCGCCCGCTCGGCCGATCCGCCCTCCTCTTAGTTGATCTGCACTCTGCGTGGTCGACCTGCCCGCTCGGCCGATCTGCCCTCCTCTTGGCCGACCCGTCCTCTTAGCCGATCCGCCCACTCGGCAACATAGATTTGTTGCTTGGCCGATCTGCCTTCTGCTTGGCTGACCTGCCCTATCGGTCGATCCGCCCGCTCGGCAACACAGACTAGCGGCTCAGCCGATCTTCTTGCTCGGCAATTCTTCGGCTCGTAGCAAAAATCAGCCCTTGCTGGCAGCCTGAGATTATCCGCTCAGGTTATCTCGACTGTAAGTTGAATTTAATTCGGAGCAGTTTAAATTCAGCTAATACCTTGTATATCTCCGGTAACAGATTGTGTGTATCCAATATCTCAGTTACTGCGCATTGCAAGATATTCTTCTCTAGTGAGATAGAAAAGTTCGAAAGTTGCTTGTTAAGCAAGGAGTTGTGCACGCTTTTGGATTTGCTTGGTGGGTGGTTTGCTAGGACAAGTCATCCACCTTCAGGATTAGTTGGATCGCAATAGCCAAACTCCTAGATTATTAAAATAATGTGAAACTATTGTACACCCAGTAGTTTCTTTCGATATTCATTGTAAATTACTCCCGTAGTGTAATAAACTCGGCACAAAACCAACTGTTAGGTGAGAAGCTATTGTGCTTTCGAATTTACCTGGTGGGTAGGAAGAAGATCATCTACTTCTAGGACTAGTAGGGTTGAAGGCCTCCATATCTAGATGAAAAAAAAATCACAATTTCTTATAGGACACTCTTAAAATTGTTGAATTCTCAAAATGGACACTTAAATTTCATATTGCCCAAAGGGCCATGGGCGGAGCACGGGCCTACTGTGCCCAATCTAGGCCCGGACAAAGTATATATTTACATACATATTATTACATAGTTCTAATTAAACTTTGTCCCGCACACACCTTGCTCTCGCTTTGCCCTTCGCACACTCTCAGGCCTCCGCACACCCTCTGGCCTCCGCAGTCCACACTCCACAACAAATTACGTGCCTACTTCCTCTGCAGCAAGGAAGCTCAGTCAAAGCCTCAAAGGTAACCCTAATTCCCTAAACCTTCTTTTCCTTGTTCCGAAAAAGATGCGACGCTGGCCTCTTTATTCTTTTGAAATTTACTTTCAATTTGGAATTAATGGCTAAATCTTGATTATAGATGTTTGATCTGTGGCCTTGTTGTGATTTGTGAATTGGAGTCGGCCGCTGCCCCACCAGGCAACGACGTTGCGACCTGTGAAGTGAAGAACTTCAACTTTGGCACTATTATTGGGCCTGCTTCGAAATTGGACCGAGGGGCGTGCCCTCCACAACATGCTTGTCGACGGTAGTCACAATTTACCAACATCAAACCAATATCCTAGCTCTGCCCCTGCAAAGAGCACACTTATTTTCGATTATACCCCCTCAAGTCTTTCAACCTTTAAAAAATTGTTTTTTTTTATATTTAAACTGTACCAAACAAAAAAAAAATTATAGTTTCATACAAAAGTGATTGTAGCCTTAAAAAAGTCTTCTTTTTTTTAAAAAAAAATGTCATTAATTCATGATTATCTCCTAAATGTATAAATATTTTTTAAAAAATTTAAAATTTTAATCAAAATTAAAAATAATTTATAATAAAAAAGTTTAATAAAAAATTATAAAAATTAAAGGAACTTTAATAAAAGTAAAAAATATTTATTTTATCTTTTTAAAAATATCTAATTACATGAGAAAAAATGGAATAAAATTTTAAAAATTAAAATTTAAAATTTAAAAAATAAATTACCTTGTGTTGATTTCTTGAAACTAGCATCATCTTAGTGTTGATTTCTTGAAACCAGTATCACCTTGGTGCTGATTGCAAGAAATCAACAACCCTGTAGCAATACGATTCAAAGACTTTGAGACAGCTAGCACGGACTCATAAATTCTTGTATGAGTCTCTGAAATAAGATTTCATAGCATAAATTCCTTTCTTGATACTATCCTCTTCCAAGACATGTTAGTTTTTTAGAAATTCAAAACCTCTATGTCCATCAATAGGCTTCAGTCAAAATTCATTGATGAATCTAGCAAGATCTGATTGGACTCATTCCAAGTTTAATATGTGTCTATAGTATCCCAGAGTACTATGTCATGAGTTATTAGCTTGAAGACATTCTTAGTAGTGCTCAAAAGGTTTTTAAAATTTCAAGCTTTGAGGCAACTGGCACAAAACCATAAGTTCTTGTAGGGGTTGCAAAACTATGATTCCACACCACAAATACCTTCCCAATATTACCCTCTTCCTACATGTCAATTTTTTAGAAATTCAAATTTGATAGGTCTAGGTTTCGGTCAAACTCATTGATAGAGCTAACAAACTTTGATTAGATCCATTCCAAGTTTAGTAGGTTTTTGCAGTGCCTTGGAGTCCAAATGTGCCCTAAGTTTTTAGTTTGAAGCATTCAAGCAATACTTAAAAAGTTTTTAAAATTTCAGACTCTTGAGGCAACTTGCATAGATCCATAAATTTTTGTAGGGATCTCAGAACTAGAATTCCTCACCATTAATACATTTCCTACACTACCCTCTTCCAATACAATTATTCCACCATCGGATTGAATTTTACAAGCAAACCGTCTTCAAAGGAAAAATGGAGGGGGAGCGGTCTTGATTTCAACTGCAATAATTTCACTATTGGATTGGATTTACAACTGAACTATCTCCAACTAGCTAGAAGAATCTTCATGGCGATGATGATGCAGGGAGCGATAATGCTCTACTTGAATCATTCAACCTTTGGAGTGGACGCACCGTCTCCAACCACATGAAGAACTTTAGTGGAGACGATGGAGGCAGCGACACTTAATTATGTTGATCAAATGAAGAAAGTTCTCATTTCTACTCAGACCATCCCACTCCCAGCCTAGATGCTATTATTGAAACACCTTCAATCGCCAGAAATTCTGCTCATTTCTTTTCTTTATCTTTTGTTTGTGTTTGCTTTGCTTTCTTGCTTTGCACTTTGATTGGTCTTGTCTGCACTTTGTGTTGTTTTTGTCTGCATTTCCCTGTCGTTCCTTCATAATGCTGGAGAATTGTAAAAGATTTTTAAGTTTGATTGTCGAGTTTTGGATTCCATGACATGATTGGATCTTTGTTTGCATGTTGTCGGTTAGTGTGGTGATGGATTTCTATCTTAATAGATTAAGTTTAATAGTTTATATTTATCGAGTGAGGATTTTAGTCACTTATTCTTTATCTTCGTGTCTATAAGTTACACTCATAATATTTGTTATTCTAAAACTTACTTTTAGTTTATTTCCTTGCTTAGTTACTAGTTGAATAATCCACCTACCTCGTTCTAGTTTCTGATATGCTTTACTTAATTACTTTCCTTGTTGGCCAATTATAAATGTAATTGCTAATACAGACATAAGGATACTAGTTTTTTTTTTCCAAATTACTTATCTAGTACCTGATTGACTTGCAAGGCACCTATTTTAGGAAGTTTCAGTTGAATTCCTTGCAAAGTAGAAGAAACTGTATTTTAAAATTTTTAAAAAGTGTTTTTTTTGTTTGTTTTCTTTCAACAAAGTTTTGGTTGACAGTGACGTCTGCCAATGTCACTTAGAAATCATTTTCCTTCGATTAAACCTATCTCATCTCTTAATAGCTGATGGAGAATAGCATGCTAGTTAGAAGCTTCTTTGTTGAGCTTCATTGAAAATGCCACTCTTATTAGGTGGATAGAGCCTATCACCTACTTAAATTTCCTTGTTTGTTAACACAAAAATTACAGTCTATTTCTGAATGTTGTCAATTACAAATTCTTACATGTATGTTTGCCTGAGATTCTTCTTGTATAGTTATTTGAATTGTATAAATATAGATTAGTGGATCAATGAGAACTGCAAGTGATATATCTAACAAATGAACACCTAGGATTATCCGGTGAAGCATCAATTTAATTTGGTTTAAATTGTATAAAATGGAATTTAATCACAAATGTACAATTTTTTTAATGTAAAATAGAAGAATAAATTTTTGATTCAATTGGATTATCCATTTTGAACTGAATGATTCCCGCAGGTGCTTACTGCTGCAATGGCATGCATAGCTGCTATTGCTTTTCTTTGATAACCCAGTGGGATACTGCTGCAATGGGACACCTGTATTCCAATGATCACCCACATTTCAAGTGTAGCTCTATGGATCCTAGCATCCTTCTCAGAATGTGGAGACAACCCCTTCTCCAAAGTTCCAATCATCCTGCAATACAGGGCTTTTGATAGATTGAGTTCAGATGGTATAAATGAATCAAATCACTCATGAGCTATTTGAATCTCGATTCGATAAAAGTTCGTTTGAGCTCTTTTAATGAGGCTCGTTAAAATAGATAAATTAAGCTCAAGTTTCATAATATTAGGCTCGTTAGCTCGTGAACATGTTTGTTAAGTTAATGAATCAACTTTTAAATAAAAATAATAATATTTTTTGGAATTAAATTTATAGATTTTACATTCTACTTATGAAATATATTGATAAATATATTAAATTTATTATTAAATAAAATTATAAATTTTAATAAGAATATTATAATTTTTTCTTAATATATAATTTAAGTTTTAATGAATATTTACATTTATAATTTATATTTATTAAACTCGTTTAAGTTTGATAAAAGTTTGAATAAGTTCATGAGTCATGAATATATTCGTTAAATAAAGTTCGAGTTTGACTCGATTATAAATAAGTCAAACTCAAACATTCAAGGGTACGTTTGGTTCAAGTTATCGTATATAACCTTGGTTATGTGATTACTTGATAATCACATAACCAATGTTATGAGCGAATAAAACATAATCTTAATCTTGTTTGGTTCAACTAGGTAATGATATAATCTAACTTGACATTTACTATATTAACCCTTGTTTAATTATATGATTAATTTTGTAGAATAAATTAAATTAAATTAAATTAAATTAAATTAATAATTATTATTATTATATTAATGAATAAGTTGATAATATATATAATAAATAAATAAAATTGATTTATAAATTTTAAATTTTAAAATAAATTTATATTTTTTTAAAATATAATTAGATATGTAATTAACTTATTATATATATTTTAAATTTATATATATTTAGATATGTGATTAAAATTTTTAATTATTTTAATAGATTTTATTTTCCCTAGAGTTCCGCCCCAATTTTTTTCGCCGACACCTTCTCCCCAAGTCGTCGGTGCGCCTCTGCCCGTCCCCCCTTCCTGCGCTTCACCCTCCACAGCTCCTCTAGCGCCGCCTTCCACTTCTCCTTCCCCATCTTCCTGCACTTCAACCTCCACAGCTCCTCTGGCGCCTCCATCCACCTCTCCTTCCCCTTCTCCGACAGCCACCCCTCGCGCCCTCCGTCGCGCGTCGCTCGGTTCACCACCAACACTAGCACCGAGTTCAGGTAGTATCCCAGCGCCAGTGAAGCCCACAACAGTGACGTCGCCAGCGACCGCATCGTCGTCGGCGCCTCGCTGAAGAAGAACTCCAGCTGCCCAGCCAGCGTGAACAAGTCCGCCGAGCCCAGGAACAGTTATTGGAACGCCACCCAGAAGAATGTGATCGGCAGCGGGCCCTCAGACACCTCCCCCACCTGCCTCGCCACGCGCTTCCGCTTCGCCTCCACCACCGCCGCCATCGCCATCGCTACTACCGAGAGCACCAGCTCGAACCCCGATCCTCTACAGGTGCGTGATGCCTGTCTCGTTCCCCGTCGTGCGACGCGCGAGGGGCACGATCGCGTGGTCGTATAGCGGCGCGATGGCCATGATGAAGACGACGGGGAAGACCGGCAGCGACGCCGGCGGGATCGTGAGCCTGCCTACGCGCGTGTCCATCGTCTCTGCCTGTTGCACCGAGAAGGTCGAGAGCTGCGCGAGGCCGCAGTTGAACATGATGGTCGATGTGAAGATAGGAAGAAGCTTTCATCACCACCTTGACGTCCTCCACTTCCTGCCATGAGCAGGAGAGCGAGCGGTGGAACGACAGAAAACCTGCTCTTGCTTATCTCCTGCTCTTTGAAGGGTATTTTTGGAAAAAAAATATTGATAACCTTGGAATCGCAGAAAACCTTAGGGGGCGTTTGGTTTGCGTTTTCCACGCTGTTTCTGTTTTCATTTTCTAAGAAAATGGAAAACGCGTTTGGTTTGTATTTTCCACGTTCATTTTTAAGAAAATGAGAGAGCGTTTTCTAAGAAAACGAAAAACGCGGAAAAGTCATTTTCTAAAAAACGAAAAACATGCGTTTTTCAGAAAATGAAAATGAAAATGAAAATGAAAATGAGCCAAACCAAACGCACCCTAAGATTTCCAAGGTTTTCTGATTCCTGGTTCTATTCCCTAATTGCTGATGTGGCGAGAATATTGCATTACCATGTATCACCAATTACTTAAACCAAAAAAGGTTATCGTTGATAACCAACTAAGGTTATCAGTGATAACCCCGAACCAAACACGTCCCAAGAGTTCAGTTCGATTACACCCTTATTCCTCGACATCATGACATCCCGTAATAAACCTTAACTCCACAAGATTTAAGTAAGAAGTAAGCAGAAATAAATCCGGAGTTTGAAGGATAAACCAACACTATGGAAGGCACAAAGAACATTGGTCAAAATCTAAGTACGATGACAAACTACTTTTTCTTCAAGCAAATGGAACGTAGCTTTGGGCAACTAGTTATGGTGGCTTAATAATATGTGGCATATACACGCAAGCGGCCGCTACAAAAAGATGAACTTTTCTTACTTGACAAATCTCTTAGTCCAGTCGGCTGCTATCATGTCATGCTTAGCTCGATCTGTCAAATATAATTGAGCAATGCTTGAGCTGCGGGGAGTATCTGCAAGAACGATGGAGGGGAAAAACAGCATAGGAAGAGGGAAAACAAATACGGTTCCACGTCTAATTGAACAATTAACGAAGTAGAGAAAAAGATGTACACATATAGGGGTCAGGATTAGAGCATCTTCAAGGCTTGTGAAGAGATTTGTGAAATGGAAAAATTGAATAAAAATTTTTTAAACATTGTAGGTATAACGTTTGAAGTTTATAGTTTAAGCGTAATAGCAAAATTTTAAAATTTTTTTTTTAAATTGATGTAATATGTATGTAATTATGTTATGAATTGGACCACATAAAAAATCTTTTAGAGCTTTAACTATTGGAGGTATTTTAATAGATTTTTAAAATATTGATATGACATGATGTAGCATATTGGAATTATCAAAAAAGCTTTAGTAGAATTTTAATCATTAGAGATGCCTTTAGTGATGATAGCTTTAATGGCATTTAAAACTTGGAAATTGTTAGAGTATCCATATCAGTTATCTTATTTAAAAATTTTATTTTAAATTTTGGATAGAGTAGTTAAAATTTTTTTCATCAAATACTCTATTCATTTCTTAAATTATGCATTTATGAATAATATTTCTCTAAATTTAGTGAATGAATTTCATTCCTTAAATAATATAGAGGAGAGAAGAAATAGGGAAGCTGATGTATTGAAAAATGAATATCTAAATTTTATAAAATATTTTTTTACCTTAAATTATGTATTTTGGATAAAAAAAATTAATATAAATGCACTTAAACTAAAACTGGACTCCATCCATCTTTCAGGATGTCTAGATTTAATAGCAAAGGATCTGATTAAGGACATCTCTAATGCTTTTGCAATAAAGGATGTTTCTTTTTTATCCCACCACAATAGGAAGAAAGAGATAAGGGCATCTCTAATACTAGGTTCCTAAGAGGTTTATAAAATTAAAATCGGTTAATAAAAAAGCTTGAACTATTATAGGAATAAGATTTAAGGTTTATGATTTAAGAACAGTAAGTAAAAGTTTAAATTTATTTAATTTTCTTAAAATTAATGTGATATGTATGGAGTTATGCAACTATATATTACGAATTGGATCATAGAAAATCATATTTAGAGCTCTAACCATTAGAGATATTTTAATAAATTTTTATAATATTAATATGATATATTAAAATTATAAAAAAAAAGTTCATTTAGGGCTCGAGATGCCCTAAGAAGCTAGGTTTAAAATATCGAATCCAACTTTTTAATTTTCACAGAAAAGAGAAACATAAGGGGGCGTTTGGTACGCGCGTTTTCCATTTTCATTTTCTGAAAAACGCGCGTTTTCTGGAAAATGGTGTTTGGTTTGCGTTTTCCGCGCGCGTTTTCTAAAAAATTGGCTATCGTTTTCTAGAAAAACAGAGAATGACAAAAAGTCATCTTCTGTTTTCTAGAAAACGCGCGTTTTCCAGAAAATGAAAACGGTGCAAACTAAACACACCCTTATTAACTCTGAATAGTTTGGAGATGTATCTTGTTATTATGTCTCTCTTTCAAAATTCACTGGGATTAAAAATATATTCAAGTGGAAGATCACATCATTTTAAAAATCGTCGGCTAAAAAAATAATATAAACACTCAGGAGAACCGATATATTTTTGAAGACAACAAGCTTCTGGTATCTCAATCATCCATAAATCAAACAAAAAAAAATGATTAGGTTGGGTGATCGGTCTGATTCTATTAAAAAATTTTATCGATGATTAAGATAAATCAAGAAGGGTTCTTAGAGGGCAGCCCAAGTCCAATATTATTAATATTTAGTTACGTACCCCATTTATCCACAAATCAAACAAAGATGCTCTTTGGGAATCCATCTGGATTTTGATTTCCAGTTTGTGGGCAGATGTAAGAAAATGGAAACATACAGGGGGCAAATGTGAAGTTGTCCCCGAAGCGGGTTTCAAGTAGGGTTTTACAGTTTGCTCTCTGGTCGGACGGCGCGCCGACGCGATGCTTCGCTCCCTAGTCCGCTGCCATGCGCTCCCTCCGTCGACGCAACTCCGTCGCGTCCTCTTCTTCTCCACCGGAACTTCCGTCTCCTCCTCAGGCGTCACTGCTTCTCCCGATCCCCACTTCATCGTCGAATACCTCATGAATTCATGCGGGTTCTCCGCCGACGATGCTTCCAAGGTTTCTAAGTTTTGCCCTCGTATTAAGTCCACAGAGAAGGCTGACGCCGTTCTTGGATTCTTCAGATCTCAGGGCCTTGATGGTGCTAATCTGAGAAGGATAATAGCTTGGAAACCAGGATTGCTCGGCTGGGATGTGGAGACGAACCTCGCCCCAAAGTTTAAACTTTTGCGCGAAATGGGATTATCTGAGTCCGACATCATCGTTATCGTTCGTTATTGTCTCCAACAGCAAGATCCCGCTTCTCCTCCGATTTAAGGTTTGGGAAAGTTTATTGGGATCGAAGGAGATCCTTCTCAAGAATCTCCGGAGGTGTGGATGGTTTTTTAGCAGCAACATTGAGAATGTAGTACGCCCCAACATGAACTTCTTACGGGATGAATGTGGTATTCCTCAAGACCGACTTTCTCTTGTCATTAAAAGTCACCCCAGCTTCATCGCGCAGAATCCTGAATCCCTCCGGGCTTTGGTAGATAGAGCTGAGGAGATTGGAATTCCCCGTGAATCTAAAATGTTCCTTTGGATTCTTGATGTGCTGCACGGGGTCAGCAGGGAAAAATTTGAGGCCCATGTAAAGATCATGAACAGCTTTGGTTGGTCGAACTCGGATTTTGTTACTGTAGTCAAGAAGCATCCAACTTTTTTATGTCTTTCAACAGAGGTATTGCAGAGAAAGATGGAATTTTTAGTTAAGGATGTTGGAATGGCACCTTTAGACATTGCTAAGATGGCAGTGGTTTTACGATTAGGTTTGGAAAAGAGGTTAATTCCTCGATTTCATGTGATGGAGATTTTAAAATCTGAAGGGTTATGGACTTCACAGATGATGTTATCTACGTTTTTCTCATCGCCGGGACCAAAATTTTTGCAGAAGTATGTACTCCCTTACAAAGATAAATTACCCAAACTGCATGATTTCTTGTGAGTTGTAGCTGAGTTTGAGAGGAATATCCAACAGGGGTTTATTTGGGTATGATTTTTTTCTTGGATAACTCGTTCTAGTTTCTGATATACGCCACTTATTACTTTCCTTGTTGGCCAATTATAAATGTAATTGCTAATACAGACATGAGGATACTAGTTTTTTTTTTCAAATTTATTTTCTAGTACCTGATTGACTTGCAAAGCACCTGTTTTAGGAAGTTGTCAGTTGAATTCCTTGCAAGGTAGAAGAAACTGTGCTTTAAAATAAAAAAAAAAAGAAGCAATTTTTTACCCTGTTTTCTTTCAGCAAAGTTTGATTCATGTCGTGTGGTACAGTGACATCTGCCAAGGTTAATAAGAAATCACTTTCCTTCTACTTAACCTATCTCATCTCTTAATATTGTTGAAAGCGGAAGGAGAATAGAATTCTAGTTAGAAGCTTCTTTGTTGAGCTTCATTGAAAATGTCACTCTTATTATGTGGATAGAGTCTGACACCTACTTAAATTTCCTTTTTGTTAACACAAAAATTACATTCTATTTCTGAATGCTGTCAATTACAAATTCTTACATATATGTGAAACACTGTTTGTCTGAGATTCTTCTTGTATAGTAATTTGAATTGTAAAGTATGATAAATGTAGATTAGTGTATTCTTGAGAACTTGAGGTGCGAGGAGTATAAAGACCAAAAAAAGCTTATTTATTATTATTATTCAAAGTTATCTAAAGATCTTCTACTACTATGTATATGGTGGTTCTCAAAAGAAGCTCAGGCAGTCACCAAGGCAGCTTTGGTTGTTGACTTACATCTCATACTTAACAGCCCCTTTGATCTGTTTTACCTCTTATTGCTTAATTTCAAAAAAGTATCTCATTTTACCTCTTATTGCTTTAATTCTTTAATTTTACGTGCTTATTTATACGTTGTTTGATTGGATTTATATTCCTCGGTAATCTGTGTGTTAGTGTGTTATGTGCTTTCTTGTATGTTATTGGGTTATGTGTTTTAGGGCCTTGGAATATGAAGTAATAAAGGGTAAAAATTAAAAGGTTATTTCAAATTATGTAAATCATCAAAAAAAAAAAAAAGAAGTGTTTTTAAAAAAAAATGTCAAAAGGGTGTTCCAATTTCCGAGAATATTCTCAGTGTTGTTATAGCAGGTAGGTACTACTACTTGCTACCATGTGTACCGACTATTCTTTAGCTGTTAACATGTATAATAATTAATATAATACTGTTGTAATGTTATAGTAGTTATTTAGTAGCTTCTACAAATGTATGATAGTTATTTAATAATTTTTTATAATTGTTTTAAAGTGATTTTGATGAAGTTTAAATAATTTTATTCAAGTTGTTAAGAGTATTTTTGATATAATAGGATTTACAATTTAAAATTTTAGGGTCTAAGATTTAAGGTTTGGAATTTACCTATAATTGTCTAAGAGTTATTTAGTAACTTCTATAACTATGGAGCATATATTTAGTAGTTTTTACAACTATATACTAGTAACTTCTACGTAGTAGTTTGTATAACTATTTTAAAGTAATTTTGACCAATTTAAAATGATTTTTATAAAGTTTAAACAATTTTAATTAGGTTAGTAAAGATGATTTTGAAATAATAATGTTCAAGGTTTAGGATTTTACACAAGATTTTAAGGTTTAGAATTTAAGATTTCGCTATTATTGTGTAGCAATTAGAATTTAAGTAGCTAATACAACTGTTTTAAAATGATTTTGACTAATTTAAAATGTTCTTAATGTAGTTTAAGCAATTTTGATCAAGTTTGTAAATACTATTTTGATATAATAGTACTTTGTGTATAAGTAATTTTGATTAAAATGAAATAATATATTTTTCACATTGTAGTAAATATTCGGTAGCTATTATACATTGTAGTAGTTACTCAATAGCTGCTAAAACATATTTTCGGTATAAAATATTTATAGAACGCTCATTTGATTTTTTTGAAAAAAGATGTCCTTTTAAAGATTTGTATAATTTGGAATGCTCTTTTCTTTTTTATCTAAATAATAGATTGGGTAAATCAAAAGTCATTATATTATCTTAAAGAGAAAACTAATCTTGACAATAATTTCAAGATCACTTATTTGAAGAAAATGTGTCAATGCTTACATTAAATCAAAGGCTATAATATCTGAAGAGAGGTATTTGGTCACTAGCAAATAAGTTAGTGGCGATGGCCAAAATGAGGTGAGTCGATCAACTTGATCGAGATACAATCCCCTCGGGCAATAGTGCAACAGCGGCAAGCTGTTTAGTGGGTTACTCAAGCATCCATGATTCAATCTCAGTTACGACGCACTGCAAGATAGTTTTCTCTAGTGAGATGAAAAATTTGGAAAGTTGCCTATTGAGCAAGGAGTCGCGCACGCTTTTGGATTTGCTTGTTAGGTGGTTTGTGAGGCCGAGTCATCCACCTTCAGGATTAGTCGGATTGCAAGAACTGGACACTTGGATTATTAAAAATATATGAAACTATTGTACACCCAGTAGTTTCTTTCGATAGTCATTGTAAAATACTCCTGTAGTGCGTAAAAACCTGGACAAAACCAACCGCTAGGTGAGAAGTACTGTGCTTTCGAATTTATCTGGTGGGTAGGAGGAAGATCATCAACTTCTAGGACTAGTCGGGTTGAAGACCTCCATATCTAAATGAAAAAAATGACAATTTCCTAAAGGACACTCCTAAAATTGTTGAATTCTCAAAATGCGCACTTACATTTCATATTGCCCAAAGGGCCATGTGCGGAACACATGGCCACAGTAGGCCCGGACAAATAATATATATATATATATATATATATATATATATAGTCCTAATTAAACTTTGTCTCTGCACATGCCCCGCCCTCGCTTCACCCTTCGCACACCCTTTGGCCTCCGCACACCCTCCGGCCTCCACAGTCCACACTTCTCAACAAGCTACATGGCTACTTCCTCTGCAACAAGGAAGCTCAATCAAAGGTAACCCTAATTCCCTAAACATTTTTTCCCTTGTTCCGCAAAAAAGATGCAACGTTGGCCTCTTTATTCTTTTGAAATTTACTTTCAATTTGGACTTAATGGCTAAATCTTGATTATAGATGTTTGATTTGTGGCCTTGTTGTGCTTTGTGAACGGGGGCGGCCGCTGCCCCATCGGGCAACGATGTTGTGACTTGTGAAGTGAAGAGCTTCAACTGTGGCACTACTATTGAACCTACCCCGAAATTAGACCGAGGGACGCACCCTCTACAACGTGCCTGTTAGCGGTAGTCACAATTTACCTACACCGAACCAATATCCTAGCTCTTCCCTTGCAAAGAGCGCACTTATTTTCTATTATACCCCTCAAGTCTTTCAACCTTTAAAAAATTGATTTTCTTTATTTAAACCGAACCCAAAAAAAAAAATTATAATTTCATATAAAAGTGATTGATGACCTTAATTCATGATCATCTCGTAAATTTATAATTTTTTTTAAAAAAAATTAAAAATTATAAAAATTAAAGGAATGTTAATAAAAGTAAAAAATATTTATTTTATCTTTTTAAAATATATAATTACATGAGAAAAAATGGAATAAAATTTTAAAATTAAAATTTTAAAAATTAAAGAAAAATTACTAATGTTCATTTCTTGAAACTAACATCATCTTATTGTTGATTTCTTGAAATCAATACCACCTTGGTGCTAATTTCAAAAAATCAACAACCCTGTAGTGTTATTATTCGAAAACTTTGAGACAACTAGCACGGACCCATAAATTCTTGTATGAGTCTCAAAAATAGGATTTCATACCATAAATACCTTTCCCTACACTATCCTCCTCCAAGACATGTCAATTTTTCAGAAATTCAAATCCCTTATGTCGATCAATAGGTTTCAGTCAAAACTCATTGATGAACCTAACAAGATCTTATTTGACTTATTCCAAGTTTTGTAGATTTCTATATATCCCAAAGTAAAAATATGTCATGAGTTATTAGCTTGAAGACATTCTCAGTAGTGCTCAAAAGATTTTTAAAATTTCAGGCTTTGAGGCAATTGGGACAGACCCATAAGTTCTTGTAGGGGTTTCAAAACTAGGATTCCACACCATAAATACCTTTCCAATACTACCCTCTTCCTACATATCAATTTTTTAGAAATTCAAATCTTATAGGTTCATTGATAGAGCTAACAAACTTTGATTAGATCCATTCCAAGTTTCAGCGGTTTTTGCAGTGCCCTGCAGTGTAAATGTGCCCTAAGTTTTTAGTTTGAAGGCATTTAAGCAAATGCTCAAAATGTTTTTAAAATTTCAGACTCTTAGGCAACTAGCACGGATCCATAAATTTTTGTAGGGATTTCGAAACTAGAATTCCACACCATAAATACATTTCCTACACTAGCCTATTCCGGTACAATTATTCCACCGTCGGATTGAATTTTACAACTAAACCGTCTTCAAAGGAAAAATGGTGGAGGGGGAGTGGTCTTGATTTCAATTGCAATTATTTCATCGCCTGATTGGATTTACAACTGAACTATCTCTACCCACCTAGAAGAATCTTCATGGAGACGATGATGGAGGGAGCGATAAAGCTCTACTCACATCATTTCACCTCCGGAGTGGACGTTACAATTGAACCGTCTCCAACCACCAAAAGAACTTTAGTGGAGACGATGGAGGGAGCGACACTTAACTATATTGATCAAATGAAGAAAGTTTTCATTTCAACTCAGACCATCCCACTCCCAGCCTAGATGCTATTATTGAAACACCTTCAATCGCCAGAAATTCTGTTCGTTTCTTTTCTTTATCTTCTGTTTGTGTGTTTGCTTTGCTTTCATGCTTTGCACTTTGATTGGTCTTGTCGGCACTGTGTTGTTTTTGCTTGCATTTCCCATTTGTTCCCTCATAATGCTTGAGAATCGCAAAAGTTTTTTTAAGTTTGATCGTCGAGTTTTGGATTTCATGACATGATTGGATCTTTGCTTGCATGTTATCGGTTAGTGTGGTGATGGATTTCTATCTTGATAGATTAAATTTAATAGTTTATATTTACCGAATGAGGATCTTAGCCATGCTTATTCTTTATCCTCTTGTCTATGAGTTACATTCATAATATTTGTTATTCTAGAACTTGCTTTGTTTTTTTTTTAGATTAAGCATGCATGAATGTGATGAAGATTTCTTTCTTGTTCAACTTTTAGTTTATTTCCTTGCTTAGTTACTAGTTGAATAATCCACCTACCTCATTCTAGTTTCTGATAGGCTTCTGCCAAGGTTACTTAGAAATCATTTTCCTTCTACTTAACCTATCTCATCTCTTCCTACTGTTGAAAGCTGATGGAGAATAGCATTCTAGTTAGAAGGTTCTTTGTTGAGCTTCATTGAAAATGGCACTCTTATTTTGTGGATAGAGTGGGTCACCTACTTAAATTTCTGTTTGTTGACACAAAAATTACAGTCTATTTCTGAATGTTGTCAATTACGAATTCTTACATATATGTAAAGTACTGTTTTCCTGAGATTCTTCTTGTATAGTTATTTGAATTGTAAAGTATGATAAATATAGATTAGTCGATCAATGAGAACTGCAAGTGACATATCTGACAGATGAACACTTGGGATTATCTGGTGAAGCATAAATTTAATTTGGTTTAAATTGTATAAAATGGAATTTAATCACAAATGTATATATATATTTTTAATGTAAATTTGAAGATTAAATTTTTGATTCAATTGGATTATCCATTTTGAACTGAATTATTCCCACAGGTGCGTACTGCTGCAATGGCATACATAGCTGCTATTGCTTTTCTTTGATAACCCAGTGCGATAGTGCTGCAATGGGACACCTTCTAGCATCCTTACCAGAATGTGGAGACAAACCCAGCTCCGAAGTTCCAATCATCCTGAGATACAGGACTATTGATAGACTGAGTTCGTCGACTTCATGACATCCCGTAATAAACCTTAACTCCACAAGATTTAACTAAGCAAGCAGAAATAAATCCTGAGTTTGAAGGATAAACCAACACTATTGAAGGCACAAAGAACATTGTTCAAAATCTGAAGTACGATGACAAACTATTATTTCTTCAAGCAAATGGAACGTAGGTTTGGTCTACTAGTTCGGGTGGCTTAATAATATGTGGCATATACATGCACGCGGCTGCGACAGAAAGATGAATTTCTCTAAGAGCATCCGCAATGTTAATTCGTTATAACATCCATCATCTCATCAAAAAGTATGGGTCCGCTGTTACATAGTCATTATAACAATATATTTCTTTCACTCACATCACTTTTAATATTTACACTCATTATTTGTGGATCCCACCGTCCACTCACTCATCTCTCTTACTATTTTTAAATAATATTAAAAATTTTATAATTCAAACAAAAATAAAATAAAATAAAAATTTGTGAACATCTTTGAACATCCTCTCTCCTCTCTCTTGTGAGTAGGCATTATAACACTCACAATGGAGAGAGGATATTAAATAAGTATTATAATATTCATTTAATACTTTATTGAGGATGCTCTAATTGGGCAAGTAGAGAAAAAGATGTACACATACAGGGGTCAGGATTAGTGATGATAGATTTGATGTCATTTAAAACCTTGGAATTGTTAAAGCTGAACTTCATCCATCCATCCATCCTATAGGATGTCTAGATTTAATGCCAAAGGATCTGACCAATACAGGATGAAAGAGATAAGAAGCTGGGTTTTAAAAATAGAATCCAGCTTGACACATAAGAATTTCGATGACAGATGAGAAAGAGAAAAGTAAAAACAATCTTTAAAAACTTCCGTTGGAGATGTTGGTACTCTATATATATAGTCTTGTATAATGTTCATTAAGTTCTCGAGATGGTGCGATAATTGAAATATGAAGTGTTGTCCTATTTGGGTATTGGGTTGAAATTCAGTACATTCGAGTACGTCTTTCTTTACCTTGGGCACTGCACTAATAATTAGTAGTCATTCATAATTTACTTCCTCCGTGTTAACCTAGTGACAGATTAGTAAAATCGAGCAAACTATTTTTTGTCACATTATATAATGTTGATTATTATAAAAGTATTATGCAAGGCTGAGTTTATCCTTTTTTTACTCCAATTATTAACTCTGAATGGTTGGGACATGTATATTGTTATTAGTGTCTCTCTTTCAAAATCCATTGGGATTAAAAATATAGTTCAAGTGGAAGATCACTTCATTTTAAAAATCTTCTGCTAAAAAAATAATATAAACACCCAGGAGAAGCGATATGTTTTTGAAGAGAAGAGGCTTTTGATATCTCAATCATCCACAAATCAAACAAAGATGCTCTTTGGGAATCCTTCTGGATTTTGATTTCCAGTTCATGGGCAGATTTAAGAAAATTGAAACATATAGGGGTGTGAAGTTGACCCGGAAGCATGTTTCAAGTAGGGTTTTACCTTTTGGAACCTTGGAAACCAGGATTGTTTGGCTGGGATGTCGAGACGAACCTTGCTCCAAAGTTTAAAATTTTGCATGACATGGGATTATCTGGGTCCAACATCATCAATATCGTTCGATGGCACTCTAACGTTATTGTCTCCAACAACAAGAATGTGCTTCTCACCTGATTTAAGTTTGGAAAAGTTTATTTGGATCGAAGGAGATCCTCAAGAATCTCTAGAGGTGTGGATGGTTTTTTAGCAGCAACATTGAGAATGCAGTGCGCCCAACATGAACTTCTTATGGGATGAATGTGGTATTTCTAAAGAGCGGATTTCTCTTGTCCTTCAAAGGAACCCAAACTGCCTAAGTCTTTGTGAGTTGTAGCCGAGTTTGAGAGGAATGCCCAACAGGGGTTTTTCTTGGATAAGCAATGATATTTAACTAATCTTGTTCTAGTTTCTGATATGGTTTACTTGTTACTTTCCTAGTTGGCCAATTAAATGTAATTGCTAATATAGACATAAGGATGCTAGTTTATTCCATATTCCTTTTCTACTACCTAATTGACTTGCAAAGCACTTATTTTAGGAACTTGTCAGTTGAATTCCTCACAAAGTAGAAGACATTGTGTCTTTTAAAATGTAAAAAAAGTGATTTTTTTTCCTATTTTCTTCCAGCTAAGTTTGATTCGTGTTGTGTGGTACAGTGATATTTGCCAAGGTTAGTAAGAAATCACTTTCCTTTTACTTAACCTATCTCATCTCTTAATATTGTTGAAAGCTGAAGGAGAACAGAATTCTAGTTAGAAGCTTTTTTGTTGAGTCTCATTGAAAGTGTCACTCTTATTCTGTGGATAGAGTCTATCACCTACTTAAATTTCCTTGTTTGTTAACTGATGGCCTCTTTTTCCAATCACTCGAGCTCCTTTCCAGAAAGTTTAATCTGTCTTCCAACTTATGAGATCCAACACTTTGAAATGATTAGAGCTTGGATCAGCTTTCTGATATGAACACTCTGACTTTCAAGTTAGTCACCAAGGAAGGAGGAAAAAAAAGATACGATGCAAAAAGAATAAGAGAAGCTTGGTAGAGAAGAGTTGTCTTCGCTTGCGAGAGTAAGAAGACCAACATAAAACTGCTACTGTAACAACAAGATATATTGATCGTGGATTAAATGACTCCCAAAATACTATAGCAATAGATGCAGCAATGTACTGCAGCACCCGATAAATATATTACTCGGAAGTACACTCTGATGGCTCATATTACGATAGCAACGTATTATAGCAGCCAAGTAATATATTTGATCAGAAACATAATTAGATGGCCAAGGTTACTGAAATAACGCTCTATAGAAGCATTACTATAGCAAAGTTATGCCCCCGCGGACTGGATCAACCGGTTAAGGCGTGACATCTTTGCACAATGAGTTGTAGGGTCGAAGGTCCACGGACGCGCACTGGATGAATAATCTGGGCCGGCTGTGTTAAATCCGGAGACACCACGCTTTAACCGGGCCAGCATTCACCGCTGATTTACCTCCTCCTAGGATCCCTGGGGGTCAGGCCTAGGGGGCCGCTGGGCGGCGGGACCCGCCTTTTTGCATAATTACTATAGCAAAGTTATTGCAGCAATCGAGAATGAATTGTCCAGGTGAACCATCTGGCTTGTGGAATAAGGTACTATAGTATAGTTACTATAGCACGGTGGATGGATTGCTCGGGGGGAGATTCTAGCGACTTGGGATGCTCGGGGATAAATCTGGATATTATCATATATTCCTCCTTCAAGTTGGACTGAAAAATGAAGTCTGAATAAAAAATATCAAGTCGAAGAGAAAAAAGTTCAGGAATAAATCTGAATATCATCAGATGCCCCTCTTTTAAGTCGAACTGAAAAGTAAAGTAGAATGAAGTCCTATTAAAAATGTTAAGTCAAACAAGATCAATCTGAAGAGAACCCTAGAAGTCATCATGTGCCTTCCAACTTATGAGATCCAGCACCCTCAAATGTAATACATATTAGAGCTTGGGTCGGCTTGCTATCACGACCCCTCCAATACTTAAGTCAGCCATCGAGGAAGGATGAAGAAGAAGATATGATGCAAAAAGAAAAAGAGGAGAGCTTTGGTGGAGAAGAGTTATCTCTACTTGCAAGAATAAGAAGACCAATGTACCTTTTTCCTTACCTCGGTTCTCTTTATATACCCCTGGAAAAGGAATCTCCACGTAAAACCTGACCTTGTAAGGTCGTTGAGGGCTAAGGGAGACCGTTGTTAGACCGTACATTGATATTATCGGATTATTAGCAAGCAAATTGTTAGACATTGTAATGCCATTATGCTTTAAGGTTTATTGAGCTCGGATGAAAAAGTGCTGGTCTTGTAGCATCATGTGATATTATAGCAGCGAGAATGTATTGCCCGGGAAAAATAGATTAATTAACCGGAAAACCGAAGCATTATATGGTTGCAAAAAGTGAATACGCTCACCCCCAACGCCCCCGCCAACTCGTCCCAGGGCCAACATGGAGGAGGTAAATCACGGACGACCAGTGGCGGATCCAGGAATTCAATCATGGAGGGGCGACCGTGATTTAAGCGCAATGAAATTTTTTTGAACAGTTAATAACTTCTATGTAATTAAAAAAAAAATTAAATAACTTGCATACAAGAGAAAAAGGTACAATATTATGAAAAGAAACTAGTACAATAATATTAAAATTTTAAAGCAACCTACTAACGAATACGTGACAATTGCATTCTTCGAGACTCCATGTTCTGAAAACGCTGTAAAATTGGCTCATTGTCGACAGTATTAAAAACATCTTTCTTGATATATACTACCAAACTATCATTCATCCATTCATCTCCAATCCTATTTCGCAAATCTGTTTTGACAATATTCATTGCCGAAAACACTCTTTCAACAGTTGCAGTAGCAACTGGAAGAAGTAAGGCTAGCTCAATCATCCGATAAACCAAAGGAAACACACGGTTCTTCATTGTTTCAATCATTTTCTTTACAAGAGCTCCCAAATCTGAAATGCCTTCAAACCGTTCATCTGATCTGACGTCATCAATATATGTTTCAAGCTCTTGTTCAACCAACATACGCTCATTCCAAGAAAAATCATCCTCATAAAAATGAGCCAGGCGCACTAACTTCTGTACATCAAATCTAGAGAACGAGTTTCTAGGATCAAGACATGACATATAAATCAACAAATCTGTAGTTGTTTCAGAGAAACGACTATCCATCTCCTGTAGAATAATATCGATAACCTACAATTTAAAAATCAAACAACAAAAGTAAAAATTAATAAATATGTTAATGTTTAAAAGAATTTAATTGACGGTAAACAAAAAAAGAATTATGAAGTTACCTCACAAAAGATTTCAACATGGTAGTAGTGATAAAAATTAACATTTTTTCCATCTCTCTTCAAACGACTACGGTTGTTGATGTTATCTGTCATATTAATTATTTCAATGGAATGAGTGTTACAAAACTTCTTCACATCCTCAAGTAAAATATCCCATCCAGAATCTCTCAACTTTTGCAATTTGCATTTCACATTATTGATCAAACGCATCGCATTCACAATATTTTGATCTTTCTCTTGTAGAACGGTTGACAAATGATTTGTGATTGCCAATATACGTTTCATCAATAGTAGAATAAACACAAATTCATACCTCTCCATTCTTTCAACCAAAGTTCTACTTAAACCCTTAGAAGAACGATCACCATCATCAATCAAATTTTGAAGAACCTCTATAACAGATGGCCACATTTGTTCAATACGACATAAAGTTGAATGATGAGACCCCCATCGTGTATCTCCAGGTCTAGCTAGACTAGTTTCTTGGTTTAGTCCTCTACCAGAACTAATCTCTCCTCTTTCAAGAAGTTTAACTTTTCTATCATGTTCAAGTTGTCGAAGTTTGTCGGCCCTTTTGCAAGATGATGCAGATGTGTTCACAATCGAACCAACAATCCACATGAAATCACAAACATATTGATTTGCTTGAGCAACAGCTACAACCACTAGCTGGAGTTGATGAGCAAAACAATGAACATATAATGCATACGGATTTTCTTTCATTATCAGTGACTTTAAGCCATTAAATTCTCCAGACATATTTGAAGCACCATCATATCCTTGACCCCTCAATCTCGCCACTGATAAACCATACTTAGCAAATAAAGAGTCGATTGCCTCCTTCAAACAAGCAGCTGTAGTTGTTGCAACATGAACTACAGCCATAAATCGTTCAATCACCTCTCCATGCTTGTTCACATATCTAATAACAACTGCCATTTGCTCTTTCACTGAACAGTCACGAGCCTCATCAAGTAGTAAAGTGAACCATCTATCTCCAAGATCAGCTAGAATAGCATTTGTGGTCTCAACTGCACAAGCATTCACCAATTGCTTTTGAATTTTTGGGGCAATCATTTGATTATTTCCAGGTGCATTCATTCCAACAACTGCCGCAACTTCTGGACACTCTGAACTATACCATTTGAGCAATTCTAAAAAATTTCCTCTATTGGATGATGTCGAAGACTCATCATGTCCCCGAAAAGGTAATCCTTGTAACAACAAAAATCGAATTACTTTTAAAATGGAAGTCAAGCGTTTGCGATAAGCAACTTCAAGCTCATGTTTCCCCGATGAAAATGAATACTCCACACTTTGTCTTTGATTCTTGAAACCCTCAAACTGTATCCTTGCCTCATTGTGCGCACTACCAACTCCACCTACATGCTCATTGAATTTTTCAATTGCTTTTTTCCAATTTATGAAACCAGATCTCGTAAACACATCATCTCCTCCAAACCCTATATTACTAGGTCTAAAAAGATAACACCAGAAACAAAAGGTTGCATCCTTTGAAACACTATACTCCAACCAATCACGGTCTTTAAACCAAACCTCTCTGAAACATCTATTATCTTTACCCATTTTTTTTCTTGGAAAATTATGGCCTCGAGGTTGACAAGGGCCGATAGCAACATATTCTTTTCGAATACGATCTCTAGCACCAACATCATACTCTTCAATCAATTTTCGTAAACCAGGATCAGCAACAATTTCTACTTCACTACTCAGATTTTCAATATTTTCAAATAAAATTTGTGGAGGAGGAGGTGGTGGTGGTTGTGGTGCAGGAGTAGACTCTTCATCCGGAACACTAGACGATTCAATTGAACTCCTAGGTCTCTTTGCAAAATATCTCAACATTTTCTACAAATAATAATGTATGGGAAAAAATTATCAACATAAAATAATGTGAACCATTTAACAAGAGAGGTGATAAAAAGCAACTAAATATTTAAACAATTAAAATTTTAAATTATTAATTGTATCATACATGGTAATCAAGAAATAATCAAATAATTATTAAAAAAATAAAATAAAATTCAGGTATAAAATAAAATAAAATCCACCTACCTGAAGGCTGAACCGTTGAAGACTTCACCTTTGAGCTTTGGCGCTTTGCCGCTTTGATCGGAACTCGGAAGAGAGGAAAAAAAAACCTTTGGCGTAGGACTTTCCGGCTTTGCCGTTTTGGTTGGTGCTCGGCAGCGAGAAGAAACAAAGGGCAAGACCAAGATCACAAGGTTAAAGTGGAATGGAAAATAAAAATATGAAGAGATAAAGGGTGAGCGGCGGCGGAAACAAAACAAACAGAGGAGGAGAGATAAAAACAATTAAATAAGTATAAAAATAAACCTTTATATAAATTATATATGGAATGGAAATATGACAAAGTGGACACGTGAATACGTGATTGTGTCAAACTGGACACGTGGTCCATAATTAATCAAATGAACTGTTCTTCTTCGTCTCTTCGTTTTCCCCGTCTCCTGCTTGCTGCTTTGATTGTAATTTTTTCTACGCCACGGTGAAGCACTCCGATTTTTTTTTTTTTTGGTCTGCCGGCAAGGGGGGGCGACCGCCGACGCCGCCCCCCCGGTACATCCGCCCCTGCGGACGACTACTAGCCTTTGGAATAGTGACTAACACATAAGGGAGACATTTATCTCGTCTTTGTCAAGATTCAAACCTCAGACCTCATGATGACAACACCTCATGTCGTGCGCTAGCCACTAGACCCATCCGAAGAGACACTATATGCACTATAGTATCATGTATCATTCGGGAGTGTCGATTGATTGTCGGGCATTGTAGCGGTCAATGTACCTATAACATATGGTAGCATCTGTACTGTAGCATCCGAGTAATATATTACTCTCCCGATATTTATAGATGGCTCAAAGTATGTAGCGCACTATAGTTAGTATAGCTCACGAAAATGTTTTGCTGGGAATATAGTCTTGGAATACTATACTACAAAACATGCAGTATTTAGGGACGAATTCTGGAATAAATTTATAAAAAAAAATTATTGCAAATTTTTTGGGATGAATTCTGCGATGAAAAAATTCTCGTTGCCAATTTGGCGATGAATTTGAGGACAAAAATGACGATGAATAATATTTTTGTCGCCAAATTGGTTGCCAATTTTGCAAAAAAATAATCTTTGTCGCAAAATTGATACTAGAGATGGATTCGGCGACGAAATTGGCAATGAATTATAATTTTGTCACCAAATTTATGGCCAATTTTGTAACAAAAATTATATTCATTGCAAAATTATCATAGTCACCTCTGCGACAAAAACAACTCTTGCGATGAATATTATTTTCGTTATAGATTTTTCAACGAATTTGAAGACGAAAATAATAATTTAAAAAAATTTATGATCTACAACAAATTAATTTTCGTCCCAAAATTCGTCCCAGATTTTGGGACGAATCTGTAAATTCGTCCTAGATTCTGGAATGAATTCTGGGATGAATCTATGAATTTGCCCCAAAATTTGGGACGAATATTGGGAATTAATTTGTTGCAAAATTTTAAGATAATTTATCTACAAATTATTTTCGCAGTCAAATTTATCCCTAAATCCCAAAGAATTGAATAGAACCCATTTTACAATTTAATCAAATCCAATACATATTTATAATGCGTGTACAACAAAATTAAATAGCACATCGATCATAAACATTCAACACATCATAATTAACTTCATCACATCCTATTTAACATATATACACATCTATTAATATTTAAAATTAATTTTACAATAATACAAATCCAAAGTTCCACAAATCAATTCTTCAAGACTCCAAGAAGTTACAAGTCCAACACTCCTAAAAGTTATACAAGTTTTTTTCAAAATAAACTATACATACATCAACTCATCTTTTTTTTTTTACAAACTTTCTTCCCCATCAAATCTTCTTTTCCTATATAAAAACAAACAAACAAACTAGATTATTTTTAACAAGAAAGATAAGTGTACTTAAATTATAAAATTAGAGTGATATTAGAGGTTGCCGATTGGTTTGAAAGTCAATATGTATGTCTTGCTACTTACAAATAATATAACACGATGAATTTGAATGCATTTGTTACCAATCTGTTATTTTTTCTGCCCTTATGGTTCATATGCAAACATAAAATGTCAATTGTTTTAATTGATAATTATTACGTTAAGAATTGAAGGAATAATTTTTTTGTTCTAAAGTAAGTAATACTTTTAGCGGGCTTTAAATCCAAGAATATTTTTAAACCATCATTCTACTCAACAATCCTTGTCAAGACCCATAGCTGAATTGTGAGAGATCTCATTCAAATTGATTTTCGTACTGTTAATGGTTAACATAATTCCAGAGCTGATTGTTAGACAAGGTGCTAGGAATCATATGCATGCCTCTTTAACATCTTATCTGATAACTCCCATGGATCTATAACATCAACTTCCCATCCAATAGAATCATCAAGTTTTAGATTCTCGAACAACTCTTCCCGCTTCTCCTCATCAGAATTAATTGGAAGGTCTAAATAAGGACTTAAAGATATCAAAAATGCATGAAATAAATTTCTATGTGTTTGTATCATTCTTCTAATAGTAAATATGTCCTCACCCATAATTTTTTCCAAACATATTTAGTGTGGTGATTTTTTTACCCAAATATGTCAAATTTGGATTAAAAAATCACCACACTCAATACATTAGATCAAAAATATAGATGAGGGCATATTTATGATTAGGAGAATGATATAAACACATAGAAACTTGTTTCATGAATTTCAATGTCTCTAAGTCCTTAGTTAGGCTTTTCGATTAATTTTTATGTTTTTTTAAAAGATAAAAATTAATCAGAAGACCTAAATAAGGACTTAGAGATATCAAAATTTCATGAAACAAGTTTTTATGTGTTTATATCATTCTCATTATCATAAATATGTCCTCATCCATAATTTTTTCCAAATATATTTAGTGTGGTGATTTTTTACTCGAATTATGTCAAATTCGGGTTAAAAAATTATCACACTCAATATATTAGCTCAAAAATATGGATAAGAATATTTTTACAATTAGGAGAATGATATGAACACATAGAAACTGTTTTATGAAATCCTGATGTCTTTAGGTCCATATTTAGTGAAACATATATACTTTACTACTAATTAAGAAAGTTTCTATTCAACTCATATTCGTAGATGTGGCCGAAACCTTAAAAACGAACACAGTGACATCAGAATTTTATGAAATAATTTTTTATGTGTTTATATCATTCTCCTAATCATAAAAATATCCTCACCCATATTTTTGACCTAATATATTGAGTGTGGTAATTTTTTAACCCAAATTTGGCCTAATTCAGGTAAAAAAATCACCACACTGACTATATTTGGAAAAAATTCTGGATGAGGACATATTTACGATTAGGAGAATGATACGAACATATAGAAGTTTATTTCATGAAATTATGATGTCTCTATATCCTTATTTAAGTATTCCAATTAATTTTTATCTTCTTTAAAAAAATATAAAAATTAATCGGAAGGCCTAAATAAGGGCCTAGAGACATCAAAATTTCATGAAACAAGTTTTTATGTGTTCGTATCATTCTCCTGATTATAAATATATCCTCATCCATAATTTTTTCTAAATATATTTAGTGTGATGATTTTTTTAACCCAAATTAGAGTAAATTCGGGTTACAAAATCGCCACACTCATTATATTAAGTAAAAATTATGGATGAGGACATTTTACAATCATATGAACGATACAAATACATAGAAACTTGTTTAATGAAATTATGATATCTCTAGATCCTTACTCTGGTCTTCCGATTAATTTTGAGAAAAAGATGCAAATTAATTGGAAGGCTTAAATAAGGACCTAGAGATATTGAAATTTCATGAAACAAGTTTATATGTGTTCGTATTGTTCTTATGATCATAAAAATATCCTCATTTATAATTTTTACCTAATATATTGAGTGTAGTGATTTTTTCTACCTATATTGTTCTTATGATCGTAAAAATATCCTCATTTATAATTTTTACATAATATGTTGAGTGTGGTGATTTTTTAACCTGAATTTGTCCTAATTCAGGTAGAAAAAATCATTACACTAAATATATTAGGTAAAAATTATGGTTGAGGATATTTTTATGATGATAAGAATAATACAAACACATAGAAATTTATTTCATGAAATTCTGATATCTCTAGGTTCTTATTTAGGCATTCCAATTAATTTTTATCTTTTTTTTTTTAAATTCAATTCTGGGATGAATCCTGGATCCGTCCCAAATTTGAGAACAAATTCCTAGATTCGTCCCCAAATCCCAGAATTGATTTTTTTTTTTTTTAAAAAAAGATGCAAATTAATTGGAAGGCCTAAATAAGAAGCTAGAGATATAAGAATTTCATGATACAAGTTCTATGCGTTCATATTATTCTCATGATCATAAAAATATCCTCATTCATAATTTTTACCTAATATATTGAGTGTAGTGATTTTTTAACCTGAATTTACCTTAATTCATGTAAAAAAATTAGCACACTAAATATATTTGGAAAAAATTATGGATGAGACATATTTACCTTAATTTTTATATTTTTAAATATATTATTCTCATGACCGTAGGCCTTCTGATTAATTTTTATATATATTTTTTTAAAAAAATCAATTCTAGGACAAATCCTGGATTCGTCCCAAATTTGGGAAAAAAATTCATGGATTCGTCCCCAAATCTAGGATAAATCCAGGTTTTGTCCGAGAATTGAATTTTTTTAAAAAAAAATAATCGGAAGGCCTAAATAAGGACTTAGAGATATCAAAATTTCATGAAATAGGTTTCTATGTGTTCTTATCATCTCGTGATCGTAAATATATCTTCATCCATATTTTTGACCTAATATATTAAGTGTAGTGATTTTTTAACTTGGATTTGATATAATTTGGGTAAAAAAAATCACCACACTCAATATATTAGGTCAAAAATATGGATAAGGACATATTTACGATTAGTAGAATGATACAAACATATAGAAACTTGTTTCATAAAATTCTGAACTCCCTAGGTCCTTATTTAGGTTTTCTGATTAATTTTCATCTTTTTTTTTTAATTTCAATTCTGGGACAAATTCCTAGATTCATCCTTAAATCTGGGGCGAATCCAGGATTCGTCCCAGAATTGATTTTTTTTTTACAAAAGATAAAAATTAATCGAAAGGCTTAAATAAGGACCTAGAGACATCAGAATTTTATGAAATAAGTTTCTATATGTTCGTATCATTTTCCTAATAATAAATATGCCCTCATCCATATTTTTGACCTAATATATTGAGTGTGGTAATTTTTAATCCAAATTTGACATAATTCAGGTAAAAAAATCACCACACTAAATATATTTGGAAATAAATTATGGATAAGGACATATTTACGATCAGAAGAACGATACGAATACATAGAAATTTGTTTCATAAAATTCTGATGTCTCTAACGCCTTATTTAGGCCTTCTAATTAATTTTTATCTTTTTTTTTTAAAAAAAAAAATCAATTCTAGGACGAATCCATGAATTCGTCCCATAATTGAATTTAAAAAAAATAAAAATTAATCGGAAGGCCTAAATAAGAACCTAGAGACATCGAAATTTCATAAAATAAGTTTTTATGTGTTCATATCGTTTTTCTGATCATAAATATATCCTCATCCATATTTTTGTTTGACCTAATATATTGAGTGTAGTGATTTTTTAACGTAAATTTGACATAATTCGGGTAAAAAATTACCACACTAAATATATTTGGAAAAAAATTATGGATGGGGATAGATTTACGATCAGGTGAATGATACGAACACACAAAAACTTGTTTCATGAAATTTCGATATTCGTAGGTCCTTATTTAGCCCTTTCGTTTATTTTTATCTTTTTTTAAAAAAAATTCAATTCTAGGACGAATCCTAGATTCGTCCTAGATTTGGGGATGAATCATAGATTCGTTCCAAAATTTACAATGAAAAATTAATTTCGTTGAAATTTAGCAACAAATTATGCGACGAAATATTATTTGTTGCTAATTATTGGACGAAAATTTTTTATTGTAAAGTTTGTTGCTAATTTGGGATGAATTGTTATTTTGTTGCTAAATTTGTTGTTGATTTGGGATGAAAAATATTTGTCCCTAAATTTTGTCCCTAATTGTTTGATTTTTTTTAGTGCTAGAGCGATTTACTGTAGCAACAAGATATATTGCTTGTGGATGAAGTGTGACTCCCAGATACCGTATCAGTAATACTATAGTACCCGATAAATATATTACTCGTAAATATAGTCAATGGTTCATATTATTGTAACAACAGTACTTAAATAATAGAGCAATATATTGTTGTGAACACCATAGCAACGGAGTATGAATGGCTGAGGAGAACAATCTGATTTATGGAGTAAGCTATTGTAGTATGATCAATGGCGTAGCCAAGATCTTCAAATGCCCTGGACTAAATTACGACAATAATAAAATATACATGTATACTAAACATTTAACAAACATATAATATTTATATACCAATATCCTTTTACATAGTTCAAATTTCATACAACATACTTCAATATCTACTTAAGCTGTGCTCGACGAGATTTTAGAGTATAAAACTCATCTATTACTGATTCCAAGTCTATTTTCTCAGACAATTGTCGTTCTATGTAGAGAATCATGCAATCAGAAAGTAAATCATCATCCATCTTGTTGCGACGTGTCGTTTTGAGAAATTTCATGGATGAAAAAGCTCTCTCTGCCGTTGCAGTTGATACAGGAAGAGTCAAGACAAGACAAATCAATATCTGAATCATAACATAACTCTCAGCCATTTTGGTCACAATCATTTCTCTCTATAATGCAGAAAGAGTAGAAATTTGTTGAAATTCACGATCACAAACTATGTCAAGTTGATAGTGTTCCAATTCAGCTCTCAAAGCATGAATTTCTTGTTGGGTAAAATCAGCCGGATAAAATTTTGATGCAAGCTTGCAAATATCGCCCATATTAAATTTTTTAAATAAATCAGTAGGATCCAAAGCTGAACAAAAAGCAAGAAGTTCCATTGTTGCCTCACTGAATCTACAATTTAGTTCCATCACTTAAAAATCTATTGCAGCATTAAAAATATTATAGTGATAATGATGCTCAACTGTGACATGGTCTCGTTGTTGACAATAATAATTAACTTTATAACCACAGCTCATATCAGGCATCTCAATATTATGTCGTTCACAAAAAATCTTTACCGTCTCAAAAAATTCATCCCAACCATCTTCTCTAAATTTTAGAAGGATAACTGTTGTGGTTGAGACAAATTTTAAAGTATTCACAATGTCTTGTGATTTATTTTGTAGAGTTTGACAAATAATGTCAGTGGTTTCTAAGATATTTTCCATCAAAAATAACACAAATATAAATTCAAAACTCATAATTATGTTGCATATATAAACTACAAGCTTCCCCACGTATTGTACCATTTGGCCCATTTTCACTGAGATTTCCAAGGATCTTACAATTGCATACATGTCTATTAAGTTCCTAACAAAATCATAATGAGAGCTCCAACGAGTAGCACCAGGTCTATGCAATGTACCAAGTTGATTTGCTCCTCTACTAGATTCACACTCACCAATGGCCAACATATATGCAATCTCTTCTTGTTGAGCAGATTGCATATCACTAAGACAGTAAGACGTTTAGGAGGCGCGGTGACGAAGTATACAATGGAAGTTAAATAAGAAAAGAATTGCCAAATAGAAGGCACATCCTTAGCAACTGCAACCAATGTTAACTGTAAGCGATGAGCAAAACAATGTACATAATAGACATATGGACAATCTCTAAGAAATAATGCTTGAAGCCAATTCCATTCACCACGCATATTACTTGCACCATCATTCCCTTGTCCCCTCATGTTGTGGATTTGAATATTGTGTTGAAGAAAGATGTCAGAAAGTAATTTCTTAAGGTTTGTCAATGTTGTGTCCTCAACACTCAAAATCTCAAAGAAACGTTCCACCAAAAATCTAGAATTATTAACAAATCTAAAAATAAGGGTCATTTGCTCTTTTCTAGATTCATCTTGAGCTTCATCAACAAGAATACAAAACTTGACATCTCTCAATTCATCTCGAATCATTGCTCTCAGTTTATTAGCAAAAATATGCAATATTTCCTTTTGAATTTGCGGAGAAGTGTATTTAGCATTTTGCGGGGCATTATGTAACACAACTTTTGCAATTTCATCATTTAAATGTGCTTGAAATTTCAACAATTCAATAAAAATTTCACGATTGAAGGAACTCTCTGATTCATCATGACCTCTAAAAGAACATCCTTGAGTTGCAAGCCATAATAAACCTTCAATTGTTACCTTTAGACGCAACCTATTCTTTATAATTTCTTCCGTAGATTGGCATTCAACACTTTGTCAATATTTTGCTTTGGTTTCATCAAATCCTGAACACATTTCACACATCTATTATGTGATGAAGACAATGAACCAACATGAATAAGAAATGCACATTTTTCTCCATTATTAACTCTCTTCCAACTATTAAACCCTTCAGAAACAAGTGCAGAACGAGCCATTGGATTACTTGTATTCTCAAAAAGAAAGCATGGAAAACAATATGCTTTATCCTTTGAAGGTGAATATTCTAGCCAAGGAAATTGTTTGAACCAAACATATTGAAATCGACGATTTTGCTTTCCAATTTTTGTTCTTAGATACTCAACAAGTTTGGGTTGATAAGATCCTGCTTTGATATATGCTCTTCTAATCTCATCCTGGTCATTAACAGAGTATTCACAAATCAATTTTCGTAATCCTGGATCTCGTTCAATAGAAGAAATATCAAATTCTTCTTCTCTTTGTTCTATTGGCTTAGATACAAAATGAGGTTGTAAATCGGAAATAGAGGATCCAATTGTTGGTCTAAGAGGTATATCACATTGCAATTGATTATAAGATTGATCATCTCTTTTCCTAAAAAATGACAGTAATGTTTTTGGCTTTTTATTTGAAGGTTGTTCGTGTTTCATTTATAACCTAAGGAAAAAATAACTACAAATTAATTATTTATAACTTAAAAACAAAAAATAACTACCAATCAATTATAACAAACTCAATCATATTATTCATTTTATGACAAACTCAAACACAATAATAAATCAATTTATAATATCACAATATTCCCTGGTATTAGAATCATAATTTTCAGATAATTTAAAATTTTAAATAATTTCAAATAAAATCACAACTACAAATCTAAAATTACCTGTGAGGTTGTGATTTATCACTTTAAGATAAAGAGAAATCCACTGTCTACCCGTAAAATCCAGTGCTATGCTGAAACTTGAAATGCCTGAAATCAAAAATAAAAATAAAGGACTTAAAAAGGGAAAAATGTGGGAATTTAGAAGTAAACTTAGGACCTTCCACTTTTTTTTTAACCACAACAATCACAAATAACAATGAGTATCACATTTAAATTGACAGAATTTTTAAAATTTTTCAGAAATTTAACCTAGGTCGGAAACGGCTTTCCTAAAAAAATTAGGGCAAAGCGACTATGATTCTATGAGGAACAATCTCTATTTTCTTTTTTAATATGATGTCAATTCTAATATATTTTTATTGAATAATAATAGTTGGATGGAATGAAAAAAAATTATTAGTATAACATATATAATCCTTTAATAGATATGAGTACGAGGATGGATATCTGATACCCAATGGGTATAGGCATGGAGAATGTGGAATCTGATCCAAATCCGACCTATTGGCATCCCTATAATTATACACTGATGTAATTTGGAAGACTCATGATGGTCCGCCCAAATTGTCAAAAAGCAAGTAGCTAAATGTATTAGAAGTTATGGACCAAAACAAAGTAATATCCTTAGAAAGATAGTAGAAGCAAATGAGTTTGTGGCCTTATGGCCTTACAAAATAGCCCAATAGCAGTGAGACTTTAACACCCTATTTGGAAACAACTTGAGTGAAGGAATTGAATTGAATTCCATTAGGAATTGAATTCTGGCAGGAATTGAATTCAATTCCTATGTTTAGAATGGATTAGTGAATAATAGAATAGAATTGAATTTCTTAATTTGGAATCTATTTGAATTGAATTCCATTCTTATACATTTACCATTTTATCCTCATAACTAACTATTTAATAATCAATTTAAGTATTAGAGAATAGAAAGAAGGGATCGCATAGTTAAGACAGCAGTATGAAGAAGGTGGCACACGGGAGAAACGGTGCAAGGAGAAGTTTTCGGCGCAAGGAGAAACGGCGCACGGGAGAAAGGCAGGAGAAAACAAGAAAGTCGGCAGATGGAAAAAAGGGTTTTAAGTTAAAAGGACAATTAAATAATTTTAGTTGTTCATGGTGGTAAATTCCCTATCCAAATCTGACCATTTGAGATCTGATTTACTGTTCACATTTTGAATGGAATTGAAATTGAATTACATATCAAATCCATCTCAAAAATTCATTTCAAATTATGAAATTGAATTCTAATTACCATAGGAATTCAATTTCATAAGATTCCAAACGGGATGTAAAAGTTTTTTCTACACCTGTCCTTGGCATCTAGGGGGAGGGAGAGAATTGAAAGAGGTCCTGAGGGGTCTTGTCAAAGGCTTCCCTGATATCCAGATCATTGGGACCAATCTCGGCAGGCCACACCCAACTTTTTCACATTGATACTTACATCGCTTAAATTTAAAGTTGGTTTTGAAGAAAGCACTCATCTGCTCCCGTACTCGTTTGTTCACTTCTGGATCTATCTAGAAGTTGACTTTCAACCTCTTATCTTGATCAATGATAGTATATCTTGGCGATCTAGTTCAGTCTGAAGATTGTCAAGTTCTTGCCCCTTTACCTTCAACACATACTGGTGTTGGGCCTTCAACATTGCTCTACACCTTTGGTGGTTTTTGTTTGGAGAGTTGCATTTTCCAGTTGGAGCTCAAATTGTGTCACCCTTTCAAAAGCTGGCCTCTTGCAGGATATTGTCACCTCTGCTTGGGAGATAGCAGTCATTTTCTCTTGAGCATGTATCCAGAAGAGGTCGGAAAAAGGGGTAGTTGGTAAATCCAGTTTCTCTCGAGCTCGCTTGATGATTTCATTGACAACTGATATATGCTGGCAACAGAGGGAGGTTAACAGCAATCACCTCTAAGTTTAAAAAGTAAGTTGTACCTTATAAGTCTCCTTGGCAACATGATCCAACAGTGCTAATCACGACAGTTGTGAAAGAGGAAATGCCCCTTCTATCCTGGAGAATTCTAGTTGCGGCTCAAAGGATTGGGACAACGACCTCTTAGCTTGGCTACGGAGCTTCGGCCCAAGCCTAGTCCTAGTCTAGCTTTCTAAGGGCATTATGTCCGAGGGAGCCACATCGCTAGGCGTTGGAGACATTGCCCATGGGCAGGGAGGTGGAAGCTGGAGTTTGGGGGGTTAATAGACGCATTGCATGTAACTCAAGGGAGTGTGGTTCAGGGGAACTGGATGCAACTCTCTACGGTGAGTTGGAGGTCACCTTTTATAACGCTCTAGCCGCGAAATCTTGGGGGCCGTAGAATCTGGCTCTAGATATTTTGACATGGCAACTGCAAGAGGAGATGCAATTGGGGAAGGTGATGTAGTATCATCCGAGAGAGCTGATTCCCCTTTGTCCATCACCTGGTTGCACACCATCAGGGAGGAACTCGTTGGGGATTCATTTTCAGCTCTGGAACTAGTAGCAGAAGAGCTCTGGGTTTTTCCTTTTGGGAAACAAAGAAGACATCGTGGCATACCTGATTATAGACTCTGCAATATAGAAAGCAAGTTTAATTATCAGACAGTTACAGGCAAAGGGAAAAATATATGTCCTACCTAAGGTGATGCTTGGGTTCAGCAGGGCCGGACGTATCCTCACCAAAAAAAGTGCTTCTGGATAGCATTTTTAAAATCTTCCCTCTCCCTATATTGGCCTATAGCCAGGCGAAAGGCAACTGGTGATCCATTAACTCAAGGAAAGAGAAGGATAGGGTGGGCTCACAAAGAAGAATTCCTTCCGACTCTTAATAGTTCTCTTAGACCCAATCAAGAATTGGGTAATTGATCTTGACACAAAGTAAAATACTCTTGGTTCTTACATCTTCAACTGAAAGAAGCACTAGAAGAGGGGGGCAGTAGGCTCTACCTGTAGATATATCAAAATTATCAGGAAACCTATCATCAACCTCTAGGAATTCAGGGTGATTGGATTAAGAGACAAAGATAGATGACGAGAGAGAGAGAGAGAGAGAGAGAGAGAGAGAACAGGTGCAGAGGGAATCGCAAGCCATTAGTTCAAAAAGAAAACTATAGAGTTAGGCCAAGGCAAATGAGCTCGGTCACTCTCAGTGGGGGCTACTAAATCATGGTCACCCGGGATGCACTAGTGTTCGTGAAAGGTCTCAATGACAACTGGTTGAAGACACAATCAAAAGGTATTGTTGAAGGTCAAGAGAATAGAATATGTAGACTTAAAGAAGTTTATATATGAGTTAAAGCAAGCGTCAAGATAATAAAATATAAGATTTAATAAAGTCATTTAGTCTTATGGTTTCAAAATGATCAATGAGAATCATTGTGTTTACTTGAGAAATGGAAAAAGGAAAGTTTGTCATCTTATGATTATATATTGATGATATAATAATAACTGGAAGTGATATAAAGTATGTGATAGAAGTCAAATTATCGCTTTTATCACAATTTGATAAAATAGATATGAGAGAAGTTGAGTACATCTTAAGAGTGAAAATCAATAGAGATCGATCTAAAAGGCTTTTGGATTTGTCTCAAGAGACTTATATCACTAATATGCTACAACACTTCAATATGTTAGATTGTAACATTGAACAAACACCTATAGTGAGAGGTACTATTTTGAGCAAAAGTATGTATGCCAAGACTCCTGAAGAAATAGCTGAAATGAATAAACAATTATATGTCAATGTCATTGGTAGTTTAATGTACACTATGTTGTATACTGATCCTGATATAAACTATGTTATTGGCTTAGTTAACTATTTCCAGTGAAACCTAGGATCGAGACATTGGAAATAGGTGAAGAGGATATTCAAATATCTCAAAGGGATAACAAATTATTATATCTATTTTCGAGGATTTAAGATGAGCCTGAAGGGTTATACAGGTGCAGATTGAGTAGGAGATCATGATGACTGAAAATCCACATATGACTATGTCTTCTTGCTGAATGGTGGAGTCATCTTATGGAACAACAAGAAATAGGCTTGTGCAGCCTATCAACAATGGAGGTTGACTATGTGTAGGGCTATAAACAAGCCGAGCCGAGCTGAGTTTGGGGTATTCAAGCTTGTTTGATAAGGCAACCAAGCCAAGCTGAGTCGAGCTTAAAATGAACCAAGATTTTGAAATGAGTGTTCAAGCTTGGCTTGGTTTATTTTTTATGAGCTTGAGCTTGTTTGAAGCTTGGCTTGAGCTTGATTCATTTAGATGTTATCAAGCTTTCAATTCAAGCTTGGCTTGAGCTTGGTTCGAGCTTGGTTCGTTTAGATGTTATCAAGCTCTCAATTCAAGCTTGTTTGATTGTTTGATACTTTTAGTTGTTTGAATAATTATTGAGTTTAATAATTTAAATTTATTTATTTTATTTTATTATTTATTTAACATATTAAAAAGAGTTTTATTAATAAATATGGTTTGTAAACATTGTTCACGAACATTGTTCACGAACATTGTTCATGAATATTGTTCACGAACATTGTTCACGAACATTGTTCATGAACATTGTTCACGAACGTTGTTCACGAACGTTAACGAGCTGAACACATATGTGTTCAAGCTTGTTTGTTTAGCTTAACGAGCTGTTCAAGCTTGTTTGTTTAATTAACCTTATGCATATTGAACGAACATAAACAAGCTCTTACCAAACCGAACATCAAGCTTGTTCACGAACGCTTGGTTCATTTACAGCCCGAACTATGTGGCTTGCGCAATGACTGTGTAAGAAACAGTCTAATTAAGAATGTTCCTAAAGCATCTAAAGATTTCTGAGGACAGTGAGAATCCTATTACAGTGTGCTGTGATAGTCAAGTTGCTATATCTTTTTCTAAGGATCTCAAATATCACAGCAAGGACAAACATATAGAAATAAGTATAATTTTGTAAGAGATATTATGAAAAAAAAAGATAATTCTTGAGTATATCCCTACATGTGTTATGCTTGCAAATTTTTTTACTAAGTCATTGACTAAAGAATCATTTCAAAAACATGTGAAGTCACTAGGACTTCATAAAATGTAACACTTTTACTAAGCCTAGTACCTCTTATTCTCCTAGCACTGACCCTAGATTTCCTATAGAGAAACTTAGGACTAGGTTTTCATCCATATCATATATACCCCTTCATTCTAGATATCTCTGTAGGACCTTTTTCATGAGATCATGCCTACCATCTGCCAAGATAATCGATTATTATATATTATATAACCTATTTTATTGTTTAGTTTGGTTAACACAAATTTGTATACTGAACCATACAATAATTTGGTTAAGGTCGATGACCTCACTTATACCAGTAGGATTAGGGGTGTCAAAAATGAACCCGACCCGACGACCCAACCCGAGTCGACTCAAAAAAAATCAGGTTCGGGTTGAGCATTTTCGGGTTTGGGTCGGGTTCGGGTTGGAGGGTTGGAGAGCAAAAAAATTTCAGGTTGGGTCGGGTTGGGTTCGGGTTGACCCGGGTTGATCTGGGTTGGCTTAAATATAGGGTTTTGTGGGTTTTTTTGGGGTTAAATCAAATTTTATTTTAAAAAATTAGATGTTTTAATGTATATTAATATCATGTTTGTATGATAATGATGGAGTATTGAGATAAAAGTGAAGAATTATAGGAAAAATAGCTAAAAAAAGTCATTTTGAATCGGATTTTCGGGTTATATGGGTCGAATTCGGGTTGATCGGGTTGGTCGGGTTCGAGTTCGGGTTGAGGTGTTTTGGGTTGAACTCGGGTTCGGGTCGGGTTCGGGTTGAGTTAAAAAAAAAAAAACTCAACCCGACCCAACTCGACCCGACCCACCCGAATTGACACCCCTAAGTAGGATAGTAGGTAGGAATTTTACATTGTCCCCTACTGTCATTAGAGAATATTTATGACTTAGACCTTGATCATCTATTTTCCTATGTTACCCTCCTAGGGATTTACTATTTGGTAATCTCTACTCCCACATTATATTAGATGCAATATACTTATATTTTTTTTGGAGGACAGAGGGTACCTACTGATCTTAGAGCATAGTTGATCAACTCTTAACATGTAGATTAACTATTATTTTGATATTGAGTTGTATATTTGACTACACTTAACTTATGCATGTCAGTCCTGACTTTTGACTCATATTGACTTTTCTTGAACTTAGGACAATTAGGAATGTACTTGGTAGGCAAGGACTTTCTTTTTATTTTTGGCATGCTTTACTTATAGTATTTTCGATTTTTGCAAAAATGGACTTAGCTTAGACTTTACTTTAGCAATCATGATCTATAGAAATCATAAGAGCCATAACATCTCACAACACCTAGGTTTAACTTGATTGTATTTTGAGCCACATAGAACGATGTGAGATGTTAAGGAATCTATTCCAGATTTAAGATATAGTGTTGATACGGTCTGACCTGGCTGCTGTTTTGATGTTGACACTGATTTAAGTTTGTATCAGATATTAATTAAACTCAGATTGATTACTGATCAATGTTGATCAGGTGGAAGGGAAAAGTCCAAGTATAGAACTTGGCACACGAAGTCGGAGAAGGCTCGGTATCTCGTTCTCCGCACTAGGTCAGAGAGGGCTAGGTAGCTCGTTCTCTGGACCGGACGAAGTCAGAGAGGGCTCGGTAGCTCGTTCTCCGAACTAGGTCAGAGAAGGCTCGGTAGCTCGTTCTCTGGACCGGACGAAGTCGGAGAGGGCTCGGTAGCTCGTTCTCCGGACTAGGTCAGAGAGGGCTCGGTAGCTCGTTTTCTGGACTGGACAAAGTCGGAGAGGGCTCGGTAGCTCGTTCTCCGGACTAGGTCAGAGAGGGCTCAGTAGCTCGTTCTCTGGACCGGACGAAGTCGGAGAGGGCTCGGTAGCTCTTTCTCGAGACTAGGTCAGAGAGGGCTCGGTAGCTCGTTCTCTAGACTAGAAAGGCTTTAGGGTTTAGGTCTGGGAAGCGCCAAACCTACTTTACATAGGCATTGGATCGGTCTGTTGATCGATCTAGTGATACTATGGATATCTGATCGGTCAACAGACCGATCCAGTGATACTGTGGTTATCTGATCGGTCTGGTGATCGATCAGTAACCAAACAGTAGCTTTCTGTGGGTTATCTGATCGGTCTGGTGACCGATCAGTAACCAAACAGTAGTTCACTGTAAGTTATCTGATCGGTCTGTAGACCGATCAGGAAGCGATGGGATTCAGAGGACAATAAGGGGATCGGTCTGTGGACCGATCCACCTATAGGCTGATCGGTCCACAGACCGATCAGAAGCCTCCCAGACCGATCAGGGTATGTCCTGATCGGTCCAGAGGGCTATGGATCGGTCTGCTGACCGATCCACAACACTGTCTGTTGGTCTGCAACTTCTGATTCGTCTGATTTAACCATCTGGTGTGAGCTTTTTACATTACAGGTTGCAGGTATCATGCCAATGCTTAAGTTCAAATTAAGGTCTATCAGAGGAATAAGACAAAGTGGTTTTTCTACTGTGTTTGGTTGCAAATAGTGCAATTGGAGCGTCAACGGTTACTGGCGATCTGGCTGTGTTCTAGTTGCAATCAGCTTGACTCCTGGCTATTGGTTCGAGCTCAGAGACACCAGTGAAGACCATGAATGGTATTGGTGTGAGTTCAGAGAACCAGATGAGGAGGAAAAGTGATTGGCGACGCCTGAGTTGGCAGCAGCGATTCGGTGCAGGTTGCAGTGATTCGATACAGGCAGATGCAATGGAAAAGGCAAAGGCATAAGAAGGAGTATGAGATGTTCGAGAGGATAACCAAAACCAAAAAAAAAAGGAAGAAGAAAATCTCTCTCGGTCGATCAAGCTAGAGTACTGTGTGTTTTTGAGCTCTTGGCTAAGGAACTTCTTCTGGTTTTGCGCTCTGCTTTCATCGTGGCTGTAAGCTTATTTTTCATACCCTTTAGCCACTAATCCCTGTAAGTCTTGTGCTTCATTTAAATATTTTCTGTGCATTTTTGGAGAGGTTACTCCACCGAGAAGGAGAAACTCTTAGCCGGAATCTACCCGGGGTGTGATCTACCGAAAGATCAAGGGATCGTCCACCTTACGGACACGCCGAGGAGTAGGGGCAAGTTATCCCCGAACCTCGTACATACTTGTGTTAGTTGTGGGTTGTTTCTTTTCCTTGTATTAGTTTTTCTTTTGCATATTTCCGTTGTGCTAACAGACTTTTGTGAGAAGATTGTTTAAGTTTTAGAGGAGGCTATTCACACCCCCCCCCCCCCTCTCTAGCCATCCGAAGGTCCTAACAAGTGGTATCAGAGCTTGGTGCTCTTCATCCGGATTAACACCCTAAAGAGCAAGAAGATGGCTATGAAGGAAGGGTTTAGCACCAATCGTCCACCCTACTTTGACGGAGCGGACTTTCAATATTGGAAGAGCCGCATGGAATTCTATCTCAAGACCGACATCTCCATGTTGTTCTCTGTCAAGGAAGGGTTTACACCTCCGAAGGACGAAGAAGGTAAGGAACTTGACTCATCAAGGTGGTCCACCGAGCAAACTCGCAAAGGACAAGCCGATGCCAAGGCGGTGGTCACTCTACAATGTGGGATAGCCAAGGATCAACTCGTCAAGGTAGGTCCATTCACGAGCGCAAAAGATTTGTGGAACAAGCTCATCGAGCTCCAAGAAGGAACCCGAGACTGTCGAATCACCAAGAGAGACTTGTTCCTAAACCAACTACAAAACCTCACCATGAAGGAGAACGAGACGGTAAGTGAACTACACGGAAGGTTCAAAGAAATCATCAATAGTCTTCATTCCGTAGATGAACGCGTAGAGAATCGCGATCTTGTAAGGTATGCTCTCAAAGCCTTTCCGAGGAATGCCTTGTGGTCATCGATGGTAGATGCCTACAAGGTCTCCAAGGACCTTTCAATTATTAAATTAGATGAATTCTTTTGTGAAATGGAACTTCATGAACTTGCTAACAAGGGTTAAAAAGAGAAAGGTATTGCCTTAGTTGCAGGAGAAAAGAGCAAGGATGGAAGAAGGAAGAAGGAAGAAGGAAAAGAAGAAGGAAAAAGAGATTCCTTCATCCTCATCCTCCTCCGAGTCCGATGATGAAGGTGGATCATCATCAAGTGAGATGGCCAACTTTGTAAGGAGAATCATGAGAAGAAGCCGGAGATACAAAGGGAAAGGTAAACCTATTGATCAAAATGTTAATAAAACTAATGTTACTTGTTATGAGTGTAGCAAGAAAGGACACTATCGGAGCAAGTGTCCAAAACTCAAGAAGAAGGAGGAAAGGGCCAAGAAGAAGAAAGCTCTCAAGGCTACTTGGGATGAATCTGTTAGGACCAAAAGTAGCTAGAGGGGGGGGGGGGGGGGGAATAGCTCGTCGCGTTCGCTCGTTGCTCGGCGTTGCTTGTTCCTTCAAAGATGTGCAGCGGAAAATACAGAAACAAACATACAACGCTAACACGGTTGGTTTTACTTGGTATCCACCTCACAAGAGGTGACTAATCCAAGGATCCACACCAACACACACACCCTCCACTAAATAAAACTCTCCTTTATGGTAACTACCAAGGGCGGAGAAGCCCTACAAGACTCAATACAAGAAGAGAGGGAAAGGATACAAGAAATACAAGCTTACAAGCTTACAATGAGTATAAACCCTAACCCTAGCTTCTCTTCTTGGCTTTGATCCGCCTCTTGACTTGGAAAACTTCCAAGATCCTTCAAGAACTGGCGATCTGAGCTTTGTGAGTGCTGTGGAGGAGCTGGCGAGAAATCTAAAATGAAACAGTGAAGAGATGCCGAAGGAAATGAACGCCTGCGGCCTTTATCGACGCCAACGGTCGGATCCCGATCGATTCGAATATTCCCAATCGATCAGGGAGGCTTTGGATCGATCCACGGATCGATCCAGAGCGCCTCTGTGCTCTGGAAAAATACCTGGATCGATCCACGGATCAATCCAGCGCTTATCGCGCAAAGCAGCCGCGTCCCAATCGATCCACTGATCGATTGGAACATCTGGATCGATCCACGGATCGATCCAGAGGCTCTCTATTCGCTTAGGAGAAGCCTGGATCGATCCACTGATCGATCCAGCTCCTGGATCGATCCACTGATCGATCCAACACTTGGTTTTTGCCCAAAACCAAGTTCCAAGCCTCTCAAACCAACATCCGGTCAACCTTGACCTGTTGGTACATCATGCCTAGCATCTGGTCACTCCTTTGACCTGCTAGGACTTCCCACCAAGTGTCTGGTCAATCCCTTTGACCCACTTAGACTTTTCTATTCATGTCAAGTATCCAGTCAATCCTTTGACCTACTTGGACTTCCCAACACCAGATGTCCGATTATCCTTGATCCATCTGGATTTTCCCTTGCCTGGCTTCACTCACCAGGACTTTCACCTAGCTTCACTCACTAGGGTTTTCCATCTGTCTAGCTTCACTCACTAGGGCTTTCACCTGGCTTCACTCACCAGGACTTTCACCTAGCTTCACTCACTAGGGTTTTCCTTCTGCCTAGCTTCACTCACTAGGGCTTTCACCTGGCTTCACTCACCAGGACTTTCACCTAGCTTCACTCACTAGGGTTTTCCTTCTGCCTGGCTTCACTCACCAGGACTTTCACCTAGCTTCACTCACTAGGGTTTTCCTTCTGCCTGGCTTCACTCACCAGGACTTCCCTGTCAAGTATCCGGTCAACCTTGACCTACTTGACTCTTCTTCAATCAATTTCTTATTGTCAAACATCTAAACTCAAACCAAGACTCTGCTTGGTCACCCAGGTCAACCTTGACCTGAGGGATATTGCACCAACAATCTCCCCCTTTTTGATGTTTGACAATACCACAATAACACTTACAATACCACATGTAAGTTAGGCTAATCCTATAGCCTCAATCTTCATGCCACTAGGTAATGAACATATAAATTAAGCTCTTCATTCTCCCCCTACGAGGGCACACTCCCTCTAGGTAATGAAAGCCTAACTTACACCCATTCATAGGTATAAATTAAGCTCTTCATTCTCCCCCTACGAGGGCACACTCCCTCTAGGTAATGAAAGCCTAACTTACACCCATTCATAGGTCCTTTCATTCTCCCCCTATTGGCACACATCAACCCATCTTTGGGCACACATCAACCCATGCCCCAATTTTGGGTACACATCAACAAATCCATTTGTTGACGACTCTCCCCCTGAAGAGTTACTCATCATTGTTCACAACATCACTCGTTGTGATCAACACGATAATGAAGGTCCCATACCCTTCATTTATCCTTAACTTCTCCCTCAATGTAGACAAATACCCAACCTTGAGCATTATCTAACCACTTGAGTTCCCACTTGAAATAATGAGGATATCCACTCCCCATTTCAAGTTCAAAAGCTCATACATGAGCATTTTCTTTAAAGAAGGTTAACCACCTTCCAAGGTTCATGAAAAGTAATTTTTCATGTCTTTAAAGAGTCCCTCCCCCTAAAGACATGGTGGTGACTTCTGTCATTGCACCAACAATGACTTGGAATCCCTAAACCTTTAGGAAACCTAAATTTAGAAGTTTTGAGGTTCAAATACTCAAAATTTGAAACAAACCTCAACCTTAACTTCAATGAAGTCTTCCTTAACCAATTCATCCTTGTTTTCACATGAAAACACCCTTTGTATGTATACAAATGTATTTTAGGGGTTTGGAATGGTTACCTAGACTCAAAGAGGTTCAAAGATGCTGAAATCAAGCCTTCCCAGCCAAAATCAGCAACTTGGATCGATTGGAGTTGGGTTCCAATCGATTGAACCTTTCTGAATCGATCCACTGATCGATTCAAACTACCTGGATCGATCGGATGATCGATCCAGTGAGCTTCTGCTCGCGGGAGACTTGCCTTCTGAATCGATCCACGGATCGATTCGGGCACTCCAATCGATCCATGGATCGATCGGAGCTCTGATAGTTGCTGAAATTCCATTTCAGTCAACTTCAGAAACCCCTAGAAAATTCTACAAAAATCCAAAAATCATGAAATTTCGTGTAGACATTATTTAGGGCATACTTAATCATGGAAAAATAGCTTTCTATGAAAATACATCATATTTTCAAAGATTGACACAAACTTGGAAACTTGCAAAAACTTTAGTGTTTTTCTTCAAGTTTGTGTCTAACTATTCAATGGTGATTACTATCAAAAGATAGCCTTCACCAAGGTTTTCCAAAAACATTTTAAAACCATTTTCAAAACCAATATCCCATCATGTTCCTTGGGCATAATGCACATTACTTGTACATTAGCTTTCCCAATGATGGGAAAACACATAACTATGTGTTTTGATGAATCTAAAACTCAGAAGAATGCACTAAATCAACATGTTGAGTTTTGTTCATCATCCTAACATCTCACTTGTATCTATTGTGGACAAAACACATACAAGTCACCTTATAGTCTTTGTGAGATGTAGATTTTGGTTTTTGCCCTAATCTAGGGATCATGCATATTTATCTAGGCATTTTAGAAATATTAGACATCCACCTAGGATGTCACTCGTTAATAAGTGTTGTTAAATACCATTCGTCCTTAATTACAAGGAATTAAACTTAATGCATGATTATGTTATGGCATACATCAAAAGAAAATAATTTTCAAAAGAAAATATCCTATTACTACATGATGTATGAATGTCATGACATGGTATTTTTGGTTTTTTCATACTAAAACAATGAATTCAAAAATAGACATGATGTCATGGCATATGATGGGCAAACAATCATGGCAAGATTTAGCATAAATAAAATATACCTAGATTAACTATCTAAGTATCCTTAAAGTCTTAGCTAAACTTACACCTTAAACCTAGATTGCCCTAAAGTGCTACAAGAGAATGCCAAAGCCTAAATTTGGCATTTCTAATTTCCTTGATTTAATGTATGCCAATTGAAAATAAACATGTCCTTAAATGTTGGCATATTCCATTTTTCCTCAAGAGTGATTACATAAATCAAGGCCCGGATTGCCTTAAATTTCCAAGAGAATACCAAAATCCCAACTTGGTATTTCTCAAGGTTTTCCCAATTTGTGCCATTTTAAGATAAAATCAATTTTTCACCATTAGACACATTTTACTCTTTCAAGGAGTAATCAATAATTCCATTTCATTTTCAAAGGTTAACTAAAACCTTGAAAATGCTCCTTGAGTGTCAATTTCCTCAAAGTTGGGTTAACTACCCTTCTAATCGGAGTTGACACTCTCTAACCCATCTATGGGGTAGAGAAGATGCTCCTAGGAACCCAACACCTATTGGTGCTCCTTGGATGCTCTAGGTACTCATTAGGGATAACTTCCCTACATACCTTCCTAGTGACCTTGTTGGGCTTCTTAGAAGCCTTGATCACATTTTCTAGGTCAACTCTAGGGATAGCTTCCCTTGTAACCTTCTTTGTGACTTTCTTAGACTTCTTAGAAGTCTTAGTCACATTTATTGCAAAAATACTCTTAGGGATGACTTCCCTAGTATTCTTGGCTTGACCACTAGACCTAGGGTTTGTTCCATAACTATATGGAACTCTATGGTAAGAGGGCACATCCTTCTTAGCCTTTGGTTTGTATCCCAAACCTCTATGGCCATTAGATGACCTTTGTGCTCCTAGACCTAGGCTATGCTCATTTTGCCCTTTTAGGATATTTTCCATCCTTTTTAGGGTCCTTTCCATTTTATCAAGGCTTGACCTCAAGACTTGATTTTCTATCACTAAGTCCTTAGTTTTAGATTTTTCATTTGATTCATGAGCATATTTGTTCTTGGGCTTGTATATAAAATCTTTAGAGTTATTGCCCAAGTGTCTATCTACCTTCCTAACCTTAGGTTGGGTAGTTTTGGCATGTAGGGCCACATGTTTTTTCTTAAAGCCCTCATGCTTTCTATTCTTATGGTAAATTGCATTAAAATGATAAAAGTTAGAACTATCATGCTTTTTACCATAATGTAAAAGAGTAGGCTCAATAAATATTACCTTCTTCTTTACCTTAGAGACTCCCCCTTGACTAGAGCTTCCTCCATGAGCCTTGACCACCTTCTTCCCCTTAGAGCATTGACTTCGGTAATGCCCCTTTTGATTGCAAGAGAAGCACACGATGTGCTCCTTGCTCTTCTTTGTTCCGGGGATGGTCTCCTTGCCCTTTTGTGCCACTTGGCCCTTCTTCTTGGCCAATTTAGGGCATTTGCTCTTGTAGTGCCCACTTTCCCTACACTCAAAACATATTATATGATTTTTATTTTTAATTGAAACATTTATACCTTCTTGTATAGGGATGACACTTGCTCCTCCATTTGATATTTCTTGAATTTCGGAGGTGGCACCATCTTCTTCTTCTTCACTTGACCCGGATGTAGAAGCTTCTCCTTCTTCTTGATCCGGCGTCACCAAAAATTGCTCCCCCTCAATCCTAGAGGTGGAGGCTTCATCATCTTGAACATGAAACAAGGAGTATGCTCCCTCCTTGTTCCCTTCGTTGCATTCCCTTGAAGATGAAGCTTCTTCTTGAACTTCTTCTTCGGAGGTTGAGCATCTCTCAACCTCGGAGTCCTCCTCTTGGTCTTGATCCAATGAGTCGCCCTCTTTGGATTCTCCTTGATTTGGTACAGTGGAGGGGATCTCATGAATTCTTGCCAATTTGCTCCAAAGCTCCTTGGCATCTTCAAACTCTCCAATTTGTTCCAAGATGTTGCTTGGCAATAAATTGACCAAAAGCTTGGTCACTTTGTCATTGGCCTCACATCTTTGGATTTGGTCTTTGCTCCACTTGCTCCTTTTGAGTACTTTGCCCTTGGAATTTGTGGGAGCTTCAAAACCTTCCATGAGAGCAAACCATTGCTCTATCTCCATCATAAGAAAATTTTCGATTCTTGATTTCCAAGAATCGAAGCTTGTAGATGAATATGGTGGAGCCACCCTTGTGTCAAATCCAAGTCCATCTTGGAATTGCATCTTGAAGTTGAGCTTGATAAAATCATGAACTTGAAGAATTTGCTCCAACTTCTTCACCCCTCTAGCTTTTCTTGTTATGCTTGACCCTTCCGGCGATGATTCCGGTGAAGAGCGGTCTTGCTCTGATACCACTTGTTAGGACCAAAAGTAGCTAGAGGGGGGGGGGGGGGGGGGAATAGCTCGTCGCGTTCGCTCGTTGCTCGGCGTTGCTTGTTCCTTCAAAGATGTGCAGCGGAAAATACAGAAACAAACACACAACGCTAACACGGTTGGTTTTACTTGGTATCCACCTCACAAGAGGTGACTAATCCAAGGATTCACACCAACACACACACCCTCCACTAAATAAAACTCTCCTTTATGGTAACTACCAAGGGCGGAGAAGCCCTACAAGACTCAATACAAGAAGAGAGGGAAAGGATACAAGAAATACAAGCTTACAAGCTTACAATGAGTATAAACCCTAACCCTAGCTTCTCTTCTTGGCTTTGATCCGCCTCTTGACTTGGAAAACTTCCAAGATCCTTCAAGAACTAGCGATCTGAGCTTTGTGAGTGCTGTGGAGGAGCTGGCGAGAAATCTGAAATGAAACAGTGAAGAGATGCCGAAGGAAATGAACGCCTGCGGCCTTTATCGACGCCAACGGTCGGATCCCGATCGATTCGAATATTCCCAATCGATCGGGGAGGCTTTGGATCAATCCACGGATCGATCCAGAGCGCCTCTGTGCTCTGGAAAAACACCTGGATCGATCCACGGATCGATCCAGCGCTTATCGCGCGAAGCAGCCGCGTCCCAATCGATCCACTGATCGATTGGAACATCTGGATCGATCCACGGATCGATCCAGAGGCTCTCTGTTCGCTTAGGAGAAGCCTGGATCGATCCACTGATCGATCCAGCTCCTGGATCGATCCACTGATCGATCCAACACTTGGTTTTTGCCCAAAACCAAGTTCCAAGCCTCTCAAACCAACATCCGGTCAACCTTGACCTGTTGGTACATCATGCCTAGCATCTGGTCACTCCTTTGACCTGCTAGGACTTCCCACCAAGTGTCTGGTCAATCCCTTTGACCCACTTAGACTTTTCTATTCATGCCAAGTATCCAGTCAATCCTTTGACCTACTTGGACTTCCCAACACCAGATGTCCGATCATCCTTGATCCATCTGGATTTTCCCTTGCCTGGCTTCACTCACCAGGACTTTCACCTAGCTTCACTCACTAGGGTTTTCCATCTGCCTAGCTTCACTCACTAGGGCTTTCACCTGGCTTCACTCACCAGGACTTTCACCTAGCTTCACTCACTAGGGTTTTCCTTCTGCCTAGCTTCACTCACTAGGGCTTTCACCTGGCTTCACTCACCAGGACTTTCACCTAGCTTCACTCACTAGGGTTTTCCTTCTGCCTGGCTTCACTCACCAGGACTTTCACCTAGCTTCACTCACTAGGGTTTTCCTTCTGCCTGGCTTCACTCACCAGGACTTTCACCTAGCTTCACTCACTAGGGTTTTCCTTCTGCCTGGCTTCACTCACCAGGACTTCCCTGTCAAGTATCCGGTCAACCTTGACCTACTTGACTCTTCTTCAATCAATTTCTTATTGTCAAACATCTAAACTCAAACCAAGACTCTGCTTGGTCACCCAGGTCAACCTTGACCTGAGGGATATTGCACCAACAGAATCCTCCTCAAGCTCATCGGAGGAAGAGAAGAAGGAGAAAAGCACACGTCAATTAGCGTTCATGGCAAGGGAGGAACCAGATTTCGGGAGTGATGGTGACACAAGTGACACCTCAACCGCGACTTCATCATCTTCGGATGATGAAGAGGTAACCTCTCCGCATTTAGAGAAATGTTATAAAACTATTGCACATTTATCTACTTTGCTTAAGAAATCAAAAACTGAAGTTAAATCATTAAAAGATGAAGTAATGCACTTGAAGGCTCTTAGGGAAGATGAGGTTGATGACCTACATCAAGAGCTCCTTGAGGATGAAAACAAAGCCTTAAAGGGTGAAGTTGAGAAACTCAAGAAAATGCTTGAAAAATTCTCAACTAGCTCTAAGACCTTAGATATGATTTTAAATGCCCAAAGGGCGGTCTACAACAAGGCTGGGTTAGGATATCAACCTAAGGAGTCTAGTTTCATTTCACTAGTGTCTAGAACCCAATTTCATAGATCACATGCTTCTAGGGTTCATGAGACTAGGAAGGGTGTGACCAAGGCATGGGTTCCTAGGTCTTTCATTGTAGATGCATTAGGTCCCAAGATTTGGGTACCTAAAACGTCTATCTTTCGTGTCTTGTAGGCATTTGTCAAGGGGGAGCATCTATCAACTTGGTTTGTTGATAGTGGATGCTCCAAGCACATGACCGGGGACAAGTCACTCTTCACTACCCTTCAAAATAAAAATAGAGGTAATGTGTCTTTTGGTAATAATGGTAGCCTTAAGGTTATAGGAGTTGGAGATATTCATATATCCGAATGTCTCCAAATCAAGAATGTCCTTCTAGTCAAGGGGATGACCTTTAATCTCCTAAGTGTCAGCCAATTGTGTGATACGGGTTACACAATTGAGTTTCATTCAAATCAATGTCTGGTCAAACACATTGACACACTTGACACGGTACTAGTAGGCACAAGGGTAGATAACATTTATCAAGTATCTTTTAAAAGTGTTACTAATGCCTCTGCTAAGTGTTTCATGTCAAAAGAAGAAGAATCATGGCTTTGGCATAGGAGGTTGGCCCATGTGAACATGAAGAATATTCGAAAACTGGCCAACAAAGGATTAGTGCGAGGCCTACCAAGCATCAAGTACCAAAAGACATAATTATGTGATGCATGTCAAAAGGGTAAGCAAACAAAAGCGTCTCATAAAGGTAAAAGTGCTGTAAGTACCTCTACTGCTTTAGATTTATTGCATATGGACTTATTTGATTGTAGTAATGTCATTTCATTGAATGATAGTAGATATTGCTTAGTGATCATTGATGACTTTACTAGATATACATGGACTTTCTTTTTGAAAAATAAGGATCAAACCATAGATATTTTTGTTTCCTTTTGTAGAAGAACTGAAAATGAAAAATCAACAACAATTAAAACAATTAGAAGTGATCATGGTGGAGAATTTCAAAATCATAGATTTTTAGAATTTTGTCAAGAAAAAGGATATAGGCATGAGTTTTCTACTCCAAGGACCCCACAGCAAAATGGGGTTGTGGAGAGAAAGAATCGAGTCTTGCAAGAAGCTGCACGAAGCATGCTCAATGAGTACTCACTACCGAGCTACTTATGGGCTGAAGCTGTAAATACAGCTTGCTATGTGCAAAACCGAGTCTTGATACATAGGTTTTTAGGAAAGACTCCCCATGAACTTTGGTTTGGGAAACCCCCTACAATTAAACATCTTAGGGTGTTTGGTTGTAAGGTGTTTATCTTGAACACCAAGGATCATCTTGGAAAGTTCACAACTAAGGCTGATGAAGGAATACTGATCGGGTACTCTCTCATCAGCAAAGCCTATCGAGTCTACAACAATAGGACTAAATTGATTGAAGAGTCCTCAGATGTAGCATTTGAAGAAATTCCTAAATCAAATGATCAATCAAGGGATGTAGGAGAAATTCAATTTGAACTTAGAAATCTAAGTTTAAATGATCAAAACATAGAAAGAGTCGAAATTGACTCCGATGATGATGAACAAAGGCAAGAGAGGGCTCAGTCTGATCATTTGCCTGATACTGAGTCTTTGCCTGTGTCTAGTGAGACCACTAATAAGACACCGCCAACACCAAGGCAATCAAGGATAGCCTCTACTCATCCCCAAGACCAGATTATGAGAGACATCCAACAAGGGGTTAGGACTAGATCATTCTTTAGAAATGAGTCTAATGAGGTCGCCTTGATCTCAGAAATCGAACCAAAATTAGTTGATGAGGCATTGCACGATCCTGACTGGGTCATAGCTATACAAGTGAGTTAGGTCAATTTGAAAGGAGCCAGGTGTGGGACTTAGTTCCTAGACCTGAGAAGACCACCATTGTTGGAACCAAATGAGTCTTCAAAAATAAGTTAAACGAAAAGGGAGAAGTCGTGAGAAACAAGGCAAGACTTGTAGCCAAGGGCTATAGTCAAGTCGAAGGTCTCGATTATGATGAGACTTATGCTCCCGTGGCCCGATTAGAGTCCATTCGTTTGATGCTAGCTTTTGCTGCACATAGAGGCTTCAAGCTCTATCAAATGGACGTTAAATCGGCCTTCTTAAACGGTTTCATTAAAGAAGAGGTCTATGTTGAACAACCACCGGGGTTTGTGAATACCGAAGCTCCAAACCACGTGTACAAGCTCAAGAAAGCTCTTTATGGACTTAAACAAGCACCTCGAGCTTGGTACGAAAGGTTGTCAACTTACTTACTAGAAAAGGGTTTTGTAAGAGGTCAAATAGATCCAACACTATTTCTGCGTAGAGATGGTGAAAACATATTTGTAGCCCAGGTGTATGTCGATGACATAATTTGTGGCTCAAATAACAAGGGCTATTTGAATGAATTTATTACTCACATGGAAAGTGAGTTTGAGATGAGTCTGGTGGGAGAATTGACATTCTTCCTTAGACTTGAAATCAAACAAACTCGAGATGGCATTTATGTCCATCGGACAAAATACACTCAAGAGATGATCAAGAAATTCAAAATGAGTGACTCTAAGGAAGTATCCACTCCAATTGCGACAAACACTCGCCTTGACAATGATGAGAATGGAAAACCAGTTGATCTAACGCAATATCGAAGCATGATCGGTAGTCTTCTATATCTCACAGCTAGTCGACCGTACATACCTTTTGCTGTGGGCATGTGCGCTAGATATCAAGTCTGTGCCAAGGAATCTCATTTAATTGCAGTTAAGAGAATTCTGAAATACCTTAAGGGCACAATTAGAGTAGGTCTCTGGTACCCTCGTACTGAGTCTTTTGATTTAATAGGTTATACCGACTCCGATTATGCTAGGTGCAAATTGGATCGGAAAAGCACTAGTAGGGGTTGCCAATTTTTAGGTTCATCATTGGTTAGTTGGTCAAGTCGGAAGCAACATTGCGTTGTGCTCTCCACGACCGAGGCTGAATACATTGCCATGGGAGAGAGTGTATCACAATTGTTGTGGATGATCCACACCCTAGAAGATTATGGGCTTTCATATAAGGGAGTGCAAGTGCTGTGTGACAACATCAGCACAATAAACCTAACGAAAAATCCAGTCCATCATTCAAGGACCAAACACATTGAAGTGCGTCATCACTTCATTAGAGATTACATAGCTAGGGGAGACATTGCGCTCACATATGTTGAGTCAAAGTCAAACATAGCCGATATTTTCACCAAACCTCTTCCGGAAAATGAATTTAGTCATTTAAGGAGAGAATTGGGAATGTGTTTGGCTCAATAGGCCATTAGGACATCATCATGATCAATAAGGACAATTAAAACAACAAGAGAAATTGGGAAATTAATTTGGGCAACTTGGGGACATCTCACACAAACTATAAGGTTTAACAAATTATTTTTGTTTGCTAGAAATGGGGTGAGATGCTAGGATCAGCCAAATTATTCAAAATGTACCATGCATCCCTTGAATAATTAGGTTGAAGAGACATAAATTGAGTATGGGGAAGACCATTACATAATTCATGTGCATTTGGTTCCTAGATCTTACTCATATATTCCAACCAAGGAAACTTGGTTGGACCTTTACCTAGAAATTATGTAACTTTGGTTGATGGACTGTTTGATACCTTTGATCGATACCTTTCATGTTTTTGATTGAAACTAGGACAAGTCGTTGAAATAATGATAACAATTTGGATATATTTTGACCAACTTTAAACTGAACATAACAAGGTCGAAAATTTCAGTGTTTGAAGCCTTGAGTTGTCTGTGTTCTTTTAAACGTTTGAAACTTTCGGGCTATAGACAATTTCAGATTCTAGGTACTGAATTTGGAAGTTTCTGGACTTCTTGAGTTATGAATTATCGAACACTTCTACGAATTTACGAATTTCAGTTACTGAAATTACTGGAGTGTCAGACACTGATCGGTCTACAGCCCGATCAGGAGAGGGTGGATCGGTCTGTCGACCGATCCAAAAACTCTTCAGATTTGATATCTGATCGGTCCAGGGACCGATCAGGTTCTTTTTACGCTAGGAAGCTTACTGATCGGTCTACAGACCGATCAGGAGGTTCCCTGATCGGTCCAGGGACCGATCAGGTTAGTCTGACATCATAGGACAAAATGGGGCGGTTCGTTGGAAGGACGAGAGAGCACTGGATGAGTTACCACGGGCACCTCCGCGACAGGTTGATGCTGCTCCCGTTGCTTCTCCTCCTCCTGCTGCTGCTGAGTATGGAGAGGCAGATCCTGATCTGCGCTGGCAGATTGCTGAGCTGGAGAGCCGCATTGATCAGCACGATGAGCTACTGGCTGCTGAGCTCCATGGGCTGCGCGTTCGGATTGACCAGCGTTACGATGATCTACACCGTCAGCAGTTAGCGACGCAGCAGGTGCTTCTGGGATGGATGGCCAGCTACCCACCTCCGCAGTATTACTCGGGCTATCCACCCTCGAGCATGCCGCCTCAGGGATCCATTCCTCCAGCAGATGATGATGCTGCTCCTCATCTTGAGGATGTTGATTGATACACCTTGTTTTATGTTGGTCATTTTGACTGCCTATGTTTCAGATACTGTTTGATAGATACTATGTCTGACCTGGATATTAGCTGTTTATGCTACTCGTTTTTCTATTACTTGCTTCTCCTTATTTTTCAGTTCTTATTGACTACTTATATATGTTTTTCATATGCCATATCTTGATTGTCTCTTATTTACTGTCCGATATTACACTTAGAGGGGATTCTGTGTGGATTAAGAAAGAGACAGTATGGGTTAAGGGGGAGCCTTTGAGTCTTATCACCTAATTTGCACCTTTTCGGTGTTTGACAAAGGGGGAGAAGATGATTAAGTTTAGAGATGAATGAAATTTTGATTTTAGGGGAGAGGATAATCTTGAGGATTATTGACTTCCTTAGTGTTGTATTCGTCTTAGGGGGAGGATCTTGATTCCCCTAATATTAGGGAAATATGAGCATTTCTAATCTAAACTTAAATCATGTTGTCAAACAACAAAAAGGGGGAGATTGTTGATACGGTCTGACCTGGCTGCTGTTTTGATGTTGACACTGATTTAAGTTTGTATCAAATATTAATTAAACTCAGATTGATTACTGATCAATGTTGATCAGGTGGAAGGGAAAAGTCCAAGTATGGAACTTGGCACACGAAGTCGGAGAAGGCTCGGTAGGTCGTTCTCCGGACTAGGTCCGAGAGGGCTCGGTAGCTTGTTCTCTAGACCAGACGAAGTCGGAGAGGGCTCGGTAGCTCGTTCTCCGAACTAGGTCAGAGAGGGCTCGGTAGCTCGTTCTCTGGACCGGACGAAGTCGGAGAGGGCTCGGTAGCTCGTTCTCCGGACTAGGTCAGAGAGGGATCGGTAGCTCGTTCTCTGGACCGGACGAAGTCGGAGAGGGCTCGGTAGCTCGTTCTCCGGACTAGGTCAGAGAGGGCTCGACAGCTCGTTCTCTGGACCGGACGAAGCCGGAGAGGGCTTGGTAGCTCGTTCTCCGGACTAGGTCAGAGAGGGCTCGGTAGCTCGTTCTCTGGACCGGACGAAGTTGGAGAGGGCTCGGTAGCTCGTTCTCCGAACTAGGTCAGAGAGGTCTCGGTAGCTCGTTCTCTGGACAGGACGAAGTCGGAGAGGGCTCGGTAGCTCGTTCTCCGGACTAGGTCAGAGAGGGCTCGGTAACTCGTTTTCTGGACCGGACGAAGTCGGAGAGGACTCGGTAGCTCGTTCTCCGGACTAGGTCAGAGAGGGCTTGGTAGCTCGTTCTCTGGACCGGACGAAGTCGAAGAGGGCTCGGTAGCTCGTTCTCTAGACTAGAAAGGCTTTAGGGTTTAGGGATGGGAAGTGCTAAACCTACCTTACATAGGCATTGGATCGGGCTGTTGACCGATCCAGTGATACTATGGATATCTGATCGGTCAACAGACCGATCTAGTGATACTGTGGTTATCTGATCGGTCTGGTGATCGATCAGTAACCAAACAGTAGCTTTCTGTGGGTTATCTGTGTTAGCTAGAGCCCTAGAGTCAATCATTTGATGATTGTATTTTGGACTTGTTGTATCATATTCTATATAAATAAAGGCATTTGGTTTTTGGTTATTATACTTACTTGTAATGGTGCCAAATAAACTAAGTATAATAACGTCCTTGAGTAGAAGGTTCTTACCTATATCAATCGATTGGTTGAATCGATAGTGAGATGATATAGGGAACACTACTCTAAATCATTCCTAGTCGAGTATTAACATTCAGGGACAATGTTAATGCAATAAGACTAGCATGTAGGTCAACTCGATGACTTGATCTCACAAGTCATGGATATGGAGATATCAAGTTGACACATGGGTATGCATTGGAGAATGTATATTGAATGACCCGCCATGAGAAAGTATCATGGATCGTTATATGAGTGTCATATACTTTCTCATGTGACTATTAGTATGACTATTGGTCCTTAGACCTGAAGTCACCATGGTTCCCTACATAAGGAGTTATGTACTTTGGTTTCGTCAAACGTCACCCGTAACTGGGTGGACTATAAAGGCGATTACTGGGTATATAACGAATTATGTAGAGGGATATGAGTGATGTAGATGGGATCTATCCCTCCCATATGACGGGAGCGACATCGGTATTCTTGATAGAGTTAGACCACGAAGTGCATGGTCATGCCCAAATGAGTCAACATGAGATGTTGAGCTCATTTGATCGAGTGAGTCTACTTGGAGTTCAAGATTTAGATTGATTAGAGGATGACACGGTCTATGCCTCACATTGATCAATCTAGATGTCTAGGATAGAAGGACAAAGTCATATATTGTGAGGAGTCACAATTAGTAGTTACAAGGTGATGTTGGATCTCAACATTCTTGTAACTTGGGTAGTAATGATGTATTGCTAGATACCGCTCATTACTTATGTTTCTAAATGAGTTTAGGGGCATTGCTAACGTTACAAGAACCTATTGGGTCACACACAAAGAACAAGTGGATGGAGATTAGGTTCATATGATGAACCAAGAGGATTAGATTCATTTGATGAATCAAATTGGATTAAGAGTAATTCTAATTGGGCTAATTGAGTTGGACTCAAGTTGATTCATGTGTTCAATGAGTCTAATTTAGATTATGACTCATTGAATCAATTTAATTAAATGAATTAGATTCATTATATTAAATTGGCTTGAATTAAATGGTTGGATTAGATCAACCATGAGAGAGATTAAGTTAAGTTTGACTTGACTTGAGAGGAAGATGAAGAGTCAAGTTTGACTTGACTTTATGCCACCTCATTGGTGAGTTGGCATTAAGTGGACCAATGACGATGTTCCACATCATCATGGTTACTTAAGTGAAGTGCCACCTCATGGGAGTTACCAAGAGTTGTGACTCTTGGTATCCCATGGAGGTTACAAACCACTTAATTAGATGAAAAGAGTTTCATTTTTGCAAGTGTAACTCTCATTCAAGTGATCTTCCTCCTCCTAAGCTCTCTTCTTGCTCCTTCTCTTCTCTTGGTCGTGGGTTTCAAGCAAGGGAGAAGAAAGGAGAGTGAATCTAATCCAAGAAGAAAGGTTAGTGAAAGTCACATAGAGATTTTAGAGGAGTGTGTTCTCTTCTTTTCCTTTCTTCTTCTTCCAATCCTACCCGAGAGCCCTAGAGAGTGCTAGCACACTTGTGGTGCTCTCTTCTCCATCCTTGTGTGTTAGAGAACACATCTTGTTCGTGTGGATACTTCTAGAGGATTGTCTACGTTGACAATCACGAGATCCGGCGTACCTTGGACGAGCGGGATTCGCGAAGGGCACGCATCGAAGGTATAAAATGTTTTTCCTTTGTAGATCTACCGTAGATCATAGTTTGAAACTCGTACTCGTATTTCCGAAATTTTTCTTCGCACGGATCCGTTGGCTAGGGAGTTTCGGGGTTTTCGCGACGCGAAAAAGCGGTTTTCGCGGCCCGAAAAACCCAACAGTGGTATCAGAGCCACGTGCGAAGCTTGTACGAGTTTAGTTTTTGTTTTTATGACAAAAATTCAGTTCTGTGATATTCTGTAATTTTATGGTTTTTAGAGTTTTTATGGGTATTTTTCTCGTAGAAGCGAAGCACAAGTGTTTCGGCACTTGTAGGCTTCGACTACCGAGAAGAATTTTCCAAAACGGCAAAGTTTCGCCCAAAAATTTTTTGGGACAGCGGGCTTAGGCGCTGTTAGATCGCAAAGGAACCCTCGCGATGGTTAGATCGCGGGTAGGGGCGCTGCCCCTGGCCCCGTAAGGGGATTCGTTCCGCGATTGCGCCCAAAAACGCTAAACGGGATCGCCGGGAAAAATTTACTCATAAAATTGTAAAAATTATAAAAAAATTACAAAAAATTATGAAAAAATATAATTTTGAATTATATATTAATTTTGTGATAGTCATGGCCCAAAAAGACCCAATGTGATTGGATTTGTGTTGTAATTCATAATACGGCCTGCGTGCCGTCATATGATGTGTGTGCTGTATTTTGATTCGCGACCTGCGCGTCGTGCCTTCTATTTTATTCTTGTTGTAAATTAGATTTAGACTCGAATGTAACTCGAGTTTCTAAAATTGTAATGTACAAAATTGGAGCGGTGGAAGATCCACTCGAGACGGAGTTACGAGGAAGGCGCGAGCAACACAAGTTGGTCAAAAGGAAGGAGCTTGAGAAGCTATTGACCTTAGGTTGACCATCCGATCTTCTCATTGGCTTGAGAAGATCGTAGTAGAGCCATGACATAATCACAAAATTTAATTAATTGCTTGTATATATATGATGCATGTTTAAGTAATTAATTAGTGCCTAGCGATTAGATTAGATCTAAATCGTGCACATGATGCACTCTTCAATTAGATTAGATCTATCGAGTATATGATACGCATCATTGTTTAGATTAGATCTAAAACGCGTCGACTCGTAATGCCTACCATGCAGTGATACCTACCACTACCTCGATCGCATGTTGTTGTTGAATCTGCCAAAGCAGAGCAACACATACTATCTTGGTAGGGTACGGAGGGACAATCTTGGTCCCGCCTATCAACGCATGGGTGAGTACAACTCAATTAGATTGAGTATTCCTAGTTTACTTGGTTGGATCGAGTACAACTATAGGCATTCTTCCAACAGTTGGAAAGGTAGGTCAAAATCACATTTATATTAACTCTTGAGCGTATTAGCCAAAGCTAACTCGAGTTTTAATATAAATGCGGATTTTATCCTATAAACAAGAGTTGCATAGAGATGTAATTGGTAATCGTTACCTACCGATCATACTAAGTCTTGGGCGTATTAGCCAAAGCTAACTCAAGGATTAGTATGATGTGGATCTTGTCCCACATGAATTATAGAATTCAGTGGGAGCATCATTTAGTTAAAGGTCTAATTAAATGATTAAGAATATGATACTTATTTCTGCATTTATTTCTGTTGTAGAATTGCCATGACGTCAAACTCGAACATCTTCTCTCTGCGTTCTGTCCTTAAGAAGGACAAGCTCAACGGAGCAAATTTCCTGGACTGGTACAGGAATCTGACAATAGTTCTCACCCAAGAATGTAAACTGTACGTTCTGGAGCAGCCCATTTCGGAGGCTCCTCCTGCCACTGCCACGCGAGCAGACCGAGATGCTTACAAGAAGCATCAAGATGACGTATTAGATGTGTCCTGTCTTATGTGTTAGGATCCTTCGTACGGAGGCTAGAGGGGGGGGTGTGAATAGCCGACCCCAAATCGTCGTTTCTTTCTACAAAACGTGTTAGCGCAGCGGAAAATAAACACAGAAACGAAAGGGAAAGAAGACAAACCTCAAACAAACCGATGTAACGAGGTTCGGAGATAAACTCCTACTCCTCGGCGTGTCCGTAAGGTGGACGAAGCCTATCAATCCGTCGGTGGATGAGTCCCCGGAGAACCGGCTAATAAATGCTCCTTGTGGGTGGAGAAACCTCGCCACAATACTTGTAACAACAAGAAAGGAGTACAAGGAAAGCAAGAAGCAAATACAAACAACAATATGAATGCAACACTCGCTTGCCTTCTCTGTCGACCGGAGGCGATGAAGCAGCAACTTCACAACCCAACTGCAGCAGCTGATCGACGACTGGAAGCTCACGCGAAGCTTCGGAAGCGAGCTCAACAAAGCTCAGAACCTCAGAGCACAGAAGCAGAAGCTTCAATCCAAGGAAGAAGAAGAAGAAGAAGAAGAAGTAGGCTCGCAGCAGCAGCCCTCCTTTTATAACCTGCGAAGAAAGCGAAGAAACACAGAAGAAATCTAGCCGTTGCGTCGCAACGGCTAGTGCCTGGATCGGTCTGTGGACCGATCAGGCTCCATGTGGATCGGTCCACAGACCGATCCATTCCCTAGCCTTCGCTTCTGTTCCGTCTCTGATCGGTCCATGGACCGATCAGGGAACCTCCTGATCGGTCCATAGACCGATCAGGGAACCTCCTGATCGGTCCGTAGACCGATCAGGCTTCTCTTCTCCCGAACTTCTTTGCGCCTCCTGATCGTTGTCTGATCGGTCTCCAGACCGATCAGATAACCTACAGTAGGCTACTGGATGGTTACTGATCGGTCTGGTGACCGATCAGGCTATCCAGTGTATCACTGGATCGGTCCCCAGACCGATCCAAACTCCCCAGCCCTAAACCTCAGGCTTCTACACCAACATCCGGTCAACCTTGACCTGTTGGTTCATCATTCCTAGCATCTGGTCACTCCCTTGACCTGCTAGAATTCTCCACCAAGTGTTCGGTCAATCCCTTTGACCCACTTGGGCTTTCCTCTTCGTGCCAAGTATCCGATCACTCCCTTGATCTACTTGGACTTCCCAACACCAGATGTCCGATCACCCTTGATCCATCTGGATTTTCCCTTGCCCGGCTTCACTCACCAGGACTTTCACCTAGCTTCACTTACTAGGGTTTTTACCTGGCTTCACTCACCAGAATTTCCAATCTGCCTGGCTTCACTCACCAGAATTTCCAATCTGCCTGGCTTCACTCACCAGAATTTCCAATCTGCCTGGCTTCACTCACTAGGACTTCCAAACTGCCTGGCTTCACTCACCAGGACTTTCCCGAATGCCTGGCTTCACTTACCAGGACTTTCACTTTCACCTAGCTTCACTTGCTAGGATTTTCACCTGGCTTTACTCACCAGGACTTTCCACATCCGGTCCAGAGAACGAGCTACCAAGCCCTCTCTGACCACAGTCTAGAGAACGAGCTACCGAGCCCTCTCCGTCTTCCCATGTGCCAAGCTTCCATACTTGGACTTCTCCGTGCCAAGTCTCCATACTTGGACTTTCTCCCGTGTCAAGCTCCCTGCTTGGACTTTTCCGAGTCAGGTCAACTCACCTCAGGACAACCAGGTCAACCTTGACCACGAGTTGCACCCACAATCTCCCAAGCTTGTATCCTTGTCAAACATCAAGATACAACTTTTCTGTTCACGTCAAACATCGTCATAACTCGTCAAACATCAAAACATAACTCGAGTCAAGTCAACTCGAGTCTGGTCAACCAGGTCAACCTTGACCTAAGGTTGCACCAACATTATGCTCGCGACCATGAACTCTGAGCTTTAGAAGCAACATGGGTTGATGGGCGCTTACGATATGGTTGAACATCTTTGTCACCTATATCAAGGACAAGCAAGGCACTGGAAGAGGAACTCCAAAGAATACCTGGAAGATCTTAAGAAGAAGAGAAATAAGATTTCTACTTCAGGTATACATGTTATAAAAGTCAACCTCTCTATTTTTTCATCGTGGGTATTAGATACCGGATGTGCTTCGCACATTTGTACTAATGTACAAGTGCTGAGAAATAGCAGGGCATTGACGAAGGGTGAGATAGACCTACGAGTAGGCAATGGAGCACGGGTTGCTGCTATTGCTGTAGGAACTTACCATCTATCTCTGCCCTCTGGGCTTGTACTAGAATTAGATGATTGTTGTTATGTGCCTGCCTTGACTAAGAACATAATTTCAATTTCTTGTTTGGACAAGAAAGGATTTTCGTTTATAATAAAGAGTAAATGTTGTTCCGTCTATTTAAACGGTATGTTCTATTGTAGTGCACCTCTGATGAACGGACTCTATATTCTAGACCTTGAGAGCCCTATCTATAACATAAATACCAAGAGGTTCAAGTTAAATGACCTGAACCAAACCTATCTTTGGCACTGTCGCTTAGGTCATATAAATGACAAGCGCCTATCCCAGCTCCATAAGGATGGTTTGCTGGACTCATTTGATTTAGAATCATATGAGATATGTGAGTCATGCCTACGAGGCAAGATGACCAAAACTCCCTTTAGTGGGCACAGCGAAAGAGCGACTGATTTGTTAGGACTCATACATAGTGATGTATGTGACCCTTTCAATGTCGCTGCTAGAGGCGGTTATAGGTACTTCATCACGTTTACTGATGACTTCAGTAGATATGGTTATGTGTACTTGATGACACATAAGTCAGAATCCTTTGAAAAGTTCAAAGAATTCAAGAATAAAGTACAGAACCAGCTTGGCAAGAGTATTAAGATACTTCGATCCGATCGAGGTGGAGAATACCTTAGCCATGAGTTTCGTGACTACCTAGCTGAGTGTGGGATTCTATCCCAACTCACTCCTCCTGGAACATCACAGTGGAATGGTGTATCCGAAAGGAGGAATCGTACCCTATTAGATATGGTGCGATCTATGATGAGTCACACAGATCTTCCGACACACCTTTGGGGTTATGCTCTAGACACGACAACTTTTATACTCAACCGAGTTCCATCCAAGGCCGTGATAAAGACACCATATAGGATATGGACTAGGAGAGATGCCCAGGTGTCTTTCATGAGGATTTGGGGTTGTGAGGCTTACGTTAGACGTCAAGTCTCAGACAAGTTAGGACCCAAATCCGACAAGTGCTACTTTATTGGATATCCCAAGGAAACTAAGGGATATTACTTCTATATTCCCAGTCAGCACAAGGTAGTTGTGGCAAAGACTGGGGTCTTTCTAGAAAGGGACTTTGTTTCTAGAAAGACTAGTGGGAGCGCGTTCGATCTTGAAGAAGTTCAAGATGCGAACAATAGCACTGATGCCTCGATGGAAATTGAACTGGAACCACAAAGTGTTGTGGATGATGATGTTCCACAAAGATTTGAGGAACAACAACCAGTTCAAGTAGACATATCTCTTCGTAGGTCTGATAGGGTACGCCGTCAGCCTAAGAGATACTCATTTCTCTTGTCTGACCATGATGATGTTATACTCATAGAGGATGAGCCTACCACCTATCAGGAAGTTGTGATGAGACCAAATTCCGAGAAATGGCTAGAAGCCATGAGATCCGAAATGGAATCCATGTACACCAACCAAGTATGGACTTTGGTTGATCCACCTGAAGGGGTAAGACCCATTGGGTGTAAGTGAGTCTTTAAGAGAAAGACTGACATGGATGGACTTATCTACAAGGGTCGCTTGGTAGCTAAAGGTTTCAAGCAGATTCATGGTATTGACTATGATGAAACCTTTTCTCCAGTAGCGATGTTTAAGTCCATTCGGATCATGCTTACTATTGCAGCTTACCACGATTACGAGATCTGGCAGATGGACGTCAAAACCGCGTTTCTGAATGGAAACCTACTCGAGGATGTGTACATGACATAACCTGAGGGTCTTGTAGATCCACAGCATACTAGCAGAGTATGCAAGCTGCATAGGTCCATTTATGGACTAAAGCAAGCTTCTCGGAGCTAGAATCTTTGATTCGATGATGCAATCAAATAGTTTGGTTTCATCAAGAACGAAGATGAACCTTGTGTCTACAAGAAGGTTGTAGGGGACATAGTTGTCTTCCTCATATTGTATGTGGATGACATACTGCTCATTGGGAAGGACATCCCTATGCTTCAGTCTGTCAAGACCTGGCTAGGGAGTTGCTTCTCAATGAAGGACTTAGGTGAGGCATCCCGCATTCTAGGGATACAGATCTATATAGATAGATCTAAGAGATTGTTTGGCCTAAGTCAGAGTACATACATTGACAAGGTACTCCTTCGGTTTGCCATGCAGAACTCCAAGAAGGGATTTCTGCCGATGTCACATGGCGTGAGTCTTTCGAAGACTCAAGGTCCCTCTTCTAGAGAGGAGAGAGACCGCATGGATCAGATCCCTTATGCCTCAGCCATAGGATCTATCATGTACGCCATGCTATGTACTCGACCTGATGTCTCGTATGCTTTGAGCATGACGAGCAGATACCAGTCAGATCCAGGTGAAAGTCACTGGATAGCGGTCAAGAATATTCTTAAGTACTTAAGAAGGACTAAAGAATATTTCTTGATATATAGAGGCAATGATGAGCTAGCTGTAAAGGGTTACAGTGATGCTAGCTTCCAGACTGACCAGGATGACTATAGATCGCAGTCGGGGTTCGTGTTTTGCATTAATGGTGGTGCTGTGAGCTGGAAGAGTTCGAAGCAGGACACAGTAGTTGATTCTACGACAGAGGCCGAGTATATTGCTGCATCAGAGGCAGCAAAGGAGGCAGTTTGGATTCGCAAGTTCATCACTGAACTTGGGGTGGTTCCTAGCATTGCTGACCCTATTGAGCTCTATTATGACAACAATGGAGCTATAGCATAGGCGAAGGAACCTCGCTCACACCAGCGGACCAAACACATACTACGACGCTTCCATCTCATTCGAGAGATCATCGAGAGAGGAGATGTGAAGATTTGCAGAGTACCTACAGAGGTTAACATCGCAGATCCCTTGACCAAGACTTTGGCATAGAGGAAGCATGATGGTCACACTAGGTCATTGTGGCTTAGAGCCTATACTGATTGACACTAGTGCTAGTGGGAGATTGTTAGCTAGAGCCCTAGAGCCAATCATTTGATGATTATATTTTGGACTTGTTGTATCATATTCTATATAAATAAAGGCATTTGGTTTTTGGTTATTATACTTACTTGTAATGGTGCCAAATAAACTAAGTATAATAACGTCCTTGAGTAGAAGGTTCTTACCTATATCAATCGATTGGTTGAATCGATAGTGAGATGATATAGGGAACACTACTCTAAATCATTCCTAGTCGAGTATTAACATTCAGGGACAATGTTAATGCAATAAGACTAGCATGTAGGTCAACTCGATGACTTGATCTCACAAGTCATGGATATGGAGATATCAAGTTGACACATGAGTATGCATTGGAGAATGTATACTGAATGACCCGCCATGAGAAAGTATCATGGATCGTTATATGAGTGTCATATACTTTCTCATGTGACTATTAGTATGATTATTGGTCCTTAGACCTGAAGTCACCATGGTTCCCTACATAAGGAGTAATGTACTTTGGTTTCGTCAAACGTCACCCGTAACTGGGTGGACTATAAAGGCGATTACTGGGTATATAACGAATTATGTAGAGGGATATGAGTGATGTAGATGGGATCTATCCCTCCCATATGACGGGAGCGACATCGGTATTCTTGATAGAGTTAGACCACGAAGTGCATGGTCATGCCCAAATGAGTCAACATGAGATGTTGAGCTCATTTGATCGAGTGAGTCTACTTGGAGTTCAAGATTTAGATTGATTAGAGGATGACACGGTCTATGCCTCACATTGATCAATCTAGATGTCTAGGATAGAAGGACAAAGTCATATATTGTGAGGAGTCACAATTAGTAGTCACAAGGTGATGTTGGATCTCAACATTCTTGTAACTCGGGTAGTAATGATGTATTGCTAGATACCGCTCATTACTTATGTTTCTAAATGAGTTTAGGGGCATTGCCAACGTTACAAGAACCTATTGGGTCACACATAAAGAACAAGTGGATGGAGATTAGGTTCATATGATGAACCAAGAGGATTAGATTCATTTGATGAATCAAATTGGATTAAGAGTAATCCTAATTGGGCTAATTGAGTTGGACTCAAGTTGATTCATGTGTTCAATGAGTCTAATTTAGATTATGACTCATTGAATCAATTTAATTAAATGAATTAGATTCATTATATTAAATTGGCTTGAATTAAATGGTTGGATTAGATCAACCATGAGAGAGATTAAGTTAAGTTTGACTTGACTTGAGAGGAAGATGAAGAGTCAAGTTTGACTTGACTTTATGCCACCTTATTGGTGAGTTGGCATTAAGTGGACCAACGATGATGCTCCACATCATCATGGTTACTTAAGTGAAGTGCCACCTCATGGGAGTTACCAAGAGTTGTGACTCTTGGTATCCCATGGAGGTTACAAACCACTTAATTAGATGAAAAGAGTTTCATTTTTACAAGTGTAACTCTCATTCAAGTGATCTTCCTCCTCCTAAGCTCTCTTCTTGCTCCTTCTCTTCTCTTGGTCGTGGGTTTCAAGCAAGGGAGAAGAAAGGAGAGTGAATCTAATCCAAGAAGAAAGGTTAGTGAAAGTCACATAGAGATTTTAGAGGAGTGTGTTCTCTTCTTTTCCTTTCTTCTTCTTCCAATCCTACCCGAGAGCCCTAGAGAGTGCTAGCACACTTGTGGTGCTCTCTTCTCCATCCTTGTGTGTTAGAGAACACATCTTGTTCGTGTGGATACTTCTAGAGGATTGTCTACGTTGACAATCACGAGATCCGGCGTACCTTGGACGAGCGGGATTCGCGAAGGGCACGCATCAAAGGTATAAAATGTTTTTTCCTTTGTAGATCTACCGTAGATCATAGTTTGAAACTCGTACTCGTATTTCCGAAATTTTTCTTCGCACGGATCCGTTGGCTAGGGAGTTTCGGGGTTTCCGCGACGCGAAAAAGCGATTTTCGCGGCCCGAAAAACCCAACAATCTGATCGGTCTGGTGACCGATCAGTAACCAAACAGTAGTTCACTGTAAGTTATCGGTCTATAGACCGATTAGGAAACGATGGGATTCAGAGGATAATAAGGGGATCGGTCTGTGGACCGATCCACCTATAGGCTGATCGGTCCACAGACCGATCAGAAGCCTCCCAGACCGATCAGGGTATGTCCTGATCGGTCCAGAGGGCTATGGATCGGTCTGCTGACCGATCCACAGCACTGTCTGTTTGTCTGCAACTTCTGATTCGTCTGATTTAACCATCTGGTGTGAGCTTTTTAAGTTGCAGGTTGCAGGTAGCATGCCAGTGCTTAAGTTCAAATTAAGGTCTATCAGAGGAATAAGACAAAGTGATTTTTCTACTGTGTTTGGCTGCAAATTGTGCAATTGGAGCGTCAACGGTTACTGGCGATCTGGCTGTGTTCTGGTTGCAATCAGCTTGACTCCTGGCTATTGGTTCGAGCTCAGAGACACCAGTGAAGACCATGGATGGTATTGGTGTGAGTTCAGAGAACCAGATGAGGAGGAAAAGTGATTGGCGACGCCTGAGTTGGCAGCAGCGATTCGGTGCAGGTTGCAGTGATTCGATACAGACAGACGCAATGGAAAAGGCAGAGGCATAAGAAGAAGGAGTATGAGATGTTCGAGAGGATAACCAAAACCAAAAAAAAAGGAAGAAGAAAATCTCTCTCGGTCGATCAAGCTAAAGTGCTGTGTGTTTTTGAGCTCTTGGCTAAGGAACTTCTTCTGGTTTTGCGCTCTGCTTTCATCGTGGCTGTAAGCTTATTTTTCATACCCTTTAGCCACTAATCCCTGTAAGTCTTGTGCTTCATTTAAATATTTTCTGTGACTTTGTGGAGAGGTTACTCCACCGAGAAGGAAAAACTCTTAGCCGGAATCTATCCGGGGTGTGATCTACCGAAAGATCAAGGGATCGTCCACTTTACGGACACGCCGAGGAGTAGGGGCAAGTTATCCCCGAACCTCGTACATACTTGTGTTAGTTGTGGGTTGTTTCTTTTCCTTGTATTAGTTTTTCTTTTGCATATTTCCGCTGTGCTAATAGACTTTTGTAAGAAGATTGTTTAAGTTTTAGAGGAGGCTATTCACACCCCCCCCCCCTCTCTAGCCATCCGAAGGTCCTAACATATAGAACAAGTGCATCAACATGAATCAAAAGGAGTATAAATTTAGTCCCCAGGGCGTAGCACAGATGGGGAGTGCATGGTTCTGTGGCCGAAAGGTCCAGGAGTCGATCCTCGGGGTGTCACTGCCTGGGGTTAACGTCTCCGCCATGTACTTTCTACCTGTGTACCTATATTTACCTCCCTCCATATCCGTGGCACCGGCTCTAGGGGAGCCGCTGATGTGGCGGTTCCACAAAAGGAGTATAAATTTAAAATTAATCACTTAATATAACTAAACTCAAATATAACTCAATGATAATTCTTTATCATTTAGGTAAAAAGAGTTCAGACATTTACTTAGGTACTAATTTTTATATGTTTATTTTTACTAATTATTTTTAGCACATTTTTTTTTTTGACTATTTTCTTTCAGCTTGGATCACAGGACAAAAACAAATAAAAAAAATCTTTCAAAAAAATTTATTTTGGATTTTTTTCTTATATCTTTAAAATTGTTTTTTCAAAACCTTCTTTTTGTTTATTCTAAAAAAAACCTGTTTATTTAATCTTTCAACATGCTTTCAAAACCTTGTTTTTTGATCTTTAACAACGTTTTTCCAAGAAAATTTTTTTCTCTAATTTTTTTCCCAATTTTTTTTATCCTTCGAATTCTTTGCAAAATCTATTTTTTTCGTCTTCTTTAAAATCTTTGACTTCGATTTTTTTATGTTGTTTCAAACTCTAACTATTTTTTAAAAAATCTGTTCAAAATTCTTTCTTCCTTAATTCTTTTCAAATTTCCTTTCGTAAACATCTCTTCAAATTTTTTTTTTCTCTTTTTTCAAATCTTTTGAATTTTTAAAAACTTTCAAACAAATTTTCCGATGTTTAACTTATAACTCTTTTTTTTGGAAAAATTTATACTTGAACTACATTTTCTTTAGATAAGTGGCAAAGGGGAGAAACAGAACAAGTTAAGCAAAAATTAAATATCCCATGCATGACTTTAGGGGAGAGGTCAGAATAAGGAGAGTAGCAGAATGCATTTATTTTTAACTTATTTGTATCTTGCTGAGAAATTCATTTGTTATGTTCATTTTCTAAACTATTTATTAACTCCCTAAATTGTTATATTTTTTAACTTGACTTAACCATATTGTCAATAATTAAAAAGGAGAGATTATTAGTATAATAAGCATCATGCAATTAAGCCTAAGTTTTAATATTGGCAAAAGATCAAAATTAAATCTTGTAGTATTCTAACATATAAATCAAGCTGGTAGGAAAGTCCTAGTTGAGGATAAGTAAGGGAAGACCTAGTTGAAGTTAGGCAAGAAAATCCTGAATGGAGGGATTAGGCAGGAAGACTTGGCATATTGAGTACATCGGATGGGAAGTAATGGGGGTCAAGGACACTAGGCGGAAAGTCTAGACAGGTTGAGGATTGGAGATCTATTGGAAAGTCTTGAAGGTCAAGATCAGTTGAACAAAAGTCCAAATAAGTCGGGTGGACAAAGGTTTGGTACTAAGTAAACTCTCCCGAGTGGATTAGTGAAGACACGCTCTCGGAAAGAGAGCAGTGGTGTCAGTCAAACCTAAGATTTCACAGGAGACCAAAAGTTGAGACTAGACAACTCGAAGAACTATCAATCCTACTCATTACTATATATTTGTGTTAACATTGTGATGCAGGAGATAAGTTTACGAGTTGGCCAGAAAAGGAACTCCGGGGCGCCCGGAGTGGTTCCAGGCGATCAGAGATTCGAGCGCCCTAAGTGGATCCAAGCACCCTAATTGCCCGAAGTTCAGCTTCGCATCCAGATGAGGTGACAGGCCCTGATTGGGTGCTACACGTTAACATCCAGGCACCCTAAGCAAATCCAGGCACGCTAAGCAAATCCAAGCACTTGGGAAGGGATAAACATGGCATGGATAGAGCTTTAACTAACTACTGTCTGTTGGTGCAATTTCCAGTAGGTCAAGGTTGACCTAGTTGACCAAGCGTAAACCTTGGTCATGGTTTCGATGTTTGACAATACAGAAAGACATGTAGACATGGACAATGCAGGTGCAGCTGTCCATGCGGAGAGATACTGATCAGGATCTGATCAGGTTGGATGAAGAAGAATCAAGTAGGTCAAGGTTGACCGGATACTTGACTGGGAAGTCCTAACTGGGATGTTAGGCAGTTCGTAAAGTCCTGGTGAGTGAAGCCAGGCAGTTCGGAAAGTCCTGGTGAGTGAAGTCAGGCAGTCAGGAAATCCTGGTGAGTGAAGCCAGGTGAAAATCCTAGTGAGTGAAGCTAGGTGAAAGTGAAAGTCCTGGTGAGTGAAGCCAGGCAGTTGGAGAAAGTCCTGGTGAGTGAAGCTAGGCAGTTGGAAAGACCTGGTGAGTGAAGCCAGGCAGTGGGAAAGTCCTGGTGAGTGAAGCCAGGCAGTTGGAAAGTCCTGGTGAGTGAAGCCGGGCAGATTGGAAATCCTGGTGAGTGAAGCCAGGTGAAAATCCTAGTGAGTGAAGCTAGGTGAAAGTCCTGGTGAGTGAAGCCGGGCAAGGAAAAATCCAGATGGATCAAGGGTGATCGGACATCTGGTGTTGAGAAGGTCAAGTAGGTCAAGGGAGTGACCGGATACTTGACACGAAGAGAAAAGTCCAAGTGGGTCAAAGGGATTGACCGGACACTTGGTGGGGAGTCTTAGCAGGTCAAGGGAGTGACCGGATGCTAAGCATGATGTACCAACAGGTCAAGGTTGACCGGATGTTGGTTTGGAAGGCTTGGGACTTGGTTTGGGCAAAAACCAAGCTCTGGATCGATCAGTGGATCGATCCAGTGATACATTGGGTATCTGGATCGGTCTGGTGACCGATCAGTAACCAAGCAGTAGCCTACTGAGTGTTATCTGATCGGTCTGCAGACCGATCAGGAAACAACGATCAGAAGGCAAGAAGTTCGGGAGAAAAAGCATGTTGATCGGTCCCCAGGACCGATCAGGGTCTTCCTGGACCGATCAGGACATAGCCTGATCGGTCCAGGCTTAGCCTGATCGGTCCCCAAGACCGATCAGGGACAGTGTGGACCGATCAGGTTGGAGCCTGATTGGTCCAGAACTATCCGTTGGCTCGCAACGGTCTTCTGTCTTCTGGCTTCTTCTTCGCAGGTGGATGCGGGTATAAAAGGAGATCGAGGGCGACTCTCTCTTACTCTTCTTCTTCCTCTCTGTTTCTTCTTGCTGCTGCAAGTTCTTCTGCGAGCTTTGCTGAGCTCTTCGTTCCTGAAGCTTTTTGTGAGCTTCCACTCGGCTGGGACCAACTGATCAGTTGCTGTTGCTGTTGTGGTTGGATCCGAGAAGGTGCTGCTTCATCCAGTCGAAGAGAAGGCAAGTAAGCAAAGGTGTTTCATACATTTGTATTGTATTTTGCTTCTTGCTGCTTTCTACTCCTGTATTGTTTTTGCAAAACATTGTGGCGAGGTTTCTCCACCCAGAAGGAGTGTTACATTAGCCGGTTCTCCGGGGTCTCATCCACCGACGGATTGATTGGATTCGTCCACCTTACGGACACGCCGAGGAGTAGGAGTTTCATCTCCGAACCTCGTTACATCGACGAGTTTGAGGTTTGCTATTCTCCGCTTTCGTTTCTATTCATTTTATTTCCGCTGCGCTAACCCTAATCGTAGAAAGAAACGGAAGATTTGGCGTCGGCTATTCACACCCCCCTCTCTAGCCGCGATCATCGATCCTAACACTGTCACATTAGCCAATCAGATGCCCAGAAGGGATCCAGGCGCCCGGAGTGGCCGAGTCAGCAATGAAGTCAGATCAGATAGGGGTTGCTGGAGGCACCCTATACTAATCCAAGTGCTCGGATCACTCTATAAAAGAAGCCTCAAACATCACCTTCAAAATCATCTATTTAACTCTTCAAGTGGTCCATTACGCTCCCAAAAACTCTGAAACTCCAACACTTTGCGCTCAAGCTTCAACGACATGACAATAACATGACGCTGCTACGAGCTCAAATGAGTCTAGCCTTATTGATGTTTAGTTGTTGTTTTCTATTACTCTTGCTTATTTTTGTGCTAAATACTCTAAGTGTCAGTAAGTTTATTAACGAACCCTTCACTTGTAAAAGAAGCGAGTCTTCTTTTCCTTTGGAAAGAAGATTGATAGTGATTGCCCACCAAAGGGGTCAAACTGACTGCGGACCTTGGAGTAGTAGCCACGGGCCTGCGAACCAAGTAAAAATCACCGTGCCTCTGCCTTTTATGTTTTAGTTTTAGCGCTTTCTCGATCCAACATAATCAACGTGCGGGGTGATTGTATTCCGAAGCATTGATGGCAGAGCACGTTGCTGCAAGGTTTCAGCCAGTCCTTAGCTGTCACCTTAGTCTAACTGTTTGGGGAGGGCAAGTGATGTGCCTCTCGGTTTGCACCCATGGAGTCCCTAGGACTCTGATCACAAGCAAATGTGGCTTGGAGACAAAGATACGTACTGTCCAAGTCCTCACGAACTCCAATAGGTAAAAAAATTAGGAATAACCCCGTTGGATATATCTTCGAAAAGACTAAAGTCCTTACATATTCCAATAGGTAAAAAATTAGGAACAACCCCGGGGTGCATCCCCAGAATATCTAAGTCCTCATAGACTCCAATAGGTCAAAGATTAGGAACAATCCTGTTGGGTACATCCTCGAAAAGCGTAAAGTCCTCACTGACGCTGAAAGTAAAAGATTGGGAACAATCTCATTTGGTACGTCCTTGAAATAATATGATGGTAAGGATACCTTCTTCAGTAATCCCTACTAGTCCTCACACTCTACAGTTCATGAGTGGTGTAGGAGCATCCTTGCTAAGGAATGTCTGCAACCCATTATCCAAGCAAGCAAGAACACCCCTCATGGGAATATCTCCTTTGGGCTTCACCCCTTCGACTATCCTCTTTTACTAACTCTAATAGAATCATGCTCGCTAACAGTCCATCAGGGGACTCTATCAAGCTGACCACAAGATTGATAGGGGGGTCATTCCCTCCCATGCAATTCAATTCCTTATATTGTGTTGTCTCCTTTGACTCTCACGGAAATGACAATGGTTAATTGAATCGAAGAACGAATTTGGAAAGATATTTCCCCAAACCAAAAGATGTTCCACACCTAAAAAGACAGATTGTCATTTGGCACTTAGGGATTGGTCCCTGGCTATTTGCGGTAGGAAGAAAATCGTGCATGTTAGGGCATATCTCTAACACCCAAGCACAGTTGCCGCCTGACGTCAGAATTGTCTCTCACCCATAGCACATAAAGATGAAACAATAGGAGTGAGGGGGCATGGGAAGCGAGGTTTCGTTTATATAAAAGGAAACTTAAGTTCGAATAACAAAGAATCATATTCTCATGATCCCTGACTTCATTTTTCTTCTTTTTCTTTCCTTCTATTTTCTCCTAAAAAACAGTAATGTTATACCCAAGGTTTGTTAACATATCTCCATAATAATATGATATTGCCCACTTTAGATTTAAGTCTTATGACTTTACTCTTAGGCTATACCCAAAATATCTCATGCCAATAGAGATATCCTATATTATTTTAAATCTATGATTGTTACTAAATCTTTTCAATGTAGGACTTTTATTGAATTCCAACAAACAACCGAGCCCTTCCTCGAGGGAGACACTTTTTTTGTTTAGCCCGTCGCTGACTTAAGCATCGGAGGAGTAAAGCCCGCAGTGCTAGCCCCCACTCACTAGTGTCAATTTTATTGTTCAAGTCACCAATTTGGAAGCACTTCTACTTATAGGCGGAGGTAGTGGAGCGTCAAAGATCGGAGGAGGACCTCAGCCATGGATGAGGAGTCAACTGGGACTCTACCAATACAAACCCTTAGTGAAGTGCTACAGTGGAAAAAGGCTCCAAGGAGGAGATTCAGACTATATCACTTCTATTTAATCTATCTCATTTCTTAATATTGTTGAGAGCTAAAGGAGAATAGAATTATAGTTAGAAGCCTCTTTGTTGAGCTTCATCGAAAGTTTCACTCTTATTATGTGGATAAAGTCTGTCACATACTTAAATTGCCTTTTTTTTTTTTTGCAGAAAAATTACAGTCCATTTCATTTCTAAATGCTATCAATTGCAAATTCTTACATATACGTACTGTTAATCTCAGATTCTTGTAATTTGAATTGTAAAGTATGATAAATGTAGACTAGTTGATCGATGAGAACTGAGATGAGAATGAAAGTGTGAGAAGTATACAGACCAAAAAAAGCTTATTTATTATTATTCAAAATTGTCTGAAGATCTTATACTACTATATAAGATTTAGATCTTATACAACTTGGTAGGAATACTTGTTATTTATAAGTTGTTTTGATTGGATTTATATTGCTCGATAATCTGGATGTTTTTGTGTTATCTGTTTTCTTGCAATATGAAATAATAAATTGTGTGTTGAATTTCACTTATTTACTTGAGATTTTGATTTCCGTTTTTTTTACTTATAAACATTCTTGAATTATATATATATTTTATATATTGTCCATCTTAAGCCCCACATTATGCACCTAATTTTTTTTTCAATTTAATTTTTTTTATACTTAATACTATAACACAACCCGTAAATCTAAAAGATAAAATATGATTGGGATAACTAAGATCTTAAAAAAAATAAAAAACAATGCTCATGGAGTGTGCGACGTAAGATCGACAACATATCAAAACTATATATATAAATTTGATATGCTGTGGATGAAATGCTGCGGACTTCATCTGTGATAACGATCTAGTCATCTGGATTGAATTCAAGAGTCTCGATTCATTTATTATTTGTTTGACTCTCGGATTAAGCTAATTAAATTTTACTTCTAGGATTTAGGGTTTTGATTACTGTGTTCAAATTAAAAAAATTAAAATTAAAAAAAAAAAATAGATGTCGAGATATATAATTAGAATGTCTAATAATATTTTTTTATTTATTTTTTTAATTATGGAGTTAAGTCAATTAAATTTTATCTTGAGAGAGTTTAAGAATAAATTTATAGTATTTAAGGTTAAAAAAACAACGAATAGTGAAGGTAGGCCGGAAGATGTGATTGAATTAGGGCTTTACGGGATCAATTTAGGTCGACTTCACGAGGACGCTTGACACGCGCCCTCGAATCCACGATATGTTTCACTCCTTGGTCCGCCGCTATGCCCTCCCTCCTCCGACCCAACTCCTCCGCGTCTTCTTCTCCACCGTCACTTCTGTCTCCTCTTCAGGCGCTACCGCTTCTACCGATACGCACTTCCCGGTCGATTACCTCGTGGATACATGCGGGTTCTCCGCCAAGGATGCTTCCAAGTTCTCAAAGAAGCTCTCCCGCTGTCAGTCCACCGAGAGAGCCGACGCCGTTCTTGGATTCCTCAGATCTCGGGGCCTAGATGGCGCTAATATCAGAAAGCTAATATCTTGGAGGCCAGTATTGCTCGGCTGTAATGTGGAGACGAACCTCGCTCCGAAGTTCAATTTTTTGCGCGACATGGGGTTCTCTGAGTCCGACGTCGTCAATGTCGTTATGCGGCAACCCTTCATCATTTGGCTCAACGTCCAGAACACGCTTCTTCCCAGATTGAAGGTTTGGGAAAGTTTATTTGGATCGAAGGAGATCCTCCTCAAGAATCTCCGGAATTGCGGATTTTTTTTTAGCAGCAACATTGAGAATGTACTACACCCCAACATGAAATTCTTACGGGATGAATGTGGTATTTCTGAAAAGCGGGTTTCTCTTATCATTAAATTTCACCCGAGCTTCATCATGCTGAACCCAGACGCCCTCCGGGCTCTGGTAGATAGAGTTGAGGGGATTGGAATTACCCGGGAATCTAGAATGTTCCTCTGGATCCTTGATGTGCTGCACGGGGTCAGCAGGGAAAAATTTGAGGCCCATGTCAAGCTCATGAACAATTTTGGCTGGTCAAATTCGGATTTCAATACTGCAGTCAAGAAACAACCAAGTTTTCTAAAGCTTTCCACAGAGTCATTGCTGGGAAAGATGGAATTTTTGGTCAAGGATGTTGGGATTGCACCTTTAGACATTGCTTACCACCCGAAGCCTTTAGCATTAAGTTTGGAAAAGAGGTTGATTCCTCGATTTCGTGTGATGGAGATATTGAAATCTGAAGGGTTATGGAAGTCAACAAACAAGCTACATGGATTTTTCTCATCATCTGGTCCATATTTTTTGCAGAAGTATGTGCTCCCTTACCAAGATAAATTACCCAAACTGCATGAAGTCTTGTGAGTTGTAGCTGAGTTTGCAAGGAATATCCAACAGGGGTACATTTGGGTATGAGTTTCTTTTCTAGATAAGTAATGATATTGAACCAATCTTGTTCTAGTTTCTCATATGGTTTACTTGATACTTTCCTGGCCGGCCAATTATGAATGTAATTGCTAATATGGACATGAGGATGTTAGTCTTTTCCATATTCCTTTTTTACTACCTGATTGACTTGCAAATCACTTATTCTAGGAAGTTGTCAGTTGAACCCCTCGCAAATAGAAATTGTGTTTTAAAATGTGAAAAAAAAGTTCTTTCAGCAAAGTTTTGGTTCATGTGGTACAGTGACAACTGCCAAGGTTAGTGAGAAATCACTTTCCTTCTATCTCATCTCTTAATATTGTTGAAAGCTGAAGGAGAATAGCATTCTAGTTAGAAGCTTCTTTGTTGAGCTTCATTGAAAGAGTCACTCTTATTATGTGGATAGAGTCTGCCACCTACTTAAATTGCCTTTTTTTGTTAACACAATAATTACAAACTCTATTTCTGAATGTTGCCAATTACAAATTCTTATATATATGTGAAGCACTGTTTGTCTGAGATTCTTCTTGTATAGTAATTTGAATTGTAAACTATTATAAATTGGAGTTAACAGAAAAAACAAAAAAAGCTTATTTATTATAATGCAAAATTATCTAAAGCTCTTATACTCTATATATTTGGTTGTTCTCATACTAAACAGCCCCTTCGATCTGTTTTACCTTTTATTATTTAAATTCTCAAAAGTATCTCGTTTTACCTCTTATTGCTTAAATTTGTTGATTTTACGTGTTTATTTATAATTGTTTGATTGGATTATATTGCTGGATAATCTGTTTCTGAGTTTGTGTTTTCTTGCATGTTATTGTGTTTGTGGAAAAGGGCATTCTAACGTATACAGTGAAAAGAGCTCTTCTTTTTCAAAAAACAAAAAAAAAAAAACAAATGGTGTTTCATTTTCGAAAATAATTTTACTTTCAGCATTGTTGTAGTAGCTAATTGTAACGGTTACAATATATAGTAGCTCAATAACGTTGTTCCTTGCTTTTTAAGGCTATTGGAGTAGTTACAATTAATTGTTACAATGTGTAACAGTTGCTTTATATGTGTAATAGTTAATACGATTCTATTATAATATTGTAACATATATTTAGTAGTTTCTACAAAGCAGTTATTCAATAATTTTTATAATTGTTTTAAAGTGATATTGATAAAACTTAAATAATTTTGACAAGTTAGTAGAGGATATTTTGATATAATAATATTTAGGATTTAGGATTTAGGATTTAGGATTTAGGATTTAGGATTTAGGATTTAGGATTTAGGATATAGGATATGAAGTTCAAGGTTTTAGAATTTAAAGTTTAATTGTACTTGCATCACAATTATTTAGTAACTTTACTATCTAATAATTTTTTAAAATTATGTTAACTAATTTGTCATAGTTTAATAGTTTCTCAACTTTGTCCATGGCAAATTAGTTATAGTTAATTTAAAGTTTGGATAAAGAAGGAGTATTACGTTAGGTTATCAATCAGTATTAAATTATGATAAATATTCAATGAATTTATTTATTAAATTATTGTGCTAATGCTAGGTTATTCTCGAAAGTAACATGTTGTAGGGTCCAACTGTAACGTCTCAGCAAGGAACATTACATCTTCAAAACTCGAGTATAGTGTTAAATATGCAAGAGTTTACATTATAAGGTATGACTATAATGTATTGGCAAGGATCGTTATAACTTCATGAGAATTTGGGTGTAGTGTTAAATAGGCAAGATTTTTCACATCATAGATTAGATAAGAATAAATACTATAGAAAAACTAATAGTCTAAGATTTGTAACATTAATATATATGATGATTAAAGAAGAATTAGTATTTTGTGTATACAAGAGACAAAATAGAAAGGCGAAAAGACAGAGATGATAGAGAACTCGGGTTAGTATATAGGAAGAATAAAATAAGAAATGGAGTGGATATTATTGTAGATAGTTTGTTAAAAGATAAAGTTGTAGTACTAGTTAGAAAAAGGGATAAAATTATAACCCTTAAATTACCGCAAGTAGAATTAAATGAAATTACCAAATCAAAGTTTTGGGAAGACCTAGATGAAATATTACAAAACATTCTGTCAAATGAAATAATTTTAATATAAGGTGATCTAAATAGGCATGTCGAAGTGAAAAATGAGGAATACGAAAGGTACATGAGAGTTATGAGTTTGAAACTAGAAATGAAGAAAGAAAAACTATATTTGATTTTACAATAGCATATAACCTTATATTAACTAATACGTTTTTTAAGAAAAAAGAAGAACATTTAATCACATTCAAAAGTGGGAATAAAAAATTACAAATTGACTTTCTTATGCTTAGAAGAGAGATAAAAAGATTTGTAAAAATTCTAAAGTCTGTTAGGATCTTCGGATGGCTAGAGAGGGGGGGTGTGAATAGCCTCCACTAAAAATGTCAATCAATTCGTCACAAAAGCTTGTTAGCACAGCGGAAATAAACAAAAATAAAACTGATGTAAGGAAAGAAGCACAACCCACAGCTTACACAAGTATGTACGAGGTTCGGGGATAACTTGCCCCTACTCCTCGGCGTGTCCGTAAGGTGGATGATCCCTTGATCGTTCGGTAGATCACATCCCGGACAAATTCCGGCTAAATGTTTCTCCTTCTCGGTGGAGTAACCTCTCCACAAAGATCACAAAATAGATTTGAAAGTAAAGCACAATGACTTACAGATTTCAGTGGCTAAAGGATTGAACAGATGAACTTACAGCCACGAAACAAAGTGCACGCAAAGACAGAAGGAATCAGCCAAGAGCTCAACAACACACAACCTCTTGCTTGATCGAACGAGAGCTTTTTCCAGAACCTTAGCAAACCTCTCTTCTTCCTTCTTCTTATTCTGCTTTCTCACTGTCCCGAATCACTGTCACCTGTGTCGAATCGCTGCAACCAACTCAGGCGTCGCCAATCACTCTTCCTTCTCATCTGGTTCTCTGAACTCACACCAATACCATCTATGGTCTTCACTGGTGTCTCTGAGCTCGAACCAATGAGCAAGAGTCCAACTGATCGCGGTCAGTGAACGTTGAAGTTCGAATTGCATCACTTGCAGTGAAATACAGCATAAAGGGCACTTGTTCTTATTCTTCTGATGGAGCTTCATTTGAAATTAACCAATGGCACGATACCTGCAACCTGTAACTTAAAAATCTCACAGAAGATGATTTGATCAGGTGAATCAGAAGTGAATCAGAAATATCAGAGAAGCAGCAGAAACAAATGACAAGTTGTGGATCGGTCAACAGACCGATCCATTGTCTTCCGGACCGATCAGGACATATCCTGATCGGTCTAGGAATAGTCTGATCGGTCTGTGGACCGATCAGCCTATGGGTGGATCGGTCCACAGACCGATCCCTCCTCTCGCTTTGAGTCCCAGTCTTTCTGATCGCTTCTTTCTGATCGGTCTGGAGACCGATCAGATAACCCACAGAGTGCTTCTGTGTGGTTACTGATCGGTCCCCAGACCGATCAGATAACCCACAGAGACTTTCTGTGTGGTCATTGATCGGTCACGAGACCGATCAGGTGACTCATGTATCACTGGATCGGTCTGCCGACCGATCCAGACAACCAGAGTATCACTGGATCGGTCAACAAACTGATCCAACGTCCTTGTGTTAGTTTTAGAGCCTCCCATCCCTAAAACCTAACGTCTTCCTGGTCCAGAGAACGAGCTACCAAGCCCTCTCTGACCTAGTCCGGAGAACGAGCTACCGAGCCCTCTCTGACCTAGTCCGGAGAACGAGCTGCCGAGCCCTCTCCGACTTCGTCCGGTCCAGAGAACGAGCTACCGAGCCCTCTCTGACCTAGTCCAGAGAACGAGCTGCCGAGCCCTCTCCGACTTCGTCCGGTCGAGAAAACGAGCTACCGAGCCCTCTCTGACCTAGTCTAGAGAACGAGCTGCCGAGCCCTCTCCGACTTTGTTCGGTCCAGAGAACGAGCTACCGAGCCCTCTCTGACTTTGCGTGCCAAGTATCCGTACTTGAACTTTTCCTCTCCTCATGATCAACCTTGATCATCAATCAGTCTGAGTTTAATTAATATCTGATACAAACTTAAATCAGTGTCAACATCAAAACAACAGCCAGGTCAGACTGTATCAACAATCTCCCATTTTTGTTGTTTGACAACACGATTTAAGTTTAGATCAGAAATGTTCATATTTCCATATTTCCCTAATTTTTAGGGGAATCAAGATCCTCCCCCTAAAGCCAAACTTTCATTTATCTCTAAACTTAGTTATTCTCTCCCCCTTTGTCAAACACTGAAAATGTGCGAATTAGGTAAGAAAACTTTAAAAGACTCCCCCTTAATCCATACTGTCTTTTTCTTAATTCACCTAGAACACCCTCTAAGTGTATTATAAGACAATGATAAAGAAATAAGAGACATACAAGACATGGCATATGAACAGCATATGAAAAACCAATAAGGAGTGAAATATAGAAAAAGAAAATAAACAGTATAAATAGAAGAAATCAGTAAGTATCCAGGACAGACATACATATCCAACAACCAACATCCAAAACATAGACAGTCAAAAAGACATCATGGAACAATGTATATCAATCAGCCTCCTCATCATGAGGAGCATCAACATCATCAACGGGAGGAATGGATCCCTGAGGTGGCATGTCGCTGCTCGAGGATGGATAGCCCGGGAAATCCTGCGGAGGTGGGTATCTGGCCATCCAATCCATAATCGTCTGATGTGTCGCCAGCTGCTGACTGCGTAAATCATCGTAGCATTGGTCAATCCGGATGCGCAACCCGTGAAGCTCAGCAACCAGTAGCTCATCGTGCCGATCAAAGCGACTCTCCAGCTCGGCGATCTGCCAGCGTAGATCAGGATCGACCTCTCCATCGTCAGCAGCAGGAGGAGCAGCAACAGGAGCAGCTGCAACCTGTCATGGAGGTCTCCGTGGTAACTCACCTAGAGCTCTCGCATCCTTCCACCAAACATCCCCATTTTGTCCTATGATTCCAGACTTGGAAAATGCCCGCTTCTCAAGTCTGTAATCCTGTCTGACCATCTTGACTATTCTACCCTTAGAGACATCAATATGAAGGATCTCGAGCCAATCTATAATTATATGCCCATAAGGCATATAAACAGTGTAGCCGCTCGGCTCACTATAGGAGATGATCGAAGAGTAGATGCTAGACACGATGTCAAAGTCGAGACGCCGACGCAATCCATAAAGCATCAGACAATGATATGGTCGGATCTCAGACAATGGTTTAGATGTGATAGGCAGAAGGCAGTTTGTGACAATTTTAAAAAGAATGTAGTCTTGAGGAGATAATCTCAAGGCTGCAAAAGTAGGAAAGTCAACATCTAGCTCATCAAGGCCACCCGGTCTAGGATGTCTGAAGAAGTACTCATAGATATCGTCAGATGAGATATCAAAGGGTGGAGGTAAAGGATCTGGTAAGTCAGGAAATATCGAAAAGACATTACCGGAACACCTCCGACAATCGAGATAGTCAAAGAAGGATGAGAAACTGAAATCAAGAGTCCGCTTAGCAACTCTTGTTTTATAACCTACATCATTAGTCTGATGAAGGTTGTTATAAAACTCAGAGACCAAGTCATAGTTGATATCCGGTTCTAAGTAGACAAGTGAGTCAAGTTTGTAGTAGGCAATGATTTCAGACACAGTTGGACAAAATTCGTCCATGAATTTACGATCTACAGACCTACAAGGGAGTAATTTAAAGGTTCTTTGTCTAAAGGCTTCCTCAAAATTGTGGTTCGGGAATTTCCCGGAAAGAGATGGTTGAGGTCGGGAAGGAGCCTTAGACCTCGACTTCTCAGGTGACTTAGAGGTCCCCTCACCCACTGGTTTCTTTCTAAGAGTTAACAAAGTGATAAAATGGAGCAAGTAAGTGAGCACCGGAGCCACCCGAAACAAAAACCACAGATATGGTGAGAAATGAAACCGAAATGCCAAGTTCTAGAGAAGTAAGGAGTTACCTTGGTGCCATTGAAGTTTTGGCTAGAGCTTTGGCTAGGGTTCCAGCGTGCAAAGAGAGGAGAAGAGGTGAGGTGTAGAGAAGAGTCGGCTAGGGTTCCGCGTGAAAGAGGAAAAGAAGGGATCGGGAAGATTTAAGGGTTTACTGATGGGTGTACAGTTGATGAAATGATCGGACGGTTGTCCGATCAGGAGGTATCAGGAGCTTCCTGATCGGTCCTTGGACCGATCCAGGAACATCCTGATCGGTCCGCAGACCGATCAGGAGACGATCAGTACTCGCTGATCGGTCCCTGGACCGATCAGGGAACTTCCTGATCGGTCTGTAGACCGATCAGAAAAGGATCAGTGGCCTTGCGTACCGGATTGATCTGATCGGTCTCCGGACTGATCAGGGAACTCTCTGATCGGTCGGTAGACCGATCAGAAAGTGATCAGTAGCGGGCTTTGCGTGCCAGGCTGACCTGATCGGTCCGTAGACCGATCAGTGTCTGATACTTAGATAATTTCAGTAACTGAAATTAGTAATTTCAGTAACTGAAATTCATAGAGATGTCCGATAATTCGTGGAAGTTTCTCTAGGAGAACTTCCAAGTTCAGAACCTAGAACCTGGAGAATCTACAAGCATAACGATTACCTAAAAATTATGGTCTGGACTTGTGTATAGCCCTAAAGTTGCAGACATTTAGAACACAAACAACTTAAGGCCTGCAAACTGAAATTTTCGATCTTTGTTATGTTTAGTTTCAAGTTTGTCAAAATATAACCAGCTTGCTATCATTCTTTCAAGGACTTGTCCTAGTATCAATCAAAATCATGAAAAGCATCGTTTAAGTGTATCAAACAGTCCATCAACCAAAGTTTCATAATTTCTAGGTAAAGGTCCAACCAAGTTTCCTTGGTTAGAATATATGAGTAAGATCTAGGAACCAAATACACATGAATTATGTAATGGTCTTCCCCATACTCAATTTATGTCTCTTCAACCTAATTATTCAAGGGATGCATGATACATTTTGAATAATTCGGCTGATTCTAGCATCTCACCCCATTTCTAGCAAACAAAAATCATTTGTTAAACCTTATAATTTGTGTGAGATGTTCCCAAGTTGCCCAAATTAATTTCCCTATTTCTCTTGTTGTTTTAATTGTCCTTATTGATCATGATGAAGTCCTAATAGCCTATTGAGCCAAACACATTCCCAATTCTCTCCTCAAATGGCTAAATTCATTTTCCGGAAGAGGTTTGGTGAAAATATCGGCTAGGTTTGACTTTGACTCAACATAGGTGAGTGCAATGTCTCCCCTAGCTACGTGATCTCTAATGAAGTGGTGACACACTTCAATATGTTTGGTCCTTGAATGATGGACTGAGTTTTTTGTTAGGTTTATTGTGCTGATGTTGTCACACAACACTTGCACTCCCTTATACGAAAGCCCATAATCCTCTAGAGTGTGGATCATCCACAATAATTGTGATATACTCTCTCCCATGGCAATGTATTCAGCCTCGGTCGTGGAGAGAGCAACACAATGTTGCTTCCAACTTGACCAACTAACCAATGATGAACCTAAAAATTGGCAACCCCCACTAGTTTTTTTACGATCCAATTTGCACCCAGCGTAATCGGAGTCGGTATAACCTATCAAGTCAAAATACTCCGTGCGAGGGTACCATAGACCTACTCTAATTGTGCCCTTAAGGTATCTCAGAATTCTCTTAACTGCAATTAAATGAGATTCCTTGGCACAGACTTGATATCTAGCGCACATGCCCACAGCAAAAAGTATGTCCGGCCTACTAGCTGTGAGATATAGAAGACTACCAATCATGCTTCTATATTGCGTTAGATCAACTGGTTTTCCACTCTCATCATTGTCTAGGCGAGTGTTTGTCGCCATTGGAGTGGATACTTCCTTAGAGTCACTCATTTTGAATTTCTTGAGCATCTCTTGAGTATATTTTGTTTGATGGACATAAATGCCATCTCGAGTTTGTTTGATTTCAAGTCCAAGGAAGAATGTCAATTCTCCCACCAGACTCATTTCAAACTCACTTTCCATGTGAGTGATAAATTTATTCAAATAACCATTGTTATTTGAGCCACAAATTATGTCATCGACATACACCTGGGCCACAAATATGTTTTCACTATCTCTACGCAGAAATAGTGTTGGGTCTATTTGACCTCTCACAAAACCCTTTTCTAATAGGTAAGTTGACAACCTTTCGTACCATGCTCGAGGTGCTTGTTTAAGCCCATAAAGAGCTTTCTTGAGCTTGTACACGTGGTTTGGAGCTTCGGTATTCACAAACCCCGGTGGTTGTTCAACATAGACCTCTTCTTTAATGAAACCATTTAAGAAGGCTGATTTAACGTCCATTTGATAGAGCTTGAAGCCTCTATGTGCAGCAAAAGCTAGCATTAAGCGAATGGATTCTAATCGAGCCACGGGAGCATAAGTCTTATCATAATCGAGACCTTCGACTTAACTATAGCCCTTGGCTACAAGTCTTGCCTTGTTTCTTACTACTTCTCCCTTTTGGTTTAACTTATTTTTGAAGACCCATTTGGTTCCAATAATGGTGGTCTTCTCAGGTCTAGGAACTAAGTCTCACACTTGGCTTCTTTCAAATTGACCTAACTCATCTTGCATAGCTATGATCCAATCAGGATCGTGCAATGCCTCATCAACTAATTTTGGTTCGATTTCTGAGATCAAGGCGACCTCATTAGACTCATTTCTAAAGAATGACCTAGTCCTAACCCCTTGTTGAATGTCTCCCACAATCTGGTCTTGGGGATGACTAGAGGCTATCCTAGATTGCCTTGGTGTTGGCGGTGCCTCATGAATGGTCTCACTAGACACAGGCAAGGGCTTAGTATCAGGTAAACGATCAGACTGAGTCCTCTCTTGCCTTTGCTCATCGTCATCGGAGTCAACTTCGACTCTTTCTATGTTTTGATCATTTAAACTTAGATTTCTAAGTTCAAATTGAATTTCTCCTACATCCCTTGATTGATCATTTGATTTAGGGATTTCTTCAAATGCTACATCAGAGGACTCTTCAATCAATTTAGTCTTATTGTTGTAGACTCGATAGACTTTGCTGGTTAGTGAGTACCCGACTAGTATCCCTTCGTCAGCCTTAGCCGTGAACTTTCCAAGATGATCCTTGGTGTTCAAGATAAACACCTTACAACCAAACACCCTAAGATGTTTAATTGTAGGGGGCTTCCCAAACTAAAGTTCATGGGGAGTCTTTCCTAAAAACCTATGTATCAAGACTCGGTTTTGCACATAGCAAGGGGTATTTACCGCTTCAGCCCATAAATAGCTCGGTAGTGAGTACTCATGAAGCATGCTTCGTGCTGCCTCTTGCAAGACTCGGTTCTTTCTCTCCACAGCCCCATTTTGTTGTGGGGTCCTTGGAGTAGAGAACTCATGTCTATACCCTTTTTCTTGACAAAATTCTAAAAATCTATGGTTTTGAAATTCTCCACCATGATCACTTCTAATTGTTTTAATTGTTGTTGATTTTTCATTTTCAGTTCTTCTACAAAAAGAAACAAAAACATCTATAGTTTGATCCTTATTTTTCAAAAAGAAGATCCATGTATATCTAGTAAAATCATCAATGATCACTAAACAATATCTACTCCCATTCAATGAAATAACATTACTGCAATCAAATAAATCCATATGCAATAAATCTAAAGCAGTAGATGTACTTACAGCGCTTTTACCTTTATGAGCCGCTTTTGTTTGCTTACCCTTTTGACATGTATCACATAATTTTGTCTTTTGATACTTGATGCTTGGTAAGTCTCGCACTAATCCTTTGTTGACCAGCTTTCGAATATTCTTCATGTTTACGTGGGCCAATCTTCTATGTCACAACCATGATTCTTCTTCTTTTGACATAAAACACTTAGCAGAGGCATTAGTAGCACTTTTAAAGGATACTTGGTAAATGTTATCTACCCTTGTGCCTACTAGTACCGTGTCAAGTGTGTCAATGTGTTTGACCAGACATTGACTTGAATGAAACTCAATTGTGTAACCCGTATCACACAATTGGCTGACACTTAGGAGATTAAAAGTCATCCCCTTGACTATAAGGACATTTTTGATTTGGAGACATTCGGATATTTAAATATCTCCAACTCCTATAACCTTAAGACTACCATTATTACCAAAGGACACATTACCTCTATTCTTGTTTTGAAGGGTAGTAAAGAGTGACTTGTCCCCGGTCATGTGCTTGGAGCATCCACTATCAACAAACCAAGTTGATAGATGCTCCCCCTTGACAAATGCCTACAAGACACGAAAGATTGATGTTTTAGGTACCCAAATTTTGGGACCTAATGCATCTACAATGAAAGACCTAGGAACCCATGCCTTGGTCACACCCTTCCTAGTCTCATGAACCCTAGAAGCATGTGATCTATGAAATTGGGTTCTAAACACTAAGGAAATGAAACTAGACTCCTTAGGTTGGTATCCTAATCCAGCCTTGTTGTAGACTACCCTTTGGGCATTTAGAATCATATCTAAGGTCTTAGAGCTAGTTGAGAATTTCTCAAGCATTTTCTTGAGTTTCTCAACTTCACTCTTTAGGGCATTATTTTCATCCTCAAGAAGCTCTTGATGAAGGTCATCAACCTCATCTTCCTTAAGAGTCTTCAAGTGTTCTACTTCTTCTTTTAATAATTTGATTTCAGTTTTTGATTTCTTAAGCAGTGTAGATAAATGAGCAATAGTCTTATAGCATTTTTCTAAATGTGGAGAGGTTACCTCTTCATCATCCGAAGATGATGAAGCCGCGGTTGATGTATCACTTCCGGAGTCCGATTCCTCCCTTGCCATGAGTGCTAATTGACGAGTGCTTTTCTCCTTTTCTTCCTCCGATGAGCTTGAGGAGGATTCATCCCAAGAAGCTTTGAGAGCTTTCTTCTTCTTGGCCCTTTCTTCCTTCTTCTTGAGTTTCGGACACTCGCTCCGATAGTGTCCTTTCTTGCTACACTCATAACAAGTAATGTTAGTCTTATCAATATTTTGATCAATAGACTTACCTTTCCCTTTGTATCTTCGGCTCCTTCTCATGATTCTTCTCACGAAGTTGGCCATCTCGCTTGATGATGATCCTCCTTCATCATCGGACTCGGAGGAGGATAAGGATGTAGGAATTTCTTTCTCCTTCTTCTTTTCTTTCTTCCTTCTTCCATCCTTGCTCTTTTCTCCTGCAACTAAAGTAATACCTTTCTCTTTTTGACCCTTATTAGTAAGTTCATGAAGTTCCATTTCACAAAAGAATTCATCTAACTTGACATTTGAAAGATCCTTAGAGACCTTGTAGGCATCTACCATAGATGACCACAAGGCATTCCTTGGAAAGGCTTTGAGAGCGTACCTTACGAGATCGCGATTTTCTACGCGTTCATCCACGGAATGAAGACCATTGATGATCTCTTTGAACCTTCCGTGTAGTTCACTTACCGTTTCACTCTCCTTCATGGTGAGATTTTGTAGTTGGTTTAAGAACAAGTCTCTCTTGGCGATCCGAGAGTCTCGAGTTCCTTCTTGGAGCTCGATGAGCTTGTTCCACAAGTCCTTTGCACTCACAAATGGACATACCTTGACAAGTTGATCTTTGGCTATTAAACATTGTAGGGTGACCACCGCCTTGGCATCGGCTTGTCCTTTGCGAGTTTGCTCGGCGGACCACCTTGACGACTCTAGTTCCTTACCTTCTTCATCTTTCGGTGGTGTGAAACCTTCCTTGATCGAGAACCACATGGAGATGTCGGTCTTGAGATAATAATCCATACGGCTCTTCCAATATTGGAAGTCCGCTCCATCGAAGTAGGGTGGGCGATTGGTACTAAAACCTTCCTTCATAGCCATCTTCTTGCTCTTTCGGGTGTTACTCCGTATGAAGAGCACCAAGCTCTGATACTACTTGTTAGGATCTTCGGATGGCTAGAGAGGGGGGGGTGTGAATAGCCTCCACTAAAAATGTCAATCAATTCCTCACAAAAGCTTGTTAGCACAGCGGAAATAAACAAAAATAAAACTGATGTAAGGAAAGAAGCACAACCCACAGCTTACACAAGTATGTACGAGGTTCGGGGATAACTTGCCCCTACTCCTCGGCGTGTCCGTAAGGTGGACGATCCCTTGATCGTTCGGTAGATCACACCCCGGACAAATTCCGGCTAAATATTTCTCCTTCTCGGTGGAGTAACCTCTCCACAAAGATCACAAAATAGATTTGAAAGTAAAGCACAATGACTTACAGATTTCAGTGGCTAAAGGATTGAACAGATGAACTTACAGCCACGAAACAAAGCGCACGCAAAGACAGAAGGAATCAGCCAAGAGCTCAACAACACACAGCCTCTTGCTTGATCAAACGAGAGCTTTTTCCATAACCTTAGCAAGCCTCTCTTCTTCCTTCTTCTTATTCTGCTTTCTCACTGTCCCGAATCACTGTCACCTGTGTCGAATCGCTGCAACCAACTCAGTCGTCGCCAATCACTCTTCCTTCTCATCTGGTTCTCTGAACTCACACCAATACCATCCATGGTCTTCACTGGTGTCTCTGAGCTCGAACCAATGAGCAAAAGTCCAACTGATCGCGGCCAGTGAACGTTGAAGCTCGAATTGCATCACTTGCAGTGAAATACAGCATAAAGGGCACTTGTTCTTATTCTTCTGATGGAGCTTCATTTGAAATTAACCAATGGCACGATACCTGCAACCTGTAACTTAAAAATCTCACAGCAGATGATTTGATCAGGTGAATCAGAAATATCAGAGAAGCAGCAGAAACAAACGACAAGTTGTGGATCGGTCAACAGACCGATCCATTGTCTTCCGGACCGATCAGGACATATCCTGATCGGTCTGGGAATAGTCTGATCGGTCTGTGGACCGATCAACCTATGGGTGTATCGGTCCACAGACCGATCCCTCCTCTCGCTTTGAGTCCCAGTCTTTCTGATCGCTTCTTTCTGATCGGTCTGGAGACCGATCAGATAACCCACAGAGTGCTTCTGTGTGGTTACTGATCGGTCCCCAGACCGATCAGATAACCCACAGAGACTTTCTGTGTGGTCATTGATCGGTCACAAGACCGATCAGGTGACTCATGTATCACTGGATCGGTCTGCCGACCGATCCAGATAACCAGAGTATCACTGGATCGGTCAACAGACCGATCCAACGTCCTTGTGTTAGTTTTAGAGCCTCCCAGCCCTAAAACCTAACGTCTTTCTGGTCCAGAGAACGAGCTACCTAGCCCTCTCTGACCTAGTCCGGAGAACGAGCTGCCGAGCCCTCTCCGACTTCGTCCGGTCCAGAGAACGAGCTACCGAGCCCTCTCTGACCTAGTCTGGAGAACGAGCTGCCGAGCCCTCTCCGACTTCGTTCGGTCCAGAGAACGAGCTACCGAGCCCTCTCTGACCTAGTCTGGAGAACGAGCTGCCGAGCCCTCTCCGACTTCGTTCGGTCCAGAGAACGAGCTACCGAGCCCTCTCTGACTTTGCGTGCCAAGTATCCGTACTTGGACTTTTCCTCTCCTCATGATCAACTTTGATCATCAATCAGTCTGAGTTTAATTAATATCTGATACAAACTTAAATAAGTGTCAACATCAAAACAACAGCCCGATCAGACTGTATCAATAAAGTCATCTTGGAGAAAACTTAACTACTCAACATAGGTTAGTAGTGTTGGATATATGCCTTTAAGATAGTTCAATAGAAAGAAAATACATACGACTCCTAAAATTAAATGGTGGAAGTTAAAAAATGAGAAGTAAATATATTTAAGGATAAAGTAGAAGTACAAGCATTAGGTGAAATATACGATGACTCTATTATGACATGATTTAGACCAGATATCATTGTAGAGATATATGAATATCCTTCAGTCCCAACAAAGATGATATCAAAGTTGAAAATAGTAGCTAAGAGTGTAGTCAGTGAGTCAAAGGGATATATACCACTAAGTAAGGAATCTTGGTGGAGGAATGAGAAAGTACAATAGAAAGTGAAGGAAAAATGAAAAGCTTATAAAGAATTATATATTTGTAAGAATGAGGAAAACTTAAGAAAATATACAATAACCAAGAAAAAGGCTAAGCAAGTAGTGAAGGAAGCAAAGAATGAAATTTTTGAACGATTATATAAAAAATTGGATAAAAAGGGGGAAAGAGACTTTTATAGAATAGCTAAAGTGAGAAAAAGAAAAATAAGAAATCTTATCCAAATAAAATATATTAAAAATGAATGCAATATGGTACTAGTAAATGATAAAGAAATAAAAGAGTAGTGGAAGATGTATTTTTATCAAATTTTAATGAAGGTTTAGGTGACCAACTTAACTTAAGTAATTTAAGTAGGTCAAATGAGTATAAAAATTTAAATTTTTATGGTAAAATTTAAACTTTAGAAATAGAACAAGCTTTAAATGGTATGTGATCCGGCGGTTAGAACAGGGGACCCCCATTCGGAGGGGCCAATGCCACGCTAGAGCCAAAATGCCAAGTGGCCGACCGGAGAGGGAGGGGCCGACCTCCCGACCGGCCCCGGCAGACCAACCGGTGAATAGCCGAGGGCAATAGGTGCCCCCACTGAAGTCGTAGTTTCGACGCTCAATGGAACAGTAGCAGGGAGCCGAGCGGAAGCCCTAAGAGAAGGTGACATACTGCTAACAGGCCCTGCATAGTACCCTACCGAAAATATCCCCAGCATATCGATGCATACGGCAGGCCGACGAGAGGGGAATTCCGTCCGGCTGGCGCATAAAATGAGGGTCGTCCGGACGTCACTCCCCGTCCGGACGGACGTACCGGCCTATGGGGTAGGGAAGGACAAGGACATCTTCTGACAGCTGTCAAGTCCCAGGGCTATGCCATACTCTTAGTCTGATAGTTAAGTGTTCTCTTGTCACATCGAAGACGTGCTTGGACTGTAACAGTATGACGTCAGGTAAGCTTTCTGACAGACACATACCGAGGTATGGGCTGCGGACACGTAGGCGCCTCGGTGGACGTACAGGAGCTCTTTCACCACTCTATATAAAGAGCCTCATACTTCGCCGGAGGTACGCGTTCAAGACCTTTGGAGCCACTTTTTTCACTGTCTGCTTGCCTGACTTGAGCGTCGGAGGGTCGCCGCCGGGAACCCCTTCCCGGCCCGACTTCTGTGCAGGTTCGCCGGAGCTTCGTGAGACTAGCCGGAGATCTACATCGGCGACCCGGAGAGCGCCACGTGCCCAGCGCCCATTGATTCAACATTCGGACAGGATCAATTTGGCGCCGTCTGTGGGAACGCTCCTGCATCCGAACGGAAACAATGGACGAGGCTGGACGACAACACACGGTGATGCTTTCGACGGAGGAACTCGACGCTCTGATCGAGTCAAGGGCCGCCAAGCTTGTGGAGCAAAAACAGAAAGCAGCAGTCGAGCGGCTAGAACAGCAAGCAACGTCAGCGTCTGGTGGGCGAGCGGAAGCACCGCAGGCCACCGTTGCATTTCATCGGGCCCTATTCCGTACGCCTGAAGCCGCAGCAGCTAATAGAGATCGGGGATCATCTTCTGATGAAAGGCCTAGACGAGATGACAAAAAAGGAAAAGCACCCCGAGCGGACGCGTCGCCCGAACGGATTAATCGCCAATTTTCAGAGGCTATTCTACGAGATCCTCTGCCCAAGCACTACGTGCCTCCGACGATTGGCGAGTATAATGGGACAACCGACCCGGATGATCATCTGGGTAAGTTTGATAACACAGCTACGCTCCATCAATACACAGATGGAGTAAAGTGCCGAGTTTTTCTTACCACTCTCTCGCGATCGGCCCAACGGTGGTTTCGGAGGCTACCGGACGGATCCATCACAAGCTTCAAGGATTTCCGGACGGCCTTCCTCCACCACTTCGCAAGCCGTTGGCGCTATCAGAAAACCAGTGTTAGTCTGTTTGCCATCAAACAGGAGCCGAGAGAGCCGCTCAGAGAGCTTATATCCAGCGGTTTAATCAGGTGGCCATGGATATTCCAACGACCACCTCAGAGACAATGATGAACGCATTTACACAAGGACTCGCAGATGGGGACTTCTTCCGCTCGCTCGTTCGGAAGCCGCCTCGAGACTATGACCATATGCTACACCGAGCCAACGAGTACATCAACGTGGAGGAAGCTCAAGCGGCTCGGAGAAAGGAAACAACAGCTGATCGGACTCCCCCTGCCGAGCAGAAGCCTCACAGCGCTCATCAACCGCCAAGGGGACCGAGGGCCGAAGCAATCCGCTCCCCCCATGTGAGGTCCAATGTGCAAGAAGTAGCAGCTGAGCGACCCAAGCCAAAGAAGAAATGGACTCCTATGTTCTGCTCAATCCACCGCACGGACACGCATAACACCAGAGATTGTCGGAGCCTTCCTTTGATTGCTCATCCTGTTCCTCGAGGTGGCGGTCGTAGATCACCGTCATCTGACAGGCGACAAAGGCCTCGTGTAGCCGAGCGGACAGTAGCTGACAGGCGACAACAACAGACGCCCGAGCGGCATCGCTCTCCGAGACGGGAGAATCCCCGGATGTCTAGGGAACGTCCCCGTTCGTCCGTTCGGGAAGAAGAAAATAGAAGCAATGCTTCCCGAGGCGAGATCAACATCATAGCTGGAGGGCCGACCGGAGGTGATTCCAACCGAGCAAGGAAGGCGAGCGTCTGGCAGCTCCAAATTCATGCAGTCGGCTGCAGCCAAGAGCGGGCAAGCGGACCCGAAATCAGTTTCGGGCCTGGGGACTTGGAAGGAGTTGAAGTACCCCATGACGACGCTCTCCTCATTAAAGCGGTAATAGCCAACTACACTATTCACCGCGTATTTGTTGACACAGGAAGCTCAGTCAACATCATATTCAAGAAGGCGTTTGATCAGCTACAAATTGATTAAGCCGAGCTGCTACCCATGACAACCCCCCTATACAGGTTTACGGGTAATGAAGTTCAGCCGGTCGGACAGATCCGGCTGGCTATCTCGCTGGGAGAAGAGCCGCTCAGGAGGACGAGGACAGCAAACTTCGTGGTGGTCGACTCTCCTTCGTCCTACAACGTCATTTTGGGACGACCGGCGCTCAGCGAGTTCCGAGCGGCCGTCTCCACCTTCTATCAGAAGATCAAGTTTCCCGTGGAAGATAAAGTGGGTGAAGTACGAGGAGATCAACTAGCAGCTCGGTGATGCTATGTCGAGATGATCTGAGCAGAAGCCAATTTCGCTCGGAAAACACCCCGGATCGAGGTAAACGCCATCACTGAAAAGCCACCCTCTTTAATTTATGAAGAAAAAGAGGAAGTGCAGATTCACCCAACCCGACCGGAGGCCACGACATTCGTTGCGTCCGATCTGGAGGCTAATCAGAAAGAGGAGGTGATCCAATGCCTCCGAAGAAACCATGATGTCTTCGTGTGGTCGACACATGAGCTGCCCGGAATTTCACCAAGTATAGCGCAGCATGAGCTCCACGTCCAACCGGATGTTCGGCCAGTAAAGCAAAGAAAAAGGGACTTCAGCGCCGAGTAGAATGTCATCATCCGAGCAGAGGTGGAGAAACTCTTGGAGGCCGGCCATATACGCGAGGTCCAATTCCCGAGCTGGCTGGCGAATGTGGTGCTAGTTTCCAAGCCCGGCAACAAGTGGAGAGTGTGCATCGATTTTCGGGATCTCAACAAAGCTTGCCCAAAAGACTTTTATCCCCTGCCCCGAATAGATCAGCTGGTGGACTCTACGGCCGGCTGCGAATTAATATGTATGCTTGATGCTTACCAAGGCTATCATCAAGTGCCGCTCGCCCGTGAAGATCAAGAAAAAGTCAGCTTCGTGACAGCCGACGACACCTATTGCTATAATGTGATGCCGTTCGGACTGAAGAATGCGGGGGCCACATATCAGTGCTTGATGAACAAAGTATTCAGAGAGCAGATCGGGCGAAATCTGGAAGTGTACGTGGATGACATTCTCATCAAGTCCATCCGAACGGCCGATCTCTTCAAGGACATGGAAGAAACCTTCCGAACGCTGTGCAGATATGGAGTCAAGCTAAATCCCCAGAAGTGCCTGTTCGGGGCAAAAGGAGGGCGTTTCTTGGGGTACATAGTGACCGAGCGGGGTATTGAAGCAAATCCAAGTAAAGTAAAAGCCCTACAAGACATGCCGCCCCCAAGAAATCTGAGGGAAGTGCAGCGTCTGACCGGTCGGATAACTGCTTTGTCCAAATTCATATCCAAAACTGCCGACCGGAGCCTTCCTTTCTTCAAAATCTTGCGCAAGGCCACTAAATTTCATTGGGACGAAGAATGCGACCGGGCGTTCGAGGATTTGAAGGCATATCTGAATTCCCTCCCGGTATTAGCCAAGCCGGCTGCGGGTGAGCCACTTTGTATCTACCTATCTTCGACCGAGCGGGCAATCGGCTCGGCACTAGTGAGGGCGAGCGGAGAGGAGCCTGTGTATTTCCTTAGTCATATTTTAAAAGATGCTGAATCTCGCTACACTGGGCTCGAAAAGCTGGCTTTTGCTCTGGTCCTCGCCGCTCGGCGCCTTCGCCCATACTTCCTAGCGCATGTGTTACTGAATCCAGAAGCATCCGGGCGGCTCATCAAATGGACGACGGAGTTAAGTGAATTTGACATCCAATACCAGCCCCGCTCAGCGATAAAAGCGCAGTCCTTGGCGGATTTTGTTACCGAAGTACAAAGGCCGGAGCCCGAAGCCATGTGGAAGATATTTGTGGATGGATCATCCACTCGGCTCGGGAGCGGTATTGGTGTATTATTGCTGTCTCCCCAAGAAGAGAAGATGCATCTATCTGTCCGGCTTGATTATAAAGCTACAAATAATGAGGCAGAGTATGAGGCCCTTATAGCCGGCTTACAGGCCGCCCGGCATGTAGGTGCCGGTCGGGTAATGCTGCATTCAGACTCTCAATTGGCCGCTCAGCAGCTCACAGGCACCTTCGAGATTAACAACGCTCGGCTCAAACTTTATGCCGAGGCCTTCGAAAAACTCAAGGTCGACTTCAGAGAGGTAATTATCCAAAAGATACCCCGAGCCGAGAATCAAGTGGCCGATGAGTTAGCTAAACTAGCGAGCTCGATAACGCCGATCGGCATCCAGCAGCCAATTGAACAAGTATCCTTGGTGGCGCATGTCGACCGGATGGAAGGCTTCACGTTGCCGAGCGACTGGAGAACACCCATCACGGAGTTTCTACGCTCGGGAGCCGCACCGTCCGACCGGAGCGAAGCCCAGCTGTTAAGGAGGAGAGCCGGTCGGTTCGCACTCATCGGCGATCAGCTTTACAAGAAGGCTTTCTCACGCCCGCTGTTGAAATGCGTGAGTTCGGAGGACTCGGCTTACATCCTCCAAGAAGTACATCAAGGATCATGCGGAGGACATCCGGGCGGACGTTCGCTGGCTAAGAAGATCTTATTAGCTAGGTACTTTTGGCCAACCTTACAAGCAGACGCCGCGCGGACCGTGTCGACGTGCCTATCTTGCCAAAAGTATCACAATGTCTCCCACCGACCGGCAGAGGAAATGAAGGCATCAACAGTTTCGTGTCCGTTCGATCAATGGGGAATGGATATTGTTGGTCCATTTCCAATAGCGACCGGGCAACGGAAATTTCTATTAGTGGCGGTTGATTATTTTTCCAAGTGGGTGGAGGCCGAGCCGCTAGCCAAGATCACCGAGCAGATGGTCAAGAAATTTATTTGGCAGAACATCATCTGTCGGTTCGGCATCCCCCGTCGACTTATCTCCGATAATGGGCGGCAGTTCACAGGAAAGTTGCTCGAAGATTGGTGCCAAAGCTATGGCATCGAGCAATACTTCACGTCCGTAGCATACCCTCAAAGCAATGGTCAAGCTGAAGTAGCTAATCGGGAGATTCTTCGTATTTTGCGCGCTCGGCTCGACCATTTGGAAGGAAGTTGGGTGGATGAAGTGTCGGGCGTCTTATGGGCCATCCGAACGACTCCAAAGGAAGGGACGGGCGTCACGCCTTTCCACCTGGTGTATGGCGGTGAAGCGGTCATTCCTGTTGAAGTCGGCGTCGAGTCCGCTCGGATCCAAAATTTCACCGCAAAGTAATAGCATGTAACGACTCAACTCCTGGGTACTAAGCTGTGAGCCGGATCGCTACATTAACTACTGAAGCTACTGTGCCGTACTGTGCGGAAGACTGGGTAAAATAAAAAATTTCACTAACTGACTCTGTTGATCTGACAACTGACACACCCATGCTGTTATAAGGAAGGATTCAAGGCCCTTTCCGGTTGGTGTACATGTGCTAAGGAGGATACTTGACCTCCCATCTGAGCTAGGAACTCAAATCTAACTTCCCAGCTAGCTATTGATCGATCCACGGATCGATCAAACTTGCTACGATTCTGTGCCCTTCTGGATCGGTCTGCGGACCGATCCAGCAGAGGCTGGATCGGTCGGCATGACCGATCCAGGTGTTTTTGGATCGGTCTGCAGACCGATCCAGGCACCTGGAGACGCTGGGATGCCCTCTGTTCGATGCTGGATCGGTCGGATGACCGATCAGATAGCATACAGTAGCATACTATATGCCTCTGGATCGGTCGGCTGACCGATCCAGGACCCTGATACTGCAACGGATCGGTCGGCAGATCGATCCAACTCTGATATGAAATCAGAGTTCCTGATTTCAGAACTTTCAGGCACTGGAACGTGCCACAACTCACAGACATAGGTTCTAGATACATGAAAAACATTCTAACATTAACCTACATGCGTCCTAAACTGGACAAACTGAATAGTGCATAGTTTTACTGGGTTAAAACATTTAACAAGCTAAGGACTAAACCATAAGTAAACTAACAACGTAAATGCTGGAATTAAGCTGTTTAGACCCCTAGGATCTTTATTCCAAACCCCTTGCACACACACACCTCCATAGCATTGTCCTCCAGCCTCCGCTAGTCCACTTTTCTTTTACTTGTATCTGCAGTATAAGAAAAGTAGTACCTGTAAGCTAAAGAGCTTAGTAAGAAACCATCTACCTCACAAAAACATGCAACGATGCGATTATGTTTTTAAAACATGCTGTTTGAAAACTGAACTGAGCATGACAACATGGCATGGCATACAAACATGTACTGAACTGTTCATGGCATACAAACCAGCTGAGCATAGCATACTATATCTGAAACTAAGCATGAATACTGAACTGATCATGCATATACATCTAACTGGTCATGAACTCAAATCATGAAACTTAACTGAGATAATTAACTGAAACTGAACTAAGTTAGTGTTTCCATCACTGATTACATATTTGGAAAACTATATATAATAATAGATGAAAATACTAAACATGCTGCTGGGGCCCTGGCAACTGTACTTACTGTGCGCGCATCCCTACGAGACCCGGGATTGCAAGTTCCGAATCCAACAGGGTTACTAGGTTATCTGAACCTAGGGACGACTGTGGGAGTCCAGCCCATGGATATCTGATCCAAGTACAGTGCCAACTGAATAAAAGTAAAATACTGAATTTTACTTTGCTGTTCTAGGTTATCTAAACCTAGAGCTAGGTTATCTGAACCTAGAGGCTACTGTGGGAGCCCACCCAATGGATATCTGATCCATATAGCTGTAATAACTGATAATAAGATGAATAAAATGTTTCTAATACATTTTACATGCTGTTAGGACGCTTACTGGTGCATCCTTCTGAACTGGGCATTTTACCGAATGCTTGGTGTGCACTAAAAGCACACCCTCGAACTGAAAACTGTAGAACTACTGAACTAACGCCAAAACTAACAAGCGAGAGCAATTATACTGCAGGTGAGGGGTTTCTTACCTCAATCGCAAGGTTTTCTTACGATTCTATCCGCTAGGTTTTCCGGAAAACTGCTCCGTTCGACGAACCGCTTACGTCCTCGCGTTCCTCTCGCAGAGAAGAACCTTTTTCGTGTTGGAGTCGTCGCCGGAAGATGTTCCCTTGACCCTTGGCTTGGTGTGCCGTGCGTGAGGAAGAGGGGAAGAAGGAAGAAGCGGCGGTGGTGTTGGGAGGGTTTCGGTGGAGAAGGATGTGCCGAACCAAAATAATATCACTCAACCCCAACTTAAGTTTATATTTATATTAAGTGGGTAACTAGGCCCAACTCCAATATAAATATAAATGTTTCCCTTCTCTTTCAGCACGGCCCTGCTGGGTTCAACTGGTTACTAGCATTATCCCTTAAACCATAGGTCTCGGGTTCGATTCCCGCCTAAGCTATTTTGCGACTTATTTGTTTTTGCTACTTCCGGTACTCCAAAAATTATGTGAAAATATCCTAAAAATCTAGAGAAATCATAGGATATTTCTAAAATAAATTCGGGAATTTTTCGGGCTTTACATAGCAACTAAATTAATGAAACAGAAAAAGAAACAGAACAGACTCAGAGATTTAACCTGGTTACAACCAAGGAGGTTGTTAATCCGGGACAGTAGAAAAGAGCGCAGTAAGAAAAATCTCCTTGTCTGAAGGCGGAGAAGCCTTTTACACTTTTGAAGCTCACTAGTTGCTTAGGAATTGCTTACAGATTGATTGCTTGAGTTGTTGTTGAATTCCTAGCTCCAGGGGCCTTTTTATAGCTCCTGGAAAGTCTATCCCGAGGGTCCAAGGCGCCTCCAACAAGGTTTAAGGCGCCTCCAACTCGATCTGCGGATAAAACTTTATCCGCAGCGCAAACGGTCAAACTGGACTGCTCAAGGCGCCTTGAACAGGCTTCAAGGCGCCTTCACTTTCTGCTAGAGTAATTTCCAGCTTCTTTTGACTCCTTTTCTTCTTCGCTTTGGCTTCCGAAGCTCCGTTCTTTGGGGTGATTGCGGCCAATCGGAATAGGGCTCACCCGAACCCAATTCCCGGCCTTCTCCTCGAGCAGCCTTCCGTCCCGGCTTAACGTCCCTCGAACGCCGCGCACGCTCTTCACGCCCACCGGAGTACTCTTCCGCAGCTCTCTCGTCCTTCGGACGCACCAAGCCCGTCGGCTCCCTTCCCGTGCCGTCCTTCTCGCTAGCTGCGTCTTCCGCTCGACTTCCTGTGCTCCTAAGCTCCTGCACACTCAGACACAGGGATCAAACACAGCAGGACCTAACTAACTTGGTTGATCACATCAAAACTATCACGGGGTCCAACAATCTCCCCCTTTTTGATGTGCATCAACCCAAGTTCAAGTTAGGGTTTAAAATAGACATAAAGAGTAATTTTAAAGAAAAAATTACTAAACTAACAAGTTAAGCATAATTTTTACAATTAGTAAAATTGCAACACTTTTTATAAAAATAATAACAGAAATTTTAAAATTTTCTAACTCCCCCTAAATTTGTACTTTTCTCTCCCCCTTTGATCACAGCAAAAATGGGGTTAAAAATATAACTTAAGTTAAGTGAAATGTATAGATGAATTTTTCAAACAAAAAATTCTAAGTCAAATTTTTGAATTTTAAAAAAAAATTTCTAAGTCAATATGAATTTTTTTTTAAAAAAATTCTAAGTCAAATTTTTGAATATTCAGAATAAAATTTTCTAAGTCAATATGAATTTTTTTAAAAAAAAATTCTAAGTCAAAACAAATTTTTTTTTAAAAAAAAAATTCTAAGTCAAATTTTTTAATTTTCAGAAAAAATTTTCTAAGTCAATATGAATTTTTTAAAAAATTTCTAAGTCAATATGAATTTTTCAAAATATTCTAAGTCAAAATGAATTTTTCCAAAAAAAAAAATTTCTAAGTCAAATTTAAATTTTTGAATTTTCACAATCTGACTTTTTAGAATTTTAAAAAGATTTAAAAACTTTTAAAGCATTATTTAATTCTAGTTTAATGCTTTTTCAGAAAGTTAATTAAACATTTTTTTTTCAATATTTTCGCTTCCAGGTCGTGGCGAGGCATTAGACCTTCTTGGTTATTGGAGCAACAACCACTTCCTTAGACAAACCTTCCATAAAGAATTTTAATGTTTAATTTTCTCACTGTAAGCTTTTAATTTTTGAAAAATTAATTAAGCACAGATTTTGGAACCCAATAGAGGTTCCTACCTACAGGGTTATTTAGATACTTAGGGGGTACATAATTTTTGGGTATTCTTCTAAGCTGACCCTGATGGTTTCTAATGTACCAATTCAATTTTCCATAAACTTTAATTTTTGAATTTGGAAATCTATTTAAACATGTACTATTTCTTAATTTCTCAATTTCTAATTTTAGATTTTTATTTTCAGATTTCAAATTTTTATTTTCTTTTTCTAATTGATCTAATTCTTTAGACAAAGCTTTAATAAACTCAAAAGATTGTTTAGAGTTTAGGGCACGTACCTTACTTACCTCATCTTGCGATGCTCCCCCTTCATCATTGCTTTCTCATTCTGATGTTCCTCCCCCTTCATCTATGCTCATTTCTGAGCTAGACGTTTCTTCTAGCTGATGGTTGGCCATCAATGCTAGACCCGAGAATTCTTCGACTTCGGAGTCGGAGGACGACGAATCATCCCACGTGGCCTTTAGATTTTGTTTGGGTCGAGTGGGCTTCTTGCTCCTTTCCTTACTTTTGCTCTTCAGTTTTGGACAGTCATCTTTGATATGTCCTTCTTCGTTGCAATTGTAGCAACGAACCACCCTTTTCTTTCGCTGGAGCTTTTTCGACTGCAATCTAAATTTGTTAGAATTAACAAATTTATTAAATCGTCTTACCAGTAGTGCCGCTTCGGATTCGTCGATCGAAGCTTCGGAATCGGGATCGTCCCTCCTTGCTTGTAGGGCAACGTCGAGGTTTGACTTCACTACTTCTTTAGGCTCTGTAATCCGAGACTCGTGAAGTTCAAAGGTAGAAAACAAACTTTCTAAAGTACTTACCTCAAGGTCCTTGGAGATGTAGTAAGCATCTACTAAGGACGCCCATTCCGGAGTCCTCGGGAAGGCGTTGAGCGCGTATCGGATGGAGTCTCGGTTCGTTACCGTTTCGCCGAGATTTGTCAGTTGCGTTATCAGCTCCTTGATCCGTGCTTGGAGTTGCGCTACCTTCTCGCCGGTGTTCATTCGGAGATTCGTTAGTTGTGTTCGAAGAATGTCGCGCCTCGCTAGCTTTGCTTCCGAGGTGCCTTCGTGGAGCTCTAGGAATTTCTCCCAGAGGTCTTTTGCGGAGTCGTAGCTTCCGATCCGACTTACCTCCTGGGGCGGAAGAACGCTGAGCAAGTGAAACTCAGCTTTTCCGTTTGCCACGAAATCCGCCTGTTCCTTCTTCGTCCATTGGTTCTCTTCTTTGTCTTTAGGAGCTGCAAAACCGTATTTCATTGTTAGTAAGATATCGAACTCGGTTTTGAAGAATACCTCCATTTTTTGCTTCCATGTAGCGAAATCTCCGTCGAACTTCGGGGGATGAATGTTCGCGCCGGCCATTGTCTTGATCGTAATGCTTCAGTTGGCGGTTAGTCCTTCTGAGGCGATCAGGCTCTGATACCACTTGTTGGTGCAGCGGAGACCGGCAAGAGGGGGGTGAATTGCTGAAAACAAGAGAAAAAAAACTACCCTCCTCGGATTTCAACTCAGAAATAAAATCAGCAAAGTAATAGCAACTAAATTAATGAAACAGAAAAAGAAACAGAACAGACTCAGAGATTTAACCTGGTTACAACCAAGGAGGTTGTTAATCCAGGACAGTAGAAAAGAGCGCAGTAAGAAAAATCTCCTTGTCTGAAGGCGGAGAAGCCTTTTACACTTTTGAAGCTCACTAGTTGCTTAGGAATTGCTTACAGATTGATTGCTTGAGTTGTTGTTGAATTCCTAGCTCCAGGGGCCTTTTTATAGCTCCTGGAAAGTCTATCCCGAGGGTCCAAGGCGCCTCCAACAAGATTTAAGGCGCCTCCAACTCGATCTGCGGATAAAACTTTATCCGCAGCGCAAACGGTCAAACTGGACTGCTCAAGGCGCCTTGAACAGGCTTCAAGACGCCTTCAAAGGCGCCTTCAAGCTTGTTTAAGGCGCCTTCAAGCTACAGTAACTTCTGCTACAATAACTTTCTGCTACAGTAATTTCCAGCTTCTTTTGACTCCTTTTCTTCTTCGCTTTGGCTTCCGAAGCTCCGTTCTTTTGGGTGATTGTGGCCAACCGGAATAGGGCTCACCCGAACCCAATTCCCGGCCTTCTCCTCGAGCAGCCTTCCGTCCCGGCTTAACGTCCCTCGAACGCCGCGCACGCTCTTCACGCCCACCAGAGTACTCTTCCGCAGCTCTCTCGTCCTTCGGACGCACCAAGCCCGTCGGCTCCCTTCCCGTGCCGTCCTTCTCGCTAGCTGCGTCTTCCGCTCGACTTCCTGTGCTCCTAAGCTCCTGCACACTCAGACACAGGGATCAAACACAGCAGGACCTAACTAACTTGGTTGATCACATCAAAACTATCACGGGGTCCAACAAAATATCTAGAGACGAGCCGGTGTCTATAAACGTCCGAGCGGAAGACCATCGAGCTCCGACGTTAAATATCGAGAGATGAGCCGGCGTCTATAAACCCTCCGAGCGGAAGATCGTCGAGTTCCGACGTTAAATATCGAGAGACGAGCCGGCGTCTATAAATGTCCGAGCGGAAGGCCGTCGAGCTCCGACGTTAAATATCGAGAGACGAGCCAGCGTTTATAAACGTCCGAGCGGAAGGCCGTCGAGCTCCGACGTTAAATATTGAGAGACGAGTCGGCGTCTATAAACGTCCGAGCGGAAGGCCGTCAAGCTCCGACGTTAAATATCGAGAGACGAGCCGGCGTCTATAAACGTTCGAGCGGAAGACCGTCGAGCTCCGACGTTAAATATCTAGAGACGAGCCGGCGTCTATAAACGTCCGAGCGGAAGACCGTCGAGCTCCGACGTTAAATATCCAGAGACGAGTTGGCGTCTATAAACCCTCTGAGCGGAAGACCGTTGAGCTCTGACGTTAAATATCGATAGACGAGCCGGCGTCTATAAACGTCCGAGCGGAAGGCCGTCGAGCTCCGACGTTAAATATCGAGAGACGAGCCGACGTCTATAAACGTCCGAGCGGAAGGCCGCCGAGCTCGACGTTAAATATCGAGACGAGCCGGCGTCTATAAACGCCCGAGCGGAAGGCCGCCGAGCTCCGACGTTAAATATCGAGACGAGCCGGCGTCTATAAACGCCCGAGTGAAGGCCGCCGACCAGCCACAAATATCGAGAGGAGCGGCGTCTATAAACGCCCGGGCGGAAGCCCGTCGGGTTCCGACGTTAAATATCGAGAGACGAGCAGCGTCTATAAACGTCCGAGCGGAAGGCCGTCGAGCTCCGACGTTAAATATCGAGAGACGAGCCGGCGTCTATAAACGTCCGAGCGGAAGGCCGTCGAGCTCCGACGTTAAATATCGAGAGACAAGCCGGCGTCTATAAACGTCCGAGCGGAAGGCCGTCGAGCTCCGACGTTAAATATCGAGAGACGAGCCGGCGTCTATAAACGTCCGAGCGGAAGGCCGTCGAGCTCCGACGTTAAATATCGAGAGACGAGCCGGCGTCTATAAACGTCCGAGCGGAAGACCGTCGAGCTCCGACGTTAAAAATCGAGAGTCGAATTGGCGTCTATAAACGTCCGAGTGGATAGCCATCCACGTAATATATTCCGGCGGTAAGAAGCCGATCGACGACAGAGCCCGTTCTTTAAGGCCCACGAACGGCCGAGTGACTCGCTTAGCAAAAATAAATCCCTTCGAAGAAAGGTGCAAAGCAAAGGATGGCTAATAAGATGCGAGCACATGAACGAGTGATATTCGCGCGCCGAGCGGCTACGCAGTCGCATGATGAAAGACATTTTTTGAAGACAATCGGCTTGAATCCATGTTAAAGTATGGAGCCGAGTAGAGGAGCTTTAAAGAACACTTCAAACATGACGAAAGCAAAATTTTTTGCCAGGACAAAAATTGCAAGAACAGAAAGATAATCTATTTACGCCAAACATTAGGCGGACAAAAGTTACAGCAAAAATAAGTTTCGCCGAACGGCAGGGATACAAAAAAGTTGATAAAAAAACACTCCTCACGTGTCGAAGTCAAAAAGAGCATCAGGAATGGCGCCCATCACGGTAGACAGATCCTCTGGGGGGATGGTCAGCTCGGCGGGAAGATGACCTTTGGTCTTCAAGTAATCTACCGCCGCCTTGATCGCTTCTTCGAAAGTGAGGGAAATCTTATCGGTAAATTTCTCTCCAAAGTCGTCCGAGCGGACGAACGCCTTCCTCACTTCGTCAGAACGAGCCGACTCCCCATCTTGATACTCTTTGAGCGCGGCTTGGGAAGCATCGTTGGCAGCCTGGAGATCCTTTAAATCCTCTTCAAATTTGAGCAGATCGGCCGAGCGGCCCTGCTTCTCGGTGGCTAGAAGGGCATCCAGATCCTTGATGCGTTGCTCTAACCCTCTGATCTCCAGCTTCATTCGGTCCATGTCGTCGATGGCCTTGCGCTTGTTGGGTTCTTCGGGCCGCGAAAATCGCTTTTTCGCGTCGCGGAAACCCCGAGTCACCCAAAGCCATGGATCTCGTGCAAAGATTCGTAAATAAAATTTTCGAAAAACCTTTTTCTTGTACGAGTTTGTAAAACCTTTAGATCTACACTAGATGAGGGTTATACCTTCGAAGCGTGCCCTTCGCTTATCCCGCTCGTCCAAGGTACACGTCGGATCTCCAAAGTATCAAAGTAGATACTTCTCTAGTGATATCCACACGAACAAGGAGTGCTCTCTAGCACTCAAGGATGGAGAAGAGAGACCCCAAGTGTGCTAGCACTTTCTAGGGCTCTCGGATGGGAATGGAAGAAGAAAGGAAAGCAAGGAAGAGAATACAATACACTCCTCTAAAGTATTACCTTTCTTCTTGGACTTCTTGGATTAACTCAAATCACCCTCTCCACTCTTGGAACCTCACGGCAACCACCATGGAGAGAAGAGAGAGCACTCAAGGGAGAAGAAGAGTGAATACACCACATGAATGAAAAAATGAATTCCCATTCATTCACAAAGTGGCCGGCCACTCTAGGAGGTGTAACCTCCACATTAATTCCAATTAATGTGGAGACCATTAAGAATTGTAACCCCCATGAGGTGGCACTCTAGGATGATGTGGATCAACACCATTGGTCCACATCTTGCCACCTCACTAAATGACATGGCAATAAGTGTAACCTCCTCATTTAATGTGGGCCGACCACATTAAATGCTATGGAGGCTTGTAACCTCCATGAGGTGGCACACATTGATGATGTGGAGCAATCCTATTGGTCCACATCTTGCCAACTCACTAGTGATGTGGCAAAAAGTCAAGTCAAACATGACTTTTTCTCTTCCTCTCAAATCAAGTCAAACTTGATCAAATCTCTCTCATGGTTGATCTAATCTAATCATATGATTCAAGCCAACTTAATATAATGAATCTAATTCATTAAATTAAGTTGATTTAATGAGTCATAATCTAAATTAGACTCATTGAATACATGAATCAACTTGAGTCCAACTCAATTAGCCCAATTTGGATTACTCTTAATCCAATTTGATTCATCAAATGAATCTAATCCTCTTGGTTCATCATATGAATCTAATCTCCATCCACATGTTCTTTGTGTGTGACCCAATAGGTTCTTGTAACGTTGGCAATGCCCCTAAACTCATTTAGAAGCATAAGTAATGAGCGGTATCTAGCAATACATCATTACTACCCAAGTTACAAGAATGTTGAGATCCAACATCACCTTGTGACTACTAATTGTGACTCCTCACAATATGTGACATTGTCCTTCTATAATAGACATCTAGATTGATCAATGTGAGGCATAGACCGTGTCATCCTCTAATCAATCTAAATCTTGAACTCCAAGTAGACTCACTCGATCAAATGAACTCAACATCTAATGTTGACTCATTTGGGCATGGCCATGCATTTAGTGGTCTCACTCTATCAAGAATACCGATGTCGCTCCCGTCATATGGGAGGGATAGATCCCATTTACATCACTCACATCCCTCTGCATAATTTGTTACATACCCAGTAATCGCCTTTATAGTCCACCCTGTTACGGGTGACGTTTGACAAAACCAAAGTATATAACTCCTTATGTAGGGATCCATGGTGACTTCAGGTCAAAGGACTAATAGTCATACTAATAGCCACATGAGAAAGTATATGACACTCATATAACGATCCATGATACTTTCTCATAGCGGGTCATTCAGTATACATTCTCCAATGCATACCCATGTGTCAGCTTGATATCTCTATATCCATGACTTGTGAGATCAAGTCATCCAGCTGACCTACATGCTAGTCTTATTGTATTAACATTGTCCCTGAATGTTAATACTCGACTAGGAATGATTTAGAGTAGTGTTCCCTATATCATCTCACTATCGATTCAACTAATCGATTGATATAGGTATGAACCTTCTACTCAAGGACGCTATTATACTTATTCTATTTGGCACTAATACAAATAAGTATAATAACCAAACAAATGCCTTTATTAATATACAAGAATATGATATACATGAGTCCATACAATCATCAAATGATTGGTTCTAGGGCTCTAACTAACAGCGCTTCCGAGTGGTCGCCGTCTGGATCTCTTTATCCCGTTTTTTGACCACAGCTTCAAGCCGAGCGACCTCGCTCGCCAGATCGGAAGCTCGTTTCCGTTCGGCTTCCAAAAGATTTTTGCTTTTCTCCAGAGCAGCCGTGGATTGCCCTTGGTTAGCCTCCGAAAGTTTGAGTTTTTTCATTTCTTCCTCCAGCTCAGCCAGTCGATTGCTGACCGTAATCTGCTCTACCCAACTCTGCGAACGAAGGCAGTTAAGTTAAAAGCTAAAAGCTAAAACAAAAAATATCAGTAAAGCCGAAAGGCATACCCCGGTCGCCTGCTGCAGGTTACTGTCCCCTAGCTGACTGGGGGACATAAGCACGACACGTATGCGCGCGTCCTCCCAAACTTTGGCAAGCGGACCGGTGAGGGTGATCTGCTGTTCGGGAACTGATGGCTGATCGACAGCCAGTAGGTATTCCTCCGAGGGAAATCTTAGGATAGTTTTTATCACCCTCGGGCCGCTCGAATCATCTTGGGATGCAGCAACCTGGCCAGAGGACTCGCCGATCGGATCCGGGCGGTCGCCTAAGGCGACGTAAAGTCCGAGAGGTGGGAGGTTGAGCCTCAGCGAGGGTCGGCGGCAAGTCGAGTTGAGTAGGAGTGTGCTCCGAGGAGACCGCCTCAAAAACCGCAGGAGCATCAGCGCTCCGCTCGGAAAGCTGCTCCCTTTGTGAAGGCTGTTGAGCAGCTTGCTCTAGCCGACGGCGCTTTCGAGTCACCAAAGGTGTCTCGTCAGCCGATCGGCCTTCCTCCTCGCCCTGGGCGGATGTGATATTGACCGCGGCCTCGTTAGTGAAGGTCCGGGCAGCCGATGCCTCGGGAGCAACTTGAGTTCCCTCGCTCCCTTCAGTTGCAGAGCCGGTCGGAACCAAACCCCGTTCGGCTACCTCTTTGTCCTTTACCGCCTCAATATTGGCGGCTTTCAACTTGAGCTTTTCGGTTGCCTTAGCGCGCCACATAACTTCAGCTGCAGAAACAAACAATAAATCAGTTAGCACAAAAGAAAAAGGGGGATAAGAATCGCTTACTCATGCTACAAGGCAGATCGGCTTGGATGGGAGACAAGCCAAATATGTACATTACTCCAGGAAGGAGCAACTTGTCGATGTCGTATCGTTGGCCGACCAGCTGGTTGGCCGCATGAAGATACGCCGGATGACTCTTGAATTTGCCAAGACCTGGTTGATTTGGCACCGCCGTCTGCCACTTCGTTCGGAAGGTCGGCCGCTCGGGAAGACGCATGAAAAAGAAATGCTCCTTCCAATGCTTATTGGAGCTCGGCATGTTGGTAAATAGGACGAAACCCGACCTAGATTGAAATATGAAGGTCCCCCACTCGGATTGTTTTGGGTAGAAGAAATAGTGGAAGATTTGGGGGTCCAAGGGGATATCGTTCAACTTGAAAAGGACTATCACCCCGCTCAGCAACCTAATCGAGTTCGGCACTAATTGGCCGAGCGGGAGGCGAAAGTGGTTGCATATTTTGATGATGAACGGATGTGGAGGAAAGCGCAGCCCGGCCAAAAATTGATCACGGAAGAAGCAAATGGTGCCGGGCGGCGGATCATTGGGCCGATCGGAAGGAGTGGCTACAACTATTTCGTGGTCGGTCGGAATTTCATACGTCCGAATGAGACGCAAGGCGTCTTCTTCATCGAATCGGCTCTCCATAGTCGTATACCAGAGACCAGGAGCACCGACGGTAGGCGTAGAAGTACTCGCCATGGTCGAAACAGAAGCGATAATCGACAGAAAAACTAAAAGAAAATGCTGATAGAATGCAAAAGGAAGCAATACAGGAGGCGGGTAGCTGGAAAAGAAGGATTACGGGTACGAGGAAGATCGAGGAAAGGAAGAAGATGGCGAGCGCACCAAACAGGTTGTGAATAAGGATCGCCGGAGCAGAGAGAGCAGCGTGAAGACGAAGGAGGATGAAGCAATAGTGCGGCGGAAAATGAGTCGGGGGCTTTATATTGCCGCCCGGAAGCAACCTCCACCATCCGATCCAGGTCGTAAAAAAAGAGGTCATCATCCAGCCGTCCATTTCAAACGGCGGCTGTCCCATCGGAAGTGACGCCACCGCCATACGCTGACAAACGCACGATCGCCACGTGTCAGCAGGATACTGGTTGCATTTAATGAGCGCCCCTTACCGTGCGCAGCACACGTGAGGGGCAGTAGGGGAGAGAATTGGGCATGGATTCCAAGAGAATACAAGGCACGGACAAGATACCGCCGAACGGAGGAGCATTCCTAAGCCTGGCCGAGCGAACTGATGTGGCGGTCGTTACTCAGTCAGATCGGCAGTCCAGTCAGTCGGACTTCGCCTCCTTGCACTAGACTTGAGGGAGAGGCAAGTGATCTGGCGGTTAGAACAGGGAACCCCCATTCGGAGGGGTCAATGCCACGCTGGAGTCAAAAGGCCAAGTGGCCGACCGGAGAGGGAGGGGCCGACCTCCCGACCGGCCCCGGCAGACCGACCGGTGAATAGCCGAGGGTAATAGGTGCCCCCACTGAAGTTGTAGTTCCGACGCTCAATGGAACAGTAGCAGGGAGTCGAGCGGAAGCCCTAAGAGAAGGTGACATACTGCTAACAGGCCCTGCATAGTACCCTACCGAAAATATCCCCAACATATCGATGCATACGGCAGGCCATCGAGAGGGGAATTTCGTCCGGCTGGCGCATAAAATGAGGGCCGTCCGGACGTCACTCCCCGTCCAGACGGACGTACCGGCCTGTGGGGTAGGGAAGGACAAGGACATCTTCTGACAGCTGTCAAGTCCCAGGACTAGGCCATACTCTTAGTCTGACAGTTAAGTGTTCTCTTGTCACATCGAAGACGTGCTTGGACTGTAGCAGTATGGCGTCAGGTAAGCTTTCTGACAGACACATACCGAGGTATGGGCTGCGGACACGTAGGCGCCTCGGTGGACATACAGGAGTTCTTTCACCACTCTATATAAAGAGCCTCATACTTCGCCGGAGGTACGCGTTCAAGACCTTTGGAGCCACTTTTTTCACTGTCTGCTTGCCTGACTTGAGCGTCGGAGGGTCGCCGCCGGGAACCCCTTCCCGGCCTGACTTCTGTGCAGGTTCGCCGGAGCTTCGTGAGACTAGCCGGAGATCTACATCGGCGACCCGGAGAGCGCCACGTGCCCAGCGCCCATTGATTCAACATTCGGACAGGATCAGTATGTATAATGGAAAAATTGTTGGACCAGATGATATTTCGATAGAAGTATGGAAGTGCCAATAGAAATAAGGTATTGAATAACTTATAAAATTATTTAACATGATATTGAAAATGAAAAAAATGTTTAATCAATAGAGGGTAAGTATTCTAGTTCCCTTATATAAGAATAAGAGAGATATACAAAATTGTGTAAATTATTGGGGTATTACACTAATAAGACATATCATGAAATTTTGGGAAAAAATAATAGAAAAAAGATTAATGAAGGAGACCACGATAACCGAAAATCAATTTGGATTTATGTCTGAAAGATCGACAATAAAAGTTATACATATTTTTAGATAACTAATTGAAAAATACCAGGAGCAAAAATAATATCTATACATGGTATTAATTGACTTAGAAAAAACTTATAATAGAGTTCCAAGAGAAATTATTAGGAAAATTCTAGAAAAGAGATGTGTTAACATAAATATATTGAACTAATTAAGGATATGTATAAGGATATAACGACCAGAATAAAAATTTCAAACGGAGTAATTGAAATATTTTCAATAAAAATAAAGTTACATCAAGGATCAACTCTAAGTCTTTATCTTTTTACACTAATTATGGACGAACTCATTGCACACATTCAGTACTGTATTACATGTTATTTGCAGATGATATTATTTTTTATAAATAAAACATGTAAAGAAGTAAAAGCTAAACTAGAATTTTGACGTAAAATATTAAAAGGGAAATATTTTATGTTTAGTAGAATAAAGACAGAAGATATAAAATTTAAGTTTAACAATATTAGACATAATACGATAATTGATAAAATAAGAGATGACGAGTTGACTGAAACTGAGTGCTTTAAATATTTAGAATCATTTTTACAAAATGATGGAGAGATTGAGAGAGATGCTTTACATAGAATACAAGCAGGGTGATTATAATGAATGAGAGCGTCAAGTGTTTTATGTGATCGTAAAGTACCTTTAAAAATTAAAGAAAAATTCTACAAAATCGCAGTTAGACCTGTTATGTTAAATGGAGCTGAATGTTGGGCTATGAGTCGAGCACATTAGCAAAGATGAGGATGTTAAGGTAGATGTGTGAACATACAAAGATAGACAGAATAAGAAATGAGAGCATTTGAGATAAAGTCAGAGTTAGATCTATTGAGGGAAAACTTCGAAAGGCACGTTTAAGATGATACTTGCATATACTTAAATAATTAATAAATGTTCTAGTTAGGTCATGTAAAATTATAATAAATACGCACGTCAAATGGAAAAGAGGAAGATAAAAAAGATATGGTTAGTAATAATAAAATAAGATAAAATTTATTTAAGTATAGATAATAATACATTAAAAGATAAAACTCAATGACATAAAAGAATACATATAGTCAGTTCCACATAATGGAATAAAGTTTAGTTGTAATTTAAAGTAATTTTGATAAAGTTTAAATAATTTTAATTAATTTGATAAAGAATATTTTAATATAATATTTAAGATCATTATAACTACTTAATAAGTTTTACTAATGTTTTAAAATAATTTTGATAAAGTTTAAGTAGTTTTTTATATAAAAAGTATTCCGGTATAATAGGGTTATATATATATATATATATATATATATAAATTTTAATTAAAATAAAATAATTAATTTTTATACTATCGGGAATAAAGAATATTTTAAATATAAAACATCTAATGTGGCGTATGGAATCAAATGTTATTATATTATCTTAAGAGAAAAGTAATAGTATTTGGTCGCTAGTAAATAAGTTACTGGTGGTGATGAATAAAGGGAGGCGAGTCGATCGACGTTATCAAAGCCATGTTCGATAAATTGAAACTATTAACCACAAGGTTAGAGTGAGATTAATTGTGTTCGGTAGGGATGACAATGAATAGGATCTGGATAGGATTTCATATCCTCTGTTTTTATCCCTATTTATTATATCTATATTCATACTTATCCTCGTACCCATCGGGTATTTAATTTTCATACTCATCCTCATATCCGTCGGAGTTTCGGGTATCTATATCCTATCCAGCATCCTATTACTCCATAGAATTCTCATTTAAAAAAAAATCAATGTACTTGTCAGCTTTTCCTCATCTCGTGCTCCTTCGATCGAATGAATATTTTTCGTGAAAAAGAATATGAAATACGTGTTGATAATTGGATAAACTAAGTCTGATTGGAAATTTTTCTCTACTTTACTCAAGAGACAAACTAAGTTTTTTTTTTCTAAAACAGAAAATGGATTAAAATTTTTTCTTTTCCAATAAAAAATGAGATATATATATATATATATATATATATATATATATCAGGTATCGGATAGGGTATAAATAGAATTTTACTATATCCATCTTCATATCCATATCCGAAATATTCATATCCGAATATTTAATTACTATAATTGAATATAAACATTCCTTTCATATTCTCTTTCAATCGGATTGAATATCTGATTATCCATTGAACAGGGTGAAATTGTCATCCTTAGTGTTGGAGATAACGTACGACTTTTTTTTGTCAAATAAATTGAAACTATTTATTTATTAACGGGCTAAATAGATCGAACCAAAACGTGTTAGATTGAGTCCGTAGAGGTGAGTGAAGTAGGGTTTTAATGGGAATCTATTTGAGTCGACCTCGCGTGATCGTTTGACGCGACGCGATGTTTCACTCCCTGGTCCGCCGCCGTGCCTTCCCTCCTCCGACCCAACTCCGTCTCGTCTCCTTCTCCACCGGCGCTTCAGCCTCCTCCTCAGGCGCCACCGCTTCTCCCGATCCGCACTTCTTGGCCGAGTACCTCGTGGATACATGCGGGTTCTCCGCCGACGATGCTTCCAAGGTCTCAAAGTCGTTCCGCCGTTTTCGGTCCACCGAGAAGCCCGACGCTGTTCTTGGATTCTTCAGATCTCAGGGCCTTGATGGCGCTAATCTCAGAAAGATAATATCTTGGAAGCCAAGATTGCTCGGCTGGGATGTGGAGACGAACCTCGCTCCGAAGTTCAATTTTTTGCGCGACATGGGGTTCTCGGTGTCCGACGCAGTCAAGGTCGTTATGCGGCACCCCGGCATTCTTTCCCTCAACGTCCAGAACACGCTTCTCCCCAGATTGAAGGTTTGGGAAAGTCTTTTTGGATCCAGGGAGATCCTTCTCAAGAATCTCCGGAGGCGTAGCAGGTTTATCTGCAACAACGATAATCTGGTGCGCCCTAACTTGAACTTCTTACGGGATGAATGTGGCATTCCTGAAGAGCAGGTTTTTCTTGTCATTAAAAGGGACCCGAGCTTCATGGTGCAGAACCTAGATGCCATCCGGGCTCTAGTAAATAGAGCTGACGAGATTGGAATTCCCCGAGAATCTAGGATGTTCCTCTGGATCGTTTTTGCGCTGCGCAGGGTCAGCAGGGAAAAATTTGAGGCCCGAGTCAAGATCATGAACAGCTTTGGTTGGTCAAACTCGGATTACGTTGCTGTAGTGAAGAAACATCCAACTTTGATATGGGTTTCCACAGAGGCATTGCAGAGAAAGATGGAGTTTTTAATCAAGGATGTTGGAATGGCACCTTTAGACATTGCTAAGCATTCGACGTTTTTAGATTTAAGTTTGGAAAAGAGGTTAATTCCTCGATTTCATGTGATGGAGATTTTGAAATCTGAAGGGTTATGGACTTCACAGATGAAGGTATCTACGCTTTTCTCATTGCCAGGACCAAAATTTTTGCAGAAGTATGTGCTCCCTTACAAAGATAAATTACCCAAACTGCTTGAAGTTTTGTGAGTTGTAGCCGAGTTTGAGAGAAATAACCAACAGCTGAAGGGTTTATTTGGGTATGGTTTCTTTTCTAGATAAGCAATGATATTCAACAACTCTTGTTCTAGTTTCTCATATGGTTTACTTATTGCTTTCTCATATGGTTTACTTATTACTTATGACATTTTTTACAACCTGTTTGACTTGCAAAGAACTTATTTTAGGAACTTCTCCTCGCAAAGTAAAAGACATTGTGTCTTTCAAAATGTATATTTTATGTGCTTATTATAAGTTGTTTGATTGGATTGATAATGCTCGATAATCTATTTTATATGTTATGTTGTTTTATGGCAATTTGATTTATTTATAAACAAGATTAGTTGAATCAACCAGAATTGAAAGGAAACTTCACTTGTAATATCCATAGTTACTTTAAGGATCTGATTATTACTATCTATACAATCTTGCACATTGACTCTTAATAGTTGGGACATATATCTTGTTATTATCTTTGTCTTCTATAAAAAGTTTTAAAATTTCAAAATTTTACGAGGATTAAAAGCATATTTCAAGTGGAAGATCACTACTGTTTAAAAATCGTCTGCTAAATAAAACAAAATATTAACATCGATGAAACCATATATTTTTGAAGAGACACGGCTTCTAATATCTCATTTGATACGGCAAAAATCCAGACGCCCCTAGTAGTCGAGTACTCTTTGGATGATGATGGCCGGATGATCGATAAAAATTTTCTTGGATTGAGTCAATCATCTTCCGAATTAATTTGTAGTTAAATATATACATTAAAAAAAACAATTTTTCTTTAAATAATCATCCTCCTTTATAATTTTTTTTTGTGTAATGATATTCTTTATGACATTTGAAGGATCACCGACCATCATCATTATCTTTTCATTTAGCAATGGTCATCCCAAACCTCACCTCTCGAACATTCTTTGGGTCTAGGTATGTTTCTCAAGTATTCAGCTCCCAAGCACCTACAAATTCTACTTGAACTCCTGAGTACCCTCCGACTCCAAATTCGCTTCCTAAGCATCATTATAATTCTGAACCTGATTTCTCGAACATTATACAATTTCGACTTCACTTCCCGAGTGCTATCTTACAAGACCTCCACATGAAATCCAATCTCCTTTCTTACGGACTTAACCCAGCCTAATTCATCCCTGACAATTGCAGATTTTTATAGAGTATCATTAGTCACCCTTCGCACGAATGTGCCGGTGTGTTGTAAACCAAGGCTAACTAATAACTATAGAATCCAAATGGTCATGCATTTATTAATCACCCTTTTGAAGGCTACCGACGTAGTTCGGGTTTAGGGTGCTGATTCAGTTCAAGTTTATAATGCGCAACCAAGTCTAAGGACTTGGAACTCTCTTCATCTCTTCTATTTTCTTTGATGTTTTATGACACAACTCTTTAGATAAAGGTACTCCATGCCGAAAAGGTATAAAACATTTCTTGGAGTTTTGCATGCTAAAACGAGCTAGGATAATATCGATGTATGAAACTTGGGATAAACACAACATCTGTTTCTTACGGTCCCTTATTATTTTGATCCCAAGAATATGTCTACATTCTCCCAAGTCCTTCATATCAAACTGCATGGACAAACATACCCTTACGTCTGACAACACTTTGACATTGTTGTCAATGAGCAAAATGTCATCTACGTATAGTACAAGAAATACCACCACATTTCTGTCACTTTTCTTGTATACACAAGACTAATCCGGACACTGAATGAATCTATGAGACTGGATCACTTCATTAAACTGGATGTTCCAAGATCTTGAAGCTTGCTTCAGTCCATAAATGGACCGATTGAGCTTACATACAAGATATTTTTTACCCTTCGCAATGAATCTCTCTAGTTGCTTCATATAGATATTTTCTTCAAGACTTCCATTAAGGAAAGCTGTCTTGACATCCATTTGCCAAATCTCATACTCCATATGAGCAGCAATTGATAAAAGAATCTAGATAGATTTAAGCATGGCTACCGGCGCAAAAGTTTCCTCATAATCGATTTCCTCTTTCTGAGTATACCTCTTCGCAACAAATCTCGATTTAAAGGTTTCCACCTTCCCGTCTGTTCCTCTTTTCTTTTTGTAGACCAATTTACATCCAATGTCTTTTACACCATTTGGTGGTTCTACAAGCTCCCAGACCTGATTAGAATGCATAGATTCTATTTCAGAGTTTATTGCACTTTGCCAAGCTGTTGCATTTTTATCTTGGAGTGCTTCATATATCCAGGGATCAGCTTCATGTTCACCAGGGATCAAGTCCGAAGACTCTCCCAAAAACATGAATCTATCAGGTTGCCTAACAACCCTCCCACTACGACAAGGCACTACCTGTAATTGTGCATCATTTGTGACACGTGTTGCAGTTACTTGTGGTATTCCGTCTTGTACCGTTGGTACTAAAGTAGAAGTGTCCTCTCTTATTTCCTCAAGAATATTTTTACTCATGGGCTTGTGGTTCATTACATAGTTTTCTTCTAAAATCGGGTATTGGTACTAACAATGACTTTCTGATCTTTAGGATTATAAAACAAACCACCTTTCGTTCCTCTAGGATATCCTACGAACAAGCGAACTTCTGTACGTGATTCCAACTTATCAGTGTCTCCCTTCAGCACATGTGTTGGACTACCTTAAATCTGAATATGTTTCAAACTAGACTTACGCTCATTCCACAATTCTGTGGGAGTAGAGGGTACTGACTTAGAATGTACCAAACTCAGAATGTACGACGTTGTTTCCAGAGCATATCCCCAAAATGAATTTGGTAATTTTGAATAACTCATCATTGATCTAACTATTTCCATAAGAGTCATATTCCTTCGTTCCGCCACACCATTCTATTGGGGTGTACCAGGTGCAGACAATTGGGATTAAATCCCGGCCTCTGATAAGTAACTCCTAAACTCTCCTAAGAGGTACTCTTCACCATGATCAGTCCGTAGTGTCTTGATACTTTTATCATGATGTTTCTCCACATCAGCCTTGTGCTCTTTGAACTTATCAAAGCACTTAAACTTGCGGTGCATCAAATAAATGTACTCATATCTCGAATAGTCATATATAAAAGAGACAAAATATTCGAAATCATTTCTTGTCTGGATAGTCATAAGCCCATACAAATCAGAATGAACCAATTCCAACACTTTTTTAGCTCTATAGCCCTTTACCTTAAAAGGTCTCTTGGTCATTTTTCCTTCCAAGGAAGACTCGCGGGTCGGAAAGTTTTTCACTACCAATGAACCCAAAGGTCCATCGTGTTAGAGTGTATACTAAAAGGCTAGCTTTTTGTAAACATTTATTTTTGAAATAAAGAATCACATTGGTCAAATGTCTACATTTATATGCTAAGTGTAGTTGTTCAATTAATTTATATTATAGATAACATGGTGTGTGGTGTCATACACAGAAGATCATGTTATGAGTTCATTATAAATTATAAATAGTAGCTCACGACTAAGATGGATAGGAACAAACCATTGGAATAGTCGTAGTGTAATTTGGTATTAGTTTATCTTGACTATAAAATTACACTAGTACACTCTGAGTGTATTGAGCAGGATCATTCAAGGTAAGTTCTTTTTATATTAACTGAATAAAAGAACAAGACCTTTGTTATTATGAAAGTGTGTGCTCTTAATCATGATATAATAACAAGCACATATACTTAATATTCATTTCTTTAATTTATCAAAGGGTGTGATTTAGTTTGATAAATCAATAGACCCGATAAATTGAGAAATAATATTATTTATATAGTGTGTTGTTGATTATAGAATGAAACTGTGTCATAGTAATCTAGGTTGATGATGTCCCTTAGAGTAGCTCATAAGGATTGTTATGTAAACCCTACAGGTGGACTTAGTCCGACATGATGATGAGGTTGAGTGATACTACTCTTGGAGCTAGATATTAATTAAGTGAGTTGTCAGTAACTCATTTAATTATTGGCATTCTATATCTTAAATAAAGGGAGATTAACACAGTCATGATAAGAAGGAGCTCATATAGTAATATGAAATTGGTGCGGTAGTTCAATAATAACCATTTAGTGGAATGAGATATTATTGATGAACTCAAGTTAGGTGTTCGGGGTGAACACGGGAAGCTCAAGTTTATCGGGAGACCAAAACCAATTCCTCCTCTCGGTCCCTGTCATAGCCTCTTAATTATAAAGTGTTATATCCACTCATACCCACCTTTTTACCTACCTTAAGGTGGTCGGCCAAGCTTAGCTTGGAGCCCAAGCTAGGGCCGACCAAACCAAGGTTAGATGGGTCAAGTAGGTGGCCGACCACAATAAATTAAAAGGATTTTATTTTTAAAAATCATTCCTTATATGGAAACCATGGTTTTAAAAGAGAGTTTAAAATTTAAATCTTTCCTTTTATAGCTTTCTACAAAAGATTAAGAAAAAGATTTGATATCTTTTCTTTATTTGTAGTTAAAATGAAGATTTTAATTTTTGATAAAACTTTTCTTTTTTAACCATCCTCATGGTTTTAAAAGAGAATTTTAAAATTTAAAGTTTTCCTTTTATAGATTTCTACAAAAGATTAAGAGAAAAGTTTGATATCTTTCCTTATTTGTAGTTAAAAGGAAGATTTTAATTTTTGATAAAACTCTCCTTTTTTGTAATCATCCTCATGATTTTAAAAGAGAGTTTTAAAATTTAAATCTTTCATTTTATAGTTTCTACAAAAGATTAAGAAAAGATTTGATATCTTTCCTTATTTGTAGATTGAAAGGAAAATTTTAATTTTAGATAAAACTTTCCTTTTTGTAAATCATCCACATATTTTAATAGAGAGATTTTAATTTATAAAAGTTTTCTTTTATGACCAATCATGAAGGGAATTTTTAAAAGAGGAATTTTTATTTAAAAATTTTCCGGAAACAAATTAGGAAGTTTTAATTTTGTGTTTAAAACTTTCCTTCTTTGGAGGATTAGATATGACCGGCCACATTAATAGAGAAAAGGATTTTTAATTAGTTAAATTTTCCTTTCTATGGCAAAGAAAATAAGGAAGTTTTTATTAAAACTTTCCTTATTTGCCAAGACCAAGGAATATAAAAGAGAGGGTAGAGGTGCCTCACCTCACAAGAATAATACATCTAGTATTCCTCTCTTCTCTTCCTTGTGGTGGTCGGCCCTTCCTCTCTTCTTCCTCTTCCCCTTTTCTTCTTCCTTGGCCGGTGGCATCAACTCTCTAGGAGACCCTTGGTGGCCGGATTTTGCTTGTAGAAGAAGTAGAGAAAGGAGACTTTGTTTCTTTGCATCCCTTGGAGCTTAGTTGGTGGCTAAAGTTCTTCAACTCAAAGAGTTTGTTGTTGGTTGAAACTTGCTTGGAGAAGAAGGAGGCTTGGGTGGATTCTCGTCTCGGTAGATCGTCGCCCACACGACGTCCGAGATAAGAAGAGGAATACAGCAGAAGATCGTGAGGTCTATAAGTTATAAAAGGTATAACTAGTTATTAGTTTCCACATCATAACTAGTTCATCCTTTTATTTAAATCTTGAAATACCAAACACAAGAGGCTAATGAATCTAGGTAATCGAATTTATGTTTTTTGATTTTTTGTTTCTTTTGTTTTTCAAACTTATGATTCGATTGTTCTTTTTTGTTAAACCTAGGGTTACTATAAGGAAATTAAATATTAAATTTCATGGAAAGACTTTGTCTAGGAAGTGGTGGATGCTCCCATACCCAAGAAGGCCTAGTGCCTCGCCATGTTTAACCTGGAAGCCGATCTCTAAAATTAATATTTAATTAAATTTGTAATATGGGTGGATTTGGATCAATAATGTTAAGCATCATTTGCGATCCAAGTCTAAACCACTAAGAACAGATAAGTTGAATTTGGAATCAATAATGTTAAGTTCCGTTTGCGATTCCAAATTTAATTTCTAAAGAACACAATAGGTTGTTAGGAATGGTTCAGGACTTGTACAAAATTTTTGTACAGGGGAACCGGTTCGATATTCCGAGTATCAACCAACACATCGGCTATTAACCTTTGAATCCTACTCAAGTTAATATGACCCAACCTTAGATACCAAAGATATGTTTGGTTCATTTCCGAAGGTTACTTTCTCTTATTAGAATTAGAAGATGTGTTATTAATTTTTATTTGTTGTATCATGAGAGTTATTGGATTAAGAGTATACAAATTGCCAACCAACGCACCAGAACAGATAATCATCCTATTTTTCTTGACAACCACTTTGTTATCAAAAGAAATAGAATATCCATCCATGAATAATTTAGAAACTGAAATTAAGTTCTTTCTAAAACATGGTACGTAAAGATAATTTTTCAAAATCAAAGTTTTATTCCTATCAAAAGATAAATAAACATCTCCCATTGCAACAACCGTCACTCTCATAGCATTGCCCATGTAGACGATGATCTCCCTTTCATGTAGTCATCGAGTTTCCTGGAACCCCTGCAATGAATTATAGACATGATCAGTGGCTCCCGTATCTACACATCATGTATTAGTAGATAACACCGCTAAACATGTTTCAACGACTAATGAATAAGATATACCTTTATTATTCTCCTTTCTGCGAGGACAGTCCACCTTCCAATGTCCAGACTGTTTGCATGTGAAGCACTTGTCCTTCAACTTTTTCACACCTGCCTGTGACCCAGTCCCTTGAGGTCAAATCACTTTCTTTGCCGAACCAACTTGTTTCTTCCTCTTCTTTCCGCCTTTCGATTTAGAGGCAAAAACGTTTTCAGCAATGTGAACTTTGACGAAATAGCTCTTCTACCGCTTGGAGTTATGTCAGAAGTTCTGCAACGAATAAACTCTTTTGTTATGTTGTAGTTCAGGCGGAACTGCTCAAAATTTTTGAGCAGCGTTTGGAGAATAATATCGATCTAGGTTTCCCCATCGATTTCAGCTCCAAGGACTTCCATCTCGTTCAAATGAGCCATCATCTTGAGGATATGATCCCTCATGGGTGTCCCCTTAGTCATGGTGGTCGTCATTAAGTTTCTCATGGCCTCCTGCTTGGCAACCCGATTCTGGTGTCCAAAGAGTTCCTTGAGATTGAGCATCATGTTATAGGCAGTGGATATGGCCTGATGCTGATGTTGCAGCACATTTGACACAGAAGCCAAAATGTAGCACCACACTATCTCATCCGCCTCGACCCATTTCCTATGTCTCTCTATCTCCTCTTCACTAGAATCCTTATCAGGCATGCTAGGACAGACCTCAAAAAGTACGAACTTGTATTCTTCAGCAGTTAAAACAATGTCCAAGTTTCGTTCCCAATCAATATAATTTGGACCAGTAAGTTTGTTTTCTTTTAAAATAATAGCAAGAGGATTGAAAGCCATTTTGAAATCATGAGAATCACAAAATAAAATATTTGGTCAAAACATTAGAATTTAAAATAATATTGATTACTCAAACAATATAATTTAAATTCATCAACACCTCAAAACACCGTGAATTTTGTATGTCACGATAGTATGGACGTATACTAATTCAAACATTTGTAAGAGGAGGTTTTACCCATTAATTTTATTATCTTGTCAATCTAACTTTATGAAAAATAAAATTAATAGTTGATTCATCTTCGGTCACACAAATAATAGTAGTGACTCCGATGGGGAGAATACTGTTAAATGCACCTAAATTTATATCATTACTTGATACTTAGTCCATTAATTAGGATTGTGCCCCTTCAGATGGAGAAGATCACACATATCTAAATAATTTCCTATAATCATCCATAAAGGAAGTTTGATCTAGTGATCCGCAAACAAACTCATCCAATATAGAGGAAGACACTTAATGACAACGCGCAAGTTTGAATGCATCATTTACAAACCAGTAATGGAGACCGTGAAATTTATTTAAATAATCCCTCACCCACTTAGTTATTTAAATTGAGGAATTTTAACATGTACGCATATCACAGCACACATAAAATCAGCATCACAGCACATAAAAACAGCATATAAAGGCAATAAATATGAAAATAAAATTTTCAACTATTATGGCATCATCCATCGCTGCCCTCCAATATGCCGCCAATGGATCAAGCCATCGTGTCTATCTTGCTTCCTTCTTTGTCGTGCCTCTGGTCCTCAAAATAGCACCACGCATAGCAAGAATACAAGCTGCAACAAAAAAAAATTTACATTTATTGATCCTATATTCCACAAAGAAATTTACATGTAATCTAAATCGAACAAAATGTAAACAAAAAATAATACGGCAACCAGCCGTATTTAATTATTACAACCATGCACACACAACAACCTCGACATGTCGAGGGTTCAAATCACATACAAACACACAAAGTCATAATAGTTGGATCTAGGATGCCTGCAACCACATAGTTAATCTATCTAGCACATCCTACTATTATCCAGTCTAAACTTATGTATGAGCAGTGCATAATTTAATTGAAAACCAATCACATAGAGTCAGAAAACTCGCTCTGATACCACTTAAAGGCGCTGGAATTCCGTTATGTTTAAATTTCGTTATAAAAAAAATATACAAGTATAGAACTATTCCTAGCAACTTGCATGTTCGATCAGACATGTGTTTGATCAATCAATCAAGTTCTTGATTAATCAATGCACACCTTGATCGAAGTACAAGCTCGTTGCCCTCTTGTGTTGGTATTCAAAATTGATACAAAGAAAACTTAAACTAATTACGCAGTGGAATTAAAGAACTAGTTGTACCTTTCTTCGTAGCTAAAGACCTCTTGATCTTCTGCCGTATTCCTCTCCTCTTCTTGGACGTCGTGTGGGCGACGATCTACCAAGACAAAACCACCCTCCTTCTCTTCTCAGTTTCCAAACCGCCAGTTACTAAAGGAAACTCTAGGATGGGGCACCTTCTAATCTTCTTCCTCTTCTTCAAGCCGCCGGCCACCAATGGATTGCTAGGAAGGGGCGTCGGCCCTAGCTAGGAGAGGAAGGGGGTGCCGACCCTAAGCAAGCAGAGGAGGGGGCGACCCTTGGTGGAGGTGGCGCCGGCCCTAGGTGGAGGATAAGGTGGCGTCGGCCACAAGGGGAGAAGAACATTGTGGAATTAGAAAATTAGGTTTTAGGGGCCACTATCTACTCCTTTTTATAGGCTTACCGTTGGTTACAAAGAAAGAAAAATAACAGAATTCTGTTTAGAAAAAATCTCTCTTTCTATAATGGAGAAAATCAAACCAAGTTAAGTTAAACCAAACCAAGTTAAACCAAACCGGATGGGTGGATGCGAGGCTTTATATAGAGGCTACAACAGGGACCTAGAGGAGAAATTGGTTTAGGCCTCCTGATGGGCTTGGGCTTCCTGTGTTCGGCCCGATCACCCAACTCAAGTCCATCAATGATAACTCATACCACTAAAAGGTTATTATTGAACTACCACATCAATCTCATATTACAATATGAGCTCCTTCTTATCATGAGTGCGTTAAACTCCCTGTGTTTAAGATATCGTATGCCCGTTAATTAAATGAGTTACTAACAACTCAATTAATTAACATATAATTCCAAGAGTAGTACCACTCAACTTTATTATCATGCCGGACTTAGTCCACCTGCAGGGTTTACATGATAATCCTCATAAGCTCCTCAAGGGGATATGATCAACCTAAATAATTAGGACACAGATTCCTTATATAATCAACAACACACCATATAAATAGTATTATTTCCCAACTCATCGAGCCTATTGATTTAACGAATAAATCTCACCCATTGATAAGTTAAAGAAATAAATACTAAGTATACGTGCTTATTATTATATACAGATTAAGAGGGTGCACATCCATAATAACAGAGCTTTTGTTCTTTTATATAGTCAGTACAAATCGAACAACCTCAAATGGTCATGCTCAACACACACATAGTGTACTAGTGTAATTTTATAGTCAAGACAAACTAATACCAAATTACACTACAATCGTTCCAATGGTTTGTCCCTATCTATCTTGGTTGTGAGCTACTATTTATAATTTATAAGGGACCGGTAACATGATCTTCTGTGTGGCACCACACACCATGTTATCTACAATATAAATCAAATGGACAACTGCATTGACATATATATAAATATAAAATGCAGACATTTGACCAAAGTGATTCTCATTTCAAAATATTTCAAAATATATGTTCATATAAAAGCTACGCTTATAGTATGCATCCCAACAAATCTAACTCTGACTCTGTCGGAATTAAATCTACAATAATTTTATCTACAGTCACACAGTCTATCAACTTTTTAACTGTGTCAACATGATAGTTAAGCCAACTCCACCATAGTAATCTAGGAAATAGTTCAGGATGGTCTGGATCAATGATGTTGATGTGCTCACACACTCATACCTACAATATGATTATAAAAATAAAAAATATTCATAACCAATATCAAAATACATAAATATAATCGAACTTATAGCCAAAATATTTGGAAATCCCTTGAGCAAGGGGGCCTTGGGCATTGACTCAGCAACAAGTGGTTTTGGTCTCAATGTAAGCTCCAAGCCAATGACTTCTAATTGAGGAGCCATGAAACTGTATACCGCATTGCACCAGTTAAATCTAGCAATGTTGTCAAAATCATCTATACAGTCAATTACAAATAGCACAAGTATTCTAAGAACGTTGTTATTACCACAAAATAGGACAGTTACAAAAAAATACAAGATATACAGCTGACAGTACAGCTTGTCATTTGATCTTAACTTTCTTATAAGTCTCCAAATATTTGGCAGAACCATCAGACTCTTGGAAAAACTCCATGTACAGTCGGCTGGAGGCCTCATTTAAATTGAGACAAACTATCTCTCCATTGTTGAGTAGGCTTAGAATCAGTACAACATCTTCCTTTGTAAATTTCAATTTTTTCCCCGTGGAAGAGGACTTGTGTTCATGATCCTAGCTATCAAACATATTCTGGACCTGAGCTCTTACAAACGAACTAATAGAGAGATTAAGGATCCACGAAAAGGGTGTCTCTCGAATCATTTGTTCTTGTTCTACAGACGGTTGAACAGAAGAAATAAATTTCCTAAAATAGCAAAGGGTACTTTTCCAGTTCACTCTTTTAGTTCTTCTTCTGTTAGCATAACTTGGATAACTTGGTCGAGCAACACCTCCACTTGTCGACACTCCTTTTGTAGCTGTGCCGAACTTAGCAACAATAAATCAACAATCACACAAAAAAAAAACTCTTAGATTTCATAATAACAGGTGTGCTCTTATTCTAACGTTGTCCTTATCAATACACAAATCCTAGATGAAATCATTATAGATATTACCATTGAATAAGCAATAGAGGTACATACAAAACCAAGGGTCAGATCTCGGTGATGCTAGAGGAACGCCTCCAATGGAGCAATATAGATTGCCTTCGAGAAGACGATTGCGACTAAATCAGGAGAGTGGGAGATTGCGCTGTGATTCAAACATTTACCTGATATCCCCCAATATCAGGCCCAATATCGAAATATAATTTATTATAATTGGTTAACTTTTTAGTTCTTTATTTTATATTTAATCTCTTTAATGTATTATATCTAATAATCTTATTTTTAAATCTTATCTGTATACTCTAATTTTTATATTATTTTGAGAATTTTTTATTTATTCATATTTATTATTATTATTATTATATATTCATATTTAATCTAGTTATTTTATACTATATATTAAAGTTTTTATATATATTATTAAAATGTATTTTATATTTTATAGATATATTTAAGTTCATTATATGATTTTTTTAATCTATATAATATATTTTGTTTTCTTTACATTAAATTTTAATATTAATATATATTTATTTTTTTTATATATTTTATTTAAAATTTTAAATTTGGTATATTTTAAGTTCCTAGTTGACACGGAATATGTGAAACTTATGAATTTTCATTCAATGAACAACAACACACACCCTATCGAATTTTAATTTACAGGGAAAACACCTACCTTACCACCAATTTATTTTAATTGTCAACAATTAGTAAGATATTTAAACTAAATTCTAATAGAATTAGAAATTTCCAATCACACGTTTAAATTACTTCACATCAAGTGCTCGACCTATAGCCTATTTGAATTTCTAAACTAATTCATGAATCACAATACATAGCAAGTTTTTAGTTTATAGAATGGAGATATAACCTCAAGTTTTAGATATCGGAATCATCAACTTGGATTGTGATAAGTTGAACAAATCAACCGAGGTGCAAAGTAATCAAGCCCACGTTGGGCATGATATGATACCTTATCAGGCCCAACGTGGGCCTGATATATCTTATATCTGGCCCAACTTAGGCCAATATAATCTCATATTAGGCCCAACGTCAAGGCTGAATATTCTTGAAATGCTCGATCACCTATAGAGAGTTTTAAAACAGTAATATATAGCATCGTTCCAATCCTCACAACACCACAAACTCATGAGACTTTAAATGAGTTCAATCGGAGAAGTATAGGTCCATCAGTGGGTCTTGACTGAAACCCACTGATGGGCCTACGACACTTATATTTCTTTAAATTCTCATTCCCTAGGAAGGCTTAAGAGGGGAGAATCTATATATGGTGTCAAATCTTGGTTCTAACCAATACAAATGAAGTTATTGTTTCGTGCTAGTTAGCACGGAACATGTGAAACTTATGGATTTTCATTCAATGAACAACAACACACACCCTATTGAATTTTAATTTACGGGGAAAACACCTATCTTACCACCAATTTATTTTAACTATCAACAATTAGTAAGATATTTAAGCTAAATTCCAATAGAATTAGAAATTTTCAATCACATGTTTAAATTACTTCACATCAAGTGCTCGACCTATAGCCTATTTGAATTTCTAAACTAATTCATGAATCATAATATGTAGCAAGTTTTTAATTTATAGAACGGAGATATTGCCTCAGGTTTTAGATAACAGGATCATCAACTTGGGTTGTGATCGATTGAATAAACTGGTCGATGTGCAAAGTAATCAGGCCCACGTTGGGCCTGATAAGGTATCAGCATGGGCCTGATATATCTTATATTAGGCCCAACTTATGACTGATATGCTCCCATATTAGGTCCAACGTCAAGGCTAAACATTCTCGAAAAGCTCGATCACATATAGAGAGCTTTAAATCAGTAATATATAGCACCGTTCTACTCCTCACAACACCACAAACTCACGAGACTTTAAATGGGTTCAATCGGAGAAATGTAGGTCATGTTGGTTGGTCCTAGGAAGATCGTACCAGTTTCACTGTACAAAAATTTTATACAAGTGTCGAACATTTCCTAAACAACCTATTGTATTCTTTAGAAGTTAAATTAGGAATCGCAAACGGAACTTAACATGATTGATTCCAAATTTAACTTATCTGTTCTTAATGGTTTAGACTTGGATCGCAAGCGGAACTTAACACTATTGATCCAAATCAACCTATGTTATAAATTCAATTAAATATTAATTTCCAAAATTGGCTTCCAGGACTGCATGACGAGGCGCATGGCCTTCTTGGGTATGGGAGCATCCACCACCACCTAGACAAAGCCTTTTAAGGAAAACTAATATTTAATTTCCTTATATAACTCTAGGTTTAACCAAAAAGAACAATCGAATCACAAATTCGAAAAATAAAACAAAAGAAACACAAGTTCGAAGCAAATTCGAAAACTCTAGAATCATATGCCTCTTGTGTTTGGTATTTCCAAAAATAAATATACAAAGAAAACTAGTATGATGCGGAAAAAAATTACTAGTTATACCTTTCTTTGTAAGCAAATAACCTCTTGATCTTCTACCGTATTCCTCTTCTAATCTCGGGCGTTGTGTGGGCAACGATCTTCCGAGACGAGAACCACCAAGCTCCTTCTTCTCGAAGCTAGATTCGGCCACCATCAATTCTCCAAGAGAAGTAGAGGTCCGACCACCACCACCAAGCTCCAAGGGATGCAAGAAACAAGGTCTCCTTTCTCACCTTCTTCTCCTAGCTAGAACCGGCCACCATCACCAACTCCAAAAGAAAGATGAAACCGGCCACTAAAGAAGAAGAGAAGAGGAGAGGGAGAACCTCTAGGGCCGGCCACACCAAGGAGGAAAAGAGAGGAAGAAAAGAATAGAGTTCTCTAGCCATGAAGGCACCTCTACCCCCTCTTTTATAATCCTTGGTCTTGGCAAATAAGGAAATTTAAATAAAAACTTCCTTAATTCTTTTGCCATGAAAAGGAAAATTTATTTTAATTAAAAAACAATTTTCTTCTCATTATAAGCATGGTTGACCACCTTCTAATCCCAAACAAGGAGAGTTTTAATCAACACAAGAATTAAAACTTCCTAATTTGTTTCCGGAAATTTATAAAAAATTTCTCGAATAATTTTTCCCTTCATGGTGGTTTATAAAAAGGAAATTTTATAAATTAAAATCTTTCTTTTAAACATATGGATGATTTCCAAAAAGAAAAGTTATCTCTAAAAATTAAAATCTCCTTTCAATCTACAAATAAGAAAAGATATCAAATCTTTTTTTAATCTTTTGTAGAAACTTATAAAAGAAATATTTAATTTTTAAACTCTCTTTTAAATCATGAACATGGTTAAAAAAGGAAAGTTTTCTCAAAATTAAAATCTACCTTTTAATCTACAAATAAGGAAAGATTTCAAATCTTTTCTTAATCTTTTGTAGAAAGCTATAAAAGGAAAGATTTAAATTTTAAATTCTCTTTTAAAACCATGGAATCCACATAAGAAAAATTTATAAAAAAAATCTCTTTTAATGTGATGTGGCCGGCCACATCATGCTTGGATTCCAAGCATTGCCCGACCACCAACTTGGCTCAACCACTTGGTCTTGGCCGGCCCTAGCTTGGGTTTCAAGCTAGCTTGGCCGACCCCCTTGGGTTGGATAAGAAGTGGGTATGTGACGGGTATAAATCTCTATATACAAGAGGCTACGATAGGGACCGAGAGGAGGAATTAGTTTTGGTCCCCCGATGAAATTAAGCTTCCCGTGTTCACCCCGGACACACAACTTAACTTCATCAATAATAATTCATACCACTAAAGAATTATTATTGAACTACCGCACCAATCCCAAATTACATTTTGGGCTCCTTCTTATTATGAGTGTGTTAGTCTCCCTGTGTTTAAGATAACAAATGTCCACTAATTAAGTAAGTTACTGACAACTCACTTAATTAATATCTAGCTCCAAGAGTAGTACCACTCAACTTCATCGTCATGTCGGACTAAGTCCACCTGCAGGGTTTAACATGACAATCCTTATGAGCTCCTCTTGGGGACATTCTCAACCTAGATCACTAGGACACAGTTTCCTTCTATAATCAACAACACACACTATAAGTGATATCATTTCCCAACTTATCGGGATTATTGATTCATCGAACTAAATCTCACCCATTGATAAATTAAAGAAATAAATACTAAATATATGTGTGTTATTATATTAGGATTAAGAGCACACATTTCCATAATAATTAAGGTCTAGTTCTTTTATCAAGTCAGTATAAAAAGAACTTACCTAAATTGGTCCTACTCAATACACTTAGAGTGTACTAGTGTAATTTATTAGTCAAGATAAACTAATCCCTAATCACACTACAACTTTACCGACTGTTTGTTCCTTTCCATCTTAGTCGTGAGCAACTGTTTATAATTTATAAAGAACTGATAACATGATCTTCTGTGCGTGACACCACACACCATGTTATCTACGATATAAATTAATTGAACTACACTTAACATAAATGTAGATATTTTTGACCAATGTGATTCTTTATTTCAAAATAAATATTTACAAAATCTAGGCTTTTAGTATACATTCCAACAATCTCCCACTTATACTAAAAGACTATGCTGCCATACATCTGATTCTCAACCCTTCAACATGTCCATCAAAAGCTCTTGCCTTAAGGACCTTAGTGGAAGGAGCTATAGGTTATCACATGATGCAATCTTGGCGGCAACAACTTCTCCTCGTTATACGATGTCTTGTATTGGGTGGTACTTGCGCTCTATTGTGTTTACTTATCTTATGGACTTATGTTTTCTTCGAGTTTGCTACTGCACCACTATTATTACAATAAATTGTAATAATTTTTGGACAAACCAGAAAAATATCTAAGTCCATCATAAAGTTTCTGAGTCATACAACTTCTATGATTGCCTTAGAGGCTGCCACATACTCAGCTTCTATGGTGGAGTCCGAAAAATATCTATGCTTAACACTCCTCTATTGTTATGGCTTTTACCTCCTAAAGTAAACACAAACCCCTGAGGTTGACTTACTACCATCCCTATCTGATTAGAAGTCAAAATCCTTGTTACCCACAGGGATCAAATCATCTGCCTAGTAAACTAGCATATAATCTCTAGTCTCTCTAAGGTACTTTAATATATGATTTACGACAGTCTAGTGTCTCGGTCTTGGGTTACTTCGATATCTGCTAACTATGCCCTGGGCAAAACAGATATCCTGTCTCGTTCATAGTATTGCATACATTAGGCTTCCGATGGCCGAAGCATAAGGAACTGCCTTCATGTCCTTTATCTATTTTGATGTCTTCAGAGACATCCTTTTTAGATAAGGATTCTCCATGTCCAAAAGGTAGGCCTTTCATGGAGTCTTGCATGCTTAAACGAGCTAGTATAGTATGAAGCTCGGGATAAGCACAACATTCTTTTCTTGTGATCCCTTTGATCCCGAGAATATGTGTGCACTCTCCCAAGTTCTTTATATTGAATTATTTGGACAACCATACTCTTACTTCCGACAACACTTTGATATTGTTTCCAACTACCAAAAATGTCATCTACGTATAGTACAAGAAATACCACCACGCTTCCATCACACTACTTATATACACAAGACTTATCTGGACACTGAATAAATCCACAGGTCTGGATTACTTCATTAAACCAGATGAACCAGGACCTTGAAGCTTTTCTTTAATCCATAGATTGATTGAACTTGCACGCAAGATGCTCTTTGCCCTTTGCGATGAACCCTTCTTGTTGCTTTATATGGATATTTCTTCAAGACTTCTATTAAGGAAAGCTGTCTTGATATCCACTTACCAAATTTCATAGTCCTTATAGATAAAAGAATCCAGATAGACTATGGTTACCGGCGAAAAAGTTTCCTTTTTCAACAAGCCTTGCTTTGAAAGTTTCCACCTTCCTGTCTATCCATCTTTTCCTATTGTAGACCTATTTACACCCAATGACTTTTACATCATTTGGTGGTTCTACAAGCTCCCAAACTTTATTATAATACATATATTCTAATTCTATATTCATTGCTCTTTTTAAAGATGTTGCATTTTTATCTTGGAGCGCTTCGTCATATGTCCGGGAATTAGGTTCATGTTCACCAGGGATCAAGTCCAAAGACTCTCCCAAAACATGAATATTTTAGGTTGCCTAACAACCCTCCCACTACGACGAGGCACTTTCTGCAATTGTGTATCATCTGTGATACGTGTTGTAGTTTCTTGTGATATTTCATTTTGTACAGTTGGTACTAGATTAGACGTGTCCTTTATTATTTCCTTAAGAACAAATTTACTTATGTGTTTATGATTTATTGCATAGTCTTCTTCTAAAAATCATGCATTAGTGCTAACAATGACCTTCTGATTTTTAGAACTATAAACTTCCTTTCGTTTCTCTAGGATAACCTACAAACAAATGAACTCCTGTCCAACTTATCAGTGTCTCTCATGTGCTAGACCACCCAAATCCAAATATGCTTCAGACTAGGCTTATGCCCATTCTGTAATTCTATGGGAGTAGAGAGTTCTGACTTAGAAGGTACTATGTTCACTTCCGTTTCCAGTGTATATCCTCAAAATAAATTTTGGTAATTCTGAATAACTTATCATTGATCTACCTATTTCCATAAGAGTCTTATACCTTCTTACTACATCATTCTGTTGGGGTGTACCAGGTGCAGTTAGTTGGGATTAAATCTCGTCTTCTGATAAGTGACTCCTAAACTCTCCCAAGAGGTACTTGCCACTACGATCTCAGCGTAGTGTCTTGATACTTTTACCTTGATGTTACTCCACATCAGCCTAATACTCTTTGAACTTATCAAAGCACTTAGACTTGCGGCTTATCAAGTAAATGTACTCGTATTTTGAATAGTTGTCTATAAAATAGACGAAATATTCAAAACCACCTCTTTCCTAGATAGTCATAGATCCACACAAATCAGAATGAATCGATTCTAACATATCTTTGGCTCCATACCCCTTAGACTTAAAAGCTTCTTGGTTATTTTTTCTTCCAAGTAAGTCTCGCAGGTTGGAAAGATTTCCACTACCAATGAACCCAAGAGTTCATTGGTTATTATCCTTTGAATCCTACTCAAGTTAATATAACCTAGCTTTAGATGCCAAAGATAAGATTGGTTCATCTCCGAAGGTTACTTTCTCTTTTAAAAGTTAGAAGATGTGCTATTAATTCCCATTTGTTGCATCGTGGAATTTGTTGGATTTATAAATTGCTAACCAACGTACTAGAATAGATATTTTCCCTCTTTTCCTCGATAACAACTTTGTTATCAAAAGAGACAAAATATCAAGTTTAGAAACTGAAATCTAGTTCTTTCTAAACTTAGTACGTAAAGACAATTTTTCAAAATTCAAGTTTTATTTCTCTCGGAGGATAAACACCTCCCACTGCAACAGCTACTACTTTTGCAACAGTGCCCATGTAGACGATGATTTTCCTTTCATATAGTTGTCGGGTTTCCTGGAACCCATGCAATAATTGCAGACATGATCAGTGGTTCCCGTATCTACACACCAGGTACTGGTAGATAACTCCACTAAACATGTAAAAACTAATGAATAAAATATACCTTTATTGTTCTTAATTCTAAGAAGACAGTCCACCTTAATGTCCAAGTCTTATTTTCAATCATTATAATTGGGACCACTAAGTCTATCCTATAGTATAACAGCTAGAGGATTGACCAACATTTTAAATCCTAAGAATCAAAAAAATATTTGGTCAAGACCAACTCCTTAAAAATTCCCATGAATTTTGTATGTCACGTTAGTGTAGACGTATACAAATTCAAAAAAGGAGATTTTATCCATTAATTTTATTATCTCATCAACCTTACTTTATGACGAATAAAATTAATAGTTGGTCTTGTCTTTGGTCAAATATTTGGTCAAAACTTTGAATTTAAAATAATATTGATTCCTCAAAACAATATCATTTAAATTCATCAACACCTCTAACACCGTGAATTTTGTATGTCACGTTAGTAGACGTATACAAAATCAAACATTTGTAAGAGGAGGGTCTTACCCATTAATTATCTTGTCATCCTTAAATTACCTCAAACGCCATGAATTTTGTATGTCACGTTAGTGTGGACGTATACAAATTCATTTATTTGTGAGAGGAGGTTTTACCCAATTTATTTTGTCAACCTAACTTTATGACAAAATTACCTCAAACGTCATGAATTTTGCATGCCACGTTAGTGTGAGCGTATACAAATTCAAATATTTGTAAGAGGAGGGTTTCACCTAGCTTTATGACAAATTAATAGTTGATATTCCTTTGGTCCCGCAAAACAATAGCAGTGACTCCATTGGGGAGGATACTATTGAATGCGTCTAAGTGTATACCATTACTTGATACTTAGTCCATTAAATAGGATTATGTCCCTTCAGTTGGAGAAGATCACACGCTCCTAGATAATTTCCTATATCCATCCATAAAGGAAGTTTGATCTAGTGATTCGCAACAAACTTATCCGTTATGGAGGGAGGCACTCAGAGCCAACACGCAAGCTTGTTGCATCACTTACAAACCAGTAATGGAGACTGTGAAATTTATTTAAAAATCCCTCTCCCACTTAGTATTTTAAAGTGAGGAATTTTAACCTATGCTAGCATACATCACATGCACATCACAGTAAATAAAAGCAATAAATATGGAAATTAATTTTCCAACTATTATGGCTTCTTCCATCACTGTTCTTCTTGTGTTCCAACCCTGGCTGCTGCCATCTTTAGCCACCGCCATCGGGTCCATGTTGTCGTGTCCATCGAGCTTCCTTTTCTGCTACGCCTTTGGTCCTCCAACAACACCACGCTTCACAAGGATACGATTCGCGATAAAAATATAATTTTACATATATCAATCCTATATTCTACAAAGGAATGTACATGTAATATACATCGAAACAAAAATGTAAAATCCTAACAACTAATACAGCTCCTGCTGTATTTAATATTACAATCATGCACACATAATAAAATGTCCTTGACATGTCCAAGGGTCCAATCACACACAATATCTATATGCCATAATAGTTGGAGCCTGCAACCACAAAGTTAGCACATCCTACTATTATCCTGCCTAAAATTATGTATGACATGTGCATAATCTATTTGAAAACCAAACACACAGAAGTAAACCCTAGCTCTGATACCAATTGTTGGTTGGTCCTAAGAAGATCGTACTGGTTCCACTATACAAAAATTTTGTACAAGTGTCAAACCTTTCCTAAACAACCTATTGTGTTCTTTAGAAGTTAAATTAGGAATCACAAACGAAACTTAACATTATTGATTCCAAATTTAACTTATCTGTTATTAATGGTTTAGACTTGGATCGCAAGCGGAACTTAACACTATTGATCCAAATAAATCTATGTTATAAATTCAATTAAATATTAATTTTCAAAATTGGCTTCCAGGACTGCATGGCGAGGCACATGTCCTTCTTGGGTATGAGAGCATCCACCACCGCCTAGACAAAGCCTTTTAAGGAAAGCTAATATTGAATTTCCTTATATAACTCTAGGTTTAACCAAAAAGAACAATCGAATCACAAATTCAAAAAATAAAACAAAAGAAATACAAATTCGAAACAAATCCAAAAACTCTAAAATCATATGCCTCTTGTATTTGGTATTTCCAAAAATAACTATACAAAGAAAACTAGTATGATGCGGAAAATAATTACTAGTTATACCTTTCTTTGTAAGCAAATAACCTCTTGATCTTCTACTGTATTCCTCTTCTAATCTCGGACGTTGTGTGGGCAACGATCTTCCGAGATGAGAACCACCAAGTTCCTTCTTCTCCAAGCTAGATTCGGCCACCATCAATTCTCCAAGATAAGTAGAGGTCCGGCCACCACCACCAAGCTCCAAGGGATGCTAGAAACAAAGCCTCCTTTCTCACCTTCTTCACCTAGCTAGAACCGGCCACCATCACCAACTCTAAAAGAAAGATGAAACCGCCCACTAAAGAAGAAGAGAAGAGGAGAGGGAGAACCTCTAGGGCCGACCACACCAAGGAGGAAAAGAGAGGAAGAAACGAATAGAGTTCTCTAGCCATGAAGGCACCTCTACCCCCTCTTTTATAATTCTTGGTCTTGGCAAATAAGGAAATTTAAATAAAAACTTCCTTAATTCTTTTGCCATGAAAAGAAAATTTTATTTTAATTAAAAAATAATTTTCTTCTCATTATAAACATGGTCGACCACCTTCTAATCCTAAACAAGGAAAGTTTTAATCAACATAAGAATTAAAACTTCCTAATTTGTTTCCGGAAATTTATAAAAAATTTCTCCAATAATTTTTCCCTTCATGGTGGTTTGTAAAAAGAAAATTTTATAAATTAAAATCTTTCTTTTAAACATGTGGATGATTTCTAAAATGAAAAGTTATCTCTAAAAATTAAAATCTCCTTTCAATCTACAAATAAGGAAAGATATCAAATCTTTTCTTAATCTTTTGTAGAAACTTATAAAAGAAATATTTAATTTTTAAACTCTCTTTTAAATCATGAACATGGTTAAAAAGGAAAGTTTTCTCAAAATTAAAATCTACCTTTCAATTTACAAATAAGGAAAGATTTCAAATCTTTTCTTAATCTTTTGTAGAAAGTTATAAAAGGAAAGACTTAAATTTTAAATTCTCTTTTAAAACCATGGAATCCACATAAGAAAAATTTATAAATAAAATCCCTTTTAATGTGATGTGTCCGGCCACATCATGCTTGGATTCTAAGCATTGGCCGGCCACCAACTTGGCTCAACCACTTGGTCTTGGCCGGCCCTAGCTTGGGTTCCAAGCTAGCTTGGCCGACCCCCTTGGATTGGGTAAGAAGTGGGTATGTGGTGGGTATATATCTCTATATACAAGAAGATACAATAGGGACCGAGAGGAGGAATTGGTTTTGGTCTCCCGATGAAATTAAGCTTCTCGTGTTCGCCCCGAACACACAACTTAACTTAATCAATAATAATTCATACCACTAAAGAATTATTATTGAACTACCGCACCAATCCCAAATTACATTTTGGGCTCCTTCTTATTATGAGTGTGTTAGTCTCTCAGTGTTTAAGATGTCGAATGTCCACTAATTAAATGAGTTACTGACAACTCACTTAATTAATATCTTAGTCCAAGAGTAGTACCACTCAACCTCATTATCATGTCGGACTAAATCCACCTGTAGGGTTTAACATGACAATCCTTATGAGCTCCTTTTGGGGTCATTCTCAACCTAGTTTACTAGGACATAGTTTCCTTCTATAATCAACAACACACACTATAAGTAATATCATTTTCCAACTTATCGGGCTTATTGATTTATCGAGCTAAATCTCACCTATTGATAAGTCAAAGAAATAAATATTAAATATATGTGTTTTTTATTATATTAGGATTAAGAGTACACACTTCCATAATAACTAAGGTCTAGTTCTTTTATCAAGTCAGTATAAAAAGAACTTACCTAAAATGATCCTACTCAATACACTTAGAGTGTACTAGTGTAATTTATTAGCCAAGATAAACTAATCCCTAATCACACTACGACTTTACCGACGGTTTATTCCTTTCCATCTTAGTCGTGAGCAACTGTTTATAATTTATAAAGAACTGATAACATGATCTTCTGTGCGTGACACCACATACCATGTTATCTACGATATAAATTAATTGAACAACTACACTTAACATAAATGTAGATATTTTTGACCAATGTGATTCTTTATTTCAAAATAAATATTTACAAAAGTTAGGCTTTTAGTATACTTCCGACAGATCCATCAATGGGTTTTGACTGAAACCCATTGATGGTGTACAACACTTATATTTCTTTAAATTCTCATTCCCTAGGAAGGCTTGAGAGGGGAGAATCTATATATGGTGTCAAATCTTGGTTCTAAACAATACAAATGAAGTTCTTGCTCCGTGCCAGTTGGCACGAAACATGTGAAACTTATGAATTTTCATTCAATGAGCAACAACACACACCCTATCGAATTTTAATTTATGGGGAAAACACCTACCTTACCACTAATTTATTTTAACTGTCAATAATTAATAAGATATTTAAGCTAAATTCCAATAGAATTAGAAATTTCCAATCACATGTTTAAATTACTTCACATCAAGTGTTCGACCTATAACCTATTTGAATTTCTAAACTAATTCACAAATCATAATACGTAGCAAATTTTTAGTTTATAGAATGGAGATATAGCCTCAGGTTTTAGATATCGGGATCATCAACTTAGATTGTGATCTGTTGAACAAACTGACCGAGGTGCAAAGCAATCAGGCCCACGTTGAGCCTGATACGATGCATTATCAGGCCTAATTTGGTCCTGATATATCTTATATCAGGCCCAACCTGGGCCTAATATTATCCCATATCAGACTCAACTTCAAGGCTAAACATTCTAGAAATGTTCAATCACCTATAGAGAGCTTTAAATAAGTAATATAAAGCATCATTAGAGTCCTCACAACACCACAAGCTCACAAGACTTTAAATGGGTTCAATTGGAGAAGTCTAGGTCCATCAGTGGGTTTTAACCAAAGCCCACTGATGGGCCTACAACACTTGAATTTCTTTAAATTTCCATTCCCTAGGGAGGTTTGAGAGAGGAGAATCTATATATGGTGTCAAATCTTGGTTCTAACCAATACAAATGTAGTTCTTGCTTTGTGCCAGTTCGCACGAAACATGTGAAACTTATGGATTTCCATTCAATGAACAACAATACACAACCTGTCGAATTTTAATTTACAGGAAAAACACCTACCTTACCACCAATTTATTTTAATTGTCAATAATTAGTAAGATATTTAAGCTAAATTCTAATATAATTAGAAATTTCCAATCACACGTTTAAATTACTTCATATCAAGTGCTAGACCTATAGCCTTTTGAAAATAACAACACAAACCATTTGGTTTAAGCCATGACTTAGTTAGAGTTGAAAATAAATTTACAAGACTTTTAAATTTCCAATCTCATCTTATAGAGTTGAAATGTACTGTTGGAATGAGTCTATTATATTTCTGAAACTTCACAACTGTTAGCACATTTTTTATTTACAAATTGGAGATATGGTGTGAAGTATTAGTTCTGCCTTGTTGGGATTAGTTTTCACTTCTCATATCATAGATAAAACTATACTAAAAAACAAATTCTATAAACACAAATATAACAGTAACATGACTTTGCACAACTATTTTTCTTATATCACTATGAATGTACTACATACAAAATATATGGATCCACTCCTGCTTACAAAATATATAAATCAAGCATCATATTTATGTATACATATACAAGTAAGTCAAGAACCAGGGGTTGGTGGCATTCTACAGGCCCTACGATTATGGCCTAGTTGTTTGCACCGGCTCCATTTAATTTTTACCTTCTTATTATGTTTTAACTCGATCCGTGCCTTCTTTCGCCTGCCCAGCTGCACAAGGCTACAGGGACATAGAACTATAATGTTGTTTAGGCCCCTAGGCCAAAATTCCTTTCTCTAGCAAGGGTAAATACAATCCATGTATTTCACAGTCTAATTCTATAAATGAAAATAATGCTCACAATATGGGAGGGTATCCATGTTCCGGTGAATGATGACGACAATAACATGTGAGCAAGGTAGTCCAGATATTTGAAACACCCCATGGTTATAATATTTTCTTTCCAAATTAACAATGAATGAAACACCACATGTCTCTACTTACATTTCATATTAAGAGTAGGGGTGAACTTTATATCATCTAACTTTCTCTCTCCTTGAATTCATTTCTTTGGTAGTTTGAGGTGTCAAAGCAACATACCATTTTGAGGCTTCCTCCCTATGGTTAAAGAACCATTGAGCTATCTTTCTTCTGGTATTATCGATTAACATATTTATGGGAAGTTCACATGCATGCTTGAACAAAGTATTTAAACTCTCTACACAATTGATGATTAGCATTGAGTACCTTCTCCCATTAAAGTGTGCATTATCCCATCTTTTAGGGTCAATGTCCTGAAGCCACTTATGGGCATCTGGATGTTTTTCAAACATAGATTGCATTATGAGATCATATTGTAGTATTGTGTTTGTTCGTGTTGCGGCCTAAAACAAGCCTAAAGCTGACCTACGTACTGCAATATCTATTACCACATTGCAAGACATGTGGTGGCAATAGAAAGCATGATGGCGGTCGGGTAGACTTTCCTTTCTGTTGATATAATGCCACGATGTCTATATGATACTATATTCATTGACTATGCATCAACAATAAAGAATCTCTTTGTATAATCCAAAAATCACTCCCACGCAGACCCACATTCAACTCCAGCGATGCCAAAGGCTACTGGGAGGACATTGTCATTAGCATCAATTATTGTAGTCATCAACAACACACCCGGATACTTCCCTCTAGGGATGTAAATGAACCAAGCCGCTCACGAGCTATTCGAAGTTCGATTCGATAAAAGCTCGTTTGAGCTCTTTTAATTAGGCTCGTTAAGATAAATAAACCAAGCTCAAGCTTCGCAATATTCGGCTCGTGAACACGTTCGTTAAGCTCATTAAGCAACTTTTAAATAAAAAAATAATAATTTTGATTTTGAATTTATAGATTTTACACTCTACTTATGAAAAATATAGACAAATATATTAAATTTATTTATTAGAATAAAATGATAAATTTTAATAATAATATTATAATTTTCTCTAAATATATAATTTAGTTTTTAATGAATATTTAAATTTATGATTTATATTTATTAAGCTCGTTTAGGCTCGATAAAAGCTCAAATAAACTCGTGAACCATGAATATATTCGTTAAATAAAGCTCGAGCTCGGCTCGATTATAAACGAGCCAAGCTCAAACATTCAAGAGTTCGGCTCGGCTCGATTACACCCCTACTTCCCTCTTAGATGTGTGGCATCAATTCCAATCAATTTCCGTAGATAAGACTTGAATACTCTTCTACAAGCTCCAAAACTCCAAAAATAACGTTGGAACTGATTATCCCCATTCCTGTGTAGTGCCATATAGGTTTCAGGATCTCTGACTCTTAACTTACGCAGATATAGTGGAAGATCTCTATATGCTTGGTCATAATCTCCAACGACTTTCTTATCGCTTTCTCCCGAGCTATGTATGTTTTTCTGTATGATATGGTCACTCCAAAATTAACTTTTATATCTGATATAATCATACTTAGTTTGTACTGTTCATTAGAAAGAAATTGCTCTTCAATAAAAGATGCTATAAAGGAGGAAGAGCATGCTTGGTGATCAATACTTTCCCTAATAGTGCCACATTAGTGTTCCTTTACATATTTCGTAACAGTGAACTTTATGTCCCCGGGCAACTACTTTCTATGTACATGGTTGATTGAAATAGACAACTTTTACTTTATTTTTTCAGGTATCAACTGGATTATATTTCATATGTTTAACCATGACATATTTAACAAGTGCATTCTTAAACTCTTGTCGAGACGGAAAAAATCTATCCAACACAAAATTCATGCTCATCTGTTGCCTCTTCAAGTGACATTTGGAGCAATCGAGAATTTAGAATATTTGAATCATCAGCTATTGGGAACTCCTCCTCTAAGTCGTTGTACTACTCTAGGAAAATTTCAAATTGTTCAATCTACATATCATCAGTTAAAAATTCTTGTACATCTATATTGCATTGTAATTCCTCTCTAATTCGGGTATAATGCTCTAACTCCTCACTCCAAGTAGGCTCAAAGTAATCAATAAGTGTTATACAAGGATTTAAAATCTCATCTTCTAGAAAACTTGTTTCTTCATTTAAACCAAATGTTAAAATGTTGCTTGTATTTTTAGTTGTGTTCTGCACACCACTATACTCAGAAGATGATGGAATATTTGTTCTGGATAATTTTCCTATATTAACTCCATGTCCCTTGCAAGAATTTTCATCAAGCGTATTCCATATATCAGAGAAAATTTCTTCAGTAATATGATAGTCCTGATAAAAAATTTAAAAACTAATTTAGTAAAGTTACATATTAATTTAGCAAAGACCACGTAACGTTAGATATAGTGCACATTAGATTTTTCATAATTTATCAGTGGTGGTGACAGAATCCGACTGATAGACCTAGGGCTTTGTAATTTTACATATTTTCAACCACTAAGAAGGGTTGAGTAAGGAAGATGTATATATGCTACAAAATCTAAGTTTTAACTAAAGATCACGTTGGACCTAATAACATTCCATATCATGCCCATGTTGAGCCTGATATGGGATGATATTAGGGCTAACTTAGGCCTGATATAGGATGATATCAGGCTCGTATTGAAGCAGAAACTTCTCGTAACATTGGACAACGACTGAGAGCCTTAAATAAGAAATGGATAACACAATTTAACTCCTTGTAACACCAAAAACTCACAACATGTTAAATGAGTGTAATCAAACATGTTTAGGTTGATTAGTGGATTTTGGTAAAAACCTACTGATGGACTTAGGTTAATTGGATTTATGCAAAATCCAGATAACTACGACGGGTTGAGCGATGAGAAGATAGATATGATATCAAACTAAAATTTTTATCAACGAAGGAAGTGGACCCGATATAATCGCATATCAGACCCAATGTACTGATACATACCATATCAACCTAACTTGTATGAACAACGTCTAGTTGAAATCTAGCATCACATTGGAGCACCTTGCAAACCAATTAAGTGATGAAGTACATCATATTACAGGTGTTGTTCAATATTTATTCTCCACACATCCAATAACATCATAAACACAATTTTTTTCATCACCCTTTGCTACAAAAGTGAATTTTTTTTTAAACAATACTAACCTATTTTATAGTAATAAATTTATACATATATTGATAAATCTTTATCTGTCTTTTTCTACTAATTTCACTCTTGTTAGAAGTTTGTCATTCAACGTCGAGGATGTTAATCGTTGTTGTCCTTTGAACTCGACTCGTGCAATCCTGCCGATCATCACGAGGATGTATGATAAGCAGAATTCATGATCATTTCGTGTTTATAAGATTAGGAAGAGGAATGGAGAAAGAGAGAGGGTGAGAACATGTGCATCCAAATTACAAATTTGATTTATAATTAAAAAGATGATTTGGATACTTAAAAATGATGAATTAGAAACAGTGGTTGGCGGAAGAGTTAACAGAGAAATTATAATTTTTTTATGCACCTTTTGATACAAAGAGAACTACGATACTTCTTTTTGATAAATTACATATTCTACCCATACGCCTTTGTAAAATGCAGATGCTCCAATAAAGGCGATGCAAGTAGGGTTTTACGGGATCTATTTAAGTCGTCCCTACGGTTGTCGCTTGACGCGCCGACGCGATGCTTCACTCCCTGGTCCGCCGCCATGCGCTCCCTCCGTCGACGCAACTCCGTTGCGTCTTCTTCTCCACCGGCACATCCGTCTCCTCCTCAGGCACTACCGCTTCTCCCGATCCCCATTTCATGGTCGAGTACCTCGTGAATACATGCGGGTTCTCCGCCGACGACGCTTCCAAGGTCTCAAAGTCGCTCCCCTGCTTTCAGTCCACCGAGAAGCCCGATGCTGTTCTTGGATTCTTCAGATCTCATGGCTTTGATGGTGCTAATCTCAGAAAGATAATATCTTGGAAGCCAGGATTTCTCTGCAGGGATGTGGAGAACAGTCTCGCTCCAAAGTTTAAAATTTTGCGCGACATGGGGTTATCTGAGTCCGACATCGCCAATGTGGTTTTGCGGCACCCCAACATTCTTTACCTCGACGCCCAGAACGCGCTGCTCCCGAGATTGAAGGTTTGGGAAAGTTTATTTGGATCGAGGGAGATCCTCCTCAGGAATCTCCGGGGCTATAATAGGTTTTTGACCACCAGCATTGAGAATGTGGTACGCCCTAACTTGAACTTCTTACAGGATGAATGTGGTATTCCTGAAGACCGGGTTTCTCATGTCATTAAAGGGCACCCCGGCTTCATCGTGCAGAATCCTGAATCCCTCCGGGCTTTGGTAGATAGAGCTGAGGGGCTTGGAGTTCCTCGAGGATCTGGAATGTTCCTCTGGATTCTTGATGTACTGCAAGGGGTGAGCACGGAAAAATTTGAGGCCCAACTCAAGCTCATGAACAATTTTGGTTTGTCGAACTCAGATTTCATTGCTGCAATCAAGAAATTTCCACGCTTTTTACTCCTTTCCATAGAGTTATTGCAGAGAAAGATGGAATTTTTGGTCAATGTTGTTGGAATTTCACCTTCAGACGTTGCTCTCCGCCCGGTACCTTTAGTGCTATGTTTGGAAAAGAGGTTAATTCCTTGATTTCGTGTGATGGAGATATTGAAAGCTGAAGGGTTATGGAAGTCAACAAACAAGTTACATGTATTTTTCTCATTATCTGGTCCAAAATTTTTGAAGCAGTATGTGCTCCCTTATGAAGATAAATTACCCAAACTGCGTGAAGTCTTGTGAGTTGTAGCTGGGTTCAAAGGGAATAATCCAAACTGCTAATGAATGCAAGATTTACATAGGTTTGATTTTTATGACTGGATAAGCAATGATATTGAACCAATTTTGTCCTAGTTTTCATATGGTTTACTTGCCGTATTCATATTCTAGCCATGAGGATGTTAGGTTTTCTGAGTTCCATTTTGCAATCGGATTGAGTTGAAATGGATTTCTTGTAGTACCTTATCAGTTGAACTCCTTCCAATGAGAAGATATTTGTCGTTTAGAATCATCAAAGGAGAATGTTTTTCCCCCTTTGACAAGCAGAGTTGGATTTAAGTCTGAAAACGATACCCATCTGCCAAGATTACAGAGAAACCATTTTTAATTTTCATATTCTGTATCATACATGGCGTTGTTACTGTAGACATGAGAATGTTAGTCTTTCTGAGTTCCATTTTGAAACTCGATTGAGTTAAAAAGGATTTGTTGAGCAAGCAGAGTCAGATGTATGCTGGGCTACACTACCCATCTGCAAGGTCATAGAGAACCCAATTTCTTTCAAATTAGTTGTAACATCAATCGTTTTAATACTTTTGAAAGTTGAAGGAGCTTGAAGCCATGTGAGTTGTAGCTGAGTTTGAAGGAATAACCAACAGCTGAAGGGTTTATTTGTGTATGAGTTTCTTTTCGATGATATTGAACCATTCTTGCTCTAGTTTCTCATATAGTTTGCTTATTACTTTCCTAGTTCGTCAATTATAAAGGTAACTGCTAATGTAAACATGAGGATGCTATATTTATACAAAATTCCTTTTTTTACAACCTGTTTGACTTGCAAAGCGCTTATTTAGGAACTTGTCAGTTGAACTCCTCGCACAGGAAAAGACATAGTGTCTTTTAAATTGTAAAAAAGTTATTTTTTTTCTTTTTTCTTCCAGCAAAATTTGGCTCATGTTGTAGTGCAGTGATATGTGCCAAGGTTAGTGAAAAATCACTTTCCTTCTATTCGAGTTAGAAGCTTCTTTGTCCAGCTTCATTGAAAGTGTCACTCTTAAATTTCCTTGTTTGTTAACACAAAAATTACAGTCTATTTCTGAATGTTGTCAATTGCAAATTCTTACATATGTGTGAAGTATTGTTTGCCTGTGATGAGTTTCTTTTCTAGATAAGCAATGATATTGAACAATTCTTGTTCTAGTTTCTCATATGGTTTACTTTACAGTAACATCTGCCAAGGTTAGTGAGAAATCTCTTTCCTTATATTCCAGTAAAGTTTGGTTCATGTTGATCATCATTGAAAGTGTCACTCGTATTATGTCAATAGAGTCGGTCACCTACATAAGTTTCCTTGTTTGTTAACACACAAATTACAGTATTTCTGAATGTTGTAAATTACAAATTCTTACATATATGTGAAGCACTGTTTGCTTGAGATTCTTCTTGTATAGAAATTTAAATTGTAAATCGATCATAAAAATCTTATACTAGCGGGGACAATCGCCAAGGCAGTTTTGTTGGGTGATTTACCCTCTGCTTCTTCTGCAAGCTACTCTTTGCAAAGAGGTATTTTTTTTCTACCTTTTACCTTCTTATTGTTTAAATTCTTTAATTTTATGTGCCTATCTACAAGTTGTTTGATTGGATTTATAAAGCTGGAAAATCTATTTTATGTGTTATGTTTTTTTTATGGCAATGTGATAAAATTTGATTTATTTATAAACAAGATTAGTTGAATCAATCATAATTGAAACGAAACTTGTAAATATTAGAGCAAAAACTGATATCATTCACCTCCTTAGCATTGTTGGTCTCATGGCTAGATATGAGATGGAGTGTATTTTATTTTAGTACAACGGTCTTTTGCATAACGAGATTAGGCATCTAATGAGAGTTACTTTAAGGATTTGATTTACTATCTATATAATTTTGCACATTGTAAATTGTTTTAAAAAACTACGTCTATTGCTCCGACGGGCATGCTGCTGTGGTTAAGGTGTAGTAGAACTAAAAATAGACGAGGCTCGATCCTCTGTTGCAACATGTGTTGGCCTTGAATTTGGTGGAAAAACTTGGGTAGATGGTTGTGGGCACAAGTACTTATGGTGTAAAAGCTCCACTAATTTATTTTCATGGATGAAGTATTGATTCAGGATTGGATGGTGTACAGGAAAGACAGCAAGGTTTAAATAGTTAGATTTAAAAAAAAAATCCATTTTCTCTAAATAATCATCTTATTTTTTTTTAGAAATTTCCAATCACATATTTAAATTATTTCACATCAAGTGCTCGATCTATATCCTATTTAAATTTCTAAACTAATTCAAAAATCACAATACGTAGTAAATTTTTAGTTTATAGAACGGAAATATAACCTCAGGTTTTAGATATCGAGATCATCAACTTAGATTGTGATCGGTTGAACAAACTGACCGAGGTGCAAAGCAATCAGACCTACGTTGGGCCTGATAGGATACCTTATCAGGCTCAACTTGAGCTTGATATATCTTATATCAAGCTCAACCTGGGCCTGATATTATCCCATATCAGGCCCAACTTCAAGGCTGAACATTCTAGAAATGCTCGATCATCTATAGAGAGCTTTAAATAAGTAATATATAGCACCGTTGGAGTCCTTACAATACTACAAACTCACGAGACTTTAAATGGGTTCAATTGGAGAAGTCTAGGTCCATCAGTGGGTTTTAACCGAAATCCACTGATGGGCCTACGACACTTGAATTTCTTTAAATTCTCATTCCCTAGGAAGGTTTGAGAGAGAAGAATCTATATATGGTGTCAAATCTTGGTTCTAACCAATACAAATACAGTTTTTGCTTCGTTCCATTTCGCCCCGAAACATGTGAAACTTGTGGATTTCCATTCAATGAACAACAATACACAACCTTTCGAATTTTAATTTATAGGAAAAAATATCTATCTTACCATCAATTTATTTTAACTGTCAACGATTAATAAGATATTTAAGCTAAATTTCAATAGAATTAGAAATTTCCAATCACACGTTTAAATTACTTCACATCAAGTGCTCGACCTATAGCCTTTTAAAAATAACAACACGAACCATTTGGTTTAAGCCATGACTTAGTTAGAGTTGAAAATAAATTTACAAGACTTCTAAATTTCCAATCCCATCCTGTAGAGTTGAAATGCACCATTGGATTGAGCCTATTATATTTCTGAAACTTCACAACTGTTAGCTCATTTTTTGGTTTACAAATTGGAGATATAGTGTGAAGTATTAGTTCTGCCTTGTTGGGATTGGTTTACAAATTCTACAAACACAAATATAACAGCAACATGACTTTCCACAACTATTTTTCTTACATCACTATGAATGTACTGCATACAAAATATATGGATACATTCCTCCTGCTTACAAAATATATAAATCAAGCATCACATTCATTTATACATATACAAGTAAGTCAAGAACCATGGGCTGGTAGCATTTTATAGGTCCTATGATTAAGGCCTAGTTGTTTGCACTAACTGCATTTGATTTTTATCTTCCAATTATGTTTTGACTCGATCTGTGCCTTATTTCGCCTACCCGACTGCACAAGGCTACGGGGACATAGAACTATAATATTGTTTAGGCCCTTAGGTCAAAATTCCTTGCTCCAACAGGGGTAAATACGATCCATGTATGTCGCAGTCTAATTCCGTGAATGAAAATAATGCTCACAATATGGGAGGGTATCCATGTTCCGGTGAATGATGACGACAATAGCATGTGAGCAAGGCAGTACGGATATTTGAAACACTCCATAGTTATAATATTTTCTTTCCAAATCAACAATGAATGAAGCAACCCATATCTCTACTTCCATTTCAGATTGAGAGTAGGGGTGGACTTTATATCGTCTAGCTTTCTCTCTCCTTGAATCCATTTTCTTTGGTAGTATGAGGTGTTAAAGCAACATACCATTTGAGGCTTCCTTCCTATGGTTAAAGAACCATTGAGCTACCTTTCATATGATATTATCGATTAACCTATTTATGGGAAGTTCACGTGTATGCTTGAACAAAGCATTTAAACTCTCTACACAATTGGTGGTTAGCATTGAGTACCTTTTCCCACTAAAATGTGCATTAGCCAATCTTTTAGGGTCAATGTCCTGAAGCCAGTTATGGGCATCTGGATGTGTTTTAAGCATGGAATACATTATGAGATCATATTGTAGTGATGTGTTTGCTCGTGCTATGACCCAAAACAAGCCTAAAGCTGACATATTGTCATATTGCAAGACATATGGTGGGAATAGAAAGTATGATGGGCAGTTGGGTAGACTTTCCTTATTACTGATATAATGCCACAATGTCTATCTGATACTATACTCATTGACTATGCATCAATAGTAAAGAATCTCTTTGTATGATCCAAAAATCACTCCCACGCAGACCCACATTCAACTTCAGCGATGCCAAAGGCTACTGGGAGGACATTGCCATTAACATCAATTGTTGTAAACATCGACAACACACCCATATACTTTCCTCTTAGATATGTGGCATCAATTCTAATCAATTTACGTAGATAAGACCTGAATACTCTTCTACAAGCTCTAAAACCCCAAAAACAGTGTTCGAACTGATTATCCTCATTCCTGTGTAGTGTCATATAGATTTCAGGATCCCTGACTCTTAACTTACGTGGATATAGTGAAAAATCTCTATATGCTTGATCATAATCTCCAACGACTTTCTTATCGCTTTCTCCCGAGCGATGTATATTTTTCTGTATGATATAGTTACTCCAAACCTAATTTTTATATCTGACATAATCATACTTGGTTTGTACTGTTCATTAGTAAGAAAATGCTCTTCAACAAAAGACGTTACAAAGGAGGAAGAGCATGTTTGGTGATCAACACTTTCCCTAATAGTGCCACATTGGTGTTCCTTTACATATTTCGTAACAGTGAACTCTACATCCCCCAGGCAACTACTCTCCATGCACATGGTTGATTGAAGTAGACACCTTTTACTTTATTTTTTCGGGTGTCAACTGGATTATATTTATATATTTAACCATGACATATTTAACAAGTGCATTTTTACACTCTTGTTGAGACGAAAAAATCTGCCCGACACAAAATTCATGCTCATCTATTGCCTCTTCAATTGACCTTTGGAACAGTCGAGAATTTAGAATATATGGATCATCAACTATTGGGAACTCCTCCTTTAAGTCACTATATTGCTCTAGGGAAATTTCATATTGTTCAATCTACATATTATCAGCTAAGAATTCTTGTATATTTGTATTGCATTGTAATTCCTCTCCAATTCGGGGTATAATGCTCTATCTCCTCACTCTAAGTAGGCTCAAAGTAATCAACAAGCGTTGTACAAGGATTCAAAACCTCATCTTCTAGAAGACTTGCTTCTTCATTTAAATCAAATGTCAACATGCTGCTTGTATTTTTATTTGTGTTTTGCACACCACTATACTCAGAAGATGATGGAATATTTGTTCTAGATAATTCTCCTATATTAACTTCATGTCCCCTGCAAGAATTTTCATCAAACGTATTCCATATCTCAGAGAGAATTTCTTCAGTAATATGATCGTCTATGATAAAAAAATTTAAAAACTAATTTAGTAACATTACATCTACATAATCAAGTGTTGTTGTACATATTAATTTAGTAAAGACCACATAACGTTAGATATGGTGTACATTAGATTTTTCATAATTTATCAATGGTGGTGACAGAATCCAACTGATAGACATAGGGTTTTTGTAATTTTGCATATTTTCAACCACTAGGATGGGTTGAGCAAGGAAAGGTATATATGTTGTAAAATCTAAGTTTTAACTAAAGATCACATTGAGCCTAATAACATCCCATATCAGACCCATGTTGGGCCTGATAGGGGATGATATCAGGCCCAACTTAGGCATAATATAGGATGATATCATGCCCGCATTGAAGCAGAAACATCTCATAACATTGGACAACGACTGAGAGCCCTAAATAAGCAAAGGATAGCACAATTTAACTCCTTGCAACACCAGAAACTCACAACATGTTAGATAGGTGTAATAAAAAATGTTTAGGTCAATTAGTGGGTTTTGGTTAAAATCCACTGATGGATTTAGGTTAATTGAATTTATGCAAACTCTAGATAACTACGACGGGTTGAGCAATGAGAAGGTAGATATGGTATCAAACCAAAATTTTGATTAACGAAGAAAGTGGACCTGATATGATCGCATATCCAACCCAATGTGTTGTTACCTACCATATCAACCTAACTTGTATGAGCAACGTCTAGCTGAAATCTAGCAACACATTGGAGCACCTTGCAAACTAATTAAGTGATGAAGTATATCATATTACAGGTATTGTTCAATATTTATTCTCCACACATCCAATAACATCATAAACACGATTTTTTCATCACCCTTTGTGTCACGCCCCCAAAGGAGTCCATGTCCGAAGAAATTTCGACAGCATCTCCCCTGTACGGGTGACAATCTGACGCATTACTACATACAAAATATACCTCAGCAACATTCGGCTGGAATTTATACACAACCACGCAGATTATATCATCAGCCCACTCGGCTGGAACAAAACAAACACAACCACGCAGTTTAATAAGCCTACACGTCTGAAAGTAAACACACAACAACGTAAATGCAGTGGAAAAACACAAAACAATATGAACATAAGACCAACAACGGCACTAACAAAAAAATACCTGAAATCACCAGACTTGACTCCAAAGTTCACATCGACTTATTGAAAAGCAAAAATACACAAAATCAACATACCACCCAAACGATAACAAAACCCAAAAAAAAAAAAAGAAACTACTCTCGAGTGTGACATAGGACCCAGGACTGGCGGCCGGCATCTCTCCAAGCATCCATGACTCATCTACCTGTTACCTGGCGAAAGAAAACCATTTTGTGGGGTGGTGAGTATTGGAACTCAGCGGATAAAGATAAGATAGTGCATGAACATAATATACAGATAGAAAGTGTCAAAAGTATACAGTCTCATAAGAGGAAATAGCAGATACTAAAATAGAATCAAAACAAATGCTCATACCTGAAATTATATCCTAGGCTAGGTATAGTAGGTTAGAACTGGTACTAATCTGCTACAGTACTGCTCATAACTACAGAGGTAATAAGCAAGGTATATATAAATTTCCAATGACTAAACATCGGCAACGAGAATATATCTCAACACAAGCACATCAGCATATGCGAACAACAGCAATAAGTAAGCAATAATAGCATATATAAACAGCAACAGCCAATACAAATATAATAACAACAGCGTATGCACGGATGGTCACTCCCGCCCATCTCTCTGCACCAAGACCCCTGTATGGTCGAAAGGCCGGGTCAGTGACAGACTGTACACCGCTCCAGCTACCACTCACACGAGTGGCCGAGGGGACAGTTGCATAGTAGCTAACTAGTTACATCTGTGACGGGGTCCCTGCTGCTCGTAACTCCAGCTACCACTCACACGAGTGGCCGAGTGCGGCACGACAGGACAAGCGGCATCAACTCCAGCTACCACTCTATCGAGTGGCCGAGGATGCGGCATGCATGCAATGAAATGATGCGAACAATGCAACAGTTATTATATATATATATATATATATATATATATATATATATATATATATATATATATATATATATATATATATATATATATATATATATATATATATATATATATATATATATATAAGCAGAAACAGGTATGCTACATGAAGCCAGCATGCTCAATATCGTACATAAATAAGCAACAGTTAAAGTATACAAACATGGTATCTAGTATCTGCTATCGATCATGGACAACAAAAGAGACTGTATAGATATGGAAACGAATTTCTCAAAGATTGCGTGGAAGTATCAAGTGCAGGAAAATAAGAGTGGAGTCAAGGTAAAATTAGTCCTTATCCAAAATAATTCATGCACTAAGGTCAAAGTACTAAAAGAAAACAAAGTAAGAAGTACCCGCCTTTATATGTAGATCGAGTCAACCATCTTCAATCAACGTCCTGCAAATCACGTGATGTACAATTTAGCTAATTTCACAAACGACACTAGTTAAACTGAAACCTAACTTAATTAGGAAAAAGCCCTAGTTCAACTATGAACCTCGATTCACCCAAATCCAATGAATAAATCCTTAATTAAAATCCACACCATCTAAATCTATCCCAACCGGAAAGAAAACAAACCGAAATCATAATCAAGCATGGACACAAATCAACTTTAGAACACCACCAATGGAAATTTTCCCCAAGGGATCCAAAGAATATTGAAATCATCTCAAGAGCATAGACCATATTGAAATCTCATTACAACCTCCTTAGTCTACCCACTACATCACAACCAGCTAAAGAGAAACCCATTAACCAATTCCCAATAGCAAAAGCCATCTAGCAATCATACAACAAACCTCAAATTCATAGTTAACTACTGAAACCAGAACAGCGACAACAAACCTCGTTTCGGCCAAAATTCCGTTCCAAAACTCGAAATACCGCATAAAGTAGCATGAACATTGGTAATGACCAACCACAATCTGTCCAACCGAAATCAAAGCCAAGGAAAAGAACAACGCTACTTGAAACAAAAGAAAAAAACTCATCTGGAATCAGACTCCATTAATATCCAAACCGTCACAGAGCACAAACGTATCGGTAGGTCCAGGAAATCACAAACATGCACTAAAATCCCTTGCCTACAACCTTAGAAATCATATTACAACCTACTACTTTTATCCCCTAAATAATAGATAGCTTGAGGAAAAACATTGATCTAAGACAGGGACATCATTTGGATCACTTACAAACCTACATGAGGAAACGCCTATCTATGCATCCCGAACCCTTTTCAAATAGAATACAACCAACACAAGAAAACAAAAACTCGATGAATAAACAAGAACCATCTTGGAAAAACCAGAACCTCATTAAACAATATCTATCTGAAACTTCAAATCTCTCTAGAGCAATAAATCAAGCAATGCCACAAAAATCCGGACCATCCTCTAATCCCTACGCTTAGCTACCAAGGGAGACAAACTTCCATACCTACTAGGGGAAAGATCACCGGTGGTGATGGCTCAAGAGGGGAGAAGAGGCCGGCGGTGGTTTGGGGATGAGGGATCAAACAACTGCTTCCCAGCGATGGCGGTTAGAGGACCTACGGTAATTGTGTGCGGTGGCGAGCGTCTCCGATGCTGGCGTGAGGAGGAAGAGAGAAAGGGGTCGGATGCTCGTTCAAGGAGAGGAAAACGCCGGCTGTGCGGTGCTCGTGCGAGGGAGAAAGGTCGGCACAGGTGCGGAAACTCGGCGGCTGTTGCTCGACGGAGAAAAGGACTGATGACGGCTTGGGGAGAAGAGGCTCGGCGGAGGAGGGGGGAGCGGCGTCGGGCGGCAGTGAGGAGGGAAAGGGGAAGCTCGGCGCCGTGGGAGAAGGGGAAGCTAGGGCACGAGCAAAGGGTTTAGCGCCGAGAGCTTAGGGGAGAAGATATTTATATTTATAACTTAGGATTCGGTAAATCAAATTTAAGTTTATTCCTTAATCAACTCCCATATTTGGGTATTCCAAATAGACTTTTCTCAAGCCCACAAGTGCATCCCCTCTAAATATGTCGTACAGGCTCCAATTAAATCCCAGAAAATTTCTATAAATTTCTAAAAATTCCATTAAGGTTTTTCGTCTATTAAAGCTTATTATTTAATTATTATTTATTGCCGTATTTTACATTCTCCCTCACTAATAAAAATTTGGTCTTCAAATTTACGACCTAATTGTGTTAAACAACAAATGACATGTTTTATCGCCATCCAATCTAAGCTTAGGATAATGTCAAACCCCACCTTTTCCCACACTTGTAGATCCATCACAAGTGTCTAACCATCTAAGTCCAAAGAGCATTCTTGACCTCTTGACTTATATTAAATACCCCTTTAGATGGTACAGATACTGTTAACTCATGCGTCCGACGTGTAGGTAACTCCCGATCTTATCCAAAGATACCCGAGAGACGAACGAATGAGAACTACCAGTATATATCAGTATATCTACACTAATGTATAAAGTGGTTAATACCTCGGAAGTCCAATCCCTTAGCCTGCTGCGCCTCCTCCCATGTGACGGCATAACCACGACCCACCTCTGCACTCGATGGTAGCATCCCTGAAGTAGACTGACGTGGAAGTGGAGGAGCGACACCCTGCTGTTGCTGCCGGTACTGAGGCTGAGGTTGCGGCTGGAATGATTGATAGGGCTGGGATGGAAGTGCAGGGTCTTGCTGTACCGGATATGTCTGATAAGGGGACGCTGCAGTAGAGTACTGCGTGGTCGCTGGCATCACTGGATACTCCTGACTCTGGATATTGTACACTTTTCCCTGGGGCCCCGACAGTTGTCGTTGATACGAAGCGTTCTGAGTCCTCTGAGGTCCTTTCTGCTGTCGTGGCTGGGCGGGTCGGCCTCCCCGAGTGATATCTTGAGTCGTCTCCAACTGAGCCTTCAGAGGGCAATTCTGACTCTCGTGCCCTAGAAGCTTACAATAGAAGCATATAGCGTGATCCAACGGGCAATCGTTTTTGGTATGACTTTTGGAGCCACACTAAAAACACATGATCCCTCCAAAGTTGTTCTTCCGGTCTCGTTGAGAGGAACGAGAACCCCCACCCGAGGTTCGCCTTGTCTTCTGAGGTGGAGAGGACCCTCCTGAAGTAACCTGTGAGCTTTGCCCTCTTTTCTCTTTCTTCTGTGTCACTTGTTTATTATTACTTTTTTCCAAATTCACCTGTTGCTGAGTCATCTCAATGAATAACGCCCGATCTAAGACCTCTCGATAGGAACTACCGGGAAATCCGGACATCTTGAGTCGTATGTATGCCGTCAGTCCCTGAGTAAACTGATGCATCCGATCATAATCCTGAGCCACCAGATGAGGACAAAACTCGGCCAATCTACTGAATTCTGCATTATACTCCATCACAGAACGGTCGCCTTGCTTGAGGTTCAGAAACTCTTGACGACGGGCTAGACAAAATGTAACCGGGAAATACTGTCTCGCAAATGCCTCTCGGTACATCTGCCACGTGATGTGTTGATCCCCAAAGATCGTCTTCTGCATGTTCCACCAAGTGACGGCTTGATCCCGAAGATGATATGCATCCAACTCCACCTTCTCTTCATCTGTACACTTCATGTACCAAAATGTGCCCTCCAAGTTCTTCAACCAGCTACGAGCCGCCCAAGGGTCAGCACCCCCATGAAACAGAGTAGTTCGATCTTTCACAGACTTCGCCAACAATGGTATTCGGGCTCTATCCATCACCCAACCAGTAGTGTCTGGAGCAGGTATAGAAGGTGGTACCCCCGGCGTCCATAACTCATTCTCCCTAGTAGAGGTTGGAGGATTCCGATCACTGCTACCTGAATCAACCTCATTCGGGTTTCCTGTAAACTCCGTCTCTTGGCCAGTAGGTTCGGGACCCATCGATACCATGGGTTGTTTTCGTGGTCGACCTTGTCCACGGTGATGCATAGCAGTTGACCCTTTTCGTGCCATTCCTGTTAATAATAAGTATGTAAGGAAAATGATTTAGCAGTAGATCACTCACATCCTATAACTCGGAGATGTCCTGCCGCTGCCTAGTCCCAAAACTCAAGAGTCACATCAAGGGGTCGAAGCCAAATCAAAATCTCAAAAAAATAAAACCCAGAACACGGAATTAACTCGAAAAAATCATAAAGCAAACCAAGATCGAAACCACTCTGATACCATAAAATTGTCACGCCCCCAAAGGAGTCCCTGTCCGAAGAAATTTCGACAGCATCTCCCCTGTACGGGTGACAATCTGACGCATTACTACATACAAAATATACCTCAGCCACAATCGGCTGGAATTTATACACAACCACACAGTTTAAATCATCAGCCCACTCGGCTGGAACAAAATAAACACAACCACGCAGTTTAATAAGCCTACACGGCTGAAAGTAAGCACACAACAACATAAATGCAGCGGAAAAACACAAAACAATATGAACATAAGACCAACAACGGCACTAACAAAAAAATACCTGAAATCACCAGACTTGACTCCAAAGTTCACATCGACTTATTGAAAAGCAAAAATACACAAAATCAACATACCACCCAAACGATAACAAAACCCAAAAAAAAAAGAAACTACTCTCGAGTGTGACATAGGACCCAGGACTGGCGGCCGACATCTCTCCAAGCATCCATGACTCATCTACCTGTTACCTGACGAAAGAAAACCATTTTGTGGGGTGGTGAGTATTGGAACTCAGCGGGTAAAAATAAGATAGTGCATGAACATAATATACAGATAGAAAGTGCCAAAAGTATACAGTCTCATAAGAGGAAATAGCAGATACTAAAATAGAATCAAAACAAATGCTCATACCTGAAACCATATCCTAGGCAAGGTATAGTAGGTTAGAACTGGTACTAATCTGCTACAGTACTGCTCATAACTACAGAAGTAATAAGCAAGGTATATACAAATTTCCAATGACTAAACATCGGCAACGAGAATATATCTCAACACAAACACATCAGCATATGCGAACAACAGCAGTAAATAAGCAATAACAGCATATATAAACAGCAGCAGCCAATACAAATATAATAACAACAGCATATGCACGGATGGTCACTTCCGCCCACCTCTCTGCACCATGACCCCTGTATGGTCGAGAGGCCGGGTCAGTGACAAACTGTACACCGCTCCAGCTACAACTCACACGAGTGGCCGAGGGGACAGTTGCATAGTAGCTAACTAGCTACATCTGCGACGAGGTCCCTGCTGCTCGTAACTCCAGCTACCACTCACACGAGTGGCCGAGTGTGACACGACAGGACAAGCGACATCAACTCCAGCTACCACTCTCTCGAGTGGCCGAGGATGCGGCATGCATGCAATGACATGATTCGAACAATGCAACAGTCATCATATATATATATAAGCAGAAACAGGTATGCTACATGAAGCCAGCATGCTCAATATCGTACATAAATAAGCAACAGTTAAAGCATACAAACATGGTATCTAGTATCTGCTACCAATCATGGACAACAAAAGAGACTGTATAGATATGGAAACGAATTTCTCAAAAATTGCGTGGAAGTATCAAGCGCAGGAAAATAAGAGTGGAGTCAAGGTAAAAACAGTCCTTATCCAAAATAATTCATGCACTAAGGTCAAAGTACTAAAAGAAAACAAAGCAAGAAGTACCCGCCTTTATATGTAGATCGAGTCAACCATCTTCAATCAACGTCCTGCAAATCACGTGATGTACAATTTAACTAATTTCACAAATGACACTAGCTAAACCGAAACCTAACTTAATTAGGAAAAAGCCCTAGTTCAACTATGAACCTCGATTCACCCAAATCCAATGAATAAATCCTTAATTAAAATCTACACCATCTAAATCTATCCCAACCGGAAAGAAAACAAACCGAAATCATAATCAAGCATGGACACAAATCAACTTTAGAACACCACCAATGGAAATCTTCCCCAAGGGATCCAAAGAATATTGAAATAATCTCAAGAGCATAGACCATATTGAAATCTCATTACAACCTCCTTAGTCTACCCACTACATCACAACCAGCTAAAGAGAAACCCATTAACTAATTCCCAATAGCACAAGTCATCTAGCAATCATACAACAAACCTCAAATTCATAGTTAACTACTGAAACCAGAACAACGACAACAAACCTCGTTTCGGCCAAAATTCCGTTCCAAAACCCGAAATACCGCATAAAGTAGCATGAACATTTGTAATGACCAACCACAATCTGTCCAACCGAAATCAAAGCCAAGGAAAAGAACAACGCTACTTGAAACAAAAGAAAAAAAACTCATCCGGAATCAGACTCCATTAATATCCAAACCGTCACAGAGCACAAACGTATCGGTAGGTCCAGGAAATCACAAACATGCACTAAAATTCCTTGCCTACAACCTTAGAAATCATATTACAACCTACTACTTTTATCCCCTAAATAATAGATAACTTGAGGAAAAACATTGATCTAAGACAGGGACATCATTTGGATCACTTACAAACCTACATGAGGAAACACCTATCTATACATCCCGAACCCTTTTCAAATAGAATACAACCAACACAAGAAAACAAAAACTCGATGAATAAACAAGAACCATCTTGGAAAAACCAGAACCTCATTAAACAATATCTATCTGAAACTTCAAATCTCTCTAGAGCAATAAATCAAGCAATGCCACAAAAATCCGAACCATCCTTTAATCCCTATGCTTAGCTACCAAGGGAGACAAACTTCCATACCTACTAGGGGAAAGATCACCGGTGGTGATGGCTCAAGAGGGGAGAAGAGGCCGGCGGTGGTTTGGGGATGAGGGATCAAACAACTGCTTCCCAGCGATGGCGGTTAGAGGACCTGCGGCAATCGTATGCAGTGGCGAGCGTCTCCGATGCTGGCGTGAGAAGGAAGAGAGAAAGGGGTCGGATGCTCGTGCAAGGAGAGGAAAACGCCGGCTGTGCGGTGCTCGTGCGAGGGAGAAAGGTCGGCACAGGTGTGGAAACTCGGTGGCTGTTGCTCGACGGAGAAAAGGACTGATGACGGCTTGGGGAGAAGAGGCTCGGCAGAGGAGGGGGGAGCGGCGTCGAGCGACAGTGAGGAGGGAAAGGGGAAACTCGGCGCCGCGGGGGAAGGGGAAGCTAGGGCACGGGCAAAGGGTTTGGCGCCGAGAGCTTAGGGGAGAAGATATTTATATTTAGAACTTAGGATTCGGTAAATCAAATTTAAGTTTATTCCTCAATCAACTCCCATATTTGGGTATTCCAAATAGACTTTTCTCAAGCCCACAAGTGCATCCCCTCTAAATATGTCGTACAGGCTCCAATTAAATTCCAGAAAATTTCTATAAATTTCTAAAAATTCCATTAAAATTATCGTCTATTAAAGCTTATTATTTAATTATTATTTGTTGCCGTATTTTATACTTTGCTACAAAAGTGATTTTTTTTTAAACAATACTAACCTATTTTACCGTAATAAATTTATACATATATTGATAAATCTTTATATGTCTTTCTCTACTAATTTAACTCTTGTTAGAAGTTTGTCATTCAACGTTGAGGATGTTAATCGTTGTTGTCCTTTGAATTCATCTTGTGCAATTCTGTCGATCATCATGAGGATGTATGATAAGTGGAGTTTATAATCATTTAGTGTTTATAAGATCAGGAAGAGAAATGGAGAACATGTGCATCCAAATTACAAATTTGATTTATAATTAAAAAGGTGATTTGGATACTTAAAAATGATGAATTAGAAACAGTGGTTGACGGAAGAGTTAACAGAGAAATTATAATTTTTTTATGCACCTTTTGATACAAAGAGAACTACGATACTTCTTTTTGATAGATTACATATTCTACCCCTACGCCTTTGTAAAATGCAGATGCTCCAATAAAGGTGATACAAGTAGGGTTTTACGGGATCTATTTAAGTCGTCCCTACGGTTGTCGCTTGACGCGCCGACGCGATGCTTCACTCCCTGGTCCGCCGCCATGCGCTCCCTCCGTCGACGCAACTCCGTTGCGTCTTCTTCTCCACCGGCACATCCGTCTCCTCCTCAGGCACTACCGCTTCTCCCGATCCCCATTTCATGGTCGAGTACCTCGTGAATACATGCGGGTTCTCCGCCGACGACGCTTCCAAGGTCTCAAAGTCGCTCCCCTGCTTTCAGTCCACCGAGAAGCCCGATGCTGTTCTTGGATTCTTCAGATCTCATGGCTTTGATGGTGCTAATCTCAGAAAGATAATATCTTGGAAGCCAGGATTTCTCTGCAGGGATGTGGAGAACAGTCTCGCTCCAAAGTTTAAAATTTTGCGCGACATGGGGTTATCTGAGTCCGACATCGCCAATGTGGTTTTGCGGCACCCCAACATTCTTTACCTCGACGCCCAGAACGCGCTGCTCCCGAGATTGAAGGTTTGGGAAAGTTTATTTGGATCGAGGGAGATCCTCCTCAGGAATCTCCGGGGCTATAATAGGTTTTTGACCACCAGCATTGAGAATGTGGTACGCCCTAACTTGAACTTCTTACAGGATGAATGTGGTATTCCTGAAGACCGGGTTTCTCATGTCATTAAAGGGCACCCCGGCTTCATCGTGCAGAATCCTGAATCCCTCCGGGCTTTGGTAGATAGAGCTGAGGGGCTTGGAGTTCCTCGAGGATCTGGAATGTTCCTCTGGATTCTTGATGTACTGCAAGGGGTGAGCACGGAAAAATTTGAGGCCCAACTCAAGCTCATGAACAATTTTGGTTTGTCGAACTCAGATTTCATTGCTGCAATCAAGAAATTTCCACGCTTTTTACTCCTTTCCATAGAGTTATTGCAGAGAAAGATGGAATTTTTGGTCAATGTTGTTGGAATTTCACCTTCAGACGTTGCTCTCCGCCCGGTACCTTTAGTGCTATGTTTGGAAAAGAGGTTAATTCCTCGATTTCGTGTGATGGAGATATTGAAAGCTGAAGGGTTATGGAAGTCAACAAACAAGTTACATGTATTTTTCTCATTATCTGGTCCAAAATTTTTGAAGCAGTATGTGCTCCCTTATGAAGATAAATTACCCAAACTGCGTGAAGTCTTGTGAGTTGTAGCTGGGTTCAAAGGGAATAATCCAAACTGCTAATGAATGCAAGATTTACATAGGTTTGATTTTTATGACTGGATAAGCAATGATATTGAACCAATTTTGTCCTAGTTTTCATATGGTTTACTTGCCGTATTCATATTCTAGCCATGAGGATGTTAGGTTTTCTGAGTTCCATTTTGCAATCGGATTGAGTTGAAATGGATTTCTTGTAGTACCTTATCAGTTGAACTCCTTCCAATGAGAAGATATTTGTCGTTTAGAATCATCAAAGGAGAATGTTTTTCCCCCTTTGACAAGCAGAGTTGGATTTAAGTCTGAAAACGATACCCATCTGCCAAGATTACAGAGAAACCATTTTTAATTTTCATATTCTGTATCATACATGGCGTTGTTACTGTAGACATGAGAATGTTAGTCTTTCTGAGTTCCATTTTGAAACTCGATTGAGTTAAAAAGGATTTGTTGAGCAAGCAGAGTCAGATGTATGCTGGGCTACACTACCCATCTGCAAGGTCATAGAGAACCCAATTTCTTTCAAATTAGTTGTAACATCAATCGTTTTAATACTTTTGAAAGTTGAAGGAGCTTGAAGCCATGTGAGTTGTAGCTGAGTTTGAAGGAATAACCAACATCTGAAGGGTTTATTTGTGTATGAGTTTCTTTTCGATGATATTGAACCATTCTTGCTCTAGTTTCTCATATAGTTTGCTTATTACTTTCCTAGTTCGTCAATTATAAAGGTAACTGCTAATGTAAACATGAGGATGCTATATTTATACAAAATTCCTTTTTTTACAACCTGTTTGACTTGCAAAGCGCTTATTTAGGAACTTGTCAGTTGAACTCCTCGCACAGGAAAAGACATAGTGTCTTTTAAATTGTAAAAAAGTTATTTTTTTTCTTTTTTCTTCCAGCAAAATTTGGCTCATGTTGTAGTGCAGTGATATGTGCCAAGGTTAGTGAAAAATCACTTTCCTTCTATTCGAGTTAGAAGCTTCTTTGTCCAGCTTCATTGAAAGTGTCACTCTTAAATTTCCTTGTTTGTTAACACAAAAATTACAGTCTATTTCTGAATGTTGTCAATTGCAAATTCTTACATATGTGTGAAGTATTGTTTGCCTGTGATGAGTTTCTTTTCTAGATAAGCAATGATATTGAACAATTCTTGTTCTAGTTTCTCATATGGTTTACTTTACAGTAACATCTGCCAAGGTTAGTGAGAAATCTCTTTCCTTATATTCCAGTAAAGTTTGGTTCATGTTGAGCATCATTGAACGTGTCACTCGTATTATGTCAATAGAGTCGGTCACCTACATAAGTTTCCTTGTTTGTTAACACACAAATTACAGTATTTCTGAATGTTGTAAATTACAAATTCTTACATATATGTGAAGCACTGTTTGCTTGAGATTCTTCTTGTATAGAAATTTAAATTGTAAATCGATCATAAAAATCTTATACTTGCTGGGACAATCGCCAAGGCAGTTTTGTTGGGTGATTTACCCTCTGCTGCTTCTGCAAGCTAGTCTTTGCAAAGAGGTATTTTTTTTTCTATCTTTTACCTTCTTATTGTTTAAATTCTTTAATTTTATGTGCCTATCTACAAGTTGTTTGATTGGATTTATAAAGCTGGAAAATCTATTTTATGTGTTATGTTTTTTTTATGGCAATGTGATAAAATTTGATTTATTTATAAACAAGATTAGTTGAATCAATCAGAATTGAAACGAAACTTGTAATATTAGAGCAAAAACTGATATCATTCACCTCCTTAGCATTGTTGGTCTCATGGCTAGATATGAGATGGAGTGTATTTTATTTTAGTACAACGGTCTTTTGCCTAACGAGATTAGGCATCTAATGAGAGTTACTTTAAGGATTTGATTTACTATCTATATAATTTTGCACATTGTAAATTGTTTTAAAAAACTACGTCTATTGCTCCGACGGGCATGCTGCTGTGGTTAAGGTGTAGTAGAACTAAAAATAGGCTAGGCTCGATCCTCTGTTGCAACATGTGTTGGCCTTGAATTTGGTGGAAAAACTTAGGTAGATGGTTGTGGGCACAAGTACTTATGGTGTAAAAGCTCCACTAATTTATTTTCATGGATGAAGTATTGATTCAGGATTGGATGGTGTACAGGGAAGACAGCAAGGTTTAAATAGTTAGATTTAAAAAAAAAATCCATTTTCTCTAAATAATCATCTTATTTTTTTTTAGAAATTTCCAATCACATATTTAAATTATTTCACATCAAGTGCTCGATCTATATCCTATTTAAATTTCTAAACTAATTCAAAAATCACAATACGTAGTAAATTTTTAGTTTATAGAACGGAAATATAACCTCAGGTTTTAGATATCGAGATCATCAACTTAGATTGTGATCGGTTGAACAAACTGATCGAGGTGCAAAGCAATCAGACCTACGTTGGGCCTGATAGGATACCTTATCAGGCTCAACTTGAGCTTGATATATCTTATATCAAGTTCAACCTGGGCCTGTATTATCCCATATCAGGCCCAACTTCAAGGCTGAACATTCTAGAAATGCTCGATCATCTATAGAGAGCTTTAAATAAGTAATATATAGCACCGTTGGAGTCCTTACAATACTACAAACTCACAAGACTTTAAATGGGTTCAATTGGAGAAGTCTAGGTCCATCAGTGGGTTTTAACCGAAATCCACTGATGGGCCTACGACACTTGAATTTCTTTAAATTCTCATTCCCTAGGAAGGTTTGAGAGAGAAGAATCTATATATGGTGTCAAATCTTGGTTCTAACCAATACAAATACAGTTTTTGCTTCGTTCCATTTCGCCCCGAAACATGTGAAACTTGTGGATTTCCATTCAATGAACAACAATACACAACATTTCGAATTTTAATTTATAGGAAAAAATATCTACCTTACCATCAATTTATTTTAACTGTCAACGATTAATAAGATATTTAAGCTAAATTTCAATAGAATTAGAAATTTCCAATCACACGTTTAAATTACTTCACATCAAGTGCTCGACCTATAGCCTTTTAAAAATAACAACACGAACCATTTGGTTTAAGCCATGACTTAGTTAGAGTTGAAAATAAATTTACAAGACTTCTAAATTTCCAATCCCATCCTGTAGAGTTGAAATGCACCATTGGATTGAGCCTATTATATTTCTGAAACTTCACAACTGTTAGCTCATTTTTTGGTTTACAAATTGGAGATATAGTGTGAAGTATTAGTTCTGCCTTGTTGGGATTGGTTTACAAATTCTACAAACACAAATATAACAGCAACATGACTTTCCACAACTATTTTTCTTACATCACTATGAATGTACTGCATACAAAATATATGGATACATTCCTCCTGCTTACAAAATATATAAATCAAGCATCACATTCATTTATACATATACAAGTAAGTCAAGAACCATGGGCTGGTAGCATTTTATAGGTCCTATGATTAAGGCATAGTTGTTTGCACTGACTGCATTTGATTTTTATCTTCCAATTATGTTTTGACTCGATCTGTGCCTTATTTCGCCTACCCGACTGCACAAGGCTACGGGGACATAGAACTATAATATTGTTTAGGCCCTTAGGTCAAAATTCCTTGCTCCAACAGGGGTAAATACGATCCATGTATGTCGCAGTCTAATTCCGTGAATGAAAATAATGCTCACAATATGGGAGGGTATCCATGTTCCGGTGAATGATGACGACAATAGCATGTGAGCAAGGCAGTACGGATATTTGAAACACTCCATAGTTATAATATTTTCTTTCCAAATCAACAATGAATGAAGCAACCCATATCTCTACTTCCATTTCAGATTGAGAGTAGGGGTGGACTTTATATCGTCTAGCTTTCTCTCTCCTTGAATCCATTTTCTTTGGTAGTATGAGGTGTTAAAGCAACATACCATTTGAGGCTTCCTTCCTATGGTTAAAGAACCATTGAGCTACCTTTCATATGATATTATCGATTAACCTATTTATGGAAAGTTCACGTGTATGCTTGAACAAAGCATTTAAACTCTCTACACAATTGGTGGTTAGCATTGAGTACCTTTTCCCACTAAAGTGTGCATTAGCCAATCTTTTAGGGTCAATGTCCTGAAGCCACTTATGGGCATCTGGATGTGTTTTAAGCATGGAATGCATTATGAGATCATATTGTAGTGATGTGTTTGCTCGTGCTATGACCCAAAACAAGCCTAAAGCTGACCTATTGTCATATTGCAAGACATATGGTGGGAATAGAAAGTATGATGGGCAGTTGGGTAGACTTTCCTTATTACTGATATAATGCCACAATGTCTATCTGATACTATACTCATTGACTATGCATCAATAGTAAAGAATCTCTTTGTATGATCCAAAAATCACTCCCACGCAGACCCACATTCAACTTCAGCGATGCCAAAGGCTACTGGGAGGACATTGCCATTAACATCAATTGTTGTAAACATCGACAACACACCCATATACTTTCCTCTTAGATATGTGGCATCAATTCTAATCAATTTACGTAGATAAGACCTGAATACTCTTCTACAAGCTCCAAAACCCCAAAAACAGTGTTCGAACTGATTATCCTCATTCCTGTGTAGTGTCATATAGATTTCAGGATCCCTGACTCTTAACTTACGTGGATATAGTGAAAAATCTCTATATGCTTGATCATAATCTCCAACGACTTTCTTATCGCTTTCTCCCGAGCTATGTATATTTTTCTGTATGATATAGTTACTCCAAACCTAACTTTTATATCTGACATAATCATACTTGGTTTGTACTGTTCATTAGTAAGAAAATGCTCTTCAACAAAAGACGTTACAAAGGAGGAAGAGCATGTTTGGTGATCAACACTTTCCCTAATAGTGCCACATTGGTGTTCCTTTACATATTTCGTAACAGTGAACTCTACATCCCCCAGGCAACTACTCTCCATGCACATGGTTGATTGAAGTAGACACCTTTTACTTTATTTTTTCGGGTGTCAACTGGATTATATTTATATATTTAACCATGACATATTTAACAAGTGCATTTTTACACTCTTGTTGAGACGAAAAAATCTGCCCGACACAAAATTCATGCTCATCTATTGCCTCTTCAATTGACCTTTGGAACAGTCGAGAATTTAGAATATATGGATCATCAACTATTGGGAACTCCTCCTTTAAGTCACTATATTGCTCTAGGGAGATTTCATATTGTTCAATCTACATATTATCAGCTAAGAATTCTTGTATATTTGTATTGCATTGTAATTCCTCTCCAATTCGGGGTATAATGCTCTATCTCCTCACTCTAAGTAGGCTCAAAGTAATCAACAAGCGTTGTACAAGGATTCAAAACCTCATCTTCTAGAAGACTTGCTTCTTCATTTAAATCAAATGTCAACATGCTGCTTGTATTTTTATTTGTGTTTTGCACACCACTATACTCAGAAGATGATGGAATATTTGTTCTAGATAATTCTCCTATATTAACTTCATGTCCCCTGCAAGAATTTTCATCAAACGTATTCCATATCTCAGAGAGAATTTCTTCAGTAATATGATCGTCTATGATAAAAAAATTTAAAAACTAATTTAGTAACATTACATCTACATAATCAAGTGTTGTTGTACATATTAATTTAGTAAAGACCACATAACGTTAGATATGGTGTACATTAGATTTTTCATAATTTATCAATGGTGGTGACAGAATCCAACTGATAGACATAGGGTTTTTGTAATTTTGCATATTTTCAACCACTAGGATGGGTTGAGCAAGGAAAGGTATATATGTTGTAAAATCTAAGTTTTAACTAAAGATCACATTGAGCCTAATAACATCCCATATCAGACCCATGTTGGGCCTGATAGGGGATGATATCAGGCCCAACTTAGGCCTAATATAGGATGATATCATGCCCGCATTGAAGCAGAAACATCTCATAACATTGGACAACGACTGAGAGCCCTAAATAAGCAAAGGATAGCACAATTTAACTCCTTGCAACACCAGAAACTCACAACATGTTAGATAGGTGTAATAAAAAATGTTTAGGTCAATTAGTGGGTTTTGGTTAAAATCCACTGATGGATTTAGGTTAATTGAATTTATGCAAACTCTAGATAACTACGACGGGTTGAGCAATGAGAAGGTAGATATGGTATCAAACCAAAATTTTGATCAACGAAGAAAGTGGACCTGATATGATCGCATATCCAACCCAATGTGTTGTTACCTACCATATCAACCTAACTTGTATGAGCAACGTCTAGCTGAAATCTAGCAACACATTGGAGCACCTTGCAAACTAATTAAGTGATGAAGTATATCATATTACAGGTATTGTTCAATATTTATTCTCCACACATCCAATAACATCATAAACACGATTTTTTCATCACCCTTTGTGTCACGCCCCCAAAGGAGTCCATGTCCGAAGAAATTTCGACAGCATCTCCCCTGTACGGGTGACAATCTGACGCATTACTACATACAAAATATACATCAGCCACATTCGGCTGGAATTTATACACAACCACGCAGATTATATCATCAACCCACTCGGCTGGAACAAAACAAACACAACCACGCAGTTTAATAAGCCTACACGTCTGAAAGTAAACACACAACAACGTAAATGCAGTGGAAAAACACAAAACAATATGAACATAAGACCAACAACGGCACTAACAAAAAAATACCTGAAATCACCAGACTTGACTCCAAAGTTCACATCGACTTATTGAAAAGCAAAAATACACAAAATCAACATACCACCCAAACGATAACAAAACCCAAAAAAAAAAAAGAAACTACTCTCGAGTGTGACATAGGACCCAGGACTGGCGGCCGACATCTCTCCAAGCATCCATGACTCATCTACCTGTTACCTGGCGAAATAAAACCATTTTGTGGGGTGGTGAGTATTGGAACTCAGCGGATAAAGATAAGATAGTGCATGAACATAATATACAGATAGAAAGTGTCAAAAGTATACAGTCTCATAAGAGGAAATAGCAGATACTAAAATAGAATCAAAACAAATGCTCATACCTGAAATCATATCCTAGGCTAGGTATAGTAGGTTAGAACTGGTACTAATCTGCTACAGTACTGCTCATAACTACAGAGGTAATAAGCAAGGTATATATAAATTTCCAATGACTAAACATCGGCAACGAGAATATATCTCAACACAAGCACATCAGCATATGCGAACAATAGCAATAAATAAGCAATAACAGCATATATAAACAGCAACAGCCAATACAAATATAATAACAACAGCGTATGCACGGATGGTCACTCCCGCCCATCTCTCTGCACCATGACCCCTGTATGGTCGAAAGGTCGGGTCAGTGACAGACTGTACACCGCTCCAGCTACCACTCACACGAGTGGCCGAGGGGACAGTTGCATAGTAGGTAACTAGTTACATCTGCGACGGGGTCCCTGCTGCTCGTAACTCCAGCTACCACTCACACGAGTGGCCGAGTGCGGCACGACAGGACAAGCGGCATCAACTCCAGCTACCACTCTATCGAGTGGCCGAGGATGCGGCATGCATTCAATGAAATGATGCGAACAATGCAACAGTCATTATATATATATATATATATATATATATATATATATATAATCAGAAACAGGTATGCTACATGAAGCCAGCATGCTCAATATCGTACATAAATAAGCAACAGTTAAAGTATACAAACATGGTATCTAGTATCTGCTACCGATCATGGACAACAAAAGAGACTGTATAGATATGGAAACGAATTTCTCAAAGATTGCGTGGAAGTATCAAGCGCAGGAAAATAAGAGTGGAGTCAAGGTAAAATTAGTCCTTATCCAAAATAATTCATGCACTAAGGTCAAAGTACTAAAAGAAAACAAAGTAAGAAGTACCCGCCTTTATATGTAGATCGAGTCAACCATCTTCAATCAACGTCCTGCAAATCACGTGATGTACAATTTAGCTAATTTCACAAACGACACTAGCTAAACTGAAACCTAACTTAATTAGGAAAAAACCCTAGTTCAACTATGAACCTCGATTCACCCAAATCCAATGAATAAATCCTTAATTAAAATCCACACCATCTAAATCTATCCCAACCGGAAAGAAAACAAACCGAAATCATAATCAAGCATGGACACAAATCAACTTTAGAACACCACCAATGGAAATCTTCCCCAAGGGATCCAAAGAATATTGAAATCATCTCAAGAGCATAGACCATATTGAAATCTCATTACAACCTCCTTAGTCTACCCACTACATCACAACCAGCTAAAGAGAAACCCATTAACCAATTCCCAATAGCAAAAGCCATCTAGCAATCATACAACAAACCTCAAATTCATAGTTAACTACTGAAACCAGAACAGCGACAACAAACCTCGTTTCGGCCAAAATTCCGTTCCAAAACTCGAAATACCGCATAAAGTAGCATGAACATTGGTAATGACCAACCACAATCTGTCCAACCGAAATCAAAGCCAAGGAAAAGAACAACGCTACTTGAAACAAAAGAAAAAAACTCATCTGGAATCAGACTCCATTAATATCCAAACCGTCACAGAGCACAAACGTATCGGTAGGTCCAGGAAATCACAAACATGCACTAAAATCCCTTGCCTACAACCTTAGAAATCATATTACAACCTACTACTTTTATCCCCTAAATAATAGATAACTTGAGGAAAAACATTGATCTAAGACAGGGACATCATTTGGATCACTTACAAACCTACATGAGGAAACGCCTATCTATACATCCCGAATCCTTTTCAAATAGAATACAACCAACACAAGAAAACAAAAACTCGATGAATAAACAAGAACCATCTTGGAAAAACCAGAACCTCATTAAACAATATCTATCTGAAACTTCAAATCTCTCTAGAGCAATAAATCAAGCAATGCCACAAAAATCCGGACCATCCTCTAATCCCTACGCTTAGCTACCAAGGGAGACAAACTTCCATACCTACTAGGGGAAAGATCACCGGTGGTGATGGCTCAAGAGGGGAGAAGAGGCCGGCGGTGGTTTGGGGATGAGGGATCAAACAACTGCTTCCCAGCGATGGCGGTTAGAGGACCTACGGTAATTGTGTGCGGTGGCGAGCGTCTCCGATGCTGGCGTGAGGAGGAAGAGAGAAAGGGGTCGGATGCTCGTTCAAGGAGAGGAAAACGCCGGCTGTGCGGTGCTCGTGCGAGGGAGAAAGGTCGGCACAGGTGCGGAAACTCGGCGGCTGTTGCTCGACGGAGAAAAGGACTGATGACGGCTTGGGGAGAAGAGGCTCGGCGGAGGAGGGGGGAGCGGCGTCGGGCGGCAGTGAGGAGGGAAAGGGGAAGCTCGGCACCGTGGGAGAAGGGGAAGCTAGGGCACGAGCAAAGGGTTTAGCGCCGAGAGCTTAGGGGAGAAGATATTTATATTTAGAACTTAGGATTCGGTAAATCAAATTTAAGTTTATTCCTCAATCAACTCCCATATTTGGGTATTCCAAATAGACTTTTCTCAAGCCCACAAGTGCATCCCCTCTAAATATGTCGTACAGGCTCCAATTAAATCCCAGAAAATTTCTATAAATTTCTAAAAATTCCATTAAGGTTTTTCGTCTATTAAAGCTTATTATTTAATTATTATTTATTGCCGTATTTTACATTCTCCCCCACTAATAAAAATTTGGTCTTCAAATTTACGACCTAATTGTGTTAAACAACAAATGACATGTTTTATCGCCATCCAATCTAAGCTTAGGATAATGTCAAACCCCACCTTTTCCCACACTTGTAGATCCATCACAAGTGTCTAACCATCTAAGTCCAAAGAGCATTCTTGACCTCTTGACTTATATTAAATACCCCTTTAGATGGTACAGATACTGTTAACTCATGCGTCCGACGTGTAGGTAACTCCCGATCTTATCCAAAGATACCCGAGAGACGAACGAATGAGAACTACCAGTATATATCAGTAGATCTACACTAATGTATAAAGTGGTTAATACCTCGGAAGTCCAATCCCTTAGCCTGCTGCGCCTCCTCCCGTGTGACGGCATAACCACGACCCACCTCTGCACTCGATGGTAGCATCCCTGAAGTAGACTGATGTGGAAGTGGAGGAGCGACACCCTGCTGTTGCTGCCGGTACTGAGGCTGAGGTTGCGGCTGGAATGACTGATAGGGCTGGGATGGAAGTGCAGGGTCTTGCTGTACCGGATATGTCTGATAAGGGGACGCTGCAGTAGAGTACTGCGTGGTCGCTGGCATCACTGGATACTCCTGACTCTGGATATGGTACACTTTTCCCTGGGGCCCCGACAGTTGTCGTTGATACGAAGCGTTCTGAGTCCTCTGAGGTCCTTTCTGCTGTCGTGGCTGGGCGGGTCGGCCTCCCTGAGTGATATCTTGAGTCGTCTCCAACTGAGCCTTCAGAGGGCAATTCTGACTCTCGTGCCCTAGAAGCTTACAATAGAAGCATATAGCGTGATCCAACGGGCAATCGTTTTTGGTATGACTTTTGGAGCCACACTAAAAACACATGATCCCTCCAAAGTTGTTCTTCCGGTCTCGTTGAGAGGAACGAGAACCCCCACCCGAGGTTCGCCTTGTCTTCTAAGGTGGAGAGGACCCTCCTGAAGTAACCTGTGAGCTTTGCCCTCTTTTCTCTTTCTTCTGTGTCACTTGTTTATTATTACTTTTTTCCAAATTCACCTGTTGCTGAGTCATCTCAATGAATAACGCCCGATCTAAGACCTCTCGATAGGAACTACCGGGAAATCCGGACATCTTGAGTCGTATGTATGCCGTCGGTCCCTGAGTAAACTGATGCATCCGATCATAATCCTGAGCCACCAGATGAGGACAAAACTCGGCCAATCTACTGAATTCTGCATTATACTCCATCACAGAACGGTCGCCTTGCTTGAGGTTCAGAAACTCTTGACGACGGTCTAGACAAAATGTAACCGGGAAATACTGTCTCGCAAATGCCTCTCGGTACATCTGCCACGTGATGTGTTGATCCCCAAAGATCGTCTTCTGCATGTTCCACCAAGTGACGGCTTGATCCCGAAGATGATATGCATCCAACTCCACCTTCTCTTCATCTGTACACTTCATGTACCAAAATGTGCCCTCCAAGTTCTTCAACCAGCTACGAGCCGCCCAAGGGTCAGCACCCCCATGAAACAGAGTAGTTCGATCTTTCACAGACTTCGCCAACAATGGTATTCGGGCTCTATCCATCACCCAACCAGTAGTGTCTGGAGCAGGTATAGAAGGTGGTACCCCCGGCGTCCATAACTCATTCTCCCTAGTAGAGGTTGGAGGATTCCGATCACTGCTACCTGAATCAACCTCATTCGGGTTTCCTGTAAACTCCATCTCTTGGCCAGTAGGTTCGGGACCCATCGATACCATGAGTTGTTTTCGTGGTCGACCTTGTCCACGGTGATGCATAGCAGTTGACCCTTTTCGTGCCATTCCTGTTAATAATAAGTATGTAAGGAAAATGATTTAGCAGTGGATCACTCACATCCTATAACTCGGAGATGTCCTGCCGCTGCCTAGTCCCAAAACTCAAGAGTCACATCAAGGGGTCGAAGCCAAATCGAAATCTCAAAAAAATAAAACCCAGAACACGGAATTAACTCGAAAAAATCATAAAGCAAACCAAGATCGAAACCACTCTGATACCATAAAATTGTCACGCCCCCAAAGGAGTCCCTGTCCGAAGAAATTTCGACAGCATCTCCCCTGTACGGGTGACAATCTGACGCATTACTACATACAAAATATACCTCAGCCACATTCGGCTGGAATTTATACACAAACACACAGTTTATATCATCAGCCCACTCGGCTGGAACAAAACAAACACAACCACGCAGTTTAATAAGCCTACACGGCTGAAAGTAAACATACAACAACATAAATGCAGCGGAAAAACACAAAACAATATGAACATAAGACCAAAAACGGCACTAACAAAAAAAATACCTGAAATCACCAGACTTGACTCTAAAGTTCACATCGACTTATTGAAAAGCAAAAATACACAAAATCAACATACCACCCAAACGATAACAAAACCCCAAAAAAAAAGAAACTACTCTCGAGTGTGACATAGGACCCAGGACTGGCGGCCGACATCTCTCCAAGCATCCATGACTCATATACCTGTTACCTGGCGAAAGAAAATCATTTTGTGGGGTGGTGAGTATTGGAACTCAGCGGGTAAAAATAAGATAGTACATGAACATAATATACAGATAGAAAGTGCCAAAAATATACAGTCTCATAAGAGGAAATAGCAGATACTAAAATAGAATCAAAACAAATGCTCATACCTGAAACCATATCCTAGGCTAGGTATAGTAGGTTAGAACTGGTACTAATCTGCTACAGTACTGCTCATAACTACAGAAGTAATAAGCAAGGTATATACAAATTTCCAATGACTAAACATCGGCAACGAGAATATATCTCAACACAAACACATCAGCATATGCGAACAACAGCAGTAAATAAGCAATAACAGCATATATAAACAGCAGCAGCCAATACAAATATAATAACAACAGCATATGCACGGATGGTCACTTCCGCCCACCTCTCTGCACCATGACCCCTGTATGGTCGAGAGGCCGGGTCAGTGACAAACTGTACACCGCTCCAGCTACCACTCACACGAGTGGCCGAGGGGACAGTTGCATAGTAGCTAACTAGCTACATCTGTGACGGGGTCCCTGCTGCTCGTAACTCCAGCTACCACTCACACGAGTGGCCGAGTGTGACACGACAGGACAAGCGACATCAACTCCAGCTACCACTCTCTCGAGTGGCCGAGGATGCGGCATGCATGCAATGACATGATTCGAACAATGCAACAGTCATCATATATATATATATATATAAGCAGAAACAGGTATGCTACATGAAGCCAGCATGCTCAATATCGTACATAAATAAGCAACAGTTAAAGCATACAAACATGGTATCCAGTATCTGCTACCAATCATGGACAACAAAAGAGACTGTATAGATATGGAAACGAATTTCTCAAAGATTGCGTGGAAGTATCAAGCGCAGGAAAATAAGAGTTGAGTCAAGGTAAAAACAGTCCTTATCCAAAATAATTCATGCACTAAGGTCAAAGTACTAAAAGAAAACAAAGCAAGAAGTACCCGCCTTTATATGTAGATCGAGTCAACCATCTTCAATCAACGTCCTGCAAATCACGTGATGTACAATTTAACTAATTTCACAAACGACACTAGCTAAACCGAAACCTAACTTAATTAGGAAAAAGCCCTAGTTCAACTATGAACCTCGATTCACCCAAATCCAATAAATAAATCCTTAATTAAAATCTACACCATCTAAATCTATCCCAACCGGAAAGAAAACAAACCGAAATCATAATCAAGCATGGACACAAATCAACTTTAGAACACCACCAATGGAAATCTTCCCCAAGGGATCCAAAGAATATTGAAATCATCTCAAGAGCATAGACCATATTGAAATCTCATTACAACCTCCTTAGTCTACCCACTACATCACAACCAGCTAAAGAGAAACCCATTAACTAATTCCCAATAGCACAAGTCATCTAGCAATCATACAACAAACCTCAAATTCATAGTTAACTACTGAAACCAGAACAACGACAACAAACCTCGTTTCGGCCAAAATTCCGTTCCAAAACTCGAAATACCGCATAAAGTAGCATGAACATTTGTAATGACCAACCACAATCTGTCCAACCGAAATCAAAGCCAAGGAAAAGAACAACGCTACTTGAAACAAAAGAAAAAAAACTCATCCGGAATCAGACTCCATTAATATCCAAACCGTCACAGAGCACAAACGTATCGGTAGGTCCAGGAAATCACAAACATGCACTAAAATTCCTTGCCTACAACCTTAGAAATCATATTACAACCTACTACTTTTATCCCCTAAATAATAGATAACTTGAGGAAAAACATTGATCTAAGACAGGGACATCATTTGGATCACTTACAAACCTACATGAGGAAACACCTATCTATACATCCCGAACCCTTTTCAAATAGAATACAACCAACACAAGAAAACAAAAACTCGATGAATAAACAAGAACCATCTTGGAAAAACCAGAACCTCATTAAACAATATCTATCTGAAACTTCAAATCTCTCTAGAGCAATAAATCAAGCAATGCCACAAAAATCCGAACCATCCTTTAATCCCTATGCTTAGCTACCAAGGGAGACAAACTTCCATACCTACTAGGGGAAAGATCACTGGTGGTGATGGCTCAAGAGGGGAGAAGAGGCCGGCGGTGGTTTGGGGATGAGGGATCAAACAACTGCTTCCCAGCGATGGCGGTTAGAGGACCTGCGGCAATCGTATGCGGTGGCGAGCGTCTCCGATGCTGGCGTGAGGAGGAAGAGAGAAAGGGGTCAGATGCTCGTGCAAGGAGAGGAAAACGCCGGCTGTGCGGTGCTCGTGCGAGGGAGAATGGTCGGCACAGGTGCGGAAACTCGGTGGCTGTTGCTCGACGGAGAAAAGGACTGATGACGGCTTGGGGAGAAGAGGCTCGGTAGAGGAGGGGGGAGCGGCGTCGAGCGACAGTGAGGAGGGAAAGGGGAAACTCGGCGTCGCGGGGGAAGGGGAAGCTAGGGCACGGGCAAAGGGTTTGGCGCCGAGAGCTTAGGGGAGAAGATATTTATATTTATAACTTAGGATTTGGTAAATCAAATTTAAGTTTATTCCTCAATCAACTCCCATATTTGAGTATTCCAAATTGACTTTTCTCAAGCCCACAAGTGCATCCTCTCTAAATATGTCGTACAGGCTCCAATTAAATTTCAGAAAATTTTTATAAATTTCTAAAAATTCCATTAAAATTATCGTCTATTAAAGCTTATTATTTAATTATTATTTGTTGCCGTATTTTATACTTTGCTACAAAAGTGATTTTTTTTTAAACAATACTAACCTATTTTACCGTAATAAATTTATACATATATTGATAAATCTTTATATGTCTTTTTCTACTAATTTAACTCTTGTTAGAAGTTTGTCATTCAACGTTGAGGATGTTAATCGTTGTTGTCCTTTGAATTCATCTTGTGCAATTCTGTCGATCATCATGAGGATGTATGATAAGTGGAGTTTATAATCATTTAGTGTTTATAAGATCAGGAAGAGAAATGGAGAACATGTGCATCCAAATTACAAATTTGATTTATAATTAAAAAGGTGATTTGGATACTTAAAAATGATGAATTAGAAACAGTGGTTGACGGAAGAGTTAACAGAGAAATTATAATTTTTTTATGCACCTTTTGATACAAAGAGAACTACGATACTTCTTTTTGATAGATTACATATTCTACCCCTACGCCTTTGTAAAATGCAGATGCTCCAATAAAGGTGATACAAGTAGGGTTTTACGGGATCTATTTAAGTCGTCCCTACGGTTGTCGCTTGACGCGCCGACGCGATGCTTCACTCCCTGGTCCGCCGCCATGCGCTCCCTCCGTCGACGCAACTCCGTTGCGTCTTCTTCTCCACCGGCACATCCGTCTCCTCCTCAGGCACTACCGCTTCTCCCGATCCCCATTTCATGGTCGAGTACCTCGTGAATACATGCGGGTTCTCCGCCGACGACGCTTCCAAGGTCTCAAAGTCGCTCCCCTGCTTTCAGTCCACCGAGAAGCCCGATGCTGTTCTTGGATTCTTCAGATCTCATGGCCTTGATGGTGCTAATCTCATAAAGATAATATCTTGGAGGCCAGGATTTCTCTGCGGGGATGTGGAGAACAGTCTCGCTCCAAAGTTTAAAATTTTGCGCGACATGGGGTTATCTGAGTCCGACATCGCCAATGCCGTTTTGCGGCACCCCTTCATTCTCTACCTCGACGCCCAGAACGCGCTTCTCCCCAGATTGAAGGCTTGGGAATGTTTATTTGGATCGAAGGAGATCCTCCTCAGGAATCTCCGGGGCTATAATAGGTTTTTGAGCGCCAGCATTGAGAATGTGGTATGCCCTAACTTGAACTTCTTACAGGATGAATGTGGTATTCCTGAAGACCGGGTTTCTCGTGTCATTAAAAGGCACCCCGGCTTCATCGTGCAGAATTCTGAATCCCTCCGGGCTTTGATAGATAGAGCTGAGGGGCTTGGAGTTCCTCGAGGATCTGGAATGTTCCTCTGGATTCTTGATGTCCTGCAACAGGTGAGCACGGAAAAATTTGAGGCCCAACTCAAGCTCATGAACAATTTTGGTTTGTCGAACTCAGATTTCATTTCTGCAATCAAGAAATTTCCACGCTTTTTACTCCTTTCCACAGAGTCATTGCAGAGAAAGATGGAATTTTTGGTCAATGTTGTTGGAAGTTCACCTTCAGACGTTGCTCTCCGCCCGGTACCTTTAGTGCTATGTTTGGAAAAGAGATTAATTCCTCGATTTCGTGTGATGGAGATATTGAAAGCTAAAGGGTTATGGAAATCAACAAACAAGTTACATGTATTTTTCTCATTATCTGGTCCAAAATTTTTGAAGCAGTATGTGCTCCCTTATGAAGATAAATTACCCAAACTGCGTGAAGTCTTGTGAGTTATAGCTGGGTTCAAAGGGAATAATCCAAACTGCTAACGAATGCAAGATTTACATAGGTTTGATTTTTATGACTGGATAAGCAATGATATTGAACCAATTTTGTGCTAGTTTTCATATGGTTTACTTGCCGTATTCATATTCTAGTCATGAGGATGTTAGGTTTTCTGAGTTCCATTTTGCAATCGGATTGAGTTGAAATGGATTTCTTGTAGTACTTTATCAGTTGAACTCCTTCCAATGAGAAGATATTTGTCGTTTAGAATCATCAAAGGAGAATGTTTTTCCCCCTTTGACAAGCAGAGTTGGATTTAAGTCTGAAAACAATACCCATCTGCCAAGATTACAGAGAAACCATTTTTAATTTTCATATTCTGTATCATACATGGCGTTGTTACTGTAGACATGAGAATGTTAGTCTTTCTGAGTTCCATTTTGAAACTCGATTGAGTTAAAAAGGATTTGTTGAGCAAGCAAAGTCAGATGTATGCTGCTGGGCTACACTACCCATCTGCAAGGTCATAGAGAACCCAATTTCTTTCAAATTAGTTGTAACATCAATCATTTTAATACTTTTGAAAGTCGAAGGAGCTTGAAGCCATGTGAGTTGTAGCTGAGTTTGAAGGAATAACCAACAGCTGAAGGGTTTATTTGTGTATGAGTTTCTTTTCGATGATATTGAACCATTCTTGCTCTAGTTTCTCATATAGTTTGCTTATTACTTTCCTAGTTCGTCAATTATAAAGGTAACTGCTAATGTAAACATGAGGATGCTATATTTATACAAAATTCCTTTTTTTACAACCTGTTTGACTTGCAAAGCGCTTATTTAGGAACTTGTCAGTTGAACTCCTCGCACAGGAAAAGACATAGTGTCTTTTAAATTGTAAAAAAGTTATTTTTTTTTTCTTTTTTCTTCCAGCAAAATTTGGCTCATGTTGTAGTGCAGTGATATGTGCCAAGGTTAGTGAAAAATCACTTTCCTTCTATTCGAGTTAGAAGCTTCTTTGTCCAGCTTCATTGAAAGTTTCACTCTTAAATTTCCTTGTTTGGTAACACAAAAATTACTGTCTATTTCTGAATGTTGTCAATTGCAAATTCTTACAGATGTGTGAAGTATTGTTTGCCTGTGATGAGTTTCTTTTCTAGATAAGCAATGATATTGAACAATTCTTGTTCTAGTTTCTCATATGGTTTACTTTACGGTGACATCTGCCAAGGTTAGTGAGAAATCACTTTCCTTTTATTCCAGTAAAGTTTGGTTCATGTTGAGCATCATTGAACGTGTCACTCGTATTATGTCAATAGAGTCGGTCACCTACATAAGTTTCCTTGTTTGTTAACACACAAATTACAGTCTATTTCTGAATGTTGTAAATTACAAATTCTTACATATATGTGAAGCACTGTTTGCTTGAGATTCTTCTTGTATAGAAATTTAAATTGTAAATCGATCATAAAAATCTTATACTAGCTGGGACAATCGCCAAGGCAGTTTTGTTGGGTGATTTACCCTCTGCTGCTTCCGCAATCTACTCTTTGCAGAGAGGTATTTTTTTTTTTTCTATCTTTTACCTTATTGTTTAAATTCTTTAATTTTATGTTCCTATTTACAAGTTGTTTGATTGGATTTATAAAGCTGGATAATCTATTTTATGTGTTATGTTTTTTTTATGGCAATTTGATAAAATTTGATTTATTTATAAACATGATTAGTTGAATCAATCAGAATTGAAACGAAACTTGTAATATTAGAGCAAAAGCTGATATCATTCACCTCTTTAGCATTGTTGGTCTCATGGCTAGATATGAGACGGAGTGTATTTTATCTTAGTACAACAGTCTTTTGCATAACGAAATTAGGCACCTAATGAGAGTTACTTTAAGGATTTGATATAATTTTGCACAGTGTTCATTGTTTTAAAAAACTACGTCTATTGCTCCAGGGGCGGATGTAAGGGGTGGCAGGCCTGGGCTGTAGCCCAGGCCTGGATTTGGCCCATTCTCTATTAAATAGCATTATAGCATAATAAGAAAAAAAAATTATGCTTCGTTACTTAACCTACCTGCCACCCCTTTCATCCGTCGCAGCCCGCAGGTGACATCGAGCTTCACGCAGGCAACACCGAGCTTCACGAAGGCGAAGTCGAGGTCTCGAGGAGGTATACCGACTATACATAAGATCTCCTCTTTTCCCCCTCAATCATCCTCTTTGAGTTTTTTCCCCCTTCGATCTCCTCTTTTCCCTCGCAACCTACCGCTCAATTTTAACTTTTAATGTATCAACTGAATTAGGGAACTATTGGTGTTAGATGGTTGTAGACTTGTAGTTTCCAAACGGACCAAACCGTACTAGAAAATTATACAGTTTTCACTTTTCAGCAAGCAACCAAAAGGGAATTGGCGAATTGCAATGCATTTTAATTTTGAATTTGTTAATGTTATATCAATTTGTTAATGTTATATCAATGGGCATTAAGGAGTTCTATGACATTCTTTATAGGTTTTTTAGTTTCCTTATTTCAATGCTTCTTATTTATAGTTTCAATGCAACACGAATTTTAGGTTTTCCATATCCTATTTCTTGTTTGTTTTTGTGATTTTGTTTAGTATTAAGAATGGTAATATGATATGTATTTCAGCATTTGAGTAGTATTATACGGAAAAAATATGGAAACATTAAAGGGTTGTTAGGCGAACCTTCAGGAATTCTACCTAGATCTATAAATATCAAATTACCTACACTATATCATGAATAATGATCAAGGATAATTCCTAATAGCTGTTGTATCTCATGCAGGTACTGGATACTCTAAACTAAGGTACTGGATACTCTAAACTAAGGTATTGGATACTTTAAACTAAGCTTGTTTCAGACAGAAAATCAAATGAAATTGTAAATTTGACACTGAGTTTCAAAAAAAATTCATTATTCTAATATGATTTAGGAATTAGGACATCAACTTTAAATTAATAATCATTATTAGAGATTATTTCTGTATATTTGGATAATACAAATCTATAGATTATATTTAATTATTTATTCCTAATTAGATGAATATTTGTAGAATTAATGATGCATGACTATTTAGTATTTACATAATTATCAAAAATTTTGGTTGAAGCTTCAATCTTCTTAAAGTTGTATTAGTTATTTCTAGTTTTGTTTGAGATTATGTAACTATTAATAATATAATTGGTTTGCTTAATAGGGTTTAATTTTGCAGATTGAAAATGGAAAATCATCAACCTGTTATGAAAAGGGGGAAAACTTTATTATCTTTTTTTTTTTTGAAAAAAAAGACCAATATGAAGGTTCCTCAATTCCTAATGATGTCCCCCCTTCGGTAGCCACATCTTCTGAATTCATAGAGTCTTCACCTTCTAATCCTGTCATAAAATTATCTGTTTCTATTGAACGTGATCCGGGGAAGAGGAAACAAATATGTGAATATCCAATAAATGAACGAGACCAAGTTCGACGAGCTTACCTAAATGCTGGACCATATCAACCGAAACTTTTGACATATCAACGAACACAATTTGGTAAGCAAACACGTAGAGTCCAAGAACATTGGTATAATAAGTTTCGATGGTTGGAATACTCTTCTTCAACAGATAAGGCATATTGCTTTTATTGCTTTCTTTTTCTTACCGATCCTACTCAACCAAACCTTTCATCATTGGCCATCGATGGATTTAACAGTTGGAAGAGGGTATGTAATGGAGATAAGTGTGCATTTCTCACTCATGTTGGTACCTCATCTTCATCACATCATAATACATTTTTGAGAAAGGCCGAAGGTTTAATGAAACCATCTCAGCATATTGACAAAGTAATGCTTGCTGTATCAAGTGAGGAAGTTCAGAAAAATCGTCTGCGTCTTTAAACCACAATTACAAGTGTGCGGTGGCTTGCACTTCAAGGTTGTTCTTTCAGGGGGCATAACGAATCATCTAAGTCATTGAATCGAGGAAATTTTCTTGAATTGTTGGATGCTTTTGGACGACTTAATAAAGAAGTTGGAGATGTATTGAGTAGTGCTGCAAGAAATAATACATACACTTCTCCAGAAGTACAAAAAGAGGTTTTGAATATTATGGCCAATAAAGTCCGACAAAGAATTCGAAGTGAAATTGGGGATGCAAGCTTTTGTATTCTTGTTAATGAAGCACAGGATGAATCTAAACGTGAGCAAATGGCTCTTATCTTGAGGTTCGTGAATAGCAACGGGATTCTAACAGAACGATTTTTTGAAATCAAAAGTGTTAGTGATACTACCTCATTGACACTCAAAAACACAGTTAGTGATATTCTTGTTCATTACAACCTTCCAGTTCAGAACATGAGAGGCCAAGGGTATGATGGGGCTAGTAATATGCGGGGTGCTTGGAATGAACTATAGGCTTTATTTCTCAAAGATTGTCCATATGCATATTATGTACATTGTTTTGCACACAGATTACAATTAACATTGGTTTCAGCAGCTAAGGATGTTCGAGATATTTGGGATTTCTTCTCTCATTTGGATATGTTGTTAATATGATGACGTCTTCTCCTAAGCGTCTTTGTGAGTTGCAAATTACTCAAAGAAGAGAAATAGAGCATTTGCTAGAAATTGGAGAACGTAATCCAGGACGTGGGGCTAATCAGATTGGTAACTTGCAACGAGCAGGGGCAACTCGTTGGAGTTCTCATTATGACTCTGTAAAGAGTTTGATAGATATGTATGGTGCTACTTGTAAGGTGCTTGAGCATCTAAGTGAGCATAGTTCAAATACAAGTTCTCAGGCTGAAGTTGGTGGTATATATAAAAACATAACAAGCTTCAAATTTGTATTTGTCTTGCATTTCATGCGTAGGATTTTGGCCATCACTGATATTTTGTGTCAGGCCCTCTAGAAGAAAACTCAAGATATTTTAACTGCAATGAGATTTGTCTACAGTACAAAAATTGTCATTCAAGCATTGAGGGAAGATGGCTGGGAAGAATTTCTACAGGAAGTGACTTCATTTTGCTCAAAACATGATGTTTACATACCTGACTTCAACAGTTCATATAGGGTTGGTCATTCCCGTGGGCGAGAGTATCCTACAGTTGAGCATCATTATCATTTTGATGTTTTCAATAAAGCAATAGATTTTCTTCTGATGGAGTTAAATACAAGATTTAATGAAACATCAGTAGAACTCCTTTCTCTTAGCGCAGCATTGGACCCTAAAAATTCATTTGAATCATTCAACATAGATGACATTTGCAAGCTTGCAGAAAAGTTTTACCCTCAGGATTTTACAAAACAAGATATTTATTCCTTGAGAATTGAGTTGCAACATTATCAGAGTGATGTGATTTTTGAATCTCGATTTCAAGTATCCACTCTTTCTAATTTATGTCAGGAGTTGGTTGCGAGTAGAAGGTCAGAGAATTATGTTATGCTGACACGACTGATTTATCTTGTGTTGACATTACCCGTATCTACTGCTATAGTTGAAAGAGCTTTTTCAGCCATGAAACATATCAAAACTGCAATTCGTAACAAGATGGAGGATGGTTTTCTTGCTGATTGTATGACCATTTATATTGAGCAAGAATTTGCAATGAATATAGATGTAGATGTTAGGATCTTTGTGTTCGGCTAGAGGGGGGGTGAATAGCCTTTCTTTCGTTTTTCACCTACAACTTGTTAGTGGAAGATAAAGGAAACAAATGAACAAGTATGAAAACAAAAGTTCAATGCTAACTCCCTTTGTTTACTTGGTCTCCACCTCCTTGAGGTGACTAATCCAAGGCGCACACACCCACACAATGAAGTTCCACTATAGACTTCTCCTTCTCGAATGACAATCGAAGGTGGAGAAATCCTTACACAATCTCCTCTTCCTTTTACAAAGTGAAAGTTAGGATCAGAAGGAAGAGTATGAGTGTCTGTAGGTTTGAGGATCACTTGATGAGCACTTTTTCAGTTTTAGAACAGTTGATCCTCTCCAAGCTCTTAAGAATTGCTTTTATAGTTTTCCCGACATCAGTCGACTGGTATACCTATCAGTCGACTGATGGGCTTTAACGGCACTAAGGATTTGACTAGATTTTGAGCCGCCACTTCATAACGGTCATCTACCAGTCGACTGGTACCATCACCAGTCGACTGGTACTTGCCTCCAGTTACCCTGGCGACATTCTGTCCATTCTGTGCCTTGGTACCAGTCGACTGGTGTAAGTATCAGTCGACTGGTACCTTATACTTCTGAAAATTACAGCATTTTGTACCATCTCAGTTTTACATTATTTTATACACTTGAATTTACTTCCTTAGCTTAGACTTCAAGCCTCCAAGCACCTTCCCTCAGCCTTACGCCCCTAGGATGCTTCTGTCTCCACGACTCCTCATCCTTGCGCTTGCCTTCAAGGGCTACCTTTGGCTCCGTCATGCTAAGTCTCCTTTTTGCCAATAGATCACACCTCCGGATCTTTCCTTGCCAAAACTTCATACTTGGTCTTTTCTTTGTATCTGCTCACTCAATACTTATGTTAGATCACAATTAATGCCTAGCTTAAACTATTTTAACCAAACATCAATAATGAGTAATGTCTTCAGCAAGATTGCTCCAACAATCTCCCCCTTTTTGATGTTTGGCAAAATGTGTTTAAGTTAGGTCTTTAAATATACAACATCTAGAAAGTATGATGATATTCACGAAGCATAAGCATACAAAATATCTTCATATAACATGAATGAAGTATAAGCATACAAAGTATAAGCATACAAAATATCTTCATATAACATGAATCATGAATGAAGCATAAGCATACGAAATATCTAACTTAAGATATCCACATCTCCCCCTTTTTGTCACACACAAAAAAAGGTTACAACTCCCCCTTAATCCATGATATCGTCTAAGAGCAAGGGATAGGAAGACACAAATGACAGATAATAACAGAAGACATAGGCGAATATAAAGGAGCTGACAAACTAGCAAGAAAAATAAGCACGAGTCACATAATGTCATAACACCAAGCGTACATCATAGTCAGGAAGCTAAATGTTCGAGATGAACAAAATATAGCACTGTCGAAGCCAAAACACATCTCGACATCACCACACAAAGAAAACCAGAAGCATAGTCCTAGTGATCATCACTGGGAGGAGGTGGAGGAGCCTGGTATGTCAGATCCCAGCGCTGCAGCATCGCATACATATCTGCCTGACGCTGCTGAGAAGCAGTCCAGTCCTGCCGGAACCCCCGAAACTCCTGAAACCCCTGGCGTACTGTCTCCTCCAGCTGAGTCAATCGAGCCTCGATAGTCACAGGGACTAGATGCGGTGCCAATGCAGGAGGAGGTACGTCAGCCTCCTCAGCGTCAGAATCATCCGCCTCCTGAGCACGCCATACCATCTCCCCCTGGCGTCGCTCAATACCTGCAAGAGACATCTGGCGGGCCCCAATCTGATCATAGTCCTTAGATAATTGATGCAGTTGACCCCTCATGACATCGAGACCCCGAGAAGCAAAGAAAGACGTCAGGATGTGACAGTAAGGCATGTACAACTTCTCATTAGAAGGACTAGAGAAGTGCACGATGGACTCAAAGACGTGAAGAGCGATGTTGATGTCGAGCCGGTGCTCCAAAGCATACATCATGACCAGATGGGGCAGCCGAATCTTGGCTTGCCCCGAGTGACTATAGGTAAGATACACCCAATAACAACCTTATAAAGGATGTTGCTGCGGGCAGACATACGGGTAGCATTGAAGATGCGTCGCAGAGGAGCTCGGGGGGCATTGAAGTAATACTGATGTATCACTTCAATGGACAAATGAGAGAGTGAATCGGTGAATGGCTCAACAACAGTAGGAAAACACGTAAAGGAGCTCTCAGAAGCCCGACACTCTAGAAAAGACTGGAGAATGCTGGGAGTGAACTCAATATCGACACAACCTACACGAGATACCCATGTATGACCTCCACTACCTCTAGGATGCAAATTGATGTAGAATTCCTTACATAAATCCAGATTGACTAAATGCGTGCAATGCACTAACCTATCTAAACCAAAATACTCAATGATCTCCATGACATCTGGCACAATTGTAGTAAAATAGGTCTGATTCAGATACTGACAGGGTATCATAGCGAAATCTGTAGCCGCAAATTGTTGTCGTGCGGCTTCGGTTCGGAATCGATCCCCCGAGGGAACGGGAGCAGACTGCCGGGAGGTTCCCTCACCAGCCCTGCGTTTTTGCCTAACCCTAAATATGGTAATGCAATGCATATGATCCAAAAATAACCCCAAAACAGGGAGAAGAGCACAGAATCACAGCAAAAACAGCAAAAACAGCAAAAACAGCAAGGTATTAGGGTTAAATCACACTTGATCTTGAGAAAAGATGAAGGAGAAGGATTACCTGCGTTCCATAGCCACGAAACCAAGGCAGAACCGAGGAAGAAAGAGGTGTGGTGAGGACACGAGCCGACTGGTGTGGAGAGGCCGCAGGAGAAACAAACTGAGCAATGAGGGAAGATGAGGACAGATCGAGAAAGAGAAGGAGGTTTAGACGGCCGGAGAGGACAAGAAACGGCGACGAGCCGCGCTGGAATCCAGGCGGCAGCAGGCGGCAGATGAAACTAGGGTTTCCATCGGGCCACTGCACGCGGAAGGATATATAAAAACGCGAGTACCAGTCGACTGATGCTTTCATCAGTCGATGGTGCCTAAAACAGAAACCCACGGAATCATTCTGTTCGCAAAGGTCACTGTTACCAGTCGACTGATACCAATTCTGCCCTTATTCTGCCCGAATTTCAGAAACCTACAGATAATTATACCAACCTCCAAAAATTCTCAAATTTGGTGAAGAAGTATATTTTAACCTTGTCTATTCGGGAAAAATATGTAGAAAAATATGTCTATCATAGATCCTAAGATTGACACATGCTTTAACACTAGTTGGATTATGTAGTATATCGGTGAGTGAAAGTCTCAATTTGAACTTCCCTATAGGTGCTGTACCTATATTAGAACAAGACTTCTTTCTTACACTTCTTTATATGGTATTTTCCATATCATCTTAAATTTCATACAATAGGTTGTGATATTTGGATTTGAAAGAAATATCCAATCATGTTCAAAGAGCTATGTACACATTGATTGTGCACAAGCCTTCCCAATGATTGGTCCACTTAAGGATTAATGTGACTAGATGTCATATTGGTCCAAAGTCATGTATCATGACAAACATGTGGAACCAAGGACATCATCCTAAACATCTCACATGGTTTCTAATTGAAGAAATACACAAGCAAGGCTCCTTAGGGCTATGTGAGAAGAAAAAGAACATAATGTGATGTAACAACATGCGATGCTATACTCACTATTCTACAAGACACATACCAAGTTCCCTCCTAATAGAGGTGAACTCTACTTCGGGCAAAGGCTTGGTAAAAATATCGGCAAGATTAGATTGAGATTCAACATAAAGTAGTTCAATGTCTCCCCTTGCCACATGATCTCTAATAAAATGATGTTTCACCTCAATGTGCTTTGTCCTAGAGTGATGCACCGGATTTTTGGTTAAGTTGATGGTGCTAATATTATCACACAACACCTTAACTTTAGAATAGTGACACTCATAATCTTCTAAAGTATGCATCATCCAAAGCAATTGAGCTACACAACTACCCATGGCCACATATTCGGCTTCGGTTGTGGATAAGGTCACACAAGGTTGTTTTCTACTACTCCAACTTACAAGGGAAGGTCCAAGAAATTGACAACCACCGCTAGTACTTTTTCTATCTAATTTGCAACCCGCATAATCGGAATCGGTATACCCAATCAACTCAAAATTCCTAGTCCGAGGATACCAAAGACCTACATTAAGAGTACTCTTGATGTATCTCAAAATTCTCTTTACCGCTACTAAGTGTGATTCTTTGGCACATGATTGGTATCTTGCACACATTCCTACGGCAAATATTATATCCGGTCTACTAGCGGTTAGGTATAGCAAACTACCAATCATGCTCCTATATAGTTTTGGATCAACTAATTTCCCTTCTTGATCACTATCTATCTTGGTATTAGTCCCCATAGGAGTAGATGCTCCTTTAGCATTTTCCAACCCAAATTTCTTAATAAGTTCTTTAGCAAATTTGGTTTGGTAAACATGGGTTCCTTCGCTAGTTTGCTTGACTTGTAATCCCAAAAAGAAACTCAATTCTCCAACAAGACTCATTTCAAACTCACTTTCCATGTGTTTGATAAAATCATGAAGAAGTTCATTATTTGTTGAGCCAAAAATGATGTCATCAACATAGACTTGTGCAACAAAAATTTCCCCATCCTTAGACTTTAGAAATAATGTTGGGTCAATTGTTCCTCTTCTAAAGTCCTTGGAGATTAGGAAGGATGAAAGTCTCTCATACCAAGCCCGAGGTGCTTGTTTTAACCCATATAATGCTTTCTTAAGCTTATAAACATGGTTTGGGCAATCTATATTTTCGAATCCGGGTGGTTGCTATACATAAACCTCTTCCTTAATGAAACCATTTAAGAAAGCCGATTTTACATCCATTTGGTGGAGTTTAAAACCCATGTAAGCGGCATATCCTAATAATATTCGGATGGACTCTAACCTAGCTACCGGAGCATAGGTTTCATCATAATCAAGTCCTTCCACTTGATTGAAACCTCTAGCTACCAACCTAGCCTTATTTCTAGTGACTCTCCCTTGATCATCCAACTTATTTCTAAAAACCCATTTTGTTGTGACGATTGTACTCCCATTAGGTCTTGGAACCAACTCCCATACATCACTCCTTTCAAATTGGTTCAACTCTTCTTGCATTGCTAAAATCCAATCCGTATCAAGTAAAGCATCATTAATTGTTTTTGGTTCAAGTTGTGATATTAGAGCAATTTGACTAGTATGATCCCTAAAGTAGGATCTAGTCCTTACCCCTTGTGCCACATCTCCAACTACTTGATTAATAGGATGATCTTGATGGTGCCTTAAGGTCCTTGGGGTAATGGAATCATCATTTTTGGAAGTATCATTGTTTACATTGTTTCTTTCATCATCCGAGCCATTTCTTTCTCCCCCTAGATCAATACCTCCTAATTGTAGATTTTGCATTTCTTGAGTGATGTTTTGATTGTTTTCAATTATATCCTTGTCAATAGAGGATTTTCTAGGGTAAGTCCTAGTAGACTCATCAAACTCAACATTAGATGATTCCTCAACCATTTGAGTCCTTTTGTTGTATACTCTATATCCTCTACTAGTGGATGAGTATCCAACTAAAATTCCCTCATTAGACTTGGGCTCAAATTTTCCTAAGTCATCTTTGGTATTGAGAATATAAACTTTACAACCAAAGACCTTAAAATAGTGAATTGTAGGAATTGTGCCATTCCATAATTCAAATGGTGTTTTCCCTAAAAACTTATGAATCAAAACACGATTTTGGATATAACATGCGGTATTAACCGCTTCGGCCCACAAATAGCTAGGTAGGGAGTATGCATTGAGCATGGTCCTAGCCGCTTCTTGTAAGACCCTATTTTTCCTCTCCACTACACCATTTTGTTGAGGTGTTCTTGGGCAAGAAAATTCATGTTTATAACCGTTATCCAAACAAAATTTAGAAAAGTTCAAGTTCTCGAACTCTCCACCATGATCACTCCTAATTCTATCAATTTTGATGTTCTTTTCATTTTCTACCCTCTTGGTAAACCCTATAATAGTGTCTAAAGTTTCCCCTTTGTGTTTTAAGAAATGAACTCAAGTATATCTAGAGTAGTCGTCTACTATTACCAAACAATATTTGTTACCCGTTAAAGAGGGTGTTCTATGACAATCGAAAAGATCCAAATGCAATAATTCTAATGGTAATGAAGTGCTAGTTAAGGTTTTACCTTTATGTGATGACCTTGATTGCTTACCCTCTTGGCATGCATCACATAGTTTATCCTTGATGTACTTGATTTTTGGTAGCCCCTTAACTAGCTCCATCTTGGCTACCTTGGCTATGTTCTTCATGTTGATGTGTCCAAGTCTTCTATGCCATAGCCATCCTTCTTCTTCTTTAGACATCAAACACTTAATAGAGGGGTTAGAAGCATATGAAAGATCAACATAATAGAGATTTGCCTTTCTAAATCCTTCTAGCATCACATTCTCAAGATTCTTGTGTTTAACTATACACTTATTTGGGTGAAACTCTACATTATATCCGGCATCACATAGTTGGCTAACACTAAGCAAATTAAATCCCATATTTTTAACCAACAAGACTTTATGAATGATAATTTTGGGTGATACCTCAATTGTACCTTTACCTATAATCTTGAGCTTCCCACTATTCCCAAATGATACCGTTCCTTTCTTTATATAGTTTATTGTGGAGAACTTGCTCACATCACCGGTCATATGTCTTGAGCAACCGCTATCCACAATCCACATACTTGCATCCTTTTTCTCTTCTACCTAGACAACATAAAACACACAATTCTTTGGTACCCATGCACTTGATTCGGAAATATCATTCAAATATTTCTTAGGCACCCAAGCTTGTCTTGCCTTTCCTTTAGCATTCTTCTTAACATTGTTTCTATCACTTCTAGTGCCATTAATTAGAGACATGTATGCAACTTCCTTTTCTTTAGGTCTATATCCTATACCGGCTTTGTTGTAAACGGCTCTTTGGTCTCTAATGATCATATCTAAGTATTTGGATCCATTTGTAAACTTCACTAGACATGCTCTTAACTCAATCACATCATTCTTCAATTTTTCGTTTTCTTCCTTGAGCATGCTTGACTCACTAGATGAACATGCATCAATTTTAATAAGCTTAAGCTTTCCCTTCAAGGTTTTTACCTTAGATTGTGATTTAACAAAAACATTTTTGAGATGAGCAATAGTTTTGTAAAGAAATTCTACTTTGGGAGATTCTTTTACCTCATCATCATCACTTGATGATGATTCATCACTTGATTCCTCTTCATTTGATGACTCCTCTTCACTTGACACCTCCTCTTGACTTGATTCATCTTTGCCCTCTTCAAAAGCCATAAAGGTCATATGTCGAGTAACATGGCATAGCTCATCTTCATCCGATGAGTCAATGCTTGGTGTATCCCATGTAGCTTGGGCCATCATGGCTTCCTTCTTTTTCTCCTTTTTCTTCTTCTCCTTTTCTTCTTTCTTCTTTAATTCCGGGCAATTCGGCTTGATGTGTCCTTTCTTGTTACATCCATAACAAGTGACATTAGTATTAAAGTTCGAACTTTGGCTACTCTTACCTTTTGAGGGTTGAAACATCTTCTTCACATCCTTTCTTGTGAATTTTCTTGATCTTCCCATCATCTTTTTGACATAGTGAGCCACTTCACTTGCCGACATTTCATCATCACTATCCGATGATTCTTGCTCGGATTCGGATGATGACGATTCCACCTTCTTTTCCTTCTTCTTTTTCTTTTCCTTCTTCTCTACAACAAGAGCCATACCTTTCTCTTTTGAAACCGCATTAGCTTGCTCATGAAGTTCAAATTCGCAAAATAATTCATCAAGTTTAACTAAAGAAAGGTCTCTAGAAACCTTATACGCATCAACCATTGAGGCCCATAAGGTGGTTCTAGGAAAGGATTGAAGAACATACCTTACTAGGTCCCTATTGTCAATTTTCTCACCTATAACATGAAGACCATTTACTATTTCCTTGAATCTACCGTGCATTTGACTTACGGTTTCATTTGTCTTCATAGTGAAGGTTTGAAGTTGTCCCAACAAAAGATCTCTCTTGGCCCTTCTTGACTCGCTTGATCCTTCATTTAACTCAATGAGTTTCTCCCAAAGCTCCTTGGCGGAATCGAAAGGTCCTACTTTGCTTAGTTGCTCCTTTGAAAGTCCACATTGTAGGGTTGTTGTGGCTTTTGCATTAGCTTGGGCCTTCTTTGCCATCTCCTTTGTCCACTCCTTGGTAGGAAGAGGTGCTCCCGATCCATCCTTCGGCTTTTCAAACTCATCTACAACACTAAACCAATTCTCAATATCATTCATTAAATAGTATTCCATTCTACCTTTCCAATATGCAAAGTCATTGCCATCAAAGAAGGGTGGTCTAGCGGTGCTATATCCCTCTTGAAACGCCATTTCGATGCTTCGGTTGACGATGAGTTCTTCCGATGCGTTCCTTGCTCTGATACCAATTGTTAGGATCTTTGTGTTCGGCTAGAGGGGGGGTGAATAGCCTTTCTTTCGTTTTTCACCTACAACTTGTTAGTGGAAGATAAAGGAAACAAATGAACAAGTATGAAAACAAAAGTTCAATGCTAACTCCCTTTGTTTACTTTGTCTCCACCTCCTTGAGGTGACTAATCCAAGGTGCACACACCCACACAATGAAGTTCCACTATAGACTTCTCCTTCTCGAATGACAATCGAAGGTGGAGAAACCCTTACACAATCTCCTCTTCCTTTTACAAAGTGAAAGTTAGGATCAGAAGGAAGAGTATGAGTGTCTGTAGGCTTGAGGATCACTTGATGAGCACTTTTTCAGTTTTAGAACAGTTGATCCTCTCCAAGCTCTTAAGAATTGCTTTTATAGTTTTCCCGACATCAGTCGACTGGTATACCTATCAGTCGACTGATGGGCTTTAACGGCACTAAGGATTTGACTAGATTTTGAGCCGCCACTTCATAACGGTCATCTACCAGTCGACTGGTACCATCACCAGTCGACTGGTACTTGCCTCCAGTTACCCTGGCGACATTCTGTCCATTCTGTGCCTTGGTACCAGTCGACTGGTGTAAGTATCAGTCGACTGGTACCTTATACTTCTGAAAATTACAGCATTTTGTACCGTCTCAGTTTTACATTATTTTATACACTTGAATTTACTTCCTTAGCTTAGACTTCAAGCCTCCAAGCACCTTCCCTCAGCCTTACGCCCCTAGGATGCTTCTGTCTCCACGACTCCTCATCCTTGCGCTTGCCTTCAAGGGCTACCTTTGGCTCCGTCATGCTAAGTCTCCTTTTTGCCAATAGATCACACCTCCGGATCTTTCCTTGCCAAAACTTCATACTTGGTCTTTTCTTTGTATCTGCTCACTCAATACTTATGTTAGATCACAATTAATGCCTAGCTTAAACTATTTTAACCAAACATCAACAATGAGTAATGTCTTGAGCAAGATTGCTCCAACAGTAGATTCTATTATTGATGAATATTACGTTATAAAACATCGTCGGGCACCACTTAAATAGGTGAGATTGAATTATTACTTTTGATATATTCTATTAATTTTATTCTTATATTTGACTTTTTAAAGATATAGGAATAAAGCCAAATAAGTTTTAGTCATTTTTTGTTGTCATAAGTTCTATACTTTAGTTTTTATGTACAGCTTTGTTCATTAAGATTTTTTGTAGTTGGCACTTGGCTATCATAGCAAGGGGAGATACATGTGATATCACAAACCTTGTTTTTCACTTGAAGCAATTTGATTGTATACTCATACAAGGTTGTTTTATTTTTATCTTCACCTTTTAAACATTCATTCTGTTCCAGGCTTACGATCAACATTTGAATATGATTCTTGGAGATGTGGAAGAGATCATAACTACTGTGGAAATTGACAATGAGACTTATGAAGAAATAGTTCAGATAAGCTAATCTTGCTACTGTGGTATCATTATCCTAAGATGCAATAGTGCCAACAAAATAAATTTTGCCCAAGTTTATCTGATTTACATATTCTAATTTATTTATTATAATGAAATGGCACATGTTTAGTACTGCACAAATGATTTTTGGAAAAATAAGAGGCTACTGATGTCTATGTTTTTCATAATTTGCTGTTAAAACTAAGATTATAATATCCAAAAAGTATATAGTCTAAGGTTTGTTGAAGATTCAGAGCATCATGGAAAGCAAAATAGAAATGAATTTTCTGTAAATTTTTTTTGCATGCTACCATAACAGTGACTGCTGGGTTGGTAAAAGATAAATTCAGAAACAAATCACATCAAAAAAAAGGTTCCACTTTTAATTTGTGTTACTGGTTTACCTCTAAATTGTACGACGACAACAATAAATAGATAGTATTCCTCCCAAACTCATAGAGTGCAATGTCAACCATAAAAGAGTTTTTATTCTTCTGGCATACACTTGTCGAGTCAGTCTTCTGCATTCAAATAGTCTATGTTTTTCTTCTGTTTGACATCCACGCAAGTAACCATACGTCCATACCAGACCTGAACCATACAATGTTGTCAAACTCAAACTATGCATTTTGAACTTTGCAAAACTAAATTACTTATTCTCTTGTTTCATTATTTAAAACTTAAGCTATTATTCAATAAAGTTGATAACCTCAGAATTTTATGTGCATCCTATCTCTGTTTTACAGACCACCAAGTGAATTGTGCGGTTTCTTTTTGTTCAAGGTGATAGAGTTATTTTAGTTTCTCCACCTTTGAGGATAGCATGACGACCCGAAGAAAGATGTTTTGATGATGCACCAAATCTGTCACCAACTGCATCAGTTACTTCATTTAAGATTGTCTCGTGTTGAATCAATATACCGATACACAAGGGAGTTTGAAGCTGTGATCCCTATTTGAACCTCTCTCCAGTGCTATTAGAAAACATCTAAATTTGCTAGTGTAAGAATATCGACTCTCTTGTTTTAAGTATATCTTTGTTGCCAGATTGTAGACAAGGTATCTCAGTGCAGTTGTCACCAAGTCCTTCTCTGGAAATGTCAACCAAATCTTGATGGGTTGCAACGAGAAGCCAACTTAGGTCGGGATTTGTTCACATATCCAATGGCCCTAGAAAATTCTAAGCAGTATTAATTAGTCGATATAAGAGTGGGTAGATTGGACCAAATCGTTTCAAAATTACTTGATGGTTCCTTGCTACCCAACCAGCAAGAACAATACTCGAATACTCATCGAAGTAGTTTGAGGCATAAAGCTAACATAACTCGATAATGATGGATATTTCTAAATTAAAACAAATAGTTAATAACAATAAAATAAGATAAAATTTATTTAAGTTTGGATGTTGATGTAGCATGGGATAGAGTCTAATAACATAGAAGGATCCATAAAATCGACCCACCTATTGGGGTAAGACTTTTTTGTTGTTATAGTAATAGTTAAAAATTTTAGCCACTCCTTTAGTCAATTCCTGGCTCCGCCCCTGTATTGCTCCGACAGGCATGCTGCTGTGGTTAAGGTGTAGTAGAACTAAAAATAGGCTAGGCTCGATCCTCTGTTGCAACATGTGTTGGCCTTGAATTTAGTGGAAAAACTTAGGTAGATGGTTGTGGGCACAAGTACCAATGGTGTAAAAGCTCCACTAATTTATTTTCATGGATGAAGTATTGATTCAGGATTGGATGGTGTAGGGCAAAGACAGCAAGGTTTAAATAGTTAGATTTAAAAAAAAATCCATTTTCTCTAAATAATCATCTTAATTTTTTTAGAAATTTCCAATCACATATTTAAATTACTTCACATCAAGTGCTCGATCTATAGCCTATTTAAATTTCTAAACTAATTCACAAATCACAATACGTAGTAAATTTTTAGTTTATAGAACGGAGATATAGCCTCAAGTTTTAGATATCGAGATCATCAACTTAGATTGTGATCGGTTGAACAAACTGATCGAGGTGCAAAGCAATCAGACCTACGTTGGGCCTGATATGATACCTTATCAAGCCCAACTTGAGCTTGATATATCTTATATCAAGCCCAACCTGGGCCTGATATTATCCCATATCATGCCCAACTTCAAGGCTGAACATTCTAGAAATGCTCGATCACCTATAGAGAGCTTTAAATAAGTAATATATAGCACCGCGTTGGAGTCCTTACAACACTACAAACTCACAAGACTTTAAATGAGTTCAATTGGAGAAGTCTAGGTCCATCAGTGAGTTTTAATTGAAATCCACTGATGAACCTACGACACTTGAATTTCTTTAAATTCCCATTCCCTAGGAAGGTTTGAGAGAGAAGAATCTATATATGGTGTCAAATCTTGGTTCTAACTAATACAAATACAGTTTTTGCTCCGTGCTAGTTCGTCCCGGAACATGTGAAACTTATGGATTCCATTCAATGAACAACAATACACAACCTTTCGAATTTTAATTTATAGGAAAAATACCTACCTTACCATCAATTTATTTTAACTGTCAACAATTAGTAAGATATTTAAGCTAAATTTCAATAGAATTAGAAATTTCCAATCACACGTTTAAATTACTTCACATCAAGTGCTCGACCTATAGCCTTTTGAAAATAACAACACGAACCATTTGGTTTAAGCCATGACTTAGTTACAGTTGAAAATAAATTTACAAGACTTTTAAATTTCCAATGCCATCTTGTAGAGTTGAAATGCACTATTGAACTGAGCCTATTATATTTCTAAAACTTCACAACTGCTAGCTCATTTTTTGTTTACAAATTAGAGATATGGTGTGAAGTATTAGTTCTACCTTGTTGGGATTGGTTTACAAATTCTACAAACACAAATATAACGGTAACATGACTTTGCACAACTATTTTTCTTACATCACTATGGATGTACTGCATACAAAATATATGGATCCACTCCTTTTGCTTACAAAATATATAAATCAAGCATCATATTCATTTATACATATACAAGTAAGTCAATAACCATCGACTGGTAGCATTTTATAGGTCTTATGATTATGACTTAGTTGTTTGCACTGGCTACATTTGATTTTTATCTTCCCATTATGTTTTGACTCGATCCGTGCCTTCTTTCGCCTATCCGGCTGCACAAGGCTACGGGGGCATAGAATTATAATGTTGTTTAGGCCCTTAGGCCAAAATTCCTTGCTCCAACAGGGGTAAATATGATCCATGTATGTCGTAGTCTAATTTCGTGAATGAAAATAATGCTCACAATATGGGAGGACATTCATATTTCGGTGAATGATGACGGCAATAACATGTGAGCAAGGCAGTCCGGATATTTGAAACACTCCACAGTTACAATATTTTCTTTCTATATCAACAATGAATGAAGCAACCCATATCTCTACTTCCATTTCAAATTGAGAGTAGAGGTGGACTTTATATCGTCTAGCTTTCTCTCTCCTTGAATCCATTTTCTTTGGTAGTATGAGGTGTTAAAGCAACATACCATTTGAGGCTTCCTTCCTATGATTAAAGAACCATTAAGCTACCTTTCATATGGTATTATCGATTAACCTATTTACGGGAAGTTCATATGTATGCTTGAACAAAGCATTTAAACTCTCTACACAATTGGTGGTTAGCATTGAGTACCTTCTCCCACTAAAATGTGCATTAGCCAATCTTTTAGGGTCAATGTCCTGAAGCCACTTATGAGCATCTGGATGTTTTTCAAGCATGGAATGCATTATGAGATCATATTGTAGTGATGTGTTTGCTCATGCTGTGACCCAAAACAAGCCTAAAGCTGACCTATTGTCATATTGCAAGACATGTGGTGGAAATAGAAAGTATGATGGACAGTTGGGTAAACTTTCTTTATTACTGATATAATGCCACAATGTCTATCTGATACTATACTCATTGATTTTGCATCAATAGTAAAGAATCTCTTTGTATGATCCAAAAATCACTCCCACGCAGACCCACATTCAACTTCAGCGATGCCAAAGGCTACTGGGAGGACATTGTCATTAACATCAATTGTTGTAACCATCAACAACACACCCAGATACTTTCCTCTTAGATGTGTGGCATCAATTCCTATCAATTTGCATAGATAAGATTTTAATACTCTTCTACAAGCTCCAAAATCTCAAAAACAGCGTTCGAACTGATTATCCTCATTCCTGTGTAGTGCCATATAGATTTCAGGATCCCTGACTCTTAACTTACGCGGATATAGTGGACGATGTCTATATGCTTGGTCATAATCTCCAACGACTTTCTTATCGCTTTCTCCCGAGCTATGTATACTTTTCTGTATGATAAGATCACTTCAAACCTAGCTTTTTTATCTGATATAATCATACTTAGTTTGTACTGTTCATTAGTAAGAAATTGCTCTTCAACAAACGATGCTATAAAGGAGGAAGAGCATGTTTGATGATCAACACTTTCCCTAATAGTGTCACATTGGTGTTCCTTTACATATTTTGTAACAGTGAACTTTACATCCCCCAGGCAACTACTCTCCATGTAGATGGTTGATTGAAGTAGACATCTTTTACTTTATTTTTTTCGGATGTCAAATGGATTATATTTTATATGTTTAACCATGACATATTTAACAAGTGCATTCTTACACTCTTGTCGAGACGGAAAAGTCTGTCCAACAAAAAATTCATGCTCATCTATTGTCTCTTCAATTGACCTTTGGAATAGTCGAAAATTTAGAATATATGGATCATCAGCTATTGGGAACTCCTCCTCTAAGTCACTATACTGCTCTAGAGAAATTTCATATTGTTCAATCTGCATATTATCAGCTAAGAATTCTTGTACATCTGTATTGTATTGTAATTTCTCTCCAATTCGGGTATAATGCTCTATCTCCTCACTCTAAGTAGGCTCAAAGTGATCAACAAGTATTGTACAAGGATTCAAAACCTCATCTACTAGAAGACTTGCTTCTTCATTTAAATCAAATGTCAAAATGCTGCTTGTATTTCTATTTGTGTTTTGCACACCACTATACTCAGAAGATGATGGAATATTTATTCTGGATAACTCTCCTATATTAACTCCATGTCCCCTGCAAGAATTTTCATCAAACGTATTCCATATCTTAGAGAGAATTTCTTTAGTAATATGATCGTCCCTGATAAAAAAATTTAAAAACTAATTTAGTAATGTTACATCTACATAATCAAGTGTTATTCACATATTAATTTAGCAAAGACCACGTAACGTTAGATATGGTGTACATTAGATTTTTCATAATTTATCAATGGTGGTGACAGAATCTAACTGATAGACATAGGGTTTTTGTAATTTTGCATATTTTCAACCACTAGGATGGGTTGAGCAAGGAAAAGGTATATATGTTGTAAAATCTAAGTTTTAACCAAAGATCAATTGGGCCTAATAACATCCCATATCAAACCCATGTTGGGCATGATAGGGGATGATATCAGGCCCAACTTAGACTTGATATAGGATGATATCAGGCCCGCATTGAAGCATAAACTTCTCGTAACATTGGACAACGACTGAGAGCTCTAAATAAGCAAAGGATAGCACAATTTAACTCCTTGCAACACCAGAAACTCACAACATGTTAAATGGGTGTAATCAAACATGTTTAGGTCAATTAGTGAGTTTTAGTTAAAATCCACTGATGGATTTAGGTTAATTGGATTTATGCAAACTCCAGATAACTACGACGGGTTGAGCAATGAGAAGGTAGATATGGTATCAAACCAAAATTTTGATCAACGAAGAAAGTGGACCTGATATGATCGCATATCCAACCCAATGTGCTGTTACCTACCATATCAACCTAACTTGTATGAGCAACGTCTAGCTGAAATCTAGCAACACATTGGAGCACCTTGCAAACTAATTAAGTGATGAAGTACATCATATTACAAGTGTTGTTCAATATTTATTCTCTACACATCCACTGACACCATCAACACGATTTTTTTCATCACCCTTTACGATAAAAGTGAATTTTTAAAATGAAACATATTTTACAATAGTAAATTTATACATACATTGGTAAATTTTTATCTATCTTCTTTTACTAATTTTATTTTTGTTAGAAGTTTATCATTCAACATCAAAGATATTAATCGTTGTTGTCCTTTGAACTCATCTCGTGCAATCCCACCGATCATCATGATGACGTAAGATAAGCAAAGTTCATGATCATTTTATGTTTATAAGACTAGGAAGTAGGAAGAGGAATGGAGGAAGAGAGAGGGTGAGAGGATGTGCATTCGAATCATATATTCATTTTAAATTAAAAAAATGATTTAAATGCTTGAAAAATGAAGAATGAGAAGCAGCGGTTGACGGCGGGAGGGTTAAAAAGGAAATTATAATTTTTTTTTATGCACCATCTGTACAAAGAGAACACCCCTACGCGGTGATTCAAGTAGGGTTTTATGGGCCCCCGCGGGCTGGATCAACCGGTTAAGGCGTGACATCCTTGCACAATGAGTCGTAGGGTCGAAAGTCCACGGACGCGCACTGGATGAATAATCTGGGCCGGCTGTGTTAAATTCCGGAGACACCACGCTTTACCCAGGCCAGCATTCACCGCTGATTTACCTCCTCCTAGGATCCCTGTGGGGCCAGGCCTAGGGAGCCGCTGGGCGGCGGGACCCGCCTTTTTGCACAAAGTAGGGTTTTATGGGATCGATTTAAGTCGTCGCTACGGTTGTCCTTTGACGCGCCGACGCGATGCTTCACTCACTTGTCCGCCGCCATGCGCTCCCTCCGTCGACGCAACTCCGTTGCGTCTTCTTCTCCACCGTCACAGCCGTCTCCTCCTTAGACACTACCGCTTCTCCCGATCCCCATTTCATGGTTGAGTACCTCGTGAATACATGCGGGTTCTCCGCCGACGACGCTTCCAAGGTCTCAAAGTCGCTCCCCTGCTTTCAGTCCACCGAGAAGCCCGATGCTGTTCTTGGATTCTTCAGATCTCATGGCCTTGATGGTGCTAATCTCAGAAAGATAATATCTTGGAGGCCAGGATTTCTCTGCGGGGATGTGGAGAACAGTCTCGCTCCAAAGTTTAAAATTTTGCGCGACATGGGGTTATCTGAGTCCGACGTCGCCAATGCCGTTTTGCGGCACCCCTTCATTCTCTACCTCGACGCCCAGAACGCGCTTCTCCCCAGATTGAAGGTTTGGGAAAGTTTATTTGGATCGAAGGAGATCCTCCTCAGGAATCTCCGGGGCTCTAATAGGTTTATGAGCACCAGCATTGAGAAAGTGGTACGCCCTAACTTGAACTTCTTACGGGATGAATGTGGTATTCCTGAAGACCGGGTTTCTCGTGTCATTAAAAGGCGCCCCGGCTTCATCGTTCAGAATCCTGAATCCCTCCGGGCTTTGGTAGATAGAGCTGAGGAGCTTGGAGTTCCTCGAGGTTCTGGAATGTTCCTCTGGATTCTTGATGTACTGCAAGGGGTGAGCACGGAAAAATTTGAGGCCCAACTCAAGCTCATGAACAATTTTGGTTGGTCGAACTCGGATTTCATTACTGCAATCAAGAAACACCCACGCTTTTTACTCCTTTCCATAGAGTCATTGCAGAAAAAGATGGAATTTTTGGTCAATGTTGTTGGAATTTCACCTTCAGACGTTGCTCACCGCCCGGTACCTTTAGTGCTATGTTTGGAAAAGAGGTTAATTCCTCGATTTCGTGTGATGGAGATATTGAAAGCTGAAGGGTTATGGAAGTCAACAAACAAGTTACATGTATTTTTCTCATTATCTGGTCCAAAATTTTTGAAGCAGTATGTGCTCCCTTATGAAGATAAATTACCCAAACTGCGTGAAGTCTTGTGAGATGTAGCTGGGTTCAAAGGGAATAATCCAAACTGCTAATGAATGCAAGATTTACATAGGTTTGACTTTTATGACTGGATAAGCAATGATATTGAACCAATTTTGTCCTAGTTTTCATATGGTTTACTTGCCGTATTCATATTCTAGCCATGAGGATGTTAGGTTTTCTGAGTTCCATTTTGCAATCGGATTGAGTTGAAATGGATTTCTTGTAGTACCTTATCAGTTGAACTCCTTCCAATGAGAAGATATTTGTCATTTAGAATCATCAAAGGAGAATGTTTTTCCCCCTTTGACAAGCAGAGTTGGATTTAAGTCTGAAAACAATACCCATCTGCCAAGATTACAGAGAAACCATTTTTAATTTTCATATTCTGTATCATACATAGCGTTGTTGCTGTAGACATGAGAATGTTAGTCTTTCTGAGTTCCATTTTGAAACTTGATTGAGTTAAAAAGGATTTGTTGAGCAAGCAGAGTCAGATGTATGCTGCTGGGCTACACTACCCATCTGCAAGGTCATAGAGAACCCAATTTCTTTCGAATTAGTTGTAACATCAATCGTTTTAATACTTTTAAAAGTTGAAGGAGCTTGAAGCCATGTGAGTTGTAGCTGAGTTTGAAGGAATAACCAACAGCTGAAGGGTTTATTTGTGTATGAGTTTCTTTTCAATGATATTGAACCATTCTTGCTCTAGTTTCTCATATAGTTTGCTTATTACTTTCCTAGTTCGTCAATTATAAAGGTAACTGCTAATGTAAACATGAGGATGCTATATTTATACAAAATTCCTTTTTTTACAACCTGTTTGACTTGCAAAGCGCTTATTTAGGAACTTGTCAGTTGAACTCCTCGCACAGGAAAAGACATAGTGTCTTTTAAATTGTAAAAAAGTTATTTTTTTTTCTTTTTTCTTCCAGCAAAATTTGGCTCATGTTGTAGTGCAGTGATATGTGCCAAGGTTAGTGAACAATCACTTTCCATCTATTCGAGTTAGAAGCTTCTTTGTCCAGCTTCATTGAAAGTGTCTCTCTTAAATTTCCTTGTTTGTTAACACAAAAATTACAGTCTATTTCTGAATGTTGTCAATTGCAAATTCTTACATATGTGTGAAGAGTATTGTTTGCCTGTGATGAGTTTCTTTTCTAGAATAAGCAATGATATTGAACAATTCTTGTTCTAGTTTCTCATATGGTTTACTTTACAGTGACATCTGCCAAGGTTAGTGAGAAATCATTTTCCTTCTATTCCAGCAAAGTTTGGTTCATGTTGAGCATCATTGAACGTGTCACTCGTATTATGTCAATAGAGTCGGTCACCTACATAAGTTTCCTTGTTTGTTAACACAAATTACAGTCTATTTCTGAATGTTGTAAATTACAAATTCTTACATATATGTGAAGCACTGTTTGCTTGAGATTCTTCTGGTATAGAAATTTAAATTGTAAATCGATCATAAAAATCTTATACTAGCTGGGACAATCGCCAAGGCTGTTTTGTTGGGTGATTTACCCTCTGCTGCTTCTGCAAGCTACTCTTTGCAAAGAGGTATTTTTTTTCTATCTTTTACCTTCTTATTGTTTAAATTCTTTAATTTTATGTGCCTATCTACAAGTTGTTTGATTGGATTTATAAAGCTGGATAATCTATTTTATGTGTTATGTTTTTTTATGGCAATTTGATAAAATTTGATTTATTTATAAACAAGATTAGTTGAATCAATCAGAATTGAAACGAAACTTGTAATATTAGAGCAAAAACTGATATCATTCACCTTCTTAGCATTGTTGGTCTCATGGCTAGATATGAGACGGAGTGTATTTTATCTTAGTACAACAGTCTTTTGCATAACGAGATTAGGCACCTAATGAGAGTTACTTTAAGGATGTGATTTACCGTCTATATAATTTTGCAGTGTTCATTGTTTTAAAAAGTTACATCTATTGCTCCGACGGGCATCCTGCAGTGGTTAAGGTGTAGTAGAACTAAGGACATCTCCAATGTAAGGTTTATGAGAGGTTTGTAAAATCTAAAAAGCTGAACAAAAAGTCTTGAACCATTGTAGAGATGAGGTTTAAGGTTTGTAATTTAAGAGCAATAGTGAAAACACAAATCTATTCTTTTGTCTCGAATTTTATACAATATGCATGAAATGAAGTCATGCAACTCATGCTATGAATTGGATCATAAGAAAGTACATTTAGAGCTTTAACCATTGACGATATTTCAATGAGCTTCCATATTATTGATGTGATATATTGGAATCTTAAAAAAAACTCATTTAGAACTCTAATCATTAGAAATGCTCTAAAAATAGGTTTGGTTCGATCCTCTGTTGGTACATGTGTTGGCCTTGAATTTAGTGGAAAAACTTAGGTAGATGATTGTGGGCACAAGTACCTATGGTGTAAAAGGTCCACTAATTTATTTTCATGAATGAAGTATTGATTCAGGATTGAATGGTGCAGGGCAAAGACAGCAGGGTTTAAATAGTTAGATTTAAAAAAAAAACCATTTTCTCTAAATAATCATCTTATTTTTTTAGAATTGTTGTGTATATTTTGAGCATTTTATATGACATTAATTTATTTTTTAAAATGGCCACCAACCTTCATCATTATCTTTTCATTTAGCAATGGTACTTCAAAATCTCCATCCATAATGACTACTATTAATTACTTTGGCTCCCGGATTATGATGTAGCGATAGGATATTCAGATTATCATCTCGGTATTTGTTGTTTGAGCCCCAGTTATAGGCATGTAAACGAGCTGAACCGAGCCGAACAGTATTAGGCTCGAGCTTGGCTCGTTTAAGTTATATTCAGACTCGAGCTCCGCTCGAGCTCGAATCAAGCTTTTATCACAAGGTTCGAGCTCGGCTCGTTTTTGAATTATCAAGCTCGCGAACAGTTCGAACTCGGCTCGTTATTAGCTCGATTATCAAAGTTAACGAGTCTAACTCATTTTCGGGCTCGTTTAGAGCTCATTTTTGGCTCGTTTTAGAGCTCGTTTTTTGGATCATTTTAAGGCTCGTTTTAGAGTTCGTTTTTTTTTCTTGTTTTAGAGCTCGTTTTTTGACTCGGTTTAAGGCTCGTTTTTTTGACTCGCAAGCCTATAAATGAATATATTCGCGAGCTCACGAGCCGAATATCTTTAAGCTCGAGCTCGGTTCGATAAAATTGTCGAGCTCGAAATCGAGCTTGAGCTCGGCTCGATAAGATAAACGAACGAACTCGAACGAGCTTTTTATCGAATCGAGTTCCGAATAGCTCGCGAACCGTTTGATTCATTTACATCCCTACCTAGTTATGATAAATTTGTAGGATTTTTTTTTTCAATTGAGACACACAACTAAAGGATACTGGGTGACTGCTCGCTGCGAGCACTTCTTAATTTACTTTGATGGCCGGTGGAAAATTTCCATGAGACCGGGTCGGACTCCCGAGACTCGACGTTACCCAATCTAATTAATCATTTTTTTATTACGATTAATTACTTTTATTATCTTAAAGCAAATCAAATTTCTCTTAATATTCGGCTCCACACCCGCCTCTCTAATATTTCCGAGTATCTTCCAACTCTGACTTCACTTCTTGAGCATCATATAAATTCTGATTGTACAACTCCGACTTCACTTCTTGGTGCTACCTTACAAGACCTCCATATAAAATCCAATCTCCTTCCTTGTGGGCTTAACCTAGCTTGGTTACAATTGTAGATTTTTACATAGTATTATTAGTTACTCTTTGCACTAGTTTGATGGTGCATTATTATAAGAGCATCTGTATCAGATATTTTATTCAAAGATTTTATCATAAATTTTAAATATGGTAATTAAAAAAATTTTTGCATTAACTATTCTATCCATTCACTAAATTATATATTTTGAACCGTACGTCTCTAAATTTAGAGAATGAATTATATTTTCTAAACATTATAGAGAAGAGAGCATAAATAAGGAAGTTGATATATGATGTATTGAAAAATTATTATCCAAATTTAATAAATTAACTTTTTATCCTAAATTAGCATTTTGAATAGTGAAACAGGTTTGGATGCTCTAAACTAAGTCTGAATATAAAATCCGAATGGCCATGCATTCATTAATCACTCATTTGAAGGCTGCCGATGTAATTCGGATAGGCAGTCGAGTTAGTTTGGGCTTATAAATGCACAACTGAGTTAAGGATTTGAAAGACTGTCGACATGATTCAGGCTAGGCTGCCGATGCAATTTGAGCTTAGACTGCGGACTCAGTTTGGATTTGGATTTATAAATGTGCGATTGAGTCAAGGACTTGGAAAGTTATCAGACTCGGGATTGGACTTTTGAGTACTCCCTTCAACTCAATAGATATAATACCTTCTCATCTTTTCCTCGATATTACAAATATTATCTACATTCATCTCGGCATAATAGATATTATACCTTCAAATCTTTTTTTCAACATCACAAATATCATATATCCACGTCTACCTCAATATAATAGACATCATATATTCATATTTTCACATGGTGAGCCCATTTGGACTGAACTTTAGACGGTATAAATTTGGATAGTAAGTTCTTTAATTTGTATTCATTATGAAAATGCAGAGTTTACCAGCATGTTAATGCAAAAGAAAGCAGAGGTAAGAGTTTAGGAACCCGAACCTCTTCCTGGGCTTCTGCTCTTATCTTTTCCTCCATGGACAATGATCCATGACAATCTTACAACTTTCAAGGAGAATCCTTAGTTGTTTTCTCCCTGTTGGCGATGCATAAATTTTGCTCGCTGCAATGGCCGTCGCAAAATTTACAGCAAAGAAACTCTTGGTCTGTCCTTGTACCAGCGGCTGGAGCAGAAGGCCAGCGACTCGCGTGCCTCGAAACTGAGGGCATGGTCGCCTGATCAAGCGGAAGCAAAGAGGGGATAGTCCAACAGTATACAATGATAGTTGATTTGGAGAATGATTAGTAGAAAATCATATAGATAGGAGATTCATGAATCTGTTGAGATGACTCTAAGGTTAGATCAGAGCATGAGTACTCGGGCCTCTTGGGTCTCTCGAGCCTCCCGGATTCAAAATTATTCGGGCCTTCCGACTCCATAACTACTTAAATCTCTCGGTCTCTCAGCCATGTAAGATAATGAGTCATTTCAAGAAAATAATAATTATCGTATAAATCTTGATTATTTTTGGAGAAAGATAGCATTATGAATAAATCTTATATTATTTAAGAAATTAAATAATAACATCATGAGAATTGGAATAAAATAAAATAAAAAAAATCTGTGAATCTCAATTATTTTAAGAAAAAGACAATATAAATAAATCTTACATTGTTTAAAGAATTAAATAATTAAATAATGATCAAATGAAGATTAGAATGGATTGAAAAGATCTGCTTTCACTCTATAAAAGATAGTCTTGTTTAATCTCCAAGGTACACATATATACACATTACTATGTATATTGAAATCAAAATATTTATCTTCTTCATCCTCTAACTTGAATATTGGAGTTGCTATGAATGGTTACTTGTGGAAGAGGTGATGGTTACATTTTGGAGAAAAAGAGAAGCGGCTTTAAGTCAGGCTTTGAGATCAAGTTACATTTCGATTTTCACAAAACTAACTATACATGTTTTTTTTTAACTTTATTATTATTATTATTTTTAATTTTATGTTTTTCTCTATTTTTTTAAAGTTTACATTTTTTTTGAAATTTATGTTTTTTTTAGTTTATGGTTATTTTTAATTTTTACGTTTTTTTTAATTTAAGTTTTTTTTAAGTTTATGTTTTTTTCTTTAATTTTTTTATGTTTACGATTTTTTTTTATTTACCGTTTTTAAATTTTTCTTTAATTTTTTTTTTAAATTTACGGTCTTTTTTAAAATAAATTTTGTATTATAAAAAATTTGACTTGTATCGGATTACATAATTTTCTTCACAAGGAGTGTCGTTCTTCTGATGAATTTCTAATTGAACCAGATAATGAAATTTCATCATCCTTACCAGAACAAGTTCATGGTGTCAATTGTTTTGATACTCAAGAACAACAACAAGCAAATATCAATGCATAGAGAGATACAATAGCAAATCGAATGTAGATATTGACAATAACAAACGAATTTTTTTCTCTCTCATAAATCTAGTTTTCATGAAAAAATTTATAAATATATGTAAAAGTCTTACAAAAATTGTATAGAACTCCATAAAAATTTTTTCACAATTACGTAGGATTTTATATAAGTCAATAAAAAATCTATCATTAAAGGAAAGTCAATAAAAATGATCCAATTTCTTGATTGAATAGACTCCCATCCTACCTTATAAGACCACAACATCAAATCCAATCTTCTTCCTTACGGACTTAACCTATCCCGTTCACCCTGACAATTGCAGATTTTTACGGAATATCAATGATCTTCCACGCACCAAAAAGGTTGTTTGGGAATCCTTCAGGATTTTGATTTCCAGTTCGTGTGCATATTTAAGAAAAATGAAACATATAGGGGGGCAAATGTGAAGTTGACTGGAAGCTGGGCATATTTTGATTTCCGTTTGATGATAGGGTTTTACAGTTTCCCCTCTGGGTTATATTTGTGACGAACCTACCTGGTCGGACGGCGCGCCGACTCGATGCTTCACTCCCTTGTCCGCCGCCATGCGCTTCTTCCACCGATGCAGCTATGTCGCGTCTTCTTATGCACAGGCACTTCCGCCTCCTCCGCTGGCGGCACTGCTTCGCCCGATCCCCACTTCATGGTCGAGTACCTCGTGGATACATGCGGGTTCTCCGCCGACGGTGCTTCCAAGGCCTCCAAGTTGCTCCCTCGTATTCAGTCCACCGAGAAGGCCGACGCCGTTCTTGGATTCTTCAGATCTCAGGGCATTGACGGTGCTAATCTGAGAAGGATAATAGCCTGGAAACCAGCATTGCTCGGCTGGGATGTGGAGACTAACCTCGCTCCAAAGTTTAAGCTTTTGCGCGAAATGGGATTATCTGAATCCGACATCATCAGTGTCCTTCGGGTGCACCCTATCGTTATCGGCTACAACAGCCAGACCACGCTTCTCCGCAGATTCAAGATTTGGGAAAGTTTATTTGGATCGAAGGAGATCCTCCTCAAGAATCTCCGGAGCAGTGGATGGTTTTTTAGCAGCAACATTGAGAATGTAGTGCACCCCAACATGAACTTCTTACGGGATGAATGTGGTATTCCTGATGACCGGATTTCTCTTGCCATTCAAAAGCACCCCAGCTTCATCTCGCAGAATCCATATGCCCTCCGGGCTCTAGTAGATAGAGCTGACGGGATTGGAATTCCCCGAGAATCTGGTATGTTCCTCTGGATCCTTTTTGTGCTGCACGGGGTAAGCAAGGAAAAATTTGAGGCCCACGTTAAGCTCATGAATAGTTTTGGTTTGTCGAAATCAGATTTACTTACTGCAGTCAAGAAGCATCCAACTTTTTTAAGGCTTTCCACAGAGTTATTGCAGGGAAAGATGGAACTTTTGGTCAAGGATGTTGGGATTGCACCTTTAGACATTGCTTACCACCCGAAGCCTTTAGGATTAAGTTTGGAAAAGAGGTTGATTCCTCGGTTTCGTGTGATGGAGATATTGAAATCTGAAGGCTTATGGAAGTCAACAAACAAGCTACATATATTTTTCTCATCATCTGGCCCAAATTTTTTGCAGAAGTATGTGCTCCCTTACAAAGATAAATTACCCAAACTGCTTGAAGTCATGTGAGTTGTAGCTGAGTTTTAGACATTGCTTACCACCCGAAGCCTTTAGGATTAAGTTTGGAAAAGAGGTTGATTTCTCGATTTTGTGTGATGGAGATATTGAAATTTGAAGGGTTATGGAAGTCAACAAACAAGCTACATATATTTTTCTCATCATCTGGTCCAAATTATGTCCTCCCTTACAAACATAAATTACCCAAACTGCTGGAAGTCTTGTGAGTTGTGGCTGAGTTTGAGAGGAATAACTAACAGCTCAGTGGTTTATTTGGGTATGAGTTTCTTTTCGGGATAAGCAATGATATTGAACCATTCTTGTTCTAGTTTCTCATATGGTTTACTTGTTAGTTTCTTAGTCCTTCAATTATAAATGTAACTGCTAATGTAAACATGAGGATGCTAGGTTTTTTATTTCAAAATTCCATTTTTTTTACATCTTGTTTGAGATGTAAAAAAAAAAGTGTGATAAAACTTGGTTGGTTGGTTGTTGTTATCTTGTTTGACTTGCAAAACACTTATTTTAGGAAGCGCCTAATAGAAGACATTGTGTCTTTTAAAATGTAAAAAAAGTGATTTTTTTTTTTCTGTTTTCTTCCAACAAAATTTGGTTCATGTTGCAGTGCGTGACATCTGCCAAGGCTAGTGAAAAATCATTTTCCTGTTATTCTAGTTAGAAGCTTCTTTGTCCAGCTTCATTGAAAGTGTCACTCTTAAATTTCCTTGTTTGTTAACACAAAAAATACAGAGTCTATTTCTGTATATTGCCAATTACAAATTGTTACATATATGTGAAGTATTGTTTGCCTGAGATTCTTCTCATATAGTTATTTGAACTGTGAAGTGATCATAAAGATCTTATACCACTATATATGTGGTTGTTCTCAAAAGTAGCTGTGGAAATCGCCAAGGCAACTTTGTTAGGTGACTACATCTGATACTTAGCAGCCCGTTTGACTTGGAGTTTTTAAAGCAATCTAGGCGGGCACTCGATCTATTCAACTGCTTAATCTAATAAGTCAAACTGCTTAATCTAATACTTAGCAGCCCCTTTGACTTGGAGTTTTATGTGCTTATTTATAAGTTGTTTGATTGAATTTATAATGCTCAATAATCTATTTAGTTGTGATATTGTATTAAGTTTGGAAAAGAGGTTGATTTCTCGATTTTGTGTGATGGAGATATTGAAATTTGAAGGGTTATGGAAGTCAACAAACAAGCTACATATATTTTTCTCATCATCTGGTCCAAATTATGTCCTCCCTTACAAACATAAATTACCCAAACTGCTGGAAGTCTTGTGAGTTGTGGCTGAGTTTGAGAGGAATAACTAACAGCTCAGTGGTTTATTTGGGTATGAGTTTCTTTTCGGGATAAGCAATGATATTGAACCATTCTTGTTCTAGTTTCTCATATGGTTTACTTGTTAGTTTCTTAGTCCTTCAATTATAAATGTAACTGCTAATGTAAACATGAGGATGCTAGGTTTTTTATTTCAAAATTCCATTTTTTTTACATCTTGTTTGAGATGTAAAAAAAAAGTGTGATAAAGCGTGGTTGGTTGTTGTTGTTATCTTGTTTGGCTTGCAAAACACTTATTTTAGGAAGCGCATAATAGAAGACATTGTGTCTTTTAAAATGTAAAAAAAGTGATTTTTTTTTTTTCTGTTTTCTTCCAACAAAATTTGGTTCATGTTGTAGTGCGTGACATCTGCCTAGGCTAGTGAAAAATCATTTTCCTGTTATTCTAGTTAGAATCTTCTTTGTCCAGCTTCATTGAAAGTGTCACTCTTAAATTTCCTTGTTTGTTAACACAAAAAATACAGAGTCTATTTCTGTATGTTGCCAATTACAAATTTTTACATATATGTGAAGTATTGTTTGCCTGAGATTCTTCTCATATAGTTATTTGAACTGTGAAGTGATCATAAAGATCTTATACCACTATATATGTGGTTGTTCTCAAAAGTAGCTTTGGAAATCGCCAAGGCAGCTTTGTTAGGTGACTACATCTGATACTTAGCAGCCCGTTTGACTTGGAGTTTTTAAAGCAATCTAGGCGGGCACTCGATCTATTCAACTGCTTAATCTAATAAGTCAAACTGCTTAATCTAATACTAAAGTGTTTTGTGTGCTTATTTACAAGTTGTTTGATTGAATTTATAATGCTCAATAATCTATTTAGTTGTGATATTGTATTATGTTTTGGATAATCCCAAAACACCTATGGGATTTAAGAATCACGTATAAGGAGTTAGGCGGTTTGAAAAATAGAGTACATTTTATAAAATAATAATATTCTTGCAAACTATTTTATATCAGTATAGCAGTTTATGTAAAATAAATGGAACCTTAAATATTTAAAGGAGCAGGTTAATTTTTTTTTTGCTATTTTTTTCTATGCATATAAGGCAAAAGTGAAATTTGTGCGTAGGGTTAAGAAAATATGAATAATATAGGGAGGAAGATGTGAAATTAGCCCTGAAACCTAAGTCAAGAGGGTTTTCAATAATTTTGCGATTTGGTCTTTGCGTGATATTCGTGACGAGCTTACCTGGTCGGCCGTCGTGATGCTTCACATTCACTCCCTAGTCCGCCGCCAGGCGCTCCTTCCATCGATCCGACTCCGTCGCCTCTTCTTCTCCGCCGGCGCTTTCGCCTCCTCCTCAGTCGCCACCGCTTCTCCCGATCCAAACTTCCTGGTCGAGTACCTCGTGAATACATGCGGGTTCTCCGCCAACGATGCTTCCAAGGTCTCAAAGAAGCTCTCCCGCTGTCAGTCCACCGAGAGAGCCGACGCCGTTCTTGGATTTCTCAGATCTAAGGGCATTGAAGGAGCTAATCTCAGAAAGATAATAGCTTGGAAACCAGGATTCCTCGGCTGGGATGTGGAGACGAACCTCGCTCAGAAGTTCAAAATTTTGAACGAAATGGGATTATCTGAGTCTGACGCCGGCAATGTCGTTATGCATCACCCCGTCATTCTTTGCCTCAACGTCCAGAAAACGCTTCTCCCCAGATTGAAGGTTTGGGAAAGTTTATTTGGATCGAGGGAGATCCTCCTCAGAAATCTCCAGAACTGTAATAGGTTTATGAGCACCAGCATTGAGAATGTGGTACGCCCTAACTTGAACTTCTTACGGGATGAATGTGGTATTCCTGAAGACCGGGTTTCTCTTGCCATTCAAAAGCACCCCAGCCTCATCACGCAGAACCCAGATACCCTCCGGGCTCTAGTAGATAGAGCTGACGGGATTGGAATTCCCCGAGAATCTGGGATGTTCCTCTGGATCCTTTTTGTGCTGCACGGGGTCAGCAAGGAAAAATTTGAGGCCCAAGTTAAGCTCATGAACAATTTTGGTTTGTCGAACTCAGATTTCATTACTGCAGTCAAGAAACATCCAACTTTTTTAAAGATTTCCCCAGAGTCATTGCAGGGAAAGATGGAATTTTTGGTCAAGGATGTTGGGATTGCACCTTTAGACATTGCTTACCACTCGAAGATTTTAGGTTTTAGTTTGGAAAAGAGGTTGATTCCTCGATTTCGTGTGATGGAGATATTGAAATTTGAAGAGTTATGGAAGCCAACAAGCAAGCTACATGTATTTTTCTCATCATCTGCTCCAAAATTTTTGCAGAAGTATGTGCTTCCTTACAAAGATAAATTACCCAAACTGCTTGAAGCCATGTGAGTTGTAGCTGAGTTTGAGAGGAATAACCAACAGCTTAAGGGTTTATTTGGTAATCAGTTTCTTTTCTAGATAAGCAATGATATTGAACCATTTTTGTTCTAGTTTCTCATATGGTTTACTTGTTACTTTCCTAGTCCTTCAATTATAAATGTAACTGCTAATGTAAACATGAGGATGCTAGTTTTTTCTTGCAAAGTTCCTTTTTTTTACATCTTGTTTGATGGATAAAGCTTGGTTGGTTGTTGTTATCTTATTTGACTTGCAAAGCACTTATTTTAGGAAGTGCAAAAAGTGTTTTTTTTTTTTTTTTTTTTCTGTTTTCTTCCAGCAAAATTTGGCTCATGTTGCCGTGCGTGATATCTGCCAAGGCTAGTGAAAAATCAGTTTCGTATTATTCTAGTTAGAAGCTTCTTTGTCGATCTTCATTGAAAGTGTCACTCTTAAATTTCCTTGTTTGTTAACACAAAAAATACAGAGTCTATTTCTGTATGTTGCCAATTACAAATTGTTACATATATGTGAAGCATTGTTTGCCTGAGATTCTTCTTTTATAGTTATTTGAATTATGAAGTGATCATAAAGATCTTATACCACTATATTTATGGTTGTTCTCAAAAGTAGCCGAGGAAATCGCCAAGACAGCTTTGTTAGGAGACTAAATCTCACACTTAACAGCCCCTTTGACTTGGTGTTAGGTCAAGCGGCTTAGTATAAATATTAATGTAGGCTCAGGTATACCAGATGAATCTCTTCACAAATTTAGCCTCTTTACTGTTGCAAACTGTAGTGTTCGTCCTCTTTGCAACGAGCTATATATTTTCCATTTTTTTAACCATCTTATTGCTTAAATTCATTAATTTTGTGTGCTTATTTATAAGTGGTTTGATTGAATTTATAATGCTCAATAATCTATTTAGTTGTGATATTGTATTATGTTTTTTATGGCAATATGAAATTATATATAGTTTTTTGAATTTGCTAATCACTAATTTACTTAAGATTTGGATGTATTTCAACGATTAACATTCTTTGATGATAATGTGTATATTGGATTTGTTATCCTACGGGCGCTCGGACCTAATGTTATTTTTTTTTAGGATTTAGAATCTAGGTTAAAAAAAAAAGTAATATTAGGTGTTATATATATACAGAATTGTTATGCTACGGACTTTTGGCTACGGAACACTGCGGACTGTCTTTGTGGCAAATCTGCGTCAAATTTTTTTATTAAATACAACTTTTTCTCAATCCGTGTCATTCTCCTCGCCGAAAGTCTCTCGCCGCACCCTTCCTCCCTGCGACGGTCTCCCTCGCCGCACCGAACCTCCCTCCCTTGCCGCGACGGTTTCCCTCGCTGCACCGAGCCTCCCTCCCTTGCCTCTCTTGCCGCGACGGTCTCCCTCGCCGCACAAAGCCTCACCGAGCCTCCCTCCCTTGTTGTGGCGAAGTTAGGTTTTCCTTGTTGCGCCCTCCCTCGCCGCGACAAAATTAGGTTTTCCACGTGCGTCCCTCCGTTGCTGCACCAAGCTAGGTTTTTCCTCGCTCACCGATCCGTCGTTCCTGTCGACAAGTTGGTCTCCCTCGTCGCCTTCGCCTCAATGCCTCAAGTTTTGTGAGTTAAAACTTTGCCGATTTCCTTCTCATTTGCCTTGTCCAACTTGCTCTCTCTATAGATTTCAAATGTCATGAATTTCATAGATGAAGTTTTGTAACTTTATCTTTTTTTGGATGGATTTGAGCAGCAGAATGAGAAATTGCCTATGAAGATCTCTCTGTTTGTCTTTTTTTCCAAACCTTTTTTAATTATGTTTTTATTTTATGGATAAACATCTACTAGCATATTATTTGGACAACATGCCTTGGATTAATTCAAACAACTAGTCATATTAAACATTTGGCATTTTAATTGTTTTATCATGATAAATAACACAAGTTATTAGTTGCAGGATAATACGAATAGATTCTATAATGATTTTTAATGTTTCTAGTATCTATCTGCAAGTTACGACATGTAATATTGTTATAAAAACACAATATTATGCTAGCTTCTTGTGATAAAAACACATGTAACTGTGTTTTCAGCCTAAAGCACTCCAGAAAGTTTCAGCCCGAGAACAGGCTATTCTCCTTCTTATCATCAATTACTTCACCAGCGATATGTACAAATTTAAACTTTCTAATAGCACATTTCTAGTGTAGTAGTTACAATAGGTTAAAGACACTTTAATCCAAGAAACTAATAAAAGAAGAACTTCTTTGAACTCTCTTTATTGTGGCAAAAGGCGAATACGCTTGCCCCTAACGCTCCCGCCAATCCGTCCCAAGGCCAATACGGAGGAGGTAAATCACGGACGGCTACTAGCATTTGGAATAGTGATTAGCACATAAGTCTTTGAACTCTCTTTATTGGTGGTAAAAGGCGAATACGCTCGCCCCAGCGCCCCCGTCAATCCGTCTCAGGGCCAATTCTTTGAACTCTCTTTATGCACCATGTTAGAGATGATAAGCTCTAATAATCTAGTTGTAGATTACCTATATTCTTATTCCTAGTGATAATAGGTCTTTTGATCTCTGAATACATAAATCGTAACACCTTTTGATATATAAAAAACAAAAATTACAGCTTACTCACCATAATTTATAATTGAGATTTTCCTCAAGGTACTGTGTAACTAGCTATACTGAAGATTGAGAGAAATAGATATTCATGCAATTGTGAACTTGTATTTGCTGCATTGTTGCATTTAAATCTAGCTAAGCAAAATGGTTCCCTTGAATTTGATTAATGTAAACTTATTAGTAATTTCAAAATTACTGATTGAAGTTCTTCACACAAGAGATTCATTATCCATCCTAGTCAATTAAAGTATCTTCAATTTTTTTTTTTTTTAAGAAAAAAGTACTAAAATTTTATTTTGGTTTTCAAATTTTTTGAAGCGAGTCAGAAACCTTAATCATTTGACAACTCCTATAGGTAAATGGTAATATAGACATACAGAATCATTAACAAATTTATCATAGTTGCATCGACACACCTAAAATTTGTATTAGAATGACTATAGTTGCATGGATTTGTCATATTATATCCAATAATTTTTATAGTTGTCATTGTTTTATTCTCTCATGATATAGTTGGTAATCTGATTTGGACATTTTTTCTATCGACCAAGTTTAGGGTTTAGTGTATCTGTCAAATTACTTGAAATTTTGAGTTTAAATTGAAATAAGTTGTAGTTTTTATTGATTTGTCTACTTATTTGTTCTCAAATATAATGTGACATTCCCTAGAAATGGAAGAAAATATAGTTAATGATCAGGAATATATTCCACAAGTTGCAGATGATCGAAAGCCAAAAATTGAAATAGAATTCTCATCACTAGATGAGGCATATTCGTTCTATAACCAATATGCATGAGAAGCTGGATTTAGTTCAAGGATAAACATGAGTAAGAAAAATAAGATGACAAATGAAGTGGTGTGAAAACAAATTGTATGTTTTAAAGAAGGGCATACTAATCTAATGCGGAATGCTAAACATGCAAAAACTGATCAACTGACAAAGGAAAGAGCACGTGGCATAGTTAGAACGAGTTGTAAGTCAAATATTGCACTTGTTAAGAAACAGACCAGACCTAATTGGATTGTCAGTAACTTCATAGAAATCCATAATCATTCACTCTCGACTCCATCAAAGGTGCATTTACTACGCTTACATCGTAATGTTTCGACAGTAAAGAAAACATTAACTAAACAATTTTTAGAGGCCAATGTACCAACTTGTCAACTAATGCGATATATTGTTCCTGTCCGAAAGATGAGTCGATGGACGTTGGGGATGTGACACTCCTGTTGACTGGTCGAAGACCCTGCAGGTGTAGATCTCCCGTTGATGTGGACCTGTAAGCACAACGCCGAGCCGGGGAGGGGTTCCCCGACGATGACCCTCCGACACACAAGTAAGATCTTCGACGGAAAGAAGTAGGGTGAAGAGGAAACGAGAACTGTAACTACCGTGAAGAAGTGAGCATACCTCCGTCGAATTCTGGGGGTCCTTATATAGGGCTCCCCAAAGGCGCGCACACGCTCCCCGAGGCATGCACGTTCCTCAAAGCATACCTGTAATGGATGTGTCAGAAAAGCGTGTTTGGCGCCATACCTCAATGGCCCAAGCATATCTCTGACATAATAGTAGAAACTTCCACCGTACGATTCTCTGTTTGATTATGCTGTCCACCACGCAGCCTGCCGGCGACATTAATCCCTAGGAAGATATTCCTAGTTGCTCCTTTTGTCTGTTATCGGGTCAAGCGGGGTAGCCGCTCGGTCGGTCGAGTCGTAGCTGTTATCATGGCCGGGCCGAGCATGATGTTCGCTTAGCCGATTATCCAATTGTCCCGGCTCCGTCTCGTCGAGCGAAGAAGCCATGTCTGTTGAGCCGAGGTTGCGTTCCCCGTTTGGCCGAGCGGGGGAGATGCTCGGCCCTTATTCCTTCCTTCTAGAGTCAAGCTTGAGTCTTCTGAGCATCGGAAACTCGGTCTCAGATCGAGCTGTAATGCAGAATCGGACACACATACGTTCGCTCGGCCAGATACTCACGGCGTTGATCGTTGACCATTGACTTTGACCTCCCACGTGTCATCGCCCTCACTCGAGGCGAGGGCCCCTTCTTACTACCGGATCAACAATTATTAGAGATAGAATATTGAGGGCCTGAGGGGGTAGGTTGCACAGAAATGGATATTAGAAACTTTGAGAAAACCCAAAGAGATGAACAAAAGGGTATCGATGCTGAAACATTAATCGAGTTATTTACATCTGAGCAAGAGAAGAATTCATCTTTTTTCTTTGATTACAATATTGATTCAGATAACAAATTTAGTAGGTGTTTTTGGGTTGATCATGTATCAAGGAGGGCATATAGTGTATTTAGTGATATAGTTGTATTTGATACAACATATACCACCAACAAATATAGCTTAATTTTGACATCATTTGTAGGAGTTAATCATCATCATCAGACAATTATTTTTGATTTGTGGGTTTCTAAGTGATGAAAAACTGAGTCTTTTGTTTGGTTGCTTAAGAAGTTCATAGAAGTTATGCCTAAAGGTCCACCAAATGTTATCATTACTGATTAGGATCCTGCTATAACGAAAGCCATTGCACAAGTTTTCCCTCAAACAACACATCAATATTGCTTATGGCACATACTGAATAAATTTTCAGATAAATTAGACCCTTTGACTTTTCAAAATCATTATCAAAGTATAAAGAATGTTATTACAAATTCTACAACACTTGATGATTTTGAGAAGTCATGGGCAAATGTTATCAAGTATGCTAACTTGGAGAAAAATAATTGGTTATCGTCGATGTATAAATTGCGACACAAGTGGGTACCAGTATATTTTAGGCGTGTATTTTGTGCTGGAATGTCAAGTAGTCAGAGATCTGAAAGCTCACATTCATTTTTCAAAAGGTATATCTCAAATAAGAACTCATTGATGGATTTTATCACTCGTTTCAATAGGGCATTGAGACACCAAAGACATAATGAGTTAGTTGCAGACCATATTGATATGAATGAGAATCCGAGGATTAAGACAAACTGCCCAATGGAAACTCAAATGGTTAAGCTATACACGAAAAAGAAATTGCTAGAGTTTCAAAGTGAACTAAGCGAGAGTCATGGTTATTATGTGCAACAAGCATTTACAGGAGTTGATTCAGTGATTTACCATGTAATGAAATTTCAAAGTTGTTATTCTTCCAAACCAAGGGTGCTCATGCATGACAAACAGAGGGATTTCATATCATGTAGCTGTGTGAAATTTGAGTTTGAGGGCATTTCATGCAAGCATATGTTAGTTTTTTTTGTGTCAACCAAGTGTTTCATTTGCCTAATATGTATATAATCAAATGATGGACAAGAGATGCAAAGGTTGGAGCAATATATGCTTTGGGGGAGAAAAATTCCATCTATGATCCAGATCCAAAAAGATTTTTGATGTCGAGACGCTCGAAGTTATCCTATAAAACTTCAATATTAATTGATGATGTATCTTTGACTGATGAGGGCACAAACTTCTTGGATAAACAATTTGATTGTATTTACAACAAAATTCAAGAGATAAACATTTGCAGAACATGCGATGATGGAAATCAAAGGAAGAGATACATGGATGAGAGTCTTTGTATTATTGATCCTTCTCCAGTAAGAACAAAGGGATATGGGAAGAGATTGAAATCATCAAAGAAGAAGTCAACCTCAAAGTTTAGGATATGTCGTGGATGCGGACATCGAGGTGTGTCACATGACAAGCGCAACTGTCTAATTTTACAACAACGGTATGTCTCGATTAATTCTACATTTCTATTATAATTTTACTTACAAACTCAAATTTATTTTATTATATTTTATAAATATGACGCTATATTATTTGTCAGATCAACTGAAGATAATCATCATAATAACATTGACGACACATATGAAACAAATTTGGCAACTATAACTGGTACTATCAAAGTTTCATTTTATTAAATTATAGTGGTTCATTGAGAAAATGAAGTTAATAATTATCTTTATTGTTACAAATTCTAACAACATGCGCTAGGAGGTTAGTAATTATCAATGGCCGGTATTCATCTATTTCCTTTGTTTGCACAATTGGAAAGTATATTTCATCTTACTTTTATTAAGCTAGTATAGTAATGCAAATATAATTTCTAACTTGCTCTTTTAAATTTTGTAGATAGCTAGTGTTTCACTTTTTGGCATTTTGTTGTCCAAATACAATTCAGTGGCTTGCTTAAAACTTGCATGCGGTATGAGATTTTATCAACTTTGTTTTATTTTGATCTGTTAAAACATTTGAATATCTAATATTCAAATACTATGTAGTTGGAACAATGTTTGATGCTTTCAGACAAGGCTGGAAAGAATATAAGCATCGGTCTATCCTTCTTGTAAGTTTGGCATGTGTTGCGTCATAACAATGTGTTGCATTATGAGTTGCTAACAACGAAAATTGAGCTCAATGCCATCAATCCCCCTGTAATATTGTTTTTAAAAAGAAAATTGACATCGCTTATGATTTTGATAGATCCTGGAGTACTATTTAATCTATGAACATGACTTACCAGAAAGAGAAGGTGTCATGACAAAATCATATTTTGGGAGCAAAATGCCTATAGCAATGGGATGGCGACTACATTGTATGCCACTGCCGATGCCAAGTTTTGGTGAACTCTTGCCATTGTCGCTTTGGCTAGTGATACAACATCAACTATATGTAAAATATCATCAGAGTTCTATCAGTAGGATGGATTTACAGCTACAAATAGAAAGTTAACAAACATGATAACTCATCATTATCTAGTCGTGTTACTCCCAATTTTTTGATTTATACATTTTACACCGGCTGTCAAAACCTCTAACGTAATCCTCAATCATCTGGATCATTATATATGTGGTCTATTCAAGGATGAAGGAAAGCTATTGTTTGCTTATTGGAATATGTAGTGGATCAGACCACAACAAGAGTGAATCAAGTCATGTTCTTTTGTGTTATCTGATCTGTCATTTAGAAATAAATCATGAGTTTAGGGCTCAAATGTTTTTTTGCAAATGGATGATTACTGAATAAGATTGGAAGATCTTATACCTGTGAAAGTTTGTAGCCTAAAAAAATAACTGATGCAGCATTAGACGCGACATTCTTCAGCAACTCCCACATCCTACATACTAACTAACAAAGTTTAGGGAAAAAAAAGTCAAACAGAGAGATCTCCATTGGCAATTTCTCATTCTGTTGCTCCTATCTATCCAAAAAAAACAAAGTTACAAAATTCCATCTATGAAATTCATGACATATGAAATCTATAGAGAGAGCAAGTTGGACAATGAGAAAACCTAGTTTCGTCGCGGCAAGCTTCGTTGTGGCGAGGGAGGGCATAACGAGGAAAACCTAACTTCGTCGCGGTAAGAGAGGAGGCTCAGTGCGACGAGTAGGAGTGTAATCGAGCCAAGCTGAGCCGAACTCTTGAAAGTTTGAGCTTGGCTCGTTTATAATTGAGCCGAGCTCGAGCTTTATTTAACGAATATATTCATGGCTCACGAGCTTATTCGAGCTTTTATCGAGCCTAAACGAGCTTAATAAGTATAATTATAAATTAAATATTTATAAAAAAATAAATTATATATTTATAGAAAATTTTAATATTCTTATTAAAATTTATACTTTTATTCTAATAAATAAATTTAATATATTTGTCTATATTTTTCATAAGTAGAGTGTAAAATCTATAAATTTAATATCAAAACTATTATTTTTTTAATTTAAAAGTTGATTTATGAGCTTAACGAACGTGTTCACGAGCTAACGAGCCGAGTATTGCGAATCTTGAGCTTGGTTTGTTTATCTTAACGAGTCTCATTAAACGAGCTTTTATCGAATCGAGCTTCGAATAGCTCACGAGCGGCTTGATTCATTTACATCCCTAGCGACGAGGGAGACCGTCACGGCGAGGGAGGGCACAACGAGTAGAGAGAGAGAGCAAGTAGGACAAGGCAAATAACATAATGAGAAACCCTAGCTTGGTCGCGGCAACGTAGGGACGCACGGGGCGGTGTGGGAGACCATCGCAGCAACGTAGGGACGCACGGGGCGGCGTGGGAGACCATCACGGCAACAGAGGGACGCACGGGAGTGGCGAGGGAGACCGTTGCGGTAAGGGAGGGAGGTTCGGTGCGACGAGGGAGACCATCGCAGGGAGGGAGGGCGCGGCGAGAGGCTTTCTGCAAGGAGAATGACGTGAGGGAGAATGACAAGGATTGAGAAAAAGTTATATTTAATAAAAAAAATTTGAGGCGGATTTGCCACGAAGGCAGTTCGCAGCGTTCCGTAGCCAAAAGTCAGTAGCATAACAATTCTGTGTATATGTATATATACACACACAGAATTGTTATGCTACAGACTTTTGGCTACGGAACGCTGCGGACTGCCTTCATGGCGACGAGGAAGACCAACTTGTCGACAGGAATGATGGATCAATGAGCGAGGGAAAATCTAGCTTGGTGTGGCAAAGATGGGACACATGTGGAAAACCTAGTTTTGTCGCGGCGAGGGAGGGCGCAACAGGGAAAACCTAACTTCGTTGCAGCAAGGGAGGGAGGCTCGGTGCAGCGAGGTAGACCGTCACGGATATATATATACAGAATTGTTATGCTACGGACTTTTGCCTACGGAACGCTACGAACTGCCTTCATGGCGACGAGGGAGACCAACTTGTCGACAGGAACGACGGATCGGTGAGCGAGGGAAATCCTAGCTTGGTGCGACAGCGGAGGGACGCATGTGGAAAACCTAGTTTCATCCCGGCGAGAGAGGGCGCAACAGGGAAAACCTAACTTCGTCGCAACAAGGGAGGGAGGCTCGGTGAGGCTCTGTGTGGCAAGGGAGGTCGTCGCGACAAGAGAGGCAAGGGAGGGAGGCTCGGTGCAGCGAGCGAGACCGTCACGGCAAGGGAGGGAGGTTCGGTGCAGCGAGGGAGACCGTCGCGGGGAGGGAGGGTGCGGCGAGAGGCTTTCAGCGAGGAGAATGACGTGAGGGAGAATGACAAGGATTGAGAAAAAGTTATATTTAATAAAAAAAAATTGATGCGGTTTTGCCACGAAGGCAGTCCGCAACGTTCCGTAGCCAAAAGTTCGTAGCATAACAATTCTGTATTTATATACAAAATTGTTATGCTACGGACTTTTGGCTACGGAACGTTGCGGACTGCCTTCGTGGCGACGAGGGAGACCAACTTGTCGAAAGGAACGCTGGATCGGTGAGTAAGGGAAAGCCTAGCTTAGTGCGGCAACGAAGGGATGCATGTGGAAAACCTAGTTTCGTCGCAGCGAGGGAGGGCGCAGTAGGGAAAACCTAACTTCGTCGTAGCAAGGGAGGGAGGCTCGGTGAGGCTCTATGCGGCGAGGGAGATCGTCGTGGCAAGAGAGGCAAGGGAGGGAGGCTCGGTGCAACAAGGTAGACCATCGCGGCAAGGGAGGGAGGTTCGGTGAGGCGAGGGAGACCGTCGCGGGGAGGGAGACCAAATTGTCGACAGGAACGACGGATCGGTGAGCGAGGGAAATCCTAGCTTGGTGCGACAACGGAGGGACGCATGTGGAAAACCTAGTTTCATCCCGGTGAGAGAGGGCGCAGAAGGGAAAACCTAACTTCGTCGCAACAAGGGAGGGAGGCTCGGTGCAGCGAGCGAGACCGTCACGGCAAGGGAGGGAGGTTCGGTGCAGCGAGGGAGACCGTCGCGGGGAGGGAGGGTGCGGCGAGAGGCTTTCAGCGAGGAGAATGATGTGAGGGAGAATGACAAGGATTGAGAAAAAGTTATATTTAATAAAAAAAATTTGATGTGGTTTTTCCACGAAGGCAGTCCGCAACGTTCCATAGCCAAAAGTTCGTAGCATAACAATTCTGTATTTATATACAAAATTGTTATGCTACGGACTTTTGGCTACGGAACGCTGCGAACTGCCTTAGTGGCGACGAGGGAGACCAACTTGTCGAAAGGAACGCTGGATCGGTGAGTAAGGGAAAGCCTAGCTTAGTGCGGCAACGAAGGGATGCATGTGGAAAACCTAGTTTCGTTGCAGCGAGGGAGGGCACAGTAGGGAAAACCTAACTTCGTCGTAGCAAGGGAGGGAGGCTCGGTGAGGCTCTATGCGGCGAGGGAGATCGTCGTGGCAAGAGAGGCAAGGGAGGGAGGCTCGGTGCAACAAGGTAGACCGTCGCGGCAAGGGAGGGAGGTTCGGTGAGGCGAGGGAGACCGTCGCGGGGAGGGAGGGCGCGGCGAGAGGCTTTCAGCGGATTTGCCATGAAGGCAGTCCGCAACGTTTCGTAGCCAAAAGTTCGTAGCATAACAATTCTGTCTATGTATATATATTGATCCGGCGGTAGGGTAGGGCCCGACCGGGAGGAGGTCAAAGTGGTCAACGTTAGGCAGGCGTCCAATCAGGTGAATTACCTCAGTGGTCAGTAGGAAGAGTAGCCGGTCCGACACTTCGACAGCTCGGTCAGACACCAAGCTTCCGACACTCATGAAGCTCAACCAGGGAGGCACGAAGGTCGAGCGGCCATCTCGCTCGACCAAACAGTGGATGCAGCCTCGACCTGGTAGACAAGGCTCCCTCGCCCGATGGGGGGAGCCAACTAGCAGAGCATTGGCCGAGCGGACGCTCGGCCCGGCTGTTGCATCACCCGGACGGCAGATTGGCCGAGCGGCTCTCCCACTCGGGATGCTCAGCCTGGCTGTCGCATCACCCGGATGACAGACTGGCCTAGCGGCTCTCTCGCTCGGGACGCTCGGTCTGGCTGTTGCATCACCCGGGCGACAAACTGGTCGTGCGGCTCTCCCACTCGGCCCAATAACAGACAAAGGAGTAGTTGGCAATATATTCCTATGGATCAGTGTCATCGACAGGCGACATGGTCGGCGACATGGTCAGATAGAGGATCGTACGGTGGAAGCTTCCACTGTCACGTCAGGGATATGCCCGGGCTGTTAAGGTATGGCGTTAGACACGCTTTTCTGACATAGCCTTTCCAGGTATGCTTTGGGAAGCGTTCATGCTTCGGGAAGCATGTGCGCGCCTCCTGGAGATCTATATAAGAAGCCCCAAAGCTTCATCAGAGGTATGTTTTTCATCACTGTAGCTATAGTCACGCTGCTGCTCCTTTCTTCTCTACTTCATTTGCTTGTCGGTAGCTGACTTGAGCGTCGGAGGGTCATTGCCGGGGAACTCCTCCCCGGCTCAGTACTAACGACTCTGTGGTTGCAGGCTTAGTTCGTTGGAGGTCTGCATCACCTTTAGTCGACATCCAGTCAACGTAAGCGTCATCTTCTCAGCGTCCGTCTACTCACACTCAAACAGGATCATATATATATATATATATATACAGAATTGTTATACTACGGACTTATGACTACAGAACGCTGCGGACTGCCTTCGTGGCGATGAGGGAGACCAACTTGTCGACAGGAACGACGGATCAGTGAGTGAGGGAAAACCTAGCTTGGTGCGGCAACGGAGGGGCGCATGTAGAAAACCTAGTTTCATCGCGGCAAGGGAGGGCGCAACAGGGAAAACCTAACTTCGTCGCAGCAAGGGAGGGAGGCTCGGTGAGGCTCTGTGCGGCGAGGGAGACCGTCGCGGCAAGAGAGGCAAGGGAGGGAGGCTCGGTGCAGCGAGGGAGACCGTCGCGGCAAGGGAGGGAGGTTCAGTGCGGCGAGGGAGACCGTCGCGGGGAGGGAGGGTGCGGTGAGAGGCTTTCGGCGAGGAGAATGACGTGAGGGAGAATGACACGGATTGAGAAAAAGTTGTATTTAATAAAAAAAAAAATTTGACGTGGATTTGCCACGAAGGCAATCCACAGCGTTCCGTAGCCAAAAGTCTGCAGCATAACAATTATATATATATATATATATATATATATATATAAATCTATTTTCAAAATTAATAGGTAAAATTTGAACAACTGAATTATTAAAAAACATAATGATTAATCAGCTAATTAGATGGCATCAAAACACTTTATTCTACACGAAACATAATGTGATTGGCAATTTATCAAAGCATTTAAATTAAATTATTGTTTTTTATTTAAATAGAATTAAATAATAAATTTTAATTATTTTATCAAGGACTTTTATACAAAAGTTATTAATGATCCTTATTTTATTTTTTTTTTAAAAATAAGTTATTAAATTGACAATGCCTTAAATATTTTCATAGTTTTTTTTTTAAAAAAAATAGATTTTTAATAAAAATATTTAAAAAAAACAAAATAAGAAGATTAATAAAAAAAATTTAAATTAAAGGGATGTTTATGTAACTAAATAATAAAACTATTATATATATATATATATAATCTTTTTAATAACTAATTAAAAGAAAAAAAAATTAAAGTTAAATTAAAAATAAAAATTACTTTAGTATTGTTTAATTAAATCATCACCATTTTGATGATTTTGTTAAAATATTTCAGTACTCTCCTTTCCCACTATATGTTTAGTTTAAAAATTTTAAATCTGGTAAGTCCATCAATAAATTTCGAACAATCTTTGTTGATGGTCTTAATTGGTTCTGATGACACCTAATCCATTTATTGTTGATGCTTTTATCCGAAAGTCGATGAGATATAAAATTAGGAATATGGAGATCCCATTGATCGCTCGTAGACTCTGCTCCGCCCTGTAAAACAGATGACGCTAGTGCCGAGGTAGGGAAGGGGTATCCGGCGTTGGCCCTTTGACGCTCAAGTCAGTCATCGACGATGATATAAAAGACGAAGCAACAACAATGAACATTGTAGCGCAAATAGTATATATCACGTACCTCCGTCGATATTTGGACCCCTTTTATATAGAGTTCCTGTAACGCGCATGCACGCTTCTCTAGGATAGCACCTTCTCGAAGTTTTCCTTGAGAAAATTTATCAGTAAAGTATCTCTGATGCAATACCTTAACAAGCTTAGCATATTTATGATGTGGCAGTGGAAGCTTCCGTCGTACAATCTTCTTGTCGGTCATGCCTATGTCAGTGGCATCAACTCCCAAAAGGGTGTCGAGAGATAATACAGTGGGTCCATTGCTAGGTCGAGCGGGTTAGCCGCTCAGCCAGTACTTCGCTGCGTCTGTGCTGCGCCCACTCGGTCGGAACTCCTCTGCGCCTGTGCCGAGTCTTGTTGCCGGTTCGAGCAAGATCGCTGCTGGGTCAGGATTCTGCATATCGTCTCCTCCTCCTTTTGACATCCAACACCACCCCATTGAGCGTCGACTGTTTAACACACCTCCCCGAGTCAAAGATGGAATCAGATCGGAACCTTCTTCTTCTAGTCGGGGGTTGATCGCCCAACCAACCAATACGATTATCAGCTGTTTGGGTATATGCTACTTGAACATTGACCGTCATAACTTTGACCTCTATTGTAAGGATGATAATTTCATCCGAATCCGATGGATAATCCGACATCCGACCCGAATGGAGGAGGATATGGAAGGAATTTTTATACCCAATTATAGTAAATGAGTATTCGGGTATAGGTATTTCGGGTATGGATATGGAGGCGGATGTGGTAAAATCTTACACATATCCTATCCAATACCCGATATATTTATTTATTTATAAGTCTCATTTTTTATTGTGAAATAAAAAACTTTAGTTTTTCCGTCTTAGAAAAAAAAACATAGTTGGTCTGTTTATCCTGTTATCAACACGCATCTCATCTTCTTTTCCACAAAAAATATCCACCCGATCGAAGGAGGGCGAAATGAGGAAGAGCTGACAAGTACATTGAAATATTTTTTTAAAATGAGAATGGTAGAGAATAATAAGATGATGGGTAGGATATGGGTACTCGAAACTCCGATGTGTATGGGGATGGATATGAAAGTTAAATATCCGATGAGTATGGAGATAGGTATAAGCATGGATATAGATATAATAAATGAGAATGAATATAAAGAATATAAAATTCTACCTAAATCTTACTCATTATCATTTTTACTTTATCGTGACAACTAACCACTTAAGAATGACCTCTTTTTATCGCCGCATCAGTTGCTTTTTTAGTGCTCCTGAGTTTCGTCGTGTTCTAAAATTTCAAATGCAACGCTTTCTTAGCCCTATACAATTTGTCATAAGGCCAATTGACATAAACTCATAATTTTATATATAAATAAGGCTCGGAATAGCCTTAGGATTACCAAGCAGCATAAGAATGATAAATTGTCATTTAAATATTGACAATTCTTATATATTTATAAAGATTTTTTTATCCAAATAAAATATATAATTATAAGACACTAGACTTATCGATTATCCATTGTGAGCATTTTATGAATTATCCTATTAACGGATAAAAAAAAACTTTCACTTGATTCAATATGTACCAGGCACAGAACTAAAGTCAGCCCATCATATTTATCTTCTTTATACTCTCATATTCCATAATTCATATCCAAATTTTAATATTTCAAATTCGTCAAGTTTTCCGTAAAATTTAATGATGGCCAGACAACTTCGATGAAATTCAATTCAAAGCGTATAGATATATTTGTATCTACTTAAGAAAGTTATACACACACACTTAGTCGAAACAATGTATTTTTGAACAGAAAATGCTTCTGATATCTCAATCTTTCACGCATCAAACAAAGAGATGGATTCAGATTTCCAGTTCGTGGTAATATATGAAAATTGAAACATTTAGGGGGGCAAATGTGAATTTGACCCGGAGGCAGCTGGCAGGGGATCGAGTAGGGTTTTTCAGTTTCGTGTCTGGGTTATGTTTGTGACGAACCTACCTGATCGGACGGGCCGCCGACGCGATGCTTCGCTCCCTATTCCGCCGCCATCCGCTCCCTCCGTCAAAGCTAATCCATTGCGTCTTCTTCTCCACCGGCACATCCGTCTCCTCCTCAGGCGTAACCGCTTCTCCAGATCCCCATTTCCTGGTCGAGTACCTCGTGAATACGTGCGGGTTCTCCGCCGACGACGCTTCCAAGGTCTCAAAGTCGCTCCCCCGCTTTCAGTCCACCGAGAAGCTCGATGCTGCTCTTGGATTCTTCAGATCTCAGGGCCTTGATGGCGCTAATCTCAGAAAGATAATATCTCGGAGGCCAAGATTGCTCTGCAGGGATGTGGAGAACAGTCTCGGTCCAAAGTTCAAAATTTTGCGCGACATGGGGTTATCTGAGTCCCACATCGTCAATGCCGTTATGCGGCACCGCATCATTCTTTCCCTGGACGTCCAGAACACGCTTCTCCCCAGATTGAAGGTTTGGGAAAGTTTATTTGGATCGAGGGAGATCCTCCTCAGGAAACTCCGGGGTTATAATCGGTTTATAAGCGCCAGCATTGAGAAAGTGGTACGCCCTAACTTGAACTTCTTACGGGATGAATGTGGTATTCCTGAAGACCGGGTTTCTCTTGTCCTTAAAAAGCTCCCTGGCTTCATCACGCAGAACCCAGATACCCTCCGGGCTCTGGTAGATAGAACTGTGGGGCTTGGAGTTCCCCGTGGATCTGGAATGTTCCTCTGGATCCTTTTTGCGCTGCATGGGGTAAGCAGGAAAAAATTTGAGGCTCAACTCAAGCTCATGAACAATTTTGGTTGGTCGAACTCGGATTTCATTACTGCAATCAAGACACAACCACGCTTTTTACTCCTTTCCATAGAGTCATTGCAGAGAAAGATGGAGTTTTTGGTCAATGATGTTGGAATTTCACCTTCAGACATTGCTCGCTGCCGGTGCCTTTAGTGCTAAGTTTGGAAAAGAGGTTAATTCCTTGATTTCGTGTTATGGAGATATTGAAATCTGAAGGGTTATGGACGTCAACAAACAAGCTACATGGAGTTTTATCATTATCTGGTTCAAAGTTTTTGCAGAAGTTTGTGCAACCTTACCAAGCTATACTCCCCAAACTTCTTGAAGTCTTGTGAGTTGTACTGAGTTCAAAGGGAATAATCCAAAACTGCTAATGAACGCATGATTTACATAGGTTTGATTTTTATGACTGGATAAGCAATGATATTGAACCAATTTTGTTGTAGTTTTCATATGGTTGACATGCCCTATTCATATTCTGTATTATGAATGTAACTGTTCCTTTAGGCATGAGGATGTTCGGTTGGTTTTCGGAGTTTCATTTTGCAATCTGATTGAGTTGAAAAGGATTTGTTTTAGGACCTAATCAGTTGAACTCCTTCCAATTAGAAGATACTTTTTTATAATCATCTAAGGCAATTTTTGCCCCCTTTGACAAGCTGAGTTGTATTAAAGCCTGGAAACAATACCCATCTGCCAAGATCATATTCTATACTATACATGCCATTGTTTCTGTAGATATGAGAATGATAGTCTTTCTGAGTTACATTTTGCAACTTGATTGAGTTAAAAAGGATTTGTTGAATCCCTAATAAGAAGATATTTGTCTGTTAGAATTATGAAGGCAATTTTATCCCCTTTTTGCAAGCAAAGTCAGATGTATGCTGGGCTACAATACCCACTGTAAGGTTATAGAGAACCCATTTTCTTTCAAATTAGTTGTAACATCAATCGTTTTAATACTTTTGAAAGTTGAAGGAGCTTAGAATTCATATTGCAATTTCCTTCATTGAGCTTCAATGAAAGTGATTTTCCTATTGTGATGAAAGAGTTTATCCCTTGCTTAAGTATTTGAATCCATGAGAACTGAAACTATCTATTATGAAAGTTACTGAATAGTTATTATAATAATAATTGTTACAATTCATATTTTTATTTTGTTTTTGAATAAAAAAATTCTTTTATGATTTGCAGTGCCTTCTTTTTATTTTTACCCTAATGTTTTTTGGTTATTTATTGTTCATGGCAAGTAATGTAAAGGAAAAGTGAAATTTGTGGATAGCTGAAATTAGTTGGGATAAATCATTACAATATCTCTAATTTTTAACAGAATTCTCGTTATGCTCCAAATTTTTTTAAAAAATTATCTATGTCCCTCATGTTTTATAAAATGTCTTAAATCTATTCTAAGTATCTCTCATGTGAGATACGTGATCATCTTGACCCCTTGAAAATTCGTTGCTTGTTTCTATCGATCCTAATTTTTAAATTGTTGAAATTATTAGTTTATTACTGTTAAAATTCTCTCTAAATTATCGATTTTTACACTCTTCGATTATGATGACATCGTGAACCAGCTCTGACATGTGATTTATTGATGCCTTTTGATTTTTTTTTTATTTGATTCGTTTAATACATCACACTTTCACCTAATTTATGAGATGAAGATGTTAAAAATAATTTTGACAGTAAAAATATTTTCATGTAATAATGATTTGTGAAGTCAAATAGTAAAATTTGCACGTTCTTACACCTATCGTTAAAATAGTGTGCGGGGCCGTCTGTGTCTTTTAGTTTTAATTTTGAAAAAAATATCTTTTATGATTTGCATAATGGCGTACTTTTTATTTTTAACCTAATTCTTGGAAAGTAATGTAAGCAAAAAGTGAAATTTGTGGGTAGCTCAAATTAGTCCGGTAGAGAAGTTTCAACTTTCAAGAAGGGTTTTCCAATTTGTTATTTATCTGTGTGGGTCTGTTCGACCGAAGATCTACTTTGTTACTGTTAAGTGTTGGTGCAATATTCCTCAGGTCAAGGTTGACCTGGGTAACCAAGCTGAGTCTTGGTTTGAGTTTAGATGTTTGACAATAAGATATTGATTGAAGAAGAGTCAAGTAGGTCAAGGTTGACTGGATACTTGACTGGGAAGTCCTAACTGGGATGTTAGGCAAAATGAAAGTCCTGGTGAGTGAAGCCAGGCAGAAGAAAAGTCCTGGTGAGTGAAGCCAGGCAGAAGGAAGTCCTAGTGAGTGAAGCTAGGCAGATGGAAATCCTGGTGAGTGAAGCCAGGTGAAAGTCCTAGTGAGTGAAGCTAGGCAGATGGAAATCCTGGTGAGTGAAGCCAGGTGAAAGTCCTAGTGAGTGAAGCTAGGCAGATGGAAATCCTGGTGAGTGAAGCCAGGTGAAAGTCCTAGTGAGTGAAGCTAGGCAGATGGAAAACCCTAGTGAGTGAAGCTAGGTGAAAGTCCGTGTGAGCCAGGCAAGGAAAATCCAGATGGATCGAGGATGATCGGACATCCGGTGTTGGGAAGTCCAAGTAGGTCGAAGGATTGATGGATACTTGGCATGAAAGAAAAGTCCAAGTAGGTCAAAGGATTGGCCGGATACTTGCACAGAGAAAAGTCCAAGTGGGTCGAAGGATTGACCGGACACTTGGTAAGGAGTCCTAGCAGGTCGGGAGTGACTAGATGCTGGCATGACATACCAACAGTCAAGGTTGACCGGATGTTGGTTTGGGAGGTTTAGGACTTGGTTTTGGACAAAACCAAGTCTTTCGATCGATCGATGGATCGATTCGGCTGTCAATGATCGAACCACGGATCGATCCGTGGATCGATCAGAGGTCCCAATCGATCGATGGATCGATTGGGACGCTGTCGCGCGATAAGCACCGGATCGATCCGTGGATCGATCCAGCGCTTCTCAGAAGCTCGGATCGATCCGTGGATCGATCAAAGCCTCCCGATCGATTGGGAACATTCGAATCGATCGGGATCCGACCGTTGGCGTCGTTTATAGCTGCAGGCGTTCGATGGCTGCGGTAGAACTTCTCCGATTCACTCCAGACTACTCGCCAGCTCCTCCACAGCGCTCTCAAAGATCAGATCGCCAGTTCTTGAAGGATCTTGGAAGCTTTCCAAGTCAAGAGGCGGATCAAAGGCAAGAAGAGAAGCTAGGGTTAGGGTTTTGTACTCATTGTAAGCTTGTAAGCTTGTATTTTGTTTCCCTTTCCTTTCTTCTTGTACTGAGAGTCTTGTAGGGCTTCTCCGCCCTCGGTAGTTACCGAAAAGGAGTGTTTTCATAGTGGAGGGTGCGTGCGTGGTGTGGATCCTTGGACTAGTCACCTCTAGTGAGGTGGATACCAAGTAAACCAACCGTGTTAGCGTTGTTGTATTTGTTTCTGTATTTTCCGCTGCGCATTCTTGAAGAAACAAGCAACACCGAGCACGCGACGAGCTATTCACCCCCCCCCCCTCTAGCTACTTTTGGTTCTAACAAGTGGTATCAGAGCAAGGCCGCTCTTCACCGGAATCATCGCCGGAAGGGTCAAGCATAACAAGAAAAGCTAGAGGGTGAAGAAGTTGAAGCAAATTCTTCAAGTTCAAGACTTTATCAAGCTCAACTTCAAGATGCAATTCCAAGATGGACTTGGATTTGACACAAGGGTGGCTCCACCATATTCATCTACAAGCTTCGATTCTTGGAAATCAAGAATTGAAAATTTTCTTATGATAGAGATAGAGCAATGGTTTGCTCTCATGGAAGGTTTTGAAGCTCCCACAAATTCCAAGGGCAAAGTACTCAAAAGGAGCAAGTGGAGCAAAGACCAAATCCAAAGATGTGAGGCCAATGACAAAGTGACCAAGCTTTTGGTCAATTTATTGCCAAGCAACATCTTGGAACAAATTGGAGAGTTTGAAGATGCCAAGGAGCTTTGGAGCAAATTGGCCAAGCTTCATGAAGAGATCCCCTCCACTGTACAAGATCATGAAGAATCCAGAGAGGGTGACTCTGTGGAGCAAGACCAAGAGGAGGACTCCGAGGTTGAGAGATGCTCAACCTCCGAAGAAGAGGAAATCCAAGAAGCTTCATCCTCAAGGGAATGCAACGAAGGGAACAAGGAGGGAGCATACTCCTTGTTTCATATTCAAGATGATGAAGCCTCCACCTCTAGGATTGAGGGGGAGCAATCCTTGGTGACACCGGATCAAGAAGAAGAAGAAGCTTCTACATCCGGGTCAAGAGAAGAAGAGAAGGAAGAAGCTTCCACCTCCGAAATTCAAGAAATAGCAAATGGAGGAGCAAGTGTCATCCCTACACAAGAAGGTATAAATGTTTCAATTAAAAATAAAAATCATATAATATGTTTTGAGTGTAGGGAAAGTGGGCACTACAAGAGCAAATGTCCCAATTTGGCCAAGAAGAAGGGCCAAGTGGCACAAAAGGGCAAGGAGAAGCCCAAGGAGACCACCCCCGGGACAAAGAAGAGCAAGGAGCACATTGTGTGCTTCTTGTGTCAACAAAAGGGGCATTACCGAAGTCAATGCCCCAAGGGGAAGAAGATGGTCAAGGCTCAAGGAGGCACTAGTCAAGGGGGAGCCTCCAAGGTAAAAAGGAAGGTAACTTTCATTGAGCCTATTCCCTTGCAAAATGGTAAAAAGCATGCTAGGTCAAATTTTTATCATTTTAATGCGATTTACCATAAGAATAGGAAGCATGAGGGCTTTAAGGAAAAGCATGTGGCCCTACATGCCAAAACTACTATCCCTAAGGCTAGGAATGTAGGTAAAAACCTAGGCGATAACTCTAAGGATGTAAGATACAAGCCCAAGAATAAAAATGCTCATGGATCAAATGAAAAACCAAAAACTAAGGACCTAGTGATAGAAAATCAAGTCTTGAGATCAAGGCTTGATAAAATGGAAAAGACCCTAAAAAGGATGGAAAATATCCTATTAGGGCAAAATGAGCATAACCTAGGTTTAGGGGTACAAAAGCCATCCAATGGCCATAGAGGTTTGGGATACAAACCAAAGGCTAAGAAGGATGTGCCCTCTTACCATAGAGTTCCATATAGTTATGGAACAAACCCTAGGTCTAGTGGTCAAGCCAAAAATGCTAGGGAAGTCATCCCTAAGAGTATTTTTGCAATAAATGTGACTAAGACTTCTAAGAAGTCTAAGAAAGTCACAAACAAGGTCACAAGGGAGGTTATCCCTAGAGTTGACCTAGAAAATGTGACCAAGGCTTCTAAGAAGCCCAACAAGGTCACTAGGAAGGTATCTAGGGAAGTTATCCCTAGTGAGTACCTAGAGCATCCAAGGAGCACCAATAGGTGTTGGGTTCCTAGGAGCATCTTCTCTACCCCATAGATGGGTTAGAGAGTGTCAACTCCGATTAGAAGGGTAGTTAACCCAACTTTGAGGAAATTGACACTCAAGGAGCATTTTCAAGGTTTTTGTTAACCTTTGAAAATGAAATGGAATTATTGATTACTCCTTGAAAGAGTAAAATGTGCCTAATGGTGGAAGAATTGATTTTAATCTTAAATGGCACATATTGGGAAATTTATAAGAACTATCAAGTTGGGAGTTTGGTATGTTCTTAGGCAATTTAAGGCAATCCGGGCCTTAAATTTAAAAGTGCTACTCTTGAGGAAAAATGGAATATGCCAACATTTGAGGACATGTTTATTTTAATTGGCATAAATTAATCAAGGGAATAAGAAATGCAAACTTAGATTTTGGCACTCTCTTGAAGCACTTTGGGCAATCTAGGGTTTAAGTTTTAGGATTAGCTAAGATTTTAAGGATACTTAGATAGCTAATCTAGGTATATTTTATTTATGCTAAATCTTGCCATGATTGTTTGCCCATCATATGCCATGACATCATGTCTATTTTTGCATTCATGTTTTATTATGAAAAATCCAAAAATATCATGTCATGACATTCATACATCATGTAGCAATAGGATATTTTCTTTTGAAAATTATTTTCTTTTGATGTATGCCATAACATAATCATGCATTAAGTTTAATTCCTTGTAATTAAGGACAAATGGCATTTAACGACACTTATTAACAAGTGACATCCTGGGTGGATGTCTAATATCTCTAAAATGCCTAGATAGATATGCATGATCCCTAGAATAGGGCAAAACCAAATTTTACATCTCACAAAGACCTCTAAGGTGACTTGTATGTGTTTTAGTGCATATTATATACAAGTGAGATGTTAGGATGATGAACAAAGCTCAAGATGTTGATTTAGTGCATTCCTTTGAGTTTTAAATTCATCAAAACACATAGTTATGTGTATTCCCATCATTGGGAAAGCTAATGTACAAGTCATGTGCATTATGCCCAAGGAACGTGATGGGATATTGGTTTTGAAAATGTTTTAAAATGTTTTTGGAAAACCTTGGTGAAGGCTATCTTTTGATAGTAATCACCATTGAATAGTTAGACACAAACTTGAAGAAAAACACTAAAGTTTTTGTAAGTTTTCAAGTTTGTGTCAATCTTTGAAAATATGATGTATTTTCATAGAAAACTATTTTTCCATGATTAAGTATGCCCTAAATAATGTCAACACGAAATTTCATAATTTTTGGATTTTTGTAGAATTTTCTAGGGGTTTCTGAAGTTGACTGAAAAGGAATTTCAGCAACTATCGAGTCTCGATCGATCCATGGATCGATTGAGTTCCATGAATCGATCCATGGATCGATTCAAACGGCATTTCCCGAGGTGCTCTGGATCGATCACCGATCGATCAGGAGTCTGAATCGATCCGTGGATCGATTCAGAAAGGTTCAATCGATTGGAACCCAACTTCAATCGATCCAAGTTGCTGATTTTGGCTGGGAAGGCCTGATTTCAGCATCTTTGAACCGCTTTGAGTCTAGGTAACCATTCCAAACCTCTTAAATACATTTGTATACATACAAAGGGTGTTTTCATGTTGAAAACAAGGATGGATTGGTTAACGAAGACTAAGTAGAAGTTTAGGTTGAGGTTGTTTCACATTTTGAATATTTGAACCTCAAAACTTCTAAATTTGGGTTTCCTAAAGGTTTAGGGATTCCAAGTCATTGTTGGTGCAATGACAGAAGTTACCACCATGTCTTTAGGGGGAGGGACTCTTTAAAGACATGAAAATTATTTTTCATGAACCTAGGAAGGTGGTTAACCTTCTGTTGTGAACTTGCTCAAGGTTGAGCATTTAAACTTGAAATGGGGAGAAATGGGGAGTGGATATCCTCATTATTTCAAGTGGACACTCAAGTGGTAGATAATGCTCAAGGTTGAGTAGTTGTCTACATTGAGGGAGACGTTAAGGATAAATGAAGGGTATGGGACCTTCATTATCGTGTTGATCACAACGAGTGATGTTGTGAACAACGATGAGCAACTCTTCAGGGGGAGAGTCTTCAACAAATGGATTTGTTGAAGTGTGCCCAGAATTGGAGCATACGTTGATGTGTGTCCAACGATGGGTTGATGTGTGCCAATAGGGGGAGAATGTATGGTTAAGCTTAGTCCTTCATTACCTATGGTCAGGTCATAGGGGGAGAATGAAAGGACTCATGAAAGGGAGTAAGTTAGGCTTTCATTACCTAGAGGGAGTTTGCCCTCTTAGGGGGAGAATGAAGAGCTTAATTTATGCTTTCATTACCTAGTGGCATGAAGAAGGAGGCTATGGGATTAGCCTAACTTACATATGGGATTGTAAGTGTTATTGTGGTATTGTCAAACATCAAAAGGGGGAGATTGTTGGTGCAATATCCCGGTCAAGGTTGACTGGGTAACCAAGCCGAGTCTTGGTTTGGGTTTAGATGTTTGACAATAAGATATTGATTGAAGAAGAGTCAAGTAGGTCAAGGTTGTTGGATACTTGATCGAAGTCCTAACGGGATGTTAGGCAAAATGAAAGTCCCGGTGAGTGAAGCGGGGCAAGGAAAGTCCCGTGAGTGAAGCCAGGTGAAGGAAGTCCTAGTGAGTGAAGCTAGGCGGATGGAAATCGTGAGTGAAGCCAGGTGAAAGTCCTAGTGAGTGAAGCTAGGCGGATGGAAATCTGGTGAGTGAAGCCAGGTGAAAGTCCTAGTGAGTGAAGCTAGGCAGATGGAAAACCCTAGTGAGTGAAGCTAGGTGAAAGTCCTGGTGAGTGAAGCCAGGCAAGGGAAAATCCAGATGGATCAAGGATGATCGGACATCTGGTGTTGGGAAGTCCAAGTAGGTCAAAGGATTGACTGGATACTTGGCATGAAAGAAAAGTCCAAGTAGGTCAAAGGGATTGACCGGATACTTGGCACAGAGAAAAGTCCAAGTGGGTCAAAGGGATTGACCGGACACTTGGTAAGGGAGTCCTAGCAGGTCAAGGGAGTGACTAGATGCTAGGCATGACATACCAACAGGTCAAGGTTGACCGGATGTTGGTTTGGGAGGTTTAGGACTTGGTTTTGGACAAAAACCAAGTGCTGGATCGATCAGTGGATCGATCCAGACCTGTCCCAGCGAACAGAGAGCTTCTGGATCGATCCGTGGATCGATCCAGAGGTCCCAATCGATCAGTGGATCGATTGGGACGCGGCTGCTTCGCGCGATAAGCGCTGGATCGATCCGTGGATCGATCCAGGCGCGTTTCCAGAGCACAGAGGCGCTCTGGATCGATCCGTGGATCGATCCAAAGCCTCCCCGATCGATTGGGAACATTCGAATCGATCGGGATCCGACCGTTGGCGTCGTTTATAGCTGCAGGCGTTCGATGGCTGCGGTAGAACTTCTCCGATTCACTCCAGACTACTCGCCAGCTCCTCCACAGCGCTCTCAAAGATCAGATCGCCAGTTCTTGAAGGATCTTGGAAGCTTTCCAAATCAAGAGACGGATCAAAGGCAAGAAGAGAAGCTAGGGTTAGGGTTTTGTACTCATTGTAAGCTTGTAAACTTGTATTTTGTTTCCCTTTCCTTTCTTTTTGTACTGAGAGTCTTGTAGGGTTTCTCCGCCCTCGGTAGTTACCGAAAAGGAGTGTTTTCATAGTGGAGGGTGCGTGCGTGGTGTGGATCCTTGGACTAGTCACCTCTAGTGAGGTGGATACCAAGTAAACCAACCGTGTTAGCGTTGTTGTATTTGTTTCTGTATTTTCCGCTGCGCATTCTTGAAGAAACAAGCAACACCGAGCAACGAGCACGCGACGAGCTATTCACCCCCCCTCTAGCTACTTTTGGTCCTAACATTAAGATCTGCTCTCAGGCTAAGTAGAGTATTCGTTCGGCCGAGCTTGAACTCTGCACATATCAAACTTTGCTTTTTGGCTGAGCGGGATAACTGCTCGACTTGGCTTCTTCACATCGTCTCCCTTAAGTGTCGGTTGTTTGACTTCTCTTCCTAGCAAAGGCGACGGTGGATCGGAGCTCCCTCCCCGGCCAAAGCATGCTTCGCCTAATCGGCCGATACTATCGACACATTGACCACCTTAACTTTGACTTCCACCATCACAGCGGGATGGGACCCCTCCTTATCACCGCATCAATATCTATTGTTTATTTCAGCTTCTCGGGGATGTTATAATATAATAAGAAAGAATCTGTAAAAAATTTTACGTTGGATTTTAAATATGTATCAGAAGTTAGTTCTTTTCCCCTATTAAATCTTGACAACTAGTCAATGTTTATTGACTAGGATTGACATTAATTATCTGTTCGTCTTTCAATAACATATTGATTATTACTCTAACCAATGATGAAAGTGAATAGATCTATTCTGCTACACAAGATTTTAGCAACACAACTAAAGTAGCATTTGCTAAATTAGCCTCTCTGCAAAGTGATTAGCATAAAGTAGTTTCGAATTATCTTGATTGCACTTTACATGTTATCCGAACTGTTCATTCTAATATCTGATGCTAAAGAAATAAGACTTGTGTAAAAAGAATAGCTAAAAAAAATTAGGAAATCGATATGACTACATGATGACTTTGAGAAGCTATAGAGATAGAACAATGTAAGACATAGGTGAGGAGCATAAGGTGTTGATCCTTTTTTACTAATGAACTTTGAGGAAGAATCATAACACAGTAAACATGCACCAGCAAGGATAAGAATCACAACACAATAATCATGGAGATTTTTCCTTAATATATTATAACACATCCGAGAAGCCAAAATAAACAATGGATAGCATATTTGAATTCTTTAATACCTTATAAATCCATAGGAACTGAAATGGTGCAATCTGAAAGGTCCATCAGTGAGTTTCGATTAAAATTCACTGATGGACCTAGATACCTCAGATTGCATCAATTTTGAGTCCTGTGGATTTTTGAGGTTGCAAGGAATCGAATGGTGTTGTCCGTTGTATATTTTGACTTACCCGGAGGTGTTAAAATGCTATATAAAAAAATCAGCTAAATCAACCCAACGTAGGCATATCAGGTCCCCATTGGGCTTGATTTATCTCATGGTGGAGATTGTCTTTTAATAATTCTTATTTTCTTTTGAGTTTGGTTGAGATTGTTATACCATATTTTGTCAACTTTAATGGATATGATGTAACAGAGATTTATAATGGGGAGTCAAGTAAATATTCGTACCAAGAAAAGATTCAATATCTACTCCAATTGCTAGTTAGAAAAATTCTAGTGCTACCTGTATGCAATTAGATCCATGGCTATCAAACATTCTTTTTCCAACAAACTTCATTTTTTAACTATTAAGTATCTTTTAGGTACCAATCGTGAAATATAATACGAAAAAGGTGATTGTAAAATGCACATACCTTGGAGACTTGATGAAGCGCATCATGTCCGTTTGAAGCTCCTCCAAAGCATCGGATCAAATTTCCAAAGAGCACCATCATAAGTGGTAGAGAAACTCCATCCCCTGCGGCATCAAGCAAACCTAACAGTATCAAGACGTAATTTATGGAGTCTGTGAAGGAGAACAATTTGTAGAAGGACATGGTGTACGTGCTCTGATTTTGTTTCTTGTTGTTCCGACTCTCTCGCTTGTTTTGTTGCTCCCCATTAAACCTTTGTTACATTATATCAATTAAAGTTGATAAAATATAATCTAACGATCTCAATCAAACTCAAAAGAAAACACAAATTATCTAAAAGACAACCTCCATCATGAGATAAATCAGACTCAACATGGGCTTGATATAGAACTATATTAGACCCAACCGTTGGATTTGATATGAACTATATCAGGACCATAGTTTATATAAGTCCACATTGGATTGTCTTAGCTAATTCTTTCGATCATATTTTAATACTTTCGGACGACAGTGTTAGACACTTTGCAACCTCAGAAATCTCAGCTACGTCCGTAGACAGGAAGGACTCCCACAAGACATCAGTTCGTTCTGCAGTGAGGAAAGACTTGGAGACGAGCGACGACCTGCAGACGTCCCAAGGTGAAGTGTAGGAGAGCAGATAGTCGACGCACTCCTCCGGTAACATGGAGAAGCCACAAGTGGATGGCCGCCCTCTTTACTCTGTTGCCATTGCCTGGTTCCAGAGAACAAGTGATCGACGATGGCACTTGTTTTCTTTGATCGCAAGTAATGAGGGATAAATATTGGTTCCACCAAAGACTAAGCAGAAGTCGTGGCATTAATTTGAAGATTTGTTTCCGTAGACAAACTAAACATGTTGACCTACTCAAGTCTTCGCGCTTACTGATACAGCCAGAATTAAGTAACGGTCATGGTGCTGGGATATCATATCAGTGTATATATTAAAATTTATTGACATTAAAACCATACGAGAGCTATTAAAAAAACACACAGATTTATTGTATATATAGAAACAATCTGTACAGCCGACAGTTCTCCAGAGTTCCCATTTTAAAAAGTTGATCAGGCTGATCAGGTGACTGAGGTGACTCTGTTGCATTATATCTTTAAATTATGTCGCTATAATGATGCATACGTACCTTTTTATGGCCTCCGAATTAAAATTGCACATCATATTTATCTTCTTTATACTCTCATCTTCCATAATTCATATCCAAATTTTAATATTTCAAATTCTCTAGATTCAAGTTTTCGATAAAATTTATTGATGCCAGACAACTTCGATGAAATTCAATTCAAAGCGTGTAGACATTTTTTTATCTACTAAAATACACACTTAGTAGAAACGATATCTTTTTGAATAGAAAAGGCTTCTGATACCTCAAGCTTCCACGCATCAAACAAAGAGAATCTGTATGGATTCTGATTTCCAGTTCATGGGCAGATATAAGAAAATTGAAACATTTAGGGGGGCATAAGTGAAGTTGACCCGGAGGCCGGACTCCGGAGGCAGGTGGTGGGGGATCGAGTAGGGTTTTTCAGTTTCGTGTCTGGGTTGTATTTGCGACGAACCTACCTGATCGGACGGGCCGCCGACGCGATGCTTCGCTCCCTAGTCCGCCGCCATCCGCTCCCTCCGTCGACGCAACTCCGTTGCGTCTTCTTCTCCACCGGCACATCCGTCTCCTCCTCAGGCGCTACCGCTTCTCCAGATCCCCATTTCCTGGTCGAGTACCTCGTGAATACATGCGGGTTCTCCGCCGACAACGCTTCCAAGGTCGCAAAGTCGCTCCCCCGCTTTCAGTCCACCGAGAAGCTCGATGCTGCTCTTGGATTCTTCAGATCTCAGGGCCTTGATGGCGCTAATCTCAGAAAGATAATATCTTGGAGGCCAGGATTGCTCTACGGGGATGTGGAGAACAGACTCGCTCCAAAGTTCAAAATTTTGCGCGATATGGGGTTATCTGAGTCCCACATCGTCAATGCCGTAATGCGGCACCCCATCATTCTTTCTCTTGACGTCCAGAACGGGCTTCTTCCCAAATTGAAGGTTTGGGAAAGTTTATTTGGATCGAGGGAGATCCTCCTCAGGAAACTCCGGGGCTGTAGTTGGTTTATGAGCGCCAGCATTGAGAAAGTGGTACGCCCTAACTTGAAGTTCTTACGGGATGAATGTGGTATTCCTGAAGACCGGGTTTCTCTTGTCCTTAAAAGCCTCCCTGGCTTCATCGCGCAGAACCCAGATGCCCTCCGGGCTCTGGTAGATAGAACTGTGGGGCTTGGAGTTCCCCGTGGATCTGGAATGTTCCTCTGGATCCTTTTTGCGCTGCATGGGGTAAGCAGGGAAAAATTTGAGGCTCAACTCAAGCTCATGAACAATTTTGGTTGGTCGAACTCGGATTTCATTACTGCAATCAAGAAACACCCACGCATTTTACTCCTTTCCATAGAGTCATTGCAGAGAAAGATGGAGTTTTTGGTCAATGATGTTGGAATTTCACCTTCAGACATTGCTCACTGCCCGGTGCCTTTAGTGCTAAGTTTGGAAAAGAGGTTAATTCCTCGATTTCGCATTATGGAGATATTGAAATCTGAAGGGTTATGGACGTCAACAAACAAGCCACATGGAGTTTTCTCATTATCTGGCCCAAAGTTTTTGCAAAAGTTTGTGCAACCTTACCAATCTATACTCCCCAAACTTCTTGAAGTCTTGTGAGTGGTAGCTGAGTTCAAAGGGAATAATCCAAAACTGCTAATGAATGCATGATTTACATAGGTTTGATTTTTATGACTGGATAAGCAATGATATTGAACCAATTTTGTTGTAGTTTTCATATGGTTGACATGCCCTATTCATATTCTGTATTATGAATGTGACTGTTACTTTAGGCATGAGGATATTAGGTTTTCTGAGTTGTATTTTGCAATCTGATTGAGTTGAAAAGGATTTGTTTTAGGACCTTATCAGTTGGAACTCCTTCCAATTAGAAGATATGTTTTTTAGAATCATCAAAGGTGATTTTTGCCTACTTTAACAAGCTGAGTTGGATTAAAGCCCGGAAACAATACCCATCTGCCAAGATTATAGAGAAACCATTTTTAATTTTCATATTCTATATCATACATGCCATTGTTACAATGTTAGTGTAGACATGAGAATTTGTCTTTCTGAGTTCCATTTTGCAACTTGATTGAGTTAGAAAGGATTTGTTGAATTCCTAATAAGAAAATATTTGTCTTTTAGAACCCGGCGGCAACTTTATAGAGAACCCGTTTTCTTTCAAATTAGTTGTAACATCAATCGTTTTAATACTTTTGAAAGTTGAAGGAGCTTAGAATTCACATTGCAATCTCCTTCATTGAGCTTCAACGAAAGAGATTTTCCTATTGTGATGAAAGAGTTTATCACTTGCTTAAGTATTTGAATCCATGAGAACTGAAACTACTACTTGTATAGTGATCAACGGAAACTCTATTTATAATAATTCATAGTCTTGCATTGTGCATTGTTGGAAAATTGTTCATATAGTTAACTCTAATAGTTAGAACTTGCTGCACTAGCTTATTTGGTTGTGCAAATAAATCACCCATTCTTTTGGATATTTTGGATTAGTTTCAGCATTCCTGTGTGAGAATTAAATTTCATTAGATGCAATATCCAGTAAATGCATTTCTTTAAGCTGTAAAATTACTAGTAAAATGTTCATTACAGTGATAGGAATCATTGGTACTGCAGTGACTTTAGGGGCTAATAAATGGAGCCTTAAAATATTTAAAGGATTGAAATTATTAACTCCTTTCATGCTTAAAAAAATTAAAAGTATATTTTATAAAAATTATTTGCAAACTATTTTATATTAGTATAACACTTTATGTTAAATACATGAAACCTTAAAAATTTAAATCAGGTGGTTATTTTCGGGCAAAAATGAAAGGGTAAAAATTAAAAGGGTGTTCTAAATTATATAAATTATATAAAAAATGCTCATTATAAAAAAAAAAACAGATGTTTTATTCTCATTATATCTTTTAATTGACGATGATATAATAATTACTAGTAATTGTTTTAATATATAATAGTTATTTAATAATTATTATAATAGTAGTTGTTATAACATGTAACAATTATCAAATAATTATTATAATGTTATTCTTTATTTTCAATATTATTGTAGTAGTTATGTTTAGTTGTTACAATATATAAAAGTTACTAAGTAATTATTATAATATTTTATAATAATTTTCAGGAATTTAAATAATTTTGATGTTAAAAACATTTTCATGTAATTGGGACTTGTGTATTTTCATATAATAGTAATGTGTGGATAGTAATTTTAATTAGAGTGAAATAATTGAATTTTTACCTATCTTTAAAATATTTAAAATATTATGGGGCCGTCTTTTTTTATTTTGTTTTTGAAAAAAAAAAGATTTCTTTTATGATTTGCATAATGCTACTTTTTATTTTTACCCTAATGTTTTTTTTGTTATTTATTGTTCATGACAAGTAATGTAAAGCAAAAGTGACATTTGTGGATAGCTGAAATTAATCGGGATAATTCATTAATTCTCATTATGCTTCTAAAGTTTTTTTATAATTATTTATATCCCTCGTGTTTTATAAAATGTCCTAAAGGCAACTTAAAAATCTCTCTAAGTTATCGATTTTCACTCTTTGATTATGGTGGCGTTGTGAACCAGCTCAGATATGTGGCTTATTGATGCCTTTTGATTTTTTTTTTTTTTTTTTCATTGTTTAATGCATCACACTTTCACCTAATTTATCCAGCGATGAAGATGTTAAAAAAAATTTTGACAGTAAAAATATTTTGATGTAATAATGATTTGTGAAGTGAAATAGTTAAAATTTTCACGTTCTTACGCCTATCGTTAAAATAGTGTGTGGGCCGTCTGTGTTTTTTAGTTTTAATTTTGAAAAAAAAGGTCTTTTATGATTTGCATAATGGCGTACTTTTTATTTTTGCCAAAATTCTTGGCAAGTATGTAAGCAAAAGTGAAATTTGTGGGTAGCTGAAATTAGGTTTTCCAATTTGGTCTTTGCGTCACGAGCCGTCCCGATGCTTCACCTTCACTCCCTAACCCGCTGCCGTGCGCTCCTTCCATCGATCCAACTCCGTCGCGTCTTCTTCTCCACCGGCGCTTCCGCATCCTCCTCAGTCGCCACCGCTTCTCCCGATCCTCACTTCCTTGTCGAGTACCTCGTGAATACATGCGGGTTCACCGCCGACGATGCTTCCAAGGTCTCCAAGTCGCGCCCCCGTTTTCGGTCCGCCGAGAAGGCCGACGCCGTTCTTGGATTTCTCAAATCTCAGGGCCTTGATGGCGCGAATCTCAGAAAGCTAATAACTTGGATGCCAAAATTGTTCGGCTGGGATGTGGAGACGAACCTCGCTCCAAAGTTCAAATTTTTGCGCGACATGGGGTTCTCTGAGTCGGACGCCGTCAATGCCATTATGCTGCATCCCGCCATTCTTTCCCTCAGCATCCAGAAAACGCTTCTCCCCAAATTGAAGTTTTGGGAAAGTCTTTTTGGATCCAAGGAGATCCTCCTCAAGAATCTCCGGAAGGGTAACAGGTTTATAAGCAACAGCATTGAGAATGTGGTACGCCCGAACTTGAACTTTTTACGGGATGAATGTGGTATTCCTGAAGAGCGAGTTTCTCTTGCCATTAAAAAGCACCCCAGTTTCATCGTGCTGAACCCAGATACCTTCCGGGCTCTGGTCGATAGAGCTGACGGGCTTGGAGTTCCCCGGGGATCTAGAATGTTCCTCTGGATCCTTTATGTGCTGCACGCGGTCAGCAGGGAAAAATTTGAAGCCCAAGTAAAGCTCATGAACAGTTTTGGTTGGTCGAACTCCGATTTCATTACTGCAATCAAGAAATATCCACAATTTTTAGGCCTTTCCATAGAGTTATTGCAGAGAAAGATGGAATTTTTGGTCAAGGATGTTGGGATTGCACCTTCAGACATTGCTTACCACCCGACGCCTTTAGGATTAAGTTTGGAAAAGAGGTTAATTCCTCGATTTCGTGTGATGGAGATATTGAAATCTGAAGGGTTATGGACGTCAAGAAACAAGATACATGGATTTTTATCATCATCTGGTCCAAAATTTTTGCAGAAGTATGTGCTCCCTTACCAAGATATGCACCCCAAACTTCTTGAAGTCTTGTCTTGTGACGTGTAGCTGAGTTCAAAGGGAATAATCCAAACTGCTAATGAATGCTAGATTTATATAGGTTTGATTTTTATGACTGGATAAGCAATGATATTGAACCAATCTTGTGATTGTTTTCATATGTTGTACTTGCAGTATTCATATTATATATTATGAATGTAACTGGTACTGTAGGCATGAGGATATTAGGTTTTCTGCTTGCAGTATTCATATTCTATATTATGAATGTAACTGTTGTTGTAGGCATGAGGATGTTAGGTTTTCTGAGTTCCATTTTGCTATCTATTGAGTTGAAATGGATTTGTTTTAGGACCTTAGCAGTTGAACTCCTTCCAATTAGAAGATATTTGTCTTTTAGAATCATCAAAGGCGATTTTTGCCCTCTTTCACAAGCAGAGTTGGATTTAAGCCTGAAAACAATACCCATCTGCCAAAATTATAGAAAAATCATTTTTAATTTTCATATTCTATATTATACATGCCATTGTTTCTGTAGACATGAGGATGTTAGGCTTTCTGAGTTCCAGTTTGCAACTCGATTGAGTTAGACAGGATTTGTTTTTGGGATATGCCAGTTGAATTCCTTGTAAGAGGAAATTTGTCTTTTAGAATTATGAAAGGCGATTTCCCCCCTTTTTGCATGTAGAGTCAGATGTATGCTGAACCTATTTTCTTTCAAATTAGTCGGAACATCAACCGGTTTAATACTTTTGAAAGTTGAAGGAGCTTAGAATTCACATTGCAAGCTCCTTCTTTGAGCTTTACAGAAAGTGATATTCTTATTATGAGGAAAGAGTTTATCACCTGCTTAAGTATTTGAATCAATGAGAACCGAAGGTACTAACAGTATAGCAATCAATGGAAACTCTATTTATAATAATTCATAGTCTTGCATTGTGTATTGTTGGAAAATTATTTATATAGTTATCTCTAAATAGTTAGAACTTATAGCTTCTTGTTGTTTCTGTTGTGGTGTAGTGATGATAAACTTTTCCTGGACTATCTTATTTTGTTGTGCAAATAAATCCCTCATTCTTTCCTGGACTATCTTATTTATAATAATTCAGTCTTGCATTGTGCGTTGTGCATTGTTAGAAAATTATTCATATAAACTCTAAATACTGATAACTTACAACTTGTTGTTGCTGTTGTGGTGCGGTGATGATAAACCTTTCCTGGACTATCTTATTTTGTTGTGCAAAGAAATCCCTCATTCTTTTGGATATACTAATTTTTTGTGTTGAGATGATATTTTGGATTAATTTCAGCATTCCTGTGTGAAAATTAAATTCATGAGATGAAATATCCAGGAATTGCATTTCTTTAAGCTGTAATATTACTAGCAAAATGTTCCATTACAGTGACTTTAGGGACTAATAAATGGAACCTTAAAATATTTAAAGAAATGAAGTTATTAACTCTTTTCAGGCATCATAAATTGATAGCAAAATATTCTTGCAAACTATTTTATATTAGTATTGATCCGGTAGTAAGGGTGGGGCCCGTCTAGTAGAAAGTCATCGCCACGTGGAGGATCATAGTCAAAGTGGTCAACGTCTCGAGCATTCGTCCGATCGGGTGAATCACCTTCCCGATCGGCATGAAGAGTAGCTGATCCGACACTTCGATAGCTCGGCCAAATATCGAACTTCTGACGCTCATAAAACTCAAGCAGAGAAGGACGAGGGTCGAGCGGCCGTCTCGCTCGGTTGAACAGTGCACGCACCCCGACCAAACAAGCACGGCTCCTTCGCCCGACATGACGGAGTTGAGACAGCGGACCATTGGCTGAGCGGACTCTCCTGCCCGGCCTGACCATGATGTCACCCGGACGACAGATTGGCCGAACGACTCTCTCGCACGACCCAATAACGGACAAAATGAGCAGTTGGCGATATATTCATAGGGACCAGTGTCACCGATAGGCGACATGGTTGACGACACGGTCAGACGGAGAATCGTACGGTGGAAGCTTCCACTGTCATGTCAGGGATATGCTCGGGCTATTAAGGTATGACGTCAAACACGTTTTTCTGACACGTTCTTTCCATATATGCTTTGAGATGTGTGCATGCCTGGGGAAGCGTGCACGCGCCTCCTGGGAGTCCTATATAAGGATCCCCAGGCTTCGACGGAGGTATGTTCACTACTACTGTAGTTACAGTTACGCTGCTGCTCTTTTCTCTTCTCTACTTCATTCGCTTGCCGTCGGTGACTGACTTGAGCGTCGGAGGGTCATCGCCGGGGAACCCCTCCTCATCTCGGCATTAACGAGTTGTGGTTGCAGGCTTAGCTTGTTGGAGGTCCACGTCATCTTCAGTCTACATCCAGTCAACGTGAGCGTAATCTCCCCAGCGTCTGTTGGCTCGACTCTCGGACAGGATCAAATATGAAGTCGTATGTGGCGAAACACTTGCATCCGAGCCGAGAAGATGGAAGAAGCTAGACGACTTCACACTGTGACGCTCATTCAGGAGGAGCTCGACACACTCATATAAGCACGAGCGACAAAAATAGCCGAGCAACAGCAAAGAGCGTTGGTCGATCGGCTAGTGCAACATGCGACATCAACCTCGGGAGGTCGAGCGGCGCAGGAAGACCGGTCGGAACATCTGTTCATCTGGGGACAGAATAAAGGTTGACCGATATGCAAGAAGAGGCACCGCCCGCCCCGATATCATTCCACTGGGCTTTGTCCCAGACGCCCTCCGAGATCGCGCAAGCAAATCAAGAGCGAGGTTCTTCGTCAGATGAGGCGCCGGTTCGGGATGCAAGGAAAGGCAAAGCGCCAAAAGCTGATTTGTCTCCCGAGCGGATCAATCACCAATTCTCCGAGGCGATACTGACCCACTAAAGAGGTACCATAACCTTTCGCACTGACCCACTAAAGAAATAAAGACTTCCACAGTATCATGTCCGTTCGACCAACGGGGTATGTGTTAGGACCTTTGCGTATGGCTAGAAGGGGAGGGTGAATAGTCTTTCTTCGATTTTTCACCTACAACTTGTTGGCGAAAGTAAAATAGAAAGAAATGAAAGACAAGAAAACAAGAAAGCAATGCTAACTCCTTGGTTTACTCACTACTAGAAAACTAGGCTTTTGAGACAAATATTTTAAGATAGTGAAATTCATCTCAAATACTACGTAATTAAGACAGTAATAATAGATGTCTCAAAATTTTACATGGAGATATTAAATTTAAAATAGTATTTAAGATTTTATCTCAAATTCAACTAAATAAGACACTTAATAAAGACGGTTGAAAATATAATTATATAAAACATTCAAATAAGACGATAAAAAAAGTATTTGTCTCAAATTATCTTGATTATGATTCGTCGGAACGGTCGCGTTATCTGTCACGAACTCTATTATTCTAGGTCCAATATCATTTCACGAAATGGTCGTAGCTCAGATTTATATATATACATTATATAATTATTATACAATAATAACATTGAAAAATATATTTTCAAATTTAACTTAATTAATGAAAATTTTAAATTTATAATTTATGTTTAGGTACTATTGATAATTTAAGAATTATGAAATAAAACATATTAAATATTTAATTTATTACTTAATATAATAAAACATATTGATAATTTAAGAATTATGAGGATATGCCTAAACACTAAATAACGTAATAATAAGAATAAATAATATATTTATTATATAGAGAGAGGGGATGATATTAATTAAAATTTAATTTAATTAAATTTATTATAGAAAATAAAAATAATATAATCAATAGTTAATATTAAAATAAATTTATATGATTATATATAATTTTTAGATTTTTTAAAAATTTAAAATGAATTTTTATTATATTTTATTATATTATGTATTTAAATCAGTATATTTTAGAAAAATTAATTTTATTATCAAAACTAAGTTATAAGTTCTAAATTTGTATAAATTTAATTTAATTAAATTTATTTAGGAAAATAAAAATAATATAATTAATAGTTAATAAGAAAATAAATTTATATGATTATATAGAATTTTTTAGATTTTTAAAAAATTTAAAATAAATTTTTATTATATTTTATTATATTATATATTTAAATCAATATATTTTACAAAATTAATTTTATTGATCAAAACTAAGTTATACGTTCTAAATTTGTATAAATTTAATTAAATTAAATTTATTTAGGAAAATAAAAATAATATAATTAATAGTTAACATGAAAATAAATTTATATGATTATATAGAATTTTTTTATTTTTTAAAAATTTAAAATAAATTTTTTATTATATTATATATTTAAATTAGTATATTTTAGAAAATTGATTTTATTTATAAACTAAGTTTTAAGTTGTAAATTTTTATTAACGTTGTTTTCTAATTTCTCTTCTCTTTTCATTGTCACGCCCCAGGTAATCCCTGTCCGAAGAAATTTCGACAGCATCTCCCCTGTACGGCGGACAATATAAAGCTCAGTATACATATATCTCTATACCTCGGCCACACACGGCCGGAATAATACAATACAAATAAGAAACAAACCACGCAGTTTATATCAACATTCCACACAGATATAATATATGATCAATCCACGCAGTTTAATAAAGAAAGATGATATAGAACCTCGAAGATATATGTAAACAGCCTACTCCACTACAACGAAGAAACAAATCCACGAAGTAATGAGAAAATCCGCAGCGGAAAACAATAGTAGCAAACCCAATTGTTCGATATAAAGTCCACAATATAAACCCACAATACAAGTACATATGATGCAAAAGCGAAATATAATCTGTCATCAATAGAAAAATCCTCGCGACAGGGGCTAGCGACTTGAAAATCTCCCAACGGCATCAACTTGAAAGGTAGATATATAGCGGTGTGAGTCCAAGGAACTCAGCAGGTAATCCAATAGATATGTATAGCAACATATAACTACCAGTACCATCCTAAGGTATAGTCTCCTAAACCATAGAACCTACAGTACATGTTCCTAACAATATAATAGGTGTGCATATCTGAAATAAACTGTAATAAGTAACAATAGGCATGTAATACAGTCTCTAGCAAGAATAATAAGAAATGCATAACTGAAATAAATCAACCTCACCGCGAGGTGCGTCGAATCTAGGGCAGAGATAAGATAGTAAAGAAGAAAGGATCTATCGATGTATCTACAATCATATGCAATCACCCAAGTGCATCATCCAATACGCAACAATCACAATAAATGCAATGTGTATGATGCGATATGACATGGTCACCCCGACGCTAGTCACCGCCTCACACGCGATGGCGAGACCAAGTAGGTAGGGTACTCTGCCGTCACTACCCCCGATGGTGGCCGAGTGGGCGGGCTGTCGAGTACACCTATCCTCCTACCTCAAACATAGTGAGGGAGCGTAGCTCTCAACTCCATAGTCAAGAGGAGGGATCCTGTCCGCTACCACGCTGCAATCACACTACCCATGAGCGGACCGGTGAGCGCCAGAGCAACCGCCATACACACTGGTGCCGTGCCACTACCCACGGTGGTCACGTTGTGTGCAGCCGTGTACCGACGAGCTCAACAATAATGGAGTCGTTAATCGCCCGGCATGCAATCATGCGGGATGGTGCATGATGCTACTGTATGTCATACACGAACATAGCCTCCTCCATATATGCGGGTGCCCAAAAGGTAAACGATATATATAACCATGATATAAACAAGATAAACTCAAAGATATCACATATAACAATGATGTAAGTATCATGAATCCAAGAGCATGTATCCCACATGTAAAGCAACTAATCCGGTAGAGTAGAGCACTATAGACATGCATCTCTATGAACATATATATACATGGCAAGAGGTAAATATCCAATCCTGAAGTAAGGCAACTAACAGATGAAGCATGTGATAGGTATCAACTAGCTAAGACCAGGGAAGAAATAAATCTACCACCTATCACTAGCAACTATATATAAACTATACATATCATAAGACAGTATCAAAAGATAAGTCAAAGGGTACCCGCCTCAAAGAGAAGGTACAATCCAATCCTAATCCGAAGTCGAGACGCCCGTCTCGAATCAGAGTCCTGTGTCAACAAACAATGTATATATTTTATTTAGCTAAATCCACATGAATAGCTAAATAAAATCTCTAACACTAAATTAGGGTAAAACCCTAATCCACAATCTCAACTTACCAATTTAAATCTAATGGTCGATTAGGGTTAGTTACCTAATCCCTAACCACCAATTAGATTAGAAATCCAACGGTTGATTAGGGTTAATTACCCTAACCCTAACCATTTCATTGGATTTATTCTACACAATTACATCTACACAATTTAACAACTAGTTACAACATGTATCAAAATCCCTCCACATAAACCACTAAGTAAAACCCTAATTCCAATCTAGAACAAGATCATCTAGAATTCAACTCCGAAACATGATCTACAACAAGATCAATTATCCTATTCCTTACCTCAAATCCAGTTGTTGTTGTTGCTGGATGGTTTACTGCCGAAATCAGAAAGTTCACAAATAGAACAGAGCAGATCGAACCTACTGTTGATGCTGGATTGAGGTGATTGTTACTGCCGGAACCAAACACAATTCCACAGCAAGAATGGAACCTCACCTCCCCTCACTGGAATCAATAGGATCAAGAAGGAATCAAAACAAAGATCACATATCAACATGAAATGATGATCTCTGATCAAGCAACACATAATTCCAACAAGAACTCACCTTCAATTCGAGACCTCAATCAACAGCAAGGAGGTGGAGGTCCACTGATCCGATCAAGGGAAAACCTAGCACGAGTCTGATCCGATTCCTTCCCCTAATCCAACAACACCTCCCTGATTCCAACCTCTCCAAATCCGTGACCTAATTCCACCGCCAAGAAGATGAGGATCGGTAAACAGAGAAGAAAACCGAAGCTCTAATATCCACAGCTAGGTTTAATAGATTACCTTCGAAACCCTAGGTCATCTTCAAGCCAGCGATCGAATCGGGGAAGAAAGGATCGGCAAAACCCAGAAGGATCGGGGAAGGAAAGGCTTGGGGAAGACACGAGAACATGAGATCAGGAGGATCCGCCTCCTTGTTCGACCTCTAGCAAGGTTCCGGCGACCTCCTCCTCAGGCGGTGAAGACGATTGCAAGCCCCGTCGGCGTCGAGTTGTTTGCGAGGAACAGAGAGAGGAAAGGGTCGGGGAAAGAGATGTCAGCAGAGGGTGATCGCCGGAGCTGAAGCCTTGCTCCCGTCGGCGCCGATCGTCCGTGAGAGAGAACAGAGAAGGAAGCGAGATCGGCTTCGAGCAGAGGGGAGATCCGGGGAGGAGGAGGAGAAGTCGGGGAAGAAGTGAGGGATCGGGTTGGGTTCAGCGTGTGGGGAGGAAAAAGAAAAAGGAAATTTATAATTAAAAACATTTCCTCACTTAAACGGGTATCCCAAACAGGTTTAATCCGAACCCGAAATTGATCCCCTCAAAACATGTCTTACGAGCTCCGTAAAATTCCCAGAAAATTTCTAAAAATTCCGGAAAAATTCTATAAGGCTATTTATCAAATAACCCTATTAATTAAATTTTCCGAGATCTCACATCCTCCCCTACTAATAAAAATTTGGTCCCCAAATTTCGCTATAACTAACAGCAAACACTAAAATATAACCAAACAGTATAAATACTGAAAGGAACTCTAACCCACGTACCTCACGTAAAAGATGGGGTATCGAGCTCGGATCGTATCCTCCACTCCCACGTAGCCTCCTCGCCGAATGATCGCCATCCGACTTTAACCATCGGACGGTCTTGTTCCGACGCCTCTAAGGTCCGTAACTGCAGGAACCTCCTCGTAAGTAACATCCGGCTGAATAGGATATATCCGATAGAACATGTGCCGGATCGGATACGTATCTCCTCAAAGATAGATACGTGGAATACATCGTGAATGCCACTAGAGATGGTGGTAGCGCCAGACAGACCGCTCCAATCCTCTCCAAGATCCGGAATGGTCCAATATATCGGGAGCTAGCTTACCTCGAAGACCAAATCTCTTCACCCTTTCGTGGGTGACACTCTAAGAAATACGTGATCACCAATGGAGAACTCGGGGTCTCCGTCTCGATCGGGATAACTCTTCCGACGGTCCCGGCCTCGACATCCTCCGTCGATAGTGCGAACCACTCGCATCCCGCTGAGCTCTCGAGGTCCTACAATCGAGCCTCCCAACCTCTTCCCGGAGGATGGGTGTCCGACAAGGCCTACCATACAACGCCTCAAACGGTGCCATCCGGATAGCCGAATGATAGGTATTGTTGTAGGCGAACTCCACTAATGGCGGTGGTCCTCCCAACTGCCTCCAAGTCCATGACACAAGACCTCGAAGTCCTCCAATGTCCGAATAGTCCGCTCGATCGCCCATCCGTCATGCGGATGGAATGCCGCATCTTGAAACGTGTGCCCAAGGCTGCCGCCGCAGAATCGGGACGTGAACCGTGGGTCTCTATCTGATATGATGCTCAAAGGAACCCCATGTAATCTAATAATCTCACGACAATATAACTCAGCTAATCGATCCAGAGAATCGGTCTTACGGATCGCTATAAAGTGTCTGGATTTGGTTAATCGGTCAACGATTACCCAAATCGCATCGTGACCTCGTCGAGTCCTAGGCAATCCTACCACAAAATCCATAGTAATATGCTCCCACTTCCAATAGGGATCCTCTGTAGTAAACCAGCAGGTCTCCGGTGCTCGGCCTTCACCTGCCGACAAACAAGACATCTAGCTACAAAATCTGCGATGTCTTTCTTCATGTCGTTCCACCAATAGGAACGTCTCAAACCGCGATACATACGAGTCCCACATGGGTGGATAGCAAATCTAGAACGATGAGCCTCCTGAGTAACTCCTCCACGGGTGAGACACACATAATCTGCCTCGGAAATACCTCATCTCGTGTAAACTCGGTCTGCTGCCCGGAAGCTATCTGGCTGCTAATGAATTGTAAGTCTCGATCTCCAGCTGAGGCCTCTCGAATCCTCATCACGATCGACGACTGAGCAATCATGGTAACAAGAATACCCTGTCTGTCTGTCTCTACTCCTGTAGGCCCAACTCGGAGAAACTCTGAATCAAGTCCATGACTAAAGCTCTGTGGCAAGCTAAAGTCCCTCTGGACTTTCGGCTAAGTACATTGACAACCACATTAGCTTTCCCTGGGTGGTAGCTAATAATACAATCATAATCCTTCAGAAACTCCATCCATCTCCTCTATTGGAGATTGAGTTCCTTCTGAGTGAAAAATATATTTGAGACTCTTATGATCAGTGAGAATCTTAAATGTAATACCATATAGATGATACCGCTAAATCTTCAAAGCAAAGATAATAGCGACTAGCTCCAAATCATGTACTGGGTAGTTCTTCTCTTGCTCCTTCAATTGACGAGAGGCATAGGAGACTACCCTGCCGTGTTGCATCAAAATAGCGCCCAAACCCTGTAGAGAAGCGTCGGTGTAGAGCACAAATCCGTCCTCTCCGGAGGGCAAAACCAGCACTGGTGCCGACACTAATCTCCTCTTCAGCTCCTGGAAGCTGGTCTCGCATGCTTTTGACCACGTGAACTTCACGCCTTTCCTGGTCAAGCATGTCAGTGGCATAGCAATGCGAGAAAAACCCTCGACAAACCATCTGTAATATCTGACCAATCCCAAGAAACTGTGGATCTCCTGAACTGATTTCGGCTACTCCCTACTGGTGACAGCCTCGATCTTCTGAGGATCTACAGAAATACCTCGACTAGATACCATGTGTCCCAGAAAATTGACTGAGGATAGCCAGAAATCACACTTGCTGAACTTCGCATATAGACTATGTTGTCGAAGAATCTCCATTATCAACATATTATAAATTCCAAATCAATCCAAGGTTATTGATGAGATGTAGATTAATAAATTAATTAAATTAACTACTAATCATCATAAATCCAAAACTCACCAAGATTCATTGTAGTCATTGATGACTCGTGACTAGAGAGGATGCATGGCCCGAGAAGATGGTCGGATCTCTGCATCGTCAACAAGCAGTATTGTCAAAATTGAAATGGCAATCTTAGAAACTACACGATGTATCTCTGAGCACAAATAAATCCTCAATCCGTGGCAAGGGTACTTATTTCGATAGTCACTGCATTCGTTGCCTATAATCGATGCACAACCTCAAGTACCATCCTTCTTCTTGACGAATAATCTGGAGACCCCACGGATACACTAGGGCGAATAAACCCCTATCCAATAACTCCCGGGTTGGACTTTTAATTCGTCCAACTCTTTCGGTGTCATCCGATAAGGAGCTTTCGTTGTGCCCCCGGAATCACCAATAGCAACTCCACTTGCCTTCGGGAGGCAAACACGTAACTCGTCTGAAAACGTCCGGATACTCTGACCACCTGGAACGCCTCGAGAGCGAGGGCCACTCGATGTCATCGAGTAATCAACGATAATAGAAATCCCGACATCCATGTGATAGCCTGTATCGCAGAAATGGTCGATATCCCATCGTCTCTGATGCCAGTGAAATCCCAAGAGGGTTGGTTCGGAGGTCGAAAAGTAACCACCCTCTTCTGGCAATCAACTGTGGCATGGTATGCAGACAACCAATCCATGCCAAGGATAATATCGAACTCGGCCATTTCCAATACTAACAAATCTACCGTGAGTATAATGCTACCAAAATCTAACGGGCAACCTCTGACCTCCTGAGTGACCTCCAAAGTATCACCGGATGGTAAGAAGACGGTCAGTCGTCGCGGTCTATGAGAAGGTAGTCTACCAATCTCTCTCATAAATGCACCAGATATAAAAGAATGTGAACTACCCGTATCAATTAGCATATCAGCAGAAAATGCATAAAGTAAAACCGTACCGCGAAAAACGGATCCGTCGGCCCGCTGTGCGTCCTCTCTGGTGACCGCGTGAACTCGTCCAGTATCTGACGGTGGTAGAGGCGGTAGCACTGCCAAAGGCCGTCGCTTGAGTCTCGAGCCTCGCCATCGAAGTCTGCATCGATAATCGAGTCGCAGATGATCTTGAGCAGGTGGTCGAGGTCAGAATCGATATCGCCATGGTCGAGTCGAATCTTGAGGTCCGAAATAGAACCACAGGACTCCATGAACACCGGAATGCTCGCCGCATGCCGTATCACTGTCGCAGGGGAGCCGCCCTCGACGTGTGAAGATTGGCTTCGGCCGGAGTCCCGGATCGACCAAAGCCCTCCCGGACGAGATCCCAGATGTATCTTGAGCCTTGAACAATCTCGGCTCAGTGCCTGTGCTTGCAATAATAGCAACCGACAGCGGTCCCAAGGCGCACGCCGAGGTGATGTGATCTCGGGCTCGTGATTCAGTGCGAAGAGTCACCGTGGATCGCTTCCGCCGGCGAGCGGGAACGTCTGATCGCCTCGACTTGGCGTTGGCGGATGACCCAGTGCTCACCGCCTCGAAAAGCGATCGCCGCTGCCCATGAGTCGCATGGTCGCCGAATCGCCCCGCGATCCGACCGCCTCTTCTTGTCTGCGTTCACTCTCGGATGCGTAGACTCAATCATGAGCTCTATCCGGTGTCTCGGTGTATGATGAACAACCAAAACCAGACATCTTGCTGAAGATGCCCGTCCAGACCCTGGACATACGAGATCCGTCATCGGCAACTAACTCAGGACAGAATCTGGCCAGCCGATTAAATTCAGCATTATACTCCATCACTGAGCGGTTATTCTGCCGCAGACTAAGAAAATCCTGTCGAAGAGTCATCTGATATGCTCGGGGAAAATACTGACTCTCGAATGCCTCCCTAAATCTCGTCCAAGTAATATGCTGGTCGCCTATGATAGAGCGCTGCGTGTCCCACCAGATCTCTGCCCCATCTCGTAGGTGGTAAGCAGCTAGCTCGGCCTTCTCCCACTCGGAGCAGGCCATATAAAAGAATGTCCGCTCTATAGTCTCAATCCAGGACTGAGCTATGCTCGGATCAGTCTCCCCGCGGAATAATGTGAATCGACTCTTCATCGACTCTGCTAAAGCTGGGATCCGTGCTCGTGCCGCAACTAGGTCAGTAGGAATCGCTGCGGAACTAGGTAGAACCACTGGAGCTGGTCCTATGGGTGGTACTGAGGGATAGGCCGGAAGAGGTACCACTGGTGCTGTCACATAAACAGGGTAGGAACCACTAGTGGAACTACAGAGTAGGCATAAGTAGGGACGACTAAAGGTACGATGGGCGGTACCGGGTAAGATGTAACCGGTACTGCTGGTGCAGGTACCGAGTATGTAGTAACCAGCACAGATGTCTGTGGTGGTACCGAGTACGTAGTAGGCATGGCTAGAGAAGGTGCCGAGTACCCTGTAGGTACCATCATGCGACAGCGAGGTAAGCTCAAGTCCGGAACCGTCGGGGATCCGGCGCCTAACGTGGTCACAATACCCGAGGAGTCTATCCCACTGACGTGCTCAACCCCTAACTCTCTCGAGACTCGTCTCTAGAGAATCGATCGCCTCATACATGTGCGACCACGTTTAAGTACTAAAACACGTATCATATATGTAAAAAATGTTATACGATATCACTACATGAAAACTATAAAATTACGATTTACCTATCATTGCGGAGATATCCCGTCACATAAATTTCAATAGATCCAATAAAATCTCAAAATGCCTCAAATTCGAACGAGAAAATCGACGGAAATGCATATCCGAAATACTGAGAAAGGCTCACGAAAGTAAGCATCGTAAATCGAAACCCGACAAGTAGGTATCATGAAATTTGCTCCGATACCAAATAAATTGCATCAGATAAACCTCGAAAATCCAAAGCGAAGAGCAAGTATCGTGAGCCTAGCTCGATACTAAAATTTGTCACGCCTGTAATCCCCGTCCAAGAAATTTGACAAGATCTCCCCAGACGGACAATATAAAGCTCGATACATATATCTATACCCTACCACACACGGTAATAATACAATACAAATAAGAAACAAACCACGCAGTTTATATCAACATTCCACACAGATATAATATATGATCAATCCATGCAGTTTAATAAAGAAAGATGATATAGAACCTCGAAGATATATGTAAACAACAACGAAGAAACAAATCCACGAAGTAATGGAAATACAACCGCAGGAAAACAAAAGTAGCAAACCCAATGCGATGTAAAGTCCACAATACAAACCCACAATACAAGTATATAAGATGCAAAAGCAAAATATAATCCGACAAAGGAAATCCTCGCGATAATGGGGCTAGCGATGGAATCTCTGACGGCCTCAACTGAAAAATAGTAACAACGGGGTGAGTTCAAAGAACTCAGCAGGTAATCCAATAGATATGTAACATATAACCATAAATCTTATAGTGCAGTCTCCTAAACCATAGGACCTACAATACAGTCTCCTAACAATATATGTATAGCTGAATAAACTGTAATAAGTAACGAAGCATGTAATACAGTTTACAGAAGAATAATAAGAAATGCATAATCGAAATAAACAGACTCACCGCGAGGTTAGGCGAATGATCGCGACATACACGATAAAGATAGTCGAACAAATACGCATGTATCCGATGATGTCAATCATACGCAATACCCAGTGCGATCATCCAATACGCAACAATCACAATAAATGCAACGTGCATATGATGCGATATGACATGGTCACCCCGACGCTAGTCGGTACCTGCCCACACGATGGCGAGACCAGAGTAGGTAGGGGCGACACCGCAGACTCTGTCGTCACTACCCCGATGAGTGACCGAGTGGACGGGATCTTTGCAGTACACCTATCCTCCTACCTCAAACATAGTGAGGAGCGTAACGCTCTCAACTCCCGAAGTCAAGAGGAGGGATCCCTGTCCTACTACCAGCTGCAATCACACTACCCACGAGCGGACCAATGGAGCGCCACAGAGCAACCGCCACACACACTGGTGCCGTGCCACTACCCACGCAGTGGTCACGTTGTGGCCCATGTAGCTGACCGACGAGCTCAACAATAATGGAGTCGCTAATCGCCCGGCATGCAATCATGCGGGATGGTGCGTGATGCTACAGTATGTCATACAACATAGCCTCCTCCATATATGTGTGCCCAAAAGGTAAACGATATATATAACCATGATATAAACAACATAAACTCAAAGATATCACCTATAACAATGATGTAAGTATCATGAATCCAAGAGCATGTATCCCACATGTAAAGCAACTAATCCTAGAGTAGAGACTATGTATACGCATCTCTACGAACATATATATATGGCAAGAGGTAAATATCCAACTCAAGTAAGGCAACTAACGGATGAAGCATGTGATAGGTATCAACTAGCTAAGACCAGGGAAGAAATAAATCTACCACCTATCACTAGCAACTATATATAAACTATACATATCATAAGACAGTATCAAAAGATAAGTCAAAGGGTACCCGCCTCAAAGAGAAGGTACAATCCAATCCTAATCCGAAGTCGAGACGCCCGTCTCGAATCAGAGTCCTGTGTCAACAAACAATGTATATATTTTATTTAGCTAAATCCACATGAATAGCTAAATAAAATCTCTAACACTAAATTAGGGTAAAACCCTAATCCACAATCTCAACTTACCAATTTAAATCTAATGGTCGATTAGGGTTAGTTACCTAATCCCTAACCACCAATTAGATTAGAAATCCAACGGTTGATTAGGGTTAATTACCCTAACCCTAACCATTTCATTGGATTTATTCTACACAATTACATCTACACAATTTAACAACTAGTTACAACATGTATCAAAATCCCTCCACATAAACCACTAAGTAAAACCCTAATTCCAATCTAGAACAAGATCATCTAGAATTCAACTCCGAAACATGATCTACAACAAGATCAATTATCCTATTCCTTACCTCAAATCCAGTTGTTGTTGTTGCTGGATGGTTTACTGCCGAAATCAGAAAGTTCACAAATAGAACAGAGCAGATCGAACCTACTGTTGATGCTGGATTGAGGTGATTGTTACTGCCGGAACCAAACACAATTCCACAGCAAGAATGGAACCTCACCTCCCCTCACTGGAATCAATAGGATCAAGAAGGAATCAAAACAAAGATCACATATCAACATGAAATGATGATCTCTGATCAAGCAACACATAATTCCAACAAGAACTCACCTTCAATTCGAGACCTCAATCAACAGCAAGGAGGTGGAGGTCCACTGATCCGATCAAGGGAAAACCTAGCACGAGTCTGATCCGATTCCTTCCCCTAATCCAACAACACCTCCCTGATTCCAACCTCTCCAAATCCGTGACCTAATTCCACCGCCAAGAAGATGAGGATCGGTAAACAGAGAAGAAAACCGAAGCTCTAATATCCACAGCTAGGTTTAATAGATTACCTTCGAAACCCTAGGTCATCTTCAAGCCAGCGATCGAATCGGGGAAGAAAGGATCGGCAAAACCCAGAAGGATCGGGGAAGGAAAGGCTCGGGGAAGACCTGAGAACATGAGATCAGGAGGATCCGCCTCCTTGTTCGACCTCTAGCAAGGTTCCGGCGACCTCCTCCTCAGGCGGTGAAGACGATTGCAAGCCCCGTCGGCGTCGAGTTGTTTGCGAGGAACAGAGAGAGGAAAGGGTCGGGGAAAGAGATGTCAGCAGAGGGTGATCGCCGGAGCTGAAGCCTTGCTCCCGTCGGCGCCGATCGTCCGTGAGAGAGAACAGAGAAGGAAGCGAGATCGGCTTCGAGCAGAGGGGAGATCCGGGGAGGAGGAGGAGAAGTCGGGGAAGAAGTGAGGGATCGGGTTGGGTTCAGCGTGTGGGGAGGAAAAAGAAAAAGGAAATTTATAATTAAAAACATTTCCTCACTTAAACGGGTATCCCAAACAGGTTTAATCCGAACCCGAAATTGATCCCCTCAAAACATGTCTTACGAGCTCCGTAAAATTCCCAGAAAATTTCTAAAAATTCCGGAAAAATTCTATAAGGCTATTTATCAAATAACCCTATTAATTAAATTTTCCGAGATCTCACATCCTCCCCTACTAATAAAAATTTGGTCCCCAAATTTCGCTATAACTAACAGCAAACACTAAAATATAACCAAACAGTATAAATGCTGAAAGGAACTCTAACCCACGTACCTCACGTAAAAAGATGGGGGTATCGAGCTCGGATCGTATCCTCCAGCTCCCACCTAGCCTCCTCATCCGAATGATGCTGCCATCCGACTTTAACCACGGGACAGTCTTGTTCCGCGGCTGACGTCTAGAATCCGTAAAGGAACCTCCTCGTAAGTAACATCCGCCTGAATAGGAGCAGATATATCCTGATGAACATGTCTGGATCGGATACGTATCTCCTCAGGATAGATACGTGGAATACATCGTGAATGCCGCCAGAGATGGTGGTGGCCGCACGGTAAGCTACCGCCCAATCCTCTCCAAGATCCGAATGGTCCAATATATCGGGAGCTAGCTTACCTCGAAGACCAAATCTCTTCACCCTTCGTGGGTGACACTCTAAGAAATACGTGATCACCAATGGAGAACCCGTGGGTCTCCGCCTCGATCAAGATAACTCTTCCGACGGTCTGGGCCTCGACATCCTCCGTCGATAGTGCGAACCCCAGATCCCGCCGAGCTCTCGAGGTCCTACTAATCGAGCCTCCCCAACCTCTTCCCGGAGGATGGGTGTCCGACAAGGCCTACCATACAACGCCTCAAACGGTGCCATCCGGATAGCCGAATGATAGCTGTTGTTGTAGGCGAACTCCACTAATGGCGGGTGGTCCTCCCAATCGCCTCCAAGTCCATGACACAAGACCTCGCAAGTCCTCCAATGTCCGAATAGTCCGCCTCGATCGCCCATCCGCTGCGGATGGAATGCCGCATCAAACGATGTGCCGCGTCGCTGCAGGCCGCCCGGAAGGACGTGAACCGTGGGTCTCTATCTGATATGATGCTCAAAGGAACCCCATGTAATCTAATAATCTCACGACAATATAACTCAGCTAATCGATCCAGAGAATCAGTCTTCCGGATCGCTACAAAGTGTGCGGATTTGGTTAATCGGTCAACGATTACCCAAATCGCATCGTGGCCTCGTCGAGTCCTAGGCAATCCTACCACAAAATCCATAGTAATATGCTCCCACTTCCACTCTGGAATAGGGATCCTCTGTAGTAAACCAGCAGGTCTCTGGTGCTCAGCCTTCACCTGCTGACAAACAAGACATCTAGCTACAAAATCTGCGATGTCTTTCTTCATGTCGTTCCACCAATAGGAACGTCTCAAACCGCGATACATACGAGTCCCACCTGGGTGGATAGCAAATCTAGAACGATGAGCCTCCTGAAGTAACTCCTCCATGACCGGGTGAGACTGAGGTACACATAATCTGCCTCGGAAATAAACAATACCTTCGTCATCTCGTGTAAACTCGGTCTGCTGTCCGGAAGCTATCTGGCTGCTAATGAATCGTAAATGTTGATCTCGGCCTGGGCCTCTCGAATCCTCATCCCGATCGACGATCGAGCAATCATGGTAACAAGAATACCTGCTCCTCTGTCTCCGCTCCTCAAGGCCCAACTCGAATAAACCTCCAATCACTGTAACTCGATGACAAGCTAAAGTCCCTCGGACTTCCTGCTAAGCAAGCAACCACATTAGCTTTACCCGATGGTAGCTAATAGTACAATCATAATCCTTCAGAACTCCATCCATCTCCTCCGTCGAAGATTTCTTCCGGGTGAAAATATATTTGAGACTCTTATGATCGGTAAGAATCTCAAAAGTAATACCATAAAGATGATGTCGCAAATCTTCAAAGCAAAGATAATAGCGACTAGCTCTAATCATGTATTGGTAGTTCTTCTCATGCTTCTTCAACCGACGAGAAGCATAGGAGACTACTCCTACCGTGTCAGATCAAAAGCCCAAGCCCCAAGAGATGCGTGCTGTAAGAATCCGTCATCACCGGAAGGTAAAACCAAACCGGTGCGATACTAATCTCCGCTCACAGGTGGTCTCACAAGCCTCGACCACGTGAACTTCACGCCTTTCCTAGTCGGACGTGTGGCATAGCAATCTTGGAGAAACCCTCAACGAATCGTCGGTAATATCCAGCCAAGCCCAAGAAACTACGGATCTCCTGGATGACTTGGTGCTCCCGCTAGTGATAGCCTCGATCTTCGAGGATCCACGAAATACCTCGGCTAGACACCACGTGTCCTAGAAAACCAACCGAGGGAAGCCAAAATGCACATTCTGAACTTCGCATAGAGATGATGTCGTCGAAGAGTCTCCAAGACTATGCGAAGATGCTGCGCATGCTCCTCCTCGGAACGCGAATAGATCAATATATCATCGATAAACACAATAACAAACCGATCTAGGTACTCCAAAGATACGGTTCATCGGATCCATAAATCTGTTGGAGCGTTGGTAAGCCCAAATGGCATTACCAAAACTCGTAATGTCCGTATCTCAGTGCGGAAGTCGTCTTCGAATATCGGAATCTCTAACTCTCGGTGATGATATCGTAGCGCAGATCGATCTTAGAATACACGATGTATCTACGTGATCAAATAAATCCTCAAGTGGCAGGGGTACTTATTTCGATAGTGCGTTCATTGCCTATAATCGATGCGACAACCTCGAGTACCATCCTTCTTCTTGACGAATAATCGGAGACCCCCGGAGATACACTAGACGAATAAACCCCTATCCATAACTCACGGGTTGGACTTTTAATTCGTCCAACTCTTCGTGTCATCCGATAAGGAGCTTCGATGTTGGTGCGCCCACGAATCACTCGATAGCAACTCCACTTGCCTGGGAGAGCACAGTAACTCGTGCGGGAAAGCGTGGGATACTCTCGGACCATGGGACGTCGAGAGTCGAGGGCCACCGATGTCGTGAGTAATCAACGATAATAGAAATCCCGACATCCATGTAGCCTGAATCGCATAAATGGTCGATATCCCATCGCCTCGATGCCGTGAAATCCCAAGAGGGTTGGTTGAGGTAAGTAACCACCCTCTTACAGCGATCAATCGTGGCATGGTACGCAGACAACCAATCCATGCCAAGGATAATATCGAACTCGGCCATTTCGAATACTAACAAATCTACCGTGAGTATAATGCTACCAAAATCTAACGGGCAACCTCGACCTCTGAGTGACCTCCAAAGTATCACCGGATGGTAAGAAGACGGTCAGTCGTCGCGATCTATGAGAAAGTCTACCAATCTCTCTCATAAATGCACGGATATAAAAGAATGTGAACTACCCGTATCAATTAGCATATCGCGAAAATGCATAAAGTAAAACCGTATCACGGAAAACGGATCCGTCCACCCACTACGCGTCCTCTCTGGCCCAATATCTGACGGTGGTAGAGGCGGTAGCATCGCCAAAGGCCTGCGTCGAGTCCGAGCACGCACCAGTCGATCTTGGATCTTGAGTCGGCTATGGGTGCAGATGATCTTGAGCGGTGGCCGAGGTATCGTCTTTGTAGATGGGTCGAGTCGAGATCTTGAGGTCGAAATAGAACCACAGGACTCCGTGAACATCTGGAATGCTCACAGCCGTGCGTATCACTTGTTGTCGCGAGGGGAGCCGTCCTCGGTACGGTGTGAAGATTGGGCTTCGGCCCGCCTCGCGGAGTCCCTGACGACCAAATTGTCCTCCGGGACGAGATCCCAGATCTTGTATCTTGAGCCTTTGACAATCTCGGCTCAGTGCAGGCGGCATTGCAATAATATGTTGCGGTCCCAAGGCGCGAGGGTGATGTGATCTCGGGCTCGCGTCCAGTGCGAAGAGTCACCGGATCGCTTCTGGCGGCGAGGCGGGGCGTCTGATCGCCGACCGGCGTTGGCGGATGACCCGAGTGCTCGACCCGTCGAGTGCGATCGCTGTCCGATGATGCGTGGAATCATCATGATCCGTCGATCCCGCTTCCTCTTCTTGTCTGCGTTCACTCTCGGATGCGTAGACTCAATCATGAGCTCTATCCGGTGTCTCGGTGTATGATGAACAACAAAACCGGACATCTTCATTGAAGATGCCGTCGATCCTCGACAAATCAAGCATACGAGATCCGCATCAACTAACTCGAGAATCGGCGGTAGATTAAATTGACATTATACTCCATCATCGGCGGTTATTCGCCGCAGACTAAGAAAATCACGTCAAGAGTCATCCGATATGCTCGGGAAAATCGACTCGAATGCCTCCCTAAATCTCGTCCAAGTAATATCTTTGATGCTTTATGATAGCTGCGTGTCCCACGATCTACGCCCATCTAAGTAGGTGGTAGCGGCTAGCTCGCCTTCTCCCACTCGGGCGAGGCCGTATAAAGAATGTCCGCTCTATAGTCTCAATCCGGGATGAGCTATGCCGGATCGCCTCCGCGGAATAATGTGAATCGACTCTTCATCGACTCTGCTAAAGCCGGGATCCGTGCTCGTCGCATGACTAGGTCGAGAGGAATCATGAACTAGGTAGAACCACCGAGGTGGTCCACATGGGTGGTCTTGAGGGATGGTAGGAAGAGGTACCACCGTCTTTGTCGCGTGGTAGGAACCACTGGTGGAACTACAGTAGGCATAAGTAGGGACGACTAAAGGTACGATGGGCGGTAACTGTTGGTGCGGGTGTCGAGTATGTAGTAACCAGCACAGATGTCGTGTACCGAGTACGTAGTAGGCATGGCTAGAGAAGGTGTACCTGTAGGTACTCTTGGCATGCAGGTAAGTACCTCAAGTCGGGCCAGTCGGGATCGGCGGGTCTAAGCGTGGTCACACACGAGGTCTATCACGGCGGACGGGCTCAACCCTAACAGAACTCTGGAGACTCTGTCTCTAGAGAATCGATCGCCTCATACATGTGCGACCACGTTTAAGTACTAAAACACGATCATATATGTAAAAATGTTATACGGATATCACTACGGTGTGAAAACTATAAAATTACGATTTACCTATTCTTGATGCGGAGATATCACAGCCATTGCGTAGCCCCAAATAGATCCAATAAAATCTGTCAAAATGCCTCGAAATTCGAAGCGAGAAAATCGTGAATCTGCAATCAGAAATCTGAGAAAGGCTCACGAAGTAAGCATCGTAAATCAAACCCGACAAGTAGGTATCATAAAACTTTGCTCGATACCAAATAAATTGGTATCAGATAAACCTCGAAAATCCAAAGCGAAGAGCAAGTATCGTGAGCCTAGCTCGATACAAAATTTGTCACGCCCGGTAATCACATCAGAAGAAATTTCGACAGATCTCCCTGTCGTGAGACGATATAAACTCGATATCGTATATCTCATACCTACCACACACGGTAGGAATAATACAATACAAATAAGAAACAAACCACGCGGTTTATATCAACATTCCACAGATATAATATATGATCGATCCACGCAGTTTAATAAAGAAAGATGATATAGAACCTCGAAGATATATGTAAACAGCCTTCCACTACAACGAAGAAACAAATCCACAAGTAATGGAAATCAGCAGCGGAAAACAAAAGTAGCAAACCCGAATGCGATATAAAGTCCACAATACTAACCCACAATACAAGTATATAAGATGCAAAGCAAAATATAATCCGAAGGAAATCCTCGCGATAATGGGGCTATCGATGGAATCTCTCCCGACGGCCTCAACCTGAAAAATAGTAACAACGGGTGAGTTCAAAGAACTCAGTAATCCAATAGATATATGCAGAACATATAACTACCAGTAATATCTTAAGGTACAGTCTCTAAACCATAGGACCTACAAAGATCCTCTAACAATATAACGGTGTCATTGAATAAAGCGTAATAAGTAACGAAGCATATATGTTACTGAAGAATAATAAAAATCAATCGAAATAAAGCGTACTCACCTGCGAGGCTTGGGCGAATGATTGTGGACATACGAGATAAAGATAGTCGAACAAATACGCATGTATCACGTATGCGTGTCGATCGTATATCCCAAGTCGCATCATCCAATGCAACAATCACGATAAATGCGATACGTATGATGCGATATGACACGGTCACCCACGCTAGTCGGTACCGTCTCCTGTGATGGCGAGGCCAAGTAGGTAGGGTGTGACCACGCACTCTGTCGTCACTACCCACGATGAGTGGCCGAGTGGGCGGGATCTTGTCGAGTACACCTATCCTCCTACCTCAAACATAGTGAGGGCGTGAACGCTCTCAACTCCCGATGTGATGACGGGGAGGGATCCTGTCATTACCAGCCTGCTACCCGTGGCGGACCGAGGCCTTCTGAGCAGCCATACACACCACAGGTTGTGCCACTACCCGTGCGGTGGTCACGTTGTGTCTGGGCAGTGTGGCCGTACGAGCTCAGCAATAATGGAGTCGTCAATCGCATGCAATCATGCGGGATGGTGCGTGATGCTACAGTATGTCATACACGAACATAGCCTCCTCCATATATGTGTGCCCAAAAGGTAAACGCATATATATAACCATGATATAAACAGCATAAACTCAAAGATATCACCTATAACAATGATGTAAGTATCATGAATCCAAGAGCATGTATCCCACATGTAAAGCAACTAATCCGGTAGAGTAGAGCACTATAGACATGCATCTCTATGAACATATATATACATGGCAAGAGGTAAATATCCAATCCTGAAGTAAGGCAACTAACAGATGAAGCATGTGATAGGTATCAACTAGCTAAGACCAGGGAAGAAATAAATCTACCACCTATCACTAGCAACTATATATAAACTATACATATCATAAGACAGTATCAAAAGATAAGTCAAAGGGTACCCGCCTCAAAGAGAAGGTACAATCCAATCCTAATCCGAAGTCGAGACGCCCGTCTCGAATCAGAGTCCTGTGTCAACAAACAATGTATATATTTTATTTAGCTAAATCCACATGAATAGCTAAATAAAATCTCTAACACTAAATTAGGGTAAAACCCTAATCCACAATCTCAACTTACCAATTTAAATCTAATGGTCGATTAGGGTTAGTTACCTAATCCCTAACCACCAATTAGATTAGAAATCCAACGGTTGATTAGGGTTAATTACCCTAACCCTAACCATTTCATTGGATTTATTCTACACAATTACATCTACACAATTTAACAACTAGTTACAACATGTATCAAAATCCCTCCACATAAACCACTAAGTAAAACCCTAATTCCAATCTAGAACAAGATCATCTAGAATTCAACTCCGAAACATGATCTACAACAAGATCAATTATCCTATTCCTTACCTCAAATCCAGTTGTTGTTGTTGCTGGATGGTTTACTGCCGAAATCAGAAAGTTCACAAATAGAACAGAGCAGATCGAACCTACTGTTGATGCTGGATTGAGGTGATTGTTACTGCCGGAACCAAACACAATTCCACAGCAAGAATGGAACCTCACCTCCCCTCACTGGAATCAATAGGATCAAGAAGGAATCAAAACAAAGATCACATATCAACATGAAATGATGATCTCTGATCAAGCAACACATAATTCCAACAAGAACTCACCTTCAATTCGAGACCTCAATCAACAGCAAGGAGGTGGAGGTCCACTGATCCGATCAAGGGAAAACCTAGCACGAGTCTGATCCGATTCCTTCCCCTAATCCAACAACACCTCCCTGATTCCAACCTCTCCAAATCCGTGACCTAATTCCACCGCCAAGAAGATGAGGATCGGTAAACAGAGAAGAAAACCGAAGCTCTAATATCCACAGCTAGGTTTAATAGATTACCTTCGAAACCCTAGGTCATCTTCAAGCCAGCGATCGAATCGGGGAAGAAAGGATCGGCAAAACCCAGAAGGATCGGGGAAGGAAAGGCTCGGGGAAGACCTGAGAACATGAGATCAGGAGGATCCGCCTCCTTGTTCGACCTCTAGCAAGGTTCCGGCGACCTCCTCCTCAGGCGGTGAAGACGATTGCAAGCCCCGTCGGCGTCGAGTTGTTTGCGAGGAACAGAGAGAGGAAAGGGTCGGGGAAAGAGATGTCAGCAGAGGGTGATCGCCGGAGCTGAAGCCTTGCTCCCGTCGGCGCCGATCGTCCGTGAGAGAGAACAGAGAAGGAAGCGAGATCGGCTTCGAGCAGAGGGGAGATCCGGGGAGGAGGAGGAGAAGTCGGGGAAGAAGTGAGGGATCGGGTTGGGTTCAGCGTGTGGGGAGGAAAAAGAAAAAGGAAATTTATAATTAAAAACATTTCCTCACTTAAACGGGTATCCCAAACAGGTTTAATCCGAACCCGAAATTGATCCCCTCAAAACATGTCTTACGAGCTCCGTAAAATTCCCAGAAAATTTCTAAAAATTCCGGAAAAATTCTATAAGGCTATTTATCAAATAACCCTATTAATTAAATTTTCCGAGATCTCACATCCTCCCCTACTAATAAAAATTTGGTCCCCAAATTTCGCTATAACTAACAGCAAACACTAAAATATAACCAAACAGTATAAATGCTGAAAGGAACTCTAACCCACGTACCTCACGTAAAAAGATGGGGGTATCGAGCTCGGATCGTATCCTCCAGCTCCCACGTAGCCTCCTCGTCAGAATGATGCTGCCATCCGACTTTAACCAGTCGGACAGTCTTGTTCCGCAGCTGACGCTCTCTAAGGTCCAGAATCTGTACCGGAACCTCCTCGTAAGTAACATCTGGCTGAATAGGAACAGATATATCTGACAGAACATGTGCCGGATCGGATACGTATCTCCTCAGCATAGATACGTGGAATACATCGTGAATGCCAGCTAGAGATGGTGGTAGCGCCAGACGGTAAGCTACTGCTCCAATCCTCTCCAAGATCTGGAATGGTCCAATATATCGGGGAGCTAGCTTACCTCGAAGACCAAATCTCTTCACCCCTTTCGTGGGTGACACTCTAAGAAATACGTGATCACCAATGGAGAACTCCAGGGGTCTCCGTCTCTGATCAGCATAACTCTTCTGACGGTCCTGGGCCTCTGACATCCTCCGTCTGATAGTGCGAACCAGCTCTGCATCCTGCTGAGCTCTCTGAGGTCCTACCAACTGAGCCTCCCCAACCTCTTCCCAGAGGATGGGTGTCCGACAAGGCCTACCATACAACGCCTCAAACGGTGCCATACAACGCCTCACGAGCCTGAGCCCTAAATCACTTCGTCGTTGTCATCACCCATGCTATTGCCACCGCTGCTTCCGCCATCGTCGTCGATTTCGTCGCCGCCACCACTTCCACCGCTGTCGCCGCTTCCGCCTTTTTCGTCTTCTTCTTCTCATCCTGTCGTGTCCGCCCTATGATCTGCCCAATCAGACCACGCCAGTAAATCAATTTACATGGTATATCTCTTATTACCTTTGATTTGATTTTAGTAGTATTTTGTCGCGGTTGAAAAAATTTCTGGATGCAGTGGCGAAATTAGCATAATTTTAATTGTGATAAATTACAAGTCAGAAAGAGGGAATTGCCTGTTGGTGATGTTGGGAGTGATAGGAAATTAATCACACCACTCCAAAATTTGACAAGTTTTAGCGTGTTGTTAGAGTTTTGCTTCTATTTTGGGTTCCCCATCCTATTGAAATTAAGATGCTCAATAAAAGGTTAATATAATTACTTTTGAGAATCCAATAATTTTAAGATTATTACTTACTGTATACCAAACAAAGCAAGTATACTTTTACAAAATTCACTCATACACTCACTTCTATAATCTATTCATAACGTTTTAGATCTAGTGATGATTTTTTGCGTTACAATTGAAGATGGGTGGTCAATCCTTTGATGTCATGATGCACATTTAATTTTTTTACAATTTCGTTTGTAGGCATTGAATACCAACAGTTTTGAAGTTAGAGCTTTATCATATTGGAGAGAACTTCTAGAAAAGGTGTTGCTCTTTTATAAATGATTGTCAAATAGATTATGTTTCATAAATGTATAAATCTGACGAACTACTTTTTCTTTTATAAATGATTATTTTTATCAGTAAACTGTTCCTCGATAAAGACCGGTGATATGGAAAAAAGTTGGATTCATTCAAAGAATATGAATTCAGAAGAAAAAGGTGTAGTGACTCCTATTCTAAATCAAATGAAATCTCAAATAGATGCACTTCAATCAAAGTTAGATAATCATGAATCCCCATTGACTCATCTTCGCATGGAATCTAGTGACTTTAGTAATCAAAAGGTATCTTAACTTTATTTAAATAACTAATTTTTTGATGAATTTTGATAGTTTTGTGATACATACACTATTTTTTATTTAGGCTGCAGATAATACTATTTCACATGTACAAGGATTTGGTAACCAGCAGGTACAAATATCTAAAATTATTCATGTTACTTCATTATATTCCTCTATTGTTCATTTTATGCATGTACAACCTTAACATCTAGCAGTATAATACGTTTTCAGTCAGCTCTTTTTGTCTTCTTAATTGTAAAGATTAAAAAAAAACTCAGTTCAACTTATATTAGATGGTTAACATGTAATACATGTAATATTAATGCTTAGAAATTAGTGTTAATTTTTCAACTTTTAAAGTTTGTTTGGTGTTTTCTAAAATGAAATATGAGCAATCGTGTATACTTCTGTCATGCTTCATATTTCCTCTTCTTCCTCCCATCTTAAATTTTTGTGCATTCCAGGACTAGACTACTTCATGCAAACTTGTTGTAGCCTCTGAAAGATGTTGAAACTATAAATGCTCGATTAGATTTCTTGGGTTATTTACTTTATTTATATACATAGTTGCAAGAAAGAGAATTACATGTTAGATGAAGAGATTTCTTATTGAAAAGTTTTGTTTATTGTTTTTTTTGAACAGTGTATATTATAAATCATCTTTATGATCTCTAATAAGAGTTTTTTTTTATGTTCAGGATTCTGATGAAAAAGGATTATAGAAGTTAGCTCCAGATCATGAGGAGTTGTTCTTTAGGCTTTCTCTTGTGTAATTTTTATGGGAATAGTAGTTTTTTTCTTATCAAATTAATGATGAATATGTAGATATTTCTATTATTGGATGAATGTTCATATGAAACTTATGTACTGACTAGCTTGTAAGTTAAAAAATATTTAAATTTTATATTATGTATATCACTTTTAATTTATAAAGAGAGTTTTTCCTTTTGTTTTGAAATGACAATTCAATTAATCTGATCTAGATTAATTTGTATAGTAAATATTCTTTTAAGATTATTAATTTTTGTCACAAATGGTGCATTAACAAATCAAAACATTAGGGACAATAATTTACTATCTTCACTTCTATTTGAGACGACACAGTACCATCTCAATTTAGCGTCTCTAATTTTTTTTACAAGATAAGACATAACATTTGAGACAAAAAAATAACTGTCTTAAATATTTTTGAGACAATTGAACAACCGTCTCATCACCCTCTTAAATAGCATTTGAGACAGTACAACTGTCTCAATATTTTTTTGAGACGCTTGTATTGGGGACGACTACATTACTGTCTCATCACAGTCTCAAAAACATTTTGAGACACAAAATTTACAATTTAAGACATATTTTGTTGTGTCTCAAAAAGTGGTTTTTCTAGTAGTGACTTGGTCTCCACCTCCTTGAGGTGACTAATCCAAGGCACACACCCACACGATCAAGCTCCAATATGAACTTCTCCTTCTCGTTATCACAAACGAAGGTGGAGAAACCTTTACAAGGTTGTCTCTTCCTCTTACAAGATGAGATCTAGACTTAGGAGGAAGAGACTCACAATCTTTTTCTTTGAAATCACTTGGAGAGCTCTCTTTTTTGCTTAGCACAATGAGTATACCAGATGTGTTTTGCTACAGTTGTTTTTCCCTTTTTATATGTCTTTGAAAGTAGCTGTTTCTCACATAACCGTCGCCTTCGATCGATTGAGCACATCTCCAATCGATTCAAATATAGTCGTTGAGCATCGTCACAATCGATTGGACCAACACTGGATCGATTCAACCGCATAATTCATAGGTACAGAAGTGGATTCAATCGATTGGCCGATCGATTGGTTACCTCTAATCAATCGGCTGATCGATTCGAAATCGCACTGCTCCTTCGTACAGAAACCTTGTGAATCGTTCACACTGTGTTCTTGTGCAGAAAGCATCTGAGTCGATCGACCGATCGATTGGATTATTCCAATCGATCGGCTGATTGACTCAAGTTCATTCTGTGCTTTCGCGCAGAGGCCATCGATCGATCGACCGATCGATTGATTTCCTCCAATCGATCGGCCGATCGATTGGTTTCCTCCAATCGATCGGCTGATCGATTTAGCAGTATTATGTTCAGTTATACGACTCAATCGATTTACCAATCGATTGTTTACTGGTTTCCCAACCAATACCTCATGCCAGATAAACGCATCCCTGGACTTTCTTGCCAAGACTCCGGTCCTCGACCTCCTTGAACTTCTCTTGCCTTACACCCGGTCTTCTGACCTGTAAGGACTTTCTCCTACCAAGACTCTAGTACTCGACCTTCTTGGACTTCTTCCTGCAAAACTTTTAGCACACGTTAGATCCAAACGTATTAACCTAAACTTAAATAGTTATCAACACATTGAAAATACCTAGGGCATGATTGCACCAACAATCTCTCCCTTTTTTGATGTTTGACAATTTATTTGAGTTTAGGCTAATTTCCAACACACCATAATAATAAGACGATAAGCAGTAAATAGCAACAAGCATGAGCTAATAGTAAATACAATATTGTTATTAACTAGGCATAAAAGTCATCTTACTTGATCATAAGCAATAATAGCAAATCATATATGACTAAGCATGAATTTCCTTCTTAATTAAGCATAAACTTCAATTTACATCTCCCCCTTTGTCAAAGATCAAAAATAAAACTCCCCCTCAATTTGTGCACTAAGCAAGCACGATAAACTCGAGGGGTACTCCCCCTACATCACACATATATCAACATAATATAACAATAAAAAATTTAGAAACGAAAGATAATATAGAAAAGTAGTATATCAGACACCCAAAAGAAAGTGAAGTTCACAGGAGGGACTCCACAACAAACATCCACATAACATACAAGAGCACGGGTCATAGAGATACATAAAACTCAATGATATCATCTCCCGGAGGAGTAGGAACAGGATCAGAAGGAGCAGATATAGTAGCAGGAGTAGGAGCATCAGCAGATGCAACAACAGCAGCAGGAGCATCCGTAGGAACATCCACAGCAGGAGGAATAGACGGAGATGGGTGACTCGTCACCCAAGAGCTCACCAAACCCACCAGAGTATCCAGAGTCGCCTGCATCGTGTCAACCTTGGTGGTCAAGGCAGCCATCTCGATATGCAACTCCTCAAGACGGGTATCCATAGACTCCTCAAATGTCGGAGAAGCAGGCTCCGCAATATCCTCCTCGGCATCAGGCGCCACAGGAACTAGTGCCTGTGCGACCTCCCTTTGGCGAGTCCTAGGGCCCTCACCAAGAGCACGCCCATCGCGCCATGGGACTCCCCCTGGACCAGCCGCTAAGCCCATCTTCGTGAAAGAGTGGGAAAAAATCCGAGAGTAGGCAACAGCCATGGTCTCCAATCGTCCCTGAGAGACATCTATCTTCATGAACTCCAGCCAGTCAGTGATGAGATGACCGAAAGTCATGTGAACCATCTGTTGCACTGGCTGAGTAAAATGAATGATGCAATGAAATATGTTCAGAGCAATATTGATGTCAAGGGAATGTCGAATGACATATAGGGCGAACATGTGAGGGGGTCAAAGAGCGGCTAAGGCACGTGAGACAATGGGAAAGAGATAGTTAATGATCACCTTAAACATGGCGGCGTTCTCAGCCGATAACTCAAGAGAAGAGAAAGTAGTGATCTGTGCATTTGGCCCGTCCGGACGAGGACGACCAAAAAGGGGCTGATGCATAGATGCAATGTTGAGATGCTCAAATGGTGGAGGCAACTCATCAGGAAGTGAGGGATAAAAAACAAAATCATTTTCGGATGGTAGACACACTAGAAATGACTGAAGGATCTCATAGGAAAAGTCCAAACTTTGCTTCGCAACGCGAGTGCGATAGTTGACACCATTAGAAGTGTGCAAATTGTTATAGAATTCAGAGACAAGGCTTACATTGATACTCCTCTCACAAGATAACATCGACTCAAGTTTATAGTGCCTGAACCAAGAATAGACATCAAAGCAAGAGTCCATGTAGAATTGAAGAGCAACAGACCTAGGGGTTATTAGTTTGAAGGTATGCTTGCTAAAGGCCTACTGCATAGCAGCATTAGGGAATCTCTGATCAGTGGGAAGAAGAGGGCGAGAAGGTGGCCGAGATGGACCCTCACCCGACTCGTGGACCTTCTGTTTCTTCCTAAGGGTAACCAATGGAAAGGAACAAGCAATGACAAGACAATTGGCAGTGCAACAGAAAAATGCAGGGAAGATGCAAGAAAAATGCAATACCGAAGCAGAGAATGCAATGTAAGAGAGAAATACAATGTGTCACAAACAAAACACACAAGACACATGGAGATTAGCAATCCAAGTATAGGAGCAAGAGCCAAAGAGAAAATGAGAAAAGAGGGAAGAAATTACCTAGGGTTTGGAGTCCTCATTGTGCGACGCAGAAATGAGGAAGAAGAGTCGGCCCCGTGCGTCGAGAGAGGAAGAAGGGAAGCGGGAGAGAGGTGGAAGAGCGTTCTTCGCCGGAGAGAACCGTCGGAGAGGACGATCGATGCAGGCGGGAGAGTCGTCGGGAGAATCGCCCAGATTAGGGCACAGAACGAGTCGAAAGAGAGAAAGGAAGGAAGTGAGAGTGGACTTAGGTCAACAGTGATTTAAGTTGGATTTCGAGTCCCCCAATCGATCGACCAATCGATTGAGAGGAAGTGAATCGATCGGTCGATCGATTCATGAGGCCTCTGTGCAAAATCGGAAGCGCATCGTAATCGATCCATCGATTGATTGAAACATGCTGAATCGATCCACTGATCGATTCAGATGTCCTCTGTGCATTTCAGAAAGGTACTTCAATCGATCCCTTGATCGATCGAAGTACTCCGAATCGATCGATTGATCGATTCAGATGCCTTCTGTGGTGAAGTGCGAACTTCCCAATCGATCGACCGATCGATTGGGGATTCTAATATTACCGCATTTCTGAAAATTTTCAGATCCAAGTTTTGAAAATGCATAACTAAATGTATATACAACCCCAAAAATCATGAAATTTCGCTTAGACACTATATATGGCTCATATTCTCAAGGAAACATAAGGTTAAAAAAATGACTCTTATTTTTGAAGATTGACACAAAACTTGACAATCATCGAAAACTTCAATATTTTTGTAGGTTCATATCTAACTATTCAATGGTAACTCCCATCCAAACACAAACTTCAACCATGGTTTCAAAAATAAGTTTTATACATATTGTAAAGTTAAAATTTCCAATCATAATTGTAGGGCGAAGTGCACATGATTTGTACACTTGCTTTCCCTATGATTGGACCAAGGTAATGTAGGATTAATGTTATTAGATGTCATATTGGCTCAAAGTAATGTATCATGACTAACATGTTGAACCAAAAACATTATCCTAACCACCTCACATAATGTCTAATTGAAGAAATATACAAGTAAGGCTTCTTAGGTCTATTGTGAGATGCAATAAGGTAAATTCTTAATGTGATATGGGATCATGTAATGCTATACTCACTATTCTACAAAACACATACCAAGTTCTCTCCTAAGGGAGGTAAATTCCGCTTCGAGTAGTGGCTTGGTAAATATGTCGGCAAGATTTGACTTAGAATCAACATAATTTAGTACAATATCTCCTCTTGCCACATGATCTCTAATGAAATGATGTTTCACTTCCATGTGCTTTGTCCTAGAGTCGTGCACCGGATTTTTAGTTAAGTTGATAGTGCTAACATTATCACACAACACCTTAACTTTGGAATAGTGAAGCTTATAATCTTCTAAAGTATGCATCATCCAAAGTAATTGAGCTACACAACTACCCATGGCCACATACTCAGCTTCGGTTGTGGACAAGGCCAAGCAAGGTTGTTTTCTACTACTCCAACTTACAAGTGAAGGTCCAAGAAATTGACATCTACCGCTAGTATTATTTCTATCCAATTTGCAACCCGCATAATCGGAATCGGTATACCCAATTAAATCAAACTTTCGAGTTCTAGGGTACCAAAGACTCACATTAAGAGTGCTCTTGATGTATCTCAAAATTATTTTTACCGCTATTAAATGCAACTCCTTGGCACATGATTGGTATCTTGCACACATTCCTACCGCAAATAATATATCCGGTCTACTAGCGGTTAGGTATAGCAAACTACCAATCATGCTCCTATATTGCTTTGGATCTACTAGTTTTCCTTCTTGATCACTATCTATCTTGGTATTAGTTCTCATAGGAGTAGATGCTCCTTTAGCATTTTCCAACCCAAATTTCTTAATAAACTCCTTAGCAAACTTTGTTTGATAGACATGAGTTCCTTTATTGGTTTGTTTAACTTGTAGCCCTAAGAAGAAACTTAGCTCTCCAACTAGACTCATCTCAAACTCACTTTCCATATGTTTAATGAAATCTTGAAGAAATTCATTATTTGTTGAACCAAAAATGATGTCATCAACATAAACTTGTGCAACAAAAATATCTCCATCCTTAGACTTTAAAAATAGGGTTGGGTCAATTGTTCCTCTTCTAAAGTCTTTGGAGATCAAGAAGGATGAGAGTCTTTCATACCAAGCCCGGGGAGCTTGTTTTAACCCATATAAGGCTTTCTTAAGCTTATAAACATGATTTGGATAGTCTATGGCTTCAAATCCGGGTGGTTGTTCCACATACACTTCCTCCTTAATAAACATATTTAAGAATGCTGATTTCACATCCATTTGATAAAGTTTAAAACTCATATAAGCGGCGTATCCTAAAAGTATCTGAATGGACTTTAATCGGGCAACCGGGGCATAAGTTTCATCATAATCAAGTCCTTCAACTTGATTAAAGTCCCTAGCTACTAACCTAGCCTTATTTCTAGTGACTTTTCCTTGATCATCCAATTTGTTTCTAAAGACTCATTTTGTTGTAACAATTGTACTATCATTTGGTCTTGGAACTAATTCCCATACATTACTTCTTTCAAATTGATTCAACTCTTCTTGCATTGCTAGAATCCAATCCATATCAATTAAGGTTTCATCAATTGATTTTGGTTCAAATTGTGATATTAGAGCAATTTGACTAGTATGATATCTAAAGTAGGATCTAGTTCTTACCCGTTGAGGCACATCTCCAACTATTTGATCAATAGGATGATCTTGATGGTGCCTTACGGTCCTCGAAGTTATGGGGTCATTGTCTTTGGGAAGTTCATTGTTTCTTTCATCATCCGAACCATCTCTTCCTCCCCCTTGATCAATACCCCCTAAATGTAGATTTTGTATTTCTTGAGTAATGTTTTGATTATGTTCAATTATATCCTTATCAATAAATGATTTTCTAGGGTAAGTACTAGTAGACTCATCAAATTTAACATTGGATGATTCTTCAACCGTTTGAGTCTTTTTGTTGTATACTCTATATTCTCTACTAGTAGATGAGTATCCAACTAAAATTCCCTCATTGGACTTGGCCTTAAATTTTCCTAAGTCATCTTTGGTATTAAGAATATAGATCTTACAACCAAAGACCTTAAAATAGTGAATTGTAGGGATTGTGCCATTCCATAATTCAAAAGGTGTTTTCCCTAAAAACTTAAGAATCAAGACACGATTTTGAATATAGCAAGCGGTATTAACCGCTTCGGCCCACAAATAGCTAGGTAAGGAATATGCATTGAGTATGGTTCTAGCCGCCTCTTATAAAGCTCGATTCTTCCTCTCCACTGCACCATTTTGTTGAGGTGTTCTTGGACAAGAGAATTCATGCTTATAACCATTTTCTAGACAAAACTTAGAAAAGTTCAAATTCTCGAACTCTCCACCATGATCACTCCTAATTCTATCAATTTTGAGGTTCTTCTCGTGTTCTACCCTCTTGGTAAACCCTATAATTGTTTCTAAAATTTTCCCCTTATGTTTCAAGAAATAAACCCAAGTGTATCTAGAGTAATCATCTATTATCATCAAACAATATTTGTTACCTATCAAAAAAGGTGTTCTATGACAATCAAAAAGATCCAAATGCAATAATTCTAATGGTAATGAAGTGCTAGTTAAAGTTTTACCTTTGTGTGATGACCTTGATTGCTTACCCTCTTGGTATGCATCGCATAATTTGTCCTTGATGTACTTGATCTTTGGTAGTCCCTTTACTAGCTCCATCTTGGCTACCTTGACTATGTTTCTCATATTGATATGTCCAAGTCTTCTATGTCATAGTCAACCTTCCTCTTCTTTTGATATCAAACACTTAATAGAGGGTTTAGAAGCATATGAAAGATCAACATAATAAATATTTTCTTTTCTAAATCCTTCTAGCACCATATTTTCAAGATCCTTGTGCTTAACCACACACTTATTGGGGTGAAACTCTACATTATATCCAGCATCACATAATTGACTAACACTAAGTAAATTAAACCCCATATTTTTAACCAATAAGACTTTATGAATGATAATTGTGGGTGATACCTCAATTGTATCTTTACCTATAATCTTGAGTTTCCCACTATTCCCAAATGATACCGTTCCTTTCTTTATATAATTTATTGTGGAGAACTTACTCACATCACCGGTCATGTGCCTTGAGCAACCGCTATCCACAATTCACATACTCGCATCCTTCTTCTCTTTTACCTAAATAACATAAAACACACAACTCTTTGGTACCCATGCACTTGATTCGGAAATATCATTTAAATATTTCTTAGGCACCCAAGCTTGTCTTACCTTTCCTTTAGGATTCTTCTTAATATTGTTTCTAAGTGCATCATTTCTAGTACCATTGATTAGAGACATGTATGTAACTTCCTTTTCCTTAGGTCTATATCCTATTCCGACTTTGTTGTAAACGGCTCTTTGGTCTCTAATGATCATATCTAAATATTTGGATCCATTTGTGAATTTCTCTAGACATGCTCTTAACTCAATCACGCCATTCTTCAATTTTTCATTTTCTTCCTTGAGCATGCTTGACTCACTAGATGAACACATATCATTTTTAACAGACTTAAGTTTTCCCTTCAAGGTCTTCACCTTAGATTGTGACTTAACAAAAGCATTTTTGAGATGAGCAATAGTTGTATAAAGAAATTCTATTTTAGGAGATTCTTTTACCTCATCATCACTTGATGATGATTCATCACTTGATCATGATTCATTACTTGACTCCTCTTCATTTGATGAGTTCTCCTCACTTTTTACTTCCTCTTGACTTGATTCTTCTTTGTCATCATCAAATGCCATAAATGTCATATGTCGAGTAACATGGCATAGCTCATCTTCATCCGATGAGTCAATGCTGGGTGTATCCCATGTAGCTTGGGCCAACATGGCTTCCTTCTTCTTCTTCTCCTTTTCTTCTTTCTTCTTTAATTCCGGGCAATTTGGCTTGATGTGTCCTTTCTTGTTACATCCATAACAAGTGATATTAGTGTTAAAGCTTGAACTTTGACTACTTTTACCTTTTGGGGGTTGAAACATTTTCTTCACATCTTTTCTTGTGAATTTCCTTGATCTTCCCATCATCTTCTTGACATAATGAGCTACTTCACTTGCCGACATTTCATCATCACTATCCGATGAATCTTGCTCGGATTCGGATGATGAGGATTTCACTTGCTTTTCTTTCTTCTTTTTCTTTTCCTTCTTTTCTACAATAAGGGATACACCTTTTTCTTTTGAAATCACATTAGCTTGTTCATGAAGTTCAAATTCGCAAAATAATTCATCAAGCTTAACTAAAGAAAGATCTCTAGAAACCTTATACGCATCAACCATTGATGCCCATAAGGTGGTTCTAGGAAAGGGTTGAAGAACATACCTTACTAGATCCCTATTGTCAATTTTCTCACCTATTACATGAAAACCATTTACTATCTGCTTGAATCTACCGTGCATTTAACTTACGGTCTCATTGGTCTTCATAGTGAAAGTTTGAAGTTGCCCCAACAAGAGATCTCTCTTGGCCCTCCTTGATTCGCTTGATCCTTCATTTAACTCAATGATTTTGTCTCAAAGCTCCTTGATGGAATTGAATGGTCCTACTTTGCTTAGTTGTTCCTTTGAGAGTCCACATTGTAGGGTTGTTGTGACCTTTGCATTTGCTTGGGCCTTTTTTGCCATCTCCTTTGTCCACTCCTTGGTTAGAAGAGGCACTCCCGACCCATCTTTTGACTTCTCAAATCCGTCTACAACACTAAACCAATTTTTAATATCATTCATTAAATAGTATTCCATCCTACCTTTCCAATATTTAAAGTCATTGCCATCAAAGAAGGGTGGTCTAGTGGTGCTATATCCCTCTTGAAATGCCATCTTGATGCTTCGGTTGACGATGAGTTCTTCCAATGCGTTCATTGCTCTGATACTAATTGTTAGGACCTTTGCGTATGGCTAGAGGGGGGGGGGGGGGGGGGGGTGAATAGCCTTTCTTCGATTTTTCACCTACAATTGTTAGCGAAAGCAAAATAGAAAGAAATGAAAGACAAGAAAACAAGAAAGCAATGCTAACTCCTTCGTTTACTTGGTCTCTACCTCTTTGAGGTGACTAATCCAAGGCACACACTAGGGATGACAATGGGACGGGGCGGGGGCGGGTTTGTCATTCCCATCCCTTCCCCGTTCTCATTTTTTCGGATTCGGGGATTCTCCGAACCCGAACCCACGGGGATCAAATCCCCATCCCCGCCCCCATCCCTGCCTCATTCCAAAATTTAATTTATATTATTATTATCATTTAATAATAATTATTAATGATAATATTAATATTAATATCAATATTAATATTATTATTATTAATAATATTTTCAAAAAATTTAATATTAATATTAACACTATTATTAATACTTTTTAAAAAATCATATTATTATTTATTAATATTAATAATAATAATATTCAGGGCAGGTTCGGGGATGGGGATAGTATTCCCATACCCGCCCCGAACCCGCCTCATCTCCGAAAAATCGGGGATCCCCATCCCCATTTCGGGTTTTCCCCGCGGGGCCCAAACCCGCGGGGAAAATTGCCATCCCTAGCACACACTCACATGATCAAGCTCCAATATGAACTTCTCCTTCTCGTTATCACAAACGAAGGTGGAGAAACCTTTACAAGGTTGCCTCTTCCTCTTACAAGATGAGATCTAGACTTAGGAGGAAGAGACTCACAATCTTTTTCTTTGAAATCACTTGGAGAGCTCTCTTTTTTGCTTAGCACAATGAGTATACCAGATGTGTTTTGCTACAGTTGTTTTTCCCTTTTTATATGTCTTTGAAAGTAGTCGTTTCTCACATAACCGTCGCCTTCAATCGATTGAGCACATCTCCAATCGATTCAAATATAGTCGTTGAGCATCGTCACGATCGATTGGACCAACACTGGATCAATTCAGCTGCATAATTCATAGGTACAGAAGTGGATTCAATTGATCAACCGATCGATTGGTTACCTCTAATCAATCGGCTGATCGATTCGAAATTGCACTGCTCCTTCGTGCAGAAACCTTGTGAATCGATCGACCGATCGATTGGGTATCTCCAATCGATCGACCGATCGATCTAGGTTCGCACTGTGTTCTTGCGCAGAAAGCATCTGAGTCGATCGACCGATTGATTGGATTACTCCAATCGACCAGCTGATCAATTCAAGTTCATTCTGTGCTTTCGCGCAGAGGCCATCAATCGATCGGCTGATTAATTGGTTTCCTCCAATCGATCGGCCGATCGATTAATTTCCTCCAATCAATCGGTTGATCGATTCAGCAATATTCTATTCAGTTATGCACCTCAATCGATTTACCAATCAATTGCTTGCTGGTTTCCCAACCAATACCTCGTGCCAGATAAACACATCCCTGGACTTTCTTGCCAAGACTCCGGTCCTTGACCTCCTTGGACTTCTCTTGCCTTACACCTGATCTTCTGACTTGCAAGGACTTTCTCCTACCAAGACTCCGATACTCGACCTTCTTGGACTTCTTCCTGCAAAACTTGCAGCACACATTAGATCCAAACGTATTAACCTAAACTTAAATAGTTGTCAACACATTGAAAACACCCAGGGCATGATTGCACCAACAACATCGTGGGACCCTTCCCCATGACGACATGTCAGTGGAAGCTCTTGCTTGTCGCAGTAGATTGTTTCTCCAAGTGGGTCGAAGCCGAGCCGCTGGTGAGAATAACCGAGCAGATGGTTCAGAAGTTTATATGGTAGCACATCATCTGTCAGTTCAGGATTCCGCGTTGACTCGTCTCAGACAATGGTAGACAGTTCACTGGGCAGAAACTCAAAGAATGGTGTGAGGGGTATGACATTCAGCAGGCCTTTACCTCCGTAGCATACCCTCAGAGCAACGAAAAGCTGAAGTCGCCAATCGGGAGATCTTGCGGGTTCGGATCGACCACATCGAAGGGAGCTGGGTGGATGAGCTCCTTGGCATGCTATTGGCAATCCGCATGACCCCTAAGGGAGGCACGGGGGTAACCCCATTCTACTTGGTGAATGGAGGCGAAGCGGTCGCCCCCGTCGAGATCGGAGTCGAGTCCGACCGGATACAAAACTACGGCGAGGACAACACCGAGCGGAGGCTATTGGAGCTGGACATGGTGGATAAGACACATGATAAGGCCGTCGTTCGGCTAATAGCCTATAGGTAAAGAATGCGGCAAAACTACAATCGGTGGGTGATTCCGAGGTCGTTCCAGGTTGGGGACCTCGTGTGGAAGAAGGTAAAACTGGTCGGCGATGTTACCAAACTGGAGGCTCCCTGGGCCGGACCCTTCAAGGTCGTGGAAAAGCTCCGCTCGGGCGCCTACTACCTAGAGGATGAAGACGGGCGGCGACTAGAACGTCCTTGGAGCGTGAACCACTTCCAGGCGTACCGAGTTGGATGAAAGGTGCGCCAATGTAATTGAGGTCATGTATTTTCCATTTTTCCTGCTTCCTTTGAGTGCATGATTGAAATTAAAAATGAAAGGTTACCAAATTTTCGGTCGAGCGACGACCTTAAACTCCTGCCTTAGAAGACCATCGAGCGGCGACGTTAAACCCAGGTTTCCACCGACAGTCGAGTGGTGACCTTAAACTCCTTCTTTAAAAGGCCGTTGAGCGGCGACGGTAAACCCAAGTCTCCACCGACGGTCGATCGGCGACCTTAAACTCCTGCCTTAGAAGACCGTCGAGCGGCGACGTTAAACCTAGGTCTCCATCGACGGTCGAGCGGCGACCTTAAACTCCTGTCTTAGAAGGCCATCGAGCGGCAACGTTAAGCCCAGGTCTCCACCGACGGTCAAGCGGCGACCTTAAACTCCTTCCTTAAAAGACCGTCGAGCGGCGATGTTAAACTCAGGTCTTCACTAACAGTCGAGCGACGACCTTAAACTCCTGCCTTAGAAGACCGTCGAGCGGCGACGTTAAACACAAGTCTTCACCGACGGTCGAGCGGCGAGCTTAAACTCTACCTTAGAAGACCGTCGAGTGACGACGTTAAACCCATGTCTTCACCGATGATCGACCGACGACTTTAAATCCCTGCCTTAGAAGATCATCGAGCGGCGATGTTAAACCTAGGTCTCCACCGACGGTCGAGCGGCGACCTTCAATGCTTGACTTCATCAAATTGTCGAGTGGCGACGTCAAACCCCAGAGTCGAGTGACGACTATAAAACCCAGAGTCGAGCGGCGACTATAATTCTCAAGGTCGAACGATGACCTTAAACCCAGGAGGTATGACCCTAGCGAATTTATCAATAATGAAAATGCAGTCGTAGCACCCGTTTGGAACTATACACTCATATACTTGCGAAAAGACAAGCAAACATATGAAGAAAACCACAAAAGGACTTCATTGATAACAAGTCAAACACTGCCGAATGGCAGAGATACATTCAAGACTTGCAAAAATTCTCTACAAACTCCTCGCTCACTCAATGTAGTCAAAAGTTTCGTCAGGTATGGAGCGAGGAGCTGGACGCGGTCAACAGCGTTGGCAGGCAAGGCTTCAGGGAGATGGTCGTTCGCCTTCAAATGGGTGATCGTCGTATCGATGGCCAATTCAAACGACTGGATGATCCGTGTGGTCGCCTTCACGAGGAACTGGTCCGAGCGGAGGTATCCCTGATTCATGGATGCGAGACGGCTCGGCTCAACGTCCTGTAAGCCTTCAGGGCCGCGCTGGAGGCCTCCAAAGAATCCTCTAGGGCCTTCACTTGCCCTTGAAGATCGGTCTCTTGAGCTGAACGGCTCTCCCACTCGAAAGCCAGAAGGTTCTCCGCCTTCTTGAGCTTCTTGACTAAGTTCTGAGCTTCCTGGTTCTTCAGATTCAGGTCAGCTATAGCTCGATTCTTTCTGGTGGTGGCTAGCTCAATCTTCTAGTCATAGGATTTTACTTGGGTCTCCAGCCGACCCATCATGATCACCCGGTCAGAAGAGATTTTCTGCTCGGCCTCTAGAAGCTTCTTGGTCTTGGACAGATTGGCCTGCAGCTCGGCAACCGAAGGCCCTTGGGAGGAAGAAGCTTCACCAGAAATCTTGAGCTTCTTAAGCTCCTCCTCCACCAGCGCTAGGCAGTTGCACACCGTCACACTCTCCATCCAATACTGCATCCGAACAGAACAATGTTAGTGTTGAATGAAGGTAAATCATGAATAGATAAAAAACTTATCCCGGTGGACATTTGTAGATGGTTGTTGGTGAGCAGCTCAGGCGGCATTATCGCGGCGCGTGCTCTGGCTTCCTCCCAGACCTTAGCGAGCGGCCCGCAGATGTGTATTTGATGTTCGGGAGTTTACGGTTGATAGCTGGTCGCCAAGAACTCCTTCGTCGGGAAGTGGAGAATGGTCGTCACGGATCGGCGGCCACTCGAGGCTGATTGGGAAGAAGCCGTGGGCCTAGAAGCTTGAGAGGCTGAGGCCGGAAGGATACCGGATCGTAAGACCCTCCGCCGAACTGGAGGAAAAGATGCTAGCGGTTGAGGCGCAATCGGGTCCGGCGGCAGATAGGACAATGAGGGGGTCGGATCGGAGGAAATGGCCTCGACTGTCTCAGGAATGATCAGAGAGGAGGTGCCACCCCGCTCGGGAGAGCGCACCATCGATGTAGCTAAGCGGGATGGGGTGGTCATGCGGCGTCTCTTGCGCCGGAGTAGGGGAACTTCACCAAAAGACCCCGAGCCCTCGACTTGGGTGGCAGGCTGGGACTCAGAGGGAAGCGGACCCCCGGCTGGTTCTGTGTGGGGCGTCTAACCGGCGGCTCCCTCTCCTTCAGTTGGCGCTACCTCGCTCTCACCTTCGTGAGAGCCGACCGGAGTCAGACCAAGGCTCGCCATCTCTTTTACTGCTGCTGCTTCGATCTCAGCTTGCTTGACCTTCATAATACCGGCTGCTCGGGAGCACATCATTATGTCGGCTACAAAAGAAGGAAAGAATCAGTTAGACTCAAAAGGAAAAGGTCGAGAAATCTTTTACCTAAGCTGTTCGGGAGCTTCGTTTGGATCAGACTCAGCCCGAACATGTACATAACACCTTCCGACAGCAGCTTGTGGATGTTAAACTTCTGGCTGGCCAGCATGTTAGCTGCGTGGAGGTATTCCGGTCGGGTCTTGTATTTCTTCAGATTTGGTTGAGGTGGCAGCCCGACCTGCTATTTGGTCCGGAAGCTCGGCCATTCTTGGAGTCACAGGTAGAAAAAATAGTCTTTCCAGTGTTTGTTTGAAGTAGGTATTTTGTCAAAAAAGACCAGTCCGATCCGAGACTGGAAGAGGTAGGTGCCCAGTTTGAATTGCTTAGGATAATAAAAGAAGTGGAAGGCCTGAGGAGTTAAAGGGATACTATGCACCTTAAACAAGACCACTACGTGGCACAGGAGGCGAAAGGAATTGGGGATGAGATACGCTAAGGGGACTCGGAAATAGTTGCAAACTTTGGTGATGAAGGGATGGATGGGGAATCGAAGACCGTCCACAAATTGGTCTCGAAAAAAATACACAGTGCCGGTCGGCGGGTTATGGGGCCGGTCGGACGATGAGGCCAGAACGATTTCATGGTCAGCAGGAAGGTCGAAGGCATTTATGAGGTTCGCAGCGTCGCCTGCGTCGAACCTGGTCTCCATAGTGGTATACCAAGGTTCGGGCGTAGGGTCGGACAGTTGAGAAGAGCTTGCCATTGTCGGAAAGTAAGAACAGGTGGTTCGACGGAGAAGACGATCGGGAAAAATCAAGCAGACACGGGAAAAAAGAACGACTCTCGAATGCTATAAAGAAGCTGAGATTGCGAAAGATCAGAAGCTTACGGGAGGAGCGAATACAGTCGTCGACGAAGGAAGCCGGTGATCACCGGAGCACCGAGCGCTGTAAAGAGCGCTGGCAACAATCGGGGCAGGAGACAATGAAGTTGGCATAGAGGAGGAAACGACAACTTTATAAAGAGGGTGATCGGTCGACCGAAGCCGTCCGATCTAGGGCACAGGAACCAACGCATGGATCCGGTCGTTGAATTTAAATCGCCAAACATCACATCAGCTCTGTCTCCTCGGGTGTGCAGGGACGACGGTAGTGCCACTTGGTGTTCGCATACAAGAAGACCTTAATGGGGGGGGGGGGGGGGGGATTTGCATGAATTCCGAGGAGATTAGGGCGACGTCAACATTGACCACGCAGATCGCGCCCATCCGAAGACGTCGAAGGAGAAATTTTCCAAGTGTAAATCCTCATGGTGTCGAGCGGCCTAGGAGATCAGCCCTGCATAGGCCGATCGGGACGCAACCAGCCTTTGGTTGATCAGCCAATCAGTCACCAAACTACTTATCTAGTCAGTCAGACTTACAACCTCCTTCGACTAGACTTGAGAGGGAGGCACGTGATCTGACCGTAAGGGTGGGGCCCGCCTGGTAGAAGGTCATCACTGTTGGTTGGTCCTAGGAAGATCGTATCAGTTCCACTATACAAAAATTTTATATAAGTGTAGAACCTTTTCCTAAACAACCTATTGTGTTCTTTAGAAGTTAAATTAGGAATCGCAAACGGAACTTAATATTATTGATTCCAAATTTAACTTATCTGTTCTTAATGGTTTAGAATTGGATCGCAAGCGGAACTTAACGCTATTGATCTAAATCTGTGTATGTTATAAATTCAATTAAATATTAATTTTCATAATTAGCTTCCAGGTTAAACATGGCGAGACACTAGGCCTTCATGGATATGAGAGCAACCACCACTTCCTAGACAAAGCCTTTTAAGGAAAGTTAATATTTAATTTCCTAAAATAACATTAGGTTTAACCAAAAAGAACAATCGAAACACAAGATCGAAAAAACAAAAAAAAAACACAAACTCGAATTACAAATTCGAAACTCTAGAATCATATGCCTCTTGTGTTTGGTATTTCCAAAAATAACTATACAAAGAAAACTAGTATGATGCGGAAAACAATTACTAGTTATACCTTTCTTTGTAAGCAAATAACCTCTTGATCTTCTACCATATTCCTCTTATAATCTCGGACATTGTGTGGGCAACGATCTTCCGAGATGAGAACCACCCAAGCCCTTCTTCTCCAAGCAAGTTTCGGCCACCACAAAAACTCCAAGAGATGTGAGGTTCGGCCACCACCACCAAACTCCAAGGGATGCTAGAAACAAAGCCTTCTTTCTCTCCTTCTTCTCCTAGCTAGAACCGGCCACCATGGACTCGTCTTGTGTTGATGCCGCCGACCACAAAGGAGAAAGAGAAGAGAAGGAGAAGAGGCTCTAGGGTCGGCCACCACCAAAGAAGAAAGGGAGGAAAAATAAAATAGAGTTGTTCGCCATGAAGGCACCTCTACCCCCTCTTTTATAATCCTTGGTCTTGGAAAATAAGGAAAATTTAAATAAAAACTTCCTTATAACTTTGCCATGAAAAGGAAAATTTAATTAATTAAAATCCTTTTCTTAAACCATATGGCCGGCCACTTTAAAAGCTTCCAAAACTAGGTAAGTTTTAAACAAAATTAAAACTCCCTTATTTGTTTTCGAAAATTTTAAAAATAAAATTTCTTTAATAATTGATCCCTTCATGGTGGGTTATAAAAGGAAATTTTATAAATTAAAATCTATCTTTTAAACATGTGGATGATTTTCAAAAAGGAAAGTTTTCTCTAAAATTTAAAACTCCTTTCAATCTATAAATAAGGAAAGATATCAAATCTTCTCTTAATCTTTTGTAGAAATTTTTAATTTTAAAATTCTATTTTAAAATCATGAACATGGTTACAAAAAAGAAAAGTTTTATCAAAATTAAAATCTCCTTTCAATCTACAAATAAGGAAAAATTTCAAATCTTTTCTTAATCTTTTGTAGAAAGCTATAAAAGGAAAGATTTAAATTTTAACTTCTCTTTTAAAACCATAATATCCACATTAAGAAAAGATTAAAAATAAAATCTCTTTTAATATGATGTGGCCGACCACACCAAGCTTGGGTTCAAGCTAGGGTCGGCCACACCAACTCAACTCATCCTATTTACTTGGCTGGCACAAGCTTGGGTTCCAAGTTTGCTTGGCCGGCCCCATTAGGATGGGTATAAAGGTGGGTAAGAAGTGGAGATGTGGTGGGTATAAATCTCTATATACAAGAGGCTACGATAGGGACCGAGAGGAGGAATTGATTTTGGTCTCCCGATGAAATTAAGCTTCCCGTGTTCGCCCCGAACACCCAACTTAATTTCATCAATAATAATTCATACCACTAAAGAATTATTATTGAACTACCGCACCAATCCCAAATTCCGTTTTGGGCTCATTCTTATTATGAGTGTGTTAGTCTCCCTGTGTTTAAGATGTCGGATGTCCACTAATTAATTAAGTTACTTGACAACTCATTTTAATTAATATCTTAGTCCAAGGGTAGTACCACTCAACCTTATCGTCATGTCGGACTAAGTCCACCTGCAGGGTTTAACATGACAATCCTTATGAACTCCTCTTGGGGATATTATCAACCTAGATTACTATGACACAGTTTCCTTCTATAATCAACAACACATACTATAAGTAATATCATTTCTCAACTTATCGGGCCTTTTGATTTATCGAGCTAAATCTCACCCTTTGATAAGTTAAAGAAATGAATACTAAATATATGTGCTTGTTATTATATTAGGATTAAGAGCACACACTTCCATAATAACTAATGATTTGTTCTTTTATTAAGTCAGTATAAAAAGAACTTTCCTTAAATGGTCCTGCTCAATACACTTAAAGTGCACTAGTGTAATTTATTAGTCAAGATAAACTAATACCTAATTACACTACGACTATTCCAATGGTTTGTTCCTTTCCATCTTAGTCGTGAGCTACTGTTTATAATTTATAAAGAACCGATAACACGATCTCCTGTGTGTGACACCACACACCGTGTTATCTACAATATAAATTAATTGAACGACTACACTTAGTATATATAAATGTAGATACTTGACCAATGTGATTCTTATTTCTAAATAAATGTTTATACAAAAGCTAGGCTTTTAGTATATACTCTAACAATCTCCCACTTATACTAAAAGACTATGCTGCCATACATCTGATTCCCAACCCTTCAACATGCCCATCAAAAGCTCTTGCCTTAAGGACCTTAGTGAAAAGATCTACAGGTTATCACCTGATGCAATCTAGGCGACAACATCTTCTCCTCGTTATACGATGTCTTGTATTGGGTGGTACTTGTACTCTATTGTGTTTACTTGCCTTATGGACTCGTGGTTTGCTACTGTTCCAATATTATTATAATAAATTGTAATAATTTTTAGATAAACCAGAAATCATATCTAAGTCCATCTTGAGGTTACTGAGTCATTCAGCTTCTATGGCTGCCTCTGAGACTGCCACATACTCAACTTCCATGGTGGAGTCTGAAAACATCTATGCTTAACACTCCTCCATTGTTATGGCTTTACCTCCTAAAGTAAACACAAAACCCCGAGGTCGACTTACTATTGTCCCTATCTGATTGAAGGTTAAAATTCGTGTAACTCACAGGGATCAAATTATCTGCCTTGTAAACTAGCATATGCTTTACGACAGTCTAGTGTCCCTATCCTGGGTTACTTCGATATCTGCTAACTATGCCCTAGGCAAAACAGACATCTTGTCTCATATATAGTATTGCATACATTAGGCTTCCGACAGCCTAGGCTTTCGACAGCCGAGGCATAAGGAATTGCCTCCATGTCCTCTATCTATTTTGATGTCTTTGAAGACATCTCTTTAGATAAAGATACTTCATGCCTAAAGGTAGAAAATCTTTCTTGGAGTCTTGCATGCTAAAACTGAGCTAGGATAGTGTCGATATATGAAGCTTGGGATAAGCACAATATTCTCTTCTTGTGATCCCTATGATCCCAAGAATATGTGCGTATTCTCCTAAGTCCTTCATATTAAATTGTTTGGACAACCATACTCTTACTTCCGACAACACTTTGATATTGTTTCCAACTACCAAAAATGTCATCTATGTATAGTACAAGAAATACCACCACGCTTTCATCACGTTTCTTGTATACACAAGACTCATCCGGACACTGAATAAATCCATAGGTCTGGATTACTTCATTAAATCGGATGAACCAAGACTTTGAAGCTTTGCTTCAGTCCATAGACCGATTGAGCTTACATACTAGATGCTCTTTGCCCTTTGCAATAAACCTCTCTGGTTGCTTTATATGGATGCCTTCTTCAAGACTTCCATTAAGGAAAGCTGTCTTGATATTCGCTTGCCTAATCTTATAGTCCATATGAGCAACAATAGATAAAAGAATCCGGATAGACTTAAGCATGACTACCGGTAAAAGATTTCCCTAAGCCTTGCTTTGAAAGTTTCCACCTTCACGTTTATCCCTTTTTCTATTGTAGACTTATTTTCACCCATTGGTTTTTACACCATTTGGTGGTTCTATAAGCTCCCATAATTTATATTCATCGCTCTTTGCCAAGATTCTGCATCTTTATCTTGGAGTGCTTCATCATGTGACTAGGGATTGGGTTCATATTGACCAGGGATCGAGTCCAAAGACTCTCCCAAAACATAAATCTTTCAGGTTGCTTAACAACCCTCCCACTACGACGAGGCACTGTCTACAATTGTGTATCATTTGTGATACGTGTTGCAGTTTCTTGTGATATTTCATCTTGTACAGTTGGTACTAGATTAGACGTGTCCTTTATTATTTCCTTAAAAACAAAATTTACTTATGGGCTAGTGGTTCATTACATAACCCTCTTCTAAAAATCGGGCATTGGTGCTAACCATGACCTTCTGATTTTTAGGACTATAAACCTTTTTTCGTTTCTCTAGGATAACCCACAAACAAGTGAACTCCTGTCCAACTTATCAATGCCTCCCTTCAGCACATGTGTTGGACTATCCCAAATCCGAATATGCTTCAGACTAGGCTTACGCCCATTTTACAATTCTATGGGAGTAGAGGGTTCTAACTTTAGAAGGTACTATGTTCACTTCCGTTTCCAGAGTATATCCTCAAAATGAATTTGGTAACTTTCTGAAAACCCCATCATTAATCTAACTATTTCCATAAGAGTCTTTTACCTCCTACTATACTATTATGTTGGGTTGTACCAGGTGTAGTTAGTTAGGATTAAATCCCGACTTCTGATGAGTGACTCCTAAACTCTCCTAAGAGGTACTCGCCACTACGATCTCACCGTAGTGTCTTGATACTTTTACTTTAACGTTTCTCCACATCAGCCTTGTACTATTTGAACTTATCAAAGTATTTAGACTTGTGGTACATCAAGTAAATGTACCTGCATCTCGAATAGTCTTATAAAAGAGACGAAATATTCGAAACCACCTCTTACCTGGATAGTCATAGGTCTACACAAATCAGAATGAACCAGTTCCAACACATCTTTGGCTCTATATCCCTTAGACTTAAAAAGCCTTTTGGTCTTTTTTCCTTCCAAATAAGACTCGCAGGTTGGAAAATTTTCCACCACCAATGAACCCAAAAGTTCATCGGCTATTATCCTTTGAATACTACTCAAGTCAATATGACCTAGCCTTAGATGCCAAAGATATGATTGGTTCATTTCCAAAGGTTGCTTTCTCTTATTAGAGTTAGAAGATGTGTTATTAATTTCCATTTGTTGCATCGTGAGAGTTATTGGATTTAGAACATATAAATTGCCAACCAACGTACCTGAATAGATAATTTCTTTACTTTTCTTGACAACCATATTGTTATCAAAAGTAACAAAATATCTATCCATAAATAATTTAGAAACTGAAAATAATTTTTTTCTAAACTTGGTACTTTAAGACAATTTCTTAAAATCCATGTTTTATTCCTATAAGAGGATAAGCATCTCCCACTGCAACAACTACTACTTTTGCAGCAGTGCCCATGTAGACGGTGATTTATATAGTTGTCGGGTTTCCTGGAACCCCTGCAATGAATTGCAAACATGATTAGTGGTTCCTGTATCTACACACCAAGTACTGGTAGATAACACCATTAAATATGTTTCAGCAACTAATAAAATTCACCGTTATTGTTCTTAGTTCTGAGAGGATAGTCTACCTTAATGTCCAAATTTTCCAATCATTATAATTGGGACTACTAAGTCTTTTCTATAGTATAACAACTAGGGGATTGACTAACATTTGAAAACCTAAGAATCATAAAAATATTTGGTCAAGATCAACATCTCAAAATCCCCGTAATTTTGTATGCCACGATAATGTGGATGTATACAAATTCTAAAAAGAGATTTTATCCATTAATTTTTATTATCTTGTCAACTTAGTTGTATGACAAATTAATAGTTGGTCTGTCTTTGATCAAATATTTGGTCAAGACTCTAAATTTAAAATAATATTGATTCCTCAAATAATACTATTTAAATTTACCAACACCTCAAAACACCGTGAGTTTTGCATGCCACGTTAGTGTGGACGTATACAAAATCAAACATTTGTAAGAGGAGGGTTTTACCCATTAACTATCTTGTCAATCTAACTTTATGACAAATAAAATTACCTCAAACACCGTGAATTTTGTATGCCACGTTAGTGTGGACGTATACAAATTCAAACATTTGTTAGAGGGGTTTTACCCATTAATTTTATTATCTTGTCAATCTAGTTTTATGATAAATTAATAGTTGGTTTCCCTTTGGTCACACAAGTAATAGTAGTGACTCTGTTGGAGAGGATACTATTAGATGCATCTAAGTGTATACCATTAGTTTGATACTAAGTCCATTAAATAGAATTGTGCCCCTTTAGTTGGAGAAGATCACACACATCCTAAATAATTTCCTATAACCATCCATTAAGGAAGTTTGATCTAGTGATCCGCAAACAAACTCATCCGTTATAGAGGGAGGCACTCAGAGCCAACACGCAAGCTTGTTGCATCACTTACAAACCAATAATGGAGACCGTGGGATTTATATACTAATCCCTCTCCCACTTAGTTATTTAAGGTGAGGAATTTTAACTATGCAAGCATACATCACACACATCACAGTAAATAAAAACAATACATATGAAAATTAATTTTCCAACTATTATGACTTTTTTCCATCATTGTCCTTCGCATGCTGCCATCCCTAGGGATCATGCCGTCGGGTCCATCGAGCTTCCTTTTCCGCTACGCCTCTGGTCCTCCAATAGCACCACATCTCGCAAGGATACGATCCGCGACAAAAATAGAATATTACATATATCGATCCTAGATTCCATAAGGAATGTACATATAATCTAGATCGAAACAAAAATATAAAATTCTAATAACTAATATAACTCCTGCTGTATTTAATTTTACAATCATGTGACTAAAGGCAATTCGCTCGCCCCCAGCGCCCCCCCAACCTGTCCCTAGACCAACACGGAGGAGGTAAATCACGGGTAACTACTAGCCATTAGTGCAAATGACCAAGATATGGGGGAGGTTATGCTCGGTCACACCGAGTTTCGACCCTAAGACCTCATGTGGAAACACACCATGTCTTAACCATCGCACCGCCCCGAGGGGACTTTAATTTTACAATCATGCACACACAATAAAATGCCCTTGACATGTCCAAGGATCCAATCACACACAATATCTATATGCCATAATAGTTGGAGCCTGCAACCACAAAGTTAGCACATCTTACTATTATCCTGCCTAAATTATGTATGACATGTGCATAATCTATTTGAAAACTAAACACACAGAGGTAAACCCTAACTCTGATACCAATTGTTGGTTGGTCCTAGGAAGATCGTACCGGTTCCACTGTACAAAAATTTTGTACAAGTGTCGAACCTTTTCATAAACAACCTATTGTGTTCTTTAGAAGTTAAATTAAGAATCACAAACGGAACTTACCATTATTGGTTCCAAATTTAACTTATCTGTTCTTAATGGTTTAGAATTGGATCGCAAGTGAAACTTAACATTATTGATCCAAATCCACCTATGTTATAAATTCAATTAAATATTAATTTCCATTATTGGCTTCCAGGTTAAACATAGCGAGGCACTAGGCCTTCTTGGATATGGGAGCAACCACCACTTCCTAGACAAAGCCTTTTAAGGAAAGTTAATATTTAATTTCCTAAAATAACATTAGGTTTAACCAAAAAGAACAATCGAATCACAAGATCGAAAAAATAAAAAAAAAAACACAAACTCGAATTACAAATTCGAAACTCTAGAATCATATGCCTCTTGTGTTTGGTATTTCCAAAAATAACTATACAAAGAAAATTAGTATGATGCGGAAAACAATTACTAATTATACCTTTCTTTGTAAGCAAATAACCTCTTGATCTTCTATCGTATTCCTCTTCTAATCTCGGACGTTGTGTGGGCAACGATCTTCCGATATGAGAACCACCCAAGCCCTTCTTCTCCAAGCAAGTTTCGGCCACCACAAAAACTCCAAGAGATGTGAGGTTCGGCCACCACCACCAAACTCCAAGGGATGCTAGAAACAAAGCCTCCTTTCTCTCCTTCTTCTCCTAGCTAGAACCGGCCACCATGGACTCCTCTTGTGTTGATGCCGCCGACCACAAAGGAGGAAGAGAAGAGAAGGAGAAGAGGCTCTAGGGTCGGCCACCACCAAGGAAGAGAGGGAGGAAAAATAGAATAGAGTTGTTCACCATGAAGGCACCCCTACCCCCTCTTTTATAATCCTTGGTCTTGGCAAATAAGGAAAATTTAAATAAAAACTTCCTTATAACTTTGCCTTGTAAAGGAAAATTTAATTAATTAAAATCCTTTTCTTAAACCATATGGCCGACCACTTTAAAAGCTTCCAAAACTAGGTAAGTTTTAAATAAAATTAAAACTCCCTTATTTGTTTCCGGAAATTTTAAAAATAAAATTTCTCTAATAATTTATCCCTTCATGGTGGGTTATAAAAGGAAATTTTATAAATTAAAATCTATCTTTCAAACATATCGATGATTTTCAAAATGGAAAGTTTTCTCTAAAATTAAAAACTCATTTCAAACAACTACAACATACTTAGTGATCCTGTCCAAACGCTGAATCAATGGACGCTGGGCACGTGGCGCTCTCCGAATTGCTGACTTAGATCTCCGACCGGTTGTATGGACCTCCGGCGAACCTACAAGGAAGTCGGGCCGGGAGGGGGTTCCCGGTGACGACCCTCCGACGCTCAAGTCAGGCAAGACAAAATGCAGAAGTGGCTTCGGATCCGAGAGAATGCGTACCTTCGGCGAAGTATGAGGACCCTTATATAGAGTTGTGGAGAGGCTCATGCACATATACCGAGGCTAATACGTGTCCTCTAACCATACCTCAGTATGGGCTTGTCAGAGGAGCTTGCCTGACACCATACCGTTACAGTCCGAGCACCTCTTTGATGGGACGGCGGAACCTTCTGTCATAAGATTCTGCGTATGGTTTGGTTATAGAACATGCCTGCTGTCAGAAGATGTTTCCCTTGTCCTCTTGTCTCTTCTGTTCCCGCGCCGAGCGTCCGGCCGCTCGGCAGTCCCCTCGCGTCCGACTAGACATATGTACGGATCCGCTCGGGAGATTCCCGGTCATGTGCTAGGCTAAGACTGTTCACGGCATCGCTGCCTTGTGTCTCGGCCGAGCGGGTCATCCGCTCGGCCCGGCGACCTTGTTCCCCATGAGCGTCGGAAACTCGACTCTCCGCCGGGTTATCTTTGATTTTGTTCTGACCGGTCCGGTCGGTTGATCCGACCCTTACCCGACCGGTCGAACCTCATCTTGCCCTTGGACTTTTGACCTCTACGTATTATTGACTTCCTTCGAAGGGGGCCCCCGTTCTTCCTGCAGGATCACTTGCCTCCCCCTCAAGTCCAGTCGAAGGAGGCGATTAGTCCGACTGACTGGACTGCCAGTCGCTCCGAACGGGGTTTCCATGCAACTATCCTCCGCTCGGCTACACGGGGGTAGCCGTAACGTCGGTCAACACCAACCTTCCTCGGATCTTTGAGAAATCTGTGTCAATCTTCGACATTAAGGTCAAGCACATTCCTATTAAATGTGGCCTATGTCGCGGTGCCATGTGGCACCCCTGGCGCCGTCAGCGTACGGCGGCGGCGTTACCTTCGATGGGACCGCCTTAGTTTGAAATGGACGGCCAGATGCAGGCTTCGATTCCCGTGACCTACAATCGACGGCTGAGGCTGCTCGGGCTTAGCCTTATAAAGCCTTTGTCTTCGTCCACCGCCACACCTTTGCTCTCGCGTGCTCCACAATTCTTCTCTCTCAATGCTCCGGCGATCCTGCTCTTCTGTTCTCCGACGATCTCCGGCGTTCTTCCTTCGGTCCCCCTCTTCGTTGTAAGGCTCTCCCACTTTCTCCCTTTAGTTCTTGTGTTTTCTTTGCATTTCTTTTCCGAGTTTAGGTCCTTGGGGCGCTGTTTCGTTTGCCATCCTCTTTCTTCTATCCTCCACCTTTCTCCGCCTTTTTTGGTTTCGTCCGTTCGGACAATGGCTTGTTCCTCTCAGCCTCAAGACCAAGCCCTCGACCCATGGTACACTACCATGGAGTCGCGCTTCGATCGGCGCGACGCCGACATTCTGATAAATAGTTTTGACTACCCTTCCGATCTTGAAATTATCTTACCCACTCCCTCTGCTCGACCACACAAACAGTCGCGCGGAGCCTTTTGTGTTTTCCGTGACCAGTTCACAGCCAGTCTGCGACTTCCAATTAATCCCTTCATCATTGACGTTTGCAATTTTTTCGGCATTTCGCTCGGAAGCCTAGTTCCCAACACTTTCCGCCTTCTATGCGGCGTTGTCGTCCTATTCAAAATCCACAACATTCCCCTCCGACCAGAGGTATTCTACTATTTCTACTACCCTAAACAGTCCGAGCTGGGCACTTACATATTCCAGGCTCAGCCCGGTTTAGTTTTCTTCAATAAACTGCCCTCCTCCAATAAGCATTGGAAAGAATTCTACTTTTATATTCGCCTTCCCGAGCGGGCCTCCTTCCGAACTCAATGGCAGGTCGGACATCCTCTCTCCCCAGAACTCAAAAGGTTCAAGACCCGGCCGGACTATCTTCATGCCGCCAACATGTTAGCCGATCTGAAGTTTGACATCACTAAGTTCCTGCCAGAAGGGGTGATGTACATATTCGGCCTGAGTCCGATCAGGACCCCCCTCCCGAGCGGCTTCGGTAAGAATCTTACTTGTACATTTGCCTTGATTGCTAACTGATTTTCTTCTTTTTCCTTTGCAGCGAACATTGTCATGGAGTCGGTGATGGCTGGAATTTTGAAGAGGAAGGCGGCGGCGCTCGAGGCCGCGGCGGCCAAAGAGATGGAGGCGCTCGGCATTGAGCCGGTCGGCTCACATGAAGGGGAAAGTGGGACTCAACAGGAGTCGGCCGCTCAGGCTTCTCTCCCGGAGCCAGCGGTGGGAGCAACTGTTAGCCAAGAGCCTTCCATCCGGGAGGAAGGATCCGCTCAGGAAGAAGAGCGGCCTCTCCGACAAAAGAGGCGCCAAGTGGAGACTCCCCTCCGATCGACCACGTCCGCGGTCCAGCCGTCCGAACGGGCCACCGCAGCTGCTCGCGGCAAAGCTCCAGAGGTCGAGGCGATTTCGTCCGATCGGACCCCATCGCAATTGGACGCGTCGGCGGACCCCTTGGAGGCCATACCCATCAGCTCCCTTCAGCCCGCTCCTCGCCAAGTTCAACGTTCAACAATTCTGTCCCAGTTTTCGGCGCCGGCCTCCGATTCTTCCCCAGCTTCCGCCCAGACGACCCCCGGTCGGCACCGCACCATCCGGGTTTCTTTGCATCTCCCTACCGAGGAATTAATGCCCGAGGCCGCTCGGCCCACCGCGCCCGAGCACATGATCACAATGAAGGGGCCCTTAGCCGAGATGTGGGCCGACGCTCGGGCACGCGTCGCAATGATCCCCCTCAGCAACCTGGCCAACAGCCACATGCAGCAGGCCACGGGGGTAAGTCTAATTTCTTTAAGTCCTTTACGCATTCTTTCCGATCGGCTATTAACAATTTCTCCTTTCTCTTTTGTCAGAGATGGGTGGAGGAGATTGCTGTCTCCAATCGGCTCGCCATGGTGGACGAGGAGCTCAAAAGGCTACGGAGTTCGGGCGGCGCTCCTTCCCAAGGCCCATCATATGCCGAGCTGCAGAAGGAGCTCAAAAAGACCCAAGACTTGTTGGAGGCCGAATTGAAGAAAACAGCCGACCAGGCTCACAATCTGGCCGAACTTGATCGCCTGAACAAATCACTGGATCCCAAGATAAGCCTGGCCACCGAGCGGAAGAAAACGGCTATCTCCGATCTGGAGAAGAAGAACATAGAGGCTCGGGGGCTGGAGCAAAAAGTTAAAGAGCTGGTGGACCAACTGGCCAACGAGAAGACTGCCCGCTCGGATGAGGTGACGAAACTCGAGGCTATTTTACAAGAACACCAGGCAGCCGCCAATGCTTCCCGAGCGGCCCTTAAAGAATATCAAGAGGCCGAGCCAAGCCGGGTCGCTGCCTTGAGACAGAATTACATCCGTTCGGCCGAATTTTAGGAGAAAGTTTGTGAGTGGATGTACACAGCTTTTGAACTTGCCATGACTGCCACGACAGACTACTTGAAGTCCAAAGGGCAACTTTCTGATTCCGTCACCATTCCAGCTCAAGACCAAGCGACGCTCCTTAGCACCATCCCGAAGGATCTTTACGATTATTTAGAATAGAAGTTTGCATGTTATTCGGCCGCTCGGCCAAAAAAAACTATCCCTTTTTGTAATTTGGCCACTCGGCCTTATTTTCTCTAATGATATGATATCCTTTTGTTTGCTTTGTCCTTTTGCTAATCAATATGTGTGCCATCCACTCGGCTCAACAACCCCCGTTTAGATTCCCTCACTTCTCCTTGTTATTCATTCGCCTCTCATCCCACCTTTCTTGTGTTCGGAAGGGATTTTTTACGAAGTATTTTGCATAGCTTGTCCGCTCGGCTGAATATATCCTGCTTCGCAAATAGGATTTTCGATAGACGTTCGCGAAGTACCTTTGGTTCATTGGCCGAACAGCCAAACGACTAACAAGCTGACCTCTTTATTGTATTCCGGCCGGAGGGTTTATAGTCGCCGGCTCGACTCTCGATTTTTAACGTCAGAGCTCGACGATCTTCCGCTCGGAGGGTTTATAGTCGCCGGCTCGACTCTCGATTTATAACGTCGGAGTTCGACGGTCTTCCGCTCGGAGGGCTTATAGTCGCCGGCTCGACTCTCGATTTTTAACGTCGGAGCTCGACGGTCTTCCGCTCGGAGGGTTTATAGTCGCCGGCTCGACTCTCGATTTTTAACGTCGGAGCTCGACGGTCTTCCGCTCGGAGGGCTTATAGTCGCCGGCTCGACTCTTGATTTTTAACGTCGGAGCTCGACGGTCTTCCAAGGCTAATTTCAACACTGCCGTTCGGCGAAGATTGCCAAATGCGTTATCATTTTGCTTCCTGCATTAAAAGAACACAGGCGACCAAGAGATACACAAAATGAATTACATCAGCGCACCTCTCACCCAGCTCGCTACGGCTGGAGATGATTTGCGTTCCATGGTCGATCCAGTTGTCGTCCGTCTTCATCTTCTAAATAATAAGCACCCGAGCGGAGCTTTTCGATGACTTTGAAGGGACCCGCCCAAGGAGCCTTCAGCTTGCTAACGTCGCCGACCGGCTTTACTTTCTTCCACACTAGGTCGCCGACTTGGAATGCTCTAGGGATCACACGCCGATTGTAATTCTGCTTCATCCTCTGCCGGTACGCCATCAGCCGGACGGACGCTTTGGCTCGCTCTTCATCAATCAGGTCCAATTCCATGTTCCTCCGCTCGACGTTATCATCATCATAATTCTGGATCCGGACGGACTCGACGCCGACTTCAACCGGGATAACCGCTTCCCCACCGTACACTAAATGGAATGGCGTGACGCCCGTTCCCTCTTTTGGAGTCGTGCGGATGGCCCATAGGACGCCTGGTAGTTCGTCCACCCAACTTCCCCCTATGTGGTCAAGTCGAGCTCGGAGAATTCTGAGTATTTTTCTGTTGGTTATTTCCGCTTGGCCGTTACTCTGGGGATATGCCACGGAAGTGAAGTGTTGTTCAATGCCATAACTTTTGCACTATTCTTTGAGCTGCTTCCCAACAAACTGCCGCCCATTATCAGATACGAGCCAACGAGGAATGCCGAACCGACAGATTATATGCTGCCAGATAAACTTTTTGACCATTTGCTCTGTGATCTTCGCCAGCGGCTCGGCCTCCACCCATTTGGAGAAATAGTCGACCGCCACCAGTAGAAACTTCCGCTGACCGATCGCCATAGGGAATGGACCCACGATATCCATTCCCCACTGATCGAACGGACATGATACCATAGACGCTTTCATCTCCTTTGTCGGTCGGTGGGAGAAGTTGTGGTACTTCTGGCAGGAGAGGCAATTCGCGACGGTCCGAGCGGCGTCTATTTGCAGGGTTGGCCAGAAGTATCCGGCCAGCAAGATCTTCTTGGCAAGCGATCGTCCGCCCGGATGTACCCCGCACGATCCTTGGTGCACTTCGTGGAGGATGTACTCCGCATCCTCCGAGCTTACACACTTTAACAGTGGGCGAGAGAAAGCCTTCTTGTAGAGTTGGTCTCCAATGAGCGTGAACCGACCGGCTCTCCTCCTTAATAGCTGGGCTGCTTTCCGATCGGATGGTGTTGCCCCCGATCGAAGAAACTCCATGATGGTCGTCCTCCAATCGCTCGGAAACGTGAGACCCTCCATCCGGTCGACGTGAGCCACCAAAGCTACTTGTTTAATTGACTGCTGGATGACGACCGGTGATATTGAACTTGCTAGTTTGGCTAACTCATCTGCCGCCTGGTTTTCTGCTCGGGGTATCTTCTGGATAATGACCTCTCTAAAGTTAGCCTTGAGCTTTTCAAAGGCTTCAGCGTAAAGCTTGAGCCGAGCGTTGTTAATCTCAAAAGTGCCCGAGAGTTGCTGAGCGGCCAACTGGGAGTCCGAATGGATTGTCACCCGACCGGCTCCTACATGCCGAGCTGCCTGCAAGTCGGCTATGAGGGCTTCATACGCCGCTTCGTTATTTGTGGCTCTGTAGTCCAGCCGAACGGATAGATTCATTCGTTCTTCTTGTGGAGAGAGCAATAATATCCCAATTTCGCTTCCGAGCCGAGTAGACGATCCATTCACAAATATTTTCCACATAACTTCGGGCTCTAGCTTTTGTAATTCGGTGACAAAAACTGCCAAGGACTGCACCTTTATCGCCGAACGGGGTTGATACTGAATGTCGAATTCGCTCAACTCCGTGGTCCATTTGATGAGCCGTCCGGACGCTTCTGGGTTCAACAACACTCTTCCCAAGGGGCTATTTATCCGGACGATGATAGTATGAGCCAAGAAATAGGGGCGAAGTCTCCAAGCGGCGAGGACCAAAGCAAAAGCCAGCTTCTCGAGCCCAGTGTAGTGAGATTCAGCGTCTTTTAAAATATGGCTTAAGAAATACACGGGTTCTTCTCCGCTCGCCCTCACTAATGCCGAGCCCACTGCTTGCTCAGTTGAAGATAAATAGATATAAAGCGGCTCACCCACAGCTGGCTTGGCTAGCACGGGCAAAGAGTTCAGATATGTCTTCAGTTCTTCGAATGCCCGATCGCATTCTTCATCCCAATGAAACTTAGTGGCTTTGCGCAAGATTTTGAAAAACGGGAGGCTCCGATCAGCTGTCTTCGAGATGAATCTGGACAATGCAGTTATCCGACCGGTCAAGCGCTGTACTTCCCTCAGATTTCTTCGGGGCAGCATATCTTGTAATGCTTTCACCTTGCTGGGATTTGCCTCGATGCCCCGCTCGGTCACTATATAGCCCAAGAAACGCTCACCTTTTGCCCCGAATAGACACTTTTGAGGGTTCATCTTAACTCCATACTTCCTTAGCGTTCGGAAAGTCTCCTCCATGTCTTTAAAGAGATCGGCCGCTCGGACGGACTTGATGAGAATATCATCCACGTACGCTTCCAAATTTCACCCGATCTGCTCCTTGAACACTTTGTTCATCAAGCGCTGGTAAGTTGCTCCCGCGTTCTTCAGTCCGAACGGCATCACATTGTAGCAGTAAGTGTCGTCAGTTGTAACGAAGCTGACCTTCTCTTGATCTTCTCAGGCGAGCGGCACTTGATGGTAGCTCTGATAGGCGTCGAGCATGCATATCAACTCGCAGCCGGCTGTGGAGTCCACAAGTTGATCGATACGGGGCAGAGGATAAAAATCCTTTGGGCATGCTTTGTCGAGATCTCAGAAATCGATGCAAACTCTCCACTTGTTGCCCGGCTTAGAGACTAGTACCACGTTCGCCAGCCAGCTTGGGAACTGGACCTCGCGTATGTGGCCGGCCTCCAGGAGCTTCTCGACCTCCGCTCGGATGATGACATTTTGTTCAGCGCTGAAGTCCCTCTTCCTTTGCTTCACCGGCCGAGCGTCCGGTCGGACGTGGAGCTCGTGCTGCGCTATACTTGGTGAAATTCCGAGCAGCTCATGTGTTGACCAAACGAAAACATCACAGTTTCTCTGGAGACATTTGATCACTTCCTCTTTCTGGCTCGCCTCCAGATCGGTCGCAATGAATTTTGTGGCCTCCGATCGGGTTGGGTGAATCTACACTTCCTCTTTTTCTTCATACACCAAAGAGGGTGGTTTTTCGGTTATGGCGTTTACCTCGATCCGTGGTGCCTTCCGAGCGGAATTAGCTTCAGCTCGGACCATCTCGACGTAGCATCGTCGAGCTGCTAGCTGGTTTCCTCGCACTTCTCCCACTTTATCTTCCACCGGGAACTTGATTTTCTAGTGGAAGGTGGAGACGGCCGCTCGGAACTCGCTGAGCGCCAGTCGCCCCAAGATAACGTTGTATGCTGAGGGAGAGTCGACAACGATGAAGTTTACAGTCCGCGTCCTTCTGAGCGGCTCCTCTCCCAGCAAAATAGCCAGTCGGACCTGTCCGACCGGCATAACTTCATTGCCCTTAAACCCGTAGAGGGGGGTTGTCATGGGCAGCAGCTCGACTCGATCTATTTGCAGTTGGTCGAAGGCCTTCTTGAATATAATATTAACCGAGCTTCCTGTATCGATGAAAACACGGTGAATAGTATAGTTAGCTATTACCGCTTTGATGAGGAGAGCGTCGTCATGTGGCACTTCGACTCCCTCCAAGTCCCTGGGCCCGAAACTGATTTCGGGACCGCTCGCCCGTTCTTGGCTGCAGCCGACCGCATGGATCTGAAGCTGTTTGACGCTCGCCTTCCTTGCTCTGTTGGAGTCGTCTCCGGTCGGCCCCCCAGTGATGATGTTGATTTCGCCTCGAGAAGTGTTACTTCTATTTTCTTCTTCCCGAGCGGACTGCCTAGGCTGCTCCCTAGACATCCGGGGGTTTTCCTCACGCCTCGGAGTATGATGTCACTCGGGAGTCTGTCGCTGTTGCCTGTCGGATATCATCCGATCGGCTTCACGAGGGTGCTGTCGTCTGTCAGATGATGGCGATCGACGGCTGCCACTCCGAGGAACTGGGTGGGCGATTAGGGGAAGGCTTCGACAATCTCTTGTGTTATGCGTGTCGGTTCGATGGAATGAGCAGAACATGGGGGTCCATACCTTCTTCTTTGGTTTGGGTCGTTCGGCAACTACTTCTTGCACAACATGGGACCTCGCATGGTGAGAGCGGACTGCTTCGGTCCGCGGTCCTCTGGGCGGCTCCTGACGAGTGACAGCCTTCCGCTCGGCAGGAGCTAGCCGCTCAGTTGAAACTTCTTTTCTTCGAGCCGCCTGGGCTTCCTCCACATTGATGTATTCATTGGCCCGGCGTAACATATGATCGTAGTCTCGGGGCGGCTTCCGAATAAGCGAGCGGAAGAAGTCCCCGTCCACGAGGCCTTGCGTGAACGTATTCATCATCATTTCTGAGGTGGCCGTTGGAATATCCATGGCCACCTGGTTGAATCGTCGTATATAAACTCTGAGCGGCTCTCTGGGCTCTTGCTTGATGGTGAACAGGCTGACACTTGTCTTCTGATAACGCCGACTGCTTGCGAAATGGTGGAGGAAGGCTGTGCGGAACTCCTTGAAACTTGTAATGGATCCGTCCGGCAGCCTCCGGAACCACCGTTGCGCCGAACCCGAGAGGGTGGTAAGGAACACCCGGCACTTTACTCCATCTGTGTATTGATGAAGGGTAGCTGTGTTGTCGAACTTACCCAGATGATCATCTGGGTCGGTGGTTTCGTTGTACTCACCGATCGCCGGGGGCACATAGTGCTTTGGTAGAGGGTCCCGCAGGATGACCTCTGAAAATTGCCGGTTGATCCGCTCGGGGGAGGCGTCCGTTCGGGGGCCTTGCCTTTTCTGTTGTCTCGCAGAGGTGCTTCATCAGACGAAGATCCTCGATCACGATTAACTGTTGCAGCTTCAGGAGGCGTCCGAAATAGGGCCCGATGGAATGGAACCGTGGCCGGGGGTGCTTCCGCTCGGCCTCCCGATACGGACGTCGCTTGTTGCTCCATCCGCTCGGCTTGTGCCTTCTGTTTTTGTTGTTCCACAAGCTTAGCTGCTCTTGCCTCGATCAGAACATCGAGCTCCTCCGTGGAGAGCATCACCGTATGCGGTCGTCCAGCTTCGTCCATCTCTTCCGCTCGGATGCAGGTGCGTTCCCACAGACGGCGCCAAATTGATCCTGTCCGAACGCTGAATCAACGGACGCTGGGCACGTGGCGCTCTCCGAATTGCTGACGTGGATCTCCGACCGGTCGTATGGACCTCCGACGAACCTGCAAGGAAGTCGGGCCGGGAGGGGGTTCCCGGCGACGACCCTCCGACGCTCAAGTCAGGCAAGAGGAAATGTAGAAGTGGCTTCGGATCCGAGAGAATGCGTACCTCCGGCGAAGTATGAGGACCCTTATATAGAGCTGTGGAGAGGCTCATGCACATATACCGAGGCGAATACGTGTCCTCTAACCATACCTCAGTATGAGCTTGCCTGACACCATACCGCTACAGTCCGAACACCTCTCTGATGGGACGGCGGAACCTTCTGTCATAAGATTCTGCGTATGGTTTGGTTATAGAACATGTCTGCTGTCAGAAAATGTTTTCCTTGTCCTATTGTCTCTTCTGTTCCCGCGCCGAGCGTCCGGCCGCTCGACAGTCCCCTCGTGTCCGACCGGACATATGTACGGATCCGCTCGGGAGATTCCCGGTCATGTGCTAGGCTAAGACTGTTCACGGCATCGCTGCCTTGTGTCTCGGCCGAGCGGGCCATCCGCTCGGCCCCGCGACCTTGTTCCCCATGAGCGTCGGAAACCCGACTCTCCGCCGGGTTATCTTTGATTTTGTTCTGACCGGCCCGGTCGGTTGATCCGACCCTTACCCGACCAGCTGAACCTTATCTTGCCCTTGGACTTTTGACCTCTACGTATCATTGACTTCCCTCAAAGAGAGCCCCCGTTCTTCCTGTAGGATCACTTAGAAAACCAATTACAAATACTTAAAAGTCTACATCACAAACATTTAAAACTGATGCAGACTAAACCAATAGGTAATATGCAACTTATGAACCTTGTTGAATCATCTGCAACTTCAAAACCATATGAAGTTCGACTACCAAAAAGTACTATGAAAACTATGGATTATAGACAAGGACATCCCCCTTAACCAGGATAGTACCTTATACTAATAATAATCCTTTAGTTAGAATAACAGGAAAACGTAGACCTCCAGAAATGACTTTCTTTGGAAAAGATATAATATTATTTAATATTACAGAATGTGATCTACAATTATATGACACCTACTTAGAACAATGTATAGTTGAGACTACCAGGCTAAACATGAAATGGATATCGAATCTGAAGAAGTCATGATTCGAGTAGGAGAAAACTACTTAGGAGATATAGTCAGGGCAGCCTGGGAAGACTTCAAAACTCATTTTCCTCAAGAAATAGCTCGTATTGTCTCTCAAGGTAATAACATACTTAATTTTTAATATGTTATTCATAGACTCTTAACCGTCAGAGATGCTAATACTGGTTTAGATATTAGACAAAAAGAAGTCATGAGAGACTTAGAACAATTATAATTATTTAATTGAAATTATATTAAATATTTTTATAATGACTTTTTAATTTTTACAGTAATTTTAAGAAATTATTGTAATTCTGAATTAGGAGAAAGATGTTTTAGTAAATTACCTGGAGAAAATTCATAAGTCAATGGATTGACTTGCAAGTATATTCTTGTTGTTGCTGTTGTGGTGTAGTGACGATAAACCTTTCCTGCACTAGCTTATTTGGTTGTGCAAATAAATCACCCATTCTTTTGGATATTTTGGATTAGTTTCAGCATTCCTGTGTGATAATTAAATTTCATTAGATGCAATATCCAGTAAATGCATTTCTTTAAGCTGTAAAATTACTAGTAAAATGTTCATTACAGTGATAGGAATCATTGGTACTGCAGTGACTTTAGGGGCTAATAAATGGAACTTTAACATATTTAAAGGATTGAAATTATTAACTCCTTTCATGCATAAAAAAAATTAAAAGTATATTTTATAAAAATATTCTTGCAAACTATTTTATATTAGTATAACACTTTATGTTAAATATATGAAACCTTAAAATTTTAAATCAGCTGGTTATTTTCGGGGCAAAAATGAAAGGGTAAAAATTAAAAGGGTGTTCTAAATAATATAAATTATAAAAAAAATGCTCATTATAAGAAAAACAATCAGAAGTTTTACTCTCATTATATCTTTTAATTGACAATGTTATAGTAACTACTGATAATTATTTTAATATGTAATAGTTATTGAATAATTACTATAATAGTAATTGTTACAACGTGTAATAATTATCAAATAGTTATTATAATGTTATTCTTTATTTTAGTAGTTATGTTTAGTTGTTACAACATCTAAAAGTTATTAAGTAATTATTATAATTAGTTTATAATAATTTTCAGGAATTTAAATAATTTTGATGTTAAAAACATTTTTATGTAATTGGGACTTGTGTATTTTCATATAATAGTAATTTGTGTATAGTAATTTTAATTAAAGTGAAATAATTGAATTTTTACCAATCTTTAAAATATTGTGGGGCCGTCCTTTTATTTTGTTTTTGAAAAAAAAAAAGATTTCTTTTATGATTTGCATAGTGGCTACTTTTTATTTTTACCCTAATGTTTTTTTGTTATTTATTGTTCATGACAAGTAATGTAAGGCAAAAGTGAAATTTGTGGATAGCTGAAATTAGTCGGGATAATTCATTAATTCTCATTATGCTCCTAAAGTTTTTTTAAAATTACTTATGTCCCTCGTGTTTATAAAATGTCCTAAATCTATTCTAAGTATCTCTCATGTGAGATAGGTATGATCATTTTGAGGCAATTTAAAAATCTCTCCAAGTTATCGATTTTCACTCTTTGATTATGGTGACGTTGTGAACCAGCTCAGATATGAGGCAATTTAAAAATCTCTCCTTTTGATTTTTTTTTTATTTCATTGTTTAATGCATCACACTTTCACCTAATTTATCCAGCGATGAAGATGTTAAAAAAAATTTTGACAGTAAAAATATTTTGATGTAATAATGATTTGTGAAGTGAAATAGTTAAAATTTTCACGTTCTTACGCCTATGTTAAAATAGTTTGTGGGCCGTCTGTGTTTTTTAGTTTTAATTTTGAAAAAAAAATAGTTCTTTTATGATTTGCATAATGGAGTACTTTTTATTTTTGCCAAAATTCTTGGCAAGTATGTAAGCAAAAGTGAAATTTGTGGGTAGCTGAAATTAGGTTTTCCAATTTGGTCTTTGCGTGACGAGCCGTCCCGATGCTTCACCTTCACTCCCTAGTCCGCTGCCGTGCGCTCCTTCCATCGATCCAACTCCGTCGCGTCTTCTTCTCCACCGGCGCTTCCGCATCCTCCTCAGTCGCCACCGCTTCTCCCGATCCTCACTTCCTTGTCGAGTACCTAGTGAATACATGCGGGTTCACCGCCGACGATGCTTCCAAGGTCGCCAAGTCGCGCCCCCGTTTTCGGTCCGCCGAGAAGGCCGACGCCGTTCTTGGATTTCTCAAATCTCAGGGCCTTGATGGCGCGAATCTCAGAAAGCTAATAACTTGGATGCCAAAATTGTTCGGCTGGGATGTGGAGACGAACCTCGCTCCAAAGTTCAAATTTTTGCGCGACATGGGGTTCTCTGAGTCGGACGCCGTCAATGCCATTATGCTGCATCCCGCCATTCTTTCCCTCAGCATCCAGAAAACGCTTCTCCCCAAATTGAAGTTTTGGGAAAGTCTTTTTGGATCCAAGGAGATCCTCCTCAAGAATCTCCGGAAGGGTAACAGGTTTATAAGCAACAGCATTGAGAATGTGGTACGCCCGAACTTGAACTTTTTACGGGATGAATGTGGTATTCCTGAAGAGCGAGTTTCTCTTGCCATTAAAAGGCACCCCAGTTTCATCGTGCTGAACCCAGATACCTTCCGGGCGCTGGTGGATAGAGCTGACGGGCTTGGAGTTTCCCGGGGATCTAGAATGTTCCTCTGGATCCTTTATGTGCTGCACGTGGTCAGCAGGGAAAAATTTGAAGCCCAAGTAAAGCTCATGAACAATTTTGGTTGGTCGAACTCCGATTTCATTACTGCAATCAAGAAATATCCACAATTTTTAGGCCTTTCCATAGAGTTATTGCAGAGAAAGATGGAATTTTTGGTCAAGGATGTTGGGATTGCACCTTCAGACATTGCTTACCACCCGACGCCTTTAGGATTAAGTTTGGAAAAGAGGTTAATTCCTCGATTTCGTGTGATGGAGATATTGAAATCTGAAGGGTTATGGACGTCAAGAAACAAGATACATGGATTTTTATCATCATCTGGTCCAAAATTTTTGCAGAAGTATGTGCTCCCTTACCAAGATATGCACCCCAAACTTCTTGAAGTCTTGTCTTGTGACGTGTAGCTGAGTTCAAAGGGAATAATCCAAACTGCTAATGAATGCTAGATTTATATAGGTTTGATTTTTATGACTGGATAAGCAATGATATTGATCCAATCTTGTGATTGTTTTCATATGTTGTACTTGCAGTATTCATATTATATATTATGAATGTAACTGGTACTGTAGGCATGAGGATATTAGGTTTTCTGCTTGCAGTATTCATATTCTATATTATGAATGTACTGTTGTTGTAGGCATGAGGATGTTAGGTTTTCTGAGTTCCATTTTGCTATCTATTGAGTTGAAATGGATTTGTTTTAGGACCTTAGCAGTTGAACTCCTTCCAATTAGAAGATATTTGTCTTTTAGAATCATCAAAGGCGATTTTTGCCCTCTTTCACAAACAGAGTTGGATTTAAGCCTGAAAACAATACCCATCTGCCAAAATTATAGAAAAATCATTTTTAATTTTCATATTCTATATTATACATGCCATTGTTTCTGTAGACATGAGGATGTTAGGCTTTCTGAGTTCCAGTTTGCAACTCGATTGAGTTAGACAGGATTTGTTTTTGGGATATGCCAGTTGAATTCCTTATAAGAGGAAATTTGTCTTATAGAATTATGAAAGGCGATTTCCCCCTTTTTGCATGCAGAGTCAGATCTATGCTGAACCTATTTTCTTTCAAATTAGTCGGAACATCAACCGGTTTAATACTTTTAAAGTTGAAGGAGCTTAGAATTCACATTGCAAGCTCCTTCTTTGAGCTTTACAGAAAGTGATATTCTTATTATGAGGAAAGAGTTTATCACCTGCTTAAGTATTTGAATCAATGAGAACAGAAGGTACTAACAGTTAGAACTTACAGCTTCTTGTTGTTGCTGTTGTGGTGGTGTAGTGATGATAAACCTTCCCTGCACTAGCTTGTTTGGTTGTGCATATAAATAACTCTTTCTTTTGGATATTTTGGATTACTTTCAGCATTCCTGTGTGATAATTAAATTTCATTAGATGCAATATCCAGTAAATGCTTTTCTTTAAGATGTAAAATTACTAGTAAAATGTTCATTACAGTGATAGGAATCATAGGTACTGCAGTGACTTTAGGGGCTAATAAATGGAACCTTATAATATTTAAAGAATTGAAATTATTAACTCCTTTCATGCATAAAAATTTAAAAGTATATTTTATAAAAATATTCTTGCAAACTATTTTATATTAGTATAACACTTTATGTTAAATAAACGAAACCTTAAAAATTTAAATCAGGTGGTTATTTTCGGGGCAAAAATGAAAGGGTAAAAATTAAAAGGGTGTTCTAAATTATATAAATTATAAAAAAAAATGCTCATTTAAAAAAACAATCAGATGTTTTAGTCTCATTATATCTTTTAATTGACGGTGTTATGGTAAGAACTGGTAATTGTTTCAATATGTCCTTTCGGGACGGTGCGATGATTAAAATATGGGGTGTTATCATATGAGGTCTTGGGATCAAAACTCGGCGTGACCGAGCATAACCTCTTCCATGTCTTGGCCATTTGTACTAATGGCTAGTAGTCATCCGTGATTTACTTCTTCCGTGTTGGCCTAGGGACGGATTGACGGGGGTGCTGGGGGCGAGCGAATCGCCTTTTGCCTCATGATAATTGTTTTAATATATAATAGTAGTTGTTACAATATGTAACAATTATCAAATAGCTATTATAATGTTATTTTTTATTTTCAATAGCATTGAAAGTAAAAAATGACAATCCAATTAATCTCATTGACTATATCTCTGGAGGTGATTGGTCCGGTCCCACGGACAAAAATGATAATCCCAGGGTGACTGGCCCGGTCTGACGGAAATTTTCCATCGGCCACCAGGATAAATCGGGAAGCGCACGCGGTGACCAACTCAGAAGCCCAGTATCCTTTGATTACACTCCCCATTTAGAGAAAAAATTCCTACAAATACGCCGTAGCTGAGGTTCAAACTGCGAATATCTGGGAGACAACCTGAATATTCTATCGTGATATCATGACCCCGAGGACATTTTCAATGCTATTGTAGTAGTTATGTTTAGTTGTTACAACATATAAAAGTTTCTAAGTAATTATTCTAATTATTTTATAATAATTTTCAGGAATTTAAATAATTTTGAAGTTAAAAACATTTTCATGTAATAGGGACTTGTGTATTTTCATATAATAGTAATTTGTGTATAGTAATTTTAATTACTTGTCTATTTTCATATAATAGTAATTTGTGTATAGTAATTTTAATTAAAGTGAAATAGTTGAATTTTTACCAATCGTTAAAATATTGTGGGCAGGAAGTCTTTTTTTTTTTATTTTGTTTTTGAATAAAAAGAATTCTTTTATGATTTGCATAGTGGCTTCTTTTAATTTTTACCCTAATGTTTGTTTTTTTGTTATTTATCAGTGTTCATGGCAAGTAATGCAAGGCAAAAGTGAAATTTGTGGATAGCTGAAATTAGTCGGGATAATTCATTACAATATCTCTAATTTTTAACAGAATTCTCATTATGCTCTTAAAGTTTTTTTTAAAATATTTATGTCCCTCGATTTTATAAAATATCATTTTCACACTCTTTGATTATTTGATTATGGTGACGTTGTGAACCAGCTCCGATATGTGGCTTATTGATGCCTTTTGATTTTTTTTTTTTTTTTTTTGATTTCATTGTTTAATGCATCACACTTTCACCTAATTTATCCAGCGATGAAGATGTTAAAAATAATTTTGACAGGAAAAATATTTTCACGTAATAATTGATCCTGTTCGAGCGCTGAGTCGATGGATGCTGGGGACGTGGCACGCTCCGCTGTCTCCGACTGGTGGTGTAGATCTCCAACGAACCTGCAAAGAAGCCGAGCCGGAAGGGGTTTCCCGGCGACGGCCCTCCGACACTCAAGTCAGGCAACGAGAAGTGAGAGAGGCAGCGTAACTGTGGCTACAGTGAAGATTTGCGCATACCTTCGTCGACGTCTGGGGGTCCTTATATAAGACCCCGGGGAGGCGCGGGCATGTTTCTCGATGCGTTCACGCTTCCCCAAACATACCTTAACGAGCCCATGTCAGAAAAGTATCTCTGACTCCATTCCACAATCGTCCTAGCATATCCCGGATGTGACGGTGGAAGCTTCCATCGTATGATCCTGTGTACGGCTCGGCCGCCAACTCTGCTACCTGTCGGCGGCAGACGTCTCAAGGATGATGTTATCCCCTGCCCCTTTTGTCCTCTTGCACTTCCTGTCTGTTCTAGGGCCGAGCGGTTTGGACGCTCGGCGGACATATCACTTATGCCTCGGTCGTATGCTCGGATGAGATTGCTCCTACCTGTCTTTATTGCCTTGTGCCCCGGCCGAACGGACACCCCGCTCGGCCCTGAAACCTTTTTACCTAGAGCGTCGGAAACCCGACCCTTAGTCGGGTTGTCTTTTATTCGGCTCGGGGGATTCTCGGCCCTTCGGCCATCTCATTCCGGTCGGTCGATGTCGGTCGGCCCTCTCAGTCCGGTCGGTCGGGTCTCGAGGTTGAATCTCTTGACCTTTGACCTCCACGTGTCGTTGACCCTCCGCCAACGAGGGTCCCCCGTCCTTACCACCGGATCACATGTCTCCCCCTCAAGTCTAGTCGAAGGAGGCGCTAAGTCCGACTGACTGGACCATGAGTTTCATCGAATGACATCCACTCTGCCGCTCCTGAAAGTGTACCTCCGTTCGACTCTTGGAAGGTCCATCCAGCCGACCAGCGAGTTGATAGTTGTGCCTTGGTAGTTTTGATTTCTATTTGCCGCTTGTTGCACTACCACTTCTAAGGACGGTCGGAGTCGACGGGTCTCCTCGGAATTCATGTCAATCCTCATTAAGCTGCCCATGCACGAGTAATGGCGCTCATTAAATGCCGCCCAATCGCTGATCGCCACTTGGCAAGTCCGCCGTCATCGTACGGCGAGGTCGTCAGCTTCGATTTGGACAGGCGTCGGTTCAAATCTGACGGTCCGATGCTAACGTTTGTTTCGATGACTTGGATCGGACGGTTGTGGTGGACCGAGTCCGCGGTTTATGAAGCGCCGACGAAGATTTCCCTTCCATCGTTCCTGCTTTCGTGCCTTTGGTGCTTCCTCTCGTGCTCAACTTCCCGACACTCGCTTGTCTCGGTGCTCCAATGAACTTTCGACCTCCTCCTTCATGCTTTGTTCCCAGTAAGCCTTCTCCTATCTCTACTTTCTGCCGTTTTCTCCCTTCTGGTGATCTTTGCATCCGTTCAATATAGTTTCGGTCTCCTCCGTCAACCCTTTCATTCTTCTTTCCTCGGTCCTTTATTCCTTGGTGCTGTTCCGGCGATGGCTAGCACTTCGCAGCCTTCTGATCCCTCTCCTGGCCTATGGTATATGATCATGGTAAGCCGGTTTGACGAGAATGATGTGGGACACTTCCTTAACGAATTCAAACTCCCTCCTGACCATAGACTAGCTTTCGCCACCTCTTCCGATCGGCCCCACAATCCGCCGACCGACACTGTTTGCTTCTTTCGCGACCAATTTGTGGACGGTCTGCGCTTCCCTCTACATCCTTTTATCCGTGAGATTTGTAATTATTTCTGCATCCCGCTCGGCCAACTTGTCCCCAACTCTTTTAGGTTGCTGTGCGGCGTAGTAATCCTTTTCAAGCTGCACGGCATTCCCTTAGTCCCCAAAATTTTCCATTACTTCTACTATCCCAAACAATCCGAGTGAGGTACTTTTCTCTTCCAATCGCGGATCGGTCTTGTCTATTTCGACAAGATGCCGACCTCGAATAAGCACTGGAAGGAAAATTACTTTTACCTTCGCCTTCCCGAACGGCCATCCTTTCGTACCCAATGGCAGACTACTGTGCCGAGCCGCCGGATCTCGGTAAATACAAGATCCAGCCGGATTATCTTCATGCAGCTAATCTATTAGCCGGCCAGAGGTTCAGCATCAATAAGTTACTTCACGAGGGGGTGTTATACATATTCGGATTGAGCCCGATCCGAACGAAGCTTCCGAGCAGCATGGGTAAGTGCTTTCTATGTCCCCACTCCTTTTGGTCTAACTAATTTATTCTTCTTTTATGCAGGTGAAATCATGTGGCGTGCCAAGGCTACCGAGCGAATGAAATTGAAGGCTACCGAAATAGAAGCAGCAGCGACATATAAAAGACTTTAGTAACATGGCATATGGACAATTAAATCATGCTAAGCAATTACTGAACGAAAGGCTACTCTTTGTATCAACAAGAAACTAAACTTATATATATAAGCTAAGCTAATTGTTATCATAATAAGGACTAGACTGAAACTAAGCTGTATTCACATATTTGTTTGAAAACTATTTTCATAAATAGACAAAAATACTAAACATGCTGCTGATGGGCCCGACAACTGTACTTGCTGTGAGCGCATCCCTAACTAGGCCCAAGGTAGCACGTCCCGAATCTAGTAGGATTACTAGGTTATCTAAACCTAGGGACGACAATGGGAGCCCAACCCAAGGACATTCGAAGTCCAATACAGTGCCACTGATAAAGTAAAATACTGTTTATAACTGATTTATCATATCTTGCTTTTTACTAGGTTATATGAACCCAGAGCTAGGTTATCTGAACCTAGAGGCAACTGTGGGAGCCCACCCATTGGACCGTAGTCCCATATCACTGAAGCAAGGCTATGTACGCTATGTAAAATGCATCTAGGGCATTTAACTGAGCTATTAAAATGCATATTGTAATGTTTAACTATACTAGTCATTTTATCGAGCACTTGGTGTGCTCTAATTCTGCATTTAGCTAAACTAAGACCATAAAAGTGAACTAGAACCATGAAAGCATGCAAATAGCTACTTATACTCCAAGTGAGGGGTTACTTACATCCTGCGCTAATTTTTCTTACAATTCGATCGCTAGGTTTCCAGAGAAGAAGGTCTTCTCGACGATCCTCTTACGTCTATGCTTTCCTCTCGCCGAGGGGAGCGCCCTTGTGCCGAAGTCGTCGCCGGAATGTGCTCCTACGGCCTAGGGATGAAACCCTAGGTTCCTTGGACTTGGCGTGAAGAGAGGGTGCGGGAGAAGAGATGGCGTTGGGTGAGGGTGAGGGAAAAGAGAGTTGTCGTTTGGAAAATAATAACTCCTCTCTTAATTTCCTATTTATATTAAGTGATTTATACCACCCAACTAAATCTTAAATAGAATTGTTCTCCTCTTCTTTCAGCACACCCCTGCTGGGGCCCCTTGGTTACTAAAGTCATCTATAAGTCGTAGGGTTCGCTAGGTCTCGGGTTCAATTCCCGCTTAGGTTATTTTACGTTTTTATTTAATTTTGTTACTTCTGCTACTCCAAAAATTCCATAAAAATATTCTAAAATTCCAAAAAAATCATAAAATATTTTTTAAATTATTTTGAGAATTTTCGAGCGTTACAATCCCCCATACCTTATAAAAAGTCTGTCCTCGAACTTAGAACAACTCTGGGTACTTCTGCCTCATGCTAGCTTCTGTCTCCCAAGTTGCCTCTTCTGTTGTGTGATTTTGCCAAATGACTTTCACTAATGGTACTTCCTTGTTCCGTAATTTCTTAACTGCTCGGTCTATTATCTGAATAGGCAGACTGTCATAGCTGAGGTCTTCGCAGACTTGTACCGACTGGGGCTCAATCACCTGGGTGGCATCTGGGATATGCTTCTTCAGCATAGAAACATGAAATACATTATGAATAGCTGACATCTTCTGGGGTAGCTCTAGCTCATATGCTACGTTGCCAATTCTTCTAGTGATAAGGTATGATCCCACATATCTGAGACTTAATTTGCCCTTCTTCCCAAAACGCATTACTCCCTTCATGGGAGCTACTCTGGGGAACATTGTATCCCCAATTGAAAACTCTAAGGGTCGACGCCGTGTATCAGCATAGCTTTTCTGGCGGCTCTGAGCTGTCTCTATCCTCTGGCGGATCTGCTGTATAGCTGCTGTGGTATCTGTTACTAGATCTGTCTGAAGTTCTAGTTCTTTCTGTTCACCACTCTCATACTAGCAGATTGGAGATCTACACCTCCGCCCATAGAGAGCCTCGTAGGGTGTCATGCCGATAGTAGCCTGATAGCTATTGTTGTATGTAAATTCTGCTAAACTCAGATATTTGCACCAACTCCCCTTGAAGTCTAGGGCACACGCTTGGAGCATGTCCTCGAGTACCTGATTTACTCGCTCCGTTTGACCATCTGTCTGAGGATGGAAGGCTGTGCTAAACTTTAACTTGGTGCCCAATGCTGATTGTACACACTCCTAGAAGTGTGATGTGAACCTACTGTCTCTATCTGAAATGATGGTCCGTGGAACTCCATGCAGTCTAACAATCTCCCTGAGATACAACTAAGCTAGCTGCTCCATGGAGTAGGATATCCTGATAGCTAAGAAGTGGGCTGACTTAGTCAATCTGTCGACTATTACCCAGATGGCATCAAAACCATTCATGGTTCTGGGTAGTCCCACTATGAAATCCATGGAGATATCCTCCCACTTCCATTCTGGGATCTGAATAGGCTGCAGAACTCCCCCTGGTTTCTGGTGTTTTGCTTTGACCCTCTGGCAGGTCAGACAGGTATTAACATACCTGGCGATGTCTCTTTTCATCCCAGGCCACCAAAAACGTTTCTTTAGGTCTTGGTACATTTTGGCGGAATCAGGATGCATCGCGTAAGGAGTCCTATGAGCCTCATCTAGGATCTTCCTTCGTAGTTCCTCCTGATCCGGAACACATAGTCTGTCATCAAAATGCAATACCCCACTATCAGATACTCTGAACTCTCCACTTTCTGATTCTGTTAACCCTTGCTTGATTCTCTGAATTTTAGGGTCCTGACCCTGAGCTGTCTGGATGTCACCAAGCAGGGTAGATGCTAATGTCATAGTAGAGAGTTTCTCAACTATTAGTTTGAGACCGAAATCTGTAATCTCCTTTTGTAGGGGTGGTGACATGGCTGATAGGGATAATAAGACGACACTGGACTTCCTGCTAAGTGCGTCTGCCACCTTATTGGCCTTTCCTGGGTGGTAGAGGATGTCTATGTCATAATCTTTGACCAGATCGAGCCATCTGCGCTGTCGCATATTCAGATCCTTCTGAGTGAAGAAGTACTTCAGACTCTGATGATCTGTATACACTCTGCACTGAGCTCCATACAAGTAATGTCTCCAAATTTTAAGGGCGAACACAACTGCTGCAAGCTCAAGGTCATGAGTAGGGTAGTTCCTCTCATAGTCCTTGAGTTGTCTGTAGGCATAGGCGATCACCTTACCTTCTTGCATCAGTACTGCTCCTAATCCCAATTTAGAGGCGTCACTGTAAATATCAAAGCTGTCTGTGTTTCTGGCAGAGTCAGAATGGGAGCACTGGTCAATCTTCTTTTGAGCTCTATGAAACTCTTCTCGCACTCCTCTGTCCACTAAAATTTTCTGTTCTTCCTGGTGAGAGCTGTCAGTGGGGAGGCTATCCTGGAGAAATCCTCTACAAATTTTCTGTAATAGTCTGCTAGTCCCAGAAAGCTTCTGATTTCACTGCGTTCTTAGGTCTCTTCCAGTTACTCACAGCTTCTATCTTACTGGGGTCTACCATGATACCATCCTTGGAGATGATGTGACCCAGAAAGGACACTTGATCGAGCCAGAATTCACATTTCGTGAACTTGGCGTACAACTGGTTCTGCTGAAGGGTCTGCAGTACTATCTTCAGGTGTTCTGCTGTTCTTCCTGAGTCCTGGAATAGATAAGAATGTCGTCGATGAACACGATAATAAACTTATCTAAGTATTCTCTAAATACTCGCTTCATGAGGTCCATGAAAGTAGTTGGAGCATTCGTCACGCCAAAGTGCATGAATACGAACTCATAATGTCCGTATCTGGTCCTGAAGGCTGTCTTGGGTATATCACCTTCTTTAACTCTAATCTAGTGATATCCCGATCTGAGGTCTATTTTAGAGAACACTGCTGCTCCCTTTAACTGATCGAACAAGTCATCTATCCTGGGAAGAGGATACCTGTTCTTAATCGTGGTTTAGGGCTCGGTAGTCTATACACAGACGCATGCTCCCGTCCTTCTTCTTCATGAACAATACAGGCGCTCCCTATGGTGAGTGACTAGAGCGTATGAAGCCCTTGTCGAGCAGCTCCTGTAGTTACTCCTGAAGTTCCTTCAGTTCTACTGGAGCCATGCGGTAAGATGCCTTGGAGATGGGATTTGTACCGGGAATAAGTTCTATCTCAAATTCAATCTCCCTGTCTGGTGTTAGGCCTGGTAACTCCTCAGGGAACACTGCTGGGTAGTCACATACAACTCGGACCTCTTCTAGCTTTTGGTCCTTGTCCTGACTGGTACTGACTACATGTGCTAAGAATCCCGTACATCCTGAATCAAGTAGTTTCTGTGCTTTCAGAGCTGAGAGAAATTTCTTGACATTCCTCTTTGGTTCTTCGATGTACCCAAACTGCACTCCTGCTTCGGGTTGGAATACAACTCTCTGTTTACGGCACTCTATGGAGGCGTCGTACTTGATCAAAAAGTCCATTCCTAAGATGACATCGTAATCAGCCATATCTAAGACTATCAGATCACCAAAAAGCTCTCTGTCTGCTATAATGACTGGCACTGCTCGAAGCCAGTGCGTAGATGCTATAATTTCTCCTGAAGGTAGTGTTGTCAAAAACTGACCACTAAGTACCCTTGGAGATATTGCCAACTTTTCGGCGAATGCCCTGGATATATATGAATGGGTTGCCCCAGTATCGAATAAGACAGTTGCACTTTATTGTAAAATACTGATCTGACTTGTAACAACTGTCGAGGCATTCGCTACGTCCTCTCTGGTGAGTGAGTAGATCCTCGAGTTCGTCGTGGCTGAGGGGGCTTCTAGTCTGCCCTGACTGATGTGTGGTCCATCTATAGCAGTCTGCATCTGATGTAACTGTGTTGGGTTACCTCCATACTGAATCGGCTATAGTGGAGGGAAATTGGTCTTATTCAGGCATTGCTTAGTCATATGCCCTTCTTGGCCACATTCGAAGCATCCTCGTGTGCCCTTGTCACAAACTCCTGGGTGGAATTTCCCACAAGTAGAACACTTGGGATAGCTAGGTTGTTTACTAGCTGGTCCTCCTTTTGGGTAACTCCCTGATTTACGTTTGTGACTTGAGTTCCCTTTCCAGTTAGAGCTGTGGCCCTGGTGTTTCTGAGTACCTGAGCCTCCTTGGCCTTTCGACTCTGAAAAGGCTTGCTTCTGCTGCTTGATGTTGTTCTAGTAATGCTCAGTGGTCAGAGCACTACTTACCAGTTCTTCAGTAGTTTGCGGCCTATGAACGCCGCTGGCCACATTCATTGCTATTTCCGGCCTTAGCATTTTAAGCACAACCGAACTCGTTCTCTTTCAGTGCTGACTAGTTCAGGGCATAGATGAGCCAGTCTGTTGAATTTTTTCACGGCCTCCTCAACTGAAAGATTGTCCTGACGAAATTCAGTGAACTCATCGTAGTGGCGGTTTGTGACCCGTATATGAAAGAACTCTTAAAAGAATTCTCTCTCGAAGTTAGCCCATGTCATCTGGTTCACTGGGCGCTTCGCTTTAATTCTCTCCCACCACATACGTGCGTCTCCTGTCAGGCAGAATGAGGCGCATTTCACCTTTTCAAACTCTGGCCAGTCCAGAAGCTCCATCGTACTCTCTAGTGTTTTGAACCAGGCTTGGGAATCCCATGGTTCACTGGTGCCTGAGAAGTTCTCGGGCTTGATCTTCTGCCACTGGATCAGATAGGGTTCCCTCCTTGCCCCTGCTACTGGGGTTACTGGTGCTGCCGGTTGCACTGGTGGAACCTCTATCACTACTGGGGTTGCTAAGTTAGGTTCTGGAGTGACAGTGAGAGTGTTCTGCTGATTAGCCCTTAAGGTGGCTATCTCCTGTTGCTGTTCAGCTAGTTGCTTCTGTAACTGAGCCACTACCTCTGTAAGGTCTGGGGGAGGCACTGAGCTGCCTACCTCATGCTGGGGCTCAGTAGCTGGTGTCTTTTTAGCTGGGCGTCCTCGTACCATTTTCTAGAGAATAAAGGACATGCATAACTAATACAATCATAGGTACATAACTACTATTATCATGTTAGATATTATCATATATAAACAAGCTCTAGTCATCTATAAATATGAAAGCAAACAAAACATAAATAAAGTGAGAGGTATTCTTACTTGGAAGCTGCAGGTTCAATGCTGATGTGTGTGTGAGGAAGTATGGAACTTGCTCTGATACCACTCTGTAACGACCCACCTCCTACTAACTAAGCTGTAAGGCCGGGGGTTACAATTGTTGTGCTAAACTTCACTATAAGGTGCGGAAAACTGAACTAATTTAAAACTCTATGTTATTTGCTATAAAGTCTGGAATTTATATTCAGAACACATTTCTAAGGTTGTACACCTACTAAGAGGGGAAGCCAACTTGTTATCTGATCAAAAACCGAAAACAGACGCTTCTGGCTGAAATCAGACATTCCAATCGATTGGCTGATCGATTGGAGTTGTCTGATCGATCCACTGATCGATTCAACTCGCTACTATACATGGGGTCAAATCTGGATCGATCGGCTGATCGATCCAATATGGTCAATCGATCCAGAGATCGATTCAGAAGCTCTCTGTTCATGGGTTTTAATTTCCCGATCGATCGGCTGATCGATCCATGGCCGATCGATCCGCTGATCGACTCATCAGCTCTCTGTACGCGACAGATCGCGTTTCAATCGATCGGCTGATCGATCGAGGGCTCCCCCAATCGATCAGCTAATCGACTCACAGCGTTCTGTACGCGGGGACTTCTCCCAATCGATCGACTGATCAATTGAGGGCTGCTCAATCGATCGGCTGATCGATTGGGTTTCTGATTCCCGCAAAAATCATACCCGACTTCATACAGAATCTCCAAAAATTCAACTACAACCACAACCTTATTACTGGGCATGCCATTACTCATGGTTAGCTAACTACTATCATGACAAAAAAAATAATCTAAGCATAACATAGTGCATACTCTCATGAATCAAGACACTTAACATCTAAAAGTGCAGAAAAGTCATACTATAAGAAGTACTAAGTTCTTAATTTGCTAGTTCCCCTAAGGATCTTTATTTCAAGTTCCTTCTCACACACATCTTTATCGCATTGCCCTTTAGCCTCCGCTAATCCATCTTCCCTTTACCTTTATCTGCAGTATAAGGAAAAGGAAACTATAAGCTTGGGAGCTTAGTAAGAAACCATCTACCTCATAAAACATACATTCGGTAAGATCATGCTTTCAAAAGATGCTATTTAAAATACATGCTGAAAATGCTAAAACATGGCATATGGACAATTAAATCATGCTAAGCAATTACTGAACGAAAGGCTACTCATTGTATCAACAAGAAACTAAACTTATATATAAGTTAAGCTAATTGTTATCATAATAAGGACTAGACTGAAACTAAGCTGCATTCACATATTTGTTTGAAAACTATTTTCATAAATAGATAAAAAATACTAAACATACTGCTGATGGGCCTGACAACTATACTTGTTGTGCGCGCATCCCTAACTAGGCCCGAGGTAGCAAGTCCCAAATCTAGTAGGGTTACTAGGTTATCTAAACCTAGGGACGACTATGGGAGCCCAACCCAAGGACATCTGAAGTCCAGTACAGTGCCACTGATAAAGTAAAATACTGTTTATAACTGATTTATCATATCTTGCTTTTTACTAGGTTATCTGAACCCAGAGCTAGGTTATCTGAACCTAGAGGCGACTGTGGGAGCCCACCCATTGGACCGTAGTCCCATATCACTGAAGCAAGGCTATGTACGCTATGTAAAATGCATCTAAGGCATTTAACTGAGCTATTAAAATGCATATTGTAATGTTTAACTATACTAGGCATTTTATCGAGCACTTGGTGTGCTCTAATTCTGCATCTAGCTAAACTAAGGCTATAAAAGTGAACTAGAACCATAAAAGCATGCGAATAGCTACTTATACTGTCGGTGAGGGGTTACTTACATCCTGCGCTAATTTTTCTTACAATCTGATCGCTAGGTTTCCGGAGAAGAAGGTCTTCTCGTCGATCCTCTTACGTCTATGCTTTCCTCTCGCCAAGGGGAGCGTCCTTGTGCCGAAGTCGTCGTCGGAATGTGCTCCTACGGCCCTAGGGATGAAACCCTAGGTTCCTTGGACTTGGCGTGAAGAGAGGGTGCGGGAGAAGAGATGGCGTCGGGTGAGGGTGAGGGAAAAGAGAGTTGTCGTTTGGAAAATAATAACTCCTCTCTTAATTTCCTATTTATATTAAGTGATTTATATCACCCAACTAAATCTTAAATAGAATTGTTCTCCTCTTCTTTCAGCACACCCCTGCTGGGGCCCCTTGGTTACTAAAGTCATCTATAAGTCGTAGGGTTCGCTAGGTCTCGGGTTCAATTCCCGCTTAGGTTATTTTACGTTTTTATTTAATTTTGCTACTTCTGTTACTCCAAAAATTCCATAAAAATATTCTAAAATTCCAGAAAAATCATAGAATATTTCTAAAATTACTTTGAGAATTTTTGGATGTTACATCTGCTCCGCTCGGTGAGTCATCAGGTCAATCCACCTCTTCTCAATCCGATCCGAGTGGACGCCGAACGATTATGGCCGTCCTCCATCTTCCCACCGAAGAGTTCCTGTTGGTCGCCGATCAACCAACTGCTCCGGAACATCAAATCACCATCCGAGGACCGCTCGCCAAAGTATGGGAAGATGCGAGGGCTCGCGTTGCCTTGATGACCCCCGGACAGCTCGGCGATAGCCATATGCAACCAGCAACTGGGGTATGCCCTTTAACCTACTTTATGCTTAATCTTGGTTCTTGACATTATTCCGTCCGAACAGTACTGGGTGGAAAATATTGCGGTCAACAATCGCCTGACCGCGCTGGAAGAAGAATTAAAAAAGCTTCAAATTTCTGGAGGGGCGGCAGCTTAGGGCCCATCTTATGCGACACTCCGGGCCAAGCTGAGCAAATCGGAGAAACTACTGCAGGCCGAACGGCACAAGTCTTCTGGTTTGGAGACCAGGGTAGTCGGCCTTGAGGCCCAAGTCAAGTCGCATAATCGGGAGATGAAGTTGGCTACCAATAGGAAGAATACAACCATCTCCGATTAAGAGGCCAAAAATCAGCAGGCCCGAGCATTGGAACAGTGCGTCCAGGAGTTAGCCGATCTGCTTTCTGCTGAGCAAGAGGGTCGATCGGCTACTGAAGCTAAACTGCGAGGAGACATTAAAGATCTCCAAGATGCCTTAGCAGCCGCCCGAGCCGCTTTCAAAGAATATCAAGACGGCGAACCAGGGTGCTTTGCAGCGATGAGGCACAACAACTTCCGGTCGGAAGACTTTGGCAACAAGTTCAGCGATCGACTGGTCCTTGCCTTTGAAGAAGCCATCAAAGCCACAACTACGTACTTGAAGGCTAAGGGCCAGCTTCCCGAGGCGGCTTCTATCCCTCCCCAGGATCTGGTCGGGATGCTGGAGCTCATTCCCGAGCCAATCTTTGACGTCCTTGAATGAAGTATTTCTTGTAATCAATCCGACCGGCTCTAATGGCCTGAATTTTAATGAAGATATGACGTCCTTTTGTTAGCTTACTCTTTTTTCGTTAAATTACCAATACCTATGTCTTCCGATCGGAGCGCGACCTACCGCCGTTCGCATCCCCCACCTTTCATTCTCGTTAATCGTCTCTCGTCCTGCCTTCCGCGCTCTCGAAGAGAATTTCCCACGAAGTATTTTCTGTAACTAGGCCGCTCGTCTGAATACACCCACCTCTTTAAATGAAATTCCCGTTAGATGTTTGCGGAGTACCTTTGATAACTTGGCCGATCGGCCGCTCGGCTCACCAGCCAACCTTTTTGCTATCTTTTTGTTGATCGACCCGGACGGAAGTACATTAATATTTTCTTCTTGCTTCTAAGAACAAGGCTTGTCGATTGCTGGTGTTTACCACCGAGCCGAAGCCTGCATAACTTGTCACGTCCAGGCCGTTCATAATTGTCGGCCTGACTCTAAGATTTAACGTCGCTGCTCGACGGTCTTCAAGCCAAGGGGTTTATAGTCGCCGGTTCGACTCTAAGATTTAACGTCGCTGCTCGACGGTCTTCCGGCCGGGGGGTTTATAGTCGTCGGTCCGACTCAAAGATTTAACATCGCTGCTTGACGGTCTTCAAGCCGGGGGGGTTATAGTCGTCGGTTCGACTCTAAGATTTAACGTCGCTGCTCGCCGGTCTTCCGGCCGGAGGGTTTATAGTCGCCGGTCCGACTCTAAAATTTAACGTCGCTGCTCGACAGTCTTCCAATCGGAGGGTTTATAGTCGCCGGTTCGACTCTAAGATTTAACGTCGCTGCTCGACGGTCTTCAAGCTGGGGGGTTTATAGTCGCCGGTTCGACTCTAAGATTTAACGTCGCTGCTCGACGATCTTCAGGCCGGAGGGTTTATAGTTGTTGGTTGCTACTCGGAAAACCTAATGGTTCCACTGTACAAAAATTTTGTACAAAGGTCTGAACCTTTTCCTAGCTACCATGTGTTCTTTTAAATTAAACTTGGATCGCCTGCGGAACTTAACACGTTTGATCCAAAGTTTAATCTATTTGTTCTTTTAGGTTTTGACTTGGATCTTCTGCGGAACTTAACACGTTCGATCCAAATCACCTAAGTTATTAATTCCATTAAATATTAATTTCCATAATTGGTTCCCAGTACTGACGTGGCGAGGCACATGACCTTCTTGGATATGGGAGCAACCACCATCGACTAGACAAAACCTTTTAAGGAAAGTTAATATTTAATTTCCTAAAATAACTTTAGGTTAACCGAAAGGAACAATCAAATCACAAGGAAAAGAAAAAAAAACAAAGAACACAACATCGAAAACAAATTCGAAATACTAGAATCGCATGCCTCTTGTATTTGGTATTATTTCCAAAAATAACTAATATGATGCGGAAAGGAAAAATACTAATTATACCTTTTAGAAAGACCTTTTGATCTTCTACCGTATTCCTCTTCTAATCTCGGACGTTGTGTGGGCAACGATCTTCCGAGATGATAACCACCAAGCACCTTCTTCTTCCTTACAAGTTTCGGCCATCAAAACTTCTCCTAGGATGAAGAGGTTCGGCCACCACCACCATGCTCCAAGGGATGCTAGAAAAGAGGCTTCTTTTCTCTCCTTCTTCTCCTTGTTAGTTCCGGCCACCAAAGCTATCTCCACCATGAGAAGGTTTCGGCCACACAAAGGAGAGGAGAGGAAAGAAAGGGCCGGCCACACCCAAGGAAGAAAAGAGGGAGAAAAATAATAGAGTTGTTCATCATGAAGCCTCCTCTACCCCCTCTTTTATAATCCTTGGTCTTTGGCAAATAAGGAAAATTTAATAAAAACTTCCTTAATTCTTTTGCCATTGAAAAGGAAAATTTATTTAATTAAAAATAATTTTCTTTTCATCATGATAATGGCCGGCCACCTTTAATCCCTTAATCAAGGAAATTTTAATTCACACAAGAATTAAAACTTCCTAATTTGCTTCCGGAAATTTATAAAAATTTCTCAAATAATTTTTCCCTTCATGGTGGTTAATAAAAAGGAAATTTTATAAATTAAAATCTTTCTTTTAAACATGTGGAAAGAAAGTTATCTATAAAATTAAAATCTCTTTCAATCTACAAATAATGAAAGATATCAAATCTTTTCTTAATCTTTTGTAGAAACTTATAAAAGAGAATATTTAATTTTTAAACTCTCTTTTAAATAATGAACATGTTTAAAAAGTAAAGTTTTTTTAAAATTTAAAATCCACCTTTTAATCAATAAATAAGGAAAGATTTCAAATTTTTAAACTCTCTTTTAAACATGTGGATGATTTACAAATAAGAAAAGTTTTTAATAAAAATTAAAACCATCCTTTTAATCTACAAATAAGGAAAGAGATTAATCTCTTCTCTTAATCTTTTGTAGAAAGCTATAAAAGGAAATTTTAATTTTTAAACTCTCTTTTAAATCATGATATCCACATAAGAAATAATTTTAATAAAAAAACCCTTTTAATATTCTAGTTGGCGGCCACCTAAGCTTGGGACCCAAGCTTTGGCAGGCCACCTACATGGCTCATCCACTTGGTCTTGGCCGGCCCTAGCTTGGGTTCCAAGCTAGCTTGGCCGACCCCATTGGATGGGTAAGATGGTGGGTATGCGGTGGGTATAAATCTCTATATACTAGAGGCTACGATAGGGACTGAGAGGAGGAATTGGTTTTGGTCTCCCGATAAAATTAAGCATCCCGTACGTGCTCGCCCCGAACACACAACTTAATTTTATCAATAATAATTCATTTCACTAGAGAACTATTATTGAACTACCGCACCAATCCCAAATTACATTTTGGGCTCCTTCTTATCATGAGTGTGTTAGTCTCCCTGTGTTTAAGATAACAAATGTCCACTAATTAAGTAAGTTACTGACAACTCACTTAATTAATATCTAGCTCCAAGAGTAGTACCACTCAACTTCATCGTCATGTCGGACTAAGTCCACCTGCAGGGTTTAACATGACAATCCTTATGAGCTCCTCTTGGGGACATTCTCAACCTAGATTACTAGGACACAGTTTCCTTCTATAATCAACAACACACACTATAAGTGATATCATTTCCCAACTTATCGGGCTTATTGATTCATCGAACTAAATCTCACCCATTGATAAATTAAAGAAATAAATATCAAATATATGTGCTTGTTATTATATTAGGATTAAGAGCACACACTTCCATAATAACTGAGGTCTTTGTTCCTTTATAAAGTCAGTATAAAAGAAACGACCTCTAATGGTTCTACTCAATACACTCTTAGTGTACTAGTGTAATTATATAGTTAAGATAAACTAACACCTAATTACACTACGACCTTCCAATGGTTTGTTCCTTTCCATCATGGTCGTGAGCTACTGTTTATAATTTATAAGGTACTGATAACATGATCTTCTGTGTGTGACACCACACACCATGTTATCTACAATATAAATTAATTGAACAACTACATTTATCACAAATGTAGACATTTGACCAATGTGATTCTTATTTCTAGATAAATGTTTTATACCAAAAGCTAGGCTTTTAGTATACATTCTAACAATCTCCCACTTATACTAAAAGACTAAGCTGCCATATTTGCTGCCATACATCTGATTCCCATGCCTTTCAAAAAGCTCTTGCCTTAAGGACCTTAGGTTATCATCTGATGCAATCTAGGCGGCAACAACTTCTCCTCGTTTATACGATTTCTCGTATTGGGTGGTACTTGCGCTCTATTGTGTTTACTTGCCTTATAGACTTATGGTTTCTTCGAGTTTGCTACTGCACCAATATTATTACAATAAATTGTAATAATCTTTGGACAAACTAGAAATCATATCTAAGTCTATCTTGAGGTTATTAAGTCATTCAACTTTTATGGCCACCTCAGAGGCTTGCCATATACTAAACTTCTATGGTGGAGTCCAGAAAAACACCTATGCTTATCACTCTTCCATAGTTATGACTTTACCTCCTAAAGTAAACACAAAACCCCGAGGTTGACTTATTATTGTCCTTATCCGATTGGAAGTCAAAATCCCACAGGGACCAAAATAGCTGCCTTGTAAGCTAGCATATAATCTCTAGTGCCTCTAAGGTACTTCAATATATGCTTTACTGCAGACTAATGTCCTTGTCTAGGGTTACTTTGATATCTGCTAATCATGCCCACGGCAAAACAGATATCCTATCTCGTACACAGCATTGCATACATTAGGCTTCCCAGAGCCGAAGCATAAGGAACTGCCTTCATGTCCTTTATCTCCTTTAATGTCTTCGGAGACATCTCTTTAGATAAAGCTACTCTATGCCTAAAAGGTAAGAAACCTTTCTTAGAGTTCTGCATGCTTAAAACGAGCAAGGATTTTTCTGATATATCAAGCTTGGGATAAGTAAAATATTCGTTTCTTGCGATCCCTTATTACTTTGATCTCAAGAATATATACATTCTCCCAAGTCCTTTATATCGAATTGTTTGGACAACCATACCCTTACTTCTGACAATATTTTGATATTGTTTCCAACTACCAAAAATGTTATCTACGTATAGTACAAGAAATACCACCACGTTTCCATCACACTTTTTGTATACACAAGACTTATCCGGTTACTTAATAAATCCATAGGTCTGGATTACTTTGATAAACCGGATGTTCCAAGACCTTGAAGCTTTGCCTCAGTCCATAAACTGATTGAGCTTGCATACAAGATGCTCTTTGCCCTTTGTAATGAACCCTTCTGGTTGCTTTATATGGATGCTTTCTTCAAGACTTCCATTTAAGGAATGCTGTCTTTGTTGGTGCGGGTAGCACTAACGGTCTAACCTAGGTTTTGATGAATGACAAATAGGTTAAGTTAGTTTTGTTGTTGTCTGACACTTTGATCGAGTGTGCAGGAGAAGTTCAGACAGGTCGACGGGCTGACCGGATGTCTGGCACGAAGTCCAGATAGGTCGACGGGCTGACCGGATAGCTGGCGAGAAGTCCAAGCGGGTCGACGGGTTGACCGGACGCTTGGCGAGAAGTCCAAGCGGGTCGACGGGCTGACCGGACGCTTGGCGAGAAGTCCAGCTAGGTCGACGGGCTGACCGGATAGCTGGCGAGAAGTCCAGACGGGTCGAAGGGCTGACCGGACGTCTGGCAGGTAAGTAAGGTAAGTCACTGGAGGGGAGTGACTGTGAGGACGCGTTCCCGGGAAGGGAACATTAGGCGTCGATCCGGCTTAGATCCATTTCGGATATCTAAGTCGAGATCGTGACTAGATTCCGGTCTCGAAAAGACGGAATCTAACTCATACTCCTTTTTGCTAATTCATGCTCACTTTGCTTTTGCTAACAATCTGTGTTGCAGGGTAAATTTACCTCCGGACTAACGTTTGTCTTGCAGGACGGATTCTGTGGGAAAACAGGGTCCGGGCGCCCGGGAGGGAAATTTCATCCTGATCGCGCGTCGCCACGTGGAGCTCGCTGGTTGGACTTGCCACGTCTCACCAGGGCGCCCGGAAGGCATCCAGGGCGCCCCGAGCCTCATATAAAAGAAGGGTCAGAGGAGAGCTTCAGTACAACAACGAAAAGAAAAGTCTTCCACTGCTCTGCACTTCTGCGACGCTAACAAAGCTCCGACACTACGCTCCTTTCTTGTCTTTATTGTCGGTATTTGCTTTTCATTTTCATTAGCATTCATTGTACTGTTTTTTGTAATCATTATTTCGAACTGCTAGTGAATTGCCCAACGAAAGTACTCACGGAGTACGGGCCTTCGAGTAGGAGTCGTCACAGGCTCCGAACGAAGTAAAAAACATTTGTGTCTATTTTACTTTTCCGCTGCGCTTATACTCAATATTTTCGAATCGATATTCACCCCCCCCCCTCTATAGAATCTAACGGTCCTACAAGTGGTATCAGAGCAGGTACCGCTCTGATTTGGTGCAACCACCAATCAGGCAAAGGGGGGACTTTTTGAAAGAAAAATTAGATATCGTTTGTCTTTAAAATAAAACCATTTTCCCTCCAAAAGACATTTGGAGGTGTCTTTAAAAATTAGGTACGCCTTTCGTTTTTTTCCCTCCAAAACTATTTTTGAAAAATACATTGTGATCTCTTCACCATTGCTTAGTATTGACAAGATATTACATTTTCAAAAATTTGAAATAATATTTTTTTATTAATATTTTATTATTTTTTTTGAAAATAGTGAAATATTATTTTTTTTGGCACTGCTAATCCAAGACCAAGTCTTGGGATCTTTTGTTTGTTTTTCTGTGTGCAAGAAATTATGACTCTTCTAGAAGGACGGAACCCCTGCGAACCACCACCATACGATCATGAAGACTTCAACTACTGGAAGCGATTAATGGAATGCTTCTTAGGAAGCATAGACATCGATTATATGTTAATTTTGAGGAAACCTTCTCAAAACTCGGAATTGAACAAAAAGGTAAGTAACATTATTTGTAATGTTTTACCTAACAATATTTTATGCAGATTAGAAAAGTACAAGAATACATATGAGCTGTGGACTCAGTTGATCAAGCTTCATGAGATGCCGATGGAGCTAGAAGATCAAGTTAAAGTCGAATCCGGACTCGAGTCAGATCCAACGGAGAAGCTTGCTGAATTAGGGGTTGCGCTCAAGGTTAGTAATATTTACCAAAACACCCTTGCTAGTAGTAGTTTAAAATATGCGCCTGTTAATTTGGATATGTCTGAAAGTTGGTTCATGTTCATTTGGAATCAAGTCTGAAAGTTGGTTCATGTCATACATATGATGCCTGTAGTTGGTTTTCTTTGGTCACACAAATAATAGCAGTGGCTCCGATAGGAAGGATACTATTAGACGTGCCTAAGTGTATACCATTACTTGACACTAAGTCCGTTAATAAGATTATGCCCCTTCCGATGGGGAAGATCACACGCTCTTAATTAACTTCCTATAGTCATCCAAAATGGAAGTTTAATCTAGTGATCCGCAAACAAGCTCATCCGATATGGAGGAAGGCACTCAGAGCCAACGCGCAAGCTTGTTGCATCACTTATAAACCAGTAATGGAGACCGTGGAATTTATTTAAAAATAAATCCCTCTCTCACTTAGTTATTTAAAGTGAGGAATTTTGACTATGCTAGTCTACTTAACATGCATACTAACAAGCACACACAGTCACAGCATAAAAAACAATAAACAGAAAAACTAATTTTCAACTATTATAGCTTTTATCTATTGTTGTCCTCCTTGTGTCGCCAACCCTAGCTGCTGCCATCTTTGGCCACTGCCACCGGGTCTAGTTGTCGCATCCATCTTGCTCCTTGTTCCGCTGCGCCTCTGGTCCTCAAAAGGTTCCACGCCTTGCAAGATCCGATCCGCGACATAAATAGAATTTTACATTTTTCGATCCTATATTCCTCGAAGGAATGTACATGTAAACTAGATCGAACATAAAATAAAATTTACATCCATCGATCCTATATTCCATAAAAGGAATGTACATGTAACTAGATCAAAAATAAAATCCTAATAAAACTAAATACAGCTCCTGTGTATTTTATAATACAATCATGCACACACAATAAATGCCCTTGACATGTCCAAGGGTTTAATCACACACATAATAACTATAAGTCATAATAGTTGGATCTTGCATCCACAAAGTTAGCACATCCTACTATTATCCTGCCTAAATTATGTATGACATGTGCATAATTAAACTAATACCAAATACACAGAGGCAAAACCCTAGCTCTGATACCAATTGTTGGTTGCTACTCGGAAAACCTAACTGTACAAAAATTTTGTACAAAGGTCTGAACCTTTTCCTAGCTACCATGTGTTCTTTTAAATTAAACTTGGATCGCCTGCGGAACTTAACACGTTTGATCCAAAGTTTAATCTATTTGTTCTTTTAGGTTTTGACTTGGATCTCCTGCAGAACTTAACACGTTCGATCCAAATCACCTAAGTTATTAATTCCATTAAATATTAATTTCCATAATTGGTTCCCAGTACTGACGTGGCGAGGCACATGGCCTTTTTGGATATGGGAGCAACCACCACCGACTAGACAAAACCTTTTAAGGAAAGCTAATATTTAATTTCCTAAAATAACTTTAGGTTAACCGAAAGGAACAATCAAATCATAAGGAAAAGAAAAAAAAACAAAGAACACAACATCGAAAATAAATTCGAAATACTAGAATCGCATGCCTCTTGTATTTGGTATTATTTCCAAAAATAACTAGTATGATGCGGAAAGGAAAAATACTAATTATACCTTTTAGAAAGACCTATTGATCTTCTACCGTATTCCTCTTCTAATCTCGGACGTTGTGTGGGCAACGATCTTCCGAGATGAGAACCACCAAGCACCTTCTTCTTCCTTACAAGTTTCGGCCATCAAAACTTCTCCTAGGATGAAGAGGTTCGGCCACCACCACCATGCTCCAAGGGATGCTAGAAAAGAGGCTTCTTTTCTCTCCTTCTTCTCCTTCTTAGTTCAAGCCACCAAAGCTATCTCCACCATGAGAAGGTTTCGGCCACACAAAGGAGAGGAGAGGAAAGAAAGGGCCGGCCACACCCAAGGAAGAAGAGAAGGAGAAAAATAATAGAGTTGTTCATCATGAAGCCTCCTCTACCCCCTCTTTTATAATCCTTGGTCTTTGGCAAATAAGGAAAATTTAATAAAAACTTCCTTAATTCTTTTGCCATTGAAAAGGAAAATTTATTTAATTAAAAATAATTTTCTTTTCATCATGATAATGGCCGGCCACCTTTAATCCCTTAATCAAGGAAATTTTAATTCACACAAGAATTAAAACTTCCTAATTTGCTTCCGGAAATTTATAAAAATTTCTCAAATAATTTTTCCCTTCATGGTGGTTAATAAAAAAGAAATTTTATAAATTAAAATCTTTCTTTTAAACATGTGGATAAAAAGAAAGTGTTGGTGCGGTTAGCACTAACGGTCTAACTCAGGTTTTGATGAATGACAAATCAGGTTAAGTTAGGTTTGTCGTTATCTAACACTCTGATCGAGTGTGCAGGATAAGACCAGACGGGTCGATGGGCTGACCGGATGTCTGGCACGAAGTCCAGCTAGGTCGACGGGCTGACCGGATAGCTGGCAAGAAGTCCAAGCGGGTCGACGGGCTGACCGGACGCTTGGCGAGAAGTCCAGCTAGGTCGACGGGCTGACCGGATAGATGGCGAGAAGTCCAAGCGGGTCGACGGGCTGACCGGACGCTTGGCGAGAAGTCCAGACGGGTCGACGGGCTGACCGGACGTCTGGCAGGTAAGTAAGGTAAGTCACTGGAGGGGAGTGACTGCGAGGACGCGTTTCCGGAAAGGGAACATTAGGCGTCGATCCGGCTTAGATCCATTTCGGATATCTAAGTCGAGATCGTGACTAGATTCCGGTCTCGGAAAGACGGAATCTAAGTCATACTTTGCTTATCTATAAAACTGTGCTAACAATCTTTGCTGCAGGGTACATTTGCCTCGGACTAACCTTTTCTTGCAGGAGAAGGACTTTCTGGAGAAGAGGGGTCCGGGCGCCCGGAGGGGATCCGGGCGCCCGGGAGGCAAGTTTTATCCCGATTGCGCGTCGCCACGTGGAGCTCACTGGTTGGACCTGCCACGTCCCACCAGGGCGCCTGGAAGGGATCCGAGGCGCCCTGAGCTTCATATAAAAGAAGGGGCAAGGGTGGAGCTTCAAAAAGAACTAAGAATCCAAGATCTGCTGCTCTGTGCTCTTGCGACGCTACGAAAAGCTCTCCGACTCGGTGCTGGTTTTGTTTTAATTCTATTGTCGGTATTTTCTTTATCTGTCAATTCTTGTACTTAACTCTGTAATATTCGAATTGATAGTGATTGCCCAACGAAAGTGGTCAAGGACCACGGGCCTTCGAGTAGGAGTCGTCACAGGCTCCGAACGAAGTAAAAAACACCTGTGTCTATTTTAGTTTTCCGCTGCGTTTATACTCATCTTTATTGAATCGATATTCACCCCCCCCTCTATCGAATCCAACGGTCTTACAAGTGGTATCAGAGCAGGTACCGCTCTGATTTGGTGCAACCACCAATCAGACAAAGTGGGGGTCTTTTTAAAGAAAAATTATACCTTTCGTTTTTTCCCTCCAAAACTGTTTTTGAAAAATACATCGTCATCTTTTCACTATTATTTAGTATCGACAAAATATTATATTTTCAAAAATTTGAGATAATATTTTTTATTAATATTTTAATAATATTTTACTATTTTAAAAAAAAAAATTTAGTGAAATATTATTTTTTCCAGCACTGCTAATCCAAGACCAAGTCTTGGGATTTTGTCTTTGTTTCATTGTGTGCTAGAACAATGTCTTTTCAAGAAGGATGGAACCCCAATGAACCACCACCGTACGATGAAGATTTCAACTACTGGAGGCGAAGAATGGAATGCTTCTTAGGAAGCGTAGATATCGATTATATGCTAATATTGAAAAAACCTTCTCAGAACTCGGAACTGAATGAAAACGTAAGTAAAATTATTTGTAATATTTTACCTAACAATATCATATGCAGACTAGAAAAATACAAGAATGCATATGAGCTGTGGACCCAGTTGATCAAGCTTCACGAGACGCCAATGGAGCTAGAAGATCAAGTTAAATCCGGACTCGAGTCGATCCAACGGAGAAGCCTATTGAATTAGGGGTTGCGCTCAAGGTTAGTAATATTTACCAAAACACCCTTGCTAGTAGTAGTTTAAAATATGTGCATGTTAATTTGGATATATCTGAAAGTATATGTGAAAATAGTGTACATGACAATACTTGCGAAAATACCCCTAGGACATTTTCTGATAAAACAAATATAATTAATTCAGAAGATACAGAAAATACCCCTAGGATATTTTCTGATAAAACAAATATAATTAATTTAGAAAATACAGAAAATCTGAAAATAATCAATAAATCTAAAAATTCGAATTTAAACCTAAACAAATTTGAAAATTCAAACAAAAAGGATGACAAGGTCAATATCAATCTAAACACAATTAATAAATTGTTTAATAATCTAGACAATATCAATCTAGAAAATTCTATCCAAACCCAAGATAATTTAATTAACAAAAAAATTAAATTTTTATGATAAGACTTATTTAATAAATTCCACTAATTATATCAACTTAAAAGGTAAAGAAAATATAAGGATAAAATCAAACACTTTGATAAAATCAAAACAGAAGTTAACAAACTTAAAATTAAATGTTAAAGATAACATATTAAACAAAAATAATCTAGAAAATTCAAAATTAACAATCAATAAAAAGTTAAAAGATAAACCCTTAAAAAAAAATTATAATTCAAACAATTTAATTAACTCAAAATTAAATAAAAACCTAAACTTTAAAAATAAGCTACTAAAGAAAGATAAGTCAATTAACCCAATAAAATTAAAATTAAAAGAAAATTTAAATATTAAATATACTCTTTTAAAGAAAGATAATTTGACCAATTTAATTAATTCAAAATTAAAAACTTAAATTTAAATTACAAATTAAACATTAAAACTTAACTAAAACTAACTCTAATTATACAAGAAATCTTAAAAATAAAAATCAACAATTTAGGGGGAGGCTCCAGAATAGCTGGCACCTCCAAAAAATAATTTACCCGACAGGGTAACCGAAACAAACTTACCCGGTAGGGTACCCAAAAACCAACCTACCTGGCAGGGTAGTTAGGAATAGAATAAACAGGGACAAAAAGTTTAACTTGACAAGTAGTACTGGTGAAGTTTTGGATGATAGTACGTTGGGGAAGCTTGGGCATCGCATGTCTAGAAAGATATGGCTTCGATCTGGTGCATTTGGCCAAGTGGAACTGACCGAAGCTACCCCTTACGGATCCTAACTAGGTAGACCAAGGTTTGGTACTAAGCTCCATGGATAGGACTATTCGGAAAACCTCGAAGGGTTGGTTACTTCTAATGATGTCGAGGTGACTCACCAAGCTTAGAAGTTTATCCGAAGAATGCCTATTTGTTGAGACCAAAGCCAAACCTGAATCTAACACAAGTTAAACCAAACTCTGTAATTAAATCTAATTCATCTCACAAAATTATAGGATTCCCTGATTGATAATCTAGATCGGGTGAGAAGAATAAGGATTAAATTAAATAATTTTCAAATTAAAATTAATTTTCAAATTTCAAATACTTTAAAAACTATTTTTAAATTTCTTTAAAATCTATTTTAAAAATTCTTTAAAAACTATTTTTAAAATTCTTTAAAAACTATTTTAAAATTCTTTAAAAACTATTTTAAAAATTCTTTAAAAACTATTTTAAAAATTCTTTAAAAAAAAAACTATTTTTAAAATTCTTTAAAAACTATCTTAAAAATTCTTTAAAAACTGTTTTTAAAATTCTTTAAAAATTATTTGAAAAATTCTTTTAAAGCTATTTGAAAAATTCTTTAAAAACTATTTTTAAAAATTCTTTAAAAAAATTATTTTAAAAATTCTTTAAAAACTATTTTTAAAAATTCTTTAAAAAAATTATTTTAAAAATTCTTTAAAAACTATCTTAAAAATTCTTTAAAAACTGTTTTTAAAATTCTTTAAAAATTATTTGAAAAATTCTTTTAAAGCTATTTGAAAAATTCTTTAAAAACTATTTTTAAAAATTCTTTAAAAAATTATTTTAAAACTTCTTTAAAAACTATTTTAAAAATTCTTTAAAAACAATTTTAAAAATTCTTTAAAAACTATATTTAAAAATTATTTTAAAATTTCTTTAAAAACTATTTTTAAAATTATTTAAAAAACTATTTTAAAAATTCTTTAAAAAACTATTTTAAAAATTCTTTAAAAAAAACTATTTTAAAAATTCTTTAAAAAACTATTTTAAAAATTCTTTAAAAAACTATTTTAAAAATTCTTTAAAAAACTATTTTAAAAATTCTTTAAAAACTATTTTAAAAATTCTTTAAAAAAACTATTTTAAAAATTCTTTAAAAAACTATTTTAAAAATTCTTTAAAAACTATTTTAAAAATTCTTTATAAACTATTTTTAAAAATTCTTTAAAAAACTATTTTAAAAATTCTTTAAAAAAAACTATTTTAAAAATTCTTTAAAAAACTATTTTAAAAATTCTTTAAAAAACTATTTTAAAAATTATTTAAAAAACTATTTAAAAAATTCTTTTAAAACATTTTAAAAATTATTTTAAAAACTATTTTAAAAACTCTTTTAAAAATCGTTTAAAAAAAAAAAACTTTAAAAAATTCTTTTAAAAATTATTTTAAAACATTTTAAAAACTCTTTTAAAAATCATTTTAAACTTTAAAAATTTCTTTTTTTATTTTAAAACATTTTAAAAATTATTTTAAAAACTCGTTTAAAAAATGATTTTAAAATTTTTTTAAATTATTTTAAAACATTTTTAAAAATTATTTTAAAAACTCTTTTAAAAATCATTTTAAAAAAAAAAACTTTTAAAAATTATTGTTATTTTAAAAAATTATTTTAACTTAAAAATTATTTTAAAAATTACTTAAAAAAAAAACTTTTAAAAATCATTTAAAAAATATTTTAAAAATCATTTTAAAACTATCTAAAAATTTTGTATCATTTTGAATGAAATTTTGTTAACTTAAAAATAGTAATAATAAATTATTTCTATAGATTATTTTCACTTTAAAAATTATTATTTTGACTTTAAACTCATTTTTAATCTTAAACATCATTTTAACCTTAAAATTAATTTTTAATTTGACTTATCTAAAAATTAAATCTTAAATTAAAACTTAATATTGAAATTACAATTAAAATTAAAATTTTTGAAATTAAACTTAAACTTAAATCAACCACTAATATTAATTTAAATCTAAAATCAAAACTGAATCAAACATATGTTAATTGACATAAAACATATTATAAAAATCATTTTAAATTCCTTTTAAATGCGGTTTTAGAAATCCCTTTAAAATTTTTTTTATAACTAACACTTTCATTGACCAGCTCAATCAAGTAATATGAAATTTAAATTATTTCACTAAGTATTAAATTATTAAATCAAGTAAAAACTATTCAATAAATTATTGATAATGCTTAACTGTTATTGAATTAATAAAATCTTATCTTATTTAACCTTAAACTAAAGTTAAGCACCTGAATCTAAAATTAATTAATAATTGATTAATCAAATTCAAATAAACAGTTATACCAAGGATACAGAGATAATAATATATGTATTACTAAATTAGACAAATGTGTTAGGGCTTTGAAATTTAACACAACCAAACCTTAGTATTAAAGGGGAGATATTAAATTAAGGGGAGTAACCAATTCAGGGGGAGGTTCAATTTCTTTTAAATCCCCTAGAAAAATTAATAAATAAGGAGGATTAATAAATTAAAGGAATATCAAATTAAAGGAATATCAAATTCAGGGGAAGGTTTATTTTTTAATTATCTCCTTAAGCGTTTTTTTAATCACTCTTTTTAAAATCTCTCTAGAAAATTCTACCTCATTTAAAAAAAAAAAAAATTACTTTGAGTATTTTTAGCAAATATTTTCAAAATTTAATGTCAGGTTCAGGGGGAGAAATAAAACTAATTCAGTTTTTCAAATCGAATTTTAAACTTAATTTTGAAAATCAAAGTTTAAAAATCAATTTTCAAAATCAACCTGTTTAAAATTGTGAAATTTTTTTTAAATCACAAACTTTTTATCCTTTTTACTTAGTCTTTGAAAACTGAATTTTTCAAGTATTTTAAACCATGGTTTTGAACCTAGTACTTTTAAACTTTGAAAATTTGATTTTGGAAAACAAATTTTACAAAAACATTCTAAAAATATGATCTTACTTTTACCAAACTCCTTTGAAAACTAAAAGCGTTTCAAAGTTGAAACTTGTTTTGAAAATTTAAACTTGATCTTGAAATTTAGACCTTATACACTTATGTTTGAAAATTAGACTATCTAAACTTAGCAATTTTTCTAAAAGCTAAAAACTAATGCTTTAAACAAGTTTTCAATTTGACTATTTTTTTAACTAGCTGTTAAAAATTGTACTTTTATCAGTATCTTTGACTTTTTGAACTAAACTTTTTATTACTCTACACTATGCTTGTTTACCCCTGCTTTTTTTTTTTTTTTTTTTTTTGAAAGTCTAAGAATGGAAATTTTGAAAACAAACAAGTTTAGCCTATAAGTTGATAAAATCATTTTTGAAAAGATTTTTGAAATTTCCTAGGCTATTGAGCACATCCCTAATTGTCGTCGTAAGTTGCTAAATTCACTTTCAGGGAGTGGTTTTGTAAAAATGTCAGCTAAATTTGATTTAGACTCAATGTACTTGAGTTCAATATCACCTTTAGTAACATGATCCCTGATGAAGTGATGCCTAACTTCAATATGTTTGGTTCTTGAATGATGCACAGGATTCTTAGTTAAGTTAATCGAACTTATATTATCAATTAATACTTTTACATTTGTGATATTTAAGTTGAAATCTTTTAGAGTATGCATCATCCATAATATTTGTGCAACACACTCGCCTATAGCTATGTATTCTGACTCAGTTGTAGATAGTGCAACACAGTGTTGCTTTCTACTAAACCAGCTGACAAGGGATGGACCAAGTAGTTGGCATCCACCACTTGTGCTTTTGATGAATGCCAAAGGGGGAGGGTTAGGTGGTTAAGTTAGAGCAACTAAATGCAAACTTGAAAAACTAACTTAAAAATCTTGAAAATCATGCTTGATTTTTGTATATATTTATCACTAACTTAACCAGGTTGTCATTCCATCAAAAAGGGGGAGATTGTTGGTGCGGTTAGCACTAACGGTTTAACTCAGGTTTTGATGAATGACAAATCAGGTTAAGTTAGGTTTGTCGTTATCTAACACTCTGATCGAGTGTGCAGGATAAGACCAGACGGGTCGACGGGCTGACCGGATGTCTGGCACGAAGTCCAGCTAGGTCGACGGGCTGACCGGATAGCTGACAAGAAGTCCAAGCGGGTCGACGGGCTGACCAGGAGAAGTCCGCTAGGTCGACGGGCTGACCGGATAGTGGCGAAGTCCAAGCGGTCGACAGGTGCCGGGACGCTTGGCGAAGTCCAGACGGTCGGGGTGGCCGGACGTCCGGCGGTAAGTAAGGTAAGTCACGGAGGGGAGTGCGAGACGCGTTCCGGAAAGGGAACATTGGCGCCGATCCGGCTTAGATCCATTTGGATATCTAAGTCGAGATCGTGACTAGATTCCGGTCTCGGAAAGACGGAATCTAAGTCATACTTTGCTTATCTATAAAACTGTGCAACAATCTTGCTGCAGGGTACATTTGCCTCGGACTAACCTTTTCTTGCGGGAGAAGGACTTTCGGAGAAGAGGTCCCGCGAGGGGATCCGGCGGGAGGCAAGTTTTATCCCGATTGCGGCCGCCACGTGGAGCTCACTGGTTGGACCTGCCACGTCCCACCAGGGCGCCTGGAAGGGATCCGAGGCGCCCTGAGCTTCATATAAAAGAAGGGGCAAGGGTGGAGCTTCAAAAAGAACTAAGAATCCAAGATCTGCTGCTCTGTGCTCTTGCGACGCTACGAAAAGCTCTCCGACTCGGTGCTGGTTTTGTTTTAATTCTATTGTCGGTATTTTCTTTATCTGTCAATTCTTGTACTTAACTCTGTAATATTCGAATTGATAGTGATTGCCCAACGAAAGTGGTCAAGGACCACGGGCCTTCGAGTAGGAGTCGTCACAGGCTCCGAACGAAGTAAAAAACACCTGTGTCTATTTTAGTTTTCCACTGCGTTTATACTCATCTTTATCGAATCGATATTCACCCCCCCCCCTCTATCGAATCCAACGGTCTTACAGAAAGTTATCTCTAAAAATTAAAATCTCTTTCAATCTACAAATAAGGAAAGATATCAAATCTTTTCTTAATCTTTTGTAGAAACTTATAAAAGAGAATATTTAATTTTTAAACTCTCTTTTAAATAATGAACATGTTTAAAAAGTAAAGTTTTCTTAAAATTTAAAATCCACCTTTTAATCAATAAATAAGGAAAGATTTCAAATTTTTAAACTCTCTTTTAAATATGTGGATGATTTACAAATAAGAAAAGTTTTTAATAAAAATTAAAATATTCCTTTTAATCTACAAATAAGGAAAGAGATTAATCTCTTCTCTTAATCTTTTGTAGAAAGCTATAAAAGGAAATTTTAATTTTTAAACTCTCTTTTAAATCATGATATCCACATAAGAAATAATTTTAATAAAAAAAACTCTTTTAATATTCTAGTGGCCGGCCACCTAAGCTTGGGACCCAAGCTTTGGCCGACCACCTACATGACTCATCCACTTGGTCTTGGCCGGCCCTAACTTGGGTTCCAAGCTAGCTTGGCCGGCCCCATTGGATGGGTAAGAAGGTGGGTATGCGGTGGGTATAAATCTCTATATACTAGAGGCTACGATAGGGACTGAGAGGAGGAATTGGTTTTGATCTCCCGATAAAATTAAGCATCTCGTGCTCGCCCCGAACACACAACTTAATTTTATCAATAATAATTCATTCCACTAGAGAACTATTATTGAACTACCGCACCAATCCCAAATTACATTTTGGGCTCCTTCTTATCATGAGTGTGTTAGTCTCCCTGTGTTTAAGATAACAAATGTCCACTAATTAAGTAAGTTACTGACAACTCACTTAATTAATATCTAGCTCCAAGAGTAGTACCACTCTGTTAGGACCAAAAGTAGCTAGAGGGGGGGGTGAATAGCTCGTCGCGTGCTCGTTGCTCGGTGTTGCTTGTTTCTTCAAGAATGCGCAGCGGAAAATACATAAACAAACACAAACACGCTAACACTAGGAGTTTACTTGGTATCCATCTCCAACGGAGATGACTAATCCAAGGATCCACACCACGCACGCACCCTCCACTATGAAAACACTCCTTTTCGGTAACTACCGCGGGCGGAGAAGCCCTACAAGACTCTCAGTACAAGAAGAAAGGAAAGGGAAACAAAATACAAGCTTACAAGCTTACAATGAGTACAAAACCCTAACCCTAGCTTCTCTTCTTGCCTTTGATCCGCCTCTTGACTTGGAAAGCTTCCAAGATCCTTCAAGAACTGGCGATCTGATCTTTGAGAGCGCTGTGGAGGAGTAGGCGAGAGCTCTGGAGTGAATCGGAGAAGTTCTTTTTGCAGCCATCGAACGCCTGCAGCTATAAACGACGCCAACGGTCGGATCCCGATCGATTCGAATGTTCCCAATCGATCGGGGAGGCTTTGGATCGATCCACGGATCGATCCAGAGCGCCTCTGTGCTCTGGAAATGCGCCTGGATCGATCCACGGATCGATCCAGCGCTTATCGCGCGAAGCAGCCGCGTCCCAATCGATCCACTGATCGATTGGGACATCTGGATCGATCCACGGATCGATCCAGAAGCTCTCTGTTCGCTGGGACAGGTCTGGATCGATCCACTGATCGATCCAGTACTTGGTTTTTGTCCAAAACCAAGTCCCAAACATCCCTAACCAACATTCGGTCAACCTTGACCTGTTGGTATGTCATGCCTAGCATCTAGTCACTCCCTTGACCTGCTAGGACTCCCTTACCAAGTGTCCGGTCAATCCCTTTGACCCACTTGGACTTTTCTCTGTGCCAAGTATCCGGTCAATCCCTTTGACCTACTTGGACTTTTCTCTGTGCCAAGTATCCGGTCAATCCCTTTGCCCTACTTGGACTTTTCTCAGTGCCCAGTATCCCGTCAATCCCTTGTCCTACGGATTTCCTCACCACTGTCCGGGCTTTCACCTAGCTTCACTCACTAGGGTTTTCCATCTGCCTAGCTTCACTCACTAGGACTTTCACCTAGCTTCACTCACTAGGGTTTTCACTCTGCCTAGCTTCACTCACTAGGACTTTCACCTGGCTTCACTCACCAGGATTTCCATCTGCCTAACTTCACTCACTAGGACTTTCACCTGGCTTCACTCAATATCTTATTGTCAAACATCTAAACCTAAACCAAGACTCAGCTTGGTTACCCAGGTCAACCTTGACCTGAGGGATATTGCACCAACAATCTCCCCCTTTTTGATGTTTGACAATACCACAATAACACTTACAATCCCATATGTAAGTTAGGCTAATCCCATAGCCTCCTTCTTCATGCCACTAGGTAATGAAAGCATAAATTAAGCTCTTCATTCTCCCCCTAAGAGGGCAAACTCCCTCTAGGTAATGAAAGCCTAACTTACTCCCTTTCATGAGTCCTTTCATTCTCCCCCTATGAGCTTCCCATAGGTAATGAAGGACTAAGCTTAACCATACATTCTCCCCCTATTGGCACACATCAACCCATCGTTGGACACACATCAACCCATGCTCCAATTCTGGGCACACTTCAACAAATCCATTTGTTGAAGACTCTCCCCCCGAAGAGTTGCTCATCGTTGTTCACAACATCACTCGTTGTGATCAACACGATAATGAAGGTCCCATACCCTTCATTTATCCTTAACCTCTCCCTCAATGTTGACAAATACCCAACCTTGAGCATTTTCAACCACTTGAGTGTCCACTTGAAATAATGAGGATATCCACTCCCCATTTTTCCCATTTCAAGTTTAAATGCTCAACCTTGAGCAAGTTCACAACAGAAGGTTAACCACCTTCCAAGGTTCATGAAAAATAATTTTCATGTCTTTAAAGAGTCCCTCCCCCTAAAGACATGGTGGTAACTTCTGTCATTGCACCAACAATGACTTGGAATCCCTAAAACATTAGGAAACCCAAATTTGGAAGTTTTGAGGTTCAAATATTCAAAATTTGAAACAACCTCAACCTAAACTTCTACTTAGTCTTCGTTAACCAATCCATCCTTGTTTTCAACATGAAAACACCCTTTGTATGTATACAAATGTATTTAAGGGATTTGGAATGGTTACCTAGACTCAAAGAGGTTCAAAGATGCTGAAATCAGGCCTTCCCAGCCAAAATCAGCAACTTGGATCGATTGGAGTTGGGTTCCAATCGATTGAACCTTTCTGAATCGATCCACTGATCGATTCAGACTCCCTGGATCGATCGGCTGATCGATCCAGCGAGCTTCTGCTCGCGGAATTACCTTCTGAATCGATCCACGGATCGATTCAGGCACTCCAATCGATCCATGGATCGATCGGAGCTCTGATAGTTGCTGAAATTCCATTTCAGTCAACTTCAGAAACCCCTAGAAAATTCTACAAAAATCCAAAAATCATGAAATTTCGTGTAGACATTATTTAGGGCATACTTAATCATGGAAAAATAGTTTTCTATGAAAATACATCATATTTTCAAAGATTGACACAAACTTGAAAACTTGCAAAAACTTTAGTGTTTTTCTTCAAGTTTGTGTCTAACTATTCAATGGTGATTACTATCAAAAGATAGCCTTCACCAAGGTTTTCCAAAAACATTTTAAAACCATTTTCAAAACCAATATCCCATCACATGCCTTGGGCTCAATGCACATGACTTGTACATTAGCTTTCCCAATGATTGGAAAACACATAATTATGTGTTTTGATGAACTTAAAACTCAAAGGAATGCACTAAATCAACATCTTGAGCTTTGTTCATCATCCTAACATCTCACTTGTATATAATGTGCACTGAAACACATACAAGTCATCTTATAGGTCTTTGTGAGATGTAAGATTTTGGTTTTGCCCTATTCTAGGGATCATGCATATCTATCTAGGCATTTTGAGAGGTAGACATCCACAAAGGATGTTACTTGTTGATTTACTTGTTAAACAAATGTCACTTGTTTATTTCACTTGTTGTAAACAAATGCCACTTGTTTAACTAATGCCATATGTCCTTAATTTTTAAGGAAATAAACATAATGCATGATAATGTTATGACATACATCAAAATAAAATAGCTTTCAAAAGAAAGATTCCTATAACTACATGATGTATGTATGGCATGACATGGTATTTTTGTATTTTTCATGATAAGTCATGAATGCAAAATACAAATAAGATAAAATATGATGTCATGGCATATTATGAGCAAACAATCATGGCATGGTTTAGCATAAATAAAATATACCTAGATTACCTATCTAAGTATCATTAATCTTAGCTAATCCTAAAACTTAAACCCTAGATTGCCCTAAAGTGCTTCAAGAAAATGCCAAAGCCTAAGTTTGCATTTCTTATTCCCTTGATTAATTTATGCCAATTAAAATAAACATGTCCTCAAATGTTGGCATATTCCATTTTTCCTCAAGAGTAGCACTTTTAAATTTAAGGCCCGGATTGCCTTAAATTGCCTAAGAACATACCATAAACCCAACTTGATAGTTCTTATTAATTTTCCAATATGTGCCATTTAAGATAAAATCAATACTTCTCCAATTTGGCACATTTACTCTTTCAAGGAGTAATCATTAATTCCATTTCATTTTCAAAGGTTAACTAAAACCTTGAAAATGCTCCTTGAGTGTCAATTTCCTCAAAGTTGGGTTAACTACCCTTCTAATCGGAGTTGACACTCTCTAACCCATCTATGGGGTAGAGAAGATGCTCCTAGGAACCCAACACCTATTGGTGCTCCTTGGATGCTCTAGGTACTCACTAGGGATAACTTCCCTAGATACCTTCCTAGTGACCTTGTTGGGCCTCTTAGAAGCCTTGGTCACATTTTCTAGGTCAACTCTAGGGATAACCTCCCTTGTGACCTTGTTTGTGACTTTCTTAGACTTCTTAGAAGTCTTAGTCACATTTATTGCAAAAATACTCTTAGGGATGACTTCCCTAGTATTCTTGGCTTGACCACTAGACCTAGGGTTTGTTCCATAACTATATGGAACTCTATGGTAAGAGGGCACATCCTTCTTAGCCTTTGGTTTGTATCCCAAACCTCTATGGCCATTGGATGACTTTTGTACCCCTAAACCTAGGTTATGCTCATTTTGCCCTAATAGGATATTTTCCATCCTTTTTAGGGTCTTTTCCATTTTATCAAGTCTTGACCTCAAGACTTGATTTTCCATCACTAAGTCCTTAGTTTTTGGTTTTCCATTAAGTTCATGAGCATTTTTGTTTCTAGGCTTGTATCTTACATCCTTAGAGTTATCGCCTAGGTTTTTACCTACATTCCTAGCCTTAGGGATAGTAGTTTTGGCATGTAGGGCCACATGCTTTTCCTTAAAGCCCTCATGCTTCCTATTCTTATGGTAAATCGCATTAAAATGATAAAAGTTAGAACCATCATGCTTTTACCATAATGTAAAGGAGTAGGCTCAATAAATGTTACCTTCTTCTTTACCTTGGAGGCTCCCCCTTGCCTAGTGCCTCCTTGAGCCTTGACCACCTTCTTCCCCTTGGGGCATTGACTTCGGTAATGCCCCTTTTGATTGCAAGAGAAGCATATAATATGCTCCTTGCTCTTCTTTGTGTTGGGAATGATCTCCTTGGGCTTCGCCTTGCCCTTTTGTGCCACTTGGCCCTTCTTCTTGGCCAATTTAGGACACTTGCTCTTATAGTGCCCATGTTCCCTACACTCAAAACATATTATATGATTTTTATTATTAATTGAAATGTTTATACCTCTGCTTGCAGGGGTGGCATCTTTTTCTTTGGATCCGTAGGTAGAAGCTTCCTCTTGATCGGACCTTGATTCTCCTCCATTTGATTTTTCTTGACTTTTGGAGGTAGAAGCTTCTTCCTCCTCTTCTTCTCTTGACCCGGATGTAGAAGCTTCTTCTTCTTCTTGCTCCGGTGTCACCAAGGATTGCTCCCCCTCAATCCTAGAGGTGGAGGCTTCATCATCTTGAATGTGAAACAAGGAGTATGCTCCCTCCTTGTTCCCTTCGGTGCATTCCCTTGAGGATGAAGCTTCTTGGATTTCCTCTTCTTCGGAGGTTGAGTATCTCTCAACCTCGGAGTCCTCCTCTTGGTCTTGCTCCAAAGAGTCACCCTCTCTGGATTCTTCATTATCTTGTACAGTGGAGGGGATCTCTTCATGAAGCTTAGCCAATTTGCTCCAAAGTTCCTTTGCATCTTCAAATTCTCCAATTTTGCAAAGAATGGTGCTTGGAAATAAATTGACCAAAAGCTTGGTCACATTGTCATTTGCCTCGCACCTTTGGACTTGCTCCGGGCTCCATTTGCTTTTCTTTAGAACTTTGCCCTTTGAATTTCTTGGAGCCTTGAAACCTTCCATTAGAGCAAACCATTGCTCTATCTCCATCATCAAGAAATTTTCAATTCTTGATCTCCAAGAATCGAAACTTGCCGATGTGTATGGTGGAGCCACCCTTGTGTCAAATCCAAGTCCATCTTGGAATTGCATCTTGAAGTTGAGCTTGATAAAATCTTGAACTTGAAGAATTTGCTCCAACTTCTTCACCCTCTAGCTTTTCTTATTATGCTTGACCCTTCCGGCGATGATTCCGGTGAAGAGCGGCCTCGCTCTGATACCACTTGTTAGGACCAAAAGTAGCTAGAGGGGGGGGGGGGGTGAATAGCTCGTCGCGTGCTCGTTGCTCGGTGTTGCTTGTTTCTTCAAGAATGCGCAGCGGAAAATACATAAACAAACACAAACACGCTAACACTAGGAGTTTACTTGGTATCCATCTCCAACGGAGATGACTAATCCAAGGATCCACACCACGCACGCACCCTCCACTATGAAAACACTCCTTACCGAGGGCGGAGAAGCCCTACAAGACTCTCAGTACAAGAAGAAAGGAAAGGGAAACAAAATACAAGCTTACAAGCTTACAATGAGTACAAAACCCTAACCCTAGCTTCTCTTCTTGCCTTTGATCCGCCTCTTGACTTGGAAAGCTTCCAAGATCCTTCAAGAACTGGCGATCTGATCTTTGAGAGCGCTGTGGAGAGCTCTGGAGTGAATCGGAGAAGGTTCTTTTGCAGCCATCGAACGCCTGCAGCTATAAACGACGCCAACGGTCGGATCCCGATCGATTCGAATGTTCCCAATCGATCGGGGAGGCTTTGGATCGATCCACGGATCGATCCAGAGCGCCTCTGTGCTCTGGAAACGCGCCTGGATCGATCCACGGATCGATCCAGCGCTTATCGCGCGAAGCAGCCGCGTCCCAATCGATCCACTGATCGATTGGGACATCTGGATCGATCCACGGATCGATCCAGAAGCTTTCTGTTCGCTGGGACAGGTCTGGATCGATCCAGAGCCTGGATCGATCCACGGATCGATCCAGCACTTGGTTTTTGTCCAAAACCAAGTCCCAAACATCCCTAACCAACATTCGGTCAACCTTGACCTGTTGGTATGTCATGCCTAGCATCTAGTCACTCCCTTGACCTGCTAGGACTCCCTTACCAAGTGTCCGGTCAATCCCTTTGACCCACTTGGACTTTTCTCTGTGCCAAGTATCCGGTCAATCCCTTTGACCTACTTGGACTTTTCTCTGTGCCAAGTATCCGGTCAATCCCTTGACCTACTTGGACTTCCTGGCACCAGATGTCCGATCATCCTTGATCCATCTGGATTTTCCCTTGCCTGGCTTCACTCACCAGGGCTTTCACCTAGCTTCACTCACTAGGGTTTTCCATCTGCCTAGCTTCACTCACTAGGACTTTCACCTAGCTTCACTCACTAGGGTTTTCACTCTGCCTAGCTTCACTCACTAGGACTTTCACCTGGCTTCACTCACCAGGATTTCCATCTGCCTAGCTTCACTCACTAGGACTTTCACCTGGCTTCACTCAATATCTTATTGTCAAACATCTAAACCTAAACCAAGACTCAGCTTGGTTACCCAGGTCAACCTTGACCTGAGGGATATTGCACCAACACACTTAACTTCATCTTCATGTCGGACTAAGTCCACCTGCAGGATTTAACATGACAATCCTTATGAGCTCCTCTTGGAGACATTCTCAACCTAGATTACTAGGACACAATTTCCTTCTATAATCAACAACACACACTATAAGTGATATCATTTTCCCAACTTATCGGGCTTATTGATTCATCGAACTAAATCTCACCCATTGATAAATTAAAGAAATAAATATCAAATATATGTGCTTGTTATTATATTAAGATTAAGAGCACACACTTCCATAATAACTGAGGTCTTTGTTCCTTTATAAAGTCAATATAAAAGAAACGACCTCTAATGGTTCTACTCAATACACTCTTAGTGTACTAGTGTAATTATATAGTTAAGATAAACTAACACCTAATTACACTACGACCTTCCAATGCTTTGTTCCTTTCCATCATGGTCGTGAGCTACTGTTTATAATTTATAAGGTACTGATAACATGATCTTCTGTGTGTGACACCACACACCATGTTATCTACAATATAAATTAATTGAACAACTACATTTATCACAAATGTAGACATTTGACCAATGTGATTCTTATTTCTAGATAAATGTTTTATACCAAAAGCTAGGCTTTTAGTATACATTCTAACAATAGTCGCCGGTTCGACTCTAAGATTTAACGTCGCTGCTCGATGGTCTTCAGGTCGGAGGGTTTATACTCGCCGGTTCGACTCTAAGATTTAACGTCGTTGCTCGACGGTCTTCAGGCCGGAGGGTTTATAGTCGCCGGTTCGACTCTAAGATTTAATGTCGCTGCTCGACGGTCTTCAGGCCGGAGGGTTTATAGTCGCCGGTTCGACTCTAAGATTTAACGTCGCTGCTCGACGGTCTTCAGGCCGGAGGGTTTATAGTCGCCGGTTCGACTCTAAGATTTAACGTCGCTGCTCGACGATCTTCCGGCTGGAGGGTTTATAGTCGCCGGTTCGACTCTAAGATTTAACGTCGCTGCTCGACGGTCTTCAAGCCGGAGGGTTTATACTCGCTGGTTTGACTCTAAGATTTAACGTCGCCGGTTCGACTCTAAGATTTAACGTCGCTGCTCGACGGTCTTTTGGCCGGAGGTTTTATAGTCGCCGGTTCGACTCTAAGATTTAACGTCGCTGCTCGACGGTCTTCAAGCCGGAGGATTTATAATCGCCGGTTCGACTCTAAGATTTAACATCGCTGCTCGACGGTCTTCCGGCCGGAGGGTTTATAGTCGCCAGTTCGACTCTAAGATTTAACGTAGCTGCTCGACGGTCTTCAAGCCGGAGGGTTTATAGTCGCCGATTCGACTCTAAGATTTAACGTCGCTGCTCGACGGTTTTCAATCTGGAGGGTTTATAGTCGCCGGTTCGACTCTAAGATTTAACGTCGCTGCTCGACGGTCTTCCGGCCGGAGGGTTTATAGTCGCCGGTTCGACTCTAAGATTTAGCGTCGCTGCTCGACAGTTTTTAGTAATGAGCTTACATCTCGGATAATATACGCCCGGTCGAACGACACGGGGTCTTCGCCATCGAGCCTATGACTCGGATAATATACGCCTGACTGAACGGCACGGGATTTTCGCCATCGAGCCTATGGCTCGGATAATAAATGCCCGGCCGAATGACACGGGGTCTTCGCCATCGAGCCTATGGCTCGGATAATATGCGCTCGGTCGAACGACACGGGGTCTTCGCCATCGAGCCTATGGCTCGGATAATATACACCTGGCTGAACGGCACGGGGTCTTCGTCATCGAGCATGTGGCTCGGATAATATACGCCCGGCCGAACGGCACGGGGTCTTCGTCATGCCTTCATACAGCTACCCGCTGGGCGCACAATACTCATGCCTTAGCTGCTTTGTTCTTATAACTTTCATTCCTGCAGCCAAAGGATACATTCGAACGAAATATTCATGAAATATATTACATAGGCGCACCTTTCATCCAGCCTGATAGGGCTAGAGGTGGTTTGCGCTCCATGGTCTCTCTGGTCGTCGTCCATCCTCATCTTCCATGTAGTAGGCTCCCGATCTGAGCTTCTTGACGACTTTGAAGGGTCCTGCTCATGGAGCCTCCAGCTTGCCTACTTCCCCGACCAGCTTTACTTTCTTCCAGACCAAGTCACCCACCTGGAATGCTCGGGGAATTACGCGGTGGTTGTAGTTCTGCTTCATTCTCTGCCTGTAGGCCATCAGCCGGACGGACGCTTTAGCTTGCTCTTCGTCGATCAAATCTCGACTCGCGGCATTTTCCGAGTGGACTTGGCCTCGGCTCGGAACATCTCCACATAGCATCTTCGAGCTGCCAGCTGATCTCCCCGCACCTCCCCTACTTGATCTTCCACCGGGAACTTGATCTTCTGGCAGAAGGTAGAGACGACCGCTCAGAACTCGTTGAGAGCCGGTCGCCCCAAGATAACGTTGTACGCAGAAGGAGCATCAACCACGATGAAGCTGGTGGTCCTTGTCCTTCTGAGCGGCTCCTCTCCCAACGAGATAGCCAGCCGGACCTGGCCGACCGGCAAGACTTCGTTCCCAGTGAACCCGTAGAGGGGGTTGTCATCGGCAGTAGCTCAGCTTGGTCGATTTGCAGTTGGTCGAAGGCCTTCTTGAATATTATGTTGACCGAGCTGCCTGTGTCAATGAAAATGTGGTGAATAGTATAGTTAGCTATTACCGCTCGAATGATCAGGGCGTCATCGTGAGGGACTTCGACCCCCTCGAGGTCGCTAGGCCCGAAGCTGATCTCGGGTCCGCTCGTCGTCTCCTGGCTGCAGCCGACTGCATGTATCCTTAGCTGCCTTGCGTGTGCCTTCCTGGCTTTATTGGAGTCTCCTCCGGTCGGGCCTCCGGCAATGATGTTGATCTCGCCTCGAGATGCGTTGCCCCTATTTTCCTCCTCTCGAGCGGACGGTCGAGGTCATTCATGCGATACCTGATGGTGGGCTCCGGGCTATTGACGATGCTGCCGCTCGGGGGATCTCCTTTCTATCCTTTGAACAGGGCTCCGTTGGTAATGTCGCCGGTCTGGTGAAGGTGATCGGCGGTGGTAGCTCCTTGGCGCAGGATGAGCGATGGGGGGAAGGCTCCGACAGTCGCGGGTGTTGTGAGTAGCTGACTGATGGAGTGAACAAAACATCGGGGTCCATACCTTCCCCTTGGGCTTGGGTCGATCAGCCGCGACTTGCTGGACGGCGTACGACCGAGTGTGCTGATAAGGACGGGCGGCTTCAGCTCGCGGTCCTCTGGGGGGCTGGTGACTAACGGGCTGCTTTCGTTCGGTGGGAGCTGGTTGGTCATTCAGGGCTTCCTTTCTTCTCGCCGCCTGGGCTTCCTCCACATTGATGTATTCGTTGGCCTTATGCAGCATGTGGTCGTAGTCCCGAGGCGGCTTCCGGATGAGCGAGCAGAAGAAATCACCGTCCACGAGCCCTTGCGTGAACGCGTTCATCATTGTTTCCAAGGTGACCGTTGAAATGTCCATGGCCACCTGGTTGAAGCGCTGGATGTACGCTCGGAGCGGCTCCCTCGTGCCTTGCTTGATGGCGAATAGATTGACGTTGGTTTTCTGATGGCGCCTGCTGCTCCCAAAATGATGGAGGAACGCCGTCGGAATTCTTTGAAACTTGTGATGGATCCATCCGGCAGCCTCCGAAACCACCGATGCGCCGACCCCGAGAGGGTGGTGAGGAATACTCGGCACTTCACACCATCTGTGTATTGATGCAGAGTGACAGTGCTGTCGAACTTACCCAGATGGTCGTCTGGGTCGATTGTCCCGTTATATTCCCCGATCGCAGGGGGCACATAATGCTTCGGCAGTGGATCACGAAGAATGACATCTGAAAACTGCCGGTTGATCCGCTCGGGTGACGCGTCCGTTCGAGGCGCCTTTCCTTTTCTGCTGCTGCTCCACGATTTTTGCTGCTCGCGCCTAGATGAGTGCTTCGAGCTCCTCAGGAGAGAGCATTACCAGAAGTTGACGTCCAGCTTCTTTCATCTTCTTGGCTCGGATTCAGGTGCGTTCCCACATATGGCGCCAATTTGATCCTGTCCGAGTGCTGAGTCGACGGACGCTGGGGACGAGGCATGCTCCGCTGTCTCCGACTGGTGGTGTAGATCTCCGGCGAACCTGCAAAGAAGCCGAGCCGGGAGGGGTTTCCCGGCGACGGCCCTCCGACGCTCAAGTCAGACAACGAGAATTGAGAAAGGCAGCGTTACTGTGGCTACAGTAAAAATTTGCGTATACCTTCGTCGACGTCTGGGGATCCTTATATAGGACCCCGGGGAGGTGCGGACACGTTTCTCGATGCGTGCACGCTTCCCTAAACATATCTTAACGAGTCCATGTCAGAAAAGTACCTCTGACTCCATTCCGCAATCGTCCGAGCATATCTCGGATGTAACAGTGGAAGCTTCTACCGTATGATCCTGTGTATGGCTCGACCGTCAACTCTGCTACCTGTCGGCGGCAGACGCCTCGAGGATGATGTTATCCCCTGTCTCATTTGTCCTCTTGCGCTTCCTGTCTGTTCTAGGGCCGAGCGGTTCGGACGCTCGGCGGACATATCACTTCTGCCTCGGACGTATGCTCAGATGAGATTGCTCCTGCCTGTCTTTGTTGCCTTGTGCCCCGGTCGAACGGGCACCCCGCTCGGCCTTGAAACCTTTTTACCTAGAGCGTCGAAAACCCGACCCTTAGTTGGGTTGTCTTTTATTCGGCTCGGGGGATTCCCGGTCCTTCGGCCATCTCATTCCGGTCGGTCGATGCCGGTCGGCCCTCTCAGTCTGGTCGGTCGGATCTCGGAGTTGAATCTCTTGACCTTTGATCTCTATGTGTCGTTGACCCTTCGCCAATGAGGATCCGGGATCCCCATCCTTACCACTAGATCAATAATAATTTGTGAAGTGAAATACTTAAAATTTTCACGTTCTTACGCCTATTGTTAAAATAATGTGTGGGCCGTCTGTGTTTTTTTTAGTTTTAATTTTGAAAAAAAATCTTTTATGATTTGCATAATGGCGTACTTTTATTTATAACCTAATTCTTGGCAAGTAATGTAAGCAAAAGTGAAATTTGTGGGTAGCTGAAATTAGGTTTTCCAATTTGGTCTTTGCGTGACGAGCCGTCCCGATGCTTCACCTTCACTCCCTAGTCCGCTGCCGTGCGCTCCTTCCATCGATCCAACTCCGTCACGTCTTCTTCTCCACCGGCGCTTCCGCATCCTCCTCAGTCGCTACCGCTTCTCCCGATCCTCACTTCCTTGTCGAGTACCTCGTGAATACATGCGGGTTCACCGCCGACGATGCTTCCAAGGTCTCCAAGTCGCGCCCCCGTTTTCGGTCCGCCGAGAAGGCCGACGCCGTTCTTGGATTTCTCAAATCTCAGGGCCTTGATGGCGCGAATCTCAGAAAGCTAATAACTTGGATGCCAAAATTGTTCGGCTGGGATGTGGAGACGAACCTCGCTCCAAAGTTCAAATTTTTGCGCGACATGGGGTTCTCTGAGTCCGACGCCGTCAATGCCATTATGCTGCATCCCGCCATTCTTTCCCTCAGCATCCAGAAAACGCTTCTCCCCAAATTGAAGTTTTGGGAAAGTCTTTTTGGATCCAAGGAGATCCTCCTCAAGAATCTCCGGAAGGGTAACAGGTTTATAAGCAACAGCATTGAGAATGTGGTACGCCCGAACTTGAACTTTTTACGGGATGAATGTGGTATTCCTGAAGAGCGAGTTTCTCTTGCCATTAAAAGGCACCCCAGTTTCATCGTGCTGAACCCAGATACCTTCCGGGCTCTGGTGGATAGAGCTGACGGGCTTGGAGTTCCCCGGGGATCTAGAATGTTCCTCTGGATCCTTTATGTGCTGCACGCGGTCAGCAGGGAAAAATTTGAAGCCCAAGTAAAGCTCATGAACAGTTTTGGTTGGTCGAACTCCGATTTCATTACTGCAATCAAGAAATATCCACAATTTTTAGGCCTTTCCATAGAGTTATTGCAGAGAAAGATGGAATTTTTGGTCAAGGATGTTGGGATTGCACCTTCAGACATTGCTTACCACCCGACACCTTTAGGATTAAGTTTGGAAAAGAGGTTAATTCCTCGATTTCGTGTGATGGAGATATTGAAATCTGAAGGGTTATGGACGTCAAGAAACAAGATACATGGATTTTTATCATCATCTGGTCCAAAATTTTTGCAGAAGTATGTGCTCCCTTACCAAGATATGCACCCCAAACTTCTTGAAGTCTTGTCTTGTGACGTGTAGCTGAGTTCAAAGGGAATAATCCAAACTGCTAATGAATGCTAGATTTATATAGGTTTGATTTTTATGACTGGATAAGCAATGATATTGAACCAATCTTGTCATAGTTTTCATATGTTGTACTTGCAGTATTCATATTATATATTATGAATGTAACTGGTACTGTAGGCATGAGGATATTAGGTTTTCTGCTTGCAGTATTCATATTCTATATTATGAATGTAACTGTTGTTGTAGGCATGAGGATGTTAGGTTTTCTGAGTTCCATTTTGCTATCTATTGAGTTGAAATGGATTTGTTTTAGGACCTTAGCAGTTGAACTCCTTCCAATTAGAAGATACTTGTTTTTAGAATCATCAAAGGCGATTTTTGCCCTCTTTCACAAACAGAGTTGGATTTAAGCCTGAAAACAATACCCATCTGCCAAAATTATAGAAAAATCATTTTTAATTTTCATATTCTATATTATACATGCCATTGTTTCTGTAGACATGAGGATGTTAGGCTTTCTGAGTTCCAGTTTGCAACTCGATTGAGTTAGACAGGATTTGTTTTTGGGATATGCCAGTTGAATTCCTTATAAGAGGAAATTTGTCTTATAGAATTATGAAAGGCGATTTCCCCCTTTTTGCATGTAGAGTCAGATGCAAATTATGAAATATGCTGAACCTATTTTCTTTCAAATTAGTCGGAACATCAACCGGTTTAATACTTTTGAAAGTTGAAGGAGCTTAGAATTCACATTGCAAGCTCCTTTGAGCTTTACAGAAAGTGATATTCTTATTATGAGGAAAGAGTTTATCACCTGCTTAAGTATTTGAATCAATGAGAACCGAAGGTACTAACAGTTAGAACTTACAGCTTCTTGTTCTTGCTGTTGTGGTGGTGTAGTGATGATAAACCTTCCCTGCACTAGCTTGTTTGGTTGTGCATATAAATAACTCATTCTTTTGGATATTTTGGATTAGTTTCAGCATTCCTGTGTGATAATTAAATTTCATTAGATGCAATATCCAGTAAATGCATTTCTTTAAGATGTAAAATTACTAGTAAAATGTTCATTACAGTGATAGGAATCATAGGTACTGCAGTGACTTTAGGGGCTAATAAATGGAACCTTAAAATATTTAAAGAATTGAAATTATTAACTCCTTTCATGCATAAAAATTTAAAAGTATATTTTATAAAAATATTCTTGCAAACTATTTTATATTAGTATAACACTTTATGTTAAATAAACGAAACCTTAAAAATTTAAATCAGGTGGTTATTTTCGGGGCAAAAATGAAAGGGTAAAAATTAAAAGGGTGTTCTAAATTATATAAATTATAAAAAAAATGCTCATTTAAAAAAACAATCAGATGTTTTAGTCTCATTATATCTTTTAATTGACGGTGTTATGGTAAGTACTGGTAATTGTTTCAATATGTTCTTTCGGGACGGTGCGATGGTTAAAATATGGGGTGTTATCATATGAGGTCTTGGGATCAAAACTCGGCATGACCGAGCATAACCTCTTCCATGTCTTGGCCATTTGTACTAATGGTTAGTAGTCATCCGTGATTTACTTCCTCCGTGTTGGCCTAGGGACGGGTTGACGGGGGCGCTGAGGGCGAGCGAATCACCTTTTGCCTCATGATAATTGTTTTAATATATAATAGTAGTTGTTACAATATGTAACAATTATCAAATAGCTATTATAATGTTATTTTTTATTTTCAATAGCATTGAAAGTAAAAAATAATAATCCAATTAATCTCATTGACTATATCTCTGGAGGTGATTGGTCCGGTCCCACGGACAAAAATGATAATCCCAGGGTGACTGGCCCGGTCTGACGGAAATTTTCCATCGGCCACCAGGATAAATCGGGAAGCGCACGCGGTGATCAACTCAGAAGCCCAGTATCCTTTGATTACACTCCCCATTTAGAGAAAAAATTCTTACGCCGTAGCTGAGGTTCAAACTGTGAATATCTGGGAGACAACATGAATATCTTATCGCGATATCATGACCCCGAGGACATTTTCAATGCTATTGTAGTAGTTATGTTTAGTTGTTACAACATATAAAAGTTTCTAAGTAATTATTCTAATTATTTTATAATAATTTTCAGGAATTTAAATAATTTTGAAGTTAAAAACATTTTCATGTAATAGGGACTTGTGTATTTTCATATAATAGTAATTTGTGTATAGTAATTTTAATTAAAGTGAAATAGTTGAATTTTTACCTATCGTTAAAATATTGTGGGCAGGAAGTCTTTTTTTATTTTGTTTTTGAATAAAAAGAATTCTTTTATGATTTGCATAGTGGCTTCTTTTAATTTTTACCCTAATGTTTGTTTTTTTGTTATTTATCAGTGTTCATGGCAAGTAATGCAAGGCAAAAGTGAAATTTGTGGATAGCTGAAATTAGTCGGGATAATTCATTACAATATCTCTAATTTTTAACATAATTCTCATTATGCTCTTAAAGTTTTTTTAAAAATATTTATGTCCCTCGATTTTATAAAATATCATTTTCACACTCTTTGATTATTTGATTATGGTGACGTTGTGAACCAGCTCCGATATGTGGCTTATTGATGCCTTTTGATTTTTTTTTTTTTTTTTTTGATTTCATTGTTTAATGCATCACACTTTCACCTAATTTATCCAGCGATGAAGATGTTAAAAATAATTTTGACAGGAAAAATATTTTCACGTAATAATTGATCATGTTCGAGCACTGAGTCGATGAATGTTGGGGACGTGGCACGCTCCGCTATTTCCGACTGGTGGTGTAGATCTCCAACGAACCTGCAAAGAAGCCGAGCCGGAAGGGGTTTCCCGGCGACGGCCCTCCGACGCTCAAGTCAGGCAACGAGAAGTGAGAGAGGCAGCGTAACTGTGGCTACAGTGAAGATTTGCGCATACCTTCGTCGACGTCTGGGGGTCCTTATATAAGACCCCGGGGAGGCGCGGGCATGTTTCTCGATGCGTTCACGCTTCCCCAAACATACCTTAACGAGCCCATGTCAGAAAAGTATCTCTGACTCCATTCCACAATCGTCCTAGCATATCCCGGATGTGACGGTGGAAGCTTCCATCGTATGATCCTGTGTACGGCTCGGCCGCCAACTCTGCTACCTGTTGGCGGCAAACGTCTCAAGGATGATGTTATCCCCTGCCCCCTTTGTCCTCTTGCACTTCCTGTCTGTTCTAGGGCCGAGCGGTTCGGACGCTCGGCGGACATATCACTTATGCCTCGGTCGTATGCTCGGATGGGATTGCTCCTACCTGTCTTTATTGCCTTGTGCCCCGACCGAACGGACACCCCGCTCGGCCCTGAAACCTTTTTACCTACAGCGTCGGAAACCCGACCCTTAGTCGGGTTGTCTTTTATTCGGCTCGGGGGATTCCCGGCCCTTCGGCCATCTCATTCCGGTCGGTCGATGTCGGTCGGCCCTCTCAGTTCGGTCGGTCGGGTCTCGAGGTTGAATCTCTTGACCTTTGACCTCCACGTGTCGTTGACCCTCCGCCAACGAGGGTCCCCCGTCCTTACCACCGGATCACATGTCTCCCCCTCAAGTCTAGTCGAAGGAGGCGCTAAGTCCGACTGACTGGACCATGAGTTTAATCGAATGACATCCACTCTGCCGCTCCTGAAAGTGTACCTCCGTTCGACTCTTGGGAGGTCCATCCAGCCGACCAGCGAGTTGATAGTTGTGCCTTGGTAGTTTTGATTTCTATTTGCCGCTTGTTGCACTACCACTTCTAAGGACGGTCGGAGTCGACGGGTCTCCTCGGAATTCATGCCAATCCTCATTAAGCTGCCCATGCACGAGTAATGGCGCTCATTAAATGCCGCCCAATCGCTGATCGCCACTTGGCAAGTCCGCCGTCATCGTACGGCGAGGTCGTCAGCTTCGATTTGGACAGGCGTCGGTTCAAATCTGACGGTCCGATGCTAACGTTTGTTTCGATGACTTGGATCGGACGGTTGTGGTGGACCGAGTCCGCGGTTTATGAAGCGCCGACGAAGATTTCCCTTCCATCGTTCCTGCTTTCGTGCCTTTGGTGCTTCCTCTCGTGCTCAACTTCCCGACACTCGCTTGTCTCGGTGCTCCAACGAACTTTCGACCTCCTCCTTCACGCTTTGTTCCCAGTAAGCCTTCTCCTATCTCTACTTTCTGCCGTTTTCTCCCTTCTGGTGATCTTTGCATCCGTTCAATATAGTTTCGGTCTCCTCCGTCAACCCTTTCATTCTTCTTTCCTCGGTCCTTTATTCCTTGGTGCTGTTCCGGCGATGGCTAGCACTTCGCAGCCTTCTGATCCCTCTCCTGGCCTATGGTATATGATCATGGTAAGCCGGTTTGACGAGAATGACGCGGGACGCTTCCTTAACGAATTCAAACTCCCTCCTGACCATAGACTAGCTTTCGCCACCTCTTCCGATCGGCCCCACAATCCGCCGACCGACACTGTTTGCTTCTTTCGCGACCAATTTGTTGCCGGTCTGCGCTTCCCTCTACATCCTTTTATCCGTGAGGTTTGTAATTATTTCTGCATCCCGCTCGGCCAACTTGTCCCTAACTCTTTTAGGTTGCTGTGCGGCGTAGTAATCCTTTTCAAGCTGCACGGCATTCCCTTAGTCCCCAAAATTTTCCATTACTTCTACTATCCCAAACAATCCGAGTGGGGTACTTTTCTCTTCCAATCGCGGATCGGTCTTGTCTATTTCGACAAGATGCCGACCTCGAATAAGCACTGGAAGGAAAATTACTTTTACCTTCGCCTTCCCGAACGGCCATCCTTTCGTACCCAATGGCAGACTACTGTGCCGAGCCCGCCGGATCTCGGTAAATACAAGATCGAGCCGGATTATCTTCATGCAGCTAATCTATTAGCCGGCCAGAGGTTCAGCATCAATAAGTTACTTCACGAGGGGGTGTTATACATATTCGGATTGAGCCCGATCCGAACGAAGCTTCCGAGCAGCATGGGTAAGTGCTTTCTCTGTCCCCACTCCTTTTGGTCTAACTAATTTATTCTTCTTTTATGCAGGTGAAATCATGTGGCGTGCCAAGGCTACCAAGCGGATGAAATTGAAGGCTACCGAAATAGAAGCAGCAGCGATATATAAAAGACTTTAGTAACATGGCATATGGACAATTAAATCATGCTAAGCAATTACTGAACGAAAGGCTACTCATTGTATCAACAAGAAACTAAACTTATATATATAAGCTAAGCTAATTGTTATCATAATAAGGACTAGACTGAAACTAAGTTGTATTCACATATTTGTTTGAAAACTATTTTCATAAATAGATAAAAATACTAAACATGCTGCTGATGGGCCCGATAACTGTACTTGCTGTGAGCGCATCCCTAACTAGGCCCGAGGTAGTGTTAGGACCAAAACTAGTAGGATTACTAGGTTATCTAAACCTAGGGACGACAATGGGAGCCCAACCCAAGGACATTCGAAGTCCAATACAGTGCCACTGATAAAGTAAAATACTGTTTATAACTGATTTATCATATCTTGCTTTTTACTAGGTTATCTGAACCCAGAGCTAGGTTATCTGAACCTAGAGGCAACTGTGGGAGCCCACCCATTGGACCGTAGTCCCATATCACTGAAGCAAGGCTATGTACGCTATGTAAAATGCATCTAGGGCATTTAACTGAGCTATTAAAATGCATATTGTAATGTTTAACTATACTAGTCATTTTATCGAGCACTTGGTGTGCTCTAATTCTGCATTTAGCTAAACTAAGACCATAAAAGTGAACTAGAACCATGAAAGCATGCAAATAGCTACTTATACTGCAGGTGAGGGGTTACTTACATCCTGCGCTAATTTTTCTTACAATCCGATCGCTAGGTTTCCAGAGAAGAAGGTCTTCTCGACGATCCTCTTACGTCTATGCTTTCCTCTCGCCGAGGGGAGCGCCCTTGTGCCGAAGTCGTCGCCGGAATGTGCTCCTACGGCCTAGGGATGAAACCCTAGGTTCCTTGGACTTGGCGTGAAGAGAGGGTGCGGGAGAAGAGATGGCGTTGGGTGAGGGTGAGGGAAAAGAGAGTTGTCGTTTGGAAAATAATAACTCCTCTCTTAATTTCCTATTTATATTAAGTGATTTATACCACCCAACTAAATCTTAAATAGAATTGTTCTCCTCTTCTTTCAGCACACCCCTGCTGGGGCTCCTTGGTTACTAAAGTCATCTATAAGTCGTAGGGTTCGCTAGGTCTCGGGTTCAATTCCCGCTTAGGTTATTTTACGTTTTTATTTAATTTTGTTACTTCTGCTACTCCAAAAATTCCATAAAAATATTCTAAAATTCCAAAAAAATCATAAAATATTTTTTAAATTATTTTGAGAATTTTCGGGCGTTACAATCCCCCATACCTTATAAAAAGTTCGTCCTCGAACTTAGAACAACTCTGGGTACTTCTGCCTCATGCTAGCTTCTGTCTCCCAAGTTGCCTCTTCTGTTGTGTGATTTTGCCAAATGACTTTCACTAATGGTACTTCCTTGTTCCGTAATTTCTTAACTGCTCGGTCTATTATCTGAATAGGCAGACTGTCATAGCTGAGGTCTTCGCAGACTTGTACCGACTGGGGCTCAATCACCTGGGTGACATCTGGGATATGCTTCTTCAGCATAGAAACATGGAATACATTATGAATAGCTGACATCTCCTGGGGTAGCTCTAGCTCATATGCTACCTTGCTAATTCTTCTAGTGATAAGGTATGATCCCACATATCTGAGACTTAATTTGCCCTTCTTCCCAAAACGCATTACTCCCTTCATGGGAGCTACTCTGAGGAACATTGTATCCCCAATTGAAAACTCTAAGGGTTGACGTCGTGTATCAGCATAGCTTTTCTGGCGGCTCTGAGCTGTCTCTATCCTCTGGCGGATCTGCTGTATAGCTGCTGTGGTATCTGTTACTAGATCTGTCTGAAGTTCTAGTTCTTTCTGTTCACCACTCTCATACTAGCAGATTGGAGATCTACACCTCCGCCCATAGAGAGCCTCGTAGGGTGTCATGCCGATAGTAGCCTGATAGCTATTGTTGTATGCAAATTCTGCTAAACTCAGATATTTGCACCAACTCCCCTTGAAGTCTAGGGCACACGCTTGGAGCATGTCCTCGAGTACCTGATTTACTCGCTCCGTTTGACCATCTGTCTGAGGATGGAAGGTTGTGCTAAACTTTAACTTGGTGCCCAATGCTGACTGTACACACTCCTAGAAGTGTGATGTGAATCTACTGTCTCTATCTGAAATGATGGTCCGTGGAACTCCATGCAGTCTAACAATCTCTCTGAGATACAACTGAGCTAGCTGCTCCATAGAGTAGGATATCCTGATAGCTAAGAAGTGGACTAACTTAGTCAATCTGTCGACTATTACCCAGATGGCATCAAAACCATTCATGGTTCTGGGTAGTCCCACTATGAAATCCATGGAGATATCCTCCCACTTCCATTCTGGGATCTGAATAGGCTGCAGAACTCCCCCTGGTTTCTGGTGTTTTGCTTTGACCCTCTGGCAGGTCAGACAGGTATTAACATACCTGGCGATGTCTCTTTTCATCCCAGGCCACCAAAAACATTTCTTTTGGTCTTGGTACATTTTGGTGGAATCAGGATGCATCGCGTAAGGAGTCCTATGAGCCTCATCTAGGATCTTCCTTCGTAGTTCCTCCTGATCCGGAACACATAGTCTGTCATCAAAATGCAATACCCCACTATCAGATACTCTGAACTCTCCACTTTCTGATTCTGTTAACCCTTGCTTGATTCTCTGAATTTTAGGGTCATGACCCTGAGCTGTCTGGATGTCACCAAGCAGGGTAGATGCTAATGTCATAGTAGAGAGTTTCTAAACTATTAGTTTGAGACCGAAATCTGTAATCTCCTTTTGTAGGGGTGTTGACATGGCTGATAGGGATAATAAGACGAGACTGGACTTCCTGCTAAGTGCGTCTGCCACCTTATTGGCCTTTCCTGGGTGGTAGAGGATGTCTATGTCATAATCTTTGACCAGCTCGAGCCATCTGCGCTGTCGCATATTCAGATCCTTCTGAGTGAAGAAGTACTTCAGACTCTGATGATCTATATACACTCTGCACTGAGCTCCATACAAGTAATGTCTCCAAATTTTAAGGGCGAACACAACTGCTGCAAGCTCAAGGTCATGAGTAGGGTAGTTCCTCTCATAGTCCTTGAGTTGTCTGTAGGCATAGGCGATCACCTTACCTTCTTGCATCAGTACTGCTCCTAATCTCAATTTAGAGGCGTCACTGTAAATATCAAAGCTGTCTGTGTTTCTGGCAGAGTCAGAATGGGAGCACTGGTCAATCTTCTTTTGAGCTCTATGAAACTCTTCTCGCACTCCTCTGTCCACTAAAATTTTCTGTTCTTCCTGGTGAGAGCTGTCAGTGGGGAGGCTATCCTGGAGAAATTCTCTACAAATTTTCTGTAATAGTCTGCTAGTCCCAGAAAGCTTCTGATTTCACTGCGTTCTTAGGTCTCTTCCAGTTACTCACAGCTTCTATCTTACTGGGGTCTACCATGATACCATCCTTGGAGATGATGTGACCCAGAAAGGACACTTGATCGAGCCAGAATTCACATTTCGTGAACTTGGCGTACAACTGGTTCTGCTGAAGGGTCTGCAGTACTATCTTCAGGTGTTCTGCATGTTCTTCCTGAGTCCTGGAATAGATAAGAATGTCGTCGATGAACACGATAACAAACTTATCTAAGTATTCTCTAAATACTCGGTTCATGAGGTCCATGAAAGTAGCTGGAGCATTCGTCACGCCAAAGTGCATGACTACGAACTCATAATGTCCGTATCTGGTCCTGAAGGCTGTCTTGGGTATATCACCTTCTTTAACTCTAATCTAGTGATATCCCGATCTGAGATCTATTTTAGAGAACACTGCTGCTCCCTTTAACTGATCGAACAAGTCATCTATCCTGGGAAGAGGATACCTGTTCTTAATCGTGGTTTAGGGCTCGGTAGTCTATACACAGGCGCATGCTCCCGTCCTTCTTCTTCACGAACAATACAGGCGCTCCCTATGGTGAGTGACTAGAGCGTATGAAGCCCTTGTCGAGCAGCTCCTGTAGTTACTCCTGAAGTTCCTTCAGTTCTACTGGAGCCATGCGGTAAGATGCCTTGGAGATGGGATTTGTACCGGGAATAAGTTCTATCTCAAATTCAATCTCCCTGTCTGGTGTTAGGCCTGGTAACTCCTCAGGGAACACTGCTGGGTAGTCACATACAACTCGGACCTCTTCTAGCTTTTGGTCCTTGTCCTGACTGGTACTGACTACATGTGCTAAGAATCCCGTACATCCTGAATCAAGTAGTTTCTGTGCTTTCAGAGCTGAGAGAAACTTCTTGACATTCCTCTTTGGTTCTTCGATGTACCCAAACTGCACTCCTGCTTCGGGTTGGAATACAACTCTCTGTTTACGGCACTCTATGGAGGCGTCGTACTTGATCAGAAAGTCCATTCCTAAGATGACATCGTAATCAGCCATATCTAAGACTATCAGATCACCAAAAAGCTCTCTGTCTGCTATAATGACTGGCACTACTCGAAGCCAGTGCGTAGATGCTATAATTTCTCCTGAAGGTAGTGTTGTCAAAAACTGACCACTAAGTACCCTTGGAGATATTGCCAACTTTTCGGCGAATGCCCTGGATATATATGAATGGGTTGCCCCAGTATCGAATAAGACAGTTGCACTTTACTGTAAAATACTGATATGAATTGTAACAACTGTCGAGGCATTCGCTACGTCCTCTCTGGTGAGTGAGTAGATCCTCGAGTTCGTCGTGGCTGAGGGGGCTTCTAGTCTGCCCTGACTGATGTGTGGTCCATCTATAGCAGTCTGCATCTGATGTAACTGTGTTGGGTTACCTCCGTACTGAATTGGCTATAGTGGAGGGAAATTGGTCTTATTCAGGCATTGCTTAGTCATATGCCCTTCTTGGCCACATTCGAAGCATCCTCGTGTGCCCTTGTGACAAACTCCTGGGTGGAATTTCCCACAAGTAGAACACTTGGGATAGCTAGGCTGTTTACTAGCTGGTCCTCCTTTTGGGTAACTCCCTGATTTACGTTTGTGACTTGAGTTCCCTTTCCAGTTAGAGCTGTGGCCCTGGTGTTTCTGAGTACCTGAGCCTCCTTGGCCTTTCGACTCTGAAAAGGCTTGCTTCTGCTGCTTGATGTTGTTCTGGTAATGCTCAGTGGTCAGAGCACTACTTACCAGTTCTTGGCCTATGAACGCCGCTGGCCACATTCATTGCTATTTCCGGCCTTAGCATTTTAAGCACAACCGAACTCGTTCTCTTTCAGTGCTGACTAGTTCAGGGCATAGATGAGCCAGTCTGTTGAATTTTTTCACGGCCTCCTCAACTGAAAGATTGTCCTGACGAAATTCAGTGAACTTGTCGTAGTGGCGGTTTGTGACCCGTATATAAAAGAACTCTTAAAAGAATTCTCTCTCGAAGTTGGCCCATGTCATCTGGTTCACTGGGCGCTTCGCTTTAATTCTCTCCCACCACATACGTGCGTCTCCTGTCAGGCAGAATGAGGCGCATTTCACCTTTTCAAACTCTGGCCAGTCCAGAAGCTCCATCGTACTCTCTAGTGTTTTGAACCAGGCTTGGGAATCCCATGGTTCACTGGTGCCTGAGAAGTTCTCGGGCTTGATCTTCTGCCACTGGATCAGATAGGGTTCCCTCCTTGCCCCTGCTACTGGGGTTACTGGTGCTGCCGGTTGGACTGGTGGAACCTCTATCACTACTGGGGTTGCTAAGTTAGGTTCTGGAGTGACAGTGAGAGTGTTCTGCTGATTAGCCCTTAAGGTGGCTATCTCCTGTTGCTGTTCAGCTAGTTGCTTCTGTAACTGAGCCACTACCTCTGTAAGGTCTGGGGGAGGCACTGAGTTGCCTACCTCATGCTGGGGCTCAGTAGCTGGTGTCTTTTTAGCTGGGCGTCCTCGTACCATTTTCTAGAGAATAAAGGACATGCATAACTAATACAATCATAGGTACATAACTACTATTATCATGTTAGATATTATCATATATAAACAAGCTCTAGTCATCTATAAATATGAAAGCAAACAAAACATAAATAAAGTGAGAGGTATTCTTACTTGGAAGCTGCAGGTTCAATGCTGATTTGTGTGTGAGGAAGTATGGAACTTGCTCTGATACCACTCTGTAACGACCCACCTCCTACTAACTAAGCTGTAAGGCCGGGGGTTACAATTGTTGTGCTAAACTTCACTATAAGGTGCGGAAAACTGAAATCAGACACATTTCTATTCAGAACACATTTGGAATTTATATTCAGAACACATTTCTAAGGTTGTACACCTACTAAGAGGGGAAGCCAACTTGTTATCTGATCAAAAATTGAAAACAGACGCTTCTGGCTGAAATCAGACATTCCAATCGATTGGCTGATCGATTGGAGTTGTCTAATCGATCCACTGATCGATTCAACTCGCTACTATACATGGGGTCAAATCTGGATCGATCGGCTGATCGATCCAATATGGTCAATCGATCCAGAGATCGATTCAGAAGCTCTCTGTTCATGGGTTTTAATTTCCCGATCGATCGGCTGATCGATCCATGGTCGATCGATCCGCTGATCGACTCATCAGCTCTCTGTACGCGACAGATCGCGTTTCAATCGATCGGCTGATCGATCGAGGGCTCCCCCAATCGATCAGCTAATCGACTCACAGCGTTCTGTACGCGGGGACTTCTCCCAATCGATCGACTGATCAATTGAGGGCTGCTCAATCGATCGGCTGATCGATTGGGTTTCTGATTCCAGCAAAAATCATACCCGACTTCATACAGAATCTCGAAAAATTCAACTACAACCACAACCTTATTACTGGGCATGCCATTACTCATGGTTAGCTAACTACTATCATGACAAAAAAACAATCTAAGCATAACATAGTGCATACTCTCATGAATCAAGACACTTAACATCTAAAAGTGCAGAAAAGTCATACTATAAGAAGTACTAAGTTCTTAATTTGCTAGTTCCCCTAAGGATCTTTATTCCAAGTTCCTTCTCACACACATCTTTATCGCATTGCCCTTTAGCCTCCGCTAATCCATCTTCCCTTTACCTTTATCTGCAGTATAAGGAAAAGGAAACTATAAGCTTGGGAGCTTAGTAAGAAACCATCTACCTCATAAAACATGCATTCGGTAAGATCATGCTTTCAAAAGATGCTATTTAAAATACATGCTGAAAATGCTAAAACATGGCATATGGACAATTAAATCATGCTAAGCAATTACTGAACGAAAGGCTACTCATTGTATCAACAAGAAACTAAACTGATATATATAAGCTAAGCTAATTGTTATCATAATAAGGACTAGACTGAAACTAAGCTGCATTCACATATTTGTTTGAAAACTATTTTCATAAATAGTTAAAAAATACTAAACATACTGCTGATGGGCCTGATAACTGTACTTGTTGTGCGCGCATCCCTAACTAGGCCCGAGGTAGCAAGTCCCAAATCTAGTAGGGTTACTAGGTTATCTAAACCTAGGGACGACTATGGGAGCCCAACCCAAGGACATCTGAAGTCCAGTACAGTGCCACTGATAAAGTAAAATACTGTTTATAACTGATTTATCATATCTTGCTTTTTACTAGGTTATCTGAACCCAGAGCTAGGTTATCTGAACCTAGAGGCGACTGTGGGAGCCCACCCATTGGACCGTAGTCCCATATCACTGAAGCAAGGCTATGTACGCTATGTAAAATGCATCTAAGGCATTTAACTGAGCTATTAAAATGCATATTGTAATGTTTAACTATACTAGGCATTTTATCGAGCACTTGGTGTGCTCTAATTCTGCATCTAGCTAAACTAAGGCTATAAAAGTGAACTAGAACCATAAAAGCATGCGAATAGCTACTTATACTGTCGGTGAGGGGTTACTTACATCCTGCGCTAATTTTTCTTACAATCTGATCGCTAGGTTTCCGGAGAAGAAGGTCTTCTCGTCGATCCTCTTACGTCTATGCTTTCCTCTCGCCAAGGGGAGCGTCCTTGTGCCGGAGTCGTCGTCGGAATGTGCTCCTACGGCCCTAGGGATGAAACCCTAAGTTCCTTGGACTTGGCATGAAGAGAGGGTGCGGGAGAAGAGATGGCGTCGGGTGAGGGTGAGGGAAAAGAGAGTTGTCGTTTGGAAAATAATAACTCCTCTCTTAATTTCCTATTTATATTAAGTGATTTATATCACCCAACTAAATCTTAAATAGAATTGTTCTCCTCTTCTTTCAGCACACCCCTGCTGGGGCCCCTTGGTTACTAAAGTCATCTATAAGTCGTAGGGTTCGCTAGGTCTCGGGTTCAATTCCCGCTTAGGTTATTTTACGTTTTTATTTAATTTTGCTACTTCTGTTACTCCAAAAATTCCATAAAAATATTCTAAAATTCCAGAAAAATCATAGAATATTTCTAAAATTACTTTGAGAATTTTTGGATGTTACATCTGCTCCGCTCGGTGAGTCATCAGGTCGATCCACCTCTTCTCAATCCGATCCGAGTGGACGCCGAACGATCATGGCCGTCCTCCATCTTCCCACCGAAGAGTTCCTGTTGGTCGCCGATCAACCAACTGCTCCGGAACATCAAATCACCATCCGAGGACCGCTCGCCAAAGTATGGGAAGATGCGAGGGCTCGCGTTGCCTTGATGACCCCCGGACAGCTCGGCGATAGCCATATGCAACAAGCAACTGGGGTATGCCCTTTAACCTACTTTATGCTTAATCTTGGTTCTTGACATTATTCCGTCCGAACAGTACTGGGTGGAAAATATTGCGGTCAACAATCGCCTGACCGCCCTGGAAGAAGAATTAAAAAAGCTTCAAATTTCTGGAGGGGCGGCAGCTTAGGGCCCATCTTATGCGACACTCCGGGCCAAGCTGAGCAAATCGGAGAAACTACTGCAGGCCGAACGACACAAGTCTTCTGGTTTGGAGACCAGGGTAGTCGGCCTTGAGGCCCAAGTCAAGTCGCACGATCGGGAGATGAAGTTGGCTACCAATAGGAAGAATACAACCATCTCCGATTTAGAGGCCAAAAATCAGCAGGCCCGAGCATTGGAACAGTGCGTCCAGGAGTTAGCCGATCTGCTTTCTGCTGAGCAAGAGGGTCGATCGGCTACTGAAGCTAAACTACGAGGAGACATTAAAGATCTCCAATTAAGATGCCTTAGCAGCCGCCCGAGCCGCTTCCAAAGAATATCAAGACGGCGAACCAGGGTGCTTTGCAGCGATGAGGCACAACAACTTCCGGTCGGAAGACTTTGGCAACAAGTTCAGCGATCGACTGGTCCTTGCCTTTGAAGAAGCCATCAAAGCCACAACTACGTACTTGAAGGCTAAGGGCCAGCTTCCCGAGGCGGCTTCTATCCCTCCCCATGATCTGGTCGGGCTGCTGGAGCTCATTCCCGAGCCAATCTTTGACGTCCTTGAATGAAGTATTTCTTGTAATCAATCCGACCGGCTCTAATGGCCTGAATTTTAATGAAGATATGACGTCCTTTTGTTAGCTTACTCTTTTTTCGTTAAATTACCAATACCTATGTCTTCCGATCGGAGCGCGACCTACCGCCGTTCGCATCCCCCACCTTTCATTCTCGTTAATCGTCTCTCGTCCTGCCTTCCGCGCTCTCGAAAAGAATTTCCCACGAAGTATTTTCTGTAACTAGGCCGCTTGTCTGAATACACCCACCTCTTTAAATGAAATTCCCGTTAGATGTTTGCGGAGTACCTTTGATAACTTGGCCGATCGGCCGCTCGGCTCACCAGCCAACCTTTTTGCTATCTTTTTGTTGATCGACCCGGACGGAAGTACATTATTATTTTCTTCTTGCTTCTAAGAACAAGGCTTGTCGATTGCTGGTGTTTACCACCGAGCCGAAGCCTGCATAACTTGTCACGTCCAGGCCGTTCATAATTGTCGGCCTGACTCTAAGATTTAACGTCGCTGCTCGACGGTCTTCAAGCAAAGGGGTTTATAGTCGCCGGTTCGACTCTAAGATTTAACGTCGCTGCTCGACGGTCTTCCGGCCGGGGGGTTTATAGTCGCCGGTCCGACTCTAAGATTTAACATCGCTGCTTGACGGTCTTCAAGCCGGGGGGGTTATAGTCGTCGGTTCGACTCTAAGATTTAACGTCGCTGCTCGACGGTCTTCCGGCCGGAGGGTTTATAGTCGCCGGTCCGACTCTAAGATTTAACGTCGCTGCTCGACAGTCTTCCGATCGGAGGGTTTATAGTCGTCGGTTCGACTCTAAGATTTAACGTCGCTGCTCGACGGTCTTCAAGCCGGGGGGTTTATAGTCGCCGGTTCGACTCTAAGATTTAACGTCGCTGCTCGACGGTCTTCAGGCCGGAGGGTTTATAGTTGTTGGTTGCTACTCGGAAAACCTAATGGTTCCACTGTACAAAAATTTTGTACAAAGGTCTGAACCTTTTCCTAGCTACCATGTGTTCTTTTAAATTAAACTTGGATCGCCTGCGGAACTTAACACGTTTGATCCAAAGTTTAATCTATTTGTTCTTTTAGGTTTTGACTTGGATCTCCTGCGGAACTTAACACGTTCGATCCAAATCACCTAAGTTATTAATTCCATTAAATATTAATTTCCATAATTGGTTCCCAGTACTGACGTGGCGAGGCACATGGCCTTCTTGGATATGTGAGCAACCACCATCGACTAGACAAAACCTTTTAAGAAAGCTAATATTTAATTTCCTAAAATAACTTTAGGTTAACCGAAAGAAACAATCAAATCACAAGGAAAAGAAAAAAAAACAAAGAACACAACATCGAAAACAAATTCGAAATACTAGAATCGCATGCCTCTTGTATTTGGTATTATTTCCAAAAATAACTAGTATGATGCGGAAAGGAAAAATACTAATTATACCTTTTAGAAAGACCTCTTGATCTTCTACCGTATTCCTCTTCTAATCTCGGACGTTGTGTGGGCAACGATCTTCCGAGATGATAACCACCAAGCACCTTCTTCTTCCTTACAAGTTTCGGCCATCAAAACTTCTCCTAGGATGAAGAGGTTCGGCCACCACCACCATGCTCCAAGGGATGCTAGAAAAGAGGCTTCTTTTCTCTCCTTCTTCTCCTTGTTAGTTCCAGCCACCAAAGCTATCTCCACCATGAGAAGGTTTCGGCCACACAAAGGAGAGGAGAGGAAAGAAAGGGCCGGCCACACCCAAGGAAGAAAAGAGGGAGAAAAATAATAGAGTTGTTCATCATGAAGCCTCCTCTACCCCCTCTTTTATAATCCTTGGTCTTTGGCAAATAAGGAAAATTTAATAAAAACTTCCTTAATTCTTTTGCCATTGAAAAGGAAAATTTATTTAATTAAAAATAATTTTCTTTTCATCATGATAATGGCCGGCCACCTTTAATCCCTTAATCAAGGAAATTTTAATTCACACAAGAATTAAAACTTCCTAATTTGCTTCCGGAAATTTATAAAAATTTCTTAAATAATTTTTCCCTTCATGGTGGTTAATAAAAAAGAAATTTTATAAATTAAAATTTTTTTTTTAAACATGTGGATAAAAAGAAAGTTATCTCTAAAAATTAAAATCTCTTTCAATCTACAAATAAGGAAAGATATCAAATCTTTTCTTAATCTTTTGTAGAAACTTATAAAAGAGAATATTTAATTTTTAAACTCTCTTTTAAATAATGAACATGTTTAAAAAGTAAAGTTTTCTTAAAATTTAAAATCCACCTTTTAATCAATAAATAAGGAAAGATTTCAAATTTTTAAACTCTCTTTTAAACATGTGGATGATTTACAAATAAGAAAAGTTTTTAATAAAAATTAAAACCATCCTTTTAATCTACAAATAAGGAAAGAGATTAATCTCTTCTCTTAATCTTTTGTAGAAAGCTATAAAAGGAATTTTTAATTTTTAAACTCTCTTTTAAATCATGATATCCACATAAGAAATAATTTTAATAAAAAAACCCTTTTAATATTCTAGTTGGCGGCCACCTAAGCTTGGGACCCAAGCTTTGGCCGGCCACTTACATGGCTCATCCACTTGGTCTTGGCTGGCCCTAGCTTGGGTTCCAAGCTAGCTTGGCCGACCCCATTGGATGGGTAAGATGGTGGGTATGCGGTGGGTATAAATCTCTATATACTAGAGGCTACGATAGGGACTGAGAGGAGGAATTGGTTTTGGTCTCCCGATAAAATTAAGCATCCCGTACGTGCTCGCCCCGAACACACAACTTAATTTTATCAATAATAATTCATTTCACTAGAGAACTATTATTGAACTACCGCACCAATCCCAAATTACATTTTGGGCTCCTTCTTATCATGAGTGTGTTAGTCTCCCTGTGTTTAAGATAACAAATGTCCACTAATTAAGTAAGTTACTGACAACTCACTTAATTAATATCTAGCTCCAAGAGTAGTACCACTCAACTTCATCGTCATGTCGGACTAAGTCCACCTGCAGGGTTTAACATGACAATCCTTATGAGCTCCTCTTGGGGACATTCTCAACCTAGATTACTAGGACACAGTTTCCTTCTATAATCAACAACACACACTATAAGTGATATCATTTCCCAACTTATCGGGCTTATTGATTCATCGAACTAAATCTCACCCATTGATAAATTAAAGAAATAAATATCAAATATATGTGCTTGTTATTATATTAGGATTAAGAGCACACACTTCCATAATAACTGAGGTCTTTGTTCCTTTATAAAGTCAGTATAAAAGAAACGACCTCTAATGGTTCTACTCAATACACTCTTAGTGTACTAGTGTAATTATATAGTTAAGATAAACTAACACCTAATTACACTACGACCTTCCAATGGTTTGTTCCTTTCCATCATGGTCGTGAGCTACTGTTTATAATTTATAAGGTACTGATAACATGATCTTCTGTGTGTGACACCACACACCATGTTATCTACAATATAAATTAATTGAACAACTACATTTATCACAAATGTAGACATTTGACCAATGTGATTCTTATTTCTAGATAAATGTTTTATACCAAAAGCTAGACTTTCAGTATACATTCTAACAATCTCCCACTTATACTAAAAGACTAAGCTGTCATATTTGCTGCCATACATCTGATTCCCATGCCTTTCAAAAAGCTCTTGCCTTAAGGACCTTAGGTTATCATCTGATGCAATCTAGGCGGCAACAACTTCTCCTCGTTTATACGATTTCTCGTATTGGGTGGTACTTGCGCTCTATTATGTTTACTTGCCTTATAGACTTATGGTTTCTTCGAGTTTGCTACTGCACCAATATTATTACAATAAATTGTAATAATCTTTGGACAAACTAGAAATCATATCTAAGTCTATCTTGAGGTTATTAAGTCATTCAGCTTTTATGGCTACCTCAGAGGCTTGCCATATACTAAGCTTCTATGGTGGAGTCCAGAAAAACACCTATGCTTATCACTCTTCCATAGTTATGACTTTACCTCCTAAAGTAAACACAAAATCCCGAGGTTGACTTATTATTGTCCTTATCCGATTGGAAGTCAAAATCCATGCAACCCACAGGGACCAAAATAGCTGCCTTGTAAGCTAGCATATAATCTCTAGTGCCTCTAAGGTACTTCAATATATGCTTTACTGCAGACTAATGTCCTTGTCTAGGGTTACTTTGATATCTGCTAATCATGCCCACGGCAAAACAGATATCCTATCTCGTACACAGCATTGCATACATTAGGCTTCCCAGAGCATAAGGAACTGCCTTCATGTCCTTTATCTCCTTTAATGTCTTCGGAGACATCTCTTTAGATAAAGCTACTCTATGCCTAAAAGGTAAGAAACCTTTCTTAGAGTTCTGCATGCTTAAAACGAGCAAGGATTTTTCTGATATATAAAGCTTGGGATAAGTAAAATATTCATTTCTTGCGATCCCTTATTACTTTGATCTCAAGAATATATACATTCTCCCAAGTCCTTTATATCGAATTGTTTGGACAACCATACCCTTACTTCTGACAATATTTTGATATTGTTTCCAACTACCAAAAATGTTATCTACGTATAGTACAAGAAATACCACCACGTTTTCATCACACTTTTTGTATACACAAGACTTATCCAGTTACTTAATAAATCCATAGGTCTGGATTACTTTGATAAACCGGATGTTCCAAGACCTTGAAGCTTTGCCTCAGTCCATAAACTGGTTGAGCTTGCATACAAGATGCTCTTTGCCCTTTGTAATGAACCCTTCTGGTTGCTTTATATGGATGTTTTCTTCAAGACTTCCATTTAAGGAATGCTGTCTTTGTTGGTGCGGGTAGCACTAACGGTCTAACCTAGGTTTTGATGAATGACAAATAGGTTAAGTTAGTTTTGTTGTTGTCTGACACTTTGATCGAGTGTGCAAGAGAAGTCCAGACAGGTCGACGGGCTGACCGGATGTTTGGCACGAAGTCCAGCTAGGTCGACGGGCTGACCGGATAGCTGGCGAGAAGTCCAAGCGGGTCGACGGGCTGACCGGATGCTTGGCGAGAAGTCCAAGCGGGTCGACGGGCTGACCGGACGCTTGGCGAGAAGTCCAGCTAGGTCGACGGGCTGACCGGATAGCAATAGTGGGTCGAATGGGAGTCAAGTGACGTCTGTAAAGTAAGGTAAGTCCTGGAGGGGAGTATTCGACGCGTTTCCGGGAAGGGAACATTAGGCGTCGATCCGGCTTAGATCCATTTCGGATATCTAAGTCGAGATCGTGACTAGATTCCGGTCTCGAAAAGACGGAATCTAACTCATACTCCTTTTTGCTAATTCATGCTCACTTTGCTTTTGCTAACAATCTGTGTTGCAGGGTAAATTTGCCTCCGGATTAACGTTTGTCTTGCAGGACGGATTCTGGGTCCGGGCGCCCGGAAGATCCGGGCGCCCGGGAGGAAATTTCATCCCGATCGCGCGTCGCCACGTGGAGCTCGCTAGTTGGACTTGCCACGTCTCACCAGGGTGCCGGAAGGCATCCAGGCGCCCGAGCCTCATATAAAGAAGGGTCGAGGAGGAGCCAGAAACAACAAGAAAAGAAAAGTCTTCCACTGCTTGCAAGCTCCGACACTACGCTCCTTTCTTGTCTTTATTGTCGGTATTTGCTTTTCATTTTCATTAGCATTCATTGTACTGTTTTTTGTAATCATTATTTCAAACTGCTAGTGAATTGCCCAACGAAAGTACTCACGGAGTACGGGCCTTCGAGTAGGAGTCGTCACAGGCTCCGAACGAAGTAAAAAACATTTGTGTCTATTTTACTTTTCTGCTGCCCTTATACTCAATATTTTCGAATCGATATTCACCCCCCCTCTATCGAATCTAACGGTCCTACAAGTGGTATCAGAGCAGGTACCGCTCTGATTTGGTGCAACCACCAATCAGGCAAAGGAGGGACTTTTTGAAAGAAAAATTAGATATCGTTTGTCTTTAAAATAAAACCATTTTCCCTCCAAAAGACATTTGGAGGTGTCTTTAAAAATTAGGTACGTCTTTCATTTTTTTCCCTCCAAAACTATTTTTGAAAAATGCATTGTCATCTCTTCACCATTGCTTAGTATTGACAAGATATTACATTTTCAAAAATTTGAAATAATATTTTTTTATTAATATTTTAATAATATTTTATTATTTTTTTTGAAAATAGTGAAATATTATTTTTTTTTTGGCACTGCTAATCCAAGACCAAGTCTTGGGATCTTTTGTTTGTTTCTCTGTGTGCAAGAAATTATGACTCTTCTAGAAGGACGGAACCCCTGCAAACCACCACCATACGATCATGAAGACTTCAACTACTAGAAGCGATTAATGGAATGCTTCTTAGGAAGCGTAGATATCGATTATATGCTAATTTTGAGGAAACCTTCTCAAAACTCGGAACTGAACAAAAAGGTAAGTAACATTATTTGTAATGTTTTACCTAACAATATTTTATTTAGATTAGAAAAGTACAAGAATGCATATGAGCTGTGGACTCAGTTGATCAAGCTTCACGAGATCTATCAATGGAGATTAAGTTAAAGTCGAATCCGGACCTGAGTCGATCCAACGGAGAAGCCTTCTGAATTAGGGGTTGCGCTCAAGGTTAGTAATATTTACCAAAACACCCTTGCTAGTAGTAGTTTAAAATATGCTATGTTAATTTGGATATGTCCGAAAGTATATGTGAAAATAGTGTACATGACAATACTTGCAAAAATACCTCTAGGATATTTTCTGATAAAACAAATATAATTACTTTAGAAAATATAGAAAATCTGAAAATAATTAATAAATCTAAAAATTTGAATTTAAACCTAAACAAATTTGAAAATTCAAACAAAAAAGATGACAAGGTCAATATTGATCTAGATAAAATTAATAAATTATTTAATCTAGACAATATTAATCTAGAAAATGCTATCCAAAACCAAGATAATTTAATTAATAAGAAATTAAACTTTAAAGATAAAACTAATCTAATAAATTCAATTAACCATATCAATTTAAAAGGCAAAGAAAATATAAGGATAAAATCAAACACTTTGATAAAATCAAAACGGAATTTAACAAACTTAAAATTAAATGTTAAAGATAACATATTAAACAAAAATAATCTAGAAATTTCAAAATTAACAATTAATAAAAAGCTAAAAGATAAACCGTTAAGAAAATATAATTCAAACAGTTTAGTTAATTCAAATTTAAAAATAAATAAAAACTTAAACTTTAAAAATAAGCTATTAAAGAAAGATAATTCAATTAACCCAATAAAATTGAAATTGAAAGAACATTCAAATATTAAATACACTCTCTTAAAGAAAGATAATTTGACCAATTTAATTAATTCAAAATTAAAAACTTAAATTTAAATTACAAATTAAACATTAAAACTTAACTAAAACCAACTCTAATTATACAAAAATCTTAAATTAAAGACCAATGATTTAGGGGGAGGCTCTAAAATAGCTGGCACCTTCAAAACTAACTTACCCGACAGAGTAACCCAAACAAACTAACCCAGCAGGGTAATTAGGATTAGTTAAAAAGAGACCAAGTTTAACTTGAATCATGGTACTGGTGAAGTTTTTGGATGATAGTACGTTAGGGAAGCTTGGGCATCGCATGTCTAGAAAGATATGGCTTCGATCTGGTGCATTTGGCCAAGTGGAACTGACCGAAGCTACCCTTAAATGGATCATAACTAGTTAGACCAAAGTTTAATACTAAGCTCCGTGGATAGGACTATTCGGAAAACCTCGAAAGGTTGGTTACTTCTAATGACGTCCAAGTGACTCACCAAGCTTAGAAGTTTATCCGAACAATGCCTATTTGTTGAGACCAAAGCTAAACCTGAATCTAACAAAAGTTAAACCAAACTCTGTAATTAAATCTAATTCATCTCACAAAATTATAGGATTCCCTGATTGATAATCTAGATCGGGTGAGATGAATAAGGATCAAATTAATTTTCAAATTAAATTAAAATTAATTAAAATTAAATTTCAAATTAAATTAAAATGAATTAAAATTAAAATTTGAATTTCAAATTAAAATTAAATTTTGAATTAATTTAAAATGAAATTTCGAATTAAAACTAAATTAATTTTTTTAAAAAAATTAATATTAAATTAACTTTAAAAATTATTCTAAAAATTAAATTAACTTTAAAAAATTATTTTAAAACAAAAATTAACTTTAAAAAATATTTTTAGATTTAACTTTAAAAATTTTATATTTAACTTAAAAATTTTATTCTAAACTTAAAAATTATTTTAAAATTATTTCCAAATTTTTTAAAAATTATTTTAAAAACTATTTTAAAAATTATTTTAAAAACTATTTTAAAAATCATTTTAAAAACTTTAAAAAATTATTTTAAAAATTATTTTAAAACATTTTAAATATTATTTTAAAAAACTCTTTTAAAAATCATTTTAAAAACTTTAAAAAATTCTTTTAAAAATTATTTTAAAACATTTTAAAAATTATTTTAAAAAACTCTTTTAAAAATCATTTTAAAAACTTTAAAAAATTCTTTTAAAAATTATTTTAAAAAACTCTTTTAAAAATCATTTTAAAAACTTTAAAAAATTCTTTTAAATAAATAGAATATTTAATTTAAATAATGAACATGTTTAAAAAGTAAAGTTTTCTTAAAATTTAAAATCCACCTTTTAATCAATAAATAAGGAAAGATTTCAAATTTTTAAACTCTCTTTTAAATATGTGGATGATTTACAAATAAGAAAAGTTTTTAATAAAAATTAAAATCATCCTTTTAATCTACAAATAAGGAAAGAGATTAATCTCTTCTCTTAATCTTTTGTAGAAAGCTATAAAAGGAATTTTTAATTTTTAAACTCTCTTTTAAATCATGATATCCACATAAGAAATAATTTTAATAAAAAAAAAACCCTTTTAATATTCTAGTGGCCGGCCACCTAAGCTTGGGACCCAAGCTTTGGCCGACCACCTACATGGCTCATCCACTTGGTCTTGGCCGGCCCTAACTTGGGTTCCAAGCTAGTTTGGCTGGCCCCATTGGATGGGTAAGAAGGTGGGTATGCGGTGGGTATAAATCTCTATATACTAGAGGCTACGATAGGGACTGAGAGGAGGAATTGGTTTTGATCTCCCGATAAAATTAAGCATCCCGTGATCGCCCCGAACACACAACTTAATTTTATCAATAATAATTCATTCCACTAGAGAACTATTATTGAACTACCGCACAAATCCCAAATTACATTTTGGGCTCCTTCTTATCATGAGTGTGTTAGTCTCCCTGTGTTTAAGATAACAAATGTCAACTAATTAAGTAAGTTACTGACAACTCACTTAATTAATATCTAGCTCCAAGAGTAGTACCACTCAACTTCATCTTCATGTCGGACTAAGGCCACCTGCAGGGTTTAACATGACAATCCTTATGAGCTCCTCTTGGGGGCATTCTCAACCTAGATTACTAGGACACAGTTTCCTTCTATAATCAACAACACACACTATAAGTGATATCATTTTCCCAACTTATCGGGCTTATTGATTCATCGAACTAAATCTCACCCATTGATAAATTAAAAAAATAAATATCAAATATATGTGCTTGTTATTATATTAGGATTAAGAGCACACACTTCCATAATAACTGAGGTCTTTGTTCCTTTATAAAGTCAATATAAAAGAAACGACCTCTAATGGTTCTACTCAATACACTCTTAGTGTACTAGTGTAATTATATAGTTAAGATAAACTAACACCTAATTACACTACGACCTTCCAATGCTTTGTTCCTTTCCATCATGGTCGTGAGCTACTGTTTATAATTTATAAGGTACTGATAACATGATCTTCTGTGTGTGACACCACACACCATGTTATCTACAATATAAATTAATTGAACAACTACATTTATCACAAATGTAGACATTTGACCAATGTGATTCTTATTTCTAGATAAATGTTTTATACCAAAAGCTAAGCTTTTAGTATACATTCTAACAATAGTCGCCGGTTCGACTCTAAGATTTAACGTCGCTGCTCGACGGTCTTCAGGTCGGAGGGTTTATACTCGCCGGTTTGACTCTTAGATTTAACGTCGCTGCTCGACGGTCTTCAGGCCGGAGGGTTTATAGTCGCCGGTTCGACTCTAAGATTTAACGTCGCTGCTCGACGGTCTTCAGGCCGGAGGGTTTATAGTCGCCGATTCGACTCTAAGATTTAACGTCGCTGCTCGACGGTCTTCCGGCTGGAGGGTTTATAGTCGCCGGTTCGACTCTAAGATTTAACGTCGCTGCTCGACGGTCTTCCGAGGTTTATACTCGCTGGTTCGACTCTAAGATTTAACGTCATTGCTCGACGGTCTTCCGGCGGAGGGTTTATAGTCGCGGTTCGACTCTAAGATTTAACGTCATTGCTCGACGGTCTTCCGAGGTTTTATAGTCGCCGGTTCGACTCTAAGATTTAACGTCGCTGCTCGACGGTCTTCAAGCCGGAGGATTTATAATCGCCGGTTCGACTCTAAGATTTAACATCGCTGCTCGACGGTCTTCCGGCCGGAGGGTTTATAGTCGCCGGTTCGACTCTAAGATTTAACGTAGCTGCTCGACGGTCTTCAAGCCGGAGGGTTTATAGTCGCCGATTCGACTGTAAGTTTTAACGTCGCTGATCGACGGTCTTCAAGCTGGAGGGTTTATAGTCGCCGGTTCGACTCTAAGATTTAACGTCGCTGCTCGACGGTCTTCCGGCCGGAGGGTTTATAGTCGCCGGTTCGACTCTAAGATTTAACGTCGCTGCTCGACGGTCTTTAGTAATGAGCTTATAGCTCGGATAATATACGTCCGGTCGAACGACACGGGGTTTTCGCCATCGAGCCTATGACTCGAATAATATACCACTCGCCGAACGGCACGGGATCTTCGCCATCGAGCCTATGGCTCAGATAATAAATGCCCGGCCGAACGACATGGGGTCTTCGCTATCGAGCCTATGACTCGGATAATATGCGCTCGGCCGAACGGCACGGGGTCTTCGCCATCGAACCTATGGCTCGGATAATATACACCCGGCCGAACGGCACGGGGTCTTCGTCATCGAGCATGTGGCTCGGATAATATACGCCCGGCCGAACGACACGGGGTCTTCGCCATGCCTTCATACAGCTACCCGCTGGGCGCACAATGCTCATGCCTTAGCTGCTTTGTTCTTATAACTTTCATTCCTGCAGCCAAAGGATACATCCGAACGGAATATTCATGAAATATATTACATAGACGCACCTTTCATCCGGCCCGATAGGGCTAGAGGTAGTTTGCGCTCCATGGTCTCTCTGGCCGTCGTCCATTCTCATCCTCCAAGTAGTAGGCTCCCGATCTGAGCTTCTTGACGACTTTGAAGGGTCATGCCCATGGAGCCTCCAGCTTGCCTACTTCCCCGACCGGCTTCACTTTCTTCCAGACCAAGTCACCCACCTGGAATGCTCGGGGAATTACGCGGTGGTTGTAGTTCTGCTTCATTCTCTGCCTGTAGGCCATCAGCCGGACGGACGCTTTAGCTTGCTCTTCGTCGATCAAATCTCGACTCGCGGCATTTTCCGAGTGGACTTGTCCTCGGCTCGGACCATCTCCACATAGCATCTTCGAGCTGCCAGCTGATCTCCCCGCACCTCCCCTACTTGATCTTCCACCGGGAACTTGATCTTCTGGCAGAAGGTAGAGACGACCGCTCAGAACTCGTTGAGAGCCGGTCGCCCCAAGATAACGTTGTACGTAGAAGGAGCATCAACCACGATGAAGCTGGTGGTCCTTGTCCTTCTGAGCGGCTCCTCTCCTAACGAGATAGCCAGCCGGACCTGGCCGACCGGCAAGACTTCGTTCCCAGTGAACCCGTAGAGGGGGGTTGTCATCGGCAGTAGCTCAGCTCGGTCGATTTGCAGTTGGTTGAAGGCCTTCTTGAATATTATGTTGACCGAGCTGCCTGTGTCAATGAAAATGTGGTGAATAGTATAGTTAGCTATTACCGCTCGAATGATCAGGGCGTCATCGTAAGGGACTTCGACCCCCTCGAGGTCGCTAGGCCCGAAGCTGATCTCGGGTCCGCTCGTCGTCTCCTGGCTGCAGCCGACTGCATGTATCCTTAGCTGCCTTGCGTGTGCCTTCCTGGCTTTATTGGAGTCTCCTCCGGTCGGGCCTCCGACAATGATGTTGATCTCGCCTCGAGATGCGTTGCCCCTATTTTCCTCCTCTCGAGCGGACGGTCGAGGTCGTTCATGCGATACCTGATGGTGGGCTCCGGGCTATTGACGATGCTGCCGCTCGGGGGATCTCCTTTCTATCCTTTGAACAGGGCTCCGTTGGTAATGTCGCCGGTCTGATGAAGGTGATCGGCGGTGGTAGCTCCTTGGCGCAGGATGAGCGATGGGGGGAAGGCTCCGACAGTCGCGGGTGTTGTGAGTAGCTGACTGATAGAGTGAACAAAACATCGGGGTCCATACCTTCCCCTTGGGCTTGGGTCGATCAGCCGCGACTTGCTGGACGGCGTACGACCGAGTGTGCTGATAAGGACGGGCGGCTTCAGCTCGCGGTCCTCTGGGGGGCTGGTGACTGACGGGCTGCTTCCGTTCGGTGGGAGCTGGTTGGTCATTCAGGGCTTCCTTTCTTCTCGCCGCCTGGGCTTCCTCCACATTGATGTATTCGTTGGCCTTATGCATGAGCGAGCAGAAGAAATCACCGTCCACGAGCCCTTGCGTGAACGCGTTCATCATTGTTTCCAAGGTGACCGTTGAAATGTCCATGGCCACCTGGTTGAAGCGCTGGATGTACGCTCGGAGCGGCTCCCTCGTGCCTTGCTTGATGGCGAATAGATTGACGTTGGTTTTCTGATGGCGCCTGCTGCTCGCAAAATGATGGAGGAACGCCGTCGGAATTCTTTGAAACTTGTGATGGATCCGTCCGGCAGCCTCCGAAACCACCGATGCGCCGACCCCGAGAGGGTGGTGAGGAATACTCGGCACTTCACACCATCTGTGTATTGATGCAGAGTGATAGTGCTGTTGAACTTACCCAGATGGTCGTCTGGGTCGATTGTCCCGTTATATTCCCCGATCGCAGGGGGCACATAATGCTTCGGCAGTGGATCACGAAGAATGACATCTGAAAACTGCCGGTTGATCCGCTCGGGTGACGCGTCCGTTCGGGGCGCCTTTCCTTTTCTGATGTCCCGGACGGGTGTTTCGTCCGACGAAGATCCCTTGTCTTGATTAGCTTGCGCCACCTCCGAGGGCGTCTGGAACAGAGCCCGATGAAAAGGTATCAGGGCGGGCGGCGCTCCCATCTGGGTGCCGGCCGGTCCCTTATTTTGCCCCCATATTGAGAGCTGCTCCTGCCTGTCTTCGGGTGGCGCTCGGCCCCCCGAGGTTGATGTCGCCTGCTGCGCTGCCCGCTCGGCCTGAGCTTTCTGCTGCTGCTCCACGATTTTTGCTGCTCGCGCCTGGATGAGTGCTTCGAGCTCCTCAGGAGAGAGCATTATCAGAAGTTGACGTCCAGCTTCTTTCATCTTCTTGGCTCGGATTCAGGTGCGTTCCCACAGACGGCGCCAATTTGATCCTGTCCGAGTGCTGAGTCGACGGACGCTGGGGACGTGGCATGCTCCGCTGTCTCCGACTGGTGGTGTAGATCTCCGGCGAACCTGCAAAGAAGCCGAGCCGGGAGGGGTTTCCCGGCGACGACCCTCCGACGCTCAAGTCAGGCAACGAGAATTGAGAGAGGCAGCGTAACTGTGGCTACAGTAAAAATTTGCGCATATCTTCGTCGACATCTGGGGATCCTTATATAGGACCCCGGGGAGGTGCGGACACGTTTCTCGATGCGTGCACGCTTCCCTAAACATATCTTAAGGAGCCCATGTCAGAAAAATACCTCTGACTTCATTCCGCAATCGTCCGAGCATATCTCGGATGTAACGGTGGAAGCTTCCACCGTATGATCCTGTGTATGGCTCGACCGTCAACTCTACTACCTGTCGGCGGCAGACGCCTCGAGGATGATGTTATCCCCTGTCTCATTTGTCCTCTTGCGCTTCCTGTCTGTTCTAGGGCCGAGCGGTTCGGACGCTCGGCGGACATATCACTTCTGCCTCGGTCGTATGCCCAGATGAGATTGCTCCTGCCTGTCTTTGTTGCCTTGTGCCCCGGCCGAACGGACACCCCGCTCGGCCTTGAAACCTTTTTACCTAGAGCGTCGAAAACCCGACCCTTAGTCGGGTTGTCTTTTATTCGGCTCGGGGGATTCCCGGTCCTTCGACCATCTCATTCCGGTCGGTCGATGCCGGTCGGCCCTCTCAGTCTGGTCGGTCGGATCTCGGAGTTGAATCTCTTGACTTTTGATCTCTATGTGTCGTTGACCCTTCGCCAATGAAGATCCGGGATCTCCGTCTTTATCACTGGATCAATAATAATTTGTGAAGTGAAATACTTAAAATTTTCACGTTCTTACGCCTATTGTTAAAATAATGTGTGGGCCGTCTGTGTTTTTTTAAGTTTTAATTTTGAAAAAAAATCTTTTATGATTTGCATAATGGCGTACTTTTATTTATAACCTAATTCTTGGCCAGTAATGTAAGCAAAAGTGAAATTTGTGGGTAGCTGAAATTAGGTTTTCCAATTTGGTCTTTGCGTGACGCGCCGTCCCGATGCTTCACCTTCACTCCCTAGTCCGCTGCCGTGCGCTCCTTCCATCGATCGAACTCCGTCGCGTCTTCTTCTCCACCGGCGCTTCCGCATCTTCCTCAGTCGCTACCGCTTCTCCCGATCCTCACTTCCTTGTCGAGTACCTCGTGAATACATGCGGGTTCACCGCCGACGATGCTTCCAAGGTCTTCAAGTCGCGCCCCCGTTTTCGGTCCGCCGAGAAGGCCGACGCCGTTCTTGGATTTCTCAAATCTCAGGGCCTTGATGGCGCGAATCTCAGAAAGCTAATAACTTGGAAGCCAAATTTGTTCGGCTGGGATGTGGAGACGAACCTCGCTCCAAAGTTCAAATTTTTGCGCGACATGGGGTTCTCTGAGTCCGACGCCGTCAATGTCGTTATGCTGCACCCCACCATTCTTTCCCTCAGCATCCAGAACACGCTTCTCCCCAAATTGAAGTTTTGGGAAAGTCTTTTTGGATCCAAGGAGATCCTCCTCAAGAATCTCCGGAGGGGTAACAGGTTTATAGGCAACAGCATTGAGAATGTGGTACGCCCGAACTTGAACTTTTTACGGGATGAATGTGGTATTCCTGAAGAGCGAGTTTCTCTTGCCATTAAAAGGCACCCCAGTTTCATCGTGCTGAACCCAGATACCTTCCGGGCTCTGGTGGATAGAGCTGACGGGCTTGGAGTTCCCCGGGGATCTAGAATGTTCCTCTGGATCCTTTATGTGCTGCACGCGGTCAGCAGGGAAAAATTTGAAGCCCAAGTAAAGCTCATGAACAGTTTTGGTTGGTCGAACTCCGATTTCAGTACTGCAATCAAGAAATATCCAAAATTTTTAAGCCTTTCCATAGAATCATTGCAGAGAAAGATGGAATTTTTGGTCAAGGATGTTGGGATTGCACCTTCAGACATTGCTTACCACCCGATGCCTTTAGGATTAAGTTTGGAAAAGAGGTTAATTCCTCGATTTCGTGTGATGGAGATATTGAAATCTGAAGGGTTATGGACGTCAAGAAACAAGATACATGGATTTTTATCATCATCTGGTCCAAAATTTTTGCAGAAGTATGTGCTCCCTTACCAAGATATGCACCCCAAACTTCTTGAAGTTTTGTCTTGTGACGTGTAGCTGAGTTCAAAGGGAATAATCCAAACTGCTAATGAATGCTAGATTTATATAGGTTTGATTTTTATGACTGGATAAGCAATGATATTGAACCAATCTTGTGATTGTTTTCATATGTTGTACTTGCAGTATTCATATTATATATTATGAATGTAACTGGTACTGTAGGCATGAGGATATTAGGTTTTCTGCTTGCAGTATTCATATTCTATATTATGAATGTAACTGTTGTTGTAGGCATGAGGATGTTAGGTTTTCTGAGTTCCATTTTGCTATCTATTGAGTTGAAATGGATTTGTTTTAGGACCTTAGCAGTTGAACTCCTTCCAATTAGAAGATATTTGTCTTTTAGAATCATCAAAGGCGATTTTTGCCCTCTTTCACAAACAGAGTTGGATTTAAGCCTGAAAACAATACCCATATGCCAAAATTATAGAAAAATCATTTTTAATTTTCATATTCTATATTATACATGCCATTGTTTCTGTAGACATGAGGATGTTAGGCTTTCTGAGTTCCAGTTTGCAACTCGATTGAGTTAGACAGGATTTGTTTTTGGGATATGCCAGTTGAATTCCTTATAAGAGGAAATTTGTCTTATAGAATTATGAAAGGCGATTTTCCCCTTTTTGCATGCAGAGTCAGATCTATGCTGAACCTATTTTCTTTCAAATTAGTCGGAACATCAACCGATTTAATACTTTTAAAGTTGAAGGAGCTTAGAATTCACATTGCAAGCTCCTTCTTTGAGCTTTACAGAAAGTGATATTCTTATTATGAGAAAGAGTTTATCACCTGCTTAAGTATTTGAATCAATGAGAACAGAAGGTACTAACAGTTAGAACTTACAGCTTCTTGTTGTTGCTGTTGTGGTGGTGTAGTGATGATAAACCTTCCCTGCACTAGCTTGTTTGGTTGTGCATATAAATAACTCATTCTTTTGGATATTTTGGATTAGTTTCAGCATTCCTGTGTGATAATTAAATTTCATTAGATGCAATATCCAGTAAATGCTTTTCTTTAAGATGTAAAATTACTAGTAAAATGTTCATTACAGTGATAGGAATCATAGGTACTGCAGTGACTTTAGGGGCTAATAAATGGAACCTTAAAATATTTAAAGAATTGAAATTATTAACTCCTTTCATGCATAAAAATTTAAAAGTATATTTTATAAAAATATTCTTGCAAACTATTTTATATTAGTATAACACTTTATGTTAAATAAACGAAACCTTAAAAATTTAAATCAGGTGGTTATTTTCGGGGCAAAAATGAAAGGGTAAAAATTAAAAGGGTGTTCTAAATTATATAAATTATAAAAAAAAATGCTCATTTAAAAAACAATCAGATGTTTTAGTCTCATTATATCTTTTAATTGACGATGTTATAGTAAGTAGTGGTAATTGTTTCAATATATAATAGTTTAATATAATAGTAGTTGCTATAACTGTAATAATTATCAAATAGTTATTATAATATTATTTTTTATTTTTAATGTTATTGTAAAAAATAATAATAATTCAGTTAGTCTCATTGACTATATCTCTAGAGGTGATTGGTCTGATCCCATGGTTAAAAATGATAATCCCAAGGTGACCAGCTCGGTCCCACGGAAATTTCCCTCCGGCTACCAGAATAAAACTGGGGTTCGAACTACGAATGTCTAGGAGATAATCTAGATGTCCTATCCTGACATCATGACCCCGAGGATATTTTCAATGTTATTATAGTAGTTATGTTTAGTTGTTACACCATATAAAAGTTTCTAAGTAATTATTATAATTATTTTATAATAATTTTCAGGAATTTAAATAATTTTGAAGTTAAAAATATTTTCATGTAATAGAGACTTGTGTATTTTCATATAATAGTAATTTGTGTATAGTAATTTTAATTACTTGTCTATTTTCATATAATAGTGCCATCGGGAGATACGATGATTAAAGTATGGGGTGTTGCCACATGAAGTCTTGGGGTCGAAACTCGGTGTAACCGAGCATAACCTACCTCTTCCATGTCTTGGCCATTTGCACTAATGGCTAGTAGTCACTCGTGATTTACCTCCTCCGTATTGGTCTAGGGACGAGTTAGCGGAGGCGTTAGGGGCAAACGAATCATATTTTATCACATATAATAGTAAAGTGAAATAGTTGAATTTTTACCTATCGTTAAAATATTGTGGGTGGGAAGTCTTTTTTTATTTTGTTTTTGAATAAAAAGAATTCTTTTATGATTTGCATAGTGGCTTCTTTTAATTTTTACCCTAATGTTTGTTTTTTTGTTATTTATCAGTGTTCATGGCAAGTAATGCAAGGCAAAAGTGAAATTTGTGGATAGCTGAAATTAGTCGGGATAATTCATTACAATATCTCTAATTTTTAACAGAATTCTCATTATGCTCTTAAAGTTTTTTTAAAAATATTTATGTCCCTCGATTTTATAAAATATCATTTTCACACTCTTTGATTATTTGATTATGGTGACGTTGTGAACCAGCTCCGATATGTGGCTTATTGATGTCTTTTGATTTTGATTTTTTATTTTTTGATTTCATTGTTTAATGCATCACACTTTCACCTAATTTATCCAGCGATGAAGATGTTAAAAATAATTTTGACAGGAAAAATATTTTCATCTAATAATTGATCATGTTCGAGCGCTTAGTCGATGGACGCTGGAAACATGACATACTCCGCTGTTTCCGACTAGTAGTATAGATCTCCGATGAACCTGCAAAGAAGCCGAGCCGGGAGGGGTTTCCCGGCGACGGCCCTCGACGCTCAAGTTAGGCAACGAGAAGTGAGAGAGGCAGCGTAACTGTGGCTACAGTGAAAATTTGCGCATATCTTCGTCGACGTCTGGGGGTCCTTATATAGGACCCGGGGAGGCACGGGGCACGTTTCTCGATGCGTGCACGCTTCCCCAAACATACCTTAACGAGCCCATGTCAGAAAAGTACCTTTGACTCCATTCCACAATCGTCCGAGCATATCCCAGATGTGACGGTGGAAGCTTCCACCGTATGATCCTGTGTACGGCTCGGCCGCCAACTCTACTACCTGTCGGCGGCAGACGTCTCGAGGATGATGTTATCCCCTGTCCCCTTTGTCCTCTTGCGCTTCCTGTTTGTTCTAGTGCCGAGCGGTTCGGACGCTCAGCGGACATATCACTTCTGCCTCGGTCGTATGCTCGGATGAGATTGCTCCTGCCTGTCTTTGTTGCCTTGTGCCCCGGCCGAACAGACACCCCGCTCGGCCCTGAAACCTTTTTACTTAGAGCGTCGGAAACCCGACCCTTAGTCGGGTTGTCTTTTATTCGGCTCGGGGGATTCCCGGCCCTTCGGCCATCTCATCCCGGTCGGTCAATGCCGGTCGACCCTCTCAATCCGGTCGGGCGGGTCTCGGGGTTGAATCTCTTGACCTTTGACCTCCACGTGTCGTTGACCCTCCGCCAACGAGGGTCCCCCGTCCTTACCACCGGATCACATGCCTCCTCCTCAAGTCTAGTCGAAGGAGGCGCTAAGTCCGACTGACTGGACCATGAGTTTGATCGAACGACATCCACTCTGTCGCTCCTGAAAGTGTACCTCCGTTCGGCTCTTGGGAGGTCCATCTAGCCGACCAGCGAGTTAATAGCTGTGCCTTGGTAGTTTTGATTTCTATTTGTCTCTTGTTGCGCTACCACTTCTAAAGACGGTCGGAGTCGGCGGGTCTCCTCGGAATTCGTGCCAATCCTCATTAAGCTGCCCATGCGCGAGTAATGGTGCTCATTAAATGCCGCCCAATAGCTAATCGCCACTTGGCAAGTCCGCTGTCATCGTACGGCGAGGTCGTCAGCTTCGATTGGACATGCGTCGGTTTAAATCTGACGGTCCGATGCTAACGTTTGTTACGATGACTTGGATTGGACGGTTGTGGTGGATCGAGTCCGGGGTTTATGAAGCGCCGACGAAGATTTCCCTTCCATCGTTCCTGCTTTCGTGCCTTTGGTGCTTCCTCTCGTGCCCAGCTTCCCGACACTCGCTTGTCTCGGTGCTCCGACGAACTTTCGACCTCCTCCTTCACGCTTTGTTCCTAGTAAGCCTTCTCCTATCTCTACTTTCTGCCGTTTTCTCCCTTCTGGTGATCTTTGCATCTGTTCAATATAGTTTCGGTCTCCTCCGTCAACTCTTTCATTCTTCTTTCCTTGGTCCTTTATTCCTTGGTACTGTTCCGGCGATGGCTAGCACTTCGCAGCCTTCTGATCCCTCTCCTGGCCTATGGTATATGACCATGGTAAGCTGGTTTGACGAGAATGACGCGGCTTCCTTAACGAATTCGAACTCCCTCCTGACCATAGACTAGCTTTGGCCACCTCTTCCGATCGGCCCCACAATCCGCCGACCAGCACTGTTTGCTTCTTTCGCGACCAATTTGTGGCCGGTCTGCGCTTCCTGTTGGTTGCTACTCGGAAAACCTATAGGTTCCACTGTACAAAAATTTTGTACAAAGGTCTGAACCTTTTCCTAGCTACCATGTGTTCTTTTAAATTAAATTTTGGATCGCCTGCGGAACTTAACACGTTTGATCCAAAACTTAATCTATTTGTTCTTTTAGGTTTTGACTTGGATCTCCTGCGGAACTTAACACGTTCGACCCAAGTCTCCTTAAGTTATTAATTCCATTAAATATTAATTTCCATAAAAGGTTCCCAGTACTGACGTGGCGAGGCACATGGCTTTCTTGGATATGGGAACAACCACCACCGACTAGACAAAACCTTTAATAGAAAGCTAATATTTAATTTCCTAAAATAACTTTAGGTTAACCAAAGAGAACAATCAAATCACAAGGAAAAAAAGAAACAAAAGAACACAACTTCGAAAAAACATATTCGAAATACTAGAACGTAAGCCTCTTGTATTTGGTATTATTTCCATAAATAACTAGCATGATGCGGAAATAGAAATTACTAGTTATACCTTGCAGAAAAAACCTCTTGATCTTCTACCGTATTCCTCTTCTAACCTCGGACGTTGTGTGGGCAACGATCTTCCAAGATGAGAAACCACCAACCACCTTCTTCTCCTCCAAGCAAGGTTCGGCCACAAAAGAAAAGCTTTACCAAGGAGAAAAACCAAAATACTAACCAAGCTCCAAGAGATGCTAGCTTTCTCTCCTTCTTCTTCTTCTTCTCCGAGTAGTATCCGGCCACCACAAGAACTCCAAGGGAGAGGGAGAGGTTCGGCCACCACAAGAGGAAGAGAAGGAGATGATGGCCGGCCACACCAAGGAACAAAAGAGGGAGAGGAATAATAGATGTTGTATCTTGTGAAGGCACCCTCACCCCTTCTTTTATATTCATTGGCCTAGGTAAATTAGGAAATTTAATTACAATAAATTTTCCTTAATTTCCTTGACATGATTTAATTGAGAAAAATAAAATAATATTTCCCCAATTAAACAATGATGGCGGGCAAATCAATAGGAAGCAAATTGGACAAGTTTCAATCAACAATTAAAACTTTCCTTATTTGTTTCCGGAAATTTTAAAAAATAAAATTTCTCTTTAAAATCTCTTCATGGTTAATAAAAGGAAATATCTATAATTTAAATTTTATTAACATGTGAATAATTTTAAAGAGAAAATAAAACATCTCTCCAATCTACAAATAAGGAAAGAGATCTAATCTCTTTCTTTAATCTTTTGTAAATCTTTTACAAGAGAGATATTTTAATTTTAATTCTCTTTTAAATTAAATCTTCCACATAATAATAAACATTAAAATTAAATTTTCTTTTTAATTAATTATGGCCGGCCCTACTAGCTTGGGTTCAAGCTAGGGCCGGCCAACCTTAGGTTGGCCCTAGCTTGGTTCCCAAGCTAGCTTGGCCGGCCCCTTAGGTGGGTATAGAAGGTGGGTATATGTGGGTATAGTACTCTATAAATAAGAGGCTACGATAGGGACCGAGAGGAGGAATTGGTTTTGGTCTCCGATAAAATTAAGTTCGCTTCGAACACACAACTTAATTTTATCAATGATAATTCATTCCACTAGAGAACTATCATTGAACTACGCACCAATCCTTTATTTTGGGCTCCTTCATTTGATGAGTGTATTGTCTCATGTATATCGAATGTCCACTAATTAAGTGAGTTACTGACAACTCATTTAATTAATATCTAAGTCCAAGAGTAGTACCACTCATCCTTATTATCATGTCGGACTAAGTCCACCTGCAGGGTTTAACATGACAATCTTTATGAGCTCCTCTTGAGGACATTATCAACCTAGTATCACTAGGACACAGTTTCCTTCTATAATCAACAACACACACTATGAGTGATACCATTTCCCAATTTATCGGGTTTATTGATTCATCGAACTAAATCTCACCCATTGATAAATTAAAGAAATAAATATCAAACATATGTGCTTGTTATTATATTAGGATTAAGAGCACACACTTCCATAATAACTGAGGTGTTTGTTCCTTTATAAAGTCAGTATAAAAGGAACGACCTCAAATGGTGCTACTCAATACACTTTGAGTGTACTAGTGTAATTATATAGTCAAGATAAACTAATACCTAATTACACTACGACCTTCTAATGGTTTGTTCCTTTTCATTCTGGTCGTGAGCTACTGTTTATAATTTATAAGGTACTGATAACATCATCTTCTGTATGTGACACCACATACTATGTTATCTACAATATAAATTAAATGAACAACTACAAACAAATGTAGATAATTAGACCAAATGTGATTCTTTATTCATAATGAATGTTTACGAAGCTTAGGCTTTAAGTATACACTCCAACAATCTCCCACTTATACTAATGACTAAGCTGCCATATCTTCTACCATACATCTGATTCTCATTCCCTCCACATGCCGAGCTTTCTCGGGAAGGGCCTTAGTGAAAGGATCGCCAGGTATCTCCTGATGCAATCTTGGCGATGACAACTTCTCCTCGCTTCACAATATCTCTTATCGGTGGTACTTGCGCTCTATATGTTTACTCGCCTTATGAGCTCGTGGTTCCTTGGAGTTTGCAACTGCGCCGCTATTATCACAATAAATTGTGATGATCTTGGGCAAACCGGAATCACATCTAAGTCCATTAGAAAGTTCACGAGCCATACTGCTTTAGTTGCCTCAGAGGCTGCTACATACTCGACTTCCATGGTTGAGTCCGAACAATTCTGTTTAACACTCCTCCATGAAATGGCTCCACCTCCTAAAGTAAACACATAGCCTGATGTAGACTTACTATTGTCCCTATCTGATTGAAAATCTGAATCCGTGTAACCCACAGGGAGCAAAATCATCTGCTTGGTAAACTAGCATATAATCCTAGTCCTTCTCGGTACTTTAATATATGCTTTACATAGTCCAATGTCCTTGTCCAGGTTACTCGATATCTACTGACCATGCCTACGGCAAAGCAGATATCGGTCTCGTATAGCATTGCATACATTAGGCTTCCTACGACCGAAAAAGAGCTGCTTTCATGTCCTCTATCTCTTTTGATGTCTTTGGAGACATCTCTTTAGATAGAGTACTCCATGTCTAAAGGTAAGAAACCTTTCTTGGAGTCTTGCATGCTAAAACGAGCAAGGATTGTATCTATATATGAAGCTTGGGATAGACACGACATTCTTTTCTTGAGATCCCTTATAACTTTGATCCCAAGAATGTGTGCACATTCTCCTAAGTCCTTCATATCAAATTGTTTGGACAACCATACCCTTACGTCTGATAATACCTTGACATTGTTGCCAATTAACAAAATATCATCTACGTATAGTACAAGAAATACCACCACGTTTCCGTTACACTTCTTATATACACAAGACTCATCCGGACTTTGAATAAATCCATATGACTGGATTACTTCATTAAACCGGATGTTCCAAGACCTTGAAGCTTGCTTCAGTCCATAAATGGACCGATAGAGCTTGCATACTAGATGCTCTTTGCCTTTTTCAATAAATCCTTCTGGTTGCTTCATATGGATGTTCTCTTCAAGACTTCCATTAAGGAAAGCTGTCTTGACATCCATTTGCCAAATCTCATAATCCATATGAGCAATGGATAAGAGTATCCGGATAGACTTAAGCATGGCTCTGGGTGAAAAGGTTTCCTCATAATCGATTCCCTCTTTCGAGTGTACCCTTTCGCAACAAGCCTAGCTTTGAAGGTTTCTACCTTCCGTCATCCCTCTTTTCCTTTTGTAGATCCACTTGCATCCAACGGCTTTTACACCATCGGTGGTTCTACAAGCTCCTGACCTTATTAGAGTACATAGACTCTATTTGAAATTCATCGCTTTGCCAAGATCTCGCATCTATATCTTGGAGTGCTTGTCATATGGGGATCGGGTTCATGTTTTCCCGGATCAAGTCCAAGACTCTCCCAAAACATGAATCTTCAGTGACTCACAACTCTCCCACTACGACGAGGCACTATCCGTGGTTGTGTATCATGTGTGACACGTGTTGCGTCTCATGTGGTACTTCATCTTGTACCGTAGGTACTGAAGTAGACATTTCCTCTCTAAGTTCTTCTAAAGCGACTTTTCGACTGGGCTTGTGATCCATTATATAGTCTTCTTCTAAAAACTGGGCATTGGTGCTAACAATGACCTTCTGGTCTTTAGGACTATAAAATAAACCACCTTTTGTTCCTTTGGGATAACCCACAAACACACGAACTTCTGTACGAGATTCTAACTTATCAGCATATGGTTTTAGCACATGTGCTGGACTACTCCAAATCCGAATATGTCTTAGACTGGGTTTCCACCCATTCCACAATTCTATGGGAGTAGAAGATACTGATTTAGAAGGTACTAAGTTCAGAATGTGCGCTGCTGTTTCCAGAGCGTATCCCCAAAATGAATTTGGTAATTCTGAATAACTCATCATCGATCTAACCATCTTCATAAGATTCCTATTCTTTCGTTCTGCCACACCATTCTGTTGGGGTGTACCAGGTGCGGACAATTGGGATTGAATCCCGGCCTCTGATAAGTAATTCATAAACTCTTCTAAGAGGTATTCGCCACCACGATCAGACCGTAGTGTCTTGATACTTTTACCTAGACGTTTCTCCACATCAGCCTTGTACTCTTTGAACTTATCAAAGCACTCAGACTTGCGGCGCATCAGGTAAATGTATTCATATCTTGAATAATCGTCTATGAAAGAGACGAAATATTCAAAACCTCCTCTTGCCTGGACAGACATAGGACCACACAAATCAGAGTGAACCAACTCTAACACTTCTTTGGCTCTATACCCCTTGGCCTTGAACGGCCTCTTGGTCATTTTACCTTCCAAGCAAGATTCACAAGTTGGAAAATTTTCCAACTCAAATGAACTCAAAAGTCCATCGGCTATAAGCCTCTGAATCCTACTTAAGTTAATATGTCCAAGCCTTAGATGCCAAAGATATGCTTGGTTCATTTGCGAAGGTTCTTTTCTCTTATTAGAAGATGAGTTATAAATTTTCATGTTTTGCTTTGTGGAAGAAATTGGATTTAAAGTATACAAATTGCCAACTAATGTACCAGAACAGATAATCACTTTATTTATTTTAATAACTACATCGTTACTGAAAGAAACTGAATATCCATCTAAAAACAGTTTAGAAACTGAAATTAAATTCTTTCTAAAACTGGGTACATAAAGACAATTTCTTAAAACCAAATTTTTATTTCTACTAAAAGATAAGTAGACGTCTCCCACGTTGCCACCTTAGTAGCATTGCCCATGTGACAGTAATCTCCCCTTCAGATAGTCGTCGGGTTTCCTAGAACCCTGCGAGGAATTGCAGACATGATCGGTGGCTCCGGTATCTACACACCATGTTGGTAGATAACACCGCTAAACATGTTTCAACAACTAGAGCATGAGATATACCTTTGTTTTGGTTCTTACGAGGACAGTCCGCCTTCCATGCCTGCTTGCGGATGAAGCACTTGCCCTTGACTTCTTCATTCCAACTTTAAATCCGTAGACTGAGATTTATTCACTTTCTTTCTTGCCACCTTGTTTCTTCTTCTTCTTTCCTTTCGGTTTAGAAGTAGAACCATTTTCGACATAGTGAATTTGAGCATTGTGACGAAATAATCCTTCTGCTGCTTGAAGTTTTGTCGATAGTTCCGCTAATGAATAAACCCTCTTATTCATATTATAGTTCAGCTGCTCAAAACTTCTTGGTAGCATTTGGAGGATCATATCGATCTGGGTTTCCCATCAATTTCTCCTCCAAGGATCTGTATCTCGTTCGGATAAGCCATCATCTTTAGGATATGATCCCTCACAGGAGTACCCTCTTGCATGGTGGCTGTCATTATCTTTCTCATGGCTTCTTGCCTAGAAGCCCTATCTTGATGACCAAAGAGTTCCTTGAGATTGTTCATAATATCATTGTTGGTAAATCTTGATGCTGATGTTGCAATACATTTGACATTGAAGCCAAAATGTAACACTGTGCCATCTCATCTGCTTTTACCCATTTCCTATGATATTCAATCTCCTCTTGGGTAGATTCACCAGTAGGTGCATCAGGGCAAGACTCATAGCTTTCAGCAGTAAGAACAATGTCCAGGTTTCTTTTCCAATCTATGTAGTTTGGTCGAGTAAGTCTATTCTGTTGAAGTATGATGGACGATGGGTTGAAAGACATCCTAAGAATCACAAATAACTTTTGGTCGAACTCTAAATTTAGAATAATATTGATTCCTCAAACAATACTATTTTAAATTAACCAACACCTCATCATACCGTGAATTTTGTATGCCACGTTAGTGTGGACGTATACAAATTCAACATTTGTAAAGGAGGGTTTTAACCCATTAATTTTATTATCTTGTCAACCTAACTTTTGACAAATAAAATTAATAGTTGGTATTATTGGTCACACAAATAATAATAGTGACTCCGTTGGGAGGATACTATTAGATGTGTCTAAGTGTATACCATTACTTGACACTAAGTCCATTAATAAGATTATGCCCCTTCGTTGGGGAAGATCACACGCTCTTAATTAATTTCCTATAGTCATCCAAAATGGAAGTCATTCTAGTGATCCACAAACAAGCTCATCCGTTATGGAGGAAGGCACTCGAGCCAGCAAGCTTGTTTGCATCACTTACAAACCAGATAATGGAGACCATGGGATTTATTTAAAATCCCTCTCCCATAGTTATTTATAAATGAGGAATTTTAACTATGCTAGCCTACTAAACTTGTAAACTAACATGCACACACATAATATAAAAGCAATAAATAGAAAATCTAATTTTCAACTATTATGGCTTTTATCTTTAATTGTCCTCCGTGTGTTGTCATCCGAAGCTGCCATATTTGGCCACCGCCACCGAGTCTAACTGTCGCATCCATCTTGCTCCGAGTTCCACTGCGCCTCTGGTCCTTAGAAGGTTCCACGCTTTGCAAGATTCGATCCATGACATAAATAGAATTTACATTTTGATCCTATATTCCATAAAAGGAATGTACATGTATCTAGATCAAAATAAAATCCTAATAAAACTAAATACAGCTCCTGCTGTATTTTAATACAATCATGCACACACATATAAATTGCCCTTGACATGTCCAAGGGTCCAATCACACACATAATTAACTAAAAGCCATAATAGTTGGATCCTGCATCCACAAAGTTAGCACATCCTACTATTATCCTGCCTAAATTATGTATGACATGTGCATAATTAAACTAAATACCAAATACAGAGGCAAAACCCCTAGAGCGATACCTTGTTGGTTGCTACTCGGAAAACCTATAGGTTCCACTGTACAAAAATTTTGTACAAAGGTCTGAACCTTTTCCTAGCTACCATGTGTTCTTTTAAATTAAATTTTGGATCGCCTGCGGAACTTAACACGTTTGATCCAAAACTTAATCTATTTGTTCTTTTAGGTTTTGACTTGGATCTCCTGCGGAACTTAACACGTTCGACCCAAGTCTCCTTAAGTTATTAATTTCATTAAATATTAATTTCCATAAAAGGTTCCCAGTACTGACGTGGCGAGGCACATGGCCTTCTTGGATATGGGAGCAACCACCACCGACTAGACAAAACCTTTAATAGAAAGCTAATATTTAATTTCCTAAAATAACTTTAGGTTAACCAAAGAGAACAATCAAATCACAAGGAAAAGAAAGAAACAAAAGAACACAACTTCGAAAAAACATATTCGAAATACTAGAACGTAAGCCTCTTGTATTTGGTATTATTTCCATAAATAACTAGCATGATGCGGAAATAGAAATTACTAGTTATACCTTGCAGAAAAAACCTCTTGATCTTCTACCGTATTCCTCTTCTAACCTCAGACGTTGTGTGGGCAACGACTTCCAAGATGAGAAACCACCAACCACCTTCTTCTCCTCCAAGCAAGGTTCGGCCACAAAAGAAAAGCTTTACTAAGGAGAAAAACCAAAATACTAACCAAGCTCCAAGAGATGCTAGCTTTCTCTCCTTCTTCTACTTCTTCTCCGAGTAGTATCCGGCCACCACAAGAACTCCAAGGGAGAGGGAGAGGTTCGGCCACCACAAGAGGAAGAGAAGGAGATGATGGCCGGCCACACCAAGGAACAAAAGAGGGAGAGGAATAATAGATGTTGTATCTTGTGAAGGCACCCTCACCCCTTCTTTTATATTCCTTGGCCTAGGTAAATTAGGAAATTTAATTACAATAAATTTTCCTTAATTTCCTTGACATGATTTAATTGAGAAAAATAAAATAATATTTCCCCAATTAAACAATGATGGCCGGCCAAAGCAAATTGGACAAGTTTCAATCAACAATTAAAACTTTCCTTATTTGTTTCCGGAAATTTTAAAAAATAAAATTTCTCTTTAAAATCTCTTCATGGTTAATAAAAGGAAATATCTATAATTTTAATTTTATTAACATGTGAATAATTTTAAAGAGAAAATAAAACATCTCTCCAATCTACAAATAAGGAAAGAGATCTAATCTCTTTCTTTAATCTTTGTAAATCTTTTACAAGAGATATTTTAATTTTAATTCTCTTTTAAATTAAATCTTCCACATAATAATAAACATTAAAATTAAATTTTCTTTTTAATTAATTATGGCCGGCCCTACTAGCTTGGGTTCAAGCTAGGGCCGGCCAATGCTTAGGCCGGCCCTAGCTTGGTTCCCAAGCTAGCTTGGCCGGCCCCTTTAGGTGGGTATAGAAGGTGGGTATATGTGGGTATAGTACTCTATAAATAAGAGGCTACGATAGGGACCGAGAGGAGGAATTGGTTTTGGTCTCCGATAAAATTAAGCATCCCATGTTCCCCAACACACAACTTAATTTTATCAATGATAATTCATTCCACTAGAGAACTATCATTGAACTACCGCACCAATTCCAAATTACATTTTTGGGCTCCTTCTTATTATGAGTGTGTTAGTCTCCCTGTGTTTAAGATATCGAATGTCCACTAATTAAGTGAGTTACTGACAACTCATTTAATTAATATCTAAGTCCAAGAGTAGTACCACTCATCCTTATTATCATGTCGTACTAAGTCCACCTGCAGGGTTTAACATGACAATCTTTATGAGCTCCTCTTGAGGACATTATCAACCTAGTATCACTAGGACACAGTTTCCTTCTATAATCAACAACACACACTATGAGTGATACCATTTCCCAATTTATCGGGTTTATTGATTCATCGAACTAAATCTCACCCATTGATAAATTAAAGAAATAAATATCAAACATATGTGCTTGTTATTATATTAGGATTAAGAGCACACACTTCCATAATAACTGAGGTCTTTGTTCCTTTATAAAGTCAGTATAAAAGGAACGACCTCAAATGGTGCTACTCAGTACACTTTGAGTGTACTAGTGTAATTATATAGTCAAGATAAACTAATACCTAATTACACTACGACCTTCTAATGGTTTATTCCTTTCCATTCTGGTCGTGAGCTACTGTTTATAATTTATAAGGTACTGATAACATCATCTTCTGTATGTGACACCACATACTATGTTATCTACAAAATAAATTAAATGAACAACTACAAACAAATGTAGATAATTAGACCAAATGTGATTCTTTATTCATAATGAATGTTTACGAAGCTTAGGCTTTCAGTATACACTCCAACACTTCCCTCTACATCCTTTTATCCGTGAGGTTTGTAATTATTTCTGCATCCTGCTCGGCCAACTTGTCCCCAACTCTTTTAGGTTGTTGTGCGGCGTAGTAATCCTTTTCAAGCTGCACGGCATTCCCCTAGTCTCCAAAATTTTCCATTACTTCTACTATCCCAAACAATCCGAGTGGGGTACTTTTCTCTTCCAATCGCGGATCGGTCTTGTCTTTTTCGACAAGATGCCGACCTCGAACAAGCACTGGATGGAAAATTACTTTTACCTTCGCCTTCCCGAACGGCCATCCTTTCGTACCCAATGGCAGACTACTGTGCCGAGCCCGCCGGATCTCGGTAAATACAAGAGCCAGCTGGATTATCTTCATGCAGCTAATCTATTAGCCGGCCAGAGGTTCAGCATCAATAAGTTACTTCACGAGGAGGTGTTATACATATTCGGATTGAGCCCGATCCGAACGAAGCTTCCGAGCAGCATGGGTAAGTGTTTTCTCTGTCCCCACTCCTTTTGGTCTAACTGATATATTCTTCTTTTATGCAGGTGAAATCATGTGGCGTGCCAAGGCTACCGAGCGGATGAAATTGAAGGCTGCCGAAATAGAAGCAGCAGCGGCTAAAGAGATGACCGATCTGGGGATCGTGCCGGTTGGCTCGCGTGAGGGCGAGAGCGAAGAAACTCCAACAGAAGCTCGCGAGTCTACCGGTCGGATCCCTGCAACCGGAGCGATCGGCGATGCTATATCATCAGCTGGTCAGCCTACCTCCGAGGATGCGGGGCAGTCGGCCGACGACTCCCCCTTGATAACACGCAAGCGGCGCCGAACAGATCTCATAATTGTGGAACCGGTGACCGAGCCAGTTGACGTCCCCTTTGAAGTGGTCAACCCAGTTCCTGCTCCGACCGAGGCCCTCTCTTCGGACTGCACTCCTTCCCAGCTCTACCAACCAGCGGCCTCCCTCGAGGCAAGACCCGTTAGTTCCCTGCCCCGGGTTCGTCTCCGGCTTAGGCGCTCAGGAATAGCTTCTGCTGTAACGACCCACCTCCTACTGACTAACCTGTAAGGCCGGGGGTTACAATTGATGTGCTAAACTTCACTATAAGGTGCAGAAAACTGAACTAATTTAAAACTCTATGCTATTTGTTATAAAGTCTGGAATTTATATTCAGAACACATTACTAAGGTTGTACACCTACGAAGAGGGGAAGCCAACTTATTATCTGATCAAAAATCGAAAACAGACGCTTCTGGCTGAAATCAGACATTCCAATCGATCGGCTGATCGATTGGATTTGTCTGATCGATCCACTGATCGATTCAACTCGCTATTGTACATGGGGTCAAATCTGGATCGATCGGCTGATCGATCCAATCTGGTCAATCGATCCAGAGATCGATTCAGAAGCTCTCTGTTCGTGGGTTTTAATTTCTCGATCGATCGGTTGATCGATCCATGGCCGATCGATCCGCTGATCGACTCATCAGCTCTCTGTATGTGACAGATCACGTTTCAATCGATCGGCTGATCGATCGAGGGCTCCCCCAATCGATCAACTAATCGACTCACTAGCGTTTTGTACGCGGGGACTTCTCCCAATCGATCGACTGATTGATTGAGGATTGCTCAATCGATCGGCTGATCAACTGGGTTTCTGATTCCCACATAAATCAGACCCGACCTCATACAGAATCTCCAAAAATTCAACTACAACCACAACCTTATTACTAGGCATGCCATTACTCATGGTTAGCTAACTACTATCATGACAAAAAAACAATCTAAGCATAACATAGTGCATACTCTCATGAATCAAGACACTTAACATCTAAAAGTGCAGAAAAGTCATACTATAAGAAGTACTAAGTTCTTAATTTGCTAGTTCCCCTAAGGATCTTCATTCCAAGTTCCTTCTCACACACATCTTTATCGCATTGCCCTTCAGCCTCCGCTAATCCATCTTCCCTTTACCTTTATCTGCAGTATAAGGAAAAGGAAACTATAAGCTTGGGAGCTTAGTAAGAAACTATCTACCTCACAAAACATGCATTCGGTAAGATCATGCTTTCAAAAGATGCTATTTAAAATACATGCTGAAAATGCTAAAACATGGCATATGGACAATTAAATCATGTTAAGCAATTACTGAACGAAAGGCTACTCATTGTATCAACAAGAAACTAAACTAATATATATAAGCTAAGCTAATTGTTATCATAATAAGGACTAGACTGAAACTAAGCTGCATTCACATATTTGTTTGAAAACTATTTTCATAAATAGATAAAAATACTAAACATGCTGCTGATGGGTCCGACAACTGTACTTGTTGTGCGTGCATCCCTAACTAGGCCCGAGATAGCAAGTCCCGAATCTAGTAGGGTTACTAGGTTATCTAAACCTAGGGACGACTATGGGAGCCCAACCCAAGGACATCTGAAGTCCAGTACAGTGTCACTGATAAAGTAAAATACTGTTTATAATTGATTTATCATATCTTGATTTTTACTAGGTTATCTGAACCCAGAGCTAGGTTATCTGAACCTAGAGGCGACTGTGGGAGCCCACCCATTAGACTGTAGTCCCATATCACTGAAGCAAGGCTATGTACGCTATGTAAAATGCATCTATGGCATTTAACTGAGCTATTAACATGCATATTGTAATGTTTAACTATACTAGACATTTTATCGAGCACTTGGTGTGCTCTAATTCTGCATTTAGCTAAACTAAGACCATAAAAGTGAACTAGAACCATAAAAGCATGCGAATAGCTACTTATACTGCAGGTGAAGGGTTACTTACATCCTGCGCTAATTTTTCTTACAATCCGATCACTAGGTTTCCAGAGAAGAAGGTCTTCTCGACGATCCTCTTACGTCTATGCTTTCCTCTCGCCGAGGGGAGTAGGGGTGTAAATGAGCCAAGCCGTTCGTGAGCTATTCGAAGCTCGATTCGATAAAAGCTCATTTGAGCTCGTTTAATTATGCTCGTTAAGATAAACAAATCAAGCTCAAGCTTCACAATATTCGGCTCGTTAGCTCGTGAACATGTTCGTTAAGCTCATGTATCAATTTTTAAATAAAAATAATAATAATTTTGGTATTGAATTTATTGATTTTATACTCTACTTATGAAAAATATAGACAAATATATTAAATTTATTTATTAGAATAAAATTATAAATTTTAACAAGAATATTATAATTTTTTTAAAATATATAATTTAGTTTTTAATGAATATTTAAATTTATAATTTATATTTATTAAGCTCGTTTAGGCTCGATAAAAGCTCGAATAAGCTTGTGAGCCATGAATATATTCGTTAAATAAAGCTCGAGCTCGGCTCGATTATAAACGAGTCAAACTCAAACATCCAAGAGTTCGGTTCGGCTCGGCTCGGCTCGATTACACCCCTAGAGGGGAGCGTCCTTGTGCTGGAGTCGTCGCCGGAATGTGCTCCTACGGCCTAGGGATGAAACCGTAGGTTCCTTGGACTTGGCGTGAAGAGAGGGTGCGGGAGAAGAGATGGCGTCGGGTGAGGGTGAGGGAAAAGAGAGTTGTCGTTTGGAAAATAATAACTCCTCTCTTAATTTCCTATTTATATAAGTGATTTATACCACCCAACTAAATCTTAAATAGAATTGTTCTCCTCTTCTTTCAGCACACCCCTGCTGGGGCCCCTTGGTTACTAAAGTCATCTATAAGTTGTAGGGTTCGCTAGGTCTCGGGTTCAATTCCCGCTTAGGTTATTTTATGTTTTTATTTAATTTTGCTACTTCTGCTACTCCAAAAATTCCATAAAAATATTCTAAAATTCCAGAAAAATCATAGAATATTTCTAAAATTATTTTGAGAATTTTTGAGCGTTACAATCCCCCATACCTTATAAAAAGTTCGTCCTCGAACTTAGAATAACTATGGGTACTTCTGCCTCATGCTAGCTTCTGTCTCCCAAGTTGCCTCTTCTATTGTGTGATTTTGCCAAATGACTTTCACTAATGGTACTTCCTTGTTCCGTAATTTCTTAACTGCTCGGTCTATTATCTGAATAGGCCGATTGTCATAGCTAAGGTCTTCGCGGACTTGTACCGACTAGGGCTCAATCACCTGGGTGGCATCTGGGATATGCTTCTTCAGCATAGAAACATGGAATACATTATGAATAGCTGACATCTCCTGGGGTAGCTCTAGCTCATATGCTACCTTGCTAATTCTTCTAGTGATAAGGTATGGTCCCATATATCTGGGACTTAATTTGCCCTTCTTCCCAAAACGCATTACTCCCTTCATGGGAGCTACTCTGAGGAACATTGTATTCCCAACTGAAAACTCTAAGGGTCGACGCCGTGTATCAGCATAGCTTTTCTGGCGACTCTGAGCTGTCTCTATCCTCTAGCGGATCTGCTGTATAGCTGTTGTGGTATCTGTTACTAGATCTGTCTGAAGTTCTAGTTCTTTCTGTTCACCACTCTCATACTAGCAGATTGGAGATCTACACCTCCGCCCATAGAGAGCCTCGTAGGGTGTCATGCCGATAGTAGCCTGATAGCTATTGTTGTATGTAAATTCTGCTAAACTCAGATATTTGCACCAACTCCCCTTGAAGTCTAGGGCACACGCTTGGAGCATGTCCTCGAGTACCTGATTTACTCGCTCCGTTTGACCATCTGTCTGAGGATGGAAGGTTGTGCTAAACTTTAACTTGGTGCCCCATGCTGATTGTACACACTCCTAGAAGTGTGATGTGAATCTACTGTCTCTATCTGAAATGATGGTCCGTGGAACTCCATGCAGTCTAACAATCTCCCTGAGATACAACTGAGCTAGCTGCTCCATGTAGTAGGATATCTGATAGTTAAAAAGTGGGCTGACTTAGTCAATCTGTCGACTATTACCCAGATGACATCAAAACCATTCGTGGTTCTGGGTAGTCCCACTATGAAATCCATGGAAATATCCTCCCACTTCCATTCTGGGATCTGAATAGGCTGCAGAACTCCTCCTGGTCTCTGGTGTTTTGCTTTGACCCTCTGGCAGGTCAGACAGGTATTAACATACCTGGCGATGTCTCTTTTCATCCCAGGCCATCAAAAATGTTTCTTTAGGTCTTGGTACATTTTGGTGGAACCAGGATGCATCGCGTAAGGAGTCCTGTGAGCCTCATCTAGGATCTTCCTTCGTAGTTCCTCCTGATCCAGAACACATAGTCTGTCACCAAAATGCAATACCCCACTATCAGATACTCTGAACTCTCCACTTTCTGATTCTGTTAACCCTTGCTTGATTCTCTGAATTTCAAGGTCCTGACCCTGAGCTGTCTGGATGTCACCAAGCAGGGTAGATGCTAATGTCATAGTAGAGAGTTACCCAACTATTAGTTTGAGACCGAAATCTATAATCTCCTTTTATAGGGGTGGTGACATGGCTGATAGGGATAATAAGACGACACTGGATTTCCTGCTAAGTGCGTCTACCACCTTATTGGCCTTTCCTGGGTGGTAGAGGATGTCTATGTCATAATCTTTGACCAGCTCGAGCCATCTGCGCTGTCGCATATTCAGATCCTTTTGAGTGAAGAAGTACTTCAGACTCTGATGATCTGTATACACTCTACACTGAGCTCTATACAAGTAATGTCTCCAAATTTTGAGGGCGAACACAACTGCTGCAAGCTCAAGGTCATGAGTAGGGTAGTTCCTCTCATAGTCCTTGAGTTGTCTGGAGGCATAGGCGATCACCTTACCTTCTTGCATCAGTACTGCTCCTAATCCCAATTTATAGGCGTCACTGTAAATATCAAAGCTGTCTGTGTTTTCTGGCAAAGTCAGAATGGGAGCACTGGTTAATCTTCTTTTGAGCTCCATGAAACTGTTCTCGCACTCCTCTGTTCACTGAAATTTTCTGTTCTTCCTGGTGAGAGCTGTCAGTGGGGAGGCTATCCTGGAGAAATCCTCTACAAATTTTCTGTAATAGCCTGCTAGTCCCAGAAAGCTTCTAATTTCACTGCGTTCTTAGGTCTCTTCCAGTTACTCACAACTTCTATCTTACTGGGGTCTACCATGATACCATCCTTGGAGATGATGTGACCCAGAAAGGACACTTGATCGAGCCAGAATTCACATTTCATGAACTTGGCGTACAGCTGGTTCTGCTGAAGGGTCTGCAGTACTATCTTCAGGTGTTCTGTGTGTTCTTCCTGAGTCCTGGAATAGATAAGAATATCGTCGATGAACACGATAACAAACTTATCTAAGTATTCTCTAAATACTCGGTTCATAAGGTCCATGAAAGTAGCTGGAGCATTCGTCATGCCAAAGGGCATGACTACGAACTCATAATGTTCGTATCTGGTCCTGAAGGCTGTCTTGGGTATATCACCTTTTTTTAACTCTAACCTGGTGATATCCCAATCTGAGATTTATTTTAGAGAACACTGCTGCTCCCTTTAGCTGATCGAACAGGTCATCTATCCTGGGAAGAGGATACATGTTCTTAATCGTGACCTGGTTTAGAGCTCGGTAGTCTATACACAGGCGCATGCTCCCGTCCTTCTTCTTCACGAACAATACAGGCGCTCCCCATTGTGAGTAACTAGAGCGTATGAAGCCCTTGTCAAGCAGCTCCTATAGTTGCTCCTGAAGTTCCTTCAGTTCTGCTGGAGCCATGCGGTAAGATGCCTTGGAGATGGGATTTGTACCGGGAATAAGTTATATCTCAAATTCAATCTCCCTGTCTGGTGCTAGGCCTGGTAACTCCTCAGGGAAGACTGCTGGGTAGTCACATACAACTCGAACCTCTTCTAGCTTTTGGTCCTTGTCCTGACTGGTACTGACTACATGTGCTAAGAATCCCGTACATCCTGAATCAAGTAGCTTCTGTGCTTTCAGAGCTGAGATAAACTTCTTGGCCTTCCTCTTTGGTTCTCCGATGTACCCAAACTGTACTCCTGCTTCGGGTTGGAATACAACTCTCTGTTTACGACACTCTATGTAGGCGTCGTACTTGATCAGAAAGTCCATTCCTAAGATGACATCGTAATCAGCCATATCTAAGACTATCAGATCACCAAAAAGCTTTCTGTTTGCTATAATGACTGGCACTGCTCGAAGCCAGTGCGTAGATGCTATAATTTCTCCTGAAGGTAGTGTTGTCAAAAACTGACCACTGAGTACCCCTGGAGATACTGCCAACTTTTTGGCGAATGTCCTGGATATATATGAATGGGTTGCCCCAATATCGAATAAGACAGTTGCACTTTACTGTAAAATACTGATCTGACCTGTAACAACTGTCGAGGCATTCGCTACGTCCTCTCTGGTGAGTGAGTAGATCCTCGCATTCGCCGTGGCTGAGGGGGCTTCTAGTCTGCCCTGACTGATGTGTGGTCCATCTATAGCAGCCTGCATCTGATGTAACTGTGCTGGGTTACCTCCGTACTAAATCGGCTGTGGTGGAGGGAAATTGGTCTTGTTCGGGCATTGCTTAGCCATATGCCCTTCTTGGCCACATTCAAGGCATCCTCGTGTGCCCTTACGACAAACTCCTGGGTGGAATTTCCCATAAGTAGAACACTTGGGATAGCTAGGTTGTTTACTAGCTGGTCCTCCTTTTGAGTAACTCCCTGATTTATGTTTGTGACTTGAGTTCCCTTTCCAGTTAGAGCTGTGGCCCTGGTGTTTCTGAGTACCTGAGCCTCCTTGGCCTTTCGACTCTGAAAAGGCTTGCTTCTGCTGCTTGATGTTGTTCTGGTAATGCTCAGTGGTCAGAGCACTACTTACCAGTTCTTCAGTAGTTTGCGGCCTATGAACGCCGCTGGCCACATTCATTGCTATTTCCGGCCTTAGCATTCTAAGCATCAACCGGACTCGTTCTCGTTCAGTGCTGACTAGTTCAGGGCATAGACGAGTCAGTCTGTTGAATTTCTTCACGGCCTCCTCAACTGAAAGATTGCCCTGACGAAATTCAGTGAACTTGTCGTAGTGGCGGTTTGTGACTCGCATGTGAAAGAACTCTTTAAAGAATTCTCTCTCGAAGTTGGCCCATGTCATCTGGTTCACTGGGCGCTTCGCTTTAATTCTCTCCCACCACATATATGCGTCTCTTGTCAGGCAGAATGAGGCGCATTTCACCTTTTCAAACTCTGGCCAGTCCAGAAACTCCATCGTACTCTCCAGTGTTTTGAACCAGGCTTGGGCATCCCATGGTTCACTGATGCCTGAGAAGTTCTCGGGCTTGATCTTCTGCCACTGGATCAGATAGACTTCCCTCCTTGCCCCTGCTATTGGGGCTACTGGTGCTGCCGGTTGGACTGGAGGAACCTCTATCACTACTGGGGTTGCTAAGTTAGGTTCTGGAGTGATAGTGGGAGTGTTCTGCTGATTAGCCCTTAAGGTGGCTATCTCCTGTTGTTGTTCAGCTAGTTGCTTCTGTAACTGAGCCACTACCTCTGTAAGGTCTGGGGGAGGCACTGAGCTGCCTGCCTCATGCTGGGGCTCAGTAGCTGATGTCTTTCTAGCTGGGCGTCCTAGTACCATTTTCTAGAGAATAAAGGACATGCATAACTAATACAATCATAGGTACATAACTACTATTATCATGTTAGATGTTATCATATATAAACAAGCTCTAGTCATCTATAAACATGAAAGCAAACAAAACATAAATAAAGTGAGAGGTATTCTTACTTGGAAGCTGCAGGTTCAATGCTGATGTGTGTGTGAGGAAGTATGGAACTTGCTCTGATACCACTCTATAACGACCCACCTCCTACTGACTAAGCTGTAAGGCCGGGGGTTACAGTTGTTGTGCTAAACTTCACTATAAGGTGCGGAAAACTGAACTAATTTAAAACTCTATGCTATTTGCTATAAAGTCTAGAATTTATATTCAGAACACATTTCTAAGGTTGTACACCTACTAAGAGGGGAAGCCAACTTGTTATTTGATCAAAAATCGAAAACAGACGCTTCTGGCTGAAATCAGACATTCCAATCGATTGGCTGGTCGATTGGAGTTGTTTGATCGATCCACTGATCGATTCAACTCACTACTGTACATGGGGTCAAATCTAGATCGATCGGCTGATTGATCCAATCTGGTCAATCGATCTAGAGATCGATTCAGAAGCTCTCTGTTCGTGGGTTTTAATTTCCCGATCGATCGGCTAATCGATCCATGGTCGATCGATCCGCTGATCGACTCATCATCTCTTTGTACGCGACAGATCGCGTTTCAATCGATCGGCTGATCGATCGAGGGCTCCCCCAATCGATTAGCTAATCGACTCACTAGCGTTCTGTACGCGGGGACTTCTCCCAATCGATCGGCTGATCGATTGAGGGTTGCTCAATTGATCGGCTGATCGATTGGGTTTCTGATTCCCGTAGAAATCATACCCGACTTCATACAGAATCTCCAAAAATTCAACTACAACCACAACCTTATTACTAGGCATGCCATTACTCATGGTTAGCTAACTACTATCATGACAAAAAAACAATCTAAGCATAACATAGTGCATACTCTCATGAATCAAGACACTTAACATCTAAAAGTGCAGAAAAGTCATACTATAAGAAGTACTAAGTTCTTAATTTGCTAGTTCCCCTAAGGATCTTCATTCCAAGTTCCTTCTCACACACATCTTTATCACATTGCCCTTCAGCCTCCGCTAATCCATCTTCCTTTTACCTTTATCTGCAGTATAAGGAAAAGGAAACTATAAGCTTGGGACCTTAGTAAGAAACCATCTACCTCACAAAACATGCATTCGGTAAGATCATGCTTTCAAAAGATGCTATTTAAAATACATGCTGAAAATGCTAAAACATGGAATATGGACAATTAAATCATGCTAAGCAATTACTGAACGAAAGGCTACTCATTGTATCAACAAGAAACTAAACTGATATATATAAGCTAAGCTAATTGTTATCATAATAAGGACTAGACTGAAACTAAGCTGCATTCACATATTTGTTTGAAAACTATTTTCATAAATAGATAAAAATACTAAACATGTTGCTGATGGGCCCGACAACTGTACTTATTGTGCGCGCATCCCTAACTAGGCCCGAGGTAGCAAGTCCCGAATCTAGTAGGGTTACTAGGTTATCTAAACCTAGGGACGACTATGGGAGCCTAACCCAAGGACATCTGAAGTTCAGTACAGTACCACTGATAAAGTAAAATACTGTTTATAACTGATTTATCATATCTTGCTTTTTACTAGGTTATCTGAACCTAGAGGCGACTGTGGGAGCCCACCTATTAGACCGTAGTCCCATATCACTGAAGCAAGGCTATGTACGCTATGTAAAATGCATCTAGGGCATTTAACTGAGCTATTAAAATGCATATTGTAATGTTTAACTATACTATGTATTTTATCGAGCACTTGGTGTGCTCTAATTCTGCATCTAGCTAAACTAAGACCATAAAAGTGAACTAGAACCATAAAAGCACGCGAATAGCTACTTATACTGCAGGTGAGGAGTTACTTATATCCTGCGCTAATTTTTCTTACAATCCGATCGCTAGGTTTTCGGAGAAGAAGGTCTTCTCGTCGATCCTCTTACGTCTATGCTTTCCTCTCGCCGAGGGGAGCGTACTTGTGCCGGAGTCGTCGCCGGAATGTGCTCCTACGGCCCTAGGGATGAAACCCTAGGTTCCTTGGACTTGGCGTGAAGAGAGCGTGCGGGAGAAGAGATGGCGTCGGGTGAGGGTGAGGGAAAAGAGAGTTGTCGTTTGGAAAATAATAACTCCTCTCTTAATTTCCTATTTATATTAAGTGATTTATACCATCCAACTAAATCTTAAATAGAATTATTCTCCTCTTCTTTCAGCACACTCCTGCTGGGCCCCTTGGTTACTAAAGTCATCTATAAGTCGTAGGGTTCGCTAGGTTTCGGGTTCAATTCCCACTTAGGTTATTTTACGTTTTTATTTAATTTTGCTACTTCTGCTACTCGAAAAATTCCATGAAAATATTCTAAAATTCCAGAAAAATCATAGAATATTTCTAAAATTATTTTGAGAATTTTCGGACGTTACATCTACTCCGCTCGGTGAGTCATCAGGTTGATCCACCTCTTCTCAATCCGATCCGAGTGGACGCCGAACGATCATGGCCGTCCTCCATCTTCCCACCGAAGATCAGCCAACTGCTCTGGAACATCAAATCACCATTCGAGGACCGCTCGCCAAAGTATGGGAAGATGCGAGGGCTCGCGTTGCCCTGATGACCCCCGGACAGCTCGGCGATAGTCATATGCAACAAGCAACTAGGGTATGCCCTTTAACCTACTTTATGCTTAATCTTGGTTCTTGACATTATTCTATCTGAACAGTACTGGGTGGAAAATATTGCGGTCAGCAATCGCCTGGCCGCCCTGGAAGAAGAATTGAAAAAGCTTCAAATTTCTGGAGGGGCGCCAGCTCAGGGCCCATCTTATGCGACACTCCGGGCCAAGCTCAGCAAATCGGAGAAACTACTGCAGGCCGAACGGCACAAGTCTTCTGGTTTGGAGACCAGGGTAGTCGGCCTTGAGGCCCAAGTCAAGTCGCATGATCGGGAGATGAAGCTGGCTACCAATAGGAAGAATACAACCATCTCCGATTTAGAGGCCAAAAATCAACAGGCCCGAGCATTGGAATAGTGCGTCCAGGAGTTAGCCGATCTGCTTTCTGCTGAGCAAGAGGGTCGATCGGCTACTGAAGCTAAACTGCGAGGAGACATTAAAGATCTCCAAGATGCCTTAGCAGCAGCCCGAGCCGCTTTCAAAGAATATCAAGACGGCGAACCAGGGCGCTTTGCAGCGATGAGGCACAACAACTTCCGGTCGGAAGACTTTGGCAACAAGTTCAGCGATCGGCTGGTCCTTGCCTTTGAAGAAGCCATCAAAGCCACAACTACGTACTTGAAGGCTAAGGGCCAGCTTCCCGAGGCGACTTCTATCCCTCCCCAGGATCTGGTCGGGCTGCTGGAGCTCATTCCCGAGCCAATCTTTGACATCCTTGAATGAAGTATTTCTTGTAATCAATCCGACCGGCTCTAATGGCCTGAATTTTAATGAAGATATGCCGTCCTTTTGTTAGCTTACTCTTTTTTCGTTAAATTTCCAATACCTGTGTCTTCCGATCGGAGCGCGACCTACCGCCGTTCGCATCCCCCACCTTTCCTTCTCGTTAATCGTCTCTCGTCCTACCTTCCGCGCTCTCGAAAAGAATTTCCCACAAAGTATTTTCTGTAACTAGGCCGCTCGTCTGAATACACCCACCTCTTTAAATGAAATTCCTGTTAGATGTTCGCGGAGTACCTTTGATAACTTGGCCGATCGGCCGCTCGGCTCACCAGCCAACCTTTTTGCTATCTTTTTGTCGATCGACCCGGACGGAAGTACATTATTATTTTCTTCTTGCCTCTAAGAACAAGGCTTGTCGATTGCTGGTGTTTACCACCGAGCCGAAGCCTGCATAACTTGTCACGTCCAGGCCGTTCATAATTGCCGGCCTGACTCTAAGAATTTAACGTCGCTGCTCGACGGTCTTCAAGCCAGGGGGTTTATAGTCGCCGGTTCGACTCTATGATTTAATGTCGTTGCTCGACGGTCTTCCGGCCGGGGGGTTTATAGTCGCTGGTCCGACTCTAAAATTTAACGTCGCTGCTCGACGGTCTTCAAGCCGGGGGGTTTATAGTCGCCGATTCGACTCTAAGATTTAACGTCGCTGCTCGACGGTCTTCCGGCCGGGGAGTTTATAGTCACCACTCCGACTCTAAGATTTAACGTCGTTGCTCGACGGTCTTCCGGCCGAAGGGTTTATAGTCGCCGGTCCGACTCTAAGATTTAACGTCGCTGCTCGACGGTCTTCCGGCCGAAGGGTTTATAGTTGCCGGTTCGACTCTAAGATTTAACGTCGCTGCTCGACGGTCTTCAAGCCGGGGGGTTTATAGTCGCCAATTTGACTCTAAGATTTAACGTCGCTGCTCGACGATCTTCAGGTCGGAGGGTTTATAGTCGCCGGTTCAACTCTAAGATTTAACGTCGCTGCTCGACGGTCTTCAGGCCAGAGGGTTTATAGTCGCCGATTCGACTCTAAGATTTAACGTCGCTGCTCGATGGTCTTCAAGCCGGAGGGTTTATAGTCGTCGGTTCAACTCTAAGATTTAACGTCGCTGCTCGACGGTCTTCCGGTCGGAGGGTTTATAGTCGCCGGTGTTAGAGTGTATACTAAAAGCCTAGCTTTTGGTATAAAATATTTATCTAGAAATAAGAATCACATTGGTCAAATGTCTACATTTATGATAAATGTAGTTGCTCAAATAATTTATATTGTAGATAACATGGTGTGTGGTGTCACATACAGAAGATCATGTTATCGGTTCCTTATAAATTATAAACAGTAGCTCACGACCAAGATGGAAAGGAACAAACCATTGGAAGGTCGTAGTGTAATTAGGTATTAGTTTATCTTAACTATATAATTACACTAGTACACTTAGAGTGTATTGAGTAGGACCATTTGAGGTCGTTCATTTTATACTGACTTTATAAAGGAACAAAGACCTCAGTTATTATGGAAGTGTGTGCTCTTAATCCTAATATAATAACAAGCACATATATTTGATATTTATTTCTTTAATTTATCAATGGGTGAGATTTAGTTCGATAAATCAATAAGCTCGATAAGTTGGGAAATGATATCACTTATAGTGTGTGTTGTTGATTATAGAAGGAAACTGTGTCCTAGTGATCTAGGTTGAGAATGTCCCCAAGAGGAGCTCATAAGGATTGTCATGTTAAACCCTGCAGGTGGACTTAGTCCGACATGACGATGAAGTTGAGTGGTACTACTCTTGGAGTTAGATATTAATTAAGTGAGTTGTCAGTAACTTACTTAATTAGTGGACATTTGTTATCTTAAACACAGGGAGACTAACACACTCATAATAAGAAGGAGCCCAAAATATAATTTGGGATTGGTGCGGTAGTTCAATAATAGTTCTTTAGTGGAATGAATTATTATTGATGAAATTAAGTTGTGTGTTCGGGGCGAACACGGGATGCTTAATTTCATCGGGAGACCAAAACCAATTCCTCCTCTCGGTTCCTATCGTAGCCTCTAGTATATAGAGATTTATACCCACCGCATACCCACCTTCTTACCCATCCAATGGGACCTCCAAGCTAGCTTGGAACCCAAGCTAGGGCCGGCCAAGACCAAGTGGATGAGCCATGTAGGTGGCCGGCCAAAGCTTGGGTCCCAAGTTTAGGTGGTCGGCCACTAGAATATTAAAAAGGATTTTTATTAAAATTATTTCTTATGTGGATATCATGATTTTAAAAGAGAGTTTAAAAAATTAAAAATTTCCTTTTATAGCTTTCTACAAAAGATTAAGAGAAGAGATTAATCTCTTTCCTTATTTGTAGTTTAAAAGGATGGTTTTAATTTTTTGGTAAAAACTTTCCATATTTGTAAATCATCTATATGTATAAAAGAGAGTTTAAAATTTGAAATCTTTCCTTATTTGTTGATTAAAGGAGGATTTTAAATTTTAAAAAAACTTTCCTTTTAATCATGTTCATGATTTAAAAGAGAGTTTAAAATTAAATATTTTCTTTTATAAGTTTCTACAAAAGATTAAGAAAAGATTTGATATCTTTCCTTATTTGTAGATTAAAAGAGATTTTAATTTTTAGAGATAGCTTTCTTTTTATCCACATGTTTAAAAGAAATATTTTAATTTATAAAATTTCCTTTTTATTAACCACCATGAAGGGAAAAAATTATTTGAGAAATTTTTATAAATTTCCGGAAGCAAATTAGGAAGTTTTAATTCTTATGTGAATTAAAATTTCCTTGATTAAAGGGATTAAAGGTGGTCGGCCATTAACATGATGAAAAGAAAATTATTTTTAATTAAATAAATTTTCCTTTTCAATGGCAAAAGAATTAAGGAAGTTTTTATTAAATTTTCCTTATTTGCCAAAACCAAGGATTATAAAAGAGGGGGTAGAGGAGGCTTCAAAAGATGAACAACTCTATTATTTTTCTCTCTCTTTTCTTCCTTGGGTGTGGCCGGCCCTTTCTTTCCTCTCCTCTCCTTTGTGTGGCCGAAACCTTCTCATGGTGGAGATAGCTTTGGTGGCCGGATCTAAGAAGGAGAAGAAGGAGAGAAAAAGAAGTCTCTTTTCTAGCATCCCTTGGAGCATGGTGGTGGTGGCCGAACCTCTTCATCCTAGGAGAAGTTTTGATGGCCGAAATTTGCAAGGAAGAAGAAGGTGCTTGGTGGTTCTCATCTCGGAAGATCGTTGCCCACACAACGTCCGAGGTTAGAAGAGGAATACGGTAGAAGATCAAGAGGTCTTTCTAAAAGGTACAACTAGTAATTTTTCTTTCCGCATCATACTAGTTATTTTTGGAAATAATACCAAATACAAGAGGCATGCGATTCTAGTATTTCGAATATGTTTTTCGATGTTGTATTCTTTTATTTTTTTTCCTTGTGATTTGATTGTTCTTTTCGGTTAACCTAAAGTTATTTTAGGAAATTAAATATTTGCTTTCCATAAAAGATTTTGTCTAGTTGGTGGTGGTTGCTCCCATATCCAAGAAGGTCATGTGCCTCGCCACGTCAGTACTGGGAATCAATTATGGAAATTAATATTTAATGGAATTAATAATTTAAGGTGATTTGGGTCGAACGTGTTAAGTTCCGCAGGAGACCCAAGTCAAAACCTAAAAGAATGAATAGATTAAGTTTTGGATCAAAAGTGTTAAGTTCCGCAGGCGATCCAAAATTTAATTTAAAAGAACACATGGTAGCTAGGAAAAGGTTCAGACCTTTGTACAAAATTTTTGTACAGTGGAACCTCTAGGTTTTCCGAGTAGCAACCAACAGCCGGTTCGACTCTAAGATTTAACGTCGCTGCTCGACGGTCTTCAAGCCGGAGGGTTTATAGTCGCCGGTTTGACTCTAAGATTTAACGTCGCTGCTCGACGGTCTTCCGGCCGGAGGGTTTATAGTCGCCGATTCGACTCTAAGATCTAACGTCGCTGCTCAACGGTCTTCAGGCCGGAGGGTTTATAGTCGCCGGTTCGACTCTAAGATTTAACGTCGCTGCTCGACGGTCTTCAAGCCGGAGGGTTTATAATCGCCGGTTCGACTTTAAGATTTAACGTCGCTGCTCGACGGTCTTCAAGCCGGAGGGTTTATAGTCACCGGTTCAGCCGGAGGGTTTATAGTCGCCGGTTCGACTCTAAGATTTAACGTTGCTGCTCGACGGACTTCCGGCCGGAGGGTTTATAGTCGCCGGTTCGACTCTAAGATTTAACGTCGTTACTCGACGGTCTTCAGTAATGAGCTTATAGCTCGGATAATATACGTCCGGTCGAACGACACGGGGTTTTCGCCATCGAGCCTATGACTCGAATAATATACCACTCGCCGAACGGCACGGGATCTTCGCCATCGAGCCTATGGCTCAGATAATAAATGCCCGGCCGAACGACACGGGGTCTTCGCTATCGAGCCTATGACTCGGATAATATGCGCTCGGCCGAACGGCACGGGGTCTTCGCCATCGAGCCTATGACTCGGATAATATACACCCGGCCGAACGGCACGGGGTCTTCGTCATCGAGCATGTGGCTCGGATAATATACGCCCGGCCGAACGACACGAGGTCTTCGCCATGCCTTCATACAGCTACCCGCTGGGCGCACAATGCTCATGCCTTAGCTGCTTTGTTCTTATAACTTTCATTCCTGCAGCCAAAGGATACATCCGAACGGAATATTCATGAAATATATTACATAGACGCACCTTTCATCCGGCCCGATAGGGCTAGAGGTAGTTTGCGCTCCATGGTCTCTCTGGCCGTCGTCCATTCTCATCCTCCAAGTAGTAGGCTCCCGATCTGAGCTTCTTGACGACTTTGAAGGGTCATGCCCATGGAGCCTCCAGCTTGCCTACTTCCCCGACCGGCTTCACTTTCTTCCAGACCAAGTCACCCACCTGGAATGCTCGGGGAATTACGCGGTGGTTGTAGTTCTGCTTCATTCTCTGCCTGTAGGCCATCAGCTGGACGGACGCTTTAGCTTGCTCTTCGTCGATCAAGTCTTGACTCGCGACATTTTCTGAGTGGACTTGGCCTCGGCTCGGACCATCTCCACATAGCATCTTCGAGCTGCCAGCTGATCTCCCCGCACCTCCCCTACTTGATCTTCCACCGGGACTTGATCTTCTGGCAGAAGGTAGAGACGACCGCTCGGAACTCGTTGAGAGCCGGTCACCCCAAGATAACGTTGTACGCAGACGGAGCATCAACCACGATGAAGCTGGTGGTCCTTGTCCTTCTGAGCGACTCCTCTCCCAACGAGATAGCCAACCGGACCTAGCCGACCGGCAAGACTTCGTTCCCAGTGAACCTGTAGAGGGGGGTTGTCATCGGCAGTAGCTCAGCTCGGTCGATTTGCAGTTGGTCGAAGGCCTTCTTGAATATTATGTTGACCGAGCTGCCTTTGTCAAAGAAAATGTGGTGAATAGTATAGTTAGCTATTACCGCTCGAATGATCAGGGCGTCATCGTGAGGGACTTCGACCCCCTCGAGGTCGCTAGGCCCAAAGCTGATCTCAGGTCCGCTCGCCGTCTCCTGGCTGCAACCGACTGCATGTATCCTTAGCTGCCTTGCGTGTGCTTTCCTGGCTCTATTGGAGTCTCCTCCAGTCGGGCCTCCGGCAATGATGTTGATCTCGCCTCGAGATGCGTTGCCCCTATTTTCCTCCTCTCGAGCGGACGGTCGAGGTCGTTCATGCGATACCCGATGGTGGGCTCCGGGCTGTTGACGATGCTGCCGCTCGGGGGATCTCCTTTCTATCCTTTGAACGGGGCTCCGTTGTCGATGTCGCCAGTCTGGTGAAGGTGATCGGCGGTGGTAGCTCCTTGGCGCAAGATGAGCGATAGGGGGAAGGCTTCGACAGTCGCGGGTGTTGTGAGTAGCTGACTGATGGAGTGAACAAAATATCGGGGCCCATACCTTTCCCTTGGGCTTGGGCCGATCAGCCGCGACTTGCTGGACGGCGTGCGACCCAGTATGCCGATGAGGACGGGCGGCTTCGGCTCGCGGTCCTCTGGGGGGCTGGTGACTGACGGGCTGCTTCCGCTCGGTGGGAGCTGGTTGGTCATTCAGGGCTTCCTTTCTTCTCGCCGCCTGGGCTTCCTCCATATTGATGTATTCGTTGGCCTTATGCAGCATGTGGTCGTAGTCCCGAGGCGGCTTCCGGATGAGCGAGCAGAAGAAATCATCGTCCACGAGCCCTTGCGTGAACGCGTTCATCATTGTTTCCGAGGTGACCGTTGGAATGTCCATGGCCACCTGGTTGAAGCGCTGGATGTATGCTCGGAGCGGCTCCCTCGCGCCTTGCTTGATGGCGAACAGATTGACGTTGGTTTTCTGATGGCGCCTGCTACTCGCAAAATGATGGAGGAACGCCGTTCGGAATTCTTTGAAACTTGTGATGGATCCGTCCGACAGCCTCCGAAACCACCGATGCGTCGACCCCGAGAAGGTGGTGAGAAATACTCGGCACTTTACATCATCTGTGCATTGATGCAGAGTGGCAGTGCTGTGGAACTTACCCAGATGGTCGTCTGGGTCGGTTGTCCCGTTATATTCCCCGATCGCAGGGGGCACATAATGCTTCGGCAGTGGATTACGAAGAATGACATCTGAAAACTGCCGGTTGATCCGCTCGGGTGACGCGTCCGTTCGAGGCGCCTTTCCTTTTCTGATGTCCCGGACGGGTGCTTCGTCCGACGAAGATCCCTTGTCTTGATTAGCTTGCGCCACCTCCGAGGGCGTCTGGAACAGAGCCCGATGAAAAGGTATCGAGGCGAGCGGCGCTCCCATCTAGGTGTCGGCCGGTCCCTTATTTTGCCCCCATATTGAGAGCTGCTCCTGCTTGTCTTCGGGTGGCGCTCAACCCCCCGAGGCTGATGTCGCCTGCTGCGCTGCCCGCTCGGCCTGAGCTTTCTGCTACTGCTCCACGATTTTTGCTGCTTACGCCTGGATGAGTGCTTCCAGCTCCTCAGGAGAGATCGTTACTAGAAGTTGACGTCCAGCTTCTTCCATCTTCTTGGCTCGGGTTCATGTGCGTTCCCACAGACGACGCCAATTTGATTTTGTCCGAGTGCTGAGTCGACGGACGCTGGGGGCGTGGCACGCTCCGCTGTCTCCGACTGGTGGTGTAGATCTCCGACGAACCTGCAAAAAAGTCGAGCCGGGAGGGGTTTCCCGGCGACGACCCTCCGACGCTCAAGTCAGGCAACGAGAAGTGAGAGAGGCAGCGTAGCTGTGGCTACAGTGAAGATTTGCGCATACCTTCATCGACGTCTAGGGGTCCTTATATAGGACTCCGGAGAGGCGTGGGCATGTTTCTCGATGCGTGCACGCTTCCCTAAACATATCTTTACGAGCCAATGTCAGAAAAGTACCTCTGACCCCATTCCGCAATCGTCCGAGCATATTCCGGATGTGACGGTGGAAGCTTCCACCGTATGATCCTGTGTACGACTCGACCGCCAACTCTGCTACCTGTCGGCGGCAGACGTTTCGAGGATGATGTTATCCCCTGTCCCTTTTGTCCTCTTGCGTTTCCTGTCTGTTCTAGGGCCGAGCGATTCAGACGCTCGGCGGACATATCACTTCTGCCTCGGTCGTATGCTCGGATGAGATTGCTCCTGCCTGTCTTTGTTGCCTTGTGCCCCGGCCGAACGGACACCCCGCACGGCCCTGAAACCTTTTTACCTAGAGCGTCGGAAACCCGACCCTTAGTCGGGTTGTCTTTTATTCGGTTCGGGGGATTCCCGGCTCTTCGGCCATCTCATTCCGATCGGTCGATGCCGGTCGGCCCTCTCAGTCCGATCGATCGGGTCTCGGAGTTGAATCTCTTGACTTTTGATCTCTATGTATCGTTGACCCTCCGTCAACGAGGATCCCTCGTCCTTACCACTCGATCAATAATGATTTGTGAAGTGAAATAGTTAAAATTTTCACGTTATTACGCCTATTGTTAAAATAATGTGCGGGCCATCTGTGTTTTTTTTTTTTTTAATTTTGAAAAAAAAATCTTTTATGATTTGCATAATGGCGTACTTTTATTTATAACCTAATTCTTGGCAAGTAAATGTAAGCAAAAGTGAAATTTGTGGGTAGCTGAAATTAGGTTTTCCAATTTGGTCTTTGCGTGACGCGCCGTCCCGATGCTTCACCTTCACTCCCTAGTCCGCTGCCGTGCGCTCCTTCCATCGATCGAACTCCGTCGCGTCTTCTTCTCCACCGGCGCTTCCGCATCTTCCTCAGTCGCTACCGCTTCTCCCGATCCTCACTTCCTTGTCGAGTACCTCGTGAATACATGCGGGTTCACCGCCGACGATGCTTCCAAGGTCTTCAAGTCGCGCCCCCGTTTTCGGTCCGCCGAGAAGGCCGACGCCGTTCTTGGATTTCTCAAATCTCAGGGCCTTGATGGCGCGAATCTCAGAAAGCTAATAACTTGGAAGCCAAATTTGTTCGGCTGGGATGTGGAGACGAACCTCGCTCCAAAGTTCAAATTTTTGCGCGACATGGGGTTCTCTGAGTCCGACGCCGTCAATGTCGTTATGCTGCACCCCACCATTCTTTCCCTCAGCATCCAGAACACGCTTCTCCCCAAATTGAAGTTTTGGGAAAGTCTTTTTGGATCCAAGGAGATCCTCCTCAAGAATCTCCGGAGGGGTAACAGGTTTATAGGCAACAGCATTGAGAATGTGGTACGCCCGAACTTGAACTTTTTACGGGATGAATGTGGTATTCCTGAAGAGCGAGTTTCTCTTGCCATTAAAAGGCACCCCAGTTTCATCGTGCTGAACCCAGATACCTTCCGGGCTCTGGTGGATAGAGCTGACGGGCTTGGAGTTCCCCGGGGATCTAGAATGTTCCTCTGGATCCTTTATGTGCTGCACGCGGTCAGCAGGGAAAAATTTGAAGCCCAAGTAAAGCTCATGAACAGTTTTGGTTGGTCGAACTCCGATTTCAGTACTGCAATCAAGAAATATCCAAAATTTTTAAGCCTTTCCATAGAATCATTGCAGAGAAAGATGGAATTTTTGGTCAAGGATGTTGGGATTGCACCTTCAGACATTGCTTACCACCCGATGCCTTTAGGATTAAGTTTGGAAAAGAGGTTAATTCCTCGATTTCGTGTGATGGAGATATTGAAATCTGAAGGGTTATGGACGTCAAGAAACAAGATACATGGATTTTTATCATCATCTGGTCCAAAATTTTTGCAGAAGTATGTGCTCCCTTACCAAGATATGCACCCCAAACTTCTTGAAGTTTTGTCTTGTGACGTGTAGCTGAGTTCAAAGGGAATAATCCAAACTGCTAATGAATGCTAGATTTATATAGGTTTGATTTTTATGACTGGATAAGCAATGATATTGAACCAATCTTGTCATAGTTTTCATATGTTGTACTTGCAGTATTCATATTATATATTATGAATGTAACTGGTACTGTAGGCATGAGGATATTAGGTTTCTGAGTTCCATTTTGCAATCTGATTGAGTTGAGAAGGATTTGTTAAAGGCCTTATCACTTGAACTCCTTCCAATTAGAAGATATTTGTCTTTTAGAATCATCAATGATATAGAACCAATCTTGTCCTAGTTTTCATATGGTTTACTTGCAGTATTCATATTCTATATTATGAATGTAACTGTAATTGTAGGCATGAGGATGTTAGGTTTTCTGAGTTCCATTTTGCAATCTATTGAGTTGAAATGGATTTGTTTTAGGACCTTAGCAGTTGAACTCCTTCCAATTAGAAGATATTTGTCTTTTAGAATCATCAAAAGCGATTTTTGCCCTCTTTCACAAGCAGAGTTGGATTTAAGCCTGAAAACAATACCCATCTGCCAAGATTATAGAAAAATCATTTTTAATTTTCATATTCTATATTATACATGTCATTGTTTCGGTAGACATGAGGATGTTAGGCTTTCTGAGTTCCAGTTTGCAACTCGATTGAGTTAAACAGGATTTGTTTTAGGGATATTCCAGTTGAATTCCTTATAAGAGGAAATTTGTCTTTTAGAATTATGAAAGGCGATTTCCCCCTTTTTGCATGTAGAGTCAGATGTATGCTGAACCTATTTTCTTTCAAATTAGTCGGAACATCAACCGGTTTAATACTTTTGAAAGTTGAAGGAGCTTAGAATTCATATTGCAAGCTCCTTCTTTGAGCTTTACAGAAAGTGCTATTCTTATTATGAGGAAAGAGTTTATCACCTGCTTAAGTATTTGAATCAATGAGAACCGAAGGTACTAACAGTATAGCAATCAATGGAAACTCTATTTATAATAATTCATAGTCTTGCATTGTGTATTGTTGGAAAATTATTTATATAGTTATCTCTAAATAGTTAGAACTTATAGCTTGTTGTTGTTATTGTTGTGGTGTAGTGCAGTAGTGATGATAAACTTTTCCTGGACTATTTTATTTTGTTGTGCAAATAAATCCCTCATTCTTTCCAGGACTATCTTATTTATAATAATTCATAGTCTTGCATTGTGCATTGTTGGAAAATTATTCATATAAACTCTAAATAGTTATAACTTCTTCTTGTTGCTGTTGTGGTGGGGTGATGATAAACCTTTCCTGGACTATCTTATTTTGTTGTGCAAATAAATCCCTCATTCTTGGATATATTAATTTTTTGTTGAGATGATATTTTGGATTAGTTTCAGCATTCCTGTGTGAGAATTAAATTTCATGAGATAAAATATCCAGAAATTGCATTTCTTTAAGCTGTAAAATTACTAGCAAAATGTTCCATTACAGTGACTTTAGGGACTAAAAATGGAACCTTAAAATATTTAAAGAAATGAAGTTATTAACTCTTTTCAGGCATCATAAATTGAAAGGAAAATATTTTTGCAAACTATTTTATATTAGTATAACACTTTATGTAAAATAAATGAAACCTTAAATATTTAAAGGAGCAGGTTAATGTTTTTGCTATTTTTTTTCATTGGCATGTAACGCAAAATTGAAATTTGTGGGTAGCTTTAAGAAAATATGAAACGTATAGGGTGGTAAATGTGAAATTAGCCCTGAAGTGAAAAGCCTTTTGCAATTAGGGTTTTGCGATTTGGTCTTTGCGTTATATTCGTGGCGAGCTTTCCTGGTCGGCCGTCGCGATGTTTCACCTTCACTCCCTAGTCCGCTGCCATGCGCTCCTTCCATCGATCCAACTCCGTCGTCTCTTCTTCTCCACCGGTGCTTCCGCCTCCTCCTCAGTCGCCACCGCTTCTCCCGATCCCCCCTTCCTTGTCGAGTACCTCGTGAATACATGCGGCTTCTCCACCGACGATGCTTCCAAGGTCTCCAAGTCGCTCCCCCGTTTTCGGTCCGCCGAGAAGGCCGACGCCGTTCTTGGATTTCTCAGATCTCAGGGCCTTGATGGCGCTAATCTCAGAAAGCTAATAACTTGGATACCAACATTGCTCGGCTGCGATGTGCAGACGATCCTAGCTCCGAAGTTCAATTGTTTGCACGAATTGGGGTTCTCTGAGTCCGACGCCGTCAATGTCGTTATGTTGCACCCCATGATTCTTTCCCTCAGCGTTCAGAACACGCTTCTCCCCAGATTGAAGTTTTGGGAAAGTTTATTTGGATCGAGGGACATTCTCCTCAGGAATCTCCGGCGCTGTAATAGGTTTATGAGCACCAGCATTGAGAATGTGGTACGCCCTAACTTGAACTTCTTACGGGATGAATGTAATATTCCTGAAGAGCGGGTTTCTCGTGTCATTAGAAGGCACCCCGGCTTCATCGTGCATAATCCTGAATCCCTCCGGGCTTTGGTAGATAGAGCTGAGGGGATTGGAATTCCCCGTGAATCTAAGATGTTCCTCTGGATCCTTGATGTGCTGCACGGGGTCAGCAGGGAAAAATTTGAGGTCCAAGTCAAGCTCTTGCACAGCTTCGGTTGGTCGAACTCGGATTTCACTGCTGCATTCAAGCAACGTCCAACCTTTCTATGTCATTCCACAGAAATATTGCAGAGGAAGATGGAATTTTTTATCAAGGATGTTGAAATTAAACCTTCTGTGATTGCTAACCACCCAATCGTTTTAGCATTTAGTTTGGAAAAGAGGTTAATTCCTCGATTTCAATTGATGAAGATATTGAAGTCTGAAGGGTTATGGACTTCAAAAATCCAGCTACATAGTTTTTTCTCATTGCCTGGTCCAAAATTCTTTCAGAGCTTTGTTCTCCCTTACAAAGATAAACTCCCCAAGACTTGTGAGCTGTAGCTGAGTTAAAGGTGAATAATCCAAACTGCAAATGAATGCAAGGATTTATTTGAGTATGTTATTTTATGACGTAGAAGCAATGATATTGAGCTAATCTTTGTTGTAGTTTTCATGCTCCAGTGAGGAGTGAAGACGCCCACTGACACAAAGGGATTCTTGGTCAGGTCTTATAAATGGATGGCACCTGGGAACTGGGCACTAGCCCAATCAACACAGCTGATGACGCAATGTTGGTTTGCCACTTTTTTTTTTTTCTTTTCTTAAGAAAGCTAATTTGAGTTGCCAAATTCCATAATGCTTGGCATCTAAAAGTGTTCACATATGCTGATATGCAGAGTTTGTTGCAAGAAGAAATTTGGCAAAAATTATAAGGGCTTATAAATCATCAAAAAGAGCACTTTTCTAATATAAAAATAAAAAATAAAAAGGGATTTCAATGCTTTTTTTCCTTCAAAAATACCTCTTGACTTAGCTCTACTTTAGTAGCTGTTATAATATATAAAAGTTGTCTTACAATATATTTAAGTTGAGTTTGGAGTTTAGAGTTTACATCATATATAAACTATCTAGTAATTATTAAAATATGTCGAGGCTACCTAATAGTTGATATAATGTATTATAATGAGTTTAAAATTTATTATTTAGGGTTTTGATTATTATATCAAAATATTATTTATTAATTTAGTTAGAATTATTTAAATTTTATTAAAATCATTTTAAATATCATAGATAGATCTCTTCACAGATTTATCCTCTTCTGTCGCTGCCAACTGTAGTGTTCCTTCTTTCTCTTTGCAACGAGGTATCTATTTTCTATCTTCTTTTACCATCTTATTACTTAAATTTATTAATTTTGTGTGCTTATTTATAAGTTGTTTGATTGGATTTATCATTTTTGATAATCTATTTATGTATGTTATTATGATATGTTTTTTATGGCAATATGAAATTATAAATTGTGCGTATAAGCTCTTACACGTTGAATTTGCTAATCATATGCATATGTTTTGAATTTATCTAATAGTCTAAATTTAATATTGAAAAGATATGAGAAACATCATTAATATAAAAGAATATAAGAGATTTTTAATGGCATTAAACCTTTTAAGATAGAGTTCAAAAGTAAAGTTATAAGGTTCCTTCGGATGGATCTAGTGGTTAGCACATGAAGTGTTATCATAATGAGATCTAGGGTTCGAATCTCGGTAAACCCGAGATAAATATTTCTTTTATGTGTTAGTCACTATTTCAAAGACTAGTAGCCGTCCGTGATTTACCTGCTCCGTGTTGGCCTTGGGACGGGTTGACGGGGCTGGATGCGAGCGCGCCTTTTGCCACAAAGAGTAAAGTTATGAGGACTTAAGTCCAAAGTGAATAATATCATGTCATTATAAAAATATGTGAATATCCTTTAGAGATAACAAATGATATTAGAGACATGATCTACATCAGATGTCATTTAGAGCTCAGAGCAGGTCAGGGTGATCGGGTGCTCATAGTGTGGTCTAAAGTAAGTCAAGAGTGATCGGGTGCTCGTAGAGAGACTCAAACTATAAGAATAATTATGATTTTTCGTTTGAGGAGAGAATTTTTAGGGATATAATTAAAGTTCCATAATTTGTTGGGATTAGTTAGACAAAATTTGAACAATTGTATTACTAAAAAAAAAAAAAAAAGAAAAAAAAATAATTGTCAATCAGCTAAATAGATCGAACCAAAAGCACTTTGAATTGACTTGATTTACACAAAACATAAACAGGATATAAGTGAAATTAGCCTAGTATTGAAGTAGTATTTTATGGGGTCTCTATTATTTGGGTCGTCATTAGAGTATCCATAATTCACTCCTATTATAACACTCATCATCTCATAAAAAGCACCAGATTCATTGTCACATACTCATTATAACAATAGATCTCTTTAATCTACATTTCTTTTAACATTAATACTCATTATTTATGAGTCTCACAGTCCACTCAATCATCTTAAAATTATATTAAATTATATTATATTAAATAAATATGTATACACATTAGTGGATATTTATAGATGGAATTTTGAACTAGTTGTTAAAAATTAACTGTTAAAAATTAGCTGTTAAAAAACTAATCATTTTATTCAATTTTTAATTTTAAAATTTATGATTTTTTAATAAATAAAATTTTTTTAAAAAATACGCATGGGGTATCTTGAACCCGTTCAAGAGAAGGAGTGTTATAACACCCCATTAATGCATCAATTGTGGATGCTCTTATGGTCACTAGATGCGCCAATGTGATGCTTCAATTCCTGGTTCGCTGCTCTGCTCTCCCTCCTTCGACCCAACTCTATCATGTCTTCTTCTCCATCAGCACATCCGTCTCCTCCTCAGGTGCCACCTCTTCTCTCGATCCCCACTTCTTGGTCGAGTACCTCATGGATACATGTGGCTTCTCCGTTGATGATACTTCCAAGGTCTCCAAGTTGCTACCTCGTATTGAGTCCTCCGAGAAGCCCAACGTCGTTCTTGGATTCTTCATATCTCAGGGCCTTGATGGTGCTAATCTGGGAAGGATACTAGCTTGGAAACCACGATGCTTGGCTGGGATGTGGAAATGAATCATGATCCAAAGTTCAAAATTTTGCATGAAATGGGATTATCTGAATCTGACATCATCGATGTCGTTCGGATGCACCCTATGATTATTGGCTTCAATAGCCAGAACACGCTTCTCCTCAAATTGAAGACTTGGGAAAGTTTATTTGGATCGAGGGAGATCGTCCTCAAGAATCTCCGGAGGAGTGGATGGTTTTTTAGCAACAACATTGAGAATGTAGTGCGCCCCAACATGAACTTCTTGCGGGATGAATGTGGTATTCCTGAAGACCGGGTTCCTCTTGTCATTAAAAACCATCCCAGTTTCACCATGCGGAACCTTGATGCCCTCCGGGCTCTCGTAGATATAGCCGACAAGATTGGAATTCCCAGAGGATCCGGTATGTTCCTCTGGAACCCCTTTTTGTGCTGCACGGGTCAACAGGGAAAATTTTGAGGCCCAATTTAAGCTCATGAATGCTTTTGGTTGGTCGAACTCTGATTTCATTACTACAGTCAAGAAACATCAACTTTTTCACGGAGTTCCACAGAGGCATTGCAGAGAAAGATGGAAATTTTTATCAAGGAGGTTGGGATTGCACCTTTAGACAATGCCTACCACCCGTTGCCTTTAGGATTAAGTTTGGAAAGAGGTTGGTTCCTCAATTTCGTGTGATGGAGATATTGAAATCTACATATATTTTTCTCATTGTCTAGGCCAATTTTTTTTTTTTTTGCAGAAGTATGTGCTCCCGTACGAGGATAAATTATCCAAACTGCTTGAAGTTTTGTGAGTTGTGGCTAAGTTTGAGAGGAATATCCAACAGCTCAAAGGTTTATTTGGGTATCTGGATAAGCAATGATATTGAATCATACTTGTTCTACTTTCTCACATGGTTTACTTATTATACTCTCCTAGTCCGTCAATTATAAATGCATCTACTAACGTAGACATGAGAATGCTAGTTTTTTTTTTTTTTTTTTCAAATTTCTTTTTTACATCCAGTTTGACTTGCAAAACACTTATTTTCAGAGTGAGCGAATTATTTTAATTCTTATTTTCCTCAAGTTGAATACGTCTCTAAAGTATTTTTAGATTGAGAATACCTATAAAGAATCAATAATTTTTTAAGTTTCTACTAGTGTAAGAATATGAAAGTTAAATAAAAATGCATTACATCACTACTTTAATTGAATATAAATTATATTATGAAATGTAAAAAAAAATCATTCCACTACTATTTCAAAAAAAAAATTATTACAAATTAAATTTTATATTACTTTACCAATAAAAATTGATCACTTCCGTCTTATTCTCATCTTTGTGACTCAACAAATATTGAGTTTATTACATAATCATCTTCAGCTATGGAAATGTATTTTCAAGGTCACTATATTCATTTTATGACATTGATGGATCTATTGAATAGTTCATATCATTTGCTATAACTTTATTAGTGGAGATATTCTTTTCTATTTCAACTAGCATTCTAATGTCATAGTATTTTGGTTGATTCCACGTATCTACCAACATCCATTCCAAACAACTCATGCCTATGACATCTTCAATACTAACTGTTTATTTTTTTTTCAAATTTTTTATACCATGCATACTCTCTTCGGTGCTCACCACAATACTAACAAAAGTGGAAGATGACATCTTATTACTAGTATTTATTTTTGGTGTACTATCGTCACCGAGTCGGTCTTGTTTTTTTGCATCAATCAATTCCATCATCAAAATGAATCTATGTATTGATGAAATCGTAAATAACAATCACTTCTATTAAATATGTAAATATTTTTATAGCACACTAGTGAAGGAACTCAATACATCATCATATTTTTCTAAATTTATAATTTAGCATTTCACAAACAAGCAACTTTAAACTCATAACCACACTATTTATTGATTAATTCAGGATATTATGAATTAAACTTTTAATAAAAAAAAATCAACAATAAAGTCTAGATACATAGCATTAACAATACATAATAATCAATATTTTACTAAATCACATTGGCAAGGCTCCATATAATGTTAATCTATACATTATATTAATTGATTTGTAAATTACTAAAAGAAAATTTACATATTGTTCACAAGGTTTATCATAGCGTAAAATTTCGTACACACTACCATTTCAACTATCACTAATATTATAACTTATTTTTTAATAATGATAAAAAAATTATTAGATGAATATAAGGAAGATGTCCTCGACTATAATGCAATTTGAAATATTAACGTCACCTACGCAGTTACATATTATATGGAATGTTGGTTGACAATAATTACAATTGCTTACACCCTGCGGCTAACACCTCACTTGAACACTATCCTAATACAATCACATAGAAGACACTGTCTCGAGCTAAGTTTCGTCACTTTCAAGTTCGTGATCAGGAGTGAGACGTGTGGTCGGGAGCAACTATCTTATGAAGACCGTCGGAGACATAAACTGCATTATTCACTAGAGAAGAAGTTGCCCCAAAGCTACATTTGTTAGGTTTTCTTCGATCGACTTTTCCACATACGATAAGTTAAAAAGTGTTGGAGCAATTTCCCTAGGTCAAGTTTGACCAGTTTGACTAAGCTTGAGTTGGGTCAAGCTTGAGTCAGGATTTGAGTTTTGATGTTTGACAATATATGGAGATTGCAAGGGCAATCGTCCATTTGACAATGTATGAAGATTGCTGGAGCAATCGTCTGATTATGGAGATGATCAAGGGATTGACCAGGTTGATGGAAAGACAAGTCAAGTGGATCAGTGTTAATCGGAGACTTGACTGGGTAGGTCCTAACTGGAGTTTAGGTAATGGGAAAGTCCTAACTGGAGTTTAGGCATCTGGGAAAGTCCTAACTGGAGGTTAGGCAAGAGAGAAGTCAAGTAGGTCAAGGTTGACAGGAGACTTGACTGGGAAAGTCCTAATTGGATATTAGGCAAAGGTAAGTCCAACAGGAAGGTTGACAAGAGTGAAAAATCCAAGTAGGTCATTGTTGACCAGACTTGGTGGTGAAAGTCCTGATAAGTGAGATCAGACAATTAGAAAGTCCTAGTATAGCTAGGCAAAGGAAAAGTCCTGGTGAGGAGCCAGGCAACTGGAAAGTCCAAGTGTGATATTGGCAAAAGGAAAGTCCTGGTAAGGAACCAGGCAATTGGAAAGTCCAAGTGTGATTGTGGTAAAAGGAAAGTCCAAGTGTGATTTTGGTAAAAGGAAAGTCCTGGTGAGGAGCCAGACAATTGGAAAGTCCAAGTGTGATATTGACAAAGGTTGTAAGTCCAAGCATGTGGTCTTGGCAAAGTAAGTCCTAGTGTGACTTGGTGAGGAGAACCCGACAACTAGGATGAGGCCGATGGAAGCTCCAGAAGGCAAGGCGTGAAGGATGGGGAGATATCCGAGGGACGCAAGGCTGATGGAAGAGGATAGAAGTCTAGTTCGAGGTTGGTCGGGAGTAACCAAATGCTAGGCGTGCAAACCCAATAGGTCACAGTTGACCGAGAGTTGAGTTTGGGAAGCTGGACTTGAGTTTGAGTCAAGTCCAGGGTGTTCAATCAATCGGACAATCGATTGAACATGCTCCAATCGATCAGCCGGTCGATTGGAGTGTGCTGCGATTGTTGAAATGGTCCAATCGATCGGTCAATCGATTGGGGTCAGAAAATCGCGAGCACAGAAGCTCTCCGAATCGATCGGGCGATCGATTGGGAGCTGCCAATCGATCGGTCGATCGATTGGGCAGCAGAAGCTTTCGTGCGGACGCGAGAGCACAGAAAGGTTCTGAATCGATCGACCAATCGATTCAGACAGTCCTAATCGATCGGTCGATCGATTGGGAAGTGACCGTTGCGCAGGTTGCAGGCGAAGGACGGCTGGGATTGCTGGGTGCTGACGTGACAATCAATTGAGGTTGATTTGGATCGATTGGGAGCACTGCATATAGCCTGGGCGGAGCGTTTTCTTCGGGAGTTCTTTGCGAGCTTTCTCCTACGATTTGTGTGCGATTCACCAGCGATTTTCTTCGAGCTTCTCAGCCAGTTCTTGAAGGTTCTTGGGGTGCATTCCCAAGGTTCAAGAGGCAATAACAAGCAACAAGTAAGCAAGAAGAGAATGTTTCTATTTGTATTTGTATTTATTCTTCTTATGTGAGTTGTTTATGTGTGTGAGTGTTTGTACAAGGCTTCTCCGCCTTCGCCTGCGACCGAGGAGGGTTTTTATAGTGGAGATAGCGTCGTGTGTGGATCCTTGAATTAATCACCTTTTCTTGAGGTGGATACCAAGTAAATTCGAGTGTTAGCATTAATTGTGATTGTTTTTGTCTTTGTATTCCGCTGCACATCATCAAGACGCAACCGACAAACGCGCGACGAGCCGTTATTCACCCCCTCTAGCCGGCACAAAGGTCCCAACAAAAAGTTCGTTGAATATGAAACTCCATCGGAGTGATGATTTTAACCAGTGGCGGATCCAGAAATAAAAACATGGAGAGGCGATTTTTAATTGGAACAAGGGGCAGTATCCTTTTTCTCCACCGGTGGAATCCCATAATACTAGGGGTTCCATTACCGACAGGGGGGCGATCGCCGATGCCGCCCACCCTCTGGATCCACTCCTGATTTTAACCTATGTTTTGTTCTCTATTTTCTCTAACAAGAAGTTACACCGTTCATCGAAAAATATTCGCCACCAGCCCGACATTTTTTAGCTTCTCTTCATTGTTCTTTTTCGCATAGTAGAAGATCACTGTTCGTCGAAAAATAAATTGCACCGTTCATCGACCATCTACTTTGGTTTGGACGAAGGTCACCTTCTCGGAGAACATGTGAGTGCAGTTCAAAATGGTCTTTTCTTCATACGCACGTGAGAAATACTAGTGATTTTTGGAAAGGGTAAAATGAGAAATGAACCCACAAGAGACTACGCGATTTGAACAATCCCAAAACAACTACTTGATTTGGGAAAAACGTATAATGAGCTATGAGGTTTGAAAAATAAAGTACATTTTATAAAAAAAACATATTAGTCTTGCAAACTATTTTATATCAGTATAACACTTCATGTAAAATAAATGGAACCTTAAATATTTAAAGCAGCAGGTTAATATATATATATATATATATATATATATATATATATATATATATATATATATATATATATATATATATATATATAAAAGTAATATATATATATATATATATATATATATATATATATATATATATATATATATATATTTTGCTATTTTTTGACATATTTTTTTTCATGTAAGGCAAAAGTGAAATTTATAGGTAACTTTAAAAGACAGAGATTAATGAGGTCAGATATTTTCCAGCATGGAGCAATCGGTTTAATCCTATGAAATTTTTTTACTTATAATCAGATAAATTTAAAAATATACGAATGATTTAAGAGTCAAGTATCTCTTATTATGATAAAAAGATGAATACGCTCGCCCCTAACGTCCTAGCCAATTCATCCTAAGGTTAACACGGAGGAGGTAAATCATGGACGGTTACTAGCCTTTGAAATAATAACTAACACATAAGGGAGATATTTATCTCGATTTTATCGAGATTCAAATCCCAAATCTTATTATGACAATATCTCATATGCTAACTATTAAACTCATCCGAGGGGACAGGAGTCAAGTATCTCTTAACTACATGTTCTAATGGATATCTAAAAGATAATTATACCATAGATTCGGGGAGCCTGTGGGCAGCTTTAAGAAAATATGAAACAGGGGCAAATTGTCAAATTAACCCTGAAAACTGAAGTGAAGGCTTTTCAATTTAGGGTTTTGCAATTTGGTCATCGCGGTATCTTCATGACGAGCTTACCTGGTCGGCCGTCGCGATGCTTCATATTCACTCCCTACTCCGCGGCCATGCGCTCCTTCCATCGATACAACTCCGTCGCCTCTTCTTCTCCACCGGCGCTTCCGCCACCTCCTCAGTCGCCACCGCTTCTCCCGATCCCAACTTCCTGGTCGAATACCTCATGAATGCATGCGGGTTCTCCGCCGACGATGCTTCCAAGGTCTCCAAGTCGTTCCCCCGTTTTCGGTCCGCCGAGAAGGCCGACGCCGTTCTTGGATTTCTCAGATCTCAGGGCATTGATGGAGCTAATCTCAGAAAGATAATATCTTCGAAGCCAGGATTTCTCTGCAGGGATGTGGAGAACAGTCTCGCTCCAAAGTTTAAAATTTTGCGCGACATGGGGTTATCTGAGTCCGACATCGCCAATGCGGTTTTGCGGCATCCCGTCATTCTTTCCCTCAACGTCCAGAACACGCTTCTCCCCAGATTGAAGGTTTGGGAAAGTTTATTTGGATCGAGGGAGATCCTCTTCAGACAACTCCGGAGCTGCAATAGGTTTATGAGCACCAGCATTAAGAATGTGGTACGCCCTAACTTGAACTTCTTACGGGATGAATGTGGTATTCCTGAAGACCGGGTTTCTCGTGTCATTAAAAGGCACCCCGGCTTCATCGTGCAGAATCCTGAATCCCTCCGGGCTTTGGTAGATAGAGCTGAGGGGATTGGAATTCCCCGTGAATCCAAAATGTTCCTTTGGATCCTTGATGTGCTGCACGGGGTCAGCAGGGAAAAATTTGAGGTCCAAGTCAAGCTCTTGCACAGCTTTGGTTGGTCAAACTCGGATTTCACTGCTGCATTCAAGAAACGTCCAGCCTTTTTATGGCATTCCACGGAAGTATTGCAGAGGAAGATGGAATTTTTTATCAAGGATGTTGAAATTAAACCTTCTGAGATTGCTAACCACCCAATCGTTTTGGCATTTAGTTTGGAAAAGAGGTTAATTCCTCGGTTTCAATTGATGAAGATATTGAAATCTGAAGGGTTATGGACTTCAAACATCAAGCTACACAACTTTTTCTCATCGCCGGATCCAAAATTCTTGCAGAGCTTTGTTCTCCCTTACAAAGATAAACTCCCCGAACTTGCTGAACTCAAGGGGAATAATCCAAACTGCAAATTTATTTGAGTATGTTATTTTATTACTTACAAGCAATTATATTGAACCAATCTTTATTGTAGTTTTTGGCGTTCCGCTTTGCAATCTGATTAAGTTGACGACGATTTGTTTTAGGAATTGTCAGGTGAACTCTAAATGAGAAGATATTTAAGCATGATCAGAGTCAGATGTATGCTAGGCTACACTGCCCATCTGCTGAGGTTATAATTAATCTTAACTTCAAGCTTTAATATCTTTGAAAGCTGAAGGAGCATAGAGAATTCACATTGCAATTTCCTTCATTGAGCTTTATGGAAATGATATTCTTACCATGAGGAAAGAGTCTATCACCTGCTTACACAAGGACACATCTTTCTTTGTTGCCCCAAAAGATCTGAAAGAAAATAGCTCACCAATCGAGCACATTTAGGTGATATATGTGAGGGTGCACACTTACAGGGATTAGCTGGTGAAGCATCAATTTTATTTGGTTTAAATTTTTTCTGGTGAAGCATCCTTACAAGGATGAACACTATTGAAGGCACAAAGATCATTGTTCAATATCTCAAGTATATTATTTTTCAAACAAATGATGCTTAAGTTATGGCCAGTATCTGCAATCAGGATATAGGGTAAAAACAGCCTTTAAGAGGATAAACAAATATGATTCCAGGTCTAATTGAAGTGGAGAAAAAGATATACACATACAGGGATCAGGATTAGTTATAGCAAAGATGATTACGATCATCCCAGATGTCTTTGTCTGTTCCTAGATTATGTGAAGAGAAGTAAATCACAGGGTCGATTTATAATCGATCGTCAAGATTTAGATTTAGATTTATAATCACGGTCTGAACTCCATCCATTCTTTAGGATGTCTAGATTTAGATTGCCGGCGGTATCAACAATCCTGCAATGATAAATCCGGGTTTTGAATGTCACCTGATTACACAATGATGAAGAAAATTACATAACCAACTTGAGCAGAAGATAAAATTTGATAGCAATTATCAGTTATTTAATTGCTCTACCAAAATTAACATTTCTGTGTGTGTATGTATCCATATATGCTCAAGTCAAAAAGCTTGTCCATTTATCAACAATAAATTGATAAATTATATTCAGAAATAATTGTTGAAAGAAATGCAAACTATTTTTTGGGGTCAAAAGTGGACCTTACTTCCGTTAATTTAGATAGCAATAGGTAAAAGGCTTTGCTCCTGAAGACCTATTTCCAGCTCTAGTAATTTGAATTGTGAAGTGATCATAAAGATGTTATGGTTGTTCTCAAAAGTAGCCGAGGCAGCTTTGTTAGGCGACGACATCTCATACTTAGCAGCCCCCTTAAGCTAGTGTTTTAAAAGCAATCTAGGCAGGCCACTCGATGTGTTCAACTGCTTAATCTACTCGGGTTAAATGGTTTAGTATACATATCAAATAGGCTCAAGTGTCCGAAGTATATCTCTTCACAGATTTATCCTCTTTTGCTACTGCAAACTTCAGTGTTCGTCCTCTTTGTAAGGAGGTATTTATTTTCTATCTTCTTTTACCATCTTATTGTAGTTAACCAAATTCGAATTGCATTTCGATGTTTGAGCAATATGGTTTATAATTTAGGGTTCAATGTTTGGGTAATATGGTGAGTCATATGTAATTGGTTGAGTGAGATATCAAGTAGCTCAAGCTTGATCAAATATTCAACGATAGGAAGTCCAACTGGGAGTTGGAAAGATAAAAATTTAAGTCAGTCGCGGTTGATCAAACATTTGGTAATCGAAATTTCAATAAGGAGTTGACGAGATAAAAAAATCTAAGTGGATCGCAGTTAACTGAACACTTGACATGCGAAGGGAAGTCTAAGTGGGTCATGGAGGATCATACATTTGACATTAGAAGTTAAGTCCAAATAGATTATGGAGGATCATACACTTTACCTGAGAAGTGAAGTCCAAGTGAGTCAGTATACCAGACATTTGACAATAAGAGAAATCTTAATAGGTCATAGTTGATCAGATATTAGACATGAGAAGAAAAGTTCAAACAAGTAAAAGAAGATCGGATGTTTGGTAATAATGAAGTTCCGACATATTAAGGTTGATTGGTTGTTGGGCACCAAAATTTTTCGGTGGATTAAGGTTAACAGGATGTTGAGCAAAGAAAATCGTAGTAGGTTGAGGTCGATCAGATATTAGGTAAGATAAGATTTCAATCTTGGAAAGACTAAAATAAAGATAGCAATCGATTGCACTACAAAGTAGCAATCGACTATTAAATCATAAACCCCAAATTCAAGCTTTGAGAAAATAAAAAGGAGCATGCTGCTCGATCAATCAATTGATAGGGTTCATCAATCGATTGTTAGCTGCATTAATCGACTAATACATGACATTGTAGTCATATATAGTAATATTCGTAATCGGTTGCACAATCTAGTTTAGCTTCAACAAAAGGCAAACATAGGGCTACTAATTGATTTCTGTTGGATAGCAATTGACTTATCATCATAACAATTGACTGATGACTTACGTCAATTGATTGATGCACAAGTAAACAGAGTCGTTGGCTCAAGGCAATAGTCGAAATCTCATATAGCAATTAATTGATGGCTTTTGGCAATAGACTATTAGGTGGAAATATGCCTAAAATAAATTTTAATGAAGTGTTACTATATTTTCGGACAAACAAAAGAAAATTCAAAATAATAAAAAGTACCCAAATCAAAGCTCACTCGTGTAAACGTGATTGTTTTGATTTCTTTTGGTTTTATTTTTATTTTTGTATTTGATTGTATTTCTTTATAAGACACAAGTTGTACATTCAAGAGTATTAGAGAAGGAGAAGATATGGTGGTAGTCATTAGTGTTGTGACCTTGACGTCCGTTAGAGGAGGTGAATAGTGGCTTACTCAAAATGTTTACTTCCTATAATGGTTAGTATGTACAACGAAAATACAAGAATAAATACTAACAAGAGAAAGCAAATCTAACACATTAATTTAACGTGGTTCGGAGATAAAGCTCATACTTTATGATTGCCCGTAAGGTAGATGATCCCGATCTGTCAGTGGATGACTCCCCGGAAAATCTTTAGCTAGCTCACGTAGCTCCTTATGGGTGGAGAAAGCTCGCCACAAACTCGCACAAGCACGCTAAGCACACAAGAGCACTTTGGAGACTTTAATAGGGGTTAACCACCTCTATTTTCGTCAACCATGGCCAAGTACCCCGAGGTCTTTTTAATAGAGCTCGGGAGGAAACACCTAGCTGTATTTCCCGCCACCAGTCGACTGGTACAATCACCAGTCGACTGGTCCTAAGTGAAATTCGACGGTTATAAACCAATGATCGGCTACCAGTCGACTGATGAAAACACCAGTCGATTGCTACAGTAATGCTACAGTTATGATATAGTACTACTACAGTAACGCTACAGTACACACTAGAATTTTACGTACCCTGAGTATAGTCTCTCATGCACTCGTCCTTGCCCGCACAACCTAGACCTAGCCTTTTAGCCTCCTTCATCAGCCTTACGTCCTTCGGATGTCTCTCTATCATTCACGCCTTGCCTTCTGGAACTTTCATTAACCTTGTCTTCATTGTCGGGTCTTCACTGCCAAGAGTCACGCTATGGGATTTCATCCTTTGTCAAGTTACACTTGGACTTACATTGCTAAGACTACATACTTGGATTTACACCGCCAAGACTCACCCTTGGATTTTCCTCTTTTGCCAAGATTATCCTTGGACTTTCCTTATTGTACCTGTATCTTGCACACTCACAATGCATATCAAATACAACAATAAACTTAACTTAAACATTTGTCCAAATATCAAAACCTAGGGTACTCAGATTACTCCAATAGTTAAGACTAGGTCATGGGCATAGCTGTCTATAGAGGTGATGAACTAAGTAATTGATCTTGTTTATGTTGTAGTGCGTCAAATACTATTTAAGTTTTTGTTACTCATATTCATTGACATTGACATGAGAAGAGATATTCATCCCAACACTTATTGTTTAAATTCTTTATTTTTTCTTATTTATAAGTTGTTTAATTGGATTTATAATGCTCAATATTCTATTTATATATGTCATTGTGCTATGTCATTTTTATAGCAATATGAAATTATTAATTGTGTGTTGAATTTGCTAGTCACCTGTGTAGTTGAGATTTGGAACTTTTTTTTTTGAATGATATTTAATTCTGTCCGAAAACTGAGTTAGATGGGTGGCCAGTGAGGAGGAATGTTGATGGAGGAAGGACTTCGAGCTGGGAGTTGCGACCCTAGAGCTAGGAGTTGTAGACTTATGCACACCAAGGCAGAACCAACAAAAACGTTAAATGAATAGTAAAATAATAAATGTGGATGCGTGTGTGTGAGTGTGCATAGCCTAGCGTACTTGGTCAATGAAGATGATCCCCCTATTGATACCATCTCTCATAACCTCTCAGTAATAAGATATCAGAATATGTCGAATGTCAGAATATGTCAGATGGTAGAGGGTGTACAACAACCTCCCTCTAGGAGAAGGAAGGTTCTTTTGCATGTATATGCTTGAGTGATAGAATATTCTCTAATGAGTAATCGTTATTCTTTGACAAGTTATTGTGATTTTTTAATAGTGTTGTCTCCCAAGGGGAGTCCAATCGGTTCTGGGGTTGACCGATTGTAAACTAGGAGCTTTGCACATGAGAAGTGGGGAACTGGGTCTTGAATCTCCGATTGGCTCTGGGGACGACCGACGGTAGACTAGGAGCTTTGCACATGAGAAGTAGGAAGCTAAGTCCTGGAGGTTCGACCGATGCTGGGGGCGACCGACGGATGTGTGCTGGGAGTCATGTACATGAAAAGTGGGGAACTGAGCCTTAGAAGTCCGACTAGCATTGGGGTCGAGCAGATGTATGCTGAGAATCGTGCCCATGATGAGCGAGGAACTGATTTTTGAAGGTTTGATAGGCACTAGGGACCAATCAAATATATGCTGGGAGTCGTGTCCATGAGGAGCGAGGAACTGAGTCCTGGAGGTCCGATCGGTGCTGGGGCTGGGTGAACATACGTTGGGAGCTATGCCAAAGAGGATCGAGTCACTTAGTTCAGGAGGTCCGACCAACGCTAGGGTTGGGCAGATGTATGTTGGGAGCCATGCCCAAGAGGAGCGAGGCAATGAGTCTGGAGGTCTGACCGATGTTGGGGCTAGGAAGATATAAACTGGGAGTCATTTTCATGAGGAGCGAGGAATTGAATCCTGGAGGTCCGATCGACACTAGGGGCTAGGCAGATGTATCCTGGGAGTTGTGCCCAGGAGGAGCGAGAAATTGAGTTCTGGAGGTTCGATCGGCGCTGGAGGCCAAACTGATGTATTCTGGGAGTTATGCCCAGAAGGAGTGAGACACTGAGTCCTAGAGGTCCAATTGGTGTTGGGGGTCGGACGGATGTATGCTAGGAGTCGTGCCTAAGAGGTTCGAGGCAATGAGTCATAGAGGTCTAACCAGTATTGATGTCGAGCGGATGTAAACTGGGAGCCCTGCCTAGGAGAAGTGGGGAATTGGGCCTTGGGCATCCGACCGGCTCTGGGTCCGATAGGCTGTAGACTGGGAGTCATGCCTAGGGGAAGTGGTTTGTTCAAATATGTACATTCTGATTTTGACCACCACCTCACCTTAACTTAGACTGTCACTTCATCTTGACTATCACCCCCACATTACCTATGAAGCTACCCACAACGCGCAATATCACAAGCCTCCCCTTCAAGTCTAGTCGAAGGAGGCGCTAGTTCGACTGACACCTCCTTACTAGATAGCCTATCGTAAAGGATGGATCACTTTTGACTACTAAATCAGATTGCTAGGTCTGTCGTATAACATCGAGCTAGCGGCTAGCGAGGCGAGGAAAATGGAGTGACGCATGATGGTGCCGAGCTAGCAACAGAAAAAATGCCGAGGAAGCTGTCATACGCTAGGAGTGCCGAGCGAGAGGCGATATACGAGAAATGTCGAGCGAACAACAATATGTAAGTGTCGATCCAGCAACGATTTGTGAGAAGTGTTGAGCTGGTGGCGATATGTAAGTTCCAAGTGGGTGGAGATATGTAAGGGATGTCGAGCGAGCGACGATATTTAAGGGATGCCAAACAGGCAATGATATTTAAGTGTCGAGTGGGCAGAAATATGTATGGAGTCAACATGATTTGTCAGAAGTGTCAAACCATTGGAAATTTGTATGGAGTGCCGAGCCAATGACAATTTGTAAGGAGTGTCAAACCAATGACGATTTGTAAGAAGTGTCGAACTAGTGATGACTTGTAAGAAGTGTCAAACCAGCGGTGATTTGTAAGTGTCGAGCGGGCGGCGATATGTAAGGGATGCCGAGTAGGTGGGAGTTATGCCCATGTGAATTACTATTGGGAGCCCTGCCCAAGTGAATTGATATTGGGAGTAATGTCCAAGTGAATAAGTTACAAGAGTCGAGAACAACCGACTGGCTGGTCGTTGGGCACGTGAGCCATGCACACTTATAACTCGCAGCTGAGGCGAGAGTCTAGAACAGCTGACCGGATGGTCGTTGAGTGTGAGAGTCATGCTCATTTATAACTCACAACTATGACGAGAGTCTAGGACAATCGACCAGATGGTCGTTGAGCGCGAGAGTCATGCTTGCTTATAACTCGCAGCTATGGTGAGAGTCAGGAACAACCGACTAAATGGTCGTTGGGCATGAGTCATACTCGCTTATAACTCGCAGCTGAGGCGAGAGTCTAGAACAGCCGATTGGATGGTTATTAGGTGCGAGAATCATACTCGCTTATAACTTGAAGTTATGGCGAGAGTCTGGGACAGTCAACCTGATGATTGTTGGGCACAAGGACCATACTTGCTTATAACTTACAGCTGATGCGAGAGTCTGAAATAACTGATCGAATGATCCTTGGGCGCAAGAGTCATGCTCACTTATAACTCGTAGCTGAGGCAAGATTCTGGAACAACCGACTGGATGGTTGTTGGGCCCGAGAGTCATGCTCTCTTATAACTCGCAACTAAGACGAGAGTCTGGAACAGCTGACTGGATGGTCGTTGGGCATGAGAGCTATGCTCAATTATAATTCATAGTTGAAGCGAGTCTTGAATAGCTGACCTGATGATTATTGGGCATGAGAGCCTTGCTCGCTTATAACTTGTAGCTGATGTGAGAGTCTGGAACAACCGACTGGATGGTCATTGGGCGCGAAAATCATGTTTGCTTATAACTCGCAGCTGTGGCGAGAGTCTAGAACAGTTGGTCGGATGGTTGTTTGGTGCGTGAGTTATGCACGCTTATAACTCACAGTTGTGGTAAGAGTTTGGAACATAGGCATGAGAGCATGCTCGCTTATAACTCGGTCGAGCAACATTTGAGTCTAGGACATAGGAGCGAGAGTAGACTCGCTTATAACTCTGTCGAGTGGCATGAGAGTTTAGAATATAGACACGAGAGCATGCTTGTTTATAACTCAGGCGAATGGCATGAGAGTCTGGGACATAGGCGTGAGAGCAGACTCACTTATAACTTGGCTAATCGACACGAGAGTAAGGGACATAGGCGCGAGAACAGGCTCTCTTATAACTCGGTCGAGCGACACTAGAGTTTGAAATATAGAGGGGAGAGCTGGCTCGCTTATAACTCGACTGAGCGACACAAGAGTCTAGAACTTGGAACGCGAGAGTATGCTCACTTATAACTCGGCTGGGCAGCACAAGAGTTTGGGACAGGCAAGAGAGTAGGCTCGCTTATTACTCGGTCAGGCAGTACGAGAGTCTAGGACATGTGTGAGAGCACATTGGTTTATAACTCGATCTAGAAACACGAAACTCTTGGACAAGTATAAGAGCAGACTCGCTTATAACTCGGTCAGACTACACAAGAGTCTGGACTTTAAATTTGGAGAGTAGAGGCACAGTGTATGACCCGAATGCCTTGAAGAGTGGAGGCACAGTGTATGAGCTGAATGCCTTGGAGAGTAGAGGCACCGTGTATGACCCGAATGCCTTAGAGAGTGAAGGCATGGTGCATGACCTAAATACCTTAGAGTTTGAAGGCATGGTGTATGCCCCGAATGTCTTGGAGAGTGGAGGCACGATGTATGACCCAAATTCCAGGGAGAGTGAAGGCACCATGTATGACTCGAATGCTTTAGAATTTGAATGTATGGTATATGACTCGAATGCCTTAAAGAGTGGAGGTACGGTGTATGACCTGAATGTCTTGGAGAGTGGGGGCACGGTATATAACCTGAATGCCTTGGAGTTTGATAGAACGGTGTATGACCCTGATGCCTTAGAGAGTGGAGACACGGTGTATGACTCAAATGTCTTGGAGCGTAGAGGCTGTTGGATCGTGAAAGTCGATAGAGATGGGGGTGGGTGAATATCGATTTAGAAATTCGTTGAAAATCGAGTGCACAACATTAAAGAAAAAACACAGCGCTAACACAAGTAATTTTTTACTTGGTTCGGAGCATTGGTCGTCTCCTATTCCAAGGCCCGCACTTGTCGAGTGTTTTCGTTGGGCAATCCACTAACAGTTCAAAAATTCGATTACAAATTTAAGATACAAGAACTTTTTAAAAAAAAAATACCGACAATAGTAAAGAAATAAAGGCAGCACGTTGTCGGAGTCGCTTCGCGGCGTCGCAAGAGCATAAAACGACAGAGCAAGCTTTGGAGGCTTTGTTGTTCGTTGTTCTTTTCTCCAGGGTGAATCCTCCTTATATAGGAAGCTCCGGGCGCCCGGATCCCTTCCAACCGCCTGGAGTGTGACGTAGCCCGTCCAACCATGAAGCTCCACGTGGCGAAGCGCGTTGGGGATAAAACTTGCATCCCAGGCGCTCGGATCCCTTCCGGACGCCAAGACCCCCGGGCGCCCGAACCTTTGTTTTTTCAGAACCTGGAAAAAATATTAGTCCGAGGTAAAATACAAAACTACCCTGCAAAATAAAGTGTTAGCACAGTTAAATTTATAAGAGTAACAAAAAGTAGTAATTAGATTCCATCTCATCGAGACCGGAATCTAGTCACGATCTCAACTTAGATTTCCGAAATAGATCTAAGTTGGATCGACGCCTAATGTTCCCTTCCCAGGAACGCGTCCTCATTGTCACTCCCCTCCAGTGACTTACCTCAACTTACCTGCCAAACGTCTGGACTTCGTGCAGCTATCAGGTCATTCCGTCGACCTAGCTGGACTTCGTGCCAAACGTCAGGTCAGTCCTTCGACCCGTCTGGACTTCGTGCCAGCTATCAGGTCAGCCCGTCGACCTAGCTGGACTTCGTGCCAGACGTCAAATCAGCCTGTCGACCCGTCTGGGCTTCTCTTTCACACTTGGTCAAAGTGTTAGATCAATATGAAACTAACTTAGCATACTTTGTCATTCATCAAAACTTGAGTTAGACCGTTAGTGCTAACCGAACCAACAATCTCTCCCTTTTTGATACAATGACAACTTGGGTTAAGTTAGCGAAAAAATATGCAAGTAAAAAACAAGGTTTTTAAGTTAGTTGTTATTTGATATTTCGTTGATTTGTTTTAATTAACTTAAGCCACCTAACCCTCCCTCTTTGACATTCATCAAAAAATAACACAGAAAAATAAGTGATTTAGGGAAGTAAAAGAAAATTAAAGAATTAAAGTCAGATTGACTTGTGGGAATCTAAAGTAGAAACCATAGAATATTTTACTTAAAACTTTAGCTTTTAACTTTCTCAAAAAAATTACTAAGTTTAAAACTTAGGAAGATAACTTTGTAATAATTTTTTTTGAGTAATTTTTAAAGATAAAATTTGCAAATTTAACCTAATTTTCGAAATAAACTTTGCAAATTTAAAACACAATTTTCAAATATAGCATTTTTACAAAAGAGAGATTATTAAAGCTAAGTCCAATTTTCAAATCAAAACTAAGTAAAATTTTATTTTTCAAGACTAAGTTTGTAAAATCCAACTTTTAAAATCAATTTTCAAAACTATGTTTGGAAAATCCAATTTTCAAAATCAACTTTTAAAACTAAGTAAAATCTATTTTCGAAACTAAGTTTGTAAAATTTTCAAAATCAATTTTCAAAAATATATTTTCAAAACCAATATTAAAAAAAATTGAATCCAATAAAAACTTAATTTTATAAAGGTTAGTTTAAAATCAAATTAAGAAGATATTTTTCAAAAGCTAATTTCAAAATAATGGGAAATAAGTATGAAAATAATTAATCCTCCCCCAGAATCTAACATAAAAAATTGTCTAACCATTTAGTTACTTACAGACTATAGAGGATAACAACTTTCACTTGGTTAGTCATGTTAAGTCAATTGTAATTAGTTAGTATTTAACTAAGCTGAATTACTTAACCTGATTGATGTTTGTTTTATATTTAACGCCCAGACATATATTGATACACTGAAATAAGCATCTTACGTCCAGACAATCTGCCTATGCATCTCACCCCTTTCTATGTTCGACAATCACAAACAAGGTAATCCTAGTGTCTTGGTGAGATGCTCAGATTCTAGTCCTATAGGAACATGCTTTCTAAGGGTTTGACCTAATCTAAGGCTAAAATTGATTTTTGAATTTCTAAAAATGGAAAGTTTGAAAATATAAAAGTTTTATCCTAAAAGTTAAAAACAACTATTTTTGAAAATAATTTTGAGAATCCTAGTCTGTTAATCAGATCAACATAAGTCAATGTTGGAGTCGAGATATAACTAAGTCGAGGTAAATCAAAACAGGATAAGCCACTATCTGAGATAAAATATAACTAAGTCAAGTCACGATCAAGTACATATGGTAGTGATCTAGTCTATCGGGATGATGAGGAGGGTGGTCCGGTCCCCAAGGAGCGTAATAACTCTATCAGCTCAGTATGCCGGGTCCGGTCATCCTCTCGAAAGCTGGATAGATCGCGTCGAAGGTCGGAGATCGCCTGTCGCATGTCCTGTCGTAAGTCGGTGACCTCCTACCGCATCTCCCGTCGTAGGTCGGTGACCTCCTGCGCATACCTCGATGAAAATCGGAGACCTCCTAACGGAGACTCGTCATAGATAGCTCAAGTCTGGCAACTCGATCGCCTAGAGTGCGAGGAGCGGGACGTGGTGCTCGGCCTGGAGGTGGAGGTGGTGCCGGGGCCGAAGCAGCCTCGCCGAATAGCGCGACCATAAACTCATCCTACTCTGCCTCATCCTGGACATCTAGGTTCGGCTGGTGTTGTGCCCCCCTCCACCAAGATAGGACACCCTCATCATCTATATGGATACCTCCTAGAGAAAAGTTCCTAGATCCTAGGACGTCGAACTCAGTCATGACTCGGATATCGCGTCGGGTGACGTCAATACTTAGGGAGGCGATATATGCCGTCAAAATGTGACAGTACAGCATGTGAACTCGAGCATTGGTGGTAACTCCAGTTGAGTAGATAATAGTCTGAAAGATATGTAAGCTAATGCCTATGTCTAATCAATGGCAGAGGCATACAGGAGAAAAGAATGAAATGGATGTATCATCGTGATGTCGCGAGTGGTCAACGACAAGATACAGAAGACTAAAATCCTATAGAGTACATAGTCGTGAACTCGAAGGGATACTGACCTAAGCATAGTCACAGTGGGTACTCGCTCTCCCCTAAAAAAATATGAATAAATCGTATCCAGAGTAATGTGCGAGTAAGGATTACCAAATGGTAGATCCCTAGAAGGGTAGCACTGAAAAGCGCACATAGATGGTCGTAGGTCTAAAAAGGTCCGGATGATGGTAGGGGATAGGGTGATATCAGTACCAGCTACCTTAATAGTATATGTAAGATCATCTATCTTGACTAAGTTGTTGTAAAATTCAGCACATAAACTTATGTTTACTGAACTGGTACAGTAAATAAGGTTCTGCAAGATATAGTGGTTAATGACCTCTACAGCTGGAATGCAGGAACACAAGAGAAACTGTCTATCTAATCACCTAGTCCTGATATGCATATAAATGGTAGACTCAAACCTAATCTTAAGTTCGTCAGTAGGGAACTTAGGGTCGGCATTAGCAGTAGAGGACTCATCACCAGATCTAGAACGTTTCCTAAATTATTAAAGAATAACTATACTGAGCATAAATTACATAAATGAAATATTTTAAAAATTTAGGAAAGAAAAATAATTTACCGAGGCATCATGAATAAGAATTTTAGAAATGACGACCTCGGTTAACTAGTAGCAGCGTAATAACCGAAGAAAAGAGGAAAAAATTTTAATTATCAATAATTCTCTCGTTAAGGCTCGAAGAGAACCTTTGCAAGAGATAAAGAGATGAGGTGCAAGAGGAGTGGCCCCCCCTCCTATTTAGGGAGGTCTGGGCGCCCGGAGTGCCTTCCGGGCGCCCTACCAGGGGTGGCCGACCCTGGTTTTTGACCGATTTTTTTTTTAGGTTTCGAACGTTTAAAATAAATTTTTGAGAAAAAAAGTTTGAGATAAATTTTTATGTTTGATTTTAAAATAAATTTTAAGTTAAAAAGAAATTTTAAAATAAATTTTAAGTTAAAAAGGATTTTTAAAATAAATTTTAAGTTAAAAATAAAATTTTAAAATAGATTTTAAGTTAAAAAGATTTTTAAAATAAATTTTAAGTTAAAAATAAAAAAATTAATTTAAGTTAAAAAGGATTTTTTTTAAAAAATAGATTTTTAAGTTAAAAATAATTTTTAAAATAAATTTTATGTTAAAAAGATTTTTAAAATAAATTTTAAGATAAAAATAAATTTTTAAAATAAATTTTAAGTTAATTTTTTTTTAAAAAAAATAAATTTTAAGTTAAAAATAATTTTAAAAATAAATTTTAAGTTAAAAAGATTTTTAAAATAAATTTTAAGATAAAAAAATAAATAAATTTTAAGTTAAAAAGGATTTTTTAAAATAAATTTTAAGTTAAAAAGATTTTTAAAATAAATTTTAAGATAAAAATAAAAAAAATAAATTTTAAGTTAAAAAGAATAAATTTTAAGTTAAAAAGGATTTTTTTAAATAGATTTTTAAAATAAATTTTAAGTTAAAAAGATTTTTTAAAATAAATTTTAAGTTAAAAAGAATTTTAAAATAAATTTTAAGTTAAAAATAATTTTTAAAATAAATTTTAATTTAAAAAGAATTTTAAAATAAATTTTAAGTTAAAAAGAATTTTAAAATAAATTTTAATTTAATTTTAATCTATTTTAATTTTAATTTAAGTTAATTTAAGTCCTTACTCATCTCACTCGATTTATGCTTTTAATTAGGGAATTCTATAATTTTGTGAGATGAATTAGGTTTAGTTTTAGGATTTGATTTAACTTTGTGTTAGATTCAGGTTTAGCTTTGAGCTCAATAAATAGACATTCTTTGGATAAACTTCTGGGCTATGGTGAGTCACTTGGACATCATTAGAGTAATCATGCCTTCGAGGTTTTCCAAATAGTCCTATCCACTGAATTTAATACAAAATCTTGGTCTAACTGGTTAGAATCCGTAAAGGGTAGCTTCGGTTAGTTCAACTAAGCCAAATGCACTAGGTCGAAGTCATATCTTCCTAGACATGCATAGACAAAGCTTCCCTAACGTACTATCATCCAAAACTTTACCAGTACTGTTGGTCAAGTTAAACTATTATCCCTTTGAACTAGTCCTAATTACCCTGCCGGGTAGGTTGGTTTTGATTATCCTGTTGGGTAGGTTAATTTTGGAGGTACCAGCTATTCTGAGGCCTCCCCCTGAATTATTGGTATATTATTTTAAGTTTTTTAATTCTAGGTTTGCGTTTGTTATTTTTATAATTATATTTAACTTGATGATGATCTTATTTTTGATGGGTTCTAAAATTTTTCGATTTTGATTTTGTTGGTCTAGGTTTGTGTTTTGATTTTTGATTTGTTTTATCAGATTTTATATAGTATATTTTATCTTTAGGTATGTAATATTGGTTAATTCCTACTTGCGTAGTTAAGCACGCTTTCGGAACCCAAGCTTTATTTTGTTGTTTGTGTTAAGTTATTAATGATTTAAATGTTTTATTTGAACTTAACTTGTAGCCAAGTCCGGTTTTATTGTAGACTATTTTTTGACTGTTTAAAATAAGAATTAAAATTTTAGATCTTGTTGTAAATTTTTCTAACATACTTTTTAATTTATTATTTTCTGTTTTTAGTATTAAATTTTTCTCCTCAAGTGTTAGGTATTAAGTTAGATTAGAATTTATGATCTGTTCCATGAGGTTTTGGTTTTCCTCAAGGAGCAATTTATTTTCATTTTCTTTTACTGTTAATTTTTTATTTAAACAAGCAATAATTTTAAAAAATTTCTTATTCAAATTAAAATTTACCTCTTCGGAACCTTCGGAAACGAGTATGGATTCATGGCTCGATTCGAGTTTGGACCCGTCTTCCGATTCGTCCTCCGATTCTTCTTCGCGGGCCATCAACGCGAGGTGACTCTGGTGCTTCTGATCTTCGGCCTCTGATTCTTCTGAGGAAGAGTCAAGGTTGCTTTGAGAGCCTCCTTCTTGGATGTCTTCGACTTGTTGCTCTTCAATCTCGGACATTCGTTCTTGTAGTGACCTTTCTTGTTGCACCTGAAGCAAATCACGTTCCTTGATTCAGATGAGGAGTTGATCTCCTACAAGTCATTTTTGTTGAAGTTTTTCTTCCTCCTAGTGAATATTTTCCTTACTAGGTTCACCAGGTACTCTTCGTCTTCAGAATCTTGGTCGGACTCATCTTCAAGATCAAGCTTGGTCTTTTTCTTCTCCTTGAAGGGACCTGCAAACAAAACAATACCTTTCTCGGACCTGGTGTTAGTCTGCTCATGTAATTCAAGTTCACAGAAAAGTTCGTCTAGTTTCAATTTAGATACATTTTTAGAAATTTTGTAGGCATCCACGATAGATGCCCACAATGTATTACGCGGAAAAACATTTAAAGCATACCTTATTAAATGGCGATTTTCCATTTGGTAGCCTATCGCGTGGAGTCCGTTGAGGATGTCTTTGATCCTCGCATGGAGTTGACTCGCTGTTTCTCCTTCCTGTATTTTAATATTAAATAATTTGTTTAACAAAAGATCGTGCTTAGTTACCTTTGCGTCGCTTGTTCCTTTATGTAGTTCGGTCAACTTGTCTCATAACTCTTTAGCGTTTTGGTGCGGTCCCACTCAATTCAGCTCTTCCTTTGTCAATCCGCATTGCAGCGTGTTGAGAGCTTTGTAGTACATTAAGGATTTCTTCCTCATATCCGGAGTCCACCGTTCCGGGTTTAGTGGGTTTCCGAAGTTGTTGACCGGTACCTTGTATTCTCTGGTGACGCTGAACCACTGGTCGAAGTCGGTTTTCAGGTAGACCTCCATCTGCTTCTTCTAGTAGGGGAAGTCCTCCCCGTTGAATAGGGGAGATGTACTGTGCTGAAGCCTTCAACTTGAAACATTTTTATTCTGCACACAAATAAACAAAGAGACAAAAATCCCAAGGCTTGGTCTTGGATTAGCAGTGCGGAATAAAATTAAAGAAAAAATGAATTGGTGTCGCACTAATTCAGCTTAATTACTATGGATAAAAATTTCCAAAAATTGCAATGATACCAGTTTGGATTTATAGCGTAAAAACTGAAAAACGAAAAAAATAAAAACAAATTTCACCCCTGTCTGATTGGTGGTTGCACTAAATCAGAGTACTTGCTCTGATAACACTTGTTGGATCGTGAAAGTCGATAGAGGGGGTGGTGAATATCGATTTAGAAATTCGTTGAAAATCGAGTGCAGAGCGGAAAAGAAAAAACATAGCGCTAACACAAGTAATTTTTTACTTGGTTCGGAGCCTTAATCGACTCCTACTCCAAGGCTCGCACTCGTCGAGTGCTTTCGTTGGGCAATCCACTAGTAGTTCGAAAATTCGATTACAAATTTAAGGTAAAAGAACTTTTTTTTTTAAATACTGATAATAGTAAAGTAATAAAGGCAGCACGTTGTCGGAGTCGCTTCGCGGCGTCACAGGAGCACAACACGGTAGAGCAAGCTTTGGAAGGCTTTGTTGTTCGTTGTTCTTTGCTCTAGGGTGCATCCTCCTTATATAGGAGGCTCCGGGCACCCAGATCACTTCCGAGCGCTTGGACTATGAAGTAGCCCATCCAACCATGAAGCTCCACGTGGTGAAGCGTGTTGGGGATAAAACTTGCATCCCGGGCGCCCCGTGTTGGTGCGGGAAGCATCCGACGATCGAACCTATGTTTTGATTATGTCAAAGGATTCAAAGTTAAGGTGTTTTGGTTTCTAATATGTTGAACAAGTTTGCAGAAAAGTCCTAAGTGTACTTAGGCAAAAGTCCTAGTTGCGGTTAGGCAGGTGGAAAACCCTAGGGGGTGGTAACCCTAGGTCATAGGGGGTGGTAACCCTATGCGGAAAGTCTTTGTGGGTCAAGAGCTTCAGGCAAAAGTCCTAGGGGGATAACCCTAGGTGGAAAGTCCTGATGTCGCGAACCAGGTGAAAGACTGGACTAGCCGGGAAGCGGAAGTCAAGCAGAAAGTCCGGAAGCTACGAACGCTGAGCAAAAGTCCAGTCGATCTGGAGGATCGCACTGGCATCAGGTAAATCTCATGAGTGGAGTAGGTGATGACGCGTTCCTCGTAGCGGGAACAGTAGGCGTCGGGTCGACCTAAGATTTCCGGTAGGAAATCCGAAGTCAGACCCGGACAGTCCGACGACTGTCAACTGTATCTATCATACTATTTCTGTGCTAACTTTGTTTTGCAGGGTTTATGTTTGGGACTAACACAATTTGCAGGAACAAAGGAGCAACTTAGACCTCGGATGAATAGTATTCGAGGCGCCTCCATGGGGCTTGGAGGCGCCTCGGGTGCTAGCCGAAGCCAGCTGTCCAGAAACGCTGGAGGCGCCTTATATGGACTTGAAGGCGCCTTGGAGTTGGGGTTCAAGGTGCCTTGGACTGGCCTTTAAGGCGCCTTAAGGAGGATAAATGTAGAAGGAGTCTGCACTGATCTACGCGGCTGAATCAGCTCGTTGGAGGCACCTCAGACAACCTTGGAGGCGCCTCCAACACTGTTTATAAGGGGACTTCGAATAGCAGCTCAGTACAACTTCTTCCAAGCGATCTTTCTGCTACAAGCTGCTTACGAGATGATCCCGAAGTGCTGCAACGAGATCTCGACAACTCGAAGCTTCAGCTTTCAGTATTTCGTTGTCGGTATAAAGTTTGTTTACTGCTTTTACATTGTACTTAGTTTGTAATAACAACTTTCGAGCTTATAGTTGTTGCCCACCGGAAGCGATCAACGATTGCGGGCCTTGGAGTAGGAGTCGCCATAGGCTCCGAACCAAGTAACCAACTTGTGTTAGCGTGTGCTCTTTTATTTTTCCGCTGCGTTTATTTACTCGATTATTTTACGATTTCGAAACGAACGAAATAGCCACGAGCGCTATTCAACCCCCCCTCTAGCGCTTTCGATCCAACAATTGGTATCAGAGCTAGGCCGCTCTGAATTGGTGAAACCACCAATCAAAGCAGGGGTGTTACTTTTCGAAATTCCTGAATTACTATTTTTATCTCTCTCCCGCACTACCAATCCAAGACTAAGTCTTGGAACAAGCTTTATTGTGTTTATTTTGCGAGATTGTCTTTCTAAAATGGCCCATCAAAAAGGCTACAACACTGCTCGCCCACCGCTCTTCTCCGGAGATGATTTCGGATACTGGAAGGGTCGGATGGAGGCGTATCTCCAGACTCACTTTGAAGTCTGGATGATCGTTAAAACAGGGCTTCAACTGCCAACTGATGGTGCCGGCAAGCCACTACCATACGAGAACTGGGACGCGGACCTTATCAAAAAGGTAGATGCAAACGCAAAAGCAACGTATACACTTCAGTGCGGCTTAACGAATAAGGAGCTGAATCGCGCCGGCCCATTCTCAAGCGCCAAGGAGCTGTGGGAGAATCTGATTGAGCTACACGAAGGTATTCCTGATACAAAAATAGGTAAGCATGTTTTAATAAACAAATTATTTGAGCAGACTAATACTATTCCGACCGAGGAAGGTGTTGCGTTATTTGCAAGAACAAACAAGACGAAGAAAGCACTGAAGGCAACATGGTCCGAGTCATTAGACGAATCCGAATCGGACGAAGAAGAGCAAGCGAGCCTTCTCGCTCTACCAGTACTAGCACATGTTGTTGAAACCGAGTCCGAGTTCGAGTCCGATTCAGAAACCGAGAGCGAATCAGACACCGAGTCCGAGCGAAGCCACGGATCTGTATCCGTTTCTGAAGGACCCAAAACCACTACAAGTGCTCTAATTTCTAGTATTAGCTTAGATGATTTGGAAAATTTAATTCCTTACTTATTAAAGAAGTTGGCTAAATCCAATGTCCGGGTCAAGTCTCTCCAAAAGGAGGTAACAGCCCTTAAGGAAACGACTAACTCGAGTTCGTTAACTGAGCAAGTTCAAATTGGAAATTCAACCTAAGTCCAACAACTTGAGAAAGAAAATTCCAATTTGAAAACTCAAGTTAAAGAACTCAAGAACATATTGGAACGGTTTACTTTGGGTTCTAAGAATCTCGATCTGATTCTCGGAAAACAAAAAGTCGTTTACAACCGATCCGGACTTGGATTCAAGACTAAAAGGAAATACCACTCATATTTATCACTCGTTAATAGATCAAATAGAAAGGTAGTCCAAGTATGGGTACTGATCCGGTGGTCAAGGCAGGGGACCCCATTACGAGGGGTCAACGCCACGTGGAGGTTAAAGGGCCAGGGAGGCCCGCCAGAGAAGGGTGAGCCGATCGGACTCACGAGGAAAGGGTAGGCTGATCGGCCGACCAATTAACATCTGATAGTAAAAGGTGCCCTGACAGGGGCCGGAGTTCTGACGCTTAGTTGAAACAATATCTAAGAGCCGAGCGGAAGGTGCTCGCCCGGAAGTCTCCCCAGCATATCAATGCAAGCGATAGGCGAGACATGAGGGGCGTCCCGCTCGGCCGGCGCAGGGGATGAGGGCCATCCGGACGACGGTCTCCGTCCAGCCGGCCGGACGAGGGCCGTCCGGACGACGGTCGCCGGACGACCGTCTCCGTCCAGCCGGCCGGACGTACGTCCCGGCCGGCGATGGGTAAAGGGGGATAGGAACATCTTCTGGCAGCCGTCAAGTCCTATCGCTAGGCCATACTCCGAGTCTGACAACGAGGTGTTCTGTTGTCCCATCGAAGACATGATTGGACTGTAGCAGTATGACGTCAGGTAAGCTTTCTGACAGACGCATACCGAAGTATGGGCTTCGGACATGTATGTGCCTCGGTGGACGCATAGGAACCCTTCCACCGTTCTATATAACGAGCCTCATACTTCGCCGGAGGTACGCAAAAAACACCTTTGGAGCTACTTTTTCCACCACTTGCTTACCTGACTTGAGCGTCGGAGGGTCGCCGCCGGGAACCCCTTCCCGGTCCGACTTCTGTGCAGGTTCGCCGGAGGTGCGTGCCACCAGTCGAAGATCCACGTCAGCAGTGAGAGAGCGCCCCGTGCCCAGCGTCCGTTAGATCAGCATTCGGACAGGATCAATTTGGCGCCGTCTGTGGGAACGCTCCTGCATCCGATCGGAAACAATGGACGAGGCTGGACGACAACACATGGTGACGCTCTCGAACAAGGAACTCGATGCTCTGATCGAGATAAGGGCCGCCAAGCTCGTGGAGCAGAAACAGAAAGCAACAGCCGAGCGGCCTGAGCAGCAAGCAACATCAGCGTCTGGTGGTCGAGCGGAAGCACCACCGGCCACCGTTGCATTTCATCGAGCCTTATTCCGCACCCCTGAAGCCGCAGCAGCTCATAGAGATCAGGGATCTTCTTCGGATGAAATGTCTGGACAAGATGACAGAAAGGGGAAAGCCCCCCGAGCGGACGCATCGCCCGAGAGGATTAATCGCCAATTTTCAGAGGCTATTCTACGAGATCCTCTGCCAAAGCACTACGTGCCTCCGACGATCGGCGAGTATAATGGGACAACCGACCCAGATGACCATCTGGGTAAGTTTGATAACACAGCTACACTCCATCAATACACAGATGGAGTAAAATGTTGAGTTTTTCTTACCACTCTCTCGGGATCGGCTCAACGGTGGTTTCGGAGGTTGCCAGACGGATCCATCACAAGCTTCAAGGACTTCTGAACGGCCTTCCTCCACCATTTTGCGAGCAGTCGACGCTACCAGAAAACGAGCGTTAGTCTGTTCGCCATCAAGCAAGAAGCCTGTGAATCACTCCGAGCTTACATCCAGCGGTTCAACAAAGTGGCGATGGATATTCCAACGGCCACTTCGGAAACCATGATGAATGCCTTCACACAAGGCCTAGTAGATGGGGATTTTTTCCGATCACTCATCCGAAAGCCGCCCCGAGATTATGATCACATGCTACACCGGGCTAACGAATACATCAACGTGGAAGAAGCGCAAGCGGCCAGGAAAAAAGAAACTCCAACCGAGCGGGCTCCTCCTGCCGAGCGGAAACAGCACGCCGCTCATCAGCCGCCTAGAGGACCGAGGGCCGAAGCAATCCAATCCCCCTATGCCAGGCCCCACGTGCAAGAGGTAGCCGCCGCCCGGCCCAAGCCAAAGAAGAAATGGACCCCGATGTTCTGCTCCTTCCACCGGACGGATACGCACAACACAAGGGATTATCGAAGTCTTCCTTTCGTGGCTCATCCCGTGCCCCGGAATGCCGGACGACGGTCTCCCTCAGTCGACAGGCGACAGAGAACTGATGAAGCCGATCGAACGCGAGCTGATAGGCGACAGCAACAGACCCCCGATCGGCATCGTTCTCCAAGGCAGGAGAATCGCCGAGCGTCCAGAGAACGGTCCCGACCGTCCGCTCGGGAAGAGGAAAATAGAAGCAATACTTCCCGAGGCGAGATCAACGTTATTGCTGGCGGGCCGACCGGAGGAAACTCCAACCGAGCAAGAAAGGCGAGCGTCCGACAGCTCCAAATCCATGCAGTCGGCTGCAGCCAAGAGCGGGCGAACGGACCGGAAATCAGTTTCGGGCTAGGGGACTTGGAAGGAGTTGAAGTACCCCACGACGATGCCCTACTCATCAAAGCGGTAATAGCCAATTACACTATTCACCGCGTGTTTGTTGACACAGGGAGCTCAGTCAACATCATATTCAATAAGGCGTTCGATTAGCTGCAAATTGATCGAGCCGAGCTGTTACCCATGACAACTCCGCTCTACGGGTTTACGGGTAACGAAGTTCAGCCGGTCGGACAGATCCGGCTGGCTATCTCGCTAGGAGAAGAGCCGCTCAGGAGAACAAGGACAGCAAACTTCGTGGTGGTCGACTCTCCCTCGTCCTACAACGTCATTTTGGGACGACCGGCGCTCAGCGAATTCCGAGCGGTCGTCTCAACCTTCCATCAGAGGATCAAGTTCCCCGTGGAGGACAGAGTGGGAGAAGTACGGGGAGATCAGCTAGCAGCTCGGCGATGCTACATCGAGATGGTCCGAGCAGAAGCCAATTCCGCTCGGAAGGCGCCCCAGATCGAGGTAAACGCCATCACTGAAAAGCCACCCTCTTTAATTTATGAAGAAAAAGAGGAAGTTCATATTCACCCAACCCGATCGGAGGCCACGACCTTTATTGCGTCCGATCTGGAGGAGAAGCAGAAAGAAGAGATGATCCAATGCCTCCGAAGAAATCATGATGTCTTCGTCTGGTCGACACATGAGCTACCCGGAATTTCGCCAAGCATAGCGCAACACGAGTTACATGTCCGACCGGACGCTCGGCCGGTAAAGCAGAGAAAAAGAGATTTCAGTGCCGAGCAGAACGCGAGGTGCAGTTCCCGAGCTGGCTGGCGAACGTAGTATTAGTCTCCAAGTCGGGCAACAAATGGAGAGTATGCATAGATTTCAGGGATCTCAACAAAGCTTGTCCGAAAGACTTTTATCCCCTGCCCCGGATAGATCAGCTGGTGGACTCTACGGCCGGCTGCGAATTAATATGTATGCTCGACGCTTACCAAGGCTATCATCAAGTGCCGCTCGCCCGTGAAGATCAAGAAAAAGTCAGCTTCGTCACGGCCGACGGCACCTATTGCTATAATGTGATGCCGTTCGGATTGAAGAATGCGGGAGCCACATATCAGCGCTTGATGAATAAAGTATTCAGAGAGCAGATTGGGCGAAATCTGGAGGTGTATGTGGACGACATTCTCATCAAATCCGTCCGAGCGGCCGATCTCTTCAAAGACATGGAGGAAACCTTCTGAACGCTGCGCAAATATGGAGTCAAGCTAAATCCCCAGAAGTGCCTGTTCGGAGAAAAGGGAGGACGTTTTCTGGGATACATAGTGACCGAGCGGGGAATCAAAACAAATCCCAGCAAGGTGAAAGCTCTACAAGACATGTCGCCTCCAAAAAATACAAGGGAAGTGCAACGTTTGACCGGTCGGATAACTGCTCTGTCCCGATTCATCTCCAAAACTGCCGACCGGATCCTCCCTATCTTCAAAATTTTGCGCAAGGCCACTAAGTTTCACTGGGATGAAGAATGCGATCGGGCGTTCGAAGACTTAAAGGCGTATCTGAACTCTCTCCCGGTATTGGCCAAGCCGACTACGGGTGAGCCACTTTATATGTACCTGTCTTCAACCGAGCATGCAATCAGCTCAGCGTTAGTGAGAGCGAGCGGAGAAGAGCCCGTGTATTTCCTTAGTCATATTTTAAAAGATGCTGAATCTCGCTACACTGGGCTCGAAAAGCTGGCTTTCGCTCTGATCCTCGCCGCCCGGTGCCTTCGTCCATACTTCCTGGCGCATACGATCATTGTCAAGACCAACAGCCCGCTAGGGCGTGTATTATTGAATCCAGAAGCGTCCGGGTGGCTCATCAAATGGACGATGGAGTTAAGTGAATTTGACATCCAATACCAGCCCCGTTCGGCGATCAAAGCGCAATCCTTGGCCGATTTTGTGACTGAGGTGCAAAAGCCGGAGCCGGAGCCGGAGCCGGAAGCTATGTGGAGAATATATGTGGATGGGTCGTCCACTCGGCTCGGAAGCGGGATTGGAATATTGTTGCTCTCCCCTCAAGAAGAAAAGATGCACTTATCCGCCCGGCTGGATTATAAAGCTACCAACAATGAGGCAGAGTATGAGGCCCTCATAGCCGGCTTGCAGGCAGCACGGCATGTGGGAGCCGGTCGGGTAATGCTTCACTCGGATTCGCAGTTGGCCGCTCAGCAGCTCTCTGGCACCTTCGAAATTAATAGTGTTCGGCTTAAGCTGTACGCTGAAGCCTTTGAGAAGCTCAAAGCCGATTTTAGAGAAGTTATTGTCCAGAAGATACCCAAAGCAGAAAATCAAGCGGCCGATGAGTTAGCCAAGCTCGCGAGCTCAATAACGCCGGTCGCCATTCAGCAGCCAATTGAAAAAGTACTGTTGGTGGCGCACGTCGACCGGATGAATGGACTCACGTTTCCGAGCGACTGGTGAACACCCATCATAGAGTTCCTCCGCTCGGGCGCCACACCATCCAATGAGAATGAAGCCCAGCTGCTAAGAAGGAGAGCCGGTCGGTTCACACTCATCGGCGATCAGCTTTACAAGAAGGCTTTCTCACGCCCGCTGCTAAAATGCGTAAGCTCGGAGGACTCGGCTTACATCCTCCAAGAAGTACATCAAGGATCGTGCGGAGGGCATCCGGGCGGATGATCATTAGCTAAGAAGATCCTGCTAGCTGGATACTTCTGGCCAACCTTACAAGCAGACGCTGCTCGGACCGTGTCGACGTGCCTTTTGTGCCAGAAGTACAATAACTTCAACCACCGACCGGCAGAAGAAATGAAGGCATCAACAGTTGCATGTCCGTTCGATCAATGGGGAATGGATATTGTTGGTCCATTTCCAATGGCGACCGGGCAGCGGAAATTTCTGCTAGTGGCGGTTGATTATTTTTCTAAGTGGGTGGAGGCCGAGCCGCTAGCCAAGATCACCGAACAGATGGTCAAGAAATTTATTTGGAAGAACATCATCTGTCGGTTCGGCATCCCCCGTCGACTTATCTCCGATAATGGGCGGCAATTCACGGGAAAGTTGCTCGAAGATTGGTGCAAAAGATATGGCATCGAGCAACACTTCACGTTCGTAGCATACCCCCAAAGCAATAGTCAAGCTGAAGTAGCTAATCGGGAAATTCTTCGTATTCTGCGCGCTTGGCTCGACCATTTGGGAGGAAGTTGGTCGGATGAAGTGCCGGGCGTCTTATGGGTCATCCGAACGACTCCGAAGGAAGGGACGGGCGTCACACCGTTCCATTTGGTGTATGGCGGCGAGGCGGTCATTCCGGTTGAAGTCGGCGTTGAGTCCGCTCGAATCCAAAATTATGATGAGGACAACGCCGAGCGGAGGAATATGGAGCTGGACTTGGTCGAAGAAGAAAGAGCCAAGGCGTCCGTTCGGCTGATGGCGTACCGGCAGTGGATGAAGCAAAACTACAACCGCCGCGTAATCCCCAGATCATTCCAAGTCGGCGATCTTGTCTGGAAGAAAGTCAAGCCGGTCGGCGACGTCGGCAAGCTGGAAGCTCCGTGGGCGGGTCCCTTCAAGGTTATTGAAAAGCTCCGCTCGGGCGCTTATTATTTGGAGGATGAAGACGGGCGTCAACTGGACCGGCCGTGGAGCGCAAATCATCTCCAGCCTTATCGGGCTGGGTGAAAGGTGCACGAATGTAACTCATTTTTGTGTATATGCTAGTCGCCCGTGTCCTTGTAATGCAGGAAGCAAAATTAATTCAAAGGATGGCCAAGGGTTCCGCCGATCGGTAGTATCGAAGTTAGCCGGCGTCTATAAACGTCAGAGCGGAAGACCGTCGAGCTTCGACGTTAAATATCGAGAGACGAGCCGGCGTCTATAAACGTCCGAGCGGAAGACCGTCGAGCTCCGACGTTAAATATCGAGGCGAAGTGTCCGATAAGTCGCCGCCAAGCCCGTCGAGCTCGGACGTTAAATATCGAGAGACGAGCCGGCGTCTATAAACGTCCGAGCGGAAGACCGTCGAGCTCCGACGTTAAATATCGAGAGACGAGCCGGCGTCTATAAACGTCCGAGCGGAAGACCGTCGAGCTCCGACGTTAAATATCGAGAGACGAGCCGGCGTCTATAAACGTCCGAGCGGAAGGCCGTCGAGCTCCGACGTTAAATATCGAGGGACGAGCCGGCGCAACGTCGGCGGAAGACCGTCGAGCTCCGGCGTTAAATATCGAGAACGAGCGGGCGTATAAGCGTCCGGCGGAAGACCGTCGAGCTCCGGCGTTAAATTTCGAGACGAGCCGGCGTCTATAAGCGTCGGCGGAAGACCGTCGAGCTCCGGCGTTAAATATCGAGGACGAGCGGGCGTAAACCGTCCGGCGGAAGACCGTCGAGCTCCGGCGTTAAATATCGAGGACGAGCGGGCGTAAACCCTCCGGCGGAAGACCGTCGAGCTCCGGCGTTAAATATCGAGAGGCGGGCCGATAAACGTCCGAGCGGAAGACCGTCGAGCTCCGACGTTAAATATCGAGAGACGAGCCGGCGTCTATAAACGTCCGAGCGGAAGGCCGTCGAGCTCCGACGTTAAATATCGAGAGACGAGCCGGCGTCTATAAACGTCCGAGCGGAAGACCGTCGAGCTCCGACGTTAAATATCGAGAGACGAGCCGGCGTCTATAAACGTCCGAGCGGCTCGAATTGCAAAAATCTAGCGAAACTCCTTTGAAGCAAGGCGCAAAACAAAAGATGATTAATTGCGTGGCAAAAGACGTTATTGAAGGCTAGCGGCTTGAGTCCACGTTAGAGCGTGAAGCCGAGCGGAGGAGTTTTAAAGAACACTTAATGTGACGAAAGAAAAATTTCTTGCCAAAACAAAAGTTGAAGGAACGGAAAAGGTAATCTATTTATACCGAGCACTGGGCAAACCAAAAAAGTTACAGCAAAAAACATGTTTGGCCGAACGGCAAGGGTACAAAAAAGTTGATGAAAAACACTCCTCACGCGTCAAAATCAAAAAGCGCATCAGGAATGGCGCCCATCACGGTAGACAGATCCTCTGGGGGGATGGTCAGCTCGGCGGGAAGGTGGCCCTTGGCCTTCAAGTGATCCACAGCTGCCTTGATCGCCTCTTCAAAGGTGAGGGAGATCTTATCAGTAAATTTCTCCCCAAAGGCATCTGAGCGGACGAATGCCTTCCTCACTTCCTCATAGCGAGCTGACTCCCCCTCCTGATACTCTTTGAGCGCGGCCTGGGAGGCATCGTTGGTAGCGTGGAGAGCCTTTAAGTCTTCATCAAATTTCAGTAAATCGGCCGAGCGGCTCTCCTTCTCGGTGGTCAGAAGGGCATCCAGGTCCTTGATGCGTTGCTCTAGCCCTCTGATCTCCACCTTCATTCAGTCCATGTCATCGATGGCCTGGCGCTTCCGAGTGGTCGCCGTCTTGATCTCCTTATCTCGTTGTTTGACCGCCGCTTCAAGCCGAGCGACCTCGCTCGCCAGATCGGAAGCTCGTTTCCGTTCGGCTTCCAGTAACTTTTTGGCCTTCTCCAGAGCGGCCGTCGACTGTCGGCTGTCTCCCGCGGCCTTGAGTTTTTTCAATTCATCCTCCAGTTCGGCCAACCGATTGCTAACGGCAATCTGCTCCACCCAGTTCTACGAGCAAAAGTGAACAGGTTAAAAACTTAATTCAAATACACGAACAAAGAAAAAGAGCATACCCCAGTGGCCTGTTGAAGGTTACTGTCGCCGAGCTGCCCGGGAGTCATCGCGTTTATTCGGCGCCGAGCGTCCTCCCAAGCTTTTGCAAGCGGACCCTGATCAGCAGCAGCCATGTATTCCTCTGAGGGGAGGCGCAGGACGGTTTTAATTAAATTCGGGCCGCTCGGCCCGCTCTGAGAAGCATCGGCCTTACCGGATGGCCCACCGGTGGACGAGGAAGGAAGCTCGCCCAACCGCCTGATACGGCGCAGAGTTCTCGGAGGACTGGACGGCGGCACCTCGGAGCTTGCCCTTGGAGAGCCATGTGGGGTCGGGGTGCTCTCTAGGGAAACCGTCCCGGACAACACCGGAGCCTCAGAGCCCCGCTCAGGCTGTGGCTCATCAAGTGGAGTTGAAGCAGATGCGGATTCCGGTCGTCGGCGCTTCCGAGTGAGTAGCGGAACATCATCGGCCGAACGGCCCTCTACCTCGGCTTGGGTAGAAGGTTCTGTGCCGCCCGCTGCCTCGTCGTGAGAGGTAGTAGCTGCTAAGGCTTCAGGGGCATCCTGAGTCCCCTCACCTACTTCGCCGGTCGGATCAGCTGGATCAAGGCCCCGCTCGGCGACCTCCTTGTTCTTCACCGCCTCAATCTGAGCGGCCTTCAATTTGAGCTTCTCGGTCGCCTTAGCACGCCACATAACTTCAGCTGCAGAAATAAAGATTAAATCAATTAGAACAAAAGAAAAAGGAGGGATGAGAATCGCTTACTCATGCTGCAGGGCAGATCGGCTGGGGTAAAAGACAGGCCGAATATATACATTACTCCCGGAAGGAGCAGCTTGTCAATGTGATAGCGCTGACCCACCAACCGCTCGGCTGCATGAAGGTAGGCCGCATCGCCTCTAAATTTGCCGAGCTCCGGTTGCGCCGGCATCGCCGTTTGCCACTTGGTACGAAAAGTTGGCAGCTCGGGAAAACACACATAGAAAAAGTGCTCCTTCCAATGTTTGTTGGAGCTCGGCATGTTATCGAAGAAGACGAAACCTATCCTAGACTGGAAAACAAAGGTGCCCCACTCGGCTTGCTTGGGATAAAAAAAGTAGTGAAAAATCTTAGGGTCGAGGGGGATGTTGTTCAGTTTAAAAAGGACTATCACTCCGCTCAGAAGCCTAATGGAGTTAGGGACTACCTGGCCGAGCGGAATGCGAAAATAATTGCAGACTTGTAAGAAGAACTTGTGAGGTGGAAAATGCAGCCCGACCAAAAATTGGTCTCGGAAGAAAAGAACGGTGTCGGGCGGCGGTTCGTGTGGCTGATCGGCCGGTGTGGCTAACACTATGTGATGGTCAAGAGGAATATCATAGGTTCGAGTGAGGCGCAAGGCGTCCTCTTCATCGAACCGACTTTCCATGGTCGAATACCAAAGACCAGGAGCACCGTCGGTCGGCTGTGAGGTACTGGTCATGGTATAAGGCCAGAGATGGACGCGTGATGGAAGGAAGGAGAAATAAAGCTAGGAAAGAGTGCGGGATGATAAAAGAAATAGCTAATAGAGAGAAGAAAGGAGAGGCAGCAAGGAAAAGGAAGCCTTACGGGCAGGGGAGATGATCGGAAGAAGCTGTAGGGTCGCCGGAGAGCAGGAACGCAAGGTCGCCGGAGAAGAAAGGAGCAGCGGGACGTCGGGAGGAGATGAGGCCGAAATGCGGCGAAAAGCGGAATTCGGAGTTTTATAAGGGCGGCCGCTATCAATTTCGGCCATCCGATCTAGGTCGTCGATAACGAGGTCATCATCCAGCCGTTCATTTCAAACGGCGGCTGTCCTATCGGAAGTGACACCACCGCCATACCCTGACAAGAGAAAGGTAGCCACGTGTCAGCAAGTTACGGGTTAACGCACGTGGTTGACAGACGCCTCGACATAATTTCCAAGGCACGGGCAAGATATCGCCGAACGGCCGAGCAACCCTCGGCCTGTCCGAGCGGACTAAGGTATCGGTCGCCACTCGATCAGATCGGTAGTCTAGTCAGTCGGACTTCGCCTCCTTCGACTAGACTTGAAGGGGAGGCAAGTGATCCGGTGGTCAATGTAACGACCCAATTCTCCTTACTTTGAGTTCTAAATATCTTTGAAAATGTCTGAAAATGCTTTTAAAATATTCTAGGGATTTTTAGGAATTTTTAGAGTATTTTTATGCAATTTTTGGAGGTCGTTTAGTAGAGTTACAAAAAGAAAGAAGTTTTTGATAAAAACGTTGAAGGGGAGACTCGAACCCAAGACCTTGACCCGAACCGAATCTCAGCCGAACCCAGCCCAACCAGCTGAGCTACAAGGTTTTTGTTAACCTTATAAGGAAAGAATTAAGTTTATAGCATAGTTAAGCGATATTTTAGAAACCGAAAATAAACTTTGAAAATAAAATGTGCGCGGATAAGGATTCGAAGCCTAGACCCTTGGTTTGGTTGAGAGCCGACTAACCAACTGGACTGCGCGTGTTTTATTAACCTAGTATGGAGAGAAATAGATTTAAGCATAGTTGGAATCGAATTTAAAACTAAGTTATAAAGGGGTTAAGTGTTTACCGTGACCTAAACCTAAGTTTTCCTCTCTTTTCTCTCCCGACGGCGCGATTTTCTTTCTCGGGCGAAAAAGGGGCGACGGCGCTAGGGCTCGTTTCCGGCGGCCGGCGAGGACTTCTTTCCGGGAGTTGTTCGCGGATTCGTGGTCTCCTCGTCAAGGAGAACACATGGATAGGAAGGGATCGCCGAGACCTTCACTTCATCCAAACCGTAGAGCACTTCCCCTTCGGTTGTAAGTTCAAGAACCCAAGGTGAGTTGCTTCTCACCTGCAGTAGGAGTAGTTCCGATTCGTTTATGTTTTCTGGTTGCTTGAGTTTCCTGTGAAGCATGCTAGGGTTGCTGTTTTAATGCCGTGTACTCTAAGAAGTTAGACAAAATCCTTTTGTGAAGTTTGATCTGTAAAGAATTCTTCGATTAGACTTAACAAAGGCTTAATACAAGATTTTTGATCTCTAATCTATGAAGAACCAATTATAGTTCCTGTGGTTTCGGGTTGGTTTATAATGGTTGCTACCATAATTGTTAAATCCGAATATGCTAGGTGGATTATGGGATCATTTTATGGTTAGGTAAGTCAGATTTGAGTTTGTGCCATGCAATGGGTGTAGATCAACCTTATTTGAGAGAGTCCTGTTGTTTTCTTTTAATGGCTTAATTTATTTCCTTAAGTTTAGAACCATGTTAGAACAGTTTGAAGATTAAAAGAGTAGTTAAGGAAATATTTTGCAATGAGCTAAGTTTTGGTTCCTTATATGCTTAATGTGCATGCTTAAAAGTATGATAACAGCAGCATTCGTTTAATTGATAACTACATTAAAGCCTTAATCAGAATGCTCATGTTCCTTTACAAGTTTTATTAGTTTTGGCTTGGTTTTAATAAGCAATGAATATGAGATAGCTTGATTAAATTTTTAGCTTGTAGTTAGTTTTCTGTATTGCTGTTAGAAGTTAAAAAAAAAAAAGAAAAAAAAAAGAGACCAAAGTCTTAATAGAATCCCTAATCTTTTTAAGAATTGAGATCAGTAGCATATCAAGTGCTCAAAGAAATGCCAAGGCATTTTATCAGAAGAAGCATTTAAAGTAAGATATAAAGAAAAGTATTTTATTTTTAAAAAGGGCATGTACCAGACACAAGGTCCAAGGGATGGGCTCCAAGTTGCCCCTAGACATAAGGTCTAGAAGTGTCTTAATGGTTTTGGGATTAGCTACCTCAATTCTCATTAAGAAAGGCGCGCAAAGTGGTACAATGCCGGGCCCAAGTAAAGTTGAGTATTATTTTAAAGTATAAAAGTATTAAATTTGGAAACAAATAGAACAAGTTTCTTTTATCTAAATTGAAAGATTCTAACAAGATAGATTGTTGTTTTCCTTTAGAGATGCATGATGTAGTTCATTTCTATTTCATGTTGAGCATGTACCTCCTGTTTTCTTTTATGTATATGCATTTCTCATCGGATTTTGTGAGTAGAAAGCACTCACTAAGCTTTTAGCTTATAGATGCTATTTTTCCTCCTACTGCAGATATGGATAAAAATAAAGGAAAGGCTAAAGTGGCTTAGAAGAAGACGACAAGGAGACGATGATGGTGTGTGTGTGGTGGCGGATATGGAAGCTTGGGATCTAGCTAATAAATTGCTGCAAGTTAATTTATTTAGTTTTCTTCTTAAATAACTAGGAGAATTTAGAGAAATACAGATTCTTTTACTCTTTCTGTTTTGCTGTTTTGAAGTGTTCAAATGTTTTGTTTTTGTTTCTGTTGGATTTTTGGAACCATTCGGATGGTTAAATGCATGGTTAAATGTTTTATGGAAGAAAATGCATATGAAAATTCGGTTTTCATTGTAAAGTAGCCTCAGGTGATTGCTGGTATGTTTATGAGTTTGCTCTATGTAGGAAATCGCCATGAATGCTATTCCGTTGATTGTGTTAGATGTAAGATTGGTAGGAGTATATGCTAAATATTAGTAGGTATTTACAGATATAACATGTGTAAGTTGCTTTAAATTCTTAATATGAGTAAGTGATGGAATTATGAATACTATAACATGCGTGAGCTTCCTTTGGTGATAAATACAGCATGGTAAAGGTCTTGCAGATTTTGGTAATTGCTTAGCATGTTAGTATTATTATATAAGTTTTGTCCTATGGAAGCATTTAGTATAATGTTCAGTTGTTGAAACATGCGAATAGTAAGTTTAAATTGCAGAATGAAAACTATCTTCCTTTAATAGATGCAAGTTAGGAAAGTTGTAGCAAGCAGTGAGAGTGGTTAAGTTACCTGTGTCTGTATGCTATGCTTGTTGTCTCATTTAGTTGCATGTTTGATCCTGTGAAAAGATAAACAAGAAAGAAAAAAAAAGTATCAAGGAATTTTATGCTGCTATTTAGAGACATGTTCTGATATATGATATGTTTTCCAATAGTTTAAAATATCTCTGGTCTTAAAGTAAGTAGTACAGTAGTTAGTAGAATCAGTAGCGGTCACTCTCAGAGTAGTAGTAAGGAGGGTGTTCGTTACAGTTGGTATCAGAGCAGGTCCATTTTCCAGCAACACACACACATCAGCATCAACCTTGCCGTCTTCAAGTAAGAAAGTATTTAAGTTCTTTCTTTATTGCTTTTCTTTATTTACATTATTATTTGCAGTATGGATTGATAGTTATAAGTGAATGAGTAAGATAAGAGTTTTATTCTTTTAGCTATTTCCTTTCTTAATATATAAATTGGTATGTTTAGAAAGGGTAGAGAAATCATCAAATTTTCTTATTTGTTTAACTAGATGTCGAGAAGGGGACGTCCCCGTACCGCTCGTACTGAGGACCAAGTTCAGGAGGAAGAGAGGCCAGGCTCAACTGACAATCTTTTGAAGTTGTTGCCCAACCGAAACAAGTAGGTGGCGTGACAAGTAATTGCCAATCGATGGCAAATCAACAACGATCCCTCCTACTCCTCAAGCGATGGCTGTGGAGACTCGATTAGCGAGGTTCCTGACTACCAGTCGTCACGGCACCCGAGACAAGAAGCTTACCTTATCGGTGGTGGCCAGAAACCGAGAGCTTCTCAGCACGATGAGCCACAGGATGCCCGGCTTGGTTCAAGACACTGGAGAGCACCATGGAGCTTCTTGGCCGGAAGTCGAGAAGGTCAAGTGTGCCTCCTTAGCCTGGTTGGAGACGCGCGCATGTGGTGGGAGAGAGTCAAAAGCAAGAGGGCAATCAATCGGATGAAATGGATTGATTTTGAGACGAAATTCTACGACGAGTTCTTTCGCCAAAGATCACCAACAAGCACTACGAGGAGTTTATGGAGTTCAGACATCACCAGTAGAGGAAGCGGTTAAAAGATTCAACAGGCTAGCTCGTCTGCCTAGAACTAGTAGACAGAGAAGGAGCGAGTCAGACTAATGCTCGGAATGCTGAAGCCTGTGATATCACTTAATGTGAGCAGTGGGACTCATCAGCCCATGACTGGAGAAGAGTTGGTTAGTAGAGCCTTAGTAGCTGAGCACTACCTGAACAGCATGAAGGCACAAAGAGAGCAGCACAAGCCAATCAAGATGGAGACCAAGACCGGGGGAAATCAGAAACCCCAGTTAAATAATCAGAACTGGAAAGGCAAGGGCACTAAAAGGAAGCAGTGGGATTCAGGAAGTAATCAGAAGGGAGGACCAGAAACCAAACAGACTAAGCTCTTTCCCTGCCCTAAATGTGGGAGAACACATCCAGGAGCCTGCCTCTTGGGTAAGACTGGATGTTATTCTTGTGGTCAAGAAGGACACATGGCCAAACAGTGTCCTAACAAGTTCAAAGCACCTCAGCCACAGCCAATACAATATGGAGCCAAGCCTCAACTACATTATATGCCTGCAACTCTGGAAGGACCTCAGATCAGTCAAGGAAGGTTGGAAGCTCCACCAGTTCCAGCCTTTGACAATGCCAGAGTATTCTCCCTTACCAAAGAGGAAGCTGCTAGTGCCTCCACGGTCGTAACAGGTCAAGTAGTTATTTTTCAGCATATAGCTACTATTTGATACTGGGGCGACCCATTCTTTTGTATCCATACCTTTTGCCAAAGAATTACAGGTACCTACAGAAAATTCCAAGTTCCCGACAACCCTACCTTCGGGAAGTCATGGAATCTAGTCAGTGGCTTCGGTCTATGCCAGTCAGAATTTCAGACCGAGAGCTATGTGTTAATCTGGTAGTCCTCGCTATGCAGGATCGATATCATTTGAGGTATCGGTTTCCGGGCGGCCGTGCTCCATGCAATTTTAGTCCTTGAAGGTGAACCATCCTTTGTAAAGGGAGCCGCCGGAGAGAGGAACCCTCTGACCTCGCAGATGTTAGCAGGATGTCAGCTTGGTTTCTGCTCAGCTTCCGTTTGTGAGTCAGAGGAAGAAGAAAGACCTAGCGGAGGAGGAAGTGGTGTCATTGAGTATCCAGAAGTATTTCCAGAAGAGCTACCTGGACTACCTCCCAACAAAGAAGTGGAGTTTGAGATTGAACTGGTTCCTGGTACCGGTCCAATTTCAAAAGCTCCATACCGCATGTCTCCAGCAGAGCTGAAAGAGTTACAAGAACAACTTCAGGAGCTGTTTGACAAAGGCTTCATCCGCCCTAGTCATTCACCATGGGGAACTCCTGTGTTGTTTGTCAAGAAGAATGATGGATCTATGCGGATGTGCATAGATTATAGGGCTCTGAATCAAGTGACAATCAAGAACAGGTATCCACTGCCCAGGATCGATGATTTATTTGATAATTTGAAAGGGGCAACAGTGTTCTCCAAGATAGATCTGCGCTCTGGGTACCATCAGTTAAAAGTGAAGGAGAGTGATATACCCAGAACTGCTTTCAGGACCAGATATGGACACTATGAATTCGTGGTCATGCCTTTTGGTGTGACTAATGCACCTGCAATCTTCATGGACTTGATGAATAGAGTGTTCAGAGAATACCTCGACAAGTTTGTCATTGTGTTCATAGACGACATTCTAGTCTATTCCAGAACTTCAGAGGAGCATGACACGCGCTTGAGAATAGTTCTGCAGACCCTTCAACAAAAGTAACTTTATGCTAAATTCTCAAAGTGCGAGTTCTGGTTGGAACAGGTGGCATTTCTAGGTCACATTGTTTCAAAAGAAGGTATTCAGGTAGATCCAGCCAAAGTAGAAGCGGTCAGCAACTGGAAGAGACCCAAGAATGTCAGGGAGATCAGAAGCTTCCTTGGTTTAGCTGGGTACTACAGGAAATTTGTGGAGGACTTTTCCAGGATAGCCTCTCCACTTACAGCCCTCACCAGGAAGGACAAGAAGTTTGAATGGTCAGATAAATGTGAGCAGAGTTTTCAAGAACTCAAGAAGAGACTGACCAGTGCTCCTATACTGACTGTTCCAGAGAGCGACAAGAGTTTTGACATCTACAGTGATGCTTCCAAGATGGGCTTAGGAGCTGTACTCATGCAGGAAGGAAAAGTTATAGCTTATACTTCCAGACAACTCAAAGACTACGAGAAGAACTACCCCACTCATGATCTTGAGCTGGCAGCTGTAGTCTTTGCACTGAAACTCTGGCGACACTATTTGTATGGAGTCCAGTGTAGAATCTTCACAGATCATCAGAGTCTTAAGTACTTCTTCACTCAGAAGGACTTAAACATGAGACAGCGCAGGTGGTTAGAGTTGGTCAAAGATTATGACTGTGAAATCCTCTACCACCCAGGTAAAGCTAATAAAGTGGCAGATGCATTAAGCGAAAGTCCAGTGCATCCTTGATGTCCTTATCATCATTAGCACTGCCACTACAGAAGGAGTTGTCGATTTGGACTTGAAATTATTTATGGGCAACTTTCGGCATTGACCCTAGAGTCAACCCCGCTTAAGGATATACAGAAAAAGCAAAGTGAAGATCCAGATATCCAAAAGATCAAGCAAGGAATACAAGAAGAAGGAAATTCAGAATTTCGAGTATCAGACAGTGGAATTCTTTATCAGGGAAATCGCCTTTGTGTTCCCAATGATGAAGAGCTGAGAAAGAGAATTTTAGAAGAGGCCCATAGTACGCCATATTCTATGCATCCTGGTTCTACCAAGATGTACCAGGACGTGAAACAGAAGTTCTGGTGGTCTGGACTCAAAAGAGATGTAGTTAAATATGTCAGTACTTGCCTGACATGTCAGAGAGTCAAAGCAGAACACCAGAGACCAGGAGGAGTTTTACAACCTCTTCCAATACCAGAGTGGAAGTGGGAAGACATATCCATGGACTTCATAACAGGTCTCCCAAGAACCACAAATGGATATGATGCGATATGGGTGATAGTGGACAGATTGACCAAGTCTGCTCATTTTCTAGCCATCAAAGTGTCTCACTCTATAGAGCAGTTAGCACAGCTGTATGTTAAAGAGGTGATCAGACTTCACGGAGTTCCCAAATCTATTATTTCTTATAGAGATGGGCGCTTCACCTCTCACTTTTGGGAGTGTGTACAGACTGCACTAGGCACCAAGCTCAAGTTCAGCACAGCCTTCCATCCTCAGACTGATGGACAGACAGAGCGAGTAAATCAGATCCTAGAAGATATGCTCAGGGCTTGTGCACTAGATTTTAAAGGCAGTTGGTGCAAGTATCTGTGCTTAGCTGAGTTTGCCTACAACAATAGCTATCAGGCTACCATCAAGATGGCACCATATGAGGCGTTGTATGGCAGAAAGTGCAGATCACCTATATACTGGCAAGAAGCAGGTGAAAGAAAAGAAATGGAAGTAGAGCTGGGTATTCAGACAGAGCTGATAGATGAGACCACTCAGGCCATTCAGAAGATCAGACAAAGAATTGAGATTGCCCAGAGCAGACAGAAGAGTTATGCTGACACACGCCGAAGGCCATTGGAATTTCAAGTAGGATATTCAGTTTTCCTCAAGGTCGCTCCTATGAAGGGAGTGATGAGATTTGGCAAGAAGGGCAAATTAAGTCCTCGTTATGTAGGACCTTACCTGATCATAGAGAGGATTGGGAAAGTAGCTTACAGACTGGACTTACCACAAGACATGTCAGCAATACACAATGTGTTTCATGTCTCCATGTTAAAGAAGTGCCTCCATGACCCTAGCCAAGTGATTGAGCCTCAGTCAGTGCAGATCCAAGAGAATCTTAGTTATGAGAGTAGACCTACACAGATAGTGGATAGAGCAGTCAAGAGGCTAAGGAACAAAGAAGTGCCACTGGTGAAGGTCGTCTGGCAGAACCAGAAGCACGAGAAAGTCACTTGGGAACGAGAGGACAGTATGAGGCAGAAATATCCAGAACTATTCTAAGTTCGAGGACGAACTTTTTATAAGGTATGGGGAGTTGTAACGACCCAATTCTCCTTACTTTGAGTTCTAAATATCTTTGAAAATGTCTGAAAATGCTTTTAAAATATTCTAGGAATTTTTAGGAATTTTTAGAGTATTTTTATGCAATTTTTGGAGGTCGTTTAGTAGAGTTACAAAAAGAAAGAAGTTTTTGATCAAAACGTTGAAGGGGAGACTCGAACCCAAGACCTTGACCCGAACCGAATCTCAGCCGAACCCAGCCCAACCAGCTGAGCTACAAGGTTTTTGTTAACCTTATAAGGAAAGAATTAAGTTTATAGCATAGTTAAGCGATATTTTAGAAATCGAAAATAAACTTTGAAAATAAAAGGTGCGCGGATAAGGATTCGAAGCCTAGACCCTTGGTTTGGTTGAGAGCCGACTAACCAACTGGACTGCGCGTGTTTTATTAACCTAGTATGGAGAGAAATAGATTTAAGCATAGTTGGAATCGAATTTAAAACTAAGTTATAAAGGGTTAAGTGTTATTTCGGAAAACCTAAGTTTTCTTTTCCTCTCTTTTCCTCTCGCGTGCGACGGCGGCAGATCAGGCGGAAGGTGAAGTCGACCTAGGGTTCCTTTCCGGCGGCCGGCGAGGACTTCTTTCCGGGAGTTGTTCGCGGATTCGTGGTCTCCTCGTCAAGGAGAACACGCGGATAGGAAGGGATCGCCAAGACCTTCACTTCATCCAAACCGTAGAGCACTTCCCCTTCGGTTGTAAGTTCAAGAACCCAAGGTGAGTTGCTTCTCACCTGCAGTAGGAGTAGTTCCGATTCGTTTATGTTTTCTGGTTGCTTGAGTTTCCTGTGAAGCATGCTAGGGTTGCTGTTTTTATGCCGTGTACTTTAAGAAGTTAGACAAAATCCTTTTGTGAAGTTTGATCTGTAAAGAATTCTTCGATTAGACTTAACAAAGGCTTAATACAAGATTTTTGATCTCTAATCTATGAAGAACCAATTATAGTTCCTGTGGTTTCGGGTTGGTTTATAATGGTTGCTGCCATAATTGTTAAATCCGAATATGCTAGGTGGATTATGGGATCATTTTATGGTTGGGTAAGTCAGATTTGAGTTTGTGCCATGCAATGGGTGTAGATCAACCTTATTTGAGAGAGTCCTGTTGTTTTCTTTTAATGGCTTAATTTATTTCCTTAAGTTTAGAACCATGTTAGAACAGTTTGAAGATTAAAAGAGTAGTTAAGGAAATATTTTGCAATGAGCTAAGTTTTGGTTCCTTATATGCTTAATGTGCATGCTTAAAAGTATGATAACAGCAGCATTCGTTTAATTGATAACTACATTAAAGCCTTAATCAGAATGCTCATGTTCCTTTACAAGTTTTATTAGTTTTGGCTTGGTTTTAATAAGCAATGAATATGAGATAGCTTGATTAAATTTTTAGCTTGTAGTTAGTTTTCTGTATTGCTGTTAGAAGTTAAAAAAAAAAAAAAAGAGACCAAAGTCTTAATAGAATCCCTAATCTTTTTAAGAATTGAGATCAGTAGCATATCAAGTGCTCAAAGAAATGCCAAGGCATTTTATCAGAAGAAGCATTTAAAGTAAGATATAAAGAAAAGTATTTTATTTTTAAAAAAGGGCATGTACCAGACACAAGGTCCAAGGGATGGGCTCCAAGTTGCCCCTAGACATAAGGTCTAGAAGTGTCTTAATGGTTTTGGGATTAGCTACCTCAATTCTCATTAAGAAAGGCGCGCAAAGTGGTACAATGCCGGGCCCAAGTAAAGTTGAGTATTATTTTAAAGTATAAAAGTATTAAATTTGGAAACAAATAGAACAAGTTTCTTTTATCTAAATTGAAAGATTCTAACAAGATAGATTGTTGTTTTCCTTTAGAGATGCATGATGTAGTTCATTTCTATTTCATGTTGAGCATGTACCTCCTGTTTTCTTTTATGTATATGCATTTCTTATCGGATTTTGTGAGTAGAAAGCACTCACTAAGCTTTTAGCTTATAGATGCTATTTTTCCTCCTACTGCAGATATGGATAAAAATAAAGGAAAGGCTAAAGTGGCTTAGAAGAAGATGACAAGGAGACGATGATGGTGTGTGTGTGGTGGCGGATATGGAAGCTTGGGATCTAGCTAATAAATTGCTGCAAGTTAATTTATTTAGTTTTCTTCTTAAATAACTAGGAGAATTTAGAGAAATACAGATTCTGATTCTCTTTCTGTCTTTGTTTTGAAGTGTTCAAATGTTTTGTTTTTGTTTCGTTGGATTTGGAACCATTCGGATGGTTAAATGCATGGTTAAATGTTTTATGGAAGAAAATGCATATGAAAATTCGGTTTTCATTGTAAAATAGCCTCAGGTGATTGCTGGTATGTTTATGAGTTTGCTCTATGTAGGAAATCGCCATGAATGCTATTCCGTTGATTGTGTTAGATGTAAGATTGGTAGGAGTATATGCTAAATATTAGTAGGTATTTACAGATATAACATGTGTAAGTTGCTTTAAATTCTTAATATGAGTAAGTGATGGAATTATGAATACTATAACATGCGTGAGCTTCCTTTGGTGATAAATACAGCATGGTAAAGGTCTTGCAGATTTTGGTAATTGCTTAGCATGTTAGTATTATTATATGAGTTTTGTCCTATGGAAGCATTTAGTATAATGTTCAGTTGTTGAAACATGCGAACAGTAAGTTTAAATTGCAGAATGAAAACTATCTTCCTTTAATAGATGCAAGTTAGGAAAGTTGTAGCAAGCAGTGAGAGTGGTTAAGTTACCTGTGTCTGTATGCTATGCTTGTTGTCTCATTTAGTTGCATGTTTGATCCTGTGAAAAGATAAACAAGAAAGAAAAAAAAAAGTATCAAGGAATTTTATGCTGCTATTTAGAGACATGTTCTGATATATGATATGTTTTCCAATAGTTTAAAATATCTCTGGTCTTAAAGTAAGTAGTACAGTAGTTAGTAGAATCAGTAGCGATCACTCTCAGAGTAGTAGTAAGGAGGGTGTTCGTTACAGTCAAGGCAGGGGACCCCATTACGAGGGGTCAACGTCACGTGGAGGTTAAAGGGCCAGGGAGGCCCGCCGGAGAAGGGTGAGCCGATCGGACTCACGAGGAAAGGGTAGGCCGATCGGCCGACCAATTAACATCTGATAGTAAAAGGTGCCCTGACAGGGGTCGGGGTTCCGACGCTCAGTTGAAACAATGTCTAAGAGCCGAGCGGAAGGCGCTCGCCCGGAAGTCTCCCCAGCATATCAATGCAAGCGACAAGCGAGACATGAGGGGCGTCCCGCCCGACCGGCGCAGGGGATGAGGGCCGTCCGGACGACGGTCTCCGTCCAGCCGGCCGGACGAGGGCCGTCCGGACGACGGTCGCCGGACGACGGTCTCCGTCCAGCCGGCCGGACGTACGTCCCGGCCGGCGGTGGGTAAAGGGGGACAGGAACATCTTCTGGCAGCCGTCAAGTCCTATGGCTAGGACATACTCCGAGTCTGACAACGAGGTGTTCTGTTGTCCCATCGAAGACATGATTGGACTGTAGCAGTATGGCGTCAGGTAAGCTTTCTGACAGACGCATACCGAAGTATGGGCTTCGGACATGTATGTGCCTCGGTGAACGCACAGGAACCCTTCCACCGTTCTATATAACGAGCCTCATACTTCGCCGGAGGTATGCAAAAAAACACCTTTGGAGCTACTTTTTCCACCACTTGCTTACCTGACTTGAGCGTCGGAGGGTCACCGCCGGGAACCCCTTCCCGGTCCGACTTCTGTGCAGGTTCACCGGAGGTGCGTGCCACCAGTCAAAGATCCACGTCAGCAGTCAGAGAGTGCCCCATGCCCAGCGTCCGTTGGATCAACATTCGGACAGGATCAGGTACCTAAGTCCAACTTGATCAATCAAGTTGGACTTGATCAATATTGGGTCCCCAAGGATCAAGTCTATTATCTTGATAGACCATATCGAGGCTATGATCCAGGGGAGCCAGAAGAAAAACTGTCTTAATAAAAAGATAACCATTAAAAGAATATAATTAAAATTAATTAAAAATTAAATTAAATTAAACTAAATGAAATTAAATTAAAACTTAAATCGAATTTATAAATTAAGTAAAAGTATACACAAATCCTAAAAGGTAAATCAATAATGTAGGAGGAGACTTCAGAATAGCTGACACCTCAAAAATTAATTTACCCGATAGGGTAACCCAAACCAAGCTAACCGGCAGGGTAAGTAGAACAAATTAGAAAAGGAACAAGTTTAACTTGACCAATGGTACTGGTGAAGTTTTGGATGATAGTACGTTAGGGCAGCTTAGTCTATGCATGTCTAGGAAGATATGGCTTCGACCTGGTGCATTTGGCTAAGTGAAACTGACCAAAGCTACCCCTTACGGATCATAACTAGTTAGACCAAGGCTTTGTACTAAGTTCAGTGGAGAGGACTATTTGGAAAACTTCGAAGGTATGGTTACTCTAATGATGTCCAAGTAACTCACCATAACCCAGAAGTTTATCTAAAGAATGTCCATTTGTTGAGCCCAAAACTAAACCTGAATCAAACACAAATTTAAACCAAACCCTATAATTGAACCTAATTCATCTCACAAAATTATATGATTCCCTGATTTGAAATATAGATCGGGTGAGATGACTAAGGATTATATTAAATTAATCAAATCAAATTACTAATTAACTAAAATCTAATTAATAATTCAAATCTAAATAATAATTCAAATCAAATTAATAATTGATAATTAAAATCAAATTAAATTAATTAAAAATCAAATTAAATCATTTATAAAAAAAATATTTTACAAAACCCTTTTAAAAATTCTATTAAAATTCTTTTAAAAATTATTCTAAAAATCTTTTAAAAAATCTTTTATAAATTCTTTTAAAAATCTTTTAAAAATCCTTTTAAAAATTTATTTAAAATCATTTTAAAAATTATTTGAAAAATTATTTAAAAATCATTTTAAAAATTATTTGAAAATCTTTTTTAATCATTTTAAAAATTATTTGAAAATTTATTTTAAAATTCTTTTAAAAATCTTTTAAAAAATTCTTTTTAAAAATCATTTTAAAAATTCTTTTAAAAATCCTTTTAAAAATTCTTTAAAAAATCCTTTTAAAAATTCTATTAAAAATCCTTTTAAAAAATTATTTTAAAAATCATTTAAAAATTCTATTAAAAATGCTTTTAAAAATTCTTTTAAAATTCTTTTAAAATTTTTTTTCAAAAATCTTTTAATTTTTTTTTAAAAATCTTTTAAAAAATTATTTCAAAAATCTTTTATAAATTCTTTTAAAAATCCTTTTAAAAATTCTTTTAAAAATATTTTAAAAAATTCTTTCAAAAATCTTTAAAAAATTCTTTTAAAAATCCTTTTAAAAATCTTTTAAAAAATATTTCAAAAATTCTTTTAAAAAACCTTTTAAAAATATTTTAAAAATGCTTTTAAAAATTCTTTTAAAAATTCTTTTTTAAAAGAATCCTTTTAAAAATTCTTTTAAAAATCCTTTTAAAAATTCTTTTAAAAATCTTTTAAAAATCATTTTAAAAATCATTTAAAAAATACTTTTAAAAATTATTTTAAAAATCTTTTAAAAATTCTTTTAAAATCATTTTAAAACTTAATTACAAAATTATTTGTAAAATCTTTTGAAAAATAATTTAAAAAAAAAACTTTTAAAACTTAATTCCAAAATTATTTGAAAATTATTTAAAAAACATTTTAAAAATTATTTGAAAAATTATTTTAAAACATTAAAAAATCAATTTCAAAATTATTTTAAAAATCTTTTAAAACTAATTTTAAAAATCTTTGAAAATAAATTTCAAAATTATTTTAAAATCAATTTAAAAATTATTTAAAAAACTTTGAAAATCAATTTCAAAATTCTTTTAAAATCTTTTAAAAATCAATTTCAAAATAAATTTAAATATCTTTGAAAATCAATTTCAAAATTATTTTAAAATCTTTTAAAAATCAATTTCAAAATTAATTTACAAATCTTTGAAAATCAATTCCAAAATTTATTTAAAAATCTTCTGAAAATCAATTTCAAAATTAATTTAAAAATATTTGAAAATGAATTTCAAAATTATTTTAAAATATTTTAAAAATCAATATCAAAATTAATTTACAAATCTTTGAAAATCAATTTCAAAATTTATTTAAAAATCTTTTAAACATCAATTTCAAAATTAATTTAAAAATCTTTGAAAATTAATTTCAAAATTATTTTAAAATCTTTTAAAAATCAATTTCAAATTTAATTTAAAAATCTTTGAAAATCAATTTCAAAATTAATTTAAAAATCTTTAAAAATTAATTTCAAAATTATTTTAAAAATCTTTTAAAACTAATTTTAACAATCTTTGAAAATCAATTTCAAAATTATTTTAAAAATCTTTTAAAACTAATTTTAAAAATCTTTGAAAATCAATTTCAAAATTATTTTAAAATCTTTTAAAAATCAATTTCAAAATTATTTAAAAAACTTTTAAAAATCAATTTCAAAATTGTTTAATAATCTTTTAAAAGTCAATTTCAAAATTATTTATAAATCTTTTATAAATTATTTTAAAAAATATTTTGAAAAATCTTTTTAGAAATTCTTTTAAAAAATATTTTTGTAAACAATCATTTTAAATATCCTTTAAAAATTATTTTAAAAAATCATTTCAAAAATTCTTTAAAAATTCAAAATTCGTTGGGAAAAAAATTATTTGAAAACCATTTAAAAATCATTTCAAATTAATTTCAAAACCTTTGGAAAGTTAACTTCATAATTACTTAAAACAGTTAATTAATTTCAAAATATTATTCAATTAATTTCAAAATCTTAATCAGTTTAAAGGGGTTTAAAATATCTTTCAAATTATGATTACAAATGTTAACTCCAGTTAATTTTTAATATATTCTCAAAAGTTTATTATTTACTTATTTGAAATTCAAACTTATATTTTCAATAGTTTTATTAACAAAGTTAACTTTATCTCACTCTCACTCATAAGCTAAACATGCCTGAAAATTTAGAATAGGTGAGATGGAAAATTAGGCAAAATATAAAAGACCTATTATATTTTATACATGCTTGGACTCTAGGACCCTAGGGATTCATGTTTGCATTAATTAAGGGGGAGCGAGCGGAGTCAAGCTAATTATCAAGTAACTTTTGAAAAGATTTTCAAATTTAATTAAATATCTTTCGAAAAACTTTTCAAATTTAACTCAGTATTAAATGGTCTTTTCTATCTCTAATTTGGCTATATTTTTTTATTATCCCCTATCAAACTCCCTACTTTTCAAACTAAGAATTTAACTAAGTATTTTAAAAAAAATCCTTATTAAAATCGCTTTCTAATTTAAAAAGTTAACTAAATATTTCTTTCAAGAAGTTTTTTAAGAAGTTAACTAAATATTTTTTCGAAAACTTTTCAAATTTATAAGTATCTTTCGAACAACTTTAACTAAGTCTTCTTCAAAACTACTTCAAATTTGACTAAGTTTTCGTTGAAAAATCAAGTTAAAATACTTTTTATTTTAACTATGTTATCTATCATTAAGTGAAGTATTTCTCAAGCTTAATCAAGTTTTCTTTAAACTAAAATTATGTTCTAAACTTAGCTATCTGGCAAAGTGCTTTTTCAACGCAATCATTTTAAAAGCTAAAAATATAGCTAAGTTGATTTCTTTTCGAAAAATATGTGCTACCCTTCAGGGGGAGTTTAAAATCGAATATTTGTTTTTCTCTTTTCCTAGTTTTCTTTTTGATTTATGTCAAAGGGGGAGAGAGAAAAGTTAAGTAAAGAGTAAACTTAAACATAATCAAAGGGGAAGCATAAAGTTTTTATTTATGCTCATGGGGGAAGCATAAAGTTTTTTATTTATGCTCATGTTTAAGTTTCTGTACTTACTAGCATAAAGTTTTTTATTTATGCTCATGTTTAAGTTCCTATACTTACTGTCATACTTTTTTACTTAACTTTGAACCGTATTGCCATAATCAAAAAGGGGGAGATTGTTGGTGCGGGAAGCATCCGACGATCGAACCTATGTTTTGATTATGTCAAAGGATTCAAAGTTAAGGTATTTTGATTTCTAATATGTTGAACAAGTTTGCAGAAAAGTCCTAAGTGTACTTAGGTAAAAGTCCTAGCTGCGGTTAGGCAGGTGGAAAACCCTAAGGGGTGGTTGTTGGTGCAATCGACCTAGGTTTTGATGTGTGCGTCAAAGAGTTTAAGTTAGGCTTTCATATGTATTTGATATGTGTTTGAGTCATGCAGGACTTGGTGGAACACATAAGGACTTGGTGTGACCAAGTTCGGGAAGCTCATCCAAGGGCTCGGATCGTTGAGTCGGTGAAGGATGATGTGGAAGACATCCGAGGGACCGCGCGGACGAGGAGCAATGGAGTGGAGCCGAAGGAAGTGGACTTCAAGGCAGCGTGAAGGATGGCACGGAGAGGAGCCGCGGGCTCGGGTGCATCTGAGGGACAAAGGCCGAGGAAGAGGACTTCAAAGGCGACTCCGGAAAGGATGAGAGGAGTGAATGTACTGGGACCAGTCGACTGGTCATGGGACCAGTCGACTGATCCAACTTCACAGAATGCACAGAAGCATTCTGTGCTTGTCGACTAAGGGGACCAGTCGACTGGTCCTAAGACCAGTCGACTGGTACATGACCGTTGGCAGAAAATAGACTCTAAAGAGAGCCGTTGGCGTTGCCTAACGGCTAGCACCAGTCGACTGGTGCATGGACCAGTCGACTGGTGTCAGGGTTTGAGTTGATTGGTGATCAACTCTTTCCTCTTATTTAAGGGTAGCTTTGGGGCATTGAAGGGGTTACTGATACTCATTGTAAACCTTCTGAATCTTGCCCAAAGCTTCCAAGCCAACTCTCTTCCTTCTAGCCCTAAGTTTCATCTTGTAAAGAGGAAGAGAACTTTGTGAGAGGTTTGCTCCACCGAGAAGGAGAAGCTTTAGACGGAGATTGCCGGGGACTGATCCACCAAAGGATCAAGGGCTCGTCCACCTCAAGGACACGTCGTGGAGTAGGAGCAAGCAATCTCCGAACCATGTTACATCGAGCGTGTTAGCGTTTGTATTCTCGTTTGTGTTTCATTGTTTTAGTTTTTATATTTCCGCGTGCGCAAACTAACGTATTGTAGAGAAGAAATCGATTTGGGGGTGGCCTAGCTATCTAACCCCCCTTCAAGCCGGCCACCGATCCTCCAACAATTGGTATCAGAGCAAGGAAGCTCTTCAACGGACTAATCGCCAAGAAGAACGAAATCATCAAATGGCCGGCTCAAACATTCATCCACCCAAATTCGAAGGGGACTTCTCTTGGTGGAAGAAGAGAATGGAGGTATTTTTCAATACCGATTTTGACATATTGCTAATCATGAGAAATGGTTTTGAAGAGCCCAAGGATGAACACAATGAGGCAATCGACATAACAAGATGGACCAAAAGGCAAAAAGAAGAACATCTAGCAAATGCCAAGGCAATCCATCATCTACACAATGTTCTTCCCCAACAAGAAATAACAAGGGTTGGAACCTATTCAAGCGCCAAGGAGTTATGGGAAAAGCTAGTGGAGCGTCATGAAGGGACATCAGAAGCAAAATTGGCAAGAAGAGACCTCCTTCGAACTCAACTCAACAATATCAAGCTTGAGAAAGGAGAAAAGGTATCAACTTTACATTCTAGAATTAAAGAAATTATTAATGGACTAACAAGTGTAGGTGAGACACTCTCAAATCGAGATATGATGACAAAAGCCCTAAATGCTTTCCCAAGAACCACAACTTGGAGCTCCATTGTAGATTCATACTACATATCAAAGGACCTAGAGAAATCCTCTCTAGATGAACTCTTCTCAAGAATGGAGCTCCATGAAACAAGAGTTGAAGAAGCACATAGATCAAAAGGAGTAGCCCTTGTGGCAAACAAGGGAAAGGGAAAGAAAAAGAAATCTTCATCACCATCATCTTCCGACTCCGAAGAATCAAGTGCCTCAATGGATAGCGATCAAGAGGCATATATGGTAAGGAAGATGAGAAAGACATTTAATTCTTTTTCTTCTAACAAATCTCGTGCTAGGAAAAGTTCAAGAAGTAAAAGTAGGACAAGGAAGATAATTTGCTACAATTGCCAAGGAGAAGGACACATAAGAGATGATTGTCCTCTCTTGAAAAAGAAGGAAGGGAAGAAGAAGAAGGAGAAGACAAAAGAAAAGGGGAAGAAGGCTCAAAACCTAAAAGCAACATGAGATGATCCTTCATCTTCATCGGAGGAAGAAGAGCATCACATAGTCAATTTTGCTCTCATGGGGATTGATGATGTAGCCTCCACCTCATCCGAGCAAGAAGAAGGAAGGAGCTCAAGTGAAGATGAAGAGGGGAGCTCAAGTGAAGGGGGAGGTCAAACTTCGGATTCGGACTTCTCGGTAAGTGAGGTACATAATCTTCCTCCCCATATTTTAATTAAAATTATTTCAAGCACAAATGATGATTTGTTTAAGGCAAAAAGAAAGAACAAATCTTTGAAAAATGACATTTGCATGCTTAAAGAAAAATTAGAATCCTTGCCTATTAGGGATGATGATTTGCATGCTTCCTCTACAAGTTCAAATGATTCATGTTTAGAAGAGGAAAATAGGAAATTAAGGGAAAAAGTATAATACCTCACCATAGCCCTTAGAAAATTTGAAATTGGCTCAAAAACCCTAAATATGATCATTGGGAGCCAAAGGGCAAGTTTTAAGAAAAATGGGATAGGATACAATAAACAAAGTAATGAAAAGACCTATCATTGTCTACTTGCTAGGGGGCAATCCAAGACAAAGACCATAGATAGGAAATGGATCCCCAAAGAGTACTTGGTCAACCCAATTAGAAAGAATTTCTATTGGGTGCCAAAATCAATCCTCAAGGGTTAGAGGATTTTATGGCAAGTCAACCATGGAAGTCAATAATTCAAAATTTTCCTATATGGTTGACTTGAGACCTTAAGGGGGAGGACTTAACCTTGAGAGAGATTTATGATCAAGAGGGCTAAGTAGAGGTTACCTTTATCTCACAATGATTTGTATTATTTTCTAACCATGAATGTGAGATATTAGGATGATACAAGTAATTCACTTATGCTTATGGCATTTTGATGAGTTATGAAGTGTATAAATGTTTAGTGATCATAGGCCAACTATGGGGAAAGCAAATGTTTAATTAATGGACATCTTGCCCATAGATCATAGTTGGACATTTCAAATGTTTTGAAAACAATTCTATGTTTTATTTACTGTGGTCTAGCTATTTTAAAACATATGATTGCAAAACTGAGCTTGAAATTGATACAAACTTACATGTTTTCGATATTTTTGAAACTTGGTCCAAATTTTTGAAAATAGGTTGACTTTTGATGAAAACATATTTTTCTTAGTTAAAGAACATTATAAGAAATATGTATTCAAAATTTCATGATTTTTTAAATTTTTTAGAATTTTTTATGGATTTCTGAAGTTGGCTGCGGTAGGCTGAAATTGATGTTCAGTTTGTGCCAGTCGACTGGTGCAGATACCAGTCGACTGGTACCAGCCTTTCAGCATTCTGTTGGTCTTTAAAATAAAATTTTTGGTTCAAATTTTGGAACTAATACCATAGTATGTGTACGTATCTGGTACAATATTTTTGATGGTGTCAAAGGGGGAGAAATGGGTAGGTTTAAGTTAGAAATCTACTTGGGTGCAAATCTTTGAAAATTAAGATTAAGAGCATGTGTTAAGGGGGAGCTTGGGTTTTATGCTTCATATTTACATATTGCTTGTACTTTTCAAAGTTGTTATTGGTGCCTAACTTAAACATATTGCCACACATCAAAAAGGGGGAGATTGTTGGTGCAATCGACCTAGGTTTTGATGTGTGTGTCAAAGAGTTTAAGTTAGGATTTCATATGTATTTGATATGTGTTTGAGTCATGCAGGACTTGGTGGAACACATAAGGACTTGGTGTGACCAAGTTCGGGAAGCTCATCCAAGGGCTCGGATCGTTGAGTCGGTGAAGGATGATGTGGAAGACATCCGAGGGACCGCGCGGACGAGGAGCAATGGAGTGGAGCCAAGGAAGTGGACTTCAAGGCGTGAAGGATGGCACGGAGAGGAGCCGGGCTCGGGTGCATCTGAGGGACGAGGCCGAGGAAGAGGACTAAGGCGACTCCGGAAAGGATGAGAGGAGTGAATGTCTTGGGACGGTCGTGGTCATGGGACCGATCGGTGATCCACTTCACGCAGAAGCATTACGTGCTTGTCGACTAAGGGGACCAGTCGACTGGTACATGACCGTTGGCAGAAAACGGGCTCTAAAGAGAGCCGTTGGGGTTGCCTAACGGCTAGCACCAGTCGACTGGTGCATGGACCAGTCGACTGGTGTCAGGGTTTGAGTTGATTGGTGATCAACTCTTTCCTCTTATTTAAGGGGAGCTTTGGGGCATTGAAGGGGTTACTGATACTCATTGTAAACCTTCTGAATCTTGCCCAAAGCTTCCAAGCCAACTCTCTTCCTTCTAGCCCTAAGTTTCATCTTGTAAAGAGGAAGAGAACTTTGTGAGAGGTTTGCTCCACTGAGAAGGAGAAGCTTTAGCCAGAGATTGCCGGGGACTGATCCACCAAAGGATCAAGGGCTCGTCCACCTCAAGGACACGTCGTGGAGTAGGAGCAAGCAATCTCCGAACCACGTTACATCGAGCGTGTTAGCGTTTGTATTCTCGTTTGTGTTTCATTGTTTTAGTTTCTATATTTCTGCGTGCGCAAACTAACGTATTATAGAGAAGAAATCGATTTGGGGGTGGCCTAGCTATCCAACCCCCCTTCAAGCCGGCCATCGATCCTCCAACAGTGGTAACCCTAGGTCATAGGGGGTGGTAACCCTATGCGGAAAGTCTTGGCGGGTTGAGAGCTTCAGGCAAAAGTCTTAGGGGGGGTAACCCTAGGTGGAAAGTCCTGGTGTCGCGAACCAGGTGAAAGACTGGAGTAGTCAAGAAGCGGAAGTCCAGCAGAAAGTCCGGAAACTTCGAATGCTGAGCAAAAGTCCAATTGATCTGGAGGATCACACTGGCATCAGGTAAATCTCCTGAGTGGAGTAGGTGAGGACGTGTTCCCCGTAGCGGGTGTTGGGACCGAAATGTAGCTAGAGGGGGGTGAATAGCTCGTCACGATTGTCATGCTCATCGTTGCTCGCTTCTTGGGATGATGTGCAGCAGAAATACAAGAAACACAAACAACAACGCTAACTCTAGGGATTTACTTGGTATCCACCTCAAGAATAGGCGACTAGTCCAAGGATCCACACACTCACGCACCCTCCACTATAAAAACACTCCTTCTCGGTAACTACCGAAGGCGGAGAAGCCTTACAACCTCACAATACAACAATGAGAAAGAAAGAAACAAAATTCAAATGAATCTTACAAGATTACAATGAAAACCCTAGCTTCTTCTTCTTGTTGCAACTCACCTCTTGACTTGGATGAGCCTCCAAAAACCTTCAAGAACTGGCGGTGAGGAAGAAAAGATCGCTGTGGAGAGCTGCTGTGATCGCCTGTGGAGAAGAGAGGAAGAAGTGCGCAGAAAAACACTCGCCAACATCTTTATCTGCGCCAACGGTTGAATCCCAATCGATTGGATTGCTCCCAATCGATTGGGGAGGCTTTGGATCGATCGGTTGATCGATCCAGAGTGTTGGTGCAACCTTAGGTCAAGGTTGACCTGGTTGACCCGACTCAAGTTGACTTGACTCGAGTTGTATTTTGATGTTTGACTTGGGAAGATTGTTGATGCAACTTTAGGTCAAGGTTGACCTAGTTGAGTTGCATGTTGATGTTTGACACTCGTGAGGGAGTTCTATTCTTGATATGGGACAAGAATAGATGTTTGGGAGATTATTGGTGTAACCGTAGGTCAAGGTTGACCTGGTTGACCTGAAAAGTCCAAGTATGGAGACTTGGCACTGGAAAGGTCCAAGTATGGAGACTTGGCACTGGAAAGGTCCAAGCAGGGAGCTTGGCATGCGAAAAGTCCAAGTATGGAGACTTGGCACTGGAAAAGTCCAAGTATGGAGACTTGGCACGGAGAAGTCCAAGCAGGGAGCTTGGCACGAGGGAAAGTCCTGGTGAGTGAAGCCAGGCAGTGGGAAAGTCCTAACTGGGATGTTAGGCAGTGTGGAAAGTCCTGGTGAGTGAAGCCGGGCAATGGAAAAGTCGTGAGTGAAGGAGGCGTTTAGCCATGGAAGGTCCTAACAAATCTTAGTGGGTCAGTGATGACCGGACACGGTGTGGAAAGTCTGGTGAGTGAAGCTGGTGAACGAAAGTCCTGGTGAGTGAAGCCAGACAATGGTCCTGGTGAGTGAAGCCAGGTGAAAATCCTAGTGAGTGAAGCTAGGTGAAAGTGGAAGTCCTGGTGAGTGAAGCCAGGCATTCGGGAAAGTCCTGGTGAGTGAAGCCAGGCAGTTTGGAAGTCCTGGTGAGTGAAGCCAGGCAGATTGGAAATCCTGGTGAGTGAAGCCAGGTGAAAACCCTAGTGAGTGAAGCTAGGTGAAAGTCCTGGTGAGTGAAGCCAGGCAAGGGAAAATCCAGATGGATCAAGGGTGATCGGACATCTGGTGTTGGGAAGTCCAAGTAGATCAAGGGAGTGATCAGATACTTGGCACGAAGAGGAAAGTCCAAGTGGGTCAAAGGGATTGACCGGACACTTGGTGGAGAGTCTTAGCAGGTCAAGGGACTGACCGGATGCTAAGCATGATGTACCAACAGGTCAAGATTGACCGGATGTTGGTTTGAACTTGGTTTGGGCGAAAACCATGAGCTGGATCGATCTGGTGATCGATCCAGTGATACCGCGAATATTCTGATCGGTCTGGTGACCGATCAGTAACACATCAGTAGCATACTGTGTGATAACTGATAGGTCTGGTGACCGATCGAGTCGATCGAACAGAGCGAGGCGCGAGGGGCTGATCGGTCGGGGCCGATCGAAAGCTGATCGGTCCCCGGACCGATCAGAGTTCCTGATCGGTCTATGGACCGATCAGAGGTTCTGATCGGTCCATGGACCGATCGAGGGGAACAAGCAAAGCTTCTTCACGATCGGTCCCGGCCGATCAGAAGTTCCTGATCGGCGTGGACCAATCGTGACGGAGCAAAAGGCCTCTTCCACGGATCGGTCCACGGACCGATCAGGGTTCTAGTTGCGACGCAACGGCTAGTTTCTTCTGTCTTCTTCGCAGGTTATAAAAGAGGTTGAGAAGCTACTGTTGAACTTCTCCTTCTTCCTCTTCTTTCTGCTGCTGAGCTCTGCTGAGTTCTTGAAGCGTTGAAGCTTTGCGTGAGCTTCCTTTTGGCTGGTCACCTGCTGTTGTAGGCGCTTGGAGCTGCTGCTTCTTCCAGTCGAAGAGAAGGCAAGCAAGAGTTTTCTTACTGTTGTATTTCTTGCTGTCTTTCTTTGTATTTCTGTACTCTCCTTACTTGCTGTTGCAAGAGTGTGTTGTGGCGAGGTTTCTCCACCCATAAGGAGTTTGTATTAGCCGGTTCTCCGGGGACTCATCCACCGACGGATTGACTGGAGTCGTCCACCTTACGGACACGCCGAGGAGTAGGAGCCCTAATCTCCGAACCTCGTTACATCGGTTTGTTTGAGGTTTGTAGTCTTCCTTTCGTTTCTAGTTTATTTTTCCGCTGCGACTAACCTAATTGTAGGAAGAAACGAGCGATTTGGGGAGGCTATTCACCCCCCTCTAGCCATCCAGGATCCTAACAAGTGGTATCAGAGCAAGGTTGCTCTTCGTCGGATCAACATCCGTGGGAGCAAAGCTAGAGATGGATCAATTCGGAGAAGACATCACGATTCCACCCTTCTACAACGACAACTTCACATATTGGAAGGTAAGGATGATGTATTTTCTTAGGACTAATATGTTGAACTGGTTTTGTGTACAAGAAGGGTTTTCTCCTCCAATGGATAAAGAAGGAAAGCCTCTAGAGAAGAACAAGTGGACGAAGGAACAAGTCCACCAATCCACGATCAACAATAAGGTAACTAAAACAATTGAATTTTCATTACCTACTAATATTTTGTGTAAGATAGGTAAATACAACAATGCCAAGGAATTGTGGGATAACTTGGCCAAGTACCATGAGGAGAGCTCCACTTCAAGCCATGAAGAGGAGCCTAGTGAGCCAAGTAGCTCACATCATGGAGGGAGCGAATTGGGAGTTGAGGGCTACTCAACATCCAAGGAAGAAGAGGAGGAGAGTTCCTCTTGCTCAAGTTCGGAGCAAGAAGAGGAAGTTTCCACCTCCGGAAGGGTTGAAGAAGAAAGCTCATCTCCACCCTCAACCCTAGGTAACTCAAGCAATTTAAGTTCAATTAAATTACACATTGTGTGCTTTGAGTGTAGGGAACATGGGCATTACAAGAGTAAGTGTCCAAAGAGGGTAAGAAAGACTCCACCGGCGCCAAAGGTCAAGGTAGCCGGAGTCCCGACACGCAAGGGCAAGGAGCACGTGGTGTGCTTCCAATGCAAGCGAAGGGGACATTATCGGAGTCATTGTCCGAGGGGGAGGCAACCTCACAAGGGCAAGAAACCGAGCACTTCTATAGGGGGAGCTAAGGCAAACCCTAAGGTATCATTTAAGTCTCATTCGTGCAATACTAGTAAGATACATGCTAGAAATTTTATTGCACTAGTCAATAATGATAAGCATGATAACATTAGAAATCAATACACATGCTTAGGTGCCAAACATGTGAGCCTAGATAAGGATAACCCTAGGAAAGCCAACCCTAGAATTACCTCATCTAAGGTTAAGGAGAACCTAGGTAGGAATCCCAAATCAACTAGACACATGCCTAGGAATGCCTCAAAGAAAAATGACAAATCAAAAATTGAGGTATTAGAGAAGGAGAATCAAGTCTTGAGGTCAAGACTTGATACTTTGGAAAAGGCTCTTAAGAACTTGGAGAAGTCATCTCTAGGGTTTAAGGGTCAAAAACCAATGTCCAAGGACAAAAAGGGTTTGGGTCACAAACCTAAGTCCCAAGTGGTCAAGCCCACTTATCATAATGTTCCATTCAATTATGGAACAAAACCTAGGGCTAGGAAGACCACCACCAAGGTCACAAGGAGTCACCCCTAGAGTTGATCTTGATGAGTCCCAAATGACCAAGGCTTTAAAGCCTAAGAGGGTCATTAGGAGAGTTGCTAGGGAAGTCATCCCTAGTGAATATTTAGTGAACCCAATGAGCTCTAATAGGTATTGGGTTCCTAGGAGCATCTTCTCTACCCCATAGATGGGTTAGAGAGTGTCAACTCCAATTAGAAGGGTAGTTAACCCAACTTTGAGGAAATTGACACTCAAGGAGCATTTTCAAGGTCTTGATAACCTTTGGAAATGAAAAAGAATTATTATTTACTCCTTAAAGAGTAAAATGTGCCATTATGGAAAAGAATGATTTTAATTGGCACAATTTGAGGAAAACCTAGAAATACCATAATTGGGATTTTGGTTTCTCTTAGGGATATATGGGCAATCTAGGGTTAGATTTTAAGTTAGCTAAGGCTAAGGATACTTAGATACGGATTTAGGTATTTTATTTGAGCTAACTTGCCATGATTGGTTGCCATATGCCATGCCATGACATCATATTTATTTTATTATCATTTGAAATGTCATGATAATACTTAGGCTAGTTTATATGTCATGTGTTAGTTTAGTTTCAAACTTTATGCCATGACATCATGACATTGGCACATGTTCTCATTTATGATACCATTTTATGCCATGTCATCATCTCTTGCATTAATAATCAATTGAATTGATTTAAGGATGAAAAACATATTTTGATATTGAGATCAAATTTGTGTTTAGAAAATGCATGAGACCTTAGCCTAAGATACCTAAACCCATATCTCACATCAAAATTGACATGGATGTGCTTGATACACTTTAGATGTGTGTGAGATATTAGGATCATGAATTAGGATCAAGGTGCATAGTTCTTGTACCTAGATGAGCCTAATTCAAGATATGGAGGATCATAGGGAAAGCTTGTGTACAAGTTATGTGCATATAGCCCTAAGATTATGGTCCTAAATTCAAATGGTTTTAAAAGCATTTTAAAATTGATTTGAAAAACCTTGATGAAGCTTTCCTAGTGATAGCATTCATCATTGAACATTGTGATACAAAGTTGAGTTAAACTTGAACTTTTCAAAGTTTTTGAACTTTGTATCAAGATTGAAAAATGGAAACTACTTTCATAGAAAACTATTTTTCCATGGTAGTATATGTTATGAGGAATGTATCCTCGAATTTCACATTTTTCGAATTTTCTGGAATTTTCTAGGAGTTTCGAATTTCGGGAAGGAAATTTCGAAAACTGCCTCAGAGTCTGGATCGGTCCGGGGACCGATCCAGAGAAGATCTGATCGGTCTGCCGAGCCCTGCTGGATCGGTCTGCGGGCCGATCCAGAGTATTGTGCGATCGGTGAACGTCTGATCGGTCGGGGACCGATCCATGGGTTTCGATCGGTCAGGAGAGAGCGTGCCAGTTTCGATTTCAGTTGTTGGTCTGAAATTTCATGGAAGTTGGGTTTTGTAGATTTCTAAGGTTTGGAACTCCCAAAGACATTGTTGGTGCAATGGTCAAGGGGAGTTGGCTTTTAGGGAGTTTTACTCCTTAAGATTTTTAAGGATTAGTGATATGGGATTATCACTAAGTTGATTGTTGAGTTTAGTATCAAGGGGAAATTAAGAGTTTCAATGAAAGGTATGGGACTTTCATTAGGAAGAAACTCTTGACCTTGATACTCTCCTTTCTTTTGATGTGTGTGACAAGAATAGATGTTTGAGAGTTATTGGAGAACCCAAGTTAGGTTATCGGTTTAACCTAAGCTAGGGGAAGAATGTCAAGGAATGTTCGAGGAAGAACATTGGAATTCTTTTTGATGTGTGTCAAAAAGGAGGAGAATTATTGGAGAACCCAAGTTAGGTTATCGGGTTAACCTAAGGGAGAATGTCCGGAGAATGTTCAAGGAAAGAACATTGGACATTGGAAGATGGTTGGAAAACCTAAGTTAGGTTATCGGGTTAACCTAACTTGATTATGATTTTGTCAAACATCAAAAAGGGGGAGATTGTTGGTGCAACCTTAGGTCAAGGTTGACCTGGTTGACCCGACTCAAGTTGACTTGACTCGAGTTGTATTTTGATGTTTGACTTGGGAAGATTGTTGATGCAACTTTAGGTCAAGGTTGACCTAGTTGAGTTGCATGTTGATGTTTGACACTCGTGAGGAGTTCTATTCTTGATATGGGACAAGAATAGATGTTTGGGAGATTATTGGTGTAACTAGGTCAAGGTTGACTGGTTGACTGAAAAGTCCAAGTATGGAGACTTGGCTGGAAAGGTCCAAGCAGCTAGCTGATCTGAAAAGTCCAAGTATGGAGACTTGGCACGGGAAAAGTCCAAGTATGGAGACTTGGCTGGAAAAGTCCAAGTATGGAGACTTGGCGGGGAAAGTCCAAGCAGGAGCTTGGCACGAGGGAAAGTCCGTGATGAAGCCAGGCGGTGGGAAAGTCCTAACTGGATGTTAGGCGGTGTGGAAAGTCCCAGTGAGTGAAGGCGGTCGGAGAAGTCCGTGAGTGAAGCCGGCGGTGGGAAAGTCCTAGCTGGATGTTAGGCGGTGTGGAAGTCTGATGAGTGAGGCGATGAGACATGGTGAGTGAAGCCAGGCAGATGGAAAGTCACAGTGAGTGAAGCCGGGCAGTGGAAGTCCCGTGAGTGAAGCCTGGTAAGTGAAGCAGGCGGTGAAAATCCTAGTGAGTGAAGCTAGGTGAAAGTGGAAGTCTGGTGAGTGAAGCTGGGCAGTGGAAAGTCACAGTGAGTGAAGTTTGGTGAGTGAAGCCAGGCGGATTGGAAATCTGGTGAGTGAAGCGGTGAAAACCCTAGTGAGTGAAGCTAGGTGAAAGTCCGGTGAGTGAAGCGGGCAAGGGAAAATCCGGATGGATCAAGGGTGATCGGACATCGGTGTTGGGAAGTCCAAGTAGATCAAGGGTGATCGGATACTTGGCACGAAGAGGAAAGTCCAAGTGGGTCAAAGGATTGACCGGACACTTGGTGGAGAGTCTTAGCAGGTCAAGGGACCGACCGGATGCTAAGCATGATGTACCAACAGTCAAGATTGACCGGATGTTGGTTTGAACTTGGTTTGGGCGAAAACCATGAGTGGATCGATCCGGTGATCGATCCGGTGATCATGAATATTCTCGATCGGTCGGTGACCGATCGAATACTATCGATAGCATCTTGTGTGATAAGCGATAGGTCCGGTGACCGATCGGTCGTCGAAGCCGACAGAGCGGGCGCGAGGCTGATCGGTCGGGACCGATCAAAAGCCCGATCGGTCCCGGACCGATCAGAGTTCTGATCGGTCTATGGACCGATCAGAGGTTCCTGATCGGTCCATGGACCGATCGAGGGGAACAAGCAAAGCTTCTTCCCGATCGGTCCCCGGACCGATCAGAAGTTCCTGATCGATGCGTGGACCAATCGGGTGAGCAAAGGCCTCTTCCCTGATCGGTCCACAGACCGATCAGGGTTCTAGCCGTTGCGACGCAACGGCTAGTTTCTTCTGTCTTCTTCGCAGGTTATAAAAGAGGTTGAGAAGCTACTGTTGAACTTCTTCTTCTTCTTCTCTTTGGCCCTGCTTCTTGCTGTGCCTGAGCTCTGCTGAGTTCTTGAAGCGTTGAAGCTTTGCGTGAGCTTCCTTTTGGCTGGTCACCTGCTGTTGTAGGCGCTTGGAGCTGCTGCTTCTTCCAGTCGAAGAGAAGGCAAGCAAGAGTTTTCTTACTGTTGTATTTCTTGCTGTCTTTCTTTGTATTTCTGTACTCTCCTTACTTGCTGTTGCAAGAGTGTGTTGTGGCGAGGTTTCTCCACCCATAAGGAGTTTGTATTAGCCGGTTCTCCGGGGACTCATCCACCGACGGATTGACTGGAGTCGTCCACCTTACGGACACGCCGAGGAGTAGGAGCCCTAATCTCCGAACCTCGTTACATCGGTTTGTTTGAGGTTTGTAGTCTTCCTTTCGTTTCTAGTTTATTTTTCCGCTGCGACTAACCTAATTGTAGGAAGAAACGAGCGATTTGGGGAGGCTATTCACCCCCCTCTAGCCATCCAGGATCCTAACACAGAGTACCTCTGTGCTCTTGGAATCGCCCTGAATCGATTACCCGATCGATTCAAGGCTTCTTAAGAGATTTCCAGCGCTCCAATCGATCGACCGATCGATTGGAGGTTTCAATCGATCAACTGATCGATTCAGAAGCTCACTGTTCACTCAAAAACTCTCCCAATCGATTGACCGATCGATTGGGGAAGTTTCAATCGATTACCTTATCGATTCATCCCATTTCTGCATAAAATCGTGTCGCCCAATCGATTGACCAATCTATTGAACCCCCCAATCGATTGGCCAATCGATTGGGAAGTAGAAATCTGTGTAGAGCTTGAAATTAGCTTCGTTTCGTATCCGAGATCACCTCATTCCGATATCCGAGTCAAAAGTTATGGTCTTCGGAAGTTTACTACGTCCGAACTTCCTAGTTCCATGCCAACTCCCTATTGGACTTACGACCGCTAAGAGTTCGGTCAACTTTTAACCCATCTGGACTTTCTCTTTGCGCCAAGTGTCCGGTCAACCTTGACCCACTTGGACTTACCATCTCATGCCAAGTGTCCGGTCCTCCATAACCCACTTGAACTTCCTTCCACCAGATGTCCGGTCATCCTTGACCCATCTGAATTTCCTCTTGCCAAGATCCGGTCAATCCTTTGACCTACTTGGACTTCCAAACATCAGGTGTCCAGTCAACCTTGACCCACCTAGATTTCCACTTGCCTGGCTTCACTCACCAGGTCTTTTCATCTGCCTAGCTTCACTCACTAGGTCTTTCACCTGGCTTCACTCACCAGGATTTTCCCACTGCCCGGCTTCACTCACCGGGACTTTCCATCTGCCTAGCTTCACTCACCAGGACTTTCACCTAGCTTCACTCACTAGGACTTCTCATCTGCTTGGCTTCACTCACCAGGACTTTCACCTAATTTCACTCACTAGGAATTTCCAGTCAAGTATCCAGTCAACCTTGACCTACTTGACTCTCCTTCACAATCTCCCCACATGAACAATTGCACATGCAATCTTCATGTATTGTCTCAATGTATTGTCAAATATCGAAACCCAAACATCAAGACTCAAGCTTGAGCCAACTCAAGCTTAGTCAAACAGGTCAACCTTGACCTAGGGTTAGGAGTGGTTTTATAGACTAAAAATGGTTTAGAATGCTGAAAACAAGTTTTCCCAGCCAAAATCAGCATCCCCAATCGATTGGAGTTGGGTCCCAATCGATTGAACCTGCTTGAATTGATCCACTGATCGATTCAGCTAGTGTGGATCGATCGGTGAATCGATCCAGTGAGCTTCTGCTCGCGAGAAATGCCTTCTTAATCGATCGCCCGATCAATTGAGTCACTCCAATCGATCGGGTGATCGATTGAAGCTCTGAAATTGCTGAAATTCTATTTCATTCAACTTCAGAAACTCTCCAAAAATTTTACAAAATTCTAAAAATCGTGAAAATTCATGTAGACACTACTTAGGGGATATACTATCAAGAAAAAATAGTTTTCTATGAAAATACTTTCTATTTTCCAAGATTGACACAAACTTGAAAACTTGTAAAAACTTTAGTGTTTTCTTCTAGTTTGTGTCTAACATTTCAATGATGATTACTATCAAAAGATAGTCTTCATCAAGGTTTTCTAAAAGCATTTTAAAATGATTTTCAAAACCAATATCCAACCATGTTCTTTGGGCTCAATGCACATGACTTGTACATTAGCTTTCTCAATGATTGGAAAACACATACCTATGTGTTTTGATGAACTTAAAACTCAAAAGAATGCACTAAATCAACATATTGAGTTTTGTTCATCATCCTAACATCTCATTTGTATCTAATGTGCACTAAAACACATACAAGTCACCTTATAGTTCTTTTGTGAGATGTAAAGTTTGGTTTTGCCCTAATCTAGGGATCATGCATATCTATCTAGGCATTTTGAGGTTAGGAACAACCACCAAGGATGTTATTTGTTAATAAATGTCATTTGTCCTTAATTGCGAGGAATTAAACATAATGCATGATATGTTTGGCATACATTAAAGATAAATAATTTTCAAAAGAAAATTTCCTATGACTACATGATGTATGTATGACATGACATGATATTTTTGTGTTTTTCATAATAAGTCATGAGTGCAAGAATAAATATGATGTCATGACATATGTTGGGCAAACAAAGCATGATAAATTTTAACATAAATAAAATATACCTAGGTTACCTATCTAAGTATCCTAAAGCCTTAGCTAACTTAAAGTTTAAACCTAGATTGCCCAATATTTCCAAATAAAATGTCAACACCCAATTTTGACATTTCCTTTGCTTTTCCTACGTTGTGACAATATAAAAAGCATATTCCTCAAATTGTGGCACAGATTACTCTTTTTAAAGAGTAGCAAATTAAAATAAGGCTTAGATTTTCCTTTAACTTTCCAATAAAATGCCAAAATCCCAACTTGACATTTCTTTACGATTCTCTCACTTATGCCAATTTAATTTAAAATCAATTTTCTCAATTCATGGCACATTTTACTCATTTCAAGAGTAAATCAAAATCCTTTTCATTTTCAAAGGTTAACAATAACCTTGAAAATGCTCTTCGAGTGTCAACTTCATCAAAGTTGGGTTAACTACCCTTCTAATCGATGTTGATACTCTCTAACCCATCTAAGGGGTAGAGAAAATGCTCCTAGGAACCCAAAACCTATTGGTGCTCCTTGGATGCTCTAGGTATTCACTAGGGATAACTTCCCTAGATACCTTCCTAGTGACCTTGTTAGGCTTCTTAGAGTCCTTGGTCATCTTTTCTAGGTCAACTCTAGGGATTTCTTCCCTTGTGACCTTTTTTGTGACTTTCTTAGACTTCTTAGAAGTCTTAGTCATGTTTGTTGTTGCAAAAATACTTCTAGGGATAACTTTCCTTGTATTTTTGACTTGACCACTAAGCCTAGGGTTAGTTCCATAACTATATGGAACTCTATGGTAAGAAGGCACATCCTTTTTGGTTTTAGGTTTGTATCTCAAACCTCTATAGTCATTGGATGATTTTTGTGCTCCTAGACCTAGGTTTTGACTCTTTGACCCTTGTGTATTATTTGTGATTTTTCTAAGAGTCCTCTATAATTTATCAAGTCTTGACCTTAAGACTTGATTTTCTCTCCATAACTCCTCAACCTTAGATTTTTCATTAAATCCTTGAGTATTTTTATTTCTAGGCTTATAACTATGGTCCTTAGTGTTATTGCCTAAACTTTTACCTACCTTCATAACCCTAGGTGTGGTAGTCTTAGCATGGAGAGCCATATGTTTTTCTTTAATGTTATCATGCTTCCTATTCTTATGGTAAATAACATTAAAATGATATAAATTTGAATTAGCATGCTTTTTACCATTATTTAACGGGGTAGGCTCAACAAATGATACCTTTCATTTTACCTTGGAGGCTCCCCCGAGAGTTGTGCTTCCTCCTTGAGCTTTGACCGCTTTCTTCCCCTTTGGACATTGGCTCTGGTAATGTCCCTTTTGATTGCAAGAAAAGCACACAATATGCTCCTTGCTCTTCTTTGTTCCGGGAGCGGTCTCCTTGGGCTTCTCCTTGCCCTTTAATGTCACTTGGCCCTTCTTCTTGGCCAATTTAGGGCACTTGCTCTTGTAATGCCCTTTTTCCTTACACTCAAAGCAAATAATATGATCTTTATTATTAACAATTGAAATTGATATACCTTTGCTTGTAGGGATGACTTCTTCTCCATTTGACCTGGATGTAGAAGCTTCTCCTTCTTCTTGATCCGATGTCAACAACGGTCTCTCCCCCTCAATCCTAGAGGTGGAGACTTCTTCATCTTCCTCTTGCATATGGAACAAAGAGTATGCTCCCTCTTTGCCCTTTTCATTGTATTCCTTTGAAGATGAAGTTTCTTGGACCTCTTCTTCGGAAGTTGAGCATCACTTCGGAGTCCTCTTGCTCTTGGTCTTGATCCAATGAGTTGCCCTCTTTGGATTTGTCTTGATTTGGTATAGTGGAGGGTTCTTCATGAAACTTGTCCAACTTGCTCCACAGTTCCTTTGCATCTTCAAATTCTCCAATTTTGCATAGAATTGTATTTGACAATAAATTAACCAGTAATTTGGTTACCTTGTCATTCGCCTCGCACCTTTGGATTTGTTCTTGGCTCCACTTACTCCTCTTGAAATTTTGCCCTTTGAACTTGTTGGAGCTTTTAAGCCTTCCATGAGAGCAAACCATTGTTCTATCTCTATCATAAGAAAATTTTCGATTCTTGATTTCCAAGAATCGAAACTTGTGGATACATATGGTGGAGGCACCCTCGTGTCAAATTCGAGTCCATCTCGGAATTCCATCTTGAAGTTGGGCTTCTTGAATTCTTTGACTTTGACAAATTTTCTCCAACTTCTTCACCCTCAAGCTTTGTTGCCCCTTCCGGTGATGATTCCGGTGAAGAGCGACCTCGCTTTGATACCACTTGTTGAGACCGAAATATAGCTAGAGGGGGGGTGACTAGCTCATCACGATCGTCGTGCTCGTCGTTGCTCACTTCTTGGGTTGATGTGCAGCGGAAATACAAGAAACACAAACAATAACGCTAACTCTAGGGATTTACTTGGTATCTACCTCAAGAAGAGGTGACTAGTCCAAGGATCCACACACTCACGCACCCTCCACTATAAAAACACTCCTTCTCGGTAATTACCGAAGGCGGAGAAGCCTTACAACCTCACAATACAACAATGAGAAAGAAAGAAGCAAAATACAAATGAATCTTACAAGATTACAATGAAAACCCTAGCTTCTTCTTCTTGTTGCAACTCGCCTCTTGACTTGGATGAGCCTCCAAAAACCTTCAAGAACTGGCGGTGAGGAAGAAAAGATCGCTGTGGAGAGCTGCTGTGATCGCCTGTGGAGAAGAGAGGAAGAAGTGCGCAGAAAAACACTCGCCAACGGCTTTATCCGCGCCAACGGTCGAATCCCAATCGATTGGATTGCTCCCAATCGATTGGGGAGGCTTTGGATCGATCGATTGATCAATCTAGAGCACCTCTGTGCTCTTGGAATCGCCCTGAATCGATTACCCGATCGATTCAAGGCTTCTCGAGCGATTTCCAGTGCTCTAATCGATCGACCGATCGATTGAAGGTTTCAATCGATCAACTGATCGATTTAGAAGCTCACTGTTAACTCAAAAACTCTCCCAATCGATTGACCGATCGATTGGGAAAGTTTTAATCGATTACCCTATCGATTCAGCCCATTTCTGCACAAAATCACGTCGCCCAATCAATTGACCAATCTATTGAACCCCCCCCCCCCCCCCAATCGATTGGGAAGCAGAAATCTGTGTAGAGCTTGAAATTAGCTTCGTTTCGCATCCGAGATCACCTCATTCCGATATCCGAGTCAAAAGTTATGGTCTTCGGAAGTTTACTACGTCCGAACTTCCTAGTTCCATGCCAACTCCCTATTGGACTTACGACCGCTAAGAGTTCGGTCAACTTTTAACCCATCTGGACTTTCTCTTTGCGCCAAGTGTTCGGTCAACCTTGACCCACTTGGACTTACCATCTCATGCCAAGTGTCCGGTCCTCCATGACCCACTTGAACTTCCTTTCACCAGATGTCCGGTCATCCTTGAGCCATATGAATTTCCTCTTGCCAAGTATCCGGTCAATCCTTTGACTTACTTGGACTTCCAAACATCAGGTGTCCGGTCAACCTTGACCCACCTAGATTTCCACATGCCTGGCTTCACTCACCAGGTCTTTCCATCTGCCTAGCTTCACTCACTAGGTCTTTCACCTGGCTTCACTCACCAGGATTTTCCCACTGCCCGGCTTCACTCACCGGGACTTTCCATCTGCCTAGCTTCACTCACCAGAACTTTCACCTAGCTTCACTCACTAGGACTTCCCATCTGCCTAGCTTCACTCACCAGGACTTTTACCTAACTTCACTCACTAGGATTTCCCAGTCAAGTATCCAGTCAACCTTGACCTACTTGACTCTCATTCACAATCTCCCCACATGAGCAATTGCACATGCAATCTTCATGTATTGTCTCAATGTATTGTCAAATATCGAAACTCAAACATCAAGACTCAAGCTTGGGTCAACTCAAGTTTAGTCAAACAGGTCAACCTTGACCTAGGGATATTGCACCAACAGCAGGAACAGTAGGCGTCGGGTCGACCTAGGGTTTCAGGTAGGAAATCTGAAGTCAGGCCCGGACAATCCGACGACTGTCAACTGTATCTATCATACTATTTCTGTGCTAACTTTGTTTTGCAGGGTTTGTGTTTGGGACTAACACAATTTGCAGGAACAAAGAAGCAACTTAGACCTTGGATGAACAGTGCCTGAGGCACCTCCATGGGGCTTGGAGGCGCCTCGGGTGCTAGCCGAAGCCAGCTGTCCAGAAACACTGGAGGCGCCTTATATGGACTTGAAGGCGCCTTAGAGCTGGGGTTGAAGGCACCTTGTGTAACAACCACCCTTCTTACTACTACTCTCTAAGGGCGACCGTTACCTAACTCCTACTCTACTTACTAGTGTCACTTATGCTATTATTAGCGACACTTAGATTTATCACGGTTCAGAGAAATTCCTACCGAAAAATTTCGGCAGAGTCTCCCCTGTACCGGTGACCAAATCTATAATACACAAGATATATATACACAGCCACATGCGGCTGGATCACAATTTATTCACAACCACGCAGCAATAATCATATCATAATCAAAAACTAATCTAGCAACATGAACTAAACTCAAGCTCCCAGAATGAAGCATAATAAGCTACAATGCACATCAAACTCAATCATAAACTCATAATTTCATAACGGAAATAAGGAAAATAAACTAGACATAAACTCTAAATAAATAAGTCTTGCTAGTCCCATCTGGACCTCTCCATAGTTCAGTCACCACACACATCCATCATCACCACCACCCTGTCGCCTCCCTTCATATCTTAGCTTTTCCTTTATCTGCAGTAGGAGGAAAGAAGACAAGATCTATAAGCGAAAACGCTTAGTAAGTACTAATCTATCTCACAAAACTCGAAATGCATAAACGAAATGCATGAGTGCTGAAACTGAAATAATAAAGCTATCTGCATGTGCTCATGGTATACAAAAAATGAACAGAAAACAAATCATACTCAGTATCAAGCAGGATAACAAGAAACTAACAATGTAAACTTAGAATCAAGGAAAACTAACCATTCTTATTTATTCTAAGCTTGGAACTTATTTCATTTCTTGTATCCTTGTGTTAGAAATTAATCTTTTAATTTCTATCTTTTACTTTCTTCTTCTTTCTTTCTTTCTTTCTTTCTTTCTTTCTTTACTTTTCTTTCTTTCTTTACTTCTTTACTTTTCTTTACTTTTCTTTACTTTGGGCCCAGGCTTAGTACCATCTCATGCGCGTTCCCTAATAGGTTGGGGTTGCGAGCCACCAATCCTAAAAGAGCAGACCTCGGTCTACCAGGGCCAAGACCTCGGAAATGGTCACTTGGATTTGTTTAACGACAAGCTCTTGGATGTCGGGTACTAGCCTCTTGCTTTACTTACTTGTTATCTTCCTTTTTAACTAGACTTTAGTCTTTTCCTTTACTCATACTTCTCATAATCCTTTATTAGAGCTTATTAAAATCCTTTAGATGTATCTAACAAGTATAGGATTACAACTAACCAAGCATGCTATATAAAAATAACACAAAGGAAAGCCAATCTGAACTCCCTAAGCATGTTATAAAATAAAGCAAAGGTAAGCAAATCTGAACTCTCTAAGCATGCTATAAAATAAAGGAAAAGAAAGCACATCTGAACTTACTAATCATGCTCTAGAATAGAGCAAAAGAGAGCTAGTTTAAACTTTTAAAACATGTTGCGATAAGAGCAAAGAAAGCTAATCTAATCTCACTAATCATGCTATAAAAACATGGCATAGAATGCTACTTTAGGGCTTCTAAACATGCTGTAAAAATAGGCAAAGAATGCTACTTTAATACTTCTAAACATGCTGTAAAAACAGGGCATAGAATGCTACTTCAGTGCTTCTAAACATGCTGTAAAACTAGGCAAAGAATGCTACTTTGTGCTTCCAATCATGCTGTAAAAACATGGCATAGAATGCTACTGAAAAACTAAAACATAATGCACGGCAAACCCGAATACATGTATACTAGCAAGATTCTGCACTTGTTAACCTAATAAAATTCTGCATTATCATTTAATACAATCTGCCTGCCATACGAAACTAAAGTACCTACAAATAACATGGTACAACAAGGAAGTCTACTAAATGCATGCTAAGAGGAACCGAAGCTATTCCTAATGCTGTACAAAACCGAAGCAAGGAAAACAAGCCACTAGACAACACAAAAGAAGTCTAACCAGACCTACTAATATAGAGCTGTTCCTTTCAAGTTTTACAGGGAAATGATGACAAGAAATGCTCTAATCTGCATGGTATAAAAACAACCAGCAATGGCAGAACATGCTATCCAAAAAAACTAAACCTAATCATTCATATTCTTCCTCTATGTCTCACGGCAGAAAGCTAAAAGGACCCAAAAATCTCTACAACATGCTTCGAATTCAAAATGAACAAAGAACCCGATTTCTCAATCTTCACATGCTGTGCTCGTATAAAGGAGAGGTCAAACTTGCTGTGCCGCCACATACTAAGGTCTAGGGTTCATGCTAGGCCTCGGAAGCAAAGGAAGAATCAAAAAGGAAATCCGAAACAACTCCTACCGCAGGTGAGTAGTACTTACCTTTGCTTGCCCTTGCACTTACAACTGAGAAGAAGGGAAGGGAACTTCTAGGGCTAGGTAGATCCCTTTTCCGGCGTGTCCTCTGAGCTCTCGGGCTTCTCTCCGTCGGGAACAGCCACCGTGGATGAAGGACGGTTGGAGGGAAGCTTCGCCGGCGTCGGAATCTCCAACCCTAGCTGCTCCTGGTTTCCGCCGAGAGTACTTGCGCCGTCGCGAGGGAGAAGGCGAAGAGGAATTTAGAGAGAAGAAGTTAGGTTTTCTAAAATCCCAAAACTTATTTCCTTTTATAAGTAATCGGATATAACTCAACTATACTATAACCTTATTTAACTCTATTTGAGATTAACATAAATCTCTAATCCCAGCTGGTCAAGCCGGTTTGGCTTGGTTTGGTCCGACCCGAGGTCGCGGGTTCGAATCCTCTTCTCCAACACTTTTTGCTTAAACTTCTTTGGTTTTGTAGAAATACTAAACGACCTCCAAAAATTACGTAAAAATACTCTAAAAATTCCTAAAAATCTCTAGAATATTTTAAAGGCATTTCCAAATATTTTTATGGCCCTTTAGAACTTGAAATGGGAAAAATTGGGTTGTTACAATCCCCCATACCTTATAAAAAGTTCGTCCCCGAACTTAGAATAGCTCTGGATACTTTTGTCTCATGCTGTCCTCCTGCTCCCAAGTGACTTCCTCGTGCTTCTGGTTCTGCCAGACGACCTTCACTAGTGGTACTTCTTTATTTCTCAATCTCTTGACTGCTCTGTCCACTATCTGTGTAGGTCTGCTCTCATAACTAAGATCTTCTTGGATCTGCACTGACTGAGGCTGAATCACTTGGCTCGGGTCATGGAGACACTTCTTTAGCATAGAGACATGAAACACATTGTGTATTGCTGACATGTCTTGTGGTAAGTCCAGCCTGTAAGCTACTTTCCCAATCCTCTCTATGATCAGGTAAGGTCCTACATAGCGAGGACTTAATTTGCCCTTCTTGCCAAATCTCATCACTCCCTTCATAGGAGCGACCTTGAGGAAAACTGAATCTCCTACTTGGAATTCCAATGGCCTACGGCGTGTGTAAGCATAACTCTTCTGTCTGCTCTGGGCAGTCTCAATCCTCTGTCTGATTTTCACTTTAGTCTCTCTGTATCTCCTCAAGCAAGGTAGACTTTCAGCTCAACGCGGAGATCTGTCCGTAAATATTTCAGCCATAAAGTTGCCAACTGCCATCTGGTGGCAGGTAGCTATTGTTGTAGCGAATTCATCTAAGCACAAATACTTGCACCAACTTCCTTTGAAATCTAGCGCACAAGCTCCGAACATGTCTTCTAAAATCTGATTCACTCGCTCTGTCTGTCCATCAGTCTGTGGATGGAAAGCTGTGCTGAACTTGAGTTTGGTGCCTAGTGCATTCTGAACGCACTCCCAAAAGTGTGAGGTGAAGCGCCCATCTCTATCAGAAACGATAGATTTAGGAACTCCATGAAGTCTGACTACCTCTTTAACATATAGCTGGCCCAACTGCTCTATGGAGTGGGACACTTTGATGGCTAGGAAGTGAGCAGACTTGGTCAATCGGTCTACTATCACCCATATCGCATCATATCCATTGGTGGTTCTTGGAAGACCTGTTATGAAGTCCCTGGAAATGTCTTTCCATTTCCATTCTGGTATTGGAAGAGGCTGAAGAACTCCTCCTGGTCTCTGGTGTTCTGCTTTGACTCTCTGACATGTCAAGCAGGTACTGACATACTTAGCTACATCTCTTTTGAGTCCTGACCACCACAACCTCTATTTCACATCTTGGTACATCTTGGAAGAACCAGGATGCATGGAATATGGTGTACTGTGAGCTTCCTCTAAGATCTTCTTTCTCAGTTCCTCATCATTGGGCACGCAAATGCGACTCCCCTGATAAAGAATTCCACTATCTGTCACTCTAAACTCTGAGTTGTCTTCTTTCTGTATCCCCTGCTTGATCTTCTGGATGTCCGGATCTTCACTTTGCTTTCTCTGTATCTCCACAAGCAATGTAGACTCTAAGGTCAATGCCGAGAGCTGTCCTTCGATAATTTCAAGTCCAAAATCTGACAACTCCTTCTGCAGTGGCAGGGCTAGTGCTGACAAGGACATCAGTGATGCACTAGATTTTCTGCTGGGTGCATCTGCCACTTTGTTAGCTTTGCCTGGGTGGTAGAGAATTTCACAGTCGTAATCTTTGACCAACTCCAGCCACCTACGCTGTCTCATGTTTAAGTCCTTCTGAGTGAAGAAGTACTTAAGACTCTGATGATCTGTGAAAATTCTACACTGGACTCCATACAAATAATGTCGCCAGAGTTTAAGTGCAAAAACTACAGCTGCCAGCTCGAGATCATGAGTAGGGTAGTTCTTCTCATAGTCTTTGAGTTGTCTGGAAGCATAAGCTATGACCTTTCCTTCTTGCATGAGTACAGCTCCTAAACCCATCTTGGAAGCATCGCTGTAGATGTCGAAACTCTTGTCGCTCTGTGGAACAGTCAGAATGGGAGCACTGATCAATCTCTTCTTTAGCTCTTGGAAGCTCTGCTCACATTTATCTGACCATTCGAATCTCTTGTTCTTTCCGGTGAGGGCTGTTAGCGGAGAAGCTATCCTGGAAAAATCCTCCACGAACTTCCTGTAGTACCCTGCTAGACCAAGGAAGCTTCTGATCTCTCTGACGTTCTTGGGTCTACTCCAGTTGTTGACCGCTTCCACTTTGGCTGGATCCACTTGAATACCTTCTTTAGAGATAATGTGACCTAAAAACGCCACCTGATTTAACCAGAACTCGCACTTTGAGAATTTAGCATAAAGCTGCTTCTGCTGAAGAGTCTGCAGTACTATCCTCAAGTGCGTGTCATGCTCCTCTGGGGTCCTTGAATAGACCAGAATGTCATCGATGAATACAATGACAAATTTGTCAAGATATTCTCTGAACACTCTGTTCATTAGGTCCATGAAGACCGCAGGTGCATTGGTCACTCCAAATGGCATAACTACAAACTCGTAGTGTCCATATCTAGTTCTGAATGTCGTTCTGGGTATATCTCTTTCTTTCACTTTCAGCTGATGGTACCCAGAGCGCAGGTCTATCTTTGAGAACACCGTTGCTCCTCTTAACTGATCAAATAAGTCATCGATCCTGGGAAGGGGGTACTTGTCCTTAACTGCTATTTTTCTTAGCGCTTTGAAATCTATGCACATTAGCACGGATCCGTCTTTCTTCTTAACGAACAACTCTGGAGCTCCCCGGGGTGAATGACTAGGGCAAATGAAGCCTTTGTCAAGTAACTCCTGTAGTTGTTCTTATAACTCCTTCAGCTCTGCTGGAGACATGCGATACGGAGCTTTTGAAATTAGACTGGTACCAGGAACCAATTCAATCTCAAACTCTACTTCTCTGTTGGGAGGTAGTCTAGGTAGCCCTTCTGGAAATACCTTTGGATACTCATAGACTACCCGAACATCTTCCTACTTGGGTCTTTCTTGTTATCTTTGTCCTTCCAGTTCTGATTACTTGACTGGGGTCTCTGTTTCCCCACTGTCTTGTCTTCTATCTTGACTGGCTTGTGTTGCGTTTGTTGTGCCTTGTTGTTGTTCAGATAGTGCTCACTAATGCCCTGCTGACCAGCTCTTCACCAATCTATGGTCGGTGAGTTTCACTACTCATATTAGGTGTTATTTCTGGTCTCAGCATTAGGAGCATCAGTCTAACTCGCTCCTTCTCTGTACTCACTAGCTCTGGACAAAGACGAGCTAACCTGTTGAACTTCTTGGCTGCTTCTTCCACTGACAAGTCACCTTGTTTGAACTCTATAAACTCCTCGTAGTGCTTGTTGGTAATCTGCAGGTGGAAGAACTCTTCATAGAACTCTGACTGGAAATCTGCCCATGTCATCTGATCAGCTGCTCTCTTGGTCTTTATCCTCTCCCACCACATACGAGCATCTCCAGACAGACAGAAAGAGGCGCACTTGACCTTCTCGACTTCTGGCCAGTCAAGAAGCTCCATAGTGCTCTCTAGTGTTTTAAACCAAGCCTGGGCATCCCAGGGCTCAGTCGTGCCTGAGAAGCTCTCTGGTTTCAGCTTCAGCCACTGGATAAGGTATGCTTCTTGTCTTCTAGGTGTTGTGGCGACTGCCAGGGCAACCGATAAGACTTCAGTCACCACTGGGGTTTCCACATTAATGGTTGGGGGAGTGGGAGTAGCTGGCTTCTGATTGGCCATTAGATTGGCAATCACTTGCTGTTGTTCTGCTACTTGTCTCTGGAGTTAGGCAACAACTTCAGAGAGATTGGGCTCAGTTGATCTAAGCTCTTCGTTCTCCTGATCTTGGTTCTCGAGCTGCGGTACGAGGACGTCCTCTTCTTGACATCAAGTCAGGCAGAGGAAAAGAAAACTTACAATTATCACTATACTTTCTAGATATATCTTACTTATACATGATTCTTGACTTTCAACACCTATGAGTAGGTACTTCTAAACATTTCTCTATCCTTTCTAAACATACATAAATATGAATAAAGAAAAGGGAAACTAAATCTCCTATCTTACTTTAGTACTCAAAAAAAAGTACTCTATACTGCAGTTAATAATAGGGAAAGTAGAATAAAGAAAGAATTTAAATACTTTCTTACTTGGAGACGGCAAGGATGATGCTGATGTGTGTGTGATGCTGGAGAATGGAACACTGCTCTGATACCAACTGTAACAACCACCCTTCTTACTACTACTCTCTAAGGGCGACCGTTACCTAACTCCTACTCTACTTACTAGTGTCACTTATGCTATTATTAGCGACACTTAGATTTATCACGGTTCAGAGAAATTCCTACCGAAAAATTTCGGCAGAGTCTCCCCTGTACCGGTGACCAAATCTATAATACACAAGATATATATACACAGCCACATGCGGCTGGATCACAATTTATTCACAACCACGCAGCAATAATCATATCATAATCAAAAACTAATCTAGCAACATGAACTAAACTCAAGCTCCCAGAATGAAGCATAATAAGCTACAATGCACATCAAACTCAATCATAAACTCATAATTTCATAACGGAAATAAGGAAAATAAACTAGACATAAACTCTAAATAAATAAGTCTTGCTAGTCCCCTCTGGACCTCTCCATAGTTCAGTCACCACACACATCCATCATCACCACCACCCTGTCGCCTCCCTTCATATCTTAGCTTTTCCTTTATCTGCAGTAGGAGGAAAGAAGACAAGATCTATAAGCGAAAACGCTTAGTAAGTACTAATCTATCTCACAAAACTCGAAATGCATAAACGAAATGCATGAGTGCTGAAACTGAAATAATAAAGCTATCTGCATGTGCTCATGGTATACAAAAAATGAACAGAAAACAAATCATACTCAGTATCAAGCAGGATAACAAGAAACTAACAATGTAAACTTAGAATCAAGGAAAACTAACCATTCTTATTTATTCTAAGCTTGGAACTTATTTCATTTCTTGTATCCTTGTGTTAGAAATTAATCTTTTAATTTCTATCTTTTACTTTCTTCTTCTTTCTTTCTTTCTTTCTTTCTTTCTTTACTTTTCTTTCTTTCTTTACTTCTTTACTTTTCTTTACTTTTCTTTACTTTGGGCCCAGGCTTAGTACCATCTCATGCGCGTTCCCTAATAGGTTGGGGTTGCGAGCCACCAATCCTAAAAGAGCAGACCTCGGTCTACCAGGGCCAAGACCTCGGAAATGGTCACTTGGATTTGTTTAACGACAAGCTCTTGGATGTCGGGTACTAGCCTCTTGCTTTACTTACTTGTTATCTTCCTTTTTAACTAGACTTTAGTCTTTTCCTTTACTCATACTTCTCATAATCCTTTATTAGAGCTTATTAAAATCCTTTAGATGTATCTAACAAGTATAGGATTACAACTAACCAAGCATGCTATATAAAAATAACACAAAGGAAAGCCAATCTGAACTCCCTAAGCATGTTATAAAATAAAGCAAAGGTAAGCAAATCTGAACTCTCTAAGCATGCTATAAAATAAAGGAAAAGAAAGCACATCTGAACTTACTAATCATGCTCTAGAATAGAGCAAAAGAGAGCTAGTTTGAACTTTTAAAACATGTTGCGATAAGAGCAAAGAAAGCTAATCTAATCTCACTAATCATGCTATAAAAACATGGCATAGAATGCTACTTTAGGGCTTCTAAACATGCTATAAAAATAGGCAAAGAATGCTACTTTAATACTTCTAAACATGCTGTAAAAACAGGGCATAGAATGCTACTTCAGTGCTTCTAAACATGCTGTAAAACTAGGCAAAGAATGCTACTTAGTGCTTCCAATCATGCTGTAAAAACATGGCATAGAATGCTACTGAAAAACTAAAACATAATGCACAGCAAACCCGAATACATGTATACTAGCAAGATTCTGCACTTGTTAACCTAATAAAATTCTGCATTATCATTTAATACAATCTGCCTGCCATACGAAACTAAAGTACCTACAAATAACATGGTACAACAAGGAAGTCTACTAAATGCATGCTAAGAGGAACCGAAGCTATTCCTAATGCTGTACAAAACCGAAGCAAGGAAAACAAGCCACTAGACAACACAAAAGAAGTCTAACCAGACCTACTAATATAGAGCTGTTCCTTTCAAGTTTTACAGGGAAATGATGACAAGAAATGCTCTAATCTGCATGGTATAAAAACAACCAGCAATGGCAGAACATGCTATCCAAAAAAACTAAACCTAATCATTCATATTCTTCCTCTATGTCTCACGGCAGAAAGCTAAAAGGACCCAAAAATCTCTACAACATGCTTCGAATTCAAAATGAACAAAGAACCCGATTTCTCAATCTTCACATGCTGTGCTCGTATAAAGGAGAGGTCAAACTTGCTGTGCCGCCACATACTAAGGTCTAGGGTTCATGCTAGGCCTCGGAAGCAAAGGAAGAATCAAAAAGGAAATCCGAAACAACTCCTACCGCAGGTGAGTAGTACTTACCTTTGCTTGCCCTTGCACTTACAACTGAGAAGAAGGGAAGGGAACTTCTAGGGCTAGGTAGATCCCTTTTCCGGCGTGTCCTCTGAGCTCTCGGGCTTCTCTCCGTCGGGAACAGCCACCGTGGATGAAGGACGGTTGGAGGGAAGCTTCGCCGGCGTCGGAATCTCCAACCCTAGCTGCTCCTGGTTTCCGCCGAGAGTACTTGCGCCGTCGCGAGGGAGAAGGCGAAGAGGAATTTAGAGAGAAGAAGTTAGGTTTTCTAAAATCCCAAAACTTATTTTCTTTTATAAGTAATCGGATATAACTCAACTATACTATAACCTTATTTAACTCTATTTGAGATTAACATAAATCTCTTATCCCAGCTGGTCAAGCCGGTTTGGCTTGGTTTGGTCCGACCCGAGGTCGCGAGTTCGAATCCTCTTCTCCAACACTTTTTGCTTAAACTTCTTTGGTTTTGTAGAAATACTAAACGACCTCCAAAAATTACGTAAAAATACTCTAAAAATTCCTAAAAATCTCTAGAATATTTTAAAGGCATTTCCAAATATTTTTATGGCCCTTTAGAACTTGAAATGGGAAAAATTGGGTCGTTACACCTTGGACTGGCCTTTAAGGCGCCTTGAGGAGGATAAATGCAGAAGGAGTCTGCGCTGATCTACGCGGCTGAATCGGCTCGTTGGAGGCGCCTCCAGCACTGTTTATAAGGGGACTTCGAACATCAACTCAGTACAACTTCTTCCAAGCGATTTTTCTGCTACAAGCTGCTTACGAGACGATCCCAAAGTGCTGCAACGAGATCTCGACGACCCGGAGCTTCAACTTTCAGTATTTCGTTGTCGGTATAAAGCTTGTTTACTGCTTTTACATTGTACTTAGTTTGTAATAACAACTTTCGAGCTTATAGTTGTTGCCCACTGGAAGCGATCAACGATCGCGGGCCATGGAGTAGGAGTCGCCACAGGCTCCGAACCAAGTAACCAACTTGTGTTAGCGTGTGCTCTTTTATTTTTCTGCTGCGTTTATTTACTCGATTGTTTTACGATTCTGAAATGAACGAAATAGCCACGAGCGCTATTCACCCCCCCCTCTAGCGCTTTTAATCCAAACACCCCGAACCCTTCCAAGCGCCCAGACCTTTGTTTTTTCAGAACCTACAAAAAACATTAGTCCGAGGCAAAATGCAAAACTACCCTGCAAAACAAAGTGTTAGCACAGTTAAGTTTATAAGAGTAATAAAAAATAGTAACTAGATTCCATCTTATCGAGACTGGAATCTAGTCATGATCTCAACTTAGATTTCTGAAATGGATCTAAGTTGGATCAACGCCTAATGTTCCCTTCTCGAGAACGCGTCCTCACAATCACTCCCCTCCAGTGACTTACCTCAACTTACCTGTCAGATGTCCGGTCAGCCCTTCGACCCGTTTGGACTTTGTGCCAGCTATCAGGTCTGCTCGTCGACCTAGCTGGACTTCGTGCCAAACGTCAGGTCAGTCCTTCGACCCGTCTGGACTTCGTGCCAGCTATCAGGTCAGTCCGTCAACCTAGTTAGACTTCATGCAAGACGTCAGGTCAGCCCGTCGACCTGCCAGATCTCCAAGGGCAGACATCCCAGCACAACCAACTATTACCCTGTTACTGTCATTTTTAATTTTCACTAACTCGAACCCCATTTGAATAGAATAATCACATAGCACCTTCCTATACACTTCCCGATTCTCAAAAATCATTCCTTGCATTAATTTAATTTTTTTTCACCCTCTACGAACTTGTACTCTTCTCTATTCAAACATTTGGCTAGCAAATCAGGTTCAACATCACTTTCAGAATCAAAATCAGGAATCGAATCATTTTCAAAGTCATAATTGGAAATTTCACTCCCATTATCACTTTCGGTTACATGGATGCAATATTTGTTAAACCTACTGTCGTCAACAGAATATGATTATTTTCATTATCACTTATCACAAATATATCATCCTCTACACTTAATTCAACATCATCACTGTTCTCTACTCCTATGTTTGTAATCCCTTCACCATGCCCATTTTTTGCAACTAATCTTGCACTTGTCTTACGTTTCACATTGCCTCTAGAAGGCTTTGTTGCATTTTCAGGTCCGGTATCAGAACACTTATTCATCACACTAACAATATTAGTCTTATCATCAATAATATTTTCATTCAACACAGCATTAGGGTCAACAACAAATATGTTCTCTTATCAAAGGAAAACATAAAGTTATCATCAACAGAAATTGACTCTTCAACATACACATTAATTACATATTGTCCATTATAAACTCTAAACATCTCTTCAACTTTATGATCACTATCCAACACCATCCTAGTTTCGCTATAAGGCACATCACAAGTAACAACCAGCAACATGTTTTTCCAAGCCTCAAGGTCACACCAAAATTACTCTGTAATATCAGAGAGCAACACAACATATGATACTGCATGGCTACCATAGTGCAATATTATTTGGAATACAGGTTTATTCCCAGCCTATAAAAACAGACCAACAGTGTAGTACCAATACATTCTCAATGAACAACAACCCTAAATTCTAAAAAAATGATTAAATTTCCATAATAAAATTAAACATAATAATAAAAGTCCTAACTATCATTAACTTTTCGTATTATCATCACCAAAATAATAATTTTCAAAAATCCCAATTTTTGGTTTATTCAAGCGCTAGATGTACCGATCTCTGCCATATAGTTCAAGTCATTTACTGAAACACATTAAATACAAAAGTTTTACAACTTTTTGATTTCACCAACATTTTCATGCATGTCTACACATATATACATAAGCTTACCATGTTTGTGTGTTGTGTCAAACCTTGATTCTCTCTAGGTCTCCTCCGTGTTTAGATCGTTCGGAATATTTTTGTAGCTTCTCTCTGGGATGGAATACAGTTGATTATTTGGTCGAAGGAAATCAAGAGTTGATCAAGATAAGTCGATGGAGAGAAGTGTTGGAGTTTGTGTATGAGAGTGGAAGATAGGAATATTATCGATATCCATTTTTGTCAAAAAAAAAAAAAAAAAAAAAAAAAAAAACATTCAGCTGCGTCAGTTATTATTTTACTTTTTTTTTCTCCTGAAACGCAGGGGTATATATGTGTCTTTTTCTTATTTTTACTGGTTGACCACTATCGTCCATCAGTCAAGGGACTTTTTGTTAATTTTGAAATCACGAGAATCATTTCGTACTTTAGCCAAACCTCATGGGGTAAAATGTAATTCGCCCTTTTTAAAATTAGGGTTTGCGATTTGGTCTGTGCGCTACATTCGTGGCGAGCTTACCTGGTCGGCCGTCGTGATGCTTCACCTGCACTCCCTAGTCCGCCGCCATGCGCTCCTTCCATCGATCCGAATCCGTCGTCTCTTCTTCTCCACCGGCGCTTCCGCCTCCTCCTCAGTCGCCACCACCGCTTCTACCGATCCCCACTTCCTTGTTGAGTACCTCGTGAATACATGCGGCTTCTCCGCCGACGATGCTTCCAAGGTCTCCAAGTCGCTCCCCCGTATTCGGTCCGCCGAGAAGGCTGACGCCGTTCTTGGATTTCTCAGATCCCTGGGCCTTGATGACTCTAATCTCAGAAAGCTAATAACTTGGAAACCAACATTGCTCGGCTGCGATGTGCAGACGAACCTCGCTCATAAGTTCAATTTTTTACGCGACATGGGGTTCTCTGAGTCCGACGCCGTCAATGTCGTTATGCTGCACCCCATCATTCTTTCCCTCAACGTCCAGAACACGCTTCTCCCCAGATTGAAGGTTTGGGAAAGTTTATTTGGATCGAGGGAGATCCTCCTCAGGAATCTCCGGAGCTGTAATAGGTTTATGAGCACCAGCATAGAGAATGTGGTACGGCCTAACTTGAACTTCTTACGGGATGAATGTGGTATTCCTGAAGACCGGGTTTCTCGTGTCATTAAAAGGCACCCCGGCTTCATCGTGCAGAATCCTGAATCCCTCCGGGCTTTGGTAGATAGAGCTGAGGGGATTGGAATTCCCCGTGAATCTAAAATGTTCCTTTGGATCCTTGATGTGCTGCACGGGGTCAGCAGGGAAAAATTTGAGGTCCAAGTCAAGCTCTTGCACAGCTTTGGTTGGTCAAACTCGGATTTCACTGCTGCATTCAAGAAACGTCCAACCTTTTTATGGCATTCCACAGAGCTATTGCAGAGGAAGATGGAATTTTTTATCAAGGATGTTGAAATTAAACCTTCTGAGATTGCTAACCACCCAATCGTTTTAGCATTTAGTTTGGAAAAGAGGTTAATACCTCGATTTCAATTGATGAAGATATTGAAATCTGAAGGGTTATGGACTTCAAAAATCAAGCTACATAGTTTTTTCTCATTGCCTGGTCCAAAATTCTTGCAGAGCTTTGTTCTCCCTTACAAAGATAAACTCCCCGAACTTCTTGAAGTCTTGTGAGCTGTAGCTGAGTTAAAGGTGAATAATCCAAACTGCAAATGAATGTAAGGATTTATTTGAGCATGTTATTTTATGATGTAGAAGCAATGATATTGAGCTAATCTTTATTGTAGTTTTCATGCTCTATTATTTATAACTGTTATTGTAGACATGAGAATGCTAGGTTTTCCGAGTTCCATTTTGCAAACTGATTTGCATTAGCAGTATTTGGAGGGATTTAACCCTATCGCTCCTGCGTGACAACACGCTATGATCAAAGACCAGAAAAGCTATTGCTAATACTAAGAACTATAATTACTATGACTCTACATCTTCAGTTAGTCGCGTTTGAAAGATTTTTATTGCCATAAATAAAAGGAGATGGGAAATTACAATTGCTGTGTAAGTGAAGATGGATGGGACAATGTTTTACAGATTTAAAAGGGCTTTTACACCAAGGTGTTCCTAGCTGGCTAAATTAGAATAGATATATAGATAAATAAATAAATAACAAAGAAGAGTGAAGACGCTACTGCCACAAAGGGATTCTTTGTCAAGTCTTATAAATGGATGGCACCCTGGGATCGGGGCATTAGCCCAATCAGCACAGCTTGTGACACAATGTTAGTTTTTTTTGTTTCTTAAGATAGCTAATTTGATTGCAGTCAAGAAACATCCAACCTTTTTATTGAGTTCTACAGAGGCATTGCAGAGGAAGATGGAATTTTTTTATCAAGGATGTTGGGATTGCGCCTTTGGACATTGTGTACCACCTGTTGCCTTTAGGATTAAGTTTGGAAAAGAGGTTGATTCCTCCGTTTCGTGTGATGAAGATATTGAAATCAACTACATATATTTTTCTCATCGTCTGGTCCAAAATTTTTGCAGAAGTATGTGTTCCCTTGCAAAGATAAATTACCCGAACGACATGAAATCTTGTGAGTTGTAGCTGAGTTTGAGAGGAATATCCAACAGTTGAAGGGTCTATTTGGGTATGAGTTTCTTTTCTGAATAAGCAATGATATTGAACCATTCCTGTTCTAGTTTCATATGGTTTGTTTATTATTTCCTAGTGCGTCAATTATAAATTTAACTGCTAATTCAAACATGAGGGTGCTTTTGACTTGCAAAGCACTTATTTTAGGAACTGGTCAGAGGAACTCCTTGCAAAATAGAAGACATTGTGTGTTTTAAAATGTACAGTCAATTCTATTTCTCCCTTTAATTATTGTTGATGTGCAATTTTCTTCATTATAAATTATTTTAATTCTGATTTTTTTCAAGTCCACCCATCTTTTCATAGCATATTTCAGTAAATGCATATTTAAAATATTTTTGGATAGTAAATGCATATTTAAAATATTTTTGGATTGAGAATACCTACATAAGTATTGATAGTAAAAATGCACTACACTACTATTTCAAGTGAATGCAAATTATATTATAAATCTGAAAATTAAAGAAAAATAAATTACATCCTTCAATTGAATGTAAATTATATTATGGAAAGTAAATAAAAATTCATTCCACTACTATTTAAAAATAAAATTTACTTATTACATATTAAATTTTACATTGCTTTACTAATAAAAAAATCCATCACTCTCGTCTAGTTCTTGCCTTTGTGACACAATAAGTGTTGAGTTTATTACATAATCATCTTTAGCTAATGAAAATATTTTTTCAAGGTCATTATATTCATTCAATATCATTGGTGGAATTATTGTATAGTTTATATCATTCGCTATAAATTCATTAATAGATACATCCCTTTCAATTTCTGAATTTCAACTAGTATTTTATTATTTTAATATTCTAGCTGAGTCCATGTGTTTTCAAACATTTGTTCTAGGTACTCTTGCCGATAACATCTTCAATACTAACAGTTTCTATTATTTAATTGTATATATAATTCATACTCTTCAGTACTCAACATAATAATAGAAGTGGAAGATGACATTTTGTTTCTATTGGTATTTATGTTTGGTGTATCATCACCAAGTTAGTCTTGTTTTTGTGGATCAATCAATTCCATTTTACATGAACGCACTTCATCATAAAATGAATTTATGTATTGATGTAACTGTAAATAACAATAATATTTCTATAGCACATTAGTCAAAGTGAAAGAAGTCAATAGATCATCATATGTTTCTAGACTTGTAGTTACACATTTTAAAATTTAACATTTTACAAACAAACAACTTTAAACACGTAACCATATGATTTATTGATTAATTCAAGGTATTATAAATTAATTTTTTAATACAAAAAAGATTGACAATAAAGTCAATATAGGATTAATAATACAAGATAATTAACATTTTACTAAATCATATTGGTGAGGTTGATATAATATTAATGTATATTTTCATGGGATGCTCAGTTGGTTAAAGAGTGACAGACTTATTATAATAGGATAAGAGATCAATTTTTAATAGACACATGTCCTCATAAAAAAAAACTCCTCCCACCCTAATCAACTTAACAGTCAATTATAAATTGACCTCGTAATTTACCTCCTTTTATATAATCTGAGGATGAACTATGAAAGTCCCCAAGGCGTAGCACAGATGGGGAGTGCATGGTTCTGTGGCTGAAAGGTCCAGGGGTCGATCCCCGGGGTGTCACTGCCTGGGGTTAACGTCTCCGCTATGCACTTTCCACCTGTGTACCTGCATTTACCTCCCTCCATATTCGTGGGACCGGCTCTAGGGGGGCCGCTGATGTGGCGGTTCCACATTTTTTTGAGGATGAACTATGAAAGATACATGAGGTAAGCGTAATCACTCTTTTGCTACGACTTGCTACATATAATGTTAATTTATACATCGGATTAATTTATTTATGAATTAGTAGAAGAAAATTTATATATTGTTCACAAGATTTATCAGAGCTTAAAACTTCTCTTACACTATGATTTCAACTATCACTAATATTGTAATTAGTTTTTCTATAATGATAAAAAAACATTAGATGAATATAACAAAGTTGTACCCAACTGCAATATTAGTAAGGGTGCGTTTGGTTAAAGTTATCATATATAACCTTGGTTATGTGATTACCAAGTAATCACATAACCAAGGTTATGGGGAATAAAACATAACCAAATCTTGTTTGGTTCAACCTAGGTAATGCAACAAAAACTTGTTTGTTTGAAGGTTTTAATGAATACCCTAGTTTAATATTTTACCGTATTACCCTCAGTTACAAAACCAACTATACATATTATTATTATTATTATTATTATTATTATTATTTATATTTTTTACTTTTCTTTTTCCTGTATATTTTTTTAAATTTTTTTTAATGTTTTTATATTTTTATATTATTTATATTTTTTTATTTTTATTTTTTTACATTTTTTACATTTTAATTTTTATTTATTTATTTTAAAATTTTTTTTAAAAAAATTTATTTTTTTTTAAAAAAATTTTAAATTTTTTTAAAAATTTTTTAATTTTTTTTAAAAAAAGTTTAAATTTTTTTTAAAATTTTTAAATTTTTAATTTTTAAAAATGTTTTATTTTTAAAAAATTTTTATTTTTAAAAATTTTTAATTTTTTTAAATTTTTAATTTTTTTAAATTTTTAATTTTTTAAATTTTTTTTAATTTTTTAAAAAAAATTAAATTTTTAATTATTTTAAATTTTTAAAATTTTTAAATTTTAAATTTTTTAAAATTTTAAATTTTTTTTTTAAATTTTTAAAAAATTTTAATTTTTTTTAAATTTTTAAAAAATTTTAATTTTTTTAATTTTATTTTTTTAATTTTTTTATTTTTAAATTTTTTATTTTTTTAAAATTTTTTAAATTATTTATTTTTAAAAAATTTTAAATTTTTAAATTTTTTAAACATTTTTTTATTTTTTTTACATTTTAAAATATTTTTTACATTTTTTCATGTTTTTTCTTATCGGGGGTATTTTTGGTAAAAAAAATCGTTAACCTCGGAATCAAGAAAAACCTTAGTTTTCTGAGGTTTTCCGATTCCGGGCTGTATAACACTTTTGCTGACGTGTCAGGCATGGGATATTACTCGGGAATCATCGAATACCTAAACCAAACAAGAGTTTTGTTGATAACCTTGGATGGATAACCAAGGTTATCAAGAATAACCCTGAACCAAACACACACTAAGGGGTATTTGAGATGTTAACATCGCCTACACGGTTTATAGATTATTTGGAATGTTGGTTGACAGAATTTAATGAGTAATTGAAATTTTTTAATCTGGCGTTACAGTTGCTTACACCTGGCGGCCAACCCCTCACTTGTACACTTTCATAATACAATAACAGAGAACTGACAAACCTTTCAACTTCATGGTCAGGAGGGAGACGTGTGGTCAAGAGCAGCTGTCTTATGAGGAGAAAAGGTTGCACTATAGCTATGTTTGTTAGATTTTCTCCAATAACCTTTTCCACGTACAATAAACTGAAAAGTTTGCTAAATATGAAACTCCATCGGAGCAACGATTTTAACTAATGTTTTGTTCTTCATTTTGTCTAACAAGAAGTTGCACCATTCGTCAAAAAAATATTTACCACCACCTCTTCGAAAAATATTCATCTGTTTTTGCATAATAGAAGATCACTGTTTGTCAAAAAATACGATGCACCGTTCTTTGCTTCAAACGCACGTGAGAAGCACCAGCAATTTTTAAGAAAAATAAAATATAAAGAGAAATGATATTCTTAAGAAAAATTCTTAAGGATAAACATATAAATGATGGGACTTACAAATTTTCTTTATGAATAGCTCTAAAATAAAAAAGGAATCCAAAGCTATGCTATTGAACATTCCCAAAACACCTATGTAATTTAGGGAAAACGTATAACGAGCTATGGGGTTTGGAAAATAAAGGATATTTTATATAAAAAAAATAATAGTCTTGCAAACTATTTTATATGAGTATAAAACTTTATGCAAAATAAATGGAACGTTAAATATTTAAAGGAGCAGGTTTTTTTAATTTTTGCTATTTTTTCTTTCTTGTATGTAACGCAAAACTGAAATTTATGGGAAGAAAATACGGAACATATAGGGGGACAAATGTGAAATTGGCCCAGAAGTGAAGAGCTTTTCAATTAGGGTTTTGCGATTTGGTCTCTGCGTTACATTCGTGCCGAGCTTACCTGGTCGGCCGTCGCGATGCTTCACCTTCACTCCCTGGTCCGCCGCCAGGCGCTCCTTCCATCGATCCAACTCCGTCGCCTCTTCTTCTCCACCGGCGCTTCCGCCACCTCCTCAGTCGCCACCGTTTCTCCCGATCCCAACTTCCTGGTCGAGTACCTCATGAATGCATGCGGGTTCTCCGCCGACGATGCTTCCAAGGTCTCCAAGTCGTTCCCTCGTTTTCGGTCCGCCGAGAAGGCCGACGCCGTTCTTGGATTTCTCAGATCTCAGGGCATTGATGGAGCTAATCTCAGAAAGATAATAACTTGGAAACCAGGATTGCTCTGCTGGGATGTGGAGACGAACCTCGCTCAGAAGTTTAAAATTTTGCAGGAAATGGGATTATCTGAGTCTGACGCCGTCAATGTCGTTATGCAGCACCCCGTCATTCTTTCCCTCAACGTCCAGAACACGCTTCTCCCCAGATTGAAGGTTTGGGAAAGTTTATTTGGATCGAGGGAGATCCTCCTCAGGAATCTCCGGAGCTGTAATAGGTTTATGAGCACCAGCATTGAGAATGTGGTACGCCCTAACTTGAACTTCTTACGGGATGAATGTGGTATTCCTGAAGACCGGGTTTCTCGTGTCATTAAAAGGCACCCCGGCTTCATCGTGCAGAATCCTGAATCCGTGCAGAATCCTGAATCCCTCCGGGCTTTGGTAGATAGAGCTGAGGGGATTGGAATTCCCCGTGAATCTAAAATGTTCCTTTGGATCCTTGATGTGCTGCACGGGGTCAGCAGGGAAAAATTTGAGGTCCAAGTCAAGCTCTTGCACAGCTTTGGTTGGTCAAACTCGGATTTCACTGCTGCATTCAAGAAACGACCAGCCTTTTTATGGCATTCCACAGAAGTATTGCAGAGGAAGATGGAATTTTTTATCAAGGATGTTGAAATTAAACCTTCTGAGATTGCTAACCACCCAATCGTTTTAGCATTTAGTTTGGAAAAGAGGTTAATTCCTCGGTTTCAATTGATGAAGATATTGAAATCTGAAGGGTTATGGACTTCAAACATCAAGCTACACAACTTTTTCTCATCGCCGGATCCAAAATTCTTGCAGAGCTTTGTTCTCCCTTACAAAGATAAACTCCCCAAACTTGCTGAAGTGAAGGGGAATAATCCAAACTGCAAATTTATTTGAGTATGTTATTTTATTACTTACAAGCAATTATATTGAACCAATCTTTATTGTAGTTTTTGGCGTTCCGCTTTGCAATCTGATTAAGTTGACGACGATTTGTTTTAGGAATTGTCAGGTGAACTCTAAATCAGAAGATATTTAAGCATGATCAGAGTCAGATGTATGCTAGGCTACACTGCCCATCTGCTGAGGTTATAATTAATCTTAACTTCAAGCTTTAATATCTTTGAAAGCTGAAGGAGCATAGAGAGTTCACATTGCAATTTCCTTCATTGAGCTTTATGGAAATGATATTCTTACCATGAGGAAAGAGTCTATCACCTGCTTACACAAGGACACATCTTTCTTTGTTGCCCCAAAAGATCTGAAAGAAAATAGCTCACCTATCGAGCACATTTAGGTGATATATGTGACGATGCACACTTACAGGGATTAGCTGGTGAAGCATCAATTTTATTTGGTTTAAATTTTTTCTGGTGAAGCATCCTTACAAGGATGAACACTATTGAAGGCACAAAGATCATTGTTCAATATCTCAAGTATATTAATTTTCAAACAAATGATGCTTAAGTTATGGCCAGTATCTGCAATCAGGATATAGGGTAAAAACAGTGTTTAAGAGGATAAACAAATATGATTCCAGGTCTAATTGAAGTGGAGAAAAAGATATACACATACAGGGATCAGGATTAGTTATAGCAAAGATGATTACGATCATCCCAGATGTCTTTGTCTGTTCCTAGATTATGTGAAGAGAAGTAAATCACAGGGTCGATTTATAATCGATCGTCAAGATTTAGATTTAGATTTATAATCACAGGGTCTGAACTCCATCCATTCTTTACGATGTCTAGATTTAGATTGCCGGCGGTATCAACAATCCTGCAGTGATAAATCCGGGTTTTGAATGTCACCTGATTACACAATGATGAAGAAAATTACATAACCAACTTGAGCAGAAGATAAAATTTGATAGCAATTATCAGTTATTTAATTGCTCTACCAAAATTAACATTTCTGTGTGTGTATGCATCCATATATGCTCAAGTCAAAAAGCTTGTCCATTTATCAACAATAAATTGATAAATTATATTCAGAAATAATTGTTGAAAGAAATGCAAACTATTTTTTGGGGTCAAAAGTGGGGTAAATTTCACCCTGCCTGTACAGGCACTGTCTCAACCTCTCACAATGAAGTGGTGGGACCCACTACTTAAGTGTGGGTCCCACCATCCCAATGTGAGAGGTTGGGGCAGTGCCTGTACAGTAGGATCGAATTAACCCAAAAGTGGACCTTACTTCCTTTAATTTAGATAGCAATAGGTAAAAGGTTTTGCTCCTGAAGACCTATTTCCACCTCTAGTAATTTGAATTGTGAAGTGATCATAAAGATGTTATGGTTGTTCTCAAAAGTAGCCGAGGCAGCTTTGTTAGGCGACGACATCTCATACTTAGCTGCCCTCTTAAGCTAGTGTTTTAAAAGCAATCTCGGCAGGCCACTCGATGTGTTCAACTGCTTAATCTACTCGGGTTAAATGGTTTAGTATATATATCAAATAGGCCCAAGTGTCCGAAGTAGATCTTTTCACAGATTTATCCTCTTTTGCTACTGCAAACTTCAATGTTCGTCCTCTTTGCAAGGAGGTATTTATTTTCTATCTTCTTTTACCATCTTATAGTAGTTAACCAAATTCGAATTGCATTTTGATGTTTGAGCAATATGGTTTATAATTTAGGGTTCAATGTTTGGGTAATATGGTGAGTCATATGTAATTGGTTGAGTGAGATATCAAGTAGCTCAAGCTTGATCAAATATTCAACGATAGGAAGTCCAACTGGGAGTTGGAAAGATAAAAGTTTAAGTCGGTCGCGGTTGATCAAAACTTTGGTAATCGAAATTTCAATAAGGAATTGACAAGAGATAAGAAATCTAAGTGGATCGCAGTTAACTGAACACTTGACATGCGAAGGGAAGTCTAAGTGGGTCATGGAGGATCATACATTTGACATTAGAAGTTAAGTCCAAATAGATTATGGAGGATCATACACTTTACCTGAGAAGTGAAGTCCAAGTGAATCAATATACCAGACATTTGACAATAAGAGAAATCTTAATAGGTCATAGTTGATCAGATGTTAGACATGAGAAGAAAAGTTCAAACAAGTAAAAGAAGATCGGATGTTTGGTAATAACAAAGTTCCGACATATTAAGGTTGATTGGTTGTTGGGCACTAAAATTTTTCGGAGGATTAAGGTTAACAGGATGTTGAGCAAAGAAAATCGTAGTAGGTTGAGGTCGATCATATATTAGGTAAGATAAGATTTCAATCTTGGAAAGACTAAAATAAAGATAGCAATCGATTGCACTACAAAGTAGCAATCGACTGTTAAATCATAAACCCCAAATTCAAGCTTTGAGAAAATAAAAAGGAGCATGCTGCTCGATCAATCAATTGATAGGTTCATCAACCGATTGTTAGCTGCATTAATCGACTAATAGATGACATTGCAGTCATATATAGTAATATTCGTAATCGGTTGCACAATCTAGTTTAGCTTCAACAAAAGGCAAACATAGGGCTACTAATTGATTTCTGTTGGATAGCAATCGACTTATCATCGTAACAATTGACTGATGACTTACGTCAATTGATTGATGCACAAGTAAACAGAGTCGTTGGCTCAAGGCAATAGTCGAAATCTCAGATAGCAATTGATTGATGGCTTTTGGCAATAGACTATTAGGTGGAAATATGCCTAAAATAACTTTTAATGAAGTGTCACTATATTTTCGGACCAACAAAAGAAAATTCAAAACAATAAAAAGCATCCAAATCAAAGTTCACTCGTGTAAACATGTTTGTTTTGATTTCTTTTGATTTTATTTTTGTTTTTGTATTTGATTGTATTTCTTTATAAGACACAAGTTGTACATTCAAGAGTATCAAAGAAGGAGAAGATATGGTGGTAGTTACTAGTGTTGTGACCTTGACGTCTGCTAGAGGGAGGTGCATAGTGACTTACTCAAAACGTTTGCTTCCTACAATGGTTAATATGTACAATGAAAAAATAAGAACAAATACTAACAAGAGAAAGCAAACCTAACACATTAATTTAACGTGGTTCGGAGATTAAGCTTATACTCCATGGTTGCCCGTAAGGTAGATGATCCCGATCCGTCAGTGGATGACTCCCCGGAAAATCTTTAGCTATCTCACGTAGCTCCTTATGGGTGGAAAAAGCTCGCCACAAACTCGCACAAGTACGCTAGGCACACAAGAGCACTTTGGAGACTTTAATAGGGGTTAACCACCTCTATTTTTGTCAACCATGGCCAAGCACACCCGAGCTCTTTTTAATATAGCTCGGGAGGAAACACCTAGCTGTATTTTCCACCACTAGTCGACTGGTACAATCACCAGTCGACTGGTCTTAAGTGAAATTTGACTGTTATAAACTAATGATCGGCTACCAGTCGACTGATGAAAACATCAGTCGACTGCTACAGTAATGTTATAGTAATGCTACAGTTCTGCTATACGTACCCTGAGTACAGCCTCTCATGCACTCATCCTTGCCCGCACAACCTAGACCTAGCTTTCTAGCCTCCTTCATCAGCTTTACGTCCCTCGGATGTCTCCCTATCCTTCACGCCTTGTCTTCTGGAACTTTCATTAGTCTTGTCTTCATTGTCGGATCTTCACTGCCAAGAGCCATGCTATGGGACTTCATCCTTTGTCAAGTTACACTTGGACTTACATTGCTAAGACTACGTACTTAGATTTACACCGCCAAGACTCACCCTTGGATTTTCCTCCTTTGCCAAGATTACCCTTGGACTTTCCTTGTTGTACCTGTATCTTGCACACTCACAATATATATCAAATACAATAATAAACTTAACTTAAACATTTACCCAAACATCAAAATCTAGGGTACTCAGATTGCTCCAATAGTTAGGACTAGGTCATGGACATAGTTGTCTATAGAGGTGATGAACTAAGTAAAATTGATCTTGTTTATGTTGTAGTGCGTCGAATACTATTCAAGTTTTTGTTACTCATATTCATTGACATGAGAAGAGATATTCATCCCAACACTTATTGTTTAAATTCTTTATTTTTTCTTATTTATAAGTTGTTTGATTGGATTTATAATGCTCAATAATCTATTTATATATGTCATTGTGCTATGTCTTTTTTATAGCAATATGAAATTATTAATTGTGTGTTGAATTTGCTAATCACTTGTGTAGTTGAGATTTGGAACTTTTTTTTGGAATGATATTTAATTCTATCTGAAAACTGAGTTAGATGGGTGGACAGTGAGGAGGAATGTTGATGGAGGAAGGACTTCGAGCTGGGAGTTGCGACCCTAGAGCTAGGAGCTGTAGACTTATGCACACCAAGGCAGAACCAACAAAAACGTTAAATGAATAGTAAAATAATAAATGTGGATGCGTGTGTGTGAGTGTGCATAGCCTAGCGTGCTTGGTCAATGAAGAGGATCCCCTTTTGATACCATCTCTCATAACCTCCCAGTAATAAGACGTCAGAATATGTCGAATGTCAGAATATGTCAGATGGTAGAGGGTGTACAACAACCTCCCTTTAGGAGAAGGAAGGTTCTTTTGCATGTATATGCTTGAGTAATAGAATATTCTCTACTGAGTAATCGTTATTCTTTGACAGGTTGTTGTGATTTTTTAATAGTGTTGTCTCCCAAGGGGAGTCCAATCGGTTCTGGGGTTGACCGATTGTAAACTAGGAGCTTTGCACATGAGAAGTGGGGAATTGGGTCTTGAATCTCCGACTGGCTATGGGGACGACCGGTGGTAGACTAGGAGCTTTGCACATGAGAAGTGGGAAGCTAAGTCCTGGAGGTTCGACCGATGCTGGGGCCGACCGACGGATGTGTGCTGGGAGTCATGTACATGAAAAGTGGGGAACTGAGCCTTAGAAGTCCGACTAGCATTGGGGTCGAGCAGATGTATGCTGAGAATCGTGCCCATGATGAGCGAGGAACTGAATTTTGAAGGTTTGACAGACACTAGGGACCAATCAAATATATGCTGGGAGTCATGCCCATGAGGAGCGAGGAACTGAGTCCTGGAGGTCCGATCGGTGCTGGGGTCGGGTGAACGTATGTTGGGAGCTATGCCAAAGAGGATTGAGTCACTTAGTCCAAGAGGTCCGACCAGCACTAGGGTTGAGCAGATATATGTTGGGAGTCATGCCCAAGAGGAGCGAGGCAATGAGTCTGGAGGTCCGACTGACGCTGGGGCTAGGAAGATATAAACTGGGAGTCGTTTTCATGAGGAGCGAGGAATTGAATCTTGGAGGTCCGACTGACACTGGGGGCCAAGCAGATGTATCCTGGGAGTTGTGCCCAGGAGGAGCGAGAAATTGAGTTCTGGAGGTTCGATCGTCGCTGGAGGCCAAACTAATGTATTCTGGGAGTTATGCCCAGAAGGAGTGAGACACTGAGTCCTAGAGGTCCAATTGGTGTTGGGGGCCAAACGGATGTATGCTAGGAGTCGTGCCTAAGAGGTTCGAGGCAATGAGTCCTAGAGGTCTGACCGGTATTGAGGTCGGGCGGATGTAAACTGGGAGCCCTACCTAAGAGAAGTGGGGAATTGGGCCTTGGGCATCCGACCGGCTCTGGGTCCGATAGGTTGTAGACTGGGAGCCATGCCTAGGGGAAGTGGTTTGTTCAGATATGTACATTCTGATTTTGACCACCACCTCACCTTAACTTAGACTTTCACTTCATCTTGACTATCACCCCCACATTATCTATGAAGCTACTCACAACGCGCAATATTACAAGTCTCCCCTTCAAGTCTAGTCGAAAGAGGCGCTAACCCGACTGACACCTCCTGACTAGATAGCCTATCGTAAAAGACAAATCACTTTTGACTACTAAATCAGATTGCTAGGTCTGTCGTATAACATCGAGCTAGCGGCTAGCGAGGCAAGGAAAATGGAGTGACATATGATGGTGCCGAGCTAGCAACAGAAAAAATGCAGAGTAAGCAGTCATACGCTGGGAGTGCCGAGCGAGAGGCGATATACGAGAAATGTCGAGCGGACAGCAATACGTAAGTGTTGATCCAGCAACGATTTGTGAGAAGTGTCGAGCTGGTGGTGATATGTAAGTTCCAAGTGGGTGGAGATATGGAAGGGATGTCGAGCGAGCAACGATATTTAAGGGATGCCAAACAGGCGATGATATTTAAGTGCCGAGTGGGCGGCAATATGTAAGGAGTAGCGAGTCAACAATGATTTGTCAGAAGTGTCGAACCATTGGAAATTTGTATGGAGTGCCGAGCCAATGACAATTTGTAAGGAGTGTCGAACCAATGACGATTTGTAAGAAGTGTCGATCTAGTGATGACTTGTAAGAAGTGTCAAACCAACGGTGATTTGTAAGTGTCGAGCGGGCGGCGATATGTAAGGGATGTCGAGCAGGTGGGAGTTATGCCCATGTGAATTGCTATTGGGAGCCCTGCCCAAGTGAATTGATATTGGGAGTAATGTCCAAGTGAATAAGTTACAAGAGTCGAGAACAACCGACTGGCTGGTCGTTGGGCACGTGAGCCATGCACACTTATAACTCGCAGCTAAGGCGAGAGTCTGGAACAGCTGACCGGATGGTCGTTGAGTGTGAGAGTCATGCTCATTTATAACTCGCAACTATGACGAGAGTCTGGGACAGTCGACCAGATGGTCGTTGAGCGCGAGAGTCATGCTCACTTATAACTCGCAGCTATGGTGAGAGTCAGGAACAACCGACTAAATGGTCATTGGGCATGAGTCGTACTCGCTTATAACTTGCAGCTGAGGTGAGAGTCTCAAACAACCGATTGGATGGTTATTGGGTGCGAGAGTCATACTCGCTTATAACTTAAAGTTATGGCGAGAGTCTGGGACAGTCAACCTGATGATTGTTGGGCGCAATGACCATACTTGCTTATAACTTACAGCTAATGCGAGAGTCTGAAACAGCTGACTGGATGATCCTTGGGCGCAAGAGTCATGCTCACTTATAACTCGTAGCTGAGGCAAGATTCTGGAACAACCGACTGGATGGTTGTTGGGCCCGAGAGTCATGCTCGCTTATAACTCGCAACTAAGACGAGAGTCTAGAACAACTGACTGGATGGTCGTTGGGCATGAGAGCTATGCTCAATTATAATTCATAGTTGAAGCGAGAGTCTTGAATAGCTGACCTAATGATCATTGGGAATGAGAGTCTTGCTTGCTTATAACTTGTAGCTGATGTGAGAGTCTAGAACAACCGACTGGATGGTCATTAGGCGCGAAAGTCATGTTTGCTTATAACTCGCAGCTGTGGCGAGAGTCTAGAACAGTTGGTCGGACGGTTGTTTGGTGCGTGAGTCGTGCACGCTTATAACTCACAACTGTGGTAAGAGTTTGGAACATAGGCACGAGAGCATGCTCGCTTATAACTCGGTCAAGCGACATGTGAGTCTAGGATATAGGAGCGAGAGTAGACTCGCTTATAACTCTGTCGAGTGGCATGAGAGTCTAGAATATAGGCGCGAGAGCATGCTTGCTTATAACTTAGGCGAATGACATGAGAGTCTGGGACATAAGCGTGAGAGCAGACTCGCTTATAACTTGGCTAATCGACACGAGAGTCAGGGGCATATGCGCGAGAACAGGCTCTCTTATAACTCGGTCGAGCGACACTAGAGTTTGAAATATAGAGGGGAGAGCTGGCTCGCTTATAACTCGACTGAGCGACACAAGAGTCTAGAACTTGGAACGCGAGAGTATGCTCACTTATAACTCGGCTGGGCAGCACAAGAGTCTAGGACAGGCAAGAGAGCAGGCTCGCTTATTACTCGTTTAGGCAGTACGAGAGTCTAGGACAGGCGTGAGAGCACATTGGTTTATAACTCGATCTAGAAACACGAAACTCTTGGACAAGTATAAGAGCAGACTCGCTTATAACTCGGTCAGACTACACAAAAGTCTAGACTTTAAATTTGGAGAGTAGAGGCACAGTGTATGGCCCGAATGCCTTGGAGAGTGAAGGCACGGTGTATGAGCTGAATGCCTTGGAGAGTAGAGGCACCGTATATGATCCGAATGCCTTAGAGAGTGAAGGCATGGTGCATGCCCTAAATACCTTAGAGTTTGAAGGCATGGTGTATGCCCCGAATGTCTTGGAGAATGGAGGCACGGTGTATGACCCAAATGCAAGGGAGAGTGAAGGCACTATGTATGACTCGAATGCTTTAGAATTTGAATGCATGGTATATGACTCGAATGCCTTAAAGAGTGGAGGTACGGTGTATGACCTGAATATCTTGGAGAGTGGGGGCACAGTATATAACCTGAATGCCTTGAAGTTTGATAGAACGGTGTATGACCCTGATGCCTTAGAGAGTGGAGACACGATGTATGACTCAAATATCTTGGAGTGTAGAGGCTGTTGCACAACGGAAAAGAAAAAACACAGTGCTAACACAAGTAATTTTTTACTTGGTTCGGTGCATTGGTCGACTCCTACTCCAAGGCTCGCACTCGTCGAGTATTTTCATTGGACAATCCACTAACAGTTCAAAAATTTGGTTACAAATTTAAGATACAAGAACTTTTTTTTAAAAAAAATACCGACAATAGTAGAGAAATAAACGCAGCACGTTGTCGGAGTTGCTTCGCGGCGTCGCAGGAGCACAACACGACAGAGCAAGCTTTGGAAGGCTTTGTTGTTCGTTGTTCTTTTCTCCAGGGTGCATCCTCCTTATATAGGAAGCTCCGGGTGCCCGGATCCCTTCCAACCGCCTGGAGTGTGACGTAGCTCGTCCAACCATGAAGCTCCACTTGGCGAAGCGCGTTGGGGATAAAACTTGCATCCCAGGCGCCCGGATCCCTTCCAGACGCCCAGACCCCCGGGCGCTCGGACCTTTGTTTTTTCAGAACCTGGAAAAAATATTAGTCCGAGGTAAAATGCAAAACTACCCTGCAAAACAAAGTGTTAGCATAGTTAAATTTATAAGAGTAATAAAAAGCAGTAATTAGATTCCATCTCATCGAGACTGGAATCTAATTACGATCTCAACTTAGATTTCCGAAATAGATCTAAGTTGGATCGACATCTAATGTTTCCTTCCCGGGAATGCATCCTCATAGTCACTCCTCTCCAGTGACTTACCTCAACTTACCTGTCAGACGTCTGGACTTCGTGCTAGCTATTAGGTCAGCCCGTCGACCTAGCTGGACTTCGTGCCAAATGTCAGGTCAGTCCTTCGACCCGTCTGTACTTCGTACCAGCTATCAGGTCAGCCCGTCAACCTAGCTAGATTTCGTGTCAGATGTCAGATCAGCCCGTTGACCCGTCTGGGCTTCTCTTTCATACTTGGTCAAAGTGTTAGATCAATATGAAACTAATTTAGCCTACTTTGTCATTCATCAAAACTTGAGATAGACCGTTAGTACTAACCGCACCAACAATCTCTCCCTTTTTGATACAATGATAACTTGAGTTAAGTTAGTGAAAAATATGCAAGTAAAAAAACAAGGTTTTTAAGTTAGTTGTTATTTGGTATTTCGTTGATTTGTTTTAACTAACTTAAGCCACCTAACCCTCCCCTTTGACATTTATAAAAAAATAACACAGAAAAATAAGTGATTTAGGGAAGTAAAAGAAAATTAAAGAATTAAAGTCAAATTGACTTGGGAGAGTCTAAAGTAGAAACCATAGAATATTTTACTTAAAACTTTAGCTTTTAACTTTCTCAAAAAAATTACTAAGTTTTAAAACTTAGGAAGATAACTTTGTAATAATTTTTTTTGAGTAATTTTTAAAGATAAAGTTTACAAATTTAACCTAATTTTCGAAATAAGCTTTGCAAATTTAAAACACAATTTTCAAATATAGCATTTTTACAAAAGGGAGATTATTAAAGCTAAGTCCAATTTTCAAATCAAAACTAAGTAAAATTTTATTTTTCAAGACTAAGTTTGTAGAATCCAACTTTTAAAATCAATTTTCAAAACTATGTTTGGAAAATCCAATTTTCAAAATCAACTTTTAAAACTAAGTAAAATCTATTTTCGAAACTAAGTTTGTAAAATTTTCAAAATCAATTTTCAAAAATATATTTTCAAAACCAATATTAAAAAAAAAATTGAATCCAATAAAAACTTAATTTTATAAAGGTTAGTTTAAAATCAAATTAAGAAGATATTTTTCAAAAGCTAATTTCAAAATAATGGGAAATAAGTATGAAAATAATTAATCCTCCCCCTGAATCTAACATAAAAAATTGTCTAACCATTTAGTTACTTACAGACTATCAGAGGACAACAACTTTCACTTTGTTAGTCATGTTAAGTCAATTGTAATTAGTTAGTATTTAACTAAGTTGAATTACTTAACCTGCTTGATGTTTGTTTTATATTTAACGCCCAGACATATATCGATGCAATGAATAGCCCCGGCCCAGAGGCAGGGCCGTCCTGGGCGATTGCCCAGGGCCCCAACTTTGGAAGGGCCCACAAATATTATATATATATATATATATATATATATATATATATATATATATATATATATATATATATGTTTTTTGTTTGCTCTCTTTTCTACTGGTGACTCCACGAGACCGCGATGGCATCACAGCGAGGTTGCGCCTTTGCCACTTCTCTACACGGCTGCACCAACACCTCCGGCACGTTGCACCTGGAGGTTTTGAGCTTAGGATGCGGAGGTTTGCGAGTTGTGACGGTTGCGGGTTGTCATCTACCGATCTACTCATCTTTTTCATCCAAGTATAATTATTTTAATTGATTTAAATTATAGTTTTATTCAGTTTATTTAAATTATAGTTTTATAATTATTGTAATGAAAACATTTGGTGAAATGATAATATTTGAAAATATATTTGATTTTTTGTTTGATTTGAAAACATTAAAATCATTAGATAATAATGAGTTGAGAAAATACTGTATTAATTTAACATTCACTTTTACACATGAAAAGATGTTGAGTTAGATGATTTGTTTACAGAATTAAAAATATTACAAGTAACTTTATCAAATGAGATAATGTCAGCAATTGATATTCTTAATTTTGTGAAAACTATAGATTGTTATACAAATGTTGCAATTGCTTATAGAATATTGTTAACTATGTCTGTTATCGTAGGATCAACTGAAAGGAGTTTCTCAAAATTAAAATTGTTAAAAACATATATGAAATCAACAATGTCACAAGAGAGATTGAATGGATTACCAATTTTATCTATTGAAAAAGAGATTTTAGAAAATTTTGAAATTAATAATATTATAGATGATTTTGCATCTAGAAAAATTAGAAGAAGTCATTATAAATAATTTTTACTTTATGAAAAAAATTAAGGGTGTTTCGCCCTGGGCCTCCTGATTGTTAGGACCGGGGCTGACAATGAAATAAGCATCTTAAGTCCAGACAATCTGCCTATGCATCTCACCCCTTTCTATGTTTGACAATCACAAACAAGGTAATCCTAGTGTGTTGGTGAGATGCTCAAATTCTAGTCCTATAGGAACATGCTTTCTAAGGGTTTGACCTAATTCTAAGGCTAAAATTGATTTTTGAATTTCTAAAAATGGAAAGTTTGAAAATATAAAAGTTTTATCCTAAAAGTTAAAAACAACTATTTTTGAAAACAATTTTGAGAATCCTAGTCTATTAATCAGATCAACATAAGTCAATGTTGGAGTCGAGATATAACTAAGTCGAGGTAAATCAAAACAGGATAAGTCACTATCTGAGATAAAATATAACTAAGTCAAGTCACGATCAAGTACATATGGTAGTTATCTAGTCTATCGGGATGATGATGAGGGTGGTTCGGTCCCCAAGGAGCGTAATAACTCTATCAGCTCAGTATGCCGGGCCCGATCATCCTCTCGAGAGATGGATAGATCGCGTCGAAGGTCGGAGATCGCCTGTCGCACGTCCTGTCGTAAGTCGGAGACCTCCTGCCGCATCTCCCATCGTAGGTCGGTGATCTCCTGCGCATACCTCGATGAAAATCGGAGACCTCCTGACGGAGACTCGTCATAGATAGCTCAAGTCTGGCAACTCGATCACCTAGAGTGCGAGGAGCGGGACGTGGTGCTCGACCTGGAGGTGGAGGTGGTGTCAGGGCCGGAGCGGCCTCGCCGAATAGCGCGACCATAAACTCATCCTACTCTGCCTCCTCCTGGACATCTGGGTTCGGCTGGTGTTGTGCCCCCCTCCGCCAAGATAGGACACCCTCATCATCTATATGGATACCTCCTAGAGAAAAGTTCCTAGATCCTAGGACGTCGAACTCAGTCATGACTCGGATATCGCCTCGGGTGACGTCAAGACGTAGGGAGGCGATATATGCCGTCAAAATATGACAGTACGACATGTGAACTCGAGCGCTGGTGGTAACTCCAGCTGAGTAGATAATAGTCTGAAAGATATGTAAGCTAATGCCTATGTTTAATCTATGGCAGAGGGCATACAGGAGAAAAGAATGAAATGGACGCATCATCGCGATGTCGCGAGTGGTCAACGACAAGATACAGAAGACTAAAATCCTATAGAGTACATAGTCGTGAACTCGAAGGGATACTGACCTAAGCATAATCACAGTGGGTACTCGCTCTCCCCTAAAAAAATACGAATAAATCGTATCCGGAGTAATGTGCGAGTAAGGATTACCAAATGGTAGATCCCTAGGAGGGTAGCACTGAAAAGCGCACGTAGATGGTCGTAGGTCTAAAAAGGTCTGGATGATGGTAGGGGATAGGGTGATATCAGTACTAGCTACCTTAGTAGTATATGTAAGATCATCTATCTTGACTAAGTTATTGTAAAATTCAGCACATAAACTTATGTTTACTGAACTGGTACAATAAACAAGGTTCTGCAAGCTATAGTGGTAAATGACCTCTACAGCTGGAATGCAGGAACGCAAGAAAAACTGTCTATCTAATCACCTAGTCCTGATATGCATATAAATGGTAGACTTAAACCTAATCTTAAGTTCGTCAATAGGGAACTTAGGGTCGACACTAGCAGTAGAGGGTCCATCACTAGATCTAGAACGTTTCCTAAATTATTAAAGAATAACTATACTAAGAATAAATTACATAAATGAAATATTTTAAAAATTTAGGAAAGAAAAAGAATTTACCAAGGCATCGTGAATAAGAATTTTAGAAATGACGACATCGGTTAACTAGCAGCAGCGTAATAACCGAAGAAAAGAGGAAAAAATTTTAATTATCAATAATTCTCTCGTTAAGGCTTGAAGAGAACCTTTGCAAGAGATAAAGAGATGAGGTGCAAGAGGAGTGCCCCCTCCCCAAGGTCTGGGCGCCCGGAGTGCCTTCCGGGTGGCCCGGAAGGCTATACTTGGGGCGTCCGACCTTGGTTTTTGACCGATTTTTTTTAGGTTCCGAACGTTTAAAATAAATTTTTGAGAAAAAAGTTTAAGATAAATTTTTATGCTTGATTTTAAAATAAATTTTAAGTTAATATAAATTTTAAAAAGGATTTTTAAAATAAATTTTAAGTTAAAAAGAATATTTAAAATAAATTTTCAGTTGAAAAGATTTTTAAAATAAATTTTAAGTTAAAAAGGATTTTTAAAATAAATTTCAAGTTAAACATAAAATTTTAAAATAAATTTTAAGTTAAAAAGATTTTTAAAATAAATTTTAAGTTAAAAATAAAAAAAAATTAAGTTAAAAAGGATTTTTTTTTAAAAAATAGATTTTTAAGTTAAAAATAATTTTTAAAATAAATTTTATGTTAAAAATATTTTTAAAATAAATGGTGATTTTCCATTTGGTAGCCTATCGTGTGGTCCGTTGAGGATGTCTTTGATCCTCGCATGGAGTTGACTCGCTGTTTCTCCTTCCTGCATTTTAATATTAAATAATTTGTTTAACAAAAGATCGTGCTTAGTTACCTTTGCGTCGCTTGTTCCTTTATGTAGTTCGATCAACTTGTCCCATAACTCTTTAGCGTTTTGGTGCGGTCCCACTCAGTTCAGCTTTTCCTTTGTCAGTCCACATTGCAGCGTGTTGAGAGCTTTATAGTCCATTAAGGATTTCTTTCTCATATCCGGAGTCCACCGTTACAGGTCTAGTGAGTTTCCGGAGTTGTTGACCGGTACCTTGTATCCTCTGGTGACACTGAACCACTGGTCGAAGTCGGTCTTCAGGTAGACCTCCATCTGCTTCTTCTAGTAGGGGAAGTCCTCCCCGTTGAATAGAGGAGACGTATTGTGTTGAAGCCTTTAACTTGAGACATTTTTATTCTGCACACAAATAAACAAAGAGACAAAAATCCCAAGGCTTGGTCTTGGATTAGCAGTGTGGAATAAAATTAAAGAAAAACTGAATTGGTGTTGCACCAATTCAGCTTAATTACTATGGATAAAAATTTCCAAAAGTGGCAATGATACCAGTTTGGATTTATAGCGTAAAACTAAAAAACGAAAAAAAATAAAAACAAATTTCACCCCTGTTGATTGGTGGTTGCACTAAATCAGAGTACCTGCTCTGATAACACTTGTTGGATCGTGAAAGTCGATAGAAAGGGGGGGGGTGAATATCAATTTAGAAATTCATTGAAAATCGAGTGCAGAGCGGAAAAGAAAAAACATAGTGTTAACACAAGTAATTTTTTACTTGGTTCGGAGCCTTAGTCGACTCCTACTCCAAGGCTCGCACTCGTCGAGTGCTTTCGTTGGGCAATCCACTAGTAGTTCAAAAATTCGATTACAAATTTAAGGTACAAGAACTTTTTTTAAAAAAAATACCGATAATAGTAAAGAAATAAAGGCAGCACGTAGTCGGAGTCGCTTTGCGGCGTCGCAGGAGCACAACACGGTAGAGCAAGCTTTGGAAGGCTTTGTTGTTCGTTGTTCTTTGCTCTAGGGTGCATCCTCCTTATATAGGAGTCTCTGGGCACCTAGATCGCTTCCGAGCGCTTGGAGTGTGAAGTAGCCCGTCCAACCATGAAGCTAAACGTGGCGAAGCGCGTTGGGGATAAAACTTGCATCCCGGGCGCCTGGATCCCTTCCAAGCGCCCGGACCTTTGTTTTTTCAGAACTTGCAAAAAACATTAGTCCGAGGCAAAATGCAAAACTATCCTGCAAAACAAAGTGTTAGCACAGTTAAGTTTATAAGAGTAATAAAAAGCAGTAACTAGATTCCATCTTATCGAGACTGGAATCTAGTCACGATCTCAACTTATATTTCTGAAATGGATCTAAGTTGGATCAACGCCTAATGTTCCCTTCTCGAGAACGCGTCCTCACAGTCACTCTCCTCTAGTGACTTACCTCAACTTACCTGTCAGACGTTCGGTCAGCCCTTCGACCCATCTGGACTTCGTGTCAGCTATCAGGTCAGCCCGTCGACCTAGCTGGACTTCGTGCTAAACGTCAGGTCAACCCTTCGACTCGTCTGGACTTCGTGCCAGCTATCAGGTCAGTCCGTCCACCTAGTTGGACTTCATGCAAGACGTCAGGTCAGCCCGTCGACCTGCCAGACCTCCAAGGGCAGACATCCCAGCACAACCAACTATTACCCTATTACTGTCATTTTTAATTTTCACTAACCCGAACCCCATTTGAATAGAATAATCACATAGCACCTTCCTATACACTTCCCGATTCTCAAAAATCATTCCTTGCATTAATTTAATTTTTTCACCTTCTACGAACTTATACTCTTCTCTATTCAAACATTTGGCTAGCAAATTAGGTTCAACATCACTTTCAGAATCAAAATCAGGAATGGAATCATTTTCAAAGTCATAATTGAAAATTTCACTCCCATTATCACTTTCGGTTTCATGAATGCAATATTTGTTAAACCTACTGTCGTCAACAAAATCATGGTTATTTTCATCATCACTTATCACAAATATATCATCCTCTTCACTTAATTCAACATCATCACTGTTCTCTACTCCTATGTTTGTAATCCCTTCACCATGTCCATTTTTTGCAACTAATCTTGCACTTGTCTTACATTTCACATTGCCTCTAGAAGGCTTTTCTGCATTTTCAGGTCTGGTATCGGAACACTTATTCATCACACTAACAGCATTAGTCTTATCATCAATAATATTTTCATTCAACACAGCATTAAGGTTATCATCAGCATTAGGGTCAACAACAAATATGTTCTCTTATCAAAGGAAAACATAAAGTTATCATCAACAGAAATTGACTCTTCAACATACACATTAATTACATATTGTCTATTATAAACTCTAAACATCTCTTCAACTTTATAATCACTGTCCAACACCATCCTAGTTCGCTATAAGGCACATCACAAGTAACAACCAGCAACATGGTTTTCCAAGCCTCAGGGTCACACCAAAACTACTCTGTAATATCAGAGAGCAACACAACATATGATACTGCATGGCTACCATAGTGCAATATTATTTGGAATACAGGTTTATTCCCAACCTACAAAAACAGACCAACAGTGTAACACCAATACATTCTCAATGAACAACAACCCTAAATTCTAAAAAAATGATTAAATTTTCATAATAAAACATAATAATAGAAGTCCTAACTATCATTAACTTTTCGTATTATCATCACCAAAATAATAATTTTCAAAAACCCCAATTTTTGGTTTATTCAAGCGCTAGATGTACCGATCTCTGCCATATAGTTCAAGTCATTTACTGAAACACATTAAATACAAAAGTTTTATAACTTTTTGATTTCACCAACATTTTCATGCATGTCTACACATATATACATAAGCTTACCATGTTTGTGTGTTGTGTCAAACCTTGATTCTCTCTATGTCTCCTCCGTGTTTAGATCGTTCGGAATATTTTTATAGCTGCTCTCTGGGATGAAATATGGCTGATTATTTGGTCGAGAGAAATTAAGAGTTGATCGAGATAAGTCGATGGAGAGAAGTGTTGGAGTTTGTGTATGAGAGTGGAAGATATAAATGTTATCGATGTCCATTTTTGTTAAAAAAAAAAAAAACATTCAGCTGTGTTAGTTAATTTTTTACTTTTTTTCCCTTGAAACGCAGAAGTATATATATATTTTTCTTATTTTTACCGGTTGACTCCTGTCGTCAATCAATTAAGAGACTTTTTGTTAATTTTGAAATCATGAGAATCATTTCGTACTTTAGTCAAACCTCATGCGGTAAAATGTAATTCACCCTTTTTAAAATTAGGGTTTGCGATATGGTCTGTGCGTTACATTCGTGGCGAGCTTACCTGGTCGGGCGTCGTGATGCTTCACCTGCACTCCCTAGTCCGCCGCCATGCGCTCCTTCCATCGATCCAACTCCGCCGTCTCTTCTTCTCCACCGGCGCTTCGGCCTCCACCTCAGTCGCCGCCGCTTCTACCGATCCCCACTTCCTTGTCGAGTACCTCGTGAATACATGCGGCTTCTCCGCCGACGATGCTTCCAAGGTCTCCAAGTCGCTCCCCCGTATTCGGTCCGCCGAGAAGGCTGACGCCGTTCTTGGATTTCTCAGATCCCAGGGCCTTGATGACTCTAATCTCAGAAAGCTAATAACTTGGAAACCAACATTGCTCGGCTGCGATGTGCAGACGAACCTCGCTCATAAGTTCAATTTTTTACGCGACATGGGGTTCTCTGAGTCCGACGCCGTCAATGTCGTTATGCTGCACCCCATCATTCTTTCCCTCAACGTCCAGAACACGCTTCTCCCCAGATTGAAGGTTTGGGAAAGTTTATTTGGATCGAGGGAGATCCTCCTCAGGAAACTCCGGAGCTGTAATAGGTTTATGAGCACCAGCATTGAGAATGTGGTACGCCCTAACTTGAACTTCTTACGGGATGAATGCGGAATTCCTGAAGACAGGGTTTCCCTTGTCCTTAAAATGCACCCCGGCTTCATAGTGCAGAATCCTGAATCCCTCCGGGCTTTGGTAGATAGAGCTGAAGGGATTGGAGTTTCCCGGAAATCTAAGATGTTCCTCAGGATCCTTGATGTGCTGCACGGGGTCAGCAAGGAGAAATTTGAGGCCCAAGTAAAGCTCATGCACAGCTTTGGTTGGTCGAACTCGGATTTCATTGCTGCATTCAAGAAACGTCCAACCTTTTTATGGCATTCCACAGAGCTATTGCAGAGGAAGATGGAATTTTTTATCAAGGATGTTGAAATTAAACCTTCTGAGATTGCTAACCACCCAATCATTTTAGCATTTAGTTTGGAAAAGAGGTCAATTCCTCGGTTTCAATTGATGAAGATATTGAAATCTGAAGGGTTATGGACTTCAAAAATCAAGCTACAAAACTTTTTCTCATTGCCGAGTTCAAAATTCTTGCAGAGCTTTGTCCTCCCTTACAAAGATAAACTCCCCAAACTTCTTGAAGTCTTGCGAGCTGTAGCTGAGTTAAAGGTGAATACTCCAAACTGCAAATGAATGTGAGGATTTATTTGAGTATGTTATTTTATGACGTAGAAGCAATGATATTGAGCTAATCTTTATTGTAGTTTTCATGCTCTATTATTTATAACTGTTATTGTAGACATGAGAATGCTAGGTTTTCCGAGTTCCATTTTGCAAACTGATTTGCATTAGCAGTATTTGGAGGCATTTAACCCTGTCGCTCATGTCTCAAATGGGGATTTGTCACCTATCTGATCAAAGACCAGAAAAGCTATTCCTAATACCAGGAACTATAATCACTATGACTCTACATCTTCAATTAGTAGTGTTTGAAAGATTTTTATTGCCATAAATAAAAAGAGATGGGAAATTACAATTGCTGTGTAAGTGAAGATGGATGGGACAATGTTTTACAAATTTAAAAGGACTTTTACACCAAGGTGTTCCTAGCTGGCTAAATTAGAATAGATATATAGATAAATAAATAAATATCAAAGAAGAGTGAAGACGCTACTGACACAAAGGGATTCTTTGTCAAGTCTTATAAATGGATGGCACCCTGGGATCGGGGCATTAGCCCAATCAACACAGCTTGTGACACAATGTTAGCTTTTTTTTGTTTCTTAAGATAGCTAATTAATTTGATTGCAGTCAAGATACATCCAACTTTTTTATTGAGTTCCACATAGGCATTGCAGAGGAAGATGGAATTTTTTTATCAAGGATGTTGGGATTGTGCCTTTAGACATTGCTCACCACCCGTTGCCTTTAGGATTAAGTTTGGAAAAGAGGTTGATTCCTCCGTTTCGTGTGATGAAGATATTGAAATCAACTACATATATTTTTCTCATCGTCTGGTCCAAAATTTTTGCAGAAGTATGTGTTCCCTTGCAAAGATAAATTACCCAAAGGACATGAAATCTTGTGAGTTGTAGCTGAGTTTGAGAGGAATATCCAACAGTTGAAGGGTTTATTTGGGTATGAGTTTCTTTTCTGAATAAGCAATGATATTGAACCATTCCTGTTCTAATTTCATATGGTTTGTTTATTATTTCCTAGTGCGTCAATTATAAATTTAACTGCTAATTCAAACATGAGGGTGCTAGTTTTTTCCAAATTTCTTTTTTACCTTCTGTTTGACTTGCAAAGCACTTATTTTAGGAACTGGTCAGAGGAACTCCCTGCAAAATAGAAGACATTGTGTGTTTTAAAATGTACAGTCAATTCTATTTCTCCCTTTAATTATTGTTGATGTGCAATTTTCTTCATTATAAATTATTTTAATTCTGATTTTTTTAAAGTCCACCCATCTTTTCATAGCATATTTAAAATATTTTTTGATTGAGAATACCTACATAAGTATTGATAGTTTTTTAGTTTACTCTTACTGTCATGGAGTGGAATGAAGAATATGAAAATTAAAAAAAAATGCACTGCATTACTATTTCAAGTGAATGCAAATTATATTATAAATATGAAAATAAAATAAAAATAAATTACATCCTTCAATTGAATGTAAATTATATTATGAAAAGTAAATAAAAATTCATTCCACTATTTAAAAATAAAATTTACTTATTACATATTAAATTTTACATTGCTTTACCCATAAAAAAAATCCATCACTCTCGTCTGGTTTTTGTCTATAGGACACAATAAGGGTGGAGTTCATTACATAATCATCTTTAGCTAATGAAAATGTTTTTTCAAGATCACTATACTCATTCAATATCACTGGTGGATTTATTGAATAGTTCATATTATTCGTTATAAATTTATTAATAGAAACATCCCTTTCAATTTCTGAATTTCAACTAGCATTTTAATATTTTAATATTCTGGTTGAGTCCATGTATTTTCAAACATTTGTTCTAACTAATTCTTGCTAATAACATCTTATTGTATATACAATTCATACTCTCTAGTACTCAACACAATACTAGAGTGGAAGATGACATTTTGTCATTATTGATATTTATGTTTGGTGTATCATCATCAAATCAGTCTTGTTTTTGTGAATCAATCAATTCCATTTTACGTGAACACACTTCATCATAAAATGAATCTCCGTATTGATGTAACTGTAAATAACAATCACTTATATTAAATATGTGAATATTTCTATAGCACATTAGTTAAGTGAAGGAAATCAATAGATCATCACATGTTTTTAAATTTGTAGTTGTATATTTTAAAATTTAACATTTCACAAACAAGCAACTTTAAACTCGTAACCATACTATTTATTGATTAATTTAAGGTATTATGAATTAATTTTTTAATACAAAAAAGATTGACAATAAAGTCAAGATAGCATTAATAATACAAGATAATTAACATTTTACTAAACCATATTGGTGAGGTTCATATAATATTAATCTATATTCCCATGAGATGTGTCGTTGGTTAGAGAGTGACAGACTTACTATAATGAAATAAGAGATTAATTTTTAGTAGGCGCATGTCCTCGTAAAAAAAAACTCTTTCCATCCTAGTTAATTTGGTAATTTATTATAAGTTGACTTTATGATTTACCTCCCTTTATATAATCTAGGGACGAATTATGAAAGTCCCCTCGGGGCGGTGTGATGGTTAAGACATGGGATGTTGCCACATGAGGTCTTGGGGTCGAAACTCGGTGTGACCGAGCATAACCTCCCCCATGTCTTAGCCATTTGTACTAATGGCTAGTAGTCACCCGTAATTTACCTTCTCCGTGTTGACCTAGGGACGGATTGGTGGGGGCGCTGGGGGCGACGAATTATGAAAGGTGCATAAGGTGAGCGTAATCATTTTTTTTACTATAACTTACTCCATATAATGTTAATTTTTACATCATATTAATTTATTTATGGATTAGTAGAAGAAAATTTATATATTGTTCACAAGATTTATCAGAACGTAAATTTATGGATTTTACAATATTGGTAAGGGCTATTTGAGATGTTAACATGGCCTACACGGTTTATAGATTATCTGGAATGTTAGTTGACAGAACTTAACGAGTATTTGAAATTTTTTAACCTGGCGTTACAGTTGCTTACACTTGGCGGCCAACACCTCACTTGTACACTGTCCTAATACGATAACAGAGAGCTAACAAACCTTTCATCTTCGTGGTCAGGAGAGAGACGTGTGGTCAAGAGCAGTTATCTTATGAAGACAGTCGGAGACATAAACTGCATTGTTTGCCAGAGAAAACGTTGCACTATAGCTATGTTTGTTAGGTTTTCTCCAATAAAGTTTTCCATGTACAACAAGTTGAATAGTTTGCTAAATATGAAACTCCATACTTCAAACGAAGTACCAACGATTTTTAAGAAGGGTAAAATAAAAAAGGAACCCACGGGAGGCTATGCTATTGAACAGTCCCAAAACACCTATGTAATTTGGGGAAAATAAAGGATATTTTATAAAAAAAAATAAAAGTCTTGCAAATTATTTTATATCAGTATAAAACTTTATGCAAAATAAATGGAACGTTAAATATTTAAAGGAGCAGGGTTTTTTTTTTTTTTTTTTGCTATTTTTTCTTTCTGGTATGTAACGCAAAAGTGAAATTTATGGGTAGCCTTAAGAAAATACGGAACATATAGGGGGACAAATATGAAATTGGCCCAGAAGTGAAGAGCCTTTCAATTAGGGATTTGCGATTTGGTCTTTGCGTTACATTCGTGACGAGCTTACCTGGTCGGCCGTCGCGATGCTTCACCTTCACTCCCTGGTCCGCCGCCAGGCGCTCCTTCCATCGATCCAACTCCGTCGCCTCTTCTTCTCCACCGGCGCTTCCGCCTCCTCCTCAGTCGCCACCGCTTCTCCCGATCCCAACTTCCTGGTCGAGTACCTCATGAATACATGCGGGTTCTCCGCCGCCGATGCTTCCAAGGTCTCCAAGTCGCTCCCCCGTTTTCGGTCCGCCGAGAAGGCCGACGCCGTTCTTGGATTTCTCAGATCTCAGGGCATTGATGGAGCTAATCTCAGAAAGATGATAACTTGGAAACCAGGATATCTCTACTGGGATGTGGAGACGAACCTCGCTCAGAAGTTTAAAATTTTGCACGAAATGGGATTATCTGAGTCTGACGCCGTCAATGTCGTTATGCATCACCCCGTCATTCTTCGCCTCAACGTCCAGAACACGCTTCTCCCCAGATTGAAGGTTTGGGAAAGTTTATTTGGATCGAGGGAGATCCTCCTCAGACAACTCCGGGGCTGTAATAGGTTTATGAGCACCAGCATTGAGAATGTGGTACGGCCTAACTTGAACTTCTTACGGGATGAATGTGGTATTCCTGAAGACAGGGCTTCTCTTGTCATTAAAAAGCACCCTGGCTTCGTCGTGCAGAATCCTGAATCCCTCCGGGCTTTGTCTGATAGAGCAGAGGGGATTGGAATTCCCCGGAAATCTAAGATGTTTCTCTGGATCCTTGATGCGCTGCACGGGGTCAGCAAGGAAAAATTTGAGGTCCAAGTAAAGCTCATGCACAGCTTTGGTTGGTCGAACTCGGATTTCACTACTGCATTCAAGCAACGTCCTACCTTTTTATGGCGTTCCGCAGAGGCATTGCAGAGGAAGATGGAATTTTTTATCAAGGATGTTGAACTTAAACCTTCTGAGATTGCTAAAAACCCAACCGTTTTAGCATTTAGTTTGGAAAAGAGGTTGATACCTCGATTTCAATTGATGAAGATATTGAAATCTGAAGGGTTATGGACTTCAAAAACCAAGCTACATAGATTTTTCTCATTGCCTGGTCCAAAATTCTTGCAGACCTTTGTTCTCCCTTACAAAGATAAACTCCCCAAGCTTCTTGATCTCTCGTGAGCTGTAGCTGAGTTCAAGGGGAATAAACCAAACTGCAAATGAATGCAAGGATTTATTTCAGGATGTTATTTTGTTACTTACAAGCAATGATTTTGAGCCGATTTTTATTGTAGTTTTTCAAGTTCCTTTTTGCAACCTGATTAAGTTGTCGACGATTTGTTTTAGGAACTTCTCAGGTGAACTCCTGATGAGCAGATATTTAAGAATGATCAGAGTCAGACGGATGCTACACTACACTGCCCATCTGCCAAAGTCATAGAGAAACCATTTTTCTTTCTAGTTAATCTTTAGTATCTTTCGAAGCTGGAGGAGCATAGAATTCACATTGCAATTTCCTTCATTGAGCTTGTGGGAGGAAAGAGTCCATCACCTGCTTACACAAGGACATATCTTTCTTGTTGCCCCAAAAGATCTGAAAGAAAATAGCTCACCTATCGAGCACATTTAGGTGATATATGTGACAATAAACACTCACAAGGACTATTTAGTGAAGCATCAATTTTATTTGAAACAACACTTTATAACAGTTACTGAATATTTTTTAGTATAAATCTTAAATCATAAATTCACTACTAAATAATTTCTACATGCATATAGTATTTATGGAATAGCTTTTATATATTATAGCAAGCTACTCAATAGCTTTGTATAAATTTTAAATTCATTCTAAACTCTGAATTTTATAATGTAAAACAGAAGATTAAACTTTTGATTCAATTGGATTTTATCCATTTTGAACTGAATGATTCCCAGGTCAGCTGCAATGGCATACATAGATACTTTTCTTTGATAACCTAGTGCGATGCTGCTGCAATGGCACACCTCCATTCCAATGATCACTCACACTTCAAGTGTAGCTCTATGAATCCTAGCATCCTTACCAGCATGTGGAGACAAACCCAGCTCTCAATTCCAATCATCCTGCGATACAGGGCTATTGGTAGACTGAGTTTGTCGATATCATGATGTATTCAACATGACATTGAAATTCACCGTAATAAACCATAACTCCACGAGATTTAACTAAGTAAGCAGAAACAAATCCTGAAAGGTTGAAGGATAAACAAACACTATTGAAGGCACAAAGAACATTGTTCAAAATCTGAAGTACGATGACAAACTACTATTTCTTCAAGCAAATGGAACATCGGTTTTAGCGGCTGCAACAGAAAGCTGAACTTTTCTTACTGAGCAAATCGCTTAGTCCAGTCGGCTGCTATCTTGTCGTGCTTAGCTCGATCTGTCAAATATAATTGAGCAATACTTGAGTTGCGAGAAGTATCTGCAAGCAGGATAGAGGGGAATAAACAGCATATGAAGAGGATAAACAAATATGGTTCAAGGTCTAATTGAGCAATTAACGAAGTAGAGAATATGTATGCACATACAGGGGTCAGGATTAGTGATGATGGATTTGATGGCGATTAAAACCTTGGAAATTGTTAAAGCTGGACTCCATCCATCCTTCAGGATGTCTAGATTTAGATTGCCGGCAGTATCAACATTGCAGTGATAAATCCGGGTTTTAAATGTCACCTGATTGCATAATGATGAAGATTACATAACCAACTTAAGTAGAAGATAAAAGATGATAGCAATTCTCACTTATTTTATTGCTCTACAAAATTTAACATTTCTATGTGGGCATCCATATATAGCTCAAGTCAAAATGTTTGGACTAGAAGTTGTTTGACCAACTCAGATATTCCTCCAAACAACCTAATATCCTTTGAAGTCACCAACTGCCTACCTATACATCACAGTTCCTACATACCAAACATGGGAATTCCAGTCAGTTTAAGTGACTTGTATAAGTGGTTCAGTCAAATTTCCAATTTGACTTTTCATTTCATCCACTAGAGATGAGTTCAACTTGAAAAGAAAACCTCCATAAAAGAACTTGGAAACATATTCAAAGGATAACAATCTTCAAGGATTCAAGCTGGATTGCAGATAAAATTAATTTTTGTGAAACATGTGCCATGGATCATGGTGTGCTATGGCTGCTATAGCCCATTGGCAGCAATAAGCCACATTCAATACACTTCTATATTGAAGTCATCATTCAGCAGTAAATATGCTTCCTGTTATGTTCAGATGGAGCAATATGACTAATGTTATAGCTAAAAGATCCAGGATGATACTCTTAGACCTGAAAATGCAGAACATGATTGGTTTCGTTTTGTTTAGTTCAGGCTGTACCTTTGGAGCTTTGAACGGATACTCAGGTGGAAATATGATGTCAAGGAAAAAAATGCCACCTTCGTATGGCGATCCTGAAATAAGAACAAAAGATGGCTGTAGTAAATGTTCCAGGCTGAACATTCTAAGGTTATTTATCGTTCTTATGAGAGCTTACTCCAAAAAAAGAAAGAAAGAAAGAAAGACATATAGTCATGAAATTACAACATATAGACTATCAGCAATTAACAGAATCAACAGGCAAGTTGTTCAAAATCAGAAACCTAGAATGTACAAGAAATACTAGCTCATTTCTAATAGATTTTTCAAAAATTATAATGATTTTAGCATGTTTGTCGTCAACAATTTGTGCACAGTTTTATGTTTAGATTGAAATTTGGCAGTTCCTAACCATGGAATGGTTACAAAGTAGTATGATTTCAACAACACAAAACTCCTCCAATAATAGAATGATGCTGCCAAGTGACTGGAAATGGTATCCATCTATTTTGGTGGAATTCCAGATAAAATTCTAATGCCAAAGCAATAGCTCACATGGAACGTAGTTGGAAAAGGAAAAATATATCAAATATGAATTAAAATTCATCTCAATTTGATAGTACAAAATTAATAAAATGATTTTCTCATTTTGTTGTCAACAATTTGTGCACATTTTAATGTTGAGATTGAAATTTGGCAGGTCCTAACCATGGAATGGTTACAAAGTAGTATGATTTCAACAACACAAAACTCCTCCAATAATAGAATGATGCTGCCAAATGACTGGAAATGGTATCCATCTATTTTGGTGGAATTCCAGATAAAATTCTAATGCAAAGCAATAGCTCCCATGGAACGTAGTTGGAAAAGGAAATATATATCAAATTTGAATTAAAATTCATCTCAATTATAGTACAAAATTAATAAAACCCAAGGAATTTTAGAAATACATGATTTTTCTAATTTAGAGGAAAATGTAAGGACTATAAGGAAAGCAGTAGGATGGTTTACACAAAACTAGTGTTAATCTACCAACAGTTGTTTGGTCTTAGTGGTAAGCAAGCGAAATCTTGAGGCTTTTCTGACAAAAGGTTTGGAGTTTGAATCTGTAGAATGACATTAGCACTATTTGGAGGGATTTAACCATATCGCTCCTGTCTCAAATGGGGATTTGTCACCTATCCAATATGGTGTGACAACACCCTATTATAAAAGACCAGAAAAGCTAGTGTTAATCCCAACAAGAACTATAATTACTATTGATACGGCGATAAAGGTGAACCCCTGAAAAATAAGTCAAAGTAAAGAAGATCAGCTGGTGTGGAGATCGAAGTCAAGAAGTGGTCAAAAGCACTAACCCGAGCTAGGGTGATCGGGCCTGGAACTGCCAACCGGGCTTGTGTGGTCGAGCGGGAACAACCAGTTGGACGTGAGTGGTCGACAGGACAAGAGTGGCCGACCGGACGTCCTGATCGACCGTTCTTCGAGCAATTACTTAAGACTTACAGACGAGGTCAAAAACTAAAATATAACTTGCCTGATCCGCTGCTCTATTTGATCGGACCTAGGGGCCGACCAGATATATCACGCCTCTTCGGCAAAAGGGAAGGCCGAGGGAAGAACGAGTTGTTGACTGCATTCCTTGAGGCCGAGCTAGCCATCCCCTCCGAGTGGCGGCCGGACGGCCTAATGCGGGCCCCAAGGACCTGCAATTCCGTACTCCTTCCGGAAGTTAGTGCCATAAAGGACAAAGAATATCTTACTGACAAATCGCACATTCGAAGCTTTCAACCTGTCACATCGCAAAGATTTGCACACTTATTTAAGGAAAGGTGTCAGGATCACTTTATGGCCTGTCATTTCTTAGGAATACTTCAGAAAGTATGTTAATGCTTTGAGATGCGTGCATAACGCAATAGTGACATTATAAAAGGGGGTCTCCATCTATAGGCGGAGGCATGAGATGCTCTATTATTCTACACGCTCTTTGCTATTGTTTGCTTCCACTAGTTTCTTCTCCTGAATCAATCACTAACTTGAGTATCGCAGGGTCAACGCCAAGACCGCCTCCTTGGCCCCGCACTAACGCTCTTTGTGTTGCAAGACAACGCGAAGTCTTCACTTGGTCAGCAACACCAGCTCACCGCCTTCACCGCTTTCAGACAGGATCAACTATCAGTCTACACCTTTAGTTAGTAGTGTTTGAAAGATTTTTATGGCCATAAATAAAGGAGTTGGCGAATTACAATTGCTGTGCAAGCAGCATCAAACTTGGATGGAAGGCAAGTGAAGATGGATGGGCCAATGTTTTACAAACTTAAAAGGTTACACCAAGGTGTTCCTAGTTGGCTAAATTAGACTAAATGATAAAATAAAAATAAATAAATAAATATGGAGTGAAGATGCCACTAACACCAAGGGATTCTTGGTCAAGTACTATAAATGGATGGCACCCTGGGATATGGGCACTAGCCCAATCAACACAGCCTGTGACACAGTGTTGGCTTGCCACATTTTTTTCTTAAGAAAGCCAATTTGACTTATCAAATTCCATAATGCTTGGCATCTAAAAGTGTTCACATATGCAGAGTTTGTTGCAAGAAGGAATAAAGGAGGGATTTATAAAGCAACTCTTGCTCAGCAGCTAAAGGCGTCCATTAAAAATTGTTCAACAACCCAACTTAAAGATGCATATCTAGTCATGATTCCCTAGGATGGATAATCTACCAATGAGAATGAAAGATATAAGTTCTAATCATCAACTCACCATAATGCTATGTTTGTCTAAGCTAAAAGTCTAACATGCCACAAGAAAAACTAATTTGATTATTCCTTCAACCTGTAATCATAATGCTAATATTCTAAGGGTATAGGTTGTGCTGGTGGTTCAAAAAACAAAGAAAATCAGAAACAACATAGTCATTTAACATCTAAATATCATGGAAGGGGACAGCTCTCTTAAGAACCTAGCACATTTCACAAGAATGTTGAACCAATCCACAAATAGGTTTACATGATTGTAGCAAGTGTATAATCAAACTACAAACCCATAGATAACAATCTAATGATCTCAACCAGAAACAGATATTTGTAAGTGCAACGTCATGATCTCAATAAATTAGATGATGACGCAAATAATCCACTCGATCATGGAAATTTTAGTAAATTTTACCAAGTAGCAAATACTAACTAAAAGCTAGCAGTTGTAAAATGTGCATATAGGGGTCTAGACTGTTAAATATCACAGTAGGGATGCAAACTAATTGAAGAAATAGACCTTGGGGGCCAATGATAGTGGAGACCCAGTGGTACAGGTTATCTCCCTTGGGGCCAGCGGAGCAATCTGCGAGAAGAGGGTCAACATTCAACTCCTGCATCTCCTTTTGGATCCTCTTCCCTGAGGATGATACTGATGTAGTTGGTGGCCAAACTCGAACACCAACACCCCCTATGCCACCATTGCCTCCCCCACCAATCCCACCTCCTCCACTGCCATCACCTGAAGGAAGGCCACTAGTAGGTGTGGAAGACCTCATTTTCCACAATTGCAATCAATAAAAAGGGTAAAAAACTGGGAACAGAATAATAAGAATCAACTCTAAGAATATGTCTTGGCTTTGTAGGTTGTTAAGCTTGCTTTCCTAGGTAGAGATACTAGAGGGCATAACCTCTCTTCATATGAAAATAGACCATTCAACCTGCAAGAGGACTAGATTCATAAAATCCATAAATTCAATAGCCTTTTAGATTAAAACTAAATAAATAACTATCCAAGCATTACTACCATGTATCAAACGATAAGAATGTATAACAAATTCAATAATCAAGTGTAAGATTTTCAAATTATTGGTGATACTTCCACGATGCTGCAATGTGTTCCTCGTTGAAATTAATGTTGGATTGTTCAGTTTGTGTCTAAATTTAAGTTCTTTTAAAATTCATTAATTTCAGAACTGATACACCATATTACAAAAAATCATGACAATAAAGCATTTATTCTCATATACATATATGTCATGAATTGAATTCGTAAGAAGAAAATTTGTTTCTCTCTCCTTAGATCCAAATACTAACATCAGTGACTAGTTCCAAAATCAGAAAGGTTCCACCAAGATTCTAATAAAAGAAAAAACAGTAAATAAGCTCTAAAATTTCAGTAATTTAATTACCAAGAGACGGGTTAAGGCCTGAGAGAAACACAATGTGATAGATCAATCATTTTAGTTAGCCCTAAACCCTAATTATTGAATCAAGTAAGCATGAAACTTTGGAATTTAGTTACATAAGACCATAGGATTCTTAATCACCATATATTCACGTTTCTGATTCTTTTATGGCCCACCCTTTGAAGACTAATTATATATTGTGACCATATACAAACAAAATAAATGTACAAGAAACTAAACCAAAATAATGAAAATTTTATGTTTTTCTACTTATTCTATTATAATATGTACATGTAGACGGAAAAAAAGAAGATAAAAAGATTATAATAGAAATGATATGTTAGTGCCAACAAACACATTGCCTCCACATTGTAGGCACCATCATTCTCAAAGCTACATCAAGTGCATAGAAAATCATTCTCAAGCAATGTCAACCATCGTCATCAAGTAAAGCAGAAATTTTTCCACAATAGAAATCCTATTATTTTATATTGTATATTTTTGTAAGCCGTATGACAAACTATAGAAATTTAACAACTCCAATTTATCAGTAATCCTCATTTCCTTTGTGTGCAAAGGAAGATGGAAAAAACTGATGACAAAGGAAGATGAAAATCCAGTAATGGGGATCCAGATCGTTGTGCTCATCTAATTGAAAAGGAAGTTATATGAGATTCGATTTCAGTTTATCAATAAGGTGACTCTACTATAACTAACACTCTTTTCCTTTGTTCAAAATAAAATCAAACATGATAAAAGAAGAGGGTGATCCAATAAAGAGTCAAATATATCAACCCATTACCTGGATTCCAGCTATCAAGTTGAGATCAAAATAATCAATGAAGAGTCAGGCACTTTTTTATGGTCCTTTTCAATATCGTTTATATGAACTCTTAGTAACAACATTTGCTATGAACTTTAGTTGAACTTTGGTCCTCCATACTGGTAAGAATAGGACTCTAGTTCCTCTATGTTACTCGGCATTTCCTATACTTTCTTCTCTTTTGAACTCACATCCCTACTCCATCTATACACTAAATTCATAATGGTAATAAATGTGAAAACCTGGAGGCGAAGAGGTGCGGGCGGAGAATCGAAACAGGCGCGACGGCAAGAGATGAGGGAGGAGGAAAGGAACAAGTGCGCTGCCCGGAGAATGGCAATGGGTGTCAGCCCATCGACGGTAGGTAGCGCCGCCGGCTCATCGAGTTTGTGGAGAAGACGACCGGCAGAGTGTCGCGGACTCGTCCCAACAGAAAAGTAGGATTAATAATTTTGACATCCGAAATTAATCCGGATTCATCAAAAACTTAAATGGATCGGATAATAAATTTGGGGTCTGTGGCTCTCCGACCGAGTTCGAGCCGGATTGGTCTGTTTCAGTGTTGTGTGGGACCTACCACGAGCTGCTACGGTCCGTAATTGCATCCTGTGCCCGCCAATGGTTTGAATCTTTGGGACTTTTTTTAAAAAAAAATAAAATAAATAAATTAATAAAAATAAAAAATAAAAAATAAAAAAACAATTTACTACAAGCCTTAGTATATTTGCAATACGCAAGAATGGCAAATCATGAATTACAAAATGAATTTCATTCAATTTACAGTAAAGAAGCAGCAAATGACAGCTTTAAGGCTCCATTTTACACAACCAGAATGAATGTACAGTCTAGAGTAGATTGAATTGGCATGAGACCCCTTTGAAGCATTGGAGCAAACCAGATTGAAACATTCCAGCAATTTGTGTTGTCAGAGGATTGTGTTTTCGGTTTCCGCAAATTGTTTGTCTGTGGATTCTTATATTAGCAATGTCGTACAAGTATGATAGTATCGATAGAACGAGTTAACGGTTACAAAGGTTGGCAACTGATATGGACTGAGGAAATAGATCCATAGATGAAAAGAATACTTAGAAATCCAACAATTCTGTGCAACATAAAAGATTTTATTGCTGAAAAGAATATGGTTGGTGCTATATTTATTCATATGTAAAAATCCAACAACTTCGAGAAGATCCTACAACGCAGAATGAGCTAGGATATATAATAGGTGGAAATCTTATAACAATGTGCTTGGTATATGAATATACATGATAATCCTTTAGAGCATCTCTAATTCATCGTCAAAACGTCAAATTTAGTATAAAATTAACATCAAAATGCTCCAATCTTAGATGGTGTTGCACTATTCATATCGCCATATTTGGTGTAGGAGAGGATTTTTATTTTTTTAAATTTTATTATATAATTAATAAAATCAAATGTAATTAATTTATAATTATTATTTTCTTTGTCTTCACTTATAAGATATTTAAAGGTAATTAAATGTAATTATTATATATTATAAATTTAAATTAAATGTATTTAGTAGCATATTTAAATATTATTATGTATATTTGTAAAGATTTAATTTATTTAAATTATTATTTTTAATTTATTTAATATATTTTAATTATAATTACATTTATAAATTATATCACTAATTTTATAAAAAAATACAATAAAATATTAAAAAAATTTATATGTAAAAAATGTAAACTATATTACCCATTACCCATATTGCCCTTCGAAATGCATTAATTGAGTATTTATGGGAACAATATAGTGATTCTGAAAGTTAAAGTCTTATAATATTATAATTTCAATTAAGTGTCATTGTTCGTTTTAAATAAAAAATAGTAAAATATTTTATGTGATTTTATAATATTTTTAAAATATATTTATGCCTGAACAATTATGTAATACAAAATAAAAATGAAAATCATAATTTTTTATATACATTAGTTGGATGAAAAATTAACTTATCATATATTAATGAAGTATTAATTTTAAATATAATAATTATTATATAAAATATTAATAAATTTAAATGTATGTTGATAATTAAATTATGAATAAGAAAAATAGAATCTTCTAAAGAATATTCTTTTTTGGTGTGATATGGTGTAGGTGGGTTGAAGCTGAAATAGTGTCTGATTTGAAATTGCACTATTTTAGTATGAAAACTATACCAAATATGGTGATGGTCTTAGCATGTAATTGACACAACAGAATCTCAACTACAGTTATCATCCAATATCCACCGATTAGTAGAAATTAAACGATATCCACCGATAATAGAAATTAAATGCAGATGACTTGATAACTATAACCTAGTCAATTCTGAAGTAGGGAAAAATATTATATATGAAGTTCTATCGGTTTTAAAGAAATGTCTTTGAAGAAGTAGAATTTTCAGAGTTTCAGACAATATATAGTAAGCTTGTCCCAAAGAGAGAAATACTTGATTCATGAGAAATTTAGTTACTATAAGATGTTCAACTAATTAAATTCAAGCATGCCACTATTATTTATATTGCCAAACAGATCAATCAAAACATAGATCTTCAACCTAGAAAGTAGTATTTAATGAATCCCTCCATAATTGAAGTAATTCGATAATAATTTATTACTCGTGTAGTAATTCAAATCATTTATTGTTTTTGGAGCAATTTCTTTGTCTGACAAGATAAGCACCACTCATATTACCATCAAGCATGTCAATTTAATCATTGTGCTAATATTACGGCATCTAAACTCTACAATGGAAATGGACAAAGCTAGAGTAAAGCACTAAGGCAAGAAAGTGCAAAACATAGATCACTTTCTATGTAAAGCGGCCAGGCAGCGCCGGGCAGCGGCCAGCCCGCACCGCCGGCCAGGCAGCCATCGCCTGGCAGCGGCCAGCCCACGGCCAGCCCGCGGTGGCCAGCCCGCGGCCACCCCGGAGATCACGTCGTCGCCGAGAGAGGGAGATCCGAGAGCAGCGTAGAGAGATGGGCTTACCAATCGAAAAGCTTCCACCGCCGGAGATCACGCGGTCGTCGCAGATCACGCCGTTCGGAGAACCCTCCTGGAAATCGCAGGTTGGAAGGGGGAACGGGGGAGAGAGGAAAGAAATGGGGAAGAAAATAAGAAACGCGCGTGATGAGGTATAGATCTAGGGTTTTTAGGCATCAAATATTTTTTGTTCTCAATTTCATCCCTATTTGTCACAAAATCTGGGACGAATTTAGAGAATCATCCCAGAATTTATTTTTTTTAAATAAAAGAGGAAAAAATTCAGAAAGAATAAATACGGATCTACATATATTGGAATTTGATAAAACAAATTTCTATGCGTTCGTATCATTATCCTGATCATAAATATATCCATAAAAATATTTTTTACCAAATATATTGATTTTTAGAATTTTTTAATCCCAATTTAACCTATTTTTGGTGTTAAAATTTTGAATCACTCAAAATAATAATTCAAAATTATGGATGATGGTATATTTACGATCAGGACAACGATACGAATACATAGAAACTTGTTTCATGAAATTTCGATGTCTCTAGGTCAATATTTAAGATTTGGGTCACTTATTTACAATCATTCACTGTACAACACCTTTTTTAGTTAGTAGCAACCTATATATGTTTTAAAAAATATCTACCTAGAGACATCAGAATTTTGTGAAATAAGTCTCTGTGCGTTCGTATCATTGTCCTGATCGTAAATATATCCAGAAATTTTTTTTTGACCAAATATATTGATTGGCGGAATTTTTTAATCCCAATTTGACCTATTTTTGGTGTTAAAAATTTGAATCACTCAAAATAATAAATCAAAATTATGGGTGATGGTATATTTATGATCAAAACAACGATACGAACACATAGAAACTTGTTTCATGAAATTCTGATGTCTCTAGATCAAAATATAAGCCTTCGGTGTTTGATTTTCTTTTTTTTTTAAATTATTTTCAGTTTTGGGACGAATCTAGGGATTCATCCCAAAAATTAAATTATTTTAAAAAAAAATAGAAAAAAATGGGACGACTTAAATATAGACCTAGAGACATCAGAATTTTATGAAACAAGTTTCTATGCGTTCGTATCGTTGTCCTTATCGTAAATATATCCATAAAAATATTTTTGACCAAATATATTGATTTTTGTAATTTTTAATCCCAATTTGACCTATTTTTGGTGTTGAAAATTTGAATCGCTGAAAATATTAATTCAAAATTATTGATGATGACATATTTACGATCAGGACAACGATACGAACGCATAAAAACTTGTTTCATGAAATTTCGATGACTTTAGGTCCATATTTAAGGTTTCGGTCACTTATTTACAACCATTCGCTGCACAACACCTTTTTAGTTAGTAGCAACCTATATATGTTTTAAAAAATATCTACCAAGAGAAATTGAAATTTCATGAAACAAGTTTTTATGCGTTCGTATCATTGTCATAATCGTAAATATATCCATAAAAATATTTTTTACCAAATATATTGATTTTTAGAATTTTGTAATCCCAATTTGACCTATTTTTGGTGTTAAAAATTTGAATCACTCAAAATAATAATTCAAAATTATAGATGATGGTATATTTACGATCAGGACAACGATACGAATGCATAGAAACTTATTTCATGAAATTCCGATGTCTCTAGATCAAGATATAAGCCTTCGGTGTTTGATTTTCTTTTTTTAAAATTAATTTCAGTTTTGGGATGAATCCTGGATTCGTCACAGATTTTGGGACGAATCCCAGGATTTGTCCCAAAATTTGGGACGAATCCAGGGATTTGTCCCAAAACTTAAATTATTTAAAAAAAATAGGAAAAAAATGGGACGCCTTAAATATGAACCTAAAGACATCAGAATTTCATAAAATCAGTTTCTATACGTTCGTATCATTGTCCTAATCATAAATATATCCATAAAAATAATTTTTTACCAAATATATTGATTTTTAGTATTTTGTAATCCCAATTTGACCTATTTTTGGTGTTAAAAATTTGAATCACTCAAAATAATAATTCAAAATTATGGATGATGGTATATTTACGATCAGGACAATGATACAAATGCATAGAAACTTGTTTCATGAAATTCCGATGTCTCTAGGTCAAGATATAAGCCTTCGGTGTTTGATTTTCTTTTTTTTTTTTAAATTAATTTCAGTTCTGGGACGAATCCCGGTATTTGTCCCAAAATTTGGGACGAATCCAGGGATTCGTTCCAATACTTAAACTATTTAAAAAAAAAAATAGGAAAAAATTGGACGCCTTAAATATGAACCTAGAGACATCGAAATTTCATAAAACAAGTTTTTATGCATTTATATCGTTGTCCTGATCATAAATATATCCATAAAAATATTTTTTACCAAATATATTGATTTTTAGAATTTTTTAAATCCCAATTTGACCTATTTTTGGTGTTAAAAATTTGAATCACTCAAAATAATAATTCAAAATTATGGATGATGATATATTTACGATCAGGATAACGATACGAACGCATAGAAACTTGTTTCAAGAAATTTCGATGTCTTTAGGTCAAGATATAAGCCTTCGGTGTTTGATTTTCATTTTTTAAAATTAATTTCAGTTTTGGGACGAATCCTGGATTTGTCCCAAAAATTAAATTATTTAAAAAGAAAAGAAAAAAATGGGAAACCTTAAATATGGACCTAGAGATATCGAAATTTTGTGAAACAAGTTTCTATATGTTCGTATCATTGTCCTGATAGTAAATATATCCATAAAAATATTTTTGACCAAATATATTGATTTTTGGAATTTTTTAATCCCATTTTGACCTAATTTGTGTTAAAATTTTGAATCACTTAAAATATTAATTCAAAATTATGGATGATGACATATTTACGATTAGGACAACGATACGAACGCATAGAAATTTGTTTCATGAAATTCTGATGTCTCTAGGTCAAGATATAAGTCTTCCGTGTTTTTTTTTCTTTTTTTTTTAAAAATAATTTCAATTCTGGGACGAATCCGGGATTTGTCCCTAAATTTGGGACGAATTCTAGATTTGTTCCAGATTTGGGGACGAATTTAGCAACTAAATTTGTTCCTGTTGCAAACTTGAAACAAAATTTTTTTGTTATAAATTTTGTTGGTCATTTGAGTTGAAATTTATTTTCGTTGGTAAATTTGTCTCAATTTTGGGATGAATTATTTTCGTTCCAGACTTTTGTCCCTAAATTTATGTTTTTTTATAGTGATATTACCCCATGATGCCCACACATTTTTTCAGTTAGTTCCAATTAGTTAAGCACCTAGAGAAGGAATTAGCTAACAGCAACAAAAGAAAGCTACACATGATCGGGTGAAAGACCAGCCACAAGGCTAATTGTTATTTGTGAAGCTTAAGTGAAATATGCAAGAAACTAATTAAAAAAAAGAAGCATCGATTATTTCCTGGTGTGAAGAAAAACATTACCAATTCTAGTTCTTACCTTGAGGCCATCGAGAGATTACCAATTCTTTGAGGGATTGCACAGTAGTGGAAGATTTATACGAGCTCTCGTTCTCCCTGCCATCCTGCGAATCTCAGCCCTCTCTTGTCGCGCCCTCTCTCGTCGTGCCCGAAGCTCCTTACAATGAAGCTCGACGTCCACCCTCGCCGAGAATTATGGTTCAGTGAGAAGAATTAGTTGATAAGATGTAATTAGCCATCAAAAAACTGCTTTTTGGTTTGATTATTTGTATAAACTTCTTAAGAAAGCTAGAGGCTTGCAATTGTGGTTTGGACTTACAAAATCTGTTTTGGTTGGAAGTTGAATCTGGTATAGAAGACTGTTTGATGCCATAAGAACATTTGGGTCCATTGGTTATTGTCATGGACATCATCACAGATGTGATATGAATTTGTTTTGTTTTCATAAAATTATGAGAAAATACTCAGAAGGGCTCTCAGATTTTTATATTGTAAAATCTCCATGAATATGTCGGATTTTTTCTTCTTTTTTTGGCTTGTCGTCGTCGTTGTTGTATGTCACACATTGTCTTTACATGGGCTTTCAATCTACCCAACACTCGTATCCATAAGTCGGCATAGGAAACAGAACTATAACAGATTTCTGGAAGGACCCTTGGAAGTGGCATATTTTTGTCAAATTAAAGTGGCCAACCTATTTCAAAGCATAAAAAATTCACTTCATATTTCAGAAGTTTGTGAGCCGCTGGAAGGCTAACAATAAGACTGCTAAAAGCTAGTATAATTTGGAAAGAAGTGCCTTACGTGCAGCCACTGAAACAGGGAAAATATACGGTGGGAATAAAAAAATATCAGAAACACCACCTTAACAGGACAACTCAATTACCGACATAACAAATATTTCACAACATATTAGATTATATATGTTTCAAATTCAATACACCACTTGTAACACTATTATTTCAACTTGAACTAAGATAAAATTTGTATTTGCATTTCAACTAAAATAACTACTTGAAACAATATAACATGTCTAATCACTATCACTAATTTATAAAGAATCAAAAAGTTGTTCTATCTTTTTCAATGTATCTTTCGACTTAATTTTTTTTCAGACTTCAAAAGTTTGTTAACTTCGAAAATTTCCTGTCTGAATTTAATTTCGAAGTTGAAGTTGAAGTTGCACATGATGAAATGAAAGTTTGTGCAAATTTTATATCTAAGTACACTTGAAAAGTTTTTTTTTTTTGCCTCCTCTCTACTTTTGTAAGATTGATGTATGACGCCTTTAAAGCTAGTAACTTGACTTGATGCTTCTATTCATATTTCCTAAATATCCGAATTATGTTCAACAAACATAACATATGTTTTTCCCTAAGCTAAAAATAACATTCACAATTTTGTATAAACAAAATATTAATACTTAAAATAAAATGACTTACTAAAAGAAAATGTTGTTTTGTAAATTTCTTACAAAAAAAAAACAACTGATTTGAAAAAACAAATGAGGTTATTAAACTAACACTATTAATTGATTTCTTAGTAATCACTAATAAAATTACCTACTACTGCACATGTTCAACAATTGATGTTTCATATTGCAATAGAACTGTCGTAGCTACCAGTATAAGACAAAAGCAAAACAATAGAAACAAATCATGTTATGCTAAGAAATTTTAATATAGATAAAAGCAAGAGTAATCATGTAATTTCTAAAAATGATTAACAGGATCAACATTAATTGAGAATTGAAATTTGCAACACAAACAATACAATCCGATCAAAAAGAATAGAATTGTGTTATCTACTGGTATAACATAGATCCAAAATAATAGAAAAAATAAGAGTAATCATGCCATTTCTAAAAATGATTAGCTTATACCGGTAATAGAGCTTCGTCGCAACGAGGGAGGGAGGGCACACGAGGAAACCCTTACTTCAGTCTAGTGAGTGAGGGCGGCTAGAAGGAGGGTGGGGCAAGGGTCGACGTCACGTGTCATGGCGAGGGAGGTATAAGTACCCTGGGCGAGTTTTGATGTGACCAATCGAATTAAGTTAGGTCCTGTTATATTTGAACTTTGTGTCTAAGTGTACAGGAACTTAGGAACACAGAAAGTCGAGCGGAAGACGCAGTGGATAAGAAGGATGACATGGGAAGCCAGTCGATACACTCAGTGCATCTGAGGAACGAGAAACTGTAGAAGAGTATACCGGCGGACAAGAAGGACGTGCACAGCGCTTCCAAGGGATGAGAAGCCGGAGTGGAAGACTGCTCGAGGATAAGGCCGGAATTCGGTTCGGGTGAGCTCAACTATGGATGACCAAAGAAATCACCCAAGTGACTGAAGCAAAAGCCGGATAAGTCAACACAAAGTTAACTTGTCCAGGCGCCTGGACCAAGTCCAGGCGCCCTAACCAAGTATAGGCGCCCAACCGCCTTAGGCCAATACAGGCGCCCTTTTGGAGATGTTGCAGCGGGGATAAAGTTTGGATCCATATAAGCAATAGTTCAGGCGCTTGGACTTGTCCAGGCACCTGGGTACCAGAAAAATGTTATTGTCGGACCGTTGAAGAGCTATTGTAAGTAGATAAGATGCACTGCTAGGAGCGCTCAGACCTGCTCCAGGCGCCTGGAGCTACCACATCAACCAATGGATAAATTCAGCTACTAAACTATAAATAGAGCCCTGATCCAAGAAGTTCAGACAACACACTGTATTCAAATTCTTTCGTTGTCTTTGTGCTTTCAACAACTGTAAGAGGCTACTCTGCCTGCATTCAAGGAGAATGTTGTTGGTGCAATTTGCACTAATGATGTAACTCAGATTTTGCTGAATGACAAGTGGATTAAAGTTAGAGTGTTTGTAGTCTAATTACTTTACTAAGTATGCAGGAGTTGATGAGTCTGAAGGACCTGACACCTGTCTGAAATTCAGCTAGGTCTACGGGACCTGATAGTTGATGCGAAGTCTAGATAAGTTCGTGAGACCCGATATCTGGCGAGAAGTCCGGTTTGGTCCGCGAGACCTGACAACCAGCTGAAGTCCAGTTGGGTCTGCGGACCTGACAACTGGCGGGAAGACCTGGTGGGTCAAAGGCAAGTCAAGCGTCTACAGTTGATAAGTAAGAGGTAAGCAACTGGAGGAGAGATCTAGTGAGGACGCGTTCCCGGTTGAGGGAAATGTACTCGGAGGTGGATAAACTTGACGGATCAAGTTTTGACGAGAGATCGCCACGTGAACAACGGTCCAAGCGTCCAGAGAGTTTCCAGGCGCTTGAAATGGGCATATATAAAGGCCTTTGACCAACGACTTTAGAACGATCTACTACAACTTTCGTTCTTGCACGCTGCTCCAAGAAGGCTCCGACGATCCTGAAAAGTTGCTCCAACATTTAACGATTAAGGAACTCAATTGATTCTTTCTTCTTGTCGGTAACTTTTCAGTTTATAATTCATGTACTAAAACTTTATAATTCAAATATTCGAATTAATAGTGATTGCCCAACGAAAGCTATTGACAATCACGAGCCTTGGAGTAGGAGTCATCACATGCTTCGAACCAAGTAAAGCTTGACCTTATAAGCATTGTTTTTATTTTCTTTATTCCACTATGTAACTTGTTTTATATTGCGATTTTCGAAAAACGTTATTCACCCTCCCCCCTCTAGCGTCTTTACGATCCAACAAATGTTAATGGAGCTTTTTTATTACCTTGGATTAACAATCATCCTTGTTGTAAATAAGTAAAACCTCTTGTCTCTTACTTTTATGTTTGTGTTTATTATATGTAATTAACTAACATATGTTCATTGCTAAGCTGAAAAGCAATAGAAGTTTTAAATTCTAACTTGCATGTTATTCATTTCTCCCCTCTAGCTGACCTTAGCGGGACCAACAGGAGGGAAGGAGGGAGGCCCTGAGAAATCCTAGCTTTGTCGCTACGAGTTAGGGAGGCTTTAAGGGGGCGCAGTGAGATTCGATGTCGCGGGGAGCTTCGTTGTAGGGAGCTTCAGGTGCGATGAGGGAGAGCGTGGCAAGAGAGGACCGAGATTCATGGGAGGGCGGGGAGAATGAGAGCTCGTTTCACTGAGGGAGGGCACCTGTGAGAGCTCGTCGCGGAGAAGGAGCTCGCGGTAAGGAGAATCACGAGGGCGAGAGAGGACTAGGGCTTCGATGAGGAAGGATTTAGCTAGGAAAAGTTCATTTTACGAAAACAACAAGGAAAAAAAATGATGATGACATGGTGAGAAAATTTTGATTTAAAAAAAAAGGTTACATGGACTTGCACGATAGCCTGCACACCTTTATATGAGTGATCATGGACGATATCCTACATCGGCTCATGATGCAATTTTGAGCAAAATTTTTTAATCGTTCTTAAATATTATCTGCATGCAACAACTTTCCTCTCTTTTTTCTTAAATTATAAAAAAAATTTCTCTCCTTTGAATGCATGCACAACCATCGCTGTGATGTTGGTCTTTGAAAACCAACACCAAGACGACAACTAGCTCGTGTGTTTAAGCCGTGGTGCTAATTTTTAAAAACCAGTACCATATTAACAACCAGTTGGCTTTTAAAGACTAGCACCACCTTAGTGCTAGTCTTTAAAAACTAATACTAAGGTAGTGGTTGATATATTTAAACTGTGGTGCTCGTCTTTAAAATCCAGCATCAGGTTAAAAATCAATATCATGCACCAAGGACCAGCGGTGGTTGTGCATGCAATCAAATGAGAGAGAATTTTATTATAATTTAAGAGGAAAGAGATAAAAGTTGTTACATGCAAATGAGAGAGATTAAAAAAATTGCTCAATGGCGCACCATGTTCCCACGTATGATGTCGTCCACGATCGCTCATATAGGTGAGTGGCCGTGAGCGACATTTGACATGTGCTATCTGACACAGCGTTGTGACAAATCCCATCTCTTTCCTCTCTCATCTACCTACAACAAAATAAAACTCTCTTTTCTCTCTTTTGACTGCATGCAACAATCTTTGAATTTTAAATAGAGAGAGAGGGGTGTGAAATGTCTAAATATTTAATAATATTAGAATTCCTTCTGTTTTTTTCCCCTCTTGAATTCTATCGACTGTAATATATTTCCAAATAATAAATTTCAGTAAATAATTGATAAGAACAAAGCCATTGAATACACTGATTAAACCAACAAATAAATGTTGTGACTCCAAAAATTCTTTGCTAGTTTCTGGTGCGAACTCCACCATAAATAAGACATCCAACACCAACGAACAGAATGCCTTTATATACATAAACAAGGCATTGCTTGTTCTGATTAAATTTATCTGATGAACAAAGCTCAGTTTTTTTTTAGCAAATTCAACCTTCTAAGTCGCTTGTCTCGATGCTTTACAAAAAATTGACTGAACTCCATTCCAAATACTTCCATTTGGAGGAAGATTATCAGCACTAGGAACAGATTAATTGGCTCCTAACGTAATGCGACACTATCGTACCACTGCAATGAAAGAATGGTGCGAAACTTCAACTGTTGATAGGTAACTTCTGTTTACCAAGTTCTATGAATGTTTGGTGTGACACTGTTTACTTGTATATTCCAACAAAAAGAATGTCATATACAAGAGTTGCATTTGCTGAAATATTGCAGTCACCTGAAAAAAACCATAGCACATTAATCTTAATCTTGGGTTAGTAATATATGAACAGAGAAATATATTCCTATTCCAAGCTTAACAGTATATTAAATGATCATAATGCAAATTTCGTGATTAGGATAGTACCAAATAGCTTCAGTACTGATAAATAGGTATCACACTAAATAGAAGTATGAACCACAGAATTTTTAGGCCAAAGAGAATTTTTAGGGAACAAGTAATCAACAAAGACACCAGGATAGTTTACATCTAGTTGCTGCAAGTACAAGGATACAATGAGTTACTGGATGAATCACAATCTGGCCGTCAGAGTGGAAATTTCTGAACCTTTGGTTATGTCAGAATTAACATGCAGGTGCTTTAATTTATATGCCTCCTGAATTATCATCAGAAAGGGACGGTGACTGAAGTGATAAATGATCTAGGCACCTAATTAACTGAGGAAAATCTCAAAAGAATGACAATTCAATTATTAGTTTTGTTTGAATTAGGGTAAATGTTTAGTTACTAATAAAGTAATCCAGTCAGCTTGCAAAAATTTCAACAAGTAGGCTGATCATGGAACTTTTGGATGCCATTCACCAACCTTGATGTTTATCCAGCGTAACAAATTAGAGATAGCTAGATCGTTGTTTTCAATTCAAAATGCTTTTAAATGACCAGTGCACCTAGGAGACACGCATGATGTTGTAAACCTGTGACTCTCTTCCAATGAAACGCACGATGATTCTAATTGTCAATTCAGTACGATTTTTAGTTTACCTGTATTTACCAGGAAACACGTAGTTCAGAGATATAAAAAATATTTAGGAATTACAAGGCAAACAATTAGTATCAATGGTAGCACAAACAAAGCATCGGGTAGTTGATGAACCTACCATACCCGCTCCGATGCGCATGGTGAGAGATCTTCCACGCTTATAACTGCTGTCAAACTCTGTGCCATCTGCAAACGGTGCAGTATAGTGAACCTGTGAGACGACAAGTGAATGGGCCAAAGCATAGATCAGTAAGAAAAAAATCACAAGATTCAAACTATCATTCTATCCAATAAACTAATTCATTGTCTTTTGAATGCAATGGAAGAAATCATCATTGGACCAGTAAAAGATTTCACGGTGTATTGTTCATTTTTATTGCTCCATAGATGGTGGGAAAATGTAATATGAAAAGTCCCATTTTATCAATTATAGTTATAGTTCTAAAATGGCAGCGACATATTGGCATGTTCATGTACCACAGTGAGTATTGTCCTCTCGGGACAGTGCGGCGTGATTAAGGCATAAAGTGTTGTCACATGAGATCTTGGGATCAAAACTCGGCGTGTCCGAGCATGCCTCTCCCCATGCTTTGCCACTTGCACTAATGGCTAGTAGTCACCCGTGATTTACCTCCTCCGGTTGGCCTAGGAACAGGTTGGCGGGGCACTGGGGGCGAGCGAATTGTCTTTTTTGCCACATGAATACGACTATGAAGACCTAGTCGTTGATACTAATCATGTCCGAAAATCGTGAAAAAGGCTAGCTGGGGACTTCTGGGTTGATCGCGTGTAGACTTCGCTCTGCTCTACAACACAAGAAGCGTCAGTGCCGAGCTAGAGAAGGGGTCCTCAGCGTTGGCCTTCCGACGCTCAAATCAGTCATCGGAAAAATGGAAGAAAACGGAGCAACAGTAAGCACAAGCATGAATAGTGAATAATGTGTACCTCCGCCGGTGCATAGATTCCCCTTTTATATAGCGCCCCAGCATGCGACTTGCACACGCCTTCAGGGGCGGGCACGCTTCCCTAACTGTCCTGTGAAAAGACATGTCAAAAAAAGTCTCTCTGACACCATACCTTAATAGGACATGCAAATCTCTAGTAAGACAGTAGAAACTTCCGACGTATGATCCACATGTTGACCATGCCTTGTTGTCACAGGCATTATCTCCCAAAGGGATACCTAGAGATATGAGAGAGGTCCCACTGTTTGGCCGAGCGGGGGAGCCGCTCGGCTGGGGATCCCTGCACGGTCGACCTCTGCTGCTTTCCCTATAGTGACATCGTTCGATAGATTGTTTCTGCCCAATCAGATGAGCGCTCTGGTCGTCTTTGTATGATCAAAAAGCGCTAAGGGGGGGAGGGTGAATAGCGCTCGTGGCTAATTCGTTTGTTTTGAGTAAATACGCAGCAGAAAATAAAGATAAACAACACAAAGACTAAGAATTTACTTGGTTCAGAGCTTGTGGCGACTCCTACTCTAAGGCCAACACGTGAGAGTGCTTTCGATGGACAATCACTAATCAATCAGAAAGATTACAAATAGAGTTTTACAAGTAATTAGAAATTTAAAGAATATCGACAACCTTGTATAAGAAAATCTCCAGTAGAACCATCGTCGGAGCTTTTGGGCTTCGTAGAAGCGTTTTTTGAGTAGCTCGAAGAAGCAGAAGTCGTTCGTTGTGTTATTCTCAAGCTCTTGGTCGAAGCTGCTTTTATAGGCTGTTCCAGGAGCCGAGAACCCCTCCGGGTGCCTGGACCACATGGCTCGGCCACTCTGCGAGCCCTATATCAGCTTGATGATAACTTTTGAGTTCTGGGCGCTTAGACTGATTCCGAGTGCCCGGACTAGCTCGAGGCGCTCGAACTAGTTTCGGGCGCTCGGACTAGATTTTTCTAGCCCTTTATTTTCTACAAAATAAAGTTAGTCAGGTAAAAACAATATATATATATATATATATATATATATATATATATATATATATATATATAAAATATGAAATTTGACAGCCTTTGACTGTCCGGTTCTGACTTTGAGTTTCGTCGAAACTCTAGGTTGAATCGACCTCTACTGTTCTCTCTCCGGGGAATGCGTCCTCACCTACTTCTCTCAGGAGTAGTTACCTATTGCTAGACCGGTCCTCCAGACCGACTGGACTTTTGCTCAGCGCCTGAGGCTTCAGGTCTTCATGTTGGACGTCCTCTCCATGACCCGTCCAGACTTCCACTCGGTCCGCGACTACCAAGATTTCAACCTAGAGTCCCTGACTCTAGGATTTTGCCCAAAGCGCTCAACCTGCTAAGACTTTCCGCCTAGGGTTACCTCCTCCTAGAACCTAGGATTACCACCCCCTAGGATTTTTCACCTATATAACCGCAGCTAGGGCTTTTGATAAAAACACTTTGGACTTACTTGCAATCTCATTCAAACTTGTTAGATAACAAATAACCTTAACTTTGAACCCTTTGCCATTATCAAAACCCAGGTTCGATCGTCTGATGCTTCCCACACCAACAATCTCCTCCTTTTGATTATGGCAACAAAAATTTAAAGTTAAGTAAAACATAAAGAACAGGAATGCAGCTTGTAGCATAAATGCACATAGGTGCAATTAAAAAGATGCAACGGTTAGAACAACTTGTTATAGCTCCCCCTTAATCACTTAACTTAATCTTTTCCTTAACTTTAGAATTTTCTAGCTTTTCTCCCCCTTTGACATATATCAAAAATATATACTTTAAACTTATAGAATATGGAGAAAATTTCATAAAGATTGTTAGTTAAGATAAATATTTTGATAAGCACTTAGCTTTAAGAAGATATTAAAAAGGAGCTTAGCTTTAAAAAATATTTTGATAAACACTTAGCTTTAAAACGATTTTGAAACAATGATTTTGATAAGCACTTAGCTTAAAAAATGATTTTGACAAACACTTAGCTTTAAAAAGATATTGTTAAACACTTAGCTTTAAAATGATTTGATAGACACTTAACTTTAAAATGATTTGATAAACACTTAGCTTTAAAATAATTTTGTTAAACACTTAGCTTTAAAATAATTTGATAAACACTTAGATTTAAAATAATTTGATAAACACTTAGCTTTAAAATAATTTTGTTAAACACTTAGCTTTAAAATAATTTGATAAACACTTAGATTTAAAATAATTTGATAAACACTTAGCTTTAAAATAATTTTGTTAAACACTTAGCTTTAAAATAATTTGATAAACACTTAGATTTAAAATAATTTGATAAACACTTAGCTTTAAAATAATTTTGTTAAACACTTAGCTTTAAAAAGATTTTGTTAAACCAAAAAAACTGTCTTTTCAAAAGTAAATAAATATTAAAAAAATTAAACTTTCTTTTTCAAAAATACTTTTAACTTTTAATGGAAAATTTTAACTTTGAAATTTTGAAAAAGAATATTTTAACTTTCAAAGATATTTAACCCTTAACTTGGCTACTTTCACTCCCCCTTGATTAATGCCAAAAATTTCTTTAAGTTTTACAGTCTTAGAGTCCAAGCATGAGTGTTAAAAAGAAATTCAACATAAACATCTTTCTTAACAAAATGTCTAACCTTTAACTACTAGCTGTTTACCATGAGGTAGTAGCTTTCACTTGGTTAGTCAAATTAAGTAGATATTCCAGTTAGTTTGACTAAGAATGGATAACTTAACTTGATTAATTTAATTATGATATTTATTACCCAGACTTATGTTGATCTACAGACATAAGCATTCTGAAGTCCAGGTAGTACCCTATGCATCTCACACCATTCTAAGTATTTTTCATATACAAGTAAGGTAATCATAGTGTGCTTGTGAGATGCTCTGACTGAGACTTAGGAGAACATGCTTTCTAGGGGTAGATACCTAGGCTAAGTCCAATTTTTTAAAAAAACTAATAAAATTAGAATTTTGGAAATATTTTTCCTAGAATTTTAAAACCAAGCTGATTTAAACCAAATTATGACTTTTGAAATAGCAATAGTAAAGAGGAATATTTTTGAAAGTAAACTCGATTCTACTAAGCACATCCCTATTTGTTTTCTAAGTGTACTGAACTTAAGTTCAGGTAAGGGTTTTATGAAAATGTCAACCAGGTTTGACTTGGACTCAACATAGTTAAGTACAATGTCACCCTTAGCTATACTCAGAGTTTGAAAATGTTACTAAGTACCCAGAGTCACATAGTTGACTAATGCTAAGTAAATTAAAATTCAATTTATCGACTAATAGAACATTTCGAATAAAAAAATCGGAACTCAGTTTAATATTACCTATTTCTATTACCTTAAGTGTTCCGTCGTTACCGAATGCAATAGATCCTAGATTTTTTAATTTTAAATTGGTAAACTTCAATCGATCTCCAATCATGTGCCTGGAGCATCCACTATCCAACATCCATTGGTCCAAATCGTTATGTTTCTACACATAAAGTATTTGATTTAGATCCAACTTTAAGGGATTGTAAGATTGATTGATTGGGTTCAACCCCTTATTTTCCATCTCACCTAATCTAGATTGTCAGTCATGTTATATCTATGGGTGATTGTGAGTTGGTTAATTAAATTAGATTAAGTTTAATTTAATTTAAGTTTAGTTTAAGGTTAGGTTTAATTTTAATTTAATTTAGTTTAATGTTAATTTAGTTTAATTTTAATTTAAGTTTAGTTTAAGGTTAGGTTTAATTTTAATTTTAGATTAGGTTTAATTTTAGTTTTAGGTTAGGTTTAATTTTAATTTTACTAATTGAAATTTAGATCCATCTCACCCTTTTTCTAGATTAACAATCAGGGAAGCTTATAGGATTTTGTGAGATGGTTAATGTTATCTTCGATTTAGATTATAATCTAAGGATTGATTTACATTTGAGTTAGACTAAGGTTTTACAATTAGTCAATTTAATATTTATTTCAATGATTGACTTCCAAACTGTGGTGAGACACTAGGTCTTCTTGGGTATGAGATTATCCACTACTTCTAGACAAAGCCTTTCAAAGAAATTAGATATTTAATTTTCTTTTTGAAACTCCTCGGTCTAACTAGTCAAGTGTGAATCAAGCCTAGGTCCTTATCTACCCTAATCTAAGCATGTATAGTGAAAGCAGTAAAACAAGCATCAAACAAATCTATCTATCGATAAAAATGGTCTTTCTATCGGCTCCCCCTAGCTCATAGACGTGATAGGATCTATCAAGGTAGTGGGTTTGATCCTTGGGGACCCAATATTATCCAAATCTAACTTGATTAATCAAGTTTGACTTGGGGATCCATGCTTGGACTAATTTTTTATTTGTTCTATTTACTAGTGATAAGTAAAATCTGTATTTTTGTTTAGCCTTAAATCCAAGTCCAGATCGGTTGTAAACGACTCTTTGTTTTCTAAGAATCAAATCAAGATTCTTGGAACCCAAGATGAATTGTTCCAACATGTTCTTAAGTTCTTTAACTTGAATTTTCAAATTGAAATTTTCTTCCTCAAGTTGTTGGACTTTGGTTGAACTTCCATTTTGAATTGTCTCAGTCAAATGACTTAGTTTAGTCTCCTCCTTAAGGATTGTTACCTCCTTTTGGAATGACTTGACTCGGAGGTTGGATTTAGCTAACTTATGCATGAGATAGTTAACTAAGTTATACAATTTATCTATCTGAGAAGTTCTTACAGTGGGGTTAGGCCATTCAAAAATGGATACGGATCCGTGGTTTCTCTCGGATTATATGTCTGACTCACTCTCAGTTTCTGATTCGTCGACTTGTTCCCGGGCCGTAAGCACAAGGAATCTCGTCTGTTCGAGCTCTTCGTCAGAGTCTTCTGAAGAAGACTCATCCCATGTCGCCTGTAGTACTTTCTTCTTCCTTTGTTTCTTCGTTTCCTTTTGGTTAGGGCAATTGGCTTTGATGTGTCTCTTTTTGTTGCAGCCATAGCAGGTTACATCAGACTTAATTGCACCATCTTATACTAAATCACTTTCTTAATGTCTTTCTTGGTGAATCCTGTCTTCTTTTTATAGAGTTTTTGTACAAAGTTGACGAGTTTGGTTGTAATCTCGTCGTCGCCATCTTCTGAGTTCGGTTCATCTTCAAACTCGGATTCAATTCTGTGCTTTGCTTTTGATTCCCGCGTTTTGCTCGTTCCTGCAATCAAAGCAATCCCTTTCTCGACCCGAGTAGTATTAGTTTGTTCGTGAAGCTCAAATTTAGAAAATAATTCATCTAATTTTATTAAGGAGAGGTTCTTGGATACTTTGTAAGCATCTACCATGGATGCCCACAAAGTGTTCCTAGGAAATACATTGAGTACATACCTGCTTACATCGCGGTTTTCCACCTTCTGACCGATTGCATGAAGGCCGTTCAGCAGGTCCTGAATCCGCACAAGTTGGCTTGCTGACTCACCTTCTTGTATTTTTATGTTATACAGTTTATTTAAAATTAAATCATGTTTGCTTACCTTCGTGTCCGAAGTTCCCTCGTGTAGCTCAATCAATTTCTCCCATAGTTCTTTCGCGCTTGAGAACGACTCGACTCGGTTCAACTCTTCTTTTGTCAGGTCGTATTGTAGAGTCTGGGTAGCCTTTGCGTCAGCCGCAATCCTTTTCCTTGTTGGTGCATCCCATTTGTTGCACGGGACGAGGACTCTGTTGGGACCTTGACACCACTAGAGGGTGGGTGAATAGCGTCTCACCCAAGTCGTCACTTCCTACACTTGTTAGTACGTAGCAGAAAACAAAATACAAACTAATAAGAAGAAAGCTAAACCCTATAAACAATAAGGAAAGACAATAAACCAAAACAAACCGTAACACAAGGCATTTACGTGGTTCGGAGATTAGGGTTTCTACTCCACGGTTATTCGTAAGGTGGACGATCTCGATCCGTCGGTGGATGATTCCCCGAAAAACTCCGGCTAGCTTAATCTCCTTGTGGGTGGAGAAACCTCGCCACAATCTTGATCACGTACACACTGATCACACACAAGAGCTTGGAAGACTACTAATAGGGGTTAACTACCTCTATTTCGTCAACCATATATAAGCACCCCAAGCTCTATTAAATAGAGTTTGGGAGGAAAACACCAAGCTATTTTCCCGCCATCAGTCGACTGATAAAACTACCAGTCGACTGGTTTTAAGTGAAATTTGACCGTTATAAGCCAACGGTCGGCTACCAGTCGACTGATGAAAACACCAGTCGACTGCTACAGTAACGCTATAGTACTGCTACATCAATGCTACAGTAAAACCCTAATCCTAGGATTTGACCCCCGAGTACATTCACTCAGCACTCGTCCTCACCCGTCCAACCTAGACCTAGCCTTTTAGCCTCCTCCATCAGCCTTGCGTCCCTCAGATGCCTTCCCATCCTTCACGTTTTGCCTTATGGAGCTTCCATCGACCTTGTCATTGTTGTCAAGTCTTCCTTGCCAAGAGGTCGCGCCCCCGGGACTTCATCCATTGCCAAGTCACACTTGGACTTACGTTGCCAAGACTACATGCTTGGACTTACACCGCCAAGACTCATCCTTGGACTTTCCTCCTTTGCCAAGATCACACTGGGACTTTCCTTGTTGTACATGTATCCTGCACACTCACAATGTATATCAAATATAACAATAAACCTAACTTAAACCTTTATCCAAACATCAAGACCTAGGGTCACTAGATTGCTCCAACAATCTCCCCCTTTTTGATGTTTGGTAACCCGTTTAAGTTAGAGAAACAATATAGCAATAATAATACAAATAAACATGCAATCTGCACATGCATAAATGATGAAACCTAATCCTAGGCTCCCCCTTCACCTAAGCTCTCTCGCAAAGGCAAACTTATCCCCCTTTGCAAATAAATGAGCAATCGCTCCCATTTCACCTAAGCTCCCCCTTGAACTAGGATTTCTTATAAAGATGTATAGGTTTCCCACTTAAACCTAAACTTCTCCCCCTTTGCCATACATCAAAAAGAGCTCCATCAATATCCCAATTATTGGACTCTTTGACCTCTAATGACCATAAACATCATGTATTAATCTACCATAAGATTACATATATGTTCACTACTCTTTTAGTTATTTTCTAATGATAAAAAATATTTTCAGATTGTATCAGTCGACTATCATAAGTACCAGTCGACTGCCATCATCAAAACGAGCTTACAGAGACATTCTGTGCTCATGAACAGTGTTACAGTCGACTGGTATAAGTATTAGTCGACTATACTCATCAAAATAAGCCCACAGAGACCTTCTATGCTCAAAAACACTGTTATCAGTCGACTGGTAACTGTACCAGTCGACTGTTATACTATTTCAGTAAAAATCAGCCTTTTTAATTCAACTTCAGAAATACATCAGAAATTCTACAAACCTCCAAAAAATCCCAAATTTTATGGAGAGGTCTATTTTATCCATGTATACTTGGAAAATATATATATAAAAATATATTTATCACAGATCCCAAGATTGATACAAAATTCAAAACTAGCTAAATGGTTCAATTGAACCTTGACTTAAAGTCCTAGTTTTGACTTTCTCTTGATGTATCTGCCTATACTAAACCATAATGCATCCCTAGCATTAGTTTATATGGCATCTATACATCAAAAACTAATTTCTATGTAATATGAACCCAATTCATATTTCCATGCATGAAATACTTCCCAATTGTGTCATCCCACTAGGTTAGAGACTTAAGTCCGTCTCCTAACCACTTAGTACATTTGATAACCCTTCTACCATGGGTCCCAAAGGCTCTTCCTAACCTTAGGAATCTTAACCTTAGTCACCTCCCTTGGTGACTCATCCACTATGGCTATACTCACATGATGTATCTTAGTAGACTTTCTCTTCTTAACCTTGGGCACCTCATCCTTTCCATAATCATATGCAACCCTTGCATATTTCTTATCACGTACCTTGGATGATTCTCCCTTGACCTTTGTCACTCCTCCCTTTCCATTGTCATGTGCCACCCTAGCACTTGACCTCCTCTTAGCATGAGAGAGGCCCAATTTGACATTTTTGGATCTTTGACCACCCAAACACATGTCAAGTCCTCTAGGTCCAATAATGAACATATCTAGGACTTTTTCCATTTCTTCAAGCCTTACCTTCAAGGCTTGATTTTCCAATTCCAGGGTTCTAACCCTAGAGTCAACATGTCCACCTTGGACATCCCTAGACCTACCCACCTTCCTAGGCATATGTCTCCCTTTCTTAGGATTAGTGCTTAGGTTTTCACCCACTTTCCTTCCCTTAAGCAAAGAGGTTTGGGTCTTATTAGGTCCACCCTTACTATATTCAGCATGAATAGGTCTCCTAGGGTTATCACCTATATTAATCCTATTTTTATCATTATACCTAAATCTATGATTATGCTTGGATAAATAATCTACATTATTTCTAACAAGCATATAAGAATTAGAGCTTGGATTAAACTTCAAAATAGGGATTACCTTCCCTTTTACCTTTGAAGCTCCTACTTGACTCGAGCTCCTCTTCTTTTCCCATTTCTTCAAGTGTGCCAATTTCTTGAGCTCTCCTCTCCTTGGGCACTTTGTGTGGTAGTGGCCCCACTCACCACATGTAAAGCACCTAATGTGCTTCTTCTCCTTCTTCTTCCTACAACTCACATTAGTTTCTAAATTAACTTTAGTGAGTTTAGGGTTTACCTCCTTTACCTTCTTGAGCGAAAGACACCTACTCTTGTAGTGTCCCATCTTACCACACTCAAAGCATTTGATGTGGTCCTTTGTGCTCTTCTTGGTAGTTGAGGTGGAGGGTTGAGCTTCCAAGATCTCCTCTTCCTTGGATTGTTCTTCTTCCTCTTCACTTGAAGATGTGGATGATTCCACTTCTTCCTCCCTTGAAGATGTGGATGATACCTTCTCATCTTCCTTCTCCTCATCGGATGTTGAACTCTTGTCAACATCCGATTGGTTCTTCTCTTCTTAGACCAATGAGTCCTTCTCCTTGGGCTCCTCATCTTCTTGGATTTGTATAGGACTCTCATGAAGCAAAATTACCTTTTTCCAAAGGTCGCTTGCGTTCTCGTACTCACCTACATTCAATACCGCATCAGGAGGTAATAAATTAATTAAAATTCTAGTTACCTCCTTGTCCGTCTCCGATTGCTCTCTTTGCTCCTCGGTCCATTATCGAGGTCAAAGACACTTTCCCTTTTTATCCATTGGAGCTTTAAATGGTTCCTCCAACGCAATCCATTAGTTCCAATTCATTTGGAACCACATCTCCATGCGCTTCCTCCAATAGTCGAAGTTCTCGTGCTCGTATGGAGGTGGGATTCGGATGTCCCATCCGAGAGGTTCCTCTGACTCCATCTTCTTCCTCTAGTCGCTCTCTTGGCTATTAGTCCAACAAGAGCTAACCTCGCTCTGATACCACTTGTTGGGACCTTGACACCGCTAGAGGGGGGGGTGAATAGCGTCTCACCCAAGTCATCACTTCCTACACTTGTTAGTATGCAGCAGAAAATAAAATACAAACTAACAAGAAGAAAGCTAAATCCTATAAACAATAAGGAAAGATAATAAACCAAAACAAACCATAATACAAGACATTTACATGGTTCAGAGATTAGGGCTCCTACTCCATGGCTGCCCGTAAGGTAGACGATCCCGATCCGTAGGTGAATGACTCCCCGAAAAACTCTGGCTAGCTCAATGATGTGCGCAAATATTATGATCATTTATGCATATTTTAGCGCACATTCACTTGTTTTATACGTACATATTTTTTGCATGATCGTCTCTCTTAGTGTGTACTCATCATAAATAAAATACTCTTTTGTTCAAAAATATGCTCTTTGTTTGATTTTGTGTTGACAGGGACAACTTTTGGAGCAAAAACAACAATTGTCGACGCACCGAAACGAGGTAGAGAACACGACCGTGCAACCTCGCACAACCGTGTGGCCAAACAGAAGGGGGACAGTGCATGGCCGTGCAACTCTTGCATGACCGTGCAACCAAACCAAGGGAGAACCATGCTTGGCTGTGCAAACCTGCACGACCATGCCCCCATGACTAGCAGCCAAGCCTTACATGGTCGTGCAATCCTGCATAGCCATGCCCCAAGAGCAGAGCCCCAGATCCACACGGTCATGCCAATTGGCATGACCGTGCACCACGACCAGAAGAAAAAGAGGGCACGACCGTGCAGCGTGCCCAGAAGCCAAAGGAGGCATGACCGTCCGTGCCACATCCGCACGGTCGTGCCGCAGCGCCGCACCCTAGGCTATAAAAAGGGTTTTAACCCTTTTTCACCCAGTGACCCGTCAGAGGAAAATTCATCTTGGTGCTGTTCCACGCCGTCCCGGGCCTCCGTCTAGCAATCTTTCATCACCATATCGACTCCAGAAGCAAATGATTGGATCCAAAGGGCGCTTGTCATCGTTGGATAAGCATCTCTTCTCTTTCATTCCTCTTGTTTGAGATTGTATGCTAAATTATATCATGTCTTCGGGGTTTTCTCTGGCGTCTATGGAGTATATTCTTTGTTCTAGGATTAAGGAGTAATTGTGGAATGGTGTTGATGTAAGACTCACGTTTGTGCCTTTATTTATTGGATGATATCACTTGCTTTGTTTCAACTATTATGATAGATTTTTATTTCGTATTAATTGATTGTGTAGAAACTGCTAATCTTGTCGAGAGAATACCTTAGATCGTACACCCGAGGGGCCCTAGTGACAGGGGTAACCCATTCACGGACATCTAGGGTGTTTCCTTGAAAGGAGAGACAACTTCTCCACAAGGAAGCAAAAGACCAAACCAAACCCTTATTTTTGTTCTTAAAGACATCAACTAGAGTTGCGTTCCTGTGATCTACCAAGGCGCTCTATTGATAGGGGTTAACCGTAACAGGATTTCACAGGGATCTCCTCTATTTAGTGCTTAGGGATAGTTGCTTTAGCCTCCGACGAATGCATGTTGATGGACATTGAGTAAAAGGGATAAAACGTGATACATTAATATCACCACAATGAAACTAAACTCCTAGAACTCTTCATAACCAAGTCAATCACTTCCTCTTTACTAGTTCTCGTTTCTACTTCCCGATCTTTCTCCTTTAGATTACTTACAACCATTGGTAGTCTAGCTAACCCTTGTTAGAGTGTATACTAAAAGCCTAGCTTTTGTAAACATTTATTATGAAATAAAGAATCACATTTGGTCAAAATATATTTATTTATTAAATATAGTTGTTCAATTAATTTATATTGAAGATAACATGGTGTGTGGTGTCATACACAGAAGATAATGTTATCAGTTCCTTATAAATTATAAACAGTTGTTCACGACCAAAATGGACAGGAACAAACCATTGGAAGGTCGTAGTGTAATTAGGTATTAGTTTATCTTGACTATATAATTACACTAGTACACTTAGAGTGTATTGAGTAGGATCATTTGAGGCAGTTTCTTTTTGTGCTGACTATATAAAAAACGAGACCTCAGTTATTATGGAAGTGTGTGCTCTTAATCCTAATATAATAACAAGCACATATATTTAATATTTATTTCTTTAATTTATCAATTGGTGAGATTTAGTTCGATAAATCAATATGCCCGATAGGTTGGGAAATAATATTACTTATAGTTTGTGTTGTTGATTATAGAAGGAAACTGTGTCCTAGTGAACTAGGTTGACAATGTCCCCGAGAGGAGCTCATAAGGATTGTCATGTTAAACCCTGTAGGTGGACTTAGTCCAACATGATGATAAGGTTGAGTGGTACTACTCTTGGAACTAGATATTAATTAAATGAGTTGTCAGTAACTCATTTGGTTAGTGGATATCCGACATCTTAAACACAGGGAGACTAACACACTCATAATAAGAAGGAGCCCAAAATGTAATTTGGTATTGGTGCGGTAGTTCAATAATAATTCTTTAGTGGAATGAATTATTATTGATGAAATTAAGTTGTGTGTTCGGGGCGAGCGCAGGAAGCTTAATTTCATCGGGAGACCAAAACCAATTCCTCCTCTCGGTCCCTATCGTAGCCTCTTATTTATAAAGTATTATACCCACCTTCCTACCCACCATTAGGTGGCCGGCCAAGCCAAGCTTGGAGCCAAGCTTGGGGCCGACCAAGCCTAAAGAAGGGGGCTTGGTTTGTGGCCAGCCCTTGCTTGGAGCCCAAGTAAGGTGGCCGACCACAATTAAAATTAAAAGGATTTTATTTTTTAAAAATTTTCTTGATGTGGAAGCCATGATTTAAAAGAAAGTTTAAAAATTTAAATAATTCATTTTATAGCTTTCTACAAAAGATTAAGAGAAGGATTGAATATCTTTCCTTATTTGTAGATGAAAGGAAGATTTTAATTTTTGGTGAAAACTTTCCTTATTTGTAAATCATCCACATGTTTAAAAGAAAATTTTAAATGATAAAAGTTTCCTTTTATAACCTACCATGAAGGGATTTTGAATTGGGAAATTTTATTTTAAAAATTTTCCGGAAGCAAATAAGGAAGCTTTAATTTTTTAGCGAAAAATTTCCTTATTTGCTTGAGAAGAGGTGGCCGACCATTAAAGGTGTAAACCGAAAGATTAAATAAAATTTTCCTTTTATTCAAAAGGAGATTTTATTTATGGTGAAAACTTTCCTTAATTGTCATGATCGACCAAGGAATATAAAAGAAGGGGTAGGGGTGCCTTCATGAGAGACAACTCTATTCTTTTTCCCTCCTTCTCTTCCTTGGTGGTGTGGCTGCCCCTATTACTCTTCTCCTCTTCCTTTTCTTTCTTCTTCATTGGCCGAACCTCATCATCTCTTGGAGCTTGAAGGTGGCCGTATTTTCTTGGAGAAGAAGGAGAGAAAGGAAGTATCCCTTGGAGCTTGAAAGTTGGTGGGCGAAAGTTCATCATCTTCATCCTTGGTTGGTGGCCGAAACTAGCAAGAAGGAAGGAAGCCTTGGGTGGTTCTCATCTCGGAAGATCGTTGCCCACACAACGTTCGAGGTTAGAAGAGGAATACAATAGAAGATCAAGAGGTCGTTAAAGTTTACAAAGAAAGGTATAACTAGTAATTAATTTTTTCGCATCATACTAGTTTTTCTTTGTAAGAATTTCAAACACAAGAGACATATGATTCTAGAGTTTCGGATTTGTTTCAAAGTTGTGTTTTTTTTTTATTTTTCGAATTTGTGATTCGATTGTTCCTTTTGGTTAAACCTAATGTTATTTTAGGAAATTAAATATTGAATTTCTTTAAAAGGCTTTGTCTAGTCGGTGGTGGATGCTCCCATACCCAAGAAGGCCTAGTGCCTCGCTATGTAGTACTGGAAGTCGATTTTAGAAATAAATGTTTAATTGAATTTGTAACATAGGTTGATTTGGATCAATAGTGTTAAGTTCCGCTTGCGATCCAAGTCTAAACCATTAAGAACAGATAAGTTAAATTTGGAATCAATAATGTTAAGTTCCGTTTGTGATTCCTAATTTAATTTCTAAAGAACACAATAGGTTGTTTAGGAAAGGTTCGACACTTATACAAAATTTTTGTACAGTGGAACCGGTTCGATATTCCTAGGACCAACCAACAACCCTAAGTGAACCATTGTTAGTGTTTATAACCAGTCCTCGTGGGATCGATATTCTTTATTACTGACGACGAATCTGTGCACTTGTGGAATCGTAACAAGTTTTTTGCGCCGTTGCCGGGGACTGCGTCTATAACATTAGAAAAATCATATTGGATTAGACTCGACTCTATTTTTCTCTATTTTACTAATTCTAGTTTTTACATCTTTTCTCATAATTATATTAGTGACAAATTTATTTTTGTTTCTCTTTATCTTTCTTTACTTTCTGCACTCTTATTAAAACTCTAACTCTTTCTTTTGCACTTGAATTATTCAATACCATGCCCTGGTAAGGTAAGAGCTAACCTTGCAGGAGATTCAACTACCCCACATATTTATCTATTTCGCACTCTCAGTCTGTTCAGATAGGACATGATGTTAAGACCGTTAAAGGATTATGGAGCCCCAAAGTCTGCTAAAGAGCTTGGGCCTATTGTGTTTCCAGAAATCCCAGCGAAGAATTTTATGCTTAGACCTTCGTTCATCTCTAAAGTCCAAGAAAATCAGTTTGGGGGATTAGATTCAGAGAATCCTTACTTGCATCTCCTAGATTTCCACAGCTATTGCAATACACTGAGAGTTGAGGGGGTCCCGACTATTTCAATACAACTGTTAGCTTTTCCATTCAGACTCAGAAGTAATGCGAAGGTTTGGTTCAACACTCTGCAACCGAGAAGCATCAGGACATGCGATGAATTAGAGAGAAAATTTTTAAATAGATACTTTCCTCCAAAAAGGACCGCTCAGTTGAGGGATCAGATTCTGCACTTCAAGCAACCTGATGAAGAAGCATTGCATCAAGCTTGGGATAGGTTCTTATCAATTCTATATCAGTGCCCGCATCAAGGTATTGAGAGTTGGTTGATTCTTCACATATTTTACATTGGACTTTCATTCCAGAATAAGAGCCTTCTGGACGCAGCGACTGGAGGGGCACTCATGAAAAAAAAGGTTTGGATGAAACACAAGAAATAATCCATATTGTGGTGTCAAATCTCAACGAGTGGTTAGGACAAGATGTGCTAAACCTATCTCTACACCCGATTGAAGCAGGAGAGGATATAGGAGGGCTGATGGACGAAGATAAGTTAAGACACATAGGAAATGATGTTGAGGAAGAATTAGAGGAATCCATCAGTGTACGGTGCAAGGATGTACAAAAAATATTTCCTTGGTGTGGAGAGGTCTTATTAAAATCACCGGGAGGTTTGATATCGACCTCAGCATCATTTATGGAGGAGGACTTAGATGATGACGATGATATTGAAAGAATGGTTCAAGAAATTGAGGGAACGCCAGAGGAAGTCATGGTAAACGAGGAAATAAGGTTATTAGAACAGGAACCAACCTTGCCTGAGATTGTACCACCTCAAGTAGAGCTAAAACCTCTGCCGCCCAACCTTAAATGTGCGTTCCTTGGTCCAAATTCCACCTTCCCAGTAATAATTAATACAAATTTGACTGAGATGGAGACACAAAAATTGCTCAAGGAGCTGAGAGCGCACAGAAAATCAATCGGATACACCATTGATAACATAAAGGGAATCAACCCTTCGATCTGCATGCACAAAATTCTGCTCGAAGAAGGATACAAAAATTTGATTGAACATCAAAGAAGGCTAAATCTGAATTTGAAAGAAGTTATGAAGAAAGAAGTATTGAAACTTCTAGACGCCGGAATTATTTATCCTATATCGGATAGTGAGTGGGTAAGTCCGGTCCATGTGGTCCCTAAGAGAGGGAGAATGACAGTGGTCAGAAATGAAAACAACGAATTGATTCCAATAAGGGCAGTTACAGGATGACGGATGTGTATTGATTATAGGAAGCTAAATAAGGAGACTAGGAAATATCATTTTCCCTTACCATTCATTGATGAGATGCTAGAAAGATTGGCGAAACATTCTTATTTTTACTATCTAGATGGATACTCTGGCTTCTTTCAAATTCCAATACATCCCCTAGATCAAGAAAAGACCACTTTCACATGCCCTTTTGGTACCTATGCTTATCGATGAATGCCGTTTGGACTCTACAATGCACCAACTACATTTCAGCGATGTATGATGCCAATATTTTCAGATTTTACAAAAAAAATTATGGAGGTATTTATGGATGATTTCTCAGTCTATGGGAATAACTTCGACTCTTGTCTTCGGAATCTTTCTAAAGTACTCCAGAGATGTGAAGATGTGAACTTAGTTCTGAACTGGAAAAAATATCACTTCATGGTCAAAGAGGGAATTGTTCTAGGACTTAAGATTTTAGAACGAGGAATTGAGGTAGATAAATCCAAAATAGAGACAATTGAGAAACTACCTCCACCTCTTAACGTAAAAGGGGTTAGGAGCTTTCTAGGGCATGCTGGATTTTACAAGCATTTCTCAAAAATTTCCAAGCCACTAACTAACCTGTTGATCAAAGATGCTGAATTCTGTTTTGATGATGACTGCAATGAGGCATTTAAGAAAATCAAGAGTGCTCTCATCTCAACTCCCGTAATTCAAGCTCCAGACTGGGAACTCCCATTCGAAATCATGTGCGACGCTAGTGACTTTGTAGTGGGTGTAGTTTTAGGACAAAGAAAGGACAAAGTACTGCATGCAATCCACTATGCGAGCAAGACATTGGATGCAACCCAAATGAATTAGTCTACCACTGAAAAGGAATTATTTCCCATAGTATTTGCAATTGACAAGTTCAGGTCCTAGGGCTCAAAAGTGATAGTGTATTCTGATCATGCTGCCATAAGATATTTGCTTAATAAGAAAGATGTCAAATCTCGTTTGATTAGGTGGATCTTGCTCCTTCAAGAATTTAATCTCGAAATTAGAGACAAGAAAGGGGCTGAAAATATTGTGGCAGATCATCTGTCCAGAGTATGGATGAATGGGCAGAAAGATGTGGGTTTTGACCCACCCATAAATGATGTTTTCCCTGACGAGCATCTGTTGGCAGTAAATTCTGAGAAAGTTCCTTGGTATGCGGATTTTGTAACTATCTCGCAAGTGGAGTACTTCCCCCAAACTTCACCTGGCAGCAAAAGAAGAAATTTTTCTCAAATATCAAACACTACATATGGGATGAACCACTGCTTTTTAGGAAATGCGAAGATACAATCTACCGAAGATGTGTACTGGAAGACGAAATCAAGGGCATTTTATTACACTGTCACTTATCATCCTACAGCGGACATTTAGGGGTGTCAAAAATAGTTGCAAAGATTTTACAAGCAGGTTTTTTCTGGCCAAGTCTATTTAAAGACACGAAAAATTTTGTGTAGTCCTGCGACCAATGTCAAAAGACTGGAAACATCACTAGGAGAAACGAGATGCCACAAAATAACATCCTCGAAGTGGAACTGTTTGATGTATGGGGAGTAGACTTTATGGGACCCTTTCCCTCCTCATGTGGAAACAATTATATCTTAGTGGCGGTGGACTATGTATCAAAATGGGTAGAAGCCATAGCTTCTCCTGCTAATGATGCCAAAACAGTAATCAAACTGTTTAAAAAGGTGATCTTTCCACGATTCGGTGTACCTAGGGCAGTTATTAGCGACAGGGGTTCACACTTCATTGAAAAGCATTTTGAAAATCTGCTAAGGAAATACGGAGTGAGCCACAAAGTAGCGACACCCTATCATCTCCAGACCAATGGACAAGTTGAAATTTCCAACCGGGAGATCAAAGCAATATTAGAAAAGACAGTGTCCAATTCTCGCAAAGACTGGTAATTGAAATTGGATGATGCTTTATGGGCATACCGTACTGCTTTTAAGACTCCAATCGGTATGACTCCATTCCGACTTGTGTATGGAAAGCCATGTCATCTTCCAGTAGAGTTAGAACACAAGACTTATTGGGTGATAAAACAACTTAACATGGACCTGAAGTTAGCAGGAGATAAAAGGAAACTCCAATTAAATGAGCTTGATGAGTTGAGGATGGATGCCTATGAACATGCCAAGTCCTACAAAGAGAGAATGAAGAGATGGCATAATCAACATATCATGCGGATAGAATTCAAGGAAGGAGACTTAGTGTTATTGTTTAATTCAAGATTGAAGTTTTTTCCTGGAAAGTTAAAATCGAGATGGACAGGACCATTCCAAGTAAAAAAGGTTTACCCGTTCGGAGCGGTGGACATTTGGAGCAAAGATCGTGGAGAATTTAAAGTAAACGGGCAGCGTTTAAAAAAATACCTCCACGATGTGTCGACAGAGGAAGATATGTTGATATACTTCTTGGATCTGCACCCACCTGAATGAGTTAAAACGGGGTCGAGCTAAAGACCTAAAATAAGCGCTTCTTGGGAGGCAACCTAAGAGTTTTTCATTTTGATTCATTATTTCATTTATCATTTTATTTATTTAGTAAGATTAGTCGAGTATTATCATTTTTGGGTATTCATTTTCAGGATGTGCATAACCTCCACGAGCTGGCCGTGAGCATTTCATGGACGTGGAGGAGTCAGAGGAGCCAAAATGACGAAAGGCGAGTCACCGTGAGCTTAAAGGAGTCGGTCGTGTGACCTCATACGACCGTGCGAAGCCAACAGGGGGATAAAAGCCATTGGTCGTGCAACCTTGCACAACCGTGTGGCTTGTGCAGAGAGGAGAAAGACACGGGCTGTGCCAATTGGCACGACCGTGTGAGATCACCAGTGAAGAAGGAGACACTGGCCGTGCCAATTGGCATGACCGTGCAATCAAGGCAGAGAAGAAGCAGGTGCAGGCCATGCCAACCGGCATGGCCGTGCGACTTTGGCCGAAGGGAGAAGAAAGAGGGTCGTGCCAATTGGCACGATCGTGCTCACCAGGCCGTGTCTATAATACAAGATAGTGCCCCTACCCGTGTGCGTTGACAACTCCTCTAAAAAAACCCTAATTTCCACCTCCTTCTCTCCCAAAAGCTTTCTCCTCCCCACCACACCTCATCAAACCCCCAATCCCCACCTCTAAAGCTCATCTTTACTTAGATCTACCTCTAGATCTAATACTTCTTCAAGCCACAAATATGGAAATAGAGAAGCAACTCCATTATTTTGCTTCTTTCTCCTCCTCTTCCATCCTCAAGATCCATCTCCACCAACAAGAAATTCCTCAAAGTTACCTTGCACATTATGTCGCAAATCTTAAAGAGACTTCATCGAGGAAGCAGTGGATCTGGTGAAGGAGATGCGCCGGAAAGCGACAAAGGGAAGGCTTCTTCTTCAAAATGCAAAGGAAAAAGGGTGACACGCAACGAAGGTAACGAAAACAAATTTAATATTATTTTTAGAAATCGTGATCATAAAGCTAGATTTGATACCTTGTCGCTAGGAAAATTTTATGCACTAGATATATGGATCCCTCTACTTTGGACACACTAGGAATTAGGGATGACGTGGATTGGATGATTGGTACTAGGAGGATATTATGTACACTCATTTATCGACTTACCCCCGCCTAGTCCTTGAATTTTTAAGCTCAATTGATGTTAAATTTTTGTCTGAGAATGACTATGTAGGGGTCATAACTTTTAGATTGATGAATAAAGAAGTTTGGTGGACATTTAGCGATTTTAATAATTATTTTGGTTTACCTACTGGTGGTGCCCATAGATTTGATGATCAAATGGAATATAATGAATTTTGGATGTCAATAACTGGATCGGAGAGCCCTTACGAACCTTCTAGAGCTAAGGCATCCCGCATGCAGAACCTGACCTTTAGATACCTTCACCGAGTGATGAGCAAAATGATCTTTGGTCGAGGAGAGAGTGATGGGGTGGTTAGAAAAGTAGAGCTCTATTCTCTTTGGGTGATGTTGAATAAAGTGGATTTTGATTTTGGATTTTATTTCATACAAAATTTGTTGAGGGCAATTAAAGCATCTTCGGGGATGATAGTGTTTGGTGGATTGATCACCCAAATTGCACTCGATATGGGTTGTGAGCTTGATGGATTAGAGGTTATTCATGGCAATGATAAGATCGACATCAACTCTTGTCTTGCAATGAAAATGATTTGTCGGGATGAGAATGAGTTCGCCTTCCCTAGGAACAATGGTTTTCCATTACCCCTTCCTTGCCCCGAGCGCACTTCAGTTCGCAACCCCTCGAACTGGGTGATTACTGACTTAAACCCCGAGACTGTTTCCTCCATTATAGAAGATACCGAGTACCACCAAGAGCCTTCGTCATTAGGATTCCCGCAACCTTCCGGATATCTGGAACCTCCTAGGCACTCTTTTGCCTATGGTAAGGACCTTCTAGATTTATTTTTTCTGACTTCCGTGCCTCCTTAGATTCCCTTCATGAGATGCAGAATGTCCAACAACAATTGTTGGAGGGTCGTTTTAAGCTATCTGACGACCAGTTTAGGGAGGTACGAGATAATTTTTAGTTCACTAGAGATTTTCATAGTCAAGTGTCAGGATTTGTTCAGGATTATGAGGTTGACCAGGAAAGAATGAGGAATTTTATGGATGATATGGATATTATTAGACAACAAGTATACGCTCTTTATCAATATCATCAACACATTGGCCATCTTCTTGGTATGCCTAGATTTCCCTCCGGTACACATCAGAGACCCCCTTATCCCCCACCCCCGCCACCATATTGATTTCATCGGGACGATGAAAAGTCTAAGTCTGGGGGGGGGGGGGTTATTGTGTCTGCACAACCTGAGTCGAGTCGAATTTTTCTTTTCTTTTTGCATATTTTATTTAGTTTACTTTGTTTTATTTAGTCTTGCTCTGTTTACTCACATTTTATTGTTAGGACCAAAAGTAGCTAGAGGGGGGGGGGGGGTGAATAGCTCGTCGCGCTTCGCTCGTTGCTCGGCGTTGCTTGTTCCTTCAAAGATGTGCAGCGGAAAATACAGAAACAAACACACAACGCTAACACGGTTGGTTTTACTTGGTATCCACCTCACAAGAGGTGACTAATCCAAGGATCCACACCAACACACACACCCTCCACTAAATAAAACTCTCCTTTATGGTAACTACCAAGGGCGGAGAAGCCCTACAAGACTCAATACAAGAAGAGAGGGAAAGGATACAAGAAATACAAGCTTACAAGCTTACAATGAGTACAAAACCCTAACCCTAGCTTCTCTTCTTGGCTTTGATCCGCCTCTTGACTTGGAGAGCTTCCAAGATCCTTCAAGAACTGGTGATCTGAGCTTTGTGAGCGCTGTGGAGGAGTTGGAGAGAGCTCTGGAGTGAATCAGTGAAGGATTGCCGCAGCCATCGAGCGCAGCGGCTATAACCAGCGCTAACGGTCGGATCCCGATCGATTCAATGTTCCCAATCGATCGGGAGGCTTTGGATCGATCCACGGATCGATCCAGGCGCTTTTCATAAGCGCTGGATCGATCCACGGATCGATCCGGCGCTTATCAACAGCGTCCCAATCGATCCATCGATCGATTGGGACCTCTGATCGATCCACGGATCGATCCGAGCTGCTCGATCTGACCCCAGCTGGATCGGATCGATCCAAGAGCTGGATCGATCCACGGATCGATCCAGCACTTGATTTTGTCCAAAACCAAGTCCCAAACCTCCCAAACCAACATCCGGTCAACCTTGACCTGTTGGTATGTCATGCCTAGCATCTAGTCACTCCCTTGACCTGCTAGGACTCCCTTACCAAGTGTCCGGTCAATCCCTTTGACCCACTTGGACTTTTCTCTGTGCCAAGTATCCGGTCAATCCCTTTGACCTACTTGGACTTTTCTTTCATGCCAAGTATCCAGTCAATCCTTTGACCTACTTGGACTTCCCAGCACCAGATGTCCGATCATCCTTGATCCATCTGGATTTTCCCTTGCCTGGCTTCACTCACCAGGACTTTCACCTAGCTTCACTCACTAGGGTTTTCCATCTGCCTAGCTTCACTCACTAGGACTTTCACCTGGCTTCACTCACCAGGGTTTTCCATCTGCCTAGCTTCACTCACTAGGACTTTCACCGGCTTCACTCACCAGGACTTTTCTTCTGCCTGGCTTCACTCACCAGGACTTTCATACTGCCTAGCTTCACTCACTAGGTCTTTCATTTTGCCTAACATCCCAGTTAGGACTTCCCCGTCAAGTATCCAGTCAACCTTGACCTACTTGACTCTTCTTCAATCAATATCTTATTGTCAAACATCTAAACCCAAACCAAGACTCAGCTTGGTTACCCAGGTCAACCTTGACCTGAGGGATATTCCACCAACAATCTCCCCCTTTTTGATGTTTGACAATACCACAATAACACTTACAATCCCATATGTAAGTTAGGCTAATCCCATAGCCTCCTTCTTCATGCCACTAGGTAATGAAGGCATAAATTAAGCTCTTCATTCTCCCCCTAAGAGGGCAAACTCCCTCTAGGTAATGAAAGCCTAACTTACTCCCTTTCATGAGTCCTTTCATTCTCCCCCTATGACCTTCCCATAGGTAATGAAAGCCTAAACTTAACCATACATTCTCCCCCTATTGGCACACATCAACCCATCGTTGGACACACATCAACCTATCGTTGGACACACATCAACCTATGCTCCAATTCTGGGCACACTTCAACAAATCCATTTGTTGAAGACTCTCCCCCTGAAGAGTTGCTCATCGTTGTTCACAACCTCACTCGTTGTGATCAACACGATAATGAAGGTCCCCTACCCTTCATTTATCCTTAACTTCTCCCTCAATGTTGACAAATACCCAACCTTGAGTATTTTCAACCACTTGAGTGTCCACTTGAAATAATGAGGATATCCACTCCCCATTTCTCCCCATTTCAAGTTTAAATACTCAACCTTGAGCAAGTTCACAACAGAAGGTTAACCACCTTCCAAGGTTCATGAAAAATAATTTTCATGTCTTTAAAGAGTCCCTCCCCCTAAAGACATGATGGTAACTTCTGTTATTGCACCAACAATGACTTGGAATCCCTAAAACATTAGGAAACCCAAATTTAGAAGTTTTGAGGTTCAAATATTCAAAATTTGAAACAACCTCAACCTAAACTTCTACTTAGTCTCCGTTAACCAATCCATCCTTGTTTTCAACATGAAAACACCCTTTGTATGTATACAAATGTATTTAAGGGGTTTGGAATGGTTACCTAGACTAAAAGAGGTTCAAAGATGCTGAAATCAAGCCTTCCCAGTCAAAATCAGCAACTCGGATCGATTGGAGTTGGGTTCCAATCGATTGAACCTTTCTGAATCGATCCACCGATCGATTCAGACTCCCTGGATCGATCGGCTGATCGATCCAGCGAGCTTCTGCTCGCGGGAATTGCCGTTTGAATCGATCCATGGATCGATTCAGGAACTCCAATCGATCCATGGATCGATCGGAGCTCTGATAGTTGCTGAAATTCTATTTCAGTCAACTTCAGAAACCCCTAGAAAATTCTACAAAAATCTAAAAATTATGAAATTTCGTGTAGACATTATTTAGGGCATACTTAATCATGGAAAAATAGCTTTCTATGAAAATACATCATATTTTCAAAGATTGACACAAACTTGAAAACTTGAAAAAACTTTAGTGTTTTTCTTCAAGTTTGTGTCTAACTATTCAATGGTGATTACTATCAAAAGATAGCCTTCACCAAGGTTTTCCAAAAACATTTTAAAAACATTTTCAAAACCAATATCCCATCATGTTCCTTGGGCATAATGCACATGACTTGTACATTAGCTTTCCCAATGATGGGAAAACACATAACTATGTGTTTTGATGAATTTAAAACTCAAAGGAATGCACTAAATCAACATCTTGAGCTTTGTTCATCATCCTAACATCTCACTTGTATATAATATGCACTAAAACACATACAAGTCACCTTAGAGGTCTTTGTGAGATGTAAAATTTGGTTTTGCCCTATTCTAGGGATCATGCATATCTATCTAGGCATTTTAGAGATATTAGACATCCACCCAGGATGTCACTTGTTAATAAGTGTCGTTAAATGCCATTCGTCCTTAATTACAAGGAATTAAACTTAATGCATGATTATGTTATGGCATACATCAAAAGAAAATAATTTTCAAAAGAAAATATCCTATTACTACATGATGTATGAATGTCATGACATGGGATTTTTAGATTTTTCATAATAAAACATGAATGAAAAAATAGACATGATGTCATGGCATATGATGGGCAAACAATCATGGCAAGGTTTAGCATAAATAAAATATACCTAGATTAACTATCTAAGTATCCTTAAAGTCTTAGCTAAACTTACAACTTAAACCTAGATTGCCCTAAAGTGCTTCAAGAGAGTGCCAAAACCTAAATTGGCATTTCTAATTTCCTTGATTTAATGTATGCCAATTGAAAGTAAACATGTCCTCAAATGTTGGCATATTCCATTTTTCCTCAAGAGTAGCACTTTTAAATTAAGGTTTAGTTTGCCTTTAATTTCCTAAGAACATACCAAAATCCCAACTTGGTAGTTCTTGTGTTTTCTCAAATTTGTGCCACGTTAAAATAAAATCAATACTTCTCCAATTTGGCACATTTACTCTTTCAAGGAGTAATCAATAATTCCATTTCATTTTCAAAGGTTAACTAAAACCTTGAAAATGCTCCTTGAGTGTCAATTTCCTCAAAGTTGGGTTAACTACCCTTCTAATCGGAGTTGACACTCTCTAACCCATCTATGGGGTAGAGAAGATGCTCTTAGGAACCCAACACCTATTGGTGCTCCTTGGATGCTCTAGGTACTCACTAGGGATAACTTCCCTAGATACCTTCCTAGTGACCTTGTTGGGCTTCTTAGAAGCCTTGGTCACATTTTCTAGGTCAACTCTAGGGATAACCTCCCTTGTGACCTTGTTTGTGACTTTCTTAGACTTCTTAGAAGTCTTAGTCACATTTATTGCAAAAATACTCTTAGGGATGACTTCCCTAGCATTTTTGGCTTGACCACTAGACCTAGGGTTTGTTCCATAACTATATGGAACTCTATGGTAAGAGGGCACATCCTTCTTAGCCTTTGGTTTGTATCCCAAACCTCTATGGCCATTGGATGGCTTTTGTACCCCTAAACCTAGGTTATGCTCATTTTGCCCTAATAGGATATTTTCCATCTTTTTTAGGGTCTTTTCCATTTTATCAAGCCTTGATCTCAAGACTTGATTTTCTATCACTAAGTCCTTAGTTTTTGGTTTTTCATTTGATCCATGAGCATTTTTATTCTTGGGCTTGTATCTATTATCCTTAGTGTTCTTGCCTAGGTTTTTACCTACATTCCTAGCCTTAGGGATAGTAGTTTTGGCATGTAGGGCCACATGCTTTTCCTTAAAGCCCTCATGCTTCCTATTCTTATGGTAAATCGCATTAAAATGATAAAAATTTGACCTAGCATGCTTTTTACCATTTTGCAAGGAATAGGCTCAATGAAAGTTACCTTCTTTTTACCTTGGAGGCTCCCCTTGACTAGTGCCTCCTTGAGCCTTGACCATCTTCTTCCCCTTGGGGCATTGACTTCGGTAATGCCCTTTTTGTTGACACAAGAAGCACACAATGTGCTCCTTGCTCTTCTTTGTCCCGGGTGTTGGGCTTCTCCTTGCCCTTTTGTGCCACTTGGCCCTTCTTCTTGGCCAAGTTGGGACACTTGCTCTTATAGTGCCCATGTTCCCTACACTCAAAACATATTATATGATTTTTATTATTAATTGAAATATTTATACCTTTGCTTGTAGGGGTGGCATCTTTTCCTTTGGATCCGGAGGTAGAAGCTTCCTCTTGATCGGACCTTGATTCTCCTCCATTTGATTTTTCTTGACTTGTGGAGGTAGAATCTACTTCCTCCTCTTCGTCTCTTGACCCGGATGTAGAAGCTTCTCCTTCTTCTTGATCCGGCGTCACCAAGGATTGCTCCCCCTCAATCCTAGAGGTGGAGGCTTCATCATCTTGAATATGAAACAAGGAGTATGCTCCCTCCTTGTTCCCTTCGTTGCATTCCCTTGAGGATGAAGCTTCTTCTTGGATTTCTTCTTCGGAGGTTGAGCATCTATCAACCTCGGAATCCTCCTCTTGGTCTTGCTCCAAAGAGTCACCCTCTTTGGATTCTTCATGATCTTGTACAGTGGAGGGGATCTCTTCATGAAGCTTGGCCAATTTGCTCCAAAGCTCCTTGGCATCTTCGAATTCTCCAACTCGAGCCAAGATGTGGCTAGGCAATAAGTTGACCAGAAGCTTGGTCACTTTGTCATTTGCCTGGCCCCTTTGAATTTGCTCTGAGCTCCATCTGCTTTTCTTTAGAAGCTTGCCCTTGGAGTTCGTTGGAGCTTTGAAGCCTTCCATTAGAGCAAACCATTGCTCTATCTCCATCATAAGAAAGTTTTCGATTCTTGATCTCCAAGAATCGAAGCTTGCCGATGTGTATGGTGGAGCCACCCTTGTGTCAAATCCAAGTCCATCTTGGAATTGCATCTTGAAGTTGAGCTTGATAGAATCTTGAACTTGAAGAATTTGCTCCAACTTCTTCACCCTCTAGCTTTTCTTGATATGTTTGCCCCTTCCGGCGGTGATTCCGGTGAAGAGCAACCTGGCTCTGATACCACTTGTTAGGACCAAAAGTAGCTAGAGGGGGGGTGAATAGCTCGTCGCGTTCGCTCGGTGCTCGGCGTTGCTTGTTCCTTCAAAGATGTGCAGCGGAAAATACAGAAACAAACACACAACGCTAACACGGTTGGTTTTACTTGGTATCCACCTCACAAGAGGTGACTAATCCAAGGATCCACACCAACACACACACCCTCCACTAAATAAAACTCTCCTTTATGGTAACTACCAAGGGCGGAGAAGCCCTACAAGACTCAATACAAGAAGAGAGGGAAAGGAACAAGAAATACAAGCTTACAAGCTTACAATGAGTACAAAACCCTAACCCTAGCTTCTCTTCTTGGCTTTGATCCGCCTCTTGACTTGGAGAGCTTCCAAGATCCTTCAAGAAGCGATGAGCTTTGTGTGGAGGAGTTGAGAGAGCTCGAGTGAATCGGTGAAGGATTGCAGCCCATGAGCGCTGCGGCTATAAACGCGGCAGCGGTCGGATCCCGATCGATTCGAATGTTCCCAATCGATCGGGAGGCTTTGGATCGATCCACGGATCGATCCGGAGCGCCTGTGATAAGCGCTGGATCGATCCACGGATCGATCCGGCGCTTATCGCGACAGCGTCCCAATCGATCCAGCGATCGATTGGGACCTGAATCGATCCACGGATCGATCCGAGGCTCTGCCATTGGGACAGTGCGGATCGATCCGATCGATCGAGCTGAATCGATCCACGGATCGATCCGGCTGGATTTTGTCCAAAACCAAGTCCCAAACCTCCCAAACCAACATCCGGTCAACCTGACTGTTGGTATGTCATGCCTAGCATCTAGTCACTCCCTTGACCTGCTAGGACTCCCTTACCAAGTGTCCGTCAATCCCTTTGACCCACTTGGACTTTTCTCTGTGCCAAGTATCCGGTCAATCCCTTTGACCTACTTGGACTTTTCTTTCATGCCAAGTATCCAGTCAATCCTTTGACCTACTTGGACTTCCCAGCACCAGATGTCTGATCATCCTTGATCCATCTGGATTTTCCCTTGCCTGGCTTCACTCACCAGGACTTTCACCTAGCTTCACTCACTAGGGTTTTCCATCTGCCTAGCTTCACTCACTAGGACTTTCACCTGGCTTCACTCACCAGGATTTCCATCTGCCTAGCTTCACTCACTAGGACTTCCTTCTGCCTGGCTTCACTCACCAGGACTTTTCTTCTGCCTGGCTTCACTCACCAGGACTTTCATACTGCCTAGCTTCACTCACTAGGTCTTTCATTTTGCCTAACATCCCAGTTAGGACTTCCCAGTCAAGTATCCAGTCAACCTTGACCTACTTGACTCTTCTTCAATCAATATCTTATTGTCAAACATCTAAACCCAAACCAAGACTCAACTTGGTTACCCAGGTCAACCTTGACCTGAGGGATATTGCACCAACATTTATTTGTTTTATGTTTCTACTTGCATCGTATTTGCATTTTCCTTTTCTACTTGTAGTTTTGAGGCATATTTGAGAACATCAAACCTTCTACTTTTTCTCCTAACTTGTTCGATAGCAAAATTAACTAGCATTTTCTCAGTTTATGTGTTGTCCAGATAGTGTTAGTATGTTTGGTGTATCTCCTTTCTCTATCTTTAGTAGCATGAAATAAGCTAAGTATTGTACGGAGTTTGGTATAAGTCTTGGCCTAACCTTAAGGATCTTATTTTCACTACACTTAAGTACTTAAACTTGTATAGTAGATATACTTTTGAAATAGTTATGATTCATCCAAATTATTTAGTACTTTTGTCTCCATGGTGATTTCTTATTTACATTTTGGTTTCTGGATGACCTCGGATCATGGAAGCTCATTTGGAAAAATCTAAATCCCAACATATGCATCTCGTATGTGTGGGAAAAAAATAAATAAGGGACAAAAAACAATTGTCGTGAGTGGAAACTAACAATTCACCCCTTTGAGACCGAGTTAAGTTACTGGAAAAATGAATGTTATGTTTCTCTTGATTCTGAGTAGTATCCTTTGAGACCTTGTGTAATTTAAGGAAAACGAACCAAGTGTGTGGCAGGTAAGTGCCTATCACCAGGAACATTAGGAATTCAATTATATGACGACTTAACTAGGACAGAGAATTGAAACTTGAAGAGCTTGAGTTACTTATTGCACCGAGCACAAAGAACTTATGCTTAGGCCATACTTAGGCTACTCCACAATCATGCTTATCAATGAAACTAGTTGATAGAGTTAGGCGAATGCACTAGGGATTATGAAACACTGCAGGAACTCATGATCATAGTTTGTAGCGTTTTGCTTGAGGACAAGCAAAGGTTCAAGTCTGGGGGTGTGATGTGCGCAAATATTATGATCATTTATGCATGTTTTAGCGCACATTCACTTGTTTTATACTTACATATTCTTTTCATGATCGTCTCTCTTAGCGTGTACTCATCATAAATACTCTTTTGTTTAGAGATCTGCTATTTGTTTGGTTTTGTGTTGACAGAGATAACTTTTGGAGCAAAAATAGCAATTGTCGACGCACCGAAACGAGGCAGAGAACACGGTCGTGCAACCTCGCACGACCACGTGGCCAAATAGAAGGAGGACAGTGGACGGCTGTGCAACTCTTGCACAACCGTGCGGACAAACCGAGGGAGAACCATGCTTGGCCATGCAAACCTGCACGACCGTGCCCCATGACCAGCAACCAAGCCTTACACGACCGTGCAATCCTGCACGACCGTGCCCCAGGAGCAAAGCCCTAGATCCACATGGTTGTGCCAATTAGCACGGCCGTGCATCGCGGCCAGAAGGAAAAAAGGGCACAGCCGTGCCACATTGGCATGGCCGTGCAGCGTGCCTAGAAGCCAAAGGAGGCACGACCGTGCCACATCCGCACGGTCGTGCCACAGCGCCGCACCCTAGGCTATAAAAAGGGTTTTAACCCTTTTTCATGGGGGGAGTGTCACGCCCCAGAGGAGTCCCTGTCAGAGAAAATTTCGGCAGTATCTCCCCTGTACGGTGGACAATCTGAAACTTTTCTACATCTCACAAATACCTCAGCCACAGGCGGCTGGAATAATAACAACAAAATAAAACATCACCACGCAGTTATATATAATCAAACAAAGTAGTAATACTCTGACTCAAAAATCACCCTACTCAACTACACTCGTAAAGCTCAAAACCGACGAACTCACCTCTGTTAGGATCCTTCGTACGGAGGCTAGAGAGGGGGGTGTGAATAGCCGACCCCAAATCGTCGTTTCTTTCTACAAAACGTGTTAGCGCAGCGGAAAATACAAAGAAACGAAAGAGAAGAAAACCAAACCTTAACACAAGGATGTAACGAGGTTCGGAGATTAGGGCTCCTACTCCTCGGCGTGTCCGTAAGGTGGACGAGTCCAGTCAATCCGTCGGTGGATGAGCCCCCGGAGAACCGGCTAATACAATATACTCCTTGTGGGTGGAGAAACCTCGCCACAAACGTTTGCAACAGCAAACAAAGAGTACAAGAACAGTAAGAAAAGCAATACAATATGAATACAATAGCACTCTACCAATTGCTTGCTTTCTTATCGACTGGAGGTGAAGCAGCAACTTCACAACCCAAACGCAGCAGCTGGTCGACGACTGGAAGCTCACGCGAAGCTTCGGAGGCGAGCTCAATCAAAGCTCAGTTGAAGCAGAAGCTTCAGCAGCAGAAGAACAGAAGTTCTAGAAGAAAAAAAGAAGTCTCTGTGCAGCAGCAGCCCTCGACCCCTTTATACCTGCGAAGAAGACAGCGAAGAAACTAGCCGTTGCTACGCAACGGCTAGGACGTGGACCGATCAGGCTTCAGCCTGATCGGTCTGGGCCTTGCCTGATCGGTCGTGGGGACCGATCAGGCCCTGTGCTGATCGGTCCCCAGACCGATCAGAAAGCTTCACAGAGAGTTGCCTAACTCTCTGTGTGGAATCTGATCGGTCCCCGGACCGATCCCACCTGTCCCTGATCGGTCCCGGGGACCGATCAGGCTCCATGCCGATCTATCCCTGCCGATCGAAGCCCACATTTGTTATCCGATTGGTCACCGACCGATCGATACAACGATCGGATCGGTCTGCAGATCGATCCAAAGCTTGGTTTTTGCCCAAACCAAGTCCCAAGTCTCCCAAACCAACATCCGGTCAACCTTGACCTGTTGGTACATCATGCTTAGCATCCGGTCACTCCCTTGACCTGCTAAGACTCCTCACCAAGTGTCCGGTCAATCCCTTTGACCCACTTGGACTTTTCTCTTCGTGTCAAGTATCCGGTCACTCCCTTGACCTACTTGACCTTCTCAACACCAGATGTCCGATCATCCTTGATCCATCTGGATTTTCCCTTGCCCGGCTTCACTCACCAGGACTTTCACCTAGCTTCACTCACTAGGGTTTTCACACTGCCTAACATCCCAGTTAGGACTTTCTCACTGCCTGGCTTCACTCACCAGGACTTTCCAACTGCCTAACATCCCAGTTAGGACTTTCCCATTGCCTGGCTTCACTCACCAGGACTTTCCACACTACCTAACATCCCAGTTAGGACTTTCTCACTGCCTGGCTTCACTCACCAGGACTTTCCAACTGCCTAACTGTTAGGATCCTTCGTACTCGGCTAGAGAGGGGGGGTGTGAATAGCCGACCCCAATCTTTCGCGTTTCTTCCTACGATTAGGTTAGTGCAGCGGAAATACAACGTAGAAAGAAAACAGGAGAAGAAAGACAAACCTTAACACAAGGATGTAACGAGGTTCGGAGATTAGGGCTCCTACTCCTCGGCGTGTCCGTAAGGTGGACGAGTCCAGTCAATCCGTCGGTGGATGAGTCCCCGGAGAACCGGCTAATACAATATACTCCTTGTGGGTGGAGAAACCTCGCCACAAACGTTTGCAACAGCAAACAAAGAGTACAAGAACAGTGAGAAAAATAATACAATATGAATACAATAGCACTCTACCAATTTCTTGCTTTCTTGTCGACTGGAGGTGAAGCAGCAACTTCACAACTCAAACGCAGCAGCTTGTCGACGACGGGAAGCTTACGCGAAGCTTCGGAGGCGAGCTCAATCAAAGCTCAGTTGAAGCAGAAGCTTCAGCAGCAGAAGAACAGAAGTTCTAGAGGAAGAGATTAAGTCCCAACAACGAAGCCCCGGACCCCTTTATACCTGCACCTGCGAAGAAGATAAAGAAGACACAGAATCTAGTCGTTGTGTCGCAACGGCTAGTGCGTGGACCGATCAGGCTTCAGCCTGATCGGTCCAGATCCTCTCTGATCGGTCTGCAGACCGATCAGGACCTGTTCTGATCGGTCCCCAGACCGATCAGCACTCTTCACAGAGAACTCGCCCAAGTTCTCTGTTCGTCTCCTGATCGGTCTATGGACCGATCAGGGTGCATGTGGATCGGTCCACAGACCGATCCTCTCCTTTTCTCTTTGCCTTCTGTTCGCTTTCTGATCGGTCTGCAGACCGATCAGATAGCATACAGTAGCATACTGTTTGGTTACTGATCGGTCACCAGACCGATCAGATAACCCAGTGTATCACTGGATCAATCCACTGATCGATCAAGAGCTTGGTTTTTGCCCAAACCAAGTCCCAAACCTTTCAAACCAACATCCGGTCAACCTTGACCTGTTGGTATATCATACTTAGCATCCGGTCACCCTTGACCTGCTAGGACACCCTCACCAAGTGTCCGATCAATCCCTTTGACCCACTTGGACTTTTCTTCGTGCTAAGTATCCGGTCAATCCCTTTGACCTACTTGGACTTTTCCTCCTCATGCCAAGTATCCAGTCAATCCCTTTGACCTACTTGGACTTTCACTCACTGGACTTTTCTTTTCTGGCTTCACTCACCAGGATTTCCATCTGCATGGCTTCACTCACAGGACTTTCACTCTGCCTAGCTTCACTCACTAGGACTTTTTTTCACCTGCTTCACTCACCAGGATTTCCAATCTGCCTGGCTTCACTCACCAGGACTTTCCATCTGCCTAACTTCACTCACCAGGACTTTCCACAGTTCTGTCAACCTCCTGCTTGACTTTTCTTCACAAGTCTCCATACTTGACTTTTCCGTGCCAAGCTCCTGCTTGGACTTTTCCGTTGCCAAGTCTCCATACTTGGACTTTTTCCTGAATCAGGTCAACCAGGTCAACCTTGACCTACGGTTGCACCAACCATCTCCCAAACATCTATTCTTGTCAAACATCAAGAATAGAACTCTCTTTTCGTCAAACATCAACATGCAACTCAACTAGGTCAACCTTGACCTAAGGTTGCACCGACAATCTTCCTAAGTCAAACATCAAAATACAACTCGAGTCAAGTCAACTCGAGTCGGGTCAACCAGGTCAACCTTGACCTAAGGTTGCACCAACAATCTCCCCCTTTTTGATGTTTGACAAAACCCATAATCAAGTTAGGTTAACCCGATAACCTAACTTAGGTTTTCCAACCATCTTCCAATGTCCAATGTTCTTTCCTTGAACATTCTCTGGACATTCTCCCCTTAGGTTAACCCGATAACCTAACTTGGGTTCTCAATAATTCTCCCCCTTTTTGACACACATCAAAAAGAAATCCAATGTTCTTCCTCGAGCATTCCTTGACATTCTTCCCCTAGCTTAGGTTAACCCGATAACCTAACTTGGGTTCTCCAATAATTCTCCAATGAACACTCTCCCCTTTTTGACACACATCAAAAAAAGGAGAGTATCAAGGTCAAGAGTTTCTTCCTAATGAAAGTCCCATACCTTTCATTGAAACTCTTAATTTCCCTTTGATACTAAACTTAACAATCAACTTAGTGATAATCCCATATCACTAATCCTCGAAAGTCTTAAGGAGTAAAACTCCCTAAAAGTCAACTTCCCTTGACAATTAGTTAAAACTCCCCTAAAGGTCAACTCCCCTTGACCATTGCACCAACAATGTCTTGGAGAGTTTCAAACCTTTAGAACCGAAAATCAACTCCCAAAACTGAAATTTCAGACACCTGCTGAAAATCAAATCAGAATGCCTGATCGGTCCCCTGACCGATCAGCCCCTCTTGCGCCTCGCTCCTGCTCGGACTTCTGATCGACCCGATCCATCTCACTGGATCGGTCCGCAGATCGATCAGATTTCCTCGGTGTCCCACCGATCCGAAATCAGAACTTCTGATTTTCCCTTCCGGAAAATCAGAAACTCTTAATAAATTCAAGAAAATTCCAAAAATTACGAAACTTTGAGGATACATTCCTCATATCATACACTATCCTGGAAAAATAGTTTTCTATGAAAATAGTTTCCATTTTTCAATCTTGATACAAAGTTCAAAAACTTTGAGATAGTTCAAGTTTAAACCAACTTTGTATCACAATGTTCAATGATGAATGCAATCACTAAGATGACTTCATCAATGTTTTTCAAATCAATTTTAAAATGCTTTTAAAACCATTTGAATTTAGGACCATAATCTTAGGACTATATGTACATGACTTGTACACAAGTTTTCCCTATGATCCTCCATTTCTTGAATTAGGCTCATCTAGGTACAAAAACTATGCACCTTGATCCTAACTCATGATCCTAATATCTCACATACATCTAAAGTGTATCAAACACATCCAAGTCAATGTTGATGTGAGATATGGGTTTAGGTATCTTAGACTAAGGTCTCATGCATTTTCTAAACACAAATTTGATCTCAATATCAAAATGTGTTTTTCATCCTTAAATCAATTTCATTGATTATTAATGCAAGAGATGATGACATGGCATGAAATGATATCATAAGTAAAGACATGTGCCAATGTCATGATGTCATGGCATAAAGTTTGAAAACTTAAATAAACATGACATATAGATAACCTAAGCATTATCATGACATTTCAAATGATAATAAAATAAATATGATGTCATGGCATGGCATATGGCAACAAATCATGGCAAGTTAGCACAAATAAAATACCTAAATTCCCTATCTAAGTATCCTTAGCCTTGGCTAACTTAAAATCTAACCCTAGATTGCCCATATATCCCTAAGAGAAAACCAAAATCCCAATTATGGTATTTCTCTAGGTTTTCTTAAATTGTGCCAAATAAGATTAAAATCGATATTTTTCAAATATGGCACAATTTACTCTTCAAGGAGTAATAATAATTCTTTCATTTTCAAAGGTTCACAAAACCTTGAAAATGCTCCTTGAGTGTCAATTTCCTCAAAGTTGGGTTAACTACCCTTCTTATTGGAGTTGACACTCTCTAACCCATTTATGGGGTAGAGAAGATGCTCCTAGGAACCCAATACCTATTTGAGCTCATTGGGTTCACTAAATATTCACTAGGGATGACTTCCCTAGCAACCCTCCTAATGACCCTCATAGGCTTTGAAGCCTTGGTCATTTGGGACTCATCAAGATCAACTCTAGGGGTGACTCCCCTTGTGACCTTGGTGGTGGTCTTCCTAGCCCTAGGTTTTGTTCCATAATCGAATGGAACATTGTGGTAAGTGGGCTTGACCACTTGGGACTTAGGTTTGTGACCCAAACCTTTCTTGTCCTTGGACATTGGTTTTTGACCCTTAAACCCTAGAGATGACTTCTCCAAGTTCTTAAGAGCCTTTTCCAAAGTATCAAGTCTTGACCTCAAAACTTGATTCTCCTTCTCTAACACCTCAAGTTTTGATTTATCATTTTTCTTTGAGGTATTCCTAGGCATATGTCTAGATGATTTGGGATTTCTACCTAGATTTTCCTTAGCCTTAGATGAGTTAATTCTAGGGTTGGCTTTCCTAGTGTTATCCTTATCTAGGCTCACATGTTTGGCACCTAAACATGTGTATCGATTTCTATAATTAACATGCTTATCATTCTTGACAATAGCAATAAGGCTACTAGCATGCATCCTACTAGAATTGCAAGAGTGTGCCTTAGAGATTACCTTAGGGTTTGCCCTAGCTCCCCCTATACATGTGCTCGATCTCTTGTCCTTGTGAGATTGCCTCCCTCTCGGACATTGGCTCCGATAATGTCCCCTTCGCTTGCATTGGAAGCGCATCACGTGCTCCTTGCTCTTGCGTATCGGGACTCCGGCTTCCTTGATCTTTGGCGCCGGTGGAGTCTTCCTAACCCTCTTTGGACATTTACTCTTGTAATGTCCAAATTCCCTACACTCAAAGCATAATATATGCAATTTATTTGAAATTGAAATGCTTGAGTTACCTAGGGTTGAGGATAGATGAAGACTTTCTTCTTCATCCCTTTCGGAGGTAGAAGCTTCTTCCTCTTGCTCCATTCTTGAAGAAGAACTCTCCTCCTCTTCTTCCTTAGATGTTGTGTAGCCCTCAACTTCTAATTCCTCTTCTCCATGATGTGAGCTACTTGGCTCACTTGACTCCTCTTCATGGCTTGAAGTGGAGTTCCCCTCATGGAACTTAGCCAAGTTGTTCCACAACTCCTTGGCATTGTTGTATCCACCTATCCTACACAATATATCGTTAGGTAATGAGAATTCAAATATTTTCATTACCTCGTCGTTGATTGTGGATTGGTGGATTTGCTCCTTCGTCCACTTCTTCTTCTCAAGAGGTTTTCCTTCTTTATCCATCGGAGGAGTGAAACCTAATTGTACACAACTCCAATTTTCAATGTTAGTCATAAGGAAATACTTCATCCTTACCTTCCAATACGCGAAGTCGTCGCGATCGTAGAAGGGTGGAATGGTGATGTCTTCTCCGAGTTGATCCATCTCTAGCTTGTGCTCCCTCGGGTGTTAATCCGGCGAAGAGCGACCTTGCTATGATACCACTTGTTAGGATCCTTCGTACTCGGCTAGAGAGGGGGGGGGTGTGAATAGCCGACCCCAATCTTTCGCGTTTCTTCCTACGATTAGGTTAGTGCAGCGGAAATACAACGTAGAAAGAAAACAGGAGAAGAAAGACAAACCTTAACACAAGGATGTAACGAGGTTCGGAGATTAGGGCTCCTACTCCTCGGCGTGTCCGTAAGGTGGACGAGTCCAGTCAATCCGTCGGTGGATGAGTCCCCGGAGAACCGGCTAATACAATATACTCCTTGTGGGTGGAGAAACCTCGCCACAAACGTTTGCAACAGCAAACAAAGAGTACAAGAACAGTAAGAAAAGCAATACAATATGAATACAATAGCACTCTACCAATTTCTTGCTTTCTTGTCGACTGGAGGTGAAGCAGCAACTTCACAACCCAAACGCAGCAGCTTGTCGACGACGGGAAGCTTACGCGAAGCTTCGGAGGCGAGCTCAATCAAAGCTCAGTTGAAGCAGAAGCTTCAGCAGCAGAAGAACAGAAGTTCTAGAGGAAGAGATTAAGTCCCAGCAACGAAGCCCCGGACCCCTTTATACCTGCACCTGCGAAGAAGATAAAGAAGACACAGAATCTAGTCGTTGTGTCGCAACGGCTAGTGCGTGGACCGATCAGGCTGAAGCCTGATCGGTCCAGATCCTCTCTGATCGGTCTGCAGACCGATCAGGACCTGTTCTGATCGGTCCCCAGACCGATCAGCACTCTTCACAGAGAACTCGCCCAAGTTCTCTGTTCGTCTCCTGATCGGTCTGTGGACCGATCAGGGTGCATGTGGATCGGTCCACAGACCGATCCTCTCCTTTTCTCTTTGCCTTCTGTTCGCTTTCTGATCGGTCTGCAGACCGATCAGATAGCATACAGTAGCATACTGTTTGGTTACTGATCGGTCACCAGACCGATCAGATAACCCAGTGTATCACTGGATCAATCCACTGATCGATCAAGAGCTTGGTTTTTGCCCAAACCAAGTCCCAAACCTTTCAAACCAACATCCGGTCAACCTTGACCTGTTGGTATATCATACTTAGCATCCGGTCACTCCATTGACCTGCTAAGACTTCCCACCAAGTGTCCGGTCAATCCCTTTGACCCACTTGGACTTTTCTCTTCGTGTCAAGTATCCGGTCACTCCCTTGACCTACTTGACCTTCTCAACACCAGATGTCCGATCACCCTTGATCCATCTGGATTTTCCCTTGCCCGGCTTCACTCACCAGGACTTTCACCTAGCTTCACTCACTAGGGTTTTCACCTGGCTTCACTCACCAGGATTTCCATCACTGCCCGGCTTCACTCACCAGGACTTTCACTTTCACCTAGCTTCACTCACTAGGATTTTCACCTGGCTTCACTCACCAGGATTTCCCGACTGCCTGGCTTCACTCACCAGGACTTTTCCCCGTGCCAAACTCCCTGTTTGGACTTTCCCCGTGCCAAGTCTCCATACTTGGACTTTTCCCGTGCCAAGCTCCCTGCTTGGACTTTTCCAGTGCCAAGTCTCCATACTTGGACTTTTCCGGTGCCAAGCTCCCTGCTTGGACTTTTCCGTTGCCAAGTCTCCATACTTGGACTTTTTCCCGAATCAGGTCAACCAGGTCAACCTTGACCTACGGTTGCACCAACCATCTCCCAAACATCTATTCTTGTCAAACATCAAGAATAGAACTCTCTTTTCGTCAAACATCAACATGCAACTCAACTAGGTCAACCTTGACCTAAGGTTGCACCGACAATCTTCCTAAGTCAAACATCAAAATACAACTCGAGTCAAGTCAACTCGAGTCGGGTCAACCAGGTCAACCTTGACCTAAGGTTGCACCAACACTAACATCCCAATTAGGACTTTCCCACTGCCTGGCTTCACTCACCAGGACTTTCCACACTGCCTAACATCCCAGTTAGGACTTTCCCCGTGCCAAGTCTCCATACTTGGACTTTCCGCGTGCCAAGTTACCTGCTTGGACTTTTCCCCGTGCCAAGTCTCCGTACTTGGACTTTTCCAGTGCCAAGTCTCCATACTTGGATTTTTCGCGAATCAGGTCAACCAGGTCAACCTTGACCTAAGGTTGCACCTACAATCTCCCAAACACCTATTCTTGTCAAACATCAAGAATACAACTCTCTTCTCGTCAAACATCGACATGCAACTCAACTAGGTCAACCTTGACCTAAGGTTGCACCGACAATCTTCCCAAGTCAAACATCAAAATACAACTCGAGTCAAGTCACCTCGAGTCGGGTCAACCAGGTCAACCTTGACCTAAGGTTGCACCAACAATCTCCCCCTTTTTGATGTTTGACAAAACCCATAATCAAGTTAGGTTAACCCGATAACCTAACTTAGGTTTTCCAACCATCTTCCAATGTCCAATGTTCTTTCCTTAAACATTCTCTGGACATTCTCCCCTTAGGTTAACCCGATAACCTAACTTGGGTTCTCCAATAATTCTCCCCTTTTGACACACATCAAAAAGAATTCCAATGTTCTTCCTCGAACATTCCTTGACATTCTTCCCCTAGCTTAGGTTAACCCGATAACCTAACTTGGGTTCTCCAATAATTCTCCAATGAACACTCTCCCCTTTTTGACACACATCAAAAAGAAAAAGGAGAGTATCAAGGTCAAGAGTTTCTTCCTAATGAAAGTCCCATACCTTTCATTGAAACTCTTAATTTCCTCCTTGATACTAAACTCAACAATCAACTTAGTGATAATCCCATATCACTAATCCTCAAAAGTCTTAAGGAGTAAAAACTCCCCCTAAAAGTCAACTCCCCCTTGACAATTAGGTAAAACTCCCCCTAAAGGTCAACTCCCCTTGACCATTGCACCAACAATGTCTTTGTGAGTTCCAAACCTTTAGAAATCCACGAAACACCAATTCCATAGCTGAACTTTCGGACAACAGACTGAAATCGAGCAAGTTAGCACGCCCTGATCGGTCCCAGACCGATCAGAGTCCATCTGGACCGGTCCAGTGACCGATCCACACCTCACTGATCGCACTGGATCTCACTGGATCGGTCTGCAGACCGATCCATGCTTCCCTGGATCGGTCCGCAGACCGATCAAGGCTCTAAACACAGATTTCTGATTTTCCTCTTCCGAAATTCAGAAACCCTTTAAAAATTCCAGAAAATTTCAAAAATTATAAAATTTTGAAGATACATTCCTCATAACATATACTATCATGGAAAAATAATTTTCTATGAAAATAACTTCTATTTTTCAATCTTGATACAAAGTTCAAAAACTTTGAAATAGTTCAAGTTTAACTCAACTTTGTATCACAATGTTCAATGATGAATGCAATCACTAAGATGGCTTCATCAAGGTTTTCCAAATCAATTTCAAAATGATTTTAATCCTTTTAATTTAGGACCATAATCTTAGGGCTAAATGTACATGACTTGTACACAAGCTTTCCCTATGATCCTCCATTTCTTGAATTAGGCTCATCTAGGTACAAGAACTATGCACCTTGATCCTAATTCATGATCCTAATATCTCACACACATCTAAAGTGTATCAAACACATCCATGGCAATTTTGATGTGAGATATGGGTTTAGGTATCTTAGACTAAGGTCTCATGCATTTTCAAAACACAAATTTGATCTCAATATCAAGATGTGTTTTTCATCCTTAAATCAATTCAATTGATTATTAATGCAAGAGATGATGACATGGCATAAAATGGTATCATAAATGAAAACATGTGCCAATGTCATGATGTCATGGCATAAAGTTTGAAACTTAAATAAACATGACATAAAAACTAGCCTAAGCATTATCATGACATTTCAAATGATAATGAAACTAAACATGATGTCATGACATGTGGGGGCAAACAATCATGGCAAGATTTAGCATAAATAAATATACCTAGATTACCTATCTAAGTATCCTTAACCACTTGGCTAACTTCAAATTTAATCCTAGATTGCCCCAAAATGCCAAAATCCTAATTTTGACACTTCTTGAACTCTAGATTAATTCATGCCACTTAAAGATCAAATTTATCCTCAAAACTTGGCATGTTTCATTTTTCCTCGAGAGTTCTCTAGATTTTCCCAAATTGTGCCAATTGATATTAAAAATGAAATTTCCAATCTTTAGGCACATTTAACTCTTCAAAGGAGTAAATGATAATTCCATTTCATTTTCAAAAGTTCTCAAAACCTTGAAAATGCTCCTTGAGTGTCAATTTCCTCAAAGTTGGGTTAACTACCCTTCTAATCGGAGTTGACACTCTCTAACCCATTTATGAGGTAGAGAAGATGCTCCTAGGAACCCAATACCTATTAGAGCTCATTGGGTTCACTAAATATTCACTAGGGATAACTTCCCTAGCAACCCTCCTAATGACCCTCTTAGGCTTTAAAGCCTTGGCCATTTGGGACTCATCAAGATCAACTCTAGGGGTGACTCCCCTTGTGACCTTGGTGATGGTCTTCCTAGCCCTAGATTTTGTTCCATAATCGAATGGAACATTATGATAAGTGGGCTTGACCACTTGGGACTTAGGTTTGTGACCCAAACCTTTCTTGTCCTTGGACATTGGTTTTTGACCCTTAAACCCTAGAGATGACTTCTCCAAGTTCTTAAGAGCCTTTTCCAAAGTATCAAGTCTTGACCTCAAGACTTGATTCTCCTTCTCTAATACCTCAAGTTTTAATTTGTCATTGTTCTTTGAGGCATTCCTAGGCATGTGTCTAGTTGATTTGGGGTTTCTACCTAGGTTTTCCTTAACCTTAGAAGTGTTAATCCTAGGGTTAGCATTCCTAGTAGTATCCCTATCTAGGTTGACATGTTTAGCACCTAAGCACATGTATTGATTTCTAGTGTTAACATGCTTATCATTATTGACTAATGCAATAAAATTACTAGCATGTATCCTACTAGAATTGCACGAATGAGCCTTAAAAGATACCTTAGGGTTTGCCTTAGCTCCCCCTATCGATGTGCATCCCTTGTCCTTGTGAGGTTTCCTCCCCTTCGGACATTGGCTCCTATAGTGTCCCCGTTGCTTGCATTGAAAGCACACCACGTGCTTCTTGCCTTTGCGTGTTGGGACTCCGGCTTCCTTGACCTTTGGTGCCGGTGGAGTCTTCCTAACCTTCTTTGGACATTTGCTCTTGTAATGTCCATGTTTCCTACACTCAAAACACATTATGTGTAATTTGCTTGAAATCACAGTGTTTGAGTTACCTAGGGTTGTGGATGGAGATGAGCTTTCTTCTTCAACCCTTCCGGAGGTGGGAACTTCTTCTTCTTGCTCCGAACTTGAACAAGAGGAACTCTCCTCCTCTTCTTCCTTGGATGTTGAGTAGCCCTCAACTCCCAATTCGCTCCCTCCATGATGTGAGCTACTTGGCTCACTAGGCTCCTCTTCATGGCTTGAAGTGGAGCTCTCCTCATGGTACTTGGCCAAGTTATCCCACAACTCCTTGGCATTGTTGTATTTACCTATCTTACACAAAACATTAGTAGGTAATGAAAATTCAATTGTTTTAGTTACCTCATTGTTGATCGTGGATTGGTGGACTTGTTCCTTCGTCCACTTGTTCTTCTCTAGAGGCTCTCCTTCTTTATCCATTGGAGGAGTAAACCCTTCTTGTACACAAAACCAGTTCCACATATTAGTCCTAAGAAAATACATCATCCTTACCTTCCAATATGCGAAGTTGTCGTTGTAGAAGGGTGGAATGGTGATGTCTTCTCCGAATTGATCCATCTCTAGCTTGTGCTCCCACGGGTGTGAATCCGTCGAAGAGCGGCCTCGCTCTGATACCACTTGTTAGGATCCTTCGTACGGAGGCTAGAGAGGGGGGTGTGAATAGCCGACCCCAAATCGTTGTTTCTTTCTACAAAACGTGTTATCGCAGCGGAAAATACAAAGAAACGAAAGAGAAGAAAAGCAAACCTTAACACAAGGATGTAACGAGGTTCGGAGATTAGGACTCCTACTCCTCGGCGTGTCCGTAAGGTGGACGAGTCCAGTCAATCCGTCGGTGGATGAGCCCCCGGAGAACCGGCTAATACAATATACTCCTTGTGGGTGGAGAAACCTCGCCACAAACGTTTGCAACAGCAAACAAAGAGTACAAGAACAGTAAGAAAAGCAATACAATATGAATACAATAGCACTCTACCAATTGCTTGCTTTCTTATCGACTGGAGGTGAAGCAGCAACTTCACAACCCAAACGCAGCAGCTGGTCGACGACTGGAAGCTCACGCGAAGCTTCGGAGGCGAGCTCAATCAAAGCTCAGTTGAAGCAGAAGCTTCAGCAGCAGAAGAACAGAAGTTCTAGAAGAAAAGAAGAAGTTACCGTGCAGCAGCAGCCCTCGACCCCTTTATACATGCGAAGAAGACAGCGAAGAAACTAGTCGTTGCTACGCAACGGCTAGGACGTGGACCGATCAGGCTGAAGCCTGATCGGTCTGGGCGATGTCTGATCGGTCGTGGGGACCGATCAGGCCCTGTGCTAATCGGTCCCCAGACTGATCAGAAGGCTTCACAGAGAGTTGCCCAACTCTCTGTGGGAATCGGGCCCCTGACCGATCGATCCCTCCTGATCGGTCCCGGACCGATCAGCTCCATGCTGATTGGTCCCCGGACCGATCAAGAAGCCCACACCTTGCTTTGTTATCCGATTGGTCACGCACCGATCGATACACAACGATCGCTAGATCGGTCTGCAGACCGATCCAGCTTGGTTTTGCCCAAACCAAGTCCCAAGTCTCCCAAACCAACATCCGGTCAACCTTGACCTGTTGGTACATCATGCTTAGCATCCGGCCACCCTTGACCTGCTAAGACTCCTCACCAAGTGTCCGGTCAATCCTTTGACCCACTTGGACTTTTCTCTTCGTGTCAAGTATCCGGTCACCCTTGACCTACTTGACCTTCTCAACACCGGATGTCCGATCATCCTTGATCCATCTGGATTTTCCTTGCCCGGCTTCACTCACCGGACTTTCACCTAGCTTCACTCACTAGGGTTTTCACACCGCCTAACATCCCAGTTAGGACTTTCTCACTGCCTGCTTCACTCACGGGACTTTCCAACCGCCTAACATCCCAGTTAGGACTTTCCCATTGCACGGCTTCACTCACCGGACTTTCCACACCGCCTAACATCCCAGTTAGGACTTTCTCACCGCCTGGCTTCACTCACGGGACTTTCCAACCGCCTAACATCCAGTTAGGACTTTCCCACCGCCTGCTTCACTCACGGGACTTTCCACACCGCCTAACATCCCAGTTAGGACTTTCCCTGCCAAGTCTCCATACTTGGACTTTTCCGTGCCAAGCTACTGCTTGGACTTTTCCCGTGCAAGTCTCCATACTTGGACTTTCCGCGTGCTACCTGCTTGGACTTTTCCCTGCCAAGTCTCCGTGCTTGGACTTTTCCAGTGCCAAGTCTCCATACTTGGACTTTTCGCGAATCAGGTCAACCAGGTCAACCTTGACCTAAGGTTGCACCTACAATCTCCCAAACACCTATTCTTGTCAAACATCAAGAATACAACTCTCTTCTCGTTAAACATCGACATGCAACTCAACTAGGTCAACCTTGACCTAAGGTTGCACCGACAATCTTCCCAAGTCAAACATCAAAATACAACTCGAGTCAAGTCACCTCGAGTCGGGTCAACCAGGTCAACCTTGACCTAAGGTTGCACCAACAACCTCTTCTGCCGTCCAGGCAGGCACGTAGTAAAAAAAACATATCGAATAAAAATCCATCATCATCACAAAAATCCATACAACAACCAAGTATCCAAACAAACCAAGTCCACACATAATCAATAAATGCAAAACAAAACTAAACGATATATAAACCATCGAGGTCTGCAGAGATCTAGCACTACGTGCTGTGGGGACTAGTGACTGGAACTCCCTCCTGACAGCATCAACCTGAAAATAACGACAATGGTGGCGGGGTGAGTCCAACACTCAGCAGGTACAATTGATATACAAAGTAGGGAAACAACACCTAGCACTAATCATGCGTACAGTCTCCTGATAAGAAAGATAAAAATGCATCTGAAGTAAACAGGAGAATACTGTACTAACCAGGTCCTGAGTATAAGGTCAAACAGTCCGAGGGATAGGGAAGTCCTGTATGCATGTCAAACATAGGTATCCAAATAATATGCAGCATATACAGTAAACACAAACACAGCAATAAATGCATCATGCATATGATGCCAATGATGCGCCCTGGTCACCCCCAGCCGATCATCTCACACACAATAGTGAGGCCGAGTGGGTAGGGTGACAATGCACTCTGTCGTCACTACTCCCGATGAGTGACCGAGTGGACGGATCTGTCGAGTACACCTATCCTCCTACCCCAAATCATAAATGGGGAGCGTAATGCTCTCATCTCCCGGTGCTCAAAGACGGGGAGGAATCCCTGCCGGCTTACCCATGAGCGGACCAGCGGTGCCTAACAGAGTCCCTGCTGCAACACACCCGAATCGACCACTAACCCATGAGTGGTGGTGTGTGCAGATCCATGTAACTGGCGATGTGCTCAACAATAATGGAGCGGACTATCGCACAGCATGCAATCATGCAAATGGTGCATGACACTAACCACAAAATATCCTGACCTAATCCACATGTATATAAAAGTGCATCATAGGTCAACGAATCAAAACAATCCAAAGGTACACAGAAGGTATAAAACCTAGGTCCTGAACATGGTAAAGCATGGTATATCACTACCCCCTATAAGCATGTATAAACCACTAAAGTATACATGGGATGCAAATCAAGCAATCAATCAATCATGTATCAAATAATGGGTAGTGACTAACCGAAACAAATAAAGGACATAATTAATGCAACTTGTTAAATTCACTACTATGTATATCAAATGACATAAGTCAAAAGTACCCGCCTCCGAAAATAGAAAGGTCCAATCTGACTCCGAGATACTCGTCTCGCATCAAGGTCCTGTAATATTTATAGTTTCCAAGTTTAGCTAGCTTCATATAGATAAAATAGCTAAATCAAATCCACGAGAAGCTAACATAAATCCAACAATTAACTAGGGTTAACTTACCTTAACCCTAATCATACTATCAGACCAATTCCAATTATACATATACAACCAATTACAAAAATCTAACTCATACCTAATCCAACCTAATTAAATATCTTACCTCAACACCAAAGTCTCCTCTATTGATCCACAACAAGTAGTTGTTGTCGGGACAGGGGCAGCCGCTGAAACCAGATACACCACCGTCGAATTGAATCTAAAATTAGAGACTACCACCCTTAGTTAGCATAACCTTTCACACAACCCAAGTGCTGCTCACGGCAGGGTTAAGAACTAGATCACAGAATTGAAAACAAAACAAACCCTAAGCCTTACCTCAAGTTCCACAACCTAGAAATCCAAATCAACCTCGTTGCTGGAATCCAAGAGTTGCTTCTCAATAGGGTTGTTTACCGCTAGAAGGTGGCTGCGGAAATTAGAAACACCCTAGCACAAAAACCCACCAATGTTAGCTAGGCATGGCAGAAGGAAAGGGTTGGCGTCGGCTCGGGCTGAGGGACGACTGGCAGCACAGAGGAAAGAAGGGAGAATGGCGTCGGCTGCGGAGAGGCAGAGGACCGCTCGGCGCCGGTTAGGGCTCGCGCGCCGTGCTTATGCTGTGGAGTCGGCGTCACTGCTGTGGAGAAGGAGAGAAAGGAAAACGGGAGGCAGAGGAGAGGAGGAAAAGAAGCAAAACCCTTGCCGAGGGGTTTTGTACTCGGGTAGGAGGAACCGCTCGTGCTGCCGGTTAGGGCACGGGGAGAAGGCGCGTGCGAAGGGAAGGAAACGGCGAGGAAGAGAAGAAAATATAAAGAAAAAGAAAAAGAAAAAGAAAAGGAAAAGAAAATAAAACTTTTCCTCATTAAAACAGGGTAACCTAAACAGGTTTTTCCGGGCCCCGTTTTTATCCCCGTTAACTTGTCCATACGAGCTCCGAAAAATTCTCGAAAAATTTCTAAAAATTCCGGAAAATTCCCTTATTAATATTCACCTATTTTTCGGTATTTTATAGGGAGCGAGCCGTTAGAGGGAAATTCGTCTTGGTGTTGTTCCACACCGTCTCGGACCTCCGTCCAACGATCTTTCATCACCATATCGACTCCAGAAGCAAAGGATTGGATCCAAAGGCCACTCGTCGTCGTTAGATAAGCATCTCTTCTCTTTTGTTCCTCTTGTTTGAGATTTTATGCTAAATTATATCATGTCTGTTGGATCGAGAAGCGCTAGAGGGGGGGGTGAATAGTGCTCGTGGCTATTTCAGAATCAGTTCGTAAAACTCGAGTAATTAAACGCAATGGAAATTAAACACAACACACGAACACAAGCTGTTTACTTGGTTCGGAGTCTGTGACAACTCCTACTCCAAGGCCCTCGCTCGTTGAGCGTTTACGTTGGGCAACAACTATAATTTCGATAAATATTACAACTGAAGTACAATACAATAATGAACTTAAATAAACTTTATACTGACAACAACAGGATCGAAACTGAAGCTCCGGGTCATCGGGATGTCACTGCAGCACTTCAGAAGCAATTCTTGAGCAGAACAGGAAGAAGGAAGCTTTTGGAAATCGTTGAATAAGCCACTGCTCGAAGTCCTCTTTTATACAGTGTTGGAGGGGCCTCCAAGCACGTCCGAGGCGCCTCCAAGTTGCCCGAGTCGCCCGTGTGGATCAGCACTGATCTAGTCGCACCTTATCCCCTTGAAGGCGCCTCCAAGGCTGGTCCAAGGCGCCTCCAAGGCCTGGTCTAAGGCGCCTTCAGCCTGGTCCGAGGTGCCTCAAGCTCTGCTGCGCTGGCTTCTGCTGGCTCGCACCCGAGGCGCCCGAACCCAGATTTTGACCAGGATCACGTCAAACGCGATCTGATCGTTGGGGGATAAAATTTTATCCCCCCAGGGCACCCGGAACCCCTTCGGGACGCCCCGACCAGTGCTATAAATATAGCACTGATCTGCACAGTTAAAAAAACTCACTTGTAATCAGTTTTCTCTGTGCTTTCATTTTTGTTCTTTTTATTTGTGCTGTCAACGCTGTAAAGAGGCTACTCCACCTGAAGGAGATCATCAGATAGTGTGCTTACTTTCCTTGGATTAGCAATCCCCTGATTGCAAACCAAGTAAATCTCTTGTGTCTGATCTTTTCATTTAGTCTCTTCTTTTTATTATTACAAGTGTCTGTCAATTAGTTGAATATCTGAGAAAGGTTTGTGGTTTATTTTTGTAGGACAATTCACCCCTCCCCTCTTGCCGGCCTCCAAAGGGACCAACACAAACCATTTGAACGGTCGTAGTGTAATTAGGTATTAGTTTATCTTGACTATATAATTACACTAGTACACTTAGAGTGTTTGAGCAGGATCATTTGAGGTAGTTTCTTTTTATACTGGCATCATAAAAGAACTAGACCTCTGTTATCATGAAAGTGTGTGCTCTTAATCCTAATATAATAACAAGCACGTATAATTAATATTTATTTCTTTGACTTATCAAAGGGTGAGATTTAGTTCGATAAATCAAAAGGCCCGATAAGTTGGGAAATGATATTATTTATATGGTGTGTTGTTGATTATAGAAGGAAACTGTGTCCTAGTAATCTAGGGTGATGATGTCCCTAAGAGGAGCTCATAAGGTTTGTCATGTAAACCTTGTGTAGGTGCAGCGGAGACCGGCAAGAGAGGGGTGAATTGCTAAAAACAAAAATGAAACTACCCTCCTCGGATTTCAACTCAGAATAAATGCAGTAGTAAAATAATAAAGACAGAAAATAAAAGCAAAAACAGAAGTTTAACCTGGTTACAACCAAGAGGGTTGTTAATTCAGGGCAGTGAAAAGCACACTAAGAAAATTCTCCTTCTCTGAAGGCGGAGAAGCCTTTTACACTCTAATTGCTCAGAACTACTGCTAGGAATTGCTTACAGATTGATTGCTTGAGTTGTTGTTGAATTCCTAGCTCCAGGGGCCTTTTTATAGCTCCTGGAAAGTCTATCCCGAGGGTCCAAGGCGCCTCTAACAAGGTTCAAGGCTCCTCCAGCTCGGTCAGCGGATAAAACTTTATCCGCACGCAAACGGTCAAAACTGACCTGTTGAGGGCGCCTTCAACAGGGTTGAAGGCGCCTTCAAGGGCGCCTCCAATCCTGCTGGAGGCGCCTCCAAACTAGCAGCCTCATTTCCAGCTTGGTTTCTTCATCTTCCGACGCTCCGTTCTTTTGGGTGATTGCGGCCAACCGGAATAGGGCTCACCCGAACCCAATTCCCGGCCATCTCTTCGAGTAGCCTTCCGTCCCGGCTTAACGTCCCTCGAACGCCGCGCACGCTCTTCACGCCCACCGGAGTACTCTTCCACAGCTCTCTCGTCCTTCGGACGCACCGAGCCCGTCGGCTCCCTTCCCGTGCCGTCCTTCTCGCTAGCTGCGTCTTCCGCTCGACTTCATGTGCTCCTAAGCTCCTGCACACTCAAACACAGGGATCAAACACAGCAGGACCTAACCAACTTGGTTGATCACATCAAAACTACCACGGGGTCCAACAATCTTCCCCTTTTTGATGTGCATCAACCCAAGTTCAAGTTAGGGTTAAAAATAGACATAAATAGTAATTTTAAAGAAAATTTACTAAACTAACAAGTTAAGAATAATTTTTGCAATTAGTAAAATTGAAATACAGTTTAAAAAATTTTAAGTTTTTTTCTAACTCTTTCTAACTCCCCCTTAACTTGTACTTTTCTCTCCCTATTTGATCACAGTAAAAATGGGGTCTTAAGAATTTTCAAGTAAGATTGAAGTTTTTTGAAAATTTTCTAAGTTAATAATGAATTTTTGAAAAAATTGATAAGTTAAAATAAATTATCCAAAAAAAATTTCTAAGTAAAAAAAATCCTAAGTAAATGTTCAAATGTTCCCAAAAAATTTCTAAGTCAAGTGAATGAACTTTTAGAATTTTCCAAAATAAAATTTCTAACCAAAAAAAAATTAAGTTAGAATTTAAAAAAAAATTCTAAGGAATTTTTGTTTATTTTAACAAATATTTGATAAACTTTCAAAGCATTATTTAATTCTTGTTTAATGCTTTTTCAGAAAGTTAATTAAATATTTTCTTTCAATATTTTAGCTTCCAGGTCGTGGCGAGGCACTAGGCCTTCTTGGTTATTGGAGCAACAACCACTTCCTTAGACAAAGCTTCCATAAATAATTTTTCTCACTGTAAGCTTTTAATTTTTGAAAAATTAATTAAGCACAGATTTTAGAACCCAATAGAGGTTCCTTCCTACAGGATTTTTTAAAAATCTAGGGGGTACATAGTTTCTTGGTATTTTCCTAAGTTGACCTTGATGCCTCCTTATATACCAATTTAATTTACCATAAATTCTTAATTTTGAATTTGGAAATTGATTTAAGCATGCAGCAGATTTCAGTTTTTCAATTTCTAATTTTAATTTATCATTTTCTGATTTTACACTATCATACATTTCAAGTGGACATGCTTTTGCTAATTTCATTTTTAATTCTTTATTTTCTTTTTCTACTTCGAATAAGTCTTTAGAAAGTGATTTAATAAATCGAAATGACTGAGACGGGGTTAGATTGCGTACCTTACTTACCTGATCTGGTGACTGTTAGTTAGAGCCCTAGAGCCAATCATTTGATGATTGTATAGACTCATGTATATCATATTCTTGTATATATATTAAGGCATTTGGTTTTTGGTTATTATGCTTATTTGTATTAGTGCCAGATAAAATAAGTATAGTAACGTCCTTGAGTAGAAGGTTCTTACCTATATCAATCGATTGGTTGAATCGATAGTGAGATGATATATGGTACACTACTCTAAATCATTCCTAGTCGAGTATTAACATTCAGGGACAATGTTAATACAATAAGACTAGCATGTAGGTCAGCTCGATGACTTGATCTCACAAGTCATGGATATAGAGATATCAAGCTAACACATGGGTATGCATTAGAGAATGTATACTGAATGACCCGCCATGAGAAAGTATCATGGATCGTTATATGAGTGTCATATACTTTCTCATGTGGCTATTAGTATGACTATTAGTCCTTAGACCTGAAGTCACCATGGATCCCTACATAAGGAGTTATGTACTTTGGTTTCGTCAAACGTCACCCGTAACAGGGTGGACTATAAAGGCGATTACTGGGTATGTAACAAATTATGCAGAGGGATGTGAGTGATGTAGATGAGATCTATCCCTCCCATATGACGGGAGCGACATCAATATTCTTGATAGAGTTAGACCACGAAGTGTATGGCCATGCCCAAATGAGTCAACATTAGATGTTGAGCTCATTTGATCGAGTGAGTCTACTTGGAGTTCAAGATTTAGATTGATTAGAGGATGACACGGTCTATGCCTCACATTGATCAATCTAGATGTCTAGGATAGAAGGACAATGTCACATATTTTGTGAGGAGTCACAATTGGTAGTCACAAGGTGATGTCGGATCTCGACATTCTTGTAACTTGGGTAGTAATGATGTGTTGCTAGATACCGCTCATTACTTATGCTCCTAAATGGGTTTAGGGCATTGCCAACATTACAAGAACCTATAGGGTCACACACTAAGGACAATTAGATGGAGATTTGGTTCATATGATGAACTAAGAGGATTAGATTCATTTGATGAATCATATTGGATTAAGAGTAATCCAAATTGGGCTAATTGAGTTGGACTCAAGTTGATTCATGTATTCAATGAGTCTAATTTAGATTATGACTCATTAAATCAACTTAATTTAATGAATTAGATTCATTATATTAAGTTGGCTTGAATCATATGGTTGGATTAGATCAACCATGAGAGAGATTTGATCAAGTTTGACTTGATTTGAGAGGAAGAGAAAAAGTCATGTTTGACTTGACTTTTTGCCACATCACTAGTGAGTTGGCAAGATGTGGACCAATAGGATTGCTCCACATCATCAATGTGTGCCACCTCATGGAGGTTACAAGCCTCCATAGCATTTAATGTGGCCGACCCACATTAAATGAGGAGGTTACACTTGTTGCCATGTCATTTAGTGAGGTGGCAACATGTGGACCAATAGTGTTGATCCACATTATCCTAGAGTGCCACCTCATGGGGGTTACAACTCTTAATGGTCTCCACATTAATTGGAATTAATGTGGGGGTTACACCCCCTAGAGTGGCCGGCCACTTGATGGCTAAGGGGTTGTTTGAATTTCCTCTCATTGATTTCATTCACTCTTCTTCTCCCTTGGGTGCTCTCTCTTCTCCTTCTCCCATTCCTTGGCTGAACACTCCATTGGTGCTAGCACACCTTGTGTTTTGGTCATCTCCTTCTACTTGTATCCGTGTGGATACATATAGAGGTTGTCTACTTTGACAACTAGAGATCCGGCGACATCTTGGACAAGCGGGAACGCGAAGGGCTTCGCTACAAGGGTAATGATCTTAACTTTAGTGTAGATCTAAAGTTTTTACAAACTCGTACAAGAAAAAGGTTTTTCGATAATTTTGTTTACGAATCTTTGCACGAGATCCATGACTTTGGGTGACTCGGGGTTTCCGCGACGCGAAAAAGCGGTTTTCGCGGCCCGAAGAACCCAACAGTGGTATCAGAGCCACGTGCAAAGACTTGTACGAGTTCGTTTGTATTTTTATGAAAAATATACCTTCTGTGATTTTCTGTAAAAATTGAGTTTTTAGAGTTTTTATGAGTAATTTTTCCGTAGAAGCGAAGCACAAGTGTCTCGGCACTTGTAGGCTTCGGCTACCGGAAAGTTTTCTTTTAAACGGCTTCGTTTTGCCCCAAATCCGTTTGGGACAGCGGGGTCGGGTGCCATTAGATCGCAAAGGAGCAACTCACGATGGTTAGATCGTGGGTAGGGGCATTGCCCCTAACCCCGCAAGGGAATTTGCTCCGCGATTGCACCCGAAATCGCTAAAAATGAACCCGCCGGGAAGATTTTTCCGAAACGGCAATGTCTCGACCCAAATCATTTTGGGACAGCGGGTTTAGGCGCTGTTGGATCGCAAAGGAACCCTCGCGATGGTTAGATCGCGGGTAGGGGCGCTGCCCCTGGGCCCCGCAAGGGGATCCGTTCCGCGATTGCGCCCGAAACCGCTAAACGGGACCGCCGGGAAATTTTACTCATAAAAATTGTAAAAATTATTTTTAAAATTACAGAAAAATTATGAAAAATATATAATTTTGAATTATATATTAATTTGTGATAGTCATGGCCCAAAATACCCAATAAGATTGGATTTGTGTTGTAATTCATAATACGGCCTGCGTGTGTGTGCTGTATTTTTATTTTTTTCACAGCCTACGCGTCGTGCCTTTCTCTTATTCTGGTTGTAAATTAGATTTAGACTCGAATGTAACTCGAGTTTCAAATTGTAATGTATAAATTGGAGCGGTGGAGGGTCCACACGAGACGGAGTTCCGAGGCGGGCACGAGCAACACAAGGTGGTCAAAGGGAGGAGCTTGGAGAAGCTGTTGACCCTAGGTTAACCATTCGATCTTCCCATTGGCTTGAGAAGATCGTAGTAGGGCCATGACTAAATCACAAATAGATTAATTAATTAATTGTTATGTATCTTATGCATGTTTAATAATTAATTAATTAATTAGTGCCTTAACGATTAGATTAGATCTAAGTCGTGCACATGATGCACCCTTGCGATTAGATTAGATCTAAGTCGTGCACAAGATGCATCCTTCTCGATTAGATTAGATCTAGATCTAGATCGAACCAACTCTAAATGCTTAACCGTGCCGTGATACCTATCACTACCTCGATCACATGTATTATTGAATCTGCCAAAGCAGAGCAATACATATTATCTTGGTAGGGTACGGAGGGACAATCTTGGTCCCGCCTATCAACGCATGGGTGAATACAAACTCAATTAGATTTTCCTAGTTACTCGGTTGGATCGAGTCAACTATAGGCATTCTTCCAATAGTTGGAAAGGTAGGACAAAATCACGTTTATATTAACTCTCGGGCGTATTAGCCAAAGCTAACTCGAGTTTTAATATAAATATGGATCTTGATCCTATAAACAAGAGTTGCATAGAGATGTAATTGGTAATCGTTACCTACCGATCATACTAAGCCTTGGGCGTATTAGCCAAAGCTAACTCAAGTGTTAGTATGATGTGGATCTTGTCCCACAAGAATTATAGTATTTAGTGGGAGCATCATTTAGTTAAAGGCCTAATTAAATGATTTTAAAAGAATATGATATTTATTTCTGCAAATTTTATGTTGTAGATAACCATGACGTCGAATACGAACTCTTTCTCCCTGCGTTCTGTCCTTAAGAAGGACAAGCTCAACGGAGCAAATTTCCTGGACTGGTACAGGAACCTGAGAATAGTTCTCACCCAAGAACGTAAACTGTACGTTCTGGAGCAGCCCATTCCGGAGGCTCCTCCTGCCACTGCCACGCGAGCAGACCGAGATGCTTACAAGAAGCATCAAGATGACACATTAGATGTGTCCTGTCTTATGCTCGCGACCATGAACTCTGAGCTTCAGAAGCAACATGAGTTGATGGGCGCTTACGATATGGTTGAGCATCTTTGTCACCTATATCAAGGACAAGCAAGGCACTGGAAGAGGAACTCCAAAGAATACCTGGAAGATCTTAAGAAGAAGAGAAATAAGATTTCTACTTCAGGTATACATGTTATAGAAGTCAACCTCTCTATTTCTTCATCGTGGGTATTAGATACCGGATGTGCTTCACACATTTGTACTAATGTACAAGCGCTGAGGAATAGCAGGGCATTGATGAAGGGTGAGATAAACCTACGAGTAGGCAATGGAGCACGAGTTGCTGCTATTGCTGTAGGAACTTATCATCTATCTCTTCCCTCTGGGCTTGTACTAGAATTAGATGATTGTTGTTATGTGCCTGCCTTGACTAAGAACATTATATCAGTTTCTTGTTTGGACAAGAAAGGATTCTCGTTTATAATAAAGAACAAATGTTGTTCTGTCTATTTAAACGATATGTTCTATTGTAGTGCACCTCTGATAAACAGACTCTATATTCTAGATCTAGAGAGTCCTATCTATAACATTAGTACCAAGAGGTTCAAGTCAAATGACATGAACCAAACTTATCTCTAGCACTATCGCTTAGGTCATATAAATGACAAGCGCTTATCCCAGCTCCATAAGGATGGTATGCTGGACTCATTTGATTTTGAATCATATAAGGTATGCGAGTCATGCCTACGAGGCAAGATGACCAAGACTCCCTTTAGTGGGCACAGCGAGAGAGCGACTGATTTGTTAGGACTCATACATAGTGATGTATGTGGCCCTTTCAATGTCGCTGCTAGAGGCGGTTATAGGTACTTCATCACATTTACTGATGACTTCAGTAGATACGGTTATGTGTACTTAATGACACATAAGTCTGAATCTTTTGAAAAGTTCAAAGAATTCAAGAATGAAGTACAGAACCAACTTAGCAAGAGTATTAAGATACTTCGATCCGATCGAGGTGGAGAATACCTTAGCCATGAGTTCCGTGACTATCTAGCTGAGTGTGGGATTCTATCCCAACTCACTCCTCCTGGAACACCACAGTGGAATGGTGTATCCGAACGGAGGAATAGTACCTTATTAGATATGGTACGATCTATGATGAGTCACACAGATCTTCCGACATATCTATGGGGATATGCTCTAGACACGGCAGCTTTCATACTCAACCGAGTTCCATCAAAGGCCGTGATAAAGACACCATATAGGATATGGACTGGGAGAGATGCCCAGGTGTCTTTCATGAGGATTTGGGGTTGTGAGGCTTACGTTAGACGTCAAGTCTCAGACAAATTAGGACCCAAATCTGACAAGTGCTTTTTCATTGGATATCCCAAGGAAACTAAGGGATATTACTTCTACATTCCCAGTCAGCACAAGGTAGTTGTGGCAAAGACTGGGGTCTTTTTAGAAAGGGACTTTGTTTCTAGAAAGACTAGTGGGAGCATGTTCGATCTTGAAGAAGTTCAAGATGCGAATACTAGCACTGAAGCCTCGATGGAAGTTGAACTGGAGCCACAAAGTGTTGTGGATGATGTTCCACAAGGAGTTGAGGAACAACAACCGGTTCAAGTAGACATACCTCTTCGCAGGTCTGATAGGGTACGTCGTCAGCCTGAGAGATACTCATTTCTCTTGTCTGACCATGATGACGTTATGCTCATAGAGGATGAGCCTACCACCTATCAGGAAGCTGTGATGAGACCAGATTCCGAGAAATGGCTAGAGGCCATAAGATCCGAGATGGAATCCATGTACACCAACCAAGTATGGACTTTGGTTGATCCACCTGAAGGGGTAAAACCCATTGGGTGTAAGTGGGTCTTTAAGAGAAAGACTGACATAGATGGACTTATCTATGAGGGTTTTGTAGATCCACAGCATACTAGCAGAGTATGCAAGCTGCATAGGTCCATTTATGGACTAAAGCAAGCTTCTCGGAGCTGGAATCTTTGATTCGATGATGCAATCAAACAGTTTGGTTTCATCAAGAACAAAGATGAGCCTTGTGTCTACAAGAAGGTTGTAGGGGATATAGTTGTCTTCCTCATATTGTATGTGGATGACATACTACTCATTGGGAAGAACATCCCTATGCTTCAATCTGTCAAGACCTGGCTAGGGAGTTGCTTCTCAATGAAGGACTTAGGTGAGGCATCTCGTATTCTTGGGATACAGATCTATAGAGATAGATCTAAGAGATTGCTTGGCCTAAGTCAGAGTACATACATTGACAAGGTACTCCTACGGTTTGCCATGCAGAACTCCAAGAAGGGATTTCTGCCGATGTCACATGGCGTGAGTCTTTCGAAGACTCAAGGTCCCTCTTCTAGAGAGGAGAGAGACCGCATGGATCAGATCCCTTATGCCTCAGCCATAGGATCGATCATGTACGCCATGCTATGTACTCGACCTGATGTCTCGTATGCTTTGAGCATGACGAGCAGATACCAGTCAGATCCAGGTGAAAGTCACTAGATAGTGGTCAAGAATATTCTTAAGTACTTATGAAGGACTAAAGAATATTTCTTGATATATGGAGGCAATGATGAGCTAACTGTAAAGGGTTACAGTGATGCCAGCTTCCAGACCGATCAGGATGATTAAAGATCACAGTCGAGGTTCATGTTTTGCTTGAATGGTAGTGCTATGAGCAGGCAGAGTTCACAGCAGTTCTACAATGTTTCCATCTCATTCGAGAGATTATCGATAGAGGAGATGTGGAGATTTGCAGAGTACCTACAGAGGCTAACATCGCAGATCCCTTGACCAAGGCTTTGGCACAGAGAAAGCATGATGGTCACACTAGGTCATTAGGCCTTAGAGCCTATACTGATTGGCACTAGTGCTAGTGGGAGATTGTTAGTTAGAGCCCTAGAGTCAATCATTTGATGATTGTATGGACTCATGTATATCATATTTTTGTATATATATATTAAGGCATTTGGTTTTTGGTTATTATGTTTATTTGTATTAGTGCTAGATAAAATAAGTATAGTAACGTCCTTGAGTAGAAGATTCTTACCTATATCAATCGATTGGTTGAATCGATAGTGAGATGATATAGGGAACACTACTCTAAATCATTCCTAGTTGAGTATTAACATTCAGGGACAATGTTAATACAATAAGACTAGCATGTAGGTCAGCTCGATGACTTGATCTCACAAGTCATGGATATAGAGATATCAAGCTGACACATGGGTATGCATTAGAGAATGTATACTGAATGACCCGCCATGAGAAAGTATCATGGATCGTTATATGAGTGTCATATACTTTCTCATGTGGCTATTAGTATGACTATTAGTCCTTAGACCTGAAGTCACCATGGATCCCTACATAAGGAGTTATGTACTTTGGTTTCGTCGAACGTCACCCGTAACAGGGTGGACTATAAAGGCGATTACTGGGTATGTAACAAATTATGCAGAGGGATGTGAGTGATGTAGATGGGATCTATCCCTCCCATATGACGGGAGCGACATCAATATTCTTGATAGAGTTAGACCACGAAGTGCATGGCCATGCCCAAATGAGTCAACATTAGATGTTGAGCTCATTTGATCGAGTGAGTCTACTTGGAGTTCAAGATTTAGATTGATTAGAGGATGACACGGTCTATGCCTCACATTGATCAATCTAGATGTCTAGGATAGAAGGACAATGTCACATATTTTGTGAGGAGTCACAATTGGTAGTCACAAGGTGATGTCGGATCTCGACATTCTTGTAACTTGGGTAGTAATGATGTGTTGCTAGATACCGCTCATTACTTATGCTCCTAAATGGGTTTAGGGCATTGCCAACGTTACAAGAACCTATAGGGTCACACACTAAGGACAATTAGATGGAGATTTGGTTCATATGATGAACTAAGAGGATTAGATTCATTTGATGAATCATATTGGATTAAGAGTAATCCAAATTGGGCTAATTGAGTTGGACTCAAGTTGATTCATGTATTCAATGAGTCTAATTTAGATTATGACTCATTAAATCAACTTAATTTAATGAATTAGATTCATTATATTAAGTTGGCTTGAATCATATGGTTGGATTAGATCAACCATGAGAGAGATTTGATCAAGTTTGACTTGATTTGAGAGGAAGAGAAAAGTCATGTTTGACTTGACTTTTTGCCACATCACTAGTGAGTTGGCAAGATGTGGACCAATAGGATTGCTCCACATCATCAATGTGTGCCACCTCATGGAGGTTACAAGCCTCCATAGCATTTAATGTGGCCGACCCACATTAAATGAGGAGGTTACACTTGTTGCCATGTCATTTAGTGAGGTGGCAACATGTGGACCAATAGTGTTGATCCACATCATCCTAGAGTGTCACCTCATGGGGGTTACAACTCTTAATGGTCTCCACATTAATTGGAATTAATGTGGGGGTTACACCTCCTAGAGTGGCCGGCCACTTGATGGCTAAGGGGTTGTTTGAATTTCCTCTCATTGATTTCATTCGCTCTTCTTCTCCCTTGGGTGCTCTCTCTTCTCCTTCTCCCATTCCTTGGCCGAACACTCCATTGGTGCTAGCACACCTTGTGTTTTGGTCATCTCCTTCTACTTGTGTCCGTGTGGATACATATAGAGGTTGTCTACTTTGACAACTAGAGATCCGGCGACATCTTGGACAAGCGGGAACGCGAAGGGCTTCGCTACATAGGTAATGATCTTAACTTTAGTGTAGATCTAAAGTTTTTACAAACTCGTACAAGAAAAAGGTTTTTAGATAATTTTGTTTACGAATCTTTGCACGAGATCCATGGCTTTGGGTGACTCGGGGTTTCCGCGACGCGAAAAAGCGGTTTTCGCGGCCCGAAGAACCCAACAGTTACGCTCCCCCTTCACTGTTGCTTTCTTCTTCTGATGTACCTCCCCCTTCATCGATGCTCATCTCTGAGCTTGAGTCTTCTTCCGGTTGATGGTTCGCTAATAGCGCTAACCCTGAGAATTCTTCGATGTCCGACTCAAGGGTTGACGAATCTGACCAAGTAGCCTTCAGATTCTTGTGCTTGGAGGGTTCTGGTTTCTTGTATTTTGGCTTTTCCTTTTCTTTCTCCTTTCTCTTCAATTTTGGGCAGTTCTCCTTGATGTGCCCTTCTTCGTTGCAGTTGTAGCAACGAACCACCTCTTCTTTCGATGATGCCTCTGCGATTTAAATTTATTAGAACTGAAAAACTTATTGAAGCATCTTACCAGTAGTGCCGCTTCGGATTCGTCGATTGAGGCTTCGGAGTCAGAACCGTTTACTTTTGCCTTTAGAGCTATGTTCTGACTGGTCTTCTCTACTCCATTTGGCTCTAAAACTCGAGATTCGTGAAGTTCAAAAGTCAAAAATAATTATTCTAACGTACTTACCTCGAGGTCCTTAGAGATGTAGTACGCATCTACTAAGGAGGCTCACTCTGGAGTTCTCGGGAAGGCATTGAGCGCGTATCAAATAGAATCCCGATTGGTTACCTCTTCTCCAAGGTTCGTTAGTTGCATTATCAGCTCCTTAATTCTCGCTTGGAGTTGCGCTACCTTCTCGCCTTGGTTCATCCGGAGGTTCGTTAACTGGTTCCGGAGGATGTCGCGCTTCGCTAGCTTCGCTTCGGAATTGCCTTTGTGAAGCTCCAGGAATTTTTCCCAAAGATCTTTCACTGAGTCGTAGCTTCCGATCCGATTTACCTCCTGCGGCGGTAGAACGCTGAGTAGGTGGAACTCAGCCTTTCCGTTGGCGACGAAATCTGCTTGCTCCTTTTTCGTCCAGGTATTTTCCTCCTTGTCTTTCGGAACTGCATATCCATATTTCATTATTAACAGAATGTCAAATTCGGTTTTAAAAAATACCTCCATTTTGCGCTTCCATGTGGCGAAGTCTCCGTCGAACTTCGGGGGATGGATGTTCGCTCAGGCCATCGTCTTGATCGTAGTGCTTCAGTTGGTGGTTAGTCCTTCTGAGGCGATCAGGCTCTGATACCACTTGTAGGTGCAGCGGAGACCGGCAAGAGGGGGGTGAATTGCTGAAAACAAAAATGAAACTACCCTCCTCGGATTTCAACTCAGAATAAATGCAGTAGTAAAATAATAAAGACAGAAAATAAAAGCAGAAACAGAAGTTTAACCTGGTTACAACCAAGAGGGTTGTTAATCCAGGGCAGTGAAAAGCACACTAAGAAAATTCTCCTTCTCTGAAGGCGGAGAAACCTTTTACACTCTAATTGCTCAGAACTACTGCTAGGAATTGCTTACAGATTGATTGCTTGAGTTGTTGCTGAATTCCTAGCTCCAGGGGCCTTTTTATAGCTCCTGGAAAGTCTATTCCGAGGGTCCAAGGCACCTCCAACAAGGTTCAAGGCGCCTCCAGTTCGGTCAGTGGATAAAACTTTATCCGCACGTAAATGGTCAAAACTGACCTGTTGAGGGCGCCTTCAACAGGGTTGAAGGCACCTTCAACAGGGTTGAAGGCGCCTTCAAGGGCGCCTTCAAGGGTGCCTCCAATCCTGCTGGAGGCGCCTCCAAGCTGGCAGCCTCATTTCCAGCTTGGTTTCTTCAGCTTCCGACGCTCCGTTCTTTTGGGTGATATTGCGACCAACCGAAATAGGGCTCACCCGAACCCAATTCTCGGCCTTCTCTTCGAGCAGCCTTCCGTCCCGGCTTAACATCCCTCTAATGTCGCGCACGCTCTTTACGGCCACCGGAGTACTCTTCCGTAGCTCTCTCGTCCTTCGGACGCACCGAGCCCGTCGGCTCCCTTCCCGTGCCATCCTTCTCACTAGTTGTGTCTTCCGCTCGACTTCCTGTGCTCCTAAGCTCCTGCACACTCAGACACAGGGATCAAACACAGCAGGACCTAACCAACTTGGTTGATCACATCAAAACTACCACGGGGTCCAACACCCTGCAGATGGACTTAGTCCAACATGACAATAACACTACAACAAAATCCTCATTCAACAACACTGAAACGATAACGGTTTTATGCCAAATCGTTGTTGTTTGACTTTTAACAACGGTTTTAACATAAACCGTTGTCTTTTAGCATTTTTTTTGGCCTACGACAACGGTTTTTAAAAACCGTTCTCTATTTATGTTTTTTTGGGGCTACGACAACGGTTTTTAAAGGCTACGACAACAGTTTTTAAAAACTGTTGTTTATGTGCGCTTTTTTGGAGTTACGACAACGATTTTTGAAAACCGTTGTCTATTAAGTGATGTTGAATACCGGTGTTTTTTTCCTTCGTCATTTTTTACCGCTGTTTTTTTTCTTTCCCTCTCCCCAAAATTTGTTTGCCGCCGCATTCCCCTCTTACCTTCTCTATCCCTAAGCATTTTCGTCCCTCTTTTCTCACAATCTCTCGCAGTCTCGCTCACTTTAGCCGCGTAGGAGCAGCAACAGCCGGGAAAAAGCGATCGCATTTGTCCCCTCCCTCTCTCTCCGACTTTCTCTGCTCCTCCACTACGGCCATCGCGGTGCCACATCCCCATTGTCGACGGTATCGTCGCTCTCGTTCCGATCGCTTATTGCGCTGCCGGCGATGTTGCTGTACGCGACGTTGGGGAGGCGGAGGCGGCGCTGGGGCGGAGTCTGACCTTTGCCGAGGACATCTGGTTCCGCTACACCGCACGGATGCCCGACTACCTCCTATTTTACCTTAACATCATCTTCCTCTTCGTCATTTTCTCCCTCGCGCGGCTCCCGCTCGCCCTCATCGAACTTGGCTTCCCTGCCTCAGTCTCCTCTTTCAAGATCCAGCCCAAGATCCGCCTCTCGCCGACGTCCTTCTTCCAATGCTATAAGGACGTCATGCGGGTGTTCCTCCTCGTCGTCGGCCCGCTTCAACTCTCCTCCTACCCCACCATCAAGGTCCCTTCTTGATTCCTTAGGGTTGCACTGCAGTTTGATCTATTTTCTGGGCAGAAAAAACCTCTTTATTAGTTCAATAACAAGTACCTCACTTTTTTTTGCATTATTCAATTTGTAATATTTTTTGTTGATCTACTTTTTAATTACGTAGCCGAATAAAAGCATCATTGTTTTTCTTTCAACCCACTTTCTTGAAGATTTTTGTTCTATCTTTACTAAAAGAGTTATTTGTAGTTTGTGGGGATAAGGACTGGGCTTCCCCTTCCCTCACCGTGGGAAGTGGCTTTGCAACTCTTGGTTTACTTCGTGGTGGAGGACTATGGCAACTACTAGATTCACCGACTAATGCACTGCAAATGGGGGTACGAGAAGATACACCGTGTCCACCATGAATTCACAGCGACTATTGGCTTTGCAGCACCCTATGCTCATTGGGCGGAGGTGCTGCTCCTTGGGATCCCCTCCTTTGCAGGGCCCGCTATGGTTCCTTACCACATGATCACCTTCTGGCTTTGGATTGCCCTCCGCCAGCTTAAAGTAATTGAGACCCACAGCGGGTATGGTTCTCATCACACATCTTTCCTGTAATGAATTAAGATTGTCTACTACATTTTCGACCTGGCTCTGATCCATTGGATCTGTGTAACTATGCTGTAAGATTTCACAGTAGAACAAGAGACATGTGAGAAGCTGATTTCTTTGACTCAGTTAATTAAATCTAGTCCTTTATTTGCTAATACTTCCCCATACTGATTTTTTTTAAGCATGTCAGAATTGTCAAGAATTTCTAATTTCGTGATAGGATTATCTACACATCTACAGGGCAATTCTACATTCCCTTCTAATGTTAATGGATCTTAACATTACTTACCTCCTTTTGATACATTAGATTGAACTGTCTATTGATAATTATGTGCTTGATGGCTACTGTTGGTCAAATCTTCTACTTGTTCACTTGTTCATTAGAGCATCATATAATTTTAATTTTTCAATGTTCAATCATGCAACAAACACACTTTTATATAGTACTTTATTCTTGTAATTTTCGGCCAAGGTTTGTTGTTACCTGGTTCATCATTTTTTTTATTTTTGTAATGTTTCCTTTGAATTACATCTTAGTATCAACCAATTTTATATGGCATCCTATTGTTCATGATACCAACTATTGTTGATGGTATTCACTTTTTTATGCATGAACTTGGATTGCTATCTGAATACTATAAAAGAGGTTTTACCTTGATTGCTATTTTAATTACTACCGCTAGAAATATGACTCATCTCATCCTAAGCAAATCCATCTTTCTTATTGATCTTCCTGATTAGTCACCATTGGGTTTCCTAAAATAACAACATTACATGTTATCCATCTAGATTTTATCACTTGTAGTTATGATTGCGGATTTTTTCACACTGTTGAGTTATTCAAAGTTATGTCCTGTAGTTAGTTAAATTATTACTGATGGTATGTATTTTAAGGGTCTTACATATCTACAATGTGTACAGAGGCTGGTCCAAAGATATACAAGTGCTAGATTTGGCTCATATTCGGCTGGCGAGGAATTAATCGAGGAGGAATCCAAATTGTTGACTGGTATGTAGACAGTTATTCAATCAAAAAGGTTTTACAAATTGATCCTTTGCTTGCATTATTCTCGGTTGGAATTATTTTTGTTTGCTTTTGAAGATTATGTGTACCATACTTTAGCTGCTAAGGCAAGTGGAGAATTGTGTTTAAAGTATATATTTTCGTTTGGAGCATTTGCTAGGAAGCCTCTTCTTGAAAGGTCAGTATTGAATTATTTGCTCCATTTTCCAATTTCGATAAACTTGTAAGTCGACCATTCTCTAACTTCTCAACCGTCCGAAGCTTTTGAGTATGGTTTTAAAATTAATCCAATAGCTGCCAGAACAGCAATAGTGGGGTTGATAATGTTATTGTTAAAGTTATACCTTCATTCTATTTGAGATGGGTAAAATTTGACTCCTTTTGTATTTCTTTTGTTTTTTTTTCATTTTAATCATTCTTTAGTGCTCGTGCTTCCATCTAAAAGTATTGACCAAGATAATTCTATTCTGCCGAAGTTGCAGGCCTTTTCTGCATCAGTTACTATAACATAATTGTAGTTATTTACATGAAAACATGCCATGATGTTCCAAAAATATCCACCATGAATGACGATATTGCATCCATCTACATCTTTCAAATGCACAATACTGCAGAGAAAAACAAACTAAGATGTTGATTTGAAAAAAATTGAAGCAAATAGTGTTTGCATGTTGGCCTATCTCCTCCTTTCCTGGTGAATTCAAATTATGTGGATCCGCTGAAAAATAAACAATTTTTTGGTCACAAAATGCAAATCAGGTTCTTCTGTTCTGTAGACTTCAGTCATCTTTCCATTTGGTATGGTTGTTTTACCTATCAGAGTAGAATATTTCACTAATAACCCTTTTTTATTTTTTATTTTCTATCATGTTAGATTTCCCCTTGAATTATTGTCAATCAATAAAATAATGATGAAGTATTTTTGTCAATATAAACAAAAATACATATTTTTGTTGGTACTGAGTTTTTAGGTTGAAACTATATATGAAATTGTCAAAAAGAATAATTTTTTATTACATATTAGAGATGATGATCTTTATTACTGATCTTTCCTTGTTTTTCTTGTTCAGATTATATTTGTGTCTGATTTTATTTCATTTACCAATTTCATTTGCAGGTCTCGGATAAACATTCCTGAAACTTTCTCCTTGTATCAAAAATTGTATATGGTCAAGAGTTACTAGTGCTTCAGATAAAGATGAACTCTTCTAATATATGTTTATATTTTACAGGTTCTATTGACAAAGTTTTATGTTGTGGTTTTATTTGCCGACATGAATGGGGTACTTGAAGAGTATATGATTTATCAAATCTGTTATTATGGTTGTAGCAACTACACTTCTCCAAATTTCAGCTATCAACCCTATTTTACATCTTCTACAGGTATTACATTCTTCCCTTTTATTTTTGGTACTTTGCTCACATACTTTGATTCACAAAAATCTAGAATGTTAGAAAAGGTTGACATGGAAGAATCAGCAAGTGAGAAAGAGGAGTCCAATGAAATTCTACAAGTTGAAGATTTTGATGGGGCTTGAGTTGACAATAATTACTTGCAATCCTACATGACATGATGAACCACCATTACAAGTTTCTAGTCTTTTGACAATTGTTCATTAGTTGTAAATGAAGTTTATTTGTTTATTTGTATTGGGATAAATTTTATTTGAATATTAGACATGTTTTTTCTTTTGTGATTGTAATATAATTCTTGTATAAGTAACATTTTGAATGATATTGATATGGGAAATATTCTTTCTTTTGTAATTATGATTCTTTATTATATATTTATATTGAAATATAATATATTGATATTAAAAGATAATAATTTAAAAAATAATGATCTAAAACCGTTGTTGTTGTCTATTACCCTCAAAGATAACGGTTAAAAACCGTTGTCGAAGCCCTAAAAACGGTTGTAAACTAGCATTGTTAATAAAAAAATGCTCTAAACAACAACGGTTTTAAACCGTTGTCTTTTCATTCAAAGACAATGGTTTAAAACCATTGTAAAACTATTGTCTTTTCATTCAAAGACAACAGTTTAATACCGTTGTCGTAGCTCCCACTTTTAACAATACTGGCAATTACAACGGTTTTAAAGGGCCTACGATAACGGTTTTTAACTATTATCTTTTAATATTTTTGTTGTAGTGTAAGATTGAGTGGTACTACTCTTGGAGCTAGATATTAATTAAGTGAGTTGTCAATAACTCATTTAATTAATGGACATTCGATATCTTAAACATAGGGAGACTAATACACTCATGATAAGAAGGAGCCCAAACACTACAACAAAAACCCTCATAGACATCGGTTTTCCACCAGTGTCTATTACATTTTCGACCGATGTCTATGAAGGCGATGTAAAAAGTCTGCCATTTTAGACATCGGTTTAAAACCGGTATAGTATCACTTAACGACACCGGTGTTCGAATCGGTTATTAACCGGTGTAGTATCACTTAACGACACTGTTTCATCAACGGTGTAAAACCGATGTAATATTAGTTAATAATACCGATTTAGTAGCGGTGGAAAACCGATGTAATATCAATATTTTTTAACAGTACAAATTTGATTTTCGAAACAGTAACAAAAAAAATACACAAATATTCACAAATTACACAAATATTCTTCATTCAACATTAACCATAAAATACACAAATATTCACAAATTACATAAATATTCTTCTTACAACAGTATCCATAAAATACACAAACATTCTTTTTACATCAAAAGCTAATATATATCATAATCAAGGTAGAACATTCTTTTAGCAACACATCAAGGTAGAACCGCACTTCAAATGTAATCTAGCATGCATTCAGCCCACTCGAACCGCACTTCATCAATTTCAACTCTGGAGTACTTGAGATTTGTAAACTGTAAAAACACATAAATAATATATTAGTAAACCAAGACTAAAAATCATAGTTGAAAAAGCAGTAAGAGCACTAGGTAACAAGATGACTAATTGGAATGCTTAAAAAGAGAAACATTCATCAATTGGATCTTCAGTGGTTCACAAGGTATCAGAAAGTTGAATTTGTAGTTACAAATGAAGTAAAAGAATCATATTCAGCTGTCAAAAGATAACTAGGTCCATGCTCTTAGAGAGAACCATACAAAACAAAAGGAAAGGTTTCGAACATAAAAAAATTTTAAAAAAAATGTTAGCCATGCCAAGACTGAGATCACTCATCTATTTATCATTTCAACCTAATAAATTAGTTACTTTGGTTTTGCAAAGTCTCCCAATTGTGTAGGAACCTCAGTATCTTTTATCCCAAGTTCAGAGAAGAAGAATATCAGAACGTTTGTTCAAGTTTGCAGACACACTAGCCTCATTAAATTTGCAAATGCACAACACTTGTACATACAGTGAGAAAGGAACTGCAAATTCTATGGGTACATGATTAGAGTGTTAGTCCTTCATTGACAATAATAGATAAAAGCTCATACACTGATAACCGTTAGTGTGTGTTTGCAAAGAACTCACTATAGCAGTTCGCCTCTCACTGAAGCATTTGGACTTCTGTAGTTCCTTGTAGAGTTCACCTTTAGCTGCATATTCCAGTATCAAGTAAACTCGAGTCTGTGATACAAAGGAGAATCTAGGTCAACTGAGGTGGCATAAACAAAATTCAGGTTCAATATGCCTACAATCTTTATAAGTCAAGATAGAGCCGAACCTGATCATAGAAGTAACCATAAAAGATATTTCAAATTTAATCAATAATGTAATTCTCTTACCCAGTTTAATCAATAATTTAATCAATAATGTAATTTAATCAATAATCTTTGGACCAGTATGGCTTTGGGTTTCAATTTTTACCGGTTGAACTTGACAATCTGGACAAATTTTGCAAACACGACCATATGATCATGTACACAAATGTGGCATGGTATTGACTAATTCAGCAGTGTTTCCTAGAATAGATTAATTATGCTTGAAGCATGTCCCATTTCTAGATAAATTTATCATTCTAATACTCATCATCTAAAATAGAAGGGAAAAAAAGGCCACATGCAGAAAGTCCAGATAAGGAAAAAAAACCTAGCTAGAAAATTTGCCCGAGGAATATAACTTCAGCCTGTAAACACCATATTGTTATAGCAAAAATACAGTAGTGAGACAGAACCAACAATTGAGTTATTGGAGATGGATACCAGCCATTCCCTATGACCTTGATGACTGTTATCACCATCATGGACTTTCACTGCTACTTGAAGGGGTTGCAGCCCATCCCTGAGATCTTCGCTGATCAAACCTTTGTAAACTCTACCAAATCCTCCAACACCCAAAACATGATCCTGCCTAAAATTCCCTGTGATTAGCTTCAGCTCACTGAAAATGAAGGATATGAGGGGATTTACTGCTGTATCCCGTCGCAAATCCTTAACTTCCTCAGGGTTTGAAGGCAGTTTGCTACCTTCCTTCTCCTCTTGTCTCACAACATGTGTCTGGAGTCTTGGGCATTCTGTTGATGGACAAAACAAGCTTTTACAACCCATGCTTCCTTTGGTGTATCTAACATGCATCAGTACAGCACAAGCTAAAACCTGACTATTTGTACTAAGGCATAAACATGATTATCAAAAGAAAACATTGTTAAATCTGTTTCCCCCAAAAGATACAAAGTCTATAATGGTTTCAGGTCAAAAATTCACAAGCAACTTTAAAGAATACAAGGAAAACCGTGTGTCTATTCCTTACTTGCAAAACCCCAGAGAACAAATAGGAAGTTTCTTTATCAAACTTAGCACGTATCTACTTTGCTCTTTAGCAAAATATCACAGCTTTAGCTACTAAAAAATAAGTATAAGAAACAAAAAATCAACTCTCAGAGACAACCAAATCACTGGAGTTAAAAAAGAGGAGACCCACCTGACTTCGAACTGGATGACACTCCGTAGACGGATGTCTTCCCTCTGACCCAGCAGTTACCCATTAATTATCCAGGAACTACCAATACAGCTCACCAGGCGCGAGATCAGCCAAAGATGATCTTTTTCACAAGTAGGGTTGAGGACAGAGATAGGAAGGCATCCACGACCAAAGCTCACTCCTTTCGGTGAAGGAAGCGCACGGGGCTGCTGCTCTTGCCTCGCTACAGATTTTTCCTTGGTGCCAGACCGTGTGATAGTGCCCAAATTGTTCACCAGATCTCCTTGGTGCCAGACCGTGCGATAGTGTCCGGTTTTAGTATTGTTCTTGATGAACACTTTCCATGGGCGGGTAGGGTGAGAGGAGGCCTACGTTTTCAGTCACGAAAAGGTAAGGTTTGACTTCATTGAAAGCACAGAGGGGGAGGAGACGTCGAGAGGAGATGGGTGTTCAGGTCACTGGGACGTGGTCCGCCTCCACGACGCCATCGCAGGCCACCATCTTCACTGCCATTGTCTCCACCGTTGGGTCCGGCAAGCGGAAGGGCATCGTGGGCTGCACGTTCCTTGGGGCTGGCGAATTGGCCAGGCTACTGTAGACTCGGTCGATGGAGGTTGGGGGAGGCAAAGGAAGGCAGCCATTTGGACATGGTTTTTTATGCCGCCGCGCCTTCGATGCTAGGACCGAGTGCTTCCCTTCTGGCGGCGTCGATGATGGTCGGGCGGAGGAGGATAATGTGGAGGAGTTTGCTCAGAGGTTGGAGGAATCGATTCTCGAGCTTCAGCAGCAACAAGGAAATGGAGGAGATGCATCCCTGTTCTCTGCTTCCTTTTGCCTCAACACGAGCTCGCCGCCGTTGTTGAGCAAGCAAGAGCCTTCAACGGAGCCCCCGTGGGTGCCGGTGAGGCCGGAGCCGCCAGACTGGCCCGGCCAGATCGTGCCGGCGAGCGTGGAGAAGAAGCAGGTGGTTTTGATCTTCCTCATCGATCCAAGATCCAAGAAGGGAAGAGATCCAGTAAGGGGAAGAGGGAGATGAGGCTGAGAGAGATGGTCAGGAGGTTTAGGTTTACATTTAGACTGAGAGAAGCGACACGATATTGGTTTAGGTTTGGAGGGAACTTTGTGAAGTGTTGTAAATTTTGGCTGGTGGAAAAATTAAATTATTTTTTTTTGGTTCATTAACACCGAGTTTTAAAAACCGTTGTTAAAACTGATGTCTATTAACAAAAAAAAAGGCGCTCATAGACATCGGCTAAAAAACCGATGTCTATGAGCGAAAATCTGCGCTCATAGACACCGATTTTTGGAAAAACTGGTGTAAAATATTCAAAGACATCAGTTTTTGCTTAAAACTGTTGTTGTTCCACCGATGTCTATGAGGGTTTTTCTTGTAGTGAAAATGTAATTTGGGATTGATGTGATAATTCAATAATAATTCTTTAGTGGTATGAATTATTATTGATGAAATTAAGTTGGGTGTTCGGGGCGAACACGAGAAGCTTAATTTTATCGGGAGACCAAAATCAATTTCTCCTCTCGGTCCCTATCGTAGTCTCTTATTTATAAAGTATTATACCCACCTTCTTACCCACCCTTAGGTGGTCGGCCAAGCCAAGCTTGGAGCCCAAGCTAGGGCCGGCCAAGCTAAAGGGTTGAGCCATGTAATGTGGCCGGCCAAAGCTTGGAGCCCAAGCTTAGGTGGCCGACCACAATAAAATAAAAGGGATATTATTTTTAAAATCTTTCCTTATGTGAAAGTCATGGTTTTAAAAGAGAGTTTAAAATTTAAATATTTCCTTTTATAGTTCTTTACAAAAGATTAAGAGAAGGATTAGATATCTTTCCTTATTTGTAGATGAAAGGAAGATTTTAATTTTGACAGAAACTTTCCTTTTTTGTAACCATCCACATATTTTAAAAGAGAGATTTTAAATTATAAAATTTCCTTTTATAACTTGACAACCATGAAGGGATTTAAAAGAGGAATTTTATTTTAAAATCTTTCCTTAAAAGGATTTAAAGGATAAGATTTTAATTTTAAAAATTCTTTCGGAAACAAATAAGAAAGTTTTAATTTTGTGTTTAAATTTTTCCTTATTTGTGGGACATGATGTGGCTGGCCATAACAAAGGTTTAAAGGAAATTTTAATTAAATTTTCCTTTTTAGTTGTTGGCAAGGAAGATAAGGAAGTTTTAATTTTGGCTGAAACTTTCCTTATTTGTCATGGCCAAGGATTATAAAAGAGAGGGTAGGGGGTGCTTTCATGAGATACAACTCTATTCTATTTTCCTCTCTTTTCTTCCTTGGTGTGGCCTGCCATCCTCTTCTCTTCTTCTCTTCTTTTTGGTGGCCGAACCTCATCAATCTCAAGGAGACTCTTGTGGTGGCCGGATCCTACTTGGAGAAGAAGAAGAGGAAGGAGTTTCTAGCATCCCTTGGATCTTGGAGTTTGTGGCCGAACATCATCATCTCAAGGAGAAGGTTGGTGGTCGAAACTTGCAAGGAGAAGAAGGTGGTTTAGGTGGATTCTCATCCCGGTAGATTGTCACCCACACGACGTCCGAGATAAGAAGAGGAATACGATAGAAGATCAAGAGGTCGTTGTTTACAAAGAAAGGTATAACTAGTAATTGTTTTTTGCATCATGCTAGTTTTCTTTATATGAATTCCAAACACAAGAGGTTAGAGATTCTAGGTTTCGAATTCATGTTTCGAATTCATGTTTCGATTTGTGTTCTTTTGTTTCTTTCGATCTTGTGATTCGATTGTTCTTTTGGTTAAACCTAATGTTACTGCGAGGGGATTAAATATTGAATTTCTTTGAAAGGTTTTGACTAGGCAGTGGTGAATATTCCCATACCCAAGAAGGCCGAGTATCTCACCACGTTTATCCTGGAAACCAATCTTAGAAATAAATATTTAATCAACTATGTAACATATGTCAGATTTGGATCAATAGTGTTAAGTTCCGCTTGCGATCCAAGTCTAACCATTAATAACAAATAAGTTAAACTTGGTTTCAATAATGTTAAGTTCCATTTGTGATTCCAAGTTTAATTTCTAAAGAACACATGGTAGCTAGGAAAGGTTCAGTACTTGTACAAAAAATTTTTGTACAGGGGAACCAGTATGTATTCCGAGTAGCAACCAACAGTGTGTACTCTTAATCCCGATATAATAACAAGCACATATACTTAGTATTTATTTCTTTAATTTATCAATGGGTGAGATTTATTTCGTTAAATCAATAGGCCCGATAAATTGAGAAATAATATTATGTATATGGTGTGTTGTTGATTATAGAAGAAAACTGTGTCCTAGTGATCTAGGTTGATGATGTCCCTTTGAGGATCTCATAAGGATTGTCATGTAAACCCTGCAGGTGGACTTAGTTCGACATAACAATGAAGTTGAGTGGTACTACTCTTGGAGCTAGATATTAATTAAGTGAGTTGTCAGTAACTCATTTAATTAATGGACATTTGATATCTTAAACATAGGAAGATTAATGCACTCATGATAAGAAGTAACCCATAATGTAATATGAGATTGATGCTGTAGTTCAATAATAACTCTTTAGTGATATGAGTTATTATTGATGAACTTGAGTTGAGTGTTCGGGGCAAACACGGGAAGCTCAAGCTCATCGATCAGGAGGCCAAAACCAATTCCTCCTCTCGGTCCCTGTTGTAGCCTCTATATATAAACCTCGCATCCATCCAAGCCCAACTTCTTACCCAAGTAAAGGGGTCGGCCAAGCCCATCTTGGTGTCCAAGATGTGGCCGACCACAAGTTATGCTTGGAGCCCAAGTTGTGGCCGGCCAAGTAAGGAATAAAAGGGAGTTTTATTTTTTGTTAAAATCTTTCCTTTTACAGATATCCATTAAAGGGATTTAAAGAGAGATTTTAATTTTTTTTTTAAAAAAAACTTTATTTTTATAGCCATCCAAAATAGGAATAAAAGGGAGATTTTATTTTTGTTAAAATCTTTCCTTTTATAGCCATCCATGAAGGGATTTAAAAGAGAAGTTTTAATTTTAAAATCTTTCTTTTTATAGCTATCCATAAAAGGATTTAAAAGAGAAATTTTAATTTTAAAATCTTTCCTTTTATAGCTATCCATAAAAGGATTTAAAAGAGAAATTTTAATTTTAAAATCTTTCTTTTTATAGTCATACACAAAAGAATTTAAAAGGGAGATTTTAATTTTAAAACTTTCCTTATTTGTTGCACAAGCTATGTCCGACCATGATAAAGATTAAAAGGAAGTTTTAATTTTGTTTAAAACTTTTCTTTTTTGTAATCACCAAGGATTATAAAAGAGAGGTAGAGGGTGCCTTCATGAGATACAACCTAAGGCTTCCTCCTCTTCTATTTTCCTTGTGGCCGACCTCTTCCCTTCTTCTTGCTTCTTTCTTCCTAGGGACGATGGCATCAAGGCTTGGAAGATCCTTATGGCCGGTTGCTTGGAAGGGAAGAAGAAGAGAAGGTGGCTTCCTATTTGGCATCCCATCTTCATCCTAGGGCCAGCGATTTTCATCTATTGGAGAGGAAGATAGGGTTGGCATCCCTTGGAGAAGCATCCTTTTTGGTGGCCAAAAGTCTTGGAAGGAAGAAGAAGGCTCGGGTGGATTTCATCTTGGTAGATCGTCGCCCACACGACGTCTAAGAGGAGGAGAGGAATACAACAGAAGATCAAGAGGTCTTTAATCTACAAAGAAAGGTATAACTAATTATTTATTTATGCTGCATAATTAGTTTGTGTTCTTTGTATGGATCCTGAAATACCAACACAAGAGACTATCGATTTTGTGTATCAATTTTATATTTTAATTTTGTGTTTTGATCTTGTGCTTCTATTGATGTCTCTATAGTTAAACCTAGGGTTACTGTAAGAAGTTTAAATATTCAATTTCTTTGAAAGGTTTTGTCTAGGAAGTGGTGGATGATCTCATACCCAAGAAGGCTGAGTGCCTCGCCATGTTTAACCTGGAAGTCAATCCTTGAAATAGATATTTAATCAACTTCTGTAATATGATTTAACTTATGAAGAACACATGGGTTGAACTTGGAGTAAAAATGTTAAGTTTCGTTTCCAATCCAAATTTAACTTCTGAAGAACAATTTAGATTAATAATGTTAAGCATCGTTTACAATCCAAGTTTAACTTCAGTAGAGCACATGGGTTGCTAGGAAAAGTTCTGTGCTTGTACAAATTTTTATACAGGGGAATCAGAATGGAATTCCAAGTAGCACCCAACAGCTACATCCTACTACATGGATCTCTAATCGCCGAGCGTGTGATTTCCTTGCTCGATTTGAATCATCATCAGTAGGTCCGCCCGCTATCATGTTGATATTACCCCGGGTGGCGTTGCTTCAATTTCCTCTTGCCGAGCGGTTGTGGTCTCGGGATGTGTTCACTCGGGTGCCTGGACTGGCACGGTCAGCAGCTGTAATACTCCCTGTTGTGGTTCGACCGCCTTGTATTCCATTTTGAGCGGACTATTTTGCCTAGGATATGATTGATGATTAGGAGATTGTCGACGATATCGAGTATTATTTGTCTGCTGGTTCTTCAGAGTGAAACAATTTTTTGTATAATGAATACCCGACATATGATACGTACACCATCTTCTTGGGATTTCTTGTGGCATCTCCACATGTTGTACTGCTTGGGGTCTAGGTTCAAGTTGACGCTGTGGAGGAGGAGCCATACGAGGTCCCCTTGGTGGATGAACAGGAGCTATGGATCATTCATTAATTGGAGCCAGGATAGGTACAACATTTTCCTTCTTACAAGCAGCTTGAGCCTCTTCAATATTAATAAATTCAGTAGCTCGTTCAATTAATAAATCAAAATTAGTTGAAGATTTTGCACCAGATCCTTAAAGAAATCATTATCATTGAGTCATTGAGAGAAGGCACTCACCAAAATTTCAATAGTAACACTAGGAACATCAATAGCTACTTGATTAAACCTTTTAATATAAGCTCTAATGACCTCTTTAGGTCCTTGTTTAATGGAAAAGAGACTCCAGGGAGTCTTGTGATACTTCCGATTACTAGAGAAGTGATGCAGAAATACCTTACAAAAATCCTTGAAATGCTAGATGGAATTTTCTGGTAACATCTTGAACCACCTCTGAGCCGCTCCTCCGAAGGTGGTGAGAAACATACGACACTTAACACAATCGGTAAACTGCTGTAATAGAGTTGCATTCTCAAACTTAAGAAGATGATCTTCTGGATCAATAGTTCCAGAATATTCTCCAATATTTAAGTTCTGATAGTGTTTTGGAAGTGGATCATCAAGCATCGTCTGAGAGAAAGGAGTAACGATTCTTTCAGGGGAGCTATCACTGGCCACCATCTTTCCTTTACATTTTTCTCTTACTGGTGCTTCACCAGAAGACTCCTGAAGCACCGATCTTCATCCTCCTTGCTCCATAGGAGTAAGAAAAAATACTTGGAGATGTTGAGTAGGGGAAACGGGAGCAGGAGTTATGTAAGCATGATCGTCTTCTTCCATACCTCTGTCTCTCCAGTGATCAGTAGTCGAGATTGTTGAGTATACTGCTACTGGCAAGGTACGTCCAATATTCACTTGTTATTGCTGTTGTAAAGCCTTCTGTACTCTCGCACTAATAAGCAACTCTAGATCTTCTTGAGTTAAGGTGATAGTATTGAGTTTTCCAGCGTCCTCCATCACGTAGTCTCAGATTCAAGTGAAAGTTCCCAAAGACGACGCCAAATTTGATCATGCCTGAAAGCTCGATGAGATGAAGCACTGGGTAAGGTGAGTGATGACCTCGATGAAGATGAATAATGATAGATCTGAGAAAACCAAAGCAGATCTGGAAGAACTTCGATGAAGAGTGCACCTCGACGAAGAAAACCGAGGATCGATGCCCCGATGAGTAATATCTCCTCCTGCGCACTATGAGATCAACCAACAAAGCATTAGTGACCTAAGACCGGGTTGGAAATCCCTAGCTAGGCCCTCTGATGCTCAAGTCAGTTATCTCACTCCAAGGAAGAAAAAGAAAGAGGAACAGTAAACTGAAGTGGAACTAGAGTTTGAGTGGTGATGTTGCACCTACCTTGTCAACGGAGAGGATTCCCCATTTTATACCAACTTATATAACCTTCATGGTTATGAGGTGGACCCCGGTTTGTTAGAGTCTATTAGGAGATGATGTAAGTACAACCTGTAATAATAGTTTAAGGAATCTTTTTTGTACCCCAGATGTACCTTCTTTGTCGTTTAGCATACCTGCAGAAACTTCGAGAAACTTCCAGAAACTATTTCCCGCAAACTAGCCAAGCTGTCATATAATCACATATTATTATCATATTATTCATATATCACATATATATTTGGTTAATCACTTAAGCTCATCATATATGTATTGAGAATACCTTCTGTTATACTAATCTTGACTGGCTATGTTCAAGAGATCTAGTAAGTTTAAATGTCTTTATACTCAGTCGACTCTTTATACTTGACTGGGCTTTTATTGTTAAGTGTTTATGAGTACTTGCGCTCAGTCGATCTTTACACAATCGAGTGAGTATTGGGAACACCATAAGGCTATATACCCTTATGCCCGGCAGATCCCTTAGGCTCGGCCGGGATTTATCTACTGAGTGTATATAAATACTTATACTTGGTCAACCTCTATTCGACCGATAATATGCTAGAGATCATATAAGGCCAAATGCCTTTATGCTCGGTTGGTCCTTCACGCTCGGCCGAGTTTTTCCTACCGAGCGTGTACGAATATTCTCATTTGACTTGCCTTTGCTCGGTCGATAATAGGCTCCAGACCGTATAAGACTAAATGCCTTTATACTCGACCGGTCATTTACTCTCATCCGGTCTTAACCTACTGGGTGTATACGAACACTCTTGTTTGGTTGGCCTCCCCTCGGTCAGCTATATGCTAAGAGTTATATATGTCACGCCCCAGAGGAGTCTCTGTCCGAAGAAATTTTGGCAGCACCTCCCCTGTACGGCGGACAATCTGACACTTTCTACATACACAATATACATCAGCCACAGGCGGCTGGAATATATACACACAACCACGTAGTTATATATATATATATATATATATCATCAGCCCACACGGCTGGAACAAAACCAAAACACGGAAAATGACAGAAACCAAATACAAACCAAAACACAAGACTGCTAGCCTGCTAGGCTTACACAACCAACAACTGATACAAAACATCACATATAACCTCAACACTCCGAACACAAAACCGGAACACACAAAGTCAAATACATACATCTCATATACCAAGATCAAATAACAAAAAAATGCGGAGATATGGCTTCTGATGTGACGTGGGGACCAGCAGACAGGATGCTCCAAGCGACACCATAAATAACCTGGTACCTGAAAAGATAGTGTCAACGGGGGTGAGTTCAACAACTCAGCGAATACCAATGGACATGAGTAGTAAGATATATCTAACAATAATAAACAAATACGACTTCCTAATCATATATAGGAATATGAAACTGCGAAGGTAAGGCGAGGAAGTCATGCTCACCAAGAACTCTATCCGCATACAAAGGGTCGCAAACCGAAGTGTCAATAATCACGTATGCGGTCAAAGTATGCATCAACCAAAATCGCAGAACAAATCGCAGAAACACAATCATAAGAATATAAATGCATCGATCGTATGATCTAATGATGCGTCTGGTCACCCCGTCGATCGACCATCTCACACACTGAATGGTGAGGCCCGAATGGGTAAAGTGACAACCATGCACTCTGTCGTCACTACTCCCGATGAGTGACCGAGTGACGGGATGCTGTCGGAGTACTCTGTCCTGTGACCCCAAATCATAAACGGGGAGCTCGATGCCTCATCTCCCAAGACACGATGGCGGGAGGTATCCTCGCCACTACCACCGAGTCACCGACCAACGGAGCCAACAGAGTCCACCGTCTGCCGGCTACTACGCTACTAAACGGAGCTAAACAGAGCGGAACTGTCTATCGCTACCACGCTGAGTCCTCGGACCAACGGAGCCAAACAGAGAACCGCCACCTGATATACCACTAATCAATGAGTGGTGGTGTGTGCAGTGTAATCGGCGATGTGCTCAACCATAGTGGAGCCGATAATCGCACAGCATGAAACGATGCATGACACTAAGCATAGTCATAAACCGATCAACATAACCATATCCATATGTATAATATGGGTACCACAAGATCAGTAGGTCAATTCACGAATCTAGGGTATACAGATCCTCTATGGTATAACAACCTAGATCCTAAACATATCCTCCTTCCATAACATATGTACCAACAATATACATAGATCAAAGAATCAGAGTCTAGGTACACGAATCATATATGATATACAAATAGAGGTACACAAGCCAGCTATGGTATAAAAACCTAGGTATCAGATAATCTAGATACACCTGCCAGAAATAAAATCCAGAACCTAGTCCTAACCTCAATAGAGCATGGTATGTCACTTACTCTAGGAACTAAGGTACTCATGGTAATAAAGTACTCATGGAAATAAGATACTCATGGTAACAAATCACGAGATATAAGCACGGATACATAACAAGCGATAAACCTAACATGCTATGGATATCAAACAGTGACATACCAAAGACAAACATGTTCATTGCTTGTAGCTATAAAGTACTATGCATATCCAAATGACGATATCATAAAAGATAAGTCAAGAGGTACCCGCCTTTATCTGTAGTCCGTACCAAACAATCCTCACGTCAGAAACAATCGTCCCGTAATCAGGGTCTTGCATACACATATTCAATTTAGCTACTCTAACAAGTATCATTTAGGTAAACTGAATATCAGGACCGAATAAAAATATACCTATTCCCTTTCCAATTAAGGAAATTTAAATTGAATCAATCCAAAATGGTCATCTGAACTCCAATTATTATAACCCAAGAACAATCTCAACTATCGAATATAATTTATCTACAACAAAAATTATCATACCTAACAAATATCAAATTCGAAACATGACTACAATTTATCATGTATAATAACATAACATACCTAAATCACCCTATAACCAAATTAGTTATGTATCAATTCATACCTAGAGCATGTATCAAAAGTGTGCCAACTCACTCCATAAACCAAGCACTTACCTTACTGCTGCAGGATGGGGTTACTGCCGAAATCAAAAACACCCCACAATATATAAAACCTCACCAATCCGTGACCTAGATTAGCAGCAAAGAAGAACATGAACTGCGATCTAGCCACAGCCCTAATTCCACAGCTAGGTATGGCCCTTACCTTCAAGATTCGGCTAGGGCAGAGAAAATATGGGTCGGCACTAGGGCTAAGGAGCGGCAACAAGTGGCAGCGTCACCTGTGGTGAAAACAGGAGTGCTAGGGCAGAGGCGACATCGCTGCTCTAGTCCAGTGAGGCAGCGGCTTCGGCAGGGCTCAGTGGCGGCCGGCTGTCGGCTGTGGTGGCGGCGCGAGGTGGCTTGGGCAGAGGCGCCTGTGTGCGGCGCTGGCTCCGTGTGTCGTCGACGGCTAGGGCACCGAGACAGAGAAGAAGTGAGGAGATGGGTCGGCGGCGGTGCTAGGGCACGACGACAGCGATGTCGGGCAGAAGGGTGCGTCGCAAGGAATGATGAGAAGAGAAGGGAGGCGGCTGGTATCGGCGCAGAGGAAGAAACCGCCGGCACCGGCGGTTAGGGCTTTTGGCGTCGGGTTCGGGAGTGAGGGAGAAGAGAGGTGCGGGTGAGGGCTCGGGGAAAAGAATAAGAGAAAAAAAAACAAAGGAAAAAGAAAAGAAAAAGGAAAAGAAAATAAATCTTTTCCTTATTAAAACAGGGTAGCCTAAACAGGCTTTTTCGGGTCCCGTTTTTATCCCCGTGAACTCGTCCGTACGAGCTCCGAAAATTCCGAAAAATTTCTAAAAATTCCAAAAAAATTCCCTCATTAATATTGGCATGTTTTCGGTATTTTACATTCTCCCCCACTAATAAAAATTTGGTCCCCAAATTTCAATATTAACCATCAGCAAATACTAACAACAGATATAGAAAGTATAAATGCTGAACGGTAAATTAAAGCACATACCTCAAGTGAAAAGATGGGGTATCGAGCTCGGATCGTATCCTCGAGCTCCCAGTTAGCCTCCTCATCCGAATGATACTGTCATCTGACTTTAACCAGTCGGATAGTCTTGTTCCACAACTGATGCTCTTTCCGGTCTAAAATCTGTACCGGAATCTCCTCATAAGTGACGTCAGGCTGAACGACGCTGTGATATCTGTCAGTACATGTGTCGAGTCGGATATATACCTCATCAGCATAGACACATGGAATACGTCGTGAACACCCGCCAAAGCTGGTGGTAGCACTAAACAATAAGCTACCACTCCAACCCTTCCCAAGATCTGGAAAGGTCCAAAGTATCGAGGAGCTAGCTTGTCTCTGAGGTCAAATCTCTTCACCCCTTTCGTGGGTGAAACCCACAGAAATACATGATCACCAATAGAGAACTCCAAAAGTCTCCGTCTCCGATCAGTATAACTCTTCTGGCGGTCCTGCGCCTCTGACATCCTCCGTCTGATAATACGGATCATCTCTGCCTCATGCGGAGCTCTATGAGGTCCCGATAACTGGGCCTGAGGTCCCGACAACTGGGCCTCCCCAACCTCATCCAGAGGGTGGGTGTCCGACAAGGCCTACCATACAACACTTCAACGGTGGCATTAGGATAGTCGAATGCAACCCGTTGTTGTAGGCGAACTCTACCAATGGCCAATGATCCGCCCAACTGCCTCCAAAATCTAATACACAAGCCTCAACAAGTCCTCTAGAGTCTAAATGGTCCACTCTACTGTCCATCTGTCTGCGAATGGAAAGTTGTACTGAAACAGAGCTGCGTGCCCAAGGCCTGTTGCAGACTCTGTCAAAAAAATGAGACGTGAACCGGGAGTCTCTATTCGAAATAATAGTCAATGAGACACCCCGTGATTTGATGATCTCCCGGCAAAATAGATCTACCAATCGATCGAGGGAATCAATCCTCCGGATCACTAAGAAGTGCGCGGATTTGGTTAATTGATCAACGATTACCCAAATCGCGTCATGGTCTCGTCATGTCCTCGGCAAACTCACCACAAAGTCCATAGTAATATGTTCGCATTTCCACTCGGGAATATGAATCCGCTGAAATAAACCGGCAGGTCTCTGGTGCTCAGCCTTCACTTACTGACAGACAAGACATCTAACTACAAAATTCCGAGATGTCTTTCATCATACTGTTCCACCAATAAGAACGTCTCAAATCTCGGTACATACGGGTACCGCCTGGGTGGATCGCAAATCGAAAGTGATGAGTCTCCTGAAGTAGCCCCTGTAAGACCGGATGAGACTGAGGTACGCACAATCTGCCTCGGGAGTATATAATACTCTCCTCGTCTCGTGTGAACTCGGTCTGCTGCCCGGAGCTATCTGGCTGCTAATAAATTACAAATGCTGATCACCAACCTGGGTCTCTCGGATCCTCATCCTGATCAACGACTGAGCAACTATGGTAACAAGAATACTCTATTCTGTCTGTCCCTGCTCCTCAAGGTTTAACTCGGAGAAACCCTGAATCAAGTCTGTGACCACAACTCAGTGGTAAGCTACAGTCCCTCTATACTTCCGGCTAAGTGCATCGGCAACCACATTAGCTCTCTCTGGGTGATAGCTAATGGTACAATTCGTAATCTTTCAAGAATTTCATCCTTCTCTTCAGTCAGAGATTAAGTTTCTTTCTAAGTGAACAACTATTTGAGACTCTTATGACCAGTGAGAATCTCAAATGTAATACCGAACAGATGCTGCTACCAAATCTTCAAGGAAAAATAATGGCGGTCAGCCACAAGTTATGTACTGGGTAGTTCTCCTCATGCTCCTTCAACTGCCGAGAAGCATAGGAGACTACTCTATCGTGCTGCATCAGAACAACGCTCAAACCCTGAGTAGATGCGTCGGTGTAGAGGACATATCTGTCCTCTCCCGAAGGTAAAACCAAAATCGGAGCCGACACTGGTCTCCGCTTTAGCTCCTAGAAGCTGGTCTTGTAGTCCTCGAACCACGTAAACTTCCCGCTTTTCCTGGTCAAGTGTGTCAATAGCATAACAATCTGTGAGAAATCCTCAACGCATCTCCGGAAATATCAGCCAAACAAAGGAAGTTGCGAGCCTCTTCTATAGACTCCGTCTACTCCCAACAGTAACATCCTCTATCTCCTGTGTAACCACGGTATACTCCTACTGGTGACCGTGTATCTCAAATATCTCACAGAAGACAACCAAAATACACACTACTGATCTTCACATATAGATGTTCTCGTCGAAACATCTCTAGAACTATGCGAACGTGGTGTACTTGACTCACCTCAGATCCGTAATAAATCACAATATCGTCAACAAAGACAATGGAAACCGATCCAAACATTCTAGGGATACCCAAATCATTGAGTCCATGACAAGATCTAGGGCACCGCAAGCACTAATGGTAAAACCAAGACACATAATGTCCGTATCACAGACATTCCTAACAATAAGATCCTCAACAATAAACAGATCTAATCACCAACGATATATAATCACCAAAGAATAGAGCCTCCAGTGTGAGAGCAATGCTCTATCACACGAAATACCACATATGTGGGAGCAACGCTCTACCACAAGAAATCCTCCATATGTGGGAGCAACGCTCCACCACAAATAATCCAGAATATATATATCCACAATAAATATGGAAGCAATGCTCCGCTACAAACAATCCGCAATATGTAAGAGCAACGCTCCACTACAAAACAATCCCTAAATATGTGGGTATCCAGAATATGTGGAAGCTACGCTCTACCACAAACGATCGATAACATGTGGGAGCTACGCTCTACCACAACAATACAAAAGTGCCCAAAGCACCTAACTATCTAGCTAGAGACTGCACAAGATCTCTCTACCACAGATCACTGTGGGTAGCCTAGGGTATAACCATCCAGTAAGCAAATCAAATCCATAGTTAACTCTATCATCCTCCTAGTGGGTCGGTCACCCACTAATGGAAGAATTAGTTGACAGGGTAAAACGACCAATATCATAATGTAGACATTTAATATTCTACATTTAACATAGGTAGAATCATCATGAATCATCATGATGCTACCAACCATACATCTGACACATGTGCACACACAACATATGTATGATCGACATAATCCTCCGATTAGTACACACCAAAAATACTCACATCATAGGTATAAATCACCGTGATACCTCCAACAATGCATACCGAACCCGTGTGCACATATCAATATAGGTATAATCGACAATACACCTCAAACAACACTCACCTGACATATATACACATATGCCAAGAGTATAATCAACGTATACTTCCAATAAGGCATACTAAAACCCAGGTGCATTCACAAATCACACAAAATCAACAAGATACCTCAAATACCACACCAAACACATATGTACATACCACAACACCGATGTAGTCGACAAGATACTTTCAACATGACATTCACACCCATGTGCACATACCACGACACAGATTTAAATCGATAAGATACCTCCAACATGTCAATCAGGCACATACAGCTAACTAAATAGCTATAATCCATAAGATACCTACAATAACCATATCTAGATGGGAATACCCACACTATCCACAAATGAACTATCCATCATAGAACTCCTTCAACTCATAACAATCATATGTACACTTCATAGATATGCATAATCAGTATATTTAATCCAATCTATCACACCAACCCTATGCCATCTTCGAAGTTATCCAATTAGGTACAAACAGTCTAAAATTACAGTACCCATGGAATAGGATACTTCGATCCTCTATCGACTGACTAAATCATCAATAGTATATGGCTAATCCAATCCTTTCCCACGTCAGGATAAGCTAGATACTCGATGTGCTCAAGATATCCAACTAACCACGAATAACTCAAGATTCAAACATCTAGAAGTAAAGTAGGTCAATCCCCTACTGTTCGGGTCAACAAAACTAATCGGTCATCTACTAACTAATCAAGAATAAATAAAGCCTCTACAAGCATCTAAGGTAAATCGATCACGACTACCCAAGTCAACAAACGTAGATCAGTCTTCTACTGACCGATCTAACAAAAGTAAACTAATTATCTGCTGATAAAATTAACTAAGATAACATGGTATTCTACGGCTAAGTCAACATGAATATATAGATACTATCCATTACCCAACTAATAATAGCAGAGACTGGTATGTACCTCAATCCATTATCCAACTAGTAATAACAAAAACTAAAACTACTGGTGTATGATATGAAAAATCACCAGAAACTGTAATCCCTCACATGTAATATGGCTACAACATCAGACAGATACCAGATACAAAGTGTCATAACTATCACATTCAACAATGCATACTCTAACTAAATAGTAGGATAACAGTATACCAACATACCTCCTATAGCTTGGAGATGTCCTGCTGCTGCCAGGTCCCAAAACCCAAAAAGTCACATCGAGAAGACCAAAACACGAAATCCGAAACACCGAAAAAATAAGACACGTAAGTCGATCTCTGATACCAAATAAATTGATATCAGATAAATCTCGAAAATCCAGAACACAGAGCAAGTATCGTATACCTGCTCCAAATAAATTATCACGCCCGGAGGAGTCCCCGTCAAGAAAAATTTTATAGCACCTCCCTTGTACTAGTGACAATCTACATCATATCACGGCTGGAATATATACACACAACCACGCAGCTTATATATATATATACATGGCTGGAACAAAACCAAAACACGGAAAATGACAAAACCAAATCTGAACTAAAACCAAGAGCTGGTGAAACTTACCTGACCAACAACGATAAAACATCACATGACCTCAACACTCCAACACAAACCGAAACACAAAGTCAAATCATACATCTCGTATACCAAGATCGAATAAGAAAAATGCGGAGATATGGCCACGATGTGGCGTGGGGACGCAGACGGGATGCTCAAGCGACACCATAAATAACTTGGTACAAAAAAGATAGTGTCGGGGGTGAGTTCAACAATTCAGTGAATACCAATGGACATGAGTAGTAAGATATATCTAATGAATAAACATGGAATCTGACTTCTAATCGTATATAGGAATATCTGGCGAAGGTGGCGGGAAGTCATGTACTCACGGGAACTCTATCCGATAAAAGGGTCGTCAACCGAAAGTGTCGATAATTCGTATGCGGTCAGTATCGTCCAACCAAATCACGTGACGAATCGTGAACACAATCATAAGAATATAAATGCATCGATCGTATGATCTTAATGATGCGTCTGGTCACCCCGACGCTACTCATCTCACACACGAATGGTGAGACCAAGATGGTTAGGGATGTGACCACGTGCACTCTGTCGTCACTACTCCCGATGAGTGATCGAGTGGCGGGATCTGTCGGAGTACTCCGCCCTGTGACCCCAAATCATAAATGGGGGCTCAATGCTCTCTCCCGGACACGATGACGGGAGGTATCTCTGCCTACCACCGAGTCACGACCACGGAGCAAGCGAGTCCACTGCTCTGGCTACTTGCTACACTAAATGTCGGTGAGCCAGAGAATCTCACGGCTACCAGCGAGTCCTCGGACAGCCACGAGCAATGAACCGCCACACACTGTCTCGATATACCACTAATCCGTGAGTGGTGGTGTGTGCGATCGTATGGCGGCGATGTGCTCAACTATAGTGGGCCGTAAAGATGCAATCTGATCGTGATCGTGACACTAAGCGTAGTCGTAAACCGATCAAGATAACCATATCCATATATGTATAATATGGGTACCACGATGTCGATGAGTCAAATCCACGAATCTAGGGTATCCGGATCCTCATGGTATATGACCTAGATCCTAAACATATCCTCCTTCCATAACATATGTACCAACAATATACATAGATCAAAGAATCAGAGTCTAGGTACACGAATCATATATGATATACAAATAGAGGTACACAAGCCAGCTATGGTATAAAAACCTAGGTATCAGATAATCTAGATACACCTGCCAGAAATAAAATCCAGAACCTAGTCCTAACCTCAATAGAGCATGGTATGTCACTTACTCTAGGAACTAAGGTATTCATGGTAATAAAGTACTCATGGCAATAAGATACTCATGGTAACAAATCACGAGATATAAGCACGGATACATAACAAGCGACAAACCTAACATGCTATGGATATCAAACAGTGACATACCAAAGACAAACATGTTCATTGCTTGCAGCTATAAAGTACTATGCATATCCAAATGACGATATCATAAAAGATAAGTCAAGAGGTACCCGCCTTTATCTGTAGTCCGTACCAAACAATCCTCACGTCAGAAACAATCGTCCCGTAATCAGGGTCTTGCATACACATATTCAATTTAGCTACTCTAACAAGTATCATTTAGGTAAACTGAATATCAGGACCGAATAAAAATATACCTATTCCCTTTCCAATTAAGGAAATTTAAATTGAATCAATCCAAAATGGTCATCTGAACTCCAATTATTATAACCCAAGAACAATCTCAACTATCGAATATAATTTATCTACAACAAAAATTATCATACCTAACAAATATCAAATTCGAAACATGACTACAATTTATCATGTACAATAACATAACATACCTAAATCACCCTATAACCAAATTAGTTATGTATCAATTCATACCTAGAGCATGTATCAAAAGTGTGCCAACTCACTCCATAAACCAAGCACTTACCTTACTGCTGCAGGATGGGGTTACTGCCGAAATCAAAAACACCCCACAATATATAAAACCTCACCAATCCGTGACCTAGATTAGCAGCAAAGAAGAACATGAACTGCGATCTAGCCACAGCCCTAATTCCACAGCTAGGTATGGCCCTTACCTTCAAGATTCGGCTAGGGCAGAGAAAATATGGGTCGGCACTAGGGTTGAGGAGCGACAACAAGTGGCAGCGTCGGCTGTGGTGAAAACAGGAGTGCTAGGGCAGAGGCGACATCGCTGCTCTGGTCTAGTGAGGCAGCGGCTTCGGCAGGGCTCAGTGGCGGCCGGCTATCGGCTGTGGTGGCGGCGCGAGGTGGCTTGGGCAGAGGCGCCTGTGTGCGGCCCGGGAGGAAGAGGGAAAGCCATTCTACCGGATATGGCTAAGGCACAGGGGGTGCGGCGCTGGCTCCGTGTGTCGTCGACGGCTAGGGCACCGAGACAGAGAAGAAGTGAGGAGATGGGTCGGCCGCGGTGCTAGGGCACGACGACGGCGATGTCGGGCAGAAGGGTGCGTCGCAAGGAATGATGAGAAGAGAAGGGAGGCGGCTGGTATCGGCGCAGAGGAAGAAACCGCCGGCACCGGCGGTTAGGGCTTTTGGCGTCGGGTTCGGGAGTGAGGGAGAAGAGAGGTGCGGGTGAGGGCTCGGGGAAAAGAATAAGAGAAAAAAAAAACAAAGGAAAAAGAAAAGAAAAAGGAAAAGAAAATAAATCTTTTCCTTATTAAAACAGGGTAGCCTAAACAGGCTTTTCCGGGTCCCGTTTTTATCCCCGTGAACTCGTCCGTACGAGCTCCGAAAAATTCCGAAAATTTTTCAAAAATTTCAAAAAAATTCTCTCATTAATATTGGCATGTTTTCGGTATTTTACAATATAAGGCTAATTAATTCCTTTGTGCTCGGTCGATCATTCACTCTCGTCTGGTCTTAGACTACTAGGCGTACATGAACACTCTTGCTCAGTTGTCCTTTGTTCGGTCGATCATATATTGAAGGCCGCATAAGGCTAAGTACCTTTATGCTCGGTCGATCCCCCATGCTCGACTGATTTTTGCTTGCCGAGAGTATATGAACACTCTCGCTCGGTCGAACTTCTCTCGGTCGACCATATGTTACACAAGGCTAAGTGTCATTACGCTCGAGTGACCCGTTACACTCGGTCGGGCTTTGCCTGTCGAGTGTATGCTATACCTTCATCCTACTTTTTTTTTACTTATTATATCTTACTTCTCTCGTCCTTTTATCCCCCCCCTTTTCCTTACAACAAAGAATCCACTTATCATAACCCATATCAGCACTTAATTTATAAATTCGTTGTATCCATCTTTGTAAAGATTTATGAATTGATAGTGAATTACCCATCGAAAGCACTCTCCCATGCGGGCCTTGGAGTACGAGTCGATGAAGACTCTGAACCAAGTAAAACTTGGTATGTTAGCATTACTTTTCATTTTCTCTTCCGCTACGTACTTTAGTTCGGTTCCAATTTTCAACGAATGTTATTCACTCCCCTAGCGCTCTTTATGATCCAACATAGAGGACATGGAGAAGAAAAATGTGGAGGCTCGGGCCTTGAACAAGAAACTTAAGGAGAGAAAGATAGCTCTGGCCCAAGAGCAATTGGGTTGATCGACGGAGCAGTAGAAAATCACCGATCAGGAAGCCGAGCTGAAGTTTTTGCAGGCTAAGCTAGAAGCTTCCAAGGCCCAACTGGCTAAATATAAGGAGGAGGAGCCCGCTCAGCTTAAGGACTTCCATACCAAATACCTTCGTTCGTAGGACTTCAATCAACTCTTCTCCGATCGAATTCTGTGGCTATTTGACTTGGGCATAGCGGGCACTGTCCAACTGTTGAAGGACGACGACCGCTTATCTGCAGACATTTCCATCGAATCCATTTGAAAGGACGAGCTCATGGCTTCACTTCCTGAAGAAGTTGTTGCTGATTTAGAGTAGTTTTTTTCCTACTTCCTTGTCATCCTTTTGCCCTCCTTTTGTGTTTTTGTAAAAATTTCATAGTATGAATGAATGTTTTATTCAGCTAGGAGGGTATCTAGCCTTGATCTCTTATGTTTGTTTGAGTCATTTTCCTCCTGCTTGGCTGCATATAGAATTCCCTTCATAAGGTTTTCTGAGTAAGATTCATTACGTCTATGCTCGGACGAATTATCGCGCTCTATTTAACGTTGTTAAATCATGCCATATTTCGAAACTCCTACGCAGCAGCTGAGCGACACATCACTATAGAAGACAAGCATTGGTGATTGGCTCGTTCGGATTGAGTGTCTTCCCCTTCAGACGCTTTCATGCATAGCTCTTTCACTCTCATATGTTACCCCCGGTCAGATTGTGAGTGTCCAATACTTATGTTTTTATGACGTTCAATAGGCTTTCTGGATGTCGTTCGACTGTCGAATTCATAGAGGAGAGTTTATAGTCATCGTTCGACTGTTGATTCGTCGACAGGGATTTATAGTTGCCGCTAGACTGTTGATTCGTGAACATGAGTTTATAGTCACCGCTCGACTTTGCTGACGTAGACTAAGGTTTATAGTCATCGCTCGACTTTTGATTGCGTAGACAAGAGTTTATAGTCACCGTTCAACTTTTAACTTGGCTGAATGACACAAGAATCTGGAACACCTGGGATTTTTATTCATTGTCCTCTTGCATTTACAAGACATACTTTTATACAATTTTATCTGAATTTAACTACGCACCTCTCACTCGACCCTATAGGACTGGAGATGGTTTACACTCCAAGGCCGCTCGAGCTTTCTCCCATCTTCATCTTGCATATTGTAAGCTCCCGACCAGAGTTTCTGAATGACTTTGTAGGGTCCTCCCCACGGGGCTTCTAATTTGGTGACATCGCCAACTGACTTCACGCTTTTCCATACCAAGTCGCCGACATGGAATAATCTCGGGATTATCCTCCAGTTGTAGTTTTGCTTCATGTGCTGCCTATACGCCGTGAGCCAAACGGTGGCCTTATCCTGTACTTCGCCTACCATGTCGAGCTCCATGAGTCTCCGTTCAACGCTTTCATCATCATAGAACTGCACACGGTCAGACTCTACTCCGACTTCCACTGGTACCACTACTTCACCTCCATACACCAGATGGAATGGCATGACGCCTGTCGCCTCTCTTGGTGTGGTGCGATGGATCCATAATACACTAGGGAGTTCATCGACCCAGCTGTCTCCAATATGGTCGAGTCGAGCTCATAACCCTCTGAGGATTTCCCTATTGGTGACTTCCACCTGGCCGTTGTTCTGGGGGTAGGCCACTGAGGTGAAAGCCTGTGCAATGTCATAGCCTTCACACCACTCCTTGAGTTTCCGTCCTGTGAACTATCTTTTGTTGTCCGAGATGAGCTAGCGAGGGATGTCGAACCAACATAAGATATTTTTTCATATAAATTTGATAACTATATTCTCGGTTATCTTGGCTAGCGGCTCAACCTCCACCCCCTTTGAGAAATAATCTACTGCGATGAGTAGAAATCTTCGTTGATCAGTCACCATAGGAAATGGTCCAACGATGTGCATGCCCCACTGGTCGGACGGGCACGACACCGTGGATACTTTTATCTCCTCGGTGGGTCGGTGTGGGATGTTATGATACATCTGACATGACAAGCAAGTAACCATCGTCTAAGAGGCGTCATCTTGCATTGTGGCCCAAAAGTACCCCGCCAACAACATCTTTCGGGTCAGTGATCTGCCGCCCGGATGACTACCGCAGGAGCCTTGATGAACCTCTTGCAAGATGTACTCCATGCCCTCCAATCCGACGCACTTGAGCAGCGACCTTGAGAAAGCTCTTTTATATAACTAGTCGCCAACTAGAGTGAACCGTTCGACCCTCTTTTTCAACAAACAAGCTTCCTCCTGATCGACTGATGTGATGCCCGATCAGAGGAACTCTATCAAGGGCATCCTCCAGTCGCTCGGGAAGTATATTTCACCTGCCTTGTCGATGTGTGCCACTAGTGAGACTCATTCGATCGACTTATCAATGATGATCGGCAATAACAAACTGCTAACTTAGCCAGCTCATTAGCGGCTTGGTTGTCTGACCGAGGGATCTTCTGTATAACGACTTCTTGGAAGCTTGCCTTCATCTTCTCGAAAGCTTCAGCGTATAGCTTCAGTCGGGCGTTACTTATCTCGAACGTGCCTAATAGCTGTTGAGCATTAGTCGGGCGTATATAATCCGAGTGGATAAGGACTCTTATCGCTCCTACATGCCAAGTTGCCTATAAGCCAGCTATCAAGGCCTTATATTCAGCTTCATTATTTGTAGCCCGATAATCCAACTACATGGACAATTGCATCCTGTCCTCCCTCGGCGAAATCAAGAGGATGTTGATCTCGTTGCCTTGCCAAGTGGATGAACCATCTACATATATCTTCCAAGTCACGTCCGGCTCGACGTTCTGGACCTCGGTGACAAAATCAGCTAAGGCCTAGGCCTTAATCGCCGTCCGAGGTTGATATTGTATATCAAACTCGCTCAGCTCGGTAGTTCATTTGATTAGTCGTCTGGATGCTTCTAGGTTAAGGAGAACTCTTCCCAGTACGTTGTTAGTCATCACCATGATCGAATGTGAGAGAAGATATGGACAAAGTCTCCAAATGATGAGTACTAGTGCATACGCTAATTTTTCAAAACTGGTGTAGCGAGATTCTACATCTTTTAATATATGACTTAGAAAATACACCGGCTATTGCTCAGAACCATTCTGTCAAACCAACGCCGAACCAACCACATATTCTGTGGATGACAAATAAATCTAGAGCGGCTCATCGGCGTTGGGTTTTGCTAATACAGGTAGGGAAGTAAAGTACTCCTTAAGCTCTTCCAGCGCCTTGTCGCACTCTGTGTCCCACTGGAATTTCATTGCATGGCGTAGTACCTTGAAGAACGGGTGACTCCGGTCAGACGATTTAGAGATGAATCTTGATAATGTTGTGATTCGTTTGGTTAGTCGTTAGGCCTCCTTCAAGTTGCGAGGCTAGGCATGTCCTGCAATGCCTTCACCTTGCTCGGATTCGCCCCAATCCCTCGTTTGGTGATGATATAGCCCAGGAAGCGGTCAATCCTTGCTCCGAACAGGCACTTTGTTTGGATTCAGCTTGATTCCATATGCCCTCAAAGTTCGGTAGGTTTCTTCAATATTTGCGTTAAGGTAAGTGTCTCGGAAGAATTTTATCAAGATGTCATCAACATATACCTCCATGTTACGACTAATCTGTCATCGAAAACCTTGTTCATCAATCTTTGATAAGCAGCATTGGCGTTCTTTAGTCCGAATGGCATGACATTTAGCAATAAGTCTCGTTGGCCATGATGAAGCTAACCTTCTCTTGATCTTCACGGGTGAGCGGCACTTGGTCGTAACCTTGGTATTCGTCGAACATGTAGATCAGCTCACAACCCGCCGTGGAGTCCACCATTTAGTCTATCCGGGATAGGGGATAGAAATCCTTTGAGTAAGCCTTGTTTAGATCGCGGAAGTCAATGCAGACTCGACACTTGCTGTTTGTCTTGGAGACCAACACGATGTTGGCTAACTAGCTCAGAAATTATTCCTCGCGGATGTGGCCAGCTTCAAGCAACTTTTCTATCTCCGCTCGGATAATCTGATTCTGCTCTAAGCTGAAGTCCATCTTCTTCTGTTTCGCCGGCCGAGCATCCGGCCGGACGTGAAGCTCGTGTTGAGCTACGCTTGGCGAGATGCCTGGGAGCTCGTGTGTCGACTAGGCGAACACATCATTGTTTCGCCTAAGGCAGGCGACCAGCTCTGCCTTCTTCTCGTCTGTCAAGTCGGCAACGATAAATGTAGTGGCTTCCGTCAAAATGGGATGGATCTGAACCTACTCCTTTTCCTCATAGACTAGTGCGGGAGGTTCTTCCATGATGGTGTTCACTTCCAAGCATGGGATCTTCCACGCAACCCTTGCTTCGGATTTGTCCATCTCGACGTAAGCACCGCTGAGCGGCCAACTGGTCACCTTTAACTTCGCCCACCTCATTGTCTACCGAAAACTTGATCTTCTAGTAGAAGATGAATACCACAGCTCGGAACTCATTAAGGGTTGGTCTTCCCAATATGACATTGTAGGCGGATGGCGCATCCACCATAATGAAATTGGTTGTCTTAGTCCTCTAGAGAGGTTCCTCTCCAAGCGATATAGCCAGCCGAGCTTGGTCGATCAGCAATACTTCATTGCCTGTGAACCCGTAGAGCAAGGTCGTCATGGGTTGCATTTCGCTCTAGTCAATTTACAACTGATCGAATGCCTTCTTAAAGATTATATTCACCAAACTACCTATATCAACAAAAGTTTGGTGAATAGTATAGTTAGCTATTACCGCCCGAATGATCAAGGTATCATCGTGAGGGATCTCCACTCCCTCTAAATCTCGAGGGCCGAAGTTGATCTCAGGTCCCTCGGCCTTCTCCTTGCTGCATCCAACAACATGTATCTTTAGTCGCTGAGCATGCGACTTCCTCGCTCAATTGGTATAACCACCAGTCGGCCCACCGACGATCATTTCATTTTCACCCCGAGCGACATTGATTCAGTTCTCCTCTTCTCGAGCTGAGGATCTTGTCCACTCAATATAAGCTCGAACGGGACTTGTGTTATTTCTTCTTTGAGGCTGACGATGGCGCTGTTCGTCCGCCAGTTTGTCTTCTTCTCTTTGCCCGTTTGACCGCCGTCGATGTCATCGCTTGGGAGTCGATGAGAGACGACAGTATCCTAGAGGAGCCAATTGACTGGAAATCGGCTTCAAGTCATAACAGTCTCGAGTGTTATGCGTCATCGATTGATGGAATGAGCAAAACAATGGCTTCCAAGTCTTGCCTTTCGCGGCTTTGGGTCGACTTGCTGCTACACGCTGCACTGCATGTATCCTTGGCTCTTGGTGTGGCTGCACTACTCCCGATCGGGGGCCCTTTGGTGGTTAATTATTGGTGGCCAGCCACTGTTCCGGGGGAGCAGCATGCTCGGCAAGCGCTTCCTTCCTCCGCGCCGCTTGGGCTTCCTCCACGTTTATATATTCGGTGGTCCGTCTGAGTAGGCGGTCGAAGTCTTTTAGTGCCTCTGGATGACGAAGCGGAAGAATTCCTCTTAGGTGAGCCCCTAAGCAAAGACATTTACCAATATCTCCGAGGAGACCGATGGAATATCCATGGCCACCTTGTTGAACCGCTTGATGTAGACCCTAAGTGCCTCATTGGGCCCTTGCTTCACTGCGAACTGACTAACACTTGTTTTCTGGTAGTGACGACTACTAGTGAAATGGTGTAAAAATGTCACTCGAAAATCTTTGAAGCTGTGAATTGATCCAATCAGAAATCGTCTAAACCAGCGTTGCACCGATCCTGAAAGGGTGGTGAGAAAGACCTGACACTTCACTCCGTCAGTATACTGATGGAGTGTGGCCGCGTTATCAAACTTGGCCAGGTGGTCGTCTAGATAAGTCGTTCCATTGTATTCCTCGATCATCAGTGGGGTGTAATGTCGAGGTAGGGGGTCGTCTAAGATCCCCTGAGAGAAATATCAGTTGATTCGCTCAGGCAAATCATCATTTCTTAGTGCTTTCCCTTTCTGTGCATCCCGAATGGGCGCGTCGTCCGATGAGGATCCTGGTTCCCTATCCGCTCGACATTGCTCCTCTAATGGAGTCTAGAACAACGTGCCATGAAAGGGGATCGACACATTGCACACCCCCATAAGTGCCAGTCAACTTCTTATTCTGCTCCTGAATGGATACATGTTCCACTCGATCTATATATCCGGCCTTTTGCCCTGCTACTGATGTCGCGGGCTCATGTACCTAGCGCTCAGCCAGTGCTTGCTGCTGTTGTTGCTCCACCATTTTTGTTACTCCACCATTTTTGTTACTCGGGCTTGTATTAGTATATCTAATTCCTCCTTTGTCAACATTACCATTGTAAGTCATCTAACATCCTCCATCCCCACGTCTCAGATGCAGGCTACGTTCCCACAGATGGAGCCAATATGATCATGTCCAAAAATCGTGAAAAAGGATGGCTGGGGATGTGACTATTGGGTTGACTGCATGTAGACCTCGCTCTGTTTTGTAACACAAGAAACGTCAATGCCAGGCCAAGGAAGGGGTCCCCGGTGTTGGCCCTCCGACGCTCAAGTCAGTCACCAGAAAAATGGAAGAAAGCGGAGCAACAGTAAGCACAGACATAAATAGTGAATAACGTGTATCTCCGTCAGTGCATGGACCCCTCCCTTTATATAGCACCCCAGCGAGTGACGTGTATGCGCCTCCAGGCATGGGCACACTTCCCTAACCATCCTATGAAAGGACATGTCAGGAAAGTCTTTCTGACACCATACCTTAATAGGGCATGCAAATCCTTGATGAGACAGTAGAAACATCCGTCATATGATCCACATGTTGACCATGCCTTGTTGTCAGTAGCATTATCTCCCAAAGGGATACCCAGAGATATAAGAAGGGTCCCATTGTTTGATCGAGCGGGGGAGCCGCTCGGCCGGGGATCCTTGCCCGGTAGTAACATGGTTAGGTAGATTGTTTCTGCCCGACCGAACGAGCGCTCCGGTAGTCTTAACCTTCCTCCGCTCCGTGATGAGCATATGATGTTCTTGCCATAGTGCTCTTGGTTGTACGAGGTTCTGCTTGGACTAGCCATTTACCGATTGGACACTTCATGCACATCAACAATTGAGTAGACCTCCGCTTGGCCCACATTTGGTGAGCCCGTTGGTTCTCTAGGATTGACCACCTTGACTTTGACCTCCACGTTGGCTGCTATTTCCCCCTTGACCCACACTTGGTAGGCCCCCTTTTATCACCACATACCTACATTCAATATCTACTCTCGCATATACAAATTAAATAGGAACTAGGGTATGAAGTAGTCCAACATCCGATTTTTAGGCTCACATTGATGGGTTTGCCCTGAGGTGCCAAGTCACCAGTGCCAATGGAAAGATCGCAATAGGCAAGCCCGAACCTCGCATAGTTCAAGTCACAAAGGGGTTCGTCCACAATGGCTTAGTACTCTATCCTCGTTGCGTTAACATCGGTGGCAAAAGATGTCGCAAGAAAGACACATTCCTGCTCCAACCAGCCTTCTACCAGCGGAAGGAACTGATTCCAAGTATGAGGTGCAAGAAGAGAGGAAGGAGGTGGAGACAACCTCTTCGCAAGAATCGTCGATGGGGAGAGTAGATGACGTAGGGAAGGAGAGAGAAGCTCTCCTAGAGAAGAAAGGTGTGACTTTGTGGCGTATGCAAGGGACGACAAGGAAGCGAGCAGCGAAAGGCGCAAGAGATAGTGTGGCGATGGACATGGCTGCTCTGCCCCGCTTCCTTGGCTTTGAAGCTTGAGGAATAAGTCAACAGATAAATATTTTAAAGGTTATTTATTTATTATACCGTACCAAAATTTTTAGTATCAATATAGGATTTATACCGAAATTTTTTGATACACCATATCAATACTAAAATTTTTCTATAAACGGTATGGAATTAAAACTATATTAGAATTACCAAAATTCCGGTATGATATCGGTATGAAATTTTTTTATACCAATTTTTTAGGTACGATAACAGTATACGACCCCCCTAGAGTGGCCTTTCCCCTAGTTCGCGTGGTTAAATCCAAAAGCATAACTGCTCTTGACACGGCTGCTCAATTGTCCCATTAATTTGATGACTGCGAGCGTATGGTGCCTTATATAAGAATTGAACCTTGGATACGCGGGCTATCCATTGTGCCTCTTATTGTGCTAGGTGATTATGGGGTAATTAACGAAAGCCACGTGGCTAAAAACGTCAACCGTCTTAGCGGGGTGGCAGACACTAGTCAAGGAAGTTGTGCACTAGCGGCCGACTCTCGATTGCCAGCTCTCAACTCTCGACTACCGACTCCTAGCTATCAGCTCTCGACTCTTGACTTCCGACTCTCGGCTATCGACTACTAGTTACCAACTCCCGATTGCCAACTCCTGACTCTCAACTCAGTTTTCGGGTTCCCTCTGGCTAAATTGAAAATGACCCCAACTGTTAAGAATAAAAGTGACAAATCGTTATTTATTGAAGACGTGGGCAATAGAACCGTTATCACGATAAAAATAGAAAACATAACTATTTACTTCAGAATAAATGAGATGTAATGATCATTTATTTCCATGAACAGAATAAATGGGCTGTAATGACCATTTATTTCCTAGAACATAAAAACGATCACAAGAAAGGAGAAAAATGTATATATTATGCTCAACATTTATCCGATCGAAACTAAACCTCTCGATCCATTCTCCTCCACCAAATCCCTGATTCTCTCTACATTTAATCTGATACTGAAACACTGAAAAAACTAAAATTTTCTGTACAAGATAGAGACCAACCCTCAAGATCTCATTATTAATCAATTAAGTAACAGTACAAAGCAATGAATCAAGACTAATGATATCATCTCGTTCAATTAATCTGCAATTAAATAATGAGATTCTTCAGGAATTTAGCAGCAAAGCTCATCTGCTCACTCATGAATCTTTAGGGGCTAAAAGAAGTTTTATATATTATATATCTTTGGACTTTTATGTGCAGATGATAATAAGAACAAAGTGGAATAAATTGAAGCTTTTGGAAGCACTACTCCTTGGTTTGTTTCTTGTGGGTTGGGTCCTCTTTGCTGCAGGCTGTGCATAATTAATTGCCTGTCTCAAGTTATATCTTTTGTTTCTGTATCTTAACCATTTTATTTATTTTTATTTTCGTTTTAGATTATTAAATACCCTATTACAGTGGATGCAGAATCTATAATCAACTTGTCTGTAACATCAACAACTCAGAAGATGCACAACATCTCGTTTTCATTCAAAAAGAGAGCCATCTTACAGGGAACATGGGGGAAGATAATATTACTTCCTCTTGAGAACCAAGAGAAAAAAATTGAAAAATACAGCAAGCATCAAAGTCTGCAATTTCTCTTCTTTTTTCCCATTTGAATCTGTTGATGCTGCTGGAAAATATAGAAACAACCGTTTGGTTTGCCCTGTAGCATTTGAATTCTCCTCACAAAGTTGCAGCTGCTACTCTCATGGTTCCTGTGCTGCTGACGGCACATCCATGTTCATGTGCTGCTGGCGGCATTCCAGGCTGCAAAAGGCAATCTCACCCCTGCAAAAATGAAGAAAATCTCGTCTGTTAATCATAAACCCATAGAGATTTGTGTGGTAGAACATAGAAGATCTCATTTGGACTGGAGAAAATTCGTTGGTATGTGTTGTTTATAATAGATTCATAGTTCTAAGCTAGCAAAATTGCAGTTTTAATAAAGAAGAATCTCGTTCATACCATCTGAGTTGGTAAGTACAGACGCTGATGAGATTTGAAAAGTACAGGAACATGATTTAACTTGAGTTCACATCAAAGTTTCAAAGTGATAAACCAAATTTGGAAGGTGAAACAATTTGCGAGCACTATTATTACGGCAATTTCCTCAAAGCAAGAACTCGGAGGAGTTTTCGATACAGATTGATAGGGGCAAGCCGAAGTGATGTGCAAGTAACTGGGAGGTCACGAGAAGCCCTAAAGAAACAATCTTTGATCCAGAAATTAAAGAATGAACCAAAAAGACGCAACGCTTTTGGGGGCGAAGGTGGAAGAAGAGGAAGTACCTGTACATGAACGCATCGCGTCCGGGTCCGAGGCGTCTATGGCAGAGCCCGCAGGCCCTCAAGAAGGACGCCGTCCCGAGGTGGTCCCCGGACAGCTCCTCGGGGTTCCTCCTCTGCACGCCGCCGCGGGGCGAAAGCATGGGTGCCACCAACCTAGCCGAGCACCAGTCCGCCACGCCGCCAGCGGCCGACCTCCGAGCAATCTCCACCGCGACCCACCGCGGATCGAGAGCCTGGCCCGCGATCGATTCGTCCTGATCCAGCGCCTGGTGGGTCTCGACGTCGAAGAGGATGCCGCCGTCTGGGAACTCCATCGAGCTGGTCTTCGGCTCTATCGGAGGCCTCGGCCGCTTCCCCAGCAACATCGTCGTATCTGGAAACCTAGAAAGTGAACCGAGAAGGCAGCAAAGACGCCGGATACCAGAGAGAGCGAGAGAGAGGCGATGGGAAGTTTGGAAACCATGGCAGAGCAAAGGGGAGTTTAAAAAGCACTGGTAAATAGATCTCGACCGTTCGATTTTAATCCCTTCTTGCAAGTTTGTAATCCACTTTTATTTATTTATTATTTGGCCTTTTTTTTTTTTGGAATTCTCATTAATTCACATATAAATTTGTTTAATTATAAATACTTATAGATGTAAAAAATAAAAAATTTACATTTTAAATACTATTTGGACTCAATGATTTCCCAACTTCCTAATTAATTTTTTTTAAGGGTAGACTACTTACTATCAGTTGATCTTATGAACAATATATTATAAAAAATTTAAAATAAATATAATCACTTTTATTATAATTCATAAATGATGCTAATTCATTGTACTCTAGATAAATGTTTTAAAAAAATTAACTGAATTCCTCTGGTTTTCCTTTCCTTTTGAACTTGAGTAAAATGCTTCACGATATAATATCATCACATTATGTCGACATTATAATTATTTTGTTATGGTCCACAACATTATAATTATTTGGGATTGTCGAGGGCCAATGCAATGCATCGACAAGGAAATTAATGGGTGGAATTTTATATTAGTATAATCTTTCCATATATTATTATTTTTCTTTTATTATATATTTTTTTGGTTTTTTATGAAATTAATAATTGATTGGTGGTTGATTGATATATTGCAACTTATTTATTATTTTCTAATATTTTATTCCACATTATTTGATCTAACTTTTGAAATGGTTGTTTATCCAAAGAATTAACTCCAAATATTTGCATTATGAAAGAAAATTCTTCCTTAACAAACAAATTAAGGGGCATTAAATTGAACCCTTGAAAGGATATCTCAACATCAAGTTCTCATTAAAAAATTAATTAATTTTTTTATATCAAATATTAAATTGATAAGAATAGATATTAGACTTAATCTTAGTTAAAAGTTTAAGGAAAATATATTTTCTAATGTCGTTGATCAAAATATTTATAAAAAAGTTTTCGTTCATGAAATTGTCAATTCTATGATATTAGATTAAAGAAAATTATGATAGTATATAAATTATTTTTAGTGTGAAAAAAATATTAATCTAATTTAATTTTAAATTTCATTAAAATTAACTATTAAGGGTATTCTTAATTAAATAGTAAGATAATAGGAATACCCACTCTTAAATCTCTTAAACTCCCTTAAACTCTTTATATTTTTTATGTGGTTATAATTAAACTAAAATATGCAAGAAGAGACGAAAATGAGATTAAGAAAAAATAACAACGTGGAAATGAAAAAGAAATTTAGAATTATGAGAAACTAAATTGATTTCCAAAAAAACCTTCAATTGTTTTGCGTGCCAAACGTTGCATTTTATTTGTCCTGTTTCTCTATAATTGCGTGGGGACGATTTAAGGAGGCGACACGTGGAGGAAGGTGTATGGACCTCTCTTAATTATTCGTGACTGGTGAGGATTGGAGCCTAGCGAAAGAGAGAGAGAGAGGGGACAAACACAGTGAGAAGATTGGAGTCAAGCCTGTCAAGAAGGATATATAAATTAATGGCAACTCCTAAAGGGCGAAGGTGTACCTAATTTTTGATTTTGTTTAAAAAAATATATTTATTTTTTATATTATTCTTTTCATCGCTGTATTGCATTCCAAGAATAATATGACAAAATAATATCATTACCGGATTATCTTATTGAATTTTAAAAAATAATATCATCGTGGTATTACATTGTCGTGTTAGATTTCAAATAATAATACTATTGTAATTGATACGATGGATGAATGATGAGGAGCATCTGGTAGGATCCAATGATTAATAGATCGAGGTAGATATTAATCAAAATTTAAGATAGGTCAAATTTGAGTAACTTACGCGATGAAATCCCCTGATGTTGATCGACTAAGGTCAATTAGACATCCCGTGGGACATCACTCCCTGCTTAGTTATTTACGGGGCTCCATTCTCAATCACATCTCGATCGACTAATACTTATCAGACATACTCTCATGGGTCCAACTCCTCACTCAGATATTATCGAAGCTTAGCTCCCTGCTCAACTATTCACGAGGCTCTGCTCCTCATCCTATGTAGATTGGATATCTCTGACTGGAGGACCCAGTTCTCCATCGGGGTGATATCATGGCTCAGTCACCCCTCATGAGAGACTGGGCCCTCTATTCTCAACCCATTTTCTTGTAGATGAGTCAAATGATTAATAGCCAGTAGGCCTTTCGGCCCATGAGCTCATTTCACCATTAATACGACACATGGGTTTGTCAGGGTCAGAGAGACTGTATCTTTGCACTGATACGACATACTCCTCTCATACCTATGATTATACTACTAGATACGATGGAAGCATGGCAATTAGACAGGCTATCTAGCAATGATGTGATGCACCATTAACTACAAAGATCATAGAGACATTATAAAAGAGGTCCCTCTACACTGGTGCAGATCATACGCGAGTCTACAAACTTACTTCTCCTTCCACTGTTCTTCCTCCCTATGATATTGACTTGATCATTAGAGTAGCCACACTAGAGACTCCCCTCGCCTACTTACTGACCATCCTCTTCCTCCTCTTCCTTCTACTTGTGTTTACAGGCATTCTCGATCTGAAGTCTTTTTCCAGTCAACCTCCAAACTAGATCACCGGTAGTCCACCTTTTGCTACTTCAGGGCAAATCCAGGATTTTAGATTTGAGAAGGTCGTATATTAAATGACGAAGCTGAATATTAAAGGAAAAAAAAAATTAAAATTCAATCCAACAAGGATTCAAACTTGAGAAGTATGTTTGAAGAAAATATAATCTTACCATTAGACCAACCATCCACAAGTAAATTTAGTGGGGCCAAATAATATATATATTAAAATATATATATATATATATATATATATATATATATATATATATATATATATATATAATATTATTTTAAACGGGGGGGGGGGGGGGTTGTGGCCCCCTTGGGCCCTAACGTAAATCCGCCCCTACTTCCAGACAGTATTACATTTAGCGTCGTTTGTGGAAACTTCTCTGTTGATTTGGAACATGAAGATAGACGACACCAGAAAGTTTACAATCGTCACCTTATCACAAGAAGACTTAGATTTACTAATAGTGGTCAAAGCACAAGCACTGACACAAAAGCAACAAGCAAAGAAGCCACCCCTCTCAAAAGTGCATGTAGCATCGTCCGAGGGACCATAGGCTACTGATAGAAGGTCCAAGCCAAGGCAACAGGTTGAGTTCCACAAGGTCTTGCTTTCTAATGGCCACAAAAAATTCCACTAAAGTCGAGCGGTCCCAAGCGTCCTCTGTTAGAGATTCGTCTCCCAGTAATCCTAAGCGGAGAAAGGCTTCTGCTACTAGTGATTCACCCGAACGGTCGAGCGTTCTCTTCTCCCAAGAGATCCTTAAAGATAAACTGTTCAAGCATTTCCAACCCTTGTCGGTTAGAGAATATAGAGGCTCCACCTATCCCGAAGATCATCTCTGCCAATTCAAAAACACCACTCTATTACACCAATACACGAATGATGTCAAGTGCCGAGAGATTTTAACAACCGTATCTGGCTCGACACAGAGATGGTTCGATCAGTTCTTTGCTAGTTCCATCACATGCTTCAAAGATTTCAAAAAGGCATTCTTGCACCATTTTGCCAGCAGTTGAAGGTACTGTTGGGACCTTGATGTCCGCTAGAGGGAGGGAGGGGGGGGGGGGGTGAATAGCGTCTCACCCAAAACGTCGATTTCTACAATGATTAGAGTTTGGTTAGTCCTAGGAAAATGTACCGGTTCCATTGTACAAAAATTTTTTGTACAAGTGTCGAACATTTCCTTAAATAACCTATTGTGTTCTTTAGAAGTTAAATTAGGAATCACAGAAGGAACTTAACATCATTGATTCCAAATTTAACTTATCTGTTCTTAATGGTTTAGATTTGAATCGCAAGCAGAACTTAACACTATTGATTCAAATCTACCTAAGTTATTAATTCCATAAATATTAATTTCCAAAATTGGCTTCCAGGACTACATGGCGAGGCACATGGCGTTCTTGGATATGGGAGCAACCACCACCGCCTAGGCAAAGCCTTTTAAGGAAAGCTAATATTTATTTCCTTAAATAACTCTAGGTTAACCAAAAAGAACAATCGAATCACAAATTCGAAAAAGAAAAAAACACAAACTCGAAAAATAAATTCGAAAGACTAGATCTAATTGCCTCTTGTATTTAGAATTCTTACAAAGAAAATAACTAGTATGATGCGGAAGAAAACTACTAGTTATACCTTCTCTTTGTAAGCTAATGACTTCGAGATCTTCTGCCGTATTCCTCGTCTCGCCTTGGATGTCGTGTGGGCGACGATCCTCTAAGATGAACACCACCTAAAAGAGCTTCTCCTCCTTGTAATATTTGGCCACCACCACCACAATAGAAAAGAGAGCAAAGGGAGAAGAGAGGGGCCAACCACCAAGAGAGTCTCCAAGCCAAAGAATAAGAGTTGTCTCTCATGAAGCCCCCTCACCCCTTCTTTTATATTACTTGCCCAAGGCAAATAAGGAAAACTTTTACAAAAAATAAAATCATGCAAGAGTTTTTCCTTTTCCCTTTTAATTTTTCCTTTTCTTTCCTCTTAATTGAATCAATCACCAAATCAATAGCTGTGATCAATCCTATTTGGTTTAGGATTGGGTTTGGCCGGCCCCTTGCTTGGGCACCAAGCAAGGTGGCCGACCACCATATTTAGGAAAGAAAAAATAATTTTTTTATAAAATTTTACAAGAAGAAAAATCTCTTATAAAATTTTACAAGCTCTCTTTCCTAGAGTTAAAAAAAGGAAAGTTTTAAAAAATTAAAACCATGTTTTAAAATTTAAAACTTTTCTTATAAAATTTCCTTTTTTAACATGATGATAGAAAATTTTAATTTTAAAATTTATCTTCCTCCTTTTTCTTAAACCATGATGATGGTTAAAAAGAAAAGTTTTAAAACTTTTAAAACTCTCTATTAAATCATGTGGCCAAATTCAAATAAGGAAAGTTTTTAAAATTAAAATATCTCTTTTAAAACTTATAGGTTTCTACAAAGAGAAGATTTTAAAAAAATTCAAAAACAACCATCCTTGTTTGAATATTGTGGCCGAACCCTACTAGCTTGGTCACCAAGCAATAGGGCCGGCCCTTTAAGAGGAGATGTGGTCGGCCATTGCTTGGTCACCAAGTAATGGATCGACCCCCTTCTTGGACACCAAGATGGGTCTTTCTTTGGATGGACTTGAGGCTCTAATGAGGCTACGACAGGGACCTAGAGGAGAAATTGGTTTTGGCCTTCCGATGAGTTTGAGTATCCCGTGTTCGCCCTGAACACACAACTCAAGTTCATCGATAATAACTCATTCCACTAGAGAGTTATTATCGCACTACCGCACCAATCCCAAATTACATTATGAGCTCCTTCTTATTATGAGTGTGTTAGTCTCCCTGTGTTTAATATTACGAATGTCCACTAATTAAGTAGGTTACTGACAAATCACTTAATTAATATCTAGCTCCAAGAGTAGTACCACTCAACTTAATTGTCATGTCGGACTAAGTCCACCTGCAGGGTTTAACATGACAATCCTTATGAGCTCCTCTTGGGGACATTCTCAACCTAGATAACTAGGACACAGATTCCTTCTATAATCAACAACACACACTATAAGTAATATCATTTCCCAACTTATCGGGCATATTGATTTATCGAGCTAAACCTCACCCTTTGATAAGTTAAAGAAATAAATATTAAATATATGTGCTTGTTATTATATTAGGATTAAGAGCACACACTTCCATAATAACTAAGGTCTAGTTCTTTTACTAAGTCAGTACAAAAAGAACTTACCTAAATGATCCTACTCAATACACTTAAAGTGTATCAGTGTAATTTATTAGTCAAGATAAACTAATACTTAATTACACTACGACTATTCTGAAGGTTTGTTCCTTTCCATCTTAGTCGTGAGCAACTGTTTATAATTTATAGAGAACCGACAACATGATCTTCTGAGTGTGACACCACACTCCATGTTATCTACTATATAAATTAATTGAACAATTACATGTAACAAATAAATGCATATATTGACCAATGTGATTCTTTTATTTCAAAAATAAATATTTACAAAAGCTAGGCTTTTAGTATACACTCCAACAATCTCCCACTTATACTAAAAGACTAAGCTATCATATCTATTGTCATACATCTGATTCTCATCCCCTCCACATGTCGATCGAAAGCTTTCGCCGGAAGGGCCTTAGTGAAAGGATCTACTAGGTTATCTGCTGATGCAAACTTGGTGACGACAACTTCTCCTCGCTTGACGATGTCTCGTATCAGGTGGTACTTGTGCTCTATATGTTTACTTGCTTTATGGGCTCGTGGTTCCTTCGAGTTTGCAACTGCACCGCTATTATCACAATAAATTGTGATGATCTTGGGCAAACCAGGAATCACATTTAAGTCGATTAGAAAGTTCCTGAGCCATACAGCTTCTTTGGCTGCCTCAGAGGCTGCCACATACTCAGCTTCCATAGTTGAGTCCGAGACGCATTTCTGCTTAACACTCCTCCATGCAATGGCTCCACCTCCTAGAGTAAACACATAGCCTGACGTAGACTTACTATTGTCCCTATCTGATTGGAAATCTGAATCTGTGTAACCCACAGAGAGCAAATCGTCTGCTTGGTAAACTAGCATATAGTCTCTAGTCCTTCTCAGGTACTTTAATATATGCTTTACCGCAGTCCAATGTCCTTGTCCAGGGTTACTCTGATATCTGCTAACCATGCCCACGGTAAAACAGATATCAGGTCTCGTACACAGCATCGCATACCCTAAACCCTAAACCCTAAACCCTAAACCCTAAACCCTAAACCCTAAAACCCTAAACCCTAAACCCTAAACCCTAAACCCTAAACCCTAAACCCTAAACCCTAAAACCCTAAGGCTTCCTACAGCTGAGGCATACGGAACTGCTTTCATGTCTTCTATCTCCTTTGATGTCTTCGGAGACATCTCTTTAGATAAAACTATTCCATGCCTAAAAGGTAAGAAACCTTTCTTGGAGTTTTGCATGCTAAAACGAGCAAGGATCGTATCTATATATAAAGCTTGGGATAGACACAACATTATTTTCTTGCAATCCCTTATAACTTTGATCCCAAGAATGTGCGCACATTCTCCTAAGTCTTTCATATCAAATTATTTGGACAACCATACCCTTACGTCTGATAATACCTTGACATTGTTGCCAATTAATAAAATATCATCTACGTATAGTACAAGAAATACCACAACATTTTCGTTACACTTTTTGTATACACAAGACTCATCCGGACACTGAATAAATCCATATGACTGTATTACTTCATTAAATCGGATGTTCCAAGATCTTGAAGCTTGCTTCAGTCTATAAATGGACTGATTGAGCTTGCATACTAGATGCTCTTTGTCTTTTTCAATGAATCCCTCTGGTTGCTTCATATGGATGTTTTCTTCAAGACTTCCATTAAGGAAAGCTGTCTTGACATCCATTTGCCAAATCTCATAATCCATATGAGCGGCAATGGACAAGAGTATCCGGATAGACTTAAGCATGGCTACCGGTGAAAAAGTCTCCTCATAATCGATTCCCTCTTTCTGAGTATACCCTTTCGCAACAAGCCTTGCTTTGAAGGTTTCTACCTTCCCATCTATCCCTCTTTTCCTTTTGTAGATCCACTTGCATCCAATGGCTTTTACACCATCAGGTGGTTCTACAAGCTCCCAGACCTTATTAGAATACATAGATTCTATTTCGGAATTCATTGCCTTTTGCCAAGATACTGCATCTATATCTTGGAGTGCTTCGTCATATGTTCGGGGATCAGGTTCATGTTTACCTGGGATCAAGTCTGAAGACTCTCCCAAAAACATAAATCTCTCAGGTTGCCTCACAACCCTCCTACTACGACGAGACACTGTCTCTGGCTGTGTATCATGTGTGACTCGTGTTGCAGTTTCTTGTGGTACTTCATCTTGTACTGTTGGTACTAAAGTAGACGTGTCCTCTCTAATTTCTTCTAGAACTATTTCACTCATGGGCTTATGGTTCATTACATAATCTTCTTCTAAAAATCAAGCATTGGTGCTAACAATGATCTTCTGATTTTTAGGATTATAAAACAAACTACCTTTCGTTCCCTTAGGATATCCCACAAACAGACAAACTTCTGTACGTGATTCCAACTTGTCAGTATCTCCCTTCAGTACATGTGCTGGACTACCCCATATCCGGATATGATTCAGACTAGGCTTACGCTCATTCCATAATTCCATGAGAGTAGAAGGAACTATTTTAGAAGGTACCATATTCAGAATGTACACTGCTATTTCTAAAGCATATCCCCAAAACGAATTTGGTAATTTTGAATAACTCATCATCGATCTAACCATTTCCATAAGAGTCCTATTCCTTCGTTCTGCCACACTATTCTGCTGGGGTGTACCAGGTGCAGATAATTGGGATTGAATCTCGACTTCTGATAAGTAATTCCTAAACTCTCCAAAGAGGTATTCGCCATCACGGTCAGACCGTAGTGTCTTGATACTTTTACCAAGACGTTTCTCCACATCAGCCCTATATTCTTTGAACTTGTCAAAGCATTCAGACTTGTGGCACATCAGGTAAATGTATCCGTATATTGAATAATCGTCTATAAAGGAGACGAAGTATTCATAACCACCTCTTGCCTCGATAGACATAGGACCACACAAATCATAATGAACCAGTTCTAACACATCTTTGGCTCTATACCCCTTGGCTTTAAAAGGTCTCTTGGTCATTTTACCTTCCAAGAAAGATTCACATGTTGGAAAGTTTTCCAACTCTAATGAACCCAAGAGTCCATCGGCTACAAGCCTTTGAATCCTACTTAAGTTAATATGTCCAAGCCTCAGATGCCAAAGATACGTTTGGTTCATTTCCTAAGGTTCTTTTCTCTTATTAGAGTTAGAAGATGTGTTATTAATTTTTATATTTTGCTTTGTGGGAGAAATTGAATTTAAAGTGTATAAATTGTCAATTAATGCACCAAAACAGATAATCACCTTATTTCTCTTTATAACGATATTGTTACTAAAGGAAACTGAATATCCATCCAAATACAGTTTAGAAACTAAAATTAAATTCTTTCTAAAACTGGGTACATAAAGACAATTTCTTAAAATCAAATTTCTATTCCTATCAAATGATAAGTAGACGTCTCCCACTGCAACAGCCGCCACCTTAGTAGCATTGCCCATGTAGACAGTTATCTCTCCATCAAATAGTTGCCGGGTTTCCTGGAACCCCTACAAAGAATTGCAGACATGATCAGTGGCTCCCATATCTACACACCAGGTGTTGGTAGATAACACCGCTAAACATGTTTCAACTACTTGAGTATGAGATATACCTTTATTGTTCTGGTTCCTACGAGGATAGTCCGCTTTCCAATGTCCAGACTGCTTGCAGATGAAGCACTTGCCCTTCGACTTTTTCATTCCATCTTTCTGTCCTGTACCCTGAGTTTTATTCACCTTCTTTGCTGAAAAGACCTGTTTCTTCTTCTTCTTGCCTTTCGACTTAGAAGTAGAACCATTTTCAGCATAGTGAATCTGAGAACTGTGACGAAATATTCCTTCTGCTGCCTGTAGTTCTGTTAGAAGTTCCGCCAACATATACACTCTTTTGTTCATGTTATAGTTCAGGCGGAACTGCTCAAAACTTCTGGGTAGTGTTTGGAGAATTATATCGACCTGGGTTTCCCCATCGATTTCTCCTCCAAGGACTTGTATTTCATTCAGATAAGCCATCATTTTGAGGATATGATCCCTTACGGGTGTCCCCTCAGACATGGTGGCTGTCATTAGCTTTCTCATTGCCTCTTGCCTAGCAGTCTGACTCTGGTGCCCAAAGAGTTCTTTGAGATTGTTCATTATATCATAAGCTGTTGGTAAATTTTGATGTTGATGTTGCAATACATTTGACATTGATGCCAAAATGTAACACCGCGCCATCTCATCAGCTTTTACCCATATCTTATGATACTCAATCTCATCTGGGGTAGAGTCACCGTCAGGTGTATCAGGGCAAGCCTCAGTCAGTACAAACTTATAGCTTTCAGTAGTAAGAACAATGTCCAGGTTTCTTTTCCAATCAATATAGTTGAGACCAGTAAGTTTGTTCTCTTTTAGTATAATGGCTAGTGGGTTGAAAGTCATCCTAAGAATCACAAAAATAAACTTTGGTCAAGACTCTAAATTTAGAATAATATTGATTCCTCAAACAATACTATTTTAAATTAACCAACACCTCAAATCACCGTGAATATTGCATGTCACGTTAGTGTGGACGTATACAAATTCAACATTTATAAGAGGAGGGTGTGACCTATTAATTTTATTATCTTGTCATCCTAACTTTATGACAAATAAAATTAATAGTTGGTTTTACTTTGGTCACACAAGACAATAGCAGTGACTCCGTTGGGGAGGATACTATTGAATGCGTCTAAGTGTATACCATTACTTGATACTAAGTCCATTAAATAGGATTGTGCTCCTTCAGTTGGAGAAGATCACACGCTCCTAAATAATTTCCTATAACCACCCATAAAAGGAAGTTTGATCTAGTGATCCGCAACAAACCCATCCGTTGTGGAGAGAGGCACTCAGAGCCAACACACAAACTTGTTGCATCACTTACAAACCAGTAATGGAGACCATGGGATTTATTAAAATCCCTCTCCCACTTAGTTATTTAAAATGAGGATTTAAACCTATGCTAGCATACATCACACGCACATAGACATCACAGTAAATAAAAGCAATAAATTTGGAAATTAATTTTCCAACTATTATGGTCTTTTCCTTTCACTGTCTTCAGTATGCTCCAACCCTAGCTGCTGCCATCTTTAGCCACCATCATCAGGTCGAGTTGTCGCATCTATCTTGCCTCTTATTCCCCTGCGCCTCTGGTGCTCCATAAGTACCACGCCTCGCAAGAATCCGATCCGCGACAAAAATAGAATTTTACATATATCGATCCTATATTTCACGAGGGAATGTACATGTAATCTAGATCAAAAATAAAATTCTAAAATCCTAAGGCTAATACAGCTCCTGCTGTATTAGTTACAAACAATCATGCACACACAAAATATTACCCTTGACATGTCCAAGGGTCCAATCACACACAACATCAATAAGCCATAATAGTTGGAGCCTGCAACCAAAGAGTTAGCACATCCTACTATTATCCTGTCTAAATTATGTATGACATGTGCATAACCTATTTGAATTCTAAACACATAGAGGCAAACCCTAGCTCTGATACCAATTGTTGCTTAGTCCTAGGAAAACGTACAGGTTCCACTGTATAATTTTTTTTTGTACAAGTGTCGAACATTTCCTTAAATAACCTATTGTGTTCTTTAGAAGTTAAATTAGGAATCACAGAAGGAACTTAACATCATTGATTCCAAATTTAACTTATATGTTCTTAATGGTTTAGATTTGAATCGCAAGCAGAACTTAACACTATTGATTCAAATCTACCTAAGTTATTAATTCCATAAATATTAATTTCCAAAATTGGCTTCCAGGACTGCATGGCGAGGCACATGGCATTCTTGGATATGGGAGCAACCACCACCACCTAGGCAAAGCCTTTTAAGGAAAGCTAATATTTATTTCCTTAAATAACTCTAGGTTAATCAAAAAGAACAATCGAATCACAAATTCAAAAAAGAAGAAAACACAAACTCAAAAAATAAATTCGAAAGACTAGATCTAATTGCCTCTTGTATTTAGAATTCTTACAAAGAAAATAACTAGTATGATGTGGAAGAAAACTACTAGTTATACCTTCTCTTTGTCAGCTAATGACCTCGAGATCTTCTGTCGTATTCCTCGCCTCGCCTTGGACATCGTGTGGGCGACGATCCTCCAAGATGAACACCACCTAAAAGAGCTTCTCCTCCTTGTAATATTCGGCCACCACCACCACAATAGAAAAGAGAGCAAAGGGAGAAGAGAGGGAGAGAGGCGCCGACCACCAAGAGAGTCTCCAAGCCAAATAATAAGAGTTGTCTCTCATGAAGCCCCCTCACCACTTCTTTTATATTACTTTCCCAAGACAAATAAGGAAAAACTTTTTACAAAAAATAAAATCATCCAAGAGTTTTTTCTTTTCCCTTTTAATTTTTCATTTTATTTCCTCTTGATTGAATCAATCACCAAATCAATGGTTGTGATCAATCCTATTTGGTTTAGAATTGGGTTTGGTCGGCCCTTTGCTTGGCCACCAAGCAAGGTGGCCGGCCACCATATTTAGGAAAGAAAAAATAATTTTTTTTATAAAATTTTACAAGAAGAAAAATCTCTTATACAATTTTACAAGCTCTCTTTCCTAGAGTTAAAAAAAGGAAGTTTTAAAAAATTAAAACCATGTTTTAAAATTTAAAACTTCTCTTATAAAATTTTCTTTTTTAACATGATGATAGAAAATTTTAATTTTAAAACTTATCTTCCTCCTTTTTTCTTAAACCATGATGATGGTTAAAAAAGGAAAGTTTTAAAACTTTTAAAACTCTCTATTAAAACATGTGGCCAAATTCAAATAAGAAAATTTTTTAAAATTAAAATCTCTCTTTTAAAACTTATAGTTTTCTACAAAGAGAAGATTTTAAAAAATTCAAAAATAACCCTCCTTGTTTGAATATTGTGGTCGGACCCTACTAGCTTGGTCACCAAGTAATAGGGCCGACCCTTTAAGAGGAGATGTGGCCGGCCATTGCTTGGTCACCAAGCAATGGACCGGCCCCCTTCTTGAACACCAAGATAGGCCTTTTTTTGGATGGACTTGAGGTTCTAATGAGGCTACGACAGGGACCTAGAGGAGAAATTGGTTTTGGCCTTCCGATGAGCTTGAGTATCCCGTGTTCGCCCTAAACACACAACTCAAGTTCATCGATAATAACTCATTCCACTAGAGAGTTATTATCGCACTACCGTACCAATCCCAAATTACATTATGAGCTCCTTCTTATTATGAGTGTGTTAGTCTCCCTGTGTTTAAGATTACGAATGCCCACTAATTAAGTAGGTTACTGACAACTCACTTAATTAATATCTAGCTCCAAGAGTAGTACCACTCAACTTCATTGTCATGTCGGACTAAGTCCACCTGCAGGGTTTAACATGGCAATCCTTATGAGCTCCTCTTGGGGACATTCTCAACCTAGATAACTAGGACACAGATTCCTTCTATAATCAACAACACACACTATAAGTAATATCATTTCCCAACTTATCGGGCATATTGATTTATCGAGCTAAACCTCACCCTTTGATAAGTTAAAGAAATAAATATTAAATATATGTGCTTGTTATTATATTAGGATTAAGAGCACACACTTCCATAATAACTAAGGTCTAGTTCTTTTACTAAGTCAGTACAAAAAGAACTTACCTAAATGATCCTACTCAATCACTTAAAGTGTATCAGTATAATTTATTAGTCAAGATAAACTAATACTTAATTACACTACGACTATTCTGAAGGTTTGTTCCTTTCCATCTTAGTCGTGAGCAACTATTTATAATTTATAGAGAACCGACAACATGATCTTCTAAGTGTGACACCACACTCCATGTTATCTACTATATAAATTAATTGAACAATTACATTTAACAAATAAATGCACATATTGACCAATGTGATTCTTTTATTTCAAAAATAAATGTTTACAAAAGCTAGGCTTTTAGTATACACTCCAACATAGTGTGCACAACGGAAATACAAGATAAACACTAACAAAAGAAAGCAAACCTAACACGTTGTTTAACGTGGTTCAGAGATGAAGCTCCTACTCCACGGTTGTCCATAAGGTGAACGATCCCGATCCGTCGGTGGATGACTCCCCGGAAAACCTCCGGCTAGCTCGAGTAACTCCTTGTGGGTGGAGAAACCTTATTACAAACTCGTACAAGCTCTTGATCACTCAAGAAGACCTTGGAGACTCTAATAGGGGTTAGCCACTTCTATTTTCATCAACCTTAATCAAGCTTCTAATGCTTGATTATATAGGCCACAAGTTGAAAAATCCCGTCTACCAATCGACTGCTAAAACCATCAGTCGACTACCCTCTGTGGAGATTCGACCGTTACAACCCAACATCTCGATACCAGTCGACTGATACTTTCATCAGTCGACTGCTCCACACAAACCGAACGAACAGAAGTATTATATCCGCTCCTAGTCGACTGCCCTATCGACTGCACCAGTCGACTGATGAAAACACATTCGACTACTACAATAACGCTACAGTACTATTACAGTAGCACTACAGTAAAACCCTAATCTTATGATTTAACCCTTGAGTACATTCACCCATCACTCGTCCTCGTCCGACCAACCTAGACCTAGCCTTCTAACCTCCTCCATCAGCCTTGCGTCCCTCGGATGACTCCCCATCCTTCACGTCTTGCCTTCTAGAGCTTCCATCGGCCTTGTCATTATTGTCGGGTCTTCCTTTGCCAAGAGGTTGCGCCTCCGAGACTTCATCCATTGCCAAGTCACACTTGGATTTACGTTACCAAGACTGCATGCTTGGACTTACACCACCAAGACTCATCCTTGGACTTCCTTCTTTTCCAAGATCACACTTGAACTTTCCTTGTTGTACCTGTATCCTGCACACTCACAATGCATATCAAATACAACAATAAATCTAACTTAAAACTTTGCCCAAATATCAAAACCTAGGGTACCCAGATTGCTCCAACAAATGCCACAAGACCAACTTGAAACTCTTCGCTCTCAAGCATAGGGCAAAGGAGTCCTTAAAGGCTTACATAAGGTGGTGCAATCAATTAGTTATAGATGTTCCTTCTACCACTTTTAAAATACTAGTGAGCGTATTTTCATAAGGACTCATTGATGGGGGTTTCTTTTGCTCCGTGGTGAGAAAGCCTCCCAAGACTTTGATAGTTTGTTGGGACGAACGGTCAAATACATCGATGTTGAAGAAGCTTAAGCCGCTCAGAAAAAAGAAGTACTTGCTCTGATAGGGATATAAACGAGCTGAACCGAGTCGAACAGTATTAGGCTCGAGTTTAACTCGTTTAAGTTATATTTGTTGGTGCAATATTCCCTAAGTCAAGGTTGACCTGGTTGACTAAGCTTGACATGGTTTAAGCTTAAGTCTTGATATTTGAGTTTCGATGTTTGACAATGCATTGACAATACATGGAGACTGATAATACATGGAGATTACAGGTGCAATTGTTCATTTAGAGAAATTGTTGGTACAATTCTCCTTTAGTCATGGTTGGCTAGTTAGATGTGAAGAAGAGCCAAGTAGGTCAATACTGACTGGATACTTAACTGAGAAATCCTGATGAGTGAAGTCAGGTGGAAGTCCTGGTGAGTGAAGCCAGGCAGATGGAAAATCCTGGTGAGTGAAGTCAGGTGAAAGACCTAGTGAGTGAAGCTAGGCAGAGGAGAAGTTCTGGTGAGTGAAGCTAGGCAGTTGGAAAATACTGGTGAGTGAAGCCAGGTGAAAGACCTAGTGAGTGAAGCTAGGCAGTATGAAAATCCTAATGAGTGAAGTTAGGTGAAAGTCCTGGTGAGTGAAGCCAGGAAGATGGGAAGTCCTAGTGAGTGAAGCTAGGCAGAAGGGAAGTCCTGGTGAGTGAAGCCAGGCACGTGAAAATCCAGATGGGTCAAGGTTAACCAAACACCTAGTGTTGAGAAGTCCAAGTAGGTCAAAGGGTTGACCGGATACTTGGCACGAGGAGAAAAGTCCAAGTGGGTCAAAAGAATTGACCGGACACTTGGTGAGGAAGTTCTAGCAGGTCGAGGGTGACCGGATGCTAGGCATGATGTTCCAATAGGTCATGGTTGACCAGATGTTGGGTTTTAGGGGCTTGGGACTTGATTAGGGCAAATCAAGTAGGCTCAATCGATCGATTGACTCATGCCCAATCAATTAGTTGATCGATTAGGTGTGTCGCACGACAAACTCTCCTCCCAATCGATCAATGGATCAATTGGGAAGTTGGGTTTGTCGCACAGAAACTGATCAATTGGGAGCCTCCAATCGATTGGGTGATCGATTGGAGCGCTGGAAATCACGCGAGAACCCTGAATCGATCGGTCGATCGATTCAGGCAATTTCCAGATAGCACAGAGGCACTCTGGATCGATCAATCGATCGATCCAAAGCCTCCTCAATCGATTGGATGCAATCCAATTGATTGGGATCCGACTGTTGGCGTAGATTATATCCATTGGCGAGTGTTCTTCTTCGCACAACTCACACGACTATAACCCGATTCTTCTCCGATACACATCGATCTCTCCACAGAGCTCACCGCCAGCTCTTGAAGCGTCTTGGAGCAAGGTGTTCTTGCACTTCCAAGGTCAAGAGGCATTCCAAATAAGAATGGAAAAGAAAGCTAGGGTTTTATGCTATAAAATCTTGTAAGATTTACTTGTATTTGCTTCTTCTTTTCTTCTTGTTGTGTGTGAGTCCTGTACAGGTTTCTCCGCCTTTGGTAGTTACTGTAGAGGAGTATTTTCATAGTGGAGAGTGTGTGACGTGTGTGGATCCTTGGATTAGTCACCTCTTCTTGAGGTGGATACCAAGTAAATCATTGTGTTAGCGTTGTAATTGTGTTTCTTGTATTTTCCGCTGCATATCATCACCAAGAAGCAAACAACGACAAGCACGATGAGTTATTCATGCCCCTCTCTAGCACATTTCGACCCTAGCAATATTCGGGCTCGAGCTTGGCTTGAGCTCAAATCAAACTTTTATTATAAGGCTCAAGCTCGGCTCGTTTTGAAATTATCAAGCTCGTGAACAGTTCGAACTCGGCTCGTTATTAACTTAATTATCATAGTTAACGAGACTAATTCGTTAAGCGAGCTCAAGCTCATTTTCGGGCTCATTTTAGAGCTCATTTTTTTGGCTCATTTTAAAGCTCGTTTTAAGGTTCACTTTAGAACTCATTTTTTGGCTCATTTTAGAACTCATTTTTTGGCTCGATTTAAGGCTCGTTTTAAGGCTAGTTTTTTGGCTCGTGAGCCTACAAATGAATATGTTCGCGAGCTCACAAGCCGAATATCCTTAAGCTCAAGCTCGATTCGATAAAACTATCGAGCTCGAGCTCGGCTCGATAAGATAAACGAACGAACTCTAACGAGCTTTTTATCTAACCGAGCTCCGAATAACTCGCGAACTGTTTGGTTCATTTACATCCCTATGCTCTGACCCCCTCCTTCTAAGCTGAGCGCAAGGCCCCTCCACCTCCCATACAACACAAAGAGCACCGACCGAGTCCTCTCACCTCAGCTTGGGAAGGGAGTGCAGTACAACACGTGGAAGTGGCGTGGACCTCATTTGTTAAGCCTTGCCACTAGATACCCACTCTTTGTATCTACCACAAAACCAAAACTCACAATACTCAAGCTTGTCATTAGTACGCCCAAGATAGTTATCGAGCGCCTGAGCAAGGTTAGTCACCTCCCCAAATTACTCAATAGCTTATTGAACTTCCAGCACCATGCCCTAATACAACTGGTCAACCAACCAATACACGATAGCTATAGGGCAACCAAGCCTCCTCTAATGATGGCATGGAGCTCTCTTAAACCAAGCAAAAAGAAATTCAAAGCAATCTTACTACAAGAAGGGTTAGTATGATTTCTGGAGGTCCCACCAATGGAGATTCCAATCAAGCGCGAAAAACTCATGCTCGCTGACTCAAGATCCATGTGGTCGGCTCTAGCCATGAGCCAGTAGAAGGTCCTTAGATCAGATTTGGGCCCCAATACCTCAAAGGGAAAGAACTCCTCCCATGATGATGCCTTGATTATCAAAACTACCATGTCAACTGCGAGGTAGCCAAAGTTTTCATGGATATAAAAAGCTATGTTAATGTCCTTTTCAAGACAGACTTCGATAAGATGCAAATTAACCAAGGTGAGCTCTAGCCTATGGCCACCACCTTATACAGATTCACAGGAAACAAAGTACATCCACTCGGCTAAATATGATTGGTCATTTCCTTAGGAGCCAAGCCCCTGATGAGAACTCGGAGAAGTACTTTCATAGTAGTGGACACCTTGTATGTTTACAATGTTATCCTAGGAAGATCCTCCCTACATGAATTCCAATTGATAGTCTTCACCTTTTACCAAAAGGTAAAATTCCATGTAGAAGATCAAGTAGATGAGGTGAAGGGAGACCATCTAGTTGCACAAAAGTGTTATGTGAATATGGTCAAGACAGAGGCACACAAAGCCCAAAAGACCCCAACAACAAGTGCACACCATATAAGAGGATCTCATATCCCAACAGACTAAGGAGCAAGAGGAGGTACAAATCTACCTCGATCGGTCAGAAGGAGTCACACGGATTGTAGTCAATATTCCTCCAAAAATAAAAGAGAGTCTGGTGGCATGCTTATCCTATAATAGGGATATCTTTCCTTGATCACTGTAAGAAATAACTGGCATTGCTCCAGTTGTGATGGAGCACAAGCTCCACATCCCTCCAAATGTTCGGCTAGTCTAGCAGAAGAAAAGAGACTCTGGGGCGGATCAAAACAAGATCATTCAAATAGAAGTCAACAAACTGATGAAAGCAGAGCATATTAGAGAAGTTCAATTTCAGACCTAGCTCGCCACTGTGGTATTGGTGGCCAAACCTAACGACAAGTGATGAGTCTACATTGACTTATGAGATCTCAATAAGGCGAGTTCTAAAGACTGTTACCTTCTCCCTCGCATAAGCCAGATTGTTGATTCTACTTCCAGGAGTAAGTTGATCAGCATGCTAGATGCCTACTAGAGATCCTACCAGATTCCCCTTGCCCAAGAAGAGTAAGAAAAGGTTAGCTTCATTACCTCTGATGGTAACTTCTGCTATAATATTATGTCTTTCAGACTAAAGAATGCAGGAGCAATTTATCAAAGGATCATGGACAAAATCTTTTGGCAGCAAATCAAAAGAAATATTGAAGTATACATGAACAATATCTTGATAAGTCCACCTAAGCAGTAGACTTAATTCCAGATATTGAAAAAATTTGTAGCACCATGCATAAAAATAAGCTCAAGTTAAATCTAAACAAGTACTTATTTAGAGCAAGAGGAGACAGGTTTCTCGGGTATATCATCACTAAGTAAGGAATTGAAACCAACTCAAAAAAGTCCAAGCACTCAGAAACATGCATGCCCCAAAAAATCTCAAAGAAGCTTAGTGACTGGTAGGCCAGATGACTACACTCTTCAAGTTTATTTCCCAGTGAATCGACCAGACTTTCCCCTTTTTCAAAGTACTTCGACGGGCTATAAGGTTCCAATGGAGTGAAGATTGTGACAAAGCCCTTACCTAGCTCAAGAAATACTTCGAAATGCTACCATCCCTTTCCAAGCCTGTGGTCGGAGAGCAACTATGGTTATATTTGTCTGCTACAGAGGAGGTTGTTGGATAAATATAATTAGTTAAGGTTGGAATGCCATGGTAGTTTTGATGTAATTAACCAAGTTAAGTTAATTCCTGTTGTATTTGACCCTTATGTCTAAGTATGCAGGAGCTTAGGAACACAAGAAGTCGAGCGAAAGACGCAGCTAGCGAGAAGGATGACATGGGAAGGGAGCTGACGGGCTCGGTGCATCCGAGGGGTGAGGTGCTGTGGAAGAGTACACCGGTGGATGAGAAGGACGTACGTGACATTCCGAGGGACGAGAAGCCAGAATGGAAACCTGCTCGAGGAAAAGACTAGAAAATAGGTCTAGATGAGCCCTATTTCAGATGATTGCGATCACCTAGGCGATCAGAGCAGCAGAAGAGAGAAAGGAGGCTGGAATTGCTGCTAGAGGTGCCTTCAAAGTGAATTAAAGGTGCCTCGTACCCTCACTGTGGAAAGCGCCTTCCATGGCTGGAAGGCACCTTCGATGAATAGTATGAAAGCGTCTTCCAGTCCTATAGAAGGCACCTTCGACCAGGCTAATTTTACCATTGCCAAGGGATAAAGCTTTATCCTTTGGCGCCTCGCTGGAGGCGCCTTCCAGTCTATTGGAGGCGCCTTCCACCCACGGATAGAGTTTCCCAGGAGCTATAAAAAGATCCCTGAAGCTAGGAAATAAATAACAACTTTGGTATCAACTCCTGTAATCATTTCCTAGCAACTGTCTGAGATTTTCAACGAGTGTAAGAGACTTCTCCACCTTCAACGGAGGAGATTTTTATTGCACTTTCACTTGTTGATACGGTCTGACCTGGCTGCTGTTTTGATGTTGACACTGATTTAAGTTTGTATCAGATATTAATTAAACTCTGATTGATTACTGATCAATGTTGATCAGGTGGAAGGGAAAAGTCCAAGTATGGAAACTTGGCACACGAAGTCGGAGAGGGCTCGGTAGCTCGTTCTCCGGACTAGGTCAGAGAGGGCTCGGTAGCCCGTTCTCTGGACCGGACGAAGTCGGAGAGCGGTCGGTAGCTCGTTCTCCGGACTAAGTCAGAGAGGGCTCGGTAGCTCGTTCTCTGGACCGGACGAAGTCGGAGAGGGCTCGGTAGCTCGTTCTCTGGACTAGGTCAAAGAGGGCTCGGTAGCTCGTTCTCTAGACTAGAAAGGCTTTAGGGTTTATGGCTGGGAAGCGCCAAACCTACCTTACATAGGCATTGGATCGGTCTGTTGACCGATCCAGTGATACTATGGATATCTGATCGGTCAACAGACTGATCCAGTGATACTGTGGTTATTTGATCGGTCTGGTGACCGATCAGTAACCAAACAGTAGCTTTCTGTGGGTTATCTGATTGGTCCGGTGACTGATCAGTAACTAAACAGTAGTTCACTGTAAGTTATCTGATCGGTCTGTAGACCGATCAGAAAGCGATGGGATTCAGAGAACAATAGGGGATCGGTCTGTGGACCGATCCACCTATAGGCTAATCGGTCCACAGACCGATCATAAGCCTCCCAGACCGATCAGGATATGTCTTGATCGGTCCAGAGGGCTATGGATCGGTCTGCTGACCGATCCACAACACTGTCTGTTTCTCTGCAACTTTTGATTCGTCTGATTTAACCATCTGGTGTGAGCTTTTTACGTTGCAGGTTGCAGGTATCATGCCAGTGCTTAAGTTCAAATTAAGGTCTATCAGAGGAATAAGACAAAGTGGTTTTTCTACTGTGTTTGGCTGCAAATGGGGCAATTGGAGCATCAACGGTTACTGGCGATCTGGCTGTGTTCTGGTTGCAATCAGCTTGACTCCTGGCTATTGGTTCGAGCTCAGAGACACCAGTGAAGACCATGGATGGTATTGGTGTGAGTTCAGAGAACTAGATGAGGAGGAAAAGTGATTGGCGACGCCTGAGTTGGCAGCAGCGATTCAGTGCAGGTTGCAGTGATTCGATACAGGCAAACGCAATGGAAAAGGCAGAGGCATAAGAAGAAGGAGTATGAGATGTTCGAAGAACAACCAAAAAAAAAGGAGAAAAACTCTCAGTCGATCAAGCAAGAGTGCTGTGTGTGTTTGAGCTCTTGGCTAAGGAACTTCTTCTGGTTTTGCGCTCTGCTTTCATCGTGGCTGTAAGCTTATTGTTCATTCCCTTTAGCCACTAATCCCTATAAGTCTTGTGTTTCATTTAAATATTTTCTGAGACTTTGTGGAGAGGTTACTCCACCGAGAAGGAGAAATTCTTAGCCGGAATCTATCCGGGGTGTGATCTACCGAAAGATCAAGGGATCGTCCACCTTACGGACACGCCGAGGAGTAGGGGCAAGTTATCCCCGAACCTCGTACATACTTGTGTTAGTTGTGAGTTGTTTCTTTTCCTTGTATTAGTTTTTCTTTTGCATATTTCCGCTGCGCTAACAAACTTTTGTGAGAATATTGTTTAAGTTTTAGAGGAGGCTATTCACACCCCCCTCTCTCTAGCCATCCGAAGGTCCTAACAAGTGGTATCAGAGCTTGGTGCTCTTCATCCGGATTAACACCCTAAAGAGCAAGAAGATGGCTATGAAGGAAGGGTTTAGCACCAATCGTCCACCCTACTTTGACGGAGCGGACTTTCAATATTGGAAGAGCTGCATGAAATATTATCTCAAGACCGACATCTCCATGTGGTTCTCTGTCAAGGAAGGGTTTACACCTCCGAAGGATGAAGAAGGTAAGGAACTTGACTCATCAAGGTGGTCCACCGAGCAAACTCACAAAGGACAAGCCGATGGCAAGGCGGTGGTCACTCTACAATGTGGGATAGCCAAGGATCAACTCGTCAAGGTAGGTCCATTCACGAGAGCAAAAGATTTGTGGAACAAGCTCATCGAGCTCCAAGAAGGAACCCGAGACTCTCGGATCGCCAAGAGAGACTTGTTCCTAAACCAACTACAAAACCTCACCATGAAGGAGAACGAGACGGTAAGTGAACTACACGGAAGGTTCAAAGAAATCATCAATGGTCTTCATTCCGTAGATGAACGCGTAGAGAATCGCGATCTTGTAAGGTATGCTCTCAAAGCCTTTCCGAGGAATGCCTTGTGGTCATCGATGGTAGATGCCTACAAGGTCTCCAAGGACCTTTCAATTGTTAAATTAGATGAATTCTTTTGTGAAATGGAACTTCATGAACTTGCTAACAAGGGTCAAAAAGAGAAAGGTATTGCCTTAGTTGCAGGAGAAAAGAGCAAGGATGGAAGAAGGAAGAAGGAAAAGAAGAAGGAAAAAGAGATTCCTTCATCCTCATCCTCCTCCGAGTCCGATGATGAAGGTGGATCATCATCAAGCGAGATGGCCAACTTTGTAAGGAGAATCATGAAAAGAAGCCGGAGATACAAAGGGAAAGGTAAACCTATCGATCAAAATGTTGATAAAACTAATGTTACTTGTTATGAGTGTAGCAAGAAAGGACACTATCGGAGCGAGTGTCCAAAACTCAAGAAGAAGGAGGAAAGGGCCAAGAAGAAGAAAGCTCTCAAGGCTACTTGGGATGAATCCTCCTCAAGCTCATCGGAGGAAGAGAAGAAGGAGAAAAGCACACGTCAAGTAGCGTTCATGGCAAGGGAGGAACCAGATTCCGGGAGTGATGGTGACACAAGTGACACCTCAACAGCGGCTTCTTCATCTTCGGATGATGAAGAGGTAACCTCTCCATATTTAGAGAAATGTTATAAAACTATTGCACATTTATCTACTTTGCTTAAGAAATCAAAAACTGAAATTAAATCATTAAAAGATGAAGTAGAGCACTTGAAGGCTCTTAGGGAAGATGAGGTTGATGACCTACATCAAGAGCTCCTTGAGGATGAAAACAAAGCCTTAAAGGCTGAAGTTGAGAAACTCAAGAAAATGCTTGAAAAATTCTCAACTAGCTCTAAGACCTTAGATATGATTTTAAATGCCCAAAGGGCGGTCTACAACAAGGCTGGGTTAGGATATCAACCTAAGGAGTCTAATTTCATTTCACTAGTGTCTAGAACCCAATTTCATAGATCACATGCTTCTAGGGTTCATGAGACTAGGAAGGGTGTGACCAAGGCATGGGTTCCTAGGTCTTTCATTGTAGATGCATTAGGTCCCAAGATTTGGGTACCTAAAACGTCTATCTTTCATGTCTTGTAGGCATTTGTCAAGGGGGAGCATCTATCAACTTGGTTTGTTGATAGTGGATGCTCCAAGCACATAACCGGGGACAAGTCACTTTTCACTACCCTTCAAAACAAAAATAGAGGTAATGTGTCTTTTGGTAATAATGGTAGCCTTAAGGTTATAGGAGTTGGAGATATTCATATATCCGAATGTCTCCAAATCAAAAATGTCCTTCTAGTCAAGGGGATGACCTTTAATCTCCTAAGTGTCAGCCAATTGTGTGATACGGGTTATACAATTGAGTTTCATTCAAATCAATGTCTGGTCAAACACATTGACACACTTGACACGGTACTAGTAGGCACAAGGATAGATAACATTTATCAAGTATCTTTTAAAAGTGCTACTAATGCCTCTGCTAAGTGTTTCATGTCAAAAGAAGAAGAATCATGGCTTTGGCATAGGAGGTTGGCCCATGTGAACATGAAGAATATTCGAAAGCTAGCCAACAAAGGATTAGTGCGAGGCCTACCAAGCATCAAGTACCAAAAGACAAAATTATGTGATGCATGTCAAAAGGGTAAGCAAACAAAAGCGTCTCATAAAGGTAAAAGCGCTGTAAGTACCTCTACTGCTTTAGATTTATTGCATATGAACTTATTTGATTGTCGTAATGTCATTTCATTGAATGGAAGTAGATATTGCTTAGTGATCATTGATGACTTTACTAGATATACATGGACTTTCTTTTTGAAAAATAAGGATCAAACCATAGATATTTTTGTTTCCTTTTGTAGAAGAACTGAAAATGAAAAATCAACAACAATTAAAACAATTAGAAGTGATCATGGTGGAGAATTTCAAAATCATAGATTTTTAGAATTTTGTCAAAAAAAAGGATATAGGCATGAGTTCTCTACTCCAAGGACCCCATAGCAAAATGGGGTTGTGGAGAGAAAGAATCGAGTCTTGCAAGAAGCTGCACGAAGCATGCTCAATGAGTACTCACTACCGAGCTACTTATGGGCTGAAGCTGTAAATACAGCTTGCTATGTGCAAAACCGAGTCTTGATACATAGGTTTTTAGGAAAGACTCCCCATGAACTTTGGTTTGGAAAACCCCCTACAATTAAACATCTTAGGGTGTTTGGTTGTAAGGTGTTTATCTTGAACACCAAGGATCATCTTGGAAAGTTCACGGCTAAGGCTGATGAAAGAATACTGGTCGGGTACTCTCTCATCAGCAAAGCCTATCGAGTCTACAATAATAGGACTAAATTGATTGAAGAGTCCTCGGATGTAGCATTTGAAGAAATTCCTAAATCAAATGATCAATCAAGGGATGTAGGAGAAATTCAATTTGAACTTAGAAATCTAAGTTTAAATGATCAAAACATAGAAAGGGTCGAAATTGACTCCGATGATGATGAGCAAAGGCAAGAGAGGGCTCAGTCTGATCCTTTGCCTGATACTGAGTCTTTGCCTGTGTCTAGTGAGACCACTAATGAGACATCGCCAACACCAAGGCAATCAAGGATAGCCTCTAGTCATCCCCAAGACCAGATTGTGGGAGACATCCAACAAGGGGTTAGGACTAGATCATTCTTTAGAAATGAGTCTAATGAGGTCGCCTTGATCTCAGAAATCGAACCAAAATTAGTTGATGAGGCATTGCACGATCCTGATTGAGTCATAGCTATGCAAGATGAGTTAGGTCAATTTGAAAGGATCCAGGTGTGGGACTTAGTTCCTAGACCTAAGAAGACCACCATTATTGGAACCAAATGGGTCTTCAAAAATAAGTTAAACCAAAAGGGAGAAGTCGTAAGAAACAAGGCAAGACTTATAGCCAAGGGCTATAGTCAAGTCGAAGGTCTCGATTATGATGAGACTTATGCTCCCGTGGCCCGATTAGAGTCCATTCGTTTGATGCTAGCTTTTGCTGCAAATAGAGGCTTCAAGCTCTATCAAATGGACGTTAAATCGGCCTTCTTAAACGATTTCATTAAAGAAGAGGTCTATGTTGAACAACCACCGGGGTTTGTGAATACCGAAGCTCCAAACCACGTGTACAAGCTCAAGAAAGCTCTTTATGGGCTTAAACAAGCACCTCGAGCTTGGTACGAAAGGTTGTTAACTTACTTACTAGAAAAGGGCTTTGTAAGAGGTCAAATAGATCCAACCCTATTTCTGCGTAGAGATGGTGAAAACATATTTGTAGCCCAGGTATATGTCGATGACATAATTTGTGGCTCAAATAACAAGGGCTATTTGAATGAATTTATCACTCACATGGAAAGTGAGTTTGAGATGAGTCTGGTGGGAGAATTGACATTCTTCCTTGGACTTGAAATCAAACAAACTCGAGATGACATTTATGTCCATCAGACGAAGTACACTCAAGAGATGCTCAAGAAATTCAAAATGAGTGACTCTAAGGAAGTATCCACTCCATTGGCAACAAACACTCGCCTTGACAATGATGAGAATGGAAAACCAGTTGATCTAACGCAATATAGAAGCATGATCGATAGTCTTCTATATCTCACAGCTAGTCGACCGAACATACTTTTTGCTGTGGGGATGTGCGCTAGATATCAAGTCTGTGCCAAGGAATCTCATTTAATTGCAGTTAAGAGAATCTTGAGATACCTTAAGGGCACAATTAGAGTAGATCTATGGTACCCTCGTACGGAGTCTTTTGACTTGATAGGTTATACCGACTCCGATTATGCTGGGTGCAAATTGGATCGGAAAAGTACTAGTGGGGGTTGCCAATTTTTAGGTTCATCATTGGTTAGTTGGTCAAGTCGGAAGCAACATTGCGTTGCCCTCTCCACGACCGAGGCTGAATACATTGCCATGGGAGAGAGTGTATCACAATTGTTGTGGATGATCCACACCCTAGAAGATTATGGGCTTTCGTATAAGGGAGTGCAAGTGTTGTGTGACAACGTCAGCACAATAAACCTAACGAAAAATCCAGTCCATCATTCAAGGACCAAACACATTGAAGTGCGTCATCACTTCATTAGAGATCACGTAGCTAGGGAAACATTGCGCTCACATATGTTGAGTCAAAATCAAACCTAGCCGATATTTTCACCAAACCCCTTCCGGAAAATGAATTTAGTCATTTAAGGAGAGAATTGGGAATGTGTTTGGCTCAATAAGCCATTAGGACCTCATCATGATCAATAAGGACAATTAAAACAACAAGAGAAATTGGGAAATTAATTTGGGCAACTTGGGGACATCTTACACAAACTATAAGGTTTAACAAATTATTTTTTGTTTGCTAGAATGGGGTGAGATGCTAGGATCAGCCAAATTATTCAAAATGTATCATGCATCCCTTGAATAATTAGGTTGAAGAGACATAAATTGAGTATGGGGAAGACCATTACATAATTCATGTGCATTTGGTTCCTAGATCTTACTCATATATTCCAACCAAGGAAACTTGGTTGGACCTTTACCTAGAAATTATGTAACTTTGGTTGATGAACTGTTTGATACCATTGATCAATACCTTTCATGTTTTTGATTGAAACTAGGACAAGTCGTTGAAATAATAATAGCAATTTGGATATATTTTGACAAACTTGAAACTGAACATAACAAGGTCGGAAATTTCAGTGTTTGAAGCCTTGAGTTGTCTGTGTTTTTTTTTTCTAAACGTCTGAAACTTTCGGGCTATAGACAACTTCATACCATAAGAGTTCATCTTTAGGAAATAGTTATGCTTGTAAATTCTTCAGATTCTAGGTACTGAATTTGGAAGTTTCTGGACTTCTTGAGTTCTGAATTATCGAACACTTCTACGAATTTCAGTTACTGAAATTCAGTGTCAGACACTGATCGGTCTACAGACCGATCAGGAGGTTCCCTGATTGGTCCAGGGACCGATCATGTTAGTCTGGTACGGCTACTGATCGTCTTCTGATCGGTCTACAGACCGATCAGGAGGTTCCCGGATCGGTCCAGGGACCGATCAGGAGGTTCCTGATATCTCCTGATCGGGCAGTCGTCCGATCATTTCAACACCTGGACACCCAGTGTTACGAGGATCTACACAGTCAGCAGTTAGCGACGCAACAGGTGCTTCTGGGATGGATGGCCAGCTACCCACCTCCACAGGCTATCCACCCTCGAGCATGCCGCCTCAGGGATTCATTCCTCTAGCAGATGATGATGATACTCCTCATATTGAGGAGGTTGATTGATACACTTTGTTTTATGTTGGTCATTTTGACTGCCTATGTTTCAGATACTGTTTGATAGATACTATGTCTGACCTGGATATTAGCTGTTTATGCTACTCGTTTTTCTATTACTTGCTTCTCTTTATTTTTCAATTCTTATTTATATGCTTTTCATATGCCATATCTTGATTGTCTCTTATTTACTGTCCGATATTACACTTAGAGGGAATTCTGTGTGGATTAAGAAAGAGACAGTATGGGTTAAGGGGGAGTCTTTTGAGTCTTATTACCTAATTCGCACTTTTTCGATGTTTGACAAAGAGGGAGAATATGACTAAGTTTAGAGATGAATGAAGTTTTGATTTTAGGGGAGAGGATAATCTTGAGGATTATTGACTTCCTTAGTGTTGTATTCATCTTAGGGGGAGGATCTTGATTCCCCTAAAATGAGGGAAATATGAGCATTTCTGATCTAAACTTAAATCGTGTTGTCAAACAACAAAAAGGGGGAGATTGTTGATACGGTCTGACCTGGCTGCTGTTTTGATGTTGACACTGATTTAAGTTTATATCAGATATTAATTAAACTCTGATTGATTACTGATCAATGTTGATCAGGTGGAAGGGAAAAGTCCAAGTATGGAAACTTGGCACGCGAAGTCGGAGAGTGTTCGGTAGCTCGTTCTCCGGACTAGGTCAGAGAGGGCTCGGTAGCTCGTTCTCTGGACCGGACGAAGTCGGAGAGGGCTCGGTAGCTCGTTCTCCGGACTAGGTCAGAGAGGGCTCGGTAGCTCGTTCTCTGGACCGGACGAAGTCGGAGAGGGCTCGGTAGCTCGTTCTCCGGACTAGGTTAGAGAGGGCTCGGTAGCTCGTTCTCTGGACCGGAAAAAGTCGGAGAGGGCTCGGTAGTTCGTTCTCCGAACTAGGTCAGAGAGGGCTCGGTAGCTCGTTCTCTAGACTAGAAAGGCTTTAGGGTTTAGGGCTGGGAAGCGCCAAACCTACCTTACATAGGCATTGGATCGGTCTGTTGACCGATCCAGTGATACTATGGATATCTGATCGGTCAACAGACCGATCGATGATCTTGTGGTTATCGATCGGTGCGGTGACCGATCGGTAACAAACGTAACTACGTGGGTTATCGATCGGTCCGGTGGCCGATCGGTAACAACGATGATTCAGCATAAGTTATCGATGATGCGTAGGCCGATCGAAGCGATAGGATTGAGAGAACAATAGGGATCGATGCGTGGACGATCCACCTATAACTGATCGGTCCACGATCGATCGAAGCCTCGAACCGGTGGATATGCCTGGCGCCGGATATGGATCGGTCTGCTGACCGATCCACAACACTGTCTGTTTCTCTGCAACTTCTGATTCGTCTGATTTAACCATCTGGTGTGAGCTTTTTACGTTGCAGGTTGTAGGTATCATGCCAGTGCTTAAGTTCAAATTAAGGTCTATCAGAGGAATAAGACAAAGTGGTTTTTCTACTGTGTTTGGCTGCAAATGGGGCAATTGGAGCATCAACGGTTACTGGCGATCTGGCTATGTTCTGGTTGCAATCAGCTTGACTCCTGGCTATTGGTTCGAGCTCAGAGACACCAGTGAAGACCATGGATGGTATTGGTGTGAGTTCAGAGAACCAGATGAGGAGGAAAAGTGATTGGCGACGCCTGAGTTAGCAGCAGCGATTCGGTGCAGGTTGCAGTGATTCGATACAGGCAAACGCAATGGAAAAGGCAGAGGCATAAGAAGAAGGAGTATGAGATGTTCTAAGAACAACAACAAAAAAAAGGGAAAAAACTCTCAGTCGATCAAGCAAGAGTGCTGTGTGTGTTTAAGCTCTTGGCTAAGGAACTTCTTCTGGTTTTGCGCTCTGCTTTCATCGTGGCTGTAAGCTTATTGTTCATTCCCTTTAGCCACTAATCCCTGTAAGTCTTGTGCTTCATTTAAATATTTTCTGAGACTTTGTGGAGAGATTACTCCACCGAGAAGGAGAAATTCTTAGCCGGAATCTATCCGGGGTGTGATCTACCGAAAGATCAAGGGATCGTCCACCTTACGGACACGCCAAGGAGTAGGGGCAAGTTATCCCCGAACCTCGTACATACTTGTGTTAGTTGTGAGTTGTTTCTTTTCCTTGTATTAGTTTTTCTTTTGCATATTTCAACTGTGCTAACAAACTTTTGTGAGAAGATTGTTTAAGTTTTAGAGGAGGCTATTCACACCCCCCCCCCCTCTCTAGCCATCTGAAGGTCCTAACATCACTTGCCTTGGATTAACAACAATCTAGATTGTAACCAAGTAAACCTTGTGCCCCTTCTTTCTAGTAATTATTTTAATTTATCATTATTGTTGCTTTTAATTAGAGTTGAGAAGGATGCGCCGCTCTTCCGAGGGATGAGAAGTCAAAGAAGAAGACTGCTTGAGGAGAAGGTCGAAGTTGGTTTCACATGAACCCAACCCTATATGGACAGAGAATCATCTAAGTGACCGAAACAACAGCTGGATAAGTCAACTTTGTGTTGACTTGTCCAAGAGCCTTGACATGGTCAAGGCGCCCGGACTCCAGGCGCCCGGACAAGGTCCTGACACTCAGACCACCTTGGGCCAGAACAGGTACCTCTTCGAGATGTTGCTACATATGACATTTGGAGTCCACGTCAGCAACACTCCAGGCATCTGAGTTCTGATAAAATGTTATCATCAAGCTGTTATGAATAGATAAGGTGCATCGCTGGGTGTCTGGACCCACTCTAGGCGCCCGGAGTTGCCACATCAGCCAACAGATAAAATCGACCAGTAGGCTATTAATAGAATTCTGGTCCTAGGAATTTAAACAACACTTGTAAAACAACACAGTTGTATTTGAATTCTGTTTCTAAGCTTTCAACGATTGTAAGATGCTACTCCACCTTTGTCAAGAAGAACTTTTTGTGAGCTTCAATTGCCTTGGATTAACAATCATCCTAATTGTAACCAAGTAAAACTTCTTATCTCTTACTCTTTTTTATGTTATTAATTTTGTTTAGACTAAGTGAGTGTCTTTGCTAAGAATCAAGCAAAAGAAAGTGTGTATTTTCTTAACACAACAATTCACCCTCTCTTGTCGATCTCATTGGGACCATCACCACTAACAGAGTCGGTCGACTGATGGTTGTGCTTTTCAGTTTGGCTTCTTCATGTTGATTTAGCTCATCCTCGTTGAGCTTCAAGGTCTCACCCATGGAGGCTTTCAACATGATCCTAACTGCAAAAAAGAGAAAGGACCTCAGTTAGCTATAATATAATATTAAGGTTGCGTTTCTTACCAAAGGTGAAGGTTAGTTCAGTCTTGATTGGACTCAGTCCAAATATATATAGAACACCCTCTTGGAGTAGTTTGTGGAGGTTGAACTTCAAATTGGCCAGTGTTTCTGATGCTGAAACAAAAGTAGGCTCCCAACGGTAGTCGTCCAACTCTGGAACGGAGGCAGATTCATTTGCCAGCTAGTTGGCCAAGATAAGGGCAAGATCGATCGGACAAAAAAATAGCGGAACTTCCATCCCTTATTAGAAGAAGACATCTTGTTGAAAAAGACAACCTTCGATCGAGCTTGAAGAATGAAAACCCTCGCCTTCGATTTCTTAGGGTAATAGAAGTAGTGAAAAACATAAGGGATAAGAGGAATACGATAGAATCAGAATAGGATGACAACCTCGCACAACAGTTGGATGAAATTTGGGGCTAATTGTTGAAGGGGAATGTGAAAATATTGGGATATATCAGAAAAGAAGCTGGGAATGAGAAAGCAAAGACATCCCAAAAATTAATCTTTGAAGAAGGTAATATAACCAAGGTGAGGAAGATGAGGCTGATCAAGGGTCTTAGAACAATTATGTGATAGCTTGTAGGGATCTCAAAGATGAGCCTAATCTAGTCCAGGTCCCTGCCATTGATATCAAAGAGGGTAGAAGTATACCATAAAGTGAGAATATACATGGGGGCGTTGAGATCCATAGTCTGAAAATAAAAATGGAAAGACCGTATAGGGTCAAGGAGAAACTTACAGAGGGAGAAAGTCAAAACCTAAGGAGAGAATCACTAGAGACTACGAATGGCGAGCGCTAGAACACATAGGTGAAAACCCTGGGCCAACAGAGCTTATAAACCCCAAGGATTAAGGTACAGTCGTTCGATCTTAATGACAAAACGGTGGGCTAATTACCACAGATGTCCTATAAAGGAGCCAAAACCTCTAAAAACCTAATCGTCATACGTCTCTTTGAAGATTAAAAACTAGGTATGGGTGGACCACGTGGCGGCACTGCACGAAAGGACATTTATGATGGTTGTGACAAGTGAATCATTACCATGAGATGTCATCAAATGTATCGTTGTACATTACCGTGCATTTATGACACCTGACATTCCCCTTTTCATGATGGATGACATCAACGGTAAGCATAGCAGAGTGACGTCAGCCAAGACAAGGGAGTTGGTTGGAAAACTAAAACCTATGTGGGTCTAGTCAGTCAGTCTCGGACTTCCTTCAACTATACTTGAAGGAAATGTTTGTGATAAGGAGCCCCAGGTGGGGTTCGATGGTTAACAGACCGAGGTAGGTGGTAGTCAAAGTCCAAGGTAGGTCAAACCCGAATAACCTCCCGATGGAATCCCCCACATAGATTGACTAAGGCCAATTGGACACCCTGCAAGGCCCCTCTCCCTACTCGATTACTTACAAGGCTCCTCTCCCCATCACATCCTGATCGACTAATGCTGATCAGACATACTCTCAGCGGCCCAGCTCTCCACTCAGATGTCATTAGGGCCTAGCTCTCCGCTCGGCTACTTATTGGGCTCTGTTCCCCATCACATCCCGATCTGCTAATGTCGATTGGACATACTCTTGGGTTCTAGCTCCCAACTCATATGTTATTCGGGCCTAGCTCCCCGCACAGCTACTTATGGGGCTCCACTCTCCATCATATTTCGATTGGCTAATGCTGATTGTATATACTCTCAGGGGTCCAACTCCCCACTCAGATGTTATTAGAGTCCAGTTCCCCGCTCGGCTATTTACAGGGTGTTGGTGTTGTAAGGTTGCAAACATAGTCCCACATTGAAAACACATGGGAAAGATCATGAGTTTATAAAGAGAAAGATATCTCCATTGGCATGAGGCCTTTTGGGGAGAACCCAAGAGCAAAGTCATGAGGGTCTAGGCCCAAAGTGGACAATATCATACCATTGTGGAGATATCTAAATTCTTTTCGATCCTACAATTGGAATCAGAGCCCGGACTGCCAGAAGGTTTAACCCCTAACTGTGCACAAGAGCTATGGTCTGATTGAGCCATGTGGATACCATATTGACCTCGAATAAAGAAAGTGGGGGCTCCTATATTCAGATCAAGAGGACCAGACACCAGGCAGGAAGTCCTAGTTGCGGCTAGGCAACGAAGTCCCAGTAGGTTGGGTGGACCGAGGGGCAGGAAGACCTGGTGGATCGAGGATCAGACATGGAAAGCCTGTGGTCATTTGTTTGAGGGGGGGATTGTTGGTGTTGTAAGGTTGCAAACATAGTCCCACATTGAAAACACATGGGAAAGATCATGGGTTTATAAAGAGAAAGATATCTCCATTGGCATGAGACCTTTTGGGGAGAGCCCAAGAGCAAAGCCATGAGGACCTAGGCCTAAAGTGGACAATATCATACCATTATGGAGATATCTAAATTCTTTTCGATCCTACATATGGCTCCACTCCCCATCACATCTTGATCGACAAATACCGATCGGACATACTCTCAAGAGCCCAGCTCCCCACTCATATATTATCGGGGTCTAGCTCCTCACTCGGCTACTCACGGAGCTCTGCTCCTTATCCCATGATGATCAGATATCTTCGACCGGACTTCCCAAGGGCCCAACTCCCCACTGGGGTGCTATCATGGCCCAATCACCCCTCATGAGAGATTGGGCTCCCTATTGTCGGCTCATCTTCTTGTAGATGAGTCAAATTACTAGCAACCTAGTAGGCCTTTCGACCCATGAACTCATTTCACCATTAATACAATACATAGATTTGTTAGAAAGCCAAAGGTATTATATCTTTGCATAGATATGACATACTCATCCCATACCTACGATTAGACCGCTAGATACGGTGGAAGCATGCCAATTAGACAAGTTGTCTAGTAGTGATGTGATGCCTCATTAAATGTGGAGATCACATAGGCATTATAAAATAGGTCCCTCTTCGTTGGCGCAAGTAGGAGAGTCTTCGAACTTACTTTTCCTTCTACTATTCTTCTTCCTCGCCAGGATATTGAATTGATCGTCGGAGTAGCTGCACCAGAAAACCCCTGGTTTGCTTACTGACAATCCCTTTTCCTTCTAGTTGTGTTTACAGACACTCTCGATCCGAAGTCTTCTTTCAGTCAACCTCTAAATTAGATCACCGATAGTCCATCTTTCATCATTTCTAGACAGGACTAGTAGTGTTGCATTTTAAAAATAGCATCATTATAATGTTAGTTTTAAAAAATCAATATCAGTGATGCTGGTTTTAATATTTATGCAGTATAAAGTGATATTAATTTTTAAAATACAGTATAATAATGATATTGTTTGATACGGTGCATGATTGTGGGGCCAATAAGACGTAACGGTCAGAAGTCGCGACTGCGGGGCAGTCAGAAGTCAAGCTTACATGGCAGTCAGAAGTCAAGCTTATGTGGCAGTCAGAAGTCAAGCTTACGTGGCAGTCAGAAGTCAAGCTTATGTGGCGGTCAGAAGTCAAGATTACGTGGCGATCATAAGTCAATCCTATGTGGGGGTCAAAAGTCTGACCTACGTGGAGGTCAAAGAGCTTGTTTACGGGTAGCTCAAGAGGCCCGGTTATAAGATGAGCTAGGTTAGACAAGAAGGGCGTCTCGAATGATGGCTCAGGACTAGACAAGCATACAGGTCGGGAGTGTGCCTGCCAAGCGTACAGGTCGGGAGTGTGTCTACCAAGGATACAGGTCGGGAGTGTGCCTACCAAGGATACAGGTCGGGACTTCTAGCCTTGTGACGCAAGATACATGGACAAACATACAGGTCGGGAGTGTGTCTATCAAGCGTACAGGTCGGGAGTGTGCCTACCAAGGATACAGGTCGGGACTTCTAGCCTTGCGGCGCAAGATACATGGACAAACATACAGGTCGGGAGTGTGCCTACCAAGCGTACAGGTCGGGAGTGTGCTTACCAAGGATACAAGTCGGGAGTATGCCTACCAAGGATACAGGTCGGGACTTCTAGCCTTGCGGCGCAAGATACATAGACAAACATACTGGTCGGGAGTGTGCCTACCAAGCGTACAGGTCGGGAGTGTGCCTACCAAGGATACAAGTCAGGAGTGTGCCTACCAAGGATACAGGTCGGGACTTCTAGCCTTGCGGCGCAAGATACATGGACAAACATACAAGTCGGGAGTGTGCCTACCAAGCGTACAGATCGGGAGTGTGCCTACCAAGGATACAGGCCGGGAGTGTGCCTACCAAGGATACAGGTCGGGACTTCTAGCCTTGCGGTGCAAGATACATGGACAAACGTACAGGTCGGGATTGTGCTTACCAAGTATACGGGTTCGGACTCAAGATTAGCGGAAGCATACCAATGCATACAGGTCGGGATCAGCAAATATGAAGAGCCAACACAGGAGCAATGGAATAAGGAGGTCGAACGCTACATGACAAGCATGTCAAGGAATCGTAACTACCTGTTAGAGAATAATCACTACCTATCATAGAATATGTCAATGGTTTGGGGCTCACAGCACTCTGATTCTTTCCTAGACCTATAGGAAGAAGCCACATGTCATCCACCACCAGACAAAGCCTGACATCCGACATTCCCTGACACCTGTTAGATTCCAGAAGCATCTGTTGCAGTATAAAAAGTGATGTTTTGTCTCTTATGCAGGCACGCTCACTCGTCCTTTCTCACCAGTCTTTTACTTTTTGCCTTTTGAACTTTTTCTGTTTCTTCTGGGGAAAAAATACCTGACTTGAGCGTCGGAGGGCCTGACCCGGGGACTTTTTCCCTAATTTTTGGCCTCTAACGTGGGAGACTCGTCTGAGTGTGCGCAGGATCAGCAATTTCGTCACCTCCATCGTTATCCGCTCGTGGGAGTCTTTCAACAGGTTGCTAGGTCATCCAGGAGGTCCGACGACTTTCCATCAACACCGACGACACCGCGACCATCTTCATCCGATTCAACTTTCGGACGAGATCATTATTTTTTAAAATTTCACATCACAATGGCATTATTTTTTTCTAATATGAATACACCCCTTTACAAATTTTAAAAGTCAAAGTGTACCTTTTGAAAATTCAATAATTTTAAATAAGTCCTTTGTATAAATTAACCAGCCTTAAATGTTTTCTTTCTTTCATTGACTTTTCCCACAATTAATCATTAATTGGATCGACCACACAATGACATATATCTCTGTTTTGCCTTAACAATGCCCTCAGGATTTGGTGTGATAGAAGCCGCAGTGACGGAGCCAGCTGGAATGATCCTGAGTTGATCTCAGCCCGGACTGTTTTTCCTTTTTCCTTTCTTGTATTCTTTCTTTTTTTCATCATTGTAGCCTTCTCAATATCATCGGCCTTTGTTGGTACCCGGGCTTTAGTCCGGATAGATTGTTTTTCTAATCAACGAGGATTTAATATTTTAATTTCCCAGTGGCGAATAAAATTTGCCGTGGGAAATCACCTCCGAGTGGATGAAGCAGAGAAATAACTGAGCTTCTACTGATTTGCCTTAACATGCTCATGTTTTCCTCCGATTCATTTCATGGCATAAAAAGGCACTGTCAGTGACAGCTTAAAAGCCCAGCTCAAACCACTACTCCTGCTCGACGTCTTGTCCCTACTCCACAGCTTTATCGTTCTTTCTTTACCGTAATTAACTAGTTTATAAAATTTAACAATCTTCTGCGATTAATGGCTCAGCACTGAACTCATTCGTGCCCTGAATTCTGTCAGATAGTTCTCGCAGAAAGGACCAACAGAACTCCGTTCCAAACGAAACGCACACCAAGATTTAATCAACACACACACACAAGCATGCATAAGTGTATTTAGATCATATACATCAAAGGCTGGGAGATCATGAGCCATGTTGCACCGGCCGCCGGCGCGCTCTGTCACCTTCTCCAGCTCCGGCTTCGAGCGAGAGGGTCGGCGCTCCCGGCCACCCAAGTCTCCCTTGCGATGTCGGTGGAGATCTTGAAGAAGTCCGGAGCATAACTCATCAGCACTAGCTTCTCCTCTTTCTCCTTCTCCCTCGTTGACGAACTACTTGCCTCCTCTGCTTCTATTTCTTCTTCCTCTCCTCCCGATTCTCTTCTCTTGAGCCACCCCTTGGCCGGTGCAGACCGGCATCTCATGAGCATTAGAGCGTTCGGAGGTGGCACGGAAGAATTAGTTGGCGGAGCATTTTGTTCTTCCTTCTCTTCTTCTTCTCCTCCTCCTCCTTCTTCTTCTTCTTCCTCCTCCTCTGTTTCTCTCTCAAGTTTTATTCTTTGGTTCTCTTCCAGCAGCATGAACCACTTAGAGAACACAGTTCCCGACTCGGTGCTGCTCTCGGCCTCCTCCTTCTCGTCCTCCTCCTCCTCCTCGCCGTCTTCCTCATCGGTGGTGCAGTCCACAGCGCCGTGGAACGCACCGAAGCACCGCATATTGAAGCGGAAGCCGCGGAGAGCGCCGACCAAGTGCATGACGTCCTTCTTAAGGCTGACCGCGTCGAGCCAGTGATGCGCCTTCTTGTTCCGGTGCTCGTGCATCCTCTCGATTTCCTCCACCACCGCGATCCAGTTCTTCTGCTCAGCCGGTGGCCGGCGCGGCCGGGACTTGCTCCGGACCTTGATCTGCCCGGCGCAGGTGACCTTGGGCGAAGTCGGCTCGTCGATGACCTCCTCCGAGCTCATCCTCTTGGTCTTGGTCTTGAACAGCGGGCTAACGTGGCCGCGACCGGCACGATGCCTCTTCCCAGCCAAGTCCGCCGGCCGAGAAGGGCTACATATTGGCTTCGGCATCAAGGCCAAGTGTGCCCGGGATGGGAAGCAGACGAGGAGGTCGGCCGGAGCTCCAACGTTGCCGCCATTTCCTCCTCTTCCTTTCATCAATCTTTCTCAATTAATCAGACAACAACTCAATCTTTGTGTATCTCCATCTAATTACCTCTTCGATCGGCTTAATCCTCTGCAATGGTGATGGGAAGAAGAAGCAGCAGCAGTTGGCTTAAAAGGGAGGAGACGCCAGCTTTGGTCTGCTACTTTACCTCATATTTTAGTCTCTCTTGCGGCTTTATCTCTCTTTCTTTCCTGGACTTGCTTTTGGCTTGGCTGGCCTTCACGGGGGTGAGGGCTCGCCCTCTCCTCTCCTCCTTTAGCAGTTAGCGCCATGATTATCAACATATGCATACCTTTCTTCTCTACACCATTTTACTTCTTTTTTAAAAAAATTGAATCACTGCTAGCTAGGCTCTTCTATCAATTTAGTTTAAAGGATGAAGGAAGAAAAGAGAAAGCATGGATGTAATAATGCTATCAAAACCTTCTGCATCACTGTGTTATAATCTATTGTAATGGTAGTACTCCACAATGAGGACAACTTATTATCATTCTTGATTGAGGGTAAAGGCTAGCTGATGAAAGTTTGGTGTGATTAATATTATTGTAATTGTAAAGGTGGGTGCTTAATTAAAGAATAGGTGCAATTATGAAAGAGGCAATGCACTTGAGAGAGTGGCCCTCCCTCAGCCCCAATACTCCTGGCGTTGATTGATGGATAGCTGCTTTGTTTGGGAACCTTCTCAGTAGCCCCTCCTTTTGCATGTCCGGATGTGTCTTCAGGGAATGTAAATTCATCGAGCTGCTATTTGTTTTTTCGGTTCAGTTCTCTTTCTGCGTGATTCATTGATCTTTATGTGTATTTGAAGATTGAGGTCTCATAAAGTGGTTCAACTGCCATCACTATCTATATCTGCATATTTCTGTAGGGACTGTTTTCATTTTGGATCTATGTTTTAACAATATTTTACTGAACCTTAGAGACAAATTTTAGGATTTCTCATTTCTATACCGTTTTTCGCATACACGGAGGTTAATAGCCTTGCTTAGTGGAAGTGGGGGTTAATTGTAATATCCACCCTCAATTTGTCTGAGAGAGGAGAATTCATCATCCGATTAGTCCTCCCAATCTAGAGCTCTCCTTTGACTCTTCTAGTCGATCCACCTGACTTCATAGGCTTAACTAACCTGACTGATCACTCTACTTAGCCAGCTCTCCTTTGATTCTTTCCGTCAGTCCACCCGACTGTAGGGGCTCAGCTCCTCGATCCGACTTCGGGTGCTCAATCTTGCCCAATTTATTCAGATTAGTCACCTGACTCTTCCTCTACTTAATGGTCAGACCCTTAGCTAGGCCCAATGGATCTCTCCAATGAGTTGGAGCCATAAATACTACAACACGTGGTTTGTCAGAGCACGTGGAGCTGTATGATTATACAAGATACGGAGTATCAGCGATATCATATAGCGGAGATACAACGAGGGAACATTTTCCTCATTATGACACGACGTCTAATTAATGAGGAGAGAATATCAACTCAGCAGTGTTATAAACGGAGCGTACATTCATGGGACAAGGTACGCTGACATCCGTGCAAATTGATGCATATATTCTCCTCTATTGTTCATCTCCTCCATTTCTCCCTTATCGAAGATTGACTTGAGCGTTGGAGTGGTTGAGTCAGGGCACCTCGGCCTCCCTCTCTTCATCCTCCTTGGCGTGCAGCAACTTTGTTAACGTAGAAGACAACTCATCGGCGGCTCACTAATCAACAATCTCAAACAGAAACAAATTAGCGTTGTCTGTGAGAACGTACACCTGAACTGAGATGTTAAGATGAATGACACTAAAAGACCTACTATCATCATCATGACCGAAGATGACTTCAACTAGTTGGTTGTAGCAGAGATACAAGAGGCATTACAGAGGCAACAAATAATGAACCCTTCACCTTCAAAGATACCCTTGGCCTTAGCGGAAGTACGTCAAGTTCCCGGTCGTAGGTCACTACTACCTACTAAAATTCCTCAAGCCCCAATTCCAACTCCTAATGGAACACCCATAAGGTGGGAGAAATCTCTTGAGTCTTTAGCAAGAAAAACACCACCCCAGAACCCTCTCTGGGGGAAAGGGAATACTTCATCTAAAGCAAAAGACTCCAAATGTACTCCCTTTTCCGGAAGTGTCCTCAAAGATGAGTTGTTATGTCATTTCCAATAGTCGCAGTTCACTAAAAACACTGAAGCAACTGACCCTAAGGATCATTTATGCAAGTTTGAGAATATCACATTGCTGCATCAATACAATGATGTCATCAAGTGACGAGTCTTTTTAACAAGCCTCTCGAGCTCGGCATAGAGATAGTTCAATCAGCTTTCCACTTCCTCCATTCGATCTTTTGAAGATTTCAAGACTGCTTTCTTGCATCACTTCGCCAACAATCGAAGGTACCACAAAACTCCACTCAATTTATTTACCCAAAATAGAAGCCGAAGGAGACTTTGAAGAGTATATTTAGCAGTTCAATCGGGTTTCTCTAGATGTCTCATCGTCTACTTCGGATATGCTAGTGAGTGCTTTATCGCAGGGCTTGATAGAAGAAGACTTCTTCCGATTTTTTGTGAAGAAGTCCCCAACAGATTTTGATAGTTTACTTGGCTGATTGGTCAAGTATGTCAATGTGGAGGAAGTCCAATCGGCGAGGAGAAAATAAGTCCATGCTCCAACCCCTGCAATCACTCACTCGGAGCGCAAGGTTCCCCCACCTTCCTTATAGATTCGGGAGCCACGCCCAAGTCATCAATAGTCAACAATGTTGGTGCAAAATTCCCTAGGTCAAGGTTGACCTGGTTGACTAAGCTTGAGAAGGCTCAAGCTTGAGTCTTGATGTTTGAGTTTCGATGTTTGACAATACATGGAGACTAATAATACATAGAGATTGCAGGCGCAAATCGTTCATTGGGGAGATTGTTGGTACAATTCTCCTCTGGTCAAGGTTGACCAGTTATATGTGAAGAAGAGTCAAGTAAGTCAAGACTGACTTGATACTTGACTGAGAAGTCCTGGTGAGTGAAGCCAGACAGTAGGAAAATCCTGATGAGTGAAGCCATGTGAAAGACCTAGTGAGTGAAACTAGGTAGAGGAGAAGTCCTGGTGAGTGAAGTCAGGCAGTTGGAAAATCCTGGTGAGTGAAACCAGGTGAAAGACCTAGTGAGTGAAGCTAGGCAGTATGAAAATCCTAGTGAGTGAAGCTATGTGAAAGTCCTGGTGAGTAAAGCTAGGCAGATGGGAAGCCCTAGTGAGTGAAGTTAGGCAGAAGGGAAGTTCTGGTGAGTGAAGCCAGGCACGTGGAAATTCAGGTGGGTCGAGGTTGACCGGACACTTGGTATTGAGAAGCCCAGGTAGGTCAAAGGGTTGACCGGATACTTGGCACGAGGAGAAAAGTTCAAGTGGGTCAAAGGGATTGACCGGGCACTTGGTGAGAAAGTCCTAGCAGGTTGAAGGTGACCGGATGCTATGTATGATGTCCCAACAGGTCATGGTTGACCAGATGTTGGGTTTTAGGGGCTTGGGACTTGATTAAGACAAATCAAGTTGGATCAATCAATCAATCGATCGATTGACTCATGCCCAATCGATCGGTCGATCGATTGGGTGAGGTGTCACGACAAAAATAGCTATCAATCGATTGGTGGATCAATTGAGGAGAATCGGCGTGAGCACAGAAAGCCTCACAATCAATCACCTGATCGATTAGGAGCTTCCAATCGATCGGGCAATCGATTGGAGCGCTGGAAATCGCGCGAGAATCCTGAATTAATCGGGCAATCGATTCAGGCGATTTCTAGAGAGCACAGAGACGCTCTGGATCGATCGACCTATCGATCCAAAGCTTCCCTAATCGATTGGGAGCAATCCAATCGATTGGGATCCGACCGTTGGCGCTGGATAAAGCCGTTGTGAGTGTTTTCTTTAGCAAATCTTCACCCAATTCATCTCGAACGATACAGCGATTTCTCCACAGCTCACAGCTAGTTCTGGGAGGCTCTTGGAAACAAGTGTTGGTGCACTTCCAAGGTTCAAGAGGCAACAACAAACAAGAAGAAAGGCAAGCTAGGGTAGGGTTTCTACCGTGTAAATCTTGTAAGGTTTACTGTTTTATCAGCTTGTAGTTTGTTCTTCTTGTGCATCTTTGTGTGTGAGTCCTGTACAGGCTTCTCCGCCTTCGGTAGTTACCGTAGAGGAGTGTTTTTATAGTGAAGAGTGTGTGTCATGTGTGGATCCTTGGATTAGTCACCTCTTCTTGAGGTGGATACTAAGTAAATCCTTCGTGTTAGCGTTGTATTTGTGTTTCTTGTATTTTCCGCTGCATATCATCACCAAGAAACAAATGACGATAAGACGACGAGAGGACGACGAGCTATTCACCCCCCCCTCTAGCATATTTCGACCCTAACAAGTGGTATCAGAGCGAGGTCGCTCTTCACCGGAATCATCGCAGGAAGGGTCAACAAAGCTAGAGGGTGAAGAAGTTAAAGCAAATTCAAAAGTCGAAGACTTCATTAAAAGGCTCAACTTTAATATGGAATTTCGAGATGGACTCGGATTCGACACGAGGGTGCCTCCACCATTCATTATGGCGAGCTTCGATTCTTGGAAATCAAGAATAAAAAATTTCTTGATGATGGAGATAGAGCAATGGTTTGCTCTAATGGAAGACTTCGAAGCTCCAAAAAATTCAAAAGGCAAGATCCTTAAGAAAGTAAATGGAGCCAAGAGCAAATTCAAAGGAGCGAAGCAAATGACAAAGTGACCAAGCTATTGGTCAATTTATTGCCAAGCAATATTTTGGCTCAAATTGGAGAATTCGAGGATGCTAGGAAGCTTTGGAGCAAATTGACAAAGATTCATGAGATCCCCTCCACTGTACTAAATCAAGAAGAATCCAAAGAGGGTAACTCCGTGGACCAAGAACAAGAGCAAGAGGACTCCGAAGTTGAGAGATGTTTAACTTTCGAAGAGCTTTCGAAGAGGAAGTCCAAGAAGCCTCATCTTCAAAGGAATGCAATGAAAAGAGCAAAGAAGGAGCATATTCCTTGTTTCATGTACAAGATGAAGATGAAGAAGCCTCCACCTCTAGGATTGAGGGGGAGATACCTTCATTGATACCGGATCAAGAAGAAGGAGAAGCTTCTACATCTGGGTCAAGTGGAGAAGAAGATGATGCATCCTCCAAAAATCAAGAGACATCAAATGGAGGATCAAGTGTCATCCCTACACATAAAGGTATAATTATGTCAATTAAAAATAAAAATCATATTATATGTTTTGAGTGTAGGGAACATGGGCACTACAAGAGTAAGTACCCTAAATTGGCCAAGAAGAAGAGCCAAGTAGCACAAAAGAGCAAGGAGAAGCCCAAGGAGACCGCTCCCACAACAAAGAAGAACAAGGAGCACATTGTGTGCTTTTCGTGCAATCAAAAAGGGCATTACCGAAGTCAATGTCGTAAGGGGAAGAAAGCGGTCAAAGCTAAAGGAGGAAGCACAAGTGAAGGGGGAGCTTCCAAGGTAAACCCAAGGTATCATTTATTGAGCACATCCCCTTGAATTATGGTAAAAAAATATGCTAATTCTAATTTATTTCATTTTAATACTATTTACCATAAAAATAGAAAACATGATAATATTAAAGAAAAACATGTAGCTCTTCATGCTAAAACTACTACACATAGGATTAGGAAGGTAGATAAAAATTTAGGTAAAAACTCTAAGGATTTTAGTTATAAGCCTAAAAATAAAAATGCTCAAAGACACAATGAAAAATCAAAATCTAGGGATTTATGGAAAGAAAATCAAGTCTTGAGGTCAAGACTTGATAAAATGAAAAAGACCCTAAAAAGGATGGAAAATATCCTAAAAGGGCAAAATGAGCATAAACTAGGTCTAGGAAAACAACAAGGGTCATCCAATGGTCATAGGGGTTTGGGATACAAACCTAAAATAAAAAAGGATATAACTTCTTATCATAGGGTTTCATATAGCTATGGAACCAACCCTAGGTCTAGCGGTCAAGTCAAGGATACAAGGGAAGTTATCCCTAGGAGTATCTTTACAACGAATGTGACTAAAACATCTAAGAAGTCTAAGAAAGTCACTAAGAAGGTCACGAGGGAGGCAATCCCTAGAGTTGACCTAGAAAAAGTGACCAAGGCTTCTAAAAAGCCTAACAAGGTCATTAAGAAGGTATCTAGGGAAGTTATCCCTAGTGAGTACCTAGAGCATCCAAGGAGCACCAATAGGTTTTGGGTTCCTAGGAGCATTTTCTCTACCCCTTAGATGGGTTAGAGAGTGTCAACTCTAAGTGAAAGGGTAGTTAACCCAACTTTGATGAAGTTGACACTCGGAGAATATTTTCAAAGTTATTAGTAACCTTTGAAAATGAAGTGGATTTTTGTTTACTCTTTGGAAGAGTAAAACGTGCCAAAATTTGAGGAATTACGGGTAATTTTAATTGGCACAACAAATTAAGAGTAAAAGAAACAACAAGTTGGGCTTGGGCATTTTCTTAAGAAAATAGGGGCAATCTAGGTTAATTTTAGGTTTAGCTAAGGATTTAAGGACACTTAGATAGATAATCTAGGTACCTTATTTAAGCTAAACTATCATGCTTTGTTTGCCGATCACATGTCATGACATCATTTTTACATTCATGTTTTATTATGAAAAACATAAAAATACCATGTCATGTTATACATACATCATATAGTTCTAGCGAATTTTCTTTTGAAATTATTTATTTTGATGTATGTCATAGCTCATCATGCATCACTTTTAATTCCTTACAATTAAGGACAAATGACATTTATTAACAAGTAACATCCTTGGTGGATGTTCAAAATTCTTAGAATGCCTAGATAGAAATGCATGATCCCTAGTTTAGGGCAAAATCAAACTTTACATCTCACAAAGACTTATAAAGTGACTTGTATGTGTTTTAGTGCACATTAGATACAAGTGAGATGTTAGGACAATGAACGAAACTCAAGATGTTGATTTAGTGCATCTAGTTGAGTTTTAGGTTCATCAAAACATATAGTTATGTGTTTTCCAATCATAGGGAAAGCTAATGTACAAGTAATGCGCATTGAGCCCAAAGAATGTGGTTGGATATTGGTTTTGAAAAATATTTTAAAATACTTTTGGAAAACCTTGGTGAAGGCTATCTTTTGATAGTAATCATCATTGAAAAGTTAGACACAAACTTGAAAAAAATATTAAAGTTTTTACAAGTTTCTAATTTTGTATCAATCTTTGAAAATATGAAGTATTTTCATAGAAAACTATTTTTCCTTGATAGTGTATACCCTAAGTAATATCTACACAAATTTTCATGATTTTTAAAATTTTATAGAATATTTGGGGAGTTTCTGAAAATCACTGAAATTATATTTCAATTTTTCAGGCCTTCAAATGATCACCCGATCGATTGAAGTGCCTCAATTGAGAAGGGGTTTCTCGCAAACAGAAACTCAGTGGATCGATCCACCGATCGATCCACACTGCTTCAATCGATCCATTGATCGATTGAAGTACTTATTTCAAGCTGGAAAAGCCTATTTTCAGCATTTTAGACCATTTTTAGTCTAGGTAACCATTCCTAACCCCTCAAAACATATTTGTATACATTTAGGGGGAGTTTTCATGATAAAAACAAAATTGGATTAGTTAAGGAAGACTAAGTAGAAGTTTAGGTTGAGGTTTGGTTTCATTATTGAATTTTTAAACCTCAAAACTTTTAAATTTTGGATTTCCTAAAGATTTAGGGATTCCAAGTCATTGTTGGTGCAATGACAGAAGTTACGTACATGTCTTTAGGGGGAGTTACTCTTTAAGGACATGGAATTTATTTTCTGACACAATTGAAGGTGGTTAAACCTTCATTTAGAAAGACAATACTCAAGGTTGAGCATTGAAAAATAATGGAGAGTGGATATCTTCATTGTAGAGGTTATGGATGCTCTAGGATGAGCATTATAACATGGAGTACTGCTCCAGGGTTAGCATTTAATACAGTGAAGGGTATGAGACCTTCATTGTTGGATTGGTTAACGCTCAAGGGTGAGCATTGAAGATAATGAAAGGTATGAAACTTTCATTATGGTGTTGTGAGCAACGAGTGAAGTTATGAACAACGGTGAGTAACTCTTCAGGGGAGAGTTCTTTTTTATGTGTGCCAATAGGGGGAGAATGTAGGGTTTAAGTTAGACCTTTATTACCTAAAGAGGGAGTTTGCCCTCTAGGAAAGGGGGAGAATGAAGGAAACTCTTATTCATATCTTGGCATGAAGGAAGTTGAGACTATGGGATTAGCCTAACTTAAAGGTATTGTCAAACATCCAAAAGGGGAAAATCGCACGATCGATTAGAGTGTTGCAAATCGCGCGAGAACCCTGAATCGATCAGGCAATCGATTCAGGTGATTTTCAGATAGCACAAAGGCGCTCTAGATCGATCGATCGATCCAAAGCCTTCCCAATCGATTGGAAGCAATCCAATCGATTGGGATCTTATCGTTGGCGTTGGACAAAGCCGTTGCGAGCATTTTCTTCAGCAGATCTTCACCCGATTCATCTCAAACGATACAGCGATTTCTCCACAGCTCACAGCTAGTTCTTGGAGGCTCTTGGAAACAAGTGTTGGTGCACTTCTAAGGTTCAAGAGGCAACAACAAGAAAGAAGAAAGGTAAGCTAGGGTTTCTACCGTGTAAATCTTGTAAGGTTTACTATTTTATCAGTTTATAGTTTGTTCTTCTTGTGTATCTTTATGTGTGAGTCCTGTACAGGCTTCTCCGCCTTCGATAGTTACCGTAGATGAGTGTTTTTATAATGGAGAGTGTGTGTCGTGTGTGGATCCTTGGATTAGTCACCTCTTCTTGAGGTGGATACCAAGTAAATCCTTCGTGTTAGCGTTGTATTTATGTTTCTTGTATTTTTCGCTGCATTTCATCACCAAGAAACAAGCGATGACAAGACGACGAGCGCACGACGAGCTATTCACCCCTTCTCCCTCTAGCATATTTCGACCCTAATCAACAACTCGAAGAGGAGAGAAAACTGTGCAAATGATAGGAGATGCTCCTACCTCGGCCCCAGAGTCGGGTCGATGGCTCCACAAGATGCTAATACTTTTCTACGCCTATCATTAGTCAAGTAGCCATTCCACTCAAGAATGCGACCAGTATGCTCGGGAGTTGTGGAGTATAGCCGACAAGCGTTCACCACTCAAGAGATCATCCCCTGACTATTCTCAGTGCTCCCTTCAAAGGGCTAATCAGCGAAACAACTCTGATCGCTAGGCTGGTCAAAGGACCCACTCACCATCTAACGATCCCTGAGAGTCTTCCCGTCCTTGTCGAGAAACTGATCGGGAGAAGGACGAAAAACTAATCGAGAGAAGGACAAGGCAAATGCAAGGTTCTCCATAGGGGATCGTTAATATAATCTACGCAGGTCCAATAGATGAAGATTCTCATCAGGCCAGAAAAGCCCACTGACAGAGATTGGAAAGCTATGGGTTAGCACCATCCGAGGGAGAAGAGATGACCTCTCAATCAACTTTGAGCCTAGAGATTTGGGAGCATAAGCTCTTCACGAAGACACCCTGGTGATCCATGCCCTCATAGCTAATTATAATATGAAGAGGGTGTTTGTGGACATGAATAGCTCGATTAATATCATCTTCAAGAAAGCCTTTGATCAAATGTAGATTGATGGAGAAGATCTACGACCTATGACCACCTCACTGTTCGGGTTTATCGGACATGAAGTGCAACTTCTTGCCTAGATCAGTCTCTCTTTATCCTTGAGAGAGGAACCTTTGATTGGGACTAGGTGAACATCTTTCATCATATTGGACACCTCTTTTGCTTATAATGTTATCCTGGGAAGATCGGCACAGAATGCCTTTCAGGAAGTGATCTCCACCTTCCATCAGAAGATGAAGTTTCCTATAGAAGATCAAGTCAACGAAGTTAAAGGAAATCAGTCGGCAACAAGATTATGGTATATTTATATAGTCAAAATTGACTCACGGAAAGCTCGTAAAATTGAGGGAACTAAAGTCCAAGCTATTCAAAGAATACCAATGACCCAGCCGATAGAAGGGCAGGAAGAAGTGCAAGTCCACCTAGACCTACTAGAGGGGATTAACCGAGTCTCGAGTCGTAGTAGATCTTCACTTAGAGCTCAAGTGGGAGTTAATTTCTTGCCTCTCACGGAATCATCACATCTTTACCTGGTCGACTAAAAAGGTCATAGGCATTTCCTTGATCATGATGGTACATTGACTCAACACATCTCCAGATGCTCAACTGGTCAGACAGAATAAAAAGAACTTTGGTCATGATCAAAACAAGATATTCCAAGCAGAAATCAATAAGTTACTAGAAGTCAGGCACATTTAGGAAGTCCAATTTCTGACCTAGCTCGCCAATATGGTATTGGTATCCAAGTTGGGAGGTAAATAGCAAGTATGCATAGACTTTCGGGACCTTAACAAGGCATATCTAAAAGACTGTTATCCTTTGTCCCTCATTGATTAGTTGGTGAACTCTACTTCCGGCTATGAACTCATTTGTATGTTGGACATCTATCAAGGCTGTCATCAAATTCCTCTGGCCCTAGAAGACTAAGAAAATATTAGTTTTATTACCTCTAACTAGATTTTTTACTATAATGTTATGTCATATGGACTAAAGAATGCAAACTCTAGTTACCAATGGCTACTAGACTAGGCCTTCAAACATCAAGTCGAGAAGAATATTGAAATATGCATTGATGATATTCTGATTAAAATAGCTCAAGTGGAGAATCTAATTTCAGATGTTGAAGAGACTTGCAGTACCTTGAGACGATATGGTCTCAAGTTGAATCCCACCAAGTGTTTATTCAAAGTCAAAAGTAGGATGTTCTTTGATTATATAGTAACAGAACAGAGAATTGAAGCTAATCTAGAGAAGATTCAAGTGCTACAAAACATGTCTTCTCTCCACAATCTTAGAGAAGCACAAAGATTGATTGGCTGCATCACTAATCTTTCTCGATTCATCTACTGATCAATCAATTAGAGCTTGCCCTTCTTCAAAATCCTTTGAAAAGCCTCCATGTTCGAAATGGGATGAGAAGTGCAACCAAGCTTTTACTTATCTAAAGGAATATTTATCCCGCATGCTACTCCTTTCCAAACAGATGGTGGGAGAAATGCTCTAGGTGTACCTGTTAGCAGCCAAGGGGCAAGTCAGCTCAGTCCTGCTACACAATCTCAAAGAAGCACAAAAACTAGTTGGTCATCAATTATCTTTCCCTATTCATCTCCCTATCAGCCGATCAGAGCTTGCCCTTTTTCAAGATCCTTCGAAAAACCTCTAAGTTCGAATGGATGAGAAGTGGGACTAAGATTTTTCTTATTTAAAGTAACGTTTGTCCTGCCTTCCACTCCTTTCTAAGCCGATGGCGAGAGAAATATTGTGGGTGTACCTATCAGTAGCCAAGAGGCAAGCCAGCTCAGTCCTGATACGTCAAGAAAGTATTATACAACATCTAATTTATTTTTTAGGTCATTTATTAAAGGATGTCGAGAGCAAGTACATCATGTAAGTATCCCGGGATAATTTTGATATGGTCAACCGAGTTAAGTTAGATCTTATTATGTCTAATCCTTATTTTTAAGTATATAAGAATTTAGGAACACAAGAGTCGAGCGGAAGACGCAGCTAGCGAGAAATGATATGGTAAGCAAGTACGATGGGTTAGGTATATCCAAGGGACGAGGTGCTGTGAAAGAGTACACCGATGGAAAAGAAGGACGCGTGTGGCAGTTCTAAGGGATGAGAAGCCGGAGCGAAAGACTTCTTGAGGAAAAGTTCAAAGTTGGGTTCAGGTGAGCTCAACTCTGAATGGCCAAAGAATCACTTAAGTGACTGAAGTAACAATTGGACAAGTCAACACGAAGTTGAATTGTCCAGACACCTGGAGAAAGTCTAAGTGCCTGGGCTCCAAGTGCCCGGGCCACCTTAGGCTAGCACAGGCATCCTTTCGGAGATGTTGTAGTGGGGATAGAGTTTGGTGTTGGTGTAATTTCCAGTAGGTCAAGGTTGACCTAGTTGACCAAGCGTAAATCTTGGTCATGGTTTCGATGTTTGACAATATAGAAAGACATGTAGACATGGACAATGCAGGTGCAGTTGTCCATGCGGAGAGATACTGATCAGAGTCTGATCAGGTTGAATGAAGAAGAGTCAAGTAGGTCAACGTTAACCGGATACTTGACTGGGAAGTCCTAACTGGGATGTTAGGCAGTTCGGAAAGTCCTGGTGAGTGAAGCCAGGCAGTCGGGAAATCCTGGTGAGTGAAGCCAGGTGAAAATCCTAGTGAGTGAAGCTAGGTGAAAGTGAAAGTCCTGGTGAGTGAAGCCAGGCAGTTGGAGAAAGTCCTAGTGAGTGAAGCTAGGTGAAAGTGAAAGTCCTGGTGAGTGAAGCCAGGCAGTGGGAAAGTCCTGGTGAGTGAAGCCAGGCAGTTGTGAAAGTCCTGGTGAGTGAAGCCAGGCAGTGGGAAAGTCCTGGTGAGTGAAGCCAGGCAGTTGTGAAAGTCCTGGTAAGTGAAGCCAAGCAGTTGGAAAGTCCTGGTGAGTGAAACCAGGCAAGGGGAATCCAGATGGGTCAAGGTTGACCAGACATCTGGTGAAAAGTCCAAGCAGGGAGCTTGGCACGGGAAAAGTCCAAGTATAGAGACTTGGCACGGAAAGTCGGAGAGGGCTCGGTAGCTCGTTCTCCGGACTGTGGTCAGAGAGGGCTCGGTAGCTCGTTCTCTAGACCGGACGAAGTCGGAGAGGGCTCGGTAGCTCGTTCTCTGGACTAGGTCAAGAGAGGGCTCGGTAGCTCGTTCTCAGGACCATTTAGGGTTTAGGGCTGGAGCTCTAAACCTGGATCGGTCTGGTGACCGATCCAGCGATACGCCTGAGTATCTGATCGGTCTAGAGACCGATCAGCAGGGAGTCTGATCGGTCTCCATGATCGATCAGAGACGCAGCCACATCTCTTACAGAGAGGTGGGATCGGTCCGGGGACCGATCAGACTGGGGCCTGATCGGTCCCCAGGACCGATCAGAGGTGCCCTGGACCGATCAGAGGTGCCCTGGACCGATCAGGCTTCAGCCTGATCGGTCCAGAACTATCCGTTGAGAGACAACGGCTATCTCCGTCTTCTTCGCTGTCTTCTTTGCAGTGCAGGTTATAAAAGGAGATCAAGGGCTTCTACAGCAAGTCTTCTTCTTCTTCCTCTTCTTCCTACTGACTACTGAAGTATTTCTGCTTGAGCTTTGTTGAGCTCTTCTTCGCTGAAGCTTCGCGTGAGCTTCCCTCGGCTGGGACTTCAACTGGACAGTTGGTGCTGTGGTTGGATTCCCGTGAAGTTGCTGCTTCATCCAGTCGACAAGAAGGCAAGCTAGGGTTATTACATTTTTGTATTGTACTTAGTTTCCTGCTGTATTCTTGTACTCCTGTTTATCTTGCTGTTGCAAGACATTGTGGCGAGGTTTCTCCACCCAGAAGGAGTTCTTATTAGCCGGTTTTCCGGGGACTCATCCACCGACGGATTGATAGGCTTCGTCCACCTCACAGACACGCCGAGGAGTAGGAGTTTCATCTCCGAACCTCGTTATATCGTCGAGTTCGAGTTTGAGGTTTGATCTTTCCTTTTTACGTTTCGATTTAGTTATTTCCGCTGCGCTAACCTAATTCGTAGGAAGAAACGCGAATTTGGGGTCGGCTATTCACACCCCCCCCCCTCTCTAGCCTAGTACGCCGATCCTAACAAGTGGTATCAGAGCAAGGTTGCTCTTCGTCGGATTAACACCCGAGGGAGCACAAGCTAGAGATGGATCAACTCGGAGAAGACATCACCATTCCACCTTTCTATGACCGCGACGACTTCGCGTATTGGAAGGTAAGAATGAGGTATTTTCTTATGACTAACCTTGAAAATTGGAATTGTGTTCAATTAGGTTTCAAGCCTCCAATGGATAAGGAAGGAAAACCACTCGAGAAGAAGAAGTGGACAAGAGAACAAATCCACCATTCCACAATCAACGATGAGGTAATGAAAGTATTTGAATTCTCATTACCTAATGACATTCTATGTAAGATAGCTGGATACAACAATGCCAAGGAGTTGTGGAACAACTTGGCCAAGCTCCATGAGGGAAGCTCCATTTCAAGTCATGAAGAGGAGTCAAGTGAGCCAAGTAGCTCACATCATGGAGGAGAGGAATTAGAAGTTGAGGGCTACTCAACATCTAAGGAAGAAGAGGAGGAGAGTTCTTCTTCAAGAATGGAGCAAGAGGAAGAAGCTTCTACCTCTGGAAGGGATGAAGAAGAAAGTCTTCATTCATCCTCAACCCTAGGTAACTCAAGCATTTCAATTTCAAATAAATTACACATAATGTGCTTTGAGTGTAGGGAGTATGGACATTACAAGAGTAAGTGTTCAAGGAGGATTAGGAAGACTCCACCGGCACCAAAAGTTAAGGAAGCCGGAGTCCCGATATGCAAGGGCAAGGAGCACGTGGTGTGCTTCCAATGCAAGCGAAGGGGACACTATAGGAGCCAATGTCCGAGGGGGAGGCAACCTCACAAGGACAAGAGATCGAGCACATGTATAGGGGGAGCTAGGGCAAACCCTAAGGTAATCTCTAAGGCACATTCTTGCAATTCTAGTAGGATGCATGCTAGTAGCCTTATTGCTATTGTCAAGAATGATAAGCATGTTAATTATAGGAATCAATATATGTGCTTAGGTGCTAAACATGTTAGCTTGAATAAGGACAACTCTAGAAATGTCAACCCTAGGATTAACTCATCTAAGGTTAAGGAGAACTTAGATAGGAATCCCAAAACTACTAGACATATGCCTAGGAGTACCTCAAAGAAAAATGAAAAATTAAAAATTGAGGTATTAGAGAAGGAGAATCAAGTCTTGAGGTCAAGACTTGATACTTTGGAAAAGGCTCTTAAGAACTTGGAGAAGTCATCTCTAGGGTTTAAGGGTCAAAAACCAATGTCCAAGGATAAGAAAGGTTTGAGTCACAAACCTAAGTCCCAAGTGGTCAAGCCCACTTATCATAATGTTCCATTCGATTATGGAACAAAATCTAGGGCTAGGAAGACCATCACCAAGGTCACAAGGGGAGTCGCCTCTAGGGTTGATCTTGATGAGTCCCAAATGACTAACGCTTTAAAGTCTAGGAGGGTCATTAGGAGGGTTGCTAGGGAAGTCATCCCTAGTGAATATTTAGTGAACCCAATGAGCTCAAATAGGTATTGGGTTCCTAAGAGCGTGATTCCATCACGCTAGATGGTCTAGGGTGTGCCAACCTTACTTGAATAGGTAGTTAACCTAGTCATGGCAAAAGGTGGCACTTTAGGAATTTTTCAAGGTGTAATCAAGCCTTGAAAATGAAATGAAAAGTTATTCCTAAGGTGATTAGGATGTGCCAACCATATTCGAGGAATTCTCTAGGGTCAATCTAATTGGCACATAGTGATCTAAAAATCTTTGGTATAAGATGCTAGGTCTATTACACTTAGGAATATAGAACCTATGGCAAAATGATCAAAATTATCAAAAATGACAACTAAGGCTAGAATTAGGTATTTTCTATACCTTTATATATTATTTTCCATGTATTGTTTGTCATATGCCATGTCATGACATCATACTTAATTTATCATCATTTGAAATATCATGATAATGCTTAAGTTATTTATATGTCATGCTCTAGTTAAGTTTCACACTTTATGCCATGACATCATGACATTGGCACATGTTTTCATTTATGATACTATTTTATGCCATGTCATCATCTCTTGCATGTATAATCAATTAAATTGATTTAAGGACAAAAACACAACTTGATATGGAGATCAAATTGTAGTTTAGAAAACGCATGAGAATCTAGTTTAAGATAACCTAGACCCATATCTCACATCAAAATTGACTTGAATGTGTTTGATACACCTTAGATGTGTGTGAGATATTAGGATGATGAGTTAGGATCCAGGTGCATAGTTCTTGTACCTAGATGAGCCTAATTCTAAATTGGGGATCATAGGGAAAACTTGTGTACAAGTCATGTACATATAGTCCTGAGATTATGGTCCTAAATTAAAGGGTTTAAAATCATTTTAAAATTGATTTGAAAAACCTTGATGAAGCTTTTCTAGTGATAGCATTCATCATTGAACAAGTGATACAAAGAGTGATTAATTTTGAGCTATTTCAAAGACTTTCGAACTCTGTATCAAGATTTGAAAATGGAAGTTATTTTCATAGAAAACTATTTTTTCTTGATAGTATATGTTATGAGGAATGTATCCTCAAAGTTTTACAATTTTTGGAATTTTCTGGAATTTTCTAGGAGTTTCTGAATTTCGGAAGGAAATTCAGAAACTGATATCAGAGGTTGTGGACCGATCAGAAGGGAGTCTGATCGGTCCAGACAGTTGTGGATCGGTCACTGTGACCGATCCAGGGAAGACCTGATCGGTCTGGTGACCGATCAGGGCGTGCTAGTTTCGACTGTGCTGTCTGAAATTTCTGAAATTTCAGCAATGAAGTTGGTGTTTTGGATTTCTAAAGGGTTGAAAATCTCCAAGACATTGTTGGTGCAATGGTCAAGGGGGAGTTGACCTTTAGGGGGAGTTTTACATATTAGTCAAGGGGGAGTTGACTTTTAGGGGGAGTTTTTACTCCTAAAAGACTTGAGTGATATGAGATTATCACTAAGTTAATTGTTGACCTTAATATCAAGGGGGAAATTAAGGGTTTCAATGAAAGGTATGGGACCTTCATTAGAAAAAACTCTTGACCTTGATTCACTCTTTTTGATGTGTGTCAAAAAGAGGGAGAATGGAGAATGTCTAGAGAATGTTCAAGGAAGAACATTGGAGTTAGTGGGAGAGTTTGTTGATCACAACGAGTGAAGTTGTGAACAACGATAACTTACTCTTCAGGGGGAGAGTTTGTTGATGTGTGCCAATAGGGGGAGAATGAAGGGTTTAAGTTAGGCCTTCATTATCTAAGAAGGAGGTTGCCTTCTTAGAAGGAGAATGTAAGGTTGTAACTTATGTTTTATTACCTAGTGGCATCAAGAAAGTTGAGGCTATTGGATTAGCCTAACTTAAAGGTATTGTCAAACATCAAAAAGGGGGAGATTGTTGGTGCAATTTCCAGTAGGTCAAGGTTGACCTAGTTGACCAAGCGTAAACCTTGGTCATGGTTTCGATGTTTGACAATACAGAAAGACATGTAGACATGGACAATGCAGGTGCAGTTGTCCATGCGGAGAGATACTGATCAGGGTCTGATCAGGTTGAATGAAGAAGAGTCAAGTAGGTCAAGGTTGACCGGATACTTGACTGGGAAGTCCTAACTGGGATGTTAGGCAGTTCGGAAAGTCCTGGTGAGTGAAGTCAGGCAGTCGGGAAATCCTGGTGAGTGAAGCCAGGTGAAAATCCTAGTGAGTGAAGCTAGGTGAAAGTGAAAGTCCTGGTGAGTGAAGCCAGGTAGTTGGAGAAAGTCCTAGTGAGTGAAGCTAGGTGAAAGTGAAAGTCCTGGTGAGTGAAGCCAGGCAGTTGGAGAAAGTCCTGGTGAGTGAAGCCAGGCAGTTGTGAAAGTCCTGGTGAGTGAAGCCAGGCAGTTGTGAAAGTCCTGGTGAGTGAAGCCAGGCAGTGGGAAAGTCCTGGTGAGTGAAGCCAGACAGTTGTGAAAGTCCTGGTAAGTGAAGCCAGGCAGTTGGAAAGTCCTGGTGAGTGAAACCAGGCAAGGGGAATCCAGATGGGTCAAGGTTGACCAGACATCTGGTGAAAAGTCCAAGCAGGGAGCTTGGCACGGGAAAAGTCCAAGTATGGAGACTTGGCACGGAAAGTTGGAGAGGGCTCGGTAGCTCGTTCTTCGGACTGTGGTCAGAGAGGGCTCGGTAGCTCGTTCTCTGGACCGGACGAAGTCGGAGAGGGTTCGGTAGCTCGTTCTCCGGACTAGGTCAAGAGAGGGCTCGGTAGCTCGTTCTCAGGACCATTTAGGGTTTAGGGCTGGAGCTTTAAACATGAATCGGTCTGGTGACCGATCCAGCGATACGCCTGAGTATCTGATCGGTCTGGTGACCGATCAGATAACAAACAGAAGGGTTCTGTAAGTCATCTGATCGGTCTAGAGACCGATCAGCAGGGAGTCTGATCGGTCTCCACGATCGATCAGAGACGCAGCCACATCTCTTACAGAGAGGTGGGATCGGTCCGGGGACCGATCAGACTGGGGCCTGATCGGTCCCCAGGACTGATCAGAGGTGCCCTGGACCGATCAGGCTTCAGCCTGATCGGTCCAGAACTATCCGTTGAGAGACAATGGCTATCTCCGTCTTCTTCGCTGTCTTCTTTGCAGTGCAGGTTATAAAAGGAGATCAAGGGCTTCTACAGCAAGTCTTCTTCTTCTTCCTTTTCTTCCTACTGACTGCTGAAGTATTTCTGCTTGAGCTTTATTAAGCTCTTCTTCGCTGAAGCTTCGCGTGAGCTTCCCTCGGCTGGGACTTCAACTGGACAGTTGGTGCTGTGGTTGGATTCCCGTGAAGTTGCTGCTTCATCCAGTCGACAAGAAGGCAAGCTAGGGTTATTACATTTTTGTATTGTACTTAGTTTCCTGCTGTATTCTTGTACTCCTGTTTATCTTGCTGTTGCAAGACATTGTGGCGAGGTTTCTCCACCCAGAAGGAGTTCTTATTAGCCGGTTTTTAGGGGACTCATCCACCGACGGATTGATAGGCTTCGTCCACCTCACGGACACGCCGAGGAGTAGGAGTTTCATCTCCGAACCTCGTTACATCGTCGAGTTCGAGTTTGAGGTTTGATCTTTCCTTTTTGCGTTTCTATTTAGTTATTTCCGCTGCGCTAACCTAATTCGTAGGAAGAAACGCGAATTTGGGGTCGGCTATTCACACCCCCCCTCTCTAGCTGAGTATGCCGATCCTAACATTTGGGTCCACGTCAGCAACACTCCAAGCGCCCGGACTAGTCCAGGCACTTGGGTGGCGATAAAGTATAATCATCAAGCTGTTAAAGAATCATTGTGAAGTAGATAAAGTGCACCGCTGGGGCGTCCATACCTACTCCAAGCGTCCGGAGCTACCACATCAGCCAATGGATATCTTTGACTAGTAGGCCATAAATAGAATCATGGTCCTATGAATTGAGTACAACACTTGTACTTTTATCTATGAATTTTATTTTTCTATTCATGCTTCAAGTTTCTATACGAGTCTTCTCCGCCTACATCGAAGGAGAATTCTAGTAAACTTCCACTGCCTTAGATTAGTAACCTCTCTGGTTGCAAACCAAATAAACCTTGAGTCTCTTACTTTCTTTTTATGTTATTATTTTATACTAACTAACATGTGTTAGCTTGTCTATAAAAGAAAGTAAAGGATTGATTTTAATTCTAACTTGTAGGCTATTCACCCCCTCCAGTCAGCCTCACCGAGACTAACAATTGGTATCAAAGCCCGGATAACTCAGCAGGACTAACTGCCAACTGAAGCAACATGAAAATGGCCAGAGCGAGTATTCATCCACCAAAGTTCAAGGAGACTTTGCTAACTGGAAAAGAAAAATGGAGGTATTTTTTAAAACAGACTTCGATATCTTATTAACTATAAAGTATAATTTTGTAGCATCTCATGATCAAAACGGTGATAAAAAAAGAAGAAAATCATTGGATCAAGAAGGAGCAAGAAGCCTTCATGGCCAACTATAAAACAAAGTTTCATCTGCTGAGTATTTTGCCGCCCAAGAAGTCAATCAGATTAGAGCCTATAAATTGTCCAAAGAACTCTGAGAGAAATTCATGGAGTTGCACGAAGGAACCTTGGAGGCTAAGCTAGTGAAACAGGATCTACTCCGGAATCAATTGATAAACCTTAGGATGGAAAAGGGAGAAACGATGGCTCAACTGTACACGAAGACCAAAGAACTACTCACCGGACTCAAGAACCTCAAAGAAGTGGTAATGAATCAAGACTCGATAAGGTATGCGTTGAATGAATTCCCGAGAACTGTCGAATGGATGTCGATTATAGACACTTACTATATCTGCAAGGACCTCGAGGTAAGTAGTTTAGAAAATTTATTTTCTACCTTTGAATTACAAGAATCTAGATGTGCAAGAATAAGAAAGGACAAGGATCCAAACAACAACGTCGTCTTAAACACGAGAAAGGTCGAATCATATTCTGACCTCTCATCTTAAAGAAGATAAAAAAGCATACATGGTAAGAAATTTTTTAAAGTTTTTAAAATTAACAAATTTAACAAGTCATAGGCTAAGAAGCTTCCATGGAACAAGAGAAGGGTATGATGTTATAACTACGATGAGGAAGGACACATAAAAGAAAACTATTCGAAATTAAAAGGCAAAGATAAAGGATCAAGCAAGCCAAAACAAAGGAAGATCAAAGTAACATGGGACGAGTCATCAGAAGATTTAGAACTTGAGGAATATGTCAGACTAGCATTAATGGCGAGTCACCAAACAAAGAGCATCGATGAAGGAGAAGTTATATCAGAAGATAGCAGTAATGAAAAGGGAGAATTCAGCTTCATATTATATATGGTAAGTGAGATATGTCTTCTACCCCCTAATCAGTTATATTCTAGTACAACCTTAATGTCTAGATCAATGTACAAACATCAAGCCTAAAAATAATAAATTAAAAAAAAGTAAAATATTGATTTAAAAATAAAATTAGCTAATGCATGTCCATTAGAACTTTTTGACAAAGTTTAAATGAAAAATTCTAAATTAAAAGAAAAAAATATAATCCTTGAAAAATAATAATGCAGGTTCAAATTTTAAAAATTACAATAGACTTAATTGATATTTTATATTTCATAAGGGTTAAATTGTAAAAGTAGAAAGAAAATATATCCCACGAATTTTTTTAATAAATTTAGTAGGAATGAACTTATTTTAGGTTCCTAAATCATCCTTAGTCAAAATTAAATTAATTTTTATGCATACTCCAAATATATATTTAGCTTAATTTTAAAATTGCTTGCAAAATTTAATTGCTTCGTACACTTACTATTGATAATTTGGGTTGATTTTTTTTCTTGTGCAAAATAAAAATATTATCTACTCACAAAAATATTTTCAAAATTTTATTTTCAATATATTTATTTTTTAAAATACATTTTTTTAAAATATGAGTTTTAACAATTAAAAATATTTATAAAATTTATTTTTCAAAAACATAATTTTTTATGATCATAATTTTTTTTGTTAGAGTAAAAATTTATAGAATTTTTTAGATAATTATCTGATTTTTATAAATTTTTTATTGAAAAATGTAATTTAAAATTTAAATTTTTTTTAGATTAATTTTGAAAAACTTATTTTTTTTGAAAAATTACCATTATATTTTGCATATCTAGAAAAATCTATCAAATTTTTAGGATTTGAAAACTATTTTTAAATATTTATTTTTAAAAATAACTTTATTTGTTTAAAACTTTCTTTATAGTTAAAATAAAAAATATTTTATACTTGAAATTTTTATTACAATTTCAAATTATTATGATTATCATTTTCAAGAAATTTCAAGATTTTTTGATACATTACACTAATTTTTAAATTATGTTTTCAAAAACTTCTGATTAACTGATTAATAATTATTTATTTTTTTAATTTAATTTTTATAGAAAGGCATATAAATGATAATTCTGTCTTATATCTCTAGAAATATTTTCAATATTTTTCTAAACTATTTTTCATATTTTCCCCCTATTTTATTTTTGATATGATCAAGGGAGAGTTATATAGGGATTAAATTTAGGGAGGTTTTTTTTTTTAATTTTTTATTACAAAATTCATGCTTAAATTGTTATTTTATTTCACAAAATAAAATATCATGTCTTTGTTTATCCTAACTTTAACTCGGGTTAATACATATCAAAAAGGGGGAGATTGTCAATACTTTGAGATAGTTTTGATGTAATCAACCGAGTTAAATTAGGTTTTATTGTATTTGATCCTTGACTCTAAGTGTGCAAGAACTTAAGAACACAAGAAATTGAGTGGAAGACACATCTAGGGAGAAGAATGACATGGGAAGTGAGTCGACGAGCTTGGTGCATCCGAGGGACAAGGTGCTGCGGAAGAGTATACCAATGGACGAGAAGAACATGCACGACGCTTCCGAGGGACGAGAAGCTAGAGTGGAAGACTGCTCGAGGAGAATGCCGGAGTTGGGTTTGGATGAGCTCAACTCTGAATGGCCGAAGAATCACCCAAGTGACTAGAGTAGCAGCCGGACAAGTCAACACAAAGTTGACTTGTCCATGCGCCCGTACCAAGTCCAGACGCTCGGACTCCAGGCTCCCAAACCAGTCTGGGTGCCCGGATCACCTTGGGCCAGCACAGGAGTCCTTTCAGAGATGTTGCAACGAGAATAGAGTTTGGGTCCACGTTAGCAACACTCCAGGTGCCCGGGCGAGGATAAAGTATGATCATCAAGCCATTGAAGAGTCTTTATGAAGCAGATAAAGTGCACCGCTAGGGGCGCTCGGACCTGCTCCAGGCACTCGGAGTTGTCACATCAGCCAACGGATAAATTTGATCAGTAAACTATAAATAGAGCCCTGGTCCTAGGAATTAAGTACAACACTTGTACTTTCATCTATAAATTCTATTTTTCTGTTCATGCTTCAAGTTTCTGTAAGAGGCTTCTCCGCTTATACCGAAGAAGAATTCTAGTGAGCTACCATTACCTTGGATTAGTAACATCTCCAATTTAGGACTATTTCAGAAACCTAAATTGAGGCTTTGATTAGATCCTGATCTGAAGGACAAGGTCTAAGTCATAAATTAATCATATAAATATTGTGCTAACTTTATTTTGTTGGTTAAATATTATCGTGTTGGACTAACCTAACTTACAGGGCAAAAGGAGCAAAAAGGTCTCGAGTAAACAGTACTCGAGGCGCATTCAAGCATTGAAATGCGCCTTTGCATTGTTCATGGAAGGCGTCTTTAGTGGTATGGAAGGCACCTTCCAAGGGATAAAATTCATACTTCATCGTAGATAAGAAGCAACGAGTTTGGGATCAGATTTTACACTCTGGAGGTGCCTTTAAGGCTATGGAAGGCGTCTTCCACACCCTATAAAATACTGTCTCGACCAAACATTCAACATCAACTTCTGTACGAGCTCCTACGCACCCGATTGGCCTTCCAACTACTCCAGCTTCCTGTTGTTGCTCTATTGTGACTCTACTATGCCCGACTGTTACCGAGAAGATGTCCAAATACTAAGTTTAAGCCGACTTTCTACAAAAGTGTTTGGTAACAAAACTTAATTACTGTACATACTTTCTGTAAATGGAAAGTGTAGTTTATTACACTCTTCTGATTATTGTGTATTCGATCCCCTCTTCTGGCAGTTCCGAAAGAGGCTTTTGGTGGATTACTTATCGATAGGTCTGCGAAACCTTGCTTTTGGAGTAGGAGTCACCAAAAGCTCCGAACCAAGTAAAGCTACTTGCATTCATGGTTCTTATTTTTACTCTCTTTTATCTTTTATATTCTTATTTTTGTTGCACGTACTTTGATTTAAACTTAGAAAAATAAAATTTTTTTTTCTGAAAATCATGTGATTTACCCCCCCCCCCCCCTCCTCATGTGCATCTTGATCCAACAAGTGATATCAGGGCCAAGTTTTGCTCTGAATTGGTACAACCACCAATCAAGCCGGGGGGAACCATTGTTTTTCAGATTTTAATTTTTTTTTTTAGCTTATTTGAATTGGTAAAATTTATCTCTTCAAATAATTCTCTCTCATTCAATTTTTACTCAAAATTAGTGCAACACCACTTGAGTCGTAGACATATTTTTTCAAACACTACTAATTCAAGACCAAGTCTTGGTACCTCCTTCTAGTTTTCTTTTTCAGCAATCAAATGATCCAACTTGAGGGATTCAACACTGCTCATCCTCCTCTCTTCAACGGAAATGACTTTTCATACTAAAAGAAGATGATGGAAGTTTAATTAAAGACAAACATCGAGCAATAGTTCACCATCCGATGAGAGTACCGGGTGCCTGTAGACAAAACAGCAAAAGTACCACTCGATCTAGAAAGATGGAGTCCGAAAATAAAAAGAAAACCCAAATCGACTCCAAAGCGTTGAACATAATCCAGTGCGAACTCATAAAAGAAGAACAAAACTAAGTCAGCCCGCACGAGAACGCAAAGTAGCTATGGGACACGCTCATCGAGCTACACGAAGGAACTCCAAATTTGAAGGTAACAAAACACAACCTACTTCTTAATTCATTATTCAACATTAAAATGTAGAACGGTGAGGTTGTGAATCAACTCCACGCTCGAATCAAGAACATCCTAGCTCAACGGCCTTCACCTAATCGGACATCAACTCATATATCAAGACGTAATAAGGTACACTCTTAATTCATTTCCTCGAAACGCACTGTGAGCATCAATCATAGATGCCTATAAGGTTTCGAGGAACCACTCTAAGTTAAAATTAGATAAACTATTTTACGAACTTGAACTACATGAACAAACTAATGTGCCAAAGGTCAAGAAAGAAATTGTATTTCTTACAAGCACTTCAAAGGGAGCTAAACCCGAAACAGAAATTGAACCTGAGTCAGAATTAGATAAAGAAGAGCAACTGGTGAACATGGTAAGAAATATGTTCAGCAGACACAAGAAAAACTTCACCAAACTTGACATGAAGAAGATGTCCAAGTTGGCATCTAACAACCCAAAGGCGAACATCACCTACTACGGCTGCAATAAGAAGGGGCACTTAAACATGAATGCCCAAACAAACACAAGAACAAGAAGCAAAAGAAGGCACTAAATGCTATTTGGGATGAGTCTTCCTCGGACGGATCAAGAGAGATGAACTGAAGCAAGCTAGTTACCTTGCACTGATGGCAACTGGAGGTGAATCAGATCAAGAATAAGAATACGAGACGAGCAGCAGATCCACATCCGGTTCAAACGAACCAATTAGGGTAACATTTAATTACACTATATATATTTTTTAAAATTATTTCTTTCTTAAACAAAAAGTTAATAAAAACTAAGGAACACACTAAACTCTTTGATCCTGTCTGAGAGCTTGCGAGATGAAGCGCTGGGCAATGAGAGGTGGTGATGAACTATAACTCTGATGCCGGCGAATAGAGGAGGACCCGAGAAACCCACCGCGGACCTCACAAGAGCTTAGATAAAGGATAATAGATCCGAGAAAACTAAAGCAGATCTATGAACAATGCTTCGCAAAAATGAACTCCGGAAGGTACCCCCATGGAAAAGCGAGCTCTGATGAGGAACACCGTGGATCAGCGAAGGCTTGGCGGTCCAATGGATGATCTCTCCCCCTCCTGTGCACTATGAGACCAACCGACAAAGCGTTAACGACCTAAGACCGGGATGGAAATCCCTGGCTAGGCCCTCCGACGCTCAAGTCAATCTCTCAGAGAAGAAGAAGTACGAAAAAATGGGATTAGGGTTTGATTCTGATGCAATACATATGTTTGCATACCTGGCTAGTGGAGAGGATTCCCCTTTTTATTCCACCTCATCTAACTTCCACAGTCATGAGGTGGACCCTGGTTTGTTAAAGTTTGTTAAGAGATGACGTAAGCTGAAACTGTATTAATGGTTTAAGGAATCTTTTTCTTACCCCAGATATACCTTCTTTGTCATTTAGCATACTTGTGGAGACTTCTAGAAGCTATTTGCCACCAAATTAATTAAGCTGTCATATGATCACATATTCTTATAGTTCACCTATTACATACACTTGGTTAGTCACATAAATCTATTTTGTATATATGAGAAATATCTTCTGTTGTACTAATCTCAGCCGATATTCTACACTCGATCAGTTATTTATACCCGACTAGGAATCTACAATTATAAATATGCCATAAACTGTGCAAGGTTGAAGACCTTTATGCTCGATCTACTTTTCATGCTCGGTCGATTTATTGAGCTCGATCGATCATGCCTTATCAACCGAGATTAACTAGTCGGACGTATACAACCACTATTGCTCGATCGATCTTCCCTCGGTCGGTCGTATGCTAAGGGTTGTGCAAGGCTAAATGCCTCTGTGCTCGATCGGTCTGTCGAGCCCGGTCGATCATGCCTTATCGACCGAGATTAGTCAGTCTGACGTATACAACCACTATTGCCCGGTCGATCTTCCCTCGGTCGACCATATGCTAAGGGTCATGCGAGACTAAATGCCTCTGTGCTCGGTCGATCTATCAAGCCCAGCCGATCATGCCTTATCAACCGAGCTTAACCCGTCGAGCGTATATAAGCATTCTGGACATCTTAAGGTTAACTGCTTCTACGTTCGGTTGGTCTCTTCCACTTGGTCGGTCTTTGCCTGCCAAACTCATATGCTTGGCTGATCTATTGCGTTCGACTGGTCTTTGCCTGCCAAATGCGTAGCAACAGTCTTACCTGGCCACACTTTTTTCGGGTGGCTTACTATATCTTTATCGTGCTCTTTTCAACCCTCCTTGTCCTTATTGCCCCTTTGTCTCTCCTACAAAGGATCCACTTATCATAACCCGTATCACTCCTTCTTAAGGAAAATAGCATCCTTAAGGAACAACTGATCTTGATCTCATCAACTGACCAAGTTCAAGATAGAAAATTCGCTCAAGCTACAAATCTTGAGGAAGAAAATTATATCCTAAAATGTCAAGTTGAAGAGTTAAGAGAACAGTTGAAAAAATTTACCTTAGGATCCAAGTATTTGAATATGATACTTGGATCTCAAAGAGATATGTACAATAAAATCAGACTTGGATACAAGTCCAACTCTATATTTAAATCATTTTTAACAATAACTCAAAACTCAAAATTAACTAAAGTTTGGATTCCGAAAGTGTGTCCACCCACGCAAGTAGGACTCAATCAATACTATGTACCAAAAAATAAAATTCACTCTATATATCAAAACAAACCAAATAAATTACTCTTAACCTCAAAAATTAAAACCTCAAAAATAAATTCAAACCTAAAGAATAAAATAAATAAACCTAAATTAAACAAAAATAAAATTAATTTAAACTCAAACTATAACCAAGTCTATTATAATTATAAAGCAAATTGACGCAAGCCTAAAACCTAAATCCAAAGTCCAATAATTCAGGGGAAGGCTCCAAACTAGTTAGCACCTCCAAAATAATAACTTACTCGGCTAGGTAATTAGGACTAACATAAATAGGGACAAAAGTTTAACTTGATAAATGGTACTGGAGAAATTTTGGATGATAGTAGGTTAGGGAAGCTCTGCCTATGTATGTCTAGGAAGATATGACTTCGACCTGGTGTATTTGACTTAGTGAACTAACTGAAGTTATCCCTTACTAATCTTAACTCGTTAGACTAAAGTTTTATATTAAGTTCAATAGATAGGACTATTTAAAAAATTTTGAAAACGTGGTTATTCTAATGATGTCCAAGTAACTCATCACAACGTAAAAGGTTATCCAAAGAATGTCTATTTATTGAACCCAAAGCTAAACTTGAATCTAACACAAGTTAAACCAAACCCTTAAATTCAACCTAACTCAACTCACAAAATTATAGGATTCCCTGATTGAAAATATAGATCGGGTGAGATGAATAGGATTCAAAGTTAAATTAAAATTAAAATTAAATTAAAGTTAAATTCAAATGTAAATTTAATTCAAATTTAAATTAAATTAAATTTAAAATTAAATTAAATTAAATGTAAATAAAAAATAAATTTAAAAACGTAACAATCAAAATTAAAATTAACTTAAAATAAAAATAAAAATAAAAATCAAACTTAAAAATTTAAAAACTTAACAATTGAAATTAAACTTAACTTAAAATTAAAAATTTATACATAAAAATTAAATTTAAAAATTAAAAAATTTAAAACTTAACAATCAAAATTAAACTCAACTTAAAATTAAAATTAACATTAGAACTTAAATTAAGAGATTAATTAAAAAATAGAAAAAAAAAAAAGGGCCGAAGATGCCTCCTATACATTCGGAGGCGCCCTCAGAAGGGCGGAAAATTTCCCACCCCAATCGACTGAAGGTGCCTTCAGTCAGTTCTAGGCGTCCTCCATAACTCATGGAAGGCACCTTCCATCAGGCTGAAGGCGCCTTCAACCCGACTTTTCACAGCGAACAAAGCTAAGCTCTGTTCACGTTTTCTTCTCGTTCAAGGTGCCTTCCAGCAGTGAATCTCCACCATCTTCTTCCTCTTTTCCTCCCAAACATCAACAATGCCTCTTAGGTACCCGGCCTCTAACTAGATCTACATAGTCATTTCCTTATGCCTTTGTTTTTAAATGTCTACTTTAGGAAATGACGTAATGTTATTCCATCACAGCCTAGTTCCAACAGTACCCCCTCTACCGATGCTAGATTTCCCACTAAGCGACTTAGGCTATATTTTTTACAGTATTCATATATTGCACTTAAATATAGGTTTTTGAGTAGGTCGTTCTTCACCCGATACTATACCCCAATCATAGAGGTTATTGACTATTATCAGTTAGATAGGCTAGTTTATTGTAGTCATTCAGTAAACTTATATTGGTGTGCCCAGTTCTATAACAACCTAGTTAAGATTGACGACCTGACATACTCCATTAGAGTTGGTGGGAAGGACTTTAGCTTCTCCCCCACTCTATTGTATGATAGCTTAGGACTTAAGAGGTCCGTCTATCCATTTTTGTGTTACCCTAGTAGGGATTTGCCATTTGGCAAACTCTACTCCCACATTACATTGGATATTATCCATATGTACTTTTTGGGAGAGGAGAGACTACCTACTGTGATTGACTTTAGGTCGCTCTCTCTTAGGGTTCAGGATTATGTCCTGTATCGAGTCCTGACTACCTATATTTTGCCGATCACATATCAAGATGTTGCAATGGTGCGACCCTCCCACTCCTTTTTGTATGCACTATGCAGTGTCTAGACTTCAATATTGTATTACACATGTTTCATAATGTCGTTCATGCATCTAGTCTTGTCACTAGGCAACAGGTTATTATGTCCTATTGTTACATTTTGACATACATATTTTTTACCACAGGGGTAGATATGACCCAGGGTACGTCCACTTCCCTTAGCGCATATGACAAGATTGGTCAGCGTCAGTTTGCATTAGTGTATATAGACATCACCGCTTAGGAGAGTCTGGCTTGGAGAGTAAGACCGTAGCCAGACATTCCAGGCGAGGCCGACGATAATTTTCCACCGATCATTCTAGTAGAGGGGGGAGGACTTGCCGATATTTACAGTTAAGGAGCTCTTTGGACCTCTTCCGACCCAACCCTCGACCTCGACCCAGCTCTCGACTTTGCTATCCGTCGAGAATCGACTTGCTCAACTTGAGGAGTCTTCTGCATAGATCCAGCAGTCAGTGTTGGACGAATTCAATGCTATTCAAGGAGAGATGACCACCGGATTCTCCTCTCTCTGAGAGGAGATGACCACCAAATTTTAGCAGATTCTTCGAGCTTTGCGAGCACCTGAGTAGCCCGCACCTCCACCTACTGATGATGACCAACCCTGATTATTTTTCATACATTGTTATCCATTGTATATTTGGTTGACTTGAGATTTATACAGTTATCTACTATTTGCCCATTTATTTGGATAATCTAGGAAAATCCATGTTAGATTAGGACTGCTATTTTCAAAATAGTTTTCAAATAATTTGTAAATTCTAGGGATTTTTTATTTTCTAAAAATTCCCATTTTCTTAGTATTTTAAATATGTTTTGTCCTTAGACTAGATCAAATCTATAGAAAATATATTCTTATATATCTAGATATTGAGCATCTCATAAATACACTTGGTCTACCTTGATTGTGTATTCAAAAATTTAGAATGGCATAAGATGTATAGGCCTATTGCTTAAACTTAAGATACTTACATCAGTGCATCAACACAAGTCTGGGTGAAAATATCAAAATCATAGTGATTAAGTTAAGTGATCCACTTTAATCAAACACTAAATAGATACATTAACTTAACTTGACCAATCAAATAAACATTGTTATCTTCTTATAGTAAGTTAGTAACTAACGGTTAGACATTTAAGGACTTATTTTTTTAGATGAATATTTTTAAATATATCAAGTTTAGGGAAAGGAAATTTGAAAATGATTTTCAAAATAGTTTATTTCCTTACATGTTGCAAATATCACGTTTAAAATTGCTTTATTTTGCAAAATAATTTCAAAAATACTTTTCAAATCCTTTACAAAAATTCTTATTTTTTATACAAGTGCTTTTCCACTTTTGAAAAATTTATCTTTAAAAATACATACAAAACTCTTTACAAATTTTTAAAAGAAACTTTGAACGATTGAAATTTCAAAACGTACTTTTCAAACAAACTATCTTTTTAACAAATCTTCTTGAATTTATTTGTACAAAATGTTTTTGTTTTGCAAAGTCAAAAAGTTGAAAACTATTTAAATGAATTCTACTACTTTCAAACTAGTTCTACTTAGCAAAATATCTTTGACAACACTTTAACTTATTTTACAATATTTGTGCAACATATTTTAAGTGTTTTAAAAACTATCTGCAAAATGATTTCTAAAACTTCTTTCATAATTTAAGTTTTACAAAAAGGTTTGATTTAGAAACTTTCAACATTTTAAATTAACAACGTTTTAGTTTTTTTCAACGTTTTAGAAATTTTCAACATTTTGAAAACTCTTTTGAACCGTTTAAAAATTTCTTTAAAAAATTATATTAACTACTTCCTCCTCTCAAACCTACATATTTGTGTTGGGAATTTTTCCTAAAGTTTTATTACATTCTGTTATGCTTATCTGTATTGTTTTTGATAAATGTCAAAGGGGAAGAGTAAGGGTTAGTAAGAAAAAGAGAAAAAGAAACTAAATTTAAATTTAACCCTAAAATGATCATGCCTTTACTATTTCACTCCTGCTTATCGTTTCTTAACTCTAATCCAGGTTGTCATTGCATCAAAAAGGGAGAGATTGTTGGTGCAATTTGTACTGATGGTTTAACTCAAGTTTTAACGAATGACAAGTGAGTTAAGTTAGGTGTTTTGTGATCTAATACATTTACCGAGTGCGTAGGGTTAACTAACTTGGCAGAAAGTCCAGTTGAGATGTTCGATTCCTGATTAGCAATCGGGATATTTAATTCCTGATTGGAAGGAAGTCCGGTAGGGATGTTCGATTCCTGATTGACGGTTGGGATGTTCTATTCCCGATTAAAAGGAAGTCCAGTTAGGATGTTCGATTCCCTATTGGTTGAAGTCCGAATGTGTGATTCCAGAAGGAAGACTCGGATGTTAGATTAATGATTGTAAATTGGGATGTTCGATTCCTGATTGGATGAAGTTCAGATGTATGATTATGGAAGGAAGACCGAGATATTCGATTCCTGAAGTCCGGATGTGTGATTCCATAAGGAAGATCGGGATGTTTGATTCCCGATGGGTTCACTCGACACTAGGTAAGTAAAGGTAAGTCACTGAAGGAGAGTGACTAAGTGAGGACGGGTCCCAGTTGAAGGCACAGTAGGCATCAACCCAATTTAGGTCTATTTCATAAATCTAGATTGAAACTCTGACTAGATCCTGGTCTGAAAGACAGGGTCTAAGTCATAAATTAATCATATTAATATTGTGTTAACTTTGTTTTACAGGTTAAATATTATCATATTTGACTAATCTAACTTGCATGACAAAAGCAGTAAAAAGGCCTCGGTTGAACAGTACTCAAGGTGCCTTCAAGCATTGGAAGGCGTCTTTACACTGTTGATGGAAGGTACCTTTGGTGCTATGGAAGGCATCTTCCAATGGATAAAATTTAGACTTCGTCACAAATAAGGAGCAACAAATTCGGGATCAGATTTTACACTCTAGAGGCACCTTCGAGGCTATGGAAGGCTTCTTCCACACCCTATAAAAGACTGTCTCGACCAAGCATTTAACATCAACTTCTGTACGAGCTCCTAAGCACCCGATTGTCCTTCCGACTGTTCCGGTTTCCTGCTGCTACTCTACTGTGACTCTACTATGCTTGACTGTCACCGAGAAGCTATCCAAACATCGATCCCCTCTTCTAGTAGTTCTGAAAGAGATTTTTAATAGATTACCTATCGATAGGTCCGCGGGACTTGGGTCTTAGAGTAGGAATCACCGAAGACTCCGAACCAAGTAAAATCGCTTGCATTTGTGTTTCTTATTTTGACTTTCTTTTTTTGTTGCACGTACTTTGTTTTCAACTTAGAAAAACAAATTTTCTTTTTGGAAATCACGTGATTTACCCCCCCCCCTCCCTCGGACGACGTGCATCTCTATCCAATAGAATCGAGTCGAATAATATAAAAATATTAATATTTAAGTTTGAGCTCTAAAAAATATATATGATATTCGAAGCTCGATTTGAAGCTTGAAAATACAAATAGTTTTAGCTCGAGCTCGATTTGAAATAAAATTCGAGCTCATATTCGAAACTTGATTTGACCATTTTTAAATTATAATTCAAATTCAGCTCAAATTATTCAAACCTTAATCTGCGTATATTTAAGTTAAAATTGTTTTAAAATAATTAGAATTTGATTCGAGTTCAGCTCATGAGGCTAATGAATAATCGAACAAAATAGTATAGATTTAAATTTGGCTGAAAAAATATTTGAATATGTTTGAATTAGGTTTGAATTTGATAATTTCGAATACGAATCGAATATTTTTTAGATCAACTCGAAAAACTCACAAACGGGCTCGATTCATATGCACCCTTAGTCCTCACCAACAACACTTATGCACCCTTAGTCCTCACCAACAACACTCTAGACAAATGCTAATCAATCCATAAGTCTCGAGAGGTTAATAAATGGACTATTGAACTGAGTGAATATGATATTTAATACCAGTCCTGAGAAATCATATTATCTTAAGGCTTGGCAAATTTCTTGAGTGAAACTCCTTGTCAACAATCAAAAGAAACATGGAAGATTTTTATAGATGGATCGTCTACCCGACGAGGCAGCAATGTCTGGATCTTGTTAATCTCGAGGATATGCTCCAGCTTTCCGTGATATTCGCAATGTTTCTAGGATTCCGGCAGCCAGGGCGGTGGCGGTGGCTTCTTCGTCCAGCACGGCAGATGGCGCCGGAAGCCACGAAAGCGGTAGGCAACGTGCGGGAGCAGGATCGCTCCCTCCCCATCGCTAACATCATTCAGATCATGAAGTCCCCGCCAATGCCAAGGTCCCCCCTCCTCCAGACATTCCATCAACCAGTTTGCTTGCTTGCTCTTCTTCCGCATCTGCCATGGGTACAGATGCCATCGTGCACCACATCCTCTCTAGTCTGAGCAACGCTCGCGACGTCGCCGCCTGCGCCTGCGTCTCACACTGCTGGAACGAGGTCGTGCCCTACACCCCCTCCCTCCACTTCCCTGCAACTCCTTGGACGATGCTTCTTATCTTTTCAACCCGTCGCTGCTCCCCTCTCATTGGCTTCGGTTCGATTGACTCAAAGCCACTCTTGTTGTAGCTCTAGCCATGGCTGCCCAATTCCAAACCCTTCTCCTGTCTTCCTCCTCTTCTCGCCCTTTCCACGCTGCCTTCCTAGCCCACCCCCTCGGTCGCTCCCTTTCGACCTCAGCGCTCGCCCCATGAGCAATCGCTACTACAGATCAGAGAACCCTGCATCAGGTGCGCACTAGTGTTGTGCTTCATATTCATCATCCTTATCTTCAGCTTGCTATACAGCAGCTAATATTTGTTGTTTGGTTGGGATAAAGCAAATTTCAAGGAAAGTGTATCTTAAGAGTAATCATTTTTTATCTGAATTATTTAGTGCCTGGTACACAAGCATAAACCAAGCTATCCGAGTACATTGGGCAATTGCTATGACAAGTAGCTTCACTCTTTTGTGGAGTGATTTAATTAAGCCTACATTATTCTTCATAAATTCTCCATTCTTTGAATGTTTATTGTTTTAATAAATGATTGGCCTAAGGTAGATCACTTGATTTCTGATAGACATATCTCCACGCTCTCTGCCCTGCTCTTCTCTTATTCTTCCCTTTCTAGCCGACCAAAGCTCTTTATGGTGTTCAGTAATTGTTTGTTTTTAACTTTATATTCATCCACTGCCACCATGGGAATCATAGTAGACTATGATCTAAGTGATGTTTGGGTCTTATATACAGTTATTTACATTAATTATTGTTTAGAAGATAATATTTTGGGGGGAAAAATATGTCCACAACATCCAGATACATATGAGATCTCAGAAATTGCTAACTTTGTGGAAAACTAGAGATAAATGAGATGTTTTATGGTATGCCACTGTTGTTGTCACATGCAGAAATTTGCCTTTGCTGGAAGCATCTAGGATGCATTAGCTCCAAGAACACTGCAGCTTGGTTAAAGCCTAGTAGATACTGGTGATTTAATTCAAAAATATCACATATTTCATATAACAGGCTTGGATAAAAATTTCCCCGCTTATGGAATCTAATGTTCACTTCTACTTAGTAATCACAAATTTGAAATCTAGAGAAATCTTGTATTTTCCTCATAGATCAGAAAATACCCTCATGATCCTTTATGTAACAGGTACAATGAGAAAACTGAAGGAGCTTATGCTCAAAGGTGATAATCACATCTGTAAAGATTGTAGTGCTTCAGATCCAAAGTGGTCGTAAGTACTTGCATCCTGCCGTGAAACGAATAAGAATATGGGAATAATTTGGAACATTTGAAACTGAAATTTACATTGAGGTGTAATGACCTTTTGCCGTAGTTAATTGATAGGAAGTTGTCCTCTTTTAAGGAAGCTTTTCATTTCACAATTTTCTTTATATTCCAAGCTAGTACAACATTACTGACTTGGCAAAGTGTTAATTTATGAGACTGATTAGATAGTAAATGAGTTCAACAAGCAGGCCGGTACTGATGTCTTATAGTCTAACCTGAATTCGTCATTGCAATTTGTAGGTAAACGAATATTGGTGTTTTTATATGCTTAGAGTGTAGTGATGTTCACAGGCCTCTTGGTACAGATATATCAAAGGTACTATTTGATATTCCAATATGTTACATATGGATATTTAATTCATTGCCTTTACACTTGACATTCCATTGTAAGTCGACATCAGCATTAACATTGAATCAATAACCTTTTTTAATGGCAAAACATTTCATGCATCAACTCTATGAAATTTCTCCCCCTAGCCTTTTTCAATTTTTCTCATGCAAGTAATTGGCTTGATAGAAGGGGAGCCTTAGCTCAACGGTAAAGTTGTTATTTTGTGATCTAATGATCATGAGTTCGAATCTTGAAAACAACCTCTTGCAAAAAGCAGGATAAAACTGCTTACAATAGATCCTTCCTCGGGACCCCGCATGACAGGAGCTTCGTGCACCGAGCTATTTTTTTTTTTAAGTAATTGGCTTGATAATAAGATCCCTACTAGCATAGCCTTTTGAATGTCATTTGTGTCATTTATTTGTTCTATTTTTATGTACATGGCATTCAACTTTAGATGGTGTATACTGGTTTTTTTATCAAGGAATTTGAAACTTACTGTGCACAGTTTCCAACTTATGTTATTCAGAGGTTGTTTAAATATCCAATGTCTCACTTGACTCTAAAAGTCTTCCAAACAAGTCTTTGAGATTGCTTTCCTCTCCTAGTACGTTTTGTTCGAAAGAGCTGCCCCTAGGGTGGAACCAATTGCTTATCCTGCTAAAGAGACTATTGCTTTTGCGAAATTTCAATTGGATAGATTGGGATATTTTGTGTTAAAATACTGTGTCGCTTCTAATTTCACTTGCTTTTTCACCTCTTGAACTGTTGAAATTTAGGTGCTGCCTTTGACATTAGAAGAATGGACTGAAAGCGACATTGATTCCATGATTGAAGTGGGCGGCAATACATATGCCAACTCAATATATGAGGCTTTTCTTCCTAAAGGGCATCGAAAACCTAAACCAGATTCAAGTAATGAGGAACGAAGCAAATTTATTTGGTAATTATTTCAGTGTTTCTCTTGAAATTGGTTACTAAAGATCAAACTCTTTGTTTCTTTGTAGGTCCAAGTATGAGTTGTAAGATTTCCTAAAACCAAGTTTGGGTATATCCTTCAAAACATATGAATTCAAGGGATTTAGATCACAAGCATCGACCCTAGGAAGACAAACATTCAAAGAAGTAAATAAAGTGAATTCGTCTACTCCTATGTGGTTGTCTAAGGGTCGTGTACATTATGATATACATTTTTAAGTTGTATTTAGATATTTGTAGATATATTTTTGAATGAAGTTGGTCAGACATGTCTACTTTTGAACTTGTGGATTTTATTTGTTTATTTCAACACTTTATTTGAGTCAATATAAGTTGGATTTCATTTTTAATTTTGTAGATATTTTATGGTATATTTGTTCAATTGGGTGAAGTTAATTTTTTTTTTCTTTACTATTTTATAAAACTAGGTAGAAGTAAAAGAAAATATTTATTGCATCACAATATAAAAATTGTGAAGTCATATAAATAATTTATTTCGTCAATTAATGTAACTTGTGAAGTCATATATACTCAATTATTACGATCTTTTTTATTTTAAAATTGGTCCAATTTTGAATCGATTACGGATTGGATAAAGATTTTGGTATTTTTATGGTGAAGTAATAATTGACCCTTTTATTTTACGTTCTTATATTTCAATAATTGTCTATCTATTATTTCATTGAATATGTCAAGTCTATCAACCAAATTCATATAGTGTATCTCTACCCTCGATTCCTCAATTAAATTTCCCGCATTCACTCCTCAATCAAATTTTTTGTCTTTAACTTAGGAACTGGAGCTTGTCATTGCACCCCCGAGAAGTTGATTACATCTCCATCCAAGATTACAAGAAAAAGGCAGGGAAACACAACTTGGGATTCAAAAAGTGTCATTGCATTTTTTTTTTAAAGGTTGGTTACATTAGTTTCGGAGTGCAAGACAAAGATATCAAAGGAAGCAGAACTACTCTAGGTTGGCCAAGTTTAGGGACGTAAATGGGTCGAATCGAGCCGAACAGTATTAAGCTCGAGCTCGACTCGTTTAAGTTATATTCGGGCTCGAACTCGGCTCGAGCTCGAATCGAGCTTTTATCACAAGGCTCGAACTCGGCTCGTTTTAGAATTATCAAGCTCGCAAACAGTTCGAGCTTGACTCGTTATTAGTTTGATTATCAAAGTTAACGAGTCTAACAAGTTAAACGAGCTCGGGCTCGTTTTCGGGCTCGTTTAGAACTTGTTTTAGAGCTCATTTTTCGGCTTATTTTAAAGCTCATTTTAATGCTCGTTTTATAGCTCGTTTTTTTGGCTCGTTTAGAGTTCATTTTTTTTTCTCGTTTTAAGGCTCGTTTTTTTGGCTCGCAAGCATATAAACGAACATGTTCGTGAGTTCACGAGCCGAATATCCTTAAGCTCGAGCTCGGCTCAATAAAACTATTGAGCTCGAAATCAAGCTCGAGGTCGGCTCGATAAGATAAACGAACGAACTCGAACGAGCTTTTTACCAAATCGAGTTCCAAATAGCTCGCGAACCGTTTGGTTCATTTACATCCCTAGCCAAGTCAGTCTTGAGGGCATCCTAAAGAATCTTCTTCATGCTGATAATGGGAGGAGGTTGTTAGTGTGTGCACATATGTGCCAAGACACTCCTTATGTATTTTGTGGCTAATTATTTAATAAAGGAAAGAATTTATCATTAATTATTTATTTTTCTGTACGTATATGATTAATGATAAAGTCTCATAGATTAATGGGTATATTAATCTGAAAATAGTCCTTGATCATATAGATATTTAAAGGGAACATGGATATCTAGATCAACGCTGAGTATGACTAGGTCGAGATAAACCAAGGGATGGATATCTAAGTTGTACTTGGGGGTGCCTTGAGTTTAGAGGTATACTGGACAAGACCCGCTCAAGAGAAGACCACATATTAAGCATCATTGGTTATTCCTCTTATGAACGAGTATAACCGATCTTTTGACTTAAGACCTTCATTTATTCTATGCATGGAGTTATGTGCTTTGACGTCATTAAAAGTAGTCTTTAATCGGATTGTGATTAATACGGTAGTTGGGTGTATGACAAAGCGTAGAGAGAATAGTGTTGGGTCAATAAAGGATTCATCGCTCTCTTGGATTATGAGTTAACATCCTGGCCACTTGATAGAGATATTAGTGACTCGAAATCCATGGTCATGGGAGGAATGATTTATCATTCAAGAGGAGTCTATTATATCTTGGAAATCAAGTAAAATAATTAATTTGGTAATGATGCATAATGTATCGAATTAATTGAGATGTAGGCTTACATGAAGAGATTGAATTACACAGTAATCGGTTCATGGTGATTTACAGTTTATGACTGATATTAATTTTATCGCGTTACGTGACTAAAAACTGTTGCTAGATGGTTACCTTAGTCTGTGTATGGATTTACACTACCTTCGTGTATAAAACTTAGAAAGTTGCACGCATGACACATAGACATGAACAATGGTATTGGAAGCTAGTCGAGATCAAGATCAAATATGGATTTATTTGATACAAAGAAAATAGAATTTGAATAGTCATAATCATGATGATTAATGAAGAATTCGAATAGTCATCATAATGATAATTAATGGAGAAGTTGAAGAGTCATCATAATGAAGCTCATAAATGAAGAATTTATGGAGAATATAACTCTTCATCTTCCTAATTAACGAAGATCATAAATGATGAATTTATTGAGAACTTAACTTTTCGTATTCCTTGGAGGCTATAAGTAGCCATCCTCGGAAAGATTCAATAGCAGAATTTGTTCTCTCCATTTCTCCCTCATCAACTTCTTCATTTTCTTCCACCGGAAGAGATCGATAGTGCTTCTAAGTCTTTGTCGATCCAAGATGCTAGCACCTAATAGATCTTGTCAAGTTCGTGATCTAGTACGCGTGGATATCGCTAAAGGAGTCACACGTGGGCTATTATATGTCAAGTGATATCATTCAAACTTATCAAGAACTTGATGTATGTTTTTATGTTATTATGTGTAAAACTATATGTACCATGAAAAGATCCATGATTCATTATATCAGCTGCGCTCCGAACCCAACAGAGGTAGGTCGGCAGGTAGACTACTCCCAACCTCTTGTAATTGATTAAGAGCCTTGTCTGCCCTATGTTGGAGCATCTTCATAACACGACCGCTGAGTAGATTGTAAAATTCTTGGAAGGGCAAGAATTCCTTTCTCTTGATTGTCCAATGCTCCACTTCCTTGGCCAGATATGCTTAGTGTGAGGCGTTACTAGAGACGAAGGGTTCCCCTTTGTTACTCCTTTTGCTGCAAACGCCAAGGAGACGAAGGGACGTCCTTTCCCCTTCTTCTTCCTCAGGCTTCCTATAAAAGCAGCGTCCAAGCGCATATCCAAAGAAGGAGAGAGCAGTGGGTGCGAGCGACTAGTGTTGCGAAGGTGATCGGAGAGCGTAGCCGTGAGGTAATCATGTGCGAGCAAAGGAGAACATCCAACGACTGGGATTTGGCTCATGAACCTTGAAGTACTTTCCAATTGCTCCTTGATCGTGCTTCCGACAGCGGCAACCTCTTCGTCGACTGACGGCGTCTTCAGTTGCGAGATCTTCGGGAGATCACTGTGAGTGATTTTGTTTTGCTTCGTTTTAGTTTTCATGTTCTCAAATTACTAACAATGGTATCACGAAATCATGGTTTTGAAAGCATGAAAATCGGTGTGAGAATAGCTTGCTGTTTTTTTTTTCTGTCGCGAAGAAGATGAATAGTGCACGTTTTTTTTTGTTTTAATCGATTGTTCAATCGATTCAAATATTTGAATCGATTGAATAAGGAATTAAATTGATTCAATTGACGGCACAGTGCCATACTCATGTGTTGAATCGATTCATGAATCGATTAGAAAAAAGGGGATGAACAGTGCTCATTTGACAAAGCACAGTAAAGAATTTTAAAAAAAAAACGTGTATAAAAACTAAAGAGTGCATGCATGTTTTTTTTCTTTGCTTCTTCACGATCATGCACAGTAATTAATATTTAATTAAATATTTATTTACTAATTAATAATACATACCTATATGTATTTAATTAATTAAAATAAATAAATATTTAATTAATTTGTGATTCAATTTACTGAAAATGGAATCCTACCAACTTGTCATATCAAACTCAAGTCTGGTTTAAATTATTAGTTGATTTAAGCAGACCAGTTTGATTCAATAATACTTGAAGCTGGTTCAAATTATTTGTTGGTTTAACCAGTTCAGTTTATTATTGAATTAATTGGGGTAAGTTTGATTACAGAAGTTGGGCTGATCAAATATGACCAGATTAGTTCTGTTGTGTCGAATTTGATCATAAAGATTAGATTTGTTCTAAAGGGTCAAACTTAATCCAATGAGCAATTGGACGAATCAAACGAACCTAAGTTTGATCAATAATTCTGAGATTAACTCAAATGGGCTTAAATGATAACAGAACATAGATCCAATTAGATTAGTTCTAATGAGGACAATAAACTAAGTTTAACATCTGGACTCCTGATTGACTAGTCTAATGGATCAGTCGACTTAAACTCCTGAAAATCAAGAAGATTTATTTTTCTTAATTTATAATGATGGTATGCCTGTGTAAATTGAATTAAACTGGTTTTGTACTGGTTAGTCGATTTTGTACTGACTTATTTAAATTCAATTTTTCAGATGGCACGAACGATTACCACATTGACTCATCGCGAAGTGCGGCGAAGCAAGCTCCGAGAGGAGATTCAGGAGATAGAGTATAAGTCTTCTTATGGAGTCGACAAACAAATTAGACGGCTGGATAGACTATTTTGGAAACTTGAGCAAGAAGAGTTTCCAGTCCTGGCCAGTTATAGGATCTGGGCATTGATGCATTCATTGCCAGAGTATCCCAGGATAATAGCAGACTATGTATGAAGGTGTCATGAAGGGCACGTCACATATTTAGTACTGTGTGAGGAACTACTTCACCATATGGGTGAAGAAGTGCCTGAAGAGTCTGAAGAGGACCAGGAGATGCTCGAGGAAGATCCAGAAATGGATCTGATGGAGAATCCTGAAGCTGCCCCATCTGAGATTATCCCAAATGAGTCCAAGTTAATAGGGATAGTGTTGGCTGCTATACTAGTGTTTATCCTAGTGAAAGTAGTGCTAGCTTATCTAGTTTATTAATGTTCTGTTTATTGTCGTTATATACGAACAGTGTAAGCTCATCTAGTTTTTGAGTCATGTAATAATTTCTGTTGTTTTGTACGAACAGAATTATATAATGAAAAGTTATGTTATATGTTAACAAACTTGGAAATGATTAGTTCATTTCATGATATAATTTGTTCATATATCCATATGATTAGTTCATATGAAAAATGATTAGTTCATTTTAATAATGATTCCTTCATTAGATGGGATGTGTGTAATATGATTGATCAGTGTTGACTAGATTAGAATATACAAATGATGAGTGGAAACAATGTTATCACTTGATTTTATAAACTAACTCTAATTTACACTGAGTCAATAAATAATTACACATATATAAATTACAGTGAAATAATAAATAATTTGTTTATTTATGTAGATCATGGAAACTAAAAATATCATAGTTGAACCCGATAAAGGTGAAAAATTATATGGGGATAACTACAAAATCTGGCACCTCAAGATACAATACGTTCTTGAGGAACAAGAAGTTCTAGAGGCTATAAATAAAATCATGAAAGAACCAGCTGATGATTCTACAGCACAGAACAGACGTGACCTTCATGCCTATAAGGCATGGAAAAGGAATGACTCCATTGCTAAGGGTATATTAATTAGTTCAATGGTGGATGACCTGGTATTTGAATATGAGCCATTACCATCGGCTCATGCTATCTAGGTAGCCCTTAGAGAGAAGTACAGTGGAGTCAGTCTGAGTAAGCTCTGTCAGCTAACTATTAAATTTGATAGCTGTAAAAAGCGCTCGAATGTTACCATGGCCCAACATCTCAGGGAGATGGGTAACATGTTTCGAGAGCTTAAGACTGTTGGTTATGCGTTGACCGATGAACAATAAGTTCAGGCAGGCATTCGTTCCCTTCCTGATTCTTGGGAAACGATGAAACAGAATCTGACCCATAGTGAGAGTATCAAGACTATCACTGATGTCTCACGCCATGTGGAACTTAAGGCGGAGAGGGTTGAATCCGCAAGGATTTCTGGTCAAGATTTTGTAGCTGAAGGTTCTGGTTCCAAGAATAAGAACAAATGGTTCAGGAAAGGAAAGGGAAAGGGAAAGGAGGCTAATACTAATGTTGTGAAAAACCAAATCAAGAAGAAAGGAAAGAAAAATGGGCAAAAACCTAGGAGCAAGTTGACCTGCTTCAACTATGGCAAGAAGGGTCATTTTGTTCGGGAGTGTGTTGAGCCTAAAAAGATAGATCCATTTTTGTCTTCTTTCCATGAGCAATATGTTGCAAGTACAGTGTTGTTAGCCGATTCGTATCCTCTGTGGATTGTAGATTCAAGAGCAACGAACCACGTAGCTCATGATCAAGCTACATATGTGGAGTATCGTCGGGTACTAGCTGACAAGAAATGGATATATGTAGGAAACAATGCAAGAATTGAAGTCAAAGGAATTGGCACTTGCAAGCTCAACCTACGTGGTGGAGGCACCTTGTTTCTACATGATGTCCTGTACGCTCCTAAGATTCGACGGAATCTGATTTCCGTTATTTGTCTTCTTGATTTAGGTTACAATATAAATTTTTATAGTCATTGTGTGGAACTTCGAATTAATTCTGTGTTAATTGGGTATGGTTATATAACAAATGGTTTTATGGTTCTTGATGTAGAACCAAATAATAATGATGGTTGTTTTTCAAACATTGCTCTTACTAGTAATACTGATGTTAATGATGAAATTTGGCATGCTAGATTGGGACATATAGGACAAGAACGAATGAATAGATTAGCTAAGGAGGGTCTATTAGGCACTCATGCTAAGATTAACTTGTCTATATGTAAGCATTGTCTTGTGGGAAAGACGATTAGAGTAAGGCTATTAGGGTTGAATCGCCATTGCAATTAATTCATTCGGATATTTATGGTCCAATGAATATGAAGGCTAGAAATGGGAGTTCTTATTTCATTACATTTATCGATGACTTTACACGTTTTGGTCATGTGTATTTGATTTCTCACAAATCTGAAGCATTGGATTGCTTTATTCGTTACTTGAACGAAGTTGAGAATCAATTGGAACGTAAGGTTAAAACCTTGCGTACTGACCGTGGAAGAGAATATTTGTTTGATCAGTTCAAGACAATATGTAATGAGAAAGATATTATTAGACAGCTAACTATCCCTAGAACTCCACAGCAAAATGGGGTTGTTGAAAGAAGAAATAGGACTCTTCTTGAAATGGTTAGGTCTATGATAGCGTAGGCTAATTTGTCAATCTCCTATTAGGGAGATGCATTATTAGTTGCGACCTATATACTTAACAAAGTGCCTTCAAAGTCAGTTTCATCTACCCCACATGAACGTTGAACGGGCAGAAAGCTGGATTTAAGTAATCTGAGACCTTGGGGGGCAGCTGCCTACGTTCATGATAAGACTCATGAATATGGAGAATTAGGATCCAAAGGTAAGAAGTGTATCTTTATAAAGTACCCTGAGACTTCTAAGGGTTATGTTTTTATTGGTGAGCAATAAGATGGAACCATCTCTGAAATAGAGTCAAGAGATGCTACTTTTCTAGAAACTGAGTTCCCAACACAAGGAGAAGTTGATAAGACAATTCCTCTATATGAGATAGAGGAGGAAGATAATGTTCCTTTATCAACAGATAAGGAGATGTCTGAATCTAGTCAACCGAGTGGGAGTAATTTGCCACTGGATGGGTCAGTTTCTCAACAGTCTAACCTTCGAAGAAGTAGTCATCAGATTATTCCTCGAAGAAGGTTTGATATTGAGAATGAGGCATTGATGGTTCTCCCAATTGATGATGAGGAACCTCGAACAGTTGAGGAAGCTTTGAGAAGCTCAGTTAGAAAAGAATGAAAAATTGCAATGGATGAAGAAATGGAGTCAATGAGAAAGAATCAAGTTTGGAATTTAGTCGATCTTCCTCCAGGCCGAAGAGCTATTGGGAATAAGTGGATTCTCAAAGTAAAGAGGAAAGCAGATGGATCGATTAATCGATACAAAGCTCAATTAGTTGCAAAAGGATATACTCAAATGAAGGGTATTGACTTTGAAGAGACATTCTCCCCAGTTGTGAAGTTTGTGTCAATACGTGTCATCCTAGCTATAGTAGCACAATATGACATGGAATTACATCAGATGGATGTAAAAACGGTTTTCCTTAATGATAATCTTGACGAAGAAATCTATATGGTATAACCGGAAGGTTATGTTGCTGAAGGCCAAGAGAAAAGAGTATGTAGATTTCGAAAGTCTATATATGGGCTAAAGCAAGCGTCAAGACAATGGAACATAAGATTTAACGAAGTAATATTATATTATGGTTTCGAAATGGTCAATGAGGATCATTGTGTTTACCTAAGAAAGGAAAAAAGGAAAGTTTGACATTTTATCATTATATGTTGATGATATGCTAATAGCTGGAAATGACATAAAGTGTGTGATAGAAGTCAAAAGTTGACTTTCATCACAATTTGACATAATAGATATGGGAGAAGCAGAGTACATCTTAGGAGAAGCAGAGTACATCTTAGGAGTGAAGATCATTAGAGACCGATCAAAGAGGCTTTTGGGTTTGTCTCAAGAAGCTTATATCACTAAGATGCTACAACACTTCAATATGTCAGATTGCAACATTGAACAGACACCTATAGCGAAAGGTACTGTCTTGAGCAAAAGTATGTATCCCAAGACTCCTAAGGAAATAGCTGAAATGAAGAAGAAACCATATGCCAGTGTCATTGGTAGTTTGATGTACACTATGTTGTGTATCCATCCCGATATAAGTTAAGTTGTTGGCTTAGTTAGTCGTTTCCAATCAAACCCAGGATCGAGACACTGAAAAGTGGTTAAGAGGATATTCAGAAATCTTAAAGGAACAGCTGATTATTGCCTTTGTTTCCAAGGATCAGATATGAGCCTAAGTGGCTACTCAGATCTAGATTGGACAGGGGACCTTGATGACAGAAAATCCACATCCGGCTATGTCTTCTTGCTGAATGGTGGCGCCATCTCATGGAACAGCAAGAAGTAGGCTTGTGTAGTCTTGTCAACAATGGAAGCTGAGTATATGGCTTGTGCAGCAGTTGTGCAAGAGGTTGTTTGGCTAAGAAGGTTCCTGAAGCATCTAAAAATTGCTGAGAATAGTGAGAGTCATGTTACTGTGTACTGTGACAGTGAAGCTGCGATAGTTTTTTCCAAGGATCCCAACTATCACAGCAAAGACAAGCATATAGAAATTAAGTATAATTTTGTAATGGATATTGTTGACAAGAAAAAGATTATTCTTGAGTACATCCCTACACGGAATATGCTTGCTGATCCTTTTACTAAGCCATTGACAAAAGAGTCATTTCATGGGCATATGAAGTCTTTGGGACTTCGAAGAATGTAACAATTGTAAAGACATTGTGATAAATGAGAAATGTCATGATTTATTCAGTGTAGATGTCTTTGTTACATTCGAATAAAAGACTCGATAAGCATGTTGGCAGATTGGGATTGGTCCACTCACATGGATAATCATCTCTATTTGTTAAGTACAAATAGAGGTAAGACCGTTGCTTATAGGACAGCATATGTAGCTGTGAATAGAGACATACCCATAAGTTAAGGTCGCCTTGATATTTGTATCAAGATGAGATCATTTGTGTAATGATTAGAGTAAATGCACCCACCATTTACTGAATCTGCTTGAGGCCAGATTAGAATTCATATGTTGAATTCAGGGTTAGACATTAGGAATGTCTAAATCGAAATCTGTACGATGTTAAATTTTGAAAGAAACATGCGCTCTTTTTTTTGGTAAAGAGAATAACATCGTAGCATGTGATTCGTACCACATGTGCTATGGCGACAAGAAGGGTAGTAGGAGAATGGATCCCTGCTTCTCTACTATGTGAGACCCTTGAGATTATAAGTTAATCTCGATTTTACCCTCAGTGACTATTTAGCTGTCTACTTGAAATTCTGATCAGTGTCTGCTACTTTAGCATGTTTCCTATTGGCTATGGATGATTCGGTCTATGGAGCATAACTAGGAAAGCAACTGATTAGAATGAATAAATTCTAGCTAAAAAGTAATATTAAGATTTATTTACATCTGTGACATTTATTCACTGGTACCGGTTACATTTTTAGTTCAGTACATAAAATGTAATTGTGAATAATTTATTTGATTGGAGATGTTGAACATGCTCTTGACATATGGTCAATATGAGAGATTAGAGATGTTCATAATGATGTAATTAATTTAATCTGGGGTAAAGGCAAGTCATTTATGTCTTTGATTCGTTCTATGGACATTTATGTCTCTGATTCGTTCTATGGAGTAGCTAAGTAAGGTGTGACAATCTTCTTAGGAATTGAATGCTCATTGTGATTGTTGTCGCACGAACCATTTTCCCTAATGTATGGAATGGATGTTCTTATTTGCTCTTTGTGACTAAATTTTGCTCTGATCTTTGTGACTTGATCCTCATAAAGTTTACGTGACTTATTTAGTCTTTGTAACTAATTTCGCTTTGGTCTTCATGACATGATCATCTTATAGTCTATGTGACTAACATGGTCTATGTGACCATATGGATTGACTTGGACGAGTGGGAGATGTGAGGCGTTACTGGAGATGAAGGGTTCCCATTCGTTACTCCTTTTGCTGCAAACGCCAAGGAGACAAAGGAGCATCCTTTCCCCTTCGTCTTCCTCAGGCTTCCTATAAAAGCATAGTCCAAGCACATATCCAAAGAAGGAGAGAGCAGTGGGTGCGAGCGACTGGTGTTGCGAAGGTGATCGGAGAGCGTAGCCGTGAGGTAATCATGTGCGAGCAAAGGAGAACATCCAAGGGTTGGGATTTAGCTCGTGAACCTTGAAGTACTTTCCGGTTGCTCCGTGATCGTGCTTCCGACAGCGGCAACCTCTTCGTCGACCGGCGACGTCTTCAGTTGCGATATCTTCGGGAGATCTTTGGGAGATCACTGTGAGTGATTTTTTTTTGCTTCGCTTTAGTTTTCATGCTCTCAAACTACCAACACTTGGTGCTCTATATCCTTATCCTCCATTTGACCCCTCTAGATTTCCAAGGCGATATGCAACTCCACCTTTGAAGCTTTTCAAGTTTCCTATTCGGCCTTTGCTACCTCCGCTTCGACTTTAGTGGTCTCTAGCTCCCCCCTTCAGAATCTCAGAATCGACTTTCCTCGCCTCCGACTTAGCTCTAGCGGCTTCCAGTTTCACCGTTAGAGTCTCATAGTTGGCCTTTCTCATCGTCGATTCCACTTTAGCCATCTCCAACTCGATTTCCCAAGATTCAACTCGGTCTTTAGCTCCTTTATGGCCCCAGAGGTCTTCCACTGTTGTTTCCTTTCTGACTTCAATTTCTCTTCGAACTCCTCTAAATGACCTTGGAGGGCCTTCAGATCAACCTCCAACTTGTCTTGGTCAAACCGCATCAACATAACTCTACTACTTGACACAAGATGGTGCACTTCAGCTGCTCCATTTCTGCCTTTATTGAGGCCAACTCTGGCCCATTTGAATAGGACTTGATTAGGAGGGGCCTCCAACTTGATCACCCGAGCTTCCACTGCCTCATGTGCTCTATTGGGAGGGGCCTATTGGGCCTCCAACTCGATCACCTGAGCCCCCAACGCATTATAAGAACGAATGAAATCGGAGCACCATGAGGTGAGTTCTATCAGCTCTGCTAAAAACTACAATAAAGGTTAAGTATCAATCATAGTAATTGGAAAATTTGACTTCGTTCTAATATGGTAAAAGAAAATCTATACCCCGGTTCCATCCCACGGCGTCAAGTCCACTAGAGATCTAAAGGATTTGTGCCTCGACATGCACTAGCTGATTTCTCAGTGTTAATGTGACGGTGAGCCAGGGTGATGAAGGGGCCCTTGTTCTTGAGGCATGTCCTATGTGGGAGAAAGCGAGCCCTCATCTGCCCCTTGATAGGAGTTCAACTCGATGACTAGCTGAAATTGTCGGGGGATCCCCTTGAGAAGGAGCTGGGGAAGCTAGTCCCAGGAGAAGATGCGTAGGACTCCCCTTAGCTAAAAAACCCTCCACCTTGGGGAGAGAGATCAGAGTCGTGACTACATCTGGTTGAATTGGACTAATCGGGGGCCTAGGCAATCGGCGCCTTTTTCTATTTATTTTCAAGAGAGCCCCCGACTTATCGGAGGGGGCTGGCTCTTTCAACCCTATAATGGGGACGAACTTTGTTGGCACCATAGGGGGATGTCAGTACATTCCCCACGGGAGCGACTAGGTCTTGGGTCAGATCAGTAAGCGCCAAACTGCGCCTCTTTAGCTCGAGCTTGAACAGCTTTAGGAAGTTGTTAGGTGTGACCTTCAATATGGTCTGAGCTATACAAGTAAAAAAGTTTTTAGTTAGAAATTACAATAGGAGTAAGAAAATTCTTACCAAAGGAAGTTTCAAGCTGGGCAGCAATCGAGCTCAACCCAAATCGGAAAAGCAGTCCCTCCTTAATCAACAAGTTGCTATCAAGCACGAGGTCCTCTAGCTTTTGATAGGACTCTAAATACTGATAGGACTCTAAATAGGTGGGCTCCAACTTATAGTTTGTTGGTAGTTTTGAGAGCATGAAAAACTAAAACGAATCAATTGAATAATAATGCGGAAACCATAAACACTCACATTGATCTCCCGAAGAACCGCAACCGAAGACGTCGGTCGATGAAGTCGCCGATGAACCGCCGGAGACGTCGCTGCTGCTGTCGCCGAGAAGATCACCACACGGAACCTTCTCGGACTCTTCCACAAACCAAATCCCGTCCCTAGCTGTTCTCTCTTTGCTCACTGATCACCTCACGCCTCTACTCGCTGATTACCTTCGCATCAACCTCTACCCTCTCTGATTGCCTTGTACGCCTTTTATAAGAAGGCTGAGGAAGACGAAGGGGAAAGGACGCCCCTTCGTCTCCTTGGCGTTTCCAGCAAACTGCCGTTTGCGACAGCGAAAGGGACGAACCCTTTCGTCTGCCAAGTATAACGCCCAACATCTCCCACTCGTCCAAGTTAATCCATATGGTCACATAGACCATGTCAGTCACATAGACTACAAGGTGATCAAGTTACGAAGACCAAATAAGTCACGAAGACTTTATGAGGATCAAGTCACGAAGACCAGAGCAAAATTTAGTCACAGAGACCAAATAAGTCACACAGACTTTATGAGAATCAAGTCACGAAGACCAGATCAGAACATCCATTCCATACATTAGGGAAAATGGTTCGTGCGACAGCAAGCACAGTGAGCATTCAATTGCTAAGAAGATTGTCACACCTTACTTAGCTGCTCCATAGAATAAATCAGAGACATATATGTCCATAGAACGAATCATAGACATAAATGGCTTGCCTTTACCCCAGATTAAATTATTTACATCATCATGAACATCTCTAATCCCTCATGTTGACCATATGTCAAGAGCATGTTCAACACCTCCAATCAAACAAATTATTCACAATTACATTTTATGTACTGAACTAAAAATGTAACCGGTACCAGTGAATAAATGTCGCAAATGTAAATCAATCTTTATCTTCCTTTTTAGCTAGAATCCATTCATTCTAATCAGTTGCTTTCCTAGTTATGCTTCATAGACCGAATCATCCATAGCCAATAGGAAACATGCTAAAGTAGCAGACACTGATCAGAACTTCAAGTAGATAGCTAAATAGTCACTTAGGGTAAAATCGAGATTAACTTATAATCTCAAGGGTCTCACATAGTAGAAAAGCAGGGATCCATTCTCCTACAACCCTTCTTGTCGCCATAGCACATGTGGTATGAATCACATGCTACGATGTTATTTTCTTTACCAAAAAGAGCGCATGTTTTTCCTAAATTTAACATCGTATAGATTTCGATCTAGACATTCCCAATGTCTAATCCTGAATTCAACTTATGAATTCTAATCTGGCTTCAAACAGATTCAGTAAATGGTGGGTGCATTTACTCCAATCATTGCACAAATGATCTCATCTTGACACTAATATCAAGGCGACCTTAACTTATGGGTATGTCTCTATTCACAGCTACAAAAGTTGTCCTATAAGTAACGATCTTACCTCTATTCGTACTTAACAAATAGAGATGATTGTCCATGTGAGTGGATCAATCCCAATCTGCCAACATGCTTATCGAGACTTTTATTCGAATGTAACCAAGACATATACACTGAATAGATCATGAAATTTTTCATTTATCAAAATATCTTTACAATTGTTACATTCTCCGAAGTCCCAAAGACTTCATATGCCCATGAAATGACTCTTTAGTCAATGGCTTAGTAAAAGGATCAGCAAGCATATTCCGTGTAGGGATGTACTCAAGAATCACTTTTTTCTTGTCAACAATATCCCTTACAAAATTATACTTAATTTCTATATGCTTGTCTTTGCTGTGATATTTGGGATCCTTGGAAAAAGCTATCGCAGCTTGACTATCACAATACGATGAGGACTCCATTATCCTCAGATCCTCGGATGCTTGAGAACCTTCTTAGCGACCTCTTCTTGCCTGACCACGTACTCGACTTCCGTTGTCGTGAGGCTACGAGCCTACTTCTTGCTATTCCATGAGATGGCGCCATCATTCAACAAGAAGACATAGCCAATGTGGATTTTACGTCATCAAGGTCCCACCTTGATCTGCGTCGAGTAGCCATAGGCTCATATATCATCCTTGGAAGCAGAGGCAATAATTCAGCTGTTCCTTTAAGATATCTGAATATCCTCTTCACCGCTTTCCAAGATCTCATTCCTGGATGTAACAATACTAAGCCAACAGCATAGCTTATATCGGGATGAGTACACAACATAGTGTACATTAAACTACCAATAGCACTGGCATATGGTTTCTTCTTCATTTCGGGTATTTCCTCTGGAGTCTTGGGATACATACTTTTGCTCAAGACAGTACCTTTCGCTATAGGTGTATGTTCAATGTTGCAATCTGACATATTGAAGTGTTGTAGCATCTTAGTGATATAAGTTTCTTGAGACAAACCCAAAAGCCTCTTCGATCGGTCTCTAACGATCTTCACTCCTAAGATGTACTCTGCTTCTCCCATATCTATTATGTCAAATTGTGATGAAAGCCAACTTTTGACTTCTATCACACTCTTTATGTCACTTCCAGCTATTAGCATATCATCAACATATAATGACAAGCTTTCCTTTTTCCTTTCTTAGGTAAACACAATGATCCTCATTGATCATTTCGAAACCATAAGATAATATTACTTCATTAAATCTTATGTTCCATTGTCTTGACGCTTGCTTTAGCCCATATATAGACTTCCGAAGTCTACATACTCTTTTCTCTTGGCCTTCAGCAACATAACCTTCTGGTTGTACCATATAGATTTTTTCGTCAAGATTACCATTAAGGAAAGCCGTTTTTACATCCATCTGATGTAATTCCATGTCATATTGTGCTACTATAGCTAGGATGACACGTATTGACACAAACTTCACAACTGGGGAGAATGTATCTTCAAAGTCAATACCCTCTATTTGGGTATATCCTTTTGCAACTAATCGAGCTTTGTATCGATTAATCGATCCATCTGCTTTCCTCTTTACTTTGAGAATCCATTTATTCCCAATAGCCCTTCGGCCTAGAGGAAGATCGACTAAATCTCAAACTTGATTCTTTCTCATTGACTCCATTTCTTCATCCATTGCAACTTTCCATTCTTTTCTAACTGAGCTACTCATAGCTTCCTCAACTGTTCGAGGTTCCTCATCGTCAACTGGGAGAACCATTAATGCCTCATTCTCAATATCAAACCTTCTCCGAGGAATAATCTAACGACTACTTCTTCGAAGGTTAGACTGTTGAGAAACTGACTCATTCAGTGGCAAAATTACTCCCACTCGGTTGACCAGATACTTGGCACAAGGAGAAAAGTCCAAGTGGGTTAAAGGATTGACTAGACACTTGGTGAACAAGTCCCAACAGGTCAAGGTTGACTAAATGTTAGGCAATGAGGAGTCGCAACAGGTCAAGATTGACCAGATGTTGGGTAAGGGAACCCTAGATTTAGGTTTGGAAGGTAGGATTTGGCAATCGACTAGGTTAGTCGATTACCGAAGCTTAATCGATTAGGGTAATCACTTAAGCTTGCAATCACAAGAAAAGCCTTCTAATCGATTGGTGTAATCGATTAGGACACCGTAAGTGATTATGATAATCACTTACGGTGCCTTTTTCTTCGAACAGAATGGTTATGTTCAAAGCTTAAGCGATCAAGTTGATCGCTTAAGCTATTTCTCGTGATCAAAGAGAATGTTGCTAAATCAACCTGGCTAATCGATTCAGCAAGGCATAATCGACTAGGGTAGTCGATTAAGGTTGACAATATAGTCGTTTATGCATGTTGTTAAAGTGGTAGTCGATTAAGGGGATTCTTAATCGATTAAGGCACCAACAGTAACCCTAGAAAAGGGTTCTTCGAGCACTGTTTCATTGCCCTTCGCTTCCACTCCCTTCACTGAGCACACAACTTCACACTAGATTCTTGGAGACTTAGAGAGAAGTGTTGCTACACTTCCAAGTTGATCAAGAGGTGTCTACAAGGAAGAAGTAAGAAGTAAGAAGTTAGGGTTTCATTTATTATAAATCTTGTACGATTTCACATTGTATTAGCTTCTTCTTATTCTTCTTCTTGTATTTCTATGTGTGAGTTTGTAACAGGCTTCTCCGCTTCTAGATTATTTCCGAGAATGAGTGTTTTTGATAGTAGATGTGTGAGTGAGGTGTTGGTGCAAGCACCAGACGATCGAAACTGAGTTTTGATTATGTCAAAGGGTCCAAAGTTAAGTTGTCTTATGATCTAACAAGGTTGATTGAGCTTGCAGGAAAGTCTTAAGTTGTCTTAGCTAAAAGTCCTAATGGATTCTAGGCAGGTGGAAACCCCTAGGGGGAGGTAACCCTAAGTCGTAGGGGGTGGTAACCCTAAGTGATGGAAAGACCTAGCTACTGTTGGACAGGTAGAAAACCCTAAAGGGTGGTAACCCTAGGTTATGGAAAATCCTAGGGGGAGGTAACCTTAGGTCATAGGGGGTGGTAACCCTAGGTTATGAAAACCCTTTGGGGGTAACCCTAGGTCCTAAGGGGTGGTAACCTTAGGCGGAAAGTCTTGACGAGTCGTAGAATGGACATCCAGAAAAAAGTCCAGTCGGTCTAGAGGGTCAGTCTGGCAACAGGTAATCTCTCCTGAGAGAAGTAGGTGAGGACATGTTCCACGTTGAGGGAGCAGTAGACGTCGGTTCGACCTAGGATTTTTGGAGGAAATTCAAAGTCAGAACCGGATAGTCCGAAGGCTGTCAAGTTATTGATTTATATATTATTTGCTATTTTGTCTAACTCTATTTTGTAGGAAACTAACAGTTTTACAAGGTCAAACTTAGCCTTGATCGATCAACTGAACCGGAGATCGGTCGACCGTGTCACGCCCCCAGAGGAGTCCTTACCGAAAAATTTCGGCAGCATCTCCCCTGTATGGGTAACAATCTAAGGCATACATACATACAATATACATCAGCCACAAACGGCTGGAATATATCTACACAACCACGCAGTTATATAATCAGCCCACTCGGCTGGAACAGAAATAAACACAACCACGCAGTTATATAAATATATCAATCAGCCCACACGGCTGTACTAAAATCAACAGATACAGAAAAAACAAAACACAAACCGACCTGAAATAAAATAAAACTGAAATACAGACCATGAATATCAACATTCCAATAACTCAAAATACCAAAATCGTAAGATTGTCCTCGAATGTGACGTGGGGCTGGCGGGATCTCCAGGCGACTCCATAAATCCTTTACCTGCTACGTGGTGAAATTACCAATACGGGTGGTGAGTATAAAGACTCGGCGGTAGACAGATAGTGCGTGAGTATAGTAAAACAAACTAGAGATACAAAGGTATAGTGAAGAAATAGCAGATACTACGGTGATAACATAATAAGTGTCCATACGAAACCATATCCTAGGCTAGTAAGGAAGGTAGATGTAGAAGTCCTTTCTGATCACTCATAACTTCATGGTATCGTGTGAGGTATATCTGGTCAACGATAAGTAAGCGATGTCAAACACCTAACACGGTATAAATCTCGACTAAGTAAGCATAATAGCATAAATAAACAACAACAACATAATCTAGCAACAGTAAGTAAGCAACAACAGTAAGTAAACAACCGGATATAATAACAACGGTATATACGGATGGTCACCCGCCCTCTACGCACGACCCTGTATGGTCGAGAGGGATCGATAATATGTACCACCCAAAGCCACTACTCTCAGTGGCCGGATGGGCGGTGCGTAGTAGTGAATAGCTCGTCTGCGACGGGGTCCCTATGCCACTACCCGTGGTGGTAGAGTGTGGCTGACGGGACAAGCGGCGTGCTCCGGCTACCACTACCCTGGCGGTAGGCGTGCGGCTCTGCCAGCGACCCTCTCGACCCTGAGGGAGACGTGGTCGGCGTGCATCTGATGACATGATCACGAATAATGCAGATCGTCGTATATATATAAGCGAAGCAAGTATGCTCGTGAAGCCGGTACTCGTGAGGTGTGTAAATAAGCGAAATCAAAGCGGTAAACATGGTATCATGTGTCCATATATCCAATACCTACTATCTAATGTCCGGTATCCGGTATCCAATACCTAGTACTATAGTATCCGCTAAATATCATCGATAGCAACAAGAGATTGTATAGAAATGGATATGAGTAGCTCGAAGATCGAGTGGAAGTATCAAGCGCGGGAAAATAAGAGTGGAGTCAAGATATACAGCAACTATCCGAACATAAATCTCATGCACTAGGGTCAAAATACTAAAGAGATAAAGCAAGAAGTACCCGCCTTAAAATATAGTCTGAATCTGATGTCACTTTCATCGCGACACCCATCTCGATCAAAGTCCTGCATCAACGTATCAATTTTAACCAACTTCATATGAATTTAAATAGCTAAACCAATACTCGAAATAGGTAACTAATCCGAGCTCTTTCATTACCCTCTGCTAATCACTTTACCGATCTTCTTAAACAAATACAACCCTAATTTCAATCCCTCAATTCACACAATTCCTCGCAAAACACTACCACAATTAGTACCAATTCATGAATTTTCTCCATAAATACAAATAAAACTGATACAGTACAAAATTATCGCATCCTTTAACAAAACCCTACAGTTTATCAATCTTCTGGAATTCAGCCAGACAACCATCCTCAATCTATTCCAAACTTCTAATTTCCAACACAGTATCAACATATGCTGTTACCTAAAGATCACATACCTTAGCTTCCTCCAACAATTGTAGCTCTGACCCCTCACCCAAAATCCTTCAGCACCTCTGGAATCGCTATTCGATCTGTAACCCTTTGTGTTTCTGGTGGCCACAAACAATTGCAACTGATAGAAATCCTACCTCACATGTCGAGTGATCAGTAACATCGGAACGAAGAACTAAGGCATACTACAGCAAAGGAAAAAGGGGAAGAGGTGATGACTAACCAGATCAATTATAGCTCCGTCACGATGGGAAGGGAAACACATCGTGATGAAGGTTTCTGCGGTGGAAATGGGTTGCAAATCCATGGAAAGGAAGACGGCCTTTTGGAATGTCGATTCAATCCAAAGATCTGCCGCTGGAACCCTAGCCTCACTCCGGCGAACCTAGGGCTCTAATCTGCCGACCTCCGACCACAGAAACCATACGTGCGACAGCTAGCCGAAGAGAAGCTCCGCCGGAGAATCTTCAAATGACGAGATAGAAGACATAGATGCTCGATCAACACAGAGATGTGCAACGCCGGTCGATCAGGTGCGGACGAGCGTCGAGAATGGAGACCTCCGGCGAGTCGGGAGAGTTTGAGAGGAGATCGACATTTTCGGGAGAAAGGAGGGCCGCGGAGAGGGCATCGGCAGTCGGGCTCTTCAGCGTTAGAGGTCTTGTGGTCTATGGCGATAGGGAAATCGGGAGAGGCGGCGCATGAGGGAGAGGAAGAGGGGATCGGGAATGAGGAAGAGGGGAAATCGGTGGAGGAGAAGGAAGGAATAAATAAAACTTAGGCTTTTAATTAATCAACTTAGGTTAATCTAATTAAACGTTAAGTTGATTCCTCAATCAACTCCCACTAAAACGTATTCCAAACAGACTTCTTCCCAAGCTTATAATTGATCCCCTTAAAATACGCCAAACGGACACCTAAAAATTCCTGAAAAATCCAACAAGATTATTTGTCCAATAACCTTATTATTTAAATATTATTTGGGTACCGTATTTTACATTCTCCCCCACTAATAAAAATTTGGTCCCCAAATTTACTGCTCAACTCAGGGATCCACATCTCAGTGTAACAACCCAACAACATACTCATATACAGCTCCATCCAAATATCCTTAACAAACCTCTAACTGCAAGGGATGACTCTGTGGGTTATGAGCTCATCCTCTTCCGCTACTCTCACACTGTTGTCTAGCCAACTATGAGTAAATCAATCATCTCCAACATACACAACACCTAGTATCAGCAAATCCTCTAACATCCACATTAAGCACTCAGTCTGCTCATCTGTCTAAAGATGTAAAGTGGTTCCAAAACAGAACTTTATACTCATGGTCTACTGTAAAATCTGCCATTACCATAATGTGAATCATGAATCTCCATCCAATTCAACACTCAGAGATATACCCTGAGATCCGGTAAACTCTCTACCACATAATCCTGCTACTCGATCTAAAGAATCCATTCTATAGATCGATAGAAAGAAAAACAAATCTAGTCAACCAATCAATGATTTCCCAACACATCCTATCCTCTTTGTGTCTTGGTAATCCCACAATAAAGTCCATCATAACATGAGCTCAACTCCATTCCAATATCCGAATCTACTGCAATAATCTTACTAACTTCCGATGTTCAGCCTCCACTCGCTGACATACTAGACATCAAGCTACAAAATCCGCGATGTCTTTTTTTTTTTTGTCATTCAACCAATAGAAACGCTCTAAGTCTCTATACATCGGGTGTCACCCGGATGTATCACAAATCCATATCGAGATGTTTTCCTACAAAAACTCCTCCCGGATAAGAAGTGGCTCAGGATCACACCTAACCTCCCACAGATATAAAGTATCTCGTAAGTGTTAAACAACTAGCTTCACACTTTTCCACGTCAGTGGAGGTCATCTATCCTATGTGCCCTCAAGGTCATCCTACCAGGTACATACAGTTCATGGTCAAAGTCTCCATAAAATAGGATACATCGATCCTCTACAAACTAGTCAAGCCAGCAATGGTATGCATCTAACTCAGTCAATTCTCCGTTTGTACAAGTCCTGAACTCAAATGTGCCTTTTTAGGTTATCTAACCGAATACAACCAACCCAAAGGTCAGAATCTTCATGAAATAGAGTAAGTCGGTCTCCTACTAACTGAACTACTGACCGAACTAAGAACATAAGAATGGATCAGTCCTCTACTGACCAAGTCAACCAAGGTAGATCGGTCCTCTACTAACCGCAACAAGAGTAAACTGGTCCTCTACAAACCGAACCAACTAGGATAAATCAATCCTCTACTACCCAAGTCAATAAGAGTAAATCGATTCTCTACGAACCAAAGCAATACGAGTAAATTGGTTCTTCACAAACCGAAGCAATATGATATTTAGCAGATACTAACCACTACTAAACTAGTGATAACAGAAATTAATAACACTAGTGGTATGGTAAAAGAAGTCCTATGAGACTGTATTCCTTGATCTCTAGTAGGGTCAACCGGGATCAGTGATTAACCCAACACATTTGATGTATGCTACCAACAACTGGACAGGTACTAACAAAAGCATGCTAATACATAACATAACTAACATAACAACTATGCATGCACTAACAGAAATGTAAGATAACAATATGCAAACATACCTCCTATAGCTTGGAGAATCCTGTCGCTGCCTGGTCCCAAATCCCGAAAAGTCACATCGAGAAACCCAAATCACGAAAAACCAAATGAAAATAGGCCTCATAAACCTTGGCTCTGATACCAATAAATTGTCACGCCCCGAGGTCCTTAGAAAATTTGACATCTCCCACATGGGTAACAATCGGCATACATACATCTGATATACACCACAAGCGGTGGAATATATCTACACAACCACGGTTATATAATCAGCCCACTCGGTGGGCAGAAATAAACACAACCAGGTTATATAAATATATCAATCAGACAGCTGTACTAAAATCAACACAACGAAATCACAAACAACAATCACAAAACACAAATCAACTGGCTCGACACAATAATATCAAACCAAATACAAAAGAATACAAATACATAAACAAGTACAAAACTCAAAATACAAATAACGTAAGAAATACCGAAATCGTAAGGTCGTCCTCGAATGTGACGTGGAACTGGCGGACAGGATCTCCAGGCGACTCCATAAATCCTTTACCTGCTACCTGGTGAAATTACCAATATACGGGGTGGTGAGTATAAAGACTCAGCGGGTAATAGACAGATAGTGCATGAGTATAGTAAAACAAACTAGAGATACAAAGGTATACAGTCTCGTGAAGAAATAGCAGATACTACAGTGATAACATAATAAGTGTCCATACCTGAAACCATATCCTAGGCTAGTAAGGGAAGGTAGATGTAGCAAAGTCCTGCTACAGTACTGCTCATAACTACATGGTATCATGTGAGGTATATACAGGTCAACAGTAAGTAAGCCAGTGTCTAAACACCTAACACAGGTATAAATCTCAACCTAAGTAAGCATAATAGCATAAATAAACAACAACAACATAATCTAGCAACAGCAGCATAGATAAGCAACAACAGCATAAGTAAACAACCAGCAGATATAATAACAACAGCGTATGTACGGATGGTCACCCCGCCCACCTCTCTGCACCACGACCCCTGTATGGTGAGGCGGATCGATGACAATGTACCACCCAAAGCGCCACTACTCTCGGTGGCCGGATGGGCGGTGCATAGTGGTGAATAGCTACGTCTGCGACGGGGTCCCTATGCTCGAACTCCAGCACCACTACCCATGAGTGGCCGAGTGTGCACACATGACAAGCGGCATGCTCCAGCTACCACTACCCATGAGCGGTCGAGCGTGCGGCTCTAGCCAACGACCCTCTCAACCACAAGGGAGACATGGTCGACGGCATGCATGCAATGACATGATGCGAATAATGCAACAGTCATCATATATATATAAACAGAAACAGGTATGCTACATGAAGCCAGCATGCTCAGCAAGGTGTGTAAATAAACAGGAAATCAAAGCAGGTAAACATGGTATCATGTGCCCATATATCCAATACCTACTATCTAATGTCTGGTATCTGGTATCCAATACCTAGTACTATAGTATCTGCTAAATATCATCGATAGCAACAAGAGACTGTATAGAAACAGACATGAGTAGCTCAAAGATTGAGTGGAAGTATCAAGCGCAGGAAAAATAAGAGTGGAGTCAAGATAGATACAGCAACTATCTGAACATAAATCTCATGCACTAGGGTCAAAATACTAAAGAGATAAAGCAAGAAGTACCCGCCTTAAAATATAGTCTGAATCTGATGTCACTTTCATCGCGACACCCATCTCGATCAAAGTCCTGCATCAACGTATCAATTTTAACCAACTTCATATGAATTTAAATAGCTAAACCAATACTCGAAATAGGTAACTAATCCGAGCTCTTTCATTACCCTCTGCTAATCACTTTACCGATCTTCTTAAACAAATACAACCCTAATTTCAATCCCTCAATTCACACAATTCCTCGCAAAACACTACCACAATTAGTACCAATTCATGAATTTTCTCCATAAATACAAATAAAACTGATACAGTACAAAATTATCGCATCCTTTAACAAAACCCTACAGTTTATCAATCTTCTGGAATTCAGCCAGACAACCATCCTCAATCTATTCCAAACTTCTAATTTCCAACACAGTATCAACATATGTTGTTACCTAAAGATCACATACCTTAGCTTCCTCCAACAATTGTAGCTCTGACCCCTCACCCAAAATCCTTCAGCACCTCTGGAATCGCTATTCGATCTGCAACCCTTTGTGTTTCTGGTGGCCACAAACAATTGCAACTGATAGAAATCCTACCTCACATGTCGAGTGATCAGTAACATCGGAACGAAGAACTAAGGCATACTACAGCAAAGGAAAAAGGGGAAGAGGTGATGACTAACCAGATCGATTATAGCTCCGTCACGATGGGAAGGGAAACACATCGTGATGAAGGTTTCTGCGGTGGAAATGGGTTGCAAATCCATGGAAAGGAAGACGGCCTTTTGGAATGTCGATTCAATCCAAAGATCTGCCGCTGGAACCCTAGCCTCACTCCGGCGAACCTAGGGCTCCGATCTGCCGACCTCAGACCACGAAACCATACGTGCGATGGCTAGCCGAAGAGAAGCTCCGGAGAATCTTCAAATGACGAGATAGAAGACATAGATGCTCGATCAACACAGAGATGTGCAACGCCGGTCGATCAGGTGCGGACGAGCGTCGAGAATGGAGACCTCCGGCGAGTCGGGAGAGTTTGAGAGGAGATCGACATTTTCGGGAGAAAGGAGGGCCGCGGAGAGGGCATCGGCAGTCGGGCTCTTCAGCGTTAGAGGTCTTGTGGTCTATGGCGATAGGGAAATCGGGAGAGGCGGCGCATGAGGGAGAGGAAGAGGGGATCGGGAATGAGGAAGAGGGGAAATCGGTGGAGGAGAAGGAAGGAATAAATAAAACTTAGGCTTTTAATTAATCAACTTAGGTTAATCTAATTAAACGTTAAGTTGATTCCTCAATCAACTCCCACTAAAACGTATTCCAAACAGACTTCTTCCCAAGCTTATAATTGATCCCCTTAAAATACACCAAACGGACACCTAAAAATTCCTGAAAAATCCAACAAGATTATTTGTCCAATAACCTTATTATTTAAATATTATTTGGGTACCGTATTTTACAGACCGAACCTCCAAAGCAAACAGATAAGATTTCCAGCCAAATGAACGGGTTCGACCGAAGGATCGATCGACCGAACCTGGGGTTCGGTCGACCGAACAGTGGATATACAGTGACCAAAATCAAGTCGGATTGATCGGATCAGACCAGATAAGCTGTGAGGATAGCGGGATCGGTCGACCGAACGAGGACTCATCCGAAGCTGAATCTAGATGGGAAGATGTGTTGGTGCAATTGACCTCTAGGGTTTCGATGTTTGACAATGCACCCAAGTCTGGTCAGTTTGACCAACGGTTAATCCAAATAGGACTTGATATTTGGAAGAAAGTAGTCTAGTCAGGACTAGATGACTAGCAAGGAGAAGTAAGTCTTAACTGAAGGTTAGGCAAAGTGGAAGTCCTGGTGAGTGAAGCCAGGCCCTAGTGAGTGAAGCTAGGTGGTGGAAGTCCTGGTGAGTGAAGTCGGGCCCTAGTGAATGAAGCTAGGTAGTGGAAGTCCTGGTGAGTGAAGTCGGATCCTAGTGAGTGAAGTTAGGTGGTGGAAGTCCTGGTGAGTGAAGCCAGGCCCTAGTGAGTGAAGCTAGGTAGTGGAAGTCCTGGTGAGTGAAATAAGGCCCTAGCGAGTGAAGCTAGGTGGAGGAAGTCCTGGTGAGTGAAGCTGGGCCCTAACGAGTGAAGCTAGGTGGAGGAAGTCCTAGTGAGTGAAGCTAGGTAATGGAAGTCCTAGTGAGTGAAGCTAGGCAACCCTAGGGGGAGATAACCCTAGATTATATGTGACCGATTGGTTTTTGATCGACATCAGACCAGAGAATCTTGAATTCTGTTAACGTTGTTTCATCTTACCATTTTATCTATTGTGCTAACTCAGTGTTGCAGGGAAGTTCATTTAGGTCGACGGGCCGACCGGATAGTTGGCACGAAGTTCAGACTGGTCGACAGGCTGACCGGATGTCTGGCAAAAAGTAAGTAAAGGTAAGTCACTGGAGGAGAGTGACTGTGAAGATGCATCCTAGTTGAGGGATAGTAGGCATCGATCCAGTTTAGGTCCATTTGGGATTCCTAAGCTGAGACCTTAACTAGTTTCTGGTCCTAGGAGGACAGGAACTAATTACTCTTTTTATTATTTGTCTCTATTTGTGCTAACATTTGTCTTGCATGGTATTTGGACTAACACATGTTTGCAGGGCAAGAAAGTAAATCTGCCTTCGCGTGAACAGTTCCCAAAGACGCTTCCATAGCTATGGAAGGCGTCTTCCACGGATAAAATTTGACTGGTTCACAGATAAGGTGCAGCGAAGTAGGGATAGCTTTTATCCCATTGGAGGTGCCTTCAAGGCCTTTGGAAGGCGCCATCCAAGCCCTTTATAAGGCAGTTTCAAGGAGGCTTTGCTACAACAACTACATATGAGCTACTGTGTGCACATTTGAGCCTCCGACTGCTCTCTATTCCTGCTGCAATTCTACTGTGAAACTGCTGAGCCCGACAACTACTTCGAGGAGTTCCGATCGCGCCCGGCAGACAGACATCAACACAAAGTACCTCATTTCAATACCTAAAGAGTGTTGGTAACATTTGTTTTCTGTACTTAATCTTTATAAAAGGGAAAGTGTAGTTTGTTGCACTTGACCTAATTCGTTTGTACTCAATTCTCTCTTCCGGGGGTACCGAAAGAGGTTTTTACTATATTTCCCATCGATAGGTCCATGGGACCTGGGCCTTGGAGTAGGAGTCGTCGAAGGCTCCGAACAAAGTAAAAAATCACTTATGTTCTTCTCGTACTTTATTATCTTTGAACTTCTTACTTTCCACTATGTACTGGTGTTTTTAAAACCGACAAAGAGGTGTTTTTGAAAATCACATGATTCACCCCCTCTCACGTGTGTCACAATCTAACAAGATGGGCCTATTGGCAGGATCGGTCGACCAATCAGTGACAAGTCAAACTTGATCCTGAGATCAGTGGATCTAGATCAAGTCTGTGTTGGCTATAAAAGGAGGGCTCGACCAGTTACTTCAACAATACAATTTTCGAGATCAAGAACGAACAACTGCTACTCTCTTCAATGCTGCTTTGACAACCAACGAAAGACTTCTAATTCTATTGTTGTTGGTAACTTTGTTACATTGTATTTCAAATTTTGTAATGTTTATTCGAACTATTAGTGATTTTCCACCGAAAGCAATCAACGATCGCGGGCCTTAGAGTATGAGTCATCACAGGCTCCGAACCAAGTAAAAGAAACTTGTTAGCGATTGCGTTGGTTTCTTTTCTTTATTTCGCTGTATTATTTTGAGTTTTTCGAAATGAACGAATTAGACACGAGTGCTATTTGCCCCCTCCCCCTCTAACACGTCATTGATCCTACATGAGGGTCAGATCCTTAGATTAGTCATCTTATTTGAGGTGGATACCAAGTAAATCTTTGGCGTTAGCATTGCAGAAGTTTACTTCGAGTATTCCGCTACAAAAAAATCATCATCAACATGAAGTGAGCTATTCAGCCCCCTCCCTCTAGCTCCAAAGTGTCCCAACACTTACCTCGAGATCCTTGGAGTTATAGTAGGAGTATATGATTGATGTCCATTCCAAAGTTCTTAGAAATACATTTAATGCATACCTTAACGAATCTTTGTTTGTTACTATTTCTCCAAGGTTGTTGATCTCAGTGATTCTCTTTTCCAGCTTTATATGCAGTTGTACGACCGTTTCTCCTTCTTTTAGTCGTAGGTTGCTTAGTTGATTTCGAAGCAAGTCTCGTCTTACTAGTTTAGCCTCCAAGATACCTTCATGAAGCTCCAAGAACTTCTCATAGAGTTCTTTGGCGGAGTCATAGGTGTCTATCTGGTTGACTTCTTAGAGCGATAGTATGCTTAGCATATGGAACTCTACCTTGTCATTAGCCACAAAATCGATTTGGTGCTTCTCGTTCCATTAGTGCTCTTCCTTTTCTTCTCCATTCTCATCTCTAGATACTCCAAAACCAATATTTAATTGTTAGGAATATATCAAAATATATTTTGAAAAATATCTCCATTCGTCGCTTTCAAAGAGTGAACTCCCCCTTGAACTTTAGTGGATGAATATTTGATCTAACCATCTTCTTGTTGCTTTGGTCAGTGGTGAGTCCTTCTAAGGCAATTGGGCTCTGATGATACCACTTGTTGGATCGGGTGGACTGGCTAGAGAGAATGAATAGATCACTTGTCAATAGATTAGACCTTTCTCTTACTAACTTACTTTTAACAGGGACACACATATTAATTAACAAATAAATAATACATAAAAGAAAGCAAGAGACTAAGGATTTACTTGGTTTACAATCGGAAAGGTTGTTGATCCAAGATAATGAACGTGCACTAAGAAAGCTCCTTCTTCAAGAAAAGTTGGAGGCGGAGTAGCCACTTACAGCATTTGGAAGCTGGAAACTAAATACTGAAGTTAATACGAAGTGTGTTGTCGGAACTAAGAGGACAATGCCTCTATTTATAGCATTCTGGTCGAAATAACCATTTGCTGACATGGTAGATTGGAGGCACCTTAGTGCCAACGAAGGTGCCTCAGTTCCATCAGAGGCACCTCGGTTCCATCATAGGCTCCTCGATTCCATTAGAGGTGCCTTGGTTCCAACGGAGGCGTCTCAATTAGACTGAAGTGTTATTCGCTTCACCAATGTTCGGCTGACCTAGCAGCATTGGAGGTGCCTTTGATCATCGGAGGAACCTCAAGTGTGCTTACGTGGATTCCCGCTCTTATTCTTGCCACAATGTCTCCTGGGCTTTGGCGGTGCCTTAGTTGATCTGAGGTACCTTGGCTCTTGTTCATTCGAGGTGCCTCAGGTTTTTGAATCAGCAGGGCGCCTCCAGTTCATAGGAGGCGCCTGAAATGGTCAATTACAGCTTTGACCATTCACTCTTCCTCTTGTCTGGGTGATGGTTCAGTCATTCGGAGTTGAGCTCACCCAAAGTCAACTTTGACTTCTCCTCGAGCAGACTTCCTTCCAGCTTCTCATCCCTCAGATACATCGCGCGCATCCTTCTTGCTCCACCGATGTACTCTTCTGTAGCTCCTCATCCCTCGAATGCATCGAGCCTGTCAACTTTCTTCTCCTGTTATACTTCTCACTCGCTGCGTCTTCCACTTGACTTCTTGTGTCTCTATATCCCTCAGACACAAGTCATTAAATACATGAGCCCTAACTTAACTCGGTTGACCAACATCAAAATTATCCTAGGATACTTACACCTAAAATTAAGGTTGAAAGTTCAAAAGGAACAAAGAAAATGACTTGAGAAAGACGAAGAGAGCTTATAAAAAAGCTTGACATAAGAAGCTTGAAGATGAAGGAAGCAACAAAAGAAGGATAAAATGAAAATGATGGCGACGACGTCACCTCCCTTTCTTAACCTAATATACCCTCGCTTGCTCAACCATCACTATTGGATAGGGGAGTCGAAAGACTAAGATCAATCCCTAGCCATCAGATCAAGTGCATAAATCGACCCAATCTAGGTATCATTATGATCCAGCTAATGCCTCAATCTTTTCAATTAGTCATGTCACATTAATGGACCCGACCTCGAAAAAGTACGGCCAAAATATACTTGACTTGGAAATTGAAGTTAATTGCATATGATCCACATTAAAGATGCATGGTAGTATTTAATGTAATGTAATCTGAATCACGCTTGAAATTCACCACATGTCTTATTTTGGTCAGTAATCACAGCTCTGATGTAATCATAAATAAAGCTGCAACAATATTCTCACAATAGTCCAGTCAATCAGACTCATGTCTCCTTTAACTAGACTCAAAGAAAGACTTGTGATAAGTTTTCCATGTATATGGAGGTCAATAGCCCTATTGAGTTGGAAGTCAAAGGGCCGGGGTCAATTGTAATATCCCCGTTAGATTTGCCCAAGGCAAGAGATTCATTAATTAGTCTCCCTAATCTAGATCTCTCCTCCGACTCTTCCAAATGGTCCACCCAACTTCAGGGGCTCAGCTCCACTGACTCATCGCTCTGCTCAGCAAGCTCTCCTGTGACTCTTCCAGTCAGTCCACCCGACTCCAAGGGCTTAACTCCCCGATCCAACTCTAGGTACTCAGTCTCTCCTAGTTTGTTTAAATTAGTCATCTTACTCTTCCTTTGCTTAATGGGACAGACCCTTAGGCCCAATGGATCCCTCTCTACTGAGCTGGAGTCATAAAGGCTACAGTACATGGGTTGTCAAAGAATGTGGAGTTGTATGATTATACAAGATATAGAGTATAAGTGATATGATACAACGGAGATATACTGAGGGGACATTTTCCTTGTTATGACACAATGTCCAATTAATAAGGAGAGTGAAGAAATTAAAAAGAGGAAAAAGCTAGCCATATTATTAAATCTAAAATAATATTAGAAATACAAAGTATAAGTCTTATATAGATAAGTGAAGAAACCCTAAACCCTAAATAGAAAAGAAAAAAAGACTAAATTACCCTAAAAGCTATAAACAAATAAATATATATAATTTAACACCCCCCTTAAACTTATGATGCTACAGCTAGAAGCATTGAGAGTTTATCAAATAAGAAAGGAAAGCATGAAGCGGAATATGCCTCGATCAACATATCAGTAATATGTAGATTTGAAGAAACAAAAGATAATGTGATGGTACTAATCTGAAGATGATGACGAGTAATGTGGCAATCAATTTCAATATGTTTTGTCCTCTCATGAAAAATTGAATTGCGTACAATTTAAATAGAACAATGTAGGTTGATGAAGAAAGATACTCATATTCATAAGAAACCAATATAACCAAATTATCTCACAAGTAGTTAAAGTCATGGTATGATACTTATCTTCTGTGGAAGATCTATAAATAATATATTATTTCTTACTCTTCCAAGAAATGAAGGAATCACTTAAAAAAAATACAAAAGTCAGTGATAGATTTACGATTAGTAGGATTACCAGCCCAATCAGCATCAGAGTATGCACGTAGCTCTAAAGATAAAGTAGAAGGGAATAAAAGGCTTTGAAATTGAGTATCCCGAAGATACTTAAGAATACGAAGAACAACAACCCAATAAATTGTAGTTGGTGCAGCGATAAATTGACTAATCACATGAACAACATACATAATATATGGATGAATCACTGTGAGATAAATCAAGCTTTCAACTATAGTTCTGTACAAACTAGGATCCGATAAAAGTGACCCATCAGATGGAGAATATTGAGCATTAGTCTCAATAGAAGTATCAATAACTCTATTATCAGTAAGACGTGCATGCTCAAATAGATCAGATATATACTTTGACTAGGATAAAAGATAACTTTTCAAGGAATAAGCAACCTCAATGCCCAGAAAATAACGTAGTATACTCAAATCTTTCATAGCAAAATAATGAGTCAACTCAGACTTCAAAGAAGTAATTCTATCAAAATCATCACCAGTAATAATCATGTCATCAATATATAATGATAAAAGAATATAACTTGTACTCGTACATTTGACAAACAATACTGAATCATGATTACTAGGATGAAAATCAAGCAAAGTAATCATTATAGAGAACTTCTTAAACCAAGCACGAGGCACTTGTTTGAGGCCATAAAGTGTTTTATGAAGCCTACAAACTTTATCAAGTTGATGTGAAATACCAAGAGGAGGTGTCATATAAACTTCTTCATGAAGATCACCATTTAAAAATACATTCTCGACAAACAGAATCAACAATAATTAGAGTATGAACAGTCATTATTTTTGCAACGGGAGCAAATATTTCCTCATAATCTATGTTATACTCCTAAGAATAACTTTTAGTAATAAGACGAGTTTTGTATCGTTCGATAGATCCATCAGATTTAGTTTTGATCTTATATACCCAACAAAAACCAATAGTGTATTTCCTTAGTGACAACGATACCAAATCTCATGTATGAGTCTAATGGAAAGTAGTTAGTTCCTCAACTACAGCATTCTGCCAAAGTGGGTTACGCAACTTTTCTATCGAATACAAGCTCATAAAGACAATGAACAGATGTAATAAATGAAGTAAAAGAACGAGAATAACAAGAGTAAGCAAAATCTGGTAGTTTAGTATACTTACGAAAATGAATGGATTGATGACGGTGGAGAGAAGGATCATACAAAAGCTCAGGAGATAATTGGGTAGTGGAAGAAGGAGGAGCATGTGGAGCGAATATCTTGAGAACCAAAGTATCAAATTCAGTTGAGCTACCAGTAGGAGTTGTGAGTGAAGCTTCCTCAGTGTCGGTATTGAAATGATCAATGCAAAGAAGATCTGATTTCGTCATATTATGCAAACTAGCCAGAATAAAAAAGAATGGAATATGCTCAAGAAACACAATATGACGAGAAACATATAATTTTTAACTAACGAGATCAAAGTAACGATATCCTTTTTTACTAACATCATAACCCAAAATGACACAAAGAGCAGACCAAGAGGCTAACTTATTACGTTCGACATGTGAACGAAGGACAAAGCAAGTACAATCAAAAACACACAAAGAGAAATAGACAAGAGCATGCCCATACAATTTTTCAAACGATGACAAGCCTGAATTGTGTGAGATTGGATTTCTATTAATCATGTGAGCAGTGGTAAGAATTGCTTCCCTCCAAAATGCACTAGGAACACTAGCAGAAAATAAAAATGAACGGAATGTTTCAACAAGATATATATGTTTTCATTCAACCACACTATTCTGTTCAAGAGTATCTGTACACGAGATTTGATAAATAGTACCATCAAAAGCAAGTAAATGTAAAAAATAATTCAAAGTGTATTTACCCCCCCCCCCCTCGAAATCACAACGAAAATACTTTATAACACTAGAATGTTGAGTTTTCACAAGAGATCTAAAGTTGTTAAAAATGGTAAGATAATTAGACATGTGTTTCGTAAGATAGACCCAAGAATAATGAGTGTAATTATCAATAAATGAAATATAATACCTTGACCCCCCCCCTTTGTAGGAATAGGAGAAGATCCTCACACATCATAATAGATAAAATCAAATAGAGCAGAAGAAAAAAAATTAGAAAATGATAAATTAGAAAATTTGGCTAGTCTACAATCACTACAATAAAAACTATTAGAACTTTTTAAAGGTCCTAATACTTCAGCTAAAAATTGTAAAGGAGAGGCTAAAATATGACTTAAACAATAGTGTCACAAAAAAAAATCAAAAGATGAATGACTTAGACGAAAAAGATGATAAATCCACACTTTAAGCTACAACTTATGGTACTTTGAGTTGATCCAAAACATAGAGTCCTTGTTTACGGCCCGCCGCAATCAGCCTCTAAGATCGCAGGTCTTAAACATAACAATTAGATGAAGAAAAAAATACTAGGTATCCAGACTAACATAATTGAGTAACAGAAATAAGATTTAAAGTAAAATTCAAAATATAATAAATATCAATAAGAGATAAACAAGATGTAACAATTAAACCAAAAGCTACTAATGATATAGGAGTACTATCAGTAGTCACAATAGATATAGATGAACTAGGAGAAAAAGAAATAAAAGATTATAAATTAGATGACATATGATGAGAGACAGGGCTATGAAGTAAGGAACTGTTGAAACTGCTCTAACATATGCAGATCAGATTTCCATAAAGCGTCTGTATGACCAGACATGATGACAGAACGAGTAATGCTCAGAATAACTAAACTGTACAGATACACATCTGTATGATCCGCAAAAAATGGTGTCAAGACGACCCGTGGTCACACGAAGAATCTGAAGTAGAAAAGGGCGTCATAGTAGAAATCGATAACACAGGGCATCAATACTGAAATTGGCAAAAAAAAAAACAAAGACATCGGTACCAAAATTGATAGCATAAGGCATCGGCACCGAAATCGGCAACATAGGACATCGGCGTCGAGATCGACAAAAAAGGGCGTCGACGTCAAAATCAATAGAAAAGGATGTCGACGTTGAAATCAACAACAGTAGTAGGAAACGATGCAGCAATAGGAAGCAATAACAAGGGGCGGCAAAAAAATTAAGTCAAAGGAGGAGAACCATTCTGATACCAAGAAAAAATTAAAAAGAGGAAAAAGTTAACCATATTATTAAATCCAAAAAGAATATTGGAAATACAAAAGTATAAGCCTTATATAGCTAAGTTAAGAAACCCTAAACCCTAAATAAAAAATGAAAAAAAAATTGTCATAAAAGTTATAAACAAATAAATATATATAATTTAACAGAGAACATCATCTCAGTAGTGTTATAAAAGGAGCCCATGTCTGTGAGCCAAGGTATGTCGACATACGCGCAAACTGATACATATATTCTCCTCCACTATTCATCTCCTCCATTTCTCTCCCGCTAGAGATTAACTTGAGCGTCGAAATGGATGAGCCACACGCCCGACCTCCATTCTAACTCTCCTTCTCCTAAGCTTGGCAGGCACCTTTGGTGTTTCGGCTTTCCCTCTCTCCATCCTCCTTAGCACGCAGCGACTCCATTAATGTAGATGACAACTCCCTGGTGGCTCACCCGTCGATGATTCAAACAAGAACACATGACTAATTTTAGTATATTCTCGAAATACCATTATTTTTTTGCATGTCATCAGCTAGTTTCATCTTAAATTGACTAATGTGTCTAGATAATTTCGAATCATTTCAAATCAAAATCAATGTACTTTTGGAAGTCTCCTCAATGTATTTATGATAGTTTCTTTCATGAAATAATTATGGGATCTCTCTATATTTTTACTCTATCTATTCAAAAAATTATTGCTCTCAATTTACGCTATCTAATTAAGATCCAAAGGCATAAATACATTAATGAAGCTTTCGAGAGTACATTGGTTTGGCTTGAAATGATTCGTAGTTCTCTAGGTCTATTAGTCAATTTCGAACGAAACTCTTTGATTGACCTACACCATTCGTAAATTAAAAGTTTGATATTTTTCAAATCAAGAAAATCTTAAGAAACTATTGGTGGTGTTGGTTAGTTAGTATTATTGTCTTAGGTCTTATAATAAATTTGTGATAAAATTTATCAAGCTGTTGCAACTTTAAAAATTCACTATTCTTAATTTATGCTATCGAATTCATATATGAGAGCATGGATATATTAAAAAGGCTTCTAGAAGTGCGTTGGTTTTGGTTTGAAATGATTCAGAGTTCCTAAGTCCTTCATTTGAAAATTTAAAAATTTGATATTTTTTTAATCAAAAAGTCTTAAAAGCTCATTGGTGGTGTTGATTAATGAGTATTATTATTTTATATTTTATAATGAGTTTATGATAAATTTTAACAAGCCTTACAAATTTAGCATCTATTGTTCTTAATTTACACTATATTCTTAATATAAATATATTAAGAGACTTATAAAAGTATATTTATTGTGATTTAAATTAATTAGGAGTTCTCTATATGCATGTTTCAAACTAAATTGACTAATGGCGTAAAAAAAACAAAGAGAAGGGGCATTTTTAAAATATGCTATGTGATTTAAATATTATAAACATTGAGTACACAAAATGAGAAATCTTGGAATCTGCATGCGCAATTCGTTTTAATATCTTGTTCTCCCTCTGTTTTTTCCCCCATTTGATCATTCCCTTTGATGAATTATGTGTTCGTTGGGCCTAAATTTGGGCACCTGGTACTTATTGCTACTGTGCTCCAGTGATGGGCTCTCCTGAGAAAGACTGGAGAAGCATGAGCTTATCTTAAATGAGCTAATCAATTGGCATGGCAATTCCTATTTGTTCACTTGTAACTTCATGTCAGAAAAGTATAGGATAAGAAGGTTTTTTTATCAATTATTAGAATAAATATGAAAGAACTCGCAATGAACGCCAACATGTTAACATCTTAGGTTTATCTTTCTGCTAAAAAAATATCTGTAATATATTATAATTGAAAATTAAATCATGAATACTTAGGAGAATACATGAGCACTTTCCCGTTGCAGTGTAGACCGGGACAATGGACGGTCTAGTAGGTTAACATCTCAGGTTTATCATTCTACTTAAAAAAAAATACTTGCAATATACCATAATTGAAAATCAAATCATGAATACTTAGGAGATTACATGAGTACTTTTTGCAGTGTAGATCCGGGCGAGATGGCTAGCAGTCATGATGAAAGACGTGATTGCTTCGGTTCTACATTATTTGATCTTGACTAAAAATTCTTGGAAAAATATGGATCAATTCCATGAACAGATTGTGTTTACCCTTAGACTGCGACCATGCAACTATTGTTTTTGTGTAATGTCTAGAAAACAAAGTTTTTGAGGCTATTGCCTACCCAACCGAAAAGTAGGTCAAGAGTTCAATCATTCTTGCTTCCATAATGTTTCACCTGTTTTGATTGATTGTTTGCATCTGAATTCCATGGCGCGCTGTGTTCTTAATACTAAGGATCCAATCAAATCATGACAATAGTGATTATCTTGTATGCTAACAAAACAAAAAAAGGAGATTCAAAGAGAAGACAAGAAATCGAAGAGTACGAAGAGAAATTTGTCGTTTTCTAAGTTTATCAAAAAAATATTAAAAATCGAGGATAATTTATCAAACAGTTAAACAGATATTTATATAGATTTTAAGCCCTAAGACTAAAAGAAATAAATATTAATATATAGACCTCAATTTCTAAAAAAAAATAAAGAAATTCTACTTAAAAAGAAAAATTCCTAAAAAAATCTTAATAGAAAGAAATTATCAAAATATGATAATTATATGGTCAAATCCTAACTCATAAATGTTTGATATACCAAAAATACTTTAAATATCAAAAAAAAACTAAAAATAATAAAAATATGTTTGGATCCCCTGAAAAGAATTTAAATGGTGTTTTTGTTTGTTTTAAACTTAACTGTAACAAATTCTCCGATAAAAATATAAATTTTTAAATTCTGCATGTGTGAGACAAAGCTTGATTAACTGTTGAACATTAAGTATTCTTATGTTAGTCCTGCATGAAATCACTATTAGTTAAACTAGCTTTTAATACACTAGCATTCTCATTTGCTTGGTGATGATCTTTCCTCTTTCAGTAGCATGCACTTTTGATGGATTTATGGTTAATTGTTATTAGGCTATAATCTTATCCGGAATCTGAGTCGGATGAAGATCTGATAAGATGTCGCGGGTATTGACGGAGGAGAGACGGTGATATTGCAGTCGTACAGGCTTCGACGAACAGACCCCCACGTGGCCTTGAATGACTACTAGGCCTGAGCCGGCGGTACTAGAATTCTGCGCATACTCAGACAAGCACACGGAATGTTAGAGACCAAGAACTAGGGAAAAAGTCCCCGGAGCAAGCCTTCCGACGCTCAAGTCAGGTACTTTTTCCCCAGAAGAACAGTATACGAAGGGAGAAGAAAAGTAGACAAGTGTACGAGTGAGCGTACTTGCGCAAGGGAGAGGATGTCCCTTTTTATATGACAGTGCGTACCTTCTGGACACTGACTCCTGCCAGAGGGTGTCGAGTGTCAGGACTTGTCGGGTGGTGGATGACACGTGGTCTTCTCCTATGGACTGGGGGAAAGTTCCATTTACAGATGACCCCAACGTTTGGAATATTTTCTGACATACAGCAGTTATTCTTTGACAGGTGGTTACGATTCCCTGATACGTTGTCACGTAGCGCCTTCTATCCTGCCTGTGTGTGATAGAGGTAGCCCAGATCGAGTAGCTAAGTGTTGATGAACAGACTGGGTGGATGGAAGGGCACGACCAGAGTTCCCTTCTCCCCACTTTTATGATTCAGACCTAATGGAGAATGACCAGTCTGTTTGTGAGGGATAGCTTGAGGAAACCCGACCAATGAAGGCTGGTCAGGCTTCGTCTTAATCATATGTCATACCGCAGACCTGGTTTCCTGACTGGTAAACCTTGCCCTGGCTTTATACATCGGAGGGCTTCAGGTGACCCCACTCCGTATGTTGATTGTCACATCCCCTTGACTTCTGATTATCACATTCTCTTGATTTCTGACTATCACATACTTTATGATCGGACCTTACCATCATGCACCGTATCATGCTGCTTCAATGGTGTTGGGACAAACTGTACATGCTCTGTTTAAGTGAGTTTTGGCACCAATCATTAGGAGCTTGTAAAGGCTTGAGGTGAAGTGGATTCCAACTCCTCAACCTACCATACTTTGATTCCTTAAGCCTTAGTTGGTGCCTGCCTTTGCTGACCCACCTCAATGGATATCCCAACACCTCAATGCTTAATTGCTAGTGCTGAGATTCCCATTCCTTGTCTGAGGAGGCACTTACTAAAATCTAAGGTAGCCCATGGCCGATCGAAATAGACGTGGCGGCTTTCTTTCTTTGTTTCTCTATTCAGCTTATGAGGGTTGCTAACTAACAAGGGTCATGTGTGTCTCAATGGATATCCCAACACCTTAAAGCAGTATTGCTTTTCTATTAAACAATCTTTATATTCCAGAGAATTGCATAGTGAACACTTTGTTTAACCAGAGTTGTCATTTCATCTTTCTCGATTGTACACTGATCTACTTACATGATTCGATCATCTGCTTGTGCAGGAGGGAAGAAAGCTCGAGTTGCAGAGCTTTCAGACCCAAGAAAAAATAGAACGAGAGAAAAAACAGGAGGAGAAAAACTCCATCTCTTTATGAGCTCTGTGTCCAATCTTTCTACACCTTTGATACAGCCTTCGTCTGCCGGCGTTTCCACTCGACAAGCCGAACCAAGAAGTCCTTAACCTGGACAAATCACATCAAGAATCAGGCTGGCAAATTGACATTGTCGACAATCATATAACTAGTACTAGAGAAGGTTCATCAGTCATGGCACTTGCCTCAGATGGCTCTTGAAGGTAATAAGTAGCATTTGTCTCCTTTGGAAACTTCGAAACAAGGATTCCAATGCCTTGTCCACTTTCTTCCAGAACCTAAGATGAAGAAGATGATTATAAAATATTTAGATTCCCAAACATCTCATCTCATCTCATCTACCTTCTTGATAAAAGCATTGAGGTTTACCTTGAATGCATCTTCGTCAGTTCGATCATCGCCTATGTAGATCGGCATTACATTCCTGCAGTTGGCGAATCCTGTAGAAGCAACAACAGATTACCTAAATGAGCAGCTCAAATAAGAAGATGTTTAATTGGCGGCGGTGTATCAGCTTAATTACCCAGTGACTCTAACAGGAACTCCAGTGCCTTCCCCTTATCCCATTTGATAGTCGGGCGAATCTCCAGCACCTGCATGTCCGAGCAACGAGCAGAAGGAGTCACGATCGAGCTCGAATCAAACTGCAAGTTGTTGTTGGGGAGGAGAAATAAAAACAAAGTTTCACCTTTCTTCCTTGCGTGAGCCGCAATTTTGGGTAGCCTTTCAACACAGACTTCACCTGCTCGAACAGTGTGCCCCAATTCTGCAAGAATTGACATGGATTTGCTTTCCTATTTCTGATATAAACCGAGAAGTTTGGTGGTCGATCAATGATCTGAAGTGGTATAGCTAGCTAACCTTTTCATCCACGCATCTGAAGTGGACAGATGCACAAAACTTGTTGTTCTCCACTTTGGCGCCAGGAGTGGACTTGGTTCTGTCTAATAATGTTCTATACACCTGAAGGAAACATCGAAGAACCTTATTTAGAAATAAGAAAAGCTTTAGGATCGAGAAATTAAGGAGCTATGAAGAGGGAACCAACCGTGTCGATCATGGGCAGGAACTCACTGGCTGGTTGAAAGAGAACTCCTTTGGCATCCTGAACAACTCAAAATGGGAGAACGAGATAAGCATGCAATCGAGAGGAGGTGGGAGATTTTGAACTCTGGTAAGGAGAGAGCTTACTTTGGACTTGGCGTGACGGGACTTCTCAGGACCTTTGATGTCCATGCCATGGCTGCCGGCGTAGTACAGCTCGGCTAATTGGACGAAGTTAATTACCTGTTCATGCACCAGTAGAACCTCTGAGTTAGCTAGGGAAGAACGAGGAGAAGCGGCTGTGGTAATGTACCTTGTCGAGGCGTCGGCCGCTCACGATCGCTGTGGGGAAGTTCCTCGCTGCTTCCCTCACTGCCTTCCTCATCTGGAGACCAGAGGCAGATCAAAATCTCATCTTGAAGCAGGGAATGAGTAGAGGAGGAGGGGAAGGACGACGACTCACCGCGTTCGTCATGAAGGCCGAGTCGGGGTCGTCGACGATGGGGGAAAGCGTCCCGTCGTAGTCCAGAAACATCACGATCTGCTTCCCGTTGGAAGCGCTCGCGATTTGATCGAAGTTGCTCAAAGCCGACGGATGCCGCATCTGCTCGAACGGAACTAATTAATGAAAACCAAAAAGAAGGGAACTTTGGACGAGCGGAAGGCGGGAAGGAGGCATCGAAGTAGAACTCACCCTCAAATCGGACAGATCGTTGAATACGGCATCGACGAGAGGTCCGGTGGCGGCCGCCGACTTGGCGCGGGTGGGCGAGGAGGCCCTCATGGAGTCGAGCCACCAAGAGACCGCCTTCCCGCCGTCGAGTTCGATCTGGGGAAGGCACTTCTTGCGGACCGAGAGCGGTGGCGTGTAGGCGAACAAGGGGGGAGAGCTCGCTACCGCGATGGCGGCGACGGCCTCCGCCGGCGCAACATTCTGCTTCGTCATGGGGGAGGGCAACTGGATTAATCCTAGCAGAAAAGGAGAAGAACGAAATGATCGCCGAAGGGAGGGAGAGCTATGGAACCGCAGCTAGCGGTCGATGATGAGGGCTGCCGGCTGTAGTGACGCCGGTGTTGGTGAACGGTGAGGGTGGCGAGGAGAGCAGGCGGTGGTTTTATAGGTCCGACCTTGTGAGTAAGAGAGGGAGCGCCCTGTTCTCGATTCCACACGTGTAGTAAATGGGGCCCACTAACACGTGTATCCAGCACGGTCTCGTAAAAAACCAAACCGGCCAATGGTAATAATTAATGCAATTTAAAAAAAATAAATAAATAAGAAAGAAGAGGCGTGACGAGAAGATACATGCTCATAATAAATTGTCAAATAGAAAAATATATATAGAGAGGATATATATTTTGTATACAATAATAATCGAAATACATTGTTTTTTAAAAAAACTTTTTTTATTTTTTTAATATGTTTAGAACTTATAACCTCGGGCCGGATCCTCTGATCCACAAAGGTTGGATCAAGGTCCAACCTTTACATTGGTGGGGGTAATGAGCCCCTACCTATTAACAGGTGGGGGACATTACCTCCCACCAATCCCCTTGTCCCAGTTCAGGAGCAGATCAAGATAAAGAGACCAGAGGATCCAGTCTCATAACCTCGATGCTCAATGCTTACGATGCAGGATTTCTTGGACCACTTTTTATGGTCCAGGGAATGTGTCACTCATATTTACGGTCGGATCGTGGAAATGATTACAATCCCTTCTTGGATTCACCGTCTCCACTAGGTTATAGTTTTTGTTCAGAGCGGACAGCCGGAAGCTGCCAGGAGGACACCCTCGCTCGGCGCCTAATAATCTGGCCACTTATTCACCATCGGAGGCCTCCGGACGGCCTCCGGCTGTCCGCTCCGAACAAAAACTATAATCTGGTGAGGACGGTGAACCCAAGAAGGGATCGTAACAATTTATGATCGGATCGCGACCATGATCTAGTCACAAATACGAGTGACACATCTCCTAAACTACAAAAAAAAAATGATCCAGGAGATCTATACTCGTTCTTACCATCTAATTAATTCTATAGGTCCAGTTCCAGTCTAAATGTTTACACTAAATTTAACATCAATACATATCGTAATGGAGAATCAAACCATACTCTCTTTACTTCCCCTTCGTCCTGAGTGTTGTTGCGCCGTAGGGCAATCTGCAATATTTCTTCAGTTCCAACGTGGAGTTGGTAAGGAAATTCATTGCTAACCGACAAACAAATATGTAAGCAATTGAAGGTTTCTTCCTCAGCACTGACGCACTGGTTAGTTGGTTTAATTAGGACGACAAGCAAAATGATTAGAATAATATTTCACTAATTAAATAATAATCGGTTTTCTGTTTGTCGATCCCTGTCGTTGTTTAGGAATATGCAAGCTGAGGCTGTGTTTACATGAATGGAGAGAAGATTAGAGCGCCAAAATAATGACTTGACTATTGATTTTTTTTTAAATATTCAGGTATCTAATTGTTACACTACTCTATGCAGTTCGTCAATTAGCAGAAGCATTATTAATCGAAGGACTTTATTTATTACTATGGGAATGTGCTACTTTTGACTTATAATCAACAGTGGAAGCTAGCATCAATCGGTCAGAATTTCGATCCCGCTATAAAATTTTTAATAAATAATGTTTGACTCGAACTCACTGTACATTAATTGTATGGTCAATGTTCGGCACGAGTGGACTCTGTGTCACTCGGTTCTCTCGCTTAGTCATTCATTATCTTTGACTGGGATTCGATCGGCTGGAGCGGTCCAATACTCCAATTGGCTGAAATCTTGCGGTTTTTACTTTTTAAGTTTGAATCCATAAATGGCAGTCAACGTCAACAGTCCACGTTGACCTCGAAATCGGCGAAAATATGGCGATTAGATTGGCACCTCGACTGCTACTAAGGTGAATTATGGATGGTTTCATCTAGTAACAACAGTGATATGGAAAATAACGGATGGTCCAATAATAATATAGAAATCACAGTCAAGATAATACAATCATCAAAAGTTATAAAAAGGTGATGGTTAAAATCAAGGACTTTGTATCCAAATAGACTACTCCCCTGCGCACAATCGGTTCCATTCCGATTGGACACTATTCTATTTTGCATTACTCCCAATCTACGCTCGATCGGCTCTATGCCGATCGGACCTCCCACTTTTCTTGGGTATAACACCCAGTATATGTCGGATCGGTTCCATGTAAGCGGGACCTCATTCTACTTTGTATAACCCTCAGTCTACACTCAACCGACTTCATGTCAGTCGAATCTCATTCTATTTTGCATAGCTCCGAGTCTATGTCGTCCGACCGGCTCCACGTCAGTCGAACCCCCCACTTCTCTGGGGTTAGCTCTCAGTCGACTCCTTGTCATCTCAATGTCGGTCAGACTAGTGCTAGGAGAAAACATTGTTAGGGAATCACAACCACTTATCATAAAATAATGATTGTTCGTCAGAGAATATTCCAATACTCTGGCATACGCATGAAGCGGGACCTTCCTCCACCTAATGGGAGTTTGTCGTATATCCTCTATCATCCGACATACCCTGACACCCGACATTTTTTTATGTCTGATGATTACGGAGATTACGAAAGACAATATAAAAAGAGAGTTCCTTTCCGTTGGCCAGGTACGCACGCGCTTGCACATACGCATCTAATACAATTCTACTTTTTCATACTTTTTCGCTCGGCCTCTTTCTGACTTGAGCGTCAGAAGGTCTGTGTCAAGGGCCTCTTCCCTGGTTCTCGCTCTAACGCTCCCTGTTGTTTGGTTTGTGGTGTTTGCAGGTTTGTGGGTACCATCTGCGATCATCTCCCCTTGCTCTATAGGCCCGAGATTCGTGTCCTCTCCCGGTCAACATCCTTGCCCTCGTTGTCGATGTACCCCCTATAACTACCCCATGGTAGTTTTGATGTGATTAACCAAGTTAAGGCAGATCCTGTGTATTTGACTCTTGTGTCTAAGTGTACAAGAGCTTAGGAATATAAGAAGTCGAGTGGAAGACGTAACCAGCGAAAAGGATGGCACGAGAAGGAAGTCAATGAGCTCGGTGCATCCGAAGGACGAGATGTTGTGGAATAGTACACCGACGGATGAGAAGGACGCACACGGCGGTCCGAGAGATGAGAAACCATAGAGGAAGGTTGCTCGAGGAGAAGGTCAGAGTTGGGTTCAGATGAACTCAACTCCAGTTAGCTGAAACATCACCCACACGAAGAGATCAGTAAAGGAGCTAATCTGCCGTATGGAAGGCGCCTTTGTACTATTCATCGAAGCGCCTTCCAGTGACCGTTAGCAAACATAAAGTTTTATCTTCGCACGGATAAAGCTTGCCACGTTGGAAGTGTCTTCCAACCTATTGAAGGAACCTTCCAGCCTCTGGTAGAATTTTTCAGGGGCCATAAAAAGACCTCTGGAGCTACGAAATAGAACACAACTTGAACTACAACTCTTGTACTCTTTCCTAGTCTATTTCTTGAGTTGTCAACCTTTGTAAGAGATTTCTCCACCTGCAACGAAGAAGAATTTTTTAGTGTCTTTCACTGCCTTGGATTAACAACCATTTAGGTTGTAACCAAATTAATTTCTGGTCTTCTTACGTCTTTATTTTAAGTTGTTTAGTCAAATTTTATTATTGTTGTTTTTCTTGTGCTACTAATCAAATCAAAAGAACAAGAAGGGTTTTTTTTAGACAATTCACCTCCTCTTGTTGCCCTTGCTGCACCAACAAGTGGTATCAGAGTCATAACGCCTCAGAAGGATTAATTGTCGTCTAAAGCACCGAGACGATGGCTGAACCAAGCATTTACCCGCCGAAGTTTGAAGGAGAATTCATGACATGGAAGAAACGCATAGAGGTATTCTTTAAAACAAACTTTGAATTGCTTTTAATTATTAAATATGATTTTATAGCTCCCAAAGACTCACAAGGAAATAAAAAGAAGGATATCAATGGACCAAGAAGAAGCAAACACACTTCGTATAGAACGGATGAGCCGAGTTCCACCTGCTCAGCATACTTCCACCCCAGGAAGTCAATCGGATCGAAGATTACAAATCAGCAAAGGAACTTTGGGAGAAGTTTCTGGATTTATATGAAGGAACTTTCGAAGCAAAGCTCGTGAGACTGGACCTGCTCCAGAACCAACTGACGAACCTCCAAATGGAAGAAGGTGAAACAGTCGCACATATGTACTCGAGGATCAAAGAACTTATCACCAGACTCACGAATCTCAAAAAAAAAGGTAACGAATTGATATTCATTAAGGTACGCTTTAAATGCATTTCCTAGGACACCCGAGTAAACATCTATAGTTAACTCATTTTATATATCTAAAGACCTCGAAGTTAGTTCATTAGAAAATTTGTTTTCCACTTTTGAACTTCACGAATCAAGATGTGTAGGCTTACGAAATAAAGAAGAAAAGATAGCCCACAACATTGCTCTAAAGGCCAACCAAAAAGGTGAAACAGATCCAAACTCCGAAAAATCAATCGACGAAGATGAAGCAGCATTATTGGTAAGAAAATTTAGTAAGTTCATTAGATCTAATAAATTTAATAAGTCGCATGCGGAAAGACATTTCAGAGCAAAAGGAATGTTTGGTGCTACAACTGCCAAGGAGAAGGGCATATCAAGGACGACTGCCCCGAACTAAAGAAGAAGGACAAGGACAAGGGCAAAAGACCAACAAGATCGAAACACAAGAATCTGAAGGTCACATGGGATGAATTGTCGTCCTCTGAGTTCGAAATCAAAGTTTACGTTGGACTAGCTCTAATGGTAGACCACCAAGAAGAAGATGAAAGCAGCTCAGAGATGAGCATCGATGAAGGGGGAGGATCTTCAAAAGAAAGTTGTGATGAAGGGGAGCATTAGAACACGAGGTAAGTGAGGTACGTGCGCTATCTCTCAAACAATCTTTTAAATTTATCAAAATGCTATCTAAGAATATAGTACAATTAGATAGAGAGAATGTTAGGTTAAAATTAAACTTAGCAAATTCATGCCCCTTAGATATGTTTGATAATATAAAGATAGAAAATGAAAAATTGAAAATAAAAATCGAAAAGTCAAAAAAAATGGCCATTCATGTTCAAACTATTTTTAAAAATTAAAATTTAGAAATTATGGTAGAATAAACTGGTACATTATAAATTACAAGAGATAAATTAAGAAAATTCCTAAAAATTATGTACCTCCTAATTTTTAGTAAACCCAGTGTGCAAGAACCTATATTGGATTTCCAAAATATCTTTTAGATTAAACTCCAATTTTTTAATTATTAGAATAGAAATTGTGTCGATTAAAAAAAAATTATTTTTTCTATTCATATTTCGAGTTAAAAAAAATTCTATGCTATCTGATGATTTAATCTATAAGCAAAAAAAATTTCGAATTTTGCTTACTATTGAGTTATTTTTTATAAAATTATTAACAAAAATGCTACTTTGAAATTTAAATTTATTTTGCAGACTTAAATTTTGAAAATATTATTTTTCTGTGATAAAATATAATATTCTCTATCCTTAAAAATATTTTTAAATTTTTTTGAATAATGTCTAATTTATTACAAATTATTTTCTAAAAAGATAATTATTCAAGAAAATAGAAATTTTGAAAATTTTATTTTTATTAAACAATGTGTCTCATATATCCAGGAAAAATAATAGAATTTTTAGAGTTAAAAAAATATTTTTAAAGATTTATTTTCAAAAATTAGGTTCTGTACTGAAATAATTTATTTCTGTTCAAGTACAAAGTATTTCTTCATGTAAATTTTTCTACTAATCTAACTTATTCTGTTTAGATACGACAAATATTATTTTTGTCAAAACAAGAGATTAATTAGCAAAATAGAATATTTTTTTTCAAATTTCTTTTAACTATTAGTGTATTTTTCCTAATTTTTTTTATGTGATCAAAGGGGGAGAAATAAGTAAAGGTTAAGGGGATTAATGAGGAGTTGGGATAATTCTCCTAATTTTTATCCTTGTATTCATTTTGCAATTAACTTATTTAATTCATTACTTTACTATATTATTTCATGGCTATTTAACCCTAACTTAACTTAGGTTGATACATATCAAAAAGGAGGAGATTGTAAGTATCCCGTGATAGTTTTGATGTAGTCAACCAAGTTAAGGTAGGTCATGTGTATTTAATCCTTGTGTCTAAGTGTGCAAGAGCTTAGGAACACAAGAAGTCAAGTGGAAGACGCAGCCAGCGAGAATGATGACACGATAAGGGAGTCGACGGGCTCTGTGCATCTGAAGGAAGAGGTGTTGCGGAAGAATACACCGGCAGACGAGAAGGATGACCGCGGTGGTCCAAGAGATGAGAAGTCGGGGAGGAAGGCTGCTCGAGAAGAAGTTTAGAGTTGGGTTCAGGTGAACTCAACTCTAGTTAACCGGAGCATCATCCATGCAAAGAGATCGACAAAGGAGTTGATCTGCCGCATGGAAGACGCCTTACATGGGTTGGAAGGTATCTTCGATGAATAATACAAAGGCGCCTTCCAAACTATTGAAGGTGTCCTCCAGTGACTGTTAACGAAGATAAAGTTTTATCTTCGCGCAGATAAAGCTTGCCACGTTGGAAGCACCTTCTAGCCTATTGAAGGCACCTTCCAACCTCAGATAGAATTTTTCAGAGGCTATAAAAAGGCCTCTAGAGTTAGGAAATAGAACACGACTTGAACTACAACTCTTGTACTCTTTCCTAGACAATTTCTTGAGTTGTCAACGTCTGTAAGAGACTTCTCTGCCTGCAACGAAGGAGATTTTCTAGTGTCTTTTACTACCTTGAATTAAGAATCATCTAAGTTGTAACCAAGTTAATTTCTGAACTTCTTACGTCTTTATTTTAAGTTGTTTAGTTCAGTTTTATTATTGTTATTTTTCTTGTGCTACTAATTAAATCAAAAGAAAGAGAGGGGTTTTTTTTAGACAATTCACTCCCTCTTGCTGGCCCCGCTGCATCAACACCCCCCCCTCCTCCCCCCACACAATTCAACTCAGCTTCCGGACGAGATCAAATTTAGCGTCGTCTGTGGAAACACATTCACCTGCTCTAAAACATGAAGATGGAGGGCACCGGTATAATCAACGTCACCATGACAACCAAGGGATACGAGCTATTCAAGAAGGCCAAGATGTAAGTGGCCTCAAAAAAATAGACTGCGGATTCTCACCCGCGTCGTGCACTTATGGCCTCGAGGGGCGTGCCCTCCGCCTCGGATGGAAGGTCCAAGAGGAAGCAGTTATACGACTTCCCCCGAGCATTATATCAGGCCCCTGGAGAAGGTTGCACCAAAATGAAGGAATCTCAAGCTTCCTCGACCAGGAACTCTCCCCCAAGGGACCCGAAGAGAGGAAAGGCCCTAGCCATTCAAGAGACGTCTAAACAACCCAGTGTTCCTTTCTCTCAAGAAGTGTTGGATGAGAAGCTACCCAGAGGTTATAAGCCCCTATCTATTAGAGAATATAGAGGTAGCAATGACTCGGAGGATCACTTACGAAAATTTCAGAACATCGCTCTATTAATCAATATAGTGACATCATAAAATGTTGAGTGTTTCTGATCACTCTATCAGGCTCATCATAATGATGGTTCGACAGACTGTTGGTCGAGTCCATCACCTACTTCAAAGAGTTCAAAAATGTCTTTCTGCATCATTTCACTAGTGCAGAAAATACCAGAAGATTAATCATAGTCTATTCCCTCTCAAGTAAGGAGCTACAGAGTTTTTAAGAGCATACATCAAGTGTTTCAACCATATGGCACTAGACATCCCATCCATCACCTCTGAGATATTAATAAGTGCTTTTTCTCAAGGATTGTTAAAGGGGGATTTCTTTCAAACCCTCATCTGAAATTTCACAAAGGACTTTAATGATTTATTGGGAAAAGTGGCAAAATACATTAATGTGTAAGAAGCTTAGGCCATCCGGAAGAAAGAAGTAAGGACCCCTGCTCCAGTCGATCGGGTAGAGAGGAGGCCACCACTTCCTCCTATTCGGCCTAATGACCCTGGCCGAATTTCCCTCCGATTCAAGAAGTAGGAGTGCCATAACAGGTCGAGACCATTCGAGCCCCTATCAACAAGCCTTCCCCTTGGGAAGCCTGATACTGTACTTACCACCGATCTCACACTCACGACATAGGAAATTGCTTCTAGTTCGCTCGGGACTCTCGTCAAGCAGCTAAATTAGGTCTGCCCCGGCTCGAAATCATGCCTAAACTCTTGAGGCAACAAGCCACTAGCCCTAACATCTCTGCCCGATTGACTAATCTATCTCAAGGGAAGGAAGATTCGAGTGGTCTGTCAAGAGTCAAAGGAAAAGAGTTGAGGGAGACTCGGGAGGAGGAGAATAGGAGAAATGTCACAATTCGGGACATTATGTAGACGGATCCTCTACTCGATAGGAAAATGGTGTAGGGTAGGTTAGAGATGTAACTAAGCTAGTGCCCCTAAGGGGATGGGCCATATAAAATCCTCAAGAAACTTGTGTCTAATGATCGCTGTCTCTAAAATGTCAATGGTAAAAAGTTGGATTGCTCATGGAGTGCAAATTACCTCCAGCCTTACTGCACTTGAAGAACATCCTCTATCTGTACTAACCTTTATATAATGAACATATTCTAAACTCTCACCCTAGTGTGAGTTATAAGTGAGCAGGGCTCTCTTGTCCAACGACCATTCAGCTGGATTCTAGACTCTCACCCTAGTGCAAGTTATAAGTAAGCATGACTCTCACGTCCAACAACCATCCGATCAGATTCTAGACTCTCATCCTAGTGCAAGTTATAAACAAGCAGGGCTCTCACGTCCAATGACCATCCAGTCGAATTCTAGACTCTAGCCCAGTGCGAGTTATAAGCGAGCAGGGCTCTCACATCCAACGACTATCCGATCGGATTCCAAACTCTCGACCCAGTGTGAGTTATAAGCAAGTAAAGCTCTCACATCCAACAACCATTTGGTCGGATTTCAGACTCTTACCCCAGTGTGAGTTATAAGTCAGCAAGGCTCTCGCGTCCAACGACCATCCGATCGGATTCTAGATTCTCGCCCAGTGCTAGTTACAAGCGAGCAGGACTCTCACATCCAATGACCATACGGTCGAATTCTAGACTCTCATCCTATTGTGAGTTATAAGCGAGCAGGGCTCTTGTGTCCAACGACCGTCTAGTCAGATTCCAGACTCCCACCCTAGTATGAGTTATAAGCGAGCAGGGTTCTCGCGTCCAACGATCATTCGGTCAGATTCTGTTGGTGCAATCGACATCCAAAGTTTTAATATCTGACAAATATGTTTAAGTAAGTTTAATGGGGCTTGATCATGGGAAGTCCTAGTAGTGGCCAGGCAAGGGTGGGAAGTCAACCGAGTGACTAGTCCTAACTGCGGTTAGGCAAGGGAAGTCCTAGTTGCAGGCTAGACAAGGGAAATCTTGGTAGATTGTGGAAGCCAGGTAGATTCGATAGGTCTGGAGGACCTGATCCTTGGATAGATGAATACTGGGACAAGAGAAATCTTAGTATATCGTGGAATCCAGGTGGATTCGATAGGTCTGGAGGACCTGATCAGGGGTAGCTGAATACTGAGTCTTGGTGAGTGAAGTCAGGTGGAGAAAACCCTCAGGGGTGGTAACCTTAGATTCTGGTGAGTGAAGCCATATGGTGAAAATCCTAAGGGAAGATAACCTTAGGTAGCGAGAAGTCTTGGAGGAGTGAACTCCAATCAAGGTTGATCGGATGGTTTACTGGACCAGCTGATCTCAGTAAATCTAAGTTTAAGTTTACCATAGTATTCTGTATTACTATTATTATTGTTAGCTAATGTAGTATTGCAGGAAAAGTCTTAGTGGATCAGACGATCAGACACTGAGCAGGTAAAGTCCAAACAGATCTGAAGGATCAATGTTTGGCAGGTAGGTTTAAGTAAGCATGGTAGGTTGTTACTATCTTACTCATTTGTACGCACTGCTTCTTTCCGAGGTGTTCGTAAAGAAGAGTTTTAGTGGATTACCCATCGGTGTGATCAAGAATCGTGGGCCTTGGAGTACGAGTCGACCTAGGCTTCGAATCAAGTAACCGAATTGTGTTTTCTATTTTTCTCTACACTATTTTGATTTTAACGAGTAAAAGAATTATTTTTAAAAGCGCGATATTCACCCTCCCCCCTCCTCTATCGCACTCTTTCGATCCTACAGATTCCAAACTCTCACCCCAGAGTGAGTTATAAGCAAGCAGGGTTCTTGCATCCAACGATCATCCGGTCGGATTCCAAACTCTCGCCCCAGTGCGAGTTATAAGCAAGCAAGGCTCTCACGTCCAACAACCATTCGGTCAGATTCCAGACTCTCACCCTAGTGCTAGTTATAAATGAGCAGGACTCTAACATCCAATAATCATCCGATCAGATTTCAGACTCTCATCCCAGTGCGAGTTATAACCAAGCATAGCTCTCACATCTAACGATCAATCGGTAGGATTCCAGACTCTCGCCCCAGTGCGAGTTATAACCGAGTAGGGCTCTCGCGTCTAATGATTGTTTGATCGGATTTCATACTCCTACCTAGTGTGAGTTATAAGTGAGCAGGGCTCTCGCATCCAACAACCATTTGGTTGGATTCCAAACTCTTGTCCTAGTGCAAGTTATAAATGAGCAAGGCTCTCGCGTTCAATGACATCTGGTCGGATCTCAGACTCTCATCCCTGCAATGAGTTATAAGCATGCATGACTCACGTGCCAATGACTTCCAGATCGAGTTTAATCTCTGTCCGGCTCCTATCTCAACAATCGCTCTGCCCGGCACCTATCTCAATAGCCGCTCTGCCCGACTCTTATCTAAATAGTTGCTCTATCTGGTCCATATCTCAATAGCTACTCTACCCAGCTCCTATCTTAATAGCCGCTCTGTCTGACTCCTATCTCAATAGTCGCTTTATCCGACTCCTATCTCAATACTCGCTCTGTCTGGCTCCTATCTCAACAGTTGCTCTGTCTGGTTCCTATCTCAATAGCTACTCTGCTCGATTCATATCTCAATAGTCACTCTGTCCAACTCCTATCTCAATAGTCGCTCTACCGGGCTCCTTTCTCAATACTCGCTCTGTCTGGCTCCTATCTCAACAGTCGCTCTTTCCGGTTCCTATCTCAATAGCTGTTCTGCTCGATTCCTATCTCAATAGTCGCTTTATCCAACTCCTATCTCAATAGTCGCTCTGTCGGGCTCCTATCTCAACAGTCACTCTGCTCGACTCCTATCTCAATGGCCGCTCTACCTGACTCCTATCAAAATAGTCACTTTGCCCATCTCCTATCTCAATAGTCATTCTGTCCGACTCTTATCTCAGTAGCCGCTCTGGTCGGCTCCTATCTCAATAGTCACTCTGCCCGACGCTTATCTCAACAGTCATTTTGCCCAGATCCTATCTCAATAGTCATTCTGCTCGGCTCCTATCTCAATAATCGCTCAGTTTGGCACTTATCTCAATAGCCGCTCTACTCAGCTCCTATCTCAGTAATTGCTCTGCCCGACTCTTATCTCAGTAGCCGCTCTGCTCGACTCCTTTCTCAGTAGCCTCTCTATGTGGCTCCTATCTTAATAATCGCACTGCTCAGCTCATATATCAATTGCCACTTTGCCCAACTCTAAACACCTGAACCCAGAAGTTAATCATTTGGCTATAGGAAAGGGAAAAACAAATAGAAAGGCAATCAAAAATAATAAGACAATGCAGGAATCAATATTTCATTATCCAAAGTCGTTAACAACACATAATACAAAGATATATAGTCTAGTCAACTAAATTCAAAGAAAGTATCATCTGGCTTTTCTCCTACAAATCTTTGGTAGTCCAAAATTCCTCAAGTGGATCAACAGTTAGGAATCAGTGTAGAGTTGCCGAACTGCTCCTCCAACCCCATGTGAAAGTGTGTGGCTGAACTGCAACCCGAATAGAAATATGTGGCTTGCCTTACCTTCGCATGTTCATTTTCCTTTGCCTTGTAGACCTGCAGGGCAAACTTGGAAGCCACCAGCTCAGACCTGGTTGTTCTAGTTTGGCTTGTAGGGAGTCCCGCTCGGTTGCTTGTGAATCTAAGTTTCACTACTACTGTAATATTGTCAAGTCCTTGGCCTTTGCCTCCCTAGTCGTGTAGGACATTACAGAAGCATGCATCGTTTTTATGTCATACAATTCCATAGTCCTTTGCGTTAGGTTTGATGAGGCTTTATTCTTCAGGGCAATCTCAGGTCGGACTCTGGACTTGGCGGTGAGTTGGCGCACCTCAATTTCCTTTTGGATCGAGCAATGGAGATCCTTGCCATACAACGCCTCTGCTAAGGTTTTCTCCTTCTCAGCAAGTAGTTGAGTTTGGTGTTTCACCTCTACTATAGCTGCTGGGTCTCTCGAATCATGGTCCAGGATGACATTCTGACTCCATTACTGTGGTGGGATTTGTTGAAGGAAGATAAGAAAGAGGCACAACGGAGACAAGAGATAGGCGGGTGCTAGAAGTCGTTAGGCCTTTTAATGAGGGATCACGAGACAAAAACCATACGATCGCATCGGAAAATGAGCCTCCCCCAGAACCATTGGATCAAGGGATAAGTGAATCGTTATCTAATAGAATGTCGTACATTAGTTGTCTTGCCTAGGAAAAGTAGGTCAAACAGAAGCATGGCGGTATTGGAAAAGAGGAATATTTATGGCAACAGTAGATGAAGAGGCATGTCATTCCAAGGTTTTTTTCCTGCATTTATGACGCTTGCAATCTATTAAGCCCGGTCAGCAACACACGAGTATCGCCCGCCTGGCTAAACAGCAAGATAGTGGATAAACTCGAGTCTAGTCAGTCGGTGATGAGCCTCCTTCGACTAGACTTGAAGGGGAGACTTGTGATATGGAGAATAGTGGGTGACCCCAGGGATAGTGCGGGGATGACAATCAAGATGGCATGGCAATCAAAAGTCAGGAGGAGTTGGCGGTCAAGGTCAAGGACTACGTGTCCAAGCAGACTACTCCCCTACACGCGGTCGACTCCATGTCGATCGGACCCTATTCTACTTTGCATAACTCCCCATCTATATCGGCCAGCTCCATGCCAGTCAGACCCCCCCCCCTTCACTTGAGCATAGTTCCTAGTCTACGCTCGACTAACTTCGTGTCGGTCAGACCCATTCTACTTTGCATAGCTCTCAGTCTATGCTCAGTTGGCTCCATGTCGATTGCATTTTACTTTGCATGTAACAGCCCGCCCCCTCCTGCTAGTGGAGGCGGTGTTACTTTCTACATACATAACATACGTACATGAATTTCTAAACAGCGGAAGTAATTGTTCATTCTTTTTTTTTTCACAACTAATCATACTAGCATGCTCAGCATAGTTACCAACTTAAAGAGTCATAATATCCATATCTTAACATAAGCATAAATAAAGTGATCATGCAAGTCATCAACATAAAATAAGCATGGTTCATATCAATCCTAAATCAACATAAGCAGGTCTTTCTTTCTTAGCCAAGCCACCACCATACACATCTCCTGCCCCTCCTGCTGCTCCTTTAGTTTATCCATCCTTTACCTTTATCTGTGGTACAAGGAAAGTAACTATAAGCACACAAGGCTTAGTGAGATCCTTTCCTACTCACAAAAATCATATGTCATAACATAATCATTCAACATAATACAGATAGCATGGACATACAGAACATCTAAACCACATATTTTGTAAGAGTAATCATATCACATATCATAGCATACATGAACATCATATCATAGCACGAATGTAAATGGAACTCATACCATAGCATAAATGGAAATCATATCATGGCATAAATGAAAATCATATCATAGCATAAAGGAAACATCATAGTATAAAGGAGCATCATAGCATGACATATGAAAGTATCAGATCATATCATATCATATCATATCATAAAAGGAAATAAGCATCATGACATATCCTATCATAGCATAAAGAACATCATATCATAGCATAAATGTAAGCATCATATCATATCATTTCATAATCATACATGCAATATGTCCTTTAAAACATGGGTAATGTCATGTGCAAGATGCTTTTCAAAAACATACTTCATGTCATGGTGCAAGATGTCTTAAAAAAACAATATAATATAGTACTTGAAAATAATCTCAACATGAGGGGGCCCGGCTTAGTACCACATACATACATAAATGCGCGCATCCTAAGTAGACCCAAGGTAGCTAGTCTTGAACCTACTAGGAAACTAGGCCTGTAGCTCGACCTAGGGGCACGTAAGGAGCCCACCATTTACTAGGCCCGTTCTTCGACCTAGGGGCGCATAAGGAGTCCACCCTTTTGGTACAAGCCATACAAAGTAAAATAACATGTCATATAATCATAGCATATCATGTTCATATCATTCATAGCATATCATGTACATGTCATCCATAGCATATCATGTTCAAGTCATTCATAATTCATCATGTTCATGTCATTCATAACTTAACTTAGCATGAAGAGTGCTCTTAGTCCCACTTGATAGGGAAGTAACTCTTAGGCCTTTCACTTAGCATATCATAAAGAGTGCTCTTAATCCCACTTGATAGGGAAGCAACTCTTAGGCCTTTATATTGTCATTTCATAAGCATACATACTTGAGCATATGGCACATCATAGGAGATCTTTTAAATGCATTATTCATAAGCATACATAAATGAGCATATATCATATCATGGGAACATAATCATGCATGACACATAAGTTAACATCTCCTACATCATATCATGGCATGTGAAGCACATAAAGGGTCATAATTGGGTCTCAATCATCAATCCCTCATTGGTGGCCGAAACATGCAAGGGATCACCTAAGTTGCAAGTAATCATATAAACATATGAACCCTAAACTAATTTCATAACATTTATCATAAGGAACATCATAAGCATATTTAGTTTAGGTTCTAAGCTTCCTAGGTCCACAATTTATGATGTGGCTGAAACATGCAAAGGTCTAAACCTAGGTTACAAGCAATCATATAAACATATGAACCCTAAACTAATTTCATAACATTTATCATAAGGAACATCATAAGCATATTTAATTTAGGTACTAAGTTTCCTAAGTCTAAACTCATGATGTGGCCGAAAGTCATGAAGAGTTGAATTAAATTCTAAACCAACCACAAGCATAAGAAGATCATTGTAACTTTATATCATATCATAGGGAAGAACATGAGCATGTTAGAGTTGAGTTTAAGCTTGCCTAGGCCTTCAAACCTATCTTGGCCGAAAGTTCAAACATGAAAACCTAGTTCTAAACAACATGAAATCATAAGTACATCAAGTTATCTTCTTATCATATTATAAGGAAGAACATGAGCATGTTAGAGTTGAGTTTAAGCTTGCCTAGGCCTTCAAACCTATCTTGGCCGAAAGTTCAAACATGAAAACCTAGTTCTAAACAACATGAAATCATAAGTACATCAAGTTATCTTCTTATCATATCATAAGGAAGAACATGAGCATGTTAGAGTTGAGTATAAGCTTGCCTAGGCCTTCAAACCTATCTTGGCCGAAAGTTCAAACATGAAAACCTAGTTTTAAACAACATGAAATCATAAGTACATCAAGTTATCTTCTTATCATATCATAAGGAAGAACATGAGCATGTTAGAGTTGAGTTTAAGCTTGCCTAGGCCTTCAAACCTATCTTGCCCGAAAGTTCAAACATGAAAACCTAGTTTTAAACAACATGAAATCATAAGTACATCAAGTTATCTTCTTATCATATCATAAGGAAGAACATGAGCATGTTAGAGTTGAGTTTAAGCTTGCCTAGGCCTTCAAACCTACCTTGGCCGAAACCCTAAGATGGGGTTTATCTAATTCCAAGCAACATACAAGCATGAACTCTAAGGAAATATTCATATCATATCATAAGAAAAATCATAAGCATGTTAGTTTTGAGTTTAAACTTTCCTATACCTTTAAACTTGTGATGGACGAAACCCTAAGGTGGGGTTTATCTAATTCCAAGCAACATGCAAGTATGAAACACCAAGGAAATATGCATATCGTATCATAAGAAAATTCATAAGCAAGTTAGTTTTGAGTTTAAGCTTTCCTATGCTTTAAACTTCTCATAGCCGAATCCTACCAGGACATCCCTAAGGTTTTTTTTTTCTAACCATTCAAGTTTATAGAAAAACCATAAACCACTTGTACCACAGGTGAGGGGATACTCACCTCCTTTTGCTTGATCTTTTCTTAAGAGAAGGTACCCTTGTGAAGAAGAAGAAGAGAGCTCCTCCTTCTAGTATTCCTTTTTGCCCTTCTTGCTTGTAAGAAGTAGATCTTGAGGACTTCTTCTTGTGGTTTAGTTTTCTTAGGGAGAAAACTTAGTTGGATTTTGGAATTTGGGAGAGGGGAGGCTCTAGGTCTCGGCAATGGTGAGGAAGGAGGAAGAAGAAAGGAATAAAAATGGTACTCTCCTTTCTTATTTATCCTTAATGATAAAATAAAGGGAAAATGTCCCTATACATCCCCCTTGATTTCTCAAATCCCTCTTCTCATTAACTCCCACGAAAATAGAAGAAAGAAAGAGAAGAAAAGAAAAGAACACAAGAAGAAGGCAACTTGTCTTTTGCTTATTCTTTTCTTAATCAAGAGAAGAGGAGGTAAGCTACTTGGTTTTCTCTTGTTCCTTTACTTAACTATCTTCTCACTCTCAACTAACATTTCCATTCTTTTCTATTCACATATTATTCATTACTCTAGTGGTTACCATACACCAACTTAATTCTATCATTTGTGGAAGGTTCAAGGTTCAATCATTGACCTCACCATTTCTTTCCATTTTTCTTTTTCTTTTATTCTAAAAGAAAAATACTCATAGGTATAGCTTATCATTTCGTGGGTGTTACATTGCATAGCTCCAAGTCTATGTCCAACCAGCTCCATGTCGATCAGACCACCTACTTCTCCTAGGCATAGCCCCTGGTTTACTCCCGGTCGGCTCAATGTCGGTCGAACTACTTCTAAGAGATAACACTGTCAAGGAATCGTAACCACTTGTCAGATAATAATGGTTATTCGTCAGGAAATATTCGGATGCTCTGTCATATGCATAAAGCAGAACATTCTTCAACCCAATGGGAGTTCGTCGTATATCCTCTATCACCCGACATACCCTAACACTCAATATTCTCTGATGTCTAATGATTGTGAAGGTTACTAAAAACAATATACAAATGGAAGTCCTCTCTATTGGTCAGATACGCGTGCGCTCGCACACACTCATCTACTATAGTTCTACTTTTTCATACTTTTCCGCTCAGCCTCTTTCTGACTTAAGCATCGAAGGGTCTATGATAGAGACCTCTTCCTTGATTCTCGCTCTAACGCTCCTGCGTGCTTGGTCTGTGATGTTTGTAGATTCATGAGTACCACCACCGGCCCAATATCCGTGTCCCCTCCTAGTCAACATCCTTATCGTCGTCGTCGGTGAACTTCAACCGAGATCAAATTGTTAGAACTTTCGAGCCGCAAAAATCGTTATTTTTTTCGTTGCGGAAACCTCGAAGCTAGCCACGGATCCGTGCAAAGATAGATAAATAAAATATTCATGTACATGTTTGTCTACACTAGATCTACCTTAGATCTACATGAAAAGGAAGTATTACCCTTGTCGCGATGCCCTTCGCTTATCCCGCTCGTCCAAATGGTTGCCGAATCTCGTAAAGTGTTAAGTGTACACTCTTCTACACGTATCCACACGGACAAAAGGTGAAGAAAACCACTTAGAGTGTGCTAGCACTCTTGAGAGGTCTCGGCAATGGAGGAGAAGGAGAGAAAAAGAATAGAAGAAGAAGAAGAGACCTTGAATAAGCACACCCTTTCTTACTCATTTTTGTGGTCGACCACTTATTAGAGCATTTTATACCTCCATGTAATGCCAAGAGTCATGGCTCTTGGTCTTCCTCATGAGGTGGCACACAATGATGTAGCCTTGATGATGTGGAACATCATCATTGGCCGGCCCATGCCAAGTCACAATGAAGTGGCATTTAGTCAAGTCAAACTTGACCCTTCATCTTCCCTCTCAAGTCAAGTCAAACTTGACCTCTTATCTCCCATGGTTGATCAAATCTACCCTTTGATTCAAATCAATTTAATTTAATAAATCTCTATTCATTGGTTTAAATTGACTCAATGAATTATAGTCTAAATTAGACTCATTCAACATATGAATCAAATTGAGTCCAACTCAATTAATCTAATTTGAATTACTCTTAATCTAATTTGGTTCATCACATGAACCTAATCCTCTTGATCCATTATATGAACCTAATCTCCATTTAACTACCTTTTGTGTGTGACCCTATAAGTTCTTGTAACATTGGCAATGCTCCTAAACCCATTTAGAAACATAAGTAATGAGCGGTATCTAGCAACACATCATTACTACCCAAGTTACAAGAATGTTGAGATCCAACATCATCATTGTGACTACTAATTGTGACTCTCACAATATGTGACAATGTCCTTCTATCCTTGACATCTAAATTGATCAATTGAGGCATAGACCGTATCATCCTCTAATCAATTTATGTCTTGAACTCCAAGTAGACTCATTCTAATCAAATAAGCTCAATTCTCATTCTCATATTGACTTGTTTGGGCATGGTCATGCACTTAGTGGTCTCATTCTATCAAGAATCATGATATCACTCCCGTCATATAGGAGGGATAGATCTCTTCTACATCACTCACATCCCTCCGCATAATTTGTTGCATACCCAGTAGTCACATTTATAGTCCACCCATTTACTGTTAGGACCAAAAGTAGCTAGAGGGGGGGTGAATAGCTCGTCGTGTGCTCGTTGCTCGGTGTTGCTTGTTTCTTCAAGAATGCGCAGCGGAAAATACATAAACAAACACAAACAACGCTAACACGGTTGGTTTACTTGGTATCCACCTCACAAGAGGTGACTAGTCCAAGGATCCACACCACGCACGCACCCTCCACTATGAAAACACTCCTTTTCGGTAACTACCGAGGGTGGAGAAGCCCTACAAGACTCTCAGTACAAGAAGAAAGGAAAGGGAAACAAAATACAAGCTTACAAGCTTACAATGAGTACAAAACCCTAACCCTAGCTTCTCTTCTTGCCTTTGATCCGCCTCTTGACTTGGAAAGCTTCCAAGATCCTTCAAGAACTGGCGATCTGATCTTTGAGGGCGCTGTGGAGGAGCTGGAGTGAATCGGAGAAGTTCATCACAGCCATCGAACGCTGCAGCTATAAACGACGCCAACGGTCGGATCCCGATCGATTCGAATGTTCCCAATCGATCGGGGAGGCTTTGGATCGATCCACGGATCGATCCAGAGCACCTCTAAAGCCGCTGGATCGATCCACGGATCGATCCGGCGCTTATCGCGCGAAGAGCGTCCCAATCGATCCAGCGATCGATTGGGACCTCTGATCGATCCACGGATCGATCCGTGGATCGTCATTGGAATGGCCGGATCGATCCACCGATCGATCCGAGCGCCGGATCGATCCATCGATCGATCCGACTTGGTTTTGTCCAAAACCAAGTCCTAAACCTCCCAAACCAACATCCGGTCAACCTTGACCTGTTGGTATGTCATGCCTAGCATCTAGTCACTCCCTTGACCTGCTAGGACTCCCTTACCAAGTGTCCGGTCAATCCCTTTGACCCACTTGGACTTTTCTCTGTGCCAAGTATCCGGTCAATCCCTTTGACCTACTTGGACTTTTCTTTCATGCCAAGTATCCAGTCAATCCTTTGACCTACTTGGACTTCCCAGCACCAGATGTCCGATCATCCTTGATCCATCTGGATTTTCCCTTGCCTGGCTTCACTCACCAGGACTTTCACCTAGCTTCACTCACTAGGGTTTTCCATCTGCCTAGCTTCACTCACTAGGACTTTCACCTGGCTTCACTCACCAGGATTTCCACCTAGCTTCACTCACTAGGGTTTTCCATCTGCCTAGCTTCACTCACTAGGACTTTCACCTGGCTTCACTCACCAGGATTTCCATCTGCCTAGCTTCACTCACTAGGACTTCCACCTGGCTTCACTCACCAGGACTTCTTGGCTTCACTCACCGGACTTTCCATCTGCCTGCTTCACCGGGATTTCCATCCCCTAGCTTCACTCACTAGGACTTTCACCGCTTCACTCACCAGGATTTCCATCCGCCTAGCTTCACTCACTAGGACTTCCATCCGCCTGGCTTCACTCACGGGACTTTCCTTCTGCCTCAGGACTTTTCTTCTGCCTGGCTTCACTCACCAGGACTTTCATTTTGCCTAACATCCCAGTTAGGACTTCCCCGTCAAGTATCCAGTCAACCTTGACCTACTTGACTCTTCTTCAATCAATATCTTATTGTCAAACATCTAAACCCAAACCAAGACTCAGCTTGGTTACCCAGGTCAACCTTGACCTGAGGGATATTGCACCAACAATCTCCCCCTTTTTGATGTTTGACAATACCACAATAACACTTACAATCCCATATGTAAGTTAGGCTAATCCCATAGCCTCCTTCTTCATGCCACTAGGTAATGAAAGCATAAATTAAGCTCTTCATTCTCCCCCTAAGAGGGCAAACTCCCTCTAGGTAATGAAAGCCTAACTTACTCCCTTTCATGAGTCCTTTCATTCTCCCCCTATGACCTTCCCATAGGTAATGAAGGACTAAGCTTAACCATACATTCTCCCCCTATTGGCACACATCAACCCATCGTTGGACACACATCAACCTATGCTCCAATTCTGGGCACACTTCAACAAATCCATTTGTTGAAGACTCTCCCCCTGAAGAGTTGCTCATCGTTGTTCACAACATCACTCGTTGTGATCAACACGATAATGAAGGTCCCACACCCTTCATTTATCCTTAACTTCTCCCTCAATGTAGACAACTACCCAACCTTGAGCATTATCTACCACATGAGTGTCCACTTGAAATAATGAGGATATCCACTCCCCATTTCTCCCAATTTCAAGTTTAAATGCTCAACCTTGAGCAAGTTCACAACAGAAGGTTAACCACCTTCCAAGGTTCATGAAAAATAATTTTCATGTCTTTAAAGAGTCCCTCCCCCTAAAAACATGGTGGTAACTTCTGTCATTGCACCAACAATGACTTGGAATCCCTAAACCTTTAGGAAACCCAGATTTAGAAGTTTTGAGGTTCAAATATTCAAAATGTGAAACAACCTCAACCTAAACTTCTACTTAGTCTTCGTTAACCAATCCATCCTTGTTTTCAACATAAAAACACCCTTTGTATGTATACAAATGTATTTAAGGGGTTTGGAATGGTTACCTAGACTCAAAGAGGTTCAAAGATGCTGAAATCAGGCCTTCCCAGCCAAAATCAGCAACTTGGATCGATTGAAGTTGGGTTCCAATCGATTGAACCTTTCTGAATCGATCCACGGATCGATTCAGACTCCCTGGATCGATCGGCTGATCGATCCAGCGAGCTTCTGCTCGCGGGAATTGCCGTTTGAATCGATCCATGGATCGATTCATGGAACTCCAATCGATCCATGGATCGATCGGAGCTCTGATAGTTGCTGAAATTTCATTTCAGTGAACTTCAGAAACCCCTAGAAAATTCTACAAAAATCCAAAAATTATGAAATTTCGTGTAGACACTATTTAGGGCATACTTAATCATGGAAAAATAGCTTTCTATGAAAATACATTATATTTTCAAAGATTGACACAAACTTGAAAACTTGCAAAAACTTTAGCGTTTTTCTTCAAGTTTGTGTCTAACTATTCAATGGTGATTACTATCAAAAGATAGCCTTCACCAAGGTTTTCCAAAAACATTTTAAAAACATTTTCAAAACCAATATCCCATCATGTTCCTTGGGCATAATGCACATGACTTGTACATTAGCTTTCCCAATGATGGGAAAACACATAACTATGTGTTTTGATGAACCTAAAACTCAAAAGAATGCACTAAATCAACATCTTGAGCTTTGTTCATCATCCTAACATCTCACTTGTATATAATATGCACTTAAACACATACAAGTCACCTTAGAGATCTTTGTGAGATGTAAAATTTGGTTTTGCCCTATTCTAGGGATCATGCATATCTATCTAGGCATTTTAGAGATATTAGACATCCACCCAGGATGTCACTTGTCAATAAGTGTCGTTACATGCCATTCGTCCTTAATTACAAGGAATTAAACTTAATGCATGATTATGTTATGGCATACATCAAAATAAAATAGCTTTCAAAAGAAAGATTTCTATAACTACATGATGTATGTATGGCATGACATGGTATTTTTATATTTTTCATGATAAGTCATGAATGCAAAATACAAATAAGATAAAATATGATGTCATGGCATATTATGAGCAAACAATCATGGCAAGGTTTAGCATAAATAAAATATACCTAGATTACCTATCTAAGTATCATTAATCTTAGCTAATCCTAAAACTTAAACCCTAGATTGCCCAAAGTGCTTCAAGAGAGTGCCAAAACCTAAGTTTGCATTTCTTATTCCCTTGATTAATTTATGCCAATTAAAATAAACATGTCCTCAAATGTTGGCATATTTCATTTTTCCTCAAGAGTAGCACTTTTAAATTTAAGGCCCGGATTGCCTTAAATTGCCTAAGAACATACCAAAAACCCAACTTGATAGTTCTTATGAATTTTCCAATATGTGCCATTTTAGATTAAAATCAATTCTTCCACCATTAGGCACATTTTACTCTTTCAAGGAGTAATCAATAATTCCATTTCATTTTCAAAGGTTAACAAAAACCTTGAAAATGCTCCTTGAGTGTCAATTTCCTCAAAGTTGGGTTAACTACCCTTCTAATCGGAGTTGACACTCTCTAACCCATCTATGGGGTAGAGAAGATGCTCCTAGGAACCCAACACCTATTGGTGCTCCTTGGATGCTCTAGGTACTCACTAGGGATAACTTCCCTAGATACCTTCCTAGTGACCTTGTTGGGCTTCTTAGAAGCCTTGGTCACATTTTCTAGGTCAACTCTAGGGATAACCTCCCTTGTGACCTTGTTTGTGACTTTCTTAGACTTCTTAGAAGTCTTAGTCACATTTATTGCAAAAATACTCTTAGGGATGACTTCCCTAGTATTTTTGGCTTGACCACTAGACCTAGGGTTTGTTCCATAACTATATGGAACCCTATGATAACTAGGCACATCCTTCTTAGCTTTTGGTTTGTATCCCAAACCTTTATGGCCATTGGATGGCTTTGATTTTCCTAAACCTAAGTTATGCTCACTTTGCCCTAATAGAATATTTTCCATCATTTTTAGGGTCTTCTCCATTTTATCAAGTCTTGACCTCAAGACTTGATTTTCTCTCACTAAGTCCTTAGTATTTGATTCATGAGCATTTTTGTTTCTAGGCTTGTATCTTACATCCTTAGAGTTATCGCCTAGGTTTTTACCTACAATCCTAGCCTTAGGTGTAGTAGTTTTAGCATGAAAAGCTATATGTTTTTTCTTAAAGCCCTCATGCTTCCTATTCTTATGGTAAATCGCATTAAAATGATAAAAGTTAGAACTATCATGCTTTTTACCATAATGTAAAGAGGTAGGCTCAATAAATGTTACCTTCTTCTTTACCTTGGAGGCTCCCCTTTGCCTAGTGCCTCCTTGAGCCTTGACCACTTTCTTCCCCTTGGGGCATTGACTTCGATAATGCCCTTTTTGTTGACACAAGAAGCACACAATGTGCTCCTTGCTCTTCTTTGTCCCGGGGGTGGTCACCTTGGGCTTCTCCTTGCCCTTTTGTGCCACTTGGCCCTTCTTCTTGGCCAAGTTGGGACACTTGCTCTTATAGTGCCCATGTTCCCTACACTCAAAACATATTATATGATTTTTATTATTAATTGAAATATTTATACCTTTGCTTGTAGGGGTGGCATCTTTTTCTTTGGATCCGGAGGTAGAAGCTTCCTCTTGATCGGACCTTGATTCTCCTCCATTAGATTTTTCTTGACTTGTGGAGGTAGAAGCTTCTTCCTCCTCTTCTTCTCTTGACCCGGATGTAGAAGCTTCTTCTTCTTCTTGATCCGGTGTCACCAAGGATTGCTCCCCCTCAATCCTAGAGGTGGAGGCTTCATCATCTTGAATATGAAACAAGGAGTATGCTCCCTCCTTGTTCCCTTCGTTGCATTCCCTTGAGGATGAAGCTTCTTGGATTTCCTCTTCTTCGGAGGTTGAGCATCTCTCAACCTCGGAGTCCTCCTCTTGGTCTTGCTCCACAGAGTCACCTTCTCTGGATTCTTCATGATCTTGTACAGTGGAGGGGATCTCTTCATGAAGCTTGGCCAATTTGCTCCATAGCTCCTTTGCATCTTCAAACTCTCCAATTTTGCAAAGGATGGTGCTTGGCAATAAATTGACCAAAAGCTTGGTCACTTTGTCATTTGCCTCGCACCTTTGGACTTGCTCCGGGCTCCATTTGCTTTTCTTTAGAACTTTGCCCTTTGAATTTCTTGGAGCCTTGAAGCCTTCCATTAGAGCAAACCATTTCTCTATCTCCATCATAAGAAAATTTTCGATTCTTGATTTCCAAGAATCGAAACTTGTAGAAGTGTATGGTGGAGCCACCCTTGTATCAAATCCAAGTCCATCTTGGAATTGCATCTTGAAGTTGAGCTTCTTGAATTCTTTGACTTTGATGAATTTGCTCCAACTTCTTCACCCTCTAGCTTTTCTTGTTGTACTTGACCCTTCCGGCGATGATTCCGGTGAAGAGCGACCTTGCTCTGATACCACTTGTTAGGACCAAAAGTAGCTAGAGGGGGGGTGAATAGCTCGTCGCGTGCTCGTTGCTCGGTGTTGCTTGTTTCTTCAAGAATGCACAGCGGAAAATACATAAACAAACACAAACAACGCTAACACGGTTGGTTTACTTGGTATCCACCTCACAAGAGGTGACTAGTCCAAGGATCCACACCACGCACGCACCCTCCACTATGAAAACACTCCTTTTCGGTAACTACCGAGGGCGGAGAAGCCCTACAAGACTCTCAGTACAAGAAGAAAGGAAAGGGAAACAAAATACAAGCTTACAAGCTTACAATGAGTACAAAACCCTAACCCTAGCTTCTCTTCTTGCCTTTGATCCGCCTCTTGACTTGGAAAGCTTCCAAGATCCTTCAAGAACTGGCGATCTGATCTTTGAGGGCGCTGTGGAGGAGCTGGCGAGTAGTCTGGAGTGAATCGGAGAAGTTCTGTCGCAGCCATCGAACGCCTGCAGCTATAAACGACGCCAACGGTCGGATCCCGATCGATTCGAATGTTCCCAATCGATCGGGGAGGCTTTGGATCGATCCACGGATCGATCCCGAGCTTCTGATGAAAGCGCTGGATCGATCCACGGATCGATCGGGACCTCTGGATCGATCCACGGATCGATCCAGACTCGATCGATTGGGACATCTCGATCGATCCACTGATCGATCCAGAGCCTGGATCGATCCACTGATCGATCCAGCACTTGGTTTTTGTCCAAAACCAAGTCCTAAACCTCCCAAACCAACATCCGGTCAACCTTGACCTGTTGGTATGTCATGCCTAGCATCTAGTCACTCCCTTGACCTGCTAGGACTCCCTTACCAAGTGTCCGGTCAATCCCTTTGACCCACTTGGACTTTTCTCTGTGCCAAGTATCCGGTCAATCCCTTTGACCTACTTGGACTTTTCTTTCATGCCAAGTATCCAGTCAATCCTTTGACCTACTTGGACTTCCCAGCACCAGATGTCCGATCATCCTTGATCCATCTGGATTTTCCCTTGCCTGGCTTCACTCACCAGGACTTTCACCTAGCTTCACTCACTAGGGTTTTCCATCTGCCTAGCTTCACTCACTAGGACTTTCACCTGGCTTCACTCACCAGGACTTTCACCTAGCTTCACTCACTAGGGTTTTCCATCTGCCTAGCTTCACTCACTAGGACTTTCACCTGGCTTCACTCACCAGGATTTCCATCTGCCTAGCTTCACTCACTAGGACTTCCATCTGCCTGGCTTCACTCACCAGGACTTCCTTCTGCCTGGCTTCACTCACCAGGACTTTCCATCTGCCTGGCTTCACTCACCAGGATTTCCATCTGCCTAGCTTCACTCACTAGGACTTTCACCTGGCTTCACTCACCAGGATTTCCATCTGCCTAGCTTCACTCACTAGGACTTCCATCTGCCTGGCTTCACTCACCAGGACTTTTCTTCTGCCTGGCTTCACTCACCAGGACTTTTCTTCTGCCTGGCTTCACTCACCAGGACTTTCATTTTGCCTAACATCCCAGTTAGGACTTCCCAGTCAAGTATCCAGTCAACCTTGACCTACTTGACTCTTCTTCAATCAATATCTTATTGTCAAACATCTAAACCCAAACCAAGACTCAGCTTGGTTACCCAGGTCAACCTTGACCTGAGGGATATTGCACCAACATTTACGAGTGACGTTTGACGAAGCTAAAGTATGCAACTTCTTATGTAGGGAACCATGGTGACTTTAGGTCCAAGGACTGATAGTCATACTAATAATCACATGAGAAAGTATATGACACTCATATAACGATCCATGATATTTTCTCATGGCGGGTCATTCAGTATACATTCTCCAATGCATATCCATGTGTCAACTTGATATATAATATCCATGACTTGTGAGATCAAGTCATCGAGTTGACCTACATGCTAGTCTCATCGCATTAACATTGTCCCTGAATGTTAATACTTGACAAGGAATGATTAAGAGTAGTGTTCTCTATATCATCTCATTATCAATTCAACTAATCGATTGATATAGATAAGAACCTTCTACTCAAGGACGTTATTATACTCAGTTATTTAGCACCAATACAAGTAAGTATAATAATCATAAAGAAATGTCTTAATAAATAAATAAATAAATATATATATATATATATATATATATATATAGGAATATGATACATCGAGTTCATACAACAATCATCACATGATCGGCTCTAGGGCTCTCACTAACAATCTCCCATTAGCACTAGTGTCAATCAGTGTAGGTTCTAACACCCAATGACCTAGTGTGACCATCATGATTTCTCTGTGCCAAAGCCTTGGTCAAGGGATCAGTGACGTTAGCCTCTGTAAGTACTCTGTAAATTTTCACATCTTCTCTATTGATGATCTCTTGAATGAGATGGAAGCGCCGTAGTATGTATTTGGTCCGCTGGTGTGAGTGAGGTTCCTTAGCCTGCACAATTGCTCCATTGTTGTCACAATAGAGCTCTATAGGACGGCTATGCTAGGAACCACCCCAATCTCAATAATGAACTTGCGGATCCAAACTGCCTCCTTTGCTACTTCTGATGCAGCAATATACGCGGCCTCTGTTGTAGAATCAGTAACTGTGTCTTGCTTCGAACTCTTCCAGCTCACAGCACCACCATTCAAGCAAAACACGAACCCAGACTACGATCTATAATCATCCTGGTCAGTTTGGAAGCTGACATCACTGTAACCCTTTACAGTTAGCTCGCTATCGCCTCCAAATATCAAGAAATATTCTTTAGTCCTTCTCAAATACTTAAGAATATTCTTGACCGCTATCCAGTAACGCTCACCAGGATCTGACTGGTATCTGCTCGTCATGCTCAAAGCATACGAAACATCAGGACGAATACACAGCATGGCGTACATGATAGATCCTATGATTGAAGCATAAGGGATCTTATCCATGCGGTCTCTCCCCTCTCTACAAGAGGGACTTTGAGTCTTCGAAAGACTCACACCATGTGACAACGGCAGAAATCCTTTCTTGGAACACTGCATGGCAAATCGTAGTAATACCGTATCAATATATGTACTTTGACTTAGGCCAAGTAATCTCTTAGATCTATTTCTATAGATCTTTATGCCTAGAATACAGGCTGCTTCACCTAAGTCCTTCATTGAGAAACAATTCCCTAGTCAAGTTTTTACAGACTGCAGCAAAGAGATGTCATTTCCAATGAGTAGTATGTCATCCACATATAATACAAGAAAGATAAATATGCTCCCAACTGTTGGTGCAATCGACCTCCTAGGTTTGGAGCTTGATCTAGGGAAGTCCTAGTTGTAGGCTAGGCAAGGGAAGTCCTAGTTGGAGGCTAGGCAAGGAGAGAAAATCTCGGTATATCGTGGAAGCCAGGTGGATATGTCTGGAGGACTTGATCCCTGGGTAGCCGAATACTGAGTCCTAGTTGTAGGCTAGGTAAGGGAAGGGAAATCTCGGTATGTCGTGGAAGCCAAGTGGATAGGTCTGGAGGACTTGATCCCTAGGTAGCCGAATACTGAGTCTTGGTGAGTGAAGCCAAGTGGAGAAAATCCTAAGGGGTGGTAACCTTAGGTAATGAGAAGTCTTGGAGGAGTGAACTCCAAGCAAGGTTGATCGGATGGTTTCCGGTCGACCGCGCACGGTCGAGCGGACCAGCGGATCTTGATAAATCTAGGTTTAGGTTTACCATTGTTTTCTGTATTACTATTATTTTGTTGGCTAATGTAGTATTGCAGGAAAAGTCTTAGTGGATCAGGTGATCAGACACTGAGCAGGCAAAAGTCCAAACTGTTAGAGTGTATACTAATAGCCTAGCTTTTGGTATAAACATTTATCTAGAAATAAGAATCACATTGGTCAAATGTCTACATTTATGATAAATGTAGTTGCTCAATTAATTTATATTGTAGATAACATGGTGTGTGGTGTCACATACAGAAGATCATGTTATCGGTTCCTTATAAATTATAAACAGTAGCTCACGACCAAGATGGAAAGGAACAAACCATTGGAAGGTCGTAGTGTAATTAGGTATTAGTTTATCTTAACTATATAATTATACTAGTACACTTAGAGTGTATTGAGTAGGACCATTTGAGGTCGTTCCTTTTATACTGACTTTATAAAGGAACAATATCTCAGTTATTATGGAAGTGTGTGCTCTTAATCCTAATATAATAACAAGCACATATATTTGATATTTATTTCTTTAATTTATCAATGGGTGAGATTTAGTTCGATAAATCAATAAGCCCGATAAGTTGGGAAATGATATCACTTATAGTGTGTGTTGTTGATTATAGAAGGAAACTGTGTCCTAGTGATCTAGGTTGAGAATGTCCCCAAGAGGAGCTCATAAGGATTGTCATGTTAAACCCTGCAGGTGGACTTAGTCCGACATGACGATGAAGTTGAGTGGTACTACTCTTGGAGCTAGATATTAATTAAGCGAGTTGTCAGTAACTTACTTAATTAGTGGACATTTGACATCTTAAACACAGGGAGACTAACACACTCATAATAAGAAGGAGCCCAAAATGTAATTTGGGATTGGTGCGGTAGTTCAATAATAGTTCTTTAGTGGAATGAATTATTATTGATGGAATTAAGTTGTGTGTTCGGGGCGAACACGGGAAGTTTAATTTCATCGGGAGACCAAAACCAATTCCTCCTCTCGGTCCCTATCGTAGCCTCTTGTATATAGATATTTATACCCACCACATACCCACCTTCTTACCCAACCAATAGGGGCCGGCCAAGCTAAGCTTGAAGCTCAAGCTTAGGGCCGGCCACATCATATTAAAAAGGATTTTTTATTAAAATTATTTCTTATGTGGATATCATAGTTTTAAAAGAGAGTTTAAAATTAAATCTTTCCTTTTAAAGCTTTCTACAAAAGATTAAGAAAAGATTTGAAATCTTTTCTTATTTGTAGATTGAAAGGAGATTTTATTTTTAAGAAAAACTTTCCTTTTTAACCATGATAATAATTTAAAAGAGAAGTTTAAAAATTAAATATTCTCTTTTATTAGTTTCTACAAAAGATTAAGAAAAGATTTGATATCTTTCCTTATTTGTAGATTGAAAAGAGATTTTAATTTTTAGAGATAACTTTCCTTTTGGAAATTATCCACATGTTTAAAAGAAGAATTTTAATTTATAAAATTTCCTTTTTATTAACCAATCATGAAGGGATAAAAATTATTGGAGAAATTTTTATAAATTTCTAGAAACAAATTAGGAAGTTTTAATTCTTGTGTGAATTAAATTTTCCTTGTTTTGGGGAATTAGAAGTGGCCGACCATTATTATTAAAAGAAGAAAATTATTTTTTTATTAAAATAATTTTTCTTTTTATGACAAAAGAATTAAGGAATTTTTTATTAAAATTTCCTTATTTGTCAAGACCAAGGATTATAAAAGAGGGGGTAGAGGTGCCTTCACGGATGAACAACTCTATTATTCTTCTCCTCTCTTTTCCTCCTTGGTGGCCGGCCCTAGCTTCTTCCTCTTCTCTTCTGCTTATGGCCGGCGGCAACCTCTCTTGGAGCTCTTGATGGTGGCCGGTTCTAGCTAGGAGAAGAAGGAGAGAAAGGTGATTTTGTTTCTTGCATCCCTTGGAGCTTGGTGGTGGTGGCCGGACCTCTACTTCTCTTGGAGAATTGTGGTGGCCGAAACTTGCAAGGAAGAAGAAGGTGCTTGGTGGTTCTCATCTCAGAAGATCGTTGCCCACACAACGTCCGAGGTTAGAAGAGGAATACGGTAGAAGATCAAGAGGTCTTTTTAGAAGGTATAACTAGTAATTTTTCCTTTCCGCATCATGCTAGTTATTTATGGAAATAATACCAAATACAAGAGGCTTACGATTCTAGTATTTCAAATATGTTTTCAAGTTGTGTTCTTTTATTTTTCTTTTCCTTGTGATTTGATTGTTCTTTTTGGTTGACCTAAAGTTATTTTAGGAAATTAAATATTAGCTTTCCATAAAAGGTTTTGTCTAGTCGGTGGTGGTTGTTCCCATATCCAAGAAGGCCATGTGCCTCGCCACATCAGTACTGGGAACCAATTATGGAAATTAATATTTAATGGAATTAATAACTTAGGTGATTTGGATCAAACGTGTTAAGTTCCACAGGAGATCCAAGTCTAAACCTTAAAGAACAAATAGATTAAGTTTTGGATCAAACGTGTTAAGTTCCGCAGGCGATCCAAAATTTAATTTAAAAGAACACATGGTAGCTAGGAAAAGGTTCAGACCTTTGTACAAAATTTTTGTACAGTGGAACCTCTAGGTTTTCCGAGTAGCAACCAACACAAACATGTCTGGAGGAGCATGTTTGGCAGGTAAGTTGAGGTAAACAACTAGAGAAGCGACAGTGAGGTCGGGTTCCCAAAGGGAACAACCTAAGGTCGCTGATCCAACTGAAGAAACCGGGAAGGTTTCCAAGTTGAGATCAAGACAGTCCTACTGTCTTTATATTACTCATGCATTATATATTACTATTCTAACCTTTGTGTTGCAGGGATACTTTGCTTAACTCTGTGTAGCAGGTATAGTCGGATCGGTCGACCGAACAGAGGGATCGGTCGACCGAACCAAGTTGACTCAGCACAGATCAATTATGTCAGCAACGATCAGAAGCAAAAGGAAGTTAGGTTGATCGGTCGACCGAACCCATGGATCGATCGACCGAACCATCAATATTAAAGGCGCAGTAAATGTAGATCAAGGCAAATCTCGACGAACAGGGAAGGAACCTGTTCGGTCGACTGAACAGAGGGATCAGTCGACCGAACCATTGAAGTCCAGTTAATGCAGAATATCGAGCCAGAATCAAACTCCAGCTGGAAGGGATCGGAGCTGGTTCAGTTGATCGAACAGAAGGATCAGTCGACCGAACATCCATCATTCCTATAAATTGAGGCTCGAAGTCAGAGGCTATGAATGAACTTTTCTGATCAATTCTGGTGCTACTCTGCAAAGCTGCTCGTGCAACAAAGCTTCATCAACATTGCAAGCTACTTCGCCAAATAGTACCGACCGAGCTTCGTCTTTCAATTACTTGTCAGTATATTTAATTTTAGCTTGCATTGTAATTTCATTTAAGCAAGATAGTAGGGTGTTACTATCTTGCTCCATTGTACGATTCACTTCTTTCCGAGGACTTCGGAAAGAAGGATTATAGTGCTTTGCCCATCGGTGCGGTCAAGGACCGCGGGCCTTCGAGCAGGAGTCGAGCTAGGCTCCGAACGAAGTAAATAAACGTGTCTCTTTCTTTAAGTTCCGCTGCACATTTCTAATTTGAAAAGAAAAAGAAAAATTTTAAAACGAGCGATATTCACCCCCCCCCTCTATCGCTTCAAACGATCTATCACCAACAACCTTCTTGTAGATGCAGGGTTCATCTTCATTCTTGATGAAACTAAACTATTTGATCACATCATCGAATCAAAGATTCTAGCTTTGAGAAGCTTGCTTTAGTCCATAAATGGAGTTATGCAGCTTGCATACTTTGTCAGTATGCAGTGGATCTACAAAACCCTCAGGTTGTGTCATGTACACATCCTCGAGCAAGTTTCCATTCAGAAACACGGTTTTGGCATCCATCTATCAAATCTCATAATCGTGGTATGTTGCAATAGCAAGCATAATCCGAATGGACTTAAACTTCGCTACTGGAGAAAAATTTTTATCATAGTCAATACCATGAATTTGCTTGAAACCTTTAGCTACCAAACGACCCTTATAGGTATGCATAAGTCCATCCATGTCAGTCTTTCTCTTAAAGACCCACTTACACCCAATGGGTTTGACGCCTTCAGGTAAATCAACCAAAGTCCATACTTGGTTGGTGTACATGGATTCCATCTCGGATCTCATGGCCTCTAGCCATTTCTCATAATCTAGTCTCATCACAGCTTTGGATGGAACACGGTTAAGTGTGAAGGCTGCTGTGTCTAGAGCATATCCCAAAAAGATATAGGAAGATCTGTGTGACTCATCATAGATCGTACCATATCTAATAGGGTATGATTCCTCCTTTCGGATACACCATTCCACTATGGTGTTCCAGGAGGAGTGAGTTGGGATAAAATCTCACACTCAGCTAGATAGTCACGAAACTCATGGCTAAGGTATTCACCACCTCGATCTGATCGAAGTATCTTAATACTCTTGCCTAGATGGTTTTGTACTTCATTCTTGAATTCTTTGAACTTTTCAAAGGATTATGACTTATGTGTCATTAAATACACATAACCATATTTACTGAAGTCATCAGTAAATGTAATGAAGTACCTATAACCACCTCTGGCAGTGACATTGAAAGGGCCACATACATCAGTATGTATAAGTCCTAACAAGTCAGTTGCTCTTTCGCTGTGTCCACTAAAGGGAGTCTTGGTCATCTTGCCCAGTAGGCATGAATCGCATGTCTCATATGATTCAAAATCAAATGAGTCCAGCAAACCATCTTTATGGAGCTGGGATAAGCGATTCTCATTTATATGACCTAAGCGACAATGCCATAGATAGGTTCAGTTCATTTCATTTGACTTGAACCTTTTGGTACTTATGTTATAGATAGGGTTCTCTAAGTCTAGAATGTAGAGTCTGTTCATCAGAGGTGCACTACAATAGAACATATCGTTTAAATAAACGGAACAACATTTGTTCTTTATTATAAATGAAAAGCCTTTCTTGTCTAAACAAGAAACTGAAATGATGTTCTTTATGAGAGCAAGCACATAACAACATTCATCTAATTCTAGTACAAGCCCAGAGGGAAGAGATAGAAAGTAAGTTCCTACAGAAACAACAGCAACCCGTGCTTCATTGCCTACTCGTAGGTCCACCTTGCCCTTCATCAATGCCCTGCTATTTCTCAGCGCCTGTACACTAGTACAAATGTGAGACGCACATCCGGTATCTAATACCCACGATGAAGAAATAGAGAGATTGACTTCTATAACATATATACCTGAAGTAGAAATCTCATTTCTCTTCTTCTTAAGATCTTCCAGGTATCCTTTGCAGTTCCTCCTCCAGCGCCCAATCTGACCGCAGTGGAAGCAGGTAGCATCCTTGGCAACCCCTCCTTTAGGTTTCATTACCTTGCCTTTGTCGTTGGCTTGGGACTTTCCCTTACTTTTAGGTTTACCCTTGCCTTCATGCTTTTGCACCATCAAAATGGAGTTGGGTTTTACCTTCTTAAGGTTGAGCTCAGCAGTTCACAACATGCTTAGCAGTTCAGACAGTGGCTTATCAATTTCGTTCATGTTGTAATTTATGATAAATTGACTGTAACTTTCTGGCAAGGATTGCAAAATCAAGTCAGTGGCTAGTTCTTGACCAAGTGGGAATCCCAACCTCTGTAGGTTCTCTATGTACCCAATCATCTTGAGTACATATGGACCTACGGGAGTCCCATCTTGCATCTTGCACTGAAACAGTGCCTTAGAGATCTCGAATCTTTTGTGTCTTGCTTGTCCTTGATATAGTTGACTAAGATGTTCAACCATATCATAAGCAGTCATCAACTCATGTTGCTTCTGAAGCTCAGAGTTCATGGTTGCGAGCATGAGGCATGACACATGTAATGCATCATCTTGATGTTTCTTATAAGCATCTTGGTCGGCTCGCGTGGCAGTGGCAGGAGGTGCCTCCGAAATGGGCTACTCCAGGACGTACAATTTTCTTTTTTATGTGAGAACGATTCTCATATTCCTGTACTAGTCCAGGAAATTAACTCCATTAAGCTTGTCCTTGTCAAAGACAGAACGCAGGGAGAAAATGTTTGTGTTCGTCGACATGGCAATCTATAACATAAATAAAGCAGAAAGTAAATATCATATTCCACTTATCATTTAATTAGGCCTTTAATTAAATGATGCTCCCACTAAATTATAGGGTTTTTGTAGAATTAAGTCATGGATGTGGTCAAACCACACTACTAGATTCATACTAATTAGCTATAATTCTCGCGGGACAAGATCCACATCATACTATGCCTTGAGTTAGCTTTGGCTAAATCGCCCAAGACTTAGTATAATCGGTAGATAACTAATTACCAATTACATCTTTATGCAATTCTTATTTATACTATCTTCCCAACCGTTGAAAAATGTCTATAGTTTTACCCGATCCAATTGAGTTAACTAGTTATACTCAATCTAATTGAGTTTGTTCTCACCCAAGCTTTAATAGACGAGAAGATTGTCCCTCCGCACCCTACCAAGATAATATGCATTGCTCTGCTTTGGTAAATTCAACAACAACAAATGATCGAGGTAGTGATGGGTATCAAAACTTGGTAGGCATTTTGAGTTGACTTGATTAAGATCTAATCTAATCATGAATGTGTATCATATACGCATTAAGGCACTAATTACCCTACATTAGCATGCATCACATACACACAAGCAATGATATATATATATATATATATATATATATATATATATATATATATATATATATATATATATATATATATATATATATATATAATTAATTTGTGATGAGGTCATGGCCCTACTACGATCTTCTCAAGCTAATGAAAAGATCGAACGGTCAACCTAGGGTTAACTACTTCTTCAAGCGCCTCCTTTTAACCGCCATGTGTTGACAGCACCCTCCTCGTAACTCCTTCTTGAGTGGACCTTCCACCGCTTCATTTTGTACATTACAAATATGAAACTCAAGTTACATTCGAGTCTAAAATCTATTTACAACAGGAACATAATAAGGGAGGCACGACGCGCAGGTCGCATATCATATACAACACGCAAGTACTAAAATGGTGTGCAGACCATATTATGAATTACAACACAATTTTAACCAACCACATTGGGGTTTTGGGCCATGGCCATCACAATATCATACATAATTCTAAATTATGTATTTTACATAAATTTCTATAATTTTACTACTGTTTTATCAATTTTATAAGTCACAACTTCTCGGTGGTCCCGTTTAGCGATTTTCGGGCGCGATCGCGAGACAATGCCCCTTGCGGGGTTAGGGGCAGCGCCCCTTCTCGCGAAATGAATATCGCGAGTGTCCCAAACTGATCTAATAGCGCCTTAAGTCGTTGTCCCCCAAAAAAATAATTTTGTTTGGGCGAGACTTTGCCGTTTCGGAAGGTTTTTCTCGGTATTTGAAGCCTACAAGTGTCCAAGCACTTGTTACTTCGCCTCTACAAGAAAAATACTCACAAAATCCATAAAAGTAGAAAAATTATAGAAACTTACAGATCTGAAACCTTTTTCGTAATAACAAATACAAACATGTACAAGCTTCGCACGTGGCTCTGATACCACTGTTAGAACTTTCGAGCCGCAAAAACTGCTATTTTTTGCGTTGCGGAAACCTCGAAGCTAGCCACGGATCCGTGCGAAGATAGATAAATAAAATATTCATGTACATATTTGTCTACAATAGATCTACCTTAGATCTACATGAAAAGGAAGTATTACCCTTGTCGTGATGCCCTTCGCTTATCTCGCTCGTCCAAATGGTTGCTGGATCTTGTAGAGTGTCAAGTGTACACTCCTCTACACGTATCCACATGGACAAAAAATGGAGAGAACCACTTAGAGTGTGCTAGCACTCTTGAGAGGTCTCGACAATAGAGGAGAAGGAGAGAAAAAGAAGAGAGGAATAAGAAGAGACCTTGAATAAGCACACTCTTTCTTACTCATTTTTGTGGTCGGCCACTTATTAGAGCATTTTATACCTCCATGTAATACCAAGAGTCATGGCTCTTGGTCTTCCTCATGAGATGGCACACAATGATGTAGCCTTGATGATGTGAAACATCATCATTGGTCGGCCCATGCCAAGTCACAATGAGGTGACATTTAGTCAAGTCAAACTTGACCTCTTATCTCCCATGGTTGATCAAATCTACCCTTTGATTCAAATCAATTTAGTTTAATGAATCTCTATTCATTGGTTTAAATTGACTCAATGAATCATAGTCTAAATTAGACTCATTCGACACATGAATCAAATTGAGTCCAACTCAATTAGTCTAATTTGAATTACTCTTAATCCAATTTGGTTCATCACATGAACCTAATCCTCTTGGTCCATCATATGAACCTAATCTCCATCTAACTGCCCTTTGTGAGTGACCCTATAGGTTCTTGTAACGTTAGCAATGCTCCTAAACTCATTTAGAAACATAAGCAATGAGCGGTATCTAGCAACACATCATTACTACCCAAGTTACAAGAATGTTGAGATCCAACATCACCATTGTGACTACTAATTGTGACTCTCACAATATGTGGCAATGTCCTTCTATCATTGACATCTAAATTGATTGATTGAGACATAGACCGTGTCATCCTCTAATCAATTTATGTTTTGAACTCCAAGTAGACTCACTCTAATCAAATGAGCTCAATATCTCATATTGACTTATTTGGGCATGGTCATGCACTTAGTGGTCTCACTCTATCAAGAATCATGATATCACTCCCGTCATATAGGAGGGATAAATCCCTCCTACATCACTCACATCCCTCCGCATAATTTGTTACATACCCAATAGTCACTTTTATAGTCCACCCATTTACGGGTGACGTTTGACGAAGCCAAAGTATGCAACTACTTATATAGGGAATCATGGTGACTTCAGGTTCAAGGATTGATAGTCATACTAATAGTCATATAAGAAAGTATATTATACTCATATAACGATCCATGATACTTTCTCATGGTGGGTCATTCAGTATACATTCTCCAATACATACCCATGTGTCAACTTGATATCTAATATCCATGACTTGTGAGATCAAGTCATCGAGTTGACTTACATGCTAGTCTCATCGCATTAACATTGTCCCTGAATGTTAATACTTGATTAGGAATGATTAAGAGTAGTATTCTTTATATCATCTCATTATCAATTCAACCAATCGATTTATATAGATAAGAACCTTCTACTCAAGAACGCTATTATACTCAGTTATTTGGTACCAATATAAGTAAATATAATCACCATAAAAAAATATCTTTATATATATATATATATATATCGAGTTTATATAATAATCATCACATGATCGATTCTAGAATTGTCACTAACACAAATAGCATATGTAACCTATTAACGAGGCATTCCATATATATTAAAATCGATCCCAGACCTATTATCAATAACACATTTATATAAACCGCGTTAATCCGGATTAAAAAAACTTAATTAATGAAAGCGATGGCGTAGATGACATGACGTCATGTTTCTTTAATCAGGACCTAATTGTCTAATTCCTAGATCATTTTAATCAATTTTTTCCATATTTATTATTTTACTCAAAGTAAATAAAATATTACTGATATTATATTATATTAAAATACATTTTATCACTTTCAATAAATCTGATGTAATTAATTAAAAAAAGCAAAATGTTGCCCGGAGATCTCTCAAGTTAGAGATAATCTTCATTGTAAATTAGAGAAAAAAATGGCACCCCTTTTTATTTTTATTTTTTTTTCAATCATATATCAAATGCCGACGCTTTTTAATATTTAAATAAAAGGACATCTCACCCACCTCATCGGAAAAACATGGGACGGCCTTTTGATTATCTCTAACTTGAGAGATCTCCCGTGTTGGACAAAAATTAAAAGACTGCCCTATTTCGCTCTCTTTTTTAGAATCATCAAAAGACAGCTACTATTTTATAGTTGGTACACTACCAACTATATTCTATTCCATCTGATTTCCACTGATTTTTACTATATTCTGGTAAAAAAAATGAATAAATAAGGTGTCCATCTGATTTTTACTATATTCTATTCCTCTGCAAGAAACCTAATAGATACGAGGACCAAAATATGAGTCACAGACATGTGGAACTGCACAAGTACAACTTGGATTTCCACTTTCAGACTAAATCTATTTCTTCAGTAGATGAACTGTCTCATCATCTATCATCCAATTTGCTATATTTTAATTGGATAAATAATTTTTTAAAAAAAAATATCAGTTTCTGGAGATACTATAAAGACGACATGACTATTGTAGTGAAACTTCTCATTCGTTCAACATGACAAATTACAGCCAGTGTTCATATATATTAGTAATATATATAAGAAAAGCATGGTATCTTTATGTATATTAAATGAACACTTGGTTAAATTACTAATCATGTGGTAAAAAACAATTCGTTTGCTTCGTAGACCTCATATGACAACACCCCATGTCTTAACCATCGCACCGCCCCAAAAGGACGGTTAAATTACTAATCATGAATATATATAATGGATTGTTCTCGTCAATTATTCTCAATGATCTTTGGAATATTCATGCATGTTTTATAAATGATCACGAAGCTTCCTGTATCCTTCACTTCAATAAGCATCTCAGCTTTGAATAATCATATACATAGAGTATAAATTATATGATTAACTTTTGGCTGCTTCAATATTAATTGATTTAGTTAAGAATCTTAACTAGAATATAAATTATACATTATTTTTATGTGCAGGCTTTTTTGACTTGACTTAATTCCACTGCTCGTGATGACTGGGTGGTCGTACACTGATGGCTCCCATGCAATTACGTAACTCCTCATGCATGCATGCATTCATTTAGGGTTTGACTAATATTTTATCATGTGTTTTGACTTTTCCATCGTTTGTCTATAGGGGTGAGCAAAAATTACACAAGCTAATAAATACAGTCTCTAGTGTTGGGATGTCGAGTCCAAGCTAAATCTACTTGAACATGCATGTGTTTTATTTCTGAAAGTCAACTGTTACTCTATTTTACAGGGTAAGGATTCTGTTTCTGATTCTGTATTTGCACAAGAAAGTCTGAGGTGCCTCGGCTTTCTTTTGAGTCAGTATCCACCTTCTTCTTATTCTGTTCCACCTTGAACCTTAAAAGCAGTGAATTCATCATCACCCCAACCGAGCTCAAACCCATCAGGCCTCCCGCAATAGATGGTGTCAGGATGGTACCAGTCGAAGGCAACAAAACTCCGGCGGCGACTGGAATACCCACCTGCAGGAGCATCCATGACATTTTATCAGTTCATGATGCCAGCATCGATTGAACAACAAAGTTTCACATTATACTGAAATGACACAGATGCATAGTTGTTGCTAGTGGTGTATTTAGCACCTGTCATATTCCATTAAGTATGCATCTCCAATGTTGAAGTTAGTATGGATTTTATGGAACAAGACGGTTAATAGGAACTTTTCCATTGTTAGAGTAGTGCTTTGGACTATCAAGCTAGAAAATTAAAGAACTGAAAAGAAAATTTGAAGTGCAAAAAATTGGAAATGAACATGATTTGCCTGATCATATCAAGATTTTCTCACTGAAAAATATAAAGGCATGCTTAGCTTTGGTCAACTTACAATATTGTAGGCAAATGCCCACCAGAGGTTTTGCTTTACCGTTTTCATAGTCGACTTGCTCAAATCCAAAGCATCAATCAGCTGCATAGATGCCACATCATTTGGTCAATTTGACAAACATATTGGACTCGAAGATAATTATATGGATGTAAGATGTTATAAGCAAAAGAGGGAAAACAGATTGTGTTCAAACGAGGATACTCTGCGATGTTTTCTATTCTTGGCAACCATGAGTTGATATGTCTTCCGAAGCTTATGCCTTTCTTTTGTGGCAAAGGGTAAGTGGTTAACCACCTCCACAGAGAAATGTTTTATGTTCAAAAGATTATTTTGTTCAACAATCCCTTCCATGAAAATAAATTTTCTTCGAACTGAATTACTTCCATAAAAATATTTCCTTGAAAAGGCCTGATTTGCTGATAAAAAATGTAGACAATCTAAACAAACTAGACAACGAATGTTTGACAGGTGGAAATATCAGGATGCATGAGTTACTGAAGATATTAGTTTCAGCAAACAATGTTCAAGATTGATATATAATTAAACCAACATGATTCCCCTTCTAAGTTGCTTATACAATTTGAAAACCAATGTAAACTATAAACTGAGTAAAATTAGTCCAAGATAAACATATGAAACTTATAGTCACTTCCGTTTGGGCGATGGAAATTTCTCAAGTGCTTCAATCCATTATCTCCCTATCGTTTCCATAGGTAACCCATTCAAGGAAACTAGAAACTCATGGTCAAATGATAACAATAAGTTGTGTATCTTCCAAGTATTTGGGGTCTACTTTTACAATGCTAACTAGTTTCATGAAAAAGAAAATGAATCAAATTTTTTTAGAAAAATAGAACACAAGGTTCACAAAGAATTACATCTGACTATAAAATGGTATAGCAATTAGCAAAAGGGAGAATTACGATTGTCAGCAAAGGCTCAAACTTTTACTGAATGCAGGAATTGAGCTGATAAACTTTCCAGCTCGATTAGTTGAAGATAAAGATTCTTCTAAGTTCTACTGCACAATGGTTGAAGATAAGAATATATTAAGCTCCAATGATCATTATCAATAAAATCATCCATACAAGTTCCAAGTTACCAAATGAGTCGTGATGTGACTATCAAAACTACAAAGTATAAGATTATAATTGTAAAACAAAAACATAAGCAAGAAACATCCCTTAGAAGAGTGAGGTTCAGTCTGATGGCAGCAAAATATGGCTTCAGTGCATGACCGCTTGACAGACAACCAGCTTTTGTGTTTGCATCATAAAAGGCTCAAACTGAAAACTTGATTTGCAACTATTTAGTGACATAGCCTTGCTATGCCAACAAGTTTTTTAATGTGTACATCATCAAAGGAAGATTAGTTTGTGGTGAACCATGGGTTCATTATCCCATGTCTGAGTTGAAAGTTGCAATTTCCCTCCAACTTGGACAAGAAATTGATTTACTCTGCTCCAGTCAATATGACATATGAATACCTAATAAAAACAAATGTCTCAATACTGGAAATTTTAAGTTATGAGAGTAAATTGAGAGGGTTATTTGTGTCACACATTTAGCAAGAGTGTCATTATTTATTTTATTTTATTTTTTACATGATAAATAAATTCCTTAATTTTTATGTCAATGATTTTATGTTTGGGTTCAAGAAAAGAAACACAACCACTGACTTGGAAGCCTCAGATATTCTATATTTATTAGTGGCTCCATTGCTCTTGCAACATCCTAAACTAGCCGTATCGTAATGGTTCCAACTAACTCCAGAAGTTCTCAATCTTAGTAGTCAATCTTCCATGGATGGTCTTTGGCATTGAACCTCCCTCCCTATGGACAAGGGTGAAGTGGTGCTCTTGATTGATGTGCCCCTTAAAGAATCTTCAGATATGCTGCAAATTCTTGAATGCAAGGGCACACTTCGATCTCATTAATTAACTAAACTATAACCTTATTTATTGCTAGTAGCTTCCAAATTCTTGCATATGCTTCTCTTCAATCTTTGTTCTCCTTATTGATGCTCTTGAAAACTTTACACTTCGCAGCAAATCAATGCTCAATCTCCCAAATGCAGAATATATGGTCCATCTCTTGTTTGTGAGTGTCTAAGCAACTTTTGCCCATAGAGAAAAACTCAAACATTTGATTATTTGAAGAAAGCTTAAATATTTTAGGCGTAAAGAAATTCAACAACCCAATTCCAAACACATAACACACTGATTCTTAGAGGATGTGACATGCAAGAAACTTGTATATATAAATAGAACTCATAGAAAAATGAAACAACAGATGAACAATACTACCTGTGACAATTTATTGCCCAAAAGCACAACTGAAGATACATCACTAGCTGCACCAACACCTTCACCCATTGCAATACCAACATCTGCTGAAGCCAAGGCAGCGGCATCATTAATACCATCACCAACCATAGCAACAATTTGTTTCTCTTTTTGAAGTTCAGAGATGAATCTCTTTTTCTCCTCTGGTTTAACTTCATAAAGCACCTGCATACACATAACGCCAAATATATTTCAGTTTTAAGAGACAAATTGAGTTCCCTTCCTCATCAAAGACATTCACTAGCAACAATTCTTAAACTTCCAGATATAATTATCTCAGTAAAGAATTTGTAATGGCCTGCTCACATGAAAGAACTAGCCTACAACTACCCAAAAAACTTAAGCCTAAGTTAGTAATGGTTCATTCATCTAAACTTATAAGACTCATTTATTAGCCCACAACTCTACATGTAAGGTGCCATAATCTCATCTGCTTAAGGATTAGGCATCCCTGTCACGACCTAAACTTATGCTACCAGAAATAATACCATAACATTAAGTAATTGCATCAAAAACTGATTTAAAAGTGTGTATATAATATTCAAATTAGTATGAGTGAAGTGAGCTGGTAAATATGCATCACGTTGATTTACTATGGTTGTAGGTGGCAAAGATGAATCACATGTAAATTTAGTCTACGAGTTTTTCTTGCAGAGAACACTGAGATAGGTGAACGAGAATTCAGTACTTTTAGCTCAGGGTTCACATAACATACCTTTCTTTTGTCAATACCAATCATAGATGCTACGTATTCAGCAGCATTCTTCTTGTCTCCAGATAGCATATATATGTTTATTCCTTGCTTAGCCAAAGTCTCAACAACCAGTCGTGCGTCTTCCCTTACTTTATCCTCAAAATAAATAACACCTGCTAATGCACTATCAACTCCTACATAAACAACAGACTGGTTCTGAGACTCTGCATCTGGAAATTGGTTCCCATGGACACCATGCCTGCAACAGCACAAAAACATATTAGATGATCGATACAAATGTTGTATCTAGATAGTGACAAGTATGAATTTTGTAGCATCTTATAGCTAGTGATATAGTCTTACAAAGATTTCAATGGAGGAAAAGGTTAATGTAACGAAACCTAAATAGTTGGAATTCACTTGATGATGATGAATAGGTTTGCAATTATCTAGTCTATAAGCATCATTATCTTTCAGGTAACGAGGGACAGCAGAACATGCAGCATGCACACTAAGTTTACTTTGACATGGCTATCTAAGAAAAAACTAAGCAAAAATGTGTGTTTCAACACCCATTTAACAACAGAAAGGACCAGCTTTCCAAAAGAAAAAGAATGGCTCCATGCCCTTCCACAAATGGCATTGTACGAACAACATTTATATCTAAGAGTGTTCTATAAATACCATATACCTTCTGACCCAGCTTAAAGTCCCAACAGAAACCTTCATTTTTTCAATTATAGCTACTGCACCAGAGCCAGGTTCCTCAGTGAATGTCCCATCTTTAGCCTGTCATAGATATTGCTGATCAGGAAACAAACTAGGATAAACCAACCAAGCATATATTGTAATGAAAATAGGAAATCGAATGGACAAATATAGATTGCTCTGTTTAATTAAGCGCACACAATAATTTAAAGGCTAGAGCCAGTAAATCAAAAGCTGGGAAATTAGATTGGGTTGTTTCATAAGTTCAAATACCTGTTACAGTCAATCTTCTTGTAGACTGGTTTCGAAGAGAAAATTTGAGAAAATTTATTGATTAGTGGACATAAACTGAGCAATGCTAAAAAAAATTACTGAAGAAAGCTGGATTAAATAATAATTGTGTAATGTTAACCATGAACTGTTGAAAACTCGATAGAAAACAAAAGATACTTCAAGCAATATGGTTCTATTAGGAAATTAATTCATTGCACCAGCATAAGATCTATTGTTAGCCAATTTTCATTTATGAAATCAAGGTTTCAGTTTTAGTGGATCTATCAGAAGTAGAATCCAAAGTGGGATCTATTAGATATATGCAAAAATAGCTAGAGGTCACATTGTTAGGTACCAAATATTGTAAACTTGTAAGCAGAAGTCCTAAATCACTTTTAACACCAAAACCAGCATCTGCAACATGAGAAAAAAATAGCTTAACTATGTGATGGATGAACTCTCTATGTTATAGAAAGAAGCGTTGATTGCCATATAGATTGTAACCTTTACCACTTTTTACCAAATGGATCCCACCTTTCAGTTATAACAACACCATGATCTATATCACAACAATTGTCACTCCATTAAGTTTATCATCCTGTAATGGATAAGTGTTGGTATAGTATCATTCAACTCAATCAACTAAATTGCGATGAAGACAGTGACATTTTTTCTTTTTTAATTGATAAATTTTTCAGAGAAATGAAATTGTTAGTATGTTAGGATGGATTTGTTAGAATTGAAAGGTAAGAATACATTTGTTAAGAGTGATAAATACTGGGATATCTATGGCAATTAATCCAAGAAAAAAAGTACCAAAGTCATTTTCAAAATAAAACGCCATTATGTTGAACTACGAAGTGTGAAACTTACGATTAATAGTAAAAAAATATAATAGTACCTAAAAAGTTTTCAATAGAAGCTTCAAGGTTGATGTGAAGTTACCTTGACATTTTCACAACCAATGGAATGAGCCGCTTCAACAATAGCCTTTCCAATGGGATGATTAGTATTTGATTCCACCCCAGCAGCTAACCTCAAAATATCAGCTTCAGTCCATTTGAAGCCACTGTTTTCTCTGTGCATTATACATGATTTTATCAGTGAAATAACCTTTTTAGTAAGCATCGTAAAGATATCACCTGCCATGTCACCTAGTTCCAGTGTTGTATGTTAGAGTAAAAGGCTAAAAGCAACTATTCCTTTTCTCGAATCAAATTGCATGCATTTTTCACAACATATCACAGAAATCTGGAACAACTCTATGTAAAACTGTAACATAACATCAGATTACTGAGCAGCATCCTGAGAGTCAGCTCTGGTCCTATCTCCATCCAAATTTGAAGGTAATAGCAAACTTAATCAGATAAAACTAGTAGTGACGGGGATGGAGGATTACTTATTCATTGGCAACCACAATAAGTAAGATTGAATTTTCAGCTTTACTAATGTAGTGTATGCCTACTTTAATGTGAAACTCACAACTCTGAAATTTATATAGTTCATCTGAATGCTAATTTACATTAGAGTGGTAAATTTGACCATAATCCAATTGAAGATCATAAGTGCACCATCAACTATAACCTAAAGATAATTTGAACCTTGAAGCACAATTGAATTGCATCTGACATTGTCTATAATTGAAACCAAACATAAGAATGAACTGCATATCAACCCACTGAGGACCATATTCAAGTCCACAACATAATTCTTCTTCCTTCTTAGACTCTGTCAAGCAACCCAATAGCCAAATATTATATTGAGGCAATAAATCAGTGACTGAATGAACAAAAACTGTAGGAACAATTAAGAAACTAAATTACTGAACTAGACTAGTGAATGATCAGTTACAAGTTATTGGGTAACAAAATTACTCATGCTAAGGATTAGTTACTGTCATTGCTTTATGAATTCATATCCAGAAATAATATTTAGTTTTTTGACACTAACAAAGAATTGACAGCACAAGTGAAGATGTCATTAGATATGACAGAATAGATTAATTTTCCAGATGCATTTACCTCATTTGACCAGACAAGCCCACCCACCACTCTTACTAATCAAAACAGCCCTGTAGAATTAGACTTTTGGCAAACTATGATTGATAACTTTTTATTCAGTTATTTATTTTGTCCAACCAAATGGTGCCTAAAAGTTAAAATATCAAATGTCTTGCAGGGCTTGTTTTGTCTTTAAGCCTTGTAATTTTAGGTGGAATACTTCTGACACTACATTACCTTGATTCTTTTACTTAAGTCGAGTCTTCATTGTCACACGGTCACACCATTGGTCTCCTTTGCCTCATGTTGTCCGTACCTATTTCTAGGTTTAAAAGGAAACTAGGACTTCTACTAAAAGTGAAATTGGAAGTTATTTTGTTAAAGTTAAATGACTAACCACTTATCACCAAAAGCTTAAGCTACAAGGAAAGGAAACAAATTGCCGAGGTAAATGCCTCCCATGTGCTAGTCACTATTTCAAAGGCTAGTAGCCGCCCGTGATTTACCTCCTCCGTGTTGGCCCTGGGACGAGTTGGCGGGGGCGCTGAGGGCGAGCGTATTCGCCTTTTGCCACCTAGGAAAGGAAACAAATTTATATATTTATATTATTAACATTTCCCTTTCATGTGTGGGTAGGGTACTTGATTTGATCAGCTCTGATCTCCCAACATATGAATTGATTAAATCTCTCTTTACATAGGTATGATTCAAACCCTTGACCTCCTGCTCCAATATCATGTTAAAGTTTATATTTTTCCAAGTTAGGAAATGGACCGATTTACATGTATATGGCAGACTCCTTGCACAAAAGAGTTAAGAGTTTATTTGTATAAGTGGACTATTGAATCAACATAAGACAACAGCTAGAATCAAAACAAATTGAAGATGGCAATTAACTGAAACAAAAGTCCAATCAAAACTCGCACAGGGGCGCATGATTTCGTGGCCGAGAGGTCCAATATTCGATCCTCGGGGTGTCATTGCCTGGGGTTAGCATCCCGGTCATGCGCTTTCAGCTGTGTACCTGGATTTACCTCCCTCCATATCCGTGGGACCGGCTCTAGGGGGGTCGCTGATGTGGTGGTTCCACTTTTTTTTTAGATTACTGAATTCCATCCAAGATTTATCTTCCATCTTTACATGTTTACAACCAATCACTTGCCACATTATGCTCTTGGAATCATTTCTCATAGAACACAACCTCCACCAACAAAGTGATCATTTAGCATATTTCTCTGTGCATGTGATGTATCATGAGTGACGTATATAACCATCATACTCATTTCAACATCAACAACCATCCTTTAGCGAATACCATCATCATCAAGGCATGCTAATCCCAAGCATTTGGAGTTGGCTATATATCTTATCCTTTTATTCCTCCTCTATGTAGAGATATATCTAAACACATTTAATCCCCATATGTACTTATGCCTTTATTCCTACATTGAACTATATACAAAAATATATCTAGATATATTTAATCAAAGGTTCAATAAAAAGAAATACTTGCAAAGTCAAGGATGGATCTACTGCTGCTAGCATTTTGCTAACTCAGCAGATAACTGACTAGAGGAAAATCTAAGTTGGAGTATCTCCCCAATACCTACTTTTAACAAAATATTTAATCACCTTCGGAGAAAACAAAAAGATTTTGAACTTGATATCAATACTATGGATGGATGTAGAACTAAAGTTGGTTTGCTTGATAAGGGTTGAAAGATGTGTATGCATCACACTTAACTTTGAATGCTCATGTTCATCAAATAAAGAAGGCATAACCCTAGTCACAACTGGCTTTCCAATTGTCAAAGTTCCTGTTTTATCAAACACAATTGTATCCACAGCCGCAAACTTCTCCAAGACGTCACCACCCCGTAAAAGCAATCCTCGGGTCGCCCCTAATGAGGTTCCTACCTAAAAAATAAAGTAAGTTTACAGGTAGGCTACTAGCCTGATGACAAGTAGTTGAGGATTCTTTGGTTAATAGTTTCTCTGATTGTTACCAGAACAGCAGTTGGAGTCGCCAGCCCAAGTGCACATGGACATGCAACAACCTGGATAAAAGAATTTGCTGTACAGAATTACTACCATAATATTATAACATCAATCAAAAGGAATAACAAAGAATCTGATTACCCAGGTCATAATGGAGTAACCTTGTCATTTTGTCTAGCATTGCAAAAAAGTCAAGTTTGAAAAACAAAGTAGAAGTTGATGTTCCCGTAAAAAAGGATCATGAGAAAAGCATATGATCACCATGGTGATAACTATCAAACAGAGAGAAATTATTATTAGAATTGAATATCTGGAAACCCTTTTCACGGAAGCAAAAAAAGATTTATTCCTCAAAAAAAATACCTATTTCCTAATTACTTGGTAAATAAATGAGCAATCCTAAAAATAACTTAGCCTAATAAAAACTTTACAAATTTTAGAAACATAAAATTTAAAACTTCATCAATCTAAAATTCCAACTTAAACTTTCTACTTTAAAGCCTAATTTTCAACCACATTGACGTGGTTTCAAATATCAGTCTAATATGTATAGCAAGACTCAGTGATTTTCTAATCTGAGTACCTAAATGCCCGAGTATGTGTTAGAAAAAAAAGACTAAATAATTTAAAGGACAACAATCCAATTTGGGGTGGATGTTATTGGTTATACATTTAATGAAGAATAATTACAAGTTTTCAGTTACCATGCCAATGTGACAAAAGTTGGTGCCAAAGTCCCAATAAGTCTCGACAACTTTATATTTCTAATGTGCTCAGAAAGTGTCAATTGACTTCCAATTGTTTCAAAGAAACCTTCACCAATGGCATAAGGCTAAGTTGGCAAGTCATTCTGTATACCTACTACAAGTAGTAACGTATGATAAAACAATAAAGGAAAAAAGTGAATATGATCTGTGCATGACATACCAGAACACTACATGAAAGCTGCAAGGCCAACGACACTACACTTCCTTGTATGAGAGCAGCCGGTACAAGTTGTGAACCAAACAAACTCCAGAAAGCAAAAGTGGCAGCTGATAATGCCATAACTCCATATGTAAAATGTCCCGCAACCTGAATTTGTAAACAGCATATTGTGTTCTTGCATATAAGCTCAACTTTAAAAATCCACAAGCACACATCAGATGGTCTAACTAAAGATATGAATACACGAACTCAAATTGCCAACAATTAGAAATCCATCAGCCTGACTACACTGAGGATTCAAAATACATCCATTACATTGTCCAACAATAAGGCATAGCAACCATTACTCAGAACAGTATTTTGTAAAGGCAATATACAGAAAAATTCATTTTCCAATATAGAAACCATTACTGAATTTGCAGTGTTCACCGCTGAGTATACAGATGCTTTCCTTGAAATTCTGCAACTGTGTCTTTCTTAACTAATTGTGTTAGATCCATAGCTTTATACTTGTTTTCTAGAATGATACAAAAATTTTGACTGAAGATTGTTTTGACATTTAGGGTGCGTTTGGTTTAAGTCATCATGTATAACCTTGGTTATGTGATTACCAGGTAATAAAACGTTGTTTGGTTCAACTTAAGTAATGAAACAAAAACTTAGGGAATAAAACATAGGTAATGAAAGGTTATAGGGAATAAAACATAATCAAATGTTGTTTGGTTCAACTTAGGTAATCAAACAAAAACTTGTTTGTTTGAAGGTTTTAATGAATACCCTAGTTTAATATTTTACCGTATTACCCTCAGTTACAAAACCAACTATACATAATAATAATAATAATAATATTATTATTATTATTATTATTTATTATTATTATTATTATTTTTTTTTTTTTAATGTTTTTTTACTTTTCTTTTTCCTGTATATTTTTTTACTTTTTTATGTGTTTTTTTATTTTTTAATGTTTTTATATTTTTATATTATTTATATTTATATTTTTTTATTTTTTTACATTTTTTAAATTTTAATTTTTATTTATTTTTTTTATTTTTATTTTTATTTTTATTTTTAAAATTTTTATAATTTTTTTTAATTTTTTAAAAAATTTAAATTTTTTTTAAAATTTTTTAACATTTTTAAAAATTTTATTTTTTATTTTTATTTTTTTATTTTTTAAATTATTTATTTTAAAAAAATTAAATTTTTAAATTTTTTAAAACATTTTTTTATTTTTTTTACATTTTTTAATATTTTTTTACATTTTTTCTCTTTTTTTCATGTTTTTTCTTATCGAAGGGTATTTTTGATAAAAAAAATTCGTTAACCCCGGAATCAACAAAAACCTTAGTTTTATGAGGTTTTCCGATTTCGGGCTGCATGCCCCTTTTGCTGACGTGTCGGGCATGGAACATTACTTGGAAATCATCGAATACCTAAACCAAACAAGGTTTTTGTTGATAACCTTGGATGGATAACCAAGATTATCAAGAATAACCCCGAACCAAACGCACCCTTAAAAGCTAACAAATCCGATCATTCACCCTTCCATAGCTTTATTAGGAAATAGGCCTAAGTGAAGGCTGTGAAACTTACAGGAATCCTAGGCCCTCTTACAATATATTGCTTGTGTAAATTCAGTCGATTGCATATTAGGAATGTGAAAAAATGCATTATATTTTGCCATCATACCATAAAATGCAGTAGTTAAAATCAAGTCAGAGTAGACCAATGCATTTATGGGGTATCATCTTTATACCAGAGGACAGAATCATCATGTTGGTCATTCCTGGAGCTCAATCAGTGTTCGTCGGAACAAGTATAGTAACTTAAATAGTGGTCTTCCGTCAATATCATGTGAAGTTTGAATCACTAAATAATGCAACACTGACGGGATGGTTCAAGATTTATAAAAAAATGACCTTACTCGGACCGAGATGATACTGTACCAGAAAGGGGTTCGAAGGAAAATAAAAAGTTAGGTGGCGTTTGGTTAAATGATGAGAATGACTATGGGTATGGGTTTGATAGTAAAGTGTAATAGGAATGGGAATGGAAATGAAACCCACCTAGTTATATGGGTTTGGTTGATTCCCATAAATCTAGAAATCATTCCCAAATTGTCATTCCCAAACCCACAATCTAAACACCATCATTTACTATCATTTCATTCCCTTATTCCCAAATCCTTCAACCAAACACCCCCTTAGTAATGGATGTGGAGCCTCCTAGCTTTGTGTGTGTGTGTGTTGAAAAAAAAAAGTTACTAATTATTCACCTTATCAGCTAAACGTTGCACAGGAGCTTCCCTTGTCTGTGCATTCTCCACCAACCGAACAATATCTCCCATAGCAGTTTCCCCTCCTGGTCTTCTTACTTCTATGGTTAGTGTGCCATTCAAGTTAATGCTTCCAGCTGTGACTTCAGCCTATGATAGAAAAGAACTAAATTAGATTTTAAAATGTGTGACTAATGGCTCAAAGTATAGCAACAAGCATATATAAAAAGTAAATTTTGCAATTCTTTGTAACACGGGCAAAATTTTAGGAACTAGAAGAGGTATACCCCAGGCAGTTTTGTCACAGGTAGAGGCTCTCCAGTGAAACTTGATTCATCAACTGTACTTCTTCCAGCTTTAACGATTCCATCAGCTGGTACACGATCCTAGGAGAAAGACACAAAAATGAATAACTAGCATACGTTCAGATTTTATCCATTGAACAGAGTCATAAAGAATTCATGTAAAAGTTCAATTTTGAAGCATTGAAGGAGATAAAAATTATCAATAGAGAATGGGCAACTGGAGTATCAGGATGCCTAGGCACTTTGTTTATTGTATTGAACAAAATGTCAAAAATGGATGGCATGCAGATAAGTTCTGTTCAGGATTCACAAATTAACATGATTTTGGTCTGTAGATTCTAGAACTAAATGGATCTCATGAAATTTTGTTATCCAAATTGAAGGAAGTTGGATTGTTCAACACATTCATTGCTTAAAATATTCCATTAAATTAGAAAAGAAATGCCATTTTTACTCACTCCTGGGAGTACGACAACCTGGTCACCAATGTGGAGGTTACTACATGGAACCTCCACAGTTGATGGAACCTCTCTTGCATCAGTGTGGATCATGAGGCGTGCTTTTGCTGGAAGGATATTCAGGAGCCCTGTCATGTCACTAGTTGCTTTTATCTTGGCTCTCTGTTCAAGATTCTTCCCCAGTAGAACAAAAGCTATCAGCATAATTGGCTCCTCAAAGAATGTTTTCCATCCCTGCTTAAAGGACAAAGAATATAAGAAATTCTAAAATCCGGACCTATACGAGATTGCTGTAGATCCTAGGATATCGATATCAAAGAAACTAAAGATTTTGAATTAAGAAAGGGAGCCTTGGTGCAACGAGAAAATTGTTGCCATGTGACCTTGTGGTCACAGGTTCGAATCACGGAAACAACCTCTTGCAATGCAATGCAAGGTAGGGTTGCATACAATAGACCAAATGTGATTTGACCCTTCTCCAGGATCTCAAATTGGCAGGCACCAAGCTGGCCCTTTAGAACAAAAATTGCACTTCGATGTTATTTATCTTTTTTCTCTAGGCAGAGATGAAGCCAAAAAATTAGGAAGCACATAAATATAGAATCTGCAGATGAAGAAAGGGTGTGCAGACTTGATAGTGTTTCAACCCAGTATTGCTCTGCAATTGTATGGATGGTTTTCTCTGATCAAGAAATATTCAAAAAAGTACAATATCAATCCTCACTGGAAATGCCAAGTAGTATTATAGCCTTGTTATGCATCCTAATATGTACTTCTGTCATCATGCATTCTAATCAAACTAGCATTAAGAAGAATTTCTTTCACCACAGCAACATAAAACAAGCAGCTGCCTTGCTTGCTCCTAAGCAAAATAGTATGATATATCCATGTTTTGACATAGTATGGAATGCTTCGTTTGGCATACTGTTACCATCAACACACTAGCAAAGTCCTACAGTTTTACTAATAAGAAAACACAAATAATTTTTCAATTTCTTCATACCAATCTAAATTGATATTATCATTTTGTTATTAGTGGGAGAAATTTGTCACTAAAATGATAATCAGATATTGATAGTCACTAATATAGTTAGGTTTGGAGTTATAGGCATACAAAGTGTAGTCACTGGTTTGATACTGAAGCCTCATTTTCTGGGCATCAACAAGTCTACCACTCCCTGCACCCCTACCCTTACAATTTGTTGTCTCACATTGCCGTCCTTTGTTTGTGCATCCCCATCCCTCCCCGCCTCTTTTGTTGCTATGACATAATCAAACAACATTTTTTTATAACCATTAAAACATGTTGATAAGGAGCATGGTCAACAAGCAGATGCATGTATAGCAACAAACATAATAAATTAAAGCATCTTCCCGTATAAGATTGTAAATACCAGTTTTGGAATTAAGGCAGCAATTGAACTGACTGCAAAGGATGATAAAGCACCTAAGCCAACTAATGTGTTCATGTTAGGCGAACCCATGAACAAACTTCTGAAGCCATCAAGAACAAGTTTGCGACCAGGACCAAAAAATGTGAACAACGAAAGTGACATATGAAAACTAGTAGAATGGCAAGTCTGAAGCCAAGAAGGACCAGCTTTAAAGATGTGAGAGACATGCCCTAGGAGACATACAGCACATAACGCCCATGATACAGCAAGCTCTCTACCTGGAAACATGTGTATTATATTATTTAAGAAAAAATAACCAATTTAAATCTGCAGTACGTTGAATCATTAATGGTAAGAGAAGCAGACACTGGATTAATTTACATGGTAATAGGATATAACAGTTTTCAAGTCTTAAACTGGATTTTATGGTATAATGGAGCAAGGATGTTACCGCTTTGTTTTAATTTCTGAAGCTTTTCATCCATCTTCCTCTCAAATACTTTGTAAACATTCACTCTATCAGAATCTACAATGAACCATAAACATTAATTGCAGTAGTTTATAATAAGAGCTTTAGAATTTTTAAGAAAATGGTAAGCCTAGAAAATGGCCCAAATTCAATCAATTTGATAGCTTTTTCCAAACCGGTGTCATGGAGGAAAAATACCTCGAAAACTGGATTTGAATCCACAAGTTGTCAAATTGCCTGCAAGTCTAACTCCCAATTGTTGTTTCCAGTTTGGCAAGACCTTGGTTTCAGGAATTGCCCACACAATTGCAGTCTCAGTTGCAAGATTAACACTTGCTGATGACACTTGAGGCTGTACAATCACAAGAAACAGATGACAATAACATAGGTAACATAACATGATTGCTAAAAAGAACATAGGTAGAAGAATTGTTTACTATGCTTATCTTTTATGTCAATAGTGATAAAAAAAATCCCAAAACTCTTGCATCTACACTTTCATGATAGATAGCTTCACACTCATTGTGGGCGATAGATAGAAATATTGTGAAAAGAAACAAGAAACAAAATCCTCATAACTGAAAACTAGTTTAGAATCCTGTCCATTGGATTTGTCATCCAGGCATCCAACAAAAGGAGATGTTCTGATCTACAAAAGCATCAACTAAAGCATGTGTGACCGTCATTTAGATAAGAAAAAAATCACAGCTCTGATTATTTATTCATTATATTCACAATACTCATTTCTTAACTCAGATATCTACAACAAAAGTAGGAATGATCCTTACTTGACTCTCCAAAATGCGCTTCACGCTGGCAGCACATCCTCCGCAAGTCATTCCCTAAAAATCCATGAAGCTCAAACATGTATCGAAAATGGACTAAATAACATCGTACTAACGAAGTGACAAGAACAAAGATCAGTACGCTCACCCCAACATCAAGAATTATCACGTCTGGCACGCGGGAAGAAGCCTCAACGGACTCTTCTCCGATAGAGAAGGATTGCGCACCGCTGCCGCGGAATCCACCATCCCCACCACCGTCACCATCCCAACGGCCAGTCCCATCGTTTCCGCCGCCATTGGGGCCAGACGACCCAGTGGAGCTCGATATGCAAGCCAATCCACGATTAACTGGCGACCCCAAAGAAGAAGTCCGCAAAAGACTCCCTGCTAAGGAAATAAGGAAAATTTCTCGCGGTCTGTTGGGGTGGAGGCTACCGAAGCACCTGGCTCTCCCGGCAGTAAAGAGGCCCGGATTTGGCGGGGCAAGCAGCCGTCGGAGGTAGAGCCTGTGGGGAAATTTGAGAGAGTGGGAAAAGGCGAGCAGCGGCATGGTGCAGAAGGCGAAGGAGTCCATGGCCTTCGCCTCCAAGCTCTTCCGTCTGCGTTTTGGTTGCTTATTGTGGCACGATTCGGAAGCCGCCTAGAAATCGAAGTGCGAGACGCTGAAGGCCGCGGCTCGCCATGGAGAGCAGCCCAAATCTAAACTGGGACTGCTTGGATAATAATAATAATAATATCATTGATAATCGTAATTCTGAGGCAACGTTAAAAAGGCCAGTTGTCTCTGCACTGGGCCGAAGCACCAAGGAATATGAAGGGAGTCCAAATTGGATAGGAACGTGAACGTCTGAGTCAGTCCATAACTTTTTTTTTTTTTTAATTAGCACCGTATATCTGGTTTGTATACTAATCCTGAATGTAACTTATCCCATTTCATAAAAAGTTTTAGATTGAAAAAGTACTCACAGTAATGATCCATCAGTCTAAGACTTTTAGGTCAATTGTCAATTCAGTCCATAATACAGTTGTCAGAGAGAAAGAGTGGAGTTACTTCGATTCCTCAGTCACGAACCTCATCGTCAAGTAGGTGCTAGACAATCTTATTATTGAAGATATGGGGAATATAGTCTAAATGGAAATGAAAATCAAAAATAATTTAGACTTATCTAGTGAGATGATTTGAACGGATAATCTCAAGTTGTGGACTTAGGTTGATTAATGTAATTTACTTCTTTGTCCAAGCGGTGTTCCCAAATAAGAAGCATATAGCCCGAGTCTAAGTGGGTTGTCACAAATAGAAAGACTGCTCTGAGCTCAAGTACTTCGCAAGTCCGAGTGGAAGTTAAGTTCCCGAGCTGTCGAGAGTTGAGTCAAGACCTCGAGTGAGACACATGCCGAGTCTCCGAGTGTTGAGTCGACTGAGATGTCGAGCCAGTGCTCCCTAGTGGACTCCGAGTGCTACTGAGTCAGCACGCAAGTCGCCCGATTATTGAGTTGAGATGCAAGTCGCCCCACTACCGAGTTTGAATGGGTCGCTCAATCGAAAAAAGGAAATATCAAGGTGTATGTTCGACGCAGTTTCCTTAAAGTAAATTCGTCACCTTCGACTATGCTTACGTCAGACGTCTGTTTCTCAGGATACAACGGAAAGACAACATGGATAACCAAATACTGATTGATTGTGGTGAGCTGAATGTGTACCCAAAAACTATCATGAAATTTTGCTGAGTGTATAAGTTTCCTAGGATACAATGAGAATGTCGGTGCAATCGACCCAAGTTTGATCGATATGATCATGGTTTTGATGTGTGTGTCAAAGTTTAAATTAGGTTTTTATATGTATTTGATATGTGTTTGAGTCTTATAAGACTTGGTAAAACACACATGAGGAGCTTGGTGCGGCTAAACTTGGGAAGCTCATCCTATGGCTCAGGTCCATGAGATCGGTGAAGGATGGTGCATCCGAAGGACCGCGGACGAGGAGCAACAGAGTGAAACCAAAGGAAGCAAACTGCAAGGCAACGTGAAGGATGGCACGGAGAGAAACTGCGGGCTCGGGTGCATCTGAGGGACGAAGGCCGAGAAAGAGGGCTTCAAATGCGACTCCGAAAAGGATGAGTGTAAGTGAATGGAAGGTACCAGTGGACTGGTACTTGGACCAATCGACTAGTCCAAATTCACGAAGAGCACAGAATGCTTCTGTGCTTGTCGGCTACGGGGATCAATCGATTGGTCTCGAGACAAGTCGACTGGTACATAGCCTTTAGCAAGATCATGAATTCTGTGGAGTGTCGTTGGCTGTGTCAAACGGTCACACTAGTTGACTAATGCATGGATCAGTCGACTGGTGTCGGGTTGAATTGATTTGTTGATCAACTCTCTCCACTTATAAAAGAGGAGCTTTGGGGCATAAAGGAGGTTACTGATCATTGTTGAATCACTCCTTTGTTATTGTTCAAAGCTGCAAAGTCCACTCTTCCTCTTCAAACCTAAGTTCCATATTGTAAGAGGAAGAGAGCTTTGTGAGAGGTTGTACTCCACCGAGAAGGAGTAAGATCTAGCTGGAGATTGCCGGGGACTGATCCACCTAAAGATCAAGGGGTCGTCCACCTCAAGGACACGCCGTGGAGTAGGAGCAAGCAATCTCTGAACCATGTAAAGGAATCGTGTTAGCGTTTGTATTCTCTCTTGTTTGCATTCTTTGTTTTAGTTTTCGTATTTTCGCTACGCACTAATCTTTTGTAGAGAAGAAACTGAACTTGGGGTGACATAGATATCCAACCCCCCTTCTAGCCGATCACTGATCCCCACAAGTGGTATCAGAGCAAGGTTGCCCTTCAACGGACTAATCGCCAAGAAGAGCAACATCATCAAATGGCCGGCTCAAACACTCATCCACCCAAATTCGAAGGAGAATTCTCTTGGTGGAAAAAGAGAATGGATGTATTTTTTTGAAATCGATTTTGATATTATGCTAATTATGGAAAATAGTTTCGAAATGCCTAGGGATCAAAACAATGAGATATTAGAGAAAATAAGATGGAACAAGAAGCAAAGAGAAGAGCATCTAGCAAACTCAAAGGTCTTACATCATCTATTAAATGTCTTTCACCAACAAGAAGTAATAAGGGTTGGGAACTACTCAAGCGCCAAGGAGTTATGGGAAAAATTAGTAGAACTTCATGAGGGGACATCGGAAGCAAAACTAGCAAGAAGGGATCTTCTCTGAACTCAACTCAACAATATCAAACTCGAAAAAGGAGAAAAGGTATCAATACTTCACACTAGGATTAAAGAAGTTTTGAATGGACTAACAAGTGTAGGTGAGAAACTCTCAAACCGAGATATCTTGATGAAAGCCATCAATGCTTTTCCAAGAACCACAACTTGGAGCTCCATTGTAGATTCACTCTACATTTCAGAGGATCTAGAAAAGAGCTCTCTAGATTAATTCTTTTCAATCATGGAGCTTCACGAGACTCGAGTTGAAGGATTAGATGGAGAAGCTAATAGATCAAGAGGAGTAGCCCTTGTAGCAAACAAGGGAAAGGATAAGAAGAAGAAGTTTTCATCCCTACCATCCTCCGACTCTGAAGAATCAAGTGCCTCAATGGATAACGATCAAGAGGCATATATGATAAGGAAAATGAGAAGGACATTTAAAAGGTTTTCAACTAACAAATCTCATGCTAGGAAAAGCTCAAGAAGCAAAAGTAGAATAAGGAGGATTATTTGCTATAATTGACAATGAGAAGGGTACATGAGGGATGAATTCTCTCTCTTGAAGAAGAAAGAAGAAAGGAAGAAGGAAGCGAAGAGGAAGTCAAAAGAAAAGGGGAAGAAGGTCAAAAACCTAAAAACAACATGGGATGATCCATCGTCATCGGATAAAGAAGAGCACCATGTGTCCCATTTTGCTTTGATGGGAATTGACGATATAGCCTCCACCTCATCCGAACAAGAAGAAGGAAGGAGCTCAAGTGAAGATGAAGAAGGGAGCTCAAGTGAAGGGGGAGGTCAAACATCGGATTCAGACGTCTCGGTAAGTGAGGTATATAATCTTCCTCCTCATGTTTAATTAAGATTATTACAAGTACAAATGAAGATTTGTTCAAGGCAAAAAGGAAAAATAAGTCCTTGAAAAATGATATTATTTGCTTTGAAGAAAAATTAGAATCCATGTGTTCTAAGGACAATGACATGCGTGCTTCTCCTACAAATTCAAATGATTCATGTTTAGAAGAAGAAAATAAAGTTTTAAGAAAAAAGATATAATACCTTAACAATACCCTTAGAAAATTTGAAATTGGATCCAAAACCCTAAACATGATAATTGGAAGCCAAAAGACAAGTTTCAACAAAAAGAGTTTAGGGTATAAGGAATCCAACAATGAAAAAGTCTATCGTTATCTAATTGCTAGGGGCAACTCAAGACAAAGACCATACATAGGAAATGGATTCCTAAGGAGTATTTGGTAAACTCAATCAAGAAAAATCTCTATTGGGTACCAAAATCAATTCTCAAGGGTTAGAGGATTTTAAGTCAAGTCAACCATTGAAATCATAATTCCAATTTGTTGTGGTTGACTTGAGACCTTAAGGGGGAGCACTTAGCCTTAATAGAAATTTATGATAAAGAGGCCTAAGTAGAGGTTACCTTTATCTCATCTCACAATAACTTACATTATTCTCTAAATATAAATGTGAGATGATAGGATGATACTAATAATTCACTGATGCTTATGGCATTTTGATAAGTTATAAAATGTATCAAATTTTTAAGTAATCATAGACCAACTATGGGAAAAGTAAATGTTTAGTTAATGGACATCTTGCCCATAGATCATAGTTAGATATTTCAAATATTTTGAAAATAATTCTATGTTTCATTTATAGTGAATAGTTATTTTGAAACATATGAATTTAAAACTAGGGTTTAATTTGATACAAACTTGCATATTTTTTTATGATTTTTGAGATTTGGTCAAAATTTCAAAAATACTTTGACTTTTCATGAAAACATATTTTTCCTAGTTAAAAGACATTTCAAAAAAATATGTTGTCCAAATTTCATAATTTTTAAAATTTTCTAAAAATTTTTATGCTTTTCTGAAGTTGGCTACAGAAGGTTGAAATTTGGTTTCAAAATGTACTAGTCGACTGCTACCAGCTTTCCAGCATACTATTGTTTTCTGAAATCAAATTTGTCAAACTTGATTCCATAAAATGTATGATTGTTTGGTACATTTCTTTTTGATGGTGTCAACGGGGGAGAAATGGATAGATTTAAGTTATAAAGCTTTATTTCCATACTTGTGTGCAAAACTTAGAAAATTAAGGTTGAGAGCATATGTTTAGGGGGAGCTTGGTTTTATGCTTCATATTTACATATTGTTTGTAATCTTCAAAGTTATTATTTGTGCCTAACATAAACATATTGCCACACATAAAAAAGGGGCAGATTGTTGGTGTAATCGACCCAAGTTTGATCGGTATGATCATGGTTTTGATGTGTGTGTCAAAGAGTTTAAATTAGGCTTTCATATGTATTTGATATGTGTGAGTCTTGCAGGACTTGGTGAAATACACATGAGAAGTTTGGTGCGGCTAAACTTAGGAAGCTCATCCTATAGCTCAGGTCTATGAGATCGGTAAAGGATGGTGCATCCGAGAGACTGTGGACGAAGAGCAACAGAGTGAAACCAAAGGAAGCGGACTTCAAGGCAACGTGAAGGATGGCACGGAGAGGAGTCGCGGACTCGGGTGCATCTGAGGGACGAACGCCGAGGAAGAGGGCTTCAAAGGCGACTCTGCAAAGGATGAGTGTGAGTGAATGGAAGGTATCAGTCGATTAGTTCAAATTCACGAAGAGCACAGAATGCTTCTATGCTTGTCAGCTACGGGAATCAATCGACAGGTCAGTCGACTGGTCTCAAGACCTGTCGACTGGTACATAACCGATGACAAGATCGTGAATTATGCGGAGTGTCATTTACTGTGTCCAACGGTCACACCAGTCGACTGATGCATGGATCAGTCGACTGGTGTCGAGTTGAGTTGATTTGTTGATCAACTCTCTTCACTTATAAAAGAGGAGCTTTGGGGCATAAAGGAGATTACTCATCATTGTTGAATCACTCCTTTGTTATTGTCCAAAGCTTCCAAGTCCACTCTTCCTTTCCAAACCTAAGTTCCATCTTGTAAGAGGAAGAGAGCTTTGTGAGAGGTTGTATTCCACCGAGAAGGAGTAAGATCTAGCCGGAGATTGTCGAGGACTGATCCACCGAAGGATCAAGGGGTCATCAACCTCAAGGATATGTCGTGGAGTAGGAGCAAGCAATCTCCGAACCACATAAAGGAATCGCGTTAGCGTTTGTATTCTCTCTTGTTTGCATTCTTTGTTTTAGTTTTCGTATTTCAGCTACGCACTAATCTTTTGTAGAGAAGAAAACGAACTTGGAGGTGACCTAACTATCTAACCCCCCTTCTAGCCGATCACTGATCCCCTACAGAGAAGACCACATAGAAAACGTAGGACTGGTTAGTCGTGGTGAACCAAGTGTGTACCCAAACATTATCACAAAGATTTTGCTCTCTAATATTGCTCGAGGTCTTAGAGCTCCAACATTTCGTAGCAGGCCATTTACGCCCTCCTTTAGGGTTTAGGGTGACAAATTTTACTTCAGTCGATCCAACATTTGACACAATCGTACTAGCACACGTATCACCTTTTGTCATAAATTTATGCTATTAAACATAAATAAGAGGGTATAAATACATTAAATAAAGAGGTTTTCAAAAATATATTGATTTTGATTTAGAGTGCATTGTACTTGAATAATATTCATATATCTCCATAATAACATGAGATTATACACTTTAGGCCTAAGCCCTCGTGACTTTGCTCTTAGGTTCTACACAAAAGGTCTCATGATAATAAAAATATCTTACATCCTTTTTAAATCCATAATATTTTTCATATCTTTCTAACATAGAACCTTGATTGTATCCTAACAATTCTCCCCTCAAAACGAAGGATCACAATTACTCTCATAGTTCGGGTATCCTCGTAAGCATCCTGTCACACCTGCTCCGGGCTTCCTCGCGAGCATCCGATCACTTTTGACTTGCTTTGAGCCTTCCCCATGAGCATCATGTCATCCTAACCTACTTCGGGCCTCCTTGCATGCATCCGATCATCTTGACCTGCTCCGGGCCTTCCCCGTAAGCATCTGGCCACTTTGACCTACTCTGGGTCTCCCTGCGAGCATCCGGATCCGGTCACTCTTGACCTGTTTTGGGTCTTCCCCGTAAGTATCATCCGGTCACTTTAACTTGCTCTGAGTCTCTCTATAAGTATATGATCATCTTGACCTTTTCTAGGCCTCCCGTAACTTCATTGAAGGTTACCCCACATAGCATTTGGTCTGGACCATAACTCTAATAATATTTGTTATGCCCAAAGGATATTCACATGTCTCTATAACAACATAATATTGTTCACTTTGGATATAAGCTCTTATGGCTTTGTTCTTGGGCTTTGCCCAAAAGGTTCGATGTCAATGAAAATATCATATATTCTTCTAAACTCATAATTTTTTTCATATCTTTCCAATACGAGACTTTAATTTGGTTGCATCCCAACATCATAGTTGTATATGCCACCGGATATTGACATGTGGGAGGAGGGATCTTCTACCATTTGACGAATTCTTTAGGTTCATCAATCAATTTCAAATGAAATTGGCTAATGAATTTATAGATAAAAAAAGGAGAGATATTGGAAGAATACGATATTTGGATATTATAAAATTTAGGTTAATAATTCAAATATTAATTTTTATACCGGATATCCATATCTTATAATCAGATTAATCCTAAAATAGACGATCTCACATTATATTTTGCCTATCTAATAAATTTATAGTAAGCATGACAACTCTTGACGTGATACACATATTATCACAAATTTGCTTATGTCTCGTGGTGATTCAAATATTATTATATTATAAATTTATCAAATGGTTATCAGCTGGACTATCCTTAGTGGTGATTCAAATATTATCTAAACCTATTTAAGTATTTAAAATCTTTTGAAATTGTCAAAACTCTAAATGATTTTTTTTCTAATTTTTAATATGCTACATCATAGACAAAAATATATTACTTTCTTTGTAATAAAAAAAAACCCTCTCTATAAACTTTATTAATAATTATTAACTCCACTCATATCGTTAATTTCTAAAAAAAAATCAAATTAAAAATTTGGAACTAAAAATCTTAAATGTCATGCCTATAATAATTCATTTTTTTAAATTATTTTTAAAACCTCTTTACAAATCTTGCTTTGGATGCTCTAAGTAAATGCCAATAGGCAATAGCATGGGCAGTTAGGTGTGAAGCTGTGTCATCTGATTGATCGTGATCGAAACGGCTAACGCTCTATAAAAAAAAAACAAAAACAAAAAAAAACAAAAAAACAAAAAAACAAAAAGAAATGAATGCCCTAGACCTTGGTAGCGCCTAACGCGTACCGAGGGCTTCCATAATGGAAATCATAATGCGATGTTTACTCTAGAGTGTGGATGAGGAAAAGAAAGGAATCAACGATAGAAAATTATCTTTGGAGGAAGAGAAAAGAAAGGGTAAAGAAATTATTTTCTTTGCACACTTGTTTACCTTGATAGAGGAAAGTGAATACTTGTGATGTAATTTTGTAAATAAAAAAGAGTGCATGCGTCATTTTTTTGGTACATAGTATAATTTTGTGAGTTAAAAAGGCTACATGTGTCATTTTTTTATATATAATGTAATTTTGTGAATACAAAAAGGGTATATGCGTCATTTTTTTCCATCCGTTGCTTTCCGTCCGATTTTGAGGTGATCGATTTTGGCTTCAAAATTATCCGCTGATGATTACGTTACTTTTCCTTCGGAAAATTTTAATGAAGTCAACGACGGAAACTTTTCCACCGTAAAAACTTTTCCTTAATTTTACTTTTCACTCTCCCAAGTAAACAGAGCCTAAGGGAGCTCCATGGTTTTAATACGGAGCCGGTCCTTCGTTAATTTTTTTTTAATAATATATTTTTAATTTTTTTTAAAAAAAATAAAAAATAATATATTAAAAAAATTAGTGTGGGATTTATACGAAAGAGTTGTTAGGAAATTTTTTTATAATAAAAAATATATAAAATTTTTTACTTTTAAATATGATAATAAATGAGATGTTTTAAGTACTTCGACACTGGCACACTGCTACGTGGACGCGCAATCTTCACACGATTAGCTGTTAGACATTAGGTAACACGAGGAACCACGCCATCCGACGAGGCGGTGGTGGAAATTTGTATGCGTGTCTGTATATATACTTTATCGATATCCGCTGTTTTGTTCGTCACACACTGCTCGCCGATTTCCAACTGCACCCACCATCGCCAGTTCGCCATGGACTACGTCAGCACTCGCTCCTGCACCTCTCGGCACGTGGTGCTCGTCGCCTTTCCCTTCGGCACCCACGCCGCCCCGCTGTTCGCCCTCGCCTGCGCCATCGCCGATGCCGCGCCTGCCGTCTCGCTGTCCCTCATCAGCACCCAGCGGTCGCTCGCGTCCCTCCCCCCGGCCCCCGTCAGCCTCTCCCTCGTCCCCATCGACGATGGGCTGCCGGAGGCGGCGGATCCTCCGGCGAGCGAGCAGGAGAGGATCTCGCTGTTCCTTTCGGCCTTGCCGAAGAGCCTGCGGGCGGCGATGGACGCGGCGGTGGAGAAGGCGAGAGGTGCGGTGGCGACCTGCGTGGTGAGCGACGCGTTCATATGGATGGCCGGAGATGAGGCGGCGGAGGTGGGGGCGCCTTGGATCGCCCTGTGGACCGGCGGGCCCGCGTCTCTGTTCGCGCATCTCCGGACCGATCTGATCCGCGACACCATCGGCGTCGGCGATCAAGGTAGATTACGTTCATGGAGCGCCTTAGTGTGATAGTGTCGTCTTATGCGGCTCGTCCATTGATTAAATCTCGAGTAATTAAATGTAGTCATCGCTCGGCACGACGAGTTGCTCAGCTTCGTCCCTGCTTTATCGGCGCATCGAATCCGCGACCTCCCCGAGGGCATCGTCTCCGGCGAGATCGACTCCCTCTTCTCGCGCCTCCTTCACCGAATAGGCCAAAACATCCACAAGGCCGCCGCCGTCCTCTTCAACACCGTCCGCGGCTTCGACCCGGCCATCGATGCGGAGATGGAGCTCTGTTTCCCAAACCCCCTGCATCTCGGCCCCTTGCACCTCCTCGCTCCGTCTCCGGCTTCACGCCCCGCTCCTGATGCGCACGGCTGCCTCCCGTGGCTCGACGGCCACGCCACCGCCAGCGTGGCCTACGTCAGCTTCGGCTCAGTCGTAACCCCGTCGCCGGAGGAGCTTGCGAATCTGGCGCAAGGGCTGGAGGCCAGCGGCGCCGCGTTCCTCTGGTCGCTGAGGGAGCGCGCGAGGGAGCTGTTGCCGCGGGGGTTCTTGGACCGGACAAGGGAGAGGGGCCTCGTGGTGGGGTGGGCGCCGCAGCAGGACGTGCTGCGGCACCCGGCGGTGGGGGTCTTCGTGACCCACTGCGGGTGGAACTCGGTGCTGGAGGCGGCGGTATCCGGCGTGCCGATGGTCTGCCGGCCGTTCTTCGGCGACCAGAGGCTGAACGGAAGGACCGTCGCGGCAGTATGGGGTATCGGGGTGGGGTTCGAAGAAGGGTCGATGACGGAGGAAGGGGCGGTGAGGGTGCTGGAGACAGTGCTGAAGAGCGAGGAAGGAAAGACGATGAGGGGGAAGGCCGGCGAGCTGAAGGCCTCAGCGGCGAAAGCGATGCAACAGGACGGGAGCTCAATGCTTAACTTTAATACCCTTTTGGGCTTCGCAATTAATAGTTTAACCAAACCGCACAAATAATTATGGAAATCTTTATTTCACCCTTCTATAAACAGCAGTCCGAAAAAGGACGTCATTTAAAAATATTTTCATATTTGACGTGACTCTGAATAATTGCAGGAATCAAATTTTATGGACGTTTGCACTTGACAGTCGATCTGTTAATTTACCTCTCTTAAAGGAGACGGCTTAACAACACTGTGAAAGTGTGAGATGAAATAATCACATTTACTGTGAATTTGAACAGATGATTGTTAATTTCTATAATACTATATTATCATGTACTGATTTTATTTATTAGAGAATGATAATTCATTAAAAATAAAATTTTAATAAGTAAAATAAATAAAGAGTACATAGTGTCCACTGTATTTTAAATAAATACTATTTAATTATAGTAGACGGTAAAAATTAACTATAAGTTATAGTAATTGTTATCTTCATCCATTTTATATTTCCTATTCAAAATTTAAAAATTAGATCATACTAATTATTTTATTAAATTTAGATATCTAACTTTTTATTGTATTATATCTTTACATTTTTATTTCTTTTATTTTTTTTCTCTTTTTTCAAAATTAAATGATATTTTAGGTGGTGTTTATTTTAGCGGTTTAGGGATAATAAAATGAATTTATTTTCAAATATTATGTTTAGTTGATGAAAATGAAATTAAAATTTTTGAATGAAATTTAAAAACTTATGTATTGATGAAATCTACCACCTCTTCCCTTGAGTTGTGACGAGAATGAGAATAAGTATAAAATTTTGGACAAAATACCCTTAATATATTTGTTTAATATTTCTTTCATATCATTCTTTCCTTATTCTCTTTTATCATACTTTCTCTCTCCTTAGTCTATCATCACACTTTCTCTCTTTTTAATCTCTCCCACAATACGCTCTCTCTACTCATTTTTCTCATTATACTTTCTCTCTCTTCAACCTCTCACATCACACTTTCTCTTTTATCACACTTTTTCTCTCCTCGTTCTCTCTAAACATACTTTCTCTCCTCTCGGGACGGTCTAGTGGCTAGCACATGAGGTGGTGCTACCATGAGGTCTGAGGTTCGAATCTCGGTAAAGCCAAGGTTAATGTATCCCTTATGTGCTAGTCACTATTCTAAAGGCTAGTAGTCGCCCGTGATTTACTTCTTCCGTGTTGGCCCTAGGACGGGTTGGCGAGAGTGTTGGGGGCGAGTGTATTCGCCTTTCACCACCATGCTTTCTCTTCCATTGCCCCCACGGGCTTAGCTGAGTTGGTAAGTGGCAGGTTGATTGCCACATGAGATCTTAAGGTCGAATTTCAGGGCTAACAGGGTGTAAATCCCTACAACCCGTGTAAACTCACCCCACCTGCTACTTGCTTTCTCAGTCATCATGATTTACCTTCTCCGTGTTGGTCCTCGGTCGGGCTGGCTTATTCACCTTTTTGCCACATGCTTTCTCTCCCATCACACTATATTTCCTTATTTTCCCTCATCACACTTTTTCTCTCTTCAATCTCTTCCATCATACACTCTGTCCTTATTTTTCTTTTATGATACTTTCTCTTCTTTATATCCCATCACACTCTCTCTCATCATATTTTTTCTTTCATCATACTCTCTCCCATCGTGACTAGGGGTGCAAACGAGCCGAATCGAGTCAAATAATGTAAAAATATTAATATTCGAATTCGAAATATATATATGATGTTCGAATTCGATTCGGAGCTCGAAAATACTAATAACTTTATCTCGAATTCAATTCGAAATAGGATTCGAGCTCGAATTTGATTCGAATTATTCGAATATTAATTCGAGCATAATCGAACTTTTAACTAGAAATGCCTTAAGTTCGAGTTCGATTCGAATTATTCGAATCTAAATTTAGTTATATTCAAACTAAAATTAGGTGCAATACAACAAAAATAAAATCATAAAACAAATACACAACAGTTTCATAACATAAACAAAATATAAATACAAAACAGAATAAAAACTACATAACACATAACATATATGTTCCTGTCTGGAAGCTGAGAAAACGAACCTGCCGGTGTGACGTGTCTGGAAGGTTGACCGCATCCCCATGACCCGGTTGATGATCTGTCCGCTGCGTTGACCAAGTCGTTTGAAGTCCTCCTCCGGTCAACTGTACCTGTATCCAGCGACCGGGTTCCCCCGGTCTCTGGTACCTCGGTGCTCGAGGCGAATCCCACAAATGTATGAGTAACCAGATAATAACAGAATAGTAGTAAAATAAACAGATACCGAGTACGAGAATGTACCCTGGCCCAGGGGGGCGCCCTCGGATGGATGAGTGAGCTGGTCGTGGTGCTGATCAAGTCGTCGCGGTCGTGACAAGTAGATGGGTGTGAACCCGCTGAGAAGTCAAATCTAATGGTGGCGGCACGGAATCCGATGCAGCCTGGATCCGGAATGCGGCATGTAGGCTGTGACACAACGGCTCGCAGGCCGATACGCGGCACGCAGGCCGGATAACACAGATAGATCGTAATCATAAGAGAGATGCACAGAGTAAAACCCAACGACTCAATGGCCGGAACAACCTCGGCTCGATGGCCGAACCCGATCTCGGCGCAATGGCCGGAATAACCCAAATAGTACCGAGCTGCGGCTATCTGGAAGGTGACGATATCCACTAAAGACAGCGGCAGTAGATGCGAGAGGGGGAGGCTGCGGCTATTGGCGGCGGCTGTAGCCGCGAGAAAAGGCAGCGATGGCTACCGACGGCGGCTGTGGCCGCGGGGGAAGGCAGCGGTGGCTGCCGGAGGCGGCTGTGGCAGTCGCCGGAGGAGGCCGTGGCGGATGGAGACGCTGGCGGCTGCTGGAGGAGGTGACACCGGAGTAGGAGGCGGCGCTAGACGCCGTACGCGACGGCGGTGCTCGATTTCTCCCTGGCAGCGGTGAAAACGCCCTCTCCTAGGCGGCGTCGATGGCGTGAGACCGGAGGAAAGGGGTGGAGGAGAGGAAGAGGAGAGCTCCGGCGACTTCGTCGGTCGCCGACGAAGGGCGTGAGAGGGGCAAACCCAAGCTTCTCCCTGGCTGGCGGCGGGTCCAGCTCCCTGTCCAAAAAACGCGAGCCCCCCCTCCTGCCTCTCCTGTGAACGGCGCTTCTCCAAAAAAACCCCTCAGCCCTAGCAATCCTCAATGACCAAAATGCCCCTGACCACTTCTTTATTTACTTCTCATGCCCTCATTTACCTCCGGATCACAAGCCTCCCCCTCGAGTCTAGTCGAAGGAGGTGCAAGTCCGACTGACTAGACAAGTCTATTGCAAAGGGCTGAACCGCTCTCGATATCAAAATTAGATCGCTGAACCCCATGTACAATGTCACACAAATGGTCAGTATAGTAGTGGCACCGCGTGAGATGGCAGCAATGCCGAGCGAACCGAGTCGATAATGTAGCAGACCGAGCGACACGATGGACAACGAGCAGGCTGAATGGACAAGCAATGACGAGCGATCTGAATGGACAAAAACATCTCAACGAGCGAAGACGATGCTGGGCACAAGACAACGAAGATGCTGAACGGGCAATCTGAATGATGTCGATCGATCGGATAGATGCCGGGCGGGCGATGCCGCGCGTACGACCGGAATGATGTCGATCGGTCGGATAAATGCCGGGCGGACGATATTGCACGTGCGACCAGAATGATGTCGATCGATCGGATAGATGCGGGGCGGGCGATGCCGCGCGTGCGACGGGAATGATGTCGATCGATCGGATAAATGCTGGGTGGACGATACCGCGCGTGCGACCGGAATGATGTCGATCGGTCGGATAAATGTCGGGCGGACGATACCGCGCGTGCGACCGGAATGATGTCGATCGGTCGGATAAATGTCGGGCGGACGATACCGCGCGTGCGACCGGAATGATGTCGATCGGTCGGATAAATGTCGGGCGGACGATACCGCGCGTGCGACCGGAATGATGTCAATCGGAAGAATAGATACCTGGCCGCAACGACTACTCGACCCCGAACGGGGGAGATAGATGATCATGAATCTGGTCCGTGGCCAGTGAAGGTCGCTCAACCCCGAACGGGAGATATAGATATATGATGTGCTGGTCCGCTGAACTGGTCAGAAACCGGTGATGATCGCTTGAATATAATCCTCCCGGCCGATCGGCTCGGGGGTCTTCGCCATTGAGCCCTTGGCTCGTATATAATCCTCCCAGCTGCTCGGCTCGGGGGTCTTCGCCATCGAGCCCGTAGCAGCTACGGGCTCGTATATAATCCTCCCGGCTGCTCGGCTCGGGGGTCTTCGCCATCGAGCCCTTGGCTGCTCGGCTCGGGGTCTTCACCATCGAGCCCGTAGCAGCTACGGGCTCGTATATAATCCTCCCGGTGCTCGGCTCGGGGGTCTTCGCCATCGAGCACATGGCTGTGGCTCAGATATAATCCTCCCGGCCGTCGGGTCTTCATCATCGAGCCCGTGGCAGCCACGGGCTCGTATATAATCCTCTGCTCGGCTCGGGGTCTTCGCCATCGAGCCATGTGACTACTGCTCAGATATAATCCTCCTGCTCGGCTCGGGGTCCGCCATCGAGCCCCGGCTCGAATATAATCCTCCCGGCTGCTCGGCTCGGGGTCTTCACATCGAGCCCGTAGCTGCACGGCTCGATATAATCCTCCCTGCTCGGCTCGGGGTCGCCATCGAGCCCCGGCTCGTATATAATCCTCCCGGTTGCTCGGCTGGGGTCGCCATCGAGCCCGCTCAGATATCAACCTCCCTACCGAACAACTCGGGGCTTCGCTCGAGCACATGGCTCAGATATCAACCTCCCCGAGCGGCTCGGGGTTTCGCCTCGAGCCTCGCTCAGTATATCAACCTCCTACCGGGGGTCATCGAGCCCGTGGCTCGGATATAAACCTCCGGCCGAACGGCTCGGGGTTTCGCTTCGAGCCGTGGGGATATAAACCTCCTACCGAACGGCTCGGGTTTCGCCTCTTGAGCCTGCTCAGATATCAACCTCCTACCGACTGGGGGCCTCCATCGAGCCGTGGCTCGATATAAACCTCCTACGAACGGCTCGGGGTCGCTCTTCGAGCCTGTGGCTCGGATATAAACCTCCCGGCCGAACGGCTCGGGGGCCTTCGTCTTCGAGCCTGTGGCTCGGATATAAACCTCCCGGCCGAGCGGCTCGGGGGCCTTCATCATCGAGCCTGTGGCTCGGATATCAACCTCTCGGCCGAACGGTTCGGGGGCCTTCATCTTCGAGCCTCGCTCGTATATCAACCTCCCGGCCGAACGGCTGGGGGGCCTTCGTCATCGAGCCTGTGGCTCGGATATAAACCTCCCGGCCGAACGGCTCGGGGGCCTTCGTCTTCGAGCCTCTGGCTCGTATATCAACCTCCCGGCCGAACGGCTGGGGGGCCTTCGTCATCGAGCCTGTGGCTCGGATATAAACCTCCCGGCCGAACGGCTCGGGGGCCTTCGTCTTCGAGCCTGTGGCTCGGATATAAACCTCCCGGCCGAATGGCCTTCGTCTTCGAGCCCGTGGCTCGGATATAAACCTCCTAGCCGAGCGGCGGGGTCTTCGCCATCGAGCACGTGGCTCGGATATCAACCTCCTACCGAGCGGTTCGGGGCTTTCATCTTGAGCCTTTGGCTCAGTATATCAACCTCCTACCGAGGCACGGTGGGGCCTTCGCCATCGAGCACGTGGCTCGGATATAAACCTCCTGCCGAGCGGCAGGGTCTTCGCTCGAGCACGTGGCTCGGATATCAACCTCCCGGTCGAACGGCTGGGGGCCTTCGTCATCGAGCCTGTGGCTCGGATATAAACCTCCCGGCCGAACGGCTCGGAGGCTTTCGTCTTCGAGCCTGTGGCTCGGATATAAACCTCCCGGTCGAACGGCTCGGGGGCCTTCGTCATTGAGCCTGTGGCTCGGATATCAACCTCCCGGCCGAACGGTTGGGGGGCCTTCGTCATCGAGCCTGTGGCTCGGATATAAACCTCCCGGCCGAACGGCTCGGGGGCCTTCGTCATCGAGCCTGTGGCTCGGATATCAACCTCCCGGCCGAACAGCTCGGGGGTCTTGGCTCGAAGAACTACTACAGATCACATAACTAACCGAAAACAGATAACGGAAAGACTGACCTAGGTCATGAGGATAGAAGAACTCTCCGGCGTCATCCATCTTCACGTTCCAGATCAGGCACGTTCCCACAGACGACGCCAATTTATTCCTGTCTGGAAGCTGAGAAAACGAACCTGCCGGTGTGACGTGTCTGGAAGGTTGACCGCATCCCCATGACCCGGTTGATGATCTGTCCGCTGCGTTGACCAAGTCGTCTGAAGTCCTCCTCCGGTCAACTGTACCTGTATCCAGCGACCGGGTTCCCCCGGTCTCTGGTACATCGGTGCTCGAGGCGAATCCCACAAATGTATGAGTAACCAGATAATAACAGAATAGTAGTAAAATAAACAGATACCGAGTACGAGAACGTACCCTGGCCCAGGGGGGCGCCCTCGGATGGATGAGTGAGCTGGTCGTGGTGCTGATCAAGTCATCGCGGTTGTGACAAGTAGATGGGTGTGAACCCGCTGAGAAGTCAAATCTAATGGTGGCGGCACGGAATCCGATGCAGCCTGGATCCGGAATGCGGCATGTAGGCTGTGACACAACGGCTCGCAGGCCGATACGCGGCACGCAGGCTGGATAACACAGATAGCTCGTAATCATAAGAGAGATGCACAGAGTAAAACCCAACGACTCAATGGCCGGAACAACCTCGGCTCGATGGCCGAACCCGATCTCGGCGCGATGGCCGGAATAACCCAAATAGTACCGAGCTGCGGCTATCTGGAAGGTGACGATATCCACTAAAGACAGCGGCAGTAGATGCGAGAGGGGGAGGCTGCGGCTGCCGGCGGCGGCTGTGGCCGCGGGGGAAGGCAGCGGTGGCTGTGGCAGTCGCCGTAGGAGGCCGTGGCGGATGGAGACGCTGGCGGCTGCTTAAGGAGGTGACACCGGAGTAGGAGGCGGCGCTGGACGCCGTACGCGACGGCGGTGCTCGATTTCTCCCTGGCAGCGGTGAAAACGCCCTCTCCTAGGCGGCGTCGATGGCGTGAGACCGGAGGAAAGGGGTGGAGGAGAGGAAGAGGAGAGCTCCGGCGACTTCGTCGGTCGCCGACGAAGGGCGTGAGAGGGGCAAACCCAAGCTTCTCCCTGGCTGGCGGCGGGTCCAGCTCCCTGTCCAAAAAACGCGAGCCCCCCCTCCTGCCTCTCCTGTGAACGGCGCTTCCCCAAAAAAACCCCTCAGCCCTAGCAATCCTCAATGACCAAAATGCCCCTGACCACTTCTTTATTTACTTCTCATGCCCTCATTTACCTCCGGATCAATATACAAAATAAAAATGAAGCCTAAACAAGTAAACAATATATAACATATATAGTTATATACAATAAAAATACAAAACATAATGAGATTAGTCATTAAAGTAGGATAATAGCCAAAATGAGATACACATGCTAGAAGCATATCTCTTAATGCATATCCCAAATCCCAATTCTCAAGTCCCACTCCATAAGCTCATAACATAGACAAAATAGAAGTTTAACTTAAGTTAAAATGAGATTAATGGCCACAAAACTAATTACGGGAAGCCTCGTCTTAATGCATCCCAAACTCCCAAGTCCAGACTCCAAAAGCTCTACATTTCTACTGCATTCCAAAGCTACCCAATCATGCTTCCATTCCAAAGCTCTCCATCCTTCTGCCATCCTAGAAGCTCTCCATTCCTCTTGCTGCATTCAAAGTTCACCTGTCATTGCATTTCCATGTTACACAAAACAATACAAAGACTTTAGAAAATAAAAAAGCTTTATACTTCCACGGTTCCAGGCTTTCATCTTTTCAATCTGTGCAAAATTTAAAAATAAAATATATAAATGATTAAATACGTTAGCAAACTCAAAATATAAAATGCTAAAAATTAAATTTATACCTCAATCCGTGACATAACCATTCAACTTCTAATTATCAACTTTATTTATAGGTAAATCAATTGTCAAATGTTGTTTTTCAACCTGCAATAATAAGGATAAAAAGTATCATTTATTTTTAAATTTGTTTTCTGATTAGAAGCAAAAACATTTGATCCTGTCCGAATGTCGAATCAACGGATGTTGGGCACGTGGCGCTCCCCGGCTGCTGACGTGGATCTTTGACTGGTTACAAGAACCTCCGGCGAACCTGCACAGAAGTCGGGCCGGGAAGGGGTTCCCGGCGGCGACCCTCCGACGCTCAAGTCAGGCAAGCAAGTAGTGAAAAAAGTGGCTCCAAAGGTGTCTCACGCGTACCTCCGGCGAAGTATGAGGCTCTTTATATAGGCGGTGAAAGAGCTCCTACACGTCCACCGAGGCGCATACGTGTCCACAGACCATACCTCGGTATGTGTCTGTCAGAAAGCTTACCTGACGCCATACTGCTACAGTCCAAGCACGTCTTCGATGGGACAGCGGCCTAGCCATAGGACTTGACAGCTGTCATAAGATGTTCTTGTCCTCTCTCCGATCGCAGGCCGGCTGGACGGGGAGTCCATCCGCCAGCCCTCATCTTGCGCGCCGGACGACACTCACATCCCGTCCGGCCTGGATATTTTCGGTAGGGTGCCATGTAGGGACTGTTTAGCAGTGTCCCCTTCTCTTAGGCCTTCTGCTCGGCTCTTTGCTATTGTTCAATTGAGCGTCGGAACCCCGACTTCTGTCGGGGCGACTTTTGCCATCAGCTATTCACCGGTTGGCCGGCCGGGAGGTCGGCCCCTCCTTCTCCGATTGGCCACCTGGCCTTTTGACTCCCGCGTGGCATTGACCCCTCAGAATGGGGGTCCCCTGTTCTAACCGCCGGATCACTTGCCTCCCCCTCAAGTCTAGTCGAGGGAGGCGAAGTCCGACTGACTGGACTGCCGATCTGACTGGATAACGACCGCTATACTAGTCCTCTCGGCTAGGCAAAGAGATGCACATCCGGTCGGCGGTGTCCCACTCGTGCCTTGTATTCCCTTGAAATTCCTATCAAATCCTTTCCCTTACTGCCAATCACGTGCGCCGCGCACAGTAAGGTGCGTTCATTAAATGCGACCTGTGTCCTGCTGACATTTGGTGAGCCTGCTCTTGTCAGCGTATGGCGGTGGTGTTACCTCCGATGGGACAACAACCGTTTGAAATGAATGACTGGATGATGACCTCGTTCTTCGTGACCTGAATCGGACGGCCACGGTCGTTCGACGCTAACGTTATAAATCTCGCGGCCAATTCTCTCCGCCGCCTTCTTGTTTCATCAACTTTGCCCTCACGCTGCTCTCTCTACTTCGGCGATCCTCATTCCCTGCCTGTTTGGTGCGCTCGCCATCTTCTTCCTTTCCTCGATCTTTCTAGCACCCGTAAGCCCTCCTTTTCAGCTCCCCACCTCCTGTATTGCTTGCTTTTTCATTCTGTTGGCATTTTCCTTTAGTTTTTCTGTCAATATCTCTTCTGTTTCGACCATGGTGAGTACTTCTACGCCTACAGTCGGCGCTCCTGGTCTCTGGTATACGACTATGGAGAGCCGATTCGATGAAGAAGACGCATTGCGTCTTATTCGGACGTATGAAATTCCGGTCGACCACGAAATAGTTGTAGCCACTCCTTCTGATCGGCCTAATGATCCGCCGTCCGGCACCATTTGCTTCTTCCATGATCAATTTTTGGCCGGGCTGCGCTTTCCTCCACATCCGTTCATCATCCAAATATGCAACCACTTTCGCCTCTCGCTCGACCAATTAGTCCCGAACTCGATTAGGTTGCTGAGCGGGGTGATAGTCCTTTTCAAGTTGAATAATATCCCCTTGGACCCCCAAATCTTCCACTATTTCTTCTACCCAAAACAATTCGAGTGGGGGACCTTCATATTTCAATCTAGGTCGAGTTTCGTCCTATTTACCAACATGCCGAGCTCCAATAAGCATTGGAAGGAGCATTTCTTTTTTATGCGTCTTCCCGAACGGCCGGCCTTCCGAACGAAGTGGCAGACAGCGGTGCCGAATCAACCGGGTCTTGGCAAATTCAAGAGCCATCCGACGTATCTTCATGCGGCCAACCAGCTGGTCGGCCAACGTTATGATATCGACAAGTTGCTCCTTCCTGGAGTGATGTATATATTCGGCTTGTCTCCCATCCAAACCGATCTGCCTTGTAGCATGAGTAAGCGATTCTTATCTCCCCTTTTTCTTTTGTTCTAACTGATTTATTCTTTGTTTCTGCAGCTGAAGTTATGTGGCGTGCAAAGGCAACCGAAAAGCTCAAGCTGAAAGCCGCCAATATTGAGACGGTGAAGGACAAAGAGGCAGCCGAACGGGGTTTGGTTCTGGCCGGCTCAACAACTGAAGGGAGCGAGGGAACTCAAGTTGCTCCCGAGGCTTCTGTCGCCCGCGTCTCCACTGACGAGGCCACGACCCATATCACATCTGTCCAGGCCGAGGAGGAGGGCCGATCGGCTGACGAGGCGCCCTTGGTGACTCGTAAACACCGTCGGCTAGAGCAAGCCGACCAACACCCTCCACCACGGGAGCAGCTTTCCGAGCGGAGCGATGATGCTCATGTGGTTTTTGAGGCGGTCTCCTCGGAGCACACTCCGACTCAGCTTGACTTGCCGCCGACCATCGCTGAGGCTCAACCTTCCACCACTCAGACTCTACGTCGTCTTAGGCGACTGGGCGACCGTCCGGTACCGATCGGCGAGTCCTCTGGCCATGCTGCTGCGTCTCAAGATGACTCGAGCGGCCCGAGGGTGATAAAAACTGTCCTCAGATTTCCCTCGGAGGAATACTTACTGGCCGCCGATCGGCCATCTGTTCCCGAACAGTAGATCACCCTCACCGGTCCGCTCGCCAAAGTTTGGGAGGACGCGCGCGTACGCGTCGCGCTCATGTCCCCCAGTCAGCTAGGGGACAGTAACCTGCAGCAGACGACCTTTACGCTTTATCGATATTTTTATTTTAGTTTTAACTTATTCGCATTCATCTGAGTTGGTAGAGCGATCGCATCCGATTGGCCGAGCTGGAGGAAGAAATGAAAAAACTTAAACTTTCGGAGGCAAACCAAGGGCAATCCACGACTGCTTTGGAGAAGAGCAAAAAGCTTTTGGAAGCCGAACGGAGACGTGCTTCCGATCTGGCGAGCGAGGTCGCTCGGCTTGAAGCTGTGGTCAAACAACGGGATAAAGAAATCAAGACGACGACCACTCAGAAGCGCAAGGCCATCGACGACATGGACCTAATGAAGGTGGAGATTAGAGGGCTAGAGCAACGCGTCAAGGATCTGGATGCCCTTCTGGCCACCGAGAAGGAGAGCCGTTCGGCCGATCTTCTTAAATTTGAGGGAGACTTGAAGGATCTCCGTGCCGCCAACGATGCCTCCCGAGCCGCGCTCAAAGAGTATCAGGAGGGGGAGTCGGCTCGCTTTGACGAAGTGAGGAAGGCGTTTGTCCGCTCGGACGACTTCGGAGAGAAATTCACCGACAAGATTTCCCTCACTTTCGAAGAGGCGATTAAGGCGGCGGTGGATTACATGAAGACCAAAGGCCACCTTTCCGCCGAGCTGACCATCCCCCCAGAGGATCTGGCTACCGTGATGGGCACCATTCCTGATGCTCTTTTTGATTTTGACGCGTGAGGAGTGTTTGTTATCAACTTTTTTGTATCCTCGCCGTTCGGCAAAACTTATTTTTGTTGTAATTTCTTTTGTTTGCCCAGCGTTCGACGTAAATAGATCATCTTTCCATTCCTGCAACTTTTGTTTTGGCAAGAAATTTTTCTTTCGTCATGTTTAGTGTTCTTTAAAACTCCTCCGCTCGGCTTCATACTCTAACACGGATTCAAGCCGCTCGGCTTCATACTCTAACACGGACTCAAGCCGATTGTCTTCAAAAAACGTCTTTCTCCATGCGACTGCGTAGCCGCTCGGCGCGCGAACGTCACTCGTTCACATGCTCACCTCTTTAATTCCTATTAACCATCTTTTGCTTTGCACCTTACCTCAAAGGGGTTTTCCATTTATTTTTGCTAAGCGAGCCGCTCGGCCGTATGTTGGCCTTAAAGAACAGGCTCTGTCGTCGATCGGCTCTTACCGCCGAAATGTATCACATGGATGCTATCCGCTCGGACGTTTATAGACGCCGGCTCGTCTCTCGATATTTAACGTCGGAGCTCGACGGTCTTCCGCTCGGACGTTTATAGACGCCGGCTCGTCTCTCGATATTTAACGTCGGAGCACGACGGCCTTCCGCTCGGACGTTTATAAACGTCGGCTCGTCTCTCGATATTTAACGTCGGAGCTCGACGGCCTTCCGCTCGGACGTTTATAAACGTCAGCTCGTCTCTCGATATTTAACGTCGGAGCTCGACGGTCTTCCGCTCGGACGTTTATAGACGCCGGCTCGTCTCTCGATATTTAACGCGGCGAGCTCGGCGGTCTTCCGCTGGGCGTTGCTCCGGCTGCCCGTCGATATTTAACGTCGGAGCTCGGCGGCCTTCCGCTCGGACGTTTATAGACGCCGCTCGTCTCGATATTTAACGTCGAGCTCGGCTCGTCGGCTCGACGGTCGTCCGCTCGTCTCTCGATATTTAACGTCGGAGCTTGACGGTCTTCCGCTCGGCCGTTTATAGACGCCGACTCGTCTCTCGATATTTAACGTCGGAGCTCGACGGTCTTCCGCTCGGACGTTTATAGACGCCGGCTCATCTCTCGATATTTAACGTTGGAGCTCGACGGTCTTCCGCTCGGACGTTTATAGACGCCGGCTCGTCTCTCGATATTTAACGTCGGAGCTCGATGGCCTTTAAGGCTACTTTTAATACAGCCGCTCGGCGGACACACTAGCCATCCTTGGAATCATTTTTGCTTCCTGCATTACAAGGGCATAGGCGACTAGTATATACACAAAAATGAGTTGCATCGGTGCACCTCTCATCCAGCTCGATAAGGCTGGAGATGATTCGCGCTCCATGGCCGATCCAGCTGTCGTCCTTCTTCATCCTCCAAATAGTACGCGCCCGAGCGGAGCTTTTCGATAACCTTGAAGGGGCCCGCCCAGGGAGCTTCCAGCTTGCCGATGTCGCCGACCGGCTTGACTTTCTTCCAGACAAGGTCACCGACCTGGAACGATCTGGGGATTACGCGGCGGTTGTAGTTTTGCTTCATCCGCTGCCGGTACGCCATCAGCCGAACGGACGTCTTGGTTCGCTCCTCGTCGACTAAATCCAGCTCCATGTTCCTCCGTTCGGCGTTGCCAGCATCATAGCTCTGGATCCGGACGGACTCGACGCCGACTTCAACAGGAATGACCGCTTCACCGCCATACACGAGGTGGAAGGGCGTGACTCCAGTTCCTTCCTTCGGGGTCGTTCGGATGGCCCATAAGACGCCCGACACTTCATCCACCCAACTTCCTCCCAAATGGTCGAGCCGAGCACGCAGAATACGAAGAATTTCCCGATTTGCTACTTCAGCTTGACCATTGCTTTGGGGGTATGCTACGGACGTGAAGTGCTGCTCGATGCCATAGCTTTGGCACCAATCTTCGAGCAACTTTCCGGTGAACTGTCGTCCTTTGTCGGAAATCAGTCGGCGAGGGATGCCGAACCGACAGATGATGTGCTGCCATATGAACTTTTTGACCATCTATTCGGTGATCCTGGCTAGCGGCTCGGCCTCCACCTACTTGGAAAAATAATCGACCGCCACTAGCAGAAATTTCCGTTGTCCGGGCGCCATAGGAAATGGACCAACGATATCCATTCTCCACTGATCAAACGGACATGAGACTGTTGATGCCTTCATTTCCTCTGCCGGTCGGTGGTAGAAGTTATGGTACTTCTGGCACGAAAGGCACGTCGTTGGCCAGAAGTACCCGGCCAACAGGATCTTCTTAGCCAGCGATCGTCCGCCCGGATGTCCTCCGCATGATCCTTGGTGTACTTCTTGGAGGATGTAAGCCGAGTCCTCCGAGCTCACGCATTTCAACAGCGGGCGTGAGAAAGCCTTCTTGTAAAGCTGATCGCCGATGAGTGTGAAACGACCGACTCTCCTCCTTAGCAGCTGGGCTTCATTCTGATCGGACGGTGTGACGCCCGAGCGCAGAAACTCCGTGATGGGTGTCCTCCAATCGCTCGGAAATGTAAGGCCTTCCATACGGTCGACGTGCGCCACCAACAACACTTGTTCAATTGGCTGCTGAATGGCGACCGGCGTTATCGAGCTCGCAAGTTTGGCTAATTCATCGGCCGCTTGATTTTCCGCTCTGGGTATCTTCTGGATAATGACCTCTTTAAAATTGGCTTTAAGCTTCTCAAAGGCTTCAACGTAGAGCTTGAGCCGAGCGTTGTTAATTTCAAAGGTGCCAGAGAGCTGCTGAGCGGCCAACTGGGAATCCGAATGAAGCATAACCCGACCAGGCGTCGGTGGCCTGCAATCCCGCTATGAGGGCCTCATACTACGCTTCATTGTTTGTAGCTTTATAATCCAGCAGGACGGATAAGTGCATCTTTTCTTCTTAAGGGGAGAGCAACAATATTCCAATCCCGCCGCTTCCGAGCCGAGTGGATGATCCGTCCACAAATATTTTCCACATAGCTTCGGCTCAAGATTACGCACCTCCACAAAATCGCCAAGGGCGTGCTTTGATTGCGAGCGGGTGGTATCGATGTCAAATTCACTTAACTCGTCGTCCATTTGATGAGTTGCGGACGCTGGATTTAGTAATACACGTCCAAGCGGGTTATTGGTTTTGACATGATCGCGCCGGGAAGTATGGATAGGCGGCGAGGACCAGAGCGAAAGCCAGCTTCTCGAGCCTAGTGTAGCGAGATTCAGCATCTTTTAAAATATGACTAAGGAAATACACAGGCTCTTCTCCGCTCGCCCTCACTAGTGCCAAGCAAATTGCTTGCTCGGTTGAAGACAAGTACATATAAAGTGGCTCACCCGCAGTCGGCTTGGCTAATACCGGGAGAGAGCTCAGATATGCCTTCAAATCTTCGAACGCCCGATCACATTCTTCGTCCCAATGAAACTTATTGGCCTTGCGCAAGATTTTGAAAAAAGGAAGGCTCCGGTCGGCGGTTTTGGAGATGAATCTGGACAGAGCAGTTATCCGACCGGTCAAACGCTGCACTTCCCTTGTATTTCTTGGAGGCGGCATGTCTTGTAGAGCTTTCACCTTGCTGGGATTTGCTTCGATGCCCCGCTCGGTCACTATGTACCCCAAGAAACGCCCTCCTTTTGCTCCGAACAGGCACTTCTGGGGATTTAGCTTGACTCCATATTTGCGTAGCGTTCGGAAGGTTTCCTCCATGTCTTTGAAGAGATCGGCCGCTCGGACGGACTTGATGAGAATGTCGTCCACGTACACTTCCAGATTTCGCCCGATCTGCTCTCTGAATACTTTATTCATCAAGCGCTGGTATGTGGCTCCCGCATTCTTCAATCCGAACGACATCACATTATAGCAATAGGTCCCGTCGGCCGTCACGAAGCTGACTTTTTCTTGATCTTCACGGCATTGATAAGCGTCGAGCATACATATTAATTCATAGTCAGCCGTAGAGTCAGGCAGAGGATAAAAGTCTTTTCGCAAGCTTTGTTGAGATCCCGAAAATCTATGCATACTCTCCACTTGTTGCCGGCTTGAAACTAATACTACGTTCGCCACCCTCGGGGAACCGCACCTCGCGGATATGGCGGCCTCAAGAGTTTTCCACTTCGCTCGGATGATGGAATTCTACTCGGCGCTGAAGTCTTTTCTTTGCTTCACGGGTCGTGCGTCCGGTCGGACGTGTAGCTCATCTTGCGCTATACTTGGTGAAATTCGGGCAGCTCATGTGTCGACCAGACATCATGGTTTCTCCGGAGGCATTGGATCACCTCCTCTTTCTGATTCGCCTCCGGGTTGGATGCGATGAATGTCGTGGCCTCCGATCCGGTCGGGTATCGCACTTCCTCTTTTCTTCATAAACTAAAGAGGAGGCTTTTCGATTATAGCATTCACCTCGATCCGTGGCGTCCGAGCGAAATTTGATTCACTCGGACCATTTCAACGTAGCATCGTCGAGTCGCCAATTGATCTCCCGTGCTTCTCCCACTTTGTCTTCGCGGGGAACTTGATCTTCCGGTGGAAGGTAGAGACGGCCGCTCGGAACTCACTTAGCGCGGTCGTCCCAGAATGACGTTGTAGGAGGAGGAGAGTCTACCACCACGAAGTTCGCTGTCCGCGTCCTCTGAGCGGCTCTTCTCCCAGTGAGATGGCCAGCCGGATTTGCCCGACCGGTAGGACGGGGGTTGTCATGGGCAGCAGCTCGGCGCGGTCAATTTGTAGTTGATCTAACGCCTTTTTGAATATTATGTTGACCGAGCTTCCTGTGTCAATAAAAATGCGGTGAATAGTGTAGTTGGCTATTACCGCTTTGATGAGCAGAGCGTCGTCGTGGGGCACTTCAACTCCTTCCAAGTCCCCAGGCCCAAAACTGATTTCGGGTCCACTTGCCCGCTCTCGGCTGCAGCCGACTGCATGGATCTGGAGCTGCCGGACGCTCGCCTTTCTTGCTCGGTTGGAGTCTCCTCCGGTCGGCCCGCTAGCAATAATGTTGATCTCACCTCGGGAAGTATTACTTCTATTCTCTTCTTCCCGAGCGGATGGTCGAGACCGTTCTCTTGACGTTCGGCGATTCTCCTGCCTTGGAGAGCGATGTCGATCGGGAGTCTGTTGCTGTCGCCTATCGGTTCGCATCCGATCGGCTTCATGAGTTCTCTGTCGCCTGTCGACTGAGGGAGACCGTCGGCCGCCATTCCGGGGAACGGGATGAGCAATTAAGGGAAGACTTCGATAATCCCTTGTGTTGTGTGTATCCGTCCGGTGGAAGGAGCAGAACATCGGGGTCCATTTCTTCTTTGGCTTGTGTCGGGCGGCAGCTACCTCTTGCACGTGAGACCTGGCATGGGGGGAGCGGATTGCTTCGGCCCCCTTGGTCCTCTGGGCGGCTGATGAGCGGCGTGTTGTTTCCGCTCGGCAGGAGGAGCCCGCCGCTTGCGCTTCCTCCACGTTGATGTATTCGTTGGCTCAGTGTAGCATGTGATCATAGTCTCGGGGCGACTTCCGAATGAGCGATCGGAAGAAATTCCCATCCACGAGGCCTTGTGTGAAGGCATTCATCATGGTCTCTGAGGTGGCCGTTGGAATATCCATTGCCACCTTGTTGAACCGCTGGATGTAAGCTCGGAGCGATTCACGGGCTTCTTGTTTGATGGCGAACAGACAAACGCTGGTTTTTTGATAGCGCCGACTGCTTGCGAAGTGGTGGAGGAAGGTCGTCCGGAAGTCCTTGAAGCTTGTGATGGATCCGTCCGGCAGCCTCCGAAACCAACGTTGAGCCGATTCGGATAGGGTGGTGAGGAAAACCCGACACTTCGCCCCATCTATGTATTGATGCAGGGTTGCCGTGTTATCAAACTTGCCCAAATGATCATCCAGATCGGTGGTTCCATTGTACTCGCCGATCGTCGGAGGCACGTAGTGCTTGGGCAGAGGGTCTCGTAGAATAGCCTCTGAAAATTGGCGGTTAATCCGCTCGGGCGATGAGTCCGCTCGAGGGGCTTTTCCTTTTTTGTCATCTCGTCTCGGCATTTTATCCGAAGAAGATCCCCGATCTCTATGAGCTGCTGCGGCTTCGGGGGTGCGGAATAGGGCCCGATGAAATGCAACGGTGGCCTGTGGTGCTTCCGCTCGGCCACCAGATGCTGACGTTGCTTGCTGCTCCGGCCGCTCGGCTGTTGCTTTCTGTTTTTGCTCCACAAGCTTGGCGGCCCTCAACTCGATCAGAGCGTCGAGTTCCTCCGTTGAAAGCGTCACCGTGTGTTGTCGTCCAGCCTCGTCCATTGTTTCCGTTCGGATGCAGGAGCGTTCCCACAGACGGCGCCAATTTGATCCTGTTCGAATGTCGAATCAACGGACGTTGGGCACGTGGCGCTCCCCGGCTGCTGACGTGGATCTTCGACTGGTTGCAAGAACCTCCGGCGAACCTGCACAGAAGTCGAGCCGGGAAGGGGTTCCCGGCGGCGACCCTCCGACGCTCAAGTCAGGCAAGCAAGTAGTGAAAAAAGTTGCTCCTAAGGTGTCTCACGCGTACCTCCGGCGAAGTATGAGGCTCTTTATATAGGCGGTGAAAGAGCTCCTACACGTCCACCGAGGCGCATACGTGTCCGCAGCCCATACCTCGGTATGTGTCTGTCAGAAAGCTTACCTGACGCCATACTGCTACAGTCCAAGCACGTCTTCGATGGGACAACAGAACACCTCGTTGTCAGACTTGGAGCATGGCCTAGCCATAGGACTTGACAGCTGTTATAAGATGTTCTTGTCCCTCTCTACCGATCACAGGCCAGGGCGTCCGGCAAGCCGGCTGGACGGGGAGTCCATCCGGCCAGCCCTCATCTTAAGCGCTGGCCGGACGACACTCACATCCCGTCCGGCCTGCCGTTGGCATCGATATGCTGGGGATATTTTCGGTAGGGTGCCATGTAGGGACTGTTTAGCAGTGTCCCCTTCTCTTAGGCCTTCTGCTCGGCTCTTTGCTACTGTTCAATTGAGCGTCGGAACCCCGACTTCTGTCGGGGCGACTTTTGCCATCGGCTATTCACCGGTCGGCCGGCCGTGAGGTCGACCCCTCCTTCTCCGATCGGCCACCTGGCCTTTTGACTCCCGCGTGACATTGACCCCTCAGAATGGGAGTCCCCTGTTCTAACCGCCGGATCACCATTCTGTTAGAGTGTATACTAAAAGCCTAGCTTTTGGTATAAATATTTATCTAGAAATAAGAATCACATTGGTCAAATGTCTACATTTATGATAAATGTAGTTGTTCAATTAATTTATATTGTAGATAACATGGTGTGTGGTGTCACACACAGAGGATCATGTTATCAGTACCTTATAAATTATAAACAGTAGCTCACGACCATAATGGAAAGGAACAAACCATTGGAAGGTCGTAGTGTAATTAGGTATTAGTTTATCTTAACTATATAATTACACTAGTACACTTAGAGTGTATTGAGTAGGACCATTAGAGGTCGTTTCTTTTATACTGACTTTATAAAGAAACAAAGACCTCAGTTATTATGGAAGTGTGTGCTCTTAATCCTAATATAATAACAAGCACATATATTTGATATTTATTTCTTTAATTTATCAATGGGTGAGATTTAGTTCGATAAATCAATAAGCCCGATAAGTTGGGAAATGATATCACTTATAGTGTGTGTTGTTGATTATAGAAGGAAACTGTGTTCTAGTGATCTAGGTTGAGAATGTCCCCAAGAGGAGCTCATAAGGATTGTCATGTTAAACCCTGCAGGTGGACTTAGTCCGACATGACGATGAAGTTGAGTGGTACTACTCTTGGAGCTAGATATTAATTAAGTGAGTTGTCAGTAACTTACTTAATTAGTGGACATTGTTATCTTAAACACGGGAGACTAACACACTATAATAAGAAGGAGCCCAAAATGTAATTTGGGATTGGTGCGTAGTTCAATAATAGTTCTTTAGTGGAATGAATTATTATTGATGAAATTAAGTTGTGTGTTCGGGCGAACACGGATGTAATTTCATCGAGAGACAAACCAATTCTTCCTCGGTCCCTATCGTAGCCTCTAGTATATAGAGATTTATACCCACCGATACCCACCTTCTTACCCATCTAATGGGGCCGACCAAGCTAGCTTGGAACCCAAGCTAGGCCGCCAAGACCAAGTAGATGAGCCATGTAGGGGCAAAGCTTGGGTCCCAAGCTTGGGTGGCCGCCACTAGAATATTAAAAGAGATTTTATTAAAATTATTTCTTATGTGGATATCAAGGTTTTAAAAAGAGAGTTTAAAAATTAAAAATTTCCTTTTATAGCTTTCTACAAAAGATTAAGAGAAGAGATTAATCTCTTTCCTTATTTGTAGATTAAAAGGATGGTTTTATTTTTTGGTAAAAACTTTCCTTATTTGTAAATCATCTACATGATTAAAAGAGAGTTTAAAATTTGAAATCTTTCCTTATTTGTTGATTAAAGGTGGATTTTAAATTTTAAGAAAACTTTCCTTTTTAACCATGTTCATGATTTAAAAGAGAGTTTAAAATTAAATATTCTCTTTTATAAGTTTCTACAAAAGATTAAGAAAAGATTTGATATCTTTCCTTATTTGTAGATTAAAAGAGATTTTAATTTTTAGAGATAACTTTCTTTTTATCCACATGTTTAAAAGAAAGATTTTAATTTATTAAATTTCCTTTTTATTAACCACCATGAAGGGAAAAATTATTTGAGAAATTTTTATAAATTTTCGGAAGCAAATTAGGAAGTTTTAATTCTTGTGTGAATTAAAATTTCCTTGATTAAGGGATTAAAGGTGGCCGGCCATTATCATGATGAAAAGAAAATTATTTTTAATTAAATAAATTTTCCTTTTCAATGGCAAAAGAATTAAGGAAGTTTTTATTAAATTTTCCTTATTTGCCAAGACCAAGGATTATAAAAGAGGGGGTAGAGGAGGCTTCATGGTGAACAACTCTATTATTTTTCTCCCTCTTTTCTTCCTTGGTGTGGCCGGCCCTTCCCTTTCTCTTCTCTCCAACTTTGTGGCCGAAACCTTCTTTTCTCTTGGAGATCAAGTGGTGGCCGGATCTTAGCTTGAGGAAGAAGGAGAGAAAGCCTACATCCCTTGGAGCTTGGTTGGTGGAAAAGATCTTCATCTTTTGGAAGCTTTGTGCTTGGCCGAAATTTGAAGAAAGGAGAAGGTGCTTTGGTGGTTTCTCATCTCGGAAGATCATTGCCCATACAACGTCCGAGGTTAGAAGAGGAATACGGTAGAAGATCAAGAGGTTTTTCTAAAAGGTATAACTAGTATTTTTTCTTTCCGCATCATACTAGTTATTTTTGGAAATAATACTAAATACAAGAGGCATACGATTCTAGAGTTTCGAATTTATTTTCGATATAGTGTTCTTTTATTTTTCTTTTCCTTGTGATTTGATTGTTCTTTTCGGTTAACCTAAAGTTATTTTAGGAAATTAAATATTAGCTTTCCATAAAAGGTTTTGTCTAGTCGGTGGTGGTTGCTCCCATATCCAAGAAGGCCATGTGCCTCGCCACGTCAGTACTGGGAACCAATTATGGAAATTAATATTTAATGGAATTAATAACTTAAGGTGACTTGGGTCGAATGTGTTAAGTTCCGCAGGAGATCCAAGTCAAAACCTAAAAGAACAAATAGATTAAGCTTTGGATCAAACGTGTTAAGTTCCGCAGGCCATCCAAAATTTAATTTAAAAGAACACATGGTAGCTAGGAAAAGGTTCAGACCTTTGTACAAAATTTTTGTATAGTGGAACCTCTAGGTTTTCCGAGTAGCAACCAACAATTGGTATCAGAGCTAGAGTTTTGCCTCTGTGTTTTTGGTATTAGTTTAATTATGCACATGTCGTACATAATTTAGGCAGGTTAATAGTAGGATGTGCTAACTTTGTGGATGTAGGATCCAACTATTATGGCTTATAGTTATTATGTGTGTGATTGGACCCTTGGACATGTCAAGGGCATTTTATTGTGTGTGCATGATTGTATTATAAAATACAGCAGGAGCTGTATTTAGTTTTATTAGGATTTTATTTTTGATCTAGTTACATGTACATTCCTTTTATGGAATATAGGATCGATAGATGTAAATTTTATTTTATGTTCAATCTAGTTTACATTTACATTCCTTCGAGGAATATAGGATCAAAATGTAAAATTCTATTTATGTCGCGGATCAAATCTTGTAAAGCGTGGAACCTTCTAAGGACCAGAGGCGCAGCGGAACTAGGAGCAAGATGGATGTGACAGCTAGACCCGGTGGCAGTGGCCAAATATGGCAGCAGCTTGGGATGACAACACACGGAGGACAACTAGAGATAAAAGCCATAATAGTTGAAAATTAGATATTCTATTTATTGCTTTTATATTGTGCTGTGTGTGCATGTTAGTTTACATATTTAGTAGGCTAGCATAGTTAAAATTCCTCATTTATAAATAACTAAGTGAGAGAGGGATTTTAAGTAAATCCCATGGTCTCCATTCTTGGTTTGTAAGTGATGCAAACAAGCTTGCGTTGGCTCGAGTGCCTTCCTCCATAGCGGATGAGCTTGTTTGTGGATCACTAGAAGACTTCCAATTTGGATGACTATAGGAAATTAATTAGGCGTGTGATCTTCCCCAACGGAAGGGGCATAATCTTATTAATGGACTTAGTGTCAAGTAATGGTATACACTTAGACACATCTAATAGTATCCTCCCCATCGGAGTCACTGCTATTATTTGTGTGACCAAATGATACCAACTATTAATTTTATTTGTCAAAAAGTTAGGTTGACAAGATAATAAAATTAATGGGTTAAAACCCTCATTTTACAAATGTTGAATTTGTATACGTCCACACTAACGTGGCATGCAAAATTCACGGTGTTTGAGGTGTTGGTGAATTTAAATAATATTGTTTGAGGAATCAATATTTTTTAAAATTCAAAAGTTTTGACCAAATATTTGATCAAAGACAGATCAACTATTAATTTTATTCATCATAAAGTAAAGTTGACGAGATAATAAAATTAATGAATAAAATCTCCACTTCGATTTTGTATACGTCCACACTATCGTGGCATACAAAATTCATGGGGATTTTTAAGGAGTTGATCTTGACCAAGTATTTTTGTGATTCTTAGGATTTAAAATGTTTGTCAATCCCCTAGTAGTCATACTATAGAAAAGACTTAGTAGTCCCAATTGTAATGATTGGAAATAGGACTTGGACATTTAGGTAGACTGTCTTCTTAGAACTAAGAACAATATAGGTGTATTTAATTCATTAGTTGAAACATGTTTAGTGGTGTTATCTACCAGAATCTGGAGTGTAGATACAGATGTCATTAATCATGTCCGCAATTCATTGCAGGGTTCCAGGAAACCCGGCAACTAAATGAAAATTAAAACACCGTCTACATGGGCACTACTGTAAAATTGGTAATTGTTGCAGTGGGAGATGTTTATCTTTTGATAAGAATAAAACATGGATTTTTGAGTAATTGTCTTTACGCACCAAGTTTAGAAAGAACTAGTTTTCAGTTCTAAACTATTCAAAGAACTTGATATTCTGCCTCTTTTAATAACAAAGTTGTTATTAAGAAAAAGAGGGAAGTTATCTGTTCTGATACATTGGTTGGCAATTTATAAATCCAATAACTCTCATGATGCAACAAATGGAAATTAGTAACACATCTTCTAACTTTAAGAGAAAGTAACCTTCGAAAATGAACCAATTATATCTTTGGCATCTAAGGCTAGGTTATATTAACTTGAGTAGGATTCATTGGTAGTTGATGAACTTTTGGGTTCATTAGTAGTAGAAATCTTTCCAACCTACGAGTCTTACTTGGAAGGAAAAATAACCAAGAAACTTTTAAGTCTAAGGGGTATGAAGTAAAAGATATATTGGAATTGGTTCATTCTGATTTGTGTGATCCTATGAGCATCCAGGCAAGAAGTTGTTTCAAATATTTCATCTATTTTATAGACAACTATTTGAGATACGGATATATTTACTTGATGTGCCGCAAGTCTAAGTGCTTTGATTAGTTCAAAGAGTACGAGGCTGATGTGGAGAAACGACAAAGTAAAAGTATCAAGACACTACGGTAAGATCGTAGTGGCAAATACCTCTTGGGAGAATTTAGGAGTCATTTATCAGAAGTAGGGATTCAATCCCAACTAATTGCACCTGGTACACCCCAACAGAATGGTGTAGAAAAAGGAAGGTATAGGAATCTTATGGAAATAAGTAGATTGATGAGTTATTAAGAATATTACCAAAATCATTTTAAGGATATACTCTGGAAACGGGAGTGAATATAGTACCTTCCAAAGTCAGAACTCTCTACTCATATAGAATTGCTGAATAGGTGTAAGCCTATTTCGAAGCATATTCGGATTCGGGTAGTCCAACACATATGCAGAAGAGAGACAATGATAAGTTGGACAGGAATTCACTTGTTTGTGGGTTATCCTAGTGAAATGAAAGTAGGTTTATAGTCTTAAAAATCAAAAGGTCATTGTTAGCATCAATGACCGATTTTTAGAAAAGGACTATGTAATAAACCATGTGCCCATAAGAAAATTTGTTCTTAAGGAAATAATAAAAGGCATGTCTAATCTAGTACCAACTGTACAAGATGAGATACCACAAGGAAACTGCAACACGTATCACAAATGATACACAATTACAGAAAGTGCCTTGTTGTAGTGGGAGGGTTGTTAGGCAACCTAAATAGGTTCATGTTTTGGGAGAGTTTTGGACTCGATCCTGGAGGACATGAACACGATCTCCGGAAATATGTGAAACACTCCAAGATAAAGATGCAACATCTTGGCAAAGAGTAATGAATAACGAATTAGAATATATGTATTCTAATAAAATCGGAAGCTTGTAAAACCACCAAATGGTGTAAAAGCATTTGGGTATAAAAGGTTTATAATAGGAAAAGAGGGATGGAGAGGTAGAAGCTTTCAAAGCAAAGCTAGATGAAAAGGAAACTTTTTTTGGTAGTCATGCTTAAGTCTATCCAATTCTTTATCTATTTGGTAAGTGGATGTCAAGACATTCCTTAATGGAAGTCTTGAAAGCATCCATATAAAGCAACCGAAGGGTTCATTGCAAAGGCTAAGAGCATCTTGTGTAAGCTCAATCAATCTTGATACAAGCTTTGAGGTCTTGGAACATCTAGTTTATCAAAGTAATCCAGACCTATGGATTTATTGAGTAAACGGATAAGTCTTGTGTATACAAAAAAGTGATGGAAGCGTGGTGGTATTTCTTGTACTACGTAGATAACATTTTTGGTAGTTGGAAACAATATCAAAATGTTGTAAGGGTATGGTTGTCCAAATAATTCGATATAAAGGACTTGGGAGAATGTATATATTTTGAGATCAAGTAATAAGGGATCGAAGAAAAATATATTTTACTTATCCCAAGCTTGATACATCGGAAAAATCCTTGCTCGTTTTAAGCATGCAAAACTCCTAGAAAGGTTTCTTACCTTTTAAGCATGGAGTGTCTTTATCTAAAGAGATGTCTCCATGACATCAAAGGAGATTGAGGACATGTAGGCGATTCTTTATGCTTGGCGGTTAGACGACCTAATGTACTGCACGGATCAAATCTGTTTTGCCAGGCATAGTTAGCGAGATATCAAAGTAACCCTAGACAAGAACATTGGACTGAAGTAAAGCATATATTAAAGTACCTTAGAGGCACTAAAGATTATATGCTAGCTTACAGATTAATTTAGTTCCTATGGGTTGTATGGATTTTGACCTCAATCGGATAGGGACAATAATAAGTCAACCTCGGGTTTTGTGTTTATTTTAGGAGGTAAAGTCATAACTATGGAAGAGTGATAAGCATAGGTGTTTTTGACTCCACCATAGAAGCTTAGTATATGGCAAGCCTCTGAGGTAGCCATAAAAGCTGAATGACTCAATAACCTCAAGATAGACTTAGATATGATTTCTGGCTTGTCCAAAGATTATTACAATTTATTGTAATAATATTGGTGCAGTAGCAAACTCGAAGAAACCATAAGTCTATAAAGGCAAGTAAACACAATAGAGCCCCAATACGAGAAATCGTATAAACGAGGAGAAGTTGTTGCTGCTTAGAATGCATCAGATGATGACCTATAGATCTTTTCACTAAGGTTTTTAAGGCAAGAGCTTTTGATGGACATGTTGAAAGGTTGGGAATCAGATGAATGGCAGGCTAATAACTAGTCTTTTAGTATAAGTGGGAGATTGTTAGAGGTATACTAAAAGCCTAGCTTTTGGTATAAACATTTATCTAGAAATAAGAATCACATTGGTCAAATATGTACATTTATGATAAATGTAGTTGTTCGATTAATTTATATTGTAGATAACGCGAGAGGATCATGTTATCGATACTTAAATTATAAGCGGTGCTCACGACCGTAATGGAAAGGGAACAATCGGAAGGTGTAATTGGGTATTAGTTTATCTTAACTATATAATTACACTAGTACACTTAGAGTGTATTGAGTAGGACCATTAGAGGTCGTTTCTTTTATCGACTTTATAAAGAAACAGTTATTATGGAAGTGTGCTCTTAATCCTAATATAATAACAAACACATATTTGATATTTATTTCTTTAATTTATCAATGGGTGAGATTTAGTTCGATGAATCAATAAGCCCGATAAGTTGGGAATGATATCACTTATAGTGTGTGTTGTTGATTATAGAAGGAAGCGTGTCCTAGTGATCTAGGTTGAGAATGTCCCCCAGAGTAAGGATTGTCGTATTAAACCTGCGAGTCGACAGGCCGACGATGAAGTTGAGTGGTACTACTCAGCTAGATATTAATTAAGTGAGTTGTCGTAACTTACTTAATTAGTGGACATTGTTATCTTAAACAGGAGACTAACACACTCATAATAAGAAGGAGACCAAAATGTAATTTGGGATTGGCGATAGTTCGATAATAGTTCTTTAGTGGAATGAATTATTGATGAGTTGTGTGTTGGAATGACGGGATGCTAATTTCATGGAGACAAACCAATTCCTCCTCTCCATCGTAGCCTCTAGTATGATTTATACCGCCCATTCCACAATGGGGACCGTGATGAGCTAGCTTGGCCACACCGCGAGACGAAAGCTGAGGCATTATGGGTGGTGGGCACTTGGGTCCCAGCTTGGGTGGCCGACCACTAGAATATTAAAAGATTTTATTAAAATTATTTCTTATGTGGATATCAAGGTTTTAAAAGAGTTTAAAATTAAAATTTCCTTTTATAGCTTTCTACAAAAAGAAAGAGATTAATCTCTTTCCTTATTTGTAGATTAAAAGGATGGTTTTAATTTTTGTAAAAATTTCCTTATTTATCAATCATGTTTTAAAGAGAGTTTAAAATTTGAAATCTTTCCTTATTTGTTGATTAAAGGTGGATTTTAAATTTTAAAAAACTTTCCTTTTAATCATTCATGATTTAAAGAGAGTTTAAATTAAATATTCTCTTTTATAAGTTTCTACAATTAAGAAAAGATTTGATATCTTTCCTTATTTAGATTAAAAGATTTTAATTTTAGAGATAACTTTCTTTTATCCACATGTTTAAAGAAAGATTTTAATTTATTAAATTTCCTTTTTATTAACCACCATGAAGGGAAAATTATTTGAGAAATTTTATAAATTTTTGAAGCAAATTAGGAAGTTTTAATTCTTGTGTGAATTAAAATTTCCTTGATTAAGGGATTAAAGGTGGCGACCATTATCATGATGAAAAGAAAATTATTTTTAATTAAATAAATTTTCCTTTTCAATGGCAAAAATTAAGGAAGTTTTATTAAATTTTCCTTATTTGCCAAGACCAAGGATTATAAAAGAGGGGTGAGGAGGCTTCATGGTGAACAACTCTATTATTTTTCTCCTCTTTTCTTCCTTGGTCCACTCCCTTCTCTTCTCTCCAACTTTGTGGCGAAACCTTCTTTTCTCTTGGAGATCAGTGGTGGCGGATCTTAGCTTGAGGAAGAAGGAGAAAGCCTACATCCCTTGGAGCTTGGTTGGTGGAAAAGATCTTCATCTTTTGGAAGCTTTGTGCTTGGCGAAATTTGAAGAAAGGAGAAGGTGCTTTGGTGGTTTTATCTCGGAAGATCATTGCCATACGCCCGTCAGAGGTTAGAAGAGAATACGGTAGAAGATCAAGAGGTTTTCTAAAAGGTATAACTAGTATTTTCATCATACTAGTTATTTTGGAAATAATACTAAATACAAGAGGCATACGATTGTTTGAATTTATTTTCGATATAGTGTTCTTTTATTTTCTTTTCCTTGTGATTTGATTGTTCTTTTCGGTTAACCTAAAGTTATTTTAGGAAATTAAATATTAGCTTTTGGTCTAACAGTCGGTGGTGGTTGCTCCCATATCCAAGGTGTACTGGGAACCAATTATGGAAATTTATTTTAATGGAATTAATAACTTAAGGTGATTTGAGTTTCGCAGGAGATCCAAGTCAAAACCTAAAAGAACAAATAGATTATTTGGATCAAGCGTGTTAAGTTCCGCGATCCAAAATTTAATTTAAAGAACACAATAGGTTGCAAAATTTTTGTACAGTGGAACCTCTAGGTTTTCCGAGTAGCAACCAACACATTAACTTCTAATTATCAACTTTATTTATAGGTAAATCAATTGTCAAATGTTGTTTTTCAACCTGCAATAATAAGGATAAAAAGTTGTTGGTTGCTACTCGGAAAACTTAGAGGTTCCACTGTACAAAAATTTTGTACAAAGGTCTGAACCTTTTCCTAGCTACCATGTGTTCTTTTAAATTAAATTTTGGATCGCCTGCGGAACTTAACATAATCTATTTGTTCTTTGGGTTTGACTTGGATCTCCGCGAACTTAACACGCTCGACAATCTGTAAGTTGTTAATTCGTTAAATATTAACCATTGTTCGATCTTGACGTGGCGAGGCACGACCTTCTGGATACGGTCCTGCCGACAGGACAAAACATGGAAGATAATTTAATTTCTAAAATAACTTTAGGTTAACCAAAAGAATAATCAAATCGAAAAAACAAAAGAACACTATATCGAAAATAAATCGAAACTCGAGAATCGTATGCTCTTGTTATTTGTATTAATAACTAGTAACGGAAGAAAATTACTAGTTATACCAATACCTCTTGATCTTCTATCGTATTTCTTAACCTGACGCGTTGGACAACGATCTTAGATGAGCTCACCAATCACCTTCTTCTTCCTGCAAGTTTCGGCCATCACATCTTCTAGGATGAAGAGATTCGACCACCACCACCATGCTCCAGGATGCTAGAAGCGAGGCTTGCTTTCTCTCCTTCTTCTCCTTCCTCGATCCGCCACTAACAAGCTCCACGAGATAAGTTTCGCCAACAAGAGAGAGGAGAGAAATAGGGTAACCACACCACCGAGGAAAGAGGAAAAATATAATGAGTCGTTAGCCTCAAGCCTCCTACCCCTCTTTATAATCCTTGGTCTGCGAATAAGGAAAATTTAATAAAACCTCCTTAATTCTTTAAATAAAGGAAAATTTATTTAATTAAAACAATTTTCCTTTTCAAATTTCAATGGCCGGCCCAACAAAAACTTCAAGCAAATAAAATTTTAACACCAATTAAAACTTCCTTATTTGCTTGGGAAATTTATAAAATTTCTCTAATAATTTTATCCCTTCATGGTTGGTTTATAAAAGGAAATTTAATAAATTAAAATCTTTCTTTAAACATGTGGATAAAAGAAAATTATCTCTAAAAATTAAAATCTTTTAATCTACAAATAAGGAAAGATATCAAATCTTTTCAATCTTAGAAACTTATAAAGAGAATATTTAATTTTAAACTCTTTTATCATGAACATGGTTAAAGGAAAGTTTTTAAAATTAAAATCCTCCTTTAAATAACAAATAAGGAAAGATTTCAAATTTTAAACTCTCTTTAAACATGTAGATAATTTACAAATAAGGAAAGTTTTACTAAAAATTAAAACCATCCTTTAAACTACAAATAAGGAGAGATTAATCTCTTCCTTAATCTTTTTAGAAAGTTATAAAAGGAAATTTTAATTTTAAACTCTCTTCATGATATCCACATAAGAAATAATTTTAATAAAATCCTTTAATATTCTACGTAGCCACAACTGGGACCCAAGTCAGCCTACCTCATGGCTTATCCACTTTGTCGGCCACCTAGCTGGCAGGTTCAAGCTTTCACGACCCCGTTGGATGGTAAGAAGGTGGTATAAATCTTTATACTAGAGGCTACGATAGAGGAGGAATTAGTTTTGGTCTCCAGATGAAATTAAGCATCCGTGTGCACCAACACTTAATTTCATCGATAATAATTCATTCCACTATTATTGAACTATCGCACCGATCCCAAATTACATTTTGGCCTTCTTATTATGAGTGTGTTAGTCACTTTAAGATAGCGAATGTCCACCAATTAAGTAAGTTACTACAACTCGCTTAATTAATATCTAGCTCAAGAGGTGACCACTCGACCGTCACGTCGTGACCAAGTCTACCCGGTGTATAATACGACAATCCATGAGCTCCCTGGACATTCTCAACCAGATCACTGGACACAGGCCTTCTATAATCAACAACACACACTATGTGTGTCATTTCGACTTATCGGGTTTATTGATTTATCGAACTAAATCATCCATTGATAAATTAAAGAAATAAATATCAAATATATGTGTTGTTATTATAGATTACACACTTCCATAATAAGCGAGGTCTTTGTTCCTTTATAAAGTCAAGTATAAAGGAACGACCTCAAATGGTCATACTCAATACACTTAGAGTGTCTAATTATATAGTTAAGATAAACTAATACACCACGACCTTCCAATGGCTTGCTCCTTCCATCTCGGGTCGTGAGCTGTTTATAATTTATAAGGCCGATAACACGATCTTCAGTGTGACACCATGTTATCTACTGATATAAATTAATTGAGGAACTACATTTATCATAAATGTACATTTGACCAATGTGATTCTTATTTCAGATAAATGTTTATACCAAAGCTAGACTTTAGTATACATTCTAACAATCTCCCTCTAAATGTAACGACCACCCTTACTACTACTACTACTCTCAAAGCCGTTACTTATCTACTACTCTACTTAACCGATTTATTAAAATCTATAGGAAAACCCACCAGAAAATTTGGTGAGTCTCCCTGTCTGGGTGATTATTCCCATAATACAAGCATAATATACTCGTTGCAACTGAACATATATCTTCACAACCACGCAATATAATATCACAAATAAAAAGAAAACTACCTATCAATAAGAAACATCAATATCACTCCATGATAGAACCCAACTACAAACGAATAAACTTAAATACAATATTGACTCATAATAGCATTAAAAGAAACTAAAGAACTCTAAACAGAAATGTCTTAATAATTCCTTAGCAAACTCTTGATCTCCCCATAGTCCAGCCATCACACACCTTCATCACCACCACCTTGTCGCCTTCCTTGCTAAATCTTTTCCTTTCCTTTATCTGCAGTAGGAGGAAGTGCAGTCTATAAGCATAAAGCTTAGTGAGCGCTATCTACTCACAAAAACTCGATATCATGTATATAAATAAAAACATGCTAAAACCGAATGCTAACATATAAAACTACTCTAACCATATAAAAGAATCATACTAACTGAAATACTAAACATGTGTAGTTTATCATGCTCATAAACTAATAAAAGAAGCATACTAAACATGTAAAACTACTAAACATGTAAAGATACTAAACATGTAAAACTACTGAACATGTAAATCTACTAAACATGTAAAACTACTAAACATGTAAAGCTAAACATGCTCATAAGAATAAAACTATAACAGCATGCTGAAAGCAAATAAAACTAAACATGCTGAATAATCTAATAGCAAGAAACAAATAAAACTACTACTGCATGCTTCAAATAACAAGAAACTAAACTTTCTATTTCTAAACATATTTGAAGCTTGTTTCATTTGTTTCAAAACTTATACTTTAATACTTCAAAATAATAATAAACTTCTTTTGGGCCCGGCATTGTACCAACTTTTTGCGCGCATCCTTAATAAGAGTCGAGGTAGCTAATCCCGAAACTACTAAGGAACTTCTAGGCCTTGTGCCTAGGGGCATCTTGGAGCCCATCCCTTGGACCTTGTGTCCGGTACATGCCATTAAAAGTAAAATACTTTCTTTTTAACTATAACTTCTTTATACTTGCCCTTACTTGGCATTTAAGCAAACACCTTGTGTGCGCTTTTGATATTCAATCTTCTGGAATTGAAATCAAGTCTAGACCTTGGTCTTTCTTACTTATAGTTACTCAAAGACAGAAACCTATGCTTATGAAATAGCAAAGAACTAATAATTGCATGCTCAAGATATACTAACTGTAATTAAACAGAAACAAACTGCTTTCTGGAAGTTAGAGGTTGTTCATATGACAATTTATTCTAATCAACAAGAATTCTATGAGCTAAATGCAACTAAAAATCTGCTCATGCTTCATTAATTGTGCACGCCTACTGCTACATAAAGAAAACTAGATGTTTGATACAAAAATCTGAAGCCAACAGGAGCCAATTCCACAACACAAGAACCTCTCCAATAAGATTAATCTTGCACACATGGAAATCTTCAATAAACAAGCACAGTATCAAATCTGAATATGATAAAACCTGATAAAACACTTAAAACGAGTGAGATTATAAGCTGTCATTTCTGTCCAAAAACTCATACAGCACAACCAAAATAAATACAGCTCCAACAAAACTCAAATCTGGTTCTATAATTGCATGGGAATAGATGTAAACTAGTTTGGGAAACAAACAATATAATAGCATCACTACCAACTTATAGAAAGCAGTAATTGAACTAGTTTATGTTAACCTTGGGAACCTAATACTAACATAGTTTATTCCTCACACTTATACTGATTTATTAAGTTTATTCATGTCAACTAGTCTGGCAATCTAGTTCACAAGTATTAAACTAGATTTATTCCTTGATGTTTATTTATAGGTACTGTCTTATTAATTAGATGTGCTTGATCTGTAGTAAGGTTCACGGTGAAAGGGAAACTTGCTGTAAACCATTTGCTACTGGAAACCTAGAATCCTAATTGTTCTTCATGCTTATTGCTTAGGACAACAAACCCCGAACTGCACAGCAACTCACGGAAACAACATGAATTCTGTACAACACAAACCGAAAGTAAGAAAAACAAATCAAAACTCGGAACTACTCCTACAACAACTCAGTGAAACAAAATCACCCAGTCCGAATGAATCTACCTAAAATCAAACTACAAATTCCGAAAGCAAACAAAGAAGAATCAAAGCTCGCGGAACTACTCCTACTGCAGGTGAGAAGCAACTCACCGACGATTCTTGAACTTACAACCGAAAAGGAGGAGCTTCTAATGCTGCTAGGGTTTCGGATAGCTTGGATTTCGGCTCTTCTTCGTGCTCACAAACTCTCCTCAACGGTGGTGGTCGCACACGGGTGAAGACCGGCCGGAAAAGCCTAGCTCCGTCGCCCTTTTCGCCCAAACAGCGAAGTCGCCGCCGCCGTTCGCGAGAGAGGAGAGGTTCGGGTGAGAAAAAGAATTTAGGGTTCGGGAAAAACTTAAACCTCTTCTTTTAACTAAGATTTTTATTAATTACTATACCTTAAATACAATCCATTCTTTCCTTAATTAACCACAGCCGCTGGCACAGTTGGTTGGCTGCGTTTGCTTAAGGCGCAGCTCACGGGTTCAAGTCTCGGTTGCAACCATTTTTCTTCATATTTACTCCCTAATCATTAACTACTGCTTAACTAGAATATTTCTCCTTCTTTAATAAGAAATACCCGCTAGCACAGTTGGTTGGCCGACCTTTTACCGAATCAACGAGTCTCGGCTTCAATCCCTCAGCCGCGCACTTTTAATTCCAATTTATCTTAAACGTTCCAACTACTGCATATATACATTTCGCTCCGTAAATGATTAACAAAAATCGTGTAGCTCAGCTGGTTGGGCCGGTTTTGCTTGGGTCAGTCTGACCCGAGATCGTGGGTTCGAATCTCACCTTCAACATTCTTTTTTTTAAAACTTCTTTCTTTTTGTAACCCTACTAAACGACCTCCAAAAATTTCGTAAAAATACTCTAAAAATTCCTAAAAATCTCTAGAACATTTTAAAAGTATTTCCAAATATTTTTATGGACTTTTAGAACTTGAAATAGGAAAAATTGGGTCGTTACACTAAAAGACTCAGCTGCCATATCTGCTGCCATACATCTGATTCCCAACCCTTCAACATGCCCATCAAAAGCTCTTGCCTTAAGGACCTTAGTGAAAGGATCTATAGGTCATCACCTGATGCAATCTAGGCAGCAACAACTTCTCCTCGTTTATACGATTTCTCGTATTGGGTGGTACTTGCGCTCTATTGTGTTTACTTGCCTTATAGACTTATGGTTTCTTCGAGTTTGCTACTGCACCAACATTATTACAATAAATTGTAACAATCTTTGGACAAACCAGAAATCATATCTAAGTCTATCTTGAGGTTATTAGTCATTCGACTTTTATGCTACCTCGGAGGCTTGCATATACTAAGCTTTTAATGGTGGAGTCCAAAACACCTATGCTTATCACTCTTCATAGTTATGACTTTACCTCCTAAAGTAAACACAAAACCCGAGGTTGACTTATTATTATCCTATCCGATTGGAGCCAAAATCCATGCAACCCACTAGGACCAAATTAATTGCCTTGTAAGCTAGCATATAATCTCTAGTGCCTCTAAGGTACTTGATATATGCTTTATCCTGTCCATGTCCTTGTCGAGGTTACTTTGATATATGCTAACTATGCCTTGGCAAAGCATTTCGATCTCGATAGCATATATTAGGCTTCCGATAATAAGCATAAAGAAGCGCTTTATTTCCTTTATCTCCTTTGATGTCTCTGAGACATATCTTTAGATAAAGTTACTCCATCCTTAAAAGGTAAGAAATCTTTCTTGGAGTTTTGCATACTTAAAACGAGCAAGGATTTTTTCGATGTATGAAGCTTGGAATAAGTAAAATATTCTTTTCTTGCGATCCCTTATTACTTTGATCTCAAAAATATATACATTCTCCCAAGTCCTTTATATCGAATTGTTTGGACAACCATACCCTTACTTCTGACAACATTTTGATATTGTTTCCAACTACCAAAAATGTTATCTACGTATAGTACAAGAAATACCACCACGCTTCCATCACACCTTTTGTATACACAAGACTTATCCAGTTACTAAAATGAGAAGGTCTGGATTACTTTGATAAATGGATGTTCCAAGACCTTGAAGCTTTCGGTCCATAGATCGATTGAGCTTGCACACAAGATGCTCTTAGCCCTTTGCAATGAACCCTTCGTTGCTTTATATGGATGCTTTCTTCAAGACTTCCATTAAGGAATCCGTCTTGACATCCACTTACCAATAGATAAAAGAATCGGATAGACTTAAGCATGGCTACCGGTGAAAAAGTTTCCTTTTCATCTAGCCTTGCTTTGAAAGTTTCTACCTTCCTGTCTATCCTCTTTTCCTATTATAGACCTTTTATACCCAAATGCTTTTACACCATTTGGTGGTTCTACAAGCTTCAGATTTTATTAGAATACATATATTCTAATTACATATTCATTACTCTTTACCAAGATATTGCACCTTTATCTTGGAGTGCTTCATATATGTCCAGAGATCTGGTTCATGTCCTCCAGGGATCGAGTCCAAAACTCTCCCAAAACATGAATCTTTTAGGTTGCCTAACAACCTCCCACTAAGACAAGGCACTTTCTGCGATGTGTATCATTTGTGATCGTGTTGCGGTTCTTGTGGTATCTCATCTTGTACAATTGGTACTAGATTAGACATGTCTTTTATTATTTCCTTAAGAACAAGTTTTCTTATGGGCACATGGTTTATTACATAGTCCTTTTCTAAAATTGGTCATTGATGCTAACAATGACCTTCCGATTTAAGACTATAAACCTACTTTCATTTCTCTAGGATAACCCACAAACAAGTGAATTCTTGTCCAACTTATCATTGTCTCTTCAAAGATATGTCCGGACTACGAATCCAAATATGCTTCAAAATAAGCTTACGCCTATTCAACAATTCTATATGACTAAAGAGTTCGACTTTGGAAGTAGTTTGTTCACTTCCAGTATATCCTTAAAATGAATTTGGTAAAATAACTCATCATCAATCTACTTATTTCTATAAGAGTCCTATACCTTCTTCTACTACACCATTCTATAGAGGTGTACCAGGTGCGATTAGTTTGATTGAATCCCTACTTGATAAGTGACTCCTAAATTCTCTCAAGAGGTACTTGCCACTATGATTTCACCATAGTGTCTTTTTACTTGTCGTTTCTCCACATCACCTAGTACTCTTTGAACTAATCAAAGTACTTAGTCTTGCGACATTAAGTAAATTTATTTGTATCTTGAATAGTTGTCTATAAATAGACGAAATATTCAATACTACCTCTTATGCGGATAGTCATAGGATCAAATCAGAATGAACCAATTTCAACATATCTTTGACTCCTTAGACTTGAAAGCTTCTTGGTTATTTTCCTTCCAAGTAAGACTCGCAGTTGGAAGATTTCCACTACTAATGAACCCAAAAGTTCATCACCTACCAATGAATCATACTCAAGTTAATATAACATAGCCTTAGATGCCAAAGATATAATTGGTTCATTTCAGAAGTACTTTCTCTTAAAGTTAGAAGATGTGTTAATAATTTCCATTTGTTGCATCGTGAGAGTTATTGGATTTATAAATTGCCAACCAACGTACTGGAGCAGATAACTTCCCTCTTTTCTTAATAACAACTTTGTTATTAAAAGAGGCGAATATCAAGTTCTTTGAATAGTTTAGAAACCGAAAACTAGTTCTTTCTAAACTTGGTGCGTAAAGATTACTCAAAAATCCATGTTTTATTCTTATCAAAAGATAAACATCTCCCACTGCAATAGCTACCATTTTTACAATAGTGCCCATGCGGACGGTGTTTGAATTTTCATTTAGTTGTTTTCTCGAACCCTCGAATGAATTACATGATTAATGGCATCTCAGATTCACCTAGGTTCCGTAGATAACACCACTAACATGTTTCAACTAATGAATTAAATACACCTATGTTGTTCTTAGTTTCAAGAAGTCTACCTTAATGTCCAAGTCCTATTTCCAATCATCACAATTGGGACTACTAAGCCTTTCTATAGTATGACTACTAGGGATTGACAAATATTTAAATCCTAAGAATCACAAAAATATTTGGTCAAGATCAACTCCTTAAAATCCCCATGAATTTTGTATGCCACGATAGTGTGAACGTACAAAATCAAAGAGGAGATTTTATCCATTAATTTTATTATCTTGTCAACTTTATTTTATGACGAATAAAATTAATAGTTGATCTGTCTTTGATCAAATATTTGGTCAAAATTTTTGAATTTAAAAAATATTGATTCCTCAAACAATATTATTTAAATTCACCAACACCTCAAACACCGTGAATTTTGCATGCCACGTTAGTGTGGACGTATACAAATTCAACATTTGTAAAATGAGGGTTTTAACCCATTAATTTTATTATCTTGTCAACCTAACTTTTTGACAAATAAAATTAATAGTTGGTATCATTTGGTCACACAAATAATAGCAGTGACTCCGATGGGGAGGATACTATTGATGTGTCTAAGTGTATACCATTACTTGACACTAAGTCCATTAATAAGATTATGCCCCTTCCGTTGGGGAAGATCACACGCTCTTAATTAATTTCCTATAGTCATCCAAAATTGGAAGTCTATTCTAGTGATCCACAAACAAGCTCATCCGTTATGGAGGAAGGCACTCAGAGCCAACGCGCAAGCTTGTTTGCATCACTTACAAACCAGTAATGGAGACCATGGGATTTACTTAAAAATCCCTCTCCCACTTAGTTATTTATAAATGAGGAATTTTAACTATGCTAGCCTACTAAATATGTAAACTAACATGCACACACAGCACAATATAAAAGCAATAAATAAAAAATCTAATTTTCAACTATTATGGCTTTTATCTCTAGTTGTCCTCCGTGTGTTGTCATCCCAAACTGCTGCCATATTTGGCCACTGCCACCGGGTCTAGCTGTCGCATCCATCTTGCTCCTAGTTCCGCTGCGCCTCTGGTCCTTAGAAGGTTCCACGCTTTGCAAGATTCGATCCGCGACATAAATAGAATTTTACATTTTGATCCTATATTCCATAAAAGGAATGTACATGTATCTAGATCAAAAATAAAATCCTAATAAAACTAAATACAGCTCCTGCTGTATTTTATAATACAATCATGCACACACAATAAAATGCCCTTGACATGTCCAAGGGTCCAATCACACACATAATAACTATAAGCCATAATAGTTGAATCCTGCATCCACAAAGTTAGCACATCCTACTATTATCCCGCTTAAATTATGTACATAATTAAACTAATACCAAATACATGAGGCAAAACCCTAGCTCGATACCAATTGTTGGTTGCTACTCGAAAACCTAGAGGTTCCACTGCATAAAATTTTGTACAAAGGTCTGAACCTTTTCCTAGCTACCATGTGTTCTTTTAAATTAAATTTTGGATCGCCTGCGGAACTTAACACGTTTGATCCAAAACTTAATCTATTTATTCTTTTAGGTTTTGACTTGGATCTCCTGCAGAACTTAACACGTTCGACCCAAATCACCTTGAGTTATTAATTCCATTAAATATTAATTTCCATAATTGGTTCCCAGTACTGACGTGGCGAGGCACACGACCTTCTTGGATATGGGAACAACCACCACCGACTAGACAAAACCTTTTATGGAAAGATAATATTTAATTTCCTAAAATAACTTTAGGTTAACCGAAAAGGACAATCAAATCACAAGGGAAAGAAAAACAAAAGAACACTATATCGAAAATAAATTCGAAACTCGAGAATCGTATGCTTCTTGTATTTGGTATTATTTCCAAAAATAACTAGTATGATGCGGAAAGAAAAATTACTAGTTATACCTTTTAGAAATACCTCTTGATCTTCTATCGTATTTCTCTTCTAACCTCGGACGTTGTGTGGACAACGATCTTCCGAGATGAGAAACCACCAATCACCTTCTTCTTCCTTGCAAGTTTCGGCCATCAAAACATCTTCTAGGATGAAGAGATTCGACCACCACCACCATGCTCCAAGGGATGCTAGAAACGAGGCTTGCTTTCTCTCCTTCTTCTCCTTCCTTGATCCGGCCACTAACAAAAGCTCCACCAAGAGATAAGTTTCGGCCAACAAGAGGAGAGGAGAGAAATAGGGCCGGCCACACCACCAAGGAAAAGAGGGAGAAAAATATAATAGAGTCGTTAGCCTTGAAGCCTCCTCTACCCCCTCTTTTATAATCCTTGGTCTTGGCAAATAAGGAAAATTTAATAAAACCTTCCTTAATTCTTTTGTCAATGAAAAGGAAAATTTATTTAATTAAAACAATTTTTCCTTTTCAAATTTCAATGGCCGGCCACAACAATAAACTTCCAAGCAAATAAAATTTTAATACCAATTAAAACTTCCTTATTTGCTTCCGGAAATTTATAAAATTTCTATAATAATTTTATCCCTTCATGATTGGTTTATAAAAAGGAAATTTAATAAATTAAAATCTTTCTTTAAACATGTGGATAAAAAGAAAGTTATCTCTAAAAATTAAAATCTCTTTTAATCTACAAATAAGGAAAGATATCAAATCTTTTCTTAATCTTTTGTAGAAACTTATAAAAGAGAATATTTAATTTTAAACTCTCTTTTAAATCATGAACATGGTTAAAAGGAAAGTTTTCTTAAAATTTAAAATCCTCCTTTAAACAACAAATAAGGAAAGATTTCAAATTTTAAACTCTCTTTTAAACATGTAGATAATTTACAAATAAGGAAAGTTTTTACCAAAAATTAAAACCATCCTTTTAAACTACAAATAAGGAAAGAGATTAATCTCTTCTCTTAATCTTTTGTAGAAAGTTATAAAAGGAGATTTTTAATTTTTAAACTCTCTTTTAAAATCATGATATCCACATAAGAAATAATTTTAATAAAAATCCTTTTTAATATTCTAGTGGCCGGCCACCTAAGCTTGGAACCCAAGCTTTGGCCGGCCACCTACATGGCTCATCCACTTGGTCTTGGCCGGCCCTAGCTTGGGTTCCAAGCTAGCTTGGCCGGCCCCATTGGATGGGTAAGAAGGTGGGTATGCGGTAGGTATAAATCTCTATATACTAGAGGCTACGATAGGGACCGAGAGGAGGAATTGGTTTTGGTCTCCCAATGAAATTAAGCATCCCGTGTTCGCCCCGAACACACAACTTAATTTCATCAATAATAATTCATTCCACTAAAGAACTATTATTGAACTACCGCACCAATCCCAAATTACATTTTGGGCTCCTTCTTATTATGAGTGTGTTAGTCTCCCTGTGTTTAAGATAACAAATGTCCACTAATTAAGTAAGTTACTGACAACTCGCTTAATTAATATCTAGCTCCAAGAGTAGTACCACTCAACTTCATCATCATGTCAGACTAAGTCCACCTGCAGGGTTTAACATGACAATCCTTATGAGCTCCTCTTGGGGACATTCTCGACCTAGATCACTAGGACACAGTTTCCTTCTATAATCAACAACACACACTATAAGTGATATCATTTCCCAACTTATCGGGCTTATTGATTCATCGAACTAAATCTCACCCATTGATAAATTAAAGAAATAAATATCAAATATATGTGTTTGTTATTATATTAGGATTAAGAGCACACACTTCCATAATAACTGAGGTCTTTGTTCCTTTATAAAGTCAGTATAAAAGGAACGACCTCAAATGGTCCTACTCAATACACTTTAAGTGTACTAGTGTAATTATATAGTTAAGATAAACTAATACCTAATTACACTATGACCTTCCAATGGTTTGTTCCTTTCCATCTTGGTCGTGAGCTACTGTTTATAATTTATAAGGAACCGATAACATGATCTTCTGTATGTAACACCACACACCATGTTATCTACAATATAAATTAATTGAGCAACTACATTTATCATAAATGTAGACATTTGACCAATGTGATTCTTATTTCTAGATAAATGTTTATACCAAAAGCTAGGCTTTTAGTATACACTCTAACAAAAGTATCATTTATTTTTAAATTTGTTTTCTGATTAGAAGCAAAAAAAAACATAAACAAAATATTTTAACATCATACCTTAGACTTTTTAGTCACTCCTGTTAGGATCGATGGACGCGGCTAGAGAGGGGGGTGTGAATAGCCGACCCCAAATTGCTCGTTTCTTCCTACGATTAGGGTTAGCGCAGCGGAAATAACTAAATAGAAACGCAAAAAGGAAAGATCAAACCTCAAACTCGAACTCGACGATGTAACGAGGTTCGGAGATGAAACTCCTACTCCTCGGCGTGTCCATAAGGTGGACGAAGCCTATCAATCCGTCGGTGGATGTGTCCCCGGTAAATCGGCTAATAAGAACTCCTTCTGGGTGGAGAAACCTCACCACAATGTCTTGCAACAGCAAGATGAACAGGAGTACAAGAATATAGCAAGAAACTAAGTACAATACACAAATGTAATAACCCTAGCTTGCCTTCTTGTCGACTGGTTGAAGCAGCAACTTCACGAGACGCCTACAACAGCAGGAACCCAGTCGAAGAAGCTCACACGAAGCTTCGGAACTCAGCAAAGCTCAAGAGCACACCAGCAGCTTAGTAGAAAGGAGAGGAAGAAGTAGGAAACAGTAGCTCCTCAACCCCTTTTATAACCTGCGAAGAAGACACAGCAGAAACTAGCCGTTGCTACGCAACGGCTAGGATGTGGACCGTGTTGGATCGAGACGCGCTAGAGGGGGGGTGAATAGCGCTCGTGGCTATAATCGTTCGATTATTGGAATCGTAAAACGTAAGAGTTAATGTAGCGGAATAAAATAACACAGAGAGACAAGGGATTTTTACTTCGTTCGGAGCCTGTGACGACTCCTACTCTAAGGCCCGCGATCCTTGATCGCTTTCCGTGGGAAACAACTATAAGCTCGACAAGAGTACAAGTATTACAGTTAAGTATTAAAAAGAATACAGTTATACCGACGACAATATCGTAATCAAGATTGAGCTCGGTCGTTGATGTCTCGCTAACAGACTTTGAATCATCTCGTGAGCAGCTTGTAGCAGAAGATCACTTGAAAGTTGTTGTTTGAAGTCGCTGGTCGAGACCCCTTATAAAGGGGTTCAAGGCGCCTTTATATCGCTCACTGGCGCCTTGAACGAGCCGAAACACCGCGTGGATCAAGACGGACTGGTCGAACTCTATCTGGTTCAAGGCACCTTGACCTATCCAGGCGCCTTCAACCTCGGTCCAAGGCGCTGAACTCCATTCAAGGCGCCCATATGCGCCTTTTCTCAGTTGACCCGAGGCGCCCAAGCTCCATGGAGCGCTACACTACTCATCCGAGTTGTAACTTGCCCTTTGTTTCTCAAAATGTGTTAGTCCCAAACACATACCCTACAAAAGTTAGCACGTAAACATAATGAATGATAATAATAAAAGTTTTGACACATTCGAACTGTCCGGGTAACTTGGTTTCCTACCGGAACCCTAGGTCGACCCGACGCCATTGTTCTCTACGGGGAACGCGCCTCACCTACTCCACTCGGAGATTTTTGCCAGTACGATCCTCCGGATCGACCGGACTTTGCTCGGCACTCGATGCTTCCGGACTTTCTACTGAACATCCGCTTCCCGGCGATTCAGACTTTCACCGGTTCGCGACACCAGACTTTCCACCTAGGTTACCACCCCTAGGACTTTGCCTGAAGCCATCGACCGCCAAGGCTTTCCGCATAGGGTTACCACCCCATGACCTAGGGTTACTACCCCTAGGGTTTTAACTTGCTAACCGCAGTTAGGACTTTCTCCACACTAGACAAAAGCTGTCAGATAACAAAGCACCTTAACTTTGAATCCTTTGCCATTATCAAAACTTAGGTTCGATCGTCGGATGCTTCCCGCACCAACAATCTCCCCCTTTTTGATTATGGCAACACGTAATTCAAAGTTAAGAAAAACAACATATGTAATAACTGCATAAAGTTAACCAAGCTTAAGTAAATAAACTTCAAATGCAATAACAGTTAAGCTGGAAACTTTTAACTTTGTAATATTAGACTCCCCCTTAATAAAAGCCCTCCTTTTATTAAATACTTTGAATTTTCCTTTAACTTTAATTTACCTACTCTCCCCCTTTGCCATATATCAAAAACCAGTTTGAAAGTAGATTTGTATTTTTCTGAAAAAAATTTTCAATAAAAGGATTTGCTTAGAAGTTATAAAATATGAGGTCACTTGAATGAAAATATGAGGTCACTTGAAAAAAATAACTTTAAAACGTTAAAAAGTTGACTAGATTTGAAAATATTTGAATACTCAATTACAAGGACAAGTTTTTTTTTTTTTTTGAAAAACTGTAATTAAGTTTTGAATACTCATTTTGAAGAAAATTTGATATTAAAGAAAAATATTTAGTTTTAGGACAGAGGGAGTAGCAGTAGTTTGTTTTCTAGTCCAAGCATGAGTCAAATTAAATTATTGAGTTTAATTTGATTAAGTATCAGAGCCTTAAAATAATCTGGTAAAGTAATTTGATTAGAACCTTAAAGTACAATCATGCTTAAACAAAAAATTGAAACACACTTTTCCCAATTGTCTAACCTTTAGCTACTTGCTGATTGCCTAGAGGGCAGTAGCTTTCACATGGTTAGTCAAGTTGAGTTATTTTGATCCAGGTAGACTTGACTAGAGCTGGAGAACTTAACTTGATTAATGTTTATTGCATATTTAACGCCCAGACTTATATTGATGCACAGATATAAGCATTCTTGAGTCCAGGCAATACCCTATGCATCTCACGCCTTTCTAAGTTTTTCAAAACACAAGCAAGGTAGACCTAGGTGTTTGTGAGATGCTCTGGCTTAAAGCTAGAGGAACATGATTTCTAGGGGGAAACCTAGGCGTAATCCGAATTTTTTAAAATTCTAAGAAATTGGAGTTTTGAAATAAGTATTTTCCTAGAAATTTTAAAAGCAAATGATAACCAATTTAAAAAACATTGTCTATTCTACCCAACACATTCCTATTTGTCTTCTAAGTGAGCTGAACTCAAGTTCAGGTAAGGGTTTTGTGAAGATATCAGCTAGATTTGATTTTGACTCAACATAGTTGAGTATAATATCACCCTTAGCTACATGATCCCTTACAAAATGGTGCTTTACTTCTATATGTTTAGTCCTTGAGTGATGAATTGGGTTTTTTGTTAAATTTATGGAACTTATATTATCAATTGAGATTTTTGTGTTATGATAGTTCAGTTGATAGTCTTTAAGAGTGTGCATCATCCAAAGCAATTGAGATGTGCATTCACCTAAGGCTATATATTCAGCTTCAGTGGTAGATAAAGCAACACAATGTTGCTTTCTACTTGACCAACTTACTAGGCATTGTCCTAGAAATTGACAACTACCACTTGTGCTTTTTCTATCTAACTTGCATCCGGCGTAATCCGAGTCAGAATAGCCAAGAAGGTCAAAGGTGCAAGTTCTAGGGTACCGAGTCCTATATTTAGAGTACCTTTAATGTACCTAAGTATTCTTTTAACATAGGTTAAATGTGACTCTTTTGCACAAGATTGGTATCTTACGCACATACCAATTGCAAATATATGGTCGGCTTGCAGTTAGGTAAAGCAAGCTTCCTATGGCACTCCTATAGTACTTTGGATCTACTGGTTTTCCTTCTAAGTCCGAGTCTATTGTTGCATTGGTTGCCATTGGTGTATTTATTATTTTTGAATTTTCCATGTCAAATTTTTTAATTAATTCCTTTGCATATTTAGTTTGATAGATGTATATTCCATCTTTAGTTTGTTTTATTTGTAAGCCTAAGAAAAATTAAGTTCACCAACCATACTCATTTCAAATTCATTTTCCATTAATCTAATAAATTATTTTAAAAATTTAGAGTTATTTGATCCAAAATTATATCATCAACATAGATTTGAGCTATGAAGATGTCTTTTTCTCTGATTTTTACAAATAGAGTTGGATCTATTTGACCTTGGTTGAAACCTTTGGATATTAAGTGATTTGATAATCGTTCATACCATGCCCTAGGGGCTTGTTTAAGTCCGTACAAGGCCTTTTTAACTTTAAATACATGATTAGGATATCCTAAGTCCTCAAATCCTGGGGTTGGCTTACATATACTTCCTCCTTAATAAATCCATTTAAGAATGCGGACTTGACATCCATTTGGTATAGTTTAAACTCTTTGTGTGTTGCATAGGCTAACAACATTCTAATGGATTCGAGTCTAGCTACTGGGGCGTAGGTTTCGTCGTAGTCTAAGCCCTCAACTTAACTGTACCCTTTGGCTACTAGTCTAGCCTTATTTCTAATTATTTCGCACTGATCATCTAGCTTGTTTCTAAATACCCATTTTGTATCGATTATTGATTTATTTGAGGGTTTAGATACAAGTTCCCAGACTTGATTTCTCTCAAATTGGGCTAACTCTTCCTGCATAGCTATGATCTAGTCCGGGTCAGGTAGTGCTTCTTCTATTGTTTTTGGTTCGATTTTAGAAATTAGGGCAATCTGACTGTGGATTCTATAGGAGGATCTAGTTCTGACTCCTAGGTTTGGATCACCCAAGATTTGATCAGATGGGTGTGAGGTACTGGCCCTAGTTGGTCTTATAAGTGGGTCAGGGGCTGGTTCCTCTGGTTTATTAAGATTTGGTTGAATTTCATCATCTTCTATATTTCTTGGATCAACATCAACATTCTCATTTATATTTGGTAGATTATTTTCTTCATCAAATATTATATTAGTTGTTTCTTCAACTTTTAGGGTGTTTTGATTGTAGACTCTATAGGCTCGACTGTTTGAGGAGTATCCTAAAAATATTCCTTTGTTAGATTTGGGTGTGAATTTTCTTAAATAATCTTTAGTATTTAAAATGTGAACTTTACATCCAAATACTTTTAAATAATTTAAGTTAGGAATTTTATGATAATATAGTTCATAAGGAGTTTTCTTGTGAAATTTGTTGATCAAGATTCTGTTTTGAATATGATTTGCAGTATTTATTGCTTCAGCCCAAAATTGGTGATTTAAATTATATTCATTTAGCATGGTTCTAGCGGCTTCTTGTAGTGTTCTATTTTTACGTTCCACTAGACCATTTTGTTGGGGGGTTCTAGGACATGAAAATTCATGTTGATATCCATTTATTTTAAAAAGTTGGGTAAACCTATGATTTTCAAATTCTCCCCCATGATCACTTCTTATTCGTTTAATTTTAGTGTCTTTTTCATTTTCTACTAATTTGCAAAAATTACTGAATATTTCATAGGTTTCATCTTTTGTTTTTAGAAATTTTACCCATGTGAACTTAGAGTAGTCATCAATTATCACTAAACAATACTGGTTTTTGTTTAGTGACTTGGCTCCATGTGAATCAAATAGGTCAAGGTGAAGGAGCTCAAGTAAAGTGTTAGTTCTTTCTAGATTGGTTGACTTATGGGTTGACTTGGTTTGTTTTCCTTGTTGACAAGCATTACAGATTGAGTTTTCAATAAATTTTAATTTGGGCAAACCTCTAACTAGACCATTATGACTCATTTTTGAAATGAGTCTAGTGTGAGTGTGACACAATCTTCTGTGCCACAAATCAGTTTCCTCTTCTTGTGTTAGAAAACACTTTGTTGAGGATGTCGGTAGATTAATTGAATACATATTATTTATCCTAAGTCCTTTAAGTAAGATTTCAGGATTTTCAATGTTTTTAACTAAACACTTGGTTTTGTCAAAAGTTACTAAGTATCCGCTATCACACAATTGGCTTATACTTAGTAAATTAAACTTGAAATTTTCAACTAAAAGGACTTTTCGAATAATAAAATCGGAGTTGAGTTCGATATTACCTCTTCCGATTACCTTAAGTTGACCTTCGTTACCGAATGCAACTGATCCTAAGTTCTTGTACGTGAGTTTAGTAAACTTCAATTTATCTCCAGTCATGTGTCTGGAGCAGCCACTATCCAACATCCATTGATCCAATTCCTACATAGGACGTGGTTGAATTGTTTTAATGGATTTCACGATAGTTAAATTGAAGTAAACTTGTTAGAGATAAATTTTGAAAGATTTTTGAAATTTAGTTTTGAAATAATTTTGAAGTTTAATTTCATTTCGAAGTTTAGTTTTTAAAATAATTTTGAAATTTAGTTTTTTTTTTAAAAAAATATTTTTGAAATTGAAGTTTTTTTTTTTAAAAAATAATTTTGAAATTTAAGTTAAAATAATTTTGAAATTTAAGTTTTTAAAATAATTTTGAAATTTAAGTTTTTAAAATAGTTTTGAAATTTAGTTTTTAAAATAATTTTGAAATTTAGTTTTTAAAATAATTTTGAAATTTAAGTTTTTTTTTTTAAATATTTTTGAAATTGAAGTTTTTTTTTTTAAATAATTTTGAAATTTAAGTTAAAATAATTTTGAAATTTAAGTTAAAATAATTTTGAAATTTAAGTTTTTAAAATAATTTTGAAATTTAAGTTTTTAAAATAGTTTTGAAATTTAGTTTTTAAAATAATTTTGAAATTTAGTTTTTAAAATAATTTTGAAATTTAAGTTTTTTTTTTTTTAAATATTTTTGAAATTGAAGTTTTTTTTTTTTTAAATTTCTTAATCATCTCACCCGACCTAAATTTTCAATCAGGTAATCCTATAATTGTTGTGAGATGAATTATAATTCAATTTTAAGGTTTGGGTTAACTTTGTGTTAGATTCAGGTTTAGCTTTGAGTTCAACAAGTAAGCATTCTTTGGATAAACTTCTGGGCTATGGTGAGTCACAAGGAACTCATTAAAGTAACCATGCCTTCGAGGTTTTCCAAATAGTCCTACCCATTGAGCTTAGTACTAAACCTTGGTCTAACTAGTTAGGATCCATTTAAGGGTAGCTTCGGTCAGTTCCACTTGGTCAAATGCACCAGGTCGAAGCCATATCTTCCTAGACATGCGATGCTCAAGTTTCCCTAACGTACTATCATCCAAAAACTTCACTAGTACTGTGGGTCAAGTTAATCCTTGCCTTTTAATCTAACCTTAATTACCCTGCCGAATAATCTACTCTTGTTTTACCCACTTCGGGTAGATTAGGTTCAGTTACCCTGCCGGGTAGTTTAGTTGGGGGTGCCAGCGAGTCTGGATCCTCCATCTTTATTTTGAGTTTTAATTTCAAATCTTGAATTTAATTTTAAATTTTGAAGTTAATTTTAATTTCAATTTTGAATTTTGAATTTTGATTTTAACTTTGAATTTATAATTTAATTTTGAATTTTGAATTTAATTTTAATTTCAATTTGGAATTTGGAATTTTAATTTTAATTTTGAATTTAGAATTTTAAATTTTTAGGATTATTTTTCTTTTTGCTCCCCCTGGATCATGGCCTCGATATGGTCTATCGAGGTAGTATATTTGATCCTTCGGAACCCAGTATTGGCCAAGTCCAACTTGATTGACCAAGTTAGACTTGGAGACCCATGCTTGGACTGATTTAATACTTTGTTTGTTTATTAATGATAAATAAGATCTATATTTACTTTTGTATCCCAGCCCAGTTCTGTTATAGACGGCTCTTTGTGTCCCAAGAATCAAGTCCAAATTCTTGGAGCCCAAAGTAAACCGTTCTAAGGTATTTTCTAAATCTTTAACCTGATTTGTTAGAGTTGAATTTTCTTCCTCAAGTTTTGAACTTGAGTTGGAAATTCAGTCTGATCAGGTAAGGGTTTGGTGTCGACCACTTCTTTAAGGACACTTACTTCCTTTAGAAGTGACTTAACTTTCGGGTTTGACTTAGCTAATTTGCGTAATAAATAGCTAACTAAAATGTTCAACCGGGAGATACTTACAGTGGGTCCGGTCCTTCGGAAGCGGATACGGATCCATGGCTTTGCTCGGACTACGCCTCGACTCGCTCTCGCATCCATATTCAATGACTTGGTCCCGGCCATTAATGCGAGTAGACTCGTTTGTTCGAGCTCGCCGTCGTCCCCTCGATGAAGATTCGTCCCATGTTGCCTTAAGGACCTTTTTCCTTCTTTGCTTTTGACCTCCTTCAGGTTAGGCAGTTGGATTTGATGTGCCCTTTTGGTTACACCGTAGCATGTAACTTCAAACTTCATCTTTGTATTTTGTGGGCCTTCCTTTGATTTTACGCCTTCTTTAGATCTCTTTTGTCGAATCCTTTCGTCTTGTAGAGCTTCTTCACGAGGTTTACCAGCTCGGTTGTAATGTCACCTTCTTCATCGTCAGAGTCTGGTTCAGCTTCCGATGCTGGTTCGGTTCTCCGTCGTGGTCTCGGTTCCCGGGTTCGGCTTGTACCTGCAACCAACGCAATACCTTTCTCGGTAGGCTGTGCATTAGTCTGCTCATGAAGTTCAAATTCACTAAAAAGTTCATCTAGTTTTAAAGAAGATAAATCCTTGGAAACTTTGTAGGCATCTACCATTGATGCCCACAATGTATTCCTTGGAAACGAGTTTAGGGCATACCTTATTACGTCCCGATTTTCTATCTTTTGGCCAATTCCGTGAAGAGAGTTAAGGATGTCTTGTATTCTCGCGTGAAGAGAACTCGCCGTTTCGCCTTCCTGCATTTTTAGATTATATAATTTATTAAGCAAAAGATCTCTTTTACTTACCTTGGTGTCGTCAGTGCCTTCATGGAGTTCGATGAGCTTTTCCCAGAGCTCCTTTGCAGAGGAGAACGGGCCAACTCTGTTGAGTTCTTCCTTGGTAAGACCACACTGGAGGGTGCAGGTAGCTTTGGCGTCGGCTTCCACCTTTTTTATTAGAGAAGCGTCCCACTTCTCGCAGGGTGTAGTTTTGCCGTCGTCATCGATTGGCAGTTTCAGTCCCGTCTTTATGATCATCCACGTTTCGAATTGTATCTTTAGATACGTTTCCATTCTTCCCTTCCAGTAGCCAAAATCCTCTCCGGAGAATAGCGGGGGACGTACAGTGCTGAAACCCTCTTGTTGGGCCATTTATAATATGTAACAAAAGAAAACAACAGAATATGTTCCAAGACTAAGTCTTGGATTAGTAGTGCTGGAATAAAGAATAATAAAAACGAACTCGAGTGGTGTTGCACCTACTTCGAGCAAAAGTCGATTCGAGGGAAAAAAATTAGAATATAGCTATAAGGCTAAATTCTAATTCGACTCAACGAAAACTGCAAAAATTTGTTTTGAAAGGTGGTTGCACCAATTCAAAACGACCCCGCCTCGATACCAATTGTTGGATCGAGACGCCGCTAGAGGGGGTGAATAGCCGTGGCTATAATCGTTCGATTATCGAATCGAAACGAAGAGTTAATGCATGGAATAAAATAACACGAGAGACAAGGATTTTACTGCTCGAGCCCGTGGCGACTCCTACTCAAGGCCCGCGATCCTTGATCGCTTCCGTGAGCAACAACTATAAGCTCGACAAGAGTACAAGTATTACGGTTAAGTATTAAAAAATACTCTTATACTGACGACAATATCGTAATCTAAAGATTGAGCTCGGGTCGTCGATGTCTCAACAACACTTTGGAATCGTCTCGTGAGCGGCTTGTAGCAGTAAGATCACTTGAAAGTTGTTGTTTGAAGTCATGGTCGAGACCCCTTATAAAGGGGTTCAAGGCGCCTTATACTGTTCACCAAGGCGCCTTGAACGAGCCGAGTCACCCGCGTGGATCAGCACGGACCTGGTCGAACTCTATCTCGGTTCAAGGCGCCACCCATCCAGGCGCCTTCAACCTCGGTCAAGCGCCTTGAACTCCATTCAAGGCGCCTCCAGTCTGCTGCGCTGGCCTCTTCGCCCCCAAGCTCCATGGAGGCGCCTCGGACAATGTTCATCCGAGTTGTAACTTGCCCTTTGTTTCTGTAAAATGTGTTAGTCCCAAACACATACCCTGCAAAACAAAGTTAGCACAGAAACATAATGAATGATAATAATAAAAGTTTTGACAGCATTCGAACTGTCCGGGTCTGACTTCAGGTTTCCTACCGGAAACCCTAGGTCGACCCGACGCCTACTGTTCCCTCTACGGGGAACGCGTCCTCACCTACTCCACTCAGGAGATTTACCTGTTGCCAGTACGATCCTCCATATCGACTGGACTTTTGCTCGGCACTCTATGCTTCCGGACTTTCTGCTGAACATCCGCTTCACCGGCCAGTTCAGACTTTCACCTGGTTCGCGACACCAGGATTTTCCACCTAGGGTTACCACCCCCTAGGACTTTTGCCTGAAGCCATCAACCTGCCAAGGCTTTCCGCATAGGGTTACCACCCCCTATGACCTAGGGTTACTACCCCCTAGGGTTTTAACTTGCCTAACCGCAGTTAGGACTTTCCTGAAACACTCAGCAAAAGTTGTCAGATAACAAAGCACCTTAACTTTGAATTACGTGTTGCCATTATCAAAACTTAGGTTCGATCGTCGGATGCTTCCCGCACCAACAGACCGATCAGGCTTCATCCTGATCGGTCCACAAGGGTCCTGATCGGTCACAGGACTGATCAGGCCCTTCCCTGATCGGTCATGGTGACCGATCAGGTCCTTCCCTGATCGGTCCCATGACCGATCAGGGCCTTTCCCTCCTTCTGATCGTCTCTCGATCGATCCTGCACCGATCGGGAACTTCACCGATGCATCGATCGATCATCGATCGGTCTCGATCCGATCGATAACACACAGTTTCATCAGGAGTTACCGATCGGTCACCGACCGATCCAGATACCCGATCACCGATCGATCCACTGATCGATCCAGAGCTTGGTTTTCGCCCAAACCAAGTCCCAAGCCTTCCAAACCAACATCCGGTCAACCTTGACCTGTTGGTACATCATGCTTAGCATCTGGTCACTCCCTTGACCTGCTAAGACTCCCCACCAAGTGTCCGGTCAATCCCTTTGACCCACTTGGACTTTTCTCTTCGTGTCAAGTATCCGGTCACTCCCTTGACCTACTTGACCTTCTCAACACCAGATGTCCGATCACCTTTGATCCATCTGGATTTTCCCTTGCCCGGCTTCACTCATCAGGACTTTCACCTAGCTTCACTCACTAGGGTTTTCACCTGGCTTCACTCACCAGGATTTCCAATCTGCCTGGCTTCACTCACCAGGACTTTCCCACTGCCTGGCTTCACTCACCAGGACTTTCACCTAGCTTCACTCACTAGGGTTTTCACAACTGCCTGGCTTCACTCACCAGGACTTTCCACATCCGGTACAGAGAACGAGCTACCGAGCCCTCTCTGACCTAGTCCGGAGAACGAGCTACCTAGCCCTCTCTGACCTAGTCCGGAGAACGAGCTACCGAGCCCTCTCCGACTTCCACTTGCCAAGTTCCCATACTTGGACTTCTCCGTGCCAAGTCTCCATACTTGGACTTTCTCCCGTGCTAAGCTCCCTGCTTGGACTTTTCCCGTGCCAAGCTCCTTGCTTGGACTTTTCCCGTGCCAAGCTCCCTGCTTGGACTTTTCCGAGTCAGGTCAACTCACCTCGGGTCAACTAGGTCAACCTTGACCAAGGGTTGCACCCACAACCTCCCAAGTTTCTGTTCTTGTCAAACATCAAGATACAACTTGAGTCAGGTCACCTCGAGTCAGGTCAACCTTGACCTAAGGTTGCACCAACAATCTCCCATCAATAATACAACTCTTTTGTTCTTGTCAAACATCAAAATACAACTCGAGTCAGGTCAACTCGAGTCGGGTCAACCAGGTCAACCTTGACCTAAAGTTGCACCAACAATCTCCCCCTTTTTGATGTTTGACAATACCTTTAAGTTAGGCTAATCCAATAGCCTCAACTTTCCTCATGCCACTAGGTAATGAAACATAAGTTACAACCTTACATTCTCCTTCTAAGAAGGCAACCTCCTTCTTAGATAATGAAGGCCTAACTTAAAAACCCTTCATTCTCCCCTTATTGGCACACATCAACAAACTCTCCCCCTGAAGAGTAAGTTATCGTTGTTCACAACTTCACTCGTCGTGATCAACAAACTCTCCCACTAACTCCAATGTTCTTCCTTGAACATTCTCTAAACATTCTTCCCCTTTTTGACACAAATCAAAAGGAGTGAATCAAGGTCAAAGGTTTCTTCCTCATGAAAGTCCCATACCTTTCATTGAAACCCTTAATTTCCCCCTTGATACTAAATTCAACAATCAACTTAGTGATAATCTCATATCACTCATTCTCAAAAATTTCGACGAGTAAAAACTCCCCCTAAAAGTCAACTCCTCCTTGACTAATAGGTAAAACTCCCCCTAAAGGTCAACTCCCCCTTGACCATTGCACCAACAATGTCTTGGAGAGTTTCAAACCTTTAGAAATCCAAAACACCAACTCCCAGCTGAAATTTCAGACAAAACAGTCTAAAATCAGCAAGTTGGCACGCGCTGATCGGTCACCAGACCGATCAGTCTTCACTGGATCGGTCACCAGACCGATCCACACTCTCCTGGATCGGTCCTAGTGACCGATCCACACTTTCCTGGACCGATCAGAGTCCTCTCTGATCAGTCCACAAGTCTGATATCAGAATTTCTGATTTTCTTCCCGAAATTCAGAAACTCCTAGAAAATTACAAAAAATTCCAAAAATTGTAAAATTTTGAGGATACATTCCTCATAACATATACTATCATGGAAAAATAGTTTTCTATGAAAATAACTTCCATTTTCAAATCTTGATACAAAGTTCGAAAAGTTTTGAAATAGCTCAACGTTTCAAAAACTTTGTATCACTTTGTTCAATGATGAATGCTATCACTAGAAAAGCTTCATCAAGGTTTTTCAAATCAATTTTGAAATGATTTTAAACCCTTTAATTTGGGACCACAATCTTTGGGCTATATGTACATGACTTGTACATAAACTTTCCCTATGATCCCCAATTTTTGAATTAGGCTCATCTAGGTACAAGAACTATGCACCTTGATCCTAACTCATCATCCTAATATCTCACACACATCTAAGGTGTATCAAACACATCCAAGTCAATTTTGATGTGAGATATGGGTTTAGGTTATCTTAGGCTAAGTTTTCATGCATTTTCTAAAACAACAACTTGATCTCCATATCAAATTGTGTTGTTTAGCCTTAGATCAATTTCATTGATTATAAATGCAAGAAATGATAACATGGCATAAAATGATATCATAAATGAAAACATGTGCCAATGTCATGATGTCATGGCATAAAATATGAAACTTTAACTAAGGCATGACATATAACTAACCTAAGCATTATCATGACATTTTAAATGATCATAAAATAAATATGATGTCATGACATGGCATATGGCAAACAATACATGGCAAATAGCATATAAAGGTATAGAAAATACCTAATTCTAGTCTTAGTTGCCATTTTTGATAATTTTGATATAATTTTGATCATTTTGCCATAAATTCTATATTCCTAAGTGTAATGGTCCTAAAATCAAATACAAAAGATTTTTAGTTCACTATGTGTCAATTAGATTGACTCTAGAAAACTCCTTAAATGAGATTGGCACATTCTAATCACCTTAGGAATAATTTCCCATTTCATTTTCAAGGCTTGATTACACCTTGAAAATTCCTCAAATGTCATCTTTTGCTATGAATAGATTAACTATCTATCCAAATAAGGTTGGCACACTCTAATCCATCTAGCGTGATGAAATCACGCTCCTAGGAACCCAATACCTATTGGAGCTCATTGGGTTCACTAAATATTCACTAGGGATGACTTCCCTAGCAACCCTTCTAATGACCCTCCTAGGCTCTGAAGCCTTGATCATTTAGGACTCATCAAGATCAACTCTAGGGGTGACTCCCCTTGTGACCTTGGTGATGGTCTTCCTAGCCCTAGATTTTGTTCCATAATCGAATGGAACATTGTGATAAGTGGGCTTGACCACTTGGGACTTAGGTTTGTGACCCAAACCTTTCTTGTCCTTGGACATTGGTTTTTGACCCCTAAACCCTAGAGATGACTTCTCCAAGTTCTTAAGAGCCTTTTCCAAAGTATCGAGTCATGACCTCAAGACTTGATTCTCCTTCTCTAATACCTCAAACTTTAATTTATCATTTTTCTTTGAGGTATTCCTAGGCATATGTCTAGATGATTTGGGATTTCTACCCAGGTTATCCTTAACCTTAGATGAGTTGATCCTAGGGTTGGCTTTCCTAGTGTTATCCTTATCTAGGCTCACATGTTTGGCACCTAAGCATGTGTATCGATTTCTATAATTATCATGCTTATCATTATTGTCAATTGCAATCAAACTACTAGCATGCATCTTACTAGTATTGCCATAATGAACCTTAAAGGTTACCTTAGGGTTTGCCTTAACTCCCCCTATCGATGTGCTCGTCTTCTTGTCCTTATGAGATTGCCTCCCCCTCGGACATTGGCTCCTATAGTGTCCCCTTCGCTTGCATTGGAAGCACACCACGTGCTCCTTGCTCTTGCGTATCGGGACTCCGGCTTCCTTGATCTTTGGCGCCGGTGGAGTCTTCCTAACCCTCTTTGGACACTTACTCTTGTAATGTCCATACTCCCTACACTCAAAGCACATTATGTGTAATTTATTTGAAATTGAAATGCTTGAGTTACCTAGGGTTGAGGATGGTTGAACGCTCTCTCCTTCATCCCTTCCGGAGGTAGAAGCTTCTTCTTCTTGCTCCGAACTTGAAGAAGAACTCTCCTCCTCTTCATCCTTAGATGTTGAGTGACCCTCAACCTCTAAATCCATGCCTCCATGATGTGAGCTACTTGGCTCACTTGACTCCTCTTCATGGCTTGAAGTGGAGTTCCCCTCATGAAACTTAGCCAAGTTGTTCCACAACTCCTTGGCATTGTTGTATCCACCTATCCTACATAGAATATCATTAGGTAAAGAAAATTCAAAAATTTTCAATACCTCATCGTTGACTAGGGATTGGTGGACTTGTTCCTTGGTCCACTCCTTCTTCTCTAGGGGTTCTCCTTTCTTGTCCGTCGGAGGCTTGAAACCTAATTGGACACAACTCCAATTCTCAAGATTAGTCATAAGAAAATATTTCATTCTTACCTTCCAAAACGCGAAGTCGTCGCGATCGTAGAAGGGTGGAATGGTGATGTCGTCTCCGAGTTGATCCATCTCTAGCTTGTGCTCCCTCGGGTGTTAATCCGGCGAAGAGCGACCTCACTCTGATACCACTTGTTAGGATCGATGGACGCGGCTAGAGAGGGGGGTGTGAATAGCCGACCCCAAATTGCTCGTTTCTTCCTACGATTAGGGTTAGCGCAGCGGAAATAACTAAATAGAAACGCAAAAAGGAAAGATCAAACCTCAAACTCGAACTCGACGATGTAACGAGGTTCGGAGATGAAACTCCTACTCCTCGGCGTGTCCGTAAGGTGGACGAAGCCTATCAATCCGTCGGTGGATGAGTCCCCGGAAAACCGGCTAATAAGAACTCCTTCTGGGTGGAGAAACCTCACCACAATGTCTTGCAACAGCAAGATGAACAGGAGTACAAGAATATAGCAAGAAACTAAGTACAATACACAAATGTAATAACCCTAGCTTGCCTTCTTGTCGACTGGTTGAAGCAGCAACTTCACGAGACGCCTACAACAGCAGGAACCCAGTCGAAGAAGCTCACACGAATCTTCGGAACTCAGCAAAGCTCAAGAGCACACCAGCAGCTCAGTAGAAAGGAGAGGAAGAAGTAGGAAACAGTAGCTCCTCAACCCCTTTTATAACCTGCGAAGAAGACACAGCAGAAACTAGCCGTTGCTACGCAACGGCTAGGATGTGGACCGATCAGGCTTCATCCTGATCGGTCCACAAGGGTCCTGATCGGTCACAGGACCGATCAGGCCCTTCCCTGATCGGTCATGGTGACCGATCAGGTCCTTCCCTGATCGGTCCCATGACCGATCAGGGCCTTTCCCTCCTTCTGATCGTCTCCTTCTGATCGTCTCCTGATCGGTCTGCAGACCGATCAGGAACTTCACTGTATGCTACTGATCGATCATTGATCGGTCTCCAGTCCGATCAGATAACATACAGAAGCTCACTGTGTGGTTACTGATCGGTCACCAGACCGATCCAGATACCCAGTGTATCACTGGATCGATCCAGAGCTTGGTTTTTGCCCAAACCAAGTCCCAAGCCTTCCAAACCAACATCCGGTCAACCTTGACCTGTTGGTACATCATGCTTAGCATCCGGTCACTCCCTTGACCTGCTAAGACTCCCCACCAAGTGTCCGGTCAATCCCTTTGACCCACTTGGACTTTTCTCTTCGTGTCAAGTATCCGGTCACTCCCTTGACCTACTTGACCTTCTCAACACCAGATGTCCGATCACCCTTGATCCATCTGGATTTTCCCTTGCCCGGCTTCACTCACCAGGACTTTCACCTAGCTTCACTCACTAGGGTTTTCACCTGGCTTCACTCACCAGGATTTCCAATCTGCCTGGCTTCACTCACAAGGACTTTCCCACTGCCTGGCTTCACTCACCAGGACTTTCACCTAGCTTCACTCACTAGGGTTTTCACAACTGCCTGGCTTCACTCACCAGGACTTTCCACATCCGGTACAGAGAACGAGCTACCGAGCCCTCTCTGACCTAGTCCGGAGAACGAGCTACCTAGCCCTCTCTGACCTAGTCCGGAGAACGAGCTACCGAGCTCTCTCCGACTTCCACTTGCCAAGTTTCCATACTTGGACTTCTCCATGCCAAGTCTCCATACTTGGACTTTCTCCCGTGCCAAGCTCCCTGCTTGGACTTTTCCCGTGCCAAGCTCCTTGCTTGGACTTTTCCCGTGCCAAGCTCCCTGCTTGGACTTTTCCGAGTCAGGTCAACTCACCTCGGGTCAACCAGGTCAACCTTGACCAAGGGTTGCACCCACAACCTCCCAAGTTTCTGTTCTTGTCAAACATCAAGACACAACTTGAGTCAGGTCACCTCGAGTCAGGTCAACCTTGACATAAGGTTGCACCAACAATCTCCCATCAATAATACAACTCTTTTGTTCTTGTCAAATATCAAAATACAACTCGAGTCAGGTCAACTCGAGTCGGGTCAACCAGGTCAACCTTGACCTAAAGTTGCACCAACAACTCCATGTCACTTTCTACACCAATCTCCACCACACATCAACATTTCTACTGTTGTAGGAGCTAAAGAAGCACGATACTTGTCAATAACACGACCTCCAGCACTAAAAGTTGCCTCTGAAGCTACTGTGGAAATGGGTATTGCTAATATATCTCTAGCCAAAGTTGACAACACTCGAAATTTGTATGTATTGAGCTTCCACCAACCAAGAGCATTGAATGCATCATTTGGATTTTGTCTATGACACCCTTCCTCTAGATACACATCCAGCTCAGATTTTTCAAGTTGTACCATTTCAATTTCTTTTAAATAAGAAGAGAATTCAGTCCATCCAGAAGAAAACGTAGTATGTTCTCTATTACTTTGAATTGAGGTGTTGCTATCTTGAGATTTAGAGTTGCTTTTTGATCCTTGAAGCTTTTCAATAACAACATCTGAATGAGTTATAAAGTTTAGGAAAAGTGAATTCAAGTACTCGCATTTTGCATCTAGGATCTAAAACTGAACCAACAACCATTAATAAATTGCATTCACCCTAATATTTATCAAACTTTTCCTTCATTTTTTGCACCATTTTTATAATAAACTCTTCTTCATCACAAGATTTCTCATCCAAGATTACTTTTACTCGATATACTTCATTTAGAAAAAGATTGACAGTAGGATATTCAGTTCCAGAAATAATTTTGGTTGCCTCATAGAATACTTTCAAAATTGAAAATACTTTATGCAATTTCTTCCAATCATCTTCTGTTGGACAATGAGTGTAGCTAGGTTCACAATCTTTAAATCTTGAAAATACTTCTTTAAAAGCAATTGTTGTTCTCAACATCTCATAAGTTGAATTCCATCTTGTCTTACAATCATCAACCAATTTTCTTTCTTGTAACTTCAATTGTTTCACAATTTCAGCAAATTGAATGAGTCTAGCATTTGTTCTTCTAATGAAATCTACACTCTAACGAATTACATGAATAATATCCTTAATTTCATTGAGGTCATCCTGAGCTATAAGATTTAAAATATGTACACAACACCGAACATGGAATAATTCCCCCCCCCCCCCCCCCAAATCAGATTTGTATTAATTTTCATGGAATCTTGCTTCATATATTTAATTGCAGCATCATTAGCACTTGCATTATCTTCAGAAACAGTATATATCTTATTTTCAATTTCCCATGCTCTTGCACACTTTAGAAGGATATCTGAAATTTGAGGACCACCACAAGGAGGAGGAATATGAAAAAAAAATTAAAAACACGTTTATTCAATTTCCATGAAGAGTCAATCCAATGACCAGTGATAACCATGTACTCTATTTTTTGATTTTTTGACTTCCATAAATCTGTCGTGAGGCTGATCTTTGTTACATTTTTCAGCAAACCATGTAATTTTTTTTCTCGACTTCATATATTGCAAAACAACTCTTTTTTGCTGTTGTTCGTGATATACGGGTCCACTCAGGCATTCCACGTCTACAAAACATATTAAAACCTTCTTCTTCTAATAATGTAAATGGATGTTCATGCATTAGGATCCATGATGCAGTTGCTCCTTCCATTCGTTCCATACAAAATTTTCCATCAACTGATAAAGGTGACATAGTCGTTTCAACACTTTCGAAGCCTAACAATAGTTGTTGTTGTTTGAGTTTATCTTCAAGTTTCTTTTTAGACTCCAAGTGTTTAGTACAGTGATCCAAGTGTCGTCTTAAGTATATTGTAGTGCCTGAATTCATTTTTGCAAGGAAGAGATTACAATGTTTACACTTGTCCTTATCGCCTTTTGGATCCTCAACCTCAATCATGTCTGATCATACTAGAGACCTCTTTTGTTTCTTTGACTTGTGAAGCAAATTACCATCCTCAATCAAATTGTTAGTCACACTATCCCCTTTATCTATTATTTGTTCAGAGATTTCATTAGACTCTAATGAAGCTTGAATAGCTGAATTTGCTGCTGGAGCAGAATCAGCCATATCTTTGAAAATCAAAAGAGAAAGTATAACTAAAAAATATTAACAATGCAATAAATTATTCAAATATCCTAAATCCTAATCAACATATCTTCAAGAATAAAGCATAAATTACACAAATAACTTACATGGAAATATTACTTTATTTAAATATGTAAAATTGAAACTCTAAAGTTATCAAATTCAACAACTATTGCATTAAAAATCAATATTTAACAACTATTTCTTTAAGAAAAAAACAAACAGATAGATTAAAGGAAAAAAAAAGATAATAATTCCTTAAAAAAAAGGATAAAAACAACTATGGAAAGGGTTGAATCCATTATGTACTTCAAAGAAAAATTAGAGATTGAGGGGAAAAAGACATACATCTTAGGTTTTTCCAAGCACAAGTAGTATGTGGACTTTGGCAAGAGCAGAGAAAGCAAGAAAAGTTGTGCTTGATCTTCCAACAGAGGGGGAGGCAGCAGAGCCACTAGGAGCTCTCGACGTCGATAACGCAGAAAAGGCGGTAGGAACCAGCAATGACAACAAGAGAAGTTGCACTTGATCTTCTAGCAGAGGGGGAGGGGAGACAGTAGAGCCACCAGAAGCCCTCGAGTCTCGACTCTCAACATCCATAACGCAGAAGAGGCACTCCCCCAGCGCCTTCTCCTTCTCCAACACCAGCTCTAGATCCTAAGCACTTGAAGCACGGTCGCACAACCTTATCATCTTCATTCTTCAACTTCAGCACTCTTCGGAATTGCACTTGAAGCGCGATCGCATGCCAGGAACCCTAGCTATCTTCCGCCGCCAGCTGAATTCCTTCGTGGAAAGATTAGGGTTAGCTTTGTAAAAGGTTTGGGATATAATATAAATATAAACTATTATCCATTAACCCATAATCCATTAACCCGTAATTTTTTAACCCATTAAGCATGAGTGCAGAATCGTTACTCATCAAATTCAAAGTTTTAAAATCATTACAATACATTTATTGAATAATATATTAGAAAATAATAAATATATAATAAAATTATACAAAAACTCACGAGCGACTCGCGAATATTCGAACAAAATGTTATAGATTCGAATTCAGCTCGAAATCTTATCGAACATGTTCGAGTTCGGCTCGAATTTGATAAATTCGAATACGAATTCGAATACGAATCGAAAAGCTCGCGAGCCGGCTCGATTCGTTTGCAGCCCTAATCGTGACCCCACGAGCTTAGCTGAGTTGGTAAGTGGCAGATTAATTGCTGGATAAGGTTTTAGGGTTGAATCTCGGGACTGGCAGGGCATAAACCTTGCAACCGTGTAAACTCACCCCACGTGCCATTTACCTTCTCAATCATCATGATTTACCTTCTCCGTGTTGGCTCTGGGGCTGGCTAGCGAGGGTGTTGGGGGCGAGCATATTTGCCTTTTGTCTGATGGTCTCTTCCATCACAGTTTTTTATCTCATTTTCTTTCATCACATTTTTTCTCTCTTCATTCTTTCCCATCACCCTTTCTCTCTCATCACATTTTCTCTTTCTTCATTATTTCCTATAACATTTTTCTCTCAATTATATGTTTCTCTCACATTAAACTTTCTCTCATATCTAATTTTTTTTTCTAATTTTCTCTAAGCGTATAAAAGAAAATTTTAATTTTTATTCCTATTTAGATTCCTAAAAAAGAACCAAACACTACCTGATCCGGTCCGGAAGCTGAGTCAGACGGACCGTCGGGTGAGGTGGATGAGAATGTTGACTGAATTGCGACTTCCCGGAGGGGGGTGTGCTGAGATGGCTCCCGTGTTGACCAAGTCTTCAAAAGTCCTCTGGTCAACGCTACCTGCAGCCAGCGACCGGGTTGATCCGGCCCCCGGTACATCGATGCTCGAGTCAGATCCAACGAATATATGAGCACCAGACTAAACCATAAAATAATGAAATGCGTATAAAGAATATGAACGGAAAACGTACCCTGGCCCAGGGGGGCGCCCTCGGATGGGACGCGGCTCGAGTTGTCGCGACCCGAAAGAGTGGATGACTTCGATCAGGATGGAGAGCTTGATCTGACGACGAGAAGCTGAACGATGCACTGACCCGGAAGACGAGCTGCAGATCGGGATATAATACCGGTACGCAGACCGGGACACGAGATCGGTACACAGACCGGGATAAGACACCGGTACGTAGACCGGGATAAGACACCGGTACGCAGACCGGGAACTGATATCGGCACGCAGGCCGGGAAAGGAGATCGGCGCGCAGGCCGAGACATAAGATCGGCACACAGGCCGAGATAAGATGTGGGCACGCAGGCTGAAATAATACACTATCGTTATACAAGCCGGGACACGACCCACCAATCAGATCCGTGCAAATATCGGGACATGACACATACACAAATTGGCACGAAGGCCAAGGCACAACAAAAAGGGAAAGCCACCAGATCAGCTGCCACACAGCCTACGCCCATGGTAGATGAACTTGTGCTTGGGAACAACACCTGGAGAGGAAGTTACGACTGACCATATAAAGGGAGGTGGTGCCTCCTTGGCCGGCTTCGATGAGAGTGGGAGGACGAGAAGAGGCTGTGGCAAGCGTCGACGAAGAATGGAGCGCGAGGAGGAGAGGGGCAGTGATTCCGGCGGCAGAAGAAGAAAGAGAGGGAGGTGAGGGGCGGTCATCTGGCCAGCGACGGCGTAGCGAGGAGAAGGATGTTAGGATCAATGGTCCTCGGCTAGAGAGGGGTGTGTGAATAGCCAACCCAAATCGTTCGTTTCTTTTTACAAATCAGGTTAGCGCAGCGGAAAATAAACCAATAGAAACGAAAATAAGGAAGAGCAAACCTCAAACTCGAACTCGACGATGTAACGAGGTTCGGAGATGAAACTCCTACTCCTCGGCGTGTCCGTAAGGTGGACGAGCCCTATCAATCCGTCGGTGGATGAGTCCCCAGAAAACCGGCTAAAACAAACTCCTTCTGGGTGGAGAAACCTCGCCACAATATTTTCTTGCAACAGCAAGATCAGAGTGTACAAGAATACAGCAAGAAACTAAGTACAATACAAAAGTAATAACCCTAGCTTGCCTTCTTGTCGACTGGATGGAGCAGCAACTTCACGAGACGCCTACAACTGCAGGAACCAGCCGATGAAGCTCACACGAAGCTTCAAACAGAAGAGAGCTCAGCAAAGCTCAAATTACAGCAGTCAGAAGAACAACAGCTCAAGGAGGAAGAAGCAGTATTCTGTAGCGGCCCTCGATCTCCTTTATAACCTGCGCAAAGAAGACAGCGAAGAAGACGGAGATAGCCGTTGTCACTCACAACGGCTATACCCGGACCGATCAGGCTCCACCCTGATCGGTCCAGGGTGCTGCTGATCGGTCATGGGGACCGATCAGGCTCTATGCTGATCGGTCCCCAGACCGATCAGGCTGCTTCACAGAGAGTTCCCAACTCTCTGTGCGTACCCTGATCGGTCCCGGGGACCGATCAGAGCTTCCTCTGATCGGTCCAGGGACCGATCAGCACCCTTTTCTCCCGAACTTCTGGCCTTCTGATCATTGTCTCATGATCGGTCTGCAGACCGATCAGATAATACTCAGTAGGCTACTGTTTGGTTACTGATCGGTCACCAGACCGATCCAGATACCCAGTGTATCACTGGATCGATCCACTGATCGATCCAGAGCTTGGTTTTTGCCCAAACCAAGTCCAAACCTTCCAAACCAACATCCGGTCAACCTTGACCTGTTGGTACTTCATGCTTAGCATCCGGTCACTCCCCTTGACCTGCTAAGACTCCCCACCAAGTGTCCGGTCAATCCCTTTGACCCACTTGGACTTTTCTCTTCGTGTCAAGTATCCGGTCACTCCCTTGACCTACTTGATCTTCTCAACACCAGATGTCCGATCACCCTTGATCCATCTGGATTTTCCCTTGCCCGGCTTCACTCACCAGGACTTTCACCTAGCTTCACTCACTAGGGTTTTCACCTGGCTTCACTCACCAGGATTTCCAATCTGCCCAGCTTCACTCACCAGGACTTTCCAACTGCCTGGCTTCACTCACCAGGGCTTTCACTTTCACCTAGCTTCACTCACTAGGGTTTTCACCTGGCTTCACTCACCAGGATTTCCAATCTGCCTGGCTTCACTCACCAGGACTTTCCACATCCGGTCCAGAGAACGAGCTACCGAGCCCTTTCCGACCTAGTCCGGAGAACGAGCTACCGAGCCCTCTCCGACTTCCACTTGCCAAGTTCCCATACTTGGACTTCTCCGTGCCAAGTCTCCATACTTGGACTTTCTCCCGTGCCAAGCTCCCTGCTTGGACTTTTCCCATGCCAAGCTCCCTGCTTGGACTTTTCCGAGTCAGGTCAACTCACCTCGGGTCAACCAGGTCAACTCGAATCAGGTCAACCAGGTCAACCTTGACCTAAGGTTGCACCAACAATCTCCCATCAAAATACAACTCTTTTGTTCTTGTCAAACATCAAAATACAACTCGAGTCAGGTCAACTCGAGTCGGGTCAACCAGGTCAACCTTGACCTAAGGTTGCACCAACAATCTCCCCCTTTTTGATGTTTGACAAAATTCATAATCAAACCCATAATCAAGTTAGGTTAACCCGATAACCTAACTTAGGTTTTCCAATGTTCTTCCCTTAACATTCTCCCCAAACCTACACTCTCCATTCTCCTTTCTACTCTCCCCCTTTTTGACACACATCAAAAAGAGTGAATCAAGGTCAAGAGTTTCTTCCTAATGAAAGTCTCATACCTTTCATTGAAACTCTTAATTTCCCCCTTGACACTAGAGTCAAAAAATTAACTTAATGATAATCTCATATCACTTAAGTCTTTAGGAGTAAAAAGACCCCCTAAAAGTCAACTCCCCTACTAATAGGTAAAACTCCCCCTAAAGATCAACTTCCCCTTGACCATTGCACCAACAATGTCTTGGAGAGTTTCAAACCTTTAGAAATCCAAAGCACCAACTTCATTTCTGAAATTTCAGAAATTTCAAACAGCACAGTCGAAACTGGCACGGCCTGATCGGTCACCAGACCGATCAGGTCTTCCCTGGATCGGTCACAGTGACCGATCCACACAGACCTGGACCGATCAGGGAACCTCCTGATCGGTCCACAACTCTGATTTCTGATTTCTGAATTTTTCTTCTCCCGAAATTCAGAAACCTCTAGAAAATTACAGAAAATTCTAAAAATTGTGAAATTTTGAGAATACATTCCTCATAATATATACTATCATGGAAAAATAGTTTTCTATGAAAATAGGTTCCATTTTTCAATCCTGATACAAAGTTCAAAAGTCTTTGAAATAGCTCAAAGTTAACTCATCTTTGTATCAACTTGTTCAATGATGAATGCTATCACTAGAAAAGCTTCATCAAGGTTTTTCAAATCAATTTTGAAATGATTTTAAACCCTTCAATTTAGGACCATAATCTTAGGGCTAAATGTACATGACTTGTACACAAGCTTTCCCTATGATCCCCAATTTCGAATTAGGCTTATCTAGGTACAATAACCATGCACCTTGATCCTAACTCATCATCCTAATATCTCACACACATCTAAGGTGTATCAAAAACACATCCAAGTCAATTTTGATGTGAGATATGGGTTTAGGTTATCTTAGGCTAAGGTCTCATGCATTTTCTAAACATCAATTTGATCTCCATATCAGATTGTGTTTTTAACCTTAAATCAAATTAATTGATTATAAATGCAAAAGATGATGACATGGCATAAAATGATATCATACATAATAACATGTGCCAATGTCATGATGTCATGGCATAAAGTATGAAACTTAAATAAAGCATGACATTTAACTAACCTAAGTATTATCATGACATTTTAAATGATCATAAAATAAATATGATGTCATGACATGGCGTATGACAAACAATATATGGCAAATAACATGTCAAGGTATAGAAAATACCTAATTCTAGCCTTAGTTGCCATTTTTGATACTTTTGATCATTTTGCCATATGTTCTATATTCCTAAGTGTAATAGATCTAAAATCATATCCTCAAGACTTTTAGATCATTATGTGCCAATTAAATTGACCTAAGAGAACTCCTCAAATGTAGTTGGCACATTCTAATCACCTTAGGAATAATTCTTAATTTCATTTTCAAGACTTGATCACACCTTGAAAATTCCTAAAGTGCCACCTTTTGCCATGATTAGGTTAACTACCTATTCAAGTAAGGTTGACACACCCTAACTCATCTAGCGTGATGAAATCACGCTCCTAGGAACCCAATACCTATTGGAGCTCATTGGGTTCACTAAATATTCACTAGGGATGACTTCCCTAGCAACCCTTCTAATGACCCTCCTAGGCTTTAAAGCCTTGGTCATTTGGGACTCATCAAGATCAACTCTAGGGGTGACTCCCCTTGTGACCTTGGTGATGGTCTTTCTAGCCCTAGATTTTGTTCCATAATCGAATGGAACATTATGATAAGTGGGCTTGACCATTTGGGACTTAGGTTTGTGACCCAAACCTTTCTTGTCCTTGGACATTGGTTTTTGACCCTTAAACCCTAGAGATAACTTCTCCAAGTTCTTAAGAGTCTTTTCAAAAGTATCAAGTCTTGACCTCAAGACTTGATTCTCTTTCTCTAATACCTCAATTTTTAATTTTTCATTTTTCTTTGAGGTATTCCTAGGCATATGTCTAGTAGTTTTGGGATTCCTATCTAGGTTTCCCTTAACCTTAGATGAGTTAATCCTAGGGTTGACATTTCTAGAGTTGTCCTTATTCAAGCTAACATGTTTAGCACCTAAGCACATATATTGATTCCTATAATTAACATGCTTATCATTCTTGACAATAGCAATAAGGCTACTAGCATGCATCCTACTAGAATTGCAAGAATGTGCCTTAGAGATTACCTTAGGGTTTGCCCTAGCTCCCCCTATACATGTGCTCGATCTCTTGTCCTTGTGAGGTTGCCTCCCCCTCGGACATTGACTCCTATAGTGTCCCCTTCGCTTGCATTGGAAGCACACCACGTGCTCCTTGCTCTTGCGTTTCGGGACTCCGGCTTCCTTGACCTTTGGTGCCGGTGGAGTCTTCCTAATCCTCTTTGGACATTTACTCTTGTAATGCCCATATTCCCTACACTCAAAGCACATTATATGTAATTTACTTGAAATTAAATCGCTTGAGTTACCTAGGGTTGAGGATGGATGTAATCTCTCTTCTTCATCCCTTCCGGAGGTAGAAGCTTCTTCTTGCACCAATCTTGAAGAAGAACTCTCCTCCTCTTCTTCCATAGATGTTGAGTAGCCCTCAACTTCTAATTCCTTACCTCCATGATGTGAGCTACTTGGCTCACTTGACTCCTCTTCATGACTTGAATTGGAGCTCTCCTCATGGAACTTAGCCAAGTTGTTCCACAACTCCTTGGCATTGTTGTATCTACCTATCTTACACAAGATATCACTAGGTAATGAAAATTCAAGGATTTTCGTTACCTCGTCGTTGATTGTGGATTGGTGGATTTGTTCTTTCGTCCACTTCTTTTCCTTGAGAAGTTCTCCCTTTCTATCCACCGGAGGAATAAAACCTACTTGTACACAATTCCAATTTGCTAGGTTAGTCATAAGAAAATACTTCATTCTTACCTTCCAATACGCGAAGTCACAACACTCGTAGAAGGGTGGAATCGTGGTGTCTTCTCCGAGTTGATCCATTCTCTAGCTTGTGCTCCCCCGGGTGTTAATCCGACGAAGAGCAACCTCGCTCTGATACCACTTGTTAGGATCAATGGTCCTCGGCTAGAGAGGGGGGTGTGAATAGCCGACCCAAATCGTTCGTTTCTTTCTACAAATCAGGTTAGCGCAGCGGAAAATAAACCAATAGAAACGAAAATAAGGAAGAGCAAACCTCAAACTCGAACTCGACGATGTAACGAGGTTCGGAGATGAAACTCCTACTCCTCGGCGTGTCCGTAAGGTGGACGAGCCCTATCAATCCGTCGGTGGATGAGTCCCCGGAAAACCGGCTAAAACAAACTCCTTCTGGGTGGAGAAACCTCGCCACAATACTTTCTTGCAACAGCAAGATCAGAGTGTACAAGAATACAGCAAGAAACTAAGTACAATACAAAAGTAATAACCCTAGCTTGCCTTCTTGTCGACTGGATGGAGCAGCAACTTCACGAGACGCCTACAACTGCAGGAACCAGCCGATGAAGCTCACACGAAGCTTCAAACAGAAGCGAGCTCAGCAAAGCTCAAATTACAGCAGTCAGAAGAACAACAGCTCAAGGAGGAAGAAGAAGTAGTAATCTGTAGCAACCCTCGATCTCCTTTATAACCTGCGCAAAGAAGACAGCGAAGAAGACGGAGATAGCCGTTGTCACTCACAACGGCTATACCCGGACCGATCAGGCTCCACCCTGATCGGTCCAGGGTGCTGCTGATCGGTCATGGGGACCGATCAGGCTCTATGCTGATCGGTCCCCAGACCGATCAGGCTGCTTCACAGAGAGTTCCCAACTCTCTGTGCGTACCCTGATCGGTCCCGGGGACCGATCAGCACCCTTTTCTCCCGAACTTCTGGCCTTCTGATCATTGTCTCCTGATCGGTCTGCAGACCGATCAGATAACACTCAGTAGGCTACTGTTTGGTTACTGATCGGTCACCAGACCGATCCAGATACCCAGTGTATCACTGGATCGATCCACTGATCGATCCAGAGCTTGGTTTTTGCCCAAACCAAGTCCAAACCTTCCAAACCAACATCCGGTCAACCTTGACCTGTTGGTACTTCATGCTTAGCATCCGGTCACTCCCCTTGACCTGCTAAGACTCCCCACCAAGTGTCCGGTCAATCCCTTTGACCCACTTGGACTTTTCTCTTCGTGTCAAGTATCCGGTCACTCCCTTGACCTACTTGATCTTCTCAACACCAGATGTCCGATCACCCTTGATCCATCTGGATTTTCCCTTGCCCGGCTTCACTCACCAGGACTTTCACCTAGCTTCACTCACTAGGGTTTTCACCTAGCTTCACTCACCAGGATTTCCAATCTGCCCGGCTTCACTCACCAGGACTTTCCAACTGCCTGGCTTCACTCACCAGGGCTTTCACTTTCACCTAGCTTCACTCACTAGGGTTTTCACCTGGCTTCACTCACCAGGATTTCCAATCTGCCTGGCTTCACTCACCAGGACTTTCCACATCCGGTCCAGAGAACGAGCTACCGAGCCCTTTCCGACCTAGTCCGGAGAACGAGCTACCGAGCCCTCTCCGACTTCCACTTGCCAAGTTCCCATACTTGGACTTCTCCGTGCCAAGTCTCCATACTTGGACTTTCTCCCGTGTCAAGCTCCCTGCTTGGACTTTTCCCATGCCAAGCTCCCTGCTTGGACTTTTCCGAGTCAGGTCAACTCACCTCGGGTCAACCAGGTCAACTCGAACCAGGTCAACCTTGACCTAAGGTTGCACCAACAATATCCCATCAAAATACAACTCTTTTGTTCTTGTCAAACATTAAAATACAACTCGAGTCAGGTCAACTCGAGTCGGGTCAACCAGGTCAACTTTGACCTAAGGTTGCACCAACAAAGGAGAGGGGTGGCACTGCGAGGAGGCAGAAGAGGAGAATCGCAAGGACGAATCTGTCCGGTGGTGGCGTCACGAGGTGAAGGAGGAAGAGAAGGCGGTCGTCGCTGCGAGGAGTTGGAAGAAGCGCTGCAAGGAGGAGGAAGAAGAGAGGGCTGTCGTCGCTATGGCCGGCGCTGCGAGGAAGAGAAAAGGAGCAGTAGCGTCGCATCGCCCCGGTGGTGAAGTCGCGAGGAGGAAGAGGAGGAAGGAAAAGCGAGGAGGCCGGTGGCCGGCGTCGTCGCCGGCGAGGAGCTCGAGAGGGAGAAGCAGATGGCGGCGGCGCACATCCACCCACGCACGAACGAAAACCAGAACCCCTTTTGCATGCTACAGTATTCCCCACTTAAAGCCCTAGTTAGCGAAAAGACCTAAATACCCTCCTTCTTTCCCCTTATTTCTTCTCTACCCCCCTTATCATCTTCGTATCACAAGCCTCCCCCTCAAGTCTAGTCGAAGGAGGCGCAAGTCCGACTGACTAGACCCATCCGAACAAAAAACAGAATCGCTACTGAATGCAGAGTCATATCGTAGGTCTGTCATATAACGTCGAACGAGTAGCTGTGGCAATGTTAAGCATATGACTCAAACAGAATCGAGCGAGCAACGAGAAATAATTCGAAACGCACAACAAGCCAACGATCGATCAGATGCTGAGGGAGACCGAGTGATATCGCGAAGACGCTCAGACGAGGCCGAGTAGAGCGATTGAGCGATTGCTGAGTGAGGCGAAAGGCGATGGACGAGCGATGTTGAATGCACGACCGAGAAAATGTCGTACAAATAAATCGTGACCAGGACGAGTAAAAGCCGTAAGTGCGACCGGGAACGTGTCGATCGAGTGAGTGCCGACCGAGCGAGCGCCGACCGAGCGAGTGACGACCGAGCGAGTGCCGACCGAGTGACAATAAATCCCGATCATGCAATCGAATAATGTCGATCCGGAAATAGAGGGAATACCCATCGAGCAAAATAAGAACGGGGCGAGCGAAATGCGAATGCTGAGCGCCGGACAGAGCGACGAGTGTAGCGAGTGCAATGAGTGCTGGGCAGAGCAGCGAGTGAAGCGGTGAATGCCGACCGAGCGCCAGCGGTGAGCAAAATGCGAATGCTGAGTGCCGGACAGAGCGACGAGTGAAGCGAGTGCGATGAGTGCTGGGCAGAGCAGCGAGTGAAGCGGTGAATGTCGACCGAGCGCCAGCGATGAGCGAAATGCGAATGCTGAGTGCCGGGCATAGCGACGAGTGAATCAAGCGTAATGAGTGCCGAGCAGAACGGCGAGTGAAGCGATGAACGTCGACCGGGCAACAGCGAAATGCGAATGATAAGTGCCGAGTAGAGCGGCGAGTGGGGCGGTGAACGTCAACCGGGCAACAGTGAAACGCGAATGATAAGTGTCGAGCAGAGCGGTGAGCGGGGCGGTGAACGTCAACCGGGCAACAGCGAAACGCGAATGATAAGTGCCGAGCAGAGCGGCGAGTGAAGCAAGTGGGATGGGTGCCGGGCAGAGCGGCCAGTGTAGCGGTGAGTATGATGAGTGTCGGGCAGAGCTGCGAGTGAGTGATGAGCGCCGACTGAGAGGTCGTTGGGCGTGAGAGCATGCTCACTTATAACTCGCACTGGGACGAGAGTCTGGGACAGCCGACCGAGCAGCTCGGTCGTTGGGCGTGAGAGCAGAGCTCACTTATAACTCGCACTGGGGCGAGAGTCTGGGGCGTGAGAGCAGAGCTCACTTATAACTCGCGCTGGGGCGAAAGTCTGGGACCCGACCTGCCGGTCGTTGGGCGTGAGAGCATGCTCACTTATAACTCGCACTGAGGCGAGAGTCTGGAGGCGTGAGAGCATGCTCACTTATAACTCGCACTGAGGCGAGAGTCTGGGACAGCCGACCGAGCAGCTCGGTCGTTGGGCGTGAGAGCAGAGCTCACTTATAGCTCGCACTGGGGCGAGACTCTGGGACAGCCGATCTGCCGGTCGTTGGGCGTGAGAGCATGCTCACTTATAACTCGCACTGAGGCGAGAGTCTGGAGGCGTGAGAGCATGCTCACTTATAACTCGCACTAAGACGAGAGTCTGGGACAGCCGACGGGGAAGGTCGTTGGGGGGTTGAGCGTGAGAGCAGTGCTCACTTATAACTCGCCCTGAGGCGAGAGTCTGGAATCTCGACCGGGAGGTGTTCTGGGGGCCTGACCAGGAAATGTTCGGGAAACCTAACCAGGAACTGCTCTGGAAGCCTGACCAAGAAATGCTCTGGAGGCCTGACCAGGAAATGTTCGGGAGACCTAACTAGGAACTGCTCTGGGGGTCTGACCAGGACTTAATCTGGAGACCTGATCGGGAAACAATCTGAAAGACCGACCGGGAATTGGTCTGAAAGACCGATCGAGAATTGGTCTGAAGGCTCGACAGAGATCGTTAGCGATACTCCGATCTGAGACCGGTGATGATACTCTGGCCCGAGACCAGTGGCGATATCTCGACCCCGAACGGGGGAGGATAAGCCTTGAATGCCCATAAAAGCGGAGCTCGTAGCAATATGAGGAAATAAAGCCTTTATCATACCTGATCGCAAAGTGGTATCAACCGACTGAGGATCTGTCTCGGTCCCTCAACTCCCAAATACCCTTGGAGCGAGGGGAGAAGATAAAGAGCGTGAAGCCGATATAAGAGAGCAAAGCCCATAACCGTAGAAGGAAGCAGAGCACCGTAGGTGAAGAGAGCAACACCTGTAGATGTAAGAGGCTGCACAACAAGTGAAGGATGCAGAGCATATAATAATAGTAGAGTGAAGTGCATATAGCAGTAAGAGAATGCTGAGCCCATAGTGAAAGATGCAGAGCTTGTAGCAATAAGAGGGTGCAGAGCCTGTAGCAGTAAGAGGATGCAAAGCCTCATGGTGAAGGGTGCAGAGCCTGTAGCACACATGGTGGAGGAACTGGGCCCCTGGTCCCTGATCGGAGAGTAAGGTCCCTAGCCTGTGATCAAAGAGCGAAACCCCTAGATCCTGATCGGGAAGTGGTACTGCAAGTCTATGATCGGGGAGCTGTGTCCCAAGTGTATGAGTGGGGAGCTGTGCCCCTAGAGTATGAGCGGGGAGTTGTGCCCCAAGTGTATGAGCGGGGAGCTGGGCCCCTAGTGTCCGATCAGAAATTGAAGGCTCTAGTATTTGATCAAGGAACTAGGCTCTTACTCCTTTATCAGGGAAATATAACAGTTCCTATAATCATAAAAAGAGAGCAAAGCTCGTAGCGTACCTGATCGGGAAGTCGTGCCAACCAGCTAAGGGTCTGTCTCGGTCCCTTAACTCCCAAATACTCGTGGAGTCAGGGAAAAAATATAACGGAAAAACTAACCTGTCAGCCAGCTGAAGCTCCACTCAATCCCTCGACTCCCGAATACCGGTGGAGTGAGGATAGAATATAATATATGCATCGAAATCCTCCGGGATTGTGATAATGGCATAGAACCTCCCGACGTCGTCCATCTTCACGTTCCGGAACAGGTTGTTGTGTTCCCACAGACGACGCCAAATTGATCAGGTCCGGAAGCTGAGTCAGACGGACCGTCGGGTGAGGTGGATGAGAATGTTGACTGAATCGCGACTTCCCGGAGGGGGGTGTGCTGAGATGGCTCCCGTGTTGACCAAGTCTTCAAAAGTCCTCTGGTCAACGCTACCTGCAGCCAGCGACCGGGTTGATCCGGCCCCCGGTATATCGATGCTCGAGGCAGATCCAACGAATATATGAGCACCAGACTAAACCATAAAATAATGAAATGCGTATAAAGAATATGAACAGAAAACGTACCCTGGCCCAAGGGGCGCCCTCGGATGGGACGCGACTCGAGTTGTCGCGACCCGAAAGAGTGGATGACTTCGATCAGGATGGAGAGCTTGATCTGACGACGAGAAGCTGAACGATGCACTGACCCGGAAGACGAGCTGCAGATCGGGATATAATACTGATACGCAGACCGGGACGCGAGATTGGTACGTAGACCGGGATAAGACACCGGTACATAGACCGGGATAAGACACCGGTACATAGACCGGGATAAGACACCGGTACATAGACCGGGATAAGACACCGGTACGTAGACCGGAATAAGACACCGGTACGCAGACCGGGAACTGATATCGGCACGCAGGCCGGGAAAGGAGATCGGCGCGCAGGCCGGGACATAACATCGGCACACAGGCCGAGATAAGATGTCGGCACGCAGGCCGAAATAATACACTATCGTTATACAAGTCGGGACACGACCCACCAATCAGATCCGTGCAAATATCAGGACATGACACATACACAAATTGGCACGAAGGCCAAGGCACAACAAAAAGGGAAAGCCACCAGATCAGCTGCCACACAGCCTACGCCCATGGTAGATGAACTTGTGCTTGGGAACAACACTTGGAGAGGAAGTTACGGCTGACCATATAAAGGGAGGTGGTGCCTCCTTGGCCGGCTTCGATGAGAGTGGGAGGACGAGAAGAGGCTGTGGCAAGCGTCGACGAAGAACGGAGCGCGAGGAGGAGAGGGGCAGTGATTCCGGCGGCAGGAGAAGAAAGAGAGGGAGGTGAGGGGCGGTCGTCTGGCCGGCGACGGCGCAGCGAGGAGAAGGAGAGGGGCGGCACTGTGAGGAGGCAGAAGAGGAGAATCGCAAGGACGAATCTGTCCGGCGGTGGCGTCACGAGGTGAAGGAGGACGAGAAGGTTGTCGTCGCTGCGAGGAGTAGGAAGAAGCGCTACAAGGAGGAGGAAGAAGAGAGGGTTGTCGTCGCTATGGCCGGCGCTGCGAGGAAGAGAAAAGGAGCAGTAGCGTCGCATCGGCCCGGTGGTGAAGTCGCGAGGAGGAAGAGGAGGAAGGAAAAGCGAGGAGGCCGGCAGCCAGCGTCGTCGCCGGCGAGGAGCTCGAGAGGGAGAAGCAGATGGCGGCGGCGCACATCCACCCCCGCACGGACGAAAACCAGAACCCCTTTTGCATGCTACAGTATTCCCCACTTAAAGCCCTAATTAACGAAAAGACCTAAATACCCTCTTTTCCCCTTATTTCTTCTCTACCCCCCCCTTATCATCTCCGTATCACTACCTTAATATTTAAAAAATAAATTTTATTTCCTAAATTTAAAAATATATTATTTATATAATCTAAATTTTAAAAATAAATAAAATAGATTATACAAAATTTTTATTACATAAAATATAGAATTTAAAATAAATTTTATATTCAGAGAAATTGACATGGATACTAATACGATCCATCAGTACGTATACTTACCTTCAAATGTGACGTCAATTTACTCTTTTGATTTTTGATTTTTGATTTTTTTTACCTATTTTTAAATATAAAAAATGTCTTTTTATTTTTTTTTTATTTTAAGATTTGTTTGAGGATCCACGTAGTAGACCTACAGGGCTACAGAGTCAGCAGCTCAGGTATGTCAGTTTAACCGGCCGATCCGGTACAGACAGTGCCCTAAAGACAGTGTATATTAAACTTTTTTTATTATGATTTTTTTTAAACTTCCTATTATGCTTACTTTAAAAATTAAGGATTGAATTATAATATTATGTAAAAAAAAAATGATGTGTACCCACGCAATTATATCACTCTAGAGTGTGCATCTAATTTTTTTAATATTATAATCTAATTCTTAACCCCGTCGCCGGAGGAGTTTGCGAATCTGGCGCAAGGGCTGGAGGCCAGCGGCGCCGCGTTCCTCTGGTCGCTGAGGGAGCGCGCGAGGGAGCTGCTGCCGCGGGGGTTCTTGGACCAGACAAGGGAGAGGGGCCTCGTGGTGGGGTGGGCGCCGCAGCAGGACGTGCTGCGGCACCCGGCGGTGGGGGTCTTCGTGACCCACTGCGGGTGGAACTCGGTGCTGGAGGCGGCGGTAGCCGGCGTGCCGATGGTCTGCCGGCCGTTCTTCGGCGACCAGAGGCTGAACGGAAGGACCGTCGCGGCAGTATGGGGTATCGGGGTGGGGTTCGAAGAAGGGTCGATGACGGAGGAAGGGGCGGTGAGGGTGCTGGAGACAGTGCTGAAGACCGAGGAAGGAAAGACGATGAGGGCGAAGGCCGGCGAGCTGAAGGCCTCAGCGGCGAAAGCGATGCAACCGGACGGGAGCTCAATGCTTAACTTTAATACCCTTTTGGGCTTCGCAATTAATAGTTTAACCAAACCGCACAAATAATTATGGAAATCTTTATTTCACCCTTCTATAAACAGCAGTCCGAAAAAGGACGTCGTTTAAAAATATTTTCATATTTGACTTCACTCTGAATACTTGCAGGAATCAAATTCTATCGACGTTTGCACTTGACAGTCGATCTGTTAATTTACCTCTCTTAAAGGGGACGGCTTACCAACCGTGTGAGATGAAATAATCACATTTACTGTGAATTTGAAGAGAAGATTGTTAATTTCTATAATACTATATTATCATGTACTGATTTTATTTATTAGAGAATGATAATTCATTAAAATAAAATTGTAATAAGTAAAATAAATCAAGAGTACATGCTGTCCACTGTATTTTAAATAAATACTATTTAATTATAGTAGACGGTAAAAATTAACTATAAGTTATCGTAATTGTTATCTTCATCCATATTATATTTCCTATTTAAAATTTAGATCATACAAATTATTTTATTAAATTTGGATATCTAAATTAAATTAAATTATTTTATTAAATTTAGATATTCAATTTTTAATATATTATATTTACTTTTTTATTTTCTTTAATTTTTCCTTTTTTCAAATTAAATGATATTTTAGGTGGTGTTTATTTTAGCGGTTTAGGGATAATAAAATGAATTTATTTTCAAATATTATGTTTAGTTGATGAAAATGGAATTAAAATTTTTGAATGGAATTCAAAAACTTATGTATTGATGAAATCTATCACCTCTTCCCTTGAGTTTTGACGAGAATGAGAATAAGTATAAAATTTTGGACAAAATATCCTTAATATATTTGTTTAATATTTCTTTCATATCACTCTCTCCTTGTTCTTTTTTATCATACTTTCTCTCTCCTTAGTCTATCATCACACTTTCTCTATTTTTAATCTCTCCCACAATACACTCTCTCTATTCATTTTTTCTCATTATACTTTCTCTCTCTTCATCTTCTCACATCACACTTTCCCTTTTATCACACTTTTTCTCTCCTCATTCTCTCTAATCATACTTTCTCTTCCCTCGAGACGGTCTAGTGGCTAGCACATGAGGTGGTGCTACCATGAGGTCTGGGTTCGAATCTCGGTAAAGTCGAGGTAAATGTCTTCCTTATGTGTTAGTCACTATTCCAAAGGCTAGTAGTCACATGTGATTTACCTCTTCTGTGTTGGCCCTGGGACAGGTTGGCAGGAGTGCTAGGAGCGAGCGTATTCGTCTTTTGCCACCATGCTTTCTCTTTCATTGCCCCACAGGGTTAGTTGAGTTGGTAAGTGGCAGGTTGATTGCCACATGAGATCTTAAGGTCGAATTTCAAGGTTAACAGGGCGTAAATCCCTACAACCCGTGTAAACTCACCCCACCTGCCACTTGTTTTTTCAGTCATCGTGATTTACCTTTCTCCGTGTTGGTCATGGGGCGGGCGGGCTTATTCGCCTTTTTGCTATGTGCTTTCTCTCCCATCACACTTTATTTTCTTATTTTTTCTCATCACACTTTCTCTCTTTTCAATCTCTTCCATCATACACTCTCTCCTTATTTTGTTTTTATCATACTTTCTTTCTCTTCTTTATATTCCATCACACTTTCTCTCTCATCATATTTTTTCTTTCATTATACTCTCTCCCATCGTGACCCCACGAGCTTAGCTAAGTTGGTAAGTGGCAGATTAATTGTCGGATAAGGTTTTAGGGTTGAATCTCGGGACTGGCAGGGCATAAATCCCTGTAACCCGTGTAAACTCACCCCACCTGCCATTTGCCTTCTCAATCATCGTGATTTACCTTCTCCGTGTTGGCTTTAGGGCTGGCTAGCGAGGGTGCTGGGGCGAGCATATTTGCCTTTTGTCTGATGCTCTTTTCCATCACAGGTTTTTATCTCATTTCCTATCATCATATTTTTTCTCTATTCATTCTTTCACATCACCCTTTCTCTTTCATCACATTTTCTCTCTCTTCATTATTTCTTATAACATTTTATCTCCAATCATATTTTTCTCTCACATTAAACTTTTTCTCATATCTATTTTTTTTCTAATTTTCTCTAAAGGTATAAAAGAAAATTTTAATTTTTATTCCTATTTAGATTCCTAAAAAAGAACCAAACACTATCTTAATATTTAAAAAATAAATTTTATTTCCTAAATTTAAAAATATATTATTATATAATCTAAATTTAAAAAATAAATAAAATAGATTATACAAAATTTTTATTACATAAAATATAGAATTTAAAATAAATTTTATATTCAGAGAATTTGACATGGATTCTAATACGATCCATCAGTACGTATTCGGGTACTTACCTTCAAATGTGACGTCAATTTGACTCTTTTGATTTTTGATTTTTTTACCTATTTTTAAATATAAAAAAATGTCTTTTTATTTTTTTTATTTTAAGATTTATTTGAGGATCCACGTAGTAGACCTACAGGGCTACTGCAGCTCAGGTATGTCAGTTTAACCGGCCGATCCGGTACAGACAGTGCCCTAAAGACAGTGTATATTAAACTTTTTTTATTATGATTTTTTTAAAACTTCCTATTATGGTTACTTTTAAAAATTAAGGATTGAATTATAATATTAAGTAAAAAAACCAAAAAAGTTTGCTGTGTACCCACCCAATTCTAACTCTAGAGTGTGCATCTAATTTTTTAATATTATAATCTAATTTTTAAATTCTGAAACTAATTTTTTATAACTGCCAATTTAAGGAAAAAATTATTAAAAAATAAAAATAAATAAAAAATGCCGCGCGCGACTTCGCAGCACTGTCCATGAGGCAGGATCAAACACTTAGGTGGGTCCATCGTATCGTACGGCAGGTACATGAAAGCGTGGCGATCGAGTATTAAAAAAAGTGTAATTTTGGAAAAAAAAAATAAAAAAGGCAAGCCCAAAAACTTCTATTTATGTTCCAGCCCCGCCTCGCGGCCTCCGAGTCGTCTCTTGCTCGCTTTTTTTTTTTCCTTCCCTTCTAATTCTCGACAAAGATCGTCTTTTCGGGTCTTCGGAGAGAGGTCGGAGCATGCAGTCTGAAAGCGACCTCGTGGCGCACGGAGGCACTGAATCCTCGATGAAGAACGCGTTCCCGTTGGGGATGCGAGTGCTGGCGGTGGACGATGACAGAGCTTGCCTCAGAATGCTCGAAACCCTACTCGGACAATGCGGATATCGAGGTTGATTGTTTTTCTTTCGCTGTGGATTCGTCGTCGTTGCTTTCTTTTGCTTGTCTACCTTTTCTTTTGTTCCGTATCTGGGGCTAACGCCAGGTGATTCTTGGGTTTCTTTTTCAGAAAAAAAAATCGTGGTTCTATGATTGCGGTTGATTTTTTTTTACCTACAGAGACCCAAAAAAATCTCCGCTTTAAAAGGTTTTGGTGAATTGAATGAAATAGTTGTGTCTATTTTTTTGTTTGGCTCGTTAGGTTTATGTTTTTCAAGAACTCGGCGATAGAAGTTGGACTGCGTTGCTTGGGTTCTATTTCAACTCGTCTTAGAACCACGAGAATGACTAGATGGTTCTGTATCTGGAAACCCATAGATATTCTTCAAAGTTTGTGAAGAAAAAAGGCCAATCTTTGACTAATAGTCTTATCTTAAAATTCTCTGAGATGACTTTATTTAGGTAGAAATTCCAACTTTGTTTTCCGGTAGCATATGCCAATGCGTGAAATTCGAACTTGATGAAGCACAATTTAGGAAAAAAAGGAGCATTCATACCATGAGAAATTCATACCATGAGAAATCTTATACATGAAATCTGTATAGTTCATCATCTCAAAGTAAATTAATTACTCAGGGATCTACTTCGATTAATGTGTCCGAGTAAACCATTTCCTGCATTAATTATTCATTGGAAAAAGGTTATCTCAATTGCACTAACAGAGTACAACTTGCAGTGACAGCAGTCCAACACGCAATGGCAGCTTTAGAACTTTTAAGAGGGAACAAAGGCTACTATGACCTTGTGATAACTGATGTTGAAATGCCTGACATGGATGGCTTCCAGCTTTTAGAAATTATTGGTCTTGAGATGGACTTGCCTGTGATCAGTAAGTTTACAAATGTATGTTATAGAACTCTCTTTTGTTTTGTTTATTTTATAATATGCTGTTGTTTCTTTTGTAGTGTTATCCATCAATTCTGAAACCAGCTATGTAATGAAAGGTGTACTTCATGGGGCTGTTGACTACTTGGTGAAACCTGTAAGGATTGAAGAACTCAAGCTCATTTGGAAACACGTAATCAGGAAAGCACTATCAGATAAGAAGGGGAGTAATGAACTGATCGACAATAACAATGATATTAAGGCACATAAGGATGAATGTTTGAGGATTTCAAATCCATGCATCAATGAAGTAAACAAGGGCGAAGATTGTGCTCATGAAATAGCAAAGCATAAAAGAAGGGTCTCAGGTGGTGAAATAGCAAAGCATAAAAGAAGGGTCTCATGGTCCACTGATTTGCATTTACGTTTCATTGCAGCTGTTAGAACTTTAGGCGTTGACAGTAAGAGATCAAAGTGCTTTATATTTGTAAATCATAATTAGTCAAACTTGTGTATAATATCTCTAGAATCTCAATTTGCTTCTATATATTTCACAGGGGCTTTACCTAAGAAGATACTTGAACTCATGAATGTTGAAGGACTCACTCGAGAGAATGTTGCAAGTCATTTACAGGTCTGTCCTTATGTTCATTATGTTACCTTTTATTTTGAGTGAAAGCCTTGCAGATTTAGTTTTCCTTTTTGAGGGATTTTTTTTCTAATATCTAAATTCTGAAATGAGAGTTTTACACGTTTCAAATATTTATATTAGTTAAATTATTTATCTTTTCAGATCATTGCTTATTTTAGCGATTTGCTTAGTTATTCAGCAGCTTATATATTTGCTTGGGTCCTTATGTGCAGAAGTACAGAAAAACTCTGGAGAGGAATGATGGGTGCCATTTTAACGGCCTCAGTGTGGATTCTTCAAGTTCTGTTTTTTCATCCTTTTGCCAGCAAGCTCATGCTAAAAAAAGTTCTTGTAAAAAATTCAGATTGGGTGAGTATCAGGAAGATAAAGTGATTGCTTCATCAGATCCTCCCCATACTTCCTTTGGGAGCTCTGTCTCTTCACCGTACCGGCAATTTGCTTCACACTCTCAAGCAAACTTGAGGCCAGAATATCTTTGGTTTCCCTCTGATTTCTCAAGTCCAGAATTGACTTATGAATCATCCAGGCTTGATGTTTTCAGCTATCCATCCCTAACTTCAACATCTGATCCAGTTGATATTTGTCCAACTACTCAGACCAGTACGGGCAATCAAGACCTGAATTCATATTCCCAGTTTCACTGTCCATCTAACCAATTTTCTGTGTGGACGTCATTATACAACAACATAGAACTCAATGACTCAGCACATCTGAATACAGAACTGTTATGTAAGTTATTTTGGTCAGCAGATCCTCTTCATTTTTTTTTTTTTGCCTACTTTTCTATCAAAAATTCACTCTTCAAAACCTTTGAATTTTTTTCCCAGTAATTCTAATTTTAGATATATTCCTTGGTTGCATTGTAGCTGACATAGGTATTGCAACAGTGGCAGGAGGCGACATTGTGGACATGCAGATGTTTGGCGAAGTGAATTTCAACTATACTTATCATTTAGAGTCGACTAAAAACCAATCTGAGGATTCACCAACAGAAATGCTGTTCCATCTTGACCGATGCAGTTCTGAAGATGACCTTAATACTATTCTTAAGCAGGTATAATTTGTTGTTTCTTTATGATTGTGAGTCAGCATTATAATTGATTTACATGAAAATATCATCAAAGGATGTGTTTCAAGTGTGATAACCTTTAAATTCTACTGTTTTCCAACCTTTTGCACTTTAAAGTAATTATGGGACCCAAGTTAAAAATATATTGTTTGTTTCTTTGTATTTTCTTATTTTGTTATATTCTCTCTCATGGAATATTAAAGCTTTACGCAAGGAAGTTCCTTTTTTTTTGTCTTCCCTGTTAATATGTGGTTTCTCAACAATTGCTTTTAGTATTTCTTTGATCATTTGATGATTCTCCCTTATGTCTAGTTCAACTTCTCAATTGACAACCTAATTCAACAACAACAAAAAACCGTAAGTCCTAGCTATTGGGGGATTGGTTACTTGGATCTTATGCTACAGTTGAATCTTACTGAACTATTATGGCCCAAGTTTGTAAATTCATCCTTAATTTTCTTAAAAAAGAGTTTTTTCAGTTCCCTCTATCCTCTGTTACTCTAGTAATCAATTCAATTCATCTAACTATAAAATATAATGATAAACTTTGTTCATTTTTTTAACATCCAATTATCTTTTACCCCATCCCATAGTTGTTAAAAGCAAACACTTCGCTCCCTTAAGCGCGAAGCGCAGCTAGGCATAAGCCTTGTGCTTCAGAGACCTAGGAAGCCCACGCTTCACTGTGCTTTGCGTAAAAGCACACACGTTCGCTTTTGCACAAACCGCACATTGTCTACGTGGCTCAAGCAAGGGAGCTCCCTCCTACTATAGGAGGGAGCTCCCTCATTTTTGGCAAGAAGTTGTTCCCTGTTTAGGGAGTCGTTCCTTGCCTTTTTATTTTTTTATTTTTTTTAAGTTTAGTTTTTTTTTTAAAAAAATAAAAATAATAAAATATCAAAAAATAATAATGTATGAGAAAATGTGGGACGCATGAAGAAGTTCTTGTGAGGTCTTTCTTATAGTGGAGAGATGTGTGAGGTTTTTACTTTTGACGTGGCGCTAATGTGACATCGAGGGAACTCTTAAAGAGCTCTCACGACTGTGGATGCTCTAAACTTTATCCTTTTTGTAGTTTAAAGCCCTATACCCTCTTAAAATTGATCATTAAGTCGATTGGTCTGCCTTTCACCACCGGAAGCATTTGCCTCTCGATCATTGGTAAGTTATTTTTTTTGTTTACTCTTTTGCATTTTCTAGCGTTCCGAAGGCGTCATGAGATACCTTTGGCGCTATAGGAAGCGTTACGATGCTCGTGGTCACTGTAGGACTCTAGACGATCGAAAACTTAGGTCTGCGGATTTGATTAATTCTCCCAACTAAAATGGGATAATTCGAATATGTTTCATAAATCGTAATTAAATTATCTCAATAAAATATATAAATATATATTTAAAATTTAAAAAATTCTAATAAATTTTATTAATTCATATCAATCAGATTTATATTTTGATAATAGGTCTTTTGTTTCTTACACTTGTTTCCGTAAAATATGCGCTTAAAACTACAAGACCCTTATACGGGATCCTCTGGTCCCGTCTGTCCTGGTCCGTCCTGGGATCATGGGCAGTGTTTGGAAGGATTCAATGGTCCTCACCTATTTAGCAAATGTGGACCATTGAATTCCTCCAATCATTGCAGTGGACCAGGGCTTTGTCCGCTTTTAGCGGATCAGAGGATCCCTGCTCGAGTGTTTTTTTGCGTCTTGGGCTTTTGACAACTATGCCCCATACATAGATATATATATATACCTTAGTGTTCTTATCTTTTACCATATCAACTTCATTTTTCATATATGCTATTTCATAGTTCCCAACATTGACTCATAAAGTATGGCTAATTTGTAGATTTTCTTAATTTCCTTTAAGCCAATGACGGGCAATCCACTTCGTAAGTTCCTCTTGCTTTTGACCATCCACCTTGTATTCATTAATAATAACCTTTTTCTAGCTAAACAATAGACTGGCGAACTGATGGATATTGATTCTCTCTAGTTCGCCCGTGGGCAATTTCCTTAATTTTCAAACCAATGTCTCAACTCGTTAGCTATTCTGTTATTCATTTGCCTAAGATGTTAACGTTTTCTAGGATTCTATGTCTTGCCTTTTCATCGAACGAAGACACAATTGGCCACGACCATAAAGCACCTATTGGTTTACTAATGCTTCAATGCCGAAGCAACTATATATATATTGGAAATGTTTGTCTGGATCCCATTATTTGAACATAAACAGTTTATTTCATCTTTTCTGATACCTTTAAGATCTCACCAGGAGAATTAATTTCGATGAGTTACTTTATGCCCGCCGCTACATTTTGATTTCTGCCTACAAAAGCAAGTTTATTACTCTTAGCAAGTCTTTGCTTTCTTGTGTCTTTCATCGATCATTTTTAACTGAGTTAAGAACCTTCCACAGGAATCACATTCTGACTTTTATCTATGTGCAGTTTCTACAGTAGGAGTGCGGCTAAGCTAGTTAGCTTACAATGTCCTGTTGCTGCTCAATTCTCAGCAATGTCCTGTTGCTGCTCAATTCTCAGTGCTAGTCGGCAATATGAACTTGTACGAGTATGTTTTTACGTCGAAACTATCAAGGAGATTTGCTTAGTTGGTCACTTCACACTGTTCAAGCTTTGTGCCCCCATGGATCAAACATTCTTCTTCCTATGGTTAAGATATTGAAAGCTGAACTTCCCAACTCTGAGGTTTTACTATGTATCTATGGAGATCGATCAGTTGAGCAGCTGTGATCGATCCAGAACAGTCAATTAAGATGCTAGAATAGAATAATAGATTGGATAATTGTATAAATATATATAGAGAGAGATTCTTTGATGTAGGCTAACAACCGACACTGAAAGCTATCAAGTGATTCATTTAAATGATTAAACGTCGTTTGTACATTTAGAGTGATTAGTAGCTCATCAATCATTAATTTGTAAAAAAATTTAAGCGAAATATCAAATGGCTGTATCTATTTTTTAAAAAATTAAGTGGACGACCTTTGTGATTTGATTCCGAAAATATCTTTTTGATCTAGCTTTGTTATAATTGTTATTGATAACTAATAACGTATAGGACTACAAAAAAAAAAAAAAAAAAAAAAAAAAATTTAGAGACGAATAATTTTCGTCCCAAAATCGCAACAAGTTTGGCGACAAAAAACAAATTCGACCCAAATTAGAAACAAAATATGCAACAAAAACTTTAAGCCGTAAATTCCGAACAAAAATATTTCTGTCTCAAAATTCGTCCCAGATTCTGGGACAAATTTTTAATTCGTCTCATATTCTGGTAAGAATTCTGGATTCGTCCCCAAATCTGGGCAGATTTAAATAAATTAAAAAAAGGAAAATAATTCGGAGGGCCTAAAAATTAATCTAGAGATGTCGAAAATTTATGAAATAAGTTTCTATGGATTCCTAATTTTATCTTCATCATAAAAATATCCTCATCCCGAATTTTAACCTAATATATTTAGTTTTGTGATTTTTTAACCCCAAATTATGTCATATTCGTGTTTAACAAATCACGAAACTAAATATATTAGGTTAAAAATCGAGATTAGGATATTTTTATGATCACCGGAAAATTAGGAATCCATAGAAACTTATTTCATTCCGACATTCCTAGGTCAAATTTTTGTGCCTCCAAATGTGACCTAATTCATGTTTAAAAAAAATCACTACACTCAATATATTTTGCAACGAAATTTTTTTATAAATTCGTCCTGGAATTTGTCTCAGAATGCACTATTTTTTATAATGTAGTAGACCCAGTAGCAACGTATTTAGAGTAAGTTAAAATTTAAGATTTATATGGTATAGAAACTATTTAGTAGTTACGACAACATGTTTAAGATGAGTTTAGGATTATAAGGGCATCTACAGTGGTTAAAGTCCATTGAGAGATCCTTCGTTGCCACGTCCACACCACATCAAAAGTTAAAAACCTCATATCTTTTTTTCACTATTAAAAAACCTCTCAATAACTTTTTCATGGGTCCCACACTTTTCATTATATATAATTCTCATTTTTCCTTCATATTTTACATTATACACTATTACATTTTTATAAAATTTAAATTTATAAATTGCTAACATGAAATAACATTAATAATTAAAAAAAATACATAAATATTGCAGTGCATCAAATAAAAAGACATAAAATGTTAAACAACGGCTAAAAATTAACTATTATTCAACGGCATACAACGACTAATGTGTTAGCCGTTGTTCTCTCTCTCGTTTTTTTTTTTTTAACAATTATTAAAAAAATATTAAAAAATAAAATAAAAACATGAAGAAGTGGCTCGGTACCCACAGAGCTGCTTCTTCATGAAAAGGGAAAAACCTCCCTCCACTATGGGAGGGAGGTTCTTCCTTGCTACCATGTCGAAGTAGGAGCTCTGAAAAAACTCCCACTGTGGATGCTCTAATAACTATACACTAGTTTCTACAATCATTTTAAAATGATTTTAATAAAATTTAAATAAATTCTATCAAGTTGATAGATATTATTTAGATATAATAATAATTAAAGGTGTTAAATCATAAATCCTAAAGTTTAAATTCACTATAGTTACTGGTAGTTTTTATATATTGTAACAATAGATAATTTTTACTTAGTAATTTTTATGTATTGTAATAAATATTAGGCAGCTTCAAGATATTATAAATTTTAAATTTTAAATTCTACATGTTCATAGTATTTATTTGAAAGCTTCTGTAATAGCGTTGGGCGAAGGGATATTTCGGAATAAAAAAACAAGGTCCCTTTTATTTTCAAATTTTTGCCGTATAAATATTGAGGGAGAAATCAATAAATTGATTAAGCAACTCTTCTGAATCCGCTCGTCGTTGTTTAGACCAATGAGAAGCCCGGATTTCTGATCGGATGGTAAGAAATGAAATTGATGCTCTTCCCACGGATCGCCAACCCATCCGACAGCCCACGCTGCTCGCCGAGTCCCTCCTCTATAAATACAACCCAAATCGGCGTTCTTCGTATTCTATCGCTTGTTGCCCCAATTCGTTGAAGCGAGAGAGAGAGAGATCGATAATGTCGGGCCGCGGAAAGGGAGGAAAGGGGCTGGGAAAGGGCGGCGCCAAGCGCCACCGCAAGGTCCTCCGCGACAACATCCAGGGGATCACCAAGCCCGCGATCCGCCGACTGGCGAGGAGGGGCGGCGTCAAGCGTATCTCCGGCCTCATCTACGAGGAGACCCGCGGCGTCCTCAAGATCTTCCTCGAGAACGTCATCCGCGACGCAGTGACCTACACCGAGCACGCCCGTCGCAAGACCGTCACGGCCATGGACGTAGTCTACGCCCTCAAGCGCCAGGGCCGCACCCTCTACGGCTTCGGCGGCTAAACTTCATCGATGCCAGATGCTGCAAGGGATTAAAGGAAGCATCTTGTCAGATCGTCTATTGTATCCTAGGAAAATGAACCTCGAGTGTGCTTTTAGTTTTGTTCCGTCGAATGTTGATAGATGTGGTTTTCAACTTTTCCTTAGAAGCTAATGGAACTTTGGTTTGGCGTAGCAATCTAAAAACTCGCCTTTTTTTTAATTCGTTTTTTGCATCTCCGGATGGTGAATTGCTATGCAATTTACTGATCAAAATGAGCTTGCTTCGAATTTCTTCGAAGCGTCTTAGATTATACAGCTTAGATGACACCTTTGAGCACTCCAATTCCTTGCAGGATAAGTCAAGCAGAACAATCTTCTTTATCAATGTACAGTGATTCAGGGAACGCTATTCGATTGCTGTTCTTGAGCAATTTGAGTTGGTAAACTGTCATTGTGAAGTTGATGTGGGAGATGGAATAGGGTGCGTACCTACTTTGTTATCTTTAACACTGCGTTGTTGCACGAAAGATCGTTGTATGTAAAGAAAGAGAGCAAGATTCTTTACAAATCTGATATCCTAAAATCGGTTCTTCAAATTGATTATCGGTAAATGTGTTGTGCATTCTTATCATTTGAAAGATTGTAATGAGTAAATGTAGGTCAAAACAATCAAGATGCGCATCTGGTGTAGTGGTATCATAGTACCCTCCCACGGTACTGACCGGGGTTCGATTCCCCGGATGCGCACTTGTTTTTACTTAAAATTCTTATAATTTTGGGTTTTTACGTTTCAGTAATAAAATAGAATTGGTTTCGTTGAAACATCTAGAAAAACATGATAAATAAAAAAACAATTCTTTCTTCTGCCAATTAGTTTTTCTCCCAAAATTTTTTAAAAACTTTACTCCAATTTCACGAGGATTCTCTACGACAATCTAATATTACAATGATTCTTCTTTTAGTACGTGAGCTCAGTTCAAGTTGGTTTAACTTAGGGCATGATCCTCCTGAGCCCATTCCCAGACAATTTAGTGAAGATCATAAAATTTCATCATTTTCACTTTGTTACTCTCTTTTCTATTTTTTTTTCTTTATATTTGACTTCATCATCGAAGAGGTCAAGCTAAGACACATCTTAACTCCTTCTAACGTCTTTTCTTTTTAAATTTTTTCCATCATCATCAACAATCAACTCAACAAGAAACAACTCACAATAAGTTCAGGTGAAATCTTTTGACCCGTAATTTATAGATCAGAAGATGATTCACTATTTGTGATTGATGGATTATGATGGATCTCATCTATTTAAATGATGGGATTCATTGAAATGGATCAATTCGCAGAATGAATCATCCTCTCGTATGTAATTTACGGACCAAAAAATCTATGCTCCAATATGTCTACTTGCTAGAAGCTGACTCAACAAGAGATGATCTGCCATAAGCTAATCCGCTAGAACTGGACCCGCCATAAGTTAAGTCAACCAAGTAAGAGTCGACCTGCTAGATGTCAACCCGACATAAGTCAACTCAGAAAGAGACGACCCACATTAAGCTGACCTACCCCAAGTTGATCCGTTCAAGGGCCACTTAATTGAAGTCTATTCATCCCTTGATCTCGGACCAGATCATTTTGCATTACAAAAAAGTTATTTCACTCGAATCACAAAGATTGTTCTTTTGGCATATCAAAATCATTAATCTTTTTGGAACACGGAGTTGAAAAATCTATGGCACAACTACAGTCAAGCACAGTGACGTTCCTGGAGTATCAATGCAATCGAGCCAATTGATCTCCTCAAACACCAACAACATTGATGAAGGCAGTGACTTATTATCAACCATCGGTTCCACTCGTTTACTTTTATTTATACAAATAGTTTTAATTAAAGGACGAGTTTTACACATGTTTACTAATCAATCATATATTTAAAAATACTCCAATCAAACAAATCCTTAATTTGTCCTTTTAGGTGTGCAATTGCATAGATTCTCCAATCAATTCGATTCATTGAATGAACCTGGCTAATTAATCATAACCTAACGCTTAAATGAATTAATCAAATTCACAACTAATGCAATTAAATAAGCATTCTTTAATTCCCAATGCCACAATTCACAATCAACTCTTATATTTTTTAATCACTATTTAATTACTTCGATTTGATTTGGACATTCCACCGATTTATTTTCCATAATTTAATTGTACAAAATGTCAATTAATCTTGTCCTAGTATCTTAGATTAGAGTTAAGTTCTTTCCATTCTAAATGATAAGTCATTTAAAAAATATTATCCATGTGAAATTAATAAGTATGGAGAATTTTAAGCAACAATTTAACATGAATTAGAATCGAATTGATGTTAACACGTAGGAAACTATATATTTTTTTTGTTTCTTCAGTTGCAGCAAAGGTCTCCTACGATATATAAGGTAAGTAAATTACGCAGACTTTGCATGATAACCCTTTTGTATGGGGTATATATATATATATATATATATATGAAAAATCTCAAAGAAAATATTTAATGATAGACACATAATGGACTTATCAAAATGAAAATAATTATGTATGTTGATTTTTTTTCTTATATATATTGAGAATATTGTTTTTAGTTAAATTACATAAAATGGTTTTCAGTTTGGTTGTATTAAAGCATATTTTTTGATTATTAGGGTCAATTAACTGACACACTTTTAGAGGTTAATTTGCACAAACTTTAAAGAGATAATATATATATTCATACATTTTAAATGGTCACCCAATCAATGGACCATCTCACATGATGCATATGTGATTTTTTAAAGTGGAATGATAGACAAACTATTTGATTTCCTAGTTTGTGGAGAATAACGATTGAGTTTAAAGAAAAATAAATGAAAAGATTTCTTCAAAAGTAAACTTAGGAAAAATATAATGCATTTACGTTAACATAGTTGACTAAATTTTGAAAAAGATATAGAAAATACTATGACGATCATGTTTGAGCTAAAGTAAGATGAGCATCAAATTATGTTTTAATTAAAATATAGTCCACTGTTAAAACAATATTAGGTATTTTTTTTAAAAAAAAAATAAAAATAGATCCATTATCTTAACGACTTTTTTAGTACCGACCCCATAAATATAGAAGATGATAAATATAAATACACAGGCATTAGACCTATAGTAAAATAAATCACATGTCATCAGTTCTGATTATTACGTCAGATGTCATATATTTATCACTAGAATAAAATAAAAAAAATGCTCATAGCAAATATTCTATCAATTCAATATTTTTAAATTAATTATTATTACAAAAATTCATCGATTAATTTATCAAATTTGAAATTAGATAAATATACAAGAAATTATGAAAATAGTCATGTTGCTGTATCATGGGCACGAATTCGTGTGTCCTGAGGTTATAATACAGTGAAAGAGTGCTCGGTTTAATCTTTATCTACGGTATATTTCTAGAGTTTTTTTTTTAAAAATAGAATATATAAAAATTTAAAAAAAAAAATCTTAGATCATAATTTTAACTTTGCATGCAGTTCCTACATGTAAACTTTATTTTCATTCCCTACATGCAAAGTTTCATTTGCTTCAAATCCCTCATGCAAATTTCATTACCTAATTGTCCTTCAGATTTTGTAGGTACAAAAGTCCAAAAATAAATATAATTCCTGTTAAATTCAGCACTTTAAATTAGAATCCAGTATATTTTTATCAAAATTTAGCACTTTAAACTAGAATCCAGTATATTTCTATCAAAATTGGGCCCTCATATTTGTTAGGTATAAAAAAATCTAAAAATAAAAATAAATTCAGCACTTTAAATTAGATTTTAATATATTTTCTATCAAATTGAACATGACTTTTTCCCTACTTAATATAATTTCTTCTAAATTAAGCACAATTAAAAAAAATCTAATATATTCTCTATCCAATTGAGTATCATTTAAAAAAAATCTAATATATTTTTCATCTAATTGAAGTGGAAAAAAAGTTGTGCTCAATTTGATAAAAATGTACTGAATTTAAAAAAAATTATACTCATTTTTAAAGTTTTTATATATAAAAATATCAAAAATAATTAGATAAATTAGTGTCTATATATTTGACTAGGGAATAAAAATAAAGATTTTGATCAATAAAAATTACATACAAATTTATCCATATATAATCATATTAAGTACTTTTCAATGTATTATGGCGGCCAATGAAAATCCGATAATAAATATTAGAGACGGTGAATAAAGTTAAAGAAGTATTGTTTTTGAAAAATAAAATATTGGACTTGTGATATCTTGTGTGACAATTTAACCTTTTGCATTAAATGCTTCCTTTGCATTCCTTGGAAAGCAAAGCATCTCCTCAGGTTTTCTATGTAAACTGTATGAGAATCCATTAATGCCATTCCATCTCCCCCTCTCCTCCGCCTCCGCCTCATCTTCAGTTGCAGAGAAGAAGAAGAATGAGGCAGCTTTACACCCGAAGCCGAGGTCTCAGACGCCTCCTCTCCTCCATCGGAAGGCGTAGGAGCAAGGAAGAAAAGTGCAAGGAGGAGGACGCCTCCGCCTCCCCTGTTCCCGAGCCGCTCGACGAGAAACCGCCGGCCAAACCGAGCTGGAGATGCTTCTCCTACGAAGAAATCTACAAGGCAACCGACGGTTTCCACAAAGGTCAGTCTTTTAAAGTTCTCCGGCCATGTTCCGACCCGCATTGTTCTTCAAAATACGATCTTGGCTAGTGACTGCTGGGTTTCCGTCCGCAGATAACCTGGTGGGCAGAGGCGGGCACTCGGAGGTGTACCGGGGCGTGGCGGCGGATGGGCAGGCGATCGCCGTCAAGACTCTGATGCGGGATTCGTCGGACGAGCAGAGGGAGAAGGATTTCCTGACTGAGCTCGGCACCGTCGGCCACGTCCGCCACCCCAACGTCTCCTCCCTCCTCGGCTTCTGCATCGACCGCGACGAAGACCTCCACCTGATCTTCGAGTTCTCTTCTCGCGGCTCTGTCTCCTCCAATCTCCACGGTAACTTCAGCTCGAACCAAACACCACCCACGCGGCACGATCGACCTTCGATGGATCAAAAATCTGTCTTCTCGATGTACTTACAGATGAAAATTCACCGCCGATGCCTTGGAAACTGAGGTACAGCATAGCGTCCGGCGCCGCCAGGGGACTTCATTACCTGCACAAGCAATGCCGTAGAAGGATCATCCACAGAGACATCAAGGCCTCCAACATCCTCCTCACGACGAATTTCGAAGCTCAGGTAGCAACCGCTCGTCTCTTGCTCGCTGCTAAATCAACCATTAATGTCTTCTCCAGGCCAAACCCAAAAAGGAAATCCTCCGTCTCAGATTTCAGATTTCGGCCTCGCTAAATGGCTCCCCTCCCAGTGGACTTACCGCGCCGTCGGTCCGATCGAAGGCACATTCGGGTACACATCTGCAACTTCGAACTCAATTCCAGCTCAAATTAGCAATCCGATCAGATAAACAAAGTCGATGACGACATCCACAGGTGCTTAGCGCCGGAGTACTTCACGCACGGCATCGTAGACGAGAAGACCGACGTCTTCTCCTTTGGCGTGTTTCTGCTAGAGATCACATCGGGAAGGAAGCCGGTCGACGGCTGTCACAGAAGCTTGCTCAGCTGGGCGAGCGCCGCCAGCCCTTTTTCTTCTTCTGCTTTTTCTCATTTTTGATTAATTAACCAGCCGCTTTAATTTGCAGGCAAGGCCCTTCGTGAAGGATGATTCCACAATTCAAATGCTGGTCGATCCAAGATTGGCAGATGATTACGACGTGGAGCAGCTCAAAAGGCTCACCTTTTCAGCCGGCCTTTGCATCAGAGCTAATGCAGCTCTGCGACCTTCCATGACCGAGGTAAAATTTGCTACACTGATATGAGAAAGTAGGAAGCTTCACTGACTTTTGTCACTGCTTGTTTGCCTCTAGTCATCCCAAGCTTCCCTTGGTCCTCACAGATGACTGCCATTGTGTATATAAAAACCTATGTTGGTTTTGGCAGGTAATGGAGATCTTGGTAGGTGGCGAGATTTCACAAGATCGATGGAACATGCCTGAGGAAGAGGAGGAAGAGTTTTGGGGCTTCGATGATCTCGATGACGACGACAGTGATTGTCATACTGCATCTGCGAAGTCAACTGGAAGTTAGGGAACACAATTTTAGTAGTACTGATGTAGATAGTCATAGTTAGTAATGCTGTAAGGTTGATGCATTATCTTAATTTGAGTCGAGGCCTTCGATCACCAAATGCATGTCTGATTGCTGTAAAGAAGGAAGATTGAGGCTAGTGGAGCAGGATGTAGTAGTCTCTTTTGGATAGGAAAATAGGCTAAACAAGTGATACTAGTGAAGGCTAAATGATCAGTGGTGGTAGGTTTAAATGCCTACTCTGTCTGTTTGGAGAGAAAAGTTTACATATCTGCCACTTGGACATTAGTAGGAACTACTGCAAATTTCACATACAATTAACAACAAATCATAACAAGAGCACTAGTGTTCTTGCCAGTAGCTTGCCAGTAGCTGCAAGGGATTGAGAAAAGGTGATTCACTCATCCCTCATTGTCGATCCCATAGTGAAATAAATTGAGTAAATTATGGTAATTGAGTGGCCTCTCTAGGTGGAAGAGATTTTATTTTACAAGAGATTGTTTTCTTGGGATCCGATTCCTACTTTCACATGGTAATTTACGATCTAAGTACCAACTCGGCTATGCTCGTGGGGCAGTAGGTGATCAAACGTGACAAAACTGACTCGCTCACCCTAAATACCACTCACCGTCGGCTCCATTGTGAGTTGAAGAGAGTAAATCATGTTAATTGAGCGTCCTCGCTAGGTGGGAGAGATTTAAATTCCTAGGGGATTATTCCCTAGGGGATTCAATATCTATTCTCATGTGATAAACTGATAATCTATCATTCAAGTACTAACTCGGCTTTGCTTGCGGGGGTAACAGATGATTAAACATGTGGTAAAAGGTGACTCGTTCACCCTAAGTGCCCCTCATCGTCGACTCCACAACAAGATGAAGGGAGTAAATCATGATGATAGATATGCCTCTCTAGGTAGGAGGAATTTTATTCTCCAAGGAATTATTCTCTCAGGGATTTGATCTATGCTCTCATGTGACAATCTACCATCCTAGTACTAACTCGGTTATACCCATGGGAACAACAGATGATCAAATATGTGACAATCTACTACTTAAGTATCAACTCGGTTATGTTGATGGGATGGTAAGTGATTAAATATTGATGCAAAACGTGATAACGCTCATGCTGAGTGCCCCTCATCACCGATCTTATGGTGAAATGAATGGAGGTAAATATGACTGAGAGCCTCCCTAAGTGGGAGGGTTATTTGTTGCAGTTGCGACTCAAACTCTTACCCTTTGATGCAAGTCCACTTGGGTACCAACTCAGTATGCCGACCCTTAAGTAGGAGAGTTATTTACTATAGATGCGACTTGAACCCTTGCCCATTGATGCAAATTTATCACTTGGATACCAACTAAGTTATGCTCGGGGAGTACCAGGTGATCAAACATCGGAGAAAGATAATATCAACTAAGTTATGCCCAGGGAGCACCAGGTGATCATTGGAGAAGGTGAAGTTGTCACCTTAGCAACCCTTCCATGGTAGCCCCACACCTTTTGAGAGATGATAAATTACGGAGGACATTTGCTCTAGCACAATGGCCCTATGTATGGGAAAGTCAGATATCCAGTGAGACATTTTATATCCACTTAAAGTTGACTCTAAAATTTATTGGAATAATACTAAGTGATCAAACATATGTCAAAAAAGAGAATAACGCTCATATCAAACGGTTAAGCATCGTTGGCTTAGTTATACAACCAGATGATCAAACATTGTAGCATATGAGATGGTGATGATAGGCAATGCTGTGTCTATTTGTTGTTATTTTTTTTTCTAAAATTTGAAGTAATTTTGAGGTTTCAAAATCAGAGGACCTCGTAATTGCGAAACTAATGATATCTGAATCATACAAAGGACCACAAAATTCTAAGCTGTATGGATGGACCAAATGAATTCATCATTGTGTGTCTAAGTTGCCCTCTTAAAACTTGCAAAAATCTGATCTTCAGAACCTGCAAATAAATTTCAGTAACCGTCTTCATACATTAATTGGGTGGAGGACCAACAAATCTTAAATTCGAATATCATAACCAGAAACCAGTAGAAAAATTTAGGAACATGAATAACAATGTGAAATTAGAAACCTAGACGCAATGTTCACAGAAGAAAAAGTTATACCATGGGAAAGAACAGACCTGTTGCTGCTACTGCTGGTATATCATGTGAAATTAGAAACCTAGATGCAATATTCCTTTATTTGTTTGTATGAATGAAATAATATTACAAATGAAATACAGAAATATCTAAATGCTTAGTCATAGTTTACCTGTACATGGTAATGTATATATTACAGGAGCTTGTTGTTTATGTTACAACAAGTTGCTCTACTTAAATGAGTACAATTAGATTCACCGAAACTATATCAGCTTTAAAGCAATTTTTCCTTGCGTACATTTACTTACACAACTTGACAAAGGCATCAATACTCACCGTCTTCATAATCCTTCCTCCCAAAAACTCTTCGGATCGCAACACCTACAGCACCTAGCACTAGAAATGCAACGAAGATGTCAAAGCCACCACCCACACCTACTGCAATGCCTGGCCCTGGCGCAAAGAATGTGAAAGGTGACCAACCCCATCCACTGTAGAATGGAGCACCATAGCCATACCCGCAAAAAAACGGTGGTGCGATTGGGGGGTTGCCATAGATATTTGTCCTGAATAATGGCATCATCATTAGTCATTTCTGGTCCTTTAGTTGAAGTATCGTCGTGTTAATACCAAAGGTGATGTCTATTCTGCAGCAAAGTTTCTGTGGATACCCATATCAACGTACAAGGATACATGAAGTAAAGTCCGTGAAAACACAAAAGTACTAAGGAATAATCACATGTTATAGCTCATAGTCAAAGAGCAAATACAAATGTGATATCAGTGTGATATTCTGCCACATTACGTTACATATTCTCTATTTGGGGCAAAAGCAACAACAAGGTTAAACCTCTCCCAGTTGTGTTGTCATACAGTCTCGTACTTTTGCATAAAAATACCAACAACCAAGTCTCGGTGTTTCGTACTTTTGTATATTGGTGGAAAATCCTCTGGACCTGTCTAAATTATTTATCATTAGATCAAGCCACTCTTGGTTGACTACCCACTTATCAATGATGAGAAAATAATGATATTTTCCATATGATGTGCAAAAAAATAGACAGCTTTTGGGGCTAATTTGTCCTTGGTTCCAACTGTAATTCTCATAGTATCCTTAACTTGTGATCTCAGCCCCTAAACAGGAAATCTAAAGCAACGATCCCAAACTATTGCTGGGTCATTGTGAATTTGTGATTGTTCTAGAATGGTAAGTGGGGAAATTCTCAGTCTTGTGTGAGCTTTATGGATAAAGCTCATTTATAGGGATTCTCAGGAGTGCAGAACCTAAGGATCTTTGAAGCTATGTAACATCCTACCTCTTCTAGACAGCTATTCATGAACTCAATCGAGCTGCAGTTGTGAAACGAGCTTTTGCAGTCACATACAGAGGGTGTTTTCAATTTCTTTCTTGTCTATCATTTCATAACCAAATAAGTTCATCTCATTAACCCCATGTAAATGCAGTTTACTGTAAACCAATAGTAGTATATAAATAAAGTTTCTGAGCTCCGCTCAATTTCACTTCAAAAAAGAGCTTACTCGCACATAAATTATAGATGCTAATGACCAAGAACAGTCAAAGATGCACTAGAGCTGCTAGTAGTTCATAACCTAAATCCACCAAATTGGAGAATAGAGAATATACCAAGTGGACAATACTTGCAGAATCTAGTCAAAATTTCTGAGTAGTAGAGTAGTATATAGCCTGTAATACCATTGATTCTCAGTGAAATAATTCAACCAACATTCAATTGGCATAAAGGATCCCTCGACCAACTCAGGGAAATAGAAAAACAGCTTCTTTGCTGGGCGTAGACCTTGCAATTTAGCCAAAGCAAATAAAAAAACCACCTAGGGATTTCCAACGAGTCAGTCACTCTTCAATTACCTTGAGTTGTTAATCCGAAGGCCGGAAACCCTAGGAGCGACAGATCAGAAGGCCTGGCCGCCAACTCTGCCGCCAGACTTCGCAGCCGTCGCCACCATCGGATCCACACTACCCAGCGCAAGCATCCCAACCGCTAATGAGACCATCGCTAATTTCGCCAACTTCGCCAACTTTGCCTCGTTTTCCCCACTGCTCAGTAGAAGAAAAAGGAGTACAATAAGATTCACATCCAATTTGCTAAGCATCTCCAAGGATGGAAGACCTTGATGCGCCATCGCCGATGGAAGACCTGAAGGGCACCAGAAGGGTCCCGTGTAGCCTCTTGTAGTTGGGGAAAGGCGGGAGCAGGCTTCCAGTGAGGAAGGTACGAGGAGAGGATATTAAAGCCATGGATGGCTGAAGACTTCGGACTCTTGCCGCTGATAATGTAGAAGGGTTTAGGGCATCTATAACCTCTTCATATGAACTTTTTCGTTACCACCCTATGGGAGGGAGCTCCTTCCCACCTGCCAAGTTCACAATGGGAGCTCCCAAGAATTGTCCGAAGAGTCAATTCGCCCCCTCAGTGTCTCCGTCGATTTATCTTACGAAGAAATAAATCATGGAAGAACTAGACAATTGAATAATACATAAGAGAGAGAAAAGAGATTTTATTGTGAATTAAATTTTAATTTTATATTAAAAATTTCAAGACATTGTTATTGGTTTATATTGATTGATACGTATTAATGTTGTGAATAAATGTATGGGGAACGACTCTCTGTCACACATAGATTTATAGGAGATGTAAATTCAGGATTCAGATTACACTAAATCAAGTTGACTCATATGTGATCACGATATATACGTGTCAAATGCCAGATCATTTTTACTATAAGTTCAAATGCATAACTGATGTTAATAGCATATTCATAACCTCTCGGGTGAAATAACCGACTATGGTTAACATTTTGATCTGGATGGTAATGACCTTTAATCAACCATTTAACACCTCTAAAAGGTTGACGCTTTTATATAACGAGGTTAGATCTTGAGAAAAATGAAGAGAAGGGAAATGCAATAGCAAAATAGAGAATCCTCCACTTTTATTCTCCGTCTTTCTTCATTGCTGATTCATTTTGATCAGCAGTCATCCGATGATAGCACCTAAGTACATTCTCAGTTTGTCATGAACAATCAGTGTTAGATTGTGATAGTGGTTTCTTCGTGGTATCCTGAGAAATAGACACCTATTATAATCTTAAAGCAATGTTGGAGGATGACGAATCTATTTTAAGAAAATCGCATCAAACCTCAGTATCTTCTTTTTGGGTCTTGACAAATATCTCGGTTCCATGTCTTGGTGGACATTTCAGCCTTTGTTTTGGCAAACATCTCAATCTCTTATCTCAATCTCAGATCTTAGTAAGTCTTCCAAGCTACTCAATCATTTAGCTCATCTATCCTTGCTTGACGGTCTAAGATTATCTTCTTATATCACTCAACCAATAAATTAAAGTTGAATTTCCATTTCAATTTAATAATTTCTCCTCTATCTCCGATGTGAAAATTATCTAACAGTAATATGAGCAATCGATAAATTAAAATTGAATTCCGATTTCAATTCAATAATGATACGATGCATGATAGTGAGATCGGACAACAAACGTGGTCGGAAGTCAAGTCCACAGGGCGGTCAGAAGTCAAGCTCACGAGACAATCAAAAGTTAAGCTCACGTGGCGATCAGAAGTCAAGCCTACATGATGGTCGAAATCCGACCTACGTGGAGGTCAAAAGTTCGGCCTGCGTTGGGTTCAAAGGGCCAGATTACAGGATGGTCCTGGTCAGGCACAAGTGACATTCTGGAGTTAAGCCTATATGTCAAATAGGAACTCGGAAGGTAAGACCTACAGGTCAGGATTTATAGACTTGCGACACAGGATACACGGACCAAAACGTACAGGTCGGGATATGCAAACCAAGGATTACAGGGCAGAATTTATAGACTCGCGACACAGGATACACGGACCAAAGCGTATAGGTCGGGATATGCAAATCAAGAATTACAGGGCATGACTTGTAGATTTACGACATAGGATACATGGATCAAAGCGTACAGGTCGGGATATGCAAACCAAGGATTACGGGCCAGGACTTATATACTTGCGGCACAGGATACATGGACCAAAGCGTACAGATCGGGATATGCAAACCAAGGGTTACATGTCAGGACTTATAGATTTGTGGAATAGGATACATGGACCCAGGTGTACAGGTCGAGACACACAAACCAAGAATCGCAGAGCAGGATATGTGGACCAAAGACATACAGGTCGAGATATGTGGACTAGGGCTTACAGGCCGGGATCTACAAGACAAGATACGCAGAACAGGATACACGGACTAAAGACGTACAGGTCAGGATATGTGGACGAAGGCTTACAGGTCAGGGTAATATACGGAACATGGTCGTACATACGGGACGAGACTTAAGGAACGATAAGCAAAGACCTCGATTGGCAGGGCGGTAGACGCAGATCTGGACCTATTGAGATAGACTGAATATCAAATGTAGGGCGGGACATACAGATTTAGATTTGTGAGATAACAAACACAAGCCGGGGAATGTACCAGGGAAGGCAAGTCTGGGCATACGGGTCAAGATTTATAGGTACGAAGGGCCAGTCTAAGGTTAACATACCAGAGTGAACAGACACTATGCGACAATCAAGCTAGAGAATCGTAACAACCCGTCAGAGAATAATCACCACATGTCAGGGAATATGCTAACGGTCTGTGACTCGTTGCCTCCTGATTCCTCCTCAGACCTATAAAAAGATGTCACGTGTCATTCACCGTCAGACAAATCCTAACACCCGATATTCCCTGACACTCGTCCGACTCCAGAAACATCCACTGTCATATAAAAAGGGAGGTTTTGTCTCTACACAGGTACACTCACTCATCTTTTCATTCTCGTCTTTTACTTTTCGTCCTTTCACTGTGCTTTTGGGAAAAAAGTACCTGACTTGAGCGTCGGAGTACCTGAGCCAGAGACTTTTTCCCTGGTTCTTGGTCTCTAACACAGAGGGAGCTTGTCTGAGTGTGCGTAGAGCCCTCGCGTCATCGTCCCCGTCACCACCCCCGGCATCCGCTCGTAAGAACCCTTCCGGTAGGTGCAAGATCAACCAGGCGTCTCGACGACTTTCCGTCAATACCATCGACAGCGCAGTCAACCTCTGTCCGACTCAACTTTCGGACGGGATCAAATAATTTCTCCCCTATCTCACCGATATGAAAATTATCTATATACCGATCCTTCGTTATCGTTTATTCAAGAAATAGTTATAAAAAAAGATTATAAATTAAACAAATAAGATCGAAGAAAGAATCCAAAGCATTCAACACAGAACTGTACATGAATCATCACCACTCCAATTACATGTTTAATCAGCAGAGAGAAAGATAAGGAGAAGGAGAAGGCGGCCACAACCCTGATCTCTAAGTTGAATCCGTTGGCTCTTTGTCGGAGGTTGTCTCCGGGCTTTGACCAGGTTGACCTTCATCCTGCAGCGAGATGACCGTCTCGAATGCTCCGACCAGAGCCCTCACCTTGCTCTTCCTCTTCTCCAACAGTTTGCTCCAGGTCTCCTCGATCACGTCGTTGCTCACCTTCTCCTCTTTCTTCTTCGCCTGCAAGAACGTTGGCTTCTTAAACACCATCAGCGTCGGCGCCGCCTCCCCTCCGTTCTCATCTAGCGCCGCCCTCCTAGACTCTGCCCGCGCCGGCGCTGGAGCCTTTCTGGCATGATCTGCCTCGGCCTCAATCTTCTCCATAGTTGACTCTGCCGCCGGAGATACGTCGCTTCCAGTCTCCTCGACATCGACCGCGCGCGGTTCAGGCATCGTTAAATTCGCGCCTTCTGTTTCATCTCGGCGAGGCTGTTCGATGCTCTCATCAGCCGGCGGTTCCTCGTTGGAAATCTCAAGCACTCTGCTTCCGTCGAGATTTTGCTCCGGCGAACCGTGCTGCTCTGGTCGTTGAGATTCTAAGTTTATATTCTCTTCTTCGATGGCTTCGTCAGTCTCAGTGAGTACTGTTTCTTCCTTGGTTTCGGCTTTTCCCTCGACGATGCCATTGCACTCACCGGAGACATGGCTTTCCGAGGAAGTGACGACGAGATGAACTGGGTCAGTTGTAACCGACGGCTCCTCGATTGATGCTGCCCTTCGGGTAGCGTCGGCCACCGAAGTACTGGACACCTTTTGTCCGGCCACGACGTTTCTCGCCGGACTACGCACCTTCGCGGTCGATTGAGCCCCGCCAACGCCGGCCCTCGGAGCTCTGGTCGCTTTCTCCGATACGCTCCCTGGCCTTGAAGACGCTACAACCCGCGAAGCGGTGGAAGTGGCAGGTTTCGGCGTCTTGTCTTTGGCGGTCGCATTCGTCCTCGACGGCGATTTAAGAGGTTGGCGTGACGGCGACGGAGGCTTCTCCGCCGGCTTTCTAGCTGCACCCGGAGTACGCGATTTATTGGCGGCTGCGGGTACGGCTGCAGTTTGCGGTGGGGTACGGGTTCTCCCAACTTTGGCGGCGCTGTCGGTGGCGGATCGAATCAAAGGCTTGTGCTGCGGCGTAACAGTCGTCTCCCTCTGAGGCGAACCCAAGGCCGACGGTTTGGCTGCGCGCCGCCGGTGAATCTCATCGGGACTGGTTTGAGACGATGAGATCGACGTAGTCTTCTTCAGGTGAGCGCTTGCTCTCGAGGAAGCCATGCCAAGTCAACTACTGTAGGATCGAAATATATTCCGAAAAATTACTCGGATTTGCAACGCAAAAAATCGAAAACTTTCCGTAACAAACAAATCAATTAGAATAATTTAAAGAAAAAGTAAAGAAGAAGACGATAAGATATATATCATCAACAATTCTTTAAAAAAAAAAATCTCTCCACAGAATCTATCAGTAAATCAATAAATTAGAGGAATATCATAATCTTTGCACCTGGAGAGAAACGATGATGAATCCATGATCCTCGAAGCGAAAGGGGATTTTTAATTTGCAGATTGTTCGTTAGTTTTGTTGTGGGCGAGAAGGAGGAGAGAAAAAGTCGGGCGGGCTGTTTCCAACGCCAATCTGTTCAACGATCGAGGGGATCGGACCGGGTCAACGTTGGACTTTTAGTTTTTCTCGCATAGAAAAAAAAGTGGTTGACTTCACTCTCTGCGCCAAGTTAATTATTATTTTAAAAATAATATTTAATATTTATAATTCTGATTTGTTAATGATTTTTATATAAAGGGTAAAACGGTCATTTGAAACTTTTAGGAGTATTTTTTTAAGAAACAGCAAACTATGGGGGCGATTTTGTCTAACTAATATTTTTCCCGAAAAAGTTAAATTTATCTCGATCTCTTCCGCTACGAACATCCTTCGTGGGCCCCCGAAACCCTCCGGCGCTGAGTTCCTGAGTCGAGTACATGGGCGACGACCAGGGAAAGCCCTCCGCCGTGATAAGAGACGGCGAGGTCTCCGGCGTGCTTCCGGAGGCCAGCGCCTTCTCTGTACACTACCCGGGATACCCTTCCTCCACCGAGCGCGCCATCGAGACCCTTGGTGGCCTCGCCGAGATTGCTAAGGTATTTACTTCGCTTAAAGCTTCGATCTTGAGAGGTCTGCATTTCTATACTTCGCCGGTTGTAGATGTGCTTTCCTTGCCATTAGGCGCGGAGCTCGGAAACTTCTAATTTGGAGCTTCGCTTTCGCCCCGAGGACCCCTACTCTCACCCGACCTTCGGCGAGATTCGTGCATCGACGAGTCTGCTCCTCAGGATCAGGAAGACTAGGGGCGAGGAACAATCGCACTCCAGCGGGGCAGGAGAAGGCGGGCCCGTAGTGGAACCGACGGGAGAAGAGAGTCTTTCGGCAGAGATTGTTTCACGGGTGAATCGTGCTTATACTTTTGAAGGTGGGTCTTGCCTCTAGTTCAGCCGTTTATTTATCTCTGGAAAGGACAAGTTTTGTTTGCTTTTTTTTTCTTCTGGTATTTATGCTTAATATCTGGGTGGTGCTGCAGGAATGATAGATTACCAGTATGTTATCGGCGTTCATGCTGCTGAAGCAAGAGGAAAGAAGCGACCTTGGACGTCTGATGAAGAACCAGAACTAGGTAATGCTAATTGATCTTCTTGAATTTAACTTATCATACATACAATTAGATATCGTTTTCCCTCTATCCAAATTAACTCTTTGTTGCTAATTCCTATAGTCTAGTAGTTGACCATTCATTTTTTTTTAATACAGAACAGGATGGTATTGTTGACATGGATGGAACAGGTGTGATGATGTTAGTTCCACCACTATTTTCACTGAAAGACAGGCCAGAAAATATAGTGTAAGATAGTCTTCTTGTAATTATGTATCACTTACCCTCGTTCTTTATTGACAAAGAAGTATTTGCTAGCTTACTCATTTCTGTATTCCTGTCCCATATGAGGCTCTGTATATGACTACTAGGACAAGTTGCAATTAGCTACTATCATTCTTTGCGGCTAACAGTTTTCTTTCATGATTTAGCTATATTAATGGCATAGAACATGGATGGATAACTTTCCATGTATTTAAATTTGATTTTTGATTTATCAAAATTCATGCAAATATCTCCTAATGATGTTGTACCCAGCATTTGGTTTGCTAAAAAAGAACATAAATTGTTTTTTTTTTGTATGGAACTGCATGTTATTGTTTTTGTTTTATTCTTGCAGTTTTTCCTTTAAGAACCATTTTTAATTTCTTATATACTGTATATCCTAACCATTGACTTGCTCCTACTTCACATGCTATTTGACGCCAGAACTAATTCTTTTGCAGTTAATGCTATCTCATTCTATTTTTTTTCGTGATGGCATCTCTAGCACCCAATGCTTATATATTTATGGAGTTAGATATCCTAGCTTATATCTACTCTATAATGATGCAGGCTTAACCCACCAGCAAAATTGTTCTCCAAGAGCATTCAAAAGGGAGTCATGGAACATAAGTGGGAGGTACCTTCCCTTGGATTTCAGTGCCAAACCATATTTAGTGTTTATATACATATACACATCATTATTGACTGTTCACATTTCATTATTCATGCAAATCTCACTTTTGCAATGCTATCCAAAATCCTTGATGACTGATATTAGCATTCATGCACAATCGTGCATCACTCCATAAGGACATATAAGAAAAGACCATTTGAAACACTATAGCATGTCTGAATGAGACTTATGGTTTAATTGTGTTGACTCTCAGGTCCAGTGATACCTGATGAGAAAACTTTTCTGTGAATGATATAATAAATTTGTGCATGCTTAATTTCACTAATCATCTCCGAATGGAGTGCAATGAAAACCCTGAAGAATAGGGAAATAGCAAGCACCCTCTTTCATTTTTACATAACAATGCTGTCAACAATGTTGTCAAGGGGGGCCAAGTAGTCCACGATCAACATATACAAAATATCCTATACTTTTTTTTGTCTTTTCATGACAATAGAATGAATAGATAGAATCATGAGATTGCGCAAAAGGGTACAAAAAAAAAAGTTTATTGGTTGTTTTTGTTGGGGTCAAAATTGATGTGACTTTCAAATTGATTAAACACTTCAAGTTGTGGCTTATGAATCCTTGAACATCCTTTCTGATTTTTTCTTTGATTGTTTCTTAACCATCACATATTCTACTAAAGGTTTACTGAAGCTTGTTTTATACTTCTGTGGTATTATCTTCCAAATTGTAGCTTTCCATGGTTTTTTTACCCCACATATTAGTCTGACTTTGATCTTCCATGCCTTATGCATATATCTCTTTGTTATTAAATGTGTTTTCTTATTTTTGCAGATGTACATTGAGCCCTGTCTTGCAATCCCTTTTGAAATAGAAAATATCCTTTTGGACATTTGCCTCTTTATGTTACATAGGAACTTGTATGGCAATTCACCTTCTTGTGTTTTCTATTAAACTGAATTTGACTTGAGAATACTTGTTAGCAATCATTTTGTTGGAGCCTACATGTGGTTAGTAAAAAGCATTTTCTTTTTAGTCATTGTTATTAGATAAATAGATTCTTGACTAGGCAAGACAGGTCATCCTATAGAAGAAGACAATATATTTGCTTTTAAGGCCTGTGTTTACAATGCTTGCTTATTTGTGATCGCTTGATTACCTATTTATTTGGTGTTTCTTCAGCTTGAAATGATCTTTGAATAAGTTTCCATATCCAGTGTACCATTTGCTTGGATATGCTTTAACATACAAATCCTGATCCTGATCTCGATTTGGCAAACCATGAGTGAACAGAATGTGCCTTTAATTCTAGTTCGTTTTCAACTTCACGGAGTCACTAGATGAAATTTGATAACAAATATGGTTCTGAACTGAAACTCAAGAGACCTTTTAATACATCTGTATAGTGATGTGGATATTGACATTCCAAAGCTGAAGTTAAGGATAATTAGCTTCTGTGATTGTACATGTTTAGATCATCTGACTTATTGGTGGCAACAAGTCATGCGCTGACCTCGGGCGCCCCACACGACCAGTCCCACAGTCATTCGTAGAGACTTTTTTTTTGTCTTTTGAACAGTGACCATTGCATAGGAACCTTGTTAGGAATTGACCTCTAGACCTCTTGGAGTCTTGGTGGCAATGCCCCATGCAGTAATCATCTCTCCGTTTTGTGGAGACTAGACCATCTAACTTATTGCTTTTATTTGATCTATCTCTTCAAAGTTGGGGATTTTGTTAGTCAAAATACTTCCCATGATTTCCATTGCATTCTTTCCTTTTCTTTTTGTCATCCTTAAGGTTCATAAAAATTCCTAAATTGTTTAACTGGGAAGATCACATTTCAAAAGACACAATTGAATGGGAGTGCCAGTTTGCTGTATCAAATCTTTTCAAAGAGAAACCAATATGGCCTAGATGGTCACTTTATGAGCGCCTACGGCATGATGGCCATCAGGTTTCTGCAAACCATCTGAAAAGGTATTTCTTTTCTTGTTTTCTAAAACATTCTTCACAATAGACTAGAATTATTGAGATGGCAAGATGATTCTCATATGGCTCAGTTTAAAATTACAGTTTATCTTGTGCTCGTTGTGTACGATGCTTTATATTTTGCTGTTATATTTTCATTATGATATGTGATTATGACATTTTTTTAGCATTTTGTTCATGATTTCTTGATATTCTCAGGCTTCTCTTTAGAGCTGGATACTACTTCTCTACTGGACCATTTGGACGTTTCTGGATCAGAAAAGGATATGATCCTCGCATTGATCCTGAGTCACGGATGTAAGAAACATTCCTTTTTCCCTTAATTTATGCTTTTTTCTTTCCATGAGGATACAAAAGACTTTATACTGTGTTCTATAAACTAACTGATAATTTCAACATCATATAATATACCTTTTGTACTTCTCAACTACTTGTCAGACATGAAAAATTCTTGCTAGTTTGTGGATGGAAAAAAATATCGTATGCAATAGCTACTATTACAGCATGTATCTACTTTTAACTTTGTGTATTCATGTCATTCATAAGCATAGTGCAGTAGGTTGATTGGAATTGTAATAGTTTTTTTTTCAAGGCTTTTTGATATGCCTGTCAATCTCATGTTCTTTCTTTTAATATGGTTTTGGTATTATCCTTGCTATTAGCTATCATTTCATGTGATGCTACATGGAATTCTCTCTTATCCATGTACATATCTTAATCTTTGAACTACGACTCTCAAGTGGTAATCTGTGAGCTTGATTTTAATTTTTTCATCTTGTTACAGGCCTTTTGTTTGGATGTCAAGTCATTTGTTACACTACATGATTGTTGTTAATTATTTGCAGTTTGCCCTTTTCCTCGCTGTTGTTCATTGTGATTAAGAAGACAATTTACCTTTTCTCCTATTTTTGATCCCGTCTTCAGAATCTTCTGAATTATGTGATGTGCATTTATTGCCCTAAGAATTAATGATAAGTTGCAATACTCGTCATACACACGAACTTGCCCTTCTGTTTGATAAAGGCCTTGTTATGGATATATTTTTTTACATGTGTCTAGTGAATGTCGCGGTATCCCCGCGAAGTAGTTGTTTCCTTATATGGATTTGTTAAATGAACTTCAAAGGGCATCTAGTTAACTAATTAACAGTGTTGTAAGTCTATTTTTTTTCTTCTTCTGAATTTATTTTTTCTATTGCCTTTCTTGTTCATCTGCTGGATATTCTTCTCATTTGTCAATATGTCATATTCCTTTCAACAGATTCCAGAAGGTTGATTTTCGAGTGCCTCTGCAATTAAGATGTTCTGAGATTACGAGTTCAAAAGCTGAGTGAGTTTTATCTGTCCATGCTGGATTTTCTCTAACTACTGTTATGATTTATTGCAATTATATTAATTTTACTTGAGAGAAGCATGATAGATCTCCCTAGTTCAGTGGTTAAGGTAGTGGAATCTCCATAATTCATGGATATTCTGATTTTTTGGAGATTGGTAGCTGCTGTTCAAAAATGAGATTTTGAGAGGAAGCTGAATTTGCAACATCCTAGAATAATTGTAGAACAAGTAAAAAAAGTTTCATAAAATTCAGGATTAAATCATTGTTGAAACAGCATCTTCTGCTGAAATAGTCAATTTTTGGATGAAGTTTATTCAGCATCATCAGACTACCATTATATCAATTTGTAACTTTGTATATAGCTAAGTAGTCCATATCTGCTAGAAAGGACACTTTTTTTCTATGATCAAGCTTACTTCAACTTTCTATATCTAATTGAACATTCTAGCAGCTTCAAGCTTGCTAGCTGAAGTGTTTACCAAGTCCAATTTTAACAAATTATTTGGGTTAGTACAATACTTTTCAAATTGCCCCGTAGGATGTTTCCTAACAGATCTCAACTTTGTAAAATCCCACAACTAGTAAAACAATAATCAAAGTTGGTTTTATATCCATGGTCTTCCTAGCAGTCAAAGCAACGACTTATTCATGTAAAGATACATATGCATCTGAATGCGTACCTGTACCTCGATAAGTTGTTGATTTTTCTTCTTGTTGGTTAGTGAAAAAAAATTTCCCTATACTTTATAATTTGGTAGGATTGAACATGCACCAAATCCGACACAGAAAGAGCTTTGCCACTTTCAAGTATGGCCTTCTAAGACTTTCACTTGCTTGCAACTCGCGGAACTAGATGATGACTATATTCAGCAAGAAATAAGAAAGCCTACACAACAGAAAACATGTACAGTAAGTTTTGTCCTCTGTTTTTTTTTGTAAGTTAATGTTTGTGGATATATCATTAATGATCATTGTTAAATTATTCTTGAGATGGCAAGTTTGGTAATCATCCTTTAGAGTTCAAGTAAAATTCATGCTAGCCTCTTCAAAAGAAAACTTGTATTTGGAAAAGGTGTATCTAGTAAAAACATTACAGAACTCAAATATTATCATGTAATTATTATTTATAAACATCAGGATTTTGGAGTGTAACTGATGAATCATGTAACTGATATTTGATGAACTTACTAGTCGGATTTGAATTAATCCTCTTCCTCCACTGTGTATGTGATTAGCAAATGATGGTATATTTATGGTTTTGTCCAGTTAGAACAAGTTTGAAACTTCAATTAAGGAGACAATTGCAGAAACTAAGGTTTTTAATTAATCAGAACTAAGGTTAAATATATGAAATGTAAATTTAGAAATTAATAAATGAAAAAAAATGATGTTTGCACTAGACAGATTTTAACATCTAAAATTCTTCTTCTAGAAACTTTCTACTGGACATCTAAAAGAATGTTTTTTTACCTTTTTTTTTTGTTTTGTTTTTGTGCAGGATGAATCAGGTTGGTTTTTAGGTTCAATTCTAAGAATCCTGAGATTACATGTGAGTCTCCAGTACCTGTCGGTATGTCCAAATAAAGCTGCAGCAGCGGAGTTGATAAATTATACACGTGAACTTCTAGCAAAGTGCAAGACTGGACTTTCGATCAGAAAAAAGAAGCCTAAAGTTGCAAAAGAGGATCAACTTGTAGAGAAAGGTTTGCCTTTTATTACATTGAGGCCTTATTGAATTGATCACTTTATTTTCTGGTGGAATATTGTAATCTATGTTATTACTTACAGATACCAATTGCTTGGCTGAGGTGAGATCTACCCCATGTAATGATCAAGGGCATGCAAATCAGGATGCTCTGGAGAATATTTATACCGACAATGAAGAGGAGGAAGAATTCGATGGATATGAATCACCAACCCTGGTATATCATTATCTTTGGTTTTTCCGTGTACTTGTGATTATGATCGTTTATTACGCTAATTATCTGTGTGAAATTTCTGGCTATAGGCACGCGAAGGTGGCATCTTCCCTGATAATGGTATCGCTCTATCCCCTAAGACTAAAGTCTTTTACTTCTAATTCTGATTTACTACACCTAATACTGATCATCTTCATCTTCTCCCGCCAAAATCTACCTAAAACTTGCATGTTCAACAGTTTGAATCTAGTAACTATGATTGAAACTAGACGCTTCTCATTCAAATATATGATCCGTAGTCGTAGTGGTGTATTTCTCTATGTTATGGATACAAATAATTTTGCTATAATTGGGAGTTCCTATATATTAAACAGATGAAATGGGAGAGGAAGTACCAAATGCTTACTTGGAGGAGCTCTTGCGGGGTTTTCCATTTAACAAAAGAACTGAGTATCAACAGCCCGACAAAGTCCTAGGTGCCGACGGCGGCAGCGATGACGAATACCAGATATTTGAACAAGACAGTGATGACAATGAAGATCTATTTGCTGACTAGGGGGTTTCTCTCTTCTTACAACACCACCGTGTAATTACTTAGCTTCTCTTCTTTCATTCAAAAACAATCATATTGGTTTTTCTTTGTATCACATATAATGTTTATTCTAATCCAAAGCTGAAATTAGAGACAATCCTTATGCAAAATTGTGATCGGTTTTTAAGTTGTTTTTTCGGCAATTTATTAAACCATGTGAGCAAGTTTTTATTATTATTCATTTCACATACTCGATCGCATAGTTTCAAAATACTTAAATCGCAGTGTATTTTCAAAATACCCTTTCTTTTGTTCTTTAGGTTTTGATCTTGGAGTGATTTGGAGTTCTTTTAACTTAAAAAGGTCAAAAATATGCACCGAAAGGGGGGACTTTCTCTAATTGTACCTCTCGCATTTTTCTTTTTCTTCTATTATCGAACCACTGGGCTGATTTAGATAGAGTGGGTTCGTTGGGAAAATTTTCGATGGTGTGATCTTACGGATATGGAGAGAGGTACATATAAATACACGAAAATGGAGCTGTTGTCGCAGTCGCCAATTTTGTTCGCCTGGAGGCTGCGCACATTGTTGCGGGTAATTGCTACTCCATGCAACCTCTTCAGGCGCTTTGCTACTCTTGCCCAGCGATTTCAGGCAACGCTGCAACATTGTTCTCTATGCAACGACATGGAGAAGGTGTTCGGCATAATGTCAGAACCAAATACTACTCATATTGGCATAAGACTGCTCCATCGGTCTCCGCGCCTCGTGTTTGACAGATATTTATCGCACTACTCGAGCTTTTCAGAATGCTATCCTCTTGTTAAAATCCCCATTTGAAAATGCTTCCACACTTAACAATCGACGAAGTTCGTCATCCCAATGGTCACCCATCAAAAACCCAACGAATCATGGTTTCTAGATCTTCATTAGCTTGGAAGACTTAGGAAGAATTTGGCAGGAAGCATCCTCTTCATTGGTAGTTCTGATGTAGCTAATAGTTCATTGCTTCTCAAAAATCAAGCATGGTCAATGGTACCCAATTTGAAGATATTATGTCTTGCTTCAAGTTACATCACATTTGTTTTTGTCTGAAATTGATTGAAATTGATGAAAATATACTGCTAATGAGGTGGACTACGTTGGTTGCAAGGGGACCTTGAAGTGGGAGAGTCTAAAGTTTCAAGTTAGCCGGCCAAGTCATAGAAGACAAGGGGAGAAGGAAATTTTAATAGACGGGTCAGGGATGAGTCTCGGTGCAGTCATTTCGATACTCAAGTTAGTTCGAGGCTAAATCCAAATAACCGTGAAAACAGTGATAATGAATAGTAAAAACGTTGAAGAGCTTACCTACGTGTGGAGAATGGACTCCTTATATAGTACCTTTATCCTTGGCCCATGTAACAAGGCATCTCATCATGATAATGTAACTCCTAATGTAATTTGTCTTATCCTCATGCCTAATGGTACATAGTAGTTCCATCATAGGGATGGTATAGATGTATCCAGTATGGGTTGCAAAGATATATTTCATGGATTTTTTGACAAACTCTTTCGTGGCATTAAATGAGACAATGGACTGATGGACTAAACGGATTAACAGGTCTTTAGTTGATATTATTTAGTAGTGCACACGTGTCGCTTAAGAGAAAGCCTTGTGTGCCCGAAAATGAGAAATTTGAATTTGGATTGGGTCTTCAAAGGCTTTGAGGTCTTAATGGGCCTCCGATGATGTTTCTTCGGCGGAGTCAACCTTGTTGGAGTCCGATCAAACCTGGTGCACCACCATATCTGATCGACTTTGGGCGGATGAGCGTTCGTGAGGTTTTTGTAGGGAGGTAAGTCTTTTAACAGACTTAGAGCGATGTTTGATGACTCAACTACCCAATAGGTCTTAATCGCTTGAAGGCTTAGGGAATCTATTTTGTGGCACGTCCGATCGACTCTAGAGAGCTATGCCTCTTAAATGTTCGATTGGAACCATCCGATCGGTAATGTCAAGAGAAACTTCTCGTGTGCTCATCAGGGGACTTGGGATGCTTGGCTACCTATGTTGGGCTTCGTGGTCATTACAAATGTCTACTTGGCTTCATCCGATTGAGCTCTAGGGAACCATGCCCCTACTCCTTCTGAGGGTTTGGCTTGTCCCTGCGATTAATGTCATTTCACTATCCGTACTCTAAATCGTCATACTTGAGTCTTGAAAAGGGGTGTGCCATATGTCATAAATGTGAGGTAAGGCACACACAAGTATTTATAGTAGTAATGATTATGTCATCCCATCCTTAATAAATGCCATTAGAAATCTTTCGACACGTGGACAACGTATGCAAAAAGTGATATATTTGAAGCGACAGATAATTGTTGGGATTCGAAGCAACGATCGAATATTGGGCTTCAACGACTGTGATCTCATCTAATCTGGCTGCTTTAGACAGGTTACAGCTTCAGCTTATCACATCATAGTCCAAGTTGAAGTAGGAGAGCATACAGAGGCGATGCACATTGTCTGATTTAGATAAAAAGACTGTGGAAGCTAAGGTTTTAACCTCCAAACTTAACAAGCTCACCCTAACCCATGAGTCTGAGCTAGCGAGTAAAATAGTCAAGCTGACGACCAAAAAGGCTAAGCTGGCTTCTCTTAAAGCCGAGATGGAAAGTTATAAGATTGGGGAGGCCGAGCGTTGGGAAGCCAAGAGAGTGGAATACCTTTGGTCCTAGGACTTCAACAGGCATTTGAGCCAAAGAATAATAAAGATGTTTTGATTTGACATGGAAGGCACCCTCAAGCAGTTGAGAGAGGTTGGTCATCTCACTATCGAGCTCTCGCTAAAGTTTTCCAGCCTTCAGAAAATTTACGATGACATCCTTTACGATGTCTTCCCCGATTTCTCTTAGTACCTAATTATAAAAACATTCTTTCTTTTTTATTGTAAAAATGTAATGAACTTTGCCTTTACAACTTAGTTTGTTTTTGGTAACTCATATTTTTGTTATGCGTTTATTTTGATGTTGCACCCGCTGGAGTGTTTGCCAAGTATAATGATGATAATATTAGATGAGAGCCTTATGCGAATCACTTAGTGAGGGTACAGACGAATTCCCTATTGTGCGTCTAGGCATGAATGCCAACTGACTATCTTAGTGAGAATGCTGGCTTCAGCCAACCAACACTTTGCAGTAGGGTTGAGTCCGTGTTCTCCAGCTTTAGCATAGAGTGAGTGGATGAATATCTTAAGGCTGAGCAATCGGCTTAGCATTTTGATGTCGAGCATGCGACTAAGAGTGAATTATGATCAATTTTCCAGGTATAACTATGATAATCGATCGAGCGCTCAGATGCTGTAGAGTCGAACGAGTAGGGACACTGAACTGGCGGCTGAATACCATTCTTATAAAGGCACGTGGGACGATGCTTGCAACTCGTTGAGAAATGGTCCTTTGGCCTATAGGCGTAAATGCCTGAGATAAACATATGACCATATAGTCATTAGGTGTGGGGGACCCCTCTTATAACTTGACCCTAAGGCACAAGAGTCTACAATTTGATCCTACTAGATGGTCGTTAGGCACGAGGTACCTCGCTTATAACTTGGCCCTAAGGCATAAGAGTCTGGAATTTGAACCGATCGGATGTTCATTAGGCATGGGGAACCCTGTTTATAACTTGGCCCTAAGGTACAAGAGTTTGGAATTTGAATTGACCGGATGGTCGTTAGGCACGGGGAACCCCGTTTATAACTTGACCATAAGGCATAAGAGTCTGGGACATTATTCGACCGAATGATCATTAGGCATGGGGAACCCCACTTATAACTTGGCTCTAAAGTACAAAAGCTTAGAATTTAATTCAACTGGATGGTCGTTAAGCATAGGGAATCCCACTTATAACTTGACCCTAAGCTACAAAAGTCTGGAATTTGATTTGATCGAATGGTCGTTAGGCACAGGGAACCCCACTTATAACTTGACCCTAAGTCACAAGAGTATGGAATTTGATTCGACCGGATGATTGTTAAGCATGGGGAACTCCACTTATAACTTGACCTAAGACATAAGAGTCTGAGATATTATTTGACTAGATGGTCGTTAGGCATGGGGAACCCCATTTATAATTTGGTCCTAAGGCATAAGAATTTGTAATTTGATCTGATCGGATGGTCGTTAGACACGAGAAACCCCACTTATAACTTGTCCCTAAGGCACAAGAGTTTGGGACATTATCCGACTGGATGGTCGTTAGGCATGGAAAACCCCGCATATAATTTGGCCATAAGGCACAAGAGTCTGGGACATTATTTGATCAGATGGTCATTAGGTACGGGGAACCCCTCTTATAACTTAGCCGTAAGACACAAGAGTCTGGAACTTGATCGACTAGATGATCGCTAGGCACAAGGAACCCCACTTATAACTTGATCCTAAGGTACAAGTCTAGAATTTATTCAACCGAATGGTCGTTAGGCATGGGGAAGCCCGCTTATAACTTGGCCATAAGGTATAAAGAGTCTGAGACTTTATCTCTTTGAGTGAAGTTGGCCTACATTCTCATTAAGCACAAATACTCAACAAGATATATATTTAGTATAAGTATACCCTTAAGTTCGATAGGGCTGAAGATGATTGACACTTTATGGTTAGTCCAAGTTTTTCCAGTTGACATCCTAGAGATTATAAGCACCCGAAGCAAGCTTCTAGATGATTTTGTACAGTCCGCCCCATTGAGGTTCCTGTTTGCTAATGTCTCCAACTAGCATGATTCTCTTTCACACTAAATCGTCAACTTGAAAGAATCCAGGGATGACTAATTTTATATCATCCTTTAACGATACACCATCAGTCGGGCAACTACTTTTTCTCTGCTTTCACTGACCAGATCTAGTTCCATGAGACATCGACCAGAGTTGCCTTCGTCATATAGTCGTCGCTAATCAGACTCCTGGCCAACCTCTACTGGGACCACCGCCTCTCCCTCATAAATGAGATGGAAAAGGGTTATACCTATACTTTTATGAGGAGTAGTGCGATAAGTCCACAAAACACTAGGAAGATCGCTTACCCAACTTCCCCCTACATGATCAAGCTTGACTTTAAGGCTTCTGATGATCTTATTATTGGTAACTTCTGTCTGACCATTACTTTGAGGATATTTTACAAAAGTGAAAACTTACACAATACCATATTTTGAGCACCACTCTTGAATCCTCCACCCTTATAATTGCCTTTCATTCTATGAAACAAGTTTATGAGGGATTCCATATCAGTAGAGGATATTTTGCCATGGAAACTTGATGGCCATCTTCTGTATAATTTTTGCTAAGGCTTCGCCACCACACACTTAGACAAATAGTCCACAACAACTAGCAGGAATCTTTTCTGCGCTGACACAATTGGGAATGACCTTACAATATCCACCCACTTTTAGTTGAAAGGGCAAGAAATGATTGAAGTCTTCAAATGCTCTGTAGGACGGTGTAAAATATTTTGATGTTTTTGACATGATAAGAAGGTAGCCACAAGCTTTGTCGAGTTAGTCTGTAGAGTGGGCCAAAAATATCTGGCTAGCAAGATCTTTTGAGCGAGCGATCGATCTTCAGTGTGACTCCCGCAAGAACCTTGATGAACCTCTTATAGAACATACTGCACATCTCCGGTCTAAGACATTTAAGCAAGGATGAGAGAAAACCCTTTTGTATAAATGATCTCCTATCATGGTGAACCAACCAGCTTTCTTTCTGATCATTCTTTCTTGCTCCAGATTAGTTGGTGTGATTCCCTATTGAAAGAAGTAGATTAATGGAGCTCTCCAATTATCTTTTAACTCTATACTTGTTTGCCGATCGATATGAGCTATCAACAATATTTGCTTTGCTGATTTATCCAGCACCCAATGAATCAAGGAGCCAAACAACTTTTCTAACTCATTAGCCTTTTGATTCTCCACCCAGGAAATCTCTTGAAGTGTTACTTCCTAGAATCCCGCCTTCAATCTTTCGAAGGCTTCCACATACATCTTTAGTCGCTCACTATTGATCTCAAAATTACCAACTAATTGTTGAGTTACCAACTAAGAATCTAAGTGTATCAAAACACGAGATGCTCCTATATATTTGGTAGCTTGCAGTCTGGCTATCAAAGACTCATATTCTACTTCGTTATTATTGACTCAATAGTTGAGTTAAATGGGCAACTACACTTGGTCTTCTCAGGGTGATATTATGAGAATTCCCACACCACTACCCTGTGAGTGGATAATCCATCCACATAAATTTTCTAAATTTTTTCAGGCTCTGGGCATTGTATTTCAGTTATAAAATCTGCCAAGGCTTGAGCCTTGATGACCTTTTGGGGTTGATATTGTATATCGTATTCATTTAATTTCGTGGTCCACTTGATTAATTGTCTCGATACTTTCGGGTTAATAAGCACTTTGCCAAGAATGCTATTGGTTAATGCGATGATAGGATGAGAGAGAAAATAAGGTCATAGACTTCGGGCTACCAAAACTAATGCTAACTTCTCTTGAGCGGTATAGCGATATTCAATATCTTTCAATAAATGACTTAAAAAGTATACTACTGTTGCTCGTTATTCTCTTGTCTCACTAAGATAAATCCAACAATCCCATCTGTAGTGGGCAATTATACCCATAGTGGTTCTCCAACCACAAGCTTATCAAGGATAGACAGATTTGATAAATAGTCTTTAAGTTCCTCTAGAGCTTTGTCACACTCTGCATTCCATTGAAATTTTATGGCTTGGTGAAGTATCTTGAAAAATGGGAGGCACCGATTGGATGATCTTGAAATAACCCAGGATAATGTAGTGATTCGTCTAGTCAATTGTTGCTTCCTTCAGATTGCGATACGGAGCCATGTTATGAAGGGTCTGTACTTTATTTGGGTTGGCCTCGATCCCTCACTCGATCACCACATAGCCAAGTAAACGACCACTTTTGACTCTAAATAAGCATTTGTTAGGGTTCAATTTGAGCCCGTACTTCCATATAGTGTTGCATGTCTCATCAATATCTGCCGCTAGATCTATTAATCGGTAGGATTTAATTAAGATGTCATTAACATAGACCTCCATGTTTCTTCTGATTTGATCTCGAAAGACTTTATTCATGAGCCGTTAATAGGTGGCCATTGTATTTTTTTAGTCCAAACAACATAACAATATGACAATAAGTTCCGTTGGCAGTGATGAAGCTAAACTTTTCTTAATCCTCTCTGGTGAACGACACCTGGTGATAACCTTGATAAGTGCGTATCATGCATATTAACTCACATCTGGAGGTTGAATCCACCATTTGATTGATGTGGGGTAAAGTATAATAATTCTTTGGGCATACTTTGTTTAGGTCTCAGAAATCAACGCAGACATGCCATTTATTTTTGGGCTTGGATACCAACACCATGTTGGCTAGCTAAACCAGGAATTGCATCTCCCGAATGTGACTTGCTTCTAACAGCTTGTCGACTTCCACTCGGATAATCTTATTCTGATAAGCACCGAAGTCCCTTTTCTTTTACTTAACTGGATGAGCATCCAAGATGAATGGAGTTTGTGTTTCATCATGGTTGGTGATATACCCATGATTTCCGGTGGTGTCCAAGTGAATACATCATTGTTGTATGTCAAATTGTGACCAGCTCCTTTTTTGAGTTCTGGGGGCAGGTCAGCTGCTATCCGAGTTATGACATTCGATCGGTTTAGGCAGATCTACACTTCTTTTTTTCTCCTGAAGTGGGGCTAGAGGTGTATCATGTATCGAATGTACCCCTGCTCGCTGGATCTTGTGGCTTTGTATGCTTTGATTTTGATGATATCCATATAACATCTACGTGTTACTAGTTGGTCTCCTTTTGCTTCGGCTACTATATCGTCTATCAGAAACTTGATCTTCTAGAAAAAGGTGGAAACGATCGCGTGGAACTCATTTAATGTTAGCCTTCTTAAGATAACATTATACATAAAAGGCATGCCCACCACTATGAATGTGGATCGTCGAGTCCTCATTAGGGGCTCCTCCTCGAGAGAAATAACAAGCCTGATTTGCCTGAATGGCTGTACCACATTACCAGTAAATTCGTATAACGATGTTACCATGGGCTAGAGTTCATCTCTATTGATCTACAATTGGTCAAACGTCTTCTTGATGATGACATTCACAGAGCTACTTATGTCAAAAAGAGTCTAGTATACATTAAAATTAGCAATAACAACTTTGATGATCAAGACATCATCATGGGGCACTTCTACCCCCTCCAGATTTCTAGGACCAAAACTAATGTCCGGATCTTTGTCTACAACCCACTTCATGAATTTCTAGTCGACGCCCGTGGGGCTTTCTTGTCCTACTAGAGTCCCCGTCGGTTGGACCATCCACTATTATGCCAACATCTCCTCGAGCGGTGTTGCCATAATTTTCTTCTCATTGAGTCTGAGAGCACTCAACCTCGGCTATAGGGAGGGCAGGGGTCGAACTATTTGTTGATACAGTCTGACCTGGCTGTTGTTTTGATGTTGACACTGATTTAAGTTTGTATCAGACATTAATTAAACTCAGACTGATTGATAATCAAGGTTGATCATGAGGAGAGGAAAAGTCCAAGTACGGATATTTGGCACGCAAAAGTCAGAGAGGGCTCGGTAGCTCGTTCTCTGGACCGGACGAAGTCGGAGAGGGCTCGGCAGCTCGGTCTCCGGACTAGGTCAGAGAGGGCTCGGTAGCTCGTTCTCTGGACCAGACGAAGTCGGAGAGGGCTCGGCAGCTCGGTCTCCGGACTAGGTCAGAGAAGGCTCGGTAGCTCGTTCTCTGGACCAGACGAAGTCGGAGAGGGCTCGGCAGCTCGTTCTCCGGACTAGGTCAGAGAGGGCTCGGTAGCTCGTTCTCAGGACCAGGAAGATGTTAGGGTTTAGGGCTGGGAGGCTCTAAAACTAACACAGAGAGCTATGGATCGGTCTGTAGACCGATCCAATGAAACTCTGATTGTCTGGATCGGTCCACAGACCAATCCAGTGATACTTAAGTCACCTGATCGGTCTCGTGACCGATCAGGAACCACACAGAAAGTTTCTGTGGGTTATCTGATCGGTCTACAGACCGATCAGAAAGAAGCGATCAGAAACGCTGGGACTCAAAGCGAGAGGGTGGATCGGTCTGTGGACCGATCCACACATAGGCTGATCGGTCCACAGACCGATCAGACTCTTCCCGGACCGATCAAGCCATGGATCGGTCTGCTGACCGATCCACAGCGATGTCATTTGTATTCTGCTGTCTTTCTGCAACTTCTGATTTCTCTGAACTAACGATCTGCTGTGAGCTTTTTAAGTTACAGGTTGCAGGTATCATGACGATGCTTGAATTCAAATTAAGGTCTATCAGAGGAATAAGACAAAATGATTTTTCTACTGAGCTTGGCTGCAAATGGTGCATTTGAAGCATCAACGGATACTGGCGATCTGGGTATGTTCTGGCTGCAATCAGCTTGACTCCTTGGCATTGGTTCGAGCTCAGAAGACACCAGTGAAGACTATGGATGGTATTGGTGTGAGTTCAGAGGACCAGATGAGGAGGAGGAGTGATTGGCGACGTATGAGTTGATTGCAGTGATTCGATACAGGTTGCAGCGATTCTATGCAGTTTGCAGTGATTCGATGCAGGCAAACGCAGTGAAGAAAGCAGAGAAATAAGAAGGAGAAAGAAGAGAGGTTGGAGTAATGTTTTTGCATTGCAAACTCTCTGTCGTCAATTAAGCAAGAGTGCCGTGTGGAGTTCTTGGCTGAGGATCCGCTTCTTTAAGCTCTGCTTTCATTGTGGCTGTAAGTTAATTGTGCATTCATTGTAGCCACCAAATTTTGTAAGTCTTGTGCTTCATTTAAATCCTTTTGAGACTTTGTGGAGAGGTTTCTCCACCGAGAAGGAGAAATACTTAGCCGGAATCTGTCTGGGGGTTGATCTACCGAAAGATCAAGGGATCGTCCACCTTACGGACACGCCGAGGAGTAGGGGCAAGTTATCCCCGAACCTCGTACATCATTGTGTTAGTGGTGGTTAGTTTTCTTCCTTGTATTAGTTTGTTTTTGCTTATTTCCGCTGTGCTAACAAAGTTCTGGAAGAAAATTTGTGTAAGTTTGCGAAGAGGCTATTCACAACCCCCTCTCTAGCCATCCGAAGGTTCTAACAAGTGGTATCAGAGCTTGGCGCTCTTCATCCGGACTAACACCCTAAAGAGCAAGAAGATGGCTATGAAGGAAGGCTTTAGCTCCAATCGTCCACCCTACTTCGACGGAGCGGATTTCCAATATTGGAAGAGCCGCATGGAGTATTACCTCAAGACCGACATCTCCATGTGGTTCTCGGTCAAGGAAGGGTTCACACCTCCAAAGGACGAAGAAGGTAAGGAACTAGACTCGTCAAGGTGGCCCGCCGAGCAAACCCGCAAAGGACAAGCCGATGCCAAGGCAGTGGTAACCCTACAATGTGGGCTAGCCAAAGATCAGCTTGTCAAGGTAGGTCCATTCGTAAGTGCAAAAGATTTGTGGAGCAAGCTCATCAAGCTCCAAGAAGGAACCTGAGACTCTCGGATCGCCAAGAGAGACTTGTTCCTAAACCAACTACAAAACCTCACCATGAAGGAGAACGAAACGGTAAGTGAACTACACGGAAGGTTCAAAGAGATCCTCAATGGTCTTCATTCCGTGGATGAACGCGTAGAGAATCGCGATCTCGTAAGGTATGCACTCAAAGCTTTTCCAAGGAATGCCTTGTGGTCATCTATGGTAGATGCCTACAAGGTTTCCAAGGACCTTTCAATTGTTAAGTTAGATGAATTTTTCTGTGAAATGGAACTTCATGAACTTGCTAACAAAGGTCAAAAAGAGAAAGGTATTGCCTTAGTTGCAGGAGAAAAGAGCAAGGATGGAAGAAGGAAGAAAGAAAAGAAGAAGGAGAAAGAGATCCCTACATCCTCATCCTCCTCCGAGTCCGATGATGAAGGTGGATCATCATCAAGCGAGATGGCCAACTTTGTAAGGAGGATCATGAGAAGAAGCCGGAGATACAAAGGGAAAGGTAAATCTGTTGATCAAAATATTGATAAGACTAACGTTACTTGTTATGAGTGTAGCAAGAAAGGACACTATCGGAGCGAGTATCCGAAACTCAAGAAGAAGGAAGAAAGGGCCAAGAAGAAGAAAGCCCTCAAAGCTTCTTGGGACGAATCCTCCTCAAGCTCATCGGAGGAAGAGAAGGAGAAGAGCACACGTCAACTAGCGCTCATGGCAAGGGAGGAACCTGATTCCGGAAGTGATGGTGACACAAGTGACACGTCAGCCGCGGCTTCATCATCTTCGGATGATGAAGAGGTAACTTCGCCTCATTTAGAAAAGTGTTATAGAACTATTACTCATTTATCTACTTTGCTCAAGAAATCAAAAACAGAAATTAAATCACTAAAAGTTGAAGTAGAAAAATTGAAGGCTCTTAGGGAAGATGAGGTCGATGACCTACATCAAGAGCTTCTTGAGGATGAAAACAAGGCCTTAAAGAGTGAAGTTGAGAAACTCAAGAAAATGCTTGAGAAATTCTCAACTAGCTCTAAGACCTTAGACATGATTCTAAATGCCCAAAGGGCGGTCTACAACAAAGCCGGGTTAGGATATCAACCCAAAGAGTCTAGTTTCATTTCACTAGTGTCTAGAACCCAATTTCATAGATCACATGCTTCTAGGGTTCATGAGACTAGGAAGGGTGTGACCAAGGCATGGGTTCCTAGGTCTTTCATTGTAGATGCATTAGGTCCCAAGATTTGGGTACCTAAAACATCTATCTTTCGTGTCTTGTAGGCATTTGTCGAGGGGGAGCATCTATCAACTTGGTTTGTTGATAGTGTTAGGACCGAAAAGTAGCTAGAGGGGGGGTGAATAGCTTCGCGTGTGCTCGTCGTGTTTCGTTGCTTGTTTCTTCAAAGTGATGCGTAGCGGAATACAAAGAAACAAACTACAACAATGCTAACAATAGGATTTTACTTGGTATCCACCTCACAAGAGGTGACTAGTCCAAGGATCCACGCACACACACACACACCTCCACTAATAAACACTCATTTTCGGTAACTACCGAAGGCGGAGAAGCCCTACAAGACTCTCAATACAAGTAGAAGAAAGGGTAGTAAAGAATAAGCAAAAGCTTACAAGAGATGCAGTAAAAACCCTAGCTTCTTCTTCTTCTCGTTGCAACTCGCCTCTTGACTTGGATGAACCTCCAAGAACCTTCAAGAACTGGCGGTGAGGAGCTTAGAGAGTGCTGGGGAGGAGCTGTGTTGAATCTGGAATAAATCGGTGAAGTGCTGCCGAAGGAAATGAACGCCTGCGGCTTAAATCGACGCTAACGGTCGAATCCCGATCGATTGGAATGCTCCCAATTGATCGGGGAGGCTTTGGATCGATCCACGGATCGATCCAGAGCACCTCTGTGCTCTGGAAAACTTCTGGATCGATCCACGGATCGATCCAGCGCTTATCGCGCGAAGCAGCAGCGTCCCAATCGATCCACTGATTGATTGGGACCTCTGGATCGATCCACGGATCGATCCAAAGGGGTTCTGTTCGCGGGGACTCACCGGATCGATCGGTGGAATGATCCAGATCTTCTGGATCGATCCACTGATCGATCCAGATCTGCTGGATCGATCCACGGATCGATCCAAACCTGCTGGATCAATCCACAGATCAATCCAAACCTGCTGGATCAATCCACGGATCAATCCAAACCTGCTGGATCAATCCAGATCTTGGTTTTTGCCCAAAACCAAGCCCAAAGCCCCCTAAACCAACATCTAGTCAACCATGACTTGTTGGTACATAAGACCTAGCATCTGGTCACCCTTGACCAGCTAGGACTCTCTCACCAAGTGTCTGGTCAATCCCTTTGACCCACTTGGACTTTTCTCTTCTTGCCAAGTATCCGGTCACTCCCTAAGACCTACTTGGACTTTTCTTTCTCGTGCCAAGTATCCGGTCAATCCCTTTGACCTACTTGGACTCTCACCAGATGTCTGGTCAACCTTGACCCATCTAGATTTCTCTTGCCTGGCTTCACTCACCAGGACTTTCCCAATTGCCTAGCTTCACTCACTAGGTCTTTCACCTGGCTTCACTCACCAGGATTTTTCTCCTGCCTAGCTTCACTCACTAGGACTTCCCAATTGCCTAGCTTCACTCACTAGGTCTTTCACCTGGCTTCACTCACCAGGATTTTCCTCCCGCCTAACTTCCCAGTCAAGTATCCGGTCATCCTTGACCTACTTGACTCTTCTTCAATCAACCTTGCATTGTCAAACATCGAAATCCAAACCAAGACTCAAGCTTGGTCAACCAGGTCAACCTTGACCTGAGGAATGTTGCACCAACAATCTCCCCCTTTTTGATGTTTGACAATACCAACACTATCACTTACAATACCACATGTAAGTTAGGCTAATCCCATAGCCTAAACCTTCTTCATGCCACTAGGTAATGAATACATAAGTTAAGCCCTTCATTCTCCCCCTAAGAGGGCAAACTCCATCTAGGTGATAAAAGCCTAACTTACTCCCTTTCATTCTCCCCCTATTGGCACACATCAAACCATGCCCCATTTTTGGGCACACATCAACAGATTCACTTGTTGAAAACTCTCCCCCTGAAGAGTTGCTCATCGTCGTTCACAACTTCACTCGTTGTGATCAGCACGATAATGAAGGTCCCATACCCTTCATTAACCTTAACCCTACATTCTCCCCCAATGTAGGTAAATGCCCATCCTTGAGCATTATCCACTTGAAACCACTTGAACAATGAGGATATCCACTCCCCATTAAAGTTCAAACGCTCAACCTTGAGCATGTTCTTAACGGAAGGTTAACCACCTTCCAAGATTCATGAAAAAATAATTTTTATGTCTTTAAAGAGTCCCTCCCCATAAAGACATGGTGGTAACTTCTGTCATTGCACCAACAATGACTCGGAATCCCTAAAACTTTAGGAAACCCAATTTTAGAAGTTTTGAGGTTCAAATATTCAAAATTTGAAACAACCCTCAACCTAAACTTCAACTTAGCCTTCCTTAACCAATCCATCCTTGTTTTTCACACGAAAACACCCTTTTTATGTATACAAATGTATTTTCAGGAGTTTGGAATGGTTACCTAGACTAAAATAGGTTGAAAATTCTGAAAATAAGCTTTCCCAGCCAACATCAGCATCTTCAATCGATTGGAGTTGGGTTCCAATCGATTGAACCCTGCTGAATCGATCCACTGATCGATTCAGTCTTCTTGGATCGATCGGCTGATCGATCCAGCGAGCTTCTGCTCGCGAGAAATGCCTTCTCAATCGATCGGCTGATCGATTGAGGCACTCCAATCGATCCACTGATCGATTGGAGGCCTGAAATTGCTGAAATTCAATTTCAGCCAATTTCAGAAACCCCTAGAAAATTCTACAAAATTCCAAAAATCGTAAAAATTTGTGTAGACATTATTTAGGGTATAATTTATCATGGAAAAATAGTTTTCTATGAAAATATATCATATTTTCAAAGATTGACACAAACTTGAGAACTTGCAAAAACTTTAGTGTTTTCTTCAAGTTTGTGTCTAACTATTCAATGGTGATTACTATCAAAAGATAGCCTTCACCAAGGTTTTCCAAAATTATTTTAAAAACATTTTCAAAACCAATATCCCACCATGTTCCTTGGGCTTAATGCACATGACTTGTACATTAGCTTTCCCAATGATGGGAAAACACATAACTATGTGTTTTGATGAACTTAAAACTCGAGGAAATGCACTAACTCAGCATGTTGAGTTTTGTTCATCTTCCTAACATCTCACTTGTATCTATTGTGCATAAAACACATACAAGTCATCTTATAGGTCTTTGTGAGATGTTAATTTTGGTTTTGCTCTAACCTAGGGTTCATGCATATTTATCTAGGCATCTTGTGGATATTGACCATCCACCTAGGATGTCATTTGGTATGCCACTTGATGATAACTGCCATTTATCCTTAATTTTAAGGAAATAACATAATGCATGATAATGTTATGACATACATCAAAAAGAAATAATTTTCAGAAGAAAATTTCCTATAACTACATGATGTATGTATGTCATGACATGGTATTTTTGAGTTTTTCATAATAAGTCATGAATGCACAAATAAAACATGATGTCATGGCATATAATGGGCAACCAAACATGGCAATATTTTGCATAATTAAAATATACCTAGATTATCTATCTAAGTATCCTTAACCCTTAGCTAATCCTAAAGTATAAACCCTAGATTGCCCAATTTCCTTAGGAAAATGCCTAAACCTAACTTGACATTTCTTTAATCTCTTGAATTAATTATGCCAATTAAAAATTTAAAACATTCCTCAAATGTTGGCATATTTCATTTTCCCATAAGAGTAATCACTTTAAATTAAGGCTTAGATTTGCCTTAAATTCCTAAGACAATACCAAAGTCCCAATTTGGTATTTCTTAACACTTGATTTCTTGTGCCATTTAAAGTCATCTCAAATTTCTTCCTTTATAGCACATTTTACTCTTTCCAAGAGTAACAATAAATCCATTTCATTTTCAAAGGTTAACAAAAACCTTGAAAATGCTCCTTGAGTGTCAATTTCTTCAAAGTTGGGTTAACTACCCTTCTTCTCAGAGTTGACACTCTCTAACCCATCTATGGGATAGAGAAAATGCTCCTAGGAACCCAAAACCTATTGGTGCTCCTTGGATGCTCTAGGTATTCACTAGGGATAACTTCCCTAGATACCTTCCTAGTGACCTTGTTTGGTTTCTTAGAAGTCTTGGTCACTTTTTCTAGGTCAACTCTAGGGATTGCTTCCCTTGTAACCTTCTTTGTGACTTTCTTAGACTTCTTAGAAGTCTTAGTCACATTTGTTGTAAAAATACTCTTAGGGATAACTTCCCTTGTATTTTTGGCTTGACCACTAGACCTAGGGTTGGTTCCATAACTATATGGAACCCTATGGTAAGAGATTACATCCTTCTTAGCCTTTGGTTTGTATCCCAAACCCCTATGGCCATTAGATGACCTTTGTGCTCCTAGACCTAGGCTATGCTCATTTTGCCCTTTTAGGATATTTTCCATCCTTTTTAGGGTCTTTTCCATTTTATCAAGCCTTGACCTCAAGACTTGATTTTCTATCACTAAGTCCTTAGTTTTTGGTTTTTCATTAAATTTATGAGCATTTTTATTTCTAGGCTTGTAGCTAAGGTCCTTAGTGTGATTGCCTAGATTTTTATCTACCTTTCTAATCCTAGGTGTGGTAGTTTTAGCATGGTAAGCTACATTATTTTCCTTAATTTTACCATGCTCTCTATTCTTATGGTAAATAGCATTAAAATGATATAAGTTAGAACTAGCATGCTTTTTACCATAATGTAAAGGGGCAGGCTCAATAAAAGTTACCTTCCTTTTTACCTTAGAGGCTCCCCCTTGACTTGAGCTTCCTCCTTGAGCCTTGACCATCTTCTTCCCCTTAGGGCATTGACTCCGGTAATGCCCCTTTTGATTGCAAGAGAAGCACACAATGTGCTCCTTGCTCTTCTTTGTTCCGGGGATGGTCTCCTTTGGCTTCTCCTTGCCCTTAGGTGCCACTTGGCCCTTCTTCTTGGCCAATTTAGGGCACTTGCTTTTGTAGTGCCCATGTTCCCTACATTCAAAACATATAATATGATTCTTATTATTAATTGAACTATTTATACCTTCTTGTGTAGGGGTGGCACTTGCTCCTCCATTTGATATGAATGTAGAGGCTTCCTCTTGACCCGAAATCGATTTCCCTCCAATTGATTTATCTTGACTTGTGGAGGTGGAAGCTTCTTCATCCTCTTCTTCTCTTGACCCGGATGTAGAGGATTCTCCTTCTTCTTGATCCGGTGTCACCAAGAGTTGCTCCCCCTCAATCCTAGAGGTGGAGGCTTCACCTTCTTCTTCATCCTCTTGTACATGAAACAAGGAATATGCTCCTTCCTTGCTCTTTTGATTACACTCCCTTGAGAATGAAGCTTCTTGGATTTCCTCTTCTTCGGAAGTTGAGCATCTCTCAACTTCGGAGTCCTCCTCTTGATCTTGCTCCAATGAGTCACTCTCTTTGGATTCTTCTTGGTTAGGTACAGTGGAGGGGATCTCATGAGCCTTTTCCAATTTGCTCCATAGCTCTTTGGCATCTTCAACTTCTCCAATTTTCTCCAAGATGTTGCTCGGCAATAGATTGGCCAAAAGCTTGGTCACTTTGTCATTGGCCTCACATCTTTGGATTTGTTCTTGGCTCCATTTGCTCCTTTTGAGAATTTTGCCCTTTGAATTCCTTGGAGCCTTAAAACCTTCCATTAGAGCAAACCATTGCTCTATCTCCATCATCAAGAAATTTTCAATTCTTGATCTCCAAGAATCGAAGCTTGTGGATGTGTATGGTGGAGCCACCCTCGTGTCGAATCCGAGCCCATCTCGGAATTCCATTGTAGAAGTTGAGCTTTTGAATTTCTTTGACTTTGACAATTTTGCTTCAACTTCTTCACCCTCTAGCTCTTCTTGTTATGCTTGACCCTTCCGGCGATGATTCCGGTGAAGAGTGGCCTCGCTCTGATACCACTTGTTAGGACCGAAAAGTAGCTAGAGGGGGGGGGGTGAATAACTTCGCGTGTGCTCATCATGCTTCGTTGTTTGTTTCTTCAAAGTGATGCGCAGCGGAATACAAAGAAACAAACTACAACAATGCTAACAATAGGATTTTACTTGGTATCCACCTCACAAGAGGTGACTAGTCCAAGGATCCACGCACACACACACACCTCCACTAATAAACACTCCTTTTCGGTAACTACCGAAGGCGGAGAAGCCCTACAAGACTCTCAATACAAGTAGAAGAAAGGGTAGTAAAGAATAAGCAAAAGCTTACAAGAGATGCAGTAAAAACCCTAGCTTCTTCTTCTTCTCGTTGCAACTCGCCTCTTGACTTGGATGAACCTCCAAGAACCTTCAAGAACTGGCGGTGAGGAGCTTAGAGAGTGCTGGGGAGGAGCTGTGTTGAATCTGGAATAAATCGGTGAAGTGCTGCCGAAGGAAATGAACGCCTGCAGCTTAAATCGACGCTAACGGTCGAATCCCGATCGATTGGAATGCTCCCAATCGATCGGGGAGGCTTTGGATCGATCCACGGATCGATCCAGAGCGCCTATGTAATCCACGGATCGATCCAGCGCTTATCGCGCGAAGCAGCAGCGTCCCAATCGATCCACTGATTGATTGGGACCTCTGGATCGATCCAAGGATCGATCCAAAGGGGTTCTGTTCGCGGGGACTCACCGGATCGATCGGTGGAACGATCCAGATCTTCTGGATCGATCCACTGATCGATCCAGATCTTCTGGATCGATCCACTGATCGATCCAGATCTGCTGGATCGATCCATGGATCGATCCAAACCTGCTGGATCAATCCACAGATCAATCCAAACCTGCTGGATCAATCCACGGATCAATCCAAACCTGCTGGATCAATCCAGATCTTGGTTTTTGCCCAAAACCAAGCCCAAAGCCCCCTAAACCAACATCTAGTCAACCATGACTTGTTGGTACATAAGACCTAGCATCTGGTCACCCTTGACCAGCTAGGACTCTCTCACCAAGTGTCTGGTCAATCCCTTTGACCCACTTGGACTTTTCTCTTCTTGCCAAGTATCCGGTCACTCCCTAAGACCTACTTGGACTTTTCTTTCTCGTGCCAAGTATCCGGTCAATTCCTTTGACCTACTTGGACTCTCACCAGATGTCTGGTCAACCTTGACCCATCTGGATTTCTCTTGCCTGGCTTCACTCACCAGGACTTTCCCAATTGCCTAGCTTCACTCACTAGGTCTTTCACCTGGCTTCACTCACCAGGATTTTTCTCCTGCCTAGCTTCACTCACTAGGACTTCCCAATTGCCTAGCTTCACTCACTAGGTCTTTCACCTGGCTTCACTCACCAGGATTTTCCTCCTGCCTAACATCCCAGTTAGGACTTCCCAGTCAAGTATCCGGTCATCCTTGACCTACTTGACTCTTCTTCAATCAACCTTGCATTGTCAAACATCGAAATCCAAACCAAGACTCAAGCTTGGTCAACCAGGTCAACCTTGACCTGAGGAATGTTGCACCAACAGATAGTGGATGCTCCAAGCACATGACCGGGGACAAGTCACTCTTTACTACCATTCAAAACAAAAATAGAGGTAATGTGTCTTTTGGTAATAATGGTAGTATTAAGGTTATAGGAGTTGGAGATATTCAAATATCTGAATGTCTCCAAATCAAAAAAGTCCTTCTAGTCAAGGGGATGAAATTTAATCTCCTAAGTGTCAGCCAATTGTGTGATACGGGTTACACAATTGAGTTTCACTCAAGTCAATGTCTGGTCAAACACATTGACACACTTGACATGGTACTAGTAGGCACAAGAGTAGATAACATCTATCAAGTATCGTTTAAAAGTGCTACTAATGCTTCTGCTAAGTGTTTCATGTCAAAAGAAGAAGAATCGTGGCTTTGGCATAGGAGGTTGGCCCATGTAAACATGAAGAACATTCGAAAGCTGGTCAACAAAGGATTAGTGCGAGGACTACCAAGCATCAAGTACCAAAAGTCAAAACTATGTGATGCATGTCAAAAGGGTAAGCAAACAAAAGCGCCTCATAAAGGTAAGAGCATTGTAAGTACATCTACTGCTTTAGATTTATTGCATATGGGCTTGTTTGATTGCAGTAATGTTATTTCATTAAATGGAAGTAGATATTGCTTAGTAATCATTGATGATTTTACTAGATTTACATGGACTTTCTTTTTGAAAAATAAGGACCAAACCATAGATATTTTTATTTCCTTTTGTAGAAGAACTGAAAATGAAAAATCAACAACAATTAAAACAATTAGAAGTGATCATGGTGGAGAATTTCAAAACCATAGATTTTTGGAATTTTGTCAAGAAAAAGGATATATGCATGAATTCTCTACTCCAAGGACCCCACAACAAAATGGGGTTGTGGAGAGAAAGAACCGAGTCTTACAAGAGGCTGCACGAAGCATGCTCAATGAGTACTCATTACCAAGCTACTTATGGGCTGAAGCGGTAAATACCGCTTGCTATGTGCAAAATCGAGTCTTGATACATAGGTTTTTAGGAAAGACCCCCCATGAACTTTGGTTTGGGAAACCCCCTACAATTAAACATCTTAGGGTGTTTGGTTGTAAGGTGTTTATCTTGAACACCAAGGATCATCTTGGAAAGTTCACGGCTAAGGCTGACGAAGGGATACTAGTCGGGTACTCTCTAACCAGCAAAGCCTATCGAGTCTACAACAATATGACTAAATTGATTGAAGAGTCCTCTGATGTAGCATTTGAAGAAATCCCTAAGTCAAATGATCAATCAAGGGATGTAGGAGAAATTCAATTTGAACTTAGAAATCTAAGTTTAAATGATCAAAACATAGAAAGAGTCGAAGTTGACTCCGATGACGATGAGCAAAGGCAAGAGAGAGCTCAGTCTGATCCTTTACCTGATACTGAGCCCTTTCCTGTGTCTAGTGAGATCACTCATGAGGCACTGTCAACACCAAGGCAATCTAGGGTAGCCTCTAGTCATCCCCAAGACCAGATTGTGGGAGACATTCAACAAGGGGTTAGGACTAGGTCATTCTTTAGAAATGAGTCTAATGAGGTCGCCTTGATCTCAGAAATCGAACCAAAATTAGTTGATGAGGCATTGCACGATCCTGATTGGATCATAGCTATGCAAGATGAGTTAGGTCAATTTGAAAGGAGCCAAGTGTGGGACTTAGTTCCTAGACCTAAGAAGACCACCATTATTGGAACCAAATGGGTCTTCAAAAATAAGTTAAACCAAAAGGGAGAAGTAGTTAGAAACAAGGCAAGACTTGTAGCCAAGGGCTATAGTCAAGTCGAAGGCCTCGATTATGATGAGACTTACGCTCCCGTGGCTCGATTAGAATCCATTCGCTTAATGCTAGATTTTGTTGCACATAGAGGCTTCAAGCTCTATCAAATGGACGTCAAATCAGCCTTCTTAAATGGTTTCATTAAAGAAGAGGTCTATGTTGAACAACCACTGGGGTTTGTGAATACCGAAGCTCCAAACCACGTGTACAAGCTCAAGAAAGCTCTTTATGGGCTTAAACAAGCACCTCGAGCTTGGTACGAAAGGTTGTCAACTTACCTATTAAAGAAGGGTTTTGTGAGAGGTCAAATAGACCCAACACTATTTCTGCGTAGAGATGGTGAAAACATATTTGTAGCCCAGGTGTATGTCGATGACATAATTTGTGGCTCAAATAACAAGGGTTATTTGAATGAATTTATCACTCACATGGAAAGTGAGTTTGAAATGAGTCTGGTGGGAGAATTGACATTCTTCCTTGGACTTGAAATCAAACAAACTCGAGATGGCATTTATGTCCATCAAACAAAATATACTCAAGAAATTCAAAATGAGTGACTCTAAGGAAGTATCCACTCCAATGGCGACAAACACTCGCCTTGACAATGATGAGAGTGGAAAACCAGTTGATCTAACGCAATATAGAAGCATGATTGGTAGTCTTCTATATCTCACAGCTAGTAGGCCGGACATACTTTTTGCTGTGGGCATGTGCGCTAGATATCAAGTCTGTGCCAAGGAATCTCATTTAATTGCAGTTAAGAGAATACTGAGATACCTTAAGGGCACAATTCGAGTAGGTCTATGGTACCCTCGCACGGAGTCTTTTGACTTGATAGGTTATACCGACTCCGATTATGCTGGGTGCAAATTGGATCGGAAAAGCACTAGTGGGGGTTGCCAATTTTTAGGTTCATCATTAGTTAGTTGGTCAAGTCGGAAGCAACATTGTGTTGCTCTCTCCACGACCGAGGCTGAATACATTGCCATGGGAGAGAGTGTATCACAATTGTTGTGGATGATCCATACTCTAGAAGATTATGGACTTTCGTATAAGGGAGTGCAAGTGTTGTGTGACAACATCAGCACAATAAACCTAACAAAAAACCCAGTCCATCATTCAAGGACCAAACATATTGAAGTGCGTCACCACTTCATTAGAGATCACGTAGCTAGGGGAGACATTGCACTCACCTATGTTGAGTCAAAGTCAAACCTAGCCGATATTTTCACCAAACCTCTTCCGGAAAATGAATTTAGTCATTTGAGGAGAGAATTGGGAACGTGTTTGGCTCAATAGGCCATTAGGACCTCATTATGATCAATATGGACAATTAAAACAACAAGAGAAATTGGAAAATTAATTTGGGCAACTTGGGAACATCTCACACAAACTATAAGGCTTAACAAATGATTTTTGTTTGCTAGAAATGGGGTGAGATGCTAGGATCAGCCGAATTATTCAAAATGTATCATGCATCCCTTGAATAATTAGGTTGACGAGACATAAATTGAGTATGGGGAAGACCATTACATAATTCATGTGTATTTGGTTCCTAGATCTTACTCATATATTCCAACCAAGGAAACTTGGTTGAGCCTTTGCCTAGATTTTATCTAACTTTGGTTAATGTGTTGTTTGATATGGCTGTTCAATATTGTTCATGGTTTTGAATGAAAAACAAGACAAGCTATTGAAGTAATAATAGCAATTTGGTTATATTTTGACAAACTTGAAACTGAACATAACTAGTCAAAAATTTCAGTTTTCAGGCCTTAAGTTGTCTGCTTTCTGAATGTCTGAACTTTAGGGCTATAAACAAGTTCAGGCCATAATTTTTAGGTAATAGTTATGCTTGTAGATCCTCCAGGTTCTAGGTTCTGAATTTGGAAGTTTTTCTAGAGAAACTTCCACGAACTATCGATAATCTCTACTAATTTCAGATACTGAAATTACTGGAGATCTAAGTATCAGACACTGATCGGTCTACGGACCGATCAGGTCAGCCTGGCACGCTTTCTGATCGGTCTACAGACCGATCAGAGAGTTCCCTGATCGGTTCGGAGACCGATCAGATCAATCCGGTACCCAAGTCACTGATCATTTTCTGATCGGTCTACAGACCGATCAGGAAGTTCCCTGATCGGTCCAGGGACCGATCAGTGAGTACTGATCGTCTCCTGATCGGTCTGTGGACCGATCAGGATGTTCCTGGATCGATCCAGGGACCGATCAGGAGGCTCCTGGTACCTCCTGATCGGACAACTGTTCGATCATTTCTTCACTGTACACCCATCTGTAACCCTTAAAACTTCCCGATCCTTTCTTTTTCTCTTCATGCGAAACCCTAGCCGACTCTTCCCTACACCTCACCACTTCTCCTCTCTTTGCACGCCGGAACTCTAGCCGAAGTTCTAGCCCTCCGAAGCTCTAGCCAAAAGTTCAATGGCACCAAGGTAACTCCCTATTTCTCTAGAACTTTGGCATTTCGGTTTCATTTCTCACCATTTTGTGCTTTTTGGGTGTTGTGGCTCCGGTGCTCACTTATTTCCCCTATTGGTTCACATTGTTACACCTTAGGAAGAAACCAGTGAGTGAGGGTGAGGGTACCTCTAAGTCACCTGCTAAGTCGAAGTCTAAGGCTCCTTCCCGACCTCAACCGTTTGTCTCCGGGAGATTCCCGAACCAAAATTTTGAGGAAGCCTTTAGACAAAGAACCTTCAAATTACTCCCGTGTAGGTCTGTAGATCGTAGATTCATGGACGAATTTTGTCCAACTGTGTCTGAAACCATTTCCTACTACAAACTTGACTCACTTGTCTACTTAGAACGGGATATTAACTATGACTTGGTCTCTGAATTTTATAACAACCTTCATCAGACTGCTAATGATGTAGGTTATAAAACAAGAGTTGCTAAGCGGACTCTTGATTTCAGTTTCTCATCCTTCTTTGAGTATCTCGATTGTCGGTGGTGTTCCGGTAATGTCTTTTCGATATTTCCTGATCTACCAGACCCCCTACCCTCACCTTTTGATGTCACACCTGACTTAGTCTATGAGTATTTCTTCAGACAACCTAGACCGGGTGGCCTTGATGAGCTAGATGTTGACTTTCCTACTTTTGCAGCCTTGAGATTATCTCCTCAAGACTACATTCTTTTTAAAATTGTCACAAACTGTCTTCTGCCTATCACATCTAAACCATTGTCTGAGATCCGTCCATATCATTGCTTGATGCTTTATGGATTGCGTCGGCGTCTCGACTTTGACATCGTATCTAGCATCTACTCTTCGATCATCTCCTATAGTGAGCCAAGCGGCTACACTGTTTATATACCTTATGGACATATAATTACAGATTGGCTCGAGACCCTTCAGATTGATGTCTCTAAGGGTAGAATAATAAAGATGGTCAGACAGGATTGCAGACTTGGGAAGCGGGCATTTTCCAAGTCTGGAATCATAGGACAAAATGGGGACGTCTGGTGGAAGGATGGGAGAGCCCTAGGTGAGTTACCACGGGGACCTCCACGATAGGTTGCTCCTGTTGCTGCTCCTCCTGCTGCTGACGATGGAGAGGCCGATCCTGATCTGCGCTGGCAGATCGCCGAGCTGGAGAGTCGCTTTGATCGACACGATGAGCTGCTGAGCTGCGCGTCCGGATTGACTAGCGCTACGATGATTTACGCAGTCAGCAGCTGGCGACACATCAGGTGATTATGGATTGGATGGCCAGATACCCACCTCCGCAGGATTTCCCGGGCTATCCATCCTCGAGCAGCGGCATGCCACCTCAGGGATCCATTCCTCCCGTTGATGATACTGATGCTCCTCATGATGAGGAGGCTGAGTGATATACATTGTTCTATGATGTCATTTTGACTATCTATGTTTTTGGATGTTGCTTGTTGGATATTTTATGTCTGACCTGGATGCTTGTTCATTTCATCTATGTATGTTGTTTATTCTCTTTCTTTATGTTTCGCTCCTTATTGGTTTTTAATATGCTACTCATATGCCGTGTCTTGTGTGTCTCTTATTCATTTATCACTGTCTTATAATACACTTAGAGGGTGTTCTAGATGAATTAAGAAAAAGACAGTATGAGTTAAGGGGGAGTCTTTTAAAGTTTTTATTACTTAATTCGCACCTTTTCGGTGTTTGACAAAGGGGGAGAGAATAACTAAGTTTAGAGATAAATGAAAGTTTGGCTTTAGGGGAAGGACTTTGATTTCCCTATCCTTACATGATGTTGTATCTGTCTTAGGGGGAGGATCTTGATTCCCCTAAAATTAGGGAAATATGGAAATATGAACATTTTTGATCTAAACTTAAATCGTGTTGTCAAACAACAAAAAGGGGGAGATTGTTGATACAGTCTGACCTGGCTGTTGTTTTGATGTTGACACTGATTTAAGTTTGTATCAGACATTAATTAAACTCAGACTGATTGATAATCAAGGTTGATCATGAGGAGAGGAAAAGTCCAAGTACGGATACTTGGCACGCAAAAGTCAGAGAGGGCTCGGTAGCTCGTTCTCTGGACCGGACGAAGTCGGAGAGGGCTCGGCAGCTCGGTCTCCGGACTAGGTCAGAGAGGGCTCGGTAGCTCGTTCTCGAGCGAAATCGGAGAGGGCTCGGTAGCTCGGTCTCGGGACTAGGTCGAGAGGGCTCGGTGGCTCGTTCTGCGGACGCAGTCGGAGAGGGCTCGGTAGCTCGGTCTCCGGACTAGGTCGAGAGGGCTCGATAGCTCGTGACGAAGTCGGAGAGGGCTCGGCGGCTCGTTCTCCGGACTAGGTCGAGAGGGCTCGGTAGCTCGCTCGTGACCGGAAGATGTTAGGTTTTAGGGTGGGAGGCTCTAAAACTAACACAGAGCTATGGATCGGTCCATGGGACCGATCGGTGAAACTCGATTGTCCGGATCGGTCCACGCATCAATCGATGATACTTAAGTCACCGATCGGCCTCGTGACCGATCAGAACCCTACGTAAAGTTTCGTGGGTTATTTGATCGATGCGTGGACCGATCGGTAACTGAAGCTCAGGTTATCTGATCGGTCTACAGACCGATCAGAAAGAAGCGATCAGAAACGCTGGGACTCAAAGCGAGAGGGTGGATCGGTCTGTGGACCGATCCACACATAGGCTGATCGGTCCACAGACCGATCAGACTCTTCCCGGACCGATCAGGATGTGTCCTGATCGGTCCAGAGAGCCATGGATCGGTCTGCTGACCGATCCACAGCGATGTCATTTGTATTCTGCTGTCTTTCTGCAACTTCTGATTTCTCTGAACTAACGATCTGCTGTGAGCTTTTTGAGTTACAGGTTGTAGGTATCATGACGATGATTGAATTCAAATTAAGGTCTATCAGAGGAATAAGACAAAATGGTTTTTCTACTGAGCTTGGCTGCAAATGGTGCATTTGAAGCATCAACGGATACTGGCGATCTGGGTATGTTCTGGCTGCAATCAGCTTGACTCCTTGGCATTGGTTCGAGCTCAGAAGACACCAGTGAAGACCATGGATGGTATTGGTGTGAGTTCAGAGGACCAGATGAGGAGGAGGAGTGATTGGCGACGCCTGAGTTGATTGCAGTGATTCGATACAGGTTGCAGCGATTCTATGCAGTTTGCAGTGATTCGATGCAGGCAAACGCAGTGAAGAAAGCAGAGAAATAAGAAGGAGAAAGAAGAGAGGTTGGAGTAATGTTTTTGCATTGCAAACTCTCTGTCGTCAATTAAGCAAGAGTGTCGTGTGGAGTTCTTGGCTGAGGATTCGCTTCTTTAAGCTCTGCTTTCATTGTGGCTGTAAGTTAATTGTGCATTCATTGTAGCCACCAAATTCTGTAAGTCTTGTGCTTCATTTAAATCCTTTTGAGACTTTGTGGAGAGGTTTCTCCACCGAGAAGGAGAAATACTTAGTCGGAATCTGTCCGGGGGTTGATCTACCGAAAGATCAAGGGATTGTCCACCTTACGGACACGCCGAGGAGTAGGGGCAAGTTATCCCCGAACCTCGTACATCATTGTGTTAGTGGTGGTTAGTTTTCTTCCTTGTATTAGTTTGTTTTTGCTTATTTCCGCTGTGCTAACAAAGTTCTGGAAGAAAATTTGTATAAGTTTGCGAAGAGGCTATTCACACCCCCTCTCTAGCCATCCGAAGGTCCTAACACTATTTTGTTGTTGGAATGCCTGATTTAGCCGATCGGTGTTGGCAGGGTCCATCCCCAGAGATTCTCTCGGACGCAGATTAAATATATTATTTTGAGGCGGCTGTTGGTGCCGGAATCCTTGGTTAGCCACTCGATGCATCTCTTGATTGTACTAGTAGAAGTCTTGGATATTATGAGTCTCTAACAAATGGTAAGTACAAAAGGAGGGGACCCATCAGTGAGGCTCGGTGAATGACCTCCAAACAACCTCCACATGCTGGATCATATTCTGTCCATGGGACTGATGAGGATAGTTTGTTATGGCCCCTTATACTGGAAGGAAGGAGGGGGAGCCTTGCGTTCTATGGTGAAGGCTGGAACATGTGTGATTACTTCTTTCTTCCGGGCTACTTAGACCTCTTCCACTTTAATGTACTTAACTACCACCTAACAAGCTATTGAATTCTTTAGGAGGCTTCCTCGCTAAGGAGCAGAAGAAGTTTCCATCATTAAGTCCTTGGGGAAAGGCGATTACCAAAATCTCGAGAGTTGTAGAGGGGACATCCATGACAACTTCATTAAATTGCTTTATATAAGCCCTTAGTACCTCTTCGATCCTTGTTTGAGGGAGAACACACTACAAAAATGTGACTTTCCGAAGCACATCATTAAAACACGGTTAGGACACATCGTTAATAATAGTTTTTATAGCGCGCCTAATAAAGTACGTCGCAAATAGTATTATACTTATATAAATGATGGCGTAAAGAAAAAATATACTGTTAATACACTTTTTTTTACGGTATGCAAAGTGCGCTGTTAAAACTTAATATTAATAGTTTGCAGAGCGTACTGTTAATATTATCATACTTCTATTATCAATGACATACAAAAAAAAAATATACATTGTCAATAATTATTATTAAAATATTAACAGCTTATGCTTGCATGTTGTTAATAATTTTTAAAAATTTATAAAATTTTAAAACCCCTAAACCCTTCTCAAAATCCCGAAAACACTCCTTTCCCCCAACCCTCACGAAAACCCTCTTCTGTCAAAAAGTCTCTCCATGAATAGCCTATCCACGAAAACCATTTCTTTGTGAAAACCCTCTTCTCAGCACTCTCTTCTCTGCGAAAACCCTGCTCAGCTCTCCTCGAAAACCATCCTCCACCCTCCTTCGCAAAACCCTCCTCTAAAATCTTTCTGCAGCAAACTCTAAACCCTAAACTCCCTCTCCGCTGAACATCTCTGCTCAAGCCCTCTCTGTCCAACACCTCTCTTCTCCACAATATCCATCTCCATCATCGAACCCACCTTTCATCTTTCTCAGGTTGGATTTTTTTGTTTACTTTTATTTTTCTTTTATTAGATTGCTTAACATATGATTCATCACGTCCTTCGGCTTGCCCCTTTTCAACAGCTAGTTTAGCAGATCGGAATAATTTTAGCATAGGTAAAGACAAGTAGAATGTATGTGTAAAATCCTTGATAATTTTAAACTCGACAAAAAAATTCATGAAAAAGAGATACAAATAGATACCCAAATGATAATATATATACCCAAATCCACATAAGTTTAGTGGGTTGAATTCACGGATTCACAAATTTGCTAAATTGATTCTTGTTATGTTTTCAAATAATCTAAGTATACAACATTTTCACTTGGAATCGATTCAATTTTTGCCAATGGTACTCATGCTTGTATTTGTTTCATTGGATGCACACTTATTGTGATTTTAGTGATGCTTTATTATGCATGGTCTCTTGGTTCTACAATCTTGTACCCACAAAATGCATATCCTCTTCTTTGGTCTAAGTTGAAAGTTTCTATATTACTACATCTAATTGAATCTGATGCTTTTATTCATTCTTAAATAGCATCACCATGGCCTTCTTTACAAAAGAAGGTACGAAATGTAACCTGGCTCCGACAAAGGATTTACTTCAATCGGTAACAGTATCTTTCAAGGAAGGTTTGGGTTAGAAGTTCAGGCAACCATGCAGAACAGGAACAGGAATCAACTTCTCAATGTTCAACGAGGTCAAGTTGATAAAGGGAGGAGAACTAGATATTTATCCACTGACAGTAAAAGTAGATGCTTGTCCATTAAACAATCAAGAGTCAGTTGGTGAGGACCAGAAGCTAGAAATTCTTAACTCACAAATCACTCATGCTTTCTTTGAGAAGAAAGAGAACAGTGAGTATCATGTTTGTGTGGCCAAGTAGATACTATGAGTGAATCAAACTAGATATGAGCTACAAGAGACTTATGGCATAAGAAACTCAGTTGAGAATGATGGAAAAGAATAATGTTACTAAGTGATTTTTTTTGTAAGACTGATAAATTATATTGAATTAAAAGTCATATATTTTTTAAAAAAAAATAATTATGTGACTAAGTGAATTTTTTTGTTACTAGTTTAGATTATTTTATTTTACTAAGTGGATTATTATTTTTCTTAAGTGGTGTTTATGGTTGTATGTGATTTTATAATTGTTTGAGTTTTGATTTTATAATTATGTGTATGTAGTATTATAATTGTATGTGGGGTTTGAATTTGTGTTGTATTTGATTGATTGTAATCATAGTGCTAACCGTAGTGTGTGGCGGGTATTGCAATTACTACTAATCGCTATTAATCGCAGCGTGTCGTGCGCTGCGATTGCTATTAACCACAGCGCGCGGTTTGCGCCGCGATTGTTATTAACGATAGCGTGCATCACACACCGTGATTGCTATTAACTGCAGCTCGTGTCAGGTGTTGTCGATATCTTATGACTTTCAACAGCTTGCAATTGTGCAACGTGCGCGTTGCAGATAAAATAATTGCACGTTGCGGAAAATCACATTTGTTGTAGTGGCAAGCTCAAAGTAGTCTTGCAGTACCTCTAACTACTGGAAAAATGGTAAAAAAAATGCCTTCCTGAAATTCTTGAAGCTACTGATGGTGTTCGTAGGGAGTCGGTTGAGCCATCTTTGAGTGGGACCAGAGAGTGTCGTCAAAAACACTCTACAATTTACATCGTCAGTGCAACATGGCAATATTTTCAAATTTGAGCAGATGGTCTTTTAGATTTGTTGAACCTTCGTACTCTTTTATGGCGAGCAGTTGGAAATGACACAATAGTTTACCTTTAACATTTCTACAGTGAAAGATGTACCTGGCCGTTCGGAGGAATTCCTTGTGGTAGGGGTCTTTCCTTTTCTAGGATCCCGAGCGGGAGCATCCCTGGAGGAAGATCCTTGGGGTCATTTGAGATGCATAGAATCTTCAAATAACGTTTAAAACAAGGCCCGATGATACATGTCGGTTGCCATGGAGGGGGGGGGGATCGACAATTGTAGAGCAGGGGGAAAGCCAATCGACTAATCTGGCCGTGCCCTTCAGTCCACTGTGTGGGGATCGATTACAGATAATGCTGGGGCATTTGACAAAGAAAGTCTGATTTCCTATTGCTGTAGCGGCAATGCCTGCGCCTTCGCGACCACCAGTAGATCAAGATCCTCTTGCATTAAGGTGACGGTTGCGAGTCTTCCAGCATCTTTCATGTTCACATTTCACAATAAGGTTTAATTTCCACAGACGGCGACAAATTTATTCCTGTATGAAATCAGTGAAGATGTATAGCTAGTGAGGTGGTATGCAAGCTAATCACAAGGGGACCTTGAAGTGGGGGAGTCCAAAGTTTCGAGCTAGCCTGTCACGTCATAGAAGACAAGCAGAGAAGGAAATATCAGTAGATGAGTTGGGATGAATCTCTGACGCAGTCACTCCAGTACTCAAGTTAGTTCGAGGCTAAATCCAAGTAATTATGAAAACCATGGCGATGAACAGTGAAAATGTTGGAGGGCTTACCTGCGTGTGGAGAAGAGAGCACCTTTGCCCTTGGCCCATGTAGCGAGGTGTCTCATCATGATAATGTAACCCCTAATGTAATCTATCTTACCCGCATGGCTAAATGATACCTTGTAGTCCCATCGTAGGGATGGTAGAAATTAAATGTATTTAGTATGGGTTACAGATATATTTCATGACTTTCTAACAAACTCTTGCGTGACATTAAATGAGACAATGGATTGATGGGCCAAACGGATTAATGGGCCTTTAGTTGATATCATTTAATAGTGAAAACGTGTCACTTAATAAAAATCTTGTGGGCCCGTAGATGAGGAATTTGAACCTGGATGAGCATCCAAGGGTTTTGCGGCCTTAATGGGCCCCAGTGATGCTCCTTTAGCGGAGTCAACCTTGTTGGAGTCCAATCATGCCTGGTGTACCACTAGATCCAATCGGCTTTGAGAGGTGGAGCGTTCGTGAGATCTTGGGGAGGTAGGACTTTTAGTATACTTAGAGAGATGTTTGATGACTCAACTACGTACTCGATACGTCTTAGTCACTTGAAGGCTTAAGAAATCTATTATGCGCCACGCCCGATTAGCTATGGAAAGCTATGCCCCTTAAATGTCCGATCAGAACCATCTAACCGGTACTGCCAAGAGAAACTACTCGTGTGCTCATTAAGGGATTTGGGATGTTTGGCTACATATATTGGGCTTCGTCATTGCAAATGCCTGCTCGGCTTCATCCGATCGGGCTCTATGGAACCATGTCCTTACTCCTTCTAAGGGCTTGGTTTGTCACTCCGATTGGACCTCAGGAGCTAGCTCAAAACCCAGATGCTTAAGTTGACCATTCCTAGACTTTGACCTCAACGTTAGCTAGCAAACTTGACTTTATTGTCCACTCAGGAGTCCTACCTCATTCGTCATATTAACATTTTTGGCCAAAAATTATTTCTTGTCGAAAAATAGTCTCAAGTAATTTCCATAGGCAAGATAAGTCTCCCACGTCTCATGGCTTCATTTATCTCTTATGGCCTATACTTTTTCAAATGCGCTTATATCACGAGCAGGGATCTCCTGGTCCGCAAATTGCGGACCAGGAGATGGTCCACTACATGTGGACCTTTGATTTGAATGAACCCCACTTATTTAAAGATGGGGTCCATTCAAATCAAAGGTCCAGATTAGTGGACCATCCCCTGGTCCGCAATTTGCGGACCAGGAGATCTGCTCCCTTATATCACATGATAGTTACACGAATATACTATTCTTTCTAACTATATCCAATTTGCTATGCATACACCTAGACCTAGTATAGTTTTATCTCCTATGTGATCATGACTTACACTCGCCTGTATTAACCTCGAGAAACTTGACATGACAACTAATGTTAATTCGAAGATACAAATTTCCCAATCGATTGGTATTGTGTCTCTTTGGCAAAACTTAGCCTTAATCACGTTGCCTTAGAGGGGTTTGCTTATAATCCATTTGTAATATTCCTATTTGCATGCCTAGACTTTGATGGTCTTGCGATGAGGCAATTTCTCTCCCTTTTCATGTTAAGGGGTTAACTAGATTATACTTCCTCGTCTCCACTGGCACTTGATAGTTCGGGATCAAGCTTATTATTTTTTCCCTGACTCTACCAACACTCGATAGTTATGAAATCGAGTTTACTATTCTCTCCCCAACTCCATCGACACTCGATAGTCACAGGATCGAGCTTATTATTTTTCCCCGACTCCATGAACACTCAATAGTCGCAATATTGGGCCTACTATTTTCTCTCCAACTTCATCGATACTTGGGCCAAGCCTATTATCTCTCCCTGACTCCGCAGACATGCGGGAGTTGAGGGATCGAGTTATTTTCTTTGATTCCATGGATACAAAGGAATCGGGATATTAACCTATTAGTTTCTCTTGGATTCCATGAATATTTGGGAGTCATGGGATCAAATCAGCTATTATCTTCCCGACCCTACGACATTCGGGAGTTGTGGGATTAAGCTCCTCTTTTGATTGAGATAGGGCATCTGAATTCTCTAGTCTCTACACAAATGTCTTATGATAGGCTAGGATCTCCCTAATTTCAGACTAACTGCTCCACCGACGCATGCCTTATGATAGGCTAGAATCTCCCTAGACTTGGACTAGCGGTTCCACCGTCACATGTCCTTCCATCATCACATAGCTTACAATAGGTTAGTATCTCCCTAGTCTCGGACTAGTGGCTCCACTGTTGCACGCCTTACAATAAGTTAGTATCTCCCTAGTCTCGGACTAATGGCTCCATCGATGTATACCTTACGACAGACCAAGATCTACCTAGTCTTGGACTAGCGACTCCACAAACACATATTGTACGATAGGTCGGGATCTCCCTAGTTTCGAACTAGTGGCTCTATCAATGCATGCCTTTGGACTAGCGACTCCATCCATACATGCCTTAAGACAGGCCAAGATCTCCCTAGTCTCAGACTAATGACTCCACCAACACATGTCTTATGATAGACCAAGATCTCTTTAGGCTCAAACTAGCGGCTGTACATACACATGCCTTGCGACAAGCCAGAATCTCCCAAGTCTCGGACTACCAGCTCCATCAAAACATGCCTTATGACATCAAAATTCTCCTAGTCTCAAACTAGCGATGACACTGACACATGCTGTTGAAGATCAATATCAACTCGTTAACGGATAAAAATAAAAGTATAGATGGGAGTATTCTTTCTCATTCAATGGATAAGATTTAACATAAAGAAATTAGAATGTGTGGTTGAGAGTATTTCTCGCATTCAATAGATAGAACTTAAATGATAAGAATTAAAATGTATGGTTGAGAGTATTTCTCTCATCCAATGGATAGAGATAGAATTTCTTGATAGATAGAATTTAGTTTCTGATCAACTATGTATTTTGTATGGTGAGTACTATAAATACTCCCCCTACATTCTTGTTTTATCATCCAAAAATAAAAGTATAGAGTTTTCAAGTTGAAAGTTGTTCTTCATCTTCCTTTTCTTTTCCTCTCTAAAACTATGAGTGATTCTAAAAAATATTGTAATGTCTTTATAGTGTGAATATAATATAAATAATTTATTTACTTATTTATAGTCTAATTTATTTTCTCGACACATGCCCCTCTACTCTCATACTACCCTCTCTCCAATTTTATCAGTATTCAATTCTTTCTCTAACTTCACTAATATTTAGGAGATCAAATTTATTATTCTTTCTCTAACTGTACTTAAACTCAGGAGTCGGTGAGAGGGTTCGATCTTCTTTAATTTAACCACGGTGGCGGAAGACGTAGGCCCTCTCCATCATGACGTCCGAGATCGAGAATGCTTGCTCGACGTAGAACATTGCCGATCACGAGGAACCTCGAACGCTCGTCGTGGGAAGCTGGTTCAATTCAAAGAGCAGAGAGGGAGGAGGTTCTCGAAGGAATCCATGAGAATCCAGTGAATGCAAAGAGGAGCTTTTGTTCAGTGTGAGAAATTGAATGGGGTAAATGAAAATTTCCATCTAAATCACAAGGTAGACAGATCCGACGGATATGATGTAGACACGTATCGCAACTCCATCAACAGAACATAAATACTTTAATTTTTAAATTTTATCTCAATGATGGACGGTAAGATTGAGCCATCTCTGATCCAACGACCCATAATGATCTACAGAGTCAACAGCACGGACAACTGCCCAAGACAGCGCTTTCGTCCGTTATCTCTATTAATTATACCCAATCGTTTACCTATGGATCAACCTCCACATATTGAGTTGGTCTTCCGTTGGGTAAATTTGGTATGGCCTGGGCACGTTTGGCTCGTGACGGGTGGGCCACTGAGAAGTGAGAACGCACCCACTGTCACTGACTCGCGGCGGCCTTTACTTTGCCCGCAAAAGTCCTCCCTCCTCCAACACCCACTACAACATGCGATGTCACGTCTACCGAATCCAATTAATGTTGGCGCGATGCCGCATTAATAAATCTAACTCACCACCAATCCATCCATAGTCAACGCAATAGCTGCTCTCTATCCACTTTTGCCATTTAGCATCGAATCATGATCACGGTAAGCAATTGGGTATTCGGGTTGGATAAAGAGATCTAGTCGTTCAGGGAAAAGTAATGTCGTTCCGATTAGGGATAAAATCCCATCACGAGAAAAAAGTGGCTTTGACTCCAATGAAACGGGTGGTCGTCTTCCTCCTCCGTCGGGGTAGATTCGAAGGTGCTATAAAGAATCCTCCTGCCTGCCTTCGTTAATCTCTTCACTTGGATGCTGGCTTGGAAGGCGAATCACGGACGTTGGTCTGATGGGATACGCCAAGATGGACGATCAGATGGCAATCCAAGAGGCGGCCACTGCGGGGCTGCGCTCCGTGGAGAACCTCATCCGGCAACTCTCCGGTCAGCAGCAGCAGCAGCAGGTCGACTGCCGGGGAATCACAGATGCGGCCGTTTCCAAGTTCAAGAAAGTCATCTCCATCCTCAACCGCACCGGCCACGCCCGCTTCCGCCGCGGCCCTTCGTCGGCCGGGAAGCCTTCGATCCTAGAGGCGGCTGGGAAGACGCTGTCCCTGGCCCCCATGCCGCTCCGGGCCGTCAAGGCACCTCAGCACGCGCTTCCTCCCCGGGGATTGACTCTCGACTTCACCGAGCCGGAGGCCGGCGGGGAAGCCTCGCCGCTCGGTCAGTACGGGGAGAAGGAGCGGTTTAGCATCTCGACGCCGATGTCTTCCGCGACGTCCTCCTTCGTGTCGTCCGTAACAGGCGACGGCAGCGTCTCCAAAGGCCGCGGCCAGCGCGACAGCGCTTCCCTCCTCTTCCCTCTTCCAACCGCCTCTGTTTCTACCAGGAAGCCGCCGCTCTCGTCTTCGCTCAAGCGGATTTGCCTTGAGCACGGTAACGAACACTCTCACTCCGGGCAAGTCGACGGAAAGTACGCCGTCTCCGGCGACCCCTGCCACTGCTCCAAACGAAGGTAAAGAATTCAACAAACAGAGGCTAAGCAAATCCTTACACATCGATCTCCAGTTCAATTATATATCTTTTAAAGCAGGAAATTGCGAGTGAAGAGGACAATACGTGTGCCGGCGATAAGCTCGAAGGCGGCGGACATCCCGCCGGACGAATTCTCGTGGCGCAAGTACGGGCAGAAGCCGATCAAGGGGTCACCTTACCCACGGTAAACTCCTCTTAAACCCGTCCGATCTCTATCAAAGAGCTGCAATCCGATCTAACTCTGTTTATGATTCATATTTCAGGGGCTACTACAAGTGCAGCTCGCTGCGCGGCTGCCCGGCGAGGAAGCACGTGGAGCGGGCACTCGACGATTCCTCAATACTAATCGTCACCTACGACGGCGAGCACAGCCACACTCCGACGGACGGAACCGCCGTCGCCGGCTGATGCCGGACCTACATCCTCTGCGCCTCTTTTTATTATTATTATTATTATTTTGAAGTTTTTTCCTTAGAATCTGCCATGACTCAGTGTCTTGATGCATCAAGAATGTTCACCGAATAAAAAACTAGGAAAATTCAAGGAAATGTTACTCTCTGGTTGGGAGAGGGTGAGATGGATAGGAGATACATTGAGATCGCGGTCGTTAAAGTCAAAAGATGCTGACCCAACTGCTGCTGTCGTTGACCTTTATCAGCTGAGAACGGTAGTTTACAGTGGACGTGATGGCAGTGCATGAGAAATGTGGCCATCATTTTCTTCCAATGTCTTTAAGAAACACTCATTGAGCAGATACTTATAAACCCCACGACAGTGAATCAACGGATCTAATATATCTGTAGAAAAATTTAAAGAATTAACTGAATTAAAATTTTATCTAATTAACTTTAATTTATCTGCTGAGATTAACCTCAATATATAATTTTAAATTATAAGCGGAGGTTGCTTTTTTCTACTCAGTATTAAATGTAGATTGTAGAGTGGATGAATGCAGAGCGGTCGAGTCCAGAACGATTGAGTACAGAGTGAATAAGTGGTCAAGTAGTTGAGTGCAAAACACAAAGTGGTCAAATGCAGAGCGCAGAGTGGCCGAGCAGATGAGCACAAAGTGATCGAGTGTAGAGCGACCGAGAGGTAGAGCAACCTAGAGGCAGAGCGGCAGAGTAGACAAGGGCAAAGCGGCCTAGAGGCAGAGCAGATCAAGAGGCAGAGTGGACCGAGGCATGTGATGGAGGTAATTTTCTTGAAACATATTCACCCCACCTCTGGTGGTACTTCAAGATTTTCTAAGATCGTATGTTTCGTAGGATATAACGGTTAATCATGATACACACAACGGGTGGTCACGGCGAATTGAGACACACCCAACTACTATTAGGGGAACATCGTCGAGCAAAAGATGCACAACAAAGAAGGAGGAGGGGGACACAAGTCAACTTGGTTTAGTACAATCTGGACCCTAAATTTGCACCCTTGCACATCCACGTGTGTGAGAGAGCCTCTCCCCAAGTATTTGTTCACAACATCAATGCATGTGAAACAATATAAATCAACTAATATGCCTTGAAACTCCCAATATGGGACTAAAGTCTCATCCACAATGGAACTTCATTCCTCTTCCTTTCCACCTCTTTTCCATTCATATTTCTAACAATCCTTCACATGAATGGAAATAAGATATGTGATAATATTCAACAGTTAAGTCCAGTATAAGACAGGTAGATTTTACCCTTTGAGCATTCCCTTGTGAAGATCTGTTTACTTACTGGCTAATAGTAGACACGGTGTCCTTGAACTGTCTTACCGTTTGTGTAAGCATTAACATATCTCATCTCGGGCTCTCTCTGATATGACTTAGTTCTCATAAGTGTGTTAGTTCTTGGCTATGAACATGCCTGGTTATGTGAGAAGTTCTAAGAATTGTGCCTACAATTCTCTTCGAAGTGACCCCATTTCTTTTTCACATAGGTGATCTTGTAAGAGTATTCTACATTACTCTACTGAATCATTAAAAGTCGTGTGCTCAACCTACATCCTTCATTGATTCATTCGGTTGTTTCCCCATAGTGAGCAACTTTGACGGTACAATTAGGTTTTCCCTTTGAACCTAGTTCTTGGGATCTCTAGTCTGCATAGGTTGGATTTCCTTTGCACCAACATTTCCCATCAACATCAAGTCCATCCCTCACGATGAGGTTGCAACTAACTCTTTGTTTAACCTTTTGGTTAATGGATCTGTCAAGTTATCCTTTGACTTCATATGGTCAATAATGATAATTCTTGTGGAGAGTAGCTGTCTAATGATATTATGTCTACGACATATTTGTCTAGACTTACCATTATATATATGACTTTGTGTCCGGCTAATTGTTGATTGATTATCGCAATGTATGCAAATTGTCAGCACCAGTTTTGGCCATCTTGGAATATCTTCTAAGAATTATCATAGTCATTCAACCTTTTCACCACATTTGTCAAGGCCTACAAACTCAGATTTCATCGTGAATTTGGTTATTACAGTTTGCTTAGAAGATTTCTAAGAAATGGTTGCACTTCTAAGAGTAAATACATGTCCACTTGTAAACTTAGGGTCTTTTATGTCTAATATCTAACTTACATCACTATATCCTTCTATCACAGTAGGATATCTTGTATAATGCATTCCATATTCATGAGTATACCTTAAGTACCTCAATACTCTTGTGATCCCTTTCTTATAGTCAACATCTGGATTACTCGTATATCTACTCAATTTACTTACTGGCATATACTAAGTCTAGTCGTGTACAACTCATCAAGTACATTAGACTTCTAATCACTTGAGAGTACTCTATCTGAGAAATACTTTTTTCTTAATTCTTCGATAGATATTAACTTGTATCTATCGACGTTCGTGCCAATACAGTATCATCCTTAGTGAATTTCTCAAGAATCTTACCCATGTAATGAGACTGATTAAGAAAAAGTTCTTCTGTTGTTCTAAGAATTTTGATTCTTAGAATCACATCAGCTAAGCTCATGTCTTTCTTATTGAATCTTGAATTCAACATATCGTTAGTGGATTTAATTATCTTATCATTACTCCCAAAAATAAGTATGTTATCTACATAAAGACACAAGATGACATAGTCATTCTCTGTGACTTTAATGTAGACATATTTATCACATTCATTGATTTTGAATCCACATTCCTTCATGGCATTATCAAATTTAATGTCACTGCTTTGGTTCTTGTTTCAAGCTGTATAATGACTTCACCAATCTACAAATTTTATTTTTTTATCCTGACAAAGAAAACCCTTCAGGTCGCTTTATGTAGATTGCCTCTTCTAAATGCTCGTTTAGAAAGACTATCCTTACATCCATCTGATGCATTTCGACATTCCATAGAGCAACTATAGCTAACAATACTCTAATGGAAGTTATTCTCGACACCGGAGAATATGTATAAAGTAATCAAGGCATTCTTGTTGTCAGTATCCTTTGATTACCAATCTGGTGTTATACTTATCATTTGTGTCATCTGACTTCATTTTCTTCTTGAAGATTTAATTGCAACCTAGAGGTTTACTTCCTGGAGGAAGATCCATAAGTTTCCAAGTGTGATTTTGTAAAATAGATTCTATCTTAAATGCAATTGCCTCTCTTTAGTGAGGTCCATCAGAAGAACTTATTGCTTTTGAGTAACTACAAGACTCACTTTTCAACATGAAAGTGAGAAAATCTATTCCAAAGGATTTTTTCCACCCGAGCTCTTTTACTCCGTTTGAGTTCAACCTCGATTGGTTCATCATCTTCTTCTTCACCTTATGTTTCATATACTCGTTTTGAGGAGCTAGTTTCCTCTCAGATTTTATATGGATACACATGCTCGAAGAACGAGGCATTTCTCGATTCTGTTATCGAGTTCTTGTGTATTTTCGGTATTTGTGACTCATACACCACGAAGTGATACACACTACTGTTCTGTGCATATTCAATAAATATGCAATCAACAGTTTTTGGTTCTATCTTACTCATTTTCGGACTAGGCACAAAAACTATGACAAAACAACCCCATATTCGTAAATATTTGTAGGACGGTTATCTTTCATTCCACAACTCATAAGAGCTCTTATATATTTTCTTTCAGGGTACCTTATTTAAAAGATAATTAGCTGTTAACACAACTCCTCCCACGTAAAATTTGGCAGTCCAGACCTTAATAGAAGAGCATTCATCGTCTCCTTTAGAGTGTGATTCTTTCACTCAACAACACTATTTTGCCGAGGAGTATAAGGAGTTGTTATTTTATGTCTGATCTCATGTTCAACACATAATTCAATGAATGATGATACATATTCATCGTCTTGGTCACTTTGAACTACCTTAATCTTTTTGTTAAGTTGATTTTCAACTTTATTCTTATAGAGGGTGAATTTCTCTATACCTTTATTCTTACTTGAGAAAATACACAAAATAATACTTTGTGTTCTCATCAACAAAAGTGATAAAGTACTTATTACCATCACGTGTTGACATACCTTTTAGGTCACACATGTCAGTGTGAATTAGGTCAAGTGGTTCGTTACTTCTTTCAATATATTGAAAGGATAACCTTGTCATTTTAGCTTTAACACAAATTTCACAATTACTTCAGGTCAAGCAAGAATATAGGTATGCTTCATATGTTGATTAATCTACGCAACACATCGTAGTTAATATGTCCTAGTCTTACATGTCACAAATACAAAAACTCAATCATATAAGTGAAAGAGTTTGTACTTTTATTAACCTTAGGTGTAATTGTCATTACACTGAGCTTAAATAACCTATCAGTTACATAACCCTTTTCTAAAAATATTCCATTTTTCACATAACAACTCTGTCTGACTCAAAAATAATGCGAAAACTATGCTTACTTAGAAGCGATCTAGACACTAGATTCTTCTGAATCTCCGAAACATATATCACATCGTTGAGTGTCAACTCCTTACCTGAGGTCAACTTCAGCACCACCTTTCCTTGACCAATGATGTCCGAGGTTCCTAAGTTCCCTATGAATAGTTTATCTCCATTAATATTTTCGAAGTTGTGGAGTAGCTCCTTATTGCAGTAAACATGTCTGGTGGCTCCAATATCGATCCACCATTGTCGTGAGTTTGAACCCACCAGGTTCAATTCAGAGACCACGACGCAGAGGTCGTCCATTTCTGGTCCCTTATTCAGGTGGACTGCTTCTTCTTCAATTTTTTGCAGTCTGAAGACTTGTGACCTACTCGGCTACAGTAGTACCTCTCAGAGAATTTCTTGCTTATGTCTTCTCTGGGTCCCATCTTGGAAGTCTTGGGGTTCTTCCGTTTCAAGTTTTGACTGTGTCTGACCACATTGACTTTCACAATAGTCTGAGAGAACAATTTCATCTCCAAACTCTTACTATCTTCTTCAATTTGAAGATTAACCATGAGTTCTTCCATGTTCATCTTCTTCCGTTTGTGCTTCAGGTAGTTTTTGAAGTCATTCCAGCCGGGAGGTAGCTTCTCAATGATAGCAGTTACCTGGAATGTTTCACTTAGAACCATACCTTCTGAATGGATCACGCGCAAATTCACCTGAAGCTCCTAGACTTGGCTGATCACTGTCTTAGAGTCAACCATTTTGTAGTCTAGGAATCGGCTCACAATGAACTTGGCCCTTACATCCTCCGTCTTGTACTTCTTGTCCAAAGACTCCCACAGCTCCTTAGGCATCCTCTTCGTGCTATACATAGCGTACAACGAGATGGCAAGATAGTTGAGGATGTAATTTTGACAAAGGAACTTAGAATGAATCTATGCCTCTACAATAATGATAATATGAACATCAACACCCTCAACATGTTTGGGAGAACCAAGCCAGATTGAGAGTGGTCAAGTAGAAGAGCATTTTCTGCTGTCACCTCTTGAAGTTCAATCCAGTGAAATTTTCTGGCCTTTCCTGGTGATTGATTGACACAGTTCTATTTGGGGCGGAGGGGGCTTTCATGTATTGAGTTTATTGCACTTCAACACTTTATTCTGTGGCCATCTCAATATGTTCTATGATACAACTGTTAATCGTGATACACACCAAGCACTTATGATCACGACAAACTGAGACGCACCCGACTACTATCAGGGATACACCGAGGAGCAAGAGATATACGATAAAGAAGAATGAGGGAAAACGTAGGTGGAGAGCTTCATTTTTTATGTGTACATTCTTTGTGATCACAACCTCCTTATGTAGGAGTTCTGACCAATTGACAATGTTTAATGATCTACTAATGATCATTACTCACCGAGACTTGAAATGCCAATGTTTTACTCGATCGTTTACAGATTCTGTATTAATCACACACTTAAATAAGGAGAAAAATGATTTATGTGATAAAACATTGGTTTATTCGTTTAGACAAATTTTTGCCTCGACCTATTCGGCATTCAGCGCGTGTAGGTCATGCTCGTAGACGAGCCAACTTAGTTCAGTACAATCCGGACCCTAAATGTGCACCCCTATGCACTCACGTGTGTGAGAGAGCATCTCCCCAAGTATTTGTTCACATCATCAATGCATGTGATCAATATAATCAATCAATATGTTTTAAAACTCTTAATGTGAGAACTAAAGTTCCATTCACAATGGAGCTTCATTTCTCTTCCTTTCCACTTTTTTTCCATTCACATTTCTAACAAGTTGTAACCGTCCAAGACACTTATGATTTATGGTTAAAAAATATCAAGTTACGATTTGGTTTATGATTTACCACGGTTCGAGATTATTATTATTAAAATATTTTAAAAATATAAATTTATTAAAAATATATATAAAGATAGACTTGCATTTATTTAAATTGTCTAAGTATCTCTATGATTTTAAAGGAGGATTTTAAATCTTGAAAGTATCATCATCAGTATTTTCTTAAGTCTTGAGTGGCATAGCTTGCTCGATGTATCATCGATAAATTGAATATCATAATTCTCATTTGAATTGACTATTTTCTTATCCCTCCAAGGTTGAAATGATGAACCTTCTCTTCCATTATAAATGGAGAATTGAAGTTGAAAGCGATTGAGATTTCAAAACTTAGAAATGAGAATAGAGAAGATGGTGTGAGGATGATGAAATGAACTCTTTATTTATAAAATTTAGAGAATAACATATACTAAATCATAGATAAAAATGATTTAATAAGTTCAATTATTAAAAAACCTTTTCCCCGTAATCAAAATTGATTTTTTACTTATTTCCTCATCAAACTAGTATAAATGAACGGTTATAAAATTGAAATCCATTACGGTAATTTACCAAAGGACGTATGTAGATTTTTAAAATTTCCAAAAGGTACTTTAGTATTTACCAAAGAATGCACATTTTTAAGTGCATTTTCCATTTTATCATTTTAACAAATCTGACTTTTTCCTTTTCTCTGTCGTTTGTCACTCTCTTCTATTTCCTCTTTCCTATGTATGTAACCAATCTTATTTTTTCTCTTCTCTCTTCTCTTTCCTCTTTTTTTTTCATGTGTGTATGCATAACATACGCCTGATATACAAATCATATCAGGCCCAAGACTTTTAGAGTTTAGTTGATTTTTTGATAACATTTTAATACATGTGGAGAAGTTGAAATAATCAATAGATAACGTATTTGAACTCTTTGCAATCCCAAAAATTGATTTATTATTTATTTCGACTTCTACGGAAGTGTAAAATTGTAATAATGATGAATCAGCAAAATCCTCATACATAGGTCTTATATGAATTGATCCTGTCCGAGAGCGTGAAATTGGAAGCCGGGGAGGTGGCGGTTCCGCTGATCGGATGAAGATCTCGCTCCTATATGCAAAACAAACTAAATCAGGGAAGGGGTCCCTGGCGTTGGCCCTCCAACCCTCAAGTTAGAAACAAAAGGAGAGGAATTGAAAATAATAGATGCAAAGGTCAAAAGTTGCCTTTCTTCATACCTATCATACTCTTTTATACTTGTTTTAGTGACCCTTCATATGTCTTTGTTTAATGATATTCATTGCAGATAGAAAGCATTTTCGTCTTACCTTCTCCACATTCAATGATAGATGGAGTGTTCTCTTTTATTTTCTCTTCCCCTTATGAAGTATCCATTTTTTCCTCTTTTATTATACCGGTTCATTATTCACTTTCAATGGCATACTAGGAGCTGGATGGGTGACCCGCTCGGCCCGCCCTTCTGTCGATCGGGCAAACCAGATGTTGTTTCCTCTAGACGGCCGACCGGACAGCGGTTCCTCCGATCGATCTATGTAACCCCCTCTCACTCGGGCAACGCGGTTGAGCCTCTGAACCCTGACATTGACCATTTTGACTTTGATCTTCACCGTGGCCATAGGTGGGCTCCTCCTCATCGTCGCATCACAAGCCTTCTCTCTAAGTATAGTCGAAGGAGGCTGCAAGTTCGACTAACTGGACAAGATGTGTCTTTGGTGATTGTAAGGATCGTTCGACTCATATGTTTCAGTGGCCGATCGAACTATGCTTGGTCTTTAATTGTTGATCGGCCTATAAGCCAATGCCGCTTAGCTTCATTTTGCCATTGCTGGGTTCAGCCTTGTGACCCGTTCTTTGCGGCGATCGGGACGATGAGAAGCAACACTTGGCATATATTTTTCTTTTTCCTTACGCATCCTCAGGCGAGCTCGGTCTCGGGTGACGTCATCCAAATTTTTTGAAGACCGTGTAAATCCTTGATAGTTATAGCTGACCCCGCGACCATACCTTTTTAATTAAGCTCATTAAATGTTATTCGGTGAATGAAGGACACGTGTCCCTTACTGCTGCCACACGCTCGATATGACAGAAGGATATTCTCTTGTAACGAGGCGTGCGCCTTTTCAAAATCAACGATGGGATTTGTTGCTAGGTTTCCGTGGCTTTAGATCGGACGGTTGAGATTGATCGGTCGCGAGATTTATAAACCTCGCTTGTGTCGTCGACTCCCTCACTCTGCATCTTCGTCTTCAAACTTTCCAGCGACACTGCATTCTTCTTCCTTTCCGACGATCGTAGTGATCTCTCTAGTAAGTTTTCCGTACCCTTCAACCGGCTCTGTTCGTTGTTCTCAACGTCCTTTCTTTCAATTGAACTTCTTTGTTGTTTCTTGTTGACGCTTATTTCCGATGGCAAGCTCCTCTCAACCTCCTGTCTCCATCCTTGGGCTCTGGTACACGCCCATCGAGTTCAGGTTTGATGGAGGTGATGCTGAAAGTTTGAGAGCTACCTGTGAAATTCCTTCCGATTATCAAATCGATCTCCTTTTGGCCTTTGATTGCCCGAACAAGTCACCTCCGGATTTTGTATGCTTCTTTAGGGACCAATTTACCGTCGGTATGTGGTTCCCGATCCACCATTTCTTCTCTATTGTTTGTAAATATTTTCGTATTTCTCTCCATCAACTAGTGTCGAACTCCTTTCGATTGCTGTGCGGGGTCGTCGTTTTGTTCCGCCTGCATAATATTCCTTTTACTCCTAGGCTCTTCCAATATTTTTATTATCCCAAATTGTCCGAGCTGAGGACTTTTCTCTTCCAAGCCCGCATGAGCCTAGTTTTCTTTGATAAGATGTCGCCCTCCAACAAGTATTGGAAGGACTACTACTTCTTTGTTCGCTTTCTCGAGTGGCCGGATTTTCCAACCGGCTGGCAGTTAGAGGTGCCAAACCCTCTCGAGCTCAGGAAATATAAGAGTCGATCAGACTACCTCCATGCAGCTTCCAGTTTGGCCGATCAGAAATATCATATCCATAAGTTGCTGCTGGAGGGTGTCCTCTATATGTTCGGCCTATGCTCGATCTGCACAAGGCTTCCTTCCAGCCTAGGTATGCTTTTTCTTTTCCCAAACCTTTGAATCTAACTGATTTTTCTTCCTTTTGTGCAGCTCGAATTATGTTGCGAGTGTGTCTAACCAGCAAGTGTAAGTTCGCAGACGCAGACATCAACGCCACGGCCGTGGCCAAGGTAGAGAGTCGCGGTCTGCAGCGGTCGGTTCCCACGAGGATCCGCTCGGTAAGGAGGAGAGAACTCAAGTGCTGGGGAGCGACGCTGGAGGAAGTCGGATAGCCGCGAGCGATACGGTGGCTGCCACAGCGGACCTTTTGCCTGAACGGTTGTCCATGGTCCCAATCGCTATCGCTTCGGAGTCGGCAACTTCCGACTTGCCCTTGCAATACTACAAGAGGTGCCGAGTGGAAAGATCCTCCCGAACTGTCACTTCAGCCCTACAGACTCCTACCGCGGTCAGCTCTCAACCCTCATCCGAGCGGGATGATACTTCTCTTCCACCTTTTGAGCAAGGCCTTGGGGAACTCCCTATGTCCCTGTCCTCCGACCAGACACCTTCATTATCCGGGATGCCTCAAGGGACAATCTGCGCGTCGCCGACCACTTTCATGCTCCTGTTCTGCCAACGGCGCAGGTGTCCCGCATCTAGCCAGTCTCTTCACAACCCACTGGTTGGGCAACTTCTGCATCTTCTGGCACAAGTGGTCAGAGATCAATAATGACAATCCTCCACTTGTCGACTGACGAGTACAACCATTCGAACGACCCATCATCCCTCATCCTCGAGCATCAAATAAGAATACAAGGGTCGCACGCACAGATATGGGTTGATGCCCGAGCCCGTGCGGCGATTGTAGCTCTAGGGGAACTTGCTAATAACCACGCCTAGATGTCTACTGGGGTATGTATACCTTTCCTTTTTTTTCTCTCGTCCGCTCAGTTTGTATAATGTTTAGCGTTTTTTGCAGTATTGGATGGAAAGTCTAACCATGTGCCACAGACTTGCTTACCTGGAGCATGAAGTCCAGCAGCTCCGTGCTCCGAGCGATCAATCATCTGCTTCTCAAGCACAACTGGAGCAAATGAACCCTGAGATGACTTAGTTACGAGTCGATCTAAATAAGAGCTCTGAGCAGCTGGAGGTGGAGAAGAGCAAAGGCGTCGAGTAGACTGCACAGTTGGCTCAGCTGGACAAACATGTTAGCTCCTTCGAGTCCAAGCTCAACTTGGCCAACACTAGGAAGCTTCGGGCCATCGAGAACTTGGAGATAAAAAATAAGGAGTTCGGGTGTTGGCTCAGAAACTAAAGGATACGGAGGCGTCTCTGGACGCCGAACGAGAGGGAAAGTTGGTCGATTAGTCTGCAATGAACGCCCAATTGGACGACAAAGATTAGGAGATGGCGTAGTTGAAGGTAGACCTAGAAGCCTCCCGAGCGGCACTGCAAGTTTATCAAGATGCCGAATCCACGCGGTTTGAGGCACAGAAGAAGGCTTATCTCCGCTCGAACGCCTTCAATGATAAGGTCACCGATCGGGCGCTCCATCTCTTTAACCTTGCAATCGACGAGATGCTCAATCAACTGAAGGACAACGACGACATTCCAACCGCTCTCTGACAAGAAACGTTATCAGCCAGGACAAGATGATTGAGTCACTGTCTAACGACGTTTTGGTTTATCTTGAATGAGCCTGTTCGTGCGAGTTTTGCTTTTGTATTTTTTTTGAAGTATTAATGAATGATCGTTCGTCTGGTGAACCTTTATTTTTTTTATCCCTTTCTTGTCGTTCGACATTTTCAATTTCGACTTACATTTAGTTCATGCGTTGCCACGCAAACCAGAGCGAAATTGGGTCGCTTATGCACCCAAGTGTGGTTTCATGATCTTTTGATCGGCCACGGGCTATTAGATTTCATAGCCGATCGATAAGTTCCGAGTTGAAGGTCACCGCTCGACTTTTGATGGCGACAAACGTTTAAGGTCGCCGCTCGATCGTTAATGAAGACTGGGGTTTAAGGTCGTCACTGGACCGTTGGTGAAGGCTGGGGTTTAAGGTCGCCGCTCGACCGTTGATGAAGACTGGAGTTTAAGGTCGTCGCTCGATTATTGATGGAGACAAGGGTTTATAGTCATCGCTCAACTGTTGACGGAGACAAGGGTTTAAGGTCGCCGCTCAACCGTTGACAAAGACAAAGGTTTAAGGTCGCCGCTCGACCGTTGACAGAGACAAAGGTTTAAGGTCGTCGCTCGACCGTTGATGGAAGATAAGAGTTTATAGTTGTCGCTCGACTTTTAACTTGGCCGATCAGCTCAAGAGTTTGGAAAACTTGTTTTTTATTTATATCTGTCCTGCATTCAGAAGGCATATACACAAATACATCTATATTTACTTACGCACCTCTCATCCGACCCTATAGGGTTGGAGATGATTCACGCTCCATGGCCACTCGAACCTCCTTTTGTCTTCGTCCTTCAAGTAGTAGGCTCCCGAGTGTGGTTTTTGTACGACCTTGTAAGATCCTCCCCATGGTGCCTCGAGTTTGGTGACATCGCCGACCGACTTGATTTTCTTCCACACTAGATCTCTGACTTGGAAAGTCCTCGGGATCACCCTTCGGTTGTAGTTCTGCCTCATCCACTGTCGGTATGCCATTAGTCAGACGACGACTTTATCCCATGATTCATCCACCAAGTCGAGCTACATTAACCTCCACTCGGTATTTCCCTCGTCGTAGAGTTGCACCCGATCGGATTCTACTCCAACCTCCACAGGGACCACTGCTTCTCCTCCATACACCGGCTGGAATGATGTTATGCCGGTCGCTTCTTTCGGAGTCGTGCGAAGTGCCCATAAGAGACTCGGGAGTTCGTCGACCCAGCTGACTCCTGCATGGTCGAGCCGAGCTCGTAATCCTCTGAGGATCTCCCAATTTGTGAGTTCCGCCTGGTCGTTGCTCTGGGGGTAGGCTACTGAGGCGAAGGTCTGCTGGATGTCATCACCTTCGCACCACTTCTTGAGCTTCCGACCCGCGAATTGCCTCCCGTTATCTGAGACGAGCCGGTGGGGGATGTCGAACCGACACAAGATGTTTTGCCAAATGAATTTGATGACCATTTGCTCACTTATCCTTGCTAGTGGTTCGGCCTCCACTCACTTTGAGAAGTAGTCCACCGCGACGAGCAGGAACCTCCGCTAACCGATCACTATGGGAAACGGTCCTACAATGTCCATGCCCCATTGGTCGAATGGGCAAGACACCGTGGATATCTTCATCTCTTCGGTTGGTTGGTTCGGGATGTTGTGATACTTTTGGCAGGACAGACATGTGTTTACTGTCTGAGCGACATCCTTTTGGAGAGTTGGCCAAAAATATCCAGCCAGGAGAATCTTTCGAGCCAACGAGCGGCCGCCCGGATGGCTCCCACAGAAGCTTTTGCGCACTTCCTGTAGGATGTACTTTGTGCCCTCTGGTCCAACACACTTGAGTAGGGATCTGGAGAAGTCTCTCTTATACAATTGATCTCCAACCAAGGTGAATCGTCCAACTCTCTTCTTTAATAGTCGCGTTGACTCTCGGTGGGTTGGCGTCCTACCCGATCGGAGGAATTCAATCAGCGACATTCTCTAGTCACTTGAGAAGACCACTCCCTCCATCTGGTCGATGTGCGCCACCAATGAGATCTATTTGATCGGCTGGTTGATCACGACTAGTGATAATAAGCTAGCTAACTTAACTAGTTCATCTACTGCTTGATTGTCCGATCGGGGGATCTTCTGTATAGTGACATCTTGAAAATTTGTCTTTAGCTTCTCGAAAGCTTCTGTATATAACTTGAATTAAGAGCTGCTAATCTCGAACGTCCCTGATAGCTGTTGGGCGGCCAGCTAAGAGTCCGAGTGAATAAGGACTTTTGTGGCTCTAACATGCTGCGCTGCCTGTAAGCCGACTATCAAGACTTCATACTCAGCTTCATTGGTGGTGGCCCGATAATCCAGCCGAACGAAAAGTTACATTCGGTCTTCCCATGGCGAAATGAGCAGAATGTCGATCCCGCTGTGATTCGAACCCCACCAATAAATGTGATGGAACCCGAAACAAAGGTGGATAGAACCCCAAGAACTAAACGACAAGAGTATGAGTCTTGACCCGTAACCAAGAATTGGCACAAACCAAGCCTACGAAGGAAAGAAACGCCACACCTAGGGGTGATAAGTTTCGATGCGTTGAACGCCACGAGAGTAGACTCGATAAGTTCAAGAAGTTCTTTCAAGAACTAAGAGAGCACACAATCTCACCAAAAACTAAGTTGCTTCATACTAAGATGTCCCTCCCTTATATAATGGGAGTGAACAAGGAAAATACAAGATAAATACATGCACAATTAGAGACCCAATGTTGCATGTCTCATGCAAGCTATCTAGAAACCCAAAACAAAATAAATGCATGCACAATTAGAGTCCCAAGTTGCATGCTTCATTAAACAATCTAAAATACTTAAGTCTTCATGCATGAACGAATTCTCATGCTTTGCATGCTTATTAGCGTTCTTCCGTTAAGCGCGGCCAGTTATGGATGGTTGTGCCCGATTACGTGGATTAGGCCACGACTAGCAGTTGCGATTATCTTGGTTTCTCCTTGCTCATAGTCCTCCCAATGTTTTTTGATTAGCCCATTTAGTGCTTCCTTGAAACGCTTTGCTCGTAGTCTTGTAATTGGGCCTTCCGGAAGTGATAACTGATCTCTCCTATCTTCAACCCTTGAGCATACATCATTCTCCCCTTCTTGAAAAGGATTTGTCCTCAAATCATCCCCTGCATCAAACGGGGATAAGTCAGCAACATTAAAAGTAGAATGTACGACATACTCACCTGGTAGTTCTAGTTTGTAGGCATTATCATTGATGCGCTCTAATACTTGAAATGGGTCATCCCCTCGAGGTAAAAGTTTAGAACGACGTTTGTCCGGAAATCGCTCCTTTCGGAGGTGTAACCAAACCCATTCTCCTGGTTCAAACACAATTTTCTTGCGCCCCTTGTTAGCTTGTTGCATGTATTGCTGAGTTCTTTTCTCAATATTCAATCGTGCTTGTTCATGAATCTTCTTTACGAATTCGGCCTTCTGCTTACCATCTAAGTTTATATGCTCACTTACAGCTAAAGGAATCAAATCTAATGGTGACAAGGGATTGAAACCATAAACAATTTCAAATGGCGAAAATTTAGTCGCATAATGTATGCTCCTATCGTAAGTAAATTCAACATGAGGTAGACAATCTTCCCATATTCTCAAATTCTTGTTAATGACCGCACGAAGTAAAAAGGACAATGTTCGATTGACCACTTCAATTTGCCCATTAGTTTGGGGGTGACAAGTAGTAGAGAACAACAATTTAGTTCCTAATTTCCCCCACAAAGTCTTCCAAAAATAACTCAAAAATTTTGCATCTCTATCAGAGACAATGACCCTAGGCATGCCATGCAACCTAATAATCTCTTTAAAGAACAATTCAGCTATATACGATGCATCATCGGTTTTATGACATGGAATGAAATGCGTCATTTTAGAGAATCTGTCTACCACAACAAAAATTAAATCTCTCCCTCTCTTGGTCCGGGGTAATCTCAAAACAAAGTCCATTGAAATATCAGTCCAAGGTTCACTAGGTATAGGCAAAGGAGTATACAAGCCATGGGGTTTCAATTTAGATTTAGCTTGTTTGCAAGTGATACACTTCTCACAAATTCTTTCCACGTCGCGTTTCATATGAGGCCAAAAGAAATGATCCTGTAAAACCCCTAAAGTCTTAGTAACGCCAAAATGACCCATCAATCCACCACCATGGGCTTCCCTAGTGAATAATTCACGTAACGAACACATAGGCACACACAATCTATTTTCACGAAATAAAAACCCATCATGCCTATAGAACTTACCAAATGCAACCTTATCGCATGCTTTGAACAACTCAGAAAAATCAGTATCGTTAGTATATAAATCCTTGATATATTCAAATCCAAGTAACTTTGTATCTAAAGTGGACAGTAAAGCATACGTTCGAGATAGTGCATCAGCAACTACGTTCTCCTTTCCTTGCTTGTATTTGATCACATAAGGAAATGTCTCAATGAATTCTACCCATTTATCATGGCGTCGGTTCAACTTATGTTGGCTCTTCAAATGCTTTAGAGATTGATGATCTGTGTGAATCACGAATTCTTTTGGCCATAGGTAATGTTACCATGTCTCCAATGCTCTCACTAATGCATACATTTCCTTGTCATATGTGGGATAGTTGAGAGTGGCTCCACTCAACTTCTCACTGAAATAAGCAATGGGTCTCATTTCCTGCATAAGCACAACACCTATACCAACACCAGAAGCATCACATTCGATTTCAAATGTTTTAGAAAAATCTGGTAGGATTAGTAAAGGAGCAGAACTTAGCTTTTCTTTCAAAGTGTTGAAGGCCCTCTCTTGCTCCTCTCCCCACTTGAATGACTCATTTTTCTTGATGACTTTAGTAAGAGGAGCTGCAATATTGCTAAAATCACTAACAAACCGTCGATAGAAGCTGGCCAAACCATGGAAACTCCTCACTTAGCTAATTGTTGTCGGTGTTGGCCACTCTTGGATTGCTTTCACTTTTTCCTCATCCATCTTAACGCCTTTAGTACTAACAACAAAATCAAGAAACACAACTTTCTTCGTACAAAAGGTACATTTATCGAGGTTAGCAAAAAGCTTTTCTTCTTTTAGCATACTCAAAACTAACCTTAAATGTGTAACATGCTCTTCTAAGCTTCTGCTAAAAATCAAAATATCATCAAAATACACAACTACAAATTTCCCTAAGAAAGCACGCAAAACATAGTTCATCAAACGCATAAAAGTGATAGGAGCATTAGTTAAGCCAAAAGACATTACTAACCATTCATATAAGCCATGCTTAGTTTTAAAACCAGTCTTCCATTCATCACCTTCCTTCATCCTAATCTGATGATATCCACTCCTAAGATCAATTTTTGTGAACACACAAGAACCATGCAATTCATCAAGTATATCATCAATCCTAGGAATTGGATGACGATACTTTACCGTGATGTTGTTGATGGCTCGACAATCCACACACATCCTCCATGTTCCGTCCTTCTTGGGAACTAGTAACATAGGCACGACGCAAGGACTCATGCTTTCTCGAACATACCCCTTTTCTAATAATTCAGTAACTTGCCTCTGAAATTCCTTTGCTTCCTCCGAATTGCTTCTATAGGCAGGTCGATTCGGAATGGAGGCACCAGGTATGAAGTCAATTTGGTGCTGAATTCCTCTAATGGGAGGTAAACCATGCGGAACCTCTTCAGGAAAGACCTCCTTGAATTCTTGTAAGAGAGAAACAATAACACTAGGCAAAAAATTGTTAAGGTCGTTAGTGCTCAAGAGTGCATCTTTATACAAAAGGATAAGGGGCAGCTGATTTGAAAACAAAGCTCGCTTAATCTTACTTTTTTTTGTATAAAAAATATTTTTCTTTCTCTCTCCTTTTTTTTCCTTGCCCACTCCTTTTGTCTCTTTCCTCTCATCTTCTTTCCTCTCATTTTTCTTTCCCTCTTCTTCTTTTTTCTCAATTTTTTTCTCTCAATTTCTTTTTCTTTCTTCTTTTCATTTGCTTTTTGTAGTCTCAACTGGTCCTCCATAACTTGTCTTGGAGTCAACGGTACAAGAATAATAGGTTGTCCTTTCAAAGTAAAACTATACTTATTTGTGAGGCCATCATGTGTTACCTTTCGATCGAATTGCCAAGGTCTTCCCAACAATAGATGGCATGCATGCATGGGAACCACGTCACACAACAGCTCATCTTCATATTTGCCAATGGAGATTGCTACCAAGACTTGTTTTGTTACCTTGATTTCTCCGCAATCGTTTAGCCACTGCAGTCGATAAGGTCGTGAATGTTTTCGAGTTGGTAGTGATAATTTCTCCACCAAATCAGTACTTGCCACATTGGTGCAACTCCCCCCATCAATAATAACACTGCAAACCTTGTTATTGACAAAGCAACGGGTATGAAACAAATTCTCCCTTTGATTACCTTCTTCCTCCTTAGCTTGTAGATTTAGAACTCGTCAGGCCACCAATAAGTCTCCGATAACAACATGTTGTTCATCATCACTGTCCTCTTTTTGTGGCACTTCTTCAACTATTTCATCCTCATCTTCCGACTCAAGTTCACCTTGAGCGTTTATTACCATCACCCTTTTGTTCACACATTGACTAGCTATATGACTATGCCCTTGACATTTAAAACACTTGATATCACGAGTTTTGGAGGAAATGGGCTCGCGATTACCTTGAGTAGTAGATGGTGTAGGTTTGGGCTTCTTGAAGGGTTCAAACTTTGGCTTATTTTGAGGTTGTTCCTCCTTTCTTGGAGTTGTCCGCCATGTGCCATGAGTAGTCATTGGTTGCCCCCTCCTAGCCAATCCTCTCCTCTTGAGTTGTTCTTCCACTTTTTGTGCTTGGTGGACCATGTCTGACAGCTCAACATAATGCTGCAATTCAACAATATCAGCAATTTCTGGGTTTAAACCATGTAAAAACCTGGCCATGGTGGCTTCCTGATCTTCATCGATATTAGCTCGGATCATGAACAACTCCATCTCCTTGAAATATTCATCCACACTTTTGGAGCCTTTAGATAACCTTTGAAGCCGCTTATATAAGCTTCTATAATAATAGCTGGGTACAAACCTCCTTCTCATGAGCACTTTCATTTCCTCCCAAGTGGACACAGGTTGCTCTCTATTCCTTCTCCGAGTCATCACCACTTGATCCCACCAAACAATAGCATAATCAGTGAATTCAATGACAGCTAACTTCACCTTTTTAAACTCTGAGAATTTATGACAATCAAACATCATTTCCATCTTAGTTTCCCATTCCAAGTAAGCTTCTGGGTCATTTCTTCCTTGGAAGGTTAGAATTTTCATCTTAATCCCTCCTAAATCATTATTTCTTCTAGTTCCGTTTCTATCTCCTCGATGTCCAATCCTGCCCCGATTGTAGTTTTGCTCATCAAAGTCTTCCACAATAACCTCTTCATCTTCTTCGACATCAATCCCTTGGGCATGTCTTCGTTGTGGTCTAGTAATACGGTCTTGTTGATGTCTTCTTGGTGTCTCATCCTCCACCCGATCCAACCTCTCATGGATAGATTCTAATTCCGCCCTCATCATCCGCTGCATCTCCCCCATCAATGCTTGTAATTGCAAGTTCGGAAGTGGCCTAGCCCCCTCATTTGCTCCATTCTCCTGGTTGTTGGACATGGCTGCAAAATGAAAGAAAACCTCACAAGCACTCAACTCACGTTTAGGTGGTAGCTCTCAATTGATGATATCTCTCAGTTCTTGATCAAACTCTAGAACAAATCAGAATATCACGTAGCAATTCAAAAGATACCACTGAAACTTATGATGGCAGAATTTTAAGAGAAAATGAAAGAGTAGAAGTTTGAGAATAAGGAAAACAAGAAAAGAATTGTTGAAGACAATTTACTTCGATTCACACAAGCAGTTTTTTTTTGTGCTTTCTTCTTCTTCTTCTTTTTGTCTTTTCGTTGCGCTCTTTTTTTTTTCTTTTTTTTCCACGATTTTTTTTTTTACTTTTGGCTGAACAACAAGTAAAGATAGATTTGCACTTGCCTTTGAACCGAAGCTCTGATACCAGATGATACGAACCCCACCAATAAATGTGATGGAACTCGAAATAAAGGTGGATAGATGTTACTCTCCGCAAGTGTACGGAAATGTCGCAAGTAATATAAAAGATTATCGTATCCACAGGGACTGGAATAAGCACTAGAAATGTCTCAATGCGAATTAGCTAAACAACTATCCAATCGTTTCAAAAGCAAAGTAAAGGTAAACAAATCTAATATTAAAGATCAACAAACAAGAGTTTAGAGTTTTGGGTTATGATAAAGGAAGATTCTAGGAGTTTCAGTTTCTTTGTAAGATTTCTTGAATGTAAATGGTTCACCAATTCTTATCCCTCAATTGCCAAACATGTAGAAAGTTGCCGGTTCCCTCTTGCAATAGACAACCGGCTAAGGACTGAGAAATGTATCTAAATAGGATTAATTAGACATGAACCTATGTTGTCCTTACACAGAAGTGCACCTATTACTATGCCTTCCTCGGATATCAACGTAGAAGCCCACGACTCATTAATCTATCAAGATACAAGAAGCTAATCATAAAATCCATCCTACTCTCTTGAATATCCCTATTTCCTCTTCAAGATTATCTCTCAAACGTCCTTACACGGGCTTGCACCTGTCACGTGGATCCCTCGGATGATCGAGTGAGAGTTTATCTTTACAAAGTCCATAAGAAATCCAAACAATCAATCAAGAATGAGAATTAAGCACAAATCACCATTAATCATTCAAGATCTAATTGATACAAGCAAGATAATGTCATTGAAACAAGAAAATGGCAAATCCATAAGAGATTACATCAATCCATCATACAAATACTCCCTTAATCCTAGAATACAAGATCTACTCCATGAATCGAGGAAGAAAACCCGAAGAAATAGAGATTACAAGCATTCCTTGAATCCCCAATCCAAGAAAACAAGAAGAGGAGGAAAGAGAAAACTTATCTACGAAGAAGCCTTGTCTTCGGATCCAATCCTCGCTCCGGAGTCGAAATCGTCGAGATCTCCCTTAGAATCGCCCAGAAATCCTCCCAAGATTGGGAGGATACCACCAAATCTTGCTTTCTCCCAAAGGGAGATCCCCTTCAATTCATGAAGAAGGGTTTAAATAGAGGAGGAATCGGGCGCCACACGACCCGTGACACTAGTGTGAGATTCACACGCCATGTCCTCTTCCCTCTCCTGTTGAGTAGTGTGACTCCACACGGCGAACCCTTCTCTCTGGAAATGCTACAGTGTGGTGCACACGGCCACAGCCTTGGTCTGGAAGTCTCACACGGCGTGTAGATCCACACGGCCTGTAAGGCATCTGCTATAGTTGGCATCAAATCTTGACACGGCCGTGCGAGGTTCACACGGCCATGTCATCTTCCTCTTCTGTTGGTGCCAAACTCCACACGGCCCGAGCTCCATACCAGTGCAGGGCCGTGTGAGGTACACGGCCCGGTGCTTTCTCCCTTCGTTTCCTCCAATGCATGCCCAAAGATGTAGATTCTTCACCAAATCGACTCCTGTGTACAGAAAATGCACAAAAAGCAGATCTCCGAACCAAAAGAGTAAATATGCTAAAAGGAAAGCTGGAAGTATAAAAATGCATAGATCAAGCATGCTCAAAGTATGTAAATGTGCGTAAAAACATGCATAAAAGAGTATATAATCTACGCACATCAATAGAACCCCAAGAACTAAACGACAAGAGTGTGAGCCTTGACCAGTAACCAAGAATTGGCACGAACCAAGCCTACGAAGGAAAGAAACACCACACCTAGGGGTGATAAGTTTCGATGGGTTGAACGCCACGAGAGTAGACTCGATAAGTTCAGCAAGTTCTTTCAAGAACTAAGAGAGCACACAATCTCACCAAAAACTAAGTTGTTTCATACTAAGATGTCCCTCCCTTATATAATGGGAGTGAACAAGGAAAATACAAGATAAATACATGCACAATTAGAGTCCCAATGTTGCATGCCTCATGCAAGCTATCTAGAAACCCAAAACAAAATAAATACATGCACAATTAGAGTCCCAAGTTGCATGCTTCATTAAACAATCTAAAATACTTAAGTCTTCATGCATGAACGAATTCTCATGCTTTGCATGCTTATTAGCGTTCTTCCGTTAAGCGCGGCCAGTCATGGATGGTTGTGCCCGATTACGTGGTTAGGCCACGACTAGCAGTTGCGATTATCTTGGTTTCTCCTTGCTCATAGTCCTCCCAATGTTTTTTGATTAGCCCATTTAGTGCTTCCTTGAAACGCTTTGCCCGTAGTCTTATAATTGAGCCTTCCAGAAGTGATAACTGATCTCTCCTATCTTCAGCCGTTGAGCATACATCATTGCTGTCTTTTCGAGTGGACGAACCATCGACATATATTCTCCAAGTTGCTGCCGGCTCGACGTTCTGGACCTCTATAACAAAATCAGCCAAGGTCTGAGCTTTGATCGCCATTCGGGATTGATATTGAATATCAAACTTACTTAGTTCGGTTGTCCATTTGATTAGCCGCCCGGACGTCTCTGGGTTGAGGAGGACTCTTCCCAGGGTACTGGTGGTCATGATGATGATCGGATGAGCGAGGAAGTACGTGCGGAGTCTCCGAGTGGCAAGTGCCAAAGCGTAAGCTAATTTTTCCATACCGGTATTGCAGGATTCGACATCCTTCAATATATGACTTAAAAAATACACGGGTTGTTGTTCATAGCCGTTTTGCTTGACTAATGCTGAGCCGACCGCATACTCGGTGGACGACAAATAGATCCAAAGTGGCTCCCCATCGCTCGGCTTAACTAACATAGGCAAGGAGTTAAGATACTCCTTGAGCTCTTCCAACACTCGGTCGCACTCTGTGTCCCACTAGAATTTTGTCGCTCGGCGCAGCACTTTGAAGAATGGTAGGCTCTGGTCAGATGACTTGGATATGAATTTGGACAATGTTGTAATCCGCTCGGTCAGCCGTTGGGCCTCCTTTAAGCTGCGTGGCGAAGGCATGTCTTGCAGCACCTTTACCTTACTCGGATTTGTCTCGATACCCTATTCGGTGACGATATATCCAAGGAAGTATCCACTCTTAGCGCCGAATAAACACTTGCTCGGGTTTAGCTTCATCCCGTACGTCCTCAAGATTCGACATGTCTCTTCAATATCTACACAGATCAACAGCTCGAACTGACTTTATTAATATGTCGTTGACGTATACTTCCAAGTTGTAGTCGATCTACTTCGGAAACACCTTGTTCATGAGCCTTTGGTAGGTGGCGCCGACGTTCTTTAGTCTGAACGGCATGACGTTGTAGCAGAACGTTCCATCGGTCGTGATAAAGCTCACTTTTTCTTGATATTCTTTGACGAGCGGCACTTGGTGGTAGCCTTGATATGCGTCGAGTATGCAGATTGGCTCGTGGCCCGCCATAGAGTCCACAATCTGGTCTATTCGGGACAATGAATAGAAATCCTTCGGGCACGTCTTATTCAAGTCATGGAAGTCGATGCACATCCGCCATTTATTGCCTAGCTTGGAGACCAGCACGACATTAGCAAGCCAACTCGAGAACTGAACCTCCTGGATATGGCCGGCCTCCAGTAATTTCTCTATTTCTGCCCAGATAATCATGTTCTGCTCCGCGCTGAAGTCCCTTTTCGTCTGCTTCACAGGTCAAGCGTCCGGTCGAATATGAAGCTCGTGTTGGGCAATGCTAGGCGAGATTTCGGGGAGCTTGTGAGTTGACCAGGCGAACACATCATGATTCCGCCTGAGGTAGACAGACAACTCCACCTTTTTCTCGCTCTCCAGATCGACGACAATGAAGGTTGTCGCATCCGACCGGTTCGGGTGAATTTGAACTTCTTCTTTTTCTTCATAAACAATCACAGGTGGCTTCTCAATGATGGTGTTTACCTCCAAGCGCGGGTTTTTCCGAACGGTCCTTGCTTCTGATCTGACCATCTCGATGTAACATCGTCGAGCGACCAATTGGTCACCTTTGAGTTCTCCTACCTTGTCGTCCACCGAGAACTTAATCTTCTGGCAATAGGTGGACACCACCGCTCGAAACTCGTTTAGGGTTGATCGACCTAATATAACATTGTATGCTAACGAGGCATCTACCACAATGAAGTTTGTGGTCCTTGTCCTCTTCAGGGGCTCCTCGCCAAGTGAAATGGCTAGCTTGGTCTGATCGATCGATAACACTTCATTGCTTGTGAAACCGTAGAGCGGGGTTATCATCGGCAGCAGTTCATTTCGGTCGATTTGTAAATGATCGAATACCTTTTTGTATATGATGTTCACCGAGCTCTCTGTATCAACAAAAGTTCGAGAATTGTATAATTGACAATTACCGCTCAGATAATCAATGCATCGTCATGAGGGATCTTTATTCCTTCCAAGTCTTTGGGGCCGAAGCTGATTTCGAGTCCTTCAGCTTTTTCCTTGCTGCAGCCAATAGCATGTATCTCGAGTCGTCGAGCATGCGGCTTCCTTGCTCGGTTAGAATCTTTGTCGGTCGACCCTCTTGCGATCATACCTATCTCTCTCCCCCCCCTCGAGCGGAGTTACTCCGATTCTCTTCCTCCTGTGCCGATGGTTCGTTCCGCTCGGCGAAACCTGGAGAGGGACTTCGAACATTCCGACCCTGAGGCTAATGGTGGTGTGGTTCGGGCGTTGTCATTTCTCCCTCTCTTTAAACGATTGATTTGTGCTTTTGTCGCCGATCAGGTGATGGTGATCGACGGTGATATCCCCATGGAGCTGGCTTGCTGGTTGCGAGGTTATAGCAACCCCGGGTGTTGTGCGTCGTCGACTGGTGGAAGGAGTAGAACATCGGCGTCCACACTTTGTCTCTTTCAGCTTTTGGACGAGCGGCCACCACATGCTATACGACATGTGTCCTGAGCGGCGAGGCTCCTGATCGAGGCCCCTTGGGAGGTTAATGGCTGCTCGACTGACGTCGTTCAGATACTCCTATCGGCTCAGCATGCATCTCCTTCTTCCTTATCGCCTAGGCTTCTTCCACGTTGATGTATTCATTGGCCTTCTTTTGTAAGTGCCCAAAGTCCTTCGGCGGTCTCCGTATGAGCGAATGGAAGAACTCTCCTTCGGTGAGCCCTTGAGTGAAGGTGTTTACTAATACGTCTGAGGAGACCGTCGGGATTTCCATCACCATTTAATTGAAGCGTTGGATATAGACCCTTAATGACTCTCGAGACCCTTGCTTCAACGAGAATAGATTCACACTCGTCTTTTGATGGCGACGACTGCTAGCAAAGTGATGTAGGAAAGCCGCTCAAAAGTCCTTGAAGTCGTGGATCGAGCCACTCAGCAACCGTTTGAACCAACATTGCGCCGATCCAGATAGCATGGTGAGGAAGACTCGGTATTTCACCCCATCCGTATAATAGTGAAGTGTGACCGCGTTATCAAACTTAGCCAAGTGGTTGTTGGGGTCGATCGCTCCATTAGAATCCCCTTCGAAAACTGTTGATTGACCCGTTCGAGCGAATCATCCTCTCGAAGTGCCTTCCCTTTCCTTGCGTCTCGAGAGGGTGCCTCATCCGAAGATGATCCCCGATCTCTTTTCGCTCGACCCCTCTATTCCGCTAGAGGCCATAACAGCGCTTGATGAATGGGACCGGCGCATGAGGGGCTTTCCTATAGGTGTCAATCGACCTCTTGTTTTATTCCCGAATATCTCGGTCCTCTCGCTCAGCCTGGTGGCCTGCCGTGGAGTTTGCAGGCTCCTGCGCTTGACGCTCGGATAATACTGGTTGGTGCTCAACCAACACCTGTTGTTGTTGTTGTTCCACTATCTTTACTGCTCGAGCTTGTATCAACGTGTCGAGTTCCTCTTGAGTTAGTGTCACTGATGTGATTCATCCAGCGTCTTTCATCTTTTTGTTCGGATGCAAGCTACATTCCCACAGATGACGCCAAAATGATCCTGTCCCAGAGCATGAAGTTGGAAAGCCGGGGAGGTGGCAGTTCCACTAACCGGATGAAGACCTCGCTCCTATCTACGAAACAAACCAAATTAAGGAAGGGGTCTCTGGCATTGACCCTCCCACACTCAAGTTAGAAATAGAAGGAGAGGAAATGAAAATAATAGAGGCAGAGATCAAAAGTTACCTTTCTTCATATCTATCATACTCTTTTATACCTGTTTTAGTAACCCTTCATGTGCCCTTGTTTAATGATATTGATTGCAAACAGAAGACATTTTTGTCTTGATTTCTCCGCATTCAATGATAGATGGAGTGTTCTCTTTTGTTATCTCTTCCTCGTATGAAGTATCCATTTTTTTTCTTCTTTTATTATACCGATTCACTATTTACTGTCAATGGCATACTCTGAGCCAGACGGGTGACTTGCTAGGCTCGCTCTTCTGCCAATCGGGTTGACTAGACGCTGTTTCCTCCAAACGACCGATCGGATAGCGATTCCTTCGATCGACCTATGTAGCCCCCTCTCGCTTGAGCAACGCGATTGAGCCTATGAACCCTAACGTTGACCGTTTTGACTTTGACCTCCACCGTGGTCGTTGACCCATGACAGGTGGGCTTCTCCTCACCGCCGCATCATGAATCATATCAGGCCCAACGTGGAGGTTTTTTTACTAGTTCTTTCTTATTATATTTTAACATCTTCTGGAAGTCAAAATAAACAATGGATAACATATTTAAACCCCTCAAAGAGATTAAAATCCACTTATGGACCTAGAGAGATCTGATTGCGCTCATTTTAGTTCCTATAGATTTTTGATGTTCCAAGGAATTCAAATATGCTATCCATTATTTATTTTGACTTCTAAAAGATGTTAAAATATAATAAGAAAGAATCAGCAAAAAACCTCCACGTTGGGTTTGATATGAATCATATCAGGGTCACGTGTGTTGGAGCAATCCCAATGGTTCGTGGGACCATGTGTTTTGATGTTTGGGCAAAGAGTTTAAGTTAGGATTACCCTTGTTATTTGATATGTGTACTTGAGTTGTGCAGGACTGCAGATGACACATGTGATTCAGGTTGACGGCTTCGGGTCCGGTGAAGGATGAAGCATCCGAGGGACCGTGGACAAGGCAGCGAGGACAAGGGCCGAGGGAAGCGACTTCGAGGCATACGCGAAGGATGGCATTGGGGACGAGCCGCGGGCTTGGATGCATCCGAGGGACGAGAGCCAAAGGAAGTAGGCTTGAAGGCAAGAGGTCAAGGCTGCAAAGAAGAGTCAAGTGAGTCGTGAGGGTCCGAGTGCGAGAGAAATGTACTCGGGATGGGAAACCCTAAGTTTAGGGTTGTACCAGTTGACTGGTTCCACACTGGTACTGGAACCAGTCGACTGGGGGTGAGCACAGAGAGGTTCTGTGCCCGAAATGGCTGGGATCAGTCGACTGGTCCTGGGACCAGTCGACTGGTAGATAGCCGTTGGAGAGTCGTTGGGCTGACATCAGTCGACTGGTGCAAGGACCAGTCGACTGGTAACGAGCAAATCAGGTTCTGATTTGTTCCAAGCTCTATAAGAAGGAGCTTGGTATGGCCGGCCAAGGTGACGAAATTAGACTTGGTTAAGGTCTAATTAGTAGTCTACAAGTGCTCAAGAGTTTCCCTTGTGTCCAAGAGGTCTTGGTGAGTTTGTGGTGAGGTTTCTCCACCCACAAGGAGGTTTGAGCTAGCCGGAGGTCTTCCGGGGAGTAATCCACCGACGGATAGGGATCGTCCACCTTACGGACACGCCGTGGAGTAGGAGGTTTATCTCCGAACCACGTAAATCGGCGCGTGTTGGTTTGCTTGCTCTTTCTTGTTCTTTGTATTTGTATTTAGCTTTCGTATTTGTGTTTGTATTATTTGTATTCCGCTGCGCAACTAACAAATACGTAGAAAGCGAGTGATTTGGGGGCGCCGTCTATCCAACCCCCCTTCAAGTCGGCCGACCGATCTCCAACAAGTGGTATCAGAGCAAGGCCGCTCTCCATCGGACTAACCGCCGAGGAAGCAAAGATGACCGACTTGATAGATCCGCCAAAGTTCGAAGGAGGAAGCTTATGAGACATCACCTTTTGGATGGTGAAAATGGAGGTGTTCTTCAATACGGATTGGGACACCATGATGGTGGTAAAAGAGCCATTTGAAGTCCCGAAGGACAAGAAAGGGAAGAAACTCCGACCGCGTCATTGGACGGAGAAGCAAACCTCACGATCGGAGGCAAACAATAAGGTAATATCAATTTTAATTGATATGTTGCCTTCTAATGTGATGAGGTGTGTAGGTGAATACGAGAATGCCCATGAGTTGTGGAGCAAAGTGAAGAAATTTCCATGGGAGGAATTCATGCCTACACAAGAAGAAAGAAAATCCGAAGAAAGTGATGAAGTGGTCCAAGAGGAGAAGAAGGACCAATCGGATGTGGAACCCAAGGAGATGGGCTTAGTAGCTCAAGAAGAGGAGGTGGAGCAAATGGAAGTTGAGTCACACTCAATATCTGAGGAGGAGAAGGAAGATGAAGCATCATCAACATCCTCAAGGGTGGAAGAAGAATCCAAGACGGATGAAGAAGAGGTCTTGGAGGTCAACCTAGTGAGCACATCCACCGAAGTGAAGTCAAAAGATCATATAATATGCTTCGGGTGCAATGAGAAGGGACACTACAAGAATAGGTGTCCTATGGGTAAGAAGAAAGTAAATCCTAAACCCAATCAAGTTATTTTAAATTCTAATGTGAGTTGTAGGAATGAAGAAGTCCAAAAGAAGAAGATGCGCATCATATGCTTCACGTGTGGAGAGAAGGGTCACTACCACACCAAATGTCCCAAAAAGGGGGAAATCAAGAAGCTTGCGCAATTAAAGAAATGGGAGAAAGAGAAGAAAAAGAAGAAGAGCTCAAGTCAAGGAGGAGCTTCAAGGGTAAGGGAGGTATACCCTAATTTGAAATGCAATTCAAATTTTCATTCCTCCATGCATGCTAGGAATAATTCTCATTATTTACCCATGCAAAATTTTGAATTTAAATATCATGATAGGAATAGGGTAAATATCGATCATAACCCTAGGAGACCTATGTATGATAGACCTAGGAAAGTTAAATTCTCATTACCTAAGGAGAAGAAGGTAATAGAGAACCAAGACATTAATCCCAAGAAGTGGAGACATATGCCTAGAAAGGGTAGGTCTAGGAATGTCCAAGGTGGACATGTTGACTCTAGGTTTAGGAGCCTAAAAAGGGAGAATCAAGCTTTGAAGGCAAAGCTTGATGGTTTAGAGAAATTCCTTAAGAGATTCACTATTGGATCTAAGGGATTAAGTATGGTGTTGGGGAGTCAAAAACCCAACAATGATAGATCGGGTTTGGGATACCGATCTAGTGTCTCCAAGGTCAAAAGGAGACCATGTGCTAAGGTGGCACATGATAAGGGCAAGGGAGAGTCATCCGAGGCCAATAAAAAGAAATATGCTAGGGTTGCATATGATTATGGCAAGGATGATGTGTCCAAGATCAAGAAGATAAGGAGATCTTTTAAGGGACATCATTGTGGTTTGGTCACAATAGATGAGTCACCTAGGGAGGTGACTAAGGTAAAGAGCTCTAGGGGGAGCTCCAAGAGTCAATTTGGGACCCATGGTCAATGGATCTCAGGTGGGTTCTACTTGGGGGGTCTAGAGGAGCCATGGAGTGTGTCAAATGGTTTAGAGACGGACTTGAGTCTCAAACCTAGGGATTTGGCACACATGGATTATGTTTCATGCAAGGAAATATGACATTGGGATCATTTTGCATGATAATTGGTTTTGGATGTATAGATGCCATATAAACCAATGCTAGGGATGCATTGTGGGTTGGTATGGGCAAATACATCAAGAGGAAGCCAAAACGAGGACTTTAGGTCAAGGTTCAATTGAACCATTTAGCTAGTTTTGGATTTTGTTTCAATCTTGGGATTGGTGATAGATATATTTTTTAATATATTTTTCCCAGGTAGACAAGGGTACAATAGACCTCTCCACAAAATTTGGAAATTTTTGGAGGTCTAGGGAATTTCTGGTGCATTTATGAAGTTGGCCTGAAAAGGTTGATTTTTGCAGAAATAGGGTGTCAGTCGACTGGTGCAGATACCAGTCGACTGGTAACAGTGTTTTTGAGCACAGAATGTCTCTGTAAGCTCATTTTGACAACACCAGTCGACTGGTACCAACACCAGTCGACTGGTAACAGTGTTTTTCGACCACAGAATGGTTCTGTAAGGTTGCGTCGAAGGGGGCAGTCGACTGATATCAGCTTGAAAGTGTTTTTCAGCACTGATCTTGACCATGTCAACTCGTTTAGATGTATGGGATCCATGGGGGATAAATACATGAGTTTAGGGTCAATTTAGATGACAAGTTTTCAACAATTGGGATATTGTTGGAGAACTTTCTGGATGTTAGGCAAAGGGGGAGAAGTAAGGTTTAGTTGGGAAAACCTGAAAGTGCCTTTGAGTAGGGGGAGCCTTGGGATAGGTTCTTAAAAAGCCCTGTGGGAAAATCCTAGCTTAACGGGGAGCTTAGGTGTAGAGGGAGCCTTGTGAGAGGTTCCAATGCTTGGTGTATTGTTTCGGCGGTTGCCAAGTGTGTAGCCTTGACAACGTAAGTCCATTTGTTTTAGCGTATTGTTTTGCTATTTGTTTTTCCTAACTTAAACGTATTGCCAAACACCAAAAAGGGGGAGATTGTTGGAGCAATCTCAATGGTTCGTGGGACCATGTGTTTTGGTGTTTGGGCAAAGGGTTTAAATTAGGATTACCGTTGTTATTTGATATGTGTACTTGAGTTGTGCAGGACTGCAGGTGACACATGTGACTCAGGTTGACGGCTTCGGGTCCGGTGAAGGATGAAGCATCCGAGGGACCGTGGACAAGGCAGCGAGGACAAGGGCCGAGGGAAGCGACTTCGAGGCATACGCGAAGGATGGCATTGGGGACGAGCCGCGGGCTTGGATGCATCTGAGGGACGAGAGCCAAAGGAAGTAAGCTTGAAGGCAAGAGGTCAAGACTGCAAAGAAGAGTCAAGTGAGTCGTGAGGGTCCGAGTGCGAGAGAAATATACTCGGGATGGGAAACCCTAAGTTTAGGGTTGTACCAGTCGACTGGTACTGGAACCAGTTGAGCTGTTCGCGACTGAAATGGTTGGATCGATCGTCCCGGACCACCGATCGGTAGATAGATTGAGAGCCGTTGGTGGCATCGATCGTGGTGCAAGGACCGATCGGTAACGGGCAAATCAGGTTCTGATTTGTTCCAAGCTCTATAAGAAGGAGCTTGGTATGGCCGGCCAAGGTGACGAAATTAGACTTGGTTAAGGTCTAATTAGTAGTCTACAAGTGCTCAAGAGTTTCCCTTGTGTCCAAGAGGTCTTCGTGAGTTTGTGGTGAGGTTTCTCCACCCACAAGGAGGTTTGAGCTAGCCGGAGGTCTTCCGGGGAGTAATCCACCGACGGATAGGGATCGTCCACCTTACGGACACGCCGTGGAGTAAGAGCTTTATCTCCGAACCACGTAAATCGGCGCGTGTTGGTTTGCTTGCTCTTTCTTGTTCTTTGTATTTGTATTTAACTTTCGTATTTGTGTTTGTATTATTTGTATTCCGCTGCGCAACTAACAAATACGTAGAAAGCGAGTGATTTGGGGGCGCCGTCTATCCAACCCCCCTTCAAGTCAGCCGACCGATCTCCAACAACGTAGACCTAATAAATTTCAAAAGTGATAATTTAAGAAAACCTATGATTAAAGGTTTTAGTTTTGAAGATGACAAGCTTATGCATGGAAATTAGGCAAAAAAAAAACCCACAATTGATATCATTCTTCTATTCTTCATGATCTTTGCATTGCGTCACAGTGCAATTCCTGAACCAGATGAGAAAACTGGTGAATTTACTTATGAAACAGAATTACCAGATGAAGTTGCATTTCTTGTTGCTGCTAGGGAATTTGGCTTTGAGTTTTGTAAGAGGACTCAATCTAATGTATTCATTAGGGAGAAATATTCATCTTCTCAGAAGATTTTATTGAGAAGTAACAATTCAATTTGCATGTTTTAATCAATAAGTTTTATTTTTTATGAAGATCTTATTAATTTGATATTTTATTCTGACATAAAAAGTTCAAAAATCTCAATTTATTGGAATTCAGTAGCAAAAGAAAGAGAATTTCTATAAATGTGTATGATGCAAGTGGGAAAAAAAATTTCTTTACAAAGGTGCTGATAGGTATGTCTAATTTTTATGCAAAAGATTTTTTTTATTAGAGATGTGATTTGTATGAATTATGTTTTTAGTCAGATCTGAAATCAGATCATGCAGGTGGTAAATATGTTAATAATATTCAATTTTTCAAAAAAAAAATTTTTTTTTTTTGTTAAGCATCATCATATTTTAGCTTCTAGAATATCTTAAAATTTAATCAGAAAGAATTGACAAAAACCCCAATGTGTGGGATATTTTTATCGATTATTTTTTATTATATTTTTAACACCTTCTAGAAGTCAAAATAAATAATGGATAGTATATTTGAACTCCTTATAACATCATAAATCTATGGGAATTGAAATGAATGCAATTAGAACTTTCTAGGTCTATCAATGGATTTCGACCAAAATCTACTTGTGATTCTAGAAAGCTCTGATTACATTCATTTTAGTTCTTGTAGATTTTTAATGTTACAAGGAGTTCAAATATACTATCTATTATTTATTTTGACTTTATAATGTGTTAAAATATAATAAAAAATAATTAGTAAAAAGAACTTTTACGTTGGACCTAATATGATTCATATTATTAGTAATGAAATTATGATATTAAGAAGTTATTTTAATTTAATTAATCTAATTAAATAATCTAATTAACAAACTACCCTAATTAATTTAACTATTCTAATTAATTCAATTTAAAAGTGTAACCCGGCGCACGAAGCTCCAGTTATGTGATGTCCCGGAGAAGGATCCATTGTACACAACATTACCTTACTTTTTGCAAGAGGTTATTTCCAAGATTCGAACCCGTGATCTTTTGATCACAAAGTAATAATTGTATAGTTACGCCAAGACTCTCCCTCAATTAATTCAATTGATTGAATCTAATTAATTGAATTAAATAACTAATCTAATCCATGTAATTGCCTTAACTAACCTAATTAAACTAATTAATTTAATATAATTAATCTAATTAACCAACTTAACATAACTAATCTAATTAACCAACGTAATATAACTAATCAAATTAACCTAATCAATCTAACTATTTTAATTAATCTAATTCAATTATTCTAATTAACCAAATTAAACTTAGCATTTTAACCTATCTAATTAAACAAACTAACCAACTAATCTAGTTAACTGAATTAATCTAACTAATCTAAATAATCTAATTAATTCTTTTAACTAATCTAATTATTATATTAGTTGAATTAAATTAATTAGTTAATTTAGATCAGTTAAATTGAATTAATTAGATTAGTTAAATTGAACCCTAAACCTATACTCTATATCCTATATACTCTAATTTATATCATGCCTAAGTTGGCTCACAAATTATGCTCAAGAGATTTTTGTCAATTCTTTCTTATTATATTTTAATATTTTTGAATAGTGAAAATAAATAATGAATAGTATATTTGAACTTCTTGCAAGTTTAGAAATCCATAAGGACTAAAATGCGTGCAATTGGAGCTCTCTAGGTCCATCAATAGATTTTGACCAAAACTCACTAATGGACCTAGAGAACTCCGATTACGTCCATTTCAATTCCGGTGGATTTCTGATGTTGCAAGGAGTTCAAATACGCTATTCATTGTTTATTTTGACTTCCAGAAGATGCTAAAATATAATAAGAAAGAATCAGTAAAAAAAACTCCACGTTGGGCCTGATAAGACTCATATAAGACCCACGCATGAGGATTTTTGTCGATTCATCATTATTATAATTTTACACCTTCGTAGAAACCAAAATAAATAATGAATCAATTTCTGTCGATTTCTGAGGTTACAAAGAGTTCAAATATGCTATTTATTGATTATTTCGACTTCTCTAAATATACTAAAATGTTATCAAAAAATTAACTAATCTTTAAATGTCATGGGTCTGATACGATTTGTATATCAGACCTATGTTATGCATGCACGCATGAAAAAAAAAGAGAGGAAAGAGGAAAGAGGAAAGAGGAGAGGAATGGAAAAATAAGAGGACGTTTGGTTAAATGATGGGAATGACTATGAGTATGAGTTTGATAGTAGGGTGGAATAGGAATAAGAATGGAAATGAAACCCATCAAGTTATATGGGTTTGGTTGATTCCCATAAATCTAGTAATCATTCCCAAAATGTGATTCCCAAACTCACAATCCAAAAACTATCTTTTACTATCATTTCATTCTCTCATTCCCAAATTCATCAACCAAACACCCCCTAAGATTGGTTGTATGTATAAAAGAGAAGAATAGAAGAGAGAGTGAAAAATACATAGAAAGGAAAAGGTATTTGTCAGAAAGATAAAATAGAAAATGCATTTAAAAGGTGTATTATTTAATAAATATTAAATCTATATATGTCCTTTGGTAAATTGCCGAATCCATTATTAAGAATAATAATATATTAAAAGAAAATTTTTGATTAGCTATTAAATAATTAATTCACATATAAAATTTTAATAGTGTAGATGGTTAGGATCCATAGCTCTCATTGTGAGACTTGGGTTCGAATCCGACAACCAATGGTTAAATGGACCCCAACCATATGACAATCCGAGTCAACGGGTATCTGAACCCACCAACAAAATTTTTTACATCTGTAAAGAAAAACCTAAATGAACCACCCTAGCCCGACAACCTAGTTCAACGTATAACCGACCAGGTTATGAGAACAATGTAATTTAAAATTCTAAGACAATAAATAAATGATAATCCTTATTGACTATGACTATTCCGGATAAGGACCTGACTCCACGTAAATTTTCTATTATCTATCAAAATAAATTAAGAAATATGCGATAATCAATTTAAAATCTCAATATTCTTTGATTATATTTTACATTTAGAGGAAAAATTTCTTTAAATATATCACAACTATGGATGAAAACATAAGTACATAGATGATAACCTGAATATTTTATCATGGTGGCAAAAAAAATGAATATGTTCGCTCCAGCGCCCCCGCCAATCCGTCTCAGGACCAACACAAAGGAGGTAAATCACGAGCGACTACTAGTCTTTAGAATAATGATTAACACATAAGATAGTCATTTACCTCGACTTTGCCGAGATTCGAACCTTAGACCTCATGGTAGCAATACCTCATGCGCTAGTCACTAAACCGATCCGAGGAGACAAAAAACTAAGATAGGATAAACTTTTTAACGTGACTGGGCCCACCGCTTCGCGGCCCCATATCCAGAAACCCTGAAAGAATTTTTTGGAGAGCCTCAGTACTACGTATCCGACGGATAAAGAATTCATAAGAGGGCTCAAACTCGACACCTCGGTTAACATTACCCCAAATGAGGACTTTTTAATTGATAAGAATCTGCGCAGGCAGGGATTCGAACCTAGTACCTTAGTCAATGAATAACAACGTCATAACCAGATATTTTATCATGATACTATAGCTCCGGGGATAAAATCCCAAGACAACAGGATTATTATAGGGTGGTTCATGATGATTGATTTAGAAGAAAACCTAGTGCAATCTAATCAAAGCCTGTTTGATTTATATATAATTAAAGATAATAATTAAACTAGTTTGTTCCCCAAGACAACATAGCACAACACTCTATTTTGATATCTGCAGGAATCTACTACCATCATCGATTCATGGCCCAAAAACCATCATTCATTCATGTTATCATCCAAAATAAAATGCTAGATTTTGAAGTAAATTGTACAAGTCAAATTTGACGGCAAAAAATAGAAGTGTTATATAAAAAAGAAACATCTAAACAAGGTACTATATTGATCTATCAACTCAATATTTTAAGTTCAACAAGTAAAACTATGATTATCAGTAAGTAGTGATTGAAATTACCAACACTCAAAAAATAAATTACAGAATTGTGAATACCAAAAGAACCTCTGTAGTTATCAAACAATACCAATACCAACAAGACTTCAGATAACTTTGATAATCTTTGGGGATATATTTCTGTATCAAAGAACAAATAGCAGTTTGTATACTTGAAATGCTGAGTATATACTGAATTCATGATCAGGTAGAAATAACCATTTACCTGGAAAGTTTATGAATCATGTGGCCGGTGGTAGGAGGCAAGACCCTTTGTGTTTTAAGAGTATTGAAACAGCAGCATGTAGCCTGTAGCTCAACTCCAACAGACTTATAATGTAACAAAAACCCTTCTTCGACGACATGAAAAACTTACGATTGCATGCTTTATTAAATAGTAGATGCAAGGGCTTTCGATGGATTGAGCATAATATCAAATCCGTGTGTACATTTACACTACAAGCAGTGCCAAGAGCTGCTGAGACTACCACTGGTAAGGGCATTGTAAGGCAAGGAGCAAGAAAACCGCTTGAAAAACTGACAGGAACACCAAAAACTTTTTCAAAGGGATTGAACAAGATAGGATTTGGTGCTCATGCTCATTAGTTACTGCCTCCCTTCTGTTTGAGGGTGATTTTATCTCCAAGACTAAGGGCAATGCCTTGCGTCTTGCTTCTGATCCTGATGTAACCATTCAGCTTCCTGTCAGCCTGCTTCTCTACACTTATGTTGACCAGAGCATCCTCTCCAAACACACTCTTTGCATACAAGTTTGCAGCAAGGAATCCACAGTTCCCATCCAGAGAGGATCTGAAATAGAATAAAAAGAAGTAAAAGATATATCTTTCATAGTAAATGACCAGTAAGAATGATTCAAGTTCCAAAACAACTTACATAGGTGTGAGGCACTTCATGTTTGTTGACTTGATGATGTGATTCAGAAACTCCCTTTCGTCTTGTATTATTGTGTTCACTGCTACCTGTAATTTTAAATAATTTGTTCACATGCCAACATAACGCAAGCAATTAGACAAACAGACATGACGGCATATACTCAACCAAATTATCAGTTAATAAATAATCCCAATGCATAAATTAAACTAAAACTGAAAAGGATCTTGCCGAGAATTCATCAAAATTACAAACTATGATCTCAAAATAAAAAACTGGAGGTTAGAAAAAAGCATTTCCCTTTTGACAAATACACTTCAGCATTAGGATGAACATCAAGAAAATTTTACCTCACAAGATTTTTAAATCTTGTCAAAGAAAAAGAAAATTAGACTCTTCCCACAAATACTAGAATAAAAAAAAATCTTGAGACCTAACTTTCATTGAGTCAATCATTGAAAAATTCAGGATATGTGAAATATGTCAAGAACTATGTGATAAAATTTGATAGTTGCAATTGTTCTCACGAAATGAATCATCATAAGTGTGTCCCTAACAGTGAAATAAGATGCAATCATTCAGAAATTAAATAAGTCAATATCTGTATCTTGAAAGTGTAAACACAGTAAATTATATTAGTAGATGCATAATTAAGAAATCAATGATATCACTTGAAGAGAAATAATTACCTTGTTTTCCCACTCAAATTCTGCCCACATATTCCTGAATGTCACATCACTACAAGTAGCAGGAGATATGTAATCCATGATATCAATGTGGATGTCATTGAGGACGACAACAGTTCTCTCATGCACATTTGAAGTCTCATAGACAATATTGCCAAATATCACTCCTGTTTCTGTGGAAGAGACCTTTATATTAGCTCTGATTTGTTTGCTTGACTCTGGAGCTAGAGTATAATTTTGTGGCCGGTCTACAAGCTTGAGGTCTCCCATGGTTGCTAACTCCAAACATAGGTTCTGAAGGGTTTCCTTTGTTCGATTAATCACAGTGACATCAAGGACAATATCATAATGATGAACTGTCACAAAAGACTCAGCATAGACAGGATCACTAAATCCAGTGAGTTGAAGAATTCTGTTCAACTTATTTGCATCATCACCATCTTTCATAAATTCTCCAGTTGCACGTTTTAAGTCATCCTGAACTTCATCTTCTAACTCAAGCTGGCTCATGCCCTGTAAACATCAATCAGTAGAATAAAAGTGAAGGTAAAGATTTTATAGTTATAGCAACAATTTAGAACATATCAATAACTTCCAGTGTTTTTTAAATTTGTTTTGTATAGAATCAATCTAAAATATCCAGCATGAACACAAACAAAAAAAAATCTAATATTACATGTCAAGAACTAGGAGACAAAAATGATTTACAAGCAAGATCATAATTACGACAACTTTTAGCCAACCCCACCTAGTGGGATAAGGCTTGGTTGTTGTTGTATCATAATTACAACAACTTTAGCAAAGAAATTACCTAAAATGGCTAATCAAAGAAAGATATGCCAAATGTTTGGCTGTGAATGATCACTGGAACAGACTTATGTGGGTTCTTTTCCTTTTATGTTTGAAAAATGTAGAGCTAGCAGATTGTGCAAATAGAAGGACAACTGCTATCTATTCTTATTTCTCAAATTAATACAAAATTTTGACGTGCATTCGTTCTTCCAAGGAAACTACAGATGAATTCTTAAATGTAGGAAATAATGACATATGGCTAAACAAAGAAACTTCACAATTAACATATGTCAAATGTTTGGCTGTGATTGATGATCATAGGACCAGAGTTTTGTGGGTTCTTATCCTTTTTATATATGAAATATGTAGATCTAACAGACTGTGCAGATAAAAGGACAACGGGTAGCTATTTTTATTTCTCAAATTAATACAAAAATATTGCAAACATTCAGCTCTTCAGAAAACAAAGACGAATTATTAATGTAGGAAATAGTAACATAAAACCTTTTCAAACAATAATACTTTCAGTTAGTGACAGGCATTTTAGGTTGAATTCGAAAAGATTGTTGGGCATGCATCTACAATTTAATTAAGTAGGGAGTGACTTCATACTATCGCATGTTACTGCAATAACAAAGTCACTTAATGACAATACACATGAAGGTATATAATAAAAAATTCAAACTTTCACGAGTGCAGGAACAAAGTCAATTAATTAATCACATAAACTTGGACTGTCCATTTATGAAAACATACATGTTGACCCGAAACTCAAATTTCACATGGTCAAAGCCAACTATATGAAACAACACTAACAAGAAATTATCATCATCCTTGTAGTAATATATATGCTAAAGAAAATTTTCGATATCAGTGACAAATGAACCAAGCTCGGGCATGTTTAAGTACATGGTGTAAGCCTTTAAGAAACCTTGAAAATAAATATTCATGGTGTATGTCATTTGCTTAACAATATTTTGCTAACTGTGAGAATAAAATAAACTCAGAAACTTGAATATCAGTAAGAAACTAAAGGTTTTTAATTTAAAAGAACTAAAACTGCGTAAATGAGATGTAAAGGAAAAAAAACGGTAAAGGAATATCTAAGGTGAAGATATGGAATTGTTGTAAGATTTTCATATATTTATAATCTATTGTTCAATAAGCAATTATTTACAAAAAATAGCATTAATAAGAATAAAATTAAATGGTAAAATGAAGAGATCTTCTATAGTCATGTTTGGTAGTTGATTGCTTCTTAGGCTAAAAGAAAAGTTTTATAATACTCAGCTTATCAAGAGAATGTAGATGATCTTTCATTGTCAATCAAGAGAAATATATCTGAAGTGATTACCTTGCGACTCTTCAGATGGTAAAAATCAATAAGATCATCAGGCTGGGCATAGGAAATCTGGGCCTTAGCTTTAATCGCCTCATTTTCTTGGAATTGCTTCTCTGCAAGCATTGCTGCAAAACTCTGGCGACATGACTGCAAGCATATTTTCCTCACATCATCACCAGTGTTGCAGAGCAACCTTATACACAGCACAATCCTGTCATACGAATCGTTATCAATTGGGTGCGGAAGAAATGATGATTGCCCCAACTGCAACATAGAAGTCATGATTAGCAAAGCGTCAGTGCATGCTTTGTTTGCTTCAGCCTTTGATGGTTGGACCTCCTCCAATCTCAGAACAAGCTTAGTAAAAGTACAAGCAATAACTGCTCCTACAAAGAAGTCGCCAGACAAGATTAATGCCCTAAGATTTCCAGGTGAAGCCAAAGATCCAGGAAGAACTGTTGGCGCTGACAAAGCAGTTTCCAAGGCAGCACTTTGTGTTGCATATGTGCCATCTGCAAGAACCACAGGCCGTCTTGAAGAGACAGTAACAGAAGAATTAACCTGCTGGAGTTTCTTTGAAGCATCAGCTGTCTCCCCTTCCTCAGTGGCAGTGTAGAAGGGAATGTCTCCGAGACACTGCTTAATTGTAGCAATTCCACTCTCCACCTCTGAAAGCGAAAGGCAGTACTCACCAATGATCCACAGAGCACATGAGCAAACCCTTGCAGCACGAATCTGGTAAAACGTGTCAAGCAACCTAGTTATTACCGAAACCCTGAGCTTATGGTTTGTCTCAATTATCTCTCTCACGAAGAGAACAACATCGATAGCAGAAGCCACATTAGAATCTCCAAGGAAATCCATCAACAAATGAACGACTGTACTAGCAACCTGAGGGAACTTGATCGCGCATGAATGGATAGCCTGCACTAGCATCTGCCGGTATTCCCCATTTTTATCGAGTTCAGTGCTCTGGGTCTTTACAACTTCTTTCTTGAGTGTGAGCACCACCTCGTCAATGTTCCTCGAGGTGATCAGCTCAAGGGTAATGTCCAACGTCTTGCGCTTGATGTCAAGATTCGGACTTGATAGTGCACGGAGTACATCCATAATCATCTCCACCATGATCTCCCTATGTGACGTCTTCAGCTCGTTGAGACGATCAAGCACAATGAGTTTCACATTATTGTCACTCTGCGATTGTAGGAGCCGGCAGTAGGTGTTGGCAGCAGCCCTGATGGCTGTGGGGGCCGATGACAAGGAGACAAGGGTGCTGGCGCACTCGTAGACTACTGCTTCAGATGGGCAACTGAGGAGGGAGATGATGATCTTAATGTGCTTACCCTTCTCCCCTGGGTTAGCGCGGCAGACCTTGCGGATGAGGTCCAGAGCGGCCATATGGAGGAGGTCGCCCCAGTTGGCGACGTGGTCAGCTTGGGACAAGAGGTATGCGACCGCCCGCGGCTGGGCGCACGAGGCAAGCATAAGGAAGGCATTGCGTCGGGCAGAGAGGTCCTGCTCGGAGGACAGGGCCTTCTCGATCAGTTCAGGTGCATCAGGAAGCAACTGCTCCCCGGTCGGAAGGCGGTAGATGGCAGCGATGGCAAGGAGCGCGTGGCGGCGAATAAAGGGATGGCGATGATCGAGGTTGGTAAGGACGGAGGGGACAAGCGGCTCGAGGATCTCAGGCTCAGTTAGGCGGCAGAGGAAGCGCAGCGTGACGCCGCGGATGTACTCATTAGGGTGCTGCAAGTTGTTGCGGAGGTTCTGGCAGATGAGGATCATCTCCGGAAGCACGCGGCCACGGGCATCCGTCTTGTCGATTATCTCCAGGTAAAGGAGCAGCAGCTTCTGCACGGTGTGGTCCTCGGAGGGGAGGACGTAGCGGACGATGGTGATGAAGAGCTGGGGGAGGGATTCGCCGTTGAGGAGGAGCATGATGGCTTTCTTCAGAGCATCGATCTTGGCCTCCACGTCGTTGCCCTCGAGAGCCTCCTTGATCTCGTTGGCCATCGCCTGAGAGCTCTTGTCGAAGTGGATCAGCAGCGAGCACGACTTCTCCATCTTTGCTCCGACGCCTACTTCGCCGGGAAATTTCCTCAAACCCCTAGATCCGTGTTGGAGCAGGCGGGTCGGAACTGAGGGTAGTGAACAAAGGCAGGTAACGGGTGAGATCTGAAGATCAAATGGCTCCTGCACGAAATTGCGGACGAATTCCGGTGGAGATTTGGGTCGCCAGCGATGGGACGGTGGTCGGAAAGCTACGAAGGAGAGTGAGAAGCGAAGCGGAAGACTTTAGACTGGAGGTGGATCGAACGCTAAGACGCCTTTCTTTGTTTTTTTTTTTTTTTCCTTAGCTTTATTTCAATTGAGTTCAACCAACAATGACTTTTCCCCCAAATCAGATTAGAAGCCGATCTAATTGGATGTCAAGTGATTCGGGGGAGACAGTAACTACGCAGGTTCAAGGAAAAAAAAAGCGGGACTACCAGATCAGCGGTCCTAGAATTATTTCGATAATTGAATCGGGACCTCTCGATTATGAAATCACGCTCCTAGTTATGCTACGTCCTGAGAACAGTTTCTACTCAGGTTGAGGATATTATTACTGGGAGCGCAATATTTAATTTAAAAATGTGATATTATGATTAAAATTAAGTTAAATTTATTAATTTTCTTATCCTTTCCCAACTCGAGTATATTTTTATTTGTATTGCCTTATGTTTATTATTATACTTAGGCAGCGTTTGATTATGTGATAGGATTAGTGAGAGATTATAAATTTATATGATAGTAATCTTTTAATGAGGATATTTAGTAAAATATCATAAAATTATTTTTATTTGGTATGATTTTTATGATAAGGATAAAAGTCCAGATTATTAATTATATGTCTAAAATATCCCCAATATTAGTAATTTTTAGAGCAAGAAAAGTATCAAAGTAAAATAAAAATGTCCTTTGAATTAGTTATCAGACTTTCTGTTCAATTTGAGATTATTAATTTGAGATTGATTTTCCAGTTGATACAGTAATTTAATCAGGTTTTACAATTATCATTGTCTTTTTTAAAAACCAATCAAACATGAATTTAACTGTTTTACAATTATCATTGTCTTTTTTAAAAACCAATCAAACATGAATTTAACTTGTAATCCTATCCTAATCCACCAGATAAGGCCTTAATGTTTAGATTATGTTTCTACAAGATGTTTTCATCTAGAACAAATTTACAAATAAAAATCAAATTATTATTATTATTATTATTACTGCATCCCTATTTCTAAATTTATTTAATTGTACTTAATTTATATTTTTTTTATTTAACTAATAAATTGTTAGATTAGTATTTATTTCTATTGTACTATTATTCTATTTATTTATTTATTTTTAGTTATTAGTTCGTAAAATTTGTAATGTTATTCACCTCTTCTGACGTTGAGTTTGATCCTACATAAGACTCGGTAACTAAGTTAGTCCTGGTTAAATCAAATCAGTCCGACTTACAATCGAGCTCAAGTTAGGGTCAATCCTGAGGCATATCACCGGGGGCGATGGCCAAAGACTCCTGATTTTTAAGAGCCCTTAAATTTGACATGCATATGTAATATATATTATATATACTTAGATTGTTTTAATAAAAACTTAAAAAATATATATATTTGATTGAATTATTTTAATAAAGGTCTAAAAATATATATATTGTTGAATTGTTTTAAATAAAGGACAAAAATATATATTTTCTATTAACATTTTAAAAAAATCTAAAAAAGAAAAGAAAAAAAAAGAATGAACGTAAAATCTTTTTTTCTCTTTCCAATGTTTAATTTCTTGTACAATTCTTTCTTCATTAATTTGTTTATAGAAGTCATAAGACTCTAAAAGTAAAGTATGAATTAACGCTAATTTTCTCCCTTCTTCTCCTCTGAATCTCTTCTTATTAAATTAGAAAATTTATTAATTTTAGTTTTATCAACATCATCATTCATCAATATATATAAGTTACTTATTTATCTATATTTTTTTTTTATTGTCAATATTTAATATTAATTTTTAATATTGTATTGGAGTCAATATTTTATGATTTTTCTTATAGATTTAAAAGAGTTTAAATAAGTCATCCTAATTTTAATCATCAAATAGATTATATTGATTGCTTCAAGCACAAATCATGTTTTATTATTCTTTGACTATTTTTTTCACTGCTTGTGTTTGTTTCATTATTAGCTTTGTTGTTGGTTTTGTGTGTTTTATTTTTACACTTGAAATTTGTAGTACAAACATGTTTCTAAAAAAATATCTATCTTGGAGTTATAAAAGAAACAAAAAAAAAAAAAGTGGAACAGATTATTAAAACTCACAAAGGTGTTATTCGTAAGTTTTTTAAAACTAGCTCTTTAATTAAAGATTCAGTAGATGAATTAAGAAGAAAGTCAAGAAGAACTAAATGATCATGCAACAAATGAGTAGCAATCGAGGAATTAAGAAGAATTAAATGATCATGCAATCAACGAGCGGGAAGAATTGAGAGAAATGGCGAATGAGCAGGAAGAATTGAGAGAAAATGATGATAATGATTTGAATGTAAATGGCTTGATAATTTTATGTAGAAAAACTTAATTTTGAAGACCTTATTGATGATTTTACTTCTCAAAATATTAGAAGATATAGATTTTTTTAATAATTATTTCATACTTATTTTTTTTTTTGTATTTGTAGGTATTATACTTTTTAGAGAAGCTTAGGAAACATATTTTGTATACTGTTGCACTTTTTGAATAATCTTGAGAAATAAATTTTGTATGGAGTTTATCATATTTTAAATGAATATATTGATTTTTAAATTTTTTTTATTAAATTATATTCAAATTGTACGTTAGTATAGAGATCATTTTTCTCTTTTCGCCCAAGAGCCTCCAAAAGTCAAGGTTGGCCCTAGCTCAAGTCAAACCAAACTCTTGGTAGAGCTCGAGTTAGCCAATTCAACTCATAGTCGAGCTCAACACAAGTCAACCCGACTCCCAATCAAGCGTGAATCAATCCCACTAGGCTCAAGACTAAGCCAGAAGATGGAGCCATGCAATATTAGTCCAACTCAGACGTGTGGGAAATGTGGTGCAGACACGTTGCCAATGCATTGACGAATGAGTCGAGTATCATACAAACACGATCCAGACATGTGGGATGATGCACAAGATGTATGCGAAGTGTTGAGTAAGGACTATCTCCACCCTCCTAGGACAATATAAAAGGGTGCATACTCACCCAGGCATAGGTACATGCACAACATGTTATTCTCTTTTTGTTTACTTCTCTTTTATCGGTTGGATCGAAAGCGCTAGAGGGGGGGGGGGGGGGGGAATAGCGCTCGTGGCTATTTCGTTCATTTCGGAAAACTCAAAATAATGCAACGGAATAAAGACAAGAAACCAACGCAATCGCTAACAAGTTTCTTTTACTTGGTTCGGAACCTGTGGCGACTCCTACTCCAAGGCCCATGCTCGTTGAACATTTACTTTGGGCAATCACTATAAGCTCGGAAGGTTACAATTCATATTTACAATATTAAACAATAATGAAATTATACCGACAATGAAAACATTAATCTTGAAGCTTCTGGTTGTTGGAGACTTGTTGCAGCTTCGCTGGATCATTCTTTGAGCAGCACACGGAAGAAGGGTTGTCAAATTATGTTGTACCCTTGATGCTGCTCAAACTGGGATTAAGTAGCCCGTGGAGGCCACCTCTAAGCCCATGGAGGGTGCCCATAACCCCGTCGATTCTGCAACGTGGATAAGCCCTGACTTCTTCGTCGCTTATTTGCCCGAGGGCGCCTCCAATAGCATGGAGGGCGCCCTCTGCCCTGCTGCACGGAGGTGTTCGGCTAGTGCACCCGAGGCACCTCCAAGCTCCATGGAGGGCACCTTGGGTACTGTTCATCCGAGGCTTTACATCTTTTTGCTCCCTGCAAGATGTGCTAGTCCAAAATATAAAATATATCCTACAAGACAGAGTTAGACATAATACAATAAGGTTAAGATAAATATCGACAGTTATCGGACTGTCCAGTTCTGACTTCGGATTTCCAACCGGAAACCCTAGGTTGAACCGACGCCTACTGCTCCCTCACCGGGGAACGCGTCCTCACTTACTCCACTCAGGAGAGTTTACCTGTTGCCAGTTGATCCTCCAGACCAACTAGACTTTTGCTCAGCATCTGAAACTTCAGGTCTTCATGTTGGACGTCTGCTACATGACCCGTCCAGTCTTTCACCCGGTTCGCGACACCAGGATTTCAACCTAGGGTTACCACCCCCTAGAATTTTGCCCGAAACTCTCGACCCACCAAGATTTTCTGCTTAGGGTTACCACCTCCTAGAGTTTTCCCTTTGCCTAACCGCAGCTAGGACTTTTCCTCACTTAGGGTTACCACCCTCTAGGGTTTTCCACCTGTCTAACCGTAGCTAGGACTTTTGCCCAAGTACCCTTAGGACTTTCCTGCAAACTCATTCAAACACATTAGATAACAAAACAACTTAACTTTGGCCCCTTTGACATAATCAAAACACAGTTCCATCATCGGATGCTTCCTTCATCAACAATCTCCTTCTTTTTTATTATGGCAAACGGTTCGAAGTTAAGTAAAACATAACAATAAAATGAAGGAATTTAAGCATAAGTATCATGAGCATAAATACAATAATTTTGGAAAAAAAACTTTGTGCTTCCCCTTATGCTTCCTCTTTTTTAAATTCTTAACTTTGACTTCTCTCTCCCCTTTTGACATAAATAAAAAAACATACTAAGTAAAGAGAAGGTTGTAAAAAAAATTTATTATTTTTAATTTTAAGCTCCCCCTAAAGGGTAGCACTCAGTGAAATTTAGCTTTGAAAATAATTTCTTTTAAAAAACTTAACTAAAGTAGAGAATTTTTGAAAATACTTAGTTTTTTCAAAAAAACTTAGATAAACGTAAATTTTGAAACCGCCATAGCCTTTCCAAAGAAGATTTAACTAAATTTTTAGTTTTGAAAATACTTAGATTAAAAAAATACTTTGATGAATTTAGTACTTTTAAAACTTAACTTTAAAAAGCCTTGATAAAAAGCTTAGTTTTCAAAATAAGTTAATTAAAAACTTAGTTTTTAAAAAGACTTTGATAAATTTAAAAACTTAATTAGGAGTACTTAAAAAAATTTGATAATAGCTTTAGCCAAAAAAAAAAAAAAATTGATAAAAACTTAACTTTAAAACTATTTTGATAAAAAAAAACTTTAACAAATACTTAGTTTTAAAAAAAAAACTTCCTTTTTCAAAAATATTTTGAACTTTTTAACTAAAACAATGTTTTAACAAAATAAAAATAAAAAATTAAAGTCTTTAAATTTCTTTGCACTCCCCCTTAATTAATGCTAAGAATATTTGAGGGTTCTAGAGTTAAAGTATGTAAATTAAAAAAACATAAATGTTATTATTTATATTTATTTTCCTAATTTTTCATCTCATTCATTTGTTATCAAACATGTTCAGCTTATGAGTGAGTGTGAGGGAGTTAACTTTATTTCAATTTTAGCAATATTAAAAATATTGAAATTGAGATTTAAAATTTAAGTTTGAATTTCCAATGAGTTTGAATTTAAAATATGAGTAAATATTTAATTTTTTTGAATATTTTGAAAATATATTAATTAAGTTTGAAATTATAATCTTACCTATTAACTATTATTAAGATTTTAAAAAATTAAATATGATTTAAAAATTAATTATCATTAAGATTTTCAAAAATTAAATATGATTTGAAACTTAATTATCATTAATATTTGAAAAATTAAATATGAATTGACAATTAATTTTTGTAAATAATGATTTTGAATTTTGAAATTATATAAAAATAATAATTATAATTTATTTTGATTGAAATTAATTAGCCTTTTGAAATTAATTATGATTTGAACTTAATAATAATTAACTTTTTGAAATTAATTATGATTTTGAAATTAATTAAGTTAACTTAATTGAATTAATTAACTTGGGTATGATTAACTACTTTAAACCTAAGTCCATCTCACCCTTTTCTAGATTTTCAATCAGGAAGTCTTAATAGATTTGTGAGATGGTTAATTTAATTTTCAATTTAAATTATCATCTAAGGATTGATTTACATTTGAGTTGGACTCAAGTTTTACAGTTAGTCAATTAAATAACTATTTCAATGATTGGCTTCCAAGCTGTGGCGAGACACTAGACCTTCTTGGGTATGAGATCATCCACCATTTCTAGACAAAACCTTCAAAGAAATTGGATATTTAATTTTTTTTTTCTGAACCCCCTAGGTCTAACTAGTCAAGTGTGAATCAAGCCTAGGTTCTTATCTAACCATTCTAGATTATATAATTAATAATCATGATTGACATTTATCAATTTAGCATATGCATGGTCATGGATCAACCAAGTCAAGCAATTCATTAGTTAAGTTAACAAGTTTAAGTTAACTTTTGAGTTTTAATTTGATTTAGTTTAGATCTAAGTTAATTGAATTTAATGTTAGATTTAAGTTAGATTATATTTTAGTTTAGGTTAGATCTTGTTTAAGTTTGTTTTATAATTAAAAGGTACTTAATTATAACTTGGTTTGTAGGGTTTAAGTTTTACCTTAGACTTGTAACACAACTCTAGATCTTGTGGATTAGTTAAATTATTAATAATATTTTCTAACTTATATATTTTATCTTTTAAAATATTACTTTGTTTCTCTAATTTTCTAAAAGTTAATTTCTTATGTTTATTAAATAATTTTGAGTTATTCTTATTTAGATTTGAATCAAATTTATTCATTGCATTATTAGCATGCATATCTAATTTTCTAAAGAAATATATACTAGAGTAAGTGGAATTAGTTAGGGGGCAAACATACGTTGCAAAAATTAGATTTTCACGTAATATAAATTTACTTACCTTGATTTCTTCCCCTGGATTTTTGGGTCTTCTTTATAGACATTTACTTTTGCAGTGACTCATTCATTTGCACTTGGAGCATTCAATGTGCTTCTTCCCTTTCCGAATCAATTTCTCCTTCTTCTCCGGTTGTGCCGGTCGAATCTTACGAGTAAGGCACTTGTTTCTATAGTGCCCTCTCTCCCTACACTAAAACAAGTTGTGTGAAATTTATAATTTGAATTTACAATTTTACCTTTTAGATCCATGATAGGATTCTCCCTCTTGACTGTTACCATCTCGAATTCGGACTCAGATTATGTTGGATCGTGAAGAATTGATAGAGGGGGGGTGAATATCAATAAAGATTTGCATAAATAGTAAGCACAGCGGAAAAAGAATAAGCAAGAAAAGAGCAAGGCTAACACAAGTAATTTTTACTTGGTTCTGAGCCTTTGGCGACTCCTACTCCAAAGCCCGCACACAAGGGTGCTTTCGATGGACAATGCACTAGCAATTCGAATAAGTTTTTACAAATTAAAAGTATAGGAAATGCTAAAAGAAATGAAGTTCCGACAATAATAAAAATAAACGAAAGAACACGTTGTCGGAGAAGCTTCAACGTCGCAGGAGCACAGGAGAGCAGTTCTTCAGTGTTTTTTTGAGTTGATGTTCTGGCTCTAGCCTTGACCCTCCTTATATAGGAGGTTCGGGGCGCCCGCAACCCTTCGAGGCACCCTGAAGTGACGTAGTCAAGCCAACCAGCGAACTCCACGTGGCACAGCGACATTGGGGATAAAACTTTGCCTCCGAGCGCCTGGATACCTCCCGAGTGCCCGCGTACCTTCCGGGCGCCCGGACCTTGATTTCCAGCAGCTTCCTTCCTACAATAAAATGTTAGTCGGAGATACTTATATCTCCTGCAAAACAGATTATTAGCACAGCTCATAGTTTAACAGAAAGAGTATTAATTAGCTTCCGTCTCTCCGAGACCGGAATCTAGTCAAGATCTCGACTTAGAGTTCCGAAATGGTTCTAAGTCGGATCGGCTCCTAAGTTTCCTTCCAGGGAACGCGTCCTCACAGTCACTCCCCTCCAGTGACTTACCTTTACTTACCTGCCAGCTATCTGTTAGGATCGACGGTCGCGGCTAGAGAACGGGGGTGTGAATAGCCGACCCCAAATTTGCGTTTCTTTCTACAAATCAAGTTAGCACAGCGGAAAAATAACAACAGAAACGTAAATGGAGAATTCAAACCTCAAGCACAGCGATGTAACGAGGTTCGGAGATGAAACTCCTACTCCTCGGCGTGTCCGTAAGGTGGACGAAGCCTATCAATCCGTCGGTGGATGAGACCCCGGAAAACCGGCTAATATGAACTCCTTCTGGGTGGAGAAACCTCGCCACAATAACTCTTGCAACAGCAAGATAGAAGTACACAAAATACAAAGAAGCACAAGACAATATGAATGTAAAACAAACAAGCTTGCCTTCTCGTCTGGAGATCCGTTGATGAAGCAGTAGCTTCACGGATGCCAGCAGCAGGGAAGCTCACGCGAAGCTTCAAGAAGTACGAGCTCAGCAAAGCTCGCAGAAGGAACCTGGAAGAACTTGCATAAGCAAGAAGAAAATCCTGTAGAGTTGCTCGACTCTTTATATAGCTAACCTGCAAACCTGTGAAGGCAGAAGAAGACACAGAAGACTGAGATCTAGCCGTTGTCACTCACAACGGCTAGGCCTGGACCGATCGGGCTCCAACCTGATCGGTCCACACTGTCCCTGATCAGTCTTGGGACCGATCAGGCTAAGCCTGGACCGATCAGGCTATGTCCTGATCGGTCCAAGAGGAGTCTGATCGGTCCCTGGACCGATCAGCCTTTCTCCTTCTTCTCTTCTGTTTGCTTCCTGATCGGTCTTCAAACCGATCAGATAATCCACAGAAGCATTCTGTTTGGTTACTGATCAGTCACCAGACCGATCAGCCGTATCACTGGATCGGTCCCCAGATCGATCCAGAGCTTGGTTTTTCCCCCAAGTCTCTCACACCAACATCCGGTCAACCTTGACCTGTTGGTACATCATGCTTAGCATCCGGTCACTCCCTTGACCTGCTAAGACTCCCCACCAAGTGTCCGGTCAATCCCTTTGACCTACTTGGACTTTTCTCTTCGTGCCAAGTATCTGATCACTCCCTTGACCTACTTGACCTTCTCAACACCAGATGTCCGATCATCCTTGATCCATCTGGATTTTTCCTTGCCCAGCTTCACTCACCAGGACTTTCACCTAGCTTCACTCACTAGGGTTTTAACCTGGCTTCACTCACCAGGATTTCCAATCTGCCTGGCTTCACTCACCAGGACTTCCAAACTGCCTAGCTTCACTCACTAGGACTTTTACCTGGCTTCACTCACCAGGATTTCTCCGTCTGCCTGGCTTCACTCACCAGGACTTTCACCTGGCTTCACTCACCAGGATTTTCTATCTGCCTTCCTGGTCTAGAGAACGAGCTACCGAGCCCTCTCTGACCTAGTCCGGAGAACGAGCTACCGAGCCCTCTCTGACTTCGTCCGGTCCAGAGAACGAGCTACCAAGCCCTCTCTGACCTAGTCCGGAGAACGAGCTACTGAGCCCTCTCCGACTTCCACATCCGGTCCAGAGAACGAGCTACCGAGCCCTCTCTGACCATAGTCCGGAGAACGAGCTACCGAGCCCTCTCCGACTCCATCAGGTCCAGAGAACGAGCTACCGAGCCCTCTCTGACCACAGTCCGGAGAACGAGCTACCAAACCCTCTCCGACTTCCACATGCCAAGCTTCCATACTTGGACTTCTCCGTGCCAAGTCCCTGCTTGGACTTTTCCCATGCCAAGCTCCCTGCTTGGACTTTCTCGTACCAAGTCTCCATACTTGGACTTTTCCCGTGCCAAGCTCCCTGCTTGGACTTCTCGAAATAGATTAACTCAAGTCGGGTCAACCAGGTCAACCTTGACCAAGGGTTGCACCCACAACCTCCCAAGTTTTCCAATATTCTTGTCAAACATCAAGATACAACTCTTCTATTCTCATCAAACATCAGAATAGAACTTTTCTATTCTCGTCAAACATCATAATAGAACTTTTCTATTCTCGTCAAACATCAAAATACAACTCGAGTCAGGTCAACTCGAGTCAGGTCAACCTTGACCTAAGGTTGCACCAACAATCTCCCCCTTTTTGATGTTTGACAAAACCATAATCAAGTTAGGTTAAACTGATAACCTAACTTAGGTTTTCCAATGTTCTTCCTTGAACATTCTTTGGACATTCTCCCATTCTCCCCCTTTTTGACACACATCAAAAAAGAGTGAATCAAGGTCAAGAGTTTCTTCCTAATGAAAGTCCCATACCTTTCATTGAAACTCTTAATTTCTCCCTTGATACTAAGGTCAACAGTTAACTTAGTGATAATCCCATATCACTCAAGTCTTTAGGAGTAAAAACTCCCCCTAAAGGTCAGCTCCCCCTTGACCAGTAGTAAAACTTCCCCTAAAGGTCAACTCCCCCTTGACCATTGCACCAACAATGTCTTGGAGAGTTTCAAACCTTTAGAAATCTAAACCACCAACTTCCATTTTCAAATCTTGATACAAAGTTCAAAAGATTTTGAAATAACTCAAAGTTAATCAATCTTTGTATCAACTTACTCAATGATGAATGCTATCACTAGAAAAGCTTCATCAAGGTTTTTCAAATCAACTTTGAAATGATTTTAGACCATTTAATTTGGAACCACAATCTTAGGACTAAATGTACATGACTTGTACACAAGCTTTCCCTATGATCCTCAATTTCGAATTAGGCTCATCTAGGTACAAGAACTATGCACCTTGATCCTAACTCATGATCCTAATATCTCACACACATCTAAGGTGTATCAAACACATCCAAGTCAATTTTGATGTGAGATATGGGTTTAGGTCATCTTAGGCTAAATTCTCATGCATTTTCTAAACAACAATTTGATCTCCATATCAAATTGTGTTTTTGTCCTTAAATCAAATTAATTGATTATAAATGCAAAAGATGATGACATGGCATATAATGATATCATAAGTAAAAACATGTGCTAATGTCATGATGTCATGGCATAAAGTATGAAACTTAAATAGAGCATGACATTTAACTAACCTAAGCATTATCATGACATTTCAAATGATAATAAATTAAATATGATGTCATGACATGGCATATGGCAAACAATATATGGCAAATAACATGTAAGGGTATAGAAGATACCTAATTCTAGCCTTAATTGCCATTTTTGATAGTTTTGATCATTTTGTCATAGGTTCTATATTCCTAAGTGTAATAGACCTAGCATCTTATACCAAAGATTTTTAGATCACTATGTGCCAATTAGATTGACTCTAGACAACTCCTCAAATATGATTGGCACATCCTAATCACCTTAGGAATAACTTTTCATTTCATTTTCAAGGCTTGATTACACCTTGAAAATTCCTAAAGTGCCACCTTTTGCCATGATTAGGTTAACTACCTATTCAAGTAAGGTTGGCACACCCTAAACCATCTAGCGTGATAGAATCACGCTCCTAGAAACCCAATACATATTTGAGCTCATTGGGTTCACTAAATATTCACTAGGGATGACTTCCCTAGCAACCCTCCTAATGACCCTCCTAGGCTTTAAAGCCTTGGTTATTTGGGACTCATCAAGATCAACTCTAGGGGTGACTCCCCTTGTGACCTTGGTGATGGTCTTTCTAGCTCTAGGTCTTGTTCCATAATCGAATGGAACATTATGATAAGTGGGCTTTGATTTTTGACCCTTAGGCCCTTGAGTTGACTTCTCTAAATTCTTAAGGGTCTTTTCTAAATTGTCAAGTCTTGACCTCAAGACTTGATTTTCCTTTTCTAATACCTCAAGTTTTAATTTGTCATTTATCTTTGAGGTATTCCTAGGCATATGTCTAGTTGTTTTGGGATTTCTACCTAGGTTTTCCTTAACCTTAGATGAGTTAATTCTAGGGTTGGTTTTTCTAGTATTGTCCTTATCTAGGCTAACATGTTTGGCACCTAAGCACGTGTATCGGTTACTATAGTTATCATGCTTATTATTATTGACAATAGCAATAAGGCTACTAGCATGCATCCTACTAGAATTGCAAGAATGTGCCTTAGAGATTACCTTAGGGTTTACCTTAGCTCCCCCTATAGACATGCTCGGTCTCTTGTCCTTGTGAGATTGCCTCCCCCTCGGACATTGGCTCCTATAGTGTCCCCTTTGCTTGCATTGGAAGCACACCACGTGCTCCTTACCCTTGCGTATCGGGACTCCGACTTTCTTGACCTTTGGCGCCGGTGAAGTCTTCCTAATCCTCCTTGGACATATACTCTTGTAATGCCCAAATTCCCTACACTCAAAGCACATTATATGTAATTTACAAGAAATTAAATTGCTTGAGTTACCTAGGGTTGAGGATGGTTGTATGCTTTCTTTTTCATCCCTTCCGGAAGTAGAGGCTTCTTCTTCTTGCTCCAATCTTGAAGAAGAACTCTCCTCCTCTTCTTCCTTAGATGTTGAGTAGCCCTCAACTTCTAATTCCTTACCTCCATGAAGTGAGCTACTTGACTCACTTGACTCCTCTTCATGACTTGAATTGGAGCTTCCCTCATGGAACTTGACCAAGTTGTTCCACAATTCCTTGGCATTGTTGTAACCACCTATCTTACACAAGATATCGTTAGGTAATGAGAATTCAAAATTTTTCATTACCTCGTCGTTGATTGTGGATTGGTGGATTTGTTCCTTCGTCCACTTCTTCTTCTCGAGAGGTTCTCCTCCTTTATCCATCGGAGGAATAAAACCTACTTGTACACAATTCCAATTTTCTAGGTTAGTCATAAGAAAATACCTCATTCTTACCTTCCAATACGCGAAGTCGTCGCGATCGTAGAAAGGTGGAATCGTGATGTCTTCTCCAAGTAGATCCATTCTCTAGCTTGTGCTCCCCCGGGTGTTAATCCGACGAAGAGCAACCTTGCTCTGATACCACTTGTTAGGATCGACGGTCGCGGCTAGAGAGGGGGGGTGTGAATAGCCGACCCCAAATTTGCGTTTCTTTCTACAAATCAAGTTAGCATAGCGGAAAAATAACAACAAAAACGTAAATGGAGAATTCAAACCTCAAGCACAGCGATGTAACGAGGTTCGGAGATGAAACTCCTACTCCTCGACGTGTCCGTAAGGTGGACGAAGCCTATCAATCCATCGGTGGATGAGACCCCGGAAAACCGGCTAATATGAACTCCTTCTGGGTGGAGAAACCTCGCCACAATAACTCTTGCAACAGCAAGATAGAAGTACACAAAATACAAAGAAGCACAAGACAATATGAATGTAAAACAAACAAGCTTGCCTTCTCGTCTGGAGATCCGTTGATGAAGCAGCAGCTTCACGGATGCCAGCAGCAGGGAAGCTCACGCGAAGCTTCAAGAAGTACGAGCTCAGCAAAGCTCGCAGAAGGAACCTGGAAGAACTTGCATAAGCAAGAAGAAGATCCTGTAGAGTCGCTCGACTCTTTATATAGCTAACCTGCAAACCTGTGAAGGCAGAAGAAAACACAGAAGACTGAGATCTAGCCGTTGTCACTCACAACGGCTAGGCCTGGACCGATCGGGCTCCAACCTGATCGGTCCACACTGTCCCTGATCGGTCTTGGGACCGATCAGGCTATGTCCTGATCGGTCCAAGAGGAGTCTGATCGGTCCCTGGACCGATCAGCCTTTCTCCTTCTTCTCTTCTGTTTGCTTCCTGATCGGTCTTCAAACCGATCAGATAATCCACAGAAGCATTCTGTTTGGTTACTGATCGGTCACCAGACCGATCAGCCGTATCACTGGATCGGTCCCCAGATCGATCCAGAGCTTGGTTTTTTCCCCCAAGTCTCTCACACCAACATCCGGTCAACCTTGACCTGTTGGTACATCATGCTTAGCATCCGGTCACTCCCTTGACCTGCTAAGACTCTCCACCAAGTGTCCGGTCAATCCCTTTGACCTACTTGGACTTTTCTCTTCGTGCCAAGTATCTGATCACTCCCTTGACCTACTTGACCTTCTCAACACCAAATGTCCGATCATCCTTGATCCATCTGGATTTTTCCTTGCCCAGCTTCACTCACCAGGACTTTCACCTAGCTTCACTCACTAGGGTTTTAACCTGGCTTCACTCACCAGGATTTCCAATCTGCCTGGCTTCACTCACCAGGACTTCCAAACTGCCTAGCTTCACTCACTAGGACTTTTACCTGGCTTCACTCACCAGGATTTCTCCGTCTGCCTGGCTTCACTCACCAGGACTTTTACCTGGCTTCACTCACCAGGACTTTCTATCTGCCTCCTGGTCTAGAGAACGAGCTACCGAGCCCTCTCTGACCTAGTCCGGAGAACGAGCTACCGAGCCCTCTCCGACTTCGTCCGGTCCAGAGAACGAGCTACCAAGCCCTCTCTGACCTAGTCCGGAGAACGAGCTACTGAGCCCTCTCCGACTTCCACATCCGATCCAGAGAACGAGCTACCGAGCCCTCTCTGACCATAGTCCGGAGAACGAGCTACCGAGCCCTCTCCGACTCCATCAGGTCCAGAGAACGAGCTACCGAGCCCTCTCTGGCCACAGTCCGGAGAACGAGCTACCAAGCCCTCTCCGACTTCCACATGCCAAGCTTCCATACTTGGACTTCTCCGTGCCAAGTCCCTGCTTGGACTTTTCCCATGCCAAGCTCCCTGCTTGGACTTTCCCGTGCCAAGTCTCCATACTTGGACTTTTCCCGTGCCAAGCTCCCTGCTTGGACTTCTCGAAATAGATTAACTCAAGTCGGGTCAACCAGGTCAACCTTGACCAAGGGTTGCACCCACAACCTCCCAAGTTTTCCAATATTCTTGTCAAACATCAAGATACAACTCTTCTATTCTCATCAAACATCAGAATAGAACTTTTCTATTCTCGTCAAACATCAGAATAGAACTTTTCTATTCTCGTCAAACATCATAATAGAACTTTTCTATTCTCATCAAACATCAAAATACAACTCGAGTCAGGTCAACCAGGTCAACCTTGACCTAAGGTTGCACCAACACTATCCGGTCAGCCCATCGACCTAGCTGGACTTCGTGCCAAACGTCCTGTCAGCCCGTCGACCCGTTTGGACTTCGTGCCAACTATCCGGTCGGCCCCTCGACCTAGCTGGGCTTCGTGCCAGACATTAGGTCAGCCCGTCGACCTGTCTGGGCTTCTCCTGCACACTCGATCAGAGTGTTAGATTAATAACAAGACTAACTTTACTTATTTTGTCATTCATCAAAACTTGGGTTAGATCGTTAGTGCTAACCACACCAACAGATTCAACTATCTCTTCTTTGGCCATCAGTGCTATATATGAAATCGGTTTGATCCGATTCTTCTGAGTCTGGTTCGGAGGTTAACTCTAGGGATTCATACTCTAATTCGAACTCAAGTTCAACTTGGTCTTCTGGTTCTGAAGGAATCTCATGAAGCTTGATGACATTCTCCCAAAGCTCCTTAGCATTGTTGAACTTTCCAACTCGATCAAGCTCTGAATTTGTTAGTCCGCATAGGAGAGTATATGTTGCTTTTGCATTTGCCTTGAATTTTCTTCTTGTTTGTGCACCCCACTTGTCACAGGCGATGGGTACACCTTCTTCAGTGGGGAGAATAAATCAGATTTGGACTATGGTTCATATCTCCACTTGGGTTTTCAGTTGGTGCTCCATCTGGTCTTTCCAGTATCTAAAATTTTCGCTAGACAAGAGTGGTAGGCATGCGGTGCTTTTCCCATCTTGGTAGACCATTTAAAAGGAATCTCGCACTCAAAGAAAAAAAAACAAATGTTCCAAGACTTGGTCTTGGATTAGTAGTGCGAGAGAAAGATAAAAATAATAATTCAGTACTTTCGAAAAAAATAATAAAATATTAAAAAAATATTATTTCAAACTTTTGAAAATGCGATATTTCGCTAATGTCGACCAACGGTGAAAAGATGAAAATAAATTTTTCGACAATAGTTTTGGAGGGAAAAAAAGAAAACAGTTTAGAAAATAGTTATTTTTAACAAAAACGAATGAAAAAGCGACGAATAAGAATGCTCGAACGGTAGTTGTACCAATTCAGAGCGACTCGGCTCTGATACTAATTGTTGGATCGAAAACGCTAGAAGGGGGAGGAGCGAATAACGCTCGTGGCTATTTCGTTCATTTCGGAAAACTCAGAATAATGCAGCGGAATAAAAACAAGAAACCAACGTAATCGCTAACAAGTTTCTTTTACTTGGTTCGGAGCCTGTGGCGACACCTACTCTAAGGGTCACGCTCGTTGAGCGTTTATTTTGTGCAATCACTATAAGCTCGGAAGGTTACAATTCAGATTTACAATATTAAACAGTAATGAAATTATACCGACAATGAAAACAGTAATCTTGAAGCTTCTTGTTGTCGGAGACTTGTTGCAGCTTCGCTAGATCGTTATTTGAGCAGCACACGGAAGAAGGGTTGTCAAATTGTGTTGTACCCTTGATGCTGCTCGAACTGGGCTTAAGTAGCCCGTGGAGGGCGCCTCCAAGCCATGGAGGGCGCCTCCAAGCCCATGGAGGGCGCCCATAACCCCGCTGATTCCGCAGCGTGGATAAGCCCTGACTTCTTCGCCGCTTATTTGCCCGAGGGTGCCTCTAACCGCATGGAGGGCGCCCTCCACCTACGTCCAGGGCGTCCTCAGCTCCATAGAGGGCGCCCTCTGCTCAACATCCAGGGCACCCTCAGCTCCATAGAGGGCGCCCTCTGCTCAACATCCAGGACACCCTCAACTCCATAGAGGGCGCCCTCTGCCCTGCTGCGCTGAGGTGTTCGACTAGTGCACCCGAGACGCCTACAAGCTCCATGGAGGGTGCATTGAGTACTGTTCATCCGAGGTTTTACATCTTTTTGCTCCTTGCAAGATGTGTTAGTTCAAAATATAAAATATATCCTGTAAAACAGAGTTATACATAATACAATAAGGTTAAGATAAATATCTGACAGTCATCGGATTGTTCGGTTCTAACTTTAAATTTTCAATCGGAAACCCTAGGTCGAATCGACGCCTACTGTTCTCTCACCGGGGAGCGCATCCTCATCTACTCCACTCAAGGGAGTTTACCTGTTGCCAGTTGATCTTCCAGACCAACTGGACTTTTACTCAGCGTCCAAAGCTTCCAGTCTTCATGCTGGACGTCCGCTCCACGACCTGTCTAGTCTTCCACCCGGTTCGCGACACCGGGATTTCAGCCTAGGGTTACCACCCCTTAGGATTTTGCCCCAAGCTCTCAATCCGCCAAGACTTTCCGCCTTGGGTTATCACCCCCTAGGACCTAGGGTTACCACCCCCTACAGTTTTCCCTTTGCCTAACAGTAGCTAGGACTTTTCCTCACCTAGGGTTAATACCCCCTAGGACTTAGGGTTACCACCCCCTAGGATTTTCCACCTGTCTAACCGTAACTAGGACTTTTGCTTAAGTACACTTAGGACTTTCCTACAAACTCATTCAAACACATTAGATATATAACAAAACAACTTCACTTTGGACCCTTTCATATAATTAAAATACATGTTCGATTCTCGGATGTTTCCTTTACCAATATTATCTTCTTCTTTATCTTGTGATTAGGGAGGGGCTTGATTTAAGTATCAAAGGATCTAGACAAGGCCTATCTTGACCTCCCTTCTAACTCTTTTCCGATGTTCTCAATCTTTTTTAATACATTCACCGTCATTGGAGACCTCTCCTGAAGCTGAACGTGTTCTCATCGGGTGTCTCGGGACCCTAAATTACTTGACCTAGCTAATCCAATAGCGGTCGATCTGATAACAATCAATCTGATATAGAGCGCGAGAGGAGCCGACTTGACTCGTATCCGACCCATTAGAAAGACTCGATTTCGATATTAGTGGAATTTTTTACGTAAACAAAATGTTACAACTTAAATATTACTACCATCCACATTGTATTGTATCCTATTTGGCAGCAGGGAAGCCAAGAAACCATGCATTTCGGAGTCTCTCTCTACCTTGCAAACTCAACCTCACGTTCCCGCCGCCTTCTCGAGCAGTTTGTAGATTCGCACGGATCACCTCTCTCGCCCACTTCTCGAAGAAGCTCTCGAGGAAGAAACCAGACTCCTGCATTAGCTCCTCTGCCACTCCTGGATCGACAACCAGATTCCCCTTTCTGACCTTTCCATTCTGCATATCCTCGAACGCTCGATGGAGCTTTGTGAGAAGACTGACCTTAAGTTCCTGGTACTGACCCACCCCGGCATTTAAACTGAGCTGAACACTGGTTTGCAGAAGCTCCTGTGGGAGATGGAAGCTGATGCATTCAGTCTCCTCCTCTACGTTAACATACGGTTCGAAGTTAAGATCGAAACGGCCGTGATCTTCTGTCCGCAGCCTCTTCGAACTCCTCTCGAGATCACTGGATGATGATGCATCTTCATCCCTACTGACGTCATTAGCACTCTTTAATCTGGTCACCTGAGAAGTTGTCAGTATGAAGATCGCATCAGCTAAGCGAACTTCTTCTCCTAAACCGTCCTTAAAAGATCCAACTTTTAAGGCATCTGTGAATGGTTTAACGAAATGATCGCTCATTCGATCGATATCCTCCACCAAGACTATGCATTTCTGCGCCGCCCTTCTTATGGCACCCATGACGATCTTGCAGCACGAATCATCTCGCTTAATCCGTATTAGCTTATCCGTCGAGCCAAAAATGGACCTGGCCATGACCAATGCTACTCTTCTCTTGGCGATGTAATCGCTCCCTTTAATCAGCAGTGCCATGACCTTATCGCCTGTAGAACAGTCATGCAATGCTTTCATGATTGCAGGAATTCTGTTCGATTGCCAAGGGATTTCCTCTTGCAGTTGGCGCTGCAGATCGAGTAGTTCAACGGGGAGTTGGCTGATATTTGACACCCTCGAATCGAGGCTACTGCAAACATGAAAAATGGATGCATTTAGTCTATTAAATCTAGTGTTGTTTGAGATCTTTCAGATTTCGATCACTGATATCTCACCTGGAGGCTTGGAGGCCCAAGCCAAGCCAACCTGAGGGAACCACCACAGCTTGGAGGGACCATAGAATTTCGAGAGAAGGCTTCCTTGTTTGGCATTTCCGGTAGGTGCCGTAGCTTGCGGTGGCCAACAGCCAGACCCTGTTCTTCGCGCTGCTATTGAACTCAGAGAGCAGTCTGCCCATGGCAGCAACTACGTGCTCCGTTGCTTCATCATCCACTGCCCAACTCAAGTCGCCTGCGTAGATGATGATGCCATTTCTACCAGATGTTAGAGAATTGATGGTTCTTCGGAGATCAGATACATTCGATTCCACATCGGCCTTACGCATGAGCCGGAGGTGGGAAGAGGAGAGTTGTAGATTTAAGAAACTGGCGTGTCTGAGCTCGTCGGGGATCTCACTCCTGCCCAACCTCCTCAACAGCTCGGCCACAAGGCCTTCCGACGAAGAGCCAGAGCCCCCCACCACAACGGTGTTGGTGCTCCCCTGCTTCCTGAGCATCGCTTCTATAACCATCCTCAGGTCCTCACTCAGCGACGGCGAGGATTGGCTCAAAGCATAGGCGTCTTCCTCGAGATGGCTCTTGACGCATCTACTAGAGAAGCCGGCCTCCTTCATCACCCTACTCACACTGGGGTCGTCGAGAATGGAGAGCATGAGTTGTTCCATTCCCACCTCGATGGCCAACAGAGGCTGCTGTTGGTCGAGCTCAATGCTGCCCTTTCGCTGGTTGGCCTGGGCCCTCTTGATGGCTGCGATGAGAGAGTTGGAGAGGGAGGGAGGGGAAGGTAGGAGAGCGCCGGAGAAGGGAGAGGTGGCGGCGGGAAGCCTGTGGAGAGCCACATTGAAACAGAGCTCAAGAGCTCTGCAGTGGAGAGGGTGGTGGAAGGCAGAGGGGCGGTGCGGCTGGGACTTGAGGCAAGCTCTCCTGAGTAGGTCGGAGGAGGCAGAGGAGGAGCTGATGAGGGTGGCAGCAACATGGAGGGGTGTGACCTGAGCATGGCCTCTCCTCGTCGCCAGGTCGAGGGAGAGCTTGAGAACTGAGGCGACCTCAGCAGTGAGGGCCTGGTGAACTGCACGCACTCCAGTTCTCATAAACACCATCTCCTATTGCTCCTTGATGGATCTTCGAGAGTCCGGAGCTTGCGCAAGAACAGAGAGTCGTGGTGATCTTGAGCTTTATAAAGCATGATGACCTTCCCTTGCACTTCTAATCAGGGCGTAGCCAGGATTTTCGATTAGGAGGGACAATTTTCAAAAATTTATGAAATGAGAAAAGAATAACTTACAACTCTTGGAAGATCATTACTTTTGAGAAAAATAGAGAAGATAAAATAGAGAGGAAGAAGTAAAAAAAAAAAAAAGAACTTTACTTTCTTCGTTAGCAACCTTGACTAATTTCGATGAGCTCGGCAATAACACAAAGAGAGCAAGCTAAGACAAGACATGACTATTTTGCTGTGCCAATAAAATTATAAAAAATACTATAAGAGGAAGAAGATAGGTGGGTTGATGGCTACTTGATCTTGTTGTTAGAAGAGGGCAGCAACTGGTATTGTATTTCTTGCTTGTTGGAGAAGAGAAAGGAGAAGAAAAAAACTCATGTGCTTTAGAAGAGGAGAGGAAAAAATTGTAGGTTTACTAACATTGGAGAAGAGGAGAAGAAGCAAATGAGGAAAAAGAGGAAGAAAAAAATAAAAGAGAAGAATGGCCGAAGGGGTGGCATACGGTACGTTAGGATATAACATTGTGCAAAAGGCGGGTCCCGCCGCCCAGCGGCCCCCTAGGCCTGGCCCCACAGGGATCCTAGGAGGAGGTAAATCAGCGGTGAATGTTGGCCCGGGTAAAGCGTGGTGTCTCCGGAATTTAACACAGCCGGCCCAGATTATTCATCCAGTGCGCGTCCGTGGACCTTCGACCCTACGACTCATTGTGCCAGGATGTCACGCCTTAACCGGTTGATCCAGCCCGCGGGGGCTACGTTAGGATATAACATGCATAGGGAGAAGAAGGAGAGAAAAAAAAATCAAAGGTTTCGTCAAAAATATCCTAATTTTTTTTAAATCGTTCGAACTCTTTTAAACATTAAACTTGGTTCGGTCATAATTCAACTTCAAATCAATTCTAATTTGAACCAACATAATTCTTATGTCCATATCTACCCGTTGAATTTAGTTCAAACTCGATTCAATTTTAATTTAGCTTCCTTATTTTGTGCCTTACGATTTAGTTTATCCGTTTATTATTATATATTTTATTTTTAAAATTCAATACTTAACATTTCAAATCATGATATTTCCTCGTATAAGTGGTACCAATGGATAACTTAGGTTATGAACTTTCCAAATATGTGATAAATTTCAATTTTCGACATTGAATGGTGATGAATCAACTACTCAAAGTGACAATATATATATATATATATAATGTGAGAGGGGCGATCGCACCCCCTCTCCTTAAGGTGGCTACGCCCTTGCTTCTAATTACATCATCATCACCATCTCTCTCAGGTTTTTTTTTTTTTCCCTTTTTTTTCTTTTTCTGCTGTGGTTGCCGCCGTGGTTTTCAAAATCGTGATCCAAATGGTAGGATCTTACAATCCTGCGATCTGGAAGTAACAAAATGATCTGGAAGTGTTTAGAATCGTTGTTTACAGTGGAGTGGGAGCAAGTTCGATAGGAGTTTTAAGAAGGGCCATGATTTTTTACTAGGGTTAAATCAAGAGATTTATAATTGAACTACAAGAATATTATTTAAAGTTTTTTCAAAAATTCGAGATTATTTTCATCTTTTCAGAAGCTAAAATTTTTTCAGTTTTAAGACTATTTAAAATATTTATTTAATTGATGTTAGACCATTTTGATTTCAATAATATTTTCTTTAATTAGTTTCTCCCTTCAAAATTATAAGTTTGGATACTTAAGTGGCATTTGATTATTTCTTAGAATAAGAATGAAGATGTGAATCATAGTATAATAGAATGATAATGAGTGTGAGCATGAATATCACTTTTAAAAATAATATTTAGTTAGTGAAATATTTTCTATTGGAATAAATTAAAATTTCTTTTATTACCCTTAGAGAAAAATAAGAAAAAAAATAGATGTGAGAGAAAGTTGAATGTGAGAGAAATACGGTAAGAAAAAATGATAAGAGAGAAAGTGTGGCGAGAGAGAAAATGTGATAGGAAAGAATAAGAGAGGGAAAGTGATGAAAAAATAAAGCAAGAGAGTATAATGGGAGAGATCATGATGAGAGAGAAAGTATGATAAGAAAAAATGAAAAGAAAAAACTATGCTGAGAGAAAATAAAGAGAGAGTGTGTAAAAGGAGATATTTAAGAGAAAGAAAGTATGATAAGAGAGAAAATATGTTGAGAAAAAATAAAAAAATAGAGTATGATAGGAGATAAAGCATGGTGAGAGAGAATGGAGAGAGAAAAAGTATGATAAGAGAGAATGAAGTTAAAGAAAGTGTGATGAGAGAAAATAAGGAGAGAGAGATTGACAAGAGAGAAAGTACGATGAGATAGAAAGTGACAAAAGGTGAATACATTCACCCCTAGTGCTCCCGTCAATCCATCCTAGGACTAACACGGAGGAGGTAAATCATAATAACTAAAAAGACAAGTGGTAGGTGGGGTGAGTTTACACAGGTTGCAGGGATTTACGTTCTGCTAGCCCTAAAATTCGACTCCAATACCGCATGTGACAATCAACCTACCACTTATCAACTCAGCTAAGCCCGTGGGAGCACGATGAGACAGAAAATATGATGATAGAATGAGGAGAAAAAATAAGTAAAGAGAAAATGATATGAAAGAAAAATTGAACAGATATATTAAGGATATTTTCGTCTAAAACTTAATTATCATTTTCATCAAATATAGATCCGCTACATTAACGACCCACTTAGTGTCGGTCCCACGGATATGGAAAGAGGTACATGTAGGTATACAGGTATCAGGTGCATGGTCGGGTAAATCTCAGGTCGTCAGTTTCTGAGAATTGACCCCTGACCATTACGCCAGAGATGTTATGCGCCCACCGTCTGTATTACGCTCTGGGGCATTTTTTCATTTCTATCAAAAAAATGTGGAACCGCCACATCAACGGCCCCTCTAGAGCCGGTCCCACGGATATGGAGGGAGGTAAATGCAGGTACACAGGTGGAAAGTGCATGGCGGAGACGTTAACCCCAGGCAGTGACACCCCGGGGATCGACCCCTGGACCTTTCAGCCACAGAACCATGCACTCCCCATCTGTGCTACGCCCTGGGGATATTTTTTCATTTCTATCAAAACTAAGGAAGGAGGTGGATTTCATTAATACCTAAATTTTTAAATTTCATTCTAAAATTTTAATTTAATTTCTATCAACAAAATATAAAATTTGGAAATGAATCTATTTACCCATTCTAAATTCCTAAATCAAACGCTATCTTAATATTAGGTTGAATAACATGTCTCCATAAGATTATTTTCGTATTTGAACTAACAAAATCAATAATTTTGATGCATTGGCCTTTAAACTGGGTCACCCTTTTCAGCTTCAAACCCTACTGATCCGCGATCCGCGATCCGCGATCCGATCCTGACCCAAATTAATCCTACAAAGTATGGTTGTCGCAGTAGTTTTGTGTTCTGATTACATCCTTTTTCTTCAGTAGCATTGCGATTCCTCGCGTTCATTTTCCGCGCCTCCATTTGGCTTAATTAATTCGTCTCTTCCTGTGGTCGCTTAAGATTCTGCAAGAACACTGTCAACGTGTTTTTTATCTGAGCGGATCTAAAAAATACATAGATTACCATACACTGCTTCTTAATTTTGTAGATCCAATAAAATGCAGAAGAACCACCCCCAGCCCTGCTCTGCTAAAAATCCAGACCAAAGCAGTACTGCATGGCACGATCTATCTCAGAAATGTCGATGCAGTGTGCTTGTGAACAGACAAAACCCCTCAAAGAATCAATCAGATAAGGAAGGAAGGTAATAAAAGGTTGGAAATTTTTTGAAACTTTTTGCTGAGCTAAAAAAACACATAAATATTTGTGTACTGATGTCTCCTCTTTTTCTCACTTTGGAGCAGCCGCCAGACTGCTCTCTCCCTGTCTCGTTGGAACGACAATTGCAGAGACGCTGCTGCTGCCTTCTTTCTCCCTTCTCCCTAAGTACCGAAAAGCATGCTCATGTCTGCTCGGCATGCGTCACGTTGGTACGTGCAAGAAATGAAATGATGAACAAGATACAGATTTGCATTCAAACTCGACAACAGAAGTTAATTTGTCTGAATGAAACAAACATAATTTCCAGGATAATCCACTGCCCCCCGAGTGTGAAGTGAAATATCAAGCTTATGTTACGTTCCTGTGCAAATTATTTTCCCACTCATTTCTTGTGATCAAAAGGTAGCTTTTTGACCGATGTCCTTTGAGTTTTTATTGAGAACTGTGAAAGATGCTGCTTGTTCCTACCATTCGTATTTCTTGCAGGCTTATCGTTTCCAATCGAGTTTGTTCCTCCCGTCCCGGGCCGTGCATTATTTTCCAGCTTCATAATTATTTAGTTTCGTGATGTTTGAAAGAATCAAAGTACTGTAGTTGAGAAAGGCAGTGAAAAATATCCTTTCAGGAAGAAAGAAAAGTTAAAAGATGAGAAGGAACGAACTCACAGCAGCAGCAGCTGCTTCCCTGCATTTTGCCTGCTCAAATCCAACACTCTAGGTCAACAATCAATGAAATGTTGTATGCATTTCAATAAACTCACTCCTGGGACATGGTAATTTAGATCTCACAGGTCATCCGAGTTGGTATATGATGGGATGCTTGTCACTTGAGGTCTCGGAGTCAAAACTCAGGATAGTCGGGGCGTAAATCTCCGGTCCCTGTGCAACTCACCTCATCTGTCACATGCTCGTTCAGGATGCTGTGATTTACTTCCCTCATGATGACCTTGGGTTGGGTGCGGCAGAGACACTAGGGGCGAACAATTTCATCTTTTTACCACATGGGACATGATAATTTAACTTTGAGAGCAAAATGTTTATGCTAGGATTGTCCATACCCAACCAATGTAGGTTTTTTAATCACAGCTTTTCTCTAAATTTAACTAAATAAAATTAATTTAAAATAAAAGATAATATACTTTAACATCAACATGCAAAAAATTAAATAGTTTTAAAACTCTAACCATGTAATGATAAAAATAATTTTAAAGTAATGATAAAAATTCATATACAATGATATAAAGTATTCAGAGTATTTGAAAAATTTTAAACGATATTTTTTAACCTAAGACTAGATCATTACAGATGTACATCTTGTACTTAAATATAAAATTTTAAACGATTGTTAATTTAATATATTAAAAATCACATCATTCAATCAATTTTTTTTCTTCTCTTCTTAGTAACTTCCTTTTGAATACTCCAAGGAAGAGTTAAAAAATCTATTAGGGCATCTCCCATCTCTGTATTTTTTCAGAGTGGGCATCTCCAATTTCAAAGCTCTAAATGAGTGTTTTTTTTTATCCCTACTATGCCTCATTAAAAACATTAAAAACTCCACTGCTCTTTTCATTTAAAAAACCTTCCAATAACTTTTTCCATGGACTCTACACTATCAAATCTCCCTTGTTTATTTTTTTTTAATTTAATATTTCTATGGCACCACCCACATTCTAAATTTTGAGAGAGAAGAGTAGTCTTGAAATTTCACTATTGTTCTTAGAATAAAAACCTTTAATCTTATGCTCACAATGATTCAAACTTGTTTGTTCAATTTTTTTTTTATTTCACAACCTCTCCAAAAATCTTACATTGAGATGATAAGAAGAAAAACAGAATCTAGTTAAATGCTTTGAATAGTTCGCTGTAAAACAAATTTACTCCGAGTTTGAGCTCCAGCGGAGTTTCAATAACTCATTGAAATAATGAATAGCTTCTGAAACACACAAAAAAAAAAAAAATAGCACGGAATCAGAATTGCCATGGCAGAAACAGACATAAATCAGATAAAAAGCAGAGTGGACTCTATTCATGTCCTTTCCATTGGCAAGGAGAAAGAGTGAGAGAACTTGATAGATTATTTTTCTGGGTTTTTCCACCTTTCTCGTTCATTGGCATCGTGATTTTCAAAGGAAGACGCAAAGGGGAAGAATGAGACAGGGAACAATGAAAGAGAAGAGGAATTAAGTGCACTTGGAGGGTTTGTGGGCAATTCAGCAGGACGACAGGACAGTCATGCAACGCTCTTGTCCTTCTCCCCTTTCAAAGCTTCCTCCTCTGCTTGGATTCTCTTCTCTGTCCATGGAGGTTATGCTCTTTGCTCCACTGGCTCAAGACTCTTTATCATTCATTGTCTTTCGACCTGAAAAATCTATCTGCTTTGATGGATGAGCTTAGATAAATTTAATTCTACCTACTATTAAGATAAATCGAAAAATATTCGTAACAAACGACTCATCAGTTTAGCATTCTTAAATCAACAGCCTATTAAAAATATTTATCTGTTAATGTTTTGAAATTGGGATTTGTAAACTTAAAAAATATCGTTGCATCATTGTTGGGGGAAAAAAAATTGTTGACCTAAATAATTTGATTTCTGAACAAATTAATTTGTACTTAAAATGGACTAAATAATATGGCTTAAGATAATGCCATTCAAACAAATTAGTTTGACTTAAAACAATTTGATAAGATTAGATTATAATAATATATTAATAAAATCAAATCTCTTTTAATAAATTTACTACACGTCTCCCAAAAGCTTCTTTAATTAGCTTGTTTTATGAGCAATCTTCGGTCAGTAAATATAATTTTTGTGACGTTAATTGACTGACCAAAACCCACATTTTTTTTATTAAAAAAAGAACAAAGAATACTTTTACAAATTGAGTCAATGGAAAATATATTTGGATGTACGCCAACTACCTAAATCCTTTTTATTGACATTTTATAATTACTATTATAGATATTTGGTTCAAATAAATAAACAGATGGAATCAAATAAAAATCGTGTGACTTTTCCTTTCTATATCAAAATAAACCTAGTAAATCTCTCAACATGTTTTTAAAAATTTCATAGAATCATATGACAAAAAAGATGGGGAGGTAAATGGTGACTACTAATCATTCGAGGGTATTTGGTTAAATTTATTAAAAATAATTTATAAATTCGTACAATTTATAAGTTGTTTTGGGAGTTTATAAATTGTTAGATCTTATTTTAAAAATAAGTTGTTAAAGTGTTTAAGGAAACTTATTACAATCAACTTAAAGGTATTGATGTGTTTGGTATTATAAGATCTTTTTATTAATAAAATTACCAAAAAGAATATAATACTATTAATAGAGAGTTTTGGGCTTTTTATTAATAGAGGAGTTTGGATGAATTTTTATATTGGAGGAGAGAAAATTGAAAAGATGTATTGACGTAAAAGACGACACAGCGTTGGAAGAGATGTACAATATTAATCTTCAACCTTCTATGATAGAGTATAAATTTGAATAGATGTTCAAAGTTTTATACGTATCTGAATTTTCTTATACGTACTCTCTATATGCATCCTCAACCTTTCAAAAATAGTTTTGTTTCTAGCCCTTAGATGTCAAATGGGTCAATCCATAATAGTACAAGACATCCTATAAAATCTATCATCTGGCAGGGTGAGGCGAGCTACTATCCTAGTGGACTAGGAAATCCTCAATCCAATCTTAGGTGGCTTACAGGTTAGGTGAGTCAATTAATGAGTCTATTAAAAAATAAAAAATATATAATAATGATGAATTTTTAAGTTTGGATTGTAAATTAAATAGATAAGCTCACGAGGCTATTGAATTTCCACTTTAGTTATAAGTTTTGAAAAAATAATTCTCAATTCATGGGCCAACCTGAGTCGGCCATGGGCCGGGTTGTGAGGCCTGCCTAGGCTCACAACTTGTGTGAGTCGATCTATTTGGACTTATCTTTAAATAGATTGATAAAATTTCAATTCAACTCGTTTAAATTATTTAATTGGCTGAACAATTTGATGAGCTCAATTCAAATTGACCACTCTACTAGTCATCCATATATGATGAATCATACGTGCATGTCATAACCAAGTGTCTCACCCTCGTCAAAATTTGAGTGTCTCGGTATTGCTGCTTAAAAACTAAATATTCTTTTGTATGAAATCATCCAATTTAAAAATTCAGATCCTTTGGTCTCCTCTTAGTCTATTATACGATTTCGACGTATTTTATCTAATGAATTCAACTGAAAAAATATCATCTAAATCATCTTAATTCCATACCTAAATTATTATTTTTAATATTATTTTACTTTATCAATGTATTTAATTAAATTTTTTATTTTGGGAAAAAAATCTAATTAAATACATTGATAAAGTAAAAGAAAATAAAAAAATTATAATTTATATACGAAATTGAGATAATTTAGATGATAATTTTTTCGAATAAATTTATTAGACGAAAGATATTGAAATCATGTAGTGAATCAGGAGGAGTCCAGAGCATCTGAATGGAAAATCATCTCCTTTTGCAAGTGAAATAGCCTCTGACATTTCTCCCTGTTTGTGATTTGGGCAAGCTAGCGGTCTCTGATGGCCAGCTCCCATTACCTAGCAATTAAATTGTGAAGGCGTTAATAAGCTAGACATACAACTTTCACACAGTGTTGATCCATGGTTATCTAGTCTCTATCCTCATGAAATACTCATAAGCTCTATCAACCTCTTTACCTATCTCTGCTTAGTATATCTCATTTTTGAATCAATGGTGAGTTAATTACACTTAACTTATCAAATCCATAGGTCTGCATGCCTCATGTCTGTGTGATGAATCCACTTAATTCACAATGAGTCTTGCATGTCCTGGATATGTCATAAGACCCTGGACAGTAGAGCCTTGTTCCATTCCTTTAGGTTCCAAGTCCATAGCCTCCTTCCTCATTCGGCTTGCAAATGTATGTCCAAGATATGGGGGTGACTAGCTATCCATACAAACCCTCTACATAGTACATAGATTCTATCAATGATGACATGTGATAGTGAGAGGATAGAGAACCATAAACACTCAACTCCCTGCAAGATTGATGCTATCAATTCTAGTTTGCCCGCATACGAAAGTGTGTATTGTGCATGGTCAGGAGTTGATTTTACTGATAATGGTATCTACTAGCGTGTAATCTAAAATTCTGAGTTTCATTGACACTAATGGGATACTCAAATATCTGAATGGTAAGATGTCTATTTGAAAGCCCGAGAATTACAATAGAGCATCCCTGACTCGCTCATCCACTCTAGCCATGTACATCTTGGATTTCAATTGATTTGCATGCAAGTCTGGTATATCATTGTGGCAACTCGCCTCCCACGTTTCCGCCAATCCGTCCCAAGATCAACACGGAGGAGATAAATCATGGGCGGTTACTAGTCTTTGGAATAGTGACTAACACATAAGGGAGGTATTTACCTCGGCTTTGCCGAGATTCGAACCCTAGACCTCATTGTGGCAACACCTCATGCGCACTCATCCGAGGAGACAAGTCTAGTATATTATGAAACTACTCCAAATTGTTCATTATGATACTCGCATATGATGTATCTCCTATTTGCATGGGGCGTTGCCACCAAGAATTTTAGAATGTTGATTCTAAAGAATGAAAATACAATAAATGAAATCTATAAATTGTAAACACTTATAGTGATTTGTCGAAGATCTTGTCCTTCGTGTGTAGTTGGCGACGACAACTAGTGACCGTCGTGCTTGTCTTCTTCTTGCCAATAATATCCCTTATAATATTATACTTACTTTCTATATGTTTGTCTTTGCTATGAATTTGAAATCATTAGAAAAAATTATAATAACTTAATTATCACAATGTACTGTAATAGGATTTTCACTATTCTTAATCATCTTTAGATATTTTAAGAACCTTTTTAACTAGACAATTTCATACACGTCGATGTACAAATCACATACTTAACTTCCATTATTGATAAGACTACACAAATCTACTTTTTACTATTCCATGAAATAATATTACTATTCAGTAAGAAGATATATCGAAATATAAAATTTTTACCATTAAAATCTTCTATTCAATCTATATCTATAATTCTTCAGGACAGACTCATCTTATATTCTTAAAAAATAATAATAATAATTTACTGTCTCTTTAAAATATCTCCCATATCTCCCGCTGTAAAAAAAAAAAGTTAGCATTTTTTTTAATTAATGCATGTTGGTAGAGCATATGTTAGAAAAAAAATGTTAGTTTTTTTTTAATCCATGTTGAAATAAATTTTTGTTGTTCTCCATGCTATGGATCGATTAGGCTTGAACCATTAATTGGGCTTGGCTCGAAAATTGGGTTTGGGCAAAGACCCCATTGGAATAGTTCTTATTAGATTAATTCTTATAAGAACATAGGACCAAGCTAGCCATTCGAACTTGGCTGGCTCGAAGAGTCAACATTATCCTTAAACTGAGTGACTCGAGTTTGCTGAGTGGGTACATTGATCAAGTCAGCACCGAGTTGAATCGACTTGGACTTGGCTTTGATTTAAAGAATCTGACTTAATCTGACTCGAACAGACGAAGCGCAATGGCACTTGGGGTGCCTCGTGCCACTCAAGATGTGGTTTCTGGAGTCGATAGTGATCTCATTAAGACCATGAATCGATTTAGAATAATATTCTAATTTTATTTTAGAATATTTTCCTGAATTGTTTAAGATCTTTAAATTACATTTTTTTTTTGTGAAAAATGAATTTAAATGAGGAAATTTTATTTGTATTCGAGTTAGGAAAATTTAAAAGAATTTTTCTGTACATATTGGTTTTTTTTATGTTTTTAGTGTATTAGTTCTAAGCATACTTTGAATTGAATTAAACTAATTTTGTTATTGGTTTATTGGTTCTAAGCATAATTTGAATTGAATTAAACTAGTTTTGTTATTGGTTTATTGGTTTTGTACTGATTTTATTATTTTCAATTCTAGATGCCATGGATGATATATACTATGACTCGTCATGATGTGCGACACAATAAACTAAGGGAGGCTATCATGGAGATAATGTATGATCATTCTTGCGGAGTTCAAGGACACATTGATAGGCTCGATAGGTTATTTTGGAAACTCGAGCAGTAAGATTTTCTAATCCTAAACAATTATTAGATTTAGAAGTTGATTCGATCATACTGATACACCTCAATGAAGTACCACGCCATTTTTGGGGGCTCTTTGAAGGGCGTATCTCATATGCAGAGTTGTGTATGAAGCTATTTTACTATATGGATCAAGAGGATCCTGAAGAGATTGAGGAGGATTCAGAAGAGGATTCGCATGTGGATCCAATAGAGAATTTCAAAACTAGTTTACTTGAGATTGCCTTAACTAAACCAAGGAAGATAGGGATTGTATTGATTACTACTACACTAGCGTCTTTCCTAGTGGGAGTAGTAGTGACCTATCTACTTTTTTAGATTAGTTCTAATCTTTTGTTATGTATTGACAAACTTAAACAATGTTATGTGTTAACAATTTTAAAAGAATGATTAGTTCATTTAAATGATGAGTTCATATGATGATGTATTCATTTAATGGGATGTATATAATATAATTGATCAATGTTGATTAGATTAGATCATACAAATGATGAATGAAAATATAATTAATTACCATTTAATTTGGTAAATCAACTTAGATTTATATTGAGTCAATCATAAATTATATATATATGAATTACATTGAATAGCTAAATAATGTGTTTATTTATGATAAATTATGGTAACTAAGAATATCATAGTTGAACTCAATAAGATAAAGAAACTATATGAGGATAACTATAAGATATGACATATCAAGATACAATGTATTATTAAGGAATAAGAAGTTTTAGAAGTTGTGAATCAATTTATGAAAGAACTTGCTGATGATTCTACAACACAACATAAATGTGATATTGATGCCTATAATGCATGAAAGAAAAAGGACTCTACTACTAAGAGTATATTGATTAATTCGATAGTGAATGATTTGGTATTTGAGTATGAGCCATTATCTTCAGCTCATGCAGTCTGGGTTGCCCTGAGAGATAAATATAGCAGAGTTAGCTTGAGGAAACTTTGTTAGCTGATAATTAAGTTTGACAACTATAAAAGTATCCGAATATATGCATAGCCCAACATTTGAGAGAAATGACTAACATGAATCAGGAGCTAAAAGTTGCTAATCCTGAGTTGACTGATGAACAATATAGGTAGTTATCTATTCTCTTTTTGATTCTTGAGAGATGATGAAATAAAATATGACTTATAGTAAAAGTATCAAGACTTTTACTAATGTCTCACGCCATGTTGAACTAGAAGCGGAGAGCATTGAATCCACAAGGATTTTTGGACAAGTTTTTGTAGCTAAAGATTTTGTTGAAGCATTTGGATCTAAGAATAAGAAAACATAGTTTAAGAAAGGAAAGTGAAAGGGAAAAAAAGTTGGTGTCACTGGCACTGTTGGGCAAGGCCCAATAAAGAAGAATTTTAAATGAAAGAAGTATGGACAAAAATCTAAAAGAAGTTGACTTGCTATAATTGTGACAAAAATGGTCATTTTACTAGGGAATATATTGAGCCAAAAAAGATTTAGTAACAACAAAACATGTACCACAAATTTGGTAGAGGTGAGCCTTTGCACCACCTTGTGTGGAACAATGCACCAACAAAAAATGCGGACAAAAAGGGTCATCTATTGATGCTCTACAATAGATCATGTTTCTTTCCTTCCGCATCTAGAAGATAATCGGAGCCCGAGGTGAGCCTTTGCACCACCTTGTGCGGAACAATGCTCCATGATTCACAATTGAGGAGGGTGGCACGAGCAGCAAGTTGATTAGTTGCACAGGCGCTTGCGCGAAGCCGGTTGGAGGAGGAGATGTTGGGAACCCGGTCGGGCCCTCCACTCGAGTTCCCCGCTAGGTATGAGGGCTTGTCATTGATATCACTGGGTCGTTTGGCAAAGGACCTCCTGCTGCTGCTTGTTATTGCTGTACTAATATCTGCGATTGAGCTGCTATTAACAGCTCCAAGTCTTCTTGCGACAAAGTAACTGTAGTGAGTCATCCAGTATCTTTCATCTCCACATTTCAGATTCAGACAAAGATTCTCATAGACAGTACCAAATTTGATTTTGTCTAAAATTAAGAGAAATGAAACACTAGGCACATGACTTTGATGTTGACCGTGAAAAGAATCCGCGAGAGAAACTGGCCACACTGATCAATCCTGCATGCTAAGAAAAGAGAGTAGGGGAGAAGAGCGTTAGCTACCGGGCTAGGCAGGGGTCTCCGGCGTAGATACTCGGATGCTCAAGTCAGTAACTAATCATAGAAATGAATATATAAGCGTAGCCCCGTGTGCCTTCTTCTATAGATGAAACCTTCTTTTATAGTATATTTTTCTTCTGTGCACGAATCTTGAGGTGATACCAAAATAGAACTGATCATTATGATACTTTAATACCTTTTTAAAAATGGACAGACCATTATCTTAACTTAATTTTTATCCGCGCTCATGCTCCCTCCTGAACATCAACTAGGAAGAAAGCTTACAAATCATACTTTTGAATCCTTGCCTCTCCCTTCCGTAGGAGTTTCCTCTCTCTTCCGTCGGAGTAAACACATCGTATTTAAAATAGTCAGCAACTACATAAACAAGATGCCACTTCCTTTTTATGCTTTTAATAATAAATCTAGATAATTTTATTGATTATTTTTAATATCATCAATCGCAGTCTTATAATTTTTTTTTTATTACTCATCAAAATAAATCAAAACATGCACGCGACGGATAGTTCTTTTACGCTTCGACATTTGATTAGCAAACGCGGGACCTATTAATTATTGGACACGTGACTATTTTGTAGATGCCAAAAATGGCTATCGTCACACCTTTGACGTGCTTAAAAATTGATTTGACGCGGCTCCAAATATTTAGTGACGCATTGACACGTGAAATTATTTAAGCAATTTTAAATATTAAAAAAAATACTCAATTGTATTTTTTTTTCTAAAATCAATACTTGTTATTTAACTCGACACACCATGTGTGGGAATGCGCGCCCCGGTCCTTGAAGAATAAAGAGTGTCACACGATTGATTGCACGTCAACGTCAGCACAACCCAGCTATTAAAAGCCAACGGTCAAAGTAAAAAAAATCCCCTATTGGTAGAACAGTGTGCAGTCTACCTCAGAGTGACGTCACGATATATGACGACGGCAGACTTATTCAAATGTTCCCATTCAATTGACTGCGTTGACTTAAGTTAATTCCCGCAGAGCACATTGTGATTCGCGTGCGGACAGTGGCCACGACACCAACAGATAAAAAGTAAGACAGCATATCTTCCAAAGTAGAAAAAGAAAGAAAAAAAAACTCTTTACAAGTCAATAAAAGTCAATTAAATGAATTTGAAGATCACCAAATTTGTATCTATTTTACTCGGCCGTACCTCAGATTTTAAATTATGTAAGATTCATGGTGAATTATAATTGATATAATTAATTAATTAATTTAAAAATAGAAAGACGGTCAATATTATTTTTATAAAAATATAAAAATTTATTCAATATTCAATATATTTAAAAATACGGAAAAATAGTATTAAAGTTGTACTTTAGATTTTTTTTCTTAAAATCAAAATATTAATTACCATATTGATTTTAATTTTTTCAATCAACTCTAACGTATATTAATTATAGAATCTATTAAAAATTCTTCCATTTTATTATGAGGAGCTGGTTAACAAATTTTATGATGTAAAATACTCGTTATGTTGTTGACTTAAAATAAGGTGAATAAATTTGTCAATTAAATAGATATATTAAATTTAATATATAAGTAAATAATATAATTATTATGTATAAAATATCATAAATCAGAAAAAAATTACTTATTTGTTTCAACTAATTTATGACATAATTTAGAAATAATTATAAATTCTAAAATTTTTCATGATCAATAATATCAAATTTATAGTGATCCAATTACATTTTCAAGTGCAAATCTTGTGATCAAAATAAAAGGATAAAATTTCTCAATAAATCTATAGATGTGATCAACATTAATAAATTTAAATTTCTTTAGATTCCAAAGCACAATATAGTTTAAGAAATTAGATGGTTTCATCCTTGAATCTATTATTAAGCTCTTCAACTAATCAATAATATTAAACTGTGGGGGTCTGGACGTCCCTTGTATGTTGAGTTGCCTTAGATGATATGAGGCATCTTGATTATTTTTTTTTTAATTTTAGATTGTGTCAATAAAATTTTATCTTTAAAATTTTAAAATTTATAAGTTAGGTTATAGTATTAAGAATAAAAATACTTTTAAATAAAAAAAATTAGGATGTGCACATATACGGAATAATAAAATTATATATATATATATATATTTCGGAGTATTAAAAATATATATATATAGAAACGTTCCACTGCGGAACGTTCTTCCGGACTGCTGCAGATCTGCCCTCGTGGCAGGTCCGTGTCACTTTTTTTTTGTTAGAGTATATTAGTTTTTTTCCAATGTTTTTCGCAGCCCTAATTTCTCCTTCGTCCTTCCTCCTTCATCGCGACGCGACCGCAGAAGAGGAACACCCACAACCGCGAGGAAAATCCACAGATTTCTCCTTCCTCCTTCCTCGCGATGTGGTTGCAGAAGAAGAACACCCACAACCGCGAGGAAACTCTATAGATTTCTCCTTCCTCCTTCCTCGCGACGCGGCTATAGAAGAGGAACACCCACAGTTGTGAGGAAACTCCATAGATTTCTCCTTCCTCCTTCCTCCTTCCTCCTTCCTCCTTAGTCGCGACGCGGATGCAGAAGAGGAACACCCACAGCTGCGAGGAACACCCACAACTGCGAGGAAACTCCATAGATTTCTCCTTCCTCCTTCGTCGCGAGGCGGCCGCAGAAGAGGAACACCCACAGGCCGCCCGAAGCTAGGGTTTCTACCCCTTCCTCCTTCGTCGCGACGCAACTGCAGAAGAGGAACACCCACAGGCGTCTTCCTCCTTCATCGTGATAAGCTGAACCTAGGGTAACATCTTTAAGGACTTATACTTTGTTGTGTTTAACTTAGAGGACATCTTTAAGGACTTATTTAGTTTTTCAATGCAAGGTTATTTATTTCTTCTTATTCAATTTAGGACTTTTCTCTATCAAATTGTTTGCCATTTTTACTTTATAAAAAATAAGTTATAGTTTTTATTTATTTATCTACTTATCTATTGTCAAATATAATGCGAGGACTCTCAGAAATGGAAGAAAATAGAGTTGATGATCAAGAATTCATTCTCCAAGTTACAGATGATAGAAAGCCAAAAATTGGAATGGAATTCTCATCACTAGAGGAGGCATATTCGTTCTATAACCAATATGCACGAGAAGCTGGATTTAGTTCAAGGATAAACACAAGCAAGAAAAATAAGATAACAAATGAAGTGACGTGGAAACAAATTGTTTGCTTTAAAGAGGGTCATATAGATCTAATGCGGTAGAATAAACATGCAAAAGTTGATCATGTATCAAGGGAAAGAACACGTGGCGCAGTTAGAATGGGTTGTAAGTCAAATATTGCATTTGCAAAGAAACAGACCGGACTTAATTGGGTTGTCAGTAACTTCATAGAAACTCATAATCATCCACTCTCGATTCCATCAAAGGTGCATTTGCTACGGTCACATCGTAATGTTTCAGCAGCAAAAAAAACATTGACAAAACAGTTTTCAGAGGCCAATGTACCAACTTGTCAGCAAATGCGAATATTGGAGATAGAGTATGGAGGACCTGAGGGAGCTGGTTTCACAGAAAGAGATATTAGAAATTTGGAGAAAAATCTAAGAGATGAACAAAAGGGTATTGATGCCGAAACATTAATAGAGTTTTTTACATCCGAGCAAGAGAAAAATTCAGCTTTTTTCTTTGATTATAAGACAGATTCAGATAACAGATTTAGTAGGTATTTTTGGGTTGATCATATATTAAGGAGGGCATACAGTGTATTTGGTGATGTAGTTGTATTTGATATGACATATAACACCAACAAATATGGCTTAATTTTGGCACCATTTTTAGGGGTTAATCATCATCATCAGACAATTCTTTTTGGTTGTGGGTTTCTTAGTGATGAGAAAACTGAGTCTTTTGTTTGGTTGCTTACAAAGTTCTCAGAAGCCATGCCTAAAGGTGCACCAAACATTATCATCACTGATCAGGATTCTGCTATGACAAAAGTAATTGCACAAGTTTTCCCTCAAATGGTGCATCGATATTGTTTATGGCACATATTGAATAAATTCCAAGATAAATTAGACCCTTTGACTTTTCGAAATCACTATCACAGCATAAAGAACGTCATTGTAAATTCTACAACACCTGATGATTTTGAGAAGTCATGGAAAGAGACTATCAAGGATGCTAACTTAGAGAAAAATGATTGGTTGTCCTTGATGTATGAATTAAGACACAGATGGGTGCCAACATATTTTAGTCATGTATTTTCTGCAGGAATGTCAAGTAGCCAAAGATCTGAAGGCTCACATGCATTTTTCAAGAAATATATCTCAAATAAGAACTCATTAATGAATTTTATCACACATTTTAATAGAGCATTGAGACATCAAAGACATAATGAGTTAATTGCGGACCATATTGATATGAATGAGCAACCCATGATTAATACAACCTGGCCAATGGAAACTCAAATGGTTAAGCTGTACACAAAAAAGAAATGACTGAAGTTTCAAAGTGAAGTGATCGAGAGTCATAGTTATTATGTGCAATAGTCATTTACAGGAGTTGCCTCAGCGGTTTACCATGTGATGAAATTTCAAAGTTCTTCTTCAAAATCAAGAGTGCTCACGCATGATAAACAAAGGGATTACATATCGTGTAGTTGCACAAAATTTGAGTTTGAGGGCATTCCATGCAGACATATGTTAGCTTTTTTTCGTATCAACCAAGTGTTTCATTTTCCTGATACGTATATACTCAAACGATGGACACGAGATGCAAAAGTTGGAGCAATATATGCTTTAGGGGAGCAAAATGTCATTGATGATCCAGATTCAGAAAGGTATTTGATGTCGAGACATTCGAGGTTATCCTATAAAGCTTCCATGTTAGTTGATGATGCATCTTTGAGTAATGAAAGGACAACCTTCTTGGATGAACAATTCGATTGTATCTATAATAAAATTCAAGAGATGTCCATTAGTACAACATGCAGTGATAGAAGTCAAAGAAAAAAATCCATTGATGAGAGCCTTGATATTATTGATCCTTCTATAGTAAGAACAAAAGGATGTGGGAAGAGATTAAAATCATCAAAGGAGAAATCTACATCAAATTCTAGGCTTTGTCGTGGATGTGGACAACGAGGAGTATCACTTGACAAGCGTAACTATCCCAATTTACAACAAGAGTCTGTGTCGATTCATTTTTTTTTTCATTTTTTTATATGTTTTCTTGCAAATAAATTTATTTTATTATATTTATTATATGATAATGTGTCAGTTATCAGATCGATTGAAGATAATAATCATATCAGTCTTGACGACACATATAAACTTGATTTGGGATCTATAGCGGGTACTATCAAAGTTTTAATTTGTTAAATTATAGTGGTTTATTGTATTGAGAAAATGAGATTAATAAATTATCTTTATTGTTACAAGTTCTAGTAACATGCGCTAGGATGTTGTAATTATCTATGGTTAGTATTCATCTATTTCCTTTATTTGTATGTTTGATTGATTTAGTGCATTTTTTTGTATTGAATGCATACTTCTAAAGAATCTGGTATAGAATGCATATTTCTAACGCATACTGTTTCAGAATACATACTTTTTCAGGCTCTCTTTCGGAAGATTGCAGCTAGCTTGCCCGGGATGGAAAACCTTTGTTCAGAAAAGCAGAATGACATGGTCGATGTTAATTTGAGAGCAACTAATGCACACTTGTATCAATCACAGTCACAATCTCGACAATTGATAACATGTATTTTATTTGGATTTAGTAGATGTAATTGAGTTATTTTGTTTGTTGAGATAATTGTTAGTGTAATATCATGGTTATTAATTTTAGTGCTTGTGAGAGAGTTTATTCTGTGCAAGGTGGCATAGTGCTTGTGAGAGAGTTTATTCTGTTGTACTCCAGTTACATTGCACGGTAATAAATGATCAATAAATAAAGTACACATCTTCAGCTTGTAACCAAAACAGCTACAAACAATCTACCGAGAAACACTAATCTATGACCACTTTTAAATTACTGTAACTGTATATATGCTAAGTCTCAACATTAAATTAAAAATAAAGAATCCCAAAGGAGAAAGAATGTCTATCTTCTGATCTTGTGTAAATGCAAAAGAATATAACCTTTCTATCTAGAACACTATTAAAAAGAATGTATATGTATCTGATTAGTGAATTCTTACACACTAGAGCAAAACACTGGAACAACATCCTCTGAGCCACCGCCGGATGTCATAACCAGCTCCACGATCGGAATTCGAACGAAGAGAAAGGAAAATTAATAGTACAAGGATATCTTGTTTTTCTGTTGTTAGACCTGAAAAACCTAAATCTCTCTATCTCTTTTTTTTTCTCCCTTTTTGCCTTTTTTCATTTTTTTTTGCAAGGGCCTGATATGGGGAGATACCAGGCCCACGTTGGGCCTGATATCTCTTTATATCAGGCCCAACGTAAGTCTGATATCTCCCCATATCAGGCCCTTGCAAAAAAAAAGAAAAAAGGGAAAAAAAATAGGAGAGATTTAGGTTTTTCAAAACCTCTAGTTCACCACTAGGAATGCCGAAAATAACAATGGAGAGTATATTTGGATTCCTTGCAATTTTAGAAATCTACAGGACTTGAAATGACTGCTATATAAGGTCTCTAGGTCGATCAGTGAGTTTCGGTCAAAACTCACTGATGGACCTAGAGAGATCTGATTGCACTCATTTTAGTTCCTGTGGATTTCTAATATTGCAAGGAGTTCAAATATGCTCTCCATTGTTATTTTCAGCATTCCTAGTGGTGGACTAAAGGTTTTGAAAAACCTAAAATGTATAGAGATTATTTTGCTGATTCTTTCATTTTATATTTTAAGATGTTTTAGAAGTTGAAATAAATAATAAATATCATATTTGAACTCCTTGCAGCATCAGAAATCCACAGGAACTGAAATGAGCTCAATCAGAACTCTCTAGGTCCATCAGTGGGTTTTGATCGAAACCCACTGATCGACCTAGAGAGCTCAGATTGCAGTCATTTCAGATCCAATGGATTTCTAAAATTACAATGAGTCCAAATATGCTCTCCATTATTATTTTTGGCTTCCTAGTGGTGGACTAGAGATTTTGAAAAACCTAAATTTCTCTTTTTTCCCTTTTTTTTGCAAGGGCCTGATATAGGGAGATATCAGGCCCACATTGGGCCTGATATCTCTTCATATCAGGCCCAACGTATGTTGGAACCCCAAGGTTATTTTGGTGTGATCAACAAGTTAAGTTAGGTCCTGTGTGTATTTAACCTTGTGTCTAAGTATGCAGGAGCTTAGGAGCACAGGTACTCGAGCGGAAGACGCAGCTAGTGAGAAGGACGGCACGCTGTGCGTCCGAGGGTCGAGGCGCTGCGGAAGAGTACACCGGCGGGCGAGAAGGAAGCGTGCGGTGGTTCCTAGGGACGAAAGCCGGAGCCGAAGATTGCTCGGGGAGCAAGAGACGCAGCTAGCGAGAAGGTCGACGATCGAGGGACGAAGACTGCGGATGAGTACGCTGGCGGACGAGAAGGAAACATGCGGCAATTCCGAGGGACGAGAAGCCGGAGGGAAGCACGCTTGAGAAGACCGGAAGTTGGGTTCGGGTGAGCCCTATTCCGGATGGCAGAGATCACCCAAGCAAGCGGATCCGGAGGAGAAGACCCGGACCGAGGCGGGACTGAAACGGAGCAGAGGTCCCGGACGCAAAAGTCAACCAGAGTTGACTTTTTGGTCCGGGGTGCTCGGAACAGTCCGGGGCGCTCGGAGCAGCCCGGGGCGCCCGGAACGTGAAGTTTGACCAGAATGCATCTTTCGTATTCTGGACGTTGGGGGATAAAGTTTTATCTCCCCAGGGCGCCCGGAACCCTTCCAGGCGCCCCCGACCAAGGCTATAAATATAGCCTTGGTCCAGAAGCTTCAAATCAACTCAGTAATTAGCATTCCAAACACTTGTGCGCTCATTGTTCAGTTTAGCTTCTGTTTTTTTGCTTTTACCGGTGTAAGAGGCTTCTCCGCCCGAAGGAGTTATTAGTGAGATCACTTTCCTTGGATTAACAACCTCCCCGGTTGTAACCAAGTCAAACACGGTGCCTCGTTTCTTTCTTGTATTTCTGCTTAGCTAATTTTATACAAGTGTTAGTTTAAGAGTTCGAGAAGGGTTGCTTTTGTTTTTACAGGGCTATTCAACCCCCCTTTCTAGCCGGCCCAACGGTCCTACAAGTGGTATCAGAGCCGAGGCGCTTCAGGAGGACTAACCGCCGAACGAAGCAACGCAATGGCCGGACCAAGCATCCACCCGCCGAAATATGAAGGGGACTTCGCTACCTGGAAAAAACTGATGCAGGTATTTCTTACAATAGATATTGAATTATTTTTAACAATGAAATTTGGCTTTGAAGCTCCAGAGGACAAGGAAATAGATAAATGGACAAAAAAGGAGCAGGCCGACTTCGTGGCGAACGGCAAAGCAGAGTACCATCTGCTAAGCATTCTTCCACCTCAAGAAGTCAACAGGATCGGTAAATACAACTCCGCAAAGGAACTTTGGGAGAAGTTCCTTGAGCTGCACGAAGGGACGTCCGAAGCCAAGCTCGCTAGACGAGATCTGCTTCGCAATCAGCTCACCAGCCTGCGACTTGGGGAAGACGAGACAGTCGCACATCTGCACTCCATAATAAAAGAAATCATCACCGGACTCACGAATCTCGGAGAAAAGGTAAGTAACCGAGATTCGCTCAGGTACACATTAAATTCATTTCCGAGACATTCAAAATGGGCATCACTAGTAGATGCTTTTTACATTTCTAAGGACTTAGAAAAAATTTCATTAGAAGAATTTTTTTCAACATTTGAAGTCCATGAGTCAAGATGTGCAGGAATGAAGGAGCCCAAGAACAATGTCGCCCTTAAAGCCTCGAGAGACGAACCTGAGTCAGAATCCTCTCTCGACGACGAGGAAATGGTAATGATGGTAAGAAGATTCAAGAAACTTTGTAAATCTTGATCTACTAACCATCTGCAGGGGAAAAAGAAAAGGACAATCCGCTGCTACCACTGCGACGAAGAAGGGCATGTCAAGGACAACTGCCCCAAGCTGAAGAACAAAGACAAGGATAAGGGTAAGAAGTCTATCCAGAAACGAAAGGCCCTGAAGGCGACGTGGGACGATACGTCGTCCGAATCGGAAGTCGAAGCATTCTCCGGACTCGCACTAATGGCGAGTCATCAAGACGACGACTGCGATTCAAGCTCTTCCGAAATGAGCATCGAGAGCATCGATGAAGGGGGAGACACGTCGGAAGAAAGCAGCAGCTCAGGGGGAGAAACGGACAACGAGATCGACAAGGTAAGTCAGGTACGATCTCTTCCTCCCGATAAAATGTTTAAGTTCGTTAAACTTTTAACAAAAGACTGCTGCAAATTAGAAAGTGAAAATAAAAATTTAAAAGTAATTCTAGCTAAGTCTTGTCCTTTAGAAGAATTAGATAAATTAAAATTGAAAAATGAAAAATTGGAATTAGAAAATCAAAATTTGAAAATTCAAATAGATAACTTAAACTATGCATGTTCATCGAAAACCAATTTTAGATGATTTAATAATTTAAATTGGTACTTTAAATATCACCCGGGACAAATTAGGAACATTTCAAGAAAAAATGTCCCTAAAAACTTTTTAGTTAATCCAGTAGGTTGGAACCTATATTGGGTTCCTAAATCATGCTTAAATTGATTTTAAAATTAAAATTAGCGCTTTAAGTGAGAAAATTAAACAAAGAATTTCTTTATGAGACTTTGTCTAAGGAAGTGGTTGTTGCTCCAATAACCAAGAAGGCCTAGTGCCTCGCCACGACCTGTAAGCCAAAATATTGAAATAAATGTTTAATTAACTTACTAATGAAGCATTAATACAAGAATTAATTAGTGCTTGAAAAAGGTTATTCAAAACATTTTATTTCAGATTAGAAATTGACTTACTTAGAAATTTTTTTTACTAAGTCATTTAAAAAAAATACTTAAAAATGTAAGTTAGGATTTTTTTTTTCAAAAATTTTTTTGAAACTAGAAATCTCAGCTTAAATTACTTAGAAAAATTTTCTAAATTTCTTAAAAACTTAGAAATTTTTTTAGAAATACTTTTTCTAAGTCTTTAACCCTTAGATTGTTCTTCTTGGAACCCCGTTTTTTTTTTGTGATCAAAGGCGGAGAAGGGAAAGTATAAGTCTAGGGGGAGGTAGATAGATTTAATTTGATTTTATCTTTTCTATCTTTTTGCACTTAAATTGAAAATTAAGTTAATTTACTTAATGTTATTTTATGTCTATTTTACCCTATCTTAACTTGGGTTGATCACACCAAAAAGGGGGAGATTGTTGGAACCCCAAGGTTGTTTTGGTGTGATCAACAAGTTAAGTTAGGTCCTGTGTGTATTTAACCTTGTGTCTAAGTATGCAGGAGCTTAGGAGCACAGGTACTCGAGCGGAAGACGCAGCTAGTGAGAAGGACGGCACGCTGTGCGTCCGAGGGTCGAGGCGATGCGGAAGAGTACACCGGCGGACGAGAAGGAAGCGCGCGGTGGTTCCGAGGGACGAAAGCCGGAGCGGAAGATTGCTCGGGGAGCAAGAGACGCAGCTAGCGAGAAGGTCGACGACCGAGGGATGAAGACTGCGGATGAGTACGCTGGCGGACGAGAAGGAAACATGCGACAATTCCGAGGGACGAGAAGCCGGAGGGAAGCACGCTTGAGAAGACCGGAAGTTGGGTTCGGGTGAGCCATATTCCGGATGGCAGAGATCACCCAAGCGAGCGGATCCGGAGGAGAAGACCCGGACCGAGGCGGGACTGAAACGGAGCAGAGGTCCCGGACGTAAAAGTCAACCAGAGTTGACTTTTTGGTCCGGGGTTCCCGGAACAGTCCGGGGCGCTCAGAGTAGCCCGGGGCGCCCGGAACAGTCCGGGGCGCCCGGAACGTGAAGTTTGACCAGAACACATCTTTCGCATTCTGGACGTTGGGGGATAAAGTTTTATCCCCCCAGGGCGCCCGGAACCCTTCCAGGCGCCCCGACCAAGGCTATAAATATAGCCTTGGTCCAGAAGCTTCAAATCAACTCAGTAATTAGCATTCCAAACACTTGTGCGCTCATTGTTCTAGTTTAGCTTCTGTTTTTGTGCTTTCACCGATGTAAGAGGCTTCTCCGCTCGAAGGAGTTATTAGTGCGATCACTTTCCTTGGATTAACAACCTCCCCGGTTGTAACCAAGTCAAACACGGTGCCTCGTTTCTTTCTTGTATTTCTACTTAGCTAATTTTATACAAGTGTTAGTTTAAGAGTTCGAGAAGGGTTGCTTTTGTTTTTACAGGGCTATTCAACCCCCCCCCCCCTTATAGCCGGCTCAACGGTCCTACAACGTAGGCCTGATATCTCCACATATCAGGCCCTTGCAAAAAAAAAAGAAAAAAAAAAGAGATTTAGGTTTTTCAAAACCTTTGGTTCACCACTAGGAATGCCGAAAATAACAATGGAGAGTATATTTGGATTCCTTGCAATTTTAGAAATCTACATGACCTGAAATGGCTGCAATCTGAGGTCTCTAGGTCGATTAGTGAGTTTCGATCAAAACCCACTGATGGACCTAGAGAGCTCCGATTGCACCCATTTCAGTTCCTGTGGATTTCTAATATCACAAGGAGTTCAAATATGCTCTCCAATATTATTTTCAGCATTCCTAGTGGTGGACTAAAGTTTTGAAAAACTTAAAATGTATAGGAATTATTTTGCTGATTCTTTCTTTTTATATTTTAAGATCTTTTAGAAGTTGAAATAAATAATAAATATCATATTTGAACTCCTTGCAGCATTAGAAATCCACAGGAACTAAAATGAGCTCAATCGGAATTCTCTACGTCAGTGGGTTTTGACCGAAACCCACTGATCGACCTAGAGAGCTCAGATTGCAGTCATTTCAGATCCAATGGATTTCTAAAATTACAATGAGTCCAAATATGCTCTCCATTTTTATTTTTGACTTCCTAGTGGTGGACTAGAGATTTTGAAAAACCTAAATCTCTCATTTTTCTTTTTTTCCCTTTTTTCTTTTTTTTTTGCAAGGGCCTGATATGGGGAGATATCAGACCCACGTTGGGCCTGATATCTCTTCATATCAGGCCTAACGTGGGCTTGATATCTCCCCATATCAGGCCCTTGAAAAAAAAAGGGAAAAAAAAGAAAGAAAGAGAGATTTAGGTTTTTCAAAATCTCTGGTTCACCACTAGGAATGCCGAAAATAACAATGAAGAGTACATTTGGATTCCTTGCAATTTTAGAAATCTACAAGACCTGAAATGGCTGCAATCTAAGGTCTCTAGGTTGATCAGTGAGTTTCAAAACCATACTTCTTTTCAAAGTAGCGTACGCCTTTTGGTAAATTTAGATCTCTCCATGCACCCTTTGGTAAATTTCCGTAACCATTTTATTGGGTTTTTCATGTAAAAAAAACTTGCCAGATGGAGTAAACAATAAGAGGCATATGGCATTGCGTTACAAAAGTATATTTGAAACTGAGATAAATATGTTTGTTTGGGCTTTCTGTTCTGAAATTCTATAGTTCCATTGAAATATTTTGATGTTCATGACAAACATAAACATTTTGAAAAACTTATTTTTTTTTTCTTTTTTCCTTTTTCTTTTGTTATTGGGCCTGATATGAAGAGATATCAGGCCCACGTTGGGCCTGATATCTCTTCATATCAGGCCTAACAACAGAAAAACAAGATATCCTTGTACTGTCGATTTTCCTTTCTCTTCGTTCGAATTTCGATCGTGGAGCTGGTGATGATATCCGGCGGTGGCTCAGAGGATGTTGTCCACGGCTCTATGTTCGGCTCCTTTTAATGTTCCCTGGTCAAGATTGGTTCGTGTTTTCAATTGTTCCAACTATTTTTTGATTCTTTAGCATGTTTCAAAACCGTACTTCTTTTCAAAGTAGTGTATGTCTTTTGGTAAATCTAGATATTTACATGCGCTCTTTGGTAAATTTCCGTAACCATTTTATTGGGGTTTTCATGTAAAAAAAACTTGCTAGATGGAGTAAACAATAAGAGGCATATGACATTGCGTTACAAAAGTATATTTGAAACTAAGATAAATATGTTTGTTTGGGCTTTCTGTTATGAAATTCCATAGTTCCATTGAAATATTTTGATGTTCATGACAAACATAAACATCCATAAATAAAAGGATAGACCTTGGTTCTATTTCATCTCTTCAACAAGTTTAGTAATAAGCATAACACAAAACTAATATCCATCCATAAATAAAAAAAAATAAATATCAACATCATCCATAATTGCATTTCTTTATCACATTATGATCCTGTCCAAATGCTAAGTCAACGGACGTTGAGCACGGGGCGCTCTCCGACTGCTGACGTGGATCTCTGACTGGTGGCACGAAGCTCCGGCGAACCTGCACAGAAGTCGGGCCGGGAAGGGGTTCCCGGCGGCGACCCTCCGACGCTCAAGTCAGGCAAGCAAGCAGTGGAAAAAAGTGGCTCCAAAGGTGTTTCACACGTACCTCCGGCGAAGTATGAGGCTCGTTATATAGAACGGTGAAAGGGTTCCTGTGCGTCCACCGAGGCACATATATGTCCGCAGCCCATACTTCGGTATGTGTCTGTTAGAAAGCTTACCTGAAGCCATACTGCTACAGTCCAATCACGTCTTCGATGGGACAACAGAACACCTCGTTGTCAGACTTGAAGTATAGCCTAGCCATAGGACTTGACGGCTGTCAGAAGATGTTCCTGTCCCCCTTTACCCACCGCCGGCAGGGACGTACGTCCGGCCGGCTGGACGGAGACCGTCGTCCGGACAATCCTCATCCCCTGTGCCGGCCGGGCGGCACGCCCCTCTCGTCTCGCCTGTCGCTTGCATTGATATGCTGGGGAGACTTCCGGGCGAGTGCCTTCCGCTCGGCTCTTAGACATTGTTTCAACTGAGCGTCGGAACCCCGACCCCTGTCAGGGCACCTATTACTGTTGGATGCTCCTCGGTTTAGCCGATCGGTCTATCCTTTTCTTCCGAATCCGGTGGCTCATCCTCCTCCGGTGGACCCCCCGACCCTTTGATCTCCACGTGGCGTTGACCTCTTGCAATGGGGTCCTCTGCCTTGACCACCGGATCACATTACAATACTAGTACTACTTAACTAGGCCAACCAACAAACAAAACAAGTATATAGCCAAAAGAATTAAATTCACTATCACTAATATCCAGACCATAAACGATACATTCCAATTTCCCATATTATGTCCAGGATAAGCAATGCGTTCACTCCCCACCCTTGACTCCACTCTTGGCAACATCCTAAAATGTATATCATTAATGTATTCATTTTCAGTATCAGACCTCACCCATTTTAACCATCTATGATGCTTACATCCATAATATAGTCTCCCTGGGTTCTTGATCGATCTAGAGACCAGCACCAATGCTCTTAGTCCGCAGTCCCTGCATCGCACAATTTCATATTTGGTATGGTTGATGCTGTTGTTACTTGATGATGTCATTCAAGCACAACCTAAAAAGTAAAATTTGACTAAATTAAGCTAAACAATAGTAATTTGCTTAAGCAATGAGAAATCATACAATTTTATGAAAAATTTGACCAATTTACATTAAAAGTAGCCATAATTTGCATTAAAATACCTAAATTTTATGACACATCATATTTTATAATACCTAAATATCAATGTTTGCAGTGAGACAAAATTAATCCAATTTACAAGAAATTAGAATAGATTACAGTGTTTAGAATATCAATCATATATCACTTAGGGTTTAATCAATATCTCCCTCACATAGGTGTAGTTCTTGATTCCAAAATTCTAATAAATCTTATGCAGTTATGCCTAAAATTTACACTTTTCCTTTGTCAATCTTGACGAGCAAAAAACTGGTGTTACCCTTTATTTCCCAAAGTTTAGTCCTCAATCTCCAAAAAGATGAAAAATAAGAAAGCAACTGGTTACTTGTAGGACCATAAAACCATCAATCGGAACTTCACAAGTATAAGACAACTTTAGGAACCTGTATACAGGTGAGTTTGGGAGATCTTTAGCAAAGTGCTTTAAGGCTTCGAAGTACTTTGAGGTTCAAATAAGGTGTTTGGTAAGGATATGATCATGTTTTTTCTCTAATGCACAACCTACTCAAATCCATTTTTACAATATAGGTGAGGAACACTAGTACAACCCCTTCCCCAAAGACCATTCATAATTTACTGCTAAAATCAATACAGTGTAAGAGATGAAATATAAAGTCCTATAACAATAGAGGGCAAGAGAAAAAAAAAAGTGATGTCAAGCAGTTATATACACACACCAAGCAGTTTAAAATATCTTTAATGAATCCTATATCACTTAGAGTTTAATCAATATCTCCCAGACAAATATTCAAGATATTATACATTACAAAATGCATAAATTCAAGATAGGTCACAAGCGATTTTTGAAAAGAAAACCAAGACTATAGGTCAAAAATGATTAGAGAAAAGAAACTCAAGCAATGGGAAGGGGTTGTACCGTTAAGGAGAACAAATGGAGGGGGATTGAGGTGCGGAAAAACCCTAGCTTCAGCTTGGCGCGACGAAGGAGGAAGGCGCCTGTGGGTGTTCCTCTTCTGCGGTTGCGTCGCGACGAAGGAGGAAGGGGCGGAAACCCTAGCTTCAGCTTGGCGCGACGAAGGAGGAAGGGGTGGAAACCCTTGCTGGAGCTTGGCGCGACGAAGGAGGAAGACGCCTGTGGGTGTTCTTCTTCTGTAGCTGTGTTGCGAGGAAGGAGGAAGGAGAAATCTGTGGGGTTTCCTCGCGGCTGTGGATGTTCCTCTTCTGCGGCCGCGTCACGATGAAGGAGGAAGGACGAAGGAGAAATTAGGGCTGCGGAAAACATTGGAAAAAAACTAATATACTCTAACAAAAAAAAGTGACACGGACCTACCATGAGGGCAGGTCTGCAGTAGTCCGGAAGAAACGTTCCGCAGCGGAATGTTTCTGTGTGTGTATAGATAGATATATATATATATATAATACCCCTTTTATTCACAAGTCACGCACGTGGTTTTTAGAGACGCGGATTCGTGGTCTTCGTATCTCGGAACCTCGATGACTTTCCCTTTCATCGCCTTCCGGAGTTCCCTTCCCGTCCCTTCGTCTATAAATAGCGCACCATCACATCTCACTCCCTCCAATTCTCCTTCCTCTCTCCTTCCCCAATCGACAGTACAAACCATGGATATGGACGGGGAATACAGCAACTACTGGGAAACCAAGCGCTTCATCGACTCCGAGGAACTCGAGGGGTACCACTTCATTTCTCGATTTGCTCCTCCAATTTGTTGGCAGACATGAGTTTCTTGCTCAATTCTTTGTAGTTTTTGTTTTTTGACTTCTGAGCTAATTTCGCAGAGTTGCCTTCTGCTCTGGTTTCTTGTGCAGTTGGGGCTTCGAGGAGGCCATCTCCGGTGGCTACTACGACTCCAGCTCCCCGGAAGGCGGCGTCACGTCTCCTGCCGCCACTGCGAAGAGCATTTCCATGGAGAGGAACCGCCGGAAGAAGCTCAACGAGAAGCTCTACGCCCTCCGCAGCGTCGTCCCCAACATCACCAAGGTGATTACTACTTTACTTGCAGCAAACCAGCAAGATGATGTTTTTCGATCGAATTCTACTGGATCTGATCCATGTAAATGGAAATGATCAGATGGACAAGGCTTCGATCATAAAGGACGCGATCGATTACATCGTGCAGCTCCAAGACCAAGAGAGGCAGATGCAAGCTGAGATATCTGCGCTTGAATCGCTGAATCAAGACAGGGCTTCAAGTGATCATGACCTCGACTTCTACGATGATCTGCAATTGATCCAGAAGAAGAAGAAGAGGAGGAGGACGCCTGCGTCGGAACCGATCCAAGTAATCGAAGTAAATTCTCTCTCCAAATTCTTGATCAATCATTGAAAAAAAAGGCACCTTTTTGTTCAGAAACTGATCTGTTTGGTGGCCATGGACGCAGCTCACAGTGAGCGATGTGGGGGAGAAGACGATGGTGATCAGCATCACCTGCAACAAAAACAGAGACACCATGATCAAGCTCTGCGAGCTCTTTGAGTCCCTCCACCTCAAGATCATCACGGCCAACATCACCTGCGTCTCCGGCAGCCTCTTGCATACTCTGTTCGTCGAGGTGACTAACAATTTCAAATCCCCCCCTTTTCCTCATACCATGACGTCGCTGCATGATCTCATAAAACGGTAGATTTTCTCAAATCTAAGAAAAATGAACTTGGTGCCGTTAATTGCAGCTGCCTTGCCTTCTAGAAACATGCTGCCTTTTATACGCATCATCAGATCCACTTTTCTCTTTTCCTCAGCACATGCTTATTAAAAAAAAGAACTGAAAGATGACAATTTCAGCATGTTTAACTCATTTAGCACATGAATCTGTTGACACCAAATCAATGCCATTCATATGAACATTATGGAGAACGACCTGTTTGTCTCACTGAGAATTATCTGATGAACATCTAACTGTATGCAGGGTGATGAAATGGGGACTGAACAGTTGAAGGAAAAGATTGAGACAGCAATAGCAGGACTTGGGAGCCCGAGGAGTCCTGTGAGTTCCATGAGTTATTAACATGGAGCAGAAGACAGCTTCTTATTTGATAATTATCTAGAAAGAAAGACAAAAAAAGAATGCAAAATTGAGGAGTGAGTTGTGAGTTAATAATACTGCTCTTTTTCCAGCTTCTAACTCTGAGAAGAGGCTGTTGACTGGTGTCAGCCAGTACAGGAGATCCTTTTTGCTTCAAATAATGTCTAATATAAATTAGTGGTGTTTGGTTTGATAAAAAAAATTAAAACTGAAAATATTTAATCAGTCGGATTAAATCTCATCCGTTAGAAGGTTTTCCCCGTCTAAATGGGAATCTGTTTGGTATAGATAGGATCCGTAGGTGAGCCCTACTCGTCAACTGTGTGGGAAGGTCCGCGTAACAAGAACGCGTACCGTTCGTTTGTGAAATAAGTTCCATCGTTCTATTGATCAAATCAGCACCATTATAATTTTTTTATTAATAAAATTAATTCTTATTATTAATTTTATTTATTATTCTTTTATAATTAAATATTAAAAAATTGAAGATATTAAAAAAGAGTAAAAATATTTTTAATATTTTATTAACTTTTTTAATAATTTTATATTTTTTAATTAAAGTTTTAAAATTATAATTATAAATATATAAATATAGAGGATTATTTATTAAAGTTTAAATTGTATTTTGATGCGGTGGTAAAGAAGGGTTCCATTAAAGATGGGTCAAAGTTAGGAAAAGTGGTTGATGTAAAGGTTAACGTTAAAGTGGTCAAAGGCCTAGGACTACAGATTCGGAGTTGTCCGAGTAGGCATGCCGATCAAACTTGATCATTCGAACGACCATCCTACGAAAACCTGTGATTGGGTTAATAGTACATATCGTCTTCCTTGATTGTCGGACGGCATGTCCGGTCGGACAAAAGGTAGCCTTCCGACGACAGTAAAGTCGAGTGGGAGATAGGATGGTAGCTCTGATCAGTACGACTGAACTGAGACAACCTAGACCGAGAGGCCGTCGGGCGGCCTAGAAGGGGACCCACCTACATATCTCATTGTACTCTCTTAGAAGTTTGTGCCATCGACAACAGAGCATGTCCAGTATGCAAATCGTACTTTGTAAGCTTCTAGCCTGTTACGTCAGAGATTTGCGTGCCTACTTAAGGAAAGGTGTCAGGGAGACTTTTTAATTTATCTTTTCCTAGGATGCTTTGAAAAACATGCATATGTTTTGAGATACGTGCACAGACACTACAATGATACTATAAAAAGGGGTTTCCATCAACTGGCGGAGGTATACGATATCTTGTTATTCTATTCGCTCTAGTTACTGTTCATATTGTTCTTCTCTACTGAGCTGAGGGCTGACTTGACTGTCGGAAGGTCAACGACAGGAACCTCTTCCCTACTCGGCACTAACACTCTTGATTTTGTAGGGTAGCGAGGAGTCTCCATCAAGTCAATTGTAGGGCCACGTTCCCAGCCTATCATTTTCTCCGCTTTCGGACATGATCGTATTTGGCGTCGTTTGTAAGAACGCACCTGCATCCGAAACTTAGAGATGGAAGACGCTAGATGACTCACCACAATAACGCTAACTCAAGAAGACTTGGAGATACTGATAAATGTCTGAGCCACAAAGATGATGCAGCAACAACAAGAGGCAGTAGCCAACCGCCAAGTGCCGAACGATCTAGCTACGTCGACGATAGGCCAACGAGATGACCAAAGAGCTTGAGCGGAGGACCCCCGCCAGCCGCAAGACAAACAACAGGCCGACTGGCGCCTTCCGCGAAGCACCGAACGTGTCGATCCTATATCACCGGACGTTATTTTGTGCACCCTCGGAAGAGCAGGCTGGGCGGAAAGACACAAGGATCTTCTTCTGGACGATTCCCCCGAGTGGATCAATAGGCAGTTCTCCTAAGAAATCCTCGACAATCAACTGTCACCTCACTACAGACCACTACCGATCAAAGACTATACAGGGCCCACGGATCCCGAAGACCATATGATCAAATTCAATAACATGGTCACACTCCACCAATATATCGACGGAGTCAAGTACCGAGTATTTCTCACATACTCTCTGGATCGACGCAAAGTGGTTTCAGCGCATGCCGATCGGATCAATTTACAATTTCAAAGACTTTCGAATGACATTCCTTCAACATTTTGCTAGCAGTCACTAAAATGAATGTTAACATGTTCATGGTCAAAAAAAGAGCTAGGGAAAAATTATGGGTCTATATTAAGATATTCAACCAGTGATCATATTGGAGGTTTGATGCGAAATGGGTTTTTTTTGGAGTTTTTAAGAATGTCAACATTTTTATATATGAAGAGACTTTAGAGAAATGAATACTACATTTGAATTTTACAAGTTTAATGATGAACTAATGGATGATATTTTAATATATATGACATTTTTATTTTTAATATATTGTGTTTTGATTTTTGTTAGCCTTATTTCATCTTTAAGTAATATTTTGACATGTTAGAAAAAATAAATTGTGTACAGATAATAATGAAACAAATACCTATAGACGGTATTTTTTTATTGTCATTATAGTTTTAACAATTATTAACCAACTAACGATGGTACTTATGATCGTCATTTTTACCATTAACGACGATATTTAAACTCGTCGTTACTATTATTAACGATAGTAGTGAATACCATTGTTAAGAGCTATTAACGACGGTATTTTATTTCTCGTCACTAATGAATTTTCGACGGGTACTTTTAGCTACAACTTCTTACGGCATTTAATCCCGTCGTTGATGAATTTTAGCAATGGGAATTGCCCCTTTAACGATGAGAAATCCCGTTGTTAAAGGATCTTTTTTTAGTAGTGAGTGACACTATAAAAAGTGGTTTCCATCTATAGACAGAGGAATGCGATATCTTATTATTCTACACGCTCTAGTTACTGTTCATATTGTTCTTCTCCATTGAGACAATGACTAACTTGAACATCGGAAGACTAACGCTAGGAACCCCTTCCTAATCCAGTACTAACGTTCTTAGTTTTGTAGGATAGCAAAGAGTCTCTATCAAATTAACATCAGAGTCATATTCTCAGTCTACCATCTTCTCTATTTTTAAATAGGATTATATTTAGGTTACGTTTGGTAGGGTGTAATCTGCCTTGTAATGTAATCAAGATTACATTACAAGGCTGATTATTTTGTTTGTTTTAACTTTAAACCTGTAATGTAATGTAATCTCGATTACAAAAGATAATAAAGTTTTGTAATCTGAATTACAAAGCAAATACTATGTAATCCGATTACATTACGAGGTCACTATTTAATCAAAATTTGAATGCCGAATATATCCCTAGTCAGCCGATCGTCCGTCAGCCGCCGTCGTCGGTCGTCGGTCGCCGTCGGTCGTCGGTCGCCGTCGGTCGTCGGTCGCCGTCGCCGTCGGTCGTCGGTCGCCGTCGCCGCCGCCGCCGCCGTCGGTCGTCGGTCGCCGTCGCCGCCGCCGGTTGTCGGTCGCCGTCGTCGCCGTCGCCGCCGCCGCCATCGGTTGTCGGCCGTCGCCGACCGCCGCCGCCACCACCGTCGCCGGTCACCGACCGCCGATCGCCGATCGCTTACCGCCACCACCGTCAACGGTCACCGAGCGCCGGTCGTCGACCGTCATCGACCGGCCGTCATCGATAACCGAATGCAAGCTCCGACAGAAGTGCGACGACCGTCGATAGAAGTCGCAGGATATTTTTATCATTTTATAATAATATGAATTACAATCCTTATAGAAAATAATGGATACTAAACAAAAGAATATAATTACCCTCGTAATCAAAGATTACATATATTATATTACCAAACATAGTAATATAATCAAGATTTATATTATATTATATTACAAATTTAATTATATTACATCCAATCAAACATAACTTTAATTTAATTTAATTTAATTTAAAAAGAAACAGAAGTTACATGCATACAAAATAAGAAACAAACCTTGTTATGTCTTTTGGGAAAATTATAATTTAATGTGTTTTTTTGAGAATAATGAAAACTTGTTATGTCTTTTGAAAAATTTAAAATTTTATATGCACCCTTTGTAAATTTACTGTTTTGTTTTGGTTATGACTTTATAAAAAAAACGTACAGATAGGTATATAATCTTTCACTCCGGCAACTTTGACACTAGTGTCATGAGTGTATCATTTCACTGTCCAAGAAGGCTGCCAGTTTGTAAAAATTTAGTGATAATTGCTGTCAAATCTGATATCACTCCATTCCATGCTTTTATATATATATATATAGTGATAATTACTGTCAAATCTGATATCACTCCATTCCATGCTTTTATATATATATATAAGTGTCATGAGTGTATCATTTCACTGTCCAAGAAGGCTGCCAGTTTGTAAAAATTTAGTGATAATTGCTGTCAAATCTGATATCACTCCATTCCATGCTTTTATATATATATATATATAGTGATAATTACTGTCAAATCTGATATCACTCCATTCCATGCTTTTATATATATATATATATATATATATATATATATATATATATATATATATATATAAAATTTAACATCATAGCCATTTGATCTGCAGCTTACTCATCTTCGATACAAAACAATTTATTTTTTATCGACCGACTCGTTGGGTAATTTTTAATTTATTTGTTACTTTCAAAATTTTCACACTAATAAGTCGATTATTCATTAATATCAACAAAATTAGGTACACTTCATTAATATCAACAAAGTTGCTCAAAGGGAATTGGGAAGGTGAGATAAGGAAAGGAGAGAAATATGATTAGATATTTGATTATATTTAGAGGGAATTGGGAAGGTGAGGATAACTTGATAAGGAAATTAAGGAGAGAAATATTATTAGACATTTGATTAAATTTAGTGCTATCAAAATTAAAATTATATGATAAATTAAGATGATAAATTAAAGACTTTTTGATTTCAGAATGACTATGACATTAAAATTTAGGGATGATAATGAATGGAATTTAAATAGAATTTTATATTTTTAGTATGTATATTTTTATTTAAAATTGGATATCCATCATATACCCATATAATGAGATCAGATATCTTTTATATTAATAATTTTTTTTTTAATCCAATTATTATCCTTGCTGCATAAACAAGATGCCACGTCCCCTTTACACTTCTATCACATTTATCACGCGACATTTGATCAGCAAACGCGGGACCTATTAATTATTGGACACGTGCCTATTTGGTAGAAGCCAATAATGGCTATCGTAACAGCTTTAAACATTGACTTGACGCGGCTCCAAATATTTAGTGACGCATTGGCAAGTGAAATTATTTAAGCAATTTTAAATATTAAAAATAAAATACTCAATTCTATTTTTTGTAAAAAGAATACTTGTTATTTAATTCAACACAGCATGTGTGGGAATGCGCGCCTCGGTCCTCGAAGACTAAAAGAGTATCACAGAATGCTTTACAAGTCAGAGTCAGGACAAAATCTCCATTGTAAGTCAACGATCAAAGTCAAAAACAAATTCCCCCTATTTGTAGAATCTACATCATAATGAATAACGTCACAATATATGACGACACAATATGGGACGACGACAGACGAGCTCAACTAAATGTTCCCATTCAATTGACTGCGTTGACTTCATCTTAATTTACACTGACAGAGTAAATTGTGTTTCCCGTGCGGACAGTGGCCTTGACACCAACAGTTTGAAAGTAAAAATATATTCCAGAGGTAGACAAAAATAAAAAAAGAAAAAGGAAAAAGGAAAAAAAGAACAGAAAAAACTCTTTACAAGTCAATAAAAGTCAACTAGATTAATTTGAAGATCACTGTATACTCGACTCGAGCGTAGCTAGAATTTAAAACTATAATCGTCGATTTAATTGGGGTTGGTCAATATTAATTTTTCAAAAACAAAAAATAAAAAATAAAATATTTAATATTCAATACAATCAAAAGATATAAAAAAAATACTATTAAAATTATGCTCAAAATCAAACTATTAGTTATTATATCGTCCTTAATTTTTTCAATTAACTCCCATTCAATATAATTAATCATAAAATTGATTAACAATTCTTCTTCTATCTTGTTATGACCGCCAACCACCTCCAGGTACCGCCGTCGACCATGATCGTAGACTATCGCCTTCGGTAGAGGTACGACGATGTATGATATTTTTATTATTTAATAATAATACGAATTATATTTTTTATAAAAAATATTCGACACTGAATACCAAATAAAAGAATGTAATCATCCTTGTAATTAAAGATTACATACATTACATTATCAAACGTAGTAATGTAATCAAGTTTACATTACATTACATTACATTACATTACAAAATTTATTACATTACAAACTTGATTATATTACTCTAACCAAACATACTCATAACTCATAACTTAAACTCTAAGTGGGATCTTAGTTATGAGAGCAGACCTACACAGATAGTGGACAGAGAAGTTAAGAGACTAAGAAACAAAGAAGTGCCGCTAGTGAAGGTCATCTGGCAGAATCAGAAGCACGAGGAAGTTACTTGGGAGTGTGAGGACAGTATGAGACAGAAATATCCAGAATTATTTTAAGTTCTAAGACGAATTTTTTATAAGGTATGGAGAATTGTAACAACCCAAATTTCCTCATTATAAGTCCTAATAATGCTTAAAAATATTTAGAAATGCTTTAGAAATATTCTAGAGATTTTTAAGAATTTTTAGAGTATTTTTATGCAATTTACGGAGTTCGTTTGGTATTTTTACCAAAAGGAAGAAGTTTCAAAAAATAAAGAGTGTTTAGTCGAGGTTCGAACCCGTGACCTCCGACTCGATCCGAGACTTAAGCGAAGCGTGATGACCAAGAACCCAGCAGGGCCGTGCTAATAAAAGAGATAGCAAAAATAATTTAAGTAGTAGTTGATAAAGGAAATATTTAGGTATTAAAGGGAAATAAGAGAGGAACCTAGGTATTTTTCCCGTGCCCTAAACTCTTTCCCCTTTCTCTTCTGCGTGCGACGGCGGTGCTCGGGCGGAAAACAAAGGGAAGTTAGGGCTTCTCTCCGGCGACGGGCCTAGGGAGATCTCTGAGCGATTTCACCACCATCATGATCCTCTCGTCGAGGAGAGCTTGTGGGCATGAAGAGGAGCCGAAATCTCGAGTTCTCCGAAACCCTAGCAGCCCTTTCGTTCGGTTGTGAGTCCAAGAAACCAATGCAAGCGCTACTCACCTACAATATGGGTAGTTTCGAGCTTTGATTTAGGTTTCCTTTTGGCTTTTGAAACATGCTGTTAATAATTGTGGATTGCTAGGGATATGGTTTTCTTTTGGGGCTTTCGGATTATGCTATGCAGAATTTGTTTCTTAGAGGCTTAAAGGTAGTTTCGGAGATTTGTTTTTCCCTTATATTCTGTTGAAGCATGCTTGAAGAATCCTGTTGCCATATGTAAACCCTAAGATTTGTTGCTATAAGAATGGGTGTTGTATTAAATTCTTTAGGTGTAAAGAATAGTTTCAAGAATTTCCTTCTGCATTGCATTTTCTGCTGCAGCATGGTTTTGTTTTCTTTAAATTTTTGTTGCTCTACAAAAGTTTAGGCTGTGAACAAGGTTACATGAATCTTTAGCTTCAGCAGGTTCTAGTCTTGTTCGTGCTAAGCATTTGAAATGAAGATAAGCTTTATATGGGTTTTAAATTCCAGCAGGTGTCAATTTGTTTGTGCTACGCATGAGATAGGAACAACCTCATTTGGAGCTTAGAACAACCCATTTCTTTTGTGTTCTTCACGGGCAAGAACAACCCTTTTGTCATTAATTCTTTAAACTGCAGTTTTGGTTTCCTTAGTTGTGTAGATTAGAAACGCAGTGCAGATTTTTTTTGTTTGCCATGGTATGCAGATTTATTTTTGTTTAAAATCACAATTTTGGAACTTCTCAAGCACAACAGTTTTAGTTTGTTTAAGTATTCAATTTTAGTTTGTTAAAGCATTCAAATTCAGTTTTGTATGAGGTATCCTTTTATTAGAAGTATTAACAAGAACAAGTATTTTACTTAAAGAGGCTAGTACCCGACTTTCGAGGTTATCGTTAAACAAATCCAGGTGACCGTTTCCGAGGTCTCGGCCCTGGTAAGACCGAAGTCTTTACCCTTGTAGGACTGGTGGTTCGCTACCTCAGTCTCTATTAGGGAGCACGCAATGGTACTAAGCCTGGGCCCAAAAGATTATTATTTTCAAGTATAAAAGTATAAGATTTTAAAAAAGTGAAATAAGCTTCACATAAGTTTAAAATTCAGCAAGTTTAGTTTCCTTTTATGCTAGCTTGTGATTTAGAATTTTCTTGCTGTTATTTGCTATTAGATGTGCAGCTTTACATGTTTAGCATTTTAGTATGTTCACTTACATATTCGAGTTTTGTGACTTAGATAGCGCTTACTAAGCATTTTGCTTATAGTTGCATTTCCTCTTACTGCAGATAAAGGAAAGAAAAAGTTATAGCGAAGGAAGGCGACAAGGAGGTGCGGATGGATGTGTGATGTTTGGACTATGGAAGCCTCGGGACTTAGTTTTAAAGCTTATTAAGAATTTTGTATTCAGAATATTGGAACCATTCTTTCATGTTGTTAGATTTGCATTGGATATTTTATGTTTAGAACTCTTTCTTTTAATTGCTATGCATAGTGGTTTATTATCTGAGTTGTATCATTGTTGCATGCTTGTGTAGATTTATATATATAGTTTCTAACATGTTCAGATTGATGTATAGTTTTAGTTGTGAACGTGTGCTTAAGTAGTATGTTTTCCGCTGTTACATATTGTATGCTTTGAGTTTTGAGAGTTTTAAGCATAGATAATTTCATGTGAGCAACATTAGTTAAGATGATTTAGTAGTCCAGTAGCGCTCCAACCTCACAGACTAGTGGTGAGGAGGGTGGGGTGTTACAAGTTGGTATCAGAGCAGTCCCCATTCTCCAGCATCACACATCAGCACCAGCCTTGCCGTCTTCAAGTAAGAATGAATTTATACTTTCTATAATTGTTTTCCTTTATTATTTATGTGCAGTATAGAGAAATGTTTAGAAGTATTGCTCACCTATAGTAAGAGGTGTTTTCCGTTGATTTCTCGTCGTAGAAATATTGTATGTGGAGATTTCTTTTGTATTCTATGCATGATTGTGTGTTACCTAGTTAGTTTCACTTATAGATGCATATGGAAAAAATACCCTATCAATATTTTGGGTTTAAGAAAAGTATAAGAAAGATAAAGAAAAGAAAGAAAAAGGCCAAGGCCTTAAGTAGATCCCAAAGTCAAGACTTTAGGGATTTTGGCACACAAGGTGTTTGTTAAAATGCCAAGGCATTTAAAGAAGAAGTAATTAAGATATTTTATTTTGAAAGGGCAGAATAGTACTTAATGTGAGTAGTGGAACTCACCAACCATAGACTAGTGAAGAGCTGGTCAGCAGGGCATTAGTCGCTGAACATTATCTGAACAGCATCAAGGCACAACAAATGCAATTCAAGCCAGTCAAGATAGAATACAAGATAGCAGGGAGTCAGAAGCCCCAGGCAAGCAAGCAACACTGGAAGGGCAAAGATAACAAGAGGAAGCGATGGAATACAGGAGGTAGCCAAAAGGGAGGTTAAACAGACAAGCATGCCAAACTCCCTCCATGTCCCAAATGTGGAAGACTACATCTAGGAGCCTGTCTTTTGGGTCTGACTGGATGTTATTTGTGTGGTCAAGAAGGACACCTGGCTAAGGCATGCCCTAACAAGCTCAAAGCACCTCAGCAACAACCAGTACAATACGGGGACAAGACTCAGTTACATTACATGCCTGCAACTCTGGATGGACCTCAGCTCAGTCAAGGAAGGTTGGAAGCCCCACCAGTTTCAGCCAATGCCAGAGTATTCTCCCTCACTAAAGAGGAAGCTGCTAGTGCCTCCACGGTCGTAACAGAGAGCATGAACTCCAAGTTCTTGACAACCCTACCTTCTGGGGAAGTCATGGAGTCCAACCAGTGGCTTCAGGCTGTACCAGTCAGAATTTCAGACCGAGAGCTATATGTTGATCTAGTAGTTCTTGCGATGCAAGATTTCGATGTCATTCTGGGTATGGATTTCCTCAACAAGTACAGTGCTTCGATGGACTGCCGCAGAAGGAAAGTGATTTTCAGCCCAGAAAGTGAACCATCCTTTGAGTTCATGGGAGTGTCGAAGAGGAAGACCCTGAAATTCCTCTCTTCCCTCATAGCTCACCAGATGTTAGCTAAAGGGTGTACTGGTTTTCTTGCGTACATTGTGAATGCAGAAGAACAAGAAAGACCCAAGCAGGAAGATGTTCAGGTAGTCTGTGAGTATCCAGAGGTATTTCCAGAAGAGCTACCTGGACTACCTCCCAACAGAGAAGTAGAGTTTGAAATTGAGTTAGTGCCTGACACCAGTCCAATTTCAAAAGCTCCGTACCGGATGTCTCCAGCAGAGCTGAAAGAGCTACAAGAACAACTCTAGGAGCTGCTTGACAAATGTTTCATTCTCCCTAGTCACTCACCATGGGGAGCTCTAGTGTTGTTTGTCAAGAAGAAAAACGGATCTATGCGGATGTGCATAGATTATAGAGCGCTAAACAAAGTGACAATTAAGAATAAGTACCCTCTTCCCAGAATAGATGATCTATTTGATCAGTTAAAGGGGGCAACAGTGTTCTCTAAGATAGATCTGCACTCTGGGTACCATCAGCTGAAAGTGAAAGAAAGTGATATACCCAGAACAGCTTTCAGGACCAAATATGGACACTACGAGTTTGTAGTCATGTCTTTTGGTGTGACTAATGCACCTGCGGTCTTCATGGACTTAATGAACAGGGTGTTCAGAGAATGCCTTGACAAGTTTGTCATCGTGTTCATCGATGATATTTTGATCTATTCAAGGACCCCAGAGGAGCATGACACGCACTTGAGGATAGTACTGCAGACCCTTCAGCAAAAGTAGCTTTATGCTAAATTCTCAAAGTGCGAGTTCTGATTAGAGCAGGTGGCGTTTCTAGGTCACATCATTTCTAAAGAAGGTATCCAGGTGGATCCTGCCAAAATAGAAGCGGTCAACAACTGGAGTAGACCCAAGAACGCCAGGGAAATCAGAAGCTTCCTTGGTTTAGCTGGATATTACAGGAAATTTGTGGAGAACTTTTCCAGGATAGTCTCTCCACTAACAACCCTAACTAGGAAGTACAAGAAGTTTGAATGGTCAGACAAATGTGAGCAAAGTTTCAAGCATCGAAGAAAAGACTGACCAGTGCTCCCATTCTGACAGTTCCAGAGAGTGACAAGAGTTTTGACATATACAGTGATGCTTCCAAGATGGGCCTTGGAGCTGTTCTCATGCAAGAAGGGAAGGTTATAGCTTATGCTTCTAGACAACTCAAAGACTATGAGAAGAACTAACCCACTCATGATCTTGAGCTGGCAGCTGTAGTCTTTGCACTAAAACTCTGGCAGCATTATTTGTATGGAGTCCAGTGCAGAATCTTCACCGACCATCAGTGCTTGAAGTATTTCTTTACTCAGAAAGACTTAAACATGAGACATCGCAGGTGGCTAGAGTTGGTTAAAGATTATGACTGTGAAATCCTCTACCACCCAGGTAAAGCTAACAAAGCGGCGGATGCACTAAGTCGAAAGTCCAGTGCAACTCTGATGTCCTTGTCATCATTAGCACTACCACTGCAGAAGGAATTATCAGATTTTGGAGTCAAAATTGTTTATGGGCAACTCTCTGCATTGACCTTAGAGTTAACCTTGCTTGAGGATATACAGAGAAAGCAAAGTGAAGATCCAGATATCCAGAAGATCAAGCAAGGGATACAAAAAGAAGAAAATTCAGAGTTTCAGGTGTTAGACACTGGAATTCTTTATCAGGGGAGTCGCCTTTGTGCCCCCAATGATGAGGAATTGAGAAGAAAGATTCTAGAAGAAGCTCATAGTACACCGTACTCTATGCATCCTGGTTCCACCAAGATGTATCAAGATTTGAAGCAGAGATTCTGGCGGTCTGGACTTAAGAGAGATGTTGTAAAATATGTCAGTACCTGCCTGACATGTCAAGGGTCAAAGCAGAGCACTAGAGACCAGGAGGAGTTCTACAGCCTCTCCCAATACCAGAGTGGAAGTGGGAAGAAATATCCATGGACTTCATAATAGGACTTCCAAGAACTACTAATGGATATGATGCGATATGGGTGATAGTGGACAGATTGACCAAGTCTGCCCATTTTCTAGCCATCAAGGTGCCCCACTCAATAGAGCAATTGGCACAGCTATATGTTAAGGAAGTGATCAGACTTCATGGAGTCTCGAAGTCGATTGTTTCCGATAGGGATGGGCGCTTCACCTCTCATTTTTGGGAGTGTATTCAAAATGCACTAGGCACCAAACTCAAGTTCAGTACAACTTTCCATCCCCAGACTGATGGACAGACGGAGCGAGTAAATCAGATTTTAGAAAATATGCTCAGGGCTTGTGTATTAGATTTTAGGGCAGTTGGTGCAAGTATCTGTATTTAGCTGAATTCGCCTACAACAATAGCTACCAGGCCACTATCAAGATGGCACCTTACGAGGCACTGTATGGCCGAAAGTGTAGATCACCTATATGCTGGTTAGAGACTGGAGAAAGAAAAGAGATGGAATCAGAATAGGGCAGGCAGACCGAGATGATAGAAGAAACCACACAGGCTATCCAGAAGATCAGATAGAGAATTGAAACTGCCCAGAGTAGGCAGAAAGGTTATGCTGACGCACGCCGTAGGCAACTTGAATTTCAAGTAGGGGATTCAGTCTTTCTCAAAGTTGCTCCTATGAAGGGAGTGATGAGATTTGGCAAAAAGGGCAAGTTAAGTCCTCGCTACGTAGGGTCATACCTGATCACAGAAAGGATTGGGAAAGTAGCTTACAAGCTGGACTTACCACAAGACATGCCAGCAATACACAATGTATTTCATGTCTCCATGCACCCTAGCCAAGTGATTCAGCCTCAGTCAGTGCAGATCCAGGAGGATCTTAGTTATGAGAGCAGACCTACACAGATAGTGGACAGAGAAGTTAAGAGACTAAGAAACAAAGAAGTGCCGCTAGTGAAGGTCATCTGGCAGAATCAGAAGCACGAGGAAGTTACTTGGGAGAGTGAGGACAGTATGAGATAGAAATATCCAGAATTATTCTAAGTTCTAGGACGAACTTTTTATAAGGTATGGGGAATTATAACAATCCAAATTTCCTCATTATGAGTCCTAATAGTGCTTAAAAATATTTAGAAATACTTTAGAAATATTTTAGAGATTTTTAGAAATTTTTAGAGTATTTTTATGCAATTTACGGAGTTTGTTTGGTATTTTTACCAAAAGGAAGAAGTTTCAAAAAATAAAGAGGTTCGGTTGAGGTTCGAACCCGTGACCTCCGACCCGATCCGAGACTTAAGCGAAGCGTGATGACCAAGAACCCAGCAGAGCCATGCTGATAAAAGAGATAGCGAAAATAATTTAAGTAGTAGTTGATAACGGAAATATTTAGGTATTAAAGGGAAATAAGAGAGGAACCTAGGTATTTTTCCCGTGCCCTAAACTCTTTCCCCTTTCTCTTCTGCGTGCGACGGCGGTGCTCGGGCGGAAAACAAAGGGAAGTTAGGGCTTCTCTCCGGCGATGGGCCTAGGGAGATCTCTGAGCGATTTCACCACCATCATGATCCTCTCGTCGAGGAGAGCTCGTGGGCATGAAGAGGAGCCGAAATCTCGAGTTCTCCGAAACCCTAGCAGCCCTTTCGTTCGGTTGTGAGTCCAAGAAACCAATGCAAGCGCTACTCACCTACAATATGGGTAGTTTCGAGCTTTGATTTAGGTTTCCTTTTGGCTTTTGAAACATGCTGTTAAGAATTGTGGATTGCTAGGGATATGGTTTTCTTTTGAGGCTTTCGGATTATGCTATGCAGAATTTGTTTCTTAGAGGCTTAAAGGTAGTTTCGGAGATTTGTTTTTCCCTTATATTCTGTTGAAGCATGCTTGAAGAATCCTGTTGCCATATGTAAACCCTAAGATCTGTTGCTATAAGAATGGGTGTTGTATTAAATTCTTTAGGTGTAAAGAATAGTTTCAAGAATTTCCTTCTGCATTGCATTTTCTGCTGCAGCATGGTTTTGTTTTCTTTAAATTTCTGTTGCTCTACAAAAGTTTAGGCTGTGAACAAGGTTACATGAATCTTTAGCTTCAACAGGTTCTAGTCTTGTTCGTGCTAAGCATTTGAAATGAAGATAAGCTTTATATGGGTTTTAAATTCTAGCAGGTGTCAATTTGTTTGTGCTACGCATGAGATAGGAACAGCCTCATTTGGAGCTTAGAACAACCCATTCCTTTTGTGTTCTTCATGGGCAAGAACAACCCTTTTGTCATTAATTCTTTAAACTACAGTTTTGGTTTCCTTAGTTGTGTAGATTAGAAACGCAGTGCAGATTTCTTTTGTTTGCCATTGTATGCAGATTTATTTTTGTTTAAAATCACAGTTTTGGAACTTCTCAAGCACAACAGTTTTAGTTTGTTTAAGTATTCAATTTTAGTTTGTTAAAGCATTCAAATTCAGTTTTGTATGAGGTATCCTTTTATTAGAAGTATTAATAAGAACAAGTATTTTACTTAAAGAGGCTAGTACCCGACTTCCGAGGTTGTCGTTAAACAAATCCAGGTGACCGCTTCCGAGGTCTCGGCCCTGGTAAGACCGAGGTCTTTACCCTTGTAGGACTGGTGGTTCGCTACCTCAATCTCTATTAGGGAGCACGCAATGGTACTAAGCCTGTGCCCAAAAGATTATTATTTTCAAGTATAAAAGTATAAGATTTTAAACAAGTGAAATAAGCTTCACATAAGTTTAAAATTCAGCAAGTTTAGTTTCCTTTTATGCTAGTATATTATTTAGAATTTTCTTGCTGTTATTTGCTATTAGATGTGCAACTTTACATGTTTAGCATTTTAGTATGTTCACATGCATATTCGAGTTTTGTGTGTTAGATAGCGCTTACTAAGCATTTTACTTATAGTTGCATTTCCTCTTACTGCAGATAAAGGAAAGGAAAAACTATAGCGAAGGAAGGCGACAAGGAGGTGCGGATGGATGTGTGATGTTTGGACTATCGAAGCCTCAGGACTTAGTTGTAAAGCTTATTAAGAATTTTGTATTCAGAATATTGGAACCATTCTTTCATGTTGTTAGATTTGCATCGGATATTTTATGTTTAGAGCACTTTCTTTTAATTGCTATGCACATTGGTTTATTATCTGAGTTGTATCATTGTTGCATGCTTGTGTAGATTTATATATATAGTTTCTAGCATGTTCAGATTGATGTATAGTTTTAGTTGTGAACGTATGCTTGAGTAGTATGTTTTCCGCTGTTACATATTGTATGCTTTGAGTTTTGAGAGTTTTAAGCATAGATAATTTCGTGTGAGCAACATTAGTTAAGATGATTTAGTAGTCCAGTAGCGCTCCACCCTCACAGACTAGTGGTGAGGAGGGTGGGGTGTTACATCTTTTACGTGCCCTTCTTCATCACAGTGGTAGCATATGATTTTTCTTCATTTTCTACCCTGCAGATTATTAGATTTTACAGATTTAAGCAATTTTTTAAATCACCTTACCATCATTGTCATTTCATCATCATCGAGAGAGGATTCTGAATCTTGTTCGTCCATCTTTGCCTTAAAGGCAACGTTATGCTTCGGCTCCTTCTTCGAATCTATATATCTTGTTTCATTGATTTCAAAAGTTAAAAATAACTCTTCTAAGGTAACAGATTCTAAATTCTTAGAGATATAGTAGGCATCTACTAATGATGTCCATTTTGTATTTTTAGGGAATACATTAAGAGCGTACCTTAACGAATCTCGGTTGCTTACCTTTTCTCTGAGATTTAAAAGTCTAGTGATGAGCTCCTTGATCCTCGAGTGAAGATGTGATATAGTTTCATCTTCTTCTAATCGGAGGTTGCTGATCTGGTTGCGAAGTAAGTCCCGTCTTGCAAGTTTTGCCTCCGAGGTTCTTTCATGAAGTTCTAGGAATTTTTCCCAGAGCTCCTTGGTGGATTCGTAAGCTCTAATCCGATTGACTTCTTGTGGCAGTAGGATACTCAGCAGATGAAACTCTGCTTTACCATTTGCCACGAAGTTGACTTGTTCCTTCTTCGTCCATTGATACTTTTCTTCGCCCTCGGGTGCTTCAAAATCAAATTCAATTATTAACAATAAATCGAAGTCTGTTTTGAAAAATATCTCCATTCTCTTTTTCCAGCTCGTGAACTCCCTCTCGAATTTTGGTGGGTAGATACTGTTAGAGTGTATACTGAAAGTCTAAGCTTTAGTAAACATTTATTTTGAATAAAGAATCACATTTGGTCAAATTATCTACATTTAGTTGTAGTTGTTCAATTAATTTATATTGTAGATAACATAGTATGTGGTGCCACATACAGAAGAGGATGTTATCAGTACCTTATAAATTATAAACAGTAGCTCACGACCAAAATGGAAAGGAACAAACCATTGGAAGGTCGTAGTGTAATTAGGTATTAGTTTATCTTGACTATATAATTACACTAGTACACTTAGAGTGTATTGAGTAGGACCATTAGAGGTCGTTTCTTTTATACTGACTTTATAAAGGAACAAAGACCTCAGTTATTATGGAAGTGTGTACTCTTAATCCTAATATAATAACAAGCACATATATTTGATATTTATTTCTTTAATTTATCAATGGGTGAGATTTAGTTCGATAAATCAATAAGCTCGATAAGTTGGGAAATGATATTACTTATAGTGTGTGTTGTTGATTATAGAAGGAAACTGTGTCCTAGTAATCTAGGTTGATAATGTCCCCAAGATGAGCTCATAAAGATTGTCATGTTAAATCCTGCAGGTGGACTTAGTCCAACATGACGATGAGGTTGAGTGGTATTATTTTTGGATTAAGATATTAATTAAATGAGTTGTCAGTAACTCACTTAATTAGTGGACATTCAACATCTTAAACACAGGGAGACTAACACACTCATAATAAGAAGGAGCCCAAAAAATGTAACTTGGGATTGGTGCGGTAGTTCAATAATAATTCTCTAGTGGAATGAATTATTATTGATAAAATTAAGTTGTGTGTTCGGGGCGAACACGGGATGCTTAATTTTATCGGGAGACCAAAACCAATTTCTCCTCTCGGTCCCTATCATAGCCTCTTAATTATAGAGTACTATACCCACCTATACCCACCTTCTATACCCACCTAAAGGGGGTCGGCCAAGCTAGCTTGGGGATCAAGCTAGGGCCGACCTAAGTATGGTTTATGGGTGGCCGGCCCTAGCTTGAACCCAAGCTAAAGGGGGCCGGCCCTAATGAAATTAAAAAGAATTTTAATTTTAATTTTAATTTTTTCTTATGTGGATGATATAATTTATTGGAGAGAATTAAAATTAAAATATCTCTCTTAAAAGGATTTACAAAAGATTAAAGAAAGAGATTAGATTTCTTTCCTTATTTGCAAATTGGAAAGATATTTTATTTTTCTCTTTGTAAAATTATTCACATGTTGAAAAATAAAATTATAGAAATTTCTTTTTATCAACCATGAAGGGATTTTTGAAGATAAATTTTATTTTTTAAAATTTCTGAAACAAATTAGGAAGTTTTAATTTGTTGATTGAAACTCTCCTAATTTGTCTTTATGAGGTGGCCGACCATGATTAATTGATTAAGAAATTTTATTTAATTTTTCTTAATTAATTGTTGTCAAGGAAAGTTAAGGAAATTTTATTATAAATAAATTTCCTTATTTGCCAAAGCCAAGGAATATAAAAGAAGGGGTTGGTGTGCCTTCATGAGAGACAACTTCTATTATTCTTCTCTCTCTTTTCTTCCTTGGTGTGGCTGGCCCCTTCAAGCTTTCTCTTCTCCTTGTTGTGGCCGGATACAAGCTTGGAGAAGAAGGAGAGAAAGCTTATATCCCTTAGAGCATTGGTGGTGTTTTCTCTTCATCCTTGGAGGTGCACTTGAGTTGGCCGAATCTTACAAGGAGGAGAAGAAGGTGCTTTGGTGGTTTCTCATCTCGGAAGATCGTTGCCCAGACAACGTCCGAGGTTAGAAGAGAAATACGGTAGAAGATCAAGAGGTTTTTCTAGAAGGTATAACTAGTATTTTTCCTTTCCGCATCATACTAGTTATTTTTGGAAATAATACCAAATACAAGAGGCATACAATTTTAGTGTTTCGAATTTGCTTTCGATGTAGTGTTCTTTTGTTTGTTCTTTTCCTTGTGATTTGATTGTTCTTTTCGGTTGACCTAAAGTTATTTTAGGAAATTAAATATTAACTTGGTTTATTTTATAATCCTAAAGACCAGAAGGTCATTGTTAGCACCAATGCCCAGTTTTTAGAAGAAGACTATATAATGGATCACAAGCCCAGTAGCAAAGTTGTTTTAGAAGAACTTAGAGAGAACACGTCTACCTTAGTACCAACAATACAAGATGAAGTACCACAAGAGACTGCAACACGTGTCACACATGATGCACAACCACAGACAGTGCCTCGTCGTAGTGGGAGGGTTGTAAGGCAGCCTGAAAGATTCATGTTTTTAGGAGAGTCTTCGGACTTGATCCCGGGTAAACATGAACCTGATCCACGAACATACGACGAAGCACTCCAAGATATAGATGCAGCATCTTGGCAAAAGGCAATGAATTCTGAAATAGAGTCTATGTACTCTAATAAAGTCTGGGAGCTTGTAGAACCACCTGATGGTGTAAAAGCCGTTGGATGCAAATGGATCTACAAAAGGAAAAGAGGGACAGACGGGAAGGTAGAGACCTTCAAAGCTAGGCTTGTTGCGAAAGGGTACACTCAGAAAGAGGGGATCGATTATGAGGAGACCTTTTCACCAGTAGCCATGCTTAAGTCTATCCGGATACTCTTATCCATTGCTGCTCATATGGATTATGAGATTTGGCAAATGGATGTCAAGACAGCTTTCCTTAAGAGAACATCCATATGAAGCAACCAGAAGGGTTTATTGAGAAAGGTAAAGAGCATTTAGTGTGCAAGCTCAATCAGTCCATTTATGGACTGAAGCAAGCTTCTAGGTCTTGGAACATCCGGTTTAATGAAGTAATCCAGTCATATGGATTTATTCAGTGTCCAGATGAGTTTTGTGTATACAAGAAGTGTAACGGAAATGTGGTGGTATTTCTTGTACTATACGTAGATAATATTTTGTTAATTGGCAACAATGCCAAGGTATTATTAGATGTAAGGGTATGATTGTCCAAACAATTTGATATGAAGGACTTAGGAGATTGTGCACACATTCTTGGGATCAAAGTTATAAGGGATCGCAAGAAAAGAATGTTGTGTTTGTCCCAAGCTTCATATATAGATACAATCCTTGCTCGTTTTAGCATGCAGGATTCCAAGAAAGGTTTCTTACCTTTTAGGCATGGAGTAGCTCTATCTAAAGAGATGTCTCCGAAGACATCAAAGGAGATAGAGGACATGAAAGCAGTTCCTTATGCTTCGGCTATAGGAAGCTTAATGTATGCAATGCTATGTACGAGACCTGATATCTGTTTTACCGTGGGCATGGTTAGCAGATATCAAAGTAACCCTGGACAAGGATATTGGACTGCGGTAAAACATATATTAAAGTACCTGAGAAGGACTAGAGATTATATGCTAGTATATCAAGCAGACGATTTGCTTCCTGTGGGTTACACGGATTCAGATTTTCAATCAGATAGGGACAACAGTAAGTCTACATCAGGCTATGTGTTTACTTTGGGAGGTGGAGCCATTGCATGGAGGAGTGTTAAGCAGAAATGTGTTTCGGATTCAACCATGGAAGCTGAGTATGTAGCATCCTCTGAGGCAGCTAAAGAAGCAGTATGACTCAGGAGTATGGCTCAGGAACTTTCTAATGGACTTAGATGTGATTCCTGGTTTGCCCAAAATCATCACAATTTATTGTGATAATAGCGGTGCAGTTGCAAACTCGAAGGAACAACGAGCCCATAAGGCAAGTAAACATATAGAGCACAAGTACCACCTGATACGAGATATCGTGAAGCGAGGAGAAGTTGTCATCGCCAAGATTGCATCAGCAGATAACCTGGCTGATCCTTTCACTAAGGCCCTTCCAGCCAAAGCTTTCGATCGGCATGTGGAGGGAATGTGAATCAGATGTATGGCAGAAGATATGGCAGCTTAGTCGTTAGTATAAGTGGGAGATTGTTAGAGTGTATACTGAAAGCCTAAGCTTTTGTAAACATTTATTTTGAATAAAGAATCACATTTGGTCAAATTGCCTACATTTAGTTGTAGTTGTTTAATTAATTTATATTGTAGATAACATAGTATATGGTGCCACATACAAAAGAGGATGTTATCAGTACCTTATAAATTATAAACAGTAGCTCACGACCAAAATGGAAAGGAACAAACCATTGGAAGGTCGTAGTGTAATTAGGTATTAGTTTATCTTGACTATATAATTACACTAGTACACTTAGAGTGTATTGAGTAGGACCATTTGTTAGAGTGTATACTAAAAGCCTAGCTTTTGGTATAAACATTTATCTAGAAATAAGAATCACATTGGTCAAATGTCTACATTTATGATAAATGTAGTTGTTCAATTAATTTATATTGTAGATAACATGGTGTGTGGTGTCACACACAGAGGATCATGTTATCAGTACCTTATAAATTATAAACAGTAGCTCACGACCATAATGGAAAGGAACAAACCATTGGAAGGTCGTAGTGTAATTAGGTATTAGTTTATCTTAACTATATAATTACACTAGTACACTTAGAGTGTATTGAGTAGGACCATTAGAGGTCGTTTCTTTTATACTGACTTTATAAAGAAACAAAGACCTCAGTTATTATGGAAGTGTGTGCTCTTAATCCTAATATAATAACAAGCACATATATTTGATATTTATTTCTTTAATTTATCAATGGGTGAGATTTAGTTCGATGAATCAATAATCCCGATAAGTTGGGAAATGATATCACTTATAGTGTGTATTGTTGATTATAGAAGGAAACTGTGTCCTAGTGATCTAGGTTGAGAATGTCCTCAAGAGGAGCTCATAAGGATTGTCATGTTAAACCCTGCAGGTGGACTTAGTCCGACATGACGATGAAGTTGAGTGGTACTACTCTTGGAGATAGATATTAATTAAGTGAGTTGTCAGTAACTTACTTAGTTAGTGGACATTTGTTATCTTAAACACAGGGAGACTAACACACTCATAATAAGAAGGAGCCCAAAATGTAATTTGGGATTGGTGCGGTAGTTCAATAATAGTTCTTTAGTGGAATGAATTATTATTGATGAAATTAAGTTGTGTGTTCGGGGCGAACACGGGATGCTTAATTTCATCGGGAGACCAAAACCAATTCCTCCTATCGGTCCCTATCGTAGCCTCTAGTATATAGAGATTTATACCCACCGCATACCCACCTTCTTACCCATCCAATGGGGCCGGCCAATCTAGCTTGGAACCCAAGCTAGGGCCGGCCAAGACCAAGTGGATGAGCCATGTAGGTGGCCGGCCAAAGCTTGGGTCCCAAGCTTAGGTGGCCGGCCACTAGAATATTAAAAAGGATTTTTATTAAAATTATTTCTTATGTGGATATCATGATTTTAAAAGAGAGTTTAAAAATTAAAAATTTCCTTTTATAGCTTTCTACAAAAGATTAAGAGAAGAGATTAATCTCTTTCCTTATTTGTAGTTTAAAAGGATGATTTTAATTTTTGGTAAAAACTTTCCTTATTTGTAAATCATCTACATGTTTAAAAGAAAGTTTAAAATTTGAAATCTTTCCTTATTTGTTGATTAAAGGAGGATTTTAAATTTTAAGAAAAACTTTCCTTTTTAACCATGTTCATGATTTAAAAGAAAGTTTAAAAATTAAATATTTCTTTTATAAGTTTCTACAAAAGATTAAGAAAAGATTTGATATCTTTCCTTATTTGTAGATTAAAAGAGGTTTTAATTTTTAGAGATAACTTTCTTTTTATCCACATGTTTAAAAGAAAGATTTTAATTTATAAAATTTCCTTTTTATTAACCAATCATGAAGGGATTAAATTATTGGAGAAATTTTTATAAATTTCCGGAAACAAATTAGGAAGTTTTAATTCTTGTTTTAATTAAAACTTTCCTTGATTTGGGGCTTGAGGTGGCCGGCCATTGTATTTGAAAAAGAAAATTATTTTTAATTAAATAATTTTTCCTTTTCAATGGAAAAAGAATTAAGGAAATTTTTATTAAATTTTCCTTATTTGCCAAGACCAAGGATTATAAAAGAGGGGATAGAGAAGACTTTATGGTGGATGATCTCTATTCTTTTCCTTCCTCTCCTCTTTGGTTTTGGTGGCCGGCCCTATTACTCTCCTCTCCTCTTGTTGGCCGAAACTTATCTCTTGGTGGAGCTTTTGTTTGTGGCCGGATCAAGGAAGGAGAAGAAGGAGAGAAAGCAAGCCTCGTTTCTAGTATCCCTTGGAGCATGGTGGTGGTGGCCGAACCTCTTCATCCTAGAAGAAGTTTTGATGGCCGAAACTTGCAAGGGAGAAGAAGGTGCTTGGTGGTTCTCATCTCAGAAGATCGTTGCCCACACAACGTCCGAGGTTAGAAGAGGAATACGGTAGAAGATCAAGAGATCTTTCTAAAAGGTATAACTAGTAATTTTTGTTTCCGCATCATACTAGTTATTTTTGGAAATAATACTAAATACAAGAGGCATACGATTCTAGAGTTTCGAATTTGTTTTCGATATAGTGTTCCTTTGTTTTTCTTTCCCTTGTGATTTGATTGTTCTTTTCGGTTAACCTAAAGTTATTTTAGGAAATTAAATATTATCTTTCCATAAAAGGTTTTGTCTAGTCGGTGGTGGTTGCTCCCATATCCAAGAAGGCCGTGTGCCTCGCCACGTCAGTACTGGGAACCAATTATGGAAATTAATATTTAATGGAATTAATAACTTAAGGTGATTTGGGTCGAACGTGTTAAGTTCCGCAGGAGACCCAAATCAAAACCTAAAAGAACGAATAGATTAAGTTTTGGATCAAACGTGTTAAGTTCCGCAGGCGAACCAAAATTTAATTTAAAAGAACACATGGTAGCTAGGAAAAGGTTCAGACCTTTGTACAAAATTTTTGTACAGTGGAATCTCTAGGTTTTCCGAGTAGCAACCAACACCATTAGAGGTCGTTTCTTTTATACTGACTTTATAAAGGAACAAAGACCTCAGTTATTATGGAAGTGTGTACTCTTAATCCTAATATAATAACAAGCACATATATTTGATATTTATTTCTTTAATTTATCAATGGGTGAGATTTAGTTCGATAAATCAATAAGCTCGATAAGTTGGGAAATGATATTACTTATAGTGTGTGTTGTTGATTATAGAAGGAAACTGTGTCCTAGTAATCTAGGTTGATAATGTCCCCAAGATGAGCTCATAAAGATTGTCATGTTAAATCCTGCAGGTGGACTTAGTCCAACATGACGATGAGGTTGAGTGGTATTATTTTTGGATTAAGATATTAATTAAATGAGTTGTCAGTAACTCACTTAATTAGTGGACATTCGACATCTTAAACACAGGGAGACTAACACACTCATAATAAGAAGGAGCCCAAAAAATGTAACTTGGGATTGGTGCGGTAGTTCAATAATAATTCTCTAGTGGAATGAATTATTATTGATAAAATTAAGTTGTGTGTTCGGGGCGAACACGGGATGCTTAATTTTATCGGGAGACCAAAACTAATTTCTCCTCTCGGTCCCTATCATAGCCTCTTAATTATAGAGTACTATACCCACCTATACCCACCTTCTATACCCACCTAAAGGGGGCCGGCCAAGCTAGCTTGGGGATCAAGCTAGGGCCGACCTAAGCATGGTTTATGGGTGGCCGACCCTAGCTTGAACCCAAGCTAAAGGGGGCCGGCCCTAATGAAATTAAAAAGAATTTTAATTTTAATTTTTTCTTATGTGGATGATATAATTTATTGGAGAGAATTAAAATTAAAATATCTCTCTTAAAAGGATCTACAAAAGATTAAAGAAAGAGATTAGATCTCTTTCCTTATTTGCAGATTGGAAAGATATTTTATTTTTCTCTTTGTAAAATTATTCACATGTTGAAAAATAAAATTATAGAAATTTCTTTTTATCAACCATGAAGGGATTTTTGAAGATAAATTTTATTTTTTAAAATTTTCGGAAACAAATTAGGAAGTTTTAATTTGTTGATTGAAACTCTCCTAATTTATCTTTTTGAGGTGGCCGGCCATGATTAATTGATTAAGAAATTTTATTTAATTTTTTAAAATTAATTATTGTCAAGGAAAGTTAAGGAAATTTTATTATAAATAAATTTCCTTATTTGCCAAAGCCAAGGAATATAAAAGAAGGGGTTGGGGTGCCTTCATGAGAGACAACTTCTATTACTCTTCTCTCTCTTTTCTTCCTTGGTGTGGCCGACCCCTTCAAGCTTTCTCTTCTCCTTGTTGTTGCCGAACCTCTTCTTCCTCTTGGAGATCAAGTTGTGGCCGAATACAAGCTTGGAGAAGAAGGAGAGAAAGCTTATATCCCTTGGAACATTGGTGGTGTTTTCTCTTCATCCTTGGAGGTGCACTTGAGTTGGCCGAATCTTACAAGGAGGAGGAGAAGGTGCTTTGGTGGTTTCTCATCTCGGAAGATCGTTGCCCACACAACGTCCGAGATTAGAAGAGGAATACGGTAGAAGATCAAGAGGTTTTTCTAGAAGGTATAACTAGTATTTTTCCTTTCCGCATCATACTAGTTATTTTTGGAAATAATACCAAATACAAGAGGCATACGATTTTAGTGTTTCGAATTTGCTTTCGATGTAGTGTTCTTTTGTTTGTTCTTTTCCTTGTGATTTGATTGTTCTTTTCGGTTGACCTAAAGTTATTTTAGGAAATTAAATATTAACTTTCCCTAAAAGGTTTTGTCTAGTCGGTGGTGGTTGCTCCCATATCCAAGAAGGCCATGTGCCTCGCCACGTCAGTACTGGGAACCAATTATGGAAATTAATATTTAATGGAATTAATAACTTAGGTGATTTGGATCGAACGTGTTAAGTTCCGCAGGAGATCCAAGTCAAAACCTAAAAGAACAAATAGATTAAATTTGGATCAAACGTGTTAAGTTCCGCAGGCGATCCAAGTTTAATTTAAAAGAACACATGGTAGCTAGGAAAAGGTTGAGACCTTTGTACAAAGTTTTTGTACAGTGGAACTAATAGGTTTTTCGAGTAGCAACCAACAGATACTTGGTCCGGTCATCTCGTGTGCCTTGTTCAGCGGTTAGTCCTTCTGAAGCGTCCTAGCTCTGATACCACTTATTAGGATCCTTAGTGGCTGACTAGAAGGGGGTGAATAGCCCCTGCACAAAAATAAAATAAAACCTTTCTCAGACTTATAATTTAATTAAAAGAACACTCGCATAAGAAGGATAAAGAAACTAAAAGACAGAGACACCGAGAATTTACTTAGTTACAATCGAGGAGGTTGTTAATCCAAGGAAGTAAAGCGCACTAATTTCTCCTTCAGACGGAGAAGCCTCTTTACAGCAATGACAACACAGAAATAGAAAGCTAAAATAGAAAGTGTCTAAAAGTGTCATTTTACTATTTTTCATTGTCTTTAGCTTCTGAGAGTAGGGATGCTTATATAGCCCTGCTCAGGGCGCCTGGAAGCGTTCCAAGCGTCTGGAATGAGATAGAATTCTATCCCCGAGTAACTTTCAAACGTCACATCAAAATGACTAAGAATCAGGCTCCAGGCGCTTAGATTGGTCTGGGCACCCCAACCTGGTCTGAGCGCCCTGAACTGGTCTGGGTACCCCGAAGGTTGAAAGTCAACATTTTGTTGACTTTCTCTCTGGCCCTCTAGCTTTGACTCTGCTTGCTTCGGTCCGGGTCTTTTGCTCCAACTCCGCTCACTTGGGCGATTTTGGTCATCCGAAATAGGGCTCACCCAAACCCAACTTCCGACCTTCTCGAGCAAACCTCTACTCCGACTTCACGTCCCTCAGAATCGCTATTTGCTTCCTTCTCGTCCACCATCGTACTCTTCCATAACTTTTCGTCCCCCGGATAGTTGCATCTTTTGCTCCTCGAGCAATCTTTCGCTCCTCGAGCAATCTTTCGCTCCAGCTTATTGTCCCTCGAAAACATCGCACGCTCCCTTCTCGTCCACCGGTGTACTCTTTCGCAGCACCTCATCCCTCAGACGCACCGAGCCCGTCGGCTCTCTCCCGTGTCATCCTTCTCGCTAGCCGTATCTTTCGCTCGACTTCCTATACTCCTAAGTTCCTGCACACTTAGAGACAGGGTTAAACACAACAAGACCTAACTTAACTTGTTTGATCACATCAAAACTACCTTGCAGTTAGATATAAACAACCAAATATATAAAATATTAGGTTGACTTGCAGTTAAATATAAAAGGTTACCTATGCCACTCCTACAATATTTTATATCTATTGATTTTCCATTTGAATCACTATCTAAAGTTGTATTAATCGTCATTGGTGTTTTTATTCTTTGGTATTTTTCATTCTAATTTTTTTAAATAATTCTTTTATATATTTTTGTTGGTAAACATAATTTTCTTCATTTGTTTGTTTAATTTATAATCCTAAGAAATATGTTAGTTTACCTACTAGACTCATTTCAAATTTTGTTCCATTAAGGTTATAAATTCTTACAAAATTTTTAAGTTGGTTGAACCAAAAATTATATTGTCTACATATACTTGGGCTATGAAAATATTTTGTTTGACTGATTTTACAAATAAAGTTGGATCAATTTGACCTTGGTTGAATCCTTTAGAAATTAGATAGGAGGTTAACCTTTCATACCAGACCCTAGGTGCTTATTTAAGATCATACATAGCTTTCTTTAGTTTAAACACATGGTCAGGATGATCTAGATTCTCAAACCCAGGTGGTTAACCTACATAGATCTCTTCTTTTATTATCTCATTTAAGAAGGCGACTTTAACATCCATTTGATAAAGTTTAAATCCTTTATGGGCTATATAGCTTATTAGCATTCTATGTAACGACTCAATTTTCCTCATTAGGAGTTCTAAAAGTTCTTAAAAATATTTAGAAATACTTTAGAAATATTCTAGAGATTTTTATAAATTTTTAGAGTATTTTTATGCAATTTTTAGAGGTCGTTTGGTATTTTTACTAGACAAAAGAAGTTTCGACAAAAAATGTTCAAGCCGAGATTCGAACCCGAGACCTCCGACCAAACCAAACCTTGATCGAATCCAACTAGCCAACTGTTCTACAAGAGTTTTGTGAACAAATATGGAACGAGATATATATAAATTATAATTGAAACCAAAGATACCTAATTGAAATAAAAAGGGGTTCGGCAGGATTCGAACCCACGACTCCAACCACGAGCCAAGCCGCGGCTGACCAAGTGTTCAGGCCGTCGGTTCTATTTAGAATAGATAGCAAAATTATTTAAGGAGTTAACAGAAATACCTGAGTTATAAAAAAAGGGAACTTAGGGCTTGATTTACCCGAAACCAAATTCTTTTCTCTTCTCCTTTCATCTACTCGCGGCGTCGACTTCCTCTCGGGCGAAACCCCAGACGAAGCTAGGGCTTCATCTCTGGCGCCGGCCAAGGGGTGTTTTCGCGAGATCTTCACACCGTCGAGATCCTCTCGTCAAGGAGGAGCTGTAGGCACGAGGAAGAGGCCGAGATCTTCACTTCTCCGAAAACCCTAGAAGTCCTTTTTCGGGCTGTGAGTCGAAGGGAGATCTGTAAGTGTTACTCACCTGCAGTAAGGGTAGTTTCGAGCATCGATTTCTTTCCTTGCTTTCGGAACATGCTGTATAGAATTTGAGTTGGTAGGGATTTGGTCTTCCTTTTTTATTTCCGAAGCATGCTGCCATGAATCTCAAGAAACAAAAAATGTATGGGTTAGGTCTGTAGTCAGATTCTTCAACCCTTACAATTGGTATTTCGGGCTTAGACTTGCTTTGTTACCCAGTGAGCAAGATTGGATTACAATTAGCCTTGTAGTTTTAGTTTTGTTGCTAGACAATGAGCATGAGGTGGTTTAGATTTTTAAGCAGGTGTTTTAAGAATACCGTGTTGGTTTGCTCCGTTACTATAGTGATTAGGAACAACCTTGTTTATGGAGTATTCAGTTAGATCTCTTAGTGGCTAATTTAAACATGCAGTGATCTCTTCATTGTGTAGTTTAGAGTTTCAGTTTGAAATTATTATGTTAATTCCGAGCACGAACAGCTCAGATTTCCTTTGCATATCCATGAGCAAGAACAACCACAATTCCATATCAGCTTTAGTATTTCAGTTCAGATCTTGTTGTAGTGTTCTGGTCTTCAAAATGGGTCAGTATGATGAATTGAATTGGAGGGGTTGCCTAGCTAGGTTACATTGTACTCCATGAGTGAGCTTTGAAGGCTGAAGGAAATCATCTTGGTTTATAATGCAGTTTTCATATGCAGTTATCTTAGTTAACGCAGATGTGTAAGCACTTGTTTGTTTTAATGTAGATTTTTTGAGCAATCGTAATGTTTTAATGCAGATTTTTCTTATGAGCTGTAGAATGAATAGATTTTCAGTTCCATTTAGTTCCTAGATTTCTTTGTATAGCAGTAGGCGTGCACAACAAAATGAAGCAATGCAGATCTTAAATTTCGTTAGCTCCTAGTTTTCATTGTGTAATTTAGCTTTGTATACAGATTTTTATTAAGCTAGTATGCAGAATTTTGTAGCGTATTATGCGGAACTTTAGTGCAGTTTAGTTCTCTTGGTTGTGCAGTTTAGTACTTCAATGTTAGAAATTGTTTTAAACATTTCAGTTTCTTTTTTTAAGAAGCATTCTTTTATTAGAAGTATTAACAAGTATAAGAAAGATAAAGAAAAGAAAGAAAAGGCTAAGGCCTTAAGTAGATCCCAAAGTCAAGACTTTAGGGATTTTGGCACACAAGGTGCTTATTAAAATGTCAAAGCATTTAAAGAAGAAGTAATTAAGATTATAAGTATTTTACTTTTAAGAAGAGGCTAGTACCCGACTTCGCAAGATTGTCGTGAAACAAATCCAGGTGTCTAATTCCAAGGTCTTGGCCCTGGTAGACCAAGGTCTGCTCTTTTAGGATTGGTGGCTCTCTACCCCAACCTATCAGGGAACGCGCATAAGATGGTACTAAGCCTGGGCCCAAGAAGAAAGTTGATTATTATTTTGAAGTATTATAAGTATAAGTTTTTGAACAAGAAAAATAAGTTTCATATAAAGTATAAAAGTATTAAAGTATAAGTTTTAAACAAGTGGAATAAAAGAATAAGTTTAGAACAAATGAAATAAGTTTCATTTTGTTTTAAAATCAGAAAGTTTAGTTTTCTTTTATGCTAGCATGTTATTTAGATTAGCTTACTGTTCCTTGCTATTAGAAGAGCATGAGTAGCTTTACATGTTTAGCATTTCAGTATGTTTGTTTCTTTTACTAGTAGATGAGCATGAGTAGTTTTCCTTTTGAACATTCAGTTTTAGTTTTCAGTATATTCACATGCATATCGAGATTTTGTGAGTTAGATAGCGCTTACTAAGAATTTTGCTTATAGTTGCATTTCCTCTTACTGCAGATACAGGAAAGGAAAAGATTTAGCAAAGGAAGGCGACAAGGTGGCACGGATGGTGTGTGATGCCAGGACTATGGAAGTCTTGGGACTTAGTTTAGGAATTTGTTAGATTAATTCTTTATTTAGATTGATAAGAAAATTTGGAGTAAGAAGTTGTATTTTATTTTGTTTCCGCTATTCATTACTTGCATGATTTGTTTTATTAAACTACGTGGTGATGTTATTTCTTTTGTGTGGTTGATATATGTTCCAGCCACCTGTGGCTGATGTATATTATGTTTGTATCTCTGTTTAAGGTCACTGGTACAGGGGAGATTCTGCCAAAATTTTTCGGTAAGGACTCCTCGTGGTTTCGATCATACCGGTTAAGTAGAGTTAGTAGTTAAGTAACGGTCATCCTTAGAGAGTTGTATAGTATAGTAAGAAGGGTGGTCTTTATATTCTAATAGACTCAAGTCTGTCTACTAGAGCATATGTTTTATCATAGTCAAGTCCCTCTACTTGACTAAACCCCTTAGTAACTAGTCTAGCTTTATTTCTAACAATTTTCCCATTTTCCCTTAGTTTATTTCTAAACCCCCATTTTATTTCTATTACCTTTTTTATTATTAGGTAATGATACTAAATCTTATATTTTATTTCTTTTAAATTGAGTCAATTCTTTCTATATAGCTTTAATCTAGTATGGGTCAAGTAGGGATTCTTCTACTATTTTTAGGTTCAATTTTAGAAATTAAAGATATTTGACTTAGGTTTGGAAAGATGATCTAGTTTGAATTCTTAGGTCTGGGTCACCTATAATTTGTTCAATTGGGTGGTCTGAGCTGGCTCTTATTTTTTTTAGCTCAGTTTGTGTTTGTTCATTTTCTTGTGGTTGATTTTGTTCATCTTCGTATTCGTCTATTTGATTTGGGTTTTCACTTGCTCCCCCTAGATCAGTGCTAGCTCTAGCTCAGTTGAGTTGGATTTGATTCTTTAGAGTTAGTAATTTCATCAAATTTTATATTCGTTGTTTTCTCAATTCTTAGAGTAGTTTTATTGTAAACTATATATCCTCTTCTATTTAGGGAGTATTCTATAAAGATTCCTTTTTCTACTTTTGAGATAAATTTTTCTAAGTTTTCTCTTGTATTTAATATGTAAATTGAACACCCAAATACTCTAAAATATTTGATATTAGGTAATTTATTATAGTAAATTTCAAATGATGTTTTATTGTGTTTCTTATTTATTATTGTTCTATTTGTACATAGCAGGCCGTACTAACAGTTTATGCCTAGAAATATTTTTGTAGTTGGTATTCATTAAGCATTGTCCTAGTGACTTCTTGGAGGGTTCTATTTTTTTTAACTATTCTATTTTATTAAGGTGTATTAGGAGATAAGAATTCTTGATGATATCCATTTTCTAGACAGAATTTAGTAAACCTATAGTTTTTAAATTTTCTACCATTATCACTCCTATTTTTTTTCAATTTTTTAAGTCTTTTTCATTTTCAGTTTATTTACAAAAAATCACTAAATATTTTAAATGTTTCATTTTTATTTTTTTTAAAAATTTACCCAAGTGATTCTTGAGTAATCATTAATTATTACTAGACAGTATAAATTTCTATTAATAGATTTAATCCTATGTGTGTAAAATAGGTCTAAGTGTAATAATTCAAGTGTTGAATTAGTTTGAGTTTGATTAGTTGGTTTGTGGGTTGATTTGGTCTACTTTCCTTGTTGACAAATATTACAAATTGTTGAGTCTAAGTTGAGTAGTTTTGGTATTCCTCTAACTAAGCAATTTAGTTTGGAGAGGTTTCTAAAGTGAGTGTAAGACAATCTTCTATGTCATAGCCAGGTTTTCTCCTTTTGTGTTAAGTGACACTTAAGTGAGGAGCTGACTAGGTTAATTGTATAAATATTATTATTCTAAATCCTTTTAATTTTATTGTGAGGTCTTTCATATGTTTAATTAAATATTCAGAGGATGTAAACCTAATCTTATACTCTGAATTACACAATTGACTAACATTGAGTAAGTTAAATTTAAAATTTTTAATAAGATGTAATTAATTGATAATGAAATTAGATTCCAGTTCAATGTAACATATTCCAATTATCTTAAGTTTATCATTATTTCCAAAGACAACTATTTCTAGTCTTTGGAATGCCAGTTTTGTGAACATTGTTTGATCCCCAGTCATGTGTCGAGAGTAACCACTGTCCAATATCCATTTAAATTCCTATAAAGAGTAGGAGTAAAAGGTTTAGCTTAAGTGTCAACTTAACTTTATTTAAGTTTTATTTTGACTTTAGTTTTAACTTATGTTTTAAGTTTTAACTTGATTTTAATTTTTTAAAGTTAATTTTAAATTTATGTTTAATTTTAAATTATTATTTTAGTTTAATTTAACTTTATTTATTTTGATTTAATTTTAATTTAATTTTTAAAGTTTAATGGGAGATGATAAAAATATTAAAACTCAATTAGTGTTGCACCAATTCAAAGTATTTTGCAATGAGAAAAATTTTGTCCAAAATAGATGATTGCAACAATTTAAACTAGGCCAAAAATCTTAAAACTGAATGAGATTTAAAAAAAAAGAAACAAGAGAACCCACCTTTGCTCGATTGGTGGTTGCACTAATTCAGAGTGTAACCTCGCTCTGATACCACTTGTAAGACCATAAAGATACTAGAGGGAGTGAATAGTATTCTTCACTTTTTCAAAAATCACGAGTTAAGATAAACACAATAGAAAAGAGTAAAGAAGAAAAGTGAACACTAACACAGGTAGTTTTACTTATTTCGGAGCCTTTAACAACTCCTACTCCAAGGCCTGTTGAGTGCCTTCGTTGGACAATCACTATAATCACGAAGCAATTATAGAACTTAAGTATAATAGCAGGAATTAAATTATACCGATAATACAACTTTGAAAACTTGAGCGTAGGTTGTTGTTGCAGCTTTTGGGTATCCCGAAGACCTTTTCGGAGCAACGCACGAGTACAAAAGTTATAGAGAATGATCATTTGAAGCCACTGGTCAAAGCCTCCTTTTATAGCCTCGTCCGAGTGCCTGGATCCCCTCCCAGGCACCTAGACTATGCCGACATGGCGAACTCTCGTTGAAACTTCATCCTTAAAGTTTATCCACCTCCGGGCACCCAGACCCCCTCCGGGCGCCTAGACTACTGACGTGGGTCGAACAATTGTCGCGCTTCAACTCAGCTTCTGGATGAACTTTATTGGCTTGGGTGCTTGGAGCAACTTCGAGCGCCCGGATCGCCTGAGTGCTTGTCTAGTCACCTGCCATGCCTCATCAAAGCTTGCCTAGGCACCTGGATCAACTCCAGGCACCCGGACTACCCTTTTTCAGCTTTATCTTTCCTACAAAAAAGAGTTTGTCCAGACAATAATATATTTAACCTACAAAATAAGATTAGCATAATAAGATAGCAGTATTAATTAGATCATGTCTCCCTAAGTCCAGGATCTACTCACAGTCTCAATTTAGGTTTTTGAAATGAACCTAAATTTGACCTGGGCCTAACATCCCCAAATAGAACTCACCCTCACTAAATCACTCTCTTTCAGTGACTTATCTCACTTACCATTTACAGACTTCCTTGATGTCAGGTCTCTTGACCCACTAGGACTTTCTATCAAATCTCAATCAATTTGTACTTCAGCCAATTGTCAACCCAACTAGACTTCCTTCTGCCAGATCTCAACCAATCTGGAGTTCATGCTAGCTATCAACATAGCTGGACTTCAGCCTAGTGTTTCGATCCTCTAGACCCATCAAGTCCTGCATACTTGGTAAAAGGTTTAGGCAAACAACATATCTAATTTTAACCTATTTGTCATACATCAAAACTTGATTATTAGTGCAACCTGCACTAACACAGGTCTCAATCGATCACCTGATCGATTACCTAACCCTAACTTTCTTAACCCAAGTCTAGGGTTCCCATGCCCAATCTCAGGTCAACCGTGACTTGTTGGGATCTTCACCTAGTATTTGGTCAATCTTTTGACTCACTTAGACTTTTTGAACTTCTTGTTGGGCTTTTGATCACCAAGTGTGGTTCTCCTTGACCCATTTAGGTTTTCCTCTTGTCTAACCGCATTTAGGATTTTACCTTGCCAACATATAGTCCCCCTTAACCCCACTTGGATTTTCCTTTGTCTAACATCAGTTAGGGCTTTCATTTGCCAACATGCGATCTTCCTTGATCCACTTGGACTTCTCTTTGCCTAACCGCAGTTAGGGCTTTCCTTTACCAACGTGTGATCCTGCTTGATCCACTTGGACTTTCCTTGCCAACTTGTTGTCCTTCTTGACCTAGTTGGACTTTCCTTTACCTAACCATAGTTGGGACTTTCCTTTGCCAACGTACGATCCTCCTTGATTTACTTAGACTTTTCTTGCCAATGTGCGGTCCTCCTTGACCCACTTGGACATTTCCTTTGCCTAACCCTCGAGTTAGGACTTTCCTTTCCCTAACCTCCGGTTAGGACTTTACCAGTCAAGTACCAGTCCTCCTTGACCTTTCTCACATATTCTCCAATAATATATTATCCAAACATGTTGTCAACAATATATTATCCAAACATTGAAACTCAAGCTTGAATCCAATCGAACTTAGTCAAACTGGTAAACCTTGACTTGGGGAATGATTGCACTAACAATCTCCCCTTTTTTAATGTTCGACGATATGTTTAAGTTAGGTTAACCCATATTAGCCCAACTCCAACTTCATCACATGCATGAAGCATGAATGTGGATTTCCAACTTCAACCCCACATTTTCTCCCCCTTTGACACATATCAAAAACTCTTTCTCTTAAGAGTCAATTTTGTTAAAGGAACGCAATGAAAGTCTACCTTTCATTTTTCCTATGCTCACTCTTTAGCATATATCACATGCTCACCCTAGAGCACCCATACATCTACAATGAAGATATCCAATCTTCTAATTAAATCATATCTCTTAAAGAGAAACTCCCTCTCAAAATATATCCCAAACTTCTATCATTGTACCAACAATGACTTGAAATTCCTAAATCTTTAGAAAATCCAAAATTGAAGTTTTGAGGTTCAAAATTTAATTTTGAAACTAAGCCTCCTCCTAAACTCCAAGTTAGTCCCCTATAGCCATTCCTTTCTTATTTTCATCAAGAAACTATCCTTAAATACTTATAAATACATTTCTTAGGATTAAAGATTGTTAACATGACTAAAATAGGTTTAATAGACTGAAATTAGACCATTTCAGCTAAAATTAGTCTTTTCAATAGATTAAAGTTTGACTTAAATCGATTGAAGCCATTTTAATCAATAAGCTGATCGATTCAGGGGGTGCTTAATTGAACACTTGATTAATTTCATGAGCTTTTGTGCTTGTGGAAATGACCTTTAATCGATTGACCAATCGATTCATGTCTGTGAATTGATTGCTTGATCGATCAGAATTTTTGAATTTTCTGATTTTGAATTCAGACCAAATTTCAGAAATCCCTGAATAATTCTACGATTTTCTAAAAATCATGAAATTTTATGTAGACATTATTTATGTCATATTCTTTTAGGAAAAAAATAGGTTTATATGAAAATAATCCCTATTTTTAAAAAATTGACAAAAACTTAGAAACTATTGAAAAACTTCAATGTTTCACTATACTTTGTGTCCTACTAATCAATGATGACTCATATCAAAAGATGTACTTCACCAAGTTTTTTCAAAGTGATTTTGAAATGTTTTTGAAAACATAATTTCCAACCATATTTCTTGGGCTAAATACACATGACTTGTACACTAGCTTTCCCAATGATTGGACTTCTCATAATCTATTGTTAAGATAAAACTTCATCAAACTCAAAAAAATGTAGTAAATCAATATCTTAAGTTTTGTTCATCCTCCTAACATCTCACTTATATCTAGTGTCTCAAAAACATATAAAGTCAAGTCTATGGTTCTTGTGAGATGTATAATAGGTTTTTCCTAAAACTAAGAGATCATGCATATCTAACTAGACATTTAAACTTTTGATCATCCAACCTAGGATGCCAATTGATGTCATTGTCATTAATTACAAAGAGTTTTAAAATAATGTATGGAATGATTATAGCATGCATCAGATGTATAATTTTTTTCCAAATAGAAACTATCATGAAGAATGATGTATGTATAACATGACATATGACATTTTTGTAAACATATATAAATACTAAATATGATGTCATGACATATGATAAGACACATAATCATGGTAATTTTAGCATGAAGGAAATACCTAGACTATCTATCTAAGTATCACTAACTAATCACTAAATTTAAAAATAATCCTTAGTTTCCCTATCTCCCAAAGAAATTATCAAAATCTCAACTTGACATTTCTTTGACTTCTAACCTAATTATGCCAATTTAATTAGGTCCAAAGCTTTAAATTTTGGTACATTTTACTTTTCCAAAGAATAAATATTAATCCTTCATTTTCAAGGTGTAGAAATATATTGAAAATTCCCCAAAGTGTCAACTTCACCAAGATTAGGTTAACTACTCTTCCAATTAGAGTTGACACTCTCTAAACTCATCTAAGGTGTAGAGAACACACTCTTAGAAATACAAAATCTATTGATTTTCTTTGGATGCTCTAGGTACTAATTAGGGATAACTTCCCTTAATACCTTCCTAATGACCTTCCTAAGCTTCTTAGAAGCCTTGGTAACACTAGACTCCTTACGGTCAACTCTAAGGATAACTTCCCTTGTGATCTTCTTAGTGACTCTCTTAGGATTCTTAGAAGCCTTAGTCACACTAGTCTTTTCAAGGCTACTTCTAGGAATAACTTCTCTTGTTACCTTGACTTGACTCCTAAACCTAGGGTTAGTTCCATAACTATATAGAACTCAATGGTATGAGAGCATATTCTCCTTGGCTTTTGGTTTGTATTCCAAAATTTTCTTGCCATTGAATGGTTATTACCTATCTATCCCTAGATCTTGTTCATATGACCCCTTAAAGATATTTTCTATTATTTTAAGGATCTTTTCTAATTTATCAAGTTTTGATCTCAAGACTTGATTTTCTCTCCTTAAATCCTTAAATTTGGATTTTCCTTGAGTATTTTTTATTGTTAGGCATATATCTAAAATTCTTAGAGTTCTTGTCTAAATTATTATCTGTCTTCCTAACCTTAGATGAGGTAGACCTAGCATGAAATGATTTATAATTTACGCTAGAGTTTTCATGCTTTCTATTTTCATGATAAATAGCTTTAAAATGATAAAATTTAGATCTAGCATGCTCTTTATCATGACACAAAGAAATATCATTAACTCATGGTACCTTAGTGTTATTCTTTTAAGCTGCCCCTTAATTTAGGCTTTCTCCTTTGTTAAGCCTTCCCTTTGGACATTGAAGTAATGACCCTTTTGATTGCGGTAATGACCCTTTTGATTGCATATGAAGTACACAATGTGCTTCTTGCCTTTGTGTATCACGAGTAAGGCCTCCTTTGGCTTCTCCTTGCTCTTGGGTGTCACTTTACCCTGTTTCTTGGTTTTCTTTGTATACTTATTCTTGTAGTGTCCATTTTCCTTACATTCAAAGCAAATAATATGATTTTTATTTTTATAAATTGAACTTGATATACTTTCTTTCAGCAGTGGCACATGATCCTTTTTCATTTGACTCGGAAGTAGTGGCTTCTTTTAGCTCTGGTGTCAAAGATTGATGCTTCCTCTCAATCCTTGAGGTGCATCCCTCTTCAATATCCTCCTTAGACATTGAACATCTCTCAATTTCTAACTCCTCGTGTATATGATACAAAGAGTTTCTCTCTTTGCATTTTGCATCACTTTGCCCCGAGATTGGATCTTCATGATGTTTTGTCAATTTGATCCAAAGCTCCTTGGCATCTTGAAATTCTCCAACTTTGCACAATATGGTGTTTGGCAATAGATTAACAAAAAATTTGATTACTTTGTCATTTGCCTCACACCTCTTGACTTACTCCTCGGTCCATTTCTTCTTCTTGATGAGCTTTCCCTTTGAATCTCTTGGAGCTTCAAAACCCTCCATTAGAGCAAACCATTGCTCTATCTCTATCATGAGAAAATTTTCAACTTTTGATTTTCAAAGGTCAAATCTTCCAATGTTGAATGGTGGAGGTGCTCGGGTATCATATCCTAATCAGTCTCTAAACTCCATTCTTGAACTTGACCTCCTTGAATGATAATTTCTTGACTTTGAAATTAGGGCTTCAAGCTTCAATGTCTTATTCTTCCTCTAGCTCATTACTCTCTCGGTGATTAGTCCAATGAAGAGCGACTTCACTCTGATACCACTTGTTAGGATACTCTGGCGAGCTAGAGAGGGTGATTAGCTCGAATTGCTTCTTCAATGATTTGTTGCAGCGGATAATCGAAGCTAAGACTCCATAATGCTAACACCCTTGATTTTACTTGGTATCCACCTCCATAAGGTGACTAATCCAAGGGTCTACTCCTCCTCACTCATAGATACACTATGAAAACCTCCTTCGTGGAAGTGGAGAATCCTCATACAAACTCAAGCACAAGAGTACACGAGAGAATACAACATTAGATGCAACAAGAACAAGTAAATGAATAAAACAATATGAAACCTTGATCTTGATCTCTTGTTGATCTGGAAACACCTCTTGTAGCCTGGGAAGTGCAGCAACACTTCACCCTGAATCATCCAAGAATTCGACAGTGAAGAATGGATAAAAATAAATTATGTTTGAATCTTCGTAGTCGCCTTTATATCCCATGGATTAAGGCTCCCAATTGATTGTCCATATCCACAATCGATTATCACATCAGATCCGAGCGCATCCAATCATCAGAACCTCACAACAAGTCTTTTCTTCGTCACTTAATAGATTAGCCAATCGATTGTGGGTCTTCTTAATCAATAACCTAATCAATTATGGAGCCCTTTATTCACTCACAAACTTCTCCCAATCGATTATCCAATCGGTCAAGCAGCTTCAATCAATCAGTTGATCGATTCAGAAGCTCTGTGTTCGCTTACGACCAAGCTTAATTGATAAGCCAATCAATTAAGCCTCTCGTGATATCTTCAATTGATTGAAATTCTTCCCAATCAATTCAGCACAGTGCAATGCACTGTGCTTTGTGAAAATGACCTTCTAATTGATCACTTGATTGATTGAGTTCAATGTGAATAGATCACCTGATCGATTCACTATGCACTTCACGAAGAGATGCACTCAATCAATTACCTGATTGATTAGCACAGGTCTCAATCGATCACCTGATCAATTACCCAACCCTAACTTGCTTAACCAAAGTTTGGGGTTCCCTTGCCCAATCTCCGGTCAATCGTGACCTGTTATGACTTCTCCACCAAGTGTTTGGTCAATCTTTTGACCCACTTGAACTTTGCCAACTTTTCGTTGGATTTTCGATCACCAAGTGTGATCTTCCATGACCCACTTAGATTTTTCTCTTATCTAACTATAGTTAGGACTTTACCTTGCCAACATGTGATCCCCCTTAACCCACTTGGACTTCCCTTTTTCTAACCATAGTTAGGGCTTTCGTTTGCCAATGTGTGATCCTCCTTAATTCACTTGGACTTCCCTTTGCCTAATCGCAGTTTGGGCTTTGCTTTGCCAATGTGTGATCCTCCTTGATCCAATTGGACCTTTTTTTGCCAACATACAATCCTTCTTGATCTACTTGGACTTTTCTTTACCTAACTATAGTTAGGACTTTCCTTTACTAATGTGCGATCCTCATTGATCTACTTGGACTTTTCTTGCCAATGTACGGTCCTCCTTGACTCACTTGGATTTTTCTTTTGCCTAACCTACGGTTAGGACTTTACCAGTCAAGTGTCGGTCCTCCTTGACCTACTTGGCATTTCTAACATATTGTCTGACAACATATTGTCCAAACATATTATTCAAATATTGAAACTCAAGCTCGAATCCACTCGAGCTTAGTCAAATTGGTCAACCTTGACCAAGGGAACAATTGTAATAACAATCTCCTAACATTATCCTCGTCTCAACGGTCAAAGAGGTGTTTGTTCGGTACTAGGGTAGTCAGAGCGCTCAGACTAGCTCGAGCGCCTAAATTTCAGGTGCCTGGACTTGGTCCAAGCGCCTGAATAAGTCAACTTCGTGTTGATTTGTCCGTCTTCTACTCCGATCGCTTGGGTGATTCTCTGGTCATCTAGAGTTGAGCTCACTCGAACCCAACTCTGGCCTTCTCCTCAAGCAGTCTTCTGCTTTGGCTTCTTATCCCTCGAAGCACAGCGTGCATCATTCTCATCCGCAGGCTTCTCGTCCCTCAGATGCACCGAGTTGATTGACTCACTCCCGTACTATCCTTCTTACTAGCTAATCTTCCTCTTGACTTCTTGTGTTTATAAGTTCCTGAACATTTAGACATAAAGGTCAAATACAATAAGGCCTAACTTAGCCTAGTTGATCATGTCAAAACCAACACGGGATACTTACAAAATCGATTACCTTAATTGATTAACCAAGCTTCTGTTCTCTCCCTAATCTTAGGTCAATCGTTTGCCTCAATCGATTCCCTAACCTTCTATTTGTAAGATACCTTGTTCTATTGATTGCTAAGCTTAATTGATTGACTAATCGATTCTGGCCCTCACTATGCTTTCGCAAAATACTCCCAATAGATTACCCTAATCGATTGCCTTAGGCTAATTGATTACCCTAATTAATTGCCTTGGGATAATTGATTACCCTAATCTATTGCCCAACCCTAACACTCGTAACCAAGTTTATGATTCCTTTGTCCAACATCTGATCAATCTTGACCTACTAAGACTTTTTCACTAAATATTCAGTCAATCTTTGACTCACTTGAACTTTCCCTTGCCTAGCCTCGCTAGGACTTCTGTTGCTTAGTTTCTAACTTGGTTTTCCATTGCCTAGCCTTGCTAGGACTGTCATTGGCTAGATTCCAACTAGGTCTTCCATCACCTAGCCCCGTTAGGACTTCCATTGTCCAGTTTCAACTAGGCCTTCCATCGCCTAACCCTGCTAGAACTTTCATTGTCTAGTTCCCAACTAGGTCATCGCTGCTAGCCCCGTTAGGATTTCCACTGTCTAGTTTCCAAATAGGTCTTCTCTGTTGCCTAACCTCCAGTTAAGACTTTCCATTACCTAACCTCCAATTAGGACTTTCTATTACCTAGCCCCACTAGAACTACCATTTCTTAGTTCCCAACTAGGTCTTCTATTGTCTAGCCCCACTAGGACTTCCATTGCATAGTTCCCAACTAGGTCTTCACTGCCTAGCCCTGCTAGGACTTTCGCTATCGAGTTTCCAGCTAGGTCTTCTCCATTTCCTAACCTCCATTTAGGAATTTACGTTGCCTAACTTTGACCTATTTGAGTTCTTTCTCACATATTGTCCAAACATCAAATTTCAAGCTCGAACCAATCTGAGCTTAGTCAAATTGGTTAGTCTTAATTCGAGTATGATTGCACCAACAAGTTGAGGTGTGCAGCATATATATATATATATATATATATATATATATATATATATATATATTAGGTGACCAGTCATTTTCCACGAACATTTTTCATCAATCAATAGGATAAATCTAGGAAGTACAGATGGGCCATACCGATTGTCCAACATCTTGAGTAGTTTGAACATCGCAAGTGTTATATTTGAGAGATGTCTTAAAATACAATCACCTTAAACATTGTCTTAATTATTTGATAAATAAAATTTACTATTTTGGTGTACATTGTATATGTATGTAATTTGATCTTAAACTCAATTAATGAAATCACAATACAAATCATAACATGAGGGAAATTGTGATTGAATTACAATTAGTGGATATCTCATCATGTGTAAATATATACGAATTGAAATCTTCCCTTGTTGATGAATTGATTAGATTTGAGATCGTCAATTCTGTGAGACTAATGCATATTATACTCTTTGGTTTATTCAACCAGTCATTCCTCGCTAGTTGGAAATGTAGGGATGTTGAGAGTTAACATGTAGATACTAGTTAAGGGTAACTAGTTCATCAGATGTGACCTACTATAAGACTTCACGTGGTTCTTTACATGTCAATGAAGATCTAATTGTAACTTAAGTACAAATTTTCTTATACTTAAGGTATTCAAGTCATCTTGGTCATTTAGGCTTATACTTTGATATCTTAGCTAAACATCTCCTAGGAGGTGCCCTATGACATCTTGTCAAAATTATTACTCATAAGCCTTTGGCCAAAACATACATATAAAGAGGATGGTCTTCTTGGACATATGTTTTTCTCTTTGAGTAATTTGAATTCACGGGATAAGGAACTATAAGTTGGGCTAGGTGTGACATAGTCAGCTTAGTGATGAATACTTGAGTACGTAGTGGAATAAAATAAAGAAATAAAAATAGAAGAAAAAAGTAATTTTTACTTGGTTTGAAGTCCAACCGACTCCTACTCCAGGTCCTTAATCCTTGATCGCTTTCATTGAATAATCTACTAAATGAATGATAGTACAAGCAATAGTATTATGAAATGTAAATATAGTATATCAACAATAATTAAATAGGATGAAGCGTTGATTGTCGGTGAGCTTTCATAGAAGCAAAGCTTGCACGTTGTAGCAACGACAGAATGAAGCACATGTTGAATTGATTTGAATAGAGAAGTTGTTTTAGCTCGGATCCCAATGTCTCCTTTTATAGGCTTCATTCAGTTGATGAATAAATCATTCCGTCGACTGATCCTACGTGTTGACTAATAAGCCTATCCGTCGACTGATCCCTATTTTTTTCTTTATTTTCTATGATCTGATTTGTCTGATTCCGAAAATCTCGTTGTTTCATCAATTGATCAACTTGATTCGTCGACAGAACATCTGCTCCTTCCTTGTATGTTGTGATTCGGTTCACCTGATCCCTTAAATCAAGTTATTCCATCAACGAATCCAACTTATCTGTCGATCGAGCCTCACTTTCCTTATTTCTCTATTTTGACCCGTCGAATGAGCTTTATCCACCAACTGATCACTCTGTTTCATCGACTGAACAAACTGAGGATCTTTCAACTGAAGCTATTTTTCAGTCGATGGAACACCTATAAAACAGAGTTAGAGCATTTTACCCTACAAAATAATATTAGAACAAATAAAATATTTACCCTACAAAATAATGTTAGAATAGATATACGTATGATAAAGATAGTTAGAACTATCTTGATCTTAACTTAGAAATCTCCGTTGGTTTCTTCAGTTGAATCAGTGTCTAAGGTTTGTCTCTATTGGGGCACGACCTCATTGCACTTACTCTAGGAGCTTACCTCTTACCATATATCAAACTTCCATGCTTGACATCCGATCTCTAACCCACTAGGTTTTTCCTCGCCTCGATGTCCAATCTACACCGACCCATCTAGTCCTCTTGCAGATATTTGATCCTTCTGATCTATCTGGACTTACTACTAGTTCGGTCCTCCTGACCCAACTAGACTCTCTGCCTGGTGTCTGATCCTCAATATCCATCAAGTCTACATTCTTAACATGCATTTCAAATACATGTGTTCTGACTTTAAACTATTTGTCATACATCAAAATATAAATTTGATTATCAATGCATTCTGCACTAACATTAAACACTTATGGGCCACTCTTCATGCAGGCTACTCATGCGACATGAGTTTGGGTTTTTATTCACACCTCTTGTAGGTGAGTCAGACCTACGTATATGATATGGGATTGGACTTGTTCCTCAGGCCTTAACGAAGAGGTATATAAAGACCTCTCCATGGAATAAATGGGTTAAGGGTTTTTATTTTTCTCCTCCTCTTGGTTTTGTGTCGCCGACTTCCTCCTAGTGCTGGCGGTTCCCTTTGTGTCACCCATCTCTCTCTCTCTCCATTTGTGTTGTCTCTTCTACTTGGCTAGTACCAAGCAGAGATACAAATTATGGCTTGAGAAGTCATCTTAAAGATATCTCAGCGTAAATACTAATAGAGGTAAGTCTTGTGAGGCTTGCTAGGTGATTTCTTTTCATCTAACATTGTCGAAAAGGTATAACTTCTAAACAACTTTTTTGATCTACGTTTATGTCTTGTAGATGTATGATCCTGTTTATTTTGGATGTGCAAAATTTTTGAGTAAATTGTTTCATTTTCACTGCGTGTTTTATCAAAAACATACATTTTGTATCGTGAAATCCCCAGCAGCGAGCGTATGATCTGATCTGCGAGAGATTTGAACTCTCATTGCATGAGAGCTCGTCCTACCTCTTACCATTATATATATATATATATATATATATATATATATATATATATATATATATATATATATATATATATAGCCTATACACCATTATGTGAGCGACTATGGACAACATTCAATGTGGGTACCTAACATGGTCAAAATCTATTTTTTTAAATCTCTTTCTCATCTACATGCAACAACTATCTTCTTTCTCCTTTGATTGCATGCAACAACCATTGTATTACTGATTTTTAAAAACCAATACCAAGATATTGCTGGTATTTTAAAACTAACACCCAACACCACCTTAGTATTGGAAAACCAGAAAGGTGGTGTTGATTTCTACAAATTAGTATCAAGGTGGTGTTGGTACCACCAAACCAACACCATCCACCTTAGTACTAGTTATAAAAATCAGCACCAAGGTGGTACTGGTTTAACAAAGATGGCGCTGGTTTTTACAAACCAGCACTACCTAGGCGCTGATTTGTAAAAATCAGCACCCTAAACCCTAAAACCAGAACCTAGTACCATCTTGGTGCTAGTTTACAGAAGGTGAAGGTGACACTGGTTTGTAAAAATCAGTACTAAGATAGTGCTGGCTCCACCAAATCAGTACCATCCACATTGGTGCTGATTTGTAGAAACTAGCACCAAGGTAGTGTTAGGTGCTAGTTTTAGGTTTTAGGGTTTAGGGTGCTGATTTTTACAAACCAACATCACCAACACTATCTTTGTAAAAACCAACACTACCTTGGTGCTGTTTTTTATAAATTAGCACGAAGGTGATGCTAGTTTCTACAAACCAGCACCACCTTGGTGCTGGTTTGTAAAAACCAACTCCACCACCATGGTGGTGCAGCTTTTTAAAAATCAATATTATAGTGATTGTTGCATGCAATCAAAAGAGAGAAAAGAGGGAATTTCATTTTAATTTAAGATAAAAGAGAGAAAAGTTATTACATCCAAATAAGAAAAATTTAAAAAAAAAATTAGATTTTGGCTTTGTCAGATCACCCATGTTAGATGTCGCCCACGATCGCTCAACTAAGGGTGTGCAGGGTAACATTCTTGTATATATATACAGATGATTCGACTAACCTTGAAGGTGACCAATCTGCCCCATGTAAGTTTTCCACCAACTAAATCAGGAAGTACAGATGGGCCATGGCGAATGACCCAATGTCACAAGTAATTCAAACTCCTCAGGTGTAATATGCTTTGAGTGAGATTCGAACCCTTGTTACCTAAGGAGCCTATCCTACTTTTAGTAATCCAAGTATCCAACTCTTCTAACCAACCAATCCTTGAGATGACTAGTCCGGTCCCACAGAAGTTTTCCATAGGCCGCGAGTGTAAATCTGGAAGTGTGAATGTTTTTTTTGGATATTTTAGGTATCTAACTTTTCGAACCGACTAATCCTAGAGGTGATCAACCCGATCCCATATAAGTTTCTCACTGACCACTAGGGTAAATAGGTGTGCAGGCTAGCAAACCCCCTCTCTCTTTATGTATATAGAAAGATGATGCCTTGGATGCCCTCGTGGGCATCTAAGTGCACGCTGGGTGCTCAAAAATGTTTCAGACGCCCTAAGTGTCCTGCGTGCACTTAGGTGCCCAACACACACACACACACACAGTTTTGATATATTGCTCGACTTGTGTTCTCTACTAAGTGTGCGGGGGCATCCGAATGTGATCCGAGTACTCGAATATATGCAAGAGTCATGGATAGAAATCGGATACTGTATATCTTGGTTGTTGTTAGCTTGCATATGCGTCGTGGGCGCCCGGACGCCCCTCATAGGTTGATTTACCTCAATGACAAGAGGCACCTCTATTAATTTTTTTAAAAGTTTTAGTTGTGTCAGATAAAATTTTATCTTTAAAATTTAAGACTAAATTTTTTTAAAAAAATTTTTAGTTGTGTTAATAAAATTTTATCTTTAAAATTTAGGAGTTAGGTTATAGTATTAAGAATAAAAATAATTTTAAATCAAAAAATTTAGGATGTGTACAGCTAGGGATAATAAAATTATATCTATATTTCGGAGTATTTAATAATTGGATAATCCTCGAGGTGATTGATTCGGTCTCACAAAAGTTTTTCACTGGCCACGAGGGTAAATCCAGAAGTGCGAATGATTTTTTTGGATAATTTAAGTATCCAACTTTTCAAACTGACTAATACTGGAGGTGATCAACTTGGCCCCACAGAAATTTCTCATTGACCATCAGGATAAATCCAGAAATACGAATGACTTGTCTCTCCATAGCCAATATTCCATGGTTATCTTTCCAAGGAAGAAATTAATTCTACAATGCCCTATAGTTTTATTTATGTTTATACGTCGAAATCAAACCCTCATTGCTTTAGAAATCTTCCCTTCTACTTACCATTTATATATATCTAGAGTTCCGCTAGCTTGCACACCCATGGTGCACATTCATAGGTTGGCAAACTTGTATATAGAAAGATGATGTGTTGGGCCCATGAAGTGTGATAATGTGTTGGGTGCCCCCGTGGGCATCTGAGTGCACGCAAGATGCTTAAAAGTGTTCCAGATACCCCAAGTGTCTTGCGTGCACTCAGGCGTCCATGCTGAGTACACCCACATATAGGTTTGATATGTTGCTTGACTCCTGTGCTCGACTAAGTGTGTGGGACGTCCAAAAAAGATATGAGTACCCGAATATATGCGAGAGTCATGGACTAATATTGTGTTAATACAGTCTGACCTGGCTGTTGTTTTGATGTTGACACTAATTTAAGTTTGTATCAGATATTAATTAAACTCAGACTGATTAATGATCAAGGTTGATCATGTGGAGAGGAAAAGTCCAAGTACGGATACTTGGCACGCGGAGTCGGAGAGGGCTCGGCAGCTCGTTCTCCGGACTAGGTCAGAGAGGGCTCGGTAGCTCGTTCTCCGGACTAGGTCAGAGAGGGCTCGGTAGCTCATTCTCTGGACCGGACTAGATCGGAGAGGGCTCGGTAGCTCATTATCTAGACCGGACTAGGTCAGAGAGGGCTCGGTAGCTCGTTCTCCGGACTAGGTCAGAGAGGGCTTGGTAGCTCGTTCTCTGGACCGGACTAGGTCGGAGAGGGCTCGGTAGCTCGTTCTCCGGACTAGGTCAGAGAGGGCTCGGTAGCTCGTTCTCTGGACCGGACGGAGTCGGAGAGGGCTCGGTAGCTTATTCTCCGGACTAGGTCAGAGAGGGCTCGGTAGCTCGTTCTCTGGACCGGACGAAGTCGGAGAGGGCTCGGTAGCTCGTTCTCCGGATTAGGTCAGAGAGGGCTCGGTAGCTCGGTCTTTGGACCGGACGTGGAAGTTGGAGAAGGCTCGGTAGCTTGTTCTCCAAACTAGGTCAGAAAGGGCTTGGTAGCTCGTTCTCTGGACCAGAAAGACGTTAGGGTTTAGGGCTGGGAAGCTCTAAAACTAACACAGAGACATTGGATCGGTCTGTTGACCGATCCAGTGATACTTTGGTTGACTGGATCGGTCTGTCAATCGATCCAGTGATACCTGGATTATCTGATCGGTCTCGTGACCGATCAGTAACCATACAGAAACAATCTGTGGATTATCTGATCGGTCTCGTGACCGATCAGTAAAAACACAGAAGCAATCTGTGGGCTATTTGATCAGTCTGTGGACTGATCAGAAGGATGCGATGGGATTCAGAGCGATAGGGAGGATCGGTCTGTGGACCGATCCACCCATAGGCTGATCGGTCCACAGACCGATCAAAATCATCCCAGACCGATCAAGGTGTGTCCTGATCGGTCCGGAAGGCTATGGATCGGTCTGTTAACCGATCCACAACAATGTCGTTTGTCTTCTGCTGTTTCTCTGTGATTTCTGATTCACCTGATCAAATCATCTGCTGTGAGATTTTTGAGTTACAGGTTGCAGGTGTCGTGCCAGTGCTTAATCTCAAATTAAGCTCCATCAGAAGAATAAGACCAAATGCTCTTTCTACTGTGTTTCACTGCAAATGGTGCAATTGGAGCGTCAACGTTCACTGGCTGTGATCAGTTGGTAACAACTTGACTCTTGCTTATTGGTTCGAGCTCAGAGACACCAGTGAAGACCATGGATGGTATTAGTGTGAGTTCAGAGAACCAGATGAGGAGGAAGAGTGATTGACGATGCCTGAGTTGGTCGCAGTGATTCGATACAGGTGACAGTGATTCGGCTCTGGCTGAAGACAATGAGAAAGAAGCAGAATAAGAAGAAGGCAGAAGAGAGGTTTGGTAAGATTTTTGAAACTCTCTGTCGACCGAAGCAAGGGTGCTGTGTTGTTGAGCTCTTGGCTGAGGAATCCCTTCTGTCTTTGCGTTTTGCTTCGTGGCTGTAAGTTTCATTGTTAATTTCTTTTGGCCACTGAACTCTGTAAGTCTTGTGCTTCATTTCAAATCTTTTCTGTGACTTTGTGGAGAGGTTACTCCACCGAGAAGGAGAAATACTTAGCCGAAATTTGTCCGGGGTGTGATCTACCGAAAGATCAAGGGATCGTCCACCTTACGGACACGCCAAGGAGTAGGGGCAAGTTATCCCCGAACCTCGTACATACTTGTGTAAGCTGTGGGTTGTGTTTCTTTCCTTGCATCAGTTTTCTTTTTGTTTATTTCCGCTGTGCTAACAAGCTTTTGTGAGGAATTGATTGAGTTTTTAGTGGAGGCTATTCACACCCCCCTCTCTATCCGTTCGAAGGTCCTAACAAGTGATATCAGAGCGAGGCGCTCTTCATCCGGATTAACACCCTAAAGAGCAAGAAGATGGCTATGAAGGAAGGTTTTAGTACCAATCGTCCACCCTACTTCGACGGAGCGGACTTCCAATATTGGAAGAGCCGTATGGAGTACTATCTCAAGACCGACATCTCCATGTGGTTCTCGGTCAAGGAAGGGTTCACACCTCTGAAGGACGAAGAAGGTAAGGAACTAGAATCGTCAAGGTGGTCCGCCGAGCAAACTCGCAAAGGACAAGCCGATGCCAAGGCGGTGGTCACTCTACAATGTGGGATAGCCAAAGATCAACTTGTCAAGGTAGGTCCATTTGTGAGCGCAAAAGATTTGTGGAACAAGCTCATCGAGCTCCAAGAAGGAACCCGAGACTCTCGGATCGCCAAGAGAGACTTGTTCCTAAACCAACTACAAAATCTCACCATGAAGGAGAACGAAACGGTAAGTGAACTACACGGAAGGTTCAAAGAGATCATCAATGGTCTTCATTCCGTAGATGAACGCGTAGAGAATCGCGATCTTGTAAGGTACGCTCTCAAAGCCTTTCCGAGGAATGCCTTGTGGTCATCTATGGTAGATGCCTACAAGGTCTCCAAGGACCTTTCAATTGTTAAGTTAGATGAATTCTTTTGTGAAATGGAACTTCATGAACTTGCTAACAAGGGTCAAAAAGAGAAAGGTATTGCCTTAGTTGCAGGAGAAAAGAGCAAGGATGGAAGAAGGAAGAAAGAAAAGAAGAAGGAGAAAGAAATTCCTACATCCTCCTCCGAGTCCGATGATGAAGGTGGATCATCATCAAGTGAGATGGTCAACTTCGTGAGAAGAATCATGAGAAGGAGCCGGAGATACAAAGGGAAAGGTAAGTCTATTGATCAAAATGTTGATAAGACTAATGTTATGTGTTATGAGTGCAGCAAGAAAGGACACTATCGGAGCGAGTGTCCAAAACTCAAGAAGAAGGAGGAAAGGGCCAATAAGAAGAAAGCTCTAAAAGCTACTTGGGATGAATCCTCCTCAAGCTCATCGGAGGAAGAGAAGAAGGAGAAAAGCACTCGCCAATTAGCGCTCATGGCAAGGGAGGAATCGGACTCCGGAAGTGATACATCAGCCGCAGCTTCATCATCTTCGGATGATGAAGAGGTAACTTCTCCTCACTTAGAAAAATGCTATAAAATTATTGCACATTTATCTACTTTGCTTAAGAAATCAAAAACAGAAATTAAATCATTAAAAGATGAAGTAGAACACTTGAAGACTCTTAGGGAAGATGAGGTTGATGACCTACGTCAAGAGCTTCTTGAAGATGAAAATAAAGCCCTAAAGAGTGAAGTTGAGAAACTCAAGAAAATGCTTGAGAAGTTCTCAACTAGCTCTAAGACCTTAGATATGATTCTAAATGCCCAAAGGGCGGTCTACAACAAGGCTGGGTTAGGATATCAACCTAAGGAGTCTAGTTTCATTTCCTTAGTGTCTAGAACCCAATTTCATAGATCACATGCTTCTAGGGTTCATGAGACTAGGAAGGGTGTGACCAAGGCATGGGTTCCTAGGTCTTTCATTGTAGATGCATTAGGTCCCAAGATTTGGGTACCTAAAACATCTATCTTTCGTGTCTTGTAGGCTTTTGTCAAGGGGGAGCATCTATCAACTTGGTTTGTTGATAGTGGATGCTCCAAGCACATGACCGGGGACAAGTCACTCTTTACTACTCTTCAAAACAAAAATAGAGGTAATGTGTCATTTGGTAATAATGGTAGTCTTAAGGTGATAGGAGTTGGAGATATTCATATATCCGAATGTCTCCAAATCAAAAATGTCCTTCTAGTCAAGGGGATGACCTTTAATCTCCTAAGTGTCACCCAATTGTGTGATACGGGTTACACAATTGAGTTTCATTTAAGTCAATGTCTGGTCAAACACATTGACACACTTGATACGGTACTAGTAGGCACAAGGGTAGACAACATTTATCAAGTATCTTTTAAAAGTGCTACTAATGTCTCTGCTAAGTGTTTCATGTCAAAAGAAGAAGAATCATGGCTGTGGCATAGGAGGTTGGGCCATGTGAACATGAAGAATATTCGAAAGCTGGCCAACAAAGGATTAGTGCGAGACTTACCAAGCATCAAGTACCAAAAGACAAAATTATGTGATGCATGTCAAAAGGGTAAGCAAACAAAAGCGTCTCATAAAGGTAAAAGCGCTGTAAGTACATCTACTGCTTTAGATTTATTGCATATGGATTTGTTTGATTGCAGTAATGTTATTTCATTGAATGGAAGTAGATACTACTTAGTGATCATTGATGATTTTACTAGATATACATGGACTTTCTTTTTGAAAAATAAGGATCAAACCATAGATGTTTTTGTTTCTTTTTGTAGAAGAACCAAAAATGAAAAATCAACAACAATTAAAACAATTAAAAGTGATCATGGTGGAGAATTTCAAAACCATAGATTTTTAGAGTTTTGTCAAGAAAAAGGATATAGGCATGAGTTCTCTACTCCAAGGACCCCACAACAAAATGGGGTTGTGGAGAGAAAGAACCGAGTCTTGCAAGAGGCTGCACGAAGCATGCTCAATGAGTACTCACTACCGAGCTACTTATGGGTTGAAGCTGTAAATACCGCTTGCTATATGCAAAACCGAGTCTTGATACATAGGTTTTTAGGAAAGACTCCCCATGAACTTTGGTTTGGAAAACCCCCTACAATTAAACATCTTAGGGTGTTTGGTTGTAAGGTGTTTATCTTGAACACCAAGGATCATCTTGGAAAGTTCACGGCTAAGGCTGACGAAGGGATACTAGTCGGGTACTCTCTCATCAGCAAAGCCTATCGAGTCTACAACAATAGGACTAAATTGATTGAAGAGTCCTCAAATGTAGCATTTGAAGAAATTCCTAAATAAAATGATCAATCAAGGGATGTAGGAGAAATTTAATTTGAACTTAGAAATCTAAGTTTAAATGATCAAAACATAGAGAGAGTCGAAATTGACTCTGATGATGATGAGCAAAGGCAAGAGAGGGCTCAGTCTGATCCTTTACCTGATACTGAGCCCTTGCCTGTGTCTAGTGAGACCACTCATGAGGCACCGCCAACACCAAGGCAATCTAGGATAGCCTCTAGTCATCCCCAAGACCAGATTGTGGGAGACATTCAACAAGGGGTTAGGACTAGATCATTCTTTAGAAATGAGTCTAATGAGGTCACCTTGATCTCAGAAATCGAACCAAAATTAGTTGATGAGGCATTGCACGATCCTGATTATATCATAGCTATGCAAGATGAGTTAGATCAATTTGAAAGGAGCCAAGTGTGGGACTTAGTTCCTAGACCTAAGAAGACCACCATTATTGGAACTAAACGGGTCTTCAAAAATAAGTTAAACCAAAAGGGAGAAGTCATAAGAAACAAGGCAAGACTTGTAGCAAAGGGCTATAGTCAAGTCGAAGGCCTCGATTATGATGAGACTTATGCTCCCGTGGCCCGACTAGAGTCCATTCGGTTAATGCTAGCTTTTGCTGCACATAGAGGCTTCAAGCTCTATCAAATGGACGTTAAATCGGCCTTCTTAAACGGTTTCATTAAAGAAGAGGTCTATGTTGAACAACCACCGGGGTTTGTGAATACCAAAGTTCCAAACCACGTGTACAAGCTCAAGAAAGCTCTTTATGGGCTAAAACAAGCACCTCGAGCTTGGTACGAAAGGTTGTCAACTTACTTACTAGAAAAGGATTTTGTAAGAGGTCAAATAGACCTAACAATATTTCTGCGTAGAGATGGTGAAAACATATTTGTAGCCCAGGTGTATGTCGATGACATAATTTGTGGCTCAAATAACAAGGGCTACTTGAATGAATTTATCATTCACATGGAAAGTGAGTTTGAGATGAGTTTGGTGGGAGAATTGACATTCTTCCTTGGACTTGAAATCAAACAAACTCGAGATGACATTTATGTCCATCAGACGAAGTACACTCAAGAGATGCTCAAGAAATTTAAAATGAGTGACTCTTGTTAGAGTGTATACTAAAAGCCTAGCTTTTGGTATAAACATTTATCTAGAAATAAGAATCACATTGGTCAAATGTCTACATTTATGATATATGTAGTTGTTTAATTAATTTATATTGTAGATAACATGGTGTGTGGTGTCACACACAGAGGATCATGTTATCAGTACCTTATAAATTATAAACAGTAACTCACGACCATAATGGAAAGGAACAAACCATTGGAAGGTCGTAGTGTAATTAGGTATTAGTTTATCTTAACTATATAATTACACTAGTACACTTAGAGTGTATTGAGTAGGACCATTAGAGGTCGTTTCTTTTATACTGACTTTATAAAGAAACAAAGACCTCAGTTATTATGGAAGTGTGTGCTCTTAATCCTAATATAATAACAAGCACATATATTTGATATTTATTTCTTTAATTTATCAATGGGTGAGATTTAGTTCGATGAATCAATAAGCCTGATAAGTTGGGAAATTATATCACTTATAGTGTGTATTGTTGATTATAGAAGGAAACTGTGTCCTAGTGATCTAGGTTGAGAATGTCCTCAAGAGGAGCTCATAAGGATTGTCATGTTAAAGCCTGCAGGTGGACTTAGTCCGACATGACGATAAGGTTGAGTGGTACTACTCTTGGACTAAGATATTAATTAAATGAGTTGTCAGTAACTCGCTTAATTAATGGACATTTGACATCTTAAACACAGGGAGACTAACACACTCATAATAAGAAGGAGCCCAAAATGTAATTTGGGATTGGTGCGGTAGTTCAATAATAGTTCTTTAGTGGAATGAATTATTATTGATGGAATTAAGTTGTGTGTTCGGGGCGAACACGGGAAGCTTAATTTCATCGGGAGACTAAAACCAATTCCTCCTCTCGGTCCCTATCGTACCCTCTTGTATATAGAGATTTATACCCACCACATACTCACCTTCTTACCCAACCAATAGGGGCCGGCCAAGCTAAGCTTGAAGCTCAAGCTTAGGGCCGGCCAAGCCTAAAGGTTGGCCTTAAGGTGGCCGGCCAATAGCTTGGAGCCCAAGCTTAGGTGGCCGACCACATCATATTAAAAAGGATTTTTTATTAAAATTATTTCTTATGTGGATATCATAGTTTTAAAAGGGAGTTTAAAAATTAAATCTTTCCTTTTAAAGCTTTCTACAAAAGATTAAGAAAAGATTTGAAATCTTTCCTTATTTGTAGATTGAAAGGAGATTTTATTTTTAAGAAAAACTTTCCTTTTTAACCATGATAATAATTTAAAAGAGAAGTTTAAAATTAAATATTCTCTTTTATTAGTTTCTAAAAGATTAAGAAAAGATTTGATATCTTTCCTTATTTGTAGATTGAAAAGAGATTTTAATTTTTAGAGATAACTTTCCTTTTGAAATTATCCACATGTTTAAAGAAGAATTTTAATTTATAAAATTTCCTTTTTATTAACCAATCATGAAGGATAAAATTATTGGAGAAATTTTTATAAATTTCTAGAAACAAATTAGGAAGTTTTAATTCTTGTGTGAATTAAATTTTCCTTTTTTTGGGGAATTAGAAGTGGCTGGCAATTATTATTAAAAGAAGAAAATTGTTTTTAAATTAAAATAATTTTTCTTTTTTATGACAAAAGAATTAAGGAATTTTTTATTAAAATTTCCTTATTTGTCAAGACCAAGGATTATAAAAGAGGGGGTAGAGGTGCCTTCACGGGTGATCAACTCTATTATTCTTCTCCTCTCTTTTCCTCCTTGGTGGCCGGCCCTAGCTTCTTCCTCTTCTCTTCTTCTTATGGCCGGCGGCAACCTTTCTTGGAGCTCTTGATGGTGGCCGGTTCTAGCTAGGAGAAGAAGGAGAGAAAGGTGGTTTTGTTTCTTGTATCCCTTGGAGCTTGGTGGTGGTGGCCGGACCTCTACTTCTCTTGGAGAATTATGGTGGCCGAAACTTGCAAGGAAGAAGAAGGTGCTTGGTGGTTCTCATCTCGGAAGATCGTTGCCCACACAACGTCCGAGGTTAGAAGAGGAATACGGTAGAAGATCAAGAGGTTTTTTTTAGAAGGTATAACTAGTAATTTTTCCTTTCCGCATCATGCTAGTTATTTATGGAAATAATACCAAATACAAGAGGCTTACGATTCTAGTATTTCGAATATGTTTTTCGAAGTTGTGTTCTTTTATTTTTCTTTTCCTTGTGATTTGATTGTTCTTTTTGGTTGACCTAAAGTTATTTTAGGAAATTAAATATTAGCTTTCCATAAAAGGTTTTGTCTAGTCGGTGGTGATTGTTCCCATATCCAAGAAGGCCATGTGCCTCGCCACGTCAGTACTGGGAACCAATTATGGAAATTAATATTTAATGGAATTAATAACTTAGGTGATTTGGATCAAACGTGTTAAGTTCCGCAGGAGATCCAAGTCTAAACCTTAAAGAACAAATAGATTAAGTTTTGGATCAAACGTGTTAAGTTCCGCAGGCGATCCAAAATTTAATTTAAAAAGAACACATGGTAGCTAGGAAAAGGTTCAGACCTTTGTACAAAATTTTTGTAGAGTGGAACCTCTAGGTTTTCCGAGTAGCAACCAACAATTGGTATCAGAGCTAGGGTTTTGCCTCTGTGTATTTGGTATTAGTTTAATTATGCACATGTCATACATAATTTAGGCAGGATAATAGTAGGATGTGCTAACTTTGTGGATTCAGGATCCAACTATTATGACTTATAGTTATTATGTGTGTGATTGGACCCTTGGACATGTCAAGGGCATTTTATTGTGTGTGCATGATTGTATTATAAAATACAGCAGGAGCTGTATTTAGTTTTATTAGGATTTTATTTTTTTTGATCTAGATACATGTACATTCCTTCGAGGAATATAGGATCAAAAATGTAAAATTCTATTTATGTCACGGATCGAATCTTGCAAAGCGTGGAACCTTCTAAGGACCAGAGGCGCAGCGGAACTAGGAGCAAGATGGATGCGACAGCTAGACCCGGTGGCGGTGGCCAAATATGGCAGCAACTTGGGATGACAACACACGGAGGACAACTAGAGATAAAAGCCATAATAGTTGAAAATTAGATTTTCTATTTATTGCTTTTATGTTGTGCTTTGTGTGCATGTTAGTTTACAAGTTTAGTATGCTAGCATAGTTAAAATTCCTCATTTATAAATAACTAAGTGGGAGAGGGATTTTAAGTAAATCCCATGGTCTCCATTACTGGTTTGTAAGTGATGCAAACAATCTTGCGCGTTGGCTCTGAGTGCCTTCCTCCATAACGGATGAGCTTGTTTGTGGATCACTAGAACAGACTTCCATTTTTGGATGACTATAGGAAGTTAATTAAGAGCGTGTGATCTTCCCCAACGGAAGGGGCATAATCTTATTAATGGACTTAGTGTCAAGTAATGGTATACACTTAGACACATTTAATAGTATCCTCCCCAACGGAGTCACTACTATCACTTGTGTGACCAAAGGGAAACCAACTATTGATTTGTCATAAAACTAGATTGGCAATATAATAAAATTAATAAACCCCTCTTACAAATGTTTGAATTTGTATACGTCCACACTAACGTGACATACAAGATTCATGGTGTTTGAGGTAATTTTATTTGTCAAAAAGTTATATTGACAAGATAGTCAATGGGTAAAACCTTCCTCTTACAAATGATGAATTTGTATACGTCCACACTAACGTGGCATGCAAAATTCACGGTGTTTGAGGTGTTGGTGAATTTAAATAATATTGTTTGAGGAATCAATGTTATTTTAAATTCAAAGAGTTTTGACCAAATATTTGATTAAAGACCGATCAACTATTAATTTTATTCGTCATAAAGTAAAGATGACAAGATAATAAAATTAATGAATAAAATTTCCTCTTCGATTTTGTATACACAAAATTCATGGAGATTTTAAGGAGTTGATCTTGACCAAATATTTTTGTGATTCTTAGGATGTTTGTCAATCCCTAGTAGTCATACTATAGAAAAAGACTTAGTAGTCCCAATTGTAATGATTGGAAATAGGACTTGGACATTAAGGTAGACTGTCTTCTTAGAACTAAGAACAATTTAGGTGTATTTAATTCATTAGTTGAAACATGTCTAGTGGTGTTATCTACCAGAACCTGGAGTGTAGATACAAGATGCCATTAATCATGTCTGCAATTCATTGCAGGGTTCCAGGAAACCCGACAACTAAATGAAAGGTGAATCACCGTCCACATGGGCAATACTGTAAAAGTGGTAGCTGTTGCAGTGGGAGATGTTTATCTTTTGATAAGAATAAAATATGGATTTTAAGTAATTGTCTTTACGTACCAAGTTTAGAAAGAACCTGATTTCAGTTTCTAAACTATTATAGATATTGTGTCTATTTTGATAACAAAGTTGTTATCACGAAAAATAGGGAAGTTATCTATTCTGGTATGATGGTTGACAATTTATAATCCAATAACTCCCACGATGCAACAAATGGAAATTAGTAACACATCTTCTAATTTTAAGAGAAAGCAACCCTTTGGAAATGAACCAATTATATCTTTGGCATCTAAAGCTAGGTTATACTTGAGTAGGATTCATTGGTAGCTGATGAACTTTTGGGTTCATTAGTAGTGGAAATCTTTCCAACCTGCGAGTCTTACTTGGAAGAAAAATAACCAAGAAGCTTTTAAGTCCAAGGGGTATGGAGTCAAAGATATGTTGAAATCGGTTCATTCTGATTTGTGTGATCCTATGACTATCCAGACAAGAGGTTGTATTGAATATTTTGTCTATTTTATAGACAACTATTCAAGATACAAATAAATTTACTTAATGTACCGCAAGACTAAGTACTTTGATTAATTCAAAGAGTACAAGGTTGATGCGGAGAAATGTTAAAGTAAAAAGTCACTATGGAAGATCGTAGTGGCAAGTACCTCTTGAGAGATTTTAGGAGTCACTTATCAGTAGTTGGATTTCAATCTCAACTAACTGCATCTGGTACACCCCAACAGAATGGTGTAGTAGAAAGAAGGTAAGGAACTCTTATGGAATAATTAGATAGATGATGAGTTATTCAGAAAATTACCAAATTTGTTTTAAGGATAAAATTCTGAAAACGAAAGTGAACATAGTACCTTCCAAGTTAGAACTCTCTACTCATATAGAATTGCTGAATAGGCGTAAGCCTATTTTGAAGCATATTCGGATTCGGGTAATCCAGCACATATGTTAAAGAGAGATAATAATAAGTTGGATAGGAGTTCACTTGTTTGTAAGTTATCCTAGATAAACAAAAGTAGGTTTATAGTCTTAAAAATCAGAAGGTCATTGTTAGCATCAATGACTGATTTTAAAAGGACTATATAATGAACCACGTGCTCATAAGTAAATTTGTTCTTAAGGAAATAATAAAAGACATGTCTAATCTAGTACCAACTGTACAAGATGAGATACCACAAGAAAACTGCAACACGTATCACAAATGATACACAATTGCAGAAAATGCCTTGTCGTAGTGGGAGGGTTGTTAAGCAACCTTAAAAGATTCATGTTTTGGGAGAGTTTTTGAACTCGATCCCTGAAGGACATGAACCTGATCTCCGGACATATGACAAAGCACTCCAAGATAAATATGCAGCATCTTGGCAAAGAGTAATGAATAATAGAATTAGAATATATGTATTCTAATAAAATCTGGAAGCTTGTAGAACTACCAAGTGGTGTAAAAGCCTTTGGGTGTAAAAGGTCTATAATAAGAAAAAAGAGGGATAGACAGGGAGGTAGAAACCTTCAAAGCAAGGCTTGATGAAAAAGGAAACTTTTTTCACTGGTAGCCATGCTTAAGTCTATCCGGATTCTTTTATCTATTTGGCAAGTGGATGTCAAGACAGCATTCCTTAATGGAAGTCTTGAAGAAAGCATCCATATAAAGCAACCAGAAGGGTTCATTGCAAAGGGCTAAGAGCATCTTGTGTAAAGCTCAATCAGTCTATGGACTGAGGCAAAGCTTCAAGGTCTTGAAACATCCAGTTTGTCAAAGTAATCCAGACCTTTGGATTCATTTAGTAACTGGATAAGTCTTGTGTATACAAAAGATGTGATGGAAACGTGGTGGTATTTCTTGTACTATACTTAGATAACATTTTTGGTAGTTGGAAACAATATCAAAATGTTGTCAGAAGTAAGGGTATGGTTGTCCAAATAATTCGATATAAAGGACTTGGGAGAATGTATATATTCTTGAGATCAAAGTAATAAGGGATCGCAAGAAAAGAATATTTTACTTATCCCAAGCTTCATACATCGAAAAAATCCTTGCTCGTTTTAAGCATACAAAACTCCAAGAAAGGTTTCTTACCTTTTCAGGATGGAGTAACTTTATCTAAAGATATGTCTCTGTAGACATCAAAGGAGATAAAGGAAATAAAGGCAGTTCTTTATGCTATGGCTGTTGGAAGCCTAATGTATGCTATGCACGATATCAGAAATATGTTTTGCCAAGGGCATAGTTAGCAGATATCAAAGTAACCCTGGACAAGGACAGTGGACTGCAATAAAGCATATATTGTAGTACCTTAGAGGCACTAGAGATTATATGCTAGCTTACAAGGCAGTTAATTTAGTCCTTGTGGGTTGCATGGATTTTTGACTTCCAATCGGATAGGGACAATAATAAGTCAACCTCGGGGTTTTTGTGTTTACTTTAGGAGGAAAAGTCATAACTATGGAAGAGCGATAAGCATAGGTGTTTTTCTGAACTCCACCATAGAAGCTTAGTATATGGCAAGCCTCTGAGGTAGCCATAAAAGCTGAATGACTCAATAATCTCAAGATAGACTTAGATATGAATTCTAGTTTGTCCAAAAATTATTACAATTTATTGTAATAATATTGGTGCAGTAGCAAACTTGAAGAAACCATAAGTCTATAAAGGCAAGTAAACACAATAGAGCGCAAGTACCACCCAATACGAGAAATCGTATAAACGAGGAGAAGTTGTTGTTGTCTAGATTGCATCAGATGATGACCTATAGATCTTTTCACTAAGGTCCTTAAGGCGAAAGCTTTTGATGGACATGTTGAAGGGTTGGGAATCAGATGTATGGCAGCAGATATGGCAGCTTAGTCTTTTAGTATAAGTGGGAGATTGTTAGAGTGTATACTAAAAGCCTAGCTTTTGGTGTAAACATTTATCTAGAAATAAGAATCACATTGGTCAAATGTCTACATTTATGATATATGTAGTTGTTCAATTAATTTATATTGTAGATAACATGGTGTGTGGTGTCACACACAGAGGATCATGTTATCAGTACCTTATAAATTATAAACAGTAACTCACGACCATAATGGAAAGGAACAAACCATTGGAAGGTCGTAGTGTAATTAGGTATTAGTTTATCTTAACTATATAATTACACTAGTACACTTAGAGTGTATTGAGTAGGACCATTAGAGGTCGTTTCTTTTATACTGACTTTATAAAGAAACAAAGACCTCAGTTATTATGGAAGTGTGTGCTCTTAATCCTAATATAATAACAAGCACATATATTTGATATTTATTTCTTTAATTTATCAATGGGTGAGATTTAGTTCGATGAATCAATAAGCCTGATAAGTTGGGAAATTATATCACTTATAGTGTGTATTGTTGATTATAGAAGGAAACTATGTCCTAGTGATCTAGGTTGAGAATGTCCTCAAGAGGAGCTCATAAGGATTGTCATGTTAAAGCCTGCAGGTGGACTTAGTCCGACATGACGATAAGGTTGAGTGGTACTACTCTTGGACTAAGATATTAATTAAATGAGTTGTCAGTAACTCGCTTAATTAATGGACATTTGACATCTTAAACACAGGGAGACTAACACACTCATAATAAGAAGGAGCCCAAAATGTAATTTGGGATTGGTGCGGTAGTTCAATAATAGTTCTTTAGTGGAATGAATTATTATTGATGGAATTAAGTTGTGTGTTCGGGGCGAACACGGGAAGCTTAATTTCATCGGGAGACCAAAACCAATTCCTCCTCTCGGTCCCTATCGTAGCCTCTTGTATATAGAGATTTATACCCACCACATACTCACCTTCTTACCCAACCAATAGGGGCCAAGCTAAGCTTGAAGCTCAAGCTTAGGGCCAAGCCTAAAGGTTGGCCTTAAGGTGGTGGCCAATAGCTTGGAGCCCAAGCTTGGGTGGCCACATCATATTAAAAGAATTTTTATTAAAATTATTTCTTATGTGGATATCATAGTTTTAAAGGGAGTTTAAAAATTAAATCTTTCCTTTTAAAGCTTTCTAAAAGATTAAGAAAAGATTTGAAATCTTTCCTTATTTGTAGATTGAAAGGAGATTTTATTTTAAGAAAAACTTTCCTTTTTAACCATGATAATAATTTAAAAGAGAGTTTAAAAATTAAATATTCTCTTTTATTAGTTTCTACAAAGATTAAGAAAAGATTTGATATCTTTCCTTATTTGTAGATTGAAAAGAGATTTTAATTTTAGAGATAACTTTCCTTTTGGAAATTATCCACATGTTTAAAAGTAGAATTTTAATTTATAAAATTTCCTTTTTATTAACCAATCATGAAGGGATAAAATTATTGGAGAAATTTTATAAATTTCTAGAAACAAATTAGGAAGTTTTAATTCTTGTGTGAATTAAATTTTCCTTGTTTTGGGAATTAGAAGTGGCCGACCATTATTATTAAAAGAAGAAAATTGTTTTAAATTAAAATAATTTTTATTTTTTATGACAAAAGAATTAAGGAATTTTTATTAAAATTTCCTTATTTGTCAAGACCAAGGATTATAAAAGAGGGGTAGAGGTGCCTTCACGGGTGATCAACTCTATTATTCTTCTCCTCTCTTTTCCTCCTTGGTGGCCGGCCCTTCTTCCTCTTCTCTTCTTCTTATGGCCGGCGGCAACCTCTCTTGGAGCTCTTGATGGTGGCCGGTTCTAGCTAGGAGAAGAAAGAGAGAAAGGTGGTTTTGTTTCTTGCATCCCTTGGAGCTTGGTGGTGGTGGCCGGACCTCTACTTCTCTTGGAGAATTGTGGTGGCCGAAACTTGCAAGGAAGAAGAAGGTGCTTGGTGGTTCTCATCTCGGAAGATCGTTGCCCACACAACGTCCGAGGTTAGAAGAGGAATACGGTAGAAGATCAAGAGGTTTTTTTTAGAAGGTATAACTAGTAATTTTTCCTTTCCGCATCATGCTAGTTATTTATGGAAATAATACCAAATACAAGAGGCTTACGATTCTAGTATTTCGAATATGTTTTTCGAAGTTGTGTTCTTTTATTTTTCTTTTCCTTGTGATTTGATTGTTCTTTTTGGTTGACCTAAAGTTATTTTAGGAAATTAAATATTAGCTTTCCATAAAAGGTTTTGTCTAGTCGGTGGTGGTTGTTCCCATATCCAAGAAGGCCATGTGCCTCGCCACGTCAGTATTGGGAACCAATTATGGAAATTAATATTTAATGGAATTAATAACTTAGGTGATTTGGATCAAACGTGTTAAGTTCCGCAGGAGATCCAAGTCTAAACCTTAAAGAACAAATAGATTAAGTTTTGGATCAAACGTGTTAAGTTCCGCAGGCGATCCAAAATTTAATTTAAAAAGAACACATGGTAGCTAGGAAAAGGTTCAGACCTTTGTACAAAATTTTTATATAGTGGAACCTCTAGGTTTTCCGAGTAGCAACCAACAACTCTAAGGAAGTATCCACTCCAATGGCAACGAACACTCGCCTTGACAATAATGAGAATGGAAAACCAGTTGATCTAACGCAATATAGAAGCATGATCGGTAGTCTTCTATATCTCACAGCTAGTCGACCGGACATACTTTTTGCTGTGGGCATGTGCGCTAGATATCAAGTATGTGCCAAGCAATCTCATTTAATTGCAGTTAAAAGGATTCTGAGATATCTTAAGGGCACAATTAGTGTAGGTCTCTGGTACCCTCGTACTGAGTCTTTTGACTTGATAGGTTATACCGACTCCGATTATGCTGGGTGCAAATTGGATCGGAAAAGCACTAGTGGGGGTTGCCAATTTTTAGGTTCATCATTGGTTAGTTGGTCAAGTCGGAAGCAACATTGCGTTACTCTCTCCACGACCGAGACTGAATACATTGCCATGGGAGAGAGTGTATCACAATTGTTGTGTATGATCCACACCCTAGAAGATTATGGGCTTTCGTATAAGGGAGTGCAAGTGTTGTGTGACAACATCAGCACAATAAACCTAACGAAAAATCCAGTTCATCATTCAAGGACCAAACATATTGAAGTGCGTCATCACTTCATTAGAGATCACGTAGCTAGGGGAGACATTGCACTCACATATGTTGAGTCAAAGTCAAACCTAGCCGATATTTTCACTAAACCTCTTCCGGAAAATGAATTTAGTCATTTGAGGAGAGAATTGGGAATGTGTTTGGCTCAATAGGCCATTAGGACCCCATTATGATCAATAAGGACAATTAAAACGATAAGAAAAAAAAAGGGAAATTAATTTGGGCAACTTGGGAACATCTTACACAAACTATAAGGTTAACAAATGATTTTTGTTTGCTAGAAATGGGGTGAGATGCTAGGATCAGCCGAATTATTCAAAATGTATCATGCATCCCTTGAATAATTAGGTTGAAGAGACATAAATTGAGTATGGGGAAGACCATTACATAATTCATGTGTATTTGGTTCCTAGATCTTACTCATATATTCCAACCAAGGAAACTTGGTTGGGCTTTTACCTAGATTTTATCTAACCTTGGTTAATGAGTTGATTGATATTTTTGATCGATACCGTTCATGATTCTGATTGAAAATAAGACAAGCTATTGAAGTAATGATAGCAATTTGAATATGTTTTGACAAATTTGAAACTGTACATAACAAAGTCGGAAAATTTCAATTCTCAAGCCTTGAGTTGTCTGTTTTTCAAAATGTCTGAAACTCTTGGGCTATAAACAATCTCAGACCATAATCTTTAGGAAATAGTTATGCTTGTAGATTCTTCAGGGTCTAGGTACTGGACTTGGAAGTTTTACTGGAAAAACTTCTATCGAACACCTCTACGAATTTCAGTTACTGAAATTCCTAGAGAAACTTTAGTATCAGACACTAATCGGTCTACAGACCGATCAGAAGGTTCACTGATCGGGCCAGGGACCGATCAGCAGGCTACTGATCGTTCCCTGATCGGTCTACGGACAGATCAGAATGTTCCCGGATCAGTCCAGGGACCGATCAGGAGGCTCCTGATATCTCCTGATCGGACAGACGTCCGATCATTTCAACATCTAACACCCATCTCCCTTAAATCTTCCCGATCCTTTCTTTTCTCCTTTCACGCGGAAGCCCTAGCCGACTCTTTCCTACACCTCCACTCTTCTCTTCTCTTTACCCGCCGAAGCCCTAGCCAAAAGACACTTCAATGGCACCAAGGTAACTCCATACTTCCCTAGAACTACTCACCTTGGCATTTCGATTTCATTTCTCACTGTATCTGTGCTTTTTGTGTTGGTGGCTCCGGTGCTCACTTACTTGCCCCATTGTATCACATTGTTAACCCTTAGGAAGAAACTAGTGGGTGAAGGAACCTCTAAGTCTTAGTCACCTGAGAAGTCGAAGTCTAAGGCTCCCTCCCGACCTCAACCATCTGTCTCCGGGAGATTTCCAAACCACCATTTTGAGGAAGCCTTTAAACAAAGAACCTTTAAATTACTCCCTTGTAGGTCTGTTGATCGAAAATTCATGGACGAATTTTGTCCAACCGTGTCAGAAATCATTACCTACTACAAGCTTGATTCACTTGTCTATTTAGAACGAGATATCAATTATGACTTAGTATCTGAGTTTTATAACAACCTTCATCAAACTAATGATGTGAGTTATAAAACAAAAGTTGCTAAGCAGACTCTTGATTTCAGTTTCTCAGCCTTCTTTGACTATCTAGGTTGCCGGAGGTGTTCCAGAAATGTCTTTTCTATATATCCTGACTTACCAGACCCCTTACCCCCACCCTTTGATGTATCATCTGACTCTATTTATGAGTATTTCTTCAGACATCCTAGACCGGGTGGGCTAGATGAATTAGATGTTGATTTTCCTACTTTTGTAGCCTTGAGATTATCTGCCTAAGATTACATCCTCTTTAAGATTGTCACAAACTGCCTTCTGCCCAATCACATCTAAACCGTTGTCTGAAATCCGACCATATCATTGTCTGATGCTTTATGGATTGCGTCGGCGTCTCGACTTTGACATCATGTCCAGCATCTACTCTTCGATCATCTCCTATAGTGAGCCAAACAGCTTCACTGTTTATATACCTTATGGGCATATCATTACAGATTGGCTCGAGACCCTTCATATTGATGTCTCCAAGGGTAGAATAGTCAAGATGGTTAGGCAGGACTGCAGACTTGGGAAACGGGCATTTTCCAAGTCTGGCATCATAGGACAGGATGGGGACATTCGGTGGAAGGATGGGAGAGCTCTAGGTGAGTTACCACGGGGACCTCCACGACAGGTTGCTGCTGCGCCTGTTGCTGCTCCTCCTGCTGCTGCTGCTGACGATGGAGAGGCAGATCCTGATCTGCGCTGGCAGATCACCAAGCTGGAGAGTCGCATTGATCGGCACGATGAGCTGCTGGTTGCTGAGCTCCACGGGCTGCGCGTTCGGATTGACCAGCGCTACGATGAGTTACGCAGTCAGCAGCTGGCGACACATCAGGCGATTATGGGATGGATGGCCAGATACCTACCTCTGCAGGATTTCCTGGGTTATCCATCCTCGAGCAGCGGCATGCCACCTCAGGGATCCACTCCTCCCGTTGATGATGCTGATGCTCCTCATGATGAGGAGGCTGATTGATACACATTGCTCTATGATGTCATCTTGATTATTTATGTTTTGGATGCTGTTTGTTGGATATTTATGTCTGACCTGGATACTTGCTGATTTCGTATATTTATGTTGCTCATTTTCTTGTTTTTCTTTATGTTTCACTTCCTATTGGCTATTAATTTGCTATTCATATGTCATGTCTTGTATGTCTCTCATTTCTTTATTACTGTACACTTAGAGGGCATTCTAGGTGGATTAAGAAAAAGACAGTATGGGTTAAGGGGGAGTCCTTTAACGTTTTCTTTCCTAATTCACACCTTTTCGGTGTTTGACAAAGGGGGAGAAGATAACTAAGTTTAGAGATAAATGAAAGTTTGGCTTTAGGGGGAGGATCTTGATTCCCCTATCCTTACATGGTGTTGTATCTGTCTTAGGGGGAGGATCTTGATTCCCCTAAAATTAGGGAAATATGAACATTTCTGATCTAAACTTAAATCGTGTTGTCAAACAACAAAAAGGGGGAGATTGTTAATACAGTCTGACCTGGCTGTTGTTTTGATGTTGACACTGATTTAAGTTTGTATCAGATATTAATTAAACTCAGACTGATTAATGATCAAGGTTGATCATGTGGAGAGGAAAAGTCCAAGTACGGATACTTGGCACGCGGAGTCGAAGAGGGCTCGACAGCTCGTTCTCCGGACTAGGTCAGAGAGGGCTCGGTAGCTCGTTCTCTGGACCGGACTAGGTCGGAGAGGGCTCGGTAGCTCGTTCTCCGGACTAGGTCAGAGAGGGCTCAGTAGCTCGTTCTCTGGACCGGACTAGGTCGGAGAGGGATCGGTAGCTCGTTCTCCGGACTAGGTCAGAGAGGGCTCGGTAGCTCGTTCTCTGGACTGGACGGAGTCAGAGAGGGCTCGGTAGCTCGTTCTCTGGACCGGACTAGGTCGGAGATGGCTCGGTAGCTCGTTCTCTGGACCGGATGGAGTCGGAGAGGGCTCGGTAGCTCGTTCTCCAGACTAGGTCAGAGAGGGCTCGTTAGCTCGTTCTCTGGACCGGATGAAGTCGGAGAGGGCTCGGTAGCTCGTTCTCTGGATTAGGTCAGAGAGGGCTCGGTAGCTCGGTCTCTGGACCGGACATGGAAGTCGGAGAAGGCTCGGTAGCTTGTTCTCTAGACTAGGTCAGAAAGGGCTTGGTAGCTCGTTCTCTGGACCAGGAAGACGTTAGGGTTTAGGGCTGGGAAGCTCTAAAACTAACACAGAGACATTGGATCGGTCTGTTGACCGATCCAGTGATACTTTGGTTGACTGGATCGGTCTGTCAACCGATCCAGTGATACCAGGATTATCTGATCGGTCTCGTGACCGATCAGTAACCATACAGAAACAATCTGTGGATTATCTGATCGGTCTCGTGACCGATCAGTAAACACACAGAAGCAATCTGTGGGCTATTTGATCAGTCTGTGGACCGATCAGAAGGATGCGATGGGATTCAGAGCGATAGGGAGGATCGGTCTGTGGACCGATCCACCCATAGGCTGATCGGTCCACAGACCGATCAGAATCATCCCAGACTGATCAGGGTGTGTCCTGATCAGTCCGGAAGGCTATGGATCGGTTTGTTGACCGATCCACAACAATGTCATTTGTCTTCTGCTGTTTCTCTGTGATTTCTGATTCACCTGATCAAATCATCTGCTGTGACATTTTTGAGTTACAGGTTGCAGGTGTCGTGCCAGTGCTTAATTTCAAATTAAGCTCCATCAGAAGAATAAGACCAAATGCTCTTTCTACTGTGTTTCGCTGCAAATGGTGCAATTGGAGCATCAACATTCACTGGCTGCGATCAGTTGGCAACAGCTTGACTCTTGCTTATTGGTTCGAGCTCAGAGACACCTGTGAAGACCATGGATGGTATTGGTGTGAGTTCAGAGAACCAAATGAGGAGGAAGAGTGATTGGCGATGCCTGAGTTGGTCGCAGTGATTCAGCTCTGGCTGAAGACAATGAGAAAGAAGCAGAATAAGAAGAAGGCAGAAGAGAGGTTTGGTAAGATTTTTGAAACTCTTTGTCGACCGAAGCAAGGGTGCTGTGTTGTTGAGCTCTTGGCTGAGGAATCCCTTCTGTCTTTGCGTTCTGCTTCGTGGCTGTAAGTTTCATTGTTAATTTCTTTTGGCCACTGAACTCTGTAAGTCTTGTGCTTCATTTCAAATCTTTTCTGTGACTTTGTGGAGAGGTTACTCCACCGAGAAGGAGAAATACTTAGCCAGAATTTGTCCGGGGTGTGATCTACCGAAAGATTAAGGGATCGTCCACCTTACGAACACGCCGAGGAGTAGGGGCAAGTTATCCCCGAACCTCGTACATACTTGTGTAAGCTGTGGGTTGTGTTTCTTTCCTTGCATCAGTTTTCTTTTTGTTTATTTCCGCTGTGCTAACAAGCTTTTGTGAGGAATTGATTGAGTTTTTAGTGGAGGCTATTCACACCCCCCCTCTCTAGCCGTCCGAAGGTCCTAACATATTGGACACTATATATATATATATATATATATATATATATATATATATATATACACGCACCGTGGGGGTTTGGGCGCCCCTCGTATGTTGAGTTACCTTAGATGATATAAGGCATCTTGATTATTTTTTTTAAAATAGAATAAAAATAATTTGAAATAAAAAAATTAGGATGTGCACATATACGGGATAATAAAATTGTAAAATATCGGAAAAAGGCGAATATTAATAAGGGAATTTTCCGAAATTTTTGAAAATTTTTCAGGAATTTTTCGGAGCTCGTATGGATGAGTTTACGGGGATTAAACGGGGTCCGGGAAAGCCTGTTTAGGCTACCCCATTTAAGTGAGGAAAAGTTTTATTTTATTTTATTTTATTTTATTTTTCTTATTTCTATTTCTTTTCCTTCCTCGTGCTGTGCTCTTACCCGACGCCCGAGCCTTCTTCCCCGCGCGAACCCGAGCCCTAATCGCACGGCGGTTTCCTCCACCTTCTCCTTCATTTTCTTCCTCCCGAGCCGCACACCCGAAGCCTTCTTCTTCTCCTCATCTCCCTCGCGCGACGCCAACCCCAATCTGCCGGCCACAGCCGAGCCCTAGCGCCGATCACCGGAAGCCTCTACCTTCCTTCCCCTCTGATCTTCGCGTCGATCGCCCTCTCCCCCGCATGTAGCAGTGCCGACGCCGGAGTAGGGGTGTTGCTGTTCTTGCTGTGCCCTAGATCCCTGCCGTGGAAGGGACAATTAGGACTCCGAGGGTAAGCTACCGATCCTTCCTCTTTTCTGATCTATGATTGGTGCCCTAGATTGTGTCTTCTTCCTCGGTTCTTACTCTTCCTCTCTGATTGTTGGCAATCCTAGGTCAGGTCTTGGATCCTTTCTTCATTCTTGTTAACCCTGGTACGCTGCTTCGCGGATTAGATCGGATCGGGAGACCTTTCTGGAAGCAATCTATTGAGGTAACATTGGTAATTATGTGGATTCAGGGACTTTGATGAATTCTTCCTCCTTAGGATAATCTTCTTGCTTGATTCATTACTTGATCCGATTGAATAGGGAAGGATTTCAGTAGGATTGTGTTCTGTGAATTTTCTTTGGCTCCAGCAGCAGCTTACCTTGGTTACGACAGCCACTTCATCTAGTAGCTTTTCTGATTTCAGTAATTATAGTAGCTGAGATAGAGGTAAGGAACAGGGAATTGGTACATGATCATGTGTAGATTTGAACTAGGGTTATGTTTGTATTTGAATTAGGTATGATTTGGATTTAATTTAGGCAGGTTAAGGAAGTTGGTTTGGGGGTTTTTGCCCTGAATAGTTCTGAGGAATTTTATTTAGTTATTTATGTAAATTGTAGCTAAATAAAATATATTTATATTGTTTGACACAGGACTTTGACGTGAGACGAGCATCTCGATGTCGGAATTGGACATTCCTATTGGAGGCAGGTACTTTTGACTTATGTCATTTGATATACATAGTAGTGAATTTAACAAGTTGCATTAATTATGTTCTTATTTGTTCCGGTTAATCACTACCCGATACTTGTTACACGATTGATTGATTGCTTGTTTTGCATCTCATGTATTCCTTACCTGTTGATACATGCTTATAGGGGTAGTGATATACCATGCTTCACCATGTTCAGGACCTAGGTTTTATACCTTCTGTGTACCTTTGATTTGATTTGATTCGTTGACCTATGATGCACTTTTATATATATATGGATTAGGTCAGGATATTTTGTGGTTAGTGTCATGCACCATTTGCATGATTGCATGCTGTGCGATAGTTCGCTCCATTATTGTTGAGCACATCGCCAATTACATGGATCTGCACACACCACCACTCATGGGTTAGTGGTCAATTCAGGTAGAGTGTGTTGCAGCAGGGACTTTGTTAGGCACCATTGGTCCGCTCATGGGTAGTGTGACACAACGTGTTATCCGGCAGGGATTTCTCCCCGTCATTGTGTACCGGGAGATGAGAGCATTGCGCTCCCCCATTTATGATTTGGGGTAGGAGGATAGGTGTACTCCGACAACATCCCGTCCACTCGGTCACTCATCAGGAGTAGTGACGACAGAGTGCACGGTTGTCACAGCCCTACCCACTCGGCCTCACTATTGTGTGTGAGATGATCGACTGGCGTCAAGGGTGACCAGGACACATCATTGACATCATATGCATGATGCATTTATTGCTTGTGTTTGTGTTTGCTGCATTTATATGCTGCATATTGCTTGGATACCTATGTTTGACATGCATACAGGATTTCTATATCACTCGGACTGTTTGTCCTTATACCCAAGTCCTGGTTAGTACAGTTTCTCTCCTGTTTACTTCATATGCATTTTTACCTTTCTTATATCAGGAGACTGTACGCATGATTAGTGCTAGGTGTTATTTCTCTACTTTGCATATCAGTTGTACCTGTTGAGTGTTGGACTCACCCCGCCTCCATTGTTGTTATTTTTCAAGTTGATGCTATCAGGAGAGAGTTCCAGTTGCTAGTCCCTGCAGACCTCGAGGATATTATTGGTCTTTTGGTTTTCTTACATAGACTATGCTAAATTTGTTTTGTTTGATGTATGGATATGGTATGGATTTTGTGATGTCGATGGATTTGGTTTGATTTTGCTTTTACTACATGCCTGCCTAAACGGCATAAGAGGTAAATTGATCTTATCGTTGGATTTGTCTTTTATGAGTGTAGTTGAGTAGGGTGGATTTTGAGTCTTCTTATCATTGCTTATTAAATTACGTGGAATGTCTGTGTGTTGTATTTTAATTCTATTATTATTCCAGCCACATGTGGCTGAGGTATATGGAGATGTAGAAAGTTTCAGATTGTCCGCCGTACAGGGGAGATGCTGCCAAAATTTCTTCGGACAGGAACTCCTCCGGGGCGTGACAAAAATTTTATATATATATATATTTCGTAGTATTTAATAATTAGATAAATATGCAGATTATATATATATATATATATATTTAAAATACCCCTTTTATACACAAGTCACGCATGTGGTTTTTGGAGACGCGAATTTGTGGTCTTCGTATCTCGGAACCTCGATTACTTTCCCTTTCATCGCCTTCCGGAGTTCCCTTCCCCTCCCTTCAGCTATAAATAGCTCACCATCACATCTCACTCCCTCCAAGTCTCCCTACTCTCTCCTTCCCTCAAAGTCTCCTCCCCGTCAACGCCAACTACACTTCATTTGATCTCCATCTGACTCAGACTCCGAATAGGATCAGGTATAGATATGATCCGTAGGTGAGCCCCACTCGTCAATTGTGTGGGAAGGTGCGCTTAGCAAGAATGTGTACCGTTCGTTTGTGGAACAAGTTCCATCGTTCGTTTGATCAAATTAGCACCACTATGATTTTTTTATTAATAAAATTAATTCTTATTATTAATTTTATTTATTATTCTTTTATAATTACATATTAAAAAAATGAAGATGTTAAAAAGAGTAGAAAATATTTTTAATATTTTATTAACTTTTTTTATAATTTTATATTATTTTAATTAAAGTTTTAAAGTTATAATTATAAATATATAAATATAGAGGATTATTTATTAAAGTTTAAATTATATTTTGATGCGGTGATAAAGAGGAGCTCTATTAAAGATGAGTCAAAGTTAGGAAGAGTGGCTGACGTGAAGGTTAAAGTCAAAGTGATCAAAGGCCCAGGACTACGGATTCGGAGGAGTTATCCGAGTCGGCGTGCCAATCAGACTTGATTGTTCGAACGACCATCCTACGAAAACCTGCGATTGGGTTAACAATACATATCGTCTCCTTGCCTGTCGGACGACATGTCTGGTCGGACAAAAGGTAGCCTTCCGACGACAGTAAAACCGAGTGGGAGACAGGACGGTAGCTCTGATCAGTACGACTAAATTGAGATGACCTAGACCGAGCGACCGTCAGGCGATCTAGAAGGGGACCCACCTATATATCTCATTGCACTCTCTTGGAAGTTTGTGTCATCGGCAACAGAGTGATGTGCGTAAATATTATGATGGTTTATACATGCTTTTACGCACATTCGTTTGCTTTATACGTACGTATTCTTTGTATGATTGCCTCTTTTATCATGTATTTATCATATATATTCTTTTGTATGGATATCTTCTCTTTGTTTGATTTTGTGTTGACAGGGACAACTTTCGGAGCGAAAAAAACATTTGTCGATGCACTGGAGTGAACCAGAGAACACGGTCGTGTAAACCTTGCACGATCGTGTGGCCAAACAGAAGGGAAGATATGCATGGCCATGCAACCCTTGCACGGCCGTGTGACCAAACCAAAGGCGGAGCAGAACACAGCCATGCAACCCTGCACGACCGTGCACCCCATGACCGAGGCCAAGCAGCACACGGCCGTGCGACCTTGCACGGTCGTGTCCCCAGATCCGAGCCCCAGCATCACACAGCCGTACCAATTGGCACGACTGTGCAACGCATTCAGAGCCCAGTTAGGGCACGGCCATGCCATCCTTGTACGGTCGTGCCGCCGCGCCATACCATAGCTTATAAAAGGGGTTTTAACCCCTTTTCCAGGGGAGAGAGCCGGGAGGAGAGCCGTCAAGAGGAGATTCATTCTGGTGCCATTCCACGCCGTCCAGGACATCGATCCAGCGACCTTCCATCACCACCTCAACTCCAGAAGCAAAGGATTGGATCCAGAGATCACTCATCGTCATTGGATAAGTATACTTCTTCTTTCTCTCTTCGCTTTTGAGGATTGTATGTTTGGTTTCACCATGTCTTCTGGTTTTTCTCTAGCATCTATGGAGTAGAGTCTTTGTTCTAGGACGAGAGAGTAATTGTGGATTGGTTTGATGTAAAACTCATAACATGTTTATATTCATTGAATGATTTCGGTTGCTTTGTTTCAATTCCTCGATCTCTTTGTCGTGTTGATTGATTGCGTAGCAATTGCCAATCTTGTAGAGGGGATACCTTAGATCGTACACCCGAGGGGCCCTAGTGACAGGGGTAACCCATTCACGGGCATCTAGGGTACTTCCTCGAAAGGAGAGGTGACTCCTTCGCAAGGAAGTAAGAGACCAAACCTAGTTTCTTAATTCTATCTTTGATAACATCAGTAAGAGTCGTGTCCTTGCGATCTACGAGGCGCCCTAGTGACAGGGGTTAACCGTGATAGGATTTCGCAGGGATTGTCTTTGTCTGGTACTCAAAGATAGTTGCTTTAGCATCCGGCGAATGCATGCCGAAGGACAATGAGTATAAAATAGTATGAGAAACATCAATACCACCACAATGAAACCAAACTCCTAGAACTCTTCATTAACCAGGGTGATTTCCTCTCATTGCTAGTTCCCATTCCTAGCTTCCCGATCTTTTCTCTTAGATTCCTTACAACCATCGATAGTGTAGCTAATCCTAAGTGTGCCTTCACTAGTACTTATAACCAGTCCTTGTGGATTCGACAATCTTTTGTATTACTGACGATGAATCCGTGCACTTGTGGAATCGTAACAAGTTTTTGGTGTCGTTGCTGGGGACTGCGTTTATAACATTGGTGATAGTCACACTAGATTAGAGTAGACGTTGTTTTCTTTTTTATTATCTTTACTTTCGTTTGCATTTAGAGATAAATAATTTCACTCTTGTTTTTTTTTCTTTACTTTTTGCATTTGTATTAAAAACACCAAAAATAACATTATTGCATTTCTCTCCTTTACTATAGTCCATATTTTATTTTTGCATGCGAAGAGCTAACCTTTTAGGACAGCTCCTGTTGTTTGACCCAGAGATTGATAGGACTTTCCTGAGGAGAAGAAACCTACAGAAGGCATTCCAAGCAGCACAAGAGTCCTCAGAGATGGCTGATAAATTATTAAAGGATTATGCAACACTTTATGCACGAGGGGTTCGGTCTAGCATCAGTCAACCGCCAATCGAAGCTAACAGCTTTGAGATCAAGCCTGCAGTAATTCATATGGTTCAGCAGAATCAATTCGGAGGAGGACTGCATGATGATCCAAACCACCACTTGGAACTTTTCTATGAGATCTGCGACACCATGAAAGTGAATGGAGTTCCTCCAGAATCAGTAAGGTTATTGCTTTTCGAATTTTTCCTGAAAAATAGAGCCAAGCAGTGACTAAATTCCCTTCCAGAAAATAGCATTATATCTTGGGAGCAGTGTGAGAAGAAATTCCTAGACAAATTCTATCCACCAAGAAAAACTGCCCATATGAGAAACTTGATCACAAGTTTCAAACAGATACACTCAGAATCATTATTTGAAGCATGAGACAGTTTCAAGAGCATGCTGAGACAGTACCCCCATCATGGCCTTGAGAAATGGTTGGTCCTGCACACCTTTTACAATGGAATCAACTATCATACGAAGGTATCCCTCAATTCTGCAGCAGGAGGAGCACTGATGTGTTGGATCGAGACGCGCTAGAGGGGGGGGGGTGAATAGCGCTCGTGGCTATTTTCAACGATTATCGGAATCGTAAGAGTTAAAACGCAGCGGAATAAAGAAAACAAGCACACAAAGACAGGATAATTTACTTCGTTCGGAGCCTTGATCGACTCCTACTCGAAGGCCCGCGATCCTTGATCGCTTTCCGTGGGCAACAACTATAAGCTCGCAAAAACTATTACAAACTAATTACAATTCTAAGCAGTAAAAGATTATACCGACACCAAAAGACTAAATCTGAAGCTCCGGGGTGTCGAGGTGTCGTTGCAGCACTTCGGGATCGTCTCGTAGGCAGCTTGTAGCAAACAGTTCACTTGGAAGAAGATATTTCAAGCTGCTGGTCGAGATGTCCTTTTATTGGACGTTCAAGGCGCCTCCAGTGCCAGTCAAGGCGCCTTGAACCCCAAAACTTATCCCTGTTCCTGTGCTGTGATAACCTCCGCTAACTGTTGCTTATCCCAACCTGAAGGCGCCTTCATCAAAGCTCCAAGGCGCCTTTAATGGTCCAAGGCGCCTTCAATCCCTATGAAGGCGCCTCCAGCTCCACTTCGCAGCCAGCTTCAGGTTTTGCACCCGAGGCGCCTCCAAGCTCCATGGAGGCGCCTCGGACACTGTTCATCCGAGTTTAATCTTTGCACTTTGGTCCCTGCAAGATACATTAATCCCAAATATACCCTGCAACACAAAGTTAGCACATAAAACATAATAGAAATATGATAAATATGAAGTTTGACAGTCAACGGACTGTCCGAGTCTGACTTCGTCGACCCGACGCCTACTGTTCCCTCTACGGGGAACGCGTCCTCACCTACTCCCCTCAGGAGAGATTACCTGTTGCCAGTACGATCCTCCAGATCGACTGGACTTTTGCTCAGCACTCGACGCTTCCGGACTTTCTGCTGGACATCCGCTTCCCGGCTAGTCCAGTCTTTCACCTGGTTCGCGACACCAGGACTTTTCACCTAGGGTTACCACCCCCTAGGACTTTTGCCTGAAGCCATCGACCTGCCAAGACTTTCCGCATAGGGTTACCACCCCCTATGACCTAGGGTTACCACCCCCTAGGGTTTTCACCTGCCTAACCGCAGCTAGGACTTTTGCCTAAGTATCACTTAGGACTTTCCTGCAAGCTCCATGAGCTTTGTTAGATAACACCACCACTTAACTTTGAGCCCTTTGCCATAATCAAAACTCAGGTTCGATTATCTGGTACTCACTGCACCAACATGATGAACAAGAGCCTTGATGAAGCTGAAGAGATCATTGAGAACGTGGCACAGAATCACCATCAGTGAGCATCAGAAAGATCTGGTGGTTCTTTCTCAGGGAACCCAATAAAAGCGTCAGGAAAATTCGACGTGGATGCAGTCACTCTCATGTCTGTAAAGCCGGACGCTGTGACCAAGAAATTTAAGGCCATGGGCAACAACAACAACGTGGTCAATGCGATAGTTTGTGTTTGTGAAACTTGTGGAAGTACGGATCATGCTCAAGATACTTACCCCCTAGGGCCAATACAAGTACAGATAAATCAACTTGAGCAGTGTGATGCAATAGTTAGCTACAACCAAAGGCAAAATAATCCGTACTCCAATATATACAATCCAGGTTGGAGAAATCACCCAAACTTCTCATATCGGAACAATCAGGATCAAGGGCCAACAAAATAGAGCTATCAACCTGGATAACAGAACTACTCACCTGGGCAGCAGAACTACTCAGCTAAACAACAAATTTTTCAACAACAACCTTTACAATTGTTCAAAATTGAAAAGATGCTTGAAGAAGCTCTCTTAGAGCAAAAGGAGATAAAGAATGAGATCAAGCTGTTAACTAATGGAAAACTTTGAGAAGCACCAAAAGATGCAAGATAGCCAGATAGCCCAGATAGCCTAATCTATTTCAAGAGCACAAGGAACATTTCCAAGGAAGCCAGATATAAATCCAGTAGAACATTGCAACCGCATTGAGCTGAGGAGCGGACGTATTGTGGGAGACCCCCAAATCATTACCCAAAAGGAACCTGACTCAGAGAAGGAGCCCTCTCTCCTAATGCCCAATCAGACTCAAAACAGGGATGGAGAGGAGGCTACTAAAAAGGTTAAAGGAACTCTTCAAGTTCCCCCACAGAATCAGACGATTCCCTTCCCTCAGAAACTGATAACCTCCTAGAAGGATGAAGAGTTCAACCAATTCCTAAAGAAGATCAAGGAGATTTGCATAGGAGTACCACTGATAGATGCACTGCACCAAATGCCGAAGTTCGTAAAGTTCTTAAAGGGTATCTTATCTAACAGGAGGCAGAAGGGCGTCTTCGAGACCGTAGCATTAACAGAGAATTGCAGTGCTCTCCTTATGGCAAATTCTCCACCAAAACTTCAGGATCCAGGAAGTTTCTCCATACCGTGCAAGATTGGATCTGAGCTGATACCGAGAGCTTTCTGCGACTTGGGGGCTAGCGTTAGCCTATTTCCGTACTCTATATGCAAGAAGCTGGGCCTTCAGAACATTAAACTGACCACTATGGCACTGCAACTAGCTGACCATTCATGCAGATGCCCAATGGGAATAGTGGAAGATGTGCCAGTAGAAGTGGGTAGATGTATAGTTCCCACAGATTTCATTATCTTGGATATGGAGGAAGACCCCAAGATACCGATCATCCTTGGATGATCATTCCTTGTCACAGCTGGAGCCATCATCGATGTAAAAAGTCACAAATTATCCTTGGAGATCGGCAAAGAAAAGATCGAGTTTGACTTATCTGATTCCTCCATCAGCAACCCCTCTTCTCAGGACAATTCTAGCAAGATCAACATACACAAAGTCGAGGAGTGCAGTGTCCATGAGAGTTCCCCTCCAGCGAGCAACAAGAAGTACATTTTTCCTGCACGAGCGAAACTGAAGGTGCAGACTGGAGCATTAACCCTTGGAGGAGAGCCGTGCTTCCACGGGTTTAGTCTGCATTAACTGAAATGGGGTCGAGCTAAAGACCTAAAACAAGCGCTTCTTGGGAGCCAAGCCAAGGGTTTTTCATTCTAGATTGTTGTTTTCTTTAGCTTTTTTATCATTTCTTCACTTTTGGGTGTTCGTTTTCAGGATGTGCAGAGCCTCCACGAGCTGGCCATGAGCATTTCATGGGTGTGGAGGCGTCAGAGGGATCGAGAGAGCGAAAGGTGAGTCACCGTGAGCCTAAAGGAGTCGGCCGTGTGATCCCACACGGTCGTGCGAAGCCAACAGTAGGATGGACGCCACAGCCCGTGCAACCCTGCACGACCATGTGGCCTATGCAGAGAGAAGGAGGGCACATGTCGTGCCACTCGGCATGACCGTGTGAGACTGCCTGAGAAGGAGAAGGCTCAGGCTGTGCCAATTGGCATGGCCGTGAGACGTGCCCAGAGACGAGGAAGGGGTGGGCCGTGCCAACCGGCACGGCCGTGCGGCCTTGGCCGAAAAGAGAATAGAGGAGGTCGTGCCAATCGGCACGGCCGTGCAGAGCCATACCTAACCCGGCCGTGTCTATAAGACACGGTCGTGCCTCTACCCGTGTGCACCACCCTACCCTCTAAAACCCTTATTTCCATCTCCCTCTCTTCTAAAAGCCTTCTCCTCTCTACTATACCTCATCAAACCCTGATTTCCCACCTCTAGAGCTCACTTTTGCTTAGATTTGCATCTAGATCTAAAATTTCTTCAAGCCACAAGTCTGAAAAGAGAGAAGAAACCTCCCTATTTTCCTTTCCTTCTCCTCCCCTTCCACCCTCAACACTCATTTCCACAAGAAACTCCTCAAAGCCTTGCACCATATCGCAGATCTTGAAGAGATTTCATCGGGGAAGCGGTGGATCTAGCGAAGGAGATGTACCGGGAGGGGCCAAAGGCAAAGGGAAGGCTTCCACTTCAAAAGGCAAAGGAAAAAGGGTGGCACGCGACGAAGGTAACGAAAACGAGTTCAATATCATTTTTAGAAATCATGAACAAAAAGCTAGATATGATATCCTTGTCGCTAGGAAAATTACATGCACTAAATATATGGATACTATTACTATGGATGTGTTAGGAATTAGGGATGATGTATATTAGATGATAAGCTCTTTAGATTGGAATGATATCATGTACGCTCATGCACCGACCTACCCTAATTTTTGAGCTCACTCGATATTAAATTTTCTTCTGAAGATGACTATGTAGGGGTCATAACTTTTAGGATGATGAATAAAGAAGTTCGGTGGAAATTTAGTGATTTTAATAATTATTTTAGTTTACCCATTGGTGGTGCTCGAGGATTTGATGATAAAATTAGGTGGAATGAATTTTGGACATCGATAACTGGATCGAAAGACCCTTATGAGCCCTCTAGAGCCAAAGCATCCCGCATGCAAAACCCGACCTTTAGATACCTTCACCGAGTGATGAGCAAAATGATCTTTGGTCAAGGAGAGAGTGATGGGGTGGTTAGGAAGATAGAACTGTATTCTCTTTGGGCGATGTTAAATAAAGTTGATTTTGATTCGGGGTTTCATTTCTTGCAAACTTTGTGGAAGGCAGCTAAGGCATCTTCGGGGATGATAGTGTTTGGTGAGTTGATCACCCAAGTAGCATTCAATTTGGGTTATGCACTTGATGGATTAGAGGTGATTCATGGTAATGACAAGATCGACATCGATTCTTGTCTTGCTATGAAAATGATTTGTCGGGATGAGAATGGATTTGCTTTGCCTAGAACCAATGGTTTTCCATTACCCCTTCCTTGCCCCGAGCGCACTTCAGTTCGCAACCCCGTGAATTGGGTGATTATTGATTTACACCCCGAGACTGTGCCCTCCATTATAGAAGAACCCGAGTACCACCAAGAGCCCTTGTCATCAGGATTCCCGAACCTTCCGAATATCCGGAACCTCCTCCTAGACACTCTTTTGCTTATGGCACGGGATCCTCTAGGTTTGATTTTTCTGACTTCTGTACCGCTTTAGACTCCCTTCATGAGAAGCAAAATACCCAACAACGATTGTTGGAGGGCCACTTCAAGTTATCTGACGACCAATTTAGGGAGGTACAAGATCATTTTCAGTTCACTAGAGACTTCTATAGTCAGGTGACAGGGTTCGTTCAGGACTATGATGTTGACCAGGAAAGAATGGAAAATTTTATGGATGATATGGATATCACTAAACAACAAGTAGATGCCCTATATCAATATCATCAACACCTTGGCCATCTTCCTGGTATGCCTAGATTTCCTCCTGACACGCATCGAGGACCTCCTTATCCCCCACCCCCATCACCATATTGATTTCATCGGGACGATGAAAGGTCTAAGTCTGGGGGGTATTGTGTCTGTCTGCACAACCTTAGGCAAGTCTTCATGTTTTCTTTTCTTTTTGCATTTTCCTTCTGCTTTGCATATTTCTATTTTTTAGTTTGTTTTTTGCATTTTTCTTATTTCATTTTTTATCCCTTATTTTCGAGTCTTCATGTTTTCTTTTCTTTTTGCATTTTCCTTCTGCTTTGCATATTTCTATTTTTAGTTTGTTTTCTGCATTTTTCTTATTCCATTTTTTTTATTTTACATATCTAATTTTGAGGGATATTTGAGAATATCAAACCTTCTACTTTGCTACTTGTCCGATAGTAAAATGACTAGCATTTTATTAGTTTATGAGTTGTCAAGCTAGTGTTAGTATGTTTGGTGTATCTATTATCTCTATCTCTAGTAGCATGAATAAGGTAAGTATTGTGCGGAGTTTGATATAAGTTTTGGCCTAACCTTAAGGATCTTATTTACACACTACACCTAAGTACTTAAGCTTGAATAGTAGAAATGTTTTTGGAATAGTTATGATTCATCCGAATTGATTAGTACTTGTGTTCCCATGGGGATTTTTTACTTACATTTTGGTTACTGGACAACCTCGGATCATGAAAGCTCATTTGGAAAAATCTAAATCCCAACATATGCATCCCACATGTGTGATTAGTGCTACACAACACCAAAAAAAATAATAATAAAAAAATAAAATAAAATAAAATAAAAATAATAAGGGATAAAAAAATAGTTGTCGTGAGTGGAAACTAACAATTCACCCCTTTGAGATCGAGTTAAATTACTGGGGAAATGAATGTTATATTTCTCTTGATTCGAAGAAGTATCCTTTGAGACCTTGTGTAACTTAAGAAAAACGAACCAAGTATATGACAGGTAAGTGTCTATCACCGAGAACATTAGGAACTCAATCGTATGATGACTTAACTAGGACAAAGAATTGAAACTTGAAGAGTTTGAGCTACTTATTGCACCAAGCACAAAGAACTTTTGCTTAGGCCATACTTAGGTAACTTCACAATCATGCTTATCAATGAAACTAGTTGATAGAGTTAGGCGAATGCACTAGGGATCATGAAACACTGTCAGGCACTCATAAACATAATTTATAGTGGTTTGCTTGAGGACAAGCAAAGGTTCAAGTCTGGGGGTGTGATGTGCATAAATATTAAGATGGTTTATGCATGCTTTACACACATTCGTTTGCTTTATACGTACGTATTCTTTGTATGATCGCCTCTTTTATCATGTATTCATCATATATACCCTTTTATACGGATATCTGCTCTTTGTTTGGTTTTGTGTTGACATGGATAACTTTTGGAGCGAAAACAACATTTGTCGACGGACCAGAGCGAATCAGAGAACACGGTCGTGCAAACCTTGCACGACCGTGTGGCTAAACAGAAGGGAAGATATGCACGACCGTGCAACCCTTGCATGACCGTGCAGCCAAACCAGAGGCGGAGCAGAACACGGGCGTGCAACCCTGCACGACCGTGCACCCCATGACCAAGGCTAAGCAGCACACGGTCGTGCGACCCTGCACGACCATGTCCCCAAATCCGAGCCCTAGCATCACATGGTCGTGCAGCGCATCCAGAGCCCAGTTAGGGCATGGTCGTGCCATCCTTGCACGGTCATGCTGTCATGCCATACCCTAGCTTATAAAAGGGCTTTTAACCCCTTTTCCGGGGGATAGAGCCGGGAGGCAAGCCGTCAAGAGGAGATTCATTCTAGTGTCATTCCACACCATCCAGGACATCAATCCAGCGACCTTCCATCACCACTTCAACTCCAGAAGCAAATGATTGGATCCAGAGATCACTCATCGTCATTGGATAAGCATACTTCTTCTTTCTCTCTTCGCTTTTGAGGATTGTATGTTTAGTTTCACCATGTCTTCGGGTTTTTCTCTAGCATCTATGAAGTAGAGTCTTTGTTCTATGACAAGGGAGTAATTGTGGATTGGTTTGATGTAAAACTCATAACATGTTTATATTCATTGAATGATTTCGCTTGCTTTTTTTCGATTCCTCGATCTCTTTGTCGTGTTGATTGATTGTGCAGGAATTGCCAACCTCTTAGAGGGGATACCTTAGATCGTACACCCGAGGGGCCCTAGTGATAGGGGTAACCCGTTCACAGACATCTAGTGTTAGAGTGTATACTAAAAGCCTAGCTTTTTGTAAACATTTATCTTTTAAATAAAAGAATCACATTGGTCAAAAGTTCACATTTAAATGCTAAGTGTAGTTGTTCAATTAATTTATATTGTAGATAACATGGTGTGTGGTGTCACACATAGAAGATCATGTTGTCAGTTCCTTATAAATTATAAAATGTAACTTACGACTAAGATGGATAGAAACAAACCATTGGAATAGTCGTAGTGTAAATTGGTATTAGTTTATCTTGACTATAAAATTACACTAATACACTATGAGTGTATTGAGCAGGACCATTTGAGGTAGTTTCTTTTTATACTGACTAAATAAAAGAACAAGACCTCTGGTATTATGGAAGTGTGTGCTCTTAATCCTAATATAATAACAAGAACATATACTTAATATTTATTTCTTTAATTTATCAAAGGGTGTGATTTAGTTCGATAAATCAATAGGCCCGATAAGTTGATAAATAATATTATTTATAGTGTGTGTTGTTGGTTATAGAAGGAAACTATGTCCTAGGAATTTAGGTTGATGATGCCCCCAAGAGGAGCTCATAAGGATTGTCATGTACACCTTGCAGGTGAACTTAGTCTGACATGACGATAAGCTTGAGTGGTACTACTCTTGGAGCTAGATATTAATTAAAGTGAGTTGTCAGTAACTCATTTAATTAGTGGACATTCAATATCTTAAACACAGGAAGACTAACACACTCATGATAAGAAGGAATCCATATCGTAATATGGGATTGGTGCAGTAGTTCAATAATAACTCTTTAGTGGAATGAGTTATTATTAATGAACTCGAGTTGGGTGTTCGGGGCAAACACGGGAAGCTCAAGTTCATCGGGAGACCAAAACCAATTCCTCCTCTCGGTCCCTGTCATAATCTCTTATTTATAAAGTCTTATACCCACCTATACCCAACTTCTTACCCACCTTAAGGTGGTCGGCCAAGCCTTGCTTGGAGCCCAAGCTAGGGCCAGCCAAACCAAAGCATGATGGGTCAAGTTGTGGCCGACTCTAGCTTGAACCCAAGCTTAGGTGGCCGGCCAAAATAAAATAAAAGGGGAGTTTAAATTTATATCTTTCCTAATGTGGAAGACATGATTTTAAAAGAGAGTTTTAAAATTAAATCTTTCCTTTTATAGCTTTCTACAAAGGATTAAGGAAAATGTTTGATATCTTTCCTTATTTGTAGTTTAAAGGAAGATTTTAATTTTTGATAAAACTTTCCTTTTTGTAATCATCCATATGTTTTAAAAGAGAGATTTTAATTTATAAAACTTTCCTTTTATAACCAACCATGAAGGGAATTTTAAAAGAAAAATTTTTTATTTTAAAAATTTTTGGAAACAAATTAGGGAGTTTTAATTTTTATTTAAAACTTTCCTTATTTGGAGGATAATGAGGTGGACGGCCATTAAGGGTTTAAAAGAAAATTTTTAGTTAAATTTTCCTTCTTAAACATTGGCAAGGAATATAAGGAAATTTTATTTATTAAACTTTCCTTATTTGCCAAGACCAAGGAATATAAAAGAGAGGGTAGAGGTGCCTCACCTCATAACCTATCATCTATTATTCCTCTCCTCCTTGGTGGTGGCCGGCCCTCATCCTTCCTCATCTCCTTTTCTTCTTTGGTGGCCAGCGACTTCAACTCTTGGGGAGTCCTTGGTGGCTAGATTTAGCTTGGAGAAGAAGTAGATAAAGGAGACTTTGTTTCTTGCATCCCTTGGAGCTTGGTTGGTGGCCAAAGTTCTTCATCTCTAGAAGACTCTTGGTGGCCGAAACTTGCAAAGAGAAGAAGGAGGGTTGGGTGGATTCTCGTCTCGGTAGATCGTCGCCCACACGACATCCGAGATAAGAAGAGGAATACGGCATAAGATCGTGAGGTCTATAAGCTATAAAAGGTATAACTAGTTATTAATTTCCACATCATAACTTGTTCATCCTTTTGTTTAGATCTTGAAATACCAAACACAAGAGGCTAGTGATTTTAGGTTTCAGATTTGTGATTCGAATTTGTGTTTCTTTTGTTTTTTGATCTTGTAATTCGATTGTTCTTTTTGGTTAAACCTAGGGTTACTATAAGGTGATTAAATATTAAATTTCTTAGTAAGGCTTTGTCTAGACAATGGTGGATGATCCCAAACCCAAGAAGGCCTAGTGCCTCGCCACGTTTGACCTGGAAGCTGAACTTTGAAATAAATATTTAATCAAATTTGTAACATAGATGGATTTGAATTGATATTGTTAAACATCGTTTGAGATCCAAATCTAAACCTCTAAGTACAAATAAGTTGAATTTGGAATCAATAATGTTAAGTTCTGTTTGCGATTCCAAATTTAATTCTAAAGAACACAATAGGTTGTTAGAAAAGGTTCAGGACTTGTACAAAATTTTTGTACAGGGGAACCGGTACGATATTCTGAGTATCAACCAACAATTGCTATCAGAGTTAGGGTTTGCCTCTGTGTATTTGGTTTTCAGTTTAATTATGCACATGTCATATATATTTTAGGCAGGATAATAGTAGGATATGCTAACTCTGTGGTTGCAGGATCCAACTATTATGACCTAATGTGATTGTGTGTGATTAGACCCTCGGACATGTCGAGGGCATTTTATGTGTGTGAATGATTGTATGTATTAAAATACAGCAGGAGCTGTATTAGTTTTAGGATTTTATATTTTTGTTTCGATCTAGATTACATGTACATTCCCTTGTGGAATATAGGATAGATAAATGTAAAATTCTATTTTTATCGCGGATCGTATCCTTGCGAGATGTGGCGCTATTTGAGGACCAGAGGCGCAGCGGAAAAGGAAGAAAGAATGATGCGGCGACAAGACCCGATTGCGGTGGCTAAAGATGGCAGCAGCTAGGGTTGGCAACACACGGAGGATAGTGATGGAAGAGGCCATAATAGTTGGAAAATTATTTTCCATATTTATTACTTTTATTTGCTGTGATGTGTGCTTGCATGATAAAATCCTCATCTTAAAAAACTAAGTGGGAGAGGGATTAGTAAATAAATTCCACGGTCTCCATTATTGGTTTGTATGTGATGCAATAAACTTGCGTGTTGGCTCTGAGTGCCTCTCTCCACAACGGATGGGTTTGTTTATGGATCACTAGATCAAACTTCCTTAATGGATGGTTATAGGAAATTATTTAGGAGCGTGTGATCTTCTCCAACTGAAGGGGCACAATCCTATTTAATGGACTAAGTATCAAGTAATGGTATACACTTAGACGCATTCAATAGTATCCTCTCCAACGGAGTCACTGCTACTTTTTGCGTGACCAAAGGAAAACCAACTATTAGTTTTATTTGTCATAAAGTTAGGATGACAAATAATAAAATTAATGGGTAAAACCTCCTCTTACAAATGTTTGATTTTGTATACGTCCACACTAATGTGGCATGCAAAATTCACGGTGTTTTAAGATGTTGGTAAATTTAAATAATATTGTTTGAGGAATCAATATTATTCTAAATTTAGAGTCTTGACCAAAACTTATTTTGTGATTCTTAGGATGGCTTTCAACCCACTGGCTATTATACTGAAAGAGAATAAACTTACTGGTCCCAACTGCATAGATTGGAAAAGAAACATGGACATTGTCCTAATTGCTGAAGGCTATAAGTTTGTACTATTAGAGACCTGCCCTGAAGTGCCTAATAGTGATTCTAGTGAAGAGGAGATTGAGTATCATAAGAAATGAGTAAAAGCAGATGAGATGGCGTGGTGTTATATTTTGGCTTCAATGTCAAATGTGTTGCAACATCAGCATCAGGACTTGCCAACTACTTATGATATGATGAACAATCTCAAGGAACTCTTTGGACACCAGAGTTGGACTGCTAGGCAAGAGGCAATGAGAAAATTAATAACAGCCACCATGTCAAAAGGGACACCCATCAGAGATCATATTCTAAAGATGATGACTTACTTGAATGAGATACAAATCTTTGGAGCTGAAATCGATGGGGAAACCTAGGTCGATATTATTCTCCAAACGCTATCCAGAAGTTTTGAGCAGTTCCGCCTGAACTATAATATGAATAAGAGGATATATTCATTGGTAAAACTACTGACAGAACTTCAGGCAGCAGAAGGGTTATTTCGTCATAATTCTCAAATTCACTTTGCTGAAAATGTTTCTACTTCTAAGTCGAAAGGCAAGAAGAAGAACAAGAAACAAGATGGCTCGGCAAAGAAGGTGAATAGATCTCTAGGTACTGGACCGAAAGCTGGAGTAAAGAAGCCAAAAGGTAAGTGCTTTATTTGCAAGCAGACTGGACATTGGAAGGCGGACTGTCCTCGTAGGAGAGAGAACAATAAAGGTATATCTTATTCTCTAGTAGTTGAAACATGTTTAGCGGTATTATCTACAAGCACCTGATGTGTAGATACAGGAGCCACTGATCATGTCTGCAATACATTATAGGGGTTCCAGGAAATCCGGCGACTATATGAGGGAGAGATAACCGTCTACATGGACAATGTTACAAAAGCGGCGGTTGTTCCAGTGGGAGACGTCTACTTATCATTCGATAGGAATAGAACTTTGGTTTTAAGAAATTGACTTTATGTACCAACTTTTAGAAAGAATTTAATTTCAGTTTATAAATTGTTTGTGGATGGATATTTTGTTTCTTTTGATGACAAAGTAGTTATCAAGAAGAATAGAGTTATTATCTATTCTGGTACATTAGTAGTCAATTTGTATACTTTAAATCCAATTTCTCCCACAAAGCAACAAATGAAAATTAATAACACATCTTCTAATTCTAATAGGAGAAAGGAACCTTCGGAAATGAACCAAACATATCTTTGCCATCTAAGGCTTGGTCATATTAACTTAAGTAGGATTCAAAGGCTAATAGCCGATGGACTCTTGGGTTCATTAGTGTTTTGCAACTTGTGAATCCTACCTGGAAGGTAAAATGACCAAGAGACCTTTTAAGGCCAAGGGGTATAGAGCCAAAGATGTGTTAGAATTGGTTCATTCTGATTTGTGTGGTCCTATGTTTATCCAGGCAAGAGGTGGTTTCGAATATTTTGTCACTTTCATAGATGACTATTCGAGATATGGGTACATTTACTTGATGCGCCGCAAGTCTGAATGCTTTGATAAGTTCAAAGAGTATAACACTGATGTGGAGAAACGTCTGTTGGTTAGTCCTAAGAAAATCGTACCGGTTTCACTGTACAAAATTTTTTTGTACAAGTGTTGAACCTTTCCTTAAATAACCTATTGTGTTCTTTAGAAGTTAAATTAGGAATCGCAGACGGAACTTAACATCATTGATTCCAAATTTAACTTATCTGTTCTTAATGGTTTAGATTTAAATCGCAAGCGGAAGTTAACACTATTGATTCAAATCTACCTAAGTTATTAATTGCATAAATATTAATTTTCAAAATTGGCTTCCAGGACTACATGGTGAGGCACATGACCTTCTTGGATATGAGAGCAACCACCACCGCCTAGGCAAAGATTTTTAAGGAAAGCTAATATTTATTTCCTTAAATAACTCTAGGTTAACCAAAAAGAACAATCAAATCACAAATTCGAAAAAGAAGAAAACACAAACTCGAAAAAACTATTTCGAAAACTCTAGAATCATATGTCTCTTGTGTTTGTTGTTTCCATAAATAACTATACAAAGAAAACTAGTATGATGCGGAAAACAATTACTAGTTATACCTTTTTTTGTAAGCAAAAATTCTTGATCTTCTACCGTATTCCTCTTCTAACCTCGGGTATTGTGTGGACAACGATCTTCCGAGACGAGAACCACCAAGCACCTTCTTCTTCCTTCTAGGTTTCGGCCACCACAATTCTCCAAGAGAAGTAGAGTGTAACGACCCAATTTTCCTTACTTTGAGTTCTAAATATCTTTGAAAATGTCTGAAAATACTTTTGAAATATTCTAGGGATTTTTAGGAATTTTTAGAGTATTTTTATGCAATTTTTGGAGTCCGTCTGACATTTTTACCGGGAGGAGGAAGTTTAAAAAAAAAAAAAAACACAAAGTGCAAGAGCTAGGATTCGAACCCAGCTTCTCGGGCCCAAGCAGTAATCGGCCCAACCAACCGAGCTGAGCTCGTTTTATTAACTAAGTGTATGAACAAATATATTTAAGTTATAAGTGGAACCGAATCACCTAGGTTATTAAAGGAGGTTAATTTCTTTCCCGAAACCTAAAAACCCAAACCTCTCTCCCTTCTCACCCACGCGGCGCCGCCTTCTCCTCTCGGGCGAAACCGCAGCCAAGGCTAGGGTTTCCTCCTCTCGACGTCGGCGAGGTGTTTTCCGGCCGGTCTCCACTCGTGGGTGATCATTCCGGCAAGGGGAGCTCGGGAAACACAAGGAAAAAGGTGGAATCGAAGCTCCACCGAAACCCTAAAGCATTTCTCTTCGGTTGTAAGTCTAAGAACCCGAGGTAAGTGCTTCTCACCTGCGGTAGGAGTAGCTCTCGGGTTTTATTTTGTATTTTGTTGTAAGATGTACAACAGTAGCCTTTTATCATAGTATGTGGTTTCGGATTTTGACCTGGATCTAGCAAATTGGTTTAGGTTTTTGGTTTAAATCTGTTGATGTTTTTTAGTGCACGGGCAGAAGTTTTTTGGGGTTTTCCTTGATTACCACAGCATGCTAATTAGATGGATTACCTTACATTTCAAGCATGATTAAGTAGTTAGATTTTTCCTTCAAGTTACAGTATGATTAAGGGTCTGTTAAGATTCAAAATGGGGTAGTTTTTACAACTTGTTGTGGGGAAAACTGTTACTGCCGTGAGCTGATTAAAAGTTGTTCCTTATGACCATGTATTCTTCTTTTAGTGGCTGTGGAATTCTGTTGAATTCGATTTGAACATATCCTGTTACATTTCAGTGATATAGTTGTTTTTTTTTTAAATTATTGTGGAGTTTTTGTTTGAATAGGTACTGGTTAATATTTTTATATCAGTGCCATATAGTTTAGAATCTCTTGTATGCTGAATAAATGAGAGAAGTACAAGTAAAGCAATACTAAGTCACAATCTGATCCTAAATTTCAGAATTTAGAATCAAAGCACACTAAGTGCTTAAATAAATGCCAAGGCATTTTATTAGAAGAAGTATTTAAAGAAGGATATAAAGAAAAGTATTTTACTTTTAAAGGGCATGTACCGGACACAAGGTCCAAGGGATGGGCTCCAAGTTGCCCCTAGACATAAGGTCTAGAAGAGTCTTAATGGTTTTGGGATTAGCTACCTCAATTCTCATTAAGAAAGGCGCGCAAAGTGGTACAATGCCGGGCCCAAGTAAAGTTGAATATTATTTTAAAGTATAAAAGTATTAATTTGGAAACAAACAGAACAAGTTCTTTTATCTAAGTTGCAAATGCTAGCAAGTTAAATGGTTGTTTCCTTTAGAGATGCATGATGTAGTTCTATATTGCTATTTTCATGTTGAGCATGTACTCCCTGCTTTCTTTAATGCTTATGCATTCCTTATCGGATTTTGTGAGTAGAAAGCACTTACTAAGCTTTTAGCTTATAGATACTACTTTTTCCTCCTACTGCAGATATAGATAAAAATAAAGGAAAGGCTAAAGTGGTATAGAAGAAGGCGACAAGGAGACGTTGGTGGTGTGTGTGTGGTGGCGGATATGGAAACTTGGGACCTTGCTAGAAGAGTTTAGAAATCATATTTGTTGGGGTTTATGTTCTGTTAAAGTAGAATTTATTTTGCAATGCTAAGGATTGTTTTAGATTGCTTCTTTTAAATGTTAGAACAATTAATTGGAGTTTGTTGTAGAGTAGTTTCCTGGCATTTCTAGTTTCGTCATCTTCCTGTCAGTTAGTTGGATTAACTGTTAAAGCTGAGAACATGTTCTTTTTCCTTATTCTGGAATAGTTTTCAAGTTGAGTAGTGAGTTTTGCTTCAATGGAAAACTGCCGCAAGATTTATTTAACTCTTTCTGCTGTAGAGAAAATAATTCAATTGCAGTAAATAGTATACTTGGATAGCTAAACTGTGGTATGAGAGTTTATTTCTCCTAAGAATTGGCAGTTTTCTATGCTCAGTATTCTTTTGTTACTGCTGGAATTTTAATCTGCCATGAGTTCAGTTAAGGTTTCACTGTTGTTGAGTTAATGTTTCCTTGTTAATGCCTGTGGTTACTATGCTCAGTATTCTTCGTTTCCTATTATTGACCTGTGCTCAGTATCAATATTCTTCGTTTCACTGTTATTGGCAGTTAATGTTTCCATGAGTTCTTTTGTTTCTTTGTTAATGTTTCCTATGCTCAGTATTCTTCGTTTGTTGATACCTGTGGTGATGAATGCAGCATGACAAGGGTCTTGCTGATTTTGGGAATTTTTCTTGGTAACTGCTTTGCATGCTAGTATTGTTATATGAGTTTTTGTCTTATGGAAGCATTGCATGTGATGTTCGGTTGTATGAAACTGATGAACAGTAGTTTTAATTGGTAGAATGAATAACTATATTCTGTTAATGAATGCAAGTAAAAAAAAAAGTATCAAGAAATTATATGCTGCTATTTAGAGGCATGTTCTGATATGTTTTCAATAGTTTGAAGTATCTCTAGTATTAGAGTAAGTAGTACCAGTTATGTGTAGTTAGCAGAATCAGTAGCGGTCACCCTCAGAGTAGTAGTAAGGAGGGTGGTCGTTACATAGAGATCCGGCCACCACCACCAAGCTCCAAGGGATGCAAGAAACAAAACCTCCTTTCTCTCCTTCTTCTCCTAGCTAGAACCGGCCACCATCAAGAGCTCCAAGAGGGGTTGCCGCCGGCCACAAGAAGAAGAGAAGAGGGAGAAGCTAGGGCCGACCACCAAGGAGGAAAAGAGAGGAGAAGAATAATAGAGTCGTTCACCATTAAAGCACCTCTACCCCCTCTTTTATAATCCTTGGTTTTAGCAAATAAGGAAATTTTAATAAAACTTTCTTAATTCTTTTGCCATGAAAAAGAAAAATTATTTTAATTAAAAATAATTTTCTTCTTTTAATAATAATGGTCGACCACCACAAGCTATAAAAAAGGAGAGTTTTAATTAATTAAAACTTCCAAATTTGTCTCTAGAAATTTATAAAAATTTCTTCAATAATTTTAATCCCTTCATGATTGGTTAGTAAAAAGGAAATTTTATAAATTAAAATCTTTCTTTAAAACATGTGGAAAGAAAGTTATCTCTAAAAAGTAAAATCTCTTTTAATTTACAAATAAGGAAAGATATCAAATCTTTTCTTAATCTTTTGTAGAAACTTATAAAAGAGAATATTTAATTTTTAAACTCTCTTTTAAATCATGAACATGGTTAAAAAGGAAAGTTTTCTCAAAATTAAAATCTACCTTTCAATCTACAAATAAGGAAAGATTTCAAATCTTTTCTTAATCTTTTGTAGAAAGTTATAAAAGGAAAGATTTAAATTTTAAACTCTCTTTTAAAAACATGATATCCACATAAGAAATAATTTTAACAAAAATCCCTTTTTAATATGATGTGGCTGGCCACCTAAGCTTGGGCTCCAAGCTATTGGCTGACCACCTTAAGGCTCAACCTTTAGGCTTGGCCGGCCCTAAGCTTGAGCTTCAAACTTGGCTTGGCCGACCCTATTGGTTGGGTAAGAAGGTAGGTATGTGGTGGGTATAAATCTCTATATACAAGAGGCTATGATAGGGACCGAGAGGAGGAATTGGTTTTGGTCTCCCAATGAAATTAAGCATTCCCGTGTTCGCCACGAACACATAACTTAATTTCATCAATAATAATTCATTCCACTAAAGAACAATTATTGAATTACCGCACCAATCCCAAATTATATTTTGGGCTCCTTCTTATTATGAGTGTGTTAGTCTCCATGTGTTTAAGATAATGAATGTCCACTAATTAAATGAGTTACTGACAACTCACTTAATTAATATCTTAGTCCAAGAGTAGTACCACTCAACCTTATCGTCATGTCGGACTAAGTCCACCTGCAGGGTTTAACATGACAATCCTTACGAGCTCCTCTTGGGGTCATTCTCAACCTAGATTATTAGGACACAGATTCCTTCTATAATCAACAACACACACTATAAGTGATATCATTTCCCAACTTATGGGGCTTATTGATTTATCGAACTAAATCTCACCCATTGATAAATTAAAGAAATAAATATCAAATATATGTGCTTGTTATTATATTAGGATTAAGAGCACACACTTCCATAATAACTAAGGTCTAGTTCTTTTATCAAGTCAGTATAAAAAGAACTTACCTAAAATGGTCCTACTCAATACACTTAGAGTGTACTAGTATAATTTATTAGTCAAGATAAACTAATACCTAATTACACTATGACTATTCCAATGGTCTGTTCCTTTCCATCTTAGTCGTGAGCAACTGTTTATAATTTATAAAGAACTGATACCATGATCTTCTGTGTGTGACACCACACACCATATTATCTACAATATAAATTAATTGAACAACTACATTTATCATAAATGTAGATATTTGACCAATGTGATTCTTATTTCTAGATAAATGTTTATAACAAAAGCTAGGCTTTTAGTATACACTCTAACAATCTCCCACTTATACTAAAAGACTAAGCTGCCATATCTGCTACCATACATCTGATTCCCAATCCTTCAACATGCCCATAAAAAGCTCTTGCCTTAAGGGCCTTAGTGAAAAGATTTATAGGTCATCATATGATGCAATCTAGGCGGCAACAACTTCTTATCATTTATACGATTTCTCGTATTGGGTGGTACTTACGCTCTATTGTGTTTACTTGCCTTATGGACTTATGGTTTCTTCGAGTTTGCTACTGCACCAAATTATTTTGGGCAAACCAGAAATTATATTTAAGTCTATCTTGAAGTATCTGAGCCATACATCTTCTATGGCTACCTCAGAGGCTGTCATATACTCAGCTTCTATGGTGGAGTTCAAAAAAGCACCTATGCTTATCACTCTTCCATAGTTATGACTTTACCTCCTAAAGTAAACACAAAACTATGAGGTTGACTTACTATTGTCCCTTTCCGATTGGATGTTAAAATCCATGTAACCCACAGGGACCAAATTATCTGCCTTGTAAGCTAGCATATAATCTCTAATGTCTCTAAGGTACTTCAATATATGCTTTACCATAGACAAATGTCCTTGTCCAGAGTTACTTTGATATTTGCTAACCATGCCCACGGTAAAACTGATATCTCGTCTCGTACACAGCATTGCATACATTAGACTTCCTACAGTCGAAGCATAAGGAACTGCCTTCATGTTCTTTATTTCCTTTGATGTCTTCTGAGACATCTCTTTAGATAAAGCTACTCCATGCCTAAAAGGTAAGAAACCTTTCTTGGAGTTTTGCATACTTAAAACGAGCAAGGATTGTTTCGATATATGAAGCTTGGGATAAGTAAAATATATTCTTTTATTGTGATCCCTTTGATCCCATGAATATATGCATTCTCCCAAGTCCTTCATATCGAATTGTTTGGACAACCATACCCTTACTTCTGACAACACTTTGATATTGTTTCCAACTACCAAAAATGTTATCTACGTATAGTACAAGAAATACCACTACGTTTCCATCACACTCTTTGTATACACAAAACTTATTCGATTATAAAATAAATCTATAGGTCTGGATTACTTTATTAAACCGAATGTACCAAGACCTTGAAGCTTTACTTCAGTCCATAGACTGTTTGAGCTTACACACAAGATGCTCTTTGCTCTTTGCAATGAACCCTTCTGGTTGCTTTATATGGATGTTATCTTCAAGACTTCCATTAAGGAAAGCTGTCTTGACATCCACTTGCCAAATCTCATAATCCATATGAGCAACAATAGATAAAGGAATTCGGATAGACTTTAAGCATGGCTACCGGTAAAAGGTTTCCCTTTTTCAACAAGCCTTGCTTTGAAAGTATACACCTTCTTGTCTTTCCTTCCTTTTCTATTGTAGAGCTAATGGCTTTTACACCATTTGGTGATTTTTCAAGTTCCCAGACTTTATTAGAATACATATATTCTAATTCTTTATTCATTGCTCTTTGCCAAGATGTTGCAACTTTATCTTGGAGCGCTTCGTCGTATGTCCAGGGATCAGGTTCATGCCCACCAGGGATCAAATCCAAAGACTCTCCCTAACAACCCTCCCACTACGACGAGACACTTTCTGTAATTATGTATCATTTGTGATACGTGTTGCAGTTTCTTGTGATATTTCATCTTGTACAGTTAGTACTAGGTTAGACGTGTCCTTTAATTTCCTTAAAACAATTTTTACTCATGGGCTTATGGTTCATAGTCCTTTTCTAAAATCAGGTATTGGTTCCAACAATGACCTTCCGATTTTAAGGACTATAATCCTCTTTTCGTTTTTCTAGGATGACTCTCAAACAAGTGAACTCATGTCCAACTTATCAGTGTCTCTCACGTGCTAAACCACCCAAATCCAAATATGCTTTAGACTAGGCTTATGCCCATTCTGCAATTCTGTGGGAGTAGAGAGTTCTGACTTTAGAAGGTATTATGTTCACTTCCGTTTCCAGTGTATATCCTTAAAACGAATTTGGTAATTTTTCTGAATAACTCATCATCGATCTAATTATTCCATAAGAGCCTTCTACCTTCTTTCTACTACACCATTCTGTTAGGGTGTACCAGGTGCAGTTAGTTGAGATTGAATCCCGACTTCTGATAAGTGACTCCTAAATTCTCCCAAGAGGTACTCGCCACTACGATCTTACCATAGTGACTTGATAATTTTACTTTGACGTTTCTCCGTATCAGCCTTGTACTCTTTGAACTAATCAAAGCACTTAGACTTACGGTGTATCAAGTAAATCTATTTGTGTCTCGAATAGTTGTCTATAAAATAGACGAAATATTTGAAACTACCTCTTGTCTGGATAGTCATAGGACCACACAAATCAGAATGAACCAATTCCAATGTATCTTTTGCTCCATACCCCTTATACTTAAAAGCTTCTCGGTTATTTTTCCTTCCAAGTAAGACTCGCAGGTTGGAAAGATTTCCACTACCAATGAACCCAAAATTTCATCAACTACCAATGAATCCTACTCAAGTTAATATAACCTAGCCTTAGATGCCAAAGATATAATTGGTTCATTTCCGAAGGTTGCTTTCTCTTAAAGTTAGAAGATGTGTTATTTATTTCCATTTATTGCATCGTGGGAGTTATTGGATTTATAAATTGTCAACCAACATACCAGAACAGATATCTTTCCTATTTTCTTGATAACAAGTTTGTTATCAAAATAGATAGAATATCTATTCTTTGATAGTTTAGAAATCGAAATCAAATTCTTTCTAAACTTGGTACGTAAAGATAATTTCTTAAAATTCATATTTTATTCCTATCAGAGGATAAGCATCTCCCACTGCAACAACTACCACTTTTGCAGTAGTGCCCATGTAGACGGTGACTTCCCCTTCATATAGTTACCGGGTTTCCTGGAACCTATGCAATAAATTGCAGACATGATTAGTGGCTTCCCGTATCTACACACCAGGTACCGGCAGATAACATCACTAATCATATATTAACTAATGAATGAAATACACCTATTTTGTTCTTAGTTCTAAGAGGACAGTCTACCTTAATGTCCAAGTCCTATTTCCAATCAATACAATTGGGACTATTAAGTCTATTCTATAGTATAACAACTAGGGGATTGACAAACATTTTAAATCCTAAGAATCACAAAAATATTTGGTCAAGACCAACACCTTAAAATCCCCATGAATTTTGTATGTCACGATAGTGTGGACGTATACAAAATCAAAGAGGAGATTTTATCCATTAATTTTATTATCTCGTCATCCTAACTTTATGACAAATAAAATTAATAATTGGTCTATCAAATATTTGGTCAAAAACTTTGAATTTGAAATAATATTGATTCCTCAAAACAATATCATTTAAATTCACCAACACCTCAAAACACCGTGAATTTTGCATGTCACGATAGTGTGGACGTATACAAATTCAAACATTTGTAAGAGGAGGGTTTTACCCATTAATTATCTTGTCAATAAGTCTTTATGACAAATAAAATTACTTCAAACACCGCGAATTTTGTATGTCACGATAGTGTGGACGTATACAAAATCTCAACATTTGTAAGAGGGGGTTTTAATTTTATTTTCTTGTCAACTTATCCTTTTGACAAATTAATAGTTGGTTTTCCTTTGGTCACACAAATAATAGCAGTGACTCCGATGGGGAGGATACTATTAGACGTGCCTAAGTGTATACCATTACTTGACACTAAGTTCATTAAAAAGATTATGCCCCTTTCGATGGGGAAGATCACACGCTCTTGATTAATTTCCTATAGTCATCCAAAATGGAAGTTTGATCTAGTGATCCGCAAACAAGCTCATCCGATATAGAGGAAGGCACTCAGAGCCAACGTGCAAGCTTGTTGCATCACTTACAAACCAGTAATGGAGATCGTGGAATTTATTTAAAATAAATCCCTCTCCCACTTAGTTATTTAAAGTGAGGAATTTTAAACTATCCTAGCATACATCACATGCATACACACACATCACAGTAAATAAAAGCAATAAATATGAAAATTATTTTCCAACTATTATGGTCTTTTCCTGTTACTGTCCTCCATGTGCTCCTAGCCTAGCTGCTGCCATCTTTAGCCACCGCCATCGGGTCGAGTCGTCGCATCCGTCTTGCTTCTTATTCCGCTGCGCCTCTGGTGCTCCAAAAGTACCACGCCTCACAAGAATCCGATCCACGACAAAAATAGAATTTTACATATATCGATCCTATATTCCACGAGGGAATGTACATGTATTCTAGATCGAACAAAAAATAAAATTCTAAAAATAATACAGCACCTGCTGTATTTAATACATACAATCATGCACACAAAATAATGCCCTTGACATGTCCAAGGGTCCAATCACACACAATATCTAAAAGCCATAATAGTTGGAGCCTGCAACCACAAAGTTAGCACATCCTACTATTATCCTGCCTAAATTATGTATGACATGTGCATAACCTAATTTGAAAACCAAACACACAGAGGCAAACCCAAGCTCTGATACCAATTGTTGGTTAGTCCTAAGAAAATCGTACCGGTTCCACTGTACAAAATTTTTTTGTACAAGTGTCGAACCTTTCCTTAAATAACCTATTGTGTTCTTTAGAAGTTAAATTAGGAATCACAGACGGAACTTAACATCATTGATTCCAAATTTAACTTATCTATTCTTAATGGTTTAGATTTGAATTGCAAGCGGAACTTAACACTATTGATTCAAATCTACCTAAGTTATTAATTCCATAAATATTAATTTTCAAAATTGGCTTCCAGGACTGCATGGCGAGGCACATGACCTTCTTGGATATGGGAGCAACCACCACCGCCTAGGCAAAGCCTTTTAAGGAAAGCTAATATTTATTTCCTTAAATAACTCTAGGTTAACCAAAAAGAACAATCAAATCACAAATTTGAAAAAGAAGAAAACACAAACTCGAAAAAACTATTTCGAAAACTCTAGAATCATATGTCTCTTGTGTTTGGTATTTCCATAAATAACTATACAAAGAAAACTAGTATGATGCGGAAAACAATTACTAGTTATACCTTTCTTTGTAAGCAAAAATAACCTCTTGATCTTCTACCGTATTCCTCTTCTAACCTCGGACGTTGTGTGAGCAACGATCTTCTGAGACGAGAACCACCAAGCACCTTCTTCTTCCTTCTAGGTTTTGGCCACCACAATTCTCCAAGAGAAGTAGAGGTCCGGCCACCACCACCACCAAGCTCCAAGGGATGCAAGAAACAAAACTTCCTTTCTCTCCTTCTTCTCCTAGCTAGAACCGGCCACCATCAAGAGCTCCAAGAGGGGTTACCGCCGGCCACAAGAAGAAGAGAAGAGGGAGAAGCTAGGGCCGGCCACCAAGGAGGAAAAGAGAGGAGAAGAATAATAAAGTCGTTCACCATTAAAGCACCTCTACCCCTCTTTTATAATCCTTGGTTTTAAAATAAGGAAATTTTAATAAAAACTTCCTTAATTCTTTTGCCATGAAAAAGAAAAATTATTTTAATTAAAAATAATTTCCTTCTTTTAATAATAATGGTCGGCCACCACAAGCTATAAAAATGGAGAGTTTTAATTAATTAAAACTTCCTAATTTGTCTCCAGAAATTTATAAAAATTTCTCCAATAATTTTAATCCCTTCATGATTGGTTAGTAAAAAGGAAATTTTATAAATTAAAATCTTTCTTTTAAACATGTGGAAAGAAAGTTATCTCTAAAAATTAAAATCTCTTTTAATTTACAAATAAGGAAAGATATCAAATCTTTTCTTAATCTTTTGTATAAACTTATAAAAGAGAATATTTAATTTTTAAACTCTCTTTTAAATCATGAGCATGGTTAAAAAGGAAAGTTTTCTCAAAATTAAAACTACCTTTCAATCTACAAATAAGGAAAGATTTCAAATCTTTTCTTAATCTTTTGTAGAAAGCTATAAAAGGAAATATTTAAATTTTAAACTCTCTTTTAAAAACATGATATCCACATAAGAAATAATTTTAACAAAAATCCCTTTTTAATATGATGTGGTCGGCCACCTAAGCTTGGGCTCCAAGCTATTGGCCGGCCACCTTAAGGCTCAACCTTTAGGCTTGGCCGGCCCTAAGCTTGAGCTTCAAACTTAGCTTGGCCGACCCCTATTGGTTGGGTAAGAAGGTGGATATGTGGTGGGTATAAATCTCTATATACAAGAGGCTACGATAGGGACCGAGAGGAGGAATTAGTTTGAGTCTCCCGATGAAATTAAGCATCCCGTGTTCGCCCCGAACACATAACTTAATTCCATCAAGAATAATTCATTCCACTAAAGAACAATTATTGAACTACTGCACCAATCCCAAATTATATTTTGGGCTCCTTCTTATTATGAGTGTGTTAGTCTCCCTGTGTTTAAGATAATGAATGTCCACTAATTAAATGAGTTACTGACAACTCACTTAATTAATATCTTAGTCCAAGAGTAGTACCACTCAACCTTATCGTCATGTCGGACTAAGTCCACCTGCAGGGTTTAACATGGCAATCCTTATGAGTTCCTCTTGGGGTCATTCTCAACCTAGATTACTAGGACACAGATTCCTTTTATAATCAACAACACACACAATAAGTGATATCATTTCCCAACTTATCGGGCTTATTGATTTATCGAACTAAATTTCACCCATTGATAAATTAAAGAAATAAATATCAAATATATGTGCTTGTTATTATATTAGGATTAAGAGCACACACTTCCATAATAACTAAGGTCTAGTTCTTTTATCAAGTCAGTATAAAAAGAACTTACCTAAAATGGTCCTACTCAATACACTTAGAGTGTACTAGTGTAATTTATTAGTCAAGATAAACTAATACATAATTACACTACGACTATTCCAATAGTTTGTTTCTTTCCATCTTAGTCGTGAGCAACTGTTTATAATTTATAAAGAACTGATAACATGATCTTCTGTGTGTGACACCACACACCATGTTATCTACAATATAAATTAATTGAACAACTACATTTATCATAAATGTAGATATTTGACCAATGTGATTCTTATTTCTAGATAAATGTTTATAACAAAAGCTAGGCTTTTAGTATACACTCTAACAACGTCATGGTAAAATTATCAAGACACTACGGTCTGATCGTTGTGGCGAATACCTCTTTGGAGAGTTTAGGAATTACTTATCAGAGGTCGGGATCCAATTCCAACTGTCTGCATCTGGTACACCCTAACAGAATGATGTGACAGAACGAAGGAATATGATTCTTATGGAAATGGTTAGATCGATGATGAGTTATTCAGAATTACCAAATTCATTTTGGGGATATGCCTAAAAACAGCAGTATACATTCTGAATATGGTACATTCTAAATCAGTACCCTCTACTCCTATCGAATTATAGAATGGGCGTAAGCCTAGTCTGAATCATATCCGGATATAGGCTAGTCCAGCACATGTGCTGAAGGGAGATACTGACAAGTTGGAATCACGTATAGAAGTTTGTCTATTTGTGGGATATCCTAAGGGAACGAAAGGTGGTTTGTTTTATAATCCTAAAAATCACAAGATCATTGTTAGCACTAATGCTCGATTTTTAGAGGAAGATTATGTAATGAACCATAAGCCCATGAGTGAAATTGTTCTAGAAGAAATTAGAGAGGACACGTCTAGTCTAGTACCAACAGTATAAGATGAAATATCACAAGAAACTGCAACACGTATCACAAATGATATACAACCACAAACAGTGTCTCGTCGTAGTGGGAGGGTTGTGAGGCAACCTGAAAGATTCATGTTTTTGGGAGAGTCTTCGGACTTGATCCCTAGTAAACATGAACCTGATCCCCGGACATATGACGAAGCACTCCAAGATAAAGATGCAGTATCTTGGCAAAGAGCGATGAACTCTGAAATAGAATCTATATATTCTAACAAAGTCTAGGATCTTGTAGAACCATCAAATAGTGTAAAAACTATTGGATGTAAGTGGATCTATAAAAGGAAAAGAGGGACAGATGGGAAGGTGGAAACCTTCAAAGAAAGACTTGTTGCGAAAGGGTACACTTAGAAAGAGTGAATCAATTATGAGGAAACTTTTTCGCCAGTAGTCATGCTTAAGTCTATCCGGATTCTTTTATCTATTACTGCTCATATGGATTTTGAGATTTGGAAAATGGATGTCAAGATAGCTTTCCTTAACGGAAGTCTTGAAGAAAACATCCATATGAAGCAACGGTTCATTGAAAAAGGCAAAGAGCATCTAGTGTGCAAGCTAAATCGGTTTATTTATGGACTGAAGCAAACTTCAAGGTCTTGGAACATCCGATTTAATGAAGTAATCCAGTCATATGGATTTATTCAGTGTCCGGATGAGTCTTGTGTACACAAGAAGTGTGATGGAAACGTGGTGGTATTTATTATACTATACGTAGATGACATTTTGTTAGTTGGAAACAATATCAAAGTGTTGTCGGAAGTAAGGGTATGGTTGTCCAAACAATTCGATATGAAGGACTTAGGAGAATACACACATATTCTTGGGATCAAAGTAATAAGGGATCGCAAGAAAATGATGTTGTGCTTATCTCAAGCTTCATATATCGATACAATCCTTACTCATTTTAGCATGCAAGATTCCTAGAAAGGTTTTCTACCTTCCAGGCATGGAGTAGCTTTATCTAAAGAGATGTCTCCAAAGACATCAAAGGAGATAGAGGACATGAATGCAGTTCCTTATGCTTCGGCTGTTGGAAGCCAAATGTATGCAATGTTGTGTACGAGACTGGATATCTGTTTTACCGTGGGCATGGTTAGCATATATCAAAGTAACCCTAGACAATGACACTAGAGTGCTGTAAAACATATATTAAAGTACTTGAGAAGGACTAGAGATTATATGCTAGTTTACCAGTCAGATGATTTGCTCCCTGTGGATTACACGGATTCTGACTTCCAATCAGATAGGGACAATAGTAAGTTTACATTAGGCTATGTGTTTACTTTAGGAGGTGGAGCCATTGCATAGAGGAGTGTTAAGTAGAAATGCGTTTCAGACTCAACCATGGAAGCTGAGTATGTGGCAGCCTCCAAGGCAGCCAAAGAAGCTGTATGACTCAGGAACTTCTTGATGGATTTAGATGTGATTCCTGGTTTTCCCAAAATCATCACAATTTATTGTGATAATAGCAGTGCAGTAGCAAACTCGAAGGAATCATGAGCCCATAAGGCAAGTAAACACATAGAGAACAAGCACCATCTGATACGAGACATCGTGAAGCGAGGAGAAGTTGTTGTCTCCAAGATTGCATCAGCAGATAACCTGGCAGATCCTTTCACTAAGGCCCTTCCGGCGAAAGCTTTTGATCGACATGTTGAAGGAATGAGAATCAGATGTATGATAGCTTTTATGACAACATAGTCTTTTAGTATAAGTGGGAGATTGTTAGAGTATATACTAAAAGCCTAGCTTTTGTAAACATTTATTTTTGAAATAAAATAATCACATTGGTCAAAAGTCTACATTTATATGCTAAGTGTAGTTGTTCAATTAATTTATATTGTAGATAACATGGTGTGTGGTGTCACACACAGAAGATCATGTTATCAGTTCCTTATAAATTATAAACAGTAGCTCACAACTAAGATGGATAGGAACAAATCATTGGAATAGTCGTAGTGTAATTTGGTATTAGTTTATCTTGACTATAAAATTATACTAGTACACTATGAGTGTATTGAGCAGGACAATTTGAGGTAGTTTATTTTTATACTGACTAAATAAAAGAACAAGACCTTTGTTATTATGGAAGTGTGTGCTCTTAATCCGAATATAATAACAAGCACATATACTTAATATTTATTTATTTAATTTATCAAAGGGTGTGATTTAGTTTGATAAATCAATAGGCCCGATAAGTTGAGAAATAATATTATTTATAGTGTGTGTTGTTGATTATAGAAGGAAACTGTGTCCTAGGAATCTAGATTGATGATGTCCCCCAAGAGGAGCTCATAAGGATTGTCATGTAAACCCTGCAGGTAGACTTAGTCTGACATGACGATAAGGTTGAGTGGTACTACTCTTGGAGCTAGATATTAATTAAAGTGAGTTGTCAGTAACTCATTTAATTAGTAGACATTAAATATCTTAAACACAGGGAGACACACTCATGATAAAAAGGAGCCCATATAGTAATATGAGATTGGTGCGGTAGTTCAATAATAACTCTTTAGTAGAATGAGTTATTATTGATGAGCTCGAGTTGGGTGTTCGGGATGAACACAAGAAGCTCAAGTTCATCGGGAGACCAAAACCAATTTCTCCTCTCGGCCCCTGTCGTAGCTGTTGGTGCAACCTTAGGTCAAGGTTGACCTGGTTGACCCGACTCGAGGTGACTTGACTCGAGTTGTATTTTGATGTTTGACTTGGGAAGATTGTCGGTGCAACCTTAGGTCAAGGTTGACCTAGTTGAGTTGCATGTTGATGTTTGACACTCGTGAGAGAGTTCTATTCTTGATATGGGACAAGAATAGATGTTTGGGAGATTATTGGTACAACCGTAAGTCAAGGTTGACTTGGTTGACCTGATTCGGGAAAAAGTCCAAGTATGGAGACTTGGCAACGGGAAAAGTCCAAGTATGGAGACTTGGCACTGGAAAAGTCCAAACAGGGAGTTTGGCACGGGGAAAAGTCCTGGTGAGTGAAGCCAGGCAGTCGAAAAGTCCTGGTGAGTAAAGTCAGGCAGTGGGGAAGTCCTAACTGGGATGTTAGGCAGTTGGAAAGTCCTGGTGAGTGAAGCCAGGCAGTGAGAAAGTCCTAACTGGGATGTTAGGCAGTGTGGAAAGTCCTGGTGAGTGAAGCCAGGCAGTGAGAAAGTCCTAACTGGGATGTTAGGCAGTGTGGAAAGTCCTGGTGAGTGAAGCCAGGCAGTCGGGAAATCCTGGTGAGTGAAGCCAGGTGAAAATCCTAGTGAGTGAAGCTAGGTGAAAGTGAAAGTCCTGGTGAGTGAAGCCAGGCAGTGGGAAAAGTCCTGGTGAGTGAAGCCAGGTGAAAACCCTAGTGAGTGAAGCTAGGTGAAAGTCCTGGTGAGTGAAGCTGGGCAAGGGAAAATCCAGATGGATCAAGGGTGATCGGACATCTGGTGTTGAGAAGGTCAAGTAGGTCAAGGGAGTGACCGGATACTTGACACGAAGAGAAAAATCTAAGTGGGTCAAAGGGATTGACCGGACACTTAGCGGGGAGTGCTAGCAGGTCAAGGGAGTGACCAGATGCTAGGGATAATATACCAACAGGTCAAGGGTGACCGGATGTTGGTGCGGAAGCCTTAGGTTTAGGGCTGAGAAGTTTGGATCGGTCTGGTGACCGATCCAGTGATACTGCGTTGCCTGACGGTGCAGTGACGTCGAGAATCGAATCGATGGCTCGCGATTGTAATCTGATCGATGCGAGACCGATCGAGGCAACGCAACCTCGCAGAAAGCCGTGGATCGGTGGCGGCCGATCCACCCTCTTTGATCGGTGGCGGACCGATCGGGCATAGATCGATGGTGAGGCGGCACTGATCGGATCTATGGACCGATCGGGAGGTTCCGATCGGTCCGCCCGATCGAGACGCCGATCAGACGAGGACGGCTTTGATCGGTTCGTGGACCGATCAGAGGTTCCTGATCGGTCCATGGACCGATCAGAATCTAGCCGTTGCGACGCAGCGGCTAGTTCTCTCTTCTTCTTGGCGGTATAAAAGAGCTCTGGCTTCGTTGTTGCGGCCGCTTCGATTAGAACTTACATTCTTGTGCTCTGGAAACGCTCTTACCGCTATCGAGCTTTCTTTGAGCTCCTCATGCTGAAGCTCTGCGTGAGTTTCCTGCTAGTTTTCTAGCTGAGTTTGGATCCTAGAAGCTGTTGTTTCATCTGGGTTCCAATCGATAACAAGAGGCAAGCAAGTGTTTTTACATTCCTGTTGTTCTTATGTTCTTGTTCTTCTTGTACTCCTTATTGTTGTTGCAAAGATTGTGGTGAGGTTTCTCCACCCAGAAGGAGTATATTGTATTAGCCGGTTTTCCGGGGATTCATCCACCGACGGATTGATTGGGTTCGTCCACCTTACGGACACGCCGAGGAGTAGGAGCATCATCTCCGAACCTCGTACATCGCTGTGTTAAGGTTTGATATTCTTCCTTTCGTTTCTAGTTTATTTTTCCGCTGCGCTAACGAATTGTAGGAAGAAATAAGCGATTTGGGGCGGCTATTCACACCCCCCCTCTCTAGCCGTACAAAGGATCCTAACAAGTGGTATCAGAGCGAGGTCGCTCTTCGCCGAATTAACACCCGAGGGAGCATGAGCTAGAGAATGGATCTATTCGGAGAAGATGTCACGATTCCACCTTTCTACAATCGCGACGACTTCGCGTTTTGGAAGGTAAGAATGAAATATTTTCTTATGACTAATCTTGAGAATTGGAGGTGTGTGCAAGTAGGTTTCACTCCTCCGGAGGATGAAGAAGGAAAACCTCTCAAGAAGAAGGGGTGGACGAAGGAGCAAATCCACCAATCAACCATCAACGATGAGGTAACGAAAATCATTGAATTTTCTTTACCTAATGATGTTTTGTGTAGGATAGGTGGATATAACGATGCCAAGGAGTTGTGGAATAACTTGGCAAAGCTCCATGAGGAGAACTCCACTTCAAGTCATGAAGAGGAGTCAAGTGAGCCAAGGAGCTCATTTCATGGAGGAATGGACTTAGAAGTTGAGGGTCACCCAACATCTAAGGAAGAAGAGGAGGAGAGTTCTTCTTCAAGAATGGAGCAAGAGGAAGAAGCTTCTACCTCCGGAAGGGATGAAGATGAGAGCATTCATCCATCCTCAACCCTAGGTAACTCAAGCATCTCAATTTCAAATAAATTACACATAATGTTCTTTGAGTGTAGGGAGTATGGACATTACAAGAGTAAGTGTCCAAAGAGGGTTAGAAAGACTCCACCGGCGCCAAAGGTCAAGGAAGCCGGAGTCCCAACACGCAAGGGCAAGGAGCACGTGGTGTGCTTCCAATGCAAGCGAAGGGGACACTATAGGAGCCATTGTCCGAGGGGGAGGCAACCTCACAAGGGCAAGAGACCGGGCACATCGATAGGGGGAGCTAAGGCAAACCCTAAGGTAACCTCTAAGGTTCATTTTTGCAATTCTAATAAAATACATGCTAGGAATTTTATTGCACTTGTCGATAATAACAAGCATGATAACCTTAGGAATCAATACATGTGCTTAGGAGCTAAACATGTGAGCCTAGATAAGGATAATTCTAGAAAGGCTAACCCTAGGATCAACCCATCTAAGGCTAAGGATAACCTAGGTAGGAATCCTAAATCAACTAGACATATGCCTAGGAATACCTCAAGGAAGAGTGACAAATTAACACTTGAGGTATTAGAGAGGGAAAATCAAGTCTTGAGGTCAAGACTTGATAATTTAGAAAAGGCTCTTAAAAACATGGAGAAGTCATCTCTAGGGTTTAAGAGTCAAAAACCCAAGTCCAAGGACAAGAAAGGTTTGGGTCACAAACCTAAGTCCCAAGTGGTCAAGCCCACTTATCATAGTGTTCCATTCGATTATGGAACAAAACCTAGGGCTAGGAAGACCACCACCAAGGTCACAAGGGGAGTCACCCCTAGAGTTGATCTTGATGAGTCCCAAATGACCAAGGCTTCAAAGCCTAAGAGGGTCATTAGGAGGGTTGCTAGGGAAGTCATCCCTAGTGAATATTTAGTGAACCCAATGAGCTCACATAGATATTGGGTTCCTAGGAGCATCTTCTCTACCCCATAAATGGGTTAGAGAGTGTCAACTCCAATTAGAAGGGTAGTTAACCCAACTTTGAGGAAATTGACACTCAAGAAGCATTTTCAAGGTTTTGATAACCTTTGAAAATGAAAAAGAATTATTATTTACTCCTTGAAGAGTAAATTGTGCCATATTTGAAAAATATCGATTTTAATCTTATTTGGCACAATTTAAGAAACCCTAGAGAAATACCATAATTGGGATTTTGGTTTTCTCTTAGGGATATATGTGCAATCTAGGGTTAGATTTTAAGTTAGCTAAGGCTAAGGATACTTAGATAGGGAATTTAGGTATTTTATTTATGCTAACTTGCCATGATTGGTTGCCATATGTCATGCCATGACATCATATTTATTTTATTATCATTTGAAATGTCATGATAATGCTTAGGCTAGTTCATATGTCATGCTTTATTCAAGTTTTCAAACTTTATGCCATGACATCATGACATTGGCACATGTTTTTACTTATGATATCATTATATGCCATGTCATCATCTCTTGCATTATAATCAATGAAATTGATTTAAGGACAAACATATAATTTGATATTGAGATCAAATTGGTGTTTAGAAAATGCATGAGAACTTAGCCTAAGTTGACCTTAATCCATATCTCACATCAAATTGACTTGAATGTGGTTTGATACACCTTAGATGTGTGTGAGATATTAGGATCATGAGTTAGGATCAAGGTGCATAGTCCTTGTACCTAGATGACCCTAATTCAAGAAATTAAGGATCATAGGGAAAGCTTGTGTACAAGTCATGTACATCTAGCCCTAAGATTATGGTCCTAAATTCAAATGGTTTTAAAAGCATTTTAAAATTGATTTGAAAAACCTTGATGAAGCTTTCCTAGTGTTAGCATTCATCATTGAACATTCTGATACAAAGTTGAGTTAAACTTGAACTATTTCAAAGTTTTTGAACTTTGTATCAAGATTGAAAAATGGAAGTTATTTTCATAGAAAACTATTTTTCCATGATAGTATATGTTATGAGGAATGTATCCTCAAAATTTCACAATTTTTCGAATTTTCTGGAATTTTCTAGGAGTTTCGAATTTCGGAAGGAAATTTGAAATCGCTATCGAGTCGGATCGGTGCGGGGACCGATCCGAGTAATCTGATCGGTGCGTGGACCGATCCGATTGCATGGATCGGTCGGGCCGATCGATAAACGAGGCGTGGTGCTATTCGGTGAAGGCTGATCGATGCAGGGGACCGATCGGGCGTCAATTTCGATTTTCACGTTGTTATCGAAATTTCAGTTATGGAAGTGGTGTTTTTGGATTTCTAAAGGTTTGGAACTCTCAAAGATATTGTTGGTGCAATGGTCAAGGGGAAGTGGACCTTTAGGGGGAGTTTTACCTAATTGTCAAAGGGAGTTGACTTTTAGGGGGAGTTTTTACTCCTTAAGACTTTTAAGGATTAGTGATATGGGATTATCACTAAGTTGATTGTTGAGTTTAGTATCAAGGGGAAATTAAGAGTTTCAATGAAAGGTATGGGACTTTCATTAGGAAGAAACTCTTGACCTTGATACTCTCCTTTTCTTTTGATGTGTGTCAAAAAGGGGAGAGTGTTCATTGGAGAATTATTGGAGAACCCAAGTTAGGTTATCGGGTTAACCTAAGCTAGGGGAAGAATGTCAAGGAATGTTCGAGGAAGAACATTGGAATTCTTTTTGATGTATGTCAAAAAGGGGGAGAATTATTGGAGAACCCAAGTTAGGTTATCGGGTTAACCTAAGGGGAGAATGTCCAGAGAATGTTCAAGGAAAGAACATTGGACATTGGAAGATGGTTGGAAAACCTAAGTTAGGTTATCGGGTTAACCTAACTTGATTATGGGTTTTGTCAAACATCAAAAAGGAGGAGATTGTTGGTGCAACCTTAGGTCAAGGTTGACCTGGTTGACCCGACTCGAGGTGACTTGACTCGAGTTGTATTTTGATGTTTGACTTGGGAAGATTGTCGGTGCAACCTTAGGTCAAGGTTGACCTAGTTGAGTTGCATGTTGATGTTTGACACTCGTGAGAGAGTTCTATTCTTGATATGGGACAAGAATAGATGTTTGGGAGATTATTGGTACAACCGTAAGTCAAGGTTGACTTGGTTGACCTGATTCGGGAAAAAGTCCAAGTATGGAGACTTGGCAACGGGAAAAGTCCAAGTATGGAGACTTGGCACTGGAAAAGTCCAAACAGGGAGTTTGGCACGGGGAAAAGTCCTGGTGAGTGAAGCCAGGCAGTCGGAAAGTCCTGGTGAGTAAAGCCAGGCAGTGGGGAAGTCCTAACTGGGATGTTAGGCAGTTGGAAAGTCCTGGTGAGTGAAGCCAGGCAGTGAGAAAGTCCTAACTGGGATGTTAGGCAGTGTGGAAAGTCCTGGTGAGTGAAGCCAGGCAGTGAGAAAGTCCTAACTGGGATGTTAGGCAGTGTGGAAAGTCCTGGTGAGTGAAGCCAGGCAGTCGGGAAATCCTGGTGAGTGAAGCCAGGTGAAAATCCTAGTGAGTGAAGCTAGGTGAAAGTGAAAGTCCTGGTGAGTGAAGCCAGGCAGTGGGAAAAGTCCTGGTGAGTGAAGCCAGGTGAAAACCCTAGTGAGTGAAGCTAGGTGAAAGTCCTGGTGAGTGAAGCCGGGCAAGGGAAAATCCAGATGGATCAAGGGTGATCGGACATCTGGTGTTGAGAAGGTCAAGTAGGTCAAGGGAGTGACCGGATACTTGACACGAAGAGAAAAATCTAAGTGGGTCAAAGGGATTGACCGGACACTTAGCGGGGAGTGCTAGCAGGTCAAGGGAGTGACCAGATGCTAGGGATAATATACCAACAGGTCAAGGGTGACCGGATGTTGGTGCGGAAGCCTTAGGTTTAGGGCTGAGAAGTTTGGATCGGTCTGGTGACCGATCCAATGATACTGCGTTTGCCCTGATCGGTCTGGTGACCGATCAGATCGGTCGCTGGACCGATCAGCATCAATCTGACCGGTCCCGAGACCGGTCAGTATCGAGACAGAAGCATTCGCAGCATGCTACTGAGTTCTCACTTGATCGGTCGGCGGACCGATCAGTAACAACACGATGCTACTGAGTGTTACGATCGGTCCGTGGACCGATCAGGGGTCTATGGACCGATCAGGAGACGCCGATCAGACGAGGGACCGAAGCCTGATCGGTCTGTGGACCGATCAGGAATCTAGCCGTTGCGACGCAACGGCTAGTTCTCTGCTCTTCTTCTTCGCAGGTATAAAAGAGAGCTACAGGGCTTCGTTGTTGCGGCTGCTTCCTGATTAGAACTTCTGTTCTTGTGCTCTAGAGATTTTGCTCTTACCTGCTATCAGAGCTTTGCTGAGCTCCTCGCTGCTGAAGCTCTGCGTGAGTTTCCTGCTGGTTTTCTAGCTGAGTTTGGATCCTAGAAGCTGTTGTTTCATCTGGGCTCCAATCGATAACAAGAGGCAAGCAAGTGTTTTTACATTCCTGTTGTTCTTGTGTTCTTGTTCTTCTTGTACTCCTTATTGCTGTTGCAAAGATTGTGGTGAGGTTTCTCCACCCAGAAGGAGTATATTGTATTAGCCGGTTTTCCGGGGATTCATCCACCGACGGATTGATTGGGTTCGTCCACCTTACGGACACGCCGAGGAGTAGGAGTATCATCTCCGAACCTCGTACATCGCTGTGTTAAGGATTGATATTCTTCCTTTCGTTTCTAGTTTATTTTTCCGCTGCGCTAACGAATTGTAGGAAGAAACAAGCGATTTGGGGCGGCTATTCACACCCCCCCTCTCTAGCCGTACAAAGGATCCTAACAGTAGCCTCTTATTTATAAAGTCTTATACCCACCTATACCCAACTTCTTAACCACTTTAAGGTGGCCAGCCAAGCCTTCCTTGGAGCCCAAGCTAGGGCCGGCCAAACCAAAGCATGATGGGTCAAGTTGTGGTCGGCCCTAGCTTGAACCCAAGCTTAGGTGGCCGACCAAAATAAAATAAAAGGGGAGTTTAAATTTAAATATTTCCTAATGTGGAAGACATGATTTTAAAAGAGAGTTTTAAAATTAAATCTTTCCTTTTATAGATTTCTACAAAGGGTTAAGGAAAAAGTTTGATATCTTTCCTTATTTGTAGTTTAAAGGAAGATTTTAATTTTTGATAAAACTTTCCTTTTTGTAATCATCCACATGTTTTAAAAGAGAGATTTTAATTTATAAAACTTTCATTTTATAACCAACCATGAAGAGAATTTTAAAAGAGAAATTTTTTATTTTAAAAATTTTCGGAAATAAATTAGGAAGTTTTAATTTTTGTTTAAGACTTTCCTTATTTGGAGGGCAATGAGGTGGTTGGCCATTAAGGGTTTAAAAGGAAATTTTTAATTAAATTTTCCTTCTTAAACATTGGCAAGGAATATAAGGAAATTTTATTTATTAAACTTTCCTTATTTGCCAAGACCAAGGAATATAAAAGAGAGGGTAGAGGTGCCTCACCTCATAACCTATCATCTATTATTCCTCTCCTCCTTGGTGGTGGTCGTCCCTCATCTTTCCTCATCTCCTTTTCTTCTTTGGTGGCCGGCGACATCAACTCTTGGGGAATCCTTGGTGGCCGTATTTAGCTTGGAGAAGAAGTAGATAAAGGAGACTTTGTTTCTTGCATCCCTTGGAGCTTGGTTGGTGGCCAAAGTTCTTCATCTCTAGCTAGAAGACTCTTGGTGGCCGAAACTTGCAAAGAGAAGAAGGAGGGTTGGGTGGATTCTCGTCTCGGTAGATCGTCACCCACACGACATCCGAGATAAGAAGAGGAATACGGCAGAAGATCGTGAGGTCTATAAGCTATAAAAGGTATAACTAGTTATTAATTTCCGCATCATAACTAGTTCATCCTTTTGTTTAGATCTTGAAATACCAAACACAAGAGGCTAGTGATTCTAGGTTTCAGATTTGTGATTCGAATTTATGTTTCTTTTATTTTTCGATTTTATGATTCGATTGTTCTTTTTGGTTAAACCTAGGGTTACTAAAAGGAGATTAAATATTGAATTTCTTTGTAAGACTTTGTTTAGGCAGTAGTGGATGATCTCATACCCAAGAATGCCTAGTACCTCGCCACGTTTGACCTGGAAGCCGAACTTTAAAATAAATATTTAATCAAATTTATAACATAGGTAGATTTGGATTGATAATGTTAAGCATCGTTTGAGATCCAAATCTAAACCTCTAAGAACAGATAAGTTGAATTTGGAATCAATAATGTTAAGTTCTATTTGCGATTCCAAATTTAATTTCTAAAGAACACAATAGGTTGTTAGGAAAGGTTCAGGACTTGTGCAAAATTTTTGTACAAGGGAACCGGTACGATATTCCGAGTAGCAACCAACATCTAGGGTACTTCCTCGAAAGGAGAGGTGACTCCTTCGCAAGGAAGTAAGAGACCAAACTTAGTTTCTTAATTCTATCTTTGATAACATCAGTAAGAGTCGTGTCCTAGTGATCTACTGAGGTGCCCTAGTGACAGGGGTTAACCGTGACAGGATTTCGTAGGGATTGTCTTTGTCTGGTGCTCAAAGATAGTTGCTTTAGCTTTCGGCAAATGCATGCCGAAGGACAATGAGTATAGGATAGTATGAGAAATATCAATACCACCACAATAAAACCGAACTCCTAGAACTCTTCATTAACCAGGGTGATTTCCTCTCGTTGCTAGTTCTCATTCCTCGCTTCCCAATCTTTTCTCTTAGATTCCTTACAACCATCGATAGTGTAGCTAATCCTAAGTGTGTCTTCACTAGTGCTTATAACCAGTCCTTGTGGGTTTGACAATCTTTTATATTACTGACGACGAATCCATGCACTTGCGAAATCGTAACATAGATCATATCTAGCATACAAATCATACTTTGTAAGCTTCTAGCCTGTCACGTCAGAGATTTGCGTGCCTACTTAAGGAAAGGTGTCAGGGAGACTTTTTGACTTATCTTTTTCTATGATGCTTTGGAAAACATGCATACACTTTGAGATGCATGCACAGACACTACAATGATACTATAAAAGGGGTTTCCATCAACTGACGGAGGTATACGATATCTTGTTATTCTATACACTCTAGTTACTGTTCATATTATTCTTCTCTATTGAGCTGAGGGATGACTTGAGCATCGGAAGGTCAACGCCATAAACCCCTTCCCGGCTCGAGACTAATGTTCTTGGTTTTGCAGGGTAGCAAGGAGTCTCCATCAAGTCAATAGTAGAGCCACGTTCCCAGCCTACCATCTTCTCCGCTTTCGGACATGATCATATTTTGCACCGTGTGTGGGAACGCACCTACATCCGAAACGTGAAGATAGAAGACGCTAGATGACTCACCACAATAACGCTAACTCAAGAAGACTTGGAGATGCTAATAAATGCCCGAGCCACAAAGATGATGTAGCAACAACAAGAGGCAGTAGCCAACTGCCAAGCGCCGAACGATCCAGCCACGTCGGCGACAGGCCAACGAGATGACCAGAGAGCCCGAGAGGAGGACCCCGCTAGCCATAAGCCAAACAACAGGCCGACTGGTGCCTTCGGCGAAGCACCGAACGTGTCAATCCTATATCATTGGGCGTTATTCAACACACCCTCGGAAGAGCAGGCTGGGTGGAAAGGACACAAGGATCTTCTTCTGAAAATGAGCCCGATCGGGATTTGTGTGATGGTAAAGCACCCTGACTAGACGACTCCCCCAAGCGGATCAATAAGCAGTTCTCCTAAGAAATCCTCAACAATCAACTGTCACCTCACTACATACCACTAACGATCAGAGACTGTACAGGGGCCACGGATCCCGAAGACCATTTGATCAAATTCAACAACATGGTCACGCTCCACCAATATATTGACGGAGTCAAGTACCGAGTATTTCTCACCACACTCTCTGGATCGGCGCAAAGGTGGTTTAAGCACATGCCGATCGGATCAATCTACAGCTTCAAAGACTTTCGAATGGTGTTCCTTCAACATTTTGATGGAAGCCGCCACTACCAAAAGACGAATGTTAACATGTTCATGGTCAAACAAGGGCTCAAGGAAGCATTGTGGGTCTACATTAAGATATTCAACCAAGTGGTCATGGATGTCCCATCGACAACCTTGGAAATCTTGGTAAGTTCATTTTCTCAAGGACTTACAGATGACGACTTCTTTCACTTACTCATCCGGAAGCCTCGAGAGACTTTAACGATCTGCTTGAGCAGACCACTAAGTACATCAACATCGAGAAGGCTTAGTTAGCTCGGAAGAAGGAAGTGATTCCCAAGCCAATGATCATCCTAGAGTGTCGAGTGACCCACACCCACCAACTGCTAAAGGGGTCTCGAGTGGGTGCAACTCAGCAGCATTAGGAGCACCGAGCCCATGCAATTCAGCATGTGGAGTTAGAGCGGCCGAAATTTACCGAACCTCAATAGTGGACTCCACTCTTCTGCTCTTATCACCGCTCGACAACTCACAACACGAGAGATTGCTATCACCTTAAACCAACGCCGCGCCAACCAACTCCTCAAAGATTCCACCATAGATCTCCATCTCCTAATCACCACCATCACCACTGATTGGGTGGGCAACATGAGTAGGGCAGGCCGGTTGCTCAGCAACACCAATCACAGCACCATCGAAGGGATAATCAGAGGCATGCCCGGGTGTCTGCTGAGTGGCCATGCCCATCAGTCTGGGAAGAAGAAAATCGCAGCAATGCCGCTCGAGGAAACATCGGCATGATCATCGAAGGCCCGACCGACGGTGATTCCAACCAGGCCTAGAAGTCACATGCCCAGCGATTGAAAATCCATGCTATCGAGTGTAGCAAAGATAGAGTGGAGGGACCAGAGATTAGTTTTTATCCTCAAGATTTGAAGGGAGTAGAAGTCCCTCATGATGACACCTTAATCATCAAGGCAATAATTGCTCACTATAATATTCACCGTACTTTTATAGATACAGGTAGCTCGGTGAATATTATATTCAAGAAGACATTTGATCAACTCCAAATTGATTGAAGCGAGCTTTAGCCCATGACGACTCTGTTATATGGCTTCATAGGCAATGAGGTACTACTGATTGGCCAGACTCGGCTGGCCATATCACTTAGAGAAGAGTCACTCAAAAGGACGAGGATGACAAATTTAATTGCAGTGGACACACCGTCCGCTTACAATGTTATATTGGGCAGACCGACACTTAACGAGTTCATAGCGGTAGTCTCCACGTTCTGCCAAAATATCAAGTTTCTTGTGGATAACTTGGTCAACGAGGTTAAGGTCGACTAGTTAGTAGCTTGCCGATGCTATGTGGAAATGGTGAAGACCAAGTCATGAGCCACTCAGAAGGCCCAAAGGCTGGAGGTAAATGTAATTTTGGAGGAGCCTCCCATGCTGGTCTATGAAGAGAAAGAGGAAGTTCAAGTGCATTCCAGCTGACCTAAGGCCACAACCTTTATCACGATCGATCTAAGAACGAAAAAGAAGGCCAAGCTGGTTGCCTGTCTGAGGAAAAACCATGATGTGTTTGTGTGAGAAAATCATAAGCTCCTGAGTATCTCGCCAACAATAACACAACACGAGCTACACATCCGATCGAGCGCTAGGTTAGTGAAGCAGAAGAAGAGGGATTTCAGCTCAGAACAGAATCAGATTATCTGAGTAGAGGTGGAGAAGCTACTGGAGGCCAGACACATCCGCGAAGTACAGTTCCCAAGTTGGCTCACCAATATAGTGTTGGTCTCCAAACTAGGCAAAAAATAGTGGGTCTGCATCGACTTTAGAGACCTAAACAAGGCATGCCTAAAGGACTACTACCTGTTACCTTACATCGACTAGATGGTCAATTCCACGGTGGGGTTGTGAGATAATATGCATGTTGGATGCATACTAGAGCTACCATCAGGTTCCACTCGCCAAGGAAGATCAAGAAAAGGTCAGCTTCATCATAGCAGACGGGACCTTCTACAACAATGTCATGTTGTTCAGGTTGAAGAACGTTGGGGCCACCTACCAAAGATTGATGAACAAGGTATTTCGGTGGTAGATTGATCAAAACATGGAGGTATACGTTAACAATATATCGATAAAATCTCTCCAAGTTGCTGATCTGTGTCCAAATATAGAAGAGACCTGCTAGACACTAAGGAAATATGGAGTCAAGCTCAAGCCCAACAAGTGCCTATTTGGAATAAGGAGCAGACGCTTCCTCGGTTACATTGTAACCAAGTGAGAGATTGAAGCTAACCCGAGCAAAGTAAAGGCACTATGGAATATGTCCCCTTTACGTAATTTAAAGGAAGCCCAGCGATGCTTTATTTCCTCGTGCATCCTATAATTGTCTTGACTAACAATACACTAGGAAGGGTCCTCTTAAACCTAGAGGCATCTAGATGGCTAATCAAGTGGACTACAGAGCTGAGCGAATTCGATATACAGTACCAACCCAAGTTGATAATCAAGGCACAAGTCTTAGCCGATTTTGTGACTAAAATATAGAATGTCAAGCCAGAAGCAACTTAGAGAATATATGTGGATGAGTCGTCCACCTAATAGGGTAGCAGAGTAGGAATACTTTTAATATCACCACTAGAAGACAGGATGCAGCTGTCTGTTTGGCTAGACTACCGGACTACAAATAATAAAGCAGAATAAGAAGCTCTCATCGTCGATCTACATCCAGCTTGACTTGTGGGAGCCACCAAGGTTCTTATCTACTCAAATTCCCAATTGGCAGCTCATTAGCTTTCAAGTACTTTCAAAATAAATAATGCTAAACTAAAGTTATATACCAAAGCTTTCGAAAAATTAAAGGAAGGATTCCAAGAGGTGATAGTACAAAAGATCTCTCGGGTGGACAATCAATATGAGGATGAGCTGGATAAGTTAGCAAGTTCTTTAAGTATTATAGTGTTAGAGAACAGCTGAGATAGGAGCCCCAAGTGATTGGAGGACACCTTTGATTGAGTTCCTCTGATCGGGCAGCGTGCCAGCCAACTGAGAGCAAGCTCGGTTGATTAAAAAGAGAGCTGGACAATTCACATTAATAGGAGATCACTTGTATAAAAGAGCTTTCTCAAGGCCATTGCTTAAATGCATCAGACCGGAGGACGTTTAATATATATTACAAGAAGTACACAAGGCTCTTGTGGCAGTCATCCGTGCGGTTGCTCACTAGCTCATAAAATCTTATTGGCTGGATATTTTTGGCATACCCTGCAAGCATATGCCACTCTGATAGTGGCAATTTACCTATCTTGTCAAAGATACCAGAACATATCACATCGACCTATTGAAGAGTTGAAGGCGTCCATTGTCGCTTACCCATTTGACCAATGGGGCATGGATATCGTTGGATCTTTCCCCATGGCAACTAGTCAAAGGAAGTTTTTGTTCATAGCTGTGGACTATTTTTCTAAATGGGTGGAGGTTGAACCACTTGCCAAGATAACCGAACAAATAGTTATCAAATTCTTATGACAAAATATTATGTGCCGGTTCGATATTCCTCACAAGCTCATCTCTAACAACGGATGAGAATTTCAAGGATGAAAGCTCAAAGAGTGGTATGCCAACTATGGTATTCTATAGGTTTTCACCTCAGTAGCCTACCCCTGGAGCAATGGCTAGGTGGAAGTAACCAATAGAGAATCCTCATAGGACTCAAAACTCGGCTTGACCACCTTGAAGAAGTTGGGTGGACGAGCTACCGAGTGTTCTATGGGCCTACTGCACCACGCCTCGAGAAGCCATCGACATAACTCTGTTCCATTTGTTATACGGGGGAGAAGCAGTAATGCAGTCGAAATAGGTGTGGAGTTCGATCAGAGATGACTATATACGAAGAAAATCCCAACCGACGTCTTATGGAATTAGACTTGATAGATGAAATCAGAGATAAAGCAGTCATTCAGCTAATGATATATCGACAAAGGATGAAGCAGAACTACAATAGAAGGGTGATTTCCAGATCTTTTTAGGTCAGCAACTTAATCTAGAAAAGAGTCAAGATGGTCGGTGACATCAGCAAGTTGGAAGCCCCTTGGGGAGGATAATATAAAGTAATATAGTGTTGGTTGCTACTCGGAAAACCTATAGGTTCCACTGTACAAAAATTTTGTACAAAGGTCTGAACATTTTCCTAGCTACCATGTGTTCTTTTAAATTAAATTTTGGATCGCCTGCGGAACTTAACACGTTTGATCCAAAACTTAATCTATTTGTTCTTTTAGGTTTTGACTTGGATCTCCTGCGGAACTTAACACGTTCGATCCAAGTCTCCTTAAGTTATTAATTCCATTAAATATTAATTTCCATAATTGGTTCCCAGTACTGACGTGGCGAGGCACATGGCCTCCTTGGATATGGGAACAACCACTACCGACTAGACAAAACCTTTTATAGAAAGCTAATATTTAATTTCCTAAAATAACTTTAGGTTAACCAAAGAGAACAATCAAATCACAAGGAAAAGAAAAAAAAAAGAACACAATATCGAAAAACATATTCGAAATTCTAGAACGTAAGCCTCTTGTATTTGGTATTATTTCCATAAATAACTAGCATGATGCGGAAATAAAAATTACTGGTTATACCTTGTAGAAAAACCTCTTGATCTTCTACCGTATTCCTCTTCTAACTTCGGACGTTGTGTGGGCAACGATCTACCGAGATGAGAAACCACCAACCACCTTCTTCTCCTCCAAGCAAGGTTCGGCCACAAAGGAAAAGCTTTACCAAGGAGAAAAACCAAAATACTAACCAAGCTCCAAGAGATGCTAGCTTTCTCTCCTTCTTCTTCTTCTTCTCCAAGTAGTATCCGGCCACCACAAGAGCTCCAAGGAAGGGAGAGAGGTTCGGCCACCACAAGAGGAAGAGAGGGAGAGGATGGCCGGCCACACCAAGGAACAAAAGAGGGAGAGAAAATAATAGAGGTTGTGTCTCATGAAGGCACCCCTACCCCTTCTTTTATATTCCTTGGCCTAGGCAAATTAGGAAATTTAATTACAATAAAATTTCCTCAATTTCCTTGACATGATTTTATTGAGAAAAATAAAATAAAATTTCCCAAACTAAAATCAATGGTCGGCCACATCAATGAAGGAAAAAATTAGACAAGTTTTAAACAACAATTAAAACTTCCTAATTTGTTTCCGGAAATTTTAAAAAAATAAAATTTCTCTTTAAAATCTCTTCATGGTTAATAAAAGGAAATTTCTATAATTTTAATTTTATTATCATGTGAATAATTTTAAAGAGAAAATAAAATATCTCACCAATCTACAAATAAGGAAAGAGATCTAATCTCTTTCTTTAATCTTTTGTAGATCTTTTATAAGAGAGATATTTTAATTTAAATTCTCTTTAATAAATTATTTCTTCCACATAATAAAAATTAAAATTAAAACTCCTTTTTAATTTAATTTGGCCGGCCCCCACTAGCTTGGATTCAAGGTAGGGCCGGCCACCCAAATTCATACCTAGGCCGGCCCTAGCTTGTTCCCAAGCTAGCTTGGCCGGCCCCTATTGGGTGGGTATAGAAGGTGGGTATAGGTGGGTATAGAACTCTATAAATAAGAGGCTATGATAGAGACCGAGAGGAGGAATTGGTTTTGGTCTCTCGATAAAATTAAGCATCCCGTGTTCACCCCGAACACACAACTTAATTTTATCAATGATAATTCATTCCACTAGAGAACTATCATTGAACTACCGCACCAATCCTAAATTATATTTTTGGGCTCCTTCTTATTATGAGTGTGTTAGTCTCCCTGTGTTTAAGATATCGAATGCCCACTAATTAAGTGAGTTACTGACAACTCATTTAATTAATATCTAAGTCTAAGAGTAGTACCACTCAACCTTATTATCATGTCGGACTAAGTCCACCTGCAGGGTTTAACATGACAATCTTTATGAGCTCCTCTTGAGGACATTATCAACCTAGTATCTCTAGGACACAGTTTCCTTCTATAATCAACAACACACACTATAAGTGATACCATTTCCCAACTTATCGGGTTTATTGATTCATCGAACTAAATCTCACCCATTGATAAATTAAAGAAATAAATATCAAATATATGTACTTGTTATTATATTAGGATTAAGAGCACACACTTCCATAATAACCGAGGTCTTTGTTTCTTTATAAAGTCAGTATAAAAGAAACGACCTCAAATGGTCCTACTCAATACACTCTGAGTGTACTAGTGTAATTATATAGTCAAGATAAACTAATACATAATTACACTACGACCTTCTAATGGTTTATTCCTTTCCATTTTGGTCGTGAGCTACTGTTTATAATTTATAAGGTACTGATAATATCATCTTCTGTATGTGACACCACATACTATATTATCTACAATATAAATTAATTGAACAACTACAACTAAATGTAGAAAATTTGACCAAATGTGATTCTTTATTCATAATGAATGTTTACAAAGCTTAGGCTTTCAGTATACACTCCAACATATAGAAGCTCAGTTTAGGATATTATTATTTACAAAATGAAAATGGGAGGAATCTGGATCAGCCTTAGAGTGTGAACCATCTACAGTCCTATCGGGTCGAGTAGTATGTTTGCGATCAAATTTATGTAAGTTGTACCAATATTTGTTCTATGGATGCAAAAAAATTTAAACGAAGAATTATTGAGTACTCTAGACTCTTGAGCCATTCGGTCAAGTTATAAGCGAGGAAAGCCCTTGCGCTAAGTGTCAAAAACTCTTGCCTGTTCGACCGAGTTATAAGTGAGTTAAGCACTCACGCCTCCAGATCTAGAGTCGTTCGACTATGTTATTAGTGAGTAAAGTCCTCACGCTAAGTGTTAAAGACTCTTGCACCGTTCGACCAAGTTATAAGTGAGCTAAACTCTCACGCCTCCAGATTCTTGATCTGTTTGGCCAAGTTATAAGTGAGCGAGGTCCTTGCGCGTAAGTGTCAGAAACTCTTGCATCATTCAGCCTAGTTATAAGTGAGATAATCTCTCACACCTCTAGACTCTTGAGCTGTTCGACCAAGTTATAAGCGAGCGAAGCCCTCGCACCTAAGTGTCAAAGACTCTCGCGCCGTTCAGCCAAATTATCAGTGAGCTAAGCTCTCATGCTTTCAGACTCTTAAGCTATTCGACCAGGTTATAAGCGAGCAAAGCCCATGTACTAAGTGTTAAAGACTCTCATGCCATTCGGACGAGATATAAGTGAGCTAAGCTCTCACGCCTCCAGACTCTTGAGCCATTCAACCAAGTTATAAGTGAGCAAAACCCTCACGCCTAAGTGCCAAAGACTCTTGCACCATTCAACTGAATTATAAGTGAGTTAAGCTCTCACACTTCCAGACTCTTGAGCAGTTTGGCCAGGTTATAAGTGAGCAAAGCCCTTGCGCTAAGTGTCAAAGACTCTCACGTTGTTCGATCAAATTATAAGTGAGCTAAGCTCTCACACCTCCAGACTCTTGAGCTGTTTAGTAAACTTATAAGTGAGTGAAACCCTCACAACTAACTGTCAAAGACTCTTGCGTTGTGCGGCCGAGTTATACGTGATAGAGCCCTTGCATTAAGTATCCTATAATATCACACCATTCAACCTAGTTTCGTGCAGGTTTTGCTCTCGCACTCCATATTGCTCGAGCAAACTAAAAAATCTAAGTCTCAAACACTAGATGTAAGCTTTAAATTAGCACATCTACAAATCGAGAACTCAAGAAAGCAGAACAGGAATGCATTGAGCAGAACTTAGTAAAATTTTACAAGAAGTGCTTAGTGGGTACAAGGAGTTTTTATAAAGTTAATAGAAAAACTACACTAGATCAGTGACTACATCATCGGGGAGAGTGTTCACAATCTTCTCTCTCTTAATAAACTATTTCAGGGCCTCCGTTGTAAGATAGCCACCCTCCTTCAGTTGTTGAAGGGTCCCATTGATGTCATAGCCAAATAGCTTGAGAGTCCGATCAGTTAGCATCTGATTGAAGCCCTCTGAATGGAGATATTAAACTTTGAAGGCTTCTAACCGAGTGGCCTCATCTTCTTGGAACTTGGTAAATTGGGTCTTGGATGCCTCTAGCTCAGCCTTAAGTGATTGCAGCTTGGCATCTTTTTCAGCGATTGTTCACTTGTGTTCCTCGATTTGGAGCTCGCTAGCCATTTGTTCAACTGTTCAACTAACTTACTCCGTAGCCAGAGCTGCCTCCACCTCCTTAAGATTTTTGGCTAAGACCCGGGCCTCTTTGCTCTTTGTGTTTAAGTCCTCGATGACCCAGAGCTTCCTGGCATTCATAGAGTTGATCTTGGCCTTAAAGTGGTGAGCTTGCTTGGTCAGCCGGTCAAGCTGGAGGGCCTGATCATGATTTTTATTTTCCTCCATGGTTAACACCCGCTTAGAACCTAAGAGCTGCTCGGAGGTCGTGTCCAAGTCTTTCTTTAGCTTGGTCACTTCAGCGATTAGTCAATCGACTAAGGCCTTTAACGTGGTTGTCTCCCCAACCAGGAACTGCAGCTGTTTATTTTTATGTTCAAGGAAGGCTAGTCTCTGGTATATAGCTAGGCTTTCTACCCAGAACAGCGAGCAAAAGGAGTTAGTTATGGCCGACCAAGAAATAAGATGTGAGAAGTTCAGAGGAGCTTACCCTAGTGGACTTTTAGCTAAAGCTATCAGCAAGTTTCTGTAGGATTTAAGTTAGGTCTTCATTACCTATAGAGAGAGATTCCCCTCTAGGAAAGGGGGATAATGAAGGAAACCTTCATTCATGCTTTGGCATGAAGAAGAAGTTGAGGCTATGGGATTAGTCTAACTTAAAGGTATTATCAAACATCAAAAAGGGAGAGATTGTTGGTGCAATATCCCCTCTGGTCAAGGTTTGACCAGTTTGATATAAAGAAGAGTCAAGTAGGTCAAGGTTGACCGGATACTTGACTGAAAAAGCCCTAACTGGAGGTTAGGCAAACGCAAGTCCTGGTGAGTGAAGCCAGGCAGTTGGAACGTCCCGGTGAGTGAAGACGGGGAGTAGGAAAATCCTAGTGAGTGAAGCCAGACAGATGGAAAGTCCTAGTGAGTGATGCCAAGCAGGTGAAAGTCCTGGTGAGTGAAGCTATGTAGATGGAAAGTACTAGTGAGTGAAGCCAAGCAGGTGAAAGTCCTAGTGAGTGAAGCTAGGCAGATGAAAAGTCTTGGTGAGTGAAGCCAGGCAGGTGAAAGTCCTAGTGAGTGAAGCTAGACAGAAGGAAAGCCCTAGTGAGTGAAGCTAGGTAGAAGGAAAGACCTAGTGAGTGAAGCCAGGCATGAGGAAATCCAAGTGGGTCAAGGTTGACCAGGCACCTGGTGTTTAGAAGTCCAAGTAGGTCAAACGAGTGATCGGATACTTAACATAAGAAAATCCAGATAGGTCAAGGATGACCAGACATCTGGTGGAAGAAAGTCCAAGTGGGTCATAGAGGACCGTGTTGGGATGTATACTATAAGCCTAGCTTTTGTATGAACATCTGTTTTGAAATATTTTGAAATGAGAATCACTTTGGTCAAATGTTTGCATTTTATATTTATATATATGTCAATGCAATTGTCCATTTAATTTATATTGTAGATAACATGGTGTGTGGTGCCACACAGAAGATCATATTATCAGTTCCTTATAAATTATAAATAGTAGCTCACAATAAAGATGGATTGGGACAAACCATTGGAACGGTTGTAGTGTAATTTGGTATTAGTTTGTCTTGACTATAAAATTACACTAGTACACTATGTGTGTACTGAGCAAGACTGTTTGAGGTTGTTCGATTTGTACTGACTACATAAAAGAACAGAACCTCTGTTATTATGGATGTGCGTCCTCTTAATCCCTATATAATAACAAGCACGTATACTTAGTATTTATTTCTTTAACTTATCAATGGGTGAGATTTATTCGTTAAATCAATATGCCCGATGAGTTGTGAAATAGTATTATTTATATGGTGTGTTGTTGATTATAGAAGGAAACTGTGTCCTAGTTATTTAGGCTATGATGTCCCCTTGAGGAGCTCATAAGGATTATCATGTAAACCCTTCAACTGGACTTAGTCTGGCATGATAATAAAGTTGAGTGGTACTACTCTTGGAATCAGATGTTAATTAATTGGATTGTTAGTAACTCAATTAATTAACAGACATACGATATCTTAAATACAGGGAGCCTAAACGAGCTTAATAAATATAAATCATAAATTTAAATATTCATTAAAAATTAAATCATATATTTAGAGAAAATTATAATATTATTATTAAAATTTATAATTTTATTCTAATAAATAAATTTAATATATTTGTTTATATTTTTCATAAGTAGAGTGTAAAATCTATAAATTCAATATCAAAACTATTATATTTTTTATTTAAAAGTTGCTTAATGAGCTTAACGAACGTGTTCACGAACTAACGAGCCGAATATTGCGAAGCTTGAGCTTGGTTTGTTTATCTTAACGAGCCTCATTAAACGAGATTTTATCGAATCGAGCTTCGAATAGCTCACGAGCGGCTTGGTTCATTGACATCCCTAGTTGCAACCTCTATATAAAGTCTCGCATCTACCCATCCATAACTTGGTTTGGTTTAACTTGGTTATAGAAAGGGAGATTTTTTCTAAACAGAATTCTGTTATTTTTCTTTCTTTGTAACCGACAGCAAAGGTTATAAAAGGAGTAGGTGGTGCCCCCTAAAACCTAATTTTCCCACAATTCTCTTCTCTCCTCCTAGGGTCGGCAGCACACATCCTTCCCCTTGTGGTCGGCACCCCTCATCTCCTCCCTCCTTGTGGCCGGTGTCCCTCCCCCCTTCCTTCTTGCTTTGGGTCGGCGCCCCTTCACCTATTGCTAAGGGCTGACGCCCCTTCTCCCTTGGTGGGAGGTGGCTTGAAGAAGAGGAAGAAGAGAAGAGAAGGAAGAAGATTAGAAGGTGCCCCATCCGAGAGCCTCCTTTTATAGCCGGTGGTTTGGAAACCGAGAAGAGAAGGAGGGTGGTGTTGTATTGGTAGATCGTCTCCCACACAATGTCCAAGAAGAGGAGAGGAATACGATAGAAGATCAAGAGTTCTTTAGCTACAAAGAAAAGGTACAGCTAGTTCTTTAATTCCACTACGTAATTAGTCGAGTTTTCTTTGTATCGATTTTGAATACCAACACAAGAGGCCAGCGATCTTGTACTTCGATCAAGGTATACTTTGATCCATCAAGAACTTGCGTGATTGATCAAACACATGTCTGATCGAACATGCGGGTTGCTAGGAATAGTTCTGTACTTGTACAATTTTTGTACGAGGAAATTTAAACAGAACGGAATTCCAGCGCCCTTCAGACCGGACACTTGGCATGAGATAGTAAGTTCAAGTAGGTCAAGGTTGACTAGACACTTGACACGAAGAGAAAAGTCCAAGTGGGTCAAAGGATTGACCGAACACTTGGTAAAGAAGTCCTAGCAGGTCAAGGTTGACCGGATGCTAGGCATGAGGAGTTCCAATAGGTCATAGTTGACCGGACGTTGGATTTGGGGACCCTTGAGCTTGAGTTAAGCAAGTCAAAGGGGGGCAATCGATCATCCAATCGATTGGGAGAGTGCTACGATAAACAGTAGCCTAATCGATCGACCGATCAATTGGGAGTGTTTATCGCGAGAACAGAATGCTTCCTAATCGATCGGGCGATCAATTGGGGGATGGAATTCTTGCACGACGTGAGAAAGGATGAATCGATCAGGCGATCAATTCAGACATTTTCCAACAGAGCACAAAGATACTCTGAATATATCAGCCGATCGATTCAAGCCTCCTAAATCGATTGGTCAATCGATTGGGATATGATCGTTGTGCAGGTAGCGAGCGATGGACGACTGTGATTGCGTGGATGTGATGTGGCAATCAATTGGGAGTAAGCCCAATCAATAGGGAGCCCTAGAAGCATCGAGTATAAAGTCGTGGTGAGCTTTCTTCTCAGTAGACTTCTTCGTTCGAGCTTTCTCCCAGCGCACACGACTTTCTCCGTCGACTCTCCGCCAGTTCTTGGAACCTCTTGGAGACAAGTGTTGTTGCACTTCCAAGGTTCAAGAGGAGTTCTTATATAACAAGGTCAAGCAAGAAGAGGTTTTTACTTTGTATGCTTGTATTTTCTTCTTGCATGTGTTGTATCTTGTTGTGTGAACTTGTACAAGGCTTCTCTGCCTTCGGTAGTTACCGAGAAGGAGTGTTTTCATAGTGGATGAGTGAGTGAGGGTCGGATCCTTGGATTAGTCACCTCCTCTTGAGGTGGATACTAAGTAAATCCTTGTGTTAGCGTTGTGAGTCTTGTTTCAAGTTTATTATGTTGGTTGCTACTCGGAAAACCTAATGGTTCCACTGTACAAAAATTTTATACAAAGGTCTGAACCTTTTCCTAGCTACCATGTGTTCTTTTAAATTAAACTTGGATCGCCTGCGGAACTTAACACGTTTGATCCAAAGTTTAATTTATTTGTTCTTTTATGTTTAGACTTGGATCTCCTGCGAAACTTAACACTTTCGATCCAAATCACCTAGGTTATTAATTCTATTAAATATTAATTTCCAAAATTGGCTTCCAGTACTGACGCGGCGAGGCACATGACCTTCTTGGATATGGGAACAACCACCACCAACTAGACAAAGCCTTTTAAGGAAAACTAATATTTAATTTCCTTAAATAACTTTAGGTCAACCGAAAAGAACAATCAAATCACAAGGAAAAAGAAAAACAAAAGAACACAATATCGAAAATAAATTCAAAATATTAGAATCGCATGCCTCTTGTATTTGGTATTATTTCCAAAAATAACTAGTATGATGCGGAAAGGAAAAATACTAGTTATACCTTTTAGAAAGACCTCTTGATCTTCTACGGTATTCCTCTTCTAACCTCGGACGTTGTGTGGGCAAAGATCTTCCAAGATGAGGATCACCTAGCACCTTCTTCTTCTTCCTTCAAATTTCGGCCAAGCACCAAAATCCAAGGATGAAGAACTTTTTCCACCAACTAAGCTCCAAGGGATACAAGCTTTCTCTCCTTCTTCTTCTTCTTCTTCTTCTTCTCCAAGTAGTACCCGGCCACCACAAAAGCTCCAAGAAAGGAAGAGTTTCGGCCACCACAAAGAGGAAGAGAGGGAGAGAAGATGGCCGGCCACAACACCAAGGAAAAAGAGGGAGAGAATAATAGAGGTTGTCTCATGAAGGCACCTCAACCCCCTCTTTTATAATCCTTAGCTTTGGTAAATAAGGAAATTTAATTACAATAAAATTTCCTTAACTTTCCTTGATAACAATTAATTAAGAAAAATTAAATAAAATTTCCTAATCAATTGTATATGGCCGGCCACCTCAATAAGAGCAAACAAGGCAATTTCAATCAACAATTAAAATTCCTTATTTGTCTTCGGAAATTTTAAAAAAATAAAATTTCCCTTTAATATCCCTTCATGGTTGATAAAAAGAAATTTTTATAATTTTAATTTTTCTACATGTGAATAATTTATAAAGAAGAAAAAATAAAATATCTTTCCAATCTACAAATAAGGAAAGAGATCTAATCTCTTTCTTTAATCTTTTGTAGATCATTTTAAAAGAGATATTTTAATTTTAAATCTCTCGAATAAATTATATCTTTCACATAAGAAAATTTTAAAATTAAAATTCTTTTTAATTTAATGGGGGTCGGCCACCTAAGCTTGGGTTCAAGCTAGGGCCGGCCACCCATGAACCAAGGCTTGGCTGGCCCTAGCTTGAACCACAAGCTAGCTTGGCCGGCCCCTACATCATGGGTACGAAGGTGGGTATAGTACTCTATAAATAAGAGGCTACGATAGAGACCGAGAGGAGGAATTGGTTTTGGTCTCCCGATAAAATTAAGCATCCCGTATTCGCCCCGAACACACAACTTAATTTTATCAATAATAATTCATTCCACTAGAGAACTATTATTGAACTACCGCACCAATCCCAAATTACATTTTTGGGCTCCTTCTTATTATGAGTATGTTAGTCTCCCTGTGTTTAAGATGTCGAATGTCCACTAATTAAGTGAGTTACTGACAACTCATTTAATTAATATCTTAGTCCAAGAATAGTACCACTCATCCTTATCATCATGTCGGACTAAGTCCACCTGCAGGGTTTAACATGACAAACCTTATGAGCTCTTCTTGGGGACATTATCAACCTAGATACTAGGACACAGTTTCCTTCTATAATCAACAACACACACAATAAGTGATATCATTTCCCAACTTATCGGGCTTGTTGATTTATCGAACTAAATCTCACCCATTGATAAATTAAAGAAATAAATATCAAATATATGTGCTTGTTATTATATTAGGATTAAGAGCACATACTTCTATAATAACTGAGGTCTTTGTTCCTTTATAAAGTCAGTATAAAAGAAACGACCTCTAATGGTCCTACTCAATACACTCTAAGTGTACTAGTGTAATTATATAGTCAAGATAAACTAATTCCTAATTACACTACGACCTTCCAATGGTTTGTTCCTTTCCATTTTGGTCGTGAGCTACTGTTTATAATTTATAAGGTACTGATAACATCATCTTCTGTATGTGGCACCACATACTATGTTATCTACAATATAAATTAATTGAACAACTACAACTAAATGTAGATAATTTGACCAAATGTGATTCTTTATTCAAAATAAATGTTTACAAAAGCTTAGGCTTTCAGTATACACTCTAACAATCTCCCACTTATACTAATGACTAAGCTGCCATATCTTCTGTCATACATCTGATTCTCATTCCCTCCACATGCCGATCGAAAGCTTTTGCTGGAAGGGCCTTAGTGAAAGTGAAACATCCCGTGTTCAACCCTCAAGTTTTTTTTTTAAAACAACCCCCTCGACCTCTGCTATGTAGTTAACCGTAGTGCAACACCATCATGATGATTTATCTTATCCAATGTAAATGACATCATCCCAATAAGAGTTTAATAAAAAGTAACAATGAATTCTCAAATCTCTCCCTATACTAAGGAAGAACCTCTCACAATAGAACGAGTATGCTTTGCACTCCTATACGTCTGGACAGTGTTGTGTGTCTATCCCGCCTCCACGCCTACTCCGTCCACATGCTCCTAGTAAACGTCCTCACCTGTAACATAAATGTGGTGAGTCTACAACCCAGCACGTACAGACCAATATGAATATGAAGATCTCCATAAAGTAGTAGAAATAGCAACTAGAAGTCTTTAAAAGAAGCCATAACACAACCCAAGTACGATATATGAAAGATATAACATGCAATGGTGATCCCACGTAGCTAATAGGGTGAATATGTCACATATCCGGTAACCACAATTAGAGTCAGTCAACAGTCCCATGAACCTAGAGGTACCTCGTAGAGAACATGCATCCAGTCATATAGCCGAAGCTAACCATATCAGTCAAGTTTGGATGGGCCCTCCCCGGAACTCATCCCGGGTCACCCATCCCGTACTGCTACCACATATGCTCATATACATCCAATTAGCCACATAAGATTCATATAACCATAATAAATTCTAGTCATTCATTCCATAGCATATTCCAGTCATTCTTTCCATATTCGTTCCTATAACAGTAGCATTCTTCATTTATTCCTTAAGCATATCAATTCACAAGGACCCTTACATATCCAAACATGCATAACTTAAGAATACATAATATAAATCATGCATATCATAATAGAGAGCATATCACAATATAAATCATACAAATCAAAATAGAGAACATGTCACAATATAAGTCATACATATCAGAACAAAGAACATATCACAATATAAATCCTACATACCATAATAGAGAACAAATCACAATATAGATTATGCATTTCAAAACAGAGGACAGATCACAATATTGGAACTATCATGGAAATACTTGAATCCTGTTACATGAACCAATACCGCAAACCACATCAAAATCACAAGGAAAACTTCAACAATTAAACACAAATCAACTGTCAACTTGATCAAAAACACTTCGGTAGGAACTAAGAGCACATAAGAATTTAAATCCTACCACTACACAGAAACCCCACGAGAACAAAACAGCAACCGAAATTCACACCACAATCTCAACCAACTACAGTAGTAAATCAACAACGAATCTCCAACGAAAACCATGCTAAGCCATATGAAACCAACACAGTACACAGCTAAAGAGCATATCAACACAACCAGAGCAGCAGGAAGGAATAAAATGTAAGCCACCATAGCGTAAACCACCAACACTCTATCCGAAGCTATCAAGAACCCAAAAATTGAAACAATCATCCTCAAAACTGGTTGGAGAACCTCACAGGAACAAAACCAAACCCAGGGCTACGTAGACCGCCCAAACGCAACTTATTCCACCAATACATCTCGGCCAGACAAATAAGCAAACAGGTAACATTCAGAACTCACAACGTCAACAACATGGAGAAAAACCAAATCCCAAATCCAATCGAGACAAGCAAACACTACGAGGAAACCCGTAAATAGACGATTCCACTGACCACGAACTCGATCGGATACAGAATGTTCTGGCGCAAGCTACAAAATCATGGGGACCAAACAAGGACTCCAATGAAACCTCAAAGCACAACATTACTCTACGGAGGAGGAACTCATCAAATAACAAATTCAGCACGACCCTCACAGTAACAAGCGAAACACATCAAAGCCCAAATCCGTTGCAGAAATCACCGGAAAGCCAAACGATGAGTCAAGAACGCACAATAACGACCAGGAATAGCACGAAAACCCCAAATCGGTCAAAAGCTTCACGAAATGAGACAATCGGAGCTCATAAAAGGCACTTCAGTACCTCCTATGTTCTAATTCCCTACCTCACAGATCTCACTCATTCATGAAGGGTATGAACTTGCCTTTCCCTTCTTGCATCGCCGGCGGGATCCCTAGCACTATGTTGTTGTGCCGACGGGGAGTGTGTGTGTAGGCCATCTGTGTCTGGTCGACGTGTACTCCACCGCTCGCCGACGTGGGAAGGCGTCTGACCAGATCTCACAGCCGGTGACGAGGTGGGTCGAAGACCACAATGGAGGAGAAGAAGAGTAACGGCGATTTTGGGAAGCACAGTGAAGAGAATCGACGAGAAATTTGGGATTTATACCTAGGTTAATAATGATTTTGGTTAACGATTTTAACTTAGGGTAATTAGATTTATCAACTTCTAACTTAATTAGGTATTATCTTAAACTTCCTCACCGTTAACTATTCTACCCTGAAATATGTGTAGAAATTCATTTTAACTCCCAAAAATTCCTAAAAAATTCATAATTAATTAATTTAAATAAAATTTTAAATTAATTTCTTAATTCCTGCTCGTGGGTCCTTACAGAAAGGATCTGCCAGGTTATCTGCTGATGCAATCTTGGCGATGACAACTTCTCCTCGCCTCACGATATCTCGTATCAGGTGGTACTTGCGCTCTATATGTTTACTTGCCTTATGGGCTCGTGGTTCCTTCGAGTTTGCAACTGCACCGCTATTATCACAATAAATTGTGATGATTTTTGGCAAACCAGGAATCACATCTAAGTCCATTAGAAAGTTCCTGAGCCATACTGCTTCTTTAGCTGCCTCAGAGGCTGTTACATACTCAGCTTCCATGGTTGAGTCCGAAATGCATTTCTGCTTAACACTCCTCCATGCAATGGCTCCACCTCCTAAAGTAAACACATAGCCTGATGTAGACTTACTGTTGTCCCTATCTGATTGGAAATCTGAATCCGTGTAACCCACAGGGAACAAATCGTCTGCTTGGTAAACTAGCATATAATCTCTAGGATAATTTACCGCAGTCCAATGTCCTTGTCCAGGGTTACTCTGATATCTGCTAACCATGCCCACGGCAAAACAGATATCAGGTCTCGTACATAGCATTGTATACATTAGGCTTCCTGCAGCCGAAGCATAAGGAACTGCTTTCATGTCCTCTCTCTCCTTTGATGTCTTCGGAGACATCTCTTTAGATAGAGCTACTCCATGCCTAAAAGGTAAGAAACCTTTCTTGAAATCCTGCATGCTAAAACGAGCAAGGATTGTATCTATATATGAAGCTTGGGACAGACACAACATTCTTTTCTTGCGATCCCTTATAACTTTGATCCCAAGAATGTGTGCACAATCTCCTGAGTCCTTCATATCAAATTGTTTGGACAACCATACCCTTACATCCGATAATACCTTGACATTGTTGCCAATTAACAAAATATCATCTACGTATAGTACAAGAAATACCACCACATTTCTGTTACACTTCTTGTATACACAAGACTCATCCGGACACTGAATAAATCCATATGACTGGATTACTTCATTAAACTGGATGTTCCATGACCTTGAAGCTTGCTTTAGTCCATAAATGGACCGATTGAGCTTACACACTAGATGCTCTTTGCCTTTTTCAATAAACCCTTCTGGTTGCTTCATATGGATGTTCTCTTCAAGACTTCCATTAAGGAAAGCTGTCTTGACATCCATTTGCCAAATCTCATAATCCATATGAGCAGCAATGGATAAGAGTATCCGGATAGACTTAAGCATGGCTACCGGTGAAAAGGTCTCCTCATAGTCGATTCCCTCTTTCTGAGTGTACCCTTTCGCAACAAGCCTACCTTTGAAGGTTTCTACCTTCCCGTCTGTCCCTCTTTTCCTTTTGTAGATCCACTTGCATCCAATGGCTTTTACACCATCAGGTGGTTCTACGAGCTCCCAGACCTTATTAGAGTACATAGACTCTATTTCAGAATTCATTGCCTTTTGCCAAGATGCTGCATCTATATCTTGGAGTGCTTCGTCATATGTTCGGGGATCAGGTTCATGTTTACCCGGGATCAAGTCCGAAGACTCTCCCAAAAACATGAATCTATCAGGCTGCCTAACAACCCTCCCACTACGACGAGGCACAGTCTGTGGTTGTGTATCATGTGTGACACGTGTTGTAGTCTCTTGTGGTACTTCATCTTGTACTGTTGGTACTAAGGTAGACGTGTCCTCTCTAAGTTCTTCTAAAACAACTTTGCTACTGGGCTTGTGATCCATTATATAGTCTTCTTCTAAAAACTGGGCATTGGTGCTAACAATGACCTTCTGGTCTTTAGGACTATAAAATAAACCACCTTTCGTTCCTCTGGGATACCCCACAAACACGCGAACTTCTGTACGAGATTCTAACTTATCAGCATCTGGTTTCAGCACATGTGCTGGACTACCCCAAATCCGAATATGTCTTAGACTGGGCTTTCGCCCATTCCACAATTCTGTGGGAGTAGAAGAAACTGATTTAGAAGGTACTAAGTTCAGAATGTACACTGCCGTTTCCAGAGCGTATCCCCAAAACGAATTTGGTAATTCTGAATAACTCATCATCGATCTAACCATTTCCATAAGAGTCATATTCCTTCGTTCTGCCACACCATTCTGTTGGGATGTACCAGGTGCGGACAGTTGGAATTGAATCTCGGCCTCTGATAAGTAATTCCTAAACTCTCCTAAAAGGTATTCGCCACCACGATCAGACCGTAGTGTCTTGATACTTTTACCTAGTCGTTTCTCCACATCAGCCTTGTACTCTTTGAACTTATCAAAGCACTCGGACTTGCGGCGCATTAGGTAAATGTATCCGTATCTTGAATAATCGTCTATGAAAGAGACAAAATATTCAAAACCACCTCTTGCCTGGACAGACATAGGACCATACAAATCAGAATGAACCAATTCTAACACTTCTTTGGCTCTATACCCCTTGGCCTTAAAAGGCCTCTTGGTCATTTTACCTTCCAAGGAAGATTCACAAGTTGGAAAATTTTCCAACTCTAATGAACCCAAAAGTCCATCGGCTATAAGCCTCTGAATCCTATTTAAGTTAATATGACCAAGCCTTAGATGCCAAAGATATGCTTGGTTCATTTCTGAAGGTTCTTTTCTCTTATTAGAGTTAGAAGATGAGTTATAAATTTCCATGTTTTGCTTTGTGGGAGAAATTGGATTTAAAGTATACAAATTGCCAACTAATGCACCAGAACAGATAATCACTTTATTTCTCTTAATAACTACATCGTTACTAAAGGAAACTGAATATCCATCTAAAAAAAGTTTAGAAACTGAAATTAAATTCTTTCTAAAACTGGATACATAAAGACAATTTCTTAAAACCAAATTTCTATTCCTATTAAAAGATAAGTAGACATCTCCCACTGCAACAGCCGCCACCTTAGTAGCATTGCCCATGTAGACGGTAATCTCTCCTTCAGTTAGTCATCGGGTTTCCTGGAACCCCTGCAAGGAATTGCAGACATGATTAGTGGCTCCTGTATCTACACACCAGGTGCTGGTAGATAACACCGCTAAACATGTTTCAACAACTAGAGCATGAGATATACCTTTTTTGTTCTGATTCCTACGAGGACAGCCCGCCTTCCAATGCCCTGACTGCTTGCAGATGAAGCACTTGCCCTTCGGCTTCTTCATTCCAGCTTTAGGTCCTGTACTCTGAGATTTATTCACTTTCTTTGCTGAACCAACTTGTTTCTTCTTCTTCTTTCCTTTCGGTTTAGAAGTAGAACCATTTTCAGTATAGTGAATATGAGAATTGTGACGAAACAAACCTTCTGCTGCCTGAAGTTCTGTCAGTAGTTCCGCCAATGAATATACCCTTTTGTTCATATTGTAATTCAGGCGAAATTGCTCAAAACGTCTAGGTAGTGTTTGGAAGATCATATCGATCTGGGTTTCCCCATCAATTTCTCCTCCAAGGATCTGTATTTCGTTCAGATAAGCCATCATCTTTAGGATATGATCCCTCACAGGAGTACCCTCTTGCATGGTGGCTGTCATTATCTTTCTCATGGCTTCTTGTCTAGAAGCCCGATCCTGATGACCAAAGAGTACCTTGAGATTGTTCATAATATCATAAACTGTTGGTAAATCTTGATGCTGATGTTGCAATACATTTGACATTGAAGCCAAAATGTAACACCGCGCCATCTCATCTGCCTTTACCCATTTCTTATGATATTCAATCTCCTCTTGGGTAGATTCACCAGTGGGTGCATCAGGACAAGGCTCAGTCAGTACAAACTTATAGCTTTCAGCAGTAAGAACAATGTTCAGGTTCCTTTTCCAATCTATGTAGTTAGGACCAATAAGTCTATTCTGTTGTAGTATGATGGACAGTGGGTTGAAAGTCATCCTAAGAATCATAAATAATTTTTGGTCAGAACTTTAAATTTAGAATAATATTGATTCCTCAAACAATACTATTTTAAATTAACCAACACCTCAAAACACCGCGAATATTGTATGCCATGATAGTGTGGACGTATACAAATTCAGTATTTGTAAAAGGAGGGTTTTTACCCATTAATTTTATTATCTTGTCAACCTGACTTTTTGACAAATAAAATTAATAGTTGGTGTCCTTTGGTCACACAAATAATAGCAGTGACTCCGATGGGGAGGATACTATTAGATGTGCCTAAGTGTATACCATTACTTGACACTAAGTCCATTAATAAGATTGTGCCCCTTCCGATGGGGAAGATCACACGCTCTTAATTAATTTCCTATAGTCATCCTAAATGGAAGTTTGTTCTAGTGATCCACAAACAAGCTCATCTGATATGGAGGAAGGCACTCAGAGCCAACGCGCAAGCTTGTTTGCATCACTTACAAACCAGTAATGGAGACCGTGGAATTTATTTAAAATCCCTCTCCCACTTAGTTATTTATAAATGAGGAATTTTAACTATGCTAGCCTACTAAACATGTATACTAACATACACACATAGCACAATATAAAAGCAATAAATAGAAAATCTAATTTTCAACTATTATGGCTTTTATCTATGGTTGTCCTCCGTGTGTTGTCATCCCAAGCTACTGCCATATTTGGCCACCGCCACCGGGTCTTGTTGTCGCATCCATCTTGCTCCTTGTTCCGCTGCGCCTCTGGTCCTCAAAAGGTTCCACGCCTTGCAAGATTCGATCCGCAACATAAATAGAATTTTACATTTTTCGATCATATATTTCTCGAAGGAATGTACATGTAAATTAGATCGAACATAAAATAAAAATTTACATCCATCGATCCTATATTCCATAAAAGGAATGTACATGTAACTAGATCAAAAATAAAATCCTAATAAAACTAAATACAGCTCCTGCTGTATTTTATAAAACAATCATGCACACACATATAAATGCCCTTGACATGCCCAAGGGTCCAATCACACACATAATAACTAAAAGCCATAATAGTTGGATCCTGCATCCATAAAGTTAGCACATCCTACTATTAACCTGCCTAAATTATGTATGACATGTGCATAATTAAACTAATACAAAATACATAGAGGCAAAACCCTAGCTCTCATACCAATTGTTAGTTGCTACTCGGAAAACCTAATGGTTCCACTGTACAAAAATTTTGTACAAAGGTCTGAACCTTTTCCTAGCTACCATGTGTTCTTTTAAATTAAACTTGGATCGCCTGCGGAACTTAACACGTTTGATCCAAAGTTTAATTTATTTGTTCTTTTAGGTTTAGACTTGGATCTCCTGCGGAACTTAACACTTTCGATCCAAATCACCTAGGTTATTAATTCTATTAAATATTAATTTCCAAAATTGGCTTCCAATACTGACGTAGCGAGGCACATGGCCTTCTTGGATATGGGAGCAACCACCACCGACTAGACAAAGCCTTTTAAGGAAAACTAATATTTAATTTCCTTAAATAACTTTAGGTCAACCGAAAAGAACAATCAAATCACAAGGAAAAAGAAAAACAAAAGAACACAACATCGAAAATAAATTCGAAATATTAGAATCGCATGCCTCTTGTATTTGGTATTATTTCCAAAAATAACTAGTATGATGCGGAAAGGAAAAATACTAGTTATACCTTTTAGAAAGACCTCTTGATCTTCTACCGTATTCCTCTTCTAACCTCGGACGTTGTGTGGGCAACGATCTTCCAAGATGAGGACCACCTAGCACCTTCTTCTTCTTCCTTCAAGTTTCGGCCAAGCACCAAAATCCAAGGATGAAGAACTTTTTCCACCAACCAAGCTCCAAGGGATGCAAGCTTTCTCTCCTTCTTCTTCTTCTTCTTCTTCTTCTTCTTCTCCAAGTAGTATCCGGCCACCACAAAAGCTCCAAGAAAGGAAGAGTTTCGGCCACCACAAAGAGGAAGAGAGGGTGCTAAAACCACTCAATCTAAGGCTAGAAAGATAGATAATTGTTGGATCGAAAAGAATTTAGATATCTCCATAATGGTATGATATTGTCCACTTTGGGCCTAAGCCCTCATGGTTTTACTCTTAGGCTCTCCCCAAAAGGCCTCATACCAATGGAGATATCTTTTCTCTTATAACCCCATGATCTTTCCCATGTGTTTTCAATGTGGGACTATGTTTGCAACCTTACAATCCCAACAATCCCCCCCCCCCCCTCAAACAAAGGACCACAGGCTTCCCACATCTGATCCTCGACCCACTAGGTCTTCCTACCCCTCGGTCTACCCGACCTACTAGGACTTCCTTGCCTAGCCGCAACTAGGACTTTCTGCCTGGTGTCTGATCCTCTTGATCCGAACATAGGAGCCACCACTTTCTTTGTTCGAGGTCAATATTGTACCCACATGACTTAATCAAACCATAGCTCTTGTGCACAGTCGGCAGTTAAACCTTCTGGCAGTCCGGGCTCTGATACCAATTGTAGGATCAAAAAGAATTTAGATATCTCCACAATGGTATGATATTGTCCACTTTGGGCCTAAACCCTCATGGCTTTGCTCTTGGACTCTCCCCAAAAGGCCTCATACCAATGGAGATATCTTTTCTCTTATAAACCCATGATTTTTCCCATGTGTTTTTAATGTGGGATTATGTTTGCAACCTTGCAACCCCAACAATAACAAATTAGGCAATAACTCTAAAGATTTTAGATATATGCCTAGAAATAGAAATGCTTAAGAGAAAAATGAAAAATCCAAAACTAAGGATTTAAAGATGGAAAACCAATCCTTGAGGTCAAGACTTAACAAATTGGAAAAAACCCTAAAAAGAATGAAAAATATTCTAAAAGGGCAAAATGAGCATAACATAGGTTTAGGAACACAAAAGCCATTATATGACCATAGAGGTTTGGGATACAAAGCTAAGGCCAAGAAGAATGTGGCTTCATATCATAGGGTTCCATATAGTTATGGAACCAACCCTAGGCCAAGTCAAAAATACAAGGGAAGTTATCCCTAGAAGTATTTTTGCCAAGAGCAACATAACTAAGACTTCTATGAAGTCTAAAAAAGTCACCAAGAAGGTCACAAGGGAAGCTATCCCTAGAGTTGACCTAAGTGAGTCAAGTATGATTAAGGCTCCTAAGAAGCCTAGGAAGGTATCTAGGGAAATCATCCTTAGTGAATACCTAGAACATCCAAGCAACGCCTATAGGTTTTGGATTCCTATGAGCATATTCTCTACACCCTAGATGGGTTTAGAGAGTGTCAACTCTAAATGGGTAAGGGTGGTTAACCCAACCTTGATAAAGTTGACACTTGGAGGCATTTTCAAAATTTTTGTTAACCTTTGAAAATAAAAAGGATTATTTGATTACTCTTTAGAAGAGTAAAGTGTGCCAAAATTTGGGGATTTGGACTTAATTTTAATAGGCACAACTCATCAAGAGCAAAAGAAATGTCAAGTTGATTTTTGACATTTTCTTAGGAAGATATGGGAAAATCCAGGATCAATTTTAGGTTTAGCTAGGGATTAAGGATACTTAGATAGATTATCTAGGTATATTTTATTTATGCTAATTTGTCATGATTGTTTGCCCATCATATGTCATGACATCACATTTTATATTCATGTTTATTATGAAAAATAAATAAAAATACCATGTCATGTCATACATACATCATGTAGCTATAGTATGTTTTCTTTTAAAAGTCATTTATTTTGATGTATGTCATAAATCATCATGCATTATTTTTAATTCTTTACAATTAAGGACAATGATATTTACTAACAAGTGACATCCTAGGTGGATGTTCATAATTCCTAAAATACCTAGATAGATATGCATGATCCCTAATTTAGGGTAAAACCAAAATCTACATCTCACAAAGACTATAAGGTGATTTGTATGTGTTTTAGTACACATTAAATACAAGTGAGATACTAGAATGATGAACAAGGCTCAAGATGTTTATTTAGTGCATCTATTTGAGTTTTAATTTCATCAAAACACATAGTTATGTGTACTCTAATTATTGGGAAAGCTAATGTACAAATCATGTACATTGAACCCAAAGAACATGATTGGAAATTGATTTTAAAAAATATTTTAAATATACTTTGGAAAACCTTGGTGAAGGCTATCTTTTGATAGTAATCATCATTGAAAGTTAGACACAAACTAGAAGAAAACATTGAAGCATTTGCAAGTTTTCAAGTTTGTGTCAATTTTTGAAAATAGAAAGTATTTTATTAGAAAACTATTTTTTCTTGATAGTATATATCCTAAATAATGCCTATAAGAATTTTCATGATTTGTAGAATTTTTAAGGCATTTCTGAATTTCGCTGAAATTGAATTTTAGGAAATCAGAGCTTCAATCGATCAACCGATTGATTGAAGTGCCTCAATCGATCAGACGATCGATTGAGATGGGGTTTTCTAGTGAGCAGAAGCTCGCGGAATCGATTCCCCGATCGATTCAACGCTTTTGAATCGATCGGTCGATCGATTCAAGCGTTTTCTCCATGAACAGAAGCTCGTGAAATCGATCAATGGATCGATTGAAACAAAGCCAATCGATTGAGTCCCAACCCCAATCGATTGAGAATGCTGATTTTGGCTGGGAAAGTTTGATTTCAGCACTTTAATCCATTTTTAGTCTCTTTAACCACTCCTAACCCCTTGGAATATATTTATATACATTTAAGGGTAGTTTTCATGATGAAAACAAGGAGAAATGGTTATGGAACACTAGGTTGAAGTTTAGGATGAGGTTGGTTTCACTATTGAAGCTTTTAAACCTCAAAACTTCAAGTTTTGGGGTTCCTAAAGGTTTAGGGATTTCAAGTCATTGTTGGTGCAATAACAAAAGTTTGGAGCATGTATTTAGGGGGAGTCACTCTTTAAGAACATGAAAATTAATTTTTTTTTTCAAACACCATGGAAGGTGGTTAACCTTCGTTAGGATTAATGCTCAAGGGTGAGTATTGGATACAATGAATGGTATGAGATGTTCATTGTTGGAATGATGAATGCCCTAGGATGAACATTGTGAAGTGGTTTAATGCTCAAGGGTGAGCATTGGCGATAATAAAGGGTATGGAACCTTCATTGTAGTGTTGTGAATAACATGTGAGGTTGTGAACAACATATGAGTAACTCTTTAGGGGAAGAGTTTTTGATGTGTACCAAAGGGAAGAATGTAGAATTTAAGTTAGGACTTCATTACTTATAAAGGGAGATTACCCTCTAAGAAAGGGGGAGAATAAAGGAATCTCTCATTCATGCTTTGGTATGAAGAAGAAGTTGAGGCTATGAGATTAGCCTAACTTAAAGGTATTGTCAAATATCAAAAAGGGGGAGATTGTTGGTGCAATATCCCTGGGTCAAGGTTGACCAAGTTGATTAAGTTTGAGTTGGCTCAAGTTTGAGTCTTGATATTTGGGTTTTGATGTTTGCCAATATATGGAGATTGCAGGTGCAATCATCCGATTGGGGAGATTATTGGTGCAATTCTCCTCTAGTTAAGGTTTGACCAATTTGATGTAAAGAACAGTCAAGTAGGTTAAGGTTGATTAGATACTTGACTAGAAAAGCCCTAGGTGCAATCATCCGATTGGGGAGATTATTGGTGGAATTCTCCTCTGGTTAAGGTTTGACCAATTTGATGTAAAGAAGAGTCAAGTAGGTCAAGGTTGATTAGATACTTGACTAGGAAAACCCTAACTGGAGGTTAGGGAAAGGTAAGTCCTGGTGAGTGAATCCAGACAGTTGGAAAGTCCCGGTAAGTAAAGCTGGGCAGTAGAAAAATTATAGTGAGTGAAGTCAGGCAGATAAAAAGCCCTGGTGAATGAAGTCAGACAGGTGAAAGTCCTGGTGAGTGAAATCAAGTAGATAGAAAGCCCTGGTGAGATGAGTGAAGCTAGGCAAATGGAAAGTCCTGGTGAGTGAAGCTAGGCAGGTGAAAGTCCTAGTGAGTGAAGATATGCAGAAGGAAAGTCCTAGTGAGTGAAGCTAGATAGAAGGAAAGGCCTGATGAGTGAAGCCAGGCATAAGGAAATCCAAGTGGATCAAGGTTAAACTGACACCTAGTGTTGGGAAGTCCAAGTAGGTCAAATGAGTGATCAGATACTTGGCACAAGAAAATCCAGATGGGTTAAGGATGATCGGACATCTGGTGGAAGGAAGTTCAAGTGAGTCATGAAGAATCAGCCACTTGGCACGAGACGATAATTCCAAGTCGATCAAGGTTGACCGAACACTTGGCACGAGGAGAAAAGTCCAAGTGGGTCAAAGAATTGACCGGTTACATGGTGAAGAAGTCCCAATAGGTCAAGGTTGACCGGATGCTAGGCATGAGGAGTTTCAACAGGTCACAGTTAACCAAATATTGTTGGATTTGGGAACCCTTGAACTTGAGTTAAGTAAGTCAAGGGGGTTCAATCGATCAATCGATCGATTGGACCGAAGCCCAATCGATCAACCGATCGATTGGGAGAGTGTTATGATAAACAACATCCCAATCAATCGGTAAATGTATTGGGAGTGTTTGTTGTGAGCACAGAATGATTTCCAATCGATCAGCCAATCCGATTGGGCACTGCTAATCGATCGGGCGATTGATTCGGGGCTGGAGTTCTCGCGCGACGTGAGAAAGGCTGAATCAATCTAACGATCGATTCAGGCATTTTCCAGCAGAGCACAAAGGTGCTCTGAATCGATCAGCCGATCGATTCAAGATTAGTCAATCGATTGGGATATGATCGTTACGCAGGTAGCGAGCGATGGCCGGCTGCAATTGCGTGGATGTGACATGACAATCGATTTGGAGTAAGCCCAATCGGTAGGGAGCTCTAGAAGCGTCGAGTATAAAGCTGTGGTGAGCTTTCTTCTCAGTAGACTTCTTCGTTCGAGCTTTCTCCCAACGCATGTGACTTTCTCCGTCGACTCTCTGTTAGTTCTTGGAAGCTCTGGGAAATAAGTGTTGTTGCACTTCCAAGGTTCAAGAGGCGTTCTTTAACAACAAGGTCAAGCAAGAAGAGGTTTTTACTTTGTATTTTTATATTTTCTTCTTACGTGTGTTGTATCTTGTTGTGTGAGCTTGTATAAGGCATCTCCAACAACTGAACTAGGGGTGCTCTAGTTATGAAGTTGTTACCCATTGATTGAGGTGTCAGGTTCGAGCCCCCACCTGCGCAAGCTCTTATCAATTAAAAGTCCCCAATTTGGGGCCTATTGACTGAGGTCGCCGCTTCGGCGGTGGGACGCTCTTATCAACCAAGTGGCACTAAGGCTCCCCAAAAAATCCCTTCGGGGGGTTTTGGGGTATGGGGCCGCGAAGCGATGGGCCCAGTCACTATAAAAAGTTTACCCTACCTTAGATCTTTGGGGGCGCTGGGGGCGAGCGTATTCGCCTTTTTGCCATAATTGTATAAGGCATCTCCACCTTCGGTAATTACCGAGAAGGAGTGTTTTCATAGTGGATGAGTAAGAGTTGGGTCATTGGATTAGTCACCTCTTCTTGAGGTGGATACCAAGTAAATCCTTGTGTTAACATTGTGAGTCTTATTTCAAGTTTATTCCGCTGCAAATCAACAACATCAAAGAAAGCAAACGAAGCACGATGAGCTATTCACACCCCCTAGCTACAAATCGACCCTAACAGTTTCCTGGGCGAAATCGTCTCCCCCTGGGCCGAGCATCCTCCCAGGTTTGGGTTAAGGGACCTTGTATCATGACTTGGTATTCTAGGGAGCGTAACTCGACGTCATCCGAGTGGCACCAGTCATTGGTTGGTAGTTTGATGATGGCCATGATTTGTCTACGACCACTTGAATCAGAGGGCTCTGAAGAGGCTTTGCCCTTTGACTTAGACCATGGAGTGGAACAGATTATAGATACTGGGGCCACCAAGTCAACCGGGGGCGGCATTAGGTAGGCAATCGATTGTGCCATGGTCGCCCCAACCAACAGCTCATATAGAGAAGGGGTCCGATCGAACGATGGGGGAGTCGACAGGCCGGCCATTCTCTCAGGAATGTCGGATAAGGATCTCTCACCCCACTCGGAAGGGGGTCGAGGGGCCAATGTGGTTGTAAAAGTGTGTAGAACAGAGGCCTCTGATCAAGAGGAAGCCTCCGACATGAGCCATTTTCCAGCATGGCCACTTGAAGGTAGGTCGGCTCCCATCGATGCTTTCGTAGTGCAGGGGATTTCACAACTCCATTTGCCAGCCAATCGGGAAAGCGGGTCGGTCGAGAAGTCGGACGTAAAAATAATGATGCTTCCAACCCTTATTAGAGGTGGACATCTTTTCAAAATAGATAGTGCCCACTCGAGCTTAAAAGAGGAAGATGTCTGGCTCAAACAATTTTAGGTAATTAAAATAGTGAAAAATACGAGGTAGAAGAGTAATGTCGTACAGTTGGAGCAGTACTACAACCCCATATAATAACCTAAAGGAGTTCAGTACCAACTATTGCAAAGGAATATGAAAATATCTATACACTTCGGAAAATAAAGGATGAATAGGAAATCACAGATCGACATAGAATTAGTTTTTGCATAAGGGGAGGAAACCATCAGGAGGCGTATGAGGGCGAGCATAACAGAGGGGACTGCGATTTTGTAGTTGTCTAGAATGTGATAGGTCATTTTCATCTGATCCACCTTGTCACTATTAAAGTCTGACTCTGTGGAAGTATATCACAACCCTGGGATAGCCAGGGGTGGAGAAGGAGAGCATACCATGGAAAAAACATGAAGATAGGAGATCAAAGGAAGAAAGGCAAAAGAGCTTACGGGAGAAAGATCACCGGTAAGGAGCAGAGAGCAAGGAGCACCGGAGATGAAGACGAGAGCAAAGGATATGATAAGGCAAAGGGAGAAATTAAGAGTTTAAAACCCCTGTTGGTGATTGCCCCAAGCTATCCAATCAAGGGCTTTAGGAAACCAGATTTAATTTTAGCCGTTGAATTCGAAAAGGCAGTCATAATATTAGATCCCAACAGTCACCTGTCACATTATACATGCGGTGGCAGAGGATTGCGACACGTGGCATTCAGCCACATGTGGCATTAATAAGGAATAAAAGTGTATGATTAAAAGAGATGGTCGGCATGTTTTACATTAATGGCCAAGGATTTGAATGGTTTCCAAGAAATCAGGGTGACGTCAGCAGTAATTAAAAGACACTAAGGGTGGCCCTCAAAAAAAGAGATCAGATAGAAGTTAAAAAATGACTAAGTGTCATTCATGTTGGATCCAAGCAGCATCAATCTCGGAGTACGAGTGCTCGATCGGGAGAAAGATTAGATAGAAGTTAAAAAACAAGTAAGTGTTGTTCATGTCGGATCCATGCGATATTAATCTCATATTATGAGTGTTCGATTGGGAGAAAGATCAGAAAGAAGTTAACAAGCGCCTAACCCTCTGTTTGGGAGGAGGTGAGTAAAGGGGAGGGAAAGGTAAACATGGGTAAAAAAAAATTTTACACTTGTTTGGGAGAGAGTGAGCCATGAAGGGGAAGGGGAGAGAAGGGTAAAGCTTCCCCTTGCATGCTCGGGAATCAGCAAAATTCCTTACACCCCAAATTGGGGTGTAAGGAAGGGTAAGGAAAAATTATCCCAATTTTATCCTTATTTATATTTTCACATGCAGATTTATTAAAAAAATAAGAGGATATTTTTGTAAATTTGTATATTTAACCTTCATTTCCATCCCTTTGAACTTTCCCTCCCTTCCAAACAAGGACAAGATAAATATATTACTTTCCCTCCCCTCCCTTCCCCTTCCATCCCCTTCCATTAATGAACCTTACCTCACCCCATCCAAACAGAGGGTAAGTGTCATCCATGTTATAGCCGAGTAGCGGCTCTAAACTCTATTATGTCTGGTCGGGGGGAAATCAACTTCTTGGTGAGCAGAAGGAATAGTGATCATAGCCGAGCGGCGACTCTAAAACCTAGCACCAAATTGAGAAGAGAGCAGCTTCTTGAAGAGTAGTAAGAACATCGATTGTGATTACCAAGCGGTGGCACTAAACCCTAGAATTCCCGATCAGGAAGAATGGTTGCAAGGAATACTAATGGTCTAGTCAATCAAATTTGCACCCTCTTTTGACTAGACTTGAAGGAAAAGTTTGTGATACAATGTAAAGAGAGGCCCTCACCAAAGATGGGTTAAAATCTGGGAGACCGGCTGACGTGGAGGTTAAAGTCAAAGTGGTCAAAGGCCTAGGACAACAGATTTGGAGGGGTTGCCCGAGCGGGCGTGTTGATCGGACTTGATCGTCCGAAGGACCATCCTACGAAAACCTATGATTGGCGTTAATAGTACATATCCTGACACACTATCCCTATCGATTGGATGACATGTCCGGTTGGACAAAAGGTAGCCCTCCGAAGACAGTAAAGTCGAGTGGGAGACAAGATGGTAGCTCTGATTAGTACTACCGAACTGAGATGACCAAGACTGAGCAGTTGTTGGATGGCCTATAAGGGAACCCACCTGCATATCTCATCATACTCTCTTGGAAGTTTGTGATGCCGACAATAGAGCATGTATAGCATGTAAATTGTACTTCGGAAGTTTCTAGCCTGTCACATCAAATATTTGCATTCCTGCTTACGAAAAGGTGTCATGGATGCTTTTTGACTTGTCTTTTCATAGAACATTTTAGAAAACGTGCATACACTTTTGTTGGATCGTAGAGACACTAGAGGGGGTGAATAACGTTTGTCGAAAATCATGAGTTAAACGAGTTACACAACGAAAAAAAATGAACACCAACACTACAAAGCCAAGTTTTACTTGGTTCGGAGTCTGTGATGACTCCTACTCCAAGTCCTATGATTGTCGATCATTTTCATTGAACAACCACTATCAGTTCGAATAATGTGTTACAAGTATTCAGTATAAAAATTGAAATAATTATTACCGATAAACAGAAGGGAAATTGAAATCTTTCGTTCTTCAAACTTTGGAGCAGCCATTCGATGTCGTCGGAACCTTTTCGGAGCAGCACACAAGAATGAAACTTGTAGCAGATGATGTTCTGAAGCTGCTAGTGAAAGACTTTTATCTAAGTCCATTCTAGGCACTTGGAGTCTCTCCCGGGCACTTAGACCATGTTGATGTGGCGAGCTCTTGTCGAAACTTGATCCGTCAAGTTTATCCACTTCTGAGCATCCAGACCCCCTCCAGGCACCTGAACCATTAACATGGGTTTGGCTAGTCGTCGTGCTCTAACTCAGCTTCTGGGTAACTTTTATGGTCCGGACACTTAGACCAACTCCGAGCGCCCGGACCACCTGGGTGTCTGGCTAGGTACCCGCCGACTAAGCTGGTTCGGGTGCCTGGACCAACTCCAGGCATCCGAACCCCTGGTGCCTGGACCAACTACAGGCGTCCTGACCCCGGGTGCCTGGATCCCCTCCGAGCGCCTGGACCCTCTTTTTCAACCTTACTTTCCTGCAAAAAAGAGTTAGTCCAAGCATAATAATTATCCAGTAAAAAAGAGTTAGCACACATTAAAAATGTGATAGTAGTAGTAATTAGATTTTATTTTCTCGAGACTAGGATATAGTCAAGGTCTTAACTTAGATTTCTCAAATAGACCTAAGCTGGACTGACGCCTATAGTTCCGTCAACCTAGAACGCGTCCTCACTGGATCTCTCCTTCAGTTGTTTATCTCCACTTATCAACTGTAGTGACTTGACTTTATCTTTGACCCATTAGGTCTTTTCGTTAGTTGTTAGGTCTCGTGGACCTAACTAGACTTCAGTCAGTTGTTAAGTCTCGCAGACTCAATCGGACTTCCCACCAGATATCGAGTCCTGCCGACCTATTTGGATTTCGCACTAGCTATCAGGTCCCATGGACCTAGATGGATTTCAGCTTGGTGTCATATCCTTCAGATCCGTCAACTCCTGCATACTTGGTAAAGCAATTAGACCACAAAATATTCTAACTTTAAACCACTTCTCATTCATCAAAATCTGAGTTAGATCATTAGTGCAAATTACACCAACAACTTTGAGATATGTGCACAAACTCTATAGTGACACTATTAAAGGAGGTTTCCATCCATACATAGAGGTATGTAATATCTTGTTATTCTACACGCTCTAGTTATTGTTCATATTGTTTTTCTCTATTGAGTCGATCACTGACTTGAGCGTCGGAGGACTAATACCGGAAACCCCTTCACAAACTAGTACTAAGGTTCTTAATTTTATAAAATAGTGAAGAGTCTCTAACAAATCAACAGTAGAATTATATTTTCAGTCTATCATCTTCTTATTTTTAGACAGAATTATATTTAATTTAATTTAGAAAGAAACAGAAGTTACATGCATACAAAATAAGAAACAAACCTTGTTATGCCTTTTTGGGAAAATTATAATTTAATATGTCTTTTGAGAATAATGAAAGCATGTTATGTCTTTTGGAAATTTTAAAATTTTATATGCACCCTTTGTAAATTAACTGTTTTATTTTGGATATGACTTTATAAAAAAAAACGTATAATACGAGATAGGTATATAATCTTTCACTCCGGCAACTTTGACACTAGTGTGATAAGTGTATCATTCCACTGTCCAAGAAGGCTGCCAGTTTGTAAAAATTTAGTGATAATTGCTGTCAAATCTGATATCACTCCATTCCATATATATATATAACATCATAGCCATTTGATCTGGAGTTTACTCATCTTCGATACAAAACAATTTATTTTTTATTGACCGACTTGTTGAGTAATTTTTAATTTATTTATTACTTTCAAAACTTTCACACTAATAAGTCGATTATTCATTAATATCAACAAAGTTGCTCAGAGGGAATTGGGAAGGTGAGATAAGGAAAAGAGAGAAATATTATTAGATATTTGATTATATTTAGAGGGAATTGGGAATGGGGGATAACTGGATAAGGAAAGGAGACAAATATTATTAGATATTTGATTATATTTAGTGCGATCAAAATTTAAATTATATGATAAATTAAAGACTTTTTGATTTCAGAATGACTATGACATTAAATACAGGGATGATAATGAATGAGATTTAGATCAAATTTTATATCTTTCGTATGCATATTTATCCGATATTGAATATCTATCATATATCCATATAATGAGATCAGATATCTTTTGTATTAATATTTTTTTTCATTCAATTATTACTTTTGCAATAAAATATATTAAAATCAACATCAACAAAAAAATAATAATTAAAATATACTTTTAAACGAGGAAGAAAGTCTATAAATCATACTTTTAAATCCTTTCCTCTCCCTTCCGCCGGAGTAAACACACCCCGTATTTAAAATACTCATCAATCCGCTACATAAACGAGATGCCATGTCCCCTTTATGCTTTCATGTGGCAAAAAGCGTTTTATTCGTCCCAGTGCCCCCGACAATCCGTCCCTACACTAACACGGAGGAGGTAAATTACAGGTAGCTACTAGTCATTAGTGCAAATGCCCAAGATATAAAGAAAGTTATGCTCAATTATGTTAAATTTCGATCTCAACATCTCATGTAATAATATCTTATATTTTAACCCTCGCATCATTTTAAGAGGACAAAATTAAATAACAAGTCCCCTTTACGCTCTCCGCACATTTATCACGCGACATTTGATCCGCAAACGCGGATCTATTAATTATTGGACACGTGCCTATTTGGTAGAAGCCAAGAATGGCTATCGTAACACCTTGAAAAATTTGATTTGACGCGGCTCCAAATATTTCGTGACGCATTGGCAAGTGAAATTATTTAAGCAATTTTGAATATTAAAAAAATTGTCAATTGTATTTTTTTTAAAAAAAATACTTGTTATTTACGTTTGGTTGTTATTTACGTTTGGTTCAGTGTAATGTAATTTTACTTGTAATATAATCAAATTTGTAATGTAATATAATATAATCTTGATTATATTAGTACGTTTGGTAATGTAATGTATGTAATCTTTGATTACAAGGATTATTACATTCTTTTATTTAGTGTCCATTATTTTTTATAAAAAATATAATTCGTATTATTATAAAATGACAAAAATATCCTACGACCTCTACCAATTGTTGCCGCGCCTCTATCGGAGCTTGCGACAACCAACGGTCATCGCCGTTGGCCTCCTCCGCAGGCACCCGCCACCGGCAACCCGCGACGGCGACGATCGCCGGTGGCAACCGACGGTGGTCGCCGGCGACGGCAACGGTCGGCGGGCGACGACCGGCGGTGGTCGCCGGTGGCAGCGGCCGCCGACGATGGTGGTCGGCGGTCGACTGTGGTGGTTGGCGACCGATGGTCGTCGGCGGCCGGCGGTGGTCGCCGACGGGCGGCGGTGATCACCAACGGCGATCGACAGGCGGGGCCGACGGCGGTGGGCAGCGGCAGCCGACGGCAGTGGATGACGACCACGGTGGACTAGGGATACATTCGACATTTAAATTTTGGTTAAACGGTGAGCTCGTAATGTAATCCGATTACATAGTATTTACTTTGTAATCCAAATTACAAAACTTCACTACCTTTTATAATCTAGATTACATTACATTACAAATTTAAAATTAAGTCAAACAAAATAATTAACCTTGTAATATAATCCTGATTATATTACAAGGCAGATTACATCCAGTTCAAATCCTCTGTCCTCATTTTTCTCTGTACCCGTGTTCCATTGTCGATCGGACGGATCAGATTAAATCTCAAGGTATCATGACATCTTTAAAATATATGCAGTAGCTTATATGTGATATCCGTCCGATCGACAATAAGATACAGGGACATAGAAAAATAGGAACAGGATCTGAACTGGATTACACCAAAGTAGCCTTATTCAACACAGCATGTGTGGTATCACAGAATGCTTTACAAGTCAGCGTCAGGACAGAACCTCCATTGTAAGTCAACGATCAAAATCAAAAACAAATCCCCCTATTTGTAGAATCTACATCATAATGAATGACGTCACAATATATGACGACGCAATATGAGACGACGACAGACAAGCTGAACTAAATGTTCCCATTCAATTGACTGCGTTAACTTCATCTTAATTTACACTGACAGAGTAAATTGTGTTTCGCGTGCGGACAGTGGGCTTGACACCAACAGTTAGAAAGTAAGAATACATTCCAGAGGTAGACAAAAATAAAAAAGGTAAAAGAAAAAAACTCTTTACAAGTCAATAAAAGTCAACTAGATTAATTTGAAGATCACCAAATTTGTATCTGTATACTCGACTCGAGCGTAGCTAGAATTTAAAACTATAACCGTCGATTTAATTGGGGTTGGTCAATATTAATTTTTCAAAAATAAAATATTTAATATTCAATACAGTCTAAAAGATATAGAAAACATACTATTAAAATTATGCTAAAATCAAACTATTAATTATTATATTGTTCTTGATTTTTTCAATTAACTCGTATTCAATATAGTTAATCATAAAATAGGTTAACAATTTTTCTTCTATCTTGTTACGATTGTCGACCACCTTTGGGCACCACCGTCGGTTATGATCGTCGACCACTGCCTTCGGTAGAGGTACGACGGCGACCTTCGGTAGAAATCGTATGATATTTTTGTCATTTTATAATAATACGAATTACATTCCTTACAAAAAAAAATATTAGACACTGGACATCAAATAAAAAAATATAATCATCCTTGTAATAAAAAATTACATACATTACATTATCAAATATAATAATATAATCAAAATTACATTACAAAATTTATTACATTACAAACTTAATTACATTATCCCAACCAAACATAGTCATAACTCATAACTTAAACTCTAAGGAGGCAGAGGCCATGATCGAATGGTGGTGGGGTTGGAGCCCATCCTAAAACGAAAGACCCTATTTTACTTGTACATCAAAATGAGACACCACTTGTGCTAAAAGGCATTACGGAAATGGAAGACTCCAAAAGCAATCCTCTCGTGAACAAAAACACGAGGTCAATGTACATATTGATTTCAACAAGTAATAATTCGTCATGGCAAGCTCGATATAATTGAAACTGTATAAAAAAAGTTATATTTTTTAAGTGTTCAAATTGAAAAATATTATTAGCACTCAATATAATCCATGGAATTGGTAACTAATAATTGACTAATATAATTTATTCCTCATTATATTCCTCATTCCTCATTCCTCATTCCTCATTCCTCAAGTTGACTTAGGACTACTATACGGGGAAGCTTATGAGACAAGGATTGAACAATATGCTGGATCAGATGATTAATTCAATAAGTACATTATGTCTCGCTAAAGATAAGCGGATGAATTATATATATATATATATATATATATATATATATATATATATATATATATTAAATAAGTTTTTTTTAAAAGTTAAACAACCAAATTAAAAACAAGAATATATTCCCATTAAGTTGGAATTAAGGGAAGATTATTAAAAATTTAATATCATTTGGTTGCTTAAAAGTCTAATCATATTGATACGGTGATAAAAAAAGGCCCACCTAAGAATGAGTCAAATCAGCGAGGATAAGTTGACATGGAGGTCAAAATCAAATAGTCAAAGTCGCAGGGTCGGATGGACCATGAGACTACGAATTTCGGATGAGACAAGGTTGGTCGAGCAGACCTTCAGTGCTGGTCGAACATGAAAGGCCGACTAGATTGTCCGAACGACCGTTCTCTGCAACTTGCAGCTGAGGTACACTACAAAAATGCCTGCAACGAGATTCCATGTGACACAACGAGATTCACATAGATTAACTTTTAATTCTGGTGTTTACGGTAAAGGATCTATCGACATGAATAACACTGAGTTTGATTACTATGGTAGACTTGAGGAAATTATAGAGGTTGAATATACTGCATTACCAATAAAAAGGTGTGTGTTGTTCAAATGTTCATGGTATGATCCGACCCCAAGAATAGGTACCAGAATACCTCCAAATTATAATTTAGTAGAGGTTAATGCAAACAGAAAGTTCAATAAGTTTGAACCTTTCATTTTTGCAATACAAGCGGGTCAAGTTGTTTATCTTGAATATCCTACGAAGAGAAGAAGAGCTAGTGAATGGTTGTCTGTTTGTTGATTGAAGCCTCGTTCGACCAAAGAAATGTCGAACACCATTAATGCTCAAAACCATGATGCATTTCAGAATGACGAAGTAGAGAGGCATTCGGTTGATTCACAACTCCAATCTACATCACAATTACTTGTAGACGGTAATGTCACTGACGAGGAGATAGATGATGGAGAGAAATTCAGCAGTGAGGATTTTGCTGAACTAACAGAGTCTAGCGACGACGACTTACAAACTGTTAATGTTGAGTAGAAATGTCTCCAGAGTCTAGCATTGATTAAATTTTAGCATTATTATTCATCTAGTAAGTTATGCTTCAATCATATTTTGTTGTTTATTTATCATGTTATTAAAGACTTATTATGATGTGCTGTAATATTTTTTTGTAGATATAAGGTATCATGGCAGATCTTCCAGTACCATTCCGTGGATCCACCGTCCTTAGGGTTGTTGGAGAGTCGAAAGTATTTTTTTATTATTAGTAATTCAAGTTCTTTATTTATAGCATATATCTTATGTCTTAATATTGTTTATATGTAGGTTTACTCCCGACGACCATCGAGTATCGACATATATTACACAGAAATTTAAGGAAAGAATCTGCATATCTGGTACTATATGGAGACATGTAGATGCTGCAACTAAGGATTTTTATTATCAAGAATTTGTGGTAAGTAAATTGAATATGTACAATATAAACATCCTTCAATATACTAAAATTTTATTTTTTAATTGCGGAAAAAATATACGTGGGAGGATGGGCACGAGGCAGAATTTGCAGCAACTTGGAATATTTATTGTGCTAAGTTGTACAAAGACCTATTATACTATGTGAGAAAGGATGACACACGACTAGCTTATGTATCCGACGAGATCTGGAGTGCATGGACGACCACTTGGTCTGCAGAAAGATGGCAGACAAAGGCTCTAAAAGCTCGAGCGAATAGGAATACAGAGCCAAGTGGTCCAAGTATCGAATCTGCTCGGCATACATCAGGATCTCGATCCATTGTTGAGCACGCTATGGATCTGGTGATTTTAATTTAAAATTATATAAATCAAATTTTTATTTATTAATAAACTTGTATAATTTTAGCCAAACTTATTTGTGCATGCAGAAGCGTTCTTTAGAAAGACAACACACTTGCGTGGAGATCTTTCTCAAGACTCACTAGAGAAAGGATGACACATATGTTGATGCTCGATCAAAGAACATTGGGGTTTGAATTATTAACTTGCAATTTATATTTAATCTTTAATAATGATTAATTAGCTTTAATAATTATGTATAAGATATAAATTGTATATATTTTTTGCACAGGAGGAAATGACAAGGCTCAGGCATCTCAGCCACCAGTAGAGGGAGGGGAGTCACAGGATCTATCCACCAAGGAAATTTATTCAGTCAGAAAATTCCGTTACTTGCCGTTTACTTTTTTATCGATAGAAAAAATATTCAGTCGTTAAAATACCGACGGAATATGGAATACCGTCGAAAATTATCGACGGAAATCCAATTCCGTCGGTAAAGTGAATTGCCGACCAAATGACTCTCGATACCATGAATTCCGTCGGCATTCCATCGGTAATGTCAAATACCGACGAAATATTCAGTCGTTAATAGTAAATATTTTTGTAGTGGTAGAGCTAACCATGGTTCGGAACTAACGGTTCAACAGTTCGGAATCGCCAATTCGACGATTCCTGGTAGGTCGACCCTTAACCTTAACCACCTAAGACAATTATGGTTCACGATTCGGAATCGCTGGTTCACGATTCGTCACAATTCAAGATTATTATATTTAAAAATTTTAAATTTAAAAAAAAAATTAAATTTTATTTTAAAGAGGGCTTACACTCATTTAAGTTGCCCACTTGTCCCCTTAGGGTATAAAGGAATTAAAGTTCAAATGATTTTTTTTATATTTTTACTCTTTTATATTTGAAAGTGGCGTTGTCACTCATTTCCATTTCTTGTTCCTATTATATTCATTCCTTCGGTATTAAAATCTTCAATTTCATCATCTGAAAGTTACATTCCTTAGATTTTTTTCTTGGCTCTGGTCCAATCGTCGAGTAATGCTTAGACTTCTAATGAGTCGAGTGACAAAGCTGATTGTCGTTCATCTAATATATTGTCGCTGGCATTGAACGTCTGCTGTACAACAACAATAAACATTGGACAAGCTAAAATTTCTTTGACGGCCATGGAGAGGATGGGAAAACTTTGAGCCTTCTATGACCACCACTTTAAGATATCAAAATTTTCACTATCTGTTTCATTAGAATCAAAAGAAGTCGTAAAATAATTCTCAAGTTCCTGTGTGGAACTTAAGGATCCTCATGGATATTTTATCCATTCTTTTAATAAAAGTTGTGCTTTTATAAATTTTAAATTATTACTAGTAATTTGTTGTATTTCAGAAATATTAGTTTGTACTCCATATTTTGTATAATTTTGATTATAAATATCATATAAATAAATTCTAACATTATATAATATAAACTTGAGAAGAAAATCTTTAATGGGAATTACAACATCATAATATAAAGTAAACATTTCTTATAAAACTTCTATTTAAATGTAGGATCTAAAACAAATGCAATTAAATAAATTTCAAGAATAAAATAAAAATACTTTTCCCATTTAGTTTTCATAGCTAATATGCAAGAAGATAAAAATTCATTATTAATATATTCATTTAAAACTAATACTATATTAAATTTTTTTTCTAAAACTAATTGAGTAGTGGGATAATAAACACCGGTGCATCATTAATAATTTTAAACTTTCACAAATACTATTACAAATATTTTATTATTATGAAAATAAATATATATTAGTATTAGTATTTTGTGTAAAAAATAAACATAATAATTCTTTATATTGAAATGAATCTAGTAATAATTGGTATGTTGAATTCCAATGTGTTGGTACATCATGTGAAAATTTTTTAGGTCTCATTCCATTAGTTTTACAAAACTTATCCCATTGTTATGGATGTGACAATAAATAAGAAATTACAATTCTAATTAGTTTAATATAATTTTTTAAAATTTTTAATCCATCTTGAACCCATAAATTTAAAACATAGCATACCCAATGAATATAAAAAAAATAAACCACCAATAATATGTTGACAAATAAATTTTATATCATCTATATAAGCGGTATTAGAATTAACATTATCTAATGATATTGAAATATTTTATAAGTTAATCCATATTCTTCTAAAATTAAACATAATAATTGTGCGATGTTATGAATATTATATGATTGATCAAAAACTCTATAAGCTAACAATCTTTTTTGGAGACTCCAAGAGTTATCGATCCAATGGCAAGTCACACCCATATATAAATGTGTTTGCCAATGATCACTCCAAATATCAGAAAATATAGAAACTTTATTATCTAATTTACTAAATTCATCAATTCAATTCTTTTTCCCTTATTTTATTAATTTTTTTAATTATATGAGTAAGTGTAGTCCTAGGAATATCTTTAGCACATGGATTAAGAGATTCTTTACAAATATCTTCAAATGTGTATTTAGATCCAAAACTAAAAGAAAGATGTTCTAGGAAATAAATTTAGTTAACAATTCTCTTAATTTATTATTAGAATATAAAAATAAACTGGAATCAGTACTACTGCTAGTTGAAGAAAATCTAAATAATTGTGTCTGAGAATGATCAAGTCCATATTTCATTGGGTGTTTCGTTTCTACATGTTGTTTCAACGACCCATAGTCGTCGTCGGCTTGGAATTTGCAGGAAGCATTGTAGTGCTTACATTTTACACGTAATTCTCCCGATGGAAGAGTGCCCTTCTCAAAATATTTAGTGACAATAGAAGACTTTAGAGAAGGAATTTCCTGAACCTTAGGTATCGGTACTTCCTTGTGTTTTGGGTGTCAGATTTGGAAAGTGCTCAATCTCATCATCTATGGATTGAATGTTGGGGTCCTCGCGCGAATTCACTATTTCCTTTCCCTTCCGAACTCGAGATGATGCACCTCCATGACCTCCTTCCATTGTAATTGAAAATTAGAAATGAAAGTAAATAGAAATGAAGATGAAAACGTATAGAGAACACGAAATTGAGATTAAGAGTAGAAAAGATATGTGTGAAAATAATGAAATGAACTCTCTATTTATAGAGTTTTGATAGTAACATACACTAAATCATAGCTATTGATCATAAAATGATTAAATGATCTTAACCGTTAAAAAAATTACCCAAAAAACCCCCACCCCTCCTGTCGGCTCTCTCCCGTGTCGTTCTTCTCGCTAACTGCGTCTTTCGCTTAACTTCCTGTGCTCCTAAGTTCCTGTACACTTAGACACAGGATTAAACATAATAGAACCTAACTTAACTTGTTTGATCATATCAAAACTATCTTAGAGTACTAACAATCTCCCCCTTTTTGATGTGAGCAACCCAAGTTAAGTTAGGGTAAACCAACATAAAGTAAAAAAAATAAATTTTACAATAAAGTACAAAAATTGAAAAAAGTTAAGCTATCTCCCCCTAGACTTAATCTTCCCTTCTCCCACTTTTATCACATAAAAAAATGGGGTACCTCAAAAAAAATCTAAGCGTAACTTTTCAAAAATAAAAAAAGTTTTTAGTTAAAAAAAACTCTGATTTTTTAACATTTTGAAAAACTTATCAAGTTTTTGAAAACTTTGAAAATAATTTTGATATCACTTAAAAAAATTACAGTAATTTTAGAAACTTTAAGTTTTGCAAAAAAAATCTAAGTAAAAAAATGTTTGAGTAACTATTTAAAACATTAATTACAATTAAATGCTTTATCAATTAGTCAATTAAATATTTTATTTTATTAATTGACTTCTAGGCTGCGGCCAGACACTGGGCCTTCTTGGTTATTAGAGCAACAAACACTTTCTAGACAAAGTCTCTTAAGGAAATTAAACATTTAATCTACTCTCTGAAAGGTCCTAAGTCCAATTAAATTTTAATTTAGATAAGATTTTGAAACCCAATATAAGTTCCAACCTACTTGATTAATTAAAAATCTTTTGAGTATATATTTCTTTGAAATTTTCTTAATTTGCCCCTTATGGTGTTTAACATACCAGTTCAAATTATTATATCTTTTATTGTTTTGATTAAATGAACATGCATGATTTTTCAAGTATGTTATTTCTGTTTGCAAATTATTATTTTTCAATTTAATTTTGTCAAATTCTTCTAATGAACAAGATTTGGCTAGAATTAATTTTAACTTTTGGTTTTCTTTTTCTAGGTTACAGTAATCCTTTGACAATAATTTAACAAACTTAAATAATTTATCGGGAAGCAGAGATCATACCTGACTTACCTTATCGATCCCATCATCCGTAGCTCCCCCTGAACGGCTGCTTTCATCTGATGTAGCTCCCCCTTCATCGATGCTCATTTCGGACAAGCTTGCTTCGTGTTCATTTTCTTGATGGCTTGCCATTAACGCAAGTCCGGAGAAAGTCTCAATCTCTGATTCGGATGATGTTTTGTCCCACGTAGCCTTTAGCATCTTGTACTTGTTAGATTGGATAAGCTTCTTGTTCTTGCCCTTGTCTTTGTTCTTCAATTTAGGGCAGTTATCTTTTACGTGCCCTTCTTAATCACAGTGGTAGCATTTGATTCTTCTTCATTTTCTACCCTGCAAATTAATAGATTTTTTAGATTTAATCAATTTTTTAAATCGCCTTACCATCATTGTCATTTTGTCATCATCGAGAGAGGATTCTGAATCTTGTTCATCCATCTTTGCCTTAAAGGCAACGTTGTGGTTCAGCTCCTTCTTCGAATCTGCATATTTTGTTTCATGGATTTCAAAAGTTGAAAATAACTCTTCTAAAGTAACAGATTCTAAATCCTTAGAGATATAGTAGGCATCTACTAATGATGCCCATTTTGTATTTCTAGGGAATGCATTAAGGGCATACCTTAGCGAATCTCAGTTGCTTACCTTTTCTCTGAGATTCGAAAGTCTGGTGATGAGCTCCTTGATCCTCGAGTGAAGATGTGTTATAGTTTCATCTCCTTCTTATCGGAGGTTGCTGATCTAGTTACGAAGTAAGTCCTGTCTCGCAAGTTTCGCCTCCGAGGTTCTTTCGTGAAGTTCCAAGAATTTTTCCCAGAGCTCCTTGGCAGATTCATAAGCTCCGATCTGGTTGACTTCTTGTGGCAGTAGGACGCTCAGCAGATGAAACTCTGCTTTACCATTTGTCACGAAGTCGACTTGTTCCTTCTTCATCCATTGATACTTTTCTTTGCCCTTGGGTGTTTCAAAACCAAATTCCATTATTAACAATAAATCGAAGTCTGTTTTGAAAAATACCTCCATTCTCTTTTTCTAGCTCGCGAACTCCCCCTCGAATTTTGGCGGGTAAATACTTGGTCCGGCCATCTCGTATGCTTCGTTCGGCGGTTAGTCCTCCTAAAGCATCTTGGCTCTGATACTACTTGTTAGGATCCTTAGCATCTGGCTAGAGGGGGGTGAATGGTCCCTACACAAAAACAAAATAAAACCTTTCTCAAACTTATAACATAATTAAAAGAACACTTGCATAAGAAGGATAAAGAAACTAAAAGACAGAGGCACCGAGAATTTACTTGGTTACAATTGGGGAGGTTGTTAATCCAAGGAAGTCAATCACACTAATTTCTCCTTCAGGCGGAGAAGCCTCTTTACAGCAATGATAGCACAGAAATAGAAAGCTAAAACAGAAAGTGTCTACAAGTGTCGTTTCACTATTTTTCGTTGTCCTTAGCTTCTGAGAGCAGGGATGTTTATATAGCCTTGCTCAAGGCGCCTGGAAGCGTTCCAGGCACCTGGAATAGGATAGAATTCTATCCCCAATGTAACGTTCAAATGTCACGTCGAAATGGCTAAGAATCAGGTTTCGGGCGCCCGGACCCGGAGTCCGAGCGCCCCGGACTAGTCTAGGAGCCCCGACCTGGTCCGAGCGCCATGGATTGGTCCGGGTGCCCCGAAGGTTGAAAGACAACATTTTGTTGTCTTTCTCTCCGGGCCTCTAGCTTCGGCTCCGCTTGCATCTGTCTGGGTATTCTGCTCCGGCTCCACTCGCTTGGGTGATTTCGGCCATCCGAAATAGGGCTCACCCGAACCCAACTTCCGACCTTCTTGAGCAAACTTTTGCTCCGGCTTCTTGTCCCTTGGAATCGTTATTTGATTCCTTCTCATCTGCCAGTGTACTCTTCCACAGCTTTTTGTCCCTCGGACAGCTGCGTCTTTTGCTCCTTGTGCAATAGAAGTAAAGCCCCAAGAATCACCCCTTTTATAAGAACCACTACTTGAGCTAGAGCCAGAGCCAATACAAGATTCAGAAGTCACATCCATATGTTTAGAACTTTCAGGTATATCTCAGCAAAGCAAGGTTAGTATCCTTTGTGATCTTTTGGAAAATTTCATAGATGTACCAATAGTAGATTTTGATGGATGTGATTCAATTTGTGATACATACTCAGTTCATCTTAATAAGGTTCTAGTTCTATCTAATATAGCATGCTTGGGAGAGGTATGTTTTTCTTTTGGGTGTGCAAATTTTCATGAGGCCTATAATTGGAAGCTCGATCTGAACTGTCTTCGACCACCTGAAAGAACTTCAAAGAAGACGAAGATGGAGAGAGTTATACTTTACTCTGTAGCTCCTTTGATGAAAGCTCTCTCTATAATAAGAGTCCTTGGTAAGATGGTGATAAAATATCTTACCCCTACAAGAGCGAGATTTTGATGAATCTAATGAGGTGGTCGAGCTAATGACCTTAAACAAACACTTCTTGGGAGGCAACCCAAGTTTATTTTCTTCATTTTCATTCATGTCTTTAGTTCTTTCTAGTTTCATTTCTTTATAATAAACATGTATCCTCTACTTAATTTTTGTTGTCTACTTTCTTTTATAGGATTCAAAGATTAGGAGGAGGGTAACTACATGGTGGAGAAGTTAATGACATGCACATTTGGCACGCATCATTTGGTAACTTCTCTTAGTTTTAATCTCCTCCACATTGTTTTAGTTTTCATTGAGATAATGAAAAGTTTAAGTCTGGGGGGATGCATTAGATGCATTTGGCTTAGTTTAGTTTTTGCTTATTCCTTTTGCATAATAAAATTTTCCTAGTTGCATCATTCATCACATCATAATTGTTTATTCCTTAATGCAAAATACTAACACGTTTCATCTAGATATTTATGTTGTGTGATTTGGTATGCTAGTATGTCTATTGATCTTTATTTTCCTATCCATAGTAGCATGAAGTGAGCATTGTTATTACTAGAAGAATTTGAATGTTGTCCTAGTTTTAGGATCTCTTCACATTATGCTTGACTTTGATAGTAGATATTTTTGAAAATAGTTATGATTCATAGAACCGGACTAGTACTCTTGCTTCCATAGTGACTTCTCAACTACATTTTGGTTACTGGATAAACTCAGATCATGTAAGCTCATTTGAAAAAATCAATCCAAAAAAAAAAATGAAAAAAATGAAAGTTTGTTCAAGTTTGATACTTTGCAAACATTAAAAAAATAAGGGAAAAAAATAAGGGATAAAAAAATAGTTATCGTGAGTGAAAATTAGCAATTCATCCCTTTAAGACCGAGTTAAGTTACTAGGGAAATGAATGTTATGTTTCTCTTGATACTGAGTATTCCTTTGAGACCTTGTGTAGACGATGCATAGCATTTTTAAGGGGAACGAACCTTGCGTGTGGCAGGTAAGTGTCTATCGCTGGAAGTATGAGGAACACGGTTAAATGAAAAATTGACTAGGCTTAGAGATTGACACTTGAAAAAGTTAAGCCACTTATTACACTGAGTACGGAGAACTTCTACTTAGGCTACACTCAAACAATTTTGGTATTATGCTCATTAATGAAACTATAAGATAGGTTTATATTGATTCACTAGGGATTATTACATGTCATCTATGCATATAAATCTAGATTACGGATTTTACTTGAGGACAAGCAAAGGTTTAAGTCTGGGGGTGTGATATGCCCAGATTATATACACTTTTATACATGTCTTGACGTACATCTACTTATATTTCATTAGCATAATCTATGTTTATTGCACCCTATTTCATTGTAATGTCATACTTTATTATATTTTGTTCGAAGATCTACTCTTTGCTTGTTTTTATTGACAGGACGCTATTTGGAGCGAAAATGGAGCAAAAACGCACACAGGAGCTGTTGGAGTGTATACTGAAAGCCTAAGTTTTTGTAAACATTTGTTTTGAATAAAGAATCACATTTGGTCATATTATCTACATTTGTTTGTAGTTGTTCAATTAATTTATATTGTAGATAACATAGTATGTGGTGTCACATGCAGAAGATAATGTTATCAGTACCTTATAAATTATAAACAGTAGCTCACGACCAAAATGGAAAGGAACAAACCATTAGAAGGTCGTAGTGTAATTAGGTATTAGTTTATCTTGACTATATAATTACACTAGTACACTCAGAGTGTATTGAGTAGGACCTTTTGAGGTTGTTTCTTTTATACTGACTTTATAAAGAAACAAAGACCTCAGTTATTATGGAAGTGTGTGCTCTTAATCCTAATATAATAACAAGCACATATATTTGATGTTTAGTTCTTTAATTTATCAATAGGTGAGATTTAGTTCGATGAATCAATAAACCCGATAAATTGGGAAATGATATCACTTATAGTGTGTGTTGTTGATTATAGAAGGAAACTGTGTCCTAGAGATACTAGGTTGATAATGTCCCCAAGAGGAGCTCATAAGGATTGTCATGTTAAACCCTGCAGGTGGACTTAGTCCGACATGACGATAAGGTTGAGTGGTACTACTCTTGGACTAAGATATTAATTAAATGAGTTGTCAGTAACTCACTTAATTAGTGGACATTCGATATCTTAAACACAGGGAGACTAACACACTCATAATAAGAAGGAGCCCAAAAATGTAATTTGGGATTGGTGCGGTAGTTCAATAATAGTTCTCTAGTGGAATGAATTATTATTGATAAAATTAAGTTGTGTGTTCGGGGCGAACACGGGATGCTTAATTTTATCGGGAGACCAAAACCAATTCCTCCTCTCGGTCCCTATCGTAGCCTCTTATTTATAGAGTACTATACCCACCTATACCCACCTTTTATACCCACCTAAAGGGGGCCGGCCAAGCTAGCTTGGAATCAAGATAGGGCCGACCTAAGCATGGTTTAGGGTGGCCGGCCCTAGCTTGAGCCCAAGCTAGAGGGGGCCGGTCATAATTAAATTAAAAAAGAATTTTAATTTTTATTATGTGGAAGATATAATTTATTAAAGAGAATTAAAATTAAAATATCTCTCTTAAAAGGATCTACAAAAGATTAAAGAAAGAGATTATATCTCTTTCTTTATTTGTAGATTGGAAAGATATTTTATTTTCTCTTTAAAAATTATTCACATGTTGAAAAATTAAAATTATAGAAATTTCTTTTTATCAACCATGAAGGGATTATAAAGGGAAATTTTATTTTTTAAAATTTCCAAAGACAAATAAGGAAGTTTTAATTGTTGATTGAAACTCTCCTAATTTTTCTATTTGAGGTGGTCGGCCATGATTAATTGATTAAGAAATTTTATTAAATTTTTCTTAATTAATTATTGTCAAGGAAAGTTAAGGAAATTTTATTATAAATAAATTTCCTTATTTGCCAAAGTCAAGGAATATAAAAGAAGGGTAGGGGTGCCTTCATGACACACAACTTCTATTATTCTCTCCCTCTTTTCCTTGGTGTTGTGGCCGGCCATCCTCTCTTTCTTTCTTCCTCTTTGTGGTGGCCAAATTCTTTATCTCCCTTGGAGCTCTTGTGGTGGCCTGATACTACTTGGAGAAGAAGAAGAAGAAGGAGAGAAAGCTTGCATCCCTTGGAGCTTGGTTGGTGTTTTTTTTTCTTCTTCCTTGGTGAAGCTTTCTTGTTTTGGCCGAACCTAGCTAGGAGGAGAAGAAGGTGTTTGGTGGTTTCTCATCTTGGAAGATCGTTGCCCACACAACGTCCGAGGTTAGAAGAGGAATACGGTAGAAGATCAAGAGATTTTTCTAAAAGGTATAACTAGTAATTTTTCTTTCCGCATCATACTAGTTATTTTTGGAAATAATATCAAATACAAGAGGCTTACGATTCTAGTATTTCGAATATATTTTTCGATGTTGTGTTCTTTTGATTTATTTTTCCTTGTGATTTGATTGTTCCTTTCGGTTAACCTAAAGTTATTTTAGGAAATTAAATATTAGCTTTCCATAAAAGGTTTTGTCTAGTCGGTGGTGGTTGCTCCCATATCTAAGAAGGTCATGTGCCTCGCCACGTCAGTACTGAGAACCAATTATGAAAATTAATATTTAATGGAATTAATAACTTAAGGTGATTTGGATCGAACGTGTTAAGTTCCGCAGGAGATCCAAGTCTAAACCTAAAAGAACAAATAGATTAAGTTTTGGATCAAACGTGTTAAGTTCCGCAGGCGATCCAAAGTTTAATTTAAAAGAACACATGGTAGCTAAGAAAAAGGTTCAGACCTTTGTACAAAATTTTTGTACAGTGGAACCTCTAGGTTTTCCGAGTAGCAACCAACAATTGGTATCAGAGCTAGGGTTTTGCCTCTGTGTATTTGGTATCAGGTTAATTATGCACGTGTCATACATAATTTAGGCAGGTTAATAGTAGGATGTGCTAACTTTGTGGATGCAGGATCCAACTATTATGGCTTTTAGTTATTATGTGTGTGATTGGACCCTTGGATATGTCAAGGGCATTTATATGTGTGTGCATGATTGTATTATAAAATACAGCAGGAGCTGTATTTAGTTTTATTAGGATTTTATTTTTGATCTAGATACATGTACATTCCTTTTATGGAATATAGGATCAAAATTGTAAAATTCTATTTATGTCGCGGATCGAATCTTGCAAAGCGTGGAACCTTCTGAGGACCATAGGCGCAGCGGAACAAGGAGCAAGATGGATGCGACAACTAGTCTCGGTGGCAGTGGCAAAATATGGCAACAACTTGGGATGACAACACATGGAGGACAATTATAGATAAAAGCCATAATAGTTGAAAATTAGATTTTCTATTTATTGCTTTTATATTGTGTTGTGTGTGCATGTTAGTATACATGTTTAGTAGGCTAGCATAGTTAAAATTCCTCATTTATAAATAACTAAGTGGGAGAGGGTTTTTTTTTTAAGTAAATCCCATGGTCTCCATTACTGGTTTGTAAGTGATGCAAACAAGCTTGCGCGTTGGCTCTGCGCGTTGGCTCTGAGTGCCTTCCTCCATATCGGATGAGCTTGTTTGTGGATCACTAGAACAAACTTCCATTTTGGATGACTATAGGAAGTTAATTAAGAGCGTGTGATCTTCCCCATCGGAATGGGCATAATCTTATTAATGGACTTAGTGTCAAGTAATGGTATACACTTAGACACATCTAATAGTATCCTCCCCATCGGAGTCACTGCTATTATTTGTGTGACCAAAGGATACCAACTATTAATTTTATTTGTCAAAAAGTTAGGTTGACAAGATAATAAAATTAATGGGTTAAAACCCTCCTTTTACAAATGTTGAATTTGTATACGTCCACACTATCGTGGCATACAAAATTCACGGTGGTTTGAGGTGTTGGTTAATTTAAAATAGTATTGTTTGAGGAATCAATATTATTCTAAATTTAGAGTTCTGACCAAAAGTTATTTGTGATTCTTAGGATGACTTTCAACCCACTGTCCATCATACTTCAACAGAATAGACTTACTGGACCTAATTACATAGATTGGAAAAGGAACCTGGACATTGTCCTTACTGCTGAAAGCTATAAATTTGTACTGACTGAGCCTTGTCCTGAAGCACCTACTGGTGAATCTACCCAAGAGGAGATTGAATATCATAGGAAATGGGTAAAAGCAGATGAGATGGCGCGGTATTACATTTTAGCTTTAATGTCAAATGTATTGCAACATCAGCATCAAGATTTACCAACAGCCTATGATATTATGAACAATCTCAAGGAACTCTTTGGTCATCAGGATAGGGCTTCTAGACAAGAAGCCATGAGAAAGATAATGACAGCCACCATGCAAGAGGGTACTCCTGTGAGGGATCATATCCTAAAGATGATGGCTTATCTGAACGAGATACAGATCCTTGGAGGAGAAATTGATGGGGAAACCCAGATCGATATGATCCTCCAAACACTACCTAGAAGTTTTGAGCAATTTCGCCTGAATTATAATATGAACAAAAGGGTATATTCATTGGCGGAACTACTGACAGAACTTCAGGCAGCAGAAGGATTGTTTCGTCACAACTCTCATATTCACTATGTTGAAAATGGTTCTACTTCTAAGCCGAAAGGAAAGAAGAAGAAGAAATAAGTTGGTTCAGCAAAGAAAGTGAATAAAACTCAGAGTACAGGATTTAAAGCTAGAGTGAAGAAGCCGAAGGGCAAGTGCTTCATCTGCAAGCAGTCAGGACATTGGAAGGCGGACTGTCCTCGTAGGAGTCAGAACAACAAAGGTATATCTCATGCTCTAGTTGTTGAAACATGTTTAGCGGTGTTATCTACCAGCACCTGGTGTGTAGATACGGGAGCCACTGATCATGTCTGCAATTCCCTGCAAGGGTTCCAGGAAATCCGACGACTAACTGAAGGAGAGATTACCGTCTACATGGGCAATGCTACTAAGGTGGCGGCTATTGCAGTGGGAGACGTCTACTTATCTTTTAGTAGTAATAAAAATTTGGTTTTAAGAAATTGTCTTTATATACCCAGTTTTAGAAAGAATTTAATTTCAGTTTCTAAATTGTTTTTAGATGGATATTCAGTTTCTTTCAGTAACGATGTAGTTATTAAGAGAAATAAAGTGATTATCTGTTCTGGTACATTAGTTGGTAATTTGTATACTTTAAATCCAATTTCTTCCACAAAGCAAAACATGGAAATTTATAACTCATCTTCTAACTCTAATAAGAGAAAAGAACCTTTGGAAATGAACCAAGCATATCTTTGGCATCTAAGGCTTGGTCATATTAACTTAAGTAGGATTCAGAGGCTTATAGCCGATGGACTTTTGGGTTCATTAGAGTTGGAAAATTTTCCAACTTGTGAATCCTGCTTGGAAGGTAAAATGACCAAGAGACCGTTCAAGGCCAAGGGGTATAGAGCCAAAGAAGTGTTAGAATTGGTTCACTCTGATTTGTGTGGTCCTATGTCTGTCCAGGCAAGAGGAGGTTTTGAATATTTTGTCTCTTTCATAGATGATTATTCAAGATATGGATACATTTACCTAATGCGCCGCAAGTCTGAGTGCTTTGATAAGTTCAAAGAGTACAAGGCTGATGTGGAGAAACGACTAGGTAAAAGTATCAAGACACTACGGTCTGATCGTGGTGGCGAATACCTCTTAGGAGAGTTTAGGAGTTACTTATCAGAGGCTGGGATTCAATCCCAACTGTCCGCACCTGGTACACCTCAACAGAATGGTGTGGCAGAACGAAGGAATAGGACTCTTATGGAGATGGTTAGATCGATTATGAGTTATCCAGAATTACCAAATTCGTTTTGGGGATATGCTCTGGAAACAGCAGTATACGTTCTGAACTTAGTACCTTCTAAATCAGTTTCTTCTACTCCCACAGAATTGTGGAATGGGCGAAAACCCAGTCTAAGACATATTCGGATTTGGGGTAGTCCAGCACATGTGCTGAAACCAGATGCTGATAAGTTAGAATCTCGTACAGAAGTTCGCGTATTTGTGGGATATCCCAAAGGAACGAAAGGAAGTTTATATTATAGTCCTAAAGACCAGAAGGTCATTGTTAGCACCAATGCCCAGTTTTTAGAAGAAGACTATATAATGGATCACAAGTCCAGTAGTAAAGTTGTTTTAGAAGAATTAAGAGAGGACACATCTACTTTAGTACCAACAGTACAAGATGAAGTACCACAAGAGACTGCAACACGTGTCACACATGATACACAACCACAGACAGTGCCTCGTCGTAGTGGGAGGGTTGTAAGGCGGCCTGAGAGATTCATGTTTTTGGGAGAGTCTTCGGACTTGATCCCGGGTAAACATGAACCTGATCCCCGGACATATGACGAAGCACTCCAAGATATAGATGCAGCATCTTGGCAAAAGGCGATGAATTCTGAAATAGAGTCTATGTACTCTAATAAGGTCTGGGAGCTTGTAGAACCACCTGATGGTGTAAAAGCCGTTGGATGCAAGTGGATCTACAAAAGGAAAAGAGGGACAGACGGGAAGGTAGAAACCTTCAAAGTTAGGCTTGTTGCGAAAGGGTACACTCAGAAAGAAGGAATCGATTATGAGGAAACCTTTTCACCGGTAGCCATGCTTAAGTCTATCCGGATACTCTTATCCATTGCTGCTCATATGGATTATGAGATTTGGCAAATGGATGTCAAGACAGCTTTCCTTAATGGAAGTCTTGAAGAGAACATCCATATGAAGCAACCAGAAGGGTTCATTGAAAAAGACAAAGAGCATCTAGTGTGCAAGCTCAATCGGTTCATTTATGGACTGAAGCAAGCTTCAAGATCTTGGAACATTCGGTTTAATGAAGTAATCCAGTCATATGGATTTATTCAAAGTCCGGATGAGTCTTGTGTATATAAGAAGTGTAACGGAAACGTGGTGGTATTTCTTATACTATACGTAGATGCTATTTTGTTAATTGGCAACAATGTCAAGGTATTATCAGACGTAAGGGTATGGTTGTCCAAACAATTTGATATGAAGGACTTAGGAGAGTGTGCACACATTCTTGGGATCAAAGTAATAAGGGATCGCAAGAAAAGAATGTTGTGTCTGTCCCAAGCTTCATATATAGATACAATCCTTGCTCGTTTTAACATGCAGGATTCCAAGAAAGGTTTCTTACATTTTAGGCATGGAATAGCTCTATCTAAAGAGATGTCTCCTAACACATCAAAGGAGATAGAAGACATGAAAGCAGTTCCTTATGCTTCGGCTGTAGGAAGCCTTATGTATGCAGTGCTATGTACGAGACATGATATTTGTTTTGCCGTGGGCATGGTCAGCAGATATCAGAGTAACCCTGGACAAGGACATTGGACTGCGGTAAAACATATATTAAAGTACCTGAGAAGGACTAGAGATTATATGCTAGTTTACCAAGCAGACGATTTGCTCCCTGTGGGTTACACGGATTCAGATTTCCAATCAGATAGGGACAACAGTAAGTCTACATCAGGCTATGTGTTTACTTTAGGAGGTGGAGTCATTTCATAGAGGAGTGTTAAGCAGAAATGCGTTTCGGACTCAATCATGGAAGCTGAGTATGTAGCAGCCTCTGAGGCAGCTAAAGAAGCAGTATGACTCAGGAACTTTCTAATTGACTTAGATGTGATTCCTGGTTTGCCCAAAATCATCACAATTTATTTATTGTGATAATAGTGGTGCAGTTGCAAACTCGAAGGAACACGAGCTCATAAGGCAAGTAAACATATAGAGCGGAAGTACCACCTGATACGAGATATCGTAAAACGAGGAGAAGTTGTCATCGCCAAGATTGCATCAGTGGATAACCTGGCAGATCCTTTCACTAAGGCCCTTCCGGCGAAAGCTTTTGATCGGCATGTGGAGGGAATGAGAATCAGATGTATGGTAGAAGAAATGGCAGCTTAGTCTTTAGTTTAAGTGGGAGATTGTTGGAGTGTATACTGAAAGCCTAAGTTTTTGTAAACATTTGTTTTGAATAAAGAATCACATTTGGTCATATTATCTACATTTGTTTGTAGTTGTTCAATTAATTTATATTGTAGATAACATAGTATGTGGTGTCACATGCAGAAGATAATGTTATCAGTACCTTATAAATTATAAACAGTAGCTCACGACCAAAATGGAAAGGAACAAACCATTAGAAGGTCGTAGTGTAATTAGGTATTAGTTTATCTTGACTATATAATTATACTAGTACACTCAGAGTGTATTGAGTAGGACCTTTTGAGGTTGTTTCTTTTATACTGACTTTATAAAGAAACAAAGACCTCAGTTATTATGGAAGTGTGTGCTCTTAATCCTAATATAATAACAAGCACATATATTTGATGTTTAGTTCTTTAATTTATCAATAGGTGAGATTTAGTTCGATGAATCAATAAACCCGATAAATTGGGAAATGATATCACTTATAGTGTGTGTTGTTGATTATAGAAGGAAACTATGTCCTAGAGATACTAGGTTGATAATGTCCCCAAGAGGAGCTCATAAGGATTGTCATGTTAAACCCTGCAGGTGGACTTAGTCCGACATGACGATAAGGTTGAGTGGTACTACTCTTGGACTAAGATATTAATTAAATGAGTTGTCAGTAACTCACTTAATTAGTGGACATTCGATATCTTAAACACAGGGAGACTAACACACTCATAATAAGAAGGAGCCCAAAAATGTAATTTGGGATTGGTGCGGTAGTTCAATAATAGTTCTCTAGTGGAATGAATTATTATTGATAAAATTAAGTTGTGTGTTCAGGGCGAACACGGGATGCTTAATTTTATCGGGAGACCAAAACCAATTCCTCCTCTCGGTCCCTATCGTAGCCTCTTATTTATAGAGTACTATACCCACCTATACCCACCTTTTATACCCACCTAAAGGGGGCCGGCCAAGCTAGCTTGGAATCAAGCTAGGGCCGGCCTAAGCATGGTTTAGGGTGGCCGGCCCTAGCTTGAACCCAAGCTAGAGGGGGGCGGCCATAATTAAATTAAAAAAGAATTTTAATTTTAATTTTTATTATGTGGAAGATATAATTTATTAAATAGAATTAAAATAAAATATCTCTCTTAAAAGGATCTACAAAAGATTAAAGAAAGAGATTAGATCTCTTTCCTTATTTGTAGATTGGAAAGATATTTTATTTTCTCTTTAAAAATTATTCACATGTTGAAAAATTAAAATTATAAAAATTTCTTTTTATCAACCATGAAGGGATTATAAAGGGAAATTTTATTTTTTAAAATTTCCAAAGACAAATAAGGAAGTTTTAATTGTTGATTGAAACTCTCCTAATTTTTCTATTTGAGGTGGCCGGCCATGATTAATTGATTAAGAAATTTTATTAAATTTTTCTTAATTAATTATTGTCAAGGAAAGTTAAGGAAATTTTATTATAAATAAATTTCCTTATTTGCCAAAGCCAAGGAATATAAAAGAAGGGTAGGGGTGCCTTCATGACACACAACTTCTATTGTTCTCTCCCTCTTTTCCTTGGTGTTGTGGCCGACCATCCTCTCTTTCTTTCTTCCTCTTTGTGGTGGTCGAATTCTTTATCTCCCTTGGAGCTCTTGTGGTGGCCGGATACTACTTGGAGAAGAAGAAGAAGAAGGAGAGAAAGCTTGCATCCCTTGGAGCTTGGTTGGTGTTTTTTTTTTCTTCTTCCTTGGTGAAGCTTTCTTGTTTTGGCCGAACCTAGCTACGAGGAGAAGAAGGTGTTTGGTGGTTTCTTATCTTGGAAGATCATTGCCCACACAACGTCCGAGGTTAGAAGAGGAATACGGTAGAAGATCAAGAGGTTTTTCTAAAAGGTATAACTAGTAATTTTTCTTTCTGCATCATACTAGTTATTTTTGGAAATAATACCAAATACAAGAGGCTTACGATTCTAGTATTTTGAATATGTTTTTCGATATTGTGTTATTTTGATTTATTTTTCCTTGTGATTTGATTGTTTCTTTCGGTTAACCTAAAGTTATTTTAGGAAATTAAATATTAGCTTTCCATAAAAGGTTTTGTCTAGTCGGTGGTGGTTGCTCCCATATCTAAGAAGGTCATGTGCCTCGCCACGTCAGTACTGGGAACCAATTATGAAAATTAATATTTAATGGAATTAATAACTTAAGGTGATTTGGATCGAACGTGTTAAGTTCCACAGGAGATCCAAGTCTAAACCTAAAAGAACAAATAGATTAAGTTTTGGATCAAACGTGTTAAGTTCCGCAGGCGATCCAAAGTTTAATTTAAAAGAACACATGGTAGCTAGGAAAAAGGTTCAGACCTTTGTACAAAATTTTTGTACAGTGGAACCTCTAGGTTTTGCGAGTAGCAACCAACAGGAGCTTGGGTCGTGTAGGCCACACGGCCGTGTGGCCATTAGCATGTTCAGGCCATGCCAAATGGCATGGTCGTGCCTGTAATCCATATTTGAAGAGGGCCATGGCCGTGTGAGACACACGGCCGTGCTAACAATCCATAGGAGAGAAAGGTCTCGGTCGTGTGAATCCACACGGCCGTGTGACCTCGGCAGAGAAGAAAAAGTCCATGGCCGTGTGAGCCACACGGCCGTGTGAATCAACCCAAGAAGAAGCCGTGTGAGGCCGTGTGGATTCCACACGGCCATGTGACGAAGAACACAGGCCGTGCCACACCAAAATAGGGCTGTGCTGAATTATGGGCAGATTGCAGACCATTTGTAATTTGGCCATAACTTTGCGCTCCGTTGGAGTTTCAGGATGTTCTTTATACTGAAACATAACTGACTTCAAGATCTACAACTTTTCTTCAGATCCAACAGAGAGAAAGTATTGTCTGCCCATGATAAATGGCACGGCCGTGCCTCCTAACCGCGGGTTCAACTGGACCTCCGCCCAAACTACAGACCAAACTTTGAACCACCATAACTTTCGTCTCAGATTGATCTAGGGCTCCATCAAAGTATCAAATTGAAGATAATTTCAAGATCTACAACTTTGGGTCAAGGTAAATCATGAGAAAACCTGGTTTAATAGGTGAAAAACTCAGTTTACCGGACCCCTGGTAATCCTAATTTTCCTGGGCAGCTTGGAGGAGGTATAAAAGGGTCAAGAACCCTATTCTTGGGGACATCTTTGGTTTGGGATTTCTCCCCTCTCCTTGGGAAAGGGTTCTCCCTTTCGGGGGAAACCCTAGAGCTTCATCCACCGCCATCCCTTGACGTTCCGTCCATCTCCAGAGCAAGGAGGCATCCCCAAGACATCTGAAACCTCGGCAAGCATCTCTTCTTCCCCTTCTTCTCACATCAAGGATTGTAAGTATGCTTTACTTTATGTTTTGGGATTGTTCTTCCCTCACAATGGAGTAGATTTCCTTTTCTATGGATGTAGGGAGTAGTTTTGGATAGGGTTTGATGTAAGACTCATGTTCGTGCCTTTACTCGTTGGATGATTTCTCTTGCTTTGTTTCTATTTGATATGCATGAGACTTGTTACCTTGTCATGTTAATTGATTATGTAGGAATTCCTAATTTCGTAAAGAGAGGATCTTAGATCATATACCTGAGGGGCCCTAGTGACAGGGGTAACCCGTTCACGGACGTCTAGGATATTCCCTTGAAAGGAGAGGCAACTTCTCCACAGGGAAGTAAGAGACCAAACCAAACCCTTATCTCTATCTCTAATGATACTGATTAAATTTGTATTCTTGTGATCTACTGAGGCGCCCTAGTGACAGGGGTTAACTGTAACAGGATTTCACAGGGGTCTTCTCTGATTAGTACTTAAGGATAGTAGCTTTAACTTCTGACGAAGGTATGTTGATTGACAATGAGTAAAAGATAGAAGATAATGCATCAAGTTCCACCACAACGAAACCAAAATCTTAGAATCCATTTACCAAAGCTCAAATCCCTACAAGATCGATTCTCTCATCCTTCTCTTTCTCTCTTCAATCACTTTCGTTAGTTTGCAAGCGCCAAAGCCAACTTTCAACCGTCTAGATAACTTATTTTGTGACATCTCTAGTGCTTAATCAATAGTCCATGTGGTTCAACAATCTTATATATTACTGACAATGAATCCGTGCACTTGCAATTCGTAACAAGTTTTTGGCACCGTTGTCGGGGCCTGTTTTCGATTAACATTAGTTGATTAGCATATGAGTTACCCTAGACATTTTTATTTTTCCTTCGCATTTTCTTTCTTGTTTTCATTATGCACTTTCTTTCATGTAATTTAAGTTCTGTGTGTGACACCACACACCATGTTATCTACAATATAAATTAATTGAACAACTACACTTAGCATATAAATGTAGACATTTTTGACTAATGTGATTCTTTATTTCAAAATAAATGTTTACAAAAGCTAGGCTTTTAGTATACACTCTAATAATCTCCCACTTATACTAAAAAACTAAGCTGTCATATCTGCTGCCATACATCTGATTCTCATCCCCTCCACATGACGATCAAAAGCTTTCGTCGGAAGGGCCTTAGTGAAAGGATGTGCCAGGTTATCTGCTGATGCAATCTTGGCGACGACAACTTCTCCTCGTTTTACGATGTCTCGTATCAGGTGGTGCTTGCGCTCTATATGTTTACTCGCCTTATGGGCTCATGGTTCCTTCGGGTTTGTAACTGCACCGCTATTATCACAATAAATTGTGATAATTTTGGGCTAACTAGGAATCACATCTAAGTCCATTAGGAAGTTCCTAAGCCATACAGCTTCTTTGGCTGCCTCAGAGGCTGCCACATACTCAGCTTCCATGGTTGAGTCTGAAACACATTTCTGCTTAACACTCCTCCATGCAATAGCTCCACCTCCTAAAGTAAACACATAGCCTGATGTAGACTTACTATTGCCCCTATCTGATTGGAAGTCTGAATTCGTGTAACCCACAGGGAGCATATCATCTGCTTGGTAAACTAGTATATAATCTCTATTCCTTCTCAAGTACTTCAATATATGCTTTACAGCAGTCCAATGTCATTGTCCAGGGTTACTTTGATATCTGCTAACCATGCCCATGACAAAACAGCTATCCGGTCTCGTACACAGCATTGCATACATTAGGCTTCCCACAGTCGAAGCATAATGAACTGCCTTTATGTCCTCTATCTCCTTTGATGTCTTCGGAGACATCTCTTTAGATAAAGTCACTCCATGCCGAAAAGATAAGAAACCTTTCTTGGAGTTTTTCATGCTAAAATGAGCAAGGATTGTATCTATATATGAAGCTTGAGATAGGCACAACATCCTTTTCTTGCGATCCCTTATAACTTTGATCCCAAGAATATGTGCACATTCTCCTAAGTCCTTCATATCAAATTGTTTGGAAAACCATACTCTTACGTCCGATAACACTTTGACATTGTTACCAATTAACAAAATGTCATCTACGTATAGTACAAGAAATACCACCACGTTTCTGTTACACTTCTTGTATACACAAGACTCATATAGACATTGAATAAATCCATATGACTGGATTACTTTATTAAACCGGATGTTCCAAGATCTTGAAGCTTACTTCAGTCCATAAATGAACCGATTGAGCTTGCACACTAGATACTCTTTGCCTTTTTCAATGAACTCCTCTGGTTGCTTCATATGGATGTTTTCTTCAAGACTTCCATTAAGGAAAGTTGTCTTGACATCCATTTGCCAAACCTCATAATCTATATGAGCGGCAATGGATAAGAGTATCTGGATAGACTTAAGCATAGCTACCGGTGAAAATGTCTCCTCATAATCGATTCCCTCTTTCTGAGTGTACCCTTTGGCAACAAGCCTTGCTTTGAAGGTTTATACCTTCCCGTCTATCCCTCTTTTCCTTTTGTAGATCCACTTGCATCCAACGACTTTTACACCATTTGGTGGTTCTACAAGCTCCCAAACCTTATTAGAATACATAGATTCTATTTCAGAATTCATTACTTTTTGTCAAAATGCTATATCTTTATCTTGGAGTGCTTCGTCATACGTCCGGGGATCAGGTTCATGTTTACCTAGGATCAAGTCCGAAGACTCTCCCAAAAATATGAATCTCTCAGGTTGCCTCACAACCCTCCCACTACGATGAGGCACTATCAGTAACTATGCATCATTTGTGACACATGTTACAGTTTCTTGTGGTACTTCATCTTGTACTATTGGTACTAAAGTAGACATGTCCTATCTCATTTCTTCTAGAACAATTTTACTTTTGGGCTTGTGGTCCATTATATAGTCTTCTTCTAAAAACTAGGTATTTGTGCTTACAATGACCTTCTGATCTTTAGGACTATAAAATAAACCACCTTTCGTTCCTCTAGGATAACCCCAAACACGCCAACTTCTGTACGAGATTCCAACTTATCAGCATTTGCTTTCAACACATGTGCTGGATTACCCCAAATCTGAATATGTCTCAGACTGGGCTTTTGCCCATTCCATAATTCTGTGGGAGTAGAGGGTACTGATTTAGAAGGTACCAAGTTCAGAATGTGCGCTACTGTTTCCAGAGCGTATCCCCAAAACGAATTTGGTAATTCTGAATAACTCATCATCGATCTAACCATCTCCATAAGAGTCCTATTCCTTCATTCTGCCACATCATTTTGTTGGGGTGTACCAGGTGCAGACAATTGGGATTGAATCCTGGCCTCTGATAAGTAATTCCTAAACTCTCCTAAGAGGTATTCGCCACCACGATCAGACCGTAGTGTCTTGATACTTTTACCATGACGTTTCTCCACATCAGCCTTGTACTTTTTGAACTTATCAAAGCATTCAGACTTACGGCACATCAAGTAAATGTATCCGTATCTTGAATAATCATTTATAAAGGAGACAAAGTATTCGAAACCACCTCTTGCCTGGATAGACATAGGACCACACAAATCAGAATGAACCAGTTCTAACACATCTTTAGCTCTATACCCCTTTGTCTTAAAAGGTCTCTTGGTCATTTTACCTTCCAAGTAAGATTCACATGTTGGAAAGTTTTCCGCCACTAATGAACCCAAGAGTCCATCAGCTATAAGCCTTTGAATCCTACTTAAGTTAATATGACCAAGTCTTAGATGCCAAAGATATGTTTGGTTCATCTCCGAAGGTTCCTTTCTCTTATTGGAATTAGAAGATGTGTTATTAATTTCCATTTATTGCTTTATGGAAGAAATTAGATTTAAAGTATATAAATTGCCAACCAATGCACAAAAACAGATAATAACCCTATTTCTCTTTATAACCACATTATTATTAAAAGAAACAGAATATCCATCCAAATACAATTTAGAAAGATAATTTCTTAAACTGGGTGCATAAAGATAATTTCTTAAAACCAAACTTCTATTCCTATCAAAAGATAAGTAGACGTCTCCCACTACAACAGCCGCCACCTTAGTAGCATTGCCCATGTAGACAGTTATCTCTCCTTCAAATAGTTGTCGGGTTTCATAGAACCCCTGCAAAGAGTTACAGACATGATCAGTGACTCCCGTCTCTACACACCAGGTGCTGGTAGATAACACCGCTAAACATGTTTCAACTACTAGAGAATGAGATATACCTTTATTGTTCTCTTTCCTATGAGGACAGTCTGCCTTCCAATGTCCTGACTGCTTGCAGATGAAGCACTTGCCCTTCGGCTTCTTCATTCCAGCTTTTTGTCCTGTACCTTGAGGTTTATTCACCTTATTTACTGAGATAGCCTGTTTCTTCTTCTTCTTCCCTTTTGACTTAGAAGTAGAACCATTTTCAGCATAATGAATCTGAGAATTATGACGAAATAGCCCTTCTGCTGCCTGAAGTTCTGTCAGCAGTTCCGCCAATGAATGCATCCTTTTATTTATATTATAGTTCAGGCAGAAATACTCAAAACTTCTGGGTAGTGTTTGGAGAATAATATCGATCTGGGGTTCCCCATCGATTTCTCCTCCAAGGATTTTTATTTCGTTCAAATAAGCCATCATCTTTAGGATATGATCCCTTACGGGAGTCCCCTCTGTCATGGTGGTTGTCATTAACTTTCTCATAGCTTCTTGCCTAGTGGCCCAATCCTGGTGACCAAAGAGATCCTTGAGATTATTCATTATATCATAAGTTGTTGGTAAATCCTGATACTGATGTTCCAGCACATTTGACATTGAAGCCAAAATGTAACACCGCGTCATCTCATTTGCCTTTACCCATTTCCTATGATACTCAATCTCCTCTTGGGTAGATTCACCATTAGGCACATTATGGTAAACCTCTGACAGTACAAACTTATAACCCTCAGCAGTTAGGACAATGTCCAGGTTTCTTTTCCAATCTATATAATTGGGACCAGTAAGTTTGTTCTCTTTCAGTATAATGGCCAGTGAGTTGAAAGTCATCCTAAGAATAACAAAATAAACTTTGGTCAAGTCTCTACATTTAGAATAATATTGATTCCTCAAACAATAATTTTTAAATTAACCAACACCTCAAATCACCGTGAATTTTACATATTACGATAGTATGGACGTATACAAAATCAAACATTTGTAAGAGGGGATTTTACCCATTAATTTTATTCTTGTCAACCTAACTTTATGATAAATAAAATTAACAGTTGGTTTTCCTTTAGTCACACAAATAATAGCAGTGACTCCGATGGGGATGATACTATTAGATGTGCATAAGTGTATACCATTACTTGACACTTAGTCCATTAAGTAAGATTGTGCCCCTTCCGATGGGGAAGATCACGCACTCCTAATTAATTTTCTATAGTCATCCAAAATGGAAGTTTGATCTAGTGATCCACAAACAAACTCATCCGATATGGAGGAAGACACTCAGAGCCAACGTGCATGTTTGTTTGCTTTACTTACAAACCAGTAATGGAGACCGTGGAATTTTAAAAATCCCTCTCCCACTTAGTTATTTAAGGTGAGGAATTTTAACCTAGCAAGCACACATCACGCACATCACAATGAATAAAAGCAATAAATATGGAAATTAATTTTCCAACTATTATGGCCTTTTCCATTACTGTCATTCCTGTGCTGCCAGCCCTAGGGTTCATGCCGTCGGGACCATCGAGCTTCCTATTCCGCTGCGCCTCTGGTCCTCCAATAGCACCATGCCTCGCAAGGATACAATCCGCGACATAAATAAAATTTTACATACATCGATCCTATATTCCACAAGGGAATGTACATCAAGTCTAGATCGAACATAAATGTAAAATCCTATGGCTAATACAGCTCCTGCTATATTAGTTAAATACAGGAAGGTGTCTACAATAGGAAAAGAGGGATAGACAGAAAGGTGGAAACTTTCAAAGCAAGGTTTGTTGAAAAAGGAAACTTTTTTCACCGGTAGCCATGCTTAAGTCTATCCGGATTCTTTTATCTATATGGACTATGAGATTTGGTAAGTGGATGTCAAGACAGCTTTTCTTAATGGAAGTCTTGAAAAAAATATCCATATAAAGCAACCAGAAGGGTTCATCGCAAAGGGCAAAAAGCATCTTGTGTGCAAGCTCAATCAGTCTATGAACTGAAGAAAAGCTTCAAGGTCTTGGTTCATCTGGTTTAATGAAGTAATCCAGACCTATGGATTTATTTAGTGTCCAGATGAGTCTTGTGTATACAAGTAGTGATGAAAGCGTGGTGGTATTTCTTGTACTATACGTAGATGACATTTTTGGTAGTTGGAAACAATATCAAAGTGTTGTCGGAAGTAAGGGTATGGTTGTCCGAACAATTCAATATGAAGGACTTGGGAGAGAACGCACATATTCTCAGGATCAAAAGGATCACAAGAAAAGAATGTTGTGCTTATCCCGAGCTTCATACTATCCTAGCTCATCTAAGCATGCAAAACTCCAAGAAAGGTTTCTTACATTTTCAGCATGGGGTAGCTTTATCTAAAGAGATATCTCTGAAAATATCAAAGGAGATAGAGGAAATGAAGGCAGTTCCTTATGCTTCGGCTATCGGAAGCCTAATGTATGCTATGCACGAGATCAGAAATCTGTTTTGCCAAGGGCATAGTTAGCAGATATCAAAGTAACCCTGGACAAGGACATTGGACTGTGGTAAAACATATATTGAAGTACCTTAGAGACACTTGAGATTATATGCTAGCTTACAAGGCAGATAATTTGGTCCCTGTGGGTTGCAAGGATTTTGACTTCTAATCAGATAGGGACAGTAGTAAGTCAACCTCGGGGTTTTGTGTTTATTTTAGGAGGTAAAGCCATAACTATGGAGGAGTGTTAAGCATAGGTGCTTTTTAGATTCCACTATGGAAGTTAAGTATGTGGCAGCCTCAGAGGCAGCCATAGAAGCTGAGTGACTCAGTAACCTCAAGATGGACTTAGATATGATTTCTGATTTGTCCAAAGATTATTACAATTTATTGTAATAATAATGGTGCAGTAGCAAACTCGAAGAAACAATGAGTCTATAAGGCAAGTGAACATAATAGAGCGTAAGTACCACCTAATACGAGACATCGTATAACGAGGAGAAGTTGTTGCCGCCTATATTGCATCAAGTGATAACCTGTAGATCTTTTCACTAAGGTCCTTAAGGCAAGAGCTTTTGATGGACATGTTGAATGGATGGGAATCAGATGTATGGCAGCATTTATGGCAGCATAGTCTTTTAGTATAAGTGGGAGATTGTTGGAGTATATACTAAAAGCCTAGCATTTGTATAAACATTTATAAGAATCACATTGGTCAAGTGTCTACATTTATATATACCAAATATAGATGTTCAATTATTTTATATTGTAGATAACATAGTGTGTGGTGTCACACACAGAAGATTGTGTTATCGGTTCTTTATAAATTATAAACAGTAGCTCACAACTAAGATGGAAAGGAGCAAACCATTGGAATAATCATAATGTAATTAGGCATTAGTTTATCTTGACTAATAAATTACACTAGTACACTTTAAGTTATTAAGCAGGACCATTTAAGGTAAGTTCTTTTTATACTGATTTAATAAAAGAACTAGACCTTAGTTATTATGAAAGTGTGTGCTCTTAATCCTAATATAATAACAAGTACATATATTTAATATTTATTTCTTTGACTTATCAAATGATGAGATTTAGTTTGATAAATCAAAATGTCTGATAAGTTGAGAAATGATGTTACTTATAGTGTGACTTGTTGATTATAGAAAGAAACTGTGTCCTAGTAATCTAGGTTGATAATGTCTCCAAGAGGAGCTCATAAAGATTGTCATGTTAAACCCTGCAGGTGGACTTAGTCCGACATGACGATAAGGTTGAGTGGTACTACTCTTGGACTAAGATATTAATTAAATGAGTTGTCAGTAACTCACTTAATTAGTGGACATTCGACATCTTAAACACAGGGAGACTAACACACTCATAATAAGAAGGAGCCCAAAAATATAATTTAGGATTGGTGCGGTAGTTCAATAATAATTCTTTAGTGGTATGAATTATTATTGATGAAGTTAAGTTGTGTGTTCGGGGCGAACACGGGAAGCTTAATTTCATCAGGAGACTAAAACCAATTCCTCCTTTCGGTCCCTATTGTAGCCTCTTATATATAGAGATTTATACCCACCACATACCCACCTTCTTACCATCCTAATGGGGTCGGCCAAGCTAGCTTGGAACCCAAGCTAGGGCCGGCCAAGACCAAGTGGATGAGCCAAGTTGGTGGCCGGCCAAAGCTTGGGTCCCAAGCTTATGTAGCCGGCCACTAGAAAATTAAAAAGAATTTTTATTAAAATTATTTCTTATGTGGATATCATGGTTTTAGAAGAGAGTTTAAAATTTAAATATTTCCTTTTATAGCTTTCTACAAAAGATTAAGAAAAGATTTAAAATCTTTCCTTATTTGTAGATTGAAAGGAGATTTTAAATTTAAGAAATCTTTTCTTTTTAACCATGTTCATGATTTAAAATAAAGTTTAAAAATTAAATATTCTCTTTTATTAGTTTCTACAAAAGATAGAAAAGATTTGAAATCTTTCCTTATTTGTAGATTGAAATGAGATTTTAATTTTTAGAGATAACTTTCCTTTTTGGAAATTATCCACATGTTTAAAAGAAAGATTTTAATTTATAAAATTTCATTTTACTAACCAATCATGAAGGGATTAAAATTATTGGAGAAATTTTTTATAAATTTCCGGAAACAAATTAGGAAGTTTTAATTTTTGTTTTAATTAAACTTTCCTTGTTTTGGGGAGAAAGTGGCCGGCCAAGAAAATTGGAAAAAGAAAATTGACTTTTAATTAATTAATTTTTCTTTTTCATGACAAAAGAATTAAGGAAGTTTTTATTAAAATTTCCTTATTTACCAAGACCAAGGATTATAAAAGAGGGGGTAGAGGTGCCTTAATGGCTAACGGCTCTATTCTTTTCTTCCTCTCTTTTCCTCCTTGGTGTGGCTGACCCTAGGGTCTCCTCTTCTTCTTCTTTTCTCTTCCTCCTTTGTGGCCGACAGCATCAACTTAAGGGAAGTCCATGGTGGCCGATTCTAGCTAGGAGAAGAAGGAGAGAAAGAAGGCTTCGTTTCTAGCATCCCTTGGAGCTTGGTGGTGGTGGTCGAACCTTTACTTCTCATGGAGAATTAATGGTGGCCGAATCTAGCTTGGAGAAGAAGGAGCTTGGTGGTTCTCATCTCGGAAGATCGTTGCCCACACAACGTCCGAGATAAGAAGAGGAATACGGTAGAAGATCAAGAGGTTATTTTGCTTTCAAAGAAAGGTATCATACTAGTTTTCTTTGTATAGTTATTTATGAAAATACCAAAAACAAGAGGTATATGATTCTAGAGTTTTCGAAATAGTTTTTTCGAGTTTGTGTTTTCTTCTTTTTTGAATTTGTGATTCGATTGTTCTTTTTGGTTAACCTAGAGTTATTTAAGGAAATAAATATTAGCTTTCCTTAAAAGGTTTTGCCTAGGCGGTGGTGGTTGCTCCCATATCCAAGAAGGTCATGTGCCTCGCCATGCAGTCCTGGATGTCAATTTTGGAAATTAATATTTATGGAATTAATAACTTAGGTAGATTTGAATCAATGGTGTTAAGTTCCGCTTGCGATTCAAATCTAAACCATTAAGAATAGATAAGTTAAATTTGGAATCAATGATGTTAAGTTCCGTCTGCGATTCCTAATTTAACTTCGAAAGAACACAATAGGTTATTTAAGGAAAGGTTCGACACTTGTACAAAAAAATTTTGTACAGTGGAACCGGTATGTTTTCCTAGGACTAACCAACAAAGGGGACCCCTTTTCAGGGGAAGGGAAGAAGGATAACGAGGATGAGGAAGGCTGAGAAGGGCGAGAGGAGGGGCCACCCGGAAAAAGTTAGACCCGACAAAGGGGGGGTTGCTACACGCATGGCAGATCATACGTGATATACCGACCGAGCATGTAGGACCAACATAAAAGATCGACCGAGTATGTTCGGTCAGTCAGATATAAAGGATCGACCCAGTCTAAAGAAAGTCTAATCTTAGGCGGTCCGGAACGTAGCAAGGTCACTCGAGTATATGAGTTTGGTAAGCAAAGATCGAACGAGCACGGATACTCGACCGGGCATATATAGCCGACCGAACATAGAGAGTCGGTCGAGTGTAAAAGTTCTTAGCATTGTGTACAATAGACTAAGGTCGAGCGAGTGCGACAGACCGATTAAGCCTTTCGGTTTGGCAGGCAAGGGCTAGCTAGGTTTTGTAGACCGACCGAATGTAGAGGCATATAGTCTCACAAGATCCTTAGCATATAACCGACTGAAGGAAGGGTTATCGGGTAATAGTGCCTCTACAAGTCTGACTGGGTTGTCTTGGTCAATGATGTAGGGTCGGTCGCTCTCAATAGACTGGCCGAGCATATAAGTTCGGTTGGCAAAGACCGGCCGAGTGTAAGAGACCAATCAAAAGTAGAAGCACTTAGCATTTAAGCTGTCCTGAAGGCCTATATATGCCCGACCGATTAGTCTCAGTTGATAAGGTAGGATTGACCGAGCTTAATAGACCGGTCGAGCGCAGAGGCATTTAACGACATACGGTCTTAGGTCACTAACGCTTTGTCGGTTAGTCTTATTGTGTGTAGGAGCATAGGGTCATCTACTGGATTGTTAAGTTTTGGTTGATCCACGGAGTCACCTCGCCGAAATTCCTCTTTGCAAGTTATTATTCTTAGACCCGCTTTGGTATTCTCGGGTCTATTGTTCTGCATTTAGGCATTTGGGAAGTCCGCTGTGGTTTTCTCGGACCCTTCACCATTCTTCAACATCAGAGTTATTATTCATCACCCCTCATCGTCACCCAGTGCTTCATTTCTCAAGCTCTCAGACAGGATCAGACACAAACTTAGAAACTATTGAAAAACTTCAATGTTTCACTATACTTTGTATCCAGCTAATCAATGATGACTCGTATCAAAAGATATACTTCACCAAGATTTTTCAAAGTGATTTTGAAATGTTTTTCAAAACATAATTTCCAACCATATTTCTTGGACTAAATACACATGACTTGTACACTAGTTTCCCAATGATTGGACTTCTCATAATCTATTGTTAAGAAAAGACTTCATCAAACTCAAAAAGTTGTACTAAATCAACATCTTGAGTTTTGTTCATCTTGCTAACATCTCACTTATATCTAGTGTGTCTCAAAAACATATAAAGTCAAGTCTATGGTTCTTGTGAGATGTACAATATGTTTTCCCTAAAACTAAGGGATCATTCATATCTAACTAGGTATTTAAACTTTTGATCATCCAACCTAAGATGTCAATTGATGTCATTGTCCTTAATTACAAAGAGTTTTAAAATAATGTCTGGAAATGATTATAGCATGCATCAAATGTATAATTTTTTTCAAAAGAAAAACTATCATGAATAATGATGTATGTATAACATGACATATGACATTTTTCTAAACATATATAAATGCTAAATATAATGGCATGACATATGATAGACACATAATCGTGGTAATTTTAGCATGAAGGAAATGTCTAGACTATCTATCTAAGTATCACTAACTAATCACTAAATTTTAAAATAATCCTTAGTTTCCCTATCTCCCAAAGAAATTATCAAAATCCCAACTTGACATTTCTTTGACTTCTAACCTAATTGTGCCAATTTAATTAGGTCAAAAGCTTTAAATTTTGGTACATTTTACTTTTCCAAAGAGTAAATATTAATCCTTCATTTTTCAAGGTGTAGCAATATATTGAAAATGCTCCAAAGTGTCAACTTCACCAAGGTTAGGCAAACTATCCTTCCAATTAGAGTTGACACTCTCTAAACTCATTTAGGGTGTAGAGAATATACTCTTAGGAATCCAAAATCTATTGGTTTTTCTTGGATGCTCTAGGTACTCATTAGGGATAACTTCCCTTAATACCTTCCTAATGACCTTCCTAGACTTCTTAGAAGTCTTGGTCACACTAGACTCCTTACGGTCAACTCTAAGGATAATTTTCCTTGTGACTTTCTTAGTGACTCTCTTAGGATTCTTAGAAGCCTTAGTCACACTAGTCTTTTCAAGGCTACTTCTAGGGATAACTTCTCTTGTTACCTTGACTTGACTCCTAGACCTAGGGTTAGTTCCATAATTATATGGAACTCTATGGTTTGAGGGCACATTCTCCTTGACTTTTGGTTTGTATCCCAAAATTCTCTTGTCATTGAATGGTTCTTACCTATCTATCCCTAGATCTTGTTCATTTGACCCCTTAAAGATATTTTCTATTCTTTTAAGGATCTTTTCTAATTTATTAAGTTTTGATCTCAAGACTTGATTTTCTCTCCTTAAATCCTTAAATTTGGATTTTCCTTGATTTCCTTGAGTATGTTTTATTGTTATGCATATATCTAAAATCCTTAGAGTTCTTGCCTAAATTATTATCTGCCTTCCTAACCTTAGATGAGATAGTCCTAGCATGAAATGATTTATAATTTACCCTAGAGTTTTCATGCTTTTTTATTTTCATGATAAATAACATTAAAATGATAAAATTTAGATCTAGCATGCTCTTTATCATGACACAAAGAAATATCATTAACTAATGGTACCTTAGTGTTATTCTTTTAAGCTCCCCCTTAATTTAAGCTTTCTCCTTTGTTAAGCCTTCCCTTTGGACATTGAAGTAATGGCCCTTTTGATCGCATATGAAGTACATAATGTGCTTCTTGCTTTTACGTATTATGTGTAAGGCCTCCTTTGGCTTCTCCTTGCTCTTGGGTGTCACTTTACCCTTTTTCTTGGTCAACTTTGGACACTTGCTCTTCTAGTGTCCATTTTTCTTACACTTAAAGTAAATAATATGATTTTTATTTTTATAAATTAAACTTGATATACCTTCTTTGCTTGTAGCATGTCACATGATCCTTTTTCATTTGACCCGGAAGTAGTGGCTTCTTTTAGCTCTGGTGTCAAAGATTGACGCTCCCTCTCAATCCTTAAGGTGGATGCCTCTTCAATATTCTCCTCGGACATTGAACATCTCTCAATTTCTAAATCCTCATGTATATGATACAAAGAGTTTCTCTCTTTGCATTTTGCTTCACTTTGCCCCGAGGTTGGATCTTCATGAAGTTTTGTCAATTTAATCAAAAGCTCCTTGGCATCTTGAAATTCTCCAACTTTGCACAATATGGTGTTTGGCAATAGATTAACAAAAAATTTGATTGCTTTGTCATTTGCCTCACACCTCTTGACTTACTCCTCGGTCCATTTCTTCATCTTGAGGAGCTTTCCCTTTAAATCTCTTGGAGCTTCAAAATCCTCCATTAGAGCAAACCATTGCTCTATCTCCATCATGAGAAAATTTTCAACCTTTGATTTTCAAAGGTTAAATCTTCCAATGCTAAATGATGGAGGTGCTCGAACTTGACCTCCTTGAATGATAATTTCTTGACTTTGAAATTAAGGCTTCAAGCTTCAATGTCTTATTCTTCCTCTAGCTCATTACTCTCTCGGCGATTAGTCCAATGAAGAGCGACCTCATTCTGATACCACTTGTTAGGACACTCTAGCGAGCTAGAGGGGGTGATTAGCTCGAATCACTTCTTCAATGATTTGTTGTAGCAGATAATCGAAGCGAAGACTCCACAATGTTAACGCCCTAGATTTTACTTGATATCCACCTCCATAAGGTGACTAATCCAAGGGTCTACTCCTCACTCATAAATACACTATGAAAACCTCCTTTGTGGAGGTGGAGAATCCTTGTACAAACTCAAGTACAAGAGTACACGAGAGAATACAACATTAGATGCAACAAGAACAAGTAAATGAATAAAACAATATGAAACCTTGCTCTTGATCTCTTGTTGATCTGGAAACACCTCTTGCAGACTTGGAAGTGCAGCAACACTTCACCCTGAATCATCCAAGAATCGACAGTGAAGAATGGATAAAAAGAAATTATGTTTAAATCTTCGTTGTCGCCTTTATATCCCATGGATTATGGCTCCCAATTGATTGGCCTTACCCACAATCGATTGCCACATCAGATCCGAGAGCATCCAGTCATCCGAACCTCACAACAAGTCCTTTCTTCATCATTTAATAGATTAGTTAATCGATTATAAGTCTTCTTAATCAATCACCCAATCGATTATGAAGCCCTTTATTCACTCACAAACTTCTCCCAATTGATTATCCAATCGGTCAAGGAGCTTCAATCGATCAGCTGATTGATTCAGAAGTTCTGCGTTCGCCCGCGGCCAAGCTTAATTGATTAGCCGATCGATTAAGCCTCTCTTGATATCTTCAATTGATTGAAATTCTTCCCAATCAATTCAGCACAGTGCAATGCATAGTGCTTCGCGAAAATGACCTTCTAATCGATCACTTGATTGATTAAGTTCAGTGTGAATAGATCACCTGATCGATTCACTATGTAGTTCACGAAGAGATGTGCTCAATCAATTACCTGATTGATTAGCATAGGTCTCAATCGATCACCTGATCAATTACCCAACTCTAACTTGCTTAACCAAAGTTTGGGGTTCCCTTGCCCAATCTTCGGTCAACCGTGACCTATTGTGACTTCTCCACCAAGTATTTGGTCAATCTTTTGATCCACTTGGACTTTGCCAACTTCCCGTTGGACTTTTGATCACCAAGTATGGTCCTCTATGACCCACTTAAATTTTTCTCTTGTCTAACCATAGTTAGGACTTTACCTTGCCAACGTGTGGTCCCCCTTCACCCACTTGGACTTCCCTTTTGCTAACCACGGTTAGGGCTTTCATTTGTCAATGTGTGATCCTCGATCCTTAATTCACTTGGACTTCCCTTTGCCTAACCGTAGTTAGGGCTTTCCTTTTCCAATGTGTGATCCTCCTTGATCCAATTGGACTTTCTTTGCCGATATACAATCCTTCTTGACCTACTTGAACTTTTCTTTGCCTAACTGTAGTTAAGACTGTTAGATCGTAGAGTTCGCTGGAGAGGGGGGGGGCGGGTGAATAGCGACCTTCAAAAATTGTTATCGAGTAAGCAGCGGAAATAAGAAAAGTAAGGATAATGCTAACACAACTAATTTTACTTGGTTCGGAGCCTTCGTCGACTCTTACTCCAAGGCTCACACTTGTTGAGTGCTTTCGTTGGGCAATCACTAATAATTCGCAAAAATGATTACAAAATGAGTACAGGAATTATTAAAAAAATACAGACAACAGAAATAGAAGATTAAATCATAGGTTGTCGGAGAGGCCTCGCAGCGTCGCAGGAGCAGTGCGCAACAGAGCAGTCATAGCAGAAGTTGTTTTTTAAAGCTCTGGTGGAAGGCTTCGTTTATAGGAGTGCTTCGAGCGGCCGGATCCCTTCCGGGTGCCTAGATTGTGACGTAGGCCAAGCCAACCAGCGCACTCCACGTTTGTGTCGAAATAGAATTTTGCATTCCGGAAGCCCAGATCCCTTCCAGGCGCCCAGACCACCATTTTCTAGCAAATCCTTTTCCTGTAAGAAAATGTTAGTCCGAGGTAAATACAAATTATACTACCCTGCAAAACAAAGTGTTAGTACAATTAAAGTCAAATAAAGTAGCAATTAGATTCTGTCTCACCAAGACTAGAATCTAGTCATGATCTCAACTTAGATTCTTAAAATGGTTCTAAGTTGGATCGACGCCTAAATTCCCTAACTGGCTCCCCTCCAGTGACTTACATTAACTTACCTGCCAGATATCCGATCAGCCCGTCAACCTGTCTCGATTTTGTGCCAACTATCTGGTCAACCCGTCGACCTATCTGGGCTTCATACCAGCTATCTGGTCAACCCGTCGACCTAGCTGGGCTTCGTTCCAGCTATCCGATCGACCCGTCGACCTAGCTAGGCTCTTTGCCAGATATCTTGTCAGCTCGTCGACCTATTTAGACTTCGCACCAGCTATCTGGTCAGCCCGTTGATCTAGCTGGATTTCTCCTGCACACTCAGTCAAAGTGTTAGATCACAACAAACCTAACTTAACCTACTTTGTCATTCATCAAAACCTGAGTTAGACCGTTAGTGCTAACCGCACCAACAAGGACTTTCCTTTACTAATGTGCGATTCTCATTGATCTACTTGGGCTTTCCTTGCCAATATACGGTCCTCCTTGACCCACTTGGACTTTTGCTTTACCTAACCTACGGTTAGGACTTTACCAGTCAAGTGTCGGTCCTCCTTGACCTACTTGGCATTTCTAACATATTGTCTAACAACATATTGTCCAAACATATTATCCAAATATCGAAACTCAAGCTCGAATATACTCGAGTTTAGTCAAATTGGTCAACCTTGACTAGGGGAACGATTGTACCAAAATCTCCCAACATTATCCTTGTCTCAATGGTCAAAGAGGTGCATGTTCGGTACCAGGGTAGTCAGAGCACCCGGACTAGCCCGGGCACCTAAAGTTCAGGTGCTTGGACTTGGTCCAAGCGCTTGGATAATTCAACTTCGTGTTGATTTGTCCGTCTTCTACTTCGGTCGCTTGGGTGATTCTCCGATTATCTAGAGTTAAGCTCACCTGAACTCAACTCTGGCCTTCTCCTCAAGCAGTCTTCCGCTCTGGCTTCTCACCCCTCGGAAGCGCAGCGTGCATCCTTCTCATCTGCTGACTTCTCGTCCCACGGATGCACCGAACTCATTGACTCACTTCCGTACTATCCTTCTTACTAGCTAATTTTCCTTTCGACTTCTTGTATTCCTAAATTTCTGCACACTTAAACATAAAGATCAAATATAATAGGACCTAACTTAACCTGGTTGATCATATCAAAATCAACTCGGGGTACTTACAGAATCAATTACCTTAATCGATTAACCAAGCTTCTGTTCTCTCCCTAATCTTAGGTCAATCGTTTACCTTAATCGATTCCCTAACCTTCTATTTGTAAGATACCTTACTCTATTGATTGCTAAGCTTAATTGATTAACCAATCGATTCTGGCCCTCACTATGCTTTCGTAAAATACTCCCAATAGATTACCCTAATCGATTGCCTTGGGCTAATTGATTACTCTAATCGATTGCCTCGGGCTAATTGATTACCCTAATCTATTGCCCAACCCTAACACTTGGAATCTAAGTTTATGATTCCTTTGTCCAACATTCGATCAATCTTAACCTACTAAGACTTTTTCACTAAGTGTTCGGTCAACCTTTGACTCACTTGAATTTTCTCTTGCCTAGCCTCGTTGGGACTTCCGTTTCTTAGTTTTTAACTTGGTTTTCCATTGCCTAGCCTCACAAGGACTGTCATTGCCTAGATTCCAACTAGGTCTTCCATCACCTAGCCCCGCTAGGACTTCCATTGTCTAGTTTTCAACTAGGTCTTCCATCTCCTAGCCTTGCTAGGACTTTTATTGTCTAGTTCCCAACTAGGTCATCGCTGCCTAGCCCCGTTAGGACTTCCACTATCTAGTTTCCAAATATGTCTTCTCTATTGTCTAACCTCCAGTTAGGACTTTCCATTACCTAACCTCCAATTAATACTTTCTGTTACCTAGCCCCACTAGGACTTCCATTTCTTAGTTCCCAACTAGGTCTTCTATCATCTGGCCCCACTAGAACATTCATTGCCTAGTTCTCAACTAGGTCTTCACCGCCTAGCCCTGCTAGGACTTTCACTATCGAGTTTCCAACTAGGTCTTCTCTGTTTCCTAACCTCCATTTAGGAATTTCTGTTGCCTAACTTTGACCTATTTGAGTTCTTTCTCATATATTGTCCAAACATCAAATTTCAAGCTCGAACCAATCTAAGCTTAGTCAAATTTGTTAGTCTTAATCTGAGTATGATTGCACCAACAAGTTGAGGTGTGTAGGATATCATAACTTTTATATATATAGCTGAATCAATGCCTAAGGTTTGTCTCTATTGGGACACGACCTCACCGCACTCACTCCAGGAGCTTACCTCTTACCATATATCAAACTTCCATGCTTGACATCCGATCTTTGACCCACTAGGTCTTTTCTCGCCTTGATGTATAATCTATACTGACCCATCTAATCCTCTTGCATATATCTGATCTTTCTGATCTATCTGGACTTTCTACTAGTTCGGTCCTCCCAACCCAACTAGACTCTCTACCTGGTGTCTGACCCTCAATATCCATCAAGTATGCATTCTTAACATGCATTTCAAATACATATGTTCTGACTTTAAACTCTTTGTCATACATCAAAATATAAATTTGATTATCAATGCATTTTGCACTAACATGAAACACTTATGGGTCACTCTTCATGCAGGCGAGTTGGGCCTACTCATGCGGCATGGGTTTTTATTCACACCTCTTGTAGGTGAGTCAGACCTACGTATATGATATGGGATTGGACTTGTTCCTCAGGCCTTAATGAAGAGGTATATAAAGACCTCTCCATGGAACAAAGGAGTTAAGGGTTTTTATTTTTCTCCTCCTCTTAGTTTTGTGTTGTCGACTTCCTCCTTGTGCTGGTAGTTCCCTTTGTGTCACCTCTCTCTCTCTCTCTCGCTCCATTTGTATTGTCTCTTCTACTTGGCTAGTACCAAGCAGAGATACAACTTATGGCTTGAGAAGTCATCTTAAAGATATCTCGACGTAAATACTAATAGAGGTAAGTCTTGTGAGGCTTGCTAGGTGATTTCTTTTCATCTAACATCGTTGAAAAGGTATAACTTCTAAACAACCTTTTTGATCTACGTTTATGTCTTGCAGATGTATGATCCTATTTATTTGGGATGTGCAAAATTTTTGATTAAATTGTTTCATTTTCCCTGCGTGTTTTATCAAAAACATATGTTTTGTATCGTGAAATCCCCAACAGTGAGCGTATGATCTGATCTGCGAAAGATTTGAACTCTCATTACATGAGAGTTCATCCTACCTCTTACCATTACACCGTGCTTCAAGGCATGAAATATATATATATACCTTCACACCATTATGTGAGCGACTATGGGCAACATTCGATGTGGGCACCTAACGTGACCAAAATCCAATTTTTTTAATCTCTCTCTCATCTACATGTAACAACTATCTTCTTTCTCCTTTGATTGCATGCAACAACCACTGTATTATTGATTTTTAAAAATCAACACCAAGATGTTGCTGGTATTTTAAAACTAACACCCAACACCACCTTAGTATTGGAAAACCATTACAAAGGTGGTGTTGATTTTTACAAATCAGTACCAAGGTGGTGTTGGTACCACCAAACCAACACAATCCAACTGTTGGAGTGTATACTGAAAGCCTAAGTTTTTGTAAACATTTATTATGAATAAAGAATCACATTTGGTCAAATTGTCTACATTTAGTTGTAGTTGTTCAATTAATTTATATTGTAGATAACATAGTATGTGGTGCTACATACAGAAGATGATGTTATCAGTACCTTATAAATTATAAACAGTAGCTCACGACCAAAATGGAAAGGAACAAACCATTGGAAGGTCGTAGTGTAATTAGGAATTAGTTTATCTTGACTATATAATTACACTAGTACACTTAGAGTGTATTGAGTAGGACCATTTGAGGTTGTTTCTTTTATATTGACTTTATAAAGGAACAAATACCTCAGTTATTATGGAAGTGTGTGCTCTTAATCCTAATATAATAACAAGCACATATATTTAATATTTATTTCTTTAATTTATCAATGGGTGAGATTTAGTTCGATAAATCAATAAGCTCGATAAGTTGGAAAATGATATTACTTATAGTGTGTGTTGTTGATTATAGAAGAAAACTGTGTCCTAGAGATACTAGGTTGATAATGTCCCCAAGAGGAGCTCATAAGGATTGTCATGTTAAACCCTGCAGGTGGACTTAGTCCGACATGACGATAAGGTTGAGTGGTACTACTCTTGGACTAAGATATTAATTAAATGAGTTGTCAGTAACTTACTTAATTAGTGGACATTCGATATCTTAAACACAGAGAGACTAATACACTCATAATAAGAAGGAGCCTAAAAATGTAATTTGGGATTGGTGCGGTAGTTCAATAATAGTTCTCTAGTGGAATGAATTATTATTGATAAAATTAAGTTGTGTGTTCGGGGCGAACACGGGATGCTTAATTTTATCGGGAGACCAAAACCAATTCCTCCTCTCGGTCCCTATCGTAGCCTCTTATTTATAGAGTACTATACCCACCTATACCCACCTTCTATACCCAACTAAAGGGGGCCGGCCAAGCTAGCTTGGAATCAAGCTAGGGCCGGCCTAAGCATGGTTTAGGGTGGCCGGCCCTAGCTTGAACCCAAGCTAGAGGGGGCCGGCCATAATTAAATTAAAAAGAATTTTAATTTTAATTTTTATTATGTGGAAGATAAAATTTATTACAGAGAATTAAAATTAAAATATCTCTCTTTAAAGGATCTACAAAAGATTAAAAGAAAGAGATTAGATCTCTTTCCTTATTTGTAGATTGGAAAGATATTTTATTTTTTCTCTTTAAAAATTATTCACATGATTGAAAATTAAAACTATAGAAATTTCTTTTTATTAATCATGAAGGGATTTTAAAGGAAAATTTTATTTTTTAAAATTTCCAAAGACAAATAAGGAAGTTTTAATTGTTGATTAAAAATTGGCTTATTTGTTCTCCATGAGGTGGCCGGCCACAATTCAATTAATTAGGAAAATTTATTTATTTTTTCTTAATTAATTGTTGTAAAGGAAATTAAGGAAATTTTATTGTAATTAAATTTCCTAATTTACCAAGGCTAAGGAATATAAAAGAAGGGGTGGGGGTGCCTTCATGGGTAACAACCTCTATTATTTCTCTCCCTCTTTTCCTTGGCGTTGTGGCCGGCCATCATCCTCTCCCTCTCTTCCTCTTGTGGTGGCCGAATCCTTCATCTCCCTTGGAGCTCTTGTGGTGGCCGGATACTGCTTGGAGAAGAAGAAGAAGAGAAAACTTGCATCCCTTGGAGCTTGGTTGGTGATTTGTTCTTCATCCTTGGTAAAGCTTCCTTGTTGTGGCCGAACCTAGCTAGGAGGAGAAGAAGGTGGTTGGTGGTTTCTCATCTCGGAAGATCGTTGCCCACACAACGTCCGAGGTTAGAAGAGGAATACGGTAGAAGATCAAGAGGTCTTTCTACAAGGTATAACTAGTAATTTTTCCTTTCCGCATCATACTAGTTATTTATGGAAATAATACCAAATACAAGAGGCTTACGATTCTAGTATTTCGAATATGTTTTTCGATGTTGTGTTCTTTTGTTTTATTTTTCCTTATGATTTGATTATTTTTTTCGGTTAACCTAAAGTTATTTTAGGAAATTAAATATTAGCTTTCCATAAAAGGTTTTGTCTAGTCGGTGGTGGTTGCTCCCATATCCAAGAAGGCTGTGTGCCGCGCCACGTCAGTACTGGGAACCAATTATGGAAATTAATATTTAATGGAATTAATAACTTAAGGTGATTTGGGTCAAACGTGTTAAGTTCCGCAGGAGACCCAAGTCAAAACCTAAAAGAACGAATAGATTAAGTTTTGGATCAAACGTGTTAAGTTCCGCAGGCGATCCAAGATTTAATTTAAAAGAACACATGGTAGCTAGGAAAAGGTTCAGACCTTTGTACAAAATTTTTGTACAGTGGAACCTCTAGGTTTTCCGAGTAGCAACCAACACCAACTTAGTGCTAGTTATAAAAATCAGCACCAAGGTGATACTGATTTAACAAAGATGGTGCTGGTTTTTACAAACCAGCACTACATTGGCACTGGTTTGTAAAAATCAACACCCTAAACCCTAAAACTAGAACCTAGTACCATCTTGGTGCTAGTTTATAGAAGGTGAAAGTGATACTGGTTTGTAAAACCCAGTACTAAGATAGTGCTGGCACCACCAAATCAACACCATCCACGTTGGTGCTGATTTGTAGAAACCAGCATCAAGATAGTGTTAGGTGCTAGTTTTAGGTTTTAGGGTTTAGAGTGCTGATTTTTACAAACCAGCATCACCAACACTATCTTTGTAAAAACCAACACCACCTTGGTGCTGGTTTTTATAAATCAGCACCAAGGTGGTGCTAGTTTCTACAAACCAGCACCACCTTGGTGCTGGTTTGTAAAAACCAACTCCACCACCAAGGTGGTTTGGCTTTTTAAAAATCAATACTATAGTGATTGTTGCATGCAATTAAAGGAGGGAGAAGAGGGAATTTCATTTTAATTTAAGAGAAAAGAAAGAAAAGTTGTTGCATCCAGATAAGATAAATTTAAAAAAAAAAATAGATTTTGACCGTGTCAGATCGATCATGTTAGATGTCGCCCACAATCGCTCAGCTAAGGGTGTGTAGGGTAACATTCTTGTATATATATACAGATGATTCGACTAATCCTGAAGGTGACTGATCTACCCCATGTAAGTTTTCCACCAACTAAATCAGGAAGTAAAGATGGGACAAGGCGAATGACCCAACTTCACAAGTAATTCAAACTCCTTAGGTGTAATATGCCTTGAGTGAGATTCGAACCCTTGTTACCTAGGGAGCCTGTCCTACTTTTATTAATCCAGGTATTCAACTCTTCTAACCAACCAATCCTTGAGGTGACTAGTCCGGTCCCACACAAGTTTTCCATAGGCCCCGAGTGTAAATCCGGAAGTTTGAATGATTTTTTTGGATAATTCAGGTATCTAACTTTTTTGAACCGACTAATCCTAGAGATGATCAACATGATCCCATATAAGTTTTTCACTGACCACCAGGGTAAATATGTGTTGTTGAGGTTAGCAAACCCCCTCTCTCTTTATGTATATAGAAAGATGATGCCTTGGATGCCCCCATGGGCGTCTAAGTGCATGCAGGGTGCTCAAAAATGTTTCAGACGCCCCGAGTGTCCTGCGTGCACTAAGGTGCCCATGCTATGTGTTGCTCCACTCATGTTTTCTACTAAGTGTGCGGGGGTGTCCGAAAGTGATCCGAGTACTCGAATATATGCAAAAGTCATGGATAGAAATCGGATACTGTATATCTTGGCTGTTGTTAGCTTGCATATGCGTCGTGGGTGCCCGGACGCCCCTCATAGGTTGAGTTGCCTCGGATGACAAGAGTCACCTCGATCAATTTTTTTTTAAATTTTTAATTGCGTTGATAAAATTTTATCTTTAAAATTTAAGAGTAAGTTTTTTTTTAAATTTTTAGTTGGGTTAATAAATTTTATTTTTAAAATTTGGAGTTAGGTTATAGTATCAACAATAAAAAAAATTCAAATAAAAAAAAATTAGGATGTGTACCGATAGGGATAACAAAATTATATCTATATTTCGGAGTATTTAATAATTGGATAATTATGGCAGACCCATATATGTATAAAATACGCCCTTTAATTCACAATTCAGTCACGTGCTTTTTGGAGACGCGGATTCGTGGTCATCGTTCTCGGAACTGCGATTACTTTCCCTTTCATCGCCTTCCAGAGTTCCCTTCCCCTCCCGTCGTCTATAAATAGCGCACCATCACATCTCACTCCCTCCAATTCTCCCTACTCTCTCCTTCCCCAATCGGCAGTACAAGCAATGGATATGGACGGGGAATACAGCAACTACTGGGAAACCAAGCGCTTCATCGACTCCGAGGAACTCGAGGGGTACCACTTCATTTCTCGATTTGCTCCTCCAATTTGTTGGCAGACATGAGTTTCTTGCTCAATTCTTTGTATTTTTTGTTTTTTACTTCTGAGCTAATTTCTGCTCTGGTTTCTTGTGCAGTTGGGGCTTCGAGGAGGCCATCTCCGGTGGCTACTACGACTCCAGCTCCCCGGAAGGCGGCGTCACGTCTCCTGCCGCCACTGCGAAGAGCATTTCCATGGAGAGGAACCGCCGGAAGAAGCTCAACGAGAAGCTCTACGCCCTCCGCAGCGTCGTCCCCAACATCACCAAGGTGATTACTACTTTACTTGCAGCAAACCAGCAAGATGATGTTTTTCGATCGAATTCTACTGGATCTGATCCATGTAAATCGAAATGATCAGATGGACAAGGCTTCGATCATAAAGGACGCGATCGATTACATCGTGCAGCTCCAAGACCAAGAGAGGCAGATGCAAGCTGAGATATCTGCGCTTGAATCGCTGAATCAAGACAGGGCTTCAACTGATCATGACCTCGACTTCTACGATGATCTGCAATTGATCCAGAGGAAGAAGAAGAAGAAGAGGACGTCTGCGTCGGAACCGATCCAAGTAATCGAAGTAAATTCTCTCTCCAAATTCTTGATCAATCATTGAAAAAAAAGGTACCTTTTTGTTCAGAAACTGATCTGTTTGGTGGCCATGAACGCAGCTCACAGTGAGCGAAGTGGGGGAGAAGACGATGGTGATCAGCATCACCTGCAACAAAAACAGAGACACCATGATCAAGCTCTGCGAGCTCTTTGAGTCCCTCCACCTCAAGATCATCACGGCCAACATCACCTGCGTCTCCGGCAGCCTCTTGCATACTCTGTTCGTCGAGGTGACTAACAATTTCAAATCCCCCCCTTTTCCTCGTACCATGACGTCGCTGCATGATCTCATAAACCGGTAGATTTTCTCAAATCTAAGAAAAATGAACTTGGTGCCGTTAATTGCAGCTGCCTTGCCTTCAAGAAACATGCATGCCTTTTATACACATCATCAGATCCACTTTTCTCTTTTCCTCAGCACATGTTTATTAAAAAAAAAAAGAACTGAAAGATGACAATTTCAGCATGTTTAACTCATTTAGCACATGAATCTGTTGACACCAAATCAATGCCATTCACAAGAACATTATGGAAAACGACCTGTTTGTCTCACTGAGAATTATCTGATGAATATCTAACTGTATGCAGGGTGATGAAATGGGGGCTGAACAGTTGAAGGAAAAGATTGAGACAGCAATAACAGGACTTGGGAGCCCGAGGAGTCCTGTGGGTTCCATGAGTTACTAACATGGAACAGAAGACAGCTTCTTACATGATAATTATACAGAAAGAGAAAAAAAAAATGCAAAATTGAGGAGTAAGTTGTGAGTTAATAATACTGCTATTTTTCCAGCTTCTAACTCTGAGAAGAGGCTGTTGACTGGTGTCAGCCAGGAGCAGGAAATCCTTTTTGCTTCAAATAAATAATGTCTAATATAAATTAGTGGGGTTTGGTTTGATATGCTTAAACAACACAGCAACAATTTAAAAAAAAAAAACTTAAAACTGAAAATATTTAATCAGTCGGATTAAATCTCAGCCGTGAGAAGGTTCGCCCTTTCTAGAAGGGAATCTGTTAAGTATAGATAGCTGTCGGTAGGTGAGCCCCACTCGTCAACTGTGTGGGAAGGCGGGCGTAACAAGAACGCGTGCGGTTCGTTTGTGGAGCAATTTCCATCGGTTCCGTTCTGATCCTCCCCCATTTCGTCTCCTCGCCGCTTCGGATCGATGGCTCGATTCCTCTTGCAAGTCCTGTTTCGCGATCGCTTTCCCTTCCACCGCCTTATCGCCATCCGAGGACGCTCCCGCGCGCGGATCATCGAGGTCGACCTCGCTGCCGCGGAGGAAGCAGGTGAGGTCGAGGGCGAGGTTGATGTCGATGTCCTCAGCCTCCGACACCTCGAGAACGCGGTCCACGCGATCTCGGTCCGCAGGGCGGCCCCGGATTGGCTTCCTTTCGTCCCCGGATCTTCCTATTGGGTACCCGCGCCGCGGCGGGTCGGAGGTGTTGCGGATGTGGTGCGAAAGCTCGCGAATCCCTTGACGAAAGAGGAAACGATGTCCCTGACCTCCATCGGCAGATGGCCTTCTTCCGCTTACTTCGTCGAAGGTGATGGATCAGTTTGTTTTTAAGGCTTTTAAGTCCTCGGATCTGTTTGCTTTTCTAATGGAGATCATGCATCAGGAGAGATTTACTGTCATAGCTGTGTCAAACAGCAAGTATGCATGAATTAGCATGTTTTATAACTTTGTATGGCTCTCTGGATACCGTTAAATTTGATCCTTTGACTGAAATATCCATGGCTATATGAAATAATGAAGAGATCATTCAGCAAGTAACAATTGTTAGAAAATTATCAGTGCGATTAGAACCAGCTTGCAATTGTTGAAATGCTGTCTGATAGAGGCAAATTTTACACTGATCTGCACAAACATTTAGAAAACAGAAATTATAGAGCCATATTCCTTGAGTGATGCAAGACACTATGGTTGCTGGGATTGGATTGCTGAGGCTTTGATTTAGGATCTGTAGAATTTAGAACATCTTACATAAATCCAAGCGGAGAAAAAAATAGACTTGCATAGATACTCCAATTATTCTCCATAATGTGATTAACTTTTAAAAAGTGTATGCAAATGACATTTAGTTTAGTGGTAACATAGTGCATGCACGAGTATTGGTTGTGAAAAAACACCAAAAGTTTGTTTGAAACAAGGTAATCTTCTTCCTGCAACATAATATCCTGGATTTTTTTTATAAGAATTTGAGTCCTCTCATCATCTGAACCAACTTGTGAGTCCTTATTTATCAACTCATCATTCATTATTTGATATTCTCCCTGTTCATTTTCTAGGTGCGAAATCTAGATGCTGGATAAGGTGAATACATGACTAACTTTGAACCCTTTTTTCATTAAATTACATCGACTCCTCTTGTACTAAAAACTAATCTAGATGTTAGAAATACCCATTGTTTTTTTTCTTCTTTTTGAGCTTTGATGTTTTGTTTTTAAAATGGTAGTGATTAGCATAATTAAAGTGATTTGATAAATTTGAATTTTGTTAATCATATAGTAGCTGTGGTGGATGATTCCATGGGATCCATGATACTAACTCCATATAGTCTTTTGGATTAGATCTTCTTCTTGTTGTTGAACTTTAACTTTGCTTGATGAGTTTAGGAAAATCAATCACAGTTGCCTCTCCTCATTCTGTAAAGAAAAATATGAAGAAGGCATCGGCACAGTCAGATGATGAAGATTGATTAGTTGCTTCTGATGGATTAAGTTGGCTTGGTGAGAAATTCTTCTTTCACATACTGTTTATCGGTATTAGTTCGCTAATAGCTGCTTGCGCATAACACAAATTGTTGCATCACCATAATTTAGTTAATAAAAATCTGAAAACACTGATGTAATTGCAGGTCACGCCTTGTAGATAGCTTAGCACTTATGCCTTGTAATCCAGGGGATGTAAATAGCGAAAGTGGACCGGATAGTTGCTTCAACCAGCATAAATTGTCTGTACATATTTCGTTTCTTTTTAATTCTCTAATCTTGTTGCAATTTATCGCTATGTATAAGTGTTAAATCATGCTATCAGTGTTATTTTAGAAAGCCAGTAACCTTCACAAATAACTCTACGCAGTAAACTTAAAGATAGATTTGGTATAACTATTTATTGATGTAAGATTAATTGTTCTAATTTTTTCTAGTTGGAGCTGGAAGTTGCCAATGCCAGCATAAATTATCTATCTTTGCATCTGTCCATCTTTGCTCCCTAAATATGGTTTATCGATGTTAGTTTGACCGATTTGATTCATCCACTCTGTTTTATTTGCATAAACTATCTCATTTGGTCCAACATGCTCGACTTGATCAACTCATGTGGTGTAAAGTGATTCGTTTATCCCTAGCATCCCTGTTAATTTGACTCTTGATCAAGATGGAGATAAATTACATGTAATTATTAGCTATTAGTATAAGTGGTCAAAGCATGAGAAAGATATGTTTGGATATGTTCAAGACCTCATATAACAACACTTGATGTATCAACCATCGCACCATCCTAAGAGAAAATCCAAGTAGTTCTGCAGTTCACTTAATCCAATTTATATGGCTCGCCTAGATTTGACACTGCCTGTAATCACTCTCAGTGAGAAAATTTTTGAATAAACTAATGACTGGATTAAAAATTTAGTTCGGTTATTTCTATAATTTATTTTTTTTAATATCAATTAATTTAGTTTAATTTTGATTTTTAATTTTTTTTATTCGGTTAGATTGAATAAATTAAAATATACAAAATCAAATTGAAAATTTTGCATGATTAAAAAAATCAATTTCAGTTTTGATTATTAAATTCATTTAGTAAATAAAAAATAGTTTTAAATCAAATTAATTAATATTTTATCAATTCAATTTATTCAATTTTTATTTAAAATTTGACTGATTTGATTGATTTTTAAAAAATAATTTATTTTTTTTAATTAATTTAATTTAATTTTAATCAAATATTCACCCTTAATCTCCTTTATAATCTCCACTTTGTTTTTCTTTATCTTTACCTTAAAGCTGTTTTTTTTCCCCAACCAAGGAGCTGCTTTTACAGAGGCCAATGTGGGCTTGATCGATTACTGCTTTATTTTTTTTACGCCTGTGACAGTTACAGATTTGTTGGGATGATCAAAAGCATCAAAACTAAAGAACCTTTAGACAGTTTGAGAATGATGTGATACATAAACCTCATCAATCTCAATCTTCATGTGAAATACACACAAAAGCCATCAGAATTATTTGGATTCCCTAAAAAGAGTACTAATAAATCTTATCTAATACTATGGGAGTAACTTGATCAAGTACTTGTCATTTGAACTAGTTTAACAATTTTTTTAGTAATCTAAAAGGTGAAATTTATCATCCAGCGATCTCACGATCATCTATGAAGTAAATCAAAGTAAATCAGGAAGTTATAATTGACCAGTACGAAGAGAATTTTTTTCTCGACTTTACCAATATTCAAACTCTTACCCTATAATAATAATTTTGTTCTGCATTAACTAGCTCAACCTTCTCCCGCTCTTCAATTTAAAGTAAACTTGATGAAGCATTTGTCGTTCAAACCCAATGAAATATCTGTTCTACATCAGAGAAGAAGAGAAGCTTTCTTGCTATTCGTGTTTCAGTGAACTCACCAGCCCCTTAAGCTTTCGCTTTAAACCTCCTGCATCTCTACACGTTTGACTGGGTAGCTGAAAAGATCATAAGCGAAGCTTTTGTATGGGCCCGCCCGTTTCCTACTTTCCTTTCCCCTCTTCTTTTTTTCTTTATCCAACCGATTGAAATATTACTTTTTGGTTTTTTTTTGGATTCTAAAATCTACTCCCTTGATTGCTCCTTAATTGTGCCATTAATTTACCCTAAGCCTATACTAAATTACTCATTTACCCCTATGCTAGAATATAATAAATAAATTTGAAGAAAAATGATATACAGAACAGAAAAATTTTAGGAAAAAACTCAATGATATATATATAAAGTGATGTACCCATAAAATAAAAATAATGAATCATGAATTTATGTATCTATCCCTGAATTTTTCCCTGTGATTTTTTCATTCTACCTATCATTACTCAAATTTGAATATATGTAAAATTAACAAAAATATGGGTAAGATATAAGTCGAATTTCATATTATCCATACTCATCGTTATTTATAAAATCTATCCTTACACCCAATCCCATATCATTGGGAATGTAACTTTTATCATCATCCCCTTCGGAGAATCCGGTATCAATATTCTTACCATCATCTTATTACTATTTAATTCTTTTTAAAAAAATTAAATAAACTTGTGAATATTTATTATATTTTTAAATTCCCATATCAGGTTTCTCATGGAAAAATAAATAAAATATGTATTAGTGAGCAAGTAAAAAGGTAAAGAGGTAAATTGAGTTTTTTCCCAAGCCAAGAAGTGAGCTAAAAATTTATATATATCTATATAGAGAGAGAGAGGGGGATGTGGATAGAATTTTATCACATCCATCTCTATATTCGAATTTAAAAACACCTATATCAGAATACTTAGATACTCAATTATTTAATCAGATTTACATACCGTCTTTCATTTCGGATCGGATATTTATTTTTTCATCATATTCGAACGAAATTGGTAAGGAAGAAAAACAGAGGCAAAATGTATGGGGACCACTGAATAAATTAATATTAACAAAAAAAAATGGACTTTATATTGGTGGTATTCTTGTAATTATTCGGATTTGAAAGGGTTAATCTCCCGTCGAAGTTGTACTCTCCTTCCTCCATCCTTATATGCGCCGTGTTGCGCTGTGCTTCTCTTTTAGATCATTTGACCGTTGCCCCTCCCTTTTTTATCTTCTGCAGCCTCTCTCTCTGTGATCAAGTTTCTATCGTGAGTGACGCAGAAGTGATTCCAATTCCATGGGCAAGGGTCTTTGACTCTTCTCGTGTGTTGAGAAGGTGAAGGCTGTGCTTCAAGGTTAGTGTGTGTGTTTAAATAATTTTATTGTTTAGTTTTTTTTATAGAGAGATGAACAATTTGCAAAGTTGAATGCAAGACTACTAGGAGTTTTAATGCTTTGTCCTTTTTCTTCACGTGGTGATGTTTATCAGTTTCTGTAGAAAGGTAGATCAAAGATGCAAACTTTGTTTTGCTTGATTTTCTTTAGTAGGTTCGTTCATTTCTGTTTTTTTCTTCATATCATCTGATCATGTTTTTTCTTGTGTCCTATAGTTTTGGGAAAGTTCAAACCATCAGATCACCATCTTCTTCAACATATTTTCTTTTGTGCTTCGTCTTTTTCTTAATCATTCCAGCATTACGTGAAGAAATAAGATGTCGAAATGGTAAATCGTTGACGTACCGATTACCTTGATCCCAAGGTTCAGTCTGGAGAAGGGTTTCTGCTGACTGAATTTTCTTTGCTGAGAGAGCAGATCCAAAGGGGATATAAAGTTACCTCCACTGTCGCAAGTTCTTTCAATCCTGCCGGCATACCGATTTTAGTTTATAATTGTTGAATCATCTACTTTCGAAAACAAGTTAAGCTTCAGTTTATACCTCATACCTCAGGAGAGCTTCTCAAACAGATATCATCTTCTTTCCTTCGGCTTGCAAAATTGTGGTTTCAATCTGAAACATTCCTAGACAGTCTTGAAGAGATGGGATGCTCGGCTTCGAGGTTGGAAGATGAGGAGGCTGTCCAGCTCTGCAGAGATAGAAGAAACTTCATAAAGCAGGCTGTTGAGCAGAGAAACCGCTTTGCTTCCGGGCACATTGCTTACATTCAGTCGCTAAAGCGAGTCTCCGATGCCCTTTGCAATTTTGTTGATGTAGATGAGCAACCTGACACTTTTCCGGACACGTTCACTCTGCCTCCATTCATGCCCGTGAAGAAATTGAGCCCCGAAATGCTGGGCATTCCTTTCAACCAATATGAGAAAAAGATGGGGGATCCATTTAACTCTGCATCACAAATAAATCAGTCTCAGGGAAGCATTTTCCATGTTTCTAGATATTTGAGATCGGGAGCAAATCCTTCGGTTTCTATTGAAGAGTTTCCTCAACCATCAGAGACAGTGAGAATTAACACTTATTACCCTATGGAACCTTATGGAAATGATACTTTTTTCACCACTCAGGTTTCACCATGGCACTCTTCATTCTATTCTTCAACATATGATAGGCCCAACTACCCTCCAGCATCACCACAAAATCCACAGTGGGACTCGTTTTGGAATCCTTTCTCTTCAATAGATACATATGGATACGCATACCAGAGCAGTTCAGCTGACTCAATCAACGATGATGATGTAGCAGGCCTAAGACAAGTTAGACAGGAAGAAGGAATACCGGAACTGGAAGAAGAAGGAACAACAAGAGAAGATGATGAGCCTTTGCAGATAAAAACTCAGAAGGAAGCATGCGAAGTCAGTTCAAATGATACTAGAATGAGCAGTACATGTGTAGACTCTTCAGCAGCCAAATGTATAGGAGTTAATAAGTTTCACAACAAGCAAGTCGACAATGTTGAAGTATCAGAAACAAAAGATGCCATTAAACTTAAGACAACAAGAGAGAAGGAACTGGCAGTGAAGAGAAAGTCGGCAGAGGAAACCCATGGTTTTACTGTGTACCTAAACCGAAGAACAAAAGGCATGCCAGAAATAATGAAAGATATTGAAAGCCAATTTTTGCGGATTTGTGACTGTGCTCATGAAGTTTCAGTATTGTTGAATGCGAGCAAGTCCCATTATGCTTCAACTTCAACTGAAATTGCTGGTAAATAATTCAAATCTTAATATGAAATGATTCTGAATTTACTCATGGATTTAAAATATCACCTGCATTCCTTCGACAGTAAAAATGATGAATCCAATTGCTCTTTTCCGGTCTGCATCGTCGCGCTCATCCTCTTCTAGATTATGTAATGCCTTTCCCAGTTCAGGATGTGATGGTTATGATAGCAGCATTGACTGTTTGGAGGAGTCATGCACAACATCAGGAAACCATCAGTCAACGTTGGATAGATTATATGAATGGGAGAAGAAGTTGTATGAGGAGGTTAAGGTAATTGCTGTGATTTGCAAGGTTTACTTTTGCCTCCATCCAATTGATGAAATTGCTATTTATGTAAGATCATGTTTTACGTCCTTCGCAGGCTGGAGAACGCATAAGAATAGCATTTGAGAGGAAATACAAGCAAATGAGAAGCCAAGACATGCACAGTAAAGAACCTTCATCTGTTGACAAAACAAGAGCAGTAGTAAGAGATCTACACACTCAGTTAAAAGTTTCTATACATTCAGTTGAGTCAGTTTCAAGAAGGATTGAAACTTTGCGGGACGAAGAATTGCATCCACAGCTGTTCGAGTTAGTACAAGGGTAAGTTTCAAAATTTTTCTAATCTTTCAAACACTATTGAATTGGACTTACCAAGTATGACAGATCAGTTGCTCTGCTTAGGCAAACCATTCCCAATTTAGTGTAGAAGAGCAAAATTTCTTCAGAAGAAGTTCATTTCATTATTTCATAGTACCCATATACCTATAAATAAGTTCATCTTATTCTTTTCCTCAATTTAAATAGACAGAAGAAAGCTATTGTTAGATCAAGCACACAACAGCAAGCAAACAAACAAGAAATTTCTGAAGATGAATTTTTCAAACACTAGGTTTTTGCAAAGAGACTAATGGAAGTAATGATGGCATGCATTCAACATATTGTATGCTCTTTAGTAAAAGCTGATCAGTTTTGCATACTCAATCTCACATGGGTAAGGAATGCACCAAGAACTAATCTTTATCTGACATCTTGTTCTTTTTTGTCACTTGCCTCGCATCTATCTCCATTATTTGATCATGTCGAATTGCATCAGGGATGAGTGACCATTATTGCATCATTGAATTGAATAGGGAAAAGAATACAGTTGATTCTGTAAGGGTTAAAGCAGATGAAGCAGTGTGTAATCATTGGCTTTTTATTTTGTTTATTTGTGTGTTTGTTACCTCGTACGGTGGGGATCCACCGAATCAGAAGCAAAGTCAAATCACGTCCGTCTGATCTGTCCGCTGTCGTCCTCGCCGCGCAGGATAGCGAAAATGTGGAGGACCACAGCCGACTGCCACCAGATCCAGAAGCGCACGATAGAAGAAGCCAAGCTCCTGATGCTCTCCGCCGCGGTCGCCGCCGGGAAGGTCACGGAGGAGGCGCACCCCCCGTCCCCCAGACGCGCCCGATCCGCCGCCGCCCTCGAGGCGGATCTCCGGAACTGGCGCGCGTGCCTCGAGATCTGGGTGGAGGCGCAGCGGGCCTACGCCCGGGCGCTGGCGGGGTGGGCCCTCCGCTGCAGCGACCGCGGAGACGGCGACAGGGGCTGCGCGCGTTCCCCGCTCTCACCGCCGCGATCCTCCACGGGCGGCGCGCCGCCAGCTCTCGGAGTATGCGCGCAGTGGTCGCGGCTGCTGGAGTCGGTGGGGGAGGCGCAGGCGGTGGACGGCCTGGACTTCTTCGCGGCGGGGATCGCGTCGGTCCGCGAGATGGAAACAACGGCGGCGGCCGCTGAGGAGGATATCGAAGGGGAGGAGGATAAGTGCCGCCGCACTCCGGCGACATCGGAAATGGCGAGGAGGGTGCTGTGCGCGGGGATGTCGGTGGCCGTCGGTTCGCTGGCGGACTTCGCGGCGAGGTCAGCAGAAGGGTACCAAGTCTTGGTGCGGGGCAGGGACGGGAGGGCAGAACCGTAATCATAATCAGCGTAGTGGCACTGTTGTAATTAATAAGTAAACGTAGTGGCAGTGGTGGAAATAGATTTGTTTCAGTATTTTAAAATCAACGCCTCTTTAAACGGACAAGGAAGAATCAAGACTACACATAAATTTATAACTTATTTTTTTTATTTTTATGGGTCCTATTATTTTATAAGTCTATTTTTAAAAAAAAAATTTAATTCTGCCCTTAAGCATATTTTTTTTTCTAAATACACATTATATCGTAAATCATTTAGCATGTATATTATTCTTCCAGTAATTTGATTCCAATAACTAGGAATCTAAAGTATATATTATTGCTCCTGCAGCTGTAACCGAGTTGTATCGGGCAGGATTTGTCATTTACGAATATGCCCTCATAATTTTGCTAGCTAATGCTTTACACGCAGATGTGTTCGATGACCTTTTGGTCCTGGAACGCCACGTCGAGGTTGTAGAAAATGAGCACCATGGTGAGGGAGGAGAAGACGACGAGCAGAGGGCCGAAGGTCCAGAGGAGCAGCGGCAGGGCGGCGTAGAAGAGGCGGTTGCCGACGGTGTTGAGGGCGAAGCCCTTCTCGAGGAGGTCGACGACGTAGGCGACGGTGACGTGGGAGTCGTGGGAGGGAGTTACGTTGATGAGGAAGCAGCCCTGGTTGAGGAAGCGGATGGAGAGGGAGTGGCAGAGGAAGGCGAAGACCAAGACGACGAGGAGGGAGACGAACTTGAGGACAACCGTGAAGTCACCGTGCGCGCCGAAGACGGAGTCGTACAGCGGCCGCTTCACGGAGTAGGTGCTGCTGAGGACGGCGGCGAGGCCGGAGCAGAGGAAGATGGAGGTGGTGGCCATCAGCGTCGACCCCATCATCGTGTTCCGGAGCGTTTGCACCGCCAGTATGTTCTTCTTGTCATTGTCCTATAAATTAATATATAATTACATAATTTAATTTGTTAACAAAGAATTTATATATGCATCTATACTTTCATCATAGCTTTGACCCATAGACGGCGGCCGATAGAGTTGATGCCGATGATCGTATGCAGCGGCTTGGAACTGACCCTGTACCAAAGCCAGAGGTGATAGACGAGGAGGAAGAAGAGGCCTAACGGCACGAGCACAAGATCCAAGTAGCACTTCCTCCACTCCATTAATAATTCTTCCGCTTCTTCATCTCGCACATAAAAAAGTATTTATAGAGGATTATTTGGATGGCAAGTCGGTGGTCAGGAAAAAAATGTCTCTGATTTATGTGTATGGGACTGGTAATACTACTATTTGGGATTTGGGATGAACAATATTATCTTTTATTCTAATAAAAAAATTACGATTGTTTGGATGAAAGTGGTGCTACATCCACATGTTTTGTTCAGTCACTTTCTCGTGTTGCATCGCAGCAGAAGTCAGCTTTCTCCCGTCAATTTGTTCGCACGCCTCTCTAATCTCACGTGTTATGTGATGATAATTAGATTTAGGGGTTGTTTGGTTCTTTCCTAAAAATAAAAATCGGATTGAGAATTATTATATTATCGAATAGAAATGAGTATGAACATAGATATCACTCTTAAAAGTAATATTTGGTTAGTTATATTTTCTATCGGAATAAATCAAAATTTCCTTTTTTACCCTTAAAGGAAAATAAGAGAAAAAATTAGATGTGAGATATTGATCAATGTGTGAGAAAAATATGGTAAAAGGGAATGATGAGAGAGAAAATATGATGAGAGAAAAAGTGTGATGAGAGAAAAAGTGTGATGAGAAATAAATGAAGAGAGAGAAAGTATAATGAGAGAAAATGAGAAAATAGAGTGTGATAGGAGAGAGTATGATGAGAGAAGATGTGAGAGAAAATATGATGTGAGAAAAAGTATGATGGGAGAGGATGAAGAGAGAGAAAATGTAATGAAAAAATAAGGAGAGAGTGTGTGATGAGAGAGATTGAGGAAAGAGAAAGTATGGTGAGAGCGAAAGTATGATGAGAGAGAAAGTGTGTTGAGGAAAAAAAAAAGGGAGTGTAACAAAAGAGATTGATGAGAGAGAAAGTGTAATGAGAAAAAAAAAAAGAGAAAAGAGTGTGTGATGGGAGAAATTGAAAAGAGAAAGTATGATGAGAGAGAAAATATGATGAGAAAAAAAAACAAGAGAGTGCGATGGAAGAGATTGAGGAGAGAGAAAGTATGATGAGAAAGAAAGTGTAATGAAAAAAAAGGAAGAAAGAGAGTGTGATAGGAGAAATTAAGGAGAGAGAAAGTGTGTGATAAAATGATGAGAGAGAAAATATGATAAGAGAACAAGGAGAGAGAAATGATATAAAAGAAAAAATAAATAAATATATTTTGATATTTAATATTAAGGGAGAAAATTTTAGTTTTAGGTCAAGGGTATTTTTGGAATAAGGGAACATTTTAATTGATGAAAATAGGATAATGGCTCATTGAAGGGGAGGTACATGGGAATGAGTTATTACCAAATTTCAAGAATTCATTCCCTTATTTGTGTTGCTATTCCTATAATCCAAACATTAACAATGACAATCAATAATTCTCATTCTCATTCCTCATTTCTATTCCCCTAAATCAAACGACCCCTAGTTAGGTAATTAGAAGAAGGAAAATTAGTAGATTTAGATTAGATTTATTGAGGCCCAATAGGTCTACCAATCAGGCCCATAGTGACACGAACCGGCCCAAAATAAGAAAGATATAAGTCCTTTCGTAGGCGTCCAAACCCTAATCCTAGCATTCGAGCTCGTCAGTGGTGCCGCCGCCGACGTCGCGATGCCGCCCAAGTTAGATCCGACGCAGGTTGTGGATGTGTTCGTCCGTGTCACCGGCGGCGAAGTGGGTGCTGCCAGTTCCCTTGCGCCGAAGATCGGCCCGCTGGGTCTCTCCCCGAAGAAGGTCGGAGAGGACATCGCCAAGGAGACCGCGAAGGACTGGAAGGGACTCCGCGTCACGGTCAAGCTCACCGTGCAGAACCGGCAGGCCAAGGTCTCCGTGGTTCCCTCCGCCGCTGCACTCGTCATCAAGGCCCTCAAGGAACCCGAGCGCGACCGTAAGAAGACCAAGAACATCAAGCACAATGGCAACATCTCCCTTGACGACGTCATCGAGATTGCCCGGGTGATGCGCCCTAGGTCCATGGCCAAGGACCTTTCCGGCACCGTCAAGGAGATCCTCGGAACCTGCGTCTCCGTCGGATGCACCGTCGATGGGAAGGACCCCAAGGACCTGCAACAGGAGATCAGCGATGGAGAAGTTGAGGTACCGCTCGAGTGAGCAAGGCTATCATTATTATTACTTGTCCGAGTTCCTTTGTGTCAAAAATCTTCCCTTTTTGATCCTTTTAAGTTGCTTCAGCTCTTCTTCTTCTTCGAATATCTATGATTGCGGACACACTTTGAATTCGATACAATTGCTTTATCAATTATTAATCTGTCTGTTCTTGCAAACATCCATTTTTACGATTTGTTTTTTGATTCTTATGCTTTCTTGATAGTTCTCAGTATCTGATGAAGGTACAAAATTCTCTAAACAACTGCAATGAAGACCAATTGATAATTGGAATTCTTAAACTATTTTGAGCGGAGAGTTCAAGAGATCCAAGATGGTTTTTTTATTCTAATAATAGCTGATTTAATTGAGTTATATATTATCAGTAATATGTTTTCCATAAGCATCAACAAAGAAATGTAAGGCTTATTTAGCTGCTAATCTCCAATAATTTAAACAAATAGCACTAAATAATTTTGACAAATATACTTAATGAGCGTGGGCACAAGTTATGCAATTAATTGACAAACTTTAAAGGAATTCTAAAAGGGACCATTTTGACACTTTCAATCATTGTAAATTCTTAATAAACATTCATGTATTGATTATCAATTGCTGATTAATTATTTAGTTGCTTACTGTGTGTTTGATTTGTAATTTTTTTAAATTAAATTTTTATCTCGATCTGATTCAAATGGAAACCGATCAAATTTCAATTCAGTTTCCTTTCAGGTTGATTTTGTTAAACTGAAATTATTTTGATTTTAGTTAATTTTATCTAAAAAATGAATAAATTTTATGAACGACAAAGAATCATATTCTATTTTACTTGGTTTTGCATTCAATTAACGTGCAATAAGTATAAGTTCACTTTTTCTCCACTGAATTATTAAAAAAAAGCTTATTAAAAGACATAAAATTTTTTTTTGTTTTTTGTCATAATTCTGTTGTATTTTATTGAAGCTTATTCTCAATTTTTCTTACCTTCATTCAGGGCATGCTGTCTAAACTTAAAATAACTGAAGAACTGCAGCAATTGCTAAACTTTATTACCATCTCCTACCCATACACCAAAACACCATATTTGGTGTTGTATTATTCAATCACCATATTTTAATCTTATTATATTATTATATAATTAATAAAATCAAATATAATTAATTTATAATTATTATTTTCTTTGTCTTTACTTATAGAAATATTAATTATTTATTATAAATTTAAATTAAATGTATTTAGTAGCATATTTTAATTTTAATATGCATATTGATACAGATATAATTTATTAAAATTATTATTTTTATTTTATTTAATATATTTTAATTATAATTATATTTATAAATTATATCACTAATTTCATACATATCATAAAATATTAAAAATTTCGATGTGTATAAATGTAAAATACATTGACATATAAAATTAAATGTATGTTGGTAAATTAAAATGTAGGTTGATAATTAAATTATGAATAAGAAAAATAGAATATTTTAAAAAATAAATTTTTTTTTGATGTGATATGGTATGGGTGGATTGGAGCTTAAATAGTATTTAGTGTTGAAATACTATATTAAATATGGTGTTATGCGTTGGAGATAATCTTAAATAACTACATGAGGATGAAGCTATTGATCTTTTCTTTGTGGGAAAACTATATCAAGATGAAGCTATTGATCTTTTCTTTTCTGGATAATGATGCAGTTAGGTCTTTCAAATGGTTAATTATACATCTAAATCAAATTTCAGCTAATAGTTAGCTGATAGTGGGAAATGTTTGTCGATCGATCACTATCAAAATTAGTCAGTTTAAAATTATCTAGGCATCTAAGAGCTAAATTTCATGGTGAATTGTAGAGATTTTATTCTAATGAGATGATAAATCTAAGTGATGCAATGACAAGGGGCTCATCCAATGGAGGGTCATTGTCACGGTAGAGGTCAAAGGTCAAAGTCAGGACGGTCAACGCTCCTGTATCATCAGTCGATTGGGATAGAGAAGGTCCGATCAGATATCATCATAGCTCGGCCCTTTATCGAGCTTCTGACGCTCAGAGAAATATGTGTCGATGAGGCACACGCCGAGCGGCCAGCCCGTCCAAACATCAAACCTCGGAACCAGCAAAGTAGGGTTGCGACCGAGTAACTACATTTAGACAAAGCTCTGCTCGTCACAACAGCGGAGCTCGAACAGTGAGAGGTTAGCCGAGCGACCATCTCGCTCGGCCCATTAACGGACAAAAGGAGGATCTAGCGATATCCTTTTGGGAGCTCGTGCCCTCGACAGATGGTATGGTTGGCGGCATGGTCAGACAAAGGATCGTATGACAGAAGCTTCCACTGTTATGTAAGAGATATGCTCGGATCGTTAAGGTATGGTGTCAGGGACATTTTCCTGACATGTCTTTTTAAGGAAAGTTTCAAGAAGCGTGCACGTTTCGAGGAACGTGCATGCACGCCTTCAGAGCCCTATATAAAGAGCCCCAAGCTTTAACGGAGGTATGCTAGTTTTTACTGTAGTCACACTGTTACTCTGCTTCTCTTACTCTACTTCTTTTGCTTCCACACCACCGGTGACTGACTTGAGTGTCGGAGGATCATCGTCGGGGAACCCTTCCTTGGCTAGGCACTGACGCTACTGTGGTTGTAAGTCCCTCTAGTTCAGAGTCCACACATGGTCAACAGGAGAGTCACGTCCCCCAACATTCATCACCTCGACTCTCGGACAGGATCAAATTTGGCGCCGTCTATGGGAACGCAACCTGCATTCGAACCGAGAAGATGGAGGACGCTGGACGATTTCACACCGTGATGCTCACCCAAGAGGAGCTCGACCTACTCGTGCAAGATCGAGCAAAAAAGATAGTCGAGCAACAGCAACAGAAGGCGCTGGCCGATCGGTTGGCCAAGCAAGCAACGTCGGCATCGGGAGTTCGAGCGGTGCATGACAACCGGCCGGAGCAACAATCCATTTGGGGATAGAATAGAGGGTCAACTAGTACGCATGGGGAGGCACTGCAAGCACCGATACCTTTCCACCGGGCTATATTCTAAACGCTCTCGGAAATCACTCAGGCGAATCAAGAGCGGAGATCCTCTTCGGACGAAACGCCCGTTCAGGACGCACGGAAAGAGAAGGTGCCCCAAGGCGACGCGTCTCCCGAACGGATTAATCGCCAGTTCTCCAAAGCGATACTGCATGACCCACTGCCGAGGCACTATGCTCCACTGGCTATCGGAGAATACAACGGGTCAACTGACTCGGACGATCATCTGGATAAGTTCGACAACGTGGCTACACTTCACCAATACATAGATGGGGTGAAGTGTCGGGTCTTCCTTACCACACTCACTGGATCGGCACAACGCTGGTTCAGGAAATTGTTAGACGGATCGATACGAAGCTTCAAGGATTTTCAAATGGCCTTCCTACACCATTTCGCGAGCAACATGCGCTACCAAAAGACGAGCGTCAGTTTGTTTTCCTTGAAACAAGGGTCGAGAGAAACTCTCCGAGCGTACATCCAGCGCTTCAACCATGTAGCTATGGATATCCCCTCGGTCTCATCCGAGATCATGATGAATGCCTTTACATAGGGGCTCATCGAGGGGGATTACTTTCGATCGCTTATCAGAAAGCCGCCCCGCGACTACGACCACATGCTCAAGAAGGCTAATGAGTACATAAATGTGGAGGAGGCCCATGCAGCAAGAAGAAAGGAGGCACAACTCGAACCCTCGGCGCCGACCGAACGCCGATCGCCGAGCAGCCACCAACCGCCGAGGGGGCCAAGAGTCGAAGGCCAGACATATCAGGAAACAAGGGCGCAGGTCGTGCAGCATGTGGCTTCCGAACGGCAAAAGGTGTCAAAGGGCAAGGTATGGACACCTATGTTATGTTCCTTTCACCAGTCAGCATCGCACAACACACGCAACTGTTGCGCCCTGACGTCGATCGCCAGACCGACTCCAAGAGGATATCGTCGCCGATCTCCCTCTCCCGACTGGTGACATAGACGTCAATCTGTCGAGCGATGGGACGATGCAAGAAGATCACCCGAACGACGACAGCATCATTAGCGAAGGGAGAATGCTGATTATCCCCAAACCTTTCGCGAGCAAAACAGACCATCCGCTCGGGAGGAGGAAAACATAAGCAATGCCGCTCGGGGAGAAATAAACATCATCGTCGGCGGACCGACTAGCGGTGACTCTAATCGAGCCAGGAAGTCATACGCTTGATGGCTGGAGATTCATGCAGTAGGTTGCAGCCAAGAGGAGGCGAGCGAGCCCGAAATCAGCTTTGGACCCCGGGACTTAGAGGGAGTAGAAGTCCCTCACGATGACGTCCTCATCATCCGAGCGGTAATCGTAAATTATACAATTCAACGAATTTTTGTTGACACAGGGAGCTCGATGAACATAATTCTCATAAAGGCTTTCGATCAGCTCCAGATCGACCAAGGTGAGCTATTGCCAATGACGACCCCACTGTACGGGTTCACGGGCAATGAGGTTTTGCCGATCGACTGAACCAAGTTGGCCATATTGCTCGGAGAGGAGCCGCTCAGGAGGATTAGGAACATAAACTTCATTGTGGTAGACGCCCCCTCAGCCTACAATGTCATCCTGGGCCGACCGACCCTCAATGAGTTCCGGGCAGTAGTTTCAACCTACTGCAAAAAAATCAAATTCCCGATAGACGACCGGGTCGGGGAAGTCAAAGGTGACCAGTTGGCGCCCGACGTTGTTATGTCAAAATGGTCAAGATCGAGGTCAAGTTCGCTCGGAAAACTCCTTGGCTAGAGGTAAGCGACATCATCGAAAAACCACCTACCCTAGTCTATGAAGAAAATGAGGAAGTCCAAATCCATCTCGGCCGAGTGGAGGCAACAAACTTTCATAGCGTCCGATCTGGAAGCCGAGCAGAAGGCGGAGCTAATCGCATGTCTCCAACAAAACCACGATGTATTCGCGTGGTTGAGGCACAAGCTTCCCGGGATTTCCTCGAGCGTCGCGCAACACAAACTTCACGTCCGATCGGACGCTCGACTGGTAAAGCAAAGAAAGAGAGACTTTAGCGCTGAACAAAACCTGATCATCCGGACAGAAATAGAGAAGCTGCTGGAGGCCGGCCACATACGAGAAGTTCAATTTTCGAGTTGGCTTGCAAATGTCGTGCTGGTCTCTAAGCTAGCCAACAAGCGGCGAGTCTGCATCGACTTCCGAGACCTCAACAAAGCATGGCCGAAGGACTTCTACTCGCTACCTTGGATTGATCATATAGTAGACTCCACTGCGGGGTGCGAAGTGATATGCATGCTAGACGCAAATCAAGGGTACCACCAAGTGTCGCTCGCCCGGGCAGACCAAGAAAAAATCAGCTTCATTATGGCTGATGGAACGTACTGTTATAATGTTATGTCGTTCGGACTGAAGAACGTCGAAGCTAGTTATCAGAGGTTGATGAATAAAGTGTTCCGACGATAGATCGATCGTAACATGGAGGTATACATCGACGATATATTAATCAAATCTCTCCGAGCTGTTGACCTGTGTGCAAATATCAAGAAGATCTGCTAGACACTCAGGACATACGAAATCAAGCTGAATCCAAACAAGTGTCTGTTCGGCGCAAAAGACAGGCGATTCTTGGGCTACATCGTCACCAAGCGGGGCATCGAGGCAAACCCCGGCAAAGTAAAAGCACTACAAGACATGTCGCACCTAGAAATTTGAAGGAAGCCCAACGTCTCACCGGTCGGATAACTGCACTGCCTCGGTTCATCTCCAAATCATCCGACCGGAGCTTGCCATTATTCAAGATATTGCGTCGAGCCACCAAATTCCAGTGGGACGAGGAGTGCGGCCGGGCATTCGAAGAACTCAAGGCGTACCTCAATTCTCTGCCTGTACTAGCTAAGCCACTTGTCGACGAGCCCCTTCGAATTTACCTGTTGTCGACCAAGCATGTGGTCAGCTCAGCCCTAGTTAAGCAAAACGACGAGGAGCAACCGGTGTATTTCCTAAGTCATATATTGAAAGACGCTGAGTCCCGCTACACCGGTCTCAAGAAGTTGGCTTATGCATTGGTACTCGTTACTCGGAGGCTCCGCCCGTACTTTCTCACTCATTCAATCATTGTGATGACCAATAGCCCCTTGGGGAGAGTGCTCCTCAATCCAGAGGCATCCGGACGGCTGATCAAATGGACGACGGAGCTTAGCTAGTTCGACATCCAATACCAACCCCGAACGGCCATCAAAGCATAGTCATTGGCGGATTTCATCAGTGAGGTACAAAATCCTGAGCCAGAAGTCGTTTGGAGGGTATATGTGGATGGTTCGTCTACTCGACAGGGGAGCCGAATTGACATATTACTCATCTCCCCCCCCCCAAGAAGAACGGATTCAATTATTCGTTCGGCTATACTACAGGGCAACGAACAATGAAGCATAATATGAGACGCTAATAGCCGACCTACAAGCCGCCCAGCACGTTGGAGCCATCAAAGTCCTCGTCCACTCGGACTCCCAATTAGCCGCTCAGTAGTTGACCGGGACGTTCGAGATAAGTAACACCCGACTCAAGCTCTACGCCGAAACCTTCGAGAAGCTAAAGGCCCACTTCCTGGAGGTCGGCATACTGAAGATCCCACAGTCGGAGAACCAGGCTGCAGACGAGTTGGCCAAATTAGCCAGCTCAATATCGTCGATCGTCATAGCGCAACCGATCGAACAAGTCTCTTTGGTGGCACACATCGATCGGATGGAAGGGCTCGCATTCCCGAACTACTGGAGGACCGCGTTGGTATAATTCTTGCGGTCGGGAGTGACCTCGTCTGACCAGGAGGAAGCTCGGTTATTGAGAAAAAGGGTCAACTTATTCACGTTAATCGGAGACCAGTTATACAAGAAAGTCTTCTCCCGACCTTTGCTCAAGTGTGTCGGATCGGAGGACGCCGACTACATATTACAAAAAGTGCACCAAGGATTCTGTGGAGGACTTCCTGGCAAGAAAGATTCTGCTAGCAGGATATTTTTGGCCGACTCTCTAGGAGAATGCTGCTCGGACAGTGTCCACCTGCTTGTCATGCCATAAATATCATAGCTTATCGTATAGACCGACCAACGAGATGAAGATGTCCACGGTCTCTTGCTTGTTTGACTAGTGGGACATGGACATCGTAGGGCATTTCCCCATGGCGACCGACCAACGGAAGTTTCTGCTCGTGGCCGTAGATTACTTCTCAAAGTGGATGGAGGTCGAGCCGCTTGCAAGGGTAACCGAGCAGATGATCATAAAATTCATATGACATAACATTATCTACCAGTTCGGCATCCATTGACGGTTCATCTTGGATAATGGAAGGCAGTTCGCTGGCCAAAGGCTCAGGGAGTGGTGCGAAAGATATGGTATCCAGCAAGCCTTCACTTCCGTGGTCTATCCACAGAGCAACGGGCAAGCAGAGGTCACCAATCGGGAGATCCTCCGAGTCTTACGCGCTCGGCTCGATCATATGGGAGGCGGTTGGGTTGATGAGCTCCCCAGCGTGCTATAGGCGCTTCGCATGACTCCTAAGGAAGGGACTGGGGCAACTCCTTTCCACCTGGTGTATGGCGGCGAAGCGGTCGTCCCTGTCGAAGTTGGAGTTGAATCTGATCATATACAACACTACAGTGAGGACAACGCCGAGCGGAGGCTTCTGGAGCTAGACTTGGTGGATGAAGTGCACGCAAAAGCTGTCGTCCGGTTGATGGCATACCGACAGAGGATGAAGCAAAGCTACAATCGAAGGGTGATCCCTAGATCGTTGCAGGTCGACAACTTGGTATGGAAGAAAGTGAAACCGGTCGGCGACGTCGCCAAGTTAGAGGCTCCATGGGTTGGACCCTTCAAGGTCGTAGAGAAGCTCCGCTCGGGCGCCTACTACTTGAAGGATGAGGACGGACGACGACTGGAGCGACCAAGGAGCGCGAACCATCTCCAGCCTTACCGAGTCGGGTGAGAGGTGCGTCCTGTAACAGTTAATGTCTTTGCATCCCTATACTTTTTTTCATACAGAGCAAGAGTAAAAAAACAATGGGTTTCAAAGCTCTGTGCCGAGCGGCACGACAAATCATCGAGCAGCGACATTAAACGCATGTCTCTATCGGCGGTCGAGCGGCAACCTTAAACCCATGATTTCGTCGAATCGTCGAGCGGCGATGTTAAACGCATGTCTCCATCGACGGTTGAACGACGACCTTAAACCTATGACTTCGTCAAATCGTCGAGCGACGACGTTAAACCCGTGTCTCCATCGACGGTCGAGTGGCGACCTTAAGCCCATGGCTTCGTCAAATCGTCGAGCGACGACGTTAAACGCTTGTCTCCATCAGCGGTCGAGCGGCGACCTTAAATCCAAGTCTTCGTCAAATTGTCGAGTGACGATGTTAAACGCTTGTCTCCATGGGCGGTCGAGCGGCAACCTTAAACCCAAGTCTTCGTCAAATCGTCGAGCGACGACGTTAAACGCTTGTCTCCATGGGCGGTCGAGTGGCAACCTTAAACCCAAGTCTTCATCAAATCGTTGAGCTGCGACGTTAAACGCGTGTCTCCATCGACAGTCGAGCGGCGACCTTAAACCCAAGCCTTCGTCAAATCGTCGAGCAGCGACATTAAACGTGAGTCTCCATCAATGGTCGAGCGATGACCTTAAACTCATGTCGTCATCAACGGTCGAGCGGCGACCTTAAACCCAAGTCTTCGTCAAATCGTCGAGCAGCGATGTTAAACATGGATTTTCATCGATAGTCAAGCGGCGACGTTAAACCCGAGAGAATGTATAAACCTTCCTCAATTCCTTCAATGGCACTCGTATGGTCAAGTGGCTAGCCGCAGAAACGTCGCTCAGGCAAGCGTCCTCGAAGGTGTTGTCTGTTCGGGGTGATACGCACAAACACCATAGAAGGTTAAAGGCAGTCATACAAGGAGAATTATAAAAAGAAAGTTCCGCCGAACGGGCGAACATTCATTGCAAAAAAAGGGGTGCACCATCGAACGGGCATGCTTACATTCAAAAAGAAAATTTTCTATAGGATGGACGCTCAACCTCACTCTAGATAATTAAAAACGTCATCAGACAACGGGTTGTTCAGCTTGCTACGATTGATGACGTTGTTCGTCAGTATGGTGGGAAGATGGTCATCTGCCTTGAGCTGCTGGAGCATCCCGTCAATAGTCAACTTGAAGATCCGGATGATCCGCTGGATGACCTTATCAGTGAATTTGTCCGAACGAAGGTAAGCCTGCTTCAGAGCTTCAAGCCTGCCCGGTTCACCTTCTTGATATGTCACCAGAGCCGAGCGAGAGGCTTCCAAAGCATCCTTGGCAGCTTTGAGCTTCCCCTAAAGAGAGGCCTCCCCAGTCGAGCGGCTGTTCCGCTCGGTGACAAGGAAGTTCTCAGCTTCCTTAAGCTTCTGGGCAAGCGCCCGTGCTTCTTGGTTCTTCAGCTCTAAATCATTGATGGCTCGGTTCTTCCTCGCCGTGGCCGACTCAATTTTATCAAAAGTGCTAACCTATGTGTTGAGCCAGCCCAGCATAACTTCCTGGTCAACAGTCTTCTGCCGCTCGACCTCGAGAAGCTTGTTGGCCTTCTCTAGGTCGGCCTTCAGTTTGGTGACCTCAGTAATAGGCGGCCCTTGGGAGGAGGACGCGCTGCTCGAGATCTTAAGCTTCTTCAGTTCGTCCTCCACAAAAGTGAGCTGTTGGCACATGGCTATGCTTTCCACCCAGTACTGCAGGCGAACGGGAAAACGTTAACGTCGATCAGAGGTAAATCATGAATTGGTAGTAAAATACATACCCCGGTGGACATTTGCAGGTGGTCGTTGGCAAGGGCCCCATGGGGCATCGTCGCGGCTTGCACCCTGACTTCCTCCAAAATGTCGACGAGCGGCCCGCAGATGAGGATTTTGTGCTTGGGAGTGTGAGGTTGGGTGCTTGGCTCAAGGTAATCCTCCGTTGGCAGGTGGAGGATCGTCGTCATGGATCGCCGACTACTCAGGGCCGACTAGGAATAGGCCACCGGACCGGAAGGTGGGGCCATGGACGCGGGGAGGATACCGGATCACAAAACCCTTCGTCGGGTCGGGGGTAGAAAGACGACCGGCTGTACAGTGATGGTCTCTGGCGGCAGCTTGACCAGGGACGGTGTCCGATCAGATGAAGTAGCCTCCGTCGTTTCCAGGATAGCGCGGGAGATGAAGTACCTACTCGCTCAACGACCCTCACAGCCGAGGTGGCGGAATGGGAAGGTTGGTCCACTCGGCGTCTCTTGCGCCTAATAAGGGGTTCGCCATCGCCAGAAGACCCGGAGTCCTCGGTTCGGGTGGCAGGTTGCGACTTAGGGGTTGGGAGTGGCTCTCTAGCCACTTCGATGTTAGGCGCCCGGTTGGCAGCGCCCTCACCCACAGTGGTCGTCTTGCTCTCGGCGAGCGTGCCTTCATGGGAGTTGACTGACGTTAGACTTCGGCTCGCCAATTCCTTTGCAGGAGCCGCCTCAACCTCGACGTCCTTAAGCTTTATGTAGTTGACCACCCGCGCTCGCATCATAACTTCGGCTACAAGAGATAGAAAAAAAATCAGTTAGACTCAAAAGAAAGAATCAAATAATGGCGTACCTAAGCCGCTCGAGAGCTTGGTGCGGATCGGGCTCAGACCGAAGATGTACTTGACACCTTCCGACAGCAACTTATGGATGCCATATTTTTGACCAGCCATCAAGGATGCTGCGTACAGATAGTCCGCTCGACTCTTATGCTTCTTCAGATCAGGTTGAGGTGGTAGTTCGACCTGCCAGCGCGTCTGAAAGCTAAGTCGTTCGGGGAGTCGCATAAAGAAAAAATACTCCTTCCAATGTTTGTTGGAAGTTGTCATTTTGTCAAAAAACACTAAGCCAACTCGAGAAGAAGGTTTCCAGTTCGGACTGCTTGGGATAATAAAAGTAATGGAAAGCTCGAGGGGTCAAAGGAATGTCGTGCAGCCGAAACAACACAATGACGTCGCACAACAAGCGAAAAGAATTTGGTACGAGCTACGGAAGGGGAACACGGAAGTAATTACAGACTTCGATGATGAAGGGGTGGATAGGGAAGCGAAGATCGACCACAAATTAGTCTCAGAATAGACATATGGTGCTGGTCGACGGATCATTTGGCCGATCGGACGGAGAGGCTAGAATGATCTCGTGATCAGAAGGAATATCGAAGATGTTCCAAAGGCTCTCAGTGTCGCCCGCGTCGAACCAAATCTCCATGGTAGTATACCAGAGTCCAAGAGCGGGGTTTGACGGCTGTAAAGAGCTTGCCATTGCCCAAAATACGAGAAAAAAGGGGTTCGAAGTGAAGAAATGTGAACGAGAAACACAGAAAGCGCTGGAGTGGAAACGCAAAGATTGAAGACAAACAAGGTTCAGGAGGCGAACTCACAGTAGAAGAAAAGGTGGTCACGGAAGAAGGGAAGAAGATTGTCGGAGCACCGATGGCATAGGGACACTTCGCCAGCAACTCTCGTAGAAGACGTAAGGTGGGGAAAAGAAGTCGACGTTGCGACTTTATAAACTTCAGGATTGGTCGAACAGAGCCGTCTGATCTAGGTCACGGGAACCAGAGCACATATCCAATCGTAGAATTTAAATCATCAAACGTCACATCAGCGACTGTCGCTTAGAACATGCGATGATTACGGCGGTGACACGTGGCATTTTCCCATTGGTCTGCATTTAATGAACGCCATTAACAGGCGTGGGCGCGTGCTCAGCCTTAATGGGGGTGATTTGTACGAATTACAAGAGATTCGGGTGACATCAGCGTTGATCGCACGCATTCGAAGACACCGAAGGAGAAAGCCCAAGTACAAATACGTGAAACATCGATCGGCTTCAAGGATCGGTCCTATGGTCGGCTGACACTCTTCGGCAGACCAACCGGAGTCTACCCAGTATCACGGTCGATCGGCCAATTGATCTCCAAACTTTTTCTGTACAGTCAGTCAGACTTACAGCCTCCTTCGACTAGACTTGAGGGGAAGACATGTGATGCGGTGATGAGGGGTCCACCCAGTGGAGGGTCATTATCACGGTGGAGGTCAAAGGTCAAAGGTCAAAGTCAGGGTGGTCAACGTCCCTGTATCACCGGCCGGTCGGGGATAGAGAAGGCCCGATCAGATATCATCATAGCTTGGCCCTTTACCGAGCTTCTGATGCTCTGAGAAGTATGTGTCGGTGAGGCACACGCCGAGTGGCCAACCCGTTCGGACTTACATCAAACCTAGGAACCAGCAAAGCGGGGTCGTGACCGAGTAACTACATTTAGACATAGCTCTGCTCGGCACAACAGCGGAGCTCGGACAGTGGGAGGTTGGCCGAGCAGCCATCCCGCTCGACCCAGTAATGGACAAAAGGAGGATCTGGCGATATCTTTCTGGGAGCTCATGCCCCCGATAGATGGCATGGTTAACGGCATGGTCAGGCAGAGGAGCGTACGACGAAAACTTCCACTATCATGTCAGAGATATACTCAGGTCGTTAAGATATAGTGTCAAGGGCACTTTGCTAACATGTCTTTTCAAGGAAAGCTTCGAGAAGTGTGTATGCCTCGAGGAGCGTACACACGCGTAGGGTTGTAAACAAGCCGAGCTGAGCCGAGCTTTGGGGTGTTCAAGCTTGTTTGATAAGATAACCGAGCCGAGCCGAGCTTAAAATGAACCAAGCTTTTGAAATGAGTGTTCAAGCTTGGCTTGGTTTATTTTTTATGAGGTTGAGCTTGTTTGAAGCTTGGCTTGAGATTGGTTCGTTTAGATGTTATCAAGCTCTCAATTCAAGCTTAGCTTGAGCTTGGTTCGAGCTTAGCTTGAGCTTGGTTCGAGCTTGGCTTAAGCTTGGTTTGAGCTTAGTTTGAGCTTGGTTCATTTAGATGTTATCAAGCTCTCAATTCAAGCTTATTTGATTGTTTGAAACTTTTAATTATTTGATTGACTATTAATATTGATAATTTAAATTTATTTATTTATTTATTTTATTATTTATTTATCATATTGGAAAGAGTTTTATTAATAAATATGATTCGTGAACATTGTTCACGAACGTTGTTCACGAACATTGTTTACGAACGTTGTTCACGAACATTAACGAGCTGAACACATATGTGTTCAAGTTTGTTTGTTTAGCTTAACGAGCTGTTCAAACTTGTTTGTTTAATTAATCTTATGTATATTGAACGAACATAAACAAACTCTTACCAAGCGGAACACCAAGCTTGTTCACGAACGCTTGGTTCATTTACAGCCCTACATGCGCGCCCCCTGAGCTCTATATAAAGGGCTCTAAGCTTCAACGGAGGTATGCTAATTTTACTGTAGTCACACTGTTACTCAGCTTTTCTTACTCCACTTCTTTTGCTTCCACACCGTCGGTGACTGACTTCAACGTTGGAGGGTCATCATCGGAAAATCTCTCCCTGGCTAGGCACTGACGTTGCTATGGTTGCAGGTCTCTTTAGTTCGGAGTCCATGCACAGTTAACAGGAGCGTTACGCCTCTCAATATCTATCACCTCGACTTTTGAATAGGATCAGTACGAATTTAAGAACTCTCATCATTTAATGGGTCTCCATAAATATTTTTAATTTATTTTAATAATAAAATTTTTATATAGGATCGGTCACCTTCAGTTCAAAGAGTGATTTGATAAAAAAAATTTATTTGCACTAATGCCAGATTCACTTGAGTTGGCCACTCAGAAGCAGTATAAAATGTTTCTTTTCAATCTTTTGGTATTTCATTTGGCTGAAAGTTTGCTGCGGTTTGTCCTAGTGTTCATATGAGAGCATCCACAAATAAGTAAATATTTCTCTTAAATATTGTGGTTCTCGTGTCTACCTTATCAATCAAATATATTACTCCTTAAATATATCAAATTTTATAATTAAATATTTATGATCGTATTTATCAAATATTTCACTCTCATATATATATATATATATATATATATATATATATATATATATATAACTTTTTATTTGATTATTTCTGATATTCCAATCTTCACCCTTTCAAGTGGTGGGGATTTAGGATTTAAGGATATTTGGAGTAATATCCTCTCTAAATATCCTTCGTTATAGATGCTATTAAGGTTTATTAATCTCTCAATTGCCTAATCTGGCTTCCTCAATCAACTTCACTAAGATTTGTCCTAATATTGAATCGCAAACAATAATATTGTCCTTTAGTAATCCAGATTTCAATTCTTGTGATGTGATTAATTTTAGAGGTGAACTATTTTGTCTTATTTAGAGATAGTAATCGAACGGGTTCAAATCTAGCCTCGTAATAAATCTGTCCTGGTGGGATGGGTTTAGACCCGTCTAAACGGATCTAAGGCGGATCCGGGACAGGTCCTGGGTTTAATCGGACCCGTCCTGAACCTGCCCTGAACCCACATATCTTTAATAAATATATAGTTTATTAATATAATTATAATTTTTCTTATATTTAATAATTAAAATTTTATTTTATAATAGTTTAATATTAAAATAAATATATTTTAAATATGACGGATCTTGTAGATCTAATCCGGATCCGTCTAGCCGGATTCACGGGGTGGGACGGGATGGGTTTCGGATTTGACTAAATCTATCCCAACCCAGACCTGTTGTGCTGTCCCTAGTCCTATTACCACCAGGTAAATTCAAAAAGCGCAGGGTGGGCACGAAGAGGTCTTTAGTTTCATGAGTGGTTCGAATTCCATCGGTATTCGGAAATACCTGGTGTAAAATTTGAACCCTCGCTACTACTGGTTGTCCTAGTGTGATGGAATTCGGAAATACCTGGTGTAAAATTTGAACCCTCGTTGCTACTGGTTGTCCTAGTGTTTCCTTACAAAGATCAATATTGTCCTTGTATTTTGTGTGTATTATGTTTTGCTTTGGTAATTCTGGTCTCAGCTCGTGCGATATACGATTTAACCCTATGAATCAACCACCAAATAAATTCAAGAAGCGCATATGGGTAACGTAGAGATTCTCATCTTCATTAGTGGTTCGAACTCCATGGGTGTTCGGAAATGCTCAGCATGAAATTTAAACTTTCCCTGAATGAGAATGAGCCTCGCCGCTTTACCACTACACCATGCCTAAGGAGTTTTGACTCGATCCCATGAAGGTTTCCTACCAACTAGTAGGGTATATTCAAAAAGCGTTGATAGATCTTAACTGATTATTCAGCATCATGAGTGATTTGAACAACACGGACATATGAAAGGTCTAGCGTGACAATTCAATCCTTTTGTGTATATTTTTTTTTTAATAATCCAAGTATCCAAATCTTTACCGACCCAATTAATTCGGTAGGTGGGTGACTTTCTCCTGATTCACTTACCGGGTAAATCCGAAAACACAACGGCTCCTTGTCCCGCATCCAACATCTCAAATTTTTCATCCCGCAACAAGAAAATGTCAAGCAGTAGGTCATACTTGTGATTCGAAACATGAGTTATTGATTAATCCGTTAAACCCCTTACCGCTCCATCATGCCAGGGCGAGAGTTTTTATGTTTATTCATCCCATTAAAGTAAAATAATTTATAGTGTGCTGTAATTGAGATTCGAATAGTGTACTATAATTGTGATTATGACTATAGCAAATGATGTTTATCCCAAACATCTTTTATAGTTCGTTTATAAGAAAAGAGATAAATTCCTATATTAACTTATAATCGTATGTCCAGTGGTTATATGTTGGAAGACGTTTTTTTTCCTCATTTTGTGCGAGAGAAATTTAAATGCAAGATGTCCCTTAAAAGAAAATAAAAAATAAAAAATAAAAGTCCTGATCTCGTAATATTCCTTTTCGCTGTCACTGTGCGTCCCCGCTGGTTCATTTTCGTCTGCAGCGTTTTGGGGCAGCGAAACGCTGCCTTTTGGCGACGTCAAAGCGGCCAACAGCGACGCACGCGGCGGCCGAGGCCGAAGAACCACCACCACTCCTCCTCCTCCCACTCGCGTACGTCCTCCTCACGGCATCAGATCATTAGTCGATCTCTTTGAAGATGTACGGCGACGGAAAGACAGTGTCCGGCGGCCATTACGTACTTCTCCATCTCCTTCTCTTCCTCCTCTAATTAGAACGAATCTCCCGAGACCCATGGGATGATGAACGTGTTAATGGTGTTCTCGCCTTCGGTGGAGATACACATACCATCTCTTTTTCTTGTAATTAACTTCGCCATGTATTCCTAGCTCCAACCTCAAACTTCTTTTTTGGTCATCATAGTGACAAAATAAAACAGAATTATTGCAAAGGAGAGACAAACTTGAGACGTCGACAGCATAAACTTGAGATTAATTAATGTGACTGCTTTGTTGTTTGTTTGTTTGTTTTTCTTCAGACTCGATTGATTGGTCTCTTTAGGCGCTTAAATTATCTCCACTTGCTGACTCGCTTCCACATAATTATGGAATCCTTACTGTCCATTTTGAACCAAAACATAGTTCACTGGCCTCAGGTTTCTTCTCCATCTGTGAATTTTTCATGGGGTTGCTGTACTCAAATCTCTAAAAATATGTTGTCTGTAAATCTTTGCAGATGTTTTACCTGCATTTGAAAAGTTTTTTTTTTTTATAGGAAATCATTTAGTTTTTGTTTCTATTAGTTTAGTTTGTCATTAAATGCTTATGACTCTCTTTCTGTCTGAATCATCAGTTCAGCTTCCTGCTAAGTTGGATGCCAAGAGAATCTTTCTGTTGGTGTTCTTCAGTCAGTCCAAGGCAATGAGCAGCCACAGTTTGATCACAATTAAACAACATAATTCTTCTGACGGAGCCAACCAGCAGAATTCAGCAGTTCAATCTTCTAACTCCCCTCTATTGTTCAGTGGTGAGGATGAACACGCCGATGACATGGTGAAGGATTTCCTTAATCTGTCTACCGATGCTTCACACGCTAGCGATGGTTTAGCTCACAGTGAGCAAATAGAATTGCAAATATTGTCTGAACAACTTGGTATCGAGATCACAGATCACTGGGAAAGCCCTCGTTTGGATGTAAGTCCTTCTAACTTCCTCTGCTTATTCAGGACATAAGAAGATCGATCACTGGCATGCTCAGTTGGTTTAGAATTGTTTTCGATCTTGCTGGTTCCTTATTCAGGACATATGCTGGAGGTCCCAAGTCCCATCTCTTTCACCATCTTCTAACCGTGATGAGAATGTTCAGCCTCGTTTGCAAACAACCTCAACCTCAACCTCATCTGCAAACAAGCGAAGATTAAGATGGACGGTGGAGCTCCATGAGCGATTTGTAGATGCTGTGAACAAGCTTGATGGGGCCGAGAGTAAGCAATTCACTTTCTACTTTTGCCAATGAATTTCTTTGTATCCTCCTCCGGACACTCGCAGTTTCCTAAACAGAGGCAACTCCGAAGGCTGTACTGAGGCTCATGAATGTCGAAGGGCTGACTATTTACCATGTAAAGAGTCATTTGCAGGTGATTTTTGCAGAGAAATTTCTTGTTTTGGGATTCTTTTTGCACAGTGTTCCTTCAGTTTTATTTATCTGTAACATGCAGAAATATCGACTTGCTAAGTATCTCCCAAAGACCACAGAAGGTAATTCAGTTTCTACTTAAAGATGAATTGAATGAAATTGAGATGAGTCTTGAATGACTAGCATGGATTTATGATATTATCTACTTTCTAGATTACCTACAACTATTTTACATGTTTATGCAGACAAAAGGGCTTCCGTTTCAGAAGATAAGAAAGAACCATCAGTTAGTGATGACACTGATTTGGACAAGATGAGGTACCCCAAAATGAAACATTCTTGAATCTTGTCTATCTATCCCTCGATGAACATTCAATGCTGATCTATTCCTTCTGATCTCTATCTTTTGTCTATGTTTTAAATAAACGATAGGAGCATTCAAGTCACAGAAGCTCTCAGGATGCAAATAGAGGTTCAAAAACTGCTGCACGAACAACTCGAGGTAAAAATCTGGTGTTTCATCTGATTGCCAGTGTAACCAAATCCGAGCCTAATATTTTCTGTAGGTCCAACGAGCACTTCAATTACGCATAGAGGAAAACGCAAGCTACTTGCAGAAAATTCTTGAAGAACAGCAAAAAAGCAAGTCCCTTTAGTTCCTAGCAAAGTTCAAGTTCAGCAACACAGTATATGATTCAGAAAGTGATTCCAAATCTGCCGGGAGTTCCGAGCTTATTATTGTTCTAGCTGCTGCTCTCGTCCTCGCTCCACTGCCACCACTTCTGGTGCGTAGAGGTGGTAGATGAGTAGGGCAAGTTCTGGAGATCAGCAAACTCGCCATCTAAAAATTATCTTCTTGGTGTCTCAATTGATTTCTTCTACCTTTTCTGGAATCTGGATGGCCCTCATCTCTTTCACAGAGGATCGATCGGTGGGACAATTGGCGATGTCTCGAATCAGTTCTTGTTAAAAATTTGATCTCGAATCGGGAAGGGAAGAGGACAAAACAGGGCGAGGAGGAGTGCCGTGTGTTGCCACCATTGGTCATTGGCCGAGCTGATGAAGCTCATGGCTCCAATGGACATTTCCAATGATTAAATTTTTTCAATAAGTTGTTTTTATAGTGATAATATAAAAATTTATTATTCTCTCTACGCTAAAAAAATAAAATAAATCTCCATATAAATTTTTTATAGGTCTTACACATCACATATCTAATATCTTTATTTATTATTTTTTTATTTAATATTTCTATATAATTTTTACTTAAGATTTTAACTAATTATGATCTTTAATTTAATTTATTTATAATTTATAATTAATAAATAAATTAACTTATAATTTTTAATTTAATTGAATTTATAATTTTCATTTAATATTCAATTAACTTATAAATTTCAATTTAATTATAGTGTATTTTTTTTAACTTATCGGTATGTTTATTTTCAAAAAGAAAGGAGTACTATTTTAATTATTATTGACAATTTATAAAATAAAATATTATAATTAAATATTTTTTCAAATAATTTATTTTTTAATTGATTTGAAAGGGTGCACATTAATTATTGGCTTCACCTTTAAAGAAAAAATTAAGTTTGATTTTTTAGATCCGTTCGTAAATTAAAAATCTCAAATCTCATCTCTACCGTTATTTAAGTTTTTTTATTGTAGTTTTTTTATTTTATAAACCTTTGACAAACTTTATATTGGAGATGCTCTAAGTAATTAATTCAGGAGGTGGATTGCTCTTTCACTGGTTCGTCTACTCGATACATCTAGAAATCACCCTAAAACTCAAGGCACAAGAAATATTAATAAAGAACTCAATTCCTAAATCGTATTTAATTATTAAAAGAATTTCAAACATTATTTTAAAGAATATCTTTATTCGCTTTTTTCATATTACGAACTCCCCTCGAACTTTGAAAAGTAAATACTTGGTCTAGTTATTATCTCGTTGCTTTAGTTGTTTGTTAGATATACTTATATAGATAAATTTTTACTCGTAAATATTAAAAATATCAAAAGTACATGAAATATCATAAAAATAAAAATAATAAAGAATATGTTCTCAGACTCTAAAAGGGCCTAAATAGCATCTTTTAGACTCAAAACTTTGCGATTATGTGTCTCTTGATAATAAACTTAAATTTTTAAATTCTGCACACATGAGCATAGATATAATCTGATTCTGAGTCTCGAGTCAAAAAATTTACTCTTCAATAGATTGTGTTCCTATATTGGTCTTTCGTTTTGTACCTCACAACTCCATTCAAGTTTTTTTTTCCATTTTAAAAAGATCTAAGAGACTAAGACTGTGTTTGGTTTGTAAATTTTTTATTTTCATTTTTTGAGAAAATAAAAAATATTATTTGGTTGGTAATTTTCACATTTGTTTTCTTAAAAAGGAGATATCATTTAATAAGAAAATAGAGAATGTTTAAAAGTCATTTTCTAAGAAAAAACACATGTTTTTTTTTAAATTGACAACAAAAAAACCAAATGCTCTCTGAGTGTTCCAATTAGGCCCGGCTCTAGAGGAGGGCCACACTGGACAATGACCCTGGGCCCAAAATTTGAGAGGCCCAAATTTTTTTTTTAGTATCATGTATAAGCATGTAAATTTTAGAATTCTTTTCCTTATTTGCATTAATGGCATGCCTTTACCTTGCAGTTTGTTGTTTCCAAAGTGACAAATGGAAAAATTAGGGATTTGCTAGCAAACGATTCCCTGCAATATGCTACAACGTGGAGCAAATCAGCAAATGCAAGATGCTATAACGTGGAGCAAATTCAAGCTGCTGCTAGTGCTATGGCCTAGGTGCATCTTTAGTCTTTTTCTTCGATTTGCAAGATGCTAATAGGTGCTCTTTTTCTTGTTCTTCTGCTCATTTCGAATCTTCAACGGCTATTTTTTATTTGTAGTTGCTGCCTCATTAATTTCTTTACCTTCTAAAGAATTTTTGTTTTTTTATCGTTATTTATGGAATTATCAAGATATGACTTTCTGTATTCATGAAGATGATAAATAACGGCCTATTTTTTTCTATTTGTGTATCCCTTAACCCATAAATTCTAATATTTAATCTCCATTTTTTTGCATATTTGAAATTCCAATAAAAAAGTGTCCTAAAATTTTTATTGAATTTGGTTCTTTGGAGGAGAATTTTGTCACATTTGCAAACTGCAATTTCAATTTTCCAGTGCATCTGTAGATCTGCTACTTCTTCTAAACTCATATTCCACCGGTTTACAAATTTTGTTAAGGTTTAGTTCTCCTTCATATTTCATATTTGGCAATTTCATTTTTTGATTTTTTGTTTTTTAAATAAGTTTCAGAATTATGAAGTTGGAAACTTAATTGGTTAGTTTGATTATTTATCAAGTTTGCTTAGTTAGTCGTCGGTTCGATTTTGTATATGTATATATATTTGGGGACTTCAATTCTGGAAAGTTGTGAGACTGAGGGACTCTTGAATGGCTACACTCTGAAGTAGTTTTATTCCATGAATTCATAGTATTGTTGTTCCTGTTCCATCAAATTTTTCTAGAATGTACCAATTCTTTAAATATGTTATTTTTTTTTTCATCCTTTGCCATCAATAGATGCTCTCCTCTCTTGACCTCACATATCAGAATATGTGAAAACCAATATACTAGCATGATGATCACTTTACCAAATTTAAATTTCATATCTTGTCATATTCAGTGGTCTTTGGAACTTGTGACTTTAGGATAAACTATAACATGTCATCTGAGCTGAGCTGATGGTAATTGGATTGAGTTTAATAAATTATAAATTATAGTTAAACTAGGTAGAAACTTTTTATATTGTACGGGCCAAATATTCTGGAAAGTTGAATGTTATGTCTCTGACTTATTAATTAGTATTATTGTTTCTTTAAATACTATAATTTTATTAATTAGGTTTAATTTGACACTAATTTAATTTTCTTTTGACAAGTGTTGTCTGATGAGGTGTCTAACGAACCTAGACGTTTCCATTAATATAGAAAAATATCATATTCCAAGTGCTATTATTTCTTTACTAGTGAAATAATTTGAATTATCTATTTTTTTTTTGTATTGTTGTCATTTTATACATTATAATATGTTGTCTAAAAAACATCTTTCTGGATGTGAGAAAAGAAAAAAAAAGAAAAAAAACTAGAACAATTGACTGAATCACAAAGAAGTGCTATTAATAAATTTTTTTGTTAAAAATTCTCATGAAAATGCACAAAATTTAATTGTGAATGTGGATAATGTAGATGAGTGTAATGAGATTCACTTAATGAGAAAAGGGAAAACATGAGTGAGAATGAAAATATTTTTAATAGGATAGATAATGAGAATATTGACATTTATAAATAATTTATTTCTTCACTTGATATATATGATCTAAAAAATTGAGATAATAATGATAACAATGCACGTGATATTTTAGTTGAAAAAGAGCTTATAAGATAAATGAATATTGTATATCCTTTGGATTTTCTTGTGCTCATTATTATAGACATTTAAGTAATAGAGAAATAAGAGATCAAAAGTGGTTGGTTTACAGTAAATATGTGGATAAAGTTTAATATTTTTGTTGTAAGTTGTTTAAATCTAAAAACAATAGAAGTTCGTTAGCAAAGGATGAATTTAGATATTGGAAACATCTTAGTGAACGACTTAAAGAGCATGAAAATAGTATTGAACATATAATTAACATGAACACTTGGAATGAATTAAAAATGCGATTAGATAAAAACCTAACAATTGATAAAGACCTACAAGGAGAAATTTTCAAAGAAAAAGAGCATTGGAGATAAGTTATAACAAGAATATTAGCAATTGGAAAATGTCTTTCTAAACATTTTTTTGGATTTTCGAGGATCTAATGAAAAACTTTATCAAAATAATAATGGAATTTTTTTGAGGTTGATTGAAATGATTGCTGAATTTGATTATGTGATACAAGATCATATTAGACGTATTCAAAATAATGAAATTCATTTTCATTACCTTGATCATAAAATCCAAAATGAGTTGATTTTTATTTTAGCTAATAATGTCAAATTTTCAATCATTAATAAAATTAAAGAAGAAAATATATTTTTTAGTAATTCTTGATTGTACCCTAGATATAAGTCATCAAGAACAAATGACTTTCATAGTACGATGTATTAATATATCATGTAATAAAGTGAAAATAGAGTAGTATTTTTTAGAATTTCTAAAAGTAGATGATACATCTGACTTAGGACTTTTGAATGAATTACAAAATGTGTTAAAATCACTTGATCTTAGTATTGAAAATATTAGAGATCAAGGTTATGATAATGGTTCCAATACGAAAGGAAAACATCAAGGAGTTCAAAAGAGGTTGCTTAAAAAAATCCAAGAGCATTGTATATGTCATGTGCTTGTTATAGTCTTAATTTAACTCTTAGTGATATGACACATTCTGTTGGGACCTTTGACACCGGCTAAAGGAGAGTGAATAGTCGATCACCCACTTCGATCACTTCTTGCAATTGTTAGTACGTAGCGGAATACAACGGCTGTCCGTAAGGTGGACGATCCCAATCCTTTGGCGGATGACTCCCCGAAAAACTTCGGCTAGCTCAAACCTCCTTTTCGGTGGAGAAATCTCACCACAACCTTGATCCAAACACCCTTAGATCACAAGAGAAGCTTGGAGCACTTAGGAAACTTCTAATAAACTTTAACCAAGTCTATTTCATCAACCATGGCTAAGCACATCAAGTTCTCTTAAATAGAGCTCGGGAGAAAACACAAGTTGCATTTCCCACCACCTAGTCGATTGGTCCTTTAAGCGAAGCCAACCGTTACACCCCAATGGTCAACAACCAGTCGACTGCTACAGTGCTGCTATAGTAACTGCTACAGCAACAACTACAGTAAACCCTAAACATAGAATTTTGCCTTGAGTATAATCTCTTATACACTCGTCCTTGCTCGCACAACCTAGACCTATCCTTCTAGCCTCCCCTATCAACCTTGTATCCCTCAGATGCATTTCCATCCTTCACGCCTTAGCTTCTGGAGCTTTCATTGGCTTTGTTATCGTTGTCAGGTCTTCATCGCTAAGATGCACGCTCCAGGATTTCATCCTTTGCCAAGTCACATTTGGACTTATATTGCCAAGACTACATAATTGGACTTACACCTCCAAGACTCACCCTTGGACTTTTCCTTTGCTAAGATCACATTTGGACTTTTCTTATTATACCTGTATTCTGCACATTCACAATGCATATCACATACAACAATAAACTTAATTTAAACCTTTGTCCAAACATCAAAACCTAGGGCACCTAGATTGCTCTAACAATCTCTCACTTTTTGTTATTTAGCAATCCGTTTAAGTTAGGAAAATAATATAGCAATACATATGTAAATAAATATACAAATAAACTCATTCATAAACATGGAACCTAACCCTTGATTCCCACTTCACCTAAGCTTTTCCTAAAGCTAGGGTTCCTTATAAAGATTAACTTCTTCCCTTTGCCAATAAATGAGCAATTGCTCCCCCTTCACCTAGGCTCCCTCTTGAGCTAAGATTTTTTGCAAAGGTGTGTATGTTTCCCACTTAAACCCAACACTTCTCCTCATTTACCACACATAAAAAAGTGCTCCAATAATATCCCAATTGTTGGACTCTTTGACTTCTAATGAGCACAATTATCATGCATTAACCTCCCATAATGTTACATACATATTCATAATCCTTTTGGTCATTTTATATTATTGGAAAACACTTTCAACCTGTATCAGTCGACTGTCATTGACCCCAATCAACTACCCATATCAAAATGAACTTACAAAAATATTTTGTGCTAAAAAATACTATTACCAGTCGACTGATACTTTATTTTAACAAAAATCAATATTGCTGACAAACTTTCAGAAATGCATCAAAAATTTCAGACATCTAAAAATGTCTAAATTTTATGGAGAGGTCTATTTTACCCTTTTCTACTTAGGAAAGATATATATAAAAATATATCTATCATAGATCCTAAGATTGACACAAAATCTAAAATTAACTAAATAGTTCAATTGAATCTTGACCTAAAGTCCTAGTGTTTGCTTCCTCTTGATGTATCTGTCTATACTAAACCATAATGCATCCATAGCATTAGTTTATATGACATCTATACATCAAAAACTAATTTTTATACAATATGATCCAAATTCATATTTTCATGCATGATATCATCATAATTATGCCAACCCATTAGGTTAGAAACTCAAGTTTGTCTCCTAACCACTTGACACATTGGATAACCCATCTACCATGGGTATCAAATGCTCTTCCTAACCTTGGGGCTCTTAACCTTAATTACCTCCCTAAGTAACTCCTCCACTAAGGCTAGGCCACTTCAGTGCACCTCGGATGATATTTGGCCTACAAAACTTACCTTCTTAACGTTAGCCACCTTGTCTTTGGTTAATTTCTTCTTATCCTTAACCTTAGACATCTCATCCTTGCAATAAACATAAGCAACCCTAGCATATTTCTTCTCATTGCCCTTAGATGATTCTCCCTTAACCTTAGTCACTCCTCCCTTATCAATGTCATGTGTCACCTTAGCACTTGACCTCCTTTTGGTATTGGAGTGACCCAATTTGATATTTTTGGGTCTTTGACCACCTAAACGCATGTCAAGTCCTTTAGGTCCAATAATAAACCTATCTAAGACTTTCTCCATTTTCTCAAGCCTTGTCTTCAAGACTTGATTTTCTAATTCTAGGGTTCTAACCTTAGAATTAACATGTCCGCCTTGTACATTTCTAAACATACCCTTCCTAGGCATATGTCTCCTCTTCTTGGGATTAAAGCCTAAGTTTTCACCCACTTTCCTTCCCTTAGGCAAAGTGGTTTGGGTCTTATAGGTCTACCCATACTAGATTTTGATATATTAGGGTTATCAACTACATTAACCCTATTCCTATCATTGTACATAAATCCATAATTATGCATGGGTATATAATTTTTAATATTCCTAAAAAGCATAAAGGAATTTGAACTTAGATTAAACTTTAAAATAGGGAGTACCTTCCCTTTTATCTTTAAAGTTCCCCCTTGACTTGAGCTACTCTTCTTTTCCCATTTCTTCAAGTGCACCAATTTCTTGAGTTCTCCTCTCCTTGGGCACTTTGTATGGTAGTGACCATACTCACCACATGTGAAGCATCTAATACGTTTCTTCTCCTTCTTCTTCCTACAACTCACATTAGTTAAATCAACCTTAGTGAATTTAGGGTTTATCTCCCTTAGCTTTTAGAGCGATGGATACCTACTCTTATAGTGTCCCATCTTACCACACTCAAAGTGTTTGATGTGGCTCTTCTCGCCATTTTTTGTGGATGAGGTGGTCTTTTCTTCCTTGGATGGCTCCTCTTCCTCTTCACTCGAAGATGTGGACAATTCCACTTCCTCTTCCTTTGAAAATGTGGATGACACTTCCTCATCTTCCTTCTCTTCCTCGGATGTTGAACATGTGTCAACATCCGATTGGTCTTTCTCCTCTTGGACAAATGAGACATTCTCCTTAGGTTCCTCCACTTCTTGTGCTTGTGTAGGGTTTTCATGTAGAGAAACCTCTTTGTTCCATAGGTAATGAGCACACTCATACTCACCTACACGAGACACAATATTAGGAGGTAATAAGTTGGTTAAAATTTTTGTTACCTCCTTATCCGCCTCTAATTGCTTCCTTTGCTCCTCGATCCAATACCGAGATCGAAGACATTTTCCCTTCTTGTTGGTTGGAGTCTTGAATGGCTCCTCCAATGTCATCCAATGATTCCAATTCATTTGGAATCATGTCTCCAATCGTGACTTCCAATATCTGAAGTTCTCCTTCTCGTATGGAGGTGGGATCTGGATATCCCATCCTAGATGTCCTTCAGACTCCATCTTCTCTAACACTCGCTCCCTTGGCGATTAGTCCAACAAGAGATAACATAGCTCTGATACTACTTGTTGGGACCTTTGACATCGGCTAGAGGCGGTGAATAGCCAATCACCCACTTCGATCACTTCCTGCAATTGTTAGTATGCAGCGGAATATAAAACAAGCTAACAAATAGAAAGACAAATCCAATGACACATTTGTTTACGTGGTTCAGAGATAAAGCTCATACTCCATGGCTGTCTGTAAGGTGGATGATCCCGATCCGTCAATGGTTAACTCCTCGGAAAACTCAAGCTAGCTCAAACCTCCTTCTCGGTGGAGAAACCTCATCACAACTTTGATCCAAACATCCTTAGATCATAAGAGAAGCTTGGAGCACTTAGGAGACTTCTAATAGACTTTAACCAAGTATGTTTCATCAACTATGGTCAAGCATCCCGAGCTCTCTTAAATAGAGCTCAGGAGAAAACACAAGTTGTATTCCCGCCACCAGTTGACTGGTCCTTTAAGTGATGCCGACCGCTATGTCCCAACGGATGACTACCAGTTGATTGCTACATTGTATCAGTCAATTGCTACGGTGTACTAGTCGACTGCTACAGTACTGCTATTGTAACTAGTATAGTAGCAGCTATAGTAAACCCTACATCTAGAATTTTGCCCTGAGTATAATCTCTCATGCACTCATCTTTACTTGCACAACCTAGACCTAGCCTTTTAGCCTCCTCCATCAGCCTTACATCCCTCAGATGCCTCCCCATCCTTCAAACATTACCTTCTGGAGCTTCCATCGGTCTTGTCATCATTGTCGGGTCTTCACTGCCAAGAGCCACGCTCCAGGACTTTATCCTTTGCCAACTCATACTTGGACTTACGTTACCAAGACTACATACTTGGACTTACACTGCTAAGACTCACCCTTGGACTTTTCCTTTGCCAAGATCATACTTGAATTTTTCTTGTTGTACCTGTATTCTGCATACTCACAATGCATATCAAATATAACAATAAACCTAACTTAAACCTTTGTCCAAACATCAAAACCTAGGGCACCTAGATTGCTCCAACACATTCTTGTGTTAAAGCTGTTTCTTTTTTTGTAGTAATACAATGCATATATATATTATTTTCAAGTTCTCCTAAGAGATGGAAATTTTTACTTAATAATGTAAAGAGATTAACTGTCAAATCTTTGTCGAATACTCGTTGGGAAAGTCACATTAAAAGTGTTTAAGCTATTAGATCATAAATTGTGGAAGTAAGAGCAACTTTACTAGAATTAAATAACATTTGTGATGATGCAAAATCAATGTGTGAAGCTGAAAGTTTAGCTAATTCAATAATTTTTTTTTGAATTTTTACTTGATTTGGTCATTTGGTATGATATTTTATTTGCTATAAACATGGTGAGTAGGAAATTACAATCGAAATTTATGTGCATTGACTTTGCCATGAAACAATTGGAAGGTGTACTCTCATTTTTTGAAAAGTATAGGAATGATGGTTTTATTGCAAGTTTATCTATTACTAAAAGTCTTGCATCATAGATGAACATAGAGCTAATGTTTACAAGAAAGCGCTATATTTTTAGGAAAAAATAAATTAATGAAAGCAAAGACAATGAAGTTTTGCTATCATTAGAAGAGTCATTTAGAATTGATTATTTTGTTGTTGTTGTGGAAATAACGATTGCTTCTTTAAAATATAGATTTAAGCAAATGAAAACCTTTAAAAATATATTTAGTTTTTTATTTGATTCAAAAACGTTAAAAACTTTGGATGATGATGAATTGAGAAAATGTTGTGTTAATCTAAAATTTACTTTAACTTATGATAACTCATCAGATGTTGAGTTAAATGATTTATTTACTGAATTTAAAATATTACGAATGATTTTACTAAATGTAATAATGTTTGTAATTGATATTCTTGAATTGGTCCAAAGTGTAGATTGTTATCCAAATATTATAATTGTTTATATAATCTTTTTGACTATGCTTGTTATGGTAGTATTGATTGAAAGGAGTTTTTAAAATTAAAATTATTGAAAACATATATGAGATCGTTAATGTCGCAAGCAAGATTAAATAAATTGATAATTTTATGTACTGAAAAAGATATTTTAAAAATATTGAAATTTATAATATTATAGAAGATTTTATAAATAGAAATACTACACGAAATAAATCAAATAATTATAGGTGAACTATATATTATTAAAAATTTATGAGATTTCATTTTATTGTTTCACTCCAAATCTCGTGAGTTAAAGGACCGGGACTTATTTCTATTTCATCCGATTAATTCTGGAGGTAAAAATGCCCGATAGTTAATCTCCGTGATTTTCGTCATCACTCCATGTTGAAATGGGCAAACTCTCAATTTTTTCGCACATCGATAGTTTGACTTAGATCGTGAGCATAATTTCGATAAAATTTGACGTCGTGCATACCCTGAAGGATCGAACCATGATGCCTAATGTGCGTCCGGAAGTGAATTGAAATTATTAAAATAAAGTGGAGTATATTAGAAAAATCCAGCGGGAAGACACGACTTTAGTGGAGGTGTCCGATTCGGTCCATATCGAGGATTTAGAATTCGGCGGCGGCAACTCATCGACAAGCCACAACGGCTTCTTTTGAGGAGACGACGGCTAAAGCACCCTCCCACTTCCTCTGCCAATGGCGTCGCGGCGGCTCTTCGCACTCCGACCTGCTTGCCTTCCCTCCCTCCCGCTTCCCTCTGCCCGCTTCCGACGAGGACGAGCGGATCAGCATCGGGGTCTGGCCGCGTCCGCCGCCGCCGTCGTCAAAGGAAGCAACAAGAAAAAGAAGGAGCCCGCCACGGTCGTCTCACCTGACCACCTCAAGAAGCGTACGCGCTCCGGGGCGAAGTTCGACCGCGCCCTCTACCGTCGCTACGCAGACCCCGTCCGGGACCACGTCCCCGTCATGCTCGGCGAGGTGCTCGACGCATTCCGTTCCCTCCGCCTCCGCTCCTTCGTTGACTGTACCCTAGGCGCCGCCGGGCACTCCGCTGCTGTCCGTTCCTCCTTCTCCCTCCCATGCTCTTCGCTCAAGTTCTGACCTTTTTCCTTAGCACTCCCATCATCCCTGATTCGCTTCGCCCCGTTCTTTGCCGCAGATCGTAGAGGCCCATCCGGAGTTGGAGTTGTACGTGGGAATGGATATGGATGCTTCAATCCATGACCAGGCCCGGACTCGGATAGAGAAGCTCTTGGCCGTGGATTCGCGCGGCAGCAAGTTGAAAGCTTACACTCATGTCAGAAACTTCAAGTACATCAAGTCAGTGCTTGGTGGCGTCGATGAGAACCTGCTTGACGTGGGGGTGAACGGCATCTTGATGGACCTTGGAATCTCATCCATGCAGGTTAGTGTTTAGTTGCGCTTCTCATGTTTGATGAATTGCCGAAAAGAACTTACTTTGAATCTAATAAGTTGGTAAGCTATTTAACAGGTGGATGACTCTACAAGGGGATTTAGTGTGCAAGGTGATGGACCTTTGGATATGCGCATGAATCCTCAGGTTAGAGTTCTTATATGAACTATTTTACTTTGATTATTGAATTAGGATATAAGGCAGTAAAGTAGAATGAATGTGATTTATTCAGTAGGTTGCTTGTCTAATTTCTACTTGCCTGTAGGAAAACTAAATCAGCGATTAAAGGTGATTAATCATCTCTAGTTTAAGCCATTTTGTTCTCCAAAGAAAGTATCTTTCTTCAAGTGCTCTGTCAAGCAAATAAAACATTTAATAAGAGTGTTGATGCAGGCAAGTTTGACAGCTGAAGAGATATTGAATTCTTGGCCAGCTGCAGAAGTGGGAAAGGTACTACGTGAATATGGAGAAGAAAGCAATTGGCAATTTATTCAGAATCAAATTGTTGAAGCTCGTGCACAAGGGGGATTGCATACTACAGATGAGCTTGTGCATCTTGTGAGGAGAGCATCATCCAATTCAGGAGGTATGGTTTTCCACTGACCGAACACTTGTTTTCTCGCTCACTCAGCACTGCAACCTCTTTGGTATCAACTAATGACAAGAACCATCTTTATTAAAGATAGCAGAGTGTTGTTTCTTGGAAAGATTTGTTTAGCATGTTTGTTTAGAGTTTGGCTAGGCCATGACTCAATACTAATCTTAATTTGATTGTTTAAATGTCGGGCTCCTGTTTCATAGCAAAAGGTTCATTTTATGACTCGAAACTAAGTTCCCCACATAGAAATGGAGCAACTTTTGTTAAACCTTTTTGGAAAAGGGAAGAACAGAAATTAGTTGTATTCAATCTGATTTTTCACTGACAACAAATAGCATTCACCGATCATTTTTCACTTGCTTGACAATGCGTAGCACATTTGCAGGAAGGCAAGGATGGATCAAGACCGCTACGCGGGTTTTTCAGGCGCTTAGGATAGCCGTTAATGACGAACTTCAAACACTAGAGCAAGCCCTCTATGCGTGTTTTGATTGTCTGTCATCTGGTGGCCGGCTTGCAGTTATTTCATTCCACAGTTTGGAGGACAGAATTGTGAAACAAACTTTCCTCGACATCATTGAGATGTCTGATCTGGAGGATGATGACAGCGAGAGGCCTTCAGTAGAAAGTATGCCTGAAATCGAGACCAAAGACGACGAACCATGGAGTAAGAATAGAGTTCAAGGAAAGCAAGGGATCATTCTCACCAAGCGACCCATCACAGCTACGACTGAAGAAGAGATAATGAACCGCAGGTGCAGAAGTGCTAAACTTAGGGTTCTTCAAAAGGCTTGACATTCATTTTATTGTTCTTCAATTCAAAACAATATCTTCTATTGTTGTATGCTAAATGGCTCATCAATATCTTCTATTGTTATCTTCTATTTTACTGCTGTCTTTGCGTCTAATATGTGGTAAACTTTCATTAAGGGTTTCTGGAGATGGACACAGGCCACAAACAATTGGCCCCATATATTCATTGCTTCACTGCACTGAATTTCACATGTTAGATCGAATGGCTTCAAGAATTTAAATTCATAAATAAAGGCCAACCGAAGCAAGTAAATGTTCTCACCTTGCCTTGTATTTTTCCCCCATTTCATTTTCTCATTAATATGCTCGAACAGTGTCCTTTTGGATGTCAATTCCATTTCTAAGATCTAAACAAAATGCAGATCCATTTATTGAAAGAGAGTTGCAAGATCGTTCGAGAAACTTAGTGTAGATCCTTTTTGGATCGATTAAAACAGTGTGTTCATGCAAATGGAATTCAGCTGTATGTGTGCATAATTATTTTGTTTAAAGGCCTGAGAGCTACGTGCAACTGTGCAAGTCCTGCGCGTCGGCGGACGCGTGGAGAAGGCGGTCCAATGCATGCATGGCTTTGCATGGGAGTCTGTGTCCTCCAATTGAACTATCGCTTACAGTCTCTCGCATTCAATGCCATTTACTCTCCCCAACCACTTCGATCCTTCCGTTCCTCCTACGCCATTTCTTGTTCTACTGCTACAAATCTGAAATCCCCACCCCGTTCATCTCCTCTTCTCCTTGAACTGAGCGGAACAGGGCACGATCATGAAGTCGACCGACGAGGAGGATCACCAGCAGAAGCCGGCAACTGGCAGCGACGTGGCGGCCGAGCCGGCGGAGGATTTCCAGGGCGTCCGGACGGCGGAGACGCTGCTTCGGGCGGTGCCCATGGGGCTCTGCCTGGCGGCGATGGCCATCATGGTGAAGAACTCGCAGGACGGAGACTTCGGATCCATCTCCTACTCCGATCTCGCCGCCTTCAAGTCTGTTTAATTTTGATCTGTATCCTTTACTTATTTTTTGCGCGTGATGTGTTTGAGGGAATGCCCGAGTGACTTTCTGATGTGGAAGATCAGGTATTTGGTGTACGCAAACGGCGCTTGCGCGGCGTACTCGCTCCTGTCGGCGTTCTACTTCGCCATCCCTCGTCCGGCGACTCTGGCCCGCTCATGGACCGTCTTCCTTCTGGACCAGGCAAGACTGAACTAAGCACACTTCTCCATTTCAATGCTACAGATAATCAAGAAATTAGCTTATAGTAAACTTTGCTCGTGTTGCTTCTATGACTGAGCTTGTTCTATGTGAATCAGAGTTCATGTACTAATATCGATTCTGTGCGCTCGCAGCTGATGACATACATAATCCTTGCCGCCGGAACAGTGTCGACGGAAATACTATATTTGGCATACAAGGGCGACGTGAATGTTACATGGAGTGAAGCTTGCAGTGTCTTCGACACCTTCTGCCGACGAGCCACCACCTCAGTCGGGATCACCTTCGGCTCGGCGGTTTGCTATGTGCTGCTCTCCCTTGTCTCGTCCTACCGCCTTTTCAGCACCTTTGCAGCCCCCGTCCCCTTCCTGAGCAGCAAGAGCCAGGAGATAGCAGCCTTCCCTAGCTGAACACCGCCATTAAGCTTTCCCCTGCTTATCTATATAGTCTGTGTTATGCCGTTCACTGTTGCAGAAGTGCAGTACTTAATGTGTGTCGAGTTTAATCTATGCAGTGCTCTCTGAAGGATTATGATTATATTCGCTTCAGTTTAATCTAAATGATGAGGAGTTGATTTGGAAAATGATTTTGTATGAATGATCAATGTAATATGTCATATGAATGTCCAGTGGCCCTTCTTTTCATTCTTCATTCAAGTGCAGCATTTGCCCAGCTATCTATCCCCTTTTTAGATGGATTATGTTCCTGCTTGAGGAACTAGCCACCGCCAAGCTATTTTTGATATTGACGAAGTCACCAATCACTAGGAGGAGGAATGGATCGTCAAGGATGCTCGTCAGTTCTGAGAGGGAGAGAAACAAAGAGAAGGAAGGAGGGTTAGAAGGGAAATCAGGGGTGTCCCGACTCAACCACTCTTATACTCGAGTTAGTCTCTGGCGAAAGAGAAATGTATAAGATGAACAGTAGATGAGTATATGTGTATGTATGTTTGTGTGCACATACCTCTGTTCACGAAATTGAACACCTTTTATATTAATATGGTTGCATACTTTTCTCTAAATATTAATGGGTGATGGGGCATCATCGTATTTCCACCGTATCTATATAAATATACTAGTCTACGTGTTATAACAATTCACGTGTCATAATACTTATGGCGCTAGTCCACGAGATATAAGATCAATTGGGCCAAATTAAAGGGCCTAACCTCAAATCGAAGAGCCTGCAAGGAGTGAGTCAGGAGTCGAGTAGGTGGGGCCGAGCAGAGCATTGGATCGGTCGGGCTGAATGGAGCCGAGTAAGGCGTTGGGTCGACAAGGCCGAATGGAGCTGAGCAAGGCGTTAGCCCGGGGCCGTCTCAAGCTTCCTTGAGGTCCTAGGCAACAAAATTAAAAAAATAAAAAAAAATTAATATATTTTTAATTTTCTTTAACGTTTTTCATTTAGATTTGGGACCGAAAATAATAATTTAAAAAATATATTTTTAAAATTAGTTATTAAAAAGAATTAAATATTATTTTTTTAAAAAAACTAATTTTTGATAAAAAATTTAATTTTTTGACGGCTATTTTGATAATAATTTTATTTTTTATAAATAAAATTATTAAATTATTTAATCTTTTTAGTTAGAATGTCAAATAGACTTTATTAATTTTAATTTTAAAAAATTTATTTTTGCTAATGCATTTTAATATGTATTTTATGATAAAAAAATTTATAATTCATATTATTATCGAGAAATAAAAAGAAAGAGCGAGGACAAAATATTATCGGCAAAGGAAGAGAAGGACGTTCTCTGCAAATATCATCGGTGAGGAAGGAGAAACATGCAAAATCGTTGATGAAAAAAAGAAACAGGCACAATGCACTAATGAGAGAACTATTAGGATTTTTAAGAAATATTGAGGAGAAAAGAATTCATTAGGTTTTATAAGAATAGTATTACTAATTGTAAAATAAAATGAGAATCGGAATAATAATAAAAAAAGAAAGAAATATGTCAATTTAAAAATGAATTATATTTAAGGTAGAATAAAATCTCATATAAAATTATGATAGACAATTAATAAGGTAGAATAAAATCTCATATAAAATTATGATAGACAATTAATGTGGAAATAAAGATAAGTACAATGTATAAATAGGAAGTGGAATCGATAATGAATTAATTGACAAAGTGTCATTAATGAATTAGCAAGACATTTATAATTAATTAATATTAATGATGCTAATTTAATTTTTTTAATATCTTTAATTAATTAATCAATGGGCCCCAATAAAATTGGGGCCCTAGGCATAGGCCTTAATGACCTATGTCTTGAGCCGGGCCTGCGTTAGCCTATTGGATAGGCAGAGCTAGCTGAGCAGGCGTTGGGTCGACAAGGCTGAATGGAGCTGAGCAAGGCATTAGCCTGTTGGATAGGCAGAGTTAGCTGAGCAGAAAAATGAGTTGGGAGATCTGAGTCCAAAGAGTCAGGTAAATTGAACTGAAGACGTCTAGGAGAGTTGAGCCCCTGGAATCGGGATAAACTGAGCTGAATGTCGAGTGCTGAATCAACTCAAGGGTGACAGGTCGGACAATGAATCCTCTCGCCTCGGGCAACCTGAACGGGATTGATATGATCAACTCCCTTTGACTTCTACCTAGATAGGACTATTGACCATCTCGTACATATGTAAACTTCCCATTAATCCCCGTATCAGATTACATATCAAAATTCAATAAGAAAGAAGAAGAAAATAAGATGTCGAAATTCAAGGCAGAAAACTTGATGAATGATAGAGAGGGATAAATAAGATAGAAGAAGAAGAAACAAGTGTTCCCTTCTTCCAATGCAAGTGGATCTAGCAATTCTCATCTGCCATTATCAATATCTTCTGTGGTGCTACATTATCTGTTTCACTTTGATATCCATAATCGGAAGGAGAGGGAGACTGTATTATCATGCTGATCGAGATGTATACCTTTAATTCACTGGACAGTCGTCAGACAAACTGAAATCGTAGCTGGAATCCCCAGTGAAAGGAGGACATGGATCAACAGTTCGACAGTAGCACACATTAACATCGATCTCTTTTTGTCAACTATTTTGCTTTCACGGTCATTGTAATCAATCAAATATTTAAAATAGATTTGGATGTCTACTCATGCGGTGATGACGAGGAGTCATATTAAAGATAGATTAAAGTAAAAAAAATTAGTTAACGTGGGGAGGCAAAGATTAAAATATTCAAAGGTCCTGGTTAGCTGACCGGCTGAGCAGGATTACCGAACTAAAGGAAAGCCCGAGCGGTCAGGCAAGGATGTTGAACGGCTTGTCTAGTGACGATAGATAGAGTCGAGAGGCAATTGACAATCCACGACGTGATAGTTTCGTCGACCGGACGATACTGCTCGTCGGACGGAGGTAACCCGTGACAGTCAGGAAGCAAATAAGGAGACGAGCTAGCAGATCTGAGGGACACGGCTGAGTGGGGGTGCCCCGGCCGAGTGGACACCGATCGGCCTACAACGGGCCCCACTTAAGTATCTTGTCGTATCCTTTTAGAGGTTTGCGTCACTAACAAAGGAGCATGTTCCCAGGCAAATGATACTTTAGAAGCTTCTAATTTGTCACATCAGAGATATGCATGCTCGTTTAAGAAAAGGTGTCAATGATATTTTTTGACTTGTCTTTTCATAGGATACTTGGAAAAATGTGCGCACGCTTTGAGAAGCATGCATAGATACTACAGTGAATTCTATAAAAGAAAGGTCCCCATCTATAGGAGGAGATATGCGCAACTTCATCATTCTACACTTTCTTCGCTACAGTCTTTCCACTATTCTTTACATCACCATCTGACACTGACTTGAGCATCGGAGGGCTAACGCCGGGAACCCCTTTTCGGCTCGATACTAACGTTTTTGTGTTGCAGAATTACGTTGAGTCTTTGCTTCGTCAACCTTCAAGCCACATCCCCAGCTTGCCAACTTCTCCGTTTTGGGACAGTATTATATTTAACATCATCTGTGGTAACTCTACCTGAATCTGAAACGTGAAGATGGAGGACACTAGACGACTTACGGCGGTAACACTAACGCAAGAAAACTTGGAGTTATTGATACATGCCTGAACTGCAAAGATGGTGGAGTAGTAGCAGACAACAGTCGATTGCCAAGCGGACGATAGCGCAGCATCGATTACCGGCCAACATGCTGAACCCAGAGCCTGAGCGGAAGGCCCGGCTAGCCGAAAGTTGGGCAACAGGCCGACCGAGGTCTTCCGAGATGCACCGAACTTGCCAATCCCTTACCACCGCATGTTATTCCGCGAGCCATCAAAAGAACAAGGCCAAGTAAAAATGTTGCAAAGTTCCTCTTCTAAGTGTTAGAGTGTATACTAAAAGCCTAGCCTTTTGTAAATATTTTATTTTGAAATAAAGAATCACATTAGTCAAATATCTACATTTATATGCTAAGTGTAGTTATTCAATTAATTTATATTGTAGATAACATGGTCTGTGGTGTCACACACAGAAGATCATGTTATCAATTCCTTATAAATTATAAATAGTAGCTCACGACTAAGATGGAAAGGAACAAACCATTGGAACTGTCATAGTGTAATTTGATATTAGTTTATCTTAACTATAGAATTACACTAGTACATTCTGAGTGTATTGAGCTGGACCATTTAAGGTAAGTTTTTTTTTATACTGATTGAATAAAAGAACAAGACTTTTGTTATTATAGAAGTGTGTACTCTTAATCCTGATATAATAACAAACACATATATCTAGTACTTATTTCTTTGACTTATCAATGAGTGAGATTTAGTTCAGTAAATCAAGAGGCCCGATAAGTTGGGAAATGATATTACTTATAGTCTGTGTTGTTGATTATAGAAGGAAACTGTGTCCTAGTAATATAGGTTGATGATGCCCCCAAGACGAGCTCATAAAGATTGTCATGTAAACCCTGCAGGTGGACTTAGTCCGATATGATAATGAAGTTAAGTGATACTATTCTTGGAGCTAGATATTAATTAAATGAGTTGCCAGTAACTCATTTAATTAGTGGACATTTTATATCTTAAACACAGGGAGACTAACACACTCATAATAAAAAAGGAGCTCAAAGTGTAATTTAGGATTGGTGCGGTAGTTCGATAATAATTCTTTAGTGGTATGAATTATTATTGATGAAATTAAGTTGGGTGTTCGGGGCGAACATGGGAAGCTTAATTTCATCGGGAGACCAAAACCAATTCCTCCTCTCGGTCCCTATCGTAGTCTCTTATATATAAAGAATTATATCCACCAAATACCCACTTCTTACCCACCCTTAGGTGGCCGGCCAAGCAAGCTTGGAACCCAAGCTTGGGCCGGCCAAGCCAAAGGGTTGAGCCATTGAGGTGTGGCCGACCCTAACTTGAGTCCAAGCTTAGGTGGCCGGCCACATATAAAATAAAAGGGATTTTATTTTTTTAAAATTTTCTTATGTGGATATCATGGTTTTAAAAGAGAGTTTAAAATTTAAATATTTCCTTTTATAGCTTTCTACAAAAGATTAAGTGAAAGGTTTGATATCTTTCCTTATTTGTAGTTAAAAGGAATATTTTAATTTTTGATAAAACTTTCCTTTTTTGTAACCATCCTAATGATTTAAAAGAGAGTTTTAAAATTAAATCTTTTCTTTTATAGTTTCTACAAAAGATTAAGAAAAGATTTGATATCTTTCCTTATTTATCGATTGAGAGGAAGATTTTAATTTTAAATATAACTTTTCTTTTTGGAAATCATCCACATGTTTTAATAGAGAGATTTTAATTTATAAAATTTTCTTTTATAACCAACCATGAAGGGAAAATTAATAGAGAAATTTTTATTTTAAAATTTCTGAAAATAAATAAGGAAGTTTTAATTTTGTATTTAAAACTTTCCTTGCTTGGATGATTGAGAGGTGGCCGACCACATTAAGTTTGAAAGGGAAATTTTTTATTAAACTTTCCTTTTATTGGCTAAGAGAATAAGAAAGTTTTTATAAAACTTTCCTTATTTGCCAAGACTAAAGAATATAAAAGAGAGGCTAGAGGTGCCTCACCTCATAACTTATGTTCTAGTTTTTCTCTCTTCTATTTCTTTGGTTGGTGGCCGACCCTTCTCATCCTCTTCCTCTCCTCCTTTTCTTCTTCATTGGGTGTCGGCGATATCAACTCTCAAGGAGCTTGTTAGTGGCCGGATTTTGCTTGGAGATGGAGAGAAAGGAGGTTTTGTTTCTAGCATCACTTGGAGCTTGGTGGTGTGGCCGAACCTTATCTATTCTTGGAATTCTTGTGGTGGCTGAAACTCACAAGAAGAAGAAGGAAGCTTGGTGGTTCTCATTTCGGTAGATCGTTGCCTACACAACGTCCGAGATAAGAAGCGGAATACGATAGAAGATCAAGAGGTTGTTGGGTACAAAGAAAGATATAACTAGTAATTGTTTTCCGCATCATACTAGTTTTCTTTGTATGATTTTTGAAATACCAAACACAAGAGGCATATGATTCTAGGTTTTGAATTTGTGATTCGAGTTTGTGTTTTTTTTTTTTATTTTTCGAATTTGTGATTCGATTGTTTCTTTTGGTTAAACCTAGGGTTATATAAGGAAATTAAATATTAAATTTCTTTAAAATGCTTTGTCTAGGCGGTGGTGGATGATCTCATACCCAAGAAGGCCTAGTGCCTCGTCATACAGTCCTGGAAGCCAATTTTAGAAATTAATATTTAATTAAATTTATAACATGGGTGGATTTGGATCAATAATGTTAAACATCGTTTACAATCCAAGTCTAAACCATTAAAAACAGATAAGTTAAATTTGGAATCAATAATGTTAAGTACCGTTTGCGATTCCTAATTTAATTTCTAAAGAATATAATAGGTTGTTAGTAAAAGTTCAGGACTTGTACAAAATTTTTGTATAAGGGAACCGGTATAATATTCTGCATAGCAACCAACATTAAGGATACACCTGACCAGGATGGACGGAAAGGAAAAGCACCATGTCTCAGTGTTCTACTCCGCCATCCCTCGTCCGCTGACTCTGCCCGCTCATGGACCGTCTTCCTTCTGGACCAGGCAAGACTGAACTAAGCACACTTCTTCATTTCAATGCTACAGATAATCAAGTTAGCTTATAGTAAACTTTGCTCGTGCTGTGCTGCTTCTATGACTGAGCTTGTTCTATGTGAATCACACTTCCTGTACTAATATCGATTCTGTGCGCTCGCAGCTGATGACATACATAATCCTTGCTGCCAGAACAGTGTCGACGGAGATACTGTATTTGGCATACAAGGGCGACGTGAATGTTACATGGAGTGAAGCTTGCAGTGTCTTGGACACCTTCTGCTGACGAGCCACCACCTCAGTCGGGATCACCTTCGGCTCGACGGTTTGCTATGTGCTGCTCTCCCTTGTCTCGTCCTATTGCCTTTTCAGCACCTTTGCAGCCCCCCTCCCCTTCCTGAGCAGCAAGAGCCAGGAGATTGCAGCCTTCCCTAGCTGAACACCGCCATTCAGCTTTCCCCTGCTTATCTATATAGTCTGTGTTTTGCCGTTGCAGAAGTGCAGTTATTTGATGTGTGTCGAGTTTAATCTATGCGTGCTCTCTGAAGGATTGTGATTATATTCGCTTGAGTTTAATCTAAATGATGAGGAGTTGATTTGGAAAATGATTTTGTATGAATGATCAATGTAATATGTCATATGAATGTCCAGTGGCCCTTCTTTTCATTCTTCATCCATGTGCAGGATTTGCCCAGCTAATCTATCCCGTTGTTAGATAGATTATGCATGTTCCTCCTGAGGAACAAGCTACCGGTGAGCAATTTTTGATATTGACGAAGTCACCAATCACCAAGAGGAGAAATGGATCATCAAGGATGCTCGTCAGTTCTGAGAGGGGGATAAATTAAGAAAGAGAAGGAAGCAGGGTTAGAAGGGAAACCAAGGGCGTTCCGGCTCAGTTACTCTGACACTCAAGTTAGTCTCTAGCGAAGGAAAAATATAGAAGATGAACAGTAAATGAGTATATATGTATGTATGTTCATGTGCACATACCTCTGTTCATGAAATTGAGCACCTTTTATATTAATGTTGATGCGGTCATGAGGGGCCCACTCGGTGGAGGGTCGTTACCATGATGAAGGTCAAGGGTCAGAGTCAGGGTGGTTAACGCCCCTGTACTATTGGTCGGTCGGGCGGCCTACTCGCTCGACCGAGATAGAGAAGGTTCGACCCAGCATCATCAAAGTTCAGCCATAGACCGAGCTTCTGACGCTCAGAAAAATGTGTGGGGAACACACGCCGAGCGACCAACCCCGCTCGAATGTACCTCGGAACCAGCCCAGCGGAGCCGCGACCGAGCAAATTACATTCGAAGCAAAGCTCGGACAATGGGCAGTTGGCTGAGCGGCCATCCTGCTTGACCCGAGAACGATAGTGTCCGGATGACTGATGGTTGGTCGAACGGCTTACCCGCTCGGCCCAGTAACAGACAAGAGGAGGATCTGTGATATTCTTCTGGGAGCTCGTGCCACCGACAAACAGCATGGTCGGTGACATAGTCAGGCAGTGGATCGTACGACGAAAGCTTCCACTGTCACATCAGATATATGCTCGGATTGTTAAGGTATGGTGTCAGGAACACTTTCCTAACATGTCTTTTCAGGGGAAGCTTTGAGAAGTGTGCACGCCTCGAGGAGCATGCACGCGCGTCTCCGGAGCCCTATATAAGAGGCCCCAAGCTTCAACGGAGGTATGCATAATTTTTACTATAGCCACACTGTTACTCTGTTACTCCACTTCCTTGGTTACACATCACCGGAGACTGACTTGAGCGTCGGAGGGTCATCGCCGGGGAACCCACTACAAGAAAAACCTTCATAGACATCGGTGGAACAACAACAGTTTTAAGCAAATTCTGATGTCTTTGAGTATTTTACACCAGTTTTTCCAAAAATCGGTGTCTATGAGCGCAGATTTTCGCTCATAGACATCGGTTTTTTAGCCGATGTCTATGAGCGCCTTTTTTTCATTAATAGACATCGATTTTAACAATAATTTTTAAAATCCGGTGTCTATGATAGCTTCCTTGTTCTATCTATGAAATCGGATAGTAAAAAACCGTTGTTAAAAGTGGTGTTAATGAAGCAAAATAAAATAATTTAATTTTTTCACCAATATTTAGCCAAAATTTTCAACACTTCACTCTCCCCTCCAAACCTAAACATATATCGCTCCCTCCAAACCTAAACCTATATCACGCCGTCCACCGTATACCATCGCGACGCCACCACCACTTTCCTCCTCGCCTCATCTCCCTCTTCCCCTTCCTAGATCTATGAAAGATGGCGTCTTTTTCATGGACGGAGGAGGATGTGCTACGGTGCTGCGGCAGCAAGCGTTTCGCCAAGGAGCTCACCTCCGCCTCGCCGTTTTCCGACCTCCACCACGCAATCCAGTCCGCCTGCGAGATCTGGTCCAACAAGGTCGCACCTTTGTCCCCCTCTTCTCTACTCTCGATCACCCTCATCGACCCCTTTCCTCACCTTCTAATTCTTGAGATCGACGTCGTCGGATGGCTCGAGGCCTTCGCGGCTCACCCGCTGATCGGATCCATCTTTCCCTCCGTTTCACAGTCACTATTCTTCTAATCCCTCTCATTCCTTTTTCTATTCTGGAATCCTTGTAACTTTTTATTGTTGGCCGGATTAGGTGGTCCAAGGAAGAACAATCTGCTGCAATGGCTACTGCCAATGATACCACGTTGCAGGTGGATCTGATCATGTTCCCCTCTTTATTTTAGAGATCATTCTTTTAATTTGAGATTTGAATTCTTTTTCTTTCGTCAAATTGTAGGAATTGGTGGACTAGAATATCCGTTACCAGGAAAAGTTTGGGTTTGTGTTCCTCATCTGCGCCTCTGGAAGGGACACACTGGAGATCCTTGTTGAATTGAAGATAAATTGCTAAAAGAATAATTTTAGTTTAGCTATCTCTTGTTCATGCCTCACGCTTCAGCTTTAGAAAAATGGTTTGGTTTCATATTTACTCTTCAAACACAGTAGATTTGAATGTCGGGTAAGACTATGGTTGTGCCTTAAGGTTGAAGCTCTTATAATATCTTAATCTTCACAATATAATTGTCATCTTAATAACAAGATATATATTACATGTAAGCCATGATGATTATGAGTCTAGCTCACCTCCTATTGTCCATTTTATCGTCTCGGAGAATTGACTAACTAAATTTAGATATCAAACTATGTATACTTCATCAAGCTTTGCATAGAAATTAGAAATCGTGACTAAGAGAAGCACCTACTTGATGTTATAAATCAACACAATATGCTTATTTTCCTGACTGGCTAGATCATTTTCTTAACATTATCAAGCTATATGTAAGCCATGATCGACACCCCTTCCTCTTCCCCTTCCTAGATCGACGCCACCACCACTTTCCTCCTCGCCGCTGGCATTCCGATAATTTTTCCTTTATCCATCGTCGCTACTAAAGTCCTTCCTCATCTTCGACAGTTTTATCTTCTTAATCTCTTGATTGCAAGTATTAATTGATTGATGCATGCAATGTGTTTGATGAATTTCCTCAAATACTACCCTGAGTTGATTTATCATTTTTGTTTGCTAGATTGAGGAGTTGCTATTTCCTGTTTCTAAGTTGGTTTTATGTATTCCTTGAACTATCAAGTTTCTTTTATGTATATGCTAATTCTTTTCACTGATATGCCATGTTTTCTGGTTTATAAATTTACCTCTTTTTGTTGTTGTTGTTTCTACAAGATTTGTGTGTTGGGCTTCTTAGACGCGCTACATATACAACTTAAAGGCTTTGATCATTAAGTGACTATTTTCTTTTGACCTTCTTGTTAAATTGATTCATGACCAAGTTAATTATGATCATTAAGGATTCGCCAGCCTCTCCCTCGGCCGCGACGACTCTAGCCGGGACCACGGATGGGCCTGCCAATGACGAAGGGAATCTCTTCGATGCCAAAGGGCTTGCCAAGGAAGCTACTTTCTTGTTCTAGAACCGACGGTTCCAGGAGTACATTGAAATATTGAGCCAGATTTTTGATAAAAAGAGAGGCGATGCGAAGGTGCATCTAATTTATCTTTTGTTTTACTATGATTCTGCTGTCTGGTACATTTCTGGTTAGGGGGATTCCGAATACTAATTCTCAATGGAAAGTGCTGCTCGAATGACAACTTAATAGTTTGTAGAATAGATAACTGGAGAAGACAAGTCTCTCTTAGTCCAATAATTACTTCAAGCATTTATACCAATCTTCTAGCATATGCAGACGCTACTACATATCCAAGCTATGAGCAAACGAAAGGTCCTTTATGATGAAAAATATATAAGATTTTGGAGCTTAAAAATGGTGAAAAGATGAACAGAGCTTGCACATGGCTTAATGACCTAAGGATATCTTTTATGAAATTGCAGCAAATGTATGACGGATGTAATTCTGCGGTGAGACCAACAAATAAGAGCAACAGGATTTTAACTTTCTCTATGGTCAACCTTGCATAACGGAACTTGTAGATTCCTACTCTGTGTTGTTTGCTATGAAGAAGAGTGTACTGTAATCATGTGTGAACTGTGGATATTGTAGATTTCAGAGTCAAAGTCATCAACCTACATTAACTTTAGCGTCCAAATATTAGATGCTAAGTTGTTAAGATTAAACCTCAAGGGGCCCTCCTCACCTTTTCTTGCACCTGACCTTTCATAAGACTTCAACTCCTAGTGTGTTTAGCATTTGCATTCCAGATTCATTACATTTCATGCGCAACAAGCTTAGATTCTTTACCACAAATAAATTCTTAGATTTAGTGTTTTTAGAATGTTTAGGTTCTGTGAACTGTTGTGATAATGGAACCTATTGTTTACTTGTTTATTTCTTCACTTTGATTATCATTTGTCATTGATTTAATATGTATTTTAGTTGAAATATAATTCTGTTAGAGTGTATACTAAAAGCCTAGCTTTTGTAAACATTTATTTTGAAATAAAGAATCACATTGGTCAAAAATGTCTATATTTATATGCTAAGTGTAGTTGTTCAATTAATTTATACTACAGATAACATGGTGTGTAGTGTCACACACAGAAGATCATGTTATCAGTTCTTTATAAATTATAAACAGTTGCTCATGACTAAGATGGAAAGGAATAAACCGTTAGAATAGTCATAGTGTAATTAGGTATTAGTTTATCTTGACTAATAAATTACACTAGTACACTCTAAGTGTATTGAGTAGGACCATTTAAGGTAAGTTTTTTTTATACTGACTTAATAAAAGAACTAGACCTTAGTTATTATGGAAGTGTGTGCTCTTAATCCTAATAAAATAACAAGCACATATATTTAGTATTTATTTCTTTGACTTATCAAAGGGTGAGATTTAGCTCGATAAATCAATAGGCCCGATAAGTTGGGAAATGATATTACTTATAGTGTGTGTTGTTGATTATAGAAGGAAACTGTGCCCTAGTAATCTAGGTTGAGAATGCCCCCAAAAGGAGCTCATAAGGATTGTCATGTTAAACCTTGCAGGTGGACTTAGTCCGACATGACGATGAAGTTGAGTGGTACTACTCTTGGACTAGATGTTAATTAAATGAGTTGTCAGTAACTCATTAAATTAATGGACATTCGATATTTTAAACACAGGGAGACTAACACACTCATGATAAGAAGGAGCTCATAATGTAATTTGGGATTGGTACGATAGTGCAATAATAACTCTCTAGTGGAATGAGTTGTTATTGATGAACTTAAGTTGTGTGTTCGGGGCGAACACGGGATACTCGAGCTCGTCGGGAGGCCAAAACCAATTTCTCCTCTAGGTCCCTGTCGTAGCCTTAATGAAGCCTCAAATCCATTCATGAAAAGTCCATCTTGGTGTCCAAGAGGGGGCCGACCCATGGCTTGGTGACCAAGCCATAGGGGCCAGCCACTTCTTTCTCAAAGGGGCCGACCACCATAATTCAAATTAGGAGGGGTGTTTCGAATTTTTAAAATCTTAGAGATTTTAAAATTATAAAACTTTCCTTTTTTGAATTAGGCCACATGGTTTAAAAGAAAATTTTAAAAGTTTTAAAACTTTCCTTTTTTAACCATCCACATGGTTTTTAAAAAGAGAGTTTTAAATTTAAAACTTTCCTTTTTTGTAACCATGTTAAAAAAGAAAATTTTAGAAGAGAAGTTTTAAATTTTAAAACTTGGTTTTAATTTTTAAAACTTTCCTTTTTTAACATCTACAAAAGGAAAGAGAGCTTATAAAATTTTATAAGAGGATTTCTTCTTTTATAAAATTTTATAAAAAAATTTTCTCTTCATGATGATGTGGCCGACCACCCTTGCTTGGTGTCCAAGCAAGGGGCCAGCCTTTAAAAGCATTCAATCAATTGATTCAATCAAGAGGAGAAAAAAGGAATTAAAAAGGAGAAAAGGAAAAACAAGAGGAAGATTTTAATTTTTGTAAAAATCATTCCTTATTTGCCTTGGGCAAGTATTATAAAAGAAGGGGAGGAGAGGCCTCATGAGAGATCAATTCTTATTCTCTTGTTGGTGCTCTCTCTTGTGGCCGACCCTCTCTCCCTTCCCTTTCCCCTTGCTCTCTTTTGTTCATTGGTGGGGGTGGTGGCCAAATATTAGAGAAGGAGGAGGAGTTTTGCGTGGTATTCATCTTGAAGGATCGTCACCCACACGACGTCTAAGAGGTGGCGAGGAATACGGCAGAAGATCTCGAGGTTATTAGCATTCAAAGAAAAGGTATAACTAGTAATTATTTTCCGCATCATGCTAGTTCTTCTTTGTATGAATTCCAAACACAAGAGGCATATGATTCTAGAGTTTCGAATTTGTGATTCGAGTTTGTGTTTTTTTTGTCTTTCGAATTTTTGATTCGATTGTTCTTTCTGATTAAACCTAGAGTTATATAAGGAAATTAAATATTAAATTTTCTTAAAAGGCTTTGTCTAGGCGGTGGTGAATGATCTCATACCCAAGAAGGACTAGTGCCTCGCCATGCAGTCCTGGAAGCCAATTTTGAAAATTAATATTTAATTGAATTTATAACATAGGTGGATTTGGATTAATAGTGTTAAGTTTCGCTTGCGATCCAAGTCTAAACTATTAAAAACATATAAGTTAAATTTGGAATCAATAATGTTAAGTTCCGTTTGCGATTCCTAATTTAAATTTTAAAGAACACAATAGGTTGTTTAGGAAAGGTTCGACACTTGTACAAATTTTTGTACAGTGGAACTGACACGATCTTCCTAGGACCAACCAACAAATTCGACTTCAACTCTTAAGGATTTTACACTGACTATATTTTACTTGGTTCTTCTCCATATGAAAATCAATCGACCACTTATTATACAAATCAAGAATGTAAAATTCCTCAAATTTGTTCTATTTTAATTGAAATCTCATTGCTTCCCAAAGATGACAGTGATCCAATGATTCTTTGCTGGGTTTGATATGAAAGAAGAAATTGCATATTTGGTATCCACACTTCTACTTTTTGTGCGAAGGCTTTTACACTGTTTGTCTTTAGGTCAACCTAATAGTTGCAACTCAGGGGTTGATGTTGTTTCTCCATGTCAAAATGTATTAATTAGCTACTATATGAAACATGTCTATTTTTTCCTCTAATTATTTCTATTTTAACTAATATCTTACTCATTTTTAAAGTACATGATGATTTGTTGTTGACTTGCATACAAAAGAAGAGAAGTTTATTTATTATGTGTAGTTCTTGTTTGTGTGAACCTTAATCATTTTCTATTTATTTCAGGTTCTTCATAACATTGCTATTGCAGAATACTTTTGAGATGGTTGCACTGATCCTAGGAATCTCCTTGATGCATTAAACAAGGTTAAAGTAAGTTTACAGAATTACAGGTAATTGGTTTTTTGAATTAATTTATGAAGATAATTTCTCGTCTTCATACTGACATTCTTGAGGAAACAAATTATTAAATATTAAAGCTATAATCATATTAAACATATGATATTGTATGACATGATTATACTTAACATGTATGATAAGGTTAAACATGATCTTTAGAATCATCCATTCTTCTATAGCAGAAAAGTCTGCAGTTCCTTGGGAATCATGTCTTCTCCAAATCATGGTATTTTGAATATTGCTAATATTTTATTATCTATTTCATGTAATTTCACCATTTTCTCTATCTTTTTTTCAAAGTTGGAAATAATTTAATCCATGTTTATCCATTCAGTCAATATTCTATGATTTCTTAAACTAGCATTGTTTTTGCAACTGAAAAGATATTTTACATGCACTCTTTGATTAATAACTATATTGGTTATAGGAGCAGAGTGAAGAGCTTGCGCATACTTTTGTGGACCAGATTGACTCTGAGAATAGCTGCCTAGGCTATATGGTTTAAGGGTCTGAAGCTAATAGTGCTTCAATTCATCAAAGTGCTGCTATAAATAGCAGTAGAGTTGTCCATGCCCAAGAGTTTGATGTTTCAGTAACAATGCTGAATATTGTATGTAGTTCAATGCATTTTGTCAAAAAATTTCTTTCCATAATTAGTGAATGAGTTAATAAATTGCTCTCTTCTTAGTATTTTTGTTAATTTGGTTCTTCACAGGCAATCATTCTCTACCATATCCATGAGTATGCACAGTCATTATCTGTTCTCAAAAACTTGTTCCAGAATATCAAGCCAATTGAAGAGGTATGCCTTAATTTAATCATCTTATGAGTTATTGATAAGATGATTCTTTTTATTCTGCCTTGCTATTTTTTTCCTATGCAGCAAATAGGTCTCTGTGTATGCCTTCTTCTACTGGATGTTGCATTAGCTTGTGAAGATATTTTACAAGTCTCAGTAAGTTTCTTTGTAATCAACACCTTTTACTTTTTTATTTTCCTCAATGATGTCTCTTTTATTTTTTTTAAATTCACAAAATGAAAGTGCTGCAATATCTATTTTTATGTGTTGTTACAGTTTACAAATCCCAAGTACTCCAGAGTTGAAATTGATGAAGTGTGGTTCGAGTGGGCTGAATGCATGCTAGATTACATTTGAGTAGGAAAGATATTTGATTTTTGAAAACTTTGGCTGATGCATGCATTTGCATGGAATGTAAATTGCGAATGCTACCTTGATGTGTACAATATCTATTACCTTTTGATGTTGTAAAAAGAATATTTGTGTATTTTATGGGTACTGACTTTATGTGTACAATATCTATTACCTTTTGATGTTGTAAGAAGAATATTTGTGTAATTTGTGGATACAGACTTGATGTGTACAATATCTATTATCTTTTTATATTGTAAGGATAATATTTATGCGTTGGTTACATGGATATTGACTTAGTGTGTTTAGATACACTGATGTATAAACCGCTGCCAAAACTGGTGTTATTAATATATATTACATCGGTTTTACACCGTTGATGAACTAGTGTCGTTAAGTGATACTACACCGGTTCATAACCGATTCGAAAACCGGTGTCGTTAAGTGATACTACATCGGTTATAACCTGATGTCTAAAATGACAGACCTTTTACATCGCCTTTATAGACATCGGTCGATTTTGTAATAGACAGCGGTGGAAAACCGATGTCTATGAGGGTTTTTCTTGTAGTGACCTCTCCCTAGCTCGACACTGACGCTGCTGTGGTTGCAGGTTCCTCTAGCACGGAGTCCACGCACGGTCAACAGGAGCGCCACGTCCCCAGCACCCATCGCCTCGACTCCCGGACAGGATCAAATTTGACACCGTCTGTGGGAAGTTTACCTGTATCCAAGCTGAGAAAATGGAAGATGTTGGACGACTTCACATCGTGACACTCACCCAAGTGGAGCTTGACATGCTTATACAGGTCCGAGCTCAGAAGATAGTCGAGCAGCAGCAACAAAAGGCGTTAGCCAACCGACTGGCGCAGCAGGCAACATCAGCATCCGGGGGCCGAGCGACGCATGAAGACCGGCCGGAATAGCTCTCCATCTGGGGACAAAACAAAGGGCCGACCGTCACCCATGGGGAGGCACCGCCCGCCCCGATACCATTCCACCGGGCTTTGTTCAAAACGCCCTCGAAGATTGCTCAAGCAAATCAAGAGCGGGGGTCCTCTTCAGATGAAGTGCTTGTTCGGGAAGTGCGGAGAGGCAAAGCGCCTCAAGGTGACACGTCTCCCGAACGGATCAACCGCTAGTTCTCCGAAGTAATATTGCACGATCCATTTCCAAGACACTACACTCTAGCGACTGGGGAGTATAATGGATCGATAGACCCGAATGATCATTTGGGAAAATTTGACAACACGACTACACTTCACCAATACACGGATGGGGTGAAGTGACAGGTCTTCCCCACCACACTCTCTGGATTGGCAAAACGTTGGTTTAGAAGACTGCTGGAAGGATCAATACGTAGCTTCAAAGATTTCCGAACGGCCTTCCTACACCATTTCGCTAGCAGCAGGTGCTACCAGAAAATGAGCGTCAGTTTGTTTTCCTTGAAGCAAGGGTCGAGAGAAACCCTCCGAGCGTACATCCAGCGCTTCAACCAGGTAGCTATGGATATCCTCTCGGTCTCATCCGAGACCATGATGAATGCCTTTACACAAGGGCTCATCGAGGGGGATTTCTTCCGATCACTTATCAGAAAGCCGCCACACAACTACGACCACATGCTCAAGAAGGCTAATGAGTATATAAATGTGGAAGAGGCCCAGGCGGCAAGAAGTAAGGAGGCACCAGCTAAACCCCCGGTGCCGACTGAACGGTGACTGCCAAGTAGCCACCAACCGCCGAAAGGACCAAGAGCCGAAGGCCGTTCTCACCAGGAAACAAGGGTGCATGCCATGCAACATGTGGATTTCGACCGGCCAAAGACATCGAAAGGCAAGGTATGGACACCCATGTTTTGCTCCTTCCACCAGTTGGCGTCACACAACACACGTGACTGTCGCGGCCAGACACCGATCGCCCGGCCAGCCCCGAGGGGCTATCGTCGCCGATCTCCCTCGCCTGACCGATGACACATGCATTAATCCGCCGGGCGGGGGGATGCAAGAAAGGCAAGAAGATCACCCGAGCGACAGCCCACTATCAGCAGAGGGAAAATATTGACCATCCCCTAGCCTCTCGCGAGCATAACAGGTCATCCGCTCGGGAGGAGGAAAATAGAAGCAATACTGCTCGGGGAGAAATAAATATCATAGCCCGCGGTCCAACCAGCGACAACTCTAACCGAGCCAGGAAGTCATACGCTCGGCGGCTAGAGATTTACGTCGTAGGCTGTAGCCGAGAGAAGGTGAACGAGCTCGAAATCAACTTCGGACCCAGGGATCTCAAGGGAGTAGAAGTCCCCCACGACGACGCTCTCATCATCCGAGCGGTAATCGCAAATTATACCATTCATTGAGTTTTTATTGACATAGGGAGCTCGGTAAACATAATCTTCAAGAAGGCTTTCGATCAGCTCCAGATCGACCGAGGCAAGTTACTACCGATGATGACCCCATTGTACGGATTCACGGGTAACGAGGTTTTGCCGATCGGCCAAACCAAGTTGGCCATATCGCTCGGAGAGGAGCCGCTCCGGAGGACTAGAACCACAAACTTCATTGTGGTGGACGCCCCATCAGCTTACAACGTTATCCTGGGTCGATCAACCCTCAATGAGTTCCGAGCAGTAGTTTCAACATACTGCCAAAAAATAAAATTCCTAGTAGACAACCGGGTTGGGGAAGTCAAAGGTGACTAGTTGGCCGCTCGGTGTTGCTATGTCGAGATGGTCAAAACCGAGGCCAAATCCGCTCGGAAAACTCCCCGACTAGAGGTTAGCACTATTACTCAAAAACCTCTTACCCTATTCTACGAAGAGAAAGAGGAAGTCCATATCCATCCCGGCGAAGCGGAGGCAATAACTTTCATAGCATCTGATCTGGAAGCCAATCAGAAGGCAAAACTGATCGCCTATCTCCAGCAAAACTACGACGTGTTCGCATGGTCGATGCACGAGCTCCCCGGGATTTCCCCAAGCACAACACGAACTTCACGTTCGACCGGATGCTCGACCAATAAAGTAAAGAAAGAGAGACTTCAACGCCGAATAAAATATGATCATCCGGGCAGAAATAGAGAAGTTGCTGGAGGTCGGCCACATATGAGAGGTGCAATTCCCGAGCTAGCTCACAAATGTCGTGTTGGTCTCTAAGTCGGACAACAAGTGGAGAGTCTGCATCGACTTTTGGGACCTCAACAAGGCATGCCCAAAGGACTTCTACCGGTTACCTCAGATTGATCAGATAGTAGACTCCACTGCTGGGTGCGAGCTGATATGCATGCTGGATGCATACCAAGGGTACCATCAGGTGCCGCTCGCCCGGGAAGATCAGGAAAAAGTCAGCTTCATTACGGCCGACGGGACGTATTGTTATAATGTCATACCGTTCGGACTGAAGAACACCGGAGCTACTTATCAAAGGCTGATGAATAAGGTGTTCAAATGGCAGATCGGTCGTAACATGGAGGTATACGTCGACGACATATTAATCAAATCCCTCCAGGCAGCTGACCTGTGTGCAGACATCAAGGAGACCTGCCAGACATTTAGGACATACGGGATCAAGCTGAATCTAAACAAGTGTCTGTTCAGCGCAAAGAGCGGGTGATTCCTGGGTTACATCGTCTCCGAGTGGGGCATCGAGGCAAACCCCAGTAAAATAAAAGCAGTACAAGACATGCCTCCGCCGAGAAATTTGAAGGAAGCCCAGCGTCTCACCAGTCGGATAATAGCACTGTCTCGGTTCATCTCCAAATCATCCGATTGGAGCCTACCATTCTTTAAGATACTATGCCAAGCCACCAAATTCCAGTGGGACAAGGAGTGCGATCAGGCGTTTGGAGAATTAAGGAGTACCTCAACTCGTTGCCTGTACTAGCCAAGCCGGTTGTCGGCGAGCCCCTCTGAATTTACCCGTCCTCAATCGAACATACAGTCGACTCAGCTCTAGTTAGACAGAACGACAAGAAACAATCGGTGTATTTCTTAAGTTATCTATTGAAAGACGCTAAATCTCGCTACACCGGTCTCGAGAAGTTGACTTACACATTGGTACTCGCCGCTCGAAGGCTTCACCCGTACTTCCTCGCCCACTCCATCATCGTTATGACCAATAGTCCCTTGGGGCGGGTCCTCCTCAATCCAGAAGCGTCTGGACAGCTAATCAAATGGACGATGGACCTCAATGAGTTTGACATCCAGTAGCAGCCTCGAACGGCTATCAAAGTGCAATCCTTAGCAGATTTCATTACGGAGGTACAAAATTTTGAGCCAGAATCCGTTTGGAGGATATATGTGGATGGTTCATCTAATCAGCAGGGGAGCGGGGTCGGTATATTGCTCATCTCCCCCCATGAGGAGCGAATGCAGCTGTCTATTTGGTTGGACTACAGGGCAACAAATAATGAGGTCGAATACGAGGCGCTCATAGCCGACCTTTAAGCTGCTCGACACGTCGGAACCATCAAGGTCCTCATCCACTGGACTCTCAATTAGCCGCTCAGCAGCTGACCGGGACATTCGAGATAAGTAACAAGCGACTCAAGCTCTACGCCGAAGCCTTAGAAAAACTAAAGGCAAACTTTCGGGAAGTCACCATACAAAAGATCTCTCGGTCAGAGAACCAGGCCGCCGACGAGCTGGCCAAATTAGCCAGCTCATTATCGCCTATCGTCATAGCACAACCGATCGAGCAGGTATCCCTATTGGCTCATATTAACCGGATAGAGGGGCTTACTTCAGAAATGACTAGAGGTCGGCAGTGACGGAGTTTTTGCGGTCTGGAGCCACACCGTCCGATCGGGAGGAGGCTCGCCTGCTGAGGAAAAGGGATGGTCGGTTCACCCTGATCAGGGATCAGCTCTACAAGAAGACTTTCTCTAGGCCTCTACTTAAATGCGTCGGATCGGAAGACACCAACTACATACTACGGGAGGTACATCAAGGATCCTATGGAGGACAACCGGATGGCTGCTCACTAGCAAGGAAGATCTTGTTGGCCGGATACTTTTGGCCGACCCTCCAAGAGGATGCCACCCAAACGGTAGCTACCTGTCTGTCTTGCTAGAAATATCATAGTCTCTCACACCGACCGACCGAGGAGATGAAGGCGTCCACAGTCTCTTGCCCGTTCGATCAATGGGGGATGGACATTGTTGGGTTATTCCCCATAGTAACAGGTTAGCGGAAGTTTTTGCTCGTCGCAGTTGATTATTTCTCCAAGTGGGTCGAAGCCGAGCCGCTAGCAAGAATAATCGAATAGATGGTCATGAAGTTCATCTGGCAGCACATCATCTACCGGTTTGGCATCCCACGCCGGCTCATCTCAGATAATGGAAGGCAGTTTGCTAGCCAAAGGCTTAGGGAATTGTGCAGAGGATACGACATCCAATAGGACTTCACTTCCGTAGCTTATCCACAGAGCAACGGGCAAGTAGAGAGGTCACCAATCGGGAAATCCTCTGAGTCCTGCATGCTAGGCTCGATCATATGGGAGGCAGCTAGGTCGATGAGCTCCCCAGCGTACTGTGGGCGCTCTGCACGACTCCTAAGGAAGGGACTGGGGCAACTCCTTTCCACTTGGTGTATGGTGGTGAAGCGGTCACCCCTGTCGAAGTCGGAGTCGAATCCGATCGGATATAATACTATGGCGAGGACAACGCCGAGCAGAGGCTTTTGGAGCTATACTTGGTGGACGAAGCTCACGCAAAAGCCGCCAGCCGGCTGATGGCATACCGACATAGGATGAAGCAAAGCTACAATCGGAGGGTGATCCCTAGGTCATTCCAAGTAGGCGACTTGATATGGAAGAAAGTGAAGCCGATCGGCGACGTCACCAAGCTGGAGGCCCCATGGGCCGAGCCCTTCAAAGTCGTGGAGAAGCTCCGGTCAGGCGCCTACTACTTGGAGGATAAGGACGGACGACGACTAGAGCGGCCATGGAGCACAAACCATCTCCAACCTTACCGAGCCAGGTGACAGGTGCATCTTGTAATAGTTAATGTCTTTGCACCCCTGTACTTTTTATAGACAAGACAGAAGTAAAAAATAAAAAAAGAATTCAAAGCTCTGTGCCGAGCGACACGACAAATCGTTGAGCGGCTACGTTAAACCCATGTCTCCATCGACGGTCGAGCGGTGACCTTAAACCCACGACTTCATCAAATCGTCGAGCGGCGATGTTAAACCCATGTCTCCATCGACGGCCGAGCGGCGACCTTAAACCCACGACTTCATCAAATCATCAAGTGACAACATTAAACTCATGTCTCCATCGACGGTCGAGCGGCGACTTTAAACCCACGACTTCGTCAAATCGTAGAGCGGTGACGTTAAACCCATGTCCCCATTGATGGCTGAGCTACGACTTTAAACCCACGACTTCGTCAAATCGTTGAACGACGACGTTAAACCCATGTCTCCGTCAACGGTTGAGCAACAACCTTAAACCCATGACTTTGTCAAATCGTCGAGCGAGGGGAGCGGGGTCGACATATTGCTAATCTCCTCTCATGAGGAGCAAATGTAGCTGTCCGTTCGGCTGGACTACAGGGCAACAAACAATGAGGCTGAATACGAGGCGCTCATAGTCAGCCTTCAAGCCGCCTGGCACGCCCGAGCCATCAAGGTCCTCATCCACTCGGACTCTCAATTGGCTGCTCAGCAGCTGGCCAGGATATTCAAGATAAGTAACATGCGACTCAAGCTCTACGCCGAAACCTTTGAAAAACTAAAGGTGAATTTTCGGGAAGTCATCATACAAAAGATCCCCCGATCAGAAAACCAGGCCGCCGACGAGCTAGCCAAATTAGCCAGCTCGTTATGACCTATCGTCATAGCACAGTCGATTGAGCAGGTATCCCTAGTGGCTCATATTGATCGGATAGAGGGGCTTACCTTCCCAAATGACTAGAGGTCGATAGTGACGGAGTTTTTGCAGTCTACCACACCGTCCGATTGGGAGGAGGCTTGCCTGTTGAGGAAAAGGGTTGGTCGATTCACCCTAATCGGGGATCAGCTCTACAAGAAGGTCTTCTTTAGGCCTCTACTTAAATGCGTCAGATCGGAAGACGCCGACTACATACTACGGGAGGTGCATCAAGGATCCGCGGATGACACTCGGGCGACCACTCACTAGCAAGGAAGATCTTGCTGGCCGGATACTTCTGGCTAACCCTCCAAGAGGATGTCGTCCGAACGGTGGCTACCTGTCTGTCTTGCCAGAAATATCATAGCCTCTCACACCGACCGACAGAGGAGATGAAGGCGTCCATAGTCTCTTGCCCCTTCAACCAGTGGGGCATGGGCATTGTTGGGTCATTCCTCATAGCAATAGGTTAGCGGAACTTTCTGCTCGTCGCAGTGGATTATTTCTCCAAGTGAGTCAAAGCCGAGCCGCTAACAAGAATAACCGAACAGATGGTCATGAAGTTCGTCTGGCAGCACATCATCTGCCAGTTCGGCATCCCGGGTCGGCTCATCTCAGATAATGGAAGGTAGTTCATTGGCAAAAGGCTTAGGGAATGGTGCGGAGAATACGACATCCAGCAGGTCTTCACTTCCGTGGCTTATCCACAGAGCAACGAGCAAGTAGAGAGGTCACCAATCGGGAAATCCTCCGAGTCCTGCACGCTCGGCTCAATCATATGGGAGGCAGCTGGGTGGATGAGCTCCCCAGTGTACTGTGGGCACTCCGCACGACTCCTAAGGAAGGGACCGGGGCAACTCCTTTCCACCTAGTGTATGGTGGCGAAGCGATCGTCGCCGTCGAAATTGAAGTCGAATACGATCGGATACAACACTACGGCGAGGACAACGCCAAGCGGAGGCTTTTGGAGCTAGACTTGATGGACAAAGCTCATGTAAAAGTCGCTAGCTGGCTAATGGTATACTGACAGAGGGTGAAACAAAGCGATAATCGGAGGGTGATCCCCAGGTCGTTCCAGGTAGGTGACCAGGATATGGAAGAAAGTGAAGCTGGTCGATGACGTCACCAAGCTGGAGGCTTCATGGGCTGGACCCTTCAAGGTCGTGGAGAAGCTCCGGTCAGACGCCTACTACTTGGAGGATGAGGATGGACGACAACTAGAGCGCCATGGAGCGTGAACCATCTCCAACCTTACCGAGCCGAGTGAGAGGTGCATCTTGTAATAGTTAATGTCTTTGCACCCCTGTACTTTTTGTATACAGGGCAGAAGTAAAAAATAAAAAAAGAATTCAAAGCTCTATGCCGAGTGACACAACAAATCGTCAAGCGGCGATGTTAAACCCATGTCTCCATCGACGGTCGAGCGGTGACCTTAAACCTACGACTTCGTCAAATCGTTGAGCGACGACATTAAACTCTTGTCTCCATCGACGGTCGAGCGGCGACCTTAAACCCACGACTTCGTTAAATCATCGAGCAGCGACTTTAAACCCATGTCTCCATCGACGGTCGAGCGGCGACCTTAAACCCATGACTTCGTCAAATTATTGAGCGGTGACGTTAAACCCATGTCTCCATCGATAGTTGAGCGGCGAGCTTAAACCCATGACCTCATCAAATCGTCGAGCAACGACGTTAAACTCATGTCTCCATCGACGGTCAAGCGGTGACCTTAAACCCACGAATTCGTCAAATCGTTGAGCGGCAACGTTAAACCCATGTCTCCATCGACGGTCGAACGACGACCTTAAATCCATGGCTCCGTCAGATCATCGAGTGACGACGCTAAACACGGGTCTTCATTGAGGGGTGAGCAGTGACGTCAGACCTAGAAGAAGGTATGAACCTTCAGTTCCTTCAAATGGCACTCGTACGGTCAAGTGGCTAGCTATAGAAACATCGTATAGGCAAGCGTCCTCGAAGATAATTTATGTTCGGGGCAACACGCGCAAAAGGTTAAAATGAGTCATACAAGGAGAATTACAAAAAAAAGAAAACTTCCACCGAACAGGCGAACATTCATTGAAAAAAAGTTGGTGCACCACCGAACGGGCAGGTTTACATTCAAAAAAGATAATCTTTTATAGACGGACGCTCAACCTCACTCTAGGTAATCAAAAAAGTCATCAGGCAGCGAGTCATTCAGCTTGCTGCGATTGATGACACTGCCCGTCAGCACATTGGGAAGATGGTCGTTCGCCTCAAGCCTGCTCGATTCGCCTTCCTGATATATCCCTAGGGCCGAGCGGGAGGCCTCTAAAGCATCCTCTGCAGCTTTGAGCTTCCCTTGAAGAGAAGCCTCTTCAGCCGAGCGGCAGATCCGCTCGGCGACCAGAAAGTCTTCTGCTTCCTTGAGCTTTTGGGCTAGATTCCGAGCCTCCTTGTTTTTTAGCTCCAGATCGGCGATGGCTCGGTTCTTCCACGCCGTGGATGACTCGATTTTCTTATCAAAAGTGCTAACCTATATGTTGAGCCGACCCAAAATAACTTCCTGGACAACCATCTTCTGTCGCTCAGCCTCGAGGAGCTTGTTGGCCTTCTCCAGGTCGACCTTCAGTTTGGCGACCTCAGCATTAGGCAACCCTTGGGAGGAGGATGTGCCAATCAAGATTTTGAGCTTCTTTAGCTCATCCTCCACAAAAGCAAGCCATTGGCACATGGTTACGGTTTCCACCTAGTACTGCAGGCGAACGAAAAAAATGTTAACGTCGATCAGAGGTAAATCATCGATAGATAATAAAATACATATCCCGATGGACATTTGCAGGTGGCTATTGCCGAGGGCTCCGGGAGGCATCGTCGCAGCCCGCGCTCTGGTTTCCTCCCAAATGTCGGCGAGCAGCCTGCAGATGAGGATTCCATGCTCGGGAGAGCGAGGCTGGGCGTTCGGCTTAAGGTACTCCTCCGTTGGTAGGTGGAGGATTGCCGTCACGGATCGCCGCCCGCACGGGGCTGACTGGGAAGAGGCCACCGAACTGGAGGATGGGTCCATAGACGCAGGGCAGATACCGGAGCGCAAAACCCTCCGTCGGGTGAGGGCAGGAAGGCGATCGGCTGTACAGCAAGAGTCTCTGGCGGTAGCTCAGCTAGGGACGGCGTCCGATCGGAGGAAGTGACCTCCACCGTTGTCGGGATTGCCGCGGGAGAGGCAATGCCTTCTCGCTCGGCGGCCCTCACAGCCGAGGTAGCGGAGCGGGAGGGCTGGTCCACTCGGCGCCTCTTGCACCTAATGAGGGGCTCGCCATCGCCAGAAGACCCGGAGCCCTTGGTCTGGGCAGCAGGCTACGAATCAGGGGTGGGGAGTAGCTCTCCCGCATCTTTGATACTTGGCGCCCGGTTGACAATGCCCTCGCCCACAGCGGGTGTCTCCTCGCTATCGGCAAACGTGCCTTCGTGAGAGTCGATCGACGTCAAACCTCGGCTCGCCAATTCCTTTGTCGCGGTTGCCTCAACCTCGACATCCTTAAGCTTTGTGAGGCCAGCTACTCGTGCTTGCATCATGACTTCGGCTAAAAAAGATGGAGAAGAAATCAATTAGATTCAAAAGAAAGGATCAGATAATGGCGTACCTAAGCCGCTCGGGAGCTTGGCGCGGATCGAGCTCAGACCGAAGATGTATATGACACCTTCCACCAACAGCTTGTGGATATCATATTTTTGACTAACCAGCATAGAGGTAGCATGCAGGTAGTCCGAGCGGCTCTTGTACTTCTTCAAATTAGGTTGGGGTGGTAGTCCGACCTGCCAGCGCGTCCGAAAGCTAGGTCATTCGAGGAGTCACATAAAGAAGAAGTACTCCTTCTAGTGTTTGTTAGAGGTTGACATTTTGTCAAAAAACACTAGGCCGACCCAAGACTGAAAGAGGAAGGTGCCCAATTCGGACTGCTTGGGATAGTAGAAGTAATGGAAGGCTTGGGTAGGTCAAAGGAATGTCGTGTAGCCGAAATAGCATGACGCCGCCGCACAACAAGCGAAAAGAATTTGGTATAAACTACGGAAGGGGAACGCGGAAGTAATTGCAGACTTTAATGATAAAGGGGTGGATAGGGAAGCGAAGACCATCCACAAACTGGTCTCGGAATAGACATATGGTGTCGGTCGACGGGTCATTGGGCCGATCGAACAAAGAAGCTAGAATGATATCGCGGTCAAAGGGAAGCTCAAAGCATTTTTGAGGCTCTTAGCGTCGCTCGCATCGAACCTGGTCTCTATGGTAGTGTACTATAGACCGGGAGCGGGGTCTGATGGCTGTGAAGAGCTCGCCATGGCCGAAATACGAAGGAAAAAGAATCTGAGGGGAAGAAATGCGAGCAGAAAACACGAAGCAAACACTAGACGTACTGGGAGACAAAAAAATTGAAGATTCAGGAAGAGAGCTTACAGAAGGAGAGAGTCGCCACCGATGAGATGCAGAGGATCGCTGGAGTACAGGTCGCACAAGAATCACCGGCAACTTTCACGGAAGAAGCAGAGTAAGAAGAGAGTCGGCACTGCGGCTTTATAAACTCCGGGCTCGGCCGACCGGAGCCATCCGATCTAGGTCATGAGAATCGGAGCACAGATCTAGTCGTAGAATTTAAACCGCCAGACATCTCATCAGTGCCTGTCGCTTCGGACATGCGGGACTACGACGACGTGTGGCATTTCCCCATTGGTCCGCATTTAATGAACGCCATTAACTGGTGTGGGCGCGTACTCGACCTTAATGGGGGTGATTTGCATGAATTCCCAAGAGTTTCTAGTGACATCAGCATTGATCACACGTGTTTGAAGGCATCGAAGGAGAAAGCTCGAGTACAGACACGCGAATCACCGACTGGCTTCAAGGATCGGTCCAAAGGCCAACTGGCACTCTTCGGCAGACCGACCGGAGGCCACCCAGCATCGCGGCCGATTGACCAATTGGTCTCAAGATTTCTTCTGTCTAGTTAGTCGCACTTGAAGCCTCCTTCGACTAGACTTGAGGGGGAGACATGTGATGTGGTCACGAGGGGTCCACCCAGTGGAGGGTCATTGCCATGATAAAGGTCAAGGGTCAGAGTCAGGACGGTAAACACCCCTATACTACTATTGGCCGGTCGAGCGACCCACTCACTCGACCAAGATAGAGAAGGTCCGACCCAACATCTTCATAGCTCGGTCACATACCGAGCTTCTGACGCTCAAAAAAGTGTCTAGGGAAAACACGCTGAGTGGCCAACCCTGCTCGGATGTACCTCGGAACTAGCCCAGCGGAGCCACGACCGAGCATATTACATTCAAAGCAGAGCTCGGACAGTGGGCAGTTGGCCGAGCGGCCATCCTGTTCGACCTGAGAAAGATAGTATGCGGACGACTGATGGTTGGCTCAACGACTTACTCGGTCAGCCCAGTAACAGACAAGAGGAGGATCTGTGATATCCTTCTGGGAGCCAGTGCCACCGACAGACGGTATGGTCAGGCAGTGGATCGTACGATGGAAGCTTCCACTATCATATCAAAGATATGCTCAGATCGTTAAGGTATGGTATCAGAAACACTTTCCTAACATGTCTTTTTAGGAGAAACTTTGAAAAGAGTGCATGCCTCAAGGAGCATGCACGCGCGCCCCCGGAGCCCTATATAAGGGGCCCCAAGCTTCAACGGAGGTATGCATAAATTTTACTATAGTCACACTGTTACTCTGTTACTCCGCTTCCTTGCTTACACATCACCGGAAACTGACTTAAGCGTCGGAGGGTCATCATCGGGGAACTCCTCCCTGGCTCGGCACTGACGCTGCTGTGGTTGCAGGTTCCTCTAGCGCGGAGTCCACACACGGTCAACAGGAGCGCTACGTCCCCAGCACCCATCGTCTCGACTCTCGGACAAGATCAACTATGGTTGCATACTTTTCTCTAAATATTAATTGGTGATGGGACATTATCGTATTTCCACCGTATCTGTATAAACATACTGGTCTACGTGTTATAACAATTCACGTGTCATACCACTTATGGCGCTAGTCCACGAGATATGAGATCGATTGGGCCAAATTAAAGGGCCTAACCTCAAATCGAAGAGCCTGGAAGGAGTGAGTCAGGAGTCCAGTAGGTGGGGTCGAGCAGAGCATTGGATTGGTCGGGCTGAATGGAGCTGAGCAAAGTGTTGGGTCGGCAAGGCCGAATGGAGCTGAGCAAGGTGTTAGCCTGTTGGATAGGCAGAGCTAGCTGAGCAGAATAATGAGTTGGGAGAGCTGAGTTCAAAAAGTCAAGTAGATTGAACTGAAGGCGTATAGGAGAGTTAAGTCCCTGTAATCGGGATAGACTGAGCTGAATGTCGAGTGCTGAATCAGCTCAGGAGTGGCAGGTTGGACAATGAATCCTCTCACATTGGGCAACCTGAACGAGATTGATATGCTCAACTCCCTTGGACTTCTACTTAGACAGGACTATTGACCATCTCAGTACATTATAACTTCCCATTCGTCCCCGTATCAGATTACATGTCAAAATTCAATAAGAAAGAAGAAGAAAATAAAATGTCGAAATTCAAGGCAGAAAACTTGATGAATGATAGAGAGGGATAAACAAGATGATAGAAGAAGAAACAAGTGTTCCCTTCTTCCCATGCAAGTGGATCTAGCAATTCTCATCTGTCATTATCAATATCTTCTGTGGTGCTACATTATCTGTTTCACTTTGATATCCATAATCTGGAGAGAGACTGTATTATCATGCTGATTGAGCTGTACACCTTTAATTCACTGGACAGTCGTCAGACAAGCTGAAATCGTAGGTGGAATCCCCAGTGAAAGGAGGACATGGATCAACACTTTCACAGTAGCTCACATTGACATCGATCTCTTTTTGTCAACTATTTTGCTTTCACCGTCATTGTAATCAATCAAATATTTAAAATAGATTTGGATGTGTACTCATGCGGTGATGACGAGAAATCCTATTAAAGATAGATTAAAGTAAAAAAATCAGTTAACGTGAAAGCTAAGATTAAAATAGTCAAAGGTCCCAGTTGATTGATCGATCGAGCAGGATTATCGAACGAACAAGAAGCTCAAGCGGTCAGGCAAGGATGCCGAACAGCTCGCCTAGTGATGATAGATAGAGTCGAGAGGCAATTGACAATCCACGACGTGATAGTTTCGTCGACTAGACGACACTACTGGTCGGACGGAGGTAAGCAATGACAATCAGGAAGCAAAGAAGGAGACGAGCCAGCAGATCCGAGGGACACGACCGAGCCAGGGTGCCCTGGTTGAGCGGACACCAATCGACCTACAACGGGTCCCGCTTAAGTATCTTGTCGTATCCTTTTAGAGGTTTGCGTCACTAACAAAGGAGCATGTTCCCAAACAAATGGTACTTTGGAAGCTTCTACTTTGTCACATCAGAGATATACATGCTCGTGTCAGGGACACTTTTTGACTTATCTTTTCATAGGACACTTGGAAAAATGTGCGCACGCTTTGAGATGTTTGCACAGACACTACAGTGACTTCTATAAAAGAAAGGTTCACATCTACAGTGTTGGGACCGATTATGTAGCTAGAGGGGGGGGTGAATAGCTCGGTGTGCTCGTCTTGCTCTTCGTTGCTTGTTTCTTTAAGATATGCAGCGGAAAATACAAAGAAACAAAATACACAACGCTAACAAGGGGACTTACTTTGTATCCACCTCACAAGATGTGACTAATCCAAGGATCCACACACTCACGCACCCTCCACTATGAAAACACTCCTTTTCGGTAACTACCGAAGGTAGAGAAGCCCTACAATACTCTCAGTACAAGAAGAAGACAAGGGGAAAATAAATACAAGAGTTCTTACAGGTTTGATAGCTGAAAACCCTAATCCTAGTTTCTCCTTCTTACTTTTGATCCGCCTCTTGACTTGGAAAACTTCCAAGAACCTTCAAGAGCTGGCGATCTAAACTTCAAAGAGATGTTGTGGAGTTGCTGGTGAAGATCGGAGCTGAACAGTGTAAGCGCTGGCGAAGAAGGAGCTCGACAACGGCTTTAATCGACGCCAACGGTCGGATCCCGATCGATTGGATTACTCCCAATCGATCGGGGAGGCTTTTGATCGATCGGCTGATCGATCCAGAGCGCCTCTGTGCTCTCGGGAATTGCCTGGATCGATCGGCTGATTGATCCAATGCTTATCGCGCAAAATCGCGACTCCCAATCGATCCACTGATCGATTGGGGCTCTGGATCGATCGATCGATCGATCCAGCGCTGTTCTGTGTGATCGCGCACTTGTCCCAATCGATCCACTGATCGATTGGGAGGAGGCTTGTCGCGAAGACTCACCCGATCGATCAGCCGATCGATTGGGCATGAGCCAATCGATCGGCCGATCAATCCAGCTCATGATTTCTCCCTAAAATCAAGTCTAAAGCCTCCTAAACTAACATCTGGTCAACCATGACCTGTTGGTTTATCGTGCCTAGCATCCGGTCACCCTTGACCTGCTAGAACACCCTCACCAAGTGTCCGGTCAATCCCTTTGACCCACATGGACTTTTCTCCTCGTGTCAAGTATATGGTCAATCTCTTTGATCTACTTGGACTTTCCTCCTCGTGCCAAGTATCCGGTCATTCCCTTTGACCTACTTGGGCTTTCCAACACCAGATGTCCGATCAACCTTGATCCATCTGGATTTCCTTGTGCCTGGCTTCACTCACTAGGACTTCCAACTGCCTAACTTCACTCTCTAGGTCTTTCACATGGCTTCACTCACCAGGATTTCTAACTGCCTAGCTTCACTCACTAGGTCTTTCACCTGACTTCACTCACCAGGATTTCCTTCTGCCTAGCTTCACTCACTAGGACTTCCAACTGCCTAGCTTAACTCACTAGGACTTCCAACTGCCTGGCTTCACTCACCAGGACTTTCCCATCAAGTATCCAGTCAACCTTGACCTACTTGACTCTCCTTCACACATGAACAATTGCACCTGCAATCTTCATGTATTGTCAAACATCGAAACCACAACATCAAGACTCGAGCTTGACTCAATTCAAGCTCAGTCAACCTGGTCAACCTTGACTTGGGGAATATTGCACCAACATACAGGAGGAGGTATACGCAACTTCTTCATTCTACACTTTCTATGCTACAGTATTTCCATTGTTCTTTACATCACCACCGGAGACTGACTTGAGCATCGGAGGACTAACACCGGGAATCCCTTTTCGGCCCGACACTGACGCTTTTGTGTTGCAGGACTACGTTGAGTCTTCGCTTCATCAACCTTCAAGGCACATCCCCAACTTGCCATCTTCTTCATTTGGGGACAGTATTATATTTGGCATCATCTGTGGAAACTCTATCTGAATCTGAAACGTGAAGATGGAGGACACTAGCCTACTTACGGCGGTAACACTAACGCAAGAAAACTTGGAGTTATTGATACACGTCTGAACTGCAAAGATGGTGGAGTAGTAGCAGACAACAGTCGATTGCCAAACGGCCGACAACACAACATCGGTGACCGGCCAACATGTTGAACCCAGAGCTCGAGCGGAAGACCCGGTTGGCCGAAAGTCGGGCAACAGGCCAACCGGGGTCTTTCAAGACACGTCGAACTTGCCAATCCCTTACCACCGCACGTTATTCCGTGAGCCATCAAAAGAACAAGGCTAAGTAAAAAAGTTGCAAAGTTCCTCTTCTAAGGATACTGTTAGAGTGTATACTAAAAGCCTACCTTTTGTAAACATTTATTTTGAAATAAAGAATCACATTGGTCAAAAATGTCTACATTTATATGCTAAGTGTAGTTGTTCAATTAATTTATATTGTAGATAATATGGTGTGTGGTGTCACACACAGAAGATCATGTTATCAGTTCTTTATAAATTATAAACAGTAGCTCACGACTAAGATGGAAAGGAACAAATCATTAGAATAGTTGTAGTATAATTAGGTATTAGTTTATCTTGACTAATATATTACACTAGTACACTCTAAGTGTATTGAGTAGGACCATTTAATGTAAGTTCTTTTTATACTGACTTAATAAAAGAACAAGACCTTAGTTATTATTGAAGTGTGTGCTTTTAATCCTAATATAATAACAAACATATATATTTAGTATTTATTTCTTTAACTTATCAAAGGGTGAGATTTAGCTCGATAAATCAAAATGTCCGATAAGTTGGGAAATGATATTACTTATAGTATGTGTTGTTGATTAAAGAAGGAAACTGTGTCCAAGTAATCTAGGTTGATAATGCCCCCAAGAGGAGCTTATAAGGATTGTCATGTTAAACTATGCAGGTGGATTTAGTCCGACATGATGATAAAGTTGAGTGTTACTACTCTTGGACTAAGATATTAATTAAAGCGAGTTGTCAGTAACTCAATTAAATTAATGGACATTCGATATCTTAAACACAGGGAGACTAACACACTTATGATAAGAAGGAGCCCATAATATTATTTGGGATTGGTGCGGTAGTGCAATAATAGCTCTCTAGTGGAATGAGTTATTATTGATGAACTTGAGTTGTGTGTTCGGGGTGAACACGGGATACTCGAGCTCATCGGGAGGTTAAAACCAATTTCTCCTCTAGGTTCATGTTGTAGCCTCAATAAGGCCTCAAATCTACTTATAAAAAACTCATCTTGGTGTCCAAGAAGGGGGCCGGCCATGGCTTGGTGACCAAGCCATAGGGTCGGTCACTTCCTCCTCAAAGGGGTCGGCCTTTTGCTTGGTGCCCAAGCAAGAAGGGGTCGGCCACCTTAATTCAAACTATGAGGGGGTGTTTTGAATTTTTAAAATTTTCTCTTTGTAGATAACTACAAGTTTTAAAAGAGAGATTTTAAATTTATAAAAACTTTCTTTATTTGAATTAGGCTGCATGATTTAAAAGAAAATTTTAAAACTTTCCTTTTTTAACCATCCACATGGATTTTAAAAAGAGAGTTTTAGTTCTAAAATTTTCCTTTTATTTGTAACCATGTTAAAAAAGGAAATTTTAAATGAGAAGTTTTAAATCTTAAAACTTGGTTTAAAATTTTCCTTTTTTAAAATCCACATTAGGAATTTAAAACAGAGCTTGTAAAATTTTATAAGAGCTTTCCTTCTTTACTTATAAAATTTTTACAAGATTATTTTTTCTTCTTTTAAGGGCCGACCACCCTTGCTTGGTGCCCAAGCAAGGGGCCGACCAATCATCCATTCAATCAAGATGAGAAAAAAGGAATTAAAAAGGAGGAAAGGAAAAACAAGAGGAAGATTTTAATTTTTGTAAAAATCATTCCTTATTTGCCTTGGGCAAGTATTATAAAAGAAGGGGAGGAGAGGCCTCATGAGAGATCAATTCTTATTCTCTTGCTTGTGCTCCCTCTTGTGGTCGACCCTCTCCCCTTGCCTTTCCCCTTGCTCTCTTTTATTTCTTTGTGGTGGTGGTGGCCAGATTTTAGAGAAGGATGAAGGAGCTTTTGGGTGGTGTTCATCTTGGAGGATCGTCGCCCACACGACGTCCAATATGAGGCGAGGAATACGACAGAAGATCTCGAGGTTATTAGCATATAAAGAAAAGGTATAACTAGTAATTGCTTTCCGCATCATACTAGTTTTTCTTTGTATAAATTCCAAACACAAGAGACATATAATTCTAGAGTTTCGAATTTGTGATTCGAGTTTGTGTTTTTTTTTTTTTTTTCAAATTTGTGATTTTGTTCTTTTTGGTTAAACCCAGCGTTATATAAGGAAATTAAATATTAGTTTTCCTTAAAAGCTTTTGTCTATACGGTGGTGGATGATCTCATACTCAAGAAGGACTAGTGCCTCGCCATGCAGTCCTGGAAGCTAATTTTAGAAATTAATATTTAATTAAATTTAAAACATAGGTGGATTTGGATCAATAATATTAAGCATCGTTTGCGATCCAAATTTAAATCATTAAGAACAGATAAATTAAATTTGGAATCAATAATATTAAATTTCGTTTGCGATTCCTAATTTAATTTCTAAAAAATATAATAGATTATTTAGAAAATGTTTGACACTTGTACAAAATTTTTGTACAGTGGAACCGGTATGATCTTCCTAGGACCAACTAACAAATACATCCGTCCGGGATGGACGGAAAGGAAAAACACCATGGCTCGGCGTTCTACTTCGCCATCCCTCGTCCGACGACTCTGGCCCGCTCATGGACCGTCTTCCTTCTGGACCAGGCAAGACTGAACTAAGCACACTTCTTCATTTCAATGCTACAGATAATCAAGAAATTAGCTTATAGTAAACTTTGCTCGTGTTGCTTCTATGACTGAGCTTGTTCTATGTGAATCAGAGTTCATGTACTACATCGATTCTGTGCGCTCGCAGCTGATGACATACATAATCCTTGCCGCCGGAACAGTGTCGACGGAAATACTATATTGGGCATACAAGGGCGACGTGAATGTTACATGGAGTGAAGCTTGCAGTGTCTTCGACACCTTCTGCCGACGAGCCACCACCTCAGTCGGGATCACCTTCGGCTCGGCGGTTTGCTATGTGCTGCTCTCCCTTGTCTCGTCCTACCGCCTTTTCAGCACCTTTGCAGCCCCCGTCCCCTTCCTGAGCAGCAAGAGCCAGGAGATAGCAGCCTTCCCTAGCTGAACACCGCCATTAAGCTTTCCCCTGCTTATCTATATAGTCTGTGTTATGCCGTTCACTGTTGCAGAAGTGCAGTACTTAATGTGTGTCGAGTTTAATCTATGCAGTGCTCTCTGAAGGATTATGATTATATTCGCTTGAGTTTAATCTAAATGATGAGGAGTTGATTTGGAAAATGATTTTGTATGAATGATCAATGTAATATGTCATTTGAATGTCCAGTGGCCCTTCTTTTCATTCTTCATTCAAGTGCAGCATTTGCCCAGCTATCTATCCCCTTTTTAGATGGATTATGTTCCTGCTTGAGGAACTAGCCACCGCCAAGCTATTTTTGATATTGACGAAGTCACCAATCACTAGGAGGAGGAATGGATCGTCAAGGATGCTCGTCAGTTCTGAGAGGGAGAGAAACAAAGAGAAGGAAGGAGGGTTAGAAGGGAGATGTCCCGGTTCAGTCATTCTGATACTCAAATTAATCTTCGGCGAAGAAATGTAGAAGATGAATATGTGTATGTATGTTCATGTACACGTACCTCTGTCCATCAAAGTGAACAGTATTTATATTACTATCGTTGCATACTTTTCTCTAAATATTAATTGGTGATGGGACATTGTCATATCTCCAATATGTATACACATATTGATCTACGTGTTATATCAATTCACATGTTACATCACTTATAGTGCTAGTCCTTGGATATGAGATTAATTGGGTCAAATTAAAGGGCCTAACCTCAAATCGAAGAATCTGAAAGGAGTGAGTCAGGAGTCCAATAGGCGGGGCTGAGCAGAGCATTGGATCGGCTGGGTCGAATGGAGCTGAGTAAGGCATTGGGTCGGTAAGGTCGAATGGAGCTGAGCAAGGCGTTAGCCTATTGGATAGGCAGAGTTGGCTGAGCAGAGTAATGAGTTGGGGGAGCTGAGTGTAAGTACTCCGTAGTAGTTTTGATGTGATCAACTAAGTTAGTTTAGGTTTTGTTATGTTTTGATGTTCTGTGTCTAAGTGTGCAAGAACTTAGGAGCACATAAGGTCGAGCGAAAGACGCAGTTATTGAGAAGGACGACATGGGAGAGAGTCAACAGACTTGGTGTGTCCGAGGGACGAGATGCTGCAGAAGAGTACGCTGGCGGATAAGAAAGACATGCGCAACATTTTCGAGAGATGAGAAGCCGGAGCGAAAGGTTATTCGAGAAGACCGGAAGATGGGTTCGGGTGAGCCCTATTCCGAATGACCGAAATCATCTAAGCGAGTGGATCCGGAGCTAAAGACCCATACCCAAACGAGCAGAACCGGATCGGAAGACACAAACCAAAAAGTCAATAGGATGCTGACTTTTTGGGTCCAGTCGCCCGGAACCCTTCCGGATGCTCGGACTAGAAATTCTATCATATCGCAATGTGACGCGATCTATTGCGACGAGAATAAAATTCTATCCACGTCCAGACACTTGGAACCCTTCTAGGCGTCCCTATTAGAACTATAAATACAACCCTGGTTCAAAAAACTAAACAACAACACTTGTAATCAATTTTTTTTCTGTTTAGCTTTGTAATTGAGTGTTTCAACTACTGTAAAAGACTTCTCCATTTGAAAGAGACTTTTTAGTGAGTTTTACTTGTCTTGGATTAACAATAACTTAGATTGTAACCAAGTAAACGATCTACCTCTTTTTTCCTTTAATTAAATTTTTTTTATGCAAGTATTTCTTAATTTAGTTTGAAAAGATGAAAAATATTTTATTTTTATTCCAGGTTATTCACTCTCCTCTAATCGACCGTCAAGAGGACCAACATTGAGTTCAAAAGGTCAGGTAGATTAAATTGAAGGCGTCTAGGGGAGTTGAGCCCTTGGAATCGGGATAGATTGAGCTGAATGTCGGAGTGTTGAATCAGCAAGGGGTGACAAGTCAGACGATGAGCCTCTCACCTCAGGCAACCCGAACGGGAGTGATATGATCTGACTCCCTTTAACTTCTATTTAGACAGGACTAATGGCCATCTCGGTACATATGGAACTCCCAATTAATCCCCGTATCAGATTACATGTCAAAATTCAATAAGAAAGAAGAAGAAAACAAGATGTCGAAATTCAAGGCCTAAAACTTGATGAATGATAGATAGGAATAAACAAGATAGAAGAATAAGAAAAAAAAGTGTCCCTACTTTCAATGCAAGTGAATCTGCCATTACGTACTGTGGTGCTACATTATCAGTTTCACTTTGATATCCATAATCTCAGGAGAGAGAGACTGGATTATCATGTTGATCGAGATGTATACCTTTAATTCACTGAGCAGCCGTCAGACAGGCTGAAATCGTAGGTGGAATCCCCAGTGAAAGGAGGACATGGATCAACAGTTCTACAGTAGCACATATTAATATCGATCTCTTTTTGTCAACTATTTTGCTTTCAAGGTCATTGTAATCAATCAAATACGATAATTTATCAAAAAGATGCACATGAAAATCTAAATTTATCAAACGATATACACTATTTTGATATTTATCAAAGAACGTATTTTTTTAAAAGCATTTCCTATTTTATCCTCCTGATAATTTGACTTTTTCTACTATTTTTTTTTTTCACTATATTTCTCTCTCTTCTCTGTCGGCAGAAGATAGAAATAACATTAGTCAATTTTTAATCACATTTTAATACATTTGAAGAAGCCAAAATAAATAATGGACACCATATTTGGACTCCTTGCAATTTTAGAAATTCACAGGAACTGAAATGGGTACAATCGGAACTTTCTAGGTCGATCAGTGAGTTTCGGTCAAAACCCACTGATAGACCTAGAGAGCTCCGATTGCACTCATTTCAGTTTCTATGAATTTCTAAAATTGCAAGGAGTTCAAATATGATGTACATTATTTATTTTGACCTTTTGTAGATGTTAACAAACAAAATCAAAGAATCGACATAAAAACCCACGTTGGGCCTGATATGGAATCATATCAGGACCAACGTGGGCCTGATATCATTCCATATCAGGCCCACGTTGGGCCTGATTTGAGTCCATATCAGGTCCAATGTGATTTTTTTACCGATTCTTTGATTTTGCTTGTTAACAACTATAAAAAGCCAAAATAAATAATAGACACCATATTTGAACTCCTTGCAATTTTAGAAATCCATAGAAACTGAAATGGGTGCAATCAGAGCTCTCTAGGTCCATTAGTGGGTTTTGACCGAAACCCACTTATCGATCTAGAAAGCTCCTATTGCACCCATTTCAGTTTCTATGAATTTCTAAAATTACAAGGAGTGGAAATATGGTGTCCATTATTATTTTTGGCATTTCTAGTAGTAGACCAGAGGTTTTGAAAAATCTTAAATCTCTTTTTTTTTTTTTGTTGTTACTAGGCTTGATATCTCCCATATCAGGCCCACATTGGGCCTGATATGAAGAGATATTAGGCCTAACGTGGGTATGATATCTCTTCATATCAGGCCTAAACAAAAAAAAAAAGGAAAAAAAAGAAAGATTTAGGGTTTTTCAAAATCTCTGGTCCACCACTAGGAATGCCAAAAATAATAATGGACACCATATTTGGACTCCTTGCAATTTTAGAAATCCACAGGAACAGAAATGAGTGCAATCGGAGCTTTCTAGGTCAATCAGTGGGTTTCGGTCAAAACCCACTGATGGACCTAGAGAGCTCCGATTGCACCCATTTCAGTTTCTATGGATTTCTAAAATTGCAAGGAGTTCAAAAATGGTGTCCATTATTTATTTTGACTTTTTATAGATGTTAACAAGTAAAATCAAATAATCGGCATAAAAGCCCACGTTGGGCCTGATATCATTCCAAATCAGGCCTACGTTGGGCCTGATTTGAGTCCATATCAGGCCCAATGTGGGCTTTTTTACCGATTCTTTGATTTTACTTGTTAACATGTATAAAAAGTCAAAATAAATAATGGACACCATATTTAAACTCCTTGCAATTTTAGAAATCCATAGAAACTGAAATGGGTGCAATCGGAGCTCTCTAGGTCCATCAGTGGGTTTTGACCGAAACTCACTTATCGACCTAGAAAGCTCCGATTGCACCCATTTCAGTTTCTATGAATTTCTAAAATTACAAAGAGTTAAAATATGGTGTCCATTATTATTTTTGGCACTCCTAGTGGTGGACCAGTGGTTTTGAAAACCCTAAATCTCTCTTTATTTCTTTTTTTTTATTTTTTTATTTTTTGTTGTTACTAGGTCTGATATCTCCCATATCAGGCCCACATTAGGCCTGATATGGGAGATATCAGGCCCACATTGTGCCTGCTATGAAGAGATATCAGGCCCAACGTGGGCATGATATCTCTTCATATCAGGCCTAAACAAAAAAAAAAGGAAAAAAAAAAGAAAGAGAGATTTAGGGTTTTTCAAAACCTCTGGTCCACCACTAGGAGTGCCAAAAATAATAATAGACACCATATTTTCACTCCTTGTAATTTTAGAAATTCATAGAAACTGAAATATGTGCAATCGGAGCTTTCTAGATCGATAAGTGGGTTTCGGTCAAACCCCACTGATGGACCTAGAGAGCTCCGATTGCACCCATTTCAATTTCTATGGATTTCTAAAATTACAAGGAGTTCAAATATGGTGTACATTATTTATTTTGACTCTTTATAGATATTAACAAGCAAAATCAAAGAATCAACATAAAAGCCCACGTTGGGCCTGATATGGAATTATATCAGGCCCAATGTGAGCCTGATATGGAATGATATCAGGCCCCACGTTGGGCCTGATATGGAATGATATCAGGCTCACGGTGGGCCTGATATAATTCCATATCAGGCCCAACGTGGGCTTTTATGTTGATTCTTTGATTTTGCTTGTTAATATCTATAAAAAGCCAAAATAAATAATGTACACCATATTTGAACTCCTTGCAATTTTAGAAATCCATAGAAACTGAAATGAGTGCAATCGGAGCTCTCTAGGTCCATCAGTGGGTTTTGACCGAAACCCACTGATCGACCTAGAAATCTCTGATTACACCCATTTCAGTTCCTGTGGATTTCTAAAATTGCAAGGAGTCCAAATATGGTGTCCATTATTTATTTTGGCTTCTTCAAATGTATTAAAATGTTATTAAAAATTGACTAATGTTATTCCTATCTTCTGCCGACAGAGAAGAGAGAGAAATATAGTGAAGAAAAGAAAAACAGTAGAAAAAGTCAAATTATCAGGAGGGTAAAATAGGAAATGCTTTTAAAAAAGTGCGCTCTTTGGTAAATACTAAAGTAGTGTACGTCTTTTGGTAAATTTAGATTTCCACGTGCGCCCTTTGGTAAATTGCCGAATCAAATATTTAAAATAGATTTAGATGTGTACCGATACGGTGATGAAAAATGATCCCATTAAAAATAGATCAAGTAAAAAAAGTTGATTGATATGGAGGTTAAGGTTAAAATAGTTAAAGATCTCAGTCGGTCGATCAGTCGGGCAGGACGATCAGACGAACGAGAAGCCTGAGTGGCCAGGCAAGGATGCCAAATGGCTCACCTAATGATGGCAGATGGAGTCGAGAGGTAATTGACAATCCACGACGTGCTAGTCTCGCTGACTGAATGACATGGTTGGTCGGACGAAGGTAACCAGTGACAGTCAAGAAGCAAAGAAGGAGATGAGCCAGGAGATCTGAGGGACACGACCGAGCGAGGTGCTCCGGCCTAGTAGACACTGATCGGCCTATAGCGGACCCCACCTAAGTATCTCATCGTATCCTTTTGAAGGTTTGCGTCACTAACAAAGGAGCATCTTCCGTAGATAAATGGTACTTTGGAAACTTCTAGCATGTCACATCATAGATATGCAAACTCACTTAAGGAAAAGTGCTTGTCTTTTCATACGACACTTAGAAAATGCACACACGCTTTGAAATACGTGCACAGACACTACCGTGGCGTTAGTTCTCATCTACAGGAGGAGGTATGCGCAACTTCATCATTCTACATTTTCTTCGCTACAACATTTCCACTGTTCTTTACATCGCTGGAGAATGACTTGAGCGTCGGAGGACTAACGCCGGAAACCCCTTTTTGGCCCGGCACTAACGCTTTTGTGTTGCAGGACTACATGGAGCCTTCGCTTCGTCAACCTTCAAGCCACATCCCCAGCTTGTCATCTTCTCTATTTTGGAACAGGATCATATTTGACGTCATCTGTGACAACTCTACCTGAATCTAAAACGTGAAGATGGAGGGTGTTGGACAATTTATGGCGGTAACACTAACGCAAGAAGACTTGGAGTTGTTGATACAAGCCTGAGCTGCGAAGATGATGGAGCAGCAGCAGACAACAGCCGATTGCCGAGCGGTCGACCGCACAACATCGGTGACTGGCCAACATGCTGAACCTAGAGCCCGAGTGGAAGACCAGGCAGGCCGAAAGTGGGGCAATAGGCCGACCGACGTCTTCCGGGATGCGCCGAACTCACCGATCCCTTACCACCGTGCGTTGTTCCGCCCGCCATCAAAAGAACAAGGCCACGTAGAAAAGTCGCAAAGTTCCTCTTCTGAGGACACGTCCGCCTGGGATAGACGGAAAGGAAAAGCACCATGGCTCGATGACTCTCTCTAGTAGATCAATAAGCAGTTTTCCCTGGAGATCCTAGACGACTAACTACCAAGGCATTACTGACCACTGACGATCGGGAAATACACGGGGGCAATTGATCCCGACGATCATTTGATCAAATTTGATAACATGGCCACACTCCACCAGTTATCGATGGAGTCAAATGCTAAGTATTCCTCACCACTCTCTGGATCAACACAGAAATGGTTCAAGCGGTTGTCGATTGGATCCATATCTAGTTTTAAGGACTTTCAATCGACATTCCTTCAGCACTTTGTGAGCAACCGTCGCTATCAGAAGACTAATGTCAACCTGTTCATAGTCAAACAAGGGTCCAAGGAAGTATTGTGGGCCTACATTAAGAGATTTAACCAAGTGGTTATGGAAGTTCCATCAGCCACTCCGGAGATGTTAATATGTTCTTTCTCCCAAGGATTTGTAGAGGACGAGTTCTTTTGGTCACTCATCCGAAAGCCTTCGAAAGACTTCAATCACTTCCTTGGGTGGGCTACCGAATATATCAATGTTGAAAAGGCCTAGGCAGCTCGGAAGAAGGAAGTGATCCTGAGCCCTCCGCTGTCCCGGAGCACTGAATGGCACATACACAGCAACCACCAAAGGGGCTCCAAGCGGGAACAACACAGCAACACCAAGAGCCATGGACCCATGTAGTTCAACATGTGGAGGCTGAGAAGGTGAGGCCCACCGAGTCCTAATCGTGGACCCCGCTAGCTATAGCTATCATCGCTCACCATCCCATACACCAAAGTTTGCTACAGTATCAAACTGAAGCCTCACAAAGATTCCACCATTGATCCCCCTATCCTGACGAACATTGACAATGTCGATCGGGAGGGCAGTGTGAAGAGAGGAGGAGGGCAGCCGAAGAGCATCGACACCAGCCCCAGCACAAAGATCATGAAAGGTCTGTCAGAGCATCGGCCGAGCGAGAACGCCCATTGGCTCAGGAGGAGGAGAATCACAGCAACGACGCTTGGGACGACATAGGAATGATCGCAGGAGACCCGACCGATGGTGACTCTAATTGGACGGAAGTCGCACACCAAGTGATTAGAAATTCACGCCATCAAATGCAGCATGGAAAAAGAAGAAGGACCATAGATCAGTTCGGTCTTCAAGACTTAGAGGGAGTGGAAGTCCCTCATGATGACACATTGATCATCCGAGCGGTAATAGCTAAGTATAATATTCACCAAACTTTTATTGATACTGGCAGATTGGTGAACATTATATTTATGAAGGCGTTTGATCAACTGCAAATCTACCGGAGCGAGTTGCAGCCCATGACGATTCCCTTACACGAGTTCACCGGCAATGAGGTATTTGCTGATCGGCCAGGCTCGGCTGGCCATTTTTCTCGGAGACGAGCCACTCAAGAGGATGAGGATGACAAACTTCATCATGGTGGACACCCCGCCTACCTACAATGTTATTTTGGGTCGATCGATGTTGAACCAGTTTCGAGCGGTCATGTCCACATTCTGCCAGAAGATCAAGTTTCCCGTGGATAACTTGGTCAGAGAGGTTTGTTGGACCCCGTGGGTATTTTGATGTGATCAACCAAGTTAGTTAGGTAATGTTTTGTTATTTGATCCCTGTGTCTAAGTGTGCAGGAACTTAGGAGTGCAGGAAGTCAAGCGGAAGACGCAGCTAGCGAGAAGGACGGCACGGGAAGGGAGCCGACGGGCTCGGTGCGTCTGAAGGACGAGAGAGCTGCGGAAGAACGTGCATAGCGTTTGAGGGATGAGAAGCCGGGATGGAAGCCTGCTCAAGGAAAAGGTCGAGAATTGGGTTCGGGTGAGCCCTATTCTGGTTGGCCGTAATCACCCAATCAATCGGAGCTTCGGAAGATGAAAAGGAGCTGAAGAAGCTAGCTGGAGGCGCCTTCAACTAAGTGTTGAAGGCGCCTGCGCTGCTTGCAGGCTTGGAGGCGCCTCCATCACCTTGAAGGCGCCTCAGACAGTCCGAGGCACCTCCAAGACTGTTTGAGGGGCCTCGGACCCAGCCAAAGTGGTCGTCTGCAATCGGATAGAGTTTTATCCGGTCAAACCATTGGAGATGCCTTGAACCCTTTTGGAGGCGCCTTCAACACTCGAGATAAACTTTCCAGGAGCTATATAAAGGCCCCTGGAGCTAAGAAATAATCATTCAACTTTGTATTAAGTTCCTAGCAACCTCTGAGCAGTCTAAGTGTGTAAAGAAGGCTTCTCCGCCTACAGTAAAAGAGATATTCTAGTAGAGTTGTTCGACCGCCTTGGATTAACAACCATCTTAGTTGTAACCAAGTCAAAATTCTGTCTCGTCTTTTATTTCTGCTCTTTATTTTATTAGTGTTGCATTTTTTAGTTGAAAGTCTTGAGGAGGGTATATTTTATTTTTCAGGCAATTCACCCCCTCTTGCCGGCCCCGCTGCACCAACAATTGGTATTAGAGCACCACCGCCTCAGAAGGACTAACCGCCAACTGAAGCACAAAGATCAAGACGATGGTCGGAGCGAACATTCTTCCCCCAAAATTTGACGGAGACTTCGCTACATGGAAGCGAAAAATGGAGGTATTTTTCAAGACTGAATTCGATATCCTTTTAATAATGAAATATGGATATACAGCGCCAAAAGACAAAGAAGAATACAACTGGACGAAGAAGGAGTAGACCAATTTTGTGGCCAATGGAAAGGCGAAATTTCACCTGCTCAGTGTTCTGCCACCCCAGGAGGTAAGTCGGATCGGAAGCTACGACTCTGCCAAAGACCTCTGGGATAAATTCCTGGAGCTCCACAAAGGCACCTCAGAAGCGAAGCTAGCGAAGCGTGACATCCTCCGGACACAGCTGACGAATCTCCGGATGAACAACGGCGAGAAGGTAGTGCAACTCTAAGCGAGAATCAAGGAGCTGATAACGTAACTGACAAATCTTGGTGAATCGGTAACAAATCGAGATTCCATTCGGTATGCGCTCAACGCCTTCCCAAGAACTCCAGAGTGGGCGTCATTAGTAAATGCTTACTACATCTCTAAGGACTTTGAGGTAAGTAGTTTAGAAAGTTTATTTTCTACTTTCAAACTTCACGAGTCTCGACTTGCAGAGCCTAAACAAGTAGAGAAGTCGAACCTCAACATTGCCCTACAAGCCAAAAAGGACGATCCCGACTCCGAAGCGTCGATCGACGAAACCGAAGCGGCGCTACTGGTAAGACGTTTCAATAAATTTCTTAAAACTAATAAATTTCGATCACAATCAAGGAAGAATCAACACAACAAAAGGATGGTTCGATGCTACAACTACAACGAGGAAGGACACATCAAGGAGGACTGCCCCAAATTAAAGAAAAAGGAAAAGTCTCGAAGACCGATGCCCTCTAAATGCAAGAGTTTGAAGGATACATAGGATGAATCTTCATCCTCCGAATCAGAAGTTGAAGCCTTCTCGGGAGTAGCACTGATGGCCAACCATCTTTTTGAAGAAACTAACTCGGAGATGAGCATAGATGAAGGGGGAGGATCATCAGAAGAAGAAGAAAGCTACGACGAAGGGGGAGCATCACCAAATGAGGTAAGTAAGGTACGTGCTCTAACCCCTACTCAGTCTTTTAAATTTATGAAAGTGCTTACAAAAGATCTAGCGAAATTAGAAAAAAAAATATTGAATTGAAATTACAAGTAGCAAAAGCATGCCCACTAGAAATGTATGATATTTTAAAGTTAGAAAAATGAGAAACTGGAAATTGAAATTGAAAAATTTAAAAATAATCATGCATGCTTAATTAAATTTCCAAAATCAAAACTTAGAGTTTATGGAAAATTAAATTGGTATATTAGAAAGCATCAGGGACAATTTAGAAAAGTTTCTAGAAACTATGTACCCCCTAAGTTCTTAATTAATCCAGTAGGAAGGAACCTTTACTGGGTTCCAAAATCTTTTCTAGACTAATTTTTTTTTCAAATAAAATTTTTAAAAGCTTTCAGCGAAAAAATTAAACATTAAAATTTCTTTATGAGGCTTTGTCTAAGGAATTGGTTGTTGCTCCAATAACCAAGAAGGTCTAGTGCCTCGCCACGACCTGGAAGCCAAAATATTGGAATAAAAATGTTTAATTAACTTTCTGATAAAGCATTAAAATTAAGATTAACTAATACTTTAGAAAGTTTATTTTAAAAACATTTTGGAAATTCCTTAAAAAATCTTTTAGAATATGTTAAAATCTTGTTTTAAAGGGGAAGAGATAGGCCTAAGTTAAAAATTTTGTTTTAAAATTTGTTTTTACTTCGAAAACTTTTTTAACTCTTTTTAAAAGTGCCTAAGTTAGAATTTCTTTTTAAAGAAATCTTTTAGAATACGTTTTCAAAAGACTTTGAATTTTGAACATGTTTTAGACCCCGTTTTTGTTATGATCAAAGGGGGAGAGATAGACACAAGTTATGGGGGAGTTAGAAATATTTTAAAATTCTGTTTTGAATTTTTGTAAAATGATATTCTGTTCAAAAATTGGTATTAGATCTGAGCTAAATCTTATGTTGCAATTTATTTTAATTACAAATTTATGCTTAAAAAATTTAGTTTAGTAATTTCTTTAAAATTACTACTTGTCTGTTTAACCCTAACTTGAACTTGGGTTGATGCACATCAAAAAGGGGGAGATTGTTGGACCCCGTGGATATTTTGATGTGATCAATCAAGTTAGTTAGGTCCTGCTTTGTTATTTGATCCATGTGTCTAAGTGTGTAGGAACTTAGGAGCGCAGGAAATCAAGCGGAAGACGCAGCTAGCGAGAAGGATGACACGGGAAGGGGGCCGACGGGCTCGGTGCGTCCAAAGGACGAGAGAGCTGCGGAAGAGTACTCTGGTGGACGAAAATAACGTGCGATGCGTTCGAGGGATGAGAAGCCAGGACGGAAGCCTACTCGAGGAAAAGGTCGGGAATTGGATTCGGGTGAGCTCTATTCCGGTTAGCCGCAATCACTCAATCAATCGGAGCTTCGGAAGATGAAAAGGAGCTGAAGAAGCTAGCTGGAGGCGCCTTCAACTAAGTGCTGAAGGTGCCTGCCGGCTTGGAGGCGCCTCCATCACCTTGAAGGCGCCTTAGACAGTCCGAGGAGCCTCCAAGGTTATTTGAGGTACCTCGGACCCAGCCAAAGTGGTTGTTTGCAATCGGATAGAGTTTTATCCGGTCAAACCATTGAAGGCGCCTTGAGCCCTTTTGGAGGCTCCTTCAACACTCAAGATAGACTTTCCAGGAGCTATATAAAGGCCCCTGGAGCTAGGAAATAATCATTCAACTCTGTATTAAGTTCTTAGCAACCTCTGAGCAGTCTAAGTGTGTAAAGAAGGCTTCTCCGCCTCCAGTAAAGGAGATATTCTAGTAGAGTTGTTCGACCGCCTTAGATTAACAACCATCTTGGTTGTAACTAAGTCAAAATTTTGTCTCCTCTTTTATTTCTGCTTTTTATTTTATTAGTGTTGCATTTTTGAGTTGAAAGTCTTGAGGAGGGTATACTTTATTTTTCAGGCAATTCACCCCCCTCTTGCCGGCCCCGCTGCACCAACAAGGTTAAGGGTGACCAGCTGGTAGCTCAGCAGTGCTACGTTGAAATGGTGGAAACTCAGTCACGAGCTGCACAGAAGGCTCAACGATAGAAGGTAAATGCAATTTTCGAAGAGCCTCCTGTGCTGGTCTATGACGAGAAAGAAGTCAAAGTGCATCCTAGCCAACCGGAAGTCATGACTTTCATCGCAGCCGCCCTGAGTGTACAAAAGAAGGCAGAGCTGATTGCCAACCTAAGGCAAAACCATGATGTGTTCACATGGGCGAAGCATGAGCTCCCAAGCATCTCACCGACCATCGCACAACATGAGTTGCATGTCCAATCGAATGCTAGGTCTGTAAAACAAAAGAAAAGAGACTTTAAATTAGAGCAAAATCAAATCATTCAAGCGGAAGTAGAAAAACTGTTGGAGACCGGCCACATATATGAAGTGCAAATCTCGAGTTGGCTAGCTAATGTGGTGCTAGTCTCCAAGCCAGGTAATAAATGACAGGTTTGCATTGACTTTTTGATACTTGAACAAGGCATGCCCGAAGGACTACTGCCTGCTACCATGCATTGATCATATGGTAGATTTAATGGTAGGTTGTGAGCTAATCTGTATGCTGGATGCGTACCAAGGCTACCACCAGGTGCCTCTTGCCAAAGAATATCAAGAGAAGGTCAGTTTTATCACAGTTAATGGAACCTTCATCTACAATGTGATGCCATTCGAACTGAAGAATGTCGGGGTCACCTACTAGAGGTTGATGAACAAGGTGTTATGAAGGCAGATTGGTTGAAACATAAAGGTATATGTTGGTACAAGGAGCACCATATAATCGAACCTGTGTCTTGATAATGACAAAGGATTCAAAGTTAAGGTTATTTATTGTCTAACAAGTGTGATGAGCTTGCAGGAAAGTCTTAAGTGTTTTTAGGAAAAAGTCCTAGTGGATTCTAGGCAGATGGAAAATCCTAGGGGGAGGTAACTTTAGGTCCTAGGGGGTGATAATCCTAGGTTTATGAAAAGTCCTAGCTGTAGTTAGGCAATGAAGTCTTGGTCCGGGGGACTGGGCGAAGTCTTGGCAGGTAGAGCACTTTGGGCGAAATCCTAGAGTCAGGAACTCTAAGTGAAAATCCTAGTGGTCGCGGACCAGGTGGAAGTCTGGACGGGTCGTGGACTGAACGTTCAACATGAAGTCCTAAAGTCTCGGACGCTGAGCAAAAGTCCAGACGGTCTAGAGAACTGGTCTGGTAAAAGATAATTTATCTTTAAAGGAGTAGGTAAAACGCGTTCCCTGAAAAGGGAACAGTATACATTGGTTTGATCTAGGGTTTTAGGAAAATTCAAAAGTCAGAACTAGACAGTCTAGAGGCCATCAAAAGTTATTCTTTTATATTACTTTATTATTTGCTATTTGTATAACTCTGGTTTGCAGGAAGACTAACATCTTTGCAGGGTCAGATGGTGCCTTGTTGAGTCGACCAAACGTTCGAATCGATCGATCGAACCCTTAAACAAAAGGATCAGATTTTCAACAAGTTTATCGGGTTCGACCAAGGGATTGGTCGACCGAACTGTGGGTTCAGTCGACCAAACAGTGGATAGGTGTCGACGTGGTCAGGCCGAGTTGATCAAACCAGATGAGTCAGGGATCATCGATGGATCGATTGATCGAACTACAGGATCGATCGACCAAACAAAGGCTCTATCCGAAGCGACATAATCTGGACAGGAAGATATACAGGTTCAGAAGCTTCGATCGACCAAACACTTGGATCGATCAACCGATCAGCGCCGAATCAAATAGTGATCTCGAGATCAATGGATCTGGATCAAGTTTGAGTTGGCTATAAAAGGGGCCTCGACTGACACTTCATGACAACTGAATCTGAAAAACTTCTGCTCCCTTGTGTGCTGCTCTGAGACAATCCGCCAACGTCCAAATGTTGCTCTGACAATCGACGAACTGTTGCTATTCTTTATTGTCAGTAAATCTTGTTGTTAATTTCAATACTTATACTTGTCATCTCTGTAAAAGGCCTCTCGAACTTATAGTGATTGCCCAACGAAAGCCATCAACGATCGTCGGCCTTAAAGTAGGAGTCGTCACAAGCTCCAAATCAAGTAACCAAAAGTGTTAGCACTTGCTTTATCTGTTTACTTATTTCTACTGCGTTTATCTCTGATTGTTTTTCGAAAAGTGAAAAAGCCACGAGTGCTATTTGTTGGTGCAACCTTAGGTCAAGGTTGACCTGGTTGACCAGACTCGAGATGACTTGACTCGAGTTATGTTTTGATGTTTGACGAGTTATGACGATGTTTGACGTGAACAGAAAAGTTGTATCTTGATGTTTGACAAGGATACAAGCTTGGGAGATTGTGGGTGCAACTCGTGGTCAAGGTTGACCTGGTTGACCCGAGGTGAGTTGACCTGACTCGGAAAAGTCCAAGCAGGGAGCTTGGCACGGGAGAAAGTCCAAGTATGGAGACTTGGCACGGAGAAGTCCAAGTATGGAAGCTTGGCACATGGGAAGACGGAGAGGGCTCGGTAGCTCGTTCTCCGGACTGTGGTCAGAGAGGGCTCGGTAGCTCGTTCTCTGGACCGGATGTGGAAAGTCCTGGTGAGTGAAGTCAGGTGAAAATCCTAGTGAGTGAAGCTAGGTGAAAGTGGAAGTCCTGGTGAGTGAAGCCAGGCATTCGGGAAAGTCCTGGTGAGTGAAGCCAGGCAGTTTGGAAGTCCTGGTGAGTGAAGTCAGGCAGATTGGAAATCATGGTGAGTGAAGCCAGGTAAAAACCCTAGTGAGTGAAGCTAGGTGAAAGTCCTGGTGAGTGAAGCCGGGCAAGGGAAAATCTAGATGGATCAAGGGTGATCAGGACATCTGGTGTTGAGAAGGTCAAGTAGGTCAAGGGAGTGACCGGATACTTGACACAAAGAGGAAAGCCCAAGTGGGTCAAAGGGATTGACGGAACACTTGGTGGAGAATTCTAGCAGGTCAAGGGAGTGACCAGATGCTAGGAATGATGAACCAACATGTCAAGGTTGATCGGATGTTGGTGTAGAAGCCTGAGGTTTAGGGTTGGGGAGTTTGGATCGTGCAGGGACCGATCGATGATACATGGATAGCGATCGGTCGCCGCACCGATCGGAACTCATCGATAGCCTCATGGGTTATCGATCGGTGCGAGACCGATCGACAACGATCGAGGCGCAGAAGTTCGGGAGAAGAAGCTGATCGGTCTACGGACCGATCGGGAGGTTCCCTGATCGCGTGGACCGATCAGAGAGTTCTGATCGGTCCATGGACCGATCGGAGAACCGAAGCGAAGGCTAGGGAATGGATGGTCCGTGGACCGATCCATGGAGCCTGATCGGTCCCAGGCATCGATTCAGGCACTAGCGCTGACGCAAGCCAGATTTCTTCGTGTTTCTTCGTTTTCTTCGCAGTTTATAAAAGGAGGCTGCTGCTGCGAGCCTCGAACTTCTTCTTCTTCTTCTTCCTTGGATTGAAGCTTAGCTTCTGTGCTCTGAGGTTTTTGAGCTTTGCTGAAGCTTCGCGTGAGCTTCGATCTCGATCAGCTGCTGCGTTTGGGTTGTGAAGTTGCTGCTTCATCGCCTCCGATCGACAGAGAAGGCAAGCGAGTGTTGCATTCATATTGTTGTTTGTATTTGCTTCTTGCTTTCTTGTACTCCTTTCTTGTTGTTACAAGTATTGTGGCGAGGTTTCTCCACCCACAAGGAGCATTTATTAGCCGGTTCTCCGGGGACTCATCCACCGACGGATTGATAGGCTTCGTCCACCTTACGGACACGCCGAGGAGTAGGAGTTTATCTCTGAACCTCGTTACATCGGTTTGTTTGAGGTTTGTCTTCTTTCCCTTTCGTTTCTGTGTTTATTTTCCGCTGCGCTAACACGTTTTGCAGAAACGCGACGATTTGGGGTCGGCTATTCACACCCCCCTCTCTAGCCTCCGTACGAAGGATCCTAACAAGTGGTATCAGAGCAAGGTTGCTCTTCGTCGGATTAACACCCGGGGGAGCACAAGCTAGAGAATGGATCGACTCGGAGAAGACATCACGTTTCCACCATTCTACGAGTGCTGCGACTTCGAGTATTGGAAGGTAAGAATGAGGTATTTTCTTATGACTAACCTTGAAAATTGGAGTTGTGTGCAGGTAGGGTTTACTCATCCGGTGGATAAAGACGGAGAAACCCTAGAGAAGAAAAAGTGGACAAAGGAGCAAATCCACCAATCCACAATCAACGATGAGGTAACGAAAATTCTTGAATTTTCATTACCTAATGACATTTTGTGTAAGGTAGGTGGTTATAACAATGCCAAGGAGTTATGGAACAACTTGGCCAAGTTCCATGAGGAGAGCTCCACTTCAAGCCATGAAGAGGAGTCAAGTGAGCTAAGTAGCTCACACCATGGAAGAGAGGAATTAGAAGTTGAGGGTTACTCAACATCTAAGGAAGAAGAGGAGGAGAGCACTTCTTCAAGATTGGAGCAAGAAGAAGCATCTACCTCCGGAAGGGATGAAGGAGAGAGTCTACATTCATCCTCAACCCTAGGTAACTCAAGCACTTTAATTTCAAGCAAATTACACATAATGTGTTTTGAGTGTAGGGAGTTTGGGCACTACAAGAGTAAGTGTCCAAAGAGGATTAGAAAGTCTCCACCGGCGCCAAAGGTCAAGGAAGCCGGAGTCCCGATACGCAAAGGCAAGGAGCACGTGGTGTGCTTCCAATGCAAGCGAAGGGGACACTATAGGAGTCAATGTCCGAGGGGGAGGCAACCTCACAAGAACAAGAGACCGAGCACGTCAATAGGGGGAGCAAAGGCAAACCCTAAGGTAACATTTAAAGCTCATTATTGCAATTCTAATAAGACACATGCTAGTAGTTTTATTGCAATTGCTAATAATGATAAGCATGTTAACTTAAGGAACCAATATATGTGTTTAGGTGCTAAACATGTTAGCCTAGATAAGGATAACACTAGGAAAGCCAACCCTAGGATCAACTCATCTAAGGCTAAGGAAAATCTAGGTAGAAACCCCAAGACAACTAGACATATGCCTAGGAACACCTCAAGAAAGAATGATAAATTAAAACTTGAGGTTTTAGAGAAAGAAAATCAAGTCTTGAGGTCAAGACTTGACACTCTAGAAAAGGCCCTAAAGAAGTTAGAGAAGTCAACTCTAGGGTCTAAGGGTCAAATTTCAAAGCCCAAGGACAAGAAAGGTTTGGGTCACAAACCTAAGTCCCAAATGGTCAAGCCCACCTATCATAATGTTTCATTCGATTATGGAACAACACCTAGGGCTAGGAAGACCAACACCAAGGTCACAAGGGGAGTCACCCCTAGAGTTGATCTTGATGAGTCCCAAATGGCCAAGGCTTTAAAGCCTAAGAGGGTCATTAGGAGGGTTGGTAGGGAAGTTATTCCTAGTGAATATTTAGTAAACCCAATGAGCTCTAATAGGTATTGGGTTCCTAGGAGCATCTTCTCTACCCCATAGATGGGTTAGAGAGTGTCAACTCCGATTAGAAGGGTAGTTAACCCAACTTTGAGGAAATTGACACTCAAGGAACATTTTCAAGGTTTTGTGAATCTATGAAAATGAAATGGATTTATCATTTACTCCTTGAAGAGTAAATTGTGCCATATTTGAAAAAAAAATTGACTTTAACCTTTATTGGCACAAGTTAGGAAAACCTAGAGAAATATCAAGTTGGGGTCTTGGTACTCTCTTAGGAATTTAAGACAATCTAGGCCTTAATTAAAAAGGTGCTATTCTTGAGGAAATATGAAATATGCCAATATTTGAGGATATACTTAATGTTAAGTGGCATAAATTAATCAAGAAAAATAGGAATGTCAACTTAGGTTTGGGCATTTTCTTGAAGCACTTTGAGCAATCTAGGTTTAGATTTTAAGTTAGCAAAGGTGTTAAGGATACTTAGATAGGTAATCTAGGTATTTTATTTGTGCTAACTTACCATGGTTGTTTGCCATATGTCATGCCATGACATCATGTTTAACTTATTATCATTCGAAATGTCATGATCATGCTTAGGTTAATTATATGTCATGCTTATTTTAAGTTTTATACTTTATGTCATGACATCATGAAATTGGAACATGCTTCTATTTATGACATCATTTTATGCCATGTCATCATCTCTTGCATCTATAATCAATGAAATTGATCTAAGGATAAACAACACAATTTGATATGGAGATCAAGTTGTTGTTTTAGAAAATGCATGAAAACTTAGCCTAAGATAACCTAAACCCATATCTCACATCAAAATTGACTTGGATGTGTTTTATACACCTTAGATGTGTGTGAGATATTAGGATCATGAGTTAGGATCAAGGTGCATAGTTCTTGTACCTAGATGAGCCTAATTCGATAATGGGGATCATAGGGAAAGCTTTTGTACAAATCATGTACATTTAGCCCTAAGATTATGGTCCTAAATTAAAAGGTTTAAAATCATTTTGAAATTGATTTGAAAAACCTTGATGAAGCCATTTTAGTGATAGCATTCATCATTAAGCAAATTGATACAAAGTTGACTTAACTTTGAACTATTTCAAAGTTTTTGAACTTTGTATCAAGATTTGAAAATGGAAGTTATTTTCATAGAAAACTATTTTTCCTTGATAGTATATGGTATGAGGAATGTATCCTCAAAATTTCACAATTTTTTGAATTTTCTGGAATTTGTTGTGAGTTTCTGAATTTCGGGAGAAAAGAGATCAGAAACCGCCTAATCTGAACTTGGATCGGTCTGGGGACCGATCCAGGGAAGGCTGGATCGGTCTGGGGACCGATCCAGAGGGGTCCTGATCGGTCCGGTGACCGATCAGGCGCGCTGAATTTGCTGAATTTCGACTGTGGTCTGAAATTTCAGCTGTGTGAGTTGAGTCTCTCCAAGACATTGTTGGTGCAATGGTAAAGGGGGAGTTGACCTTTAGGGGGAGTCTTACCTAATTGTCAAGGGGGAGTTGACTTTTAGGGGGAGTTTTTACTTCTTAAGACTTTTGAGGATTAGTGATAAGGAATTGTCACTAAGTTGAGTGTTGAGTTTAGTATCAAGGGGGAAATTAAGGGTTTCAATGAAAGGTATGGGACTTTCATTGGGAAGGAACTCTTGACCTTGATTCCCTCTTTTGATGTGTGTCAAAAGGGGGAGAGATGTCCCAAGGGGGAGAATGGGAGAATGTTTTGGAAAACCTAAGTTAGGTTATCGGGTTAACCTAACTTGTTTATGGGTTTTGTCAAACATCAAAAAGGGGGAGATTGTTGGTGCAACCTTAGGTCAAGGTTGACCTGGTTGACCAGACTCGAGTTGACTTGACTCGAGTTATGTTTTGATGTTTGACGAGTTATGACGATGTTTGACGTGAACAGAAAAGTTGTATCTTGATGTTTGACAAGGATACAAGCTTGGGAGATTGTGGGTGCAACTCGTGGTCAAGGTTGACCTGGTTGACCCGAGGTGAGTTGACCTGACTCGGAAAAGTCCAAGCAGGGAGCTTGGCATGGGAGAAAGTCCAAGTATGGAGACTTGGCACGGAGAAGTCCAAGTATGGAAGCTTGGCACATGGGAAGACGGAGAGGGCTCGGTAGCTCGTTCTCCGGACTGTGGTCAGAGAGGGCTCGGTAGCTCGTTCTCTGGACCGGATGTGGAAAGTCCTGGTGAGTGAAGTCAGGTGAAAATCCTAGCGAGTGAAGCTAGGTGAAAGTGGAAGTCCTGGTGAGTGAAGCCAGGCATTCGGGAAAGTCCTGGTGAGTGAAGCCAGGCAGTTTGGAAGTCCTGGTGAGTGAAGCCAGGCAAATTGGAAATCCTGGTGAGTGAAGCCAGGTAAAAATCCTAGTGAGTGAAGCTAGGTGAAAGTCCTGGTGAGTGAAGCCGGGCAAGGGAAAATCCAGATGGATCAAGGGTGATCAGGACATCTGGTGTTGAGAAGGTCAAGTAGGTCAAGGGAGTGACCGGATACTTGACACAAAGAGGAAAGCCCAAGTGGGTCAAAGGGATTGACCGAACACTTGGTGGAGAATTCTAGCAGGTCAAGGGAGTGACCAGATGCTAGGAATGATGAACCAACATGTCAAGGTTGATCGGATGTTGGTGTAGAAGCCTGAGGTTTAGGGCTGGGGAGTTTGGATCGGTCTGGGGACCGATCCAGTGATACACTGGATAGCCTGATCGGTCACCAGACCGATCAGTAACCATCCAGTAGCCTACTGTAGGTTATCTGATCGGTCTGGAGACCGATCAGACAACGATCGAGGCGCGAGAAGAGAAGCCTGATCGGTCTACGGACCGATCGGTCTGTGGACCGATCAGGAGGTTCCCTGATCAGTCCATGGACCGATCAGAGACGGAACAGAAGCGAAGGCTAGGGAATGGATCGGTCTGTGGACCGATCCACATGGAGCCTGATCGGTCCACAGACCGATCCAGGCACTAGCCGTTGCGACGCAACGGCTAGATTTCTTCTGTGTTTCTTCGTTTTCTTCGCAGGTTATAAAAGGAGGGCTGCTGCTGCGAGCCTCGAACTTCTTCTTCTTCTTCTTCCTTGGATTGAAGCTTCTGCTTCTGTGCTCTGAGGTTCTGAGCTTTGTTGAGCTCGCTTCCGAAGCTTCGCGTGAGCTTCCAGTCGTCGATCAGCTGCTGCGTTTGGGTTGTGAAGTTGCTGCTTCATCGCCTCCGATCGACAGAGAAGGCAAGCGAGTGTTGCATTCATATTGTTGTTTGTATTTGCTTCTTGCTTTTCTTGTACTCCTTTCTTGTTGTTACAAGTATTGTGGCGAGGTTTCTCCACCCACAAGGAGCATTTATTAGCCGGTTCTCCGGGGACTCATCCACCGACAGATTGATAGGCTTCGTCCACCTTACGGACACGCCGAGGAGTAGGAGTTTATCTCCGAACCTCGTTACATCGGTTTGTTTGAGGTTTGTCTTCTTTCCCTTTCGTTTCTGTGTTTATTTTCCGCTGCGCTAACACGTTTTGTAGAAATGCGACGATTTGGGGTCGGCTATTCACACCCCCCTCTCTAGCCTCCGTACGAAGGATCCTAACACTATTCACCCTCTCCCCCCTCAGCATGCATCGATCCTACAATATACGTTGATGGCATTTTGATAAAATCTCTCCGAGCCACTGATTTATGTATAGATATCGAGGGGATTTACTGAACGTTGAGAAGGTATAGAATCAAGCTTAATCTAAATAAGTGTTTGTTCGGAGTAAGGAGAGGATGCTTCCTCGGTTACATCGTAACCGAGCGGGGCATTAAAGCAAACCCAAGCAAAGTAAGGGCACTCCAGGACATGCCCCCTCCACGCAATCTGAAGGAAGCTCAGCGACTAACTAGACGGATTATCGCCCTGTCAAGATTCATATCCAAGTCATTCGATTGGAGTCATCCTTTCTTCAAGGTTTTGTGCTGAGCGATGAAGTTTCAATGGAACACCGAATGTGACAAGGCACTGGAGGAACTCAAGAGTTATCTAACTTCTTTACCTATATTAGCAAAGTTGATTGCTGGCGAGTGGCTCTGGATGTACTTGTTGTTGGTTGCTACTCGGAAAACCTAAAGGTTCCACTGTACAAAAATTTTGTACAAAGGTCTGAACCTTTTCCTAGCTACCATGTGTTCTTTTAAATTAAATTTTGGATCGCTTGCGGAACTTAACACGTTTGATCCAAAACTTAATCTATTCATTCTTTTAGGTTTTGACTTGGATCTCCTGCGGAACTTAACACGTTCGACCCAAATCACCTTAAGTTATTAATTCCATTAAATATTAATTTCCATAATTGGTTCCCAGTACTGACGTGGCGAGGCACATGACCTTCTTGGATATGGGAGCAACCACCACCGACTAGACAAAACCTTTTATAGAAAGCTAATATTTAATTTCCTAAAATAACTTTAGGTTAACCGAAAAGAACAATCAAATCACAAGGAAAAGAAAAAACAAAAGAACACAACATCGAAAAACATATTCGAAATTCTATAATCGTAAGCCTCTTGTATTTGGTATTATTTCCAAAAATAACTAGTATGATGCGGAAAGGAAAAATTACTAGTTATACCTTTTAGAAAGACCTCTTGATCTTCTACCGTATTCCTCTTCTAACCTCGGACGTTGTGTGGGCAACGATCTTGCGAGATGAGAAACCACCAACCACCTTCTTCTCCTCCTAGCTAGGTTCGGCCACAAAAAGCTTATCCAAGGATGAAGAACAAAACACCAACCAAGCTCCAAGAGATGCTAGCTTTCTCTCCTTCTTCTTCTTTTTCTTCTCCAAGTAGTATCCGGCCGCCACAAGAGCTCCAAGACTTTGAGAGTTTCGGCCACCACAAAGAGGGAGAGAGGAAGAGGATGGCCGGCCACTCCAAGGAATAAAAGAGGGAGAGAAATAATAGAGGTTGTGTCTCATGAAGGCACCCCCACCCCTTCTTTTATATTCCTTGGCCTAGGCAAATTAGGAAATTTAATTACGATAAAATTTCCTTAATTTCCTTGACATGATTTAATTGAGAAAAATAAAATAAAATTTTCCAATTTAATCTATATTGGCCGGCCACATCAAGGGGAAACAATTTAGACAAGTTTTAATCAACAAATTAAAACTTCCTAATTTGTTTCCGGAAATTTTAAAAAATAAAATTTCTCTTCAAAAATCTCTTCATGGTTGATAAAAGGAAATTTCTATAATTTTAATTTTACAACATGTGAATAATTTTTTAAAGAGAAAATAAAATATCTCACCAATCTACAAATAAGGAAAGAGATCTCTTTCTTTAATCTTTTGCAGATCTTTTACAAGAGAGATATTTTAATTTTAATTCTCTTTAATAAATTATATCTTCCACATAATAAAAATTAAAATTAAAATATCTTTTTAATTTAATATGGTCGGTCACTCTAGCTTGGTTCCCAAGCTAGCTTGGTCGGCCCCCTTTAGGTGGGTATAGAAGGTGGGTATAGGTGGGTATAGTACTCTATAAATAAGAGGTTACGATAGGGACCGAGAGGAGGAATTGGTTTTGGTCTCCCGATAAAATTAAGCATCCCGTGTTCGCCCCGAACACACAACTTAATTTTATCAATAATAATTCATTCCACTAGAGAACTATTATTGAACTACCGCACCAATCCCAAATTACATTTTTGGGCTCCTTCTTATTATGAGTGTGTTAGTCTCCCTGTGTTTAAGATATCGAATGTCCACTAATTAAGTGAGTTACTGACAACTCATTTAATTAATATCTTAGTCCAAGAGTAGTACCACTCAACTTTATCGTCATGTCGGACTAAGTCCACCTGCAGGGTTTAACATGACAATCCTTATAAGCTCCTCTTGAGGACATTATCAACCTACTATCTCTAGGACACAGTTTCCTTCTATAATCAACAACACACACTATAAGTGATACCATTTTCCAATTTATCGGGCTTATTGATTCATCGAACTAAATCTCACCCATTGATAAATTAAAGAAATAAATATCAAATATATGTGCTTGTTATTATATTAGGATTAAGAGCACACACTTCCATAATAACCGAGGTCTTTGTTTCTTTATAAAGTCAGTATAAAAGAAACGACCTCAAATGGTCCTACTCAATACACTCTGAGTGTACTAGTGTAATTATACAGTCAAGATAAACTGATACATAATTACACTATGACCTTCTAATGGTTTGTTCCTTTCCATTTTGGTCGCGAGCTACTGTTTATAATTTATAAGGTACTGATAATATCATCTTCTGTATGTGGCACCACATACTATATTATCTACAATATAAATTAATTGAACAACTACAACTAAATGTAGACAATTTGACCAAATGTGATTCTTTATTCATAATGAATGTTTACAAAGCTTAGGCTTTCAGTATACACTCCAACAGTTGGCTCAGCGTTGGTGTGACAAAACGACGCTGAATAACAACCAATGTATTTTTTCAGCCATATATTGAAAGATGTTGAATGCCGCTATACCTGTTTCGTGAAACTAGCGTATGGGTTGGTCCTCGCCGCTCGAAGGTTACACACATATTTTTCGTCGCCTCCAATAATTGTGTTGACTAATAGAACTTTAGGGCGGGTTCTCCTCGACCTCGCAAAGTTGATTGCTGGCGAGTGGCTCTGGATGTACTTGTCATCCACAGAGTGGGGTGGTTGGCTCAGCGTTGGTGCGACAAAACGACGTTGAATAACAACCAATGTATTTTTTCAGCCATATATTGAAAGATGTTGAATGTCGCTATACCTGTTTCGTGAAACTAGCGTATGGGTTGGTCCTCGCCACTCAAAGGTTACACACATATTTTTCATCGCATCCAATAATTGTGTTGACTAATAGAACTCTAGGGTGGGTTCTCCTCGACCTCGAAGCATCCGGCTGGCTAATCAAATAAATCACGGAGCTGAGCGAGTTTAACATATAGTACCAGCCCAGATCGTTGATCAAGGTATAAACCTTAGTGGATTTTATGACGGAAGTAGAGAACGCCGAGCCAGAGGCAACTTGGAAGATCTATGTGGACGGATCGTTTACCCAACAAGGTAGCAATGTGGGCATACTTTTGATATCACCACGTGAGGATCGCTGATCGCCACGAGGAAGAATACGAATCGCTGATCGCCAATCTGTAAACAGCTGGGCACATAGGGGCCAACTGAGTCCTTGTCTACTCAGACTCTCAACTGGCAGCGTAGCAGCTATAAGGGACTTTTGAAATAAATAATGCCCAGTTAGGTTGTATCCTGGGGTGTTTGAAAAATTGAAAGATGGATTTCAAGAAATAATTATCCAAAAAATACCCCGGTGGAGAATCAATATGCGGATGAGTTGGCAAAATTTGCAAGTTCCTTGACCCCTGTAGTACCGAATAAGCCGATCGAGCAGGTAATGTTGGTAACTCATATCGAGAGGTCAGCTGAAGGAGGAGCCTCAAACGATCAGAGAACACCTTTGATCGAGTTCCTCCAATCAGGCAATACACCGGCCGACCAGGAGCAGACTTGGTTAATAAAGAAGAGAGCTGGATGATTTACCTTGATTAAAGATCACCTATACAAAAGAACCTTCTCAAGACAATTGTTGAGGTGCATCAGGTCAGAAAATGTTCAATACATCCTGCAAGAAGTGTACCAGGACTCATGTGACAGTCATCCAGGTGACCGCTCATTGGTAAGGAAAATCCTATTGGCTGAGTATTTCTAGCCTACTCTATAAGTCGATGTCGCTCGGACAGTAGCAACCTGCTTATCTTGTCAAAAATATCAGAACATACCACATAAGCCCACTAAGGAGTTGAAGGCATTCGTGGTCTCTTGTCTGTTCAACCAGTGGGGCATGGACATTATGAGGTCATTCCTAATGGAGATCGGATAAAGGAAATTTTTCTTTGTAGTGGTAGGCTACTTCTCCAAATGGGTGGAGGTTAAGTCGCCCGCCAAGATAACCATGCAAATGATTATCAAGTTTCTGTGGCAGAATATTATTTACTGGTTCAGCGTCCCTCATAAACTCATCTATGACAATGAAAGGCAGTTTCAAGGATAGAGGCTCAGAGAGTGGTGTGCCAGATATGTCATTACGCAGGCCTTCACTTCAGCGGCTTATCCCCAGAGCAACGGTCAGGCGGAGGTTACCAATTGAGAAATTCTCCAAGGACTCAAGACTTGGCTCGACCACATTGGAGGAAGCTCGGCGGATGAATTTTCGAGCATACTGTGGGCCTACTGCACTACTCCCCAAGAAACCATTGGTATAAAACCCTTTCACTTTATGTATGGAGGATAAACGGTGGTGCCCATTGAGGTTGACGTAGAGTCCAATCGGTGATAGCTCTATGATGAAGACAATGTCGAACGACGCTTAATGAAATTAGACCTAATAAACGAAATCAGGGATAAAGTAGTCATTCGGCTAATGATTTATCGGTAGAGGATGAAGAAGAACTACAATAGAAGGGTGATCCCAAGGTCTTTTTAGGTCAGTGACTTATTTGGAAAAGGGTCAAGCCAGTCGGTGATGTAACTAAGCTGGAGGCACCATGGAGCGGACCATACAGAGTAATTTAAAAGCTCAGCTTAGGATCTTATTATTTAAAAGATGAAATGGAGAGAAACATAGAGCGGCCGTAGAACGTGAACCACCTACAGCCCTATCGGGTCGGGTAGTAAGTTCGTGAATAAATTTATGTAATATGTAAGAATGTTCATTCTATGAATGCAAAAAGTTTTGAATCAAAAGGTATTAATTGTCAAAGATTCTCGACCCGTTCGTGTGAGTTCTATGTGAGTAGTGCTCTCACGCCTCCAGACTCACAATTCATTCAGCCGTGTTATAAGCGAGCGAAGCCCTTGCGCCTAAATGTCAAAGACTCTCAACCTGTTCAAGCAAGTTATAAGTGAGTAGTGCTCTCACACCTGTAGACTCACAAGTCGTTCAGCTATGTTATAAGTGAGCAAAGCCCTCGTGCTAAGTGTCAAAGACTCTTGACCTGTTTGGGCAAGTTATAAGTGAGCAGTGCTCTCATACCTCCAGATTCATGAGTCGTTCGGTCGTGTTATAAGCAAGCAAAGCCCTCGCATTAAGTGTTAAAGACTCACATGTCATTCGGTCGTGTTATAAACGAGCAAATCCCTTGCGCTAAGTGTCAAAGACTTACGTGTCGTTCGGCCATGTTATAAGCGAGTAAAGTCCTCGCGCTAAGTGTCAAAGACTCTCGATCCGTTCAGACAAGTTATAAGTGAGCGGTGCTCTCACGCCTCTAGAGTCGTTCGGCAAAGTTATAAGTGAGTAAAGCCCTTGCTCCTAAGATTCAAAGACTCAAGTGCTATTCAGTTGTGTTATAAGTCAGTGAAGCCCTCACGTTATGTGTTGAAGACTTGCAAGTCATTCGACCAAGTTAAGAGATCATAGGACGCCATAGCAGAGAACTTAAGAGCATCGAACGAGAGCGCAGGGATCCATACTTAGAAACTATGAAAAACTCTGGAACAGAGGACTCTAAGACACCGAACAGAAATGCATTGATTCATACTTAGAAAACTTTTACAAGTTGCACTTGGCGGTACAAGAAAAGGTTGAAAAGCTTAAAGAAGAAACTATGCTAGGTAGTCGAGTACGTCGCCTAAGAGCAACTCTGAGATCTTCTCCCAATTGATAATGTTACTTGATAGATCGAGGGAGATGTAGCCGCCATCCTTTAATTATTGGAGGGTCCCATCGATGCAGTAGTCAAAGAGGCGAAGGGTCTGGTCAGTGAACATTTCATTGAAATATGGAGAGCGAAGGTACTTCTCTTGGAAGGATTCCAGCCGATCGAGCTCCTCCTCCTTGAACTTCTTAAATTCAGCCTAGGACGACTCTAACTCGGCATTCAGCGCAGCCAACTTGGTAGTTTGCATATCGATTATTCTTTTTGCTCCCTGAGCTGGAGTTCACTCGCCGCCTGCTCCACCATTCTGCTGACTTGCTCGGCCGCTAGAGATTCTTCTGCCTCTTTTAGTTTCTGTGTCAAGACCTGAGCCTCCTTGTTCTTTATGTTCAAATCTTTAATAGCTTAGATTTTTTTGGCATTGGCATAGTTTATTTTTAACTCGAAGTGTTGAGCATGCTTGGTCAACCAATCAAGCAACTGTTCTTCTCCATGGTGAGGGCCCACTCGGACCCAAGCAACTATTCGGAGCTTAGTCATGGTTGTTGTTCTTCTCCACGGTGAGGGCCCACTCGGACCCAAGCAACTGTTTGGAGCTTATATCTAGGTCTATTTTCAACTGGGCAATCTCGAGAATCAATTGCTTGACCTAAGCTCAAGACATGTCTAACTGCTCGCCCACCACTCGCAGTTGTTGGTTCTCATGTTCGAGGAAGGCTAGCCGCTGGCACATAGCCAGACTCTCCACCCAAAACTGCAAGTCAAATGAAGCTAGCCAGTGCTGATTGATAAAGTCAGTCGATTTCTCCGTGAAATTGTCAGCAAGCTCCACAGGCGAGATGGTCGTCGCTTGGGTCCTAGCGTTTGTCCAAACTTGCGCTAGCGGACCTTGAATAGTAATTTGATGCTGGGGAGAGCGCGATTTGGCGTCATCTGAACGATGCCACTTGGCGGTCGACAGGTAAAGGATGACCTTGATATGCCTGCGGCCGCTCAGATCAGAGGGCTCTGATGTGGCTGGGCCCTTGGCCTTGGACATCAAGGAAGAGCGAATGATGGAGATAGGGGCTTCGACGCTAGTCGTCGAAGGAGGGAGATAGGCAATCGGCTAAGCGAGCGCTATCTCGGCCGATAATGCGGACAACAAAGGGGTCTGGTTCGAAGAAGGGGGATCGACACGATGGTGTCACCCATTGGAAGAGCGAAGGAAGATGTCTCACCATGCTCGGACAAAGATCGAGGGGTCGTTGCTAGAGCTGGGGCCTAGAAAGCCAAGCTTGCCATGTGGGATGAAGACTCAGCGCGATGCCGCTTGCAGCATTGGATCAGCGGCTCGCCCGAAGTACTGACTCAGATGGGACCGTGATCGACGCTATAGATGGGCGCTCAGCAGTATCTCACCAGTATGAGTGGCTGCCTCACTAACCGCTGCTCGGCTACCTCCTACCCCACTAATCACCACTCGACTTCCTCCTGCTTCACCGGCCAACTCGTCAGAGTGTTCAACAAGTAGCAGGCTGCGGCTCTACAACTCGGCCACTCTTGTGGCATTGATGTCACATCGGAGATCCTGCACTTGTTGCTCAGCAACGCGCGGTTCATGATTCAACCTACAAAAAAGAGAGAAAAATCAGTTAGAATTAAAGATTATGATAAGAAGAAGGGCATACCTAGAGGGACAGGGAGTCATGTCCAGATTGGGCTAAGTTCGAACACATACAAAACGCCCTTCAAGAGTAGCCGGCATATGTGATACTTCTGACCGACCAAACTTGAAGCTGCTTGGAGATAGCTTGGTGAGTTGTAGTATCTACTTAGAAGGGGAGGCTTCGACAATTTGATTTGCCAACCTATTGGAATAGTGGGCCAAACGGGCAAATGAACATAGAAATAATACTTCCTCTAGTTTTTATTTGAGGAGGGCATCTTATTGAAATATACAGTGCCCACTCGGGCTTGGAAGAGGAAGGTGTTAGGCTCAGAAAGGTTCGGGTAGTAGAAGTAATGAAAGACATGAGGCACCAGAGGAATCCTGTACAAACATAATAGTATCATAACCCTACAGAGCAGTTTGAAGGAATTGAGCACTAACTGATGCATAGGAATGTAAAAGTAGATGCAAACTTCAGAGGAAAAGGGATGGATGGGAAAGCGAAGGCAGACATAAAACCGGTCCTTAAAGAATGGAAGAAAATCATCTGGAGGTAGGTGAGGGTGGTTATAAGCAGAAGGGATGGCAATTCGATAGCCTTCAGGAAAGCGATAGATGAGTTGCATTTGGTCAACCTCATCACTGTTAAATTTGTACTTGGTGGAGGTATACCACATCTCGAGTACAACCAGACGTGGGGAAGGAGAGACTGCCATCAAATAGAGGAGGTAATTCGAAGAGTGAAAGAGAGAAAGAAGAAGGAACTTACTGGAAAGAAGAGATCGTCAGCGACAAACGGAGAAAGAGAGTAAGGAGATGAGGAAGACGAAGAATGTAATGAGGCAAAGGAAAAAAATTAAGGGTTTAAAATTCCTGCGGATGGTCGGCCCGAGTCGTTCGATCAAGGACTTTGGAAAGCGGGGCTTCATTGTGACCATTGAAATCGAAAAGGTAGCTATCACATCAAATCCAAACAACCACTTGTCACATCACGCACGTAGCTGCAAGTAAAGGTGACATGTGGCATTCAGTTACAGGTGAGATTAATGAGGAGGCAAAGAGCATGATTACAGGGCATGGTGAAGTGTTCTTTGCATTAATGGTGAGGGATTTGAACGACTTTCGAGAAATTATGGTGGCGTCAACGACAATTAAAAGGCACTATGCGGGTCGAGCGGTCAGAGCAAGGATCAAAAGGAAGTCAAAAATGGCTAAGTGTTGGCCATGATATCGCCGAGTGGCAATTACAAACTTCTGTGCAGTAAACATCAAAGTCGAGCAGTGACTATCAGCCCTTGAGCAGTAAAGTGTAGGATCGAAAGCGCTAGAGGGGGTGGGGGTGAATAGCGCTCATAGCTTTCACGTTCGTTTCGAAAAACTTTCGAGTAATACACAGCGGAAATAAAACAATAATGCAAACACACGAATTACTTGGTTCGGAGCCAGTGACGACACCTACTCCAAGGTCCACGCTCATTGAGCGTTTACTTTGAACAATCATTATCAGTTCAGAAAATTACAGTTTTGAATTACAATATTAAAGTAATAAAGAAAATTATACCAATGACTTAGAATAGTAAACTTGAAGCTTCTGGTCCTCGATGTTGAGTTACAGCTTTGTCGGATCGATCTTTGAGCAGCACACGGAAGAATGATTGTCAGATTTCGTTGTATTCTTGCTGCTGGTCGAACCAGGCATATATAGTGTTACGCAACCGCAAGTTTACGATTTCGTCGTCAATAATAAAAATATCGAATCCACATGGACTGTTGATTAAGCACTAGAGATGTTGCAAGGTAAGTTATCTAGACGGTCGAAAGCTGGCTTTGGCGTTTGCAAACTAACGAGGGTGATTGAAAAGGGAAAGAGAAGGATGAGAGAAAGAGAAAGAACTGATCTTGGATGGAATGAGCTTCAGGAGATGGATTCTAGGATTTCGGTTTCATTGTAATACTAGGAGATACTACATAGATTGCTTAGTTTCTGCCCTCTATGTCCATGCTCTTGTAGGAAGTTAGATTGGTCAATATCCCTAAGTATTAAATAGAGACGATCCCTATGAAATCCTGTAACGGTTAACCCCCTTGTCACGCGGGCGCCTCGGTATATCACTGGGATACACATCTAGTAAATAACAATAAGGATAAGGTTTACCTACCTCATTATGGAGGAATTGCCTCTCCCTTCAAGAGAATGTCCTAGACGTCCGTGAACGGGTTACCCTTGTCACTAGGGCCCCTCGGGTATACGATCTAGAGCACTTTCTTTACAAGAGCAGCAGTTCCTAAGGGATTTTTTCTCCTTTTAAGGGAACGTCTTAGACGTCCGGAAAGGGTTACCCCTGTCACTAGGGTACCTTGGTCAATACGCTCTAAGGTATCCCCTTTGCGGGATCAACAATCCTCCACATCAAGCAATCAAAGCATAGAAACGTAAACATGACACACACGCAACTCATCAAGCACGAACAAGGCATCAACAGATCATTGAATAGAAACAAGGTGAATCTACATAGTTCTACATCTCCATCATATTACAAATACTTCCTAATCCTATAAGAGGATGTCTACTCCATTGTGGGGGAAGAACAATCCCAAAATATAAAGAAGAACATACTTACAACCCTTGATATGAGAAGGAAGGGAAGAAGCAATGCTTGCCGAGATTTCCGATGTCTTGGGGATGCCTCCTTGCTCTGGAGATGGACGGAACGTCAAGGGACGGCGGTGGATGAAGCTCTAGGGTTTCCCCCGAAGGAGAAAACCCTTTCCCAAGGAGAGGGACGAAGTCCCCGAACCAAAGATGAACCCAAGAATAGGGTTCTTGACCCTTTTATACCTCCTCCAAGGTGCCCAGGAAAACCAGGATTACAGGCGTCCGGGAAACTGAGATTTTCACCCATTAAATTAGGTTTTCTTGTGATTCACCTTGAACCAAAGTTGTAGCCCTTGAAATTATCTTCAATTTGATACTTTGATCGAGCCTTGGATGCAACCGAGCCGAAAGTTATGGTGGTTCAAAGTTTGGTCTATGGTATGGGCGGAGGTCCAGTTGAACCCGTAGTTGGGAGGCACGACCGTGCCATTTATTATAAGAAAAAATTTCTTTATCTCTGTTGGATCTGAATCAAAGTTGTAGATCTTGAATTCAGCTACATTTTGGTATAAAGAATAGTCTGAAACTCCAACGGAGGACAAAGTTATGGCCGAATTACGATCGGTCTGCAATCTGCTCAGAATTCATCACAGCTCTATTTTGGCGTGGCACAGCCCGTGCTCTTCGTCACACGACCGTGTAGAATCCACACGGCCTCACACGGCTTCCTCTTGGATTGAGTCACACGGTCGTGCAACCTTGCACGGTCATGGCCTTCTACTTCTCTGCCAAGGTCACACGACCGTGTGGAGTCACACGGTCGTGACCTTCCTCCCCTCTAGAACGTTGGCACAGCCGTGCCATTTGGCACGGTCGTGTGCTGCTTGGCCACGGATTGATTGGCACGGTCGTGCCATTCGGCACGGCCAAGGACCTCTTCATCTCTGGATTGCAAGCACGGCCGAGGAACATGCTCATGGTCATACGGTCATGTGGCCTTGCACGGCCCAAGCTCCTGTGTGCACTTTTGCTCCATTTTCGCTCCAAATAATGTCCTATCAACAAGAAAACAAGCAAAAAGCAGATCTCCGAACAAATATAATAAAAGTATGACATTATAAAGAAATAGGGTGTAATAAACATAGAATATGCTATGAAATACAAGTAGATGTGCGTCCAAATATGCATAAATGATCATAAGATCTACGCACATCATATAGCCTGTTGAGGGCGCCCTCAACCTCGTTGAGGCGCCTCTAAATCTCGGGTCAGCCACGTGTGGATAAGCCCTGTTTCGTCACTGCTTATCCTCTTGAGGGCGCCTCCAAACTCCATGGAGGGCGCCCTCCATCAGCATTCAGGGCGCCCTCAACCTCATGAAGGGCGCCCTCCATCCAGTGTCTAGGGCACCCCCAAGCTCCATGGAGGGTACCCTCGTGCCTTGCTGAGGGGTTGTCGACCACGTGACCCGAGGCACCTCCAAGTTCCATGGAGGGTGCCCCGGGACTATTCATCCGAGGCTTTCTTGTTCACTTTACGTCTTGCAAGATATGTTAGTCTACAAACAAAGTATATATTGCAAAACAGAGTTAGCATAATAAAATAAGACAAATAAAAGTAATTTTGACAGTCACCGAACTGTCCTGTTCTAATTTTGGATTTTCCCTCCTGAAATCCTAGGTTGAACTGACGCCTATTGTTCCCTCACTGGGGAGCGCGCCCTCACCTACTCCACTCAAGAGAGTTTACCTGTTGCCAGTTGATCCTCCAAACCAACTGGATTTTTGCTCAGCGTCTGAAGCTTCCGGTCTTCATGCTTGACGTCCGCTTCATGACCCGTCCAGCCTTCCACTCGGTTCGTGACACCAGGATTTCAACCTAGGGTTACCACTAGAGCCGTCAATTTAGGTTGGGCCCGTCAGGTTGGCCCGCCCCGCCAAATAATTTAAGCGGGTTGGGTTGGAATTTTATCAACCCAAGTCCGCCGTGGGCCGACCCGCCTAGGCCCGCGACCCGCGTGGGTTGGCCCGCTCGGGCTTGGGTTGACCCGCGGGTTGAAAAAGTACATGTAAGTTAAGTTTTAGGTCAATTTATTATCTTTCTTTATTATAATTTTGAAATAAAAATAGTACTTTTCATCCAACATAGGTACTCGTTTGTGTTCATTTATATTTAAAATACATGTTTATGTATACATTTAATTGTAGAAAACTTTTTCAAAGTAAAATGTTGAAGATATGAAATATTTTTAAATTTTTTAAAAAAAAATTGATGGGCCCGCGGGTTGGCCCGCCAAACCCGTAACCCGCCTTAGAATGGGTTGGGTTGGAAATTTCCCAACCTGCCAAGTTGTCGGGTTGGCCCGCCCCGCCTCGCCAAATGGTTAGCCCGCCATGGGCCGACCCGCCCGCTATGGGTTGGCCCGTCTGACAGCTCTAGTTACCACCCCCTAGGATTTTGCCCGAAGCTCTCAACCCGCCCAGACTTTCCACCTAGGGTTACTACCCCCTAGGACCTAGGGTTACCGGCCCCTAGGATTTTCCCTTTGCCTAATCGCAGCTAGGACTTTTCCTCACCTAGGGTTACCATCCCCTAGGACTTAGGGTTACCATCCCCTAGGGTTTTCTACCTGCCTAACCGCACCTAGTACTTTTGCCTAAATACACTTAGGACTTTCCTACAATCTCATTCAAACTCGTTAGATAACAAAAAAAAATTAACTTTAGACCCTTTGACATAATCAAAACACAGGTTCGATCGTCGGATGCTCCTGCACTAACATAAAGATCACAGCAAGCCGCAACTATAAACCCTTGAGCCAAAGAACGCCCCAGTTGAGCGGCGACTATAAACCCGGGAGCAGTAAATATTACAATCGAGCAGCAGTTATAAACTCAGGGATGCCTGAGCAAGAAGGACGAATATCAATAGCGATAGTCAAGCTATGACTATAAACCCTTGAGTAGCAAAAAACACAGCTAAGCGACGGCTCTAAATCCAAGGGCACCCTATCAAGAAGAAAGAGTTCCAAACCACACTAACTATTCAGTCAGTCAAACTTGCAGCCTCCTTTGACTAGACTTGAGGGGAAGACTTATGATGTGGTGATGAAGAGGGGTCCCATCAAAGATGGGCCAAAGCAAGGAAGGTCAGCTGATGTGGAGGCCAAGGTCAAAATGGTCAAAGGCCCCGATCGGGCGGCTGGCCGGGCAGGATGACCAGATGAACAGGAAGCTCGAGTGGCCAAGCAAGGACACCGAACGGCTAGCCCAATAATCGTAGATGGAGTCGATAGGTAATCGACAATCCACTATGTGCTAGTCTCACCGATCGGACTACATGGCTGGTCGGACGAAGGTAACCAGTGACAATCGGGAAACAAAGAAGGAGACGAGTCAGTAGATCCGAGGGACACGACCAAGTAGGGGTGCCCCGACCGAGCAGATGCGGATCGACCTACAGTGGACCCCACCTAAGTATCTCGTCGTATCCTTTTGGAGGTTTGCGTCACTGACAAAGGAGCATGTTTCGCAAGCATATTACTTTGGAAGCTTCTAGTCTGTCACATCAGAAATATACATGCTTGCTTAAGGAAAGGTATCGGGGATATTTTTTGACTTGCCTTTTCATAGAACACTTGGAAAATGTGTGCACACTTTAAGATGAGTGCATAGACACTACATTGGCTTCTATAAAAGCGAGGTTCCCATCTACAGGAGGAGGTATGCGCAACTTCATCATTCTACACTTTCTTATCTACAGCATTTCCACTGTTCTTTACATTGTTAGAGACTGACTTGAGTGTCAGAGGGTCAATACCGGAAATCCCTTCCTGGCCCAGCACTGAACCTTTTGTGTTGCAGGACCATGTGGTGTCTTCACTTTGTTAACCTTCAAGTCACATCCCCAGCTTGTCATCTTCTCCGTTTTCATATAGGATCATGCACATACATAACAATGTATTCCTTCATCTCTAATTCATTATCTGACACAAGTATGTACCAATAGACAATACACATAATGCCTATACATATAGATTATTTGTGGATCCACGTGCAGACAGTTGGCTAGTACACGATGGTATTATCATTATAAAATTTGGAGGTCAAATCCTGGCTCTTAGTCGGGTGTCTGCCTTCCCCCATGTATTATTCAACTGCCCAAGGTTAGTAACCACACGTAATTTACCTCAACCATGTTGGCCTAGAGATGGACTGGCGGAGATACTGGGGTGAATGAATCACCTTATGCCACCATAAAGATTATATGTGGCATAAAGAAGTCATTTTGATTATGGGCAAAAATTGTAAAAATCAAAAGGCCCTCCAATTTTTCCAAATCATGAAAGGATATCCCTCACTTTCAGTTTTTATCAAATAGGCATCCCGCTCCATCAAAAATCTATGTATAATTACCTAATTGTCATCTAGTATACTTTCCAATTATTATCTCCCATCTATATTTCTTGCATAAATCCTAAGTCGGGGTCACATTGTAACAACTATGAAACTATAGTTGTTATAGTATTGTAGCAGCTACGGTTTCGTAATTGCTATAACGTGAATGTTAGGTAAGAAGGTTGAATCTATGTTGTAGCAGTTATGAAATTGTCACTGCTATAATTGTTGTAGTAGTTATGATTTTGTAGTTGTTACAACGTTAATGGTAAGTGAACAGGGTTGTTGTAACGTGAATATTTTTGAGCTAGTTAAGTATAGGTAGTAACAACTATAAAATCATAATTGTTATAACGCGCGCTCCTAATTTAGAATTTAGGCAGGAAATATAGACGGGAGATAATAATGAACAGTGTATTAGAACACAATTGGATAATTATAAATAGGTTGCTAGTATAGTGGGACATTTTTTATAAAAAAAAAATAAAGTGAGATGTCTTTTTTATTATTTTAAAAATGGAGATTTCTCAAAAAGTGCACCCAACCTTTAGGATTACCCAAAAAATATCCTAAGATTTTAGAATGTCCAAAAGGCATACCTCTTCCATTTTACCTCTACGATAAAATTAACTTTTTCTTCTCTTTCCTCTTCTTTGCATGCAATAATTTCTTTTTTTTTTCTTTCCTCGTAAATTAGATTAAACTAAATTTTTCTCTTTTTTTACATGCACGTAGCTTCTCTTTCATCTTAAATTAAATTAAACTAATTTTTTCTCTTTCTTATACATGCATGCAACAAATACGGTGGTGCTTATTTTTAAAAACCAATAACATATTCTAATTATACAAGCACTACTACAGTGTTACTTATTTTTAAAAATCAATAGCATATTCTAATTATACAAGAATTACTGTGGTGTTTGTTTTTTAAAACCAACACCACAGTGGTATTGGTTTCTAAAAATCATATTTAGATTCTGGAGCACTGCAGAAATCCACAAGAGTTGAAATACATCCAATCGGAGTTTTCTAGGTCCATCAATAAATTTTGATCAAAACTCATTGATAAACCTAGAGGATTTGAATTTTAGAAAACTTGAAATGTAAATGGAAAAGGATAGTGCAGTAAAAATATTTATGGTGTTCATGCCTAATTCTAACATCCCTACGATATGTTATGCGTATGTGTCAATTACCTTAAAGTCATAAATTCTGAAAAAAAAATTATCACTACTGTTAATGACTTCAAGATGATATTTTTGGGCACATATAGACTCCGGGACACTTCAGAAACATGTAGCACTTAAGATGAGTCTAATTGAAACTCTCTAATTCCATCAATAGATTTTAACTAAAACCCTTTGATGGATCTGAAAATACTTTAAATGATATTTTTTAGGCTTAAAATTAGGCTGATATGGGTTTCACCATAAAAAAAATATAGATCTCTTAACAAGTTTCAATTCAAATCAAAGAGCTCCTCATTCTGAAACTCGAGTCAAAAGTTATGGCTTCCACAAACAAGCATTTGGTACATACATACACATAACTTATCATAGGGATATCAGTTTTAGACATGGACACCATTGTAGGACCAGTGTGTGTTGATAGGGGGTGAATATCAATCCGTTCTTTTTTGTCTTTTCATTGTGTTTGTTCAATCTATCAGATTAGTGGTAGCGGAATATACAAAATAAAAGAATGAAAGATGTTAGTACCCCAAGCTAGTTTTGATGTGACCAACCAAATCAGGTTAGGTCTTGTTGGTGTTTAACTTTTGTGTCTAAGTGTGCAGGAACTTAGGAGCACAGGAAGTCGAGCGAAAAACGCAGCTAGTGAGAAAGATGGCACAGGAGAGAGTTAACAAACTTGGTGCATCAGAGGGATGAGGCACTGCGGAAGAGTACGCTGACCGACGAGAAGGAGGCACGAGGTGTTTCCGAGAGACAAGAAGCCGGAGCAAAAGGTTGCTCGAGAAGGCTAGAAAATAAGTTCGGATGAGCCCTATTCCGGATGACCAAAATCACCCAAACAAGCGAAGCAAGAGCAAAAGACCTGAACCCAAGAGAGCAGAAACGGAGTGGAAGACCCGGACTAAAAAGTCAATGGGAGTTGACTTTTGGGTTCAGGAACCTGGACCAAGTCCAGGAGCTCGGATGATCCAAGTGCCCAGACCCCCTGGGCGCCTCACCCAGCGGGGGCCTCATCTACATGATCCGAGCGCCCGGAACCCTTCAGACACCTAGAATTGAAAGTTTTTCCAAACATTTGGCATGAGCCATTACGACGGGGATAAAATTTTATCCCCCTCCAGGCACCTGGAACCCTTCCAGGCACCTCAATCAGGGCTATAAATATAGCCCTTATCTCAAGAACTAAAAACAACATTTATAATTAATTCCATTTGATTTTATATTTGTAATTGTGAGTTTTAACTGCTATAAGAGGCTTCGTCGCCCGAAGGAAATATTAGTGAGCTTTCAACTTACTTGGATTTGCAAACAAGTAATTCTTTGTGTGCCTCTTTTTTCAGTTTACTTCTTAATTTATTTTATGCAAATGTCTATTTGTATCAAGCTATAAAGATCGAGAAAGGTGCTTTTATTTTTATAGGGTTATTCACTCCCCTCTAGCCAGCCATCAAGGAACATGCAAATGGTGTTAGAGCCCAACAGTTTCAAGAGGACTAATTGTCGAACAAAGCACAAGAGATGGTCAGATCGAGCATCAACCCATCGAAGTTCAAGGGGGAATTTCCGAGTTGGAAGAAAAAGATGGAGGTATTCTTTAAGACAAATTTTGATTTACTATTAATAATGAAATTTAGTTTTGTAGCACTAGAGGGCAAAGAAGAATATCAATGGACGAAGAAGGAGCAAGCCGACTTCGTGGCAAATGGCAGAATAGAGTTTTATCTGCTTAGCATCTTATCACCTCAAGAAGTCAACCGGATCGGAGCCTACAAATCAAAAAAGGAGCTATGAGAGAAATTCCTAGAACTACACGAAGGGACCTCGGAGGCACAACTCGCGAGACAGGATCTGCTCAGGAACTAGATCAGCAACATCAAATTCGAGGAAGGTGAAACCATTGTACACCTTCGCTCAAGAATAAAGGAACTCATCACCAGATTCACGAATCTCAGAGAAAAGGTAACCAACCGAGATTCGCTAAGGTACGTACTTAATGCATTTCTTAGGACTATTGAATGAGCATCATTAGTAGATGCTTATTATATCTCTAAAGATCTAGAAGTAAGTACTTTAGAAGAGTTATTTTCAACTTTTGAAGTTTATGAAACAAGATGTGTATGAAGAAAGAGCCTAAGCACAACATTGCCTTAAAGGCAAAAATGGACGAACCAAATTCTGGATCTTCTCTCGATGATGACGAAACGATGTTCATAGTAAGAAAATTTAAAAACTTATTTAAAATTAATAAATTTAATCAAGTCCAGGATAATAGAAAAAAAAAAAGAAAGATAAGATGCTACCACTGTAATAAGAAGGGCACGTGAAAGACAACTGTCCTAAATTGAAGAGTAAGGACAAGAACAAGGATAAGGAGAAAAACAAGAAGCCAACTCAGACCAAGTATAATCTAAAGGCGACGTAGGACGAAATGCCGTCTGAGTCAGAAATCGAAGTCATCGTCGGACTTGCGTTAGTGGCAAGTCACCAGGAAGATGAAGATGAAGCAAGCTTATCCTCAATGAACATTAAGAGCATCGATGAAGGAGGAGCAAAGTTAGAAGGAAGCAGCACTTCAGGGGGAGTTTCAAATTATATGATCAACAAGGTAAGTCAAGTACGGTTCCTACCTCCTGATAAGTTATTTCTCTTTATAAAATGTTATCAAAAAATTCTTGTAAATTAGAAATAGAAAATAAAAAATATTAAAAGAAAATAGTGAGTTAAAAGGAACTGTAGCAATGATTTGTTGATTAGAGGATTTTGACAAAATAAAATTAGAAAATAAAATTTTAAAGGAATAAATATAAAATTTGAAAAATTCTGCATGTCCCACTTACATTTCTTCAAAATTTAGAAATAATTTAGGACTTAAGTGGTATCTTTGATATCACATGGGCCAAACTAGAAAAATATCATAGAAATATATCCCTAAGAAATTTTTAATTAACCCAGTAGGTAGGAACTTATATTGGGTTCCAAAAATATGCTTAGATTAAATTGTTATATTTTAAAGTTAAACTTAGGCTTTTAGAAAGAAAATTAAATATTTAATTTCTTTAAAAGGTTATGTCTAAAAGTGGTTGTTGTTCCAATAACCAAGAAAGCCTAGTGCCTCATCACAGCTTGGAAGATAATTACTAAAATGAATATTTAATTGACTAACTGTTAAGTATTTAATTAAAAATGATCTAATGCTTTAAAATAAATTGTTTGTCAAAATTTTGGTTAGAAATTATTTAGAAGTTATTTTTTTTTATCACTTAACTGTATAAAATTTTTAAAATATTTTCTATTAATTTTTTTTTACAGAGTTGCTTCAAACTTTGTTTTTTTGAAAAAAATTTATGTCTACTCAACCCTTAGTAATTTTTTTAAAAAATATTTTTCAAAATTCGTTATAAGATTCTAGATTTTTCAAAAAAATTTAAATTTTCTGAAAAATAGTGTTTCCCTTATACTTTGTTTTAGATTTATTTTTCAAAGGATTTTCAAGTGCCTCATTTTTAATGTAATCAAATGAGGAGAAGTGAAGATTAAGTCTAGGGGGAGGGTATCATTAATTTTTGCATATTATTATTTATAAAATTTACCTTGCTATTATTATCTGTTTATGTTTTTTTTCCTAACTTAACTTGCATTGTTTATATAAAAAAGGAGGAGATTGTTAGTACTCCAAGGTAGTTTTGATGTGATCAAACAAGTCAAGTTAGGTCATTTTGGTATTCAACCCCTGTGTCTAAGTGTGTAGGAATTTAGGAGCACAGGAAGTCGAGCAAAAGAAACAGCTAGCGAGAAGGACGACACGGGAGAGAGCATACGGGCTCGGTGCGTCTGAGGGACGAGGCACTGTGGAAGAGTACGCTAGCGGGCGAGAAGGAGGTGCGAGACATTTCCGAGGGATGAGAAGTCTGAGCAGAAAGTTGCTCGAGAAGGCCGGAAAATGGGTTCGGGTGAGCCCTATTCCAGATGGCCAAAATCATCCAAGTAAGCGGAGCTGGAGCAGAAGACCCGGACCCAAGAGAGCGGAAACAGAGCGAAAGATCCAGACTGAAAAGTCAAGTAGGGGTTGACTTATAGGTACAGGCACTCGAACCACCTGGGCGCCCGCCCAGCGGGGGCCCCATCTACATAGTCCGAGCATTCGAAACCCTTCCGGGCACCCGGAATTGAAAGTTTAGTTAAATACGATGTGGTGCGAGCCGTCGTGACGGGGATAAATACAGCCCTTGGAACCCTTCCAGCCGCCCCGATCAGGGCTATAAATACAGCCCTGATCCAAGAAGCTAAAAACAACACTTGTAGTTGATTCCATTTGATTTTAGCATTGTAATTGTGAGCTTTGACTGCTGTAAGAGGCTTCTCCGCCTGAAAGAGACATTAGTAAGCTTTCAACTTCCTTGGATTATCAATCCCCTGATTGCAAACCAAGTAATTCCTTGTGTGCTTGTATTTTTAGTTTACTTCTTAATTTCTTTTATACAAATGTCTATTTGTATCAAGCTATAAAGATAGAGAAAGGTGCTTTTATTTTTACAGGGCTATTCACCCCCTCTAGATGACCACCAAGGGACCTACAAAAGACTCACAGGATATACTTAGCTCTCAAGCCTAGGGCCAGTATGTCCAATACCTACGCATTCAAACTTGAGTCCACTAGTGGTATCTTTTCAGAAAGCTTTTGGAAGCAGAGAAACTCATCTTATAGTTTTAGCACAAAAAATATTAAAATATAGCACAACTTGTAAAATAAATACAAACAAATATTGTTGTTGATCCGGAAGTCCTGAGTGCAACACACCCATCTTGGAGCTTCCTCAGTCGTAGAGCTACACTGCAAGTTCGTTTGAATGCAGCGACAGAAAGTATAATGAAAGAAGTGTTGTCCTTGAACATAGAGTCTTCGTCTCCTTTTATAGAGTTAGATCAAATTCTTATTTGGATCAAGCCTTATCTTTATGCACATCATCTGATTTATCTTTATCCTCATCCACATCATAGAGTTGAACCTGATTTTTTCCATGTTAGCTTCCATGTTAACCTGCCATGTCAACATCTTTGACAACTCAACAATCTGGCCAACCTAACCCAATCGATCGACCAGACCAATTTTCTAGTTGATTGAACACAACCAAGTCACCGATCCGAGTCTGAATTCAAAATCGGTCAATCAAACATGATCGATCTACCGATCCTTGGGATTGGTCTATAGAATCTATTTGGTCTACAGAACCGATTTGGGTTTGGTTCAACCCGAGCTAAGTTCAGTTTACTCCAGACTTGGTTTGGATGCATTTAGTTTGTGTCTATTTACTTCTTTAGTCTTGCTTCCAACTCCAGGTTCTTGCAAGACATACATATAAATACAAACATGCAATCTAGCCTAATCCTGTAAGTCTATCTAACTTACTAGACTTACCTTTTGCTTGGGGTCAACTCCTTCACAACTTTACCACCTAAGGTCTACTCCTTAATATTTCACCTTGCTAAGCCTCTAGTCCTCCAGACCTATTTAGACTTTTGCTCAACTTGATCTTGACCCTCGAGATTTTCCACTAGACTTACAGTCCTTTGACCTATCTAAACTTCTAGTCTGGTGTCCTCGATCCCCAGGACTTTCCACCCGATATCCTTGATCTGCCAAGACTTCCTGCCCAATCATTCTGACTAAGGCTTCCTTGTCTAACCTCCTGTTAGGATTAGTCACTCAGTAGACTTCTCACTTATCTACCCTCTAGTTAAGATTTTCCCTTGTCTAACCTCCAGTTTGGACTAATCTGTCTAACTTCTAGTTAGAACTTCACTCACATCCATTATGTCTAAACATCAGGTCTTATTTGGATCAACCCTTAATCAAACTAGCCAGACTCAAGTACATTGTCAAATATCAAAACTTTGGAGACTGATTGTACCAACAAAAATTATTTCATTGCACTATCCTCTTCCATTATATATAAACTTTTTAAAAATTAAAATCTCTTAGGTCCATCAATGGGTTTTGGTCAAAACATATTAATGGACCTAGAGAGTTCGATCGAACTCATTCAAAGTACTACAGGTTTTGAAGTACCCTAGAGTCTATATATACCCAAAAATATTAGCTTGAAGTCATTAACAACAATGATCAAAATATTTTTAAAGTTTAGGACTTTATGATAATTGACATATATGTATAATTTATCGTATGTATGTTTGAACTAGGTATAAACGTCATAAATACCTTCACTATATTACACTCTTCTATTACATGTTAACTTTTTAAAAATCAAAATCTCCTAAATCCATCAATAAGTTTTAGTTAAAATTTATTAATTGTGGTAAAAGGCGAATATGCTCGCCCCCGCCAACCCGTCCCAGGGCTAACACGGAGGAGGTAAATCACGGGCAGCTACTAGCCTTTGGAATAGTGACTAGCACATAAGGGAGGTATTTATCTCGACTTTGCCGAAATTTGAACCCCAGATCTCATTGTGACAACACCTCATACGCTAGTCACTAGACCCATCTGAGAGGACAAGTTAAAATTTATTAATGGACCTATAGAACTTTAATTAGACTTATTATAACTCTATAAAATTTATATAGTGCTCCGGAATCTAAATATATTTTCTTTATTGTTTTTAAAAAATCAATCATAATGATGTTCAAATTACAGTATTGGTCTCTGAAATTCAGTACTACAGTAGTGTTGATTTTTAAGAATTAATTTTATGATATTGATTTTTAAAAATTAATACAGTGATGGTGCTGATTTCTAATATAAGTACCATAGTAGATTTTTAAAAACAAATACTACTATAGTGCATAAGTTGTATTAATTTTTAAAAATAAACTTTTTAGTATTTGTTGTTGTTGTAGGCATGTGATGAAAAGACGATTAGCTCGCCCAACGGTCCCGGTAGTTGTTAGAGGCTTGCATGTAAAGAAGGGAGACAAAGAAATTTAATCAGCCAAAGAGAAGGAAAAGAAAGATACACGCAAAGATAAGATAAAAAAAAAAAAGAATCCAAAGTCAACTTTCATAGAGAAATAAAATGAAATCTCGAGACGCGTCTTCCGGGCTTTCTTAAATTTCGGGACATCTTTTGTACAATCTCAGGCGCCCTTTAGAAATTGCCGTTTAAAAAATAAGGGCGTTGTATGTTTTAACTTTTAACTTTGTCCTTTAATTATTATCTGCTCAGCAAAAGTACATCGATCTCAACCAAAAGTCATCTCCATTATTATTTTTCCCTTGCCACTGTTCTGCCCTATCGTGCTATTAAACGCCAAGAAACATCCATATTGAGGACATGGCATGGTCACTTTGTCTTCTCCCTTCGCGAGGATACAAAATTAAATGGGTAGTAGGGTCGACAGCCCTTTGATTGATGCCATAAGATTCACGTGCCCTAAAACCTCACAAAGGCAGACCATTTAAGTTAATGCCCATCATGTGACCACTCAACCACTCGAACCAATTGCCCACCATCGATGGAATGGGAATCACCCATACCTTACAAACATTGCAGGGAGAGTACCCTTTCAAATGGTTTGAATTACGTGGACCGCTCAACCACCCAGCTAAACATATAATTAAAGTTTTTTTTACTCTTGGTATAGATACTATAGTCGTAAAAATATTTAGATTTATAAATTAACAAGAGAATTAGAGTTTGAAAAGAGAGTAAAAATAAAAAAGGCATCTTTTATAAAAAATCATCAAAGGAACGCTCACTTTGATGTTTTATAAAAAGGATATCCCGTCCCACCAACTTATCTTATAAAATAACATAATTATCCTTCAGTGCATTGTTTTCATTATTATTTTCGATCTATATTTTCTGTATAAATTGAGAATTGAGGATGCATTATAAATTATAGTTTCGTAGTTACTACAATGTGAATATAGATGAATAAAATTGAATTCACATTGTTGATTAAAATTAACTATATAGATCAAAGTGATATTTTTCTATATATTTTGTATCCAAATAAACATACCAGTAACAAAATTCTAAAAAATAAAAGTTAAAAAACTATAATGAATAGAATCAAACATATAAAGAAAAAAAAGTTGAAGAATTCACATTCGCGTTGTAGTAATTACAAAATCATAATTCATAATATGTATAACATCTACCTTTTCATAGCTACTATAACACGCTAACCAATTTAAAAACTTAGACAGGAGATATAATGAAGTAATTGCATACAGTTGAACAGTGGAAGTAGGAGTGTAAATCAACCAAACCGCTCATGAGCTATTTGAATCTCAATTCGATAAAAGCTCGTTTAATGAGGCTCGTTAAGATAAACAAACCAAGTTCAAGTTTCGCAATACTCGGCTTTGAACATGTTCGTTAGTAAGCTTATGAATCAACTTTTAAATGAAAAAAATAATAATTTTAGAAAAATGATATGAATAGAGAAGGAATCTCAAGGAAATGCTCAAGGATAGACACATAATATGATGGGACACACAAAAAGTTAAATGGTGGGCCATGAATTTACGTGTCTATCTCCGAGCATTTCCTTGAGATTTTTTCTTGTGCATATTAAAAATGTATTTCTAAATGATGATCTTCATAAAAAAAGTTTATGTTACACCTCCTCCTGATGTTTCATACTAATCTAGTGAAGTTTATATGCTTCGTAAAGTGCTTTATGATCTCCAACAAGCAACCCGTGCTTGGTTATTTCAGAAGTTCTCTATAGTTATTACAGATATACGTATTTTATATAGCGTTTTTTATATATATTTTGACACACCTTTTGATCTATTGTGTATGCTTATATTTCATGATATCATCCCTTTATGCTTCATTTTGATACTTTCCTTTTTCGGAGAACTGCTTTCATGTATTTCTTTTGATAGGGTACAAAAATGAGTAAAAATACAGATTGAAGATCAATGAATTGAAGTTCACATCCTACCACGGTGCCCATGCCAGTCGGTACGGGCCATGCTTCAATCGAAAAACTAATCCAGCGCCCATGCTACCGGCACGGGCCATGCTCTAATCAGCTGAATTGACCATGGGCGCCCGTGGCCGCTAGCACGATCTATGTCCAATGCTTCTCTACTTCAGCCAAATTTGACACGGCCATGCTCTGTTGGGCCAACTCCCTTATACAGCCACCGCGCCAAACACGGGCGCCCGTGCCGACCGACACAACTCATGTTGAGCACTCCCCCTTTGCCTATAAAAGGCTAATCTAATCCCCTTGAGAGAGGATCTCGATTTGGAGTCGTCCTAGAGCTCCAAGGTGACTTGAAGAGACAATTTGGAAGGGATTTGACACCGTCTATGCTTGGAAGATAGATCGGGAGAATCCAAAGGAAAAATCTCACGACAAGCTTAAGCTTTTCTTCTCAATTTTTGAATTTCTGAACTCGTATCTAAATTGTCGCCATCGAATAGATTCTTAATTATAGGATTATGAATTATACTCTTTTAATTAATCTATTAATGTTTGATCTTCCTTATTCAATGATGAGTTGATTTGTGATCCGAATCTATTATATAAATATGATTTCAATATCAAAAGCATGAGATTTGTATTTCACAAGGATTTGGGGATGAATCGAAAGAAGAACCCAATCCTCCGACTCGTAGAAAACCGAGACGTGGAGAGTTGCCCACGAAAATAGATTTGTAAACCGTGAGGAGCAATGGACTGTCATTGATCTTAATGGATCATTCCCAGTTCAATGTCACAAAAATAGGAGAAGGGTTAGTTGAGGTTCGTGGGATCTCATGACAAGATCTCCTTAGGAAAGTGATTCCTAATTTTAACTGCTCCGAAAGTAGGCAATAAATTGAAATTGATATGTCAATATAATTTTAAAAGTTTATATTAGATACATAGGATAGTCTATCTATATAAATTAACATTAAGAATAGAAAACCTAAAGTAAACCAAGTGTTTATTAACATAATTATGAAATCAAGATTCTAGAATTATCTTCACAAATAGATTTTTTTCAATTTGCACTGTTTCTTCCTGATAATCCTTATCCCTTTAGAATTTGTACCATGGCACTTCACCACTCCCTTGAGTTCCTCTACATCTTTACCACGGAGCATTTTTTTCAAATTAATATGTCCCTTCGAATGGATCTAGTGGCTAGTGCATGAGTTGTTGTCATAATGAGGTCTGAGGTTTGAATCTCTGTAAAGTCGAAATAAATACCTTTCTTATATGTTAGTCACTATTCCAAAGACTAGTAATCGCCCATGATTTACCTCCTCCGTGTTGGCCTTAGGACGGGTTAGCGGGGACGCTGGAGACGAACGTATTTTTTTTTTTTACCACAATTTTTTCAAATTGACATAAAATATTTAATTTAGCTCGATTAATTTTTTTATTAGATTAAATTGGAAAATATTTTTAACAGACGGCCTGTTAAATCAGTATTTGCAGATCAAGTGTCCATTAAAAAAACATTTAATTCGTCGAAATTATATATATATATATATATATATATATATATATATATATATATATATATATAATTTCGACGAATTTGTATATATATATATATATATATGAAATTAAAAAGGCGCCTTCGTACTGCTGTACGCAACGCCCACTGTTCCAATATTTTTTTTTATTGTTTCGGGAATATTTTATTTAAATCGTGGTAAACCGTAGGGTACACCCACTTGTTTAAGAATATTCGGAGGCGTCCCATCTTTAAAAAAACACATTTATTATCATCTTTATTTTGAAAATGACCTTTCAGTTTCAGTCTAATAAATAGTCATCTAGCTGATTGATTAAATATTATTTCACTTGTTTAAGTTGCTAATCAATTATTTAATAATCGAATTCCGATATAATACAAAGATTTTGAGGATGATAACACTAAGAATATTCGTCATTCGGATAAATCTTTATAAATATCTTTTAATTGATCTTAGTAGCCAGTTGAATTAATAATAATAACACTAATACTAATAATAATAATAAATAAATAAATAAATAAATAAACAAATATTTTTATTAGCCTCCATAGATTGATATAGTTAGTTTATGTAAATGTATTGTTGTTAATAGGTTTGAGATTTTTTTAAGAGATGTGAAATATCTAATTAGTTATCTCAGCCTCTTATTATTATTACTGAACAAAATTTTTATAATTTATCCTCCTTCTAAACAATGAGAGTCATTCTACTGACCCAACGAGAGATTAAATTAAAGGGCTGATTTCATCAATTAAATATTTTAATAAAAGTATTTAAGTTAAGGAAGTGGTCCTTTAATCAAATATATTGATCATGATTACCCTTTGTGAGCTCAGATTATTATTGGTAAATGTTCTATGATTTTATTTATACCTTCTGTTTGAGTTCAAAATCCTGTCAATTTTATAAAGTTATCAATTGTGTTTGAAGGCTATAAGCCGATAAATTAGAAAAATATACCATTTGATAAATATTTTAAAGTAGAACCCACCCTTAAGTATTTTGCAACTTTGGATGTCTTTTGATAAAACATTATTATCAAAATGAACACATATATTCACATCACCGTGAATAACCTTTTAAATTTAGTAATTTTATATTCACGAAGCCTCTTTTAAATTTAGTAATTTTATATTCACGAAGCCTCCTTCAACTAAGGTGTAATCGAGTCAAGTTGAGTCGAATCAAACTCTTGAATATTGAATTTGACTTTTTTATAATTGAGCCGAGCTGAAGCTTTATTTAACAAATATATTTATGGCTCACGAACTTATTTGAGTTTTTATCAAGCCTAAACGAGTTTAATAAATATAAATTATAAATTTAAATATTTATTAAAAACTAAATTATATATTTAGAGAAAATTATAATATTCTTATTAAAATTTATAATTTTATTCTAATAAATAAATGTAATATATTTATTTATATTTTTCATAAGCAACAACAATTAGAGTATGAACCGTCATTATTTTTATAACAAAGACAAATATTTACTCATAATTTATGTTATATTCCTGAGAATAATCTTTAGCAACAAAATGAGCTTTGTATCATTCAATAGATCCATCAGATTTAGTTTTGATCTTATATACCTAATGAGAACCAATGGTGTGTTTTCCTGGTGGCAACGGTATCAAATCCCATGTATGAGTCTGATGCAGAGCAATTACTTCCTTAGCCATAGCATTCTGCCAAAGTGAATTAAGAACAACTTCTCTATAAATATAGGCTCAGAAAGATAATGAACAGATGTAATAAATAAAACAAAAGAACAAGAATAACAAGAGTAAGTAAAATCTAATACTTTAGTAGACTTACGAACACGAGTGGACTAACTACGGTGGAGAGAAGGATCATCGACAATTTCAAGAGATAATTGGGTAGTGGCAGAAAGAGGAGCATGTGAAGCAGGTATATCGGAAACCAAAGTACCAGATTCATTTAAGCTATCATTAGGAGTTGTGTGTGAAGCATCCTCAGTGTCGGTATTGAAAGGATCAATGTAAAACATATCTGACTTTCTCATATTATACGAACTAGCTGGAATAAAAAAGAATGAAATATACTTAAGAAATACAACATGATAAGAGACATACAATTTTTAACTAACAGAATCAAAACAATGATATCCTTTTTGACTAACATCATAACCTAAAAAGACGCACAAAGCAGACCAACGAGCTAACTTATTATGCTCGACATGTGAACGAAGGATGAAGCAAGTACAGTAAAAAAACATACAAAAAAGAATAGGCAAGAGCACGCTCATACAATTTTTCAAAAGATAATAAAGTTGAATTGTATGAGGTTGAAATTCTATTAATCACGTGAGCAACAATAAAGATTGCTTTCCCACAAAAGGCACTAGAAACACCGGCAGACAATAATAGGTTATTTCAACAAGATGCCTATGTTTCTGTTCAGCCACATCATTATGTTCAGGAGTACTTTTACACGAGATTAAATAAATAGTACCATCAGAAGTAAGTAAATGTGAACAGTCATTCGAAGTATATTCACTCCCTAAATCATAATGAAAATACGTTATGAAACTAGAATGTTGAGTTTTGACAAGAACTCTAAAGTTGTTGAAAATAGTTAGATAATCAAATCTATATTTCGTACGATAGACTCAAGAATAATGAGCGCAATCATTAATAAATGGAACATAATATCTTGACCCCCCCTTTATAGGAATAGGAGAGGGTCTCTACACATCAGAATGTATAAGATCAAATGGTGTAGAAGAAAATGATAAGATAAAAAACTTGGCCAGTTTACAAGTACTACAATCAGAAATATTATAATTTTTTAAAGGTCCTAAAACTCCTATAGAAGCTAAAAACTACAAATGAGACGTTGAAACATGATCTAAACGAGAGTGTCGCAGATAAAAAGTAGAAGATGAACGACTCAGACGAAAAGATAATAAATCCACACTCGAAGCTATAACTTCTAGTACTTTAAGTTGATCTAAAACATAGAGTCCTCCTTGCCTACGGTATGTCCCAATTAGCCTCTTAGATCGCGGATTCTGAACATAATAATTAGAAAAAGAAAAAGAGACTAGGTATTCAGACTCACATAATTGACTAATAGAAATAAGATTTAAAGTACGACTTAGAATATAATAAACATCAGTAAGAGATAAATAAGATGTAACAATTGAACCAACACTTACTAATAGCATAGGAGTACCATCAACAACCACAATAGATATAAATGAACTAAGAGAAAAAAAAACAAAAAAGATAAATTATATGATATATGATAAGAGACACTAGAGTCCAAAATCCACAAAAATAAAAATATACTTAAAATACCAAACGATGATAAACCTATATAAGACGAAGTTAACATGACAGAGGGTTGTGAAGTAAGAAATTGTTGACAGACATAGACGGATCAAATTTTCATGAAATATATGTACGATAAGACATGGTGACAGAATCAATAATACTCAGAATAACCAAACTGTACGGATAATTTCTATCCATGAAAATTGGTATTAAGACGTCCCTAGTCACATGAAAAACCTGAAGCAGAAATGGACATCATCATAGTGATCGACAGCATAAGGTGTCAACGCCAAAATCTGCAAAAAAGGAAGTACGTGCTGAAATCGATAGCACATATCGACATCGAAATCAACGAAAAAGGACATCAGTGCCAAAATTGATAGAAAAGGACATCGGTGTCGTAATCAACAACAACAGTAAGAGGTGACATGAGCAACAGGAAGCAACAACAGGAGAGGTAGAAAAATTAGGTCAAAGAAGAATCTCGCTTTGATACCATGTGGAAATTAAGAAAAGGAAAAAACTAACCATATTATTGAATCAAAAAGAATATTAGAAATATAGAGTATAAAATCTTATATAGCTAAATTAAGAAACCCTAAATCTTAAATAGAAAGGGGAAAAATTAAATTATCTTAAAAGCTTTAAATAGATAAATATATATAATCTAATAATAATAACAATATATATATATATATATATATATATATATATGGAGGGATTGAGACGATATCGACGAGATATTCCACATCCAATAGAAATTGATCTCAAGCCTAATGATAGCAACATGCTTATATCAATCCGTGGAGGTTAATAATTATTATTATTTTTTTAATAATTCAGATATTCAATTTTTTGAGATGATCGAATTGATTATATAAAAGTTTTTCATCGATCACTAAAATAAATCAAAAATATTCCTGAAAACTTATTTAAGTGATAAATATTCATAGAATTATCATCTTATAAAAAAATGTGGAACCGTCACATCAGCGGCCCCCCTAGAGCCGGTCCCATGGATATGGAGGGAGGTAAATGCAGGTATACAGGTGGAAAGTACATAACCCCTAGACCTTTCAACTATAAAACCATGCACTCCCCATCTATGCTACGCCCTGAGGACAAGAATTATCATCTTATAATTACACCGTAAGTGGCATTCAACTTAATTAACGGCTTTAAAGAACAATCCGGGACAATAAAAATATTTAATAATCTTGAACAAGTGAAATAATATTTAATCCATTAGCTAGATGACTATTAGTTAGGACTGAAAGGTCATTTTCAAAATAAAGATGATAATAAATGTGTTTTTGAAAGATGGGATGCCTCCAAATATTCTTAAACAAGTGGGTGTACCCTAAGCTTTACCACGATTTAAATAAATATTCCTGAAACAACTGAGATATTGGAACAGCGGGCGTTGCGTCCAGCAGTACGAAAGCGCCAGCATTCGGTCCGGAATGCTAGTACATTTTTTAGATTGATGGGATATTAAAGATGAGTATATTTATTTTTTATCTTCATAAAATGATATTTGTTTTATTTTGATAGCTATTTAAGGATAATGGACATTTTTATCTGAAAATATTGGATCCATGGTTCATTGTAAATATTTTTCAATTTATTTTAGTGTTCGATCAGTATGCTAATTTAAAAAATCAGCCGATAAAAAATAAGAAAAAGTCAATAAAATACTCTCATATGTATGATAAAGTGATTAAAAACAGTTTATAAATTCGTATCGTTGTTTTAGGAGCTTATAAGTTGTTAGGTCTTATTTTAAAAATAAGTTGTTAAATTGTTTGAGTGAATTTATTACAATTAATTTAAAGATATTGATGTGTTTGATATTATAAGATCTTTTTATTAATAAAATTATCAAAAAGAGTATAATACTTAATAGAGGGTTTTGAGATTTTTATTAATAGAAGATTTTGAGCGAATTCCTGCACCGAGGGGAGAGAAAATTAGAAAGAGGCGTTGGCGGAGAAGATGACACAACGTTGGAAGAAAAGTCGATATTAGGTTTATAAAAATTTATGGAGGATAAGATGGAGATTTATGAAATTATATAAGGATATTTTAGAGAAACAAATTATTAAAATAAGATTTTTTTAAAAAAAATAGGGTCTTTCATACTTTTTTAAAAACAGCTTATAAGCTCCAAAATAACTTATTTTGACAGCTTATAAGTTGTTTGAAAAAAAAATTATCAAATAAATTTGAAGAACTTATAAGCTCCAAAACAGCTTATAAGCTGTTTTAGAGAGCTTATAAACTCAGCCAAACAACCTCTAAGATGTAGCCGAGTAGAAAGTTATGACTTATCATTGTTCTCACATGTATGATAAAGCGGTTAAGATGGAGCGTAGGAGAAATTTATGACATACCATGGTTCAATCTTATGTTAGGAAATACACTAGTATTGGACAATCGTGGGCTGAAATATCTCTCGATAGAAGTTCACTAGTTTATCTTCGCAAGAAGGCCGCTATCGTTGATGATTTACTATAGCGCTTTCATAATTTATCTTATAATCAATAGAGAGATTTTATAGGGTTGGATAAGAGTGTCAATTCGGATAGATTTGGTAAGATTAATTTTTTTTTTAAAAAAAAAAATCAATCAAAATCGATCAGAATTTGAATTCAACCTGAAACTTCTAGATCCAAATCCGACTAACATGAACCCAACTCAAATAATTCAAAAATCTTATTCAAAACGATTTTTTAAAATTATTTTTCATAAATGTTTTACTTTTATCTTAATACTTTATTTTTATCATACCAACATTAATATTAATATATAGAAAAATATCTTAATTTATAAAATAAAATTTAACTTAATCATGAAAAAATTCACTAAATCCGATCAATCCGAATTTAATCCGACTGAAAATTTTTAACACAAAAATTCTCCGACCTAAATCTGATCTGAATCAACAAATATCAAATCTAAACTTAATTTTTTTCGGATCAATTTAAATTGGATCATCCGATTGATTCATTTTTACATTAGTCGGATCAGTCGCATCTAGATGACGGGATATCTGAATTAAAAAAAAAAACAAAAAATAGAGCACGTGAAAAATACTTGGAATTCTTAATTTTATTTGTATTAAAAAAAAAAGTTTTCTTCGTTCTTTTTTCTATTGAAAGGCTTCCGTCTCGCCTCCTTGACCTGCAAAGCGAGGAAGAAAACCATAAATTCGCGGGAAAAGGTACTCGTTTCGATTTAGTAATCACCTGTTGCTCCGCAGCGCTCCGTTAGGGTTCGCTTCCCACCTGCTTCTCCGCGAAGAGCGAGCTGAAATGGAGAAATCTGAGGGCGTGAAGAAGAAGGAATCGAGGTTGAACTCTCTCAGCAGGTACACTAATTCCTCTGTTGACGGATGATTCCGCCTCTCTGTTTTACTTTGCAAATTTCCCCCCTTTTGTTTCTTCTTTTTTCTTTCCTGCGATCCGAAGATATTGAACGATTTTTTAGGTGTTTCTCGATGCCAATGACGAATCGAGCGTGCGGCGCGTCGGATTCGGCGCTCACCATTTTATACGGTGGCGAGACTAGGGTTTACAACGCGATCCCCCCGGAAAAGGTTAAAATTTGCCCCTTCTTGCTGCATATCTGATATTTTTTGTTGATTTTTTTGGGGGATGATCTTGGTGTTACCCGCTTTAGATCTTCTTTTGTGGATTGATGAATCGGAGTTGCAATTTGTTTGGGTGAATACTGAAGCAGGCGCAGATGATAATGCTCATCGCGGCCGCTGCGGCTGAGGCCGGCAAGGTGATGACCATGGTAGGGCACAACGCAACTGAGTCGCTCGGGCCGATGCTCGCCAGATCTCTGTCACTTCAAAGCTCGACGGCGACGGTAGGACAGTCTGCTACTCCGGCCTCTCTCTTCATGCTCCAAGCAGGTATTTTTTTCGATTTTTTATCAATATTTTCAGGGGAAAAAATTTACTCAATTTTTGTTGTTTTAAAACAATTCTTTTTAACATAACCAAATGAAAAAAATAATTAATTTCTTTGAAATAGGATTAAACAAAACATGTATCAGTATTTATCTTATGATTTCTACAATATTTGCTTGATTGCAGAACTGCCCATTGCAAGGAGGCAGTCACTTCAGCGTTTCCTGGAGAAGCGCCGGGACAGGTTAGAGTTTCTTTTATTGCATACCGTCAAAGTAAGTCTCTGATTTATTTTGTTGATTTAAGATTTAATTACGTGAGCTAATCAAAAAAAAAAAAAATGGAAAACAAACAGCATGACTAGGGTGCTTGCAGAATTGTTTAGCTAAAATAAGGTGGCAAGCTATTTTAAGCACGTAAGGATAACATACATAACACTGCAGCACTAACGCTGTCATTTGGTTGATTGAAGAACAACAAAATCAAAATGCACTGGCTAGGTAATGCCATGAGTCAGTGACCTTTTCTTTAATTTTATGGCTGTCACTGCTAGCAGTTTCAAAGTAGAATAAAGCATTCACAAGTCATGCAACTTTTACGCAATAAAGTAGTTCCATTTGGAAAGTCACTATCAAGTAACAGCTATCAACATTCACACTTGTTTTATTTTTATTTTTTACTTGTTTAACTAGATACCGTCGTTGTTAGAATTGACGAGTAGCCTTGCTAATGGCTGCTACTTCTCGGCAGGTTGGCGAGGAAAACCCCGTATGCTTCGGCAAGGTCGTCGGACATGGAAGTCGGAGGGCAGTCCTAAACTCACTTAATGGCTGCTGTCAGCAATGATAAAGTCATTATTATCTAAGTAATTAGAAATCTGATCCTTAAAATTAAGATATGAACTGTGTGCTAAGTGACCTTTACTTGGTGTCTGCCATTGCTTAATGTATTGTGTGGAATGAACTTGCTGTCTCTCTGGGACTGTCTAGTGTTTTAGATTTCTGTATCACTGTGTGTTTGTGTCAATGCCTAATTCTATCTTGGGCACGGGCTTTGTTGACACCTCTACATCTATCGATATTGGATACTGTCAGATTAATGCAAGATTTGTTGTTTGTATTAGAGTGATTACCTTGAGTACAAGATTAACCAAATAAATTATGAACTCACTTACACTTTACATTATTATTTTTTAAAATCAAAGGTTACATTTAATTACCAACACGATACGATAACAAAATTAATTTGACAATTACTTAAATGAAGGAATTCATTTCATCATCTTGAGCAATTGCTGCAAGCTTGATAGTGGTACCACAATGCCAAACAACTAGAATTATACAGAAAATTCTATAATGCACAATCTAGCAATTAGTGTCTTTGGGTGCCCAATCTATACCAAAGTGAAAGGCATATATTTCCCTTACAACTTCAAATTTGAAGGAGTGGTAAAGCTATCATAATGCCAAACACAGATAATAACAGCAGCACTAACCAAAATGGCACTGGCTTACTCTGCCTCCCCCTGGCTGCGTCATTGTTCAAGATGAGCTTGTCTCTCGAATCATCCTGCAGTAAAGTCTGTTCAACTGAGGCGGAGCGAGGATGCAAATTATTCTCTGGCTGTTGGACGACCAATTGTTTGTGGTTCTGTTGCTGGTAGTACTTCTCTACGTATTCTGGGAAGAGCTTCTTGAAGTTCGAACAATTTTTGCTTTTTCATGAAACAAATTATGAGATTGTGAATACATAACAATGCAGGTAAAGTCAACGCAAAACAAATCCATACAAATGTATGTGATATATGGTTGACTCATATATGGCAGTATGCAGAAATGATCAATTTCATGTCCTTTGACTTCTAAGAGGTGTGAGATTGACCAGTATTCGCATCTTAAATGTTAGTGTAAGATTTCAAGGCTCGAGGTAGTTCAAATAGAAATATTCAAATTTTCAGGCCTTGTTTATCATACGTCTATGACTCCCTCCATATCCGTGGGACCGGCACTAGGGGGCCGTTAATATAATGGATCTACATTTTAGTATGAATTTGACTACACTGTCTGCAATTAGCAATAACAAACTGCAGCCTGAACTGATTTCAGTAATCAGGCCTCTTAATCAAACTCGAGCCATAAATGTGTATAGTTTCACTGTTTACCTACAATGTAGTGTTAGGAGTGGCGTGCAGTGGCAAATTGGAACATGGCAACCTTATCGAGTGAGATGATTTGACAGAGATAAAAGAAGAGAAAGAGGAAGGTTCTGAGAGAAATTTATTCAAAGAAACTGCAATAATACTGTGTTCTTCATTCAATTAAAATGTCATAAACCAAGTATTGCTAAAAGACCCACACAGATGGGCGTCCATAAATAGTTGGGATATCTTAGCTTCTGATTGCGATTGGCAGTATGGACTGATGTGGTGGTGATGGGGGCATAGCACTGATGGATTGTCGAAAGACCTAAGTTCTAGAGCCCAAACCTCGAAAAGTTTCAGACAGATAGTATTTGATGACTGATTAAAGGAGCAATAAAAAAAATGCTTTGTAACACACTAAAAAAGAAAATTACTTTTCACAATTGTATGATAGAGAAGCTTTGGCTAATTTCCGTTTTTCATCATCAGAGGATCTAACGCTTCCAGCAGTCTGGTGATTGTCCAACTGCATGTACATCAAGTTAGATGAATTAAGATGAGATATTTGGCATGGAAACATCAGGTGCATCACATGGATTTCCATATCTATATCTGACTATCATATAATAATTATAATTCACCAGTATTGTCTTTCTATTTAGATCATTGCAAGAAACTCTACCAGTCTGAATATCTTCCATCTAAGCTCTTTATTGCAAGAAAGAATATGTAGCTTAAGATTTCTTTCATATTTATAGTAATTATTTTCTCCCTCGATGACCTCTCAAGACTAATGTGAACCATGTGGCACCAAAAACCTATGAACTGATTGAAAATACTAAAGGCAAAAAATGCTTAAATTATGCCCATAACTTAATTATTGTTTCGTCTAAAATGCTTTTCTAAGATAAATGAGCATCTCATATTTTTTGCAAAGGCCATGTGGTGTATATTGTGATTGAAGACTCAGGCCGCATCCTTTAAATAGCTAATCACTTCAACTTAATGGTACACTAACCAATCACTAGTTATTTTCAGAATGCTCACCAAAGATGTCATGCTATTGGTTTTTCTGGTAAAAATGTGGTACTATGAGCTTTTGACTATTATAAATGAATCAGACAACTTCAATGAGACATAAATTGAGTCCCACGTTAAAGTTGTGGTCTGACAGAGAGTTTAGATGAATGAACTATTGTTAGCTTGAATTTGAGCATTTTAACCTATGGATAAATCTTAAAAATTAACGAATCAATTTTCACATCTAGATAGTTCAAAGCCATGTTTCAAAAAAGTTTATTGTAGACAATATCTAATTCAAAATAATCAAAAGTACACGTTAAGGATGAAGGGAAATGAATGTTCAGCCAAAGATTCTTTATCACTTATGTTATGGTTCTTTAGATATCTCTAAACAATACTGAAGAAATCAGTCAATTACTGCATTATGATGCTAGAAGTTTTTGTCAACATCATTTAGTCATGCAAGTCCCAAGTATTTATGTTCAAATATATGGATTTTCTTTCAACATGTCAATATCATCTTAAGCCTATTTTGTCTCATTTTACCATCTACTGAATTAGTATTTTTTTAATTTTCCTTAAAAAGTTCACACATTCATCTTAGGATTATCATCTAAGATATGTCAATTGTTTTGAGTGTACAACAATAGTTCATAAATTTTTACTTTTAAGCTAAGGGATATATGATTGAACAAGATTATACAAGCTCTTATATCAATTACTGACTCGGAATATATGATTGAACAAGACTATAGAAGTTCTTATATCAATTACTCACTCTTCATCCTAATAATTATATCTTTATTAATATTTTCTTGGTGTTGAATAATAGATCAAATATATCCAATAGTTACAAGAATTTCATGTCCATCCATCTTGATTATTCCCCAAATTCTTATTTTATTACTGAAACTGCATATGGTGTATTCAATTTAACTCACTTAAAATCTTTATATTGTGAACTGAATTTCATATTATGTTGCTAGATGTACAGAAACAAAATTGGCAAGTATAAGAAATCCAAATGTAACTAAAATGTCCATATTAGAAGCATTGAAAGAATATTAATATAATTTCAACTTACCATGAAGGATAGTAGTCCTGTTAAGATACTGCACCAGGAATAATAAACATCAGAAATCTATTATTAGAGAAACAATAAATTACCCTAAGCAATTATAATCATCAACATGAAGAGGGCATAACTAAAATAGAATAACAATAACGAAGTTAGTCATGTATTGATCATACCTATTTCCTGGTATGCAAGTGAAGGCTCAAACAATACAGGATAAAAGTCAAGAAATGGAAAAACATAAGGTCTATAAATTGTCATTTCCATTGCGCTTCATATCTTACCTCGATACAGACCACATTGGATTCCAAGACTCTGGATGAACTGAAAGGAACATAATAATCACAACTCTTAACTCAAAATAGATAAATTTCTTTTGAAATTCAACAGCAATAGAATAGAAAGCTAATTTATTATAGGACTGTGCTAGAAACTTACAATCACTCATGGATAAGCAGATTCTAACATTGGGGCTAAATCGACCATTAGGAGTTATCATGCTGGACAAAAAAGAAATACTCAGTTAATTGCATCCTAGCAAATAATCTAGAGTATACCTGCAGCTATGAAATTGAAAAATCATCTAAAGAACTTAGATACCGGATACTGGGAGGCTTGAATGGGTAATCAGGTGGGAATTTAAGCTTTCCATAATAATATCCACCTACATGTTAAATTATTGCAAGAACCAAATGAGATCATGTTGTGTAATAGTCAATTTTAAGGATAAGGTGACCAATGTGAAAAGAATGAATCGACAAAGCACATTCCAATTGCAGACACTAAACATCACCAACCATATAAAGGCAAATGAGAAGGAAATATCAAGAAAACATGAAAATAAATATAGCATAATCCTGGTAACTAAATACCCTATGGGACAAAGATAATAGTTCTAAAAGCCCAGAGAAACTTCATTACATTTTCTTCCTTAACTTTCCCTTGAATTAAAGATACCATGGGATTAACTTGTGAAAAATTGCAGAGTGGAGACAGAGAGAAAAAAAAAACAGATTAGGATTCTAGTGCTACTCTTAGGACATCAGGACAAAGTTTGATGACGCTCCAAGAGACAAGGATGTAAGAAAGCATACTAAGTTCTAATATCAATTAGAGAGAAAGAGAGTAATCCACTTTTCGTATTTACAACTAATGAGATGTTGGAAGAAACAAACAATATAGTCTCATCTTAAATCATTCACATAAGAAAAATGAGAAATGAAATAATGATAGTGAAATTTGAATTCTGAAGATACAGGGAACAATCAGTAGAAAGGAAGATGAAGTTACTTCCAAGGTTTAAAATCTCGAGCCGTGCTGAAATTTCGATCTCAGATCGGAATGATACGGTTTCGGTATTTTTTATCTATATATAATAATTATTAGATAAATATGTTTATTGTGTATAATTTAAAAATAAGTTGTATATTGATTTTATAAAAGTTCTCGATTATCGAAGAACTTAATATTGTTAAAAAAATAATTAAATATAATTTTCTTTAAATAAAATTGATGTATTAATAACTCAAATTATAATTGATACATGTATATAAATTAATTGTTTATTCATTTAATTAATTATTAGTTTAAATAATATATATTTAAAATAGTAAAAAATATATCAAAATATCAATTAAACAGTAAAAAAATAAAATAATAAAAAAAAATTATCAGAATATAAATATGATTTTTTAAAGATTTTTTTAGAATTTTTAAATAAAATTTAAACACTAAAAAATCATAATATCAATTAATAAAAATTTTATTTTAAATATATTTTTTATATATTTTATAGGGATAATTTAATTAGGGTTTATGAAAACCTATTTGAAATATCACACCTCATTTAGGAATTGTTTAAATTAATTAATTTTTTTTCTTTTAGTAACCGTACCCAACATTGCGATGTTGCGCCGGTCCTGTGAGGCGTCACCGAAAGCGCCCCGCAAGGCTTTCGGCACTGGCGGAGGAGTCCCACGACGCTCCCGGTGGCGCGAAGGCATCCTGCGAACGTCAATCGCATGCAAAATCGCGGTGATGTTGACGCAAGGATGATACACGCGAAATTTATTCGCATGCGGTGCCAGTTTCGCCTCCGCACCAGAATAGTAAATTTCGGTTTTAGGCTGCACGGCTCGGCATTTCAAACTGGTTACTTCAAAGTATGCAATACACATTTTCGGTAGTTTACTTTTTCTAGCTGCCTACAATTTTACAAGAAAAAAAAATTATAATACTTGTCCTCAACCACATTCTTTAAAGCTTTGGTTGTTGGCTATTATTGTTGTTATATTTGTCCTCGCTCTCTTTAACCTAGACCCTTTTTATTTAAAATATGCCCTTATATCTCTTTTTTAATAAAGCATCTTATTTTATTTTTTCCATTTTCCTTGAATTAGAACTTACTAAGACCAGGTCTTGTTGGACAGTCCAGGGGTTGCTCCTCCTGAACAGAACCATCAACCTGTAAGTGAAAGAGACAACCTATTGCATGAGCACAAAGAACAAGAGAGAGGAGATCCTCAGAGACCCTGAACTTGGAGAAGAGGACGAGAAGGTCAGCAAAAAAACTTTAGATAAGGTCATCCTGCAGGGCATCAATGGGTATGGAGGCTAGAGGTTATTGAGACATTCCTAAACTATGTGCAAGATGCACACAACGGAGTAGGCATTGAAGCTCCTCAAGACAATGAATGTGAAATTGATAAAATTGCCATCGATCAACATATGTGGGATCCACACATACAGATAGACAACTTCACGCTTGCTCAAGCAGGGAGCAACATTGAAGAGATTCACAATACCATCAACAATTAGGAGCTTACAGTATTAGACATGACTCGATAGCTCAACCAAACACGACCAACACGATACAACTCAAACATACAAATGGGTTGACATGAATCGATACATGAAAATTCATTCAAAAAACATAATAATCTTTAGAACTTAATTAGTTAGAGCATTGACAATTCTATACCTTATAAAATTAATTTTTTCAAAAAAAATATATAATCATTCTTATGCTATCTCATACAATTTTGTATTGAGCAGAGTGAGACACCCTATTTATGACCTGATTGCCACAACACAAGTTGCCACCCTTGCCAATGATGTTTTAAGAGGCTATAAAATAGGGGTCACAATGATAAAGGAGTGAAATAGGGGATAAGAGGAGGAAGATAGTTGACCAGTGGTAAAGGAAGGGAATACTACAAGAGAAGGGAAAGGGGGTGCTTCGCTTGGCCAACATCCACAGAGAGAGGAGAGTAAACAGGGCACAAGAGATCTGCACAACACAGAGGAGGATGACAATGGCGATGATAGAGGAAAAGGTTTCTTTAAGAGAGGAAGCTCATCAAGAATTGAGATGATGGAGACAAAGTGGAAAAGAAAGGATAGGGTAAGGATGGAGAAAGTTAGAGCTTTGTGGTAAGATGTAGAGAAGAGGAGAAAAGGAGGAAGAATATTATGAATTTATGTAGATGGATAGAGATGAGGGAAGGTAGATCAGTTATGTCAACTTGGGACCTTCTAGGAGGTAGATCAGTTATGTCAATTTGGGACCTTCCCTAGAGTGATTGCAGATGGAAACCTAACCTTTCAAAGAGAGGGAGACTACTCTAACGTATAGCTAATGTGGACTAACCATTAATATATATAACTAAGAATTCCAACAACTCATGAAACTCTAACAATGGATAAATAATGAATTTAAAATCATTACCTGCATATGGTGTACCATCACTTCCTTCAATGACAAAATCTGAAAAAAGATGCCAAAAACATAATCAATTCCAATATAAATACCAGATAACTAGAGATGGATAAATGAAGATGATTCTAATATCAACAAGGTGCTGATTATAACTGGGTCAGCCAATCAAGTAACAGGAGAATATTAAGTTATTTATCACTGCATGGTTTTAAAATATATACCTGGATAGGTAGAATTTAGGAGCTCATGGACCATTCTACAAATAATGACTAACAATTTATTACCAGTATCTTATAGAAATATTATCAGAGAAACACTGCCAGTACAATAATAGAAACTTATGAATTGGAAACATATGTATTCTTAGTATATATGAGCACAATTTTTTTAAATTCAACCCCAGTTGAGGGTTCCACACTCTAAATTTACATGAATTGAAAACTCCATGGGGAACATAGTAAAATATAAACCACACTACAACTCCACACCGCGAGATGGGTGCTGCTTACTACAACATTTGAAACTGTAGCAGGGATCAGTTCTAAGATTGGTTATTGAGAACCCTTGCAAGAAATGCCATTCACTTAAATTGAGATACAAATATGATAGTGAACAGAATGAGTTTGAATGAAAGGAAGAACAAAAGACATGGTTGACTTACACCAATCCAGCATATCAGAAGGAGAAGGACGAGCTGCAATCTGCGGCGGAGGTTCCTGCAATTTAATTGTAAAATGTTTGACAAGTTTGAACATACTAGACAATGCTTAACCTCATGATAATGACACTACATGCATATTGTAAGATACTGCACAATGGATCTTTGAAAAGGATAAAAAACAAGTGATTTTTCCAAAATGATAGCATTTGACAGGAGTGATCAGAAGAAAACATTCCCAATTGAAACGCTAAGAATAAAATTAGTTCAAAACCCTTTTATCTAAGCATGTACAAGATGAAGAAATGAAAAAGAAGTTTATGTAGCAGGAATATTAACACATCTTATAAGTACAATCATCGTCGCCATCAAGCTATCTATTTCAGATTGGAAGCTTAAAAGAATAATGATAACTTGAAATGCCATGATACAGCCATGTTGGCGAGTAGTCAAGAGAAACAAGAAGTTAGTGCGATCACAGTGTGCATATGCAGAAACGCATAGATCCTATTTAGATTACTAGAAAGCAACAAACGTGACTATTCATAGACAAGAAAACTTCAAGGTACAAACTCCTGCCGATATCTCATTAAAAAAATAAAACACAGTTCAAAAGTTTTGGCCATCCTTAATTTTCAAGGTAACGAAGGGGAAACTTTCTCCAGTAATTTTATGGAATCTGGCCCCTCACATGTTGGAAACAATTACTACGCACCTTACAAATTGCACGATATTCTTTCAGAAGGCGCTTAACGCAGGCCCTCTCCGCCATCTCGATAAACGAACCCTGATGAGCAGACGATGCTGCTCCCCTTAACACAATTCCCCAGTCAAATCCTGTCAATTTTTAAACATATGAAGAGAAGATCCGCATCAAGCGGCATGTATTCCAACCAAACAAGTACTTCAAAAAAACAAACAGACAGAGAACTTTTCTGAATCTACTGCCAAAAAAGCAGATGAGGAAACAATATTTGCACAATGAATTCAAGGAAATATCATTTAGAGTGAGCGATCGCGAAAAAAAAAAGGAATCCCTCATTACTAGATAGATCGGATGATCGATTGCTCAACCGATAGTCCGAGATAGGATTAGTGAAAGGGAGAGGAATACGAACCTGCGAAAGGCGCCCAGACAAAATCAGTTCCCCTAAAATTCCGCCGACACGCGGCCGGATGACGATCCGGAGGTGGTCGGCGATCCACTGGTGAAGCAGAGAGAGAGAGAGAGAGAGCGAGAGAGAGAGAGAGAAAGAGAGAGGGGAGGATGCGAATCAGAAACGGCCCATCCGAATTGGCAAGATGGACCTCACAATTTTAACAATTTGACCGGACATCAACGATGCCTATAAATCAGGAAATAAAAATACAAAATGTAAATAATTACTTTAATATCGCCCAATATACTTTTTAATACGACCAAAAGCACGTACTCAGGAGCATTTGGTTAGGAAAATAAGAGTGAGGAATAAGAATGAGAATTATTGATTGTCATTATTAATCTTTGGATTATAGGAATAAGAATATAAATAAGGAAATAAATTATTGAAATTGGGTAATAACTCATTCTCATATACTTCCTCTTCAATGAGTCATTACCCTATTTTCATCAATCAAAATATTCTCTCATTCCAAAAATATTCTTGACTTAAAACTAAAATTTTCTCTCTTAATATAAAATATCAAAATATATATATATATTTATTTTTTCTTTCATATCATTTCTCTCTCCTTGTTCTCTCTCATCATATTTTCTCTCTCATCATTTTATCACACATTTTCTCTCTTCTTAATATCTCCTATCACACTCTCTTTCCTTTTTTTTATTACACTTTCTCTCTCATCATACTTTCTCTCTCCTCAATCTCTTCCATTGCACTCTCTTCCTTTTTTTTTTTTCTCATCATACTTTCTCTCTCATCGTACTTTCTTTCTCATCATATTTTCTCTCTCCTCAATCTCTTATATCACACTCTCTTTTTTTCTTTTTTTCTTATCACACTTTCGCTCTCATCATATTTTCTCTCACCTCAATCTCTCTTATCACATTCCCTCATTTTTTTCTCAACACACTTTCTCTCTCATCATACTTTCTCTCTCCTCAATCTCTCCCATCACACTCACTGTTCTTTTTTTCTCATCACACTTTCTCTCTCATCATATTTTTTCTCTCATCATACTTTCTCTCTCCTCAATCTCTCCGATCACACTCACTGTTCTCTTTTTTCTCATCACACTTTCTCTCTCATCATACTTTCTCTCTCCTCAATCTCTCCCGTCACACTCGCTGTTCTCTTTTTTTTTCTCATCGCACTTTCTTTTTCATCATACTTTCTCTCTCCTCAATCTCTCTCATCACACTCTCTCTTCTCATTGTCCTCAGGGCGTAGCACAGATGGGGAGTGCATGGTTCTGTGGCTGAAAGGTCCAGGGGTCGATCCCCGGAGTGTCACTGCCTGGGGTTAACGTCTCCGCCATGCACTTTCTACCTGTGTACCTGTATTTTCCTCCCTCCATATCCGTGGGACCAGCTCTAGGAGGGCCGCTGATGTGGCGGTTCCACACTCTCTCTTCTCATTTTTTATCATTATATTTTCTTTCTCTTCATCCTCTCCCATCATACTTTCTCTCACATCATATTTTCTCTCTCATCTTCTCTCATCATGCTCTCTCCTATCACACTCTCTTTTCTCGTTTTTTCTCATCATACTTTCTCTTTCTTCATTTTTTCTCATCACACTTTCTCTCTCATCATAGTTTCTCGCTCATCATTCTCTTTCATCATATTTTCTCTCACATTCATCTTTCTCTCACATCTAATTTTTTCTCTTATTTTCTTTTAAGGCTAAAAAAGAAAATTTTGATTTATTCCGATAGAAAATTGCAACTAATCAAACATTGCTTTTAAGAGTGATATTCATGTTTATACCCATTTTCATTCCACAATATAATGATTCTCATTTCGATTCCTATTCTTAGGAAAAAACCAAACGCCCCCTCAGTACTCTAACGTCCAGAACTCCACTCCCTCTTCCTCCGGTGTTACATGGCGTGACTCTGCGGTGTGTTCATTGCTAGTATCTTGCGAAGTCATCTTTCCAACGGTTAAGCCAGTGGTAGTAGATTGAAATTGTTAGGATCCTTCGTACGGCTAGAGAGGGGGGTGTGAATAGCCGCCCCAAATCGCTCTCGTTTCTTCCTACAATTAGGTTAGTCGCAGCGGAAAATACAAAGAAACGAAAGAGAAGAAAAACAAACCTTAACACGAGGATGTAACGAGGTTCGGAGATTAGGGCTCCTACTCCTCGGCGTGTCCGTAAGGTGGACGAGTCCGGTCAATCCGTCGGTGGATGAGTCCCCGGAGAACCGGCTAATACAATATACTCCTTGTGGGTGGAGAAACCTCGCCACAAACGTTTGCAACAGCAAACAAAGAGTACAAGAGCAGTAAGAAAAGCAATACAATATGAACACAATCGTACTCTACCAATTGCTTGCTTTCTTGTCGATTGGAGGTGAAGCGGCAACTTCACGACCCAACTGCAGCCTAGGAAGCTCACGCGAAGCTTTGGAGGAGCTCAACAAAGCTCAAGACGCAAACTAGAAGAAGAAGGAAGAAGAGTCATCGCGCAGGCCCTCGACCCCTTTATACTGCGAAGAAGCGGCGAAGAAACTAGCCGTTGCGTCGCAGCTAGAACCTGATCGGTCAAGGACCGATCGGGCCCTGTCGGTCCCGGACCGATCGGTTAGTCGAACCTTACATGCGTACTCGATCGATCGTGGACCGATCAGATACCGGATCGGTCCACGCCGATCCGGTAACTCTTCCTTCGCGACGTCGTCTCGATCGGTCCCCGGACCGATCAGACCGATCGGACCGATCACCGCCTCTTTGCCTCTGTTAACTGGCGATCGGTCACGATCAACAGAGCTTGCGATATCGATCGGTCACCGACCGATCGAGCAACAATATCACTGGATCGGTCGGTGACCGATCCAGCTGGGTTTGGCCCAAACCAAGTCCCAAGACTTCCAACCAATATCCGGTCAACCTTGACCTATTGGTACTTCATCCCTAGCATCCGGTCACTCCCTTACTTAGAAACTCCTGCCAAGTGTCCGGTCAATCCTTTGACCTACTTGGACTTTCTCAACACCGGATGTCCGATCATCCCCGATCCATCTGGATTTTCCTTGCTGCTTCACTTACAGGACTTTCACCGCCTCTCTCACGATTTCCACACGCCTAACATCCCGTTAGGACTTTCCCACGGCTTCACTCACGGGACTTTCACCGGCTTCACTCACCGGACTTTCCTTTCACCTAGCTTCACTCACTAGGATTTTCACCGCCTGCTTCACGGATTTCCACACCTAGCTTCACTCACTAGGTCTTTCCCCCTGCCTGGCTTCACTTACGACTTTCTCCACTGCTCGGCTTCACTCACGGGACTTTCCAACTCTCGGCTTCACTCACGGGACTTTCTCCTGCAAACTCCTGTTTGGACTTTCCCGTGCAAGTCTCCATACTTGGACTTTCCGCGTGACACCGCTTGGACTTTTCCCCGTGCCAAGTCTCCGTACTTGGACTTTTCCAGTGCCAAGTCTCCATACTTGGACTTTTCGCGTGCCAAGCTCCCTGCTTGGACTTTTCCGTTTGCCAAGTCTCCATACTTGGACTTTTCAGGTCAACCAGGTCAACCTTGACCTAGGGTTGCACCAATAATCTCCCAACCATCTATTCTTGTCTCACATCAAGAATACAACTCTTCCACGAGTGTCAAACATCAACATGCAACTCAACTAGGTCAATCTTGACCTAAGGTTGCATCAACAATCTTCCCAAGTCAAACATCAAAATACAACTCGAGTCAAGTCAACTCGAGTCGGGTCAACCAGGTCAACCTTAACCTAAGGTTGCACCAACAGAAATGAGGATCTCGTGTGTGACGAAGCCGAAGAGAATTGTCTCTGCATGCATGAAAGAAGAAAATCATGTTGAAATACATAACACAAGAATGTAATATATTATAATAAATTTAAAAATAATGATAAATATGATTATGATGGTCATCTAAATATGATAAATCATTAGTAGAAAATTGCCTTACAACATAACGGACATCAGTAGATAAATAACTATCTTTACCATCAGTACCCTCCAACGAATGTTGAGTTTGATTGTTCATTTATGGAAACATCCTTAATTATATTACCAATCAAATCTTTAAAATAATGACCACCAACATAGAAATAGCAGCAGAAGATTATAGTTTTGTTGCTACTGAATTTCTGATATGCTACTGTGTGTTTGAGCAAAACTTAGAAAAAAATCTACTATTTGGCCGGTTAAAAGATAGCTAAAAAGGACAGGATGGAGGAACGACTACGGTAAAACGGTTGCTATTAGAGAGGAGGAAGACAAACAAAGAGAGGATTGTTGCTATTGTTGGCTGGAAAAGAAAAATTGGAAGGTTTGCCAGCGCTGTCATTGCTGGAAGAATAAGAAGAGGGATAATGAGAAAAAAAAAAAAAGAAGAGGAAGATAAAAAGAGGGAAAAAGTTTGTTGTCCTTTAAATTAAAGAGGAGTATGTTGTTCTTGCTATGGGAAAAATTATCGCGTCCCAAGAGTAGGTTATTTGATGAAAATCGGATAGTACCTCCTCTGTAGTAATAAGAAATGAACCAACTATACAAATGCCACAAGTTTAATCATAAACTATCAACAGCCCACATGGCACAACCACTCAGTTATATATACAGCACACATGGCTGGAACAAAAAGATAGTGAAATCACAAAATAACAATCACAAAATCATAAAACAACCAACTGCGAGCCGGCCCGATTTGACACAACAACATCAAAACAAATACAGAAAGTTACAACGCTAAACTCCATACAAAAGATACATATGACACGTACAAGTAGAAAACCAATAAGAGAGTGAAAACTATAGTGGAAGAAGTCACTCGATGTGATATGGAACTAACGGACAGAATTCTCTAATTTTTATGAGAACTTTATCATTTAACTATAAGAAAATTTTCAAATATTAAAATTTTCTGAATGTTACTTTTTAGGAAAATCTTTTTGCATTAAATATGTTAAATTTTTTTTTAAAGCTTAAATTTTTTTTAATTGTCCCTTAGATTTTTTATTGTTGTTAAGTAGAATTTTTTAATGTACCACATTTTTAATGTGATCAAAAGGGAGAGTTGTAAAGATTAAGTCTAGGGGGAGGGTAGTACAATTTATATTTTTTGTACTTACAAATTTTATAACTATTATTTTATAACTGTTATTTTTGTGATTTATCCTAACGTAACTTGGATTTACTCACATCAAAAAGGGAGAAATTATAAGTATCCCAAGATAGTTTTGATGTGATCAACCAAGTCAGGTTAGGTCCTATTAGTTTTTAACTCCTATGTCTAAGTGTGCAAGAACTTAGGAGAATAGGAAGTCGAGCGAAAGATGTAGCTAGCGAGAAGGACGACATAGGAGAGATCTGACGGGTTCGGTGCATCCAAGGGACGAGGTACTACGTAAGAGTACGCGTGCGGATGAGAAGGAGGCTCGCGGCGTTTCCGAGGAAGGAGAAGCTAGAGCGGAAGATTGCTAGAAGACTAGAAGTTGGGTTTGGATGAGCCCTATTTCGAATGACCGATATTACCCAAGTGAAAGGAGCCGGAGTGGAAGACCTAGACCCAAGCAAGCAGAGTCGAAGTAAGAACTCAGACCAAATAGTTAACATGAAGTTAACTTAGGCCTAGGTGTTCAGACCATGAATTTTATCCGAATCGCGTTTGACGCGATCCATTGCGATGGGGATAAAGTTTTATCCCCCTGGAGGTGCTTGGAATCCTTCCAGACGCCCCAACCAGGACTATAAGGGGGTATTTGGTTTAGGGGAATAGAAGTGGGGAATGGGAATAGGAATCATTGATTGCCTTTGTTAATGTTTGGATTATAGGAATGGGAATACAAATAAGGGAATGAATCCTTGAAATTGGGTAATAACTAAGGGTATCAATTCGGGTGGGTCGGGTCGGGTCGGGTTAAATTTTTTTTTTTTTTTTATAACCCAACCCGAACCCGACCCGAACCCGAATTCAACCCGAAACTCCTAAACCCGAACCCGCCCAACCCGCCCAACCCGAACCCAACCCGTGTAACCCGAAAATTCGATTCAAAATGACTTTTTGGAACTATTTTCCCTATAATTCTTCACTTTTATCTCAATATTTCATCATTATCATACTAACTTGATATTAATATACATAAAACATCTTAATTTTCAAAATAAAATTTGATTTAACCCTAAAAAAACCCCACTAAACCCTATATTTGGGTCAACCCGGGTCAACCCGAACCCGACCCGACCCGACCCAACCCGAAAATCTTCAACCCGAATACCCTCCAACCCGAACCCGAAAATGTCCAACCCGAACCTGATTTTTTTCGGGTCGATTCGGGTTTGGTCGTCGTCGGGTGTGTAATAACTCATTCTCATGCCCTTCAATGAGCCATTATCCTATTTTCATTAATCAAAATATTCCCTTATTCCAAAAATACCCTTGACCTAAAACTAAAATTTTCTCCCTTAATATCAAATATCAAAATATATTTATTTATTTTTTCTTTCATATCACTTCTCTCTCCTTATTCTCTCTCATCCTATTTTCTCTCTCATCATTTTATCACACACTTTCTCTCTCCTTAATCTCTCCTATCACATTCTCTTTCCTCTTTTTTCTCATTACACTTTCTCTCTCATCATACTTTCTCTTTCCTCAATCTCTTCCATCATACTCTCTTCCTTCTTTTTTTCTCATCATACTTTCTCTCTCCTCAATCTCTCTTGTCACACTCCCTCCTTTTTTTCCTCAACACACTTTCTCTCTCAATATACTTTCTCTCTCCTCAATCTCTCTCATCACACTCACTGTTCTTTTTTTTCTCATCACACTTTCTCTCTCATCAGACTTTCTCTCTCACCATACCTTCTCTCTCCTCAATATATCTCATCACAGTCTCTCTCCTCATTTTTTCTCATTACATTTTCTCTCTTCATCCTCTCTCATCATACTTTCTCTCGCATCATAATTTCTCTCTTATCTTCTCTCATCATGCTCTCTCCTATCACACTCTCTTTTCTCATTTTCTCTCATCACACTTTCTCTCTCTTTATTCTTTCTCATCACACTTTCTCTCTTATCATACTTTCTCTCTCATCATTCTCTTTCATCATATTTTTCTCTCACATTCATCTTTCTCTCGCATCTAATTTTTTCTCTTATTTTCCTTTAAGGGTAAAAAAGGAAATTTTGATTGATTCCGATAGAAAATATGCAACTAACCAAACATTACTTTTAAGAGTGATATCCATGCTCATACTCATTCTCATTCCACAATACAATGATTCCCATTTCGATTCCTATTCCTAGGAAAGAACCAAACGCCCCCTAAATATAATCCTGGTCACAATGGTTCAAAACAACACTTGTAAACGCTTATAGTTTGTTCTATTACTTGTTTGTGAGTCATCAACGTTGAAAAAGACTTCTCTGCCTGAAGGAGACTGTTTACTAAACTTTCAACTTTCTTGGATTAACAACCTCTCCGGTTGTAACCAAGTAAACCCTTCGTGCCTCTACTCTTAGTTTACTTCTTAAACTTATTTTATACAAGTGTTAGTTTAATCAAGCTATAAAATTCAAGGAAGGTCTGTTTTTCTTTACAGGGATATTCACCCCCCTCTAGTCGACCGCCAAAGAGACCTACACTATGTTTTTAAGACTTGCACATCAAGACTCATGAAGTTCAAAAAGTTGAAAATACATTCTCAGTCCTTCTTATGGAAGAAAAATACATCTAGTGGGAGTCTGTATTTATTTTATTGCTCTATATTTGATAATAAAGGCAAATATTTTTGTTTTAATTATTGTACATACATAAAATTCAAAATATTCATGGGATTTTATTTGTTTGTTGGACATTATGAATTAGAACATCATAATTTACTACTAATGTTTACCATTTAGTATGTCATATACCAATGAAGTTAATGGACTAAATTAATTACAGAGGTATCTTGTACCCATAAAGTTTGATATCAATTAAAATTTTACTTATATTTCACATAAACTTGCATGTAGCTGAAGTGAGAGATTGTTAAGACTTTATTATCCCTATTAGGTGGGCTTATTTGTAAGTTGAACATATGAATACAATTTAAACCTTTTAAAGTGATATAACTTATGTTTATTGGGTTTTAGGTTATTGAATACAGGTTTAATGTGTAGAATGCTTTACCTAATCCATTATCATCTATGGATCGATAATAGATTGTATTCCTATATAAAAGGGATGTCCCTAAAGGTTTAGGATAATCTTGACTTAATTTCTTGTTCCCCATCGACAAAAATTTTTTTGGTGTCGTCACCCCCTAAGTCTCTTGGAAGACCTTCCTCTTCTTTCTGTTGCATCTTCTTCCACAGGGATCAAAGCTGACAATGCTAGGACTAAGACAATAGATTTTCAATCAGGTTCCTTGTTTTTATTATGTTTATGTATTACTTTCTTATGTCATGTTTAATTAATGAAACAAGATCTTTTTGTTCTTGTATTTCTAAAATATTAGTTCTTAGTGTTTTAGAATTCATGCGGTGTACTTTTTACAAGAACTAATATTAGGAACACAAGAAGTTGAGTAGAAGACATTGTGAGTGAGAAGGATGACATGGGAAGCGAGTCGATAGACTCAGTGCATCCAAGGGACGAGGAGCTACGAAAGAGTACACCGACGGAGTGAGAAAGACGTGTGTGGAGCTTTCGAGGTATAAGAAGCTGAGAAGGAAGCTTGCTCGATGAGAATGTCAGAATTAGGTTCAGGTGAACTAAACTCTAGACGACTAGAGCATCACCCAAGCTAGCGAAGTTTGAAAATAATCAACTCGAAAGTTGACCTTAAAGACTTGAAGACCTGAGATGCCTCAGTTGTCTAGAAGTGCCTCAGATGAATAGAAAATCTTCTGCCAAAAAAGGGACTTAAGGCTCCTACAATGGATTGAAGAAGCCTTAGATGAACAGTAACCAAGGCGCCTCCAATTGATCGGAGGGCCTCAAATCCCGCAGAACTGTTAGGCTGTCATTATGTTGAGGATGAGACTTTATCTCATTGGAGGCACCCTGGATGACATTGGAGGCGCCTCCACTGACACATCAGCAATGGTCACTTGTGACTAGAACACTATAAATAGCATCCTAGACCTAGGAGTTCGACAACATACTGAGAATCAACTTCTATACTTACTTTCTGAGCTTCTAACTACTGTAAGGGGCTTATCCACCTTCGACTGTTATCGAAGAAGGAGTTTTTCTTTTAGTAGTTTCATTTGCCTTAGATTAACAACCACCTAAGTTATAACCACGTAAATCTCATAAGTCCTTTCCATTTATATGTTATTTATTTGTTTTAATTAATTGTGTGTCATTGCTAAGAAAAACAAAGGGCGTGGGGAAAGGAGAGATCCTAATTCTTCCACAAGGTAAACAAAAAAAAACAACAAGATGCACTTTAGAAAAATATAAAAAAATTAGTGAGAAAAAAAAAAGAAAGGGTTATTTCAAGTGGTTGTGTTGAGGCAAAAGAAAAGAAGAGATAAACCTGCAGCTGAGAAAGAAAAAGTAGAAGACAAAAAAGTAGAAAAAAAAAATCAAGAAAAGAGGGTGCGGTTCTGAGAAAGCAAGAGAGAGAAAAAAAAAGTGCATCTAAAATAGTCTCGTGAGTAGTAGGTGTTAGTCTAGTAAGCATCAATGATTGAACTTAGGTTTTGATGAATGACAAATGATTTAAAGTTAGATTCTATGTTTGTCTAACCTCTTTACCGAGTGTGCATGAATTGATGGATCTAGAGGACTTAACACTAGGCTGAAGTGTAGATGTGTGATTCTAGCAGGAAGTCCAGCTGGGTCTGCAAGACCTGACAGCTGGCTAAAGTCCAGTCGAGATGTTTGATTCTAGACGATTAGCTGAAATCTGGTTGTGCGATTCTGGCAGAAAGACCTGGTGGGTCAAGAGGCAAGTCAAGAGACTACAAATGATAAGTGAGGTAAGTCAACTAGAGGAGAGTGATCCAATGAGGGTAGGACTGTAAGTGCTGGTTCAGCTTAGATCCATTTTGGAAGTCTAAGTTAAGTTCATGATAAGATTTTTATCATGGTAAGACAAGATCTAACTCATAAATAAACTATTTGTGCATATATTTTTTTTAACTCTGTATTGTAGATACATACACAAATCTTCAAATTCTACACATGTGGCCACTGACAGAACCTGATTCCGAGTCCGGAGTTAAAAGATATAGCCTCCGAAAGATTGTTGTGTCGAACTAGTAATTGGAGGTGCCTCGAGTGGATGGAGTGAATCGAATTGGACCGGACTGGACCGAATTGAATCGGACCAAACCAAACTAAACCAAATCAGGCCGAACCGAAGCAATGGATAAGATCTGAATTATTTAATTAATTTTTTCTACAGAATTATCTATAAGATCCAAAGTCAGAAGGTTTATCCCATATTCAATGCATCTGATAAGAACAAGTTCATCTATAAAAGGAGATTATATGTGCAAGAAAAAGACAAAAATCTTCTATGCTAATCCTTGACTGTCCAATTGCTCGGATATCGTCCTACTGCTATGTTACGACACTACTACATCCGACTACTGCAAACAAATTAACACAAATACACAAATGCATTCAGATCTCTGTCCAAGTATTGGCTAACATTTCGTTTACCGTTAATTATTGCTTAAAAAAAGTGTAGTATTGTTATACTTTCTTATTTATTTGTGTATTCAATTACAATTGATTAGTGGATTATCTATAAGAAAGGTCCAAAGAGTCTTAATTTTAAAATAGGAGTTATCGAAGACTACAAACTAAATAAAAATAATCATGCTTTATTCCTTTTTATTTTTCTTACTTAGTTTACTTTTCTATCGCGCACTCACTCGTTATAAAAAATAGAAAAAAAAAAGTTTTGATGATTCGCCTCTCTCCTTACTCATGTGCAATCAATCCTGCAATAGGGAGGCATAAAATTTTCATAGCACTTTAGACGGAAAAGTCAAGACAAAGTGGTGCATGAGGGACACCACATCGATGATCGATCGAATTTAGGCAAAGAAGGAAAAGGAGCGTCAACCTCCCCAATAGAGGAAAGAGGAAAAAAAATGAAGAATCGCCACTATGATATCCATGTTGGGATACATAACACAAAGACATAGAAAGAATAGAGAGTCAACTAAAGAGTTGATTATTATTGTTAATAAGGTTATTTATATAAATTGTCAAGATAATATAAGAAAAATATAATGATAAAATTAGTTATAATTACAATCCAAGCATGATAAATCATTAATAAAAAAATAAACTTATAATTAATATCTTGAATTGTTATCTTTTATCATCATTAAATTATAATTTCATTTACATTATCATCATTAAATCACAATTTCATTTACAAAACCTTATATAACCGCGGAGGTAGAAGATCCACCTAAGCCGCATGAGCGAGCTAGGTATCGTCCGCACAAGCGAGCAGTTATGCTGGAGGCGACAACCGTAAATCTATACTCCTAGTAATGTCTAGTGGTTAGGCCCGATTCTTTGTCGGGCCTGTCAAATGTTGAGGTCAATAAGAGCCCTTTCAACCGAGGTTCCTCGGCGCCACTATGGTCTCGCAAATAGAAGTTGTGGTTCGGTAGGATCCTATTGTTGCACGCAGAGGGGGGATCGACCCAGCCTGTAGGGTTATGATGGGATAATGGGTTTTTGAAACTATAACTGATTACTTTCACTCAGCAAGATATGTTTTTACTATGAAAAATATATACATTTTTCTCTCCTCGCCCCTCTCCTCTCTTTACTGAAGAGATATCGGAATGAAGATTACACCTCTCAACCACAAACAAACAATTAGTATTGGCAGTTTCTGGGGAGACATGGAGCCTTATTCATGGCCATTAAAATTAAAAGCTTTCGTTTTTGCAAGGGACTTTAAGTCACCTTGTGACAAGGAGCTCAATAGTTTGGGATCATAAATCGAATTAGTTGAGAAGATCACAAGCGCCGAATTTATTTCAATAGTCAAGGAGAACATGTGCCACATATATGTAGTTGTCTTCGGGTAATGATATTTTCTTACTTTTTTTTATATATATTTAAAGATTGAGTTTGCAGTGATTAAGAAGATGTTAGGTTGATAGGGATAAATATTTTTTGATTTATTTTGATAATCGATGAAAAATTTATATGAAATCGATTGAAAAATAGAGAGATGATGAACTTAAAATTACTTTTGGTAAATAAATTAATCGGATTTTATCAGTCAAAATTGCTCACCCGTCAGTCCTTTTAAAGTCGGATCCGATCCGATTATCCCCGTCCAACGAGTCAATGAATATCCAAATACGATGTCTTTGTGTTAATAATCAAAATTATGTCGATAAAGTTGATTGAAACATTTAAAATGCTTTTTAAAAATTAAATAACATTTCTTTGGGGCTTCTCCATTCGGTGTCGGTGCATGGCATTAAAGACTGACGGGACCCTGCTCGACGCACGTTCCATGTTTGGGAGATTGCAGTCAGAGAAATGCCAAATAGCAAACGGCGAAGAAATAAATGAAGATGTGATTGCGGATTTTCGTCTTCTTCCAAAATGTTTTATTTTATATTTTCATTTAAAATGGAGGTTAAAATTTCTCTAAAAAAAATCGTTTTTTTTTGCTTTTTCTTTCTCTTTCTTCCCCATCTGGCTTCTGTCCCATCCTCCTCCTTCGTTTGATCCAGCCGTGGTTTTGCCTTCGTATCGACTCGACACTGGTTTATGGAATCGATATATACGTATCGTTTTCAATGCGCAGCTGTCACGCGTTTTCAGTGTATATAAATGTACACCTCTGCGGTCACTCTGCTCTGCTCCATGGAGTTAATCTGAGCTCACTCTTTACTTCCTCTCTCGTGCAAGCCGCAATGGCTTCTTCCACCTTCGCATTTACTCCTCTGCTTCTCCTTCTCCTTCTTCCACCTCAAGCTTTCTCGTCCAAGAACAGTAGCTCTGTTTCGGCGGCTGCGGGATCGTCGTCGTTTGTTCCCTCCGCCTCCCTCATCTCCACCTTGCAAGCCACCCTCGGCGAGATCGAGGACGTGTTGTCGCTTCTTACCAGCATTCCCGGTGTCTTCGACCAACGCCTCTCCGCCGCCATCACCGACTGCGTCGACCTCCTCGACCTCTCCTCCGACGAAATCTCTTGGGCTCTCTCCTCCTCCTCCTCCTCCTCCTCCACTTCTCGTCCTTCCTCCGCCTCTGGCAGCGTCACCGGCGACCGCCGCTTCGACCTCCACTCCTGGATGAGCGCTGCCCTCGGCAACCAAGACACCTGCAAGGAGGGCCTCGGCGGGGGGCTCCCGGCCTCCCTCATCGCCGAAGGCCTCGACACCGTCACCTCCCTCGTCTCCGACGCGCTCCAGGAAATCGCCGGCGACTCCGGAGGCACCGGCCGCAGGCGGCTAATGGGGTTCCCAGAGTGGGTCTCTACAGGCGACCGAAGGTTACTGCAGGAATCCTCCCAGCCGCCGACCGCGGACGCTGTGGTGGCGCAGGACGGGACCGGGAACTACACGACGGTTTCGGCCGCCGTGGAAGAGGCGCCCGACCGCAGCCAGCGGCGATACGTTATCTACGTAAAGAAGGGGGTGTACAAGGAGAACGTGGATATTAAGAAGAAGAAGTGGAACTTGATGATCATCGGCGACGGCGTCGGCCAAACCATCATCTCCGGCGACCACAACTACGTCGACGGCTGGACCACCTATCGCAGCGCAACCTTCGGTGAGGCACCAAGATTTTATCTTAAACCTACCCCCTCTCTCACGAGTGTTAGTGGGTCTCACGTAGGACTTCCTTCCATAGTAGTACGAGTATGCCAGTCGGAGCCCCCACGGGCGGGATCAACCGGTTATGACATGGTATTCTTGCAACATGGGTCGAGAGGTCGAAGGTCTGCGGCAGCAATTGCGATAACATCAATATCTGTCCGTGCTAAACACCTTCGACCGCCATGTCATCGCCGGGCCCGTATTCACCGTGATTTACTCCCTCTCATACTCGTGGGGCAGGGGTGAGGGGGCCGCTGGGCGGCGGGACCCGCCTTTTGCAACACGAGTATGCCAGTCGGAGCCCCCACGGGCGGGATCAGCCGGTTATGACATGAATTCTTGTAACATGGGTCGAGAGGTCGAGGGTCTGCGGCAGCAAATGCGATAACATCAATATCTGTCCGTGCTAAACACCTGAGATCACCATGTCATAGCCGGGCCCGTATTTACCGTGATTTACTCCCTCTCATATTTGTGGGGCCGGGGTGAGGGGGCCGCTGGGTTGACGGTTCCAACCTTTTGCAACACGAGTATGCCAGTCGGGGAGGTTTCGTCGGTAGCTTTACTATAAATACTTTTTGTCCAGAACGGACCGAATCGGTTTATTCATTTGGTTTGGTTCAATTTGACAGCGGTGACGGCGACCGGGTTCATCGCGCGGGACCTGACGATCGAGAACACGGCGGGCCCGGGGAAGCACCAGGCGGTGGCGCTCCGCTCAGACTCCGACCTCTCCGTCTACTACCGCTGTGAGTTCGCCGGGTTCCAGGACACGCTCTACGCGCACTCCCTCCGCCAGTTCTACCGCGATTGCCGCGTGTCCGGCACCGTCGACTTCGTGTTCGGCAACGCCGCCGCCGTGTTCCAGAACTGCGAGCTGGCCGCGCGGCGGCCGCTACCGAACCAGAAGAACTCCGTCACGGCGCAGGGGCGGGCGGACCCCAACCAGAACACCGGCTTCTCCTTCCAGTTCTGCAACCTCACCGGCGAGGCCGACCTCACCAACGCCACGGCGACGTATTTGGGGAGGCCGTGGAAGGAGTATTCGCGGACCGTGGTCATGCAGTCCTATCTCGGCCCGGTTCTCCGGCCCGAGGGCTGGCTCGAGTGGGACCGTGATTTCGCCTTGGACACGCTGTATTACGCCGAGTATATGAATCATGGGCCGGGTTCAAATCTGACGAGACGGGTCAAGTGGGCCGGGTTTCACGGGCTGAGCGACCCGGCGATGGTGGTCAACTTCACGGTGGCCCAATTTCTAGATGGCGACTTGTGGTTGCCGGCCACCGGAGTTAAGTACACGGCGGGGTTATCTCTGTAATTACTTGATTATTCGATTGACGACGCAGCTTTACGAGTTAAAATTATTAAATTAATGTTTCGTGTTTGATAAAAAAGTATCTTTATAAACTATGTAAGAGGAGCACTGATCGGGTCGGAAAGTGAGGGATGGGTCAACTCCTGTTGATTGTCCTTTGTTGACTTTTACTAGGTTGGTTGTCACCAAATTTGACTTTTTAAACGGGTCGGCTTCTGTTAAGTCGGCTCTTAGAGGATCTCTCCTCAGTCGGCCGATGTCAAGCAAACGACATCCTGGTGAACCAGCTTCTTCACACCTAACTAAAAAGATCAACCAAATGTCAAAAGGAGATCCGATGCTTAAATAAGAGTAGGAGAAAAGAACGAAGAAAAGGAGAAAAGTAGCCCCAAAGTAAATTTTGTATTTCCTTATCTTCTTTATTGAAATCATTACCTTATATATAACAACATTGTATATTTTAACCATCACACTCTTCTAAAGGAACATCATTAGAAGAAACGATGACTTAATAAAGTACCTCGGTTGCGTCAATACCTTTTATTTGATGTAATTATTTCACGCGGCCACATAATTCTAGGCGATTGTCCAATATTCACAACTGACATATCTTTCTTGCCAACACTTATTACCGCTATCAAGAAAATTGACGAGCCCGCTTATCTGGTTCCTCTTCCATAACCAGTGCATCCCCAACACACATTGTAATGCCATCAGCGTTTTATTAACATACTAGGGACTTAGCCAAGTGGGGGTGGGGGCGCGAACGCTCCCCTAATATACTTTTTTAAAAAATTAATACTATATCTCATTGTCACTTTACCTACAGATTCATCGCCATTCGAATTGATCACATATTTAAAAAAAATTTGCCGTAAGTTATCTATTGGTACCAGTTTTTACAAGAAAATATCACGAATTAGAATATTAAGTATTGAATTTTAAAAATAAAATATATAATAATAAATAGATGAACTAAATAGTATAACATGAAATGAGAGTGCTAAATTAAAATTGAATTTAGTTCAAACTAAGTGCGATGATAAGAATTATGTTGATTCAAACTGGGATTGATTTGGTCAATTTAAAATTTAAACGGGTTCGATCGATTTAAAATAAATTAAAATATTTTTTAAAAAAACCTCCTCTCTCCTTTTTTTCTCTCTCTACACATGCTTCAGCTCCCACCTTATAGTACCATTGTACATTCTCCTATTCCTCTCTTTTATTTTTACCTTCCTCTTCTTCTCAATTTTCTTTTTTCTCCCTCTTTTCTCCAATAGCAATAAACCTCTAATTATTTCCTCTCCTTTTCTCATGCACAACAGCTCTCTTTTCTTCTCCTTTCTTTTCTCTAGCAAGCAAGAACTTCCAGCAACAAGAGTAGCCCTTATCCCTTGCATCTTCTTCCTTGATCCTATCTGAAAACTACAGAAATGGTGAGTTGAGAAAGGTGGCACTAATGTTGATCTGGATAAGACTTCGCTGGAGAGAGACGATGATACCTAGCTCTCCTTTTGGCTCCTTTCTGCACACACTCAAAAGAGTTAATAGAATGTTAGGACAAAAATTAAGGAAGGGGTCTCTAGCATAGGTCCTCCTACGCGCAAGTCAATAGAAGACCGAGCAAAAAGTAAAGAAAAACTATAGTAAGATTGAGTGAGTATAGTGAGGAGTAATGTTGCGTAATAACAGTGTCGTACCTGAGATTTTGATGGCCTAAGTCGAACTTTAATTAAAAGAGCCCCCTTACACCGTCTTACTACTATATTAATTTAAAAAATCATCTACATTTCAAAATATAATCCTCCTTTAAATGTGCGATCAAAATTTTTTAGCGAGGCTACAAAATGTACAATGAAATAAAAAGTTGAATAACATGAATATTTCAAAATATAATAAAAAAATAAATATTACTAGTAATCATTTAATACAATACCTTGCTTTCATTTTAGCTATAAAAATATAATGCATATTGCTGTCATGTTTTAGTGAGACTGCAACATATAAAGTAAAATATAAAGTTAAAAAATATTTAATATTGCAAATATATAATCAAATAAAAATATAAATATTACTAATAATCATTTGAATACAACACATCTTGTTGTTTTAGCTGTAAAAATATCAATTAAGCTTGCATAATCAAGATGTTCAACTATTTTCTTTTCAATAGATAACATCACCCATCCATTTAATCTTTCTTGTGACATGGTTGATCGAAGATGTGTTTTAATCAACTTCAACTTGGAAAAGCTTCTTTTTGAAGAGGTCACTATAATTGATATGGTCAATAAAATTCTATATGCAACATGAGTATTTGGATAATAATCATCCATATTTTTCAGATAATTCAAAATATCTATTGTTCTTTTTACTTCCACTGGTAAAGACTGTTTCAAGATTGATAGCTTCATATACAGATCATCTCCATCAATATCTGTCTTGTCATTATATCTCAATGTTTCTTCGAGATTTTTTCAAGATTTCATTAGATTATCATCATTAGCAAACTTTAATCTCTATGATTGAACAAAAACCCAAATGTTTTTTCGTACTTTTGAAATTGTTTGAATCAAGTTTTTCATGAAGAAATAACCTGATCCATTAAGAAAAAAAATAATTAACTCTAAAAGATTCATTAGCTGATTGCATCACATCTTCACTACTACTTTCATCAAATTGTTTCTTTCTTCGGATAATGCATTTTTCTTTGAATGTAGCTTCAATCTCCATTTCTTCTGTCATTTACTTTGCTTCTATCATGGCCTTATCAAATCAAACTCTCAATACTCCTCAAAAGTAAGAATAAGTCCTTTTAATTGTTTAATTGCAATATCAATATCCATATTCATATTTTCACCTTAAAGAAATTTACTCACAGTATCGATCGCATGCAACAACTTGTACCAAATTATCATACCAAGTAAGAATTCAAAATTTCCAAGTTCATATATATTGCCAATGATTTAGCTTCACTCTATTATATAAGCAGTCTCGTGTAACCTCCACAATAATGATAGAAGTTGTATAGTTACCTTTGTACGAAGGTTCCATTGAGTGCATATGTTGTAACCGAAGAATATTATCTGATAGATAGCTATTACTCTGACAATCTGTTGTATTTCCCTGACAATGTTATCTCCTGAAATCTATCTCGGCCAGATACTTGGACGAACAAGGTATCCCAACCGCCTCTATGTCCAACCGGCTTTGTAATGAGAATTTCCTTATACATTTTGCCTTGAGCGTTCTCCTGGAATATAACCTGACCAGATACTTGGGCGAACGGGGCATCCCGACCGTCTCTATATCCGGCTGACTTTGTAATAAGAATAACCTTATGCAGTTTGCCCTAAGCATTCATATATGAAACAGGAACAGTGCCTCATAAACTCGGTTAAACTTATAAATAGGAGCACTGTGTTAGTATTAGCCCTAGTACTAATTATGAGATGATTGTTGATCCTGTCCGCGCACTGAGTCGATGGAAACTGGGGGCGTGGCGCTCTCTGCTGCTCCCCGGTGATCTTCGCAGCGACATAAGCCTCCAATGAACCTGCAACAAAGTCGGGTCGGGAAGGGGTTCCCGGCGACGACCCTCCGACGCTCAAGTCAGGCGATGGCAAGAAGAGGCGGAATAAACACTATGGCTATAGTATAATAGGAGAAAATCATACCTCCGTCGAAGTCTGGAGTCTTTATATAGGACCCCGGAGAGGCGCATACACACTTCCCGAGGTGTGCACGTTCCTCAAAGCATACCTTGGGATGGTTGTGTCAGAAAAGCATGTCTGACGCCATACCGCAATTGTCCAAACATATTTCTGTCATGTCAGCGGAAACTCCCTCCGTACGATCCTTGGTACGCCCCGGCCGCCGACCATGCTGCTTGTCGGCGGCAGACGTCTCGAGAATGATATCACTAGCTGCCCCTTTTGTCCTCTTCTAAGCCCTTTGTCTTTAACCGGGCCGGTCGAGCTGATCGCTCAGCCTCCCAGGCGCCCGGGTATACATATACCTCGGACCGGGTGAGCCGGCCAATCGGTCGATCGGTCATATACTCGGATGGAGCACCGGCTAGTTGTTCTGCTGTTCGGGCCAGCAGCCCAGTTGCTCGGCATAGCGGTTCCCCTATAAAGGAACTTGTGAGCGTCGGAAGCTCGACCCAAGGTCGAGCTGTCTTCATGCCGGCCCGGGGTCTACCCAGGCCGGTCGGCCAAGAGATTCCTCCCTGCTCGGCCGAACCTTTGACTTCCTCCCAGCTCAGTCGGACCTTTGACTCTCCCGTGCCACTGACCCCTTCCTCTGTGGGCCCCCGCTCCTTACCACCGGATCACATGCCTTCCCTTCAAGTATAGTCAAAGAAGGCAGCGAGTCCGACTGACTGGACCGTTGACATGGTGGCGTGTCTGCCACTCAGCTGTGGATGTTAGTGTCTATCCGATCGGGGACTACGCAAATGGGTGATGTCGATCGGCGCGTCACCGGTTGGTACTTAGAAAGTTTTATTTGCCTGCCGTTGTCCAGTCGCTCCGGCAGCGGGCACGCTGATTATCCCTAGAAAACCCCTCGGCATTTATGTAAATCACCGCCATTAAGGCTGAGCACGCAGCCATGCCCGCATGATGGTGCCCATTAAATGTGACCCATGAGCGAGCGCCACGTGGTCGCACATCCGTCACCGTTCACTCGAGCCGTCAGGTCTGATGTGACCTTTGGCTTTTCGAATTCGATGGTCAGATCCCCTCCTCGGATCCCGTGACCTGGATCGAACGGCTCCGGTCGATCAAGCCCAATGTTTATAAGGACATCTCCTCTTCCCCAGCCGCTTCGCGATATCGCGTGTGCATCCGAAGGCTTCCGCTTCCTCTCGTTCAGCGTTCCGGTGAACTCGTTACTTTGTTCTCCGGTGATCCGTCACCTCCTCCTTCGGTCCTATCTCTCGTAAGGCCCCTTCACCCTTTTCCTTTTAGTTCTTTTGTGTTTTTCTTTGCACTTTCGCTGTATTCGTGCCCTCTTATACACTATTCCGGCCATCCTTTTCCTTAACCTTTGCCATCTCTTGCTTTGGCCCTTATCACCAATGGTCAGTTCCTCTCGTCAGTCCGACCTCGCCCCCGGCCTCGGGCATACCACCACAGAGAGTCGGTTCAACGAGAGGGATGCGCTGAGCCTCACCCGAACCTTCGAACTTCCATCTGACCACGAACTAATACTAGCCACACCCTCCGATCGGCCACACGACCCCCCGACCGGCACTGTTTGCTTTTTTGATACCAGTTCGTGGTCAGTCTGCGCTTTCCTATTCATCCGTTCATCCTTGAGGTGTGCAACTATTTTCGCCTCCCGCTCGACCAACTCGTCCCTAACTCCTTAGGTTGCTGTGCGGGGTGGTTGTCCTCTTTAAGCTGCACGGCATCCCCTTAGTCCCTAAGACTTTCCACTACTTCTACTATCCCAAACAGTCCGAGTGGGGTACTTTTCTCTTCCAGTCGCGGATCGGTCTTGTTTTCTTCGACAAGATGCCGACCTCGAACAAATATTGGAAGGAAAACTATTTCTATCTTCGTTTTCCTGAGCGACCATCCTTCCGCACTAAATGGCAGACCACTGTGCCGAGCCTGCCGGACCTCGGTAAATATAAGAGCCAGCCAGATTACCTTTACACAACCAATTTGCTAGCCGGGCAAAGATTCAACATCAACAGGCTACTCTACGAGGGGTGCTATATATATTTGGACTGAGCCCGATCAGAACGAAGCTCCCGAGCAGCATGGGTAAGCGTTTTCCTCATCCCCCTTCCTTTTGGTCTAACTGATTTATTCTTCTTTTATGCAGTCGACATCATGTGGCGCGCCAAGGTTGCTGATCAGATGAAGTTGAAAGCTGCCGAGGTGGAGGCGACAGCCGCGAAGGAAATGGCCAATTTGGGAATCGCCCCGGTCGGCTCACACGAGGGTGAGAGCGAAGAATCTCCGCCAGTAGTTGGAGAATTGGCCATTTAGATACCTTCAACCGCGCCGGTCGGTGATGCTATCTCGTCCACCGGACATCCAGCGTCGAAAGAAGCGGGGCACTCGGCTGAAGACTCCCCATTGATAATACGCAAACGGCGCCGGACGAACCCCCACACCTAATCAGCTACTTCCATGGAGCCGGTGACAGAACAGGCCAGCGCTACCCCTGCCGCAATCACCGCGGCCCCCGCTTTAGTCGTGGCCATATCTTCGGACCACACTCCTTCCCAGCTTGATCTACCCGTGGCTTCTCTTGGGGCGCCGCCCGTCAGTTCCCAGCGACGAGCTCATCTTCGGCTTAGGCGTTCTGGTATAATCTCCGCCCCGCTCGGCGAGTCATCCGAGCGCGCAACCTCAACTCAATTTGATCCAAGCGATCGTCGAGTGGTTAAGGTCGTCCTCCACCTCCCAACAGAAGAATTTCTTCTGGCGGCTGATCGTCCAGTTGCCCCGGAGCATCAGATCACTATCCGCGGACCGCTCGCCAAGATATGGGAGGATGCGAGGGTCCGCGTCGCATTGATGACTCCTGGCCAGCTCGGAGACAGCCATTTGCAGCAAGCTACCGGGGTATGCCTCTTAACACAATACATGACTATTTACTTTGGTTCTTGACATTATTCCATCTGAGCGCAGAACTGGGTAGAGAATATCGTGGTCAGCAACCGCCTGGCCGCACTGGAGGAAGAGTTGAAGAAGCTCCAAATTTCTGGACGGGCACCGGCTCAGGGGCCTTCATACGCCACGCTTTGGTCCAAGCTGACCAAAGCAGAGAAACTGCTTGCGGCCGAGCGGCACAAGTCCTCTGGCTTGGAAACCAAGGTAGCTGGGCTCGAAGCCCAGGTTAAGTCCCACGACTAAGAGATCAAGCTGGCCACCAACAAAAAGAATAGGGTCGTCACCGATTTAGAAGCAAAGAATGTGCAAGCCTGAGCGCTGGAGCAGCGCGTCAAGGAGTTGACCGACCTGCTATCCGCCAAGCAGGAGGGTCGATCGGTTGCTGAAGCAAAACTTCAAGGAGACAAGAAAGATCTCCAAGACACTCTTGACGCTTCCCGAGCTACGCTAAAGGAATATCAAGATGGTGAATCAGGCCGCTTCGAGGCAATGAAACAAAACTATCTCCGCTCGGACGAATTTGGCGGGAAGTTTAGCGATCGACTAGTTCTAGCCTTTGAGGAAGCCATCCGGGCGACAATGATTCATCTGAAGGCTAAGGGTCATCTCCCAGAGACGGCCCCTATACCTCCCAAAGACATGGCCGGCCTGCTAGAGACCATTCCCGAGCCTATCTTTGATGTACTAGAGTGAGGAGCGTCTTTAACTTATCTTTGTCTATGTTTTGAAGTTTCGTCTGTACGCTCGCCGTTCGGCGAGTTAACATTATCGGCTTTAATTTGACTTTTAGCCTACTTGTCCATGTATTTTTGAACGACGGGTCAATATAAACTCCGCTTCTGTTGATGTTACTTCTTCGACCGCATTCTTTCCAAGCAGCCTTTGGTAGTCTTCGTGCCGGAGGGTTTATAGTCGCCGGTCCAACTCAGGGGCTTAACGTCGCTGCTCGACGATCTTCGGGCTGGAGTGTTTATAGTCGCTGGTCCGACTCAGGGATTTAACGTCGCCGCTCGACAGTCTTTGGACAGGAGTGTTTATAGTCACCGGTCCGACTCAGGGATTTAACGTCGCCGCTCGACGGTCTTTGGGCCGGAGTGTTTATAGTCGCCGGTCTGACTCAGGGATTTAACGTCGCCGCTCGACGGTCTTCGGGCCGGAGTGTTTATAGTCGCCGGTCCGACTCAGGGAGTTAACGTCGCCGCTCGACGGTATTCGGGCCGGAGGGTTTATAGTCGCCGGTCCGACTCAGGGATTTAACGTCGCCGCTCGACGGTCTTTGGGCCGGAGTGTTTATAGTCGCCGGTCCGACTCAGGGATTTAACGTCGCCGCTCGACGGTCTTCGGGTCATAGTGTTTATAGTCGTCAGTCCGACCCAGGGATTTAACGTCGTCGCTCGACGAACTTCGTTCAGGATAAATTGTTCCTTTGATTTCACTCCTGCGGTCAAAAGATACAGCAGGATTGAACATTATGAGTTACAATGACACACCTTTTACCCAGCTCGGTACGGCTGGAGGTGATTTGCGTTCCACGACCGCTCTAGCTTCTGTCCATCTTCATCCTCGAGGTAATAGGCGCCCGAATGGAGCTTTTCTACAATCTTGAACGGCCCGGCCCAAGGAGCTCCCAGCTTAGTCACGTCGCCAACCGGCTTAACTTTCTTCCAGACGAGATCACCGACCTGAAATGATCTGGGAATTACCCGTCTGTTGTAGTTTTGCTTCATCCTCTACCGATACGCCATCAACCGAACGGCGGCTTCAGCTCTTGCCTCGTCCACCAAGTCCAACTCCAAATGCCTCCGCTCAACATTGTTCTCGTCGTAGACTTTGATCCGGTCGGATTCTACCCCAACTTCTACCGGGACGATGGCTTCTCCACCGTACACCAAGTGAAAGGGGGTCACTCCGGTTCCCTCCTTGGGCGTCGTTCGGAGCGCCCATAACACCCCGAGCAGCTCGTCTACCCAACTGCCACCTTCATGGTCGAGCCGAGCCGGGAGAACTCGTAAGATCTCCCGATTGGTGACTTCGGCTTGCCCGTTACTTTGGGGATATGCTACAGAGGTGAAGCTTTGCTGAATGTCGTACCCCTCGCACCATTCCTTGAGCTGCTGACCCGAGAACTGCCTTCCATTATCGGAGATGAGCCACCGCGGAATGCCAAACCGACAAATGATATGCTGCCATATAAATTTCTTGACCATTTCTTCGGTTATTTTAGCTAGTGGCTCGGCTTCAACCCACTTGGAAAAATAGTCCACCGCTACTAGCAAGAACTTTCGCTGTCCGGTCGCCATTGGAAATGGTCCCACAATGTCCATGCCCCATTGATCGAACGGGCAGGACACCGTGGAAGCTTTTAATTCTTCCGCGGGACGATGTGAGAAATTGTGGTACCGTTGGTAGGATAAGCATGTGGCGACTATCCGAGCGGCGTCCTCCTGTAAAGTCGACCAAAAATAGTCGGCCAAAAGAATCTTCCTTGCCAACGAGCGGCCGCCCAGATACCCGTCACACGAGCCTTGGTGTACTTCTTGCAAAATGTAGTTCACATCCTCCGGGCCGACGCATTTAAGAAGAGGCCTGGAGAACGCCTTTTTGTAGAGCTGATCGCCAATGAGGACGAACCGACCAGCTCTTCTTCTGAGCAGATGTGCCTCCGACCGATCGGGCGGCGTTGTTCCGGACTTCAGAAACTCGGTTATGGTCGTTCGCCAATCATTTGGGAATGTGAGTCTCTCCATCCGATCAATGTGGGCGACCAGGGAGACTTGCTCCACTGGCTGCTCAATGATGATTGGTGATATCGAACTGGCCAGCTTAGCCAGTTCATTTGCAGCCTAATTAGCCGTGCGGGGGATCTTCTGTACCACCACCTCTCGGAAACTGGCCCTTAGTTTGGCGAAGGCTTCCGCATAAAGCTTTAGCCTAATGTTGCTTATCTCAAATGCTCCCGAAAGTTGCTGAGTGACCAGCTGTGAATCCGAATGAATTAGAACATTGCTAGCTCCCACATGTCGAGCAGCCTGCAGACCTGCTATAAGCGCCTCATACTCTGCTTCATTGTTGATTGCTTTGTAGTCCAGACGTACGGATAGGTGCATCCATTCTCCGTTAGGGGAGACCAGCAGCATGCCTACTCCGCTTCCCTGCCGAGTGGACGATCCATCTACATACACCCTCCAAGTGGCCTCGGGCTCGGGATTTTGTACCTCAGTGATGAAGTCTGCCAACGCCTGTGCCTTGATTGCCATCCGGGGCTGATACTATATGTCAAACTCGCTAAGCTCTGTGGTCCATTTGATCAACCGCCCAGACTCTTCAGGGTTCAGCAGAACTCAGTTTAAGGGGCTATTTGTCATGACGATGATTGTATGCCCCAGGAAATAGGGTCGGAGCCTTCAAGCGGCTAGAACAAGTGCGAAGGCAAGCTTCTCAAGACCAGTGTAGCGAGACTCAGCATCTTTTAGAATGTGACTAAGGAAATACACCGGCTGTTCTTCGCCGTTCTGTCGAACTAGCGCCGAACCGACCACGTGCTCGGTTGAAGACAAATAAATGCGGAGAGGCTCGCCGACAGAAGGCTTTGCTAATACAGGTAATGAGTTTAGGTAGGTCTTCAATTCTTCGAACGCTCGGTCACACTCCTCGTCCCATTGGAATTTGGTTGCCTGGGGCAGGATCTTGAAGAAGGGCATGCTCCGATAGGCCATCCGGGAGATGAACCGGGATAGCACTGTTATGCGGCCCGTAAGGCGCTGAACTTCCTTCAAGTTTCTGGGCGGCGGCATATCCTGTAGTGCTTTGACCTTGCTAGGGTTTGCCTCAATGCCTCGCTCGGTGACTATGTAGCCTAGGAAACGACCACTTTTTGCTCCGAACAAGCACTTCTGCGGGTTCAACTTGATGTTGTACGCCCGTAATGTCTAGAAAGTTTCCTCTATATCTGCACAGAGGTCGGCCGCTCGGAATGATTTAATGAGTATATCATCAACATATATCTCTAGGTTTCGCCCGATCTGCTTCCGGAACACCTTGATCATGAGTCGCTGGTACGTAGCCCCCGCGTTCTTCAGTCCGAACGGCATGACGTTTTAGCAATAAGTGTCATCCACCGTGATGAAACTGACCTTCTCTTGATTCTCCCGGGCGAGCGGCACTTGGTGATAACCCTGATATGCATCCAGCATGCATATCAATTCGCACCCGGCGGTCGAATCCACCATTTGGTCAATCCAGGACAGTGGATAAAAATCCTTCGGACACGCCCTATTCAGGTCACGGAAGTCGATGCAGACTCTCCATTTGTTGCAGGGCTTGGAGACTAGCACCACATTTGCGAGCCAGCTTGGGAACTGCACCTTGCGTATGTGGTCAACCTCTAGAAGCTTCTCGACTTCCGCCCGTATGATGATGTTCTGCTCGGCACTATAGTCTCGCTTCCTCTGCTTGACGGGCCGAGTGTCCGGCCAGATATGTAGCTCGTGCTGTGCGACGCTCGGCGAGATTCCTGGCAGCTCGTGCGTCGACAAAGCGAAGACATCATGGTTTTGTTGGAGACACCTGGTCAGATCCTCCTTCTGGCTTGCCTCCAGGTCGGAGGCTATGAACGTCGTGGCCTCCGATCGAGCCGGATGAATCTGTACCTCCTCCTTTTCTTCATAAACAAAAGTAGGCGGTTTCTCGGTTATAGTATTTACCTCGATACGGGGGACCTTCCGAGCGGATCTCGCCTCTGCTCGCACCATCTCCACATAGCAACGGCGCACTGCCAACTGGTTGCCCTTAACTTCTCCCACTCGGTCTTCCACGGGGAATTTGATCTTCTGGTGGAAAGTTGAGACGACCGCCCGAAACTCGTTGAGAGCCGGTCGGCCCAGAATGACGTTGTATGTAGAGGGAGCGTCTACAACGATGAAGTTAGTAGTCCGCGTCCTTCTGAGTGGCTCTTCCCCGAGCGAGATGGCCAACTTAATCTGACCGACTGGCTGAACCTCGTTCCCCGTGAATCCAAACAAGGGAGTGGTCATCGGTAGTAACTCCACCCTGTCGATTTGGAGCTGGTCGAACGCCTTCTTGAAGATTATGTTGACCGAACTCCCTGTGTCAATAAAGATGCGATGAATAGTGTAGTTTGCTATTACCGCTCGGATGATGAGGGCGTCATCATGCGACACTTCGACTCCCTCGAGGTCGCCAGGACCAAAGCTGATCGCCGGCCCGCTCGCCTTCTCTTGGCTGCATCCCACAACATGTATTTCCAATCGTCGGGCGTACGACTTGCGGGCTCGGTTGGAGTCCACACTTGTTGGCCCACCGGCGATGATATTGATTTCCCCCCGAGCGGAATTACTTCTATTTTCTTCCTCCCGAGCAAATGGTCTGGCTTGCTCGCGGGAGACTCGAGGGTTGGCCCTTGGCTGGTGATGTTGCTGCTGATGGTGGTGCCGCTCGGGTGACCGCCTAATTATTCGTCGATCGACGTGATGATGTTGAGTTCGCCTGTCCGGTGAAGGCGACCGGCGACGATAGATCCTCGGCTCAGTCTAGCTGACCGGGGGGAGACTTCGGTAGTCTCGAGTATTATGGGTGGCTGATTGATGGATTTTGCAAAACATGGGCATCCATACCTTGCCCTTTTGCCGAGGCCGCTCGGCCGCAATGTGCTGAACGGCGGGCGATCTGAAATCTTGAGGTGGCCTCATCCCCTCGGCACGTGGCCTTTTGGCGGTTGCTGGTTAATATGTGTTCTCCGTTCGGTTTGGGATGGGGGTTCGCCCGGCGCTTCCTTCTTTCGGGCCGCTTATACTTCCTCCACATTAATGTACTGACTCACTTTTTTCAGCATGTGGTCGTAGTCGCGAGGCGGCTTCCTGATGAGCGAGCGGAAGAAGTCCTCATCGACTAAGCCTTGTGTAAAGGCATGCATCATTGTCTCAGACGAGACCGTGGGGATGTCCATAGCTGCTTGGTTGAAGCGCTGGATGTAGGCTCGGAGAGTTTCTTTCGGGCCTTGCTTCATGGAAAAGAGGTTGACGCTAGTCTTCTAATAGCGTCGGCTGCTGGCAAAGTGATGGAGGAATACCGTTCGAAAATCTCTGAAGCTCTTAATTGATCCGTCCGGCAACCTCCGGAACCAGCATTGAGCCGAGCCGGATAATGTAGTGAGGAAGACTCTGCATTTAACTCCGTCGGTGTATTGATGAAGAGTAGCAGTGTTATCGAACTTACTAAGATGGTCGTCCGGATCAGTTACGCCATTGTACTCCCCGATCGATATTGGAGCGTAATGCTTCGGGAGCGGGTCTTGTAAAATCGCCTCAGAGAACTGGTGATTGATTCGCTCGGGGGATGACTCTGTACGCGGTGCTTTCCCCTTTCTGGCATCCCGCACGGGCGTTTCATCGGACGATCCCTAGTTGGCTAGGGCCAGCTCCGACGGAGTCTGGAACAGTGCCCGATGAAATGGAATGGGGGCGGCCGGCGCGTCTCCTGGTGTGCCGGTCTTCCCTTTGTTCTGAGCCCACGTAGAATATTGTTCCGGCCGGTCCTCCATGGCCGCTCGGCCTCCAGAGACCGAGGCGGCCTGTTGCGCTATCCTCTCTGCTTGGGCCTTCTGCTGTTGCTCCACCATCTTTGCGGCTCGTGCTTGGATGAGTGCTTCGAGCTCCTTGGGAGAGAGCGTTACCATGAGTTGGCGTCCAGCTTCTTCCATCTTCTCGGCTCGGATTCAGGTGTGTTCCCACAGACGACGCCAATTTGATCATGTCCACGCACTGAGTCGATGGAAACTAGGGACGTGGTGCTCTCTGCTGCTCCCCGTTGATCTTCGCAGTGACGTAAGCCTCCAATGAACCTGCAACAAAGTCGGGCCAAGAAGGGGTTCCCGGCGACGACCCTCCGACGCTTAAGTCAGGCGATGGCAAGAAGAGGCGAAATAAACACTGTGGCTATAGTATAATAGGAGAAAATCATACCTCCATTGAAGTCCGGGGGTCTTTATATAGGACCCCGGAGAGGCGCGTGCATGCTTTCCGAGGCGTGCACGTTCCTCAAAGCATACCTTGGGATGGCTGTGTCAGAAAAACATGCCTAACGCCATACCGCAATTGTCCGAACATATCTCTGTCATGTCAGCGGAAACTCCCTTCGTACGATCCTTGGTACGGCCCGGCCGCCGACCATGCTGCTTGTCGGTGGCAGACGTCTCGAGAATGATATCACTAGCTGCCCCTTTTGTCCTCTTCTAAGCCCTTTGTCTTTAACCGGGCCGGTCGGGCTGATCGCTCGGCCTCCCGGGTGCCTGGGTATACACGTACCTCGGACCGAGTGAGCTGCCCGATCGACCGATCGATCATATACTCGGATGGGGCACCAGCTAGTTGTTCTGTTGTTCATCCTAGCAGCCCAGCTGCTCGGCATAGCGGTTCCCCTATAAAGGAACTTGTGAGCGTCGGAAGCTCGACCCAAGGTCGAGCTGTCTTCATGTCGGCCCGGGGTCTACCCAGGCCGGTAGGCCAAGAGATTCCTCCCTGCTTGGTCGAACCTTTGACTTCCTCCCAGCTCAGTCGAACCTTTGACTCTCCCGTGCTACTGACCCCTTCCTCTGTGGGCCCCCGCTCCTTACCACCGGATCAATTGTAAAGGGCTCATTTTGTATCATATATCATTATTAATAAAAGGTAAAGTTGGTTATTATATTTATTTCAGTTCAGTACCAATTGAATAAGTATAATAATGTCCTTGGGTAGTAGGTTCTTGTCTACAGTATATCAATTGGTTGAATTGATAGTGAGATATTGTAGAGAACACTACTCTTAACTATTCCTAGTCGAGCATTAATATATAAGGATAATATTAATGTGTTGAGATTAGCATGTAGGTCAACGGATGACTTGATCTCACAAGTCATGGATATGAGATATCAGGTTGACACATGGGTATATATTAGAGAATATATACTGAATGACCCGCCATGAGAATGTTTCATGGATCGTTATATGAGTGTCATAAACATTCTCATGTGACTATTGGTATGAATAGTCTTAGACCTGAAGTCACTACGGTTCCCTACATAAGGAGTTGTGTACTTTGGTATCGACAAACGTCACCTGTAACAAGGTGGACAATAAAGTCGATCACTGGGTATGCAATGAATTATGCGGAGGGATGTGAGTGATGTAAATGAAATCTATCCCTTCCATATGACGGAAGCGATATCTGTGAGCCCCTTGATTAATAGGACACAAAGAAAGCATGGTCATTGATGTGCGTAGATTATATACTCTTTTATGCATATTTTTACACACATTTACATACTTTGAGCATGCTTGATCTATGCATTTTTATACTTCCAGCTTTCCTTTTAGCATATTTACTCTTTTGGTTCGGAGATCTGCATTTTGTGCATTTTCTGTACACAGGAGTCGAAATTGGTGAAGATTATGCGTCCTTGGGCAAGCTTGGAAGTAATTGAAGGGAGAGAGCATCAGGCCGTGTACCACACATGGCCGTGTAGTCTTAACAGGAAGGGAAGAGGACATGGCCGTGTGAATCTCACACGGCCGTGTCTTGATTTGAAGAAATCAGAGCAGATGCCTTACATGGCCGTGTAGATCTACACGGCCGTGTGAGGTTTCCCGAGGCCAAGCAGGTGGTGGTCGTGTGCACCACACGACCGTGTAGCATTTCCAGAGAACAGAAGGGTCCTGGCCGTGTTGATCTACATGGTCGTGCTTGGTTGCTTTAAAGAGAAGAGAGCTAGGCCGTGTGAGTCACACGACCGTGCAGCTTTCGGCCGTGTCATGGGGCCGTGTGGCGCCCGATTTCCTCCTCTATTTAAACCCTCCTTCATGAATTGAAAGGGGATCTCTTCCCCTTTGGGAGAAGGCAAGATTTGGTGGTTTCCTCCCATTCTTGGGAGGATTTCTGGGCGGTTCGAGGGGAGTTCTTGACGATTTCGACTCCGGAGCGAGGATTGGATCCGAAGACGAGGCTTCTTCGTAGATAAGTTTTCTCCTTCCCCTTTTCTTGGTTTCTTGGATTGGGGATTTAAGAAATGCTTGTAATCTTTATTTCTTCGGGTATTCTTCCTCGATTCATGGAGTAGATCTTGTATTCTAGGATTAAGGGAGTATTTGTATAATGGATTGATGTAATCTCGTATGGATTTGCCATTTTCTTGTTTCAATGACATTGTCTTGCTTGTATCAATTAGATCTTGAATGATTAATGGTGATTTGTGCTTAATTCTCATTCTTGATTGATTGTTTGGATTTCTTGTGGACTTTGTAAAGATAAACTCTCACTCGATCATCCGAGGGATCCACGTGACAGGTGCAAGCCCGTGTAAGGACGTTTGAGAGATAATCTTGAAGAGGAAATAGGAATATTCAAGAGAGTAGGATGGATTTTGTGATTAGTTTCTTGTATCTTGATAGATTAATAAGTTGTGGGCTTCTATGTTGATATCCGAGGAAGGCATAGTAATAGGTGCGCTTCTGTGTAAGGACAACGTAGGTTCACGTCTAATTGATCATATTTAGATACATTTCTCAGTCCTTAGCCGGTTATCTATTGCAAGAGAGAACCGGCAACTTTCTACAAGTGTTTGGCAATTGAGGGATAAGAATTGGTGAACCATTTACATTCAAGAAACCTTACAAAGAAACCGAAACTCCTAGAATTTCCCTTTATCATAACCCAAAACACTAAACTCTTGTTTGTTGATCTTTAATATTAGATTTGTTTACCTTCACTTTGCATTTGAAACGATTGGATAGTTGTTTAGCTAATTCGCATTGAGACATTTCTAGTGCTTATTCCAGTCCCTGTGGATACGATAATCTTTTATATTACTTGCGGCATTTCCGTACACTTGCGGAGCGTAACAAGCTTTTGGCGCCGTTGCCGGGGACTGCGCTATAACATTAGGAATTATCAATTGAGTTAGACTAAACATAACATTTGTTTTCCTTTCATATTGCATAGTTGTAACTAATCATTAGATTTCTGTTTTTACTTTCTTGTATAACTTTTACTTCTTGTTAATTCTTTTTGTACAAATTCAATTCTGCATTTTTTATTCTTTTATTTTTCTTTTTCTGTTGAATTGTCATTTGCTATCTTGTTCTTGTGTATGCGAAGATCTAACTTTGCAGGGGAATTCTTTCCTTTTGACCCTGAGATTGACAGAACTTTCCATAAAAGAAGAATTCTGCAAAGGCAAATCGAAGAACAAGAATATCTAAACATGGTGTGCAAGTCACTAGGAGATTATGGAGCTCCGAAGTCTGCAAAACAAATGGGAGCAATTGTTTACCCTAACATACAAGCAAGAAATTTTATACTCAAACCATCTTTTATTTTCATGGTTCAGAAAACTCAATTTGGAGGATTGGAGATTGAAAATCCTTATTCCCATTTGATGGAGTTTTATAGATATTGTTATACTTTGAAATATGAAGAAGTTTTATTTGATATTGTTCAGCTGCTTGCTTTTCCTTTTAGTCTGAAGGATGCTGCAAAAAGATGGTACAATTCTCTAAAGTCTCAAAGTATCAGAACATGGGATGAGTTAGAGCAAAAATTCCTTGACCAATATTTCCCTCCAAGGAAAACTACTTATTTGAGAAGTCAAATTTTAAATTTTAAGCAATTGGATGGAGAAAAATTATACCAAGCCTGGGAAAGATATTCTTCTCTTCTGCAGTTATGTCCACATCATGGAATTGAGAAATGGTTAATTATGCATTTGTTCTATGTTGGGCTTTCTTTCTCAAATAAGAATCAACTGGATTTAGCATCTGGAGGATCATTTTTGAAAAAAAAGTCTAGAAGAAACTTTTGAGATAGTTGGCAGAATTACACAAAATTCCAATGATTGGGCAGAGCAAGATAGCTCATTCTTAACAATGGATATCATTAGAGAAAAGGATGATGTTGAAAAAGGGCTTATCTTGAATCAAAATGATTTCCAAACATTATTTCCTTGGTGTTGTGAATCATTATAAAAAATGTTTGGTGAAAAAGCATTTTCAACAGAAAAGGGGGTATGTCTTGGTGATCATAAGGAGGATGATCTGTCTTTAGACAATGAAGAGTTGTTAGAAGAAAGCTTGGCTAAGGGGGAGACTATGTTGATAGAACAAGAGCCGGTTTACCAGAAATAGTACCACCTCAACTTGAACTTAAACCATTACCACCAAATCTTAAGTATGAATTTCTTGGGCCGAATTCTACTTATCCAGTTATAATTAATGCTCAGTTAAATGAGTTTGAAACAAAGAGACTGTTGGATGAGTTAAGGTTGCATAGAAAGGCCATTGGATATACAATTGATGATATAAAAGGGGTTAGTCCATCTCTCTGTATGCATAGAATTTTACTTGAAGAGGGGTACAAGAACTCAATTGAGCATCAAAGGAGACTAAATCCAAATTTAAAAGAGGTAGTAAAGAAGGAAGTGATTAAACTTCTTGATGCAGGGATTATTTACCCAATTTCGGATAGTGAATGGGTGAGTCCAGTCCACGTGGTTCCAAAGAAAGGAGGAATGACTGTTATCAAGAATGAAGAAGATAAGCTAATTTCAACATGAACAGTGACGGGGTGGCGAATGTGCATTGATTATCGGAAGTTGAATAAAGAAACAAGGAAGGATCATTTCCCTTTACCATTTATTGATGAAATGCTTGAAAGATTGGCTAAACATTCCTACTTTTGTTACTTGGACGGATATTCTGGATTTTTTCAAATTCTAATTCATCCTCAAGACCAGGAGAAGACTACTTTTACTTGTCCTTATGGTACCTTTGCTTATCATCGGATGCCATTTGGGCTTTGTAATGCTCCAGCCACTTTTCAGAGATGCATGATGGCAATTTTTTCAAATTTAATAGAAAAATTTATGGAGGTTTTCATGGATGACTTCTCAGTCTATGGGAATAACTTTGATTCTTGTTTGTCAAATCTTTCTACTGTTCTAAAAAGGTGTGAAGATACAAACCTAGTGTTGAACTGGGAAAAATGTCATTTTATGGTTAAGGAAGGAATAGTTTTGGGGCATAAAATTTCAGAGCGTGGTATTGAGGTGGATCCAGCAAAAGTGGAAGTAATAGACAAATTACCCCCACCCATCAATATAAAAGGAGTTAGGAGTTTTTTAGGACATGCTGGCTTCTATAGACGTTTTATTAAGGACTTTTCAAAGATTTCCAAGCCGTTAACTAATCTGTTGATTAAAGATGTTGAGTTTTGTTTTGATAGCGAATGTATTGAAGCCTTCAATAAAATCAAGAGTGCTCTTACAACAGCTCCAGTCATTCAAGCACCTGATTAGGATCTTCCTTTTAAAATAATGTGTGATGCTAGTGATTTTGCTGTAGGAGCAGTTTTGGGACAGCGAAGAAATAAGATTTTACATGCGATCCATTATGCAAGTAAAACACTTGATGTAGCCCAAGTAAACTATTCTACTATAGAAAAAGAATTATTGACAGTGGTATTTGCTATTGATAAATTTAGATCTTATCTAGTGGGATCAAGAGTAATAGTATATACTGAACATGCAGTTATCCGGTATCTACTTGGAAAGAAAGACGCTAAACCTAGGTTAATCAGGTGGATTTTACTTTTGCAAGAGTTCAACCTTGAGATTAGGGATAAGAAAGGAGCTGAAAATGTAGTAGCGGATCATTTGTCTAGAATATCTCAAAAGTCAGAAAATGAGGTGGATTTTGATTTGCCTATTGATGACATATTCCCGGATGAACACTTATTAGCCTTATCAAGTGTGAAAACTCCTTGGTATGCAGATTTTGTGAATTTTCTTGCTAGTGGAGTGTTACCTCCGGATTTTTCTCATCAACAAAGGAAAAAGTTTTTTTCAGAAGTTAAGAATTATGTTTGGGATGAACCTCTCCTGTATAAGAAATGCAATGATGTGATTTATCAAAGATGTATACCTGAAGAAGAAGTTAGAGATATCTTGTTTCATTGCCATTCTTCGTCCTATGGAGGACATTTGGGTAGTTCAAAAACGATTACAAAAATTCTTCAAGCAGGATTTTATTGGCCAACCTTATTCAAGGATGCTAAGTTGTTTGTTCAGTCTTGTGATCAATGTCAGAGAACTGGGAATATAACTAGAAGAAATGAAACGATGTTAAATTACATTCTTGAGGTTGAGTTATTTGATGTTTGGGGAATTGATTTCATGGGACCTTTCCCTCTTTCATATGGGAATAGGTATATTCTTGTGGCAGTAGATTATGTGTCCAAATGGGTAGAAGCTGTGGCATCTCCTACGTGTGATGCGAAAACAGTTATCAAATTATTTAAGAGTATTATCTTTCCAAGATTTGGGGTGCCAAAGGCAGTCATTAGTGATGGAGGATCACATTTTATAGAGAAATAGTTTGAAAACTTACTTAGAAGATATGGAGTGAAGCATAAAGTAGCAACACCTTATCATCCTCAAACTAATGGGCAAGCTGAGATATCTAACCGGGAAATTAAGTCCATATTGGAAAAGACTGTATCCACTTCAAGAAAGGATTGGGCGTTGAAATTAGATGATGCTTTATGGGCATATCGAACTGCTTATAAAACTCCTATTGGGATGACCCCATTTCGATTAGTTTATGGTAAGCCTTGCCATCTTCCAGTTGAACTAGAACATAAGTCTTATTGGGCAATTGCAAATTTGAATATGGATTTAAAGGAAGCAGGGGAGAAAGGAAGCTTCAGTTGAATGAACTTGATGAATTAAGGATGGATGCATATGAGCATGCTAAATCTTACAAAGAAAGGACGAAGAAATGACACGATCAACACATTCTTCGTAAAGACTTTAATGTAGGAGATTTGGTTTTGTTGTTCAATTCAAAATTAAAACTTTTTCTTGGGAAGCTTAAGTCAAGGTGGACGGGTCCATATGAGGTAAAGAAGGTTTACCCTTTTGGAGCTGTAGATATTTGGAATAAAGATTTTGGGATAATTAAGGTAAATGGTCAACGTCTGAAAAAATATATTCATGGTACGAAAATAGAAGAGGTACAAAGGTTGTATTTTTCTGAACCCCGCCCTCCAGATTGAATTCTTTTAGCTAGTATAAATTCATTTTGTTGGATTTTACTTGTTCTTGATTTTGTTTTCAGGTTAGGTGCAAAACAAAGCCCGGCCGTGTGCTATACACGGCCAGGCAAAGGTTGCAGGGAAGGGAAGTGCTTGGGCCGTGTCACCCGAACACGGCCGTGTAAAGAATCCCGAGGAGAAAGATCGAGAGGCCGTGTCCCAGACACGGCCGTGCGAAGAAACCCATGAAAGAAGAGGTTTAGGTCGTGTCCCAGACACGGCCCGTGTCTGGAATCCAGAGAAGAAAGGGAAGGGGGCCGTGTCACAGACACGGCCGTGCGATAAGAAATGAACATGGTCGTGTGATATCACACGGCCTGATCCACATCTGCTTAAGGAATTAGGGCACGGGGTGTGGGGTGGCACACGGCCGTGTACCGCCGCTTGTTCCTCTTTCCTATCTTCCCATTTCTAAAGGCTTAAACTACTTCTTCTAATTTTTCCTTCTCATTCTTCTTTAGGAGATTTGATTTTCTTCCATGGAAAACGTGATTGAGGAGATTTCGGCCACAAGAAAAGGGAAGGAGAAGGTGGTTGCAAGAAAGGAGAGGAATGTTTGCTTTAAAGGTATTTCTAATGACTTTGGTATTGTTTTCTCTAGTGATGAGCAACGGTATAGATATTCTTCTTTATGTAAACGACCTCTTTTAGGCACTAGGTTTCTTGATGTTGAAACTTTAGAAACTTTGGGGTTTAAGGATGATTTAGTTTGGCTATTTGAAAGGATAGGATGGAGTGGTTTAGTGAACATGAAATATCCTACTTATCCTAGAATTGTTTTTGAATTTTTAAGCTCAATAGAGGTTGATAGTGTTCAAGGTGGGGGGAAGTGTAAATTTCGTTTGTTTAATGAAAGTTATGAATGGACGTTGGGAGATTTTAATACTTGTTATGAATTGCCAAAGAATGATGTGTGTGTGATTTTGCCCCAATTTGAGAATTCATTTTTTTGGCAACAAATTTCTGAACAACCGCTATTTGATCCTCATAATTATAGAGTTTTCCAAATTATCAATCCTATTTTTAAATATGCTTACTTAGTCATGAAAAACACTATATTTGGAAGGGAGGGCAAAGAGGGATCAGTAAGACTTATAGATTTGTATTGTTTGTGGGCAATGGTCGAAAATGTTCAAATTAATTCTGGTTATTTCTTTCTTAGACATTTGGCAAAATTAGGGAAATCAAATTCTACCACACCTATTATTTTGGGGGGATTACTTACTCAATTGGCCTTAGTATTAGGATGTGATTTGAGTGAATTAGAGGTGGTGGAGAGTTCTTGTACATTGGATTTCAATTCATGTTTAGCAATGAAAATGATTAAGCATGAAGAGCATGGATTTAGTTTAGTCATTAAAAATGGTTTCCCTTTAAAATTGCTCAATCATGATTTTACTACAATTCATAATAAAGAGAATTGGTGTTTAAAGTTAGCTAGGCAACAATCTAGAGCTTTGTCAACTTTTACTCCAAGAAATGTTTCTAAGGGTAACCAAGAGATTCATAGTTTTATGTTTCAAGAACTTAATTTTGCTTTAAAGAATATTCATAGTGATTTAGATTCAACTAATGAATTTCTTGAAGATAAGAAGCTTATGGAGGAGGAACTATTTAAAAAGCTACAAGATTGTTTCAAGAGTGAAAGAGAATTGTGTGATAAGATTTCTAAAATGATGAATGCTTATAGGGCTAAAATGGAATTTCATGAAGATCTTAGAGGTTTTATGAGATTTGTGCAGGATGATATTGATAAATTATTTGAGTATCATAATTTTTTCAGAAACGAAGTTAAATGGTTTGTTAAAGATTTTGCATCTTCCTTCCCTGATTTTCCTGATTTTCCACCTCCTCCACCATATTGATTTCATCGGGACGATGAAAAGTTTAAGTCTGGGGGGGTGTCATGTACTGTTTAGTTTGGTTTTCAGTTTTTAGTTTTTGTTAGTTTTTCATGTTTTTGGTTTTTAGTTTTTAGTTTTTGTTAGTTTTTCATGTTGGTTCTTATTTTCATTGCTTGTTGCTTTATTTTGCTTGTTTTTGAAATAATCATGGCAAAAAAATTTTTTTTTTGAGAACATCAAATCTTCACTTATATGCTTTCTTGGATTCAAGTGAAATGTTAGCACGATTATTGTCTTGATTCATGATGTTCGAATGATGCTAGTAGTAAACTTTGTGTAGTTCTTTTTTCTATCTTGGGAAGCATTAATAAGCTAAGAATCTTATGGTGATGAGTTTTAGTTTTGGTTCAACCTTAAGGATTTTATCTTCACTACACTTGTGCTTGATGCTTGAATAGTTGATGTCATTGAAATAATCATGATTCATCTTATTTGCTTAGTACTTGGTTTCCATGGTGATTTCTCAACTTTCATTTTGGTTACTGGATGAGGCTCAAATCATTAAGGCTCATTTGGAAAAATCAAAATATCCCAACATGTGTGCTAAAAGTACATTTGTGAATAAGTTTTGCACAATGCAAACACTTATAAAAAAAAAAAAAAAGGATATAAAAAACAGTTGTCATGAGTGGAATCTAGCAAGTCACCCCTTTGAGACCGAGTTAGGTTACTGGGGAAATGACTGCTTAGCTTCCCTTGAGATTGAGCACACCTTTGAGACCTTGGGTTAGTTGAGAAATATGAACCAAGTGAATGGTGAGTAAGTGCTTATCACTGGTTACTTGTCTTTCACTGGAAACATTAGGAATTTAAATTTGATGACGACTTGACTAGGACATGGATTGAAACTTGAAGGGTGTTGAGTTACTTTTACACTGTGCACAAGATTCTTATGCTTGAACCATACTTTACTTGTTTCCATGATCATGCTTGTTAATGAAACTTTTTGATAGAATTAGGAAAGTGCACTAGGTTTTATGAATGTGTTGTAGAACATATGAATTTAGACTGCAGCATTTTGCTTGAGGACAAGCAAAGGTTTAAGTCTGGGGGTGTGATGTGCGTAGATTATATACTCTTTTATGCATGTTTTTACGCACATTTACATACTTTGAGCATGCTTGATCTATGCATTTTTATACTTCCAGCTTTCCTTTTAGCATATTTACTCTTTTGGTTCGGAGATCTGCTTTTTGTGCATTTTCTGTACACAGGAGTCGAAATTGGTGAAGATTATGCATCCTCGGGCAAGCTTGGAAGTAATTGAAGGGAGAGAGCATCAGGCCGTGTACCACACATGGCCGTGTAGTCTTAACAGGAAGGGAAGAGGACATGGCCGTGTGAATCTCACACGGCCGTGTCTTGATTTGAAGAAATCAGAGCAGATGCCTTACATGGCGGTGTGGATCTACACGGCCGTGTGAGGTTTCCAGAGGCCAAGCAGGTGGTGGCCGTGTGCATCACATGGCCGTGTGAAGTTTCCAGAGACCAAGCAGGTGGTGGCCGTGTGCACCACACGGCCGTGTAGCATTTACAGAGAGCAGAAGGGCCTTGGCCATGTGAACCACGCGGCCGTGTAGCTTTGGCAGAGAAGGAACTGGACATGGCCGTGTGAATCTCACACGGCCGTGTCGTGGGGCCGTGTGGCGCCCGATTTCCTCCTCTATTTAAACCTTCCTTCATGAATTGAAAGGGGATCTCTCCCCCTTTGGGAGAAGGCAAGATTTGGTGGTTTCCTCCCATTCTTGGGAGGATTTCTGGGCGATTCTAAGGGAGTTCTTGACGATTTCGACTCCGGAGCGAGGATTGGATCCGAAGACGAGGCTTCTTCGTAGATAAGTTTTCTCCTTTCCCTTTTCTTGGTTTCTTGGATTGGGGATTTAAGAAATGCTTGTAATCTTTATTTCTTCGGGTATTCTTCCTCGATTCATGGAGTAGATCTTGTATTCTAGAATTAAGGGAGTATTTGTATGATGGATTGATGTAATCTCGTATGGATTTGCCATTTTCTTGTTTCAATGACATTGTCTTGCTTGTATCAATTAGATCTTGAATGATTAATGGTGATTTGTGCTTAATTCTCATTCTTGATTGATTGTTTGGATTTCTTGTGGACTTTGTAAAGATAAACTCTCACTCGATCATCCGAGGGATCCACGTGACAGGTGCAAGCCCGTGTAAGGACGTTTGAGAGATAATCTTGAAGAGGAAATAGGAATATTCAAGAGAGTAGGATGGATTTTGTGATTAGTTTCTTGTATCTTGATAGATTAATAAGTTGTGGGCTTCTATGTTGATATCCGAGGAAGGCATAGTAATAGGTGCGCTTCTGTGTAAGGACAACGTAGATTCACGTCTAATTGATCATATTTAGATACATTTCTCAGTCCTTAGCCGGTTATCTATTGCAAGAGAGAACCGACAACTTTCTACAAGTGTTTGGCAATTGAGGGATAAGAATTGGTGAACCATTTACATTCAAGAAACCTTACAAAGAAACCAAAACTCCTAGAATCTCCCTTTATCATAACCCAAAACACTAAACTCTTGTTTGTTGATCTTTAATATTAGATTTGTTTACCTTCACTTTGCATTTGAAACGATTGGATAGTTGTTTAGCTAATTCGCATTGAGACATTTCTAGTGCTTATTCCAGTCCCTGTGGATACGATAATCTTTTATATTACTTGCAACATTTCCGTACACTTGCGGAGCTAACAGTCATGCTCAAATGAGTCAATATGAGATATTGAGCTCATTTGATTGAGTGTGTCTACTTAGAGATCAAGAAACACAAAGATTGATAAGAAGATGACACGATCTATGCCTCATTGATCAATGTAGATATCAAGGATAAAGGGACCAAGTCATACAAGATAATAGCCATGGAAAGGTTAGGTCGGATCTCGACTTTCTCGTAACTTGGGTAGCAATGATGCCTTGCTAGATGTCACTCATTGCTTATGTATTTAAATGTTGATTTGGGTATATTGCCAATGTTACGAGAACCTATTGGGTCACACACAAAGAACAAGTAGATTTGGAGATGTATTCATATGATGAATAATTGGATTAAGTCTAATCTGAATTGGACATATTGAGTTAGACTCAATTGGATCTAATTATTGGATCAAGTCCAATTCAAACTAGCCTCGAGGAACACAATTCAAATTAATGAAATAGTGATTCATTGAATTTGAATTTCATGAGAATTAATTGAGTAAGACTCGATTGAATTAGACTTGAGTTAAACTCGAGTGAATTAGACTTGAGTTAGACTCAAGTGAGCTAAACTTGAGTTAGACTCAAGTGAATATGAAATGAGAGAGTATTCATTGAATTTTCAAAATTCAATGAATCACAATATTCAATTTTCGAAATTGAATATGAAAGGAGGAGTTTTCAAAATGGTCCTTAATGAAGAGTGAATACTAATTAAGACTCATTAATGAGATTAATGAGCATTAAGTGTTTTTCATTAGATGAAAATGTTGATGCGGGAAGCATCCGACGATCAAACCTGAGTTTTGATAATGGCAAAGGATTCAAAGTTAAGGTGTGTTGTGATCTAACAAGTATGTTAAGTGGTTCAGGAAAAGCCCTAACTGTGGTTAGGCAAGGTAAAAATCCTAGGGGGTGGTAACCCTATGCGGAAAGTCTTGGTGGGTCGAGTGCTTCAGGCAAAAGTCCTAGGGGGGTAACCCTAGGTGGAAAGTCTTGGTGTCGCGAACCAGGTGAAAGACTGGACCAGCCGGGAAGCGGAAGTCCAGCAAAAAGTCCGGAAGCATCGAGCACCGAGTAAAAGTCCAGTCGATCTGGAGTCCAGATCGCACTGGCAACAGGTAAATCTCCTAAATGGAGTAGGTGAGGACGCATTCCCTGTAGAGGGAACAGTAGGCGTCGGGTCGACATAGGGTTTCCGGTCGGAAATCCGAAGTCAGATCCGGATAGTCTGGAGACTGTCAAACTTTATATTTATGATATTATATGTGCTAACTTTTGTTTTGCAGGATATGTTTGTGTTTTGGAACTAACATGTCTTGCAGGTACGAAAGAACAAGGTTAAACCTCGGATGAACAGTGTTCGAGGCGCCTCCATGGAGCTTGGAGGCGCCTCGGGTGCAAAAGATGAGCTGGTTGCGAAGCAAGCTTGGAGGCGCCTTGGACCGGTGGATGAAGGCGCCTTGAACCTGATGAGGTTCGACCAGTTCAGCCCTTATCGCAGTGTGTGACTTGGCCAGCATGGAGGCGCCTTTGATGGCTTTCAAGGCGCCTTGAACACCCTTTATAAGAGGGTTTCGACCAGCAGCTCAATACAACTCATTCCAAGTGATCCTCTTGCTGTGTGCTGCTAAATCAACGACCCAGAAGTGCTGCGACTTGACACCGACGACCCGGAGCTTCGCTTTTTCATCCACTGTTGTCGGTATAAGATTTCTGGTTTAAATTAAGCTGTAAATTGTTATACTTGTAAACCTTATCGAGATTATATTTGTTTCCCACGGAAAGCGATCAAGGATCGCGGGCCTTCGAGTAGGAGTCGATCTAGACTCCGAACGAAGTAAATCCTTGTGTTCTTTCTGTTTGCTTTTATTTATTCCGCTGCGTGTTTTAACTCCGATAGTTTTACGATTCCGAACCGCGTGAAAGTCACGAGCGCTATTCTCCCCCCCTCTAGCGCTTCTCGATTCAACAATTGGTATCAAGGCGGGGTCGTTTTGAATCAGTGCAAGCACCATTCAAAATAATTTTTTCGTGGTATTTTCAGAGTTTTCGGAGTCAATTAGAATTTAGCTTTATAGCTATATTCTAATTCTTTTCTCGAATCGGCTTTTGCTTGAAGTTGGTGCAACACCACTCGAGATCGTTTTCTTTTAAACACTTCCCGCACTACTAATCTAGGACCAAGTCCTGGAATTTTCTTGTCATTTATTTTCTTTCTAGTTGATCTAAAATGACCCAACAAGAGGGTTATAGCACTGTCCGTCCCCCGCTCTTCACCGGAGAGGACTTTGGTTACTGGAATGGCAGAATGGAGAACTTCCTGAAGATCCAGTTCGAGACGTGGATGATCGTCAAGACTGGTTTGGATCTGCCAACGGATAAAGACGACAATCCCACACCCTGCGAGGACTGGGAACCTGCATTAATCAAGAAGGTGGAGGCAAATGTCAGAGCAACTTATACCCTCCAGTGCGGACTAACAAAGGAGGAGCTAAATCGCGTCGGTCCATTCTCAAGCGCCAAGGAGCTATGGTAGAAGCTGATCGAGCTTCACGAAAGGACCTCCGATACCAAAGTAAGTAAGCGTGATTTATTATTCAATAAATTGTATAACTTAAAAATGCAGGAAAATGAGACGGCAAGCCAGCTACACGCGTGCATTCAAGACATCCTCAATTCTCTCCACGGAATCGGGCAAAAGGTAGAGAATCGGGACGTCATAAGGTACGCACTAAACTCGTTTCCGAGGAGCACATTGTGGGCATCAATGTTAGATGCCTACAAAGTCTCCAAGGATTTATCTTCAATAAAGTTTGATGAATTATTCTGTGAGTTTGAATTACATGAGCAGACTAATGCACAACCAACCGAGAAAGGGGTTGCTTTGGTTGCAGGTACCAGTCGAACGCACGAACCGAGATCACGACGAAGAACTGAACCAGAGTCAGAAGAAGAACCCGACTCAGATGATGAAGATGAAGAACTAACAACCGAGCTCATGAACCTTGTGAAGAGACTCTACAAGAAGAAGAAAGGCTTCAACAAGAAGGACCTAAAGAAGGCAGTCCAATCCAAGGAGGCCCAACCAAGTTCTAAGGTAAAGTTCGAAGTGATCTGCTACAGGTGCAACCAGAAGGGGCACATCAAGGCCAACTTCCCTAATCAAAAGGATGCAAAGAAGCAGAGAAGGAAGAAGGCCTTAAAGGCAACATGGGACGAATCTTCCTCAGAAGACGACGACGACGAACTCGATCAGACAAGTTTACTTGCGCTGATGGCCCGGGACCAGATCGACCAATCCGAGAGTGAGATCGAGTCGGAGGCCGAGTCCGAGTGAAGCCACGGATCCGTATCCGTTTCCGAAGGGCCCGATCCCTCTGTAAGTATCCCTCGACTCAATAACTTAGTCAATTATTTATTACAAAAATTAGCTAAGTCAAATCTTAGAATTAAGTCACTTCTAAAGGAAGTAGTTGTCCTAAAAGAAGTGACTGACTCCAAATCTTTGACTGAACCAGTTCAGACTGGAAACTCAACTCAAGTTCAAAAACTTGAAGAAGAGAACTCCAGTCTGAAAACTCAAGTCAAGGATATGGAGAAAACACTAGAACGGTTTTCTTTAGGTTCCAAGAATCTTGACATAATTCTTGGGACACAAAGAGCCGTTTACAATAGAACTGGTCTAGGATTTAAACCAAAAAGAAAATATAAATCCTACTTATCTCTTGTAGAAAGAACAAGTAGAAAAACAGTCCAAGCATGGGTCCCCAAGTCCAAATTGATTAATCAAGTTGGACTTGGTCAATATTGGATCTCGAAGGATCAAATACACTACCTCGATAAACCATATCGAGGCTATGATCAGGGGGAGCAAAAAGAAAAATAATATTAATAAAATGAACATAATTTCAAAATCTAAAATTCAAATTTCAAAATATAAATTAAAAATTCAAAATTAAATTCAAAATTCAAAATTCGAAATTAAATTAAAATTTAAAATTCAATTAAAAATTTGAAATTAAGTTTAAAATTCTAAATTCAATTAAAAATAGAAGAAGGATCCAAAATAGCTGGCATCCGTAACTAAACTACCCGACTAGGTAGCCGAACTTAATCTACCCGAAATGGGTAAACAAGAGTAGACTACCCGGCAGGGGAATTAAGGTTAGATAAAATGGGCTAGGTTTAACTTGACCCACGGTACTGGTGAAGTTTTTGGATGATAGTACGTTAGGGAAGCTTAGACATCGCATGTCTAGGAAGATATGGCTTCGACCTGGTGCATTTGGCCAAGTGGAACTGACCGAAACTACCTTTAAATGAATCCTAACTAGTTAGACCAAGGTTTAGTATTAAGTTCAATGGATAGGACTATTTGGAAAACCTCGAAGGCATGGTTACTTTAATGAGTTCCTTGTGACTCACCATAGCCCAGAAGTTTATCCAAAGAATGCTTACTTGTTGAACCCAAAGCTAAACCTGAATCTAACACAAAGTTAAACATAATCCTAAAATTGAACCTCAATTCATCTCACAAAAATTATAGGAGTCCCTGATTGAAAATTTAGATCGGGTGAGATGACTAAGAAATAGAAATTCAAAATTAAATTCATAATTATAATTAATTGAAATTCAAAATGAAATTCATAATTATAATTAATTGAAATTCAAAATTAAATTCATAATTAATTCAAATTCAAATTCGTAATTAATATTATTTTTTCAAATAAAACTTAATTTCAAAATTATTTGAAAAAGTCTTTTAAAAATTATTTCAAAAATCTTTTAAAACCTAATTTCAAAATTAATTGAAAAATCTTTTAAAAATCATTTTAAAAATCTTTTAAAAACTAATTTCAAAATTATCTGAAAAATCTTTTAAAACCTAATTTCAAAAAAAAAATCTTTTAAAATTTAATTTCAAAATTATTTGAAAAATCTTTTAAAAATCATTTTAAAACTCTTTTAAAAACTAATTTCAAAATTATCTGAAAATCTTTTAAAACCTAATTTCAAAAAAAAAAACTTTTAAAAACTTAATTTCAAAATTATTTAAAAAATATTTTTAAAAAATTATTTTTAAAACCTAATTTCAAAATTATTTGAAAAATCTTTTAAAAACATTTTTAAAATCTTTTAAAAACTTAATTTGAAAAATCTTTTAAAAATCATTTCAAAAATGTTTTAAAACTTAATTTCAAAATTATTTGAAAAAGTCTTTTAAAAAATATTTTAAAAATCTTTTAAAACTTAATTTCAAAATTATTTGAAAAATCTTTTAAAAAAAATTTATTTTAAAAATTATTTAAAACTTAATTTCAAAATTATTTGAAAAATATTTTAAAAATCTTTTTAAAACTTAATTTCAAAATTATTTGAAAAATCTTTTAAAAATCATTTTAAAACTTAATTTCAAAATTATTTGAAAAATCTTTTAAATTTTTTTTTAAAAACGTAATTTCAAAATTATTTGAAAAATCATTTAAAAATCTTTTAAAACTTAATTTCAAAATTATTTGAAATATATTTTTAAAAAATCTTTTAAAACCTAATTTCAAAATTATTTGAAAAATCTTTTAAAAACTTAATTTCAAAATTATTTGAAAAATCTTTTAAAAAATTTTAAAAATCTTTTAAAAAACTTAATTTCAAAATTATTTGAAAAATCATTTAAAAATCTTTTAAAACTTAATTTCAAAATAATTTTAAATCGTTTAAAACTTAAATTTCTTAAAAATCTACTTAAAACTTAATCTAAAACTTAATTAACTTACCTAATTCAATTATAAATAAATAAATAAATAATAATTAAAAAAAGCACACGTGGCGCTTGAACGAAGGTGCCTCCCACACGAGGGAGGCGCCCTCAACAGCGGCAGAAAATTTAACGCCGACCTGTTTAAGGCGCCTTAAGGAGCCTTTAAGGTGCCTCTAAAGGCGCCTTAAGGATCCTTTAAGGCGCCTTCACTCAACGTTTTTGCCACGAACAGAAGCTCCTCCTTCTGTTCATTTTCTGCCGAAACACAACCCAAGTGCGATTTTTCCCAACCAAGGCGCCTTCAACCCATCTCTTCCTCCTTTAATCCTAGCAATGCCTCCTAGGTATAATCTAAACTCTTCTCAATCATCTATTACATAAATTTCGTGCTAGTTTTGCTATTTTTCTTGTATAATGTCAACAATAGGAAGCGTCGTATTGTGGATCCCACACCGGCTAGGGCCCCTTCCACGGACCCTAGATTCCCCTCGGAACAGCATAGGATAGATTTCGCTAGGTTTACCTTTGAGTCTATTAAATCTAGATATATTGGTAGGGAATTTTTATCCCAATTCTGTCAACCCGCAATCCAGATGATAAACTACTATCATCTAGATAAACTGGTTGACTGTACCACTACAGTCAACCAATACCTGTGTGCCCAGTTCTATCACAACCTTGAAAAGGTTGATGATAGTACCTATTCCATTAGAGTTGGTGGTACTGACCTTCAGTTTACTCCCTCCCTACTTCGCACCAGCTTAGAGCTTAGGGAGTCCCAGTGTACATTCTTGTGTTACCCGAGTAGGGAGCTACCTTTTGGTGATCCCTATTCCCACATTACCTTAGATGACATCTACATGCATTTTTTTGGGGAGGAGAGACCCTTGGGCCTGATCGAGTTCAGATCCACTCTTCTTCACGTTCAGGACTATGCTATGTATAAAGTCCTGACAGCATGCATTCTACCCATCTCATCTCGAGACGTCTCGAAGATGCGACCGTCCCACTCGTTCTTTCTGTACGCCCTCAACCAGTGCCTAGATATAGACATAGCTCTCCCTATGTTTCATAACATCATTCTTGCATCTAGTACAGTTACATCTGGAGTGATTCATATGCCTTACTGCCATATCCTGACCCAGATATTCTCTGGCTCTAGGATAGACATTACTAGAGGGGTACTCATCCCACTTACCATTTATAATGAGTTAGGTCAGTGTAGCCTTAGATTAGCGGGAGCAGAGGTCACTGGCGAGGGGATTCTGTCCTAGAAGGGCCGACCACCACTAGTTGCTGCTCTTGGTGCTCTAGAGGCCGAGGACGTACCAGGTGAGGATGAGGAGTGGCCCGATTTCCTAGCAGTGGACTTTTTCACAGATCCTTCCACCTCTGCCGGACCCTCCACATCAGCCGGGCCTTTATCTTCGGCACCACTCTCTGTCGAGGACAAACTCACTCGGCTTGAGATCCAGTCCAGACGCGATGAGTTGTGCTAGATAGTCATCGCTTCCTTCGATCTATGCGATCCGAGATGGCTGCAGGTTTCGCTTCTCTCCGAGGCGAGATACGGCGTCAGGGACAGCCTCAGCCGGCACCCGAGCAGCCTCTAGCTGACGATCTGCCTGCTTAACTCTATCTTTTTAGACTGTCTGGATATGTCACTCACTTCTTGGATCTGGATATCTTACTCATCTTTTAGATTGTATCTTGGAGTTGGCTATCTGATGTTTAGCTGACTTATATTTAATTCAGTACTTATGTGTCACTTTTTCAAAATTGTGAGTATAATTTCAAAACCACTTTTAAATTGTTTTTAAAAATCTAGGAAAAATAATGATTTTAAAATCCCCTTTTCTTAGAATTTTCAAAAATTGGACTTAGTTTAGGCTCTACCCTAGAAATCCTGTTCTCCTAGATTTAAGCCAGAGCATCTCACAAACACCTAGGTATACCTTGCTTATGTTTGAAAAACATAGAATGGTGTGAGATGCCTAGGGTACAGCCTGAACTCAAGAATGCTTATTTCTGTGCATCAATATGAGTCTGAGCGTTAAATACTTTATTAACAGTAATCAAGTCAAGTCTTCCAGCTCTAGTCAAATCTAACTGGACTAAATGACTTAACTCAACTAACCAAGTAAAAACTACTGCCCTCTAGGCAATCAGCAAATAGCTAAAGGTTAGACAGTTGGTGAAGGAAATATTAAGATTAAGCATGCTTGTACTTTAGGGCTCTGATACCTGATCAAAACAAATTTTGACTCATGCTTGGACTTAAGGACCAACCAATTTGATTAAATAAATTAAATTAAATATTTAGTTTCTCCCTCTTCGTCCTAAAAATTAAAAAGTTCTTACTCCTATGTTTTCAACAATATGTATTATTCAAATTAAGCTAAGTGTCTTTTTAACTTAAGCTCTATTTTCAAAATTCAATGTTTGCAAAAGACTAAGCTAAGTAGTTCATATAGAAACCTTCAAAATTTTTCAAACTTAGCCAACCTTCAAATCTAACTTTTTATAAATTCTTACTAAGCTATTTTTACTGACCTAAAAGTATTAAAAATCATTGCTTTCAAAATATTTTTTTTGCTAAGTAAAAAGAGACTTCAATTTTCTTTAAGATTTTCAAAATTTAGCTAAGTATACTTCAAAACCAACTAAGTTTCAAAAGTGGCTAAAATCGTCCTTCACAGTCTACTATATATTAGCCTTTTAAACTTAGGTGAAAGTTTTTCCGAAGTCAATTTAGCTTTTATCCAGTCTTTCAAGCCTAATCTGTTTTTCAATAAGAAAAAATTGCTTAAAACTGACTTATTTTTTATAAATGTCAAAGGGGGAGAGTAGGAAAATTCAAAAGTAAAAGAAAGTCTAATTCAAAAAGGAAGCCCTGTATTAAGGGGAGCGTCACAAAGTTTAAGTGTTAGCTTAAGTTATACTTTTATTTGAATTTATATACTTAAGCTTGCTCACTTAAGACCTTTTAATATTTATGCATTGTTTTACTTAACTTTGAATTTGGGTTTCCATAATCAAAAAGGGGGAGATTGTTGGTGCGGGAAGCATCCGACGATCAAACCTGAGTTTTGATAATGGCAAAGGATTCAAAGTTAAGGTGTGTTGTGATCTAACAAGTCTGTTAAGTGGTTCAGGAAAAGCCCTAACTGTGGTTAGGCAAGGTAAACACCCTAGGGGGTGGTAACTCTAGGTCATAGGGGGTGGTAACCCTATGCGGAAAGTCTTGGTGGGTCGAGTGCTTCAAGCAAAAGTCCTAGGGGGTAACCCTAGGTGGAAAGTCCTGGTGTCACGAACTAGGTGAAAGACTGGACCAGCCGGGAAGCGGAAGTCCAGCAGAAAGTCCGGAAGCATCGAGCACCGAGCAAAAGTCCATTCTATATGGAGGATCGCACTGGCAACAGGTAAATCTCCTGAGTGGAGTAGGTGAGGATGCGTTCCCCGTAGAGGGAACAGTAGGCGTCAGGTCGACCTAGGGTTTCCGGTCGAAAATCAGAAGTCAGACCCGGACAGTCTAGAGACTGTCAAACTTCATATTTATTATATTATATATGCTAACTTTTGTTTTGCAGGATATGTTTGTGTTTTGGAACTAACATGTCTTGCAGGTACGAAAGAACAAGGTTAAGCCTCGGATGAATAGTGTCCGAGGCGCCTCCATAGAGCTTGGAGGTGCCTCGGGTGCAAAAGATGAGCTGGCTGTGAAGCAGGCTTGGAGGCGCCTTGAAGGAGGCTCAAGGCGCCTTGGACTGGTGGATGAAGGCGCCTTGAGGAAGCATGAAGGCGCCTTGAACCTGATGAGGTTCGACCAGTTCAGCCCTTATCGCAGCGTGTGACTCGGCCAGCATGGAGGCGCCTTGGATAGCTTTCAAGGCGCCTTGAACACCCTTTATAAGAGGGTTTCGACCAGCAGCTCAATACAACTCATTCCAAGTGATCCTCTTGCTGCGTGCTGCTAAATCGACGACCCAGAAGTGTTGCGACTTGACACCGATGACCCGGAGCTTCGCTTTTTCATCCACTGTTGTCGGTATAAGATTTCTGGTTTAAATTAAGCTGTAAATTGTTATACTTGTAAACCTTATCGAGATTATATTTGTTTCCCACGGAAAGCGATCAAGGATCGCGGGCCTTCGAGTAGGAGTTGATCTAGGCTCCGAATGAAGTAAATCCTTGTGTTCTTTCTATTTGCTTTTATTTATTCCACTACGTGTTTTAACTCCGATAGTTTTATGATTTTGAACCGCGTGAAAGCCACGAGCGCTATTCACCCCCCTCTAGCGCTTCTCAATCCAACAGAAAATACTTAAACCATTTTTCTCTCATGTTTCCTTACTTCTTCATTCTCTTTTCTCTTCTTCTTCCTCCCTTGGCCGAAATCACTCTTGGTTGCTAGCACAACCATATGTGATTTTTCTTCTCTATATTTGAGAGTTTGTAAGACAAACGGAGGAGTACTTGTTCGTGTGGATACCGAAAGAGGCACGGACACTTTGATCGTGCTGAGATCCGAGCAGTCAGGAGATCGAGTGCACACTACAAAGGTATACTCTATCATGTTCTTAGATATAAACTTAGTATATTATTCTTCTCCCTTCGCATGGATCTTCTGGAGGAAATAAGTTTTTCCGCTGCGCATTTGCGTGTTTAGCAACTCATTCCCTTACACACTGTACCTTTAAAGGGGGAGTTGAATCCCATAAGTCCGACCGGTCATAAGTTTGATTGTTAATATGATCGTAGGCTCATGTTAAAAATCTGATGAGTAATGAGGAGATAAGCCTCGCAGGTCCAGTTAGCTCTAGGACTCACCGGCCGTATGATGAGAGACTGACTATTTGATAACAAGGTGCTCAAACTCATAAGTACGACTGGCCTTGTGACAGTCTGATTTACACTAAAGGTTGTACTCCACTATAGGACGACATCTGTAAACTGAAAGTAATATTGCAGAAGTACACTAAAGGTTGTACTTCACTAAGTACCCTGGGTAAGTTTTGATGCGGTCAACTAGGTTAAGTTAGACCCTATTATATTTAATCCTTGTGTTTAAGTGTGTATGAGCTTAGGAATACAGGAAGTTGAGCGAAAGATACAATTAGCGAGAAGGATGGCACAGAAAGTGAGTCGACGGGTTCAGTGCATCCGAGAGATGAGGTATTGTGGAAGAGTACATCGGTAGACTAGAAAGATGCGCATGGTGCTTCTGAGGAATGAGAAACCGGAGCAGAAGTCTGCTTGAGAAGAAAAAACTGGAGTTGGATTCGGGTGAGCTCAACTCTGGATGGTCAAAGAATCACCCAAGCGACTGGAGGAAAAACCGGACAAGTCAACTCAGAGTTGACATATCCAGGTGCCCGGACCATGTTCAGGCGCCCGACCCCCTTGGCACAGCAGGGGCGCCCGTTGTTGCGACAATGACATTGAAGTCCACTTCAACAACAGTCCGAGCGCCCAGGCAAGGATAAAATTTTATCCTCAAACCGTTGTGTAGCCGTTGAGTAATAGATAAGATGCACTGCTGGGGGCGCTCAAACTGGGTCCAGGTGCCCATAAGCCACATCAGCAAAATGGCTAGTTCGACTAGTAGGCTATAAATAAAGCTCTGGTCTTCTTCATTTCAGACAACACACTTGTACTTTATCTATGAATTCTGTCTTTCTGTTTGTACTTCAAATTTATGTAAGAGGCTTCTCTATCTACATTGAAGGAGAATTTTAGAGAGCTTACACTGCCTTGGATTAGCAACCTCCCCGATTGCAAACCAAGTAATTCCTTGTATCCCTTACCTTTTATATCTTTTAATTTGTTTATCTAATGTGTGTTTGTCCTTATTAAGTAAGTGTCAAGAGATTAGTTTTAAATTATACTTGCAGTCAATTTACCCCTCTTTTGTCGGCTTCAATGGAACTAATAGAGAATTGAACCCCATGTGCTCAATTGACATCAGGGTCATTCGAGTTTAGTCTGTACATCTTGGCACTGAATGGAGAGATATGTCTATTAAGCCCACCCGGCTTTAGGGATGCTCGGTCGTATATTCGACCATATATTGAGAGTGAACCCTAAGATTAGATATACCTAGATTATCTTATTTTGTTCAGCACCAAAATCCTATTTTCTTTGCTTGATCGGTTGAGCATCCAGTGAAACATGAAGCACGTGTTTCATAACCATTGGTGCTACGCTCATGATTTCCTTGGGCTCCCAGGCGAAGACATCGTTATTGTGCATTAAACACATAACCAGCTTTGCTTTAAACTCTAGGGACAGGTCGACTGCTATTTGAGTTGTAGTCTTTGGTTGGCCAGGCTGAATTTGCACTTCTTCTTTCTCTTCACAGATTAGAGTCAGGGGTGCCTCCCAAATGACATAACTTCAAGAAAATGGCTTTTCTGGGCAGCGTTAACTTCGGTCTTGATAATATCAATATATCACTCTGTAACGACCCGCCTACTACTGACTAGGCTGTAAGGTCGATCGTTACGTAATGCTGTGCTAAATTACTATTGCGAAAATCTGGATTGATTAAAATTTTACTAAACTGATTACTGTAAAATCTGAACTTAATATTCTAGGTGTACCTAGGAGTTGTACACATGCTAGGGAAGATAATCTATGCCTCCCGGATGTCCTGCTAGTTGTAATCAGGCATTTCAATCGATCCATGAATCGATTGGGCTGTCGGATCGATCCCGTGATCGATCCAGCTTGATACTGGCACGGAAAAATGCTCTGGATCGGTCGGCTGACCGATCCACAAGCTATCCTGCTTCTGTACGCGGCTGGATCGGTCTACCGACCGATCCAGGAGCACACTGATCGGTCGGCTGACCGATCAGTGAGCGTCTGTGCTCTCTGTTCGCACATGGATCGGTCGGCTGACCGATCCATAAACTCTCTGTTCGCGCATGGATCGGTCAGCTGACCGATCCAATGGCACAACTCGACTCTGATCGGTCTGCAGACCGATCTGGGTTCTGATCTCACCCTGAAACTCTGATTTCAGCACTCTGGCGTGCCAAAACCTCACACAACAATTCTAAAATCAATTGGAATATATTCTAGCAACTATTAACCAGCATTCTAACATAATTACTAACAAACTAAATAAATCTCCCATGGTTTAAACATTCTAAGGTCTAAAAATGCATGAAAGAAGAAATACTAAGAATTCAACTATTTAAGCTTGCTAAAACCCCTGAGAATCTTTTATTCGAGTTCCTGCCACACACACCATCTTTTCATTGAACTCCAGCTTCCTCTGCTAGTCCATTTTCCCTTTACCTTTATCTGCAGTATAAGGAAAGTAGAATCTATAAGCTTAAAGCTTAGTAAGAAACCAACTACCTCACTAAAACATGCAACGATGCAAACATGCTTTTAAATAATGCTATTTGAAAACATGTCCTGGCATGACATACTATGGTTGCAAGCATAAACTGAAATAACTGAACATGTAAGCTGAAACATGGCATAGCAAGCTAATCACATAGAACAATAATAGAGAACTAAGCTAACCTGAAGCTGAAATCAAACTCAACTAACATAACTGATTTTATGAGTTTTGAAAACTAATAGCATAGTAGATCAAAATAATAATCATGTGTTGTTGGGCCCGGCAACTGTACTTACTGTGCGCGCATCCCTAACTAAACCTGGGTTTGCAAGTCCCGAATTTAGTAGGGTTTACTAGGTTATCTGAACCTAGGGACGACTGTGGGAGTCCAACCCAATGGATATCTAATCTGGTACAGTGCCAACTGAAAAGTAAAATACTGAATATAGCTAAACTGTTCTAAATTGCTGTTTCTAGGTTATCTGAACCTAGAGCTAGGTTGTCTGAACCCAGAGGCGACTGTGGGAGCCCACCCATTGGACCGTAGTCCCATATAAGCTAGAATAAACTGATTTACTGATTTAGATGCTTCTAATGCATTCAACTGAGCTGTTAAAATGCCTAATTTGCATTTTTACTTAACTAGCTATTTTATCGAACACTTAGTGTGCCCCAACTCTCCTCTCTATTAGGGAGACCACTTCTAGGCACCCGACAACGTCTAGAAACCCCCACTGAAGAGGGATTACGTGTCCGGCCCATCTAGAAGTGCTCACTAAATCCCTAAACCTGCGAGGAGGATCAATTTCATGCTAAGCGTCGATAAAAATCTGCGTATAGCTAAACTAATGCGTAGAAAACCCAAACGGAGCTACTTATACTGCAGGTGAGGGGTTTCTTACCTCGTACACTAATTTCCTTACAATTCTATTCGCTAAAATTCCGGTGGAGACGACCCCTTCGACAATCTTCTCGCGTCTATGCGTTCCTCTCGCGAAGAAGAGCGTCCTCGTGCCAGAGTTGTCACCGGAAGATGACCTTGGGGCCCTAGGGAGGGAACCCTAGAGTTGGCGCCGAGAGGAAGAAGGAGAAGGGAGGGTTGCGGCATGGCTAGGGTGAGGAAAGAAAGTTCACGGTGGAAGATAATCTCCTCACTTAATAATTTTCCTATTTATATTTAGGAATTAATTCGCCCAACTCCAATATAAATTTAATTGATTCCCTTTCCTTTCAGCACGGCCCTGCTGGGTTCAACCAGTTACTTAAGCGGTCTAAAGGTTTAACCGACCCGAGGGGTCCCGGGTTCGATTCCCGCTTAAGCTATTTTGCTTTTGTAATTATTTTTGCTACTTCCGCTATTCTAAAAATTCCGGAAAAATATCTAAAAATTCGAGAATAATTATAGAATATTTCTAAAATAGTTTTGAGAATTTTCGGGCGTTACACACTTACGTGCTACTAGTTGATTTCCTCTAACTTCCCCCACTTGATCGTCTATGGGGAATTTTATTTTTTGTCAAAAAGTTAAAACAACTGTTCGAAATTCATTCAGGGCCGCCCGACCCAAATGACATTGTATGCTGAGGGTGCATTCACCATAATAAAATTTGACCGACGCATCCTCATAATGGGTTTCTCCCCTAAAGCTATGACCAGCTTAATCTGATCGAACAGCTACACTTCATTGCCCGTGAATCCATATAGAGGAGTTGTCATAGGCTGAAGCTCACTTAGCTTTATCTGCAGCCGCTCAAATGTCTTTTGAAAGATTATATTGACAGAGCTGCCTCTGTTGACAAAGGTGCAATGTATGTTATAATTGACTATGGTGGCCTTAATAATCAAAGCATCATTATTGGGTACTTTGACCCCCTTCCAAATCCTTGGGCTCAAAACTAATCTTAGACCCTTGTGCCTGCTCTTGGTGTTGGTTGCTGCTCGGAAAGCCTAGAGGTTCCACTGTACAAAAATTTTGTACAAAGGTCTGAACCTTTTCCTAGCTACCATGTGTTCTTTTAAATTAAATTTTGGATCGCCTGCGGAACTTAACACGTTTGATCCAAAACTTAATCTATTTGTTCTTTTAGGTTTTGACTTGAATCTCCTGCGGAACTTAACATGTTCGACCCAAATCACCTTAAGTTATTAATTCCATTAAATATTAATTTCCATAATCGGTTCCTAGTACTGACATGGCGAGGCACATGGCCTTCTTGGATATGGGAGCAACCACCACCGACTAGACAAAACCTTTTATAGAAAGCTAATATTTAATTTCCTAAAATAACTTTAGGTTAACCGAAAAGAACAATCAAATCACAAGGAAAAGAAAAAACAAAAGAACACAATATCGAAAAACATATTCGAAATTCTAGAATCGTAAGCCTCTTGTATTTGGTATTATTTCCAAAAATAACTAGTATGATGCGGAAAGAAAAATTACTAGTTATACCTTTTAGAAAGACCTCTTGATCTTCTACCGTATTCCTCTTCTAACCTCGGACGTTGTGTGGGCAACGATCTTCCGAGATGAGAAACCACCAACCACCTTCTTCTCCTCCTAGCTAGGTTCGGCCACAAAAAGCTTAACCAAGGATGAAGAACAAAACACCAACCAAGCTCCAAGAGATGCTAGCTTTCTCTCCTTTTTCTTCTTCTTCTTCTCCAAGTAGTATCCGGCCGCCACAAGAGCTCCAAGCCTTTGAGAGTTTCGGCCACTACAAAGAGGGAGAGAGGAAGAGGATGGCCAGCCACTCCAAGGAATAAAAGAGGGAGAGAAATAATAGAGGTTGTGTCTCATGAAGGCACCCTCACCCCTTCTTTTATATTCCTCGGCCTAGGCAAATTAGGAAATTTAATTACAATAAAATTTTCTTAATTCCCTTGACATGATTTAATTGAGAAAAATAAAATAAAATTTCCCCAATTAATCTCTAATGGACGGCCACATTAAAAGAGATAAATTAGACAAGTTTTAATCAACAATTAAAACTTCCTAATTTGTTTCCGGAAATTTTTAAAATTAAAATCTCTTCATGGTTGATAAAAGGAAATTTCTATAATTTTAATTTTACAACATGTGAATAATTTTTAAAGAGAAAATAAAATATCTCACCAATCTACAAATAAGGAAAAAGATTTAATCTCTTTCTTTAATCTTTTATAGATCTTTTACAAGAGAGATATTTTAATTTTAATTCTCTTTAATAAATTATATCTCCCACATAATAAAAATTAAAATTAAAATCCTTTTTAAATTAATATGGCCGACCCCTCTAGCTTGGGTTCAAGCTAGGGCCGGCCACCCCATCTTATACCTAGCTTGGTTCCCAAGCTAGCTTGGCCGGCCCCTTTTAGGTGGGTATAGAAAGTGGGTATAGGTGGGTATAGTACTCTATAAATAAGAGGCTACGATAGGGACCGAGAGGAGGAATTGGTTTTGGTCTCCCGATAAAATTAAGCATCCCGTGTTCGCCCCGAACACACAACTTAATTTTATCAATAATAATTCATTCCACTAGAGAACTATTATTGAACTACCGCACCAATCCCAAATTATATTTTTGGGCTCCTTCTTATTATGAGTGTGTTAGTCTCCCTGTGTTTAAGATATCGAATGTCCACTAATTAAGTGAGTTACTGACAACTCATTTAATTAATATCTTAGTCCAAGAGTAGTACCACTCAACCTTATCGTCATGTCGGACTAAGTCCACCTGCAGGGTTTAACATGACAATCCTTATGAGCTCCTCTTGAGGACATTATCAACCTAGTATCTCTAGGACACAGTTTCCTTCTATAATCAACAACACACACTATAAGTGATACCATTTCCCAACTTATCGGGCTTATTGATTCATCAAACTAAATCTCACCCATTGATAAATTAAAGAAATAAATATCAAATATATGTGTTTGTTATTATATTATGATTAAGAGCACACACTTCCATAATAACCGAGGTCTTTGTTTCTTTATAAAGTCAGTATAAAAGAAATGACTTCAAATGGTCCTACTCAATACACTCTGAGTGTACTAGTGTAATTATACAGTCAAGATAAACTGATACCTAATTACACTGCGACCTTCTAATGGTTTATTCCTTTCCATTTTGGTCGTGAGCTACTGTTTATAATTTATAAAGTACTGATAACATCATCTTCTGCATGTGACACCACATACTATGTTATCTTCAGTATAAATTAATTGAACAACTACAACTAAATGTAGACAATTTGACCAAATGTGATTCTTTATTCATAATGAATGTTTACAAAGCTTAGACTTTCAGTATACATTCCAACAATCTCCCACTTATACTAATGACTAAGCTGTCATATCTTCTACCATACATCTGATTCTCATTCCCTTCACATGCCGATCGAAAGCTTTCGCCGGAAGGGCCTTAGTGAAAGGATCTGCCAAGTTATCTGCTGATGCAATCTTGGCGATGACAACTTCTCCTCGCTTCACGATATCTCGTATCAGGTGGTACTTGCGCTCTATATGTTTACTTGCCTTATGAGCTCGTGGTTCCTTCGAGTTTGCAACTGCACCACTATTATCACAATAAATTGTGATGATTTTTGGCAAACCAGGAATCACATCTAAGTCCATTAGAAAGTTCCTGAGCCATACTGCTTCTTTAGCCTCAGAGGTCGCTACATATTCTGCCCATGGTTGAGTCCAAACGCATTTCGCTTAACACCTCCATGAAATGGCTCCACCTCCTAAAGTAAACACATAGCCCGATGTAGACTTATCGTTGTCCCTATCGAAATATGAATCCGTGTAACCCACAGGGAGCAAATCTTCGCTGGTAAACTAGCATATAATCTCTAGTCCTTCTCGTGTACTTTAATATATGCTTTACCGCAACCAATGTCCTTGTCCAGGTTACTCGATATCTGACGACCATGCCCACGGCAAAACAAATACTAGGTCTCGTACATAGCATTGCATACATAAGGCTTCCTACAGCCGAGGCATAAGGAACTGCTTTCATGTCTTCTATCTCCTTTGATGTCTTAGGAGACATCTCTTTAGATAGAGCTATTCCATGCATAAAAGGTAAGAAACCTTTCTTGGAATCCTGCATGCTAAAACGAGCAAGGATTGTATCTATATATGAAGCTTGGGACAGACACAACATTCTTTTCTTGCGATCCCTTATTACTTTGATCCCAAGAATGTGTGCACACTCTCCTAAGTCCTTCATATCAAATTGTTTGGACAACCATACCCTTACGTCTGATAATACCTTGACATTGTTGCCAATTAACAAAATATCATCTACATATAGTACAAGAAATACCACAACGTTTCCGTTACACTTCTTATATACACAAGACTCATTCAGACTTTGAATAAAACCATATGACTGGATTACTTCATTAAACCGGATGTTCTAAGATCTTGAAGCTTGTTTCAGTCCATAAATGGACCGATTGAGCTTGCACACTAGATGCTCTTTGCCTTTTTCAATGAACCCTTCTGGTTGCCTCATATGGATGTTTTCCTCAAGACTTCCATTAAGGAAAGCTGTCTTAACATCCATTTGCCAAATCTCATAATCCATATGAGCAGCAATGGATAAGAGTATCCGGATAGACTTAAGCATGGCTACCGGTGAGAAAGTTTCCTCATAATCGATTCCCTCTTTCTGAGTGTACCCTTTCGCAACAAGCCTAGCTTTGAAGGTTTCTACCTTCCCATCTGTCCCTCTTTTCCTTTTGTAGATCCACTTGCATCCAACGGCTTTTACACCATCAGGTGGTTCTATAAGCTCCCAGACCTTATTAGAGTACATAGACTCTATTTCAGAATTCATCGCCTTTTGCCAAGATGCTGCATCTATATCTTGGAGTGCTTCGTCATATGTCCGGGGATCAGGTTCATGTTTACCCGGGATCAAGTCCGAAGACTCTCCCAAAAACATGAATCTTTCAGGCTGCCTTACAACCCTCCCACTACGACGAGGCACTGTCTGTGGTTGTGTATCATGTGTGACACGTGTTGTAGTCTCTTGTGGTACTTCATCTTGTACTATTGGTACTAAAGTAGACGTGTCCTCTCTTAGTTCTTCTAAAACAACTTTACTACTGGGCTTGTGATCCATTATATAATCTTCTTCTAAAAACTGGGCATTGGTGCTAACAATAACCTTCTGGTCTTTAGGACTATAAAATAAATCACCTTTCGTTCCTTTGGGATATCCTACAAACACACGAACTTCTGTACGGGATTCTAACTTATCAACATCTGATTTCAGCATATGTGCTGGACTACCCCAAATCCGAATATGTCTTAGACTGGGTTTTCGCCCATTCCACATTTCTATGGGAGTAGAAGAAACTGATTTAGAAGGTACTAAGTTCAGAACATACACTGCTGTTTCCAGAGCATATCCCCAAAACGAATTTGGTAATTTTGAATAACTCATCATCGATCTAACCATCTCCATAAGAGTCCTATTCCTTCGTTCTGCTACACCATTCTGTTGGGGTGTTCCAGGTGCAGACAATTGAGATTGAATCCCGGCTTCTGATAAGTAATTCTTAAACTCTCCTAAGAGGTATTCGCCACCACGATCAGATCGTAGTGTCTTGATACTTTTACCTAGTCATTTCTCCACATCAGCCTTGTATTCTTTGAACTTATCAAAGCACTCGGACTTGCGACGCATTAGGTAAATGTATCCGTATCTTGAATAATCATCCATAAAAGAGACAAAATATTCAAAACCACCTCTTGCCTGGATAGACATAGGACCACACAAATCAGAATGAACCAATTCTAACACTTCTTTGGCTCTATACCCCTTGGCCTTGAACGGCCTTTTGGTCATTTTTCCTTCCAAGCAAGATTCACAAGTTGGAAAATTTTCCAACTCTAATGAACTCAAAAGTCCATCGGCTATAAGCCTCTGAATCCTACTTAAGTTAATATGACCAAGCCTTAGATGCCAAAGATATGTTTGGTTCATCTCCGAAGGTTCTTTTCTCTTATTAGAGTTAGAAGATGAGTTATAAATTTTCATGTTTTGTTTTGTGGAAGAAATTGAATTTAAAGTATACAAATTGTCAACTAATGCACCAGAACAGATAATCACTTTATTTCTTTTAATAACTACATCGTTACTGAAAGAAACTGAATATCCATCTAAAAACAGTTTAGAAATTGAAATTAAATTCTTTCTAAAACTGGGTACATAAAGACAATTTCTTAAAATCAAATTTCTATTTCTACTAAAAGATAAGTAGACGTCTCCCACTGCAACAGCTGCCACCTTAGTAGCATTACCCATGTAGACGGTAATCTCTCCTTCAGATAGTCGTCGGGTTTCCTGGAACCCCTGCAAGGAATTGCAGACATGATCAGTGGCTCCCGTATCTACACACCAGGTGCAGGTAGATAACACCGCTAAACATGTTTCAACAACTAGAGTATGAGATATACCTTTGTTTTGGTTCCTACGAGGACAGTCCGCCTTGCCTGCTTATAGATGAAGCACTTGCCCTTGACTTCTTCACTCCAGCATTAATTCGTACACTGAGATTTATTCACTTTCTTTCGAACCAACTTGTTTCTTCTTCTTTCCTCTCGGTTTAGAAGTAGAACCATTTTCAAAGATAGTAAATTTGAGCATTGTGACGAAATAATCCTTCAGCCGCTTCCAACAAGTAGTTCCGCTAATGAATAAATCCTCTTATTCATATTATAGTTCGGTGGAACTGCAAAACTTCTGTAGTGTTTGGAGGATCATATCGATCCGGGTTTCCATCAATTTCTCCTCCAAGGATCCGTATCTCGTTCGGATAAGCCATCATCTTTAGGATATGATCCCTCAGAGAGTACCCTCTTGCGTGGTCATTATCTTTCATGGCTTCTTGCCTAGAAGCCCTATCCCGATGACCAAAGAGTTCCTTGAGATTGTTCATAATATCATAAGTCGTTGGTAAATCTTGATGTCGATGTTGCAACATTTGACATTGAAGCCAAAATGTAACACCGCCATCTCATCTGCTTTTACCCATTTCCTATGATATTCAATCTCCTCTTCTAGATTCACCAAAGAGTGCTGCTTCACACAATCAATACAAATTTATAGCTTTCAGAAGTAAGAACAATGTCCGGTTTCTTTTCCAATCTATGTAATTTGGTCCAGTAAGTCTATTCTGTTGAAGTATGATGGATAGTGGGTTGAAAGTCATCCTAAGAATCACAAATAACTTTTGGTCAGAACTCTAAATTTAGAATAATATTGATTCCTCAAACAATACTATTTTAAATTAACCAACACCTCAAAACACCGTGAATTTTGTATGTCACGTTAGTGTGGACGTATACAAATTCAACATTTGTAAAAGGAGGGTTTTAACCCATTAATTTTATTATCTTGTCAACCTAACTTTTTGACAAATAAAATTAATAGTTGGTGTCTTTTGGTCACACAAATAATAGCAGTGACTCCGATGGGGAGGATACTATTAGATGTGTCTAAGTGTATATCATTACTTGACACTAAGTCCATTAATAAGATTATGCCCCTTCCGTTGGGGAAGATCACACGCTCTTAATTAACTTCCTATAGTCATCCAAAAATGGAAGTCTGTTCTAGTGATCCACAAACAAGCTCATTCGTTATGGAGGAAGGCACTCAGAGCCAACGCGCAAGCTTGTTTGCATCACTTACAAATCAGTAATGGAGACCATGGGATTTACTTAAAAATCCCTCTCCCACTTAGTTATTTATAAATGAGGAATTTTAACTATGTTAGCCTACAAAACATGTAAACTAACATACACACACAGCACAATATAAAAGCAATAAATAGAAAATCTAATTTTCAACTATTATGGCTTTTATCTCTAGTTGTCCTCCGTGTGTTGTCATGCCAAGCTGCTGCCATATTTGGCCACCGCCACCGGGTCTATCTTGCTCCTAGTTCCGCTGCGCCTCTGGTCCTTAGAAGGTTCCACGCTTTGCAAGATTCGATCCGCGACATAAATAGAATTTTACATTTTTGATCCTATATTCCATAAAAGGAATGTACATGTATCTAGATCAAAAATAAAATCCTAATAAAACTAAATACAGCTCCTGCTGTATTTTTAATACAATCATGCACACACATATAAATGCCCTTGACATGTCCAAGGATCCAATCACACACATAATAACTAAAAGTCATAATAGTTGGATCCTGCATACACAAAGTTAGCACATCCTACTATTAACCTGCCTAAATTATGTATGACATGTGCATAATTAAACTAATACCAAATACACAGAGGCAAAACCCTAGCTCTGATACCAATTGTTGGTTGCTGCTCGGAAAGCCTAGAGGTTCCACTGTACAAAAATTTTGTACAAAGGTCTGAACCTTTTCCTAGCTACCATGTGTTCTTTTAAATTAAATTTTGGATCGCCTGCGGAACTTAACACATTTGATCCAAAACTTAATCTATTTGTTTTTTTAGATTTTGACTTGGATCTCCTACGGAACTTAACACGTTCGACCCAAATCACCTTAAGTTATTAATTCCATTAAATATTAATTTCCATAATCGGTTCCTAGTACTGACATGGCGAGGCACATGGCCTTCTTGGATATGGGAGCAACCACCACCGACTAGACAAAACCTTTTATAGAAAGCTAATATTTAATTTCCTAAAATAACTTTAGGTTAACCGAAAAGAACAATCAAATCACAAGGAAAAGAAAAAACAAAAGAACACAATATCGAAAAACATATTCGAAATTCTAGAATCGTAAGCCTCTTGTATTTGGTATTATTTCCAAAAATAACTAGTATGATGCGGAAAGAAAAATTACTAGTTATACCTTTTAGAAAGACCTCTTGATCTTCTACCGTATTCCTCTTCTAACCTCGGACGTTGTGTGGGCAACGATCTTCCGAGATGAGAAACCACCAACCACCTTCTTCTCCTCCTAGCTAGGTTCGGCCACAAAAAGCTTAACCAAGGATGAAGAACAAAACACCAACCAAGCTCCAAGAGATGCTAGCTTTCTCTCCTTTTTCTTCTTCTTCTTCTCCAAGTAGTATCCGGTCGCCACAAGAGCTCCAAGCCTTTGAGAGTTTCGACCACCACAAAGAGGGAGAGAGGAAGAGGATGGCCGGCCACTCCAAGGAATAAAAGAGGGAGAGAAATAATAGAGGTTGTGTCTCATGAAGGCACCCTCACCCCTTCTTTTATATTCCTTGGCCTAGGCAAATTAGGAAATTTAATTACAATAAAATTTCCTTGACATGATTTAATTGAGAAAAATAAAATAAAATTTTCCCAATTAATCTCTAATGGCCGGCCACATTAAAAGAGATAAATTAGACAAGTTTTAATCAACAATTAAAACTTCCTAATTTGTTTCCGAAAATTTTTAAAATTAGAATCTCTTCATGGTTGATAAAAGGAAATTTCTATAATTTTAATTTTACAACATGTGAATAATTTTTAAAGAGAAAATAAAATATCTCACCAATCTACAAATAAGGAAAGAGATTTAATCTCTTTCTTTAATCTTTTGTAGATCTTTTATAAGAGAGATATTTTAATTTTAATTCTCTTTAATAAATTATATCTCCCACATAATAAAACTTAAATTAAAATCCTTTTTAAATTAATATGGCCGACCCCTCTAGCTTGGGTTCAAGCTAGGGCCGGCCACCCCATCTTATGCTTAGGCCGGCCCTAGCTTGGTTCCCAAGCTAGCTTGGCCGGCCCCTTTTAGGTGGGTATAGAAAGTGGGTATAGGTGGGTATAGTACTCTATAAATAAGAGGCTACGATAGGGACCGAGAGGAGGAATTGGTTTTGGTCTCCCGATAAAATTAAGCATCCCGTGTTCGCCCCGAACACACAACTTAATTTTATCAATAATAATTCATTCCACTAGAGAACTATTATTGAACTACCGCACCAATCCCAAATTACATTTTTGGGCTCCTTCTTATTATGAGTGTGTTAGTCTCCCTTTGTTTAAGATATCGAATGCCCACTAATTAAGTGAGTTACTGACAACTCATTTAATTAATATCTTAGTCCAAGAGTAGTACCACTCAACCTTATCGTCATGTCGGACTAAGTCCACCTGCAGGGTTTAACATGGCAATCCTTATGAGCTTCTCTTGAGGACATTATCAACCTAGTATCTCTAGGACACAGTTTCCTTCTATAATCAACAACACACACTATAAGTGATACCATTTCCCAACTTATCGGGCTTATTGATTCATCGAACTAAATCTCACTCATTGATAAATTAAAGAAATAAATATCAAATATATGTGTTTGTTATTATATTATGATTAAGAGCACACACTTCCATAATAACCGAGGTCTTTGTTTCTTTATAAAGTCAGTATAAAAGAAATGACTTCAAATGGTCCTACTCAATACACTCTGAGTGTACTAGTGTAATTATACAGTCAAGATAAACTGATACCTAATTACACTGCGACCTTCTAATGGTTTGTTCCTTTCCATTTTGGTCGTGAGCTACTGTTTATAATTTATAAGGTACTGATAACATCATCTTCTGCATGTGACACCACATACTATGTTATCTTCAGTATAAATTAATTGAACAACTACAACTAAATGTAGACAATTTGACCAAATGTGATTCTTTATTCATAATGAATGTTTACAAAGCTTAGACTTTCAGTATACATTCCAACACTTGGCTACAACCGACAACGTGGATCTCAGTCGATGGGTGTGTGACTTCCCGTCCGGTTGGAGTCTCCATCGGTTAGGCCTCCAGCGATCATGCTGATATCCCCTAAGCCACATTATTATGGTCTTCCTCTTGCCGCATCGGGGGGTGCTCCTACTATACCCCGAAGGGGGCTTAGGCCTGGTTGTCTTGTTGTTGGGATGTTCTTTGGCGCCGCTCAACACCTTGATATCTTCGAGACGGTCTGTCCAACCTCCGATAATGATGATGGTTTGGAGATGGTGACTGATGGAAGAACGCTTGGTCAACCGCCTGACACACCTCCCTATTGTAATTATACCAATTCTAAGTGTTGTGTGTCCCTGATTGATGATATGTATAGAATTTTGGTTGAACCCATCTAGGAGGCTCAGGGAATCTTCTCCGCTCGACCTCCACATGTTGTACAGCTTGAGGCCATGACTTTTGGTGATGCAACTGAGGACCCACTTGGGGTCCTTTATGAGGAAGAGGCAGGGGAGGAGCTCGGTGCTTCACAACAGGTGATGGAGCGGGTGTGGTGACATCCTTCTTCTTTGGAGTAGATTGAACTTCATCTATAGTAACATACTTGGTCACCCAGCCAAGTAGATGATCGAAGTCTCTTAAGGGCTTCCTAACCAAGGAGTGAAAAAACTCGTTATCTATGAGCCCTTGAGAAAAGACACTCATCAAAATCTCAGGGGTGCCCGAGGGAACATTCATGGCCACTTGGTTGAACTTTTTGATGTAGGTCCTGAGTGTCTCCTTGCGCCTCTACTTGAGCGAAAAGAGGCTCAGGGTAGCTGCTGGCGAAATGGTAGAGAAAAACCTTGCAAAAATCCTTAAAACAGCATATGGATTCGACCGACAATCATTTGAACCACCTATGTACTAAATCAGAGAGTGTGGTGAGAAACACTCGACACTTCACACTATCCGTGTACTGATGAAGGAGGGTGGCATTTTTGAACTTAAGGAGGTGGTCTTCCAGATCAGTTGACCCTCCATGTTCCCCTATCATTAGAGGTCGATAATATTTTGGTAGCTCGTCTTCTAATGTTTCATAGGAGAATGACATGCTTATCTGCTTAGGAGAACTACTGAATCTCGGGGCTCTCCCCTTGCGTAAATCTCGCAATAGCGCATCCCCTGAAGACGATACTTGTTTAAAAAAAGCCTTTCTTCTCAGCCCATCTCCTCCCAAGGAGTGCGAAATAGTGCCCAGTGATGTGCTATCGGGGATGGTGGCACAGGTGGCATCTTGATTGGTTGGATAAGTGGTTGCACGAAGCCAGCCGCTGGTGGAGGAACTGGTTGAAATCCAGTCGGGTCTTCCACTCGAGTTCCTCTTTCAGTGTGAGGACCCATCCTGTACATGGCCAAATCATGCGACAACATACAGGTGGCAGTTGCTTGCTGCTGTTGCATTAACTTCTATGCTCGAGCGGCTACCAGTAACTCGAAATCCTCTTGAGACAGGATGACGACGGTGAATCATCCAGCTCCTTCCATCTCTACATTTCAGATTCAAGTGAAAGTTCCTATAGACTGTCACTACAAGAAAAAAGCTAATAGACAACGCTTTTAAAGCGTTGTCTTTGTGCCTGAAAAAGCGTTATTAAAGGCACTGTTATTAAAAGTCTGCTCAACGACAACGCTTTTAAAGCGTTGTCGTTTGTACCAAAGACAACGCTTTTGTAACACTATTACAACGCTTTAAAAGCGTTGTTATTTTTTTTACAAAGACAACACTTTTTGCAACGCTTTAAAAGCGTTGTCGTTTTAAAGAAAAAAATTTAAAAAAAAAATATTTAAAAATCATTATTTTTATATTTCCAAAACTATTATTTTTATTTTACCATGTCTAGCTTCGAATTTTACATATAATCAACTTAGCTAATGATTTCAAACTCATACCAAAATAATAGAAATCTGACGTTGAAGTAATATTAGTATTTAATTACATGAGAAGCTAGTAAATATCAAAATTAACACTAATTCTGTTTCAAAGTAGATAGTGATATTCATATATAAAACAAAAGAGCACAAAAAATCTGTTTTGAACAGCTACAATCTATTTAGCCAACAAGCTGAATACTGAAGAAGTTGCTACTGAATACTAAATACTGAATACTGAAGAAGTAGCCAACAATCTGTTTACTCAAAACAGTACAGTAGTTACTGAATCCAGACGCTTAGTGTACTGATCAATTACTAAATCCAGACGCTCCTTAGTGTACTGATCTCGACTGTCCTGTATCCACCTACAAAAGTAGCAATAATATGTTTCAAGTCCATACATGAGCATTACTGATGGCTCTCAAAAGAAACAAAACAATCATTGGAGACGAATGAATGAATACTGACATTAACCAATATTATACAAGGTTAAGAAATCAACATACCAATGACCTTATAGGAATTGTCCTGTTCTAGAAACAGCTCAAAGCCACATTCAAAACAGAAATGCTAAAAAGGCATCTGTTTCTCAAGAAGAAGCAAATTTAGTGAAAGGCAACTAGAATTGTTGAACTCTCTAATCCAAGACATAACAACATTTAACTCAAGATAGTTGTAGTACACCCTTCATCCGCAGTTTGATGATGCAGTTTAGCCCTATTTTACCATTTTTAATTTCATAATGTAAAAAATATAGTCAAATCACCTAATCAAAGCATGGTGTGTTATGGATCAAAACTATATATGCATACAACTCTAGAATATAAAACATGGTTGAAGCACAATTATGGCAATTTTCTGAAGCCTTAGATTGGTGGGACTCAAAGGATGTTGATTGTTGATGCTACTTAATAGTTCAGACCTTTCCACCTACAGAAAACTAATCAACTGAAAAATACCCCATCAAATTTCTTTATATTTTATTGGTCAGCATAGATCAGACTATACAAAAGAAAATGTAAGCAGGCATATGATGATATCTCCATACCCATGCCAAGCTCTAGTGATCCCTCCTCCATGTCGACACCCTTCTTTTCGCCCATGCTTGAAACCTGACAAAGTTAAGAAGCAACAGCTCTTATCATAACATTTATTAAATGCAACCATGTGTTTAGTATCATATCACACACTAATAGACAAAAATAAGTTTTGTTCTGAATTATAAAGAAAAATATAACAACAACACAGAATGAACCTTTTGGCTTATGCAGTCAACTTATTATGATGACAAAAGAATGAAACGTTGAAAACTTTTTAACTCAACTGTCAGTTTCCTTCTCCATGAGTGTGTCATCCGTTTCCTTCTCTAATGGTGCACCATTTGACATCTTCTGAGGGCCCTTATCGCGATCCATATCTGTTTCCATAGCCAAATCAACCTCTACAGATACATCAAAAGATTTCACGTTAGTAATAAAACATGGGCATGAAGAAAAGCATTATGCAAAACCAATTCCAATATAGAAACTTAAACTTAATCAGAACCAATCATGACAACCAATATTTTTGTAGAAAAGATTTGGATGATAGTCACTTAAGAATCAGGGGTTTTAATGTCTAAAAGCCATAAGGAAATATGATGATAACCGAATCTAGGATCTTCAGTATATACAATTAGATATCTATGCAGACAGGTAAGTTGTTCTTGCATCTTTGGATGTGCAGCTATGCAATTCATGGCTCATCATATAAAGCCAATGTTTTTACCTTTGCCCTGTAGTAGTGTTGTCCATTGTCAATAGTTTCTAAACTGAATTTATTGGGCAACATGTATAAAATAACAAAAGCGAGGGGAGAAAATGGAAGGAATTGAACTCATGTTGCTTCTTTGAAATTTAATGCCTAAAATAAGCAAACAAAATGCAACTCGGTAGTAAGAATAATGATCATCAAAGATAATTTTGAAACACTAGGATAACTATCAGTTGTAGGTGTAGGATCCCGGTACTCACTGTATGCCGCATAGATGTGAGGAATGAATTTAGTACACTTCCATAATATTAGTGGAATACTAGACCAGCGTTATGATTATGCAATGAACTCGGAAATAATCAAATCCTCTGTCAACGGTTCCTATCTATAATGTTACTTCGTTACTTGAGATGCAGTTCAGAGTGTTCCTTCTTAATCAATTTTACCTGCCTCGATGAGGGCATCCCAGAGTTCCTCGGGCAATTATGCTCGACATCGATGGCCTGGAAGATTCGATAGAGCTCGAGCTCCTTGCCGTCCATGTACCTACGGAACTCCTGGTATTCGACCCGCCCGTCGCGGTCGGAGTCGCAAACCTTAAGGAGATCCCTAGCGTACTTGTACTCAGCGGGGATGTTGAGACCGGACAGGCCAGTCTCGATCTGGTCATAATCGAGGTAGCCAAGCCCTGCCTTGTTGAAGAAGCCAAAGAGGCTCCGGATCCGGGCCTCCCGCTCCTCCTTGGTCTCGCGCAGCGCGAGCAGGAAGCGCTTCGATTCGCACCAAAACCCTAGGCTTTGCAAAGGAAGAGAAAGGGAAGGGAAGGGGAAAGGAACACAAACTAAAATACTATGCGTGTACTTACCGCGTGAGGCTTAGCAGTCGTCCTTGCTCAGTCGTAGGATTTATATCCAAACTGGGCCCCGAGCGTGTAGATCGAAAAAGGTGAAGGAATAAGGTGAGGAAATTTTTCCCGCGGTCCTGACGGAGAGGAGTTTGGAGGAGAGGTTCACGGAGAGGAGTTCGCCAGAGAGAGGTTTGTTGGAGAGGAGTTGGAAGGAGAGGGCGTGAGAGGAGGAGTTGGATGGAGAAGGTCGTGTGAGATGAGGAGTTGGGAGAAGGGTTCGGGATCAAAACGATCGGAAGATAGGAGTTGGGAGAAGGGTTTCGATTTTCTACTCCTTACTTAGATCCAACGGTTTGTATTAATCAAGATTTAGATGTGAATATAACAATAGACAACACTTTTTAAAAAACGTTGTCGTAGACACTAAAGAAAGGCTAATAGACAATGCTTTTTACGAAGCGTTGTCTTTGACCCATAAAAATCACTAATAGACAACGGTTTTTAGAAAAGCGTTGTCTATTAATAAGAAAATAATGAAATAGACAACGCTTTTCACTAAAAGCGTTGTTAAAAAAAAATAGACAACGCTTTTTATAAAAAGCGTTGTCGTTTAAGTGTTGTAGAACTGCAATTTTCTTGTAGTGTGTTTCAAATTTGATCTTGTTTAGAAACTGTAGAGATAACATGCTGGGAAAGGTGGCACTTCTGTTAACCTAGAGAAGGCTTCGCTGGGGAGAGACCATGGCACCTAGCTCTCCTTTCGCCTCCTTTATGCGCATACTCAAAAGAGACAACAGAACGTTAGGATAACAACCAAGGAAGAGGTCCCTAGCATAGGCCCTCCGACATTTAAGTCAGTAGAAGACTGAGCGAAAAATGGAGAAGAACTACAGTAAGATTGAGTGAGTGTAGTAAGGAGTAATGTTGCACAATAATCTATAAAGCATATGTCATAAGCGAAGAGAGCCCCCCCCTTTTTATATCTCCTTTCATAACTCCGCAATAATTAAGTGACAGGGAATATTCAGTGTCAGAATATGTCAAATAATGAAAGATATACAGTCCAAAATTTATGCAGTTATCCTCTAAGGAATCTTTTGTTATATGAATAGTCTTGTGTAACCTCTATAATAATAATAGAAATTGTATAATCACTTTCGTAAGAATGTTCCATTGAGTGCATATGTTATAATCGAAGAATATTTTTTGATGGATAGCTGTTATTTTGACAATCTATTGTGATTCCATGACAATATTGCCCCTTGAAATATAGCTCGACTAGATTCTTGGACGAATGGGGTATTCCAACTACCTCTATGTTTGACCAACTTTGTAATGAGAATTACCTTATACATTTTGCCTTGAGCGTTCTCCTAGAATATAACCCAGTCGGATACTTGGACGAACGGGATATCTCGACCATCTTTATGTCCGACCAAATTTGTAATGAGAATAACATTATGTATTTTTCCATAAGCATTCATATATGAAATAGGAATAACACCTCATAAACCCAATCAAACTTATAAATAGGAGCATTGTACATTTAAAGGGGGAGTTGAATCACATAAGCTTGACCAGCCATAAGTCCGATCGGCAATATGCTAGTAGGCTCATGCTAAAGATATGATAAGTAATGAAGAGTCAACTCTCGCAGGTACAATCAGTTCTAGAACCGATGTACCATGTGATGGGAGACTAACTATTGGATAACAAGGCACTCGATCTCATAGGTACGACCGACCTTGTGACGGTCTGATTTATATTGAAGGTTGTACTGTATTGTAGGACGACATCTATAAGCTGAAAGTAATGTTACAAAAGTGGAGAACTAAACCCCATGTGCTCAATTGACTTCAAAGTGTTTGGGTTTAATTTGTATGCCTTGGCGCTGAATGGAGAAATAGATCTATTATGTTGGTGCAATTTGTACTGATGATCTAACTCAAATTTTGATGAATGACAATAAGTTAAGTTAGGTGTTGTCATAATCAAACCTTATTATCAAATGTGTAGGGTTGACTAAACTTAGTCAAGATGTTCAATTCGTGATTAGTTGAAGACCGGATGTACAATTCTTGTAGGTCAGAATGTGTGATTCCCGATTGGAGAAGACCGGATATGTAATTTTAGTGGATCAGGATGTTTGATTCCTGAAATCCGGATGTGTGATTCCGGAGGTAACTTTATACCTAGTAAGTAGAGGTAAGTTACAGGAGGAGAATGACTAAGTGAGGACACATCCCTTTCGAAAGGATAGTACGCATCGGTTCAATTTAGGTCCATTACAAAAATCTAAATTGAGATCCTGACTAGATCCTAGTCTCGGGGAGATAGAATCTAATTACCATTTCTTATTATTATTGTGCTAATATTATCTTACAGGTTATTGGACTAACATTTGTTGCAGGGCAAAAGAAGCACAAAAGGCCTCGGGTGAATAGTGTCTGAGGCACCTTCCATGGTATAGAAGGCGCATTCATACTGTTAATGGCAGACACCTTCCGTGGCACTAAAGGTGCCTTCCATAGGATAAAATTCAGACTTCGTCACAGATAAAGAGCAGGTGGTTCGGGATCAGATTCTTCATGTTGGAGGCACCTTCAAAGCTATGGAAGGCGCCTTCTATGCTCAATAAAAGGATGTTTCACCCAAGGCTTCAATCAACTTCTATACGAGCTTTTACACATCCGAACAACTTTTTGACTACTTCGACTTGCTGCTACAACTCTACTATGCCCGAATACCACCGAGAAGCCGCCTAAACACTGAGTTGAAGCCGACCAACTACAAACAGTGTTTGGTAACGAATTAATTACTGTACTTAATTTCTACAAACGAAAAGTGTAGTGTGTTACACTTTTCTGACTCTTTTGTACTCGATCCTCTCTTCCGGTGGTTTTGAAAGAAGTATTTAGTGGATTATCCGTCAATAAGTCCGTGGGACCTGGGTCTTGGAGTAGGAGTCACCGAAGGCTCCGAACCAAGTAAAAATCCTTGTGTTCATGTCTTTTCCATTTCTGTCTACTTCTTTTTTGCTGCATACTCTTAGTTATAAAATGAAAAAGATAAGGGTGTGTTTGGTTTGCATGTTTTTCATTTTCATTTTTTTGAAAAACGTGTATTTTCTAAAAAATAGAAAATGATTTTTAGACATTCTCTATTTTTTCAGAAAATGCTATCTATTTTTTTAGAAAATAGACATGGAAAATACAAACCAAACATCATTTTTTAGAAATATGTGTTTTCCATAAAATAAAAATGGAAAACGCACAAACCAAACGCATCCTAAGTTTTTTAAAACTACGTGATCCCCCTCCCCCTCTCACGTGCATCTCGATCTAACATATTAACCCTGCTCAGCTTTAGGGACGCTCGACCGTAGATTCGACCATATATTGAGAGTGAAGGCTAACTTAGATACTCTCAACCAGCCTTTGGGGCAGCCAGATATATAACAAAGTTATGTTGTGCGAGTCATACTTTCGACTGACTTTTGTGTCAGTCGGTTTCTCACAAGTAGAGTATTGGATCCTTCAGGCACGGCCGACTCTTAGGGTGGTCGCCCTTATACCGAAAGCCTTAGATCGAGTGAGGAATTAAGCCCTGATGAGGGTGACACTTTAGCTACCACCTCACCTTGACTTTGACTTCCACGCCACTTCTAGGTCCGCTTGTAACATCTCGTTCCATTCCTCTTCTCATGTTTTCTAAGATTTTGTTGGCATCGCAAAAATAACCTTGTTTTGTGTTATTTTGCTCTATTTGTGTTATTGCTGAGCTCACTGAAACTAATCAAGGTTGCTAATAAAGAAGGTAAAATTCTACCTTTTTTTACTTCTTCATCCCTATCTTTTCTTTTATGTTTTTCTCAAAAGCAACAATCTTCCTTTTATTTTTTCCAATAATTAATACTTTACAAGTCGTTCTTTTTCCCTTTTGTCCAACCACAGCAAGAGGAGTAAGTTTTTTTTTCATGTTTCATTAATTGAATAAGAGCTATAAAGTATCAACTTTATTTTATTAGGTTATTAGTTAAGATAATTATTTAGATAAGAATGAAGGTCTCATATGTAGAATATTAAATATTATGAGAAAGCGAAATCACAAATGATTCAGCAACTTTGAGTCATAAATAAATTCTGAGGAATTTCTACTAAAAACAATGGCTAGATATTTTGTGTTGTATTAGTTTTTTAAAATTTATTAAATTTGCCCCCTCTGGTTAAAAATCTAACTACGCCACTGAACCTTTTAGGTTAAACCCTCTATTGACTTGGCTCCAACTTCATTCAACTTGGCAAGGTCACTCTGTTTAATTTCAAGTTCTTCCACGTTAATCTGACCTATTCTAAAGTTGTTCTGACTTCATCAAACTCAAAATCCGAGTACAGTTAAGGGTTGGGATCTACGTTGGTTGAGTCAAGGATTATCTACGTGAAACTCTATATCGACTAAGTTAAGTATACATAACACCAAATCTATATTGACATAGTCAAGGGATTTGTCCCCACAGGGTATACAATTGGTTAGAAAGTGATAAATTTACTACAATAAAATAGGGATCAATTTTTAACAAATATATATCTTAAAAAAAATTCTTCCCACTTCCTAACCATTTAAAGGTCAATTATAAATTAATTTCATCATTTATTTTTTGTATAATTTATAGATAAATCATAAAAGATAACTGATCTGAATATAATCATCTTCTACTGTATCGATGGTCAAGGATCACATCTAGCTCTTATTTACCTCCACCTCATGCACGAAAAGAAGAAAAAACAGAAATGATTTAGTTTTAAGTATCCGGCATTTTTTTTTTGGACGAGCGGGATAAGCGAAGGGCTTCGCGACAAAGGTATACTCTCTTTTCATGTAGATCTAAGGTAGATCTAGTATAGAAACATGTACATGATTTAATTTTAAATATATCTTTGCACGGATCCATGGCTAGAATTCGGGATTTCCGCAACGCAAAAAGTGGTTTTTGCGGCTCGAATTGCTAACACCTATTATATTTAATCCTTGTGTCTAAGTGTGCATGAGCTTAGGAACACAAGAAGTTGAGTGAAAGATGCAACTAGAGAGAAGGATGGCACGGGATGTGAGTCGATGAGCTTGGTGCATCCGAGGGATGAGGTATTATGGAAGAGTATATCGATTGACAAGAAGGATGCACACGGTATTTCTAAGGGACGAGAAGTTGGAGCGGAAATCTGCTTGAGAAGAAAAGACCAGAGTTGGATTTGAGTGAGCACAACTCTGGATGGCCGAAGAATCATCCAAGCGACTGGAGGAGAAGCCAGACAAGTCAACTCAGAGTTGACATATCCAGGTGCCCGGACCATGTTCAGGCACCCGACCCCCTTGGCACAATAGGGGTGCCCATTGTTGCGACAATGACGTTAAAGTCCACTTTAACAATAGTATGAGCGCCCAGGCAAGGATAAAATTTTATCCTCAAACCGTTATGTAGCCGTTGAGTAGTAGATAAGATGCACTACTGGGGGCGCTCAAACCGAGTCTAGGCACCCAGATGCCACATCAGCAAAATGGCTAGTTCGACTAGTAGGCTATAAATAGAGCTCTAATCTTCTTCATTTCAGACAACACACTTATACTTCATCTACAAATTCTATCTTTCTGTTCATGCTTCAAATTTATGTAAGAGGTTTCTCTGCCTACATCGAAGGAGAATTTTAGAGAGCTTACACTGCCTTGGATTATCAACCTCTCCGATTGCAAATCAAGTAATTCCTTGTGTCTCTTACCTTTTATGTCTTTTAATTTGTTTATCTAATGTGTGTTTGTCCTTACATAGTAAGTGGCAAGAGATTAGTTTTAAATTATACTTACAAGCAATTCACCCCTCTCTTATCGACCTCAACGGACTAACAGAGAATTGAAACCCATGTGCTCAATTGACTTCAGGGTCATTCGGGTTTAGTTTGTACGTCTTGGCACTGAATGGAGAGATAGGTCTATTAAGCACGCCCAGCTTTAGGGGTGCTCTGCCATATATTCGGCCATATATTGAGAGTGAACCCTAAGCTTAGATATACCCGGATTATCTTATTTTGTTCAACACCAAAATCTTGTTTTCTTTGCTTGATCAGTCGAGCATCCAATCAAACATGAAGCACGTGTTTCATAACCATTGGTACTATGCTCGTGATTTCCTTGGGCTTCCAGGTGAAGACATCATTATTGTGCATTAAACACAAAACCAGCTCTGCTTTAAACTCTAGGGACAGGTCGACTGCTATTTGAGTTGTAGCCTTTGGTTGGTCGGACTGAATTTGTACTTCTTATTTCTCTTTATAAATCAGAGTTAGGGGTGCCTCCCAAATAACATAACTTCAAGCAGATGGATTTTCTGGGCAGCGTTAGCTTCGGTCTTGATAATATCAACATAGCACTTGCGTGCTACTAGTTGATTTCCTTTAACTTTCCCCACCTAGTCGCCTATGAGGAATTTTATTTTTTGTCAAAAAGTTGAAACAACTGTCCGAAATTTATTTAGGGTAGCCCAACTCAAAACGACATTGTATGCTGAGGGCACGTCCACTATAATAAAATTCGACCGACGCATCCTCATAAGGGGTTTCTCCCCTAAAGCTATGACCAGTTTAATCTAGTCGAACGACTACACTTCATTGCCCGTGAACCCATATACAGGACTCGTCATGGGCTGGAGCTCACTTAGCTCTATCTGTAGCTGCTCAAATGTCTTTTTAAAAATTATGTTGACAGAGCTACCTCTATTGACAAAGGTGTGATGTATGTTATAATTGACTATGGTAGCCTTAAAAATCAAAGCATCATTATTGGGTATTTTGCCCCCATCCAAATCCTTGGGCTCGAAACTAATCTTAGGCCCTTATGCCTGCTCTTGGCTACAACCGACAACGTGGATCTTAGTCGGTGGGTGTGCGACTTCCTTATCTAGTTGGAGTCTTCATCAGTTGGGCCTCCAAAGATCATGCTGATATCCCCTGAGCGGCATTATTATGGTTTTCCTCTTGCCACATCAGGGGTTGCTCCTGCTGCACCCGGACGGGGGCTTGGGCCTGGTTGTCTTGTTGCTGGGATGTTTTTTGGCGCCGCTCGGCACCTGGATATCTTCGGGGCGGTCCGTTCAACCTCCGATAATGAAGATGGTTGGGAGATGGTGACTGATGGCAGAACGCTTGGTTGACCATCTGACGCACCTCCCTATTGTAATGATAACAATTATAAGTGTTGTGTGTCTCTAATTGATGATATGTGTAGAATTTTGGTGGAACCCATCTAGGAGGCTCAGGGAATCTTCTCCGCTCGACCTCCACGTGTTGTACAGCTTGAGGGCACGACTTTTGGTGATGCAACTGAGGATCCACTTGGGGTCCTTAATGAGGAAGAGGGGGGGGAGGAGCTCAGTGCTCCACAATAGGTGATGGAGCGGGTGTAGTGACCTTCTTCTTCTTCAGAGTGGATTGAGCTTCATTTATAGTAATATACTTGGTCGTCCGGCCAAGTAGATGATCGAAATCTCTTAGGGGCTTCCTAACCAAGGAGCGAAAAAAACTCGTTATCTATGAGCCCTTAAGAAAAGACACTCATCAAAATCTCAGGGGTGCCCGAGGGAATATTCATGGCCACTTGGTTGAACTTTTTGATGTAGACCCTGAGTGTCTCCTTGCGCCTCTACTTGAACGAAAAGAGACTCAGGGTGGTTTTGTGGTAACAGTAGCTACTGGCAAAATGGTATAGAAAAACCTTGCAAAAATCCTTAACACATCATATGGATTCAACCGACAATCATTTGAACCACCTCTGTACTAAGACAGAGAGTGTGGTGAGAAACACTCGACACTTCACACTATCCGTGTACTAATGAAGAAGGGTGGCGTTTTTGAACTTAAGGAGGTGGTCTTCCGAATCAGTTGACCCTTCATATTCCCTTATCATTAAAGGTCGATAATGTTTTGGTAGCTCATCTTCTAATGTTTCATGGGAGAATGACACACTTATCTGCTTGGGAGAACTACTGAACCTCGGGGTTTTCCCCTTGCGCAAATCCCGCATGAGCGCATCCCTTGAAGATGATACTTGTTTAAAAAAAGCCTTTCTTCTCGGCCTATCTCCTCCAAAGGAGTGTGAAATAGTGCCCAGTGATGTGCTATCGGGGACGGTGGCACAGGTGGCATCTTGATTGGTTGGATAGGTAGTTGCACAAAGCCAGCCGCTGGTGGAGGAACTGGCTGAAACCTAGTCGAATCTTCCACTCGAGTCCCTCTTTCAGTGTGAGGACCAACCCTGTACATGGCCAGATCATGCAGCAACATACCGATGGTAGCTGCTTACTGTTGTTGCATTAACTTCTATGCTCGAGTGGCTACTAGTAACTCGAAATCCTTTTGAGACAGGATGACGACGGTGAATCATCCAGCTTCTTCTATCTCTACGTTTCAGATTCTGGAAAAAGTTCCTATAGACGGTGCCAAATTTAATCTTGTTTAAAAATTGTAGAGATGAAACGTTGGGAAAGGTGACACTTCTGTTAACCTGGAGAAGACTTCACTAGGGAGAGAAGATGACACCTAGCTCTCCTTTCAACTCCTTTATGCACATACTCCAAGGAACCAATAGAACGTTAGGGTAAAAACCAAGGAAGAAGTCTCTAGCATAGACCCTTAGACATTTAAGTCAGTAGAAGACTAAGTGAAAAGTGGAGAAGAACTACAGTAAGATTGAGTGAGTGTACTAGGGAGTAACGTTGCACAATAATCTGTAAAGCATATGTCATAGCGAAGAGAACCCCCTCCCCTTTTTATATCTCCTTTCATAACTTTGCAATAATGAGGTGACAAGGAATATTCAGTGTCAGAAGATGTCAAATAATGAAAGATGTGCAGTCTAAAATTTATGCAGTTATCCTCGGAGGAATCTTTTGTTATATGAATAGTCTTGTGTAACCTCCATAATAATAATAGAAATTGTATAGTCACCTTCGTAAGAAGGTTCCATTGAGTTCATATGCTATAACTGAAGAATATTTTTTGATTGATAGCTATTATATATTTTGATAATCTGTTGTGATTCCATGACAATATTGTCCCCTGAAACATAACTCGACTAGATACTTGGACGAACGGGGTATTCCAACTGTCTCTATACCCAACCAACTTTGTAATGAGAATTACCTTATACATTTTACCTTAAGCGTTCTCCTGGAATACAGCCCGATCAGATACTTGGACGAACGGGATATCCCGACCATCTGTATGTTCGACCGGCTTTGTAATGAGAATAACATTATGTATTTTGCTCTAAGCATTCATATATGAAACAGGAACAACACCTCATAAACCCAATCAAACTTATAAATAGGATCATTGTACATTTAAAGGGGTAGTTGAATCACATAAGCTCGACCAACCATAAGTCTGATCGGCAATATGCTCGTAGGCTCATGCTAAAGATCTGATAAGTAATGAAGAGTCAACTCTCGCAAGTACGATCAGCTCTAGAACCAACGGATCATGTGATGAAAGACTAATTATTGGATAACAAGGCGCTCGGACTCATAGGTACGACTGACCTTGTGACGGTCTGATTTATATTGAAGGTTGTACTGTACTGTAGGACGACATCTATAAGCTAAAAGTAATGTTATAGAAGTGGAGAATTGAACCTCATGTGCTCAATCGACTTCAAAGCATTCGAGTTTAATTTGTATGCCTTGGTGCTGAATGGAGAGATAGATCTATTATGTTGGTGCAATTTATACTAACGATCTAACTCAGACTTTGATGAATGACAAGTGAGTTAAGTTAGATGTTGTCATAGTCTAACCTTATTATCAAATGTGTAGGGTTGACTAAACTCAGACTTTGATGTTCGATTCCTGATTAGTTAAAGGTCGGATGTACGATTCTGGTAAGCCGGAATGTGTGATTCCCGATTGGAGAAGATCAGATATGCAATTTCAGTTGATCAGGATGTTTGATTCTCGAAGTCTGGATGTGTGATCCCGGAAGTAACTCTACACCTAGTAAGTAGAGGTAAGTTACTAGATGAGAGTAACTAAGTGAGGACATGCCCCTTTCGAAAGGATAGTATGCATCGGTCCAACTTAGGTTCATTTTGAAAACCTAAATTGAGACCCTAACTAGATCCTCGTCTCGGGGGGACATAATTTAATTACTACTTCTTATTATTATTATGCTAACATTATCTTACATGTTATTGGACTAACATTTGTTGTAGGACAAAAAAAAGCACAAAAAGTCTCGGGTGAACAATTCCCAAGGCGCCTTCCATGGTATAAAAGACGCCTTCGTACTGTTCATGTCAAACGCCTTCCATGGCACTAAAGGCGCTTTTCAAAGGATAAAATTCAGACTTCGTCACAGATAAAGAGCAAGTGGTTCGGGATTAGATTCCTCACATTGGAGGCGTGTTCAAAGCTATGGAAGGCGCCTTCCATGCTCAATAAAAGGATGTTTCACCCAAGGCTTCAATCAACTTCTATACGAGCTTCTACGCATCCGAACAACTTTTTGACTACTCCCGCTTGTTGCTGCAACTCTACTATGCCCGACTACGACCGAGAAGTCGCCCAAACACTGAGTTGAAGCCGACCAACTACAAACAGTGTTTGGTAATGAATTAATTACTGTACTTAATTTCTACAAATGGGAAGTGTAGTGTGTTACACTTGTCTGACTCTTTTGTACTCGATCCCCTCTTTCAGCGGTTCTGAAAGAGGTATTTAGTGGATTATCCATCGATAAGTCCGCGGGACCTAGGTCTTGGAGTAGGAGTTGTCTAAGGCTCCGAACTAAGTAAAAATCCTTGTGTTCATGTCTTTTTCATTTCTGCCTACTTCTTTTCCGCTGCATACTCTTAGTTGTAAAACGAAAAAGATAAGGGTGTGTTTGGTTTGCATGTTTTTCATTTTCATTTTCTAAAAAATGTTCATTTTCTAGAAAATAGAAAATGACTTTTAGACATTCTCTATTTTTTTAGAAAATACTATCTATATTTTTAGAAAACAGACATGGAAAATGTAAACCAAATACCATTTTTCAGAAATACTTGTTTTTCAGAAAATAAAAATGGAAAACGCACAAACCAAATGCATCCTAAGTTTTTTAAAACCATGTGATTCCCCCCCCCCCCTCTCACGTGCATCTCGATCTAACATATTAACCCTGCTTGACTTTAGGGATGCTTGACTGTATATTTGGTTATGTATTGAGAGTGAAGACTAAGCTTAGGTACTCTCAGCCAACCTTTGGGACAACCAGATATATAACAGAGTTATGTTGTGCGGGTCATACTTTCGATTGGTTTTTGTGTCAGTCGGTTTCTCACAAGTAGAGTATTGGATCCTTCAGGCACGACCGACTCTTAGGGCGGTCGTCCTTATACCAAAGGTCTTAGCGTCGAGTGAGAAGTTAAGCCCTGATGAAGGTGACACTCTAGCTGTCACCTCACCTTAACTTTGACTTCCACGTCACTTCTAGGTCCGCTTGTAACATCCCGTACCATTCCTCTTCTCATGTTTTCTAAGATTTTGTTGGCACTGCAAAAAATAATCTTGTTTTGTGTTATTTTGCTCTATTTGTGTTGTTGTTGAGGTCACCGAAACTAGTCAAAGTTGCTAATAAAGAAGATAAAACTCTACATTTTTTTACTTCTTCCTCCCCATCTTCTCTTTTATGTTTTTCTCAACAGCAACAATTTTCCTTTTATTTTTTCCAGACTCTTTTTCCCTTTTGTCCAACCACAACAACAAGAGTAAGTTATTTTTTTTTTCATGTTTCTCTAATTGAATGAGAAATATAAAATATAAACTTTATTTTATTAGGTTATTAGTTAAGATAATTATTTAGATAGGAATGAAGGTCTCATATGTAGAATATTAAATATTATGAGAAAACGAAATCACAAATGATTCAGCAACTTTCAGTCATAAATAAGTTCTGGGCATTGACCAATCATTGTTTCAACTTAGAAACAATGGCTAAATATTGTGTGTTGTATTAGTTTTTTTTTAATTTATTAAATTTGCCTCCCCTAGTTAAAAATTCTAGCCATGTCCATTGAACATTTTAGGCTAAACCTTCTATTGACTTGGCTCCAACTACACTCAACTTGGCAAGGTCACTCTAATTAGTTCCGAGTTTTCCACATTAATCCGACCTATTCTGAGGTTGTTCTAACTTCATCCAACTCAAAATCCGAGTACAATAAAGGGTTGGGATCTACATTGATTTAGTCAATAATTATCCACGTGAAACTCTATATCGACTAAATTAAGTATACATAATGTCAAATCTATATTGACATAGTCAGGGGATTTGTTCTCACAGGATGTTCAATTGATTAGATGTTCAATTGATTAGAAGCTGATAAATTTATTATAATAAAATAGGAATCAATTTTTAATAAATACATATCTTAAAAAAAACTCTTCTCACCTCCTAATTATGTAATGATCAATTATAAACTAATTCTATAATTTATATTCTTTTATATAATTTATTGATAAATTGTAAAAAACCGGTGAATATATAATCATCTTTTGACTACCTCGACGGTCAAAGATCGCGTGTAGCTCTTATTTACGTCCACCTCATGCTCGAAAAGAAGAAAAAAAAATGAAATGATGCTGCAATTAAATTTAATTCAGATTATTTGTCATGTTTAATTATTCAATAATCACATGCACCCAAAAAAAAAAAACAGCTGTAATCAACATGCCAACCACGTGTTCCACGTTTTGTTTACCCGCGGCCACAATCCAATTTCCTTTACCACACCATCTCCACCTCGCGCCCCTGTTGCTTCCTCCATACGTTATGGATTCGGCAGGCGTGACAATTGAATTCCCGACAACGCACCGAATCGCCGAACTATAAATCCAGACAACGAAGACGAGCGACGACGCAACGAAGCGAATTGCAAACGGGACCTTTTGCGTCGAGCTATTCGCCGGAGAGAAGAGGGTTTTGCGCAGATGGCGGCGCGGAAGCAGGGGAAGACCAACTTCGCCGTCGCCTGCAACCTCCTCAGCCAGTGCATCAAGGAGAAGAGAAGCGTCACCAATTTGGGGCTCGGATTCGATACCCGACCTCCAGGCCATGATCAAGGTGAGAACTTGCTTTGCGTCTTGCGCTCGGCGCCAAATTCGCGTTTTTATTGCAAGTTCCTGTTTCATTGATTCGTTTCGATCCTATTTTTCAGGCAACTTGGAGGCGTTCCGGCCGCCGACCACCATGCGTCTGCTTCCGGGGGCGGAGATATCTGGAGACGACGACGGGGAGGCAATGGAGCTGTTTCCCCAGCGCGCTGAGTTCCACACTGCGCCAGAGCAGGCCAGGTTTCAATCTTTCATCCATTCTCCCATGAATCAATCAACACTGTTCGATTTGGGGTCGCTGATCATTTTATTGGTTTCTTTCTTGTGCGTCAGAGAAAGAGGGAATCCCCAACTCACAATCTTCTACAAAGGGAAGCTCATGGTGTTTGACAACTTCCCTCCCGAGAAAGCCGACGATCTACTGAAGCTAGCCAGCGAGGGAAACAAGAGAAACCAAAACTTAGGTCAAGAATCCTCTTCCTCGGAAGATCAAAACCCAACATTGGAGTCCATGGTTGCTAATTCTTGGTTGACAGCCCAAACAAGTCTCTCTGGTAAAAGAAAGCCTCTCTGTTAATCCAGATGCTTGTTGAGACTCAAAGTAGAGTCAAAACTCAAACGATTGTTCTTCTTGCAGATCTTCCTATTGCTCGAAAGGCTTCGCTTCAGCGATTCCTCGAGAAGCGAAAATATCGGTAGGTAATCCTTACTGCTTACCTTGATGACGAGAGACGATTTTTCTGAGAGGTTAATTCACCTTCTGAAAAATTAACTGCAGGATCAATGCAAGAGCACCTTATCAAGTTAAAGACTTCAGGAATGGCGACTCCATTCAAGCAAGAGAAGAATAGATCATGGCTTGGCTTGACTCCTTAGTTCTTCTTGAGCATGCCCACAAGTTTCAGTTCTTTCTTATTTTCTAGATATTTTTTTTCTTGTAAAGAGGAAATAAAATTTGAGGTGACAACATATTGTCATTGTTCTTACTACAGAAATTTCAGAAAAATCAATGTATCAGTTTTTCAGAGAGGATCTGCTTTATCATTTTACATATCTAAAGCACGCGATCAGTAAACTAATCAAACAAATACAGTTTTTGCCAACTCAATCAAACAAAAGTAGAGTGGATTGGATTTGATTTGGGTTGGAATTTTTTTTAAGTCCCAACCCGAATTCAACTCGAACTTTTAAATCTGAACTGGACCAATCTCTGAATAACCTGAAAACTTAATCCAAAATGATTTTTTTTTTACTATTTTTCTTATAATTCTTTACTTTTATCTCAATATTTCATCATTATCATATTAACATTACTATACATAAAATTATTTTAATTTTTAAAATAAAAATTGATTTTTTTACATAAAATTATTTTAATTTTTAAAATAAAAGTTGATTTAATTAAAAAAATACCAATCTGAATAATTTAAAAACTCACTTCAAAATGATATTTTTTTATTATTTTTTTTATAATTTTTTATTTTTATCTCAATATTTTATCATTATCATACTAACATTGATATTACTATACATAAAATTATTTTAATTTTTAAAATAAAAATTGTTTTAATCTAAAAAAAATACCCATTAAGTGATTAAATCCTAAATTCGGATCAGATCAGGCCGGGATCGACTTGATCTAAAAATTTTTAATCCAGAATCCCTCCAATCCGAATCCAAACCGAATCTAAAAATTTTCAAACTGAATTTAATTTTTTCAGATCGATTAAGACCGATCGTCAGGTCATATTTATTTTTACACCATTAAAGTAAAGCATGTTTCTAAATAAAATCTTAGTCAAATTGGTACTAACTATCATCTTCGTCCCAAGTCAAACAATCATTTATAATTTTGACTTCGACCTGTTCTTGTTGGACTTGGAGTGCCGCCATGAGTCTGACTTAGCTTCTCATGGATTGGAATGCTTTTATGGATGAATAATTTTCATTGTTTGATTATTATTTGTAGCTAGTCAGATCTATTATTTCACATGGTTTGATGAAATATATAGAGAAAATTTTATTTTCCAAGCTTTTAAAATAATTAATCATGCCATTATTTGACTAGATTAATTGATGGTGTCGGTGATTAATATTTTAATAGTTTTAAATTTTATAGAGAGGAAATTCCAATTTGTCTATTAAATTTTAGTATTTACTTCCATAAAATATATTATGGATTTTCAAAATTATCGAACACTTTAAAGGTTTCGAATTTTATATTTTCATCCCCTAACTATTAATATCAGCTGCAACTTGTACTGTGAATCTGCGAGGGTATTTTGAAAATTAAGAGGGTGTTTGGTTCTCTCCTAGAAATCGAAATGAGAATGGGTATCATAGTATTGTGGAATGAGAATAGGTATGAGCTTGGGTATTATTTTTAAAAATGATGTTTGATTAGTTAAATATTTTCAATCGGAATGAACCTAAATTTTCTTTTTTACCCTTATAAAAAAATAAGAGAAAAAAATAGATAGGAGATCAAGTTGAATGTGAGAGAAACATATGATGAGAGAGAAAGTGTGTTGGGAAAAATGAAAAGAGAAAAAGTATGATGAAAGAAAATGAGAAGAGAGTGCATGATAGGAGATATTGAGAAGAGAAAAAGTATGATAAGAGAGAAAGTGTGCTGAGAGAGAAAGAGTGATAGACAAAATGAAGAAAGAAAAAATATTATGAGAGAAAATGAAAGAGTGAGGAGAGAGAAAGTATGATGAGAGAGAAAGTGGATTGATAGAGAAAGAGTGATGAGAAAAATATAGAGAGAAAAAATGTGATGAGAGAAAATGAAAGACTGAGGAAAGAAAAAGTATGCTGAAAGAGAAAGAGTGATGAAAAAAATGAAGAGAGAGAAAATATTATGAGAGAAAATGAAAAAGTGAGGAGAGAGAAAGTATGATGAGAGAGAAAGTGGGTTGAGAGAGAAAGAGTGACGGGAAAAAATGAAGAGAGAGAAAGTGTGATGAGAGAAAATGATAGACTAGGAAGAGAGAAAGTATGATGAGAGAGAAAGTGTGATTAGAGAAAATAAAGAAAGAGGGTGTGATGAGAAGAATGAAGAGAGAGAAAGTGTGATGAGAGAAAATGAGGAGAGAGAGAGTATGCTAAGAGAGATTGAGGAGAGAGAAAGTATGATGTGCGATGAGAAAGAAAGTATGATGTGCGATGATAGAGAAAGTATAATGAAAAAATAAAGAGAAAGTGTGTAATGGGAGAGAAAGTGTGATGGAAGAGAATGAAGAGAGAGAAAATGAGGAAAGAGAGTGTATGATGGGAGAGAATATAGAGAGAAAATGGTTGAGAATGTGTGATGAGAGAGAATGAGGAGAGAGAAAGGGTGTTGAGAGAGAAAGTGTGATGATAAAATAAGGAGAGAGAAAATATTATGAGAGAGAACAAGGAGATAGAGTGTGAAATTAAAAAAAATTAAATAAATATACTAAGAGTATTTTTGTCTAAAACTTAATTCACATTCCTATTCATCAAAACCTAAGAGAGGGGGTGGATTTCATCCATACCAAAGTTTTTGAGTTTAATTCCAAAATCTTGATTTCATTCCCATCAACCAAATACAAAGTTTGAGAATGAATCCATTCCCTCATTCCCAAATTCATAAACCAAATCAAACGCCACCTAAGTATGACAAGGTGCTTTAAGAAATTTAAAAAAATCACATGGGCGAATTGGAAATTTCCCCTCTAAATCGTGACCTGCACGCAAAAAGCCTCCTAAATGTCTGACCTAGGTCATCAATGGCGAGTCGACGCGGAGTTTACGAACAGAGAGCGGCCGTTCACATGCTTCATTGAATTTGTTCGAGATGCAATGTTCAGTAGTAGGTACCAGTCTATTCAATGATCCTGTTTATCTGATCTAGCAAGAGATAAGGTTTGGCAGTGAGGGATGCAAGCGACGATTTTTTTGGGATTAGTGGGGCGGCTTCTTCCTATTTGTCTGCTCCACCAGTCAGGAATGCGGATGGTGGTTTGGTGGGAACAGCTCTCTCAACAAGTAAAGGCCAAGCCACCGCTGGTTTGTTATCTCAATTTTTATTTGCGATTCGATGCTTTTAAAGTATACGGTCATGTTTATTTACAGAAAATATTGCATAGTAAGTGCAGAATCTTTGGCATTGTGTCTGGAAACTTTTGATGTCCTAAAAGTAACAATCTTTAGCGTTTAAATTGCGGATGCGGTCACAGTGTGACTGATAGTTTTACTGTGTTAGTAGATTTGAGACATTTTTTCGAACAACAAATAGCTCTTTGGCCTTGAATCATTGTCTTATAACGCGTGTTATTATGTTAAATGGATTAGGTATGTTATTTCCTTAGATTGGGAAAGTGCCTCCGATTTCCACACCTTTTCTCCTTCCCTGCTATTGCTCTTCTGAACTCTCCTGCAGAATCAGAATGTTCATATTCATGCCTTCTCATGAGAGAATAAGGTATGGACCGTTCTTGTTTGGCATTCATGGTTGAAGATGCCTTAGGCAAGAAAAGAAGTGGTCTTTGAAGAAGTAAATGCATATTATTGTCAATTCAGTGGCCTTTGCTTCAGGTCTTTATGATGGCTAGGATTGTGATGAAAACTTATGGAATTTTCTATATTATGCTTTATATAGTATCTTTTACATATCAATAGCAGAGGACATGCTAGATTAGGAAGTATTTATAGGAAGGTAAACCATAAATTTTGAAGGAAAATATGATCCTCAGGTTCCATATTTTATGCTTCTGCACTTCCATACACTTGTAACTGGAGAAAGTTGTAATGAGAATTGAAGTGATGTCCGTACAAACCAAGGATAAAATAATTTCTCTCCTTGTTTCGATGAGGATACACTATGCATCCTCATTCAAACTGTATTATGATTCTTAATTATTTCAAAGAAATCAAGAGAATAAAATAAGGCTACATATCTAGTTAGTTAATTTTTGTTATTTTATTAGTTCCAAGGGTTTCAACAGGATAAACCAATTCAAGTCTGGGACTCATCATCATCAATCTGTGATTACCCCAACTATTTTAGATCGGCTATATGAATCTTATCCTTTTATTGAGCTCATATAGGGTTAGGATTCATGTTCACAGCTTAGATAATTTTTTGTGCCAATTGTCCTGGACTAACCTAATGCTTGACCATTTTCATTTGGATTTGGGAATGGTATTGGATGTGTACTAAGTCTGTGACGATTGATCCTTTCTATACAGAAATTATAGCATCCATTCTACATCTGAACTTTCATTTTTCCAATATAAAAAATGCACGAAAAGAAAGAGTTAAAGACTATTCCTAATTGTTTGTTCTATGTAGCACAGTAACAATGATTGACTATCAAATTCTTCCTAAATTTCTAATAATAATTGACAGTCTACAAGGCATGATATCTTCAAATTCCCATCATTCTAGGTCATATTATCTTGGTTAGCTGAAGCTTTGGTTTGTTAACTGAAGCATGGCTTCAAAGACTTCAGTCTCTACATATATTAGCAAGATCTTAGAATTCATAGAAATCTAGACAATTTTAAAAGGGAAGGGTCCATATAACAGTATGAAAATAATACTAAAATGTTTATGAATTTTGTCCTCTAAATTCGAATTCCATGTTACCATGGAAATGTGGCATCAGGAAGGTAGTTATCTTCGTTGTAGTAGTTCCACATATGTTGCTCAGAGAGGCAAGACTTCCTAGCATCTCCATTACTCAAACAAGATAGCATGTTGAAAACCTCGTCATGTGAATCCATTTTCTCTCCTCCTGCACTCTCACAAAAGCTGCCATCCATGTTTCTTAGGAGTTTACTCCACCATGCTGATGTCATCATGTTCATCTTGTCATTCCACTCCATGTCATGCTGCTCCCCGATCAAATGGATCTCTGCAATTTCATCAGGATCCATCCTTGGATGGAATGCCCCTGATGCACGGTCAAGTGCATCACAAGAGGCCTGGCAGGAACTCTTTGAGAGGCAGGAGGCCTGGAAATTTGGTATGCTACTATTAGGAGAGTTTGATGAAGATGAAGTTGGCTGTGATGATGGCTGGATTGTGGATTCCCAGCAAAGATTGTCGCTGAAGGGATTGCTTTTATTGTTGAAACATTGAAGGTTTAAATCTAAGCCTAATGGATGATTAAAGAAAGGGTTGTTGAGTTTATCGTAGACAGGTATTGTGGTAATAGGTGGATACATCCAAGGGAAAGCATGGAATTTACAGGGTAACAATTCGGTATTCTGAAGGTAGGTAGGAAAGGTGTAATTGAATAAATGAGTTTTAAAGTTGATCCTATTCTCATTCAACTCCTTCTGTATCTCTTCTAACACTGCTGGAGATAGCTCTAGAGTTGGAGAAGGTGTTGGATTTTGCTGATGCTGCTGGAATTTTTGCACCTCAGTTGCATGCTTCATGGTAGCTCTATGAAGTTTAAGGGCGGTTACAATCTCTCGCCTAGCCTCTGCCATGTTAAGTAATCTTTCTTGATAAGGCTTACTTGCATGGAGTCGCCTTCGCACTTGCTTCTTTGGTATTGGAGAATTTACTGATGTTGGGTGTGATTCTTGTTGAGATCCACTGAAGTATCTCCTATTCTTGGAGTGATCTTGGGAAATTTCACTAAAACTTGCCTTGCCTCTAGATTTTGATTCCATGAGATCTTCAGGTCTTGAAGAGCCCAGCTGCTTGGCAACATGATTGATGTAGACACTTGAGAGTTGACATGTATTTAACGTGTGCGCCTCCACCTCCATCTTCTTGGTGATATTCTTTGTATGGGTGTTCCTTGCCATCCCTCACTCTCCAATATTCCTTGACCAAATTATACCAAGGAATATGAAATGGTAGATGAACTTGGATAGCGATGGATTTTCAGGTTTCAAAGGAGGATGTGAAATGGTAGGTGAATTTAAAGAACCGTGATGGATTTCGTCTGGTTTCGTAGGGCAGAACCTATCAGCTCTCTAATGCACCGAGATAGATACATAGATACAGAGATGTGTATTCACTCAGTGGATATGATGTAACAAATTTTGGGGGGTTATTTCTTTTCCAGTAAATATTTTAAATGCTTTTTGTAGCTGATAAAATTAGAATCAAAAGATCCTTACAACTTGGAAATCACATTCATAATTACAATCATTACTGTTTCTTTAGATTCTCTATGATTTATGTTTTACTGTACTCGGATACAGAATAATGGAAGTCTGTCATTAGAAAATTTTAATTACTTGAAATTTGTAACTCGACTGGGATAATGCTATGATGTAAACCTGATTAACAACAAGTGACATGAGTATGCCTGTCCAATAAGTTTTAAAATATTTGATTCTGTTACTGTATAGTGTAATATATTTTAGTTTCTCTGTCCTTGTGAACTTCAATAGAACATAAAGCAAGAATTTTTTTTCTTGTAATCTTTGTTGTTTTCTCTTTGGCATGAGATTTCTGGAGTAAATTTCTATATGAATAATCTCACAGAATAATTACGAGGAGTGCTTTATTGAAAATCTATAGTGCCACATTATGCATAACTTCTATTGAGATGCTAGCTGATATGATGAGATTAACTTTCTAAACAAAATCTAAAGATACACTAGATGCGAAAAAGTGAGGCAGAATGTGGTCCTTGGTCATTAGTTGTCTGCCAAGTCTCATTGAAATACCAAATCATTTGGACATCAACAAATGTCTGGTTGTCATTGTTAGGCATTTAAGGCAACAATATTATGCTCTTAAATTATCTCCCTTTCATGTGCCTGGGTGGTCCCATATTTACTGCTGATGTGGTCTGATGCATCCGTTCCATGTGCTTCCTTCAGATTGAAGGTGACATGTGGCAACACTGAACAGGAGAAAGTGAAGGTAGAGGTTTGGAAGATTCATTGTCAAAGTACCTTAATATAACTTAGCCCAACCAGAACCAGCTCATCAACTCGGCACCACCAAAGAACAGAAGCTCAGAGTTGGTTTCTTGTGACCTAGATATAGTCCATCTGAGTATCTCATTTATGGGGTGTATGTGTGTATGTGTGGCTATGCTCTATGATTCATGAGGTCACAGTCCTTTCTTAATTATATAGCCCAATGTAGTATGGTCCCCTCTGTACATGCATGGCATAATTGTTGTGATGAAAGTTGGACCATGTACTAGTAACCCAATTTCCTTTTACCACCACCACCAACACATTGTAATATTAAGAAGTATGATTTACTTGTTAGATTCTAGTGTTTTCTGGAAACTAGGAGACACTGGGCAGAGGGACCATTTGATCATTCTGTGGCTGAGGCATTTGCAAAAGAAGGCATGTCCTATAGATTATCACTTACGATCTCAGCTAAAATTTGTTGCTCACATCGCAGGATCTGAAACCACTTGAGGGAACTGAGTGTAAAGTATTTTAGCATGTTAGACAGTTTTTTGAGCCTTATCTAGTAATCTTTACATCCATTGGTGCTAATTAGAAGAAACCCATGATAGCGAACAGATGATTCAGTTGTACACAACATTACATGCCAGATAATTATACAAGCAAGAATTTCACCTTACAAGATGACTTGATAGCCTCCAGTCATCGAATGTCGTTCAAGTTCCAATTGAAGAAGATTGAATTCTGAAAATTTTGAGAGCAATATACAAACAAAAGAAAAAAATTCAATCATTTATTGGACAAAACCATAAACAATTAGTTAGATGTGACTAGTGGACTTAGTTCACATGGTAAATAGATTAAGAAAATAGAATGGAACCAAAATGATCAAATTTGGAATTTGTGGTTCAATTTTGCAAGAGAAAGTACATAATCCAAACACCTGCTACATTTTGTCACACCTCAGATTTCCTGCAGAACTGAGGCGGTTAGGTTGTTTTTTTACAGAAAAATGGCTTCTAGATGATTATTATGAGGGGTTCTGAAATCCTTTTTTGATAAACAAGAGAAAGAATGCACGGTTTGAATCATGAACAGTCTGATGACTTGACGAGAGGTCATGAAGCAATCTGCCAAACAACAAGACATTGTGAGCTGAATATTAAATTAAAATGTATTTATATTTTGACTATCTTGAGAAGTTATCCATAGCTCTATGTGAAATATTCTTCTGCCTTCACTAAAATATCTTTCCCAAAAATCTTGCCACTGATCACTTTTGTCTTAGATGATTTTTGAATTTTTTTTTCTGTCCAAGTACAAACAAGGTACATATAATCCTCCACTAGGTTGTATGTGAATGAATGAGCTTCTGGTTGATATTGTTTGATATGCTTAAATAAATTATCAGGGCTATTAGCCGCACAGATTCTTCTCCTGAAATTTCCTGCACGTGTTAAAAGTTTCACTGAAATTAGTTGTCAAGCTTTCATTTTATGCAGTTAATTTGCTTGTGAATGTTATGTCCTAATTCTTGGTATCAGTTAAATGGTTTTACGTTGTCAGCTTTAAACCCTTATCAGGATAAACCTTGTTTGTGTATGAAGATTCGTAAGCTTGACTATCATCATTTTGTAACCCTTCATTTCATAAGCTTGTCTATCTTCATTTTTGTGATTAGCCCTGTATTTTGTGGCATTGTTGGATGTGCAGAACTTCATATGCTTGCCCATCATCATTTTATCATTCCATATTGTTGTCTTCAAACTATTTGAACTGAAACAATAGCTTAGACCCTTCATTTATGATGGTGCAGGCGGATTAACAAATATAAATGCAGCTCAACAAGTTGAACATGGATTACAAAATGCAAATTTTGCCTTGTTCAGCAACCTCCAACAGTTTTGACGCTGATCACACTTTTTTTGTTTGTCAAATTTATGGGAAAGTGATGGAAGACTTGGAGAATAACTGCAACAATCAAGAGGCATGTTTATCTCTTTGTTTATTTTTATTTTAAATTTCTCTTCTGTTTAAGATGTGGGTTTTTGTGACATATATTAGGGTGGTTCTATCTTTCAAATATCAATGTACATTTATATCTTCAAGTTCAGAAAAATGTGTGCTTGTTTAAATGGTTCTGTTCTATTTTGCCTTAGTTGTATTTGAATTACTGTTATAACTTATCGAGTGCGTCTCATTTCATATAGACTTGATGCACCTGGGAAATACAATTTAAACTTCCTCCTTTACGTTCAGTCCTGCCACCACATTGATCCATTTTGGGCGGATGCTTAACTAGAGAAAGCTTACAGACTTGGATGCAATAGAAACAGAAATCTCATGTTAAGTTTTGAGGCTTCCTTCTCAAAAGAGAAACATTTGCATCTCAGAACAAATAGCATTACATTGCATCTAGCTCATTTATTTTTCTTCTTATTCATGTATCAGATAGACAATTCAATAACCAGAAAATATATTGTAGTAAAGGGAATATGCAGTCCAGAGCTGTGTCCTGAAGCACCATTTTTCTGTTATTTGTAAGGTGCAAGTAGGATCGCTGAGTTGTGGCCGCCAAAACCGAAGGAGTTTGACAGTGCTACCTTCACATCCAACCTCTCCTTCCGTGAACTGACTAGCCGATCCACATCCTGTATCAAATCACAGTGAGAAAGATTACCAAAACTGTGAATCTTGAGTAAGTTCATTCTTGTTTTTTAACAGTATAATTAGGTAGATTGGCGGATTTGCTAATTTGTGATATCTATTAAAATATGCTTAACCGTAAAGCTTTTTACCATAACTACCTCACAGAAAGGTAATCTACTTCTCAGGTAATTTCCCTTTTTCACTTGCAATCTGTTTTTGAAAATTCCAGTGACACAGTGAGATCCTTATTCTCCCTTTTCGTATCGAATAGATGGCAGATCAAAAACCATCATAGTACTGAATGTAGGTCTTTGTTGATCAAATGTACCAGTTTTTGTTTGCTGCAAAGATAAAAAGTATCTACTAGGGAACAAACAATCCTTTTAGAGGGTACTATTTCAAAGGCAACATATTGTTACGCGATTACTGATGTTCAATCCCGAACCTAAAGCCCATTTTACCCCTTTCAAGATACCCAACACAGACCTGTGCCGAACACAATTAACAGATTCCCAGAATACCCAACTTGGCATATCTAACTAATCTTATTAATAGTAGCAAGATGAGAAATGCAAATTGATAGATGGTAACATACCACACTTTCCTCTGGATTATCCAGGTTAATGTTAGGATGGACCCAACCTGTTCGAATAGCCTGCACATGTGAAATGGCCAAGATAAAGACATCCATTTGCCCCAAAAAATGAGTGCTTAAATAAATATAGTGACTACTACCAAAATGCTAAGCTTAGAAACAAGCTTAATAAAAAAGTTTTATTTTAATTTGCAACTTAGTCAAAGAGGAAATAACCAGAGCTGGAAAAAGAAAGCACCAATTGGTTTCTGGAAAAAAAATTATCAAATTGGTTACAAAGCAGTCAGTGGTTTGAACTACATAATGACATGAGCCTAAAAAAGAATTTGTAGATCAGCCTACAAATACAAAAAAAAGAAAAAAAAAAAATCAACTTATACCTTTTCTATATTAAAAGATACAACTTTTTGACAATTATTTTAATTTAATCAGTTGCGCAATCACAGTCATTGCAGAACATTTTGGAAGTTAATACTGACAAATGGACAAATATTTGTTCATTAACCTAACATGGTTTTCTAGCAAAATCAACGTAATATTATACAATTGAATAAGAGCTCTTACAGTCAATTGCCACCTGACAGGAAGAGTACTTCTAACAATACTTCTTGGCGATCCTATCATAAGCTTCATGGATCCATAGTTCTGTGAAGCATTAACTTGCAAGAATGGAATTCCAGGCATCACTGTTATTGATAGTAGCTTTCTTGAATTTGTTCTCCTGTTACTAAATTTTGTTTTTTTTTTTGGCATTTGTATTGATTCTGTTTGAGTTCCACACAAACTTTTCAATACATAGGCAACAATCTGGATTACAAAACTGAAGGGGAAACAGGGGCTCCTATTTGAACTAAAGGGAATTATAACAGGCAAATTTTAACTATCCAAGACATAAAATGCAAAAATGAACAACGATCATAGTGGCTCTTGACTGATTGAAAGGACATAGGAGTTCCTCAACTGCATACCAATACCCCAAAATGAAGAGCCAATCAATACAATTATGTAGACTTAAGTTTTGCATCACTATGTTCCTCCCACATGAAGTAAATATGCCCATAATTATTTTTTTTGAAAAAAAAATTGAAAGTTTTCACTTTTACTATATCCAAATTGGAAATTTATGTATTATCATCAGTGTATCAAGTTGGCACCATGTTTTGATTATCACATGTGGAATGATCCTTATCTCTATTGTATAATGTGAGATAAAATGAATTTGAAACCACTGATCAAGTTTGACTAAGGTTTCAAAAAGTGTATGCATGACTGCAGGTGGCATGAGTTTGAGTCACAGACATAGTGCGCATGTATTTTATTTAGGGAAATATTCAAAAAACATACAAATACATTCTGCAATATTCAAAAAAACATTTAGTTTTAAAAGGATTAACAAAAAAGCAATAACATCTAAGTTTTAACACAGTCAAAACAATTAGCTCATATGCAAAAAAAAATACCTTCTAGTTATAAGTATCAAAATAATTCCTCCAAACTTAATGTATTTTTTTGGTCAAGATTTCTTCCATTTTTTGAATTCTGACAACATTTTTCAAGATATTGTGCACTCTTTCATTTTGCTAAGTAAGCTTTGTTGACAGTTCATAGAACACAATTGTGACTATCAAGCCACATACCATCACTATAGTTTGACCTTCAGAATTTTCAGATTAACTGATAATCAGCAATAGTTTGAGATCCATGAGTATCGAGGTTTACCCCTGTAATATGTTGAGATTACCACATAATGAATTGGTTCTCGGAAATAGTAGGAGTTCAACTCCATAAAAATGTTCATTGAAATTGCAAAATTACAAAATATTGTGGGTTTTTTGTATATGCGTGTGTGAGAGGACAGTATAAAGGTATAGTTTAGTATCCACGAGTGTCAAGGTTTACCCCTTAACATGTTGAGATTACAACATGATGAATCAGTCTTGGAAACAGTAGAGGTTGAACTCCATTAACAATAGGCACAGAACCTCCAATTTCTTGTGTTCTAACTGTTGCTGTATTTGTCCAATCACTAATGTAAAGTGCCAGCTGCATAATGCTATAATGTATATAAACAACCTTTCTCGTGGATGTGGTTAGGTTTTACAAAGGACAAAAAAGATAAAATGGTTACATGAAATATTATATGAAGTTAAGAATGCATGCCCTTAACACATGAAACTTTAAGATTGCAGTCAAGTTCCTTTCTAATGCAAGTTGATCATAGTTATCTAACAACGGAAGCAAGGAAGACTAATCAGCTTTTCAAAATCAAGTACAACTTCAGAGAGTATAGTGATCCTCACTTAACGACATAAAAATATGGAAGTCTGTAATATTCACAAATTAAAGCTGACAATAAGGAAATGAAGATCCTTACTTGCACTACAGCAACAGCTTCCACTGCCCCAGCAGCTCCTAATAGGTGACCAATCATGGATTTTGTTGAATTCACCTTCAGCTGAAAGTTAAGTTCAGTTGGATTAGTAGAAGAGACAAAAAAAAAAGGCATTTTTTTACTCCAATTGCACACCTCGGGATTACTTCCAAAACAATGACTAAGAACTTGGTATTCTTTTAAATCACCAAAGGGCGTTGAAGTTGCATGGGCATTTACATAGTTAACGTCCTCTCTGCACACTCCTGATTCTGATAGAGCATTCTCAATGCAAAGAATTATTCCCCTCCCTGATTTATCATATGCCCATTAGGTTCTTGTGAATATTAAAAAAAAAAAATGCAGTGACAAGTGTTACCTTCAGGATGTGGCTCTGTCACATGGTAAGCATCACAGGTGAAGCTTCCTCCTAGAAACTCAGCGTAGATTTTTGCACCTCTTTGCTATAGATAAAAAAATATAAAATAAACAAAGAAATCAAGGATGATTATAAATAAAAAGATGAGAAGTCCCATACAGGAAATACAGCATCAATATTTCTTAACCTTAGCATGCTCTAATTCTTCCAACAGTAGCACGCCAGCCCCTTCCCCAATCACAAATCCATCGCGATCCTGATAATTATCAATCAACAAAATAAATGAAATTCATGTTTTAAAGTTCGCTTTGAATGAAGCAGTTTATATACTCTTCTGCTTTGCAGGCAAATGTTTCCAATTAATATTGTTCATCAGACTGAATTTTATTGCAAGTAAGATACTTTCTTTGAGGAAATTAGAGTTTGAATATAAGCTTATGGACTCAACTTACAACGTCCCAGGGGCGTGATGCTTTTTGGGGGTCATTATTCCTCTGCGAAAGTGCTTTGCATGCCACAAAACCACCTAATCCTGCAATATGTTCACGGAATAGATGACAATAGTTGTGAGAAGCTGTTGACATCAAATGAAAATGCACACCGATAGGTATGATCGCAGCATCAGATCCACCACAAAGCATCACATCCTGTAACATTAGAGAGAGGAGAGATGTATTGTAGAAAGTCTGACACTTGTGGTTAATTTATGAACACTGAGTGACTTACAGCTTCACCTCGTATAATATGGTTGGCTGCATTCAAGATACAGAAATTGCTCGTTGCACATGCAGTTGAAATAGAATAGTTTGGGCCCATCCAACCCTATGAATTTGACAACCAGGTACATCCAATTAATGTGTTTACCAAAAAAAAAAAAACATACACAATTAAACATGATGAAAGAACAGTTTAAACAAACCAGATCTATTGCAAGCATTGCAGAGCCCATATTTGTGGTTGCCAAGGGCACAGAGAACGGACTTATCTTTTTGTATGAGACTCTCAAAGCTTCAAGTGCATCATTGAAAATCTGCAAAACAAAAACTAAAACTATATAAGCTTCACTCAAAATGAACAATCCAAGTCTGATAATGTGTAAGCTCATGGAAAATTCAAAAAAATAAATACTTTGAATTCAGTGTCAAAATTTCATCAATAATTACTTTCAATTTAAAATATTCAATTGCGCTTCACGATTCGGGAATGTTCTCAGTAAACAAACCTTCATTCCACCCAAGGCAGACCCAATCAACACTCCACATTTAGTTTTCTCAAACTGGCTCATCACCTCTTCTGTGACTCCACCATCTTCCAATGCTTTTTTGGCAGCGGTAAGCAAGTAAAGCATGAAATTGTCCATCCTCTTCACTAGCTTGGGAGCCACCCACCCATCTGTAGAAAACGATTTAATCTCCCCAGCAATTCTCTACAAAAGCAAATGTTATGAGCAGCTAGTCCTCAGAGTAGTGCCTAAATAGATTAGAAATTGGTCTTAGTTAGTGAGGAATAAAAGAGAACACTTTACTTAGTAGACGTTCTACCGTGGGATAACTGGAACAGTCAAATGCTTCAATTTCACTTATGCCACTGATGCCCTCGAGGAGGTTATTGTAGAAGATATCCGGATCATGGCCTAGAGGAGTAACCACACCCATGCCGGTAACAACAACCCGCCTCAGATTCTTATTCCCCACAAGTTCCTTGGCTGACCCCAAGGCAACTGTTATCAGTTTCCCTGAACCACAGACACTGAATTAGTAGAGCAGCCAGCCAGCCAGCCAAGAAATTTGCAAAGAATAGCACATAGCCACTTCATGATAAGGAATGAAAAGAACCAAGTAACACAACCAGACTGATCAAAATGCAGTTATGCACTGAACCAGTTAGCTTTGTTTCTTAGATATGTTATCAAACCAAACAGCCTTACCCACTGTCTGCATACGTCTTACTCTCCCAAAAGTCACAGAACTAATTAAATTAACTAGTATATGCCAGTAAGATTTTAGCTATCAAGATTGAGAACCAAACAAAGAGAATGCAGATGCCATAACATTCAGCGGAAAAATATTTGTGTGATTCCTGGACGAACAAAGAAGCTATTTTTTTATCTAGGAATATTTTTTACTATTGTCATCACGCTTTCAGGTTAAGGAGAAGCAACAAAAAAACGTCAAAAAAAAAAAAGGATGTCCAACGCCGAACTCCATGACAAACCCTGATCTCGAGAACTAAAAAACAATGACTAAGAAAGCATATCCCACAATCAAAGCCCTCGAGATTGCTTGGTAAAGCAACCCTCATCAGTTAAAACAAAAGAAACAAAATGAAATAAATAAATAAATCAGAAACAGAGGAGAAGCGGTTAAAGAAACAATGGCCCTTCTGGGCGGCACCCTACCGGAGGCGGCGGACATCCGCGGGCGCCGTCGATGGACATCGGCCTTCCACGGTCCAATTAGCGACGACCGATTGCCGTGACCGTCGACGCCGCAGGACCGGTAGAAGTCGGGACAGGGCTCGAAGGCGAGGTAGGATCTAAGTAGGGAGTGGATCCCGGAGCCACGAAGCCCTCCGGACGGGATCGCCGCGGCAGGAAAGCAGCGGCTCCTCCTAGGCCCGGCGCCCACGCGACGCGCCCCGCGACGGGTCTGGTCGGAACGCGCGGTGGCTGGAGACGACGAGGAGGACAGGCACGCAGCGGCGGCGATCCACGCGCAGAGGGGCGAGGCGACGGCCGCTCCCGCCATGGAGCGAGTGCTCGAAACAGAGCGACGAAGGCTGAGGGGCGTGAGTGAGAACGGAGGCTACTGCGCACTATTTAAGAAGGCCAAGGGCATGAATTTATGCTACGTTTACCTGAAGTCGAGGGAAAGGAGAGGAGAAAGAAATTCATCGACCATGTTTACCTGAGGGAAAAAAACAAAAGGAAAACTTTAACCGACCTGCAGGAAACATAATGATTAATTACAATAGAGGTCGTCACTTCAGAGTTTTTTACTATTTTTACCCTTGGCAAGGGAGATAAATTACGGATGAAAATCCCTATGATTTATTACATAATAATATCACATGTAAATATTATGTACTAGCTCGTGGAGACAACACGTAGTGAATAGTGATTAATGATCAATCAGGATGAAAATTAAATAAATAAATAAATAAATAAAGAGCTTTTATTGCTACTCCATAACCAAGTTTGGTTCCACCTAACGTCAAGGAAAGAAAGCATCTTCGATCGAATGATACTTAAATGAAGGCTCTTTTTGTCTTTTTACCTTTCTTCCAAGTCAAAAATAATTTCCCCTCCTTTCAAGTAAACGAAGAAATGAAACCCCCCAGCTTCCTCAATCCTTTTCGTTTCCCACGGAGGTAAAAGAGAGAGCGCGCACGTGGAGTGCGAGGAAGCGAGGAAAGTGGGAGGGGAAGAGCGTGAATTTATTAGCGAGGGAGGGAAAGGCTGAAGCTTGAACCAAAAAAAATATCAGAAAGTTTTCACTTTGACGTCCAATTCGGCCGTAAAAATTTATAGGGCAAGAAGTATACAAGCCCCTCAATTTTTTTTTTTTTCAAAATCATCAAAACAGCATTTCATTTTGAATTTTTTTTTACAGAGTGTCTCGATCCCTATAAAATAATAGAGATACTCCTCTAATGCACTATATTTATACTCCCACTTATTTTTCTATATAAATTCGGTCACGTTGTAATAATTGTAAAATCATAACTACAATAATTGAGCAGTAAATTGTGTTTAGCAATTATAAAATTATAACTATTATAACAATTAGAATTGAAAGTAATAAATTTAATATATTGTAATGATTTAATTTTAATTATTGAATCACTATAAAGTATGAGTTGCTTTAATATTTTTTTTCTTTTAATAGTGTTATGGAGATATTTGATACGGAAAATATATTTCAAATATGAAGTATATTTTCTTAATTATCTCGTCAAATTAGAGTCAGATATATCAAAACTATTTAATTACTCACTAAAGCACTTGAAACATGTAGCATACACAGTTCATTGACTAGTTTATTTTAAGATTTATGAGTTTAGACTTTAGTGTTTCTAGCCAAGCAACTTATCTATAAAATTATCAATCTTCTTCTAATTAAAAATTCAATTATTGATTCCTCTTTGTACATGAATTGTAATTGTAATAGTTGTTGGTTTGTAACGGCTACAACCAACAATATAATTGCAGCAACTATAATTTTTTAGTTGCTACAATATTGCAACCATTATGAATTCATAGTTGCTACAAACATTATAGTTGTAGTAATTACGTTCCTGTAACTGCTATAATATGATAAAATTTAGATTAAAAAAATAAAATATTATCTATATCAAATGTATACACATGTCAAAGAGGTATCTATGTCATTTTATAGAAGAATGAGATACCCTTATATAACATATTAAAATAGAATACTATTTTAATTTCAAAAAATGAGTGGCGCTCCTATAATTTTTACCCAAATTTATATACATTTTTATGGTAAAATAAAATTCAACGATTCATTTTTTTTTAAAAAATTAAGGATTATTTTATCAATATTTTATTTCTGTCACTCCTAGTAAACAACCACTTGGGATCGGAAAGGAGAGCTGTGGAATGGAAGGCGTTGGACGGATCCCGTTTTGCACGATATTCATGTAGTATATCACGAGTTGACCGAGGTAGAATATCCAAGACCCCTTCTACTTTTCTCTTTACCAAGAAAGGATATATGTTTTCCAAATATCTCTTACCCTTTAGCCATACGAATTGAACATCAATTGTCTTATAATCTTTTTTTAACCAAAAAAAAAAAAAAAAAAAAAAAAGTAAAATTTACATGCCCTCCCTAATCATAACTTAAACTTTATATACCGTCTTTATATCTTAAAAACTTTATTTCCACTATTTAATCAAACATAATATATAGACACCAATTTATATTGACCCGATAGTAAAGACGGGGGATCACTCGTCGGCGGGAGGCCAACGACACGTGGAGGTCAATGGGCAAGAGGGTCAATCCCAAAGTCGTGTCGAGCGGCCATAGGTCGTGCCGAGCGGAGTGGCAGGCCAACCGAGCATCCTGCCGACCGGACATCTGGCCAAGGGTCTCCCGGACCGGACGAAAGACAGCCCGACCAGGGGTTGGGTCTCCGATGCTCAAGGTAAAAGGGTCTATGTGCCGGGCGGACAGGCCGCTCGGCCGAGCCGCAGGACAATAAGGCGCAATTCCATCCGAGCACATGAGCAGGGCCTCTCGGAGGCCATGAGCGTCGAGCGGCTGGTCCGCTCGACCCGGGAACAAGTAAGAGCGCTAGGAGACAAAAAAGACAACTGGTAACTTCGTCCTCAAGACACCTGCCGCCGACAAACAGCATGGTCGGCGGCCGGAGTGGACAGAATATCGTACGGTGGAAGCTTTCACCGTCACATCCGGGATATGCTCGGACGATTGCGGAATAACGTCAGACATGTTGGGACCGAAAAGTAGCTAGAGGGGGGGTGAATAGCTCGTCGCGTGCTCGTGTGCTTGGCATTGCTTGTTTCTTCAGAGATGTGCAGCGGAAATACAAGAAACAAATGCATACAACGCTAACAAGGTAGATTTACTTGGTATCCACCTCCAAAGGAGGTGACTAGTCCAAGGATACACACACTCACACACCCTCCACTATGTAAACACTCCTTTTCGGTAACTACCGAAGGCGGAGAAGCCCTACAAGACTCTCAATACAAGACGAACGAAAGGGTAGTAAAGAATAAGCAAAAGCTTACAAGAAATGCAGTAAAAACCCTAACCCTAGATTTCTTCTTCTTGCAATAGAGCCGCCTCTTGACTTGGAAGAAACTCCAAGATCCTTCAAGAACTGGCATGGAGAGCTCTGTGGAGTTGCTGGTGAAGATCTGAGATGAATCGGTAAGGTCTACTGCAGCCATCGCACGTCTGCAGCTCAAATACGATGCAACGGTCGGATCCCGATCGATTCGAAAGCTCCCAATCGATCGGGGAGGCTTTGGATCGATCCACGGATCGATCCAGAGCGCCTTTGTGCTCTGGGAAAACGCCTGGATCGATCCACGGATCGATCCAGCGCTTATCGCGCGAACCAGCAGCGTCCCAATCGATCGGCTGATCGATTGGGACCTCTGGATCGATCCACTGATCGATCCAGAGGCTCTCTGTTCGCTGGGAAAGGCCTGGATCGATCCACTGATCGATCCAGAGGCTTTCTGTTCGCTGGAGAAAAGCCTGGATCGATCCACTGATCGATCCAGCTCTTGGTTTTTGCCCAAAACCAAGTCCTAAGCCTCTCTAACCAATATTCGGTCAACCTTGACCTGTTGGTACATCATGCCTAGCATCTGGTCACTCCCTTGACCTGCTAGGACTCCCTCACCAAGTGTCCGGTCAATCCCTTTGACCCACTTGGACTTTTCTCCTCTTGCCAAGTATCCTGTCAAATCCTTTGACCTACTTGGACTTTCCTTCATCATGCCAAGTATCCGGTCACTCCCTTGACCTACTTGGATTTTCACCAGATGTCTGGTCAATCTTGACCCATCTGGATTTCCCCATGCCTGGCTTCACTCACCAGGTCTTTCACCTAGCTTCACTCACTAGGATTTTCATCTGGCTTCACTCACCAGGATTTTCTTCTGCCTGGCTTCACTCACCAGGACTTTCACCTAGCTTCACTCACTAGGATTTTCTTCTGCCTGGCTTCACTCACCAGGACTTTCACCTAGCTTCACTCACTAGGATTTTCACCTGGCTTCACTCAACATGATTTTCTTCTGCCTGGCTTCACTCACCAGGACTTTCACCTAGCTTCACTTACTAGGATTTTCCTCACTGCCTAGCTTCACTCACTAGGTCTTTCCTTCTGCCTAACATCCCAGTTAGGACTTCCCAGTCAAGTATCCAGTCATCCTTGACCTACTTGACTCTTCTTCAATCAGCCTTGCATTGTCAAACATCGAAACCCAAACCAAGACTCAAGCTTGGTCAATCAGGTCAACCTTGACCTGAGGGATGTTGCACCAACAATCTCCCCCTTTTTGATGTTTGACAATACCAACACTATCACTTACAATACCACATGTAAGTTAGGCTAATCCCATAGCCTAAACCTGCTTCATGCCACTGGGCAATGAATACATAAGTTAAGCCCTTCATTCTCCCCTTAAGAGGGCAAACTCCCTCTAGGTAATGAAATCCTAACTTACTCCCTTTCATTCTCCCTCTATTGGCACACATCAAACCATGCCCCATTTTTGGGCACACATCAACAAATTCACTTGTTGAAAACTCTCCCCCTGAAGAGTTGCTCATCATTGTTCACAACTTCACTCGTTGTGATCAACACGATAATGAAGGTCCCATACCCTTCATTATCCTTAACCCTACATTCTCCTCCAATGTAGGCAAATGCCCATCCTTGAGCATTATCCACTTGAAACCACTTGAACAATGAGGATATCCACTCCCCATTAATGTTCAAACGCTCAACCTTGAGCATGTTCTTAACGGAAGGTTAACCACCTTCCAAGGTTCATGAAAAATAATTTTCATGTCTTTAAAGAGTCTCTCCCCCTAAAGACATGGTGATAACTTCTGTCATTGTACCAACAATGACTTGGAATCCCTAAACCTTTAGGAAACCCAAATTTCGAAGTTGTGAGGTTCAAATATTCAAAATTTGAAACAAACCTCAACCTAAACTTCAACATAGTCTTCCTTAACCAATCCATCCTTGTTTTCCACACGAAAACACCCTTTTTATGTATACAAATGTATTTTCAGGGGTTTGGAATGGTTGCCTAGACTAAAATAGGTTCAAAGATGCTGAAATCAGACCTTCCCAGCCAAAATCAGCATCTTCGATCGATTGGAGTTGGGTTCCAATCGATTGAACCTTACTGAATCGATCCACTGATCAATTCAGTCTTCTTGGATCGATCGGCTGATCGATCCAGCGAGCTTCTGCTCGCGAGAAATGCCTTCTCAATCGATCGGCTGATCGATTGAGGCACTCCAATCGATCCACGGATCGATTGAAGGCCTGAAATTGCTGAAATTCAATTTCAGCCAATTTCAGAAACCCCTAGAAAATTCTACAAAATTCCAAAAATCGTAAAAATTTGTGTAGACATTATTTAGGGTATAATTTATCATGGAAAAATAGTTTTCTATGAAAATACATCATATTTTCAAAGATTTACACAAAGTTGAGAACTTGCAAAAACTTTAGTGTTTTCTTTAAGTTTGTGTCTAACTATTCAATGGTGATTACTATCAAAAGATAGCCTTCACAAATGTTTTTCAAAATTATTTTAAAAACATATTCAAAACCAATATCCCACCATATTCCTTGGGCTTAATGCACATTACTTGTACATTAGCTTTCCCAATGATGGGAAAACACATAACTATATGTTTTGATAAACTTAAAACTCAAAAGAATGCACTAAATCAACATCTTGAGTTTTGTTCATCATCCTAACATCTCACTTGTATCTAATGTGCACTAAAACACATACAAGTCATCTTATTGGTCTTTGTGAGATATAAAGTTTGGTTTTGCCCTAATCTAGGGATCATGCATATCTATCTAGGCATTTTATGGATATTGAACATCCACTTAGGATGTTACTTGTTAATACCACTTGTTGACAACACTTGTTGAAAACACTTGTTGATAAATGTCATTTGTCCTTGCTTTTAAGGAATTAAACATAATGCATGATAATGTTATGGCATACATCAAAATGAAATAGCTTTCAAAAGAAAATTCCTATAACTACATGATGTATGCATGTCATGACATGGTATTTTTGTGTTTTCACAATAAGGCATGAGTGCAACAATAATCATGATGTCATGACATATAATGGGCAAACAATCATGGCACGGTTTAGCATAAATAACATATACCTAGATTATCTATCTAAGTATTCTTAACCTTAGTTAATCCTAAAACTTAAACCCTAGATTGCCCAAAAGTGCTTCAAGAAAATGCCAAAACCTATATTGGCATTTCTAATTCTCTTGATTAATTTTTGTCAATTGAAATTAAGTGTATTCCTCAAATATTGGCAAATTTCATTTTTCCACAAGGGTAGCACTTAAATCAAGGCCCGGATTACCTTAAATGTCTAAGAGAATACCAAAATCCCAACTTGGTATTTCTCTAGGTTTTCCAATTTATGCCATTTTAAGATAAAATCAATTTTTCCACCATTAGGCACATTTTACTCTTTCAAGGAGTAAATAATAATTCCATTTCATTTTCAAAGGTTAACAAAAACCTTGAAAATGCTCCTTGAGTGTCAATTTCCTCAAAGTTGGGTTAACTACCCTTCTAATCGGAGTTGACACTCTCTAACCCATCTATGGGGTAGAGAAGATGCTCCTAGGAACCCAACACCTATTGGTGCTCCTTGGATGCTCTAGGTACTCACTAGGGATAACTTCCCTAGATACCTTCCTAGTGACCTTGTTGGGCTTCTTAGGAGCCTTGGTCACATTTTCTAGGTCAACTCTAGGGATAGCCTCCCTTGTGACCTTGTTGGTGACTTTCTTAGACTTCTTAGAAGTCTTAGTCACTTTGGTTGTAAAGATACTTCTAGGGATATCTTTCCTTGTATCCTTGACTTGACCTCTAGACTTAGGGCTTGTTCCATAACTATATGGAACTCTGTGATAACTAGGCACATCCCTTTTAGCTTTGGGTTTGTATCCCAAACCTCTATGGCCATTGGATGACTTTTGTACCCCTAAACCTAGGTTATGCTCATTTTGCCCTAATAGGATATTTTCCAATCTTTTTAGGGTCTTTTCTAATTTATCAAGTCTTGACCTCAAGACTTGATTTTCCCTCACTAAGTCCTTAGTATTTGATTTTTCATTTGATCCCTGAGCATTTTTATTCTTGGGCTTGTATCTATTTTCCTTAGTGTTCTTGCCCAAATGTCTATCTACCTTCCTAAACTTAGGTTGGGCAGTCTTGGCATGTAGGGCCACATGTTTTTCCTTAATTCCCTCATGCTTTCTATTCTTATGGTAAATTGCATTAAAATGATAAAAATTAGAACTATCATGCTTTTTACCATAACGTAAAGGGGTAGGCTCAATAAATGTTACTTTCTTCTTTACCTTGGAGGCTCCCCCTTGACTAATGCCTCGTTGAGCCTTGACCATCTTCTTCCCCTTGGGGCATTGACTTCAGTAATGCCCTTTTTGTTGACACAAGAAGCACACAATGTGCTCCTTGCTCTTCTTTGTCTCGGGGGTAGTCTCCTTGGGCTTCTCTTTGCCCTTTTGTGTCACTTGACCCTTCTTCTTGGCCAAGTTGGGACACTTGCTCTTGTAGTGCCCACTTTCCCTACACTCAAAACATATTATATGATTTTTATTTTTAATTGAAACATTTATACCTTCTTGTGTAGGGATGACACTTGCTCCTCCATTTGATATTTCTTGAATTTTGGAGGTGGCACCATCTTCTTCTTCTTCACTTGACCCGGATGTGGAGGCCTCTTCTTGCTCCGGGTTCATTGATCTACACTCCCCCTCAATCCCAGAGGTGGAGGCTTCATCATCTTGTACATGGAACAAGGAGTATGCTCCCTCCTTGTTCTCTTCATTGCACTCCCTTGAAGATGAAGCTTCTTCTTGGACTTCTTCTTCGGAGGTTGAGCATCTCTCAACCTCGGAGTCCTCCTCTTGGTCTTGCTCCAAAGAGTCACCCTCTCTGGATTCTTCTTGCTCTTGTACAGTGGAGGGGACCTCTTCATGAAGCTTGGCCAATTTACTCCATAATTCCTTTGCATCTTCAAATTCTCCAATTTTGCAAAGGATGGTGCTTGGCAATAAATTGACCAAAAGCTTGGTCACTTTGTCATTGGCCTCGCACCTTTGGACTTGCTCTTGGCTCCATTTGCTTTTCTTAAGAATTTTTCCCTTGGAGTTTGTTGGAGCCTCAAAACCTTCCATGAGAGCAAACCATTGCTCTATCTCCACCATCAAGAAATTCTCAATCATTGATCTCCAAAGATCGAAGCTAGTAGATGTGTACGGTGGAACCACCCTTGTGTCAAATCCAAGTCCATCTTGGAATTGCATCTTGAAGTTGAGCTTCTTGAATTCTTTGACTTTGATGAATTTGCTCCAACTTCTTCACCCTCTAGCTTTGCTTGTTTTGTTTGCCCCTTCCGGCGATGATTCCGGTGAAGAGCAACCTCGCTCTGATACCACTTGTTGGGACCGAAAAGTAGCTAGAAGGGGGGGGTGAATAGCTCGTCGCGTGCTCGTGTGCTTGGCGTTGCTTGTTTCTTCATATATGTGCAGTGGAAATACAAGAAACAAATGCATACAACGCTAACAAGGTAGATTTACTTGGTATCCACCTCCAAAGAGGTGACTAGTCCAAGGATCCACACACTCACACACCCTCCACTATATAAACACTCCTTTTCGGTAACTACCGAAGGAGGAGAAGCCCTACAAGACTCTCAATACAAGAAGAACGAAAGGGTAGTAAAGAATAAGCAAAAACTTACAAGAAATGCAGTAAAAACCCTAACCCTAGATTTTTTTCTTCTTGCAATAGAGCCGCCTCTTGACTTGGAAGAAACTCCAAGATCCTTCAAGAACTGGCGTGGAGAGCTCTGTGGAGTTGCTGGTGAAAATCTGAGATGAATCGGTAAGGTCTACTGCAGCCATCGCACGTCTGCAGCTCAAATACGACGCAACGGTCGGATCCCGATCGATTCGAAAGCTCCCAATCGATCGGGGAGAATTTGGATCGATCCACGGATCGATCCAGAGAGCCTCTGTGCTCTGGGAAAACGCCTGGATCGATCCACGGATCGATCCAGCGCTTATCGCGTGAACCAGCAGCGTCCCAATCGATCGGCTGATCGATTGGGACCTCTGGATCGATCCAGAGGCTCTCTGTTCGCTGGGAAAGGCCTGGATCGATCCACTGATCGATCCAGAGGCTTTCGGTTCGCTGGAGAAAAGCCTGGATCGATCCACTGATCGATCCAGCTCTTGGTTTTTGCCCAAAATCAAGTCCCAAGCCTCTCAAACCAACATTCGGTCAACCTTGACCTGTTGGTACATCATGCCTAGCATCTGGTCACTCCCTTGACCTGCTAGGACTCCCTCACCAAGTGTCCGGTCAATCCCTTTGACCCACTTGGACTTTTCTCCTCTTGCCAAGTATCCTGTCAAATCCTTTGACCTACTTGGACTTTCCTTCATCATGCCAAGTATCCGGTCACTCCCTTGACCTACTTGGACTTTCACCAGATGTCTGGTCAATCTTGACCCATCTGGATTTCCCCATGCCTGGCTTCACTCACCAGGTCTTTCACCTAGCTTCACTCACTAGGATTTTCATCTGGCTTCACTCACCAGGATTTTCTTCTGCCTGGCTTCACTCACCAGGACTTTCACCTAGCTTCACTCACTAGGATTTTCTTCTGCCTGGCTTCACTCACCAGGACTTTCACCTAGCTTCACTCACTAGGATTTTCACCTGGCTTCACTCAACATGATTTTCTTCTGCCTGGCTTCACTCACCAGGACTTTCACCTAGCTTCACTTACTAGGATTTTCCTCACTGCCTAGCTTCACTCACTAGGTCTTTCCTTCTGCCTAACATCCCAGTTAGGACTTCCCAGTCAAGTATCCGGTCATCCTTGACCTACTTGACTCTTCTTCAATCAGCCTTGCATTGTCAAACATCGAAACCCAAACCAAGACTCAAGCTTGGTCAATCATGTCAACCTTGACCTGAGGGATGTTGCACCAACAAGGCATGCTTTTCTAACACGACCTATTTGTTGGAGCAATCTAGGTGCCCTAAGTTTTGATGTTTGGGCAAAGGTTTAAGTTAGGTTTATTGTTGTATTTGATATGCATTGTGAGTGTGCAGGATACAGGTACAACAAGGAAAGTCCAAGGGTGAGTCTTGGCGGTGTAAGTTCAAGCATGTAGTCTTGGCAACGTAAGTCCAAGTGTGATCTTGGCAAAGGAGGAAAGTCCAAGGATGAGTCTTGGCGGTGTAAGTCCAAGCATGTAGTCTTGGCAACGTAAGTCCAAGTGTGACTTGACAATGGATGAGGTCCCGGAGGCGCGATCTCTTGGCAAAGGAAGACCCGACAACAATGACAAGGCCGATGGAAGCTCCAGAAGGCAAGACGTGAAGGATGGGGAGGCATCCGAGGGACGCAAGGCTGATGGAGGAGGCTAGAAGGCTAGGTCTAGGTTGGTCGGGCGAGAACGAGTGTTGAGTGAATGTACTCGAGGTAAAATCCTAGAATTAGGGTTTATTATAGCGTTACTGTAGCAGTACTGTAGCGTTACTGTAGCAGTCGACTGGTGCACTGTAGATTGCCGTTGAGAGAGTCGTTGGGCTGACACCAGTCGACTGGTGCAAGGACCAGTCGACTGGTAACGGGCAAATCTGCTTACTGATTTGTTCCAAGCTCTATAAGAAAGAGCTTGGGATGGTCAGCCAAGGTGACGAAATTAGACTTGGTTAAAGCCTAATTAGTAGTCACCAAAGTGCTCAAGGATCTCTTGTGTCCAAGTGTTCTTGGTTGAAGTTGTGGTGAGGTTTCTCCACCCATAAGGAGCGGTTTGAGCTAGCCGGAGTTTCCGGGGACTAATCCACCGACGGATTGAGGGATCGTCCACCTTACAGACAGCCGTGGAGTAGGAGCATCATCTCCGAACCACGTTACATCGATGTGCATTGGTTTGCTTGTTCTTTTCTTTATCTTTAGCTTTCGTATTCATAATTTGTATTGTATTATTCCGCTTGCGCACTAACGAATACGTAGGAAGCCATCGATTTGGGTGAGACGCTATTCACCCCCCCTCTAGCGGACGTCAAGGTCCTAACAAGTGGTATTAGAGCGAGGTCGTTCTTCTACGGACTAACCGCCAAGAGAGCAAGAAGCTAGAGGAAGAAGAAGATGGAGTCCGAAGGACCGCTCGGATGGGATATCCGAATTCCACCTCCGTATGACAAAGAAGACTTCAATTATTGGAGGAAGCGGTTGGAGACATGGTTCCAAATGGATTGGAATCAATGGGTTGTCTTGAGTGACCCATTTGAAGCTCCTACGGACAAGAAGGGTAAACGCCTCCGACCTCGGCATTGGACCGAAGAGCAACGAGAGCAATCGGAGGCGGACAAGGAGGTAACGAGAATTTTGCATAATTTACTACCTTCTAATATCATTGTGAGTGTAGGTGAATGCACAAGTGCATGTGATCTTTGGAAAAAGATCATTGCCTATCATGAAGATCCGTCACAATTCCAAGGAGTAGAGGAGTCCAAGGAGAAGGGTTCATTGGTCCAAGAAGAGAATGACCAATCTGATGTTGACATAAGGTCAACATCCGAGGAGGAGAAGGAAGATGAGGAGGTATCATCCACATCCTCAAGGGAGGAAGAAGTGGAATCATCGACATCTTCAAGTGAAGAGGAAGAAGAGCAATCCAAGGAAGAGGAGATCTTGGAAGCTCAACCCTCCACCTCAACTACCAAGAAGAGCACAAAGGACCACATCAAATGCTTTGAGTGTGGTAAGATGGGGCACTACAAGAGTAGGTGTCCTTCACTCAAGAAGGTAAAGGAGGTAAACCCTAAACTCACTAAAGTTAATTTAGAAACTAATGTGAGTTGTAGTTGTAGGAAGAAGAAGAAGGAGGAGAAGAAGCACATTAGGTGCTTTACATGTGGTGAGTGGGGTCACTACCACACAAAGTGCCCAAGGAGAGGAGAGCTCAAGAAATTGGTGCACTTGAAGAAGTGGGAGAAGAAGAGAGCTTCAAGGGTAAGGGAGGTAAACCCTAACTTGAATGCTAGTTCAAATTTAAATCGTTATAATGCTATTTATCATGAAAATAGAATGCATGATAAATCTAAGGATAAATATATCCCTCCTCATGCTATATTTATCACACCTAAGGCTAGGAAGATAAATAATAATTTAGGCAATAACTCTAAGGATTATAGATATATGCCTAGATATAGAAATACTCATAGGGATCAAGAAAAATCCAAGTCTATGGATTCAATGACGGAAAACCAAGTCTTGAGGTCAAGACTTGATAATTTAGAAAGAACCCTAGCAAGAATGGAAAATATTCTTAGGGGTCAAAATGAGCATAACCTAGGAAAAGCTAGACAAGAGCCATCCAATGACTATATAGGTTTGGGATACAAACCTAAAGCCAAGAAGGATGTGACTTCCTTTTATAGGGTTCCATATAGTTATGGGACCAACCCTAGGTTTAGTGGTCAAGCTAAAACTACAAGGGAAGTTGTCCCTAAGAGTACTTTTGCAAAGACCAATGTGACTAAGACTTCTAAGAAGTCTAATAATGTCACAAAGAAGGTCACAAGGGAGGTCATCCCTAGAGTTGACTTAGAAAAGGTGACTAAGGCTCCAAAAAGGCTAAACAAAGTCACAAATAAGGTTACAAGGGGAGTTAGCCCTAGAAGTGACCTAGTGGAAGTGACCAAGGTTTCTAAGAAGCCTAAAAAGGTCCTTAGGAAGGTATCTATGGAAGTCATCCCTAGTGAATACCTAGAGCATCCAAGGAGCACCAATAGGTTTTGAGTTCCTAGGAGCATATTCTCTACACCCTAGATAGGTTAGAGAGTGTCAACTTCAATTGGAAAGGTAGTTAACCCAACCTTTGTAAAGTTGACACTTGAGAGCATTTTCAAGGTTATTGTTAACCTTTGAAAAAGAAAAAGGTTATTGGGTTACTCTTTGAAAGAGTAATATATATGTCAAAATTTGAGGAGTTACATATAATTTAAATTGACACACTAGAGAGAAGCAAAAGTAATGTCAAATTTGGAATTCGACATTTTCTTATGGAATTAAGGGAAATGCAAACCTTAATCCAAATTGTCACTCTTGGAAAGAGTAACATGTGTCAAATCTTAAGGAATTATGTTTGAATTAAATTGGCACAATGTGGAAAAACATAAGAAATACCAAATTGGGGGTTTGGTATCTTCTTAGGGTAATTAAAGGAAAATCTAGGTCCTAATGTAAGATGTTTACTCTTTGGAAGAGTAAAATGTGTCAAACTTTGAGGTTTTGAACTTAATTTAAATTGACACATTTAGAAAAGGATAAGAAATGCCAAGTTGGAGTTTTGACATTTTCTTAGAAGGTTAAAGGCGAATCTAAGTTTTAATTTGATTTCATTTACTCTTGGAAAGAGTAAAATGTGTCATACTTTGAGGAATTTGTTTAACTTAAAATGGCACAAATTTAGAAAGAAATTAAAGAAATGTCAAGTTGGGGTTTGACATTTTCTTGATAAAATTAGGCAATCTAGGGTTAAATTTTGAGTTAGCTAGGGTTAAGAATACTTAGATAGGTAATCTAGGTAAATTTTATTTATGCTAACTTGCCATGATTGTTTGCCCATCATATGTCATGACATCATATTTAGCATTCACATTTTATTATGAAAAATACAAAAATACCATGTCATGTCATACATACATTATGTAGCTATAACATGCTTTGCTTTTGAAAATTGCTTATTTTGATGTATGTCATTAATCATCATGCAGTATGTCAATTTCCTTGTGATTAAGGACAAAAGACATTTATTATGTATGGAAGTGTTCCAACAAGAGGGATCATATCAAGTGACATCCTAGATGGATGATCATGATTTTTACAATGCCTAGATAGAGATGCATGATCCCTTAGTTTAGGGCAAGACCAAATATACATCTCACAAAGAACTATAAGGTGACTTGTATGTGTTTTAATACACGTTAGATACAAGTGAGATGTTAAGATGGTGAACAAAACTCAAGATGTTGATCTAGTGCATCTTGTTGAGTTTTAGGTTCATCAAAACACATAGTTATGTGTCTTCCAATCATTGGGAAAGCTAATGTACAAGTCATGTGCATTGAGCCCAAAGAACGTGGTTGGATATTGGTTTTGAAAATGATTTCAAAATACTTTTGAAAAACCTTTGTGAAGACTATCTTTTGATAGTAATCATCATTGAAAAGTTAGACACAAATTAGGAGAAAACATTGAAGTTTTCAAGAGTTTTCAAATTTGTGTCAATATTTGAAAATAGAAAGTATTTTCATAGAAAACTATTTTTCTCTGATAAAGTATACCCTAAATAATGTCTACATGAGTTTTCATGATGAAAACAAGTACGAATTGGTTAAGAAAAACTAGAGTGAAGTTTCGGTTGAAATTTAGTTTTATTATTGAACTTTGAACCTCAAAACTTCAAGTTTTGGTTTTCCTAATTATTTAAGAACCCCAAGTCATTGTTGGTGCAATGATAGAAGTTTGACCATATTTTTAGAGGGAGTTACTATTTGAAAACATAAAAATCTTTTCCAAAACCAAAAGGAGGTCAAGTGTTAAGGTAGCACATGACATTGGTAGGAGAGGTGTTACCAAGGACAAGGGAGAGTCATCCAAGGTCAATAAGAAGGAATATGCTAGGGTAGCATATAATTATAGCAAGGATGAGGTGTCCAAGATTAAGGACAAGAAGAAATTAATTAAAGACAAGGTGTCTAAGGTTAAGAATGTGAGTTTAGTAGTCCAAGTGTCACTCGAGGTGCATCGAAGTGGCCTAGCCATAGTGGATGAGTCACCAAGGGAGGTGACTAAGGTTAAGATTCCTAAGGATAGGAAGAGCTTTTGGGACCCATGATATATGGGTTATCAAATGTGCCAAGTGGTTAGGAGACAGACTTAAGTCTCTAACCTAGTGGGTTGGCACAATTGGGATGTGTTTCATGCATGAAAATATGACATTAAGGGTCATATTGCATAAAAATTAGTTTTTGATGTATAGATGTCATATAAACTCATGCTATGGAAGTATTGTGATTTAGTATGGGCAGATACATCAAGAGGAAGCCAAAATTAGGACTTTAGGTCAATGTTCAATTGAACTATTTAGCTAGTTTCGAATTTTGTGTCAATCTTGGGATCTGTGATAAATATATTTATATATATATTTTTCCCAAATAGAAAAGGGTACAATAGACCTCTCCACAAAATTTGGGGATTTTTGGAGGTCTAGGGAATTTCTGGTGCATTTCTGAAGTTGGCCTGAAAAGGCTGATTTTTGCAGAAATAGGGTGTCAGTCGACTGGTGCAGATACCAGTCGACTGGTAACAGTGTTTTTGAGCACAGAATGTCTCTGTAAGCTCATTTTTTCGATACCAGTCGACTGGTGATGATACCAGTCGACTGGTAACAGTAGATTTCGACCACAGAATGCTTCTGTAAGGTTCTGTCGAAGGGGGCAGTCGACTGGTACCTAGTTCAGTCGACTGATACCAGCCTAAAAATGTTTTTTAACATTGTTCTTGACCGTGTCAACTCGTTTAAATGTATGAGATCCATGGGGGATAAATACATGAGTTTAGGGTCAATTTGGATGACATGTTTTCAACAATTGGGATATTGTTGGAGCTCTTTTTGATGTATGGCAAAGGGGGAGAAGTCTAGGTTTAAGTGGGAAACCTATATACCTTTGCAAGAAATCCTAACTCGAGGGAGAGCTTAGGTGAAGGGGGACCGATTGTTTAGGTAAAGGGGGAGAAGTTTACCTTTGCGGGAAATCCTAGCTCAAGGGGGAGCTTAGGTGAAGGGGGAGCCTAGAGATTTAGGTTCCATTATTTATGCATGAGTTGATTTGCATATTTATTTGCATATGTATTGCATTTATGTTTCCCTAACTTAAACAGGTTGCCAAACATCAAAAAGGGGGAGATTGTTGGAGCAATCTAGGTGCCCTAAGTTTTGATGTTTGGGCAAAGGTTTAAGTTAGGTTTATTGTTGTATTTGATATGCATTGTGAGTGTGCAGGATACAGGTACAACAAGGAAAGTCCAAGGGTGAGTCTTGGCGGTGTAAGTTCAAGCATGTAGTCTTGGCAACGTAAGTCCAAGTGTGATCTTGGCAAAGGAGGAAAGTCCAAGGATGAGTCTTGGCGGTGTAAGTCCAAGCATGTAGTCTTGGCAACGTAAGTCCAAGTGTGACTTGACAATGGATGAGGTCCCGGAGGCGCGATCTCTTGGCAAAGGAAGACCCGACAACAATGACAAGGCCGATGGAAGCTCCAGAAGGCAAGACGTGAAGGATGGGGAGGCATCCGAGGGACGCAAGGCTGATGGAGGAGGCTAGAAGGCTAGGTCTAGGTTGGTCGGGCGAGAACGAGTGTTGAGTGAATGTACTCGAGGTAAAATCCTAGAATTAGGGGTTACTGTAGCAGCACTGCAGTGTTACTGTAGCAGTACTGTAGCGTTATTGTAGCAGCACTGTAGCAGTCGACTGGTGCACTGTAGATAGCCGTTGGGCTGACACCAGTCGACTGGTGCAAGGACCAGTCGACTGGTAACGGGCAAATCAGCTTACTGATTTGTTCCAAGCTCTATAAGAAGGAGCTTGGGATGGCCGGTCAAGGTGACGAAATTAGACTTGGTTAAAGCCTAATTAGTAGTCACCAAAGTGCTCAAGGATCTCTTGTGTCCAAGTGTTCTTGGTTGAAGTTGTGGTGAGGTTTCTCCACCCACAAGGAGCGGTTTGAGCTAGCCGGAGTTTCCGGGGACTAATCCACCGACGGATTGAGGGATCGTCCACCTTACGGACAGCCGTGGAGTAGGAGCATCATCTCCGAACCACGTTACATCGACGTGCATTGGTTTGCTTGTTCTTTTCTTTATCTTTAGCTTTCGTATTCGTAATTTGTATTGTATTATTCCGCTTGCGCACTAACGAATACGTAGGAAGCCATCGATTTGGGTGAGACGCTATTCACCCCCCCTAGCGGACGTCAAGGTCCTAACACTATTGAGGTATGTTTAGGGAAGCATGCACGCATCGAGAAGCGTGCCCGCATCTCCCCGGGGTCCTATATAAGGACCCCCAGACTTCGACGGAGGTATGCAATTCTCATCACTGTAGCCACAGTAACGTTGCTTTCTTCTTCTTCTTCGCTGTCTGACTTGAGCGTCGGAGGGTCGTCGTCGGGAAACCCCTCCCGGCTCGGCTTCTTTGCAGGTCCGCCGGAGATCCATATCACCAGTCGAAGATAGCGGATAGCACCACGCCCCAGCCTCCATCGACTCAGCGCTCGGACAGGATCATATATAATTATCCCTTATATTTTTAAAATATAAAAGTTTAAAAAAATTAATATAATTTATCTTAAATTTAGTAATTAAGCTAAATAGAATCTAGCATATTTTTTATTAAATTGAACACGACTCTTTTTCCAACTCAATTGGATGGAAAATATACTAGATTTTCTTTAAATTGTGTTCAATTAGATGAAAAATATACTTGATTGTCTTTAAATGATTCAAAATTGAATTTTGAATTTTCAATTTGATTGAAAATATAGTTGATTCTAGTTTAAAGTGTTGAATTTTAAAAAATTATACTTATTTTTAGAAATTTTTAATTAAAAAATATGAGGGGTAATTAGATAATGTTATTTGTATGAATGAATTGAAATAAATAAAATTTTATATATCAGGAGCAGTAGAAGTAAAATTTTATAGGCATGAAAATTGGATGTAAAATTAAAATTATGATAAAGGATTTTTTCTCTAATTTACTCCTTGTATAAATTATTGTTTTGAAAAAACAATTGATAATACCTAACTGTACTATTTTAAAACTATCAAAATAATAAATAATTGATAATGTCATGTTTTTTTCTTCCGACTTTTTCCATAAAATAGGAAACGAGGTGATAGGTCAGACTCTATCAACATTTTTTATTGATTAAATGCTTAAAAAACTCATCAAATGTTCTTAAAATTAAGAAAATTAACCACTTAAAATATTTAACTGCTACACAATTTCCACGGCGCATTTCCTTTTTCCCTATAAGTAAGGTCGTAAATGAATTAAGTATTCATGAATAAATTTAATGTTCGATTTAGTAAAAATTTATTTATGTTCATTTAATATACATAAAATTAATTAAACAAACAATCTTGAATAACTCGTTAAGTTAAATAAAGAAACTTGAATACATATGTGTTCAGTTCGTTAATGTTCGTGAACAATGTTCACGAACCATATTCATTAATAAACTCTTTTCAATATGCTAAATAAATAATTAAATAAAATAAATAAATTTCTATTATCAAGTTTAATAACCAATCAAATAACTAGAAGTTTCAAACAATCAAACAACTTTGAATTAAGAGTTTGATAACATTTAAACGAACCAAACTTGAACCAAACTCAAGTCAAGCTCGAACCAAACTTGAATTGAGAGCTTGATAACATCTAAACCAACCAAACTCAAGTCAAGTTTCAAACAAGCTCAAGCTCATAAAAAATAAATCAAGTAAAGTTTGAACATTCATTTCCAGTGGCAGATCCAGACAAAAAAGGAAGAGGATGCTCAAAAAAGGGAGTTGGAGCTTGTCTTCCTTCTCGTTACCCCTCGGACTACAATATATTGATGGAATTTTCCGGGAGCAAGGGGGTACTCAAGCACACCCCGCTCCCCCTAGATCCGTCACTACTCATTTCAAAAATTTGATTCATTTTAACGACTCAACTTGATTATCTTCTCAACTAAATTTGAACACCTTAAAATTCCGCTCCACCCTATTTATTTACAACCCTACCTATAAGTTAATTAGAAAAGAAGTATTGTATTTATTATGAATCTCCTGTGACTTTAAAATCGTATTAAATATGCATTAATGTCTTTCACCAAAAGCGGAAGAAAAAAATAAATAAATATCGAATTCCGTTGGACACCTAACTTTCCGAATTAAATGCCTAAAATGCATTATATTTTATTTTTCAAAATGTTTGTTCGTGTTTATTATAATAATTTTATGAAAAAATTAAATATGCGTCATTTCTAATTAAAATTAAATGGGCGGTATGTCCGAAATATAAGATCATTCATCATATAAAAACTAACAACTAATTTTTATAATGATAGAAATTAGCATCTAGTTTCTATAATAGGTAAAAACTAACAATTAATTTATATAATATATATTTGATCATTCGACCACATATATATATATATATATATATATATATATATATATATATATATATATATATATATATATATATATATATATAATTTAGAAGAGAGTTGCTAGCTTCTCTAATAATAGTGAGTTTATATCATTTTAATTTTGCTTATTTGAATGATAATTTAATTAAAATAATATTTTAATAAATAAAATAAATGTTTAAGACTTCATTACACTTATTATATTTTAAATGAATATTATCTGATTACTGTTAGATTTTCGTTGACCAATAAAAGGAAAGTGAATTGCTTGTAATAGAAAGTTGTACCCTTCTTGATCTTCGGGCTTTAGTTAACACAAACTTATAAATTAAAATAAAATAAATGCATAAAAAAATATGAAATTACTGATTTACTTAATTCACAATCGTGGAAGTTGCTAATCTAAAGCAAAATTCTCTTTCTTTGATAAGGTCGGAGGCGAAGAAACCTCGTACAGTGATTTACAGCTAAGACAATACTGAAACGGACTTGGAAATAAAATACAAGTGTTATTATTTAGTTAGAGGGCATCCCTTCTTTTTATAGTGCTCATAACACTTTTTATTATTGGCTAACGTCGCACTAGAGGCGCCTTAATTGAGTACTAAATGCCTCTAGCTTAGCAAAAATGATCTGATCAGTGCTGATCTATCCAACGGCTCTGGATGCATGGAGATGTCTCAGTTTCATTTGAGGTGCCTCCTGTGAGTAGCAATTACTATAGTTGAGTTTTATGTGAAGGCACCTTAATTCAATCGAGACGCCTTCCCCCCTTTTCAGTTGAAGCGCTCTCAGCAATAGAGGCAATCCAGACCTCCAGTCAACTGAAGCTTCTCGAGTCTTTAAGGCAGAATCCTTTGCTACTGCAAGTGATGCTCCTCCTCCTCGAGCAGATTTTCTTCTTGGTTTCTCGTCCTTCAGATCGTCGTACGCGTCCTTCTCGCTCCATCAGTGTATTCTTCCATAGCTTCTTATCTCTCGGATGCACCGAACCCGTTACTACAAAAAACCAATTATTTAAGGATGAACATTTGCAACAAAATATTTTTGTCGCAAATTTACCACGAATTTAGCAACGAATGGATAAATCGTCGCTAATTAACAACGAAAACAACAACGAACAAATATTATTGGGAACTTGAGAAAACATATGATTTATTCTAGCATTGTTCCCAGGATATGATTGTGAGTTTCATAGTTTCTTCGTCATTGTCCCCAGAAATATTCATGCAATTGATTTATTAATTTTTTTTAAACCTCAGATTTAGAGTTTATGCATTATATTTTGAATGATAACAAATAAATATTATTGGGGACTTGAGAAAACATATCATTTGACATTGGTGTCTCCCATAGAGTTTTTTAGTGACTTGTTAATTATAATTTTTTCGTAGTCCTGGTTTGGTGGGGGAATGTAGTGCATTGAATTTGATGGATTTTGGCAGCATTTATAATCTATACCATAGGTGACTATCAATTCCATTACAGGAGATGAGATTAAGAAACTTTCCACGATTAAACAATTAAATTCTGAAATTTCAGAAACTACAGGTGCTATAAATAATTATGTTTCAAGCCAGTGCAATCAATTTTACTTTCTACTTTTTGGGAATTGCAACATATGATTCTTGAAGGAACGTAGATTTATGATTCACAGGAATTACTTTCTTAAGTTTTGGAACATGGATACCAAATGAAATTACTTTCTGGAGTCTGGAGAAGGCTAGAGAAATAAGTAATACAAGTTCAAAAATTTGATACATTAGAAACATAAAACAGAAAAATGGTTAGGTATTATGGCAGATGCGGATGTGATTAAGAGGCAGAGGAGAGATTTGGAGGAAAGAGGAGGGTATTTTGGACATTTGGGATCAAATTAGGTTTTGGTTTTAAAAGGAGAGCACTGTTCACTTTGGAGAGAGGCCGGTTCGTGTTTTGGAGATGGCTGCTGCCGCCTCCTGCTGAAAGAGGGATCGCCGCCTTCGCCGGAGATCACTAGCGGTACTGCCGACGACGGCTGCCCCGGGGACACCTCTTCCCCTCTCCTTCGCCGCCGCACACCTCCCCTACTCTCCCTCTCTGCTACCTCCTCTCTCCGGCGACTCAGACGCTGTCGGAGAGGGTCGCCTCTGTCTCCAACGGACACCATCTCCGGTGCCCAACACCTTCGGCTTCCAGCGGCCGCCAGCACTTCCCGCCGGCCGTGCGCCTCCTCTAGAGGTTGCCGCCGCCGGCATCTCCCACTGCAGCTACGGCCACAGCCGCTTCCGGCAACCAGCGCCGCCACCTCTGGCAGCCACTGACACAGCCACCTCCGGCGTTCAGCGCCTCCGGTTTTCCAGCGCCTCCAGTTTTCCAGCGCATCCGGCGTCCAGCGCATCCGGCGTCCACCGCCAGCCTGTGCCTCCGGAGTCCAGCGTCGTCACCCTCCGAGCAGCCGCCGTCCGAGGGCTCAGGTATTGTACTATGCCCATAATCCGGCCTGCAAGCCGAGAGTGTGTTCGGCCTTCGTGTCGCTGTTGTATCCTGGCCTTCGTGCCGCTGTTGTATTCCGGCCTGCGAGCCGAGGTTGTAGTCCGACAGTGCTGTTAGAGTGTATACTGAAAGCCTAAGCTTTTGTAAACATTTATTTTGAATAAAGAATCATATTTGGTCAAATTATCTACATTTAGTTGTAGTTGTTCAATTAATTTATATTGTAGATAACATAGTATGTGGTGCCACATACAGAAGATGATGTTATCAATACATTATAAATTATAAACAGTAGCTCACGACCAAAATGGAAAGGAACAAACCATTGGAAGGTCGTAGTGTAATTAGGAATTAGTTTATCTTGACTATATAATTATACTAGTACACTTAGAGTGTATTGAGTAGGACCATTAGAGGTCGTTTCTTTTATACTGACTTTATAAAGGAACAAAGACCTCAGTTATTATGGAAGTGTGTGCTCTTAATCCTAATATAATAACAAGCACATATATTTGATATTTATTTCTTTAATTTATCAATGGGTGAGATTTAGTTCGATAAATCAATAAGCCCGATAAGTTGGGAAATGATATCACTTATAGTGTGTGTTGTTGATTATAGAAGGAAACTGTGTCCTAATAATCTAGGTTGATAATGTCCCCAAGATGAGCTCATAAGGATTGTCATGTTAAACCCTGCAGGTGGACTCAGTCCGACATGATGATAAGGTTGAGTGGTACTATTCTTGGATTAAGATATTAATTAAATGAGTTATCAACAACTCACTTAATTAGTGGACATTCGACATCTTAAACACAGGGAGACTAACACACTCATAATAAGAAGGAGCCCAAAAATGTAATTTGGGATTGGTGCGGTAGTTCAATAATAGTTCTCTAGTGGAATGAATTATTATTGATAAAATTAAGTTGTGTGTTCGGGGCGAACACGGGATGCTTAATTTTATCGGGAGACCAAAACCAATTCCTCCTCTCGGTCCCTATCGTAGCCTCTTATTTATAGAGTACTATACCCACCTATACCCACCTTCGTACCCATGATGTAGGGGCCGGCCAAGCTAGCTTGTGGTTCAAGCTAGGGCCGGCCAAGCCTTGGTTCATGGGTGGGCGGCCCTAGCTTGAACCCAAGCTTAGGTGGCCGACCCCCATTAAATTAAAAAGAATTTTAATTTTAAAATTTTCTTATGTGAAAGATATAATTTATTGGAGAGATTTAAAATTAAAATATCTCTTTTAAAAGGATCTACAAAAGATTAAAGAAAGAGATTAGATCTCTTTCCTTATTTGTAAATTGGAAAGATATTTTATTTTTCTTCTTTATAAATTATTCACATGTAGAAAAAATTAAAATTATAGAAATTTCTTTTTATCAACCATGAAGGGATTTTAAAGGAAAATTTTATTTATTTAAAATTTTTGAAGACAAATAAGGAATTTTAATTGTTGATTGAAATTACTTTGTTTGCTCTTGTTGATGTGACCGGCCAAGACATGGAGTTTTAAGAAATTTTGTTTAATTTTTCTTAATTAATTCATGTCAAAGAAAGTTAAGGAAATTTTATTGTAATTAAATTTCCTTATTTACCAAAGCTAAGGAATATAAAAGAGAGGGTTGGGGTGCCTTCATGAGACATAACCTCTATTATTCTCTCTCTCTCTTTTCCTTGGTGTTGTGGCCGGTCATCTTCTCTCCCTCTCTTCCTCTTTGTGGTGGCCGAAACCCTTCTTTGCTTGGAGCTCTTGTGGTGGCCGGATACTACTTGGAGAAGAAGAAGAAGAAGGAGAGAAAGCTTGCATCCCTTGGAGCTTAGTTGGTGGAAAAAGTTCTTCATCCTTGGATTTTTGGTGCTTGGCTGAAACTTGAAGGAAGAAGAAGAAGGTGCTAGGTGGTCCTCATCTTAGAAGATCGTTGCCCACACTGTTGGGTTTTTCGGGCCGCGAAAACCGCTTTTCGCATCGCGGAAACCCCGAATCACCCAAAGCCGTAGATCCGTGCAAGGAAAAACCGAATGAAATACAAGTACGAGTTTCAAAACTTTAGATCTACTCCTAGATCTATGTGTTGAGAGCTTTTACCTTTGAAGCGTGCCCTCGCAAAATTCCCGCTCGTCCAAACGGTGCCGGATCTCGAGAGTGTCAAAATAGACACTCCTCTAGAAGTATCCACACAAACTAATTAGGTGGAGAGAAACTAAACAAAGGTGTGCTAGCACCCTTGATCAACCACGGCAAGAAGAGGAGAGGGAGAGCTTGAGAGGAAGAAGATGCAATAATCATCACTTAAATGAAAATGAATCCATTTTCATTCAAATTGTGGCCAGCCACATTTCCCAAATGTAACCCCCTCATTAATGCATTAAGTTGTCATCAAAGAGGGAATGTAACCTCCATGAGGTGGCACTCACTAGTAACTCCCATGAGGTGGCAACCATGATGATGTGGAATAACATCATTGGTCCATATCAATGCCAACTCACCAATGAGGTGGCATAAAGTCAAGTCAAACTTGACTTTTAATCTTCCTCTCAAGTCAAGTCAAACTTGACCAAATCTCTTCCATAGTTGATCGAATCCAACCATTTGATTCAAGCCAACTTAATATAATGAATCTAATTCATTTAATTAAATTGATTCAATGAGTCAAAATCTAAATTAGACTCATTGAACACATGAATCAACTTAAGTCAAACTCAAGTTAGCCCAATTAGGATTACTCTTAATCCAATTTGATTCATCAAATGAATCTAATCCTCTTGGTTCATCATATGAACATAATCTCCATCTAATTGTCCTAAGTGTGTGACCCTATAGGTTCTTGTAACGTTGGCAATGCCCTAAACCTATTTAGGAGCATAAGTAATGAGCGGTATCTAGCAACACATCATTACTACCCAAGTTACAAGAAATGTCGAGATCCAACATCACCTTGTGACTACTAATTGTGACTTCTCACAATATATGACAAGTGTCCTTCTATCCTAGACATCTAGATTGATCAATATGAGGCATAGACCGTGTCATCCTCTAATCAATCTAAATCTTGAACTCCAAGTAGACACACTAAATCAAATGAGCTCAATATCCTATATTGACTCATTTGGCATGCACTTCGTGGTCTCACTCTATCAAGAATACCGATGTCACTCCCGTCATATAGGAGGGATAGATCCCATCTACATCACTCACATCCCTCCGCATAATTTGTTACATACCCAGTAATCGCCTTTATAGTCCACCCAATTACGGGTGACGTTTGACGAAACCAAAGTACATAACTCCTTATGTAGGGATCTATGGTGACTTCAGGTCTAAGGACTAGTAGTCATACTAATAGCCACATGAGAAAGTAAATGACACTCATATAACGATCCATGATACTTTCTCATGGCGGGTCATTCAGTATACATTCTCTAATGTATACCCATGTGTCAACTTGATATCTCTATATCCATGACTTGTGAGATCAAGTCATCGAGTTGACCTACATGCTAGTCTTATTGCATTAACATTGTCCCTGAATGTTAATACTCGACTAGGAATGATTAAGAGTAATGTTCCCTATATCATCTCACTATCGGTTCAACTAACCGATTGATATAGGTGAGAACCATCTACTCAAGGACATTATTATACTTAGTTTATTTGGCACCAATACAAGTAAGTATAATAACCAAAATCCAAATGCCTTTATTAATATACAAGAATATGATACAATGAGTTCATACAATCATCAAATGATTGGCTCTAGGGCTCTAACTAACACACACAACGTCCGAGGTTAGAAGAGGAATACGGTAGAAGATCAAGAGGTCTTTCTAAAAGGTATAACTAGTATTTTTCCTTTCCGCATCATACTAGTTATTTTTGAAAATAATACCAAATACAAGAGGCATACGATTTTAGTATTTAGAATTTATTTTCGATGTAGTGTTCTTTGTTTTTCTTTTCCTTGTGATTTGATTGTTCTTTCTGGTTGACCTAAAGTTATTTAAGGAAATTAAATATTAACTTTCGTTAAAAGGCTTTGTCTAGTCGGTGGTGGTTGCTCCCATATCCAAGAAGGCTATGTGCCTCGCCACATCAGAACTGGAAGCCAATTTTGGAAATTAATATTTAATAGAATTAATAACCTAGGTGATTTGGATCGAAAGTGTTAAGTTCCTTAGGAGATCCAAGTCTAAACCTAAAAGAACAAATAGATTAAACTTTGGATCAAACGTGTTAAGTTCCGCAGGCGATCCAAGTTTAATTTAAAAGAACACATGGTAGCTAGGAAAAGGTTCAGACCTTTGTACAAAATTTTTGTACAGTGGAACCATTAGGTTTACCGAGTAGCAACCAACAAGTGCTTCATCCTATGGATCCATATCGCGTTCGGCTCCGAGCCACTGGAGCTAGCTACTCACCAGGCGGGCATTCACCTACTATTCAGGGTCACAACAGTCAGTATCCCGATCAGCTTATCCATCCATCTGAGGATGTCCCCCGGGGCCAGGGTACGTTCTCGTACTCGTTACTTATTTCATTGTGCATTTATTCGATTGCTTATGTATTCGTGGGATCTGCCTCGAGCACCGATGTACCAGAGACCGGGGCAACCTGGTCGTTGGCTGCAGGTACGGTTGACTGGAGGATTTCTGACGACTCGGTCAACACAGGAGACAGCTCTTCAGCCGGGTCATGGGGATGCGTTAACCTTCCAGACACGTTGTTCCGGCAGGTCCGTCTTCTCAGCTTCCCGACAAGATTAAATTGGCGCCGTCTGTGGGAACGCACCTGGTCTGGAACGTGAAGATGGACGACCCGAAAAGTTCCGCCATCCTCATGGCCTTGAGAAGTTTCAACGAGTATATCGTATTCTCCTCACTCCACGGGTATTCGGGAGTTGAGTAATTAAGTCAGATTTGTTGAACCCCGTGGTAGTTTTGATGTGATCAACCAAGTTGGTTAGGTCCTACGTTTTGTCTGATCCCTGTGTCTGAGTGTGCAGGAACTTAGGAGCACAGGAAGTCGAGCGGAAGACGCAGCTGGCGAGAAGGACGGCACGGGAAGGGAGCCGACGGGCTCGGTGCGTCCGAAGGACGGGAGAGCTGCGGAAGAGTACACCCGGTGGGCGAGAGCCAATCATTTGATAATTGTATTATGGACTTATTATATCATATTCTTATATATAAATAAAGGTATTTGTTTTGGTTATTATACTTACTTGTATTGGTGCCAAATAAACTAAGTATAATAGCGTCCTTGAGTAGAAGGTTCTCACCTATATCAATCGGTTAGTTGAACCGATAGTGAGATGATATAGGGAACATTACTCTTAATCATTCCTAGTCGAGTATTAACATTCAGGGACAATGTTAATGCAATAAGACTAGCATGTAGGTCAACTCGATGACTTGATCTCACAAGTCATGAATATAGAGATATCAAGTTGACACATGGGTATGCATTGGAGAATGTATACTGAATGACCCGCCATGAGAAAGTATCATGGATCGTTATATGAGTGTCATTTACTTTCTCATGTGGCTATTAGTATGACTACTAGTCCTTAGACCTGAAGTCACCATGGATCCCTACATAAGGAGTTATGTACTTTGGTTTCGTCAAACGTCACCCGTAACTGGGCGGACTATAAAGGCGATTACTGCGTATCTAACGAATTATGCAGAGGGATGTGAGTGATGTAGATGAGATCTATCCCTCCTATTCTTGATAGAGTGAGACCACGAAGTGCATGGCCATGCCTAAATGAGTCAATATGAGATATTGAGCTCATTTGATTTAGTGAGTCTACTTGGAGTTCAAGATTTAGATTGGTCAGAGGATGACATGGTCTATGCCTCACATTGATCAATCTAGATGTCTAGGATAGAAGGACACTTGTCATATATTGTGATGAGTCATAATTAGTAGTCACAAGGTGATGTTGGATCTCAACATTCTTGTAACTTGGGTAGTAATGATGTGTTGCTAGATACCGCTCATTACTTATGCTCATAAATGGGTTTAGGGGCATTGCCAACGTTACAAGAACCTATAGGGTCACACACTAAGGACAATTAGATGGAGATTAGGTTCATATGATGAACCTAGAGGATTAGATTCATTTGATGAATCAAATTGGATTAAGAGTAATCCTAATTGGGCTAATTGAGTTGGACTCAAGTTGATTCATGTGTTCAATGAGTCTAATTTAGATTATGATTTATTGAATCAATTTAATTAAATGAATTAGATTCATTATATTAAATTGGCTTGAATTAAATGGTTGGATTAGATCGACCATGAGAGAGATTAAGTCAAGTTTGACTTGACTTTATGCCACATTATTGGTGAGTTGGCATTGATTGGGCCAATGATGATGCTCCACATCATCATGGTTGCTTAAGTAGGATGCCACCTCATGGGAGTTACCAAGAGTTGTGACTCTTGGCATTCCATGGAGGTTACAACACCTCTTAATGTGGCCGGCCACATCAATTGTATGGTGAGTTTCATTTTTGTGTGTAATTCTCATTCATTCCATCATCTTCTTCCTCCTAGTGCTCTCTCTTCTTGCTCTTCCTCTCCTCATCTTGCCGAACCCTACTAAGGTGCTAGCACACTTTAGTTTGGTGATCTCCTTCTTGTGTTCGTGTGGATACTTCTAGAGGGTTGTCTACTTTGACAATCTTGAGATCCGGCAAACCGTTGGACTAACGGGATAGCGAAGGGCATCGCATCGAGGGTAACGCTCTTTTCTAGTGTAGATCTAGACTTTAAAAACTCGTACTCGTATTTTGTTTTATTTTCTTTCGCACGGATCCGGTGGCGGGGGGTTTCGGGGTTTCCTCAACGCGAAAAAGCGGTTTTCGCGGCCCGAAAAATCCAACAGTGGTATCAGAGCCACGTGCGAAGACTTGTATGAGTTTAATTTGATTTTTTTATGAAAAATATAGCTTCTGTGATTTTCTGTAAATTTAAGTTTTTATAGTTTTTATGAGTAATTCTTCTCGTAGAAGCGAAGCACAAGTGTTTCGACACTTGTAGGCTTCGATTACCGAGAAGTTTTTTCCGAAACGGCAAGGTTTCGCCCCAAAACTTTTTGGGACAGCGGACTAAGGCACTGTAGGATCGCTTAGGGACACTCGCAATGGTTAGATCGCGGGTAGGGGTGCTGCCCCTGGCCTCGCAAGGGGATTCGTTCCGCGATTGTGCCCGAAAATCGCTAAACGGGACCGCCGTGAATTTTTATTCGTAAAAATTGTAAAAATTGGTATTAAAATTGCAGAAAATTATAGAAAATACATAATTTAGAATTATGTATAATTTGTGATAGTCATGGCCCAAAAAGACCCAATTGGATTGGTATATTTTGTGTTGTAATTCATAATACGGCCTGCGTGCCGTCATGTGATTGTGTGTGCTGTATTTTTGATATGCGACCTGCGCGTCGTGCCTTTCTCTATTTATTCTTGTTGTAAATTAGTTTAGACTCGAATGTAACTCGAGTTTCAAAAAATTTTAATGTACAAAATTGGAGCGGTGGAAGGTCCACTCGAGACGGAGTTACGAGGAGGGCGCGAGCAACACAAGGTGGTCAAAGGGAGAAGCTTGAGAAGCTGTTGACCTTAGGTTGACCATCCGATCTTCTCATTGGCTTGAGAAGATCGTAGTAGGGCCATGACTAATCACAAATAGTATAATTAATTGTTTGTGTGTGTGTATTTGATGCATACTAGTAAAGTAGTTAATTAGCGCCTTAACGATTCGATTCGATCAATCGCGTATATGATACATCTCGACGATTAGATTAGATCTAAGTCGCACACATGATGCACCTCCTCTACGATTAGATTAGATCTGAATCGAGTATATGATACATATCGTCGATTAGATTAGATCTAAATTGCGTCAACTCTAAAATGCCTACCATGCCGTGATACCTATCACTACCTCGATCACATGTGTTGTTGAATCTGCCAAAGCAGAGCAACACATATTATCTTGGTAGAGTACGGAGGGACAATCTTGGTCCCGCCTATCAACGCATGGGTGAGTACAACTCAATTAGATTGAGTAACTAGTTAACTCGGTTGGATCGAGTAAAACTATAGACATATTTCCAACGGTTGGAATATAGGACATAATCACATTTATATTAATTCTTGGGCGTATTAGCCAAATCTAACTCAAGTTTTAATATAACTGCGGATAATGATCTTATAAACAAGAGTTGCATAGAGATGTAATTGGTAAATTGTTATCTACCGATCATACTAAGTCTTGGGCGATTTAGCCAAAGCTAACTCAAGACGTAGTATGATGTGGATCTTGTCCCACATGAATTATAGAATTCAGTGGGAGCATAATTTAGTTAAAGGCCTAATTAAATGATTTAAAAGAATATGATATTTATTTTCTGCATTTTTTTCTGTAGATAACCATGGCGTCGAATACGAATTCTTTCTCCCCTCGTTCTGTCCTTAAGAAGGACAAGCTTAACGGAGCTAATTTCCTGGACTGGTACGGGAATCTGAGAATTATTCTCACATAGGAACGTAAACTGTACGTTCTGGAGCATCCCATTCCGGAGGCACCTCCTGCCACTGCCACGCGAGCTGACCGAGATGCTTACAAGAAGCATCAAGATGACGCATTAGATGTGTCATGTCTCATGCTCGCAACCATGAACTCTGAGCTTCAGAAGCAACACGAGTTGATGGGTGCTTATGATATGGTTGAACATCTTCGTCAACTGTATCAAGGACAAGCAGGGCACTGGAAGAGGAACTGCACAGGATACCTGGAAGATCTTAAGAAGAAGAGAAATAAGATTTCTACTTCAGGTATAAATGTTATAGAAGTCAACCTCTCTATTTCTTCATCGTTGGTATTAGATACCGGATGTGCTTCTCACATTTGTACTAATGTACAAGTGCTGAGAAATAGCAGAGCATTGACGAAGGGCGAGATAGACCTACGAGTAGGCAATGGAGCACGGGTTGCTGCTGTTGTTGTAGGAACTTACTATCTATCTCTACCCTCTGGGCTTGTACTAGAATTAGATGAATGTTGTTATGTGCCTGCCTTGACTAAGAACATTATATCAGTTTCTTGTTTAGACAAGAAAGGGTTTTCATTTATTATAAAGAACAAATGTTGTTCAGTTTATTTAAATGAAATGTTCTATTGCAGTGCACCTCTGATGAACGGACTCTATATTCTAGACTTTGAGAGCCCTATCTATAACATAAGTACCAAGAGGTTCAAGTCAAATGACATGAACCAAACCTATCTCTGGCACTGTCACTTAGGTCATATAAATGACAAGCGCTTATCCCAGCTCCATAAGGATGGTTTGCTGGACTCATTTGATTTTGAATCTTATGAGACGTGCGAGTCATGCCTACTAGGCAAGATGACCAAGACTCCCTTTAGTGGGCACAGCGAAAGAGCGACTGATTTGTTAGGACTCATACATAGTGATGTATGTGGCCCTTTCAATGTCGCTGCTAGAGGCGGTTATAGGTACTTCATCACATTTACTGATGACTTCAGTAGATACGGTTATGTGTACTTGATGACACATAAGTCAGAATCCTTTGAAAAGTTCAAAGAATTCAAGAATGAAGTACAAAACCAGCTTGGCAAGAGTATTAAGATACTTCGATCAGATCGAGGTGGAGAATACCTTAGCCATGAGTTTCGTGACTACCTAACTGAGTGTGAGATTCTATCCCAACTCACTCCTCCTGGAACACCAAAGTGGAATGGTGTATCCGAAAGAAGGAATCGTACTCTATTAGATATGGTACGATTTATGATGAGTCACACATATCTTCGGACATTCCTTTGGGGTTATGCTCTAGACACGGCAGCTATACTCAACCGAGTTCCATCCAAGGCCGTGATAAAGACACCATATAGGATATGGACTGTGAGAGATGCCCAGGTGTCTTTCATGAGGATTTGAGGTTGTGAGGCTTATGTTCGACGTCAAGTCTCAGACAAGTTAGGACCCAAATCCGACAAGTGCTACTTTATTGGATATCCCAAGGAAACTAAGGGATATTACTTCTACATTCCTAGTCAGCACAAGCTAGTTGTGGCAAAGACTGGGGTCTTTCTAGAAAGAGACTTTGTTTCTAGAAAGACTAGTGGGAGTACGTTCGGTCTTGAAGAAGTTCAAGATGTGGAACATAGCACTGAAGCCTCGACGGAAGTTGAACTGGAACCACAAAGTGTTGTGGATGATGTTGTTCCACAAGGAGTTGAGGAACAACAACCAGTTCAAGTAGACATACCTCTTCGCAGGTCTGATAGGGTACGTCGTCAGCCTGAGAGATACTCATTTCTCTTGTCTGACCATGATGACGTTGTGCTCATAGATGATGAGCCTACCACCTATCAGGAAGCTGTGATGAGACCAGATTCCAAGAAATGGCTTGAGGCCATGAGATCCGAGATGGAATCCATGTACACCAACCAAGTATGGACTTTGGTTGATCCACCTGAAGGGGTAAAACCCATTGGGTGTAAGTGGGTCTTTAAGAGAAAGACTGACATGGATGGACTTATCTATAAGAGTCGCTTGGTAGCTAAAGGTTTCAAGCAGATTCATGGTATTGACTATGATGAAACTTTTTCTCCAGTAGCGATGTTTAAGTCCATTCGGATCATGCTTGCTATTGCAGCTTACCATGATTATGAGATATGACAGATGGATGTCAAAACCGTATTTCTGAATGGAAACCTACTCAAGGATGTGTACATGACACAACCTGAGGGTTTTGTAGATCCACAGCATACTAGCAGAGTATGCATACTAGCATATATGGACTAAAGCAAGCTTCTCGGAGCTGGAATCTTCGATTCGATGATGCAATCAAACAGTTTGGTTTCATCAAGAATGAAGATGAGCCTTGTGTCTACAAGAAGGTTGTAGGGGATATAGTTGTCTTCCTCATATTGTATGTGGATGATATACTACTCATTGGGAAGGACATCCCTTTGCTTCAGTCTGTCAAGACCTGGCTAGGGAGTTGCTTCTCAATGAAGGACTTAGGTAAGACATCCCGCATTCTAGGGATACAGATCTATAGAGATAGATCTAAGAGATTGCTTGGCCTAAGTTAGAATACATACATTGACAAGGTACTCCTTCGATTTGCCATGCAGAACTCCAAGAAGGGATTTCTGCCGATGTCACATGGCGTGAGTCTTTCGAAGACTCAATGTCCCTCTTCTAGAGAGGAGAGAGACCGCATGGATTAGATCCCTTATGCCTCAGTCATAGTATCTATCATGTACGCCATGCTATGTACTCGTCCTGATGTCTCGTATGCTTTGAGCATAACGAGCAGATACCAGTCAGATCCAGGTGAAAGTCACTGGATAGCGGTCAAGAATATTCTTAAGTACTTAAGAAGGACTAAAGAATATTTCTTGATATATGGAGGCAATGATGAGCTAGCTGTAAAGGGTTACAGTGATGCCAGTTTCAAGACCGATCAGGATGATTATCGATCGCAGTCAGGGTTCGTATTTTGCATAAATGGTGGTGCTGTGAGCTGGAAGAGTTCGAAACAGGACACAGTAGCTCATTCTACGACAGAGGCCGAGTACATTGCTGCATCAGAGGCAGCAAAGGAGGCAGTTTGGATCCGCAAGTTCATCACTGAACTTGGGGTGGTTCCCAGTATCGCTGACCCTATTGAGCTCTTTTGTGACAACGATGGAGCTATAGCACAGGCGAAGGAACCTCGCTCACACCAGCGGACCAAACACATACTACGGCGCTTCCATCTCATTCGAGAGATTATCGAGAGAGGAGATGTGAAGATATGCAGAGTACCTACAGAGGCTAACATCGCAGATCCCTTGACCAAGGTTTTGGCACAGAGGAAGCATGATGGTTACACTAGGTCATTGGGGCTTAGAGCCTACACTGATTGGCACTAGTGCTAGTGGGAAATTGTTAGTTAGAGCTCTAGAGCCAATCATTTGATGATTGTATTATGGACTTATTGTATCATATTCTTATATATAAATAAAGGTATTTGTTTTGGTTATTATACTTAGTTGTATTGGTGCCAAATAAACTAAGTATAATAGCATCCTTGAGTAGAAGGTTCTCACCTATATCAATCGGTTAGTTGAACCGATAGTGAGATGATATAAGGAACACTTCTCTTAATCATTCCTAGTCGAGTATTAACATTTAGAGACAATGTTAATGCAATAAGACTAGCATGTAGGTCAACTCGATGACTTGATCTCACAAGTCATGGATATAGAGATATCAAGTTGACACATGGGTATGCATTGGAAAATGTATACTGAATGACCCGCCATGAGAAAGTACCATGGATCGTTATATGAGTGTCATACTTTCTCATGTGGCTATTAGTATGACTACTAGTCCTTGGACCTGAAGTCACCATGGATCTCTACATAAGGAGTTATGTACTTTGGTTTCGTCAAACGTCACCCGTAACTGGGCGGACTATAAAGGCGATTACTGCGTATCTAACGAATTATGCAGAGGGATGTGAGTGATGTAGTTGGGATCTATCCCTCCTATATGACGGGAGCGACATCGATATTCTTGATAGAGTGAGACCACGAAGTGCATGACCATGCCCAAATGAGTCAATATGAGATATTGAGATCATTTGATTTAGTGAGTCTACTTGGAGTTTAAGATTTAGATTGGTTAGAGGATGACACGGTCTATGCCTCACATTGATCAATCTAGATGTCTAGGATAGAAGGACACTTGTCATATATTGTGATGAGTCACAATTAGTAGTCACAAGGTGATGTTGGATCTCAACATTCTTGTAACTTGGGTAGTAACGATGTGTTGCTAGATACCGCTCATTACTTATGCTCCTAAATGGGTTTAGGGGCATTGCCAACGTTACAAGAACCTATAGGGTCACACACTAAGGACAATTAGATGGAGATTAGGTTCATATGATGAACCTAGAGGATTAAATTCATTTGATGAATCAAATTGGATTAAGAGTAATCCTAATTGGGCTAATTGAGTTGGACTCAAGTTGATTCATGTGTTCAATGAGTCTAATTTAGATTATGACTCATTGAATCAATTTAATTAAATGAATTAGATTCATTATATTAAATTGGCTTGAATTAAATGGTTGTATTAGATCAACCATGAGAGAGATTAAGTCAAGTTTGACTTGACTTGAGAGGAAGATGAAGAGTCAAGTTTGACTTGACTTTATGCCACCTTATTGGTGAGTTGGCATTGATTGGGCCAATGATGATGCTCCACATCATCATGGTTGCTTAAGTAGGATGCCACCTCATGGGAGTTACCAAGAGTTGTGACTCTTGGCATTCCATGGAGGTTACAACACCTCTTAATGTGGCCGGCCACATCAATTGTATGGTGAGTTTCATTTTTGTGTGTAATTCTCATTCATTCCATCATCTTCTTCCTCCTAGTGCTCTCTCTTCTTGCTCTTCCTCTCCTCATCTTGCCGAACCCCACTAAGGTGCTAGCACACTTTAGTTTGGTGATCTCCTTCTTGTGTTCGTGTGGATACTTCTAGAGGGTTGTCTGTTGGAGCAATCCCAATGGTCCGTGCGACCATGTGTTTTGGTGTTTGGGCAAAGGGTTTAAGTTAGGTTCACCCTTGTTATTTGATATGTGTACTTGAGTTGTGCAGGACTGCAGGATACACATGTGACTCAGGTTGACGGCTTCGGGTCTGGTGAAGGATGGAGCATCCGAGGGACCGTGGACAAGGCAGCAAGGACAAGGGCCGAGGGAAGCGACTTCGAGGCATACGCGAAGGATGGCATTGGGGATGAGCCGCGGGCTTAAATGCATCCGAGGGACGAAAGCTAAAGGAAGTAGGCTTGAAGGCAAGAGGTCAAGGCTGCAAAGAAGCATCAAGTGAGTCATAAGGGTGAGGGTGCGAGTGCACGAAAGATTGTACTCGGAGTAAAATCCTAATTTTAGGGTTTTACTATAGCGTTACTATAACAGTCGACTGCATGTTTTAGCAGTCGACTGATGTAGTCGACCGCGCAGTCGACTGGGCGCGAACAGAATGGTTTTGTTCATTCGGTCAGTGTGGATCAGTCGACTGCATGTTTTAGCAGTCGACTGCATGTTTTAGCAGTCGACTGGTGCAGTCGACTACAAATTTTAGCAGTCGACTGGTATCGAGCCGTTGGGATGTAACGGTCGAATTTCCACAGAGGGCAGTCGACTGCATGTTTTGGCAATCGACTGGTAGACGGGGTTTTCAACCCGCGGCCTATATAACCAAAGCTTGGGAGCTTGGTTATGACTGACGAAATAGAGGTGGTTAATCTCTATTAGTAGTCTACTTGCGCCCTAGATTGTAAAGAGTCCTTGGTGAGAGTTGTGGTGAGGTTTCTCCACCCACAAGGAACTACGTGAGCTAGCCGGAGGTCTTCCGGGGAGTAATCCACCGACGGATAGGGATCGTCCACCTTACGGACAACCGTGGAGTAGGATCTTTATCTCCGAACCACGTAAATCAGCGTGTGTTGGTTTGCTTGCTCTTTCTTGTTCTTTGTATTTGTATTTAGCTTTCGTATTTGTGTTTGTATTATTTGTATTCCGCTGTGCAACTAACAAATACGTAGAAAGTGATTGATTTGGGGGCGCCGTCTATCCAACCCCCCTTCAAGCCGACTACCGATCCTCCAACAAGTGGTATCAGAGCGAGGACGCTCTCTATTGGACTAACCGCCAAGGAGGCAAAAGCTGACTGACTTGATTGAACCTCCAAAGTTTGAAGGAGTAAGCCTTGGGGGCATCACCTATTGGATGATGAAGATGGAGATCTTCTTCAACACGGATTGGGACACCATGATGGTGGTAAAGGAGCCATTCAAAGTCCCAAAGGACAAGAAAGGAAAGAAGCTCCGAACACGACATTGGACGGAGGAGCAAACCTCACGATCGGAGGCAAACTCAAAGGTAATAGCAATTTTAATTGATTTATTGCCTCCTAATGTGATAAGTGGTGTAGGTAAATATGAGAATGCCCATGAATTGTGGAGTAAAGTAAAGAAATACCATGGGAGGAATTTTTGCCTACACAAGAAGAAGAAGAAAAATCCGAAGAAAGTGATGAAGTGGTCCAAGAGGAGAAGAAGGACCAATCGAATGTGGAGACCAATTCAACATCAAAAGAAGAAGAGGAAGTAAATTTGGTCACATTTGAGGAAAAGGATGAAGAAAGGTCATCCACAAGTGTGGATGAGGAAGATATAGCATCTATATCCTCAAGAATTGAAGAAAATTCCAACGCAAGTGAAGAAGAAGAAGAGGTCTTGGAAGTGGTCAATCTAGCAAGCACCTCCACTGAAGCAAAGTCAAAAGATCACATCATTTGTTTCGGGTGCAATGAGAAGGGACACTACAAGAGTAGATGTCCTATGGGTAAGAAAGAGGTATCTCCTAAACTCAATTCAATCTCTTTAGAATCTAATTTGAGTTGTAGGAAGAAGAAGGAGAAGATTAGATGCTTCACGTGTGAAGAACTTGGACACTACCACACAAGATGCTCAAGGAAGGGAGAGTTCAAGAGGTTGGAGCATCTAAAGAAGTGGGAGAAGAAGAAGAGGAGCTCAAGTCAAGGGGGAGCTTCAAGGGTAAGGGAGGTATACCATAATTTGAAGTGTAATTCAAATTCAAACTCTTATATTCCCATGCATGTTAGGAAAAATAATGTTAATCATTATATGTCCATGCAAAATTTTGGTTTCAAATATCATGATAGGAGTAGGGTAATTGTGGATCAAAACCCTAGGAGATCCATTCATGAAAAATCTAGAAATGGTAGACCTAAGGAGACCCAAGGCATTAATCCCAAGAAGGGGAGACATATGCCTAGAAATGGTAGGTCTAGGAATGTCCAATTTGGACAAATTAACTCTAGGGTTAGGAACCTAGAGAAGGAGAATCAAGCCTTAAGGGGAAAGCTTGATAAGTTAGAACAATTCCTTAAGAGATTCAATGTTGGATCTAAGGAATTAAATATGGTGTTGGGTAGCCAAAGACCCAACCATGATAGATCGGGCTTGGGATACCGATCTAGTTCCTCCAAGGCTAATGAGAGATCATGTGCTAGGGTGACAAATGATCATGGCAAGGGAGAGTCCTCCAAAGCTAAGGGAAAGTCTTATGCTAGGGTTGCATATGACTATAGCAAGGAGAAGCCAATAAATGGAAAGGGAAAGTCATTTAATGGTAAGGAGAAATTAACCAAGAACAAAGTGTCCAAGGTTAAGAAAGTTAGATTTGTAGGCCAAGTGTCACCGGAGGTGCACCGGAATGGCCTAGCCATTGTGGATGAGTCACCTAGGGAGGTGGCTAAGGCTAAGAGCTCTAGGGGGAGCTCAAAGAGTCAATTTGGGACCCATGGCCAATGGATCTCAAGTGGGTTTTACTTGAGAGTCTAGGTTAGGTCATGGAATGTGCCAAGTGGTTTGGAGACGGACTTGAGTCTCAAACCTAGGGAATTGGCACACATGGGTTGTGTTTCATGTTTGAAAATATGACATTGGGGTCATATAGCATGATAATTGGTTGTGGATGTATAGATGTCATATAAACCAATGCTAGGGATGCATTGTGGGTTAGTATGGGCAAATACATCAAGAGGAAGCCAAAACTAGGACTTTAGGTCAAGGTTCAATTGAACTTTTTAGCTAGTTTTGTGTTTTGTGTCAATCTTGGGATTGTTGATAGATATATTTTTATATATATTTTTCCCAAGTAGATATTGATATAATAGACCTCTCCACAAAATTTAGGGTTTTTTGGAGGTTTGTGGAATTTCTGGCGCATTTCCAAAGTTGGCCAGAAAAGGCTGATTTTTTCATGAATAATGTACCAGTCGACTGGTACAGTTACCCGTCGACTGGTAACACTGTTCACGAGCACAGAATGTCTCTGTAAGCTCTTTTTCATGGGGGCAGTCGACTGGTACTTCTTTCAGTCTACTGATACCAGTCTGAAAGTGTTTTCAACACTAGATTTTGACTGGATCGGCTCGTATAGATGTATGAAATTCATGGGGGATTAATACATGAGTTTAGGATCAATTTGAATGACAAGTTGTCAACAATTAGGATATTGTTGGAGAACTTTTTGGATGTTAGGTGATCCGGTGGTAAGAACAGGGACCCCCCTCTCAGGGAAGTCAACGCCACGTGGAAGTCAAAGGGTCAAAACGGCCGACCGGAGAAGGGGAGACCGGTCGGCCGAACGGGGTCACAACGGAATTAAAAACAACCCGACGGGGAGTCGGGTCTCCGACGCTCATGGGGAATGGGGTCGCCGGGCCGATCGGGGAGGCCGCTCGGCCGAAGGCCTAAAGTAGCATTACTGTGAACAATCAGCAGAGCACACGACCGGGAATCTCCCGAGTGGACTAGCACATACGACCGACCGGACGCTCGGCATAGGGTAAGAAGAGACAAAAGGACAAGGGAACAACTTCTAACAACGGATATGCTCAACGACCAGGCTATACACAGGATCTTACGACAGAGGGTTCCACTGTCCCATCAGAGATGTGCTCGGACTGTAGCGATATGGTGTCAGGTAAGCTCTTCTGACAAGCCCATACTGAGGTATGGTGAGAAGACACGTATTTGCCTTGGTACGTGTGTATAAGTTTCTTCCTGGCTCTATATAAGGGTCCTCATTCTTCACCGGAGGTACGTACTCTCGTATATTCGAAGCCACCTCTTTGTTGTCCACTTGCCTGACTTGAGCGTCGGAGGGTCGTCGCCAGGAACCCCATCCCGGCCCGACTTCCTTGCAGGTTCGCCGGAGGTCCGTACGACCGGTTGAAGATCTACGTCAGCAATTCGGAGAGTGCCACGTGCCCAGCGTCTGTTGATTCATTGTTCGGACAAGATCAATTTGGCGCCGTCTGTGGGAACGCTCCTGCATCTGATCGGAAGCAATGGACGAAGCTGGACGACCGCATTCGGTGATGCTCTCCACAGAGGAGCTCGACGCTCTGATCGAGACAAGAGCAGCTAAGCTTGTGGAACAACATAGGCAAAAGTCGCAAGCCGAGCGGATTGAGCAGTAAGCGACATCAGCATCAGGAGGCCGAGCGGAAACACCGCATGCCACGGTTCCATTTCATCGGGCCCTATTCCGCATGCCTCCTGAAGCCGCAGCAGTTAATCGTGATCGAGGATCTTCATCAGATGAAGTACCAATATGAGACAACAGAAAAGGCAAGGCCGCCCGAGCAGACGCCTCCCCCGAGCGGATCAATCGTCAATTCTCAGAGGCCATCCTGCGGGACCCTCTGCCAAAGCACTATGTGCCCCCAGCGATCGGTGAATACAACGGAACCACCGACCCGGACGATCATTTAGGTAAGTTCGACAACACAACTACCCTTCATCAATACACCAATGGAGTGAAGTGTCGGGTTTTCCTTACCACCCTCTCGGGATCGGCTCAACGGTGGTTTCGGAGGTTGCCGGACGGATCCATCACAAGTTTCAAAGACTTCCGCACGGCCTTCTTCCACCACTTTGCAAGCAGTCGGCGTTATCAGAAGACAAGTGTCAGCCTGTTCTCCATCAAGTAAGAGCCCAGAGAGCCGCTCAGAGCTTATATCCAGCGATTCAACCAGGTGGCCATGGACATTCCAACGGCCACCTCAGAGACAATGATGAACGCATTTACGCAAGGCCTCGTGGACGGTGACTTCTTCCGTTCGCTCATTCAGAAGCCGCCTCGAGACTACGATCATATGTTACACCGGGCCAATGAATACATCAACGTGGAGGAAGCTCAGGCGGCCCGAAGAAAAGAGGTTCCAACTGAGCGGCCATCCCCTGCCGAGCGGAAGGCTGTCACTCGCCAGGAGCAGCCCAGAGGACCGCGGGCCGAAGTAGTCCGCTCTCACCATGCGACGTCCCATGTCCAAGAGGTAGTTGCCGAGCGTCCCAAACCAAAGAAAAAGGTATGGACCCCCATGTTCTGCTCATTCCATCGGACCGACACGCATAACACAAGAGATTGCCGAAGCCTTCATCTGATCGCTCATCCCGTTCCCCGGAGTGGACGCCGTCGATCGCCATCATCCGACAGGCGACAGAGACATTATGAGGCCGATCAGATGGTATCCGACCTGCGACAGAGACAAACTCCCTAGCGGCAGAATACTCCGAGGCGTGAGGACAATCCCCGGAGGTCTAGGGAGCAGCCTAGGCCGTCCGCTCGGAAAGAAAAAAATAGAAGTAACACTTCCCGAGGCGAAATCAACATCATTGCTGGCGGGCCGACCGGAGGCGACTCCAACAGAGCAAGGAAGGCGAGCATCAGACAGCTTCAGATCCATGCGGTCGGCTGCAGCCAATAACGGGCGAGCGGTCCCGAAATCAGTTTCGGGCCCAGGGATTTGGAAGGAATCGAAGTGCCACATGACGACGCTCTCCTCATCAAAGCGGTAATAGCTAACTACACTATTCACCGCGTTTTCATCGATATAGGAAGCTCGGTCAATATCATATTCAAAAAGGCCTTCGACCAACTGCAAATTGATCGAGCTGAGCTGCTGCCCATGACAACCCCCCTCTATGGGTTTACGGGTAATGAAGTTCTGCCGGTCGGACAAGTTTGACTGGCTATTTCGTTGGGAGAAGAGCCACTCAGAAGGACGCGGACTGCCAACTTCATCGTGGTCGACTCTCCTTCAGCATACAACGTCATTTTGGGGCGACCGGCGCTCAGCGAGTTCCGAGCGGCCGTCTCTACCTTCCACCAAAAAAATCAAGTTCCCAGTGGAAGATAAAGTGGGAGAAGTACGAGGAGACCAGCTGGCGGCTCGGCGATGCTACGTCGAGATGGTCCGAGCTGAAGCTAATGCCGCCCGGAAGATGCCACGGATCGAGGTGAACTCTATAACCGAAAAACCATCCTCTTTGGTTTATGAAGAAAAAGAGGAAGTGCATATTCACCCGACCCGATCGGAGGCCACCACATTCATTGCGGCCGATCTGGAGGCGAGCCAAAAAGAGGAAGTGATCAAATGCCTCCAGAGAAACTGTGATGTCTTCGTTTGGTCGACGCACGAGCTGCCCAGAATTTCACCAAGTATAGCGCAACACGAGCTCCATGTCCGACCGGACGCTCGGCCAGTGAAGCAAAGGAAGAGGGACTTCAGCGCCGAACAAAATGCCATAATCCGAGCGGAGGTCGAGAAGCTCCTGGAGGCCGGCCACATACGCGAGGTTCAGTTCCCGAGCTGGTTGGCGAATGTGGTACTAGTCTCCAAATCGGGCAACAAGTGGAGAGTTTGCATCGATTTCCGGGATCTCAACAAAGCATGCCCAAAGGATTTTTATCCTTTACCCCGGATCGATCAACTGGTGGACTCCACAGCCGGTTGCGAGTTGATATGCATGCTCGACGCCTATCAGGGCTACCATCAAGTGCCGCTCGCCCGAGAAGATCAAGAGAAGGTTAGCTTCGTTACAACTGACGGCACATACTGCTACAATGTGATGTCGTTCGGACTGAAGAATGCGGGGGCAACCTATCAGAGACTGATGAACAAAGTGTTCAAGGAGCAGATCAGGAGCAATCTGGAAGTGTACGTCGATGATATTCTCATCAAGTCCGTCCGAGCGGCCGATCTCTTTAAAGACATGGAGGAGACTTTCCGAACGCTAAGGAAGTATGGAGTTAAGCTGAACCCTCAGAAGTGTCTGTTCGGAGCAAAAGACGGGCGTTTCCTGGGCTACATAGTGACCGAGTGGGGTATCGAGGCAAATCCCAGCAAGGTGAAAGCACTACAAGATATGCCGCCCCCAAGAAATCTGAGGGAAGTACAACGCTTGACCGGTCGGATAACAGCATTGTCCAGATTCATCTCAAAGACAGCCAATCGGAGCCTCCCGTTTTTCAAAATCTTGCGCAAGGCCACCAAGTTTCATTGGGATGAAGAGTGCGATCGGGCGTTCGAAGAACTGAAGACATATCTGAACTCTTTGCCCGTGCTAGCCAAGTCAGCTGTGGGTGAGCCGCTTTGTATCTATTTATCTTCAACTAAGCAAGCAGTAGGCTCGGCATTAGTGAGGGCGAGCGGAGAAGAACCTGTGTATTTCTTAAGCCATATTTTAAAAGACACTGAATCTCGCTACACTGGGCTCGAGAAGCTGGCCTTTGCTTTGGTCCTCGCCGCTCGGAGACTTCGCCCCTATTTCTTGGCACATACAATCATCGTCCGGACGAATAGCCCATTGGGAAGAGTGCTGTTGAATCCAGAAGCGTCCGGACGGCTCATCAAATGGACAACAAAGTTGAGCGAATTTGACATTCAGTATCAACCCCGCTCGGCGATAAAGGCGCAGTCTTTGGCATATTTTATCACCGAGGTACAAAGACCTGAGCCCGAAGCTATGTGGAAAATATTTGTGGACGGATCGTCCACTCGGCTCGGGAGCGGGATTGATGTGCTATTACTCTCTCCCCAAGAAGAAAGGATGCATTTATCCGTCCGGCTGGATTACAAAGCTACAAACAACGAAGCAGAGTATGAGGCCCTTATAGCCGGCTTACAGGCCGCCCGACATGTTGGGGCCTGTCGGGTGACGCTGCATTCAGATTCTCAGTTGGCCGCTCAGCAGCTCTCTGGCACTTTTGAGATTAACAACGCTCGGCTCAAACTCTACGCTGAAGCCTTCGAAAAGCTCAAAGCCAATTTCAGAGAAGTCATTATCCAGAAGATACCCCGAGCGGAAAACCAGACGGCAGATGAGTTAGCTAAACTCGCAAGTTCAATAACGTCGGTCGTCATCCAGCAGCCAATTGAGCAAGTATCCTTGGTGGCGCACATCGATCAGATGGAGGGCCTCGCAATCCCGAGCGATTGGAGGACAGTCATCGTAGAGTTTCTACGCTCAGGTGCGACACCGTCCGATCGGGAGGCTGCCCAGCTGCTGAGGAGGAGAGTCGGTCGGTTCACACTCATTGGAGACCAACTCTACAAGAAGGCTTTCTCCCGCCCGTTTTTGAAATGTGTGAGCTCGGAAGATGCGGCGTACATCCTCCAAGAAGTGCATCAAGGATCGTGTGGAGGGCATCCGGGCGGACGATCGTTGGCTAAGAAGATCTTGTTGGCCGGATACTTCTGGCCAACCTTGCAAGCAGACGTCGCTCGGACCTTCGCGACGTGCCTTTCCTGCCAGAAGTATCATAACTTCTCCCACCGACCGGCGGAGGAAATGAAAGCAACTACCGTATCCTGTCCATTCGACCAATGGGGAATGGATATTGTGGGTCCATTTCCTATGGCGACCGGTCAGCGGAAGTTTCTACTGGTGGCTGTCGACTATTTTTCCAAATAGGTGGAGGCCGAGCCACTAGCCAAGATCACCGAGCAGATGGTCAAGAAGTTTATCTGGCAGCATATAATTTGTCGTTTCGGCATCCCTCGTCGGCTCGTATCTGATAACGGACGACAGTTTACGGGAAATCAGCTCGAAGACTGGTGCAAAAGTTATGGTATTGAACAACACTTTACTTCCGTGGCGTATCTACAAAGCAACGGCCAAGCGGAAGTAACCAACAGAGAAATCCTTAGAATTCTTCGAGCCCGACTGGACGTCATGGGAGGAAGCTGGGTGGATGAGCTGTCAGGCGTTTTATGGGCGATCCGCACAACCCCAAAGGAAGGGACGGGCGTCACGCCATTTCATTTGGTGTACGGCGGTGAAGCGGTTATTCCAGTCGAAGTCGACGTCGAGTCCGTCCGCATCCAGAATTATGATGATGATAATGTCGAGCGGAGGAACATGGAATTGGATTTGGTCGACGAAGAGCAAGCCAAGGCGTCCGTCCGGCTGATGGCGTACCGGCAAAGAATGAAGCAGAACTACAACAGGCACGTGATCCCTAGAGCATTCCAAGTTGGCGATCTTGTCTGGAAGAAAGTAAAGTCGGTCAGCGATGTTGGCAAGCCGGAGGCTCCTTGGGCGGGCCCCTTCAAAGTCATCGAGAAGCTCCGCTCAGGTGCTTATTATTTGGAAGATGAAGACGGACGGCGGCTGGATCGACCATGGAGCGCGAATCATCTCCAGCCGTACCGAGCTGGGTGACAGGTGCGCTGATGTAATTTTATATATGTTTGGGTCGCCTATGTCCTTGTAATGCAGGAAGCAAAATGATAAAAGATGGCAAATATCTCCGCCGAACGACAGTGTTGAAATTAGCCTTAAAGGCCGTCAAGCTCCGACGTTAAAAATCGAGAGTCGAGCCGGCGACTATAAACCCTCCGAGCGGAAGACCGTCGAGCTCCGACATTAAAAATCGAGAGTCGAGTCGGCGACTATAAACCCTCCGAGCGGAAGACCGTCGAGCTCCGACGTTAAATATCGAGAGTCGAGCCGGCGACTATAAACCCTCCGAGCGGAAGACCGTTGAGCTCGGCGTTAAAATCGAGTCGGGGCGACTATAAACCCTCAGGCGGAAGACCGCCGAGCTCCAACGTTAAAAATCGAGAGTTGAGCCGGCGACTATAAACCCTCCGGCGGAAGACCATCGAGCTCCAACGTTAAAATCGAGTCGGGCGACTATAAACCCTCAGGCGGAAGACCGCGAGCTCAGGCGTTAAAAATCGAGAGTCGGTGGCAACTATAAACCCTCAGGCCGGAAGACCATCGAGCTCCAACGTTAAAAATCGAGAGTCGAGCCGGCGACTATAAACCCTCCGAGCGGAAGACCGTCGAGCTCCGACGTTAAATATCGAGAGTCGAGCCGGCGACTATAAACCCTCCGAGCGGGAGACCGTCGAGCTCCGATGTTAAAAATCGAGAGTCGAGCCGGCGACTATAAACCTGCTCGACGTTAAATATCGAGAGTCGAGCCGGCGACTATAAACCCTCCGAGCGGAAGACCGTCGAGCTCCGACGTTAAATATCGAGAGTCGAGCCGGCGACTATAAACCCTCCGAGCGGGAGACCGTCGAGCTCCGACGTTAAATATCGAGAGTCGAGCCGGCGACTATAAACGCACCGAGCGGGAGACCGTCGAGCTCCGACGTTAAATATCGAGAGTCGAGCCGGCGACTATAAACCCTCCGGCCGGAAGAAGATATAAAGAGGGACTTTGTAAGTCAATTTGGCCGATCGGTCAACTAACCAAAAGCACTTTGTAGATGTCCGGCGGAAATTCCGTTTGCAAAACAGGATATATTCAGCCGAGCGGACTAGCTATCCAAAAGACTTCGTAAAAATCCCTTTCGAGCACGAGAAAGGTGGGAGGAAAGGCGAATGACAAGGAGAATTAAGGGAATACGAACGGTAGTTGGAAATCCGAGCGGCCAACATGCATACTGATTAATAAGTGAAAAAGCAAGCGGAAGGATAACATTTAAGACATTAAGGCCGAGTGCCTGAATTACAAAAAAGTGATCGTTTTTAGCCGAGCGACTAGATTACATATAAACTTCTATTCTAAATAGTCGTAGAGATCCTTCGGGATGTTGTTGAGGAGTGTTGCCTGATCCTGAGCGGGGATGACGGCGGAATCGGGAAGTTGCCCTTTGGACTTCAAAAATTCTGTCGTGGCATTCATGGCGAGGTCAAAGGCCATGTACATCCGCTCGTAAACTTTTTCCGAAAATTCGGCCGAGCGGATGTAATTCTGTCTCAGGGCGGCGACCCGACTTGGCTCGGCCTCTTGATATTCTTTAAGTGCCGCTCGGGAAGCATCGACGGCCGCCTGATGTTCTTGCAAAGCAACTTCGAGCTTCTTCACCTCATCCGAGCGGGCAATCTTCTCGTTGGCCAGTTGCTCCATCAACTCCTTTACTTTTTGCTCCAGCCCCCGTGCCTCTACGTTCTTCTTCTCCAGATCGGAGATAGCTGTTTTCTTCCGCTCGGTGGCCAGGCTTATCTTGCGATTCAGTGATTTGTTCAGGTGATCAAGTTCAGCCAGATTGTGCGCCTGGTCAGCCGTCTTCTTCCGCTCGGCCTCCAGTAAATCTTGAGTATTTTTGAGCTCTTTTTGCAGCTCGGCGTAGGATGGGCCTTGGGAGCCGGGCGGACCGCCCGCAGCCTTCAATCTCCTCAATTCTTCATCCACCATCGCCAGACGGTTGGAGACAGCAATCTCCTCCACCCATCTCTGACAAAAGAAAAATTGTTAGTAGCCGATCGGAAAGAATGTGTAAAGGACTTGAGAAAATGCACTTACCCCGGTGGCCTGTTGCATGTGGCTATTGGCCAAGTTGCTGAGTGGAATCATCGCCACACGCGCCCGAGCGTCGGCCCACATTTCGGCTAAGGGCCCCTTCATTGTGATCATATGCTCGGGCGCGGTGGGTCGATTGGCCTCGGGCAGCAATTCTTCGGTCGGGAGGTGAAGGGAGACTCGGACGGTGCGGCGCCGACCGGGGGTCGTCTGGGCGGAAGCCGGAGAAGGAGAGGAAGCCGATGCATAAAACTGGGACAAAATTGTAGAACGATGGACTTGGCGGGTAGCAGGTGGAAGGACGCTGACTGGAACGACCTCAAGAGGGTCCGCAGACGCGTCAAGTTGGGAGGGAGTCCAATCGGACGAAATCGCCTCGATCTCTGGAGCTTTGCCTCGAGAAGCGGCGATGACTCGCTCGGATGGATGGATCGCAGAAGTAGCCGAGCGAAGTGGCGTTTCCTCCCGGAGTCTTTTTTGTCGGAGGGGGCGCTCTTCCTCTTGCGCCGATCCCTCCTCCCGAGCGGAAGGCTCTCGACTTGCAGTTGCGCCAGCCGCTGGCTCTGGGAGAGAAGCCTGAGCGGCCGACTCCCCAGCATTTGTCCCGCTCTCCCCCTCATTAGAGCCGACCGACTGGACGCCGAGCGCTTCCATCTCTTTGGCCGCCGCGGCCTCGAGCGCCGCCACCTTCCTCTTCAAAATTCCAGCCATCACCGACTCCATGACAATGTTTGCTACAAAGGAGAAAATAGAAAATCAGTTAGCAATTAAAATGAATTCACAAAGTAAAATTCTTACCGAAGCCGCTCGGAAGGGGGGTCCTGATCGGACTCAGACTGAATTTATACATCACCCCTTCAGGAAGGAACTTGTTGATGTCAAACCTCAGACCGGCCAGCATGTTGGCGGCATGAAGATAGTCCAGTCAGGTTTTGAACCTTTTGAGGTCTGGTGAGATTGGTGGTCCGATCTGCCACTTCGTTAGGAAGGGGGCCCGCTCGGGAAGGCGAATATAAAAGTAAAATTCTTTCCAATACTTATTGGAAGAGGGTAGTTTATTAAAGAAAACTAAACCGGGCCGAGCCTGGAACATGTAGGTGCCCAGCTCAGACTGTTTAGGGTAGTAGAAATAGTAGAAGACCTCCGGTCGGAGGGGAATGTTATGGATTTTGAATGAGACGACAACGCCGCATAGAAGACGAAAAGTGTTGGGGACTAGGCTTCCGAGCGGAATGCCGAAAAAGTTGCAAACTTCAACGATGAAGGGATGAATGGGGAGTCGCAGACCGGCAGTGAACTGGTCGCGGAAAACACAAAAGGCTTCGCACGGCGGTTTGTGTGGCCGAGCGGAGGGAGTGGGTAAGATAATTTCGAGATCAGAGGGGATGTTAAAACTATCTATCAGAATGTCGGCGTCGCGCCGATCGAAGCGCGACTCCATGGTGGTATACCATGGGCCGAGGGCTTGGTCTTGTGGCTGGGAAGAGCTAGCCATTGTCCGAGCGGACGAAATCAAAAAAGGCGAAGAAAGGTAGAGGATAGGAGAAAGAAGACAGCAAACGAAACGATGCCCCGAGGATCGAAACTCGGGAAAGAAATGCAGGGGAAACACAAGAAACAAAGAGTGAAAGAAGGAAAACCTTACAGAAAAGAAGGAGGATCGACGAAGAACGCGGGATCACCGGAGAGGGAGAATCGGAGTCGCCGGAGCACTGAAAATGCCGAAGCTTCTGGGCACGCGAGAGCAGAAATGCGGCGAAGGCGGAGAAAGCGAAGGCTTTATAGGGATGAGCCCGAGCGGCCTCCACCGTCGGATTCAGGTCGCGAGAACCAAAGCACGCATCGGGCCGTCCATTTCAAATCACCTCGGTCTCGTCGCCTGCGACGCCGCCGCCGTACGATGACGGCAGTAATGCCACGTGGCATTCCACCACGGGAGAGCATTTAATAAGCGCCTTATCGAGGCACAGAGTGCATGCTTGGCCTTAATGACGGAGATTAGCATGAATTCCAAGGAGATCTGAGGGATAGGGGCGTTGACTGAGGCCGTAGTTAGCACCACATAGGTCGAGCGGAGGGTGGTTTCTTGGATGAGCCGCTCGGCTAAACAATCGTCCAGTCAGTCGGACTAATCGCCTCCTTCGACTAGACTTGAATGGGAGGCAAGTGATCCGGTGGTAAGAACAGGGACCCCCCCTCTCAGGGAAGTCAACGCCACGTGGAAGTCAAAGGGTCAAACGACCGACCGGAGAAGGGGAGACCGGTCGGCCGAACGGGGCCACAGCGGAATCAAAAACAACCCGACGGGGAGTCGGGTCTCCGACGCTCATGGGGAACGGGGTCGCCGGGCTGATCGAGGAGGCCGCTCGGCCGAAGGCCTAAAGTAGCATTACTGTGAACAGTTAGCAGAGCACACGACCGAGAATCTCCCGAGCGGACTAGCACATACGACCGGCTGGACGTGAGGGGACTGCCGACCGACCGGACGCTCGGCATAGGGTAAGAAGAGACAAAAGGACAAGGGAACAGCTTCTGACAGCGGATATGCTCAACGACCAGGCCATACGCAGGATCTTACGACAGAGGGTTCCACTGTCCCATCAGAGATGTGCTCGGACTGTAGCGGTATGGTGTCAGGTAAGCTCTTCTGACAAGCCCATACTGAGGTATGGTGAGAAGACACGTATTTGCCTTGGTACGTGTGCATAAGCCTCTTCCTGGCTCTATATAAGGGCCCTCATTCTTCACCGGAGGTACGCACTCTCGTATATTCGAAGCCACCTCTTTGTTGTCCACTTGCCTGAATTGAGCGTCGGAGGGTCGTCGCCGGGAACCCCATCTCGGCCCGACTTCCTTGCAGGTTCGCCGGAGGTCCGTACGACCGGTTGAAAATCTACGTCAGCAATTCGGAGAGCGCCACGTGCCCAGCGTCCGTTGATTCATTGTTCAGACAGGATCATTAAGCAAAGGGGGAGAAGTAAGGTTTAGTTGAGAAAACCTGAAAGTACCTTTGTGTAGGGGAGCCTTGGGATAGGTTCAAATGCATGATGCATTGATTCGGCGTTGTAAGTCCAAGTGTGTAGCCTTGGCATCGTAAGTCCATTCGGCGTTGTAAGTTCAAGTGTGTAGCCTTGGCATCGTAAGTCCATTCGGCGTTGTAAGTCCAAGTGTGTAGCATTGGCATCCTAAGTCCATTGTATGTATTAGCATGCTTATTTGCTATTTGTTTTCCCTAACTTAAACGTATTGCCAAACACCAAAAAGGGGGAGATTGTTGGAGCAATCCCAATGGTCCGTGCGACCATGGTGTTTGGGCAAAGGGTTTAAGTTAGATTCACCATTGTTATTTGATATGTGTACTTGAGTTGTGCAGGACTGCAGGATACACATGTGACTCAGGTTGACGACTTCGGGTCCGGTGAAGGATGGAGCATCCGAGGGACCGTAGACAAGGCAGCAAGGACAAGGGCCGAGGGAAGCGACTTCGAGGCATACGCGAAGGATGGCATTGGGGACGAGCCGCGGGCTTGAATGCATCCGAGGGACGAGAGCTAAAGGAAGTAGGCTTGAAGGCAAGAGGTCAAAGCTGCAAAGAAGCATCAAGTGAGTCATAAGGGTGAGGGTGCGAGTGCACGAGAGATTGTACTCGGAGTAAAATCTTAATTTTAGAGGGTTACTGCAGCGTTACTGTAGCAGTACTGTAGCAGTCGACTGCATGTTTTAGCGATCGACTGGTGCAGTCGACCGCGCAGTCGACTGGGCGCGAACAGAATGGTTCTGTTCATTCGGTCAGTGTGGATCAGTCGACTGCATGTTTTAGCAGTCGACTGGTGCAGTAGACTGCAAGTTTTAGCAGTCGACTGGTATCGAGGCGTTGGGATGTAACGGTCGAATTTTCACAGAGGGCAGTCGACTGCATGTTTTGGCAGTCGACTGGTAGGCGGAGTTTTCAACCCGCGACCTATATAACCAAAGCTTGGGAGCTTGGTTACGACTGACGAAATAGAGGTGGTTAATGTCTATTAGTAGTCTACTTGTGCCCTAGCTTGTAAAGAGTCCATGGTGAGAGTTGTGGTGAGGTTTCTCCACCCACAAGGAGCTACGTGAGCTAGTCGGAGGTCTTTCGGGGAGTAATCCACCAACGGATAGGGATCGTCCACCTTACGGACAGCCGTGGAGTAGGAACTTTATCTCCGAACCACGTAAATCGGCGTGTGTTGGTTTGCTTGCTCTTTCTTGTTCTTTGTATTTGTATTTAGCTTTCGTATTTGTGTTTGTATTATTTGTATTCCGCTGTGCAACTAACAAATACGTAGAAAGCGATCGATTTGGGGGCGCCGTCTATCCAACCCCCCTTCAAGTCGACTACCGATCCCCCAACATTGTCTACTTTGACAATCTTGAGATCCGGCAAACCGTTGGACTAGCGGGATAGCGAAGGGCATCGCATCGAGGGTAACACTCTTATCTAGTGTAGATCTAGACTTTAGAAACTCGTACTTGTATTTTGTTTTATTTTTCTTTCGCATGAATCCAGTGGTGGGAGGTTTCGGGGTTTTCACGACGCGAAAAGTGGTTTTCACGACCCGAAAAACCCAACAGGGCATATATTATCCGAGCTAAGGGCTCGATGCCGAAGACCCCGTGCCGATCGGCCGGGTTTGAGTTATGTTGGAAGACCGTCGAGCGGCGACGTTAAATCCCAGAGTCGAACCGGCGACTATAAAAATCCCGGCTTGAAAACCTTCGAACTGAGACGTTAAATCCCAGAGTCGAACCGGCGACTATAAAAATCCCAGCTTGAAGACCGTCGAGCGGCGATGTTAAATCCCAGAGTCTAACCGACGACTATAAAAATCCCGGCTTGAAGACCGTCGAGCGGCGACGTTAAATCCCAGAGTCGAACCGGCGACTATAAAAACCCCGACTTGAAGACCGTCAAGCGGCGACGTTAAATCCCCCATCCACAGATCAGCCTATCGAATATTTTATCTCCCCTGTTCGGGGTCGAGCGATTATTACTGGATTCGGACCAGCTTCAGTTATTTCATCTCTCTCGTTCGGGGACAAGCTTATCAGTTATTTTATCTCCCCCGTTCGGGGTCGAGCGATCGCCACTGGTCTTGGACCAGCTTCATCAGTTATTTCATCTCCCCCGTTCGGGGTCAAGTGGTTTTCACTGGTCGCAGACCAGCTTATCAGCGCATCATATTTATTAGCCCCCCGTTCGGGGTCGAGCGGTTGCCACTGATCTCGGACCAGCTTCATTAGTTATTGCATCTCCCCCGTTCGGGGTCGAGTGGTCTTCACTGGTCGCGGACCAGCTTATCAGCGCATCATATTTCTTATTTCCCAGTTAGGGGTCAAGCGGTCGCCACTGGTCTTGGACCAGCTTCAATTATTTCATCTCCCCCGTTCGGGGTCGAGCGATTATCATGGGCCTCGAGATAGCTTAGCAACGCACCGTATTTCTTATCTCCCCCATTCGGGGCCGAGCGCTTCTCATTGGTCACAGACCAGATTATAAGAGCATCTTATCTCCCCCGTTCGGGGTTGAGTGTCTTCACTAGTCTCGGACCAGCTTATCAGATCTTCTATCTCCCCCGTTCGGGGTCGAGCTTATCAGAGCATCTATCTCCCTCGTTCGGGGTTGAGTGTCTTCACTAGTCTCTGACCAACTTATCGGATCTTCTATCTCCCTCGTTCGGGGTCGAGCTTATCAGAGCATCTATCTCCCCCGTTCGGGGTGGAGTGTCTTCGCTGGTCTCGGACCAGCCTATCGGATCTTCTATCTCCCCCATTCGGGGTTGAGTGTCTTCACTAGTCTCGGACCAGCTTATCGGATCTTCTATCTCCCCCGTTCGGGGTCGAGCAGTCTCCACTGCTCATGAACCAGTTTATCAAGCTATCGCCAATGGTCTCGGACTAGGGTATCTCCATTGTTCGCTGACCGGGACATCTCTCGGGCTCCAAGCTTTTTTGTTGCATGAGCCTCACACCCACTTGGGACGCCAACTCTGTACTTTTCGTTCTCCCGTGATCGTCTCCTGGGCATCATCATCTCGCTCGGTATTATTCGATTGACGGATCAGCATTCTCTGGGTCGCTCGTTTAGCACTCCTGTAGTCATCTGACCGATATTACTCAGCCATCCGTTCGACTATACACAGACTACTCGAACGCTCGATATTCTCTCGATGGTCTGGCTAGCACCTTATGGTCGACTAGCCGACATTTTCTCGGTCACCCGTTCGGCATCACCCGTTCGGTCGTCAGGTCGGCATCTTCGCGGTTGCGCGCCTGGCATCGTCTGCTCGGATTCTATCCACACGATCGACATTCTTCTGATCGCCTGGTCGTTATCTTTGCGTTTGTGCACTCGGCATCAGCCGCCTGGCGTCTACCCAGACATCCTTCTAATTGCCCGGTCAACATCTTACGGTCGACTGGACGACATTTTCTCGATCACTTGCTCGGTCACTCGACCTGCTCGGTATCCAATGTGGTGCTCGGTCGACTATCATTTCACTCGCTCGGCGTTCGGCCGCCCACTCGGCATCACGTTCTGCCGCTCTCCCGGCATCGTTCCGGTTGTCGACTTGGCATTATTTCTTGTAGTTCGCTCGGCATCGCTACCATCTCTCGCACGACGCTCTCTCGATTATTCAGTTCGCATATTTTCGATCGCCTGATCGACATCTTTTTGATCGCGCGCTCGGCTCAATCACCTATCTTTCTACTCGATCAGCATTATTTCCGTTACCTGGACCGCATTATTTCTTGTCGCTAGCTCGATGTCACTTTTCGATATCGCCACAGCTACTCGTTCAACATGATAAGATGAACCAAGTGATTTCGCGTTTGGTAGCGATTCTGTTTTGGGCTTGGTCTAGTCAGTCGGACTTGCGCCTCCTTCGACTAGACTTGAAGGGGAGTTTTGTGATGCAGATATGATTAAGGGGCAGAGGAGAGATTTGGAGGAAAGAGGAGGGAATTTTGGACATTTGGGATCAAATTAGGTTTTGGTTTTAAAAGGAGAGCACTGTTCACTTTGGAGAGAGGCTGGTTCGCGTTTTGGAGATGGCTGCCGCCGCCTCCTGCTGGAAGAGGGATCGTCGCCTTCGCCGGAGATCACCAGCGGCACTGCCGACGACGGCTTCCCCGGGGACACCTCCTCCCCTCTCCTTCGCCGCCGCACACCTCCCCTGCTCTCCCTCTCTGCTACCTCCTCTCTCCGTTTACTCAGACATTGTCAGAGAGGGTCGCCTCTGTCTCCAACGGACATCATCTCTGGTGGCCGACGCCTCCAGCTTCTAGCAGCCGCGAGCCTCGTCCAGAGGCTGCCGCCGCCGACGTCTCCCACTGCTGCCGCCCTCGGCATCTCCCGCTACAGCTACGGCCACAGCCTCTTCCGGCAGCCAATGCCGCCACCTCTGGCAGCCACTGACACAGCCGCCTCTGGCGTCCAGCGCCTCCAGTGTCTACCGCCAGCCGGTGCCTCCGGAGTCCAGCGTCGTCACCCTCCGAGCAGCCGCCGTCCGAGGGCTCAGGTATCGTACTATGCCCATAATCCGGCTTGCGAGCCGAGAGTGTGTTCGACCTTCGTGCCGCTGTTGTATCCCGACCTTCTTGCCGTTGTTGTATTTCGGCATGCGAGCCAAGGTTGTAGTCGGACAGTGCTTCATCCTATGGATCCATATCGCGTTCGACTCGGACCCACTAGAGCTAGCTACTCACCAGGCGGACATTCACCTACTATTCAGGGTCGCGACGACTCGGTCAGTATCCCGATCGCTTATCCATCCATCTGAGGGCACCCCCCGGGGCCAGGGTACGTTCTCGTACTCGTTACTTATTTCATTGTGCCACTATTTATTCGACTACTTATGTATTCATGGGATCCGCCTCGAGCACCGAGGTACCAGAGACCGGGGCAACCTGGTCGCTGGCTACAGGTACGGTTGACCGGAGGATTTCTGACGACTCGGTCAACACAGGAGACAACTCTTCAGCCGGGTCATGGGGATGCGGTCAACCTTCCAGACATGTCGTTCCGACAGATTCGTCTTCTCATCTTCCTGACAGGATCAATGGCGGATAAGAATTATAAGGGAAAAAAAATTAGTGTAGCGGCTGATGATAAGTAGTTAGACCAAAATTGTTCTTTACAATTTTTTATTGCAACAACTCAAGGGAATGGGAAAAAATGGTCCCATACATGGTGTTCCTCTTGAAATGCATCAAGGTTGCTATCCTCTCTTGAAATGGTCCCTATATATTTTTGAATACATTTATGTTATTCTGAAAACCCATATTAAGAAAAGCAAGTTCAATTTAGGATGCTATCATCAGCATAATCAGGCTTGTAAATCTACTAGATCTAGTACTCAATTTAGGATGCCATCAAAGAATTAGTTAATTAATTTTTTTTTATAGAATAATTAATTTTCTTAGTTTTCTTCTTTTTAAAACAAGACACTTTGTAACTTGTTAGTTGCTTAAGTTTTAGATGTCTTATTTTAATATGATATCATTGATATGTTTTAGATATATATTTTTTTGTTATAAATGTTAGTTATTATTCATTTGTAATTTGATGTAGGAAAAGGAGAACGAAGAATGGAAGAAGGTGCATGAAGCTCCCGAAGTATGCCGATTAGTATTTTATTTTATGCTTTAGATGCTTTGATGTATCTGTTATTTGGATTATGAGTTGTTGAACTTAGCTAGTTCTTGTTTTCATGTGTAAATATGATGTTTGTTGAATTGACATATTTGAATGTAAGATATGGGATGTGTAGTTTTGTTTGTTTGGATGTGTAGTTTTGTTTGTTTGGATGTGTATAAATATGATGCGTGTTGAAGTTTGGTTAATATATTTTGAATTTGAATGTATTTGATATGTAAAATGGATAAAGAAAATAAAAATGTAGAGGGCGAATTCAAAGTTCGTCCCTAATTTGGGACGAACTTTAGAACGAATTTGGGTTCGTCCCAAACTTTGAGACCTTGATTTTCCAGAATTAAGGACGAATTTTGGATTCGGTCCTAATTTAAGACGAACCTTGGGATAAATTTTGGTTCGTCCCAAAATCTGAGTTACCTTCATTTCCCAAAGTTCATCCCGAATTCGGGACGAATTTTGGTTCGTCCCGAATTCGGGATGAATTTTGTTTCGTCCCAAATTTGGGATTAACCTTGAGAATGCGGGTAAACTGCATTTTGGGACAAACCAAAATTCGTCCCAAATTCGGGACAAACCATAATTTGTCCCTAATTTGGGATGAAAATCTATTTTTGTCCCAAATTTGAAGACACTTGCAGTGTATATTTGGAACAAATTTTGTGACGAAAACTATAGTTCGTCGTAAAGTTTGGGACGAATATTTTTTTTTCGTTGCAAAATTTAGCAACGACTGATTTTGCGACGAATATATTTTTGTCACAAAATTTGTCGCAAATAATTTTGCGATGAAAATATTTAAAATATTCGTCTCTAAATTCGTCCCTAAATTCCTATCTTTTTTGTAGTGCCTTGTGTCATCCTTCTAGTCCACTGCGTCTGCCGCTCATCTTCTTGTGTTCCTAAGTTTTTGCGTTCTTAGACATAAGACATAAAAAATAAACAAGATCTAATTTAACTTGATTGATCATATTAAAATCAACCTGGGATACTTACAATTATGATTGATCGAGCAAACAAAATGATGATGATTTCATAACATTACTTACATTTCAAATGAAAATAATCTAATCATGATAAAGTATATAGAAGTTAGCATGCCATTTCTACAATATTTAGCAACTACCTACTAAATTTTATATGTTATAAAAGCTAATTGATAGTTGTTACACATGTAAAAATCGTTTAGCTTCTACAATAGTATTGGTTCTAAGGGTATTTTTGACATAAAATCATGAGAGAAATACTAATTTGACTTTTTTTTAAAAAAAAATAAAGGGCACTACTATGATATTTTTGTTAATTTGGAGAGTCATTCTAATTTTCCCCCTATAATTTTAACTAAATTTATTTTAACATTCTCGAAATTATTAAATATTTATAATTAAAATAACTTTAATATTAGTAAAAAATACTTAATTATTAATTAATTTTGTCCTTTTCATTGGTATTGGATTTAATAGACTGTTGTGTAAATATTAGATAAAAATAAACTACGTTAAAAGAATAAGAATTTTATTTTAGACTGTATAATAATTTTAAATTAAACATACGGTTCAAACAATTGAATATGGATTGGGTTGGGCCAAGCCCAAGTTATTCAAATTGGGTTTAAACGAAATTCAAGTCAAATGAAGAGGCATCATACTTCCCCATTCATACCAAAAAAAAACACAAAAATATTTTTATTTTTCAGTTATTAACCATAGTTTCAATAAAACACTAAAAATGATTAAAATATATAATTATGCATACTAGTTATTTTTAAATGACTCGATCAATTAAATTAAAGACAAATTAGATTAAGAAGATCATTTTTTTTATAGGAATATCTATACAAAGTAGGGTCGGACCTGAGATATGTCACCGAGGGTGAAGGGCTCCCAATTTTTAGGGGCCCTAAATTTGACATGTATATATAATATATATTATATATAATTAGATTTTTTTAATATAAATCTAAAAAATACATTTTATTAAATTATTTTACTAAAGGTCCAAAAATATATATATTGTTGAATTATTTTAATAAATATATAGAAAGAATTCTAAAAAAAGAAAGAAAAAAAATGAAGAAAGATAAACGATCCTTTTTTCTCTTTCCAAGATTTTATTGTTTGTACCACTCTTTTTTCATTAATTTATTTACACAAGTCATAAGACCATAAAACACAAGTCATAAGACCATAAAGAGTAAAGTATGAATCCTGAACGCTAATTTCTTCCCTTTTTCTCTTTTGAATCTCTTCTAATTAAATTAGAAAAATTTATTCTCTAATTAAAATTTTAGTTTCATCAATATAATCATTCATCAATATATAAACTTACAACTTAAGTTACCTACTTATCTATATTTTTTCTTATTGTCAATATTAATATTGATTTTTAATATTGTATTGGAGTTAATATTTTATGATTTTTCTTACCGATTTGAAAGAGTTTAAATAAATTATCTCAATTTTAACTATCATGGAATAGATTATATCGATTGCTTCAAGTATAAACCAAGGTTTATTATTCTTTGACTATTATTTTCACTGTTTGTGTTTGTTTCATTGTTAGTTTTGTTGTTGGTTTTGTGTGTTTTATTTTTATACTTAAAATTTATAATACAAACACATTTTCAAAAAAATATCAATCTTGGAGTAAAAAAAAGAAAAGAAAAAAGTGGAACATATTATTAAAACTCACAAAAGGATATTTTTCGTAAGTTTTTTAAAACTAGTTCTTTAATTGAAGATTCAATTGATGAATTACAAGAAAAAAGTCCAGAAGAACTAAATGATCATGCAACAAATGAGCAACAATCGAGTAATCAAGAAAAATTAAATGATCATGAAATCAATGAGCGGGAAGAATTGAGAGAAAATGATGATCATAATCATAACGAATGAGCAGGAAGAATTGAGAAAAAATGATAATAATGATTTGAATATAAATGACTTGACAATTTTATATATCGAAAATGAGGTGTTAGAAAAACTTGATTTTGAAGACCTTATTGATGATTTTACTTCTCAAAATGCTAGAAGATATAGATTTTTTTCAATGATTATTTCATACCTTTTTTTTTGTATTTATAGATATTACACTTTTTGGAGAAACTTAGAAACTATATTTTGTATGGTGTTGCACTTTTTGAAGAATATTGAAAAATATATTTTGTATGAAGTTTGCCATATTTTAAATGAAATATATTCATTTTCAAGTTTCTCTATTAAACTATATTCAAATTGTACATTAGTATTTTTTTTTTCTTATAGGGGTCCCTTTTCTCTTTTCGCCCAAGGACTCCCAAAAGTCAAGGTCGGCCCTGTACAAAAAGAAAAACACACAAATTATTATGGATATACTTATTCACTTTACTCAATTTTATTGTAGTGGTTATTTATCTATTAGTTTGGTTGGTGTGAATTAATAAAATTGGTTGGTAAATGATGTGGATATATCTAGAGGGCTTAGAGGGAATTAGGAAAAAGAGGAGGGGCAATTTGGTCAAATCACTGTAGCACCACTTTTAGGTTACTGTTTATGCGCGAAGGAAAGGGGGGGATTCGTTTTGGGGGGTTGCGCCGACACCACAAGCAGGGGGAGCTTCTTCTCTTCGCCTCAGGACCTCGTCGTCGGCGAGCCACCGCCCCCTTACGCTCCTCTATCCTTCTCCTCTTGCCAGGCATGCCGACGCCGACACCACCAAGGTTGATGACATTATTGCACTGTTGCTCTCCTCACGCTGCCAAGATCTCGCTCATTGCTCCACCCTTTTTCTCTCCTCGCGGGACGCCACCATTGTTGGACGCAGAGAAGAGACCGGCGAAGCCTCTCCTCTTCTCCCGCAGATCCATTTGTAACGTCGTCACCTCTTTCTCTCTCTTTCCCAGGCTGCCGCTAGTAGGTGTTGATACAGTCTGACCTGGATGTTGTTTTGCTGTTGACACTGATTTAAGTTTGTATCAGATATTTAACTCAGATTAATTACTAATCTAGGTTGACTTGGTTGACCTGATTGAGGAAGTCCTAACTGGGATGTTAGGCAGTTGGAAAGTCCTGGTGAAGCCAGGCAGATGAAAGTCCCGTGAGTGAAGCCAGGCAGATTGCAAACTCGTGAGTCGAGACGTGACCGATCCTTCCCCACCCGGACCCACATCATTCTCCAATCATAGCGCAGAGTATATTTTATGATAATTTATTCGATATTTGCGTGCTTTGTAGGCTATGGGTGTAATTTATGAATAATTGTGATTATACTTTGTTTAGGGGATGAGACTTCCTTTATTAAAGAGTGTTTTTCTTAATGAAATGCACAAATGGTCTTTTAATAGATATCGTAGATACTAATAGCGAAATAGCGAAGGACCGTAAAAGTGTTACTCGAAACCGCACCTGCTATGGAACTGGTTGAACGCGCGAGCCCGGCCGCAGTGACGTACTACTATACCTGCACCGGTTGAAAGTTGCGTCGGGCTTCTCCATGTTCTTCTTCCGTACCGAATCAAGTTACGACGTGTGACACCTCTCGCCCAAATCGATCGAGTTCATCGGTACTCGGCGCTTAAGTCGCGACCCAAGTCGCCAGGTGCTTTCCTTTTTATATTCGCCTCTTTCTTCTCTCTTGGGATTAAGATTTGAGCCCTAAATAATTTCTGTGCTTCTTCTTCTTCTCCATCTCAAGTCTCCGATCGTCGACTTTTCCGCCATGTTATTTGTGCACAAGGACGCCTCCGCCCGCCGACGAGTCTTTTTTGCTTGCAGGTTGCAGGTCACACTCTCATGGTTAAATTCAAATTGAGCTTCATTAAGAGAAGAAGACAAGTGCTCTTTTCACTGTGATTTGCTGCAACAGATGCATTTGAGGCATCAACGTTCACTGACGAATCTGATTGCGATGAGGCTACGCTCAGTTTGACCTCTACTTATTGGTTCGTATCCAGAGATGCCAGTGATTTCCATTGGCATGGGTTCAGAGAACCAGATGAGGAGGAGAGGTGATTGGCTACGCCTTGTTGGCAGCAGCGATTCTGCAGGCGGCGGTGATTCGAGCCAGTAAAGCAGAGAGAAATAAGAAGGAAGAAGAGAGGTTCAAAAAGAAATAGAACTCTCTGTTTTCCTAGCGATCAATCTTTTGAGAAAGCAAGTTGGTGAAGCTGTGAGCTCCTTGCGAAGAAGGTTGTAGTGCGCTCTCTGCTCTGTTTGCTTTCCTTCGCGTGGCTGTAAACTCATCTGATTATCCTTCTCAGCCACTGTAAGTCTTGTGCTTAATTCTATAATCATCTGAGACTCTGTTGAGAGGTTGCTCCACCGAGAAGGAGACATCTTTAGCCGAATTTTGTCCGGGGTGTGATCTACCGAAAGATCAAGGAGTCGTCCACCTTACGGACACGCCGAGGAGTAGGGGCAAGTTATCCCCGAACCTCGTAAATCTCTGAGTTAGTGTGTTGTGTTCTCTCTTTGTTTTAGTTTTCTAATTCCGCTATGCTAACAAAGTTCGTGAAGAAATTTGTGTTTAGTATTGTTCAAAGAGGCTATTCCCCCCCCCCCCCCCCTCTAGCCATCTAAGATCCCAACAAGTGGTATCAGAGCAAGGGGCTCTTTGATTCAGATTAACACCCAAAAGAGCAAACAAGGATGGCTATGAAGGAAGGCTTTAGCACAAATCGACCACCCTACTTCGAAGGAGCAGATTTTCAATATTGGAAGGGCCGCATGGAGTATTACCTCAAGACCGACATTGCCATGTGGTTCTCAGTCAAGGAAGGTTTCACACCACCAAAGGATGAAGAAGGTAAGGAACTCGATTCGTCAAGGTGGTCTACCGAACAACTCCGCAAAGCACAAGCCGATGCCAAGGCTATGGTCACCTTGCAATGTGGAATCGCCAAGGACCAACTCGTCAAGGTAGGTCCGTTCTCGAGTGCAAGAGACCTATGGAACAAACTCATCGAGCTCCAAGAGGGAACTCGAGATTCTCGGATTGCCAAGAGGGACCTATTCTTGAATCAGCTCCAAAATCTAACCATGAAGGACAATGAAACGGTAAGTGAACTTCATGGGAGATTCAAGGAGATCATCAACGGTCTACACTCTGTGGACGAATGAGTGGAGAATCGCGATCTAGTAAGGTATGCTCTTAAATCTTTTCCTAGGAATGCTTTATGGTCATCTATGGTAGATGCCTACAAGGTATCCAAGGATCTTTCCATTGTTAAACTAGATGAATTTTTCTGTGAGATGGAACTTCATGAGCTTTCTAACAAAGGTCAAAAAGAGAAGGGTATTGCTTTATTTGCAGGACCAAAGAGCAAGGATGGAAGAAGGAAGAAGGAAAGAAGAAGGAAAGGGGGATTTCCTCATCCACCTCTTCCTCCGAATCCGATGATGAAAGTAGATCATCATCAAGTGAGATGGTGAACTTCGTAAGAAGGATTATGAGAAGAAGCCAAAGATACAAAGGAAAAGGTAAAACTAATGATCAAAATTTTGATAAATATAATGTTATATGTTATGAGTGTAGCAAGAAAGGACACATTCGGAGCGAGCGTCCGAAATTAAAGAGGAAGGAGGAACGAGCCAAAAAGAAGGAGGAAAGAGTCAAGAAGAAGAAGGCTCTCAAGGCCACTTGGGATGAGTCCTCATCAAGCTCATCGGAGGAAGAAGAGAAGATTAAAAAGAGCACACGACAGTTAGCACTCATGGCAAGGGAGGTTTTGGACTCCGGAAGTGAGGGAGATTCGAGCGACGCTTCAACCGCGGCTTCATCATCGTCGGATGATGAAGAGGTAACCTCTTCTCATATAGAAAAGTGTTATAAGACTATCACTCACTTATCTACATTGCTTAAAAAGTCAAAAACAGAAAATAAATTGTTAAAAGAAGAAGTAAAAACCTTAAGGACCCTTAGGGAAGATGAGGTCGATGACCTACATCTAGAAGTCCTTGAGGATGAGAACAAGGCTTTAAAGGGTGAGGTTGAGAAACTCAAGAAAATGCTTGAGAAGTTCTCAACTAGCTCTAAGACTCTAGACATGATTCTAAATGCCCAAAGGGCAGTCTACAACAAGGCCGGGCTAGGGTATCAACCCAAGGAGTCGAGTTTCATTTCTCTAATGTCTAGAACTCAAAATAGTAGATCACATGTTTCTAGGGCTCATGGAACTAGGAAAAGTATGACCAAGGCATGGATTCCTAGGTCTTTCGTTGTAGAAGCATTAGGTCCCAAGATTTGGGTACCTAAAACCTCTATCTTCCGTGTCTTGTAGGCATTGGTCGAGGGGGAGCATCTATCAACTTGGTTTGTTGATAGTAGATGCTCCAAGCACATGACCGGGGATAAATCACTGTTTACAACCATTCAAAACAAAAGTAGAGGTAATGTGTCTTTTGGTAATAATGGTAGCCTTAAGGTTGTAGGAGTTGGAGACATTCATATATCCGAATGTCTCTATATCAAGAATGTCCTTCTAGTTCAGGGGATGACTTTTAATCTCCTAAGTGTCAGTCAATTGTGTGATACGGGTTACACAGTTGAATTTCATTCAAGTCAATGTTTGGTTAAACACATTGACACACTTGACACGGTACTAGTAGGCACAAGGGTTGATAACATTTATCAAGTATCGTTTAAAAGTGCTACTAATGCTTTGATTAAGTGTTTCATGTCAAAAGAAGAAGAGTCTTGGCTATGGCATAGAAGGTTGGCACATGTAAACATGAAGAACATCCGGAAGTTGGCCAACCAAGGACTAGTGCGAGACTTACCCAGCATCAAGTACCACAAGACCAAACTATGTGATGCATGTCAAAAGGGTAAGCAAACAAAAGTTGCTCATAAAGGTAAAAGCACTGTAAGTACATCTACTGCTTTAGATTTATTGCACATGGACCTATTTGATTGCAGTAGTGTAATATCATTGAATGGAAGTAGATATTGCTTGGTAATCGTTGATGATTTTACTAGATACACATGAACTTTCTTCTTGAAACATAAGGACCAAACTATAGATATTTTTATTTCTTTTTGTAGAAGAACTGAAAATGAAAAATCGACAACAATTAAAACCATTAGAAGTGATCATGGTGGGGAATTTCAAAATCATAGGTTTTTAGAGTTTTGTCAAGAAAAGGGATATAGGCATGAGTTCTCTACTCCAAGGACCCCACAGCAAAATGGGGTTGTGGAGAGAAAGAACCGAGTCTTACAAGAGGCTGCACGAAGTATGCTCAATGAGTACTCACTACCGAGTTACTTATGGGCTGAAGCTGTAAATACAGCTTGCTATGTGCAAAACCGAATCCTGATACATAGGTTTTTAGGAAAGACTCCCCATGAACTTTGGTTTGGAAAACCCCCTACAATTAAACATCTTAGGGTGTTTGGTTGTAAGGTGTTTATTTTGAACACCAAGGACCATCTTGGAAAATTTTCGGCCAAAGCTGATGAAGGGATACTGGTCGGGTACTCCCTCACCAGCAAAGCCTATCGAGTCTACAACAATAGGACTAAATTGATTGAAGAGTCCTCGATGTAGCTTTTGAAGAAATCCCTAACTTAAATGATCAATCAAGGGATGTAGGAGAAATTCAATTTGAACTTAGAAGGCTAAGTTTGAATGATCGAAACATAGAAAGAGTCGAAGTTGACTCTGATGTTGATGAACAAAGGCAACAAAGAACTCAATCTGATCCTTTGCCTCATATTGAGTCCTTGCCTGTGCCTAGTGAGACCATTCATAAGGCGCCACCAACACCAAGACAATCTAGGATAGCCACTAGTCATCCCCAAGACCAAATTGTGGGAGACATTCAACAAGGGGTTAGGACTAGGTCATTCTTTAGAAATGAGTCTAATGAAGTCGCATTGATTTCAGAGATTGAACCAAAATTAGTTGATGAGGCATTGCACGATCCTGATTGGATCATAGCTATGCAAGATGAGTTAGGTCAATTTGAAAGGAGCCAAGTGTGGGACTTAGTTCCTAGACCTAAGAAGACCACCATTATTGGAACTAAATGGGTCTTCAAAAATAAGTTAAATCAAAAGGGAGAAGTTGTAAGAAACAAGGCAAGACTTGTAGCCAAGGGCTATAGTCAAGTCGAAGGTCTCGATTATGATGAGACTTATGCTCCTGTAGCCCGATTAGAGTCCATTCGTTTGATGCTAGCTTTTGCTGCACATAGAGGTTTCAAGCTCTATCAAATGGATGTTAAATCTGCCTTCTTAAATGGCTTTATTAAAGAAGAGGTCTATGTTGAACAACCACCGGGGTTTGTGAGTACCGAAGCTCCAAACCACGTATACAAGCTCAAGAAAGCTCTTTATGGGCTTAAACAAGCACCTCGAGCTTGGTACGAAAGGCTGTCAACTTATTTACTAGAGAAGGGATTTGTAAGAGGTCAAATAGACCCAACACTATTTCTACGTAGAGATGGTGAAAATATTTTTGTCGCCCAAGTATATGTCGATGACATAATTTGTGGCTCAAATAACAAGGGCTATTTGAATGAATTCATTTCTGACATGGAAAGTGAGTTTGAGATGACTCTAGTAGGAGAGTTGACATTCTTCCTCGGACTTGAAATCAAACAAACTCGAGATGGAATTTATGTTTATCAGACAAAATACACTCAAGAGATGCTTAGAAAATTCAATATGAGTGACTCTAAGGAAGTGTCCACTCCAATGGCAACAAACACTCGCCTTGACAATGATGAGAGTGGAAAACCAATTGATCTAACGCAATATAGAAGCATGATTGGTAGTCTTCTATATCTCACAGCTAGTCGACCGGACATACTCTTTGTTGTGGGCATGTGCGCTAGGTATCAAGTCTGTGCGAAGGAATCTCACTTAATTGCAGTTAAGAGAATTCTGAGATACCTTAAAGGCACAATTAGAGTAGGTCTTTGGTACCCACGTACTGAGTCTTTTGACTTGATAGGTTATACCGACTCCGATTATGCTGGGTGCAAATTGGATCGGAAAAGTACTAGTGGGGGCTGCCAATTTTTAGGTTCATCTTTAGTTAGTTGGTCAAGTTGGAAGCAACATTGTGTTGCTCTCTCCACGACCGAGGCCGAATATATTGCCATGGGAGAGAGTGTATCACAGTTGCTGTGGATGATACACACCCTAGAGAATTATGGACTTTCTTATAAGGGTGTACAAGTGCTATGTGACAACATTAGCACGATCAACCTAACTAAAAATCCAGTCCATCATTCGAGGACCAAACACATTGAAGTGCGTCATCACTTCATAAGAGATCACGTAGCTAGGGGAGACATTGCACTCACATATGTTGAGTCAAAGTCAAACTTAGCTGATATTTTCACCAAACCCCTTCCGGAGAATGAATTTAGTCATTTAAGGAGGGAGTTGGGAATGTGTTTGGCTCCTTAGGTCCTTAGGACTTCATCATGATCAATAAGGACAATTAAAATGACAAGAGAAATTGGGAATGATTTTGGGCAACTTGGGAACATCTCACACAAACTATAAGGTTGAACAAAATGTTTTTGCTTGCTAGAAATGGGGTGAGATGCTAGGATCAACCAAATTGTTCAAAATGTATCATGCATCCCTTGAATAATGAGGTTGACGAGATATAAATTGAGTATGGGGAAGACCATTACATAATTTATGTGTATTTGGTTCCTAGATCTTACTCATATATTCCAACCAAGGAATCTTGGTTGGACATTTGCCCAATAAAAAAAACATCTAACATGGTTGATGTGGTTGATTGATACCTTTGCTTGATACATTTTGTGACCTTGATTGAAAATAGGACAAGTTGGTGAAGAAATATCAGCAATTTAGACATATTTTGATAAACTTGAAACTATTCATAGAAAGGACGAATTTTGGACCAGGTTATAGATAGCCTAAGTTCGTTTTGGTACCTTGGTTCACTATAGATTATAGTTTCAGCAAATAAATAACACAAATTTCTCACGTCTTGAAAGTTCTCTGGTTTTGAGACTTTCAGATTCAAGAAGAAGTTTAAGTATCTGAAATTTTCGAGCCCTGGATGATTCCAAACCAGGAGAACAAATTCTTAGAAAATATTCATTGGTATCACTGAATATAGTCTGTGGGCTCTCCAAATTCTAGGTTCTGACCTTAGAAGTTGTTGAACAAAGTTTCAGAGTCTTCGATACGAATTTCAGAGACTGAAGTCACGATTATCAGACACTGATCGGTCCAGGGACCGATCAGGATGATATCTGATCGGTCTCTATGACCGATCAGGAGTGTTCTTCGATATCTGATCGGTCTGCAGACCGATCAGTGGCTCTGGCCCGTATCACTAGTTCCTAATCAACCTCTGATCGGTCCGGGGACCGATCAGGAGGTTCCTTGATCGGTCTCCACGACCGATCAGGAGGCTCTGGCACGCATCCACCTCTGATCGGTCCAGGGACCGATCAGGAGGCTTCCTGATCGGTCTCCACGACCAATCAGGACACTCCCTGACCGATCAGGACGTTCCCTGATCGGTCAGGATTTCTCCTGATCGGACAGCCGTCCGATCATTTCATCAACTGTATACCCATCAGTAAACCATTAAAACTTCCCGATCCCTTCTTTTCTTCTTTCATGCGGAACCCTAGCCGACTCCTTCCCTCACCTCACTCTTTCTCTTCTCGTTGCACGCGGACCTCTAGCCGAACCCTAGCTGAAGCTCTAACTCTCCGAAACTCTAGCCAAACATTCAATGGCACCAAGGTAACTCTCTACCTTGTTGGAATGTATACTGAAAGCCTAAGCTTTGTAAACATTTATTATGAATAAAGAATCACATTTGGTCTAATTATCTACATTTGTTTGTAGTTGTTCATTTAATTTATATTGTAGATAACATAGTATGTGGTGTCACATACAAAAGATGATGTTATCAGTACCTTATAAATTATAAACAGTAGCTCACGACCAAAATGGAAAAGGAACAAACCATTAGAAGGTCGTAGTGTAATTAGATATTAGTTTATCTTGACTATATAATTACACTAGTACACTCAGAGTGTATTGAGTAGGACCATTTGAGGTCGTTTCTTTTATACTGACTTTATAAAGGAACAAAGACCTCAGTTATTATGGAAGTGTGTGCTCTTAATCCTAATATAATAACAAGCACATATATTTGATATTTATTTCTTTAATTTATCAATGGGTGAGATTTAGTTCGTTGAATCAATAAACCCGATAAGTTGGGAAATGGTATTACTTATAGTGTGTTGTTGATTATAGAAGGAAACCGTGTCCTAGAGATACTAGGTTGATAATGTCCTCAAGAGGAGCTCATAAAGATTGTCATGTTAAACCTTGCAGTGGACTTAGTCCGACATGACAATAAGGTTGAGTGGTACTACTCTTGGACTTAGATATTAATTAAATGAGTTGTCAAGAACTCACTTAATTATTGGACATTCGATATCTTAAACACAGGAGACTAACACACTCATAATAAGAAGGAGCCCAAAATGTAATTTGGGATTGGTGCGGTAGTTCAATGATAGTTCTCTAGTGGAATGAATTATCATTGATAAAATTAAGTTGTGTGTTCGGCAACACGGGATGCTTAATTTTATCGGAGACCAAAACCAATTCCTCCTCTCGGTCCCTATCGTAGCCTCTTATTTATAGAGTTCTATACCCACCTATACCCACCTTCTATACCCACCAATAAGGGGTCGGCCAAGCTAGCTTGGGAACCAAGCTAGGGCCGGCCTAGGTATAATATTGGCCCTAGCTTGAACCCAAGCTAGTAGGGCCGGCCAAATAAAATTAAAAAGAAATTTAATTTTAATTTTTATTATTATGTGGAAGATATATTTTAAAGAGAATTAAAATTAAAATATCTCTCTTGTAAAAGATCTACAAAGATTAAAGAAAGAGATTAGATCTCTTTCCTTATTTGTAGATTGGAGAGATGTTTTATTTTTTCTTTAAAAATTATTCACATGTTGATAAAATTAAAATTATAGAAATTTCCTTTTATCAACCATGAAGAGATTTTAAAGAGAAATTTTATTTTTTAAAATTTCCGGAAACAAATTAGGAAGTTTTAATTGTTGATTAAAACTTGTCCTCTTTTGTTTCCAATGATGTGGCCGGCCATCACAAGTTAATTGGGAAATATTGTTTTATTTTTCTCAATTAATTCATGTCAAGAAAAATTAAGGAAATTTTATTGTAATTAAATTTCCTAATTTGCCTAGGCCAAGGAATATAAAAGAAGGGGTAGGGGTGCCTTCATGACACAACCTCTATTATTTTCTCTCCCTCTTTTGTTCCTTGGTGTGGCCGGCCATCCTCTCCCTCTCTTCCTCTTGTGGTGGCCGAACCTCTCTCCCTTCCTTGGAGCTCTTGTGGTGGCCGGATACTACTTGGAGAAGAAGAAGAAGAAGAAGAGAAAGCTAGCATCTCTTGGAGCTTGGTTAGTATTTTGGTTTTCTTCTTTGGTGAAGTTCTTCCTTTGTGGCCGAACCTTGCTTGGAGGAGAAGAAGGTGGTTGGTGGTTTCTCATCTCGGTAGATCGTTGCCCACACAACGTCCGAGGTTAGAAGAGGAATACGGTAGAAGATCAAGAGGTTTTTCTACAAGGTATAACTAGTAATTTTTATTTCCGCATCATGCTAGTTATTTATGGAAATAATACCAAATACAAGAGGCTTACGTTCTAGTATTTCGAATATGTTTTTCGAAGTTGTGTTCTTTTGTTTCTTTCTTTTCCTTGTGATTTGATTGTTCTCTTTGGTTAACCTAAAGTTATTTTAGGAAATTAAATATTAGCTTTCTATTAAAGGTTTTGTCTAGTCGGTGGTGGTTGCTCCCATATCCAAGAAGGCCATGTGCCTCGCCACGTCAGTACTGGGAACCAATTATGGAAATTAATATTTAATGGAATTAATAACTTAAGGAGACTTGGGTCGAACGTGTTAAGTTCCGCAGGAGATCCAAGTCAAAACCTAAAAGAACAAATAGATTAAGTTTTGGATCAAACGTGTTAAGTTCCGCAGGCGATCCAAAATTTAATTTAAAAGAACACATGGTAGCTAGGAAAAGGTTCAGACCTTTGTACAAATTTTTTGTACAGTGGAACCTATAGGTTTTCTGAGTAGCAACCAACAATTGGTATCAGAGCTAGGGTTTTGCCTCTGTGTATTTGGTATTTAGTTTAATTATGCACATGTCATACATAATTTAGGCAGGATAATAGTAGGATGTGCTAACTTTGTGGATGCAGGATCCAACTATTATGGCTTTTAGTTAATTATGTGTGTGATTGGACCCTTGGACATGTCAAGGGCAATTTATATGTGTGTGCATGATTGTATTAAAATACAGCAGGAGCTATATTTAGTTTTATTAGGAGTTTATTTTTGATCTAGATACATGTACATTCCTTTTATGGAATATAGGATCAAAATGTAAAATTCTATTTATGTCGCGGATCAAATCTTGCAAAGCGTGGAACCTTCTCTGGACCAGAAGCGCAGCGGAACTAGGAGCAAGATGGATGCGACAGCTAGACCCGGAGGCGGTGGCCAAATATGGCAGCAGCTTGGGATGACAACACACGGAGGACAATTAGAGATAAAAGCCATAATAGTTGAAAATTAAATTTTCTATTTATTGCTTTTATATTGTGCTGTGTGTGCATGTTAGTTTACAAGTTTAGTAGGCTAGCATAGTTAAAATTCCTCATTTATAAATAACTATGGGAAAGGGATTTTAAATAAATCCCATGGTCTCCATTATCGGTTTGTAAGTGATGCAAACAAGCTTGCGCGTTGGCTCGAGTGCCTTCCTCCATAACGGATGAGCTTGTTTGTGGATCACTAGAACAAACTTCATTTTGGATGACTATAGGAAGTTAATTAAGAGCGTGTGATCTTCCCCAACGGAAGGGGCATAATCTTATTAATGGACTTAGTGTCAAGTAATGGTATACACTTAGACACATCTAATAATATCCTCCCCAACGGAGTCACTGCTATTATTTGTGTGACCAAATGATACCAACTATTATTTTATTTGTCAAAAAGTTAGGTTGACAAGATAATAAAATTAATGGATTAAAACCCTCCTTTTACAAATGTTGAATTTGTATACGTCCACACTAACGTGGCATACAAAATTCACGGTGTTATGAGGTGTTGGTTAATTTAAAATAGTATTGTTTGAGGAATCAATATTATTCTAAATTTAGAGTTCTGACCAAAAGTTATTTGTGATTCTTAGGATGTCTTTCAACCCACTGTCCATCATACTTCAACAGAATAGACTTACTGGACCAAACTACATAGATTGGAAAAGAAACCCGGACATTGTTCTTACTCTGAAAGCTATAAATATGTATTGACTGAGCAGTGCCCTGATGCACCCATCGTGAATCTACCCAAGAGGAGATTGAATATCATAGGAAATGGGTAAAAGCATGAGATGGTGCGGTGTTACATTTTGGCTTCAATGTCAAATGTATTGCAACATCAAGATTTACCAACTACCAACCCATGATATTATGAACAATCTCAAGGAACTCTTTCGTCCTCGTGATAGGGCTTCTAGGCAAGAAGCCATGAGAAAGATAATGACACCACCATGCAAGAGGGTACTCTGTAAGGGATCATATCCTAAAGATGATGGCTTATCCGAACGAGATACATCCTTGGAGGAGAAATTGATGGGAAACCCAGATCGATATGATCCTCCAACGCTACCTAGAAGTTTTGAGGAATCTGAACTATAATATGAATAAGAGGGTTTATTCATTAGCGGAACTACCGATGAACTTCAAGCGCAGAAGGATTATTTCGTCACAATGCTCAAATTCACTATGTCGAAAATGGTTCTACTTCTAAACCGAAAGGAAAGAAGAAGAAGAAACAAGTCGGTTCAGGAAAGAAAGTGAATAAATCTCAGTGTACGGGTTAAAGCTGGAATGAAGAAGTCAAGGGCAAGTGCTTCATCTGCAAGTGAAGGCGGACTGTCCTCGTAGGAACCAAAACAAAGGTATATCTCATACTCTAGTTGTTGAAACATGTTTAGCGGTGTTATCTACCAGCACCTGGTGTGTAGATACGGGAGCCACTGATCATGTCTGCAATTCCTTGCAGAGGTTCCAGGAAACCCGACGACTATCTGAAGGAGAAATTACCGTCTACATGGGCAATGCTACTAAGGTGGCAGCTGTTGCAGTGGGAGACGTCTACTTATCTTTTAGTAGAAATAGGAATTTGGTTTTAAGAAATTGTCTTTATGTACCCAGTTTTAGAAAGAATTTAATTTCAGTTTCTAAACTGTTTTTAGATGGATATTCAGTTTCCTTTAGTAACGATGTAGTTATTAAAAGAAATAAAGTGATTATCTGTTCTGGTGCATTAGTTGGCAATTTGTATACTTTAAATCCAATTTCTTCCACAAAGTAAAACATGGAAATTTATAACTCATCTTCTAATTCTAATAAGAGAAAAGAACCTTCATAAATGAACCAAGCATATCTTTGGCATCTAAGGCTTGGTCATATTAACTTAAGTAGGATTCAGAGGCTTATAGCCGATGGACTTTTGGGTTCATTAGAGTTGGAAAATTTTCCAACTTGTGAATCCTGCTTGGAAGGTAAAATGACCAAGAGGTCGTTCAAGGCCAAGGGGTATAGAGCCAAAGAAGTGTTAGAGCTGGTTCACTCTGATTTGTGTGGTCCTATGTCTGTCCAGGCAAGAGGAGGTTTTGAATATTTTGTCTCTTTCATAGATGATTATTCAAGATATGGATACATTTACCTAATGCGCCGCAAGTCCGAGTGCTTTGATAAGTTCAAAGAATACAAGGCTGATGTGGAGAAACGACTAGGTAAAAGTATCAAGACACTACGGTCTGATCGTGGTGGCGAATACCTCTTAGGAGAGTTTAGGAATTACTTATCAGAGGCTGGGATTCAATCCCAATTGTCTGCACCTGGAACACCCCAACGAAATGGTGTAGCAGAACGAAGGAATAGGACTCTTATGGAAATGGTTAGATTGATGATGAGTTATTCAGAATTACCAAATTCGTTTTGGGGATATGCTCTGGAAACAGCAGTATACATTCTGAACTTAGTACCTTCTAAATCAGTTTCTTCTACTCCCATAGAATTGTGGAATGGGCGAAAACCCAGTCTAAGACATATTCGGATTTGGGGTAGTCCAGCACATGTGCTGAAACCAGATGCTGATAAGTTAGAATCTCGTACAGAAGTTCGCGTGTTTATAGGATATCCCAAAGGAACGAAGGTGGTTTATTTTATAGTCCTAAGACCGTAAGGTCATTGTTAGCACCAATGCCCGCTTTTTAGAAGAAGACTATATAATGGATCACAAGCCCAAGAGTAAAGTTGTTTTAGAAGAACTTAGAGAGGACATGTCTACTTCAATAAGGACAAGATGAAGTACCACAAGAGACGCAACATGTGTCACACATGATACACAACCACGGCCTCGTCAGAGTGGGAGGGTTGTGAGGCAACTGAAAGATTCATGTTTTGGGAGAGTCTTCGACTTGATCCCTGGTGAACCTGATCCTCATATGACGAAGCACTCCAAGATATAGATGCAGATCTTGGCAAAAGGCAATGAATTCAAATAGAGTCCATGTACTCTAATAAGGTTTGGGAGCTTGTAGAACCACCGATGGTGTAAAAGCCGTTGGATGCAAGTGGATCTACAAAAGGAAAAGAGGGATGACGGAAGGTAGAAACCTTCAAAGCTAGGCTTGTTGCAAAGGGTACACTCAAAAGAGGGAATCGATTATGAGAGACCTTTTCACCGGTAGTCATGCTTAAGTCTATCCGGATACTCTTATCCATTGCTCATATGGATTATGAGATTTGGCAAATGGATGTCAAGACTTTTCCTTAATGGAAGTCTTGAAGAGAACATCCATATGAAGCAACCGAAGGGTTCATTGAAAAGGCAAAGAGCATCTAGTGTGCAAGCTCAATCGGTCCATTTATGGATGAAGCAAGTTGATCTTGGAACATCCGGTTTAATGAAGTAATCCAGTCATATGGATTTATTCAAAGTCCGGATGAGTCTTGTGTATATAAGAAGTGTAACGGAAATGTGGTGGTATTTCTTGTACTATCGTAGATGATATTTTGTTAATTGGCAACAATGTCAAGGTATTATCGTAAGGGTATGGTTGTCCAAACAATTTGATATGAAGGACTTAGGAGAATGTGCACACATTCTTGGGATCAAAGTTATAAGGGATCGTAAGAAAAGAATGTTGTGTCTATCCCAAGCTTCATATATAGATACAATCCTTGCTCGTTTTAGCATGCAGGATTCCAAGAAAGGTTTCTTACCTTTAGACATGGAGTAGCTCTATCTAAAGAGATGTCTCCAAAGACATCAAAAGAGATAGAGGACATGAAAGCAATTCTTCATTTGTAGGAAGCCTAATGTATGCAATGCTATGACGAGACCGATATCTTTGCCGTGGGCATGGTCGTGAGATATCGAGTAACTCGACAAGGACATTGGATGCGGTAAAGCATATATTGAAGTACCGAGAAGGACTAGAGATTATATGCTAGTTTACCAAGCAGACGATCCGCTCCCTGTGGGTTACAGTTTGATTTCCAATCAGATAGGGATAATAGTAAGTCTACATCAGGCTATGTGTTTACTTTAGGAGGTGGAGCCATTTCATGGAGGAGTGTTAAGGAGGAGTTTCGGACTCAACCATGGAAGTGAGTATGTAGCAGCCTCCAAAAGAAGCGGTATGGCTCGGGAACTTTCTAATGGACTTAGATGTGATTCTGGTTTGCCCAAGATCATCACAATTTATTGTGATAATAGCGATTGCAAACTCGAAGGAACCACGAGCTCATAAGGCAAGTAAACATATAGAGCGCAAGTACCACCTGATACGAGATATCGTGAAGCGAGGAGAAGTTGTCATCGCCAAGATTGCATCAGCGGATAACTGGCGGATCCTTTCACTAAGGCCCTTCCGGCGAAAGCTTTCGATCGGCATGTGGAAGGAATGGGAATCAGATGTATAGTAGAAGATATGGCAGCTTAGTCATTAGTATAAGTGGGAGATTGTTGGAATGTATACTGAAAGCCTAAGCTTTGTAAACATTTATTATGAATAAAGAATCACATTTGGTCTAATTATCTACATTTATTTGTAGTTGTTCATTTAATTTATATTGTAGATAACATAGTATGTGGTGTCACATACAGAAGATGATGTTATCAGTACCTTATAAATTATAAACAGTAGCTCACGACCAAAATGGAAAAGGAACAAACCATTAGAAGGTCGTAGTGTAATTAGATATTAGTTTATCTTGACTATATAATTACACTAGTACACTCAGAGTGTATTGAGTAGGACCATTTGAGGTCGTTTCTTTTATACTGACTTTATAAAGGAACAAAGACCTCAGTTATTATGGAAGTGTGTGCTCTTAATCCTAATATAATAACAAGCACATATATTTGATATTTATTTCTTTAATTTATCAATGGGTGAGATTTAGTTCGTTGAATCAATAAACCCGATAAGTTGGGAAATGGTATTACTTATAGTGTGTGTTGTTGATTATAGAAGGAAACTGTGTCCTAGAGATACTAGGTTGATAATGTCCTCAAGAGGAGCTCATAAAGATTGTCATGTTAAACCCTGCAGGTGGACTTAGTCCGACATGACAATAAGGTTGAGTGGTACTACTCTTGGACTTAGATATTAATTAAATGAGTTGTCAGTAACTCACTTAATTAGTGGACATTCGATATCTTAAACACAGGAGACTAACACACTCATAATAAGAAGGAGCCCAAAATGTAATTTGGGATTGGTGCGGTAGTTCAATGATAGTTCTCTAGTGGAATGAATTATCATTGATAAAATTAAGTTGTGTGTTCGGGGCGAACACGGGATGCTTAATTTTATCGGGAGACCAAAACCAATTCCTCCTCTCGGTCCCTATCGTAGCCTCTTATTTATAGAGTTCTATACCCACCTATACCCACCTTCTATACCCACCAATAGGGGCGCCAAGCTAGCTTGGGAACAAGCTAGGGCCGGCCTGGGTGGTCGGCCCTAGCTTGAACCCAAGCTAGTAGGGTCGGCCAAATAAAATTAAAAAGAAATTTAATTTTAATTTTTATTATTATGTGGAAGATATATTTTAAAGAGAATTAAAATTAAAATATCTCTCTTGTAAAAGATCTACAAAAGATTAAAGAAAGAGATTAGATCTCTTTCCTTATTTGTAGATTGGAGAGATGTTTTATTTTTTCTTTAAAAATTATTCACATGTTGATAAAATTAAAATTATAGAAATTTCCTTTTATCAACCATGAAGAGATTTTAAAGAGAAATTTTATTTTTTAAAATTTCCGGAAACAAATTAGGAAGTTTTAATTGTTGATTAAAACTTGTCCTCTTTTGTTTCCAATGATGTGGCCGGCCATCACAAGTTAATTGGGAAATATTGTTTTATTTTTCTCAATTAATTCATGTCAAGAAAAATTAAGGAAATTTTATTGTAATTAAATTTCCTAATTTGCCTAGGCCAAGGAATATAAAAGAAGGGGTAGGGGTGCCTTCATGACACAACCTCTATTATTTTCTCTCCCTCTTTTGTTCCTTGGTGTGGCCGGCCATCCTCTCCCTCTCTTCCTCTTGTGGTGGCCGAACCTCTCTCCCTTCCTTGGAGCTCTTGTGGTGGCCGGATACTACTTGGAGAAGAAGAAGAAGAAGGAGAGAAAGCTAGCATCTCTTGGAGCTTGGTTAGTATTTTGGTTTTCTTCTTTGGTGAAGTTCTTCCTTTGTGGCCGAACCTTGCTTGGAGGAGAAGAAGGTGGTTGGTGGTTTCTCATCTCGGTAGATCGTTGCCCACACAACGTCCGAGGTTAGAAGAGGAATACGGTAGAAGATCAAGAGGTTTTTCTACAAGGTATAACTAGTAATTTTTATTTCCGCATCATGCTAGTTATTTATGGAAATAATACCAAATACAAGAGGCTTACGTTCTAGTATTTCGAATATGTTTTTCGAAGTTGTGTTCTTTTGTTTCTTTCTTTTCCTTGTGATTTGATTGTTCTCTTTGGTTAACCTAAAGTTATTTTAGGAAATTAAATATTAGCTTTCTATTAAAGGTTTTGTCTAGTCGGTGGTGGTTGCTCCCATATCCAAGAAGGCCATGTGCCTCGCCACGTCAGTACTGGGAACCTTTTATGGAAATTAATATTTAATGGAATTAATAACTTAAGGAGACTTGGGTCGAACGTGTTAAGTTCCGCAGGAGATCCAAGTCAAAACCTAAAAGAACAAATAGATTAAGTTTTGGATCAAACGTGTTAAGTTCCGCAGGCGATCCAAAATTTAATTTAAAAGAACACATGGTAGCTAGGAAAAGGTTCAGACCTTTGTACAAAATTTTTGTACAGTGGAACCTATAGGTTTTCCGAGTAGCAACCAACATACCTCTCTAAAACTTTGGCAGTTCGGTTTCATTTCTCACCATATATGTTTTTTTTTGGTGCTGGTGGCTCCGGTGCTCACTCATTGCCCCATTTTACCACTTTGATAACCCTTAGAAAGAAAGTAGTGGGTGAAGGGACCTCTAAATCTAAGTCACCTGAGAAATCCAAGTCCCAGGCACCCTCCCGACCTCAACCTTCTTCTTCTTCAAGATTCCCGAACCGCCAATTTGAGCAAGCATTTCAACAGAGGACATTCAAGCTGCTTCCATGTCGATCTGTGGATCGAAAGTACATGGATGAATTTTGTCCCTCTATATCCGAAACCCTAGCCTATTATAAACTTGACTCGGTAGTCTACTTAGAAAGGGACATCAACCTTGACCTAGTTTCTGAGTTCTATAATAATCTTCATCAGAACAGTGATGGTGTTTATAAAACCCGAGTCGCTAAACGAACTATCGATTTCTCCATCAGCGAATTCTTTGGGTATCTAGGTTGTCGGATGTGTTCAGGAGATCTTTTTCCCATCTATCCTGATTTACCAGAGTCATTACCTCCTCCACTTGATGTATCACCTGACTCTATCTATGAGTATTTCTTTGGACATCCTAGACCTGATGGACTAGATGAGCTAGATGTTGACTTCCCTACTTTTGCAGTCTTGAGATTATCTCCTCAAGACTACATTCTTTTTAAGATTGTCACGAACTGCCTTCTACCTATCACATCTAAACCATTATCAGAGATCCGACCATACCACTGTCTTATACTTTATGGTTTACGTCGGCGTCTCGATTTTGATATTATGTCCAGCATCTATACTTCGATCATCTCCTATTCTCAGCCTAGCAGCTCCACTGTTTATATGCCTTATGGGCATATAATTACCGATTGACTCGAGACCCTTCAAATTGATGTCTCTAAGGGTAGAATAGTTAAGATGGTCAGACAGGATTGCAGACTTGGGAAGCGGGCATTTTCCAAGTCTGGAATCATAGGACAAAATGGGGATGTTCGGTGGAAGGATGGGAGAGCTCTAGGTGAGTTACCACGGGGACCTCCACGACAGGTTGCTCCTGTTGCTGCTCCTCCTGCTGCTGACGATGGAGAGGCCGATCCTGATCTGCGCTGGCAGATCGTCGAGTTGGAGAGTCGCTTTGATCGACACGATGAGCTGCTGGCTGCTGAGCTCCATGGACTGCGTGTTCGGATCGACCAGCGCTACGATGACTTGCGCAGTCAGCAGCTGGTGACGCAGCAGCTACTTCTGGGCTGGATGGCCAACTACCCACCTCCGCAGCATTTTTCGGGCCATCCACCTTCGAGCTCCAGCATGTCGTCCCAGGGTTACGAGCCTCCCGCAGATGGTGATGAGTTTCCTCATGTTGAGGATATTGATTGATACATTCTGTATTTTGGATGCTACTTGTTATCTTTGTCTGACCTGGATACTTATGCTACTCGTATATTTTTACTATTCATTTGTCTATTTCTTGCTTTTCATTATGCTTCAGTTCATATTCATATGCTGTTTCTATGCCATGACTTGAGGGAACTCTTACTGTCATATAATACACTTCGAGGGAACTCTAGGTACATTAAGAAACGACAGTATGGGTTAAGGGGGAGTCTTTTGAGTCTCATCACCCCATTCGCGCCTTTTTGGTGTTTGACAAAGGGGGAGAGATAACTAAGTTTAGAAATGAATGAAAGGTTGATTTTGAGTCTTTTTGAATCCTCTTACCTAATTCGCACCTATTCGACTAAGCTAAGTTAAGTGATGAATTGACTTCATCAAGTCAATATGAAAAAGGGGGAGAAGATAACTAAGGTATATCCGTCTTAGGGGGAGGATCCTGATTTCCCTAATAATTATGGGTATATGAGCATTTCTGATCTAAACTTAAATCGTGTTGTCAAACAACAAAAAGGGGGAGATTGTTGATACAGTCTGACCTGACACTGATTTAAGTTTGTATCAGATATTTAACTCAGATTAATTACTAATCTAGGTTGACTTGGTTGACCTGATTGAGGAAGTCCTAACTGGGATGTTAGGCAGTTGGAAAGTCCTGGTGAGTGAAGCCAGGCAGATTGAAAGTCCTGGTGAGTGAAGCCAGGCAGATTGCAAATCCTGGTGAGTGAAGCCAGGTGAAAACCCTAGTGAGTGAAGCTAGGTGCAAGTCCTGGTGAGTGAAGCCAGGCAAGGGAAAATCCAGATGGATCAAGGGTGATCGGACATCTGGTGATGAAAAGTCCAAGAAGGAAGCTTGGCATGCAAAGTCAGAGAGGGCTCGGTAGCTCGTTCTCTAGGACCAGATGAAGTCGGAGAGGGCTAGGGAGCTCGTTTCTCCGGACTAGGTCAGAGAGGGCTCGACCCGGACTGAGTCAAGAAGCTGGATCGGTCGGCAGACCGATCCAGTGAAACCTTGGACACCTGATCGGTCTGGCGACCGATCAGGAATCGATCAGTGGCTACTGAGCGATTACTGATCGGTCTGCAGACCGATCAGAAATCGATCAGTAGTCTACTGTGATTTTACTGATCGGTCTGGAGACCGATCGTGCGTCCAAAGAGCGACATCTGATCGGTCTCTACGACTGATCAGATTAGTTCCTGATCGGTCTGGCGACCGATCAGGAATCGATCAGTGGCTACTGAGCGATTACTGATCGGTCTGCAGACCGATCAGAAATCGATCAGTAGTCTACTGTGATTTTCCTGATCGGTCTGTGCGCATTTGAAAAAGCGACATCTGATCGGTCTCTACGACCGATCAGATTAGTTCCTGATCGGTCTGCCAGACCGATCAGCGATGATCCAGAAAGCGTGGATCGGTCTGCAGACCGACCCACGGTATTGTTTGTTTTACATGCACTTTTTCTGGTTGCCGTATTTGTTTTCACCCATCTGTTTTTAACCATCTGCTGTGAGTCTTTTTTAGCTTGTAGGTTGCAGGTCACACTCTCATGGTTAAATTCAAATTGAGCTTCATTAAGAGAAGAAGACAAGTGCTCTTTTCACTGTGATTTGCTGCAACAGATGCATTTGAGGCATCTGATTGCGATGAGGCTGCGCTCAGTTTGACCTCTACTTATTGGTTCGTATCTAGAGATGCCAGTGATTTCCATTGGCATGGGTTCAGAGAACCAGATGAGGAGGAGAGGTGATTGGCTACGCCTTGTTGGCAGCAGCGATTCTGCAGGCGGCGGTGATTCGAGCCAGTAAAGCAGAGAGAAATAAGAAGGAAGAAGAGAGGTTCAAAAAGAAATAGAACTCTCTGTTTTCCTAGCGATCAATCTTTTGAGAAAGCAAGTTGGTGAAGCTGTGAGCTCCTTGCGAAGAAGGTTGTAGTGCGCTCTCTGCTCTGTTTGCTTTCCTTCGCGTGGCTGTAAGCTCATCTGATTATCCTTCTCAGCCACTGTAAGTCTTGTGCTTAATTCTATAATCATCTGAGACTCTGTTGAGAGGTTGCTCCACCGAGAAGGAGACATCTTTAGCCGGATTTTGTCCGGGGTGTGATCTACCGAAAGATCAAGGAGTCGTCCAGCTTACGGACACGCCAAGGAGTAGGGGCAAGTTATCCCCGAACCTCGTAAATCTCTGAGTTAGTGTGTTGTGTTCTCTCTTTGTTTTAGTTTTCTAATTCCGCTGTGCTAACAAAGTTCGTGAAGAAATTTGTGTTTAGTATTGTTCAAAGAGGCTATTCACCCCCCCTCTAGCCATCTAAGATCCCAACAGTAGGTACTCGCCGTCTCTCTCGTTGTTCGCCGGACGTTTCGCTGTTACCTCACCGCACGCGTGAAGTCGCCTCCACTGTCGGACAAGCCTTAGACCGTCAGCGTCACTCCCAGCGAGCCACCTCATTGCCTCTGTTGCCTTCTGATGACCACGCTGGCGTACTCCACGCGACACCGATAGCCTCCTCTCCCTGCTCTCCCACACAACCGCCTCCGGTCACCACCGTCAAGGGGGCACGCAACAGCTGCCTCCACCTCTTCTCAGTCACCGCGGCCAGCCAACATCGTCCGTCAAGAACGCCGCCGACCGCACCTTTGCCGTCCAACATCTTCATTCTCTCCATAGCCATCGACGAGTGATCCCTAGTGGTTGGCACCGTTGTCGGCTCTCCCACCGCCGGATTTAACCACTCGACATTCTCGCCTTCCAATTCAATGGTTCGACTCTCGATCCGCATTGTTGTCTGTTTTCGCAATCGATCTGGCCTCCGGACCACTGTCGCTATTATGCTCCGATTTGACTTGTCTCTAGCCTTTGAGCTGTGGTTGTTCTCGATTCTCACACCGTTATCTGGTTCTAGCCCATGTGTCATGTTCTGACCTTCATGTTGTTATTGTATCTCGGCTTACGTGTCAATGTCATATCTTAGCATGCATGCCGATGTTATATCCCAGCATATGTGCCGAGGTCGCATCCGATTTCGTGCCACCGCATCTAGTTCTGCATCATCAAATCCATCTCTTCATCTTGTTCACGGGCATCTACCCTTCCGGGTCAGGGCAACACGAGCATCATCCCGACCAACTCACTGATCCACCCGAGGGCACCCCCTTGGGCTTGGGCACGTTCTTCGTTCATATTTTATACGCATTTCATTATTTCATATCTTAGTTTGTTACTTATATAGTCGTTGGATCTGCCTTGAGTATCGAGGTACCAGGGACCGGGGCGACCCGATCGCTGGCTACAGGTAGCGTTGACCAGAAGACTTCTGACAACTTGGTCAATATATAAGTCATCTCAGCATACCCCCTCCAGGACGTCGCGATTCAGTCAACATTCCATTCATATCACCAGGCGGTCCGTCTAACTTAGATTCCAGATAAGATTAATTTGGCGCCGTCTGTGGAAATCTTCTCCACCTGTTTTGGAACGTGAAGATGAACGATGTCGGGAAGTTCTCTGCCATTATCACAGTCCCGAAGGATCCTGACAAACATACTATCTTCTTCTCTCGCTCCATGGGTATTTGAGAGTCAAAGGATTGAGTTAGATCTTCAACTGGCCGACAAATTAGTTTTTCCATTATATTTTTTCCTTGACTCCATGGGTATTCGAGAGTCAAGGGACCGAGACAAACCCTCAGCCGGTTGGCACGACGCCTCGATTAGGTACGTTACGGGCTCTGTTCCCTTTTTACGATTATAGGATCTGCTATAGCTCCCTGATAAGAGAGTAAGACCCTAGTTCCTTGATCAAAGACTAAGACCTTTGATCTTTGATCGGACACTAGGGGCACAGCTCCTCGATCATACATTAGGGGCTCAGCTCCCCGATCAGGCACTAGGGACACAACTTCTCGATTAGTGACTCACAGTATAGCTTCTCGATCAGGATCTAGGGGCCTCGCTATTTGATTACAGGCTAGGGACCTTACTCTCCGATCAGGGACTGGGGGCCTAGCTCCCCGGTCAGGTGTGTTATAGGCTCTGCACCCTTCACCATGGGGCTCTACATCCGCTTATTGCTATAGGCTTTGCACCCTTCACCATGGGACTCTGCATCCACTTATTGCTATAGGCTCTGCACCCTTCACCATGGGGTTCTGCATCCTCTTGTTGCTATAGGCTCTGCACCCTTTACCATAGGGATCTGCATCCTCTTACTGCTATATGCGTTGCACTCTATTACTACTATATGCTCTATATCCTCCACCTGTTTTGCATCCTCTTACATCTATAGGCTTTGCTCCCTTCACCCACGGTGCTCTGCTTCCTTCTATTGCTATGGACTCTGCTCCCTTATATTACCATGGGGTTCACTCCCTTTGACGGTCAGGACTCAGATTATTATCTTCTCCCCTCGCTCCATAGGTATTCGGGAGTTGAGGGACTGAGACAGATCTTCAGTCGGTCAACACCACTCTGCGGTCAGGTATGATAAAGGCTCTCCTCCCTCATATTGCTACGGGCTCTGCTTCTATGGACTTCAGGGCTTCACCTCCCCCATTCGGGGTCAAGCTATCGCCACTGGACTTGAACCATAGTATCACCACCAGTCTCAGATCGGAGTATTGCTAACGATCTCTCGGTCGGGCTTCCAGACCAATTCTCGGTCGAGCTTCAAGACCAATTCTCGGTCGAGCTTCCAGACCAATTCCCAGTCAGGCTTCCAGACTACTTCCCGGTTGGGCTTCCAGAACAATTCTAAGTCTTCCAGAACAATTCTCAGTCGAGCTTCCAGACCAATTCCCGATCGGACTCCAGACTCTCGTCCCAGCGCGAGTTATAAGTGGGCATGCTCTCACGCCTACAAACTCTCACCCCAGTGCGAGTTATAAGTGAGCATGCTCTCACGCCTCCAGACTCTCACCCCAGCGCGAGTTATAAGTGAGCACGCTCTCACGTCTCCAGACTCTCGCCCTAGTGCGAGTTATAAGTGAACATGCTTTCACGCCTCTAGACTCTCACCCTAGTGCGAGTTATAAGTGGGCATGTTCTCACGCCTCCAGACTCTCGCCACAGTGCGAGTTATAAGTGAGCATGCTGTTGGATCGAGAAGCGCTAGAGGGGGGGTGAATAGCGCTCGTGTCTATTTCATTTCAGAATCGTAAAACTTGAGTAATAAACACAGCGGAAATTAAAAGAAAATAATCACACACAAAGACACGAGGAGTTACATGGTTCGGAGCTTGTGACGACTCCTACTCCAAAGCCCGTGATTGTTGATTGCTTCCGGTGGGTAACAACTATAAGCTCGAAAATTATTACAATCTAAGTACAGCGAGAAAAAGTAATTAAATTAATACTGACAACAGAATACTGAAAACTGAAGCTCCGGGTTGTCGGGATGACGTTGCAGCACTTCGGGATCGTCTCGTTAGCAGCTTGTAGCGTAACGATTGCTCAAAGGTATTCTACTGGGCTGCTGGTCGAGACTCCCTTATAAAAGGTGTTCAAGGCGCCTCCATCAAGCTCCAAGGCGCCTTAGAACCTAAGTTTTATCCCGCTTCAATCGCTGTCTATCAAGCTTTGACCGCTGCTCATTATCCACTTGAAGGCGCCTTCAATGTCGCTCCAAGGCGCCTTCGAGTAGTGATCCAAGGTGCCTTCGGTCCTCATGAAGGCGCCTCCAGCTCCTCTGCACAGCTGGCTTCGGCTTGCCCCCGAGGCGCCTCCAAGCTCCATGGAGGCGCCTCGGACACTGTTCATCCGAGGTGAAAGTTGCTCATTTCTTCCTGCAAAATGTGTTAGTCCCAAACACATACCCTGCAAAACAAAGTTAGCACACAATAGACACAATAAATATAAAATATTGATAGTCTCCGGACTATCCTGGGTCTGACTTCGGATTTCCAACCGGAAACCTTAGGTCGACCCGACACCTACTGTTCCCTCTGCGGGGAACGCGTCCTCACCTACTCCTCTCAAGAGAGTTACCTGTTGCCAGTGCGATCCTTCAGATTGACTGGACTTTTGCTCGGCGCTCGATGCTTCCGAACTTTCTGCTGAACGATCGCTCCCCGACCTGTCCAGTCTTCCACCTGGTTCGCGACACCAAGACTTTTCACCTAGGGTTACCACCTCTAGGACTTTTGCCTGAAGCCCGCGACCCGCCAAGACTTTCCACATAGAGTTACCACCCCCTATGACCTAGGGTTACCACCCCTAGGATTTTCCACCTGCCTAACCTCAGTTAGAATTTTTGCCTAAGTACACTTAGGATTTTCCTGCAAGGTCATTCAAACTTGTTAGATCACAACATAACCTTAACTTTGAATCCTTTGCCAATATCAAAACACTGGTTCGATCATCAGATGCTTCCCGCACCAACAATCTCTCCCTTTTTGATTATGGTAACTTAAATTCAAAGTTAAGTAAAACAAGCATAAGTAAACGAATGTATCAATAAACATAAGCAAGCTTTTTAAGTAAAAAGTTCAAGTAAGAACATAAGCAAGCTAAATGTATAAGGCTCCCCCTTAATAAGAGCTCTCTTTCTCTTATCCTTAATTTGAATTTTGAATAATTTGAATTTATCTTACTCTCCCCCTTTGCCATATATCAAAAACTTTTGTATGGAGAACAATAGTAAAAAGACAACATGAAAGGAACAACTTACATTTTCAGCTTAAAAGTTATATTTTAAAATACTTTAAAGTAATATTTCTTGTAAGTGAAATTTGCTAAGGGAAAACTTGTCTTTGAAATAAACAAATTAAAGCCTAAGAAAGTTGATTTTAAGAAAACTGAGTTTAGTAACTAATTTAGCTAAAAAGATTTTTCTTTGAACCGAAACATAACTAAATTAAGATTACTGAACAACTCCTTTAACTTAGCCAAATTTTGTGCAAATTTAGGAAAAATTGAAACAAATGATTTTCGAAAGGCAAGTTTTGAAAAATAGTAAGCTTAAGTTTTGCAATAAAAAATGACTTAGCTAGTTTCGTAAGGCTTTGTTGAAAAGTATTTCATTAAAAAAAAAAATTAAAGCCGTTTTTTAAAAAAAAACATTACTTTCGCAAAGCTTTTTCGAATAATTTTTAAAAGTTTTAAAAAAATAAACTGAGACTTTTTGTAAAATGCTTGAACAGAACATTTTTGAAAATTGTAAGTTAAGTTGGAGGAAAAAAAATCTTTTGATTTGACTTAGTTAAAAGATGATTATGGAAGTCGTAATAAAGAATTTTAAATTAACGGCCAAGGAGGAGCAATTAATTAAGAACCTAATGTCCAAGCATGAGTCAAGTTAAATGGATTTCAAATTAATCAATTTCCTTTAGTGAGGTATCAGAGCCCTAAAGTGCAAACATGAGTCAACTTGAAATTTTAATATCCTTAACTAACTGTCTAACCTTTAGTTACTGGCTGAATACCTAGAGGGCAACAGTTTTCACTTGGTTAGTCAAGTTAAGTTAGTAATCCAGTTAGATTTAACTATGGCTGGATCATTTAACTTGATTAATGTAAAGTTAGTTTTAACGCCCAGACTCACTATGATGCACAGAAATAAACATTCTGGAGTCCAGACTATACCCTATGCATCTCACGTCGTTCTAAGTTTCTTTCAAAACACAAGCAAGTTATGCCTAGTGTGTTTGTGAGATGCTCTGGCTGAAACTAGGGGAACATGATTTTTAGGGGGAAGATCCTAGGCTAAGTCCAAATTTTGAAAAACTACTAAGATTGGGATTTTGAAAACATTATTTTTCCTAGAATTTTAAAAGATAATTTTAAGGTTAAGCTATTTTGAAGATCAAAAAAACATTTAAAATTAGGTGTAGGAAATTTGTTTGAAAATCAAGATCTATTCTACCTAACACATTCCTACTTGTGCAGAATTAAAACATAAAAAGACTGGTAATCAGAAGTAAGCAGCGTAACTGAATTCTACTAAGTACAAGTTCAACTAGACTAGGAAATGAAAGTGTCTGTATCCAAAATCCAAGGTACAATGCATGAAAGAGATGACATCGATGAGTGGGATCATCAGTTGGAGGGTCGTCAGCTGGAGGTGGTGCAATGGGCTGCTCGGGTGCAGGTTGTCCCTACCGACGTATCTCATCCTGGAGAGAGGCGAATCCGGTAGCTATCTCGGATCGGAGGGATCGGAGGGAGCGATGGCTATCTAGAACAGCCCGTTGCGTCTGAATGGACTGAACCTCGAGACGAGCGAGTCTGTCCTCGACGGAGAGTGGTGCCGAAGTCGAAGGCCTGACTGAAGTGGAAGGCCCGGCGGAGGTGGAAGGTAAGGGATCTCTGAAAAACTCCTCGGCTAAGAAGTCGGGCCACTTCTCTCCCTCACCCGGGACAATGTCGGGCGGTGCATCCTCGGCCTCTGGATCAATCGGAGCAGCAGCTGGCTGTGGTCGACCCCTCCAGGCTAGAATCTCCTCATCAGTGACGTGAACACGGGCTAACTTAAGATTGCACTGACCAAACTCATCATATAAGGTAAGAGGGATAACTGCCCCTCTGGTAGTATCTATCCTAAGGGTCGAAAAGATGTAGGTCAAAACATGACAGTAGGGCATATGGACTACATGGGATGTGACTGTACTAGATACATAAATAATGTTCTGGAACATATGTAAAGCTATGTCTATGTCCAACCGGTGACTCAAAGCATACAAAAGGAATGAATGCCAGGGTCACATCTTCGGGATGTCCCGAGATGAGATCGACAAGATACAGGCTGTCAGGACTCTATACATAACATAGTCCTGAACCCTAAGAGAGATTGACTTGAACTCAGTCAAGCCAAGTGGTCTCTCCTCCTCGAAAAAGTACATATAGATGATATCTAATGTAATATGGGAGTAGAGATTGCCAAATGGCAAATCCCTACTAGGGTAGCATAGAAAGGGACATGCAGATGCCCTAAGCTCTAAACTAGTACGGATGAGTGAGGGGGTAAATTGGATGTCTGTCCCACCAACTCTGGAAGAATATGTACTATCATCAACCTACTCGAGGTTGTGATAGAACTGTGCACATAAATCATGATTTACTGCATTACTATAGTAAACCAGTCTACCCAGTTGGTAGTACTCTATCATCTGGACTGATGGGTGACAAAACTGATCAAAAAAATGATCTTCTTAGATACCAAGGTTTGATAGTTTTAAATGTGTATCTAGCAAAGTTAATCCTATGTTGTTTTGAGGGGAATCTGAGATCCGTGGATGGGGTTCTAGCCGAAGTATGATCAACATTGCGACGTTTCCTATTTTTGACAATATACAAGAAAAATAGCAAAAACTAGCACTAAAATCATGTAGGAGATGATTATGAGTAGTTTAGAGTATACCTAAGAGGCATTGCTAGGTGTAGAAAGGGAAGAGTTGGCTTGAAGGCGCCTTGGCTGATGGATTTGAGTAGAGATCGCACGAGAAACTTGTGGGAGCTTTCGGCAAAAGGCGAACAGAAATCTTTCTATTCGTGGTAAAAAGCATGGGTTGAAGGCGCCTTATAGGTGTTCTAAGGCGCCTTAGACATCCTATTTGAGCGCCTCGGAGATGATCCGAGGCGCCTTAGACAAAGTCGGCGGGATTATTCCCGTCGTTGTCGAGGGCGCCTCCCTTGTGTGGGAGGCGCCTAAGTTAGGCCACGGGTTTTTTTTTAAGAAATATTAAGTTTATTAAAAAAAATTAAGTTAATTAATTTTGAAAGAGTTTTAAGTTAAAAAAAAATTAAGAAAAAAATTAAATTTAGGTTAATTAATTTTTGAAAAATATTAAGTTAATAAAATTTTGAAAAATGTTTAAGTTAATTAAATTTGAAAAATATTTAAGTTAATTTTAAATTTAAAAAATATTTAAGTTAATTAAACATTGAAAAAGTGTTTAAGTTAATTAGATTTGAAAAATATTTAAGTAAATTTTAAATTTGAAAAATATTTAAGTTAATTAAATTTTGAACAATTTTAAGTTAATTAAATTTTGAAAAATGTTTAAGTTAATTAAATTTGAAAAATATTTAAGTTAATTTTAAATTTGAAAAATATTTAAGTTAATTAAACTTTGAAAAAGTGTTTAAGTTAATTAGATTTGAAAAATATTTAAGTTAATTTTAAATTTGAAAAATATTTAAGTTAATTTAATTTTGAACAATATTAAGTTAATTAAATTTTGAAAAATGTTTAAGTTAATTAAATTTGAAAAATATTTAAGTTAATTTTACATTTGAAAAATATTTATGTTAATTAAATTTTAAAATGTTAAGTTAATTAAATTTGAAAAATATTTAAGTTAATTTAATTTGAAAAATATTAAGTTAAAAAATTTTAAGTTAATTAATTTTGAAAGAGTTTTAAGTTTAAAAAAATTAAGAAAAAATTAAATTTAGGTTAATTAATTTTTGAAAAATATTAAGTTAATTAAATTTTGAGAAATGTTTAACTTAATTAAATTTGAAAAATAGTTAATTTTAAATTTGAAAAATATTTAAGTTAATTAAACTTTGAAAAAGTGTTTAAGTTAATTAGATTTGAAAAATATTTAAGTTAATTTTAAATTTGAAAAATATTTAAGTTAATTAAATTTTGAACAATATTAAGTAAATTAAATTTTAAAAAATGTTTAAGTTAATTAAATTTGAAAAATATTAAAGTTAATTTCAAATTTGAAAAATATTTAAGTTAATTAAATCTTTAAAATGTTAAGTTAATTAAATTTGAAAAATATTTAAGTTAATTTTAACTTTGAAAAATATTTAAGTTAATTTTAACTTTGAAAAATATTTAAGTTAATTAAATTTTAAAAATGTTAAGTTAATTAAATTTGAAAAATATTTAAGTTAATTAAATTTGAAGTTAATTAAATTTTAAAAATATTAAGTTAATTAAAAATATTAAGTTAATTAAAAATATTAAGTTAATTAAATTTGAAAAATATTAGGTTAATTAAATTTGAAAAATATTAGGTTAATTAAATTTGAAGTTAATTAAAATTTAAAAATATTAAGTTAATTAAATTTTCAAAAAATGTTAAGTTAATTAAATTTTGAAAATATTAAGTTAATTAAATTTTGAAAAATGTTTAAGTTAATTAAATTTGAAAAATATTAAAGTTAATTTTAAATTTGAAAAATATTTAATTTAATTAAACTTTGAAAAAGTGTTTAAGTTAATTAGATTTGAAAAATATTTAAGTTAATTTTAAATTTGAAAAATATTTAAGTTATTAAACTTTGAAAATATTGAGTTAATTAAATTTTTGAAAAATGTTAAGTTAATTAAATTTGAAAAATATTAAGTTAATTATATTTGAAAAATATTAAATTTGAAAAATATTAAGTTAATTAAATTTTAAAAATATTGAGTTAATTAAATTTTTGAATATGTTAAGTTAATTAAATTTTGAAAATATTAAGTTAATTATATTTGAAAAAAATATTAAGATTTAATTTAATTTAATTTAATTTAATTTAATTCTTAATTTAATTTTTATTTTAATTTAAGTTTTGTCCTTAGTCATCTCACCCGATCTAAAATTTTCAATCAGGGGATCCTATAATTTTGTGAGATGAATTAGTTTCAATTATAGGGTTTGATTTAACTTTATGTTAGATTCAGGTTTAGCTTTGGGCTCAACAAATAGGCATTCCTTGGATAAACTTCTAGGCTATGGTGAGTCACATGAACATCATTAAAGTAACCATGCCTTCGAGGTTTTCTAGATAGTCATATCCACTGAACTTAGTACAAAACATTGGTCTAACTAGTTAGGATTCATAAAGGGTAGTTTCGGTCAGTTCCACTTAGCCAAATCCACCAGGTCGAAGCTATATCTTCCAAGACATGCATAGACTAAGCTTCCCTAACGTACTATCATCCGATACTTCACCAGTACCGTGGGTCAAGTTAAGCTTAGCCCTTTTTATTCTAACCCTAATTACCCTACCGGGTAGGTTGAGATTCCTTTTAGAGGTGCCAGCTATTCTGGAGCCTCCATTATTGATTTTCCTTTTAACTTGTTTTTAAAGTTTTAATTTAGAATTATATTCCTTTCAATTTATGTGTTAAGATAATTTTTATTTATTAAAATAATTTTAACTTAATTTAATTAATTATTTATTTGTTAAGATAATTTTTATTTTTATTTTATTTAGATAATTTTAATTTAATCTAATTAATATTTATTTGTTAAGATCATTTTTGTTTATTTATTAATTAAAATAATTTTTCTTTTTGCTCCCTCTGGATCATAGCCTCGATAAGGTTTATCAAGGTAATGTACTTTATATTTGGGGACCCAATATTGACCAAGCCCAACTTGATTGACCAAGTTAGACTTGGGTACCCATGCTTGGACTAGTTTACTATTTGGTCTGTTGACTAAGGATAGATATGATCGATATTTCTTCTTGGTTTTGAAACCTAGTCCAGTTCTATTGTAAATGGCTCTTTGTGTCCCAAGAATTAGGTCAAGGTTCTTGGACCCCAAAGAAAACCGTTCTAGGGTCTTCTCCAAATCCTTGACCTGAGTTTTCAGACTAGAATTTTCTTCTTCAAGCTTTTGGACTTGAGTTGAATTTCCAGTCTGAACTGGGTCAGGCAAGGTTTTGGAGTTAGTCACTTCTTTAAAGACTGTTACTTCCTTTAGAAGTGACTTGACCCGAATGTTTGATTTTGCTAATTTGCGTAATAAGTAATTCACTAAATTATTTAATCGAGGAATACTTACAGAGGGATTGGGCCCTTCAGAAACAGATATGGATTCGTGGCTTCTTTCCGAGTTTGCTTCCGATTCGCTCTCGCTCTCGGACATGTTGATTTGGTCTCGAGCCATTAGTGTTAGGAGGCTCGTTTGTTCAAGCTCGTTGTTGGTATCTTCTTCTGTGGATTCTTCAAAGGTCGCTTTCAGCACCTTCTTCTTCCTCTGCTTCTTTGCATCCTTCTGATTTGGGCAGTTGGCCTTGATGTGCCCCTTCTGGTTGCACCCATAGCAGATCACCTCGAACTTAACTTTTGAATTAGGTTGAACCTCCTTGGATTATACTACCTTCTTTAGGTCTCTCTTGTTGAAGCTCTTCTTTTTCTTGTAGAGCTTCTTCATAAGGTTCACGAGTTCGGTTGTCAGTTCGTCGTCTTCTTCATTTGAGTCGAATTCTTCTTCCAGCTCTGGTTCGGTTCTTCGCCGTGTTCTTGGTTCACGTGTTCTATTGGTACATGCAAGCAAAGCTACACCTTTCTCGATTGGTTGCGCATTAGTCTGCTCATGTAATTCAAACTCAGAAAATAATTCATCTAGTTTTATACAAGAAAAATTCTTGGAAACTTTGTAGGCATCTACCATTGATGCCCACAATGTGTTCCTCGGAAAAGAGTTGAGTGGGTACCTTATGACGTCCCGATTCTTGACTTTCTGCTCGATTGCATGGAGGGAGTTGAGAATATCTTGTATTCGTGCGTGGAGTTGACTTGCTGTCTCTCATTCCTGTATTTTGAGATTGTATAGTTTATTAAACAGTAAATCTCTTTTACTCACCTTGGTGTCGGAGGTGCCCTTGTGGAGTTCGATCAGTTTCTCCCATAGCTCTTTTGCGCTGGAGAATGGTCCAACTCTCTTGAGCTCCTTCTTGGCCAGTCCACACCGGAGGGTGCAGGTCGCTCTAGCATTGACTTCCACCTTCTTGATTAGAGTTGGTTCCCAGTTCTCGTAGGATGTGGGCTTGCCGTCTTCGTCGGTTGGCAGTTGTAATCCAGTCTTGATGATCATCCACGTCTCGAACTGGATTTTTAGAAAGTTCTCCATTCATCCTTTCTAGTACCCGAAATCTTCTCCAGTGAAGAGCGGGGGACGAACTGTGTTGTAGCCCTCTTGTTGGGCCATTGATACCTTACACGACAAAAACAATAAAATCTATTCCAAGACTTGGTCTTGGATTAGTAGTGCGGGAATAAAAACAACAAACTCGAGTGGTGTTGCACCAGCTTCGAGCAAAACCTATTTGAACGAGAAATAGATCGGAATATAGTAATTATATTAATTCTGGTCGACTCCGAAAAACTGAAAATACCACGAAAAAATTGCTTGATTGGTGGTTGCACCAAATCGAAGCGACCCCGCTCTGATACCAATTATTGGATCGAGAAGCGCTAGAGGGGGGGGGGGTGAATAGCGCTCGTGGCTATTTCATTTCGGAATCGTAAAACTCGAGTAATAAACGCAGCGAAAATTAAAAGAAAACCATCACACACAAAGACACGAGAAGTTACTTGGTTCGGAGCCTATGACGACTCCTACTCCAAGGCCCGCGATCGTTGATCGCTTCCTGTGGGCAACAACTATAAGCTCGAAAATTATTACAATCTATGTACAGAGAGAAACAATAATTAAATTAATACCGACAACAGAATATTGAAAACTGAAGATCCGGGTTGTCGGGATGATGTTGCAGCACTTCGGGATCGTCTTGTTAGCAGCTTGTAGCATAAGGATTGCTCAGAAGGTGTTCTACTAGGCTGCTGGTCGAGACTCCCTTATAAAGGGTGTTCAAGGCGCCTCCATTAAGCTCCAAGGCGCCTCCATCAAGCTCCAAGGCGCCTTAGAACCTAAGTTTTATCCCGCTTTGATCGCTGTCGATCAAGCTTTGACCGCTGCTCATTATCCACCTGAAGGCACCTTCAATGCCGCTCCAAGGCGCCTTCGAGCAGTGATCCAAGGCTCCGGTCCCCATGAAGGCGCCTCCAGCTCCTCTGCACAGCTGGCTTCGGCTTGCACCCGAGGCGCCTCCAAGCTCCATGGAGGCGCCTCAGACACTGTTCATCTAAGGTGAAAGTTGCTCCTTTGTTCTTGTAAAATGTGTTAGTCCCAAACACATATCCTGCAAAACAAAGTTAGCACACAATAGACACAGTAAATATAAAATATTAATAGTCTCCGGACTATCCTGGGTCTGACTTCGGATTTTCAACCGAAAACCCTAGGTCGACCCGACGCCTACTATTCCCTCTGCGGGGAACGCGTCCTCACCTACTCCTCTCAGGAGAGTTACTTGTTGCCAGTGCGATCCTCCAGATCGACTGGACTTTTGCTCGGCGCTCGATGCTTCCGGACTTTTTGCTGGACGCCCGCTCCCCGAGTTGTCCAGTCTTCCACCTGGTTCGCGACACCAGGACTTTTCACCTAGGGTTACCACCCCCTAGGACTTTTGCCTGAAGCCCGCGACCCGCCAAGAGTTTCCGCATAGAGTTACCACCCCCTATGACCTAGGGTTACCACCCCTAGAGTTTTTCACCTGTCTAACCTCAGTTAGGACTTTTGCCTAAGTACACTTAGGACTTTCCTGTAAGCTCATTCAAACTTGTTAGATCACAACATAACCTTAACTTTGAATCCTTTGCCATTATCAAAACACTGGTTCGATCGTCGGATGCTTCCCGCACCAACACATGCTCTCACGCCTCCAGACTCTCGCCCCAACGCGAGTTATAAGTGAGCATGCTCTCACGTCTCAGTGCGAGTTATAAGTGACCATGCTCTCATGCCTCTAGACTCTCACCCTAGTGCGAGTTATAAGTGACCATGCTCTCACGCTTCCAGACTCTCACCCCAGCGTGAGTTATAAGTGAGCATGTTCTCACGCCTCCATACTCTCACCCCAGCGTGAGTTATAAGTGAGCATGTTCTCACGCCTCCAGACTCTCACCCCAGCGTGAGTTATAAGTGAGCATACTCTCACGCTTCCAGACTCTCGCCTCAGTGTAAGTTATAAGTCACACCTCCAGACTCTCACCCCAGCGCGAGTTATAAGTGAGCATGCTCTCATGCCTCCAGACTCTCGCCCCAGTGCGAGTTATAAGTGAGCATGCTCTCACGACCAATGACCTCCCGGTAAGGCTCTCACGATCAACTACTAGTCAGCCGGGTTACTCCCTAGTCAGGGGCTCACTTCACTAGTCACTCTGCCCGACACTCATCACACTCGCTTCACACGCCGCTCTACCCCTGAACTCACCATTCGTGTTTCGCTCACTGCTGTTGCTCGGTCGGCACTCACTGCTCACTCGTCGCTCTGCCAGGCACTCATCACACTAACTTCACTCGCTGCTATGCCTGACACTCATCACACTCACTTCACTAGTTGCTATGCCTGACACTCACCATTTACGTTTCGCGCATCGCTGTCGCCCGACCGCGAGTTATTGTCGCTCGGTCGACATTTTTCAATCGCCCGATCGCAGTTTATTATCACACAGTCGACATTTTTTGGTCACCCGGTTGCGAGTTACTGTCGCTCGGTCGACATTTTCTCGGTCGTGCACTTCACACTGCTCGTCCATCATCTTGCGACCCTCTCTACTCGTCTATTATTCTCTCTATTGTCCAGTTGCGATTTACTATCGTTCAATCGACATTTTTTCTCGATCGCGCTCCCCGCTCTGCTCGTCTATTATTCTCTCTATTTCCCAGTTGTGATATACTGTCACTTGATCGACATTTTTCTCGGTCACGCTCATGGCTTTGCTCGTTCATTGTCGTTTCACTCGTCCAGCATTCTCTCTATTGTCTGGTCACGATTTACTATCGCTCAATCAACTTTTTTCTTGATCGCGGTCACGACTCTGCTCATCCATTATCCTCTCTATTGCCCAATCACGATTTACTATCGTTCGGTTGCCATTTTTCTTTGTCGCGGTCACGGCTCTGCTCGTCCATCATTCTCTTGATTACTTGGTCGTTATTTACTATCGCTCAGCCAGCATGTTTCTCAATCGCGATCACGACTCTGCTCGTCCATCATCCTCTCTATTCCTCGGTCGTGATTTATTGGCATTCGGTAGCATTTTTCTCGGTCGTGCTCCCGGCTCTGCTCGTCTATTATTCCCTCTATTGTCCGGTTGCGATTTGTTGTGGCTCGGTTAGTATTTTTCTCAGTCACGCTCATGGCTTTACTCACTCGTCGTCGTTTCACTCATCCAGCATTCTCTCTATTGCCCAGTCACGATTTACCGTCACTCAGTCGTCATTTTTCTCGGTCGCGGTCACGGCTCTGCTCGTCCATTATTCTCTCGATTACCTGGTCGTGATTTATTATCGCTCGGTCAACATTTTTCTCGATCGCTCTCACGGTTCCGCTCATCCATCATTCTCTCTATTGCCTAGTCACGATTTACTGTCGCTCGATCGACATCAGCTCGGTTGCTCGCTTGTATCGCTCAGCCACTCGCTCAACATTCTCATAATCACCCGGTCTGCATTTGCTCAGCCACCTGCTCAGCCCATCCAACTGTCTTCTCGTTATCACTTGGTCTCCCAAACGACATTCAATCGATCGCTTGCTCGGCATACGCTCGGTCCCATTTTTTGTAGCTCATTTGGTATTACTTCAGTCACTTACTTGGCACCGTTAAAGCTACTCGTTCGACACTATATGACAAGCCCAGCGATATGACTCTGCATTCAGGAGGGATTTTGCTTTTCGTTTGGCTGAGTCTAGTCAGTCAGACTCGCGCCTCCTTCGACTAGACTTGAAGGGGAGACTTGTGATGTGGATATATCTAGAGAGCTTAGAGGAAATTAGGTAAAAGAGGAGGGGCAATTTGATCAAATCACCGTAGCACCCCTTTTAGGTTACTGTTCATGCGCGAAGGAAAGAGGGGGTTCATTTTTGGGGGTTGCGCTGCCACCACAAGCAGGGGGGAGCTTCTTCTCTTCGTCCTAGGACCTTGTTGTAGGCCAGCCACCGCCCCCTTCTGCTCCTCTATCCTTCTCCTCTTGCCAGGCATGCCAACATCGACACCGCCGAGGTCGCCAACACCGACGTCCTGCCGCCCTCCTCACGCCGCCACGATCTCGCTCATTGTTTCACCCCTTTTCTCTCCTCGCTGGACGCCACCATTTTGGACGCAGAGAAGTGACTGGCGAAGCCTCTCCTCTTCTCCCGTAGATCCGTTTGTAATGACATTGCCTCTTCCTCTCTCTTTCCTAGGCTGTCGCCAGTAGGTATTCGTTGTCTCTCTCGTTGTTCGCCGGACGTTTCGCTGTCACCTCCCCGCACGTGTAAAGTCGCCTCCACTGCCGAATAGGCCTTAGACCACCGACGTCATTCCCAGCGAGCCACCTCGCCGCCTCCGTCACCTTCTGACAACCACGCTGATGTCCGTCAAGCGGGCACACAGCCGCTGCCTCCACCTCTTCTCCGTCGCTGTGGCTAGCCATCATCGTCCGTCAAGCACGCCACCGGTCACACCTTTGTCGTCCAGCGTCTTCATTCGCTCCACAGCCATCGGGGGCGATCCCTAGCAGTCAACACCATTGCCGACACCCCCACCGGCGGATCTGGCCACTTGACATTTTCGCCTTCCAATTCGATGGTTCGACTTTCGATCCGCATTGTTGTCTATTTTCGCCATCGATCGGGCCTCCAGGCCACTGTTGTTATTATGCTCCGATCTGACTTGTCTCTAGCCTTTGAGCTTTGGTTGTTCTCGATTCTCGCACTGTTATTTGGTTCTAGCTCGTGTGTCGTGTTCCGACCTTCATGTCGTTATTATATCCCGGCATACATGCCGATGTCATATCTTGGCATGCGTGCTAATGTCATATCCCGACCTGTGTGCTGAGGTCGCATCCGGTTTCGTGCCACCGCATCCAACTCTGCGTCATCAGATCCAGCTCTTCATCCTTCTCAGGGTCTTCTACCCTTCCGGGTGAGAGCAATGCGAGCAGCATCCCGACCAGCTGACCGATCCACCCAAGGGCACCCCTGGGCCAGGGTACGTTCTACGTTCATATTTTATACGTATTTCATTATTTTATGTCTTAGTATGTTACTTATATATTCGTTAGATCTGCCTCGAGTATTGGGGTACTAGGGACCGTGACGACTCGGTCGATGGCTACAGGTAGCGTTGACCAAAAGACTTCTAACAACTTGGTCAACATAGAAACTATCTCAGCATGTCCCCTCCAGGATGTCGCGATTCGATCAATATTCCATCTATCTCACTAGACGATCCGTCTAACTTAGATTTCAGACAGATCAGTAAACAAGGCACTCTTCATAAAAATTAAGTTATTTGACAAAAAATTTGATATATTTTTTTTGTTTTCACAAAATATTCCATGGTTGGTCACACACAGCAATCATTTCTATCCCATCAAACTTAGAAACCTAATTAATTTCTATGTTTTTTTGCATCCGTTTTCCATCCATTTTGATTTTAAAATGGTTGTTTTGGCGATTTCTTCCTACTTTTAAGAGCAACCATTCACTCATCGCTTTCATTAAGAACTTATTCCTCTAATATAGATTGGACGGTTGAGAAATTTTGCAATCCAAAAACATAACTATTTTAACTCAAAGAATCCAAAGCATATTTTCATTCATTACCAATACGACAAAATTGATATGAAATTTAAAAAAAAAATGGATCTAAAAATTTTAAAATCAAAAGAAAATGTATTAGTTAACGTTCATTAATTGTTCTATGAAAATCTAATGCATTACACGTCATGAACTCTTATAGGCAATAAGCAATTTATGGCAAACAAATACAAAAGAAGAATCTAATTTCTCTCCGCCGTCAATTAATTGATTCTACGTGGACGGACGAAAACACATATTAATAGCCCCAGAGCACAGGCTGCACTGTACCTTCTCAATTGTTGAAATATTCAAGATCGAGATTCAACTTCCATAAATATTTAGACAGTTAATTAACTGACAAATTACCCATTGTAAATATTTCCTAATTTATGTTGATAGTCGATAAAACACTTTTATATGAAATATGACCAGCTCTTAAAATAAATGATAGATGGTAGCCCATGTCTAATTTTTAATTAACTTTTAATTTTGATTGATAATATATATATATATATAACAGGTTAAAATTTAATTTTTTTAATCTCATTTCATGTGGCGTTAGTAAAATTTAATTTTTTTCTCTTCATTAATTGTAAAATAATTAGCTCGTGCCTAGCATCGACTACTAATTGGAATTTGATCCATAGACCTCGTAAATTATCCATCCCGAAGGAACTTTTTTCTCTCATTTGATTGTATGTATGATAACTAACACTAAGGCGAATGATATTTGTTAGATAGTGCACCACTAATTTCATCTTGGTATTGATTTCTATAAATCAATATTAAAATGGATGATATTGATTTTTATAAATTAGTATTAAGATGAATGATACTGATATCAATATTACCTTAATGCTAATTTACATAATTAAAATAAGTAAAAGAGAATTATTATATGCAGATGATGAGAAGGTGATTAAAAAATTAGATTTTAATCATAGCCATCGCCGATATAAAGATGCGTGTATATATATATATATATATATATATATCCTATAAATTTTACGCGCAGTGATCTGCATGGCTTAATCATAAGCAGTATATATTCTATAAATTTTACCGCGCAGTATATATTCTATAAATTTTACGCGCGGTGATCCTGGGTGATTTAATCATAAGCATATTGACGTGGGTGATTTAATCTAATAGTTTATTTTGAGATGGGACAGTGGGCCCGACGGTCTCAGCCAATAGGGAGTTATCAAATTATCCACGCGGACACGCGCGGTTCGTCTCGGAGACGTCTGGCGACGAGTCACTGGCGATGCATGTGACTCCGTGTGTTTTTGTAGTAATAGTGGGAGTTTACGGTGGGAGGAGGAAGCAAGGACAGGACAACAACAGAGTACAGTGACGGAGAGGCGGTTTAGAAGAAGAAATCGCGAACAGCGAGTGTGACAGCCAATACCCCACCTTTTCTACTATAAAATGGGAACCAGAGGCGAGTCCTCCTCACCAATCCATCCCAGCTCCGTTCACTCCGTTTCCTTGATTGCGTTGCGTTTTTTTTCTTTTTTCTCTTTGTTTCTTTGGTTCCTCCATTCCATTTCTGAGCTTTCGAGCTCAGCAGGAACAAGGTAAAGCTCTCACCTTGCACTTTCCAAGAACAGATCTAGCTGCAGAATTACATGCATCAGAATGGGAAAAGGGGGTTTAGGCAGGGTTTTAAGTTTTAACTTTATTATTGTGGTCGTTCCATAAGGGAGTGAGTAATTTTTCAGATAAAAACTCTGCCTTTCTTCTCACGCTCGTTCCTCAAAACATTCCAAACATCTGGAGAATTTTTTTCATCACTTCACTATTATGTTGCAGATTCACTAGCAGAATTTCTTACTTCTAGTTAAATATATTTCCACTTCATCGTTTGTATCTGCAATATGCTTTAGATCTTACTTTGTGAATGCTTCTGTGGGAGATATAAGCTATTACCTAACCATGCACTGTGTCAGCTCATCATCACACTTGGTACCACAGATATCTGCAATTTTTTTTGTTTTAATTATCTTGTACCCAGACTTTCAAATCTTTGTTCTGTGTATGATAATAGATCTAGTTTACTAGTTTGCTAATACTTGTTATCAGAAACCAGTAAGTTGTTGACAGTAATGGATAGTAAAAATGTAATTTTTCTTGTACAATGAAAGTAAAAGTTTATAGTTGTATTTCTGTGAACTCCGTCTTCCAATTTTTCTGGAACTCAAAAGATCTCATACTTTTAGCTGATCTCCATGATATTTTTCTTAGATCTTTCCTAGATCCTCTTTGTTTAATTCAATGATCTGATAGATGCTGAATGATGCCCTTTTTCTTGTCACAGGATAGTCTCTTTGAAACTTGAAACACAGCATCCATAGCAATGCCTGAACGCAGCTTGACCCGTGCTCACAGTGTTAGGGAGCGCATTGGTGGCTCCCTTTCTTCTCATCCCAATGAACTGGTGGCTCTTTTCTCAAGGTTTATACTCGTCTAAATCCTTTCTCGTTTCTTTAAAAATATGAAGGAAATTAAAGAACTTTCTTCCTTATGGATGTGCCATACACATGCTTATTTATATTGATCAACAAGACGTAATACAGATTGAAATATCACCATAGGTACCAGCTTTGCTTTTATTGTTTCTGGAGAATACCTATAGAACTTCAGCTATCATACTTTCTCGCATCAAATGTGATTGACTATTTTTGATATCTGATTACAATTGATCTTGCCAGGTTTATTCACCAGGGTAAGGGTATGCTGCAACCTCACCAGTTGCTGGCTGAATATGAAGCTACCTTTTCTGAGGCAGATAAGGAAAAGCTGAAGGATGGAGCCTTTGAGGATGTTATCAAGGCAGCTCAGGTATAAGTCATACATCATGTTTCTCGCCTTCAGGGTTCCTTTTTTCCATCGTCTCCTTTAATGCAGGAAGCCATTGTTATTCCTCCATGGGTTGCTTTGGCAATTCGGCCGAGGCCTGGAGTCTGGGAATATGTCCGGGTCTACATCAGCGAACTTGCGGTGGAAGAGTTGACAGTTCCTGAGTACCTGCATTTCAAGGAGGAACTTGTTGAGGGAAGGTGGGTGAATCCGAGATTAGTATCAGTATCAGCATACTTCTTTGAGAAAATGGTTTAAGTTTTTGTACCCTTTCAGCCAAAAAAACAACAACTTTGTGCTGGAGTTGGACTTCGAGCCCTTCAATGCTTCTTTTCCTCGTCCCTCACTATCAAAATCCATTGGAAATGGAGTGCAATTCCTTAACCGTCATCTCTCTTCAAAGTTGTTCCAAGACAAAGAAAGCTTGTACCCATTGCTCAATTTCCTTAGGAAGCATAACTACAAGGGCATGGTAAGTACTTGATTCTATAGACCAATGGTGGATATACTTGATTCTATAGTCCAATAGTGGCATAACACTCTTTTCATTCTTGTGATGCAGTCAATGATGCTCAATGATAGGATCCAAAGCCTTAGTGCCCTTCGAGCGACATTGAGGAAGGCCGAGCAACATTTGCTGAGTATCCCATCAGATACACCATATTCAGAGTTCCACCACAGGTGAATGATAAGAGTATATTTCAGCTATTGAATTATGCATATTGTAAATACTATGCTATGATTCAAAAGTCATTAGTTCCATAACTCCATTTGATCATTTTCTTTCTTATTCGACTGGTTAGATTTCAAGAGCTCGGGTTGGAAAAGGGTTGGGGTGACACTGCTCAGCGTGTATATGAGACAATTCACCTTCTACTTGATCTTCTTGAGGCCCCTGATCCGACCACCTTGGAAACATTCCTAGGAACGATTCCTATGATGTTCAATGCCGTGATCCTTTCTCCGCATGGCTACTTTGCCCAGGCTAATGTTTTGGGTTATCCTGACACCGGTGGCCAGGTATGTAAAAGATTTAATCCTGGCTGATATACATTTGCATCAAGTTAAAAAAAAAAAAATTGTCTTACAGTAGTGACTATGGCACAGGTTGTTTATATTTTGGATCAAGTTCGTGCTTTAGAAAATGAGATGCTTGTCAGAATCAAGCGTCAGGGGCTACATATCACACCTCGAATTCTTATTGTAAGAAGTGGAATGAATTGAATGGGAAATTTCTTGTGCCATTGTACCTAAGATCATGTTGTTGGGATACTATAGGTTACCAGATTGCTCCCGGATGCAGTAGGCACCAGTTGCGGGCAGAGGCTCGAAAAGGTCCTTGGAACTGAGCATACTCATATTCTTCGAGTACCATTCAGAACCGAGCATGGAATAGTTCGCAAATGGATCTCCCGTTTCGAAGTATGGCCTTACCTAGAAACATACACTGAGGTAAACTTAGTCACACTACCTTTGTTTAAGGGACATTCTTTGCTAAAATTTTTGGAAGGTTTATGTCTTTTCTACTTCTTATAGGATGTTGCAAATGAGTTGGCTGGAGAGCTGCAAGCCACCCCCGATCTCATCATTGGAAACTACAGCGATGGAAATCTCGTGTCAACTTTGCTTGCACATAAATTGGGAGTAACCCAGGTTGGTTGCAACTTTTCTTAATCATCTGTGTAGCTTGTTGTTCATCAATAAGCTTAATGCCTTAGTAATGCTCATTTGTTCGGCACGCAGTGCACTATTGCTCATGCTTTGGAGAAGACAAAATACCCGAACTCGGACATTTATTGGAAGAAATTTGAGAATCAGTATCATTTCTCTTGCCAATTCACAGCTGATTTGATTGCTATGAATCATGCCGACTTTATCATCACTAGCACCTTCCAAGAAATCGCCGGAAGGTAATATTCAGTCTGAGCAACTTTCTGATTACACCTTCTTAGTATATAGTTCTAAATCAAATTCTCTACTTTTTTGGATTCAGCAAGGATACTGTGGGGCAGTATGAATCTCACACTGCCTTTACTCTTCCCGGGCTCTACCGAGTTGTTCATGGAATCGATGTATTCGATCCAAAGTTCAACATTGTCTCTCCTGGTGCTGATTTGTCCATTTACTTCCCATACACTGAGAAGCACAAGAGACTGACTTCCCTCCACCCTGAAATTGAAGAGTTGCTGTTTAATCCCGAAGATAACACAGAGCACAAGTATCCATTCCTGCCTTCCTGTGTATGTTTACCTTTCATGTTTGATTGATTCAGTGACTGACTCAAGAAACTTGCAGAGGTGTGCTGAATGACACCAAGAAGCCCATTATCTTCTCCATGGCACGGTTGGATAGGGTGAAGAACTTAACAGGCCTGGTTGAATTCTATGGCCGGAATGAGCGTTTGAAGGAGCTGGCAAATCTTGTGGTGGTTTGTGGAGACCATGGAAAGGAATCAAAGGATCTTGAAGAACAAGGAGAATTCAAGAAAATGTACTCTTTCATCGAGAAGTACAATCTGCAAGGGCATATCAGATGGATCTCTGCTCAAATGAATCGGGTTCGCAACGGCGAGCTCTACCGATACATTGCCGACACTGGAGGAGTCTTTGTTCAAGTACTTTTCTTCCTTTCTGAACGAATGGTCGATCCTTCAGTTATAGGAACTTTACTAACCATTTTACCTTTTTGTGTTTCGCTATCGTTTAGCCTGCTTTCTATGAAGCCTTTGGACTCACTGTAGTTGAATCAATGACTTGTGGTCTGCCCACATTTGCAACTGTCCATGGAGGACCTGGAGAAATTATAGTCGACGGGGTTTCTGGCTTCCACATCGATCCTTATCAAGGTGATAAAGCTGCTGAAATCGTTGTGAACTTTTTCGAGAAGTGCAAGGAAGATCCAACCTACTGGAACAAACTCTCCATTGGAGGACTGAAGAGAATTGAAGAGAAGTAAGAAGAATCCTTTGCAATAAAGGCTTTGCAGCCATTGTCTGACTTGCTGCACTCAATTGAAACAGGTATACCTGGAAGCTTTATTCCGAGAGGTTGATGACCCTCACTGGAGTGTATGGTTTCTGGAAGTACGTCTCTAACCTGGAAAGGCGCGAGACTCGCCGTTACCTGGAAATGTTCTACGCTCTCAAGTATCACCAACTGGTAAATTAAAGCCAGAGCTACATTCGACTTCATCCAGTCGATTTGCAAGTTTAACTAATGTTTGCTTTCTCAGGCCGATTCTGTTCCTCTACAAATCGAAGGAGAAGCTGCAGTTAATGGTGTCAAGTAGATGGAAATTCAGCAGGAAGCTGTTTGGCTTTTGTTACTGTTCTTATTCCATGAGAGTTGTTCATGGAATTAAAAATTCGTGTGTTTGCTTTCTAGTGTTGTTGTGTTCGGTAATCTTTGGCTACAATAAAATTTTTTATGCCAATTTCTTGGTGTTCGTAGGACAAGAAAGATCACAGCAACCTTTTTGTTTGTCCACAACAACAACAGCAGCTTTACAATTAAATATACATCTCTAATTCTCCTCAATAATAAACAATAATCACACAGATTCTATCTACAGTCACACTTCCACATTAAGTCAATTTAAGGAGTTGATGGAGGGGGAGGCAATCCACCTCTAGGATTAGTATTAGCTCCTGGTTCCTGATAATCCATGGTCACCTCCACCATTTCCCTTCCCTTCCACAACCCTAATTCCTGCAACACAAACCAATACACCAGTCAATTTAACTCACAGTACTACATAAACAAGAACAGGAGAGGAAACAAGAGCACTAACATCGGTTTCAGATGCAGATCTCACTCCATCAATTTTTGCTCCATCTACTTCAAACAAGCACAAACTGAATCAGTCAGCAAATATTTTACAGAAAAAAAAAAGAGGAAAAGAGAATTGCCTTGGGAGATGGAGAGGAAGAGCAGGGCTGAGAAGATGAGCAGCGTGAAGAAGCTGGACTTGGACGCCATGACTGACTGAGCACCGGTTTAAGGATATATGATTCAGGGCCAGGGGGTGATATATAAGAGCCTGTGGCCAAGAACCTGTGGCTGTTCTCTGTTAATGATATGGACTTAACACAGTGACCAACTGTTTCCAGAAGGCAAATGAGTTTAAACTGAGCTGGTTTCATGCTGAGTTTGACAGCATCGAGAGGTGGTAATGGTATCTCCTGGTTTCTGAAGCTCGAAGTGGTGTCTTTCTGTGGGCACTTCTGCCACAGTGGAAAGCAATAACCATTTCTCCCATCTGTTATCCTGTGGCCTCTGAGTCGAATTGTCACTGTCGTCTTATTTAAGATGGATTGTGAGATGATTTTTTTTTTAGCTTTTTAACATAGCGAAATTTGCAAAAGATGTATTTATTTTCTTTTTTACCTATCCTATCAATTATTAATGAACAATTTTAGGGGAAATATGATTTATGTTCCTCATATTTTCAATTTTTCCTGTTTATATCTCTAAAACATTTTCGTTCCCATTTCTCCTTAACCATATGATGTTAGATTTCAAAAAATAATACTGATACAAGAGGTAATCAGAGGACACTATGTGGTTAAGGAGAAATTAATAGTTTTATTGAAGTGATGGTTAAAGTCAACAAAAGGCAGCTCCCTGATTCTAGGTTGTCCCCGACTTCAGATCGTCCCCGGCTCCATGTTGTTCCCTACTCTAGTTCATCCCCAACTCCGCACCGCTCCCGACTTCATGCAATCTCTGTATTTGTACTGTTCCCGACTTTAGAGGTGAGGCGTGAAGTCGTTGCTCATAGAAAATACAGATGACGTAGCCGTTTTCTTAGGAGAACATGGGAAAACATAACCATTTATTTCAGGAAACGTCGGTAATGTAAGTGAAATCTCAAAACATGTGGAAGACGTGAATACACAGCCAAAACTCTTCTTCATTCTCTCCGGTCAGAGACTTACTTGAGAGTCAAAGTGGGTGCGCTTAGGAACCCCCAGCTGTCATTCTAACCCTTTATTTCTTATTCTTTTCAATTCAGGCTTTGGTTAATCTCTCTACCAGCCCTTATTGTTTCTAGGTGATCGATGACTTAGTCAACCTCAATACCAACTCACTAGTTTGTTCATCGACAGTCTCAGGCAAGATCAAATTGACGTCGTTTGTGGAAAGATTGAGTTAAGACCCGAACTAAGACGTTGAGATGGACGACACCAAAAGACTCAACGCCATCACCATGGCAATAGATGATTTCAACAAGCTAGTGGCTGCTACGATGTAGGAGGTGTTACAATGACAATCCCAACAGTCGACACCGCTAGTATCCACTACAAAAAAAAAAAAACAGTATTACCGACGGTCGTACCGACGGAATTAACATTCCGTCGGGGAATTTTGGGATCACCGACGGAAAATTAGTTCCGTCGGTACACTTTTGTTTTACCGACGGAATTTTAAAATTCCGTCGGTAAAATTTCAGATTATCGACGGAAAATCATGTTTCCGTTGGTAAAATAAAAGTGTACTGACGGAAAATGATTTCCGTCGGTAAACTTCCCTAAACATAACCCTAACCATCTTTTTTTTCCCTCACGCACGGCGCCGCTTTCCTCTCTTCTCTCCTGATTCCAGGTTTGTCGTCTCTCCGTCGACTCTCATCACCAGCGGCCGGCGACGGCTTCCTGCGGCCGGCGACGGACTCCTACTGCCGGCGATGGGCTCCTGTGGCCTCCTGCGGGAGGCGCCGGCGCCAGTGGCACCCTTCTGCCGCCAGCGGCACCCTGCGGCTGCCGGCGGCCACTAGCGCCCGCTGCCGGCCGCTGCTGTCCGCTCTATGGCATCCAAAGGCTTGTTTTGGCTGCCGGGTGTAACTTGTCTATTATTGTGTTAATTTTTTAGCTTTTTTTTTTTTTGTAAACAGGTAGTTTTTGCTGCTCGTCTCCGGTTGACTTATACATTTTCAGGTATAATTTAGTAATATATATATTTTTTATGTTGTATAACATGATTAAATTTATGTTATGTTAGTTTGTTAATCTATTACATAATATAATCCGTTTGTTTGTTTTTTGTTAGTATGCTAATATATGCTGATTTATAATTTTAAATTTATCAGTGTTAGGTAAAAATATCTATGAACAAAGCTTGGATGTATAATCGTTTAGAAAATGGATTTATTAGAGATGATTTTATTGCTGAAGTCGAAGAATTTGTGAACTTTGCTAAGAATCATCCCGAATGTATGAATGGTGCTGAGTTACGGTGTCCATGTAATCTTAAAAAAATGTAGGAATAGAGCCTTTCGTGATGAGGATACCGTGAAAGTACACATATGTAGAAATGGTTTTGTGGCAAATTACTATAATTGGTATTGTCACGGAGAGCCTTATCTCTATGAATCAATTGACCCTTCTGGTAGTTCGTCATATGCCACAACCTTTACTGCTCATGAATCATCAATTAATGATAATGCAATGCAATCAATGGTGCACGATGTGATGATCATTTCATATAAAATCTGTTATATATATATATATATATATATATATATGCAAACAGTTTATTTAAACATCAACATGATCATTTTGTATTTGACTTTTACAGGTTTTTCTTTATCATTTAGCGTTCTTGTATTATTTGGATTACTTTCTAGTGTGGTATGTATTCTGTAAACTTAAATTTTGATATGGATATTTGCATCTATATATTCTCTAGATTGAGTTAGATATGGATTGTGTTTGTTTTATTTTGTGTGATAGTTATAATATATATTGATATGTGGATTGTATTTGATGTGTGCATTGTGTAATACCATCGTTTGTGATGGTAGTTTATATATTTGAAAATGTATATGGAGATGATAACCAAAACAAACAGAAGTTGTCTGTTTTTTTTTTGTTTTCCGTCGGAATACCGACGGAATAAATTCCGTCGGAAATGTATCGCATCAGAACGATACAGTCCCGACGGAATGCCTATTTCTGTCGGGGATTACCGACGGAAATAGGCATTCCGTTGGGAATTCCCGACGGAAGTATCTACTTCCATCGGGGATTCCCGACGGAATGCCTATTCCCGTCGGGAATTCCCGACGGAAATGCCTATTTCCGTCGGGAAAATATATGTCATTTCCAGCAATTTCGGGATTCTCGGAACAGTGTTTCCGGTAGCATTACCGACGAAAGTTAATTTCTGTCGGTAAAATTTTACCGACAGAAGCCTTATTCCCGTCGGTAATCTCATCCCGTCAAATATATTTCTGACGGAAATATTTCTGTCGGAGGTCCGTCGTTATCGGCCATTAGCGACGGAATACCGACGGAAAATTCCGTAGGCAATGCTGGTTTTTTTTTTAAGTGATCCAACCCTTCACCATTCAAGATGTCGTCTTGATCGACTGAAGCACTACAAGCACCTTGTCAAAAGTCGACTTGACCAACCGAAACTCCCCATGCTATGATCCCCACTCCAATCAGGACATCAACCGTGCGACATCATCCTTGGAATCCTCCGGAGAGATCCCACATCGAGTTCCTTCAAGGAGAAAGTCTCCCACCCCTAGCGGAACGAAGGCCCTCTAAGTCCCTTCATTTTCAAAGAACATCTTTCAAGATAAATTATTGTGACATTTTCGAGCGCTGCATATCGGGGAATATAATGGAACAATTGATCTCAAAAACCATATACGTAAATTAAAAAATGTCTCTTTATTGAACCAAATTATGGATGACATCAAGTGTCGAATCAACTCTCTTAGTCTCAGCACAAAGGTGGTTCAATCGTCTTCCTGCTTCCTCCATTCGAACCTTCAAGAAGTTCAAGACGGTGTTCATGCATCACTTTGTGACTAGTCGGAGGTATCGAAAAACTCCACTCGATCTGTTCGTTCTTAAGCAAAAGGCCAAGGTACCTTTAAAGGAGTACATATTACAGTTCAATCGGGTAGCCATCATTGCTCCCTTAGTTAGCTTGGGCGTACAATGCCTTCTCCCAAGGCTTGTTGGAGGGAGATTCTTTTAGGTCTCTAGTCAAGAAGCCCCAGTTGATTTTGACGGTTTGCAGGTTTAGACGATCAAATATATTCATGTCGAGGAAGCTCAATCCATGAGAAGAAAAGAAGTTCCAACTTCGAGTTCCACCTCCTCTCAGACAGACTATAAAACTCCTCCTCTTCCTTTACATAATCAGAAATTCATGAACATGAGGGGAGAAAAGGTCATACAAATGGTGGAAATAACCCCGACCCTGACATCTCAGTCGGGTCGAGAATCCACTACGGTAGATCGTTATTGTGCATACCATCAGTCAACAATATGTGAGGGAATTGCAGCAAGATATTGATCAATGAAAAACCAATCAAAGTTGACTGAGTAGAAGATATCCGGAGCCCTACCAATGCCCTCACTATCCAATTCGGCATGTCACTACTGATCATCAGTCAGATCGGCGGGTTCACTTGCCCTCTAGGAAGTCTGATGCTCATCCTGATCTCATAGAGAGACGGGTCTGTAAGTATCTTGGGTTAGTTTCGATGTGATCAAATCGAGTTAAGCTAGATTCTACACTTTTTGATGCCTTATATCTAACTGTGCAGGGACTTAAGAATACAAGAAGTTGAATGGAAGACGCAGCAAGTGAGAATGACGATATGAGAAGCGAGTTGATGGACTCAGTGCATCTGAGGGACAAGAAACTATGGAAGAGTACACTAGTGAAAGAGAAGGATGAGCGCAGTGCTTCCAAGGGACAAGAAGTCGGGGAGGAAGACTGCTCTAGGAGAAGGTCGGAATTGGGTTGGGAGAGCTCAACTCTAGGCGGTTGGAGAATCACCCAAGGTCAACTTGGAGTTGACCATGTCCAAGCGCCTAGAAGGTAACTGCTATGCCAGTGAGTTGTTGAAAAGAGGATCAATGTTGGAGTCCACCTCAGCAGACTCCAAGCGCTCGAACCAGGTCCAGGCGCCCGGACCGAGTTCAGGTGCCCGGGAAGCCGATAACCGTTGGAAAGAAGACATTCTAGAGTGGATTGAGTGACATCTAGGTGTTGAGAGCTACTATAGGTCCCCAGTCGGCCGACAAGAGGGGGTGAATTGCTTGAAATTGAAAACAAACCCTTTCTTGATCTTTAGAATAAGTTAGGCAAACACTTGTTTATAAACTGAAAGTAAATGTATAAAATAAAGATAGAGGTAAGAAATATTTACTTGGTTTGCAATTAAAGAATTATTAATCCAAGGGAAATGTGGCTTACTAAAATATGCTTCTTCCAAAGGCGGAGTAGCCTCTTATAACATTGAAAGCGTAGAAAAGTAAAGAACAGAACTAGAAGTTGAAGCACAGAATTGGTTTACTAGTGTTGTTCCAAACTACTGAGACCAAGACTCTATTTATAGCGTGTTGGTCAAATCTGACCATTTACTGACCTGACAACTTCAGACACCTAGGTGTGGATAAAACTTTATCTACATTGTAACGGCTCAGCAAAGATAAAATTTATCTAGACTGGGCTCCCAGATGCCTGCGCTCATGCAGGTTCCTACGGAGGCGCCCTGGGCAGTCCATAGTCAACATCCTGTTGACTGCCCGTTTCTTCTCCATTCCGGCTCAATTCACTTCGGTGATTTCGACCATTTGGAATAGGGCTCACCCGAATCTATTTTTCGGTCTTCTCCTCGAGCAAGCTTTCTCTTTGACTCCTCGTCCCTCGAAAATGTCATGTGCTTCCTTCTCATTCGCCAGCGTACTCTTTTGTAGCACCTCGTCCCTCAGACGCACTGAGCCCGTCGACTCTCTCCCATGCCGTCTTTCTCACTAGCTGTGTCTTTTGCTCGACTTCTTGTGCTCCTAAGTTCCTACACACTTAGACAGAAGACATCAAACAAACATAGGACCTAACTTGATTTGGTTGATCACACTAAACCACAACAGGAGACTTATAACTACCATGTTAGCCAACGACTAACTTCGACCAATGGACTATAAATAGAGCTCTGGTCCTCGAAGTTTAGAACAACACATTTGTTTTAACTTCTATAATATTCAGTTCAATTGCTAGTGCTTTCAACGTTTGTAGGAAGCTACTCCACCTTCACCGAAGGAGTCATTTTTAGTAAGCTTACTTTTACCTTGGATTAACAACCACACAGGTTGTAACCAAGTAACACCTCACCTCCTACTTTTGTTTATGTTTTTATTTGTTTAATTAATGTGTGCTCCCTGCTAAAGTTAGAAAGTAAGAGAAAGTGTTAAATTTTGATTGTAGGATTATTCACCCCCTCTAGCCAGCCTTACATAGACACAATTGGTATCAGAGCAAGATACACTTTATAAGAACTAATTCTGTCAACTGAAGCAACAAGAAGATGGCCGAAGCAAACAATCATCCACTGAAGTTTGAGGGGGATTTCATGATTTGGAAATAGAAAATAGAGGTATTTTTTAAAATAGATTTTGATATCTTATTAACTATCAAATATGGTTTTGTATCACCCAGAGATCACCATAGTGACGAAAAAGTAGAATATCTTTGGAGCAAAAAGGAACAGGTCGACTTTGTGGCCAATGAAAAAGTAAAGTTCCATCTGTTGAACATATTATCACTATAAGAAGTCAACCAGATCGACACCTATGAATCTGCCAAAGAACTCTAAGAAAAGTTCTTAGAGTTACACAAAAGAACCTTGTGTTAGTGTAGTTGGCATCAATGATCAAATCTGAGTTTTGATGAATGACAAATGAATTAAGTTAGATGTGTTTGCGATCTAACCTTATTACCGAGTGTGTAGGGTTGACTAACTTGACGAGTCAAGAGGACATGCAGGAAGATCAGTCAGGATGTGTGATTCCCGATTAGTGAAGTCCAGATGTGGGATTCTGACAGGAGGTATGGATGTTCGATTCCCAATGGGTTGAAGTCCGGATGTGCAATTCCGACAAGAGGTTTGGATGTTCGATTCCCGATAAGCGAAGTCCGGATGTACGATTCTGATAGAAAAACCTGGTGGGTCAGATTGGACATCAAGGAGGTAATTCGACACTTGGTAAGTGAAAGCAAGTTACTAGAGGAGAGTGACTCAGTGAGAACGCGTCTCGGTTGAGGGGACAATAGGCGTCGGTCCAATTTAGGTCTATTTCAGAAACCTAAATTGAATTCTCGACTAGATCCTGGTCTCAGAGAGACATGATTTAATTACTATTTAATAATATATTTATTGTGCTAACTCTGTCTTGTAGGATAGATATTTTTGTGTTGGACTAACACATTTTGTAAAATAAAAGGAGCACAAAATGTCTTGGGTGAACAGTACCCGAGGCGCCTTCGGAAGCTTGGAAGGCGCCTTTAGTATTGTTTATGGAAGGCGCCTTCAGTTGGATAACACAGAAGACTTCGACGACAATAAAAGCTAAAATTGCAGGATAAACTTTTTGGGTTGAAGGCGCCTTCAATGCTCAATAAAAAAGAGTATCTCGACCAACCACTCTCACACACTTCTACTACGATCTTCTACACGTCCATTTGATGTTTCGACTACTCTGGCTTCGTGTTGTTGCTATGCTATGACTCTACTGCACCCGACTACTGCTAAGGAGTCGTACAACACCGACTAAAATGACCGTTGTTGACGTGACACATCTGAGACTTTTCAATTCCAACGGAGGTGCCTCAATTCCAATGGAGGCACCTCAGTTTGGTTGGATGTGATCCACTTTGCAACGTTCCTTTGGTTGAGCTAGCGGATTGGATGCACCTCAGTTCATTTGATGCGCCTCAGGTCGGGTGGCATGGACTCCACTGCTTATCTCCGAGGCAACGACTCTAAACCTTTGAAGGCTCCTCCAGTAATTGAAGGCGCCTCAAATTCTCTAGATGTCATCTACTCCTCTCTGCATATGAGACGCTTGGGATCCATCTGAGGTGCCTCGGGTCTTTAGATCAGGGCGTCTCCGGTCAATCAGAGGTGCCTAGGATGGTCAACTTCTGAGTTGACCATCCATTTCTTCGCACGCTTAGGTGATGCTCTGATCATTTAGAGTTGAGCTTACCCGAATCCAACTTTGATCTTCTTCTCGAGCAGACTTCCTCTCGGCTTCTTGTCCCTCGATGCATAGTGTGCGTCATTCTCGCTCCACTAGTATACTCTTCAACAGCTCCTTGTCGCTCGGATGTACCAAGCACGTTGACTCCCTTCCCATGGTATTCTTATCACTCATGAGTCTTCTACTTGACTTCTTGTGTTCCTAAATTCCTGCACATTTATACACAAGGCATCAAACACACATAACCTAACTTAACTCGGTAGATCAACATCAAAACTAACTCGGAGTACTTATAATTATCATTTGAAACTATTATTCAATGATTGACTTATTCGATTCAATTCGTTGCCAGTAAAATTTGACTCAATGGATCTGTACCAAGGAGCAGAAGATGACTGTGCAACCATCGATATGTATGACACAGAGAAATGAAATATGAAATCAAGGACCGGAGGACCAACAATCGATCAAAGTTGAAGGCGGGAGGCAATGAGCAGGCACTTACTAAAGAGTTGGACATGGAGCACTCAGAGACGAAGAAGAAGACAACGGTGGTCACAGAAACAAAGGATGCAAGATAAAGGCAACGATATCTCTTTTCAACCTAATATATCTTTGGCCATCCGATTTTGATCGTTTGATCTCTGCAATCAAAATGGTGAAGATGGATTTTCAACTGCTTGATCCAGCGGATGGGTCAACCAAATCTCAGTAATCATTGCAATTTGGGCAACATTTCATTTTTTGTAGATGGTCATATCATATTACTAGACACACCCTCAGAGTCGTACTACTAACACACACTCAACTTGAAGATCGAGACATATTGCGCACAATACACATTTAATAGGTATGGTCATAATCAATGTGCAATGTCATTTGAAACACACCTGAAATTCACCATGTAGATATTATAGTCACTATAGAAAGAACCACCATATTCAACTATACAATAGTCCAGTTAATTGGACTTCAGTTTCCTTTGACTAGACTTGAAGGAAAAATAGTGATACGAGAGGTAATTAGAGGGAGCGATGTGATTAAGGAGAAGTGAATTAGTCCTGTTAAGGTGTGGTCCCGCTTCTGGATCATCCCCGACTCCATGTTGTTCCCTACTCCAGTTCATTCCCGACTTCATACCACTCTCAGCCCCGTGCAATCTCCATAACCTCGTTCTCGACTCCACAAGAGAGGCGTGAAGCCGTTGCTCATGGAAAATAAGAACAATGTAGCTATTTTTTTTTCAGAGAATGTGGGATGCATTTATTCCAGAAAACGTGTAATATAAGCGAGATCCTTGGAATATGTGGAGGATGTGAAGACACAATTACAACTCTATAAAAGGTCGTCTGTTTCTGTAGGCGTAGGTACGCGCACCTACATCTAAACTTCCTAAAACCCTAAACCACTGTTTCTTCTTCTTCTTCATTCTCCCTTGTCAGAGACTTATTTTAACGTCGGAGTGGCCGTGCTGGGAAACCCCTAGCCGTCATTCTAATCTTCTCTTTCTTGTTTTCTTCCATTCAAGCTTTGGTTATCTCTCTGCTAGCCCTTATTGTTCTCAGGTGATCGACGACTTAGTCAACCACAACGCCAACTTACTGGTGGTTCATTCGTTGACGATCTCAGATAGGATCAAACATCATTATATGTGGTGTTGCATTACAAAAATCTAAGTAATGCTGATTTTTTTAAATTAACATCATAGTGATCTTAATTTTTGAAGACAGTATTACAATAGTATTATTGTTTGAATGCAACACTACAATAATTGACAAGAAGGGTAGAGTGGGAAATCTAAAAATTAAGTGCGTCTTTTAATAATTACATAATTTTAAATACGGCCTTTGGTTAATTTCTTATGATTTTTTTGGGAGGGGGGATTAATTATTTATTTTAATATGTTGATAAATTTATTAAATTTATTTATTAGAATAATTAAATTATAAATTTTAATAAGAATATTATAATTTTTTTAAAATATATAATTTAATTTTTAATGAATATTTAAATTTATAATTTATATTTATTAAGCTCGTTTAGGCTGAATAAAAATTTAAATAAGCTCGTGAGTCATGAATATATTTGTTAAATAAAGCTCGAGCTCAACTCGATTATAAACAAATTAAAATCAAATATCTAAGAATTTAATTCGACTCGATTCGATGGAAGATGAGCTGACGGATGTACGAGAAAGGATAAAGAGGTGAGTAACGAGAGAGAGAGATGATATCTCTTTTCATCCGTTCAGACCCTTTCCTTCTTTTCTCCTTTTTAATAACCGGTAGCGAGAGATCCTATGGGGAACGGGATCCATTGATCACGGGAACTGACCTTATCAACGCGCATCTCCGACGGTGAAGCGACAAAGAGGAGCATAAAAAAAAGCTTGAAAAAGGAAGATCTAAAAAAGTGACCTTTGCATGGATGACCACACGAGTGAAGCGCCACCCTTTGATCGACTCCACGAGGGAAGCGTCGCCGGAGATGGCCTAAGTGCCGAATCGTGGTTCCTCAATGTAAATGTTACCGTTTTCCCTAGAATCTACGTGTAGAACATAAGAACAGCACACTGAAAGGAAGGGCTTAATTAAGAAGCCGATCAAATTAATAATTGTGGCCCGTGCCACGTGGAAACCAATTGAGTTCGATTGATCATGACATTGGACCAACTCCATGACAAAGTCGGCAAAAAAAAAAAACATTCTAGAAAATCAACAAGCGACATTTGTCCTAATTAATAATGTAAATTCTTTTTTTTTATTATTTTTGGGTTTAAAGTTTATTTGCTTATGTATGAGTAATATTTTATCCAATGGAAAGTTTTCTTTTTAAAAATCGAGCAAAGTGGGATTAAAGGTTCGTGAAAAGTGGCGTTTTCTCATAAGAGTACACACCAAGAGATGATCGATAGTGTTACTAATTAATTTTGGATTTTAACCATGAAATGTTGTTATGCTAAATTAGATGTGTGATTAGGAAGAAAATTAAATTTTTATAATATAAAGTCTATTTATTCTCATTTATTGCACCAATTAATTTTCAACTTGAACACGAATGGCTAAATATTTATTATTATTATTAATAATAATAAATAACTCAAACGTGTATAAATAAAATGATGCCAATAGATTGTTCACTCTAAACATTTTTAGATTTACTCTGAAAAATGTTTATAGAGTGGATCACTCCTAATATTTACCAATTATAAAAAAATAATGATAATTTTATACCTAGAGGATATATAGCAATTTTAAAATATTAAGGGGGTATTTTAAAGTTAAAAGTTAGCGGGCAAAGATAACGCCGCCGCCTATTTTGGGTGATTCTCTATGGATTTTATTATTTATTTATTTATATTTTTACGTATTTTTTTAATTGTTTGGGTCTGCGCACTCAAATACCATGAAACAGGAGACCCACAACGCCCCACTTTACTGAAAGGAGAGCGCGTAGAAGTGTGCGTCGTCTTGGGCCTCTCGGCTCGGCTCTGCTCTGCTCGCTCTGTGTTGGGGACCGACGGACTGCTCGCAGTCGCCGAGAGAGAGATAGAGAAAGGCGATTGCGTGGTTTCTGCCAATAGGGCGCCTAGACGACGGAGAGAGGAATAGGTGGGGCTTGAGATTTGAGTGGCGCAGGGAAAGAGATAGAGATGGGTTCTGGAGCCTTGCTGAGTTTCGTCGCCAGGAATTTTGATGTTCTCGCTGCGTATGTATCGCCTCTTCGCAAAATCTTACTGCGACCATTCTATTTTCTTGTATTTGATGAGTTTCTTGGAGAAAGTTCTGATTTTTCGGTGGGATCAGTTCGATTTAACCTCTATCTCATTTAGGGATTATAGGAGAAGATTTGCAGTTGCTTCGGATTGATCCGAGACAAGGAAAATCCAACACGATAACAATAAGCCATTGTTTTTTTTTTCTTTCTAATTTATAGAAAAAAAACATTTTGTTCTCTCTCTCTTTTTAATCTACGGATTTGGCTTCTGAGTTCTTTTTTTCTCTGTGTTCATGGTTTACAGCAGATTTGCTGTTCTGGGATTTTTGGGAGTTGTTCTGGTCATTTCTTCGTTTAAAAGGCATTTTTTGTTTTTTTTTTTTATCGAAGTTCAAGTTTAACAAAATAGTTTTGTTGTAAAGGGCAGGCGAGATGCTGACCAAACTCTTTAAGTTTGCTTTTCATATTATAAAAGATCTAAGAATGTTATCTCTTCTGTCAGTGGATTCTTGCAAGATGAAACCAACATTCATATTGAAATTGCTTGAAAGATAGCTGCCTTCCTAATCTGCGGAACAATGATTTTTTTTCTTTCTTAACCTGTTCTTTCCATTAGCTTTTATATTCAAAATAACTGCCAATGGGACATCATGATTCTCTTTGAAGCTTTCATATTTAAGAAATCTCCTAACAATCTTTTATAGCTGATCTCTTAATTTCCACAGATGATTCTCTTAACATTCATCATGATTCTGTTGTATCTAAAGAAGAATGTTCTTGATATGTGATGTGATAATAATTAGATATGCCACTGTATATTTCATTTGTCTTGGCAAGTAACTGTAAGAATATTAGACATCCTCGACAGCTTTATACTGTTTTTTCTTAACAATTAATCTTGTAAACTACATATTGGTGGGTATCATGTGGAAAAATTTCTTTCTGACACATTTTATATTTATGCAGGCCTTTCGTGACTCTTGTCTATCCTTTGTAAGTACCATTACGAACTGATAAATTCAAGATGATATAACTTCTTATATTGAAACAATACCAATTTTGCAGATTTATTCCTAATCAGCATGCCTCTTTTGGTCTTGTCAGGTATGCTTCTGTGAGGGCAATAGAATCTGCATCTCCAGTAGACGATCAACAGTGGCTCACTTATTGGGTGTTATATTCTCTACTTACATTGTTTGAGCTGACATTTTCACAAGTCATTGGATGGTAATTACTTTCTTATGCATTCATTTCTTGTTCCTTTGTTGTTGGATCAGTTATGCTAAGATTTTCATAACTTGAATTTTGTAATCTGAGTATGATTATGGAACTCAGAAGCTGACAAAGGATAAGCAGTGCTCCAAACCATATTCTTGAGCTTGGGTAGTTTAGAGATCGATTGAGTCTTAAAATTCCTCCATGTTGCACAGGGGGCTAATTTGACATGGTGAAGATAAATGTTTATGTCTTTTGACATACATGATGTTAGATATTAAAACAAAACTGAACAAGAGAAGCTACTTTAAGTTACAAGGATAATTCTTTAGCTGGCCAGATGTTTTGCTCTGGATGCTACATCTTTGCGGCTATTGGATCTTACCTGATCATTGGCTGTGCCACAGGTTTCCTTGATGATGAAGACCTTAGTCCTACATTAGTAGGGAATGGGTGTTCCAAGATATCCTCTATTTGAGAAAGCGAAAACCATATAAGTGAGAATTAAACCAAAATGGAAGTACCTTGACAGATTCATGATAGAGTTGATGTGCAAAAACTATCCTCCCGGATTACTAATGTGTACATAAATTGACAAATACTTAGTAACCATGTCTCTTGTTTGATGCTGAATGCAATTTTGTAATGTATAACCGACAGAACCTTTTCCCCTATGGATGGTGGCTTTTAAACTGAAAGCCTTTATTATCAGTCGATATCTGATTGCTAATAGATATCTTCCCTTTGTATAGTTTAACCATTACTGTGTCTTGTTATGTTTAATAAACACTAGTCTCTACTCTCTAGGATTTCCTAGTTATCCTTTTGTGGACTAATGTCAACTATAATAGTGAACCCTTCCCTATTGCAGGATCCCGTTTTGGTCTTATGCAAAGTTGATATTCAACTGCTGGCTGGTTTTGCCATACTTCAATGGTGCTGCATTTATTTATGACAATTATGTGAGACCAGTGGTCTTGAATCAACAGGGAGTATTGTGGTCTGCCCCTTCAGGAAGCAGCAGCTTCAGTAAGCCAGATAATCTACTATTAGCTGCAGAGAAATTTATCGAAGAAAATGGAACAAAAGCATTCGAGGAAATTATTAGCAAGGTATATACACGTTCTCTATATTCTCAGCCAAAGTAAAAGTTGAAGGTATGACCTTAGTTGGTTGTGGACTTCATTTGTGAACTTCATTCTATTCCGCGGTAGTGTTGATGTCTTAGGGCGATGGTAGCAATTGTATGCTCGACAATTAGTCTAATGCTATTTGGGAGATAGGTGTAATGTAAGAATTGACGACACTAGTACTAGTAGGAGAGCCGCTCATAAGAATCAGTAACCCAAGCTCCTATTGTTATACTAAGGTTTTCCCGACGTCATAATTTCATAGTGAATTCACCATACTCACAACCACTACCATGATACTTAACACCAACGGACCCAAGAATGTATCATTAACACAACCTCACCTCACACATATCACTCTATCTATCTTAAGGAGCAAGGGCTCCATCAACAATCGTGATGGCAGCTATAGTTGCTTGATGATTTTTTTTTTTTTTGTGAATTTTTCGTATTGTGATATATGTTCTCAGATATCTTTCAATCATCAAAATCTTCTCTGGTCCATAAAATTTATTGGAATTGTTTCAGCAGTTCTTAACTCATCAGCAGATTACTAGCTGAAAATTCTGCTAGTTCAAAGAATTTGAGTTTCCTCTACTTTTCTGTGAAATCAGAGATTATATGCTGATTGAGAAATGTTCAATTCTTTTACTGTCTTCACCGTAAGCATAGCCTAAGGCTGTTACATCTCTGGCAGACTCAATATTAAACTTCTAAACTTTCATCAATAACTTCTGTTGGTGTGACCAAACAAGTGTTGATCAACTTATCTTTGTTTTTGTTTTGGAAGGCTGGAGGTGTGTCAAAGTCTAAGAAGAGCAAAAAACGTGTAACATTTTACAATGAGGGGAATGCCAGAAAGGAGTCGAAGTTACAGGAAAGTTGACAAGGTGGATCCTGAAAGGAGTCAAAGCGTTGAAGGTTCAGTGGTCATGTCAGCAAGCTCCTGAAGAAATAGAAGATTTGTCTTTTGGACGATGATGCTACTAAGTATTGGAATCAAAATATCAATTATACATATTTGGAAGAATCTTGAACAGATTCATGTCATCTCCTCGTTGATCTAGAGCTAGTTTAGTCTGATGTATACTTTCGTTTTTCTTTCCATCTGCCATATAGATGTTTGTTTTCATTCTTCTAGGGGAGAACGAGATCAGCATGTTTCATAGGAACAGAATTAACTTGAGTCAGACACTTAGTTTGCTTCAGTTTGTAGTGAGTCTGTGCAGTGTTTCAGAATTCAGATCATACGCAATGCTTGAGAAAAACCAAAGTTGAGTATATTTAATGTTCAAATATAGCATCTGAGAGATATAGTTACTTGCTTCATTCCTTTCTTCTGCTTTTCCAATATGAAATTTGTTAAGTGTCTTAAGACCCTAATGAATGCTACAAGTGAAATGATGGAGAAACCCTTGCGATGACAGTGTAGCATCACGACATTGGAGAAGATGATCAGATGAAGCTCAGCAGAAGGATGTCCTGTGCAAAGTTAGTACATGCGATAATACTCCAAGATTACATTAGAAAATCTATTAGTATTTAAGTATATTTAAAAACCTTTTAGTTCTAGAATACGGAATTAAAATCTCTTAATTTTCCCACGTACGCTTCCACCCTGCTGCTGAATGCAAGGTTGCAAGAAAAACAAATGTCCTTGTGCCCTTGCAACTAATTTGAGCACTCGTCTACAGAAAGTTCCTGCTGCGCTGCAGCACTTTCACTTCAGATTTTGTACTCTGTTAGTTCAGATGATCCTCTCATCTCAAAAACAACAATGTTTGTAGGCGATCAGATCACAGGTACAAGGATTTTATTTCTAAGGTCGATGTATGACACAGATAACTTTTTCAGAAATATCAACCAAGATCCTATAAGAAAAGAATTGTATATTTCAGTATGGCAAGAGTGTTTAAAAGTTTGGTGCAGACAAGTTGTACAAGAAAACACCAAATGAGACCAGAAGGTTTATCAAAAGAAGGATATGGAATGCCAAAATGAACTCAATCTGATACATGAAGAGGAATCAGAGAAAAGTAAATTCGCTAATGCTACAGAGATAAGAGTTATATAATTGCAGATCACAAGATGAAGAGCAATGCGTTAAGGCATCTTCATTTCGATCAAAGGTCCAAGTAAAGTGGCAACACGATCCTGAGTACATCGCAATCGCCATGCAGAAAAGTATTTGACAAAAGAATATTGACAAGATTTATATCTTAACGAGATAAGGAAAAAAAGATCTGAAAGTGACTATTTATATCTAGACCAAAAAAAAAATCTAGTCATTAATGAATAAGATTCTGGCTTCCAATCGGTTGAGTAAGCATATGGAAATCGTTGTCTGAATACAACAATTATTTTATAACACAAAGAAGAGAAAATTCTTTATATGTTTGTTCCGATATTGGACAAAATAGTGACAGGAGATACACTTTATAAAAACAAGTTCAATTTGCTAATCTAAAGTTGTCCTGCAGTTGCCATATCTTAAAATCAAATTATCTGAAAAGGAAACTGCATCTTATATTATTGATCCAACATTGTCCAGGAAGGTCTTAGAACTACTAAATAGAGCTCCTAAATACAATAAAGGAAAGAGGTGAAAAATAATGCAAAATGACAAAGATCAAAACTTACATAATTGTCGGACCATCAATTCAATTGAAGTTTGAATTTTAAGGGAAGACAAGTACTATCTATCCATTGTTGAATTAAGCATTCTATTCACCTCTTAAAAGCTAGTACTGGTACAAATCTTTCTCATATGAAAGTAAAATCACCTTGTTGTAGATAATACAATCAGGAGTTCATGATGGCACAGTTATAAACAAACTTTCCTGAATGATTGGTAGCAATAGTGTTCCATTGAGGTGGACCCCCAGTCGGAATCCAAGAATTTAGCTCAACTGCTCCTGGGTGAGTTCCTTGCTGCCCAACAATAACAATGAGCCGATCGCCACATGCTCTGAATGCAAGGCCCCAACCATTCATTGAAACAAACCTTTCCGGGAACTTTCCCAATGTTGACCATGTATCTATCTCCATGTTGTACTTCATTACCTCCTTATTGGCATAATGAACAGCATAAAGCTCATCGTTCACCACAGCTACGAGTGGGGGCGCACCATTTGCACCATTAAGACCAACAGACATGTTAGGAATTAAGCGCCAAGAATGATGCTTCAAATCATATTCTTCTCCACATGTCAAGACTTTGTTATTGTTGGTTATTCCACCAATGACATAAAACTTTCCATTCATGAATACACCTGAACACATCTTCCTCGCTTTATTCATTGCAGGCAAGGTTTCCCATGTCTGAGTCTCAGAGTCATAGAGCTCTGCAGAGCACAAAACTGAATTGCCATTGGTACCACCGGCTACAATAGCTTTCCCTCCAAGACTAGCAGATCCAAACAAACACCTAGCTGAATTCATTAGGACTCCGGGAGACCATGAGTTGGTCAAAATGCTATACTTGAGCACAGTGTAGGAGTTCCACTCCTTACCAAACACAAGTAGCTCAGTGCCCACAGCAAGCGACTCTTTATCCGAGAATCTAAAGGTGTCTGTAGGGCTTGAAGGCATTTTAGGCACACTTAACCAATTTCCTTTATCGGGATCATATGCTTCCCATTCCAGGGCATTGCATGAGAAAAAAATCCAGTTGTTTCCCTGCTGTGGACGAAGCCTATAGACCTCCCCACTCTGAATAATTGATCGGAAAGCACAGTTGATGCGTGCGACTGTGCCATAATTAGATGGTGGAAGGTTCACCAAACAACTAATTACTAAATCCAAGGGGAGCTGATCAAAATAGTTTGTCGGATCCAGGTACTCAGTATCAAGATGCTGCTTTGCTTCTTTGGTATTACTGGTGGCATGATGCTGAAGCAACTTCTTCCTTTTCATTTGACACTCTTGCTCTTCTTCTCCCTGCAATTCCGCATCTACTACTCGTTTCTTGAATTCTTGCTCTGAGGTGCTTTCAGGCATCCTGGAGATCAATTCAGGCCGGTCTTGTGACAGATCTCTGAGTGCCCAAACAAGAATAAACCTATTTCCCAATTATGAGAAGCTTCGGATTCCTGTTTACCCAGAAAATTCATAAGCAAGAAAACTGAGATATGGAAAATTATCCACACTAAGGCTGGAAATTGGCGTTGTATTTATGCCTATATACTGAAATGGGATCTCGGAAATCCACGTTTAAACACTAACAACATGGATACTTGTGCAAAGAAAAGCTAATAAAAATCAGATCTTGCGTTTGTAATCGATCTGACAACCAGAGAAAAACACCGAATCATCAATCTGATACCGGGAAATGCAGCCTGCCTAGCTTATCAAGCATATGCCCTATAAAAAATCAGGAAAGAAAAAACAACGATCAAAACCAATAAGCAATACCTAAATCTATCCACCAAAAAGAGAAGCAATCCCTAAATCTAGCTCATAGTACAAAGATGCCAGCTAAAAGATACAGACTTTGATCGCTAACTAGCCTCTTCGCTGCGGAACTGCGCCCCTTAGTTCAAAAACATCACGAAATCCCACGTTCGACATCCCTGTACAAAGAAAAACCTAAGATTCATGCATCAAGGTGAGAAATTGCAGCAAGAGAAAGGGAGAAGAAGATCTAACAGACGGCCAGTAAAGATGGAAGCTTGAGATCGGCTCCGAGAGGAAGTGATGGAGAGGGGAGTAAAAGAGGAAAGGAGGTCGCTTTTCGAGTTGGAACTAAACTAATCTACCTCCTACGCCATTGCCAGCCACTCCACCACCGTCGCCTCTTTCTATCATCAGGAGATCAAGAACTAGATCGAACGGACGCGTCCTTCACCCCTGGATTAGTGCGCGTTTAATTTATTTACGACTTCAATCCATGTTTATCCAAAATCCTTTAAAATAATGAAATCGAATAGATTCTTTATCACGACAATTTTCTTGAAATATTTTCAATTCTAAACTTGATAAAAATTATTTCTATGTTTCATTAACATAAATTAATCCTTGTTTTTTTTTTTACTTCATTCATATTCAACTTTGTTAGTTAATTCATGATTCAAAATTCATGATTGTTAGTTAATTAATATCAACTTTGTTAGTTGTTAGTTATATATAATGGTCAATTTTATTTTCTTAAGATTTTTAGGGTAAGAGTGTTGTAATAGAATACATCTAAATATTCATGATTCAAAAAAATTTTGAATTTCTAGACTGTCCGTTATACGTATTTCTTGATTTATTCTGATGACTGATAGAAAAATTTTATAGGATTAAATTGATCATTTCAAGATTAATCAATATGATTAATTGAATTTATTATTATTTTATTTCTGTAAGACATGTTACATAAATTAATCATCTCGCTAAGATATTTCTTAGTTAATCATATTGAGGCTTCTTTTTTCTTCTCAGTGATTGATTACATGTGTAGTTACTTACACGGCTCTCTCACGTTGATATTAAAATTAATAGTATTAACTTTAAGCACGCGGGTTAGCATTAATTAATCCAGTGCAAAGATGTAGTTAGTCAAAAGCTAATGACTAAAGTGCTTTGAAGTAACTTCCATGTGTCACTTGATAATGATGGATAACTATACATCTCCAATGGAAAGGTTTTTAAAATGGTTTGTAAAAGAATATTTTAATCATTATGGATAGAATAGGATATCAAAAATGAATATAATTGGCCAATATGATCTAAAAAATATCGAGTACATATTGAGGTTTTTTAGATTTGGATCGAATTTGGATCGGAGGTTTTTGGGTTGAGTTGAGATTGACCTAAATTTAAGATTTAGTATATTTTTAGGATTAAATTAAATTTTATTTTAAAAATTAAAATATTTTTACGTATAACAATATTTTAATACAGTAATAATGAAGTATTAAAATAAGAGTAAAAAATTATAAGAAAAATAGTAAAAAAAATATTTTTAATCAGGTTATTCGAGTTGATAGATTTAAATTTGGATTTATGAGTTTTGGATTGTATTTGAATTTAAGTCAAATTAAAATTTTTTATAATTTTTTTTTCAACTCGACTTGACTCGGCTCATATAACTTAATACCCCTAATTATGGATGTTATATTTGAGATTTTAGTTTAACAATGGTAGTAAAATTTCAAATATTCTTTCATCTCAAAATATTAGTAATATAAGTGAGACCCATAATTAATGAATATATATATATATATAAAATTGATAATAGCCTAGAATAAGTTATAGATATGTTTTTATTGCATAAAGAATGATAATTTTTTATATTTTTGATATGATATTGAGATCACATATTAGGGATTAAAAAAAAGACCTTTTATGTATTCACACAAGACAATTTGGATATCAAAGCCACGGGAATTAAATTGGCCAAATAATGTGGTTATTAGATTATTAATAATCGTATGAAAATTTTCAAAATGTGTTTTTTTTTCAAATTACAAATGGAAAATTTTACATTTGATTTAGACTTTTTTTAAAACAATAAATATTAATTAATCTTATTTTTTTATTTCGTTGGTATTAAGAGGAGAAATTTTTTTGGAATATTTTATTATGTAAAATAGGGAAATCGGGAGTGTTACTTGTAAATGAATCGAATCAGCTCGCGAGCTTTTCAAACTGGTTCAATAAATATTTGATTCATATTTAAATTTATTGAATTCAAGCCGAATTCAAATAAGTTCGAACTTTTTTCAAGTCTAATTTAAGTTCAAATTATATTATTGGATAGTTTGTGAGCCGCTCACGAACTTTAATATTTTATTAATTTAAGTTAAATATATATTAAATAAATAAATTTTAAATCTTTTGAGTATTTATTTTCGAGTAATAATTCAAATAGTCCATGAGCATGTTTGAATCTTTCAAGCTGAACTCAAACCTGAGTCTTAGTTCGAACCGAACACGAATAAATTTTTTTAAATTTTTCGAGTTTCGAATCGAAGCTCGAACTCTAATATATTTATTTTAAGCTGAATTCAAACTTTAAATTTTTTTATATATTTAGTACGATTCGATTCGATTCGTTTACATCCACGCGGCAGCTCTGTCAAAAGGCGAAAGGCGGAAATGAAGATCTAATGCTACACTTCCTTCCTCTCCACTCCCTCTGCCTCCTCTCACTTCAACGGAGCCATCTTCGGGCCTCAGATTCGTCGGTGTTGCCTTCCAAGTTCTTCTCCCTCTCTTATTCGTGACGCCTGGTAATTTTCTTGTTTCATCCGGGGCATAGGGTTCACTTCAGTTTTTGAACTGTGGTCAACTCCGTTGACAGGACTTGTAAGGTCCAAGTGTCTTTTGATGCAATAGATACCTATCGAATCCATTGATTTGCACACAAATATTAAAAGAGCTCTCAATTTTGTTGATTCTGTAGAATGTCAGCAAATAAACAATCAAACTTGATTGTTTGGGGGAAAATGATACAAATTCTTACAAATCAATATTTTTTTATATCAACTTAAATAATTATTTATATAGACTATAAATGATAAGACATAGAAACATAAGATAAAAAAAATATAAACATACTAAAAATAATAAAAAAATATTCTAAACGTACTCAAAATATAAAAGATAAAAATTATCAAAAATACTCTAAATATTAAACTTGACAAAAATAATAAAAATTTAAAATTATTTTTTTTGAATTGCTCTTTTATCCATATCATTCTCCTCATAGTGGAAAAAATTACTCTCGAATGGTTGGTCATATCATCATCAGAAGCATTGTCAATGCGTTACGATCATCTTAGTGTGATGCACCAGAAAGCTATTAAATCTGCTAATTCACGTACTATTATTGGAAGCAATCTTATAAATCCTGTTGATTCACACACTAATATTAGCAAAAGTCGTTGTTCCTGAAAACGATGACTATTGACTCCACAAGATCAACCTCATTCTAATACCAACTGATGAACGGATAACTATCGAATCCGTTGATTCAATATGAATACCGGAAGTGGTCTTCTAAACTCTATTGATTCCGTATAATACCAAGAGATAAACAACCAAACTCAATATTTGAGGAGAAATGACATGGCCATAAATTCTTATTAATCAAAATTTCTTTATATCAACCTAAGTAATTGTTTATATAAATTTCAAACCCTAAGATACAAATAAAGGAAAAAAATTCAGAATAAAATGTAAAATTCTAAACATAATAAAAATAAAATTTTAAACGGGCATAAAATTTAAAATATAAAAGACAAAAATATCAAAAACACCTTAAATATAAAAAAAATTAAAATTATTTTTACGAATTACTTTTCTGTCTGTAGCACCTTTTCATTGAGATCTACACGAGATTCCAAACAAGTATTGCACAACTAGGTCTGAATCTTGTCCTTATGAATTCTCTAGTAGATTCTCTCGCTTCAAGTTGTGATAAGAATAACCTACAGTAATCTAGATATATCAAGTTATATAACTCTATCAGAATTCATGCTCATAGAATTTGGCAATTTTTGTTTAAGTTAGCACCAAATAGTTTAATCTTAGGATGACCGATTTAGTCCTATAAAAATTTTTTACTGATCATAAAGATAAATAAAAAAGTATTCATAGTGAATTAATCATCAGTTCAATATTCTTAAATCAACCGTAATTAAAAAAAATCATCTGTTAATTTATTAAAAAAAATTTAAAAGATTGAAACTATGAAACAATATATTTGGGTGAAGACAACCTACGACCTTGGCAACAACTTCTTAAGTCTTTATGAACTAAGCTAGTTGGCACACATGACAAAATTTGATACTTATGATCAGTGCCACTTCAACCGGTCAACCCATGAATTAGAAGGCAACCTGGTCGATTGGATCAACTGAGAAAACAATTGAACTTACTTTGGTACATGTGAACAGAAAATGGGCAACCAGCTGGACCACCAGTTCTATAAGTCAGTCTATTGTTTAAAAAAATATTTTATCAACTTGCCAAATTATTTTGTTTGATCATATTACGCAGACGATTAGTTATAAATTTTATTTATTTAACTTATCATTTTATTTAAACACAAATTTAATTTTTAAATTTGGGATATGCTAATTTGAACTTCGCCCATGACGAACTAGTTATGACCGGTCCGAAACTCAGATAAAGAAGGAGGGTACATTAGGTTGCCAACCAACGTTAAAACTCTGATAAATGTTCAATTAATGAATCTATTAAACTATTGTGTTAATGATATGTTGTTCCCTGAAAAGAACACATTGCAATGTCCGATTATAACGTCTCAATAAGGATTACTATATCTCCAGAACTCGGGTGCAGTGCTAAATATATAAGCTAAGAGTTTGTATTGCAGGATTCGATTGTAATGTATCAGCAAGGACGGCTACATCTCCATGAAAACTTGAGTATAATGTTAAATAGGCAATAGTTCTCAAACCATAGGTTGGATAAGAACAAATATGATAGAAAAACTAATAATCTAAGATTTGAAACATGGAACGTAGAAACCTTCACTGATAAATTAACGGAGATAGTAGATACGGTAATTAGGAGAGTAATTAATATTTTGTGTATACAAGAGATAAAATAGATAGGCAAGAAGACAAATATGATAGAGAACTCGGATTTTAAGTTATGGTACACAAAAAATAATTAAGCAATAAATGGAGTAGGTATTGTTGTAGATAGTTTGTTAAAAGATGAAATTGTAGAAGTAGTTAGAAAAGGAGATGTTCTTAAGATAATAGTGGTGACAGAAATTATAAACATAATTAATGTATATATACCGCAAGTGTGATTAGATGAAACTACCAAATTAAAGTTTTGGGACGACTTATATGAAGTATTACAAAATATTCTGCCAAATTAAATGATTTTAATATGAGGTGATCTAAATGGGCATATCAGAGTAAAAAATGAGGAATATAAGAGGATATATGTGGGTTATGAGTTTGAAACAAGAAATAAATAAGGGAAAACTATATTAAATTTTATGATAGCATACGATCTTATATTAGAGAAGAATACTTAGTCATATTTAAATGTGAGAATAATAAATCATAAATTGACTTTCTTATAGTTAGAAAAAAATGATAGAAAGATTTGTAAAGATTGCAAGGTCATCACCGGAGAAAGCTTAACTACCCAACATATGTTAGTAGTGTTGGATATATATCTCATGCATAATATCAATAGAAAGAAAATATATATGCCTCCTAAATTAAGTGGTGGAAGTTAAAGGATTGGAAACAAAATATAGTTAATGAGAAGGTAAGAGTACAAGTATTAGGTAAAATATATGGTGACTTCAATACGACATGGAATAGGATGATATATATCAAAGTTGAAAATAGTAGCTAAGAATGTATTCGGTGAGTCAAAGAGATATGCACCACTAAATAAAGAATCTTGGTGGTGGAATGAGAAAGTATATAAGAAGGTGAAGGAAAAATAAATAGCTTATAAAAAATTATATATTTGTAAGAAGGAGGAAAATTTTAAAAAATATATAATAGACAAGAAAGAAGTGAATGAAGCAAAAAAAAAACTTTTGAAGATCCTTGCGCATTATGAGCTTTAATGGTTTGGTCGACCAATCACCTTGTTCAGTCGACCGAACAGTGAATTTTCCCTGTTTACCGAGATTCGCACTTAATACATCATTAATGAAGTGATCGTTCGGTCAACCGATCCCTCGGTTTGGTCGACCGATCAGCCTGGTTTCCTTCTTTACTTCGACTTGATCTAATTTGCGCTCAGTACCCTATCATCAAGGTTCGGTTGATCGATCAGGTTTCTGACCGAATTCTGCTTTGGTATGATCTATGATCTGAGTCAACCTGATTCGATCGATCAATCCCTAGATTCGGTCAATTGATAAGGTCGGTTCCTGCAAAAAATTGGATACAAAAGAAGGGGAAAGAGATAGTTATAGAATAGTTAAAGTGAGAGAAAAAAAGACAAGAGATATTATCCAAATAAAATGTATTAAAGATAATGTAATAGAGTACTAGTAAATGATGGAGAAATAAAAGAGTGGTAGAAGAGGTATTTTCATAAACTTTTTAATCACAATAAAAAAGTTGTTGGACCAAATGGTATTCCGATGGAGGTATGGAAATGCCTAAGAAAACAAGATATTGAACGACTTATAAAATTTTTTAATATGATATTTGATACGGTGCATGATCGTAGGGTCCGGAAGATGACGTGGTCGGAAGTCAAGCCCATGGGATGGTCAAAGGTCAAGCTCACGCGGCGGTCAAAAGTCAAGCCCACGTGGCGGTCAGAAGTCAGGTCTACGTGGTGGTCAAAAGTTTGGCCTACAGGGAGGTCAAAAGACCAGACTACGTGGAGTTCAAAAGGCCTGGTCACAAGATGGTTTAAGTCAGGCACATGTTACGTGCCGGGGTTGGGCCTGCATAGCTAGTAGGAACCCGGAGGCCAGGATCCCAGGCTGGGATTTATAGCCCTGCGGGACAGGATAAAGGGATCAAAGCGTACAGGTCGGGATATGCAAACCAAGGATTACAGGCCAGGATCCCAGGTCGGAATTTATAGCCTTGTTGCGCAGGACACATGGAAAAAAGCGTACAGGTCGGGATGTGTCAGCCAAGGATACAGGTTAGTACTTATAACCTTGCGGCGCAGGACACATGGATAAAAGCATACAGGTCGGGATGTGCCAGCCAAGGATACAGGTCAGGACTTATAGCCTTATGGCGCAGGACACATGGACAAAAGCGTACAGGTTGGGATGTGCCAGCCAAGGATACAGGTCAGGACTTATAGCCTTACGACACAGGACACATGGACAAAAGCGTACAAGTCGGGATGGGCCAACCAAGGATACAGGAATCGCAGGTCGGGTTGGGAAATACAGACCAAGGAGTACAGATCGGGATAGACGGAATCAGACTAAGGCGTACAGGTTGGGACAAACAAAATCGGACTAAGGAGTACAGGTAAGGATAGACGAAATCGGACTAAGGCGTACAGGTTGGGACAAACAGAATCGGACTAAGGAGTACAGGTCGGGATAGACGGAATCGGATTAAGGCGTACAGGTCGCGAAAGACAGAATCAGACTAAAGCATACAGGTCGGGACGTAGGATATGTAACGCCCCAAATTTTCTCAATTAGAGTCCTAAAAGTAATTTAAAAATATTTAAAAATGCTATAGAAATATTCTAGAAATTTTTAGAGTATTTTTATGTAAATTTTGGAGGTCGTTTGGTATTTTTACTAAACGAAGGAAGTTTCGACAAAAAAATATTCAAGTCAAGATTCGAACCGTGGACCTCGGACCTGAACCGAGCCTTAACCGAATCCAACTAGCCAACTGTTCCAGCGAGCGTTTCTTATAAAAGAATGAGAAATATTCTATTTAAACAGTAGTTAAGAAATAGGAAATAAATAGGAAGAAAAATAGTTGCAGCCGAGTTTCGAACCAGCAACCTTTGGCTCGGTCAAAACCCGGCTGACCAGATGTGCTGGCGATCGTTGCTGATAAAATAAGAAGAGAAATTTATTTAAGCAATGATTAAAACAGAAAATAAATTGGAAAAAGGGTTCGGCTGAGGATTCTAACCAGCGGCCTTTAACCCGGTCAAAACGCAACTAACCAACTGTTCTGCAAATGTTTTGTGAACAAATATGGAACGATTTATATATAAGTTATATTTGAAACCCTAGTTATAAGAAAAGAGAACTTAAGTTTTCTTTTTCCCCGAACCTTTCTCTCCTTTTCTCCTCTTCCCTTCTGCGACGGCGCCAATTCTGCCGAGCGAAGAAAACGAAACCCTAGCTTCGTTTCCGGCGACTGACGAGGGCGTTCTCCGAAGGTTCCTTCACCGTCGTGATTCTTGCGTCGAGGAGAATCCGGGAGCACGAAGAGGAGGCCAAGATCTCAGCCAACCGAAACCCTAGAAGTTCTTCTCCTTCGGTTTGAATTCAGGAATCGTGGTAAGTTACTACTCACCTGCGGTAGGAGTAGTTCCGGACCCTAGTTTCTTCTCTAGTTCAAGTTTTTTTGGGATAGGCTACAGGTTGTGTGTTTTCCGGTTGTACATGCAGTTTTTAAATCCATTGATAGTGTAGTTTAGTATTTCAATTTAGAAATTTCTTTGTTAAATCTGAGTATGAAATAGTTTAGTTCTTTTGAGCAAGTAGTCTTTATTTCATTTGTCACAGTGATGAGTAGTTTCGGATTCCTTTATTTACTGCCATGAATTGAAGTTTCAGATTCTAGTTTCCGTTTGTTAAAGAAGAGGAGAAGGGATTTGAATGGAGTTAGCATGCTGTTTAGAATTTTCTCTTGCTGTTTAGTTTTCATTTGTTAGTAAAGCATGAGCAGATTTATTTTACATTGCTAATAGAAGTGCAGTTTTTCTAGCTTTATCTTAGCTATTTGTAAGCATGAGCAGATTTCTTTTCCATTGCTGATAGAAGTGCAGTTTTCCTTTCCTTGCTACCTTATTTAGCATGAACAGAACATATATGTGTGTGGTACATTTTCCTTACTTGAACCAGCACGAACGACCTTTATTTTTAGCACCTTTGTGTAGATTCTAGCCCTAGCATTAAGCCTTCAGTTTTAGTTTAGCTTTTAGTGCTACTCTAACATTTGTTCCAGATTCCTGGATTTAGCATTTCAGTTTTCACCTTTAGTTTAATTGCTATTTTAGATCTTTCCGTTGGAAGTTTTAAGCATGCAGATTTGGTTTTCAGCCTTTAGTTATTTACAGTTTCAGATTTCAGCCTGTTTGATTCCTTTATTATTAGATGAGCATGAGATATTTCTTTATTAGAGGTATTAACAAGTATAAGAAAGATAAAGAGAAGAAAGAAAAAGGCCAAAGCCTTAAGTAGATCCCAAAGTCAAGACTTTAGGGATTTTGGCACACAAGGTGCTAAAGAAAATGCCAAGGCATTATATAGAATTATTAAAAGATAACAAGTATTTTACTTTTATCAGTGGCACTGTGCTGGACTCTTAGTTGTCCTTGGGTTGGGCTCCCATAGTCGTCCCTAGGTTTAGATAACCTAGTAGTAACGGCACGGCCAACGGTCGACGGTCGACGACCCAAGGGTCGCCAAATGGGTTGGGTCGTTACAAAAGTAAAAGCAAGTACAGTTGCCGGGCCCAAAAGAAGTTGATTACTATTTTGAAGTATTATAAGTATAAGTTTTTGAACAAGTAAAGCAAGTTTTACATAAGTATAAAGTATTAAAGAATAAGTTTTAAACAAGTGAATTAAAGAATAAGTTTAGAACAGATGAATTAAGTTTCACTTTGTTTTAAAATCAGCAAGTTGAGTTTTCTTTTATGCTAGCATGTTATTTAGATTAGCTTACTGTTCTCTGCTATTTTCTGAGCGTGAGTAGTTTTACATGTTTAGCATTTCAGCATGTCTTGTTCTTTTATTAGTAGATGAGCATGAGTAGTCTTCAGTAAGTAATCAGTTAGATCATGTTATAGATATATGTACATGCATATCGAGATTTTGTGAGTTAGATAGCGCTTACTAAGCATTTTGCTTATAGTTTGCATTTCCTCTTATTGCAGATACAGGAAAAGAAAAGTGTTAGCAAAGGAAGGCGACAAGGAAGTGCGGATGGATGTGTGATGCCAGGACTATGGAGAGACCTGGGAAGTTTTGAGTTTTCATGTTTAGTGGATAGAAATAGTTGAGTTGTACCTTATGGTTTATGTCTTTTTATTGTATTTTCATTCCGCATTGTTAGTTTGGTTATTTTCCACTGTTGGAGTTTTATTCATTTGTTATTGCTAGAATAGTTTTTTTTTTTTAGTTGTTGTGTCTTATAAACTGCGTGGTTGTTTGATAAATGTTCCAGTCGCCTGTGGCTGTGTATATTATGTTATGTATTAATGATTATGGTCACCAGTACAGGGGAGACTCTGCCAAAATTTTTCGGTAGGGATTCCTCGTGGTTTTTAATTATACCGGTTAAGTAGAGTTAGTAGTTAAGTAACGGTCACTCTTAGAGAGTAGTAGAGTATTAAGAAGGGTGGTCATTACAGTTGGTATCAGAGCAGTTCCCATTCTCCAACATCACACATCAGCACCAGCCTTGCCGTCTTCAAGTAAGAAAGTATTTAAGTTTTCCTTTTAGGCTTTCTTTATTATTTGCAGTATCGAATAATTGCTTATATGCGCTTTAGTAAGATAGAAGTTTTGTTTCTCTTATATTCATATACATAAGTATGTTTAGAAAGGATAGAGAAGATATCAAGCCTTCCAAGGACCACTAATGGGTACAATGCGATATAGGTGATAATGGACAGAGAAGTTAAGAGACTAAGAAACAAAGAAGTACCACTAGTAAAGGACAGTATAAGACAGAGATATCCAAAATTATTCTAAGTTCGAGGACGAACTTTTTATAAGGTAGGGAGAATTGTAACGCCCCAAATTTCCTCAATTAGAGTCCTAAAAGTAATTTTAAAATATTTAAAAATGCTATAGAAATATTCTAGAGATTTTTAGAAATTTTTAGAGTATTTTTATGTAATTTTTGGAGATCGTTTGCTATTTTTACTAAACGAAGGAAGTTTCGACAAAAAAATATTCAAGTTGAAATTCAAACCGTGGACCTCGGACTTGAACCGAGCCTTAATTGAATCCAGCTAGCCAACTGATCCAGCGAACGTTTCTTATTAAAAAAGGAGAAATATTCTATTTAAGCAGTAGTTAATGAATAGGAAATAAATAATAAGAAAAATGGTTGCAGCTGAGTTTCGAACCAGCGACCTTTGGCTCGGTCAAAACCCGGCTGACCAGGTGCTGGTAAAATAAGAAGCAAAATTTATTTAAGCAATGATTAAAACAGAAAATAAATTGGAAAAAGGTTCGGTTGAGGATTCAAACCAGCAGCCTTTGACCCGGTCAAAACGCAACTAACCAACTGTTCTGCAAATGTTTTGTGAACAAATATGGAACGATTTATATATAAGTTATAATTGAAACCCTAGTTATAAGAAAAGAGAACTTAAGTTTTCTTTTTCCCCAAACCTTTCTCTCCTTTTCTCCTCTTCCCTTCTACGACGTCGCCGATTCTGCCGAGCGAAGAAAACGAAGCCCTAGCTTCGTTTCCAGCGGCCGACGAGGGCGTTCTCCGAAGGTTCCTTCATCGTCGTGATTCTTGCGTCGAGGAGAAGCTGGGAGCACGAAGAGGAGGCCAAGATCTCAGCCAACCGAAACCCTAGAAGTTATTCTCCTTCGGTTTGAATTCAGGAATCGTGGTAAGTTACTACTCACCTGCGGTAGATGTAGTTCCAGACCCTAGTTTCTTCTCTAATTCAAGTTTTTTTGGGATAGGCTGTAGGTTGTGTTTTCCGGTTGTACATGCAGTTTTTAGATCCATTGATAGTGTAGTTTAGTATTTCAATTTAGAAATTTCTTTGTTAAATCTAAGTATGAAATAGTTTAGTTCTTTTGAGCAAGTAGTCTTTATTTCATTTGTCACAGTGATGAGTAGTTTCGGATTCCTTTATTTACTGCCATGAATTGAAGTTTCATATTCCAGTTTCCATTTGTTAAAGAAGAGGAGAAGGGATTTGAATGGAGTTAGCATGCTGTTTAGATTTTTCTCTTGCTGTTTAGTTTTCATTTGCTATTAGTAAAGCATGAGCAGATTTCTTTTCCATTGCTAATAGAAGTGCAGTTTTTCTAGCTTTATCTTAGCTATTTGTAAGCATGAGCAGATTTCTTTTCCATTGCTGATAGAAGTGCAGTTTTCCTTTCCTTGCTACCTTATTTAGCATGAACAGAACATATATGTGTGTGGTACATTTTCCTTACTTGAACCAGCACGAACGACCTTTATTTTTAGCACCTTTGTGTAGATTCTAGCCCTAGCATTAAGCCTTCAGTTTTAGTTTAGCTTTTAGTGCTACTCTAACATTTGTTCCAGATTCCTGGATTTAGCATTTCAGTTTTCGCCTTTAGTTTAATTGCTGTTTTAGATCTTTCCATTGGAAGTTTTAAGCATGCAGATTTGGTTTTCAGCCTTTAGTTATTTACAGTTTCATATTTCAGCCTGTTTGATTCCTTTATTATTAGATGAGCATGAGATATTTATTTATTAGAGGTATTAACAAGTATAAGAAAGATAAAGAGAAGAAAGAAAAAGGCCAAGGCCTTAAATAGATCCCAAAGTCAAGACTTTAGGGATTTTGGCACACAATGTGCTAAAGAAAATGCCGAGGCATTATATAGAAGTATTAAAAGATAACAAGTATTTTACTTTTATCAGTGGCACTGTGCTGGACTCTTAGTTGTCCTTGGGTTGGGCTCTCATAGTCGTCCCTAGGTTTAGATAACCTAGTAGTAACGGCACGGCCGACGGTCGACTGTCGACGGTCGATGACCCGAGGGTTGCCAAATGGGCCGCCAAATGGGTCGGGTCGTTACAAAAGTAAAAGCAAGTATAGTTGTCGGGCCCAAAAGAAGTTGATTACTATTTTGAAGTATTATAAGTATAAGTTTTTGAACAAGTAAAGCAAGTTTTACATAAGTATAAAGTATTAAAGAATAAATTTTAAACAAGTGAATTAAAGAATAAGTTTAGAACAGATGAATTAAGTTTCACTTTGTTTTAAAATCAGTAAGTTGAGTTTTCTTTTATGCTAGCATGTTATTTAGATTAGCTTACTGTTCTCTGCTATTTTCTGAGCATGAATAGCTTTACATGTTTAGCATTTCAGCATGTCTTGTTCTTTTATTAGTAGATGAACATGAGTAGTCTTCAGTAAGTAATCAGTTAGATCATGTTATAGATATATGTACATGCATATCAAGATTTTGTGAGTTAGATAGCGCTTACTAAGCATTTTGCTTATAGTTTGCATTTCCTCTTACTACAGATACAGAAAAAGAAAAGTGTTAGCAAAGGAAGGCGACAAGGAGGTGCGAATGGATGTGTGATGTCAGGACTATGGAGAGACCTGGGAAGTTTTGAGTTTTCATGTTTAGTGGATAGAAATAGTTGAGTTGTACCTTATGGTTTATGTCTTTTTAGATTGTATTTTCATTCCGCATTGTTAGTTTGGTTATTTTCCACTGTTGGAGTTTTATTCATTTGTTATTGCTAGAATAGTTTATTTTTTTTAGTTGTTGTGTCTTATAAACTGTGTGGTTGTTTGATAAATGTTCTAGCCGCCTGTGGCTATGTATATTATGTTATGTATTAATGATTATGGTCACCAGTATAGGGGAAATTTTGTCGAAATTTTTCGGTAGGGATTCCTCATGGTTTTTAATTATACCGGTTAAGTAGAGTTAGTAGTTAAGTAACGATCACTCTTAGAGAGTAGTAGAGTATTAAGAAGGGTGGTCGTTATAGGATAAGTGGAACCAAACCAAGGCATATGGGTCAAGATACAAGGTAAGGCAGGTCAGGAGTTTACAAGACAAGACATGCAGGACAGGGCTGGTGTACAGATCTGGATTTATGAAGCAGCAAACGTAGGTTAGGAATATAGGTCTACATCCCACAAAGTGAGGCCGGCAGGCACAGGAGCCCAGTCCAGGGTTAACAGATCGGGGCAAAGCATGCACTACACGACAAGCAAGCCATGGACTCGTAATAACCTGTCAGGGAATAATCACTGTCTATCAGAGAATATGCTAACAGTCTGGTTCTCACCACCCTCTGATTCCCTCCTAGACCTATAGGAGGGCACCACATGTCATTCACCGCCAGACAAAACCTGACATTCGACATTCCCTGACATCCATCAGACTCCAGAAGCATCCTGTGCAGTATAAAAAGGGAAGCTTTGTCCCTTACGGAGGTACACTCACTCATCTTTTCACACTCGTCTTTCACTTTTCGTCCTTTCTCTGTGCTTCTGGGGAAAAAGTACCTGACTTGAGCATCGGAGGGCCTGACCCGGGGACTTTTTCCCTGGTTTCTGGTCTCTAACGACTCGTGGGCTCGTCTGAATGTGCGCAGGACCCTTGCTTCGTCATCACCCCTCGTCATCCGCTCGTGTAAGCTTTCCCGGCGGGTGCCAGATCGACCAGGCTTTGCAGCGACTTTTCGTCAACACCAGCGACAGCGCGATTGGCCTCCATCCGACTCAGCTTCCGGACGGGATCAAATTCCGTCTGTGGGAACACAACTACCTGATCCGGGACATAACGATGGAGGACTCTGGTCGCATCAACATGTCCATGACCGCTGGAGAGTACGAGCTCTTCAAAGAAGCTAAGAAGCGGGCGACCTCTGGAAAGCAACAAACTACTGCCTCTAGACCAAAAAAGTTACCTGAGGTTTCCAAAGAGCCAGCTCACGCTTCAGACCGAGGGTCCAAGAGGAAACAACCCCTGGAATTTCCTCCTGCCTTCTATAAGGAGCCAGGTCAGGGTTACTATCAACCAGAGCCTGGATACTACAGTAACAAGGAGCAACCCCAAGTTTCTGTGGCTGAAAGTTCATTGCCTAAGGATTCAAAGAAGGGGAAGGCCATCGTCCTCCGCGACGAATGGCGAGTGGAGCCAAAAGAGAAAGTGCCTTTTTCTTCCAAAATCTTGGAAGAGAGGCTACCCAAAGGGTACCGACCCCCTGCTATAGGGGAATACGATGGTAGTAAAGATCCTGAAGACCATCTCCACAAGTTCCAGAACGCAGCTCTGCTGCATCAATATAGTGACGCCGTTAAATGTCGAGTGTTCCTAAACACTCTATCAGGCTCTGCCCAAAAGTGGTTTGATGGGCTGTCGCATGGGTCCATTACCTGCTTTTCTGACTTCAAGATTGCGTTCCTGTGCCATTTCACCAGCAGCAGGAGGTATCAAAAGACGGTCATTGCTTGTTCGCTCTCAAGTAAGGGTCCGTCGAGCCATTAAGAAGTTACATCAAGCGATTTAATCAAGTGGCCCAGGACGTTCCCTCGGCCACATCTGAAATACTTATAAGCATCTTCTCTCATGGGTTGACCGAGGGAGAGTTCTTTAGAAACCTCATCAGGAATCCTGTAAGGAATTTCGATGAGATGCTAGAGAAAGCGACCAGCTACATCAACATAGAGGAAGCACAGGTGGCCCGAAAGAAGGCAGATAAAACGCCTCCCTCTACTAACAGACCGGAGAGAAGAGCACCTCAACCGCCTGCTCAGCCTCTCCCTCCACGTGCTCAGGAAGCCAGACCTACTTTCCACCCCGGTTAGGACATTCGGTCGGGCCTGCGTGTAGCAGTAGTCCAAGTTCCCCGACCTGGCCCTTGGGGAGCACGTTACTGTACTTATCACCGGTCGCACACTCACGCCACTAGTGATTGTGTGCAGTTCATGCGAGACTCCCGTCGTGCGGCTGAGTTGGGCCTGCCACCTCCAGAGCTGGTGCCTCAAGTCCAGAGAATGATGGAGGAAAGACGCAATGCTGTGGGGCAAGCCGACAGACCCCGAGCAGAGCAGGGAGGTCCTAGCATGCCGCAGCAAGGGCACACTGGGAGCCAGGAGAAGCCCGTGAGGTGGAGAATCGGGGTAACGCAGCTATCCGAGACATCGGCATGATCTCTGGAGGACCCACCGATGGAGACTCAAGCCGGGTGCGCAAGTCCCATGAGCGTCGATTGGAGATCCATGTTGTCGGATGCAGCCCAGAGCAAGCTATTGGCCCGGTCATCAGCTTCGGACCACAAGATCTAAAAGGGTTGGAGCTGCCCCATGATGATGCCCTCATCATCAAGGCTGTTATTGCCAACAGTTGCGTGGCTAGAGTTTTCGTTGACACCGGCAATTCTGTCAACGTATTGTTCAGATATGTTTTTGAAGAAATGCAGATCGATGCCAGCGAGCTCCAGCCAGTAACCACTTCTTTATATGGTTTTACCGGTAACGAGGTAAGACCTATGGGCCAAATCAAGTAGGCCATATCCTTGGGAAGTGAGCCACTAGTGAGGACCAGGAGGAGCACATTTATCGTGGTGGACTCGCCCTCCTCTTATAATGTCATATTAGGCCGACCAGCCCTGCATGAGTTTCGGGTTGTCGTCTCCACCTTCCATTAGAAGATCAAGTTTCCTGTGGGAGAGCAGGTCGGCGAAGTTCGAGGGGAGCAGAGGGTTTCTCGACGATGTTACATCGACATGGTCAAGGTGGAAGCTCGCAAGGCTCAGAGGACACAGGACGGGGTTGTTCACGCCATTCAGGAGGAGCTCATGCCAATGACGGAGGAGTCTATCCCCTGTGAAGAGGTCCAGCTATATTCTGAGCACCCGGAGACTCTTACTCGCATAGCTAGGGACCTGTCGCTCGAGCTGAAGGAAGAGTTGATCCAGTGCTTGATCCGTAATAGGGATGTCTTCGCCTGGTCCCCTGAAGAACTACCAGGGGGCAAGCCTGAAGTGGCGGAGCACAAGTTGCATCTCCTGCCAGATGCCCGGCCTGTAAAGCAAAAGAAGAGAAATTTTTCGACTGACCAGAATAAAATTATCAGAGCTGAAGTGGACCAGCTCAGAAAAGCAGACCACATTAGGGAAGTACAATTCCCGTCCTGGCTTTCCAACGTGGTTCTAGTGGCGAAACCCAACAATAAATGGAAAGTCTGCATAAACTTCTGGGATCTCAATAAAGTCAGTCCTAAAGATTATTATCCTTTGCCAAGAATCAATCAACTGGTGGATTCAACTACCGGTTGCAAAAGAATCTGCATGATGGACGCTTATCAGGGGTACCATCAAATCCCCTTGGCTGTGAAAGATCAAGATAAGGTTAGTTTTATCACGGCGGATGATATCTTCTGCTACACGGTCATGCCTTTTGGGCTCAGGAATGCCGGGGCCACCTATCAAAGGATGATGGGCAAGATCTTCCGGGAGCAAGCCGGGCGCAATGTGGAGGTTTATGTAGATGACATACTCATCAAGTCTCCCTTAGCTGCAAATTTGATAGCTGATGTGGGGGAGACCTGTGGCACCCTCCGACAGTATGGAGTAAAATTGAATCCCTTAAAGTGCTTATTTGGAGCTAAAAGAGGGAAGTTCTTGGGTTATCTCGTCACTGAGAGGGGAATTGAAGTCAACCCTGAAAAAGTCCAAGCGCTCCGGGATATGAAAGCCCCACAAAACTTGAGGGAAGCTCAAAAGCTGGTAGGCAGGATAACAACCCTGTCTAGATTTATCTCCAGATCAGCGGACAGAGCTGTGCCCTTCTTCAAGGTGCTCAGAAAAGCTTCCAAATTTCAGTGGAATGAAGAATGTGCACGCACTTTTGAAGAGCTAAAGAAGTATCTGGAGACTCTGTCTTCTCTGTTCAAGCTTATTACGGGAGAGCCGCTCTGGGTTTACCTGTCAACCACCCCTGAGACCGTGGGGGCGGTATTAGTGAAGGAACAAGACAATGTACAACGGCCAATGTATTTTTTCAGTCATCTATTAAAGGGAGTTGAGTTTCGGTACACAACTCTGGAAAAGTTGCTCTATGGATTGGTGCTCATGGCTCGGCGTTTAAGGCCTTATTTCCTGACTCATCCTATCACGGTCCTAACCAATAGCACTATAGGTAAAGCCCTTACTAACATTGAAGTTGCTGGGCGGCTCATAAAATGGACAACCGAATTGGGAGAATACAATATCACCTATCAACCTTGCACGACTATCAAAGCACAAGCTCTGGCTGATTTCTTGACCAAAGTGCATCAGACTGATTCAGAAGAAACTTGGAAAGTATATGTGGATGGATCAACCACACGTCAGGGAAGTGGCGTCGACATTCTTCTGATATCTTCTCAAGAAGACATCTTGTAGCTAGCTGTATGATTAAACTTCCAAGCTACCAATAACGAGGTGGAGTATGAGGCTTTATTGGCAGGCCTACAAGCAGCTCGTCATGTGGGAGCCGCTCGAGTTATCATTTATTCAGACTCCCAATTGGTAACTCAGCAAGTAACTAACAACTTTGAGATCAACTGCGATAAGCTGCAAGTATATCGGGAGGCTTATGAGAAGATGAAAAAAGAATTCAAGGAGGTCACAGTCAGCAAGATTCCTAGGGAAGAGAATGGCAGGTAGGGCTGTAAACGAGTCGAGCCGAGCCGAGCTTTAGGGTGTTCAAGCTTGTTTGATAAGGTAACCAAGCCGAGCCGAGCTTAAAATGAACCAAGCTTTTGAAATGAGTGTTCAAGCTTGGCTTGGTTTATTTTTGATGAGCTTGAGCTTGTTTGAAGCTTGGCTTGAGCTTGGTTCGTTTAGATGTTATCGAGCTCTTAATTCAAGCTTGGCTTGAGCTTGGTTCGAGCTTGGTTTGTTTAGATGTTATCGAGCTCTCAATTCAAGTTTGTTTGATTGTTTAAAACTTTCAGTTGTTTGATTGGTTATTGAGCTTGATAATTTAAATTTATTTATTTTATTTTATTATTTATTTAGTATATTGAAAAGAATTTTATTACTGAATATGGTTCATGAACATTGTTCATGAACGTTGTTCACGAACGTAAACGAGCTGAACACATATGTGTTCAAACTTGTTTGTTTAGCTTAACGAGCTGTTCAAGCTTGTGTTTGTTTAGTTAATCTTGTGCATATTGAACGAACATAAACAAGCTTTTACCAAGCCGAACACCAAGCTTGTTCACGAACGCTTGGTTCATTTACAGCCCTAATGGCAGGGCTGATGAGTTAGCTAAAATGGCCAGCTCCCTGGCTACCTGGGTACTGGATTGGTCGATGGCATAGACCTTTCTCATAACCCAGATAAATCTGCAAAATAATAGGGACGAGATTATTGATTGGAGAGCACCGATGATTAGTTATCTTCAACAGGGCACCCTGCCAACAGACTTGGAACAAGCACGACTGGTCAGGAAAAAGGCTCATGCTTACACTATGATAGGAGATCAATTATATAAGCAGACATTTTCCAGACCTTTACTCAAGTGCTTAAGTATAGAAGAGGTAGATCAGGTTTTAAAAGAAATACATTTGGGGTGCTGTGGCAGCCATGCTAAAGGCCGAACACTAGCTCGTAGGGTACTGTTGGTTGAATATTTCTGGCCCACTCTCCAGAGGGATGCTCAGCAACTGGTGAACACTTGCTTGTCCTGCCAGAAACATCAAAATCTAACGCATATGCCTACCTCAACATTGAAGACATCTATAATCTCTTGCCCCTTCGATAAGTGGGGTATGGATATTGTTGGACCTTTTCCTATGGCATCCGGCCAAAGACGATTCTTACTGGTGGCTGTGGATTACTTTTCCAAGTGGGTGGAAGCTGAAGCTCTGGCCAGGATCACCGAGAACGCGGTTATTCAATTCTTATGGAAAAATATTCTGTGTAGATTCGGCATACCCCATAAGCTAGTATCAGATAACGGAAGACAATTTCAAGGCCGGAAGATTCAGGCCTGGTGTCAAGGGTTTGGAATTATTCAGGCCTTCACCTCCATAGCGTATCCACAAAGCAATGGGCAAACTGAGGTTATCAACCAAGAAATTGTGCGAGGACTAAAGATTAAGCTAGACCACGTTGGAGGAGATTGGGTGGAAGAGCTGCAAAGTATTCTCTGGACGTACCGTACGATACCCCGAGAAAGCACAGGCCTTACTCCGTTTCACCTGGTCTACGACAGTGAGGCAGTGGTACCTGTGGAGGTCGGGGTGACTTCAACTAGAAGAATGATATATGATGAAGAGAATGCCGAGCGACAACTAGCAAAGTTGGACCTCATTAGCGAGACTCGCGAGCGAACGACAGCCCGGCTAATGGCTTATCGACAGAGGATAAGGCAAAATTATGATAAGAAGGTGGTTCCTTGCTTCTTTGGAGAAGGGGACCTGGTCTGGAAGTGAGTGAAACCCGTGGGAGACGTAACTAAGCTAGTGCCTCAATGGGATGGACCCTACCAAGTTATCAAAAACTTGGCGTCTGGTGCGTACTACTTGCAGGACGACCAGGGCAGGAATATAGACCGGCCCTTGAGCGCTAATTACCTTTGACCATATCGTACATAGGGGCAGGTCTGGAGGGGGTAAGATAGGTCAGGCCAAGAAACCTGCCTGATCAGTGTTGTTATCTGATAGAGCCGGTCGGGAATTATTAGCTAGTCAGTTAAAATGCATGTCTGGTCAGGAATGTTATATCTTCGTAAATCATTTTGGGACATAACCAAAGAGTAGATGATCAGAAGTGGGATGAAACATTCATTATGGAATAGTTCAATTTACACAATGTATGAGTACAAATTACTTGAAAGCGGAAAAAATTTCATCGAACATTTCGTCCAAAATGCGATGATGATCCAAAAAGTCGACGAGAGGAGCAGATTTGAGATATCCTTGCTCATATAGTTGCCGCAGAGCCCCTGCCGCGCCAGAGGATACAGAGACCATGAAACGGTCCCCAACTTGGACGTCGAACTCTCGAGAATGGAGGTAGGCCTCTCGGCTCTGCCTACAACGTTCATCTTCCCTTGCTTTATATATTTCCAAAGCTGAGGTAACTCCAGAAAGGCCAGAACGGGCCTGGGACAACTCAACTTTCAAGGCAAGCAGTTCGGCGGCCTGTGATTCCAAAGTCTGGCTCTGCTCTTGTAAGAGGACCTCTTTTGATTTCAGCTCCCGAGTCAGCTGGTCCACAGTCTGCTTATGAATACCCTCAGCCTGACTTTTTTCTTTGAGAAGGGCCTGGAGCTCCTGGTCGGTCGCCCGCAGAGCTTGCTGGTGCTAAGCATTCTCCCTCTTTAAAACCCCTATTTCGGCTCTTTGGGCACGACCGACTGCTGCAGGATCATTCAGTTGCAACTCCAACTCGTCTACCCTATCAGACAACACCTTATTATGGTGATAATTGAGATAGAGAGTATTATTTATCACCGCAGATTCGGCATGAGCCTGAGCCAAAAAACTAAAGCGTTTAAGAAGAGTAAAAGAAGTTTTGTTGCATGAATAAGTGAAGCGCACCTGAACATACAATTTTGAGAACCTCTCTATCCGGTCGGGCACACATAGGTCCTCCATTTGCTCAACGTTTTCATCCCAACAGGTAGCCAGTTGCCCTCTCATGAAAAGGCAGCTAGTGGGAGCGTCTTGTTGTCGTAGCAACCCTGACTCAGAGGGTGTGGTGAAATAATAGTGGTGATAGGAAGAGCTAGGCGGTTGCAGAGATGATGTTGTTGGTTCGGGAGGATTCTGAGGGGCTGAATGAGATGGCCCCGGTCTTGATTCACCGAGGCAGGGGCGTAGCTGAGGGGCCTGCCGTGTCGTCAGAGGCTCATGAAGGCACATTGACAGGGCGAGAAGAAGAAGTGGGTCGAGAGGAAGAGGGAACCTGCTCCTGAGCCTGAGGATGCGGGGAAGGAGGATCCGTGGTCGTCCCAGGACTGGGGGCGGGCACACAGGTCTCTTGGGCATGCCGGGATGGAGGAACCGGTTCATTGGACGGACCAGCATTATCCAAGTTTGGATCGACATACCTTCGACGAAGTCTGTGAGCCAATGGCTGGTCATCTGAATCGACTCTTCAGAGGAAGGTCGAGGTTATCAGACCGAAGTGGGCGCTGCAGGTCTGGCTAGACGCGCCTGCCAAGATGCCCGGGAAGTCGCTCGGAAGGAAGGACTTGCGGGAGGTATGTGTTAGGATGTATACTAAAAGTCTAGCTTTTGATATAAACATTTATCTAGAAATAAGAATCACATTGGTCAAATGTCTATATTTATGATAAATATAGTTGTTCAATTAATTTATATTGTAGATAACATGATGTGTTGTGTCACACACAGAGGATCATGTTATCAGTACCTTATAAATTATAAACACTAGCTCACGACCAAGATGGAAAGGAACAAACCATTGGAAGGTCGTAGTGTAATTAGGTATTAGTTTATCTTAACTATATAATTACACTAGTACACTTAGAGTGTATTGAGTAGGACCATTAGAGGTCGTTTCTTTTATATTTACTTTATAAAGGAACAAGGATCTCAGTTATTATGGAAGTGTGTGCTCTTAATCCTAATATAATACAAGCACATATATTTGATATTTATTTCTTTAATTTATCAATGAGTGAGATTTAGTTCGATAAATCAATAAGCCGGATAAGTTGGGAAATGATATCACTTATAGTGTGTGTTGTTGATTAAAGAAGGAAACTGTGTCCTAATGATCTAGGTTGAGAATGTCCCCAAGAGGAGCTCATAAGGATTGTCATGTTAAACCCTGCAGGTGGACTTAGTCCGACATGATAATAAGGTTGAGTGGTACTACTCTTGGACTAAGATATTAATTAAGTGAGTTGTCAGTAATTCATTTAATTAGTGGACATTCATTATCTTAAACACAGGGAGACTAATACACTCATAATAAGAAGGAGCCCAAAAATATAATTTGGGATTGGTGCGGTAGTTCAATAATAGTTCTCTAGTGGAATGAATTATTATTGATAAAATTAAGTTGTGTGTTCGGGGCGAACACGGGATGCTTAATTTTATCGGGAGACCAAAACCAATTCCTCCTCTCGGTCCCTATCGTAGCCTCTTAATTATAGAGTACTATATCCACATATACCCACCTTCTTACCCATCCTATAGGGGTCGGCCAAGCTAGCTTGGAGACCAAGCTAGGGTCGGCCATGACTTGGTTCATGGGTGAATTCATGTGGCCGGCCCTAGCTTGAACTTAAGCTTAGGTGGTCGGCCCTATTAAAATAAAAAGGAATTTTAATTTTTAAATTTTTTTATGTGGATAATATGATTTAAAAGAGAGTTTAAAAATTTAAATCTTTCCTTTTATAAGATTCTACAAAAGATTAAGAGAAGAGCTAAATCTCTTTCCTTATTTGTAGATTAAAAGGTTGATTTTAATTTTGGTAAAAACTTTCCTTTTAATCATGTTCATGATTTAAAAGAAAGTTTAAAAAAATTAAAAATTCTCTTTTATTAGTTTCTACAAAAGATTAAGAAAAGATTTAATATCTTTCCTTATTTGTAGATTGAAAGGAGATTTTAATTTTTAGAGATAACTTTCCTTTTTGGAAATTATCCACATGTTTAAAAGAAAGATTTTAATTTATAAAATTTCCTTTTTATTAACCAATCATGAAGGGATAAAAAATTATTGGAGAAATTTTTATAAATTTCCGAAAACAAATTAGGAAGTTTAAATTCTTGTTTTGATTAAAACTTTCCTTGATTTGGGGATTGGAAGTGGCCGGCCATTGATATTAAGAAAAGAAAAATATTTTTAATTAAATAATTTTTTATTTTTCATGGCAAAGGAATTAAGGAAGTTTTTATTAAAATTTCCTTATTTGCCAAGACCAAGGATTATAAAAGAGGGGGTAGAGGTACCTTCATGGCGAACGATTCTATTCTTTTTCTTCCTCTCTTTTCTTCCTAGGTGTGGCCGGCCCTTAGAGTTTCCCCTTCCCCTTCTTTCTTCTCCTTCTTGTGGCCGAGACTTCATCACCTCTTGGAGACATAGAAGTGGCCGGATCTAGCTTGGAGAAAAGGAGAGAAAGAAGACTTGTTTCTTGCATCCCTTGGAGCTTGATTGGTGGAAAAAGTTCTTCATCCTTTGGAAGTTTTTGCTTGGCCGAAACTTGAAGGAAGGAAGAAGAAGGTGCCTTGGTGGTTCTCATCTCGGAAGATCATTGCACACACAATGTCCGAGGTTAGAAGAGGAATACGGTAGAAGATCAAGAGGTCATTGAAAGTTCACAAAGAAAAGTATAATTAGTAATTATTTTCAGCATCATACTAGTTTTATTTCTTTGTAATAATATCAAATACAAGAGGCATGTGATTCTAGATTTCGAATTAGTTTTCGATGTTGTGTTCTTTTGTTTTCTTTTCGAACTTGTGCTTAGATTATTCTTTTTGGTTAACCTAGAGTCATTTAAGGAAATTAAATATTAACTTTCCTTAAAAGACTTTGTTTAGGCGGTGGTGGTTGCTCCCATATCCAAGAAGGTCATGTGCCTCGCCATGCAGTCCTGGAAGCCAAATTTGGAAATTAATATTTAATCAACTTTGTGACCTAGGTGATTTGGATTGAACGTGTTAAGTTCCGCAGGAGATCCAAATCTAAACCTAAAAGAATATATAAGTTAAACTTGGGATCAAACGTGTTAAGTTCCGCAAGCGATCCAAGTTTAATTTAAAAGAACGCATGGTAGCTAGGAAAAGGTTCAAACCTTTGTACAAAATTTTTGTACAGTGGAACCGTTAGGTTTTCCGAGTAGCAACCAACAGTATGTCCCCTGACCTAGAGGGAGGTCGAGGGGTCTGTCTGATAGGAGCTTCAGGAGCCGTTCGGGAGGCAGACCTGGAAGTTGATTGAGGTATTGACGGAGGAATGGCAGTGGCAGTTGTTCCTAGCCTGGCAGGGGCAGCATGTGGGAGAAGCCTCCGATCCAATATGATTCGACTCCTCCTCATTATTTCCTGTTCGCTAAGGGGGAGAGGTTGGACTTCTGAGGCCCAGAGCAGGGTGTTGGCTGCACGGGGAAATCAAAGTTGTCATCATACCAAAACAGTGATACCAATACAGTGAAGTCATTCAGGGTTAGATAGAATTCACCTAGAAGCGGGACAGCTTAGAAGAAGAGATGCGGCTCAGCCTGAAGAAGGACAGCACATCTTCAGTTATCAGTCTTGTCAAATCCAGTCGCCAGCATCTCAGTTGAGCCAAAGAGTCTATGAAGACGGGGTCATTACTGAAGTCCCCCACATAAAGTAACACAGGGAGGATTCGCTGCCAACGAGTAGGCCACTCCACAGGGAAGGAAACTAGAGGAAAAAAATACTTATCCTTCCAAGACGGATCAGAGGAGGGAATAGGACAGAAGAAGGTAGTCCTAGTGCGGGCCTGGAAGCGGAATAAACCATCACTGTGCTAGCGCGGAGTAAAAAAATAGTGGAACAGGCGGGCAGACCAGGAAAGTTCGCAAACTTCGCACAAGATCACGAAGCCGCACAGAATTTTTATAGAATTGGGAGTCAACTGGCCTAGAGAAATTCGAAAATAACGGCTTACATCGGAAAACAAAGGATGAATGGGGAAACGAAGCCCTGCCACGAATTGTTCCTTATAAAAGGTGACGTAGCCTGGGGGAGGAGAAGAAGCCTGGTGCAGGGTGTTGGGAATAATGATATGCATGTCCCTGGAGATCTCATAGGTGAAGTGAAGATCGTCCAGATCCATACTATCAAAAGTTGAGACTCCAGGGGGGTAAATGATGTTGGGAAAAGCCATGGGAAAAGACTTAAGTGGCAGACAGGAATAAGAGGATGAGGCAGACAGCGAAGGGCACAAGGAATCAAGGAGCTGGAGAAAGCAAGAGAGCGAGAGCAAAAAGAAGAAGCAGACAAAAGGTTCCATGAGGAAGCATTGGCGACCTATTTATAGCCGATATCCACGAGGGAAAAACGGTCAAAACGACATCTAACAACCCCTAATAAAAGCACTTTACAATACGTGTGGAAAAAGGAGCCGCACGATCATTACAGAAAATGGAGCGCGGAAAAAGAGGCGGGAAACAGTAAGTGGTGCGAAGTGCGAGGGTCATCATGAGTCACCTCGGGAAGGAACAGCACGGTATTACGAAGCGTTGGGGACTCCTACGTTGTTTTTGTCTCACCTTTACCAAGTTTAAGGGGTAAACCTCGCTCGGGAGCCAGCTCGGGACATTGAACGAGCAAAGTGCCAGGGCAGGGACATTAGTCAGAACGTCATCAAAACCAAAACAGATCACAGACCAGGGACGCGAATAGATCTCAGGACGGGGGAACAAACAGATCGCATATCAGGGGAGCGAATGGATCCCAGGTCGGGAAGCAAGCAGGTCCGCGGTCATGAAGCAGGAAACAATTCTCAAGAAAAAGACCAGGAGATTTCCTAAAAGACAAAGGACTTCAAATAAAAGCAAGTTTCAAATGTCATACATACATTAAAGATTTCATATCATGCATGGGGATTCGGGGGAAGTACATCACTCGGGAGAGGAGCCGGAAGAGCCAGAAAGTTATCGTCTGAGGCGAAGGACGGGAAGGCGGTATCGAGAACTTCTTGCAGCAAGCGCTCCCTGTCCAGGAAGTCAGCTGGGGGGCAGAGCGAAAAAGTCTTTGCTCAAACAGTTGACGCGCTGCGCCCACACCTCCGTAGCAGAGCATCCGCTCAATGAAATCCCCTATCTTCTTCTAGAACAAGGGAGACTTAATGTAGGAGAGCCTGTAAGCTTCGAGACGCTCGTCTTCGCCTGATCTGTACTCCACCAGTTCCACCCTCACTTCCTCTGCAGATGTCAGGGCCAGCGCCTTCTCTTGCTTTAAGGTGGAAGCCTCCATCTGGGCTTTGAGAAGGTCGGCTTGAAGAGATTTGATGGTGGCCTGATCCCGATCCTGCTGAGCCATAAAAGTCTTCTCCCGGTCAACAATGGCTACCAAGTCCGCTCGAGCAACCTCTAGGTCTTTTTGTATAATCTTGTTAGATTTATGGAGTGCCTTCAGGTCTGCAGTAACAGCGACCAGCTTGGAGTCCTTCTCCTTCAACTCGTCCGCCAGCTGACGACGACGTTGACCCTCCGAATTCAGCTTGGAGTCACTGGTTTGTAGGGTCGTTTGCAGCTCTTTTATTTTTTTAGTGGACTCCTGGACCAGTTCCCAGGCAGACTGAGCAAACTCCCCGATGACGTACAGATAGGAATCCAGAGGGTCAAACAGGTCACGGGAAGTCAACGACAACTCCGATTCTTGAATGCGAGCTTTCAGTGACTCGATTTCCCGGAGCAGATCAGTGGCAAAATGGGTCAAGCATAGGCCACTGGAGCAGGCCTACCCGACAAAAAGAAGAAAATTAGCAATAATGTACGAATTAAGTCTAGAAAAGGAAAACCCACCGATATGATGTGTCGGGAGGCCAGATTCAGACTCTCCCAACGAGAGCCTTCACAGAACTGCACGTTGGTTGATCGCCAAAGGGCGGCTAGTTCACCTTGCAGATGGATTTTTCCACGGACCGGAGGGGCATCTGCCTCTGCTGAAGTCCCTATGGGATTTGATTCAGCCTCGGAGGGTAGACACCAGGAGGCAGTAAAATCTCGTTCGTTCCTCTGAGAGCGTCCCCTGGTGCGTGTGGCTGACGGGGAGGGGGCGGTCGGAAGAGAGGAAGGGGTCGTAGAGCTCCCGAGTTGATCTCCAGCAAAAGGACTGGCCTGCTCCAGAGCCAAAAATCGAACAGGAGTAGGGGTCGGGACTTCCGCCACCCGAGGAGACTCCTGAGCGGAAACTCTGGGTGTCGGCACTTGGACTTTGGGAAGCTTGGAAGAAGCCGTTCGAGCGGGTGAAGCGGAGAAGCCTGGGCCAAAGGCGCGACTCTCTTACGTTTGCGCTGGAGCCGCAAGCGTTTGTCCGGAGAAGGAGAGGGAGCCCTCTCTTCCTCGATGGGCTCCAGAGCTGCAGAGCCAGCCTCAGAAGGGCCCGCTGGCAGAAGCAGTGGGGTGGAGGACTCTGAGGGTTCCTCCGCAGTTTTGTGAGAGAAGGTAGGCGGAGGGGCAGTCAGGCCCTTCGCAACCTCATCACCCACAACCTTCAGAAGGTCACTGGGCACCCGGGCTGATCCCTTTGAGTAGGCCCGGAACATAGCCGCCGCTGCAAAGCGAGAAGGAAATACCTCAGTTAGTGAAGACTGACAGAAGGAAGAGCAACATCTTACCAAAAGGAGCTTCTATAGCTGCAAGGACCGGGCCGAGTCCAAAAAAGTGCAAAAAGTCTTCTCGCAAAATTATAGACAGGAGAAGTTGGACTCCTTGTAGTTTCTCTAAAGCTGAGAAGCAGGCAAGCTGGTGCCTATGTTTAGACAATTCAAAAGTAGAGGGAAGAGTGGAACGCCACTAGGTCGGCCAGGTTATCAACTCGGGCAGTCGTATAAAGAAAAAGTGAGACTTCCAACCTTTGTTGGAGGAAGGCATTCCGAGAAGAATTTACATCCAACCCTGGACTGCACCATGAATATGCCAGGTTCGGATCACTTCAGTGAATAAAAATGATGAAAAAGTTCTGCGGTTAGAGGAATCTGGTACACCCTACAGAGGATGACCATGTCACAGATAGCACGAATAGCGTTCGGAGCAAACTGTGAAACCGGGATCCTAAAGTATTGACTTAAGGAGAAGAAAATTGGATGAAGCGGAAAGCGGAGGCCTCCCAAGAGTTGATCCTTAAAGAAAGTTATAAAACCCTTGGGAGGGGAAGAGGGGTGTTCATTAGGTCGGGGAGCACGCAGTGGATAATCATCAATGAGGCGCAAGCTTTCCCGAATCTGAGCCAGGTCGCTATCATCTAAGTCGGAGATGTAATACGAATACCACGGTGTCACATTACCTTCAACCATGAGAGAATAGGGAGAAGGATGAAGACAGAGAGAAGGAGCATTGGCAAGCGACAATCAGGGTAGAAGAGCTTAAACGACAGAGCCGAAAGCCAACAGCAAGGTGATATAGTGGTGGTGGACGACCTTTAGGGTTTATAAAGCCAAAGCCCTAGGAAGGATCGAAAGAGAGCGGGGAAGGAACGATACTGGGAGACGTCAGATCTAGGGTCGCGTGTTAAAAGTCTCTGATTAGCTACAGTGGTGGTATAGGCTCGTGGGACATGCAGCATGCCCCTAGGAAAGGCATTAAAAAGGTCTTAATGATGGATGTGACAAGAAAATCATGAAGGGGGATTTTTGTACGGCAGCATTTCGGCGCGGGAAGACGATACGTCAGGAGGAAAGGCGGTCGTGCGGTTACCTGGGGAAAAGCAAAGCCAAACGTCATGGTTAGAAAGCAACCTCGGGAAAGAGGAGGGAAAATGAAAAGATGCTGGAATTTGAATTTGGTGCTCCTTACAAATTAAAAATCAACAGATAGTGGATCTAATTAAAATGTGCTTGAGATATTTGCAGGAAGTATCGCAAGTAACGCGCAACTGGTAAGAGCTACAACATATCTCCAGGGCAAGAATTTTAGGGACAACCTCCAGACCAGGTTGTTGTCGTTAATCCGATTCCTGAGCTAGCCCTTAAGAAGTTTCTTAATGGCTACTAGGTCGGTGTCCCAGACTCTCGCCCCAGTGCGAGTTATAAGTGAGCATGCTCTCACTCCCAACGACCGTCCAGGTCGGTATCCCAGACTCTCGCCCCAGTGCTTCCAGGTCGGTGTCCCAGATTCTCGCCCCAGTGCGAGTTATAAGTGAGCATGCTCTCACGCCCAACGACTGTCCAAGTCGGTGTCCCAGATTCTCGCCCCAGTGCGAGTTATAAGTGAGCATGCTCTCACGCCCAACGACCGTCCAAGTCGGTGTCTCAGACTCTCGCCCCAGTGCGAGTTATAAGTGAGCATGCTCTTATGCCCAACGACCGTTCAGGTCAGTGTCCCAGACTCTCGCCCTAGTGCAAGTTATAAGTGAGCATGCTCTCACGCCCAACGATCGTCCAGGTCGGGGTCCCAGACTCTCGCCCCAGTGCGAGTTATAAGTGAGCATGCTCTCACGCCCAACGACCGTCCAGGTCGGTGTCCCAGACTCGCGCCCCAGTGCGAGTTATAAGTGAGCATGCTCTCACGCTCAACGACCTTCCAGGTCGGTGTCCCAGACTCTCGTCCCGGTGCGAGTTATAAGTGAGCATGCTCTCATGCCCAACGACCGTCCAGGTCGGTGTCCCAGACTCTCGCCCCAGTGCAAGTTATAAGTGAACATGCTCTCATGCCCAAAGACCGTCCAAGTCTGTGTCCCAGACTCTCACCCTAGTGCGAGTTATAAGTGAGCATGCTCTCACGCCCAACGACCGTCCAAGTCGGTGTCCCAGACTCTCGCCCCAGTGCGAGTTATAAGTGAGCATGCTCTCACGCCCAACGACTGTCCAGGTCGGTGTCCCAGACTCTCGCCCTAGTACGAGTTATAAGTGAGCATGCTCTCACGCCCAAAGACCGTCCAGGTCAGTGTCCCAGACTCTCGTCCCAGTGCGAGTTATAAGTGAGCATGCTCTTACACCCAACGACTGTCCAGGTCGGTGTCCCAGACTCTCGCCCTAGTGCGAGTTATAAGTGAGCATGCTCTCACGCCCAACGACCGTCCAGGTCGGTGTCCCAGACTCTCATCCCAGTGCGAGTTATAAGTGAGCATGCTCTCACACCCAACGACCTTCCAGGTCGGTGTCCCAGACTCTCGCCCCAGTGCGAGTTATAAGTGAGCATGCTCTCACGCCCAACGACCTTCTAGGTCGGTGTCCCAGACTCTCGCCTCAGTGCGAGTTATAAGTGAGCATGCTCTCACGCCCAACGACCTTCCAGGTTAGTGTCCCAGACTCTCGCCCCAGTGCGAGTTATAAGCGAGCATGTTCTCACGCCCAACGACCATCCAAGTCGGTGTCCCAGACTCTCGCCCCAGTGCGAGTTATAAGTGAGCATGCTCTCACGCCCAACGACCTTCCAGGTCGGTGTCCCAGACTCTCGTCCCAGTGCGAGTTATAAGTGAGCATGCTCTCACGCCCAACAACCGTCCAGGTCGGTGTCCCAAACTCTCACCCTAGTGCGAGTTATAAGTGAGCATACTCTCACGTCCAACGACCGTCCAGGTCGGTGTCCCAGACTCTCGCCTCAGTGCAAGTTATAAGTGAGCCTGCCCTCACGATTAGCGACGTTCTCGGTCAGTATCTTTTCCTTTTGCCTCAATACGAATTTGCATGGTATATTTTCATGCTCAACAGATCTGCAGTCGTACTTCTATGGCCAACAGGCAAGTTCACGCAAACTACTACTTTCCCACCCTTTATGATAAGAAAAGGGTATAGTAAGTATATCATATTTCCTAAGTTTTCTGTTCTAGCAAATTTCCTTGGAGTGGTAGGTCTATGGAACACAGTGCTATAAGAAACAAGGAAATATAGACCCGCAACTTTGAAGGCAAACACCGCAAGAAATATTATTTAATAAAAAGTTGAAATACAAACCCACAACCTTGAAGATAAAGATAGACAGGGAGTATTATTTAAGCAAGGTTGAAGAACACTTGTCAGTTCTCATTATCATTACAAGATCTAGATCCCGAGGTGTGATTCCTCTTTGCCAGATGAGCCTGAGCTTGAGCCAGTTCTTCCTTAATAAGTTTGATGGTGCTCTTCAGTTGGCCAATGGTTTCATCCTTTATCCGGGTTTCCTCTTTCAGGAGGGTCACCTCATCCTCATGCTTTAGCTTCAGGTAAACAATATAATGGACCTGGCTCTGAAAGTCCGATTGAGTCTTAAGCTTGAGAGTGATTTCAGCCCGAGTTTGGGATTTGGCGGCCAGCCAGAGGCTTTCCATTTCATGAGTAAGGAAACTTGAAGATCTCTGCTTTCAGCCATCTCCTATAAGGCTTCATCTTTCTGGGCTAGTAATTCGATCAGTTGAGCGATCTGTGGATGTAAAGAAGAGGGTTCGCCAGATGCCATTACAGGTTCCATGGAGGCTTGAGTATAAGAAAATAGTTGATTCTATTAACAAGGTGGTAGCTTGAAGAAAGGAAGGTGGAAGTATATGCGACCCCTTTTATAAGGGAAGAGAATGTGAAGGGATTACCTTGGAACATGAGACGACGCTTGGGAAACAGTATGACATTTATAAGAAAGTGGTATGATCGTAAATCAAAGAATCAACACGCATACAGTAAAGTCCCTCCTATCTCTTAGGAAGGCAAGAAATTCTGAAGATAGCGGGAAAAGGGTCAGCAAGAGATGCAAGAACCAAGTCATATAACAACGGGATTTGGGTCTAGTCAGTCGGACTAGAGCATCTTTTGACTAGACTTGAGGGGGAGGCTTGTGATACGGTGCATGATCATAGGGTCCGGAAGATGACGTGGTCGGAAGTCAAGCTCATGGGATGGTCAAAGGTCAAGCTCATGCGGCGGTTAGAAGTCAAGCTCACGTGGCGGTCAGAAGTCAGGCCTACATGGTGGTCAAAAGTCTGGCCTACAGGGAGGTCAAAAGACCGGACTACGTGGAGTTCTAAAGGCCTGGTCACAAGATGGTCTAAGTCGGGCACAGGTTGTGTGTCGGGGCTGGGCTTGCATAGCGAGTAGGAACCCGGAGGCCAGGATCCCAGGCTGGGATTTATAGCCCTGCGGGACGGGATAAAGGGATCAAAGCGTACAGGTCGGGATATGCAAACCAAGGATTACAGGCTAGGATCCCAGGTCAGAATTTATAGCCTTGCGGTGCAGGACACATGGACAAAAGCATACAGGTCGGGATGTGCCAGCCAAAGATACAGGTCAGGACTTATAGCCTTGCGGCGCAGGATACATGGACAAAAGCGTACAGGTCGGGATGTGTCAGCCAAGGATACAGGTCAGGATTTATAGCCTTACGGCACAGGACACATTGACAAAAACGTATAGGTCGAGATATGCCAGCCAAGAATACAGGTTAGGACTTATAGCCTTACGGCGCAGGACACATGGACAAAAGCGTACAGGTCGGGATGAGCCAGCCAAGGATACAAGAATCGCAGGTCAGGGCATACGAATCGGAACGCACAGATGATCTACGAATTAGAATATATAGGTCGGGAAATACAGACCAAAGGAGTACAGATCGGGATAGACGGAATCGGACTAAGGCGTACAAGTTGGGACAAACAGAATCGGACTAAGGAGTACAAGTAGGGATAGACGAAATAGGACTAAGGCGTACAGGTTGGGACAAATAGAATCGGACTAAGGAGTACAGGTCGGGATAGACGGAATCGGATTAAGGCGTACAGGTCGAGACAGACAGAATCAGACTAAAGCATACAGGCCGGGACGCAGGATAAGTGGAACCAAACCAAGGCATACGGGTCAAGATACAAGGTAAGGCAGGTCAGGAGTTTACAAGACAGGACATGCAGGACAAGGCTGGTGTACAGATCTGAATTTATGAAGCGGCAAACGTAGGTTAGGAAATATAGGTCTACATCCCACAAAGCGAGGCCGGCAGGCACAGGAGCCCAATCCAGGGTTAACGGATCGAGGCAAAGCATGCACTACACGACAAGCAAGCCAGGGAATCGTAACAACCTGTCAGGGAATAATCACTATCTGTTAGAGAATATGCTAACAATCTGGTGCTCACCACCCGCTGATTTCCTCCTAGACCTATAGGAGGGCACCACGTGTCATTCACCGCCAGACAAAGCCTGACATCCGACATTCCCTAGCATTCGTCAGACTCCAGAAGCATCCTGTGCAGTATTAAAAGGGAAGCTTTGTCCCTTATGGAGGTACGTTCACTCGTCTTTTCACACTCGTCTTTCACTTTTCATCCTTTCTCTGTGCTTTTGGGGAAAAATTACCTGACTTGAGCGTCGAAGGGCCTGACCCGGGGACTTTTTCCCTGGTTTCTGGTCTCTAACGACTCGTGGGCTTCTGAGTGTGCGCAGGACCCTTGCTTTGTCATCACCCCTCGTCATCCGCTCGTGTAAGCTTTCCCGACGGGTGCCAGATCGACCAAGTTTCGCAGCGACTTTCCATCAACACCAGAGACAGCGCGATCGGCTTCCATCCGACTCAACTTCCGGACGGGATCAATATTGAAAATGAAAAAAATGTATGATCATTGGATGGTAAGTACTCTAATTCCCTTATATAAGAATAAGGGAGACGTATAAAATTATGCAAATTATAGGGGTATTAAACTAATGAGTCATACCATGAAACTTTGGAAAAAAAATGATAGAAAAAAGATTAAGGAAAAAAAATCAAAATGACTGAAAATCAATTTGGATTCATGCTTTGAAGGTCGATAATAGAAGCTATACATCTTCTTATACAGCTAATTAAAAAATATCAGGAGCAAAAATAAGATCTACACATAGTATTCATTGACTTAGAAAAAGCTTATGATAAGTCTCAAGAGAAATTATATGGAGAATTCTAGAAAAGAGATGTGTTAGCGTAATATATATTGAACTAATTAAGAATGTGTACGAGAATATAATGGCTAGAGTAAAGACTTCAGTCTGAGTAACCAAAGTATTTTCAATAAAGATAAGGTTACATCAAGGATCAACTCTAAGTTTCTATCTTTTTACACTAATTATGAACAAATTCAGTCTACACATTTAAGACACAGTACTGTAGTACATGTTGTTTGTAGATGATATTATTTTGGTAGACGAAACATGTGAATGAGTAAATGCTAAGTTAGAATCTTGGCAGGAAATACTAGAAGAGAAATGGTTTAGGCTTAGTAGAATAAAGACAGAATATATGAAATTTAAGTTTAGCAATATTAGACGTAATAAGACAATTATTAAAATAAGAGATGATGAATTACCCAGAATTGAGAGCTTTAAATATTTATGATCATTTTTACAAGATGATAGAGAGATTGAGAGAGATGTCTTGCATATAATACAAGCAGTATGATTGAAATGGAGGAGAGTGTTAGGTGTTTTATATGATCGTAAAGTGTCTTTAAAACTTAAAGGAAAGTTCTATAAAATTACAGTTAAACCTGTTATATTATATAGAGTTGAATGTTGGGTTATGACTCGAGTACATGAGTAGAAGATAAGAGTTTCAGAGATGAGAATGTTAAGGTGGATGTGTGGACATACGGGGATGGACAAAATAAGAAATGAGTGGATTAGAGAGAAAGTCGTTGCATCTATTAAGGAAAAACTCTGAGAGATATGTTTAAGATGGTACGGATATATACTTAGATGACCAATAAATACTCTAATTAGATGATATGGAACTATGATAAACACACCTATAAAACTAGGGAAGAGAGAGATACAAAAAAAGACTTAGTAATAATAAAATAAGATAAAATTTATTTAACTATAGATGATAATATAATAAGAGATAGAACTCAATAGTGAGATAAAACTTAATTGTTATTTTATGTGTTATCTTTAATTTAGTTTCAAATAGCGATTTTATCATTTGATAAATTGTTATAGTTCATATGCATCTTTCTATGTGAGAATTTCCTCTTCGTGAGATAATTATCTTCACTTTATCAATTTCATCCAAAATTTTTTATCACTGCTAGAATTCTCATAAAAATAATCTTCATTTGAACAGCACAGAATAACAAAAAATTTCAAAGGGTTCCTCATCTATAAACAAAGAAATCTGGATCTTCATTATCAATCACACCTTTTTTTTTTTTTTCAGGAGGGGATAGACTCGGCTCCATAGAAATTTTTCATCGACTATTAAAGTAAATCAGAAAGTACTCATAGCTGATGGTCCATCAATCCAATATTCTTAGAATAATCATCTATTAAAAAAAATTTATCCATTAATTCACCGAAGCTCAGACTAAATTAAACAGAAAACTGTTATTAACTCTAAATTCTTTTGCATCTGCAGGATAATTTAGTTTTCCAGATCTTTTTGGCAACCCTTTTATACAGACGATTGTTTTGGCAAGGCAGCGGGTCCATTGTTTGAGTTGGATCAGTCCTTTCTAAGGGCTGTTCAATGTTTGCTTGGCTTTACTATTTTTCTTTTTTTTGAATATTTTAGTATTGATGATTAAATTAAGTTGTTTCTCCCTTTCGGTGCTAAGATTATTCTCTTATATAAAAGTCCTAGAAATTGATCAATAAAATGCCCTGCTTAACACAATAAGATCGTATCGTAATTACATAATCAAAAGAGACAAAAATATTTGTATAAATTATTTACTTTTCCGTTTGATACTTCAGTTTCAGTTGATCTATTCACCAGTGAATTGCATCCACATATAAAATTTGATAAAAGGTTATGTTTTTTTTTTTTTTTGGTAATTCATGTATCCAACGATTAATTGTGAAGACGACAAGTTCGACTCTACGAAAATTTTTTATCGGCCAACAAAATAAATCCACAAAGTGCTCGCGTTCTTAGACACTTATAGCCGACCTTCCTAGGTCACGGAAGGTCGCTCATCGCTGATGAGAGTCATGCAACTATCACTCGTAACACAGCAGTTCCGCCAATGGACCTAGGCCCATGGATAATTGTACGCGCTGCGTTCGCAAATCCGCCAAGTAGACTTATGAATGCTCACAGCAGCAAATGGACTTGTGAAATTTGTAGCTGACCTCCAATAGTATAGTTCAACAAACATAGTTTGATCATGAAAATGAAGACGACGATGATAAACTAGTTGACTTTACCCCCTTTTAACCTACCTCATGCATTTCAGAATTCTTGATTGTATTTAATTTGTGCAATTTCAACGTCTTCAAGCAACACTCGTGAACACCGAAACTACTTGAGCAAATAACCAACCATACGCTGTCAACTCATGCTCTCACTCTCTATGCATTAAAATCCATACACTAGTAGCCTGTTGCTGTCTTGCCCTCGTTACCATCACATAAATGCGTCGTCTAGACGATTATCAAGCATCCAAAACTTTTTCCAGGTTTAAAAGTCCCTACCTGAAAGACCAACTAAAAATCCAAGATCGGCTACTGCTGCACACCAGGGGCAACTGATTGAATCTAATATTTCTTTCCCGCAATTTAAATATAATAAGGTTTTGATACCTACAGAGTTTACTCTCACGCCGGTTAGTTCCTGCAGTTACAAGACAACATACAACTAATCAATCTGAAATACCAACAAATTCACTCACTTCTTATCGAGTCAGAAAAATATGCATCTGAGCCAAAGCAGCAAGACCTCCAAAGTACATAAGCAGCTCGTCATAATAATACAGTTCCTCAGTATGTCATGGAGCTGAACTAGCTAGTTCTTGATGCTTTGTTTACCACGTGCTGCAAGCTTTGATGCCGCCTCTTCTTCAGACAAGGGAAGGTAATAGATCCTTGGTGTTGCCTTTGTCTTCTTAAACAAATCGTCGAGTGTCAGAGCAGGTGGGTCTGGTTCCCTCGGCGGAGGTGGGGGGAGTTGCTCTCTTACAGGCTGCGGATCAGGCTGTCTTTGTGGGGGAAACGGCAGCTGGTGCAATTTCAGAGAATGTTGGCGAACAAAAGGTTGAGCAGCCTGAGGTTGCTGAAAGTTTGCAGCCTTGGGAGTGTTTGGGTTTGAGGTAATGGAAGCTGGGGATTGTGGTGGGGCCTCAGTTCGTGCCTTGACTTCTTGGGGGTCAACAAACTCAGCGACCAAAAGATTTCCACCGTTCGAAGGCCACTGCAGATTGTAAACAGCATTGCGTGTTGCAGTTGCTTCCTCCACTGAAGAATACTGCAAAAAAACTAACCAGTAAGACTAAATAAAAATTAACTAATGTCCATTTGTAAGAGAGTAGATTTCAATACTTGGTAAATAGTGAAAATACAGAATTAGACAAGCTGAAGGGATAGAGGTTGACGGTGTAAGAGTTAAAGGGAGATACTAGTTTAGATTGATAAAAAGATATAAAGATTTTACTTTTGCTAGGGAACACTTGGATCAGACCAAAAACATGGCATGCAAGCATGAGCAAATAGGAGAAGAGGAAGAAACAGGAAAACGGTTTTTATTGAAGAGGAAGAAGGCAGCTGATACTACTACTGCTGCCAGTGCGGTGTTGCTCCAAGGCAGTCGGGCATCACAAAAAGCATGTTATGCGACTTGAATGCAAAGACAGCCCATGTTCTGGGTACCAAGAATAAGGAAGAGGGAATTAAATGGATTAGGTGCAGTCTCAAGAAAGACTTAAACATCTTTATCTAAGAAAAATATTAGATAATAACTTAGAGCACCATAAACTATCAAATATAACAATAGCATAATAAAGACAAGCTATATACAAATCTAGAGCATGTGTTTAAAACAAAAGTTACCTGATTATGAATGTAGAATAAAATTTAAATTTCATCATGAATAGAATTTCCAATAAATAAAGGCATTCATGTGTTCACCATAATATCTCAAGATATAACAAAAACATTCCTTATTTACCATGGTTTAACCTAATATTGCTAGTTCTAGTAAGTGAAAATCAAATGCCATCAAGTTGAATTTAGATTGAACTCCTAAATTAAATGCTAACATTATTAATCATAAAGGGAAAACTGAAACAAAGATAACTATAACTGTAAGATACTTATATTCATGGATGCATTCATTAAGTGAAAAAAGTACAGAGACTGCAACATTTAGCAACAAAAATTCCAGCTTAAACTGGTTGAGGAATATGCATGGACACTAGTTTTAAGTACAAATATATTTCCTCAATTTTTATAATTATCCTGACTCCTTCCATCTTCTCCTTCCTGCAGCAAAAGGCACCCATAAAAATAGCCTTCAGGAAAAATGACAACAGAGACAAAGCTAAGGTAGCCAAGACTCACATCTAATGGTCAATGTAAAACTAAAAAACAGAGGGCCAGCTTTGAAGATACACAGTTGCATCCTACCACTGTCAGCTCCATAATCACATTATTGAGAAAATCACTTTGACAATTCCACCTTAAACTTTCCATATAATCTAGAGAGGCATGAAATCCTCCTGAAGAAAGAGGTTTCACTTTATTTCCTACCAACTACCAATAAAGCATATTTAATTATTTGAGATAAAGCATTAAAACTCTTCATTAGTATTTCAACCTGTACAATTAAGCCAAATCTACCATGTGTGCCTTACTGTCAACCATGGCGTAGCATCATCTTATGGGTAACTCATGGTCTGGTATCTCCAAATGGAGAATTGGAACATAATGGCTCAAAAACATGTTGCATGACTCAACAAACAGCGATACCAAGTTCAGCTAAGACACTATCCAGAAAGTTGGGTATCTGTTAGGGTGCTGATCAACCAAATGGATAACAAATGACAAATCAAGACATAATGAAGGAAACAAAGCGTCAAATATTTTTATTCTACAAACAAATTACGGTACAGAGATTGAACAACTCTAAGTCTATGTCTACATATTGAAATAATATGATGATGTCAATTCCTAGTTTAAATTTTAAACTATAAGATTATCTAGGAGTAAATTAAATATAGAGAACAATTACCAAATAGACACAACAAGATTGCAAACCCAAATAACCATGAGGTTAAAGTAAAGAAGGAAAGTAAGGTTGACAATATATCATGTAGGACATACAGTCACATAGCAGTGGGTCTTAATGTGGTCCATCCAGAAACTGCAAACTGATCCAGTTTTTGCAAGCAGCTCTTGAACAGCTTTCAGAGTAAAAGGGCGCAAAAATCTGTCAATTCTTAACGAAGTAGTTGCAGATTTCTGTGATGGTGGTACTGCATGATTTAGATCAGCATTTAGTCAAATAAGATTATTCAAAATGTGAAATAAAACTAGGTAATACAAATAAACTAATCTCACCAATTCGTTCCTTTTGAGAATCTCCAGATGGCTTTAAATCAGATTTAATATATGTGCGCCTAGGAGTAATTTCAAATGTATTCTTAGGTGTACTTGATGTACTGAGGTTAGATAATTGGCGTTCAGGAATTTTAACAGCATCTGAATTCCAACGCCGTTGACGCTTGGGAACCTCATTGATTGCAACAGCTTCTTGGTCTGACCAAAAAGGGGCATTAAATTGATTGCTTCACTACTGAAGTAGTATTTGTACCAAGAAACACAGCAGCAATCAAAATAATGACCCCAAAGACTACTATAAAGTAGAATATTAAAACAGTATAGCCTACTAAGCTTGGATCATATTCAAAACACACAAAAAAAATATTGTGAGCAACATATAAAAAGAAGCAACTAACAAATACAAAATAGTAATTTGGATATAACATAAAATGTTGATTGATGAGCAGAGTAGATACTACTACGATTAGATGAGAAATAGCAGCACAAACACAGCTAAAACTCCAATGTAGCACATTGCATTACAAAGAATTTACAATAGTTGCACAAAATTCTATATAATAACCTAAATTGCAGCCAATATACTATCCCAGCACCTTGTTCAAAGGCTACTATCAGAACAAGAAATATCACATATTTCTTCATGCTACAATCAGTTTATCATCTGCAGATTGTGTATCAAAAGTTTCCATTGGACTACAAAGAAATGAAGCCAAACTGCAAAAAAACTTACCAACTAAAACTATCAAGATATCTGTTTTGCATCCACAGTATAAAGGGTAAAATGACTGAATAGAGTTGATTTTTTTAGTACAAAAAATTGAAATTCGCGAATGCTAGCTATAAAGCTCAACCTGCTAAGAAAGTAACTGGTAATTCCTAAACAACAACAAATTAATGGTTTCAACTGTTTGGGGTTGGCTATATAGATCTTGTTCCACCATTAAACAGTAAATATGAATATACAAGGTACTACTTTTGGTAATATCCAGACTCTTTAAATTACTTTTTTGATTAACAAAAGTTATCTAGTCTCCCATTATCCCTTGTACCATGAACTCTAATCTGTTTATCTGATAATACAAATACCTTCAAGATTGACATAATTCAACGGAAGCGTTTAAGCGACTAAAGTAGTGCATCATTTTCACAGTAAAGCATATTATCATGTCTATATGCTCCATCTGGTAGGAAAAGATTAAGTTTTCCTGTACACTACCAAGAACTTAACCTTTAAAAATAGAAAAATAAATTGTTACAAGACACATAGGATTCAAGTTGAGTAAGGATCAAGTCGGAACGTTAAACCTATTGAGTTTGAGCCATTTTCATACAAGTCATAATGGATGGCAAATGTTGCAAGGCAGTTTAGCCTATATGCTTTTAGATTTTGCAGTGGACACTATGACTTCATTCATTCTATGAAGATAGAACCTATCAAACGTGCTTAGACCTAAGGTTATGATACCATAGTGATAGAGCATATATTTGCCACCATACTCAGTAATGAAAAAAAATATTATTCAGGAAAAAAATTAGCAAATAAAATCAAATGATCTAACAAAACTAACATTAGAATCGAGTGCCATTACCTTCTAACTTTCTCTTTTCAGTAAGGACTGTTGGCTTCTTGATGTCTTCATCAATGATTTCCTCCATAATTGACACGTCCTGCTTAACGTCAATGTTTTTTATATCACTAACAATGAGCTCCTGTGTCACCTCAGTTTTTTCAACTAATTCCTCGGTCTTGATATTGGAATCAATGTTCTTACTTTCCAATACATCATCCTCCATTAACTCATCACTTGAACTCCTATCCAAGTTCAATTTTTCTGGAGACTCTTCATCAAGGTTATCTTCTTTCTTGCCTTCATCAACAAATATAGTCTTTTTAATTTGTGTATCTTCCAGGGAAACCAGGTGCTTAACTTGCTCTTTGGCATCATGCACAGTCTGCAGATCGCCACCTAGTGAAGGAACAATGTTGGATGATGGTTGAACCATCTCCTGCTTAACAACCTCTTTTTCTAGATGAAAGTCATCAGCATTTAAATTATCCTTTAGTTTATTCTTTTCAATAATTGACACAGAATCAATAGGAATGGACTCACACTTAACCTGGGATCCTAAGTCTAGACTGACCACTGATACCTGATTGTGTGATTCAGGGCAGATTTCCTCAAGGGACAGGTTTGAATTGTCTTGCACCAGTTCATCGAGCTTTTCTTCAGTTCTTGTTATGACTGCATCCGAATCATGCTGCAAGGTAGCAGTATGGCTCTCAGTTGCACCATCTTCTAGGGAGACCAAGTTAGCTTCTGTTTCTGAAATGGACACGTCCAATTCTGAAGAAACTGTTCTGGCATCTTCCACTTTCAAGTCTTTGTTGGTCACTTCTGAAGTAGCTTCTGTTGCAGCATCACATTCAGTCTTTCCAACTTTTGTATAACCATCACAAATGCCAGCTTTAGCAATGTTAGCACTGTTGGAATCTTTATCAACCATAGTGGCATTGGAGAAGTCATCTTGTTCATCTGGATCTTTAACTTTGTTAACCATAGGGGCAATATCTACGTCAGAATTTTCTGTCTGAACTTGCACACTGTCACTCTGATCTTCCACCTTAGGCTCATCTTTTTTGACTTCATCATTCACCTCTTCTTCAGTGTCCATGATCTCAGCATCCATTGCGTCAGCTAACCTCCTTACCAGTTCTTCCTTCAGACCTCTTACTGGGAGTTTCCTTCTCTTCAGCTCTTCTTTCAATTCTGTGACCTTCCACTGGTCGATGGATTTATTGTTGAGCACGGGATATGTAGACGACATACTGTCTAGACTGCAGTCCCACAACACATGATTTTCTTTAAAAAGTTGACTAATTTCACAATGTGACGTAGAACTATCTAACGAAGGACAAAAGTTGAGAAATCATGAAATTCCAGAAACATAATGCAACAACCATCACACTGACACATAAAAGCTCAAATCTGAAACAAAAAAACTTTTGAAATGGTCAAAGAAAAACAACAAGCAACATAAACGAAACTGCGAAGGAAAACAAAACAGCCTTTAAAAACTGAAAGTAAAGCTTGACTTCTTGGGCAAACTAAACCATTTAAGTATGCAACAGCAATAAATGCACAGGAAAAAAAACCTACAAACCATAATCACTCGAGAAGAAGACCACAAGAACCTAAACTCGAAAGCAATCTCCTAAACCTTTACTACCATGAAAACACCATCAAGGATCGAAGAACCTACCGTGAAGGTAGCTACACCAGAAGTAGGACGGTCGAGGGCTTAGAAGAAGGCAGGACGAGAAACCCTAGTTTCAGGACAAAAAAAAGATAGATATTAGATCGCAGCAAAAAAATAAATCCACAGTAACGAATCGCAGGGGAACGGTTGTAACCACCTTAATCGTCTTTCCTACCTGAAACAAAAAAAGAACAATAACATTATAAAAAAAATAAGAGTTTAAACCAGAAAGAAGATGAAAGAATGATCTCTACGAGACGACGCGACGCTGGAAGATAGTTCTTTTCTAGGGTTTGCTCGCGCTTTCCATCGATTTGGCTCCAAAGCAGGTGTGGAGGGGGAGCACCAGGAAGGCGAAGAGGAGAGGGGAAAGGGCGAGGGTTTGTGGTCGGGTGGAGGACGGCTACCGTAGTAGGAAGGTATTTATAGCCCCGTCTCTGTCTAAACGAAGCACAACAGCAAGGAGCGGTCCGGAAATGGTCAGGTCAGGTCAAGTCCGGTTCATTCTGGTTAAAGGAGATGTAGACTTTGCGAGTCAGGTCGACCGATGTTTATCTGATTCAATATTTTTTGTTTATAATACACAAGTGCACAACTTAATTAATACAATAAAAATTAATTAATTAATTAATTGCGATACATACGTTTTTTTCATTAATCTAGATTTTAAATTAATTAAAAACAAATCTCATACAAATAAATTATAAATTTGATTCATGACATATTTTTTTAAAAAATAATTTAAGTGTTTTTTTAATTCGAAGTATAGTGAAGATGACCGACTCAATCCTATAAAATTTTTTTATTTTTTATCAACTATCAAAATAAATTAGAAAACACTTACAGATGCTCATTTAAGTAATTAATTTTCTTAGATTTATCGTCTCACTGAAAATAAATCTACAGAATACACTGTAGCTGAAATTTAAACATTAAATATTTAATTAATTGCTTAGAGGGCCTAACATCGTAACCTCGAAGGTAAATTTTATATTATTAATCTTAGAGATTATAAGTAAATTTTATATTATTATATACTGAGATTCAAATATTAAATATTTAGTTAATTGCTTAGAGGGCTTAACATCGTAACCTCGAAGGTAAATTTTATATTATTAATCTTAGATATTATAGGTAAATTTTATATTATTAATCTTAGAGAAAAATAATCGCCCTCGATCTTTCAACTATACCTAAATAACTTACCACTAAGACATTACCCAAGATATAGTACATGATCTCGTTCGAAGGCTGAGTCGGATGAAGGCTGGTCGCGACGGCCTGGTTGCTGACGAAAAGTCGTGGGTGATTCGGCTCCCACGGGCGGCTGACGATGCTGCAGGTCCCTGCACACACTCAGACGATCCCCCTCCTCACGTTAAAGACCAGAACCCAGGGAAAAAGTCCCCGGATCAGGCTCTCCGACACTCAAGTCAGGTCCTTTTTCCCCAGAAAACGCAAAGAGAAGAAAAAAAAACTGACTGCTAGTGAAAAGTTGTGGAAAAAGGTGACGAGAGAGCGCGTGTGCGTACCCGCGTACGAAGAAGCCTCCCCTTTTTATGCCCTCCTCGCTTCTAGAACCTGCCATCCTGTCAGAAAGCGTTAGACGCTAGGCTTTGTCGTGTAGTCCCGAACACCTGTCGTGCTGCTATTGATCGTGAAAGCATCTTCTTGTTTTCGAGACCTCCGCCTTTACACATGGGTTTTTGTCTTGTAATGGAGGCCATCTGTCAGGCTGCTATTGGTTGTGAAAGCATCTTCTCATTTAGAAACCTCCGCCTTCGCACATATCGTTGGTATGTAGTGATTACCCCTTGACGGACAATTGTGATTCCCCGACTCCCGCACAGCTTAGCTCATCCGATCTATTGTGGTCTGCATCTGCCTCGCATCCCCCGATCAGATCCAACCTCTAAGCATCACCTGCCAGTCGGGCTAACTCTGAACAGCTCTGCCAATCCCGGTCTATACCCTGCGCTTTGTACTTCCTGTCCCTCGACCGCAGGCCTGTAGATCGAGCCATCTCTGAACAGCTCTGCCGATCTTGATATGTACTCGTGACTTGCACTTCCGGCTCTTTGAATTGTAGACCTGCAGACCACTCGTGACTTGCACTTCCGGACCTTCGAATCGCAGACCTGCAGACCAAGCCGTCCCTACACAGCTCTGCCGCGTCCGACCTGTGATTTGTGACTTGCACTCCCGGGCTTTTGAATTGCAGACCTGCAGACCACTCGTGACTTGCACTTCCGGACCTTCGAATCGCAGACCTGCAGACCAAGCCGTCCCTACACAGCTCTGCCGCGTCCGACCTGTGATTTGTGACTTGCACTCCCCGGCTTTTGAATTGCAGACCTGCAGACCACTCGTGACTTGCACTTCCGGACCTTCGAATCGCAGACCTGCAGACCAAGCCGTCCCTACATAGCTCTGCCGCGTCCGACCTGCGATTTGTGACTTGCACTCCCGGGCTTTTGAATTGCAGACCTGCAGATCACTCGTGACTTGCACTTCCGGACCTTCGAATCGCAGACCTGCAGACCAAGCCGTCCCTACACAACTCTGCCGCGTCCGACCTGTGACCGGTGCTCCGCTTGTCGTCTCCCCTTGTCTTTCAACTACCTTGCCCCCTTGATCGACAAATCTACCTGACCTCTGACTACCCCACATGCTTACCTCTGCCTGCCTAGTCAGCTCGACCACTGACTGCCGAGTCACCTTGACTATTGACCGTCACGTCCTCTTGACTTTTGACCGCTATATGGTCTTGACCTCTCTCACCCTTTCCTCTTGGACCCCTCCATTATCAACCGTATCAGTACACATAAAAGATATAGTACACATAATATTTTTGATATAATAATTAAAAATTAATTCTCGTCTAATGCATTATGTATCTATATTTATCTTCCTCTATATTTATAGGACCATTAAGATAGTGGAAAACTATTTCCACACTTCAAACTCATAACTCCAAATCTAGTAGCAATAATTTTATCAAGACTTCTCTTCTTTGAGTACACACAATGATTTTTCAATAATGTACAACATGTAGATCAAATCATATTAGATCTATTGATATTATGAGAAATTATTTCCACAACTCGAACACTTTATCTCCAAATCATATAATAATAATTTTATCATTACATCAAAACCACTCATCTTTGAATGCATCCATACATTATTTTTCAATAATCAAGTACAACAGACGCACGAGACAAAGAATATTAGTCAGTTCTTGCACCAACTCAAAATTCATAATTACATAAGAAAGCTCATTTTCACAACTCGAACCAATAGATGATACTACACCAGCTCAAAATTCATAATTACATAGGAGTCAATCTCTTCTCTGGATAGGCTGAGTATTACAGAAATGGGGACTCTCAAAGATGACTGACTTGAATCAGTTGGTTCTCTGAACAATGGAAACTATGACAGTTACATCATCAAGTTTGCCTCCTGTGAACGTAGGATATCCAGATACAAGAGCTGCATCTGCAAATGGACTCCTGGCCGATGCTGATATCCCTACTTCCTGTGCCCTCGTCGCCAGGTATTCTGCAATCTCCTGAAAATATCGAAAAGCATCATCGTAAATATATGAAAAGTTGAACACGAAAAGTTTCTTATTTTTGTAAGTTCATTAATTGTTAGGATCTCACCCTTGGCTTCAGACTTGCTTGCAGAGATTTGGACACAATGGCTACTATTTCTTGCTCATATAGATTGTCGAATAGGCCATCGGTTGCGGTCACAATAACGTCGCCTTCACACAAGCCAATTTTGTAGGTCTACAAGTCAAGAAGATGAAACCCATGGATTAGGATTTAGGATTCATGGTTGATGGTAGTTGAAAGGGGAAGAAAGAAATTATTACCTCGATGTACTTTGAAGGATCTTCTCCCCTCTCAATCTGCAAAGGGAAGTTGAAACCATAAACCATTGGAGTGGATTTTCTGAAAACAGTGTCATTTCTTATCAAAATGAATCCAGAATCTCCAATGTTGGCAACATGAAGAACCTATATAACATATATAAAATTGAATGTTAAAAGAGTTTCTCATGTTGATCCCGATCGATACCAAATTTTGACAAAATGAATACTCCAAAAGGCCCCAAAAAATGCACCTGTCCATCAAAATAACCAACCAAAACTGTTGAGGAGCCTGGAGAACTCGCTTCAGCAGCACTTTTGACTAGAATTTCATTTGGATTACATCCTTCATATTTAGAGACAAATCTCTGACAATTCTCCATCAGTTCTCTGGCATATAGCCCAGCATTGATTCCTAAACATAAGATTGCGAGGAAACATAATAATGAGGACACAAGTAAGACAACATTAGTGTTTTCTGCCCCTATCTTTTACATGTAGATAATGTCAGAAAGATGTGGTTTAACATGTTCACAGAAAGTTCAGCAAATTTTATGGAATTGTTATCCTATAATGCCTTAAGCATGTACAGAACTCTCTAATAATAAAACAAAAAGAAAGAAGGGATTATAAACCATAATAGAATCACGAGAGGACTATAGACCAAGTTCAACATTTTGTGAAGAAGATGTGCTTACAAAATTAAGTTTACTGATCATATTTCCCTTTTGTTGAAGTATTTGATTAATATTCTTTATTTTGAGAGGCTTAGGCACCTCCCTCTTTTACAGTGAAAATTTTAATAGCAAGGCACATAAGAGAGAGAGTCCCTAGGTTTATGACAAGGTGAGATAACCTAAGTAACCAAGCATTTTGGGTTACTTGTGGAAACCATGCAATATGCACGGTTTTATTGTTGGAATACAATGAAAGTTCCACTTTGATCTAATTGGATATATGGGTTAATCTAATTGGATCTTAAACTTATTGGATTAATAGTTAGTCTCATATTTATTTGGGTTTTTCAAATAAACCCAAACCAAATGAAGTTCATATTATTAGATAATATTTTAGTAGATAAGATTTTACTACATTATTAGATAAAATCTTATCAGATAAGACTTGACCATGTTTTATAAAGTCTTATTAGATAAGACTTGTCTTGGCTATCAGATAAGACTTGGCCACATTTTATAAAGTCTTATCAGATAAGACTTGACCACGTTTTAGTAAGTCTTATTAGATAAGACTTAGTGGCAGTGAATATGTCTTATCTGAAAAAATAAGCCTAAAAGTTAGGGTTTTATCTTAACTTATATATATGCATGGTAGCTGGCACTAAAGCATGTGATTTTGAGAGACTCCAATTATGCTTGTGAGACGGAGGACGGTTGTGCTCGTGTGGATACCGTTAGAAGCGTGAATATACTAATCATGCTAAGATCAACCAAACTCTCTAGATACGCAAAAGAGTTTTACGCATCAAGAGGTCAAGTAAAAAATTCTACGCTGTAATTAGAATTTGCTTGGATATCTGACAGGTTCCCTTTTCCGATGTATTTATTTTTTTGTTTAATTATTATACAAAATCCAAAGAGTCACTTGTGAATTCAATTACATCGTTTTAGGGGGTGCTTGGTTCGGGTAAGGGAATGGGAAAGGATATGGGAATGATTGCAAATATTATTGAAATGGAAATAATACCCATACCCCTCATATTAGTGGGGAATGGCCCATTCCTCTATTTAGAGGAATGAATCCGTGGGTCCCACCTTCATTTCCCCAAACCAAGCACAAGTTTAGTTTCATTCCCATTCCAAACCCCCCAAACAAGCAGCCCCTTAGTGTTTGTTTTTATATCTGATATAAAATGACATGTTTATTATGATTAGACGAATGATTTATGGGTATTTCGAGTGTTTCAATTTTATAGCGTTTTTGATTAATCTAGTATGAAACTGAGTGATTGTAGCTTCATGTTAATTCAATAATATGAATGTTATATTCTGATTTCATTCGACTAATCAAACAATGGCGATTTTATGACTATTGATATTTCTACGATAATCTTTTGTGAACAGATTGTGAGATATTAATCTTTCAGTTAATAATCGATATTGTGATTTGATTACAATAATGGATTAAACTGTTATGAACAGTTTGTGAAATTCAATTGTTAATATCCAAGGGAAAGTGCTCCTTGTCCTCGCTAGGGGTGTTGCCCCTAGGATCCCATATATTTTCGCCACATAAATCATTAATTGGAATCATAATAAAATAATGTTATAAGATTGATACATGTGATGTATGACATGGTGCATGGTAATGACCTTTTACCTGATATGATTGGATTGTGTGTTTGTTGTAAAAATTAATACGGCGTGTTGTGCCTTTTATCTTCATCTCTCTAGTTGTAAAAGTTCTCTTCTCATCTAACTCCTCTCAAATGTAACTCGAGATTTCCTTTAATTGTAATGTACAAATTAGAATAGTGCTAGTATAGTACTAGACTACAGAGTTGTAATTGAGGAGAATGAGACCAACACATGCAAACCGAGGAAGTACTAGGAGATACAATTTCCTTAGGTTGACCTTTCGAACCTCTCATTGTCTTGAAAAGTTCGTATGAGATGGGCCATAACAATGTCACATTTATTTTTTGCCTATGCAATATATGTTGATATATATCATGTTTATGTAACATATATGATGCATGTTAAATTGTAAAATTACTATAATTAAGTCAATCTAAATTACCTACTAAAGTTTGATACTCATTACGGCCTTAATCGATAGTAGACATGTTTACCAAAGTAAAGTGTCTCTATTTATCTTGGTAGAATGCGATATGATATCCAGGTTATCAAACACGGGGATGACTTAACTAAGTTATCTCAATAAGATTGAGAAATTAGAGGCATAAATTAGGATATGCACTATTAGATGGGCAAAAAAAACAAATTGTGTTGTTCACCTAATTATTCAAGAGTTATATTAGATGTAATTGGTAGAAGTTACCTACCTAAATAGCCAAGTCTTGGGCAATTAGCCAAAGTTAACTAAAATAAGATAAAATATGAATCTTGGGCTACTAAAATTTAATCTATATTAAGACTAGTAGTGTAGGTACACTATGTTTAACCACATCCATGACTAGCTCCTAATCTGTATTGAGTATGGGGTTAGTAGTGTGAGTAAACTATGTTTACTCACATCCATGACTTGCTCTACACAGCCTTATAATTTAGTGTAAGAATCATTTAATTAAAGACCTGATTAAGTGAATTTTAAATATGATATTTATTTTCTGCATTTATTATTGTTGTAGATTACCATGTCTATAAATACATCAAATACCTTATCACTGTGATCTATCCTTGAGAAGGGCAAGCTTCATGGAGCTAAATTCTAGTGCAGAAATTTGAGGATTATCCTCGAGAAAGAAAGAAAACTATATGTTCTAGGGTAGTCCATTCTTGAACCACCTACTTCTAATGTCTCTCGTACTAATAAGGATGATTATAAAAAGCATCAAGATGATACATTAGATATATCATGTCTTATGTTTGCCACTATGAACTCTGAGTTTCAGAAGCAACACGAGAACATAGATGTTTATAATATGGTTGAACATTTAAAACAGCTATATCAAGAGCAGGCAAGACATGAGAGGTTTGAAGTATCAAAAGACTTATTTTCATGCAAGATGACAGAAAGAAGCCTAGTAGGAACTCATGTTCTTAAGATGATTGGATGATTGGTTATGTTGAGAACCTTGACAAGCTGGGCTTCCCATTGGACCAAGAGTTAGCGACTTAATTTTGCAATCATTGCATGAAAGATATAGTCAATTTGTCATGAATTACAACATGAATGCAATTGACAAGTTGTTGCCTCGTATGTTAAACATGTTATACTGAACTGAATCTTAAGAAGATTATGCTCAATACCATATTGATGGTACAAACGGGTAAAGGAAAACACATGCCCAAAGGTAAGGGTAAGATCTAAACGAAAGGCAAGGCAAAAGTCTTCTACATTGAAATCCAAAGGTGGCTTGGCTAGGGATCTTCCACTGTGATTTGACCGAACATTGGAAAAGGAACTACAAAGGATACCTAGAGGAATTAAAGAAGAAAAAAGAAAGTTCGCCTCGGGTATTTATGTTATAGAAGTTAATCTATCTATTTTTTCATTATAGGTATTAGATATCGGATGTGCTTCTCACATTTGTACTAATGTGCAAGATCTAAAAAAGAGTAGATCGTTGATAAAGGACGAAGTAGATCTACAAGTTGGCAATGGAGTAAGAGTTGCTGCTATAGCGGTAGGATCTTATTTTTTATCTTTTCCTAGGCTTGTTTCAAAACTTGAGAATTATTATTATATGCCTACTTTAACTAGAAACATTATTTCTATTTCTTGTTTAGACAAGAAAGATTTTTTATTTACAATATGTTATTCTATTTATTTAAATGATATGTTCTATTATAGTACACAATTAATAAATGGGTTTTACGTTCTAGATCTTGAAAACTCAGTTTATAACATAAATGTAAAACGATTAAAATCCAATGATTTAAACCAAACATATATCTAGTCCTGTCGCTTGGGCCACATAAATGAGAAACACATATCTAAACTACATAAGAATGGACTTTTGGACTCATTTGATTTTGAAACATATGAGGTATGCGAGTCTTGTCTATTAGGCAAGATGACTAAAACTCCTTTTATGGATAAAAGGAACAAGCTAATAAATTGTCAGGACTTATACATAGTGATGTATGTGGTCCTTTCAATACAATAGCTAGAGGAGGCTACCAGTATTATATAGCGGTGTATTTAATGAAACACAAGTCAAAATCCTTTGAAAAGTTCAAAGAATTCAAGAATGAAGTACAAAACCAACTTGGAAAATGTATTAAGATACTTTGATTAAATCGAGGTGGTACTTAAGCCATGAATTTCATGATCATCTGTTGAGTTTGAGATCATATCCCAATTCACTCCACCTAGATCACAGCAATGGAATGGTGTATCAGAAAAGAGGAATCACACTTTATTAAATATGGTACGATCAATGATGAGTCATGCAGATCTTTCTTCTTCAGGAGACATGCTCTAGAAACTACTGCTTTCACTATTAACCCGGTTCCATCTAAGGCAGTTACAAAGACACCATATGAGATCATGCAGATCTATCTTCTTTTCTCTGGAGACATGCTCTAGCAACTGTTGTTTTCACTATTAATCGTGTTCCATCTAAGGCGGTTACAAAGACAGCATATAAGATATGGACTGAGAAAAGTTCCAAAATATCTTTTATGAAGATTTAGGGTTGTAAGGCTTATGTTAAATGTCAAGTTTCAGAGAAATTAGGACTTAAATCCGATAAGTGCTACTATGTAGGATATCCCAAAGAAACAGAGGGATATTACTTTTACAATCCCACACAAGACAAAGTGTTTGTTGCTAGAAATGATGTTTTTCTAGAAAGAGAATTTATTTTTAGAGAAACTAGAGGGAGAAAAGATCTTGAAAAAATTCGAGATGCACAAATTAGCACTAGTACTTTGATAGAACCTGAACAGGCACCACAAGATGTGGATCATGAACTTGTTGCGCCATAAGAAATTGTGGAACCTATTCAAGTAGAACAAGCTCTACGTAGATATGATAGAATACGTTGTCTACCTAGAAATATTCACTTCTCTTATCTGACCACGATGATGTAATACTTATTAATCTGAATGAGCCTACATTCTATCAAGAAGCTGTTATGAGCCCAGATTCTGAGAAATGGCTAAAGGTCATGAGATCTGAAATGAAATCCATGTATGCCAAAAGTATATACTTTGGTTGACTCACATGAAAGGATAAATCCCATTAGGTGTAAATGGGTTTTCAAGAAGAAAATCGACATGGTAATGTGTATACCTTTAAAAGGCGACTGGTAGTTAAAGTATTCAAGCAAATTCATGGTATAGACTATGATGAACCTTTTCACCAATTGCGATGTTTAAATCTATTTAGATCTTACTTGCTATTGCAGTTTACCATGATTATGAGATTTGGCATATCGATGCCAACATTGCATTCCTCAATAGGAATCTACTCAAGGATGTGTATATGACACAATCTGAGGATTTTTGTTGATCCAAAGAATGCTAAAAAGGTATGTAAGTTGCATAAGTCCATTTTTGGATTAAAGCAAGCTTCTAGAAGCTAGAATCTTCAATTCCATAATGCGATAAAAATGTTTGATTTCATTATGAACAAAGATGAACCTTGTGTCTACAAAAAAAAAAAATAGTGGGAGCACGGTAGCTTTCTCATTTTGTATGTAAATGATATACTTCTCATTGGAAAAGATGTCCATGTCCTACCGTATGTAAAAACTTGGCTTGGAAATTATTTCTGAAAGACTTAGGTAAAGCTGCCTATATTTTAGGCATTAAGATCTATAGAGATATATCTAACAAATTGTTTGGCCTAAGTCAAAGTACATATATTGACAAAGTGTTTAATCGTTTTGTTATGCAAAATTCTAATCGAGGATTCTTGCCAATATCACATGGTGTGAGTCTTTTCAAGGCTCAATTTTCCTCTACTACAAAGGAGAGAGATCGCATGGATAAGATTCCTAATGCATCTGTTATTGGGTCTATCATGTATGTTATATCATGTACATGTCTCGTATGATTAAATATGACGAGTAGATACTGAAAATCATTGGATAACAATCAATAATATTGTTAAGTACTTGAAAAGAATTCAAGAATATTTCTTGATATATGGAGGCAAGGAGAAGTTCCTTATAAAGGGTTAGCGATGCAAGCTTCCAAACTGACAAGGATGATTCAAGATTGCAGTCAAGGTATGTGTTTTGCTTAAATGGTAGTGGTGTGCGTTGGAAGAGTTCAAAGCAAGACATAGTTACCACAGAGGCTGAGTATACTGTTGCTTCTAATACAACAAAAGAGGTTGTTTGGATCAGAAAGTTCATTACAAAACTTAGAGTAGTTCCTAGCATAGCTAACCAATGATCTCTATTGTGATAATAACGGGGCTATTGCATTTGCTAAGTAAGGTTTCATTAGTGATCCAAACACATACTTTTTCGGTTTCATCTCATTCGAGAGATTATCGATCGAGGAGATAATATTACTGACCCACAAACTAAGGCTCTGACATAGAGGAAACATGATGATCACACTAGATCACTAGGTATTAGATATTTCAATAACTGACTCTAATCATGAGATGGTTGATATATTTCTATTGTATCATATTTTAATAAAAGGCAACATTTTATGTTTATTATATTTATGAGCAATGATATGCACAAGGAAAAAAACTCAATGAAAACCTCAAGGATAGACACATAAAGTCATGGCCCACCATTTCACTTTTTGTGGGCCCCATCATTTTATGTGTCTATCCTTGAGGTTTTCATTGAGTTTTTTTCCTTGTGCAAATTTGAATAAATGTAATAATGCCTTAGAGTGGTAGGTTATGTTCTATAGCATATCAATTAGTTAAATTGATTGCGAGAGGCTATAGATATATATAGAACACTACTCTCAATTGTTCCTTAGAGCGGTAGGTTCTGTTCTATAGCATATCAATTAGTTAAATTAATTGCGAGAGGTTATAGATATATGTTCCTAGTCAAGTATTAACATATAAGGGTAATATTAATACATTAAAACTAACCTGTAAAGTTAACTGATGACTTAATCTCACAAATCATGAATATAAGATATCAAGTTAACACAAATATATATTAGAGAAAATATATTGAACTAACCCACCATGAAAATGTTTCATGGAGTGTTATATGAGTATCATAAACATTGACTATTAGTATAGATAGTCCTTTAACTTGAACTCACTACGATTCTCTATATAAGAAGTTGCATACTTTAGTATCGACAAATGTCACCTATAACAAGGTCGATTATAAAGTTGTTCACCGGGTATACAATGAGTTATACGGAGGGATGTGAGTGATGTAGATAGAATCATGAATATAAGATATCAAGTTAACACAGATATATATTAGAGAAAATATATTGAACTAACCCACCATGAGAATGTTTCATGGAGTGTTATATGAGTATCATAAACATTGACTATTAGTATAGATAGTCCTTTAACTTGAACTCACTACGATTCTCTATATAAGAAGTTGCATACTTTAGTATCGACAAATGTCACCTGTAACAAGGTCGATTATAAAGTTGTTCACCGGGTATACAATGAGTTATACGGAGGGATGTGAGTGATGTAGATAGAATCATGAATATAAGATATCAAGTTAACACGGATATATATTAGAGAAAATATATTGAACTAACCCACCATGAGAATGTTTCATGGAGTGTTATATGAGTATCATAAACATTGACTATTAGTATAGATAGTCCTTTAACTTGAACTCACTACGATTCTCTATATAAGAAGTTGCATACTTTAGTATCGGCAAATGTCACCTATAACAAGGTCGATTATAAAGTTGTTCACGGGGTATGCAATGAGTTATACGGAGGGATGTGAGTGATGTAGATAGAATTTGTTCCTTCCATATAACGTAAATGATATATGGGCCCCTTAATTAAGTAGAACTATAAGAATGCATGATCATGCTCAAATAAGATAATATGAGATATTAAGCTTATTTGGTTAAGTCTATTTAGATGAGAGGATGACACGATTTATGCCTCGTAAATCAATCTAGATATCATAGGCAAAAGGACTAAGTTATACAATAAAATAGTCATTGACAGGTTAGGTCAGATATACGATGTTATCATCGCTTGGGTAGCAAAGATGCATTGCTAGATGTCACTCATTGCTTGTGTGTTTAGAATGTGATTTTAGAGTCCCTGTCAACATTACAAGAACCTATTGGGTCTCACACACACAGCGCATTAATTTTGGTTTATTTTATTTTAGTATGACTAAAATAAAGTGGACCTAAGTTTCAAGTCTGAAATTAATTTTGGATTTTAAACTTGTTAGATTAATGGTGGTCTTTTGTTTGAAAGGAGGATTATTGGAATATAATCAAAGTCCCACTTTAATCTAATTGGATTTTAAACTTATTGGATTAATAATTAGTCTAATATTTATTTGGATTTTTCAAATAAATCCAAACCAAATGAAGCCCACATTATTAGATAATGTTTTAGTAGATAAGATTTGACCACATTATTAGATAAAGTCTTATCAGATAAGACTTGGCCACATTTTATAAAGTTTTAATAGATAAGACTTGGATAAGGTAGCGAATCTACCTTTTTTTATAGATAAGACTTGGCTTGGCACGTTATTAGATTACGTCTTATTAGATAAGACTTAACCACATTTTATAAAGTCTTATCAAATAAGATTGCCACGTTTTAATTAGTCTTAGTGGCGGCGAACATGTCTTATCTAAAAAGATAACCCTACAAGTTTAGTTTTATCTTAACTTGTATATATGCATGGTGGCTAGCACTACGGGCATGTGATTTTGAGAGACTCCAATTGTGCTCGTGAGACAGGTGGTGGCTGTGCTCTAGTGGATACCATTAGAGATGCGAACGTATTGATCGTGCTGAGATCGACCAAACTCTCCAAATACGCAGAAGAGTTTTACGCATCAAGTTGTAAAAAATTCTACACCAACGATGTAATTAGAATTCGTTTAGATCTCTGGTGGGTTCCCTTTTCCGGCTGCATTTATTGTATTGTTTAATTTTTGCACAGAACCCAACATTTATATGGTTAATTTATTGAACACTAGCATTTGGTGTTCAATTGAACATCACCAGGAGTATACAATTACACTAAATTCATGCAATTCCCTTAGGTAAATGGTAATTCTATTTTATTGAACACCCACACACAGGTAAGTAGAAGTTTTCATTTTCCCTAGGGAAATGGCCATTTAGTAATTCCTTTTGCAAGAAAACTCCAACGTGAAGTATAGATGCCAATGATAGCAAAGGAATTGCAGATTTTGTGATGGAGGGCAATCTTAAGGTGTGACTACCATCGAACTATAAGCCACCAAAATCAGTAGGCATGTACCATCCTTCCAGGTAAGGAGAGGAATTAACTATGTATGGGGTGGGAGAAACCTGAATAAGTGCTCAGTAAAATTGTTGCTTACAAATCCTAAAAATATAATAATAACCAAACAAATGCCTCTCTTGCATCAAAGATGCTAATTGCTAAAGCATTTCAAAAATTTCTAGCTTGAGGAGTTGGATAATACAATGTGACTTCAGATTAAAGATCAGTTGTACTTACATAAGTTGATCCAAGCATGTCCACACACCTGACTAAAGCTTAAACTACTTTGTTGAGAAGGCAACTACTTCAAAGATTCATCAACAACTACTAAAAACACAACATGGTACTTGTATTTATGTGATTAAAGCAAAAGACCTACATTTGGGGTTCAAACTCAATCCTCAAATATCAACCACCAAAGTATTGGATTGATAATATTTTTGACTAAGATAAGGTTAAGAAAATGCATAAATTATTGTAGGAGTTTGCGTGCTTAAACAATAATGAACTTCAAGAATAACCAAAGGAAAAAGAATTGCCCAAAGAAAGGGAAGCACCTTCTAGGGACCATTGGCCTACACCATCAGCTACACCAAACCAATTATCTAATGAGATAAAGTAAGCATCTTCACCACCAGTCGATGCCTGGAATTAAAATTTTAAATCACTAACCTTGAATAGTTCCCAAAACATTATATATCAAACATTGTGAAATTGTGATTTTTCATAACAAAATTAAAACAGCCAATTGAAAGAAAGACTCGGAACAGTGAAATGCTGAAAATGCAGTAACACATCCTAAGTTTCTGTTATCATTTCCACCAATTTTGATTTAATAGATTCAGAAGAGAGTTAATTAAAAACAAGGAAAGTAGCTCTTTCGTACTTGAACCCATGGTACTCATGTATAAAGACCAGATGTGTTCAAGGAACTCAGTTAGTATGAAAAGGTCATATGTCAAACACAGGAATCAAAATGTTCGATTATTGGAAAAATCTTTGATGGAGGAATAAAATAGCAGGTTATCCGAGAGATAGAGATGGATCAACAGCAAAAAGAATAGATTACCTGTCATATGACATTGATTAGCTCAAAGCAGTAAAGAATCAAGTATCAAAGAAATTAAAGGTTCACTATTTGTTTGATTCAACAACTTCACTCAAGATATCTCTCTCATAAAAAACATTAGTAACAAAATACAGAGCCAAATACAAGAAGAGTAGTTGAAGAAGTCTGAATCTGATTTTAAATTGCGTTGAGGACAAAACTTGCCAACCTAACAGTTTTTACTTCCTTTCCAGTAGATGGTTCATCATTTCAGTCAATAGTGGACCATTTCAGTCAATAGTGGACCAATTCTAAAGGATTTAACTCATACAATGGTTGTTCCAATACCTTTGAAGGATGGGGTATGATTGCAGCTCCAGAAGACAAGAAAAGGAAATCTGTTGGTGTCAGGTTCGCACTGGATAGAAATAAAAGTAGTGTTATGCATGAGCCAAAACATGCATTGACAAAAAAACATTCAACAGAAGGTATTTGCAAGAAGGATATACATATGCACGTATGAACATGCAACCTATGACATCATTGTACTTAACTCAGCATCAAGGAAAAGAGATTACTGTACCTATCTGGACTTTCATCTGCACTACTCTCCTGGTGTTTTCCATCTTCGGTAGCTCCATCCTTCAAACAAAATGATCATCAAAATTAAGCTTATGTGCAGAGATAATCATTTGTCATTGACTTTGTTGACCAATTTATGAACTTCAGCTTACCAATAGAAACATTCTTTTAATACTTCTGTAAGACAAGTAGTCACTCTCTTGTTTTGTAAATGTATAACCAATTTTAATTCGCCTATGTAAGCTGACAAAATATAAGAGTGGGCATAAAAGAGGAAACAATTTCGGTTAAAGAAGGCTAGAAATTGTCCCAGTAGATTACAAAAAATTAAAAATTCAGTGTGTGAAAAGACCACCACCAAAAAGTAAGCAAGCCTAGTAACAAGGGAAGCAAAAAATTATTCAGCAATTTGCTTCTGTCATCTAACCGTAGTTTTTTAGTATATATTGTGCTTTCACCACCAACTTCATCAAACATGTTTTACATAACCTATAAGTCGAGTGAATGAATGTCAAAGAAGTAATACTTATGAGTCGTGCAAATAATTAGTTGGGGGATGTTATGACCAAATCAAGAGGTAGATTAGCAGTAGTTAAGGATATTTGACTCAACCATAGGGCAAGTGTTTCAACAATCGTTTGACAAAATGTGTCCAACTATTCTCAGGTTATGTATGTTACTAAAAAAAGTCTAAAATAGGATCAATGGCTTGAAGATTACTTCAATTATACTTCCACTGCTATCACTGTCCACTGAATCATCTTCCCAGGAAGGAATTTCTTCCAAAGCCACATCTGCGATGTCCTCAGATTTACAAGAAGCTTGTGAATCATCAATGTGTTTAATTTGAGCTTCGAAATGCTCAACTTTCTGATGATCTGGTTTTTCTAGAACCTTCGTACCACCAGTATGTTGAAGCATTCTACCACTAGAATGATCTTTTGTTTCGCAATCCACATCTTGACTACTTAGTTGGCAAAAATCTTGAATTGCTTCAGAGGTTATTCCATTGGGGGAGCTTTCTCCAAACTTCGCATCCTTGTCAAAAATTGTCTCTTCTCTAGGTTCCAGTGGTTCTCCTAGAGCAGTTACAACAACAGGGTCATCCTTCGATTCATCCGGAACAGAACCGAACTGTGGAGTTTCACTTTCACCAAAAAACTTCAGCTCTGTTTTGTTGCCATTTATTCGTGAGGCTCGATCTTCCAACAACAGAACAGCCAAATCATAACTTCCATATGACGACTCAACCAACTGATTTCCCTGCGAAGCAAAAATTTCCAAATCAGTAGTTTGCAGTACCTTTAGTTTCCCCGAAGCATCGTCTTGTCCGAAGTCATGGCTCAACTCTTCATCGATATTTCTACTAAAGTCTGGAGAGTTTGCTATTATTTCCTGACCTTCAATCAAAGATTCATCACAACTTTCTTCGTCTGGTTCTGCAGCTGTCCTGGATGCTTCAATGTCTCCGTTACTATTTTGCATCTTCTTCTCCAAGAAGGTAACCTTTGCTTCTCCGACCACTGTCGTCTTCTCCACACAGATTCTAACTTCAGTTTTTGCAATCGCATCAACCATTTCCAACCCTTCATCTCTTACTTCACCCAACGCCACCGTATCCAAAACCTGCGCCCGCTGAAGACCGGATATTTTCCTTGTTTCCTGCTTCACCTCATAGAAACTACTCGGCTTGGATTCTTCTGATTCCATTTTCTCCAATATTTCCTCAACCCTATCAGATACAGATCTCTCAGAAACAGCGACCTCCTCTCGCTTCACCTCGTTAGCATCACCATACTTGAAGACGGCGCTGCCGTCGGAACACTCTGCCGAAACCATCAGCGGAAGCGCCCCAAAAGAAACATCATAGAGAAAAATAATAGAAGGCGTCAAAACTTCGGTCGCTACCTCCGATCCTCGGTAGATTAGAAGAGCAAAAAAGCAAAAGGGAAAAGAGTCTTCAGTACCGGAAGCAGAAAACAATCCGGAGATAACCTCGACAGGTAATGAGAGGAGATCCTCGATCTGTGAGTCGTGGGAGCGAGCGAGCGGCGAAGTGTGGGCTGCGGCGGGTCGAGAGGCCAGAACTCGAGACACGCAGAGGAGAGAAGGAAGAGATCGAGGATCCCAGAGAAGGGACCCTCCGCCATGAACAATCAGCAACCGGCGGGGAAGATCGCCTTTCACATAGGAGTGGAAATCCCGAAAGCGGCGGTTTTGTTCGGTACCATCGCTGCTGCGGAGGGCGGTCGGAGGAGCGGATAAAGATGCAGGCGGCGGTGTGGGCCACGTGCCAAGGAAACCCGTTTCTCCTACAAGCCTTATCCCAATCCTCGCGTTGGCACGTGTGGACCCATACTTGACCGCCGCAGCACGAAGTTTCATTAAAAGTTGGAGTAATAATACGGGAATTTACCAAAAACACACCCAAATTTTAGAATTGATCCACAAGTCTCCTGAATTGAAAATGCCCAAAAAGCCATTCTGTTTTTCCGTTTTACTCCTGCCCTAAATCTACCCTATGTTTTTTTCCCCCTCTTCTCTGGCCTCTTTCTTGTGTGATTGCATGTTGAGATCAAAATTTAGCACAATTGAACAAGTCTATTTTTTATATCTTAACTACTTATATTGAGAGTTAGTAGTAATTCATAATTTAATTTTTTAATATTGATTTAAGGATGAGTTGATAGAATTATTTTTTTCATATTGATTTAGAGATGAGTTGATAGAAGTGCTGGAGCAAGGGAATTGTGTAATAAAAAAGAAAACTTTTTCACTTTTCATCCGAAGGACATGACCATCTTTTATATATTTTTATATAGCTAAAAGTTATCCTTTTATGTAATAATGATGACGTAAGAATAACGAAATGCACCTTTTATATAATTATATAACTAAAAGTTTATATAATATTGTAATACCTCATAAGATGAGAAAAGAGTGATGGAGGATACCGTTGAATTTTTTACCATCTCAAAAATTTATTAAACTTGAAATAGACTTAATCAAAATTGTTTAGATCAAGTAATGTGTTTCAACTCCTCTATTAATTTTTTCAACATCTCTGAGGATATTATAATGTTATACAAATTTTCAACTATATAAAACATGATCTTAATCTTTGGAAGATCAAATCCATGTTGAACATGATCTTAGTAGGGTCAGTCTTAGATTTTAAAGGACTCAGTGTAAAAAAAATCCTTTAATTCAAGTATAAAAATTTCAAATAAATCAAAGGGTTTACATGTGTTCACTACTATGTAATATCGGTAGGCGAGGGTGGCGACGCGACAATACGATAATTGCTATGCTAGACGATAGCTATCAGTGTGGGTGAAGAGTTTGAGGGTGAATAAAAGTGGATTCCGAAATATTAAAATTTAGGAAAATAGAATTAGAAAAAGACACGTCTATTCTATTTTTCTCTTTTTAGGACACCTTTATTTTCCTAAAAATAATAAAAGGTATTATTGGATTCATTGTAACCTCAAGAAACCATGGAACTTGAAATGACACAGTCAATCAGGTAAGTGAATTTTGATCCAAATAAGTGCCCATCAAAAAATAGCTGTAAAATTAAATAAATGCATAAAACGAAGCCTCACTCATGCACTCTTCAAACATTTTTCTTTTATTAATTTCAAATTTTAAATAAAACTTTGAGTGTGACGATGCAACTTCCTACTTCTATAAATTGAAAGCCTACCTTAGTTTATATCCTCTTTCCATTATTACTAAGTTTTACTGGCAATTAACTACGTGGGGCCCGTTGAATCAATAATTAAACGACTATAAATGAGAGATTAAGTATCTCACCCCCCTCACGTACGTGAGCATTATCTCATGCACATGCATGCAAGCTAGCAAGCAAGCCTCGCCCACAAGAGACGAAGGAAAAAGATTCACCAACTAAAGAGATAGGCCACTCTGTCCTACATTCATTGCCCTTTTGCAGATGAATTAACCTAACTAATGATGTGTGATGTGGGAGGTGATGCGGGAGACTTGCGGGAGTCAATAATCTTGAAAGGTAACACCCTACTTAATTTGCCTAAAGAGAATTTAATAATCCCCATATGGTAAAAGATGATTCCGAATCCCTAATGCCATCACTAATTTATTCCTAGGCTTATACAGAAGAGGTGTATGGGGTCGGGAGATATGCTCGGACACGTCAAATTTTAACCTCAAGACCTTATATGACAATATCTCATGTCTTAACCACCGCACTACTCCGAGAGGATGAATTTAATAATCCCATAACTATAGTACAGTGGTATATGGTGTAGCGATAAAGATGTTCAGTTATTTTTCAAGTACTCATAGTTTGATTCTCAGTTACGGTGATGTTGGGCTTCTAGACCGCTCGTCACAAGTGATTCAAGATTTATCTTGATCGTCGATGAAAATTTTCTATGGACCGGACCGATCATCCTGAGCTCGATGTTATCCAATCTGGTTAATCATTTGTTTTTTAAATAGAATTTAATATCTGGTTGTTTTTCTAATTCTGTGTCCGACAAAGTATAGATTCAGTGTCTTATTCATCTCCAACGGGGCTATCTTCCTTTGTACTCTGCTCAGCTCTTCTAGAGTCCATGCTTTGCTCGATCCCTATTGGCCTCGTCAACTCAGCTCGAGGGTTAGCTTACTTTGGGATTAGCCTACTCTAGCCTCTTCAAGATGAATTTCTTAAACTTAGAGTATCCATATCAACTACTCTATTTAAAGGTTTTATCTTAAATTTTGGATAGGGCAGCTAAAAAATCTTTGCATCAGCTACCCTATCTATTCCCTAAATTTAAATTTGATAAATAGTGATTCTCTAAATTTAAGGAATGAAATCTCTATCCTAAAAGTAAAATAATATTTTTTTTCAATCTCTCTCTTTCCACTCATTCTTTTCGATCTTTCTTCTTCATTCCATAAATATAATAATAAAAAAAATAGAAGAAAGATAAGAAAATAATTAAAAATTAAAGATAATGAAAATTTTAGGATAGTTGATGTAGTGTAAAGTGAAAAGTAATTGTCTAAATTTAATAAAATAAATTATTTACCATAAATTTTAGATATAGTGATAATGAAATTGATATGGATGCTCTTAGTCCTCCTTAAACTCAATGGGCCTTAGGTCTAATGAACCCTCAGTAGGTAATTAAGAGTCATAAATGCTACCTTAGGCGGAGTGCATAGAGTGATATGATTATACAAGATACTTAAAATGTGTCATGACATACAATAGAGATACAGCGATAGAACACTTTTTTTTATCATGACACGATGTCCAATTAATTATAACAAAAGATGATTATGCTCGCTACATACACTCTTTACAATTCATGTTCAGATTATATAAAAAGAGGTAAATCATAAGATCAATTTATATTCGACTGTCAAATTAGATGAAAGTGATATTTTTTCCTAGGACATATTCCAACCGAGATTTGATCCCTATAACATTATAAAAAGATGATCGCTCTCGTGGGTATAGATACGTACAATGACAAAAATACACCCTCTTTATCCACTATTATTACTCTTCCTCTCCTACTGAAGATTTAATTTAGGGGTGTTTGGTTTAGGGAAATAGGAGTGAAGAATGGGAATGAGAATCAGTGATTGTCATTGTTAATGTTTTGATTATAGGAATAGGAATACAAATAAGGGAATGAATCATTGAAATTGGATAATAACTCATTCTCATGTACCTCTCCTTCAATGAGTCATTATCCTATTTTCATCCATCAAAATATTCCCTTATTCCAAAAATACCCTTGACCTAAAACTAAAATTTTCTCCTTTAATATCAAATATCAAAATATATTTATTTATTTTTTCTTTCATATCACTTCTCTCTCATCATTTTTTCTCTCTCATCATATTTTCCCTCTCATCATTTTATCACACACTTTCTCTCTCAATCTATCCTATCACACTTTTTTTTCTTTTTTCTCATTACACTTTCTCTCTCATCATACTTTATGGCTCCTCAATCTCTTCTATCGCATTCTCTTTCTTCTTTTTTTCATCATACTTTATCTCTCATCATACTTTCTCTCTCCTCAATCTCTCCCATCACACTATCTTTTCTTTTTTTTTTCTCATCACACTTAACTCTCTCCTCAATCTCTCTTGTCACACTCCCTCCTTTTTTTTTCCTCAACACACTTTCTCCCTCGTCATACTTTCTCTCTTCTCAATTTCTTCCATTGCACTTTCTTCCTTTTTTTTTCTCATCATACTTTCTCTCTCCTCAATCTCTCTCATCACACTATTTTTTCTCTTTTTTTTTTCATCACACTTTCTCTCTTATCAATCTCCCTTGTCACAGTCCCTCCTTTTTTCCCCTCAACACACTTTCTCTCTCATCATACTTTCTCTCTCCTCAATCTCTCCAATCACACTCACTGTTTTTTCTCATCATACTCTCTCTCTCCTCAATCTATCTCATCACATTCTCTCTCCTCATTTTTTCTCATTACATTTTCTCTCTCTTCATCTTCTCACATCATATTTTCTCTCTCATCTTCTCTCATCATGCTCTCTCCTATCACATTCTCTTTTCATATTTTCTCTTATCATACTTTCTCTCTCATCATTCTCTTTCATCATATTTTTGTCTCACATTCATCTTTCTCTCACATCTAATTTTTTCTCTTATTTTCTTTTAAGGGTAAAAAATAAAATTTTGATTTATTCCGATAGAAAATATGCAACTGACCAAACATTACTTTTAAGAGTGATATTCATACTTATACTCATTTTTATTCTATAATATAATGATTCTCATTTCGATTTCTATTCCTAAGAAAGAATCAAACGCTCCTTTAATTTAATCGTCGGAATAACTGAGCCAGAACCTTTCCTGACCTTCCTTCCAACGCTCCTTTGATTCCTTTTTCTGGCCCGCCGAGCCTCTCGGAACTCCTCTTGCTATTCAACAATTTACCGAAAATTCACCCGTCGACGACGTCAGACAGCGTCAATACGCTTGTTTGATAATAAGAATATCTACTTCATAGAATTTTTCTATGAATGTTCATGGAATGAATATTAAGCAATGTTCTACCTAAAGAAAGCATGCTACAGCAGTAGACGATCGACTAAATGTCCGTTCAAATCATTGTTCAGAGGTCTGTCGACGACGAAGAACCAGCCCGATGTGAAAAAGTAAATCTCAGACAAGAACAATGTTACATTGCTATCGTCGAGGCAGCCCAAGTACCCCCACTCGTCGGCATAAATAGAGGAAAACAGAGGTCCATGGTACTCTTCTCTCTCTCTCCGTTTGCCCTTTCCAACATTAAAAACGCCACATCTTCTTGTGGTGAACTGGTTCAGTGTTGTTGGAGATGCAGCGCTATGACGATGGAGGTGGAAGAGCGAGTAGGGTTCATAACTCTAGTCAGCAGCAGCGGTTGATAAGGCCGGTGAGGAGGGTTCAGGTCATCTACTACCTCAGCAGGAACGGCCAGTTGGAGCACCCCCACTACATCGAGCTGCCTTACCTCCCCAGCCGCCAGCTTCGCCTCAGGGATGTGACGGAAAGACTCACTCTTCTGCGAGGCAAAGCCATGCTTTCCCATTTCTCATGGTCCTGCAAGAGGTACGTAGTCATCGACTCGTCTCCATTTTGTTCTGTTTCTCGAGTTTCATTGGCCATGGAAAATTCAAGGGGCTACAAGAATGGGTACGTGTGGAATGACTTGACCGAGGACGACGTTATTTATCCGGCCGACGGAGTTGAGTACGTGCTCAAGGGCTCTGAGATCATCCCTGACAGTTATGGTTAGCTTTGGATCCTTCTTGAGATTAGGAGTTTCTTGATTTAGGGGGAGATTTAGCTTGAAATATATGTGGCAGAAGGTTTCCGGCGCATTGCTACCGGCGGCAGGCGGCAGAAGCCACTCCCGCTCTCTGACAAATTCCACCTGGAATTGGAAGAGGAGGAAGAAGATGAGGTATTGACGGTGGAGGAAGGGAAAAACACGAGGAACAACGGTAAATGCGCCGCGAGCGATAACGCCGGCCGCTGCTCCCGCGGCGTGTCGACGGAGGGGACGGAACGAATCGGGACTCGGATCGAGATGCCGCTCGACGACTCGTCCCCGCCGCCGTCCACGACCTCCTCGGACAAGCCCGGCGGCAGGAACACCTCCCGACGGTTCGAGGACGCCGATCACTCGTCGTCCTTGCTGCTGCAGCTCATCGCCTGCGGGTCAGCAGCACTGAAACGAGGCAAGATCGCCGGCTCCGGCAGCGGGGCAAGCAAGTCCGCCCCCACCGCCGGTTCGGGCGGCGAGCAAGGGGCAGTGAGCCGGCGCGTGAGTCGGGCGACGGTGGCGGAAGTGGAGGAACTGCGGCGCGTCCCGGAAAACCCCCAGATACGCCACCACCTAGTGGACGACAAGGAGTACTTCAGCGGGAGCATCGTCGAGGGGAGCAAGTACTATCTCCAGCCCTCTCTCAAGAAATCCTCCTCCTGCCACGAAGAAAGGTTCATCTGCAAATTAAAGATTCTTAATTTCAAACATTTATTGCCCAATTAACTGTTGAGACTGTAGATCCTGCAGCACTTACTCTGGGATTGGAGAAGGGAGGTCGGAGCTAGAGAAAGAAAATGGAGGAGGAGACGGCGCGAGAGGGAAGTGCATCCCTGGGAGGAGGAAGTCGTCTGCCAAGCAACAGTGACACAGGAAGGGGAAGCAGAGCCAAAGCTTGCATGTCCTACCTTGCGAGGTCTCCCAAAAATGATTTAATTAATGCGCTGCTGTACTTGCAGTTTGACATTTTTCTTTGGAATCTAAGCTTAGATTCTTTCTTTATGTTAAAATCTTAGCTGGATTCTGTGTTGCTATAGTATGTTGCCGGGTTCCATGTGTCTGCTCCTGTGGAAGACGAATTGGGAGACCTGTGAGTATTTCCAAATTGGGCGAAAGAAGATGAATTCAGTGGAAGGGTAGCCTATGGAATTAGGTTAAGATATGCTTCAGAGATCATGCTCAAATTAAGCCACCATGTTATAATTAGTGTTTGCTGTCCCTCGAATTTATATACATGATGCAAAAGTTGGGAATTGAAGCTAACTAAACAAGAAGCCATGTAGTGAGATAGGAATCTCGAATGCCGATATTCTTTCACCCGTCTTGCAACCATTACGATCGTAAGAGGATATTTCAGATATGTTCAGATTCTTGCACGCTTCGATCAGCTCTTCGCCCACCTTCTGAGCAGCTTCCTGCAATCAAATACCAGCATGATCACAAAGCACTGCATGAATACAATGTCGTCAGACAAGATCCACAGGAGATCAAAAAAATTAACTCTATCCCTTCGAACTCACGACTTGTGTGTATGTTATAATGCATCCTAGATAATTGTGGTGCAAAATACAGTCTAGCTTTTTGATCGACAGTGAAAGAACAAACAACAATCTGCAACTCATCGCACGGAGTTTGAAGGAGTGAAAATTAATGAAGAGCAGAAATGTCTCACTAGAAAAGTCGCAATTCGCAAAGGAGACAGTACAAGGAGCATGCAGTAGTGAAAATTAATGAAGAGCAGAAATGTCTCGCTAAGAGGGTCACTAGACGCCATGAAACCGCAAGGGAGACAGTCCATTGGATTAATGCTTACTTACAGCACTGGTACATGGAGGATTTCCCCGAATCGATTTCTGCAACGTGCTGCCGTAGAAGAGAGTTTTCTTGTTTTGATCATCGACCAGCATCGCATACAATTGTTTGTTGGAGCAGAACACAGAGAGTCTAGGCTTCCTAGCCGAACCATTGTACTTCACAACAAGGAAAAGAAGAATCCATCACAAGTCGAATTCTTCACAACAAGGTAAACACATAGAAAGCATGAAAAATTATCACGCAAGGTGCCGACTTGAAGTCTTTGAACCACAGGGTACCTTTCTTTGCATCCTCCGGTTTCTTATCTTGGCGCTTTCTTCCCGAGCGTTATTCCTTGCGTCGATTCGAAAAAATTGCCGGCGAGGCACTGTCCGATGAAAATTTCAACGCAAACGTACAATTCATACCGTAAAAGGCGCTTGAAATGTCGGAAAACCTACCATGGCGGATTGGGAAGGCGAGGCGATGCCCTTCGAGGAGCGTGCTCGCAGATCCTCGGGAGAGACTTGAAGGAAGCACCAGCGCAGACATCGCTCATCCGAGGGAACAGAGATGGAATTGGGGGAGAAATATATCAAGCCCTAGAGACGAAAAAGTGGAAATGGGCTGGGCTTGTCCAGAAATGGATCGATCTGTAAATACACTGACCAACAAACTCACAAATTGGCCATTACTTTGGATCACACGGATCAGAAACTCAACTTACATGATGAACTAGAACAGATACAGCAACAAAAGTGGCTCTCAACTTGCTGAGAACCCTAAGAAAGTTGTCATTTTTATACTCGTGTACATGTTGCAGACATCACTGTGGACAAACTGAGCTTCGAGCTCGCCCATTTACAGAGAAGATGAACCTCTCACTAGCACTTGCTAAGGATCTTCCCATTTCCTTGCGGAAAGAGCTGGCATGACGGGCATGCTTTGCCCTGGTCGTGGTTCGAGCATGCGAATTTTCCTCCAAGGCTTGCTTTTTCTTGTTGTTGATGTTCCTGAGACTTCCTTCCAACTCCGGGGAAATCGAATTGACGGAGAACGATCTCCTGATGGGCAGGAATTCATCTTCACCGATGTCGGTAGGTACTTGCAACTCGGCGCTTGGGATGGGGACTGCTACGGCTCGATTTTCAGCTTCGAGTTCTGATCTTTCACCTTCGAGTTCCTCTTCTGAGGTACCGGGACTGAGATCGATTTGCCGGCCGGCCATCTGGTCGTCGTCTGCTGATGCGATCGTATTGGGCCCGGCGAGAACCACGCCGGATTCAGGTGGGGGTAGAGAAGAGGAGGAGGGCGTAGTAGCAGAGGTAACGGAGGTTGGTGCGAAGATTGGAGCTCGGCAAAGGGGGCAATTGACGTGGGATCGTAGCCATGTATCGATACAACCGAGGTGGAAGGCGTGATCGCACTTCGGGAGGAGGCGGACGAGTTCGCCGTCGCGAAACTCCGAGAGGCACACGGAGCAGCCCGTGGCGGAGGCTCCGAGGACGCCGTCGCCGGCCTTGTAGGCCCACGCGGTGATGGACTCGATGAAGGACTCATCCAGGCCGGCCGTTCGTATGTACCAGACGTGGTGCATCACTTCTTCGCCATCACCATCGCCATCTCCGCCATCATCGTCCTCGAGCGGCGCCGCGGCGGCGACAGGGTCTTCCCGAGCGGCGGAAGAACGGCGCCGGAGGCGGATTAGGAGGAGAGTGAGAAGGATCATGATTGCGGAGACGGAGACAACGGAGGCGGCGGCGACGGAAAGGGCAGGAAGGATGGATCTGGAGTGGTGGAAGCGTATGGTGGTGGATTCCTCGGAAACAGTGAGAAGAGGAGGGCAAGGAGGAGGTGGTGGAGGAAGAGGAGGGCAAGGAGAAGGAGGCGGCGGGCAGTTTATCGGGAATAGTGGCCTACAGATGGCGTTGGTAGCCTTGGGGGAGAAGAGGCGGCGATTAGCGCGGCCGGAGGCCATCGTAATGGCCGTGGAATCGAGTTCTCCCCCGTCTACATAACTTCAATGGGAACCTTTCTGCGACTTTCATTTCTACTACACAAATTCTCACCGCCGGAGCCCATATTGTCTCCTCTAGTGTTGCACCACCGCGTCATTAAATTCCACCACCACGTCGTTAAATCCGGATGCGAGTAGATACTTTTGGGGACGAAAAATTGAGAACGATCGAGTTGACTATGATACCGAAGAAGTGGACTGGATTGAGGCACGGAAATTTAGTCAAACCAATATCAATTACAACGTCACGCGTTGTTCAAATTTAAGCCACACCTGCTACCTGCTCGTTGGAATATATATATATTTAAATATAACACTCGTTCATCTTGTCCGAGAATTGAGACAAGTACGGGAGACGTGGTCTTCTTATTGATGTGCATGAACTCCGTGTTAGAGGAATTTGTAATTATAGTAGTGTCAATATCGAATTAGAGAGGGGTTCCCTGACGATAACTCTCCGATGTTCAAGTCAATCTCCGGTGATGTACAAGGAAGCGGAGTAACAGAGTACCAGTGTGACTATAGTAAAAATTAGCATATCTCCGTTGAAGTTTGGGGTCCTTTATATAGGGCTCCGGGGGTGTGCGTGCACGCTCCTCGAGTCGTGCACGCTTCTCAAAACTTCTCCTGAAAAGACATGTCAGGAAAGTATCCCTGACACCATATTTTAACGACCCGAGCATATCTTTGACGTGACAGCGGAAACTACCGTCATACTATCCACTGTCTGACCATGCGGCCGACCATGCCGCTTGTCAGTGGCACGAGCTTCCAGAAGGATATCATAGATCCTCCTTTTGTCCGTTACTGGGTCGAGCGGGTGAGCCGTTCGGCCAACCATCAGTCGTCCAGACGTTATCGTTCGCGGGGCAAGCGGGATGACCGCTCAACCAACCACCTACTGCCCGAACTCCGCTTCGCTTGTAATCTGCTCGGTCGTGGTTCCACTGGACTGGTTCCGAGATTTGATGTAACTCCAAGCGGGGCTGGCCGCTCGGCGTGTGCCTCACCGACACGCTTCTCTTAGCGTCAGAAGATCAGTATGTGGCCGAGCTATGATGTTGGATCGGGCCTTCTCTATCCTGGTCGGGCGAGTGGGTCGGCTGACCGACCGATGGTAAGGGGCGTTGACCGCCTTGACTCTGACCTTTGATCTCCACCGTAGTAATGACCCTCCATTGGGTGGGCCCTTCATCACCGCATCACCGAGCTATGATGATGTTGGATTGGACATTCTCTATCCCGGTCGGGCGAGTGGGCCGCCCGATCGGCCAATGGTACAGGGGCTATGACCGCCCTGACTCTGACCTTTGACCTCCATCGTGGCAATGACCCTCCACTAGGTGGGTCCCCTCATCACCGCATCACAGGCCTCCCCCTCAAGTCTAGTCGAAAGATGTTGCAAGTCCGACTGACTAGACAGAAGAAGTCTTGAGACCAATTGGTCAATCGACCGTGATGCTAGGTGGACTCCGGTCGGTCTGCCGAAAAGTGTCAATCGGCCCTAGGACCGATCCTTGAAGCCGATCGGCAATTCGTGTGTCTGTACTTGAGCTTTCTCCTTCGGTGTCTTCAAACGTGTGTGATCAACGTTGATGTCACCAGAATCTCTTGGGAATTTGTGCAAATCACCCCCATTAAGGCCGAGCATGCGCCCATGCCGGTTAACAACGTTCATAAATACGGACCAATGGGGAAACGCCACATGTCACCGCCACAGGCTCAAAGCGACAGGCTCCGATGTGACATCTGATGGTTCGTATTCCACGGCCGGATCTGTATCTCGGGCTCCACACCCTAGATCCGACAACTCCACTCGGCTGAGCCAGGGGTTTATAACCTCGCGCAGCCACCGTCGTCTTCACTTTCGCGTTGTGTTCGAGCGCTGCCGGCGACTTCCTGTGCGATCAGTGCTCCGGCGACCTATTTTTCCTTGACAACCTTTTCCCTCCTTCCGTAAGCTCTCCTGAAGCATTTCGTTTTCAACCTTTTGTAGTTTCTTTAGCTCTCCGCAGTTTTCAGTGTCTGTTTTGGGTTTTCCGTCCCCATTTCTTCCCGTCAAACTCCTTGTTTCCGCGTTTTTCGACAATGGCAAGCTCTTCACAACCGTCAGACCCTGTTCCCGGGCTTTGGTACACTACCATGGAGCCACTGTTCGACACGAGCGACGTTGAGAGCCTAAAAAATGCCTTTGAACTCCCCTCTGACCACGAAATCATTCTGGCTTCCATCTGATCGGCCCAATGACCCGCCGATCGGCACCATATGCCTATTCCGAGACCAGTTTGTGGTCGGTCTTCGATTCCCTATCCAGCCCTTCATCATCGAAGTCTGCAATTACTTCCGTGTTCCCCTTCCGCAACTTGTACCAAATTCTTTTCACTTGCTGTGCGGCGTCGTCGTGCTATTTCGGTTGCACGACATTCCTTTGACCCCTCAAGCCTTCCATGACTTTTACTATCCCAAGCAGTCCGAACTGGGAACCTTCCTCTTTTAGTCTCGGGTCGGCCTAATATTTTTTGACAAAATGTCAACCTCCAACAAACACTGGAAGGAGTACTTCTTCTTTATGCGACTCTCCGAACGACTTAGCTTTCGGACGCGCTGGCAGGTTGGCCTACCACCTCAACCTGACCTGAAGAAGTATAAGAGCCGAGCGGACTACCTGCACGCATCGTCCCTGATGGTTGGTCAAATATATGACATCCATAAGTTGTTGCTAGAAGGTGTTATGTACATCTTCGGTCTGAGCTCGATCTGTACCAAGCTCTCGAACGGCTTAGGTACGCTATTATCTGATCCTTTTTTTTTTAGTCTAACTAATTTCTTTTCTGTCTCTTGCAGGCAAAGTCATGATGCGAGCGAGGGTAGTCGGCCTCACAAAGCTTAAGGATGCCGAGGTTGAGGCAGTCACTGCAAAGGAATTGGCGAGCCGAGGTCTGACGTCGGTCGGCTTCCATGAAGGCACTCTTGCCGAGATCAAGGAGACGCCCACTGTGGGCGAGGGCGCTGTCGACCGAGCGCCTAGTATCGAAGCTGCGGGAGAACTACTCCCCACCCTTGATTCGTAGCCTGTTGCCCAGACTAAGGGCTCTGAATCTTCTGGCGATGGCGAGCCCCTCATTAGGGGCAAGAGGCGCCGAGTGGACCAGCCCTCCCGCTCCGCCACCTTGGCTGTGAGGGCCATCGAGCGAGAAGGCACTGGCTCTCCCACGACAATCTCGGCAACGACGGAGGCCACTGTTGGGACCTTGACGTTCGCTAGAGGGGGGTGAATAGCGTCTCACCCAAATCGTCGCTTCCTACGCTTGTTAGTGCACAACGGAAACAAAAATACTAACAAACAAAAGCAAAGCTAACCCTAGAAAACAATAAACAAGAAGCAAACCCAATGACACGTTGTTTAACGTGGTTCGGAGATGAAGCTCCTACTCCACGGCTGTCCGTAAGGTGGACGATCTCGATCCGTCGGTGGATGACTCACCGGAAAACCTCCGGCTAGCTCGTGTAGCTCCTTGTGGGTGGAGAAACCTCGCCACAAACTCTAACCAAGGACTCTTGAGAAGCTAGGGCACTGGTAGACTACTAATAGGGGTTAACCACTTCTATTTTGTCAACCTCAACCAAGCTCCCAAGGCTTGGTTATATAGGCCACGGGTTGGAAAACCCCGCCTACCGACTGCCCTCTGTGGAAATTCGACCGTTACATCCCAACGGCTCGATTCCACACTAACCGAGCGAACAGAGACATTCTGTTTGCTGCCAGTCGACTGCCCCAGTCGACTACACCAGTCGACTGCTACAGTACTGCTACATTAACGCTACAGTACTGCTACAGTAAAATCTTAAAACTAGGATTTTACTCCGAGTACAATCTCTCATGCACTCGTACCCTCACCCTTATGACTCATTTGACGCTTCATTTGCAGCTTTGACCTCTTGCCTTCAAGCTTACTTCCTTTGGCTCTCGTCCCTCGGATGCATTCAAGCCCGCGGCTCATCCTCAATGCCATCCTTCGCGTATGCCTCGAAGTTGCTTTCCTCGGCCCTTGTCCTCGCTGCCTTGTCCACGATCCTTCGGATGCTCCATCCTTCACCGGATCCAAAGCCATCAACTTGAGTCACATGTGTATCCTGCAAACCTGCACAATTCAAATACACATATCAAATAGAAGGGTGAACCTAATTTAAACCCTTTGCCCAAACACCAAAACACATGGTCCCGCGGACCATCGGAATTGCTCCAACAATCTCCCCCTTTTTGGTGTTTGGCAATACGTTTAAGTTAGGGAAAACAAATAGCAAATAAACATGCTAATACATACAATGGACTTACAATACCAAAGCTACACACTTGGACTTACTCCGTCGAATGGACTTACGATGCCAAGGCTACACACTTGGACTTACAACGCCGAATGAATTTACGATGTCAAGGCTACACACTTGGACTTACACTGCCGAATGGACTTACGTTGCCAAGGCTACACACTTGGACTTACACCGCCGAAACAATGCATCATGCATTGGAACCTATCCTAAGGCTCCCTTTACACCTATGCTCCCCATTGAGCTAGGAATTTTCCCATAGGGATTTTTAAGAACCTATTCCAAGGCTTCCCCTACGCAAAGGCACTAAGGTTTTCCCAACTAAACCTTACTTCTCCCCCTTTGCCTAACATCCAAAAAGCTTTCGAACAATATTCCAATTGTTGAAAACTTATTATCCAATTGACCCTAAACTCATGTATTTATCCCCCATGGATCCCATACATCTATACGAGCTGACCCGGTCAAAATCCAGTGCTGAAAACACTTTCAGACCGGTATCAGTCGACTGCAAGAAGTACCAGTCGACTGCCCTCATGAAAATGAGCTTACAGAGACATTCTGTGCTCAAAAACACTGTTACCAGTCGACTGGTAACTGTACCAGTCGACTGGTACACTGTTCATACAAAAATCAACCTTTTCTAGCCAACTTCAGAAATGCGCCAGAAATTCCACAGAGCTCCAAAAATTCTCAAATTTTGTGGAGAGGTTTATTTTATCAATGTCTACTTGGGAAAAATATATATAAAAATATATTTATCACAAATCCCAAGATTAACACAAAATACAAAACTAGCTAAAAAGTTCAATTGAACCTTGAAATAAATTCCTGTTTTGGCTTCCTCTTGATGTATTTGCCCATACTAACCCACAATGCATCCCTAGCATTGGTTTATATGACATCTATACATCCAAAACTAATTATCATGCTATATGACCCCAATTGTCATATCTCTTGTATGAAACATAAATCAATTGTGCCAAAACCCTAGGTTTGAGACTCAAGTCCGTCTCCAAACCACTTGGCACATTCCATGGCTTGTCTAGACTCCCAAGTAAAACCCCCTTGAGATCCATTGGTCATGAGTCCCAAATTGACTCTTAGAGCTTCCCCTAGAACCCTTAGCCTTAGCCACCTCCCTAGGTGGCTCATCCACAATAGCTAGGCCACATTGGTGCACCTTCGGTGACACTTGGCCTACAAACCTAACTTTCTTAACCTTGGACACTTTGTCCTTGGTTAATTTTTTCTTACATTTAAATGGCTTTCCTTTGCCATTTATTGACTTTTCCTTGCTATAGTCATATGTAACCCTAGCATAAGACTTTCCCTTAGCTTTGGAGGACTCTCCCTTGCCATGATCATCTGCCACCTTAGCATATGATCTCTTATTAGCCTTGGAGGGACTAGATCGGTATCCCAAGCCCGATCTATCATGGTTGGGTCTTTGGCTACCCAACACCATATTTAATTCCTTAGATCCAACATTGAATCTCTTAAGGAATTGTTCTAACTAATCAAGCTTTCCTCTTAAAGCTTGATTCTCCTTCTCTAGGTTCCTAACCCTAGAGTTAATTTGTCCAAATTGGACATTCCTAAACCTACACTTTCTAGCCATATGTCTCCTCTTCTTAGGATTAATGCCTTGGGTCTCCTTAGGTCTACCATTTCTATATTTTTCATGAATGGGTCTCCTAGGGTTTTAATCTACAATTACCCTACTCCTATCATGATATTTGAAACCAAAATTTTGCATGGACATATAATGATTAACATTATTTTTCCTAACATGCATGGAGGAATTTAAATTTGACTTCAAATTTAAATTAGGGTTTACCTTAGCCTTTACCTTTGGAGCTCCCCCTTGACATGAGCCTTCATTCTTCCTCCACTTCTTCTCCTCCTTCTTCAAATGCGCCAACTTTTTGATCTCTTTCTTCTTTGGGCATTTGGTGTGGTAATGACCCCACTCACCATATGTAAAGCACCTAATGTGCTTTTTCTCCTTCTTCTTCCTACAACTCACATTAGTTTCTAAATTAACTTTAGTGAGTTTAGGGTTTACCTCTTTTACCTTCTTGAGCGAAGGACACCTATTCTTGTAGTGCCCCATTTACCACACTCAAAACATTTGATGTGGTCTTTTGTGCTCTTCTTAGTAGTTGAGGTGGAAGGTTGAGCTTTCAAGATCTCCTCTTCCTTGGATTGCTCTTCCTCCTCTTCACTTGAAGATGTGGATGGTTCCACTTCTTTCTCCCTTGAAGATGTGGATGATACCTCCTCATCTTCCTTCTCCTCCTCGGATGTTGAACCCGTGTCAAGATCCGATTGGTCATTCTCTTCTTGGACCAATGAGTCCTTCTTGGGCTCCTCCTTTTCTTTGATTTGTGTAAGACTCTCATGAAGCGCAATTACCTTTTTCCAAAGGTCACTTGCGTTCTCGTATTCACCTACATTCAATATTGTATTAGGAGGTAATAAATTAATTAAAATTCTAGTTATCTCCTTGTCCGTCTCCGATTGTTCCCTTTGCTCCTTGGTCCAATATCGACGTCGGAGACACTTTCCCTTCTTGTCCGTTGGAGCTTTAAACGGTTCCTCCAACGCAATCCATTGGTTCCAATTCATTTGGAACCACATCTCCATGCGCTTCCTCCAATAGTCGAAGTCCTCACGCTCGTATGGAGGTGGGATTCGGATGTCCCATCCGAGAGGTCCCTCCGACTCCATCTTCTTCCTCTAGCCGCTCTCTTGGCGATTAGTCCAACAAGAACTAACCTGGCTCTGATACCACTTGTTGGGACCTTGACGTTCGCTAGAGGGGGGTGAATAGAGTCTCACCCAAATCGTCGCTTCCTACGCTTGTTAGTGCACAGCGGAAACAAAAATACTAACAAATAAAAGTAAAGCTAACCCTAGAAAATAATAAACAAGAAGCAAACCCAATGACACGTTGTTTAACGTGATTCGGAGATGAAGCTCCTACTCCACGGCTGTCCGTAAGGTGGATGATCCCGATCCGTCGGTGAATGACTCCCCGGAAAACCTCCGGCTAGCTCGTGTAGCTCCTTGTGGGTGGAGAAACCTCGCCACAAACTCTCACCAAGGACTCTTGAGAAGCTAGGGCACTGGTAGACTACTAATAGAGGTTAACTACCTCTATTTCATCAACCTCAACCAAGCTCCCAAGGCTTGGTTATATAGGCCATGTGTTGGAAAACCTGCCTACCAGTCGACTGCTAAAACATGCAGTCGACTGCCCTCTGTGGAAATTCGACCGTTACATCCCAACGACTTGATTCCACACTAACCGAGCGAACAGAGACATTCTGTTTGCTGCCAGTCGACTGCCCCAGTCGACTGCACCAGTCGACTGCACCAGTTGACTGCTAAATCATGCAGTCGACTGTTACAGTAGCGCTATAGTACTGCTACAGTAAAATCCTAAAACTAGGATTTTACTCCGAGTACAATCTCTCATGCACTCGTACCCTCACTCTTATGACTCATTTGACGCTTCATTTGCAGCTTTGACCTCTTGCCTTCAAGCCTACTTCGTTTGGCTCTCGTCCCTCGAATGCATTCAAGCCCGCGGCTCGTCCCTAATGCCATCCTTCGCGTATGCCTCGAAGTCGCTTCCCTCGTCTCTTGTCCTCGCTTCCTTGTCCACGGTCCCTCGGATGCTCCATCCTTCACCGACCCGAAGCCATCAACCTGAGTCACATGTGTATCCTGCAAACCTGCACAATTCAAATACACATATCAAATACAAGGGTGAACCTAACTTAAACTCTTTGCCCAAACACCAAAACACATGGTCCCGCGGACCATTGGGATTGCTCCAACAACCACTTCCTCTGATCGAACGTCGTGGCTGGCCGAGCTGCCGCCAAAGACCCTTGCTACACAACCGATCGCCTTTGTGCCCCCCGACCCGACGGAGGGTTTTGCGCTCCGGCATCCGTCCTGCGTCCATGGCCCCATCCTCCGGTCCGGTGGCCTCTTCCCAATCGGCCCCGAGCGGGCGGCAATCCGTGATGATGATTCTCCACCTACCAACGGAGGATTACCTTGAGCCGAATGCCCAGCCTCGCTCTCCCGAGCACAGAATCCTCATCCGCGGCCCACTCATCGACATTTGGGAGGAAGTCAGGGCGCGAGCCGCGACGATGCCCCCCGGGGCCCTTGGCAACAATTACCTACAAATGTCCACCGGGGTATGTATTTTATTATCCATCCATGATACCTCCGATCGGCGTTAACATTTTTTCCGTTCGCCTACAGTACTGGGTGGAAAGCGTAGCCATGCGCCAATGACTCGCTTTTGTAGAGGACAAGCTGAAGAAGCTCAAAATCTCAAGTGGAGCGTCCTCTTCCCAAGGGCCGCCTATTTCTGAGGTCGCTAAACTGAAGGCCAACCTGGAGAAGGCCAACAAGCTCCTCGAGGCCGAGTGGCAGAAGACGCCCGACTAGGAAGTTATGCTGGGATGGCTCAACACATAGGTTAGCACTTTCGATAAGAAAATCAAGTCGCCCACGGCTAGGAAAAACCGAGCCATTGCCGATCGGAGCTGAAAAATAAGGAGGCTCGAAATCTCGCCCCAAAACTCAAAGAAGCTGAAGACTTTCTGATCGCTGAGCGGTTCTGCCGCTCGACTGAAGAGGCTTCTCTTCAGGGGAACCTCAAAGCTGCTGAGGATGCTTTGGAGGCCTCTCGCTTGACCCTAGGGATATATCAAGAAGGCGAATCGGGCAGGCTTGAAGCGCTGAAGTAGGCTTACCTCCATTCGGACAAATTCACTGATAAGGTCGTCCAGCGAATTGTCCGGATCTTCGAATTAGCTATTGATGGGACGCTTCAACAGGTTAAGGAGGACGATCATCTTCCCACCGTGCTGACGGACAATGTCATCAACCGCAGCAAGTTGAACGACTAACTGCCTGATCACGTTTTTGATTACCTAGAGTGAGGTTGAGCGTCCGTCTGTAAAAGATTTTCTTTTTGAATTTAAGCATACTCGTTCGGCGGTGCACCAACGTTTTTGTAATGAATGTTCGCTTGTTCGGCGGAACTTTCTTTTTTATAATTCTCCTTGTATGACTCTTTAACCTTTTGCACGTGTCACCCCGAACGGACATCATCTTCGAGGATGCTTGCCTGAACGATGTTTCTGTAGCTAGCCACTTGGCCATACGAGTGCCATTGAAGGAACTGAGGAAGGTTCATACCTTCTCCCTGGTCTGACATTGCCGCTAGCCCATCAATGAAGACCCGTGTTCAGCGTTGCCGCTCGACGATTTAACGAAGTCGTGGGTTTAAGGTCGCCGCTCAACCGTTGATGGAGACATGGGGTTAACGTCGCCGCTCGACTATTTGACGAAGTCGTGGGTTTAAGGTCGCCTCTCGACCGTCGATGGAGACATGATTTTAACGTCGCCGCTCGATGATTTGACGAAGTCGTGCGTTTAAGGTCATCTCTCAACCGTCGATGGAGACATGAGTTTAACGTCGCCGCTTGACGATTTGATGAAGTCATGTGTTTAAGGTCGCCGCTCGACCGTCGATGGAGACATGGGTTTAACGTCGCCACTCGACGATTTGACGAAGTCATTGGTTTAAGGTCGTCGCTCAACTGTCGATGGAGACATGGATTTAACGTTGCCGCTCGACCATTTGACGAAGTCGTGGGTTTAAGGTGGTCGCTCGACCGTCGATGGAGACACGCGTTTAACATTGTCGCTCGACAATTTTCCATGTCGCTCGGCACAAAGCTTTGAAACCCTTTAGTGTTTATTTTTGCTCTGTATGCAAAAAGTACAGGGATGCAAACACATTAACTATTACCAGACGCACCTCTCACCCGCCTCGGTAAGATTGGAGATGGTTTACGTTCCACGACCGCTCTAGTCGTCATCCACCCTCATCCTCCAAGTAGTAGGCGCCTGACCAGAGCTTCTCCATGACCTTGAAGGGTCCGACCCACGATGCCTCCAGCTTGGTGACGTCGCTGATCGGTTTTACTTTCTTTCATACCAGGTCGTCGACCTGGAACGACTTTGGGATCACCCTCCGATTATAGCTTTACTTTATCCTCTGTCGGTATGTCATCAGCCGGTCAACGACTTTTACGCGAGCTTCGTCCACTAAGTCTAGCTCCAGAAGCCTCCGCTCGGCGTTATCCTCGCAATAGTGTTGTATCTAATCGGATTCGACTCCAACCTCGATGGGGGCGACCGCTTCCCCGCCATACACTAGGTGAAAAGGAGTTGCTCTGGTCCCTTCTTTGGGAGTCATGCAGATCGCCCATAACACGTTGGGTAACTCATCCACCCAACTTCCACCAATGTGGTCGAGCCGAGCGCGCAGGATTCAAAGAATTTCGCGGTTGATGACCTCCGCCTGCCCGTTGCTCTGAGGGTAGGCCACTGAAGTGAATGCTTGCTGAATACCATATCTTCTCCACCATTCTTTGAGTTTCTGACCGGCAAATTGTCTTCCATTATCTGAGACGGGCTGGAGTGGGGTGTCGAACCGGCAGATGATGTGCTGCCAGATGAACTTCATGACCATCTGCTCGATTATTCTTGCCAGCGGCTCGACTTCGACCTATTTGGAGAAATAATCCCCACCGCGACGTGCAAGAACTTTCGCTGACTTGTGGCCATGGGAAATGACCCAGCGATGTTCATGCCTCACTGGTCAAATGGGCAAGAGACTATTGACGCCTTCATCTCCTCGGTCGGTCGGTCGGTGCGAGAGGTTATGATATTTCTGGCAAGACAGACAAGTAGCCACCATCCGGGCGGCATCCTCTTAGAGGGTCAACCAAAAGTATCCTGTCAGTAGAATCTTTCTTGCCAATGAGCGACCTCCTAGGTGTCCTCCGCAGGATCCTTGATGTACTTCCCATAGTATGTAGTCGGTGTCCTATGATCCGACACATTTAAGTAGAGGCTTAGAGAAGGTCATCTTGTAGAACTGATCCCCGATCAAGGTGAACCGACCAACCCTTTTTCTCAACAGGCGAGCCTCCTCTCGATCGGATGATGTGGCTCCCGACCGCAAAAACTCCATCACTACCGACCTCCATTCATTTGGGAAGGTAAGCCCCTCCATCCGATCAATATGAGCCACAAGAGATACCTGCTCGATCGGTTGTGCTATGACGATAGGCGATAACGAGCTGGTTAATTTAGCCAGCTCATCATCGGTCTGATTCTTCGACCGGGGGACCTTTTGTATGATGACTTCCTGAAAGTTGACCTTTAGTTTTTCGAAGGCTTTGGCGTAGAGTTTAAGTCGCATGTTACTTATCTCGAATGTCTCAGTCAGCTGCTGAGCGGCCAATTGAGAGTCCAAGTGGATGAGGAACCTGATGGCTCCGATATGTCGGACGGCTTGTAGACCGGCTATAAGCGCCTCGTATTCAGCTTCATTATTTGTTGTCCTGTAGTCCAGCCGAACGGACAGCTGCATTCGCTCCTCTAGGGGGGGATGAGCAATATGGCGACCCTGCTCCCCTGCCAAGTAAATGAACCATCTACATATATCCTCCAAACGACTTTTGACTTAGGATTTTGTACCTCAGTAATGAAATCTGCCAAGGACTGTGCTTTGATGGCCATTTGGGGCTGATACTGGATGTCAAACTCACTGAACTCCGTCGTCCATTTGATTAACCGTCTGGACACTTCTGGATTGAGGAGGACCCACCCCAAGCGACTAGTGGTCATTACGATGATGGAGTGGGCAAGGAAGTACGGGCGAAGCCTCCGAGCGGCTAGTACCAACGCGTAAGCCAACTTCTCGAAATTGGTATAGTGGGATTCAGCATCTTTAAATATATGACTTAGGAAATACATTGGTTGTTCCTCACCGTTCTACCTCACTAGAGTCAAGCCAACTACATGCTCGATTGAAGATAGGTAAATTTAAAGGGACTCGTCGACAACAGCTCAGGTAGTATAGGCAATGAGTTGAGGTGCTCCTTAAGTTCGTCGAACGCCCGATCGCACTCCTCGTCCCACTGGAATTTGGTGGCTCGGCGCAATATCTTGAAGAATGGCAAGCTCCGGTCAGACGATTTAGAGATGAATCGAGATAGTACTGTTATCCGACTAGTGAGACGTTGGGCTTCCTTTAGATTTCTTGGCGGTGACATGTCTTGTAGTGTCTTTACTTTGCTGGGGTTTGCTTCGATGCCCCGCTCGGTGACAATGTAGCCTAGGAATTGCTCGCTTTTTGCACCGAACAAACACTTGTTTGGATTCAGCTTGATTCCGTATGTCCTAAGTGTCTGGCAGATCTCCTTGATATCTGTGCATAGGTCCACTGCTTGGAGGGATTTAATCAATATGTCATCGACGTATACCTCCATGTTACGGCAGATCTGGCATCGGAATACTTTATTCATCAGCCTCTGATAAGTAACTTCGGCGTTCTTCAGTCCCAACGGCATGACATTATAACAGTACGTCCCATCGGCCGTAATGAAGTTGACCTTTTCCTGATCCTCCCGGGCGAACGACACTTGGTGGTATCCTTGATACGCATCCAACATGCATATCAGCTCGCACATAGTAGTGGAGTCTACCATCTGATCGATCCGAGGTAGCAGGTAGAAGTCCTTTGGGCATGCTTTGTTGAGGTCCCGGAAGTAAATGTAGACTCGCCATTTGTTGCCTGGCTTGGATACCAGCATGACATTTGCGAGCCAGCTCGGGAATTGAACTTCCCGTATGTGGACGGTCTCCAGCAGCTTCTCTATTTCTGCCCGGATGATCAGGTTTTGTTCAACGCTGAAGTCCCTCTTCTTCTATTTTATCGGTTGAGCGTTCGGTCGGATGTGAAGTTCGTGTTATGCGATGCTCGGGGAAATCCTAGGAAGCTCGTGCGTTGACTATGTGAATACATCATAGTTTTGTTGTAGACAGGTGATCAACTCTGCCTTTTGCTTGACTTCCATATTAGATGTTATGAAAGTTGTGGCCTCCGCTCGACAAGGATGGATGTGAACCTCCACTTTTTCTTCATAGACTAGGGTAGGAGGTTTTCAATAATAGCGCTAACCTCTAGTCGTGGGTTCTTCCGAGCAGACCTGGCCTCGATCTTGACCATTTGGACAAAGCAATGCCGAGCGGCTAGCTGGCCACCCTTAACTTCCCCAACTCAGTCGTCTACCAGGAATTTGATTTTTTGGCAGTAGGTTGAAACTACGGCTCGGAACTCATTGAGGGTCGGTCGGCCCAGGATGACGTTATAAGCTGAGGAAGCGTCCACCACAATGAAGTTTGCGGTCCTGGTCCTCCTGAGCGGCTCCTTGTCGAGCGATATGACCAACTTAGTTTGGTCGATCGGTAAAACCTCGTTGCCCGTGAATCCGTACAGTGGGGTCTTCATCGGCAGTAGCTCGCCTCGGTCGATCTAGAGCTGATCGAAAGCCTTCTTGAAGATTATGTTTACCGAGCTCCCTGTGTCAATAAAAACTCGATGAATGGTATAATTTGCGATTACCACTCGGATGATGAGAGCGTCATCGCGGGGGACTTCTATGCCCTCGAGGTCACGGGGCCCGAAGTTGATTTCAAGCCCGTTTGCCTTCTCTCGGCTATAGCTTACGGCGTGAATCTCCAGCCGCCGAGCGTATGACTTTCTGGCTCGGTTAGAGTCGCCGCTGGTTGGTCCGCCAACGATGATGTTTATTTCTCCCCGAGCGGTATTGCTTATATTTTTCTCCTCCCAAGAGGATGACCTGTTTTGCTCGCGAGAGGCTAGGGGATGGTCGATATTTTCCCTCTGCTGATGGTGGCGTTGTCGCTCGGGTGATCTTCTTGCATCCTCCCGCCGCCCGACGAATTGATGCCTGTGTCGCTGGTCAGGAGAGGGAGATCGGCGATGATAGCCCCTCAGGGTTGGCCGGGCAATCGGTGTCAGGCCGCGACAGTCACGTGTGTTGTGGAAGGAGCAAAAACATGGACGTCCATACCTTGCCTTTCGATGTCTTTGGCCGGTCGGAAGCCACATGCTGCACGACATGCACCCTCGTTTCCTGGTGAGGCCGACCTTCGGCTCTTGGCCCTTTCGGCGGTTGGTGGCTGCTCGGCGGTCACCGTTCGGTCGACACCAAGGGTTCGGCTGGTGCCTCCTTCCTTCTTGCTGCCTGGGTCTCCTCCACATTTATATACTCATTAGCCTTCTTGAGCATGTGGTCGTAGACGTCGCGGGGCGGCTTTTTGATAAGCGATTGGAAGAAATGCCCCTCAACAAGCCCCTGTGTAAAGGCATTCATCATGGTCTCGGATGAGACCGAGGGGATATCCATAGCTACCTGGTTGAAGCGATAGATGTACGCTCGGAGGGTTTCTCTCTACCCTTGCTTCAGGGAAAATAGACTGGCACTCATCTTCTAGTAACGCTTGCTGCTCACAAAATGGTGTAGGAAGGTCGTTCGGAAATCCTTGAAGCTTTGGATCGATCCGTCCGACAGTCTCCTGAACTAGCGTTGTGTTGATCCGGAGAGTGTAGTGAGGAAGACCCAACACTTCACCCCATCCGTGTATTGGTGAAGTGTAATAGCGTTATCGAACTTACCCAAATGATCATCCAGGCCTGTTGATCTGTTGTATTCTCTGATCGCCAGTGGAGCATAGTGCTTAGGCAATGAGTCATGCAATATTGCTTCGGAGAACTGGCGGTTGATCCGTTTAGGAGACGCGACGCCTCGAGACCCTTGCCTTTCCGGGCATCCCGCACGGGCGCTTCGTTTGAAGAGGACCCCCGCTCTTGATTCGCCTGCGCGATCTCTGAAGGCGTTTGGAGCAGAGCCGGTGGAATGGATCGGGCCGGGCGGTGCCTCCCCATGGGTGACAGTCGGCCCTCTGTTTTGTCCCCAGATGGAGAGCTATTCTGGTCGGTCCTTGTGCGCCGCTCGACCTCCTGATGTCAATGTTGCCTGTTGCGGCAGTTGATTGACTAACGCCTTTTGCTATTGCTGCTCGATTATCTTCTGTGCTCGAGCCTGTACGAGCATGTTGAACTCCTCTTAGGTGAGCGTCACGGTGTGAAGTCGTCCAGCGTCTTCCATTTTCTCGGCTTGGATGCAGGAAAACTTCCCACAAACGACACCAAATTTGATCCTGTCCGAGAGTCGAGGCGATGGGTGCTGGGAACGTGGCGCTCCTATTGACCGTGCGTGGACTCCGCACTAGAGCAACCTGCAACCACAACAGTGTCAGTGCTCGAGCCAGAGAGAGGTTCCCTGGTGATGACCCTCCGACTCTCAAATCAATCTCCTGTGATGTGCAAGGAAGCGGAGTAACAGAGTAATAGTGTGGCTACAGTAAAAATTAGCATACCTTCGTTGAAGCTTGGGACCCTTTATATAGGGCCCCAGGGGTTCACATGCACGCTTCTCGAGTCGTGCACGCTTATCAAAGCTTCCCCTGAAAGACATGTCAGGAAAGTGTCCCTGACACCATACCTTAACAACCCGAGCATATCTCTAACGTGACAATGGAAGTTTCCGTCATATGATCTATGCCGCCAACCATGCCGCCTATCAGTGGCACGGGTTTCTAGAAGGATATCACAGATCCTCCTTTTGTCCGTTACTGGACCGAGCGGGTGAGTCGTTCGGCCAACCATCAATCGTCCGGACGCTATCGTTCGCGGGTCAAGCGGGATGGCCGCTCGGCCAACCACCTACTACCCAAACTCCGCTTCACTTGTAATCTGCTTGGTCGTCGCTCGCCAGGCTGGTTCCGAGGTTTTATGTAATTAACTCTGAGCGAGGTTGGCCGCTTGGCGTGTGCCTCACCGCCACACTTCTCTGAGCGTCAGAAGCTCGGTATGTGATCGAGCTATGATGATGTTGGATCGGACCTTCTCTATCGGGGCCGATGGTACAGGAGCGTTGACCGCCCTGACTTTGACCTTTGATCTCCACCGTGGCAATGCCCCTCCACTGGGTGGGCCCCTCATCACCACATCGCCGAGCTATGATGATGTTGGATCGGACCTTCTCTATCTCGGTCAGGCGGCCCACTCGCCCGACCGACCAATGGTACAGGGGCATTAACCGCCCTGACTCTGACCTTTGACCTCCACCGTGATAATGACCCTCCACTGGGTGGCCCCTCATCACCGGATCACTCGTGTAATTTATTTATTATTATTTTCAGATTAGGTGGGGTTTAGTTAAATGATTAGAATTGTTTAGTATGAATTTTGACGTGGATATTGAATAAGGGGTAGGGAAGAAATAAGGGGAAAGAAGGAGGGCAATTAAGGAAAATCACTGTAGCATCCTTTTAGGTTGGGGTGGATAGCGAATGGAGAAGGGGGGGCTGGTTTTTTTCCTTTCCGCCGCCAACAGTGAACGGGGAAGGGAGTTTTCTTCCCTCTCATGCCTTCGCCGGCGCCGATGCCAGCCGCCACCTCTCCTTCTCTCTTCCTCTCCTCTCGCCGGCAGAAGCTTCTAGCGGCCAGCAAAAGGAGGGTGGCTTCCTTCCTCCATCTCCAGCTCCTCGCCGGTGCCGACGCCGACCACAGACTTCACCTCTCTTCCTCTCGCATTCCTCCTCCCTACGTCGTTGTCGGACTTCCCTCGTCCTCCTCGCGATACCGTAGCTAGACTCCTTCTCCTCCTCACGATTCCGCCGCCGAACAGACCGGTCGTCGCACTTCTCCTCCTCTCGCCGGAACTGCCTCCGGACCACTCCACTTCCTCCCTCCTACACGCTGCCGCTCAGGGGAGGGGAATGCCGCCTCCATTCTCCCCCTGTCCAGCGCCGCCTCCCTCTCTATTTCTCGCACTCGCCGACAGTTCATGAGCCCTCTACCTCCTCATGTCACTGCTGGCCAGCATTGCTTTCAGCGGTTGACGCCGCTCACAGCTGGTCGGGGTCATCTTCAGTTTGTGAGCCGTTGATGTTTCCGACCTTCACGTCGTTTCGTGGAGTTTTGGGGTTTTGCGCCGATCTGATTTGTGTACTGTATTCTTGCCTACGCGTTTATCTTGTCTATGTGTCATGTCCCGGCCTGTCTGCCGAACTCGTGCCCCAATCTGTGTGCTTATTTCGTGTCCCGGCCTGCGTGCCGACCCAGCGTCCCAGCCTACGTGCCGACTACGTGCCGACCCAGCGTCCCGGCCTGCTTGCTGATCTCATGTCCCGGCCTGCGTGCCGACTTAGTGTTTCGGCCTGCGTGCTGGTGTCTTATCCCGGTCTGTAACTCGTCTTTCGGGCCCGTGCCGCGTTCAGCTCTTCGTCGTCAGATCCAGCTCTCCAGCCTGATCGGAGTCATCTGCTCTTCCGGGTCACGACAACTCGAGCCACGTCCCATCCGAGGGCGCCCCCCTGGGCCAGGGTACGATTTCTGTCCCTATTCTCTTTGCATTTTATTATTTTATGGCTTAATCTGGTACTCATATATTCGTTGGATCCGTCTCGAGCATCGGGGTACCGGGGGCCGGGTCAACCCGGTCACTGGCTGCAGGTAGCGTTGACCAGAGGACTTCTGAAGACTTGGTCAACACGGGAGCCATCTCAGCACACCCCCCCTCCGGGACGTCGCGACTCAGTCAACATCTCATCCACCTCACCCGGCGGTCCGTCTGACTCAGCTTCCGGACGGAATCAAATTTGATAATAAAATAAAATAGAAGTAGGAATAGAAATAAAAATAAAATCTACCTAATTATATAAATTCAATTAATTCTCATAAATATAAAAATTATTATTAAATTATTGTTCTTAAACCCATAACCCAAACGTTATATTTTACTATTTTTACATTTCCTGTTCTCAAGCTCATTAACTAAACACCCATTTTAATATCGATGTGCATACCTTTAGATAAAAAAATATCTCCTATTTTTTAATTAATTTGACCGTTAATTATAATATAATTTTATAATTTATCTTTATTAACGTAATCTTATGACGGCCTGAAAAGGAGCGTAATCATTTTTTTTTTTTTTATAATAATAGATGGTATTCGATTCATTTCTAGTTTTCTTACCATTGTCTTCAAGACTTCAACACTGTGAGAGACATATGGACGAACGTAATTAAATTTATTATAATAAAGAGATTGTATTCATATTATAAAAACAAATTTGATGTGTCAAATCATTTTGGAAAATTTGAGGGGCGATTTGCGTGTGGGATGAAACTGGAAATTTAATGGAATTAAAAAGAGGGAGCAAGCGAGCGTTTGGCCAGTCGGAAGATGGCGACCAACTTCATGGACGTTCAAGGAGTCGTCGGTAGGAGTTTATTATAAAGTTAAAAAAATAAAAGGAGCTTTTTTTTAATCATTAAGTTGACACAGTCTTTTATTTATTTATTTATTTTTTATCAAACTCAAAGACTACTCCACTCTATCAATTCCCTTGTAAATTTATGCATCCTCAGTATTTGGTCCTTTTTAATTTTTTTACAAGTTGATTTTAAATTTAAATCATTAGACTTATTTTATTTAATAATATTTACATTATATTATGAAATTGTAACTATCAAAACTACGATAACAACTAAATTATGATTTATCTTGTTTACAGGAATGAATGAGATTTAAGATTTAATAATATTGGAATGGTGTAGTAGCTAACTTATGAGATGTTATTATCATAAGATTTAAGGTTTGAATTTCGGTATAGTCAAGATTTATATCTTCTTTATATACTAGTCACTATTCTAAAGGTTGTACTATGCATGTCGATCTGTCGATACCCGCTTAGTATGTTATACTCACTATCCTTTATTTTTCTTGTTATTTTCAGATTAGCACATAGATATGTAATGTCACTTGAAGTATCCTGTCTACAGGTCCCATGTCACATCAGAGAATAATTTTACTTTGCTCTTGTTTTCTTTCATATATTCTTATTGTTTGACATTGTATTGGTGTTTAGTCATGTGACTATTTCATTATTTTTTGTATTGTATTTGTTTTATTGTGGTTGTGTAAGTTTAACCGGCTAACAGTCTTTGTTGTTTTGGGTTGTATGAGTTTTCTTTCGTTTTATTCTTTCGTTGTGTTTTTAGTACAACCGAGTGGGTTGTTTAATATATATAACTGCGTGGCTGTGATATTTTGTCCCAGCCGAGTAGGCTGAGTATATAACTGTGTAGTTGTGTATATTCCAGTCGTGTGGACTGATGTATTCTTGTGGATGTATGTATTGATTCAGATTGTGATCGGTACAGGGGAGATGCTGCTGGATTTTTGTCTGACAAGATAAATATCTCCCTTATATACTAGTCATTGTGCTAAAGACTAGTAATCATCCGTGATTTATCTCTTTTGTGTTGGCTCCGGGACTAATTGACGAAAATGCTGGATGAGACATTTTATTCCAATTATAAATGCAGACGTTGAGAATAATAATAATAATTTAGGTCACGGTTCTATTTCTGAAGTACCAATATAGGTAAAGCCTTGCTGAGGCCCACGAATAAAAGCCCATAACAGTGCGCTGTGTTTCTTGCCTATGACAGAGATGGGTGCCGGAACCTAATCCAGAAGTTAAGTAATAGACGTGCCACGTGTACAGTCTGAGGTTTGACCTCAATCTCTGTGATGCGTATTGTTTCTCCATCTTTGCCGTGCTGAATAGCTCCCAAGTCTCAATCCACTGATCGATCACTCACTCGGTACTTGTATAGAGGGAGAGGACTGAGGAGAGCTGTGGCACCAACCATGGCTTTGAATCCCGCAGCAGTCCTTCTCCTTCCCATGCAGCACACGTCGCCATGGACCACCTCTGCCTGCATGTGTATAGCTTCGACATGCCTGCCTGCTCTGGGTTGTCTCCTGTCTGCCACCATGTGGCCGATGCCTTTCTCCTTCTTCTTCTTCTTTTTTTTTTTTAAGTTTGGTTGCAGTACCACCGGAGCAGGCGACATGTCTTAACTGCGAAGACATGCGGCATCGATCGATCTCATCATCTGCATTCCATAAAAACAACTGAAGGTGCAGTGCTGCGTGTGCGTGTGTTGCATGCATTAATCCCTGGTGCATTGCACCTGTTTGATTGAGGGCTTTGCCCCCCAATTATTTGAGCCCCCCACCCCAATTAATGTCTCCTCCCTTTGCATCAATCATGGTCCGGTTCCAGAGGCCACCGCCACCTTTCCACGCCTGAAATGGCTGGCTGGCTGGCAGCTAAAGACAGAGCTTAGTGTTAATTATTGGTTGATGATCGATCCCCATGAGTGGATTCCAACTCCTCCCTCAACTCAACCAAACACTACTGTTTCCTTTTCCTGGCCAAACGAAATATGTCCAAACTGAGACAGGAGTTGAGAAATTAATGGCGATTATTGTTGTCTCGTTGTTCCTCCCAAGAGAGAAGCAGAAGTATCTACCCAAACCTTTTGTCCTTGTTCCTTCACGAGCATGGGCACATAAATCACAGCTTTTGATGTAAAGTCCAAGTACCATGGGAAACTGCAATTGTTGGTCCAATATTGTTTTGCACCTCGTTTTGGCAGCACAGGCTAAACCATTTCTGAGTATCTACCAACACTTTAAATCGGGGATGTATCTTTGGATCCCTTAGCAAGAAACTAAGTTCACAACTTTCATCAATAGAAAAAAACTATGCATCATACTGTAGCACTGTGGCTTGTGGGGTAGTTATTCAACAAGATTCGTGATCATAAATCATCAGGAAGAATCATCTTTGTCATTGCATCATGCATAATTTACATTAAAAAGGGAGATCTGGTGAAGATCAGACAATACATAGGCTGGAGTGACATTTTGCAAGATTTCTAGGTACGTACATACTCATCTTGCACATATTAGTAGTTACAGTTCTTGGCAGGAAAAAGGATTAATAGAAGTAGTAGACTAAACCGAGGTGATAACATCCTCATAGTTAAGATCACAAAACTAGTGTTGTCATCTAGTCTTTTTTCCTCAGCTAACAACTCTGATATCATTCCTTCAAGTGGAGCTTCTTCCATGCGACGAGCCGACGCAAAAACTTGTTAACCTCAGATGGTTCTTGAAGAGAGTAGGATGCATTTGTTTCCTTTGCAAACTTAGAAACAAGGATCCCTACACCCTGTCCTCTTTCGCACAATACCTGAGATTAGTGCAACCCAGTGAGTATGATTCAGTTACCAGAAATTCAGTTAATGACTTGGTTAACAGAAATTCAAAAGGTTAAGATACCTTGAAAGCATCTTCATCAGTGCGGTCATCTCCTATGTACACTGGAAACACATTGTTGTAATTCACAAATCCTACAAACAAAGAGAATACCGATGATCGGTATAAGTGATCGAGCATCAAGTTGATGAATTGAAGATGAGATTCTTGCTTCCTCTTACCTATTGACTCTAACAAGAATTCAAGAGCCTTCCCCTTGTCCCATTCGATACTCGGGCGAATCTCCAACACCTTTCTTCCTACTGTGAGCCGGAGCTCTGGGTAGTCACTGAGCACTGAACGGACTAGCTCAGACAATGAGTTCCATATCTGCAAATAATTCAGTAAGAAATGTGATTATCGACCATAAATGAACCAGATGATGAAGAGTTTTAATTTCTTATGACCTTCTCCTCGACGCATCGGTAATGAACTGATAAAGTGAACGTGTTGTTTTCAACTCTGGATCCTTGGATGAACTTTGTCTTCTCTACCAGTGCTTTATACACCTACAAGCAAGGAGATGAAATGATCAGCACAGCTTAATTAACTGTTTGCTGAAACAAAAACACATTGTTCTTGTACCTCATCCATCATAGGAAGGAACTCGCTGGCTGGTTGAAACAAAACAGGGTTGGCCTACATACATCCACAGAGCACGAGCAGGGATCAGTAAACTGTCGAGGGCAATAAAAAATGGTAGTGTTTGAGTGCAGAGGTAGAGACAGACCTTTGATTTTGTATGTTTGGTGCTTTTGCTAGGACCTTTTATGTCCATGCCGTGGCTCCCAGCATAGTACAACTCCTTCAATCGTACAAAATTAAACACCTAAACATGCATATCAGGGTGAGTTCATGAGAAACAGAGTCATACTGACTTCGACCTTGGACATGTGTAGAGAAGAAGACAAGGAAGCTCTCACCTTGTTCCTGCATCTGCCACTCACGATGGCAGTTGGGAAATGCCTCGCCACGTCTCGAACGGCCTCCCTCATCTGAATTCAGGTTGTGTTTAACACGCAATTTGGATTTTTTTTCATGGAAAGTATTTCTTTTGTGAGGACTCACCTGCTCCGACATGAAGGCACGGTCGGGGTCGTCGACGATAGGGGCCAGAGTGCCGTCGTAGTCGAGGAACATCACCATCTGCTTCCCCTTCGACGCCGCGACGACGTCGTCGAAGTTGCTCAGCGCCGACGGGTGCTGCGTCTGCGTCCCGCAATTCCCGCCAAATGAGCACCATTGTCACAAAATGAAAACAGTACAGTTTGGGAAGCAGGGCTTTAATTAATTACCAGCCAGTCCTTATACTCGGCGTCGGGCAAGGAGGAGAGGAAGGCGGAGGCCTCCTTCGGGTGGGTGGGGGAGGAGGCCCGCATGGAGTCGACCAATGTGCTGGGCCTCCCGCTGGCCACGTCGGGCTGGCTCAGGAACAGCTTGTTGTAGCCGGCGCGGCGGAGGCCGAGACTGGAGGATCGCGGCGGCGGGAAGGAAGGGAGGTGGGCCGGCGGTTCCGCCATCGCCACCGCGGCGGGGATGGCGATCTCCTCGGGGACGATGACACTCTGCTTCACCATGATATCACGCAAACTAGCTCTGTTTCTGCCCTGCGCCTACCGCCGAAAAAGAAAGCAGCGGGAACAGAAATCGATGAGAGGCCTGGCGATCTTCTCCGATTTCTCTCCCCGTGGGCAGAAGCGCGCAGGGAGCAATAGGAGAACTTGGAACGAGGAGTGCTGCCATTGGCGGGGATTTTATAAAGGCTCGAGCAGTTGCATGGTAACCGAGACGAAGAAGTGACACGCGTGCATTTCCCCCCCAACCTCTCCCCCACCAAATCACCAGTGATAAAGCGAACCCGGCGGGGCCCATCCGCATGGGATCCACGTCGGATCCGGAACACGCACTCGCGCACTTGCTCCCGATGCCCTGTTTGAGATGGGACAGCTGATCCCTAGCTCTAATTAATTAATTATTGATTTTTCTTCTTTTCTTTTGTTTGATCTGGAGCTGTGGGCTAGTGGGGAAACCATGAATTTAGGGTTTAGCTAGACCTTGGACGCATGTATGACTTTGGGATTGCCCACTATAAAAATTTAACACTAAATGTCAATGTTTAGTGTTAAGAAAATAATTTTATATCATTTTTTTTTTAAAATAAAAGTATAAGTGGCAAATGGCATTTCCTGGAAAGTTCGATCTAACAGTAGTCTACAACAACTGATCATGTGTGTCTTCATGGACGAAAATTCTCCTTTTGAAGCGTGTGGAAGTGTGCATGTGTAGAGAATCCAACAAATGAGAAATTAATTCAGCATTTCCTTGCTCTTGCATCGTTTAATACCCGCATAGTCACGGTCATGGTCAAAAAAGCTAACGGAAAACTCTAAGAAAATACCTGCCCGGCTCCCCGCGACTCACTTTCTGGATGCGCCGACCTGTTTCTAGACGTCTGACTCATTTTCGGACGCCTTGACTCACTCAGTCGTGCATGACAATTACGGATCGAAATTTTATATATATAATACTAAAACTAAAGTCTTGCCGAACCTTTCTTTACTTGAAAGAGAACACATAATTGAAAGGTGAAAGTGATTCTCTACATTAAAAATATTGATTAGAGTGAAGATGCACTGCAAACAAGAATGCAAGCTTTGCACGTTAAAGAGCTTCTTCTTTTGACTATTAATAGATTTAATTAACATGAACTTCTGGCATAATATGCATATAGTTAATTAATTATACAATGAGTTCGATACTAGTCTCTTTAGACTTGACATAGGATAGGATGGCAATTATCTTACATGCTGATGCAAAAAGAGAATAGGGAGAAGGTAGAAAAAAAAACCAACGAAAATAAAAAGAAATCCGTCTTTATATAAGTTTTACCCAAAAAAAAAAAATAGAGAATAATTTCTCGAATAGCTAAATAAGACACTTACCATAAAAATAAAAATTATTAAAAATAGAAAAAAAAAACATTTGGATCTTTTGAAAAGGTTCTAAATGGTGTTTTTTGAGCTTGGAATTTGATGGTTACAAGTTCTCCGATAACAAATATAGATTTTTAAATTCTACACGCATGAGCACAGACAAAACCTGATTTTGAATCCAGAGTCAAAAGTTATGATCTATTAAAGATTGAGAACTTTTATATTGGCCCTGCATTAGTCGTCTTGGGTTGAAAAGAGCTCGTCCTCAAGTTCATAGTGATATCACCAGTATCCACAGAATAAGAAGTAAAAGTGCTTGACAATGAATACATCAGAAGTCTTGAAATATCTAAGAAAGTGCAACTTATAGGCATTGCAGTTGATTTTCTATAGTATCTCACACGGTCCATTTTTTTGATCTTTCAACTTTTAATACTCGTCAAAATGGAAACGATCATGAGTTAATACAGTTCAAACAAAATCTCTGACCTCAAAAAGTACTTGACGATGATGACTATCAACCTAAGTCTTGTACTTCGTATTACTCTTAAGAATTACTAGTTTCACTTACTCAAGAATGTCCCAAAGATGCTCTTCCATCTTATCTATTTTAGGACTAAATCATCATATACGTGAAACAAGGGGCAAGTCTAGGACCTCGAATGGATTCCTCCCATAGACAACCTCAAAAGGACTCAAATATGCGGTCTTGTTTCTTGATTTATTGTAGATAAACGTTGTTTGAGGTAGCACCAAGTCCCATTACTTTGGCTTAGTGCTATTAGACATCTCAGAAGATTGCCCAAACTCCGATTCACTACCTAAGTTTAACCATCTGTTTGGGAGTGGTAGACCTACTAAAGCTCTTCCAGAAATGGCTAATAAACTTAGTATTATGGTTTGAAGTCATGGATCGAAAAATGTCATGTAAATGCACAATCTGCTTGAAGGAAAGATGGGCAATCCGAACATCATATATAGTCTTTATGCAAGGTACAAAATGTACCATTTTTGAAAATCTATCAACTACAACAAAAATAGAATCTGAGGATCATTGGGTACTGGGTAATCCCAATACAAAATACGTGCTAACGTCGAACCAAAGATCTTCAGGAACAGGTAAGGGAGTGTACAAGTTTACATTTGTGAGAACCTCCTTAGACCGCTGACATAGAAAATATCGATCTATAAAGTGAGTCATATCACTGGTCAATTTGGGTCAATAAAAATTAGCAAAAATAAGGGGCAACGTTTTATCACATTCAAAGTGTTCCTCATTATAAAATTCACTCATAATTTGATACCTCAGTGAACAATCTGGGATATATAACTGCAATACATGAAATGGATAATCATTATGCAAAATAAAATTTTAACAGAGACCATCATGTATCTCTTGGAATATCTTTCCAAATGATGAGTCAGTTGCGTACATATTTGTGAAAAGTTCAAAGCCTACAACTTTGGTACTCATGGTGGTAAGTAATGAAGAGCTATGACTCAGGGCATTTGTGACTCGATTCAGACTCCTTGCTTGGTGTCTCAATGTAAAGGCAAACTTTTGCAAATAAGTCACTTACTTGGCATGTCGCTTGCTCAGCTTGTGTTAACCATTGATGTACTTCAAGGCTTCATGATCAGTAAGCAAGATGAACTTCTTCTGTAATATGTAGTGGCACCAATGCTTCAAGAACTAAACAATGACATAAAACTTTAAGTCGTACGTAAAATAATTCTCATTGGATCTGAACATCTTCTCACTGAAGAAACCAACTGGACACCTAGATCGACTGACTCAGAATAATAGCCCTTATACCTGTAGGATCGAAAAGAATTTAGATATCTCCACAATAGCATGATATTGTCCACTTTGGGCCTAGACCCTCATGGCTTTGCTCTTGGGCTCTCCCCAAAAGGCCTCATGCCAATGGAGATATCTTTCTCTTATAAATCCATGATCTTTTCCATGTTGTTTCAATGTGGGACTATGTTTGCAATCTTGCAACCCCAACAATCCCCCCCTCAAACAAAGGACCACGGGCTTTCCACGTCCGATCCTCAACCCACCAGGTCTTCCTGCCCCTCGGTCTACCCGACCTACTAGGACTTCCTGCCCCTCGGTCCACCCGACCTACTAGGACTTCCTTGCCTAGCCGCAACTAGGACTTCCTGCCTGGTGTCTGGTCCTCTTGATCCTAACATAGGAGCCCCCACTTTCTTTATTTGAGGTCAATATTGTACTCACATGGTTCAATCAGACCATAGCTCTTTTGCACAGTCGGTGGTTAAACCTTCTGGCAGTCCGGGCTCTGATACTAATTGTTAGGGTCGATGGTCCTCGGCTAGAGAGGGGGGGTGTGAATAGCCGCCCCAAATCGCTCGTTTCTTCCTACGATTCGTTAGCGCAGCGGAAAAATAAAATAGAAACGAAAGGAAGAATATCAAACCTTAACACAGCGATGTACGAGGTTCGGAGATGATGCTCCTACTCCTCGGCGTGTCCGTAAGGTGGACGAACCCAATCAATCCGTCGGTGGATGAGTCCCCGGAAAACCGGCTAAATCAAACTCCTTCTGGGTGGAGAAACCTTGCCACAATGTCTTGCAACAGCAAGATAAACAGGAGTACAAGAATACAGCAAGAAACTAAGTACAATACAAGAATGTAATAGCCCTAGCTTGCCTTCTTGTCGGCTGGATGAAGCAGCAACTTCAAGCGACGCCTACAACAGCAGGAACCCAGTCGGAAGCTCACGCGAAGCTTGCGAAGAAGAGCTCAACAAAACTCAAGCACCAGAACAGCAGCTCTATAGCAGAAAAGAAGAGGAAGAAGAAGTAATGCAGCAGCAGCCCTCGACCCCTTTATACCTGCGAAGAAGACAGCGAAGAAACTAGCCAGCCTCTGCTCGATCGGTCCGCAGACCGATCGGAGAGGTATCGTTCGATCGGTCGTGGACCGATCGAGGATCCCTGATCGATCCCATCGTCCTGATCTCTCACGGAGAATCCTGATCGGCCGTGGAGACCGATCAGGATACACCGATCGGTCCTCGACCGGAGCTCTTCTTCACTGATCGTCGCCGATCGGTCGTGGACCGATCAGAACTCCACAAGATGCCATCGGTGGAATCTGATCGGTCACCACCGATCAGAAACATCGAGATCACCGGATCGATGCGGACCGATCCAACTCCTAGGTTTAGAGTGCCCTCTAACCTAGTTCGGAGAACGAGCCACCGAGCCCTCTCCGACTTCATATGCCAAGCTTCACTCACTTGACTTCTCAACACGGATGTCCGATCACCCTTGATCTATCTGGATTTTCCCTTGCCCGCTTCACTCACCGGGACTTTCCACCGGCTTCACTCACCAGATTTCCACACCGCCTAACATCCCGGTTAGGACTTTCTCACCGCCTGGCTTCACTTAGGACTTTCCAACCGCCTAACATCCCGCTTAGGACTTTCCCACCGCCTGGCTTCACTCACGGACTTTCCAACCGCCTAACATCCCAGTTAGGACTTTCCCACCGGCTTCACTCACCAGACTTTCCAACCGCCTAACATCCCGCTTAGGACTTTCCCACTACCGCTTCAATCACGGGACTTTCCAACTGCCTAACATCCCAGTTAGGACTTTCCCTCGTGCCAAGCTCCCTGCTTGGACTTTTCCCGTGCCAAGCTCCCTGCTTGGACTTCTCCAGTGCCAAGTCTCCATACTTGGACTTTTCGCGTGCCAAGCTCCCTGCTTGGACTTTTCCAGTGCCAAGTCTCCATACTTGGACTTTTCGCGAATCAGGTCAACCAAGTCAACCTTGACTTACGGTTGCACCAATAATCTCCCAAACATCTATTCTTGTCCCATATCAAGAATAGAACTCTCTCACGAGTGTCAAACATCAACATGCAACTCAACTAGGTCAACCTTGACCTAAGGTTGCACCAACAATCTTCCCAAGTCAAACATCAAAATACAACTCGAGTCAAGTCACCTCGAGTCGGGTCAACCAGGTCAACCTTGACCTAAGGTTGCACCAACACTTCGGATGTTTGACAAAACCCATAATCAAGTTAGGTTAACCTGATAACCTAACTTAGGTTTTCCAACCATCTTCCAATGTCCAATGTTCTTTCCTTGAACATTCTCTGGACATTCTCCCCTTAGGTTAATCCGATAACCTAACTTGGGTTCTCCAATAATTCTCCCCCTTTTTGACACACATCAAAAAGAATTCCAATGTTCTTCCTCGAACATTCCTTGACATTCTTCCCCTAGCTTAGGTTAACCCGATAACCTAACTTGGGTTCTCCAATAATTCTCCAATGAACACTCTCCCCTTTTTGACACACATCAAAAAGAAAAAGGAGGGTATCAAGGTCAAGAGTTTCTTCCTAATGAAAGTCCCATACCTTTCATTGAAACTCTTAATTTCCCCCTTGATACTAAACTCAACAATCAACTTAGTGATAATCCCATATCACTAATCCTCAAAAGTCTTAAGGAGTAAAAACTCCCCCTAAAAGTCAACTCCCCCTTGACAATTAGTTAAGACTCCCCCTAAAGGTCAACTCCCCCTTGACTATTGCACCAACAATGTCTTGGAGAGTTTCAAACCTTTAGAAATCTGAAAATCAACTCCCAAAAACTGAAATTTCAGACACTTGCTGAAAATCAGAAAAACCAGCACGCCTGATCGGTCACCAGACCGATCAGGATCCCTCTGGATCGGTCCCCAGACCGATCCAGCCTTCCCTGGATCGGTCCGGTGACCGATCCAGCCTCTGAAATCAGAGATTTCTGATTTTTCTCCCCGGAAAAATTCAGAAACTCCTAGAAAATTCCAGAAAATTTCAAAAATTGTGAAATTTTGAGGATACATTCCTCATAACATATACTATCAAGGAAAAATAGTTTTCTATGAAAATAGATTCCATTTTTCAATCTTGATACAAAGTTCAAAAGACTTTGAAATAGTTCAAAGTTAAGTAAACCTTGTATCACTATGTTCAATGATGAATACTATCACTAGGAAAGCTTCATCAAGGTTTTTCAAATCAATTTTAAAATGCTTTTAAAACTATTTGAATTTAGGACCATAATCTTAGGGCTAGATGTACATGACTTGTACACAAGCTTTCCCTATGATCCTTAATTTCTTGAATTAGGGTCATCTAGGTACAAGGACTATGCACCTTGATCCTAACTCATGATCCTAATATCTCACACACATCTAAGGTGTATCAAACCACATTCAAGTCAATTTGATGTGAGATATGGATTAAGGTCAACTTAGGCTAAGTTCTCATGCATTTTTTAAACACCAATTTGATCTCAATATCAAATTATATGTTTGTCCTTAAATCAATTTCATTGATTATAATTCAAGAGATGATGACATGGCATATAATGATATCATAAGTAAAAACATGTGTCAATGTCATGATGTCATGGCATAAAGTTTGAAAACTTAAATAAAGCATGACATATAAACTAGCCTAAGCATTATCATGACATTTCAAATTATAATAAAACTAAACATGATGTTATGACATGGCATATGTCAACCAATCATGGCAAGTTAGCACAAATAAAATACCTAAATTCCCTATCTAAGTATCCTTAGCCTTAGCTAACTTAAAATCTAACCCTAGATTGCCCATATATCCCTAAGAGAAAACCAAAATCCCAATTATGGTATTTCTCTAGGTTTTCTTAAATTGTACCAAATAAGATTAAAATCGATATTTCTCAAATATGGCACAATTTACTCTTCAAGGAGTAAATAATAATTCTTTTTCATTTTCAAAGGTTATCAAAACCTTGAAAATGCTCCTTGAGTGTCAATTTCCTCAAAGTTGGGTTAACTACCCTTCTAATTGGAGTTGACACTCTCTAACCCATCTATGGGATAGAGAAGATGCTCCTAGGAACCCAATATCTATGTGAGCTCATTGGGTTCACTAAATATTCACTAGGGATGACTTCCCTAGCAACCCTCCTAATGACCCTCCTAGGCTTTGAAGCCTTGGTCATTTGGGACTCATCAAGATCAACTCTAGGGGTGACTCCCCTTGTGACCTTGGTGGTGGTCTTCCTAGCCCTAGGTTTTGTTCCATAATCGAATGGAACATTGTGGTAAGTGGGCTTGACCACTTGGGACTTAGATTTGTGACCCAAACGTTTCTTGTCCTGGGACTTTTGACCCTTAGGCCCTAGAGTTGACTTCTCTAAATTTTTAAGGGCCTTTTCTAAATTATCAAGTCTTGACCTCAAGACTTGATTTTCCCTCTCTAATACCTCAAGTGTTAATTTGTCATTTCTCTTGAGATATTCCTAGGCATGTGTCTAGTCTTCTTGGGATTTCTACCTAGGTTTTCCTTAGCCTTAGATGAGTTAATCCTAGAGTTGGCCTTCCTAGTATTATCCTTATCTAAGTTAACATGTTTAGCACCTAAACACATGTATTGATTTCTAAGGTTAACATGCTTATCATTCTTGACAATTGCAATACGACTACTAGCATGTATCTTATTAGAAGTGCAAGAATGAACCTTAGAGGATACCTTAGGGTTTGCCTTCGCTCCCCCTTTACACGTGCTTGGTCTTTTGTCCTTGTGAGATTGCCTCCCCCTTGGACATTGACTCCTATAGTGTCCTCGTTGCTTGCATTGGAAGCACACCACGTGCTCCTTGCCCTTGCGTTTTGGGACTCCGACTTCCTTGATCTTTGGCGCCGGTGGAGTCTTCTTAGTCTTCTTTGGACATTTACTCTTGTAATGTCCAAATTCCCTACACTCAAAACACATTATATGCAATTTACTTGAACTTAAAGTGTTTGAGTTACCTAGGGTCGAGGATGGATGGATGCTCTCTTCTTCATCCCTCCCGGAGGTAGAAGCTTCTTCTTCGTGCTCCGTTCTTGAAGAAGAACTCACCTCCTCTTCTTCTTTAGATGTTGAGTAGCCCTCAACTTCTAATTCCTCACCTCCACGATGTGAGCTACTTGGCTCACTTGACTCCTCTTCATGGCTTGAAGTGGAGTTCCCCTCATGGAACTTAGCCAAGTTGTTCCACAACTCCTTGGCATTGTTGTATCCACCTATCCTACACAAAACATCATTAGGTAAAGAAAATTCAAAAATCTTCAATACCTCATCGTTGACTAGGGATTGGTGGACTTGTTCCTTGGTCCACTCCTTCTTCTCTAGGGTTTCTCCTTTCTTGTCCGTCGGAGGCTTGAAACCTAATTGGACACAACTCCAATTCTCAAGATTAGTCATAAGAAAATATTTCATTCTTACCTTCCAAAACGCGAAGTCGTCGCGATCGTAGAAGGGTGGAATGGTGATGTCGTCTCCGAGTTGATCCATCTCTAGCTTGTGCTCCCTCGGGTGTTAATCCGGCGAAGAGCGACCTCGCTCTGATACCAATTGTAGGATCGAAAAGAATTTAGATATCTCCACAATAGCATGATATTGTCCACTTTGGGCCTAGACCCTCATGACTTTGCTCTTGGGCTCTCCCCAAAAGGCCTCATGCCAATGGAGATATCTTTCTCTTATAAATCCATGATCTTTTCCATGTGGTTTCAATGTGGGACTATGTTTGCAATCTTGCAACCCCAACAATACCAATGTCAAATGCATCATAGTTAAATACTTTCTCAAAATTAGGAAGTGCTAGAATTGATGCCTCAGTCATCTTCTGTTTGACTAGTTGAAAACTAGTCTTTTCTTCTTTAGATCACTTGAAATCTCATTCCTTGAGAGACTTGGTTATGGGAGTAATTAGAGTGCTGAAATTTTTGGTGAACCAGTGGTAGAAAAAAAGCTAAGCCATAGAAACTTCGGACTTCATTTAAGGTCCTCGGCTGAGGTCACTCCAAGCTTGCATCTATCTTTTCTTGATCTACGTACACACCATCAGTAAATACAATATAGTCAAGGAAAGTTATCGATATAGTAAGGAAAGAACATTTCTTCTTGTTGGCAAATAAGCACTCCATTTTTTGTTTTTTCAAAAATAGTACGAAGGTGATCAAAGTTTGATGCCCATGTCAGATTGTAGATGAGAATGTCAACAAAGTAAACTACCACAAACTCTCTCATAAAAGGCCGTAGGATTTGATACATAAATCTCATGAATGTGTTGGGCGCATTGGACAATCCAAAAAGCATGACCATCCAATTATATAGCTCACGTTGCAACTTGAATATTGTCTTCCATTCATCTCCTGGCCTTATTCTGATTTGGTGGTATCTTCTTTTAAGGTTAGTTTTTGAGAAGACCTAGAATCACAAAGTTGATCCAACATGTCTTTCAAGTGAGGAATTAGAAACATGCATTTATTGTAATCTTGTTGACGACGCTGTCAACACACATATGTCACGAGTCATTTTTCTTCATTACTAGTAGGGCAGGAACTGTACAGAGACTCATGCTCTCACGGATGTGACCCATTTCCAAAAACCCCACCACCTGATGTTGCAATTCTGTGGGGTTCCTTAGGTTGATCGATTAGGCAACTTGACCTTGGAACATGATCAATATGATATTGGATATCTCTTATAGGTGGCAACCCAATAGGAAAATCTTCTGGCATAAATTCGGCAAAGTTCGCTAGCAGCTCCTGCACTTTGGCTGGTAAGACGACATCTATGGTTATGACATCGTTCTGGCAAGACAACAAAGCATAGAAAATGTTGACATGCTCTATTTCATCTAAAAACCTGGATAAAGAAAGCAAATTAATAGTGTTGGCTACTAGAACTGGAGTGGTTTCTTCTCATCGCAACACCAATACAATCTTTTTTTCCTTTAATGTGAAGGGTATAAGTATTCATCCATCTATCATGGATAATGATTTGGTCATACTGCCAAGGACGCCCCAATAGTACATGACATGTATCCATAGTCATCACATCACACCAAATACTACCAAAATATTTACTATCAATTAAACAAGTTACGAGACATCGTCTGTCTACTGTTGCTTCACTGTCTTTATTCAACCACCATAATTTATATGGCTTAGGATGACACTCCGTCTTCAATTGCAATTTCATCACAGCACCAATACAATCTTCTTTCATTTGATGTGAACGGTATAAATATTTATCCATCCATCATGGATAACACTTTTGTCAACTGCTAAGGCTACTTCAACAATACATGGCATGCATCCATGGTTATCACATAACATCAAACACTATCAAAATGTTTGCTATCAATTAAAAATGGTACAAGACATTATCTGTCTACTTTTGCCTTACTATCTTTATTCAACCACAACAACTTATACGACTCAGAATGCAGTTTCATCTTCAATTGCAATTTTTGGACAACATCTTTGAATACTACGCTCTCACAACTGCCGCTGTCGATAATTATCTTATAGACTTTATCCATGATGGTGTAGGAAGTATGAAAATATTGATTCTCAACCACTCATTCTCTGAATCATCCTTGGGAGTCAGTAAACTCTTATGAATAACAAAAGTCTTATGACCATCACCGTAAAGCATGTCATTAGCTTCATACACCAGTTCTATATTTGTTGTTGTCTCTTTTTTCACATCTCCCTCGATCAATAAATTTTTTACCTTTCTAATCCGTGGAGCAGATTTTCTACATTGGTTTACCCTATGTCCTTGTTCATCACAATGATAACACCTGAAAGGGGCCTTAGAATTAACCTATGATGGTTGTTATATGAAGCACTAGAATCCTAATGGCAAACTGGTCGGTTGTTTTGGTCGCCTCCACTTATTGATTTTCGATTTTGCTGCTTTTCAACCACCATTGCACACTAGAAAGCCTCTGAAACTGTCTCCAATGAATGATGGCTGAGGACATCTTGCAAGGCTTGACGCAACCCCCCAAGTATCATGCCACCATCTGCCCCTCTGGCTTGGATAAGTTATTTTGGCAACCAACTAGTAGAACTCATCTGTATACTCCTCGATCGATCTCGCTGTCTCAATGAGTGGTCATTAGAATAGAGTTTGGGTATAGCCGAAAGGGAGAAAGTGTTCCCTCATCTTTTTTTTTTCATCCTCTCCTAGTCAGTTATTTGGGGTTTGCCTTGTCTTTCTCATGAGCGCCGCAATTGCTACCACCACGTTGCTGCTTGCCCCTTGAGTTTGATGGCAATCAACTTTACCTTCATCCGATTTAGAACTTATTTATAGTTGAAGATCCACTCTACTTCGTTGAACCAATCAACGAAATTCGCTGCTTATAATGTACCAAAAAATTTAGTAGATCAACCTAAAATTTGTGGTCTCCATAAGGCTCCTCTAGACCATGGCATTCCTAATGTATAGCTCGCTTGTGATATGTGATCTTGAAAGTAGACTCAGATCCATAATCTAAGATCTTACAATCTTCGTGATCTTGCGTCGCTAGATGCTGAGTTAAATTTATAACTTGCCTCTATAAATCCTTAATCATCATTATGTTTTGAATGCTATAACCACAATGCTCTGCTTCCTCAATCGGAACCTGCCTATTGTTGCGACTGCAACCACGACCACGACGATCTTCCATTGGTTCCGATCCGCTTTGATATCAATTGACATCGGACAGGATAACGATTGTCATGTGGGTTGATGAAAAGGAGGAATTGAGAAGAAGACAAAAGATAAACTAACGAAAATAAAGAGAAATCTGTTGTTCTCTAGGTTTTATCAAAAAAAAAAAAGAAACTTTATTAAGAACAGAGGATAATCCCTCAAATAACTAAATATGATATTTATATAGACAAATTCTAACATCTAAGACAGCTAAATATGACATTTATATTGAGAAATTCTAACCTATAAATATCACAAATTCTAATCAATAAATATTTGACATACAAAAAATACTCGAAATATCATAAAATAAAAATTATTTAAAATAGAAAAAGATGTTTGGATCTTCCAAAAATGTCCTAAATAGTATTTTTTTTACCTGAAACTTGGTAGTTATAAGGTTCCCAGTAATTAATATATATATATATATATCTAAATTTTACAAGTATAATCACAGAAAAAAAAATCTGATTTTGAATCCCAAGTTAAAAATTATGACTCTTTAAAAATTAGATATTTTTTACATTGGTCCTGCATCATACTATTATCTAGTGAGCATGTTAGTTAAATCACATGTATAATTTGACTCTAGAAACAAAATAAATACTTGGGGCAAACCTAATAAGGTACTTAAAATATTTTTAAAAAGAATTAAGTGAAAGTTTTTTATGGGAATTTTATGAGAACACTGAAACACTGACAGGGTATATAGGAGGAAAGCCTTAATTAACCTTAAGCAATTGCACTGCACGACCTTTGGCTTCATTTGTCGTCAACATCAACTACCTCTTGGACAACTTTTGGTCAATGCATTTAGTGAACGATTTGAATACAATGCTATTGTTAAGGATTGTTGGACCGACTAGAAGGGGGTTGAATAGACAATCACTCCAAATCATTCGTTTCCTATGTATTTGTTAGTGCACAATGGAAAACAAACAAACACGAATACAAAAGCTAAAGATAAGAAAGAAAACAAGCAAACCACAATGACATGCCGATTTACGTGGTTCGGAGATAAAACTCCTACTCCACGACTGTCCGTAAGGTGGACTATCCCTATCCATTGGTGAATTAGTCTCCGAAACCTCCATCTAGCTCAAGCCTCATTGTCGGTGAAGAAACCTCACCACAACTCGATCAAGGCGCTCGAATCACACGGGAACTGTTGCGACCTAGATGCCCGCTAAAGTGAGGGGGTGAATAGCTTCCTACAATTGTTAGTCGTAGTTGAAATAAAAATACTAACAAACAAAAGGAAAGCTAACTCTATAAAATAATAAACAAGAAAGCAAACCAATACACGTTCGTTTAACATGATTAGGAGATTAGGGTTTGTACTCTACGGTATGTCCGTAAGGTGGACAAAACCTCAATCCGTCAGTGGATCAATCTCCGGCAAACTCCAGTTAGCTCACGTAGCTCTTTGTGGGTGGAGAAACATCACCACAACTCGTACAAGACTACATTAGATAACTTGAACACTTGGAGACTCTAATTAAGCTTAACCACCACTAACTTCATCATCAAAATTTGCCACCCCAAGCTCCATTATATAGAGCTTAAGGAAATCAACAAGCTTATTTTACCGTTACCAGTCGACTGGTCCTTTCAGCAGTCGATTGGTGTTGGCCAACGGTACACCACAGAATTTGTGCTTCTGCTAATGACTCTTTACTCGCGACTGCTAAGTGTACCAGTCGACTACTACAGTGCACTAGTTGACTGCTATAGTAATCGCTACAATGATTGCTACAGTAATGATTTTCTGCTTTCACAACCATTGAATGCAGAAATATTTTGTGCCTTGGCTCAATCGATTGGTCTAGTTGCCAGTCGACTGGTAAAAGCCTAGCCCTAGAATTTTGACCCCTCGAGTACATTCACTCAGCACTCATTCTTACCTGACCGACCTAGGCCTAGCCTTCTAGCCTCCTCCATCAGCTTCGTGCCCCTCGGATGCCTCCCCATCCTTCACGCATTGCCTTCTGGAGCTTCTTTTGGTCTTGTCCTAGTTGTCGGGTCTTCCTTTGCCAAGAGGCTCCTCACCTCCGGGACTTCAATCATTGCCAAGTCACACTTGGACTTTCGTTGCCAAGACTACATACTTGGACTTACATCGCCAAGACTCCTCTTGGACTTTTTTCCTTTGCCAAGATCATACTTGGATTTTCCTTGTTGTACATATATCCTGCACACTCACAATGTATATCAAATACAATAATAAACCTAACTTAAATTTTTGCCCAAACATCAAAATCTAGGGCATCTAGATTGTGTTGGAACCGAATTCAAAATTCGGTGATCGTATTTCTACACTCCTATGTTGTAGAAAGCACGACAAATAAAATTTAAAATTTTATTTGTAATTTAACAACTAAAGCAAAGAAGTGTTCGTATGATTTTTAAAGCAAACATAAGCATGATCTTTATCTAACCATGCATTACAATCTAACTGTATAATTAAGATCCTAAAAGCATAATAAAAATACATTATCATGTGATTAATTCATATAATGCTAATTTAATCATTTTATTTATACATACTAAACTATCTAAAATAAACATATTAGATAATTTAAGCATAATATAAATAAAACTATTAACATGCATTAATATACATATGAATCATAGTACAAGCATAAACATACCTTCCAAACAGCCTGTATTTGGGATGACTCCAACTATTTCAGTTATAGCAAAATAACTCCTCGTTATTGTCATGAGCTTGTACTTCCTTCGTCTTATCCAGTCCACGATCGGAGTCCTCTTTCTAACACTTGATCACACTAGAGATCAAGTGTCATTTTTTGTCGAGACGGTCGAAAAGTCTTCCTCGAAAATGAGGAAGGGGCTGCCTAATTATCCCTTCACAAGGGGTTGTCTGATAATCCTCAACAAGGGACTATGCCTTCCAAAATTATGCAAGGTGGGCGGCTACGATACTTCTCAAAGAGGGAGAAGTAACAATAAAGAGATGAGACTTTTTCGATGAAAGAGAGGGAGAAGATCTCTATCTTCTTTCTTATAGGAGTGGTTGCCGAAATTATCAAGGAGGAGAAAATGTGGCTGCCCAAACTCCATGTAGAGGAAGAATGCTTGCTGCCCGAATTTTGCAAGCACTCAACAAATTTATTTCTGCCGTATCTCTTTTCTTCAACAAGAGACGAATTAATTCAAAAGCTTCACTCACCACCCTCCACTATAGAAAAACCGAAGCAAAAACTCATCACCAAGAAGAGAATTTCACTACCTTATTTTCATAGTGCAAGATAAATAAAAACGTGGAGTGAGTGGAGAAATAGAAAACGTAGCATGAGTGGAGAGAGTGAGTGGGAAAGTGGATAAGTGGAGGGAAAAAGAAAAATAAAAAAAATAAATATATATATATATTTTTTATGCAATATAATTATAATTGCATTTTCTCTTGTACTTGAAATTTCAAAGTTCATTATCTCTTTCAACTTTACCTATTAGATTTTTAGAATTTTTCTAGAACTCAATAATACAAATCTATTATAATCATATCAACGATCTAATATCATTGACACAGTAAATACATTTGCTCGCTATTACAACAATATAAATTTAATTTATAGACTTTGTGTGGAACTCTTCTACTCTCCTTATTTCTATTGATTGGAAATCAATCTAACATTTGATCATATCAAACTTTATTTGTCAATTCACTATTTGATCATATCAAACTTTATTCATCAAATTCAACTACTTGAATTTAACTTTCTCAATGGGAAATAAGGAAACCAATACTTATGTGACCCTCAATGGTTCAGGGATACAACTAGCTGTGAGTTCACAACTCTTTGTAATTGAGAATTATACTTATCCTTTATTCGGGCATACCCTTAATAGTCTCATCCTATGATTAACTCCTTAATTATAGGACGCCGGAACTAATTTTGATTAACACCCAACGAATCATGGTAAAAGCGACTAGCAGCACCGTCCCATGATTCCCTAGGTATCACTGAATAGTGCATGTAAGAACCAGTCAATCATGGTTAATGTACAATCTGGTCCCTTCATCTCATATATCCTGATTGAATCTACAACCATTGGTACATCGAGGGTTGTATATTGATTCAACAATCATGTGATATATCTTATAGTGATATCGCATGTGTAACTAGGAAATTCCTTTCCTGAAGTACATCACAGCTCTGATCAGATACTTCATTCACTATAAAACAATATATTCAATAGGATATCCACACCTATGAGTGTGTGGTGAATCCCTGACTACAATACACCGACTCCTATATGTTTCGTTACTACACCCAATCTCACCACCTGATGACTCTAATAGAGTCGGTAAATGAGTCAAAGTGCAGCCCCAGCATATAGAGTCTCAGTGTTGCCCCGAGTTATAAGAACTACTAGTGTACAACCACAACCAAAGACTTATCCACTCGATAAATGATAACCACTTGGAAAGTCTGTGTGAGGGATGTTTGATAAACTCATCATATGATTACCCATCTGTATGTTTGAACATCTTTATGTCCTTACCAATTAAACATGGTACACTACATCACAGATGCTAGTCTCTAGCTCAAGCAGTCTTTTATCCTTATTTATTAAGCGACCCAATTGACTAGGAACAAATTTAGAATATACAGTGAATATTGATGTATTTCATGATGACCATCATATGTACCGCCACATCTCACTATAGTATATTCAAGGACTTTATCTATGCATATAGCATGGATATAAAGATAAAGTAATGCCAAACTGAATTGAATTATATTAAAATAAATATTGTTTATTTACAACAGTCAATAAAGTCTTAGCCAACAGTTGGCTTTGCAGGGCACCTACTCTAACAGATTGTTCCAACAGGAATTTGAAGATTTTAATTAGCCTTTTAACCAAATCTAATTTTGTCACCCAAGCCAGCCACCCCAAGCTCCATTATATAGAGCTTGGGAAAAACACATAGGCTGATTTTCCCATTACTAGTCGACTAGTATTACCGTTGGACACACCCAACGATACTCCGCAGAATCCATGATTTTGCCAACGATTCTTTATCAGTCGACTAGTCTTTATATTAGTCGACTGATGTCTAAGTCGTTGGGTATAGACACTTTGTGTCTTGCCCAAGTCGACTGGTAAAATTCTAAATCTATGATTTCCCTTCCCGAGTATATTTCTCTCACATTTGGGCCCTCATGATTCACTTGACTCTTCCTCGTAGCTCTGACCTCTTGCCTTCAAGCCTCATTCCTTTGGCTCTCATCCTTCGGATGCATTCAAGTCCACGACTTGTCCCAATATTATCCTTTGCATATGCCTTGAAGTGCTCTTCCCTCGGCTTATCCTTGCCGCCTTGTTCACGGTTCCTTGAATGCTCCATCCTTCACCGGACCCGAAGCCAACAAGCTAAATCATATATGTATTTTGTAAACTTGCACAACTCAAATACACATATCAAATATAAGGATGAACCTAACTTAAACTCTTTATCCAAATATCAAAACTCACAGTTACACCAGAACCTCAAAATTACTTTCAACAACTATTATATATACAAACACGAAAATGTTAGTATGTGCGCCTTCCTTCTGCGCCTCACATGTGCATCATGAGAGGGGTTGGGGGGCACGCCTGTTACCACGTCGACCGCTTATGCACACGAGGTGCAGAGGGGGGCCAGACTAACATGTCTATATATGAAATTTATCATCCTGTGCATTTCACTTACATGAATGTGCTACGCGACTACGTAAGTTGGGACATCCGAGAGTGATTCAGATGCTCCAATTCTGACTCATTTAGGGTGATCAAATTATTTCTAACTACCTTGATTCATTGAGTTGCACAGGATAATCATGAAAAAAAGAGAAATACCCCCATCTCAAACTATATATATATATATATATATATATATATATATATATATATATATATATGACACATGAATACATATGTACATGCATGTTTCAAAAGTGAACGTCAACTTAACCGCATGTCCAACCATGTCGAAGTATTATTTTAAAGTATTGCTTTAATGTTAAAGGAGAGCTATGTTTTCTTAAACGCCAAAAAGTACATCGAATCGATCCAAATTATTTTGTAATCAAATATTCTCAAAATAATTTTATTACGGCACTCAACCAATATAACTTAATTACGCGTTTCAACAAATCCATATAGCAATTTTGGTAGTTATAACATTTATGAAAAAATATTAAAAATATATTATTTTTGGAAAATAGAAAGAAAAATAAGAATATTTATAAAATTGATATATGAAATGATATGTAAATTTAAAATTTATTTTAAAAATAGCACACACACATATATATAATTATGTACTAATTTTCACTAAAATTATTTGACAATTGTTTATAAAATTTGAATATAAAGATGTAATTAATTAGGAGACTATTGGGAACTTCTCGGCTCAAAATTATTGTACAATACCAAATTTAAACTAAATTTACTATATTGTTATCTTATACTCAAGTTTTAAATTTGAATACATACTCTAAAAGCTATTATATTGAAGCACATTTAATCTATGTATGTTTTCAAACTAACTTAACTATAAAAAATTCAAAATTGATACATAAATCTAATAATTTTAACTAGTTATTTGATTATTTTAAAAACATAGATTGAACTCCAATGACATCTTAAATTGTATTTATATATTTAATTGACAATTTGAGCAAAAAATAATAATATAATAGTTTTGAATAAGAATTATTATATGACTATTTTAAGTGTTTTGATCATTTAAAAAATACAATTGGTTTCCAATGACTTCTAAAAGTGTAACTATATATTCAGATTTAAAATTTGAAAATTAAATAGTGTTTACATAAAAATGTTTGTATTTTTTTTATGTCACTTTGAAAGTAAGAATAGACTCCAAATACCTCATAGATATTTATAATATTATAAATCATTCTTTTGTTTTAAAAAAAAAAACATACTCCATTGGCTCCTAGAAAAAAAAAGGAAGCTACTTAAGGGGCGTTTGGTACGCGCGTTTTTCATTTTCATTTTCTGGAAAATGCGCGTTTTCTGAAAAACAGTGTTTGGTTTATATTTTTCGCGCGCATTTTCTGAAAAATTGGCTATCGTTTTCTAGAAAAAACAAAGAATGACAAAAAGTCATTTTCTGTTTTCTAGAAAACGCGCATTTTCCAGAAAATGAAAATGAAAACAGTGCAAACCAAACGCACCCTTAGATTTTTGCCCAATCATTTTTTCTCATGTATAAGAGGGGAGCTAACTTAGGAACCACGCAACTTAATTAATTAACTATTTAATGAAATAATTAATGTTAAACAACTCCCTAAACCACATTAGCATCTTTTATTATATATTCAACTAGTGAAATGTAGCTTACAAATTAACTAAGATTATGTCGATAGAGAGAGCTTATAACTAGGATTAAATTAAGCTAGAGCATCTTGGAGTGAGAATGCATTTAGAACAGACTTGAATACATTTTTCCTCCTCATGAATATTTAAAAGAAAGTATTTGTATTTCCAACTCAGACAGTCAAAGTATTATTATAATATGTGTATACTTTTCAATTTAAAATAAAAAATAAACATAAAGTATACAAACTTTTTTCTAGAAAAATATATATTAAATAAATATATATTTTTTTAATATTTTCTTAAACAATTCGACCACGAGAAGACACGTACCGAGACTCACAAGAGCCACTGGGCGAGTCTTGAGGCAGGCGCGCCAAGTAGACATGCGGCGTGGGGCCCAGACACCGGATCCAAGGCCATGGTCGGTGACCTTTTCTTCGTGGGCCCGCCGGTGTCAGGTAGATTTATAGTCTTCTTCGTGGGGTCGCCTTCCGCCTATTAATTATTCCCAACGGCCAAATCGTACTAAGGCAGCTACCGGCTCTGTGGTTGGCGAAGCAGAGGATGATAGAGCAGGGCCCCACCGCAGAGTCGACAGGTTGACCAGTGGAAAGAGTGGGGTGCAGCGGAGAGCCACGTGGTATGATCGCCCACCGACTCAGGCGCACGCGGATTTGAGATCGCCGTCGGCTGCGGGCCCACTAATTTGGTTGCTCGGTCGGTTGGCCGTCCGTCTTTTAACCGCCAAATTTAGTTGATGAGAAGTTGGAATCCAGGAGAGCCGGTAGGCGCATTCAAGGCCATATTTTCAAAAACTATTTCAGATTTTCCTTTTTTTTAAAAATATAAAATAATTAAAAAGTGCCATGCTCTTAAGATGAGAGGGAAAAATAATAAATTTCTAATAGCGAATCGAATGATTTTATAAGATCCCAACTAACTTTAGGTCTCAATAATGGGAGTTTAATGATGAGGTTGTAATTTTTTTTTTAATTCAAATATCCAGTTGATCAATTAATTTTAAAGATGATCTATTTGATCTTATGAAAATTTTTCATATTTACTGTCAGAATAAATCAAAAAATATTTACGGAGGCTTAACTAAAAAAAATTCACACAGTGCTTCATAATTGAAATTCGATCCTTAAATATCTGATTAATCGGATGAAGGATCTAATTGCTATATCATTGCTCCGGGACGGGGTGCAATCTTTAATGATAGGATGTGCGTATTTTGTTTTTATTCTCATCATGATTAGATTTGGCCTAACTATTAAATGGAATATTGGAATATATACATCCTTCTAGATTAAAGTAAACCATTCACTTAAATCTATAATCCTCATAATTATACCAACTGAAAACTTAATCAATCGAAAGAGATAATTAATTAGCTAGATTAAAAGAACTGATCGTAACTATATGCATGTTAGTGTTTTCTCCACGGATTGAGGCATAATGATGTATAAAATTTGGAAGATGAAGTGCTGGTTAGGTAGCGTCGAGGTTAATTGTGGGAAGACTCCGAATAGAGGAAGAGAAACCTAATGCTGCGAGTGAGCTCTTGTGTTAAAGAAGAACAAAATAGGAAGGAAACGTCACTAACCAAACTAGGAAGGGGTCCCGATGCAAGTATTCTGACGTTCAAGTTAAACAGAAAGCTAAAAAAAGGAGTGCAAGACACTGATAATAAACAGTGAACTATGATGGCAAAGCTTGTCTGTGTCTGTATATAGAAACTCTTTGGCTACGTTTGGTTGAGTGTAATGTAATCAAATTTGTAATGTAATGTAATGTAATCTTGATTACATTACTTCGTTTGGTAATATAATATATGTAATCTTTGATTACAAGGGTGATTACATTCTTTTGTTTGGTATCAATTATTTTTTATAAGGAATGTAATTCATATTATTATAAAATGACAAAAATATCCTGTGACTTCTATCGACGGCCGCTGCATCTCTGTCGGAGCTTGCGTCCGATGACCGATGACGGCCGACCGACGACTGACGGCGGTGGCGGCGACGGCTGGCGGCGGGCGGCGACGGCTGGCGGCGGGCGGCGACCGGCGACCGGCGACCGGCGGTCGATGGGCGGTCGGCGACCAACGGGCGGTCGACTAACTAGGGGTATATTCGGCATTCAAATTTTGGTTAAACAGTGACCTCGTAATGTAATCGGATTACATAGTATTTGCTTTGTAATCCAGATTACAAAACTTCACTATCTTTTGTAATCGAGATTATATTACATTACAGGTTTAAAGTTAAAACAAACAAAATAATCAACCTTGTAATGTAATCCTGATTACATTACAAGACATATTACACCCTACCAAACGTAGCCAATGCATTTCTCTCTGCACGAATATCAATGCATTTCTAAAATATCACTCACTATTTTAACATTCTGATAACTTCCCTGAAATAGATCCATCATTCCTGTATTTTGTAAGGTATAAGCTTTCGCCGTACAGATTGCACAGGGTATATTCCCGTGGTTATCTGACAACGATTACACAAAACGCCAAAAAGAATATTAGGTCGTTGCGTTGATGAACCATTAATACGCTTTAATGGTAGACTGACCGAGTCTCTTCTAACATTCGATCGAACCTCGTTCTCGAAAGGGGTCAGGTCGATTAAGGAATGTTGACTATTTTGAGGATTCGGCCTCTCTAAGGACTCGACATCCTTGAGAACTCAACCTCATTGAGGACTCGACCTCCACTCGAACTCGGCATTCACTCGGATAAGGAGTTCGGTTGAGCCGAGAGGACTCGATTCTGAATTAAACTGAGACAACTCAGGATTCCATCGAGTTGGGAGGATTCGGGATCCGATCGAACAAGAGATTCGATCGGTTAGACTTTTCGGCTGAGTATTGATCTCTCCTTGAGTTTGACCGTTACATCAATCAATTTTCTTGACTTCGACCCCAATTTTAAAGATCCTATCTTATTTGTCATATCAATGCAGTTGATATTTACATTAATATTTATTGTAATAGATCTCAAGATCAACTCCTAATAAATAAACATCTCACTGTGTACCTGACGGCTCTCCTATATAAAAACAAACTGTTGTAATAGGATAAATATTCCTATGATTTAGTTACTTCCAGAATATACGAGACCGTCTTCATTTTGTTTTCACTGCAATGCAATGTTGGTGCCTCTCCCATCCGATCCAATCACCGATAATTTGCATGGTTTTGCATGACATAACGTGAGTTCCATCAAGCACGCAGGGCTCATGATCGAGCTAGCTGCTGATTCTCAAAACGATCCTCCTCTTTATATCACAAACGAACTTATGCACAAAAGAGCTAGCTCAGCATATATCTGCATGCACAATGCTGATGCATGCAGTCGATCAGTCGATGCCCTTCCACGTAGTTGCTCTGTGCTTTTCTCCACCATCATCATGCACTTAATTCGTTTCAACAAGACACTGTCCTTTTGGATGCTTCATGCTCAGACATGCCTGGACTTGACGTTAATAAATGCATATACATATATCTTCATTAAACTTTAATTTAGAAGTGGAATTAAGTGTAGAATCCGGGCATGCATGCATGCTACTTAACTGCATCAGGGCAATTAATTTTGGAAGCAAGAGTTCGATTCTTAATTTGCTACTGCAAAGAGATTCATTGGTTCAATTAGAAAGCATGCAGTTAAAAGATCGATCCGTGCAAGTTTTGAATGTAATGTGAATAGAATCTCCAAATGAAATTTCTACGCACTAACCATTCACTTATAGCCGAATAAATCTCTCTTGCTCGTTGTGTTTGACTGTTTTCTGCAAAAAGAGAGTAAAATAATTAAAGATCTTGTGTTAGATTCTTGATCAGAAAAGAAAGCTACGCAACCATTAATTATACTTGCTAATTTCACAATTAATTACTCGACGATCTATTCTAAACCATGCGTAGAATCTTTTACAAGTGGCTTGACAGTAAATTGCATGCCTGCTTTTGGAATCTTGGCATTTTCGCAGGAACTCGAACACCACAAGTAAGATAAAAATGTTCAGATTCCTCGCTGCCAGTCTGCAGTCAAAATCAATTGTCACGTTGTAGGTTCTTTCCTCTTTAATTATGCTTCTCTCTAGATCTTCTCATATATTTAAATTTTTTTTTTTTCAAGAATTAGCAGGTAAGACTAATATTATTCAACGATGGAAGAATTAGTTAGGTATAGCATGAAGAAGACAAGTTGGGATGGTGGTTGAAATGAAGAACTCACAGAGCATTTGGCTTTAGTTTTTTTTTTACTCTTTCTTTCTTTCTTTGCATCCATCAGGACTGATCAAAGCCATGCAGTAGAATAAATTCCTGTGTTGAATGTTGACTGCTGCTCATATTGTGAGCATGGGTTTGGCAGGAGCATCTAATGTGCTTCGGTTCCGGATGCATGCATGAATGAAACAGAAGCAGCATGAGCAACTCTAACTTTTTGCCAAATTATATATAAAATTGTTCTTGCACTTTGATTTATTTATTTTTATTTTTATGTAAAGTGAAAAAGGGTGAAAGCTAGGAATTTGACATGGGGAGCATATGCAAAATGTTTGAAGAGAAGCCCACCGGATCAGTCAAGTTGTATATGGATCCATAGGGATGTAAGATTATTTCCATGACTCGAATTTATAATCACAAAGTTACAGGACAACAATTTTACTATGGCACTAAAACTCCCATTTCATCTCTATATTAACAAACAAATCTCGCTTTAGAGAATTCGTGCCCATAAAAGCAGGATCACTGGAAAATTGATGGTATCTTACATCATCTGCAACGCAATGTAATTAGTAGAAACAAGTATAAGCCATTTGATAAACAGGACCACATTTTTTAAGGGGCAGTTTCATTTACCATCTCTACGTGATGGAATTATGTCCTATTTGATCAACACTGAATTATGGTCGGTGATCTTTCTTTTTCTTGACACAACAGACTGATTCTTTTGATATTAGAAGGAGGGCAATCGAACAAACTCTAGTCATGGAGAATAACCTTTCAATATGCCACACTTCATTTCTGTTTACTATCCCAAGCCAATACTGAAGCCTGTAAAATACAACAAAAGGCCAAGAAAACTTCAAAGCAATCACATTTGTGAAAATATTTTAAGGTCCGTCCCTATTTGAAGACGAACCTACCGATCATGAAGTGAGAAGGTTGACCCTGCCAAAAATGAATGATAATCATATTAAGAAGATTATTACTCCTGCAGATCAGACATATACAACAGCCTAACAAACTAATGACCTGATTCCAATAGAAAAGAAGTGAAGCACGAGGATTTTCAGATAATTCATGGGATTTTCAGCTCCCATAATTGGTATACCTGAATAAGCAACTAGAAAATGAGTAGCATAATAGGTAGCAAGAAGTATTAATATTGCCTTCATTAACTCTATTGAATTTTGAGTCATCAATAAGCTTAAGAGTTACTTAAAGATAACTAACCACACAAAACCATGCTTGTCAGCTCCTTTTAGAAGGACCATCCTAGAAGAACTTCAGAGGACATAATTTTTGTGATATGAGAACATGAGTTACCCAGTTATAAATCTAAAATCCACAAAATATAAACAATCAAAGGTACACAGTTTTCCTTCCCGACTACAAGTAGACAAGGTCATAATCGATCGTCTCGTCATGTGTTCGTTTCTATAAGACAAATACTTACCGTGGAATTAAACAATAACAAACAGAAAGACAATGAGGTTTACTTGGTTCCTAAGCCCTAGGCCAAGGCGAGGCCGGAACTTTTCCGGAGATGGATAAACCTCTTACAATGTTTGTATCACAATCACAAACAGAAAAGTAAAGCATATATTAAATAGATACAAACAGATTTTGCCAATTTGGTCTGGAAGTCCTAAGTGTCACGCACTCCTCCTGGCGTTTCTCCGGTCGCAGAGCATTGATAGTTTTCCCGAGCTGAGACAAAGATTAGAATGTAGAGAAATTAATGTCTTGAGCTCTGATTCTTGAAGTTCTTTTATAGGCCTTTATTGGTAGACCAATAAGCCTCATTCAGTCGACAAACCTAATCTCCACAATCAAGTTCATCACAATCTGGACCAAACCATGTGATCTCATCGTTGTCATCGGTCAACTGGAAAATTTTCCGATCAACTGAACCAAGCCACATCACCAACCCAAGTTCAGTCCCAAATCGGTCAACCGGACCCAATTGGTCTACCAAAATGGTGGATCGATCAACCGAATTGGTTTGGGTCCGGTTCAACCTGATTGCATTTGTTTGTTCGCTGTTTTGCTTCTAGCTCCAGGTTTTTGCAAAATAGTTATACAAAACACAAACATGTAAATTTACCCGACCTACTAGGCTTACCTAAGTCTTATCCTATAAGCCTACCTGACGTACTAAGCTTATCTCTTACTTGGAATTCATTTCCCTCTGATTTCTCACCACCTAAGGTTCACTCCCTTAGGGTTTTGTCTTTGCCAAGCATTTAGTCATCTTGACCTACTTGGATTTATTACTTGCTAGACATTCGATCATCCTTACCTACCTGGACTTTTCCTTACCAAGCATCCGGTCACCTTGATCTGCTTGGACTTGTCACTTGTCAGAAATTCTGTCATCCTTGACCTGGACTTTCCCTTACTAGTCACTAGACTTCTCACTTAAGTCACTTCTGAACATCTGGTCTTGTTTAGATTATTCTTCGGTCAAACTTGACTAGACACACGTAGATTGTTAAACATTGAAATCCTAGAGGTTGATTGCACCAACAAAACTAGCAGTGACTGATTTATGAAACCATTTATGGAACTAGTTCACAGTGCCACAGTAGTATATCAGTGAGACAATGAAAGACAATACATTGCTGGTTCATCATGTCAAATAAATTTAACATCTATGACAACTCCGAAAAAAGTAAGCAGACTTTCAATATTTATGGACAGAAATGACCAACCAAAGGAATCTTACAACAACTGTACTTCACAGTTCAAAAAATGCACACCTGTTCTATGGGATCAGCTAGCAATTGGTCCTCGAGAAGCTCAGGAGATGTATAGTTCTCTCTAAGTATGCGATGTCAATAGATGATGGTTTCCCAATTCTTAGACATTGAGGTGCCAAGGTATTGGGGAAGATTGAGTTTGTACTTCTCATTAATGGATGGGGGAACAAATCTACCACCAAGAAAGTGATGAGGGCCATCGAACTTTTTGGCACATAGCTTATGTGCAGTTGATGAAACCTAGGTAAAAACAGTTAATTCAGATGCAAATTAAAATCTTTGATATCAGACCCATTCATATGCATTTCACCATCACATACTATTATGCATAAAATAACTGAAATTCTAAGCGAGTAACCAGCATGTCTGGTTCACGGCCTTCGCTGGTGATGTCACCTTCCTCGACATGCCAACCGGAAGGAATATCAATTGAAACAACTGGAAGTGATCTCTCAGTTGCACAGTTTGCACACCTTAATGAAAAATGAACCTTTGTTGGTGTTAGTTGGCATCTATATATATGGTAGTGCCTTTGTCACACTCAAATCGCATTTCTGTGACCAATATCTTCTTGACTGAATTTTTATGCAATTATCTACTGCATGAAACTAATAGATACATGAGTTTGTTATGGTAAACTACTCTGTTTCAGATGCTAACAGTAGCTCATTGTCTACATAGGTCATCCAAGGCCACCTTTTGATGATCTCATTCAGAGGCTTTGTGCTTTGGCCATGCCAAATTGCCGCATGATGTTGAAGTATCATAGGTACATTTGTTTGTTACACATCAGTGACTTGTCCCTAGTGGAATGGAAAACATGCCAAGCTCTAATGCCAATATGGAAATAAAAGTGAAAAATGCCTCCCACATCATGATTTTGACTTTTCTCCACCTATCTTCAAATATAAACTAGTGTGGGTGTCCAAAGAGAATGAGAATCCAAACATTGCATCAACAATGAAAGCAAAACAGAGTTAAATTCTGGTGTAAGTCATCGACTGACAAAAAAAGGAATATATAATGATTCTTGCTAGCCCATGGCATAAAGTAGTAAGTGAATCTAATCAGTTGAGAACTGCATGTAAAACAGTACAGAACTACACCCGAGTTACAAGGCCATCATACAGTGCCTTTCGTGTACGTTTAGGGTAACATATAAAGGGCTGATATCCAAAATGATGCCAGTGACAAGCAGTTACTAGGCCATCACCACCATTATTTCCTGGACCACATATAACAAGAATGCGACTATATTCACTTGATTTATGTACCTACAACAGCATTTAGCTTCATAAGCATTTTGTTTCGCCCTTATTCTATAATAACCAGGAATTATAAACAATAAGGTACAGAATGATGGACCATGATATAATTCATTCACACGTGATCAAAATTAATAAACACCCTTTAAGAAGATTAAGATTTGGAGACAAAGAATTCAATAAGTTAAAAATATTTTTAGAAACTATTTAATAAGCACCCTTTAAGAAGATAAAGATTTGGAGACTAAGAGTTACAATAAGTTAAGAATTATAAAATATATTTATAACATTTGATGACAGATCAAGTCAGGTTATAAAAAAAAAATCATAGAAAATGAAGCTCATAACATTTAAGGGGTGAATGATATTCCTATTGAAGCTTAGACAAGGTAAATTATTTGATACGGTGCATAATGGTAGGGTCTGGTCGAGGGAACGTAGCAGTCAGAAGTCTAGGGGATGTGACAGTCAGAAGTTAGGGGTACGTGACAGTCAGAAGTCAAGAGGACGTGATAGTCAGAAGTCTAGGGGATGTGGCAGTCAGAAGTCAAGGGGACGTGACACTCAGAAGTCAGGAGTACGTGGAAGTCAGAAATCAAGAGAACGTGGAAGTCAGAAGTCAAGAGAACGTGGCAGTCAAAAGTCAAGGGGGCATGACAGTCAGAAGTCCAGGGGACGTGTCAATCAGAAGTCGAAGGGGCGTATCACTCAGCAGAATGGCAATAACCGTTAAAAGTCGATAACTAGTTAATTCTCTGTCGGGATGTACAAATCGGGAATTCAGACCGATTGCTCGGTCGGGATGTCCAGATCGGGGATTCAGACCGATTGCTTGGTCGAGATGTTCAGATCGAGAATGCAGACTGGTAGCATAAGGAAGTGAAGGAAGATCAGGAGCTATCCCTACCGGTCGGGTTTTCTCAAGCAGACCTACATATAAGAACTTGATACACCCGACCAAGATATAGCGGACTACTCAGATATATCCAGGTCAGGCTCGATGACTGATGGTTGTCAAGAGTTCTTTTGTCCATGCCCAATCAGCAAAAACGACAATTGAGTTAGAGAATCATAACCACACGTCAGAGAATAACTACAGCGTGTCAGGGTATATTCTAACGGTCTGTGACTCGTTGCTAACAGAACTTTCCTCCGACCTATAAGAGGATGCCACGTGTTACTCACCGCCAGACAAGGTCTGACATCCGATATTCCCTGACACTTGTCAGAGGCCAAAGGTATGCACTGTCATATAAAAAGGGAGGTCCTCTCCCTTATGCAGGGACGCTCACTAACTTTTTTGCATATGTCTTCCACTTTCTGTGTTTTACTGTGTTTCTGGGGAAAAAGTACCTGACTTGAGCGTCGGAGGGCCTGCTCCGGGGACTTTTTCCTTAGTTCTTGGTCTCTAACGTACAGGGTGCTTGTCTGAGTGTGCGCAGGACTCCCATGCCCCCTCTTCGCCATTATCCCTTGTCAGCCATCCTCAGTAGTACTTTCGAAGAAGTTCGGTCACCCCTTGTCAACATCACTGAGAGCTCGCCCGACCTCCGTCTGACTCAGATTTCGGACGGGATCAATTTGGCGTCGTCTGTGGGAACACACTTACCTATTCCGGAACGTGAAGATGGAGGAGACTGGCAGAATCAACGTCAATATGACAGCAGGAGAATATGAGCTCTTCAAGGAAGCCAAGAAGCGGGCGGCTTCAGCAAAACAAACTACTGTTTCCCGACCGCACAAACTGCCCGAAGTTTCCAAAGAGCCAATGAATATTTCTGATCGAGGATCTAAAAGAAAGCAACCTGAGGAATTTCCTCCCGCCTTCTACAGGGAACCTGGTCTGGGTTTCTATCAGCGGGATCCTGGGTGCTACAATCCCAAGAAAGAACAACCGCAGGCTTCTATAGCGAAGAGTTCCCCGCCCAGGGACTCTAAGAAAGGAAAAGCTATCATCCTTAGAGAAGAGCCCCGAGTAGAACCGAAAGAGCAAGTGTCCTTCTCCATAAGGGTATTAGAAGAGAAGCTGCCTAAAGGGTATAAGCCCCCTGCTATTGGGGAATATGATGGTAGCAAAGACCCTGAAGATCATCTCCGTAAATTTAGGAATGCGGCGTTATTACATCAATATAGTGATGCTGTCAAGTGCCGGGTATTCCTGAATACTTTGTCGGGCTCAGCACAAAAATAGTTTGATGGACTGCCACACGGGTCCATCATTTGTTTCCAAGACTTCAAAACCGCTTTCCTGCGTCATTTCGCTAGTAGCAGGAAATATCAAAAAACGGACCATTATCTCTTTGCCCTCAAGCAGGGGTCTGCTGAACCTTTGAGGAGTTATATTAAACGCTTTAATCAAGTGGCTCAGGATACCCCATCTGCCACTTCGGAGATATTAATGAGCGTCTTCTCACATGGATTGATAGAAGGAGAGTTCTTCAGAGACCTCATCCACAATCCCGTGAAGAATTTTGATGAGATGTTAGAAAGGGCGGCCAGCTATATTCACGTGGAGGACGCGCAGGCCACACATAGAAAAGCAGACAAAGCTCCCAAGCCTATCAAGAAGCCAGAGAAAAGGATACCTCAACCACTAGCCCAGCCTCTTCCTCACGCCCGGGAACCCCGACCTCCCTTTCCGCCTGGTCCGGATTCTCGGTCAGCTCCATGGGTAGCCATGGTCCACCTTCCCCGACCTGGTTCATGGGGTCCGCGCTACTGCACCTACCATCGGTCCTATACACATGCTACCAACGACTGTTTTCAATTCGCTCATGACTCCCGACGCGCTGCCGAGTTAGGTCTGCCACCACCAAAGCTGGCCCCTCAAGTACAAAAGTTGTTGGATGATCAATGTGTCGGGGCTAGCCAAGCAGGAAGATCCCGACCAGAGCAAGTTGGTCCAAATAGGCAGCATGTTCGTGGTCAGGAGCAAAGGGAAACTCAGGAGGAAGAGAATAGGAGCAATATGGCGATCTGAGAGATAGGAATGTTCTCTGGAGGACCTACAGATGCAGATTCTGGCAGGGCGTGGAAATCTCATGAACGTCGTTTAAAAGTTCATGTTGTCGGATGCAGCCAGGAGCAGGCTGCCGACCCCCTTATTAGCTTTGGGCCACAAGATCTGGAGGGATTGGAACTTCCTCATGATGATGCCCTAATCATCAAGGTTGTCATCGCCAACAGTCGCATAGCCAGGGTTTTCGTGGACACTGGAAGCTCTGTCAACGTCCTGTTCAAGACTGCTTTTGAAAGCATGCAAATTGATGCTAACGAGTTGCAGCCGGTGGCCACCTCCTTGTATGACTTCACTGGCAACGGGCCAGATTAAGCTGGCTATATCCCTAGGTAATAAGCCACTGGTGCGAACAAGGAGAAGCACGTTCATAGTGGTAGACTCGCCCTCATCATACAACGTCATCCTGGCCAGACCGACATTACATGAGTTTCGGGCGGCGGTCTCTACTTTTCATCAGAAGATCAAATTCCCCGTAGGGCACCAAGTAGGAGAAGTCAGAGGAGAACAACGGGTCTCTCGCAAGTACTATATAGATATGGTAAGGGTGGAGGCCCGTAAAGCGCAAAGAATCCTGGACGGTGGCGTTCATGCCATCCAGGAAGAACCTCTTTCTGCAGCAAAAGAGCTCATTCCTTAGGAGGTGGTCCAGCTTCACCCTGAGCAACTGGAGAGCCTTACCCGCATAGCAAGTGATCTGCCTGCCGAGCTCAAAGCGGACCTAATCCAGTGTTTAACACGTAACAGGGATATCTTCGCTTGGTCCCCCGAGGAACTGACAGGGGTCCGACCCAAGGTGGTCGAGCATAAATTGCATCTCCTGCCTGATTCCTGCCCAGTTAAGCAAAAGAAGAGGAACTTCTCGGCCGAACAAAATAAGATCATCTGAGCTGAGGTGGACCAGCTCAGGAAGGTCGGTCATATCAGAGAAGTACAATTCTCGTCCTGGCTTTCTAACGTAGTCTTAGTTGTCAAGCCCAACAACAAATGAAGAGTTTGCATTGACTTCCGTGACCTTAATCACGCCAGCCCCAAAGACTGTTATCCACTGCCCAGGATCGACCAGATGGTAGACTCAACGATTGGCTGCGAAAGGATCTGTATGTTGGATGCCTATCAAGGGTATCATCAAATTCCCTTAGCATTGGAAAACCAAGAAAAAGTCAGCTTCATCACGGCGAATGGTACTTTCTGTTATACTGTCATGCCTTTCGGACTGAGAAATGTAGGAGCTACCTATTAAAGGATGATGGATAAGATCTTCCGGGAACAAATCGATAGAAATGTGGAGATATATGTGGACGATATTCTCATCAAGTCTCACTTAGCCATAAATTTGATTACTGACGTGGAAGAAACGTGCCGCACCCTCAGACAATATGGATTGAAGTTAAATCCATTGAAATGCTTGTTCGGAGTTCGAGGAGGGAAATTCCTGGGTACCTTGTGACCGAACGGGGAATTGAGGCTAATCCTGAGAAGGTTTAGGCACTCCGAGACATGAAGGCTCTTCAAAATCTGAAGGAGGCTAAAAAAATAGTAGGCAGAATATCAGCTTTGTTCAGGTTTATTTCTCGGTATGTGGATCGAGTGGCACCTTTCTTTAAAGTACACAGGAAAGCCGCCAAGTTTCAATGGGACGAGGAGTGCACTCAAGCCTTTGAAGAACTAAAAAAGTATCTGGAGACATTGCCTTCCTTGTTTAAACTCGTGACAGGGGAACCGCTCTGGATATACCTTTCAACCGCCCTAAGGTTGTGGGGCGGTGTTAGTAAAGGAGCAAGACAATGTACAACGGCCGGTGTATTTTTTCAGTCACTTACTGAAGGGGGTTGAGTCTAGGTACACAGCCCTGGAAAAAATTAGTTTACGGATTTGTGCTCATGGTTCGCCACTTGAGGCCTTATTTTTTGGCGCACCCCATTATCGTCTTAACTAACAGCACCATGGGAAAAAACTCTTACTAATATGGAAGTTGCGGGTCGCCTCATCAAATAGGCGACCGAGTTGGGAGAATATGACATACAATACCAGCCTCGTGCTGCTATTAAAGCGCAAACCCTGGCAGATTTCTTGACAGAAGTCCATTAAGCTGACTCTGAGGAAACTTGGAAGGTCTATGTGGATGGGTCGGCTACTCAGCAAGGCAGTGGCGTAGGAATCCTTCTGATAGCCCCTCAAGAGGATATATTGCAGCTAGCCGTCCAGTTGAATTTCAGAGCCACCAATAACGAAGTAGAATATGAGGCTTTATTGGCAGGGTTGCAGGCAACTCGACATATGGGAGCTGCCCGGGTACTTGTTTACTCAGATTCTTAATTGGTAGCTCAGCAAGTAGCAGACAATTTCGAGGTTAATAGTGATAAGCTGCAAGTATACCAAGAAGCATACGAGAAAATGAAGAAGGAGCTCAAAGAAGTCACGGTGACCAAGATCCCTAGAGCCGAAAATAGCCGAGCTGACGAATTAGCTAAGATGGCTAGCTCTCTGACCACTTGGGTGCTGGATAGGTCAATAGCGCAGACTTTCCTTATAGCTCAAATAAATCTGCAAAACAATATCGAGGAGCTAATTGATTGGAGGGCACCAATGATTAGTTACCTTCGGCGAGACATCTTACCATCAGACCCTGAAGAAGCACGACTGATCAGAAGAAGAGCTCACGCTTACATCTTGATCGGAGATCAATTGTACAAGCGAGCATTTTCTAGGCCGTTGCTCAGGTGTTTAGGAATGGAGGAGGCAGAGCATGATTTACGAGAAATACACCTGAGATGTTGTGGCAACTATGCTGGGGGTAGGATACTGACCCGAAAGGTATTGCTAGCCGGGTATTACTGGCCCCTGCAGAAAGATGCTCAGCGATTGGTAAATATTTGTTTGTCTTGCCAGAAGCATCAAAATCTGACACACAAACCAACAGCAATGCTGAAAACATCCGTAGTTTCTTGTCCTTTTGACCAATGGGGCATGGACATCGTTGGACCATTCCCTATGGCACCCGGCCAAAAGAGATTCTTACTCGTAGCTGTGGAGTATTTTTCTAAGTGGGTGGAGGCAGAAGCCTTGGCGGCTTGGCCAGAATCACAAAAGGAGCTGTCAATGACAATTCTTGTGGAGGAATATCCTTTGCAGATTTGGTATACCGCACAAACTAGTCTCTGACAATGGGAGGCAGTTTTAGAGCCGTAGGATCCAGGCCTGGTGTCAAGGGTTTGGCATAAGTCAAGCCTTTACGTCTATGACATACCCTCAAAGTAATAGACAGACGGAAGTTATCAATCGAGAGATAGTGCGGGGGCTGAAGGTTAAGCTGGATCATGTGGGAGGCAACTGGTCGGAAGAATTGCATAGCATCCTTTGGGTGTATCATACAACTCCTAGGGAGAGTACTGGGCTTACTCCCTTTCACTTGGTCTACAGCAATGAAGCAGTGGTACCCATAGAGATTGGGGTGCCTTCCGTCAGAAGGATGCTATATGATAAAGGAAACGCCGAGCGACGACTTTCAGAGCTGGATCTTATCAGTGAAGTTCGTGAGCGAACAGCGGCCAGGTTGGCGGCTTACCGGCAAAGGATGCGTCAGAATTATGATAGAAGGGTAGTTCCTCGATTCTTTGGAGAGGGGGACCTGGTATGGAAGCAAACGAAGCCTGTGACGGAAGTAACTAAGCTAGCACCCCAGTGGGACGGGCCTTATAAAATCATTAAGAAGTTAGTGTCAAGTGCCTATTACTTGCAGGATGCCCGGGGTAGGAAGCTAGACCAGCCTTGGAGGGCTAACTACCTGCAGCCTTATTGTACTTAATTAAATCCCTCCTTTTGTAAAAAGGGAAGAGTGAAAACAGGACTGGGCGAGTTTAACACGCTCAGTCGGGGGTATGGGATCTCCACTACTCATACACCGTAAGATTCGATCGGATTGTAAGAACAATGTATGTAAGTTTTGTTAATCTCCAATTTGGGATTATAGCCGTAATGCGAACTAACGGAATATAGACAAAAACAGACGGAAACTGTTCAGATACATAGAGTTGAACTACTTGAACTCTGCAAAAACCTCATCAAGTATCTCTCGTAGAATCCGGCGGTGGTCTAAGAAATCCTCAGGGGAGCAGCCGATAAATACCCTTGTTCGTATAGTTGCCTGAGCGCCCCTGCTGCCCTGTAGGCTATGAATACCACAAAACAATCTCCTACTTGGGCGCCAAAGCCCGGGGAGCGTAAGTATTCCTCTCGGCTCACCCTTAGACGCTCTTGCTCGCCCGCCTTATAAGTCTCCAGAGCGTTAATATTAGCCGACAGAGCAGACTGAGCTTTAGATAACTCGGCCTGTGTATTCCGAAGTTCGGTGGCCTGGGACTCTAAGTCCCTGTTCTAATCCATGAGGAGCAAGTCCTTAGACTGCAATTCTTGAGTGCGTTGGTCCAACTCTTGCTTATAGAAAGCATCTAACCTGCTCTTTTCGTCGTGAAGGTGGCTGATCTCAAGTTGAGCTTCCTTCGAGGCTTAATCTTGGGTCGCGTTGGCTCTCTTCAAACTTTGTATTTCTGCCCTTAACAGATACCCGGCTGAGGCGGGGTCAGATTGTTGGGACTCCACCTCCTTTACTCGGTCCTTAAGTTCTTTATTGCGTTGATATAAGAGAAAGGTCGTTTGATTCAATACTATAGATTCAGCAAAAGCCTAGGCCAGAAATCAAATATTTAAGGAGAGTAATAGGAAAGCTGTAAAAGATGATTAGAACTCACCTTGATATACATCTCAGAAAACCTATCTGTTTGAGCAGGCACAGGGAGATCTTGCATTTGCTCGATACTTTCTTCCCAGCATGTTGACAACTGACCTCTCATAATAAGACGGCTAGTAGGAGCACTGGGCTGGTCCCTTAAGCCTAGCTCTGAGGATTTTGTGGTTCGATAATGGTGGTAGGTGGGAGGCTGAGACTACGAAGGACCAGCAGCTATTGCACTGCGGTTGGGGGGTTGCGAATGAGACTGCTCAGCCTGGGTGTCGTCAGTGGAACGATGAGTTGCTGAATCCGTAGAGACGTTAGGGGGGTCTGGGAGAGAGGAAGTAGACGGCTGTGATAGGGAAGGTTGGGATGGAGTTGCAGAAGTGTTGGGGGGCATAGATGTCGAAGAAGGACCCACGGGAGTTGAGGAGGGTTCTGTGAGGACTTCTTCTTTAATAACCGGAGCTTTTCCTCGTGAGATTCCTGCTTGAACCTCAGGTCGAGGCACGGGAGCACCCGGGAATTGTGAACTTGAAGCAGAAGTTGAGAGCGGCCGGGAGGCCTGGGCCGTAGAGGGACTTCCTGAGACTTGAGCAGGACCAGTAGGTCTGCGTCGAGGCCGGCGAGATAATGGCTGGTCATCTGAGTCTGAATCCTCTGAGGGGGTTCGGGACCGGCGAGTAGGGAGCGGAGAGGCGCTCTGGCCAACAGGATCAGTAGCAAAACGCACACGTGGGGTTGATCGGGGAACTGAGCGAGGGGCTAATCGAGGAGCTGTTGTTGCTGTTGACCCCGAGCGAGGAGGAGCAGAGTGAGGAAGGCTCCTTCTAGCCAGTATAATGCGGCCTCTGCGGTTTATTTCCTGATCGCTTAACAGGAGGGGCTGGATCTCGGATGCGCGATTCAAAGTGTTGGCTGAGTAAGGAATACCAGAGTTAGAGGGGTATGATAAAGTAGGATAAACTGAGTTGAGGTAAGATGGAACTTACCTAGGGAGTGAGGCAGCTCGGAAGGGATACGGCTCATCCTGAACAGGAATAACACGTCCTCTGCCAGCAGTCTAAGCAAATTCAGTCGCCAGCCCGTTAGTTGCACAGAAGCCTTTATAAAGAGGGGATCTATTTGAAAATCTCCCAAATGGGGTGCTAAAGGAAGGGTTGATTGCCACTGAGTTGGCCACTCCACGACAGATGGAAATTTCAGGAAGCAATACTTATCTTTCCACTTAGCGTCAGAGGAAGGGAGGAAAGAAAAGAAAGTGGTGTGGAGACGGGCTTGAAGACGAAACAAACCCTCACTGTGGCGACGGGGGGTGAAAAAGTAGTGAAACAAGCGGGGGGACCAAGAGATGTCACATACTTCACAAAGTGTCACGAACCCACACAGGATCCTTAAGGAGTTGGGAGTTAGTTGACCCAGAGGGATTCGGAAGTAGCGGCTCACCGTGGAAAACAGAGGATGAACAATAAAACGAAAGCCGACGACAAATTGCTCTTTGAAGAAAGTAATATATCCTGCTAGAGGGGAGGATACTCGGTAAATCTCAAAAGGTATAATGATGTGTATGTCTCTCGAAATCTCGTATGAGTAACGGAGGTCATCTAAGTCCACTCCAGCGAAAGTGGAAACTCCTGGAGCATAGAGGGGGGCTGGTGAATTCATGGGGAAGACGGGAACAGGACCCAAGGAGGCAAGTGCAACAGGGAGTGGAAACAAGAAGAGGATGAAAGCTGGGGGCGATAAAAAGTTCAGGAGAATAGAGAAAGGAATATATTTATAGCCACCACTCCAAGGGGCATTATTGTCAGCGGTCATTCAACGGTCCAGGGCAAAAGTATCTCGCGTCATTAAAGTAAGAGAGGTCGTTGGATCGTCATAAAAAGTGGAGCCAATGGAATGTGTCAAAAAAAGTAGCGATGGGGAATACAAGGAGAAAAAAGAGTAATGGTGACCTCGAGAACAGATGCTGTTACAGTGATTGCTCTCTCGGACCTTCGAAAAGCAAGGTAAAAGGACAGTGAGAAATCAGAAACCTCGATCGATAATCTCGGTCGGGACCATAGCGAAGTCAAGACTAGGGCCTAGTTGGTAAGTAGGTCGGCCTTGCTTTGGATGGGGCACGGACAAATCTTTTGGGCGTACCGAGATAAAAACAAACGCAAATACACATGACTCAATAACAGGTATATGTTCAAAGATAAGTTCAAAGGTAAAGTGCCTACACCCCCAGGTCTAAGGCATTGTAAAGCTATGGAAAAAAAATTACAGATCAATCATCATCATCAAAAGTTGGAAAGGCTTCTTCGGGTAGCTCTTCCAGGAGGCGGGTCCTACTCAAGAAATCCTTTGACACAGTTGATCGGAGGAGACCTTGCTCGAATAGCTGACGTACTGCACCCGCACCGCCATAGCAGATCATCTCATCAATTAGATGGCCTATTTTCTTCCCATAGGAGGGAGATTTGACATAGGCGATTCTGTATGCTTTCAAGCGGTATTCTGCTAGCTCGCCCTTGGCTTTATCCACATTGACCCGAGCTAGCGACATCTCTTGTTTGTTGGTGGAAGCTTCCTTTTGGGCCTGGAGTAGGTCTGATTGCAAGGATTTGATGGTGGCTTGCCCGACCTCCCATTGACTTTTAAGGGCCGCCGCTTGATCGCTACTAGCGCCTTGGTGGTCGCTAGGTCTTTCTCCAGGGTGGCGTAAGACTCTTTAAGAGTCTTCAGTTGTTCAGTCTTCAGTTGTTCAGAAAGAGTAGTCACATTTGATTCTTTCTCATTCAGGTCGGCCAGGATCTGGATACGATGTTGTCCCTCCGATTTCAGTTGGGATTTAGTAGTTTTCAGGGCACTTTCCAGAGTCTTTAATTTTTCTGACACTGCATGAGCCAAGCTACGAGCGGATTGAGTAGACCCCCGACAGCATAGAGGTAGGATTACCCAGGGTCATCCGGGGCCGCTGGATCTAGCACATGCCGCGTGGTTATAGGTAGCTCTAGTTCCCGTATGCGAGCCTTCAGTGACTCGTTCTCTCGTTGCAAACTGGCCACTACGTGGGCGAGGCTCAGGCTCACAGTATAGGCCTGTACAAAATAAGGATAAGTCAGAATTAATTTCAGACCTCCTAGTAGGAAAAAGAGGAACTCACCGATAATATGCGTTCGGAAAACAGATATGTTCCCTCCAACAATGAGCCTTCCCAAAACTACTCATTGGTCGTTTGCCAAGAAGTAGCCAATGCACCATACAGTTGAATTTGGCCATAGAACGAGGGGGTGCTGCCTGAAGGCATGGAGTCTAGCCCAACTATGGAGGGTAGGTGAAAGGAGGAGGAAAAAGCGTATTTGCTCTTAGAACGCTCCTTAGTACGAGGGGGAGCAGAGGTGGTGGTAGCTGGGATCAGGATAAGAGGGGGTGAAGAACTCCCAGGCTAGTCTCCAGTCTGAGGGTTAGTTTGCTCAGGGGAGGCAGCTGAGATGGTGGCGGAAGCAGCGACTTCTTTAGCAGGAGGAGGAGACGTTTGGGCGGGAGTTTTGGTCCGTGCCTTTGAAGAGGTTTGTCCAGTAGTAGACAGAGAGGGGGACGCTTGTACTAAGGGAGTAACACGCTTTCTCTTGCGCTGAAGGCGTAGACGCTTGTCCGGGGGAGGAGAGGGGGCTGGCTCATCTTCGGTCGGCTCTACAGACAAAGAACCAGCTTCAGAGGCCACAGGTTTTGCGGAGGAAGGAGCTGAAGTCCCTACTGGTTCAGGGTTGGGAGTCACTGAAGAAGTCCCTGCTAGTTCAGGGATAGGAGCCCCTGAAGAAGCCGCCAAACTTCTCGTAATCTCTTCTCCTACATTCTTCAAAACGCTACTGGGCAGCTTGGAGAAGTCAACAGAATATGCGCGAAACATGACGACTTCTGCAAAAACAGGAAGAAGATACCTCAGTTAGTGAAGACAAGGAAAAGAAGATGGGAAATCTTACCGGAAGGGGTGCCTATGGACACTGGGATAGGACTAAGCCCGAAAGTATGCAGAAAGTCTTCTCGCATTATCACAGAAAGCCGGAGGCGCACTCCATCCAGTTTTTCTGAAGCGGCAAGACAGTCCGACTGATGATGGTGTTCTCGTAGCTCGGGGTAGTGGGTAGGGAATAACGCCACTGAGTGGGCCAAGATACGAGTTCGGGCAACTGAACAAAAAAGAAACGGGACTTCCAACCTTTATTAGAAGAAGACATGTCATCGAAAAACTTATACCCGACCCGGGATTGTACCAAGAACACACCTGGCTCGGCTCGTTTAAAGGAGTAAAAGTGAAGAAAGAGTTGTGGGGTCATAGAGATTTGATATGAACGATAAAGGATCACCATCCCGCACATAGCGCAGAAAACGTTAGGAGCAAATTGTGAAAGAGAAATACCAAGATACAGGCTTAGGGAGGAAAAGAAAGGATGAATGGGGAATCGGAGACCGCCAAGGAGCTGATCCTTAAAGAAAGTCATGAATCTGGCTGGGGGGGGGGGGGGGGGGGAAGACGGATGTTCATGGGGTTTTGGAGGTAGAAGCTTATAATTTGAAGGCAGGTGCAAGCTATGATGAATGGCTTTCAGGTCACTCCTATCCAAATCGGAGATGAAGAACGAATACCAGGGCCTCTCCATCTCTTCAGCCATAAACGAAATAGAAAGGAAGAGGGAGAATCAGGAAGTACTTAGAGAGGGCAGACATAAGAGGGAAGGAGCACCGAAAAGAGCAAGAAGACAGTAAAGGGTTAGGGGCAGGTAAGGCGATAAGAAGGCGACGGCGGATAACCTTTAGGGTTTATAAAGCAAAGCCCTTAGGAAACATCGAAAGGGGGTAAGATAACTCGAGTGGTAAAATGCATGGTCACCGTCAGATCAAAGGACGAAAAGTTATATGGGGTCGTGTGCAAAAAGTGCTTATCAAGCGTGATAAGGGGAAGTGTTCGTGGAGCACGTGTCACTCCCCGATGAAAGGTATTAATGATGGACGCGACAAGGAAATCATGAAGAAAGATTTACATACGACAGAACTTTGCTGCAAGAAGACCATACATCGGGTATCGGGACGACCATGCGGTTACCTTGGGAAATGGAAAGGAAGACCATACGTCAGATATCGGGACGACCATGTGGTTACCTTGGGAAATGTAAAGGAAGACGAAGGGAAGCGTCGATTTGAATTTGGCGCCCTCGCCTTGTTCTTCTACCTTGAAAGCAGAGTAAGATTTAATATTGCTTATTTAATTAAAGGCTTACGTAAGGCATTTTGAGATTGCAGAGGACCTCACAATTTAACACAGTTGGCTCGAGCTCCAACGCACCACCAAAGCAGAAGCTTCTGGACCAATTCCTGGGCAAGCCTCCATATCAGGAACTTATCAGACCTCCAGACCAGCTCCGAGGGGGGTTTCTATACGACCTCCCGGTCGGGTCTCAGACTCTCATCCCAATACGAGTTATAAGTGAGCCTGCACTCACGCCTCCAGACTCTTGCCTCAGTGCGAGTTATAAGTGAGCATGTTCTCACGCCCAACGACCTCTCGGTTGGGTCTCAGACTCTCGCCCCAATGTGAGTTATAAGTGAGCATACTCTCACGCCTCCAGACTTTCGCCCAAGTGCGAGTTATAAGTGAGCTTGCTCTCACGATCAACGACCTCTCGGTCGAGATTCCAGACTCTCGCCTCAGTACGAGTTATAAGTGAGCATGCTCTCACGCCCAACGACCTCTCGGTCGGGTCCCAGACTCTCGCCCCAATGCGAGTTATAAGTGAGTATGCTCTCACGCCTCCAGACTCTCGCCTCAGCGCGCGTTATAAGTGAGCTTGCTTTCACTCCCAACGACCTCTCGGTCGGGATTCTAGACTCTCGCCCCAATGCGAGTTATAAGTGAGCATGCTCTCACGCCTCCAGACTCTCGCCTCAGCGCGAGTTATAAGTGAGCTTGCTCTCAAGTCCAACGACTTCTCGGTCGAGATTCCAGACTCTCGCCTTAGTGCGAGTTATAAGTGAGCATGCTCTCACGCCCAACGACCTCCCAATCGGGTCCCGGACTCTCGCCCCAATGCGAGTTACAAGTGAGCATGCTCTCACGCCTCCAGACTCTCACCCCAGTGCGAGTTATAAGTGAGTTTGCTCTCATGATCAACGACCTCTCGGTCGGGATTCCAAACTCTCACCTCAGTGCGAGTTATAAGTGAGCATGCTCTCACGCCCAACGACCTCTCAGTCGGGATATCAGACTCTCGCCCCAATGCGAGTTATAAGTGAGCATGCTCACACGCCTCCAAACTCTCGTCTCAGCGCGAGTTATAAGTGAGCTTGCTCTCATGCCCAACGACCTCTCGGTCGGGATTCCAGACTCTCGCCTCAGTGCGAGTTATAAGTGAGCATGCTCTCACGCCCAACGACCTTTCGGTCAGGTCCAGACTATCGCCCCAATGCGAGTTATAAGTGAGCATGCTTTCACGCCTCCAGACTCTCGTCCCAGTGCGAGTTATAAGTGAGTTTGCTCTCACGATCAACGACCTCTCAGTCGGGATCCCAGACTCTCGCCTCAGTGCAAGTTATAAGTGAGCATGCTCTCACGTCCAACGACCTCTCGATCGGGTCCCAGACTCTTGCTCCAATGCGAGTTATAAGTGAGCATGCTTTCACGCCTCCAAACTCTCGTCTCAGCGCGAGTTATAAGTGAGCTTGCTCTCACGCCCAACGACCTCTCGGTCGGGATTCCAGACTCTCGTCTCAGGGCGAGTTATAAGTGAGCATGCTCTCACGCCCAACGACCTCTCGGTCGGGTCCCAGACTCTCGCCTCAGCGTGAGTTATAAGTGAGCATGCTCTCACGCCCAACGACCTCCTCGTCGGATTCGAGACTCTCGCCTCAGTGCGAGTTATAAGTGAGCATGCTCTCACGCCCAACGATCTCTCGGTCGGGTCCTAGACTCTCGTCCCAATGCGAGTTATAAGTGAGCATGCTCTCACGCCTCCAGACTCTCGCCCCAGTATGAGTTATAAGTGAGCTTGCCCTCACGACCACCAACCTCTCGGTCTGGACTCTAGACCCTCGCCTCGGCGTACGTTTTAACGATTCAAGAGGTCACACAAAAGGAGAAATGCTAGAGAAGAAGGTGTTGGGCCCCGTGGGTGTTTTGATGTGATCAACTAAGTTAGGTTAGGTCCTGCTTGTTATTTGATCCCTGTGTCTAATTGTGGAGGAACTTAGGAGCGTAGGAAGTCGAGCGAAAGGCGCAGCTAGCGAGAAGGACGGCACGGGAAGGGAGCCAACGGGCTCGGTGCGTCCGAAGGATGAAAAAGCTGCGGAAGAGCACACAGGTGGACGAGAAGAATGTACGCGGCGTTCGAGGGATGAAAAGCCGGGTCGGAAGCCTGCTCGAGAAGAAGGCCGGAAATTGGGTTCGGGTGAGCCCTATTTCGGTTGGCCGAAATCACCCAAGCGATCGGAGCTTCGAAAGAAGAGGAAAAAGAGAAGCTGGAAGCTATTTATACCATACAGGTTGAAGGCAATATTTATACCATGCAGGTTGAAGGCACCCTCAATATCATTGAGAGCACCCTCAACATTAGAGGCGCCTCCATCACCTTGAAGGCGTCTCAGACTGGTCTGAGGCGCCTTCAAGGGCATTGGAGGCGCCTCAGACCCAGTCTTTGTGACCGTTTGCAACCGGATAGAGCTTTATCCGGTCAAACTGCTTAGAAGCGCCCCTCAACCCTCTTGGAGGCGCCTTCAACACTCGAGATAAGATTTTCAAGAGCTATATAAAGACCCCTGAAGCTAAGAAATTAATCAATTAACTAAGTATTCAATTCCTAGCAATAGTTTAGAGCATTCAGTGTGTAAAAGGCTTCTCCGCCTTCAGAGAAGGAGATCTTTCTTAGCTTTTTCATCGCCTTAGATTAACAACCTCCTGGGTTGTAACAAAGTTAAATTCTCTGTCTCCTCTTTATTTATGTTAGTTTATTTCTTTATTATTATTGCATTTTTTTAGTTGAAAGAAATGAGGAGGGTATTTTTATTATACAGGTAATTCACCCTCTTCTTGCCGACCCTGTTGCACCAACAAGTGGTATCAGAGCCCGACAGCCTTAGAAGGACTAACTGCCGACTGAAGCACGAAGATCAAGACAATAGCCGGAACAAGCATTCATCCTCCGAAATTTGACGGAGACTTCGCTATATGGAAACGAAGAATGGAGGTATTTTTTAAGACTGAGTTTGATATTCTTCTTATTATGAAATATGATTTTATAGCCCCAAAAGACAAGGAAGAATACAACTGGACGAAAAAGGAGCAAGCCGATTTCGTGGTCAACGGAAAGACGGAGTTCCACCTGCTCAGCGTCTTGCCGCCCCAGGAGGTAAGTCGGATCGGAAGCTACGACTCAGCTAAAGACCTTTGGGAAAAATTCCTGGAGCTCCACGAAGGCACCTCAGAAGCAAAGTTAGCAAAGCGCAACATCCTCCGGGCTCAGCTAACGAATCTCCGAATGAACAACAACGAGAAGGTAGCGCAACTCTAGGCGAAAATTAAGGAGTTGATAACTCAACAGACCAATCTTGGAGAACCGGTAACGAACCGAGATTATATCCGGTATACGCTCAACGCCTTCCCAAGAACTCCAGAGTGGGCTTTCTTAGTAGATGCTTACTACATCTCTAAGGGCTTTGAGGTAAGTACTTTAGAAAGTTTATTCTCTACATTTGAACTTCACGAATCAAGAATTGCATAACCTAAAGAGAAGTTAAGTCTCAATGTTGCCCTACAAGCCGAGATGGACGATCCCGACTCTGAAGCGTCAATCGACGAAACTGAAGCGACATTATTGATAAGGAAGTTGAATAAATTTGTTAAAACTAATAAATTTAGATCGCAGTCGAAGAAGCATCAACGCAACAAAAGGACGGTCCGATGCTATAACTGCAACGAAGAAGGACACATTAAGGATGACTACCCCAAATTAAAGAAAAGGGACAAGAAGAAGTCTCGAAGACCGACGTCCTCCAAACGTAAGAGTCTAAAAGCTACATGGGATGAATCTTCATCCTCGGAATATAAAGTCGAAGTCTTCTCGGGATTAGCACTGATGGTCAACCATCTTTTTGAAGAATCCAGCTCGGAGATGAGAATAGATGAAGGGGGAGGATCATCAGAAGAAGAAAGCTACGATGAAGAAGGAGCATCACCAAGTGAGGTAAGTAAGGAACGTGCTCTAACCTCTACTTAGTCCTTTCAATTTATCAAAGTGCTTACGAAAGATCTAGCAAAATTAGAAAAAGAAAATGCTGAATTAAAATTAAACTTAGCAAAAGCATGCCCTCTAGAAATGTATGATAATTTGAAATTAGAATATGAAAAATTGAAAATTAAAATTGAAAAATAATCATGCATGCCCAAATAAATTTCCAAAATCAAAAATTAAAATTCATGGAAAATTGAATTGGTATATTAAAAAACACCAGGGTCAATTTAGAAAAGTTCCCAAAAGTTATGTACCCTCTAAGTTCTTAAAAATCCCGAAGGAACCTAAACTGGGTTCCAAAATATTTGCTAGTTTAATTTTTTTTTTTAAGTTAGAGCTTACAGCAAGAAAATTAAAAGTTAAAATTTTTTTATAAGGCTTTGTCTAAGGAAGTGGTTGTCGCTCCAATAACCAAGAAGGCCTAGTGCCTCGCCACGACCTGGAAGCCAAAATATCGAAATAAAATGTTTAATTAACTTTCTGGTAAAAACATTAAAATTAGAATTAAATAATGGTTTAAAAAGTTTTTCAAACATCTTTTTTTAAATTCTTCAAAGATATTTTTTTTCTCTTAAGAAAAATGTTTGTTACTTAAAAAAAAAAAATTCTCAAATAACATTTTTTTAAGTTAAAATTTCTTCTGAAGATAGATATGTGTATTTATCTTTTTCTCAAAAAATTGTCTGAGCTTGGATTTTAAAAATCATTTTTTACTTGAATTTTTTTTTACTTGATAATTATTACACCATTCTTTTTGCTGTGATCAAAGGGGGAGAAAGATAAGTACAAGTTTAGGGGGAATTTTTAAATGTTTTTTACTTAAAATTTATTTTTAACTTGTGTTGCAAATTCTATTGCAATCCTTATGTTTGAACTGTTAGTTTAGTAATTTCTATAAATTACTGTTTGTCTATTTTGTTTCCCTAACTTGAACTTGGGTTGATGCACATCAAAAAAAGGAGATTGTTGGACCCCGTGGGTGTTTTGATGTGATCAACAAAGTTAGGTTAGGTCCTGCTTGTTATTTGATCCCTGTGTCTAAGTGTGCAGGAACATAGGAGCGCAGGAAGTCGAGCTGAAGACGCAGCTAGCGAGAAAGACGACACAGGAAAGGAGCCGACAGGCTCGGTGCGTCCGAAGGACGAAAGAGCTGCGCAAGAGTACACCGGTGGACGAGAAGAACGTGCGTGGCGTTCGAGGGACAAAAAGCCGGGTCGGAAGTCTGCTCGAGGAGAAGGCCGGAAATTGGATTCGGGTGAGCCCTATTTCGGTTGGCCGAAATCACCCAAGCGATCGGAGCTTCAGAAGAAGAGGAAAAAGAGAAGCTGGAAGCTATTTATACCATGCAGTTTGAAGGCAGTATTTATACCATACAGGTTGAAGGCACCCTCAACATCATTGAGAGCGCCCTCAACATTGGAGGCGCCTCCATCACCTTGAAGGCGCCTCAGACCAGTCTGAGGCACCTTCAAGGGCATTGAAGGCGCCTTAGACCCAGTCTTCGTGACGGTTTGCAACCGGATAGAGCTTTATCCGGTCAAACTGCTTGGAGGCGCCGTCAACCCTCTTGGAGGCACCTTCAACACTCGGGATAAGATTTCCAAGAGCTATATAAAGACCCCTGGAGCTAGGAAATTAATCAATCAACTCAGTATTCAATTCCTAGCAATAGTTTAGAGCTTTCAGTGTGTAAAAGGCTTCTCCGCCTTCAGAGAAGGAGATCTTTCTGAGCTTTTTCATCGCCTTGGATTAACAACCTCCTGGGTTGTAACAAAGTTAAATTCTCTGCCTTCTCTTTATTTTTGTTAGTTTATTTCTTTATTATTATTGCATTTTTTTTAGTTGAAAGAAACGAGGAGGGTATTTTTATTGTACAGGCAATTCACCCCCCTCTTACCGGCCCCGCTGCACCAACAGAAGGGAGGAAAATATAAGAGAAAAACATGAACAAAGGCCCGCAACATAGCCTGACTAGCATTCATTTGATAAAGTTCAGAAGACATTCTTCGAAATACACACTATCATACTCGGAGTGCAAGTCATGCCAAACTCCCTTTCAGATGGCAGGGTCGAGTGGGCACTGAGGGCTGGAGTTATTTGTCTGGCCTGCCTACTCCAACTGAGCTCGTACCTGAATCAGTTCCATCTTGATATGCTGAATGGAGCGGCGTTGTTGGATGATAGTTTCGTCTTTTATCCGATTTTCTTCTTGAAGAAAGGTCATAGAATTCTCATGTTTTATCTTCATATATGTGATAAAGTGGGCCTGGCTCTCCAAATTTGCATAAGTCTTATGCTTCAAAGTCGCTCCAGCCTGAGTCCGGGACTTAGCGGCCAACCAGAGTTCTTCCATCTCTCGAAGAAGGGAAGACTGAAGGTCCGTACTCAGGGTCATCTCCAATAAGGCCTCATCTTTCTGTGTAAGTAACTGAGTCAGATGAGTGAGTTGATGACGTAAAGATGATATTTCATCAAACCCCACTACAGGTTCCATGGCGTGAAGGAGCACAAGGAAGGCATAAGGGTAGGAGAGGGGTCAGTTCTTCTTAAAGAGATGGAAGTAAAGAGTTTTCCTTGGGGCGTGCAATGGCCTATGGGAAATGATGTCACATTCAAGGACACGGTATGTATTCCTAGACCTAGGGATTGATGCAGCAACCCAAACATTCGGGAAATGGTGCAGCACCTGATAGCATGATAAATTCTCAAGGACCAGGAAAAAGGGAGAAGTAGTTAATGTCTCGGTAATAGGGTCAAGTGAAACCGGATTCTGGTCTAGTCAGTCGGTCCTGAGCCTCTTTCGACTAGACTTGGGGGAGAGGCTTGTGATACGGTGCATAATGGTAGGGTCTGGTCAAGGGGGCGTGACAGTCAGAAGTCTAGGGGATGTGGCAGTTAAAAGTCAAGGGGACGTGGAAGTCAGAAGTCAGGGGTACGTGGCGGTCAGAAGTCAAGAGTACGTGGTAGTCAGAAGTCTAGGAGATATGGCAGTCAGAAGTCAAGAGGACGTGGCAGTCAGAAGTCAGGGGTACATGGAAGTCAGAAATCAAGAGGACGTGACAGTCAAAAGTCAAGGGGGCATGATAGTCAGAAGTCCAGGGGACGTGGCAATCAGAAGTCGAAGGGGCGTATCACTCAGCAGAAGGGCTATAACTGTTAAAAGCCGATAACCAGTTAATTCTCGGTCGGGATGTCCAGATCGGGGATTCAGACCGATTGCTTGGTAGAGATGTTCAGATCGAGAATGCAGACTGGTAGCATAAGGAACAGTGAAGGAAGATCAAGAACTATCCCTACCAGTCGGGTTTTCTCAAGCAGACCTAACATATAAGAACTTGATACACCCAGCCAGGATATGGCGAACTACTCAGATATATCCAGGTCAGGCTCGACGACTGATGGTTGTCAAAAGTTCTTTTGTCCATGCTCGATCAGCAAAAACGACAACTGAGTCAGAGAATCGTAACCACCCGTCAGAGAATAACTGCGGCGTGTCAGGGTATATTCTAACGGTCTGTGACTCGCTGCTAACAGAATCTTCTTCCGACCTATAAGAGGATGTCACGTGTTACTCACCGCCAGACAAGGTCTGACATCCGACATTCCCTGACACTTGTCAGAGGCCAGAGGTACGCACTGTCATATAAAAAGGGAGGTCCTCTCCCTTATGCAGAGACGCTCACTAACTTTTTCGCATTTGTCTTCCACTTTTTGCGTTTTACTGTGTTTCTAGGGAAAAAGTATCTGACTTGAGCGTCAGAGGCTCTGCTCCGGGGACTTTTTCCCTGGTTCTTGGTCCCTAACGTGCAGGGTGCTTGTCTGAGTGTGCGCAGGACCCCGTGCCCCCTCTTCATCATCATCCCTCGTTAGCCATCCTCAAAAAGTTCAATCACCCCTTGTCAACATCACTGACAGCTCGCCCGGCTTCCGTCTAACTCAAATTCCGGACGAGATCATTATTAAACAAAATTTAAGTATTGAAATAGCACAAAATGAATAATGTATCACGCAGGGCCATAAAATATGAAGGTATTAATGTTATTTGGCAAAATGAAGGTAAATTATTCCTATTAAAATAAAAGAGTTTTAAGCAGCGAAGATCTAATGCATAGATATAAATAACAAATAATTTTATCAACGTAAATAGCGCAAGCACTTCAATAAAAAAATAAAAAAATAAAAAAAATCACGCTATCTTAATCATGGAACACGGGAATCAAACTAGATACAGGAAACCTTAAACAACAAAAGAAAAACTGAAGGAGGACTAACGAATCAAAATTACCTCTCCTATCGCTGTGGCCACGCTCAACAAAGGAGGTTTGAAAAGAAAGGGAGAACAGGAAAAAGCGGGACGTTTCGTACCATCAACTGATCGACGCTGAATGCAAGCGGTTCCATGAGGATCTCGTCTATCTCAGCCGCCTCCTCTCTCTGCGTGAGGTACCACACAGCTTGGTCGTCCATGTGGCTTACCGAAGAAGAGACGACACTGTAGGTAGGGGGAGGGACGGATGCCACACAAAGGGATACCGGTCCTCTTCCAGAGCCGCCGAACGGAATGACGGGCAAAGTGGCAACGGGCTGCGCAGGATGTTTGATGAAAGAATTGCGACGGCGGCGAGAGCTTCGGCCACAGGCGTGGGAGTGAAGAGGAGAAGAGATGAGGAAAGATGGCAGCCCAGCCCACGACGCAACTGCACGCTTTCTCAAGTGACTAAAGTTAGTTGGGCTCGATTTGTGTTTGGCCAATCCAAGTTCAAGTAATTTGCCTATATATATTTATATATATATCCCCTCATGCTATATGGCGTAGCGGAGGCGTTACGGTGTATATATATATATATATATATATTCTATCTGACTTATCATCCGTAATGAATGCTCGTGATTGAGTGGTCGGAGTATATATATGATTTTATTTTTTTAGTTTTCAGTGGTTATACTAATAAGATGTTGCATTTAGATTTAGAGATTGAGTTATAGTATTAAACATAAAAAATATAAAATGAGAAAGAAATTTGATACTTTGTACATATTTGATCATGTCCGGAATCTGAGTTAGACGGATCGTCGGGTGAGATAGATAGAATGTTGACCGAGTCGCGATGTTCCGGAGGGGAGTGTGCTGAGACGACTTCTATGTTGACCAAGTCTTCAAAAGTCTTCTAGTCAACACTTCCTGCAGCCAGCGATCGGGTCACCCCGGTCTCTAGTACCCCGAGACTCGAGGCAGATCCGACGAATATATAAATAACAGGCTAATAATATAATAGTGAAAAAAATGAGGAGTGAGTACGGAAAATGTACCCTGCCCCAGGGGGTGCCCTCGGATGGGATGCTGCTCGAGTTGTCGTGACCTGGAAGGGTAGACGAAGGTGTCGGACGAGGAATTGGATCTGACGACGCGGAGCTGAACGTGGTGGCGCGAAACTGGATGCGACCTCGGCACGTAGGTCGGGATAAGATATCGGTACGCAGGTCAGGATAAGCCATCGGCATGTAGGGCGGGATACAATGATGGCACGGAAGCCATAATATGATATCGACACGCAGTCCAAGATATTGCACACAACCCAGGATTTAACACATAGGTCGGACGAGGCAAAGATCGAAACATGACCACGGCTCGAGGGCCGAAACACAACCATGACACAGAGCCAGAACAACGATGGCCCGAGGGTCTGATCAGCGCTGAAAACATACGTCAACATGGATCGAATATCGAATCAGCGTAGGCGATGTATGACTGCGAGGATCGAAGGCGCGACGGTGGGGGGGAGGGGGGGCTGCGGCTTAGAGTAGATTTTGCACTGCCCTGGTCGACGGAGCGACGACGCTGGTAAGGAGAGAGAGGAGAAGAGGTGGGGGTTGGTGACCGGTGACCGGTGTCGGTGCTGGCGAGGAGCATGAGAGGGAGGAAGAAGGCCCCCTTCCTTCCTGTTGGCGGCGTCGGAGAAAATACGAAGAGAAAAGCCCCCTCCAACAGTGCTCCCCCCCCTCTTAAAACCCTATACAGTCCCTAGACAATATTGCCCCTCCTTCTCCCTTTAATTCCTTCTCTGCCCTATATTCATATCTATATCACAAGCATCCCCTTTAAGTCTAGTGAAAGGAGGCACAAGTCCGACTGACTAGACCAAGCCCCAAACAAAATCGCTACCGAACGCGGAATCAGATCACTAGGCTCGTCCTATCACATCGCACGAGTAGCTATTGCGATGTCGAGCAAGTGACTTAAATAGTATCGAGCGAGCGACGAGAAATAATGCGAAGCGCATGCCGAGCCAGCGATCGATCAGATGTTGAGGGAGACTGAGCGATATCGGGAAGACGCTCGAGCGATACTGAGCAGAGTGATCGGGCAATTATGCAAATGACAAGTAAAAAATAAGTGTCGACTGGTCGACGAATGTGGGGCAAAGCGATGAGTGAGACACGAGCAGCGGATGCGTGACAGAGCGACGAACGAGACGCGGACGACGAGTGCGAGGTGAAACGACGAGTGAGTCGCGGGGTACGAATGTCGACTAGGCTATGAGTGTCGAATAGAACGACAATTAACCCAAAATTTGATCGAACATCTGATGGTACTTGGGCGATAGGATGAGTGCTGAACGAGTCATAAGACGATGGGCGAATGATCTCAAGCGCGCGATCGAGAAAATATCGTCCGAGTGACAGTAAATCGCGACCAAGCAAAGAGAGACTGATGGACGAGCAGCGCCGTGAGCGCTATCGAGAAAAATACTGACCAAGCGTCAATAAATCGCGACTGAGTGATAGAGAGAATGATGGACGAGCAGAGTCGTGAGCGCGATCGAGAAAAATATTGATCGAGCTTCAATAAATTGCGACCAGGCAATAGAGAGAATGATAGACGAGCAGAGTCATGAGCGCGACCGAGAAAATACTGACCGAGCTTCAATAAATCGTGACCAGGCAATAGAGAAAATGATGGACGAGCAGAGCCGTGAGCGCGGTCGAGAAAAATACTGACCGAGCGTCAATAAATCGCGACCGGACAATAGAGAGAATGATGGGCGAGCAGAGCCGTGAGCGCGATCGAGAAAAATACTGACCGAGCGTCAATAAATTGTGACCGGGCAATAGAGAGAATGATGGACGAGCAGAGCCGTGAACACGACCGAGAAAAATACTGACCAAGCGTCAATAAATCGCGATCGGGCAATAGAGAGAATGATGGACGAGCAGAGCCGTGAGCGCGACCGAAAAAAATATTGGCCGAGCTTTAATAAATCGCGACCGGGTAATAAAGAGAATGATGGACGAGCAGAGCCGTGAGCGCGACCGAGAAAAATACTGACCGAGCGTCAATAAATTGCGACCGAGTGATCGAGAATGTCGAGCGATGCAAAACGAACGACCGAGCAGATGACCAAGCGATACTGATCGGTCAACTAAGAGAAGGTCAATCGTGTGATCGAAAGAATGTCGGGTGAACGCGAAACCTGTGTGCTAGATAGACACGGGGCCTGAGACTAAACGAGAATGGGAGAAGAGCCCGTGGATCAAGCTCGAATGGTAGCAAAGGCTCAGTGAGCCAAGTCGGTGCAGATCTCAAGAGACTGAAAGCAATCGAGAGCAAAGCCTGTGGATCAGGCACAAACGCGAGTAGAGCCAGAGCCTGTGGATGGAGCGCGAACAGGAGTAGAACAATCAGGCGGTTATGCGAATGCCAAGCAAGGAGGAAAGTGGCTATCGACCGAGTAGCAACTTCGAGGTAAAGCGATGAGTGAGATACGAGGCACGAGTTCCGAGCAAAGCAGCAAGTGATGCAAGAGCGATGAGTGCTGAGCATAGCGGTGATTGAAACGCGAATGGTGAGTGTCGGGCAAAACGGCAAGTGAGTCGCGAACGATGAGTGTCAGGCAGAGCGACGAATGAGCGGTGAGCGCCGACCAAGCAACAGAGGTGAGCAAAACGCTAATGATGAGTGTCGGGCAGAGCGGCGAGTAAAGCAAGTATGATGAGCGCCGGGTAGAGTGGTGAGTGAGTGGTGAGTGTCGACTGAGAGGTCATTGGGCGTGAGAGCAAGCTCACTTATAACTCGCACTGAGGCAAGAGTTTGGAATCCCGACCGGGCAGGTCGTTGGGCGTGAGAGCAGGCTCACTTATAACTCACACTGAGCCGAGAGTCTGGAATCCCAACCGGGTAAGTCGTTGGGCATGAGAGTATGCTCACTTATAACTTACACTGAGGCGAGAGTCTGGGACACCGACCGGGCAGATCGTTGGGCATGAGAGCATGCTCACTTATAACTCGTACTGAGGTGAGAGTTTGGGACACCGACCGGGCAGGTCGTTGGGCGTGAGAGCAGACTCACTTATAACTCGCACTGGGTAGAGAGTCTGGGATCCCGACCGGGCAGATCGTTGGGCGTGAGAACATGCTCACTTATAACTCACACTGAGGCGAGAGTCTAGGACACTGACCGGGCAGGTCGTTGGGCATGAGAGCATGTTCACTTATAACTCGGACTGGGGCAAGAGTCTGGGACACCGACCGGGCAGGTCGTTGGGCGTGAGAGCATGCTCACTTATAACTCGCACTGGGGTGAGAGTATGAGATCCCGACCGGGCAGGTCATTGGGCGTGAGAACATGCTCACTTATAACTCACACTGAGGCGAGAGTCTGGAGGCATAAGAGCATGCTCACTTATAACTCGCACTAAGGCAAGAGTCTGAAGTGTGAGAGCAGAGTCACTTATAACTTGCACTGAGGTGAAAATCTAGAAACGTGAGAGCAGACTCACTTATAACTCGCACTGAGACGAGAGTCTGGAACCCGACCGAGAGGTCGTTGGGCGTGAGAGCATGCTCACTTATAACTCGCACTGGGGCGAGAGTCTGGAATCTCGACTGGAAGTGATCCGGAGGCCTGATCAGTACTTGATCTGGAGACCTAATCAGGAATTGATCTGGAGGTCTGACCAAGACTTGATCTGGAGACCTGAGTCACCTGATCAGGAATTGATCTGGAGGTCTGACCAAGACTTGATCTGGAGACCTGACTAGGAATTGATCTGGGGGTCTGACCAAGAAGTAATCCGAAAGTCTGACAAAGAAGCAATCTGGAGGCCTGACCAGGAATTAATCCGGAGGTCTAACCAGGAAGCAATCTGGAGGCCTGACAAAGAAGCAATCCGGAGGTCTAACCAGGAATTAATCCGGAGGTCTGACCAGGAAGCAATCTGGAGGTCTGACAAAGAAGCAATCTGGAGACCTCACCAGGAATTAATCCTGAGGTCTGACCAGGAAGCAATCTGGAGGCTTGACAAAGAAGTAATATGGAGGCCTAACAAAGAAGCAATCTGGAGGCCCGACCAAGAATTAACCGGGAGGTCCGACCAAGACTTGATCTGGAAGCTCGACCGAAAATTAGTCTGGAAGCCCGACCGAAAATTGGTCTAGAAGCCCGACCGAGAGATCGTTAGTGATACTCCAATCCGAGACCGATGGTGATACTCTAGTCCGAGACCAGTGGAGATAACTCGGCCTCGAACGGGGGAGGATAAACCTTGAAGCCCATAGAAGCGGAGCCCGTAGCAATATGAAGGGACAGAACCTTTATCATACCTAATCGCTAAGTGATGTCAGCCGGCTAACTCGAATCCCAAATGCCTGTACAGTCAGTGAGAGAAATAGCGTCGATCCCTTGACTCCCAAATGTCCGCGGAGTCAGGGAGAGATTAATCTGAACCTTGATCATCCAAGGGAGTGAAACACATAGCCATATGAGGGAGCAGAGTCCGTAACCATAGAAGGAAGCAGAGCACCGCGGGTGTAGGTAGCAAATTCTATAGACGTAAGAGGATGCAAAACATGTAGAGGATGCAGAGTATATAATAATAATAGAGTAAAGCGCCTATAGTAGTAAGAGGATGTTGAGCCCCATGATGAAGGGTGCTGAGCCTATATTAGTAAGAGAATGCAGAGCCTCATGGCGAAGGGTGTAGAGCCTATAACACACCTGATCGGGGAGCTGGGCCCCTGGTCCCTGATTGGAGAGTTAGCCTGTAATCAAAGAACGAGACCCCTAGATCCTGATCGGGAAGTCGTACTGCGAGTCAATGATCGGGGAGTTGTGCCCCTAGTGTATGAGCGGGGAGTTGAGCCCTTAGTGTCCGATAAAAAATCGAAGGTCCTAGTCTTTGATCAAGGAACTAGGTTCTTACTCTCTTATCAGGGAGCTATAGCATCTTCTATAACCGTAAAAAGGGAGCAGAGTTTGTAACATACTTGATCGGGGAGCCGTGCCAACCGGATAAGGGTTTATCTCGGTCCCTTAACTCCCGAATACCTGTAGAGTCAGGGAAAAAATATAATGAAAAAACTAACCTGTCAGCCAGCTGAAGCTCCACTCGATCCCTCGACTCCCGAATATCGGTGGAGTGAGGGTAGAGATAATATGTTCTTTGGGATCCTCCGGAACTATGATAATGGCAGAGAACCTCCCAACGTCGCCCATCTTCACGTTCCAGAACAGGTGGAGAAGATTCCCACAGACGGCGCCAAATTGATCATGTCCGAAATCTGAGTCAGACGGACCGTCGGGTGAGGTGGATGGAATGTTGACCGAGTCGTGATGTTACGAAGGGGGGTGTGCTGAGATGACTTCTATGTTGATCAAGTCTTCAAAAGTCTTCTAATCAACACTACCTGCAGCCAGCGATCGGGTCACCCCAGTCTCTAGTACCAGGCTAATAATATAATAGTGAAATAAATGAGGGGTGAGTACGGAAAACATACCCTGGCCCAAGGGGCGCCGTCGGATGGGATGCTGCTCGAGTTGTCGTGACCTGGAAAGGTAGACGAAGGTATCGGACGAGGAGCTGGATCTGACGACGTGGAGCTGAATGTGGTGTCATGAATCCGGATGTGACCTCGGCACGCAGGTCGGGATAAGATATCGGTATACAGGCCGGGATAAGACATCGACACGCAGGCTTGGATGCAATGATGGCACGGAAGCCTGAACATGATATCGGCACGCAAGCCAAGATATTGCACACAACCCAGGATTTAACACATAGGTCGGACGAGGCAAAGACCGAAACATAACCACGACTTGAGGGCCGAAACACAACCATGACATAGAGCCAGAACAACGATGGTCTGAGGGTCTGATCAGTGCTGAAAACATACGTCAACATGGATCGAATATCGAATCGGCACAGGCGATGTATGACTGCGAGGATCGAAGGCACGACGGTAGAGGGGGGGGGGACAGTTGTGGCTTAGAGCAGATTTTGCGCTGCCCTGGTCGACGGAGCGACGGACGCCGGTAAAGAGGGAGAGGAGAAGAGGTGGAGGTCGCTGGCCGACGTCGACGCTGGCGAGGAGCCTGAGAGGGAGGAAGAAGGCCCCCTTCCTTCCTGTTGGCGGCATCAGAGAAAAAACGAAGTCCCTAGAGAATATTGCCCCTCCCCCCCTTAATTCCTTCTCTGCCCTATATCCATATCTATATCAATACTTATCCTACACACTCATGGACTATCCTCACAAGTCTAGGCACCCAAAGCCCCTCCCGGATGCCCCAATTCACTTTTAAGAATCGGGGTGTTCAGGAGAACATCCGGGCACCTGGACCAAGGTTGCCTAGGAGTGTATATATATGATTTTTTTTTTTAAAAGTTTTCAGTGCAGTTAGGTTTAGAGATTGAGTTATAATATTAAACGTAAAAAAAATATAAAAAGAGAAAGAGATTTGATACTCTACACATCCTTATCCTACACACTCATGGACTATCCTCACAAGTTCAGGCGCTCGAAGCCCCTCTCGGATGCCCCAATTCACTTTGAAGAATCGGGACGTCCGAGAAGACATTCTCAGGCATCTAGACCTGCGAAGGTTGTCTAAGAATGTGCAAGATAAGGATGTACAAATTAATATATATATATATATATATATATATATATATATATATATATATATATATATATATATATATATATATATAATCATCAATTAATTTTATCAAAATTGCCCCTCAATCTTATATGTTTGAAAATTTGAGGGGAAAGTATTATACCGTTGCTCCACTGCCCTAGGGCAAAAAGAATAGTGTGGCTGCACCATTTAACTCAATTGATCCAATACAATTTTCCTAGTTGACCCAATTGACTTTTTTTTTTTTTTTTGTTATGCTTCATTTGTCATGATTATCCTATTTAACTTGATTAGTTAGCTTAATCTACTTAATTTGTTTATCTAAATTACTCCTCTTGATTAGACCAAATAAGTCGAATTGCTCAACTTAATCTATTCCTCAATCTACTAGCTTCTTTCACCTTAATACTGAATTTCTTAGTCTAATCAGCTCACTTAACCTAGTCGACTTGCTAAACTTATCCTATTCACGTGATCCCCGCTCGACTCAATTTGTTCAGTCCATTCAGTCACTCAACTTATTGTGCTCGTTTAACTTGTCCCTACTTACTTGTATGGTCCATTCGACTTGCTCAATTTACTTAACGCCAGGGCAATCAACTGGCCCTCGCCTTGACTAAATCAGGAACAGCACTACAGCAGCCTCCCAAGTCCCGGTTAGTTCTCTTACGGTTGGGTCGGCTGTTGAACACCATTAAGCTACTCACGAGGCATTAACTCTGTCTCCCACTCCCCACACCCACCCATCCACTGTTCTTTCTTCCCCGTTTCCTTCCTCTACCACCCACCCATCCTCCCTATTTTTGTTTTCATCTTCAGACATAAAGAATCAGCAACATCTCTGATTCACACACTTCTTCTTTAACCTCACTATTGTCTCCTCTCTCGATATAATTTCATTGCTCTCTTGTCTTATCACTTCATCTCCATGATCTCTGTGCGCTCATTTTGTTTTTACTTGTAATTTTACAAGATTTTGGCGACTAGCACTGTGCATCAAGATGCTCGTTAGTGTTGGAGCCGAGTAGCTATGCATTAGTTGTTAGTGTGCGTGACTTCCATAATAGTTCTGTTGGTCCCTGAAGAAAATGGTTGACAATCTATTTGTATCATAGTCAAGATAGCAGACAAAAACTTAATAATAAATGTGGGAGTTTTGTGCCAACCTGGAGTCCAGATGAAGCATCACCTCAGTACAAGTGAATGATTGGCTCTTGGTTCTTTCCTTCCACTTCCTTTGGCCAGAAAGATGATGTTTCTTTGCTAGAGTTACCATTGCTTCATAATTATAATATGCTCAAATCTCTGCTACTCACTTGAAATGTGGAAAGAGGCTGTGGATGGTGTCATCAGACTGCAGTAGATTTGCAAGAGATAAGACCATTAGAGATTCAACTCTATTTTACAGTTCAAAGGCTGTCTAATTTCTTTGTAATTAATAACTGAAAGATGGAAGGCAAGTGTCATCTTATTGGTTAACACAGGCTCAATGTCAGAATGACTGCAGGTAATGGACCACCAATCATATTACTTAAATGAAACTGATGAATCCATGTCTTCTTTAACCTCATGCCTGTTGCTGCAAGGCTTAATGGCTGTTGTCTGCTTAACAAACTGGCAGCTTAATTTTTTAGGGAACCCAAGTCATTTGGCTATTGGCCACAGGTATCTAATTGGATTTTTCTAGTTTGGTTTCATCTCTTTTTAGGAGAAGGGATATTCCTTTCAACACTAAACTGATGTTGCGATGGCTTATGGTAATAATAGATAGCATATGATTGACCATTGCAAAGATTTAGCATAAAACCAGAACAATTTTCTACCTGATGAAAATCACATCTATTTTGCATTTTATTAATGGTGTCTGATAAGGTTCACTCTATCAAATCATGAATTTAAAATCCACACGAGTTTATTCCCATCCACTCTACAAAATTTCAGCAAAACACTTATTAATAAGCTCTTCCGGCAAACTTAATTAATCTGACAAAACTACTAAGCAGGTGCAAACAGTACAAATGAGACACTTTGCTCTCATGAACTTATGGATCTGTTTAATTTCATCTTCTTGGCTGTCGAAGAAGTAGCATGAGGATGAATACCAAGTGAGCTAACTGTAGAATCATCACTTTCATAGCTCACAGATGCAACATCCAGAACCCCAGCTGGGCTCTTTGGCACGGCAGAAACTGATGGAGTTTTGTTACTGAATGCTCTATTCTTCATCAAGTTCATCTCTTGAATCACTTCATGACATCTTAGTACCTTTTCCTGAATTCATTAAACAAAACCATTAATAAATTTGGATATAAACAGATTATCTGAGTAAGTGTGGAACACGGGAGAATAATCTCACTTTATCTACATGTATCCAACAGGCTAAAGTATTGTTGATATCCAGAGTATGATAAGTTTCCAGTGCTGACAGTGCCACTGCTGCAGCAATTTCAGAAGGCTTGAACCCCAGGAAATCAATGCCTGCAGTTAAGTGTTAGTCAAATCCCTGCTAGGCTTGATAATATATTGCAAATCGAATAAGTTACCAACCTTTAACAATGCCCAAAATGAGGTCCATAGAGGAAGAAACTATTGAGCTATCCGGGCATTTGTCATCGTTTAATTTGTACAAAAAGTAATCAATGAATGAAAAAGGCGTCACAACATGCATCCTCCAATTAAGGGTGCTAAGAACAAGAAGTTCCATTCTCTGTATAGTCCTGGCTTCAAATATGTATTTTGCCTCGCCAACCTACTTGTTCACAAATACAGTGAACCAATGAGTAACTAATTATTGAGGTCTAAGATTATCAAAACTGGTTTTCGTTTCCTTCCTGAACCTGCAAGTCGAGAGATGAAGGCACTTCCATTTCCTCCGCCTTGGCAGCAAGAGATAAGCAGGCCACTGATACCAACTGTGTCATCCAAGCTTTGTCTGTCTGAGGCCACAGTCACACAAACATGGCACAGTGAGAAAAATCAAAATTTTCTTCAATGAATATATGCCTTAGTTTTCTTACCGAGAATTCATACGAGGAGAAGAATCGATCCAAGTAATTTACAGATAAATAGGCGCTTAGAGGTCCAAAATTGTAATGTGCATGGACCTGTTCATTTAGAAAGAAAGAAAGAAAATGCATAGTGTTCGAATTGATCGATCTGTCAGGATCATAAATGAGGGAAAATCAAGAAAAAATGAACAATTACTCGCCCTACCTTTTGAATCCAGTCAATGGCATCACTTCTGAGAGCCAGGTCTAGTTGCCCACCCAACAGCCTCTCGGCATAGTCACCGGGTAGCAGATGCTGTGACTCCCTCTCGATCAGCAAAGCAATGCATTCCTCCGAAGGCAAAGAGAAATCCCTCCACATTTCCCCATAAAAATCGAACCTTTCGTCGGGAGATCGGCAAAGGTTGCGCTTTGGGGGTTTTCCTTGGAATTTCTGCTCTTCCTCGCCAAGCCCCAGGACGCTATTGCTGTCCTCTGTGCAGAGTAAGAAGGAGGAAGCATACTTATAGCTGACACCCATTGAAGCCAGATGAAAGGTTGAATCTTTCTTTTGTTTCTCTTCAGAAGGCCCTCTTTGGATATAGAAACAGTGAGGCAAAACTGAACAAGATAGAAGAAATCATAACGGAAGAAGCTGAGAAGGAGTAGAGGCTCTGGGAGGAGAAGCGCGGCCGGGGTTTATATAGGGGAGTAGCTTTGACCTGCAGCAGTGCCATAGTAACTGTGGGTTAGGGGAGTTGTTAGATTCTCACCTCCAAACTTCCATGGTAACTATCAGTTTCACTGACCAACGTGTCGTGGGCTGACCAGCAGATTTTTGTACAAAACTTGCACATTGGTGGAGTAGCAGGGGAAAGAAGGCCTGACCCGGGCTGGCTTTGGGCCAGATCCGGTCCTGGTGTTGACCAGTTGCGCGTTAACGTGGGCCGTCAAGCTGAACCATAACCGACCTAGCATTATGGTTCCAAGCCCCCAAAAATCGACAGACCGTTGGTTAACCATCTGTTTAACTCACCGATTCCAGATTTTTTTTTGTGTATCCGTTGGAATCCAACGGTTCTTAACCATTGGAACCGCTAATAAATAATTATGATTTAGTGTTTGTTATTATCAAAACTCTATAATTAGACAATTCATTTTATCATTTTCATACATATCTTTTCTACTCTCATTATCAATTTTGCATTCTCTATACATTTTTGACTCCAAGTCTCCATTTCTACGCATTTCATTTCTAATTTTCAATTATAATGGAAGAAGGTCGTAAAGGTTCATCATCTTAATCTCGAAAGAAAAATAAAATAGTGAATCCGCATAAGGATCTCAATATTCAATCTAGTAATAAGGAGACCGAGCACCTTTCTACACTTGAAATACAAGAAAATATTACTATAATTATTTCTAAGGTTTAGAAAATTCCTTCTCTAAACTCTTTTATTTTTACGAAACATTTTGAGAATGTCATTGTTTTGTCGGAAGAATTGCGTACAAAATGTAAGTATTATAATACTTTCGACATATTTCAAGCTGACGATGATTATGGGTCATTGAAACAACATGTAGAAATGAAATACCCGACGGAATATAGACTCGATCGTTCTTAAACACAATTATTTAAATTTTCTTCAATTAGCGATAGTATTGATTATAGTTTATTTTTATATTCTGATAATAAATTAAGATAATTATTAGTTAAATTTATTTCTGTAGAATATTTTTTTTTAGTTTTAGATCTAAATACACATTTAAATTTTTTTTTTGTAAAGAATATCTTAATCTGTTAAATGTATTTCTAGGACTACATTTACTTGTACTATTAAAAAAATTAGTAAAATAAGGGGAAAAGAATTTAATTTATGAATTTAATAAATTAAATAATAAAAAATTTTTTGTTCCGATATTTGGAGTGATTATTAGCGAACACATTCGTATATGAGTGTGACTTAGCATTGGATCAAAATTCTTAGAATCTCCAAAAAAATATTGTTAGGTTATAAAGTTTTTGATAAATCACATATTGCTCATAACATTAAACAATTATTACGTTTAATTTTATAAGAATATAGATTAACTCATAAAATATTTTCAATGTTATTAAATAATACTAATTCTAATATCACTTGTATAGAATATCTAAAATTTATTTGTCAACATGTTATTAGTGGTTTATCTTTTCATATTCGTTGCGTATGTAATATTTTAAATTTATATGTTCAAGATGAATTAAAACTTTTAAAAAACTATATTAAACCAATTAGAACTGTAATTTCTTATTTATGATCGCATACATCTATAATGAAATAAAGAGATATATTTTGTAAAACTAATGGAATGAGACTAAAAAATTTTCACGTGATGTACTAGTAAGTTGGAATTAACATATCAATTATTACCAGATTTTTTTCAATATAAAGAATTATTATATTTATTTATTATATAAAATATTAATACTAATATATATTTATTTTCACAACAATGAAATATTTATAGTAGTATTTGTAAAATTTTAAAAGTATTTAACGATGTATCCGGATAATTTTCATGTTTATTATTCCAATGCTCATTTAGTTTTATAGAATTTTTTAGTCTAGTATCAGTTTTAAATAAACATATTAATAATGAATCTTTATTTTCTTTTACATATTAGCTATAAAAACTAAATAAGAAAAATATTTTTTATTTTATTCCTAAAATTTATTTAATTATATTTATTTTAGATCCTAAATTTAAATTAAAAGTTTATAAGAAATATTAACTTTGTATTATGGCGCTTTAATTTTATTTAAAAGATTCTTCTTCTCCTCATTCAGTTAGTATTATATATAATTTTAGAATTTATTTATATGATATGTATAATCAATATTATGTAAAATATGAAATACAAACTAATATTTCTAAGTAATTTAAACTTATAAAAGTACAACTTTGATTAAAAGAACGGATGAAACGTCAATGAGAATCCTCAAGTTTCACACAAGAATTTGAGAATTATTTTAAGACTTATTTCGATTACAATGAAGTAGATAGTAAAAATTTTGATATCCTGAAGTTGTGGTTGCAGAAGTGTTACGACACTCCGGCGACCTAGAGAGGGGAGGGTGATTAGCTCAAATCTATTCTTCAATGATGAGTTGTTGTAGAAAACACTCGAAGCAATGCTAATATCCGAATTTACTTGGTATTCACTTCAAGGAGATGACTAATCCAAGGATCCACACAGAGTACACTCTTCACTATGAAAATTAAATACTCCTTTTCAGAAATACTATGGAGGTGGAGAGACTTCATACAATCTTACCTACAAGAAATACAATGTAAACAAGAAGAAAATACACAATACAAATGAAACCTTACTTGCTTTCTTGTAATTTGCAAATACTTCTTGATCTGTTAGAAAGGAATTAATCATCCACTGTGCACAAGAGTCATGATCAAATTAAGGCATGTATGTAGAATATTGACCTCGAACGAAGGAAATAGGGGCTCCCACGTCTGAATCAGGATAACCAGATATCAAGTAGAGAAGCTTTAGTTGCGACTAGGAAAGGAAGACTTAGTAAGTCGGTTAAACTGAGGAGTAAGGAAATCCTGATAAGTCGGATGGATCGAGAGGGAAGGAAATCTTAATAGGTCGATTGAAATGAGGGGTAAAAAAATCCTAATAAATTAAGAATAAGATGATATCAAGTGGATAGCCTTAAAGAGGATGGTCCTTCATTTGAGGGGAATTGTTAAATTACAATAATTCAGATATAATCATATATTAAAAATACATTGAAAATGATTCTAAACTTCTAAAGAAAATATATCTTTATTGATATAATCTTTTTTAAGTAAAATCTAAAATTAAAATCATAAAAGTTTAAGATTGAAGTGAACAATATTAAGGAGATCTAATTCTTATTCGTCAATAAAAAAAAATCAAATCAATAGCTCAATTTACGTAATATGTGCATCAAAAGCAGACTTATGCATCATACATGAGTTATAATACATATATTTTTAATTTTACACAATTAAATTAATTTTAAATATAAATAAATAACAATCAGAACACCCATCTTTCACTTATTATTTTAAAAAATAAGTAATTCTTTTTTAATGTATTTTTGATATGGGAAATTAAATTGACCAATAGAATTCCATACGTCTCCGCAAGCTTTGGAAAGTTCTCGTCCATATCAGTTTGCTCCCCTTATTTGAATTCTAAGTAAGCGAGAGCATCTACATCAGATACCCTATTCAAAAATTTTACCTTAAATTTTAGATAGGGTAGTTAAAAAATCTTTGCATCAACTTCCCTATCCATTCCCTAAATTATGCATTTATGAACAGTACTTCTCTAAATTTAGGGAATGGATTCCATTCCCTAAACATTATAGAGGAGAGAGAAGAAATAGGGAAGCTGATATATGATGTTTTAAAAAGTGGATATCCAAATTTAATAAAGTAACTTTTTTACCCTAAATTATGTATTTTGGATAAGGAAGCTGGTGTGGATGCTCTGTGTGCCATCACCTACTTATCCATTTTTTTTATAATTCGAATATGCCGTGCTTACTATCCTATTAATCCCGGTCCGATGGCAACAACTTAACTAACTGGCGACAAAGGGTGCGACCGTCCCTGAGTTTAAAATAAAATTAAAACGAAAAAATATCATGATTTAAAATGTTAAATATTCAATTTTTTTTAAATATATATATAATAATAAATTAATTAATTAATTAAATCGTATAGCACAAAATGAGGATGTTAAATTAAAATTGGATCGGTCCAAACTAAGTCCAATAGATAAGCGCAGAGATAAAAATTATATTAGTTCAAATCAGATTCAAGAGCTACTGGATAAATGATTCATTCACCCAAGCTTTTCGCCATGGGTGCACTAGTGTTATTTGTGAAAAAAAGGATGGAAGTATGATGCTCTGTATCGATTATCGGGAATTGAATAGAGTGACAATGAAAAACAAGTATCCTTTGCCAAGAATCGAAGATTTATTTGATCAGTTGTAAGAGGCATCGTTATTCTTGAAGATAAATCTCCGATCAAGATACCACCAGCTGAGGGTAAAAGAAATGGACGTGCACAAGACGGCTTTCAGGACGCGATATGGACATTATGAGTTTATGGTGACGTCATTTGAAGTGACAAATGCCCCAACGATCTTCATGGATCTCATGAATCACGTATTTCAACCGTATGTCAATCAGTTTATTATTGTATTCATAGATGACATTTTAATCTATTCGAGGAGCACGGAGGAGCATAGACAACACTTGAGGATTGCTTTGCAGATATTGCAAGACCGAAAGTTGTTTGCAAAGTTCAACAAGTGCAAGTTCTGGTTAGAAAAAGTAGCATTCCTGGGCCACGTTATTTCAAAGGACGGGGTAGAAGTAGATCCTATTAAAGTCAAGACAGTCAAAGGGTGGCCAATGCCTAAAAATGCAATCGAGATACGCAGTTCCTTGGATTTGGCAGGCTACTATCGGAAATTCATTAAGGGCTTTTCTTCCATTGCAGTGCCCTAAGACGACCCTGATAAAGAAGAATGCTAAGTTTATATGGGGAGCTGATTGTCAAGATAGTTTTGAGCGGTTGAAGCAAGTGCTTACACAGTGCCAGTCTTAGCTATGCTATCAAGACAGGGAGAGTATGTGTTGTATACAAATGCTTCGAAGCTAGGCTTGGGCGCGGTTCTAATGCAGCACGATCGAGTCATTGCATATGTGTCTCGACAGTTAAAAGTGCATGAAAAGAATTATACGACCCATGACCTTGAACTGGAAGCAGTTGTATTTGTTCTCAAGATATGGAGACACTATTTGTATGGGAGAAGTGCAAAATCTTTACTGACCACAAAAGCCTAAAGTACATCTTCACCCAGAAAGAGCTGAACATGAGGCAAAGAAGATGACTAGAGCTTGTGAAGGACTACGACTATGATATTAGCTATCACTCTGGGAAAGTTAATGTGGTTGTTGATGCCTTGAGTAGGAAAACAACAGTCATCGCACAACTATCAGCACAGAAATCTCTTCAGACGGAAATTCAAGGATTTAACCTCAAGATATATGCTAGGGGCCAGGCTCCCAATTTAACCACACTAATAGTACAACCTACCTTGAGGGACAGAATTCGGACAGGACAAGCTATTGATGGGCAGCTACAAAAGGGATACAGAAGGATGAATCTAAGAGTTTGGGTTTATATTCAGTCGAAGATGATATTGTCAAATATCGGGGTCGACTCTGGGTTCCTAGTGTTGACTCACTTAGAGTTGAGATTTTGATGGAAGCTCATAATACTCTATATTCTGTACATCCAGGGGGTACAAAGATGTATAAGGACCTGCAATTACTTTATTGGTGGCCAGGTACGAAGCGTGACATCACGCGTTTCGTATCGGAATGCTTAACTTGTCAACAAGTCAAAGCAGAACATTAGAGGTCAGTAGAGATGCTTAAGTCACTTCCAATTCCTGAGTGAAAATGGGAGAATATCACCATGGATTTTGTAGTGGGCCTACCGAAGATGGTGAAAGGCTTTAATGCTATATGGGTGATAGTCGATCGACTCACTAAGTTGGCACATTTTCTACTAGTGAAGACAACCTTCTCTATGACTCAGTATGTAGAGTTGTACATCCGGAAAATAGTTAGATTGCATGGGATTCCCATTTCCATAATATCAGACAAAGATCCGAGGTTCACCTCGGCTTTCTGGAAAAGTTTGCATTCGGTCATGGGGACTAAATTATTATTTAGTACAATATTTCATCCCCAAACAGTGTTGGTTGCTACTTGGAAAACCTAGAGGTTCCACTGTACAAAAATTTTGTACAAAGATATGAACCTTTTCCTAGCTACCATGTGTTCTTTTAAATTAAATTTTGGATCGCCTGCGGAACTTAACACGTTTGATCCAAAACTTAATCTATTCGTTCTTTTAGGTTTTGACTTGGGTCTCCTGCGGAACTTAACACGTTCGACCCAAATCACCTTAAGTTATTAATTCCATTAAATATTAATTTCCATAATTGGTTCCCAGTACTGACGTGGCGAGGCACATGGCCTTCTTGGATATGGGAGCAACCACCACCGACTAGACAAAACCTTTTATAGAAAGCTAATATTTAATTTCCTAAAATAACTTTAGGTTAACCGAAAAGAACAATCAAATCACAAAGATAAATAAAACAAAAGAACACAACATCGAAAAACATATTCGAAATACTAGAACGTAAGCCTCTTGTATTTGGTATTATTTCCATAAATAACTAGTATGATGCGGAAAAAGAAAAACTACTAGTTATACCTTCTAGAAAGACCTCTTGATCTTCTATCGTATTCCTCTTCTAATCTCGGACGTTGTGTGGGCAACGATCTTCCGAGATGAGAAACCACCAACCACCTTCTTCTCCTCCTAGCTAGGTTTGGCCACAAAGAAAGAAGCTTCACCAAGGAAGAAAATCAAAACACTAACCAAGCTCCAAGAGATGCTCGCTTCCTCTCCTTCTTCTTCTTCTTCTCTAAGTAGTATCCGACCACCACAAGAGCTCCAAGGAAAGAGAGGGGTTCGGCCACCACAAGAGGAAGAGAGGGAAAGGATGGCCGGCCACACCAAGGAACAAAAGAGGGAGAGAAATAATAGAGGTTGTATCTCATGAAGGCACCCTCACCCCTTCTTTTATATTCCTTGGCCTAGGCAAATTAGGAAATTTAATTACAATAAAATTTCCTTAATTTCCTTGACATGATTTAATTGAGCAAAATAAAATAAAATTTCCCCAATTAAATTCAAGTGGCCGGCCATATCATGAAGAACAAATTGGACAAGTTTCAATCAACAATTAAAACTCCCTAATTTGTTTCCGGAAATTTTAAAATTAAAATTTCTCTTCAAAAATCTCTTCATGGTTGATAAAAAGAAATTTCCATAATTTTAATTTTACAACATGTGAATAATTTTTAAAGAGAAAATAAAATATCTCACCAATCTACAAATAAGTAAAGAGATCTAATCTCTTTCTTTAATCTATTGTAGATCTTTTACAAGAGAGATATTTTAATTTTAATTCTCTTTAATAAATTATATCTTCCACATAATAAAAATTAAAATTAAAATTCTTTTTTAATTTAATTTGGCCGGCCCCCACTAGCTTGGGTTCAAGCTAGGGCCGGCCACCCAATCTTATACCTAGGTCGGCCCTAGCTTGGTTCCCAAGCTAGCTTGGCCGGCCCCCTATTGGTGGGTATAGAAGGTGGGTATAGGTGGGTATAGTACTCTATAAATAAGAGGCTACAATAGGGACCGAGAGGAGGAATTGGTTTTGGTCTCCCGATAAAATTGTTCGCTTCGAACACACAACTTAATTTTATCAATAATAATTCATTCCACTAGAGAACTATTATTGAACTACCGCACCAATCCCAAATTACATTTTTGGGCTCCTTCTTATTATGAGTGTGTTAGTCTCCCTGTGTTTAAGATATCGAATGTCCACTAATTAAGTGAGTTACTGACAACTCATTTAATTAATATCTTAGTCCAAGAGTAGTACCACTCAACCTTATCATCATGTCGGACTAGGTCCACCTGCAGGGTTTAACATGACAATCCTTATGAGCTCCTCTTGAGGACATTATCAACCTAGTATCTCTAGGACATAGTTTCCTTCTATAATCAACAACACACACTATAAGTGATGTCATTTCCCAACTTATCGGGCTTATTGATTCATCGAACTAAATCTCACCCATTGATAAATTAAAGAAATAAATATCAAATATATGTGCTTGTTATTATATTAGGATTAAGAGCACACACTTCCATAATAACCGAGGTCTTTGTTTCTTTATAAAGTCAGTATAAAAGAAACGACCTCAAATGGTCCTACTCAATACACTCTAAGTGTACTAGTGTAATTATACAGTCAAGATAAACTGATACCTAATTACACTACGACCTTCTAATGATTTGTTCCTTTCCATTTTGGTCGTAAGCTACTGTTTATAATTTATAAGGTACTGATAACATCATCTTCTGCATGTGGCACCACATACTATGTTATCTATAATATAAATTAATTGAACAACTACAACTAAATGTAGACAATTTGACCAAATGTGATTCTTTATTCATAATGAATGTTTACAAAGCTTAGGCTTTCAGTATACACTCCAACAAACAGATGGTCAATCGGAGAGGGTGAAACAAATTTTGGAAGACTTACTACGAGCGTGTGTGATCGATTTCTAAGGGAGCTAGGAGTCAAAGCTACCGCTTGTGGAGTTCACTTATAACAACAGTTATCAATCATCTATAGACATAACTCCTTATGAGGCACTTTATGGAAGGAAATGCAGATCCCCCATCCATTAGGATGAAGTGGGAGAGAGGGCAGAGGTGGGTCCAGAAATCATGAGGGATACGGTGGACCTAGTAGCCAGGATTATGGAGAGAATGAAGACTGTTCAAAGTCGACAAAAGAGCTATGCTGACAAAAGGAGAAGGGACTTGGAATTTGTAGTTGGTGATCACGTTTTTGTGAAGATAACACCGATGAAGGGTGTTATGAGATTTGGCAAGAAAGGTAAGCTTAGCTCGAGATTCATTGGGCCCTTCGAGATCTTAGACAGGATGGGAACATTGGCATATTAGGTGGTCTTGCCACCTAATCTTGCAGGGGTGCATAATGTGTTCCATGTTTCAATGTTGCGCAAGTACATGTCGAATCCCTCCCACGTGCTGAATTTCGAACCACTGTAACTTATCCTAGATCTGTCCTATGAAGAGAGAACCATACAGATACTGGACCGGCAAGAGAGGAAGCTACGAAACCGGACAACCAAGATGGTCAAGGTCAAGTGGCTGAACCACGCTAATGAGGAAGCCACTTGGGAGACAGAAGCTGACATGCGGGACCACTACCTAGAGTTAATTGGTAAATTTAAAAATTTTGAGGACGAAATCCAATTATGTGGGAGAGGATTGTAAGGCCCGACTTTTTTAAAAAAAAATAAGGGGGAGCATAATAATAAGCTCTTTATTTACTTAAAGGGGGGGGGGGGGGGGGCTAATTTGCTAATAACCAACTAATGGACACATGAGCTCGACCCAATTGATGAGGACTAAACCTAACCCTAGGGTTTAGTTCTTATAAGAGGGGCGGTGAAGAGGGAAAAAAAAAAAGAAAAGAGGAAGGAGGGCTCTCGGCGGAAGAAAAGAAAGGGGGAGGGAGAAGTCTCGGCGGGAGAAAAGAAAGGGGGAGGGAGAGCTCTTGACTTCGACCTTGGAAGGAAGAACGAGGCAAAAGAGACACCCACCGTTGCTCATCATCATCACCTGCGCCAACAACAAGCCTCCAAGCAAGGCACCTCTTAAACCCTTTTCTTTCTACATCTTGAATCTGTACATGTAGTAGGTATTCCTCCTATACCTTTAAATCTGTAAACATGCCAGGTTTTCGACTTTTCTTGCTATGTCTTTGAACATGCATACACAGCAAGTTTCAAGGGAGATGGAGGGCTTGAAGTAGTAGGTTTTGTGAGATATTTGGATGATTTACAGCAGGTTTTCGAGGTAGATTTGAAGGCTAGGAGTAGCAGATTTATGAAGGGTTGTTCGTGTTAGTTAGAGCCCTAGAACCAATCATATGATTATTGTTGTATGGACTAATTGTATCATATTCTTGTATATAAATAAAGGTATTTCTTTATAGTTATTATACTTACTTGTATTGGTGTCAAATAACTAAGTATAATAGCGTCCTTGAGTAAAAGGTTCTTATCTATATCAATCGATTAGTTGAATCGATAGTGAGATGATATAGAGAACACTACTCTTAACCATTCCTAGTCAAGTATTAACATTCAGGGACAATGTTAATGCGACGAGACTAGCATGTAGGTCAACTCGATGACTTGATCTCATAAGTCATGGATATAGAGATATCAAGTTGACACATGGGTATGCATTGAAGAATGTATACTGAATGACCCACCATGAGAAAGTATATATCATGGATCGTCATATGAATGTCATATACTTTCTCATGTGGCTATTTGTATGACTATTAGTCCTTAGACCTGAAGTCACCATGGTTCCCTACATAAGGAGTTACATACTTTGGCTTCGTCAAACGTCACCCGTAACTGGGTGGACTATAAAGACGATTACCGGGTGTGTAACAAATTATGCGGAGGGATGTGAGTGATGTAGATGGGATCTATCCCTCCTATATGATGGAAGTGACATCATTATTCTTGATAGAGTGAGATCACTAAGTGCATGACCATGCCCAAATGAGTCAATATGAGATATTGAGCTCATTTGATTATAGTGAGTCTACTTGGAGTTCAAGATTTAGATTGATCAGAGGATGACACGGTCTATGCCTCACATTGATCAATCTAGATGTCAATGATAGAAGGACATTGTCATATATTGTGAAGAGTCACAATTAGTAGTCACAAGGTGATGTTGGATCTCAACATTCTTGTAACTTGGGTAGTAATGATGTGTTGCTATATACCGCTCATTACTTATGCTTCTAAATGAGTTTAGGAGCATTGCCAACGTTACAAGAACCTATAGGGTCACACACAAAGGACAATTAGATGGAGATTAGATTCATATGATGAACCAAGAGGATTAGGTTCATGTGATGAATCATATTGGATTAAGAGTAATCCAAATTAGACTAATTGAGTTGGACTTAATTTGATTCATGTCTCCAATGAGTCTAATTAGATTATGATTCATTAAGTCAATTTAATTCAATGAATGTAGATTCATTAAATTAAATTGGGTTGAATCAAATGGTTAGATTTGATCAACCATGGGAGAGAAGTGGTCAAGTTTGACTTGACTTGAGAGGGAAGATGAAAGATCAAGTTTGACTTGACCAATGCCACATCATTTGTGACATGGCATGGGGCCAATCAATGATGATTTTTCACATCATCAAGTCTTGCTGATGTGTGTGCCACCTCATGAGGGAAAACCAAGAGCCATGACTCTTGGTCTTCCTTGTGTGGCCGACCACTTAAAAGGAGGAATTAGTGCATTTGTGTGCTAATTCAAGGCAACCTTAATTTCATCTTCTTCCTCCTTTCATTCTCTTCTCTCCCTCTCCTCCTTGGCCGAAACATCCAAGAGTGCTAGCACACTCTAGGTGTTTTTCTCCACCTCTTGTTCGTGTGGATACACATACAGGGGTGTTCACTTGACACCCTTGAGATCTAACATCTTCTTAGACGAGCGGGATAAGCGAAGGGCTTCGCATCAAAGGTATACCTCTCTTTCAAGTAGATCTAGGATTAGAAAACACGTACACGAAATTTTATCTTCGTATGGATCCGGTGGCATGGGACTTCGGGGTTTCCGTAACGCAAAAAGTGGTTTTGCGACTCGAAAGTCCCAACAGTTTGAGACTGTGTGGAAAAGATTTTGAGGGGTGCTAGAGGGGGTACATAGCAGATTTCTGGAAGGTTGTTCGAGACCGTGTGCAATAGATTTCGAGGGGCGCTGGATCGGAGGGGGTACGTAGCAGATATTTGGAAGGTTGTTTGAGACCGTGTGCAGCAGATTTCGAGGGGTGCTAGAGGGGGTACGTAGCAGATTTCTGGAAGGTTGTTCGAGGTGGTGTGTAGTAGATTTCGAGGGGGTGCTTGAGGGAGGTACATAGAAGATTTCTGGAAGGTTGTTCGAGGTCGTGTGCAGCAAATTTTGAGGGGTGCTTGAGGGAGGTACATAGCAGATTTCTGGAAGTTGTTTGAGGATGTGTGTAGCAGTTTTTGTGGGGGTGTTTGAGATTGGTACGTGTTGGAACCCCAGACTTATTTTGATGTCATCAAATAAGTTAAGTTAGGTCTTGTGGTGTTTTAACCTTGTGTTTAAGTATGCAGGAACTTAGGAGCACAAGAAGTCGAGCGGAAGACGCAGCTAGCAAGAAGGACTGCACAGGAGAGAGCTAATAGGCTCGGTGCGTCTGAGGGACAAGGCGTTGTGGAAGAGTTTAGTTTAAATTCTCTTATTTGTTTTGAAAATGTACCCTTAGACATTCTAAGGAACCCCATTTTTTATGTGATCAAAGGAAGATAATGTAATATTAAGTCTAGGGGGAGGTACTTTAATTTTTTTTTTTTATCTTTTGCATTTTCTTGCATAATTTATTACCTTTAATTTATGTTGGTTAACCCTAGCTTAACTTGGGTTGCTCACATCAAAAAGGAGGAGAATGTTGGAACCCCAGAGTTGTTTTGATGTGATCAAACAAATTAAGTTAGGTCATATGGTATTTTAACCTTGTGTCTAATTGTGCAGGAACTTAGGAGCACAAGAAGTCGAGCGGAAGACGTAGCTAGCGAGAAAGACTATATGCGAGAGAGCCGACAGGCTCGGTGCGTCTAAGGGACGAGGTGCTGTGGAAGAGTACACCGGCGGGCGAGAAGGAAGCGTGCGGTGTTTCCGAGGGACGAGAAGCCGGAGCGGAAGATTGCTTGGGGAGTAAGAGACGCAGCTAGCAAGAAGGTCGGCACGGGAGAGAGACGACGGGCTTGATGTGTCCGAGGAACCAAGATCTGTGGATGAGTACGCTGGCAGACGAGAAAGAAGCACACGACGATTCCGAGGGACGAGAAGCCGAAGCGGAAGCCTGTTCGAGAAGGCCGGAAGTTAGGTTTAGGTGAGCCCTATTCCGGATAGCCGAGATCACCTAAGCAAGTGGAGCCGGAGCGGAAGACCCGGACCGAGGCGAGCTGAATCGGAGCAGAGGGCCCGGAACCTTCCTAGCGCCCAGACCTAGATTTTATCCAGATCGCGGTCAAACGCGATCTATGCAAAAGGGATAAAGTTTTATCCCCTTCTAGGCGCCTGGAACGCTTCCAGGTTCCCCGACCAAGGCTATAAATATAGCCTTGGTCCAAGAAGCTAAACAGAACAAGCAATTACAAATTCTACACTTGTGCGCTTCTCTTGTCTAGTTTAACTTCTCATTTCTTGTATGTTATTGTTGTAAGAGGCTTCTCCGCTTGAAGGAGATACTAGTGCGATTCATTCCTTGGATTAACAACCTCCCCGGTTGTAACCAAGTAAAAATTCCTGTGCCTCTACCTTTTAATTCTTTATTTAATTTTATGCAAGTATTATTTTAAAAGTCCGAGAAGGGTTGTTTTGTTTTTAATTTTTTGCAGGGCTATTCAACCCCGATCTAGCTGGCCAACGCGGTCCAACAATATGTAGCAGATTTTTTTAGAGGGTTGTTTGAGATCGTGGGCAGTATATTTCGAGGGGTGTTCAAGGGTAGCATGTAGCAGATTTTCAGATGGTTGTTGGGAAGAGTGAACAGCAGGTTTGACGAATAGTTGGTCACCTTTTTGTCCTAGGAAGATAGGTGTCGTGGCATTGTCATGAGTAATTGCAACACAATAAAATAAATGAGTACTGTAAATGATTGTTTAGCTTCATATAGTTTAATGATATGCATGCTTATTGAACTTTATGTAAATTAATGATATGAATGTTTATTAGACTCCTTTGCAGAATAATGATATGCATGTTTAGTGGGCTTTACATAAATTGTTGTTATATATGTTTATTAGACTTTTGTAGATTAATGATAAACATGTTTATTAGACTTTACATAAATTAATGTTATACATATTTATTAGACTTTTGTAGATTAATGATAAACATGTGGTATGGGGCTTTATGTAGATTAATGTTATATATGTTTATTAGACTTTTTTAGATTAATGATGTGTATGTTTATTTAGTGTTGCAAAGTTTAATGATATGTATGTTTATTAGACTTTACATAGTCTAATAGGATGTGCTAGAGTAGTTATGATACTTGATTACCTTAATGGAAAGGATATGAATATATAAAAATAATAATGAGAAGGATTAAAGGAAATTCTGCGAGGGTCAAGGCCCCAGAGGGACCCCGTTTACGGGAAAAGGGCCCAGAGGGACCCCAATATCAGATTTCTATATTTGGTCACGATCTAGTGACGAGAGTTGCTGACGCCCCGCCACCTGGTACTATGGTTAAATAGATTGATCAATCGAACAAAAGATAAAGGATGTCTAATGTATCTCCATCTAAGAATGATATACGATAAATGCTAAAGGAAAATGCTCCATAATGTAATTATTGAAGGATACTCAAAATAATGTTGTGTGATACTCGTAGTTTAATGTTCTATGGAAAAAAAAAATGCTTACATGCCTACTTACTTGTATGCTTGACAACAAGTTCCATGTAAAGGTAGATTTAATGATGTATGCGACTAGTTAAGGAAATTTGCTGCTATGGTTTGGAGGTGCTCACTAGGTTTGGTTTGTCACAAGTATAGAAACGGACGTCGTTAGAGGCTTGGACATTTGACCAGACTGGGTTGAACAGTACACTCCCGAGGACTTTCCAATTCCGCATAAAGAATAAATAAACAATATTTATGATTTAGAGAGAATGAAGTAGTTTTCAATTTAGATCTTCAGCATGTATGACTGGTTTATTAATTATAATCAGGTTTCTTATTTATTGGAAAATTATATGATGCATAAAAAAAAAATTTACAATAATTGTCATTCGTTTGAGGAGGAATTGTTAAATTACAATAGTTCAGATAAAATCATATATTAAAAATACATGGAAAAGAATTATAAACTTCTAAGGAAAATATATCGGTATAAATTTTTTAAAATAAAATCTAAAATTAAAATCATAAAAATTTAAGATTGAAGTGAACAATATTACGGAGATCTAATTTTTATTCGTCAATAAAAAAAATCAAATCAATAGCTCAATTTACGTAATATGTGCATCAAAAGCAGACTCATGCATCATACATGAGTTATAATACATATATTTTTAATTTTACACAATTAAATTAATTTTAAATATAAATAAATAACAATCAGAACGACCCATCTTTCACTTATTATTTTAAAAAATAAATAATTCTTTTTTTAATGTATTTTTGATATGGGAAAATTGACCAATAGAATTCCATACGTCTCCGCAAGCTTTGGAAAGTTCTCGTCCGTATCAGTTTGCTCCTTATTTGAATTCTAAGTAAGCGTTAGTGTGCCATCACCTACTTACCCAATTTTTTTTTATAATTCAAATATGCCGTGCTTACTATCCTACTAATCCCGATGGCAACAACTTAACTAAGTGGCGGCAAAGGGTGCGACCCTCTCCCGAGTTTAAAATAAAATTAAAACGAAAACATATCATGACTTAAAATGTTAAATATTTATTTTTTTAAATATATATATATATATATATATATATATATATATATATATATATATATATATATATAATAAATGAATAAATTAAATCGTAGAGCACGAAATAAGGATGCTAAATTAAAATTGAATCGGTCCAAACTAAGTCCAATGGATAAGCACAGAGATAGAAAATTATATTAGTTCAAATCAAGATTAATTTGGAGTTGATTTAGTCAAATTACGATCAAACCAAATTTAAAATTAAACTAGTTCGGTTTAAAATGAATTATAATATTTTTAAAAATCTTCTCGTCTTTTTTGGATGGTCTAATGGTTAGTACATGAGCTGTTGCACTATGAAGTTTGAGGTTTGAATTTCGGCATAGCCGAGGTAAATGCCTTATGTGCTAGTTACTATTTCCAAGGCCAGTAGTTGTCCGTGATTTACCTCTTCCGTGTTGGTCTTGAGACAGATTGGCGGAGGCATGGGAGGCGAGCGTATTCATCCTTTTTTTTTTTTTTGCCACCATGTTGTAGCTCTCACAATATTGTATACTTTTCCTTTACCTATCCCTCTCTTTTATTTTTTTCTTCATCTTCTTCTCATTTCCTTCTTTAACGGTTGTAAACAGGCATTTTTTTTCCTCTCTTCTTCTCAAGTACGAGAGTACTTTTTTCTTCACCAACGAGCAAGAAATGTAACATCAGCTGCTGCTCTCTTCCAGCAACAATAGCAACCCTCAGCTCTTCCATCTTCTTCCTCTTCTCGTATTTTTTGAGGATTCAATTGGCATTATAAGAATAGTCTTGTTTTACCTTGTTTTCTTTGTGTCATTGCTGATCTCACCGAAACTAGTCGAGGTTACTAACGAAGAAGATAAATCTCCCCTCTTTTACTTCTTCCTCCCTATCTTTTCTTCCCTATTCTTTTCAAAAGCAACAATTTTCCTTTTATCTTTTTCATCAAACAACTCTTTATAGGTAGTTTTTTTTTCTCTTTGTCCAACCACAACAACGACAAGAGGAGTAAGTTGTTCTTTTTTTTTCTTTCATATTTCATTAATTGAAGGAGAGTTGTAAAGTATAGATTTTATTTTATTAGGTTGCTAGTTCGGATGATTAATGATAGTCTCATATATAGTAATACCAAATATTATGTGGAACTAAGATCACAAATAATTCTACTACTTTGATTTCTAAATAAGCTATGGATTTTTGTTAATATTGTTGCAAACCAAACAATCTGTAGCCGGAGATTTACAGGAAATTAGCTGAATCTAAATACTCGAATTAAATTCAACTCACAATTAAGATGACCTGAGCAGATAATCTCAGGCTGCCAACAGGGGCTGGTTTTCTGACCTCAGAGTTTGAGCAATCAAAGCGTCTGAGCAGACTGAAGGATAGACAAGCAAAGCGGGAGACTGGTCGGGCAGATCAGAAGGGTGAGTGGCCGACCCAGCAGATGAAGAGTCCAACCGAGCGGACAAACAGAGCAGCGAATCGAGGCCTGCGATCGACGCAGTTTCCTTGAAACAGATTTGTCCCACCTCCGACTATGCTTCGAGGTTTTCTTGGATCGTCTGTTTCTCAGGATACAACGGCAAAACCACGAACGCAACCAAGCATTGGTTGTTCGTGGCGAACTGAGAATGCACTTGAGTGCTATCACAAGTAGTTTAGCCGAGCGGATGCACGACTGAGAGAAAAGAATCGGGGAACGAAGGTAGAGGAATTCTCTTGCTTTTGCTTCGCTTTCGCTTTCGATTTTTTCTTCGCTTTGCTGAAGATCCAACCTCCTTATATAGGAGCTCTCATCTTGCATACAATAAATGATCAAATTATGATCATTTAATGAGATTAATGTCGCTATTAATACTAAGACGTTTCGAAATCACCATTAATGAGTTTAATGCCGTCATTAATGTCGAGACGTTACGGAATCATCATTATTAATGCTTATGTAGTCGTGCTCGCGCATGAGTCAACCTTGGTTCAGTACAATCCGGGCCCTGGATTTGCACCCACCCCTGCGCACTCACGCGTGAGAGAGTCTCTCCCCATGCATATGTTTACAATGCATGTATCATAATTTAAACCAACAATAAAGCCAAGAGACTTCTAATGTGAGACTAAATCCATGCACAATAGAGTCTCTTCGTCTCCACCTCTTTATTCCATTCACATTTCCAACACGATTAACATAGGAATACTAGATTGATGGGTCATTCGTTATAAGTATTGTTCAATTTATTCTGATGACCAATGATTTTTTTTTAATAAAATTAAATCGATCATCCTAGGATTAATCGGGTAAGCTGAATAATTAATGCCAACTAAAAAAAATAAAAAATAATAATAATAAAATTTACATGATCTTATCTAAAGAGACCAATTAGACGAAGATCACGTCAAGAAGCGTACACTAATTAAATTATTGGTGGCTTCTCATTTGCACGTGTTCTTTTGTTTTTCAGCTTATGCAATGTACTTTGATTTTATAGTTGCATGATTAAAAAGTCAAGACCACTTAAATTATTGGGCTCTTGCTGCTTCTCTTTCTATATATCTATCTAGATCTCTTTCTCACGATCAATGAATTACAACAGCAGCTAATTTAGCTCCTCAAATTCTATCTCTTTTACTCTTACAAGAACGAGAATAATCATATATACACCATGGCGAACGATGGAACTGCTCCGGCCACCTCCATCTCAAACCCTCCGCCATGCCTCGGCAAGAGGATCACCGTCCTTTGCATCGACGGCGGCGGGATTCGCGGGCTGATCCCCGCGACGATCATCGACTTCCTTGAATCAGAACTGCAGGTACGCATATGTATATATATGCAGTCATAAATATCCGATCGACGTACCGAGAGATTCAAGTTAATTATATTAATTTTCGGTGTTGCAGAAACTCGACGGGCCTGATGCGAGAATAGCTGACTACTTCGACGTGATCTCCGGCACGAGCACCGGTGGCCTTGTCGCCACCATGCTCGCAGCTCCCGGAGAGAAGAACAAACCACTGTTCGCCGCCAAGGACATTGTTCAGTTCTATTTGGATCATAGTCCTAAGATTTTCCCACAGCCCAGGTTAGAATTATGAATAATTCTTATATATATGATAAATTTTTGGATAAGGACGAAGGATCAAAATTAATTTATGAACTTTGCTATTTATTTATTTCAGGTCTGGGTTCTTGCGTCCAGCACTGAACTTGCTGGATGCTTTCACTGGACCAAGATACGATGGGAAGTACCTTCACTCCAAGATTCAAGAACTCTTAGGCGACACAAAATTAAGTCAAACTTTGACCAACATCGTCATCCCTACTTTTGACATTAAAATTTCTCAACCCATCATCTTCTCCACTTATGAGGTAATTAAGAATGAAGATTTTGTAGGTATATAAATGGCGATCCATATTAATTAATGTTTTTTTTGGCAGACGGAGGAGAATCCGTTGAAGAACGCTCTTCTGTCGGACATCTGCATCAGCACCTCCGCCGCCCCCACATACCTCCCGGCGCATTACTTTGAAACCAAAGACGATCAAGGAAGGACGAAGAGCTTCAACCTCATCGACGGCGGCGTGGCGGCAAATAACCCAGTAAGTTCACACACACACGCACATCTAAATGATATTCTGCTCGTAATTAATCTAGGAGCTAGCTAGTTCTTATATGTGACGTTGATCATGAACAGACGTTATCCGCCATGAGCCAAGTGACGAAGCAGATTCTGAAATCGAACACGGATTTCGAGTCGTACAAACCGGTCGACTACAGTCGGTTTCTGGTGATCTCGATCGGGACCGGAGCACCTAAACAGGAGGAGAATTATAGCGCACAGATGAGCGCTCGATGGGGCTTGCTCGGGTGGTTGTACAACGGAGGAAATACTCCCCTCATCGACATTTTCTCCCAGGCGAGCTCCGACATGGTGGATATCTATGCAGCAGTTGTGTTTCAGGCACTGGACAGTGAAGGCCGTTACCTTCGCATACAGGTACGTATTTAACAAATTATAATTAATCATCATAAAATCGTACCAAATTCATCGATTCTAATTGAAACAAACAAACAAAATGATAGGACGATACTTTGACTGGCGATGCGACCTCTGTGGATAAGTCGACAGAGAAGAACTTGAAGAATTTGGTGGAGATCGGGAAGAAACTGCTGGAGAAGCCGGTGTCGAGGGTGAACCTGGAGACAGGACTTTCGGAGCCGGTGGTGGATGGGAAGGGAGGAACCACATCGAACGGGGATCGACTCGTCAACTTCGCCAAGAAGTTGTCTGATGAAAGGAAGCGTCGGCAGGAGAGTTTGGCTTCCGTTGCGTGAGAGTTGTGGATCCTGTCGATCTCGTAGAACAATCAATAATTAATGTTGTTGGGATTGCACCGATTTATCAAACTTGTAAGCGTAATCAATTTGTTTAATCTATTCAATGGAAGCACGTGATTAGTCTGTAGGACAACTCTGTAGTATATTGCATCGCTGCAAAGCGTAATGGCTGTGCTACGACGGAATAACGTAGCTCTCACGTTGGCAAAAATTGCTGTCCAAATGAGGTGGAGGTTGATTTGACCTATAGAGGGTTAGACTCATCTAGTTGAATTCGCTCGATACATTCATCTCAGAGGTTTAAAATTTAATCAAGTATAAATTTGGACACCAACCTAGTCTCAACTATCAATTTTACTTATGCCTTGGTATAAGTCACCGACACCCCGGTCCTCCGGCTCAGATCCTGCCATCACTTATGTTTCGGCCTCAATCGCCAATATTTCCTTCGACTCAGTCCCAGATCTCGACACCACCTATGTCCTGATCTTAGTCGCCGACATCCCTTTCGACTTAGTCCAAATCCTGACATTACCTATGTATCGGCTTTAGTCATCGACATCCCCTTCGGGTTAGTCCCAGATCGCCAATATAGACTAAGGCCACTAAAAATTGATGCTATTTTATCAAAAATTGATGCTATTTTATCATCCATTTTTGTATCGGACCTCCTCTCTGCAAGCCCTGGACAAGGTCGTTTCTCTGAAGAAAAGTGAACAACGACTGCGAATATTCTATGACACGAGGCACAGATGAATGGAGAGATAGTTATAAGATTGTTAATTAGATCTAGTTCTCTAGATGCTCTCCTACAAATACATGACGCTTAATGAATAGAGAGGCAAATAACTGTAAGTACCTTGAATGAGTTTTGATGTGATCAACTAGATTAAGTTAGACTATACATTTTTGATGCTTTGTATCTAAGTATGCATGGACTTAGGAACATAAGAAGTTAAGTGAAAGACACAGCTAGTGAGAAGGATGACATGAGAAGTGAGTCGACAGACTCGGTCTATTCAAGGGACGAGTTGCTGCGGAAGAGTACACTGACGGACGAGAAGGATGCATATGGCGCTTTCGTGGGACGAGAAGTTGGAGTGGAAGACTACTCGAAAAGAAGGTTGGAGTTGGGTTCAGGTAAGCTCAACTCTAGATGGCAGGAAAATCACCCAAGCGACGGGAATAGAAGTCGGAGAAGTCAACATGAAGTCGACTTGTCCTGGCACCCCGACCAATCTGGGTGCCCAGACCCTAGTATCGAACATGCGCCTCTTTGACTGTTGCGACGAGGATAACTCTTGGAGTCCACGTCAGCAACACTCCAGGTGCCCGAGCGAGGATAAAGAGTTATCATCGAGTCGTTGAAGAGCTATTTTGAAGCAGATAACGCACCATAGTGGAGGCGCTTGGAATTCACCATATCATCAACGACTATATTTTGACCAGGGAGCTATAAATAGAGCCATGATCCCCTTCATTCAGGACAACACTTTCTGTACTTTATTTTTCATATTTACAATTCGTGTTTTCTAACACTGTACGTGGCTTTTCTGTCTTTGACTTTGCTCTAAGAAGGAGACTTTACTAGTGCTTACATTGCCTTAGATTAATAATCTTCTCAGTTGCAAACCAAGTAAATCTTGGTAGCCTTATATTTATTTATATGCATTTTTTTATTTATTAAATATTTGTCTAACTCAAGTTGAAAGAACGAGAAGGGTATAATCATAACTTCAGGGAAATTCACCCCCTCTCTTGCTAGCCGCATTAGAACTAACAATTAGTATCAGAGCCTAACCACCTTAGAAGGACTAATCGCCAACTAAAATAACAAGACGATGGCTAGTTCAAGTATTCATCCACCAAAATTGAGATTTTATGCAATGGAAGTGCAGGATGGAGGTATTTTTTAAAACATATTTTAAAACTCTGTTAATAGTTAAATATGCTTTTGTAGTACCCAAAGATCAACATGGAGTAGAAAAGGAAGAGTATCTTTGGAACAAAAAGGAGTAGGCCGACTTTCATAGCCAACGACAAAGCAGAATTCCATCTGCTTACTGTACTACCGGCCTAAGAAGTCAATCGGATCAAAACCTACGACTCATCAAAAGAACTTTGGGAGAAGTTCTTGAAGCTACATGAAAGTACCTTGGAAGCTAAGCTAGCGAGACAGGATATCCTCTGAAATCAACTAACAAACCTCCGGATGAACAAGGGAGAGAAGGTGGTTCAACTCTATGTGAAAATCAAGAAACTGATCACCTAACTCAACAACCTAAGAGAATTGGTAACGAATTGGGACTCAATCCGGTACTTGTTCAACTACTTTCCGAGAATACAAGAGTGGTCAACCTCAGTAGATGCATACTACATCTCTAAAGACTTGGAGGTATGTATTCTAAAATAACTATTTCCGACTTTCAAATTACACAAGTTTAGATGGACAGGAGTTACAAAAAAAAACAAAGATAAACCATAACTTAGCACTACAAGCCATAAAGGACGAACCAGACTCAGAATCATCCCTCAATAATGACGAAGAAGCATTCATGGTATAAAAAAAATTCAAAGTTCTTTAAAACTAACAAATTCAACAAGTCTCAAGTTAAAAATCTAATAAGGGGAAGAAGAAAGGTTCGGAAGATTACCCTTTTGATTCCGCTACTCCTTCTTCCTCAGGGATACTCATGATGCTTTAGGACAAGGATTTAACTTTTCAATTAGATATCTTGTCGCTTTTTGTTCATGCTTTTATATTTTTATGTCATGCTTTCGATAAAACTAGATCTTAATGAAATAGAATTGTTTTCTTTGTATGAATTCATTTTATTCCTAGAATTTATGTGGTTAAGAGAAACAAATTCCTTTCATTCCTTTCACTTGACAATTTCTTGGCAAAGTGGACAAGTCGATCTCCGCTCGATGTGGTTCCTCCCTTCCCATCCACCACTAGCTCTGATAGGCCTGTTTCCAGGTTCACCCTTGACGCTGGCTTCTCCAACAGTTTCTTCTCGGTCGCCACCAAATTTTGCAAGTTCTTCTCCGTGGACTTATCCACCAAAGTCACATCTCCAGTCAAAGCATCATCCTATATATCATTTAGTTTATTTTTCTATTTTATTCAATTAAAATCGATGAATTTGGTACGATTTTATGATGATTAATTATTTTGTTAAATACCTGCATGTGAAAGTAATGACCTTCACTGTCTTTTGCCTTAAAATTAGGTATGTATGAGTTATAAATATCATATATACATAAGACCTCGATAATAGAATCAAAAAATTTCTAGTTCTTTAATTATATGTTTCTGTATAAGACTCGAGAGGAAGAAATTTTTTTAAAATGGGCATATGAAACATAAAAGCAAAAAGAAAATGATGACTAGTTGAGGTTGAGTTTAAACAAAGTAAAATAGCGCCCAGGTGGAAAAATCATGTAGAATAGATTTTATCACTTTTATATTGGAAAATGAGTCCCAAAGTTACTTAGAAGCAGTAATCTCTCCTGACAGGCCTCACTTGCATCTGAGATAGACTCTATCTTACAAAATCACATTTGAGAACTTGTGGATTTTCCTTAGGAGAGTAAATCGCTAGGTTGCAAGTAGATCTTCAATAAGAAAATGAAATCAGATGACACAATTGATACGACAAGGCTAGGTTGGTAATTAAAGACTATCGACAATGAGAAGACCTTGATTACTTTGATACATATTCTTCAGTATCAAGAATAACTTCCATTAGAGTATTATTGGCTGTCGTCGCTCAATGAAATCTAGAAATACATTAGATAGATGTAAAAATTGTTGGTACAATTTACACTAATTATCTAACTCAGGTTTTGATGAATGATAAGTTGATTAAAGTTAGAATGTTTGTAGTTTAATTACTTTACTAAGTGTGCAAGAGTTGACGGGTTTGAAGGACCTAACACCAGGCTGAAATCCAGCTAGGCCCATGGGACCCAATATATGGTGGGAAGTCTGGTTGGGTCTGCGAGACCTAATAATTGGCCGAAGTTCAGTTGAGTCCGCGAGACCTGACAATTGGCGGGAAGACCTAGTGGGTCAAAGGTAAGTCAAATGACAGCTGTTAGTAAGTGGAAGTAAGCAACTGGAGGAGAGATCCAGTGAGGACATGTTCCCGGTTGAGAGAACTGTAGGCGTCAGTCCAACTTAGGTTTACTTAAAAAACCTAAGTTGAGACCTTGACTAGATCTTGGTCTCGGAGAGACAGGATCTAATTACTACTTTTATCTTATTAATGTTGTGCTAATTCTATTTTGTAGGATAAATATTTTTTTATTTGCCTGGAATAATTTTTTTTTTACAGGAAGGAGAAGTGCGAATGACACCCGGAGCTGGTAAGGGCGCCCAAACTAGCTCACACCGACGGGTGACTAGGTAGGTACCCAGGTGGTTTGGACACACAGAATTGGTCCACGCGCTTGGACCAGAAAAGTTATCCAAGAGCTGAGTTGGAGCGCGTTAACTGGTCGAGCTGATGTCAATAGTTTAGGCACCCAGAGGGGGTCCGAACGCCCAAAGGTGGATAAAACTTCGTGGATGAAGTTTCGACGAGAGCTCGCCACGTCAGCATAGTCCAGGCACCCGGAGGGGGTTCCAAGCACCCAAAATGGGCCTATATAAGGGCCTTTGACCAGTAGATTCAGGACATTATTTGCTATGACTTTCCTTCCTGCGCGCTGCTTCAAAAAGCTTCGACAACGCTGTAACGCTCCATTGACAACCGAACATCAAGCATTACTTAGTTTTCTTTGTTGTTGGTTATCTTTCATATATAATTCTTGTACTTCATTATTGTCTCTTTTCGAACTATTAGTGGATTGCTCAACGAAAGCACTTGATGAGTGAAACCCTTGGAGTATGAGTCATCGAAGGCTCCGAACCAAGTAAAATATTACTTGTGTTAGCGCGTGCTTGTCTTCTTCTTTCTAGTTTCCTTTTTTATTATTCTACCGCGTAATTCATTTTAACTCTCGATTTTTGAAGAATGCTATTCACCTCCTCTAGCATATTTACGGTCCTACAAATGATGTCAGAGCAAGTACCGCTTTGAATTGGTGCAACCACCAATCAGGCAAGGGAATTTCAAAATCTCTTTTAATATTTCTTTTCGGCCTTTAAGCTTTTAGATATAGTCTAAATTGGTACAATTACCTCTTTGAATAGGTTTTTTTGTTGCAAAATACTCTGAATTAGTGCAACACCAATAGAGTTTTTTTAATTTTATTATCTTCGACACTGCTAATTCAAAACCTAGTCTTGGAATTTCTTTCTTCTTCTTCCTTATGTGCAAGGTTCCATCTCTCTAAATGACCCAAACTGAAGGATACAATACTGTTCATCCCCCGCTCTTCAATGAAGATGACCTTCCATGTTCGAAGAATACTATTCACCCCCTTTAGCATATTTACAATCCTATAAAAATAACCTTTCTAAATGGAGATTTAGAAGAGGAAATATACATGGAGCAACTTGAAGGATTTTTTATACTAGGGCAAGAAAATAAGGTTTGTAGATTGGTGATATGAAAATTTTGATAATATCATGAAAGAATATAGATTCAAAATTAAAAAATAATATAAATGTGCCTACATGACAGCCACAAAGAATGAGTATATTATCTTATACCGATATGTAGATGACATAGTTATGATTGAGAGTAATGATAAGATAATCAAATCTACTAAAGACATGTTGAATTCAAGATTTGACATGAAAGACATTAACCTAACTGATATGATTTTAGGAATTAAGATTATTAAAACATCAAAATGACTTATTCTGAGTCAATACCATTATATGAACAATATTCTTAAGAAATTCACCAAGGGCAATACTATATTGGGACAAACTTCGATAGACACGAGTCAACATCTATCGAATAATCAAGGAGAAATTATTTTTCAGATAGAGTACTCTTGAGTGATTAGAAATTTAATATTCTAAATGACTTGTACATGACCAGACTTAACCTATACAATGAGTAAACTGAGTAGATACATGAGTAATATTGAAATTGAATACTGGAAAAGGATAATAAGAGTACTGAGGTAATTAAGGTATGCTTGTGAATATGGATACACTATACGAGATATCATGCTGTGATCAAAGAATATATTGATGTGAACAGCATATTTGATATGAAAGACTCAAAGTTTACAATTGGATATATATTCACTTTGGGAAGTGCAACTATTTCATGGAAACTGATCTTATCTGAAAGTAAGGAAGATGGTGTGCTAGTTAAGTGACTCCGATGTTGATTGAGAGAAGATGAAGACATTGATGATGTGGATGAACCTACGCTGCAAAAATGGAAACTGGGAGGAGAAAACGTTAGTCACCGAGATAGGGAGACGATGCTTGGTGCAGACACTCTGACACTTAAGTTAAAATAGTAACTAAGTGAAAAATGGAGAAGAAGATTAATAGTAGATCAATAATGCTGATGTGTGTGTGCTTGAGTAGCATAATGTACCTAATCAATAAAGAGGACTACCTTTTTATATTGACCATCATAACTTCTACTATAATGAGGTGTTAGAGAATATCTAGTGTTAGAATATGTCGAAGAAAGGACGAGGTATGACCACCCTTAGAAGAAGGTTCCATTGCGTGCATATGTCGGGGTAGCGGAATATTCCTTGACGAGTAACCATTATTCTATGAGAGGTTATTACGATTCTCTGACACTATTATCTCTTGGAGGAAATTTGGCTGACCCTATATTCGACTGACTATATACTGGGAGACTTACCCTTTAAGAGTGAGAACCTGAGTCTCAAAGGTCCAATTGACTCTGTATCTGACCAACTGTATGTTAAGAGATTTGCACAAGAGAAGTAAGGAGCTAAGTCCCGAAAGGTCGGACCAATGTTGGGGCCAACCGACTATATACTGGGAGATTTAGCCTTGAAGAGTGGGGATCTAAGTCTCGAAAGTTCGACTGGCTCTGTATCGAGCTAACTGTATGCTAGGAGACTTGCATAGAAGAAGTGGAGAGCTAAGTCCCGAAAGGTCTGATCGGTATTGGGATCGACCGACTATACACTGGGAGATTTTCCCCTAAAGAGTGAGGAGCTAAGTCTTGGAAGGTCCGACCAGCATTGGTGCCGACTGACTATATGTTGGGAGACTTGCCTTGAAAAGTGGGGAGCTAAGTCTCGAAGGTCCGACTGGATCTAGGGTCGATTGATTATATACTTGGAGGCTTGCCATTGAAGAGCAGGGAGCCAAGTCCCCAAAGGTACGACTGACTCTCGTGCCGATCGACTATATGCTAGGAGACTTGCCCTTGAAAATTGGGGAGCTAAGTCTCGAAAGATCCGATCGGCGCCGGTGCTAACCAGCTATATGCTGGGATACTTCCCTTTGAGAAGTGGGGAGCTAAGTCTCGAAGGTATGATCGACTCTAGGGTCGACCAACTGTATACCGAGGGACTTGCTCTTGAAAAGTAGGGAGCTAAGTTCCAGAACATCTAATCGGTGATGGTGTTGACCAGCTATATACTGAGAGACTTGTACATGAGAAGTGGGGAGTTAAGTCCCTGAAATCCTATCGAGGTTGGTGTCGATCGGCTATATGCTGGAAGACTTACAGAGGAGAATTGGGGAGTTAAGTCCTGGAAGTCCTATGCTATTGGGTCTATATGGGGAGACTTACTCTTGAAGAGTGGGGAGCTAAGTCTCGGAAGTCCGACCGGCTATGAGGCCGATCAACTGCATACTGGGAGACTTGCCCTTGGAGAGTGAGGAGTTAAGTTCAGTGAGTGGTCTGTCCGAATACCTACACTCTTGTTAAGGTAATTTATGATCATGATTAATGGTTATTAAATTTAGTAGCGGAAAAGTCATTTAAGTGGGTTATTAAAGCAGACTATTAAATCTGTCATTGAATATGTCGGTTTTTATTGTCTTTTGGTTTTCTTACTCCTCCCTATAAATAAGGGACGTGTAGACATTTCATATTAACGAGAAGAAAAAAAGGAAGCAAGTGAAGCAAGTGAAAAGTTTTGAGAAAAAATACTCCTTGTAGTTGTAGGTCCAGCAGCTCTACAGAACCTACGTTCTGCTATCACTTTCTCCCTTCCTATCCAATCCTACACACATAACCCCCCAACAAATTTGGTATAAGAGCAGAGAAGGTCATGTCTGCATCCGTTGGCAACATGTTCTTCACTTTTTCTCCCAACCAAATCCCCATCTTCGACGGTGAGCACTTCGACTATCAGAGTTCTCAAATGGAGACCATTTTCCTTTCGCAAGATCTATGGAAACTTGTGGAGGAAGGCTACGAAGAAGTTCCAAAAGGAATCTCTCTCCCAGAAGGTGACAACACTTCCGTAGAAGGTGTCATCAATCCCACAGAAGATGAGCAGAAGGCGTACAAGGAGAACATCAGGAAGAATGCCATGGCTCTGCGGATTCTGCAACAGTCTGTGAGCAAAACCATCTACCCAAGGATATTCGGGCTGAAGAAGGTGAATGAGGCATGGGAGGTCCTAAAGAAGGAGTTCAAAGGGTCACAGAAGGTGATCTCTATAAAGCTACAAAACCTTTGGAGAGACTTCGACAATATAGCCATGAAAGACGCAGAAAACGTCAAAGACTACTTCTCAAGAATCATGGAGATCCTCAATCAATTGAAGAGTTGCGGAGAAGTCGTCCCGGATCGAAAAATCATGGAGAAAATCCTCAGAAGTTTGCCACAGAAGTGTGAACATGTGGTAACTGTGATTGAAGAGATGAAGGATCTCACAGAAGTTTCCATCTATGAATTGATGGGTTCCCTAGAAGCTCATGAGAAGTGGGTCAGCAAGTATACAACCCCGGTAGAGCAAGAATTTCAAGCGAAGTTGAATGTTTCTGAGCAAAAGCAAGAACGTTCTGAAAACAACAGAAGGTCCTATGGCAGAGGACGTGGAAGCAGGTCTCGTGGCAGAGATAGAAGCTATGCAGAAGGACGACCAGAAGGTCAGCACAGAAGCGGTTATGCAGAAGCAGAAGCAGGATGTCGCATATGCAGAAAGAATAATCATGAAACAAAATATTGTCGTTTTCGATGCAGGAGATGCAAGTTCCCAACTCATTCAGATCGTGATTGTTGGTACAAAAATAAAGAGCAGAAGCATGAACAGAAGCAGGAGGACAGAAGCTCGGTAAATTTCTCTAAGGAAGATGAACCTTCTAAAGTTTTCTATTCTTCCTCTAACACCGTGCAAGATATGAATGAGATATGGTTCCTCGATAGTGGGTGTAGTAACCATGTCACAGGGATCAAGAAAAACTTTGTGGAGCTTGATGAGAATTACAACTCTCTCTTGGAACTTGGAGATAGCAAGAAGTTAAAGATAGAAGGTAAAGGTGTTGTTTTAGTTTTCAGTGTAGAAGGTCAACAGAAGAGGATGCATGACGTCTTCTACACTCCAGAAATTGCACAGAACCTACTAAGTGTGGGACAGATGATGAAAAATGGCTACAAGTTGGTTTTTGCAGAAGGTCAATGTGAGATAACAGACAGAAACAGACAGAAAGTCGCGGTCGTGAAGATGACGTCCAACAATTTGTTCCCGTTAAAGATGACTCCTTACAGCAATGTGGTTCTCAAAACTGAGGTTGTAGATGATTCTCATCTTTGGCATCTCAGGTATGGACATTTGAACAGGAAAGGTCTAGCTCTACTGAAGCAGAAGAGTATGGTGGTAGGACTACCTTCTATACAAGTTGCAGAAGGTGACGTCTGTGAAGGATGTGTCTTCGGAAAGCATCATCGTCTTCCATTTCCAAACACATCATGGAGAGCTCAAGCCCCTCTCGAGCTGGTTCATGCTGATATTTGTGGACCGACTCAGACTCCGTCTCTCGGTAACAGAAGATACTTTCTGTTGTTCGTAGATGACTATACTAGAATGATTTGGATTTATTTTCTTGAGAAGAAATCAGATGCTTTCACCACCTTTATGAAGTTCAAAGCACTTGCAGAGAATCAAAGTGGATGTTGGATTAAGACCTTGAGGACAGATCGCGGAGGAGAGTTTCTGTCGAGACCATTCTTGGACTATTGTCAACAGAAGGGGATACAGAGGCAGTTGATTGTGCAGTTTCTCCACAGCAAAATGGAGTCGCAGAAAGAAAGAACAGAACCATAGTGGAGATGGCCAGAAGCATGCTGAAAGGCAAAGGTCTACCCAACAAGTTCTGGGCAGAAGTTGTTAACACATCTGCCTACCTTCTGAACAGATCCCCTACAAAAACAGTTAGGGACAAAATACCATATGAAGCATGGCACAGAAGGAAGCCCGTGGTAAATCATTTGAAAGTATTTGGGTGTATTGGATATGCACTTACACCTTATCAAGGAAGAGAAAAATTTGATGAGAAAGGTGAGAAATTGATTTTCATCGGATATAGTGATGAATCGAAGGGATATCGTTTGTATAATCCGAATACTGACAAGTTAGTTCTGTCGAGAGATGTTATCTTTGATGAACATACAGCTTAGAAGTGACAGGAAGAGTCTTCTATGACTCAGATGTTCCAATATACAGAAACAACAGCAGAAGTTACAGTACAGAATCCCATCGGAACAACAGAAGCTAGTTCCTCTAAAACCATTCCAAAAGCAAAGGGTCCTATTGGAGATACACCACCAATGAGGTATTGAACATTCAATGAAATTTATGAGCAAGCTAATTTTGCTCTTGCTGCATTTGAGCCACAGAACTTTGTGGAGGCAGCTAAAGAAGAAAAATGGAGAAATGCCATGAAAGAGGAGATGACTTCTATAGAGAAGAATGACACGTGGTCATTGGTCGATCTCCCAGAAGGAAAATAAGCTATCGGCTTGAAATGGGTCTACAAGACTAAGTATAATGAAGATGGAAGTGTGGAGAAGCATAAAGCTCGCATCGTAGCAAAAGGCTATTCACAGAAGCCTGGAGTTGATTTTACAGAAACTTTTGCTCCTGTAGCAAGGATGGAGACAATCCGTACTGTTCTAGTCATTGCAACACAGAAGGAGCTTGAAGTATTTCAGCTTGATGTCAAGTCAGCATTTCTTAATGGAATACTAGAAGAAGAAGTCTACGTAGAACAACCACAAGGATTCGTGATGAAAGGCACAGAAGACAAAGTCTACAGACTACATAAGGCTCTATATGGGTTGAAGCAAGCACCAATTAGCGTGGAATTGCAGAATTGATTCCTATCTACAAAAGAAAGGATTCTCTAGAAGCTCAGTAGAACCTTCGTTATACATACAGAAGGTTGGTCCTGATTTTCTAATAGCATGTCTTTACATGGATGATTTGATCTACACTAGTACCAGCAGAAGCTTGCTGCAGAAGTTCAAGGAAGCAATGATGGAAGAGTTTGAGATGACAGATCTTATCTTAATGAAGTACTTTCTTGGATTTCAAGTGAAGCAGAAGAAAGGAGAGATTTTCATTTCTCAAGAAAAGTACATAGCAGATTTATTGAAGAAGTTTCGTATGGAGAATGCGAAGTCAATTTGTACTCCAATGTCACTCAATGAGAAGTTACAGAAGGAGGATTCTACAGAAGGCTTTGATTCAAAGATCTACAGAAGCCTAGTTGGTTCTCTTATTTATCTCACTCACACTAGAACTGATATTGTTCATTCTGTGAGTTTGCTGTCTAGATTCATGAGCAACCCCAGCATGACTCATTTCACAGCAACAAAAAGAGTTCTACGCTATCTAAAAGGCACACAGAAGGTTGGACTGAAGTATACAAAAGAGCAGAAGGATGATCGAGTGGGTTATGTAGATAGTGATTGGGCAGGAAGCTTGGATGATCGTAGAAGCACATCAGGATACTTGTTCTGCATTGGAACAAAGCCCATTTCATGGAGTTCAAAGAAGCAAAACATTGTTGCACTCTCATCTGCAGAAGCTGAGTACATCGCAGCAAATGAAGCAACAAGAGAAGCTGTCTGGCTCAGAAGATTACTTCTAGAGTTACAACAGAAGATGGATGAGCCAACAACAATCTTCTGTGATAACCAATCTACGATTGCTATGACCAAGAATCCAGTTTTCCATGCAAGATCGAAGCATATAGAACTTCGTCATCATTTCATCAGAGAGATGGTTTTGCAGAAGGAGATTCTTCTAGAATTCATCAGCACCCATGATCAACTCGCAGATGTTCTTACAAAGGCGGTGTCTTCTGAAAAGTTCGAGACATTCAAAGACTTCTTGAAGATCATAAATTAAGAAGGGGTGTTGAAGGTAATTTATGATCATGATTAATGGTTATTAAATTTAGTAGCGGAAAAGTCATCTAAGTGGGTTATTAAAGCAGACTATTAAATCTGTCATTGAATATGTCGGTTTCTATTGTCTTTTGGTTTTCTTACTCCTCCCTATAAATAAGGGACGTGTAGACATTTCATATTAATGAGAAGAAAAAAAGGAAGCAAGTGAAAAGTTTTGAGAAAAAATACTCCTTGTAGTTGTAGGTCCAGCAGCTCTACAGAACCTATGTTCTGCTATCACTTTCTTCCTTCCTATCCAATCTTACACACATAACCCCCCAACAACTCTGACTGCCTCCTTGATTGCCACCTCACCTTGACTGTGGCTACCACCTCCCCTTGACTTTGACTGCCATATCATTTTTACTATCGACCCCACACTACTCTCGGGCCACCCACAACACGGCATATCGGAAACCTTAAAAGCAAAGCATAATAACCAGATCCACGATAGAATATGAGTTTATAACTCTTGACAAATGTGGTGAAAAGTTTGAATGACTACGATAATTTTTACAAAATGTTCCTAGATGACCGAAATATGTGTCGACAATTAACATATATTGTGATGGAAATTGGTGAGGCACAAAACTATTTGTATAATGATAAGTCTAGGTATATATGTCGTAGACACAATTCTATTAGACGACTACTCTCAATGGGAATTATCACTGTTGACTATGTAAAGTCAAAGGATAACCTAATGGATCCGCTAACTAAAGGATTAAACTTAGAATTAGTTGCATGTTCATCGCAAGGGATGTACTCCGATGAAAAATATTAGAGCAATGGAAACCCTACAAGATGACTTTGATATATCAGAAGAGAAGGTTGATTCAATTTGGTATGTTTTGATTTGGCTCTTCTTCTTCTTACTTGAACTCTTTTCTATCGAGACCGAGCTTTGGTTGCCGCTCACTCTTACAGAAGACTCCGTTGAATTTTTAGGAATTCATATGATGACAAGGATTAATGACTCTTGCAATGGATTTAGATCAGTACTCTTCACCTATCATTCAATTTTAGTTTTGCTTTATTGATGGATGATAACAATATCTTGTTGTAGATGCATCATTGATTTAATTCAATGTATGGTTATTGCTTTCATAGTAATCATTCTCATGCTACTTCTTCGGCAGTCAAGAAGATGAAATTAAACAGATCCATAAGTTCAAGAGAGAAAAGTCTCATTTGTATTGTTTTCACCTGCATATATAGTAGTTATGTCAGATTGTTAAGTTTGGCGGAAGAGGTTATTAATAAGTGTTTTACTGAATTTTGTAGAGTGGATGGGAATAAAAATTCGTGTGGATTCTAACAGCATGATTTGATAGAGTGAACCTTATCAGACACCACTAATAAAATTCAAAATAGATAAGATATGGTGTTCATCAGGTAGCTAGAAAATTGTCCTGGTTTTATGCTAAATTTTTGTAATGGTCAATCATTTGCTATCTAAACAGCCTATTATTCAAGAGCACTAATGAGCAACAAAAGCTGACTCATTCATGTAGAAAGTTCGTTGTTGTTACTTGGATCTGATTATTCCTTTTGTATTTGTATCTTTTTCTATGTTCCATTATGCCTTGCAACAACAGGCATTATACTGCAGAGTTTTCCTACAGAACAATCACGTACGTGCTTCCATTGAATAGCTTAAACAAATTAATCATGCTTACAAGTTTGATAAATTGGTGCAATCCCAACAACATTAATTATTGATGACTATTTATTTATATATTTTTAGACGAACAACATTAATTATTGATGATGCTGAGTAATGAACAGGATCCACAACTCTCACGCATTAGAAGCCAAACTCTCCTGCCGACGCTTCCTTTCACTCGACAACTTCTTGGCGAAGTAGACGAGTCGATCTCTGTTCGATGTGGTTCCTCCCTTCCCATCCACCACCGGCTCCGACAGGCCTGTCTCCAGGTTCACCCTCGACACCGGCTTCTCCAGCAGTTTCTTCCCGATATCCACCAAATTCTGTAAGTTCTTCTCCGTCGACTTATCCACAGAAGTCGCATCGCCAGTCAAAGTATCCTCCTATATATATATCATTTAGTTCATTAATTTGTTTGTTTTATTCAATTAGCTAGATTAATCGATGAATTTGGTACGATTTTAAAATGAATGATTAATTTTTTGTTAAATAGGTACCTGTATGCGAAAGTAACGGCCGTCACTGTCCTGTGCCTGAAAAACATGTGCTAGATGGATATCCACCATGTCGGAGCTCGCCTGGGAGAAAATGTCGATGATGGGAGTATTTCCTCCGTTGTATAACCAACCGAGCAAGCCCCATCGAGCGCTCGTCTGTGCGCTATAATTCTCCTCCTGTTTAGGTGTTCCAGTCCCGATCGAGAGCACCAGAAACCGACTGTAGTCGACCGGTTCGTACGAGTCGAAATCCGTGTTCGATTTCAGAATCTGCTTCGTCACTTCGCTTATGGCGGATATCGTCTGTTCATGATCAATAATGTATAGCACATATAAGAACTAGTTAGCTCCTAGATTAATTACGAGCAGAGAATATCTATTTAGATGTGCGCGGGTGTGTGAATTTACTGGGTTATTTGCCGCCACGCCGCCGTCGATGAGGTTGAAGCTCTTCGTCGTTCCTTGATCGTCATGGGTTTCAAAGTAATGCCCCGGGAGGTATGTGGGGGCGGCGGAGGTGCTGATGCAGATGTCCGACCGAAGAGCGTTCTTCAACGGATTCTTCTCCGTCTGCGAGAAAAATATGAATTAATATGGATCACCTGATCACCTCATAAGTGGAGAAGAGTGGGCCGGGTTAAGTAATTAGTTTAATTACCTCATAAGTGGAGAAGATGATGGGTTGAGAAATTTTGATGTCAAAAGTAGGGATGACGATGTTGGTCAAAGTTTGACTTAATTTTGTGTTGCCTAAGAGTTCCTGAATCTTTGAGCGAAGATACTTGCCATTGTATTTTGGCCCAGCGAGAGCACCCACAAAGTTCAGTGCTGAACTCAGGAACGGAGACCTGAAATAAATAAATAAAAAAATAAATAAATAGTAAAATTCTTAAATTAATTTTCATCCTTCATCCTAATTATCCAAAAATTTGTCCTATATAAAAAAATATACATATAAAAGATATATTAATTCTAACCTTTGCTGTGGAAAAATCTTGGGACTGTGATCCAAATAGAACTGAACAACGTCCTTGGCAGCGAACAGTGGTTTGTTATTCTCTCCGGGAGCGGCGAGCATGGTGGCGACAAGGCCACCGGTGCTCGTGCCGGAGATCACGTCGAAGTAGTCAGCTATTCTCGCATCAGGCCCGTCGAGTTTCTGCAACACCAAGAATTAATATAATTAACTTAATCTCTCGGTACGTCGATCGGATATTTATGACTGCATATAAATATATATATATATATATATATATATATATATATATATATATATCGTACCTGCAGTTCTGATTCAAGGAAGTCGATGATCGTCGCGGGGATCAGCCCGCGAACACCTCCGCCGTCGATGGAAAGGACGGTGATCCTCTTCCCGAGGGATGGCGGAGGCTTTGAATCGGAGGTGACCGGATCAGTTCCATCGCTCGCCATGGTGTATATATGATTATTCTTGTTATTGTAGCTAGGGGCGAATTAAAGAGATGGAATATATTTGAGGAGCTAATTAAATCAGCTGCTGCGGTAATTCATTGATTGATCGTGAGAAAGAGAGCTAAATATATAGAACGAGAAACAGCAAGAGCCCAATAATTTAAGTGGAATCTTGACGTTTTCATCATGCAATTAACTATAGTCGATATATGAAATCGGAATACATTGAATGAGCTGAAAAACAAAGAAAACGTGTAAATGAGAATCCACCAATAATTTAATTGATGTACGCTTAATTAGAACGTCTTGATGTGATCTTCCGCGAGGCAATGCAAATTTCATTTTTTGACTCGAATATAGCTACTGTTCATATTGAAATGCTCTCTTTAATAGACTAGAAATGGATTTTGATAAAGATAGAAATATATATGGATTATGGATAAGCCGAGGACTTTCCAAAGCTGGCCGGCCAGAGGTATTATATATATAATAGAGGTGGTTCGATGGCAGTTAACTATTTTAATTGAGTTGGAAGTAAAACGTGTTTCTATGGCACTCACCGGACGGAGCGTTCGTCAATGGAATATCAAAATTCACAGCTTTATAGCGTGCAGATATCGACGCATTGCCGAAACATCGAGACAGACAGGAACTGCGTCCAAATTGATGGGGCAGGGTAATATTTTCATATCTATAAACAGAGTTTACATGGTTACCATCTGTCCGTCAGAATAGAATAGGTTTTTTCCCTCTAATTTTTAGATTATTATTAAGGGTATTCAAATAATATCATATTTTATAAGTTAATTATTTGTTTCTATATATTTTTCTATTAAAATTTTAAAAATTATCTCTATATATTACTAATTAATTTTATTTATAAAATGACATATATTAATTAAAACTTTAAATTTATTTTCTAGTTGGTCAGATCATTTAGGTGACGTTTGATTTATGGGTTTGGAATGAGGGAATGGATTCATTCCCAAACCTTGTGTTTGGTTGATGGAAATGGAATCAAGATTTCGGAATAAAACCCAAAAACTTGGGTATGGATGAAACCCACCCCCTCTTTTGAGTTTTGATGGAATAGGAATGTGAATTAAGTTTTAGACAAAAATACCCTTAGTATATTTGTTCAATTTTTTTTTTAATTTCACACTCTATCTCTTTGTTCTATCTCATAATATTTTCTCTCTCCTTATTTTATCATCATATTTTTTTTCTCAACATACTTTTTCTCTCCTCATTCTCTCTCGTCATACACTCTCTATAATTTTCTCTCTATATTCTCTCTCATCATAGACTCTCTCTCCTCATTTTCTCTCTCTTCATTATCTTCCATCACACTTTCTCTCCCATTACACACTTTCTCCTTATTTTTTCATCATACTTTCTCTCTCATCGCACTTTCTCTCTCTTCAATCTCTCTTAGCATACTCTTTCTCCTCGTTTTCTCTCATCACAGCTTCTCTCTCTTTATTCTCTCTCATCACTCTCTCTTTCTTTATTTTCTCTAATCACACTTTCTCTCTCAGCACACTTTCTCTCTTATCATAATTTCTCTCTCCCCAGCGTCTCATTTTCTCTCGTCACACTTTCTCTCTTATCATAATTTCTCTCTCCCCAGCGTCTCATTTTCTCTCGTCACACTTTCTCTCTCTTTATTTTTTCCCATCACTCTTTCTCTCTCAACCCACTTTATCTCTCATCATACTTTCTCTCTCCTCACTTTTTCATTTCATCTCATAATACTTTCTCGCTCTTCATTTTATCCATCACTCTTTCTCTCTCCTTAGTTTCTCATTTTCTCTCATCATACTTTCTCTCTCTTCATTTTTTCCATCACTCTTTCTCTCTCAACATACTTTCTCTCTCCTCAGTCTCTCATTTTCTCTCATCATACTTTCTCTCTCTTTATTTTTCCCATCACTCTTTTTCTCTCAATCCACTTTCTCTCTCCTCACTTTTTCATTTTCTCTCATAATACTTTCTCTCTCTTCATTTTTCCCAACACATTTTCTTTCTCATCACACTTTCTCTCTCAACATTTTCTCTCATCATATGTTTCTCTCACATTCAACTGTCTCTCCCATCTAATTTGTTCTCTTATTTTCCTGTAAGGGTAAAAAAGGGAATTTAGGTTTATTCCGATTGAAAATATTTAACTAACCAAACATCATTTTTAAGAATGATACCCATTCTCATTCCATAATACTATGATACTCATTCCCCTTCCGATTTCTAGGAGAGAACCAAACGCCCCTTAGATTTACCATGTGTGTATGTATGTGTGTATATGCGTGGGAGATTTTCCAAATTAAAATCTCCATCGCCGCTCTCTCTTTTTCTCTCTCGCTCCCGCCGTATCCGTCGTCCGTCGGACCTGGCGCCTCCCGCCGGGCGAGTTTCACTTGCGTCTTCAATCTCACAGTGTGTGGATCTTTGGATTAGTCACCTCTTCTTGAGGTGGATACCAAGTAAATTTACAGTGTTAGCATTATAGAGTGTGCTTCTTTTTGTTTATTCCGCTGCACATCTTCTGTAACGCCCGCCCTTCCATGGACACTCTGACTGCCCTTAGAGGGACGGAGTTACTTTCATTCGCCTAACATACTAATGCATATGAACTCATGGCAGCGGAAGACGTACTTGAAAATTTTATCATATGCATTTGATTGTCTTAAACATGGCATGTGAATCATAACTTATTAAACTTTTACCATATCATAATAAGTCTAACATGGCAAACTATCATGAGAGCATAACCTACTAGCTCAACCATCATCATAAACATAGGGCCCAAAACTTAGTTCACATGCACAATTTAGTCAATATAAATTTAAACTTAATTTGATCTATCCACCATGCCACTTCCACACACATCATCATCGCCCTTCCTGCTGCTCCCCTTAGTTCATCCATTCCTTGCCCTTATCTGCAGTACAAGGAAACGTAAAACTATAAGCCCAAAGGCTTAGTGAGCTCCTTTCCTACTCATAAAACATAAGGCACGTAATACCACATAACATGTGAAACATAGCATAGCATGACATAGCATGGAGAATCATAACATAGAACATAGTTTGTCATATAAAAAGCATAACATAGCATGACATAGCATGTGAGTACATATCATGGGAACATATCATAACCTGTAATCATGTATCATAACTCATACCTGTTCATAATAATGCATAATCAATAATTCATAAAACATATGCATGTAAATGCAAGATGTATATTTTCAAAACATGTATCATGGAATGCACATATGCATCATGTCTCTTTTAAAACATATCTTATACATACTTAAACATAACATAATCATCATGAGGGCCCGACTTGTACCACATACATACATGAATGCGCGCAATCCCTAGGACAGGGTAGCTAGCCCCGAACCTACTAGTGATCTAGGTCCGTTCATAGTCCGTCGACCTAGGGGCGTACTGAGGAGCCCATCCCTTTTTACGAGGTCCGTTTCATAGACCATCGACCTCGGGGCGCTTATGGAGCCCACCCTTGGTACAAGCCATATAAAATAAAATATCATGTCATACATATCATGTCATCATGCATATCATAGCTTATCATACTTGTCATAATTTCTTGTCATATCATGAAGAGAGCTCTTGATCCCATCCTAAGGGAAGCATCTCTTTGCCATACCATGAAGAGTGCTCTTGATCTCAACTTAAGGGAAGCAACTCTTAGGCTTTTTCTTCTTACATAAGCCTCTCATACATATATCATGAAACATAACATGTTCATATCATAACATAAAACATAACATGTGATCTTCATAACATTAAGCATATCATATCATATCATGAAGCATAGCATATCATATCGTGGGCATAGTATATCATATCATGAGCATAGCATATCATATCATGCAACATAACTCATCTCATAACATAAGGCATAACATATCATATCTGTTAGGACCAAAAGTAGCTAGAGGGGGGGGGGGGGTGAATAGCTCGTCGCGTTCGCTCGTTGCTCGGCGTTGCTCGTTTCTTCAAGAATATGCAGCGGAAAATACAGAAACAAATACAACAACGCTAACACGGTTGGTTTACTTGGTATCCACCTCACAAGAGGTGACTAGTCCAAGGATCCACACCACGCACGCACCCTCCACTATGAAAACACTCCTTTTCGGTAACTACCGAGGGCGGAGAAGCCCTACAAGACTCTCAGTACAAGAAGAAAGGAAAGGGAAACAAAATACAAGCGCAAAGCTTACAATGAGTACAGAAAACCCTAACCCTAGCTTCTCTTCTTGCCTTTGATCCGCCTCTTGACTTGGAAAGCTTCCAAGATCCTTCAAGAACTGGCGATCTGATCTTTGAGAGCGCTGTGGAGGAGCTGGCGAGTAATCTGGAGTAAATCGGAGAAGCAATGCCGCAGCCATCACACGCCTGCAGCTATAAACGACGCCAACGGTCGGATCCCGATCGATTCGAATATTCCCAATCGATCGGGGAGGCTTTGGATCGATCCACGGATCGATCCAGAGTGCCTCTGTGCTCTGGAAACGCGCCTGGATCGATCCACGGATCGATCCAGCGCTTATCGCGCGAAGCAGCCGCGTCCCAATCGATCCACTGATCGATTGGGACCTCTGGATCGATCCAGAGGCTCTCTGTTCGCTGGGACAGGTCTGGATCGATCCACTGATCGATCCAGCACTTGATTTTTGTCCAAAACCAAGTCCCAAACCTCCCAAACCAACATCCGGTCAACCTTGACCTGTTGGTATGTCATGCCTAGCATCTAGTCACTCCCTTGACCTGCTAGGACTCCCTTACCAAGTGTCCGGTCAATCCCTTTGACCCACTTGGACTTTTCTCTGTGCCAAGTATCCGGTCAATCCCTTTGACCTACTTGGACTTTTCTTTCATGCCAAGTATCCAGTCAATCCTTTGACCTACTTGGACTTCCCAGCACCAGATGTCCGATCATCCTTGATCCATCTGGATTTTCCCTTGCCTGGCTTCACTCACCAGGACTTTCACCTAGCTTCACTCACTAGGGTTTTCCATCTGCCTAGCTTCACTCACTAGGACTTTCACCTGGCTTCACTCACCAGGATTTCCATCTGCCTAGCTTCACTCACTAGGACTTTCACCTGGCTTCACTCACCAGGATTTCCATCTGCCTAGCTTCACTCACTAGGACTTTCACCTGGCTTCACTCACCAGGACTTCCTTCTGCCTGACTTCACTCACCAGGACTTCCTTCTGCCTGGCTTCACTCACCAGGACTTTCATACTGCCTAGCTTCACTCACTAGGTCTTTCATTTTGCCTAACATCCCAGTTAGGACTTCCCAGTCAAGTATCCGGTCAACCTTGACCTACTTGACTCTTCTTCAATCAATATCTTATTGTCAAACATCTAAACCCAAACCAAGACTCAGCTTGGTTACCCAGGTCAACCTTGACCTGAGGGATATTGCACCAACAATCTCCCCCTTTTTGATGTTTGACAATACCACAATAACACTTACAATCCCATATGTAAGTTAGGCTAATCCCATAGCCTCCTTCTTCATGCCACTAGGTAATGAAAGCATAAATTAAGCTCTTCATTCTCCCCCTAAGAGGGCAAACTCCCTCTAGGTAATGAAAGCCTAACTTACTCCCTTTCATGAGTCCTTTCATTCTCCCCCTATGACCTTCCCATAGGTAATGAAAGCCTAAACTTAACCATACATTCTCCCCCTATTGGCACACATCAACCCATCGTTGGACACACATCAACCTATGCTCCAATTCTGGGCACACTTCAACAAATCCATTTGTTGAAGACTCTCCCCCTGAAGAGTTGCTCATCGTTGTTCACAACATCACTCGTTGTGATCAACACGATAATGAAGGTCCCATACCCTTCATTTATCCTTAACTTCTCCCTCAATGTAGACAACTACCCAACCTTGAGCATTATCTACCACTTGAGTGTCCACTTGAAATAATGAGGATATCCACTCCCCATTTCTTCCCATTTCAAGTTTAAATGCTCAACCTTGAGCAAGTTCACAACAGAAGGTTAACCACCTTCCAAGGTTCATGAAAAATAATTTTCATGTCTTTAAAGAGTCCCTCCCCCTAAAGACATGGTGGTAACTTCTGTCATTGCACCAACAATGACTTGGAATCCCTAAAACATTAGGAAACCCAAATTTAGAAGTTTTGAGGTTCAAATATTTAAAATTTGAAACAACCTCAACCTAAACTTCTACTTAGTCTTCGTTAACCAATCCATCCTTGTTTTCAACATGAAAACACCCTTTGTATGTATACAAATGTATTTAAGGGGTTTGGAATGGTTACCTAGACTCAAAGAGGTTCAAAGATGCTGAAATCAAGCCTTCCCAGCCAAAATCAGCAACTTGGATCGATTGGAGTTGGGTTCCAATCGATTGAACCTTTCTGAATCGATCCACTGATCGATTCAGACTCCCTGGATCGATCGGCTGATCGATCCAACGAGCTTCTGCTCGCGGGAATTGCCGTTTGAATCGATCCATGGATCGATTCAGGAACTCCAATCGATCCATGGATCGATCGGAGCTCTGATAGTTGCTGAAATTCCATTTCAGTCAACTTCAGAAACCCCTAGAAAATTCTACAAAAATCCAAAAATTATGAAATTTCGTGTAGACATTATTTAGGGCATACTTAATCATGGAAAAATAGCTTTATATGAAAATACATCATATTTTCAAAGATTGACACAAACTTGAAAACTTGCAAAAACTTTAGTGTTTTTCTTCAAGTTTGTGTCTAACTATTCAATGGTGATTACTATCTAAAGATAGCCTTCACCAAGGTTTTCCAAAAACATTTTAAAAACATTTCCAAAACCAATATCCCATCACATTCCTTGGGCTTAATGCACATGACTTGTACATTAGCTTTCCCAATGATGGGAAAACACATAACTATGTGTTTTGATGAATTTAAAACTCAAAGAAATGCACTAAATCAACATCTTGAGCTTTGTTCATCATCCTAACATCTCACTTGTATATAATATGCACTAAAACACATACAAGTCACCTTAGAGGTCTTTGTGAGATGTAAAATTTGGTTTTGCCCTATTCTAGGGATCATGCATATCTATCTAGGCATTTTAGAGATATTAGACATCCACCCAGGATGTCACTTGTTAATAAGTGTCGTTAAATGCCATTCGTCCTTAATTACAAGGAATTAAACTAAATGCATGATTATGTTATGGCATACATCAACAGAAAATAATTTTCAAAAGAAAATATCCTATTACTACATGATGTATGAATGTCATGACATGGTATTTTTGGATTTTCCATAATAAAACATGAATGCAAAACTAGACATGATGTCATGGCATATGATGGGCAAACAATCATGGCAAGATTTAGCATAAATAAAATATACCTAGATTAACTATCTAAGTATCCTTAAAGTCTTAGCTAAACTTACACCTTAAACCTAGATTGCCCTAAAGTGCTACAAGAGAATGCCAAAACCTAAATTGGCATTTCTAATTTCCTTGATTTAATGTATGCCAATTGAAAATAAACATGTCCTCAAATGTTGGCATATTCCATGTTTCCTCAAGAGTAGCACTTTTAAATTTAAGGCCCGGATTGCCTTAAATTGCCTAAGAACATACCAAAATCCCAACTTGATAGTTCTTATGGTTTTCCCAATTTGTGCCATTTTAAGATAAAAACAATTTTTCACCATTTGGCACATTTTACTCTTTCAAGGAGTAATCAATAATTCCATTTCATTTTCAAAGGTTAACTAAAACCTTGAAAATGCTCCTTGAGTGTCAATTTCCTCAAAGTTGGGTTAACTACCCTTCTAATCGGAGTTGACACTCTCTAACCCATCTATGGGGTAGAGAAGATGCTCCTAGGAACCCAACACCTATTGGTGCTCCTTGGATGCTCTAGGTACTCACTAGGGATAACTTCCCTAGATACCTTTCTAGTGACCTTGTTGGGCTTCTTAGAAGCCTTGGTCACATTTTCTAGGTCAACTCTAGGGATAACCTCCCTTGTGACCTTGTTTGTGACTTTCTTAGACTTCTTAGAAGTCTTAGTCACATTTATTGCAAAAATACTCTTAGGGATGACTTCCCTAGTATTTTTGGCTTGACCACTAGACCTAGGGTTTGTTCCATAACTATATGGAACTCTATGGTAAGAGGGCACATCCTTCTTAGCCTTTGGTTTGTATCCCAAACCTCTATGGCCATTGGATGGCTTTTGTACCCCTAAACCTAGGTTATGCTCATTTTGCCCTAATAGGATATTTTCCATCCTTTTTAGGGTCTTTTCCATTTTATCAAGACTTGATCTCAAGACTTGATTTTCTATCACTAAGTCCTTAATTTTTGGTTTTTCATTTGATCCATGAGCATTTTTATTCTTGGGCTTGTATCTATTATCCTTAGTGTTCTTGCCCAAATGTCTATCTACCTTCCTGACCTTAGGTTGGGTAGTCTTGGCATGTAGGGCCACATGTTTTTCCTTAATGCCCTCATGCTTTCTATTCTTATGGTAAATTGCATTAAAATGATAAAAATTTGATCTATTTTCCTTTTTACCATAACGTAAAGGGGTAGGCTCAATAAATGTTACCTTCTTCTTTACCTTGGAGGCTCCCCCTTGACTAGTGCCTCCTTGAGCCTTGACCATCTTCTTCCCCTTGGGGCATTGACTTCGGTAATGCCCTTTTTGTTGACACAAGAAGCACACAATGTGCTCCTTGCTCTTCTTTGTCCCGGGGATGGTCTCCTTGGGCTTCTCCTTGCCCTTTTGTGTCACTTGACCCTTTTTCTTGGCCAAGTTGGGACACTTGCTCTTGTAGTGCCCACTTTCCCTACACTCAAAACATATTATATGATTTTTATTTTTAATTGAAACATTTATACCTTCTTGTGTAGGGGTGGTGCTTTCTCCTCCATGTGATGTGGATGTAGGAGCTTCCTCTTGATCCGATAGTGATGCTCCTCCATTTGATTTTTCTTGACTTGTGGAGGTGGAAGCTTCTTCATCCTCTTCATCTCTTGACCCGGATGTAGAAGCTTCTCCTTCTTCTTGATCCGGTGTCACCAAGGATTGCTCCCCCTCAATCCTAGAGGTGGAGGCTTCATCATCTTGAATATGAAACAAGGAGTATGCTCCCTCCTTGTTCCCTTCGTTGCATTCCCTTGAGGATGAAGCTTCTTGGATTTCCTCTTCTTCGGAGGTTGAGCATCTCTCAACCTCGGAGTCCTCCTCTTGGTCTTGATCCAATGAGTCGCCCTCTTTGGATTCTCCTTGATTTGATACAGTGGAGGGGATCTCATGAATTCTTGCCAATTTGCTCCAAAGCTCCTTGGCATCTTCAAACTCTCCAATTTGTTCCAAGATGTTGCTTGGCAATAAATTGACCAAAAGCTTGGTCACTTTGTCATTGGCCTCACATCTTTGGATTTGGTCTTTGCTCCACTTGCTCCTTTTGAGTACTTTGCCCTTGGAATTTGTGGGAGCTTCAAAACCTTCCATGAGAGCAAACCATTGCTCTATCTCCATCATAAGAAAATTTTCGATTCTTGATTTCCAAGAATCGAAGCTTGTAGATGAATATGGTGGAGCCACCCTTGTGTCAAATCCAAGTCCATCTTGGAATTGCATCTTGAAGTTGAGCTTGATAGAATCTTGAACTTGAAGAATTTGCTCCAACTTCTTCACCCTCTAGCTTTTCTTGATATGTTTGCCCCTTCCGGCGGTGATTCCGGTGAAGAGCAACCTTGCTCTGATACCACTTGTTAGGACCAAAAGTAGCTAGAGGGGGGGTGAATAGCTCGTCGCGTTCGCTCGTTGCTCGGCGTTGCTTGTTTCTTCAAGAATATGCAGCGGAAAATACAGAAACAAATACAACAACGCTAACACGGTTGGTTTACTTGGTATCCACCTCACAAGAGGTGACTAGTCCAAGGATCCACACCACGCACGCACCCTCCACTATGAAAACACTCCTTTTCGGTAACTACCGAGGGCGGAGAAGCCCTACAAGACTCTCAGTACAAGAAGAAAGGAAAGGGAAACAAAATACAAGCGCAAAGCTTACAATGAGTACAGAAAACCCTAACCCTAGCTTCTCTTCTTGCCTTTGATCCGCCTCTTGACTTGGAAAGCTTCCAAGATCCTTCAAGAACTGGCGATCTGATCTTTGAGAGCGCTGTGGAGGAGCTGGCGAAGATCTGAGATGAAATCGTGAAGAGATGATTCCGCAGCCATTGCACGCCTGCAGCTATAAACGACGCCAACGGTCGGATCCCGATCGATTCGAATATTCCCAATCGATCGGGGAGGCTTTGGATCGATCCACGGATCGATCCAGAGCGCCTATCGATAAGCGCTGGATCGATCCAGCGCTTATCGCGCGAAGCAGCCGCGTCCCAATCGATCCACTGATCGATTGGGACCTCTGGATCGATCCACGGATCGATCCAGAGGCTCTCTGTTCGCTGGGACAGGTCTGGATCGATCCACTGATCGATCCAGCACTTGATTTTTGTCCAAAACCAAGTCCCAAACCTCCCAAACCAACATCCGGTCAACCTTGACCTGTTGGTATGTCATGCCTAGCATCTAGTCACTCCCTTGACCTGCTAGGACTCCCTTACCAAGTGTCCGGTCAATCCCTTTGACCCACTTGGACTTTTCTCTGTGCCAAGTATCCGGTCAATCCCTTTGACCTACTTGGACTTTTCTTTCATGCCAAGTATCCAGTCAATCCTTTGACCTACTTGGACTTCCCAACACCAGATGTCCGATCATCCTTGATCCATCTGGATTTTCCCTTGCCTGGCTTCACTCACCAGGACTTTCACCTAGCTTCACTCACTAGGGTTTTCCATCTGCCTAGCTTCACTCACTAGGACTTTCACCTGGCTTCACTCACCAGGATTTCCATCTGCCTAGCTTTACTCACTAGGACTTTCACCTGGCTTCACTCACCAGGATTTCCATCTGCCTAGCTTCACTCACTAGGACTTTCACCTGGCTTCACTCACCAGGATTTCCATCTGCCTGGCTTCACTCACCAGGACTTTTCTTCTGCCTGGCTTCACTTACCAGGACTTTCCTTCTGCCTGGCTTCACTTACCAGGACTTCCATTCTGCCTGGCTTCACTCACCAGGACTTTTATACTGCCTAGCTTCACTCACTAGGTCTTTCATTTTGCCTAACATCCCAGTTAGGACTTCCCAGTCAAGTATCCGGTCAACCTTGACCTACTTGACTCTTCTTCAATCAATATCTTATTGTCAAACATCTAAACCCAAACCAAGACTCAGCTTGGTTACCCAGGTCAACCTTGACCTGAGGGATATTGCACCAACAATATCATGACTATAGCATATCATATCATGAGCATAGCATATCATATCGTGAGCATAACATATCATATCATGAGCATAGCACATCATATCATGAAATATAATTCATCTCATAACATAAGGCATAACATATTATATCATGAACATAGCATATCATATCATGAGCATAGCATATCATATCGTGAGCATAACATATCATATCATGAGCATAGCATATCATATCATGAAACATAATTCATCTCATAACATAAGGCATAACATATTGTAGGACCGTTAGATTCGATAGAGGGGGGGGGTGAATATCGATTAGAAATTTTAGAGTATAAACGCAGCGGAAAAGTAAAATAGACACAAATGTTTTTTACTTCGTTCGGAGCCTGTGATGACTCCTACTCGAAGGCCCGTGGTCCTTGACCACTTTCGTTGGGCAATCACTAACAAGTCGAAATATGATTACAGAATGAATACAGGAAATGCTAGTGAAAATAAAGCAATACCGACAAGGAAATTAAATAAAAACCGAAGGAGCACTTTGTCGGAGCGTTGTTGGTGTCGCACTAAACGTCGAGCAGCAAGACCAGCAGTAGAAGAGTTCTTAGATTAATTATTGATTCTGAAGCTCCTGCCTGAGGCTTCTTTTATATGCTGCTCCGGGCGCCTGGATTCCTTCCGGGCGCTTGGAATGTGACGTAGCTGCTCAAACCGAGATGCTCCACGTGGCGACGACTTGGTTGGATAGAATTTGCCTTCCGGGCGCCCGGATCCCCTCCGGGCGCTCGGACCACCTTGTTCCAGAAATCTCCTTTTTCCTGCAAAACAAAGTTAGTCCGAGGCAATATATATCCTGCAAAACAGTTTGTTAGCACATTTTATCATAGTAGGAATTAGCACAAGTAGTATGACTTAGATTCCGTCTTTCCGAGACCGGAATCTAGTCACGATCTCGACTTAGACATCCGAAATGGTTCTAAGCCGGATCGACGCCTAATGTTCCCTTCCCGGGAACGCGTCCTCACAGTCACTCCCCTCCAGTGACTTACCTCACTTACCTGCCAGACGTCCGGTCAGCCCTTCGACCTGTCTGGACTTCTTGCCAGCTATCCGATCAGCCTGTCGACCTAGCTAGACTTCTTGCCAAGCGTCCGGTCAGCCCGTCGACCCGCTTGGACTTCTCGCCAGCTATCCGGTCAGCCCGTCGACCTAGCTGGACTTCTCGCCAAGCGTCCGGTCAGCCCGTCGACCCGCTTGGACTTCTTGCCAGCTATCCGGTCAGCCCGTCGACCTAGCTGGACTTATCCTGCACACTCGATCAGAGTGTTAGATAACGACGAACCTAACTTAACCTGATTTGTCATTCATCAAAACCTGGGTTAGACCGTTAGTGCTAACCGCACCAACAATCTCCCCCTTTTTGATGGAATGACAACCTGGTTAAGTTAGTGATAAATATATGCAAAAATCAAGCATGATTTTTGAGGTTTTTAAGTTAGTTTTTCAAGTTTACATTTAGTTGCTCTAACTTAACCACCTAACCCTCCCCCTTTGGCATTCATAAAAAAAAACAAGGGTAAACATAGTGTAGAGTTACTGTAAAACAGCTGATCTTGAAAAATATCTGAGTTTGGTTCAAAAATTCAAGAAAAAATCCAAGTAAAAGTATAAAGTTAATCAAGTTGTCTTGGGGGAGACAAGTTGAATTTTGAAAAGTATAAAGTTAATCAAGTTTTAACCTTTCAGGCGTGTAAAATTTTTTAAATCAGGTTTTTCAACTTTTCAAAAAAAATTTCGGTTTAAGTAACATTTACTTTTCAAAAAGGTAAATTTTCAACTTTACTTTTTCAAAATAAAGCAAAAATTAAGTGAGATTAAATTTTGCCAAAATAAATTTTTAAGGCTAATTTGATAAAAGCTAAATTTGTAAAGTTTAATTGTCAACTTTTTAAATCAGGTTTGAAAATTAGGTGGAATTAACCTTCCAAGTTTTTCAAACACTTAGTTAAGTTTAACTTTTTGTAAACATAAATTAGTTTTAAAAACATTTTTCAAATACACAAAATTTTTAGTTAATTCTCCCCCTGAACTTGATACTTAAATTTAACCAGCTGTCTAACCAATTAGGTACTAACTGACTATCAGAAGATAGTAGCTTTCACTTGGTTAGTCAGATTAAGTTGACTTGACTGATCAACTTAATCTGATTAATATCTGAGTTGTATTTAACGTCCAGACTTATGCTGATGCACTGAAATAAGCATCTTAAGTCTAGACAATTGGCCTATGCATCTCACCCCTTTCTATGTTTGTCAAACACAAGCAAGGTAAACCTAAGGTGTTGGTGAGATGCTCAAAAACTAGACCTATGGGTACATGCTTTCTAAGGATTCAAAACTAGTCTAAGGCCAAAACTGTTTTTGAAAATCTAAAAATGGAAAGTTTTGAAAGTAAACAAGTTTAACTTATAATTTGAAAGAATTATTTTTGAAAATCATTTTGAAAAAAAATCCTAGTCTATTAAGCACATCCCTAATTTTCGATGTAAGTTGCTAAATTCACTTTCAGGGAGTGGTTTTGTAAAAATGTCAGCTAAATTTGATTTGGACTCAATGTACTTGAGTTCAATATCACCTTTAGTAACATGATCCCTGATGAAGTGGTGCCTAATTTCAATATGTTTGGTTCTTGAATGATGCACAGGGTTTTTGGTTAAGTTAATTGAACTTATATTGCCAATTAATACTTTTACATTTGTGATATTTAAGTTGAAATCTTTTAGAGTATGCATCATCCATAATAATTGTGCAACACATTCACCTATAGCTATGTATTCTGACTCAGTTGTAGATAGAGCAACACAATGTTGCTTTCTACTAAACCAGCTAACAAGTGATGAACCTAATAATTGGCATCCACCACTTGTGCTTTTGCGGTCTAATTTACATCCAACATAATCTGAGTTAGAATACCCTATTAGTTCAAAATTATTTGTCCTAGGATACCAGATTCCTACATTTGTTGTTCCTTTAAGATTTCTAAAAATTCTTTTAACTTGTGTCAAATGGGATTCCTTAGCACAAGTTTGGTATCTAACACACATACTAACTGCAAATAAAATATCAGGTCGGCTTGCAGTTAAGTACAGTAGGCTACCTATTGCACTCCTATAATGTTTTAAGTCAATTGGTTTTCCATTTGGGTCACTGTCTAAGATTGTGTTTACTGCCATAGGTGTTTTTATTTCTTTTGTATTTTCCATTCCGAATTTTTTAAGTAAGTCTTTAGTGTATTTATGTTGATAAATATAATTTCCTTCATTTGTTTGTTTGATTTGTAATCCTAAGAAATAAGTTAATTTTCCTACTAAGCTCATTTCAAATTTTTTTTCCATTAGATTAATAAATTCTTCTAAAAATTCTAAATTTGTTGAACCAAATATTATATCATCTACGTATATTTGTGCAATAAATATGTCTGCATTTAAAGATTTAACAAACAAGGTTGGGTCAATTTGACCTTGGTTGAATCCTTTAGATGTTAAGTACGATGTTAGTCTTTCATACCATGCCCTGGGTGCTTGTTTAAGGCCATATAAAGCTTTCTTTAACTTAAAAACATGATCAGGGTGTTCTAGACTTTCAAACCCAGGAGGCTGACCTACATAAACTTCTTCTTTAATTAGTCCATTAAGAAAGACAGACTTAACATCCATTTGGTATAATTTAAATCCCTTGTGGGCTGCATAACTTAGTAACATTCTAATGGATTATAATCTGGCTACTGGGGCATAGGTCTCATCATAGTCAAGTCCTTCAACCTAACTGAACCCTTTGGCAACTAGTCTAGCTGTATTTCTAGTAATTTCCCCAGTTTCACTTAGTTTGTTTCTGAATACCCATTTTGTTTCTATTATTTTCTTATGCTTAGGTGGTGGGACTAGGCCCCAAATCTCATTACGCTCAAATTGGGCTAGTTCTTCTTGCATAGCTATAATCCAATCTGGGTCTAGTAGGGATTCATCCACAGTTTTGGGTTCAATTTTTGAAATTAAAGAAATTTGACTTAGGTTTCTAAATGATGATCTGGTTTGAACTCTTAAGTCTGGGTCACCAATTATTTGATCAGTTAGATGATTTGGGTTGACCCTTATTGTTCTAGGGGGTTGACTCTCTTGATGTTGTTCCTCTTCTTCATGACTTAGAGTTTGGTTGGTTTCTGGAACAAACTCAGGTAGTTGTGTAGGTTCTTTGTCTTGTTTAGTTTCTTCAAATTTTACATTAGTAGTTTCTTCAATTTTTAAGGTAATCTTATTGTAAATTCTGTAGCCTCTACTATTTAGGGAATATCCTACAAAAATTCCATTTTCAATTTTAGAGGTGAATTTTCCTAAGTGTTCTCTTGTATTTAAGATAAAAACTGGGCACCCAAATACTTTAAAATATTTTATATTTGGTTGTTTATTATAAAACATTTCGAAGAACGTTTTGTTATGGGTTTTATTTATTGTTGTTCTGTTCTGTACATAGCAGGCTGTACTAACGGCTTCTGCCCAAAAGTATTTAGGTAGATTATACTCATTTAACATTGTTCTAGAAGCTTCAAGTAAGGTTCTATTTTTTCTTTCTACAATCCCATTTTGTTGGGGGGTTTTAGGGCATGAGAACTCATGATGGTAACCGTTTTCTAGACAAAAACTATTAAAGTTGTGATTTTTAAATTCTCCCCCGTTGTCACTCCTAATTCTTTTAATTTTAATATCTTTTTCGTTTTCAATTTGTTTGCAGAAATTTGTAAAAATTTCAAAAGTTTCATCTTTATGTTTTAAGAATTTTACCCAAGTAAACCTAGAGTAATCGTCTATAATTACTAAACAATATAAATTTCTATTTATAGATTTGACTCCATGGGAGTCAAAAAGGTCTAAATGTAGAAGTTCTAATATTGAGTTAGTTCGTGGTTGATTTGTTTGTTTGTGGGTTGATTTAGTTTGTTTGCCTTGTTGACAAGCATTACATATGGTTGAATCTAAGTTAGGTAATTTTGGTAAGCCTTTTACAAGTCCATTTAGTTTACTTATATTTCTAAAGTTGGTGTGGGACATCCTCCTATGCCATAACCAAGTTTCTTCTTTTTGTGTTAAATAACATTTAATGGAAGAAATGGTTAAGTTGATGGCATAGATGTTGTCTTTTCTAAAACCTTTTAGGCTTATGGTAGGATTATCTAGATGTTTGATTAAACACTCTGTGGATAGAAATTTAACCTTATACCTAGTATCACACAATTGACTTATACTTAGAAGATTGTATTTAAAATTTTCAACAAGTAAAACATTTGTAATTATAAAGTCTGATTTTAATTCAATATTACCTATACCAATTACCTTGAGTTTGCCGTTGTTTCCAAAGGCAACTGTTCCTAAGCTTTTGTAAGTGAGTTGAGTGAACTTGGTGTGATCTCCAGTCATATGTTTGGAGCAACCACTATCCAAAATCCACTTGGTTTCCTACAGTAAGTAGGATTTAAAGTTAGTCTTTTGAGCATGCATTATTTAAGTTTAAAATTAATTTAAGTTTACAATTAAAATTAATTTTTAAGTCTTAGAATTAAATTTTGAAATTAAATTTTTAAGTTTTAAAATTAAAATTTTGAAATTAAATTTTGTTTTTAAAATTAAATTTTGAAATTAATTTTTAAGTTTAAAATTAAATTTTGAAATTAATTTTTAAGTTTTAAAATTAAATTTTGAAATTAATTTTTAAGTTTTAAAATTAAATTTTGAAATTAATTTTTAAGTTTTAAAATTTAGTTTTGAAATTAATTTTTAAGTTTTAAAATTAAATTTTGAAATTAATTTTTAAGTTTTAAAATTAAATTTTGAAATTGAATTTTTAAGTTTAAAAGTAAAATTTGAAATTAATTTTTAAGTTTTAAAATTAAATTTTGAAATTAATTTTTAAGTTTAAAATTAAATTTTGAAATTAATTTTTAAGTTTTAAAATTAAATTTTGAAATTGAATTTTTAAGTTTAAAATTAAATTTTGAAATTAATTTTTAAGTTTTAAAATTAAATTTTGAAATTGAGTTTTAAAATTAAATTTTGAAATTGAATTTTTAAGTTTAAAATTAAATTTTGAAATTAATTTTTAAGTTTTAAAATTAAATTTTGAAATTAATTTTTAAGTTTTAAAATTAAAATTTTGAAATTAATTTTTAAGTTTTAAAATTAAAATTTTGAAATTAATTTTTAAGTTTAAAATTAAAATTTTGAAATTAATTTTTAAGTTTAAAATTAAAATTAAAATTTTGAAATTAATTTTTAAGTTTAAAATTAAAAATTTGAAATTAATTTTTAAGTTTAAAATTAAAATTTTGAAATTAATTTTTAAGTTTAAAATTAAAATTTTGAAATTAATTTTTAAGTTTAAAATTAAAATTTTGAAATTAATTTTTTAAGTTTAAAATTAAAATTTTGAAATTAATTTTTAAGTTTAAAATTAAAATTTTGAAATTAATTTTTAAGTTTAAAATTAAAATTTTGAAATTAATTTTTAAGTTTAAAATTTTAGCCTTATTCATCTCACCCGATCTATATTATCAATCAGAGAATCCTATGATTTTGTGAGATGAAATTGGTTTGGTTACAGAGTTTGGTTTAACTAGCATTAGATTCAGGTTTCGTTTTGGTCTCTACAAACAGGCATTCTTCGGATAAACTTCTAAGCTTGGTGAGTCACATGGATGTCATTAGAAGTAACCAACCTTTCGAGGTTTTCTGAATAGTCCTATCCACGGAGCTTAGTACTCAACCTTGGTCTAACTGATTAGGATCCATTTAAGGGTAGCTTCGGTCAGTTCCACTTGGCCAAATGCACCAGATCGAAGCCATATCTTTCTAGACATGCGATGCCCAAGCTTCCCTAACGTACTATCATCCAAAAATTTCACCAGTACCATGATTCAAGTTAAACTTGGTCTCTAATCCTAATTACCCTGCCGGGTTAGTTTGTTTTGGGTTACCCTGCCGGGTAAGTTAGTTTTGGAGGTGCCAGCTATTCTGGAGCCTCCCCCTGAATTATTGGCCATTATTTTAAATTTTGATTTTTGGTTTATGTCGATTCTTTTTATAGTTATGGTTAACTTGATGATAATTTTGTTGATTTTTAAAGTGTTTAGATTTTGAATTTGATTTGGGTTTGTATTTTGAATTTTGGTTTGGTTTATTTGATTTTATATAATGTATTTTTTCTTTAGGTATATAATATTGATTGAGTGCTACTTGCGTGGTTAAGCACGCTTTCGGAACCCAAGCTTGATTAGTTGATTTGTATTGAGTTATTAATGACTTAAAAGTTTTATTTGAGTTTGACTTGTATCCGAGTCTGGTTTTATTATAACATGCTTTTTGATTCTTCAGGATTAAGTCAAGATTTTTTGATCTTGTTGTGAATTTTTCTAACATTCTTTTTAAACTGTTGATCTCATTTTTTAGTGATAAATTCTCCTCCTCAAGTGTTAGATCTTGAGTTGGATCTGAATTTTTGATTTGTTCCTTGAGGTTTTGATTTTCCTCAAGAAGTGATTTGTTTTCATTTTCTATTTTGGTTAATTTAATATTTAAACAGGAAATAATTCTAAAAAATTTTTTGTTTAAATTAAAATATACCTCATTCGGGCCTTCGGAAACGAGTACGGACTCGTGGCTTGTTTCGGGTTCAGACCCGTCTTCATCTTCCGACTCGTCTTCTGTTTCAGCTTCGCGGGCCATCAGTGCGAGGTGGCTCTGATGTTTCTGCTCTTCTTCCTCTGATTCGTCCGAGGAGTCGTCCCACGTTGCTTTGAGTGCCTTCTTTCTGGTTGGCTTTGGTTTGTCGAACTTTAGTTTTGGGCATTCGTTCTTGTAGTGTCCCTTTTTATTGCAGCCGTAGCAAGTCACGTTCTTTTGTTCTGAGGGAGAACTGATCTTTTGAAGGTCCTTTTTGCTGAAGCTCCTTTTTCTCCTGGTGAACATTTTTCTTACCAAGTTCACCAGGTGTTCTTCGTCTTCGGAGTCTTGGTCGGAGTCTTCTTCAAATTCAGGCTTGCTTTTCTTTTCTTTGGAGGAACCTGCAAATAAAGCTACACCTTTCTCGGCTCCAGCATTAGTTTGTTCGTGTAATTCTAATTCACAGAAAAGCTCATCTAATTTTAATTTAGAAAGATTCTTAGAAATTTTGTAGGCATCCACTATTGATGCCCACAAACTATTACGTGGAAAGGCGTTTAATGCGTACCTTATTAAGTCTCTATTATCCATCTGGTGGCCTATCGCATGAAGCCCGTTGAGGATATCCTTGATCCTCGCGTGGAGCTGATTCGCCGTTTCACCTTCCTGCATTTTTATATTAAAAATTTTATTCAAGAGCAAGTCTCGTTTGGTTACCTTGGCGTCGCTCGTTCCCTCGTGCAGCTCGATCAATTTGTCCCACAGCTCTTTAGCGTTTTTGTGTGGACCGACTCTGTTTAGTTCTTCTCTTGTTAATCCGCACTGTAGAGTGTTGATTGCTTTATTTTCTGTTGATGCTTTCTTCTTCAAAACAGCTGTCTAGTCTTCAGGATCCAGTATATTCCCGGAAGTGTCTGCTGGAATTTTGTAGGGCCTTGTAACGCTCATCCACTGGTCGAAGTCTGTTTTGAGGTAGACCTCCATGCGCTTCTTCCAGTACGGAAAATCGTCCCCGTTAAAAAGTGGAGGTCGTACTGTGCTGAAGCCTTCTTGTTGGGACATCCTGTACACAGATAAATAACCAAAAAAAATCCCAAGACTTGGTCTTGGATTAGTAGTGCGGGAAGAGAGAATAAAAAAAATCTAGAATAGTGTTGCACCAATTTAGATTTAGTTAAAAAAATTTAGAATTAGACTGAAAACAGAAAGAAAAAATTCACCCCCAGTCTGATTGGTGGTTGCACCGAATCAGAGCGATACCTGCTCTGATACCACTTGTAGGACCGTTAGATTCGATAGAGGGGGGGTGAATATCGATTAGAAATTTTAGAGTATAAACGCAGCGGAAAAGTAAAATAGACACAAATGTTTTTTACTTCGTTCGGACCCTGTGACGACTCCTACTCGAAGGCCCGTGGTCCTTGACCACTTTCGTTGGGCAATCACTAACAAGTCGAAATATGATTACAGAATGAATACAGGAAATGCTAGTGAAAATAAAGCAATACCGACAAGGAAATTAAATAAAAACCGAAGGAGCACTTTGTCGGAGCGTTGTTGGTGTCGCACTAAACGTCGAGCAGCAAGACCAGCAGTAGAAGAGTTCTCAGATTAATTATTGATTCTGAAGCTCCTGCTTGGGGCTTCTTTTATATGCTGCTCCGGGCGCTTGGATTCCTTCCGGGCGCCTGGAATGTGACGTAGCTGCTCAAACCGAGATGCTCCACGTGGCGACGACTTGGCTGGATAGAATTTGCCTTCCGGGCGCCCGGATCCCTTCCGGGCGCCCGGACCTCCTAGCGCCCGGACCACCTTGTTCCAGAAATCTCCTTTTTCCTACAAAACAAAGTTAATCCGAGGCAATGTATATCCTGCAAAACAGATTGTTAGCACATTTTATCATAGTAGGAATTAGCACAAGTAGTATGACTTAGATTCCGTCTTTCCGAGACCGGAATCTAGTCATGATCTCGACTTAGACATCCGAAATGGTTCTAAGCCGGATCGACGCCTAATGTTCCCTTCCCGGGAACGCGTCCTCGCAGTCACTCCCCTCCAGTGACTTACCTCACTTACCTGCCAGACGTCCGGTCAGCCCTTCGACCTGTCTGGACTTCTTGCCAGCTATCCGGTCAGCCCGTCGACCTAGCTAGACTTCTTGCCAAGCGTCCGGTCAGCCCGTCGACCCGCTTGGACTTCTCGCCAGCTATCCGGTCAGCCCGTCGACCTAGCTGGACTTCTCGCCAAGCGTCCGGTCAGCCCGTCGACCCGCTTGGACTTCTTGCCAGCTATCCGGTCAGCCCGTCGACCTAGCTGGACTTATCCTGCACACTCGATCAGAGTGTTAGATAACGACGAACCTAACTTAACCTGATTTGTCATTCATCAAAACCTGGGTTAGACCGTTAGTGCTAACCGCACCAACACATATCATATCATGAACATAGCATAACATATTATGAGCATAGAACTTAACAAATCACATATCAAAGACTATACATCATGAGAAAACATAAGCATGCTTGGTTAGATTCACTCTAAACCCAATTATCCACCTTGGCCGAAGCTTTGCTAAATGGATTTCCTTTTTTTTTTTTCACTATAAGAAGTATGAAACTAAGCCACCCATAGATAAATAACCAAACATCATATAGGCATAAACAAGCATGGTTTGTTGCAAGGCATGGCTTTAAATCTCAACACTTACTTGGCCGAACCTTAAGGTGAAGTTCTAGGTTTCATTTGTGTAACATGAAGCATAAAACTTATCTAACCATATACAAAGGATCATGATTAGGTTTCAAAACTTTACCCTAGGCTTGGCATTCCTTCTTGGCCGAGACCTTCATTTAGGGTTTTAGGTTTTCTAATGCAACATGTAACATAATGACTTAACTTAACCACATACAAGATATTATACTTCATGAACAAGCATAAATAAGCATGATTGGATTTCAAATTTTGACCCTAAGCTTGATATCATGTCTTGGCCGAAACTTCACATTAGGGTTTCCATCATTTTTGTTACCACATGAAGCATAACAATCTAAGCTATCAACATATAAAAAATTTATATATCATGAAGAAGCATGAACAACATATTTCCTTTACAAAAATTTTGCCCTAACCCTTGTAACCCATCTTGGTCGAAACTTCCATTAGGGTTTTTCATCATTTTTGTTACCACATGAAGCATAACAATCTAAGCTATCAACATAAAAAAATTCATATATCATGTAGAAGCATAAATAACATATTCCCTTTTAAACATTTTTTCTCTAACTCTTGTAACTCATCTTGGCCGAAACTTACATGGAGGTTTTCATCATTTCTGTTATCACATGAAGCATAAAGACCTAAGCTATCAACATATAAAAATTCATATATCATGTAGAAGCATAAATAACATATTCCCTTTTCAAAATTTTTACTCTAACTCTTGTAACTCTTCTTGTCCGAATCTTACATGGAGGTTCTTCATCATTTTTGTTATCACATGAAGCATAAAAACCTAAGCTATCAACATATAAAAATTCATATATCATGTAGAAGCATAAATAACATATTCCCTTTTCAAAATTTTTGCTCTAACTCTTGTAACTCATCTTGGCCGAAACTTACATGGAGGTTTTCATCATTTTTGTTATCACATGAAGCATAAAAACCTAAGCTATCAACATATAAAAAATTCATATATCATGTAGAAGCATAAATAACATATTCCCTTTTCAAAATTTTTACTCTAACTCTTGTAACTCATCTTGGCCGAAACTTACATGGAGGTTTTCATCATTTTTGTTATCACATGAAGAATAAAAACCTAAGCTATCAACATATAAAAATTCATATATCATGTAGAAGCATAAATAACATATTCCCCTTTTAAAAAAAAACAAGAACATCTACATATACAATGATCGACAACTACTTGTACTGCAGTGAGAGGATACTCACATCTTTTGCTTGATTTCCTTAGGGAATTAACCTTGATTTGTGGAGCTTTCCTAGAGAGAAGTTTTCCTTTGCTAGGGTTTCAGCAATGAAGGTGGGGAGAAGAAGCTTGGTCACGGTGGAGAGGAGGAGGAAGGGAGGAAGAGAGAAAAATGAACTCTCTTCTTTAATTTCTCCTTTTATTCTACATGAGAGGAGGAAGGGAAAATACATTTTTCCTTCTCCTTTCTTTTACTCACTCTAAATGAAAGAAGAAGCAAGACTCATCTTTTCATTTGAGAGGAAGAAGTCAACTCCAATTTCTCCTTCTAAGTGAAGAGAGCTTTCACTTCCTTACCTTTAACTATGATTTCCCTCTCCTTTCTAACAATAATTACTCTTGTTCTATTGGTTAACACATACATGTATCTAGTAAGAGATCCAAGGTTCAACCTTGGTCATCTCTTTTTGGTTCTCTTATTTTATTATTATTTTTTAAATTTTACATATAACGCCTATTTATTTTTATTCATGACAAAAATATCTAAAATCTTGCTAATTACCTTATGGGTGTTACATCTTCGAAGAAGCACATCAACAAGCGCAACGAGCTATTCACCCACCCCTCCATTTCAACCCTAACAAGTGGTTTTAGAGCGAGGTCGTTCTTTACGGGAATCATCGCCGGAAGGGGCAACAAGGCTAGAGGGTGAAGTAGTTGAAGCAAGTTCATCAAGTCAAAGACTTCATCTAAAGTTCAACTTCAAATGGAATTCCAAGATGGACTTGGATATGATACGAGGATGCCTCCACCATGCACTTCAACAAGCTTCGATCTCTAGAAATCAAGGATAAAAAATTTCTTAATGGTGGAGATAGAGCAATGGTTTGCTCTCTTGGAAGGCTTTGAAGCTCCAACAAATTCAAAGGGAAAAATTCTCAAGAGGAGCAAGTGGAGCCAAGAGCAAATTCAAAGGAGCGAGACAAATGACAAAGTGACCAAGCTATTGGTCAATTTATTGCCAAGCAATATTTTGGCTCAAGTTAGAGAATTCAAGGATGTCAAGGAGCTTTGGAGTAAATTGGCAAAGATTCATGAAGTCCCTCCACTGTACCAAATCAAGAAGAAACCAAGGAGGGCGATGTTGGTGCAATTTCCAGTAGGTCAAGGTTGACCTAGTTGACCAAGCGTAAACCTTGGTCATGGTTTCGATGTTTGACAATACAGAAATACATGTAGACATGGACAATGCAGGTGCAGTTGTCCATACGGAGAGATACTGATCAAGGTCTGATCAGGTTGAATGAAGAAGAGTCAAGTAGGTCAAGGTTGACCGGATACTTGACTGCGAAGTCCTAACTGGGATGTTAGGAAGAATGAAAATCCTAGTGAGTGAAGCTAGGTGAAAGGGAAAGTCCTGGTGAGTGAAGCCAGGCAGTTGGAAAAGTCCTGGTGAGTGAAGCCAGGAAGTTCGGAAAGTCCTGGTGAGTGAAACCAGGCAGTTCGGAAAGTCCTGGTGAGTGAAACCAGGCAGTTCGGAAAGTCCTGGTGAGTGAAGCCAGGTGAAAGCCACAGTGAGTGAAGCCAGGTGGAAAGTCCTGGTGAGTGAAGCCAGGCAGTTGGAAAGTCCTGGTGAGTGAAGCCGGGCAGATTGGAAAACCTGGTGAGTGAAGCCAGGTGAAAACCCTAGTGAGTGAAGCTAGGTGAAAGTCCTGGTGAGTGAAGCCGGGCAAGGGAAAATCCAGATGGATCAAGGGTGATCAGACATCTGGTATTGTGAAGGTCAAGTAGGTCAAGGGAGTGACCGGATACTTGGCACGAAGAGAAAAGTCCAAGTGGGTCAAAAGGATTGACCGGACACTTGGTGGGGAGTCTTAGCAGGTCAAGGGAGTGACCGGATGCTAAGCATGATGTACCAATAGGTCAAGGTTGACCGGATATTGGTTTGAAGGTTTGGAACTTGGTTTGGGCAAAAACCAAGCTCTGGATCGGTCTGCAGACCGATCCAGCGATACGTTTGTGTATCTGATCGATCTGGTGACCGATCAGATAACAAACAGAAGGGTTCTGTAAGACATCTGATCGGTCTGGAGACCGATCAGAAGAGTCGAGAAGAGAAACAGGATGCATGCTGATCGGTCCCTGGACCGATCAGAGGTATCCTGGACCGATCAGGCTTCAGCCTGATCGGTCCAGAACTATCCGTTGTGAGCCAACGGTCTTCTGTCTTCTGGCTTCTTCTTCGCAGGTGGATGCAGGTATAAGAGGGCTGAGGGCTTCTACAGTGGAGTAACTCTCTCACTCTTCTTCTGGTCCGAAGCTTCTGCTTCTTCACTGCTGTGCTCTTGAGCTTTGCTGAGCTCCGAAGCTTCGGGTGAGCTTCTTCGACTGAGTTGCTTGTTGGCATTCGTCCGTGAAGTTGGTGCTTCATCCGGGACTTCAGTCGACGAGAAGGCAAGCGAGTATTTGTACATTCATTGTGTATTTTGTTCTTGCTCTTCTTTGTATTTCCATATTGCTGTTGCAAGTTATTGTGGCGAGGTTTCTCCACCCATAAGGAGTTTATATTAGCCGGTTTTCCGGGGACTCATCCACCGACGGATTGATAGGCTTCGTCCACCTTACGGACACGCCGAGGAGTAGGAGTATCATCTCCGAACCTCGTTACATCTTCGTGTTGAGGTTTGCTTCTCTTTTTTCGTTTCTATTTGTTATTTCCGCTGCACTAACCCTAATCGTAGGAAGAAACGAAAGAAATTGAGGTCGGCTATTCACACCCCCCTCTCTAGCCGCGACCATCGATCCTAACAAGTGGTATCAGAGCGAGGTCGCTCTTCGTTGGATCAACACCCGGGGGAGCACGAGCTAGAGAATGGAGTTATTTGGAGAAGACGTCACAATTCCACCTTTCTATGATCGCGACGACTTCGCGTTTTGGAAGGTAAGAATGAAGTACTTTCTTATGACTAACCTTGAAAATTAGAGTTGTGTTCAATTAGGTTTCAAGCCTCCGATGGACAAGAAAGGAGAAACCCTAGAGAAGAAGGAGTGGACCAAGGAACAAGTCCATCAATCCCTAGTCAACGATGAGGTATTGAAAATTTTTGAATTTTCTTTACCTAATGATGTTTTGTGTAGGATAGGTGGATATAACGATGCCAAGGAGTTATGGAACAACTTGGCAAAGTTCCATGAGGAGAACTCCACTTCAAGCCATGAAGAGGAGTCAAGCGAGCCAAGGAGTTCACATCATGGAGGGATGGATTTAGAAGTTGAGGGCTACTCAACATCTAAAGAAGAAGAGGAGGAGAGTTCTTCTTCAAGTTCGGAGCAAGAAGAAGAAGCGTCTACCTCCGGAAGGGATGAAGGAGAGAGCGTTCATCCATCCTCAACTCTAGGTAACTCAAGCCATTTAATTTCTAGTAAATTACACATAATGTGCTTTGAGTGTAGGGAATTTGGACATTACAAGAGTAAATGTCCAAAGAGGGTTAGAAAGACTCCACCGGCGCCAAAGGTCAAGGAAGCCGGAGTCCCAACATGCAAGGGCAAGGAGCACGTGGTGTGCTTCCAATGCAAGCGAAGGGGACACTATAGGAGCCAATGTCCGAGGGGGAGGCAATCTCACAAGGACAAGAGACCGAGCACATCGATAGGGGGAGCTAAGGCAAACCCTAAGGTAATCTCTAAGGCACATTATTGCAATACTAGTAAGATGCATGCTAGTAGTTTGATTGCAATTGACAATAATGATAAGCATGATAATTATAGAAATCGATACACATGCTTAGGTGCCAAACATGTGAGCCTAGATAAGCATAACACTAGGAAAGCCAACCCTAGAATTAACTCATCTAAGGTTAGGGAGAACCTAGGTAGAAATCCCAAATCAACTAGACACATGCCTAGGAATACCTCAAAGAAAAATGAAAAATTAAAAATTGAGGTATTAGAGAAGGAGAATCAAGTCTTGAGGTCAAGACTTGATACTTTGGAAAAGGCTCTTAAGAACTTGGAGAAGTCATCTCTAGGGTTTAAGGGTCAAAAACCAATGTCCAAGGACAAGAAAGGTTTGGGTCACAAACCTAAGTCCCAAGTGGTCAAGCCCACTTATCATAATGTTCCATTTGATTATGGAACAAGACCTAGGGCTAGAAAGACCATCACCAAGGTCACAAGGGGAGTCACCCCTAGAGTTGATCTTGATGAGTCCCAAATGACCAAGGCTTTAAAGCCTAGGAGGGTCATTAGAAGGGTTGCTAGGGAAGTCATCCCTAGTGAATACTTAGTGAACCCAATGAGCTCCAATAGGTATTGGGTTCCTAGGAGCATGATTCCATCACGCTAGATGAGTTAGGGTGTGCCAACCTTACTTGAATAGGTAGTTAACCTAATCATGGCAAAAGGTGGCACTTTAGGAATTTTCAAGGTGTAATCAAGCCTTGGAAATAAAATGGAAAATTATTCCTAAGGTGTTTAGGATGTGCCAATCACAATTGAAGAGTTTTCTAGGGTCAATCTAATTAGCACATAGTGATCTAAAAATCTTTGGTATAAGATGCTAGGTCTATTACACTTAGGAATATAGAACCTATGACAAAATGATCAAAATTATCAAAAATGGCAACTAAGGCTAGAATTAGGTATTTTCTATACCTTTATGTGCTATTTGCCATATAATGTTTGCCATATGCCATGTCATGACATCATATTTATCTTATGATCATTTAAAACGTCATGATAATGCTTAGGTTATTTATATGTCATGCCCTAATTAAGTTTCATACTTTATGACATGACATCATGACATTGGCACATGCTTTTACTTATGATATCATTATATGCCATGTCATCATCTTTTGCATTTAAAATCAATTAATTTGATTTAAGGACAAAAACACAATTTGATATGGAGATCAAATTGTTATTTAGAAAATGCATGAGAACTTAGCCTAAGATGACCTAAACCCATATCTCACATCAAAATTGACTTGGATGTGTTTGATACATCTTAGATGTGTGTGAGATATTAGGATGATGAGTTAGGAACAAGGTGCATAGTTCGTGTACCTAGATGAGCCTAATTCAAAATTGGGGATCATAGGGAAAGCTTGTGTACAAGTCATGTACATTTAGCCCTAAGATTATGGTCCTAAATTAAATGGTTTAAAATCATTTCAAAATTGATTTGAAAAACCTTGATGAAGCTTTTCTAGTGATAGCATTCATCATTGAGCAAAGTGATACAAAATGAGTTAACTTTGAGCTATTTCAAAGACTTTTGAACTTTGTATCAAGATTTGAAAAGGGAAATTATTTTCATAGAAAACTATTTTTCCTTGATAGTATATGTTATGAGGAATGTATCCTCAAATTTCATAATTTTTGGAATTTTCTGTAATTTTCTAAGAGTTTCTGAATTTCGGGAGGAAAATCAGAAATTCTGATATCAGACTTGTGGACCGATCAGAGAGGATTCTGATCGGTCCAGGAAAGTGTGGATCGGTCACTAGGACCGATCCAGGAGAGTGTGGATCGGTCTGGTGACCGATCCAGTGAAGGCTGATCGGTCTGGTGACCGATCAGCGCGTGCCAACTTGCTGATTTTCGACTGTTTTGTCTGAAATTTCAGCTGGGAGTTGGTGTTTTGGATTTCTAAAGGTTTGAAACTCTCCAAGACATTGTTGGTGCAATGGTCAAGGGGGAGTTGACCTTTAGGGGGAGTTTTACCTATTAGTCAAGGAGGAGTTGACTTTTAAGGGGAGTTTTTTTCTCGTCGAAATTTTTGAGGATGAGTGATATGGGATTATCACTAAGTTGATTGTTGAATTTAGTATCAAGGGGGAAATTAAGGGTTTCAATGAAAGGTATGGGACTTTCATTAGGAAGAAACTCTTGACCTTGATTCACTCCTTTTGATGTGTGTCAAAAAGGGGAAGAATGTCTAGAGAATGTTCAAGGAAGAACATTGGAGTTAGTGGGAGAGTTTGTTGATCACGACGAGTGAAGTTGTGAACAACGATAACTTACTCTTCAGGGGGAGAGTTTGTTGATGTGTGCCAATAGGGGGAGAATGAAGGGTTTAAGTTAGGCCTTCATTATCTAAGAAGGAGGTTGCCTTCTTAGAAGGAGAATGTAAGGTTGTAACTTATGTTTCATTACCTAGTGGCATGAGGAAAGTTGAGGCTATTGGATTAGCCTAATTTAAAGGTATTGTCAAACATCAAAAAGGGGGAGATTGTTGGTGCAATTTCCAGTAGGTCAAGGTTGACCTAGTTGACCAAGCGTAAACCTTGGTCATGGTTTCGATGTTTGACAATACAGAAATACATGTAGACATGGACAATGCAGGTGCAGCTGTCCATACGGAGAGATACTGATCAAGGTCTGATCAGGTTGAATGAAGAAGAGTCAAGTAGGTCAAGGATGACCGGATACTTGACTGGGAAGTCTTAACTGGGATGTTAGGCAGAATGAAAATCCTAGTGAGTGAAGCTAGGTGAAAGGGAAAGTCCTGGTGAGTGAAGCCAGGCAATTGGAAAAGTCCTGGTGAGTGAAGCCAGGCAGTTCGGAAAGTCCTGGTGAGTGAAACCAGGCAATTCGGAAAGTCCTGGTGAGTGAAGCCAGGCAGTTCGGAAAGTCTTGGTGAGTGAAGCCAGGCAGTCGGGAAATCCTGATGAGTGAAGCCGGGCAGATTGGAAAACCTGGTGAGTGAAGCCGGTGAAAACCCTAGTGAGTGAAGCTAGGTGAAAGTCCCGGTGAGTGAAGCCGGCAGGAAAATCCAGATGGATCAAGGGTGATCAGACATCTGGTGTGAAGTCCAAGTAGGTCAAGGGAGTGACCGATACTTGGCACGAAGAGAAAAGTCCAAGTGGGTCAAAGGGATTGACCGGACACTTGGTGGGGAGTCTTAACAGTCAAGGGAGTGACCGGATGCTAAGCATGATGTACCAATAGGTCAAGGTTGACCGGATGTTGGTTTGAAGGTTTGGGACTTGGTTTGGGCAAAACCAAGCTCGATCAATCGTGGATCGATCCGGATACATCGGTATCCGGATCGGCCCGTGACCGATCGATAATCAAACAAGAGCTCATCGAGTGTTATCGATCGGCCCGCACCGATCGAAACAACGATCGGGCAAAAGTTCGGGAGAAAAGGAAGGAATGCATGCTGATCGGTCCCCGATCAGGGAGCTCGATCGGTCCCCGGACCGATCAGAGGTCCTGGACCGATCACCCGATCGGTCCAGAACTATCCGTTGTGAGCCAACGGTCTTCGGCTTCTTCTTCGCAGGTGGATGCGGTATAAGAGGGCTGAGGGCTTCTACAGTGGGGTAACTCTCTCTTCTGGTCCGAAGCTTCGCTTCTTCACTACTGTGCTCTTGAGCTTTGCTGAGCTCCGAAGCTTCGGGTGAGCTTCTTCGACTGAGTTGCTTGTTGGCATTCGTCCGTGAAGTTGGTGCTTCATCCGGGACTTCAGTCGACGAGAAGGCAAGCGAGTATTTGTACATTCATTGTGTATTTTGTTCTTGCTCTTCTTTGTATTTCTATATTGCTGTTGCAAGTTATTGTGGCGAGGTTTCTCCACCCATAAGGAGTTTATATTAGCCGGTTTTCCGGGGACTCATCCACCGATGGATTGATAGGCTTCGTCCACCTTACGGACACGCCGAGGAGTAGGAGTATCATCTCCGAACCTCGTTACATCTTCGTGTTGAGGTTTGCTTCTCTTTTTTCGTTTCTATTTGTTATTTCCGCTGCACTAACCCTAATCGTAGGAAGAAACGAAAGAAATTGAAGTCGGCTATTCACACCCCCCTCTCTAGCCGCGACCATCGATCCTAACAGGCGACTCATTGGATCAAGACCAAGAGGAAGAGGACTTCGAAGTTGAGAGATGATCAATTTCCGAAGAAGAGGTCCAAGAAGCTTCATCTTCAACAGAATGCAACGAAAAGGGAAAAGAGGGAGCATACTATTTATTCCATGTATAAGATGGAGATGAAGAAGTCTCAACCTCTAGGATTGAAGGGAAGCGATCGTCGTTGACACCGGATCAAGAAGAAGGAGAAGCTTCTACTTCCGGGTCAAGCGAAGAAGAAGAAAAAAGTATCATCCCTACACATAAAGGTATAATTATTTCAATTAAAAATAAAAATCACATTATATATTTTTAGTTTAGGAAACATGGACACTACAAGAGCAAGTGTCCCAAATTGACCAAGAAGAAGGGCCAAGTGGCACTAAAGGGCAAGGAGAAGTTCAGGGAGACCGCTCCCACAACAAAGAAGAGCAAGAAGCACATAGTGTCATTCTTGTGTAATCAAAAAGGACATTATCGGAGCCAATGTCAAAAGGAGAAGTCGGTCAAGCCTAAAGGAGGAAGCACAAGTCAAGGGGGAGCTTCCAAGGTAAAACCCAAGGTATCATTTATTGAGATTACCCCTTTAAATCATGGTAAAAAGCATACTAGTTCTAATTTATATCATTTTAATACTATTTACCATAAATATAGGAGGCATGATAGAATTAATGAAAATCATGTGGCTCTTCATGCTAAAACTACCACACCTAGGATTAGGAAGGTAGATAAAAATTTAGGTAATAACTTTAAGGACCGTAATTATAGGACTAGAAATAAAAATGCTCAAGCACAAAATGAAAAACCAAAATCTAGGGATTTATGGAAAGAAAATCAAGTCTTGAGGTCAAGGCTTGATAAAATGAAAAAGACCCTAAAAAGGATGGAAAATATCCAAAAAGGGCAAAAGAGCATAACCTAGGTCGAGGAGTACTGATTACCGCCCAATTTGTCGCGAATTGAGCATCAAACAATGAAGTACCAAACCCCTCCTACGCTAATGTAGCATAGGAATGACTCGGGTCGTCTGCCAACGAAAGTAACAATACGATGGTAAACTTAGGATCGTATGTTATTTCTATTTTTTGGGGTTTTCAATATGGAAATGGGATTTTGGATTTTAATTCTAAATCTAAGAAATGAAAAGCAGAACAAGAAAGAAACTAATCTAATGCTGGAATGAAATCTAACTAGGTGCGAATAATTAATTTACAACGCATTATCACTCTACGCTATGAGTTAATCATCAACACGATTAAACTAAGGATCGAAATAGTGAAACATCAAATAAAATCTAACCTAAATAATGAAAGACAATACAAGTAATGAAACTAACCCTAATGAATAAAAGACATTGCAAGCAAAGAAATCCCTATCTAACCTAAAGGAAGCATCTATGAAATTAAGCATGGAACGAAACCTAAAGCATTAAAGAAATCTAATCTAACCTAACGACCTAATTGCATTTAATCAAAACTAGAACTTAACTAAATTGAAAGAACAAGATAAAGCAAAAATTAACCGAACTAAAATGCATCAAAATTGAACCTAACTACTGGTTGAAGCATTTCATCGAACATGTTGTGAGCATTAATCAAATTGAACATTATCTGGATTTTGGGGAAGTCTCTGCGAGCCCTAGATGCCGCGGGAAGAAGAAATGAGAACAGAATCTGGATTTTGGGGCTACTGTTCCCGTCCGCGTGAAAGGTAAGGGAGCTTTTCTCTCTTGCGATCTGGGCCGCCCATCTTGATGAAGGAGGTGGATGAAGATCTAGCCGTTTGATCTTGTTGATGAAGAGATGAGTGATCCAAATCAAATTGCCTTCTTGCTTGGATCCAATGGTTTATATCATTTTAGATCCGGATCAAGGGTAGGATGCTTAGATCAGAATGAAGGAGCAAGATCTCTCTTGATCTAGATCAACAGTCCACACTGATTTAGCTTACTATTCTCCATTTGACCTCAAAATCAAGACAAATTCAATCCGGCTTGACCCTAATCCACGACTCTTTGAATTTCCTACAAAATCACATAAAAAAATATGAAATTAAATTTCACAATTTGTAGGAAATTTATAATTAAGTCCAAAATAAATCCTACTCATAAAACATAACATAAACATAATATTAAGCATGTGAGAAGGTAAAAATGCTAAGTCTAAGAGCTAAAATAACCAATAAAAATGCTCATTATCAAGTACAAGAGTCATCCAATGGCCATAGAGGTTTGAGATACAAATCTAAGGCTAAGAAGGATGTAATATCTTATCATAAGGTTCCATATAACTATGGAACCAATCCTAGGTCTAGGAGTCAAGTCAAGGATATAAGGGAAGTTATCCCTAGGAGTATTTGTGCAACAACAAATGTGACTAAGACTTCTAAGAAGTCTAAGAAAGTCACTAACAAGGTTACAAGGGAAGCTATCCTTACAGTTGACTTAGAGAAGGTGACCAAGACTTCTAAGAAGCCTAACAAGGTCATCAGGAAGATATTTAGAGAAGTTATCTCTAGTGAGTACCTAGAGCATCCAAGGAGCACCAATAGGTTTTGGGTTCCTAGGAGCATCTTCTTTACCCCTTAGATGGATTTGAGAGTGTTAACTCTAATTGTAAGGATAGTTAACTCAACCTTGATAAAGTTGACACTCGGAGAGCATTTTCAAGGTTATTGTTAACCTTTGAAAATGAAGTGGATTATCATTTATGTTGGGATAATTTCCCTAGGTCAAGGTTGACTAGTTTGACTAAGCTTGAGTTGAGTCAATCTTAAGTCAGGATTTGAATTTTGATGTTTGACAATATAAGGAGATTGTTGGAGCAATCGTCCGGTTATGGAGATGGTCAAAGGATTGACTGGGTTGATGAGAATACAAGTCAAGTAGGTCAAGGTTGACAGGAGACTTGACTTTGAAAGTCCTAGTGAGGAGCTAGGCAGGAGAAAGTCCTGGTGAGGAGCCAGGCAATTGGAAAGTCCTGGTGAGGAGCCAGGCAGTTGGAAAGTCCAAGTGTGATCTTGGCAAAGGTGAAAGTCCTGGTGAGGAGCCAGGCAATATTGGAAAGTCCAAGTGTGATCTTGGCAAAGGGTGTAAGTCCAAGCATGTGGTCTTGGCAGGGTAAGTCCTGGTATGGCTTGACAAGGAAGAACTCAACAACTAGGATGAGGCCGAAGGAAACTCCTGAAGGCAAGACGTGAAGGATGGGAGATATCCGAGGGACACAAGGCTGATGGAGGAGGCTAGAAGGCTAGTTCAAGGTTGGTCAGGTGTGGCCAAATGCTAGGCATGGAGACCCAACAGGTCACGATTGACCGGGAGTTGGGTGAAGGACTTTGGACTTGAGTTTGAGTCAAGTTCAGAGTGTTCAATCGATCTGGCAATCGATTGAACAGGGTCGAAATCGATCGGTCAATCGATTTGGACTATGCTGCGATTGTGGGAAGGCCCAATCGATCGGTCGATCGATTGGGATGTGAAATCGCGAGCACAGAGGTTTTCCCAATCGATTGGGCGATCGATTAGGAGCTAATGTACAAGTCATGTGCATTGAGCCCAAAGAATATGGTTGGATATTGGTTTTAAAAATAATTTTAAATATACTTTTGAAAACCTTGGTGAAGGCTATCTTTTGATAGTAATCATCATTAAATAGTTAAGCACAAACTTAGAAGAAGTATTGAAGTTTTTGAAAGTTTCCAATTTTTTGTCAATTTTTGAAACTATGAAGTATTTTCCTAAAAAGCTATTTTTCCATGATAGTATATAACCTAAATAGTGTCTACAAGAGTTTTCATGATTTTTAGAATTTTGTAGAATTTCTAGTACATTTCTGAAATTTGTCCTAGAAATTCGGCTGAAATTGAATTTCAGAATTTCAGAAACCCAATCGATCAGCCGATCGATTGGGAAGCCTCAATCGATCAGCCGATCGATTGAGATGCATTTCTTCGCGAGAAGAGCCTCGCTGGATCGATCAGCCGATTGATTCAATCTGCCTGGATCGATCAGTGGATCGATTCAGAGGCAATTTTCACAAACAGAAGCTCGTGGAATCGATCAGGCGATCGATTGAATTGGTTTAATCGATTGGGACCCAACTTCAATTGATTGAGAATGCTGATTTTGGCTGAGAAAGCCTGATTTCAGCATTTTAAATCATTTTCAGTCTAGGTAACCATTCCTAACCCCTTGACACACATTTGTATACATTTAGGGGGAGTTTTCATGATGAAAACTCGAATGGATTGGTTAAGGGAGACTAAGTAGAAGTTTAGGTTGAGGTTTGATTTCAATATTAAAGTTTTGAACCTCAAAACTTCTAAATTTGGGTTTCCTAAAGATTTAGGGATTTTAAGTCATTATTGGTGCAATGACAGAAATTATAAGCATGTCTTTAGGGGGAGTCACTCGCTAAGGACATGGAAATTATTTTCTGAAATCATGGAAGGTGGTATATCCTTCTCTTGAAAAATGCTCAAGGATGAGCATTGGATACAATGAAGGGTATGAGACCTTCATTGTGTTTGTGAAGAGATTTAATGCTCAAGGGTGGACATTGAAAATAATGAAGGGTATGAGACCTTCATTATGGTGTTGTAAACAACGAGTGGAGTTGTGAACAATGGTGAGTAACTCTTCAGGGGGAGAGTTCTTTTTGATGTGTGCCAATAGGGGGAGAAATGTAGGGTTTAAGTTAGACCTTCATACCTAAAGAACCTAAAGAAGGAGTTTGCCTTCTAGGAAAGGGGGAGAATGAAAGAAACCCTCATTCATACTTTGGCATGAAAGGAAGTTGAGGCTACGGGATTAGCCTAATATTGTCAAACATCAAAAATGGGGAGATTGTTGGTGCAATATCCCTAGGTCAAGGTTGACCTGGTTGACTAGGCTTGAGTTGACTCAAGTCTGAGTCTAGATGTTTGGGTTTTGATGTTTGACAATACGTGGAGATTGCTGGTGCAATTCTCCTCTGGTCAAGGTTGACCAGGTAGGTATGAAGAAGAGTCAAGTAGATCAAAGGGTTGACTGGATACTTGACTAGGAAAGTCCTAACTAGAGGTTAGGTAGATGGGAAATCCTGGTGAGTGAAGCCAGGTGAAAGACCTAGTGAATGAAGCTAGGCAGTTGGAAAGTCCTGGTGAGTGAAGCCGGGCAGTGGAAATCCTGGTGAGTGAAGCCAGGTGAAAGACCTAGTGAGTGAAGTTAGGCAGTTAGAAAGTCCTGGTGAGTGAAGCCAGGCACATGGAAATCCAGGTGGGTTAAGGTTGACTGGACACCTGGTGTGGGAAGTCCAAGTAGGTCAAAGGTTTGACTGGATACTTGGCACAAGGAAATCCAGATGGGTCAAGGATGACCGGACATCTGATGAAAGGAAGTCCAAGTAGGTCATGAAGGATTAGACACTTAGCACATGACGGTAAGTCCAAGTGGGTCAAGGTTGATTGGATATTTGACACGAGAAAAAAAGTCCAAGTGGGTCATAGGGATTGACCGGACACTTGGTGAAGGAGTCCTAACAGGTCAAGATTGACCGGATGCTAGGTATGATGTTCCAACAGGTCACGGTTGACCAGATATTGAAATTGGGGACCCTAGACTTAGTTTTAGCAAGTCAAAGGGTAGCCAATCGATCAACTGATCGATTAAACAGGGGTTTAATCAATCAGTCAGTCGATTGGGGATGTGCTGCGATAAAGTAGTGGCCCAATCGATCGGCCGATCGATTGGGAGCTTATATCGCACACACAGAAGCTCTCCCAATCGATTAGTCGATCGATAGATCGATTGAGCACCTCTAATTGATCGACCGATCGATTGGGGATGAGATTTCTTGCGCAGAAGCAAGAAATGCTGGATCGATTGGTCGATCAATTTAGCCAATTCCCAGAGAGCACAGAGGTGCTTTAAATCGATCGAGCGATCGATTCAAAGCCTCCCCAATCGATTGAGAGTAATTCAATCGATTGAGATTTGACCGTTGCGCAGGTTATAGCCGTTGGCGAGCGATTTTTTCGACACGGCTTCCAGTTCTTCGATTCCTCTTCACGCGATCTTCTCCACCGCTCACGGCCAGCTCTTGGAATCTCTTGGGGACAAGTGCTGGTGCACTTCCAAGGTTCAAGAGGCAACAACAAGCAACAAATAAGTAAGAAGAGAGAGTTTTCATTTGTATTCATTGTATTTTTCTTCTTGCGTGTGTTGTATTTGCTGTGTGAGTGTTGTAAGGCTTCTCCGCCTTCAGTAGTTATTGTAAAGGAGTGTTTTCATAGTGAAGAAGTGTTCACGTGTGTGGATCCTTGGATTAGTTACCTCTTCTTGAGGTGGATACTAAGTAAATCTATGGTGTTAGAATTGTAGAGTGTGTTTCTTTTTGTTTATTCCGCTGCACATCTTCGAAGAAGCACATCAACAAGTGCGATGAGCTATTCACCCCCCCTCTCTCCCAATTCAAGATTTGACATGAAAGACATTAACCTAACTGATATGATTTTAGGAATTAAGATTATTAAAACATCAAAATGACTTATTCCGAGTTAATACCATTATGTGAATAATATTCTTGAGAAATTTACCAAGGGTGATACTATATTGGGATAAACTCCAACAGATACAAGTCAACATCTATCGAAGAATCAAGGAGAAAGTATCTTTCAGATAGAGTACTCTCGAGTGATTGGAAATTTAATATACTAAATAAGTTGTACATAACCAGACTTAACCTATACAGTGAGTAAACTGAGTAGATACATGAGTAATACTGAAGTTGAACACTAAAAAGGGGTAATAAGAGTACTGAGGTAATTAAGGTATGCTTGTGAATATGGATACACTATATGAGATATCATGCTGTGATCGAAGAATACATTGATGTGAATTGCATATTTGATATGAAAGACTCAAAGTTTACAAGTGGATATATATTCATTTTGGGAAGTGCAACCATTTCATGGAAACTGATAATATCTGAAAGCGAGGAAGATGATGTGCTAGTTAGGTGGCTCTGATGTTGATTGAGAGAAGATGAAGACATTGATTGTTAGGACCAAAAGTAGCTAGGGGGGGGGGGGGTGAATAGCTCGTCGCGTTCGCTCGGTGCTCTTCGTTGCTTGTTTCTTCTTGGATGTGCAGCGGAAAATACAGAAACAAACACAAACACGCTAACACTAGGATTTTACTTGGTATCCACCTCACAAGAGGTGACTAATCCAAGGATCCACACCAACGCACACACCCTCCACTATGAATAACACTCCTTTATGGTAACTACCAAAGGCGGAGAAGCCCTACAACACTCTCAATACAAGAAGAAGAAAGGGAAATACAAGTTAAGCAAAAGCTTACAAGATGTGCCGTAAAAACCCTAACCCTAACTTCTTCCTCTTGCAATAGATCCGCCTCTTGACTTGGAAAGCCTCCAAGAACCTTCAAGAACTGGCGATCACGTGCTTGTAGAGAGTTGTGGAGGAGGAATGAATCTGAGAAGAGCTCGTAAAGAGATGCCGAAGACCACGCTCGCTTTCGACGCCGACGGTCGGATCCGATCGATTCGAATGTTCCCAATCGATCGGAGGCCTTTGATCGATCCACGGATCGATCCGGGCACTCCAATAAGCGCTGGATCGATCCACGGATCGATCCGGCGCTTATCGCGCCAGGCCCCAATCGATCCACCGATCGATTGGGACATCTGGATCGATCCACGGATCGATCCGAGCTTCTGATCGGCCAAGTCCGGATCGATCCACCGATCGATCCAGAGCCTGGATCGATCCACGGATCGATCCAGAACTTGGTTTTTGTCCAAAACCAAGTCCCAAACATCCCTAACCAACATTCGGTCAACCTTGACCTGTTGGTATGTCATGCCTAGCATCTAGTCACTCCCTTGACCTGCTAGGACTCCCTTACCAAGTGTCCGGTCAATCCCTTTGACCCACTTGGACTTTTCTCTGTGCCAAGTATCCGGTCAATCCCTTTGACCTACTTGGACTTTTCTTTCATGCCAAGTATCCAGTCAATCCTTTGACCTACTTGGACTTCCCAGCACCAGATGTCCGATCATCCTTGATCCATCTGGATTTTCCCTTGCCTGGCTTCACTCACCAGGGCTTTCACCTAGCTTCACTCACTAGGACTTTCACCTGGCTTCACTCACCAGGATTTCCATCTGCCTAGCTTCACTCACTAGGACTTCCTTCTGCCTGGCTTCACTCACCAGGACTTTCATTTTGCCTAACATCCCAGTTAGGACTTCCCAGTCAAGTATCCAGTCAACCTTGACCTACTTGACTCTTCTTCAATCAATATCTTATTGTCAAACATCTAAACCTAAACCAAGACTCAGCTTGGTTACCCAGGTCAACCTTGACCTGAGGGATATTGCACCAACAATCTCCCCCTTTTTGATGTTTGACAATACCACAATAACACTTACAATCCCATATGTAAGTTAGGCTAATCCCATAGCCTCCTTCTTCATGCCACTAGGTAATGAAAGCATAAATTAAGCTCTTCATTCTCCCCCTAAGAGGGCAAACTCCCTCTAGGTAATGAAAGCCTAACTTACTCCCTTTCATGAGTCCTTTCATTCTCCCCCTATGACCTTCCCATAGGTAATGAAGGACTAAGCTTAACCATACATTCTCCCCCTATTGGCACACATCAACCCATCGTCGGACACACATCAACCCATGCTCCAATTCTGGGCACACTTCAACAAATCCATTTGTTGAAGACTCTCCCCCTGAAGAGTTGCTCATCGTTGTTCACAACATCACTCGTTGTGATCAACACGATAATGAAGGTCCCATACCCTTCATTTATCCTTAACTTCTCCCTCAATGTTGACAAATACCCAACCTTGAGCATTTTCAACCACTTGAGTGTCCACTTGAAATAATGAGGATATCCACTCCCCATTTTTCCCATTTCAAGTTTAAATGCTCAACATTGAGCAAGTTCACAACAGAAGGTTAACCACCTTCCAAGGTTCATGAAAATAATTTTCATGTCTTTAAAGAGTCCCTCCCTAAAGACATGGTGGTAACTTCGTCATTGCACCAACAATGACTTGGAATCCTAAACCTTTAGGAAACCCAAATTTAGAAGTTTTGAGGTTCAAATATTCAAAATTTGAAACAACCTCAACCGAAACTTACTTAGTCTTCGTTAACCAATCCATCCTTGTTTTCAACATGAAAACACCCTTTGTATGTATACAAATGTATTTAAGGGGTTTGGAATGGTTACCTAGACTCAAAGAGGTTCAAAGATGCTGAAATCGGGCCTTCCGGCCAAAATCAGCAACTTGGATCGATTGAGTTGGGTTCCAATCGATTGAACCTTTTCGAATCGATCCACGGATCGATTTAGACTCCCGGATCGATCGGCTGATCGATCCATGAGCTTTCGCGGGAATTGCCGTTTGAATCGATCCATGGATCGATTCATGGAACTCAATCGATCCATGGATAGATCGGAGCTCGATAGTTGCTGAAATTCCATTTCAGTCACCGAAACCCCTAGAAAATTCTACAAAATCCAAAATTATGAAATTTCGTGTAGACATTATTTAGGCATACTTAATCATGGAAAAATAGCTTTCTATGAAAATACATCATATTTTCAAAGATTGACACAAACTTGAAAGCTTGCAAAAACTTTAGTGTTTTCTTCAAGTTTGTGTCAACTATTCAATGGTGATTACTATCAAAAGATAGCCTTCACCAAGGTTTTCCAAAACATTTTAAAACATTTTCAAAACCAATATCCCATCATGTTCCTTGGGCATAATGCACATGGCTTGTACATTAGCTTTCCCAATGATGGGAAAACACATAACTATGTGTTTTGATGAACTTAAAACTCAAAAGAATGCACTAAATCAACATCTTGAGTTTTGTTCATCATCCTAACATCTCACTTGTATATAATATGCACTAAAACACATATAAGTCACCTTATAGGTCTTTGTGAGATGTAAGATTTTGGTTTTGCCCTATTCTAGGGATCATGCATATCTATCTAGGCATTTTGAGAGGTAGACATCCACAAAGGATGTTACTTGTTGATTTACTTGTTAAACAAATGTCACTTGTTTATTCCACCTGTTTTAAACAAATGCCACTTGTTTAACTAATGCCATATGTCCTTAATTTTTTTTTTTTTTAAGGAAATAAACATAATGCATGATAATGTTATGGCATACATCAAAATAAAATAGCTTTCAAAAGAAAGATTCCTATAACTACATGATGTATGTATGACATGACATGGTATTTTTGTATTTTTCATGATAAGTCATGAATGCAAAATACAAATAAGATTAAATATGATGTCATGGCATATTATGAGCAAACAATCATGGCAAGGTTTAGCATAAATAAAATATACCTAGATTACCTATCTAAGTATCGTTAATCTTAGCTAATCCTAAGACTTAAACCCTAGCTTGCCCAAAGTGCTTCAAGAAAATGCCAAAGCCTAAGTTTGCATTTCTTATTCCCTTGATTAATTTATGCCAATTAAAATGAACATGTCCTCAAATGTTGGCATATTCCATTTTTCCTCAAGAGTAGCACTTTTAAATTTAAGGCCCGGATTGCCTTAAATTGCCTAAGAACATACCAAAAACCCAACTTGATAGTTCTTATTAATTTTCCAATATGTGCCATTTAAGATTAAAATCAAATCTTCCACCATTAGGCACATTTTACTCTTTCACGGAGTAAATAATAGGTCCATTTCATTTTCAAAGGTTAACTAAACCTTGAAAATGCTCCTTGAGTGTCAATTTCCTCAAAGTTGGGTTAACTACCCTTCTAATCGGAGTTGACACTCTCTAACCCATCTATGGGGTAGAGAAGATGCTCCTAGGAACCCAACACCTATTGGTGCTCCTTGGATGCTCTAGGTACTCACTAGGGATAACTTCCCTAGATACCTTCCTAGTGACCTTGTTGGGCTTCTTAGAAGCCTTGGTCACATTTTCTAGGTCAACTCTAGGGATAACCTCCCTTGTGACCTTGTTTGTGACTTTCTTAGACTTCTTAGAAGTCTTAGTCACATTTATTGCAAAAATACTCTTAGAGATGACTTCCCTAGTATTTTTGGCTTGACCACTAGACCTAGGGTTTGTTCCATAGCTATATGGAACTCTATGGTAAGAGGGCACATCCTTCTTAGCCTTTGGTTTGTATCCCAAACCTCTATGGCCATTAGATGACCTTTGTGCTCCTAGACCTAGGTTATGCTCATTTTGCCCTAATAGGATATTTTCCATCCTTTTTAGGGTCTTTTCCATTTTATCAAGTCTTGACCTCAAGACTTGATTTTCTCTCACTAAGTCCTTAGTATTTGACCCATGAGCATTTTTGTTTCTAGGCTTGTATCTAAAATCCTTAGAGTTTACGCCTAGATTTTTACCTACAATCCTAGCCTTAGGTGTAGTAGTTTTAGCATGAAAAGCTATATGTTTTTCTTTAACACTATCATGCTTTCTATTTTCATGGTAAATAGCATTAAAATGATATAAATTTGAACTATCATGCTTTTTACCATAATGTAGAGGAGTAGGCTCAATAAATGTTACCTTCTTCTTTACCTTAGAGGCTCCCCCTTGACTAGAGCTTCCTCCATGAGCCTTGACCATCTTCTTCCCCTTGGGGCATTGACTTCGGTAATGCCCTTTTTGTTGACACAAGAAGCACACAATGTGCTCCTTGCTCTTCTTTGTCCCGGGGGTGGTCTCCTTGGGCTTCTCCTTGCCCTTTTGTGTCACTTGACCCTTCTTCTTGGCCAAGTTGGGACACTTGCTCTTGTAGTGCCCACTTTCCCTACACTCAAAACATATTATATGATTTTTATTTTTAATTGAAACATTTATACCTTCTTGTGTAGGGATGGCACTTGCTCCTCCATTTGCTATTTCTTGAATTTCGGAGGTGGCACCATCTTCTTCTTCTTCACTTGACCCGGATGTAGAAGCTTCTCCTTCTTCTTGATCCGGCGTCACCAAGGATTGCTCCCCCTCAATCCTAGAGGTGGAGGCTTCATCATCTTGAATGTGAAACAAGGAGTATGCTCCCTCCTTGTTCCCTTCGTTGCATTCCCTTGAGGATGAAGCTTCTTGGATTTCCTCTTCTTCGGAGGTTGAGTATCTCTCAACCTCGGGGTCCTCCTCTTGGTCTTGCTCCAAAGAGTCACCCTCTTTGGATTCTTCATGATCTTGTACAGTGGAGGGGATCTCTTCATGAAGCTTGGCCAATTTGCTCCAAAGCTCCTTGGCATCTTCGAATTCTCCAACTCGAGCCAAGATGTGGCTAGGCAATAAGTTGACCAGAAGCTTGGTCACTTTGTCATTTGCCTCGCCCCTTTGAATTTGCTCTGAGCTCCATCTGCTTTTCTTTAGAAGCTTGCCCTTGGAGTTTGTTGGAGCTTTGAAGCCTTCCATTAGAGCAAACCATTGCTCTATCTCCATCATAAGAAAATTTTCGATTCTTGATTTCCAAGAATCGAAACTCGTAGAAGTGTATGGTGGAGCCACCCTTGTATCAAATCCAAGTCCATCTTGGAATTGCATCTTGAAGTTGAGCTTCTTGAATTCTTTGACTTTGATGAATTTGCTCCAACTTCTTCACCCTCTAGCTTTTGTTGTTATGCTTGACCCTTCCGGCGATGATTCCGGTGAAGAGCAACCTCGCTCTGATACCACTTGTTAGGACCAAAAGTAGCTAGAGGGGGGGTGAATAGCTCGTCGCGTTCGCTCGGTGCTCTTCGTTGCTTGTTTCTTCTTGGATGTGCAGCGGAAAATACAGAAACAAACACAAACACGCTAACACTAGGATTTTACTTGGTATCCACCTCACAAGAGGTGACTAATCCAAGGATCCACACCAACGCACACACCCTCCACTATGAATAACACTCCTTTATGGTAACTACCAAAGGCGGAGAAGCCCTACAACACTCTCAATACAAGAAGAAGAAAGGGAAATACAAGTTAAGCAAAAGCTTACAAGATGTGCCGTAAAAACCCTAACCCTAACTTCTTTCTCTTGCAATAGATCCGCCTCTTGACTTGGAAAGCCTCCAAGAACCTTCAAGAACTGGCGATCACGTGCTTGTAGAGAGCTGTGGAGGAGCTGGAATGAATCTGAGAAGAGCTCGTAAAGAGATGCCGAAGACCACGGCTTTAAACGACGCCAACGGTCGGATCCCGATCGATTCGAATGTTCCCAATCGATCGGGAGGCTTTGGATCGATCCACGGATCGATCCAGAGCGCCTCTGTGCTCTGGAAAAACGCCTGGATCGATCCACGGATCGATCCAGCGCTTATCGCGCGAAGCAGCCGCGTCCCAATCGATCCACTGATCGATTGGGACATCTGGATCGATCCACGGATCGATCCAGAAGCTTTTTGTTCGCTGGGACAGGTCTGGATCGATCCACTGATCGATCCAGAGCCTGGATCGATCCACGGATCGATCCAGAACTTGGTTTTTGTCCAAAACCAAGTCCCAAACATCCCTAACCAACATTCGGTCAACCTTGACCTGTTGGTATGTCATGCCTAGCATCTAGTCACTCCCTTGACCTGCTAGGACTCCCTTACCAAGTGTCCGGTCAATCCCTTTGACCCACTTGGACTTTTCTCTGTGCCAAGTATCCGGTCAATCCCTTTGACCTACTTGGACTTTTCTTTCATGCCAAGTATCCAGTCAATCCTTTGACCTACTTGGACTTCCCAGCACCAGATGTCCGATCATCCTTGATCCATCTGGATTTTCCCTTGCCTGGCTTCACTCACCAGGGCTTTCACCTAGCTTCACTCACTAGGACTTTCACCTGGCTTCACTCACCAGGATTTCCATCTGCCTAGCTTCACTCACTAGGACTTCCTTCTGCCTGGCTTCACTCACCAGGACTTTTCTTCTGCCTGGCTTCACTCACCAGGACTTTCATTTTGCCTAACATCCCAGTTAGGACTTCCCAGTCAAGTATCCAGTCAACCTTGACCTACTTGACTCTTCTTCAATCAATATCTTATTGTCAAACATCTAAACCTAAACTAAGACTCAGCTTGGTTACCCAGGTCAACCTTGACCTGAGGGATATTGCACCAACATTGATGACATGGATGAACCTGCACGGCAAAAATGAAAACTGGGAGGAGAAAACGTTAGTCACCGAGACAGGGAGACGGTCCTTGGCATAGACACTCTGCCGCTTAAGTTAAAATAGTAACTAAGTGAAAAATAGAGAAGAAGATTAATAGTAGAACAGTAATGTTGATGTGTGTGTGCTTGCGTAGCATATATAATGTACCTGATCAATAGAGAGGACCACCTTTTTATACTGACCATCATAACCTCTACTATAATGAGGTGTTAGGGAATGTCTAGTGTCAGAATATGTTGAAGAAAAGATGAGCTATGACCACCCTTAGAAGAAGGTTCCATTGTGTGCATATGTCGGGGTAGTGGAATATTCCCTGACGAGTAATCGTTATTCTATGAGAGGTTATTACGATTCTTTGACACTGTTGTCTCTTGGAGGAAATTTGGCCGACCCTATATTCGATTGACTATATACTGGGAGACTTGCCCTTGAAAAGTGAGAACCTGAATCTAGAAGGTCCAACTGACTCTGTATTTGACCGACTGTATGCTAAGAGACTTGTACAGGAGAAATGAGGAGCTAAGTCCTGAAAGGTCCGACCGATGTTGGGGCCAATCGGCTATATATTGGGAGACTTACCCTTGAAGAGTGGGGAGCTAAGTCTCGAAAGTTCGATTAGCTCTGTATCGAGCTAACTGTATGCTAGGAGACTTGCATAGGAGAAGTGGAGAGTTAAGTCTCGGAAGGTCTGACCAGTATTGGGATCGATCGACTATATACTGGGAGATTTGCCCCTAAAGAGTGAGGAGCTAAGTCCTGCAAGGTCTGACCAGCACTGGTGCCGACCGACTATATGCTGGGAGACTTGCCTTGAAAAGTGGGGAGCTAAGTCTCGAAGGTCCGACTGGATCTAGGGTCGATTGATTGTATACTGGGAGACTTGCCATTGAAGAGTAGGGAGCTAAGTCCCCAAAGGTCCGACGGACTTTGGTGCCGATCGACTATATGCTAGAAGACTTGCCCTTGAAAATGGAGCTAAGTCTCGAAAGGTCCGATCGACGCTAGTGCTAACCAGCTATATGCTGGGATACTTTCCTTTGAGAAGTGGGGAGCTAAGTCTCGAAGGTCTGATCGACTCTAGGGCCGACCAACTGTATACCGGGGGACTTCCTCTTGAAAAGTAGGGAGCTAAGTTCCAGAATGTCCAATCGGTGATGGTGCTGACCAGCTATATACTGAGAGACTTGTACATGAGAAGTGGAGAGTTAAGTCCCTGAAATCCTACTGAGGTTGGTGTCGATCGACTATATGCTGGAAGACTTGCACAGAAGAATTGGGGAGTTAAGTCCTGGAAGTCCTATGTTATCGGGTGATCGACTGTATATGGGGAGACTTACTCTTGAAGAGTGGGGAACTAAGTCTCGGAAGTCCGACCGGCTATGAGGCCGATCGACTGCATACTAGGAGACTTGCCCTTGGAGAGTGAGGAGTTAAGTTCCAAAGGTGAGTGGTCTGTCCGAATACCTACACTTTGACTGCCTCCTTGATTGCCACCTCACCTTGACTGTGGCTACCACCTTCCCTTGACTTTGACTGCCATATCATTTTTACTATCGACTCCACACTACTCTTGGGCGACCCACAACACGTCGTATCGGAAACCTTCAAAGGAAACCATAATTACCAGATCCACGATAGAATATGAGTTTATAACTCTTGACAAATGTGATGAAAAGTTTGAATGACTACGATAATTCGTAGAAAATGTTCCTAGGTGATCGAAATCTGTGTCAGCAATTTACATATATTGTGATGGAAATTGGTGAGACACAAAACTATTTGTATAATGATAAGTCTAGGCATATATGTCGTAGATACAATTTTATTAGACGACTACTCTCAATGAGAGTTATCACTTTTGACTATGTAAAGTCAAAGGATAACCTAACGGATCCGCTAACTAAAGGATTAAACTTAGAATTAGTTGCAAGTTCATCGCAAGGGATGTACTCCGATGAAAAATATTGGAGCAATGGAAACCCTACAAGATGATTTTGATATATCAGAAGAGAAGGTTGATTCAATTTGATATATCAAATTTGATTTGACTTTTCTTCTTCTTCCTTGAACTCTTTTCTATTGAGACCGAGCTTTGGTTGCCGCCCACTCTTACAGAAGACTCCGTTGAACTTTCAGGAATTCTTATGATAACAAGGATTAATGACTCTTGCAATGGATTTAGATCAGTACTCTTCGCCTATCATTCGATTTTAGTTTTGCTTTATTGGTGGATGATAACAATATCTTGTTGTAGATGCATCATTGATTTAATTCAATGTATGGTTATTGCTTTCATAGTAATCATTCTCATGCTACTTCTTCGGCAGTCAAGAAGGTGAAATTAAACAGATCCATAAGTTCATGAGAGAAAAGTCTCATTTGCATTGTTTTCACCTGCTTAGTAGTTATGTCATATTGTTAAGTTTGGCGGAAGAGGTTATTAATAAGTTTTTTACTGAATTTTGTAGAGTGGATGGGAATAAAAATTCGTGTGGATTCTAATATCATGATTTGATAGAGTGAACCTTATCAGACACCACTAATAAATTCAAAATAGATATGGTGTTCATCAGGTAGCTAGAAAATTGTCCTGGTTTTATGCTAAATTTTTGTAATGGTCAAGCATTTGCTATCTAAACAGCCTATTATTCAAGAGCAGTAATGAGCAACAAAAGCTGACTCATTCATGTAGAAAGCTCGTTGTTGTTGCTTGGATCTGATTATTCCTCGTGTATTTGTATCTTTTTCTATGTTCTTCCATTATGCCTTGCAACAACAGGCATTATATATACTGCGGAGTTTTCCTACTGAACAATCACGTACGTGCTTCCATTGAATAGCTTAAACAAATTAATCATGCTTACAAGTTTGACAAATTGGTGCAATCCCAACAACATTAATTATTGATGACTAGTTATTTATATATTTTTAGACGAACAACATTAATTATTGATGATGCTGAGTAATCCACAACGTAACTCTCACGCATTGGAAGCCAAACTCTCCTGCCGACGCTTCCTTTCACTCGACAACTTCTTGGCGAAGTAGACGAGTCGATCTCGGTTCGATGTGGTTCCTCCCTTCCCATCCACCACCGGCTCCGACAGGCCTGTCTCCAGGTTCACCCTCGACACCGGCTTCTCCAGCAGTTTCTTCCCGATCTCCACCAAATTCTGTAAGTTCTTCTCCGTCGACTTATCCACCGAAGTCGCATCACCAGTCAAAGTATCGTCCTATATATATATCATTTAGTTTATTAATTTGTTTATTTTATTCAATTAGCTAGAATCGATGAATAATTCGGTGCGATTTTACAATGAATGATTAATTATAATTTTGTTAAATAGGTACCTGTATGCGAAAGTAACGGCCTTCACTGTCCTGTGCCTGAAAAACATGTGCTAGATGGATATCCACCATGTCGGAGCTCGCCTGGGAGAAAATGTCGATGATGGGAGTATTTCCTCCGTTGTACAACCACCCGAGCAAACCCCATCGAGCGCTCGTCTGTGCGCTATAATTCTCCTCCTGTTTAGGTGTTCCGGTCCCGATCGAGAGCACCAGAAACCGACTGTAGTCGACCGGTTGGTACGAGTCGAAATCCGTGTTCGATTTCAGAATCTGCTTCGTCACTTCGCTTATGGCGGATATCGTCTGTTCATGATCAATAATGTATAGCACATATAAGAACTAGCTAGCTCCTAGATTAATTACGAGCAGAGAATATCTATTTAGATGTGCGCGGGTGTGTGAATTTACTGGGTTATTTGCCGCCACGCCGCCGTCGATGAGGTTGAAGCTCTTCGTCGTTCCTTGATCGTCATGGGTTTCAAAGTAATGCCCCGGGAGGTATGTGGGGGCGGCGGAGGTGCTGATGCAGATGTCCGACAGAAGAGCGTTCTTCAACGGATTCTTCTCCGTCTGCGAGAAAAATATGAATTAATATGGATCACCTTATAAGTGGAGAAGAGTGGGCCGGGTTAAGTAATTAGTTTAATTACCTCATAAGTGGAGAATATGATGGGTTGAGAAATTTTAATGTCAAAAGTAGGGATGACGATGTTGGTCAAAGTTTGACTTAATTTTGTGTCGCCTAAGAGTTCTTGAATCTTGGTGTGAAGGTACTTGCCATTGTATTTTGGTCCAGCGAGAGCATCAACCAAGTTGAGTGCTGGACTCAGGAACCCAGACCTGAAATAAATAAATAGTAAAATTCATAAATTAATTTTGATCCTTCATCCTAATTATTCAAAAATTTGTCCTATATAAAAAGATATACATATAAAAGATATATTATATTAATTCTAACCTTTGCTGTGGAAAAATCTTGGGACTATGATCCAAATAGAACTGAACAATGTCCTTGGCGGCGAACAGTGGTTTGTTATTCTCTCCGGGAGCGGCGAGCATGGTGGCGACAAGGCCACCGGTGCTCGTGCCGGAGATCACGTCGAAGTAGTCAGCTATTCTCGCATCAGGCCCGTCGAGTTTCTGCAACACCGAGAATTAATATAATTAACTTGAATCTCTCGGTACGTCGATCGGATATTTATGACTGCATATATATATATATGCGTACCTGCAGTTCTGATTCAAGGAAGTCGATGATCGTCGCGGGGATCAGCCCGCGAACACCGCCGCCGTCGATGGAAAGGACGGTGATCCTCTTCCCGAGGGATGGCGGAGGCTTTGAGTCGGAGGTGGCCGGATCAGTTCCATCGCTCGCCATGGTGTATATATGATTATTCTTGTACTTGTAGCTAGGAGCGAATTAAAGAGGGAATATATTTGAGGAGCTAATTAGATCAGCTGCTGCGGTAATTCATTGATTGATGGTGAGAAAGAGAGCTAAATATATAGAACGAGAAGCAGCAAGAGCCCAATAATTTAAGTGGAATCTTGACGTTTTAATCATGCAATTAACTATAGTCGATATATGAAATCGAAATACGTACATTGAATGAGCTGAAAAACAAAGAAAACGTGCAAATCAGAATCCACCAATAATTTAATTGATGTGCGCTTAGAACGTCTTTATGTGGTCTTCCGCAAGGACATGTAAGTTTCACTTTTTTGACTCGAATATACCTTAGTGTTCATATTGAAATGCCCTCTTTAATAGTGTAGAAATAGATTTTGATAAAGATAAAAATATAAGTGGATTATGTATAAGCCGAGGACTTTCCAAGGCTGGCTGGCCAGAGGTACTATATATTAGAGTTGGTTGGATGGCAATTAACTATTTTAATTGAGTTGTAAGTAAAACGTGTTTCTATGGCAGTCAGTGCATTGACCGCATCGGAGCGTACTCGTCAATGGATTATCAAAATTCACAGCTTTATAGCGTGCAGATATGGACGCATTGCCGAAACACTCGGGGCGGACAGGAACTGCGTCCAAATTGATGGGCAGGGTAATATTTTCATATCTATAAACAGAGTTACATGGTTACCATCTGTATCTGTCAGTTAGAATAGATTTTTTTTTCTAATTTTTAGATTATTATTAAGGGTATTCAGATAATATCATATTTTATAAGTTAATTAATTTCTTTTCTATATATTTTTATATTAAATTTTTAAAAATTATCTCTATATATTAATAATTAATTTTATTTCTAAAATGACATATAAAGAGAGAGTTTATATATATATATATATATAAACTCTCTCTTTTTATATAAAGAGCCATGTTATCCTAAAGACCGTGCACACCGGTGCAAACCTAAAAAAAAAAAAAAAAAAAAAATGATTCAAAATTTTTTTTGCGCGTAATACTATATTCAATCCCTAAACTCTAAAGATAAAATCTTATTGTCATAATTGAGAGCTTAATAAAATGAAAGAATAAAAAAATATGGATATATATATATATATATATATATATATATATATATATATATATATATATATATATATATATATATATATATATATATATATATATAGGTGAGTACAATGTGTAGAACAACAACCAGCATCCCATTAGGTGAGATTGACTATATGAATTATTTTGTACCATTGAGCTCTATCTACTATTATATCATTACCTATACTTAAATAATTATTTATTTTATTTTATTATTATTAGCCAAGTATTTTTTTGTCTTCCTCTTTTTCGTTTGATGTGCGCGTATATCATAATTTCATATTGTCTAACTCAAACATTTATTGGTCATCTAAGTACAAGCTGTTGGATCGCAAGCGTTCGATAGAGGGGGGGGGGGGTGAATATCGATTTAAAATTTGTCGAAAGTACGCAGCAGAAAAGAGTACAACAAAGAGAAATGACACAAGTAATTTTTTACTTAGTTCGGAGCCTGTGTCGACTCCTACTCCAAGGCCCGCACACAAGGGTGCTTTTGGTGGGCAATTGCTAATAATTCGAAATGAGAATTACAAAGAAAGTACAGGAATTATTAGAAAATGAAAGGACCGACAATAAAAAGAATACAAAGCAAACTGGCGATTTGTCGGAGAGCTTTTCGCAGTATCGCAGGAGCACAGAATAACAGATCGTGAGTTGTGTTTCTGACTCCAGCCTTGACCCTCTTTATATATGAGGTTCGGGGCACCTGGAACCTTCAGGGTGCCCTGGATGTGACGTAGCCGAGCCAATCAGTGAGCTCCAGTTGGCGAGGCGACGTTGGAATAGAATTTCGCCTCCCGAGCGCCCGGATCCCTCCCGGGCACCCGGAAGTTTTCCAGCAACTTCCTTTCTGTAAGAAAACGTTAGTCCGGAGGCAAACATGTGATGTATATACTTTGCAAACAAGATGTTAGCACAGTTTAAGTTCAACAAGTAGAGTATAACTTAGATTCCGTCTCTCTGAGACCGGAATCTAGTCAAGATCTCGACTTAGAGTTCCGAAATGGTTCTAAGTCGGATCGGCGCCTAAGTTCCCTTCCCGGGAACGCGTCCTCACAGTCACTCCTCTCCAGTGACTTACCTTTACTTACCTGCTAGACGTCCGGTCAACCCTTCGACCCGTCTGGGCTTCGTGCCAGCTATCCGGTCAGCCCTTCGACCTAGCTGGACTTCGTGCCAAATGTCCGGTCAGCTCGTCGACCCGTTTGGACTTCGTGCCAACTATCCGGTCAGCCCGTCGACCTAGCTGGGCTTTGTGCCAAACATCAGGTCAGCTCGTCGACTTGTCTGGACTTCTCCTGCACACTCGATCAGAGTGTTAGATAATAACAAAACTAACTTAACCTATTTTGTCATTCATCAAAACTCGAGTTAGACCGTTAGTGCTAACCGCACCAACAATCTCCCCCTTTTTGATGTAATGACAACCTGATTAAGTTAGTGATAAATATGCATGTAAGAAACAAGCATAAGGTACTTTAACCTTAAGGTTGTTAAGTTAGCTTTTAAGTTTTGTTTATTTTGTTTAACTAACTTAACCACCTAACCCTCCCCCTTTAACATTCATAAAAAAAAAACATAGAATAGCAAGGTAAAAGAAATTTAGAAATGTAAATCAGATTAGCTTGGGGGAGTTGAAAACATAGAATATTTTATTTAAAATCTTAGGTTAAAAAAAAGTTTTAAAGTTTTAGAAAGATAACTTTTGAACTTGTAAAAAATTTTAAAATTTGCAAATGTAACCTAATTTTCGAAATAAGTTTTGCAAACATAATTTTCAAATATAGCATTTTTACAAAAAAAAAAAAAAGATTATCAGGGCTAAGTCCAATTTTCAAATCAAGTTTTCAAAACTAAATGAGATTTTATTTTTCAAGACTCAGTTTGTAAAATCTAACTTTCAAAACCAACTTTTGAAACTAAGTAAAATCTCTTTTCAAACATAAGTTTGTAACCTCCAATTTTCAAAATAAATTTTCAAAAATATGTTTTTAAAACCAAGTAGCATATAATTTTCAAAATGAAGTATGAAAAAGTTAAGTTGCAAAACCGAGTAAAGTCTATTTTTCAAAATTAAGCTTGTAAAATTCAATTTTAAAACTAATTTTATTACATTTTCAAAATATGTTTGAAAAATCAAAATTTCAAAACTAAGTAAAATTTAATTTTCAAACACAACTTAGTTTTATATGAGTTAGTTTTCAAACACATTGAAAATATTTTTAAGAAAATATTTTTCAAAAACTAATTTCAAAATAAAGTGAAAATAAGTATGAAAATAATTAATTCTCCCCCTAAACCTGACATAATTTTTTTTAAGTAAAAAAATTTGAACCTCCCCCTGAACCTTGTAACACCCCAAATTTTATGATTTGGAGTCCTAAAAGACCTTATTAAAATCTAGAAATGCTTTAGAAAAATTCTAGAGATTTTTAGAAATTTGTAGAATATTTTTATGTAATTTTTGGAGGTCGTTTGGTATTTTTACCAAAAGAAAGAAGTTTTGACAAAAAATGTCCAAGCCAAGGCTCGAACCGGTAACCCCTGACCCGAGCAAAACCCGGCTAACCAACTGGGCTAGCAGTTATTACTTGATCAAGTAAAGGAAGAATTTTATTTAAGTAATAGAAGTTAATAGCAAGAAATAATAGAAAGAAAATAGGTTGCAGCCGGGATTCGAACCCGTGACTCCAACCATGAGCCAAGCCGCGGCTGACCAAGTGCTCCAGCCGTCGGTTCTGCTTAGAAAAGGTAGGAGATTTATTTAAAGAAGTTAATAGAATATTAAGGTTATAAGAGGAGAACTTAGGGCTTGATTATTTCCCGGTGACCTAATTTTCTCTCCTCTCCCCCACGAACGGCGTCGACGCCGATTCTGCCGAGCGAAGGAAAACGAAGCCCTAGCTTCGTCTCCGGCGGCCGACCGAAGGGGATTTCTGCGAGCTCATCTCGGATTCGAGCTCCTCTCGTCAAGAAGGACCCGTGAACACGAAGAGAGGCCACGATTTCAAGAGACCCGAACCCTAGAAATCTTCCTTCTTCGGCTGTGAGTTCAAGAACACGAGGTAAGTTGCTACTCACCTGCAGTAGGATAGCTCCGAGATTTTCTTTCCTTGCTACCGTGATTTGAGGATTTGGATTCATGATTTCTTCTTGTTTTTCCGAAGTGGATTAGAAGATTGAGATCTTAGTTCATGTGTTCTTCTATTGTCTATGATTTTGGGATTGTGACCCGAAACAATGATGCTCTCTTGTGTTGGTTGTGTTTTCTAGATAGTCCCTTGAACGGATTTAGTGGTCAACAGTTTGAATTTGAGGTTGTTCTTGCTTCCTTATGATGTTTAGAGGTTTTAGAAAGAATTGGTTAGGTTGTTAAATAAGCATGTTCGGATAGTAAGGAAACTAGCAATCTTTTGTTTTTCTTTCCTTGCCGTGGCACTGATCAGTTAAAGGAGGAAGAGTAGTGGTTCGGTTTGTTTGGAGTTTGTTGCCATGAAAACCTAATCCAGATTAGTAGGCTTGGGATTTTAACATGGAAGGGTATAGTTGTTTGAGAATGTAGCCTTCTCGCTTCCTTTTTGTTTTCTTATAGTGGCACTGAACAGGAGTTTTGAGCTTTGAGTTATGTATGCAGAATTCTAATCATTGAGCAGAATTTGTAGATCATAGATGCGATTCTTTCTAGAACCGTGTTCTTACTTATTGTAAAAGATTTAGATTCTAAATTCTGGGATGTTGGTGTGGACAAGGATATTAAGGTTTCATGCTACTGTTTAAATACAAGGGATTGGATTTCATAGGAGTACAAATAACAGTATGCACCAATTGTAATTTTCTAGTAGCTCTTTGAGTTTGACTAACAGGAAAAGACTCCTGTCTTTCCTTCCAAATTGACAAACATCACAAACAATTCAGCATGTGTAGATCTAGTGAGTACATGTTGGTATTTAGATTCACAGATAAGTTTTCCAGTAGGACAAGTTAGGGATTTAATTAGTTAAGTTCTCTTTTTATTTCTGTTAAGTCTTAGTGCATATTTCTGCTAAGTCTTAATGCAGATTTTCAATAAGAGTATATTTCATTCAGTGCAGTTATATTCCATTAAGTGCAGATTTAGTTTAGTTCTTTAGCAAATGCAGATTTTAGATAAGCTTAGTATGCAGATTTTGTTAAGCTTAGTATGCAGATTTTAGATAAGCTTAATATGCAGATTTTAGTTAAGCTTAATATGCAGATTTTAGTTAAGCTTAATATGCATATTTTTGTTTAAGCATTGTAGTGTTAGAATTTGTTTAAATATTTCAGTTTTGTAAGAAGCATTTTTTTAAAGAAAAGTATAAGAAAGATAAAGAAAAGAAAAGAAAAGGCCGAGGCCTTAAGTAGATCCCAAAGTCAAGACTTTAGGGATTTTTGGCACACAAGGTGCCTATTAAAATGCCAAGGCATTTAAAGACGAAGTAATTAAGATTATAAGTATTTTACTTTTAAGAAGAGGCTAGTACCCGACTTCCGAGGTTGTCGTTAAACAAATCCAGGTGTCCAATTCTGAGGTCTTGGCCCTCGTAGACCGAGATCTGCTCTTTTAGGATTGGTGGCTCGCTACCCCAACCTGTTAGGGAACGCGCATAAGATGGTACTACGCCTGGGCCCAAGAAGAAGTTGATTATTATTTTGAAGTATTATAAGTATAAGTTTTTGAACAAGTAAAACAAGTTTTACATAAACATAAAGTATTAAAGATTAAGTTAGAACAAATGAAATAAGTTTCATACAGTTCTAAAAATCAGTAAGTGTAGTTCTTTATTCTACCATGTTTATCTAGTGGATGAGTAGTTTTCATGTTTACCTATTAGATGAGCAGCATGATTAGTTATTAGAATTACATGAGTAGATTCCTTAGCTTTTCTTTGCTATTAGTTTGACATGAGCAGTTATGTTTATGCTTTATTTCTTTTTAGAGCATATAGTTTCTAGTTCTTTTCGCATATATGCATATTCGTGTTTTCGTGAGTTAGATAGCGCTTACTAAGTAAATTTTGCTTATAGACTGCACTTCCTCTTACTGCAGATACAGGAAAGGAAAAGATATAGAAAGAAAGGCGACAAGGAGGTGTTCGAAGGATGTGTGATGCCAGGACTATGGAAGCCTTGGGACTAGGAAAGAAGTTTTATTTTAGTTTCTATTGTCTTTTGCTATGTTAGAAGTATTTGAGATAGTACATGATATTTTGATGTGATTAGGACATAGTAGATGAATTGTAATATGGTGTGATGAGTTGTGGTATTGTTTTCTTTATTTTGGATTTATTATACTGCGCGGTTGATTGATATGTGTTCCAGCCGCTTGTGGCTGAGTATATATTGCATGTATTGTTGAATATGGTCACCGGTACAGGGGAGACTCCGCCGAAATTTTTCGGTAGGGTTTCCATGTGATTTTTAATCATACCGGTTAAGTAGAGTTAGTAGTTGAGTAACGGTCATCCTTAGAGAGTAGTAGTAGTAAGAAGGGTGGTCGTTACAAACCTGACTGTACAAAATTTGTCTAACCGGTTAGTTACTCACTGACTATCCAGAGGATAGCAGCTTTCACCTGGTTAATCAATTTAAGTCTAAACATCAGTTAGTGTTTGACTGAACTGAATGACTTAACTTGATTACTATCTGTTTGGTATTTAACACCCAGACTTATATTGATGCACTGACATAAGCATCTTAAGTCCAGGCAATTTGCCTATGCATCTCACCCCTTTCTATATTTGACAATCACAAATAAGGGAATCCTAGGGTGTTGGTGAGATGCTCAAGTACTAGTCCTAGGGGAACATGCTTTCTAAGGGATTATTCTAGTCTAAGGCTAAAGCTTATTTTGAAATTCTAAAAATAGAGAATTTTGAAAACATAAAAGTATTTTACCTTAGAATTTGAAAATAGCTATTTTTGAAAACAATTTTAAAATTCCTAATCTATTAGACACATCCCTAATTTTTTACGTAGATTGCTAAACTCGCTTTCAGGGAGGGGTTTAGTAAATATGTCAACTAAATTAGATTTTGACTCAATGTACTTGAGTTCAATGTCTCCTTTAGTGACATGATCCCTGATAAAGTGATGCCTAATTTCAATGTGTTTGGTTCTGGAATGATACACTAGATTTTTTTATTAAATTGATTGAACTAATATTGTCAATTAATACTTTTACATTTGTAAGGTTTAAGTTGAAATCTTTTAAAGTGTGCATCATCCATAATAGTTGTGCAACGCATTCTCCTATGGCTATATATTCTGACTCAGTTGTAGATAGAGCAACACAGTGTTACTTTCTACTAAACCAGCTAACAAGTGATGGACCTAGTAGTTGACATCCACCACTTGTGCTTTTGCGGTCTAATTTGCACCCAACATAATCTGAGTTAGAATACCCTATTAATTCAAAATTATTAGTTCTAGGATACTAAATACCTACATTTGTTGTTCCTTTGAGGTATCTAAAGATTCTTTTGACTTGAGTCAAATGTGATTCTTTAGCACAGGTTTGGTATCTAGCACACATACTAACTGCAAATAAGATATCGAGTTGACTTGTAGTTAGGTATAGTAGGCTGCCTATGACACTCCTATAGTATTTTAGGTCAACTGATTTTCCATTGGCGTCGTCATCTAGAATTGTGTTTATTGCCATAGGCGTTTTTATTTTTTAGTATTTTCCATTCCAAATTTTTAAGTAATTCTTTAGTGTATTTTTGTTGATAAATATAATTACCTTCATTTGTTTGTTTGATTTGTAATCCTAAAAAATAAGTTAATTTGCCTACTAGACTCATTTCAAATTCTTATTCCATTAAGTTTGTGAATTCTTCTAAAAATTCTGAATTAGTTGACCCAAAAATTATATCATCTACATAGATTTGGGCTATAAAAATATCCTCTTTTACTAACTTAACAAATAGGGTTGGGTCAATTTGACCTTGGTTGAACCCTTTGGATATTAGGTAAGAAGTTAGCCTTTCATACCATGCCCTAGGTGCTTGCTTAAGTCCATATAAAGCTTTCTTTAATTTAAATACATAGTCAGGATGTTCTAGACTTTCAAACCCAGATGATTGTCCTACATAGACTTCTTCTTTTATTAATCCATTTAGAAATGCTGATTTGACGTCCATTTGATATAGTCTAAACCCTTTATGGGCTGTATAGCTGAGTAACATTCTAATGGACTCTAGTTTAGCTATTGGGGCATAAATTTCATCATAGTCAAGTCCTTCAACTTGACTAAACCCCTTAGCGACTAGCCTAGCCTTATTTCTAGTAATTTCCCCAGTTTCACTTAGTTTATTTCTAAAAACCCATTTTGTTTCTATAACCTTTTTATTTTTGGGTGGTGGTACTAAGTCCCACACTTCATTTCACTCAAAATGAGTTAGTTCCTCTTGCATAGCTATGATCCAGTCTGGGTTAAGTAAGGATTCAACTATGGTTTTAGGTTCGATTTTTGAAATTAAAGAAATTTGACTTAGGTTCCTAAAGGATGACCTAGTCTGAACCCTTAGATCTGGATCACCAATTATCTAGATAGTTGGATGATTTGGGTTGACTCTTATGGTTCTAGGAGGTTGATTTTCTTGAGTTCTTTCTTCCTCTTCATGATTTAAGTCTTAATTGTTTCCTTCTTGATTACTACTGCTTTGAATGAACTCAATTGGCTGAGGCTAGATTTGATCTAAGTTTGGTTTGGATTCCTCAATTTTTACATTGATGGTTTCTTCAATTCTTAATGTAACCTTATTATAAATTCTGTATCCCCTACTGTTGAGTGAGTATCCCACAAAAATGCCATTTTCTACTTTAAAAGTAAATTTTCCTAAATGTTCCCTAGTGTTCAAGATGAAGGATGGATACCCAAATACTTTAAAATACTTTATATTGGGTTGTTTATTATAATAAGCTTCGAAAAAGGTTTTATTATGTACTTTATTTAGCGTTGTTCTATTTTGCACGTAGCAGGTTGTACTAATAGCTTCTGCCCAAAAATATTTGGGAAGATTATATTCATTTAACATAGTTCTAGAGGCTTCAAGTAAAGTTCTATTTTTCTTTCTACAATCCCATTTTGTTGAGGAGTTTTAGGGCACGAAAATTCGTGATGATAGTCATTTTCAAGACAAAATTTATTAAAGTTATGATTTTTAAATTCTCCCCCCTTATCACTTCTAATTCTTTTAATTTTAAGATCTTTTTCATTTTCAACTTGTTTACAAAAGTTTGTAAAAATTTCAAAGGTTTCATTCTTATTTTTTAAGAATTTTACCCAAGTGAACCTAGAGTAGTCATCTATTATTACTAGACAATATAAACTACCGTTTATTGATTTGACCCCATGGGAGTCAAATAGGTCTAGATGTAAAAGTTCTAGTATTGAGTTAGTTTGAGATTGATTAATTGGTCTATGGGTAGATTTTATTTGTTTGCCTTGTTGACAAGCATTACATATGGTTGAGTCTAAGTTAGGTAATTTTTGTAAGCCTCTAACTAATCCATTTAATTTGCTTATATTTCTGAAATTTGTGTGTGACATTCTTCTATGCCATAACCACATTTCTTCTTTTTATGTTAAATAACACTTAATTGAAGAAGTGGTTAAGTTAATTACATAGATGTTGTCTTTTCTAAACTCTTTTAGACTTATTTTAGGGTTATCTAGGTGCTTGATTAGACATTCTGAAGATAAGAACCTAACCTTATACCTAGTGTCGCACAATTGACTGATACTTAGGAGATTATACTTAAAATCTTCAATAAGTAAGATATTTGTGATCAAATTTTAGCTCAATGTTACCTATACCAATCACCTTGAGTTTGCCATTGTTTCCAAAGGCAACTGTCCTTAAGCTTTTGTAAGTAAGTTGGGTGAATTTGGTGTGATCTCCAGTCATATGTTTGGAGCAACCAGTACTGTCCAAAATCCACTTGGTTTTCTACAATGGGTAGGAACTAGAGTTAGTCTATGTTTAGGCTGATAATGGGTAGATTTTATTTGTTTGCTTGTTGACAAGCATTAGATATGGTTGAGTCTAAGTTAGGTAATTTTGGCAAGCCTCTAACTAATCCATTTAATTTGCTTATATTTCTAAAATTTGTGTGTGACATTCTTCTATGCCATAACCATGTTTCTTCTTTTTGTGTTAAATAACACTTAATTGAAGAAGTGGTTAAGTTAATTGCATAGATGTTATCTTTTCTAAACCCTTTTAGACTTATTTTAGGGTTATCTAGGTGCTTGATTAGACATTCTGAAAATAAGAGCCTAACCTTATACCTAGTGTCACATAATTGACTGATACTTAGGAGATTATACTTGAAATTTTCAGCAAGTAAGACATTTGTGATAATGAAGTCAAATTTTAGCTCAATGTTACCTATACTAATCACCTTGAGTTTACCATTGTTTCCAAAGACAACTATCCTTAAGCTTTTGTAAGTAAGTTGGGTGAATTTGGTGTGATCTCCAGTCATATGTTTAGAGCAATCACGGTCCAAAATTCACTTGGTTCCCTACAATAGGTAGGAAATAGAGTTAGTCTAAGTTTACGTTGATAAAATTTTAAAGTTAGTTTTAACATAAACCTTAAGTTAATTAAAAATTTTTAAGTTAATTTTAAAATGAATTTATAAAATAATTTTTAAAGTTTTTTTTAAAAGAATTTTGAAATAATTTTTTAAGGTTTTTAAAAGAATTTTTAAAGTTTTTTTTAAAAGAATTTTTAAGATAATTTTTTAAAGTTTTTAAAAGAATTTTTAAAGTTAAAAAAATAAATTTTAAAATAATTTTTTAAAAGTTTTTAAAATAATTTTTTAAAGTTTTTAAAAGAATTTTTTTAAAATAATTTTTTAAAAGTTTTTAAAATAATTTTTAAAAAGTTTTTAAAAGATTTTTTTTTTAAAATAATTTTTAAAAAGTTTTTAAAATAATTTTTAAAGTTTTTAAAAGAATTTTTAAAATCATTTTTTTAAAGTTTTTAAAAGAATTTTCTAAAATATTTTTTTTTTAAAAAAGTTTTTAAAAGAATTTTTGAAATAATTTTTAAAGTTTTTAAATGAATTTTTAAAATAATTTTTAAAGTTTTTAAAAGAATTTTTGAAATAATTTTTTAAAGTTTTTAAAAGAATTTTTGGAATTTTTGAAGTAATTTTTAAAGTTTTTAATAGAATTTTTAAAATAATTTTTAAAGTATTTAATTTAATTTAATTTAATTTGAATTATAATTAAGTCTTTAGTTATCTCACCCGATCTACGTTTTCAATTAGGGAATCCTATAATTTTGTGAGATGAATTAGGTTCAATTTTAGGGTTTGGTTTAACTTTGTGTTAGATTCACGTTTAGCTTTGGGTGCAACAAATAGACATTCTCTGGATAAACTTCTGGGCTATGGTGAGTCACTTGGCCATTATTAGAGTAACCATGCCTTCGAGGTTTTCCAAATAGTCCTATCCATTGGACTTAGTACAAAACCTTGGCCTAACTGGTTAGGATCCATAAAGGGTAGCTTCGGTCAGTTCCACTTAGCCAAATGCACCAGGTCGAAGCCATATCTTCCTAGACATGCATAGATTGAGCTTTCCTAACGTACTATCATCAAAAACTTCACCAGTACCATAGGTCAAGTTAAACTTAGTCCCTTTCTAATTATTCCTTATTACCCTGCCGGGTAGGTTGGTTTGGGTTACCCTATCGGGTAGGTTAGTTTTGGAGGTGCCAGCTATTCTGGAGTCTCCCTCTGAATTATTGGCCTTTAATTTTTGGTTTTTGGTTTATGTCTGTTCTTTTTGTAATTGTAATTTACTTGATGATATTCTAAGTCTTGGTGTGACTTAAAATATTCAGATTTTGAATTTGTTGTTCTAGGTTTGTATTTTAATTTTTGATTTGATTTATTTGGTTTTATATAATGTAGTTTTTCTTTGGGTATGTAGTATTGGTTAAGTCCTACTTGCGTGGTTAAGCACGCTTTCGGAACCCAAGCTTTAGTTGATTGTTTGTGTTGGGTTATTAACGATTTAAATGTTTTATTTGAACTTGACTTGTAGCCAAGTCCGATTTTGTTGTAAATTACTTTTTGATTATTTAATATTAGATCTAAATTCTTAGATCTAGTTGCAAATTTTTTTAACATTTCTTTTAATTTGTTAATTTCTAGTTTTAGTAATAAATTTTCCTCCTCAAGTGTTGTGTCTTGAGTTGGATTTGGATTTTTGATTTGTTCCTTGAGATTTTGATTTTCCTCAAGGAGTAATTTATTTTCTTTTTCTAGTTTAACTAATTTACTATTCAAGCACGAAATAATTTTACAAAATTTTTTATTTAAAATAAAATTTACCTCGTCGGGACCTTCGGAAATGAGTACGGACTCGTAGCTCGATTCGGGTTCGGACCCGTCTTTCGATTCTTTGTCCGATTCTTCTTCGAGGGCCATCAACGCGAGGTGGCTCTGGTGCTTCTGATCTTCGGCCTCTGATTCGTCCGAGGAGGAGTCGTCCCAAGTCGCTTTGAGAGCCTTCTTCTTCGTTGCCTTTGTCTTGTCACTCTTCAGTTTCAGACACTCGTTCTTGTAGTACCCCTTCTTGTTGCATCCGAAGCACGTTACGTTCATTGGTTCAGGGGAGTTGATCTTCTAAAAATCCTTCTTGCTGAAGCTGTTCTTTCTCCTGGTGAACATCTTCCTTACCAGGTTCACCAGGTACTCTTCATCTTCAATCTCCTCATTAGACTCTTCTTCGGGTTCGGGCTTGTTTTTAGATCTCTCCTTTGAAAAACCTGCAAACAAGGCTACACCTTTCTTGGTCCTGGCGTTAGTTTGCTCATGCAATTTTAATTCACAAAAAAAGCTCATCTAGTTTTAATTTTGATAAATTTTTAGAGATTTTGTAGGCATCCACGATAGATGCCCACAAATTATTACGTGGAAAAATGTTCAAGGCATACCTTATTAAGTCTCGGTTCTCCATTTGATGGTCGATTGCGTGGAGTCCGTTGAGGATGTCCTTGATCCTCGCGTGAAGCTGACTTGCCGATTCTCCTTCCTGCATTTTAATGTTAAATAACTTATTTAATAACAAGTCACGTTTCGTTACCTTTGCGTCGCTTGTTCCTGTTAGGACCTTCGGATGCGGCTAGAAAGGGGGGGGGGTGTGAATAGCCGACCCCAAATTCTCGTTTCTTCCTACAAATTGAGTTAGCGCAACGGAAATAAAAGATAGAAACGAAACGAAGAATATCAAACCTCAAACACGACGATATAACGAGGTTCGGAGATGATACTCCTACTCCTCGGTGTGTCCGTAAGGTGGACGAATCCTATCAATCCGTCGGTGGATGAGACCCCGGAAAATCGGCTAATAAAAACTCCTTCTGGGTGGAGAAACCTCGCCACAATCTCTCTTGCAACAGCAAGATCGGAGTACAAAGATATAGCAAGAAGCCAAGAACAATATGAATATAAAAACACTAGTTTGCTTGCCTTCTCGTCGACTGTTGATGAAGCAGCAACTTCACGGATGCCAACCACAGCAGCAACTGTTGTTGGAGACCCAGCCGAGGGAAGCTCACACGAAGCTTCAGCAGTAGAGAGCTCAACAAAGCTCAGATCGCAAGGAGGAAGAAGAAGAAGAAGAAGTTCTGTAGAGGCCCTCCACCTCGTTATATAACTTCAACCTGCGAAGAAGAAGACAGAAATCTAGCCGTTGTGTCTCAACGGCTAGGCCTGGACCGATCAGGCCATAGCCTGATCGGTCCAGGAAATCTCTGATCGGTCTGTGGACCGATCAGGCCCTAGTCTGATCGGTCCCCAGATCGATCCCAACTCTTCACAGTGAGGGGTTGCCGAGCCCTGATTGGTTTGTGGACCGATCAGGCCATAGGTGGATCGGTCCACAGACCGATCCCCCTATTGATCCCCTATTGTTCTCTTCTTACTGATCGGTCACCAGACCGATCAGATAACCCACAGAGAGCTACTGTGTGGTTACTGATCGGTCACGAGACCTATCATATAACTAAGGTATCACTGGATCAGTCGACAGACCGATCCAGACAGCCAAAGTATCACTGGATCGGGCAACAGACCGATCCAATGCCTCTGTTGGTTTTAGAGCTTCCCAGCCCTAAACCCTAACGTCTTCCTGGTCCAGAGAATGAGCTACCGAGCCCTCTCTGACCTAGTCCGGAGAACGAGCTACCGAGCCCTCTCTGACTTCCACGTCCGGTCCAGAGAACGAGCTACTGAGCCCTCTCTGACCTAGTCCGGAGAACGAGCTACCGAGCCCTCTCCGACTCTACGTTCGGTCCAGAGAACGAGCTACCGAGCCATCTCTGACCTAGTCTTGAGAACGAGCTACCGAGCCCTCTCCGACTCCATCCAGTCCAGAGAACGAGCTACCGAGCCCTCTCTGATCTAGTCCGGAGAACGAGCTACCGAGCCCTCTCCGACTCCATCCAGTCCAGAGAACGAGCTACCGAGCCCTCTCTGACCTAGTCCGGAGAACGAGCTACCGAGCCCTCTTCGACTCCATCCAGTCCAGAGAACGAGCTACCGAGCCCTCTCTGACCTCCCATGCCAAGCTTCCATACTTGGACTTTTCCCGTGCCAAGCTCCCTGCTTGGACTTTTCCGTGCTAAGTCTCTATACTTGGAATTTTCCCGTGCCAAGCTCTCTGCTTGGACTTTTCCGTGCCAAGTCTCCATACTCGGACTTTTCTTGTGCCAAGCTTCCTGTTTGGACTTTTCCATGTCAAGTCTCCATACTTGGACTTTTCCCGTGCCAAGCTCCCTGCTTGGACTTTTCCGTGCCAAGTCTCCATACTTGGACTTTTCCCGAATCAGGTCAACTCAAGTCGGGTCAACCAGGTCAACCTTGACCAAAGGTTGCACCCACAATCCCCCAAGTTCCTATTCTTGTCAAGCATCAAAGTATAACTTCTCTATTCTTGTCAAACATCAAAATATACCTCGAGTCAGGTCAACTCGAGTCGGGTCAACCAGGTCAACCTTGACCTAAGGTTGCACCAACAATCTCCCCCTTTTTGATGTTTGACAAAACCCATAATCAAGTTAGGTTAACCCGATAACCTAACTTAGGTTTTCCAATAGTTCTCCAATGTTCTTCCTTGAACATTCTCTGAACATTCTCTCCAAACTCCAATGTTCTTCCTTGAACATTCTCTGGACATTCTCCCCCTTTTTGACACACATCAAAAAGGAGTGAATCAAGGTCAAAAGTTTCTTCCTAATGAAAGTCCCATACCTTTCATTGAAACCCTTAATTTTCCCCCTTGATACTAAAGTCAACAAACAACTTAGTGATAATCACATATCACTCATCCTCAGAAATCTTGACGAGTAAAAACTCTCCCTAAAAGTCAACTCCCCCTTGACCAATAGGTAAAACTCCCCCTAAAGGTCAACTCCTCCTTGACCATTAGGTAAAACTCCCCCTAAAGGTCAACTCCTCCTTGACCATTGCACCAACAATGTCTTGGAGAGTTTCAACCCTTTAGAAATCTAAAGCACCAACTTCCATAGCTGAAATTTCAGACAACAGTCGAAAATCAGCATTTTGGCACGCTCTGATCGGTCACCAGACCGATCAGGACTTCACTGGATCGGTCACCAGACCGATCCACACTGCCCTGGATCGGTCCAGTGACCGATCCAGACTTCCCTGGACCGATCAGGATCTTCTCTGATCGGTCCACAACTCTCTGATAAGGATTTCTAATTTTTCTCCCGAAATTCAGAAACTCCTAAAAAATTACAGAAAATTCCAAAAATTGTAAAATTTTGAGGATACATTCCTCATAACATATATTATCATGGAAAAATAGTTTTTTTATGAAAATAACTCCCATTTTTTAATCTTGATACAAAGTTCGGAATACTTTGAAATAGCTCAAGGTTAATCCATCTTTGTATCAACTTGCTCAATGATGAATGCTATCACTAGAAAAGCTTCATCAGGGTTTTTCAAATCAATTTTGAAATGATCTTAAACCATTCAATTTAGGACCACAATCTTAGGGCTAAATGTACATGACTTGTACACAAGTTTTCCCTATGATCCTCAAATTCGAATTAGGCTCATCTAGGTACAAGAACTATGCACCTTGATCCTAACTCATAATCCTAATATCTCACACACATTTAAGGTGTATCAAACACATCCAAGTCAATTTTGATGTGAGATATGGGTTTAGGTCATCTTAAGCTAAGTTCTCATGCATTTTCTAAACAACAATTAGATCTCCATATCAAATTGTGTTTTTAATCCTTAAATCAATTTAATTGATCATAAATGCAAGAGATGATGACATGACATAAAATAATATCATAAGTGGAAATATGTGCCAATGTCATGATGTCATGGCATAAAGTATGAAACTTAAATAAGGCATGACATATAACTAACCTAAGCATTATCATGACATTTCAAATGATAATAAATATAAATATGATGTCATGACATGACATATGACAAACAATGTATGGCAAATAACATATAAAGGTATAGAAAATACCTAATTCTAGCCTTAGTTGCCATTTTTTGATAATTTTGACCATTTTATCATAAATTCTATATTCCTAAGTGTAATAGACCTAAAATCATATACTAAAGATTTTTAGATCACTATGTGCCAATTAGATTGACCCTAGAAAACTCCTCAAATGTGGTTGACACATCCTAATCACCTTAGGAATAATTTTTAATTTCATTTTCAAGGCTTGATTACACCTTGAAAATTCCTAAAATACCACATTTTGCCATGAGTAGGTTAACTACCTATCCAATTAAGGTTGGCACACCCTAAACCATCTAGCGTGAAGGAATCACGCTCCTAGGAACCCAATACCTATTTAAGCTCATTGGGTTCACTAAATATTCACTAGGAATGACTTCCCTAGCAACCCTCCTAATGACCCTCCTAGGCTTTAAAGCCTTGGTCATTTGGGACTCATCAAGATCAACTCTAGGGGTGACTCCCCTTGTGACCTTGGTGATGGTCTTCTTAGCCCTAGGTCTTGTTCCATAATCGAATGGAACATTATGATAAGCGGGCTTGACCACTTGAGACTTAGGTTTGTGACCCAAACCTCTCATGTCCTTGGGCTTTGATTTTTGACCCTTAGACCCTAGAGTTGGCTTCTCCAACTTCTTAAGAGCCTATTCTAAAGTGTCAAGTCTTGACCTCAAGACTTGATTTTCCTTCTTTAATACCTCAAGCTTTAATTTTCCATTTTTCTTTGAGGTATTCCTAGGCATATGTCTAGTTGTTTTGGGATTCCTATCTAGGTTTTCCTTAACCTTAGATGAGTTAACTCTAGGGTTAGCATTTCTAGCATTGTCCTTATCTAGGCTAACATGTTTGGCACCTAAGGACATGTATCGGTTTCTATGGTTAACATGCTTATCATTATTGACAATTGCAATAAAACTACTAGCATGTGTCTTATTAGAATTGCAAGAATGTGCCTTAAAGGATACCTTAGGGTTTGCCTTAGCTCCCCCTATAGATGTGCTTGGTCTCTTGTCCTTGTGAGGTTGCCTCCTCCTTGTACATTGACTCCTATAATGTCCCCTTTGCTTGCATTGGAAACACACCCCGTGCTCCTTGCCTTTGCGTATCGGGACTCCGGCTTCCTTGACTTTTGGTGCCGGTGGAGTCTTCCTAATCCTCTTTGGACATTTACTTTTGTAATGCCCATATTCCCTACACTCAAAGAACATTATATGTAATTTACTTGAAATTAAGTTGCTTGAGTTACCTAGGGTTGAGGATGGATATAAGCTCTCTCCTTCATCCCTTCCGGAGGTAGAGGCTTCTTCTTCTTGCTCTAGTCTTGAAGAAGAACTCTCCTCCTCTTCTTCCTTAGATGTTGAGTAGCCCTCAACTTCTAATTCCATACCTCCATGATGTGAGCTACTTGGCTCACTTGACTCCTCTTCATGACTTGAATTGATGCTCTCCTCATGGAAATTAGCCAAGTTGTTCCACAACTCCTTGGCATTGTTGTATCCACCTATCTTACACAAGATATCATTAGGTAATGAAAATTCAAAGATTTTCGTTACCTCGTCGTTGATTATGGATTGGTGGATTTGTTCCTTCGTCCACTTATTCTTCTCAAGAGGTTCTCCTTCTTTATCTACCGGAGGAATAAAACCTACTTGTACACAATTCCAATTTACTAGGTTAGTCATAAGAAAATACTTCATTCTTACCTTCCAATACGCGAAGTCGTCGCGATCGTAGAAGGGTGGAATTATGACGTCTTCTCCAAGTTGATCCATACTCTAGCTCGTGCTCCCCCGGGTGTTAATCCGACGAAGAGCGACCTCGCTCTGATACCACTTGTTAGGACCTTCGGATGCGGCTAGAGAGGGGGGGGTGTGAATAGCCGACCCCAAATTCTCGTTTCTTCCTACAAATTGAGTTAGCGCAGCGGAAATAAAAGATAGAAATGAAACGAAGAATATCAAACCTCAAACGCGACGATATAACGAGGTTCGGAGATGATACTCCTACTCCTCGGCGTGTCCTTAAGGTGGACGAATCCTATCAATCCGTCGGTGGATGAGACCCCAGAAAACCGGCTAATAAAAACTCCTTCTGGGTGGAGAAACCTCGCCACAATCTCTCTTGCAACAGCAAGATCGGAGTACAAAGATATAGCAAGAAGCCAAGAACAATATGAATGTAAAAACACTAGTTTGCTTGCCTTCTCGTCGACTGTTGATGAAGCAGCAACTTCACGGATGCCAACCACAGCAGCAACTGTTGTTGGAGACCCAGCCGAGGGAAGCTCACACGAAGCTTCAGCAGTAGAGAGCTCAACAAAGCTCAGATCACAAGGAGGAAGAAGAAGAAGAAGAAGAAGAAGTTCTGTAGAGGCCCTCCACCTCGTTATATAACTTCAACCTGCGAAGAAGAAGACAGAAATCTAGCCGTTGTGTCTCAACGGCTAGGCCTGGACCGATCAGGCCATAGCCTGATCAGTCCTGGAAATCCCTGATCGGTCTGTGGACCGATCAGGCCCTAGTCTGATCGGTCCCCAGATCGATCCCAACTCTTCATAGTGAGGGGTTGCCGAGCCCTGATCGGTCTGTGGACCGATCAGGCCATAGGTGGATCGGTCCACAGACCGATCCCCTATTGTTCTCTTCTTACTGATCAGTCATCAGACCGATCAGATAACCCACAGAGAGCTACTGTGTGGTTACTGATCGGTCACGAGACCGATCAGATAACTAAGGTATCACTGGATCGGTCGACAGACCGATCCAGACAGCCAAAGTATCACTGGATCGGTCAACAGACTGATCCAATGCCTCTGTTGGTTTTAGAGCTTCCCAGCCCTAAACCCTAACGTCTTTCTGGTCCAGAGAACGAGCTACCGAGCCCTCTCTGACCTAGTCCGGAGAACGAGCTACCGAGCCCTCTCCGACTTCCACGTCCGGTCCAGAGAACGAGCTACCGAGCCCTCTCCGACTCTACGTTCGGTCCAGAGAACGAGCTACTGAGCCCTCTCCGACTCTACGTTCGGTCCAGAGAACGAGCTACCGAGCCCTCTCTGACCTAGTCCGGAGAACGAGTTACCGAGCCCTCTCCGACTCCATCCAGTCCAGAGAACGAGCTACCAAGCCCTCTCTGATCTAGTCCGGAGAACGAGCTACCGAGCCCTCTTAGACTCCATCCAGTCCAGAGAACGAGCTACCGAGCCCTCTCTGACCTAGTCCGGAGAACGAGCTACCGAGCCCTCTCCGACTCCATCCAGTCCAGAGAACGAGCTACCGAGTCCTCTCTGATCTCCCATGCCAAGCTTCCATACTTGGACTTTTCCCGTGCCAAGCTCCCTGCTTGGACTTTTCCGTGCCAAGTCTCCATACTTGGAATTTTCCCGTGCCAAGCTCCCTGCTTGGACTTTTCCGTGCCAAGTCTCCATACTTGGACTTTTCCCGTGCCAAGCTCCCTGCTTGGACTTTTCCATGCCAAGTCTCCATACTTGGACTTTTCCCGTGCCAAGCTCCCTGCTTGGACTTTTCCATGCCAAGTCTCCATACTTGGACTTTTCCCGTGCCAAGCTCCCTGCTTGGACTTTTTCGTGCCAAGTCTCCATACTTGGACTTTTCCCGAATCAGGTCAACTCAAGTCGGGTCAACCAGGTCAACCTTGACCAAAGGTTGCACCCACAATCCCCCAAGTTCCTATTCTTGTCAAGCATCAAAGTATAACTTCTCTATTCTTGTCAAACATCAAAATATACCTCGAGTCAGGTCAACTCGAGTCGGGTCAACCAGGTCAACCTTGACCTAAGGTTGAACCAACAGTTCCTTCATGTAGCTCGATCAATTTATCCCAAAGTTCTTTCGCATTCTGGTGCGGTCCTACCCGGTTCAATTCTTCCTTCGTCAGTCCGCACTGGAGCATGTTGAGTGTTTTAAATTCCGTTGAAGCTTTCTTCTTCATATCCGGTGTCCACTGTTCTGGGTCCAGTGGGATTCCAGAGTTGTCGACCGATGTCTTGTAGCCTCTTGTGACGTTGAACCATTGGTCGAAATCCGTCTTCAGGTAGGCTTCCATTCGCTTCTTCCAGTATGGAAAGTCATTCCCGTTGAACAGGGGAGGACGTACTGTGTTGAAGCCTTCAAGTTGATGTTGGTACAATATCCCTAGGTCAAGGTTGACCTGGTTGACTGAGCTTGAATTGAGTCAAGCTCGAGTCTTGATGTTTGGCTTTCGATGACAATACATGTAGACAACACATGAAGATTGCAGGTGCAATTGTTCATGTGGTGAGATTGCGAAGGAGAGTCAATTAGGTCAAGGTTGACTAGATACGTGACTGGAAAATCCTAGTGAGTGAAGCCAGGTGAAAGTCCTAACTGGGAGGTTAGGCAGACTAGAAAGTCCTGGTGAGTGAAGCCAGACAAATGAGAAATCCTAGTGAGTGAAGCTAGGTGAAAGTCCTGGTGAGTGAAGCCAGGCAGAAGGAAATCCTAGTGAGTGAAGCTAGGTGAAAGTCTTGGAGAGTGAAGCCAGGCAGAAGGAAAATCCTAGTGAGTGAAGCTAGGTGAAAGTCCCGGTGAGTGAAGCTGGTCAACTGGAAAATCCTGGTGAGTGAAGCCAGGTGAAAGTCCTAACTAGGAGATTAGGCAGACTAGAAAGTCCTGGTGAGTGAAGCCAGGCAAATGAGAAATCCTAGTGAGTGAAGCTAGGTGAAAGTCCTGGTGAGTGAAGCCAGGCAGAAGGAAATCCTAGTGAGTGAAGCTAGGTGAAAGTCCTAGTGAGTGAAGCCAGGCAGAAGGAAAATCCTAGTGAGTGAAGCTAGGTGAAAGTCCCAGTGAGTGAAGCCGGGCAGCTGGAAAATCCTGGTGAGTGAAGCTAGGTGAAAGTCCTAGTGAGTGAAGCTAGGCAGATGGAAAGTCTTGGTGAGTGAAGCCAGGCACGGGAAATCCAGGTGGATCAAAGTTGATCGGACACCTGGTGAAGAAAAGTCCAAGTAGGTCAAAGGGATTGACCGGATACTTGGCACAAGGAAATCTAGATGGGTCAAGGTTGACCAGACATCTCGTGGAAGTTCAAGTGGGTCAAAGGGATTGACCAGACACTTGGTGAGCGAGTTCTAGCAGGTCAAGGGTGACCGGATGCTAGGCATAATGAACCAACAGGTCATGGTTGATCAGATGTTGGTTTAGGGGACTTTGGACTTGTTTTTGGGCAAAAATAAGAAGCTAGATCGATCAGCCGATCGATTGGCACATGCCTAATCGATCGGCCGATCGATTGGCACATGCCCAATCGATCGACCGATCGATTGGGTGAGTCCCCACGACAAGCCTTCTCCCAATCGATCAGTGGATCGTTTAGGGAGAAGTGTCGCGCGAACAGAAGAGCTCTGGATCAATCGACCGATCGATCCATAGCCCCCAATTGATCGGGCGATCGATTGGGAGGTGTGATTTCGCACGATAAGCCCTGGATCGATCAGCCGATCGATCCAGGCAATTTCTGAGAGCATAGAGGCGCTCTGGATCGATCGAGCTATCGATCCAAAGCCTCCCCGATCGATTGGGAGCAATCCAATCAATCGTTATCCGACCGTTGGCGTCGTATTTAGCTGCTGGCGAGCTGTTCTCTCGGTAGAACTCCCACGGCCTTCTTCTCCAGCGAGCACAGATCTCCACGGAGCTTCTCCACAGAGTTCTCGCCGCCAGTTCTTGAAGTTCTTGGAGGTTCTTCCAAGTCAAGAGGCGGATCTACAGTAAGAAGAAGAAATCTAGGGTTAGGGTTTTCTTGTGCAAACTTGTAAGCTTTTGCTTGTATTTTGTTCCCTTTCCCCTTCTTCTTGTAGTATGAGCTTGTAGGGCTTCTCCGCCTTCGGTAGTTATCGAAAAGGAGTGTTTTTCATAGTGGAGGGTGCGTGAGTGTGTGGATCCTTGGATTAGTCACCTTTTGTGAGGTAGATACCAAGTAAATCCTTTTTGTTAGCGTTGTATGTTTTGTTTCTTGTATTTCCGCTGCATATCTTTGAAGAAACAAGCAACGTCAAGAACGAGGAACGCGCCGAGCTATTCATCCCCTCTAGCTACATAATCGGTCCCAACAAGTGGTATCAGAGCAAGGTTTCTCTTCACCGAAATCATTACCGGAAAGGGAAAAGAGCTAGAGGTTGAAGAAGTTGGAGCAAAAATTCTTCAAGTCAAAGATTTTATCAAGCTCAACTTCAATGGAATTCCAAGACGGACTTGGATTCGATACAAGGGTGCCTCCATCATTTATTTCAACAAGCTTCGATCTTTGGAAATCAAGGATCGAGAATTCTTGATGATGGAGATAGAGCAATGGTTTGCTCTAATGGAAGGATTTGAAGCTCCAACAAATTCCAAGGGCAAAGTACTCAAGAGGAGAAAGTGGAGCCAAGAACAAATCCAAAGATGTGAGGCCAATGATAAAGTGACCAAGATTTTAGTCAATTTATTGCCAAGCAACATCTTGGAGTAAATTGGAGATTTTGAAGATGCCAAAGAGCTATGGAGCAAATTGGCAAAGATTCATGAGATTCCCTCCACTGTACCAAATCAAGATAAATCCAAAGAGGGCGACTCATTGGAGCAAGACCAAGAGAAGGAGGACTCCGAAGTTGAGAGATGCTCAACTTCCAAAGAAGAAGAAGTCCAAGAAGCCTCATCTTCAAAGGAATGCAACGAAAAGGGTAAAGAGGGTGCATACTCTTTGTTTCTTGTAGAAGATGAAGATGAAGAAGCCTCCACCTCTAGGATTGAGGGGGAGCAATTTTTGACGACACCGGATCAAGAAGAAAGAGAAGTCTCCACATCCGGGTCAAGAGAAGAAGAGGATGAAGAAGCTTCCACCTCCACAAGTCAAGTCAAATCTATTGGAGGAGCATCATTATCGGATCAAGAGGAAGCCTCTACCTCCGGATCAAAAGGAGAAAGTGCCATCCCTACACATGAAGGTATAAATATTTCAATTAAAGATAAAAATCACATTATATGTTTTGAGTGTAGGGAATATGGGCACTACAAGAGCAAGTGCCCCAAATTAGCCAAGAAGAAGGGTCAAGTGACACTAAAGGGCAAGGTGAAGCCTAAATAGACCACTCCCGGAACAAAGAAGAGCAAGGAGCACATTGTGTGCTTCTCTTGTAATCAAAAGGGACATTATAGGAGCCAATGTCCTAAGGGGAAGAAAGCGGTCAAGGCTCATGGAGGAAGCACAACTCAAGGGGGAGCCTCCAAGGTAAAAAGAAAGGTATCATTTATTGAGTCTACTCCCTTGAATAATGGTAAAAAGCATGCTAGTTCTAATTTTTACCATTTTAATGCTATTTACCATAAGAATAAAAGCATGAGAGCTTTAAAGAAAAACATGTGGCTCTACATGATAAAACTACCATACCTAAGTTTAGGAAGGTAGATAAAAATCTAGACAAGGAAACTAAGAATTTTAGTTATAGGTCTAGAAACAAAAATGCTCATGGATTTAATGAAAAATCAAAAACTAAGGACTTAATGGTGGAAAATCAAGTCTTGAGGTCAAGACTTGATAAATTAGAAAAGACCCTAAAAAGGATGGAAAATATCCTAAAAGGGCAAAATGAGCATAGCCTAGGTCTAGGAGTACAAAAGCCATCCAATGGCCATAGAGGTTTGGGATATAAACCTAAGGCTAAGAAGGATGTAATTTCTTACCATAGGGTTCCATATAGTTATGGAACCAATCCTAAGTCAAATGGTCAAGTCAAAAGTACAAGGTAAGTTATCCCTAGGAGTATTTTTGCAACTAAGGTGACTAAGACTTTTAAGAAGTCTAACAAAGTCACTAAAAAGGTCACAAGGGAAGAAATCCCTAGGTTGACCTAGAAAATATGACCAAGGCTTCTAAGAAGCCAAACAAAGTCACTAGGAAGGTATCTAGGGAGGTTATCCCTAGCGAGTACCTAGAGCATCCAAGGAGCACCAATAGGTTTTGGGTTCCTAGGAGCATTTTCTCTAACCCTTAGATGAGTTAGAGAGTGTCAACCCTAATTGAAAGGGTAGTTAACCCAATCATGATAAAGTTGGCACTCTAAGAGTATTTTCAAGGTTATTATTAACCTTTGAAAATGATAAGGATTAATGGCTTACTCTTGGAAAGAGTAAGATGTGCCAAAAATTTGAGTTTTTGAATAATAATTTTAATTGGCACAAGAAATCAAGTCTAAAGAAATGCCAAGTTGGGATGTTGGCATTTTATTGGGAAGATAAAGGCAAGTCTAAGCTTTATTTTAATTTGATACTCTTTAAAAAAGTAATTTGTGTCAAAATTTGAGGAATATGCTTAATTTAAATTGGCACAAAATTAAGAAAATCAAAAGAAATGTCAAAATTGAATTTTGGCATTCTCTTAGGAAATAGTGGACAATCTAGGTTTGAATTTTAATTTAGCTAAGGATTAAGGATACCTAGATAGATAATCTAGGTATTTCCTTTATGCCAATTTGCCATGCTTTATTTGTAACGCCCCGCCCCTCCTGCTAAGGCCACGGGGGTTACTTTACCATACTTACTTACTAATTACAGCGGAAGTCTTATTCGTAAAATTTTAAAACTTTTCTTTAGCTTTTAAATCACCATGGCAAGTCATCTAACATATAAACCACACAACATACTTAACATATTTTTGAGACATGATACTCAAACACATAATAAAATGTCATGGAGTTATGAAGTAGTGACATAAAGCTAGGCAAAATTCTTATTTTTTTTTATGAAAGTAGATCTTTTCTTTTTCGTTAGCCAAATCACTTCCACACACATCCTTCTAGCCCCTCCTGCTGCTCCCCTAGTTCATCCATCCCTTGCCCTTATCTGTAGTACAAGAAAGTAAGCTGTGAGCACTCATGGCTCAGTAAGTTCCTTTCCTACTCACAAAAATCGTATAGCATATTACGAACACAAGTCATATCATATGGAGATAATTTCATCATATTCTGTAGCATATCATGGCATGATCACAACATAAACATAAGATATCATGGTATCACACAACATAAACATCATACATGTCATAAGCATCATTATAAATATCATGACATCATCATGTCATAAACATAAGGTATCATGGCATCACCTAAGTTGTATGCAAGGTGAACTCTTAAACATGCATCATGAAAACATATGCAACATGTCTTTTAAAACTTATAACATACATACTTAAACATAATCTCAACATGATTAGGGCCCCGGCTTGTACCACATACATAAATGCGCACGTCCTATGTAGGTCCAAGGTAGCAAGTCTTGAACCCTACAAGGCATACATACTAGGCCCGTTTCTTAGTCCATCGACCTAGGGGCACTTAGGAACCCATCCCTAACGAGGCCCGTTTCTTAGTCCATCGACCCCGGGGCGCTTATGGAGCCCACCCTTGGTACAAGCCTTAAAAGTAAAGTAGCATGTCATAATAATATAATTTTTAGCATAACTTTCATGTCATATTCATATCATGAAGAGTGCTCTTGATCCCACTTGTAGGGAGGCAACTCTTAGGCATACTTAAAGCATGTGAAATTGAGCACATAGCATATCATGAACTTGGGCACACAGCATATCATGATCACATGCATAATTAAGCACACATCACATCATGAATTTGAGCACACAGCATATCATGATCATAAGCATATTTAAGCACACAGCATATCATGATCATAAACATAATTAAGCACACAACACATCATAAATTTGAGCACACAGCATATCATGATCATAAACATAATTAAGCACACAACACATCATAAATTTGAGCACACAGCATATCATGAATTTAGGCATATAGCACATTGTTACTCATAAGTCCTAATCACATAAATGAGTATAGCTACATAGCATATTCTTATCATGTCATAAAGCATTGCATGTGAGGCACATAAAAGATCATAATTAGGTTTCTACCCTAATATCATGTGATGGCCGAAACATGCTAATTTGTGACCTAGTTTAGTAAGCAACATGAAAGCATATGAACCCCAAGCCTTTATCATATCTTACATCATAAGGAATACTTTGAACATGTTTGGTTTGGGTTCTTAGATTCCTAGGTCTCTACTTTCATCATAGCCGAAACTTGTAGGACTTGATGCTAGGGTTCAAGTGTCCTAAAAGCATGAGAACCTTAAACAACTTTCATAGCAAACATTCCAAGGAATAACATGAGCATAGTTGAGTTAGGTTCTAGGGTTCCTAGGCCCTTAAACATGATGTGGCCGAATGGTATAGGTCTTAAAACCAAGGTTCAAGTGTCCTAAAAGCATGAGAACCTTAAACAACTTTCATAGCAATTATTTCAAGAAATAACATGAGCATAGTTGAGTTAGGTTCTAAGGTTCCTAGGCCCTTAAACATGATGTGGCCGAATGGTATAGGTCTTAAAACCAAGGTTCAAGTGTCCTAAAAGCATGAGAACCTTAAACATATTTCATAGCAAACATTTTAAGGACTAACATGAGCATAGTTGAGTTAGGTTCTAGGTTTCCTAGGCCCTTAAACATGATATGGCCGAATGGTGTAGGACTCAAAACCAAAGTTCAAGTGTCCTAAAAAGCATGAGAACCTACACAATTTCATGGTATCATTTATAAGGAAATAACATAAGCAATTTGGTTCAAGTTCTAATCATCCTAGGTCTTGGAACCTTAAGTGGCCGAAGGTTATAGACATGTAATCATCATTCTATGCAACAAATAAGCATAAAAGCAACAAGTTAACTTCATATCATTTCATCAAGAAGGTCATGAGCATCTTAGACTTGTTATAAATTTTCCCTAGGCTTCACATCTTAATATGGCCGAATCTTCTTGCATATGAAATAGGGTTTATATTTTCATACAATCATGGCACATCATAATTACCCTATCTTAGAGAAACATAGCATGCTTAGTTTTAGATTTAAAGCTCTCCTAGGCTTTTAGTTTTATCATGGCCGAATACCCATGTGAATGAAAATTAAGTTAAATCAACATACAATTGGGAACAAATATGTTAACCACACTATTATCATAGAGCACATATTATGAGTACAAGAGATCATGCTTAATTTAGTTTTGAAGCTCTTCTAGTTCTTTTGTTCATGCTTGGCCGAAATATTAAGTTCATGAACCTATAGCCCTTTTAGCGTAAAAACATAAGGATAAACTCCTACCATAATATACATGTCACAAGAAGTATATTGAGCACATCTAGTTAGGTCTTTAAACTTAGATTCTTTCTTTTGATCTTGGTTAAAAACCATGGATTTTCATGAAACAATACCTAGGTTGTTAAGCAAATCTATTTACATGAAAAATCCCTATAAGCTATTGTACCACAGGTGAGGGGAACTTACATCCTTTCGCTTGTGGTTTCTCTTAGAGAAAAATGTTCTAGTTGCTAAAGAAAGGAAGAAGCTTCTTCTTCTTGTGCCTCCTTTGGTTTCCTTTGCTTGGAAGGGCTAGAACTTGAAGATTTCTTCTCGGAAATTAGCTTTCTTGGAGAAGAACTTAACTTAGTGTTCGGATCAAGGAGAGGGAAGACCCCTTGGTCTCGGTGGAGAAGAGAGAAGGGAGAAGGAGGAGGAAGAAGGAGAAAAAATGAGAGATTTCTTTTCTCATTTTCTATTTATTCATCATGAGGGGAATTTATGCCTTCATTAATCCTTCCCTTAATTCATCCATCACTCCTCTCTTGATTCCCATGAATATGAGGAGAGGGAAGGGTGAGGAAGGCAACTTGCCTTCTTCTTGTTCCTTCTCTTAACCAAGAGGAAGAGGAGGTAAGTCACTTGGTATTCTCTTGCTCTTTTGCTTAATTTTCTTTTATTTTTCTTCTCACCTTTAACTAAGATTCCATTCTTTCCTATCCATATGTAAATCATTATCCTAGTGGTTGTCATGCATCAATTTATCTTCATTATTTGTGGGAGGTCCAAGGTTCAAACCTTGACCTCTTTTTTTTTTTTTTTTTTTAATTTCTATTATTTATTTCTTTGATTCCTCTTACTTTCATGCTCTAAAGAGATTAATGCTCATATACTTATCTTAAAATTTCGTGGGTGTTACATTATTTTCCCATCATATGTCATGACATCATATTTATTTTTGCACTCATGTCTTGTTATGAAAAACACAAAAATACCATGTCATGTCATACATACATCATATAGTTATAGGAAATTTTCTTTTGAAAATTATTTCTTTTTGATGTATGCCATAACATATCATGCATTATTTTAATTCCTTGCAATTTAAAGACAAATGACATTTATTAACAAGTAACATCCTTGGTGGATGTTCATAACCTCAAAATGCCTAGGTAGATATGCATGATCCCTAGATTAGGGCAAAAATCTAACTTTACATCTTACTATGAACTATAAGGTGACTTGTATGTGGTTTCATACACATTAAATACAAGTGAGATGTTAGGATGATGAACAAAGCTCAAGATGTTGATTTAGTGCATTCTTGTGAGTTTTAAGTTCATCAAAACACATAGTTATGTGTTTTCCAATCATTGGGAAAGCTAATGTACAAGTCATGTGCATTGAGCCCAAAGAACATGGTTGGAAATTGATTTTGAAAATCATTTTAAAATGCTTTTGGAAAACCTTGGTGAAGGCTATCTTGTGATAGTAATCATCATTGAATAGTTGAGCACAAACTAGAAGAAAACACTAAAGTTTTTATAAGTTTTCTAGTTTGTGTCAATCTTGGAAAATATGAAGTATTTTCTTAGAAAACTATTTTTCCATGATGCAATATGCCCTAAATAATGTCTACAACGATTTTTATGATTTTTGGAATTTTGTAGATTTTTCCAGGGGTTTCTGAAATTGACTGAAATGGAATTTCAACTTTTTCAGAGCTTCAATCGATCACCCGATCCAGCATTTTCATGAACAGAAGCTTCCTGGACCGATCCACCGATCGATCCAGCCCTCCTGAATCGATTAGTGGATCGATTCAAGCAGGTTCAATCGATTGAGATCCAACTCCAATCGATTGGGAATGTTGATTTTGGCTGGTAAAGCCTGATTTCAGCATTTTGGACCATCTTTAGTCTAGGTAACCATTCCTAACCCCTCAAAACACATTTGTATACATTTAGGGGGAGTTTTCATGATGAAAACAAGGACGGATTGGTTAAGGAAGACTAAGTAGAGGTTTAGGTTGAGGTTTGGCTTCAATATTGAATTTTTGAACCTCAAAACTTCTAAATTTGGGTTTCCTAAAGGTTTAGGGATTCCAAGTCATTGTTGGTGCAATGACAGAAGTTACGTGCATGTCTTTAGGGGGAGTTACTCTTTAAGGACATGAAAAATTATTTTCATACACCTTGGAAGGTGGTTTTACCTTCTTTAGTGAAAATGCTCAAGGTTGGGCATTGGAATACAATGGAGAGTGGATATCTTCATTGTTTAGTGGTATATGCTCAAGGATGAGCTTTTGATGAAAATAAAGGGTATGAGACCTTTATTTGAATCATGTTTTGAATAACGAGTGAAGTTGTGAACAACGGTGAGTCACTCTTCAGGGGGAGAGTTTCTTTTTGATGTGTGCCAATAGGGGGAGAATGTAGGGTTAAGTTAGGCCTTCATTCCCTGAAATAGGGAGAGAATGTGTGCTTTATCCTATGGGAAAAAGGGAAGGATGAAGGGAATCCTCGTTCATATATTGTCATGAACGAAGTTGAGGTTATGAGTTTAGCCTAACTCAAAAGTGGTATTGTCAGTGGTATTGTCAAACATCAAAAAGGGAGAGATTGTTGGTACAATATCCCTAGGTCAAGGTTGACCTGGCTGACTGAGCTTGAATTGAGTCAAGCTCGAGTCTTGATGTTTGGCTTTCGATGTTTGACAATACATGTAGACAACACATGAAGATTGCAGGTGCAATTGTTCATGTGGTGAGATTGTGAAGGAGAGTCAAGTACGTCAAGGTTGACTGGAAAATCCTGGTGAGTGAAGCCAGGTGAAAGTCCTAACTGGGAGGTTAGGCAGACTAGAAAGTCCTGGTGAGTGAAGCCAGGCAAATGAGAAATCCTAGTGAGTGAAGCTAGGTGAAAGTCCTGGTGAGTGAAGCTAGGCAGAAGGAAATCCTAGTGAGTGAAGCTAGGTGAAAGTCCTGGTGAGTGAAACCAGGCAGAAGGAAAATCCTAGTGAGTGAAGCTAGGTGAAAGTCCCGGTGAGTGAAGCCGAGCAATTGAAAAATCCTGGTGAGTGAAGCCAGGTGAAAGTCCTAATTGGGAGGTTAGGCAGACTAGAAAGTCCTAGAGAATGAAGCCAGGTAAATGAGAAATCCTAGTGAGTGAAGCTAGGTGAAAGTCCTGGTGAGTGAAGCCAGGCAGAAGGAAATCCTAGTGAGTGAAGCTAGGTGAAAGTCCTGGTGAGTGAAGCCAGGCAGAAGGAAAATCCTAGTGAGTGGAGCTAGGTAAAAGTCCCGGTGAGTGAAGCCGGGCAGCTGGAAAATCCTGGTGAGTGAAGCCAGGTGAAAGTCCTAGTGAGTGAAGCTAGGCAGATGGAAAGTCTTGGTGAGTGAAGCCTAACACGGGAAATCCAGGTGGATCAAAGTTGATCGGACACCTGGTGAAGAAAAGTCCAAGTAGGTCAAAGGGATTGACTGGATACTTGGCACGAGGAAATCTAGATGGGTTAAGGTTGACCAGACATCTGGTGGAAGTTCAAGTGGGTCAAAGGGATTGACCGGACACTTGGTGAGCGAGTCCTAGCAGGTCAAGGGTGACCGGATGCTAGGCATGATGAACCAACAGGTCATGATTGACTAGATGTTGGTTTAGGGGACTTTGGACTTGTTTTTGGGCAAAAACAAGAAACTGGATCGATCAGCCGATCGATTGGCACATGCCTAATCGATCGACCGATCGATTGAGTGAGTCCCTGCGACAAGCCTTCTCCCAATCGATCAGTGGATCGATTGGGGAGAAGTGTCGAGCGAACAGAAGAGCTCTGGATCGATCGGCTGATTGATCCAGAGCCCCCAATCGATCGGGCGATCGATTGGGAGGTGCGATTTCACACGATATGCCCTGGATCGATCAACCAATCGATCCAGGCAATTTCTGAGAGCACAGAGGCGCTCTGGATCGATCGACCGATCGATCCAAAGCCTCCCCGATCGATTGGGAGCAATCCAATCGATCGGGATCTGACCGTTGGCGTCGTATTTAGCTGTTGGCGAGCTGTTCTCTAGGTAGAACTCCCACTGCCTTCTTCTCCAGCGAGCACAGATCTTCACAAAGCTTCTCCATAGAGTTCTCACCGCCAGTTCTTGAAGTTCTTGGAGGTTCTTCCAAGTCAAGAGGCAGATCTACAGCAAGAAGAAGAAATCTAGGGTTATGGTTTTCTTGTGCAAACTTGTAATCTTTTGCTTGTATTTTGTTCCCTTTCCCCTTCTTCTTATAGTGTGAGCTTGTAGGGCTTCTCCACCTTCGGTAGTTACCAAAAAAGGAGTGTTTTTCATAGTGGAGGGTGCGTGAGTGTGTGGATCCTTGGATTAGTCACCTCTTGCGAGGTGGATACCAAGTAAATCCTTTTTGTTAGCATTGTATGTTTTGTTTCTTGTATTTCCGCTGCATATCTTTGAAGAAACAAGCAACGTCAAGCACGAGGATTGCGCCGAGCTATTCATCCCCTCTAGCTACATAATTGGTCCCAACAGTTGAGACATCCTGCGCACAAGTAAAGAAAAAGACAAACAGAGTCCCAAGACTAAGTCTTGGATTAGTAGTGCTAGATTAAAATAGAAATAAATTGAAAAATTGATTTGGCGTTGTACCAAATTAGATTAATAGCAACGAAAAGAGTTCCCAAAAAGGTAATAATACCAGTTTGGGATAAAGATGAAAAATTGAAAATCGAAAAAAAAGTTACACCCCCTGTCTGATTGGTGGTTGCACCAAATCAGAGCGATACCTGCTCTGATACTACTTGTTGGATCGTAAGTGTTCGATAGAAGGGGGGGGGTGAATATCGATTTAAAACTTGTCGAAAGTACGCAGCGGAAAAGAGTAAAGAAAGAGAAATGACACAAGTGATTTTTTACTTGGTTCGGAGCCTGTGTATAACGACCCGACCCCTCAACCCCTTGGGTGGCCCAACTGGCGGCCGATTTGGTGGCCCCTTGGCGGTCCCTTGGGCGGCCCAACTGGTGGCCCAACTGGCGATCCCTTATGTTGTCGACCGACGACCCTCGGCCGTGCCATTACTCACTAGGTCTTCCCACCCCTGGCCAGTGGATTTTTGCCTTCCCCAGGATTTGAACTCTAGACCTCAAGGCTACCAGGATTCATAAACTCTAGTACTTAGCCTGGAGGTCTAGAGTTCGAATCCTGGGGAAGGCAAAAATTCACTGGCCAGGGGTGGGAAGACCTAGTGAGTAACGACACAACCGAGGGTCGTCGGTCGACGACATAAGGGGTCGCCAGTTGGGCCGCCCAAGGGACCGCCAAGGGGCCACCAAATGGGCCGCCAGTTGGTCTACCCAAGGGGTCGGGTCGTTACACTGTGTCGACTCCTACTCCAAGGCCCGCACACAAGGGTGCTTTCAGTGGACAATCGCTAATAATTCGAAATGAGAATTACAAAGAAAGTACAGGAATTATTAGAAAATGAAAGGACCGACAATAAATAGAATACAAAGCAAACTGGTGATTTGTTGGAGAGCTTCTCGCAGCGTCGCAAGAGCACATAAGATCAGATCGTGAGTTGTGTTTCTGACTCCAGCCTTGACCCTCCTTATATATGAGGTTCGGGGCACCTGGAACCTTCAGGGCGCCTTGGATTTGACGTAGCTGAGCCAATCAGTGAGCTCCACTTGGCGAGGCGACGTTGGGATAGAATTTCGCCTCCCGGGCGCCTGGATCTCTCTCGGGCACCCGGATCTCCAGGCGCCCGGAACCATCCCGGGCGCCCGGACCTCAGTTTTCCAGCAGCTTCCTTCCTGTATGAAAATATTAGTCCAGAGGCAAACATATGATGTATATACCTTATAAAACAAGATGTTAGCACAGTTTAAGTTCAACAAGTAGAGTATAACTTAGATTCCGTCTCTCCAAACCCAGAATTTAGTCAAGATCTTGACTTAGAGTTCCGAAATGGTTCTAAGTCGGATCAGCGTCCAAGTTTCCTTCCCGGGAATGCGTCCTCACAGTCACTCCCCTCCAGTGACTTACCTTTACTTACCTGCCAGACGTCCGGTCAACCCTTCGACCCGTCTGGGCTTCGTGCCAACTATCCGGTTAGCCCTTCGACCTAGCTGGACTTCATGCCAAACGTTCGATCAGCCCGTCGATCCGTTTGGACTTCATGCCAGCTATCCGGTCGGTCCGTCAACCTAACTGGCTTCGTGCCAGACATCAGGTAAGCCCGTTGACTTGTCTAGGCTTCTCCTGCACACTCGATCAGAGTGTTAGATAATAACAAAACTAACTTAACCTATTTTGTCATTCATCAAAACTTGAGTTAGACCGTTAGTGCTAACCGCACCATCACATGCATGTACCATCTTAAACGTGTGTCTCAGAGTTTTTGCTCAATAGATACAACTTCGACTTTCTCTTTAATGCTCTTATTTCTTATTTTATCCATCCTCGTATGTCCACACATCCATCTTAACATCCTTATCTCTACAACTCTCATACTCTATTCATGTGCTCGAGTCAAAACCCAATATTCAGCTTCATATAATATAATAGGTCAAACTACGATTTTGTAGAACTTCTTTTTTAAAGTTTTAGAGGTACTTTACCATCACATAAAATACTTGACGCTTTCCTCTATTGTAACTATCCTACTTATATTCTATGTAAGATATTTTATGTGCATAGATTATATATATATATATTGATGCACATATATTTACATTTTCATGAGTATAATCTATGTTTATTGCATCATACTTCATTATTATGTCATACTTCCACTTTATTTTTTTGGAGATTTATTCGTTACTTATTTTAATTGACAAGACGTAAATTGGAGCAAAATGGAGTACTTTGCTCCACATTAAAGCAACTTGTGAAGATCCAGTAACTTGGTCGTGCCCTCTGGCATGATCGTGTGCCATCTCTCGAGCAAAAGTAGGAGCAGGTTGTGCCTTGAGATACGATCGTGCTTCCCACCAACAGCTATCCAGGGGAACATTGTGTGAAAACACATGGCCGTGCCCCACTCCAAAGCCAAGCAGTGGTCCGACCATGCCATATTTCCAGAGCCAAACCAAAAGATGGTTGTGTTACCCTAGAAGCAGTGAAGACCACATCCTGGCCATGCCACAAGACACGGTTGTGCCCCCCTCACCAGTGGTAACCCACACCTCTACCGTGTTGATACAATCGACCTAGGATTAAATAGGTGATCTTTGTTTTTGATGTGTGTGTCAAAGGGTTTAAGTTAGACTTTACATTGGTTCTAATATGTACTTAAGTTGTGCAGGACTTGGTAGACTGAACAAGCTTGGAAAGTTTCATGGCTCATGTTCATCCGATGGATTACGGACAAAAAGCAAACGGAGTGAAGGGAAGTGAATCTCTAGGCAATGTGAAGGATGGCACGAAGATTAGCTGCAGGCTTGAGTGCATCTGAGGGACAAAGGCTGAGGAGAAAGACTTCAAGAGTAACTCCGGACACCAGTCGACTGGGAGCGAATAGAGACATTCTGTTCGCTCGGTCCACAGTCACCAGTCGACTGATGAAACATGCAGTCGACTGGTGCAGTCGACTGCATGTTTCAGCAGTCAACTGGTATAATGCCGTTGGGATGATGACGCATAGGATCTCCGCAGATTTGCAGTCGACTGGTATAATGCCGTTGGGATGATGACGCACAGGATCTCCGCAGATTTGATTGAAACAGTAGTCATTGTGTGATACCAGTCGACTGCTTATTTTAGCAGTCGACTGATGTTGCGAATTCCAGCATACTGTATATAAAGTTGAGAGCTTGGAAAGAAAAATCTAACTGTTTTGAAATTACTGTTTAAGCTTTCCAAGTGATCTTCTAGTCTTACTACTCTAATTCTCTCCTCCCTAAGCTCATCAAAACCTTGTAAAAGGAGGTGATCATCTTGTAAAGGTTTCTCCACCATCACTCTTGGATTGAAAAGGAGAAGATCTTAGTGGAGCTTGCTTGGGTGTGTGTGTGCCTTGGATTAGTCACCTCAAGGAGGTGGAGACCAAGTAAATCGAAGAGTTAGCCGTGTTCTCTTATTATTTTTCATTTTCATTTCTTTTTGTGCTTCCGCTAACAAATTGTAGGTGAAAAATCAAGAAAGGTTATTCACCCCCCCTCTAGCCATACTCAAGGTTCTATCAATTGGTATCAGAGCAAGGTTCGCATCGGAAGACCTCACCGTCGACCGAAGCATCAAAATGGCATTTCAAGAGGGATATAGCACCGCAAGGCCACCCTTCTTCGATGGGAACGACTTTGCATATTGGAAAGGTAGGATGAAGTGTTATTTAATGAATGACATTGAAAATTGGTTTAGTGTTGTAGATGGATTCGAGATGCCAAAGGATGGGTCGGGAGCTCCTCTTTCAACCAAGGATTGGACAAAAGAGATGACAAAGAAGGCTCAAGCAAATGCAAAGGCTACAACAACCCTACAATGTGGACTCTCAAAGGAGCAACTAAGCAAAGTAGGACCATTCAACTCCGCCAAAGAGCTTTGGAAAAAACTTATTGGGGTGGAGGAAGGATCAAGCGAATCAAGGAGAGCCAAGAGAGATCTCTTGTTGGGGCAACTTCAAACTTTCACTATGAAGACAAATGAGACCGTGAGTCAAATACATGGTAGATTTAAGGAGATAGTGAATGGTCTTCATGTAATAGGTGAGAAAATTGACAATCGAGACTTAGTAAGGTATGTTTTACAATCCTTTCCTAGAACTACCTTATGGGCATCAATGGTTGATGCGTATAAGGTTTCTAGAGATCTTTCCTTAGTTAAGCTTGATGAATTATTTTGTGAATTTGAACTTCATGAACAAGCTAATATGATTTCAAAAGAGAAAGGTATGGCTCTTATTGTAGAAAAGAAGGAAAAGAAAAAGAAGAAAGAAAAGAAGATAGAATCCTCATCATCCGAATCCGAACAAGAGTCATCGGATAGTGATGATGAAATGTCGGCGAGTGAAGTGGCTCACTATGTCAAAAAGATGATGGGAAGATCAAGAAAATTCACAAGAAAGGATGTGAAGAAAATGTTTCAACCCTCAAAAGGTAAAAGTAGTCAAAGTTCAAGTTTTAACACTAATGTGACTTGTTATGGATGTAACAAGAAAGGACACATTAAGCCAAATTGCCCGGAACTAAAGAAGAAAGAAGAAAAGGAGAAGAAGAAAAAGGAGAAAAAGAAGAAGGAAGCCATGGTGGCTCAAGCTACATGGGATACACCAAGCATTGACTCATCGGATGAAGATGAGCTATGCCATGTTACTCGACATATGGCATTTATGGCTTTTGAAGATGACAAAGAAGAGTCAAGTCAAGAAGTGTCAAGTGAAGAGGATGCATCAAATGGAGAGTCATCAAGTGAGGAATCATCATCAAGTGATGATGATGAGGTAAAAGAATCTCCCAAAGTAGAATTTCTCTATAAAACCATTGCTCATCTCAAAAATGCTTTTGTCAAATCACAATCTAAGGTAAAAACCTTGAAGGGAAAGCTTAGGACCATTAAAGTTGATGCATGCATGTCTAGTGAGTCAAATATGCTCAAGGAAGAAAATGAGAAATTGAAGAATGATGTGATTGAATTAAGAGCATGTTTAGAAAAATTCACAAATGGATCCAAGTATCTAGATATGATCATTAGAGATCAAAGAGCCGTTTACAACAAAGCCGGAATAGGATATAGACCTAAGGAAAAGGAAGTTGCTTATATGTCTCTAATCAATGGTACTAGGAATGATGCACTTAGGAACAAAGTTACGAAAAATCTTAAAGGGAAGGTAAAACAAGCTTGGGTGCCTAAGAAATATTTGAATGATATTTCCGAATCTAGTGCATGGGTACCAAAGAGTTGTGTGTTTTATGTTTCTTAGGTAGAGAAGAAGGATGCAAGTATGTGGATTGTGGATAGCGGTTGCTCAAGACATATGACCGGTGATGTGAGCAAGTTCTCCACAATAAATTATATAAAGAAGGGAACAGTATCATTTGGGAATAGTGGAAAGCTCAAGATTATAGGTAAAGGTACAATTGAGGTATCATCTAAAATTACTATTCATAAAGTCCTATTGGTTAAAAGTATGGGGTTTAATTTGCTTAGTGTTAGCCAATTATGTGATGCTGGATATAATGTTGAGTTTCATCCCGATAAATGTTTAGTTAAGCACAAAAATTTTGAGAATGTTGTGCTAAACGGATTTAGAAAAGCAAATCTTTATTATATTGATCTTTCATATGCTTCTAATCCTCCTATTAAGTGTTTAATATCAAAAGAAGAGGAAGGATGGTTATGGCATAGAAGACTTGGACACATCAACATGAGAAACATAGCCAAAGTAGCCAAGATGGAGCTAGTAAAGGGACTACCAAAGATCAAGTACATCAAGGACAAATTGTGTGATGCATGTCAAGAGGGTAAGCAATCAAGGTCATCACACAAAGGTAAAACTTTAACTAGCACTTCATTGCCATTAGAGTTATTGCATTTGGATCTTTTTGATTGTCATAGAACACCCTCTTTGGTAGGTAACAAATATTGTTTGGTGATAGTAGATGATTATTCTAGATATACTTGGGTTTATTTCTTGAAACAAAAGGGGGAAACTTTAGAAACAATTATCGGGTTTACCAAGAGGGTAGAAAACGAAAAGAATCTCAAGATTGATAGAATTCGAAGTGATCATGGTGGAGAATTTGAAAACTTGAACTTTTCTAAATTTTGCTTGGAAAATGGCTATAAGCATGAATTTTCTTGTCCAAGAACACCTCAACAAAATGGTGTAGTGGAGAGGAAAAATAGGGCCTTACAAGAGGCGGCTAGGACCATGCTTAATGCATACTCTTTACCTAGTTACTTGTGGGCCGAAGTGGTTAATACCGCATGTTATATTCAAAATTGTGTCTTGATTCATAAGTTTTTAGGTAAAACACCTTTTGAATTATGGAATGGCAAAATCCCTACAATTCACTATTTTAAAGTCTTTGGTTGTAAGGTTTATATTCTTAATACTAAAGATGACTTAGGAAAATTTGAGGCCAAGTCCAATGAGGGAATTTTAGTTGGATACTCATCTACTAGTCGAGGATATAGAGTATACAACAAAAGGACTCAAACAATTGAGGAATCATCCAATGTTGAGTTTGATGAATCCACTAGTACTTACCCTAGGAAATCTCCTATTGATAAGGATATAAGTGAACCAAATCAAGACGTTACTCAAGGATTACAAAATCTACATTTAGGGGGTATTGATGAAGGGGGAGGAAGAGATGGTTCGGATGACGAAAGAAACAATGTAAACAATGATCCTTCCAAAGATGATGATTCTATAACCTCAAGGATCTTAAGACATCATCAAGATCATCCTATTAATCAAGTAGTTGGAGATGTTGCACAAGGGGTAAGGACTAGGTCATACTTTAGGGATCATACTAGTCAAATTGCTCTAACATCACAACTTGAACCAAAAACAATTGATGACGCTTTGCTTGATACGGATTGGATTCTAGCAATGCAAGAAGAGTTGAATCAATTTGAAAGAAGTGATGTATGGGAGTTGATTCCAAGACCAAATGATAATACAATTGTCACAACTAAATGGGTCTTTAGAAACAAGTTGGATGATCAAGGGAGAGTCACTAGGAATAAGGCTAGGTTGGTAGCTAGGGGTTTCAATCAAGTGGAAGGACTTGATTATGATGAAACATATGCTCCGGTAGCACGATTAGAGTCCATTCGGATACTATTAGGATATGCCACCTATATGAGGTTCAAACTTCACCAAATGGATGTAAAATCGGCTTTTCTAAATGGGTTCATTAAGGAAGAAGTTTATGTAGAGCAACCACCCGAATTTGAGAATATGGATTATCCGAACCATGTTTATAAACTTAAAAAGGCATTATATGGTTTAAAACAAGCTCCCCGGGCTTGGTATGGGAGACTTTCATCTTTTTTAATCTCTAAGGGCTTTAGGAGGGGAACAATTGATCCAACATTGTTTTTAAAGTCTAAAGATGGAGACATTTTCATTGCCCAAGGCTATGTTGATGACATAATCTTTGGCTCAACAAACAATGACCTTCTTCATGATTTTATTCAACACATGGAAAGCGAGTTTGAAATGAGTCTAGTGGGAGAATTAAGTTTCTTTTTGGGGTTACATGTAAAACAAACTAATGAGGGAACCTATGTGTACCAAATCCAAGTTTGCTAAAGAACTTATCAAGAAATTTGGATTGGAAAATGCTAAAGGAGCAACTACCCCTATGGGGACAAACACCAAGATAGATAGTGATCAAGAAGGAAAGTTAGTGGATCCAAAGCAATATAGGAGCATGATTGGTAGTTTGCTATATCTAACCGCTAGTAGACCGGATATATTATTCGCAGTAGGAATGTGTGCAAGATACCAATCATGTGCTAAAGAGTCACATTTAGTAGCGGTAAAAAGAATTTTAAGATACATCAAGAACACTCTCAATGTGGGGCTTTGGTACCCTAGAACTAGAAATTTTGACTTAATTGGGTACACCGATTCCGATTATGCGGGTTGCAAATTGGATAGAAAGAGTACTAGCGGTGGATGCCAATTTCTTGGACCTTCTCTTGTAAGTTGGAGTAGTTGAAAACAACCTTGTGTGGCATTGTCCACAACCGAGGTCGAGTATGTGGCAATGGGTGGTTGTGTAGCCCAATTGCTTTGGATGATGCATACCTTAGAGGATTATGAGCTACATTATTCCAAAGTCAAGGTCTTATGTGATAATGTGAGCACCATTAATTTAACCAAAAATCCGGTACATCACTCTAGAATAAAGCACATTGAGGTAAAACACCACTTCATTAGAGATCATGTGGCAAGAAGAGACATTGAACTACTTTATGTTGAATCCAAATCTAATCTTGCCGATATTTTTACCAAACCATTACCCGAAGCGGAGTTTATCTCTATTAGAAGAGAGCTTGGTTTGTGCCTTGTAGAATAATAGATTTAGCTTTTCATGATCACATAAATTCAAAAGCTAAATACATACTTGAATGCATCTCACAACGACCTAGGATGACTTGAATGTATTTAAACATGATGTGAGATATTAGGAAGATGCATTTGGCTCATCATGTTATGATGCATTATTGTGAGCCAAAATGACATCTAGAGATATCAATCCTTCATTGGACCAATCATTGGGAAGGCTTGTGCACAATCAATGTGCTCTTTGCTCCTAGAATATGATTGGAAATTTTTGAAACAAATATGGACATGAGGACATCAATTTATAAATTCGTTACAAAACTATCATATAAATGACTCCTTGAAATATACTCAGATTTGGCTAGGTAAATCATTCTAAAGAAAAACACAAACTAGTACTTTGGCTCAAGGTTCTATCTTTGTAATCTTAATGGTTATCAAGTTTGTATCTATTTTATAGGTTGGCTGGTATCCAATTGGATACCTATTTTTCCCAAGTAAATATTCACATAACAGATCACTCCATGAATTTTGGGCATTTTTAAAAGTCTAGAGAATATCTAATGATTTTTCAAAACTCGGTTCCTGATTCTTCCATCTGCGTGCCAGTCCCCTGTCACTGCATCAGTCGACTAGGTCAGTCGACTGGTGCAGTCGACTGGTAGCACTATTCGACCATACAGAATGATTCTGTATGTTTTTATTCTGGGGCGCAGTCGACTGATAAAACATGCAGTCGACTGCATCAGTCGACTGCATGTTTTATCAGTCGACTGATGCCCTCGATTTTATATAAGCTGCCATATTGGGGTGGCGGCAGAAACCCTAGTTTTTTTGCCGCCGCCTACTATTTCTCGCCTCCTACCCCTTCTTCCCGACATCCTCCACTGTTTTGGGGCTCCAAATACTCTTCCAAGCTTTCGGATCCGCTCTCCCTCCCGTTCCTTCTCTCATTTTCCGCCTGGAACAAGGTTTAGCCACCCCCTCAAGGTTTGGGTTGCGGTTCCTACCATTTCTCTGTCGTTTGACGATTCCCCGGCACAATGGAGCGTCGGTAATACCTTCTTCCTTGTTTGTTCTGTTATGTTGTGGTTGACTCTTGCCTAAAGTCTTCTATGTGTTGTTTCCTTGTTGTTTTCCTTCGTGATTGACTGGTACTTGGCATGGTTATTGCATATGCATGGTTTAGAGTTAGGCAAAAGCGTCCGAGTGAAGCGGGAACCTCTCGGCAGCCCCCTCCGGCGCCTTCTGGAGGGCGGTTTCCCTCTGCAGCTTGCCGAACTCGGTTTGAGAACACCGACTTCAAAATGATGAGTTGTCGCTATCTCAATCGTCCATATTTCACTAGAATTGCCCCCGATATCATTGACATCAATGTGCATTATGGTTTAGAAAATTTATTTCATTGCACAACTACTGTCAATTTGGACCTCTGTAAGGAATTCTATAATAATCTGTGTCCATCTAGTACTGAGGGTCATGCATATGTTACTATGGTTGGCGGGACATCCATTAGCTTCACCCCTGAAATATTGAGGTCATTCTTAGGGTGTAGGCAGTCTACTAGTACCTTTACATGCTTTCCTCAGGTTGAGGAGCCTCTATCTGATACACTCTCTCATGTCTCTGTTGATCTGATTCATCAGCATTATTTCCATGTTCCTAGGCCTCCACTTAAATGTATTTTTGATGCCACCCGCATGTCAGCCCCCAGTTACATTCTCTATAAGGTTGTCATTGCATGTCTCCTGCCCATCGTGACCAAAGGGCAAGCCAAAATCCGTCTTCCTCATCTAGTTATGATGTATGCTCTAGAGCAGCATCTTGATATTGATATTGCTCTTCAGGTCTATGAGTCTATCATCCACTTCTCTAGACCAGTCCAGGGGAAGCTATACATGCCCTTCTGTCATGTCTTAACATCATTTTTCGTGCATAAAGGGATAGATGTCACTAGGGGTGCCTTGCATCAGTTGTCTAAGGACTTTGATCAGTTAGGACCTCGTCAGATGTCTTTAGCCCAGATTGAGCCACGTGACGGTGTTATGGTGTGGCGTCGCCGCCCTGGCCCGGATGATTCTGATTCTGATGAGGATGCAGAGGATGTTCCTGTTCCTGCTGCAGAGCCAGAACGTGCCTCACTGCGGGAGCGTGTCTACCACTTGGAGGAGTTTGTTCGGGAGGAGTTTCGGACCGTTTGCCAGCAGCAGACAGAGATGTTTGATATGATGCGGCGCTGGGATCTTGCCTACCAGGGCCCCCCTCCTCCTCCATCTTCCCATGATGAAGCGTCGGCATAGGAGTTTGTTGTGTTGCTATGGTGTCGGGTGACTTTTTGGCTTTGTGGTGCCTATCTTTTCTCACCTTGAACACTATTGATGCTGATGTTGTTGGATATTATTCACTCTTTTCCTATGTTGTTTGAGACCTTTTATCTTTCTATCTATGCATGCTAGTTATGTTTCTGGTATTATTGTTAATTTATGATTATGTGTTTTTATTTTGTAACTATTCATGTACACATATGCTTCGGTTTACTATTGTCATGGTTCGATGAAATTGTTGTTTCTTCTTATTTTTTGATGTATGTCAAAGGGGGAGGATACAACAAGTTTAAGTTAAAAATACTTTTTATAGAGCATATGTTAAGGGGGAGTGTGTGTGGATCTCGTTATGCCTTATGGTTCATGATTTAAATCATGCTTACAATCTTCAAAGATATGAGTTCATATTTTTTATAAGCTTATGTTTCATGTCTATATTATGATTGTAACTTTCAAAGTTGGTTTTATGTCTAACTTAAACATATTGCCACACATCAAAAAAGGGGGAGATTGTTGATACAATCGACCTAGGATTAAATAGGTGATCTTTGTTTTTGATGTGTGTGTCAAAGGGTTTAAGTTAGACTTTACATTGGTTCTAATATGTACTTAAGTTGTGCAGGACTTGGTAGACTGCACAAGCTTGGAAAGTTTCATGGCTCATGTTCATCCGATGGATTACGAACAAAAAGCAAATGGAGTGAAGGGAAGTGAATCTCTAGGCAATGTGAATGATGACATGAAGATTAGCTGCAGGCTTGAGTGCATCTGAGGGACAAAGGCTGAGGAGAAAGACTTCAAGAGTAACTCCGGACACCAGTCGACTGGGAGCGAACAGAGACATTCTGTTCGCTCGGTCCACAGTCACCAGTCGACTGATGAAACATGCAGTCGACTGGTGCAGTCGACTGCATGTTTCAGCAGTCGATTGGTATAATGCCGTTGGGATGATGACACACAGGATCTCCGCATATTTGATTGAAACAGTAGCCGTTGTGTCATACCAGTCGACTGCATGTTTTAGCAGTCGACTGATGTCGCGAATTCCAGCATACTGTATATAAAGTTGAGAGCTTGGAAAGAAAAATCTAACTGTTTTGAAATTACTGTTTAAGCTTTCCAAGTGATCTTCTAGTCTTACTACTCTAATTCTCTCCTCCCTAAGCTCATCAAAACCTTGTAAAAGGAGGAGATCATCTTGTAAAGGTTTCTCCACCATCACTCTTGGATTGAAAAGGAGAAGATCTTAGTGGAGCTTGCTTGGGTGTGTGTGTGCCTTGGATTAGTCACCTCAAGGAGGTGGAGACCAAGTAAATCGAAGAGTTAGCCGTGTTCTCTTATTGTTTTTCATTTTCATTTCTTTTTGTGCTTCCGCTAACAAATTGTAGGTGAAAAATCAAGAAAGGCTATTCAGCCCCCCTCTAGCCATACTCAAGGTTCTATCATACCGTGCCAAATAGCACTACCGTGTGGCGAAAAAAATAAGGGGGTCATGCCCTTGCTATAAAAGGAGATTTTCTCCTATTTTCACTTATCTTTAGATTGTCGTTTCTTCCCCTTTCCTTAGGGAAGGGTTCTCCCCCTTGGGAGAACCTTAGAGCTTCATTCACCTTAGATCTGTACAATCCGTCCACCTCTGAAGGATATTATCTAAGAAGACCGACATCGAATTGATAAATATTCCTTTCTTCTTTATCTCGTGTTTTGGATTGTAGGATGCTTTATTTCTTGTCTCTTGTTTGTTATTCCTTTGTGATGGAGTAGATGTTGGATTTTGCCCGATGCAGTGTATGCTTAACACGTTTCATAAAATATGCAGTGAAGCAAAAATGTGATAATACAACTATTTTATATCAATACACACACCACATGCATGCAGGATACTGTTGGTACCCCAAGGTAATTTTGATATGATCAAACAAGTTAGGTTAGGTCATGTTGTGTTAACCCTGTGTCTAAGTGTGCAGGAACTTAGGAGCACAGGATGTCGAGTAAAAGATATAGTTAGCGAGAAGGATGATACGGGAGAGAGCCGATGGGCTCGGTACGTCTGAGGGACGAAAAACTAAGGAAGAATATGCTGGCGGACGAGAAAGAAGCATACGACAATTCCGAGGGACAAGAAGCCGGAGTGGAAGCTTGCTTGAGAAGGCCGGAAGTTGGGTTCGGATGAGCCCTATTCCGGATGGCCGAAATCACCCAAGCGAGCCGAGCCAGAGCGGAAGATCCGAACCGAAGCAAGCGGAGGTGAAGCTGGAGACCCGGAGATAAAGTCAACAAAAGGTTGACTTTCACCTTCGAGGCGCCTGGAACCATTTCGGGCGCCTGGAGCAGTCCGAGGCGTCCGGAACCCTTCCGGGCGCTTGGAATGTAAAACTTAGCCAAATTCGACGTGGAGTGTACCGTTGCGTCGGGGAAAAATATTATCCCATTTCAGGTGCCTGGAACCCTTCCAACGCCCCGAGAAGGGCTATATAAGCAGCCTTGCTCCCAGAAGCTAGTAAGAACAAGAAATATTCAAGCAACACTTATAGACACTTTCATTTCTGTTTAACTTCATCTTTTCTGTGCTTTCATTGCTGTAAAGAGGCTTCTTTGCCTGAAGGAGAAATTAGTGTGACTTTACTGCCTTGGATTAACAACCTCCCTGGTTGTAACCAAGTAAACCCGTGTGCCTCTGTCTTTTAGGCTTTTTTATATTTCTATGTTTATGCAAGTATTTTTAATTAAGTTATAAGTCCAAAAAGGTTCATTTGCTTGATTTGTGCAGGGGCTATTCACCCCCTCTAGCCGGCCGCCAAGGGTCATAACAAGTGGTATCAGAACCAGGATACTTCAGGAGGACTAACCGCCGATCGAAAGAAAGACGATGGCTGGAGCTAGCATCTACCCACCAGTATTTGAGGGGGAGTTCGCGTTTTGGAAGCGACAAATGGAGGTATTTTTTAAAACAGATTTTAATATTTTATTAATAATGAAATATGGTTATGAAGCACCAAAGAACACAAACGGAGAAGAAATTGAAAAACACTTTTGGACTAAAAAGTAGCGCGACGACTTTACGTCAAATGGTAAGGCTGAATATCATCTAATAAGCATACTACCGATGGAGGATTTTGACAGAATCGACAACTACCAAAGTGCGAAAGAACTTTGAGAAAAGTTCTTGAAGCTCTACGAAGAACCAATTGAAGCCGAATCCAACTCCTCGATGGACACCGAGTCGTCGTCAGAAGAATCCGAGACCGAAGAAATTGCTGAGACAACCCTTATAGTCGAATTCCTTCTTGAGGACACAGAAAGCTCATCCTAGATGAGCATCGACGAAGGGAGAGAGTCTTTGGAGGAAAATAGCTCTACAGGGGGAGCATAAGAAGTCGACAAGGTTGTTGGGACCGAAAAGTAGCTAGAGGGGGGGGGGGGGGGTGAATAGCTCGTCGCGTGCTTGTCTGCTTCGTTGCTTGTTTCTTCAGAGATGTGCAGCGGAAATACAAAGAAACAACTACAACAATGCTAACAAATGGATTTTACTTGGTATCCACCTCACAAGAGGTGACTAGTCCAAGGATCCACGCACACACACACCTCCACTAATAAACACTCTTTTATGATAACTACCAAAGGCGGAGAAGACCTAAAACACTCTCAATACAAGAAGAAGGAAAGGAAAACAAAATACAAGCAAAAGCTTACACGTTATGCAGTGAAAACCCTAACCCTAACTTCTTGTTGTTGTCCGCCTCTTGATCTTAGATCACTAGCAAACCTTACTCCAAGAACTCTTCAAGAACTGGCAGTAGAGTGGAGAAGAAGTCTGAAGAGCTGCTGGAGAGGATCGGAGATGAATTGTTAAGTCTCTACCGAAGGAATCGAACGCCTGCGGCTTAAATCGACGCTAACGGTCGGATCCCGATTGATTGTATTGCTCCCAATCGATCGGGGAGGCTTTGGATCGATCGGCTGATCGATCCATAGCGCCTCTGTGCTCTTGGTAAATTGCCTGGAACGATCGGTCGATCGATCCAGGGCTTATCGTGTGAAATCACAGCTCCCAATCGATCCACTGATCGATTGGGGTATCTGGATCGATCGACCGATCGATCCAGCACTGTTCTGTGCGATCGCGCACTCGTCCTAATCGATCCAATCGATCGGCTGATCGATCCAGCTCATGATTTCTCCCTAAAATCAAGTCTAAAGCCTCCTAAACCAACATCCGGTCAACCATGACCTGTTGGTTCATCGTGCCTAGCATTCGGTCACCCTTAACTTGCTAGAACTCGCTCACCAAGTGTCCGGTCAATCCCTTTGACCCACTTGGACTTTTTCTCATCATGCCAAGTATCTGGTCACTCCCTTGACCTACTTGGACTTTTCTTCCTCGTGTCAAGTATTCGGTCAATGCCTTTGACCTACTTGGACTTTCACCAGATGTCTGTTCAACCTTGACCCTTCTGGATTTCCTCGTGCCTGGCTTCACTCACCAGGACTTCCTTTCTGTCTAGTTTCACTCACTAGGACTTCTCTTCTGCCTGACTTCACTCACCAGGTCTTTCACTTAGCTTCACTCACTAGGATTTTCTTCTGCCTGCTTCACTCACCAGGACTTTCACCTAGCTTCACTCACTAGGATTTTCTTCTGCCTGGCTTGACTCACCAGGACTTTCACCTAACTTTACTCACTAGGATTTTCTTCTGCCTGGCTTCACTCACTAGGACTTTCACCTAGCTTCACTCACTAGGATTTTCGTCTGCCTGACTTCACTCACCAGGACTTCCAAACGCCTAGCTTCACCCACTAGGACTTTCACCTGGCTTCACTCACCAGGACTTCCTTCTGCCTAGCTTCACTCACTAGGATTTTCTTCTGCCTGACTTCACTCACCAGGACTTCCAAACGCCTAGCTTCACCCACTAGGACTTTCACCTGGCTTCACTCACCAGGACTTCCTTCTGCCTAGCTTCATTCACTAGGACTTTCCATCTGCCTAGCTTCACTCACTAGGTCTTTCACCTGGCTTCACTCACCAGGATTTCCTTCTGCTTAACATCCCAGTTAGGACTTTCTAGTCAAGTATCTGGTCAACCTTGACCTACTTGACTCTTCTACAACCAAACCTGATCAAGCCCTGATCAGTGGAGAATTGCACCAACAATCTCCCCACATGAACAACTGCACCTGCATTGTTCATGTGTTGTCTGCATGTATTGGCAAACATCGAAACCATGACCAAGACTCAAGCTTGGTCAACCAGGTCAACCTTGACCTAAGGGATATTGCTCCAACAATCTCCCCCTTTTTGATGTTTGACAATACCTTTAAGTTAGGCTAGTCCCATAGCCTCAAACTTCTTTCTCATGCCACTAGGTAATGAGAGCGTAAGTTACAACCTACATTCTCCCTCTAAGAAGGCAGACTCCCTCTTAGATAATGAAGGCCTAACTTAAACCCTATATTTCTCCCCCTATTGGCACACATCAACAAATTCACTTGTTGAGAACTCTCCCCTTTGAGACTCTCCCCCTAAAGAGTTGCTCATCGTTGTTCACAACTTCACTCGTTGTGATCAACATGATAATGAAGGTCCCATACCCTTCATTTATCCTTAACCCTACATTCTCTCCCAATGTAGACAAATGCCCAACCTTGAGCATTTACAACTTACACAATGAAGATATCTACTCTCCATTGTAATCCAATGCTCAACCTTGAGCATTTTTACTAAAGAAGGTTAACCACCTTCCAAGGTGTATGAAAAATAGTTTTCATGTCTTTAAAGAGTACCTCCCCCTAAAGACATGGTCGTACCTTCTGTCATTGCACCAACAATGACTTGGAATCCCTAAACCTTTAGGAAACCCAAATTTAGAAGTTTTGAGGTTCAAAAGTTTAATATTTGAATCAACCTCAAACGTAAACTTCTACTTAGTCTCCCTTAACTAATCCATCCTTGTTTTCAACATGAAAACACCCTTTTTATGTATACAAATGTATTTTGAGGGGTTAGGAATAATTACCTAGACTAAAATAGGTTCAAAATGCTGAAAATAAGCTTTCCCAGCCAAAATCAACATCTTCAATCGATTGGAGTTGGGTTCTAATCGATTTAACCAGCTTGAATCGATCCACTAATCGATTCAGGAGGGCTGGATCGATCGGTGGATCGATCCAAAAGGTTTCTGTTCGCGAGAAGCTTGCTCTCAATCGATCGCCCGATCGATTGAGACCCTTCAATCGATCGAGTGATCGATTGAGGTCTGATAGTTGCTGAAATTTCATTTCAGTCAACTTCAGAAACCCCTAGAAAATTCTACAAAATTCTAAAAATCATAAAAATTAGTGTAGACATTATTTATATTGTTCTGAAAAAATAGTTTTCTAAGAAAATACTTCATATTTTCAAAGATTGACACAAATTAGAAAACTTTCAAAAACTTTAGTGTTTTCTTCTAGTTTGTGCCTAACTATTCAATGGTGAGTACTATCAAAAGATAGCCTTCACCAAGGTTTTCCAAAAGCATTTTAAAATGATTTTCAAAACTAATATCCCACCATGTTCCTTAGGCTTAATGCACATGACTTGTACATTAGCTTTCCCAATGATGGGAAAACACATAACTATGTGTTTTGATGAATCTAAAACTCAAAAGAATGTACTAAATCAACATCTTGAGTTTTATTCATCATCCTAACATCTCACTTGTATCTAATGTGCACTAAAACATATACAAGTCACCTTATGGGTCTTTGTGAGATGTAAAATTTTGGTTTTGCCCTAATCTAGGGATCATGCATATCTATCTAGGCATTTTGTGGATATTGAACATCCACCTAGGATGTCACTTGTTGATACTTGTTGATAAATGCCATTTGTCCTTAATTTTAAGGAATGAAAAATAATGCATGATAATGTTATGACATACATAAACAAGAAATAATTTTCAAAAGAAAATTTACTATAACTACATGATGTATGTATGTCATGACATGATATTTTTGTATATTTTTTTTCATAGTAAGTCATGAATGCAAAATACAAATAAATAAATATGATGTCATGACATATAATGGGTAAACAATCATGGCAAGGTTTAGCATAAGTAAAATACTTAGATTACCTATCTAAGTGTCCTTAAACCTTAGCTAAATTAAAAATTAAACCTAAATTGCCCTCTAAAACCCAAGAAAATGCCAAAACCTAAACTGACATTTCTAGTTCTCTTGATTGACTTATGCCAATTGAAATTAAACTTATTCCTCAAATGTTGGCATATTTCATTCTTCCACAAGAGTAGCACTAAGAAAATACCAAAATCCCAACTTGGTGTTTCCTTATGTTTTCCCAATATGTGCCATTTTAAAATAAAATCAATACTTCTCAAATTTGACACATTTTACTCTTTCAAATAGTAAATCATAAATTCATTTCATTTTCAAAGGTTAATAATAACCTTGAAAATGCTCCTTGAGTGTCAATTTCTTCAAAGTTGGGTTAACTACTCTCCTTCTTAGAGTTGATACTCTCTAACCCATCTATGGGGTAGAGAAAATGCTCCTAGGAACCCAAAACCTATTGGTGCTCCTTGAATGCTCTAGGTATTCACTAGGGATAACTTCCCTAGATACCTTTCTAGTGACCCTGTTTGGCTTCTTAGAAGCCTTGGTCACATTTTCTAGGTCAACCCTAGGGATTGCTTCCCTTGTGACCTTCTTTGTGACTTTCTTGGACTTCTTAGAAGTCTTAGTCACATTTGTTGCAAAAATACTCTTATGGATGACCTCCCTAGTATTTTTGGCTTGCTGACTAGGCCTAGAGTTGGTTCCATAGCTATATGGAACCCTATGGTAAGAAATTACATCCTTCTTGGTTTTAGGTTTGTATCCCAAACCCTTATGACCATTGGATGACTTTGATACTTCTAGACCTAGGTTTTGACTCTTGGACCCTTGTGTCATATTTGTGATTTTTCTAAGAGTCCTCTCTAATTTATCAAGTCTTGACCTCAAGACTTGATTTTCCTTCCATAATTCTTCAACCTTAGGTTTTTCACTAAAACCTTGATTTTTATTCTTCTTAGGCAAATACCTAGAATCCTTAGGGTTCTTGCCTAAATTCCTATCTACCTTTCTAAACCTAGGTTGAGAGGTTTTACCATGATAAGCTACATGATTTTCCTTAACTTTATCATGCTTCCTATTTTCATGGTAAATAGCATTGAAATGATATAAATTAGAACTATCATGTTTTTTACCATAATTTAAAGGGGTAGGCTCAATAAAAGTTACCTTTCTTTTTTACCTTGGAGGCTCCCCCTTGAATTGAGCTTCCTCCTTGAGCCTTGACCACCTTCTTCCCCTTAGGGCATTGACTTCGGTAATGCCCTCTTTGTTGGCACAAGAAGCACACAATGTGCTCCTTGCTCTTCTTTGTTCCGGGGATGGTCTCCTTGGGCTTCTCCTTGCCCTTGGGTGCCACTTGGCCCTTCTTCTTGGCCAAGTTGGGACACTTGCTCTTGTAGTGCCCATTCTCCCTACACTCAAAACATATAATATGATTTTTATTATTAACTGAGATATTTTTACCTTCACATGTAGGGATGGCACTAGATCCTCCATGTGATGTGGATGTAGAGGCTTCCTCTTGATCCGATGGTGATGATCCTCCATTAGATTTGTCTTGACTTGTGGAGGTGGAAGCTTCTTCATCCTCTTCTTCTTTTGACCCAGATGTGGAGGCTTCTTCTTTTCCTTGATCCGGTGTCACCGAAATTTGCTCCTCCTCAATCCTAGAGGTGGAGGCTTCATCATCTTGTACATGGAACAAAGAGTATGCTCCCTCCTTGTTCCCTTCATTGCATTCCCTCGAAGATGAAGCTTTTTCTTGGACTTCTTCTTCGGAAGTTGAGCATCTCTCAACTTCGGAGTCCTCCTCTTGGTCTTGCTCCAATGAGTCGCCCTCTTTGGATTCCTCTTGATTCGGTACAGTGGAGGGGATCTCATGAATTGATGCCAATTTGCTCCATAGCTCCTTGGCATCCTTGAACTCTCCATTTTTGCATAGAATTGTGCTAGGCAATAAATTAACCAATAATTTGGTTACCTTGTCATTCGCTTCGCACGATTGGACTTGCTCCGGGCTCTATTTGCTCCTCTTGAGAACTTTTCCCTTTGAATTCGTTGGAGCTTCGAAGCCTTCCATAAGAGCAAACCATTGCTCTATCTCCACCATTAAGAAGTTTTCGATCCTTGATTTCCAAAGATCGAAGCTTGTAGATGTGTATAGTGGAGCCACCCTTGTGTCAAATCCAAGTCCATCTTGGAATTGCATCTTGAAGTTGAGCTTCTTGAATTCTTTGACTTTGATGAATTTGCTCCAACTTCTTCACCCTCTAGCTTTGCTTGTTTTGTTTGCCCCTTCCGGCGATGATTCCGATGAAGAGCGACCTCGCTCTGATACCACTTGTTGGGACCGAAAAGTAGCTAGAGGGGGGGGGGGGTGAATAGCTCGTCGCGTGCTTGTGTGCTTCGTTGCTTGTTTCTTCAGAGATGTGCAGCGGAAATACAAAGAAACAACTACAACAATGCTAACAAATGGATTTTACTTGGTATCCACCTCACAAGAGGTGACTAGTCCAAGGATCCACGCACACACACACACCTCCACTAATAAACACTCTTTTATGGTAACTACCAAAGGTGGAGAAGCCCTACAACACTCTCAATACAAGAAGAAGGAAAGGGAAACAAAATGCAAGCAAAAGCTTACACGTTATGCAGTGAAAATCCTAACCCTAACTTCTTATTGTTGCCCGCCTCTTGATCTTGGATCACTAGCAAACCTTGCTCCAAGAACTCTTCAAGAACTGGCGGTAGAGTGGAGAAGAAGTGTGAAGAGCTGCTGGAGAGGATCAGAGATGAATCGTTAAGTCTCTACCGAAGGAATCGAACGCCTGCGGCTTAAATCGACGCTAACGGTCGGATCCCGATCGATTTGATTGCTCCCAATCGATCGGGGAGGCTTTGGATCGATTGGATGATCGATCCAGAGCGCCTCTGTGCTCTTGGTAAATTGCCTGGATCGATCGGTCGATCGATCCAGGGCTTATCATGCGAAATCGCAGCTCCCAATCGATCCACTGATCGATTGGGGTATCTGGATCGATCGACCGATCGATCCAGCACTGTTCTGTGCGATCGCGCACTCGTCCCAATCGATGCACTGATCGATTGGGAGGAGGTTGTCGCGAAGACTCGCCCAATCGATCGGTCGATCGATTGTGCATGAGCCAATCGATCGGCTGATCGATCCAGCTCATGATTTCTCCCTAAAATCAAGTCTAAAGCCTCCTAAACCAACATCCGGTCAACCATGACCTGTTGGTTCATCGTGCCTAGCATCCGGTCACCCTTAACCTGATAGAACTCGCTCACCAAGTGTCCAGTCAATCCCTTTGACCCACTTGGACTTTTTCTCATCATGCTAAGTATCTGGTCACTCCCTTGACCTACTTGGACTTTTCTTCCTCGTGCCAAGTATCCGGTCAATGCCTTTGACCTACTTGGACTTTCACCAGATGTCTAGTCAACCTTGACCCTTATGGATTTCCCCGTGCCTGGCTTCACTCACCAGGACTTCCTTTCTGCCTAGTTTCACGCATTAGGACTTCTCTTCTGCCTGACTTCACTCACTAGGTCTTTCACTTAGCTTCACTCACTAGGATTTTCTTCTGCCTGCTTCACTCACCAGGACTTTCACCTAGCTTCACTCACTAGTATTTTCTTTTGCCTGGCTTGACTCACCAGGACTTTCACCTACCTTCACTCACTAGGATTTTCTTCTGCCTGGCTTCACTCACCAGGACTTTCACCTAGCTTCACTCACTAGGATTTTCCATCTGCCTAGCTTCACTCACCAGGACTTCCAAACGCCTAGCTTCACTCACTAGGACTTTCACCTGGCTTCACTCACCAGAACTTCCTTCTGCCTAGCTTCACTCACTAGGACTTTCCATCTGCCTAGCTTCACTCACTAGGACTTTCCATCTGCCTAGCTTCACTCACTAGGTCTTTCACCTGGCTTCACTCACCAGGATTTTCTTCTGCTTAACATCCCAGTTAGGACTTCCCAGTCAAGTATCCGATCAACCTTGACCTACTTGACTCTTCTACAACCAAACCTGATCAAGCCCTGATCAGTGGAGAATTGCACCAACAATCTCCCCACATGAACAACTGCACCTGCATTGTTCATGTGTTGTCTGCATGTATTGGCAAACATCGCAACCATGACCAAGACTCAAGCTTGGTCAATCAGGTCAACCTTGACCTAAGGGATATTGCTCCAACAAAGGTAAGTCAAGTATGATCTCTACTTCTTGACTAAATGTTTAAACTTATAAAAATATTATTGAAAGATACTTGCAAATTAGAAATTGAAAATAAAAAATTATTAACAGAGAATAATGAGTTAAAAGGAAGTCTAGCAATAGCTTGTCGATTAGAGGATTTCGACAAATTAAAAATAGAAACTGAAATGTTAAAGGAACAAATACAAACTTTAAAAGTTTTTACATGTTCAAAATTCTCTATTTCGAATTTTAAAAATTATAATAGACTAAATTGAAAATTTAAATATCACAATGAACAGATTAGAAAATTGTCAAGAAAGCATGTACCAAAAAAAATTCTTGTTAATTCAGTAGGAAGAAATCTATTTTGGATTCTAAAATCATGCTTGTATTAATTTTTTTTTTACAATTGAATTTCTTTAACTACTAAATTCCTTTTGAGTTTAATTATTGTTTGAAGTTAATTTGATCCTAATTTTTTTTGAGAAAGAGGAACTCAATATTCATCTATAGAAAAATCTCATTTTTTCAACATTTAAATTTTGTTATTCAATTTTTTTTTTCACAAGAGTTATCCCTGCTAACTAAGATAATTTTTCTGAATTTTTTTTTTGAGTTATTTATCTAAATATATTTTTTTAAAAAAGGAATTTTTGAAATCTTGAAAATGTATTTTCTTTTGTCAAAATGTCTGCTCTATTTTTCAGAAAATATTTCAAGATTTCCAAAAATGTCTTAATGTTTTCACTTTTGATTTTTTTTTGGAGTATTCTCTTAAACTTGTGTTTAAGATTCACATTTTTTTCCCAAGTCATTTTAACATGATAAATTGAAAGTTTTTTTAAAATCTAAAAACTTTCTTATTTTTGAAAAATCACCCTTAGATTTTTTTTGGTACCCCATTTTTTATGTGATCAAAGGGGGAGAAGGGAAGATTAAGTCTAGGGGGAGGTAGCTTTACTTTTTTTGCTACCCCATTTCAATTTTTTTGCATTTAATTGTAAATTATTATCTTTACTTTATGATTGGTTGACCCTAACTTAACTTGGGTTACTCACATCAAAAAGGGAGAGATTGTTGGTATCTTAAGGTAGTTTTGATGTGATCAAACAAGTTAAGTTAGGTCTTATTGTGTTTAACTCTGTATCTAAGTGTGCAGGAACTTAGGAGCACAGGATGTCGAGCAAAAAACGTAGCAGTGAGAAAGAGGCACGGGAGAGAGCCGATGGGTTTGGTGCATCTGAGGGACGAGGTGCTGTGGAAGAGTACACTGGCGGATGAGAAGGGAGCGTGCGGTGTTTTCGAGGGACGAGAAGCCAGGAGCGGAAGATTGCTTGAGGAGCAAAAGACGTAGCTAGTGAGAAGGTCAGTACGGGAGAGAGCCGATGGGCTTGGTGCGTCCGAGGGACAAAAAGCTGAGGAAGAGTACGCTGGCCAATGAGAAGGAAGCACGCGACAATTCTGAGGGACGAGAAGCCGGAGTGGAAACTTGCTCGAGAAGGCCGGAAGTTGGGTGGGGTGAGACCTATTCCGGATGGCCGAAATCACCCAAGCGAGCGGAGCCGGAGCGGAAGACCCAGACCGAAGCAAGTGGAGCTGAAGTTGGAGGATCGAAGAGAAAGTCAACAAAAGGTTGACTTTCACCTTCGGGGTCCCGGAACTATTCCGGGCGCTCGGACCAACCCGGGGTGCTCGGAATCCTTCCGGGCGTCTGGAATGCAAAACTTAGCCAAATTCGACATGACGTGTACCATTACGTCGGGGATAAAAAATTATTCCATTCCAGGGCCTTGGAACCATTCCAGGTGCCCGAGCATGACTATATAAACAGTCCTGCTCTCAGAAGCTAGTAAGAATAAAAAATATTCAAGCAACACTTATAGACACTTTCATTTTTATTTACCTTTATCTTTTCTGTACTTTTATTGCTATAAAAAAATTTCTCCGCTTGAAGAAGAAATTAATATGACTTTACTATCTTGTATTAACAATCTTTTCAATTATAACTAAATAAAATCATGTGTCTCTATCTTTTAATCCTATTTGTATTTTTATATTTATACAAGTATTTTTAATTAAATTGTAAGTCTGAAAATGATCTATTTGTTTGATTTTTTGACTCGTATATAGTTTATTGTTCATATTGAAATGCCCTTTTTAATAGAGAAATGGATTTGTGATAAAGATAAAAATATAAGTGGATTATGGATAAGCTGAAGACTTTCCAAAGCTGGCCAGCCAGAGGTATTATATATTAGTGGTGGTTCCATGGCAATTAACTATTTTAATTGAGTTAAAACGTGTTTCTATGGCAGTCAGTGCATTGACCGGATCGGAGCGTTCATCAATGGATTATCAAAATTCGCAGCTTAATAGCGTACAGATATGGACGCATTGCCGAAGCACTCGGGACGGACAGGAACTGCGTCCAAATTGATGGGGCAGGGTAATATTTTTAACAGAGTTGTTTAATAGTTTATGTATCGTTATAGTGATTATTGTATTATTGTAGTAGTTTTTGCATCGTTGTAGAAGCTACTATACTATTGTAGCAGCTTCTGCATTGTTGTGGCAGCTTCTGTACTATTGTAGCAGCTTCTACACTGTTATAGCAGCTACTGCATAGTAACTGATACAAGTTATAACAGCTACTACATAGTAGCTGTTACAATGTTGTATCATCATTGTTGTAGCAACTACTGCATAGTAACTGCTACATATTAGTTGCTACAAGTTGTATCATCACTATCACAATAATTTTTTACATGTAATAATAGGAGAGAGAAGATAAAATATCATTTTAATTTAAAAAGAAAGAGAGAAAAGTTGTTGCATGTAGATGAAAAAAAGATTAAAACATTTTATAGTTGTTGCATGCAGATGAGAGAGAAAAATTATTGCATGTAGATGAGAGAGATTAAAAAAATTTAGGTTTTGATCTCGTCAGATAGCCCACGTTGGATTTCGCTCACGATCACGCATAAAGTGTCTCTCAACACACAAACACACACACATATATATATATCCTAAAGACCATGCACACCCCGTGCAAACCCAAAAAAAAAATTAATTTGAATTTTTTGCGCTTAATAGTATAATCCAACCCTTAAATGCTAATTTGAATTTTTTGCGCTTAATAGTATAATCCAACCCTTAAATGCTAAAGATAAAGTCTTATTGGCATAATCAGGAGCTTAATAAAATAGAAGAATAAAAAAATATGGATATCTTATTGGCAAATTGTCCTTGTAGCTACTACAACTTATAACAGCTAACTTTGAATGGTGGTTGTAGAAAGAAGGAAGGATTTATGCTACAACGTGTAAGGCCGACGCCTGCTACAAACGCCTGCAACCACTTGGACTTTCCTTTGCTGCTACAAGTAATAGCAGCTACTTCGACAGTTAACTGCTACACCTTGTAGCAACTAACTCTCCATGTAACTGCTACAACTTGTAGCAGCTACTTCGACAGTTAACTGCTATAAGTTGTAACAGCTAAGTCTCCATGTAGCTGCTACAACTTGTAGTAGTCACTTGGTAAGTCGTTTTTTAGTAGCTATATTTTCTAACCGATATTAATCCTAAAAATATTTTTGTAGCTATATATCAACTTGCTAAAAAGTAATTTAAAATTATTTATGCTGTTGCGGCGCCTTTGCTTTGGTGCTACATGTTGTAGCAACTACTTTGAAAAATAACTACTATATCGTGTAGCAGTTAACTTTCCATGTAGCTGCTACAACTTATAGCAGCTAACTTGAAATGTTAGCTACTACAACGATATAACAGCTCTTCCTTCGTTTACGCTCAACAAGATATTATTCTACATTTTCAACCAATAATAGATCATAGCAATCTCAGTTTTTTATTTAGATCAATTAAATGAGATTCTACACGTTGTATAAGCAATTGCGGCACATTAAAGCAGCTAGTCGTTAGAAGCTGCTACATGTTGTAGCAGCTTGTCAAGAGTGGCTGCTACACTATGTAGCAGTTATTTCTGATTAGCTGCTACACTTTGTAGCAGCTACTCCAGAATAGCTGCTACACTGTGTAACAGTTACTTCTGATTAGCGGCTACACTTTGTAGTAGCTACTCCAGAATAGCTGCTACAACGCTGATTACCTCTTTGTAAAGATTGTGCAAATATATATACTATACAATTACATTTTTACCCTCACTGGCCAAAGGTTTAACCCCTAAACTCGCTGTGTAAAAAATATTTCGAAAGAATTTCAATCATAGTAGATCGGCGCCCACACGGTGTCTTCGTCAATTAATCTCACCGCGACGACTTGTTTCTCATATAAATCTTCGCCTCCATCGTAAGTATTCTATTAGGGATGAAAGTTTTGAGTCATCTCATTTTGTTTAGGGGTTTGAATTTTTAGAGTTTTGATTCGTCTCCTAGCTGCTACAATGGGGTTTAATGATTTTAGGGCTTTCGGGTTTAAGATTATGGTTGAGGGAATAAAGTGTTTAAAAAAAGTTTATCTTTGTTGTAGCAGCTACTGAAGTTAAACTTTATTGATTGATACAACGTGGTTAAACCCTATAGTCCCGATTGACTTTTCACTGTTATGCAGCTACTTGACCCTAACTGCTACAATGTGTAGAGTACTCATGTTTAGCAGCAACTACTCATATTGTACTACCTAGGAGAAATTATAGACATTATAATTGTTAGAGTGTATACTAAAAGCCTAGTTTTTGTAAATTTATTTTGAAATACAGAATCACATTGGTCAAAAATATCTACATTTATATGCTAAGTGTAGTTGTTCAATTACTTTATATTGTAGATAACATGGTGTGTGGTGTCACACACAGAAGATCATGTTATCAGTTCTTTATAAATTATAAACAGTAGCTCACGACTAAGATGGAATGGAACAAACCATTAGAATAGTCGTAGTATAATTAGGTATTAGTTTATCTTGACTAATATATTACACTAGTACACTCTATGTGTATTGAGCAGGACCATTTAAAGAAAGTTCTTTTTATATTGACTTAATAAAAGAACAAGACCTTAGTTATTATGGAAGTGTGTGCTCTTAATCCTAATATAATAACAAGTACATATATTTAGTATTTATTTCTTTGACTTATCAAAGGGTGATATTTAGCTCGATAAATCAAAAGGCCCGATGAGTTGGGAAGTAATATTGTTTATAGTGTGTGTTGTTGATTATAGAAGGAAACTATGTCCTAGTAATTGAGGTTGATAATGCCCACAAGAGGAGCTCATAAGGATTGTCATGTTAAACCCTGCAGGTGGACTTAGTCCGACATGACGATAAGGTTGAGTGGTACTACTCTTGGACTAAGATATTAATTAAAGAGAGTTGTCAATAACTCATTTAATTAGTGGACATTCGACATCTTAAACACAGGGAGACTAACACACTCAAGGAGCCCAAAATGTAATTTGGGATTGGTGCGGTAGTTCAATAATAATTCTTTAGTGGTATAAATTATTATTGATGAAATTAAGTTGGGTGTTAAGGGCGAACACGGGAAGCTTAATTTCATCAGGAGACCAAAACCAATTCCTCATCTCGGTCCCTATCGTAGCCTCTTGTATATAGAGAATTATACCCATCACATACCCACTTCCTACCCACCCTTAGGTGGCTGGCCAAGCAAGCTTGGAGTCTAAGCTTGGGCCGGCCAAGCCAAGGGATGAGTCAAGTCAAGGGGGCCGGCCATAGCTTGGAGCCCAAGCTTGTTGTGGCCGACCCTAATAAAATTAAAAGGATTTTATTTTAAAATCTTTTCTTGTATGGATATTATGATTTTAAAAAGAGAGTTTTAAAATTAAATATTTCTTTTTATAAGTTTCTACAAAAGATTAAGTGAAAGATTTGATATCTTTCCTTATTTGTAGTTAAAAGGAAGATTTTAATTTTTTGATAAAACTTTCTTTTTTTGTAACCATGTTCATGATTTAAAAAGACAGTTTTAAAATTAAATATTTCCTTCTATAAGTTTCTACAAAAGATTAAGAAAAGATTTGATATTTTTCCTTATTTGTAGATCTAAAGGAATATTTTAATTTTAGAGAAAACTTTCCTTTTTGGGAATTATCCACATGTGTTAAAAGAGAGATTTTAATTTATAAAATTTCCTTTTATAACCAACCATGAAGGGAAAAATTATTAGAGAAATTTTTATTTTAAAAATTTTCGGAAACAAATAAGGAAGTTTTAATTTTGTGTTTAAAACTTGTCTTATTTGGAGCTTGTGATATGACCGGCCATAATAAGGGTTAAAAGGAAAGTTTAATTAAATTTAATTTATTAACCAATGACAAGGAGAATAAGGGAATTTTAATTATAATTAAATTTCCTTATTTGCCAAGACCAAGGAATATAAAAGAGGGGGTAGAGGTGCCTCACCTTACACAACATATCATCTAGTATTCCCTCTCCTCTTCCTTGGTGTGGCCAACCCTATTCTTCTCCTCTTCTCTTCTTCTTTAGTAGCCGGTTCATCCCTTTCTTGGAGCTCTTGTTGGTGGCCGGTTCTTGCTAGGAGAAGAAGGAGAGAAATGAGACTTTGCTCTTGCATCCCTTGGAGCTTGAAGGTTGGTGGCCGAATCTTGCAAGAAGGAAGGTGTTGGTGGTTCTCATCTTGGTAGCCCACACAACGTCCAAGATAAGAAGAGAAATACGGTAGAAGATCAAGAGATTATTGCTTACAAAGAAAGGTATAACTAGTAATTGTTTTCCGCATCATACTAGTTTTCTTTGTATGAATTCTAAACACAAAAGGCTAGAGATTCTAGATTTTTGGATTTGTATTTCGAAGTTGTGTTTCTTTTATTTTATTTGTCGATCTTGTGATTTGATTATTCTCTTTGGTTAAATCTATGGTTATATAAGGAAATTAAATATTGAATGTCGTTAAGAGCCTTTGTCGAGGTAGTGGTGGATGTTCCCATACCCAAGAAGGCCAAGTGCCTCGCCATGTTTGACCTAGGAGTCGATTTCTAAAATAAATATTTAATTAAATTTGTAACCTAGGTGGATTTAGATCTACAATGTTAAGTATCATTTACGATCCAAGTCTAAACCACTAAGAACAGATAAGTTAAATTTGGAATCAATAATGTTAAGTTCCGTTTGTGATTCCGAATTTAATTTCTAAAGAACACATTAGGTTGTTAGGAAAGGTTTGACATTTGTACAAAATTTTTGTACAGTAGAACCGGTACGATCTTCCTAGGACAAACCAATAGTAATGTATCAAATTATGGTTAAAAAATAACAGTGTAAGGTATCATAGTATGGGTGAAAACCAACTACATTGCACTGAAGGCAACTGAGTATAACTAAGATCTTATGTATTTGTTTGACAGAATTAAATGGCTAGTCTGAGAACTATTGCTTCCCTGATATATCGTAAGAAAGTGCATTGGAAAAGTAATTACCCATACTTCAAGGTTTTTTTTTATCATCACTACACATAAACGACCAACAGATGAAGTTGATCATTGGAAGCCCATTTGCTTGGGCAGTAGCCATGCATGAAATTGCAAATATCCGAAGCCTTATACAAAATATGTTTGACAATTGGGACATTGAAGCTATATGTTTTATCTTTCATAATAAGGAGATCAACTTCACAAGGAAAGATGTTTCACTGATTCTAGGACTCCCAGACTAAGGCGATGAAGTAAATTTGCAGCAGCATGCTGCCACCACCCCACTATTTCTTCAACACTTCAGTAATGTGGAGTGTACACAAAAGAAGTTAGAGAACAAGATGGTCAGCCTCAGCAAACAACTTTCATCTGCTGAATTTGATACTCTCTTTTGCCAAATTTTAATATTGTATTTCTTTGTTTCTATTTTATTCACTACTACTAGCAGTATATCTAGATTACCAGTACAATCATTAATAGATTGTGTAGATGATTTTACTAATTTAGGTAGGTATAATTGGTGTAAGGCTGTATATGACTATATGTGCCCACAACTGGGGGCCATTGGTGTGATGCTTTCACAGAGGCTGAAACCAGATGGTCTTGAGGGAAATCAAGCTCCTATGCTCAAAGGGTTCTCACATCTCCTCGCTGTAAGTGCTTCAATTTAATGATAGGCTCATAAGATTTATGTAGAAAATTTCATATTTAACCATTTGTATTGTATTGCAGGTGTGGATGTGTGAACATGTCAAAATAATGGATCCTTATAGACAACATGACTTTCTAAGAATATGCAGATGGAAGTGGTCAGGCTCCTGTATGGAGACAATAAAGTCTAGGATCGTAGAATTACCTTTGCCAAAATAGTTGTTGATTTAAGTCTATCGGACCTAGAGACACATCTGCTCTCAAACGATTTCCTAAAAGATGTTGTAGAGCATATAGATCAAGAAATTGCTGAGGGATTTTTACAATCAGTTGCTGAGCAACATCCTAACAAGTTCCTGAGCAATTTCCTAAACAGGCAGCTGACGCTCAGGAAAATCCCCAAGCATGTCCTGAGCAAGAGAAAGAGGTTTGTACAAATTGTCAAGCAAGGGAGACCAAAATTATTCATTGGTGTCTGTGGTTGAGAGCAAGGACTGACTCATTGCCCAAATGGAGGTCAGAATTAGTGAGTTAATTGTTGAGAATAAATTATGTGTCAGTGATGCAAAAAATTCATTAGCTTCCAAGGACAAAATAATTGATGAGAAGGACAGAATTATAGATGTAAAAGATCAAATTATAACAGAGCAAGGTAGAAAAATTAAAGATCTTCAAAGTTAGTTGCTTGCCAAGGTTATAGTGCTATTACCTACCAGTCGACCATTAACAGGGTCAAAGAGGTGTGCTAAAAGAGAAGGACACCCCCAACTGCCAAAGATATTAAGGGAGTGCCCTTGGCCAAAAGGAGTAAAAGGGTCACTTTCTAAGATGAGTATGAGACAGAAATGGCCAAGGGTAAAAGAGAGGAAAATGTTGAGCCTCTTGTTCAAGTACAAGAAGCCCCTATCTCATCTACTAATGTAGTTGCCACATCTTCATCAACTAAACTCTTGTATACGCTTGTCAAACAAAAATCCAAAATCATTAAGGTACGGTTTTGGTTGGTTAAATGGTTTTTCTTTTAGTCCTAATTCACATATAATTACTCACACAGAAAACTTGTCTATATGTATTTGTTCAGCAAGCGAAGTCATATTTTAAGAAAGCTAAAGATGATGTGGTGGCAGAGGCATTGTTGAAACTGAGTCAGCTAAAGTGAGTCAAATGTTTGTTGAGTTATACACTTACTGTAATGCAAATATATGATGAATTATGTTAATACTTCTATTATGAACACAAGGATAAATTATATTAGAATTATCTTCTTATTGTATAGTCAAATAGTTTATTCATATTGTTGAATAAAATCAACCATGGCTGATTTAGAAGTTGCTATAACACATATAATTTCTATAATTGCTCCAATTGTAGCAACAATAGGTACTATTGATGTAAAACCAAATTAATGGGAATGTTTTATTTTTGGTTTATGTAGGGCTACGATAAAGTCAATATAGTCCAACGGAATGATTTCATTGAATATGCCATCTTTCCTGTGTATTTTTGATTGGGCTGTTGGCAGAGATAGTGATTGCATAAATGCATATTTTGCAATCATTGTAGATGAAGCCAAATCTTCCAACATACGTTATTGGCCATCTATATTTTGTCCTACTGGTTTTACTGTAAATATAACACCAACTCCTACTACCTAGTGTTTTATTCTCCATATATTCCTCCAACAATGTTTGTGTGCATACACATGATTTGTTTGCAATGGTAAAATATGAGGCATTTGGTCTATCAGCAAGCATTGACATTGACAAGCCAGTTGGTGTTGGCCTTTTTGCATATCACGTGGCACATCAAATTAATAAAGATTGGGAAACTCAACTAAACTAAATAAAACATGTGTAGTAAGGAGTCCCAAGTCGTATTTTTCCAAGGATAACTAGTGAATGTGTGCTTATTCTAAAACTGGTCCTAATCAAATTATTACATCAACAAGATCAATTAAGCTTTTCCATTAGACTTACACTTCAAATTAAATTCCTCTACCATCAAAAATAAGATCAAGATTTGAATCAATGAACGATTAATCTTATTTTAACATGATTCTTTTCCATCTCATAATGCATCATTAATTCAGATGCTTTAATTCCTATCTCTAGAATTCACAACCACATTCATCTACATACCACAGAGGTTATCAATGAAAAGCACACAAAATTCATTCAACACTCAAGCATGAAAACAAACACAACACATCAAATGCAAACTATAAATGAACTGAACAGGGGTTTTCTAAATCTATAATTTGGAAACTAAGCACTAACTTTTAAAGAACATGAAAGGTAATTCAAACTAGGAATTAAAATACAATCTACTCTATCAGATCTTCAGATCTAAGCAAGTTCAAGAACAATTTAAAGACAAAGATAAGGAAAATAAAACCTAAATGGCATTCCACAACCAAACCCCGAGACCAAACTCCTCACTGTCGTGCCACTGTGCTTGCTTCTGGGAACGCCTCTTGAGCAAACACAGCAACCCACTGAATCCATAGCTCATCCAGGTGAAGTCCAAAGCTACTGGGAACACCTCTTGAGCTTGGAATCATCTGAATTCTCCAGCCGCCGAAAAACAAAGAAAATCTTGCCAATTTTGAAACGCAAGGTGAAGATGAAGATGGATTGGTCTCTGAAGAATTGGGGAACGCCCTCACACCCTTCAGTTGGAGGATGGAAGCATTAGATCGGGGAACACCCTCATATCTTTACCAGAATGACACTTGCGGACAATAGGATCGCGAACGGGGAACACCCTCAATTCACGACTCTGTCCCTTGAATGCTGGTCACCGGATCTTTGCAAGCTTGCTGGAGATGAAGGGTATTGAATCTCAAATCTGGAAGTGGAATGGAGTCTCGGCCGTCGCTGCGAAGAAGAAGAAGGAACAGTGAAATCGTGAACTCGCCGAGCCCAGGGAAGCACTGTAGCTTCTCACGGGTTTTAAACTCTCCCAAATCTGATCGGACGGTCCAGATTGGTTTGGGGCTTGATCAACGACCGGATGGACTTAGATCTAGATCAAAACCTATGGATCTTCATCAACGGATGAGATTTGCTCTTCATTAGGTTTGGATAAACTGGAACTTCATCTAATGGCTCATATCTGTTTGATCTTAGATGAACGGTCCATAATGCTCCATAGCTCGATCGTCTCATTTTACCCTAGATTTGCCCCCAAATGTGGTCTGATTAGATCGGGTCCATGCCCTTTTGATGCCTACAAAATAATAATCAAATATTAGCATCAAATCCCATGATAATAAGCTAATTTACAATTAAGTTCAAGATCAAATGTAAATATGAAATGTAATGTAAATGTGAGTTTAAGCTATGAATAGACCATCAAAAACATGCATTATGAATTAAAATAATATAGCGAAATCATGGTTATCAAATCCCCCACACTTAATCTTGGACGCCCCGTGCAAGTAAAGAAAACTAAAAATCACCTCCACACAAATTCCCTAGCAATACTTAGAAGATGGAAAGAAGAATTTAACTAAGACCCTCTAAAGATCACAAACAATCATGAATACAATCCAAACAATAATCAGTAGGTATGGTAGTTTCAATCCAATTAAAAAATTAAACAAGTTGCAATCTCACAAGGTATTCACCTATTCTATCTCTCACACTCAAACATGCATAAAAGTGGAGCTCAACTCAATGCCACTCACAATATTTCACTACCATAAGCTTGCTTATTTTCTAATTCTCCACCGCTATAAACATAACATACATGAATCAAAAGGATTTTATCAACAAGAATTGAAATGGAATAAAAAAGAACAATGAAAGTGGATAAAATAGGCAAAAGAAAAGAATTCAATGAAAAATTGAGAAGATGAGAGTATTGGAGGAATATACTTGATGAGTTGACCATTTTGATGTGAAAATAGATGAATACTATTTGTCGTTACCAATTCAAAAGATCAAGCTAATCTCCCCTTCAATTTGATGATTATCCACAATTCTTGATACTCTATCTCCACACTTGATACCCTTTTGATTGCCATTTTTTTTTCACTATTTTCACTGTTTTTCCACTTCAATTTTAGCACTTTGAAATTAAAACAATTCAAATCACCTTATGGACAAGAATTCCCTCCCCCACACTTAAAATTTGGCCGTCTCGGACAATTCAACAATTCTTACATTACAAAAACTTAATACACATCCAACCACTATTTTCTTGTCTTCATTCTGCAGATTTTTCCTCCCTCTCTATTTTTCTGTGGTATTTCTGGTAAAGAGCAGCACTAAGACTAGGCACAAGATTACTTTCTTTGTCTTTCTTCATCCTTGCCACTATTTTTTCTTTTGACCACATTGACTTATGAGTTCAATGTATAAGCATTTAAGTTTCAATTCCTTCTGAGCTAGCTTACAAGTTGGATCCTTGTTATAAGGTTTCAACAGAGAACATGAACCTCCTGGAATTTCCCATTTACTACTTAATTCAAAACAATGCTAATAAGAAGCATTACTAGTAATTGATACACAAATAAATTCTATACTTTTCTGTTAATGCAGACTTATAATCAGATTTTCCAGATTTTCCTGAAATATAAACATCATTCATCATTCAGATTTAATAGCTCATCACTTGCATGATTAAAGAAGAAAACAATACTTGATGTCATAACACAACACAATTCTGAATTTTGCATTTCAAGTTTTCAAATTCATCCTTAACCATTTATTTCAAACCACTAATTCTTTAGCTTCAAATCTCCTATTTTCATATACTTGATGCTTCTAGTTCCTTCCAAAGCTTAATCAATAATAACCTTCCAAATTCAATAGCTCTGCTTAAGAAGTTCAGAACACAGCTCTCTTAAAATTCCAGAAATCAATAACAAGAAAAGATATAGCCTCTCTGCAGTGCAGTTGGATCTGCATCTTTGGAATTGCTTGCTCTACATCATGGTACATGTTTTGAAATTCCATAGTAGAAGTATAGGAACATCCTCTTAACGTGTTGTTATCAAAGATTGCAATAACATTTAGTTGCAACTCTTATATTCTAACTCCAACAAATTGATTCAGTTACAGCTTTTCAGACTTTGCTTGAGCATTTCATTGATCCAGAAACATTGTAACAACTTGATACAAGTTAGAGATAAGAGTTTATTTCTGTATTTCTGTATAATTTCAGATTTAAATCTCTGATTTCAGGGACCAAATTCAGCCCTGCAAGAGCACTGTTCAAAGACATTTTTAGCATTGATACATAAACACCAAACAATACGTTCAATGGCACAATCAGATACACAAACATTTTCCATTCCTGCAACTGCATTTCACTAGTTAAAATATATAATGAAGTATCAGATTTCAAAACAGGAACTTGCAGCAAAAGATTGGCACAACAACTGAGATCGATACATTCATTTCACAACTTAATAGTTTCATTCTGGACTTGAGTTTCTTTGGTTTTTATTTCTTTTCTTGCTAGAAAATCAGAATTTCCTTGATTAAAAGGTTTCGAATTTCCCATCATTCAAGCACCTCATGAATGAAAAACCAAATGTACTTTAACAATATGTCATCTCAATGCTGAATTCTTGACCATTGAATTGGCATGCATCCTATCACCTACACATGACATGTAACGCCCGCCCTTCCAGGTAGCACTAAGGCCACCCCGGAGGGACGGACGTCACTGAAACATAGACATCAATTATACTAATGCATATGGATTCATGGCAGCGGAAGACTTATTTAAAATTTTTTTCTTTTATCATATGCATTTAGTTTACTTATCATGGCATGTGAATCAAAGCATACTGAACATTATCATCATATCATCATTATTCTAACATGAGTAAAATATCATAAGTGTATGAAATACTAGCTGAAATCATCAGCATAAGCATAGGTCCAACATTATTCACATGCATAACTTAGATAATTCAAAGAAACTTAAATAGATCTATCCACCAGCACTTCCACACATATCTTCCTTGCCTTTCCTGCTCTTCTCCCCTTAAACAATCCATTCCTTGCCTTTATCTGCAGTACAAGGAAAACGTATAGCTATAAGCCAAAGGCTTAGTGAAATCCTTGCCTACCCATAAATCCGAAAAACACATAACATAACATAACATGTAGAAAACATAGCATAGCATAACATAGCATGGAGAGTCATAACATAGAACATATCTTATCATGTAAAAACCATAACAACTCATAGCATAACATGAGGGAAAGCAGAACATAATATATCATATCACATAAGGAGCATAACATATCAAAGTATATCATGTGAGTGCATATCATGATTCATATCACATTCTGTAAGCACATATCATGAAGCCTATCATATCATGTAAACATGTATCATAACTCATACCTGTTCATAAGGGTGCATAAACATAATTTCATAAATATGTGTATGTAGATGTAATATGTATATTTTTAAAACATGTATCATGGAATGCACATATGCATCATGCTTCTTTCAAAACATATAGTATACATACTTGAATATCATATCATCATCATCATGAGAAGGGCCTTGGCTTGTACCACATGTAAACATAAATGCGCGCAATCCCTAGGATAGGGTAGCTAGCCCCGAACCTACTAGGGATCTAGGTCCGTTCATAGTCCGTCGACCTAGGGGCGTACTGAGGAGCCCATCCCTTAACGAGGTCCGTTCATAGTCTGTCGACCCTGGGGCGCTTATGGAGCCCACCCTTGGTACAAGCCATACAAAGTAAAATATCATGCATATCATATCTCATCATATCATACATGTCATAATTCTTGTCATATCATTAAGAGAGCTCTTGATCCCAACTTAAGGGAAGCATCTCTTTACCATAGCATGAAGAGTGCTCTTGATCCCAACTTAAGGGAAGCAACTCTTTTCCATAACATGAAGAGTGCTCTTGGTCCCAGCTTAAGGGAAGCAACTCTTTAGGCTTTTCTTCTTACATAAGCCATTCATACATGCATTATGAAACATAACATGTTCTTATCATAACATAAAGCATAACATGTCATTTTCATATCATCAAACATGGCATATCATCTCATGAACTTAACATACATATCATGAACATGGCATATCATATCATGAGTCTAGCATATCATATCATTAACATGGCATATCATGTCATAAGTCTATCATGTCATATCATAAACATGGCACATCTTATCATAAGACATAGAAATGCAACATATCATAAAGCATGAAAGCTTACTCCACTTATATATCAAAGACTACATATCATGAAAATGCCTAAGCATGTTTGGTTAGGTTTAAACTCTTTCCTAACCCAATTTATCCATCTTGGCCGAACCATATCAGTAGGTTTCATCCTCATTTCATTCCATATTAAGCATAGAACTTACCCACATAACATGTAAAACTTAATCTAAGCACATACAAGGTAATATACTTCATGAATAAGCATGTTTGAGTTCAAAACTCTAACCTTAACCCATTTATCTCAATTTGGACAAAACATATCAGTAGAGTTCTTATATCATTTGGTTCCATATGAAGCATAAAACTTATCCACATAGCATGTAAACTTGATCTAAGCACATACAAGGCAATATACTTCATGAATAAGCATGTTTGGGTTCAAAACTTTAACCTTAACCCATTTATCTCAATTTGGACAAAACATATCAGTAGGGTTCTTATATCATTTGGTTCCATATGAAGCATAAAACTTATCCACATAGCATATAAACTTGATCTAAGCACATACAAGGCATTATACTTCATGAATAAACATGTTTGAGTTCAAAACTCTAACTCTAACCCATTTATTTCAATTTGGCCGAAACATATCAGTAGGATTTCATATCATTCTACTCCATAAGAAGCATAAGACTTAAACATGTAACATGCACATTTAATCTAAGTTCCTATAGAGCATAGTACAAGTACCTACAAGGAACCATATTTCATGAATAAGCCTATTTGAGTTCAAAACTCTAACCCTAACCCTTTTATTTTCATTTTGCCAAAACATATCAGTAGGGTTTCATGTCTTTTTATCCCTTAGGAAGCATAAAACTTAAACATGTAGCATGCACATTTAATCTAAGTACCTATAGAACATTGTACAAGTACTTGCAAGGAACCATCCTTCATGAATAAGCCTATTTGAGTTCAAAACTCTAACCCTAACCCTTTTATTTTCATTTGGCCGAATCATATTAGTAGAGTTCCATATCATTTTATTCCATAAGAAGCATAAAACTTAAACTTATAACAAGCCCATTTAATCTAAGTGCCTACAAGGTCTTGTACTTCATGTTCTAAGCATATTTGAGTTAAAAAACTTAAACCCTAACCCATTTATTCAATTTGGCCAACCATATCAGTAGGGTTTACTACTATTTCATTCCATATGAAGCATAAAAACTTTAGTTATAAACATGTAAAAATTCATACATCACAAAGAGGTACAACTAGTATGGTTTCTAACTAAAATTCTTGACCTAAGGCCTTATAATCAATTTGGCCGAACCATATAGATAGGTTTCTCTTTTTTTTTTTTCTTCACAACATGAAGAATGAAGACTAAACTAACAACATATGAAATTCATATATCATAGAGTAGAAATTTAAGCATGTGATCAAAGAAAAACTTGTTCTAGATCCTTTCTTCCATCCTTGGCCGAATCATGCAACAAGTTCTAAATTTCTTTTTTTTTTTTTTATAACATGAAGCATCTCTTATCACTTTTTAACCCTAAGTGACTACCTATTCTTTATCTTGACCATCTTCTTTCAAGAAAAGTTTTAGAGTTTCGAAAGAGAAAAACATTCTAAAAACCGAAGCTACTTGTACTGCAGTGAGGGGATACTCACATCCTTGCGCTTGTTTTCCTTAGAGATTTAACCTTTTGTTGTGGATCCTTCCTAGAGAGGGGAAGCTTCCTTGCTCCTTGGTCTCGGCAAGAAGAAGGAATGGGTGAAGAAGGGGGCACGGTGAAGGAGGAAGGAGTAAGAGAGTGAATGAGAAAAAATGCCAACTCATTTTAATTTCTTCCTTTTATTCATCATGAGAGGAGGAAGGAAAAATATATTTTTCTTCCTCCTTTCTTTTACTCTCTTCATCATTAAGAAAAGTCTAGATACATCCCTTCTTGGTGAGTAAGAAAGGAATATTCTAGAGCATATCTTCATTAGAGAGGGAGAAGACAACTCTCACTTCTCCTTCTAAGAGAAGAGCCCTTTTCTTCTTACATTTAATTATGGTTTCCCTCTCTTTCCTTACAATAATTTCTCTTGGTCTAGTGGTTATCTTATTCAGGTATCTAACGAGAGATCTAGAGTTCAAGTCCTAGACTTATGTATTTTTATTTCTATTTTATTTATTTAAGTGTTCGGCTAGGAGCAAAAATTCAACTAAAGCATATATATTTTTCTTTATTCTTTATTCATGATAGAATATTCTAGAATTTTGCTAAGGACCCTATGGGTGTTACAGTCTCCCATATCTCATAAAAGTTCATCCTCGAACTTAAAATAGCTCGGGGTACTTCTGTCTCATATCGTCTTCGCGTTCCCAAGTTGCTTCTTCCAACCGTTGATTTTGCCACAGAACCTTTACTAAAGGTATTTCCTTGTTCCTTAGCCTTTTAATATCTCGATCTAATATCTGCATCGGTCGGCTCTCGTAGCTCAGGTCCTCTTGAACTTGAACTGTCTGTGGTTCGATCACTTGATCTGTGCCACCCATGTACTTCTTGAGCATTAAGACATGGAACACATTGTGAATAGCCGACATCTCTGGTGGTAACTCTAGTTCATAAGCCACCTTGCCAACTCTCTTCAGAATTTGATATGGTCCTACATATCGAGGACTTAGTTTTCCCTTCTTTCCGAATCTCATCACTCCTTTCATAGGAGCTACTTTGAGAAATACTGAATCCCCGACGCTAAATTCCAGCGGCCTACGTCGCTTATCTGCATAATTCTTCTGCCGACTTTGGGCAGTCTCTATTCTTTGGCGGATCTTCTGTATTGCACGGGTGGTGCTGTCGATGAGATCAGTTTGAAATCCCATTTCCTTCTTTTCACCGCCTTTATACCAACATATAGGGGATCTACATTTTCTCCCGTACAATGCTTCGTACGGTGCCATACCAATGGTAGCTTGATAGCTATTGTTATAGGCAAATTCCGCTAAGCATAGATATCGGCACCAGCTCCCTTTGAAATCCAGGGCACAAGCTCGTAACATATCTTCCAATACTTGATTCACCCTTTCTGTTTGCCCGTCAGTCTGAGGGTGAAAGGCAGTGCTGAATAATAATTTCGTACCCAGGGCTTTCTGAATACATTCCCAAAAATGTGAAATAAAATGGCCATCTCTATCAGAGATGATGGTCTTAGGGATCCCATGCAGTCTGATAATCTCTTTGACATACAATTGGGCTAGCTGTTCGATCGAGTAGGTCATCTTGATTGCCATAAAATGGGCCGATTTGGTCAACCTGTCCACGATTACCCATATAGCATCGTAGCCATTCGTCGTTTTGGGAAGTCCCGAAATGAAGTCCATGGAAATATCCTCCCATTTCCATTCTGGAATCTGAATTGGCTGTAGTACACCTCCAGGTCTTTGGTGTTCTGCTTTAACTCTTTGGCAGGTCAGGCAAGTACTGACGTGCTGAGCCACATCTCTCTTCATACCAAACCACCAGAATTTCTTCTTCAGGTCTTGGTACATTTTGGTGGATCCAGGATGCATTGCGTATGGTGTCGCATGCGACTCCTCTAATAACTTTTTCCGCATCTCTGAATCGTCGGGAATACATAGGCGATCCTTGAAGTACAGTATTCCACTATCAGCGATACGAAATCCGTTATCCTTCCCTTCTAAGACTTCTTGCTTGATCCTTTGGATACTGGGGTCACGGGTTTGTTTCTCCAATATATTGTCGAATAATGTTGTTGCTAGGGTCAGGGTAGAGAGTTGCCCGGTCACATTCTCGATCCCCTGACCGGTAATGTTTCTCGGCTTCCCGATAAATTCATATTTCGGTTTGCATTTAGGATTTGATAACATATTTGCATAATGACCAATAATAGGTATCTGACCTGTAATGACCGTCGAAGCACTTGTCCCATCTTCTCTGGTGAGGGAATGGATCCTGGCATTCGTCATAGCTGGCGGGGCTTCCAGTCTCCCCTGGCCAATCTGAGGGCCTTCTAGTGCAGCTTGCATTAGATGTACTTCTGTTCTGGATACTCTGCTGCTGAGGTGTCTGCATCTGAGTAGGACAATTTCTGGCCAAGTGTCCTTCCAATCCGCAGCTGTAGCACTTATTCGTGCCCACACGGCATTTTCCCGGATGTTTCTTTCCGCAGGTGGTGCACTGAGGAAACATAGGTTGCTTGTTCGCTGAACCACCCTGAGAACTGCTCCATTGTTTTCTCTTACCGTTGGAGTTTCCCTTCCAGTTGGTTCTGTTATGTTGAGGTTTCTGAACTTGACTCTTACCCTCATTCATCGCCTTCTGATAGTGTTCAGTGATCAGAGCATTGCTAATTAATTCCTCGGTGGTCTGTGGTCTATTAACGCCGCCGGCCACATTTAGGGCTATCTCGGGTCTGAGCATCTTCAGCATTAGTCTGACCCTTTCTCTTTCGATACTGACCAGCTCTGGACATAGGCGTGCTAATCGGTTAAATTCCTCATTCACTGATAGGTCACCTTGCCGAAATTCGGTGAACTCATCGTAGTGTTTATTGGTCACCCGCATATGGAAGAACTCTTCAAGGAATTCAGTCTCGAAGTCTGTCCATCTCATCTGATTCACCTGTCTCTTTGCTTTGACTCGGTCCCACCACATTCTGGCATCGCCTGTAAGGCAAAATGATACACACTTAACCTTCTCGTGTTCGGGCCAATCTAAAAGCTCCACGATGCTTTCCACAGTCTTAAGCCACGCCTGAGCATCCCATGGCTCACAGTTTCCGGAGAAGGCTTCTGGCTTCAGCCTCTGCCACTGAATCAGGTATGCCTCTTGTCGGACCACTGGAATAGGAACTACCGGTGGTACCGGTGCCGGAGGTACTGGTACAGCCGCAGGTATAATAGGTATCGCATTTGGGTTCCCTGGTGGTGTAACAGGATTCCCTTGCTGATTCATCAATGCAGTGATCGTTTGTTGCTGTTCCGTGACCTGACGCTGGAGCTCGGTAATCACATGCATCAGATCGGGTGGAGGTACCGTCTCATTTGCTCGGGTAGTTCGTGTTCTAACCATGCTTTATCTTCAATAATCACAATAAGCTAATATAAGTTATCATTATTCATAACCAGACTACCCTAAGGTTGTTATTGTTCCTAATCTACCATCATATATATCTAAGCTAAAAATGTGATAACTAAATAAATAAGATAATAAGCATGCATATTATCAAACATCATAAAGAAATAGATCAAGCATAAATATCACATCAAAATAAAATTTAAGCATAAAATTCTTACTTGGAGCGGCAGGATAAAGGCTTGATGTGTGTGTAGTAGAAGGTAGACCTGCTCTGATACCAACTTGTAACGCCCGCCCTTCCAGGTAGCACTAAGGCCACCCCGGAGGGACGGACGTCACTGAAACATAGACATCAATTATACTAATGCATATGGATTCATGGCAGCGGAAGACTTATTTAATTTTTTTTTTCTTTTATCATATGCATTTAGTTTACTTATCATGGCATGTGAATCAAAGCATACTGAACATTATCATCATATCATCATTATTCTAACATGAGTAAAATATCATAAGTGTATGAAATACTAGCTGAAATCATCAGCATAAGCATAGGTCCAACATTGTTCACATGCATAACTTAGATAATTCAAAGAAACTTAAATAGATCTATCCACCAGCACTTCCACACACATCTTCCTTGCCTTTCCTGCTCTGCTCCCCTTAAACAATCCATTCCTTGCCTTTATCTGCAGTATAAGGAAAACGTGTAGCTATAAGCCAAAGGCTTAGTGAAATCCTTGCCTACCCATAAATCCGAAAAACACATAACATAACATAACATGTAGAAAACATAGCATAGCATAACATAGCATGGAGAGTCATAACATAGAACATATCTTATCATGTAAAAACCATAACAACTCATAGCATAACATGAGGGAAAGCAGAACATAATATATCATATCACATAAGGAGCATAACATATCAAAGTATATCATGTGAGTGCATATCATGATTCATATCACATTCTGTAAGCACATATCATGAAGCCTATCATATCATGTAAACATGTATCATAACTCATACCTGTTCATAAGGGTGCATAAACATAATTTCATAAATATGTGTATGTAGATGTAATATGTATATTTTTAAAACATGTATCATGGAATGCACATATGCATCATGCTTCTTTCAAAACATATAGTATACATACTTGAATATCATATCATCATCATCATGAGAAGGGCCCTGGCTTGTACCACATGTAAACATAAATGCGCGCAATCCCTAGGACAGGGTAGCTAGCCTCGAACCTACTAGGGATCTAGGTCCGTTCATAGTCCGTCGACCTAGGGGCGTACTGAGGAGCCCATCCCTTAACGAGGTCCGTTCATAGTCCGTCGACCCCGGGGCGCTTATGGAGCCCACCCTTGGTACAAGCCATACAAAGTAAAATATCATGCATATCATATCTCATCATATCATACATGTCATAATTCTTGTCATATCATTAAGAGAGCTCTTGATCCCAACTTAAGGGAAGCATCTCTTTACCATAGCATGAAGAGTGCTCTTGATCCCAACTTAAGGAAGCAACTCTTTTCCATAACATGAAGAGTGCTCTTGGTCCCAGCTTAAGGGAAGCAACTCTTTAGGCTTTTCTTCTTACATAAGCCATTCATACATGCATTATGAAACATAACATGTTCTTATCATAACATAAAGCATAACATGTCATTTTCATATCATCAAACATGGCATATCATCTCATGAACTTAACATACATATCATGAACATGGCATATCATATCATGAGTCTAGCATATCATATCATTAACATGGCATATCATGTCATAAGTCTATCATGTCATATCATAAACATGGCACATCTTATCATAAGACATAGAAATGCAACATATCATAAAGCATGAAAGCTTACTCCACTTATATATCAAAGACTACATATCATGAAAATGCCTAAGCATGTTTGGTTAGGTTTAAACTCTTTCCTAACCCAATTTATCCATCTTGGCCGAACCATATCAGTAGGTTTCATCCTCATTTCATTCCATATTAAGCATAGAACTTACCCACATAACATGTAAAACTTAATCTAAGCACATACAAGGTAATATACTTCATGAATAAGCATGTTTGAGTTCAAAACTCTAACCTTAATCCATTTATCTCAATTTGGACAAAACATATCAGTAGGGTTCTTATATCATTTGGTTCCATATGAAGCATAAAACTTATCCACATAGCATGTAAACTTGATCTAAGCACATACAAGGCAATATACTTCATGAATAAGCATGTTTGGGTTCAAAACTTTAACCTTAACCCATTTATCTCAATTTGGACAAAACATATCAGTAGGGTTATTATATCATTTGGTTCCATATGAAGCATAAAACTTATCCACATAGCATGTAAACTTGATCTAAGCACATACAAGGCATTATACTTCATGAATAAGCATGTTTGAGTTCAAAACTCTAACTCTAACCTATTTATTTCAATTTGGCCGAAACATATCAGTAGGATTTGATATCATTCTACTCCATAAGAAGCATAAGACTTAAACATGTAACATGCACATTTAATCTAAGTTCCTATAGAGCATAGTACAAGTACCTACAAGGAACCATACTTCATGAATAAGCCTATTTGAGTTCAAAACTCTAACCATAACCCTTTTATTTTCATTTGGCCGAAACATATCAGTAGGGTTTCATGTCTTTTTATCCCTTAGGAAGCATAAAACTTAAACATGTAGCATGCACATTTAATCTAAGTACCTATAGAACATTGTACAAGTACTTACAAGGAACCATCCTTCATGAATAAGCCTATTTGAGTTCACAACTCTAACCCTAACCCTTTTATTTTCATTTGGCCGAATCATATCAGTAGAGTTCCATATCATTTTATTCCATAAGAAGCATAAAACTTAAACTTATAATAAGCCCATTTAATCTAAGTGCCTACAAGGTCTTGTACTTCATGCTCTAAGCATATTTGAGTTAAAAAACTTAAACCCTAACCCATTTATTCAATTTGGCCAACCATATCAGTAGGGTTTACTACTATTTCATTCCATATGAAGCATAAAAACTTTAGTTATAAACATGTAAAAATTCATACATCACAAAGAGGTACAACTAGTATGGTTTCTAACTAAAATTCTTGACCTAAGGCCTTATAATCAATTTGGCCGAACCATATAGATAGGTTTCTCTTTTTTTTTTCTTCACAACATGAAGAATGAAGACTAAACTAACAACATATGAAATTCATATATCATAGAGTAGAAATTTAAGCATGTGATTAAAGAAAAACTTGTTCTAGATCCTTTCTTCCATCCTTGGCCGAATCATGCAACAAGTTCTAAATTTCTTTTTTTTTTTTTATAACATGAAGCATCTCTTATCACTTGTTAACCCTAAGTGACTACCTATTCTTTATCTTGACCATCTTCTTTCAAGAAAAGTTTTAGAGTTTCGAAGAGAAAACATTCTAAAAACCGAAGCTACTTGTACTGCAGTGAGGGGATACTCACATCCTTGCGCTTGTTTTCCTTAGAGATTTAACCTTTTGTTGTGGATCCTTCCTAGAGAGGGGAAGCTTCCTTGATCCTTGGTCTCGGCAAGAAGAAGGAATGGGTGAAGAAGGGGGCACGGTGAAGGATGAAGGAGTAAGAGAGTGAATGAGAAAAAAATGCCAACTCATTTTAATTTCTTCCTTTTATTCATCATGAGAGGAGGAAGGAAAAATATATTTTTCTTCCTCCTTTCTTTTACTCTCTTCATCATTAAGAAAAGTCTAGATACATCCCTTCTTGGTGAGTAATAAAGGAATATTCTAGAGCATATCTTCATTAGAGAGGGAGAAGACAACTCTCACTTCTCCTTCTAAGAGAAGAGCCCTTTTCTTCTTACATTTAATTATGGTTTCCCTCTCTTTCCTTACAATAATTTATCTTGGTCTAGTGGTTATCTTATTCAGGTATCTAACGAGAGATCTAGAGTTCAAGTCCTAGACCTTATGTATTTTTATTTCTATTTTATTTATTTAAGTGTTCGGCTAGGAGCAAAAATTCAACTAAAGCATATATATTTTTCTTTATTCTTTATTCATGATAGAATATTCTAGAATTTTGCTAAGGACCCTATGGGTGTTACATGACATGGTAATGGAAAATCAGGTCCCCTTGAACTCTTGTTGTTCCTACACACTCAAACGCTCATCTCAAAGGCTCAGCAAGTCAGGACTACCTTTTATCCACAACAGATACAAATAAAAAAAACAAAGAATTGATGTTGATTCGGAATTTTTGATTCTGATTCTAGATCATAGTATCAAACCTTGGAATTCAAAGTAATCTTGGCTTGAGAATTGAAAAGTTAAGCTTGTCCATACATTTCATTTAGCACTGAATAAATAATAGATTGAGTTCTAAACAATACTGAATAGAAATTTCATCTACAATTGACACAAAAATGAGTTCTTCTCTTACTGTTAAAATAGTTTTCCCCTTCCAGAAATGTTGATTAATTGGAAGGACATTTATTCAGATCAATTCTGCAATTCTTGCACTAAAAACAAGTTCAAATCAACCACTTCTTCTCCTTTTCTTGATACTTCTTCTGAGTTTTTGATACACCACTATCTCCACACTAGCTGAATTTGTTTTCTTTTTTGCTTCTGCAAATTTCTTCAGCTTTCCATTTCTTTATCAAGCATGTCATTATTCCAGATTTTTGTCCTGCAGATTACACAGAATTCCAGCAATTAAACATTTGTCAACCTTCAAAAACTCCTCAATCCTTTTAGGTCTTATTTCTACATCAGTTCCTGCTGAAGTTGGTTAATCAACTTCTCAACTTCTGCACTTGAATCTCTGTGACTCTTATTTCTTCTCATGAAAAACTCTCACACAATATAGCATAACTAGCTGCCAATCTGGACCTTTATAGAAAGTTTTGTCTTTGTATCAACTTTGCCCTATTCAGTCACCAAAAATCTCAATACTTTTTCATCTTACTTCTTAAGACCCATATTAATGCAAACTCAAAAGATTTCCAGATTTCAGCAATACTAACTCATTACAATTCGTTTCCCAGATTACCACATATAATCCAGTATCTCTAACTCAGCAATCTGATTGTAATTATTGTTATCAGAATTTTACAATGATATTTAGTTGTATCTTCTGAATTCCAACTCTAGCACTTTGATTCAGTTGTATTTTTCAGATTTCAGGATTTTGATTGATTCTAGTTCTGATCTGTGGAACATTTTGGCAAATAGAACACCATTTGTCTATGAAAATACAAAAGCCTTACTTGAGTTTCTCACTAAAAATAACTCCATTTCTGCATACTTGAACTTAAACTACAGACTAGAATTACTTCAACTGCAGCTTCAATTCCATTAAAAAAATATGAATTCAGAATTCAAGTTCAACTTCAACTGGAAAGTAGAAATCATTAAGCACTGAGATGATAGGAAGATGAATTCAGACTAGTGCAGGTCATAACAGCATGAATATTTGGCGCAAACAATTTAGATGCCCAGTTACAGAATTTCTATTCCTGTCGAATGAATCTGATAGCTAAATTATGTTTTTCAACTTCAGTTTCAAATTCCAGTATCAGAAATTTCACTCCACTTCTTGTATAAAAATTTAAGAAACCAACTGAGTTATGGCTTAAACTTCAAAACTCTAAGATTCTGTAAAGTTAGCAGACTCCACACTTGCTTCACTTGACACATCTGAATAACTGTAACTTCAGAACTCTGATCTCCATGCACTTATTCTTGATCAGAAATTGGTAGAAAGGGTTGCACCATTGCATAACTGCACTTCATCAATTTCTGAAATCAAATTTTATAGGCTATTTTGTGCATAGTTGGATTGATGTAGAAGTAAGTAAACTCCTTAATTTTGAAATAAGTAGCTGAACACTTCCTAAGCTTGTTTTCACAGCAACAACAATTTCAGAAAATAGTGAACCCAATCAATTTGTAGTAGAGAACCCCCATGATTTCAAACATATGTAATTCACCCCCACACTTAAAACTTTGTCCATCATACAAAATCTAACTTATCACAATCAAGAATTCTATCCACACTCTCAATAAAAGAATGACAAGCAAGGATGATCAAGGGTTAAAATGCTAGATGAGAATTAAAGAAAATTGTGAGGAAAGAATTTGAAAATCATGAGAGAACAAGAATGAAAAATATCCTTCATTTCCATGCATACATATGCTATTGTGACTTTGAAAAGAAGCTAAGAAAGTTCTAGAGTTTCAATTGTTGTAAGTGTATGCCACACAAAAGAAACTAATAGAGTATAGGCTTAAAGTAGTCCTCACTAGGTAATATTCATGCAATCATGCTCAATCGATCAAAATCGAATCCACCACCACACTAATCGATATCAAGTAAGTAGAGCATCCAATCTTGTCAAATGACCTAAACTTGATGATCAAATTTAAGAAACTTTTACCATCTTAAAAATATTACTAGAAAAATTCCATAGAGAATTTTTATTAAAAATGACATGCTATATAAACTAAGCAAAATGCAAAGTATGGAAACAAAATGCAAATGTAAGAAAGTGCAACTAACAAAATGTATAAAGCAAAAAGAATTTATTAAAGAAAATAATAAACATAAAGCATGAATTAAAATACAAAAGCAAGTGAAATTGGAACCAACTCCCCTTTAATTCCGGTGGTCGAAGAAGATTTAGCAACAGAATTGTAACGTCCGAAAATTCTCAAAATTATTTTAGAAATATTCTATGAATTTTCTGGAATTTTAGAATATTTTTATGGAATTTTTAGAATAATGGAAGTAGCAAAAATAAATGGAAACATAAAATAGCTTAAGCGGGGATTGAACCCGAGACCTATTGGGTCCTACGACTTATAGTGAACTCTAGTAACCAAGTGAACCTAGCAGGGCCGTGATGAAAGGAAAGGGGAACAATTATATTTATGTTTCAGTTGGGCCGAATTACCCACTAAATATAAATAGGGATTTAAGTGAGGAATTGTTATTTTCTTAAACGAGAAAAAAAACCTTTCCCTCACCCTAGTCACGCCGCCCTCTCCTTTTCTCCCTCACCTCTCGGCGCCAACCTCAAGAAACCTAGGGTTTCCGTCCCAAGGGCAAGAGGAACACCTTCCGGCGATATCTCGACTACGAGAACGTTCCTCCCCGCGAGAAGAGCACGTGGACGCGAGGAAATCGACGGCGGGATCTTCTCCATCGGAAATCTAGCGATCAGATCGTAAGGAAATCTAGCGCAGGATGTAAGAAACCCCTCACCTGTAGTATAAGTAGCTTCCGTGTGAATTTCATGTTTTAGTTAGTAGTATATAGCTTTTCGGCACAAAGGATGCGAATTAGCGCATACCAAGTGTTCGATTAAATTACTAGCACAGTTAAAATGCAACTTAGGCATTTTAATAGCTTAGTTAAATGCAATAGAAGCATTTCACAGCTCATATAGTCTTGCTATAGCTTTTACAGGACTAGATGTCCAATGGGTGGGCTCCCACAGTCGCCTCTAGGTTTAGATAACCTAGTTCTGGGTTTAGACAACCTAGTAAAAGCAAGACAAGAATTTATTAGCTTATGTTTAGTATTTTACTTTCTCAGTGGCACTGTACTGGATTAGATATCCATTGGGTTGGGCTCCCATAGTCGTCCCTAGGTTCAGCTAACCTAGTAACCCTACTAAATTCGGGACTTGCAAACCCGGGTCTAGTTAGGGATGCGCGCATAGCATGTACAATTGCCGGGCCCAAACAGCAGCATGATTAGTATTTTCATCTACTATATATGTAGTTTTAAACTCTCACAAAATAGTTAGGTGAAATCAGTATAGCTTTAGCATTTGCTAGAATTAGCTCAGTTCATGCTTCAGTTCAGCTCACTCTTATGATTATGTATGATAGCTCTATGTTCAGCTTTTGTTACACATGCTTTGGATGATAGTATGCCATGACTAGCTTTTGGTTTCCATGTATTGTATGATAGCATGCCATGTTTTAGTTTAATCAGTACATATTCAAATAGCATGTTTGAAAAGCATATTGCATCGATTGCATGTTTTGTGAGGTAGATGGTTTCTTACTAAGCGAAAGCTTACAGATACTTTTTCCTTATACTACAGATAAAGGTAAAGGAAAGATGGACTAACGGAGGCTGGAGGGCAATGTGATGAAGATGTGTGTGGATGAAACTTGGAATAAAGATTTTAGGGAATTTCAGCAAGCTTGTTTTAAGTACAAAAACCTTTTAGCATTTTATTATTTTGCACCTTAGTATGTTAATTGCTATGAATTAGTTAATCATGCACCCTATCAAGCTTAGAACACTATTTGTGTGATGTTAGAATGTTTTGCGTGTAGTTTAGAATTGATATAAGTAATTTTGGCACGAACAAGTGCTGAAATCAGAGCTTAGCTGCAAAATCAGAAACCTCAATCGATCGGTGGATCGATTGGGGGTCCTCAATTGATCAATGAATCGATTGGCAGCTTGTTCCGCGAACAGACTACGTCTGGATCGATCAGCCGATCGATCTAGCCTAGTTTCATCGCGAACAGAGAGCTCTGGAATCGATCACTGGATCGATTGGTTAGCCTGGATCGATCAGCTGATCGATCCAGAATATTGCCCAAGCACAGTAGCGTGCTGAATCGATCACTGGATCGATCCAACCCAAATTCCGCATACAGTAGCTTGCTGGATCGATCACCGGATCGATTCGACCATTCTAATCGATCGGTGGATCGATTGGGAGGTCTGATAACGGTTGGAAAAGGTTTAATTCAGTTCCTTAACCATAGGGGATGTAGTATATGCTAGGTATACTTTAGATTTCACCCCTTAGCACATATGGAATAAAGAAATGACAATAGTTTAGCAAAATTTTATTTAGTACAGCTTCCGCACCTAAATTTAATGATGGTTAGGGAATAGTTTAGCACAGCATAATGTGATGGTCCGGCCTTACAGCTTAGTTAGTAGAAGGCGGGTCGTTACAGAGTGGTATCAGAGCAAAGTTCCATACTTCCTTCACACACATCAGCATTGAACCTGCAGCTTCCAAGTAAGAATACCTCTCACTTTGTTATGTTTATTGCTTTCCTGTTTTTAGATAACTAAAGTATGCTTATCTGTAATAGTAACTAACATGATAGTATTAGCTATGTAACCATGATGCTTTAGTTATGTATGTCCTCTCTTCCTTTAGAAATGACAAGAGGGCGCCCAGCTAGAAGGGCACCAGCTACTGAGCCCCAGACGAGGCAGGCAGTTCAGTGCCTCCCCCAGACCTTACAGCATTAGTGGCTCAGTTGCAGCAGCAGCTAGCTGAACAGTAACAGGAGATAGCCACCTTAAAGGCTAATCAGTAGAATACTCCCACAGTCACCCCGGAACCAAACCTAGCAACGCCAGTAGTCTTAGAGGTTCCACCAGTGCAGCCTACAACACCAGTAGCCCCAGCAACAGAGGCAAGAAGAGAAGCCTATCTGATCCAGTGGCAGAGAGTCAAGCCCGAGAACTTCTCTGGCACCAGTGAACCATGGGATGCTCAAGCCTGGTTCAAAACACTGGAGAGCACGATGGAGCTTCTGGACTGGCCAGAGCATGAAAAGGTGAAGTGCACCTCCTTCTGCTTGACAGGAGATGCACGTATGTGGTGGGAGAAAATTAGAGCGAAGCGCCCAGTGAACCAGATGACGTGGGCCGACTTCGAGAAAGAATTCTTCGAGGAGTTCTTTCACATGCGGGTCACGAACCGTCACTACGACGAGTTCACAGAATTTCGCCAGGGCAACCTTTCAGTGGAGGAAGCCGTGAAGAAATTCAACAGATTGGCTCGTCTATGCCTTGAACTAGTCAGCACAGAAAAAGAACGAGTCCGGTTGATGCTCAAGATGCTGAGGCCGGAAATAGCAATGAATGTGGCTGGCGGCGTTCATAGGCCGCAAATCACCGAAGAACTAGTCAGCAGTGCTCTAACCACCGAGCACTACTAGAATAATATCAAGCAGCAGAAGCAAGTCCTCTCAGAGTCCAAAGGACAAGGAGGTTCAGGTACTCAGAAACAACAGGGCCATAGCTCTAACTGGAAAGGGAACTCCAGCAACAAGCGCAAACCAGGGAGTTACACAAAAGGAGGACCAGCTAGCAAACAGCCTAGTTATCCCAAATGTGCTACTTGTGGAAAATTTCACCCAGGAGTTTGTCGCAAGGGCACACGAGGATGCTTTGAATGTGGACAGGAAGGGCATATGGCAAAGCAGTGCCCAAACAAGATTAGTCTTCTTCAACCCCAGCCGATTCAGTACGGAGGCCAGTCAGCTCAGTTACATCAGATGCAGGCCGCTTTAGATGGTCCACACATCAGCCAGGGCAGATGATGTGCGTAGATTATATACTCTTTTATGCATGTTTTTATGCACATTTACATACTTTGAGCATGCTTGATCTATGCACTTTTATACTTCCAGCTTTCCTTTTAGCATATTTACTCTTTTGGTTCGGAGATATGCTTTTTGTTCATTTTCTGTACACAGGAGTCGAAATTGGTGAAGATTATGCGTCCTCGGGCAAGCTTGGAAGGAATTGAAGGGAGAGAGCATCAGGCCGTGTACCACACACGGCCGTGTAGTTTTAACAGGAAGGGAAGAGGACATGACCGTGTGAATCTCACACGGCCGTGTCTTGATTTGAAGAAATTAGAGCAGATGCCTTACATGGCCGTGTAGATCTACACGGCCGTGTGAGGTTTCCAGAGGCCAAGCAGGTGGTGGCCGTGTGCACCACACGGCCGTGTAGCATTTCCAGAGAACAGAAGGGTCCTGGCCGTGTGAGTCACATGGTCGTGCAGCTTTGGCAGAGAAGGAACTGGACATGGCCGTGTGAATCTCACACGACCGTGTCATGGGGCCGTGTGGCGCCCGATTTCCTCCTCTATTTAAACCCTCCTTCATGAATTGAAAGGGGATCTCTCCCCCTTTGGGAGAAGGCAAGATTTGGTGGTATCCTCCCATTCTTGGGAGGATTTCTGGGCGATTCGAGGGGAGTTCTTGACGATTTCGACTCCGGAGCGAGGATTGGATCCGAAGACGAGGCTTCTTCGTAGATAAGTTTTCTCTTTCCCCCTTTTCTTGGTTTCTTGGATTGGGGATTTAAGAAATGTGTGTAATCTTTATTTCTTCGAGTATTCTTCCTCGATTCATGGAGTAGATCTTGTATTCTAGGATTAAGGGAGTATTTATATGATGGATTGATGTAATCTCTTATGGATTTGCCAATTTCTTGTTTCAATGACATTGTCTTACTTGTATCAATTAGATCTTGAATGATTAATGGTGATTTGTGCTTAATTCTCATTCTTGATTAATTGTTTGGATTTCTTGTGGACTTTGTAAAGATAAACTCTCACTCGATCATCCGAGGGATCCACGTGACAGGTGCAAGCCCGTGTAAGGATGTTTGAGAGACAATCTTGAAGAGGAAATAGGAATATTCAAGAGAGTAGGATGGATCTTGTGATTAGTTTCTTGTATCTTGATAGATTAATAAGTTGTGGGCTTCTATGTTGATATCCGAGGAAGGCATAGTAATAGGTGCGCTTCTGTGTAAGGACAACGTAGGTTCACGTCTAATTGATCATATTTAGATACATTTCTCAGTCCTTAGCCGGTTATCTATTACAAGAGAGAACCGACAACTTTCTACAAGTGTTTGACAATTGAGGGATAAGAATTGGTGAACCATTTACATTCAAGAAATCTTACAAAGAAACCGAAACTCCTAGAATCTCCCTTTATCATAACCCAAAACACTAAACTCTTGTTTGTTGATCTTTAATATTAGATTTGTTTACCTTCACTTTGCATTTGAAACAATTGGATAGTTGTTTAGCTAATTCGCATTGAGACATTTCTAGTGCTTATTCCAGTCCCTGTGGATACGATAATCTTTTATATTTCTTGCGACATTTTCGTACACTTGTGGAGCGTAACAAGTTTTTGGCGCCGTTGCCGGGGACTGCGCTATAACATTAGGAATTATCAATTGAGTTAGGCTAAACATAACATTTGTTTTCCTTTCATATTGCATAGTTGTAACTAATCATTAGATTTCTGTTTTTACTTTCTTGTATAACTTTTACTTCTTGTACAAATTCAATTCTGCATTTTTGATTCTTTTATTTTTCTCTTTTTCTGTTGAATTGTCATTTGCTATCTTGTTCTTGTGTATGCGAAGATCTAACTTTGCAAGGGAATTCTTTCCTTTTGACCCTGAGATTGACAGAACTTTCCATAAAAGAAGAATTCTGCAAAGGAAAATAGAAGAACAAGAATATCTAAACATGGTGTGCAAGTCACTAGGAGATTATGGAGCTCCGAAGTCTGCAAAACAAATGGGAGCAATTGTTTACCCTAACATACAAGCAAGAAATTTTATACTCAAACCATCTTTTGTTTCCATGGTTCAGAAAACTCAGTTTGGAGGATTGGAGATTGAGAACCCTTATTCCCATTTGATGGAGTTTTATAGATATTGTTATACTTTGAAATATGAAGAAGTTTCATCTGATATTGTTCAGCTGCTTGCTTTTCCTTTTAGTCTGAAGGATGCTGCAAAAAGATGGTATAATTCTCTAAAGTCTCAAAGTATCAAAACATGGGATGAGTTAGAGCAAAAATTCCTTGACAAATATTTCCCTCCAAGGAAAACTACTTATTTGAGAAGTCAAATTTTAAATTTTAAGCAATTGGATGGAGAAAAATTATACCAAGCCTGGGAAAGATATTCTTCTCTTCTACAGTTATGTCCACATCATGGAATTGAGAAATGGTTAATTATGCATTTGTTCTATGATGGACTTTCTTTCTCAAATAAGAATCAACTGGATTTAGCATCTGGAGGATCATTTTTGAAAAAAAGTCTAGAAGAAACTTTTGAGATAGTTGGCAGAATTACGCAAAATTCCAATGATTGGGCAGAGCAAGATAGCTCATTCTTAACAATGGATATCATTAGAGAAAAGGATGATGTTGAAAAAGGGCTTATCTTGAATCAAAACGATTTCCAAACATTATTTCCTTGGTGCTGTGAATCATTATCAAAAATATTTGGTGAAAAAGCATTTTCAACAGAAAAGGGGGTATGTCTTGGTGATCATAAGGAGGATGATCTGTCTTTAGATAATGAAGAGTTTTTAGAAGAAAGCTTGGCTAAGGAGGAGACTATGTTGATAGAACAAGAGCCAATTTTACCAGAAATAGTACCACCTCAACTTGAACTTAAACCATTACCACCAAATCTTAAGTATGAATTTCTTGGGCCGAATTCTACTTATCCAGTTATAATTAATGCTCAGTTAAATGAGTTTGAAACAAAGAGACTGTTGGATGAGTTAAGGTTGCATAGAAAGGCCATTGGATATACAATTGATGATATAAAAGGGATTAGTCCATCTCTCTGTATGCATAGAATTTTACTTGAAGAGGGGTACAAGAACTCAATTGAGCATCAAAGGAGACTAAATCCAAATTTAAAAGAGGTAGTAAAGAAGGAAGTGATTAAACTTCTTGATGCAGGGATTATTTACCCAATTTCGGATAGTGAATGGGTGAGTCCAGTCCACGTGGTTCCAAAGAAAGGAGGAATGACTGTTATCAAGAATGAAGAAGATAAGCTAATTTCAACACGAACAGTGACGGGGTGGCGAATGTGCATTGATTATCGGAAGTTGAATAAAGAAACAAGGAAGGATCATTTCCCTTTACCATTTATTGATGAAATGCTTGAAAGATTAGCTAAACATTCCTACTTTTGTTACTTGGACGGATATTCTGGATTTTTTCAAATTCCAATTCATCCTCAAGACCAGGAGAAGACTACTTTTACTTGTCCTTATGGTACCTTTGCTTATCGTCGGATGCCATTTGGGCTTTGTAATGCTCCAGCCACTTTTCAGAGATGCATAATGACAATTTTTTCAGATTTAATAGAAAAAATTATGGAGGTTTTCATGGATGACTTCTCAGTTTATGGAAATGACTTTGATTCTTGTTTGTCAAATCTTTCTACTGTTCTAAAAAGGTGTGAAGATACAAACCTAGTGTTGAACTGGGAAAAATGTCACTTTATGGTTAAGGAAGGAATAGTTTTGGGGCATAAAATTTCAGAGCATGGTATTGAGGTAGATCAAGCAAAAGTGGAAGTAATAGACAAATTACCCCCACCCATCAATGTAAAAGGAGTTAGGAGTTTTTTAGGACATGCTGGTTTCTATAGACGTTTTATTAAGGACTTTTCAAAGATTTCTAAGCCATTAACTAATCTGTTGATTAAAGATGTTGAGTTTTGTTTTGATAGTGAATGTATTGAAGCTTTCAATAAAATCAAGAGTGCTCTTACAACAGCTCCAGTCATTCAAGCACCTGATTGGGATTTTCCTTTTGAAATAATGTGTGATGCTAGTGATTTTGCTGTAGGAGCAGTTTTGGGACAACGAAGAAATAAGATTTTACATGCGATCCATTATGCAAGTAAAACACTTGATGCAACCCAAGTAAACTATTCTACTACAGAAAAAGAATTATTGGCAGCGGTATTTGCTATTGATAAATTTAGATCCTATCTAGTAGGATCAAGAGTAATAGTATATACTGATCATGCAGCTATTCTGTATCTACTTGGAAAGAAAGACGCTAAACCTAGGTTAATCAGGTGGATTTTACTTTTGCAAGAGTTCAACCTTGAGATTAGGAATAAGAAAGGAGCTGAAAATGTAGTAGCGGATCATTTGTCTAGAATATCTCAAAAGTCAGAAAATGAGGTGGATTTTGATTTACCTATTGATGACATATTCCCGAATGAACACTTATTAGCTTTATCAAGTGTGAAAACTCCTTGGTACGCAGATTTTGTGAATTTCCTTGCTAGTGGAGTGTTACCTCCAGATTTTTCTCATCAAAAAAGGAAAAAGTTTTTTTCAGAAGTTAAGAATTATGTTTGGGATGAACCTCTCCTGTATAAGAAGTGCAATGATGTGATTTATCGAAGATGTATACCTGAAGAAGAAGTTAGAAATATCTTGTTTCATTGCCATTCTTCGTCCTATGGAGGACATTTGGGTAGTTCAAAAATGATTACGAAAATTCTTCAAGCAGGATTTTATTGGCCAACCTTATTCAGGGATGCTAAGTTGTTTGTTCAGTCTTGTGATCAATGTCAGAGAACTGGGAATATAACAAAAAGAAATGAAATGATGTTAAATTACATTCTTGAGGTTGAGTTATTTGATGTTTGGGGAATTGATTTCATGGGACCTTTCCCTCTTTCATATGGGAATAGGTATATTCTTGTGGCGGTAGATTATGTGTCCAAATGGGTAGAAGCTGTGGCATCTCCTACTTGCGATGCGAAAACAGTTATCAAATTATTTAGGAGTATTATCTTTCCAAGATTTGGGGTGCCAAAGGCAGTCATTAGTGATGGAGGATCACATTTTATAGAGAAACAGTTTGAAAACTTACTTAGAAGATATGGAGTGAAGCATAAAGTAGCAACACCTTATCATCCTCAAACTAATGGGCAAGCTGAGATATCTAACCGGGAAATTAAGTCCATATTGGAAAAGACTGTATCCACTTCAAAAAAGGATTGGGCATTGAAATTAGATGATGCTTTATGGGCATATCGAACTGCTTATAAAACTCCTATTGGGATGACCCCATTTCGATTAGTTTATGGTAAGCCTTGCCATCTTCCAGTTGAACTAGAACATAAGGCTTATTGGGCAATTGCAAATTTGAATATGGATTTAAAGGAAGCAGGGGAGAAAAGGAAGCTTCAGTTGAACGAACTTGATGAATTAAGGATGGATGCATATGAGCATGCTAAATCTTAGAAAGAAAGGACGAAGAAATGGCATGATCAACACATTCTTCATAAAGACTTTAATGTAGGAGATTTGGTTTTGTTGTTCAATTCAAAATTAAAACTTTTTCCTGGGAAGCTTAAGTCAAGGTGGACGGGTCCATATGAGGTAAAGAAGGTTTATCCTTTTGGAGCTGTAGATATTTGGAACAAAGATTTTGGGATAATTAAGGTAAATGGTCAACGTTTGAAAAAATATATTCATGGTACGAAAATAGAAGAGGTACAAAGGTTGTATTTTTCTGAACCTCGCCCTCCAGATTGAATTCTTTTAGCTAGTATAAATTCATTTTGTTGGTTTTTACTTGTTTTTAATTTTGTTTTCAGGTTAAGCCATGACATTCAAGGGAGGTGTTTGGGCCGTGTCATCTAGACACGGCCGTGTAAGATATCCCGAGGAGAAAAAGGTCTAGGCCGTGTCCCAGACACGGCCGTGCGAAGAAACCCGTGAAAGAAGAGGTTTAGGCCGTGTCCCAGACACGGCCCGTGTCTGGAATCCAGAGAAGAAAGAGAAGGGGGCCGTGTCACAGACACGGCCGTGCGATGAGAAATGAATATGTCCGTGTGATATCACATGGCCTGATCCACATCTTTTTAGGGAATTAGGGCACGGGGTGTGGGCGGCACACGACCGTGTACCGCCTCTCGTTCCTCTTTCCTATTTTCCCATTTCTAAAGGTTTAAACTACTTCTTCTAATTTTTCTTTCTCATTCTTCTTAAGGAGATTTGATTTTCTTCCATGGAAAACGTGATTGAGGAGATTTCGGCCATAAGAAAAGAGAAGGAGAAGGTGGTTGCAAGAAAGGAGAGGAATGTTTGCTTTAAAGGTATTTCTAATGACTTTGGTATTGTTTTCTCTAGTGATGAGCAACGATATAGATATTCTTCTTTATGTAAACGACCTCTTTTAGGCACTAGGTTTCTTGATGTTGAAACTTTAGAAACTTTGGGCTTTAAGGATGATTTAGTTTGGTTATTTGAAAGGATAGGATGGAGTGGTTTAGTGAACATAAAATATCCTACTTATCCTAGAATTGTTTTTGAATTTTTAAGCTCAATAGAGGTTGATAATGTTCAAGGTGGGGGGACGGTTAAATTTCGTTTGTTTAATGAAAGTTATGAATGGACGTTGGGAGATTTTAATACTTGTTATGAATTGCCAAAGAATGATGTGTGTGTGATTTTGCCCCAATTTGAGAATTCACATTTTTGGCGACAAATTTCTGAACAACCGCTATTTGATCCTCATAATTCTAGAGTTTTCCAAATTATCAATCCTATTTTTAAATATGCTTACTTATTCATGAAAAATACTATATTTGGAAGGGAGGACAAAGAGGGATCAGTAAGACTTATAGATTTGTATTGTTTGTGGGCAATGGTCGAAAATGTTCAAATTAATTCTGGTTATTTCTTTCTTAAACATTTGGCAAAATTAGGGAAATCGAATTCTACCACACCTATTATTTTGGGGGGATTACTTACTCAATTGGCCTTAGTATTAGGATGTGATTTGAGTGAATTAGAGGTGGTGGAGAGTTCTTGTACATTGGATTTGAATTCATGTTTAGCAATGAAAATGATTAAGCATGAAGAGCATGGATTTAGTTTATTCATTAAAAATGGTTTCCCTTTAAAATTGGCCAATCATGATTTCACTACAATTCATAATAAAGAGAATTGGTGTTTAAAGTTAGCTAGGCAACAATCTAGAGCTTTGTCATCTTTTACTCCAAGAAATGTTTCTAAGGGTAACCAAGAGATTCATAGTTTTATGTTTCAAGAACTTAATTATACTTTAAAGAATATTCATAGTGATTTAGATTCAACTAATGAATTTCTTGAGAATAAGAAGCTTATGGAGGAGGAACTATTTAAAAAGCTACAAGATTGTTTTAAGAGTGAAAGAGAATTGTGTGATAAGATTTCTAAAATGATGAATGCTTATAAGGCTAAAATGGAATTTCATGAAGATCTTAGAGGTTTTATGAGATTTGTGCAGGATGATATTGATAAATTGTTTGAGTATCATAATTTTTTTAGAAACGAAGTTAAATGGTTTGTTAAAGATTTTGCATTTTTCTTCCTTGATTTTCCTGATTTTCCACCTCCTCCACCATATTGATTTCATCGGGACGATGAAAAGTTTAAGTCTGGGGGGGTGTCATGTAGTTTTTAGTTTTTGTTAGTTTTTCATGTTGGTTCTTATTTTCATTACTTGTTGCTTTATTTTGCTTGTTTTTGAAATAATCATGGCTTAAAAAAAAAAAAAAATTTTGAGAACATCAAATCTTCACTTATATGCTTTCTTGGATTCAAGTGAAATGTTAGCTCGATTATTGTCTTGATTCATGATGTTCGAATGATGCTAGTAGTAAACTTTGTGTAGTTCTTTTTTCTATCTTGGGAAGCATTAATAAGCTAAAAATCTTATGGTGATGATTTTAGTTTTGGTTCAACCTTAAGGATTTTATCTTCACTACACTTGTGCTTGATGCTTGAATAGTTGATGTCATTGAAATAGTCATGATTCATCTTGTTTGCTTAGTACTTGGTTTCCATGGTGATTTCTCAACTTTCATTTTGGTTACTGGATGAGGCTCAAATCATTAAAGCTCATTTGGAAAAATCAAAATATCCCAACATGTGTGCTAAAAGTACATTTGTGAATAAGTTTTGCACAATGTAAACACTTATAAAAAAAAAAATAAGGGATATAAAAAACAGTTGTCATGAGTGGAATCTAGCAAGTCACCCCTTTGAGACCGAGTTAGGTTACTGGGGAAATGACTGCTTAGCTTCCCTTGAGATTGAGCACACCTTTGAGACCTTGGGTTAGTTGAGAAATATGAACCAAGTGAATGGTGAGTAAGTGCCTATCACTGGTTACTTGTCTTTCACTGGAAACACTAGGAATTCAAATTTGATGACGACTTGACTAGGACATGGATTGAAACTTGAAGGGTGTTGAGTTACTTTTACACTGTGCATAAGATTCTTATGCTTGAACCATACTTTACTTGTTTCCATGATCACGCTTGTTAATGAAACTTTTTGATAGAGTTAGGAAAGTGCACTAGGTTTTATGAATGTGTTGTAAAACATATGAATTTAGACTGCAACATTTTGCTTGAGGACAAGCAAAGGTTTAAGTTCAGGGGTGTGTAGATTATATACTCTTTATGCATGTTTTATGCACATTTACATACTTTGAGCATGCTTGATCTATGTACTTTTATACTTCGCTTTCCTTTTAGCATATTTATTTTTGTTCGAGATATGCTTTTGTGCATTTTCCACGAGTCGAAATTGGTGAAGATTATGCGTCCTCGGGCAAGCTTGGAAGGAATTGAAGGAAGAGGTAGAGAAGGAAGAGGACATGGCCGTGTGAATCTCACCGTGTCTTGATTTGAAGAAATTAGGCGGATGCCTTACATGGCCGTGTAGATCTACACGGCCGTGTGTGGTCGTGCAGCATTTCCAGAGAACAGAAGGGTCCTGGCCGTGTGAGTCACAGGGCCGTGCAGCTGGCAGAGAAGGAACAGTGTGGCGCCCGATTCCTCCTCTATTTAAACCCTCCTTCATGAAGGATCTCTCCCCTTTGGGAGAAGGCAAGATTTGGTGGTATCCTCCCATTCTTGGGAGGATTTCTGGGCGATCGAGGGGATTTTCTTGGTTTCTTGGATTGGGGATTTAAGAAATGCTTGTAATCTTTATTTCTTCAAGTATTCTTCCTCGATTCATGGAGTAGATCTTGTATTCTAGGATTAAGGGAGTATTTGTATGATGGATTGATGTAATCTCTTATGGATTTGCCAATTTCTTATTTCAATGACATTGTCTTGCTTGTATCAATTAGATCTTGAATGATTAATGGTGATTTGTGCTTAATTCTCATTCTTGATTGATTGTTTGGATTTCTTGTGGACTTTGTAAAGATAAACTCTCACTCGATCATCCGAGGGATCCACGTGAGAGGAAATAGGAATATTCAAGAGAGTAGGATGGATCTTGTGATTAGTTTCTTGTATCTTGATAGATTAATAAGTTGTGGGCTTCTATGTTTATATCCGAGGAGGCGACAACATAGGTTCACGTCTAATTGATCATATTTAGATACATTTCTCGATCCTTAGCAAGAGAGAAAGCGACAACTTTCTACAAGTGTTTGGCAATTGAGGGTAAGAATTGGTGAACTATTTACATTCAAGAAATCTTACAAAGAACGAACTCCTAGAATCTCCCTTTATCATAACCAAACACTAAACTCTTGTTTGTTGATCTTTAATATTAGATTTGTTTACCTTCACTTTGCATTTGAAACAATTGGATAGGCTAATTCGCATTGAGACATTTCTAGTGCTTATTCCAGTCCCTGTGGATACGATAATCTTTTATATTACTTGCGACATTTCCGTACACTTGCGGAGCGTAACAAGTGGCGCCAAAAACTTGTTACGCTCCGCAAGTGTACAGAAATGTCGCAAGTAATATAAAAGATTATCGTATCCACAGGGACTGGAATAAGCACTAGAAATGTCTCAATGCGAATTATCTAAACAACTATCCAATTGTTTCAAATGCAAAGTGAAGGTAAACAAATCTAATATTAAAGATCAACAAACAAGAGTTTAGTGTTTTGGGTTATGATAAAGGGAGATTCTAGGAGTTTTGGTTTCTTTGTAAGATTTCTTGAATGTAAATGGTTCACCAATTCTTATCCCTAAATTGCCAAACACTTGTAGAAAGTTGTCGGTTCTCTCTTGCAATAGATAACTGGCTAAGGACTGAGAAATGTATCTAAATATGATCAATTAGACGTGAACCTACGTTGTCCTTACACAGAAGCGCACCTATTACTATGCCTTCCTCGGATATCAACATAGAAGCCCACAACTTATTAATCTATCAAGATACAAGAAACTAATCACAAGATCCATCCTACTCTCTTGAATATTTCTATTTCCTCTTCAAGATTGTCTCTCAAACGTCCTTACACGGGCTTGCACCTGTCACGTGGTTCCCTCGGATGATCGAGTGAGAGTTTATCTTTACAAAGTCCACAAGAAATCCAAACAATCAATCAAGAATGAGAATTAAGCACAAATCACCATTAATCATTCAAGATCTAATTGATACAAGCAAGACAATGTCATTGAAACAAGAAATTGGCAAATCCATAAGAGATTACATCAATCCATCATACAAATACTCCCTTAATCCTAGAATACAAGATCTACTCCATGAATCGAGGAAGAATACTCGAAGAAATAAAGATTACAAGCATTTCTTAAATCCCCAATCCAAGAAACCAAGAAAAGGGGGAAAGAGAAAACTTATCTACGAAGAAGCCTCGTCTTCGGATCCAATCCTCGCTCCGGAGTCGAAATCGCGAATCGCCCAGAAATCCTCCCAAGAATGGGAGGATACCACCAAATCTTGCCTTCTCCCAAAGGGGAAGAGATCCCTTTCAATTCATGAAGGAGGGTTTAAATAGAGGAGGAAATCGGCGCCACACGGCCATGACACGGCCGTGTGAGATTCACACGCCATGTCCAGTTCCTTCTCTGCGGCCGTGTGACTCACACGACCAGGACCCTTCTGTTCTCTCGAAATGCTACACGGCCGCAGGTGTGTACACGCCACCACCGCTGGCTCGAAACACCACCTGCAGATCTACACGCCATGTAAGGCATCTGCTCTAATTTCTTCAAATCAAGACACGGCCGTGTGAGATTCACACGGCCATGTCCTCTTCCCTTCCTGTTAAAACTACACGGTCGTGTGTGGTACACGGCCTGATGCTCTCTCCCTTCAATTCCTTCCAAGCTTGCCCGAGGATGCATAATCTTCACCAATTTCGACTCCTGTGTACAGAAAATGAACAAAAAGCAGATCTCCGAACCAAAAGAGTAAATATGCTAAAAGGAAAGCTAGAAGTATAAAAGTGCATAGATCAAGTATGCTCAAAGTATGTAAATGTGCATAAAAACATGAATAAAAGAGTATATAATCTACGCACATCAGCAGACTAGAAGCTCCTCCAGCTACGACCAATGCGAGGATCTACGCACTCACCAGAGAGGACGTAGCAAATGCCTCGACAGTTGTTACAGGTCAGATCATTATTTTACAGTAAAGTACAACTGTCTTATTCGATACTGGGGTAACCCATTCCTACATATCCAGGATGTTTTTCGAAAAGTTAGGGATACCCTCAGAGGGACTCAGTAGTCAGTTTCTGAAGACACTACCTTCGGGAGAAATTATGGCATCCACGCATTGGCTCAGAGCAGTGCCAGTCATTATAGAAGACAGAGAACTTTTTTGTGATCTGATAGTGCTAGACATGACTGATTACGATGTCATTTTTGGGATGGACTTCCTGATCAGATACGGTGCCTCTATAGAGTGCCGTAAACAGAAAGTCGTATTCCAACCTGAAGCAGAAGTGCAGTTTGAATACGTCGGAGAACCAAAGAGAAAAGTCAAGAAGTTTCTCTCAGCTATGAAAGCACAGAGATTAATGGATTCAGGATGTACGGGATTTTTAGCACACGTAGTCAGTACCAGTCAGGACAAGGACCAACAGCTAGCAGAGGTCCAAGTCATATGTGACTACCCAACAGTCTTCCCTGAAGAGTTACCAGGCCTAGCACCAGACAGGGAGATTGAATTCGAGATAGAACTCATTCCCGGTACAAATCCTATCTCCAAAGCACCCTACCGCATGGCTCCAGCCGAACTGAAGGAACTTCATGAGCAACTACAGGAGCTGCTTGACAAAGGCTTCATACGCCCTAGTCACTCACCATGGGGAGCGCCTATATGTGAAGAAGAAGGACGGGAGCATGCGCCTGTGTATAGATTACCGGGCACTCAATCAAGTCACAATCAAGAACAGGTATCCTCTTCCTAAAATTGATGACCTGTTTGATCAGCTAAAGGGAGCAGCAGTGTTTTCGAAAATAGACCTCAGATCAGGTTATCATCAGGTGAAAGTTAAAGAAGGGGATATACCCAAGACAACATTCAGGAATAGATACAGACACTACGAGTTCGTAGTCATGCCCTTTGACGTGACAAATGCTCCAGCTACTTTCATGGACCTCATGAACAGGGTATTCAGAGAATACTTAGATAAGTTTGTTATTGTATTCATCGATGACATCCTTATCTATTCAGGAACTCAGGAAGAACACGCCGAGCACCTGAGAATAGTATTGCAGACCCTTCAGCAGAACCAGCTGTACGCCAAGTTCACGAAATGTGAATTTTGGTTAGATCAGGTGTCCTTCCTGGGTCACATCATCTCAAAGGATGGTATCATGGTAGACCCCAGTAAGATAGAAGCTGTGAGTAGTTGGAAAAGACCCAAGAACGCCAGTGAGATTAGAAGCTTTCTGGGATTAGCAGGTTATTACAGAAAGTTCGTAGAAGATTTCTCCAGGATAGCCTCCCCACTGACAGCTCTCACCAGGAAGAACAAAAAATTTCAGTGGACAGAGGACTGCGAGAACAGCTTCAGTGAGCTAAAGAGGAGATTGACCAGTGCACCTATTCTGACTCTACCAGAAAACACAGGCAGCTTTGCCATTTATAGTGATGCCTCTAAATCGGGACTAGGAGTAGTGCTGATGCAAAATGGCAAGGTGATCGCCTATGCCTCCAGACAACTCAAGGATTATGAGAGGAATTACCCTACTCATGACCTTGAGCTTGCAGCAGTGGTGTTCGCTCTCAAGATTTGGAGACATTACTTGTATAGAGCTCAGTGCAGAGTGTATACAGATCATCAGAGTCTGAAGTACTTCTTCACTCAGAAGGATCTGAATATGCGACAGCGCAGATGGCTAGAGCTGGTCAAAGACTACGACATAGACATCCTCTACCACCCAGGAAAAGTAAATAGGGTGGCAGATGCACTTAGCAGAAAGTCCAGTGCTGCCTTATTATCTCTAGCAGCCATGTCACCACCCCTACAGAAGGAGATCACATATTTCGGTCTCGAACTCATAGTTGGACAGCTCTCTACTATGACATTAGAGTCTACCTTGCTTGGTGACATCCAGACAGCTCAGGAGCAGGATCCTGAAATTCAGAAAATCAAACAAGGATTAGTAGAATCAGAAAGTGGAGAATTCAGAGTGTCCGCTAGCAGGGTGTTGTGTTTTGGTGACAGGCTATGTGTTCCAGATCAGGAGGAACTACGAAAAAAGATTTTAGATGAGGCTCACAAGACTCCCTATGCGATGCATCCTGGCTCCACCAAAATATATCAGGACTTGAAGAAACATTTATGGTGGCCTGGGATGAAGAGAGACATCGCTCGATATGTCAGCACCTGCCTAACCTGTCAGAGGGTTAAGGAAGAACATCAGAGACCAGGAGGAGTTTTACAGCCCATTCAGATTCCAGAATGAAAGTGGGAAGATATTTCTATGGATTTCATAGTGGGATTACCCAGAACCACGAATGGTTTTGATACCATCTGGGTAATAGTCGACAGATTGACTAAATCAGCCCACTTCTTAGCTATCAGGATATCCTACTCCATGGAACAACTAGCTCAGTTGTATCTCAAGAAGATCGTCAGACTACATGGAGTCCCACGGACCATTATTTCAGACAGAGACAGTCGATTCACATCACACTTCTGGGAGTGTGTACAGTCAGCTTTGGGCACTAAGCTGAAATTTAGCACAGCTTTCCATCCTCAGACAGATGGCCAGACGGAGCGAGTAAATCAGGTACTCGAAGATATGCTCCGAGCATGTGCCCTAGACTTCAAGGGAAGTTGGTGCAAATATATGAGTTTAGCAGAATTTGCATACAACAACAACTATCAGGCCACCATCGGCATGGCACCTTACGAGGCTCTCTATGGGCGGAGGTGTAGATCTCCAATCTGCAGGTATGAGAGTGGTGAACAGAAAGAACTAGAACTCCAGACAGATCTAGTAGCAGATACCACAGCAGCTATACAGCAGATCCGCCAGAGGATAGAGACAGCTCAGAGCCGCCAGAAAAGCTATGCTGATACACGGCGCAGACCTTTAGAGTTTTCAGTTGAGGATTCAGTGTTCCTCAGAGTAGCTCCCTTGAAGGGAGTAATGCGTTTTGGGAAGAAGGGCAAGCCAAGTCCCAGATATGTGGGACCATACCTTATCAGCCGAAGAGTTGGCAAGGTAGCATATGAGCTAGAGCTACCCCAGGAGATGTCAGCTGTTCATAATGTATTTCATGTCTCTATGCTGAAGAAGCATATCCGAGATGCCGCCCAGGTGATTGAGCTCCAGCTGGTACAAGTCCGCGAAGACCTCAGTTATGATAGTTGGCCTATTCAGATAATAGACCGAGCAGTTAAGAAATTACGGAACAAGGAAGTACCATTAGTAAAAGTTATTTGGCACAGTCACACAGCAGAAGAGGCAACTTGGGAGGCAGAAGCCAGTATGAGACAGAAGTACCCAGAATTATTCTAAGTTCGAGGACGAACTTTTTATAAGGTATGGGGGATTGTAATGCTCGAAAATTCTCAAAATTATTTTAGAAATATTCTATGAATTTTATGGAATTTTAGAATATTTTTACAGAATTTTTAGAATAACGAAAGTAGCAAAAATAAATGGAAACGTAAAATAGCTTAAGCAGGGATTGAACCCGAGACCTATTGGGTCCTACGACTTATAGTGAACTCTAGTAACCAGGTGAACCCAGCAGGGCCATGCTGAAAGGAAAGGGGAACAATTATATTTATGTTTCAGTTGGGCCGAATTACCCACTAAATATAAATAGGGATTTAAGTGAGGAATTGTTATTTTCTTAAACGAGAAAAAAACCTTTCCCTCACCCTAGTCACGCCGCCCTCTCCTTTTCTCCCTCACCTCTCAGCGCCAACCTCAAGAAACCTAGGGTTTCCGTCCCAAGGGCAAGAGGAACACCTTCCGGCGATATCTCGGCTACTAGAACGTTCCTCCCCGCGAGAAGAGCACGTGGACGCGAGGAAATCGACGGAGGGATCTTCTCCATCGGAAATCTAGCGATCATATCGTAAGGAAATCTAGCGCAGGATGTAAGAAACCCCTCACCTGCAGTATAAGTAGCTTCCGTGTGAATTCCATGTTTTAATTAGTAGTATATAGCTTTTCGGCATAAAGGATGCGAATTAGCGCATACCAAGTGTTCGATTAAATTACTAGCACAGTTAAAATGCAACTTAGGCATTTTAATAGCTTAGTTAAATGCAATAGAAGCATTTCACAGCTCAGATAGTCTTGCTACAGCTTTTACAGGACTAGATGTCCAATGGGTGGGCTCCCACAGTCGCCTCTAGGTTTAGATAACCTAGTTCTGGGTTTAGACAACCTAGTAAAAGCAAGACAAGAATTTATTAGCTTATGTTCAGTATTTTACTTTCTCAGTGGCACTGTACTGGATTAGATATCCATTGGGTTGGGCTCCCATAGTCGTCCCTAGGTTCAGCTAACCTAGTAACCCTACTAAATTCGGGACTTGCAAACCCGGGTCTAGTTAGGGATGCGCGCATAGCACGTACAGTTGTCGGGCCCAAACAGCAGCATGATTAGTATTTTCATCTACTATATATGTAGTTTTAAACTCTCACAAAATAGTTAGGTGAAATCAGTATAGCTTTAGCATTTGCTAGAATTAGCTCAGTTCATGCTTCAGTTCAGCTCACTCTTATGATTATGTATGATAGCTCTATGTTCAGCTTTTGTTACACATGCTTTGGATGATAGTATGCCATGACTAGCTTTTGGTTTCCATGTATTGTATGATAGCATGCCATGTTTTAGTTTAATCAGTACATATTCAAATAGCATGTTTGAAAAGCATATTGCATCGATTGCATGTTTTGTGAGGTAGATGGTTTCTTACTAAGCGAAAGCTTACAGATACTTTTTCCTTATACTGCAGATAAAGGTAAAGGAAAGATGGACTAGCGGAGGCTAGAGGGCAATGTGATGAAGATGTGTGTGGATGGAACTTGGAATAAAGATCTTAGGGAATTTCAGCAAGCTTGTTTTAAGCACAAAAACCTTTTAGCATTTTATTATTTTGCACCTTAGTATGTTAATTGCTATGAATTAGTTAATCATGCACCCTATCAAGCTTAGAACCCTATTTGTGTGATGTTAGAATGTTTTGCGTGTAGTTTAGAATTGATATAAGTAATTTTGGCATGAACAAGTGCTGAAATCAGAGCTTAGCTGCAAAATCAGAAACCCCAATCGATCGGTGGATCGATTGGGGGTCCTCAATTGATCGATTGGCAGCTTATTCCGCAAATAGACTGCGTCTGGATCGATCAGCCGATCGATCCAGCCTAGTTTCATCGCGAATAGAGAGCTCCGGAATCGATCACTGGATCGATTGGTTAGCCTGGATCGATCAGCTGATCGATCCAGAATATTGCCCGAGCACAGTAGCGTGCTGAATCGATCACTGGATCGATCCAACCCAAGTTCCGCATACAGTAGCATGCTGGATCGATCACCGGATCGATTCGACCATTCCAATCGATCGGTGGATTGATTGGGAGGTCTGATAACGGTTGGAAAAGGTTTAATTCAGTTCCTTGACCATAGGGGATGTAGTAAATGCTAGGTATACTTTAGATTGCACCCCTTAGCACATATGGAATAAAGAAATGACAATAGTTTAGCAAAATTTTATTTAGTACAGCTTCCGCACCTAGATTTAATGATGGTTAGGGAATAGTTTAGCACAGCATAATGTGATGGTCCGACCTTATAGCTTAGTTAGTAGAAGGCGGGTCGTTACAAGAATTCACATTGGTAGAGGTGTCATTGTGGTTGCACTCAAATTCTTTTTATTCATCATTTTTCTTTTGAAAATTCTTTTCAGAGGTATGAGGTGATTCAATTTAAGCATCCACTTTGGAAGCTTGTATTCTCCTACAACATCAATAAAAGGAAACACCTCCCATACACATATGGGATAAGAAGAAAATAGGAGAATACTAGTGTTGGTAGAAAATTTATCAAGCAATGAATCACATCTAACAAAATCAATGAACAGTACATCTATTAAATTTTCTGATAGATCACAAGAAATACTCACCTTGGCATGTTGAAAGGTACCTGGAGTAGTGAATGTTACCTCCTTTTCATTAAGGAAATGCTCAAGCTCGGGTTCTGATGAATGTACATCGTCATGTAGTGATTCTTTGGTGCTTGGCTCCGTAGTACAAGTCCCTACACTTACATCCTCTATTCTTGTTGATTCTTGAGGTAATGCTTCTAGTAAGCAATCTCCTACACTTAAGTCATCTTCAACATCAATACCTACATCATTTCCAACATCTAAAGCAACCATATCAGTAGAATCAAAAGTATGATCAACTACATCATCACAACAAAAAAAAGTACTTAAAAATATAGTGAAGCAGTAGATGCAGTGTCAGGCCTGAAAAGAGCTCAGAATCCACCTCCTCATTGGCACTTTGTGTTTGTAACTGAATAATGGATGATGTGATTTGATCTAATTGATTCTGTATATTCTGTATCCTTGAGAATTGTTGCTCTTGATGTTCTCTCATTTGTTCCATAATCTCCTTGACTCTCCATGTTGACTCATCCATCTGAGGATCATTCTGTTGGAAAGAATTTTGCATAAAAGATGTTGAAACCTCTTAAAACCCATATGAATTCTGGTAGGCTGGATATGGCTCAATAAATTATCTTTGTGCACTTTCATACCTGAAACATGAATTATCCACCCAATTAGCATTAAAAGTATTAGGAAATGACTCATACCTATTTTGTTGTTCCATTGTTGGGTAAATTTGATACTCAGGTTGAAATTACTGATTCTCCATTCCACCTCCAAATTTCTGAAAATATGGATCCATGCTACTGAAATCTCTTGTTCTTACTTCTTACACTACAACACTATCAATCAAAATTAGAAGACTTAAGAGCATAAAGTTTCAAACACATGAAAACATGAACATTTAAGCACTTAACAATTCAAGAACAAGCCAACATGAAAATACAAAAAGAATAGCAATCAAATCAAGGAAGATGCTAACAAAATAAACCAATCAATGCACAATCTAAAAATGAACACACACTACTAGTTAATTCCCCGGCAACGGTGCCAAAATTTAGTGTTGGCCTTTTTGCATGTTACGTGGCACATCAAATTAATAAAGATTGGGAAACTAAACTAAACTAAATAAAACACGTGTAGTAAGGAGTCCCAAGTCGTATTTTTCCAAGGATAACTAGTGAATGTGTGCTTATTCTAAAACTGGTCCCAATCAAATTATTACATCAACAAGATCAATTAAGCTTTTCCATTAGACTTACACTTCAAATTAAATTCCTCTACCATAAAAAATAAGATCAAGATTTGAATCAATGAAAGGTTAATCTTATTTTAACATGATTCTTTTCCATCTCATAATGCATCATTAATTCAAATGCTTCAATTCCTATCTCTAGAATTCACAACCACATTCATCTACATACCACAGAGGTTATCAATAAAAATCTCATGAAATTCATTCAACACTCAAGCATGAAAACAAACACAACACATCAAATGCAAACTATAAATGAACTGAATAGGGGTTTTCTAAATCTATAATTTGGAAACTAAGCACTAACTTTTAAAGAACATGAAAGGTAATTCAAACTAGGAATTAAAATGCAATCTACTCTATCAGATCTTCAGATCTGAGCAAGTTCAAGAACAATTTAAAGACAAAGATAAGGAAAATAAAACCTAAATGGCATTCCACAACCAAACCCCGAGACCAAACTCCTCACTGTCGTGCCACTGTGCTTGCTTCTGGGAATGCCTCTTGAGCAAACACAGCAACCCACTGAATCCATAGTTCATCCAGGTGAAGTCCAAAGCTACTGGGAATGCCTCTTGAGCTTGGAATCATCTTAATTCTCCAACCGCCAAAAAACAGAGCAAATCTTGCTAATCCGGAAACGCAGGTGAAGATGAAGATGGATTGGTCTATGAAGAATCGGGGAACACCCTCATATCTTTGCCGGAATGACTCTTGTAGACAACAGGATCATTAACGGGGAACACCCTCAATTCATGGCTCTATCCCTTGAATGCTGGTCGCCGGATCTTTGCAAGCTCGCCGGAGATGAAGGGTATTGAATCTCAGATCTAGAAGTGGAATGGAGTCTTGGCCGTCGCTGCGAAGAAGAAGAAGGAACAGTGAAATCGTGAACTCGTCGAGCCCAGGGAAGCACTGTAGCTTCTCGCGGGTTTTAAACTCTCCCAAATCTGATCAGACGGTCCAGATTGGTTTGGGGCATGATCAACGGCCGGATGGACTCAGATCTAGATCAAAACCTTTGGATCTTCATCAACGGATGAGATATGCTCTTCATTAGGTTTGGATGAACCAGATATTCATCTGATAGCTCAGATCTGTTTGATCTTAGATGAACGGTCCATAATGCTCCACAACTTGATCGTCTCGTTTAACCCTAGATTTGACCCAAAATGTGGTCTGATCTGATCGAGTCCATGACCCTTTTGATGTCTATAAAATAATAATCAAATATTAGCATCAAATCCCATGATAATCGACTAATTTACAATTAAGTCCAAGATTAAATGTAAATATGAAATGTAATATAAATGTGAGTCTAAGCTATGAATAGACCATAAAAAACATGTATTATGAATCAAAATAATGTAGAAAAATCATGGTTATCACCATTCAGATATATATTCTATCCATTAAATAATATAGACGATCACTAGCACTTACTGATCATAGACCTCTAAGAAGCTCACTATATGCATTATAACTCCCTTGGAGCCTCATAACTCTACACATCTAACTTTCAAAGTTTTGTAAGTACATGCTATATTGAAGAAATCATTATGCAATGGATTTATGTGTATATTGGTTTCTTACAAACTTCATCCTAATGCAGGTGGATTTTTTTTTTTTAAAATATGGACCCATCTTATTACGATATGTGGAATCCAGGGCTACCATCGCTAATGTCAAGAGACTTTGAGGTATCTATACTCCCGGGTCCTACACAAGTAAAATCGTAAGTATATGTTTATCCATGTTTTTTATACATCTCCACACTCCTGGTTGCAATTAGATTATTAACAGTGTGAAATCAACTCTATCTTTTAGTTTAGATTGTGCATTTTTTGTTATCTGATACACCGAGAGTTTAATGTACGGAAGACCAAAAAACTTCAGACAAACTAGAATGAGAATACAATTTTCATGTTGGTCATAAGATTTTTACTAACAAACACTGGATTACTGACAAGTTGGTGTTGTAAATTTATTATAAAATTGATTATAAATTTATTGTAAATCCCATAAATTTTGCCTAGCTGGTGTAAATGTTTTGTAATACTGCTGTAAATGTCTTATCAAGCTACTACAGAGTATAGCAGCAAATATCGAGTAGCTGCTACATGTTGTGGCAGTTAATCGACAGTAGCTGCTACAACGTGTAATAATCAATCGACAGTACTTCTATAAGGGAAAAATAAAAGATGGATTAATCTATTATAAATCACCTGTAAATGTATTGTGAAGATGGCAAGTCCACCTTGTAGCAACTAATTGTCTATGTAGCTGTTACAACATCTAGCTCCTGCTTGATAAGTCATTTTTATAATAGCTATATTTTCAAGTACATTTTGACCCCTAAAAATAATATTATTATGTATATCAACTTGGTAAAAAATAATTTTAAAAAATTTTAATCAGCAGTAGCTGCTACAACGTTGTAGCAGCTAATCGACAGTAGCTGCTACACGTTGTAGCAGCTACAATATAAAGTATAACACTATAGAGTAAATGCTACACGTTGTAGCAGCTAATCCGCAGTAGCTACTACAACGTGTAGTAGCTTATCGCCAGTAGCTGCTATAGGAGACAAATACATAATGCAAGATTACAACATGTAGCAGTTTATCGGCAGTAACTGCTACACATTGTAGCAGCTATTCGTTTGTTGCTTCTAACTGTCCTGGTAGCATCTATTGCTGCACGTTGTCGCAGCTAGTCAGCATATGAAGAAGATTTGGCATGCATAGCTGTTACTCTCAGTGAGCGATTATTACTTATTACAAGTTGGTGGTATTTCTTCTACTATGAGACTTATGCTGTTATTCCATTAATAATCAAGATGTATTACATAAAGACTAACTTTTTCTGATACCAAATTAATTTAACGATTGAACTTGCTTCCATCACCATCCCTCTTTCTTCCAATTCTTAATTAATGGGTCTGAGGGTCTCTATAAATTATATAATTTCAAATTATATAAGTGACCATTGAATTATTAATAGAGTATAGCAGCTAATCTTCAGAAGTTGCTGCACGTTGTAACAGTTACATTTGAGAAGCTGCTACAATTTGTAGCAGCTAATCCGCACTATAGTTGCTACAAAGTGAAGTAGCTACTCTGTAGTAGCTGCTATACGTTGGAGAAGCTCACTTTATTTTAGGATATTGATAAATTTCAGCTTATAATTATCTTTATTGTTGCATGTTCTAACAACATGACCATTGAGGGAGGCCGATGAGTCATCCCAAGACCCCAAAGAAGGGGAAGAGGTTGATTCATGGATCAGTATCATTGACCTAGCACAAGGTATTGCATTATTGTCACCCACAGGAGAAGCCATAATCTGAATTTGACAGGTTTAGGACAATGAAGGAAAAAGTGTTTAGGATGCCATTTATATAAGGGTTTAATTTGCATAAATTCCATATCCAAATTGCAAGGCGTGGTGAAATTTATTTCAGGGAGGTGAAACATCATTTGTAGATAGTACATTAAATGGAACAAGGGGAGTTACTAAAATGTAATTATTATAATCACGATGATGTTGTAGCAGTTACTCGTCCATAACTGCTATAACACATACTTCATTCTATAGCTATTACACGTTGTAGTAGTAATTGTGCAGTTACAGCTACAACGTGTAGAATTTTAAATTTTGTAAAAATATAACAGTATTCACTGGACAGTGTTGCATATTATTAATTTTTTTATCAGTGTGTAGGCACTGTAGGGCTAGTAATATTTTCGATTGAAACATTTTAAGTTGTGACACATTGTAGTAGCTTTTGTACCTTAGGTGCACAGAAGAATTCAATGCCCGACGGTTGGTTGTCCTGGTCTTTACTATCTATCTTATGATCTTATCTTTTCCCAGGTGTTAATGAGTTGTAGTGAGTCTTTTGATGACCTATGGTATCGAAAAGATGTTTCTGTTTGACTTGTCTTTATCAAGAGCTAGGATTGTTTGAGCCTCTTTTCCTATAAATCGGCTATTAACCTAATAGACTCCTTCACATTGCCTTGCCTTTGGTTCACATTATAGCTCTTTCTGTTGGATCGAAAGAGCTAGAGGGGGGGGTGAATAGTGCTCGTGGCTATTTTGTTTGATTCGTATAACACTAATCGAGCAAAGCAGTGGAAATATAAAAGAACACAATGCAAACATAAGGTATTTACTTGGTTCGGAGCCTATGGTGACTCCTACTCCAAGACCTGCGATCGTTGATCGCTTCCGGTGGGTAACAACTATAAGCTCGTTAATGTATTTATAAGATGAAGTATAATGATTAAAAGAAGCGACTAAATTATACCAACGACAGTAGGAAAAGCCGAAGATTCGGAGCTCCGGGTCGTCGGTGTTAATTCGCAGCACTTCTAGGTCGTCTCGTTGGCAGCACGTTGAGGAAAGGAAGCTTAGAACTTAATTGTCTAAGTTCTGCCTCGAGACCTTCTTTTATACCGTGTTGAAGGTGCCTCCAAGCCTGTCCAAGGTGCCTCCAGGCCGCCGAGTCACACGCGTGGATCAGCACAGAACTGGTCGCACCTTATCTGGTTTAAGGTGCCTTCAAGCCTCTTCAAGGCGCCTTCAAGCCTTGGTCCAAGGCGCCTTCAGTCCCAATGAAGGCGCCTCCAGCTCCTCTGGACAACTGGCTTCAACTTGCACCCGAGGCGCCTCCAAGCTCCATGGAGGCGCCTTGGACACTGTTCATTCGAGGCTTAACTTGTTCCTTTTGTACCTGCAAGATATGTTAGTTCCAAAACAATACGGTGCCCTGCAAGACAAAGTTAGAACTGATATAAACATGATAAATTAAGAGTTTGACAGTCATCGGACTATCCGGGTCTGACTTCAGATTTCTGACCGGAAACTCTAGGTCGACCCGACGCCTACTGTTCCCTCTACGGGGAACGCGTCCTCACCTACTCTCCTCAGGAGAGATTACCTGGTGCCAGTCTGGTCCTCCAGACCGACTGGACTTTCCACCTAGGGTTACCACCCCTAGGACCTAGGGTTACCACCCCCTAGGGTTTTTCTCCACCTAGGGTTACCACCCCCTAGGACCTAAGGTTGCTGCCTCTTAGGGGTTTTCTCCACCTAGGGTTACCACCCCCTAGGACCTAAGGTTACCCCTCTTTAGGTTGTTTCCTTCACCTAGGGTTACCACCCCCTAGGACCTAGGGTTACCACCCCCTAGGGTTTTCACCTTGCCTAACCGCAGCTAGGACTTTTGCCTAAGTATCACTTAAGACTTTCCTGCAAGCTCCATGAACATATTAGATAATAAATAATCTTAACTTTGAATCCCTTTGTCATTATCAAAACTAAAGTTCGATCGTCGGATGCTTCCCGTACCAACAATCTCCCCTTTATGATTATGACAATCGAAATTCAAAGTTAAGAAAAAAGATGCAATAAAGAAAGGCCTAACTAGCATAAATTTAGCACAAGGAAAAAAATAAGTTAGTCCAAGAGTTTTATAAATTTTGTAGAATGCTCCCCCTTAATAAAAGCTCTCCTTAAATTTATAAAATTTCAAACTTTTTTTAATTTCCTTTTGAATTTCTTCTACTCTCCCCTTTTGCCATATATCAAAAATAAATAAGTAAGAACGATCAATGGCCTTAGCTTATTTTGAGAAACTTAACTTTTCAAAAAAGTTTAGAGAAGGAAAAATAGAGGGTTAACCAAAATTTGATAAGCACTTAGCTTTTTTAGAATTAATAATCATTGTAGAACCTTTAGCTAAGTGAGAGAATTTTTTTTTTTTGAAAACATAACTTTTTCGTTTAAAACTAGCTAAGATAAAATTGACTTTGAAAAGTAACTTAGCTAATTTTTGATATCAAAACATTTAGTTAAACTTTGAACAAATACTTAGCAAATATTGAAAAATCTTTTTGGAAAGATATTTAGTTAGATTTGAAAGCTCTTTGAAAAATATTTAGCTGCTAAAACTTGAAATGCTTTTGAAAATACTTAGTTTTGAGAGGTACTTAGCCAAAATTTGTTTAAACTTAGGTTAAGTTTTGAAAGATTGAAACAAACAATTTTCGAAAGGCAAGTTTCGAAAACAGTAGGCTAAGTTTCTTTTTGAAAAAATATTTCGTAAAATTTTTTAAAGCCTTTTAAAAACCATTAATTTTGAATAGACTTTTAAAAAACTTTTAAAAAGTTGGGTTAACTTAATTTTTGAAATAAAATTCAAAAAGTCCTTTGATATGATGGCTATAGACGTTAAAAATAAATTTTTAAGAAATTGAAAATCCTTAAAGGCAATGGAGGAGTTTAAGACCCTAATGTCCAAGCATGAGCTGAGTTAAATTATTCAATTTTCATTTACAAGGTAGTAGAGCCCTAAAGCGCAAGCTGAGACAATTTGTAGTGTTAATATTCTTAACCAACTGTCTAACCTTTAGCTATTGACTGAATGCCTAGAGGGCAACAGTTTTCACTTGGTTAGTCAAGTTATGTTAGTAATCTAGTTAGTTTTAACTAATGCTGGATCATTTAACTTGATTAATGTAAAGTTGCTACTCACCTGTGGTAAGAGTAGTTCCGAATTTTCTTTGGTGTTTCCTTATTTTTTGAGTTTTGCCGTGAAGATTCTTGGTTTTGCTTGCTGCCGTGAACCCTAAAGAAAGAAGAGAAGGATTAGTTCAGTTTAAGCATGAAGAACATATTTGAATTTAGGTTTTCAAGTGATAATTTTCCTTTGCTGGTAAATTTTCCTTTGCTGTTGCGAGCATGAGCAGTCCCTCTTTGTGTTGCTGTTTGTGAGCATGAGTAGTTCCCATCTGCTATTAGTTAAGCATGTGTAAATTGTAGCTACGAATTCAAAGGTCTATTGTGAGTGCCATATATTTAGAAGTGTGTAAAGGTTCAAGTCGTGAATCAGTTTTATATAGGATTCTGTTCTAGGCTTCCAGCAAGCTTAATTTGTTAGTTGGAAGGGTTACAAGCTTCGGATTCCTGCTGCTAGGCAATGAATAAGAAAAGTTCAGTTTTTGTTTAGCATGTAGTTCTATTTTTGGTGGATTTCTGCCGAAGGGTTATGCTTTTGTGTCCTTACTGTAGCACTGAGCAGAGGGATGCTTGGGTTCGGTTATGCTTTGCATTGGGCAAGAACAATTTAGAGGCGATGTTTTGGTCCATTGTGTATGAGGTCCTTGAGATGATATAAGATCCCCTTTGGTTGGATTTGTTATATTGGAAAGTCATGTTATTTAATTAGTTGTGCTTTTATTTCTTTCTTATGATCCTTAGATTGTATGTGTCCTGTATGAAACTTCCCAATAGATCAGGTGTGAAAGTAGTGGTTCTTTCATTACTTCCTTAGGGTCCTTATATTTCATATGTTCTTCATAAATTCCCAAAAGATCATGTATGAAAGTCAATATAATAACCATGCCTGTTTTCATGTGTGCAATAATATGTTTAGATGTGTTTTCTATTTCATGCTTACTACATTAAAGTCTTGCCATACAAATTGCGTTATGTAATTGTCTATCAAGCTAAGTTGAAGTACTGTTGGGAATTTCTTCATGCCTACCATGCTGAATTCGGTTATGAAATAACTACAGGAATTTCTTCATGCCTACAAAGTCGGCCCTTATTGTAATGACCCGACCCTTTGGCCTCTTGGGCGGCCCTTGCGGCGACCCACTGGCAGCCCTTATGTCGTCGACCCATTTGGCGACCTCTCATGTCGTCGACCGACGACCCTTTGGCCGTGCCGTTACTCACTAGGACTTTCCACCCCTGGTAGTGGATTTTTGCCTCCCCTAGGATTCAAACTCTAAACCTCCAGGTTTAAGTATTAGAGTTCATGAATCCTGGTAGCCAAGTGAGCGCACATGAACTGTGTGGTTGTTTGATATATGTTTCAGCCGCCTGTGGCTGAAGTATACTATATATGTATCTCAGTTTATGGTCACCGGTACAGGGGAGATGCTGCCGAAATTTTTCGGTAGAGACTCCTCGTGGTTTCGATCTTACCGGTTAAGTAGAGTCGATAGTTAAGTAACGGTCACCCTTAGAGAGTAGTAGTAAGAAGGGTGGTTGTTACAGTTGGTATCAGAGCAGTTCCCATTCTCCAGCATCACACACACATCAGCATCAACCTTGCCGTTTTCAAGTAAGAAAGTATTTAAATTTTTTTTTAGTATGCTTCCTTTATTCTTTACAGTAAAGAGAAATCCTTAGAAGTATTAGATTATATGTGCAGAATAGGGAGATGTTTAGAAGTGCTTATAAAGTTAAGAATTCTGCTTAGTTTCTTTCTACATAATTAGATGTCGAGAAGAGGACGCCCCCGTACCGCTCGTACTAAGGACCGAACTCATAAGAATGAAAAGAACTCAAGCCAGAGGATATTCGGGTAGCTTGGGAGTACCCAGAGGTATTCCCAGAAGAGCTACTTGAACTACCTCCCAACAGAGAAGTGGAGTTTGAAATTGAGTTGGTTCTTGGCACCAGTTCAATTTCATAGCAGAGTTAAAAGAGTTACAAGAACAACTTCAGGAGCTACTTGACAAGGGTTTCATCCGCCCTAGTCATTCACCCTGGGGAGCTCCAGTGTTGTTCATTAAGGAGAAAGACAGATCTATGCGGATGTTCATGGATTTTAGAACGCTGAACAAAGTAACAGTTAAGGACAAGTACTCTCTTCCCAGAATAGATGATCTATTTGATCAGCTAAAAAGGTCAACAATGTTCTCTAAAATAGACCTGCGTTCTAGGAACCATCAGTTGAAAGTGAAAGGAAGTGATGCGCCCAGAACAGTTTCCAGGACTAGATATGGATACTACGAATTCGTAGTCATGCCATTTGGTGTGACTAATGCACCTACGGTCTCCAGGGACTTTATAACAAGTCTTCCAAGGACCCCTAATGAGTACAATGCGATATAGGTGTAACGACCCGCCTTCTACAGGCTAGGCTGTAAGGTCGGGGGTTACATTATGCTGTGCTAAGCTATTCTTAGTGTGTGGAAACTGAACAACTTAAGATTTTGCTAACTAATACAATTCCTTAGTTCTGTCTATGCCAAGGGGTGCATTCTAAGGTATAAATGGCGTATGCTACATCCCCTAAGGTCCAGTAACTGAACTACAAGGTTTCTTGGTCGAAACCCAGCTTCCCAATCGATTGGGATCGAACTCAATCGATTTAAAGCTATTGGATCGATCCGTGGATCGACTCCGTTTGCTACTGTATACGGAAACTTCGTTTGGATCGATCGGCTGATCGATCCAGACTGGTTGATCAATCCACTGATCGATTCAGCGTGCTACTATGCACGGAAGAATATATGGATCGATCGGCTGATCGATTCAACTTAGTCAATTGATCCAGTGATCGATTCCGATGCTCTCTGTTCACGAGAGCTAATTCCTCGATCGATCGGTTGATCGATCCCTTAACTTTCTGTTCGCGACAGAATGCGACTGGATCGATCGGTGGATCGATCCAGAAGCTTACTGTTCGCGGAAGTGGTTGCCCAATCGATCAACCGATCGATTGAGGTCCCTCCAATCGATCGGTCGATCGATTGGAGTTTCTGATTTCGCTGCAGAACTCTGATTTCAGAGCTCAGTCATACACAACTCAATATAATAAACCTAAAATGCCTAGAGAACATTGTAATTGGTCTTCACTAACGTTCTGCATGATTTACTACTCATCGATATGCTAGCTAGTGTCCTAGACATGGCATAAGCATGGTTTCACAATTCAGAATTCTTAACCATTCTAAAGGTGCATAAACATTAAAAAGAACAAAAGGTTCTAATTCTTTAAATTTGCTAGTTCCCAAGGGTCTTCATTCTAAGTTCCTGTCCACACACATCTTCATTGCATTGTCCTCCAGCCTCCGCTAATCCATCCTTCCTTTACCTTTATCTGCAGTATAAGAAAAAGAAGTATCTGTAAGCTCGAGAGCTTAGTAAGAAACCATCTACCTCACAAAACATGCATACGATGTAAATTATGCTTTTAAAACATGCTATTTGAAATATATGCTGAACATTGCTAAACATGGATTCTAAAACATGGCATATTCACATACGATACATGGCAATCATAGCTAAGTATAAAACCATCATGTGGATCCATAAGAACTAAACTGGAATAAAAACTAAACTACACTACTGCTAACTGATGCTAAGCTGCTCTGTATTCACATAAACTATGTTGCGAAGTTTTGAAAGCTAGTTATCATAAATAGATGAAAATACATAATCATGTTGTTGATGGGCCCATCAACTGTACTTGCTGTGCGCGCATCCCTAACTAAACCCGGGATTGCAAATTCCGAATCTAGTAGGGCTTACTAGGTTATCTAAACCTAGGGACGACTATGGGAACCCAACCCAATGGACTTCTAGTCCAGTACAGTGCCACTGCTAAAAGTAAAATACTGAACATAAGCTAATAATTCTTGTCTTGCTTTTACTGGGTTGTCTGAACCTAGAACTAGGTTATCTAAACCTAGAGGCGACTGTGGGAGCCCACCCATTGGACCATAGTCCCATAAAAGCTGTAGCAAGACTAAATGTGCTATCAAATGCTTCTACTGCATTTATCTAACTATTGAAATGCATATGGTGGCATTCTACTGAGCTAAGCATTAAAGCAAACACGTGGTGTGCCCTAATTCACACCCTATATACTGAAAATTCTGCATATGACTAAACTAATGCATAAAACATACAAAAAGCTACTTATACTGCAGGTGAGGGGTTTCTTACATCCTGCGCTAGTTTTTCTTACGATCTGATCGCTAGGTTTTTCGGAAAAACAATCTTCTCGACGACCCTCTTGCTTCCACGTGCTCTTCTCGCGGAGAGGAGCGTCCTCGTGCCGGAGTCGTCGCCAGGAGGTGTTCTTGGAGCCTTCGGGACGGAACCCTAGCCCTTGGGGCTTGGTGCGCCGAGAGGAGAAGAGGAGGGAGAGGGAACGACGTGACTAGGGTTGAGGGAAAAGAATTGTCGTTAAAACAATTCTCTACTTAATAATTTTCCTATTTATATTAAGTGGGTAATTCGCCCAACTTAAATATAAATATAATTTATTCCCTTTCCTTTCAGCACGACCCTACTGGGTTCACTTGGTTACTAGAGTTATCTATATGACTTAGAGTCCTATAGGTCTCGGGTTCAATTCTCGCTTAGGATATTTTTCGTTTCTATTTATTTTTGCTACTTCCACTACTCTAAAAATTCCATAAAAATATCCTAAAATTTCGAAAAAATACTAGGATATTTATAAAAGTCTTTTGAGAATTTTCGTGCGTTACAATCCCCCATACCTTATAAAAAGTTCATCCTCGAACTTAAAATAACTCTGGGTACTTCTGTCTCATTCTAGCTTCTGTCCCCCAAGTTGCCTCTTTTGCTGTATGACTTTGCCAAATGACTTTTACTAATGGTACTTCTTTGTTTTGCAATTTCTTAACTGCTCGGTCTATTATCTGAATAGACCGACTGTCATAGCTGAGGTCTTCGCGGACTTGTACCGACTGGGGCTCAATCACCTGGGTGGCATCTGGGATATGCTTCTTCAGCATAGAGACATGAAATACGTTGTGGATAGCTGACATCTCCTGGGGTAGCTCTAGCTCATATGCTACCTTGCCAACTCTTCTGGTGATAAGGTATGGTCCCACATATCTGGGACTCAATTTGCCCTTCTTCCCAAAACGCATTACTCCCTTCATGGGAGCTACTCTAAGGAACACTGTATCCCCAACTGTAAACTCTAAGGGCCTGCGCCGTGTATCAACATAGCTTTTCTGGCGACTCTGAGCTGTCTCTATCCTCTAGCGGATCTACTGTATAGCTACTGTGGTATCTGCCACTAGATCTGTCTGAAGTTCTAGCTCTTTCTGTTCACCACTCTCATACCAGCAGATTGGAGATCTACACCTCCGCCCATAGAGAGCCTCGTAGGGTGCCATACCGATAGTGGCCTGATAGCTGTTGTTGTATGCAAATTCTGCTAAACTCAGATATTTGCACCAACTTCCCTTGAAGTTTAGGGCACACGCTCGGAGCATATCTTCGAGTACCTGATTTACTCGCTCCGTCTGACCATCTGTCTGAGGATGGAAAGCTGTGCTAAATTTTAACTTAGTGCCTAATGCTGACTGTACACACTCCCAGAAGTGTGATGTGAATCTGCTGTCTTTGTCTGAAATAATGGTCCGTGGGACTCCATGCAGTCTGACAATCTCCTTGAGATACAACTGAGCTAGCTGCTCCATGGAGTAGGATATCTTGATAGCTAAGAAGTGGGCTGATTTAGTCAACCTGTCGAGTATTACCCATATGGCGTCAAAACCATTCGTGGTTTTGGGTAATCCCACTATGAAATCCATGAAAATATCCTCCCACTTCCATTCTGGGACCTGAATGGGCTGCAGAACTCCTCCTGGTCTCTGATGTTCTGCCTTGACCCTCTGATAGATCAGACAAATACTAACATACCTAGCGACGTCTCTTTTCATCCCAGGCCACCAAAATCGTTTCTTCAGGTCTTGGTACATTTTGGTGGAACCAGAATGCATTGCATAAGGAGTCCTGTGAGCCTCGTCTAGAATCTTCCTCCGTAGTTCCTCCTGATTCGGAACGCATAGTCTATCACCAAAATATAATACCCCACTATCTGAGACCCTAAACTCTCCACTTTCTGATTCTGTTAACCCTTGCTTGATTTTTTGAATTTTAGGGTCCTGATCCTGAGCTATCTGGATGTCACCAAGCATGGTAGATGCTAAAGTCATAGTAGAGAGCTGTCCTGCTATAAGTTCGAGACCAAAATCTGTAATCTCCTTTTGTAGGGGTGGTGACATGGCTGCCAGGGATAGTAGGGTGGCACTGGACTTCCTGCTAAGTGCGTCTGCCACCTTATTGGCCTTCCCTGGGTGGTAGAGGATGTCTATATCATAGTCCTTGACCAGCTCGAGCCATCTACGCTGTCGCATATTCAGATCCTTCTGAGTGAAGAAGTACTTCAAACTCTGATGATCTGTATACACTCTGCACTGAGCTCCATACAAGTAATGTCTCCAAATTTTGAGAGCGAAGACAACTGCTGCAAGCTCGAGGTCATGAGTAGGGTAGTTCCTCTCATAATCCTTGAGTTGTCTGGAGGCATAGGCGATCACCTAGCCATTTTGCATCAGTACTGCTCCTAGTCCCAACTTAGAGGCATCACTATTAATGTCAAAGCTGTCTGTGTTTTCTGGTAGAGCCAGAATGGGAGCATTGGTAAATCTCCTCTTTAGCTCGTTGAAGCTGTTCTCACAGTCCTCTGTCCACTGAAATTTTTTGTTCTTTCTGGTAAGAGCTGTCAGTGGGGAGGCTATCCTGGAGAAGTCCTCTACGAATTTTCTGTAATAGCCCGCTAGTCCTAGGAAGCTTCTGATCTCACTGGCGTTCTTAGGTCTTTTCCAGTTACTCACAGCCTCTATCTTGCTGGGGTATACCATAACACCGTCCTTTGAGATGATGTGACCCAGAAAGGACACCTGATCGAGCCAGAATTCACACTTCGTGAACTTGGCGTACAGCTGGTTCTGCTGAAGGATCTGTAGTACTGTCTTCAGGTGCTCTACGTGTTCTTCCTGAGTTCTGGAATAGATAGGAATGCCATCAATGAACACGATAACAAACTTATCTAAGTATTCCCTGAATACTCTGTTCATGAGATCCATGAAGGTAGCTGGAGCATTTGTCACGCCAATGGGCATGACTACGAACTCATAATGTCCGTATCTGGTCCTGAAGGCTGTCTTGGGTATATCTCCTTCTTTAACTCTAACCTAGTGATATCTTGACCGTAGGTCTATTTTGGAGAACACTGCTGCACCCTTTAGATGATCAAACAGGTCATCTATTCTGGGAAGAGGATACCTGTTCTTGATCGTGACTTGGTTCAGTGCTCTGTAATCTATATACAGGCGCATGCTCCTGTCCTTCTTCTTCACGAACAATACAGGCGCTCCCCATGGTGAGTGACTAGGACGTATGAAGCCCTTGTCAAGCAGCTCCTGTAGTTGCTCCTGAGGTTCCTTCAGTTCTGTTGGAGCTATGCGGTAAGGTGCTTTGGAGATGGGATTTGTACCGGGAATGAGTTCTATCTCGAATTCAATCTCCCTGTCTGGTGCTAGGCCTGGTAGCTCTTCAGGGAAGACTGCTGGGTAGTCACATACAACTCGGACCTCTTCTAGCTTTCGGTCCTTGTCCTGACTGGTATTGACTACATGTGCTAAAAATCCCGTACATCCTGAATCTAGCAATTTTTGTGCTTTCAGAGTTGAAAGAAATTTCTTGGTTTTTCTCTTTGATTCTCCGCTGTACTCAAATTGTACTCCTGCTTCAGGTTGGAATATGACTTTCTGTTTACGGCACTCGATAGAGGCACCGTATCGGATCAGGAAGTCCATTCCAAAAATGACATCGTAATCAGTCATATTTAGCACTATCAGATCACAAAAGAGTTCTCTGTCTGCTAAAATGACTGGCACTGCTCTAAGCCAGTGCGTGGATGCCATAATTTCTCCCGAAGGTAGTGTTGTCAGAAACTGACCACTGAGTACCTCTGGAGGTATTGCTAACTTTTCGAAAAACTCCCTGGATATATAAAAATGGGTTGCCCCAGTATCGAATAAGACAGTTGTACTTTGCTGTAAAATACTGATTTGACCTGTAACAACTGTTGAGGCATTCACTACATCCTCTCTGGTGAGTGAATAGATCCTCGCGTTTGTCATGGCTGAGGGGGCTTCTAGTCTGCCCTGGCTGATGTATGGACCGTCTAAAGCAGCCTGCATCTGGTGTAACTGGGCTGGCTGGCCTCCATACTGAATCGGCTGTGGTTGAGGAAAACCGGTCTTGTTCGGTCACTGCTTAGCCATATGCCCCTCTTGTCCACATTCGAAGCATCCTCGTGTGCCTTTGCGGCAAACTCCTGGGTGGAATCTCCCACAAGTAGAACACTTGGGATAACTAGGCTGTTTGCTGGCTGATCCTCCTTTTGGGTAACTCCCTGGTTTGCGTTTGTTGCTGGAGTTCCCTTTCCAGTTAGCGCTGTGGCCCTGGTGTTTCTGAGTACCTGAGCCTCCCTGACCTTTGGACTCTGTGAGGACTTGCTTCTGCTATTTGATATTGTTCTGGTAGTGCTCGGTGGTCAGAGCACTACTTACTAGTTCTTCAGTGGTTTGCGGCCTATGGACGCCGCTGGCCACGTTCATTGCTATTTCCGGCCTTAGCATCTTGAGCATCAACTGGACTCGTTCTTTTTCAGTGCTGACTAGTTCAGGGCATAGACGAGCCAATCTGTTGAATTTCTTCACAGCTTCCTCCACTGAAAGGTTGCCCTGGCGAAATTCAGTGAACTCGTCGTAGTGGCGGTTTGTGACCCACATGTGGAAGAACTCTTCGAAGAATTCTTTCTCGAAGTCGGCCCACATAATCTGGTTCACTGGGCGCTTTGTTTTAATTCGCTCCCACCACATACGTGCGTCCCCTGTCAGGCAGAAAGAGGCGCACTTCACCTTCTCATGTTCTAGCCAGTCCAGAAGCTCCATCGTACTCTCCAGTGTTTTGAACCAGGCTTGGGCATCCCATGGTTCGCTGGTGCCTGAGAAATTCTCTGGGTTGATTTTCTACCACTGGATCAGATAGGCTTCTCTCCTTGCCCCTACTGCTGGGGCTACTGGTGCTGCAAGTTGGACTGGTGGAACCTCTATCACTACCGGGGTTACTAAATTCGGTTATGGAGTGACAGTGGGAGTGTTCTGCTGACTAGCCCTTAAGGTGGCTATCTCCTGTTGCTGTTCAGCTAGTTGTTTCTGTAACTGAGCCACTACTGCTGCAAGGTCTGGAGGAGGCACTGAGCTGCCTGCCTCATACTAGGGCTCAGTAGCTGGTGCCTTTCTAGCTGGGCGTCCTCGTACCATTTTCTAAAGAAATAGAGGACATACATAACTAATAGGACCATATTGCATAACTATTGTTATCAGGTTAGGTACTATCATACATCTATAAGCATGCTTTAGTTATCTAGGAACATGAAAACAAACAAAACATAAATAAAGTGAGAGATGTTCTTACTTGGAAGCTGTAGGTTCAATGCTGATGTGTGTGTAGGAAGTATGGAACTTGCTCTGATACCACTCTGTAATGACCCGCCTTCTACTGGCTAGGCTGTAAGGTCGGGGGTTACATCCTGCGCTAGTTTTTCTTACGCTCTGATCGCTAGGTTTTCCGGAAAAACAATCTTCTCAACGACCCTCTTGCTTCCACGTGCTCTTCTCGCGGAGAGGAGCGTCCTCGTGCCGGAGTCGTCGCCGGGAGGTGTTCTTGGAGCCTTCGGGACGGAACCCTAGCCCTTGGGGCTTGGTGCGCCGAGAGGAGAAGAGGAGGGAGAGGGAACGACGTGACTAGGGTTGAGGGAAAAGAATTGTCGTTAAAACAATTCTCCACTTAATAATTTTCCTATTTATATTAAGTGGATAATTCACCCAACTTAAATATAAATATAATTGATTCCCTTTCCTTTTAGCACGGCCCTGCTGGGTTCACTTGGTTACTAGAGTTATCTATAAGACTTAGAGTCCTATAGGTCTCGGGTTCAATTCCCGCTTAGGCTATTTTACGTTTCTATTTATTTTTGCTACTTTCACTACTCTAAGAATTCCATAAAAATATCCTAAAATTCCGGAAAAATACTAGGATATTTATAAAAGTCTTTTGAGAATTTTTGGGCGTTACAATAGGTGATAATGGATAGAGAAGTTTAGAGACTAAGAAATAAAGAAGTACCACTAATAAAGGACAGTATAAGACAGAGATATCTAGAATTATTCTAAGTGCGAGGACGAACTTTTTATAAGATATGGGGAATTGTAACAATCCAAATTTCCTCAATTCGAGTCCTAAAAGTAATTTTAAAATATTTAAAAATGCTATAGAAATATTCTAAATATTTTTAGAGTATTTTTATGCAATTTTTGGAGGTCGTTTGGTATTTTTATTAAACGAAAGAAGTTTCGACAAAAAAATGTCCAAACCGAGATTCGAACCCGTGACCTCCGGCTGAACCAATGCCTTAAGCGAATCCGGCTGACCAAGTGTTCCAGCGAGCGTTGCTGATTAAAAGAGGAATGAAATTTATTTGAGTAATAGTTAAATAAGTAGGAAACAAATTGAAATAAAAAGGGGCGGCTGAGGAATCGAACCCGCGACCTTGGACTCGGTCAAAACGCAGCTAACCAAGTGTTCTATAGGTATTTCGTGAAAGAGTAAGGCAGCGAGATATATTTAAGGTCTAGTATTTAACCCTAGTTATAAGAGAAGAAACTTAGGTATTAACCCTAACTCCCGAATTCTTTCTCTCTTTCTCCCCTTCTCTCGAGTTCGACCACGATTTCTCCTCTCTCGGGCGAAGACGAAGCCGAGCTAGGGTTTCCTCCCTCCGACGGCCGGCGAAGGCTTCCTTTCGACGAACCTTGGTGATTTCGATCCTCTCGTTGAGGAGAGCTCGTAGGGACGAGGAAGAGGCCGGGAAGCTCAAGCTCCTCCGAACTCTAGAACCTCCTTCTCAGCTGTAAGTCCAAGAAAATCTAAGGTAAGTTGCTACTCACCTGTGGTAAGAGTAGTTCCGAATTTGCTTTGGTGTTTCCTTGTTTTTCGAGTTTTGCCATGAAGATTCTTGGTTTTGCTTGCTGCCGTGAACCCTAAAGAAAGAAGAGAAGGATTAGTTCAGTTTAAGCATGAAGAACATATTCGAATTTATGTTTTCAAGTGATAATTTTCCTTTGCTGGTTAATTTTCCTTTGCTGTTGCGAGCATGAGCAGTCCCTCTTTGTGTTGCTGTTTGTGAGCATGAGTAGTTCCCATCTGCTATTAGTTAAGAATGTGTAAATTGTAGCTACGAATTCAAAGGTCTGTTGTGAGTGCCATATATTTAGAAGTGTGTAAAGGTTCAAGTCATGAATCAGTTTTATATAGGATTCTGTTCTAGGCTTCCAGCAAGCTTAATTTGGTTAGTTGGAAGGGTTACAAGCTTCGGATTCCTGCTGCTAGGCAATGAACAAGAAAAGTTCAATTTTTGTTTAGCATGTAGTTATGTTTTTGGTGGATTTCTGCCGAAGGGTTATGCTTTTGTGTCCTTACCGTAGCACTGAGCAGAGGGATGCTTGGGTTCGGTTATGCTTTGCATTGGGCAAGAACAATTTAGAGGCGATGTTTTGGTCCATTGTGTATGAGGTCCTTGATATGATATAAGATCCCCTTTGGTTGGATTTGTTATATTGGAAAGTCATGTTATTTAAGTAGTTGTGCTTTTATTTCTTTCTTATGATCCTTAGATTGTATGTGTCCTGTATGAAACTTCCCAATAGATCAGGTGTGAAAGTAGTGATTCTTTCATTACTTCCTTAGGGTCCTTAGATTTCATACGTTCTTCATAAATTCCCAAAAGATCATGTATGAAAGTCAATATAATAACCATGCCTTGTTTTCATGTGTGCAATAATATGTTTAGATGTGTTTTCTATTTCATGCTTACTACATTAAAGTCTTGCCATACAAATTGCGTTATGTAATTGTCTATCAAGCTAAGTTGAAGTACTGTTGGGAATTTCTTCATGCCTACCATGCTGAATTCGGTTATGAAATGCTGCAGGTATTACTACGTTAAGTTCTGTTCTTACCTCCCAACATGCTAGGTTGTAGCCCTATAGTGAAAATGTGTTTTGTTTATTATGATGAGGTTCTGCTTGTGAATTCCTTCATGATAAATCATGTACGAGGAGGTGAAGTTTTTATATCACATGACCGCATGTAATGCTACATGCTCTTAACATTACTTAGACTTGCCCTAGTGAGCATCGAGGTTAAGTAGAAGCAGCTCCTTCAGTGGATTTGAGGTTTAGATATGCTACTTTCATTCAAGTAAACAGATTTGAGGTTTAGATATGCTACTTTCATTCAAGTAAACAGATCTGAGGTTTAGATATGCTACTTTCATTCAAGTATACAAATTTGAGGTTCTTCATTCTAGCATGAGGTTTAGATATGTTTTCTTGTCACACTCATTCTAGAATACAGATTTGAGTTCTAACGTGAGGTTTAGATATGTTTCCTTGCTACCGTTTATTCCAGCAAGCTTCACATATGTTTAGAGTCAGCTAGTTGAGTTCTTTTAATTTGAAGCATGCAGTATAGGTTTTAAATCCAACAAGTTTTAGATTTAGTTTAAGCTTGTATGATATGCAGACTTTCATAAGTATTGCTTGCAGATTTTGATAAGTATTGCATGCAGAACTCCAATCTTAGAACAGATTTTTGTTAAGCTTAATATGCAGAATTTGATTAGCATAGTAGGCAGATTTTTGGTTTAAGCATATCAAAGTTAGAATTTGCTTAAACATTTCAGTTTCTTTTTAAAGAAGCATTCTTTTAGAAGTATTAACAAGTATAAGAAAGATAAAGAAAAGAAAGAAAAAGGCCAAGGCCTTAAGTAGATCCCAAAGTCAAGACTTTAGGGATTTTTGGCACACAGGGTGCTTATTAAAATGTCAAGACATTTAAAGAAGAAGTAATTAAGATATTTTACTTTGAAGAGGCTAGTACCCGACTTCCGAGGTTGTCGTTAAACAAATCCAGGTGTCCAATTACGAGGTCTTGGCCCTTGTAGACCGAGGTATGCTCTTTTAGGATTGGTGGCTCGCTACCCCAACCTATTAGGGAACATGCATAAGATGGTACTACGCCTGAGCCCAAGATGAAAGTTGATTACTATTTTGAAGTATTATAAGTATAAGCTTTTGAACAAGTAAAATAAGTTTCACATAAGTATAAAAGTATTAAAGTATAAGTTTTAAACGAGTGAAATAAAAGAATAAGTTTTTAAGCAAGTGAAATAAGATTCAGAAAGTGTTTATAATTCAACAAGTTTTAGTTTTCCTTATGCTAGCATGTTATTCTGATTAGCTTTACATGTTTAGCATTCTAGTATGCATTGTTCTTTTGCTATTTGATGAGCATGTGTAGTATCTTCTTTAGAGCTTTCAATTCTTGGATTTCAGTATATTTACATGCATATCGAGATTTTGTGAGTTAGACAGCGCTTACTAAGCATTTGCTTATAGTTTGCATTTCCTCTTACTGCAAATACAGGAAAGGAAAAGTTTTAGCAAAGGAAGGAGACACGGAGGTGTTCGATGATGTGTGATGCCTGGACTATGGAGAGATCTGGGGATTTGCCAAGAATTTATTAAGACTGTTTTCGTCAAATTGTTAAAAGAATTTAGAACTTGTACATGCTATTCTATGGATCGTTTTATCGTGCTTTGCGAGAGTTGATTATTTTGGTTATATATGAACTGCGTGGTTGTTTGATATATGTTCCAGCCGCCTGTGGCTGAAGTATACTATGTATGTATCTCAGTTTATGGTCACCGGTACAAGGGAGATGCTGCCGAAATTTTTCGGTAGAGACTCCTCATGGTTTCGATCTTACCGGTTAAGTAGAGTCAGTAGTTAAGTAACGGTCACCCTTAGAGAGTAGTAGTAAGAAGGGTGGTCGTTACAAATGCCCAGACTCACTATGATGCATAGAAATAAGCATTCTGGAGTCCAGGCTGAATCCTATGCATCTCACACTGTTCTAAGTTTTGCAAACACAAACAAGTTAAGCCTAGTGTGCTTGTGAGATGCTCTGGCTGAAACTAGGGGAACATGATTTTTAGGGGGAAATTCCTAGTCTAAGTCCAAATTTAAAAGACTAATAAAACTAGGATTTTGAAAACATTATTTTTCCTAGAATTTGAAAAGATAATTTTAACATTAAGCAATTTTGAAGAGAAGAGAGAAAATTTTAAAATTAGATGTAGGAAATTTGAAAATCAAGATCTATTCTACCCAACACATTCCTATTTGTCTTCTAAGTGTACTGAACTCGAGTTCAGGTAAGGGTTTTGTGAAAATGTCGGCTAGGTTTTATTTGGACTCAACATGGTTAAGTCCAATTTCACCTCTAGCTACATGATCTCTTACAAAATGATGTTTTACCTCTATATGTTTAGTTCTAGAGTGGTGAATCGGATCTTTGGTTAGATTAATTGAACTTATGTTATCAATAAATTTTTTTGTATTTTGATATTCTAGTTGATAGTCTTTTAGTGTATGCATCATCCACAGAAGTTGAGAAGCACATTCTCCTAGGGCTATGTATTCAGCTTCTGTAGTGGATAGAGCAACGCAGTGTTGCTTTCTGCTTGACCAACTTACTAGGCACTGACCTAGAATTTGGCAGCCACCACTTGTGCTTTTTCTATCTAGTTTGCACCCGGCATAGTCTGAATCAGAATAGCCAAAAAGGTCAAAGGTGCAGGTTCTAGGGTACCAGAGTCCTACATTTAGGGTGCCCTTAATGTACCTAAGTATTCTTTTAGCACATGTTAGATGTGACTCTTTTGCACAGGATTAGTATCTTGCGCACATACCTACTGCAAATAATATGTCGGGTCAACTTGCAGTTAGGTAGAGTAAGCTGCCTATTATGCTTCTATAGTGTTTTGGATCTACTGGTTTTCCTTATGGGTCAGCGTTAATGTTGATATTAGTTGCCATTGGTGTATTTATAATTTTTGAATTTTTCATGCCAAATTTTTTAATTAATTCCTTGGCATATTTGGTTTGGTATATGTAAATTTCATCCTTTGTTTGCTTAATTTGTAGACCTAAGAAAAAGTTAAGTTCCCCTACTAAACTCATTTCAAACTCACTTTCCATTAAGTTTGTAAATTCTTTTAAAAATTTTGAGTTTGTTAATCCAAATATTATATCATCTACATAAATTTGAGCTATGAAAATGTCTTTTTCTAAGGTTTTCACAAAAAGGGTTGGATCTACTTGTCCTTGGTGGAACCCTTTTTCTAAAAGATAATTAGACATCCATTCATACCAGGCCCTAGGTGCTTGTTTTAATCCATATAGGGCCTTTTTTAATCTAAGGACATGGTTTGGGTGCTCTAAGTCTTCAAATCCAGGGGGTTGGCTAACATACACTTCTTCTTTAATAAATCCGTTTAGGAAGGCGGATTTTACATCCATTTAGTAGAGCTTGAATCCCTTGTGTGCTGCATAGGCCAGCAACATCCTAATTGATTTAAGTATAACTACAGGGGCGTAGGTCTCATCATAGTCTAACCCTTCTACTTGGTTAAACCCTTTAGCTACTAATCTTGCTTTTTTCTAACAATTTCACCTTGATCATTTAGTTTGTTTCTGAAAACCCATTTAGTATCAATTATAGTTTTATCAGTGGGTTTCGGTACTAAGTCCTAGACCTGGTTTCTTTCAAATTGGGCTAATTCTTCATGCATTGCTAATGTCCAGTCTGGATCGGGTAGAGCTTCGTCTATAATTTTGGATTCAATTTCAGATATCAAGGCTATTTGACTACTGTTTCTATAGGATGGCCTAGTTCTAACTCCTAGAGATGGATCACCCAAGATTTGGTCAGATGGGTGATTTGTGTTTGTTTTTGTTGGTCTTAGGTTTGGGTTAGTGATTGGTTCTTCAGATTCATTGGGTTCAGGTTGAATTTCGTCATCTTCTGTATTTAGTGGGTTAATATTTTCTATATTATTTTCATTTGTTATAGTAGTTACCTTATTATCTTCATCAAATATTACATTTATTGTTTCTTCAACTTTTAGGGTATGTTTATTATACACTCTATATGCTCTACTAGTTGTTGAATACCCTAAAAATATTCCTATGGTAGTTTTTGATGAAAACTTTCCTAAATAGTCTTTAGTGTTTAAAATATATACTTTACATCCAAAAACTTTTAGATAATTTAAATTATGGATTTTATTATAATATATTTCATAGGGTGTTTTGTCATGATGTTTGTTAATTAAAATTCTATTTTGTAAATAACATGCTGTATTTATTGCTTCAACCCAGAATTGGTTGGATAGCTTGTATTCGTTTAACATAGTCCTAGCGGCTTCTTGTAGGGTTCAGTTTTTACGCTCTACTAGGCCATTTTGTTGGGGGGTCCTGGGGCAAGAGTATTCATGTTTATACCCATTAATGTCACAAAATTCAGTAAAGTTGTGATTTTCAAATTCACCCCCGTGGCCACTTCTAATTCTTTTTATTTGAGTGTCTTTTTCATTTTCTATTAGTTTGCAGAAGATTTTAAATAATTCAAAGGTTTCATCTTTAGTTTTTATAAATTTTACCCAAGTAAATCTTGAGTAATCATCAATTAATACTAAGAAATATTGATTTTTGCTTAGTGACTTGGCTCCATGCGAATCAAACAAGTCTAGGTGAAGGAGCTCAAGTATAGAGGTAGTTCTATCTAGATTGGTTAATTTATGGTTTGACTCGGTTTGTTTACCTTGTTGACAAGCATTGAAGGTTGAGTTTTCAATAATTTTTAATTTGGGCAAATATCTAACTAGACCATTTTGACTCATCTTTGAAATGAGTCTAGTGTGAGTGTGACCCAACCTTCTGTGCCACAGCTCAGTTTCCTCTTGTTGTGTTAGAAAACACTTTATTGAGGATTTTGGTAGGTTAATGGTGTAGACATTATATTTCCTAGTGCCCTCACTACAACAAAAACCCTCATAGACATCGGTTTTCCACCGATGTCTATTACATTTTCGACCGATGTCTATGAAGGCGATGTAAAAGGTCTGTCATTTTAGACATCGGGTTAAAACTGGTGTAGTATCACTTAACGACACCGGGTGTAAAACCGATGTAATATTATATGTTAATAATACCAATTTTGACAGCGGTATACGACCGATGTAATATTAGTTAATGACACCGATTTTGCAGCAGTGGAAAACCGATGTAATATCAGTATTGTTTAACGACACAGATTCGATTTCTGAAACAGTGAAAAACCGATATTATACAGACAAGTCAATATCCTTGTAACCAACACATAAATATTATACACATCAAGTCTGTATCCACATAAATATTATACACATCAAGTCCGTATCCACCAATTGACTAGTTGAGGTACTAATTAGCCTACTACTTAAGTAAGAAACCCTTTTATTCAACTGTTCGGCATCCATCTCTTTGCTTGATTTCTTCTACCTCATGGAGGCCACCTTCTTTATCCTTTCCTTTACGTCAACTGCAGATGCATCTGCCACTTCAGCTTCAACGTCTCCTTTCTCCTAATTCTGATCATGCTCCTCCTGTTCCTTTGATGATTTTTCTTTCTTGGATTTCTTCTACTTTAAGATTCTGTTCTCGGAAGGAGCACGAACACTTTCTTTCTTCTCCCCTTCACTACTTTGCTCCAATTGCTTCTTGTCTGCATAACAAGGATAAACAAATTCAACACACATTAAATAGTCACTTCATATGTATGAAGCAACTCAAGTGAATTAAAATTTACTATCTATCAAAAATAAACTAATTAAAATTTGCAATGCCCATTTCATTAAAATTACAAGCTATAACAATATCATACCACATATATATACAGAACTTCGTTAAATATACTGTGGAAGGCAGCAACAAAACCACACATCTGTGCACGCCATGAAGTTCTCTTGTGGGGATTGAAACTTTAGCAAACTAAATTATCATTCACCTGGATAAAGAAAAAAAAATGAAAGAGAAAGAATGAACTCATATTTTGGTGATCTGTCGGTAACAGAAAAAGGTATATGAGCCACAATACACGCCTTGGCGAAAGGCATTTTTTGAATCAACTTATCTAAGAAAATAGGGATTTTAAAAAGAAATAGTTTTGGCGAGAATGAATGGTAGCAAATAAAGCAACCATACTGTTGGAACCCCGAGGTGTTTTGATGTGATCAAACAAGTTAAGTTAGGTCCTGCGTTGTTTAACCCTTGTGTCTAAGTGTGCAGGAACTTAGGAACACAGGAAGTCGAGCGGAAGACGCGGCTAGCGAGAAGGACGGCACGGGAGAGAGCCAACGGGCTCGGTGCGTCCGAGGGACGAGGTGTCCGCGGAAGAGTACACCGGTGGACGAGAAGAAAGGCGCGACATTTCTGAGAGATGAGAAGCTAGAGTGGAAGACTGCTCGAGAAGACCGAAAAATAGGTTCCAGTGAGCCCTATTTCGGATGGCCGAGATGACCCAAGCGAGCGAAGTCGGCACAGAATTCTCGGACAGAAAGTCAACACTGAGGTGACTAGAGTTTAGGCGCCCAGACCAAAGTGGTCCGGGCTAGGGCGCCCGGCCTACTTTGGTATGGGTGAGGGTGCCTCACCGAGGGGCCCTTGTTAGATGGCGGTCTGGGCGCACGAAGTTGTTCCAAGTGCCCGAACCAAATAAAACATTATCTTTTGCCCGTTGTATAACCGTTTGCGAGACGATAAGATTTGCCACGCTAGGGCCGCTCAGATAGCATCTGGGCTCCCATATCGTATCACATCAGCAAACAGTCAGTTTCTATTAGTGGACTATAAATAGAGCCCTGGTCTTCTCCTTTTTAAACAGCACACTCTGTACTTCAATTATCTTTCTATTTTTCAATTCTATGATTAATTTTTGTGTACGAGGCTTCTCTACCTTTGACATTTTGTTCGAGAAGGAGATCTTCATAGTGAGCTCATTTGTCTTAGAGTAGCAATCCTTTGATTGCCAATAAAGTAAATTGATTATCTCGTACTCCACCAAAATTCGAGGGAGACACAGTGGAAGCGTCGTATGGAGGTATTTCTAAAATCGAGATTGAAATTTATTTTATTATGAAATATGGTTTTGTAGCTCAAACGAATCGAGAAGAAAAAGAAGAAAGCAATTGGACAAAAAAGCGAGAATGAGTTAAGTAGCAAGCAGTAGTGCGGAACATCACCGCTAAGCGTATTACGCCTCAGAAGTAAACCGCCGGAAGCTACTCATCAGCTAAAGAACTTTGGAAGAAGTTTCTAGAACTCCACGAAGGCACATCCAAAGCGAAGCTCGCTAGAAGGGCATCCTCGAAACAAACTAATGAACATCCGCTTGGAGAAAGGTGAGAAAGTAGCGGTCTACATGCAAGGTAAAAGAACTAGTCTTGGTCTCGAGAACCTCGGTGAAGCGGTAACAAATTGGGACGCCTTACGTTACGCACTCAACGCCTATCCAGTGGACGTCAATCATCGACGCCTACTACATCTCAAAGGACACGGAGGTAAGTACATTAGAGGAATGTTTTCTACTCTTGAATTACGAAACTAGATGTGCGGGAGCGACAAAGGATACAACCCGGACTATAGCTGAACACAACTCGGAAGGATGAACTCGAGTCGGACTCAGAGACGATCAAGAAGCGCACATGGTAAGAAATTTTAAAAATTCTTTAGGTCTAATAAATTTAAAATGCAGAATAAAAGAATCAAAAGGAGGAAGAAAGGTGCGATGCTACCAGTGTCGGAAGGAGGGACACATAAGAGAAGACGCAGAACTCAAAAAGGAAAAGGAAGTCTCCCAAGAAACACAACCTAAAAGCAACTTGGGATGACACTTCTTCATCAGAATCGAAGCTCAAGAATACGGGATAGCAGATGGCAAGATCGATGGACAAAGTATATCGAATCGAGCAACGATGAAGAGGGCGACCTCGGATGAAGGCGTGACGGGGAGATTCGGGCTTTAAGTCGACATGGTAAGTGGTATGCCTCTTACCCCTGATCAACTTTACTCGGCATTAAGGCAATGACTAAATCCATGTATAAATTAGAAAAGAAAATGCCAAATTTAAAAATGAAATTTTGGAAACAAAAGGAATTTTAGCAAAATCATGTCTAATAGAGGATTTTGATAAATTGAAAATTCACAATGAAAAACTAAAAGAAGAAATAGAAAGATTGAAAAAATATAAAAGTTCAAATATTTCTACTTTTAGAAATTATAGAGTTTAAATTGGTATTATAGATTTCATCAAAGTCAAATTAGAAATATATCAAAAATCTATGTACCTAGGAAATACTTGGTTAACCCTGTAGGTAGGAACCTCTACTGGGTTCCAAAAACCTGTTTAATTTAACTTAGCATTTTCAGCAAGGAAATTAAACGACTAATTTCATTATGAGGCTTTGTCTAAGGAAGTGGTTGTTGCTCCAATAACCAAGAAGGCCTAGTGCCTCGCCACGACCTGGAAGCCAAGTATCGAAATGAAAAGTTTAATTGACTAACTGAAAAAGCATTAATTTAATTTACCTAATGCTTTAAAAGAGTTATTCAATTTATATAATTTATAATAATTTTTTTTGAAATTAAGTTTTTCTAATTGACTTAGAAAATTTCTGAAAATTATTGACTTAGAAATTTTCTGAAAATTGGCTTAGAAATTCTTTTTGGAAATTGACTTAAATCTTTTTAAATTAACTTAGATATTTTTTTAACTTAGGAATTTTTCTATGAATACTGTCTTAGACATTTTCCTTTGAAAATTGCCTTAGAAATCTTTTATAAAAATTCACGTTAAAATTTTCTGAATATTGACTTAGAATTTTTTTTACTAAATATTCTCTTTTGAAACATTGCCTTAGAAATTAATATTAATTGCCTTAGAAAGTTTTATGAAAATTCACTTAAATTTTTTTTACCTTAGACTTGTTTAAAGAACCCCTATTTTTAATGTGATCAAAGGGGGAGAAGAATGTTAAGTCTAGGGGGAGGTATATAAACTTTTTTATGAAATATCTTTGGACTTAATTACAAATAAATTGTTTTTATTGCATCTGTTTTTCCCTAGCTTAACTTGGGTTGCTCACATCAAAAAGGGGGAGATTGTTGGAACCCCGAGGTGTTTTGATGTGATCAAACAAGTTAAGTTAGGTCCTGCGTTGTTTAACCCTTGTGTCTAAGTGTGCAGGAACTTAGGAACACAGGAAGTCGAGCGGAAGACGCGGCTAGCGAGAAGGACGGCACGGGAGAGAGCCGACGGGCTCGGTGCGTCCGAGGGACGAGGGCGGAAGAGTACACCGGTGGACGAGAAGAACGTGCGTGGCGTTCGAGGGACGAGAAATCGGGAAGGAAGGCTGCTCGAGGAGAAGGCCGGAACATGGGTTCGGGTGAGCCCTATTCGGATGGCCAAGATCACCCAAGCTAGTGGAGTCGGAGCAAGACCCAGACCGAGAGAGCTGAACCGAAGCGGAGCGATCAGACGGAAAAAGTCAACCGAGTTGACTTTTGGGGTCCGGGCGCCCGAGGGTTTTGACCAGATCGAGTCAAACTCGATCAACGTTGGGGATAAAGTTTATCCCAGTCGCCCGGAACCCTTCCGGCGCCCGAAGTATAAATATAGCCTTGGTCCAGAAGCAAATCAATTAATTAGAATGACGAACTTGTAATCAACTTCTGTGTGCTTTACTTTTCTTCTTGTACGTTCAACGCTGTAAGAGGCTACTCCGCCCAGAGGAGAATCAGATAGTGCGCTTACATTCCTTGGATTAGCAATCCCCTGATTGCAAACCAAGTAAAACTCTGGTGTCTATTTTTCTTTACTTAGTCTCTGCCTTTTTTAATTACAAGTTCTTTTAAGTTAGTTGAATATCCGAGAAGGGTTTTTGGTTTTAATTTGTAGGGCAATTCACCCCTCCCCTCTTGCCGGCCTCCAAAGGGACCAACACATACCTTGTGAGGAGGTACTAGGGCTATCAGTCAGTGGCTTAAAATCCTTAAGCTCCATGAAGTTCATCCAAGGCTTGACCCAGACTTTAGCCTCATATTGTTTTTTAGATCCACAATCATTAGCCTCCAGAGTCAGGTAGTACATTTTACCAGCTACAACTTGCTCTTTGGCCTTCAATAACTGTGTAAACTTGAGAAGAGCATTCTACACAAAATGATATCAATTAGAGGAAAATGTTGAAGAAATAAAATCAGCCAAGAAAAGGAAAAAAATGGTTGATTCCAGAAGTCAGCCAATAAAATCAGCAACATCGCCTTTAGACCTAATTACACTAGGCTCCTCTTTGTTTCAAATGGTTATAACTTGTTGGAAATCCTTGTCAAAACTATATCATAATCAATACTATCCTTTAGACCTAATTACACTAGGTTCCTCTTGGTTTCATAATTCCTATAACCTGCCTGGAAATCCTTGTCAAAACTATACCATAACCAATTCTATCCCTACAGTGATGCTAGTATTTCAGGGGGTGATAAGGCAACATGGAATTCAGAGGGGCTTGCAGTAAAACCACAGGTCAATCATAAGCAGATAGTGCCAAATGATTAAGTTTGATCTATATCCCACAAGCTCACTATTGTACATTCTTATCCTGAGAGTAGAAAATTGGAAGATTGCCGTATGCTAGGCTAGTTCATAAATAACTCAAAACTTCATACATGAACATCAAAGTAAATATCAAAATCTGCATCATAAAGTATTACTATAGACATAGTCAGATAGAAGGAAGAGTACTTGACAATCCGAACTGAATTAAGAATTGAACAATTAGCGAAGGACTCAGGACTTTTTCAAAATTTAGGTAATCAGCCGTTGACACAAGTTTTGAAGGAAACAAAAAACATGTACATGATCTTGAAAACTACCTAAAGTTAGCTGACCTAGCATCAGTGTTAAAGTAAATAGTCATATATATAAATCATAAATAAAGTTACCAAACTAAAAATTCTCATTGTCAACCCAAATCCTATCACAATCTCCACGAATACAGGGTGGTTCATTGTCATCAGTTTCGTCAATATCCATTGATGACATCCATTTTGTGAAGCATTGGTAATGAATTGAAGGATCTCCCAACTTAGCATCAGTGATGTATTCAAAATACTCTCTATTTGTCCTCGACCGCAATGACAATTCTAAGAAATGCAATGTTGAATATCAATTACATGAACAATTACCTATTGGTTAAGACAAGGCACTTTGAGAGATTGCTTCGGAATTGAGTGGCAACAAGGGACACAGCCTAAAAAAAAGTTCCAACTAAGTATAAAGTTATAATCACATCTTGTGGAGTTTGAAAGTATAAAGATAAATTTAACATGGACCTGATGCATCGCAACATAAGCAAAACCTTTTTGTAGGAAAACCCTGCGGCCAACAAATAATTCTGGCACTTCTTCAAAGGGTGCCTGCATGTAAACACAGGTCAGTAGAAACTAAGGAAACATTGTTGTAGTAAAAAAGAGAGTTTAGACTAAAAACAAGTAGATAAATGGTACCTTAAAAAAGAGTGTATCAGCTGCAAAAAACAATAAAAATTTGTCAAATTACTAGACATAACAGTAAAAGCTATAAATGATTGAGCAACTGGTATCTGTGTTACTTTCAAACAGAACAAAACAATTTGTAGTATTGTAATATGACATCCTAGATAAAACCATGGCCAAAGAACATGAGAAAAATGCATCTCGATGGAAAGAGATGTCTAAAAATTTGTAGTATTGTAATATGACCAGAAATATGGTGCATAAATTTGTAGTCATACCTCGAATTCTGCATGACTAATAGCCTTATAGGGTAGCTGAAATTCGGACATGAGTGACCTCTACGAGCAATAGAACATAATTTTGGTAAATGAAATTAGATAAGAGCTCCAAACCCCATACAAGGTATCCAGAATATACCTATGACTCGGGGCTTTCTAGTCGGAATCGATAGCGGAAAAGAGAAGTCTCCATGGAAAGAAACCATTTCCTTAATTCATCCCTAGGAGGTGAAGGAGATAACACTCAGGAAAGATAGTGTGATATCAAAATAAAACATGACCATAAAAATCAAAACCTACATTCTACAATATGCAAGACGGAGAACGAAGTGTGAAATGATATCTTTGTTCATGACCTCTGATGGATCTTGATGCCTCATATGTGCCCTCCATAGTTCAGTTACCTAATTTTCCCAAAATAAAACATATATTTAAAAGTAAAATGAGCGATCCAAACAAAATCACACGCAATACCAATTTCTCCATCTCTTCGGGCCTTTTTCCTCGGGGCAAACCATCTGAAATACCCTGCAGGACTTCATGAAAACAATCGAATATAAGTTACCAACAAAGCCAAACAGACGCAGGATAGGGAAGTTGATCAAGGAAGGGGAGGTATACAATGAACCACAAACCCTAGAAATGGGAAAAGATCAGGTTTTGCAAGGTACCTCGGAGGCGATCTATGGCGTAGAGTTCAAAATCTTCCATCCAGACCTTGAGGGAGTATACAACGAACTACAAACCCTAGAAATGGGAAAAGATGAGGTTTTACAAGGTACCTCGGAGGCAATCTATGGCGTAGAGTTCAAAATCTTCCAGCCGGACCTCGAGGGAGTATACAACGAACCAAAAACCCTAGAAATGGGAAAAGATGAGGTTTTGCAAGGTACCTCGGAGGCGATCTATGCCGTAGAGTTTAAAATCTTCCAGTCGGACCTCGAGCGCAGGCACGGAGCGGTAGAAAGAGAGTTTAGCCGACGTTGTCGAGGCGGCAGCATGAGTCGATTCCCTCTGTGATCGAACAATCTCCATTTCCTACGTCTCTGAATGCTCTGTTAGAATGTATACTAAAAGCCTAGCTTTTGGTATAAAACATTTATCTAGAAATAAGAATCACATTGATCAAATGTCTACATTTGTGATAAATGTCGTTGTTCAATTAATTTATATTGTAGATAACATGGTGTGTGGTGTCACACACAGAAGATTATGTTATCAGTACCTTATAAATTATAAACAGTAGCTCACGACCAAGATGGAAAGGAACAAACCATTGGAAGGTCGTAGTGTAATTAGGTATTAGTTTATCTTAACTATATAATTACACTAGTACACTTAGAGTGTATTGAGTAGGACCATTTGAGGTCGTTCCTTTTATACTGACTTTATGAAGGAACAAATACCTCAGTTATTATGGAAGTGTGTACTCTTAATCCTAATATAATAACAAGCACATATATTTGATATTTATTTCTTTAATTTATCAATGGGTGAGATTTAGTTCGATAAATCAATAAGCCCGATAAGTTGGGAAATGATATCACTTATAGTGTGTGTTGTTGATTATAGAAGGAAACTATGTCCTAGTAATCTAGGTTAAGAATGTCCCCAAGAGGAGCTCATAAGGATTGTCATGTTAAACCCTGCAGGTGGACTTAGTCCGACATGACAATGAAGTTGAGTGGTACTACTCTTGGAGCTAGATATTAATTGCGTTGTCATTAACTTACTTAATTAGTGGACATTTGTTATCTTAAACACAGGGAGACTAACACACTCATAATAAGAAGGAGCCCAAAAATGTAATTTGGGATTGGTGCGGTAGTTCAATAATAGTTCTCTAGTGGAATGAATTATTATTGATAAAATTAAGTTGTGTGTTCCGGGCGAACACGGGATGCTTAATTTTATCGGGAGACCAAAACCAATTCCTCCTCTCGGTCCCTATCATAGCCTCTTATTTATAGAGCACTATACCCACCTATACCCACCTTCTATACCCACCTAAAGGGGGCCGGCCAAGCTAGCTTGGAATCAAGCTAGGGCCGGCCTAAGCATGGTTTAGGGTGGCCGGCCCTAGCTTGAACCCAAGCTAGAGAGGGCCGGCCATAATTAAATTAAAAAGGATTTTTAATTTTAATTTTTATTATGTGGAAGATATAATTTATTAAAGAGAATTAAAATTAAAATATCTCTCTTAAAAAGATCTACAAAAGATTAAAGAAAGAGATTAGATCTCTTTCCTTATTTGTAGATTAGAAAGATATTTTATTTTTTCTCTTTAAAAATTATTCACATGATTGAAAATTAAAATTATAGAAATTTCTTTTTATCAACCATGATGGGATTTTAAAGGGAAATTTTATTTTTTAAAATTTTCAAAGACAAATAAGGAAGTTTTAATTGTTGATTAAAAATTGGCTTATTTGTTCTCCATGAGGTGGCCGGCCACAATTCAATTAATTAGGAAATTTTATTTATTTTTTATTAATTAATTATTGTCAAATAAAGTTAAGGAAATTTTATTATAAATAAATTTCCTTATTTGACAAAGCCAAGGAATATAAAAGAAGGGGTAGGGGAGCCTTCATGAGGTACAACTTCTATTATTTCTCTCCCTCTCTTATTCCTTGGTGTGGCCGGCCATCCTCTCTTTTCCTCTTCCTCTTTGTGGTGGCCGAACCTCTCTCTCTTCCTTTGGAGCTTTTGTGGTGGCCGGATACTACTTGGAGAAGAAGAAGAAGAAGGAGAGAAAGCTTGCATCCCTTGGAGCTTGGTTGGTGTTTTTCTTTCATCCTTGGTGAAGCTTTCTTTGTGTTGGCCGAACCTAGCTAGGAGGAGAAGAAGGTTCATTGGTGGTTTCTCATCTTGGAAGATCGTTGCCCACACAACGTCCGAGGTTAGAAGAGGAATATGGTAGAAGATCAAGAGGTTTTTCTAAAAGGTATAACTAGTAATTTTACTTTCTGCATCATACTAGTTATTTTTGGAAATAATACCAAATACAAGAGGCTTACATTCTAGTATTTCGAATATGTTTTTCAAAGTTGTGTTTTTTTTTATTTATCCTTGTGATTTGATTGTTCTTTTCGGTTAACCTAAAGTTATTTTAGGAAATTAAATATTAGATTTCTATAAAAGGTTTTGTCTAGTCGGTGGTGGTTGCTCCCATATCCAAGAAGGCCATGTGCCTCGCCACGTCAGTACTCGGAACCAATTATGGAAATTAATATTTAATGGAATTAATAACTTAAGGTGATTTGGGTCGAACGTGTTAAGTTCCGCAGGAGATCCAAGTCAAAACCTAAAAGAACAAATAGATTAAGTTTTGGATCAAACGTGTTACGTTCCGCAGGCGATCCAAAATTTAATTTAAAAGAACACATGGTAGCTAGGAAAAAGGTTCAGACCTTTGTACAAAATTTTATACAGTGGAACCTCTAGGCTTTCCGAGTAGCAATCAGCAATTGGTATCAGAGCTAGGGTTTTGCCTCTGTGTATTTGGTATTAGTTTAATTATGCACATGTCATACATAATTTAGGCAGGTTAATAGTAGGATGTGCTAACTTTGTGGATGCAGGATCCAACTATTATGGCTTATAGTTATTATGTGTGTGATTGGACCCTTGGACATGTCAAGGGCATTTTATTGTGTGTGCATGATTGTATTATAAAATACAGCAGGAGCTGTATTTAGTTTTATTAGGATTTTATTTTTTGATCTAGTTACATGTACATTCCTTTTATGGAATATAGGATCGATGGATGTAAATTTTATTTTATGTTCGATCTAGTTTACATGTACATTCCTTCGAGGAATATAGGATCGAAAAATGTAAAATTCTATTTATGTCGCGGATCTAATCTTGCAAAGTGTGGAACCTTCTGAGGACCAGAGGCGCAGCGAAACTAGGAGCAAGATGGATGCGACAGCTAGACCCGGTAGCGGTGGCCAAATATGGCAGCAGCTTGGGATGACAACACACGGAGGACAACTAGAGATAAAAGCCATAATAGTTGAAAATTAGATTTTCTATTTATTGCTTTTATATTGTGCTGTGTGTGCATGTTAGTTTACATATTTAGTAGGCTAGCATAGTTAAAATTCCTCATTTATAAATAACTAAGTGGGAGAGGGATTTTTAAGTAAATCCCATGGTCTCCATTACTGGTTTGTAAGTGATGCAGACAAGCTTGCGCGTTGGCTCTGAGTGCCTTCCTCCATAACGGATGAGCTTGTTTGTGGATCACTAGAACAGACTTCCATTTTTGGATGACTATAGGAAGTTAATTAAGAGCGTGTGATCTTCCCCAACGGAAGGGGCATAATCTTATTAATGGACTTAGTGTCAAGTAATGATATACACTTAGACACATCTAATAGTATCCTCCCCATCGGAGTCACTGCTATTATTTGTGTGACCAAATGATACCAACTATTAATTTTATTTGTCAAAAAGTTAGGTTGACAAGATAATAAAATTAATGGGTTAAAACCTTCCTTTTACAAATGTTGAATTCGTATACGTCCACACTAACGTGGCATGCAAAATTCACGGTGTTTGAAGTGTTGGATAATTTAAATAATATTATTTGAGGAATCAATATTTTTTTTATTTTATTCAAAAGTTTTTGACCAAATATTTGATCAAAGACAGATCAACTATTAATTTTATTTCGTCATAAAGTAAAGTTGACGAGACAATAAAATTAATGAATAAAATCTCCTCTTCGATTTTGTATACGTCCACACTATCGTGGCATACAAAATTTATGGGGATTTTTAAGGAGTTGATCTTGACCAAATATTTTTGTGATTCTTAGGATTTAAAATGTTTGTCAATTCCCTAGTAGTCATACTATAGAAAAGACTTAGTAATCCCAATTGTAATGATTGGAAATAGGACTTGGACATTAAGGTAGACTGTCTTCTTAGAACTAAGAACAATATAGGTGTATTTAATTTATTAGTTGAAACAAGTTTAGTGGTGTTATCTACCAGAACCTGGAGTGTAGATACAGATGCCATTAATCATGACCGCAATTCATTGCAGGGTTCTAGGAAATCCGGCAACTAAATGAAAATTAAAACACCGTCTACATGGGCACTACTATAAAAATGGTAGCTGTGGCAGTGGGAGATGTTTATCTTTTGATAAGAATAAAAAGATTTGGGTAATTGTCTTTACGCACTAAGTTTAGAAAGAACTTGTAACGCCTGAAAATTCTCGAAACTACATTATAAATATTCTACGATTTTTCTGGAATTTTTAGATATTTTTCCGGAATTTTCCGAGTAGCGGAAGCAGCAAAAATAAATAGAACCGCAAAATAGCTTAGGCGGGAATCGAACCCGAGACCTATGGTTTAGGGATAATGTTAGTAACCGGTTGAACCCAGCAGGGCCGTGCTGAGAGAAAGGAGAACCAAATATAATTATAATTGAGTGGGGCCAAAATACCCACTTATTATAAATAGGAAACTTAAAGAGGGTTTGGTTTATTTTATTTTGGTTCGGCACATCCTTCTCCACCGAAACCCTCTCACGCCACCTCTCCCTTTTCTTCCTCCTTCTTTCGGCGCCACACCGAGGAAGACCTAGGGTTCTTTCTCTAGGGCCCCAAGGACACTTTCCGGCGACGATTTCGACACGAGGGCGCACTCCTTCGCGAGAGGAACGCATAGACGCGAGAAGTTTCTCGAAAGGGTCATCTCCACCGGAATTCTAGCGAATAGAATCGTAAGAAATTACGAACCGGAGGTAAGAAACCCCTCACCTGCAGTATAATAGCTACCGTGTGATTTTTCTGTGCATTAGTTTAGTTATATGCGTATGTTTTCGACACATAGGGTGTATTTAACCCTCCTCGCAGGTTTAGGGATTTAGTGAGTACCTTTAGATGGGCCGGACACATCTCTTCTCCTTCAGTTGGAGGTTTAGATGCTGTTGGGTGCCTAAAGGTAGTCTCCCTAATAGAGAGGGGAGTTACAGCACACTAGGTGTTCGATTAAATAACCAGCTTAGAAAAGAATGCAACTTAGGCATTTTTATTAGCACGGTTGAATGCATTAGAAGCATCTAAATTAGTAAATCAGTTTATTCTAGCTTATATGGGACTACGGTCCAATGGGTGGGCTCCCACAGTCGCCTCTAGGTTCAGACAACCTAGCTCTAGGTTCAGATAACCTAGAAAGAGCTATTTAGAACAGTTTAGCTATACTCAGTATTTTACTTTTCAGTTGGCACTGTACTGGATTAGATATCCATTGGGCTGGGCTCCCATAGTCGGTCCCTAGGTTTAGATAACCTAGTAGCTCTACTAAATTCGGGACTTGCAACCCCGGGTCTAGTTAGAGATGCACGCATAGCACGTACAGTTGCCGGGCCCCTCAGCAGCATGTTTAGTATTTTCACTTATTATATGTATACGATTTTCAACCTTTCACAAATTAGTTCGTGAATTCAGTACAGTTCTAGCAGTAGCTCAGTATTAGCGTAGCTCAGTTCTTAGTATTAGCTTAGTTTTTCCCTGTGAATATGCATGATGACTTTATGTTCAGCTTTAGATATGTCATGATTGTATGCTTATATGCCATGCCATGCTTAGTTTATTCAGTATATCCAGCATATGTTTTAAACAGCATGATTTAAAATCATATTTGCATCGTTGCATGTTTTGTGAGGTAGATGGTTTCTTACTAAGCTTTTTAGCTTATAGATACTACTTTTCTTATACTGCAGATAAAGGTAAAGGAAAAGTGGATCAGTAGGCTGGAGGGCAATGCTATCAAGATGTGTGTGGGCAGGAGTTGGAATAAAGATCTTTGGGATCTAAACAGTTTTACTTCAGTATTAGCACCTTGCGTTTTTAGTTTTCATTATTCAATTTTGATTGTTAAGTGTTATGAGATAGTAAACCATGCACTATGTAGTATGCCAGGTTTAGAATGTTAGTAGTTTTATATTAGTGTGATTTGCATTGGTTTAGAGTTGTTGTGTGAGGTTTTGGCATGCCAAAGTGCTGAAATCAGTTCCCGAATCGAACTCGATCGGTCTCGGACCAATCGGGGCTGGCGAGTGCTGGATCGGTCGGTACGACCGATCCGAACAGATCTGATAAGATGTTATCAGATCCTCCGGATCGATCGGCCACCGACCACCCAAGACGATCTGATGGCGTTCGGGAGAGTTTGGTGCTGGATCGGTCACCGACCGATCCAATGCCTTAGATCTCTGCCGACCGATTCACACTGGATCGGTCCGCCGACCGATCCAGTTGGGAACAGAACGAGCTTCGATCGATCTATAGATCGATCAGCAGGTCGGTAGGTAGTTGAGAAGTTAGTTTCTAGTCCCTAGCTCAGTTGGGATGTTCAGTTTTTCCCCCTTTAGCATATGTACACCAGCAAAGAAGGTCTTTAGACCTTTCTTATCAGTTGTATCCATTATTAGTAGAGTAAAATTTTAATTAGCCCAGCTTTCTACACAATATAGCAAGGCACAATTATAGCGACCGGCCTTACAGCCTAGTACCCAGAAGGTGGGTCGTTACAGAGTGGTATCAGAGCAGTGTTCCATACTTCCTACACATACATCAGCATTGAACCTGCAGCTTCCAAGTAAAAATACCTCTACTCTCTTTATTGTTCTTGCTTTCTAGTTACAGTTCATGTTTATATGCCTGCTGCTTGTTAGTATGTGATAGTTTTAAACATGATATCAGTAGTTATATAACTGTAATTACCTTAGTTATGTTATGTTCTCTATGTCTTTAGAAGTGGCATGAGGACGCCCAGCTAGAAGGGCACTAGCTACTGAGCCCCAGCAAGAGGCAGGCAGTTCAGTGCCTCCTCCAGACCTTTCAGTTACAGCAGCAGCTAGCTGAACAGCAACAGGAAATAGCCACCTTAAAGGCTAACCAGCAGAATACCCCCACAGTCACCCCGGAACCGAATTTGACGACTCCGGTAGTCTTAGAGGTTCCACCAGCTCAGCCTACAGCACTAGCACCAGCACCAGCACCAGCAACTCCAGCAGCTGAGCCAAGAAAGGAAGCCTATCTGATCCAGTGGCAGCGAGTCAAGCCAGAGAACTTCTCAGGCACTAGTGAACCATGGGATGCACAAGCCTGGTTCAAAACACTGGAGAGCACGATGGAGCTTCTGGACTGGCCAGAACACGAGAAGGTGAAGTGTGCCTCCTTCTGCCTGACAGGAGACGCACGTATGTGGTGGGAAAAAATCAGAACGAAGCGCCCAGTGAACCAGATGTCACGGGCTGACTTCGAGAAGGAATTCTTCGAGGAGTTCTTTCACATACGGGTTACAAACTGCCACTACGACGAGTTCACTGAGTTTCGTCAGGGCAACCTATCAGTTGAGGAAGCCGTGAAGAAATTCAACAGGTTGGCTCGTCTATGCCCAGAGCACATAAAAGGAACGAATCCGGTTGATGCTCAAGATGCCGAGGCCGGAGATAGCGATGAACGTGGCTGGTGGCATACATAGGCCACAAACCACGAGGAGTTAGTGAGCGGTGCCTTGACCACAGAGCATTACCAGATAAAAGCAAGTCTCCTCCGAGTCCAAAGGCCAAGGAAACTCTCACACTCAAAGAAAACAAGGCCACAGCTCTAACTCCAACAGCAAGCGCAAATCGTGAAGTGACCCAAAAGGAGGACCATCTAGTAAGCGACCCAGCTTATCCAAAGTGTGCTACTTGTGGGAAATTCCACCGGGGTTTGTCGCAAGGGCACACGAGGATGCTTTGAATGTGGACAAGAAGGAACATGGCCAAAGGCGAACAAGACGGTCTTCCTCACGGCCACAGATTCAAGATGCAGCCCGCGATTATATCAGATGCAGGCCGCTCTAGAAGGTCCACTTATCAGCCAGGGCAGATTAGAAGCCCCTCCAGCTATGGCGAATACGAGGATCTACTCACTCACCAGAGAGGACGTTGCTAATGCCTCGACAGTTGTCACTGGTCAGATTAGCATTTTTCAGTATAGTGCTACTGTTCTATTTGATACTAGGGCAACCCATTCATATATAGCCAGGATATTCGCCGAAAAATTAGAAATACCCTCAGAGGTACTCGGTGGACAGTTTTTGACGGTACTACCTTCAGGAGAGATCATGGCATCCACGCACTGGCTTAGAGCAGTGTCGGTCATTATAGCAGACAGAGAGCTCTTTTGTGATCTGATAGTGCTAGAAATGACCGACTATGACGTTATCTTTGGAATGGACTTCCTGATCAGATACGGGGCTACCATAGAGTGCCGTAAACAGAAAGTCATCTTCCAACCTGAAGCGACAGTGCAATTTGAATACAGCGGGGAACCAAAGAGAAAGGCCAAGAAGCTTCTCTCAGCTATGAAAACACAGAAGCTACTGGATTCAGGATGTACAGGATTCCTAGTACATGTAGTCAACGTCAGCTAGGACAAGAACCAACAACTAGCAGAGGTTCGAGTCGTATGTGACTACCCAGCAGTCTTCCCTGAAGAGTTACCAGGCTTAGCACTAGACAGGGAGATTGACTTTGAGATAGAGCTCATTCCCGGTACAAATCCTATCTCCAAAGCGCCTTATCGCATGGCTCCAGCAGAACTGAAGGAACTTCAGGAGCAACTACAGGAGCTGCTTGACAAGGGTTTCATACGCCCGAGTCACTCACCATGGTGAGCGCCTGTATTGTTCGTGAAGAAGAAGGATGGAAGCATGCGACTGTGCATAGACTACAGATCACTGAACCAAGTCACGATCAAGAACAGGTATCCTCTTCCCAGAATCGATGACCTGTTCGACCAGCTGAAGGAAGCAGCAGTGTTCTCTAAGATAGATCTCAGATCAAGTTATCATCAGGTGAAGGTTAAAGAAGGGGATATACCCAAGACATCATTCAGAACCAGATACGGACACTACGAGTTCGTAGTCATGCCCTTTGGCGTGACCAATGCTCCAGCTACATTCATGGATCTCATGAACAGAGTATTCAGAGAGTATTTAGATAAGTTTGTTATTGTGTTTATCGATGACATTCTTATCTATTCAGGAACTCAGGAAGAACATTCAGAGCACCTGAAACTAGTATTGCAGACCCTTCAGCAGAACCAGCTATACGCCAAGTTCACGAAATGTGAATTTTGGTTAGATCAGGTGTCCTTCCTGGGTCACATCATCTCAAAGGATGGTATTATGGTAGATCCCAGCAAGATAGAAGCAGTAAGTAACTGGAAGAGACCTAAGAACGCTAGCGAGATCAGAAGCTTTCTGGGATTAGCAGGCTATTACAGAAAATTCGTAGAGGACTTCTCCAGGATAGCCTCCCATAGAAAATTTCAGTGGACAGAGGACTGTGAGAACAGCTTCAGCGAGCTAAAAAGGAGATTGACCAGTGCTCCCATTTTGGCTCTACCAGACAACACCAGCAGCTTTGACATCTATAGTGATGCCTCTAAGTTGGGACTAGGAGCAGTACTGATGCAAAACGGCAAGGTGATCGCCTATGCCTCCAGACAACTCAAGGATTATGAGAAGAATTACCCTACTCATGACCTTGAGCTTGCAGCAGTGGTGTTCGCTCTAAAAATTTGGAGACATTATTTGTATGGAGCTCAGTGCAGAGTGTATACAGATCATCAGAGTCTGAAGTACTTCTTCACTCAGAAGGATCTGAATATGCGACAGCGCAGATGGTTAGAGCTGGTCAAAGACTACGATATAGACATCCTCTACCATCCAGGGAAAGCAAATAAGGTAGCAGATGCACTTAGCAGAAAGTCCAGTGCTACCTTATTATCTCTAGCAGCCATGTCACCAACCCTACAGAAGGAGATCGTAGATTTCGGTCTTGAACTCATCGTTGGACAGCTCTCTACTATGACCTTAGAGTCTACCTTGCTTGGTGATATTCAGTCAGCTCAGGAGCAGGACCCTGAAATTCAGAAAATCAAGCAAGGGCTAGCAGAACCAGAAAGTAGAGAATTCAGAGTGTCCGATAGAGGGGTGTTGTATTTTGGTGACAGACTCTGTGTTCCAGATCAGGAGGAACTACGGAGACAGATTTTAGATGAGGCTCACAGGACTCCCTATGCGATGCATCCAGGTTCCACCAAAATGTATCAAGACCTGAAGAAACATTTTTGGTGGCCCGGGATGAAGCGAGACATCGCCAGATATGTTAGCATCTGCCTCACCTGTCAGAGGGTCAAGGCAGAACAGCGACCAGGAGGAGTTCTGCAGCCTATACAGATTCCGAATGGAAGTGGGAGGATATCTCTATGGATTTCATAGTGGGACCGAACCACGAATGGTTTTGACGCCATCCGGGTAATAGTCGACAGTTGACTAAATCAGCCCACTTTTAGCTATCAAGATATCCTCGCATGGAGAAGCTAGCTCTGTATCTCCGTGAGATCGTCGGACTTCATGGAGTCCCATTACCATTATTTGAGACAGAGATTTACATCACACTACGGGAGTGTGTACAACAAGATTGGGCACGAAGTTAAAGTTCAAGACAAAGATTCCATCCGCATGATGGTCGACAGAGCGAGTAAACCGGTACTCAAGATATGCTCCGGCGTGTGCCCTAGATTTCAAGGAAGTTGGTGCAAATATCCGAGCTTAGCGAATTTGCATACAACAACAACTATCGTGCCACTATCGGCATGGCACCTTACGAGGCTCTCTATGGGCGGAGGTGTAGATCTCCAATCTGCTGGTATGAGTGGTGAACAGAAGGAACTAGAGCTTCAGATAGATCTAGTAGCAGATACCACGGCAGCTATACAGCAGATCCGCCAGAGGATAGAGACAGCTCTGATACACGACGCAGACCCTTAGAGTTTTCAGTCGGGGATTCAGTGTTCCTCAGAGTAGCTCCCATGAAGGGAGTAATGCGTTTTGGGAAGAAGGGCAAGCTAAGTCCCAGATATGTGGGACCATACCTTATCAGCAGAAGAGTGGGCAAGGTAGCATATGAGCTAGAGCTACTCCAGGAAATGTCAGCTGTCCACAATGTATTTCATGTCTCTATGCTGAAGAAGCATACCCCAGATGCCACCCAGGTGATTGAGCCCCAGTCGGTACAGATCCGCGAGGACCTCAGCTATGATAGTCGGCCTATTCAGATAATAGACCGAGCAGTTAAGAAATTGCGGAACAAGGAAGTACCATTAGTCAAAGTCATTTGGCACAGTCACACAGCAGAAGAGGCAACTTGGGAGACAGAAGCCAGCATGAGACAGAAGTACCCAGAATTGTTCTAAGTTCGAGGACGAACTTTTTATAAGGTATGGGGGATTGTAATGCCCGAAAATTCTCGAAACTGCATTATAAATATTCTATGATTTTTCTGGAATTTTTAGATATTTTTCCGGAATTTTTCGAGTAGCGGAAGCAACAAAAATAAATAGAACCGCAAAATAGCTTAGGCGGGAATCGAACCCGAGACCTATGGTTTAGGGATAATGTTAGTAACCGGTTGAACCCAGCAGGGCCGTGCTGAGAGAAAGGAGAACCAAATATAATTATAATTGAGTGGGGCCAAAATACCCACTTATTATAAATAGGAAACTTAAAGAGGGTTTGGTTTATTTTATTTTGGTTCGGCACATCCTTCTCCACTGAAACCCTCTCACGCCACCTCTCCCTTTTCTTCCTCCTTCTTTAGGCGCCACACCAAGGAATACCTAGGGTTCTTTCTCTAGGGCCCCAAGGACACTTTCCGGCGACGATTTCGACACGAGGGTGCACTCCTTCGCGAGAGGAACGCATAGACGCGAGAAGTTTCTCGAAAGGGTCATCTCCACCGGAATTCTAGCGAATAGAATCGTAAGAAATTACGAACCGGAGGTAAGAAACCCCTCACCTACAGTATAATAGCTACCGTGTGATTTTTCTGTGCATTAGTTTAGTTATATGCATATGTTTTCGACACATAGAGTGTATTTAACCCTCCTCGCAGGTTTAGGGATTTAGTGAGTACCTTTAGATGGGCCGGACACATCTTTTCTCCTTCAGTTGGAGGTTTAGATGCTGTTGGGTGCCTAAAGGTAGTCTCCCTAATAGAGAGGGGAGTTACAGCGCACTAGGTGTTCGATTAAATAACCAGCTTAGAAAAGAATGCAACTTAGGCATTTTTATTAGCACGGTTGAATGCATTAGAAGCATCTAAATTAGTAAATCAGTTTATTCTAGCTTATATGGGACTACGGTCCAATGGGTGGGCTCCCACAGTCGCCTCTAGGTTCAGACAACCTAGCTCTAGGTTCAGATAACCTAGAAATAGCAATTTAGAACAGTTTAGCTATACTCAGTATTTTACTTTTCAGTTGGCACTGTACTGGATTAGATATCCATTGGGCTGGGCTCCCATAGTCGGTCCCTAGGTTTAGATAACCTAGTAGCTCTACTAAATTCGGGACTTGCAACCCCGGGTCTAGTTAGAGATGCGCGCATAGCACGTACAGTTGCCGGGCCCCTCAGCAGCATGTTTAGTATTTTCACTTATTATATGTATACGATTTTCAACCTTTCACAAATTAGTTCGTGAATTCAGTACAGTTCTAGCAGTAGCTCAGTATTAGCGTAGCTCAGTTCTTAGTATCAGCTTAGTTTTTCCCTGTGAATATGCATGATGACTTTATGTTCAGCTTTAGATATGTCATGATTGTATGCTTATATGCCATGCCATGCTTAGTTTATTCAGTATATCCAGCATATGTTTTAAACAGCATGATTTAAAATCATATTTGCATCGTTGCATGTTTTGTGAGGTAGATGGTTTCTTACTAAGCTTTTTAGCTTATAGATACTACTTTTCTTATACTGCAGATAAAGGTAAAGGAAAAGTGGATCAGTAGCGGAGGCTGGAGGGCAATGCTATCAAGATGTGTGTGGGCAGGAGTTGGAATAAAGATCTTTGGGATCTAAACAGTTTTACTTCAGTATTAGCACCTTGCGTTTTTAGTTTTCATTATTCAATTTTGATTGTTAAGTGTTATGAGATAGTAAACCATGCACTATGTAGTATGCCAGGTTTAGAATGTTAGTAGTTTTATATTAGTGTGATTTGCATTGGTTTAGAGTTGTTGTGTGAGGTTTTGGCATGCCAAAGTGCTGAAATCAGATTCCCGGGCGAAATCAGAACTCTGATCGGTCTCCAGACCGATCAGCTTGGATCGGTCAGCCGACCGATCCAGCACAATACAGCAGCGTGCCAGGTGCCTGGATCGGTCGGCCGACCGATCCAGACATACCTGGGTCGGTCTGCCGACCGATCCAGCCACACTTGGATCGGTCTGCCGACCGATCCAGTTGGGAACAGAACGACCGCAGCTCCGATCGATCTGTGGATCGATCGGCAGGTTTTTAGGTAGTTGGGAAGTTTAGTTTCTAGTCCCTAGCTCAGTTGGGATGTTCAGTTTCCCCTCCTTAGCATGTGTACACCAGCAAAGAAGGTCTTTAGACCTTTCTTATCAGTTGTATCCATCCTTAGTAGAGTAAAATTTTAATTAGCCCAGCTTTCCGCACAGTATAGTTTAGCAAAACTGTAGCGACCGGCCTTACAGCTAGTACCCAGAAGGTGGGTCGTTACAGAACTAGTTTTCAGTTTCTAAACTATTCAAAGAACTTGATATTCTGTCTCTTTTAATAACAAAGTTGTTATTAAGGAAAAGAGGGAAGTTATCTGTTCTGGTACGTTGGTTGACAATTTATAAATCCAATAACTCTCACGATGCAACAAATGGAAATTAGTAACGCATCTTCTAACTTTAAGAGAAAGTAACCTTCGAAAATGAACCAATTATATCTTTGGCATCTAAGGCTAGGTTATATTAACTTGAGTAGGATTCATTGGTAGCTGATGAACTTTTGGGTTCATTTGTAGTGGAAATCTTTCCAACCTACGAGTCTTACTTGGAAGGAAAAATAACCAAGAAGCTTTTAAGTCTAAGGGGTATGGAGTCAAAGATATATTGGAATTAGTTCATTCTGATTTGTGTGATCCTATGAGCATCCAGGCAAGAGGTTGTTTCAAATATTTCATCTATTTTATAGACAACTATTTGAGATACGGATATATTTACTTGATGTGCCGCAAGTCTAAGTGCTTTGATTAGTTCAAAGAGTACGAGGCTGATGTGGAGAAACGACAAAGTAAAAGTATCAAGACACTACGATAAGATCGTAGTGGCAAGTACCTCTTGGGAGAATTTAGGAGTCATTTAACAGAAGTAGGGATTCAATCCCAACTAACTGCACCTGGTACACCCCAACAGAATGGTGTAGGAAAAGGAAGGTATAGGACTCTTATGGAAATAAGTAGATTGATAAGTTATTAAGAATATTATCAAAATCATTTTAAGGATATACTCTGGAAATGGGAGTGAATATAGTACCTTCTAAAGTCAGAACTCTCTACTCATATAGAAATGCTGAATAGGCGTAAGCCTATTTCGAAGCATATTCGGATTCAGGTAGTCCAGCACATATGCAAAAGAGAGACAATGATAAGTTGGACAGAAATTCACTTGTTTGTGGGTTATCCTAGTGAAATGAAAGTAGGTTTATAGTCTTAAAAATCAGAAGGTCATTGTTAGCATCAATGACCGATTTTTAGAAAAGGACTATGTAATAAACCATGTGCCTATAAGAAAATTTGTTCTTAAGGAAATAATAAAAGACATGTCTAATCTAGTACCAACTGTACAAGATGAGATACCACAAGGAAACTGCAACACGTATCACAAATGATACATAATTACAGAAAGTGCCTTGTCGTAGTGGGAGGGTTGTTAGGCAACCTAAAAAAATTCATGTTTTGGGAGAGTTTTTGGACTCGATCCCTGGAGGACATGAACCTGATCTCCGGACATATGACGAAACACTCCAAGATAAAGATGCAATATCTTGGCAAAGAGTAATGAATAACAGAATTAGAATATATGTATTCTAATAAAATCTGGAAGCTTGTAGAACCACCAAATGATGTAAAAGCCTTTGGGTGTTAAAAGGTCTATAATAGGAAAAGAGGGATAGAAAGGAAGGTAGTAACTTTCAAAGCAAGGCTTGATGAAAAAGGAAACTTTTTCACTGGTAGCCATGCTTAAGTCTATCCGGATTCTTTTATCTATTTGGCAAGTGGATGTCAAGACAGCATTCCTTAATGGAAGTCTTGATGAAAGCATCCATATAAAGCAACCAGAAGGGTTCATTGCAAAGGGCTAAGAGCATCTTGTGTGCAAGCTCAGTCAGTCTATGGACTGAGGCAAAGCTTTAAGGTCTTGGAATATCCGGTTTATCAAAGTAATCCAGACCTATGGATTTATTGAGTAAACGGATAAGTCTTGTGTATACAAAAGGTGTGATAGAAACGTGGTGGTATTTCTTGTACTATACGTAGATAGCATTTTTGGTAGTTGGAAACAATATCAAAATGTTGTCAGAAGTAGGGTATGGTTGTCCAAATAATTCGATATAAAGGACTTGGGAGAATGTATATATTCTTGAGATCAAAGTAATAAGGGATCGCAAGAAAAGAATATTTTACTTATCCCAAGCTTCATACATCGGAAAAATCCTTGCTCGTTTTAAGCATGCAAAACTCCAAGAAAGGTTTCTTACCTTTTCAGGATGGAGTAACTTTATCTAAAGATGTCTCTGTAGACATCAAATGAGATAAAGGAAATAAAGGCAGTTCTTTATACTTCGGCTGTCGGAAGCCTAATGTATGCTATGCACGAGATCAGAAATCTGTTTTGCCAAGGGCATAGTTAGCAGATATCAAAGTAACCCTGGACAAGGACAGTGGACTGCAGTAAAGCATATATTGAAGTACCTTAGAGGCACTAGAGATTATATGCTAGCTCACAAGGCAGTTAATTTGGTTCTTGTGGGTTGCATGGATTTTGACTTCCAATCGGATAGGAACAATAATAAGTCAACCTCGGGGTTTTGTGTTTACTTTAGGAGGAAAAGTCATAACTATGGAAGAGTGATAAACATAGGTGTTTTTCTGGACTCCACCATAGAAGCTGAGTATATGGCAAGCCTCTGAGGTAGCCATAAAAGCTGAATGACTTAATAACCTCAAGATAGACTTAGATATGATTTCTAGTTTGTCCAAAGATTATTACAATTTATTATAATAATAATGGTGCAATAGTAAACTCGAAGAAACCATGAGTCTATAAGTCAAGTAAACACAATAGAGCGCAAGTACTACCCAATACGAGAAATTGTATAACGAGGAGAAGTTGTTGCCGCCTAGATTGCATCAGATGATAACCTAAGGTCCTTAAGGCAAGAGCTTTTTAAAAGGCATGAGAATCAGATGTATGGCAGCAGATATGACAGCTTAGTCTTTTAGTATAAGTAGGAGATTGTTAGAATGTATACTAAAAGCCTAGCTTTTGGTATAAAATATTTATCTAGAAATAAGAATCACATTGATCAAATGTCTACATTTATGATAAATGTAGTTGTTCAATTAATTTATATTGTAGATAACTGTGTGTGTGGTGTCACACACAGAAGATTATGTTATCAGTACCTTATAAATTATAAAAAGTAGCTCACGACCAAGATGGAAAGGAACAAACCATTGGAAGGTCGTAGTGTAATTAGGTATTAGTTTATCTTAACTATATAATTACACTAGTACACTTAGAGTGTATTGAGTAGGACCATTTGAGGTCGTTCCTTTTATACTGACTTTATGAAGGAACAAATACCTTAGTTATTATGGAAGTGTGTACTCTTAATCCTAATATAATAACAAGCACATATATTTGATATTTATTTCTTTAATTTATCAATGGGTGAGATTTAGTTCGATAAATCAATAAGCCCGATAAGTTGAGAAATGATATCACTTATAGTGTGTGTTGTTGATTATAGAAGGAAACAATGTCCTAGTAATCTAGGTTGAGAATGTCCTCAAGAGGAGCTCATAAGGATTGTCATGTTAAATCCTGCAGGTGGACTTAGTCCGACATGACAATGAAGTTGAGTGGTACTACTCTTGGAGCTAGATATTAATTGAGTTGTCAGTAACTTACTTAATTAGTGGACATTTGTTATCTTAAACACAGGGAGATTAACACACTCATAATAAGAAGGAGCCCAAAAATGTAATTTGGGATTGGTGCGGTAGTTCAATAATAGTTCTCTAGTGGAATGAATTATTATTGATAAAATTAAGTTGTGTGTTTCGGGCGAACACGGGATGCTTAATTTTATCGGGAGACCAAAACCAATTCCTCCTCTCGGTCCCTATCGTAGCCTCTTATTTATAGAGTACTATACCCACCTATACCCACCTTCTATACCCACCTAAAGGGGGCCGACCAAGCTAGCTTGGAATCAAGCTAGGGCCGGCCTAAGCATGGTTTAGGGTGGCCAGCCCTAGCTTGAACCCAAGCTAGAGAGGGCCGGCCATAATTAAATTAAAAAGGATTTTTAATTTTAATTTTTATTATGTGGAAGATATAATTTATTAAAGAGAATTAAAATTAAAATATCTCTCTTAAAAAGATCTACAAAAGATTAAAGAAAGAGATTAGATCTCTTTCCTTATTTGTAGATTAGAAAGATATTTTATTTTTTCTCTTTAAAAATTATTCACATGATTGAAAATTAAAATTATAGAAATTTCTTTTTATCAACCATGAAGGGATTTTAAAGGGAAATTTTATTTTTTAAAATTTCCAAAGACAAATAAGGAAGTTTTAATTGTTGATTAAAAATTGGCTTATTTGTTCTCCATGAGGTGGCCGGCCACAATTCAATTAATTAGGAAATTTTATTTATTTTTTCTTAATTAATTATTGTCAAATAAAGTTAAGGAAATTTTATTATAAATAAATTTCCTTATTTGACAAAGCCAAGGAATATAAAAGAAGGGGTAGGGGTGCCTTCATGAGGTACAACTTCTATTATTTCTCTCCCTCTCTTATTCCTTGGTGTGGTCGGCCATCCTCTCTTTTCCTCTTCCTCTTTGTGGTGGCCGAACCTCTCTCTCTTCCTTTGGAGCTTTTGTGGTGGCCGGATACTACTTGGAGAAGAAGAAGAAGAAGGAGAGAAAGCTTGCATCCCTTGGAGCTTGGTTGGTGTTTTTCTTTCATCCTTGGTGAAGCTTTCTTTGTGTTGGCCGAACCTAGCTAGGAGGAGAAGAAGGTTCATTGGTGGTTTCTCATCTCAGAAGATCGTTGCCCACACAACGTCCGAGGTTAGAAGAGGAATACGGTAGAAGATCAAGAGGTTTTTCTAAAAGGTATAACTAGTAATTTTACTTTCCGCATCATACTAGTTATTTTTGGAAATAATACCAAATACAAGAGGCTTACATTCTAGTGTTTCGAATATGTTTTTCGAAGTTGTGTTTTTTTTGTTTTATTTATCCTTGTGATTTGATTGTTCTTTTCGGTTAACCTAAAGTTATTTTAGGAAATTAAATATTAGATTTCTATAAAAGGTTTTGTCTAGTCGGTGGTGGTTGCTCCCATATCCAAGAAGGCAATGTGCCTCGCCACGTCAGTACTGGGAACCAATTATGGAAATTAATATTTAATGGAATTAAAACTTAAGGTGATTTGGGTCGAACGTGTTAAGTTCCGCAGGAGATCCAATTCAAAACCTAAAAGAACAAATAGATTAAGTTTTGGATCAAACGTGTTAAGTTCCGCAGGCGAACCAAAATTTAATTTAAAAGAACACATGGTAGCTAGGAAAAAGGTTCAGACCTTTGTATAAAATTTTGTACAGTGGAACCTCTAGGCTTTCCGAGTAGCAACCAACATGCTCCGGCATCTGAGGACTCGGGGGTTATTCGTGAGGTTTGGCCGGATTTGTGGGAAAACTAGAAAAGGCAGAAACCCGTGTGTTGATCTTGATCAGAGAGGAAGGGGCCTCGATCTAGGAAGGGGAAGAGGGAGATGAGGCTGAGAGAGATGGCTGGATGGTCAGCGGCGTGGAGGAAAGTGGTGGTGGAGTCGTGACGGTATACTGTGGATGACACGATATAGGTTTAGGTTTGGAGGGAAGAATGAAATGTTGCAAACTTTGGCTAAGTATTGGTGGAAAAAGTAAAATATTTTATTTTGGTTCATTAACACCGGGTTTTAAAAATCGTTGTTAAAATTGGTGTCTATTAACGAAAAAAAAGGCACTCATAGACATCGCCTAAAAAACTGATGTCTATGAACTAAAATCTGCGCTCATAGACACCGATTTTTGGAAAAACCGGTGTAAAATACTCAAAGACATCGGTTTTTGCTTAAAATCGTTGTTGTTCCACTGATGTCTATGAGGGTTTTTGTTGTAGTGCCTTAAGTATGATTTCAGGATTATCAGTACTTTTAACTATACATTCAGATTTGATAAAGTTAACTGAATAACCACTGTCACATAATTGACTTATGCTGAGTAAATTGAATTTAAAATTTTCAACTAATAGTACTTTTCGAATAATAAAGTCAGAATTGAGTTCGATGTTACCTCTTCCGATTACCTTAAGTTTGTTGTCGTTGCCAAATGCAACACATCCTAGATTCTTTAATTTGAGCTTTGTGAACTTTAATTTATCTCCAGTCATATGTCTGGAGCATCCACTATCCAACATCCATTGATCCAATTCTTTATGTTCCTACACATAAAGTGATTGAATTGGAATCTATTTGATGAAAAGATAGTGAAGTTATTAATTTAGATAATTTAATTATTAGTAGGATGATTGGGTATTAAGTTAATTAAATTTGACAAAGTATTAAGTTAATTAAATTTTGGAAAATGTTTAAGTTAATTAAGTTTGAAAAATATTAAGTCAATTAAATTTTGAAAATATTAAGTTAATTAGATTTTGAAAAATATTAAGTTAATTAAATTTTGAAAAATATTAAGTTAATTAAATTTTGAAAAATATTAAGTTAATTAAATTTTGAAAAATGTTTAAGTTAATTAAATTTTTTTAAAAAAATATTTAAGTTAATTAAAATTTATAAAAATATTTAAGTTAGTTTAATTTTGAAAAATGTTTAAGTTAATTAATTTTTTTTAAAAAAATATTTAAGTTAATTAAAAGTTTAAAAAATTTAAGTTAATTAAATTTTTTTAAAATATTTAGTTAATTTAAATTTTGAAAGAATATTAAATTAATTAAATTTGAAACATATTAAATTAATTAAATTTTGAAAGAATATTAAATTAATTAAATTTGAAAATATTAATTTTATTTAAATTTAATTTAATTTAATTTTAATTCAATTTAATTTAATTTACTTTTAATTTAATTTACATTTAATTTAATTTTGATTTAATTTAATTTTAATTTAATTTAATTTTGATTTAATATAATTTAATTTTAATTTAACTTAATTTTAATTCAATTTAATTTTAATTTGCTTTAATTTTAATTTAGTTTTAAAGTTTTGTCCTTAGTCATCTCACCTGATCTAGATTTCTCAATCAGGAAATCCTATAATTTTGTGAGATGAGTTAGGTTTAATTATAGGGTTTGGTTTAACTTTATGTTAGATTCAGGTTTAGCTTTGAGTTCAACAAATAGACATTCTTTGGATAAACTTCTGGGCTATGGTGAGTCACTTGGACATCATTAAAGTAACGATGCCTTCGAGGTTTTCCAAATAGTCCTATCCACTGAACTTAGTACAAAACCTTGGTTTAACTAGTTAGGATTCATAAAGGGTAGTTTCGGTCAGTTTCACTTGGCCAAATGCACCAGGTCGAAGCCATATCTTCCTAGATATGCATAGACTAAGCTTCCCTAACATACTATCATCCAATACTTCACCAGTACCGTGGGTAAAGTTAAACTTAGCCATTTTTATTCTAGTCCTAATTACCCTGCCGGGTAGGTTACGTTTAGTTACCCTGTCGGGTAGGTTCCTTTTTGAAGGTGTCAGCTATTCTGGAGCCTCCATTACTGATATTCCTATAAGATTAAAATAATTTTAATTCAATTGATTATTTATTAAAATAATTTAATTATTTTTTTAAAAGATAATTTAAATAGTTTAATTATTTATTAGTTAAAATAACTTTTCTTTTTACTCCCCCTGTATCATAGCCCCGATAAGGTCTATTCAGGTAATGCACTTGATCCTTGGGGACCCAGTATTGACCAAGTCCAACTTGATTGACCAGGTTGGACTTGGGTACCCATGCTTGGACTAGTTTACTATTTGGTTTGTTGACTAACGATAGGTAAGACCGATATTTCCTTCTAGATTTAAAACCTAGTCCAGTTCTATTGTAAACGGCTCTTTGAGTCCCAAGAATTAGGTACAGGTTCTTGGACCCCAAAGAAAACCGTTCTAGGGTAGTCTTCAAATCCTTGACTTGACTTCTCAGGTTGTAATTCTCTTCCTCAAGTTTTTGAACTTGAGTTGAGGTTCCAGTCTGAGCTGGGTCAGTCAATGATTCGGTATTAGTCACTTCTTTAAGGAGTGTTACCTCCTTTAGAAGCGACTTGATTCGAACTTTGGACTTATCTACTTTATGCATTAAGTAATTGATTAAACTGTATAAACGACTTTTACTTACAGAGGGGTTTGGCCCTTCGGAAACAGATGCGGATCCGTGGCTTCTCTCGGACTCGACTTCCGATTCGTCCTCGCTTTTGGTGTAGTCCCGGGCTGTCAATGCGAGGAAGCTCGCCTGCTCAACTTCTTCATCGTCGGATTCCTCGGAAGAAGATTCGCCCCAAGTTTCCTTCAGAGCCTTCTTCCTTCTTGGTTTCTTTGGGTCCTTTTGATTCGGGCAGTTCACCTTGATATGCCCCTTCTAATTGCACCCGTAGCAAGTCACCTCAAATTTGACCTTTGAGCTTGTTTGGGCTTCTTTGGTCTGGATGGCCTTTTTGACATCCTTTTTGTTGAATCTCTTCTTTTGGTAGAGTTTCTTCATCAGGTTGACAAATTTGGTTGTGAGCTCGTCGTCGTCTTCTGAATCTTGTTCCTCTTCTGATTCTTGTTCGGTTCTACGTTTTGATTTTGACTCGCGTGCTCTTCCTGTACCTGCAATCAAAGCCAACCCTTTCTCGTCCGGACGTGAGTTAGTCTATTCATGAAGCTCAAACTCAGAAAACAACTCATCTAATTTAATAGTAGAGAGATCCTTAGAAACCTTGTAGGCATCTACCATGGATGCCCATAAGGTGTTCCTCGGAAAGACGCTTAAGGAGTACCTTATAATGTCCCGGTTATCTACCTTCTGTCCGATCGCATGGAGACCATTGAGTAGTTCTTGAATTCGGGCGTGGAGCTGGCTAGCTGTCTCACCTTTCTGCATTTTTAAGTTATACAATTTATTAAACAACAAATCTCGCTTACTTACTTTGGTATTGGAGGTCCCTTCGTGAAGCTTGATCAGCTTCTCCCATAGCTCCTTGGCGCTCGAGAATGGACCGACGCAGTTTAGCTCCTCCTTTGTTAGTTCGCACTGGAGGGTACAAGTTGCTCTGGCATTTGCCTCCACCTTCTTGATTAATGCTGGTTCCCAGTCCTCGCAGGGTGTAGATTTGCCGTCTTTATCAGTTGGTAGATCCAATCCAGTCTTGACGATCATCCACGTCTCGAACTGGATTTTGAGGAAATTCTCCATTCGTCCTTTCCAATATCCGAAGTCTTCTCCGGTGAAGAGCGGGGGACGAACGATGCTATATTCTTCTTGCTGAGCCATTTAGTTAATATGCAAAAACACAATAGAAGAGATGTCCCAAGACTACGTCTTGGATTAGTAGTGTGGGAATAAGTTAAAAATAACGAACTCGAGTGGTGTTGCACCGTCTGCGAGTTAAAACCGATTCGAAGAAAAAATAATTAGAATTTAGCTATTAAGCTAATTCTAATTGACTCCATAAAACTAAAGATACCATGAAAAAATTGCTTGAACGGTGGTTGCACTGATTCAAAGTGACCCCGCTCTGATACCAATTGTTGGATTGAAAGCGCTAGAGGGGGGGTGAATAGCGCTCGTGGTTATTTTGTTTGATTCGTAAAACACTAATCGAGTAAAGCAGTGGAAATATAAAAGAACACAACGCAAACACAAGGTATTTACTTGGTTCGGAGCCTGTGGCGACTCCTACTCCAAGGCCCGCGATCATTGATCGCTTCCGGTGGGCAACAAATATAAGCTTGTTAATGGTTTACAAGATGAAGTACAATGATTAAAAGAAGCGACTAAATTATACCAACGACAGTAGGAAAAGCTGAAGATTCGGAGCTCCAGGTCATCGGTGTCAATTTGCAACACTTCTAAGTCGTCTCGTTGGCAGCACGTTGAGGAAAGGAAGCTTAGAACTTAATTTTCAGAGTTCTTCCTCAAGACCTTCTTTTATACTATGCTGAAGGCACCTCCAAGCCTGTCTAAGGCACCTCGAGGCCGCCGAGTCGCACGCGTAGATCAGCACAGAACTGGTCGCACCTTATCTGGTTTAAGGCGCCTTCAAGCCTCTTCAAGATGCCTTCAAGCCTTGGTCCAAGGCGCCTTCAGTCCAAATGAAGGTGCCTCCAGCTCCTCTGGACAGCTGGCTTCGGCTTTAACTCGAGGCATCTCCAAGCTCCATGGAGGCGCCTCGGACACTGTTCATCCGAGGCTTAACTTGTTTCTTTTGTACTTGTAAGATATGTTAGTCCCAAAACAATATGGTACCCTGCAAGACAAAGTTAGAAATAATATAAACATGATACATTAAGAGTTTGACAGTCATCGGACTATCCGGGTCTGACTTTGAATTTCCAACTGAAAATCCTAGGTCGACCCGACGCCTACTGTTCCCTTTACGAGGAACGCGTCCTCACATACTCTCCTCAGGAGAGATTACCTGGTGCCATTCCGGTCCTCCAGACCGACTGGACTTTCCGCCTAGGGTTATCACCCTTAGGACCTAGGGTTACCGCCCCTAGGGTTTTTATCCACCTAGGGTTACCACCCCCTAGGACCTAAGGTTGCCACCCCTTAGGGGTTTTCTCCACCTAGGGTTACCACCCCCTAGGACCTAAGGTTACCCCCCCCCCCCCCAGGGTTACCACCCCCTAGGACCTAGGGTTACCACCCCCTAAGGTTTTCACCTTGCCTAATCGCAGCTAGGACTTTTGCCTAAGTATCACTTAGGACTTTCCTGCAAGCTCCATGAACATATTAGATAACAAATAATCTTAACTTTGAATTCTTTTGCCATTATCAAAACTAAAGTTCTATCGTCAGATGCTTCCCACACCAACACTTTCATGATCATGTCTTACTTTAGCAGGAAGATGAAACTCACTCTGGGCGGTGTTAAAGAACCCCCTATCAAAGGGGATTCAACCTCTACGCCTTCTTCCCTTGAAAGATCATCTATATCAGTAAACTCGTCTTCTTCTCTATTTGTATTATCCATTCTTCTTGTATTATATATATATATATCTTTATTTCCTTGGAATCACAAATTTTCTAAAATAATCATAACAGGTATCTCAGTCTAGCCATGGAACATCATGTTGTTTGTGGCTATATATAAAGATTCTCACAGAACAACGGAACCAGGCGAGGAAGGAGTTAGAAGCTATCCTTTTTGAGAGAAAAAGAACCAAACTGAACCTTTGCAATTGCAATGACAACTGTCCCAAGTCAATTGGGGCATTAGAGGATGTTACAAATCAAAAGAATGAGTGAAATATCATTCTTTGTGAAGCTCAGCCACACATGTCCCTAGCGATGCTGCCCTTATACGATAGAAAAAGAATAAAACTAGATTTGTCCAAGTGCGATGATAACTATGTCAATTTAATGTAGCATTAGAAAATGCTATAAAGTAAATGATTTTAGCATTAGTGTTTGTATTAACTTTTTATCTTAAGATCTTATTTGTCTTATGTTATCACCTATGTTTAGAATACTAATATTATTCTATTCATGTATATCAAACCCAACTATAGTCTCCAAGTCTTCTTTGTTTACGCTCAACAAGATGTTAGATTGCAAATCTTAGTTTTTTTTATTTAGATCACTTAATGAGCTTCTACATGTTTTATCAATTAACCTATGATTAGTTAGAAGCCGCTATATGTTGTAGCAGCTACTGCATCACATTGTAGCATTTAGTTGTCTGAAGTTGCTACAACGTGTAGCAACTTCTCAAGAGTAGCTACTACACTGTGTAGTAGTTACTACAGAATAACTGCTACACATTTGAGGAGAAACTCCAGACACGTAGCTGCTACATCGTGTAGAAATTACTGCGGAAGTCTTCTTCATTTACGCTCAATAAGATGTTAGTCTGTCAATTTCTATTTTTTTATTTAGATCACTTAAATGAGCTTCTACACATTTTATCAATTAACCTATGATTAGTTAGAAGCTGCTACATGTTGTAGTAGCTACTGAAGCACATTGTAGTAGCTAGTTGTCCAAAGTTGCTACAACATGTAGTAGCTTCTCAAGAGTAGACGCTACACTGTGTAGCAATTACTATGGATTAGCTACTACACATTTGCAGAGAAACTCCAGACACGTAGCTGCCACATCGTGTAGCAGTTACTGCGGATTAACTGCTACAATGTGTAGCAACTACTCCAGAGTTGTGAGCTACCATAACATGCAACAGCTACTGGTGTTGCAAACTAACTATTGGGATCTAGCGCGCCAGAAGACGCGGAAACGCAGCGGAAAAATACTAGATACACTTATCCAGCGGATCCATGCGAAGGGAAGAAACATTTCTATAAACTAATTTATGCTAAGCTACATGATAGGATTATACCTTTATTGCGTGCCCTTCGCAATCCCGACAGCAACCTTTTCTTTGGATCCAGATCTCAGCACGTTCAAGCGTCCGCGCCTCTATGGTATCCACACGAACATATCCTTCGTTCGTCCCACGAATGAAGCCTTTGGAGAAGAACCATCTTCTTGTGCTAGCAAGAAGTATGATTCGGCCAAGCTTGAAGATTCGGCCATGGAGGAAGGAGGAGGAGGAAGAGGGAGATCAAGAGTCACCTTTTCTTCATCTAATGAAAAAATAAATCCAAAAACCTATTTATATTCATCCCATGAATACCAAGGGTTTTTGTCTCTTTGTATTCCTCTTAATGGGTTGGATTTATTATATTGGATTAACCATTAATCCAATAACCTAATAAGTCTAACCCATTGAGTCTAACCCATTAATCCAATGTGTCTTATTCGGATTGAACTCAATCCAATGAGTGAGTTCATTTGAGTCTAACTCAATTAGTAACCAAAAGGCCAAACCATCTCATGATTGGCTCTTAGGGCTAATTATTAACAATCTCCCACTAGCACTAGTGCCCATCACCACTAAGATGACACAAACACTTTGGATTTACCCATTATTCTTAATATCCTTAGTATTTTAGTCAAACTAAAACACCCATCTCCAAACCAATATGTTCTTTGTGTGTGACCCTATAGACTCTCGTAACGTTGGCAATGTATCCAAATTAACATTTGTGATACATAAACAATGAGTGACATCTAGTAATGCATCATTGCTACCCAAGTGACGAGAAAGTCGAGATCCGACCTAACCTGTCCGTGACTATTATCTTGTATGATTCAGTCCCTCTATCCTTGATATCTATATTGATCAATGAGGCATAGACCGTGTCATCCCCTTATCAATCTTTGTGTTTCTTGATCTCCAAGTAGACACACTATATAAATAAGCTCAATATCTCATATTGACTTATCTGAGTATGGCCATACATTCCTGTGTCCTACTAATCAAGGGGCCCACAGATATCACTTCGATCATATGGAAGGGATAGATTCCATCTACATCACTCACATTCCTCCACATAATTTATTGCATACCCAGTGATCGACTTTATAGTCCACCCTGTTACGGGTGACGTTTGACGATACCAAAGTATACAACTCCTTATGTAGGGAACCGTAGTGACTTCAGGTCTAAGGACTATTTATACCAATAGTCACATGAGAATGTTTATGACACTCATACGACGATCCATGAAACATTCTCATGGAGGGTCATTCAGTATATATTCTCTAATATATACCCATGTGTCAACCTGATATCTCATATCCATGACTTGTGAGATCAAGTCATCCGTTGACCTACATGCTAGTCTCAACGCATTAATATTGTCCTTGTATATTAATACTCGACTAGGAATAGTTAAGAGTAGTATTCTCTATAATATCTCACTATCAATTCAACCAATTGATATACTATAGATAACAACCTACCACCCAAGGACATTATTATATTTATTCATTCGGCACTGAACTGAAGTAAATATAATAACCATAACCTTTGCCTTCTAATGAAATATGATACAAAATGTCCCAAGTCAATCAACTCTTGATTGCCTCTTAGGGCTTACACTAACAATCTCCTTATATCACTAGCGCCAATCACTAAAATATCTCATATCCATTGACCTAGTGTGACCATCATGCTTTCTTGGTGCCAAAGCCTTGGTCCAAGGATCCGTAATGTTAGCATTGCTTGGTCGGGACTCTGTATATCCATATATCTCATATATCGATGATCCCTCAAATCGTTGTAGTATCCAATACCTAAGGTCACCATTTAAGTACAATGCATGCCCTAACTGTGATCTAGAATCATCCGTGTCAATTTGGAAGCTTGCACCACTGTAGCCCTTTACAGCAACACCTATAACCCTTTACAGCAATAGTTGTAACCCTTTACAGTAAGCTCTTCATTGCCTCCAAAGATCAAGAAATAATCTTGAGTCCTTCTCAAATACTTAAGAATATTCTTGACTACTGTCTAGTGACCTTCACTTGGATTTGACTGGTATCTGCTCGTCATGCTCATCACATACGAGACATTTAGGCGAGTACAAAGCATGGCATACATGATAGATCCTATAGCAGATGCATAAGGAATCTGATCCATGCGGTCCCTTTCTACCTTAGAAGAGGGGCATTGAGTCTTTGAAAGACTCACACCATGTGACATAGGCAGGAATCCCTTCTTGGAATTCTCCATGGCAAAACGTTTAAGCACCTTGTCAATGTATGCACTCTAGCTTAGGCAAAGCAATCTCTTAGATCTATCTCTATAGATCTTAAGACCTAAAATATAGGTTGCTTCACCTAAGTCTTTCATTGAAAAATAATTCCCAAGCCAAGTCTTTAATGACTGAAGAGTAGGGGTATCATTTCCAATGAATAGTATGTCATCTACATACAATATGAGAAAAATAACTGTGCTCCCACTAACCTTCTTGTAGACACAAAGTTCATCTTCATTCTTAATGAAACCAAACGTTTTGATCGCATCATTGAATCGAAGATTCTAGCTTCTAGAAGCTTGCTTCAATCCATAAATGGATTTTTGCAACTTACAAACCTTTCCAGCATGCTCTGGATCTACAAAACCCTCAGGTTGTGTCATGTACACATCCTCGAGTAGATTTTCGTTAAGAAATGTGATTTTGACATCCATCTGTCAGATCTCATAATCATAGTAAACAGCAATAGCAAGCATGATCCGAATGGACTTGAGCATCGCAACTGGTGAAAAGGTTTCATCATAGTCTATACCATGAATCTGTTTGAATCCTTTAGCCATCAATCTACCTTTGTAGGTATGCATATGACCATCCATGTTAGTCTTCACCTTGAAGACCCACTTACACCCAATGGGGTTGATCCCTTCAGGTGGATCAACCAAAGTCCATACTTGGTTAGTGTACATGGATTCCATCTCGGATCTCATGGCCTCTAGCCATTTCTCAGAATCTGGGCCCTGTACAACTTCTTGATAAGATGTAGGCTCATTGAGACCAATAAGCTCTACATCACCTTGGTCAGACAAGAGAAAAGAATATCTCTCAGGTTGACGACGAATCCTATCAGATCTGCGTAGAGCATGTTCTACTTGAACAGATTGTTATTCCACAACCTCTTGTGGTGCAACAAAACCCTGATCCACAACATCTTGTGGTACCTGTTCAATTTCCATCATAGTGTCAGTGCTAGTATCTTGAACTTCTTCAAGATCGACTTCACTCCCACTAGTTTTTCTAGAAATAAATTTCCTTTCTAGAAACACACCAGTTCTGGCAACAAACACCTTGCCATGTGTGGGATTATAGAATTAATATCCCTTTGTTTCCTTGGGATATCCTATAAAATATCACTTGTCCAATTTGGGTTCTAGTTTATCTGAGACTAGTCATCGAACGTAAGCCACACAATCCCAAATCTTTATAAAAGACATCTTGGGACTCTTCCCTATCCATATCACATATGGTGTCTTTATGACAGTCTTAGATGGAACTCGGTTAAGTGTGAAAAAAGCTGTCTCTAAAGCATGCCCCCAAAAGGAAATAGGAAGATCTGTATGACTCATCATCGATCGTACCACATCTAATAAAGTATGATTCCTCCTTTCTGATACACCATTCCATAGCGATGTTCCAGGTGGAGTGAGTTGAGATATGATTCCACACTCAACGAGATGGTCATAAAACTCTTGATTAAGGTATTCCCCACCTCGATCTAATCGAAGCATCTTAATACTCTTACCAAGTTGATTTTATACTTCATTCTTGAATTCTTTGAACTTTTCAAAGGATTATGACTTGTGTCTCATCAGAAACACATAGCCATATTCACTGAAATTATTAGTAAAAGTAATGAAGTAATGTTAGCCTCCTCTAGCTGCTACTCTAAAAGGGCCACATACATCAGTATGTATGAGTCCTAAAAGATCATTAGCCCTTTCGCGGTGTCCACTGAATGGAGTCTTTGTCATCTTGCCTCGAAGACAAGATTTGCATGCCTCATATGATTCAAAATCAAATGAGTCCAAAATCCATCCTTATGGAGTTGGGATATGCAACTCTCATTTTGTGAACTAAGCGAGAATGCCAGAGATATGTTTGATTCAAATCATTAGACTTGAACTATTTGGTATTTATGTTATAGATTGGGTTGCCAAAGTCTAGAACATAGAGTACATTCACAGGATGTGCACTACAATAGAACATTTCATTGAAATAAACGAAACAACATTTGTCCTTTATTACAAATGAAAAATATTTCTTGTCCAAACAAGAAACAGAGATAATGTTCTAGGTCAAGGTAGGCACATAGAAGCACTCTTTAAGTTCTAAAACAAGCCCAGTAGGTAAAGATAAGGAATATGTTCCTACAGTGACAACAACAACTCTTGCACCATTGCCTACTCGTAGGTCCACTTCGCCCTTTGTCAACACTCTACTATTTCTCAATCCCTGCACATTCGTACAAATGTGACACGCACATCTGGTATCTAATACCCATGAAGAAGAAATAGATAGATTGACTTCTATAACATATATATACCTGAGGCAGAAGTCTCACTTCTCTTTCTTTTCAGTTCCTCTAGGTATACCTTGCAGTTCCTCTTCCAGTGTCCGATCTCACCACAGTGGAAGCAGGTTCCTTCCTTAGCAACCCCACCTTTGAGTTTTAGTGCATGAGTCTTGCCCTTTCCTTTGGCTTGGGTCTTACCCTTACCTTTAGGCTTCCACTTGCCTTTGCCCTTAGACACCATCAAAATGGTACTAGGCTTTGCCTTCTTAAGGTTGAGTTCAGCAGTTCTCAACATGCTCAACATCTCAGGCAGCGGTTTATCAATTTCATTCATATTGCAGTTCATGACAAATTGACTATAGCTATTGGGCAATGATTACAAGATTAGATCAGTGGCCAATTCTTGACCTAGTGGGAATCCCAACCTTTGTAGATTCTCCACATTCTTAATCATTTTGAGCACATATGGCCCTACGGGACTTCCGTCTTGCATTTTGCATTGAAACAGTGCTTTAGAGATCTCAAATCTCTCATGCCTTGCTTGTACTTGATATAGTTTTCTAAGGTTTTAAACCATATCATAAGCATCCATGTTCTCATGTTGCTTTTGAACTTCAGAGTTCATGGTGGTGAGCATAAGGCATGATACATCTAATGTATCATCTTGATGCTTGTAAGCATCTCTATCAGCTCTAGTGGAAGTAGCAGGGGGCACTTCAGGAATAGGCTTCTCTAGGACGTACAGTTTTCTTTCTCTCTTGAGAACTATTCTTATGTTTCCATACCAGTCTAGAAATTAGCTCCATTGAGCTTATTCTTATCAAGGATAAATCACAGAGATAGTGTCTTCTACTTACTAGACGACATGGTGGTCTACAACAATAAAATGCAGAGAAGTATCATACTCAGATCATTTAATTAAGCCTTTAATTAAATGATTCTCCCATTGAATTCTAAATCTTGATAGAAGCAAGTCACTACTAGCTCTAAGCTCAAAAGCAAAGACATTCTAGTGGGACAAGATCCATATTATACTTCATCTTAAGTTAGCTTTGGCTAATCGCTCAAGACTTGTATAAATTAGGTAGGCAATGTGTACCAATTGGACAAGATCCACATTATACCTTATCTTGAGTTAGCTTTGGCTAATCACCCAAGACTTAGTATAACTTAGGTAGATAACGTTTACCAATTACATCCTATGTAACTCTTGTATATCCAACCATTGGAAAATGCCTATAGTTTTACTCGATCCAATTGAGTTAACTAGTTATACTCAATCTAATTGAGTTTGTACTCACCCAAGCTTTAATAGGCGGGATCAAGATTGTCCCTTTGCACCCTACCAAGATAATATGCGTTGTTCTGCTTTGGCAGATTCAACAACAACAAAGCCCGAGGTAGTGATGGGTATCAAAACTTGGTAGGCATTTCGAGTTGACTTGATTAAGATCGAATTTAATCATGAATGTGTATCATATACGCATTAAGGCACTAATTACCCTACATTAGCATGCATCACATACACACTGGCATATCATGGCATATATCAACATATACACAAGTTTAAACGTGACAAGGTTATGGCCCCCATAAACTACGATCTTCTCAAGCCAATGAGAAGAGCGATAAGTCAACCTAGGTCTAAGCCGCTTCTCCAAGCGCTTCCTTGGTTGTCGTGTGTTGTTGTCCTTCTTTCCTTTTCACCCATCTTCCAGAAGACTAACTCTTTCTAATTTTGTACATTACAAAATCTAAAGAAACTCGAGTTATATTTGAGTGTAATCTAATTACAACAAGAATAAAAGGGATGAAGGCACGACACGCAGGCCGTATTATGAATTACAACATTACACATCCAATCACATTGGGGTTAAAGGGCCATAACCATGAACCATGTCATATCTATTCATAATATTTTATGACATAAAATTTACTATGATTTCAGTAAACAAATTATGAGCCGCAACGCCACGGCGGTCCCGCTACCCATTTTTAACTCAATTTATGAGTTGCTGCTTTACGCAAGACCTTACTACCCATAATACCAACTATGTTTTGTTCTAAACAAAACACCTCTAGCCGAGACCTTGTTGGTCACACACCAACTTCGTTTTGCTCCAAACAAAACAATTCTAGCCGAGACCTTGTTGGTCACACACCAACTTTCGGTCAAGAGTCAAGATTTGGACGAGTCACAAAATCTAGCTAAGACTCATAGTCTGGCCAAGATTCACTCTCTTGGCCGAAATCTTGTTTGGCCGAGACTCATAAATCTTTTTGCAAATCACAGTAAACCCTATCAAGTAATTTCTATATCACATATAAAAAAATTCTAACTCAGCATTGTTGGTGCGGGTAGCACTAACGGTCTAACCTAGGTTTTGATGAATGACAAATCAAGTTAAGTTAGGTTCGTCGTTATCTAACACTCTGATCGAGTGTGCAGGATAAGTCCAGACAGGACGACGGCCTGACCGGATGTCTGGCACGAAGTCCAAGCGGGTCGACGGGCTGACCGGACGCTTGGCAAGAAGTCCAGCTAGGTCGATGGGCTGACCAGATAGCTGGCAAGAAGTCCAAGCGGGTCGACAGGCTGACCGGACGCTTGGCAAGAAGTCCAGCTAGGTCGACGGGCTGACCGGATAGCTGGCAAGAAGTCCAGATGGGTCGAAGGGCTGACCGGACGTCTGGCAGGTAAGTGAGGTAAGTCACTGGAAGGGAGTGACTGTGAGGACGCGTTCCCGGGAAGGGAACATTAGGCGTCGATCCGGCTTAGATCCATTTCGGATGTCTAAGTCGAGATCGTGACTAGATTCCGGTCTCGGAAAGACGGAATCTAAGTCATACTATTTGTGCTAATTCATACTATTATAAAATGTAGTAACAATCTATCTTGCAGGATATATATTACCTCGGACTAACTTTGTTTTGCAGGAAAAGGGAGTTTCTGGAACAAAGTGGTCCGGGCGCCCGGAGGGGATCCGGGCGCCCGGAAGGGATCCGGGCGCCCGGAAAGCAAATTATATCCAGCCAAGTCGTCGCCACGTGGAGCATCTCGGTTTGAGCAGCTACGTCACATTCCAGGCGCCCGGAAGGAATCCAGGCGCCCGTAGCAACATATAAAAGAAGCCCCCAGGCAGGAGCTTCATATCATCAATCATCAATCTGAGAACTCTTCTACTGCTGGTCCTGCTGCTCTGCTGCGACGCCAACAAAGCTCCGACAAAGTGCTCCTTCGGTTTTTAGTTAAATTCCTTGTCGGTATTACTTTGTTTCATTAGCATTTCCTATATTCATCCTGTAATTATATTCAAATTGCTAGTGATTGCTCAACGAAAGTGGTCAAGGACCATGGGCCTTCGAGTAGGAGTCGTCACAGGCTCCGAACGAAGTAAAAACAACTGTGTTCATTTACTTTTCCGCTGCGCTTATACTTTGTATTTTCGAATCGATATTCACCCCCCTTCTATCGAATCTAAATGGTCCTACAAGTGGTATCAAAGCGGGTACCGCTCTGATTTGGTGCAATCACCAATCAAGCAAAGGGGGGACCTTTTGAAAGAAAAATTAGATATCGTTTGTCTTTAAAATAAAACCTTACGCCTTTCGTTTTTTCCCTCCAAAACTGTTTTTGAAAAATACATCGCCATCTCTTCACCATTGCTTAGTATTGACAAAATATTACATTTTCAAAAATTTGAAATAATATTTTTTTATTAATATTTTAATAATATTTTATTACTTTTTTCGAAAATAGTGAAATATTATTTTTTCCAGCACTGCTAATCCAAGACCAAGTCTTGGGATTTTTTTTGTTTGTTTCTCTGTGTGCAAGAATAATGACTCTTCTAGAAGGACGGAACCCTCACGAACCTCCACCATACGATCATGAAGACTTCAACTACTGGAAGCGATTAATGGAATGCTTCTTAGGAAGCGTAGACATCGATTATGTGCTAATTTTGAGGAAACCTTCTCAAAACTCGGAACTGAACAAAAAGGTAAGTAACATTATTTGTAATGTTTTACCTAACAATATTTTATGCAGATTAGAAAAGTACAAGAATGCATATGAGCTGTGGACCCAGTTGATCAAGCTTCACGAGACGCCGATGGAGTTAGAAGATCAAGTTAAAGTCAAATATGGACTCGAGTCAAATCCAACGAAGAAGCCTACTGAATTAGGGGTTGCGCTCAAGGTTAGTAATATTTACCAAAATACCCCTGCTAATAGTAGTTTAAATAATCAGCATGATGATATGTATGAAATTAGTCCAAGTATGGTGCATGATAATCTAGATTTAAATGATTTAGATTCAAAATCACAAAATAATCTAGACTCTGATCAAGTCAATCAAGACTCTGATCAATTTGGCATCAACCTTGACTTGGTCAAACAAAACAATGACCAAATCAATTCAAATAATTTAATCAATTCAGAAAATTTAAAACTAGGTGAGCATTTAGACATAAATGAGTCAAACATTAAAATAAATTTGAATTTAAATGCTAAAAATGAGAAAATGAATAAAATCAATAAATACCTTGATAAAATATTTAGTAATCAAGATAAAATCAGTCTAGAAAATGCTATCCAACACCAAGATAATTTAATTAATAAAAAATTAAACTTTAAAGATAAAACTAATCTAATAAATTCAATTAACCATATCAATTTAAAAGGCAAAGAAAATGTAAGGATAAAATCAAACACTTTGATAAAATCAAAACGGAATTTAACAAACTTAAAATTAAATGTTAAAGATAACATATTAAACAAAAATAATCTAGAAATATCAAAATTAACAATTAATAAAAAGCTATTAAAGAAAGATAATTCAATTAACCCAATAAAATTGAAATTGAAAGAACATTCAAATATTAAATACACTCTCTTAAAGAAAGATAATTTGACCAATTTAACTAATTCAAAATTAAAAACTTAAATTTAAATTACAAATTAAACATTAAAACTTAACTAAAACCAACTCTAATTATACAAAAATCTTAAATTAAAGACCAATGATTCAGGGGGAGGCTCCAGAATAGTTGGCACCTCCAAAACTAACTTACCCGATAGGGTAACCCAAACAAACTAACCCGGCAGGGTGATTAGGATTAATTAAAAAGAGACCGCGTCTAACTTGAATCCTGGTACTGGTGAAGTTTTTTTGGATGATAGTACGTTAGGGAAGCTTGGGCATCGCATGTCTAGAAAGATATGGCTTCAATCTGGTGCATTTGGCCAAGTGGAACTGACCGAAGCTACCCTTAAATGGATCCTAACTAGTTAGACCAAGGTTTAGTACTAAGCTCCGTGGATAGGACTATTCGGAAAACCTCGAAAGGTTGGTTACTTCTAATGATGTCCAAGTGACTCACCAAGCTTAGAAGTTTATCCGAAGAATGCCTATTTGTTGAGACCAAAGCTAAACCTGAATCTAACACAAGTTAAACCAAACTCTATAATTAAATCTAATTCATCTCACAAAGTTATAGGATTCCCTGATTGAAAACTTAGATCGGGTGAGATGACTAAGGATCAAAACTAAATTTCGAATTAAGTTAATTAAATTAAATTTCGAATCAAATTAATTAAATTTTGAATTAAATTAATTAAATTAAATTTTTAATTAAGTTAATTAAATTAAATTTCGAACTAAATTAATTTTCAAATTAAATTAATTAAATTAAAATTAAATTTTGAATTTCAAATTAAAATTAAATTTTGAACTTCAAATTAAATTAAAATTAATTCACATTAAATTTCAAATTTCAAATTTCAAATTTCAAAGTGAATTAAATTTTGAATTAAAAATAAATTATATTTTAAAAAAAATTAAATTTTTTTTAAAAAAAATTATTTTAAACTTAAAAATTATTTTAAAAATTTAACTTTCAAAATTTTATATTTAACTTAAAACTTTAACTTTAAAAATTTTATTCTAAACTTAAAAAATTTTTAAAAAAATTCTTTAAAACTATTTTAAAAATTCTTTAAAAACTATTTTAAAAATTCTTTAAAAACTATTTTAAAAATTCTTTAAAAATTCTTTAAAAACTATTTTAAAAATTCTTTAAAAACTTTTTTTAAAAACTATTTTAAAAATTCTTTAAAAACTATTTTAAAAATTCTTTAAAAACTTTTTTAAAAATTCTTTAAAAAACTATTTTAAAATTTTTTTAAAAAACTATTTTAAAAATTCTTTAAAAACTATTTTAAAAATTCTTTAAAAATATTTTTAAAATTCTTTAAAAACTATTTTAAAAATTCTTTAAAAACATTTTTAAAAATTCTTTAAAAACTATTTTAAAAATTATTTTAAAATTCTCTTAAAAATTCTTTAAAAACTATTTTAAAAATTCTTTAAAAACTTTTTTTAAAAACTATTTTAAAAATTCTTTAAAAAAAACTATTTTAAAATTCTTTAAAAACTCTTTTAAAAACACTTTAAAAACTATTTTAAAAATTCTTTAAATTTTTTTTTAAAAAAATTCTTTAAAAATTCTTTTAAAAATACTTTAAAAACTATTTTAAAAATTCTTTAAAAAAAACTATTTTAAAAATTCTTTAAAAACTATTTTAAAAAATTCTTTAAAAAATTATTTTAAAAATTCTTTAAAAACTATTTTAAAATTCTTTTAAAACAAAAAAATCCATTTAAAAAATTATTTAAAAACTCATTTAAAAATTGTTTTAAAAAACTTTTAAAAAAAAATTATTTTAAAAACTCATTTAAAAATTATTTTAAAAACTCATTTAAAAATTTATTTATAAACTCATTTAAAAATTGTTTTCATTTAAAAATTATTTAAAAACTCTTTTAAAAAATTATTTTAACTTAAAAATTATTTAAAAAATTATTTTAACATAAAAATTATTTTAAATAAAATTTATTTTAGCTAAAAAAAATATTTTTAAACTTAAAAATTATTTCAAAAAATTATTTTTTTTAAAAAAATATACTCTAAAAAATAAATCATTTAAAAAAAATCTATTTTAGAAATCGCTTTAAAACTATTTTAAAAATTATGTATCATTTTTTCTTCTTATTTTTTTCACTCTAATAAAATTCTGTTAACTAAAAAAAAAATTAGTAATAATAATAAATTATTTCTATAGATTATTTTCACTTTAATTTTGACTTTAAACTCATTTTTAATCTTAAACATCTTTTTAACCTTAAAATTATTTTTTAATTTAACTGAAAATTAAATCTTAAATTAAAACTTAATATTGAAATTACAAGTTTTAACTTCAACTTAAAATTAAACTTAAACTTAAATTAACCACTAATATTAATTTACATTTAAAATCAAAGCTGAATCAGGCGTATGTTAATTGACATAAAATATATTATAAAAATAATGTTAAATTACTTTTAAATGCTGTTTTAGAAATCCCATTAGAAATCCTCTTTAAAAAAAATATTTAATAAATAAATAAAAATAATAATAATTATTATAACTAACACTTTCATTTGACCAACTCAATCAAGTAATATGAAATTTAAATTATTTCACTAAGTATTAAATTATTAAATCAAGTAAAAACCGATCAATAAATTTTTGATAATGCTTAACTGTTATTGAATTAATAAAATCTTATTTTATTTAACCTTAAACTAAAGTTAAGCCCCTGAATCTAAAATCAATTATTGATTATTCAAACTCAAAGAAATAGTTATACTAAGGATACAGAGATAATAATATAAGTATTACTAAATTAGACAAATGTGTTAGAGCTTTGAAATTTAACACAACCAAACCTTAGTATTAACTTAAGGGGGAGATATTAAGGGGAGTAACCAATTCAGGGGGAGGTTCAATTTTCTCTTTTTAAATCCCCTATAAAGATTAATAAATTAAAGGAGAGTAATAAATTCAGGGGGAGGTTTTTTTTTAATCTCTTTAAGTGCTATTTTTTTCTCTTTAAAATCTCTTTAGAAAATTCTACCCCAATTACTTTGAAAATCTTATATTAAAATTCTTAGCAAATATTTTCAAAAGTTTTATTTTAGATATCAGGTTTAGGGGGAGAATTAAATCAACACTTAGCACCTAAATTATTTTCTCCACCTTAAACATAAAGTTTTTTTTTTTAAAAAAAAAACTTAGACAGTATTGAAAAGTAGATTTTTCAAACTTAGTTTTGGAATTTTGGTTTTGAAAACTTATAAAAGCGTTTCAAAGTTGAAACTTGTTTTGAAAATTTAAAACCTGATCTTGAAATTTAGAACTTATTTTTAAACACCAGTTTTCAAAAAGTTAAAATTAACTAAGTGTTTGAAAAACTTGGAAGTTTAATCCCACCTAATTTTTAAACCTGATTTTAAAAGTTGAATATTGCAAATTTAAACTTATTCAGTTTTGTAACATATGCTTGAAAATTAAACTTTCCAAACTTAGCTTTTATCAAATTATCCTTAACAAAATTATTTTGGCTAAAATTTTACTTCTTGAAAAATTAATTTTACTTGTTTAATTCTTGCTTTGTTTTGAAAAATCAAATTTTAAACTTATACTTTTTAAAATTTAAACTTGACTCCCCCAAGTCAACTTGACCATTTTTTTTGTTTTAAATTGTGCGTTCAAAATTAGATATTAGCTGTTTCTTAAATTTTGAATTTTGAATCAGACTTAGATATTCTCCAAAATTAGCTGTTTCTTAAATTTTTACAGTAACTCTACACTATGCTTGTTTATCCTTGCCTATTTTTGATGAATGCCAAAGGGGGAGGGTTAGGTGGTTAAGTTAGCTAAACCAAATTGAAAACACTAAAACTAAATACCATGTACCTGTTTTATTCATTTCACTAACTTAACCAGGTTGTCATTCCATCAAAAAGGGGGAGATTGTTGGTGCGGGCAGCACTAACGGTCTAACCTAGGTTTTGATGAATGACAAATCAGGTTAAGTTAGGTTCGTCGTTATCTAACACTCTGATCGAGTGTGCAGGATAAGTCCAGATAGGTCGACGGGCTGACCGGATGTCTGGCATGAAGTCCAAGCGGGTCGACGGGCTGACCGGACGCTTGGCAAGAAGTCCAGCTAGGTCGATGGGCTGACCGGATAGCTGGCAAGAAGTCCAAGCGGGTCGACGGGCTGACCGGACGCTTGGCAAGAAGTCCAGCTAGGTCGACGGGCTGACCGGATAGCTGGCAAGAAGTCCAGACCGGTCGAAGGGCTGACCGGACGTCTGGCAGGTAAGTGAGGTAAGTCACTGGAAGGGAGTGACTGTGAGGACGCGTTCCCGGGAAGGGAACATTAGGCGTCGATCCGGCCTAGATCCATTTCGGATGTCTAAGTCGAGATCGTGACTAGATTCCGGTCTTGGAAAGACGGAATCTAAGTCATACTATTTGTGCTAATTCATACTATTATAAAATGTGCTAACAATCTATCTTGCAGGATATATATTGCCTCGGACTAACTTTGTTTTGCAGGAAAAGGGAGTTTCTGGAACAAAGTGGTCCGGGCGCCCGGAGGGGATCCGGGCGCCCGGAAGGGATCCGAGCGCCCGGAAAGCAAATTATATCCAGCCAAGTCGTTGCCACGTGGAGCATCTCGGTTTGAGCAGCTACGTCACATTCCAGGCGCCCGGAAGGAATCCAGGCGCCTGGAGCAACATATAAAAGAAGCCCCAGGCAGGAGCTTTATATCATCAATCATCAATCTGAGAACTCTTCTACTGCTGGTCCTGCTGCTCTGCTGCGACGCCAACAAAGCTCCGACAAAGTGCTCCTTCGGTTTTTAGTTAAATTCCTTGTCGGTATTACTTTGTTTCATTAGAATTTCCTGTATTCATCCTGTAATTATATTCGAATTGCTAGTGATTGCCCAACGAAAGTGGTCAAGGACCACGGGCCTTCGAGTAGGAGTCGTCACAGGCTCCGAACGAAGTAAAAACAACTGTGTTCATTTACTTTTCCGCTGCACTTATACTTTGTATTTTCGAATCGATATTCACCCCCCCTCTATCGAATCTAAACGTTCCTACAAGCATAGCCCTTTCGTAAGCGGCTCTGATACCACTGTTGGGATCTAGCGTGCCAGAAGATGCGGAAACACAGTGGAAAAATACTAGATCCACTTATCCAGCGGATTCATGCGAAAGGGAAGAATCAATTTCTATAAACTAATCTATACTAAGCTACATGATAGGATTATACCTTTGTTGCGTGCCCTTCGTAATCCCGATAGCAACCTTTTCTTTGGATCTAGATCTCAGCGCGTTCAAGCGTCCGCGCCTCCATGGTATCCACACGAATATATCCTTCGTTCATCCCACGAACGAAGCCTTCGGAGAAGAACCATCTTCTTATGCTAGCAAGAAGTATGGTTTGGCCAAGCTTGAAGATTCGGCCATGGAGGAAGGAGGAGGAGGAAGAGGGAGATCAAGAGTCACCTTTTCTTCATCTAATGAAAAAATAAATCCAAAAACCTATTTATATTCATCCCATGAATACCAAGGGTTTTTGTCTCTTTGTATTCCTCTTAATGGGTTGGATTTATTATATTGGATTAACCATTAATCCAATAACCCAATAAGTCTAACCCATTGAGTCTAACATATTAATCCAATGTATCTTATTCGGATTGAACTCAATCCAATGAGTGGGTTAATTTGAGTCTAACTCAATTAGTAACCAAAAGGCCTAACCATATCATGATTGGCTCTTAGGGCTAATTACTAACACTAACAAATCCTATTCTCTATTAAAAATTCTATGGTTAGTTATTTATTGTCAAAATAATAAATTTATGTAGACACATCAATTAATTAATGGTGACCTACGACATCTGGTCCATTGATCTGTGATGCCCATAGAATGACCATTTATAGCTATCATTTATGAGAGGTATGACTAGTCATACCTGTCATAAACCATGACTTGTGAAGAATTCAAAAACCTGCTTTGTCAGAAGCCCAACTGTGGATGCGTGAATACAACTATTCCCAGATTGAATACTAAGCACCCCTGTTTTCCTATATAACAGAGGTAGCCAGGCTCATTTCATGACATCCAAAGATAAAATGAGTATCTTATAAATGGATTGGCGGCATTTTCCCCACAGCACCTTCACCATTTCTTTCATGGCATCTAGTCTACATCTTCAAGTGTTTCTTGCTCTGGAAGCGGGAATGAGAAAGTGGCCATGTTGCCTTCCACAGTCTAGTGTATGCTCCCATATTCGTAAAGGAATTTCTTTAATGCGAACACCATTGTCTGGCTCGGATCAACACACGTGCTTGAGTTTAGGCCGCTCAAGGAGTGGTCCAAAATCTGTACAATTTACTGTGTTCGCAACAAAGAGCCTTGGGAATTCGTAAAGGAATCCTCATGGAGTAACCATAGAATTCTTGCCTCAACGAACTTCTCCCATCCCCGGGCAAATGATGTGAGGGAAATGTAATCTTTAATTGACAATATTACATTTACTATGTAATCTCTGTCATATTGACAATAAATGTATGATTCCAATTTTATTTCTTAGCTATGTTGTGATATGATGATGCGGTAAATTAAAATGGACTCATGAGTCATTATCAAACTCACGAACAAGGAACATGAGGTCCACGTTATAGCAGCTATAATGTGGTAGCTGCTACACCCATGTAATAATGGGTGGGGTTGGTGAAATTTAATTGTACTTAAGTTGATGGTGTAGCAGTTACGAGTCTGCAACAATATATGACTTCATGTTGTAGCAACTATCTATCCGTAGCTTCTACAACACAGAGAGAGGCATTATGCAAGGCATCTCAAATCATTAATAGAATAATAGTGTAGAAATCGGAGTAGTAGCAGAAATTCTACCAACGTGTAGCAGCTTCTCAAGAGTAGAAAATGCAGAGACCATCTTGTTGAGCGTAAATGAAAAAAGACTTGGAGACTATAGTTGGGGTTGATATACTTGAATGGAATAATATTAATATTCTAAATAAATATAATAACATAAAACAAACAAGAAGATCATAAGTCAAAAAGTTAATACAAACACTGAGGATTTTCCTATCAATATAATGGAGGTATTCTCTGGTTTTTTTTTATCAATGTAGGCTTCAAAAGGTCTTATTACACCTGTTTACTTATGGAGGATTGGTGTATAACACCCCCTAACCCAATTAACATATGTTTTTCCCTATATTAATTAAATAGATCATTTATAATCATGAACAAAAATAACATAGTAGGATGAGAGAGAATTAAAATTTAAATTGAAATGACTTACTAAGTAACTGCTTTACGTTGTAGCAGTTTTCTGTCCAAGAAGCTACAACAACGTGTAGCAGTTGAATTTCCAAGTAGCTGCTCCATGTTGTAGCAGCTAACGATCCAAGTTGCTTTAATAGCGTGTTGTAGTTAGGAGATGTATATTATAGCATAAATCTTTGATTGTCCCTAGAATGACCACTCATAGCAGCCATAACCCATATGACTACACATAGCTATCATAAATCATGACCCGTGACTACTTGTATAATTCTGCTTTGTTAGAAGGGCAACTGTGGGTTCGTGACTACACCTATTCCTAGATTGAATAGTATAGCGCCGCAGTGTCCCTATATAACAGAGGGTGGCTCCGTTCATGACATCCCAATGGAAATGAGTAGCTTATTCATAGAATGGTGACATTTTCTCGACACCACCTTCGCCATTTTTTCATGCCATTCACTATAAATCTTGAAGTGTATCTCGCTCCTAAATGGGGAAGGACAAAGCGATCTTGTTGCCTTCCACCGTCTAGTGAAAGCTTTTATGGTCGTAAAGTAATTTCTTTAAAGCGACTACTAGCGTCTAGCCCCGATCAAGATATGTGGATGAGGTTAGGCTGCTCATGTAGTGGTCAAACTTTTGCCCAAAATCATGTGTTCGCGACCAAGAGCCTCTGCAATGCCATGAGGAATCCTCTTGGAGTAACCATAGGATAATCGCCTCTATGAATTTTTCCCATCCTTGACCAAAGGACATGAGGGAGATGGAAAATAACACATGGTGTATGGTGTTCAGAATAGTGAGTACATTGATCAAGGGTGATCATTCATGGAGAATACTATCGACGCAAATTGACCAATATGAAAATGACACAACTTGTGATAACAATGTGAGCGCTAATAGGGGTTTTGAACATTGTGTTCAATATTAAACTTATAACGTAATCTAAATGAAATTTTATTCACAATATTTTGTCAATAAAGGTATAAATGTAATTTATAGTTGTTGTGATTATTCTGATTTCTGTGGGGGTAGATGTTAAAACATACAAATTGTTTCTGTTTATCATTTGTATGCCCTTTCAAAAGGTCTTATTTTTCTTGCCCTTTACAGCATTGTAGTAGTTAACATTTAAAGTAGCTGCTACAGCGTTGTAGCAGCTGTAACGACCCACCTTCTACACTACTACTACTCTCTAAAGGTGGACACTACTTAACTACTAACTCTACTTAACTGGCCCGTGAGGAGTCCCTACCGAAAAATTTTGACAGCATCTCCCCTGTACAAGTGACAATATCTTAAATACAAACACTATATACATCAGCCACAGGCGGCTGGAACATATATCAAACAACTCACGCAGTAAATAATCCAAAACAAAAGAGAACAATACCAGAAATCATCACACAAGATCATAATTCATCTACTATGTCCTAATAACATCAAGATAACATATACCATCCCGAATACTTCTAACATAGCAAAAGGAAAAGAAAACTAAAAGAAACTCCTTTCTAGTCCCAAGGCTTCTATAGTCCAGGCATCGCACATCCACCACACATCTCCTTGTCGCCTTCCTTTTGACTATAGCTTCCCTTTACCTTTATCTGCAGTAGGAGGAAATGCAAACTATAAGTGAATTGCTTAGTAAGCGCTATCTAACTCACAAAAACTCGATAAGCATGTATATAACAAAAAGAAACATGCTAAAACTGAATGCTTAAGAAGAAAACTACTCATGCTCATCTATTAGCAATAAATCAAATTAACTGAAATGCTAACATGTAAAGCTACTCATGCTATACAAGAATAAAGATGGAATCATCTAGAAATAAGACTAATCATGCTTAATAAACTCATAAGGAAAACAAATGAAAACTGATACTGAGTGTTTAGAATTAAAAGAGCTACACTTTGCTAGTTCTAAACATAGGTGATACTTGTTTCATTTACTTATAGCCTTATACTTAAAATTAAGATTTAACTTTCTTCTTCTCTTTCTTGGGCCCAGGCTTAATACCTGTAAAGCCCGAAAAAAATTCCCAAATTTATTTTAGAAATATTCTAGGATTTTTCTGGAATTTTTAGATATTTTTCCGGAATTTTCCGAGTAGCGGAAGTAGCAAAAAGAAATATAAGCGTAAAACGGCCTAGGCGGGGATTGAACCCGAGACCTATGATTTAGAGGGACAATGTCATAACCAGTTGACCCAACAGGGCTGTGCTGAAAGAGGAGGGGAACGATTATATTTAAGTTGGGTTTAGCCGAATTAACCACTTAATATAAATAGAAGGTTTAAGTGGGTTTGGTTTATTTTTGCTTGGTTCGGCAACCTTCTCCCTCTCCAAACCCTCAACGCCGACGCCACCCTCTCCTCTCCCTCACGCACGGCACACCAAGCCCCAAGGTCCCTAGGGCCATCTTCCGGCGACGACTCCTACACGAAAGAGGCTCTCCTCCGCGAGAGGAACGCGAAGACGTGAGCGGATCGTCGAGAGGACCACCTCCACCGGAGTTCTAGCGAATAGAATCGTAAGAAATTACGATTAGAAGGTAAGAAACCCCTCACCTGCAGTATAATAGTTTCCGCTTGAGTTTTTATGCTCTAGTTAGGATGTATGCAGATTTTTATCGATACCTAGGGTGTATTTAGCTCTCTTCGCCAATTAGGGATTAGTTTAGCGCTTTTAGATGGGCCGAATACGTCTATTCTCCTTCAGTTGGGGATCACAGATGCTGTTGGGTGCCTAGAAGCGATTCCCTAATGGAGAGGAGGGTTTAGGCACACCAAGTGTTCGATAAAATGATTAGATCAGCTAAAATGCAACTTAGGCATTTTAACAGCTTAGATAAATGCATTAGAAGCATTTAAACCAGTAAAATAGTTATTTCAGCTTATATGGATTAGATATCCAATGGGTGGGCTCCCATAGTCGCCTCTAGGTTCAGATAACCTAGTCCTAGGTTCAGATAACCTAGTTTCAGCAAAACAGATTAGCTATTCAGTATTTTACTTTCATTGGCATCTTGGATTAGATATCCATTGGGTTGGGCTCCAAATTGTCCCTAGGTTTAGATAACCTAGTTAACCCTACTAAATTCGGACTTGCAAACCCGGTCTAGTTAGGGATGCGCGAATAGCAAGTACAGTTCGGGCCCTCAGAAGATGTTTATTATTTTCACTTATTATGTATTAGTTTCAAACTCAAAATCAGATATGCTAGTGGAGTTTGTTTCAGTTACAGCTTTAGTTCCAGTTAGCTTAACTTATGATTAGCTTAGTGTTATTACTTGCTATGCCATGATTCCAGTGTATATGCCATGCTTATATGTTATGCCATGAGATTTCAGGATGCCATGGTTTAGCTTTTCAGTGCATGTTTTCAAATAGCATGATTTAAATCCATGATTGCATCGTTGCATGTTTTTGTGAGGTAGATGGTTTCTTACTAAGCTTGTTAGCTTACAGATACTACTTTTCTTATACTGCAGATAAAGGTAAAGGAAAAGTGGACTAGCAGTGGGGGCTGGAGGGCAATGCGGAGATGGTGTGTGTGTGTGGAACTGGAATGAAAGATCTCAGGGATCTAACAAGTTTTAATTATGCATTAGAACTCGTTAGCATTTACGTTCAGCACTTTCAGCTTATTAGTTTTGATACTTTCATTTTCATGCAATTTAGATTTGGAACGCATTGAACTATGAAAGAATGTTTTAAAATGTCAGTAATCATGTTAGAATGTTATTACATGTTGTTAGAATAGTTTATTATGCAGTAGGTAGTCGTTAGATTGTATTTTGGCACGCCAAAGTGTCAAGTCGATTTTGGCGAATCGGACTCGATCGGGCACCGATCGAGCTCGACAATCGATCGGTCCGACCGATCCGACGGATATAGTATGCTATCAGATCCTCGGATCGGTCACCGACCGATCCAATAATCTTCCGGAGAATTTCAGCCTCTGGATCGGTCGCCGACCGATTCAGAGATACCGGATCGCCACCGACCGATCCAACAATACAAGAGCTTCCGGAGAATTCAGTTCTGGATCGGTCGCCGACCGATTCAGAGATACTGGATCGGTCGCCGACCGATCCACTGGGGATGATCAGAGTCCGATCGATCCGGATCGATCGCCAGCCTAGGAAGTAAATTATGAGTCCCTAGCTAAGTTGGGATGTTTAGTTTCCCCTCTTTAGCACATGTACACCAGCAAAGGAGGTCTTTAGACCTTTCTTATCAGCTGTCTTAGTTATAGTAGAGTAAAATTTTAATTAGCCCAGCTTTCCGCACAGTATAGTTTAGCACAGTACAACTGTAGCGATTCGCCTTATAGCCTAGTAGTAGAAGGCGGGTCGTTACAGAGTGGTATCAGAGCAGTGTTCCATACTTCCTACACACACATCAGCATTGTACCTGCAGCTTCCAAGTAAGAATACCTCTACTCTCTTAATTGTTCTTGTTTATAGTTACAGTTCATGTTATATGCTTATTGCCGGTTAGTACATGATAGTTTAAACATGATGTCAGAAATTATATAACTGTGATAGTATTAGTTATACATATGTTCTCTATGTCATTAGAAATGGCACGAGGACGCCCAGCTAGAAGGGCACTAGCTACTGAGCCCCAGCAAGAGGCAGGCAGTTCAGTGCCTCCTCCAGACCTTACAGCATTAGTGGCTCAGTTACAGCAGCAGCTAGCTGAACAGCAACAGGAGATAGCCACCTTAAAGGCTAATCAGCAAAGTACCCCCACAGTCACCCCGGAACCGAATTTGACAACTCCGGTAGTCTTAGAGGTTCCACCAGCTCAGCCTACAGCACCAGCACCAGCACCAGCAGCCCCAGCAGCTGAGCCAAGGAAGGAAGCCTATCTAATCCAGTGGCAGCGAGTCAAGCCAGAGAACTTCTCAGGCACTAGTGAACCATGGGATGCTCAAGCCTGGTTCAAAACACTGGAGAGCACGATGGAGCTTCTGGACTGGCCAGAACACGAGAAGGTGAAGTGTGCCTCCTTCGCGACAGGAGACGCACGCATGTGGTGGGAAAGAATCGAGCAAGCGCCCAGTGAATCGGATGTCATGGGGGACTTGAGAAGGAATTCTTTGAGGAGTTCTTTCACATGCGGGTTACAAACCGCCACTACGACGAGTTCACGGAGTTTCGTCAGGGCAACCTTTCGGTGGAGGAAGCCATGAAGAAATTCAACAGTTGGCTCGTCTATGTCCGAGTTAGTCGACACAGAAAGGGAACGAGTCGGGTTGATGCTCAAGATGCCGAGGCCCGAGATCGCGGTGAACGTGGCTGGTGGCATTCATAGGCCACACCACGGAGGAGCTAGTGAGCGATGCCTTGACCACGAGCATTACGAGCAAGATGAAGCAACAAGCAAGTCTCCTCGAGTTCAAAGGCCAAGGAAGCTCTCACACTCGAAGCAGCAGGCCACAGCTCAACCGGAAAGGGAACTCCAACAACAAGCGCAAATCGTGGAGTGACTCAAAAGGAGGACCATCTAGCAAGCGACCCAGTTATCCAAAGTGTGTCACTTGTGGGAAATTCCACCCGGGGTTTGTCGCAAGGGCACACGAGGATGCTTTGAATGTGGACAAGAAGGGCACATGGCAAAGGCCCGAGCAAGACCGCCTTCCTCACCACAGATTCCAGATGCAGCCACCGGCCGATTACATCGATGCAGCGCTCTAGAAGGTCCACTTATCGGCCAGGCAGATTAAAGCCCCTCCAGCTTTAGCGAACGCGAGGATCTACGCACTCACCGAGAGGACGTAGCCAATGCCTCGACGGTTGTCACAGGTCAGATTAGCATTATAGTGCTACTGTTCTATTTGATACTCGGGCAACCCATTCATATATAGCCGGATGTTCTCCGAAAATTAGAGGTACCTCGAGATACTCGGTCGGTTTTTGACGACGCTACCTTCAGAGAGATCATGGCGCCCACGCATCGAGGCCGGTCATTATAGCGCATGGAGCTCTTTGCGATCCGATAGTGCTAGAAATGACCGACTATGACGTTATCTTCGGAATGGACTTTTTGGTCAAATACGGTGCCTCTATCGAGTGCCGTAAACAGAAAGTCACGTTCCAACCTGAAGCGGAAGCACAGTTCGAATTCGTCGGGGAACCAAGGAGAAAGGCCAAGAGGTTTCTCTCAGCTATGAAGGCACAGAAGTTACTGGATTCAGGATGCACGGGATTCTTAGCACACGTAGTCAGCACCAGTCAGGACAGGGACCAACAGCTAGCAGAGGTTCGAGTCGTTTGCGACTACCCAGCAGTCTTCCCTGAGGAGCTACCAGGCTTAGCACCAGACAGGGAGATTGAATTTGAGATAGAGCTCATCCCCGGCACAAATCCAATTTCCAAGGCACCGTACCGCATGGCTCCAGCAGAACTGAAGGAACTTCAGGAGCAACTACAGGAGCTTCTTGACAAAGGTTTCATACGCCCGAGTCACTCACCATGGGGAGCGCCTGTGTTGTTCGTGAAGAAGAAGGATGGAAGCATGCGACTGTGCATAGACTACAGATCACTGAACCAGGTCACAATCAAAAACAGGTATCCTCTTCCCAGAATAGATGACCTATTCGATCAGCTGAAGGGGGCATCAGTGTTCTCTAAGGTAGATCTCAGATCAGGTTATCATCAGGTAAAGGTTAAAGAAGGGGATATACCGAAGACAGCATTCAGAACCAGATACGGACACTACGAGTTCGTGGTCATGCCCTTTGGCGTGACAAATGCTCCAGCTACATTCATGGATCTCATGAACAGAGTATTCAGGGAGTATTTAGATAAGTTTGTTATTGTGTTTATCGATGACATTCTTATCTACTCAGGAACTCAGGAAGAACATGCAGAGCACCTGAAACTAGTATTGCAGACACTTCAGCAGAACCAGCTTTACGCCAAGTTCACGAAATGTGAATTTTGGCTAGATCAGGTGTCCTTTCTGGGTCACATCATCTCAAAGGATGGTGTTATGGTGGATCCCAGCAAGATAGAAGCAGTAAGTAACTGGAAGCAGCCAAAGAACGCCAGTGAAATCAGGAGCTTTCTGGGATTAGCAGGATATTATAGGAAGTTTGTAGAGGATTTCTCCAGGGTAGCCTCCGGAAATTCCAGTGGACAGAGGACTGTGAGAACAGCTTCAGCGAGCTAAAAAGGAGATTGACCAGTGCTCCTATTTTGGCTCTACCAGACGACACCAGCAGCTTTGACATCTATAGTGATGCCTCTAAGTTGGGACTAGGAGCAGTACTGATGCAAAACGGCAAGGTGATTGCCTATGCCTCCAGACAACTCAAGGATTATGAGAAGAATTACCCTACTCATGACCTTGAGCTTGCAGCAGTAGTGTTCGCTCTCAAAATTTGGAGACATTACTTATATGGAGCTCAGTGCAGAGTGTATACAGATCATCAGAGTCTGAAGTACTTCTTCACTCAGAAGGATCTGAATATGCGACAGCGCAGATGGCTTGAGCTGGTCAAGGACTACGATATAGACATCCTCTACCACCCAGGGAAAGCCAATAAGGTAGCAGATGCACTTAGCAGGAAATCTAGTGCTACCTTATTAGCTCTTACAGCCATGTCACCGCCCCTACAGAAGGAGATCGTGGATTTCGGTCTCGAACTCATCGTGGGACAGCTCTCTACTATGACCCTAGAGTCTACCTTGCTTGGTGATATTCAGTCAGCTCAGGATCAGGACCCTGAGATTCAGAGAATCAAGCAAGGGCTAGCAGAATCAGAAAGTAGAGAATTCAGAGTGTCCGATAGCGGGGTGTTGTATTTTGGCGACAGACTCTGTGTTCCAGATCAGGAGGAGCTACAGAGACAGATTTTAGGTGAGGCTCACAGGACTTCCTACGCGATGCATCCAGGCTCCACCAAAATGTATCAAGACCTGAAGAAACACTTTTGGTGGTCCGGGATGAAGCGAGACATCGCCAGATATGTTAGCATCTGCCTCACCTGTCAGAGGGTCAAGGCAGAACATCAGCGACCAGGAGGAGTTCTGCAGCCTATACAGATTCCAGAATGGAAGTGGGAGGATATCTCGATGGACTTCATAGTGGGGCTACCCAGAACCACAAATGGTTTTGATGCCATCTGGGTAATAGTTGACAGGTTGACTAAATCAGCCCACTTCCTAGCTATCAAGATATCCTACTCCATGGAGAAGCTAGCTCGATTGTATCTCCGGAGATCATCGACTACATGGAGTCCCACGAACCATCATTTCGGATAGAGACATTTACATCACACTTCGGAAGTGTGTTCAGTCAACTATGGGCACCCAGTTAAAATTCAAGATGACTTTCCATCCTCGCATGATGGTCGACGAGTAAATCGTGCACTCAAGATATGCTCCGAGCTTGTGCCCTAGATTTCAAGGGAGGTTGGTGCAAATATACGAGTCTAGCGAATTTGCATACAACAACAGTTATCAGGCCACTATCGGCATGGCACCTTATGAGGCACTCTATGGGCGGAGGTGCAGATCACCAATCTGCTGGTATGAGAGTGGTGAACAGAAGGAACTAGAACTTCAGACAGATCTAGTAGCAGATACCACAGCAGCCATACAGCAGATTCGCCAGAGGATAGAGACAGCACAGAGCCGTCAGAAGAGCTATGCTGATACACGACGCAGACCCCTAGAGTTTTCAGTTGGGGATTCCTCAGAGTAGCTCCCATGAAGGGAGTCATGCGTTTCGGGAAGAAGGGCAAGCTAGCTCCCAGATATGTGGGACCATACCTTATCACGAAGAGAGTGGGCAAGGTAGCATATGAGCTAGAGCTACCTCGGGAGATGTCAGAGGTCCACAACGTATTCCATGTCTCCATGCTGAAGAAGCATATTCCAGACGCCACCCAGGTGATTGAGCCCCAGTTGGTACAGGTCCGTGATGATCTCAGCTATGACAGTCGGCCTATTCAGATAATAGACCGAGCAGTAAAGAAATTACGGAACAAGGAAGTACCATTAGTTAAAGTCAGCTGGCAAAATCACACAGCAGCAGAGGCGACTTGGGAGACAGAGGCCAGCATGAGACAGAAGTACCCAGAATTGTTTTAAGTTCGGGGACGAACTTTTTATAAGGTATGGGGGATTGTAAAGCCCAAAAAAAATTCCCAAATTTATTTTAGAAATATTCTAGGATTTTTCTGGAATTTTTAGATATTTTTCCGGAATTTTCCGAGTAGCGGAAGTAGCAAAAAGAAATATAAGCGTAAAACGGCCTAGGCGGGGATTGAACCCGAGACCTATGATTTAGAGGGACAATGTCATAACCAGTTGACCCAGCAGGGCTGTGCTGAAAGAGGAGGGGAACGATTATATTTAAGTTGGGTTTAGCCGAATTAACCACTTAATATAAATAGAAGGTTTAAGTGGGTTTGGTTTATTTTTGCTTGGTTCGACAACCTTCTCCCTCTCCAAACCCTCAACGCCGACGCCACCCTCTCCTCTCCCTCACGCACGGCACACCAAGCCCCAAGGTCCCTAGGGCCATCTTCCGGCGACGACTCCTACACGAAAGAGGCTCTCCTCCGCGAGAGGAACGCGAAGACGTGAGCGGATCGTCGAGAGGACCACCTCCACCGGAGTTCTAGCGAATAGAATCGTAAGAAATTACGATTAGAAGGTAAGAAACCCCTCACCTGCAGTATAATAGTTTCCGCTTGAGTTTTTATGCTCTAGTTAGGATGTATGCAGATTTTTATCGATACCTAGGGTGTATTTAGCTCTCTTCGCCAATTAGGGATTAGTTTAGCGCTTTTAGATGGGCCGAATACGTCTATTCTCCTTCAGTTGGGGATCATAGATGCTGTTGGGTGCCTAGAAGCGATTCCCTAATGGAGAGGAGGGTTTAGGCACACCAAGTGTTCGATAAAATGATTAGATCAGCTAAAATGCAACTTAGGCATTTTAACAGCTTAGATAAATGCATTAGAAGCATTTAAACCAGTAAAATAGTTATTTCAGCTTATATGGATTAGATATCCAATGGGTGGGCTCCCATAGTCGCCTCTAGGTTCAGATAACCTAGTCCTAGGTTCAGATAACCTAGTTTCAGCAAAACAGATTAGCTATTCAGTATTTTACTTTCAGTTGGCACTGTACTGGATTAGATATCCATTGGGTTGGGCTCCCACAGTCGTCCCTAGGTTTAGATAACCTAGTTAACCCTACTAAATTCGGGACTTACAAACCCGGGTCTAGTTAGGGATGCGCGCACAACAAGTATCGGGCCCTAAGCAAGATGTTTATTATTTTCACTTATTATGTATTAGTTTCAAACTCAAAATCAGATATGCTAGTGGAGTTTGTTTCAGTTACAGCTTTAGTTCCAGTTAGCTTAACTTATGATTAGCTTAGTGTTATTACTTGCTATGCCATGATTCCAGTGTATATGCCATGCTTATATGTTATGCCATGAGATTTCAGGATGCCATGGTTTAGCTTTTCAGTGCATGTTTTCAAATAGCATGATTTAAATCCATGATTGCATCGTTGCATGTTTTTGTGAGGTAGATGGTTTCTTACTAAGCTTGTTAGCTTACAGATACTACTTTTCTTATACTGCAGATAAAGGTAAAGGAAAAGTGGACTAGCAGTGGGGGCTGGAGGGCAATGCGGAGATGGTGTGTGTGTGTGGAACTGGAATGAAAGATCTCAGGGATCTAACAAGTTTTAATTATGCATTAGAACTCGTTAGCATTTACGTTCAGCACTTTCAGCTTATTAGTTTTGATACTTTCATTTTCATGCAATTTAGATTTGGAACGCATTGAACTATGAAAGAATGTTTTAAAATGTCAGTAATCATGTTAGAATGTTATTACATGTTGTTAGAATAGTTTATTATGCAGTAGGTAGTCGTTAGATTGTATTTTGGCACGCCAAAGTGTCAAGTCTCGATTTTCCGGCGAATCGACTCGATCGATCTCCGCACCGATCGAGCTCGATCAGCATCGATCGGTCCGCCGACCGATCCAGACGGATGATATCAGATCTCCTCGGATCGTCACCGACCGATCCCAATACAAGAGTTTTCCGAGAATTCAGCCTCGATCGGGCCGACCGATTCAGAGATACCGGATCGGTCACCGACCGATCCAGCAATACGAGCTTCCGAGAATTCCGGGTTCTGGATCGGTCCGCCGACCGATTCAGAGATACCGGATCGGTCGCCGACCGATCCACTGGGGACGAGATCAGGTCCGATCGATCCGTGGATCGATCGGCCAGGGAAGTAAATTATGAGTCCCTAGCTAAGTTGGGATGTTTAGTTTCCCCTCTTTAGCACATGTACACCAGCAAAGGAGGTCTTTAGACCTTTCTTATCAGCTGTCTTAGTTATAGTAGAGTAAAATTTTAATTAGCCCAGCTTTCCGCACAGTATAGTTTAGCACAGTACAACTGTAGCGATTCGCCTTATAGCCTAGTAGTAGAAGGCGGGTCGTTACAATACCAAAATGCGCGCTCTCTAATAGAGACTGGGGTAGCGAGCCTCCAGTCCTATGAGGGTAAAGACCTCGGTCTTACCAGGGCCAAGACCTCGGAATTGGTCACCTGGATTTGTTTAACGACAATCTCGGAAGTCGGGTACTAGCCTCTTTAAAAGATTTACTTGTTATTTTTTCTTCTTTAGATCTTGGTCTTTTCTTACTTACAGCTTCTCATAATCCTCAAAAGGTTTAATGGATCACATAAACAATTCCACCAAAATTCATGGCTATTCCTACTCATCTAATAGAAAGTAAAATACAAACTGCATGCTTAAATAACAAAGGTTATTCATGTTCAGAAACATGGAAATCCAAGGCTAAAATACCAAACTTAAAACTAATCATGTGCATGGGATTAGCAAGGAAGAACTAAGCTACAATGCAAAATTCTACATACAACGAGATCTAACTACACTAAAATTCTGCACTAAAATTCTGCTCATGATATTCTAACAGCAAAGGAAACTAGAAAATATCCCCGTGTATATCTTGTGGTAAGGGAAACTGATCATGCTCATCTAATGGCAAAGGAAATCTACTCATGCTCAAATCTATAGCAATGAAATAGAAACATAAAGCTGATCACATAGCAATGTCTGCTGTATGAAAAACTCCTACTGTAAGGTATTAAAACATGCATTATTCTCATTGTTGGGTGCCACGGCAACAAGAAAATACAACAAAAAATGTCTCTGATTCAGTTCACTACAGCCGGAACACTACAACATGTTAAAGAATAAATAGGACTATAGTCTAAACAGTAGGTTTACTAATTGTGAAACCAAAGGTTTAACAAGCTACTAAAATCTACTAGAATGAATACTGGGATGCTAGATAAGGTAGCAAGACAAACAAATCCCGAATCCTTGTAATATAGCTGTTCATACTAACCAAAATAAGCAAAGAATTCAGAATTGCAATGCTGGAAAGAAATAGGGTTGTTCGTATTCAAGAATAACACCAAAACTAGTATTGCCACTTAGACAACCTGCTGATCATGCCTACTAATTAACCAGGATTACCTAAACTTGAAATGCTAAAGATCAAGGGTTGTTTATGCCCATCTGTGTGGCCCAAAAAGGAAAATAAACTTGCTTGAATTTATGGGCAGTAGGTAGATGTACAGGGATACAACACTGATGTGCTAAAAGCATGCTTAAAACATGAACTATGTGCTGGAATTAGAGGGCTGTTCGGACTGTTACAATTTAAGCATCTCCATTACAAAACTCAAAATTCTCATGCAATTAGGTATGACTATTCGGCTTGACAAACAGAGCAAGGAAGGAAAAGCCCTAGCATATAATTCTACTCGGCACAGCCAAATCCGCAAGCAAGGGAAAATCAAATACTGTGACATTACAAACATAAAAACCATTTCTATTGCTAGCAATAACCAAGAAGCCCAACCACACATGCTAAAAATTTAGCTCATCTCCAGCTCGTTGCTTGGCAACCAAGACAAAACCTGCAAGGCTCCATGTGAGCCGGCTGTGCCCATTCAAATAACAGCCAATAGGAAATCCCAATATGAGATGATAATCATACGACTTGAAGTAAAAAAAAAAGAAAATCTAACCACATGCTTAAACCACACAAAATTCCTGTTTTATTAAACTTATGGCAGCTTACTTCGGAACCCTAGTTCTTACAACATACTTCGAAATAAAATTAAGGAGAAAACAAGAATCTAAATCCTCAATTCACGGTAGAAAAAACATGGCAGCAGCTTCACAAGCAACAACTTCACAGAAAATTCGAAAACCAAAGCAATTGGTATCCGGATATATCCTACTGCTGGTGAGTAGCAACTTACAATGCTTTCTTGGACTTACTGCCGAAGGAGAAGAATTCTAGGGTTTGGAGAAGTGAAGATCTCGGCCACTTCCTCACCTCTATGTGCTCTCCTCGACGAGGTGATTGTGATAGTGAAGAAAACTTCTTGGAGAACACCTTAGCCGACGGTCGGAGAAGCCCTAGCTTCCAGCTGTGATTTCGCCCGAGAAGAGGAAGAACGACGCCGTCGGGAGAGAAAGGTGAGGAAAAGTTTAGGTTTTGGAAAAAAAAATCCCTAAGTTCTCCCTTTAATAACTAACTATTTCTATTATCAACTACCCTTTAAATATATATTGTCCCTGATTTGATTAACATCATCCGCTGGCGCACTTGGTTAGCCGGATTCACTTAAAACTTGGTTTGACTGGAGGTCTCGGGTTCGAATCTCGGCTTGGACATTTTTTTGTCGAAACTTCTTTCATTTAGTAAAAATACCAAACGACCTCCAAAAATTACATAAAAATACTCTAAAAATTTCTAGAATATTTCTATATCATTTTAAAATATTTTTAAATTATTTTTGGGACTCAAAATGAGGAAATTTGGGTTGTTACAATTCCCCATACCTTATAAAAAGTTCGTCCTCGAACTTAGAATAACTCTGGATATTTCTGTCTCATACTGTCCTCACGCTCACAAGTGACTTCCTCGTGTTTCTAGTTCTGCCAGATGACCTTCACTAGTGGCATTTCTTTGTTTCTTAATCTCTTGACTGCTCTGTCCACTATCTGTGTAGGTCTGCCCTCATAGCTAAGATCCACCTGGATCTGCACTGACTGATGCTGAATCACTTGACTCGGGTCGTGGAGACACTTCTTTGATATGGAGACATGAAATACATTATGTATTGCTGACATGTCTTGTGGTAAGTCCAGTTTGTAAACTACTTTCTCAATCGTTTCTGTCTGATCTTCTGGATAGCCTGAGTGGTCTCATCTATCATCTCAGTCTGAATGGCCAGTTCCACTTCCATTTCTTTTCTTTCACCCGCTTCTTGCCAGCCAATAGGTGATCTGCACTTCCTGCCATACAACGCCTTATATGGTGCCATCTTGATAGTGGCTTAATAGCTGTTGTTGTAGGCAAATTCAGCTAAGCATAGATACTTGCACCAACTTCCCTTGAAATCTAGCGCACAAGCTCTAAGCATATCTTCTAAAATCTGATTTACTCGCTTTGTCTATCCATCAGTCTGAGGATGGAAGGCTGTGCTGAACTTGAGTTTGGTGCCTAGTGCATTCTGAACACCCTCCCAAAAGTGAGAGGTGAAGCGTCCATCTCTATCAGAAATAATAGATTTAGGAACTCTGTGAAGTCTGATCACCTCCTTAACAATAACTGTGCCAACTGCTCTATACAGTGGAACACCTTGATGGCTAGAAAATGAGCAGACTTAGTCAATCTGTCCACTACTACCCATATTGCGTCATATCCATTTGTAGTTCTTGGAAGACCTATTATGAAGTCCATGGATATGTCTTCCCACTTCCACTCTGGGATTGGGAGAGGCTGTAGAACTCCTCCTGGTCTCTGGTGTTCTGCTTTGACCCTCTGACATGTCAGGCAGGTACTGACATATTTAGCTACATCTCTTTTGAGTCCAGACCACCAGAACCTCTGCTTCACGTCTTGGTACATCTTGGTGGAACCAGGATGCATAGAGTAAGGAGTACTATGAGCTTCCTCCAGGATTTTCTTTCTCAGTTCTTCATCATTGGGGACACAAAGGTGGTTCCCCTGATAGAGGATTCCACTATCTGATACTCGAAACTCTGAATTTCCTTCTTCTTGTATCCCTTGCTTGATCTTTTGGATATCTGGATCTTCACTTTACTTTCTCTGTATATCCTCAAGCAGGGTTGATTCTAAGGTCAATGCAGAGAGTTGCCCATAAATAATTTCCATTTCAAAGTCTGACAACTCCTTCTGCAGTGGCAGGGTTAATGATGACAAAGACATCAGGGATGCATTGGATTTCTTGCTTAGTGCATCTGCCACTTTGTTAGCTTTACCTGGGTGGTAGAGGATTTCACAATCATAATCCTTGACTAACTCTAGCCACCTAAGCTGTCTCATGTTTAAGTCCTTCTGGGTAAAGAAATACTTTAAACTCTGATGGTCTGTGAAGATTCTGCACTGGACTCCATACAAGTAGTGTCGCCAGAGTTTCAGTGCAAAGACCACAGCTGCCAGTTCAAGATCATGAGTGGGGTAATTCTTCTCATAATCTTTGAGTTGTCTGGAAGCATAAGCTATAACTTTTCCTTCTTGCATGAGAACAGCTCCTAGACCCATCTTGGAGGCATCACTGTAGATGTCAAAACTCTTGTCACTAGCTGGAACAGTCAGAATAGGAGCACTGGTCAGTCTCTTCTTCAACTCTTGGAAACTCTGCTCACATTTATCTGACCATTCAAACTTCTTATTCTTTCTAGTCAGGGCTGTAAGTGGAGAGGCTATTCTGGAAAAGTTCTCTACGAATTTTCTGTAATATCCAGCTAAACCAAGAAAACTTCTGATCTCCCTGACGTTCTTGGGCCTATGCCAATCGTTGACTGCTTCTATCTTGGCAGGATCTACTTGAATACCTTCTTCAGAAATGATGTGACCTAGAAACGCCACCTGATCAAACCAGAACTCGCACTTTGAGAATTTAGCATACAGTTGCTTTTGCTGAAGGGTCTGCAATACTATCCTCAAGTGTGTGTCATGCTCCTTTGGGGTTCTTGAATAGACTATAATGTCGTCGATGAATACGATGACAAATTTGTCAAGGTATTCTCTGAACACTCTGTTCATTAAGTCCATGAAGACCGCTGGTGCATTAGTCACACCAAAAGGCATGACTACAAACTCGTAGTGTCCGTATCTGGTCCTGAATGCCGTCCTAGGTATATCCCTTTCTTTCACTTTCAGCTGATGGTACCCAGAGCACAGGTCTATCTTTGAGAATACTGTTGCCCCTCTCAACTGATCAAATAGTACAATAGCTAAATGCTGAAAAATAACCGCTTGACCTGTTACAACCGTGGAGGCACTAGCAGCTTCCTCTTTGGTGAGGGAGAATACTCTGGCACTATCAAAGGCTGGAACTGGTGGAGCTTCCAATCTTCCGTGACTGATATAGGGTCCCTCTAATGCTGCTTCCATGTGGTGCAACTGTGTAGGCTGGCCTCCATATTGCAATGGCTGTGGCTGAGGTGCTTTGAGCTTGTTAGGACATTCTTTAGCCATGTGTTCTTCCTGACCACAGGAATAACATCCAGTCTTACCCAAAAGACAGGCTCCTGGATGTGTTCTCCCACATTTGGGACAGGGAGGGAACTTGGTCTGCTTGTTTGCTGGTCCTCCCTTCTGGTTACCTCCTGAGTTCCACTACTTTCTTTTATTACCCTTGCCTTTCTAGTTCTGATTCCTCGACTGGGGTTTCTGACTCCCCACTATCTTGTCTTCTATCTTGACTGGCTTGTGTTGCGTTTGTTGTGCCTTGATGCTGTTCAGATAGTGCTCACTAATGCCCTGCTGACCAGCTCTCCACCAATCTGTGGTCGGTGAGTTTCACTACTCACATTAAGTGCTATTTCTGGTCTCAGCATTCGGAGCATCAGTCTGACTCATTCTTTCACTGTACTTACTAACTCTAGGCAGAGGCGAGCTAGCCTGTTGAATCTTTTGACTGCTTCTTCTATTGGTAGGTCACCTTGTCTGAATTCTATAAGCTCCTCATACTGTTTATTGGTGATCCGTTGACGGAAGAATTCTTCGTAAAACTCTGTCTCGAAGTCAACCCAGCTCATCTAGTTGAGTGCTCTCTTACTCTTAACTTGCTCCCACTACATACAAGCATCTCCAGATAGGCAGAAAGAGGCACACTTAACCTTCTCGACTTCTGGCCAGTCAAGAAGCTCCGTTGTGCTCTCCAGTGTTTTGAACCAAGCCTGGGCATCCCAGGGCTCAGTCGTGCCTGAGAAGCTTTCTGGTTTCAGCTTCAGCCACTGGATGAGGTATGCTTCTTATCTTCTAGGTGTTGTGGTGACTTCCAGGGCAAATGATGGGACTTCAGTCACCACTGGGGTCTACACATTAATGGTTGGGGGAGTGGGAGGAGCTGACTTCTGATTGGCCATCAGATTGGCAATCACTTGTTACTGCTCTGCTACTTATTTCTGAAGTTGAGCAACAACTTCAGAGAGATTAGGCCCAGTTGTTCTGGGCTCTTCGTTCTCCTGAGCTCGGTCCTTAGTACGAATGGTACGGGGATGTCCTCTTCTTGACATCTAGTTATGCAGAGAAAAAATTGATATCTTCTCTATCCTTTCTAAACATACTTATGTATATGAATAAAAGAGAAACAAAACTTCTATCTTACTAAAGCGCATATAAACAATTACTCCATACTGCAAATAATAAAGAAAGCATAAAAGGAAAAACTTAAATACTTTCTTACTTGAAGACGGCAAGGATGATGCTGATGTGTGTGATGCTGGAGAAGGGGAACTGATCTGATACCAACTGTAACGACCCACCTTCTACACTACTACTACTCTCTAAAGGTGGACTCTACTTAACTACTAACTCTACTTAACTGGCCCGTGAGGAGTCCCTACCGAAAAATTTCGGCAGCATCTCCTCTGTACAGGGTGATAATATCTTAAATACAAACACTATATACATCAACCACAGGCGGCTGGAACATATATCAAACAACTCACGCAGTAAATAATGCAAAACAAAAGAGAACTATACCAAAATCATCACACAAGATCACAATTCATCTACTATGTCCTAATAACATCAAGATAACATATACTATCCCGAATACTTCTAACATAGCAAAAGGAAAAGAAAACTAAAAGAAACTCCTTTCTAGTCCCAAGGCTTCTAAAGTCCAGACATCGTACATCCACCACACATCTCCTTATCGCCTTCCTTCTGACTATAGCTTCCCTTTACCTTTATCTGCAGTAGGAGGAAATGCAAACTATAAGCGAATTACTTAGTAAGCGTTATCTAACTCACAAAAACTCGATAAGCATGTATATAACAAAAAGAAACATGCTAAAACTGAATACTTAAGAAGAAAACTACTCATGCTCATCTATTAGCAATAAATCTAATTAACTGAAATGCTAACATGTAAAGCTACTCATGCTATACAAGAATAAAGATGGAATCATCTAGAAATAAGACTAATCATGCTCAATAAACTCATAAGGAAAACAAATGAAAAATGATACTGAGTGTTTAGAATTAAAAGAGCGACACTTTGCTAGTTATAAACATAGGTGATACTTGTTTCATTTACTTATAGCCTTATACTTGAAATTAAGATTTAACTTTCTTCTTCTCTTTCTTGGGCCCAGGCTTAGTACCAAAATGCGCGCTCTCTAATAGAGACTGGGGTAGCTAGCCTCCAGTCCTAAGAGGGTAAAGACCTCGGTCTTACCAGGGCCAAGACCTCGGAATTAGTCACCTGGATTTGTTTAACGACAACCTCGAAAGTCGGGTACTAACCTCTTTAAAAGATTTACTTGTTATCTTTTCTTCTTTAGATCTTGGTCTTTTCTTACTTACAGCTTCTCATAATCCTCAAAAGGTTTAATGGATCACATAAACACTTCCACCAAAATTCATGGCTATTCCTACACATCTAATAACAAGTAAAATACAAACTGCATGCTTAAATAACAAAGGTTATTCATGTTCAGAAACATGGAAATCCAAGGCTAAAATACCAAACTTAAAACTAATCATGTGCATGGAATTAGCAAGGAAGAACTAAGCTACAATGCAAAATTCTGTATACAAAGAGATCTAACTACACTAAAATTCTGCACTAAAATTCTGCTCATGATATTCTAACAGCAAAGGAAACTAGAAAATATCCCTGTGTATATCTAGTGGTAAGGGAAACTGATCACGCTCATCTAATGGCAAAGGAAATCTACTCATGCTCAAATCTATAGCAACAAAATAGAAACATAAAGTTGATCACATAGCAATGACTGCTGTAAGAAAAACTCCTACTATAAGGAATTAAAACATGCATTATTCTCATTGTTGGGTGCCACGGCAACAAGAAAATACAACAGAAAATGTCTCTGCTTCAGTTCACTACAGCCAGAACACTGCAGCATGTTAAAGAATAAATAGGACTATAGTCTAAACAGTAGGTTTACTAATTGTGAAACCAAAGGTTTAACAAGCTACTGAAATATACTAGAATGAATACTGGGATGCTAGATAAGGTAGCAAGACAAACAAATCCCGAATCCTTGTAATATGGATATTCATGCTAACCAAAATAAGCAAAGAATTCAGAATTGTAATGCTGGAAAGAAATAGGGCTGCTCGTATTCAAGAATAACACCAAAACTAGTATTGCCACTTAGACAACCTGCTGATCATGCCTACTAATTAACCAGAATTACCTAAACTTGAAATGCTAAAGATCAAGGGCTGTTTATGCCCATCTTCGTGGCCCAAAAAGTAAAACAAACTTGCTGGAATTTATGGGCAGTAGGTAGATGTATAGGGATACAACACTGATGTGCTAAAAGCATGCTTAAAACATGAACTATGTGCTGGAATTAGAGGGCTATTCGGACTGTTGCAATTGAAGCATCTCCAATACAAAACTCAAAATTCTCATGCAATTAGGTATGACTGTTCGGCTTGACAAATAGAGCAAGGAAGGAAAAGCCCTAGCATATAATTCTACTTGGCACAGCAAAATCCGCAAGCAAGGGAAAATCAAATACTGTGACATTACAAACATAAAAACCATTTCTGTTCCTAGCAATAACCAAGAAGCCCAACCACACATGCTAAAAATTTAGCTCTTCTCCAGCTCGTTGCTTGGCAACCAAGACAAAACCTGCGAGGCTCCATGTGAGCCGGCGGTGCCCATTCAAATAACAGCCAATAGGAAATCCCAATATGAGATGCTAATCATACGGCTGGAAGTAAAAAAAAAAAGAAAATCTAACCACATGCTTAAACCACACAAAATCCCTGTTTTATTAAACTTATGGCAGCTTACTTCGGAACCCTAGTTCTTACAGCATACTTCGAAATAAAATTAAGGAGAAAACAAGAATCTAAATCCTCAATTCACGGTAGAAAAAACATGGCAGCAGCTTCACAAGCAACAACTTCACAGAAAATTTGAAAACCAAAGCAATAGGTATCCAGAACTATCCTACTGTAGGTGAGTAGCAACTTACAATGCTTTCTTGGACTTACTGCCGAAGGTGAAGAATTCTAGGGTTCGGAGAAGTGAAGATCTCAGCCACTTCCTCACCTCTATGTGCTCTCCTCGACGAGGTGATTGTGATAGTGAAGAAAGCTTCTTGGAGAACACCTTAGCCGACGGCCGGAGAAGCCCTAGCTTCCAGCTGCGATTTCGCCCGAGAAGAGGAAGAACGGCGCCGTCGGGAGGGAAAGGTGAGGAAAAGTTTAGGTTTTGGAAAAAAAAATCCCTAAGTTCTCCCTTTAATAACTAACTATTTCTATTATCAACTACCCTTTAAATATATATTGTCCCTTATTTGATCAACATCATCCGCTGGCACACTTGGTTAGCCGGATCCGCTTAAAACTTTGTTCGACCGGAGGTCTCGGGTTCGAATCTCGGCTTGGACATTTTTTTGTCGAAACTTCTTTCATTTAGTAAAAATACCAAACGACCTCAAAAAATTACATAAAAATACTCTAAAAATTTATAAAAAATCTCTAGAATATTTCTATAGCATTTTAAAATATTTTTAAATTATTTTTGGGACTCAAAATGAGGAAATTTTGGTTGTTACAGTAGTTAACCATGGCAGTTGTTGCTATAATGTTGTAGAATCTAACTATTGCAGTAGCTATTTTAGCATTGTAACAGGTATCATTCCACGTAGCTGCTACAACGTTGTAACATCTAGCCGTCGAGTTAGCTACTCAAAATTAGCTACTACACGTTTATCATCTGTATGTCAGTAATAGAGAGGTGGTAAGCACAACAACAGCTGTGAGATTGAAGACGCCAGTGAAACTGGAATAGACGAGGGCGAGAGAGAGAGCGGCGAGATAGAGAGTGGCGAGCTAAGTAGCTTGCAACGCCTTTGCTTATTAGTTGCTGCTACATGTTGTAGCTGTTGGGATTTTCGAACCGCAAAAACTATTTTTTGCGTTGTGGAAACCTCGAAATCCCTTGCCACCGGATCCGTGCGAAGAAAATAATTTCAAAACTTTACGTGTACGAGTTTCTAAACCTAGATCTACTCTAGATCTACATGGTAGAGGGATTACCCTTGATGCAAAGCCCTTCACTTATCCTGCTCGTCCAAGTTTGCCGGATCTCGAGAGTGTTCAAGTGGACACTCATCTATACGTATCCACACGAACGATTAGGTGGAGAAAAACGAAACAAAAGGTGTGCTAGCACCTTTGAAGGTTCGGCCAAGGTGGAGGAGAGGGAGAAGAAGATGAGAGGAGGAAGAAGATGGAGTTACACACACAAAATGAAACTCCCACAAGAGTGTTAAGTGGCCGACCTCTTCAAGGAAGGCTTTTAAACCTCCATGGGATATCAAGAGTCACAACTCTTGATCTACCTCATGAGGTGGCATACACATGTGCTAGCCTTGATGATGTGGTACATCATAATTAGTCCACTCAATGCCAACTCACAAATGAGGTGGCAATGGTCAAGTCAAACTTGACCTTTCATCTTCCTCTCAAGTCAAGTCAAACTTGACCGCTTCTCTCCCATGGTTGATCAAATCTAACCATTGGTTCAAGTCAATTTTAATTTAATGAATTTCTATTCATTGAATTAAATTGGCTCAATGAGTCTAAGTCCAAATTAGACTCATTTAACTCATGAACCAAATTGAGTCCAACTCAATTAGTTTACTTTGGATTACTCTTAATCCAATTTGGTTCATCACATGAACCTAATCCTCTTGGTTCATCAAATGAACCTAATCTCCATCTAATTGCCCTTTGTGTGTGACCCTATAGGTTCTTGTAACGTTGGCAATGCTCCTAAACTCATTTAGAAGCATAAGTAATGAGCGGTATCTAGCAATACATTATTACTACCCAAGTTACAAGAATGTTGAGATCCAACATCACCTTGTGACTACTAATTGTGACCCCTCATAATATATGACAAGTGTCCTTCTATCCTAGACATCTAGATTGATCAATATGAGGCATAGACCGTGTCATCCTCTAATCAATCTAAATCTTGAATCCCAAGTAGACTCACTCAATCAAATGAGCTCAACATCTCATATTGACTCATTTGGGCATGACCATGCACTTAGTTGTCTCACTCTATCAAGAATAATGATGTCACTCCCGTCATATAGGAGGGATAGTGTTGGATCGAGACCGCACTAGAGGGGGGGGGGATAGCGCTCGTGGTTATTTTGTTCGATTATCGGAATCGTAAGAATTATCGGAGTAATTAAGCAGCGGAATAAAACAAAACAAGCACACAAAGACAGGAGGATTTTTACTTCGTTCGGAGCCTTGATCGACTCCTACTCGAAGGCCCGCGATCCTTGATCGCTTCCGGTGGGCAACAACTATAAGCTCGATAAAAGGATTACAAGATGAAGTACAAGTAAATGGAAAAACTAGTTATACCGACGACAAGAGTAGAATTTTGGAGCTTCGGGTCGTCGGAGACTTGTAGCAGCACTTCCGGGCGTCTTTCGGAGCAGCACGTTGAAGAGAGCAGACTTGGAATGCATTAACTTGAAGTGCTGGTCGAAACCCCCTTATAAAGGGTGTTCAAGGTGCCTTGAAGGCTGTTCAAGGCGCCTCCATGCTGCCTGGTCTTCCGTATGGATAAAACCTGAACTGGTCGAACTTCATTCTCTCAAGGCGCCTTCTGCCTGCTTCAAGGTGCCTCCAGTGGTGCTTCGCAGCCAGCTCAGCTTTTGCACCCGAGGCGCCTCCAAGCTCCATGGAGGCGCCTCGGACACTGTTCATCCGAGGCTTTAGGTTGCTCCTTTGCTCCTGCAAGATCCGTTAGTCCCAAACACTATCCTGTAACATAAAGTTAGCACAATAAACATGATAAATGAAGTATAGATAGTCTCCGGACTGTCCGAGTCTGACTTCGGGTTTCCAACCGGAAACCCTAGGTCGACCCGACGCCTACTGTTCCCTCTTCGGGGAACGCGTCCTCACCTACTCCACTCAGGAGATTTACCTGTTGCCAGTCGATCCTCCAGATTGACTGGACTTTTGCTCAGCACTCGATGCTTCCGGACTTTCTGCTGGACATCCGCTTCCTGGCTAGTCCAGTCTTTCACCTGGTTCGCGACACCAGGACTTTCCACCTAGGGTAACCACCCCCTAGGACTTTTGCCTGAAGACATCGACCTACCAAGACTTTCCGCATAGGGTTACCACCCCCTATGACCTAGGATTGCCACCTCCTAGGGTTTTTCCCTTTGCCTAACCGCAGCTAGGACTTTCCTGAAATCCTCAAGTAGACTTGTTAGACTACAAAACATCTTAACTTTGAATTCTTTGCCATTATCAAAACACGAGTTCGATCGTCGGATGCTTCCCGCACCAACAATCTCCCCCTTTTTGATTATGGCAACTCAAATTCAAAGTTAAGTAAACGAACGAATAGATAGACATTTTTAACACCGGCAAATTTGCTAAGTATAGATGAACAAAATAACTAAAGCAAATTTGCTCGATTTTCTCCCCCTTAACTTTTGTTCCCTCTTAACTTTTGCTCCCCCTTAACTTTTGCTCCCCTTTAACTATTAATTTGAATTTTATTTTATAGTTTACTACTCTCCCCCTTTGCCATATATCAAAAATGGACAATAATCTGATTGACTAGATTTTAACTGTTGGGGAGTGTATCTCTTTGAGTTAAGTTTTAAAAAAATTGTACAGGATTTTACTAAGGTTAACAGGTTAGCCAAGTTCAACAGGGTTTGAAAGTTAAGGTCAATTGGAACTTAGCTTAAATATTTTAAGTTTTAGGACAAGGTTATTCATTCAAGTTCAGTTGGTCCTGAAGTCCAAGAACAAGTCATGTTCACTAGATTGATTTACTAGGTATCAGAGCCATAAAGATCAAGATATTCTTAACTAGAAAATTGAGTAGCCTTTGCCAACTGTCTAACCTTTAGTTACTTGCTGATTGTCTACAGGACAATAGCGTTCACTTGGTTAGTCAAGTTAAGTTACTTTGGTCCAGATAGACTTGACTAGAGCTGGAGAACTTAACTTGATTAATGTATATTGCGTATTTAATGCCCAGACTCATATTGATGCACATATATAAGCATTCTTGAGTCCAGGCTATACCCTATGTATCTCACGCCGTTCTATGTTTTTTCAAACACAATCAAGGTAAACCTAGGTGTTTGTGAGATGCTCTGGCTTAATTCTAGGGGAACATGATTTCTAGGGGAAAACCTAGGCTAATTCCAAAATTTTGAACAATCTAACAAAAATTGGAGTTTTGAAAACTGTTTTTCCTAGAATTAAAAAAAACAATAAAAGAAATAATGGTAAGATGTCTACTCTACCCAACACATTCTTATTTGCCTTCTAAGTCCACTGAACTCAAGTTCAGGTAAGGGTTTTGTAAAGATGTCAGCTAGGTTTGATTTGGACTCAACATGGTTGAGTGCAATTTCACCTTTAGCTACATGATCCCTTACAAAGTGGTGTTTTACCTCTATGTGTTTGGTCCTAGAATGGTGAATAGGATTTTTGGTCAGATTAATCGAGCTGATATTATCAATAAAGATTTTAGTATTTTTATAGTCTAGTTGATAGTCTTTTAGTGTATGCATCATCCATAACAATTGAGATGCACATTCTCCTAGAGCTATGTATTCAGCTTCTGTAGTGGATAAAGCAACACAATGTTGCTTTCTGCTTGACCAACTTACTAGGCACTGACCTAGAATTTGGCAGCTACCACTTGTACTTTTCCTATCTAACTTGCACCCAGCATAGTCTGAATCAGAATAGCCATAAAGGTCAAAGGTGCAAGTTCTTGGATACCAAAGTCCTACATTTAGAGTTCCTTTAATATACCTAAGTATTCTTTTAACATATGTTAAGTGTGACTCTTTTGCACATGATTGGTATCTTGCACACATACCTACTGCAAACAGTATGTCAGGTCGACTTGCAGTTAGATAAAGTAAACTACCTATGACACTCCTATATTATTTTGGGTCTACAGGTTTTCCTTCAGGGTCAGAGTCAATGTTTATGTTGGTTGCCATTGGAGTATTTATAATTTTTGAATTTTCCATGCTGAATTTTTTGATTAACTCCTTAGCATATTTAGTTTGATAAATGTAGATTCCATCTTTGGTTTGTTTTATTTGTAAGCCTAAGAAAAAGTTGAGTTCCCCAACCATGCTCATTTCAAATTCACTTTCCATTAATTTAACAAATTCTTTCAAAAATTTTGAATTATTTGAACCAAAGATTATGTCGTCAACATAGATTTGGGCTATAAAGATGTCTTTTTCTATAATTTTTACGAACAAGGTCGGATCGATTTGTCCTTGGTTAAAGTCTTTGGAAATTAAGTAATTAGATAATCTTTCATACCATGCTCTAGGGGCTTGTTTTAGTCCATATAATGCCTTTTTTAATTTAAATACATGGTTAGGATAGTCTATGTCTTCAAACCCTGGAGGTTGGCTTACGTAGACCTCTTCCTTGATAAAACCATTTAAGAAGGCTGACTTAACATCCATTTGGTATAATTTGAACCCTTTATTTGCTGCATAGGCTAATAACATCCTAATGGACTCGAGTCTAGCTACCGGAGCATATGTTTCATCATAGTCTAAGCCTTCGACTTGACTAAACCCTTTGGCTACTAGCCTAGCTTTGTTTCTTATTATTTCACCATGATCATCCAACTTGTTCCTAAAAACCCATTTGGTGTCTATTATTGATTTATCTATGGGTTTAGGTACAAGGTCCCAGACTTGGTTTCTCTCAAATTGTGCTAATTCTTCTTGCATTGCAATGGTCCAGTCTGGGTCAGGAAGAGCATCATCTATAGTTTTAGGTTCAATTTTGGAAATGAGGGCAATCTGACTAAGGTTTCTATGGGATGATCTAGTTCTGACCCCTAGGTTTGGGTCACCCAGAATTTGGTCAGGTGGGTGAGAAGTACTTACTCTAGTTGGTCTTGGTTGTGGTTCATGTACTGGTTCTTCTACCTCATTAAGATTAGGTTGGATTTCATCATCTTCTACAGCTCTTGGATGAATGTCAACATTGTCAATTATATTAGGTAAATTGTTTTCTTCATCAAATATTACATTAGTTGTTTCTTCAACTTTTAAGGTGTGTTGATTATAAACTCTAAAGGCTCTACTGGTTGAGGAGTATCCTAAAAATATTCCTTGGTTAGACTTGGGTGTAAATTTTCCTAAGTAATCTTTAGTATTTAAAATGTGAACCTTACAACCAAATACTTTTAAATAGTTTAGGTTGGGAATTTTATGATAGTAGAGTTCATACGGTGTTTTATTGTGATATTTGTTTATTAAAATTCTGTTTTGAATATAATTTGCCGTATTTATTGCTTCAGCCCAAAATTAATGACTTAACTTATATTCGTTTAACATTGTCCTAGCGGCTTCTTGTAGTGTTCTATTTTTACGTTCTATTAGTCCATTTTGTTGGGGGGTTCTAGGGCATGAAAATCAATGTTGGTATCCATTTATTTTACAAAATTCGGAAAACCTATGATTTTCAAATTCTCCCCCGTGATCACTTCTTATTCTTTTAATTTTAGTATCTTTTTCATTTTCCGTTAATTTGCAAAAATTACTAAATATTTCGTAGGTTTCATCTTTTGTTTTTAGGAATTTTACCCATGTGTACCTAGAGTAGTCATCAATTATTACTAAGCAATATTGGTTCTTGCTTAGTGACTTGGCTCCATGTGAGTCAAATAGGTCAATATGAAGGAGCTCGAGTATGGTGTTGGTTCTTTCTAGATTGGTTGATTTGTGGATTGACTTGGTTTGTTTCCCTTTTTGACACGCATCACAGATTGAGTTTTCAATGAATTTTAATTTGGGCAAACCTCTAACTAGACCATTGTGACTCATTTTTGAAATGAGTCTGGTGTGAGTGTGACCTAGCCTTCTGTGCCACAGTTGAGTTTCCTCTTGTTGTGTCAATAGACACTTTATTGAGGATAATGATAAGTCAATTGTGTAGATGTTATTCTTCCTAAGTCCCTTAAACCTAATTTCAGGGTTTTCGATGTTTTTAACTAAACATCCAGATTTGTCAAAATTGACTAGATATCCGCTGTCACATAATTGACTTATACTTAGTAAATTAAAATTAAAATTTTCAACCAATAAGACATTTCGAATAATGAAATCGGAACTAAGTTCAATATTACCTTTTCCGATTACTTTAAGTTTACCGTCGTTGTCGAATGCAACTGATCCTAACTTCTTGTACTTGAGTTTAGTAAACTTCAATCTATCTCCAGTCATATGTCTAGAGCATCCACTATCCAACATCCATTGTTCCAATTCCTACACATGAAGTAGTTTGAATTGATTCTTAATGGATTTAAAGATAGCTTAATTGAAGTAGACTCCTAAGATTTTCTAGGTAATTCAGCAAGTACTTAAGCCAATGATATAATTTTGATCAGGATAAAGTTTTTAAAATAATTTTTAAATTTAAGTTTTAATTTTGAAATTTAAGTTTTTAAAATAATTTTGAAATTTAAGTTTTTTTTAAAAATAATTTTGAAATTTAAGTTTTTAAAATAATTTTGAAATTTAAGTTTTTAAAATAATTTTGAAATTTAAGTTTTTAAAATAATTTTGAAATTTAAGTTTTTAAAATAATTTTAAAATTTAAGTTTTAAAATAATTTTGAAATTTAAGTTTTTAAAATAATTTTGAAATTTAAGTTTTTAAAATAATTTTTAATTTCTTAGTCATCTCACCCGATCTAAATTTTCAATCAGAAAATCCTGTAATTTTTGTGAGATGAATTATGGTTGATTTTTAGGGTAAGATTTGACTTTGTGTTAGATTCAGGTTTAGCTTTGGGTTCAACAAGTAGGCATTCTTTGGATAAACTTCTGGGCTATGGTGAGTCACAAGGAACTCATTAAAGTAACCATGCCTTCGAGGTTTTCCAAATAGTCCTACCCATTGAACTTAATACTAATCCTTGGTTTAACTAGTTAGGATTCATTTAAGGGTAACTTCGGTCAGTTCCACTTGGCCAAATGCACCAGGTCGAAGCCATATCTTCTTAGACATGCGATGCCCAAGCTTCCCTAACGTACTATCATCCAAAAAACTTCACCAGTACTGTGGTTCAAGTTAAACTTATCCCGTTTTAATCTAACCTTAATTACTCTGTCGAGTAATCTACTCTTGTTTTACCCATTTCGGGTAGATTAGGTTCAGTTACCCCGTCGGGTAGTTCAGTTGGAGGTGCCAGCGAGTTTGGATCCTCCATCTATTTTTCAATTTTGAATTTATAATTTAATTTTTAATTTTTAATTTCAAATTTTGAATTTAGAATTTATAATTTAATTTTAAAATTTTAATTTCAAATTTTGAATTTAGAATTTATAATTTAATTTTGAATTTTTAAATTAGAATTTATAATTTAATTTTTAATTTTTAATTTAATTTCGAATTTAGAATTTAGAATTTTAATTTTGATTTTTTTTTGGAATTTATAATTTAATTTTGAATTTTTAATTTAATTTCGAATTTTGAATTTATAATTTATAATTTGATTTTGAATTTTTAATTTAATTTCGAATTTTGAATTTAGATTTTATAATTTTATTTTGAATTTTTAATTTAATTTCGAATTTTGAATTTAGATTTTTAAGATCGTTTTCATTTTGGCTTTCCCTGGATCACGGCCTCGATATGGTCTGTTGATGTAGTATATTTGATCCTTCGGAACCTAGTATTGGCCAAGTCCAACTTGATTGATCAATTTAGACTTGGGGACCCATGCTTGGACTGATTTACTACTTTGTTTGTTTATTAGGGATAAATAAGATTTATATTTCTTTTTTACTTTTATATCCTAGCCCAGTTCTATTGTAGACGGCTCTTTGTGTCCCAAGAATTAGGTCCAGATTCTTGGAGCCCATAGAAAACCGTTCTAAGGTATTTTTTAAGTCTTTTACCTGATTTTTTAAATTTGAATTTTCTTCCTCAAGTTGTTGAACTTGAGTTGAATCTTCAGTTTGAACTTGATCAGGTAAGTATTTGGTTACTCCTTTAAGAATGGCTACTTCCTTTAGAAGTAATTTTATTTTCAGATTTGATTTGGCTAATTTGCGAAGTAAATAATTGACTAAATTATTAAGCCTAGGAATACTTACAGCGGAGTCTGGCCCTTCGGAAACGGATGCGGATCCGTGGCTTTGCTCGGAGTCGGCTTCTGATTCGCTCTCGGATTCGATGATCTGGTCCCGAGCCATCAATGCGAGTAAACTCGTTTGGTCGAGTTCGTCGTCTTCGTCCTCCGAAGAAGATTCGTCCCAAGTTGCCTTTAGGGCCTTCTTTCTTCTTTGCTTCTTGGCTTCCTTTTGGTTGGGGCAGTTGGCTTTTATATGCCCCTTCTGGTTGCACCCGTAGCAAGTGACTTCGAACTTTACCTTTGAGTTCTGTTGGGCCTCCTTGGATTGAACTGCCTTCTTTAGATCTTTCTTGTTGAAGCCCCTTTTCTTTTTGTAGAGCTTCTTCACGAGATTCACTAGTTCGCTGGTCAGTTCATCTTCTGAATCTTCTAAGTCGGGTTCGTCTTCTGATTCCGATTTAATTTTTCGCCGTACTCTCGATTCCCGTGTTCGACTCGTACCTGCAACCAAAGCAATACCCTTCTCGGATGGCTGTGCATTAGTTTGTTCATGGAGTTCAAATTCACTAAATAGTTCGTCTAATTTTAAGGAAGATAAATCCATAGAGACTTTGTAGGCATCTACCATTGATTCCCACAATGTACTCCTAGGAAATGAATTAAGAGCATACCTTATTATATCTCTGTTTTCTATCTTCTGCCCGATTCCATGAAGGGAATTCAGGATATCTTGAATTCGAGCGTGTAAAGAACTTGCTGTCTCGCCTTCCTGCATTTTCAAATTGTATAGTTTATTAAGTAACAAATCACGCTTACTTACCTTGGTTTCCGAGGTGCCCTCGTGAAGTTCGATCAATTTCTCCCATAGTTCCTTTGCGGAGGAGAATGGACCGACTCTGTTGAGCTCTTCTTTGGTAAGACCGCACTGGATGGTGCAGGTGGCTTTGGCGTCGGCTTCCACCTTTTTGATAAATGATGGCTCCCAGTTCTCACAGGATGTAGGCTTACCGTCTGTACTAGTTGGTAGTTGCAGTCCTGTTTTGACTATCATCCAGGTGTCGAACTGGATCTTTAGATATATCTCCATTCGCCCCTTCCAATATCTGAAGTCTTCTCCGGAAAATAGTGGGGGACGAACGGTGCTATATCCTTCTTGTTGGGCCATTTAGATCTAAAAAAACAGAAACAACAAGATCTATTCCAAGACTGAGTCTTGGATTAGTAGTGCGGGAGGAAGTAAAAAAAAATGACAAGCTCAAGTGGTATTGACCAACTTTGAGCAGAAAGTTGATTCGAAAAAAAACAAAAAATTAGAATATAGCTATGAGGCTAAATTCTAATCGACTCCGAACAAAATCACGAAAAAAATTTGACTTGAATAGTGGTTGCACTGATTCAAGACGACCCCGCTCTGATACCAATTGTTGGATCGAGACCGCGCTAGAGGGGGGGGGAATAGCGATCGTGGCTATTTTGTTCGATTATCGGAATCGTTAGAATTATCAGAGTAATTAAGCAGCGGAATAAAACAAAACAAGCACACAGAGACAGGATTTTTACTTCGTTCGGAGCCTTGATCGACTCCTACTCGAAGGCCCGCGATCCTTGATCGCTTCCGGTGGGCAACAACTATAAGCTCGATAAAAGGATTACAAGATGAAGTACAAGTAAATGGAAAAACTAGTTATACCGACGACAAGAGTAGAATTTTGGAGCTTCGGGTCGTCGGAGACTTGTAGCAGCACTTCCGGGCGTCTTTCGGAGCAGCACGTTGAAGAGAGCAGACTTGGAATGCGTTAACTTGAAGTGCTGGTCGAAACCCCCTTATAAAGGGTGTTCAAGGCACCTTGAAGGTGCCTCCATGCTGCCTGGTCTTCCGTATGGATAAAACCTGAACTGGTCGAACTTCATCCTCTCAAGGCGCCTTCTGCCTGCTTCAAGGCGCCTCCAGTGGTGCTTCGCAGCCAGCTCAGCTTTAGGTTGCTCCTTTGCTCCTGCAAGATCCATTAGTCCCAAACACTATCCTGCAACACAAAGTTAGCACAATAAACATGATAAATGAAGTATAGACAGTCTCCGAACTGTCCGAGTCTAACTTCGGGTTTCCAGCCGGAAACCCTAGGTCGACCCGACGCCTACTGTTCCCTCTTCGGGGAACGCGTCCTCACCTACTCCACTCAGGAGATTTACCTGTTGCCAGTCGATCCTCCAGATCGACTGGACTTTTGCTCAGCACTCGATGCTTCCAAACTTTCTGCTGGACATCCCCTTTCCGGCTAGTCCAGTCTTTCACCTGGTTCGCGACACCAGGACTTTCCACCTAGGGTTACCACCCTCTAGGACTTTTGCCTGAAGACATCGACCTACCAAGACTTTTCGCTTAGGGTTACCACCCCCTATGACCTAGGATTGCCACCTCCTAGGGTTTTTCCCTTTGCCTAACCGCAGCTAGGATTTTCCTGAAATCCTCAAGTAGACTTGTTAGACTACAAAACATCTTAACTTTGAATTCTTTGCCATTATCAAAACACGAGTTCGATCGTCGGATGCTTCCCGCACCAACAGATAGATCCCATCTACATCACTCACATCCCTCCACATAATTTGTTACATACCCAGTAATCGCCTTTATAGTCCACCCAGTTACGGGTGACGTTTGACGAAGCCAAAGTATGTAACCCCTTATGTAGGAAACCATGATGACTTCAGGTCCAAGGACTAATAGTCATACTAATAGTCACATGAGAAAGTATATGACACTCATATAATGATCCATGATACTTTCTCATGGCGGGTCATTCAGTATACATTCTCCAATGCATACCCATGTGTCAACTTGATATCTCTATATCCATGACTTGTGAGATCAAGTCATCGAGTTGACCTACATGCTAGTCTCGTCGCATTAACATTGTCCCTGAATGTTAATACTTGACTAGGAATGATTAAGAGTAGTGTCCCCTATATCATCTCACTATCGATTCAACCAATCGATTGATATAGGTAAGAACCTTCTACTCAAGGACGCTATTATACTTAGTTATTTGGCACCAATACAAGTAAGTATAATAACCATAAACAAATGCCTTTATATACATAAGAAATATGATACAATAAGTCCAAACAACAATCATCAAATGATTGGATCTAGGGCTCTAACTAACAGTTGTAGCATCTCACAACTCTAGAGTAGCTGCTACAATGTATAACAACTAATCTGCAGTAACTACTACACGTTGTGTTAGCACACATCTCGGGAGCAGCTGCTACAATGTGTAGTAGCTAATCCGCAATAACTGCTACACGATGTGGCAACTCACATGTCTGGAGTTTCTTCAAAAATGTGTAACTGCTAATCCGTAGTAACTGCTACACAGTGTAACAACTACTCTTGAGAAGTTGCTACACAGTGTAGCAGCTTCTGACAACTAACTGCTGCAATGTACTGCAGTAGCTGCTACAACATGTGGTAGCTTGTAAGTAATTATACGTTAACTGATAAAACTTATAGAAGCTCAATTTAAGTGATCTAAATAAAAAATTGAGATCGATAGACTAACATCTTGTCGAGCATAAATGAAGAAAGACATGGAGACTATAGTTGGGTTTAATATACATGAATAGAATTATATATTAATATGATTTACACAACAATGTATACACCCTGAAATTCCATGTTTTCCAATAGATGGATGGCCACTTTAATAGTGTTAGCTAGAGCCCTAGAGCCAATCATTTGATGATTGTATATTGGACTTATTGTATCATATTCTATATAAATAAAGGCATTTGGATTTTGATTATTATACTTACTTGTATTGGTGCCAAATAAACTAAGTATAATAATGTCCCTGAGTAGACGGTTCTCACCTATATCAATCGGTTAGTTGAACCGATAGTGAGATGATATAGGGAACACTACTTTTAATCATTCCTAGTCGAGTATTAACATTCAGGGACAATGTTAATGCAATAAGACTAGCATGTAGGTCAACTCAATGACTTGATCTCACAAGTCATGGATATAGAGATATCAAGTTGACACATGGGTATACATTAGAGAATGTATACTGAATGACCCATCATGAGAAAGTATCATGGATCGTTATATGAATGTCATATACTTTCTCATGTGGCTATTAGTATGACTACTAGTCCTTAGACCTGAAGTCACCATAGATCCCTACATAAGGAGTTATGTACTTTGGTTTCGTCAAACGTCACCCGTGGACTATAAAGGCGATTACTGGGTATATAACAAATTATGCAGAGGGATGTGAGTGATGTAGATGGGATCTATCCCTCCTATATGACGGGAGAGACATCAGTATTCTTGATAGAGTGAGACCACGAAGTGCATGGCCATGTCCAAATGAGTCAATATAGGATATTGAGCTCATTTGATTTAGTGAGTCTACTTGGAGTTCAAGATTTAGATTGGTCAGAGGATGACACGGTCTATGCCTCACATTGATCAATCTAGATGTCTGGGATAGAAGGACACTTGTCATATATTGTGAGGAGTCACAATTAGTAGTCACAAGGTGATGTTGGATCTCAACATTCTTGTAACTTGGGTAGTAATGATGTGTTGCTAGATACCGCTCATTACTTATGCTTCTAAATGGGTTTAGGGCATTGCCAACGTTACAAGAACCTATAGGGTCACACACTAAGGACAATTAGATGGAGATTAGGTTCATATGATGAACCAAGAGGATTAGATTCATTTGATGAATCAAATTGGATTAAGAGTAATCCTAATTGGGCTAACTTGAGTTGGACTCAAGTGGATTCATGTATTCAATGAGTCTAATTTAGATTATGACTCATTAAATCAACTTAATTTAATGAATTAGATTCATTATATTAAGTTGGCTTGAATCAAATGGTTAGATTAGATCAACCATGGAAGAGATTTGGTCAAGATTGATTTGACTTGAGAGGAAGATTAAAAGTCAAGTTTGACTTGACTTTATGCCACCTCATTGGTGAGTTGGCATTGATGTGGACCAATGATGTTACTACACATCATCATGGGTGCCATCTCATGGAGGTTACAACTCTTTAATGGCTCCACATTAATTGCACTTAATGTGGAAATGGGAGTTACATTCTTTTGAATGTGGCCGGCCACTATTGTAGGGGAATGAAATGAATTTTTGAATTCAAGCCTCATTTACTTCATCCTCTTCCTCAAGTTTTTGCTCTCTCCCTTCTCCTCCTCCTTGGCCGAATACCACATAGGTGCTAGCACACCTTGGTTTTGGTCTTCTCCATCTAGAGTTGTTTGTGTGGATACTTCTAGAGGAGTATCTATTTTGATACTCTAGAGATCCGGCATTTTGGACGAGCGGGATTCACGTCGGGCACACATCAAGGGTATAAACATCTTAACCTTTGTAGATTTAGTGTAAATCGAAGTTTTCTAACTCGTACTCGAAATTTTTCGAATTTTTCCTTTGCACGGATCCGGTGGCATGGGTGATTCGGGGTTTCCGCGACGCGAAAAGCGATTTTCGCGGCCCGAAAAACCCAACAAATAGTTGTTGCGGTGCCTCGTGGAGGTACCGGATTGTTTCTCCCACCCCAAATAGGGCGTGTGGCTGAATAACACGTTGGACAAAGATGAGACGCTTGCTCCATCCGCTTACATTTATGATACTTACCTTCGCAGGTCTGTGAAAGAGAGGCTATCTCCGAGTTGGCTCGGTTTAATTCATATTGTAAGGACCTTATTTTATCTGCTTGCTGCTCCAAATCTTGCTGCTGTTCCGATATTAGTCGACCATCTGCTTCTTTATCAGGATGGTGATTGCGGAAGCATGCTTCAATCATAGGTCATCCAGTTCGGTGGTCCTTTGCTCTAAGTCCAAATAGGCTTTTTCCCTTAAGGCGACCTCGGCTCGAATTTGGGAATGAGCAGCAAATAGACACACCTCAAGTTCTCCTTGTTATGAGCAATGAAGATCCAGAGCTTGCATCACCTCAACTAGGGATCGCTCTTTCTCAGATAATAGTTGAGGCTAAGGGGGATAATCTGAATTCATAGCGCTTGACAATATACCCACGAGAAGATGGAGAAAGAAAAGGTAAGATCAGTGCAGCGAGAATGACCAAAGGTAAACCCCCCCTTTTTAATCAGGTCGTGGGACACGGGATGACTGTAGTCAATTTAAAGTTTCTCGAATGATCAATGTTTATCAAACGAATGGGGAGGATGACATAGCAGTTAAAGTATAGGTGATGTGGTGGTCAAAAGTCTGGGTTAAAGTTAAATTAGCGGAATATTCCTCACATGAGACTAGGATTCAACCAAAAATAAAGTTCTTGAGTCCATCCCACAGTGTCCTAGAGTAGGACGCTACAAGTTATAGTAGCTACTTCGACAGTTAACTGCTACATCATGTAGCAGCTAACTATCCATGTAGCTGCTACAATGTGTAGCAGTTACTCGGTAAGTCGTTTAATTAGTAGTTTCATTTTCTAGCAGATATTACCCCTAAAATTATTTTTGTAGATGTATATCAACTTGGTAAAAAATGATTTTAATTTTTTTTCCTGCTGCACCAACTGTGCTTTGCTACATGTTCTAGCAGCTACATGGATAAATAACTGCCACACCCTATAGCAGCTAACTGTTCATGTCGCTGCTACAACGTGTAGTAGTCTACTTGGAATGTTAGTTGCTACAACGATGTAACAGGTCTTGCTTCGACAAATAACTTACTACTGCACGCTGTAGCAGTTAGGCAGCAGTTGCTGCTACACCGTGTATATATTATTTCTCCCGCAATTGCTAAAATGTTAAAGTGATAGACTATTTACCCTTTTGTCCAAGCTTCCACGAACATGACCACTACTAGCCCATACTAAGTTCGGGAGTAGCGACCGTCGCTTCGTCTACCAACCTCACTGTGACGTATGGTTTTCACCTTTGAATCATCGTCCTGTCGTAAGTTAATTTGACTCTTCACTTAGAAATTAGGGTTTGAGCTTTTAGAGTTTATATTCTTTTGAATCACCTTCTAGAATAGCGTCGTTAACTCTATGAGCATTTAAATATTTCCTCTATGTTATATTTTCTCATAATTAATCATCATCATTGATTGAAATTTATAAATTTATTTGGAACTAAATATGTCATTCTCTAGCAATTGAAGACACCTGTGATGCTAATCAGCTATACATTCCCCAAGTTGCTGAAGATCGAAAACCACGAATTGGGATGGAGTTTCCATCATTGGAGGAGGCCTTTTCATTTTATAATCAATATGCACATGAAGCCAGATTTATTGCAAGATTAGGCAACAACAAGAAAAATAAGAGGATAAATAAAGTTAGATGGAAACAATTTATATGCTTTAAAGAAGGACATACAGATGATAAACGGAAAAAAGAAGCACAAGTTGACACTATAAAGGAAAGAGCACGTGGCGAAGTAAGCATTGGATGTAGGTCAAAACTTTCACTTGTTAAAGAACAGACCAGGCCAAATTGGATTGTCACAAAATTCATGGAAAGTCATAATCATCCACTCTCCACTTCGAAGGTGCATTTGCTTTGCTCACATCGCCATGTTTCTAAAGCCAAGAAAGTATTAACGGAGCAACTTTCAAAGGTTAATGTGCCAACTTGTCAACAAGTTCAATTATTGGAGATAGATTCTGGAGAGCTTGAGCATCTAGGATGCATAGAATAGGATATTAAAAACTTTGAGAAAGAGCTAAGGGATGAACAAAAGGGAATTGATGCCGAAACACTGATTGAGTTATTTGAAACTAAGAAAGAGAAGAATTCAACCTTTTTCTATGATTATTAGACTGATTCAATAGAAAGATTCACTAGGTATTTTTGGGCGGGTCATGTATCAAGGAGGGCATACAGCGTCTTTGGTGATGCAGTTGTATTTGATACCACATATAACACCAATAAATATGAGTTGATTTTTGCACTCTTCGTAGGAGTTAATCATCATCATCAGAGCATTGTATTTGGTTCTACCTTTCTAAGTGATGAGAAAACTGAGTCATTTGTTTGGTTGCTTAAGAAATTTATAGAAGCCAAGCCTAAAGGTCCACCAACTGTAATCATCACTAATTAGGATCCAACGTTGACGAAGGTCATTGCCCAAGTTTTTCCTCTCACAGTGTATCAATATTGTTTGTGGCACATACTCAATAAATTTCCTGATAAATTACCCCCTTTGACTTTTCACGACTACTATCAAACCATAAAGGATGTAATTGTTAACTCCTCAACCCTTGATGAATTTGAGAAGTCATGGGAAGAAGTTATCAGGTGTTCTGACTTGGAGAAAAATGATTGGTTAACATTGATGTATGAATTGCGACAAAGGTGGGTCCCATTATTTTTTATTTTCTGCTGGAATGTCAAGTAGTCAGCGATCTGAAAGCTCACATTTATTTTTCAAAAAGTATGTATCACGTAAGAACTCATTGATGGATTTTATCACGCGTTTCAATAGAGCATTGCGACACCAAAGACACAGTGAGTTAGTTGTCGACCATATTGATATGGTTGAGCAGCCAAAGACTAAGATAAACTGGCCTATGGAATCTCAAATGGTTAGGGTGTATACATAAAAGAAATGGTTGGATTTTCAAAGTGAAATTAGTGTGAGTCATGGTTATTATGTGCAACAAGCATCTATAGTTGGAGATTAGTGGGTTACCATGTCATGAATTTTCAAAGTGGTTCATCTACAAAACCAAGGGTCATCACTCATGACAAACATACATACTATATATCGTGTAGTTGTAGTAAATTTGAGTTTGAGGGCATTCCATGTAGGCATATGTTAGGTTTTTTCTGTATCAACCAAGTGTTTCTACTGCCTGATAAGTACATACTCAACAAATGAACAAGAAATGCCAAGGTTGGGGCAATCTATGATTTTGGTGAGCAAACTTCCATCGGCAGTCCAGATGCGAAATTGATAACAAGACACTCGAGGTTGTCGTATAAAGCTTTAGTAGTGATCGATGATGCATCTTTAACTGATGAGGGGACAAACTTTTTGGATGACCAATTCAATTGTATATACAATAAAATTCTAGAGCTGAACATTAGCAGAAAATGTGACAACCAAAGTCAAAGGAAGAAAGGCATCGATGGGGCCCCTCTATTGTTGATCCTTCTTTAGTAAGGGCAAAGGGTTGTGGGAAAAGATTGAAATCTTCAAAAGAAACATCAACCTCAAAGTCTAGGCTATGTCTTGGATGCGGTCACTGAGGTGTTTCACATGACAAGTGCAACTGTCCATTATTGTAGCAAGGGTATGCGCCCATTATATATGCATTTGTAGTACAAATTTAGCTGAGCATATCAATGATTTTTATCCATTAATAGTAAAGTTAATGATGAGTCGATTGCCAGATCAACTGCTACAGAGAAAGATAATACCAACGATGATGAATCCTATGAAGAAGATTTGACATCTATAGCTGGTACATTCTAGTTTTTATTTAACTATATTACTGAATCTTGATAAATTACGGCTTATAATTATGGCACTATTGTTGGAGGTTCTAACACCTTGCCCGTTGCGTTATGAGGCTAGGTTTACCAAACTCTCGGTGAGCGGTTATTACTGATTACAGATGATTTTCCTTCTACTCTAAATCTTATGCTATTATTCCAATAAGAATATGAGATGTATCACATAAACCTAAATTTTGGTTATAAGAAAATTATTTTTCCGTAAATATTTCTTTCATCACCATCCCTCTTTATGACATTAATTAATTGATGGCACTGATGATCTCCATAAATTCAATAATTTCAAATTATATAAATGACCATTGATTTATTAATACAGAATAAGGCTTGTTAGCTAAATGGGTAGTAGCTATTACACTTTGTAGCAGATCACGTCTCTGAAGTAGCTGCTACAATGTGTAGCAGGTAATCCTCACTAACTGCCACAGCGTGTAGCAACTAATATTCAGTTGCTCATTCTACTCAAATTTCCACGCTATTTAAATTATATAACTGACCATTGGGTTATTCACGCATCCACTGCTGGGCTTCTAACAAAGCAGGCTTTTAAGTTGATGTTATAGCAGTTCAGGGTCAGAAACTGCTACAACATATGATTTCATGTTGTAGCAGCTATCGATCCGTAACTGCTACAACATAGAGAGAGGCATTAGGCAAGACATCTCAGATCATTAATAGAATAATAACGTAGAAATCAGAGTAGTAGTAGAAATTCTACCAATCCTCGTTATTTTAGGAAAAAGGTGACGGTTTGAGTAAACCTTACCTTGCGTAAAAAATCAAAAGAGGAAACCAGACGTATAGAAAAGAAACGAAAATGTTTGTGAATATTTTATTATTATAGTTAATCTCTAATTATAGGCAAGGTAGCATATACATACGTCGCTCTACAGATTTGTAGCAGCTATCATACTTGACCCTAACTACTATAACGTTGTAGCAGCTAACCGTTGAGTTAGCTGCTACAGATTTATAGCAGCTATCATTCCAAGTAGCTGCTACAACGTTGTAGCAGCTACCTATGGAATTAATTACCTATTTATCAGCCGAGACATCCAATAAAGATAATCAAGGATACAACCTGTAGCATATAGTCAGCCTAAGCTGCTACAACTTGTAGCAGCTTTTCAAGAGTAGCTGCTACACTATGTTTCAGTTAGCTGATATAAATTGAAGCAGCTACTCCAGATACGTAAGCTACTACAACGTGTAGCAGCCGATGTAGGTAACAAGGCCTAATCTCGATTAATAATTCAATGATCACTTATATAAATTGAAAATAATGATTTTATGGAGATATATAAATAAATTAATGGCAACCTACTAAATCTGGTCCACTACTCTCTCATCGTCCATAAAATGACCACTCATAGCTATCATAACCATATGGTTAGTCATATCTATCATAAATCATGACCCATGACTACCTCTCCTGGTAAAATCCTGCATTGTCAGAAGGGCAACTGTGGGCTCGTGAATACACCTATTCCGTGATTGAATTGTATAGCACTGCAGTGCCCCTATATAACATAGGGTGGCTCCGTTCATGACATCCCAATGGCAATGAGTAGCTTATTCATGGAATGACGATATTTTCTTGACACCACTTTCGTCATTTTTTTGCATGCCATCCACTGTAAATCTTGAAATGTATCTTGCTTCCAAATGGGGAAGGACAAAGTGGTCTTGTTGCCTTCCACCGTCTAGTGAAAGCTTCCATGTTCATAAAGGAATTTCTTTAAAGCGACTATTAGCGTCTAGCCCCGATGCGTATATGTTGAAGAGATTAAGCCGCTGATGGAGTGGATTAGGGAGAGGTTGATCGCCTCGAAGAACTTTTCCCAGCCACGACCAAAGGATGCAAGGGAGGTGCAAAATAATATAAGCTTGTTGGTATTCACAACACTCTGTACGTTGATGAAGGGTGTTCCCTCATGGAGAAGACTGTGGATGCAACTCGGCCAATATGAAAATGATGTTGTACAACTTATGAGAGTAATGCAAGCGGTCATGGAGGTTTTGAACACTATTCAATATTAAACTTACAATGTAATCAAAATGTAACTTTATTGACTATATTTTCTCATGTAAAGGTATAAATGTATTTTATAGGTGCTACACCTTGTTATCTTACTCCTAAGTAAAAAAAAAATTGATAATGATAATCCCAGTTAGCCTCATTGACTATCCCTGAGGATGACCAACCCAACCCCACGGAATTTTCCCATCAGTCACCAGCGTAAATCGGGAAGCGCACGCGACGACCATCCCAGAATCCCAGCATTCTTTGGTTACACCCCCCATTTGAAGGAAAAATTCCTGTAAATATGCCATAATTGGGGTTCGAACCGTGGGTGTTTGGGTGACAATCTAGATGCCCTACCATAGCACCATAGCCCCGGGGACAATCTTACTCCTAAGTAGCTGCTACATGATGTATCAGCTACTGCCAGTTATTTTTAATCACCCAATTAATTTATTTTTGTATATATTATTCTTATTTTATTTCTTAAGTATGTTGTCATATCATAAAGTGGTAAATTCAAGTTGACTCATGAATAATGATCAAGCTCGTGAACATAGAACATGAGGTCCACGTTGTAGCAGCTAGTTTGTGGTAGACATAAACACCATTGTAGGAACTTAAAAATCATTTCCAGATAACACATTAAATGTAATAGGAGGAGTTGGTGAAATTTAATTTTATTCAAGTTGATGTTGTAGCAGTTACTGGTCTGTAACTACTACAACATAGATTCATGTTGTAGCAGTTACCTATCAAGATCTAGTATAACAAAGACAATTATAAGCCGAACTTTCTCAAGATTCATTATTAAAGTGATTTGCTACAACGTGTAACATCTTCTCATAAGTAGCTGCTACACTGTGTAGCAATTAGTGTGGATCGGGGATGAAAGCCCTCTCCTATCAATTTTATGCAGACCAGTAGAAAGCTCGCTCGACCGTCGAGTTAGCTACTATAACATTGTAATTATTTTGGTAGCAGGTAATTCTGCGATCCTAGACTTTATCGTCTCCACACGGGAGCCTGACCACTTCCATCTGGATATTCTTGGAAGGGCATGCTATCTGTAAGGATCCATTATTCTGACATAATCACACATCCAGACCTGCAATACAATAAAATTGTTTAAATGAGTAGTTACTGCTAAACATGAGTACTCTACACGTTGTAGTAGTTAGGGTCAAGTAGCTGCTACAATAGTGAGAAGCCATTTGGGACTGTAGGGTTTAACCACGTTGTATCAATCAATAGGGTTCAACTACAGTAGCTGCTACAACAAAGATAAACTTTTTTTAAAGACTTTATTCCCTCAACCATAATCTTAAACCCAAAAGCCCTAAAATCATTAAACCCCATTGTAGTAGCTAGGAGACGAATCAAAAGCCTAAAAATTTAAACACCTAAACAAAACGAGATGACTTAAAACTTTCATCCCTAACAGAATACTTATGATGGAGGTGAAGATTTGGATGAGAAACAAGTCGTCGCGGTGAGATTGATTGACGAAGACACTGTGTGGGCACCGATCTACTATAATTGAAATTCTTTTGAAATATTTTTCACACGGCGAGTTTAGGGGTTAAACCTTTGGCCAATGAGGGTAAAAATGTAATTACACAGTATATATATTTGCACAATAATTGCAAAGAGGTAATTGGTAAGAAAAGGTTATTTGGAGATTACTACGCATTGTAGCGGCTATTTTGGAGTAGCTATTATAAAATGTAGCAACTAATCAGAAGTAACTGGTACACAGTGTAGTAGCTATTCTGGAGTAGCTGCTACAGAGTATAGTAGTTAATCAGAAGTAACTGCTACATAGTGTAGCAGCCACTCTTGACAAGCTGCTACAAAGTGTAGGATCTTCTGACGACTAGCTGCTTCAACGTGTTGCAGTTGCTTCTACAACGTGTAAAACCTCATTTAATTGATCTAAATAAAAAACTGAGATTGCTATGATCTATTATTGGTTGAAAATGCAGAGTAACATTTTGTTGAGCGTAAACGAAGAAATAGCTATTACATCGTTGTAGCAGCTAACATTCCAAGTTAGCTGCTACAAGTTGTAGCTGCTACATAGAAAGTTAGCTGCTACACGGTGTAGCAGTTATTTGTCAAAGTAGCTGCTACAACATGTAGCAGCAAAGCAAAGGTGCTGCAGTACCATAAATAATTTTAAATTATTTTTTAGCAAGTTGATATACAACTATAAAAATATTTTTAGGGTTAATATCTGTTAGAAAATATAGCTACTAAAAAAATGATTTACCTAGCGATTGCTACAAGTTGTAGCAGCTACATGGAGAGTTAGCTGCTACAACTTGTAGTAGTTAACTGTTGAAGTAGCTGCTACAAGTTGTAGCAGCTACATGGAGAGTCAGCTGCTATAATGTGTAGCAGTTAACTATTGAAGTAGCTGTTATAACTTGTAGCAGCAAAGGAAAGTCCAAGTGGCTATAGGTGTTTGTAGCAGGCGTCGGCCTTGCACGTCATAACATAAATCCTTCCTTCCTTCTATGACCACCATTCCAAGTTAGCTGCTACAAGTTGTAGTAGCTACAAGGATAGTTTGTTGCGAAGTAGTTGCTGCAACGTTTAGAAGCGAAGCAAAGGCGCTGCATCAGTCAAAAATAATTTCAAATCATATTTTTACCAAGTTGATATACATGAGCTTAAATATTTGTAGGGGTAATATCTACTAGAAAATGTAGCTACAAAAAAAATGACTTACCAAGTGGCTGCTTCACGTTTGTAGCTGCTACAACATGTAGCAGCAATGCGCAGACGTGACTATAGCCTACAAGCATTTGTAGCCGGCATCATCCCTGCACGTTATAGCATTAAACTTCTAATATATGTATGCTATAATGGTGGGGAATAACAAAATAAAATGAAATGAATTACAATTGGGAATGGAGAGAGGTGGTAAGCTCTCACAGCAATCGTGAGATTGAAGACGCTGGTGAAACTTTCTCGACGGGAGCGCGAGGTCCGACGGACGAGGGAGATGGAGGGAGTGAGAGAGAGAGAGAGAGAGTGGCAAGGGAGATTTTAATTTGGAAAATTTTCCACGCGGAAGTTTTGAATAGAAGGAGGCAGGGGAGAGAGAATAAATGATATTTTTTTTTTATAACGAAATCGAGCTGGCAACGCCACGTTTACGTGTCACTCATGGTCGCGCACAAAGCATCGTTCATCATATATATATATATATATATCTTATGAGTACTATGTGTAGAACAACAACCAGTATCCCATTAGGTGGGGTTGGATGTATGAATCCTTTTATACCATTGAGCTCTATCTACTATTATATCATTACCTATACTTAAATAATTATTTTATTATTATTAACCAAGTATTTTTTGGTCTTCCTCTTTTTCGTTTGATATGCGCGTATATCATAATTTCATATTGTCTAACTGAAACATTTATTGGTCATCTAAGTCATACATGTACCATCTTAAACGTGTGTCTCAGAGTTTTCACTCAATAGACACAACTTCGACTTTCTCTTTAATGCTCTCATTTCTTATTTTATCCATCCTCGTATGTTCACACATCCATCTTAATATCTTTATCTGCAACTCTCATATTCTACTCATATGCTCGAGTCAACCCAATATTCAGCTTTATTTAATATAGCAGGTCTAACTATGATTTTGTAGAATTTTTTTTTTAAGTTTTAGAGGTACTTTACCATCACATAAAATACTTGATGCTTTCCTCTATTGTAACTATCCTACTTATATTCTATATAAGATATTTTATGTGCATAGATTATATATATTTTTAGGCATTATTTGATGCACATCTATTTATATTTTCATGAGTATAATCTATGTTTCTTGCATCATACTTCATTATTATGTCATACTTCCACTTTATTTCTTTGGAGATTTGTTTGTTACTTATTTTTATTGACAAGATGTAAATTGGAGCGAAATGGAGTACTTTGCTCCACATTGAAGCAACTTGTGAAAATCCAGTAACTTGACCTTGCCCTCTGGCACGATCGTGTGCCATCTCCCAAGAAAAAGTAGGAGCAAGTCGTGCCTTGAGATACGATCGTGCTTCCCACCAACAGATGTCTAGGGGGACATTGTGTGAAAACACACGGTCGTGCCCTACTCCAAAGCCAAGCAGTGGTCCGACCGTGCCATATTTCCAGAGCCAAACAAAAAGATGGTTGTGCCACCCTAGAAGCAGTGAAGACCATGACCTATCCATGCCACAAGACACGGATGTGCCTCCTCACCAGTGGTAACCCACGCCTCTACCATGCAAAATGGCACTACCTGTGGTGGAGAAAATGAGGGGGTCATGCCCTTGTTATAAAAGGGGATATTCACCTATTTTCACTTATCTTTAGATTGTGGTTTCTTCCCCTTTCCTTAGGGAAGGGTTCTCCCCCTTGAGAGAACCCTAGAGCTTCATTCACCATAGATCTGTACAATCCGTCTACCTCCGAAGGATAAAATCTAAGAAGACCAACATCGAATTGATAAATATTCCTTTCTTCTTTATCTCGTGTTTTGGATTGTAGGATGCTTTATTTCTTGTCTCTTGTTTGTTATTCCTTTGTGATGGAGTAGATGTAGGATTTTGCCCGATGCGGTGTATCCTTAACACGTTTCATAAAACATGTGGTGAAGCAAAAAGGTGATAATAAAACTATTTTATACCAATACACACACCATATGTGTTGGTGCGGGAAGCATCCGACGATCGAACCTGTGTTTTGATTATGTCAAAGGGTTCAAAGTTAAGTTGTCTTGTTATCTAACATGTGTGAATGAATTTGCAGGAAAGTGCTAACTGCGGATAGGCAGGTGGAAAACCCTAGGGAGTGGTAACTCTAGGTCCTAGGGGGTGGTAATCCTAGGTGGTGGAAAACCCTAAGGGGCGGTAACCTTAGGTCCTAGGGGGTGGTAACCCTAGGTGATGGAAAACCCTAAGGGGTGGCAACCTCAGGTCCTAGGGGGTGGTAACCCTAGGTGGTGGTAAATCCTAAGGGGTTGTAACCTTAGGTCCTAGGGGGAGATAACCCTAGGTGGTGGAAAATCCTAAGGGGCGGTAACCTTAGGTCCTATGAGGAGGTAACCCTAGGTGACGGAAAACCCTTGGAGGTGGTAACCCTAGGCAGAAAGTCCAGTCAGTCTGAGGACCGGTCTGGCAATAGGTATGCTCTCCTGTGTGGAGTAGGTGAGGACGCGTTCCCCGCTGAGGGAATAGTAGGCGTCGGTTCGACCCAGGGTTTCCGGTCGAAAATTCGAAGTCAGAATCGGACAATCCGTTAACTATAAAATATTTATATTTATGATATTTTTATGTTTTAACTTTGTTTTGCAGGATATGTTGTTGTTTGTGGACTAACATATCTTGCAGGGATGAAAGAACAAGTGTTGCCTCTGATGAACAGTGCCCGAGGCGCCCTCCATGGAGCTTGGAGGCGCCTCGGGTGCAAGGCAGAAGGAGCATGCATAGAGGAGCTCGAGGCGTCCTTAAGGAGTGTTGAGGCACCTTGGACAGCCTTGAAGGCACCCTCAAGGTGTATGGAGGCACCTTCAAGAGCATAAGCGACGAAGAAGTCAACCTTATCCACGCGCAGTTGACCTAGGGATTGGAGGAGCCCTCAAGGAGGTTGAAGGCACCCTCAACAACCTTTATAAGACAGTCTCGACCAGCAACCTAATTAATCAACTCTCAAGCAATCTTTCAGCTGTGCACTACTCTAAAGACGATCCAGAAAATCTATAGCAAGAACCCGACGGCCCGAAGCTGCAAATTTCATTTCGTTGTTGTCGGTATAGCTTTCTCAATATAATTCTATAATAACTTTTTGTAATCTTTTGCGTTATTATAGTTGTTTCCCAAAGTATGCTCAATGAGCATGGATCTTGGAGTAGGAGTCACCCAAGGCTCCGAACTAAGTAAAAATACTTGGGTCCTTTTGTGTTTGTTTTATTTTTCGCTACAATTACTCATTAAGTTTTCCGAATACGAAAAGTGAAAGCTACGAGTGCTATTAACCCCGCCTCTAGCGCATCTCGATCCAACAACATGCATGTAGGATACTGTTGGTACCCCAAGGTAGTTTTGATGTGATCAAACAAGTTAGGTTAGGTAATTTTGTGTTTAACCCTGTGTCTAAGTGTGCAAGAACTTAGGAGCACAGGATTTCGAGCAAAAGACGCAGCTAGCGAGAAGGATGATATGGGAGAGAGTCGATGGGCTCGGTGCGTCCGAGGGACAAAAAGCTAAGGAAGAATACACTGGAGGACGAGAAGGAAGCATGCAGCAATTCTGAGGGATGAGAAGTCGGAGCAGAAGCTTGCTCGAGAAGGCCGGAAGTTGGGTTCGGGTGAGCCCTATTCCGGATGGCCGAAATCATTCAAGCGAGTGGAGCCAGAGCGGAAGACCTGAACTGAAGCAAGCAAAGCTGAAGCTGGAGGCTCGGAGAGAAAGTCAACAAAAGGTTGACTTTCACCTTCGAGGCGCTCGGAACCATTTCGGGTGCCTGGAGCAGTCCGAGGCGCTCGAAATGCAAAACATAGCCAAATTCGACGTGAAGCATACCATTACGTCGAGGATAACGTATTATCCCATTCCAAGTATGGTATATGAGTATGTTGTTAGTTGTTATCCTAGGATGAGGATTTCTGAGTTGAGCAATAAATTTGGGGACCAAATTTTTATTAGTAGGGGAGAATTTAAAATATAGTACCTAAATAATAATTAAATAATAAGGTTATTTGACAAATAATCTTATTGTAATTTTTATAAATTTTTTGGAATTTAAACAGAGTTCGTATGAGCTGTTTAAGGGGATAAAGTTATTTGGTGTAGAGAAAGTCTGTTTGGAATAACTCTTTTGTGGGAGTTGATTGAGAAATCAACCTTAGGTTTAATTAAAACTACCTAAGTTATAAAACTTCCTTTTCATCCTTACCTGTGCCCTAAGCTCCCGCTGGCGATTCACCTTTCCTCTCCTTCCCAACCTGATGCAGATCCTCGCCGCCTTCCGACGCCGCGATGCTTCTTCTCCCCGCATACATAACCACCGACCAAGGAGAACCCTGAGCCTATCTCCCTCTTGAGTCTCAGCCAACACCTCTCGCCTCTGCCCCGATTCCCCTCTCCCTCTCATGGCATGGAGCGTTGTCTCCTTCCCTGATCCTCCCTCCAAGTCGATCATCGACCACCGAGCGTTCATCGAGTGACAGTACCGACGATCACGACTATCAAACATCTCTGGCGTAGGTTTGATAGCCGTCGGAGTGTGATGCTGTTGCGATAGAAGTTTCGGCCAGACCCTTCCACTATTTGTTTGCGCCACCTCGCTGACTGTTGGTGCCACTCTCCCCCTCCAGCAGACCATTGTTGATGCCTTTATCTCCTCTTAAGCCATTGCATCCCTTATATTGGAGGGCAGATCATAGCACCGCCGGTTGTTGCTTTTGTGAGAGGCTTGCACAGATTTGTTGACCACCAGTATCGATGGTTTCACTGGTCGCCGTGAGTAGTCGTCGGAGATCACAGCCTGAGAAAGATCCGATGTTGATTGTGTTCCGATTCGATTCATAGTTGTTTTCTTACTCACTGGCAGCACTTGAGGAGTCGTGGATTATCGTCGGAGAACAAGAAACAAAAGGTAACCAAACTCTTAACCTAAGCATTGTTACTCTATCTTAGTTCTGTTTAGAATTTGGGACTGTTAAATTAGGAGAAGGAAGAGTGGGGAGCGGTAAACCTTCAGTTGACATTTTTTTTGAGCAACCACTCGTCTTGGCAGTGGGTCAACAAGGGAGATCTTGTATAGGGTAGATCTATTGGTGATGATAATTCACATAGAAGTTTAAATAGTGGACGGAATGGTGGAGGTGAATGGGATAGTTTCTTACAAAGAGATTATTGTATGCCAACTTGAAACCATTCCATTACAATTTTAAGGGCAAGATTTCATATGAGGTAAATCCTAATAACGTAAGTTTATGGTGAATTGAAGGTCAACCTTAATGAGGGTTAAAGAATGATAGTGTCATTTGAGTTTCTTTTTCCCTAAATAGTTGGGATTGAATTTGGCTAAATCTGTATATCATGTATTACAGGACTTTGGTTCGAGACGGCGTCTCGACGTGGGATCTATTTCGGATACGATCTCCATTTTTGAGGCGGGTATTTCTTGCTTTATCCCTTTAGTACATTGATCTTAATGCATGAGTTATATTTTCAGATAGTTCCTGTATTTATCTTGACTCCACTCGTATTTGTTCTGTTCTTGATACTTATCCACTCAATCTTTGAGAAACTCATTTCTATATCTATATAGTCTCTTGTTGCTATCTATGATATTTAGAAGATACCGGATACCAAATACCATATACCATATACCAGATACTAGATATTAGATATTGGATATATGGATACTAGATACGATGCTTACTTGCTTGAATGTTGTTATTTACACACCTTATTGAGCATGTTGGCTTCATGTAGCATACCTATTTTCTGTTTATATATATATGATGACTATTGTATTTTACGCATCATGTCATTGCAAGCATGCCGGCGGCCATGTCTCCCTTGTGGTTGAGAGGGTCGTTGGCTAGGGCCACATGCTCGACCACTCATGGGTAGTGGTAGCTGGAGCGTGCTGCTTGTCCTATCGTGCTCCCACTCGCTTACTCATGGGTAGTGATAGATGGAGTTGCGAGCAGCAAGGACCCCCGTCGCAGACGCAGCTAGTTAGCTACTATGCAACTGTCTCCTTGGCGACTCGAGAGTAGTGGTAGCTAGAGTGGTATACAGTCTTTCACTGACCCGAACTCTCGACCATACAGGGGTCATGGTGCAGAGGGGTGGGCAGGAGTGACCATCCGTGCATACGCTGTTATTATTATACTTGCTGATACTGTTGCTTACTTATGCTGTTGTTGCTAGTTTATGTCGCTGATGCTTACTTATGTTGATATGTTTACATAGGTTGAGATATATACCTGTGGTATGTGTTTAGACACTAGCTTACCTATTGTTAACATGTTTATACCTCACATGATACCTATGTAGTTATGAGCTGTATTGTAGCAGGTCTTTGCTACACCTGATCTTCTATTACTAGCCTAGGATATGGTTTCAGGTATGGAGACTATTATGATATCACTTTAGTATCTGCTATTTCTCCCTACGAGACTGTATACCTTTGTATCTCTAGTTCTTTATTATGTTCATGCACTATCTGTCTATTACCCGCTGAGTCTTAGTACTGACCACCTCACACACTAGTTTATTTCGCCAAGTAGCAGGTAAAAGATTTATGGAGTCACCTGGAGATCTTGTCCGCTAGCCCCATGTCATATCGAGCTTCTCACGTTAGTACTTTCATTTGCATTATTGGTTTTGTACTTATTCTGGTATTTGTATCTTTTATATGGAGTTTAGTTTTGTGATATCTTGTACTTGAATTTATGTAGTCGTCGTGTCAAACTGGGCCGTCTCGCAGTTAGTTGTTTGGTTTGTTTTATGTTCGTTATTTTATGTTTTTCACTGTGTTTATGTTACAGTCATGTGGACTGTCTATTAAATTGTGTGGTTGTGTTTACTCCCAGCCGTGTGGGCTGCTATTAAACTGCATGGTTGTGTTTTCATTTAGTCATGTGGGTTATTGTATATTCCTGATGAGTATGCTTGTGGATGTATGTATATATGTCTCAGATTATCACCGATACAGTGGAGATGCTGCTGAAATTTTGTCGGTAGGAACTCCTCTGGGGCGTGACAACTAAATTCCTTCTGAGTTTAATTATTGTTAGAAGTTAATTTGATCTAATTTTTTTTTTGAGAAAGAGGAACTCAATATTCATCTATAGAAAAATCTCATTTTTCCAACATTTAAATTTTGTTATTCGAAATTTTTTCCGCAAGAGTTATCCCTGCTAACTAAGAAATTTTTTCTGAATTTTTTTTAGTTATTTATCTAAATACATTTTTTAAAAAAAAAGAAATTTTTGAAATCTTGAAAATGTATTTTTTTCTGTCAAAATGTATGCTCTGTTGTTCTGAAAATATTTCAAGATTTCCAAAATTGTCTTAAGACTTTCACTTTCAATTTTTTTAGAGTATTCTCTTAGACTTGTGTTTAAGATTTATAATTTTTTTCCCAAGTCATTTTAACATGATAAATTCAAAGATTTTTTAAAAACTAAAAACTTTCTTATTTTTTAAAAATTACCCTTAGATTTTTTTAGTATCTCATTTTTTATGTGATCAAAGGGGGAGAAGGGAAGATTAAGTCTAGGGGGAGGTAGCTTAGCTTTTTTTGGTACCCCATTTCAAATTTTTTGCATTTAATTGAAAATTATTATCTTTACTTTATGATTGGTTTACTCTAACTTAACTTGGGTTGTTCACATCAAAAAGTGGAAAATTGTTAATATCCAAAGGTAGTTTTGATGTGATTAAACAAATTAGGTTAGGTTTATTGTACTTAACTCTGTATTTAAGTGTGTAGGAAGTTAGGAGCACAGGATGTCAAGTAAAAATCGCAGCTAGTGAGAAGGACTGATCGAGCTATCCTTATTTTCTATGGATAAGACGAGGATTTTCCAAAGCTGGCCGGTCAGAGGTATTATATATTAGAGGTGCAGTGGTTCGATGGCAATTAACTATTTTAATTGAGTTGTAAGTAAAACGTGTTTATATGGAAATCATGCATGGATTAGCTGAGGACTTTCCAAAGCTGGCCGGCCAGAGGTATTATATATTAGAGGCGGTTCGATGGCAGTTAACTATTTTAATTGAGTTGCAAGTAAAACGTGTTTCTATGGTAGTAAGTGCATTGACCGGATCGGAGCGTTCGTCAATGGAATATCAAAATTCAAAGCTTTATAGCGTGCAGATATGGACGCATTGCCGAAACACTCGCGACGGACAGGAACTGCGTCTAAATTGATGGGGCAGGGTAATATTTTAATATCTATAAACAGAATTACATGGTTACCATCAGTCCGTTAGAATAGATTTTTTTTTCTAATTTTTATTATTAAGGGTATTCAAATAATATCATATTTTATAAATTAATTATTTTTGGTCTATATATTTTTATATTAAATTTTTAAAAATCATCTCTATATATTAATAATTAATTTCATTTCTAAAATAACATATATTAATTAACCTTTAATTAATATATGTCATTCTAGAAATAAAAGTAATTATTAATATATAGAAATGCAAATCTCAAAAAAAAAAAAAAAATTTGATTTGAAATATTTTTTTTTGCACTTAATGCTATAATCTAACTCCCAAACCGTAACTTATTGGCATAACTAGGAGCTTAATAAAATAAAAGAATAAAAAAAATGTGGATATGTGTAGAACAACAACTAGTATCCCATTAAGTAGGGTTGACTGTATGAATCCTTTTGTATTATTGAACTCTATCTACTATTATATCATTATCTATACTTAAATAATTATTTTATATTATTTTATTATTATTAACCAAGTATTTTTTGATCTTCCTCTTTTTCGTTTAATGTACACATATATCATAATTTCATATTATCTAACTGAAACATTTATTGGTCATCTAAGTCATACATGTACTATTTTAAACGTGTGTCTCAGAGTTTTCGCTAATAGACACAACTTCGACTTTCTCTTTAATGCTCTCATTTCTTATTTTATTCATCCTCGTATGTCCACACATCCATCTTGATATTCTTATCTCTGCAACTCTCATATTCTACTCATGTGCTCGAGTCATAATCCAATATTCAGCTTCATATAATATAACAGGTCTAACTACGATTTTGTAGATTTTTTTTTAAAGTTTTAGAGGTACTTTACCATTATATAAAACACTCGACGCTTTCCTCCATTGTAACTATCCTACTTATATTCTATGTAAGATATCTTATGTGCATAGATTATATATATTTTTAGGCATTATTTGATGCACATCTATTTACATTTTCATGAGTATAATCTATATTTATTGCATCATACTTCATTATTATGTCGTACTTTCACTTTATTTCTTTGGAGATTGGTTCATTACTTATTTTGATTGATAGGATGTAAATTGGAGCAAAATGGAGTACCCTTCTCCACATTGAAGCAACTTATGAAGATCTAATAACTTGGTCGTGCCCTCTGGCACGATCTTGTGCCATCTCCCGAGCAAAAGCAGGAGCAGGTCGTGCCTTGAGATACGATCGTGCTTCCCACCAATAGCTGTCCAAGGGGACATTGTGTGAAAACACATGGTCGTGCCCCACTCCAAAGCCAAGCAATGGTTCGACCGTGCCATATTTCCAGAGCCAAACCAAAAGATGTTTGTGCCACCCTAGAAGCAGTGAAGACCACACCTTGGCCATGCCACAAGACACGATTGTGCCCCCCTCTCTAATGGTAACCCACGCCTCTACCATGCCAAATGGCACTACCGTGTGGTGGAGAAGATAAGGGGGTCATGCCCTTGCTATAAAAGGGGGGGTTTCTCCTATTTTCACTTATCTTTGGATTATGGTTTCTTCCCCTTTCCTTAGGGAAGGGTTCTCCCCCTTGGGAGAATCCTAGAGCTTCATTCATCTTAGATTCGTACAATCTGTCCACCTTCAAAGGATATTGTTGAGTTTTGAGTTTAATTCAAAGTATTTTTCTTGGTTTTAGTTGTAATGCATATGTGTATGCATTTAGTCCCACATTGCTAAGCCAAGAAGGTTGGAAGAGCTTATATATGGATCCCTTCCATTCTTGCTTAGCAAAGTTAAGGGGACCTACACGCATGCGCGGGCTGAGCCCAAATCAAGTGGTTTCGGGGGGTTCGAGCCGGAAATCCATAAACCGGGCGTGACGCACGCGATCATCGCATGCAGGGGTGGTGCAAATCCCTAGCTCATGGGCCTCACGCTTGCAGGCGGCCTGGTTTGTTTTTGCCAGTCCTTGGTTTGGTTTGGTTCTGTCCCTTGTGAACCATCGACGCACCTGGCGAGGCGCGTGAGGAAGAGACGCACGCTTTGCTTCCTGGGGTGCATGCACTGCTTCAGAGTGTATAAATACACTGCCTCTGTTCCTGGTTCAACACACCAAAGCAGTCTGCTTTCTCTCCTTCCCTCTCTCTGTTTTCTTCCTTACCGAGAGTTTGTCCTGAGGCTTGGTTTCTGCAATCTGAGGTTGAGTCCTAGTGCGACGTTCGTCTTGGAGTGCACCTACGGACGACGCGAGCGGTTGTCAGATCTTGGGAGAATTTTTCTGGAGAGCCTCTGCACCGTGGGCGGCAATAAATTCTCTAAAGATAGTCGGCACGCCGACACTTCAACCGGAGATACATTTTCTCGACCTCTCTTTTATTTACCTGTTTACTGCATGCTTGTTGTTTTGGTGCAATTTTACTACTATTAGTGCTCTCCTATCAACAATAATTTTAGAGAATTTATTGTAAGCATCAATAGACATGATGAATGATATGGTAACGGGGTCTGATGAGGCTAGCGCTAGACCCGAAAGATTTTTCGGGCAAAACTTCAGACGTTGGCAACAACGGATGAAATTTTGGCTTACTACACTAGGGCTATTCTCCGTTATAGAAACAGATCCTCCTTCACTTGATGAAGAGGAACCTGCCTATAGTGCTGCTTTACAGAGGTTTAAGCAAAGGGATTACCTCTGCCATGGGAGGATCCTGTCTGCCCTCTCAGACGCACTATTTGATGTATATTGCTCAGCATCTTCGGCTAAAGAGCTGTGGAAATCTTTGGATAAAAAATACAACTCCGAAGATTCTGGTTTAGAAAAGTATACTGTGGCAAAATTCCTAAACTTCAAAATGGTAGAAGGCAAATCTGTGGTTGAGCAGACACATGAATTCTAAGTTCAAATTCATGGTCTTGCTGAAGGAGATATGCCATTACCTGAAAAATTTCAGGTCTTATCTATCATCAAAAAATTGCCTCCGAGTTGGGAAGATTTTGACATGACTCTTAAACATAGGAGAGGAAAAATCTCTCAGAAGATTTGATGATTGCCTTAAATATCGATGAAGAACATCGGAAGCAACATAAAGATGATGATAAAAGAATGTCTATGGATTTTATTTCAAAGGCAAATGTAGTAGTCTCATCTGACAAGAAAAAATTCAAAAATTAGAAAATGAAGAACAAGATGAAACCCAAACAAAAGATTCAAAAGAAAAATGGAACCAAGTCGTGCTGGGCATGTGGACAAGTTGGACATTATGCCAAATCTGCCCTAAGAAGAAAAACCAGAGCAATATGTCCAACACCAAGGCACAAGCAAATGTTGTGACTGCTAGTGATGGCACCAGCGATATGTTTGTTACCTTCAAACCTGAACTAAACTTGATCTATCAACCCAATGAATGGTTAGTTGATACAGGTGCTAATGTACACTGTTGTGCTGGTTGCTTTGCCTTCCTTACTTATTAGGTAATTGAAGGCACTTCCATAACAATGGGAAACCATTCTGCAGCCAGGGTGTTTGGGATAGGACAAGTTGACCTGAGGTTCACCTCTGGAAAAGTCCTGTCACTACATGAGGTGTATCATGTTCCAGCGGTCCGTTTAAATTTGATTAGCGGGTCAAAGTTAGTCCGCGCTGGTTATGAGTTGAACTTTAAATGTAATAAAGTTGTAATATTACATTTAGGAACCTTTATTGGAAAAGGTTACCTTAATGAAGGTTTATTTAAACTCAATGTAGAAAATACTACCTTAAATAAATCTACTGATATTGGTTGTTCATATAACATTGAGTCTTATGATATATGACATGACAGATTAGGACATGTCAATTTTAATACCGTAAAAAGGATGATGAATCTAGACATGATTCCTAAGTATGCTATAAATGATAAAAAAAAAGAAATGTGAAGTTTGTGTGCAATATAAACAACCACGTAACCCCTTCAAATCAGTTGATAGAAATTTTGATATTTTAGAATTGATTCATACTAACTGTTGTGAGTTTAACGGTATAATAACGAGACACCATAAACGGTATTTCATTACCTTAATTGATGATCACTCTTGTTCTTGTTATGTTTATTTGCTGAAAACTAAGGATGAAGCTTTAGATAAATTTATGATTTTTAAATATGAAGCTGAGAATCAAACAAATAAATCTATTAAGAGGTTAAGGTCTGATAGGGGTGGAGAGTTTACCTTGAACTTGTTTAAAAAATTTTGTCAAGATGCAGGTATAATTCACGAGGTAACTGCTCCATATAGTCCTCAATCCAACGGTATAGCAGAACGAAAAAATTAAACCCTTGAAGATATGATTAATTTCATGTTAGGCAGTTCTGGGTTACCCAACTTCATGTGGGGGGAAGCTCTATACACTGCATGTCATGTGTTAAATAGAGTCCCCATGAGGTCTAGGGATAAAAGCTCATATGAGCTTTGGAAAGGTCGGAAGACAAGTTTGAAATACCTTAAAGTGTGGGGGTGCCTTGCAAAGGTACTAGTACCTGAACACAGAAGGAAAAAACTTGGTCCAAAGACCGTAGATGGTATCTTCTTGGGTTATGCTCAAAATAGTATTGCATATAGATTTCTGATTATTAAATCTGAAATTTCTGGAATAGATGCAAATACTATTGTAGAACTTCGTGATGCTACATTTTTTGAGGATATATTTCCTATGAAGACGAGAACACCTCAGTCTATATGTGATATTCCTACTAGAGATATGCCTGCTTCCGTAGAGGCCCCATTATCCGTAGAAGGTCCACCTTCCTCAAGTCACTCTAGACTAGATAAATCTAGTGAGCATACATAACTGAGAAGGAACAAGAGGCAACGTGTGTCTACGGGTTTAGGCCAGGACTTTATCACCTATAATATAGAAGGTGACCCTGTGACATATAGAGATGCTATGGCTTCTCCTGAAGCTAAGCACTGGAAAGAGGCTATTAAAAGTGAAATGGACTCTATTATCTCTAATGCCACTTGGGAGTTGGTAGATTTACCTCCTGGGTGTACCATTATAGGATGTAAATGAGTGTTTAAGAAAAAACTAAAACCTGATGGGTCAGTAGATAAATTCAAAGTCCGCCTAGTTTCTAAGGGATTCAAACAGAAAAAAGGAATTGATTATTTTGACACTTATTCTCCTGTTACCAAAATTACTACAATCTGAGTGTTAATAGCATTGACATCCATATATCATCTTGAGGTCCATCAAATGGATGTCAAAATGGCATTCCTAAATGGAGATCTTGAAGAAGAGATATATATGGATCAGCTTGAGGGACATGTAATTTCTGGAAATGAGAATAAAGTCTGTAGGTTAGTCAAATTTCTTTATGGTTTGAAGCAAGCTCCAAAGCAGTGGAACGAAAAATTTGATAGTGCTATGTTATCGTTTGGCTTTGAAATGAATGACTCTGATAAATGTGTGTATGCTAAAATGAAAGGTGATAATTATATTATCTTATGTTTATATGTAGATGATATTCTACTTTTTTGTTCTAGCCTTTCTATTATTAATGAGACTAAGACCCTCTTAAGTGGTAAATTTGATATGAAGGATATGGGTTGTGCTGATATGATTTTAGGGCTGAAGTTGACTCGTTCAACTGAAGGAATAGCAATTTCTCAGTCACTCTATGTTGAGAGAGTATTAGAGAAATATGGCTATAGCCAAGTTAAATCTGTCGTCACACCCTATGATCCTTCAAAAACTCTCCACAAGAATAAGAGTGGTGTGACAGTATCTCAATTAAGATACTCACAAATAATAGATAGTCTAATGTATTTAGCAAATTGTTCTAGACCTGATATTTCTTTTGCTATAACGAAATTGAGCATGTTTACCAGCTGTCCGGACAGAACGCATTGGGATGCATTAGACAGAGTACTTAGATACCTAAAAGGCACTATATCCTTGGGCTTGTGGTATGGGAGATTCCCTGCAGTCCTGGAGGGATATAGTGATGCTAGTTGGATAGCTGACACTGCTGAGTGTAAAGACATTACTGTTCTACATCTTGGAGGCGGTGTAGTTGCTTGGAGGTCTGTTAAATAGACGATTATAACCTGTTCTACATCTGAGGCAGAATTGTGTGCTTTGGGTACCACAGTAACTGAAGCTGATTGGGTTAAGGGTCTTCTTTATGAAATTCCCTTGATGATGAAGCCAATACCTTCTATTTCAGTATACTGTGATAATCAAATAACAATAGCTCAGATTAGAAGCTCCAAGTATAACCAGAAACAAAAGAGACATGTATGAATAAGATTAAAGTCTATTCATGAGCTAGTGTCTCTTGGAGTGGTGTCATTGGACTTTGTAAGTTCAAAAGACAATATTGCTGATCCACTCACTAAAGGACTTGATTCTGAGAAAATCAAGAGATCCAATAAGGGAATGGGACTGAGGCCTATCCTGGTTTCACCTATAGCGGCAACCCAACCTATCTGATTAGAGATCCCAAGAAGTAGGTTCAATGTGGTATAAACAAGTTATAAGGGTTAACCATAAGCATCAAATTGATTGAGATGTAATCTCATAGTCTCTTCCCTGGATAGATGCTTGACTGCTAGTAAGGATGAGCTTAGGAGCTCTTAATGAGTTCCAGGTCTTAATGACAGGATGCTCGTAGTACATCCTTGGAGAACTCACCTATGTAAGTGTAACTGTGTGGCCGCAGTGTGGGGGGTCTAGGCAACTCTCCTTAGCACTTATGAAACAAGATTCGGTGGCATAGCCGTAATGCACCAATCCAGAAGGATTCAACCGTCGCCCATGATGAGTTGTTACCAATTGATTTTCACATATAAAAGGTTTAAGTTCAAGACTGAGTTCACTTCAAACCTATGTGAATAAGATTGGTGTAATTAGGTGAAAATTCAAACCGGAAGGTATTTTCACTAAAAGCTCATTGTAACCAAGCCTCAGGACAAGTCTCTGTTTTTCGACCAAAATAATTTGAATTAGTTGGGGGATTGTTGAGTTTTGAGTTTAATTCAAAGTATTTTTTGTTGGTTTTAGTTGTAATGCATATGTGTATGCATTTAGTCCCACATTGCTAAGCCAAGAAGGTTGGAAAAACTTATATATGGATCCCTTCCATAATTGTTAGCAAAGTTAAGGGGACATACACACATGCACAGGCCAAGCCCAAATCAAGTGGTTTCGGGGGGTTCAAGCCGGAAATCCATAAACCGGGCGCGACGCACGCGATCATCGCGCGCAGGTGGGGTGTAAATCCCCAGCTCGTGGGCCTCACGCTTGCAGGCGACCTGGTTTGTTTTTGCCAGTCCTTGGTTTGGTTTGGTTCTGTCCCTTGTGAACCACCGACGCACCTGGCGAGGCGCGTGAGGAAGCGACGCGCGCTTTGCTTCCTGGGGTGCGTGCTCTGCTTTAGAGTGTATAAATACACTACCTCTGTTCCTGGTTCAACACACCAAAGCAGTCTGCTTTCTCTCTTTCCCTCTCTCTGTCTTCTTCCTTACCGAGAGTTTGTCCAGAGGCTTGGTTTCTGCGATCTGAGGTTGAGTCCGAGTGCGACGTTCGTCTTGGAGTGCACCTACGGACGACACAAGCGGTTGTCGGATCTTGGGAGAATTTTACCGGAGAGTCTCTGCACTGTGGTGGCAATAAATTCTCTAAAGACAGTCGGCACGCCGACGCTTCAACCGGAGATACATTTTCTCGACCTCTCTTTTATTTACCTGTTTACTGCATGCTTGTTGTTTTGGTGTAATTTTACTATTGTTAGTGCTCTCCTATCAATAACAGATATCATCTAAGAAGACCGACATCGAATTGATAAATATTCCTTTCTTCTTTATCTCGTGTTTTAGATTGCAGGATGCTTTATTTCTTGTCTCTTGTTTGTTATTCCTTTGTGATAGAGTAGATGTTGGATTTTGCCCGATGCGGTGTATGTTTAACATGTTTTGCAAAACATGCAATGAAGCAAAAAGGTGAAAATAAAACTATTTTATATCAATACACACACCACATGCATGCAGGATACAACTCACTCAGACATAATCATAAAATAAAACTTAAGAATAACAATTATTCTAGGTGTCCCTTATGAATGATGCGTAAAGGAAAGAGCATCAATTTTAGGGACATTCATGAACCTTGTCTCTATTTATATCCATGTTGAGATCTCAAGACAACTCCAGTGAGCAACAAAATTCACCTCTAATTGGTATTAGCCAAGCATGGAGGCATTGCGATCCAAGAGAAGGAAGAATAAGCAAAAGATTGAGGAAGGAAAAACTCTTCCTTTGGCTCTTATGGTCGGTGGTGCCAAAGAGAGGGAGAGCAGAGAGAAGAGGCTAGGTTTCAAAAACCTATACCAACGAATAATAAATTAGTTCTCTATTCTCTCTACCTTATATATATATATAATTTGGCCCATTAACTTCTTGGTTTCGTTCATAATAAAACCAACTTAGTTTAAACCAAACCAATTTAGTTCATTACTAAACTAAATAGGGTTTAACTTTTCCATAAGAGATGCGACCCATCCACGCTTCCGTTCTGACAAAATATCTTCCATATTTTTTTTTGTTTGGTCCAACCAAATATCTTATCTCTTGATCTGAAAATCGAATTCTCAAATTTGTTTTACATTTTTCAAATACTCATAATGTGCGTGACCCAATAGATTCTCGATTTATTTTGGTCTTCCATAATTAACTATTTAATTATGGATTGATCATGAGTGACACCTAGTAGTACATCATAATCCCCAATTAATCAGAAAATCATAGTTGATTTTAGAACTAGTTTTGAATCCTTCAGCAGCTATAGTAAGTCATGTATTGTTCTTTTTTACTTATCTTATATCCATTTGGTTCAAGACATGGTCTATGTGTCTGTCCCCACTGACTACGTAACACCTAGCCTAAGTAATATTCTTCGTCCTATAGATTCAAATTACTCCAACATATGTGTAAGAGTCTCATACTCTTAACATATGATACTTTGTAAAGACTTTGAATAACAACCTTGACATGTGACCATAGGGTATACGTCTCCTCGAAAGGAGCAGTGAATCCTCTGTTGACTATCCAAAACACCTTTAAGCACTTCGACTTATACCAAATCATCTTAGGTCCACATCTACAAGGAGATTCTTTGCTTAAGATACCAAAGTATAAGTCTCCATGACCAAGGTGACTTGAATACCTTAAGTCGAAGGAAACTTGCACTTGAGCTGCAGTAAGTACTTCATAGACATATCCATATATGTAGAGAATCATATGAAGCCTTATAGCAGGTCACTCTAATAAACTAGTTACCATAACTAGCATTCAAGTTTGACTCTCGACTTCCCAGTATCTCCAACTAGTGAGTAATAGCTATTTAGTTAGACCAAGGAGTATAATCCATACTAGTCTCATAGAATTGATGATGTTCAAATATATAAATTCATTGACTAGGGAATATTTTAATACTTTAATAATTACATATATAGAGACGCTCACTAGTTGTGATCCAATCACAAGTTCTCTCATATTATGAATCATATTGTGAACATTCAATATGTAAGTTTTAAGACCATTCAAACACATAAGTGCACTCAAATAGTGAATCTTTATTATTATTAAAATAAATAATACAAATCATAAAACGATTGCCTTAGAACATTTCTTAAACATAATAGTAGATCTCTTGATTTAGGATGTAAGAAGTAGTTATGATGTGATGTTGATGTATGAACTATGCATTTGGACATTTTCTTGTGCTATGATATGTTTATGTAATGTTCTATTCATGTTGTGCCTTGTATGTATTTGATGAAATGTGTATGAGGTCAATACATTTAGATGTAGAATTTTGGTCATCATGTAGAGGAGGTTTTTTGGATTGTATGACCACGAGTCCCTGTGACAGAGAGTATTCCTTACTTTCTAAGGTGTCGCCTTGAAATGAGAATAAATTCTCTACTAGGGAGGCTAATTAGAGTTTTAAGAGTTTTTTTTTCAAATTAATGTTAGAAAGTGACTTCCCTAAATTAAGGGTTGCCTTGATAACCAACTAATAATCCATGCCTAGATCCGACTGATATTGACTCGTGACACTCAGAGCGTACAATACATCAGGCCAAGAACATAATATAACACATCTGATCAATCCTATAGATGATACATATGAGATCTAACACATGATCTTACTTATGCGCATCCTCTCGTCTTGTGAGCTCAGACAAATAGACTTCGAAAGGTGAATTCTATGTCTCATGGGAAGAAAATCCTTCTTGGATTCCTCCATGCTAAACAATTTTAACACCTTATCCATGTATGTAGACTGCGAAAGACTAAACAATTTTCTCGATCTATCTCTATATATATAGGCTGCTTCTCCCATATTTTTCATGGAGAATGTATTAGACAACTAAAACTTAACTAGCTGTAAAATAGATACATCATAAGTAATATGTCATCAACATATAATACTAGGAATATGACCACACTTCGACTAACCTTCATGTACACGTAGGACTAGATTTTGTGAGAAATCAAATTCTTTGATTACCTCATTAAAACAGATATTCTAACTCCTGAATGTTTGCTTCAGTCCATATATAGACCGTTGAAATGTGCATATTTTATTTTTATTAACATATGTGAAACCTTCAAGTTGTGCTATATGTAGGTTCAGGTGAGATCGACTATAGGGGGTGAATAACCTTGAAAAGAAGTTAGAAAATTCTCTTGCTATTTGAACTTATCAAGGACACAATATTAGTAAAAATAGATAACTAATATAAAAATAAAAACTTAACAAAAAGTAAGAAGGCAAAAATATTTACTTGGTTACAATTGGGATTGTTGTTAATCTAAAGGCAATGAAAAAACTCCACTAGTAAAAACTCCTTCGATGAAGGCAGAGTAGCATCTTACATATTTTGACAAGCTCAGAAAATGACTAGGAAAATGAATATAGTTGTTGAAATTTAATTCCTATCTCCTACAAATTTTTTATAGCCTCTTGGAAGATGTTACCGTTGTGCTAATGTGGCCTGGAGGTGCCTGGGATCAGGTGGAGGTGCTTTCAGTGTGGATAAAACTTTATTGGAACTCCAACAGTCAACCGATCTGGTTGATGGGAGGCACCTCAGATAATCCAGGGCACCTCTAAGGGAGGCGTGAGAGCACCTCGTTCTTAAGGCATGAGGCGCCTCTATGCTCCTTGGAGGCGTCTTCACTCTGGCAGCTAGCAGATCCAAAGTCAACTCTAGAGTTGATTTTTTTGAATTTCGTTCATGTGGGTAATGATCCTGTCATCTGGAGTTGATATTACTTAAACCCCACTCCGACATTCTCCTAGAGCAAGTTTCTTTCCGGCTTCTCATCCTTCTAACGCTCTGTCACAAGTCCTTCTCGTCCGCTGGTATACCCTTTTGCAGCTTTTCGTCCCTCAGATGCACCGAGCTCGTCGACTCACTTCTCGTGCTATCCTTGTAACAACCCGCCTCCTACTGACTAGGCTGCGAGGCCGATCGTTACGTAATGCTGTGCTAAATTACTATTGCGGAAATCTGGATTGATTAAAATTTTACTAAACTGATTACTGTAAAATCTGAACTTAATATTCTAGGTGCACCTAGGAGTTGTACACATGCTAGGGAAGATAATCTATGCCTCCCGGATGTCCTGCTAGCTGTAATCAGGCATTTCAGTCGATCCATGAATCGATTGGACTATCGGATCGATCCCGTGATCGATCCAGCTTGATACTGGCACGGAAGAAGGCTCTGGGTCGGTTGGCTGACCGATCCACAAGCTATTCTGCTTCTGTACGCGCCTGGATCAGTCTACCGACCGATCCAGGAGCACACTGATCGGTCGGTAGACCGATCCAGTGGCTTACTGATCGGTCGGCTGACCGATCAGTGAGCTTCGGTGCTCTCTGTTCGCGCATGGGTCGGTCGGCTGACCGATCCACAACGGATGCCAACTCTCTGTTCGCGACTGGATCGGTCAGCTGACCGATCCAGCGGCACAACCCAAACTCTGATCGATCTACAGACCGGTCTGGGTTCTGATCTCACCCTGAAACTCTGATTTCAGCACTCTGGCGTGCCAAAACCTCACACAACAATTCTAAAATCAATTGGAATATATTCTAGTAACTATTAACCAGCATTCTAATATAATTACTAATAAACTAAATAAATCTCCCATGGTTTAAACATTCTAAGGTCTAAAAAAAATGCATGAAAGAAGAAATACTAAGAATTCAACTATTTAAGCTTGCTAAAACCCTGAGAATCTTTTATTCCAGTTCCTGCCACACACACCATCTTTGCATTGAACTCCAGCTTCCTCTGCTAGTCCATTTTCCCTTTACCTTTATCTGCAGTATAAGGAAAGTAGAATCTGTAAGCTTAAAGCTTAGTAAGAAACCAACTACCTCACTAAAACATGCAACGATGCAAACATGCTTTTAAAGAATGCTATTTGAAAACATGTACTGGCATGGCATACTATGGTTGCAAGCATAAACTGAAATAACTGAACATGTATGCTGAAACATGGCATAGCAAGCTAATCACATAGAACAATAATAGAGAACTAAGCTAACTGAAGCTGAAATCAAACTCAACTAACATAACTGATTTTATGAGTTTTGAAAACTAATAGCATAGTAGATCAAAATAATAATCATGTGCTGTTGGGCCCGGCAACTGTACTTACTGTGCGCACATCCCTAACTAAACCCGGGTTTGCAAGTCCCGAATTTAGTAGGGTTTACTAGGTTATCTGAACCTAGGGACGACTGTGGGAGTCCAACCCAATGGATATCTAATCCGGTACAGTGCCAACTGAAAGTAAAATACTGAATATAGCTAAACTGTTCTAAATTGCTGTTTCTAGGTTATCTGAACCTAGAGCTAGGTTGTCTGAACCCAGAGGCGACTGTGGGAGCCCACCCATTGGACCGTAGTCCCATATAAGCTAGAATAAACTGATTTACTGATTTAGATGCTTCTAATGCATTCAACTGAGCTGTTAAAATGCCTAATTTGCATTTTTACTTAACTAGCTATTTTATCGAACACTTAGTGTGCCCCAACTCTCCTCTCTATTAGGGAGACCACTTCTAGGCACCCGACAACGTCTAGAAACCCCCATTGAAGAGGGATTACGTGTCCGGCCCATCTAGAAGTGCTCACTAAATCCCTAAACCTGCGAGGAGGATCAATTTCACGCTAAGCGTCGATAAAAATCTGCGTATAGCTAACTAATGCGTAGAAAACCCAAACGGAGCTACTTATACTGCAGGTGAGGGGTTTCTTACCTCGTACGCTAATTTCCTTACAATTCTATTCGCTAGAATTCCGGTGGAAACGACTTCTCGATGATCTTCTCGCGTCTAAGCGTTCCCTTCGCGAAGGAGAGCGTCCTCGTGCCGGAGTTGTCACCGGAAGATGACCTTGGGGCCCTAGGGAGGGAGCCCTAGGGTTAGCGCCGAGAGAAGGAGAGGAGAAGGGAAGTCGGCGGTGAGGGTTTGAGGAGAGGAAAATCACGATCCAAAGAAAAATAATCCCTCACTTAATTAATTTCCTATTTATATTTAGGAATTAATTCCCCCAACTCTAATATAAATTTAATTGCCTCCCTTTCCTTTCAGCACGACCCTGCAGGGTTCAACTGGTTACTAGCATTATCCCTAAACCATAGGTCTCGGGTTCAATCCCCGCTTAGGCCGTTTTCATTTTCTATTTATTTTTGCTACTTCTGCTACTCTAAAAATTCCGGAAAAATATCTAAAAATTCCAGAATAATTATAGAATATTTCTAAAATTGTTTTGAGAATTTTCGGGCGTTACAATCCCCCATACCTTATAAAAAGTTCGTCCTCAAACTTAGAATAATTCTGGGTACTTCTGTCTCATGCTGGCTTCTGTCTCCCATGTTACCTCTTCTGCTGTGTGACTGTGCCAAATAACTTTGACTAATGGTACTTCCTTGTTCCACAATTTCTTAACTGCTCGGTCTATTATCTGAATAGGTCGACTGCCATAGCTGAGGTCTTCGCGGATCTGTACCGACTGGGGCTCAATCACCTGAGTGGCATCTGGGGTATGCTTCTTCAGCATAGAGACATGAAATACATTGTGGACAGCTGACATTTCCTGGGGTAGCTCTAGCTCATACGCTACCTTGCCCATTCTTCTGCTAATAAGGTATGGTCCCACATATCGGGGACTTAGCTTGCCCTTCTTCCCAAAACGCATTACTCCCTTCATGGGAGCTACTCTGAGGAACATTGAATCCCCAACTGAAAACTCTAAAGGTCTGCGTCGTGTATCAGCATAGATTTTCTGGCGGCTCTGAGCTGTCTCTATCCTCTGGCGGATCTGCTGTATAGCTGCTGTGGTATCTGCCACTAGATCTGTCTGAAGTTCTAGTTCTTTCTGTTCACCACTCTCATACCAGCAGATTGGAGATCTACACCTCCGCCCATAGAGAGCCTCATAAGGTGTCATACCGATAGTGGCCTGATAGCTGTTGTTGTATGCAAATTCTGCTAAGCTCAGATATTTGCACCAACTTCCCTTGAAATCCAGGGCACATGCTTGGAGCATATCTTCGAGTACCTGATTTACCCACTCCGTCTGTCCATCTGTCTAAGGATGGAAAGCTGTGCTAAACTTCAACTTTGTGCCCAAAGCTGACTGTACACACTCCTAGAAGTGTGATGTGAATCTGCTATCTCTGTCTGAAATAATGGTTCGTGGGACTCCATGTAATCTAATGATCTCCTTGAGATACAGCTGAGCTAGCTGTTCCATGGAGTAGGATATCCTGATAGCTAAGAAGTGGGCTGATTTAGTCAATCTGTCGACTATCACCCAGATGGTATCAAAACCATTCGTGGTTCTGGGTAATCCCACTATGAAGTCCATAGAAATGTCTTCCCACTTCCATTCTGGTATCCATAGAAAACTCCCCCTGGTCTCTGATGTTCTGCCTTAACCCTCTGACAGGTTAGGCAGGTGCTGACATATCGAGCGACGTATCTCTTCATCCCAGGCCACCAAAAATGTTTCTTCACGTCTTGGTACATTTTGGTGGAGCCAGGATGCATCGCATAGGGAGTCTTGTGAGCCTCATCTAAAATCTTCTTTTTGAGTTCCTCCTGATCTGGAACACATAGCCTGTTACCAAAATACAACACCCCGCTATCTGATATTCTGAACTCTCCACCTTCTGATTCTGGTAAACCTTGCTTGATCCTCTGAATTTCAGGATCCTGCTCCTGAGCTGTCTGGATGTCACCAAGCAAGGTAGACTCTAATGTCATAGTAGAGAGCTGTCCGACTATGAGTTCGAGACCGAAATCTGTGATCTCTTTCTGTAGGGGTGGTGACATGGCTGCTAGAGATAATAAGGTAGCACTGGACTTTCTGCTAAGTGCATCTGCTACCCTATTTGCTTTTCCTGGGTGGTAGAGGATGTCTATGTCGTAGTCTTTGACCAGCTCTAGCCATCTGCGCTGGCGCATATTCAGATCCTTTTGAGTGAAGAAATACTTCAGACTCTGATGATCTGTATACACTCTGCACTGAGCCCCATACAAGTAATGTCTCCAAATCTTGAGAGCGAACACCACTGCTGCAAGCTCAAGGTCATGAGTAGGATAGTTCTTCTCATAATCCTTGAGTTGTTTGGAGGCATAGGCGATCACCTTGCCATCTTGCATCAGCACTGCTCCTAGTCCCAACTTCGAGGCATCACTATATATGTCAAAGCTATCTGTGTTCTGTGGTAGAGTCAGAATAGGTGCACTGGTCAATCTCCTTTTCAGCTCGCTGAAACTGTTCTCACAGTCCTCTGTCCACTGAAATTTTCTGTTCTTTCTAGTAAGAGCTGTCAGTGGGGAGGCTATCCTGGAGAAGTCCTCTACGAATTTCCTGTAGTAACCTGCTAATCCCAGAAAACTTCTGATCTCACTGGCGTTCTTGGGTCTTTTCCAGTTGCTCACAGCTTCTATCTTACTGGGGTCTACCATGATACCATCCTTGGAGATGACGTGACCCAGGAAGGACACCTGATCTAACCAAAATTCACATTTCGTGAACTTGGCATATAGTTGATTCTGCTGAAGGGTCTGTAACACTATTCTCAGGTGCTCTGCGTGTTCTTCCTGAGTTCCTGAGTAGATAAGAATGTCATTAATGAATACAATAACAAATTTATCTAGGTAATCCCTGAATACCCTGTTCATGAGGTCCATGAAAGTAGCTGGAGCATTTGTCACGCCAAAGGGCATGACTACGAACTCATAATGTCTGTATCTAGTCCTGAATGTTGTCTTGGGTATGCCCCCTTCTTTAACCTTCACCTGATGATAACCTGATTTGAGGTCTATTTTAGAGAACACTGCTGCTCCCTTTAGCTGATCAAACATGTCATCTATTCTGGGAAGAGGATACCTGTTCTTGATTGTGACTTGGTTCAGTGCCCGGTAGTCTATACACAGGCGCATGCTCCCGTCTTTCTTCTTCACGAACAATACAGGTGCTCCCCATGGTGAGTGACTAGGACGTATGAAGCCCTTGTCAAGCAGCTCCTATAATTGCTCATGAAGTTCCTTCAGTTCTGCTGGAGCCATGCGGTAAGGTGCTTTGGAAATAGGATTTGTACCGGGAATGAGCTCTATCTCAAATTCTATCTCCCTGTCTGGTGCTAGGCCTGGTAACTCTTCAGGGAAAACTGCTGGGTAGTCACATACGACTCGGACCTCTGCTAGCTGTCGGTCCTTGTCCTGACTGGTACTGACTACGTGTGCTAAGAACCCCGTATATCCTGAATCCATCAACCTCTGTGCCTTCATAGCTGAGAGAAACTTCTTGGGTTCTCCGACAAATTCGAACTGTGCTTCTGCTTCGGGTTGGAATATGACTCTCTGTTTACGGCACTCGATGGAAGCACCGTATCTGATCAAGAAGTCCATTCCAAAAATGACATCGTAGTCAGTCATATTTAGCACGATCAGATCACAGAAGAGTTCTCTGTCTGCTATAATGACTGGCACTGCTCTGAGCTAGTGCGTGGATGCCATAATTTCTCCTGAAGGTAGTGTCGTCAGAAACTGACTACTGAGTACCTCTGGAGGTATTGCTAACCTCTCGGCAAATGCCCTGGATATATATGAATGGGTTGCCCCAGTATCGAATAAGACAGTTGCTATTTGCTGGAAAATATTAATCTGACCTGTAACAACTGTCGAGGCATTTGCTACGTCCTCTCTGGTGAGTGAGTAGATCCTCGCATTGGTCATAGCTGGAGGGGCTTCTAATCTGCCCTGGCTGATGTGTGGACCATCTAAAGCGGCCTGCATCTGATGTAACTGAGTTGGCTGGCCTCCGTACTGAATCGGCTGTGGCTGAGGAAGACTGATCTTGTTTGGACACTGCTTGGCCATATGCCCTTCCTGTCCACATTCAAAGCATCCTCGTGTGCCCTTACGACAAACTCCAAGATGGAATTTCCCACAAGTAGCACACTTTGGATAACTGGGCTGCTTGCTGGCTGTTCCTCCTTTTGGGTAACTCCCTGGTTTGCGCTAGTTGCTGGAGTTCCCTTTCCAGTTGGAGCTGTGGCCCTGCTGTTTCTGAGTACCTGAGCCTCCTTGACCTTTAGCTTCTGAGAGGACTTGCTTTTGCCGCTTGATGCTATTCTGGTAATGCTCAGTGATTAGAGCACTGCTCACTAATTCTTCTGTGGTTTGTGGCCTATGAACGCCACCAGCCACGTTCATTGCTATTTCCGGCCTCAGCATCTTGAGCATCAACCGGATTCGTTCCCTTTCTGTGCTGACTAGTTCAGGGTATAGACGAGCCAACCTGTTGAATTTCTTCACGGCTTCCTCCACTGAAAGGTTGCCCTGACGAAACTCTGTGAACTCGTCGTAGTGGCGGTTCGTGACCCGCATGTGAAAGAATTCCTCAAAGAACTCCTTCTCGAAGTTAGCCCACAACATCTGGTTCACTGGGTGCTTCGCTCTGATTCTCTCCCACCACATGCGTGCATCCCCTGTCAGGCAGAAGGAGGCACACTTCACCTTCTCGTGTTCTGGCCAGTCCAGAAGCTCCATCGTACTTTCCAGTGTTTTGAACCAGGCTTGTGCATCCCATGGTTCACTAGTGCCTGAGAAGTTCTCTGGCTTGACTCTCTGCCACTGGATCAGATAGGCTTCTCTCCTTGTCTCTGTTGCTGGGGCTACTGGTACTGTAGGCTGGACTGGTGGAACCTCTAAGACCACTGGAGTCATCAGATTTGGTTCCGTGGTGACTGTGGGGGTATTCTGCTGATTAGCACTGCTGCTGCTGTAACTGAGCCACTAGTGCTGTAAGGTCTGGGGGAGGCACTGAACTGCCTGCCTCATGCTGGGGCTCAGTAGCTGGTGTCCTTCTAGCTGGGCGTCCTCGTGCCATTTCTAAAGACATGGAGGACAAGACATGCATAACTAATACAATTATAATTGTATAACTATTGCTATCATGTTATATACTATCACATACTAACATGCATCAATTATTTATAAACATGAGCTATAACAAGAAAGCAAGAAACATAAATAAAGCAGAGGTATTCTTACTTGGAAGCTGCAGGTTCAATGCTGATGTGTGTGTAGGAAGTATGGAACACTTCTCTGATACCACTCTGTAACGACCCGCTTTCTACTGACTAGGCTGCGAGGCCGATCGTTACGTAATGCTGTGCTAAATTATTATTGCGGAAATCTGGATTGATTAAAATTTTACTAAACTGATTACTGTAAAATCTGAACTTAATATTCTAGGTGCACCTAGGAGTTGTACACATGCTAGGGAAGATAATCTATGCCTCCCAGATGTCCTACTAGCTGTAATCAGGCATTTCAGTCGATCCATGAATCGATTGGACTGTCGGATCGATCCCGTGATCGATCCAGCTTGATACTGGGCTGGATCGGTCTACCGACCGATCCAGGAGCACACTGATCGGTCGGTAGACCGATCCAGTGGCTTACTGATCAGTCGGCTGACCGATCAGTGAGCTTCGGTGCTCTCTGTTCGCGCATGGGTCGGTCGGCTGACCGATCCACAACGGATGCCAACTCTCTGTTCGCGACTGGATCGGTCAGCTGACCGATCCAGCGGCACAACCCAAACTCTGATCGGTCTGCAGACCGGTCTGGGTTCTGATCTCACCCTGAAACTCTGATTTCAGCACTCTGGCATGCCAAAACTTCACACAACAATTCTAAAATCAATTGGAATATATTCTAGTAACTATTAACCAGCATTCTAACATAATTACTAACAAACTAAATAAATCTCCCATTGTTTAAACATTCTAAGGTCTAAAAAAAATGCATGAAAGAAGAAATACTAAGAATTCAACTATTTAAGCTTGCTAAAACCCTGAGAATCTTTTATTCCAGTTCCTGCCACACACGCCATCTTTGCATTGAACTCCAGCTTCCTCTGCTAGTCCATTTTCCCTTTACCTTTATCTGCAGTATAAGGAAAGTAGAATCTGTAAGCTTAAAGCTTACTAAGAAACCAACTACCTCACTAAAACATGCAACGATGCAAACATGCTTTTAAAGAATGCTATTTGAAAACATGTACTGGCATGGCATACTATGGTTGCAAGCATAAACTGAAATAACTGAACATGTAAGCTGAAACATGGCATAGCAAGCTAATCACATAGAACAATAATAGAGAACTAAGCTAACTGAAGCTAACCTGAAGCTGAAATCAAACTCAACTAACATAACTGATTTTATGAGTTTTGAAAACTAATAGCATAGTAGATCAAAATAATAATCATGTGCTGTTGGGTCCGGCAACTGTACTTACTGTGCGCGCATCCCTAACTAAACCCGGGTTTGCAAGTCCCGAATTTAGTAGGGTTTACTAGGTTATCTGAACCTAGGGACGACTGTAGGAGTCCAACCCAATGGATATCTAATCCGGTACAGTGCCAACTGAAAAGTAAAATACTGAATATAGCTAAACTGTTCTAAATTACTGTTTCTAGGTTATCTGAACCTAGAGCTAGGTTGTCTGAACCCAGAGGCGACTGTGGGAGCCCACCCATTGGACCGTAGTCCCATATAAGCTAGAATAAACTGATTTACTGATTTAGATGCTTCTAATGCATTCAACTGAGCTGTTAAAGTGCCTAATTTGCATTTTTACTTAACTAGCTATTTTATCGCACACTTAGTGTGCCCCAACTCTCCTCTCTATTAGGGAGACCACTTCTAGGCACCCGACAACGTCTAGAAACCCCCACTGAAGAGGGATTACGTGTCCGGCCCATCTAGAAGTGCTCACTAAATCCCTAAACCTGCGAGGAGGATCAATTTCACGCTAAGCGTCGATAAAAATCTGCGTATAGCTAACTAATGCGTAGAAAACCCAAACGGAGCTACTTATACTGCAGGTGAGGGGTTTCTTACCTCGTACGCTAATTTCCTTACAATTCTATTCGCTAGAATTCCGGTGGAGACGACTTCTCGACGATCTTCTCGCGTCTAAGAGTTCCCTTCGCGAAGGAGAGCGTCCTGGTGCCGGAGTTGTCACCGGAAGATGACCTTGGGGCCCTAGGGAGGGAGCCCTAGGGTTAGCGCCGAGAGAAGGAGAGGAGAAGGGAAGTCGGCGGTGAGGGTTTGAGGAGAGGAAAATCACGATCCAAAGAAAAATAATCCCTCACTTAATTAATTTCCTATTTATATTTAGGAATTAATTCCCCCAACTCTAATATAAATTTAATTGCCTCCCTTTCCTTTCAGCACGGCCCTGCTGGGTTCAACTGGTTACTAGCATTATCCCTAAACCATAGGTCTTGGGTTCAATCCCTGCTTAGGCCGTTTTCGTTTTCTATTTATTTTTGCTACTTCTGCTACTCTAAAAATTCCGGAAAAATATCTAAAAATTCCAGAATAATTATAGAATATTTCTAAAATAGTTTTGAGAATTTTCGGGCGTTACAATCCTTCCCGCTCGCCACATCTTCCACTAGACTTCTTGTGTTCCTAAGTTCTTGCACACTTGACACAAGGTATTAAAAAAATATAGGACTTAACTTAACTCGGTTGATCACATCAAAACTAACCTGAGATACTTACAATCTCCCTCTTGTTGATGTGTATCAACTTGCGTTAAGATTAAGATTTTAAAAATAAGTAAAAATAAATTATAACTAAAGTATGACAATTAAATAAATTTATTTAAATTGTAAATAAATAATAAAATCACCCCTAAACTTAATAACTTCTCCTCCAAAAATTAGGGAAAAAATAAGTATAGTTAGAAAAAAAATATAAATTTTTCTAGAGGTTGTATACACACATTTCAAAACTATGGATTTTTACCAAAATTAATTCATAAAGGAATTAATTTTTAAGAATTAAGTTTCATATTTTTCAAAAATAATGCAAAAATTATCTTAAATTCTTGAAAAATATTGAAAATTGTTCATTAATGTCAAAGATAAGTAATTAGATTAGTATAAAAATTTTCACGAATATACTATTTTCTTTCATTATCAAAATAAATATTTTGAGGCAGAGATATATTTTGAAATTTTAATGTTTACAAATATTTTTATACTTCAAAGAATCATGCTAATTTTTTTTTGAGCATATAAGACAAAATGTTTATCCACAACAACAACAACAACAACAACCAAGCCTTTTCCCACTAGGTGGGGTCGGCTGTATGAATCATTTTACGCCATTGAGCTCTATCTCCTATTATATCATCATCTATATTTAAATATATTTTATCTTGTTTTATTGTTACTAACCAAGTCTTTTTTGGTCTTCCTCTTCCTCGTTTGATATGCATATTTATCATAGTTTCACATCGCTTAACTGGAGCATTTATTGGTCGTCTAAGTACATGTCCGTACCATCTTAAACGTGTCTCTCGGAGTTTTCCCTCAATAGATGCAACTCTGACTTTCTCTCTAATGCTCTCATTTCTTATTTTGTCCATCTTTGTATGTCCACACATCCACCTTAACATCCTCATCTCTGCAACTCTCATCTTCTGCTCGTGTGCTCGAGTCATAGCCCAACATTCAGCTCCATATAACATAGCAGGTCTAACTGCGGTTTTATAGAACTTACCTTTAAGTTTAAGAGGTACTTTACGGTCACATAAAACACTCGACACTCCCCTCCATTTCACCTATCCTGCTTGTATTCTATGTAAGACATCTCTCTCAATCCCTCCATCATTTTGTAAAAATGATCCTAAATATTTAAATCGCTCGGTTCCAGGCAACTCATCCTCTCCTATCTTAACAATTGTTTTATTACTTCTAATATTGCTAAACTTAAATTTCATATATTCTATCTTTAATCTACTAAGCTTAAAACCTTTCCCTTCTAGTGTTTCCCTCCAAGATTCTAGCTTAGCATTTACTCCTTCACGTGTCTCATCTACCAAAATAATATCATCTGCAAACAACATGCACCACGGTACTGTGTTCATCCATAATTAGTGTAAAAAGATAGGGACTTAGAGCTGATCCTTGATGTAACCCTATCTTTATTGGAAATGCTTCAGTTACTCCATCTGAAGTCTTTACTCTGGTCGTTATATCCTCGTACATATCCTTAATTAGTTCAATATATGTTATGCTAACACCTCTCTTTTCTAAAATTCGCCATATAATTTCTCTTGGGACTCTATCATACGCTTTTTCTAAGTCAATGAATACCATGTGTAGATCTTGTTTTTACTCCCGATATTTTTCAATTAATTGTCTAAGAAGATGTATAGCTTCTATTGTCGACCTTCCCGGCATAAATTCAAATTGATTTTCTGTCACTGTGGTCTCCTTCCTTAAGCTTTTTTCTATTACTTTTTCCCAAAGTTTCATAGTATGACTCATTAGTTTAATACCCCTATAGTTTGCACAATTTTGTACGTCTCCCTTATTCTTATATAAGGGAACTAGAGTACTTATCCTCCATTGATCAGGCATTTTTTTCGTTTTCAATATCATGTTAAATAATTTTGTAAGTCATTCAATACCTTGTTTCCCTAAGCACTTCCACACCTCTATCGGAATATCATCTGGTCCAACGGCTTTTCCATTGTGCATCTCATTTAAAGTTTGTTTTACTTTTGAAGTTTGAATTCTACGATAAAAATTAAAATTTCGATGCTCATTTGACCTAATTAAATTACCCAAGTTAAGTTGGTCTCCTAAACCTTCATTAAAAAGTTGATGAAAATACCTCTTCCACCGCTCTTTTATTTCTCCATCGCTTACTAATACCCTATTACATTCATCTTTAATACATTTTATTTGACTAAAATCTCTTGTTTTTCTTTCTCTCACTTTAGCTATTCTATAAATATCTTTTTCCCCTTCTTTTGTATCCAATTTTTGATATAACCGTTCAAAAGTTTCATTTTTTGCTTCACTCACCACTTTCTTAGCTTCTTTCTTGGCTATTGTATATTTTTTTAAGTTTTCCTCATTCTTACAAATATATAATTCCTTATAAGCTATTCGTTTTTCCTTCACTTTCTCTTGTACTTTCTCATTCCACCACCAAGATTCTTTACTTAGCGGTGCATGCCCCTTTGACTCACCGAGGACACTCTTAGCTACTATTTTTAACTTTGATACCATCTTATCCCATGTTGTATTAGAGTCATCATATATTTCACCTAATGCTTGTACTTCTATCTTCTCCTTAAATATATGTTGCTTCCCATCCTTTAACTTCCACCACTTAATTCTAGGAATTGTATATATTTCCTTTCTATTGATACTATGTTTAAGGCGTATATCCAACACTACTACCCTATGTTGGGTAGCTAAGTTTTCTCCAGAGATGACTTTGCAATCTTTACAAATCTTTCTATCCTTCTTCCTAACCATAAGAAAATCAATTTGCGATTTATTATTTCCACTTTTGAATGTGACTAAGTGTTCTTCTCTTTTCTTAAAAAACGTATTAGCTAATATAAGGTCATATGCTATCGCAAAATCTAATATAGTTTTCCCTTCCTCATTCCTCGTTCCAAACCCATAGCTCCCATGTACTCTTTCATATTCCTCATTTTTCACTCCGACATGCCCATTTAGATCACCTCCTATTAAAATCCTTTCATTTGGTGAAATATTTTGTAATATTTCATCTAAGTCCTCCCAAAACCTTAATTTGGTAGCTTCATCTAATCCTACTTGTGGTGCATATACGCTAATTATGTTCATAGTTTCTTTCACCACTATTATCTTAAGGGCTATAATTCTATCCCCTTTTCTAACTACTCCTACAACTTCATCCTTTAACAAACTATCTACAATAATACCCACTCTATTTCTTGTTTTACTCTTTCCAGTGTACCATAACTTAAAACCCGAGTTCTCTATCATCTTTGCCTTCTCACCTGTCCATTTTGTCTCTTGTACACACAAAATATTAATTTTTCTCCTAATCATCATATCTACTACCTCCATTGATTTACCAGTGAGAGTTCCCATGTTCCATGTTCCAAATCTTAGATTATTAGTTTTCCTATCATATTTGTTCTTATCTAACCTACGGTGTGAGAACTCTTGCCTATTTAACACTACACCCAAGTTCTCATGGAGATGTAGCGGTCCTTGCTGAGACGTTACAATCGGACCCTGTAACGCGAACTCTTGCATATTTATCACTATACCCGAGTTCTGGAGATGTAGCGGTCCTTGCCGAGACGTTACAGTCGGACCCTGCATCGCGTTCCTTCCGGGGAACAACCTAGCATTAGCACAATAGTTTAATGGATTCATTCATGAAATATTTGCCATAGTTTGACGCTGGCTGGCAACCTAACGCAACCCTCCTCCTTTATCTGGGCTTGGGACCGGCCATGACCGGTCATCATGGGCGGAGTTATAAAATGTTTATCCACAAAAAAATTAAATTTTTAAAATAAAATTTCAAAAAATTTTAATTATAAAAACATGATTTTTTGTCAAAAAAAAATCATAATAATTAATATAATTATCAAAAAAATTTTGAAATATTTTCTAGAAATGAAAAATATTATGCTTTATTACACAAAAATTAATATTTTCAAAAATATTTTTTCAAAATAATTTTAATTTTAAAAATCAAAATTTTTTTAATAAATTTATAAAAAATAATATAATGATAAAAAATTTCAAATATTTTTTTGTTTCCATAAAATATTTTTATTTTTCACTAAAAAAATTTGGATAGAAAAGGTAAACAGAAGCTTTATGATTTTAAAATTTTGCTAAAAATGTTAATAAATCAAACTAAACTTTTTTTTTAAAGAAAAATCTAACTTGTCAAAATAGATTTTGGAACCCAAAATAAGTTCATCCCTACTAGATTTATCAAGAATTTTCTAGGAATATTATTTGTAGTAATTTTTATAATTTGAAACTTATGATTTCTTAAATACCAAGTAAGACTATTATTATAATTCCTAAAATTTAAGGTTCAAAAATATTTGAGCATGCAGAATTCTTACTTTTTAATATTTCTATTTCCTTTTTGAATTTTTTATTTTCAATTTTAATTTTCTTAAAATTTTCTAACAAACATGCATAATCAATTTTTGATTTTAAATATTTGGTCCTATTTTTGCAAAGGCTTCTAGATAGCATTTTCACTGCATATGTAATTGATTGGGAGGTAGGAGTTGTACCTCACTTATCATGTCGGACTTGTAGTCTAATGCTTCCCCTTCTTAGTTGCTCTCGATGCTATGTCGGATGAGCTTTCTTCATCTTCATTTTCTTGATGACTTTCCATAAGTGCAAGTCCAACGTAGGCCTTGATCTTGGACTTTGACAACGACTCGTCCCACATGACTTTTAGATTCTTGTGCTTCGTCCGTCTTAGCCCTTTGTCCTTTTCTTTCTCCCTTTTCTTGAGCTATAGGCAATTGTTCTTGATGTGCCCTTCTTCTTGGTAATTGTAGCAACGAATCTTCCTTTTGCTTTAGAATAGCTTCATTGCTAGTTTCTTAACAAAATTATTAGTTCTAAAAAATGTACTAAACTTTCTTACCATGTAGGCTTCTTCATTTTTGTCGAGCGATGATTTTGACTCTGACTCAATCTTCTTGGCTTTGAGTGCCAAGTTTTGAGTTGACATTTCTTTTTTATTTCTTAAACCTACACATCTAGACTAATGTAATTCGAAAGTAGAAAATAAATTCTCTAAAGTACTTACCTCGAGGTCCTTGGAGATAGAAGGAGTCCACTATAGACTCCCATTCGAGTATTCTCAGAAAAATATCCAGTGCATACCTTAACGAGTTCTGATTTGTTATCATTTCTCTAAGATTCACGAGTCTGGTGATCTCATTGACCCTTGCATGTAGATGAGTGACCGATTCTTTCTTTTCCATTAGGAGGTTGCTGAGTTGGTTCTGAAGCAGGTCCTGTCTTGTAAGTTTGACCTCCAAGGTCCCTTTGTGTAGCTCTAGGAACTTCTCCCAGAGTTCTTTCACTGAGTCATAGGCATCGATCCTATTGACTTCTTATTATGGAAGAACGCTCAGCAGGTTGAACTCTATTTTGTCGTTTACCATGAAGTCATTTCCCTCCTTTTTACTCCAAAGGTGTTCTTCTTTTTCATCTCTGTGCTAATCTCTAGGTGCAATAAAACCATATTTGATTATAAGAAGAATTTCAAAATCAATTTTGAAGAATACCTCCATACGACATGTAAAATACCGTAAAATTAAATAATAAATATTATTGGACGAAAAATCTTATTGGATTTTTCCAGAATTTTTAGAAATTTTTCGGGATTTAAACGGAGTCCGTATGACCCGTTTTGAGGGGATGGATTCGGAGTACAGAGGAAGCCTATTTTGGGTACCCAATAAAGTAGGGAGTTGATTGAGAAACTAACTTAGGGCTTAATTAAATCTAACCTAAGTATTTAATTAAAAACCTAACCCCTAAATTCCCGATTTCCTCTCCCCTATTCCCGATTCTTCTCCCTTCTCCCTCACGCACTGCCCTCTCCGGCGATTCCTCTCCCGGCGACGTCGAGCCACCGCACAGTGGGCATTCCGATCGCGTTGACGCATCTCAACCCAACGCCGACCGAGTCTCCTTTCTTCCTCCTTCTCCCTCTCGATGCGTGGAGTGTTTCTCCTCTTCCTCTCTCGCCCGCGGATGACTCGACGCCGACGGCTTCCCCAGCGATCTCGGCTTCATCGCGTCACCAGGGGGAAAGCGTCACCCGATCTTGATGGCTCCGACCATCTCCGACGCAGCGATCTCCTCTTTGGCTGTGCTGGCACACGAGGCAATGACTCGGCGGAGCTAGGGCATGGCGGGGAGAGGTTGATTCGTGTCTTTTCCAGCCGATCGAGCTTCTTTTGCTCTCCCTTTCGATCTACTTGCTGGGGGTGAACTGGATCATCATCAGTGGAAGTGGATCGCACGACACCAGTTGTAGGTGATCAATTGAGGTAAGGTTTGGTCTGGAAATTCTGTGAATTCAAGGTTTCTTGTGTAATTGGGTTTCGCTTGTGATGATCTTTCTGTTTTGGATTTGAGGAAGCATTAGAGCAGTATATTGTGGAGTTTCCTCTATGCTGATCACTGCTCTTTGCCTTTCTTGCGGCTGTTGCGGTTTTGGTTGAAGAATTGGGGTTCTGATTGAGGTAAGAATTGTCTTGTTGGTTAGGGTTTTGGCAACTTATAGCGTTATAGGTCAGTTCTGGACTGATTCTTGGAAGAATTGGTGTGTGCATTCTTTTGTAGCTTCCGGACAGAGGCTGGTAGGGCAGTGAGCTCTTGATTTGTAGCCATATCTCAAGGTGAGTGAATTTCTATGGATGTATCTCTGTTATTTCCGTCAGTAGGTTGTTAAATTGGGTTTTCTAAAGGATGGTAGGGTTTTTGTATTGCTTAGATTTATGAGTATTGTGATATGGATTGGATGGATTATTGTGGATTAAGGTTTTACTTCTAGAGGTGATTTCATTTCTACATTGGTTTGGATTAGTAGAGATGGTTTGTAGAAAGGTAAATCTAAGTTGTATTGGATTGATTTGTGGATTTTAAAAGGATTTGTGATGAGTGTGGATTAGTGTTGGAGCTTGTGATTGATTGTAGTTTGATGATTTGGTTGATAGGTTGATGATTTAGTTGTTTGGGTTGATGTGGATTTATGATGGAGATTTAAGCTTATGATAGGTTTTGTGGTTGATATCATTATGTGGTGGGTTGGTAATTAAGAGAATAGATTTAGTATTGGATTAAATGATGTGTTGATTTAGAGGAGTTTTGGAGATGTATCATGTATAACCTAATTTAATTAGGTTGTATTATGATTAAGGTTAGTTGGGGGATTAATCCTTAATCATGTTCGATTAGGGTTATTCTAATTAGGTGGGGGAAGTTGCTTAGTTATTTACTTCGTATGTAATTAGCTAAATATATTATGTGATCGCAGAACTTTGATTTGAGGCGAGCGTCTCGACGTGGATTGGTTTATCTGATACGGTCGACAGATAATGGCGGGTATTTCTTCCTTGGCCTCTATGTAGATTTTCTTGTACTTAGTGCATGGTTATTATTGGATGAATTAGGCTGATTTATCTTATATCATGATCGGTTGCTGTTTTTCCTGTATGATACTTATGCTTGACCCTTGTGATGATCTATTTAATTCATATACAGTCTCCACTCTTGATATCTACTCTGTTGTGATTACACGTGTAGAGTATGTCTTATAGGGATTGTTGGGCTGTTAGTATTACCATGCTGATTGGGTATATAATGTGGATTGTGTGTAGCTTGGTATGTGTTTTAGGAGTCATCATGTTGACCCTACTTTTGCATGTTGTATGTACACACGGGTTTGACTATGTACTTTTGGAGGAGTTGTGTTGATTGTGTGTTTATGGTTTATACACGGGTCTGAGGTGTTTTTATTGGAGGATACATGTTGATTGTACTTATATTTTTGTGTACATGTGTCTGGTGGGATTGTTGGAGATTTTTGGTTGATTATACATGTGTAGCGGGTACATATGTTTGGTGGGATACGGGGAGGTATCATGACGATTATACTCATGTTGGAGGTATTTATGAGGTTTGGGGTTGTTGCATGGATGATGATTATATATATATATCATGTTCATCATTCATTGCATCTGATGACCATTGTCTCCCTTGTGGTGAGAGAGTCATCAGTTGGTTTGGTTTAGCACCGCCCACTCGGCCACTCATGGGTAGTGGTAGTTGGAGCAGTTGCTGCTAGTCCTGTCGTGCCACCCGGTCACGAGGTTTAGTGAGATCCGGCGTTGTGAGCAGTCAGGGACCCTGATGCTATTTAGCTAGATAGCTATTAGCGGACTGTCCGCCTCGACCACTATATAGTGGGCTGGAGGGTAGTACAGTCCAAGCCTCTCGGCCATACAGGGGTCGTGGTGTCTAGAGAGGTGGCGGGGGTGACCATGGAGCATGCATACGCAGTTATTATTCTTGCATTTGATGCGCGGTGCATCTGCAATTGCATACATGCCTAGTAGTTACTAGTTGCATGTGATTGTCGTTGTTGCACTTGTTTGAGATATGATTGTTGCACTTGGTTGTCATGCTGCATACATGTCATTTATTTTACATGTATATGCAGTCGTACTTATATTGCACAGGTGTCACGGGTATATCTGTTGCAGATCCGATGAGTTTACTGATCATTGTACCATGTGTCGATTCCAGATTAGGTATGTATCTGTCATTATGTTAGTTGTGGTTTGTACAGTTTATGTCAGGTTATTATGTCAGGTATGTTCAGATGCCTAGATTATGATAGTATGATCATGTTCTTATTCCCTACTGAGACTGTATACTTGTGATCTCCATGTTGTTTATGGACCATGCACCATCTTTTCTATTACCCGCTGAGTTACCTATACTCACCACCGCATGTATACATTTATGTTTTCAGGTAGCCTGTAGATGGTTGGTGTCGCTCGGAGTATCCTGTCTGCCGGGTCCTACGTCACATCCGAAGATCGTGATTGTTTTCTTTTGTATATTCTTTTCTTATTTTTGGCATTGTATTTGTGTATAGCCATGTGGCTATCCTATGGTTTTGGTGATGTATTTGTGTTTAAGCCGTGCCGGCATGCATTGTATCTATTTGTCTTGTGTGGGCTTTCTGTTTTCGTTTTTCCGCTGTGTTGGTTTTTAGTACAGCCGTGTGGGCTGTTTTATATATAACTGCGTGGTTGTGATTGTTTCATTCCAGCCGTGTAGGCTGTTATTATAACTGCGTGGTTGTGTATATAAATATTCCAGCCGCATGTGGCTGATGTATTTTGCTTGTAGTGATGCTTCATATTGTCACTGGTACAGGGGAGATTCTGTCGGATTTTTGTCTGGCAGGGACTCCTTTGGGGCGTGACACGACATTTCTAAAGCGTGAACTCCCCCTCGAACTTTGGCGGATAGATGCTAGATCTGACCATCGTCTCTATGCTTTAGTAGGCGATTAGTCTTTTGTTATGATTCCGCAAGTGCATGGATTCGTCGTCATTAATAAAGATTATCGATCCCATGAGGACTGGTTATAAGCACTAGCAATGATTCACTTAAGATTAACTAAACTACCGATGGTTGTAAGTTATCTAAAGAAACGAGATTGGAAAGAGGAAATGAGAACTAGTGAAGAGAGAGTAAATAACTGGGTTTATGAAGAGTTCTAGGAGTTCAGTTTCAATGTGGTGGTATTGATGTATCACATTCTATCCTTTACTCATTATCCATCAACATGCATTTGCTGGAAACTAAAACAACCATCCTTAAGCACTAAATAGAGAAGATCTCTGTGAAATTCTGTTACGGTTAACCCCTATCACTAGGGCACCTCGGTAGATCACAAGAACGCAACTCTAATTGGTATCATTAAGGATAGAAATAAGGGCTTGGTTTGGTCTCTCACTTCCTTGTGGAGGAGTTGCCTCTCCTTTCAAGGTGATACCCTAGATGTCCGTGAACGGGTTACCTCTGTCACTATGACCCCTCGGGTATACGATCTAAGATACTCTCTCTATGAGGTTAGCAATTCCTACACGATCAATTAATATGCAACAAGTCTCATGCATAGTAGTTGAAACAAAGCAAGCGAAATCATCCAATGAACAAAGGCATAAATACGAGTCTTACATCAAAACCAATCCACAACTACTCCCTAATTCTAGAACAAGGAATCTACTCCATAGACGTCGGAGAAAAACCTGAAGACATAATTAACCAAGCATACAATCCTCAAACAAGAAGAGAGAAAGAGAAAGGATGCTTATCCAATGATGACGAGTGATCTTCGGATCTAATCCTTTGCTTCTGGAGTTGATGTGGTGATGAAGGATCACTGGACGGAGGTCCTGGACGGTGTGGAACAGCACTAAGGCAATTCTCCCTTTGATGGCTCGCTTCCCCCCGAGGAGAAGGGTTAAAACCCTATTTATAGGCTAGGGCATGGCGTCGCGGCACGACCGTGTAGAAGTGGCACGGTTGTGCCCTTTTTTGCTTCTGGCTACGCTGCATGGTCGTGCCAATTGGTACAGCCCTGTGGATCTGGGGCTCTGCTTCTGGGGCATGACAGTGCAGAATTGTACGACTGTGCATTGCTTGGTTGCGGTCGTGGAGGGCACAGCCGTGCAGGTTTGCATGGCCATGCATGCATCCATCTCTGTTTGACCGCACGGCAATGCAAGAGTTGCACGACTGTGCATTGTTCTTCTTCTGTTTAGCGACACGACCGTTCGAGGTTGCACGACCGTGTTCTCTGCCTCATTCGGGTGCATCGACAATCACTATTTTTGCTCCGAAAGTTGTCCCTGTCAACACAAAACCAAATAAAAGAGTAGATATCTAAACAAAAGAGTATTCATGATGAGTATATGATAAAAGAGACGATCATGCAAAGAATACATATGCATAAAGCAAGTGAATGTGTGTTAAAATATGCATAAACAATCATAATATTTATGCACATCACACCCCAGACTTGAACCTTTGCTTGTCCTCAAGTAAAAGCTGCTGATCCTGTCCGAATGCCGAATCAACGGACGCTGGGCACGTGGTGCTTCCGGCTGCTGGCGTGGATCTTCGACTGGCGGCACAAAGCTCCGGCGAACCTGCACAGAAGTCGGGCCGGGAAGGGATTCCCGGCAGCGACCCTCCGACACTCAAGTCAGGCGAAGCTCAAGAAAGAAACAGTGGCTTTAAAACTCGTAGACTGCGTACCTCCGGCGAAGAATGAGGGCCTTTATATAGGGCAGCGAAGAAGTGAGTGTACACCTACCGAGGTGTACACGTGTCCATAGCCCATACTCCAATAAGGACTTGTCAGTGAGCTTCCCTAACCCATACTGCTACAGTCTTAGCATGTCCTCAATGGGACAACGGAATCCCCTGTCACAAGATTTGGAGCATGGCCCACACGTGAAACATACCTGCTGTCAGAAAAAGACGTTCCTTGTCCCTTTCCCCTTTGCTCCAAATCTGGCTTCCGGGCGGATAGCTCCCTCAACATCCGGCCGGACAAATGCGATGGTTTACTTGGGGAGATCCTCCATCATGTGCTTTATGGGGACTATTAGCAGTGTTACCTTATGGCTTTGGCCGAGCGTGAGGTCAGCTCGTCCCACGACCTTTTCCACTGAGCGCCGGAACCCTGATTTCGACAGGGTGCCTTTAACCATCAGCCGTATATCGTCCGGTCGGCAAGCCGATCGGACCCATCCCTCTCCGGGCGTTCGATTCCATCGGCCAGCCGGACGTCCGGTCGGACCCTGCCCTCTCCGGCTGTCCGGTCGGACCCGACCCTCTTCGGATCGACGATTGCCACTGTGACTTCCACGTGGCGTTGACTTCACAGGGCGGGGCCCCCTGCTCTTACTACCGGATCACTTGCCTCCCCTTCAAGTCTAGTCGAAGGAGGCGAATAGTCCGACTGACTGGACTAAGAATTTGGCCGAGCGGCTCCTCCGTGCTGGTATCCTCCGCTCGGCCAACCATAGAGGTAGCCTTAAGCGAATCAACAATGGCATTCACCGGATCTCCTCGTGTTCTGTGCCAATCTTCGACATTAAGGTTGAGCATGCTTTCATTAAATGCTCCGAATGATTGAATGCTACGTGGAGCACTGCTATCGGCGTACGGCGACGGTGGCATGGTGTTTTGATGTGATCGAAGCGATTCGAAATGGACGGCTCGATGCCTGCTTTGATTCCCGTGACCTGGATCCAACGGTGGAGGCCGCCCGGCCTTCACCCTATAAATTCTTCGTTTCCTTCTCTTCCTCACCTGCCTCCGCGATTTCGACCATTGCCTCCTGCGCTTCGGAGCTCCGGCGATCTTGTTTCTGCTCTCCGACGCTCTCCGACGCCTTTTCCTTGATCCCTTTCTCCACAGCAAGGTTTTATATCTTTCCTTCCTCCTTTCCGGTGTTTCCTCCGCATTTCTTTCTCAGTTTCGATCCTTGAAACTTCCTTTCGTCTGCTGTTGTTTTGCTCCTACCTTTTTGCCTTTTGACTCCTCCCGATCGGCCCATGGCTAGCTCTTCCAACCCCGAAGATCAGTCGCTCGGCCCATGGTACACCACCATGCAGTCCCGATTCGAACAGCGGGACTTCGATATTTTGGCAGACAATTTTGAAATCCCAGAGGATTTCGAAATTCGCTTAGCTGGTCCCTCCGCTCGGCCTCACAGGCCGCCGCGCGGAGCTTTCTGTGTCTTCCGAGACCAGTTTACCGCCGGTCTTCGTTTTCCTGTGCACCCCTTCATTATAGATGTCTGTAATTTTTTCGGTGTGCCGCTCGGCAGTTTAGTACCCAATACCTTCCGTCTCCTCTGTGGTGTTGTCGTTTTGTTCAAGATTCACAACATCCCCCTCTAACCGGAGGTCTTCTTTTATTTCTATTACCCCAAGCAAGCCGAGCCGGGCACCTTCATGTTCCAAGCTCGGCCCGGCTTGGTCTTTTTCAACAAACTTCCTACTTCCAATAAACATTGGAAGGATTATTTTTTCTACATCCGTATGCCCAATCAGGCAAACTTCCCGACCCAGTGGCAGGTCAGTCTACCCCCCACTCCCGAGTTGAAGAAGTTCAAGACCCGACCGGACTACCTCCACGCTGCAAATATACTGGCCGGTCTGCGACTTGACATCAACAAACTTCTCCATGAGGGAGTGATGTACATCTTTGGGCTGAGTCCTATACGGACCCCTCTTCCGGCCGGCTTCGGTAAGAACTTTGGTTGGGCATTTGCTTTAATTGCTAACTGATTTCTTTTCCTTTCTTTGCAGCGGACATCGTTATGGATTCGGTCATGGCCGGTGTTCTGAAGAGGAAGGCGGCCGCTCTGGAAGCCGCGGCGGCCAGAGAAATGGAAGCTTTGGGTATCCAGCCGGTCGGATCCCACGAAGGAGAGAGCGGGACTCAGGCTGAGTCGACCGCTCCTGCTTCTCAGCAAAACGTGGCCAGCGGAGCCACTCCTTCTGGAGAACCAACTGCCCCTGAGGAAGGTTCCGCTCGGGAGGAGGAGCAGCCCTTACAAAAGAGGCGTCGAGTGGAGACTCCCCTGCGGTCGGCAACCTCCGCGGTCCAACCATCCGAGCGGGTCACTGCAACTGCTCGGGGCAATGCGCCAGAGACCGAAACCATCTCGTCCGACCGGACGCCTTTGGATTGGGACGAGCCAGCTGTTCCAGTGGAGGCTATTTCAATCAGCACCCTTCCGCCCGCTCGCCATTCAGCCCAGCGCTCGACCATTCATTCCCAGTTTTCTACGCCGGCTTCTGATCCCCTTCCGACTGCCGGTCGGACGACCCCCGGTCATGGCCGCACGATTCGGGTCACTCTTCATCTTCCGACTGAAGAGCTGATTCCAGAGGCCAACCGTCCATCTGCACCCGAGCACACCATCACCTTGAAAGGGCCCCTAGTTGAGATGTGGGCCGATGCTCGGGTACGCACTGCGCTGATACCCCTCGGAAACTTGGCCAGTAGCCACATGCGGGAGGCCACGGGGGTAAGTTTGCTCTACTATGTTTTGTATGCATTCTTTCCGATCGGCCGCTAATAACTATAATTTTCTTTTTGCCAGAGATGGGTGGAGGAAATTGCGGTTTCCAACCGCTTGGCCTTGGTGGATGAAGAGCTACGACAACTGAAGGCCGCAGTTGGTCCGTCCGGCCTTCAGGGCCCTTCCTATTCCGAGCTGCAAAAGGAGCTGAAGAAAGCTCAAACTCTGCTGGCGGCCGAGCAGAAGAAGACAGCCGACCAGGCCCACGCCTTGGCCGAGTCCGAGCGACAAGTCAAGTCGCTTGACACAAAAATAACCCTGGCCACCACTCGGAAGAATACAGCTATCTCCGATCTGGAGAAGAAGAACGTTGAGGCTCGGGGCCTGGAGCTGAAGATAAAGGAGTTGACAGAGCAGCTCGACAGGGAGAAGGCGGGCCGCTCGGCCGACGCGGAAAAGCTTAAGAATCTGAACGAGGCCCTCACTGGCTCCCAGGCGGCTTTCAAAGAATATCAGGATGCCGAGCCGAGCCGAGTCGCCGCTCTACGACAGAGCTACATCCGATCGCCCGAATTCTCAGAGAAAATTTGCGAGCGGATGTACTCAGCCTTCGACTTGGCCATGACTGCCACTATGACCTATCTGAAGTCGAAGGGCCTTCTTCCGGAGTCCACCAATATTCAGGCCGGCGATCAGGTGGCGCTCCTAGATAACATCCCCAAGACCCTCTACGATTATATCGAGTAATTTTTGTAATTTGGCCACTCGGCTAAATATGATCCCTTTTGTACTTAGGCCGCCCGACCTGAGGTTTTATTTTTAATGCAATGCTTTCCTTTCGCGCACTTTATCTTTTTGCACTTTGTCCTCTTGCTAATTAATATGTGTGTTGCCTGCTCGCCTATTATCATACCTCTGGCATTCGAAAGGCATTTTTGTGAAGTACTTGGCAATGCCCTTCCGCTCGGGCCAATATTCCGGACACGTAACATTCCGCTTTGCTAGCAAGGATCGCTCGCTATAAGCCGACAAGAACCTTTGGGCCTTCCGCTCGGACGTTTATAGATGTCGGCTCGTCTCTCGATATTTAACGTCGGAGCTCGACGATCTTCCGCTCGGACGTTTATAGACGCCGGCTCATCTCTCGATATTTAACGTCGGAGCTCGACGGTCTTCCGCTTGGACGTTTATAGACGCCGGCTCGTCTCTCGATATTTAACGTCAGAGCTCGACGGTCTTCCGCTCGGACGTTTATAGACGCCGGCTCGTCTCTCGATATTTAACGTTGGAGCTTGACGGTCATCCGCTCGGACGTTTATAGACGCCGGCTCGTCTCTCGATATTTAACGTCGGAGCTCGACGGTCTTCCGCTCGGACGTTTATAGACGCCGGCTCGTCTCTCGATATTTAACGTCGGAGCTCGACGGTCTTCATGGCTAACTTCGACACTGCCGATCGGCGAAACCCTTGGCCATCCTTCGAATTAATTTTGCTTCCTGCATTACAGGGACATGGGCGACTAACATATACAACAATTATTTACATTCGTGCACCTTTCACCCCGCTCGATAAGGTTGGAGATGATTCGCACTCCACGGTCGATCTAGCTGCCGCCCGTCTTCATACTCCAAATAATAGGCTCCTGAGCGGAGCTTTTCAATAACCTTGAAGGGGCCTGCCCACGGTGCCTCCAGTTTGCTGACGTCGCCGACCGGCTTGACTTTCTTCCAGACAAGATCGCCGACCTGGAAGGATCTGGGGATTACGCGGCGGTTGTAGTTTTGCTTCATCCGCTGCCGGTATGCCATCAGCCGAACGGACGCCTTGGCTCGCTCCTCGTCAACCAAATCCAGCTCCATGTTCCTCCGTTCGGCGTTGTCATCATCATAGCTCTGGATTCGGACGGACTCGACGCTGACTTCAACCGGAATAACTGCCTCGCCGCCATACACCAAGTGGAATGGTGTGACGCCCGTCCCTTCCTTCAGAGTCGTTCGGATGGCCCATAAGACGCCCGGCACTTCATCCGGCCAATTTCCGCCCAAATGGTCGAGCTGAGTGCGCAGAATACGAAGAATTTCCCGATTGGCTACTTCGGCTTAACCGTTGCTTTGGGGATAAGCCACGGACGTGAAGTGTTGCTCGATGCCGTAGCTTTTGCACCAATCCTCTAGCACCTTCCCTATGAATTGCCGCCCATTGTCGGAAACTAATCGGCGAGGGATGCCGAACTGACAGATGATGTGTTGCCAGATGAATTTTTTGACCTTCTGTTCGGTGATCTTTGCCAGCGGCTCGGCCTCCACCCACTTGGAAAAATAATCCACCGCCACTAGCAAAAATTTCCTCTGCCCGGTCGCCATCGGAAATGGACCGACAATATCCATCCCCCATTGATCGAACGAACATGAAACGGTTGATGCCTTCATTTCTTCGGCCGGTCGGTGGGAGAAGTTATGGTACTTCTGGCACGAAAGGCACGTAGATACTGTCTGAGAGGCGTCTGCTTGTATGGTTGGCCAAAAGTATCCGGCTAGCAGGATCTTCTTAGCTAGTGATCGTCCACCCGGATGTCCTCCGCACGATCCTTGATGTACCTCTTGGAGGATGTAAGCCGAGTCTTCCGAGCTCACGCATTTCAACAGCGGGCATGAGAAAGCCTTTTTGTAAAGCTGATCGCCGATGAGTGTGAACCGACCGGCTCTTCTCCTTAGCAGTTGGGCTTCATTCCGGTCGGACGGTGTGGCTCCCGAGCGGAAGAACTCTATGATGGGTGTCCGCCAGTCGCTTGGAAATGTGAGGCCTTCCATCCGGTCGACGTGCGCCACCAACAGTACTTTTTCAATTGATTGCTGAATGGCGACCGGCGTTATTGAGCTCGCGAATTTGGCTAACTCATTGGCTGCTTGATTTTCTACTCTGGGTATCTTCTGGACAATAACTTCTCTAAAGTCAGCTTTGAGCTTCTTGAAGGCTTCAGCGTAGAGCTTGAGCCGAGCACTATTGATTTCGAAGGTACCAGAGAGCTGCTGAGCGGCCAACTGCGAATCCGAGTGAAGCGTTACCCGACCGGCTCCCACATGCCGAGCTGCCTGCAAGCCGGCTATGAGGGCCTCATACTCTGCTTCATTGTTGGTAGCTTTATAATCCATCCGGACGGATAAGTGCATCTTCTCTTCTTGAGGGGAGAGTAACAATATTCCAATCCCGCTTCCGAGCCGAGTGGACGACCCATCCACATATATTCGCCACATAGCTTCCGGCTCCGACCTTTGCACCTCAGTCACAAAATCGGCCAAGGATTGCGCTTTGATCGCCGAGCGGGTCTGGTATTGGATATCAAATTCACTTAACTCCGTCGTCCATTTGATGAGCCGTCCGGATGCCTCTGGATTTAGTAGAACACGTCCGAGCGGGCTATTGGTTTTGACAATGATCGTATGCGCCAGGAAATATGGACGAAGGCGCCGAGAGCAAGGACCAGAGCAAAAGCCAGCTTCTCGAGCCCAGTGTAGCGAGATTCAGCATCTTTTAAAATATGACTAAGGAAATACACAGGCTCTTCTCCGCTCGACCTCACTAAAGCTGAGCCGATTGCATGCTCGGTTGAAGACAAGTACATATGAAGTGGCTCACCCGCAGTCGGGTTGGCTAATACCGGGAGAGAGTTCAAATATGCCTTCAAATCTTTGAATGCCCGGTCGCATTCTTCGTCCCAGTGAAATTTTGTAGCTTTGCGTAAGATCTTGAAAAAAGGAAGGCTCCGGTCGGCGGTTTTGGAGATGAACCTGGACAGAGCGGTTATCCGACCGGTCAAACGCTGCACTTCCCTTGTATTTCTTGGAGGCGGCATATCTTGTAGAGCTTTCACCTTGCTGGGATTTGCTTCGATTCCCCGCTCGGTCACTATGTACCCCAGAAAGCGCCCTCCTTTTGCTCCGAACAGGCACTTTTGGGGATTTAGCTTGACTCCATATTTGCGCAGCGTTCGGAAGGTTTCCTCCATGTCTTTGAAGAGATCGGCCGCTCGGACGGACTTAATGAGAATGTCGTCCACATAAACTTCTAGATTCCGTCCGATCTGCTCTCTGAACACTTTATTCATCAAGCGCTGATATGTGGCCCCTGCATTCTTCAATCCGAACGGCATTACATTATAGCAATAAGTGTCGTCGGCCGTCACGAAGCTGACCTTTTCTTGATCTTCACGGGCGAGCGACACTTGGTGATAGCCCTGGTAGGCGTCGAACATACAAATTAATTCGCAGCTAGCCGTAGAGTCCACCAGCTGATCTATCCGGGGCAGAGGATAAAAATCTTTCGGGCAAGCTTTGTTGAGATCCCGAAAATCTATGCACACTCTCCACTTGTTGCCTGGCTTGGAGACTAATACTACGTTAGCCAACCAGCTCGGGAACTGCACCTCGCGTATATGGCCGGCCTCCAGAAGTTTTTCCACCTCCGCTCGGATGATGGAATTCTGCTCGGCGCTGAAGTCCCTTTTTCTTTGCTTTACTGGCCGTGCGTCCGGTCGGACATGTAGCTCGTGCTGCGCTATGCTCGGCAAAATTCCGGGCAGCTCATGTGTCGACCAAACAAAGACATCATGATTTCTTTGGAGGCATTGGATCAGTTCTTCTTTCTGTTTCTCCTCCAGATCGGACGCTATAAAGGTTGTGGCCTCCGATCGGGTTGGGTGAATCTGCACTTCCTCTTTTTCTTCATAAATTAAAGAGGGTGGCTTTTCGGTGATGGCGTCTACCTCGATCTGGGGCGCCTTCCGAGCGGAATTGGCCTCTGCTCGGACCATCTCGATGTAGCATCGCCGAGCTACTAGTTGATCTCCCCGTACTTCTCCCACTTTGTCCTCCACGGGGAACTTGATCTTCTAGTGGAAGGTTGAGATGACCGCTCGGAATTCGCTGAGAGCCGGTCGTCCCAAAATAACGTTGTAGGACGAGGGAGAATCGACCACCACGAAGTTTGTTGTCCTTGTCCTCCTGAGCGGCTCTTCTCCCAGCGAGGAAGCAAGCCGGATCTGTCCGACCGGCTGAACTTCGTTACTCGTAAACCCGTAGAGCGGAGTTGTCATGGGCAGCAGCTCGGCTCGATCAATTTGCAGCTGATCGAACGCCTTCTTGAATATGATGTTGACTGAGCTCCCTGTGTCAACAAATACGTGGTGAATAGTGTAATTTACTATTACCGCTTTGATGAGCAGAGCATCGTCGTGGGGTACTTCAACTCCTTCCAAGTCCCTGGGCCCGAAACTAATTTCGGGTCCTTCTGCTCGTTCTCGGCTACAGCCGACCGCTCGCCTTTCTGGCTCGATTGGAGTCTCCTCCGGTTGGCCCGCCAGCAATAACGTTGATCTCGCCTCGGGAAGTATTGCTTCTATTTTCCTCTTCCCGAGCGTACGGTCGAGACCGCTCTCTGGACGCCCGGCGATTCCCCTGCCTTGGAGAACGATGCCGATCGGGAGTTTGTGGTTGTCGCCTATCAGCTTGCGTCCGATCGGATTCATTAGTTCTCTGTCGCCTGTCGACTGAGGGAGACCGTCGTCCGGCATTCCGGGGCACGGGATGAGTCACGAAGGGAAGGCTTCGGCAATCCCTTGTGTTATGCGTATCAGTTCGGTGGAAGGAGCAGAACATCGGGGTCCATTTCTTCTTTGGCTTGGGCCGGGCGGCGGCTACCTCTTGCACGTGGGTCCTGGCATGGGGGGATCGGATTGCTTCGGCCCTTGGTCCTCTGGGCGGCTGATGTGTGGCGTGTGGTTTCCGCTCGGCCGGAGGAGCCCTCTCGGTTGGAGTTTCTTTTTTCCTAGCCGCTTGTGCCTCTTCCACGTTGATGTATTCATTCGCCCGGTGTAGCATGTGATCATAGTTTCGGGGCGGCTTTCGGATGAGCGATCGGAAGAAATCCCCATCCACTAGGCCTTGTGTGAAGGCATTCATCATGGTTTCCGAGGTGGCCGTTGGAATGTCCATCGCCACTTGGTTGAACCGCTGGATGTAAGCTCAAAGCGATTCACGGGCTTCTTGCTTGATGGCGAACAGGCTCACGCTCATTTTTTGATAGCGTCGACTGCTTGCAAAATGATGGAGGAAGGCCGTTCGGAAGTCCTTGAAGCTTGTGATGGCTCCGTCCGGCAGCCTCCGGAACCACCGTTGAGCCGATCCCGAGAGAGTGGTAAGAAAAACTCGGCACTTTACTCCATCTGTGTATTGATGGAGAGTGGCTGTGTTATCGAACTTCACCAGATGATCATCCGGGTCGGTTGTCCCATTGTACTCGCCGATCGTCGGAGGCACGTAGTGCTTGGGCAGAGGGTCTTGCAGAATAGCCTCCGAAAATTGGCGATTGATCCGCTCGGGAGATGCGTCAGCTCGGGGGGCTTTCCCTTTTCTGTTGTCTCGTCTTGGTATTTCATCCGAAGATGATCCCCACTCTCGATTAGTTGCTAAGGCTCCAGGAGGAGTGCGGAAGAGAGCTCGATGGAATGGCACTGTCGCTGGTGGTGCTTCCGCTCGGCCACCCGATGCTGACGTGGCTTGCTGCTCTGGCCGCTCGGATGTTGCCTTCTGTTTTTGCTCCACAAGCTTGGCGGCCCTTATCTCGATCAGAGCGTCGAGTTCCTCGTTCGAAAGCGTCACCATGTGTTGTCGTCCAGCTTCATCCATTGTTTCCGCTCGGATACAGGAACGTTCCCACAGACGGCGCCAATTTGATCCTGTCCGAAGGCCGAATCAACGGACGCTGGGCACGTGGCGCTTTCGGCTGCTGGCGTGGATCTTCGACTGGCGGCACAAAGCTCCGGCGAACCTGCACAGAAGTCGGGCCGGGAAGGGATTCCCGGCGGCGACCCTCCGACGCTCAAGTCAGGCGAAGCTCAAGAAAGAAACAGTGGCTTTAAAACTCGTAGACTGCGTACCTCCGGCGAAGAATGAGGGCCTTTATATAGGGCAGCGAAGAAGTGAGTGTACACCTACCGAGGTGTACACGTGTCCATAGCCCATACTCCAATAAGGACTTGTCAGTGAGCTTCCCTAACCCATACTGCTACAGTCTTAGCATGTCCTCGATGGGACAGCGGGATCCCCTGTCACAAGATTTGGAGCATGGCCCACACGTGAAACATACCTACTGTCAGAAAAAGACGTTCCTTGTCCCTTTCCCCTTTGCTCCAAATCTGGCTTCCGGGCGGACAGCTCCCTCAACATCCGGCCGGACAAATGCGATGGTTTACTTGGGGAGATCCTCCATCATGTGCTTTATGGGGACTATTAGCAGTGTTACCTTATGGCTTTGGCCGAGCGTGAGGTCAGCTCGGCCCACGACCTTTTCCACTGAGCGTCGGAACCCTGATTTCGACAGGGCACCTTTAACCATCAGCCGTATATCGTCCGGTCGGCAAGCCGATCGGACCCATCCCTCTCCGGGCGTTCGATTCCATCGGCCGGCCGGACGTCCGGTCAGACCCTGCCCTCTCCGGCTGTCCGGTTGGACCTGGCCCTCTCCGGATGGACGATTGCCACTGTGACTTCCACGTGGCGTTGACTTCACAGGGTGGGGCCCCCTGCTCTTACTACCGGATCAGCTGCAAACTATGTTCATGAGCTCCTGCAGTGTTTCATTATCTCTAGTGGACTCGCCTAACTCTATCAACTAGTTTCATTGATAAGCACGATTGTGGAGTAACCTAAGTATGGACTAATCATAAGTTCTTTGTTCTCAGTGCAATAAGTAACTCAAACTCTTCAAGTTTCAATTCTCTGTCTTAGTTAAGTCGTCATACAATTGAGTTCTTAATGTTCTCGGTGATAGGCACTTACTTGCCACACACTTGGTTCATTTTCCTTAAATTACACAAAGTCTCAAAGGATACTACTCGGAATCAAGAGAAACATAACATTCATTTCCCCAGTAACCTAACTCAGTCTCAAAGGGGTGAATTGTTAGTTTCCACTCACAACAACTATTTTTTTATCCCTTATTCATTTTTTTTTTCTTTTTTTGGTATGTAGCACTAATCACAAATGCAAGATACATATGTTGAGATTTAGATTTTTCCAAATGAGCTTCCATGATCCGAGGTCATCCAGTAGCCAAAATGTAAATAAGAAATACCATGGAAACAAAAGTACTAAACAATTTGGATGAATCATAACTATTTCAAAAATATTTCTCTATTCAAGATTAAGTACTTAAATGTAGTGAAAATAAGATCCTTAAAGTTAGGTGAAGACTTATACCAAACTCTATACAATACTTGGCTTATTTCATGCTACTAAAGATAGAGAAAGGAGATACACCAAACATACTAACACTATCTTGACAACACATGAATTAAGAAAATGCTAGACATCTTGCTATCGAACAAGTTAGCAAAAAAAGTAAAAGGTTTGATGTTCTCAAATATGCCTCAAAACAAAATGCGAATGAGATGCAAGTAGGAAAGTGCAAATGAGATGTAAGTAGAAATATGAAACTAATAAAATGTGAATAAACAAAGAAGACTAATAAAATATGCAGAAAGAAAAGAAAAACTTGACTCGACTCAGGTTGTGCAAACACAACACCCCCCCCCCCCCAGACTTAGACTTTTCATCGTCCCGATGAAATCAAAATGGTCAATGAGGCTGAAGGTCGGGGAGGTCTGGAAACTCAAGATAAGTCTTAGCTACCCATCTCAGGTCCCTTACCTGTTTATGATATGTGAACAACTCATCAATATTATTATGAAAGTTCCTCATATACCACCTAAAATCTTCGTTCCAAACCATTCTCTTTCTATGAGCCTCCATAAATTCAAGCATTCGTGTGCATAATTCTTTCTCATTCTTGAACACTCCTGCAAACACTTAAATTGCTCATCCTTCATGCAAATGTTTCTAGTGAATAATCCATTATTTTGTTCTAAGTCATGATGAAGAAAGTCAATGATAGGCGAAATTCTTGGAAATCGAATCGCAAAATATCTCGACTATCCGAAGGTATATTTCTAGGAAGGGAGGTTTGAGGTGGGTTAATCTGTTGCTTTACTAAAGTCAAACGCCAATTTTCCTTAACATGGATTGTGGTCAAAGCCGGGTTGGGCAATCTAAGGGGAAAACTATCTTTAATCACAAGACTATACTCATATTCCTCTCGGCGAATCAAATGAGTGGTTAAACAAAAATTTAAATCCATTTGATAAACATCTTCAATCATTTCAAGACCACTCAAATCATAACCTAGTATTACCGCAATATGAGTAAGCAATCCTCCTAAAATAATGGGGGCAGAGGAAGAAGCCTTCCCTAATGTTATCAAGTGCCATAAATAGAAATATCCAGAATTAATAGACACATTTTTCTATCATTGCCCATAAACATTACAAGTCTGAAAGTCTTACAATTTCTTCTTTATTGCCCCTTCCAAATATCGTGTTCCTCATCATCATATGGACATATCGACAAATTGGGTTAATGATACTACTACCATTAGAAACATGTGGATTAAAGCAAGACCCTCTACCAATTTGCTCCCATAAATTTGAATTTTCAAAAGCAGGTAGGATTATGTAAGCTCCATCCCTAGGTAAATCATAGCATATATTAAAATCCTCAAGGCTCCATTCATAGTCATCATTAAATAAACGAAATTTTAATTTTCCTCCTCCTTGAACATTATCAACAGTGATGGAGCTTAAAATTTCTAAAATGATACGAGGATAAGTTGGGTACTTCATGGCCATTACGTTAGTCCAACCTATTCTATCAAGTAACCAATCAATATCATTCTCAATCCCCAATACTTCTAAGGTTTATCGGTCCATAAACTAGTGCTTAAAATGGAACATTTAGATAAAGAATGATAATGATGCAATTAATCATCATTAGAGAAAGTAATGCCGAAGTTGTTCGATATACCTTTGAAGCGTGCACTCTCCTCGTTTGAAACAACCAACAACTCTTTTCCTTTCCTTTGACGAGAGCTCCCTTCGACGAAGTTCGACATCACGAATGACAAGAGAGGTAGATTTGAGTGAGATAAATGTGAGGAGTGGGCGGTAGCACCTTGGGAAGTTGGAGGAGGAAAGGAAAAGAAAGGAGGTATGGGTCAAGGGGTGAAGGTGGCGGCACGGGCGTGCAAGCCCCCACACACCCGTGACCTAATAAGGAGGAATTTTGGGCCGGGCCATGTAGGGTTGCACACCCCCCTCTTGGTGATTCTGTACGGCCATGCCAATTGGCACGACCCCCTCTCTTCTCCTCTCGACCAATATCGCACGGTTGTTCCGGTTGGCACAACCCTTGCCTTCTTCATCTCTGCCATGCTCGCACGACCATGGCAATTGGCACGACCCGTGTCTTCTTCCTCTCCGGTGGTCTTGCACGGTCGTGCCAATTGGCACGACCCATGTCCTCCTCTTCTCTACATAGGCCACATGACCGTGCAAGGTTGTAGAGCTAATGACCTTTGTCCCTCTGTCGACTTCACACGACCATGTGGGGTCACACGACCGCCTCCCTTAAGCGGATGGTGACTTGCCTTTCACCATTTTTGCTCCTCTGACGCCTCCATGCCCATGAAATGCTCACGACCAGCTCGTGAAGGCTATGCACAACCTGAAAATGAATACCTAAAAAATAATAATAATACTCGACTAAACATACTAGGTAAATAAAATGACAAACAAAATAATGAACTAAAAATAAAAAACCCTTGGGTTGCCTCCCAAGAAGCTCTTGTTCTAGGTCTTTAGCTCGACCTCGTTTCAGTTAGTGTGGACTAAACCCATGGAAGCACAGCTCTCCTCCTAGGGTTAATGCTCCAGTCTGCACCTTTAGTTTCACTCGTGCAGGACAAATGTACTTCTTATTACTCGCTGGAGGGGACCTCTCTTGGAAATTGCATTCCTCAGCTTTGTGTATGTTCATCTTGCTAGAATTTCCCTGAGAAGAGGGGTCACAGTTAGAAGAATCAGATAAATTAAATTCTAACCTTTCTTTACCAATCTCCAAGGATAACTTGTGACTTTTCACATCAATGAGGGCTCCAGCGGTGGCAAGGAATGATCTTCCAAGGATGATTGGTATCTTGGGATCCTCCTCCATATCCAGGATAATGAAATCTATGGGAATGATACATCCGCCTACTTCTACTGGCACATCTTCCACTATTTCCATTGGGTATCTACATGAATGGTCAGCTAATTGCAATGTCATAGTAGTCAGTTTAATGTTATGAAGTCCTAGCTTCTTGTATAACGAGTACGGAAGTAAGCTGACGCTGTCTCCCAAGTCGTAGAAAGCTTTCTGTATGAGTTTAGAACTAATTTTACAAGGTATGGAAAAACTCCCTAGATCCTAAAGTTTCGGTGGAATATTTGCCATAAGTAGAGCGCTGTAATTTTTCGTTAATGCTACAGTCTCGAAGTCACCCTTCTGCCTCCTGTTAGATAAAATACCCTTTAAAAATTTTGCGAACTTTGGCATTTGGTACAGTGCGTCTATCAGAGTTCCTTCTATGCAAATTTCCTTAATCTTCTTCAGGAATCGGTTGAACTCTTCATCCTTTTGGGATGTTATCAGTTTTTTAGGGAAAGGAATTGTCTGACTTTGTGGGGGAATTTGAAGAGTTCCTTCAACTTTCTTGGTGATCTCCTCTCTATCCCTGTTCTGGATCTGATTGGGCATTAGGGGAGAGGGCTCTTCCTCTGAGTCAAGTCCTTTCTGAGTAGTGATATGGGGGTCTCCCAAAGTTCGTCTGCTCCTCAGCTCAATGCAGTTGTAGTGTTCCACCAGGTTTATATCGGGCTTTCCTGGAAATGTTCCCTGAGCTCTTGAAAAAGACTGGGTTATCTGGCTATCTTGCATCTTCTAATATTTTTTAGAATTTCCCAGTCTTTGAATCAATTGCTTGATCTCATTCTTCATCTCTTTGTGCTCTGAGAGAGCTTCTTCGAGCATCTTTTCGATTCTGGACAGTTGTGAAGGTTGTTGTTGTTGATAAGTCTGTTGTCCAGATGGGTAGCTCTATTGCCCAGGTTGATAGCTTTATTTTGCTGGTCCTTGGTCCTGATTATTCTGGTATGAAAAATTTAGGTAGTTTCTCCATTCAGGGTTGTATGTGTTGGAGTACGGATTGTTTTTCTTTTGGTTGTAACTGACTATTGTATCGCATTGCTCAAGTTGGTTTATCTGTGCTTATAATGGCCCTAGGGGGCAAGTATCTTGAGCATGATCCGTACTTCCGTAAGTTTCACAAACACATACTATTGCATTGGTCGTGTTGTTTCCCATGGCCTCAAGCTTCTTGGTCAGAGTGTCCAGCTTTGCAGACATGAGTGTGACTGCATCTACGTCAAATTTTCCTGACGCCTTTATTGGATTCCTTGAGAAAGAACTACTAGATCTTTCAGTTGCTCACTGATGGTGGTTCCGTGCCACATTCTCTATGATCTCTTCAACTTCATCAAGGCTCTTATTCATTAATGTTCCTCTTGCTGCAGAATCGAGGGATACCTTCGTGTGATAGTTGATTCTATTGTAGAATGTGTGTAGAACCAACCATTTCTCAAGGCCATGATGGGGGCACTGTCTTAGCATACTTTTGAATCTGTCCCAGGCTTCAAATAATAATTCTAGTTCTATCTATTTGAAGCTTGCGATCAAATTCCTCATGTGGGCAATTTTTCTTGGAGGGTAGAATTTGTCCAGAAATTTCTACTCACACTGCTCCTAAGACGTTATGCTATTTACTGGAAGAGAATTTATCCACTACTTGGCTCTGTTTTTCAGGAAAAATTTAAAAAGAAGTAACCTTACTGATTATGGAGGGACCCTGTTCACTTTCATAGTACTACAAATCTCGTAGAAAAGCTCTAAGTGATGGTTTGGATCATCGTGCGGTCCTCCTCCAAATTGATTATGCTGAACCATGTGGATTACTGCAGGCTTGATTTCAAAATTGTTAGCTTCGATTGGCAGTCGAGTGATGCTAGACCGAACCCCTCATGCATAAGGTGCTGCATAATCCTTCAATAGTTTGTCAGCCATTTCTGAAGATTCCTGTTCGTCTTGAAATGCTTTTTGTAAGTTTCTTCTTCTCAAGAAAGTCCTATCGATCTCTGGATCGAACGGTAGAAGTTGTCCCAAAAGATTAACTCTTCGCATGCAAAAACAAGATATGGAATATTTCAAGTGTTAAATTAAGCAAAATAAAGTAAAGAAGAGAGTTGGAATGATATTATTTTCTAGGCATTTTAATAAAAATGCAAAAAATAAAAACAAAATTACTTATCTCTGAAATGCAGAATATTAGAAAAAGGAGAGATAAAGAAAAAAAAACAAAGTCTAGTTTAACCTAATATGATTTTAGCTAATGTTATAGACACAATCCCCGATAGCGGTGCCAAAAACTTGTTACGATTCCGCAAGTGCATGGATTCGTCGTTAGTAATAAAGATTATCGATCCCACAAGGACTAGTTATAAGCACTAGTAATCGTTCACTTAAGATTAGCTAAACTACCGATGGTTGTAAGTTATCTAAAGAAAAGAGATTGGGAAGCGGAAACGAGAACTATTGAAGAGAGAGTAATTAACTAGGTTTATGAAGAGTTCTAGGAGTTCGGTTTCATTGTGGTGGTATTGATGTATCACGTTCTATCCTTTACTCATTGTCCATCAACATGCATTCGCTGGAAGGTAAAGCAACCATCCTTAAGCACTAAATAGAGAAGATCCCTGTGAAATCCTGTTACGGTTAACCCCTGTCACTACGGCGCCTCGGTAGATCACAAGAATGCAACTCTAATTGGTGTCATTAAGGATAGAAATAAGGGCTTGGTTTGGTCTCTCACTTCCTTGTGGAGGAGTTACCTCTCCTTTCAAGGAGATACCCTAGATGTTCGTGAACGGGTTATCCTTGTCACTGGGACCCCTCAGGTATATGATCTAAGATACTCTCTCTATGAGGTTAGCAATTCCTACACAATCAATTAATACGCAACAAGTCTCATGCATAGTAGTTGAAACAAAGCAAGTGAAATCATCCAATGAATAAAGGCATAAATACGAGTCTTACATCAAAACCAATCCACAACTACTCCCTAATCTTAGAACAAGGAATCTACTCCATAGACATCAGAGAAAAATCCGAAGACATAATGTAATCAAGCATACAATGCTTAACAAGAAGAGAGAAAGAGAAAAGATGCTTATCCAATGATGACGAGTGATTTTCAGATCCAATCCTTTGCTTCTGGAGTTGATGTGGTGATGAAGGATCGCTGGACGGAGGTCCTGGACTATGTGGAATGACACCAAGGCAATTCTCCCTTTGACGACTCACTTCCCTCTGAGGAGAAGGGTTAAAACCCTATTTATAAGCTAAGGCATGATGCCGCGGCATGACCGTGTAGAAGTGGCACGGCTGTGCCCTTTTTTGCTTATGGTTGCGCTGCACGACCGTGCCAATTGGCACGACCATGTGGATCTCGGGCTCTTCTTCTGGGACATGACCGTGCAGGATTGCACGGTCATGCATTGCTTGGTTGCGGTCGTGGGGGGCACGACCGTGCAGGTTTGCACGGCCATGCACGGATCCATCTCTGTTTGGCCACATGACCGTGCAAGAGTTGCACAGGCGTGCACTGTCCTTCTTCTGTTTGGCCACACGGCTGTGCGAGGTTGCACGACCGGGTTTTCTGCCTTGTTCTGGTGCGTTGACAATCGTTGTTTTTGCTCCGAAAGTTGTCCCTGTCAAGACAAAACCAAACAAAGAGAAGATCTTCGAACAAAAGAGTATTCATGATGAGTATATGATAAAAGAGACGATCATGCAAAGAATACATACGCATAAAGCAAGTGAATGTGCGTTAAAACATGCATAAACAATCATAATATTTACGCGCATCATCTTTCTAGTGTGGTCTGACACTAATACTGTTGGGGTTGCAAGGTTGCAAACATAGTCCCATATTGGAAACACATGGAAAAGATCATGGGTTGATGAAAAGAATATAGATATCTCCACAATGGTATGATATTGTCCACTTTGGGCCTAAGCCCTCATGGTTTTGCTCTTGGGCTCTACCCAAAAGGCCTCATTCCAATGGAGATATCTTTCTCTTTTTATCAACCCATGATCTTTTCCATGTGTTTCCAATATGGGACTATGTTTGCAACCTTGCAACCCCAACAATCCCCCCCTCAAACAAAGGACCATAGGCTTCCCACGTCCGATCCTCGACCCACCAGGTCTTCCTGCCCCTCAGTCCACCCGACCTACTAGGACTTCCTTGCCTAGTCGCAACTAGGACTTCCTGCCTGGTGTATGGTCCTCTTGATCCGAACATAGGAGCCCCCACTTTCTTTGTTCGAGGTCAATATTGTACCCACATGGCTCAATCAGACCATAGCACTTGTGCACAGTTGGCGGTTAAACCTTCTGGCAGTCCGGGCTCTGATACCAATTGTTGGATCGAGACGCGTTAGAGGGGGGGGGATGAATAGCGCTCGTGGCTATAATCGTTCAATTATCGGAATCGTAAAACGTAAGAGTTAATGCAGCGGAATAAAATGACACAGAGAGACAAGGGATTTTTACTTCGTTCGGAGCCTGTGACGACTCCTACTCGAAGGCCCGCGATCCTTGATCGCTTTCCGTGGGCAACAACTATAAGCTCGACAAGAGTACAAGTATTACAGTTAAGTATTAAAAAGAATACAGTTATACCGACGACAATATCATAATCTGAAGATTCAGAGCTCCGGGTCGTCGATGTCTCGCAACAGCACTTCGGAATCGTCTCGTGAGCAGCTTGTAGCAGTAAGATCACTTGAAAGTTGTTGTTTGAAGCTGCTGGTCGAGACCCCTTATAAAGGGGGTTCAAGGCGCCTTATACTGTTCACCAAGGCGCCTTGAACGAGCCGAGTCACCCGCGTGGATCAGCACGGACCTGGTCGAACTCTATCTGGTTCAAGGCGCCTTCAGCCTATCCAAGGCGCCTTCAACCTCCGGTCCAAGGCGCCTTGAACTCCATTCAAGGCGCCTCCAGTCTGCTGCGCTGGCCTTTTCCTGGCTCGCACCCGAGGCGCCTCCAAGCTCCATGGAGGCGCCTCGGACACTGTTCATCCGAGTTGTAACTTGCCCCTTTGTTTCTGCAAAATGTGTTAGTCCCAAACACATACCCTGCAAAACAAAGTTAGCACAGAAACATAATGAATGATAATAATAAAAGTTTTGACAGCATTCGAACTGTCCGGGTCTGACTTCAGGTTTCCTACCGGAAACCCTAGGTCGACCCGACGCCTACTGTTCCCTCTCTCACCTACTCCACTTAGGAGATTTACCTGTTGCCAGTACGATCCTCCAGATCGACTGGACTTTTGCTCGGCACTCGATGCTTCCGGACTTTCTGCTGAACATCCGCTTCACCGGCCAGTTCAGACTTTCACCTGGTTCGCGACACCAGGGCTTTCCACCTATGGTTACCACCCCTAGGACTTTTTCCTGAAGCCATCGACCTGCCAAGACTTTCCGCATAGGATTACCACCCCCTATGACCTAGGGTTACCACCCCCTAGGGTTTTACCTTGCCTAATCGCAGTTAGGACTTTCCTGAAATACTCAGCAAAAGCTGTCAGATAACAAAGCACCTTAACTTTGAATCCTTTGCCATTATCAAAACTTAGGTTCGATAGTCGAATGCTTCCCGCACCAACAAATACCACTTTTACATCCTAGTGAGGTCAGCTAGAGAGGGGTGAATATCCCTGAGAAGAAGTTAGAAAATTATTTTGATATTTGAACTTAGCAAGGACACAATATTAGTAAAAATAGATAACTAACATAAAAATAACAACTTAACAAAAATTAAGAAGGTAAAAAAGGTTTACTTGGTTACAATAGGGATGATTGTTAATCTAAGGCAATGAAAAAGCTCCACTAGTAAAAACTCCTTCGATGAAGGTGGAATAGCCTCTTACACACTTTGACAAGCTCAGAAAATGACTAGAAAAATGAATACAATTGTTGATGTTTAATTCCTAGCTCCAGGAGATTTTTTTATTGCCTCCTAGAAGATGTTATCATTTTACTAACGTGGTCTGGAGGTGTATCGGATTAGATGGAGGTGCCTTCAGTGTGGATAAAAATTTATCCAAACTCCAACGCTCAGCTAACAACTCAGGTAGATGAGAGGCACCTCGATTGATCTAGGACACCTCCAGGGGAGGCGCGAGGGTGCCTCCTTCTTGAGGAGCAAGGGCGGCTCCATGCTCCTTGGAGGCGCCTTCACTCTAGTGACTAGTAGATCCAAAGTCAACTTTAGGGTTGACTTTTTTGAACTTTGAGTGGGTGATGCTCCGATTATTCAGAGTTGAGCTCACTCGAACTCAATTCTGACGTTCTCCTCGAGCAGGCTTTATTCCGACTTCTTGTCCTTAGAATGCTCTAGAATGCATCCTTCTTATCCATTGATGTACTCTTCTACAGCTTCTTGTCCCTCAAATGCACCGAGTCCATCGACTCACTTCTCGTGCCATCCTTCTCACTCGTCGCATCTTCCATTCAACTTCTTGTGTTCCTAAGTTTTTGTATACTTAGACACAAGACATTAAAAAAATACAAGACCTAACTTAACTCGGTTGATCACAGCAAAATCAACTTGGGGGGTACTTACACCATATACACATCCTCGAATAGATTTATGTTAAGGAAGGCTATTTTCTCATCTATGTTTCATATCTCATAATCATAATGAACTGGGCTAAAAGTATCTAAATGGATTTAAGCATGACAACTGGTGAGAAGATTTTGTCATAGTTAATACCATGTTTTTGACGATATCCTTTTGCCACCAATTTCACTTTATAGGTAATCAAATTACCATCTATGTCTATTTCCTTCTTAAAAATCCACTTGCATCCTATATGTGTTATACCTTCGAGTGGGTCCACCAAGTTCTAAATATAGTTTTCATACATGGAATCCATTTCAGACTTCATGGCTTCTAACTATGAATTCCTTTTTGAACTATTCAGAACTTTTTCATAACTAGTAACCTCCTCATCCTCAATGAGTAACATGTCTCCTGATTCACTTATGAGAAATCCATATCTCTCGAGAATTAGACATATCTTACTAGATTTACAAAGAGGTTGTGTAACAATAGGTTCAGTCGTTACCTCATCCTCATGAGTAATCGACTATGGTTTTTGATTAGTCATCTCTTTGATGTCAATTAGAGTCTCTTGAACTGCCCCAAGTTCAAGCTCACTTCCACTATTTTCCTGTAAAAGAAACTCTTTCTCTAAGCATAGAGCATGCCTTGAAACAAACACCTTTTGTTTCAAAGGATGATAGAATTGGTAACCTTTTGTTTCCTGAGAGTAACTAATAAATAGATACTTATTAGACTTAACATCCAGATTGTCTAACATATTCCTCTTCATATAAGTAGGACAACCCCATATCTTCAAATAAGATAGATAAGATTTCTTACTAATCCATATCTCATATGGAATAGAGAGACTACCTTAGTCGGGACTCTATTTAGCAAGTAAACAATTATCTTGGAGTGTGTAACCCCAAAAGGATTTATAAATACTTGCATTATTCATTATTGACATAAGCATGTCCAACAAGGTTCTATTTTACCTTTCAGACACACCATTATGTTGGTGTGTACGACGGAGTCCATTGAGATAATATGTCATTGTCTCTAAGTTAATCGTGAAACTCTTGGCTTAAGTATTCGACACCTTGATCTAATTGAAGTATTTTAATACGTTTGACAAGTTGTTTATCTACTTCACGTCTGTATTCTTTAAACTTTTCAAATGCATCAGACTTGTATCTCAAGAGTTACACATACCCAAATTGTGAGTGATCATCGATGAAGGTAATGAAGTAGCTATAACCTCCTCATGCATGAATTGACATAGGTCCACATATATCTATATGTATGAGGACCAATACAACATTCTCTTGTTCACCTTTTCCCATAAAAGGTAACTTAGCCATCTTGCCTTGTAAGCATGAAACACATATTATATTTGAGAGATATCCTAAGGCAATTGCCTTATGAAAATATACTATTTATTAGATAAATAAAAATTCACTATTTGAGTGTACATACTTTATGTATATGATTTGATCTTAAACTCATTTATTAAATATTTACAATAGATTTATTGCATGAGAAAACTTATGATTGGATCACAACTAGTGAACATCTCTACATCTATAATTATGAATGTATTGAAATATTCCCTAGTCGATGAATTGATGAGTTCGGACATTGCCAATTCTAAGAGACTAGCACATGTTATACTCCTTGGTTTAACCAAGCATCCACTTCTCACTAGCAAGAGATATTGGAATGTCGAGAGTTAAATGTGGATGCTAATTAAGGGTAACTAGTTCATTGGAAGTGATCTTCCATGGGATTTCATATGAGTCTGTACATATATGGATATGCCAATAAAGATCTCATTGCATCTTAAGTGTGAATTTCCTTAGATGTGAGATATTTAAATCACCTTGGTAATGGAGACTTATATTTTGACATCTTAGTCGATACATCTCCATAGGGGTGTGGGTATGGGATGATTGGGTAGAAGTCGAAGTGCCCAAAGGTATTTGGATAGCCCATAGAAGATTCATCACTCCTTACAAAAGAATATGTATACCCTACGACCGTTTGTTAGGATTATTATTCAAAGTCTTTGGCCAAAGCATTACCTGTCAAGAATATGATACTCTTAGACACATGTCTAAGTAATTTGAATCTATAGGATGAGGAAGTATGACTTGGGCTGGGTGTGACATAGTTAGCCTAGTAGTGACTGACACATAGACCATGTCTTGAACTAAATAGATATAAGACGAGTGAAAGGAATGAGGCATGACTCACTGTAGCTACTAAACGATTCAGAAGTAGTTATGAGATAAACCGTTAATTTTTTGATCAATTGGGGATCATAATATATTACTAGGTGCCACTCATGATCTATTTATAATTAATAGTTAATAATGAATAGACAACATAATTGGGAACCTATTGGGTTACATGCACAATGAGTTTATCTGAAAGACTTAAAATGAGTTTGAGAATTGGATTCTCAAATCGAGAGAGACTAAGTTTGGTTGGACTAGATGAAGGGAAAATATGAAAATATATTTATCGCAAAGAAAGTGTAGATAGGCCATGTATTTTGAAGATGAGTTGGACCCTCTTTGATTTAATTAATAAACCAAATTGGTTTGACTTTAATTAAAAGAGGTTTGTTTATTGAACTAAGTGGTTTGGTTTTGAACCAACATGGTTTGGTCTTGAACCAAACTTAAGGCTATTGGTTTGAATTGTGTGTTAGCGGTAACATATTTGGATTCATTAATCAAACCTATTAGGAGATCTATAAATTGTTGGTGCAGTCAACCTCTAGAGTTTTGATGTTTGACAATATACCTAAGTCTAGTTAATTTAACCAAGGGTTAATTCAAACAAGACTTGATGTTTGGAAGAGAGAAGTCTAGTTAGGACTAGATGACTAGCAAAGGTAAGTCCTATCCAAAGGATAGGCATGCAGGTGAGAAGTCCTGGTGAGTGAAGCTAGACCCTAGTGAGTGAAGCTAGGTGGTCGAAGTCCTGGTGAATGAAGTCGGACTCTAGTGAGTGAAGCTAGGTGGTGGAAGTACTGGTAAGTGAAGTCGGGCTCTAGTGAGTGAAGTTGGGCCCTAGCGAGTGAAGCTAGGTGGAGGAAATCCTAGTGAGTGAAGTCGGGCCCTAGCGAGTGAAGCTAGGTGGAGAAAGTTCTGGTGAGTGAATCTGTGCCCTAGTGAGTGAAGCTAGGTGGAGGAAGTTCTGGTGAGTGAAGCCAGACAATGGAAGTCCTAGTGAGTGAAGCTAGGTGGAGGAAGTTCTGGTGAGTGAAGCCAGACAATGGAAGTCCTAGTGAGTGAAGCTAAGCAACCCTAGGGGGAGATAACCCCAGGTTATACTTGACTTCTATTAACACTGTTTTTACCTTATCTATTGTGCTAACTCAGTGTTGCAGGGTAGTTCAGCTAGGTTGACAGTCTGACCAGGTAGCTGGCATGAAGTCCAGATAGGTCGTTGGGCTGACCAGACGTCTGGAAGGTAAGTTAAGGTAAGTCATTGAAGGGGAGTGACTTGGTGAGGACGCGTTCCCAGTTAGGGAACTTAGGTGTCGATCCAACTTAGAACCATTTCAGGAATCTAAGTTGAGATCATGACTAGATTCTGGTCTCTGTGAGACGGAATCTAATTATTACTCTATTTTACTATATTTGTGCTAACTTTTGTTTTGTAGGGTAGTTTAATTTTTATTTTGCCTTGGACTAACATTTTCTTGCGGGAAAAGAAGTTTTCTGGAAAATGGTGGTCCGGGCACCGGGAAGGGATCCGGGCGCCAGGAGGCAAAAAATTATCTCGTCGCAGATATGGAACGCGTTGATTGGCCAGGCCTACGTCACAGTCCGGGCGCCCGGAGCACTCCTATATAAGGAGACTATCTCAAGAGCTGAGTAGAATAACTACATCTTACGACTACTCTATTGCGCTCTGCTCCTGCGACGCGACGACGCTTCTCTGACAACTTGCGGCTCAAGTTATTTTTTATTGTTGTCGGTATATTTTTTCTTTTTAAATGAGTTCTTGTACTTTCATTTGTAAACACTTTTCGAACTGCTAGTGAATTGTCCAACGAAAGCACTCGACGAGTGTGGGCCTTGGAGTAGGAGTCGACAAAGCTCCGAACCAAGTAAAACTGGTTCGTGTTGGCATTATGATTTGTGCTTTTTCCACTGCTTACTCTAATTCGATAACGATTTTTCGATCGCTATTCACCCCCTCTAGCGACTTCTACGATCCAACAAGTGGTATCAGAGCGGGTACCGCTCTGAATTGGTGCAACCACCAATCGAGTAAGGGGGGCTCTTTTTAAAAGAAAATAGATATTGTTTGCGTTTAAAAAATATTCTTACGCATTTCATTTTTTCCTTCCAAAATTATTTTTCAAAAATTCATTGTCATCTTTTCACCGTTGGTTAGTATTAGCAAAATATCGCATTTACCAAAATTTAAAATAATACATTTTATTAATATTTTATTAATATTTTATATTTTTTGAAATTAGTGAAATACTATATTTTTTCTCCAGCACTGCTAATCCAAGACCAAGTCTTGGCACTTCTTTTTAATTTTCTATCTTTAGTGCTTAATGGCTCAAGTCGAAGGACGAAGCATTCACGAATCACCTCCATATGAGATGAACAAGAGACATGAATTCAATCTGTGGAGGATGCAGATGAAAACTGTTATTCTCATGAATGACTTTGATGGTGGCATGACACTGAGAAGATCAACACAAAACTCAGAAGCAAACTAAAAGGTAATAAAGTTAGTTTCAGATTTATTACCTAACAAAATTACTTGCAGGATAGGAAGGGTCAAGGATGCCCACGAGTTTTGGACCTGCTTGACCAAGCCTCACGAGGAGTCGTTGGAGTTAGACAATCAAGTCAAAATTAAATCCGGACTCGAGTCAGATCTAACAAAGAAGCCTATTGAATTAGGGGTTGCGCTCAAGGTTAGTAATATTTACCAAAATACCTCTGCTAGTAGTAGTTTAAAAAATATACATGTTAATTTAGATATTTCTGCAAATATACATGAAAATAATGTATTTGATAATACATGCAAAAATACCCCTAGGATATTATCTGATAAAATAAATCTAATTAATTTAGAAAATTCAGAAAATCTGAAAATAATTAATAACTCTAACAATTAAAATGATAACCAAATCAATTTGAATGACTCTACCTCTAAGAAAAATTCAACTAATAATATTAAAAATATTACTTTACACAAAAATTTAAACAAATTAACAAATTCAGAAAAGTTAAATATTAAAAATTCAAATTTAAAATTAAACAAATCTAAAAAAAAATCAAATGATAATGATGACAAGGTCAATATTAATATAGATAAAATTAATAAATTTCTTAATAAATTATTTAATAATTTAAACAATATCAATCTAGAAAATTCTATCCAAAACCAAGATAATTTAATTAATAAAAAAAATAAATTTTAAAGATAGGACTAATTTAATAAATTCAACTAATAATATAAATTGAAAAGACAAAGAAAAGACAAGGATAAATTCAAACACTTTAATAAAATCAAAGTTAACAAATTCAAAATTAAATAATAAAAATAACATCTTAAACAAAGATAATCCAGAAAATTCAAAATCAGCAATTAATACAAAGTTAAAAGATAAACATTTAAATAAATATAATTCAAAAAATTCAAATTCAAAAACTGATAAAAACTTAAACACTTAAAACAATCTTAATTTAATAAAATTAAGATTGAAATAAAATTCAAATATTAAATACACTTCTTTAAAGAAGGATAATTTGTCTAATTTAATTAATTCAAAATTTAAAACTTAAATTTAAATTATAAATTAAACATTAAATCTCAAATAAAATTAACTTTAAAGGAAAATTAATAATTTAAGTGGAGGCTCCAAATTAGTTAGCACCTCCAAAAATAACCTACTTGGCAGGGTAATAAGAATTAGAGTAAAAAGGCACAAAAGTTTAACTTGACTTATGGTACTGGTGAAGTTTTGGATGATAGAGGTTAGGGAAGCTCAGTCTATGCATGTCTAAGAAGATATGATGTAACACCCGCCCTTCTTACCTTATGGCAGACGTTACTCTTTCATTACAAATTTCAAAATTTTTTGTTTCTATTAAGTGACGTAGGCATGTAGAAGCCTTGATTGAGTACTTAGAATTTTAGTGATGCATCTATTCTTTAACAACTCTAAACATGGTTTTAAAGGAGTTAAAGAAGTATTGCAAGCAATTATTTGTATGCAAGTATTCAACACATAATGCTACTTAACGTAAGCAACATTTAGCCAATTTCAACAGACAATTTTAACTCAAGCTTTTAATCTTGTGGAAGCAAAGATTAGGACTATTAGATTGCTAACTCTTCAGGCATTTTAATTACTGTCAAACTAGTAAGTTCATCTTAAACAAATCATGGTAGTAATTCATGCAGAGCGGAGGTAAGTCAACATGATAGCATAAAGATTTAGTACATTGTAAGTATTAACAGGTTCCAAGGTTTTCTTCCACTATTCCACCACACACACATCCAACATTGCTCCTGCTGCCTCCTCTTACTCGAGCTTTCCTTTACTTTTATCTGCAGTATAAGGAAATGCAAATCAATAAGCAAGAATGCTTAGTAAGTACCATCTACTCACAAAACAGTGTATTAAAAAGGAAGCATACTTTTCAAATGATTGTAGGAAAACACATGCTTGCACTTGACAGTAATTCACGCTAAAACGCATAATTTGGAAATATATACATGACATGCTCTTTAAATAAATTTGTCATGCAAAACATAAACTTAAAATCATGCTTGTATTGGAAACATATAATCTTGCCATACTTTTGAGTTCATGAATGCTACACTTTATAACCAAAGTTCCCAAGCTTAGGAATGCTTCTGTTAGATCAAGAAGCGCTAGAGGGGGGGGGGGGGGGGGTAAATAATGCTCGTGGCTATTTCGTTCGATTAAAATGTATCGAGTAAAATGCAGCGAAAATTAAACACAAACACACACTAACATAAGTTGGTTACTTGGTTCGGAGCCTATGGCGACTCTTACTCCAAGGCCCGCGATTGTTGATCGCTTCCGGTGGGCAACAACTATATTTCGTAAAGTTATTACAAGCTAAGTACAGAAAAAAGTTGTAAATAAATTTATACTGACAACTAAAATACTTAATCTGAAGCTCCAAGTCGTCGGCATCGAGTTGTAGCTTTGTCGAACTGTCTCGTTAGCAGCTGGATGCAGAATGATTGCTTGGAAGAAGATATTCTAGACTGCTGCTCGAGACCTCCTTTTATACACTGCTGAAGGTGCCTTAAAGCCCATCCGAGGTGCCTCTGTAACGCCCCACCTCCTACTGACTAAACTGTGAGGCTGGGAGTTACAATCACTGTGCTAGACTGAACTATAAGGTGCGGAAAAACTAAACTAATTAAAACTACCACTATTTGTTATAAAATCTGAAACTCATATTTAGAGTACACTTCTGGAGTCATACATAAGCTAAGAATGGAGACTAACTTTCTATTTGATCAAAACTGAACTTAGACATTTTTAGTTGAACTCAGACGCTCCAATCGATCGGCTGATCGATTGGGGTTGTCTGATCGATCCACTGATTGACTCAACAGGCTACTGTGCACGGGATTAATTCTGGATCGATCGGCTGATCGATCCAGCCTGACCAATCGATCCGATGATCGATTCAGAGGCTCTCTATTCGTAGAAATTAAATTCCTGATCGATCGGCTGATCGACCCATGGCCGATCGATCAACTAATCGATCCAACAACTCTCTGTACGCGGGAGTCGCGTCTCAATCGATCGGCTGATCGATCGAGGATTCCTCAATCGATCAGCTGATCGATTCAATAGTATTCTGTGCACGGGAAGTTTCACCCAATCGATCGACTGATCGATTGAGGATTCCTCAATCGATCGGCTGATCGATTGGGGTTCTGATTTCAGCAGAAACCCACCCGAACTCATTCAAAATCTTCAGAAATCACTAAACTATGAACTAGTACTACTAGACATGACTCTATACATATTTTACCACCTATCAGCAAGACAACTAACAGTCTACGCATGGCATAATTCATAGAATCACAATTCTTGATACTTAACATCCTAAGAGTGAAGAAAGTATCTAAAAACAGAAATACAAAGTCTTTAAATGGGCTACTCCCTAAGAGTCTTTATTCTAGGTTCCTTGCACACACATCTTTATCGCATTGCCTCCAGCCTCCGCTATTCCATCTTTCCTTTACCCTTATCTACAGTATAAGGAAAATACAACTATAAGCTTGGGAGCTTAGTAAGAAATCATCTAACTCACAAAAACATGCATTAAATGAAATCATGCTTTCTTTTAAAACATGCTGTGCTAATAAATATGATGAGAATCATACTAAAATACTGAACATGATAGTCACCTTCGAAACATGGCTATTTGTGTATCAACAAGAACTGAACTGATACATGAGCTAAGCTAATTATCATCACAATAAGACTAAACTGAAACTAAGCTGTATTCACATATTTGTTTCGTGAGGTCTGAAAACTATTTTTATAAATAGATAAAAATACTAATCATGCTGCTGATGGACCCGGCATCTGTACTTGCTGTGCGCGCATCCCTAACTAGGCCCGAGGTAGCAAGTCCCGAAACTAGTTGGGTTACTAGGTTATCTAAACCTAGGGACAACTATGGGAGCCCAACCCAAAGACAACTGAGATCCAGTACAGTGCCACTAATAAAGTAAAATACTGTTTATACTGATTTATCATATCTTGCTCTTTATCTAGGTTATCTAAACCTAGAGCTAGGTTATCTGAACTTAGAGGCGACTATGGGAGCCCACCCATTGGACCGTAGTCCCATATAAACTGAAGTAAGGCTATGTATGCTATTTAAAAATGTATCTAGGGCATTTATCTGAGCTGTTAAAATGCCTACTGTAGCATTTAACTAAACTAGTCATTTTGTCGAGCACTTGGTGTGCTCTAATTCTACATATGGCTAAACTGAGAACGTAAATGCGAACTATGGTATGAAAACCCCACAATTAACTACTTGTACTGCAGGTGACGGGTTACTTACATCCTGCACTAATTTTCTTACGAATCTGATCGCTAGTTTTCCGGAGAAGAAGGTCTTCTCAACGATCCTCTTACTTCTATACTTTCCTCTCGCCGAAGTGAGCGTCCTTGTGCCGGAGTCGTCGTCGGAATGTGCTCCTACGACCCTAGGGATGAAACCCTAGGTGTTCTTGGACTTGGGTGCCGAGAGGATGAGGAGGAGAAGGAGGTTCGGCGGTGAGGGTTTTTGTGTGAGGAGAATTGTCGTTAAAAATAACATCTCCCACTTAAATTCCCTATTTATAATAAGTTATAATTACACCCCGACTAAACCTTAAATATATTTGTTCTCCTCTTCTTTCAGCACACCCCTGCTGAGGCCCCTTGGTTACTAGAGTTATCTATAAGTCGTAGAGTCTAATAGGTCTCGGGTTCGATTCCCGCTTAGGCCGTTTTGCGTCCTTATCTATTTTTTGCTACTTCTGCTACTCCAAAAGTTCCATAAAAATATTCTAAAATTCCAGAAAAATCATAGAATATTTCTAAAATTAATTTGAGAATTTTCAGGCGTTATAGCCTCCAACCCGCCAAGTCAGCCGCGTGGATCAACACTGATCCGGTCGCACCTCATCCACTTGAAGGGGCCTTCAATCCACTCTAAGGTGCCTCCAAGCTCTGGTCCAAGGTGCCTTCAGATTCATCCAAGGCACCTCCAGCTCTGCTACTGTGAGATACGGAAAAATAAAATAACCTATAATGATTTATGGGAATTTTTAGACATTTTTCTGGATTTATTTGGAGGACTTATGACAGTGTTTAAAGGGATAATGGAAATCACTGTTTGAGAGGCTTATTAGGGAGTTAATTAGGTGGAGTAATTAAACCCTACCTATATAAACAAGAAGCTACAGTAACTCGAGCCCTAAACGCCGCCTCCCTGCCTTTTTCCTCTGATATCGCCGAACTCACGCCCCTTCACCCGATTTCGTCGACCTAGCACCGCGACGATCTCTGCACCCGAGCTCACGGCGTCGTTTAGCCGTCGCTCGCCGGAGCCTCTTTCCCCTTTGTCTACAACTCCTCCTCCCCTCTCCAGATCGCTGTTTCACACAAGGGATTCTCGGTTGGGTGAGGAGGTTTGGGCTTCGGCGTCGCTGGAGATTGGATCGACGAGTCCCGGGTCGTTTTTGGTGGAGAGGGTACACTCCAGACGGAGGTCTCGCTTTCCCGAGCTCTAGAACTGAGCTGAGTTCATCGAAGTTCTCTTCGTCAACGGCAGAGGTTCCCGGCATCAAGGTGTTGAGGTATGGATTGTCTCGATTAGGGATTTATTGTTCTGGATCTGCGAATTGAGGTCAGTAGGGGGAATTGGGGTAACGTGAGTTGTTTCTTAGTAGTGCCTCTCGGTGCAGGACTCGGGTAGAACCTCCAGAAGCATACCTCGCCGGAGGGGCATCTTCAGCAGTGGGATTTTCCGGCCGTGAGTCACTGGGTAAGTCACCTTTAGCTTCGATTATAAGCCTGAAGTTTAAAGTGTTAGATTTCAGTAGGGATTTGGTGTTGATTGAAGTGATTGTGTATGGTTGTGGATTTGGGCGTGGTACTGATTAGAAGCATTTCTAATGTCCTTGCTTCGAAGAGGGTGGGGTGCTGGATTCGTGGCAGTGAACAGCTCCACTGTGTTTGTGCCGGCGATTTCATTTTTCGGACAGAGGCTAGCAGAAGTGATTTGGTTGTTCTAAGGTAAGGTAGACATCTGTTAAAGCTTATATTGTGGTTGTTCGGTAGTATTAGGGGCTAAACCATGATTTGCAACCCTAATGATGATAGACTAAAACTAGAGTTTGCGATTGGTTTTGGGTAGATCCGTGTGGCTTCATTTGGTTAATGAAGGGAACTCGGATTAAAGTCGTTTGTCTTGTACAGTAGTGTAGTTAATTAGTTCCATATGTATTAAGTTAAAATTGATATGTTGACACAGGACTTTGATCGGGACGAGCGTCGTGATGAGATTGGCGTTGGATTCAGCCTACACTTAGAGGCGAGTACTTTTACTTGTTTCTTTAGTTATTGTTCTTAGTGCATGAGTAGCCCAGATAAAGTAGAGTTTATCTTGACTCCACTCATTTTACTTCTTGTGCTTGGTACTTTATCCACTCAATCTTCGAGATGTTCACTTCCGTATCTATACAGTCTCCCGTTGTTATTCTTGATAACAAGCAGATACTAGATGCCATGTTTACCTGTTTGACTACTGTTTATTTATGTTTAGTATTGAGCATGCGGATTCATGTAGCATACCTGATTTCCTGTTATATATATGATGGTCTTTGCATTATACGCATCATGTCATTACATGCATAGCCGACGACTTTGGCTCCCTTGTGGTTGAGACGGTCGTTGGCCTGGGCCGCACGCTCGACCACTCATGGGTAGTGGTATCTTAGAGCGTGCCGCATGTCCTGTCATGCCCCCCACTGGCACACTCATGGGTAGTGTCTGCTGGAGTCGCGGGCAGCAGGGACCCCCGTCGCAAACGTAGCTATTCAGCTACTATGCAACTGTCCCCTCGGCCACTCGAGAGTAGTGGTAGCTGGAGTGGTGTACAGTTTGTCATTGTCCCGGCCTCTCATCCATACTGGGGTCATGGACTTGAGGGGTGGGCGGGAGTGACCATCCGTGCATACGCTACTTTTTGATATACCTGCTTATGCTGTTTATGCTTATTTATGCAGTTCTGTTATCATATACCTGTTATATATGCTTGGACACTGATTACTGTTACAATATACTTTATATGTGATTCTGGTAGTTATGAGTAGTACTGTAGCAGTTTATTTTATCTCAGACCTTACACTGCTAGCCTAGGATATGGTTTCAGGTATGGATATATACTTTGTTTACCCAGTAGTATCTGCTATTTATCTTTCTGAGACTGTATCCTATTGTATTCCTATTCTTTATGATACTTGTGCACTGTTTATTCTATTACCCGCTGAGTCTTTATACTCACCACCCACATTGGTAATTTCACCAGGTAGTCGATAGATGATACCAGTACACCGGATGAGGTTCCCGACTGCCAGTCCCACGTCACTTCCGAGGACGGTTTTATGATTTTGGTTTTCATTTTATTGTGAGTTAAACCTTTGAATTTAGCATTGTAATAATTGGGCTGTGGACTTGTATTTTGTATTTGGTTGTTTTGTCGAGGAGCCAAGCCGGGCCGGCCCGCGGTGAGTTTTCGTTACTTTATACTTACTATTCTTGTTTTCCGCTGTGTTTGATTTTACAGTCGTGTGGGCTGCATATTATTTGCGTGGTTGTGATTTAATTTGCATATGTATTATCTGTTGGTGATGTATACTGGTTCCATTTGTCACTGCTACAGGGGAGGAGCTGTCCGTTTTTCGTCGGACAATCTTACTCTCGGGGCATGACAGCTACGCTGACTTCTTCTGGCTTGCACCCGAGGCACCTTCAAGCTCCATGGAGGTGCCTCGGACACTGTTCACCCGATGTAAAATATGACACTAAATAATAATTATAAAATAAGGTTGTTGGAGAAAAAGCCTTATAGAATTTTTTCAGAATTTTTAGAAATTTTCTGAGAAATTTTCGGAGCTCGTACGACTGGTTTTGCGTGGACGAATTTATGGGTTCGGATAAAGCCTGTTTGGGATACCCCGCTTAAGTGAGGAGATGTTGGATTTATTTATATTTCTTTTCTTTTTCTTTTCCCAAACGCCGATCCCTAACCCAATTACCTTCCTTCCCCGATAACTCCTCTGCCTGAGCTTCCCCTCTCCGGTGATTTCTCCCCTTCGCCTCTCGGTGTCGCCGGCGCAAGCAACCACCGGAGCTTTGAAGGGAAAACAAGTGGCTGGTTCTTCCTCCTCACCTCTTGGTTTCCTCTTTCCCGATTGCTCTCTCTCGCGGGCGACCCGACGCCGACGGTTTCCAACAACAGTTTCGGCCTCACCGCGTCGCCTTAAGGCCCTTTGCCCAAATCTTGAAGGTGCTGACGCTGTCCAAGCCTTCCCCGGTGGAGTGATCGCCTTCTCGGCCATTTTTGCGCTCGATCGGTGGGATCCGATCTAGGGCACAGCGAGGTTTGAATCGCATCACTCTCAGTCGGTTATTCTCCTTGTTCTTCTCTATGATTTGTTCGTTGGAATTTGATCTGCAGCTCCACACTTGCTGGATCAGATCGGAACAACACCATCCGGAGGCAATCGATCAAGGTAGGCTTCGTTCAGAATTGTAAAGCTATAAAGGTCTTACTTAGTTAACTCTGATCATGATAAGCTTCTTATTCTAGATTAGAGGAGGCGTTAATCGGTACGGTGCTTGTGCCGATCACTGTCTTGTTTCCAATTCATGAAGCTGATGGGGGTCTCGGCTAAAGAAATAGCGATCTATTGAGGTGAGTGTTGTATTGTTTTGTTAGGGTTTTATAAAACTAGTTACTCTACAGCTAGGTCTTGGGTTTGATTTTGGAAGAATTGGTGTAGTAGTGCTTCTTTGATAGTTGATGGTAGAGGTCTTGTGGGGCTGTGAATGTTGATCTCTTTGGCATATCCTGCTATTAGGGTCCAAATTGGAGAAGGGTCGGCTAACTAGGGTTTGCCATCAACAGGATGAAGCTATTGCAGAGGTTGTGGCGTTTGATCACTGTCCACATGTCATGGGTGAGTTTCTTTAGTGACTTTGTCTTTGATTTTCATTTGTGGATAATCTGTCCTTTCCATATTTCTCATGGGTTGGCGATTGTATGTAAGAGCTAATTCATTAGGGCATGTGAAATGTGAAGGAGGGTTTTGATATGATGAGATTGATTATTAGATTCAGTGGTTGGAGGTGGATCATGAGGATGATTTTCCATGTTTGATTTATGATGTGTAGTGGATAATAACGGGATGCGGGTATATCTTCCTTGGCCTCTATGTAGATCTTCTTGTACTTAGTGCATGGTTATTATTGGATGAATTAGGCTGCTTTATCTTATATCATGATCGGTTGCTGTTTTTCCTGCATGATACTTATGCTTGATCCTTGTGATGATCTATTTAATTCATATACAGTCTCCACTCTTGATATCTACTCTGTTGTGATTTCACGTGTATAGTATGTCGTGTAGGGATTGTTGGGTTGTTGGTATTACAATGTTGATTGGGTATATGATGTGGACTGTACATAGGTGGGTATGTGTTATAGGAGTCATCTTGTTGACCGTGCATTTACATGTGATGTGTACATACATATTTGTCACGTACTTTTGGAGGAGTTGTGTTGATTGTATGTTTGAGGTATATACACAGGTCTGTTGTGTTTTTACTGGAGGATACATGTTGATTGTATTTATATTTTGTGTACATGTGTCTGGTGGGATTATTGGAGATTTTTGGTTGATTATACATGTATAGTGTGTACATATGTTTGGTGGGATACGTGGAGGTATCATGACGATTATATTCATGTTGGAGGTATTTATGAGGTTTGGGGTGTTGAATGAATGATGATTATATATATATATATATATCATGTTCATCATTTATTGTATCTGATAACTATTGTCTCCCTTGTGGCTGAGAGAGTCATCGGTTTGGTTTAGCGCCGCACACTCGGCCACTCATGGGTAGTGGTAGCTGGAGCAATTGTCGCTCGTCCTGTCGTGCCACCCGATCACGAGGTTTAGTGAGATCCGGCGTTGTGAGCAGTCAGGGACCCTGATGCTATGTAGTTAGATAACTACTTAGCATTCCGTCTGCCTCAGCTGCTTTATAGCAGTTTGGAGTATGAGGCTTGTACGGTTGTCACGGACCCAAGCCTCTCAGCCATACTGGGGTCGTGGTGTCTGGAGAGGTGTCGGGGTGACCATGGAGCATGCATACGCCGTTATTATTCTTGCATTTGATGCGCGGTGCATCTGCATTTGCATACATGCCTAGTAGATACTAGTTGCATGTGATTGTCGTTGTTGCACTTGATTGAGATATGATTGTTGCATATGGTTGTCATGCTGCATACATGTCATTTATCTTACATGTATATGCAGTTGTATTTATATTGCACAGGTGTCACGGGTATATCTGTTGTAGATTCGGTGAGTTTACTGATCATTATACCATGTGTCGATTCCAGATTGGGTATGTATCTATCATTATGTTAGTTGTGGTTTGTACAGTTTATATGTCAAGTTATTATGTCAGATATGTTTAGGTGTATTGATTATGACAGTATAATCATGTTCTTTATTCCCTACTGAGACTGTATACTTGTGATCTACATGTTTGTTTATGGACCATGCACTATCTTGTCTATTACCCGCTGAGTTACCTATACTCACCACCGCATGTATACATTTATGTTTTCAGGTAGCTTGTAGATGGTTGGTGTCGCTCGGAGTATCCTGTCTGCCGGGTCCTACATCACATCCGAAGGTCATTTCTGGTTTTGTATATGTTTTATTTGTATTTGTTGTATTTGGTGGGTTGTTGTATTTGTTGTTGTGGTTGTTGTATAAAGCCTAGCCGGCTAGCAGTGTGTTGATTGTGTTGTATTGGGCTTTCCGTTTTCGTTTTCCACTGTGTTGGTTTTTAGAACAACCGTGTGGGCTGTTTTATATACAACTGCGTGGTTGTGATTGTTTCATTCTAGCCGTGTGGGCTGTTATTATAACTGCGTGATTGTGTATATAAATATTCCAGCCGCATGTGGCTGATGTATTTTGCTTGTATTGATGCTTCAGATTGTCACCGGTACAGGGGAGATGCTGCCAGATTTTTATCTAGCAGAGACTCCTTTGGGGGCGTGACAATTTAGTGGTATCAGAGCAGGTATACGGTACTTGCTATGTGTTTTAGATTTTCAAGATTTATCTGATACCAATTAGTGGTATCAGAGCAGGTACGATGCCTGTTATTCATGTTTTTGGGTTTTGTATTTCGATTTTCTTGATGTGACTTTCGGGCTTTGGGACCAGGCAGCAGCAGGACATCTCCAGGCTATAGGAGGTATGTTTGCATATTGTTATCATACATTTCTGTTGGTGTATGTATTATTGCCCATGATAGTTACTTATGACATGTGTTAGTACTCTCTGGTTAGTACATGCCTATTTGTTTGTAGCATGCATTGCATATGTTGGGTCAATCACTGATCATGGCTGACCCTATTGGAGATCAAGGATTTACAGTCTCAGAGGATTGGTCATATCATACTATCAGTGGTTTTGGTGTATGCTATTACTATTTGGTTGAGGTTTAGAGTCACATACCTGTCTTTATTATTATTAGCTGGGTAGTGGGGGGTATCTATATACTCATGTTGACTCTGTTGGTAGAGTATCGGTTTACTTCTGTGTGTTCAGTCAGTCTATGATTGATTTACTTGGTTGACTTGTGTAATTATGGTTTGACTTACCTTAGTTAGCTTTTTGCTCCTGTTAGTTCGGTTAGTGGAGGATTATTTTAGATTTTTTTTTTAGGTCTGTAGAGGACCGATTTACCCTGGTTGACATTTGTAGTTGGGTATCGATTTACCTTAGTTTCAGCAGTGGATGATTGATTTACTCTTGTTGGATTGGATAGTAGTTGACCGATTTATTTTGTTGGTCCGACTAGTGGGACTAACATATTCTATTTTTAGAGATTCCTATCTTTGGGTTATTCCATGCTTTGTTAGATATTTTGGGAGGCATACTTAAGTACATGACTTGTACCACCATGGGGAGGACTGAGTTAGTCGTATACCATTGTCGGCTTGGTCAGCCTGTAGAGGATTGTCGTATCCTATTCCATGGGGACTTGGACCATGGACTGTCTGCACCTAGTTGATTGACTTAGAAGGTACATTCGGATAGGATACCTCCACTGATGTGGAAAAGTGTAAAGCTACATGCTTAACACTTATGAGATACATCCATTACTAGGGTGTATGAGTTGGAGAGTACATTTGGATATATGATTTGTACTGACATGAGAGAGTTGAAGTTAGCTGCTTAACCTTACGTGACCCGGTACCACGTGAAGGAAGAAGCAGAGAATGCTTTTTGGAGATAAGGTTATCACTTAGTGATTTCCTTGAGGGTTTGGAGAGAGAGTAGTTCTCTTCTTCCTTCGGTAGCGTGATGGTTTATAAGGCGATGATCAGTCGACTCGTCTAACGTTGTTCCATGGGAGATCCTGACTCATGGAACTATTAGATATGATTAGATATTCATGATGTACTTAGGGATATATACCCCGTAATGATACGGAGGAAGTGGTATGAGTTGAGACTAGGAGTTTCGACTGTAACTAGGTATGATTTCAGATGATGATCTCGATGGGTAGAGCGTCGATTGATAGATATTTGGATCAGCTATTTAGTTCTAGTGGTCCTCTATCTTTGTGTTCATTGCTCAATACTGGAGGTTACTGAACCTCAAATGGAGCAATCACAGTAAGATGGGGAAACAAAACAATGGTTAGACGACTCAGCTAACATTGTCTCTATCAAGTAACTCAAGACCTTGACCCGATGATCATTTACCAGGTCTTGTAGTTTATATCTCAGATTAGAGGGTTTGACCTTTTATCGATATTTGTCGAGGGACATATATAGTATAATTATGAGAGTTGTGGAGATATCTTCTTGATGGGTAGACTCTTAGTCAGGAGATTGTGTGACCCTTTGACTTTGGATTGACATCCTCTTACTGTGGATATTTGAGTATCTAAGATGATGAGATTTGACAGACATTTTAGCTACAGCTAGTTTATCGGCAGTGAGTGTTATATGGTTGGATGATTTTCTTTTTCGCTATCATTGTACGTGAAGTTATCCAGTTTGATTGATGTTGAGGACGATTTTTGATTGATGGATATTGGGAGATCAGGTGTGATGATATGTTATTTATTGATGATCTATTGGTGGATATTTGGTTTGATGATCTACTATTTAGTGATTTGTAATTGGTGATTAGATTACAGACTTGTTGTTGGGGATCTTACAGTTGAGTGAGCCTGTCGTGCGTACATTATGAGTCCTTGGTGTTATCATTTAGGCATACCGTGCCCTAGACGTTTTTAAGGACTTGATGTATTTGGTATTCCTAGGGCATTTGGATTAGATTTCATTATCTTCATTGATGATGTTTTGATCTATTCCCGATCCGAGGTGGATCACGTACACTAGCTTCACATAGTTCTAGAGATGTTTCGACGGGAACATTTATATGTGAAGTTCAGTGGTGCGTATTTTGATTGTCTTGTGTGGGATTTTTGGGACTCATTGTCTCTGGTAGAGGGATATCGGTGGATCCACAGGAGATTGAGGTTGTTATCTGTTGGGAGTAGGCGTAGTCTATACCGGAGATTCGCTGTTCCTTTCATGGTCTGGATGGATATTATCGGAGATTAGTTGAGGGTTTCTCCAGCATTTATGCCGTGGATGGGACTGTTCAGGATGAGTATGGAATTCTCCTGGATAGACGCTTACGAGATCAGTTTCAGGAGTTGAAACGAGAAGTTATTAACTGCACTGTCTTAGTTGTACTTTCTAGTGTAGACGGATTTGTACTCTACACAGATGTATCGTATCTGGGAGTCGGTGCAATTTCGATATAGCATGAGCAGAGTAGTCTCGTGTTAGTAGTGAGAATTTTCGTGTAATGAGAATGAGATTCTTTATTTTCGTGGGAGATCATGTGTGTTCCCGAGTCACTTCTTATTCGGGAGGAGTTACTACAGGAAACACATTGATCTGGATTTGCGATAGATCCGGGGGACACCTGATGTATGGAGACTTGGACCATTCTTATTTGTGGAATGACATGAAGAAAGACATCGCAGATTTTGTAGCTTGATGTATAGTGTGTCAGCACGTGGAGGCTGAATATCAGAGACTAGCAGGATTGTCTCTATTGATTCAGGTACTAGAGTTGAGTTGGGAGCATGTTTGATGGATTTGGGTAATCATTATTGGATGACAACTTAGCTCCCTAGCTGTCGATTTGTATGGCGGATTCTTTTGAATTGAGTAGCAGGATTATACTCTAGAGGGATTACCGGACTGGATGATGTATCTCCGAGTATTGTTTTGGATGGAGATCAGTGATTTCATGTTATGGTTTTGATTATGGTTACAACAGACTTTGGATTAGGAGTTTCACTTTAGTATAGATTTTCATCTCAGACTAATGGATAGTTTGAGCGCTCTATACAGGTGTTGGAGGATTTATTGATAGTGGATTTTGGATTTCAGAGGTAGTTGATTTATCCCGCAGTTGGCTAGATTGCAGAGTGGGAGTAACGGGAGTAGGGTGAGTTAATAGCTCATAGAGTCATCGCTATTCATTTGGAGGTGGATTGTCATGTTTGGAGATATGTTTATGATACTAGGGTGGAGTAGTAGATGAGGATGTTGTTTGGTTATTATACTTGGAGTGAGTGGTATATGAGTTTGTGATTTGGATGTTACCCTTGGATGAGGATCCCTGAGTTGAGCAGTAAATTTAGGGACCAAATTTTTATTAGTGGGGGAGAATATAAAATACGTCACTAAATAATAATTATAAAATAAGGTTGTTGGAGAAAAAGCCTTATAGAATTTTTCCGGAATTTTTAGAAATTTTTTGAGAATTTTTCGGAGCTCGTACGACGGGTTTTGCGGGGACGAATTTATGGGTTCAGATAAAGCCTGTTTGGGATACCCCGTTTAAGTGAGGAGATGTTGGATTTATTTATATTTCTTTTCTTTTTCTTTTCCCAAACGCCGATCCCTAACCCAATTACCTTCCTTCCCCGATAACTCCTCTGCCCGAGCTTCCCCTCTCCGGCGATTTCTCCCCTTTGCCTCTCGGTGTCGCCGGCGCAAGCAACCACCGGAGCTTTGAAGGGAAAACAAGTGGTTGGTTCTTCCTCCTCACCTCTTGGTTTCATCTTTCCCGATTACTCTCTCTCGCGGGCGACCCGACGCCGACGGTTTCCCCGACAGTTTCGGCCTCACCGCGTCGCTTGAGGACCGTTGCCCAAATCTTGAAGGTGCTGACGCTGTCCAAGCCTTCCCCGGTGGAGTGATCGCCTTCTCGGCCATTTTTGCGCTCAATCGGTGGGATCCGATCTAGGGCACAGTGAGGTTTGAATCGCATCACTCCCAGCCGGTCATTCTCCTTGTTCTTCTCTGTGATTTGTTCGTTGGAATTTGATCTGCAGCTCCACACTTGCTGGATCAGATCGGAACAACACCATCCGAAGGCAATCGATAAAGGTAGGCTTCGTTCAGAATTGTAAAGCTATAAAGGTCTTGCTTAGTTAACTCTAATCATGATAAGCTTCTTATTCTAGATTAGAGGAGGCGTTAATCGGTACGGTGCTTGTGCCGATCACTGTCTTGTTTCCAATTCATGAAGCTGATGGGGGTCTCGGCTAAAGAAATAGCGATCTATTGAGGTGAGTGTTGTATTGTTTTGTTAGGGTTTTATAAAACTAGTTACTCTACAGCTAGGTCTTGGGTTTGATCTTGGAAGAATTGGTGTAGTAGTGCTTCTTTGATAGTTGATGGTAGAGGTCTTGTGGGGCTGTGAATGTTGATCTCTTTGGCATATCCTGCTATTAGGGTCCAAATTGGAGAAGGGTCGGCTAACTAGGGTTTGCCATCAACAGGATGAAGCTATTGCAGAGGTTGTGGCGTTTTATCACTGTCCACATGTCATGGGTGAGTTTCTTTAGTGACTTTGCCTTTGATTTTCATTTGTGGATAATCTGTCCTTTCCATATTTCTCATGGGTTGGAGATTGTATGTAAGAGCTAATTTATTAGGGCATGTGAAATGTGAAGGAGGGTTTTGATATGATGAGATTGATTATTAGATTCAGTGGTTGGAGGTGGATCATGAGGATGATTTTGCATGTTTGATTTATGATGTGTAGTGGATAATAACGGGATGTTGGAGTTTGTGATTGGTTGTGGATTTGGTTGGTTGTTGATGATGATGTTAGGTTGATGTGGATTTATGATAGAGATTTGATTTTATGATAGGTTATTCTGGGTTGGTATCACTAGGTAGTGGATTGATAATTAAAGGATGGATTTGTTATTGAATTAAATGATGTGTGGATTTGGAGGACTTTTGGAGATGTAGCTGTTAGCTAGAGCCCTAGAGCCAATCATTTGTGATTGTATTTTTGGACTTGTTGTATCATATTCTATATATAAATAAAGGCATTTGGTTTTTGGTTGTTATACTTACTTGTATTGGTGCCAAATAAACTAAGTATAATAACGTCCTTGAGTAGAAGGTTCTTACCTATATCAATTGGTTAGCTGAACCGATAGTGAGATGATATAGGGAACACTACTCTTAATCATTCCTAGTCGAGTATTAACATTCAGGGACAATGTTAATGCAATAAGACTAGCATGTAGGTCAACTCGATGACTTGATCTCACAAGTCATGGATATGGAGATATAAAGTTGACGCATGGGTATGCATTGGAGAATGTATACTGAATGACCCGCCATGAGAAAGTATCATGGATCATTATATGAGTGTCATATACTTTCTCATGTGGCTATTAGTATGACTACTAGTCCTCAGACCTGAAGTCACCATGGTTCCCTACATAAGGAGTTATGTACTTTGGTTTCGTCAAACGTCACCCGTAACTGGGTGGACTATAAAGGCGATTACTGGGTATGTAACAAATTATGCAGAGGGATGTGAGTGATGTAGATGAGATCTATCCCTCCTATATGACGGGAGAGACATCGGTATTCTTGATAGAGTGAGACCACGAAGTGCATGGTCATGCCCAAATGAGTCAATATAGGATATTGAGCTCATTTAATTTAGTGAGTCTACTTGGAGTTCAAGATTTAGATTGATTAGAGGATGACACGGTCTATGCCTCACATTGATCAATCTAGATGTCTAGGATAGAAGGACAATGTCATATATTGTGAGGAGTCACAATTAGTAGTCACAAGGTGATGTTGGATCTCAACATTCTTGTAACTTGGGTAGTAATGATATGTTGCTAGATACCGCTCATTACTTATGCTCCTAAATGGGTTTAGGGGCATTGCCAACGTTACAAGAACCTATAGGGTCACACACTAAGGGCAATTAGATGGAGACTAGGTTCATTTGATGAACCTAAATGATTAGGTTCATATGATGAACCAAATTGGATTAAGAGTAATCCAAAGTAGGTTAATTGAGTTGGACTCAAGTTGGTTCATGTGTTAAGTGAGTCTAATTTGGACTTAGACTCATTTAATTAATTTAATTCAATGAATAGAGATTCATTAAATTAAAATTGGCTTGAACCAATGGTTAGATTAGATCAACCAAGGGATAGAAGTGGTCAAGTTTGACTTGACTTAAGTAGGAAGATGAAGAGTCAAGTTTTTTACTTGACTTTGACTTGACCAATGCCACATCATCAAGGCTTCTTCATTTGGTCAAGTTTGACTTGACCAAATGCCACCTCATGGGAGTTACCAAGAGTTGTGACTCTTGATATTCCATGGGGGTTACAAGTCTTAATGTGGCTGGCCACTTTTAGTGTGGGTGCAAGTTTTATTTTCATTCAAGGCTAATTGATTTCATCTTCTTCCTCTTGCTCACAATTCTTCTCTCCCTCTCCTCCTTGTTGCCGAGACCTTGCTTGAGTGCTAGCACACTCTAAAGGTTTCTTCTCCATCTCTTGCTTGTGTGGATACACATAGAGAAGTGTCTACTTTGACACTTTCGAGATCCGGCGAACCGTGGATAAGTGGGATTGCGAAGGGCTTCGCTACAAAGGTATAAAAGGTTTATCCTTATGTAGATCTACTGTAGATCAACGTTTAAACTCGTACTCATATTTTTCGAATGTTTTTCTTTGCACGAGATCCAGTGGCTAGGGGGTTTCGGGGTTTCCGCGACGCGGAAAAGCGGTTTTCGCAGCCCGAAAAACCCAACAGTGGTATCAGAGCCACGTGCGAAGCGAGTACGAGTTTCGTTTCATATTTTTATGAAAAATATAAATCTGTAAACTTTCTGTAAATTGATGTTTTTATAGTTTTAATGGGTTATTTTCTCGTAGTAACGAAGCACAAGTTTTAGACACTTGTAGGCTTCGACTACCGAGAAGTTTTTCACGAAAAGGTGAAGTTTCGACCCCAAAATGTTTTGGGACAGCGGGCTTAGGCGCTATTGGATCTCTTAGGAGCAACTCGCGATGGTTAGATCGCGGGTAGGGGTACTTCCCCTAACCCCGCAAGGGGATTTGCTCCGCGATTGCGCCCGAAATCGCTAATCGGGACCGCCGGGAAAAATTTACCCATAAAATTATAAAATTATGAAAAATTACATAAAATTATGAAAAATATATAATTTAGAATTATATATTGATTTTGTGATAGTCATGGCCCAATAGACCCAATTGGATTGGAAATTTGTGTTGTAATTTATAATACGGCCTGCGCGCCGTCATTTGTGTTTGCGTGTGCTGTATATCATTCGCGACCTGTGCGTCGTGCCTCTCTTTTATATATTATTGTTGTAAATTAGATTTAGACTCGAAAGTAACTCGAGTTTCAAAATTGTAATGTACAAAATTGGAGCGGTGGAAGGTCCACTCGAGACGGAGTTACGAGGAGGGCGCGAGCAACACAAGGTGGTCAAAAGGAAAGCGTTTAAGAAGTTGTTGACCCTAGGTTGACCATCCGATCTTCTCATTGGCTTGAGAAGATCGTAGTAGGGCCATGACTAAATCACAAAAAAAAAATTATTTAATTAATTGATTTTGTGTATGTGATGCATAATTTAGTAATTAATTAGTTCCTTACGATTAGATTAGATCTAAATCGTGCACAAGATGCACCCTTATGATTAGATTAGATCTACATCGTGTACAAGATGCACTCTATCGAATAGATTAGATCTATCGTGTATTTGATACACATCGACGTTTAGATTAGATCTAAATTACGTCAACTCTAATGCCTACCATGCCGTGATACCTACCACTACCTCGATCGCATGCTATTGTTGAATCTGCCAAAGCAGAGCAACACATACTATCTTGGTAGGGTACGGAGGGACAATCTTGTGTTGGTGCAATTTCCAGTAGGTCAAGGTTGACCTAGTTGACCAAGCGTAAACCTTGGTCATGGTTTCGATGTTTGACAATACAGAAAGACATGTAGACATGGACAATGCAGGTGCAGTTGTCCATGCGGAGAGATACTGATCAGGGTCTGATCAGGTTGGATGAAGAAGAGTAAAGTAGGTCAAGGTTGACCGGATACTTGACTGGGAAGTCCTAACTAGGATGTTAGGCAGTTCGGAAAGTCCTGGTGAGTGAAACCAGGCAGTTCGGAAAGTCCTGGTGAGTGAAGCCAGGAAGTTCGGAAAGTCCTGGTGAGTGAAGCCAGGCAGTCGGGAAATCCGGGTGAGTGAAGCCAGGTGAAAATCCTAGTGAGTGAAGCTAGGCAGTTGGAAAGACCTGGTGAGTGAAGCCAGGCAGGGGAAAGTCCTGGTGAGTGAAGCCAGGCAGTTGGAGAAAGACCTGGTGAGTGAAGCCAGGCAAGGGAAATCCAGATGGGTCAAGGTTGACCAGACATCTGGTGAAAAGTCCAAGCAGGGAGCTTGGCACGGGAAAAGTCCAAGTATGGAGACTTGGCACGGAGAAGACCATGTTGGAGACTTGGCACAGAAAGTCGGAGAGGGTTCGGTAGCTTGCTCTCCGGACTGTGGTCAAAGAGGGCTCGGTAGCTCGTTCTCTGAACCGGACGAAGTCGGAGAGGGCTCGGTAGCTCGTTCTCCGGACTAGGTCAAGAGAGGGCTTGGTAGCTCGTTCTCAGGACCATTCAGGGTTTAGGGCCGAGTTTAAACCGGATCGTCCGTGACCGATCCAAGATACGCTGAGTATCGATCGTCCGTGACCGATCGATAACAAATGTAAGGGTTCTCAGAGTCATCCGACGGCCGAGACCGATCGAGGAGTTGAAACCAACTTTCGTGAGTGAATTGATCGGTCCGGGACCGATCAGGGAGCCGATCGGTCTCCATGATCGATCAGAGACGAGCCACCTCTTCTGAGAGGTGGGATCGCAGGACAGCCGATCGGCCTGATCGGTCCCCGTGACCGATCAGAAGGGTCCTGGACCGATCAGGATAAGGCCCAGACCGATCAGGCTTTTAGCCTGATCGGTCCAGAACTATCCGTTGGCTAACAATGGTCTTCTGTCTTCTGCTGTCTTCTAGCTTCTTCTACGCAGGTGGATGAAGGCTATAAAAGGGCTGAGGGCTTCTACAGTGGACTCTCTCTCTGAGACTACTGCTTCTGGTTCGAAGCTTCTGCCTCTCCTTCTTGCTGCTACAAGTTCTTCTGCGAGCTTTGCTGAGCTCTCGTCTAAGCTTCGCGTGAGCTTCCTTTCGGCTGGGTTCCTGCTGTTGTAGGCGTCTCTTGAAGCTGCTGCTTCATCCAGTCGAAGAGAAGGCAAGTAAGCGAAGGTTTTACAGTTGTATTGTATTTTGCTTCTTGCTGTACCTGTACTCCTTCTTGCTGTTGTAAGTTTTTGTGGCGAGGTTTCTCCACCCATAAGGAGTTTATATTAGCCGGTTTTCTGGGGACTCATCCACCGACGGATTGATAGGCTTCGTCCACCTTACGGACACGCCGAGGAGTAGGAGTATCATCTCCGAACCTCGTTACATCTTCGTGTTGAGGTTTGCTTCTCCTTTTTCGTTTCTATTTGTTATTTCCGCTGCGTTAACCTTGATTTGTAGAAAGAAATGAGCAATTTGGGGTCGGCTATTCACACCCCCCTCTCTAGCCGCGACCGTCGATCCTAACAAGTGGTATCAGAGCCAGGTTGCTCTTCGACGGATTAACACCCAAGGGAGCACAAGCTAGAGAATGGAGTTATTTGGAGAAGCCATCACAATTCCACCTTTCTACGATTGCGACGACTTCGCGTTTTGGAAGGTAAGGATGAAGTACTTTCTTATGACTAACCTAGTTCATTGGAGTTGTGTGCAAGTAGGGTTTACCCATCCGGTGGATAAAGATGGAAAAACCCTAGAGAAGAAAAAGTGGACGAAGGAGCAAATCCACCAATCCACAATCAACGATGAGGTAACGAAAACTCTTGAATTTTCATTACCTAATGACATTTTGTGTATGGTAGGTGGATATAACAATGCCAAGGAGTTGTGGAACAACTTGGCCAAGCTTCATGAGGGAAGCTCCATTTCAAGTCATGAAGAGGAGTCAAGTGAGCCAAGTAGCTCACATCATGGAGGAGAGGAATTAGAAGTTGAGGGCTACTCAACATCTAAAGAAGAAGAGGAGGAGAGTAACTCTTCAAGTTCGGAGCAAGGAGAAGAAGCTTCTACCTCCGGAAGGGATGAAAGAGAGAGCTTACATCCCACCTCAACCCTAGGTAACTCAAGCAATTTAAGTTCTAGTAAATTGCATATATTATGCTTTGAGTGTAGGGAACTTGGACATTACAAGAGTAAATGTCTAAAGAGGGTTAGGAAGACTCCACCGGCGCCAAAGATCAAGGAAGCCGGAGTCCCGATACGCAAGAGCAAGGAGCACGTGGTGTGCTTCCAATGCAAGCGAAGGGGACATTATCGGAGCCAATGTCCGAGGGGGAGGCAACCTCACAAGGACAAGAAGACGAGCACATCGATAGGGGGAGCTAAGGCAAACCCTAAGGTAATCTCTAAGGCACATTATTGCAATAATAATAAGACACATGCTAGTAGCCTTATTGCTATTGTTAATAATGGTAAGCATGATAACATTAGAAATCTATACACATGCTTAGGTGCCAAACATGTGAGCCTAGATAAGGATAACACTAGGAAAGCCAACCCTAGAATTAACTCATCTAAGGTTAGGGAGAACCTAGGTAGAAATCCCAAATCAACTAGACACATGCCTAGGAATACCTCAAAGAAAAATGAAAAATTAAAAATTGAGGTATTAGAGAAGGAGAATCAAGTCTTGAGGTCAAGACTTGATACTTTGGAAAAGGCTCTTAAGAACTTGGAGAAGTCATCTCTAGGGTTTAAGGGTCAAAAACCCAAGTCCAAGGACAAGAAAGGTTTGGGTTACAAACCTAAGTCCCAAGTGGTCAAGCCCACTCACCATGATGTTCCATTCGATTATGGAACAAAACCTAGGACTAGAAAGACCATCACCAAGGTCACAAGGGGGGTCACCTCTAGAGTTGATCTTGATGAGTCCCAAATGACCAAGGCTTCAAAGCCTAGGAGGGTCATTAGAAGGGTTGCTAGGGAAGTCATCCCTAGTGAATATTTAGTGAACCCAATGAGCTCAAATAGGTATTGGGTTCCTAGGAGCGTGATTTCATCACGCTAGATGAGTTAGGGTGTGCCAACCTTACTTGAATAGGTAGTTAACCTAATCATGGCAAAAGGCGGCACTTTAGAATTTTTCAAGGTATAATCAAGCCTTGAAAATGAAATTAAGAATTATTCCTAAGGTGATTAGAATGTGCCAATCAAATTTGAGGAGTTTTCTAGAGTCAATCTAATTGGCACATAGTGATCTAAAAATCTTTGGTATAAGATGCTAGGTCGATTACACTTAGGAATATAGAACCTATGGCAAAATGATCAAAATTATCAAAAATGGCAACTAAGGCTAGAATTAGGTATTTTCTATACCTTTATATGTTATTTGCCATATATTGTTTGCCATATGCCATGTCATGACATCATTTTTATTTTATGATCATTTAAAATGTCATGATAATGCTTAGGTTAGTTAAATGTCATGCTTTATTTAAGTTTCATACTTTATGCCATGACATCATGACATTGGCACATGTTTCCATTTATGATACAATTATATGTCATGTCATCATCTTGTGCATTAATGATCAATGAAATTGATTTAAGGACTAAAACACAATTTGATATGGAGATCAAATTGTTATTTATAAAAATGCATGAGAACTTAGATTAAGCTAACCTAAACCCATATCTCACATCAAAATTGACTTGGATGTGTTTGATACACCTTAGATGTGTGTGAGATATTAGGATTGTGAGTTAGGATCAAGGTGCATAGTTCTTGTACCTAGATGAGCCTAATTCTAATTGGGGATCATAGGGAAAGCTTGTGTACAAGTCGTGTACATTTAGCCCTAAGATTGTGGTCCTAAATTGAAGGGTTTAAAATCATTTCAAAATTGATTTGAAAAACCTTGATAAGCTTTTCTAGTGATAGCTCTCATCATTGAGCAAAGTGATATAAAGATGAGTTAACTTTGAGCTATTTCAAAGACTTTTGAACTTTGTATCAAGATTGAAAAATGGAAGATATTTTCATCAAAAATTATTTTTCCGTGACAATATATATTATGAGGAATGTATCCTCAAAGTTTTATAATTTCTGGAATTTTCTGGAATTTTGTAGGGGTTTCTGAATTTCGGAAGGAAATTCAGAAACTGATATCAGAGGTTGTGGACCGATCATAAGGGAGTCTGATCGGTCCAGGCAGTTGTGGATCGGTCACTGTGACCGATCCAGGGAAGACCTGATCGGTCTGGTGACCGATCAGGGCGTGCCAGTTTCGACTGTGCTGTCTGAAATTTATGAAATTTCAGCAATGAAGTTGGTGTGTTGGATTTCTAAAGGGTTGAAACTCTCCAAGACATTGTTGGTGCAATGGTCAAGGGGGAGTTGACCTTTAGGGGGAGTTTTACCTATTAGTCAAGGGGGAGTTGACTTTTAGGGGGAGTTTTTACTCCTAAAGACTTAAGTGATATGGGATTATCACTAAGTTAACTATTGACATTAGTATCAAGGGGGAAATTAAGGGTTTCAATGAAAGGTATGGGACTTTCATTAGGAAGAAACTCTTGACCTTGATTCACTCTTTTTGATGTGTGTCAAAAAGGGGAAGAATGTCTAGAGAATGTTCAAGGAAGAACATTGGAGTTAGTGGGAGAGTTTGTTGATCACAACGAGTGAAGTTGTGAACAACGATAACTTACTCTTCAGGGGGAGAGTTTGTTGATGTGTGCCAATAGGGGGAGAATGAAGGGTTTAAGTTAGGCCTTCATTATCTAAGAAGGAGGTTGCCTTCTTAGAAGGAGAATGTAAGGTTGTAACTTATGTTTCATTACCTAGTGGCATGAAGAAAGTTGAGGCTATTGGATTAGCCTAACTTAAAGGTATTGTCAAACATCAAAAAGGGGGAGATTGTTGGTGCAATTTCCAATAGGTAAAGGTTGACCTAGTTGACCAAGCGTAAACGTTGGTCATGGTTTCGATGTTTGATAATACAGAAAGACATGTAGACATGGACAATGCAGGTGCAGTTGTCCATGCGGAGAGATACTGATCAGGGTCTGATCAGGTTGGATGAAGAAGAGTCAAGTAGGTCAAGGTTGACCGGATACTTGATCGGGAAGTCCTAACGGGATGTTAGGCAGTCTGAAAGTCCTAGTGAGTGAAACCAGGCCCTAGTGAGTGAGGGAGTTAGGCAGTTCGGAAAGTCCGGTGAGTGAAGCCAGGCAGATGGAAATCTGGTGAGTGAAGCCAGGGAAAGTCCCGTGAGTGAAGCCAAAGGATTGACTGGAGACTTGGCGCAGGGAAATCCAGATGGGTCAAGGTTGACCAGACATCTGGTGAAAAGTCCAAGCAGGGAGCTTGGTACGGGAAAAGTCCAAATATGGAGACTTGGCACGGAGAAGACCAAGTTGGAGACTTGGCACGGAAAGTCAGAGAGGGCTCGGTAGCTTGCTCTCCGGACTGTGGTCAGAGAGGGCTCGGTAGCTCGTTCTCTAAACCGGACGAAGTCGGAGAGAGCTCGGTAGCTCGTTCTCCGGACTAGGTCAAGAGAGGGCTCGGTAGCTCGTTCTCAGGACCATTCAGGGTTTAGGGCTGGAGCTCTAAACCTGGATCGGTCTGGTGACCGATCCAGTGATACGCTTGAGTATCTGATCGGTCTGGTGACCGATCAGATAACAAACAGAAGGGTTCTGTAAGTCATATGATCGGTCTGGAGACCGATCAGAGGAGTTGAAGCCAACTTTCTGTGAGTGAACTGATTGGTCTGGGGACCGATCAGAAGGGAGTCTGATCGGTCTCCACGATCGATCAGAGACGCAGCTACCTCTCTTGCAGAGAGGTGGGATCGGTCCGGGGACCGATCAGACTGGGGCCTGATCGGTCCCCAGGACCGATCAGAGGTGGCCTGGACCGATCAGGCTTTAGCCTGATCGGTCCAGAACTATCCGTTGGCTAACAACGGTCTTCTGTCTTCTGCTGTCTTCTGGCTTCTTCTTCGTAGGTGGATGAAGGCTATAAAAGGGCTGAGGGCTTCTACAGTGGACTCTCTCTCCGAGACTACTGCTTCTGGTTCGAAGCTTCTGCCTCTCCTTCTTGCTGCTGCAAGTTCTTCTGCGAGCTTTGCTGAGCTCTCGTCTAAGCTTCGCGTGAGCTTCCTTTCGGCTGGGTTCCTGCTGTTGTAGGCGTCTCTTGAAGCTGCTGCTTCATCCAGTCGAAGAGAAGGCAAGTAAGCGAAGGTTTTACAGTTGTATTGTATTTTGCTTCTTGCTGTACCTGTACTCCTTCTTGCTGTTGTAAGTTTTTGTGGCGAGGTTTCTCCACCCATAAGGAGTTTATATTAGCCGGTTTTCCGGGGACTCATCCACCGACGGATTGATAGGCTTCGTCCACCTTACGGACACGCCGAGGAGTAGGAGTATCATCTCCGAACCTTGTTACATCTTCGTGTTGAGGTTTGCTTCTCCTTTTTCATTTCTATTTGTTATTTCCGCTGCGCTAACCTTGATTTGTAGAAAGAAACGAGCAATTTGGGGTCGGCTATTCACACCCCCCCTCTCTAGCCGCGACCGTCGATCCTAACATCTTGGTCCCGCCTATCAACGCATGGGTGAATACAAACTCAATTAGATTGAGTAATTGAGTATTCCTAGTTTACTCGGTTGGATCGAGTACAACTATAGGCATTCTTCCAATTGTTGGAAAGGTAGGACAAAATCACGTTTATATTAATTCTCGGGCGTATTAGCCAAAGCTAACTCGAGTTTTAATATAAATGCGGATTTTATTTTATAAACAAGAGTTGCATAGAGATGTAATTGGTAATCGTTACCTACCGATCATACTAAGCCTTGGGCGTATTAGCCAAAGCTAACTCAAGGGTTAGTATGATGTGGATCTTGTCCCACATGAATTATAGAATTCAGTGGGAGCATCATTTAGTTAAAGGCCTAATTAAATGATTAAGAATATGATACTTATTTCTGCATTTATTTCTGTTGTAGAATTGCCATGACGTCGAACACGAACACCTTCTCCCTGCGATCTGTCCTCGAGAAGGATAAGCTCAACGGAGCAAACTTCCTGGACTGGTACAGGAACTTGAGAATAGTTCTCACCCAAGAACGTAAACTGTACGTTCTTGAGCAGCCCATTCCGGAGGCTCCTCCTGCCAATGCCCCGCGAGCTGACAAAGATACTTACAAGAAGCATCAAGATGACGCATTAGATGTGTCTTGTCTAATGCTCGCGACCATGAACTCTGAGCTTCAGAAGCAACACGAGTTAATGGGCGCTTACGATATGGTTGAACATCTTCGTCAACTGTATCAAGGTCAAGCGAGGCATGAGAGATTTGAGATCTCAAGGGCACTATTTCAGTGCAAGATGTCAGACGGGGCTCCTGTAGGCCCATATGTACTTAAAATGATTGGGTACATAGAGAACCTACAAAGGTTGGGGTTCCCACTTGGCCAAGAGCTGGCCACTGATTTGATCTTGCAATCCTTGCCGGATAGCTATAGTCAGTTCGTTCTAAACTACAATATGAACGAGATTGACAAGCCACTTCCCGAGATTCTTAGCATGTTAAGAACTGCTGAGCTAAACCTTAAGAAGGCTAAGCCCAACACTGTTCTGATGGTTCAGAAACATAAGGGCAAGGGCAAGTCCAAAGTCAAGGGAAAGTCCCAAGCCAAGGGCAAAGGCAAGGCACTGAAGCCTAAAGGAGAGGTTGCCAAGGATGCTACCTGCTTCCACTGCGGTCAGACCGGGCACTGGAAGAGGAACTGCAAGGTATACTTGGAGGATCTTAAGAAGAAGCGAAGACTTCCTCATGTATATATGTTATAGAAGTCAATCTATCTATTTCTACATCATGGGTATTAGATAATCGGATGTGCTTCTCACATTTGTACCGATGTGCAGGCATAGCAGGGCATTGACAAAAGGCGAGGTGGACCTACGAGTAGGCAATGGAGCACTGATTGCTGTAGGGACTTACTTTCTATCTCTGCCCTCTGGGCTTTTACTAGAGTTAGAAGATTGTTGTTATGTGCCTGCATTAACTAAGAACATTATATCAGTTTCTTGTTTGGACATGAAAGGTTTCTCGTTTACTATAAAGAACAAATGTTGTTCCGTCTATTTAAACGATATGTTCTATTGTAGTGCACCTCTGATAAACGGACTCTATATTCTAGACCTTGAGAGCCCTATCTATAACATAAATACCAAGAGGTTTAAGTCAAATGACATGAACCAAACCTACCTCTGGCACTGTCGCTTAGGTCATATAAATGACAAGCGCTTATCCCAGCTCCATAAGAATGGTTTGATGGACTCATTTGATTTAGAATCATATAAGATATGCGAGTCATGCCTACGAGGTAAGATGACCAAGACTCCCTTTAGTGGGCACAGCGAGAGAGCGACTGATTTGTTAGGACTCATACATAGTGATGTGTGTGGCCCTTTCAATGTCGCTGCTAGAGGCGGTTATAGGTACTTCATCACATTTACTAATGACTTCAGTAGATATGGTTATGTGTATTTGATGACACATAAGTCTGAATCCTTTGAAAAGTTAAAAGAATTCAAGAAAGAAGTACAGAACCAGCTTGGCAAGAGTATTAAGATACTTCGATTCGATCGAGGTGGAGAATACCTTAGCCATGAGTTTCATGACTACCTAGCTGAGTGTGGGATTCTATCCCAACTCACTCCTCCTGGAACACCACAGTGGAATGGTGTATCTGAAAGGAGGAATCGTACCCTATTAGATATGGTACGATCTATGATGAGTCACACAGATCTTCCGACATACCTTTGGGGTTATGCTATAGACACGGTAGCTTTTATACTCAACCGAGTTCCATCCAAAGCCGTGATAAAGACACCATATAGGATATGGACTGGGCGAGATGCCCAAGTGTCTTTCATGAGGATTTGGGGTTGTGAGGCTTACGTTCGACGTCAAGTCTCAGACAAATTAGGACCCAAATTCGACAAGTGCTATTTTATTGGATATCCCAAGGAAACTAAGGGATATTACTTCTACATTCCCAGTCAGCACAAGGTAGTTGTGGCAAAGACTGGGGTCTTTCTAGAAAGGGACTTTGTTTTCTAGAAAGACTAGTGGGAGCGCGTTCGATCTTGAAGAAGTTCAAGATGCGAACAATAGCACTGATGCCTCGATGGAAGTTGAACTGGAACCACAAAGTGTTGTGGATGATGTTGTTCCACAAGGACTTGAGGAACAACAACCGGTTCAAGTAGACATACCTCTTCGCAGGTCTGATAGGGTACGTCGTCAGCCTGAGAGATACTCATTTCTCTTGTCTGACCATGATGACGTTGTGCTCATAGAGGATGAGCCTACCACCTATCAGGAAGCTTTGATGAGACCAGATTCTGAGAAATGGCTAGAAGCCATGAGATCCGAAATGGAATCCATGTACACCAACCAAGTATGGACTTTGGTTGATCCACCTGAAAGGGTAAAACCCATTGGGTGTAAGTGGGTCTTTAAGAGAAAGACTGACATGGATGGACTTATCTATAAGGGTCGCTTGGTAGCTAAAGGTTTCAAGCAGATTCATGGTATTGACTAAGATGAAACCTTTTCTCCAGTAGCGATGTTTAAGTCCATTCGGATCATGCTTGCTATTGCAGCCTACCATGACTATGAGATATGGCAGATGGATGTCAAAACCGCGTTTCTGAATGGAAACCTACTCGAGGATGTGTACATGACACAACCTGAGGGTTTTGTAGATCCACGGCATACTTGTTGGTTGCTACTCGGAAAACCTAGAGGTTTCACTGTACAAAAATTTTGTACAAAGGTCTGAACCTTTTCCTAGCTACCATGTGTTCTTTTAAATTAAATTTTGGATCGCCTGCGGAACTTAACACGTTTGATCCAAAACTTAATTTATTCGTTCTTTTAGGTTTTGACTTGGGTCTCCTGCGGAACTTAACACGTTCGACCCAAATCACCTTAAGTTATTAATTCCATTAAATATTAATTTCCATAATTGGTTCCCAGTACTGACGTGGCGAGGCACATGGCCTTCTTGGATATGGGAGCAACCACCACCGACTAGACAAAACCTTTTATGGAAAGCTAATATTTAATTTCCTAAAATAACTTTAGGTTAACCGAAAAAAACAATCAAATCACAAGGGAAAAAAAAACAAAAGAACACTATATCGAAAACAAATTCGAAACTCTAGAATCGTATGCCTCTTGTATTTAGTATTATTTCCAAAAATAACTAGTATGATGCGGAAACAAAAATTACTAGTTATACCTTTTAGAAAGACCTCTTGATCTTCTACCGTATTCCTCTTCTAACCTCGGACGTTGTGTGGGCAACGATCTTCCGAGATGAGAACCACCAAGCACCTTCTTCTTCCTTACAAGTTTCGGCCATCAAAACTTCTCCTAGGATGAAGAGGTTCGGCCACCACCACCATGCTCCAAGGGATGCTAGAAAAGAGGCTTCTTTTCTCTCCTTCTTCTCCTTCTTAGATCCGGCCACCAAAGCTATCTCCACCATGAGAAGGTTTCGGCCACACAATGGAGAGGAGAGGAAAGAAAGGGCCGGCCACACCCAAGGAGAAAAGAGAGGAAAAATAGAATAGAGTTGTTAGCCTTGAAGCCTCCTCTACCCCCTCTTTTATAATCCTTGGTCTTGGCAAATAAGGAAAATTTAATAAAAACTTCCTTAATTCTTTTGCCATTGAAAAGGAAAATTTATTTAATTAAAATAATTTTATCTTTTCAAATTATAATGGTCGGCCACTCTTCTCCCCAAAACAAGGAGAGTTTTAATTAAAACAAAAATTAAAACTTCCTAATTTGTTTCTAGAAATTTATAAAAATTTCTCCAATAATTTTAATCCCTTCATGATTGGTTAATAAAAAGAAATTTTATAAATTAAAATCTTTCTTTTAAACATGTGGATAATTTCCAAAAATGAAAGTTATCTCTAAAAATTAAAATCTCCTTTCAATCTACAAATAAGGAAAGATATTAAATCTTTTCTTAATCTTTTGTAGAAACTAATAAAAGAGAATTTTTAATTTTTAAACTTTCTTTTAAATCATGAATATAATTAAAAGGAAAGTTTTTACCAAAATTAAAATCAACCTTTAATCTACAAATAAGGAAAGAGATTTTAACTCTTCTCTTAATCTTTGTAGAATCTTATAAAAGGAAGGATTTAATTTTTTAACTCTCTTTTAAATTATATTATCCACATAAGAAAAATTTTAAAATTAAAATTCCTTTTTATTTTAATAGGGCCGGCCACATGAATTCACCCATGAACATACCCATGGCCGGCCCTAGCTTGGTCTCCAAGCTAGCTTGGCCGGCCCCTATAGGATGGGTAAGAAGGTGAGTATAGGTGGGTATAGTACTCTATAATTAAGAGGCTACGATAGGGACCGAGAGGAGGAATTGGTTTTGGTCTCCCGATGAAATTAAGCATCCCGTGTTCGCCCCGAACACACAACTTAATTTCATCAATAATAATTCATTCCACTAAAGAACTATTATTGAACTACCGCACCAATCCCAAATTACATTTTGGGCTCCTTCTTATTATGAGTGTGTTAGTCTCCCTGTATTTAAGATAACAAATGTCCACTAATTAAGTAAGTTACTGACAACTCACTTAATTAATATCTAGCTCCAAGAGTAGTACCACTCAACTTCATCGTCATGTCGGACTAAGTCCACCTGCAGGGTTTAACATGACAATCCTTATGAGCTCCTCTTGGGGACATTCTCAACCTAGATTACTAGGACACAGTTTCCTTCTATAATCAACAACACACATTATAAGTGATATCATTTCCGAACTTATCGAGCTTATTGATTCATCGAACAAAATCTCACCCATTGATAAATTAAAGAAATAAATATCAAATATATGTGCTTGTTATTATATTATGATTAAGAGCACACACTTCCATAATAACCGAGGTCTTTGTTTCTTTATAAAGTCAGTATAAAAGAAACGACCTCAAATGGTCCTACTCAATACACTCTAAGTGTACTAGTGTAATTATATAGTTAAGATAAACTAACACCTAATTACACTACAACCTTCCAATGGTTTGTTCCTTTCCATCATGGTCATGAGCCACTGTTTATAATTTATAAGGAACCGATAACCTGATCTTCTGTGTGTGACACCACACACCATGTTATCTACAATATAAATTAATTGAGCAACTACATTTATCACAAATATAGACATTTGACCAATGTGATTCTTATTTCTAGATAAATGTTCATACCAAAAGCTAGACTTTTAGTATACACTCTAACAATCTCCCACTTATACTAAAAGACTAAGCTGTCATATCTGCTGCCATACATCTGATTCCCAAGCCTTTCAAAAAGCTCTTGCCTTAAGGACCTTAGGTTATCATTTGATGCAATCTAGGCGGCAACAACTTCTCCTCGTTATACAATTTCTTGTATTGGGTAGTACTTGCGCTCTATTGTGTTTTCTTGCCTTATAGACTCATGGTTTCTTCGAGTTTGTTACTGCACCATTATTATTACAATAAATTGTAATAATCTTTGGATAAACTAGAAATCATATCTAAGTCTATCTTGAGGTAATTAAGTCATTCAGCTTTTATGGCTACCTAAGAGACTTGCCATATACTCAGCTTCTATGGTGGAGTCCAGAAAAAAACACCTATGCTTATCACTCTTCCATAGTTATGACTTTTCCTCCTAAAGTAAACACAAAACCCCGAGGTCGACTTATTATTGTCCCTATCCGATTGGAAGTCAAAATCCGTGTAACCCATAGGGACCAAATTAACTGCCTTGTAAGCTAGCATATAATCTCTAGCGCCTCTAAGGTACTTTAATATATGCTTTACTGCAGTCCAATGTCCTTGTCTAGGGTTACTTTGATATCTGCTAACTATGCCCTTGGTAAAACAGATTTCTGATCTCGTGCATAGCATACATTAGGCTTCCGATAGCCGAAGCATAAAGAACTGCCTTTATTTCCTTTATCTCCTTTGATGTCTACAGAGACATATCTTTAGATAAAGTTACTCCATCCTAAAAAGTAAGAAACCTTTCTTGGAGTTTTGCATGCTTAAAACGAGCAAGGATTTTTCCGATGTATGAAGCTTGGAATAAGTAAAATATTCTTTTCTTGCGATCCCTTATTACTTTGATCTCAAGAATATATACATTCTTCCAAGTCCTTTATATCGAATTGTTTGGACAACCATACCCTTACTTTTGACAATATTTTGATATTGTTTCCAACTACCAAAAATGTTATCTACGTATAGTACAAGAAATACCACCACGCTTCCATCACACCTTTTGTATACACAAGACTTATCCAGTTACTAAATGAATCCAAAGGTCTGGATTACTTTGATAAACTGGATGTTCCAAGACCTTGAAGCTTTGTATCAGTCCATAGACTGATTGAGCTTGCACACAAGATGCTCTTAGCCCTTTGCAATGAACCCTTCTGATTGCTTTATATGGATGTTTTCTTCAAGACTTCCATTAAGGAATGCTGTCTTGACATCCACTTACCAAATAGATAAAAGAATCCGGATAGACTTAAGCATGGCTACCAGTGAAAAAGTTTCCTTTTTCATCTAGCCTTGCTTTGAAAGTTTCTACCTTCCTATCTAACCCTCTTTTCCTATTATAGACCTTTTTATATCCAAAGGCTTTTACACCATTTGGTGGTTCTACAAGTTTCCAGATTTTATTAGAATACATATATTCTAATTCTGTTATTCATTACTCTTTGCCAAGATATTGCATCTTTATCTTGGAGTGCTTCGTCATATGTCCGGAGATCAGGTTCATGTCCTCCAGGGATCGAGTCCAAAAACTCTCCCCAAAACATGAATCTTTTTAGGTTGCCTAACAACCCTCCCACTACGACAAGGCACTTTCTGTAATTATGTATCATTTGTGATACGTGTTGCAGTTTCCTTGTGGTATCTCATCTTATACAATTGATACTAGATTAGACATGTCTTTTATTATTTCCTTAAGAACAAATTTTCTTATGGCACATGGTTTATTACATAGTCCTTTTCTAAAAATCGGTCATTGATGCTAACAATGACCTTCTGATTTTTAAGACTATAAACCTACTTTCATTTCTCTAGGATAACCCACAAACAAGTGAATTCCTGTCCAACTTATCATTGTCTCTCTTCAGCATATGTGCTGGACTACCCAAATCCGAATATGCTTCAAAATAGGCTTACACCTATTCAGCAATTCTATATGAGTAGAGAGTTCTGACTTTGGAAGGTACTATATTCACTCCCGTTTCCAGAGTATATCCATAAAATGATTTTGATAATATTCTTAATAACTCATCAATCTACTTATTTCCATAAGAGTCCTATACCTTCCTTTTCCTACACCATTCTGTTTGGGGTGTACCAGGTGCAGTTAGTTGGGATTGAATCCCTACTTCTGATAAATGACTCCTAAATTCTCCCAAGAGGTACTTGCCACTACGATCTTACCGTAGTGTCTTAATACTTTTACTTTGTCGTTTCTCCACATCAGCCTCGTACTCTTTGAACTAATCAAAGCACTTAGACTTGCGGCACATCAAGTAAATATATCCGTATCTCAAATAGTTGTCTATAAAATAGAAGAAATATTTGAAACAACCTCTTGCCTGGATGCTCATAGGATCACACAAATTAGAATGAACCAATTCCAATATATCTTTGACTTCATACCCCTTAGACTTAAAAGCTTCTTGGTTATTTTTCCTTCCAAGTAAGACTCGTAGGTTGGAAAGATTTCCACTACTAATGAACCCAAAAGTTCATCAGCTACCAATGAATCCTACTCAAGTTAATATAACCTAGCCTTAGAAGCCAAAGATATAATTGGTTCATTTTCGAAGGTTACTTTCTCTTAAATTTAGAAGATGTGTTACTAATTTCCATTTGTTGCATCGTGAGAGTTATTGGATTTATAAATTGCCAACCAACGTACCAGAATAGATAACTTCCCTCTTTTTCTTAATAACAACTTTGTTATTTAAAAGAGGCAGAATATCAAGTTCTTTGAATAGTTTAGAAACTGAAAACTAGTTCTTTCTAAACTTGGTGCGTAAAGACAATTACTCAAAAATCCATGTTTTATTCTTTTCAAAAGATAAACATCTCCCATGCTACCATTTTTACAGTAGTGCCCATGTAGACGGTGTTTTAATTTTCATTTAGTTGCCGGGTTTCCTGAAACCTTGCAATAAATTGCGGACATGATTAATGGCATCTGTATCTATACTCCAGGTTCTGATAGATAACACCACTAAAAATGTTTCAACTAATGAATTAAATACACCTATATTGTTCTTAGTTCTAAGAAGACAGTCTACCTTAATGTCCAAGTCCTATTTCCAATCATTACAATTGGGATTACTAAGTCTTTCTTATAGTATGACTACTAGGGGATTGACAAACATTTTAAATCCTAAGAATCACAAAAATACTTGGTCAAGATCAACTCCTTAAAAATCCCCATAAATTTTGTATGCCACGTTAGTGTGGACGTATACAAAATCGAAGAGGAGATTTTATTCATTAATTTTATTATCTCGTCAACTTTACTTTATGATGAATAAAATTAATAGTTGATCTGTCTTTGATCAAATATTTGGTCAAAACTCTTTGAATTTAAAATAACATTGATTCCTCAAACAATATTATTTAAATTCACCAACACCTCAAACACCGTGAATTTTGCATGCCACGTTAGTGTGGACGTATACAAATTCATCATTTGTAAGAGGAGGGTTTTACCCATTGACTATCTTGTCAATATAACTTTTTGACAAATAAAATTACCTCAAACACCATGAATCTTGTATGCCATGTTAGTGTGGACGTATACAAATTCAAACATTTGTAAGAGGGGGTTTATTAATTTTATTATATTGCCAATCTAGTTTTATGACAAATCAATAGTTGGTTTCCCTTTGGTCACACAAGTGATAGTAGTGACTGGGGAGGATACTATTAAATGTGTCTAAGTGTATACCATTACTTGACACTAAGTCTATTAATAAGATTATGCCCCTTCCGTTGGGGAAGATCACACGCTCTTAATTAACTTCCTATAGTCATCCAAAAATGGAAGTCTGTTCTAATGATCCACAAACAAGCTCATCCGTTATGGAGGAAGGCACTCAGAGCCAACGCGCAAGCTTATTTGCATCACTTACAAACCAGTAATGGAGACCATGGGATTTACTTAAAAATCCCTCTCCCACTTAGTTATTTATAAATGAGGAATTTTAACTATGCTATCCTACTAAATATGTAAACCAACATGCACACACAGCACAATATAAAAGCAATAAATAGAAAATCCAATTTTCAACTATTATGGCTTTTATCTCTAGTTGTCCTCCGTGTGTTGTCATCCCAAGCTGCTGCCATATTTGGCCACCGCTACCGGGTCTAGCTGTCGCATCCATCTTGCTCCTAGTTCCGCTGCGCCTCTGGTCCTTAGAAGGTTCCACGCTTTGCAAGATTCGATCCGCGACATAAATAGAATTTTACATTTTTGATCCTATATTCCATAAAAGGAATGTACATGTATCTAGATCAAAAATAAAATCCTAATAAAACTAAATACAGTATTTTATAATACAATCATGCACACACATATAAATGCCCTTGACATGTCCAAGGGTCCAATCACACATAATAACTAAAAGCCATAATAGTTGGATCCTGCATCCACAAAGTTAGCACATCCTACTATTATCCTGCCTAAATTATGTATGACATGTGCATAATTAAACTAATACCAAATACACAGAGGCAAAACCCTAGCTCTGATACCAATTGTTGGTTGCTACTCGGAAAACCTAGAGGTTTCACTGTACAAAAATTTTGTACAAAGGTCTGAACCTTTTCCTAGCTACCATGTGTTCTTTTAAATTAAATTTTGGATCGCCTGCGGAACTTAACACGTTTGATCCAAAACTTAATCTATTCGTTCTTTTAGGTTTTGACTTGGGTCTCCTGCGGAACTTAACACGTTCGACCCAAATCACCTTAAGTTATTAATTCCATTAAATATTAATTTCCATAATTGGTTCCCAGTACTGACGTGGCGAGGCACATGACCTTCTTGGATATGGGAGCAACCACCACCGACTAGACAAAACCTTTTATGGAAAGCTAATATTTAATTTCCTAAAATAACTTTAGGTTAACCAAAAAGAACAATCAAATCACAAGGGAAAGAAAAACAAAAGAACACTATATCGAAAACAAATTCGAAACTCTAGAATCGTATGCCTCTTGTATTTAGTATTATTTCCAAAAATAACTAGTATGATGCGGAAACAAAAATTACTAGTTATACCTTTTAGAAAGACCTCTTGATCTTCTACCGTATTCCTCTTCTAACCTTGGATGTTGTGTGGGCAACGATCTTCCGAGATGAGAACCACCAAGCACCTTCTTCTTCCTTACAAGTTTCGGCCATCAAAACTTCTCCTAGGATGAAGAGGTTCGGCCACCACCACCATGCTCCAAGGGATGCTAGAAAAGAGGCTTCTTTTCTCTCCTTCTTCTCCTTCTTAGATCCGGCCACCAAAGCTATCTCCACCATGAGAAGGTTTCGGCCACACAATGGAGAGGAGAGGAAAGAAAGGGCCGGCCACACCCAAGGAGAAAAGAGAGGAAAAATAGAATAGAGTTGTTAGCCTTGAAGCCTCCTCTACCCCCTCTTTTATAATCCTTGGTCTTGGCAAATAAGGAAAATTTAATAAAAACTTCCTTAATTCTTTTTCCATTGAAAAGGAAAATTTATTTAATTAAAATAATTTTATCTTTTCAAATTATAATGGCCGGCCACTCTTCTCCCCAAAACAAGGAGAGTTTTAATTAAAACAAAAATTAAAACTTCCTAATTTGTTTCTAGAAATTTATAAAAATTTCTCCAATAATTTTAATCCCTTCATGATTGGTTAATAAAAAGAAATTTTATAAATTAAAATCTTTCTTTTAAACATGTGGATAATTTTCAAAAATGAAAGTTATCTCTAAAAATTAAAATCTCCTTTCAATCTACAAATAAGGAAAGATATTAAATCTTTTCTTAATCTTTTGTAGAAACTAATAAAAGAGAATTTTTAATTTTTAAACTTTCTTTTAAATCATGAATATAATTAAAAGGAAAGTTTTTACCAAAATTAAAATCAACCTTTTAATCTACAAATAAGGAAAGAGATTTTAACTCTTCTCTTAATCTTTTTAGAATCTTATAAAAGGAAGGATTTAAATTTTTAAACTCTCTTTTAAATTATATTATCCACATAAGAAAAATTTTAAAATTAAAATTCCTTTTTATTTTAATAGGGCCGGCCACATGAATTCACCCATGAACATACCCATGGCCGGCCCTAGCTTGGTCTCCAAGCTAGCTTGGCCGGCCCCTATAGGATGGGTAAGAAGGTGGGTATAGGTGGGTATAGTACTCTATAATTAAGAGGCTACGATAGGGACCGAGAGGAGGAATTGGTTTTGGTCTCCCGATGAAATTAAGCATCCCGTGTTCGCCCCGAACACACAACTTAATTTCATCAATAATAATTCATTCCACTAAAGAACTATTATTGAACTACCGCACCAATCCCAAATTACATTTTGGGCTCCTTCTTATTATGAGTGTGTTAGTCTCCCTATGTTTAAGATATCGAATGTCCACTAATTAAGTAAATTGACAACTCACTTAATTAATATCTAGCTCCAAGAGTAGTACCACTCAACTTCATCGTCATGTCGGACTAAGTCCACCTGCAGGGTTTAACATGACAATCCTTATGAGCTCCTCTTGGGGACATTCTCAACCTAGATTACTAGGACACAGTTTCCTTCTATAATCAACAACACACACTATAAGTGATATCATTTCCCAATTTATCGAGCTTATTGATTCATCGAACTAAATCTCACCCATTGATAAATTAAAGAAATAAATATCAAATATATGTGCTTGTTATTATATTAGGATTAAGAGCACACACTTCCATAATAACCGAGGTCTTTGTTTCTTTATAAAGTCAGTATAAAAGAAACGACCTCAAATGGTCCTACTCAATACACTCTAAGTGTACTAGTGTAATTATATAGTTAAGATAAACTAACACCTAATTACACTACGACCTTCCAATGGTTTGTTCCTTTCCATCATGGTCGTGAGCCACTGTTTATAATTTATAAGGAACCGATAACCTGATCTTCTGTGTGTGACACCACACACCATGTTATCTACAATATAAATTAATTGAGCAACTACATTTATCACAAATGTAGACATTTGACCAATGTGATTCTTATTTCTAGATAAATGTTCATACCAAAAGCTAGGCTTTTAGTATACACTGTAACAATACTAGCAGAGTATGCAAGCTGCATAGGTCCATTTATGGACTAAAGCAAGCTTCTCGGAGCTGGAATCTTCGATTCGATGATGCAATCAAACAGTTTGGTTTCATCAAGAATGAAGATGAGCCTTGTGTCTACAAGAAGGTTGTAAGGGATATAGTTGTCTTCCTCATATTGTATGTGGATGACATATTACTCATTGGGAAGGACATCCCTATGCTTCAGTCTGTCAAGACCTGGCTAGGGAGTTGCTTCTTAATGAAGGACTTAGGTGAGGCATCCCGCATTCTAGGGATTCAGATCTATAGAGATAGATCTAAGAGATTGCTTGGCCTAAGTCAGAGTACATACATTGACAATGTACTCTTACGGTTTGCCATGCAGAACTCCAAGAAGGGATTTCTGTCGATGTCACATGGCGTGAGTCTTTCGAAGACTCAAGGTCCCTCTTCTAGAGAGGAGAGAGACTGCATGGATCAGATCCCTTATGCCTCAGCCATAGGATCGATCATGTACGTCATGCTATGTACTCGACCTGATGTCTCGTATGCTTTGAGCATGACGAGCAGATACCAGTCAGATCCAGGTGAAAGTCATTGGATAGCGGTCAAGAATATTCTTAAGTACTTAAGAAGGACTAAAGAATATTTGTTGATATATGGAGGCGATGATGAGCTAGCTGTAAAGGGTTACAGTGATGTTAGCTTCCAGACCGACCAGGATGACTATAGATCGCAGTCGGGGTTCGTATTTTGCATTAATGGTGGTGCTGTCAGCGGGAAGAGTTTGAAGCAGGATACAGTAGCTGATTCTACAACAGCTGCATCAGAGGCAGCATAGGAGGCAGTTTGGATCCGCAAGTTCATCACTGAACTTGGGGTGGTTCCTAGCATTGCTGACCCTATTGAGCTCTATTGTGACAACAATGGAGCTATAGCACAGGCGAAGGAACCTCGCTCACACCAGCGGACCAAACACATACTACGGCGCTTCCATCTCATTCGAGAGATCATCGAGAGAGGAGATGTGAAGATTTGCAGAGTACCTACAGAGGCTAACATCGCAGATCCCTTGACCAAGGCTTTGGCACAGAGGAAGCATGATGGTCACACTAGGTCATTGGGGCTTAGAGCCTACACTGATTGGCACTAGTGCTAGCGGGAGATTGTTAGCTAGAGCCCTAGAGCCAATCATTTGATGATTGTATTTTTGGACTTGATGTATCATATTCTATATATAAATAAAGGTATTTGGTTTTTGGTTGTTATACTTACTTGTATTGGTGCCAAATAAACTAAGTATAATAACGTCCTTGAGTAGAAGGTTCTTACCTATATCAATTGGTTAGCTGAACCGATAGTGAGATGATATAGGGAACACTACTCTTAATCATTCCTAGTCGAGTATTAACATTCAGGGACAATGTTAATGCAATAAGACTAGCATGTAGGTCAACTCGATGACTTGATCTCACAAGTCATGGATATGGAGATATAAAGTTGATACATGGGTATGCATTGGAGAATGTATACTGAATGACCCGCCATGAGAAAGTATCATGGATCGTTATATGAGTGTCATATACTTTCTCATGTGGCTATTAGTATGACTACTAGTCCTTAGACCTGAAGTCACCATGGTTCCCTACATAAGGAGTTATGTACTTTGGTTTCGTCAAACGTCACCCGTAACTAGGTGGACTATAAAGGCGATTACTGGGTATGTAACAAATTATGCGGAGGGATGTGAGTAATGTAGATGGGATCTATCCCTCCTATATGACGGGAGAGACATTGGTATTCTTGATAGAGTGAGACCACGAAGTGCATGGCCATACCCAAATGAGTCAATATAGGATATTGAGCTCATTTGATTTAGTGAGTCTACTTGGAGTTCAAGATTTAGATTGATTAGAGGATGACACGGTCTATGCCTCACATTGATCAATCTAGATGTCTAGGATAGAAGGACAATGTCATATATTGTGAGGAGTCACAATTAGTAGTCACAAGGTGATGTTGGATCTCAACATTCTTGTAACTTGGGTAGTAATGATATGTTGCTAGATACCGCTCTTTACTTATGCTCCTAAATGGGTTTAGGGGCATTGCTAACGTTACAAGAACCTATAGGGTCACACACTAAGGGCAATTAGATGGAGACTAGGTTCATTTGATGAACCTAAATGATTAGGTTCATATGATGAACCAAATTGGATTAAGAGTAATCCAAAGTAGGTTAATTGAGTTGGACTCAAGTTGGTTCATGTGTTAAGTGAGTCTAATTTGGACTTAGACTCATTTAATTAATTTAATTCAATGAATAGAGATTCATTAAATTAAAATTGGCTTGAACCAATGGTTAGATTAGATCAACCAAGGGATAGAAGTGGTCAAGTTTGACTTGACTTAAGTAGGAAGATGAAGAGTCAAGTTTTTGACTTGACTTTGACTTGACCAATGCCACATCATCAAGGCTTCTTCATTTGGTCAAGTTTGACTTGACCAAATGCCACCTCATGGGAGTTACCAAGAGTTGTGACTCTTGATATTCCATGGGGGTTACAAGTCTTAATGTTGCCGGCCACTTTTAGTGTGGGTGAAAGTTTTATTTTCATTCAAGGCTAATTGATTTCATCTTCTTCCTCTTGCTCACAATTCTTCTCTCCCTCTCCTCCTTCTTGCCGAGACCTTGCTTGAGTGCTAGCACACTCTAAAGGTTTCTTCTCCATCTCTTGCTTGTGTGGAAACACATAGAGAAGTGTCTACTTTGACACTTTCGAGATCCGGTGAACCGAGGACAAGCGGGATTGCGAAGGGCTTCGCTACAAAGGTATAAAAGGTTTATCCTTATGTAGATCTACTGTAGATCAACGTTTAAACTCGTACTCGTATTTTTCGAATGTTTTTCTTCGCACGAGATCCAGTGGCTAGGGGGTTTCGGGGTTTCCGCGACGCGGAAAAGCGGTTTTCGCGGCCCGAAAACCCAACAGTAGCATGTATAACCTAATCTAATTAGGTTGTATTATGGTTAAGGTGAGTTGGAGGATTAATCCATGATCATGTTGGATTAGGGTTATTCTAATTAGATTTGGGAGTTTATTTAGCTATTTGCTACACATGTAATTAGCTAAGTATATTATGTGATCACAGGATTTTGTTTCGAGGCGAGCGTCTCGACGGGGGATTGGTTTATCTGATACGGTCAACAGATAAAGGCGGGTATTTCTTCCTTGGCCTCTATGTAGATCTTCTTGTACTTAGTGCATGGTTATTATTAGATGAATTAGGCTGCTTTATCTTATATCATGATCGGTTGCTGTTTTTCTTGCATGATACTTATGCTTGATCCTTGTGATGATCTATTTAATTCATATACAGTCTCCACTCTTGATATCTACTTTGTTGTGATTTCACGTGTAGAGTATGTCGTGTAGGGATTGTTGGGTTGTTGGTATTACCATGCTGATTGGGTATATGATGTGGACTGTACATAGGTGGGTATGTGTTATAGGAGTCATCTTGTTGACCGTGCATTTACATGTGATGTGTACATACATATTTGTCACGTACTTTTGGAGGAGTTATGTTGATTGTATGTTTGAGGTATATACACAGGTCTGTTGTGTTTTTACTAGAGGATACATGTCGATTGTACTTATATTTTGTGTACATGTGTCTGGTGGGATTATTGGAGATTTTTGGTTGATTATACATGTGTAGTGTGTACATATGTTTGGTAGGATACGTGGAGGTATCATGACGATTATATTCATGTTGGAGGTATTTATGAGGTTTGAGGTGTTGCATGGATGATGATTATATATATATATATATATATATATATATATATATATATATATATATATATATATATATATATATATATATATATATATCATGTTCATCATTCATTGCATCTGATGACTATTGTCTCCCTTGTGGCTGAGAGAGTCATCGGTTTGGTTTAGCGCCGCACACTCGGCCAATCATGGGTAGTGGTAGCTGGAGCAGTTGCCGCTCGTCCTGTCGTGCCACCCGGTCACGAGGTTTAGTGAGATCCGGCGTTGTGAGCAGTCAGGGACCCTGATGCTATGTAGTTAGATAACTACTTAGCATTCCGTCTGCCTCAGCTGCTTTATAGCAGTTTGGAGTATGAGGCTTGTACGGTTGTCACGGACCCAAGCCTCTCGGCCATACTGGGGTCGTGGTGTTTGGAGATGTGTCGGGGTGACCATGGAGCATGCATACGCAGTTATTATTCTTGCATTTGATGCGCGGTGCATCTACATTTGCATACATGCCTAGTAGATACTAGTTGCATGTGATTATCGTTGTTGCACTTGATTGAGATATGATTGTTGCATATGGTTGTCATGCTGCATACATGTCATTTATCTTACATGTATATGCAGTCGTATTTATATTGCACAGGAGTCACGGGTATATCTGTTGCAGATCCGGTGAGTTTACTAATCATTGTACCATGTGTCGATTCCAGATTGGGTATGTATCTGTCATTATGTTAGTTGTGGTTTGTACAGTTTATATGTCAGGTTATTATGTCAGATATGTTTAGGTGCATTGATTATGACAGTATGATCATGTTCTTTATTCCCTACTCAGACTGTATACTTGTGATCTCCATGTTTGTTTATGGACCATGCACTATCTTGTCTATTACCCGCTGAGTTACCTATACTCACCACCGCATGTATACATTTATGTTTTTAGGTAGCTTGTAGATGGTTGGTGTCGCTAGGAGTATCCTGTCTGCCGGGTCCTACGTCACATCCGAAGGTCGTTTCTGGTTTTGTATATGATTTATTTGTATTTGTTGTATTTGGTGGGTTGTTGTATTTGTTGTTGTGGTTGTTGTATAAAGCCTAGCCGGCTAGCAGTGTGTTGATTGTGTTGTATTGGGCTTTCTGTTTTCGTTTTCCGCTGTGTTGGTTTTTAGAACAGCCGTGTGGGCTATTTTATATATAACTGCGTGGTTGTGATTGTTTCATTCCAGTCGTGTGGGCTGTTATTATAACTACGTGGTTGTGTATATAAATATTCCAGCCGCATGTGGCTAATGTATTTTGCTTGTATTGATGCTTCAGATTGTCACCGGTACAGGGGAGATGCTGCCGGATTTTTGTCTAGCAGCGACTCCTTTGGGGGCGTGACAATTTAGTGGTATCAGAGCAGGTATACGGTACTTACTATGTGTTTTGGATTTTCGAGATTTATATGATACCAATTAGTAGTATCAGAGTAGGTACGATGCCTGTTATTCGTGTTTTTGGGTTTTGTATTTCGATTTTCTTGATGTGACTTTCGGGCTTTGGGACCAGGCAGCTACAGGACATCTCCAGGCTATAGGAGGTATGTTTGCATATTGTTATCATACATTTCTGTTGGTGTATGTATCGTTGCCCATGATAGTTACTTATGACATGTGTTAGTACTCTCTGGTTAGTGCATGCCTATTTGTTTGCAGCATGCATTGCATATGTTGGGTCAATCACTGATCATGGTTGACCCTATTGGAGATCAAGGATTTACAGTCTCAGAGGATTGGTCATATCATACTATCAGTGGTTTTGGTGTATGCTATTACTATTTGGTTGAGGTTTAGAGTCACATACCTGTCTTTATTATTATTAGCTGGGTAGTAGGGGGTATCTATATACTCATGTTGACTCTGTTGGTAGAGTATCAGTTTACTTCTGTGTGTTCAGTCAGTCTATGATTGATTTACTTGGTTGACTTGTGTAATTATGGTTTGACTTACCTTAGTTGGCTTTGTGCTCCTGTTAGTTCGGTTAGTGGAGGATTATTTTAGATTTTTTTTTAGGTTTGTAGAGGACCGATTTACCCTGGTTGACATTTGTAGTTGGGTATCGATTTACCTTAGTTTCAGCAGTGGATGATTGATTTACTCTTGTTGGATTGGATAATAGTTGACCGATTTATTTTGTTGGTCCGACTAGTGGGACTAACATATTCTATTTTTAGAGATTCCTATCTTTGGGTTATTCCATGCTTTGTTAGATATTTTGGGAGACATACTTGAGTACATGACATGTACCACCATGGGGAGGACTGAGTTAGTCGTATACCATTGTCGGCTTGGTCAGCCTGTAGAGGATTGTCGTATCCTATTCCATGGGGACTTGGACCATGGACTGTCTGCACCTAGTTGATTGACTTAGAAGGTACATTCGGATAGGATACCTCCACTGATGTGGAAAAGTGTAAAGCTACCTGCTTAACACTTATGAGATACATCCATTACTAGGGTGTATGAGTTGGAGAGTACATTTGGATATATGATTTGTACTGATGTGAGAGAGTTGAAGTTAGCTGCTTAACCTTTACGTGACCCGGTACCACGTGAAGGAAGAAGCAGAGAATGCTTTTTGGAGATCAGGTTATCACTTAGTGATTTCCTTGAGGGTTTGGAGAGAGAGTAGTTCTCTTCTTCCTTCGGTAGCGTGATGGTTTATAAGGCGATGATCAGTCGACTCGTCTAACGTTGTTCCATGGGAGATCCTGACTCATGGAACTATTAGATATGATTAGATATTCATGATGTACTTAGGGATATATACCCCGTAATGATACGGAGGAAGTGGTATTAGTTGAGACTAGGAGTTTCGACTGTAACTAGGTATGATTTCAGATGATGATCTCGATAGGTAGAGCGTCGATTGATAGATATTTGGATCAGCTATTTAGTTCTAGTGGTCCTCTATCTTTGTGTTCATTGCTCGATACTGGAGGTTACTGAACCTCAGATGGAGCAATCACAGTAAGATGGGGAAACAAGACAATGGTTAGATGACTCAGCTAACATTGTCTCTATCAAGTAACTCAAGACCTTGACCCGATGATCATTTACCAGGTCTTGTAGTTTATATCTCAGATTAGAGGGTTTTACCTTTTATCGATATTTGTCGAGGGACATATATAGTATAATTATGAGAGTTGTGGAGATATCTTCTTGATGGGTAGACTCTTAGTCAGGAGATTGTGTGACCCTTTGACTTTGGATTGGCATCCTCTTACTGTGGATATTTGAGTATCTAAGATGATGAGATTTGACAGACATTTTAGATACATCTAGTTTATCGGCAGTGAGTGTTATATGGTTGGATGATTTTCTTTTTCGCTATCATTGTACGTGAAGTTATCCAGTTTGATTGATGTTGAGGACAATTTTTGATTGATGGATATTGGGAGATCAGGTGTGATGATATGTTATTTATTGATGATCTATTGGTGGATATTTGGTTTGATGATCTACTATTTGGTTATTTGTAGTTGGTGATTAGATTACAGACTTGTTGTTGGGGATCTTACAGTTGAGTGAGCCTGTCGTGCGTACATTATGAGTCCTTGGTGTTATCATTTAGGCATACCGTGCCCTAGACATTTTTAAGGACTTGATGTATTTGGTATTCCTAGGGCGTTTGGATTAGATTTCATTATCTTCATTGATGATGTTGTGATCTATTCCCGATCCGAGGTGGATCACGTACACTAGCTTCACATAGTTCTAGAGATGTTTCGACGGGAACATCTATATGTGAAGTTCAGTGGTGCGTATTTTAATTGTCTTGTGTGGGATTTTTGGGACACATTGTCTCTGGTAGAGGGATATCGGTGGATTCACAGGAGATAGAGGTTGTTATCAGTTGGGAGTAGGCGTAGTCTATACCGGAGATTCGATGTTCCTTTCATGGTCTGGATGGACATTATCGGAGATTAGTTGAGGGTTTCTCCAGCATTTATGCCGTGGACGGGACTGTTCAGGATGAGTATGGAATTCTCCTGGATAGACGCTTACGAGATCAGTTTCAGGAGTTGAAATGAGAAGTTATTAACTGCACTGTCTTAGTTGTACTTTCTAGTGTAGACGGATTTGTACTCTACACAGATGTATCATATCTGGGAGTCGGTGCAATTTCGATATAGCATGAGCAGAGTAGTCTCGTGTTAGTAGTGAGAATTTTCGTGTAATGAGAATGAGATTCTTTATTTTCGTGGGAGATCATGTGTGTTCCCGAGTCACTTCTTATCCGGGAGGAGTTACTGCAGGAAACACATTGATCTGGATTTGTGATAGATCCGGGGGGCACCTGATGTATGGAGACTTGGACCATTCTTATTTGTGGAATGACATGAAGAAAGACATCGCGGATTTTGTAGCTTGATGTCTAGTGTGTCAGCACGTGGAGGCTGAATATCAGAGACTAGCAGGATTGTCTCTGTTGATTCAAGTACTAGAGTGCAGTTGGGAGCATGTTTGATGGATTTTGTTGTAGGATTACCCAGGACATGGAGAGGATATGATGGTTTGGGTAATCATTATTGGATGACAACTTGGCTCCCTAGCTGTCGATTTGTAAGGCGGATTCTTTTGAATTGAGTAGCAGGATTATACTCTAGAAGGATTGCCTAACCGCAGCTAGGACTTTTCTTCACCTAGGGTTACCACCCCCTAGGACCTAGGGTTACCACCCCCTATGACCTAGGGTTACCACCCCCTAGGGTTTTTCACTTGCCTAACCGCAGTAAGGATTTTCCTGAAAAGCTCATTCAAGTATGTTAGATAACAAACAATCTTAACTTTGAATCCTTTTGACATAATCAAAACATAGGTTTAATCGTCGATGCTTCTCGCACCAACAATCTTTCCCTTTTTGATTATGACAACACAGTTCAAAGTTAAGAGAAATATAACAGTAATATGAGGAATTTTAAGCAAAGGAAAAAAATGAAATAACGTAAAAAAATTTTCCTTATATTCCCCCCTTACTTAACTTTGATCTCTCTCCCCCATTGACATAAATCAAAAAGAACACCAAGAAGAGGGAAAAACAAATATTCTATTTAAGTGAAAGCTCCCACTGAAGGCTAGTACTTGTTTTTCAAATTTTCATATTTTTTTAAAAACCAACTTAGCTATATTTTTAGCTTTTAAAATGATTGAGTTGTAAAAATCACTTTGTCAAGTAGCTGAGTTTAGAACAAGATGTGATTAAGTTTAGTTAAAGAAAACTTGATTAGTTAAAGAAAATTTTCATATATATATATATATATATATATATACATATATATATATATATATATATATATATATATATATATTCTTTCAACATAGACTTAGCTTAAATTTTGAAAATAGTTTGATAAATTTAATCTTCAAATTTGATAAACTTAAATTTTGAAGCTTTCTTTTTCAATATAGAAATATTGAAAAAGAAAGCTTCAAAATTTAAGTTTATCAAATTTGAAGATTAAATTTATCAAACTATTTTCAAAATTTAAGCTAAGTCTATGTTGAAAGAATATATATATATATATATTAAAAACTTTAAATATTAACTTGACTCCCTTCGCTCCCCCTTAATTGACGCTTTAATAAATTCTTTGGGGTCCAATAGTCCAATCATAAGAACTTAAAGATTTTGAAATAATTTTCAAGGATTTTAAATAATTTTCAAAGGATTTTTAAATAATTTTGAAATAATTCTCAAAGGATTTATAAATAATTTTTCAAAAAAAAATTTAAAATGATTTTAAAAATAAATTTTAAATAATTTTTCAAATAATTTTTATAATGATTTTTAAATAATTTTAAAAATTATTTTTAAAAAATTTTTAAAATTATTTTTAAAAGAGTTTTTTAGAGGATTTTTTAAATGATTTTTAAATAATTTTTAAAATAATTTTTAAAATGATTTTTAAATAATTTTTAAAATGATTTTTAAAAGAGTTTTTTAAAGGATTTTTAAAATGATTTTAAAATAATTTTTCAAATAATTTTTAAAAGAGTTTAAAAGATTTTTAAATAATTTTTAAATAATTTTTCAAATAATTTTTAAATAATTTTCCAATTAATTTTTAAAATGATTTTTAAATAATTTTTAAAATGATTTCTAAAAGAGTTTAAAATATTTTTAAAATGATTTTTAAATAATTTTTCAAAAAAAAATTAAAATGATTTTTAAATAATTTTTCAAATGATTTTTAAAAGAGTTTAAAATATTTTTTAAATGATTTTTAAATAATTTTTCAAATGATTTTTAAAAGAGTTTAAAATATTTTTAAAATTATTTTTAAATAATTTTTCAAATGATTTTTAAAATGATTTTTCAAATAATTTTTAAAAGAGTTTAAAAAATTTTTAAAATGATTTTTAAATAATTTTTAAAATTATTTTTAAAAGAGTTTAAAAGATTTTTAAAATGATTTTTAAATAATTTTTCAAATAATTTTTAAAATGTTTTTTAAAGAATTTTTAAAATGATTTTTAAAAGAGTTTAAAAGATCCTTAAATTTTTTTTTAAATAATTTTTCAAATAATTTTTAAATTGATTTTTAAATAATTTTTCAAATGATTTTTAAATAATTTTTCAAATAATTTTTAAAATGATTTTTAAAAGAGTTTAAAATATTTTTAAAATGATTTTAAAATAATTTTTCAAATGATTTTTAAAATGAGTTTAAAAGATTTTTAAAAGAGTTTAAAAGATTTTTAAATAATTTTTATTGTTTAAATTTTTTTTAAAAATTAATTAAGTTGATTCATTTGATTAATATTGAATTTATTCAATTAACTTGAATTTATTTTAAGATTAATACTGTTGATTCAACCTAGATCCATCTCACCCAATTCTAAGTTGTCAATCAGGTAATCTTAAGTAATTTTGTAAGATGGTTATCTTGAATTTAGATTATTTCTAAGGATTAATTTACATTTGAATTAAACTTAGGTTTTTCAATTAGTCAATTAAATTTATATTTTCATGATTGGTTCCCAGGTCAGGGCGAGACTCTGGGCCTTCTTGGGTATGAGATCATCCATCCCTTCCTAGATATAACCGTTCAAAGAAAATATATATTTAATTTTCTTTTTGAAACTCCTAGATTTAACTAGCAAGTGTAAATTACGCCTAGATCCTTAAGTTATCATAGTCTAAGCATGTATATTGCAAGGAAAATAAATAAACAAGTATTAATTAATTTTATCTATTTATTGAGATAATTTCTCTATTTGCTCCCCCTCGATATGGTCTATCAAGGAAATGGATCTGATCCTTGAGGACCCAATAGTGACCAGGTCCAACTTAATTAACCAAGTTGGACTTTGGCACTCATACTTGGATAATTTTTCTATTATTTCTATTAACTAGCGATAAATATGATTTGTATTTTATTTTAGTTTTAAATCCAAGTCCGGTTTTGTTGTAAATGGCTCGTTGTTTTCCAATAATCAGATCAAGATTCTTGGGACCTAGAGTGAACCGTTCCAACGTGTCCTTGAGTTCTTTAATTTGAGTTTTTAAATTGGAATTCTCTTCCTCAAGTTGTTGGACTTGAGTTGAGTTTCCAATTTGAATTGGCTCAGTTAAGAAACTCAAGTCAGTTGTTTCCTTAAGGGTTGTTACCTCCTTTAGAGGTGACTTGACCCGGATGTTGGATTTAGCCAACTTCTTTAATAAATATGAAACTAAATTCTTTAATTCATCTAATTGAGTTTCGGCGAGTAGCGAACTTACAGTGGGGTTTGGTCCTTCGAAAATGGATGCGGATCCGTGGCTTTGCTCGAACTCAGTGTCTGACTCGCTCTCGGTTTTAGACTCGAAGTCGGACTCGGTTTCGATGATGTTTACTTGCATTGGAAACGCGAGGAAACTCGAAGGTTCTTCTTCATCAGTCTCAGATTCATCTGATGACTCGGACCAAGTTGCTTTCAATGCCCTCTTTCTCCGTTGCTTTTTGTTTGGGCAATCTGGCTTGTAGTGCCCCTTCTAATTACAGCCGTAGCAGATGACTCCAGATTTGTCCTTCGGGTTCGTTTAAGTCGCCTTCTTATTTCTGCAGATCCTTCGTACGAGCCTTAATAGCTCGGAAACAATCTCGTCGTCATCTTCCGACTCGTCTTTGGTTTCGGGTTTGGTTTTGTGCTTTGCTTTAGTTTCCCGGGTTCTACTTGTACCTGCAACCAAAGCAACACCTTTTTCGACCGGGTGTGCATTAGTCTGCTCATGCAATTCAAAATAAAAAAAAAGTTCATCAAGTTTAATTAAAGATAAATCTTTGGAAACTTTGTAGGCATCTACCATTGATGCCCATAATGTATTCCTCGAAAAGGCATTAAGCGCGTACCTTATTACGTCGCGATTTTCTATTCTCTGGTCAATCGCGTGAAGACCGTTAAGGAGGTCCTGGATGCGCGCATGCAGCTAGCTTGCCATCTCACTTTCTTGCATTTTGATGTTATATAATTTATTTAAAATTAAGTCACGTTTTTTTACCTTAGCGTTGGGAGTGCCCTTGTGCAGCTCAATTAGCTTTTCCCATAGCTCTTTTGCGCTTGAGAATGGGCCGACTCTGTTTAGTTCTTCTTTTGTTAACCCGCATTGTAGCATGCAAGTTGCTTTGACATTGGCTTCAACCTTCTTCTTTATGCTGGTATCCCAGTTGATGCATGAAACTAGTTCTCCAGCGTCGTCACATGGAAGTTTGAGATCGGTCTGGATAATAATCCACATCTCGACTTGTGTCTTGAGGTGGTATTCTATCTGGTTCTTCCAATATCCAAAGTCCTTGCCGGAAAAGAGTGGCGGGTGGACTATGCTGAAACCTTCTTGGAGAGCCATTAAAGAATCTAGCACACAATAAAATGAAAAACAAATCCCAAGTCTTGATCTTGAATTAGCAGTGCGGGATGTATGATAAAAGTTGTAATTTAGGAATTTTGAGAAAAAATAATAAAATAAAAAAAATATTATTAAAATAATATTAAAAAAAATTACCACAAAATTTTGAAAATGCGATACTTCGCTAATACGGACTGGTGGTGAAAAGATGTAATAAATTTTTCGAAATTAATTTTGGAGGAAAAAAAATGAAAGGCGTAAGGTTTTATTTTTACCCTAAACGAACGAAAAAGTGACGAAAAAATGCTCGAACGGTAGTTGTACCAATTCAGAGCAACCCCGCTCTGATACCAATTATTGGATCGAGAAGCGCTAGAGGGGGGGTGAATAGCGCTCGTGGCTATTTCGTTCGATTAAAACGTATCGAGTAAAACGCAGTGGAAATTAAACACAAACACACGCTAACACAAGTTGGTTACTTGGTTCAGAGCCTGTGGCGACTCCTACTCCAAGGCCCGCGATCGTTGATCGCTTCCAGTGGGCAACAACTATATTTCATAAAGTTATTACAAGCTAAGTACAGAAAAAGCTGTAAATAAATTTTATACTGACAACTAAAATACTAAATCTGAAGCTCCAGGTCATCGGCGTCGAGTTATAGCTTTGTCAGACTATCTCGTTAGCAGTTGGATGCAGAAAGATTGCTTGGAAGAAGATATTCTAAACTGTTGCTCGAGACCTCCTTTTATACACTGCTGAATGCGCCTTAAAGCCCATCCGAGGCACCTCCAACACGCCGAGTCAGCCGCGTGGATCAGCACTGATTCGGTCGCACCTCATCCACTTGAAGACGCCTTCAATCCACTCCAAGGCGCCTTTAGATTCATCCAAGGCGCCTCCAGCTCTACTGCGCTGACTTCTTCTGGCTTGCACCCGAGGTGCCTCCAAGCTCCATGGAGGCGCCTCGGACACTGTTCATCCGAGGCCAAGTGTGCTCTTTTGTCCCTGCACAACATGTTAGTCCACAAAATAAACATATACCCTGCAAGACAAGGTTAGTACACATAGATATGATAAGAAAGGTGTTTGACACTCTCTAGACTGTCCGAATTTGACTTCGGATTTTCTACCGGAAACCCTAAGTCGACCCGACGCCTACTGTTCCCTCTATGGGGAACGTGTCCTCACCTGCTCCTCTCAGGAGAGCTACCTGTTGCCAGTGCAATCCTCCATGTTGGATCGAGAAGCGCTAGAGGGGGGGGGTGAATAGCGCTCGTGGCTATTTTGCGTTTCGGAATCGTAAATCGTTCGAGTAATAAAGCAGCGGAATAAATAGAAAGAATCACACAAACACAGAAGGCACTGGTCGTTTACTTGGTTCGGAGCCTGTGGCGACTCCTACTCCAAGGCCCACGATCGTTGATCACTTACTGTGGGCAACAACTATATCACGCAAAGAGTTTGTACAAATGTAAGTTACAATAAGTGTAGTAATTAAAGAAAACTTATACCGACGACAGAATCAAACAATATCGGAGCTCCGGGCCATCAGGAACTTGAAATAGCACTTCAAGGTCGTCACGTAGGTAGTAGGTTGATGAAAGATTGATTTAGAATTTCTGTTCTGAGCCTCTGCCTCGAACCCCCTTTTAAACAGTGCTGGAGGCACCTCCAAGCATGTCCGAGGCGCCTCCAGGCCGCCGAGTCGCACGCATGGATCAACTCTGATCTGGTCGCGCCTTATCCCATTGAAGGCACCTCCAAGCTGGTCCAAGGCGCCTCTAACGCTTGGTCCAAGGCGCCTTCAGCTTCCTTCGAGGCGCCTCCAGCGCCTCTGGACAGCTGGCTTCGGCTAGCACCCGAGGCGCCTCCAAGCCCCATGGAGGCGCCTCAGACACTGTTCATCCGAGGTTAAATGTGCTCCTTTGTTCTTGCAAAATGTGTTAGTCCCAAACACAAACCCTGCAAAATAAAGTTAGCACAGAAATATGATAAATGATATCGACAGTCAACGGACTGTCCGGGTCTAACTTCGGATTTCCAACCGGAAACCCTAGGTCGACCCAACGCCTACTGTTCCCTCTACGAGGAACGCGTCCTCACTTGCTCCACTCAGGAGATTTACCTGTTGCCAGTGCGATCCTCCAGATCGACTGGGCTTTTGCTCAGCGTTCGAAGCTTCTGGACTTTCTATTGGACTTCTGCTTCCCGGCCCGTCCAATCTTTCACCTGGTTCGCGACACCAGGACTTTCCACCTAGGATTACTCCCCCCTCCTAGGACCTTTGCCTGAAGCTCTCGACCCGCCAAGACTTTCCGCATAGGGTTACCACCCCTATGACCAAGGGTTACCACCCCTTAGGGTTTTCCACCTGCCTAACCGCAGCTAGGACTTTTGCCTAAGTACCACTTAGGACTTTCCTGCAAGATCCATGAACTTGCTAGATCACAATACTACTTAACTTTGAACCCTTTGCCATTATCAAAACTTGGGTTCGATCGTCTGATACTTCCCGCACCAACAATCTCTCCCTTTTTGATTATGGCAACTCAAATTCAAAGTTAAGTAAAACAAAATGCATAAATAAACATAAGCATGCTTTTAAATAAGGAGTTAAAGTACAAGCGTAAGCATACTTAAGTAACGGGTTAAGTACAAGCAAAAAGGATTAAAATTTAAGGTAAACTTAAAGTTTCCAAAGTTAAGGCTCCCCCTTAATAAGAGAACTCTTATCCTTAGTTTGAATTTTGAATTTTTTGTCCTACTCTCCCCCTTTGCCATATATCAAAAACTTTGTAGAGAAAAAAATGTTGAAGCCCAAAAATAACATTTTAAAGACCTGGCTTTTAAAACTTTGTAGGAAAAAAAACTTAGTGAAATTTGGCTAAGTAAAAATAGTTTAAGTGCAAAACAATTATGTTTAGCCAAAATTTTGAAAACTGAAGCTTTTAAAGATTTTATTTAAAGATTTTTCATTAAACTTTTAAAAGTCTTTTTAAAAGGGATTTTCTTAAGTACAAAAATTGAATTAAGTTTTGAAAATTTTTTTATAGAAAACCCTTAGCTTTAAAGAAAGGATGTTTGGCTAAAAAAAACTTTTCAAACACTTAGTTTTTTATAATTATTTTTATTGAAAAGCTAAATGTCTAAAGAGATAATTTTGTTTCAATTAAGCTAATAGAAGGTTTACTTTGAAAAGTAACTTTAGCAAATTTTGAAACTTAGTTGAAATCTTTAGGGAAAAATACATTTTTCAAACTCTGTTAAATAGATTTTAAAGGCTTTATTGGTAAATTTTGAACAAGTTTTTAAATAATAGTTTGAAAAGAACAAAATAAACTTTTCTAAATTTTTCAAAGGATTTTAAAAAATTTTAAGAAAATTTGAAAAAAAAATGAATAATGAATTCCAAAATACTTAACGGCCAAGGAGGAGCAATAAGTTTAAACCTTAATGTCCAAGCATGTTAGGTTCTTTTAGTAAGGTATCAGAGCCCTAATGTGTAAGTTGAGTAACCCTAACAAATCAAATACTTAATTACTTGGCCACATGTCTAACCATTTAGCTACTAGCTGATTGTCTAGAGGACAACAACTTTCACTTGGTTAGTCAAGTTAAGTTAATAGATACAGTTAGATTTGACTAGGGCTGGATGACTTGGCTTGATTACTGTGTATTAGGTATTTAACGCACAGACTCATATTGATGCATAGATATAAGCATTCTTGAGTTCAGGCTGTACCCTATGCATCTCACATAATTCTATGTTTTTCAAGCACAATTAAGGTAAGCCTAGGTGTTTGTGAGATGCTCTGACTTAATTCTAGGGGAGCATGATTTCTAGGGTAGAGCCTAGGCTAAGTCCATATTTTGAAAGTCTAAGAAAAATTGGGATTTTGAAAACAAACTTTTGCCTAGAATTTAGAAATATAACTTTAAACTTTAGCAGATTTTGTAAAACATTTAAGAGTAAAGGTAGGAAACTGATTTGAAAATCAATACCTATTCTACCCAACACATTCCTATTTGCCTTCTAAATGCACTGAACTCAAGTTCAGGTAAGGGTTTTGTGAAAATGTCAGCTAGGTTTGATTTGGACTCAACATAGTTGAGTACAATTTCACCCTTGGCTACATCATCCCTTACAAGATGGTGTTTTACCTCTATGTGTTTAGTCCTTGAGTGGTGAATTAGATTTTTGGTTAGATTAATTGAGCTCATATTGTCAATTAAAATTTTTTTATTTTTGTATTCTAGTTTATAGTCTTTTAATGTATGCATCATCCACAAGAGTTGAGAGGTACACTCTCCTAGGGTTATGTATTCAGCTTCAATGGTGAATAGAGCAGCACAGTGTTGCTTTTTGTTTGACCAACTTACTAGGCACTGACCTAGAATTTGGCAGCTACCACTTGTGCTTTTTCTGTCTAGTTTACACCCGGCATAGTCTGAATCAGAATAGCCAAAAAGATCAAAGGTGCAAGTTCTAGGGTACCAAAGTCCTACATTTAGGGTACCTTTAATGTACCTAAGTATCCTTTTAACATATGTTAGGTGCGACTCTTTTGCACAAGATTAGTATCTTGCGTACATACCTACTGCAAATAATATATCGGGTCGACTTGCAGTTAGGTAGAGTAAGCTACCTATTGCACTTCTATAGTACTTTGGGTCGACAGGTTTTCTTTCTGGGTCAGAGTCAATGTTGATATTGGTTGTCATTGAAGTATTTATAATTTTTAAATTTTCCATGCCAAATTTTTTAATTAATTCTTTAGCATATTTAGTTTGATAAATATAGATTCCATCTTTGGTTTGTTTGATTTGTAAGCCTAAGAAAAAGATAAGTTCCCCAACCAAACTCATTTCAAATTCATTTTCCATTAGTTTAATAAATTCTTTTAAAAGTTTAGAGTTGGTTGAGCCAAAAATTATATCATCAACATAGATTTGGGCTATGAAGATGTTTTTTTCTACGGTTTTTACAAATAGGGTCGGATCTATTTGACCTTGGTTAAAGCCTTTGGATATCGAGTGATTGGATAACCGTTCATACCATGCCCTAGGTGCTTGCTTTAATCCATATAATGCATTTTAAAGTCTAAATACATGATTTGGGTTGTCTAGGTCCTCAAACCCTGGAGGTTGACTTACTGTAAAATACAACACCCAAATAGTAATTAAATAATAAGGTTATTTGATAGATAATCTTATTTGATTTTTCAGGAATTTTTAGGAATTTTCTGGGATTTAATCGGAGCTTGTATAATGTATTTAGGGGGGATGTATTTATGTGGTTGATAAAAGCCTGTTTGGAAATACCCGGAGGTGGGAGTTGATTGAGGAATTAACTTAGCATTTAATTAAATTAACCTAAGTTTTAATTAATCAAGTTATAAGTCGGTCCCTTCTCTCTATTCTTTTCCTCACTCTGCCCGATCCTTTCTACCCTCTCTTCTCACGCGCCGACGCCTTCCACCTCTTCCAGTCCATTGACGCCGACCATCTTCAGATCATCGGCGCGAACCACTCAAGATTCGATCCGGCCATCATCTTTCCAAACCTAGCCACGGACCCCTCGAGCTTCAATGCCGATGAGCTCTGCTCATCATTTCACCCGATTGCGCCGACGGTCTCAGCATCGACGCACACTCACAGCCGATTTCCCGACGTAGAACCAGCTGCCGCTCGCCGAAGCATCCTAACCCATCTTCCCTTGCCTATAACCCTGCCTCCTACTCTCCCATTCAGATCTCTGCTTCGCACCGGCCGATCTTCAGCGATAAGGTGGAGAATCCGAGCCCTTGCTTTGCTGGATTTGGAGCACTCGATCGGTTGGTGATGAGAGGGCGGATTGGATCACTTCGCCAGACTTTATCTGGTTCTCTCCATCAGATCTAAAGCGGTGAGTTCCATTTCTTCATGGCTGCGTCCGGATGCTTCATCAAGCTACCGTAGATTTACAGATTGGAGTAAGGTAAGCTCCGTTCAGTTTCAGTTGGATACATATCTGAATTCATTTTTTTTTTATTTAAACTTGATTAACTAGTCGATAAAAAGGGGTGATTTTAGAATTGGAATTTGAAAGGATTAGGTTGTGTTTAGTTGTAATCATGGGTTGATTTGAGTATTGTAACCGGTTTGTTCATGTGTGGTTGAAGGGAGTTTGATTCTAGATTTCGGATAGTGGATTGAATATGGTTATTTAGTCTATTTTGCTTGGTGGAATGCTTAAGGATATCTGATCCAATGTGGTTGTAATGGGTTATCATATTAGTAGGTTTATGGGTGGATTGTTGAAAGGGTGTAATTTAATTCGATTGATTCTGAATAACTTGGAAGATCTATTTTCTATGATAGATAGTAGTATTGGTTTGATGATGTTGTTGGAATCGAATGGTTGAAATATGTTGATTAACATTCAGTAAGTGGAATGGTTGGTGGGTTGTTAAAAATAGATTAATCGAATTCCATTGATTCCGAATAACTTAGAAACTATAGTTTCTATGATGGATAGTTGCGTTGGATTTATGATACTTAGCTTGATAGTTGAGTTAATGAATTAATGATTAGAAGTTGGAATTCAGTTGGGATGTGTGGATTTACTAGCATTGGATTTGTTAGATGAAATGAAATTGTGATTAGTTGAATCATTAAATTGAGGATGAGATTAATCAGGTGGATACATGATCATTATTGGTATGTGTTGGATTGATTGAGGTTTGTATTGGGTTGAAATTTGTGGATATGATGATTGGTTGATGTAGATTGTTAGGTGATCATTCTTGAGATCATTGGATTGCTTGTTGGTTGGATTATTAGATGTGGTGGTTTGGTTAGTTGTAGATGATCATGTTAGATTGCTGTGCATTTATGATAGAGATTTGATTTTATGATAGGTTGATTAGATAATTAGCGAATTGGGAAGTATTGTGATGGTGTGGGGTTTCATTGTATGATAGATGAGTGAATAAAGATTTGTATCATATTATATTGGAGCCTTTGTGATATGTGGTTGTTTGGATTGAAGTGAAGGATTGTGGATTTAGCTAAACCTAATTGGAGTAAGGGATTAGGTTAATTATTTCGATTATGTTTTTCCCTAATTAAATTGGGAAGTTTATTTAGCTATTTGCTACTTATGTAATTAGCTAAATATATTATATGATCACAAGACTTGGATTCGGGACGAGCGTCTCGATGTGGGATTTTCGGACACGATCTACGTATTAAGGCGGGTATTTCTTGCTTTATCTCTTTAGTATTTTGATCCTAGTGCATGAGCTTTATGTTCAGATAGTTGTTGTATCTATCTTGACTCCACTCTTATTTTTCCTGCATTTGATACTTCCACTCAATCTTTGAGCTACTCGTTTCTGTATCTATACAGTCTCTCGTTGCTATCGATGATATTTAGCAGATACTATATTACTAGGTATCAGATATCAGATGCCAGACATTAGATATTAGGTATTGGTTATACATAGACACCTGATACCATGTGTACATGCTTTGATTGCTGTTTATTTACACACCTTACTGAGCATGCTGGCTTCATGTAGCATACCTATTTCTGTTTATATATATATGATGACTATTGCATTGTTCGCATCATGTCATTTCACGCATTGCCGACGATCCTGTCTCCCTTGTGGTTGAGGCGGTCGTTGGCCTGGGCCGCACGCTCGGCCACTCATGGGTAGTGGTAGCTGGAGCGTGTCGCATGTCCTGTCGTGTCCCACTCGCACACTCATGGGTAGTGATTGCTGGAGTTGCGGGCAGCAGGGACCCCCGTCGCAGACGTAGCTATTCAGCTACTATGCACCTGTCCATCCGGTCACTCGAGAGTAGTGACGACCTTTGGGTGGTACAGTTGTCATCGATTCGGCCTCTCGACCATACAAGGGTCATGGTGCAGAGAGGTGGGCGGGGTGACCATCCGTACATACGCTGTTGTTATTATATCTGCTGGTTGTTTACTTATGCTGGTGTTACTAGTTTATGCTGTTATTGTTTATTTATGCTGTTATGCTTACATAGGTTGAGATTTATACCTGTGATATGTGTTTAGACACTGACTTGCTTACTGTTGACATGTATATACCTCACACGATACCATGTAGTTATGAGCAGTACTGTAGCAGGACTTTGCTACACTTTACCTTTTACTACTAGCCTAGGATATTGTTTCAGGTATGGACACTTATTATGATATCACTGTAGTATCTGCTATCTCCATACGAGACTGTATACCTTTGCATCTTTAGTTTGATTTACTATACTCATGCACTATCTGTCTATTACCCGCTGAGTCTTTATACTCACCACCCCGTATATTGGTAATTTCACCAGGTAGCAGGTAAAGGATTTATGGAGTCGCTTGGAGATCCTATCCGCCAGTTCCACGTCACATTCGAGGACGACCTTACGATTTTGGTATTTCTTACGCTATTTGTATTTTGGGTTTTGTACTTGTTTATGTATTTGAGTTCTCTTGTATTTGGTTCGATATTATTGTGTCAAGCCGAGCCGGCTCGCAGTTAGTTGCTTTATGTTTTGTGATCGTTGTTTGTGATTTCTGCTGCGTTGATTTTTAGTACAGCTGTGTGGGCTGATTAATATATTTATATATCTGCGTGGTTGTGTTTATTTATGTTCCAGCCGAGTAGGCTGATTATATAACTGCGTGGTTGTGTAGATATATTCCAGCCGTATGTGGCTGATGTATTTTGTATGTATGTATGTCTCAGATTGTCACCCGTACAGGGGAGATGCTGCCGAAATTTTTCGGTAAGGACTCCTCTGGGGGCGTGACACTTACATATACTTCTTCCTTAATAAACTCATTCAAAAAGGCTGACTTGACATCCATTTGATATAATCTAAACCCTTTATGTGCTGCATAAGCCAGTAGCATCCTAATGGATTCGAGTCTAGCTACTGGTGCATAGGTTTCGTCATAGTCCAAACCTTCAATCTGGCAGAACCCTTTGGCTACTAGTCTTGCCTTATTTCTCACTATATCACCTTGATCATCTAATTTGTTCCTAAATACCCATTTGGTGTCAATTATGGACTTATCTACGGGTTTAGGTACAAGTTCCCAGACTTGATTTCTATCAAATTGGGTTAATTCTTCCTGCATGGCAATGATCCAGTCTGGGTCAGGTAGGGCTTCTTCAATGGTCTTAGGTTTAATTTTAGAAATAAGGGTAATCTGACTATGATTTCTATAGGAAGATCTTGTTCTGACTCCTAAGTTTGGATCATCCAAAATTTGGTCAAGTGGGTGAGAAGGACTTACTCTTGTTGGTCTTATATTTGGGTCAGAGGTTTGTTCCTCTGGTTTATTAGAGTTAGATTGAATTTCATAATCTTCAATAATTCTTGGGTTAAGATTTTATGTATTATTTTCATTTGTTATTTTATTATCTTCATCAAATATTACATTTATTGTTTCTTCGATTTTTAGAGTATGTTTGTTATACACCCTATATGCCCTACTGGTTGTTGAATACCCTAAAAATATTCGTAGAGTTGTTTTTGATGAAAATTTTCCTAAGTAGTCTTTAGTATTTAAAATGTGTACTTTACATCTAAAAACTTTTAAGTAATTTAGATTAGGAATTTTATTGTAATATATTTCACAGGGCGTTTTATTATGGGATTTGTTAATTAAGATTCTATTTTGGATATAACATGATGTATTTATTGCTTCAGCCTAGAATTGGTTGCATAGTTTGTATTCATTTAACATAGTCCTAGCAGCTTCTTGTAGGGTTCAGTTTTTACGTTCTACTAGGCCATTTTGTTGGGGGGTCCTAGGGCAAGAGTATTCATGTTGATACCCATTAATTTCACAAAATTCAGTAAAGTTGTGATTTTCAAATTCTCCCCCGTGGTCACTTCTAATTCTTTTTATTTGGGTGTATTTTTCATTTTCTATTAGTTTACAGAAGATTTTAAATACTTCAAAGGTTTCACTTTTATTTTTTATAAATTTTACCCACGTAAATCTTGAGTAATTGTCGATTATCACTAAGCAATATTGATTTTTTACTTAGTGACTTGGCTCCATGTGAATCAAATAAGTCTAGGTGAAGGAACTCAAGTATTGAGCTTGTTCTATTAAGGTTGGTTAATTTATGGTTTGCCTTAGTTTGTTTACCTTGTTGACAAGCATTACAGGTTGAGTTTTCAATAAATTTTAATTTGGGCAAACCTCTAACTAGACCATTTTGACTCATTTTTGTAATGAGTCTAGTGTGAGTGTGTCCCAGTCTTCTGTGCCACAACTCAGTTTCCTCTTGTTGTATTAGAAAACATTTTATTGAGGATGTTGGTAGGTTAATGGTGTAGACATTATCTTTTCTAGTGCCCTTAAGTATGATTTTAGGATTCTCAACATTTTTAACTATACATTCAGATTTTGTAAAGTGAACTGAATAACAACTATCACACAATTGGCTTATACTGAGTAAATTAAAGTTAAAGTTTTCAACTAGCAACACTTTTTGAATAGTAAAATCATATTTGAACTCGATGTTACCTCTTCCGATTACCTTAAGTTTGTCGTCGTTGCCGAATGCAACAGACCCTACACTCTTTAATTTGAGCTTTGTGAACATTAACTTATCTCCAGTCATATATCTGGAGCATCCACTATCCAACATCCACTGATCCAATTCTTTATGTTCCTACACATAAAGTTTTTGAATTGGACTCTATTTGATGATAAGAAAGTGAAGTGATTGAGTAAATATTAGGATTGTGAAAGTTAATTAAATGTTGAAAAATAATTAAGTTAATTAAATTTTTGAAACATATTTTAAGTTAATTAAATTTTTGAAACATAATTTAAGTTAATTAAATTTTTAAAAAATATTTTAAGTTAATTAAATTTTTGAAAAATATTTTAGGTTAATTAATTTTTTTTAAAAAATATTTTAAGTTAATTAAATTTTTGAAACATAATTAAGTTCATTAAAATTTGAAAGATAATTAAGTTAATTTAATTTTGAAAGACAGTTAATTAAATTTTGAAAAATAATTAAGTTCATTAAATTTTAAAAGATAATTAAGTTAATTTAATTTTGAAGGATATTTAATTAAATTTTGAAAAATAATTAAGTTAATTAAATTTTGAAAGATATTTTAAGTTAATTAAATTTTAGAAACATAATTTAAGTTAATTAAATTTTTGAAAAATATTTTAAGTTAATTAAATTTTTGAAAAAATATTTTAAGTTAATAAAATTTTTGAAAAATATTTTAGGTTAATTAAATTTTTGAAAAATGTTTTAAGTTAATTAAATTTTGAAAAATAATTAAGTTCATTAAATTTTGAAAGATAATTAGGTTAATTTAATTTTGACGGATAGTTAATTAAATTTTGAAAAATAATTAAGTTAATTATATTTTGAAAAATAATTAATTTGAATTAATTTAATTTTAATTTTAATTTTAATTTTTAATTTCAAATTTGAATTTGAATTAATTTTAATTTCAATTTTAATTATGAATTTTAATTTTGAATTTCGAAATTTGAATTCCGAATTTGAATTTGAATTAATTTTAATTGCGTATTTTAATTTTAATTTGATTTTATTTTAATTTCTATTTCTTTGTCATTTCACCCGATCTAAATTTTCAATCAGGGAATCCTATAATTTTTGTGAGATGAATTATGGTTCAATTTTAGGGTTTTGTTTAACTTTGTGTTAAATTCAGGTTTAGCTTTGGGTTCAACAAGTAGGCATTTTTTGGATAAACTTCTGGGCTATGGTGAGTCACAAGGCACATCATTAAAGTAATCAGGCCTTCGAGGTTTTCCAAATAGTCCTACCCATTGAACTTAGTACAAAACCTTGGTCTAATTGGTTAGGATCCATAAAGGATAGCTTCGGTCAGTTCCACTTAGCCAAATGCACCAGGTCGAAGCCATATCTTCCTAGACATGCGATGACTAAGCTTCCCCAACGTACTATCATCCAATACTTCACCAGTACCGTGAGTCAAGTTAAATCTAGCCCAGTTTAATCTAACCTTAATTACCCTGCCGGGTAATCTACTCTTGGTTACCCTTGTCGGGTGGATTAAGTTTGGAGGTGTCAGCTATTCTGGAGTCTTCCTTTGGATTTTTAAGATTTTTTAAGAATTTAATTTCATAAATTTGAATTTGGATTAATTTAATTTATATTTTAATTTGGATTTTAAGTTAATTCAATTTAATTTGATTTAATTTGATTTAATTTGATTTAATTTGAATTTAATTTGATTTTATGTTTATTGTTTTTCTTCTAGCTCCCCCTGGATTATAGCCTCGATATGGTCTATCGAGGTAATGTATTTGATCCTTTGGGACCCAATATTGACCAAGTCCAACTTGATTAACCAAGTTGGACTTGGGTACCCATGCTTGGACTGATTTATTATTTTGTCTATTTACTAAGGACAGGTAAGATCTATATTTTCTTTAAGTTTTATAACCTAGCTCAGTTTTGTTGTAAACGACTCTTTGTGTCCCAAGAATCAAGTCAAGCTTTTTGGAGCCCAAAGAGAACCGTTCCAATGTTTTTTTTCAAATCCTTGACCTGAGTTTTCAGATTGGAATTTTCTTTCTCAAGTTTTTGAACTTGAGTTGAATTTCCAGTCTGAACTGGGTCAGGCAAGGTTTTGGAGTTAGTCACTTCTTTAAGGACTGCTACTTCCTTTAGAAGTGACTTGACCTTAAGGTTTGATTTAGCGAATTTGCGTAATAAGTAATTAACTAAATTTTTTAAGCGAGGTACACTTACAGCGGTGTCAGGCCCTTCGGAAACAGATACGGATCTGTGGCTTTGCTCGGACTCGGCTTCCGACTTTCTCTCGCTCTCGGACAGATTGATCTGGTGCCGGGCCATTAGTGCAAGTAGACTTGTTTGATCGAGTTCGTCATCAGTATCTTCTTCTGAGGATTCGTCCCATGTCGCTTTTAGCACCTTCTTTTCCTCTGCTTCTTTGCATCCTTCTGATTAGGGCAATTGGCCTTGATGTGTCCTTTCTGGTTGCATCCGTAGCAGATCACTTCAAGCTTGACTTTTGAACTGGATTGAACCTCCTTGGATTGTACTGCCTTCTTTAGATCTCTCTTGTTGAAGCCTTTCTTTTTCTTGTAAAGCTTCTTCACTAGGTTCACGAGCTCGGAGGTTAATTCGTCGTCTTCATCGTCTAAATCGGGTTCGTCTTCCTCCTCTGGTTCAATCCTTCACCGTGATCTTGGTGCGCGTGTTCGACTGATACCTGCAACCAAATCAATACCCTTCTCGATTGGCAGTGTATTAGTCTGTTCATGTAGTTCGAATTCCGAAAACAATTGATCTAATCTAATGGAAGATAAGTCCTTGGAGACTTTGTAGGCATCTACCATCGATGCCCACAATGTACTCCTCGGAAAAGCTTTTAGAGCGTACCTTATGATGTCCCGATTCTCGACTCTTTGCCCGATCGCATGGAGGGAGTTGAGAATGTCTTGTATGCGAGCATGGAGTTGACTTGCGGTCTCTCCGTCCTGCATTTTCAGGTTATATAATTTATTAAATAAAAGATCTCTTTTACTAACCTTGGTGTCGAAGGTGCCCTCGTGGAGTTCGATCAGCTTCTCCCAAAGCTCTTTTGCGCTGGAGAACGGTCTAACTCTGTTGAGCTCCTCCTTGGTCAGTCCGAACTAGAGGGGGCAGATCGCTCTGGCATCAGCTTCCACCTTCTTGATTAGGGTCGGTTCCCATTTTTCGCAGGGTGTCGGCATGCTGTCTTCGTCGGTTGGCAGTTGTATTCCATTCTTGATAATCATCTAGGTATCGAACAGGATCTTGAGGAAGGTTTCCATTCATCCCTTCCAATATCCGAAGTCTTCTCCGGTGAAGAGTGGGGGACGAATGGTGTTGAATCCCTCTTGTTGGGCCATTTATAATATGCAAAAGTTAAAAGACAGAAGTGTCCCAAGACTAGGTCTTGGATTAGCAGTGCGGGAAATAAAATTAATATCACGAGCTCGAGTGGTGTTGCACCAACTTCGAGCAAAAACCTATTCGGAAAAACTAATTAGAAGGTAGCTATTAAGCTATATTCTAATTGACTCCGAAAAAAAATTGAAAATACCACGAAAAAAATTTGCGTGATTGGTGGTTGCACCAGATCAACGCGACCCCGCTCTGATACCAATTGTTGGATCGAGATGTCACGTCCCCAAAGGAGTCCCTGTCAGACAAAAATCCGACAGCATCTTCCCTGTACCGGTGACAATATGAAGCATCACTACAAACAAAATACATCAGCCACATGCGGCTGGAACATTTATATACACAACCACGCAGTTATAATAACAGCCCACTCGGCTGGAATGAAACAATCACAACCACACATTTATATATAAAACAACCCACACGACGGTACTAAAACACAGCGGAAAAAACAAAGGAAAGCCCATACAAACCAAATAAATACAATGCATGCCGGCACGAATTAAACACAAACACAACACCAAAACCATAAGATAGCCACATGGCTATACACAAATACAATGCCAAAAATAAGAAAGGAATATACAAAAGAAAACAAGCACGATCTTCGGATGTGACGTAGGACCCGGCAGACAGGATACTCCGAGCGACACCAACCATCTACAAGCTACCTGAAAACATAAATGTATACATGCGGTGGTGAGTATAGGTAACTCAGCGGGTAATAGACAAGATAGTGCATGGTCCATAAACAAACATGGAGATCACAAGTATACAGTCTCAGTAGGGAATAAAGAACATGATCATACTGTCATAATCAATGCACCTAAACATATCTGACATAATAACCTGACATATAAACTGTACAAACCACAACTAATATAATGACAGATACATACCCAATATGGAATCGACACATGATATAATGATCAGTAAACTCACCGGATCTGCAACAGATATATCTGTGACACCTGTGCAATATAAATACGACTGCATATACATGTAAAATAAATGACATGTATGCAATATGACAACCATATGCAACAATCATATCTCAAACAAATGCAACAACGATAATCACATGCAACTAGTATCTACTAGGCATGTATGCAAATATAAACCCCCAGATGCACCGCGCATCATATGCAAAAGTGCATGCATGCTCCATGGTCAACCCCGCCACCTCTCTAGACACCACGACCCCTGTATGGTCGAGAGGCTTGGGTCTGTGACGACTGTACTACCCTCCAACCCACTATATAGTGGTCGAGGCGGAAAGTCCACTAGTAACTATCTAGCTACATAGTATCAGGGTCCCTGACTGCTCACAACGCCGGATCTCACAAAACCTCGTGACCGGGTGGCACGATAGGACTAGCAGCAACTGCTCCAGCTACCACTACCCATGAGTGGCCGAGTGTGCGGTGCTATTCCCAAACCAACTGATGACTCTCTCAACCACAAGGGAGATAATGGTCATCAGATGCAATGAATGATGAACATGATATATATATATATATATAATCATCATCCATGCAACACCCCAAACCTCATAAATACCTCCAACATGAATATAATCGTCATGATACCTCTACGTATCCCACCAAACATATGCACACACTACACATGTATCATCAACCAAAAATCTCCAATGATCCCACCAGACACATGTACACAAAATATAAGTACAATCAACATGTATCATCCAGTAAAACACAACAGACAGGTGTATATACCCCAAACATACAATCAACACAACTCCTCCAAAAGTACATGACAAATACGTATGTACACACCACATGTAAATGCACGGTCAACAAGATAACTCCTATAACGCATACCACCTATGTACAGTCCACATCATATACCCAATCAGCATGGTAATACCAACAACTCGACAATCTTTACAAGACATACTATATACGTGTAATCACAATAGAGTGGATATCAAGAGTGGAAACTGTATATGAATTAAATAGATCATCACAAGGGTCAAGCATAAGTATCATGTAGGAAAAACAGCAACCAATCATGATAGAAGATAAAGCAGCCTAATTCATCCAGTAAAAACCATGCACTAAGTACGAGAAAATCCACATAGAGGTCAAGGAAGAAATAACCGCCTTAATTCTGTCGAGCGTGATAAGATAAATCCCACGTCGAGACGCTCGCCTCGAAACCAAGTCCTGCGATCACATGATAAATATTTAACTAATTACATAGGTAGCAAATAACTAAATAAACTCTTCAATCTAATTAAGGAAAACCCTAATCAACATAGTTCACCTAATTCCTTAATCCAACTCTTTCTAGATCCAAACATAATCCAAAATCTAATAATCCATCCAAAACTCACTAATCAACACATCTTAAATCCAACTCACATAACTCATTATCATTAAACAATAATCTAAACTCATCATAAATCCTTTTAAATCCACTAATCAGTCCAAGATTCAATCCAGATCAATATATCACAGCCGGATTCCAATTCCCTAACCATGAATAAATCTCACATAATTCTTCCATTTCAACTAATAAAATCCATAATCAATGCAACCAGCATCACCCCAATATCCTCAAACATAGACATGTAATTAATATTCAAAAACTCACCTAAAACCAGATGAATTGTTGTTGACCCACAATTGAAGAGCTGAAGTGGTATCCTGCTGGAAACTCATGGATGAAACCCTAGTAAACCCGCTGCCCCCTTTTTTCCAACCTCCTAATCCACGGAGAACACTCCACATTAGAAACCAAGGTTAATTATTGATCAATAATCTTCTTAATCCAGAGATCATACCTTAAATCAACCTCTTGATCTTACTAGAATAGTAGAGGTTCGCACTATGATACCTGGCTACCGTCGAGCTATCCTAGCAAAGAGGCGACACAATCAGGTGGAGTAATGAGAGATCAGATGGCGGTCGGGTAATACTCACAGCAGGATCAACCCAAGAAGGAGAAAACAACATCGAATTGAAGCTAGGGTTGGTTTCCCTTCTTGATTAGAGCCACCCGCAATTCCCTAGTCGCCGAGCAGATGCCGATCATGCATAAGAACGGCCAAGGAGACGATCGCTCAACCGAAGACGGTCGATTCCCGTTGAGATCCGATGACCTTTACCCTCCGATGATGCGACGAAGTCGGGATCGCAGGTGGAGTAGGCTCCCTCGTCGACGATCTTGAGCAGAGCCACCAGAGAGAGGAAAGAAAGAGAGGGCGTTGGTAGAGCACGCGAAGGGAAGGACTACCACCGGCGGTGAACTCGCGGTGGCCGGCGATCGGGCGAGGAGGAATCGCCAGAAGAACACGGGAAGAAGGAAGCCGCGTGAGAAGGGGGAGAAGAATCGGATCCGACAAGAAAGGGAAAGCAATTAGGGATTTAATATTAATTTAATACTTAGGGTTAACTTAATCAAATTGTAAGTTCACTCCTCAATCAACTCCAACTTAAATTGGATATCCCAACTAGGCCTCCACTGTACCCAGAATCTATCCCCTCAAAACGGAAAATACGGACTCCATTTAAATCCCGAAAAATTTCAAAAAAATCCAATAAGGCTATTTCTCCAATAACCTTAATTATTTAATTATTATTTGAATGTCGTATTTTATATTCTCCCCCACTAACAAAAATTTGGTCCCCAAATTTACTGGTCAACTCAAGGATCCTCGTCCATGGGTAACCACCTAGCAACATGCTCATATACTGCTCCTTCCAAGTATCATGAACAAATCTCCAACTCTAAAGTATGACTCTGTGGTTATGAGCTCACCCTACTTCTGCTACTCTCACACTGTACCTTAACCAACTGTGGATAAATCAACTAACTCTGAAATCTAAAAATCCATTATCATCAGATCCTCCAACAACTGTATAGGGCGGTCAAACTATCCATCAGTCTAAGGATGAAAATCTACACTGAACTGAAACTCCTAATCCAAAGTCTGTTGTAAGCACAGTCACAACCATGATGTGAAATCACTGATCTCCATCCAATACAATACTCAGAGATATACCATGAGGTCCGGTAATCCCTCTACAATATAATCCTGCTACTCGATCCAAAAGAATCCGTCCTACAAACCGATAGCTAGGGAGCAAAGTCGTCACCCAATAATGATTACCTAAACCATCATATCCTCTCCATGTCCTGGATAATCCCACAACAAAATCCATTAAAACATGCTCCCAACTCCGTTCTAATATCCAAATCAACGGAGACAATCCTACTAAACTCTGATGTTCAGCCTTCTCTTGCTGACATAATAGACATCAAGCTACAAAATCCGCGATGTCTTTCTTCATATCGTTCCACCAATAATAGTGCTCCAATGTCTCCATACATCAGATGTCACCCGAATGTATCGCAAATCCAGATCAATGTATTTCTGATGGTCACTTCTCCCGGATAAGAAGTGACTCGAGAACACACATGATCTCCCATGAAAATAAAGAATCTCGTTCTCATTACAAGATAATTCGATATACTAGCATAAAACTTCTTCGCTTATGCTATATCGGAACTGCACCAAACCCCAGATGCGATACATCTGTGTAGAGTACAAATCCATCTACACTAGAAAGTACAACTAAGACAGTGCAGTTAACAACTTTTCATTTCAACTCCTAAAACTAATCTCGTAAGCATCTACCCAGGAAAGTTCTATTCCTTTCCTAAACAGTCCAATCAATGACATAATGCTGAATAAACTCACAACCAATCTCCGGTAATATCCAACCAGACCAAGAAAACTGAGAGTCTCGTGTATAGACTACGACTACTCCCAACTGATAACAATCTCTATCTCTTGCAGATCTACGGTATACTCCTACTGATCACCACGTGTCCTAGTAATCTCACAGAAGACAATTATAATACGCACTACTAAACTTCACATATAGATGTTCCCATCGAAACATCTCTAAAACTATGCGAAGCTAGTGCACGTGATCAACCTCGGATCAGGAATAAATCACAACATCGTCAATGAAGATAATGAAATCTAATCCAAACGCCCTAGGAATACCAAATACATCAAGCACTTAAAAACATCTAGGGCACGATATGCCTAAATGATAACACCAATGACTCATAATGTACGCACGACAGGCTCACTCAACTGTAAGATCCCCAACAACAAGTCTGTAATCTAATCACCAACTACAAATCACCAAATAGTAGATCATCAAACCAAATATCCACCAATAGATCATCAACAAATAACATATCATCACACCTGATCTCCCAATATCCACCAATCCTAATTATCTTCAACATCAATCAATCATACCGGATAGTCTCCTACACAAAGATAGAGAAAAACGAAAGCATCCAACCCTCAACACCTATTGCCAACAAACTAAATGTATCCATAAAGTTTGCCAAATCTCATCATCTCATCCTTTCTGATAATCAAATATCCATAGTAAAAGAATATCAATCCAAAGTCAAAGGGTCACACAATCTCCTGACTAAGAATCTACCCATCAAGAAAGTATCTCCGCAACTCTCATAATCATCCCATATATGTCCCTCGACAAATATCGATAAAAGGTCAAACCCTCTAATCTGCGATATAAACTACAATATCTGGTAAAATGATCATGTGGTCAGGGTCATTGAGTCACCTGATATAGACAATGTTAGCTGAGTCGTCTAACCATTGTCTTGTACCCCATCATACTGTGATTGCTCCACCCTGAGGTTCAACAACCTCCAGTATCGAGCAATGCACACAAAGGTAAAGAAGCACTATCACCAAATAGGTAGTCGAAATAATTGTCAATCGACGCTCTGCTCCTCGAAGATCATCCTCTGAAATCATACCTAGTTACGATCGGAACTCCTAGGTATTACTCAATTAATACCACTTCCTCCGTATCATTACAAGTCGTAGATCACTAGATACATCAAGGATATCTAACTACATCCGATAGGTCTATGAGTCGGGATCTCCCATGGAGACACTTTAGGCGAGTCTACTAGTCATCGCCTTAAAACCCATCCTGCTATCAAAAGAAGTAGAGAATTACTCTCTCTCCAAACACCTCAAGGAAATCGCTAAGTGATGACATGATCCTCAAAAAGCATTCTCTGCTCCTTCCTTCACATGGTACCGGGTCACGTAAAGGTTAAGCAGCTAACTTCAACTCTCTCCCGCCAGAACAAATCATATGTCCGAAAGTACTCTCCAACTCATACACCATAATAATGGATGTATCTCATAAGTGTTAAGCAGGTAGCTTTACACTTTTCCACATTAGTGGAGGTATCCTATCCGAATGTACCTTCAAAGTCAATCAACTAGGTGCAGACAGTCCATGGTCCAAGTCCCCATGGAATAGGATACATCAATCCTCTATAGACTGACTAAGCCGACAATGGTATACGGCTAACTCAGTCCTCCCCATGACGGCACAAGTCACGTACTCAAGTATGTCTCCCAAAATACCTAACCAAGCATGAGTATCCTAAGGATCAGAATCTCTATAAAATAGGGTAAGTCGATCCCTCATGATCGAACCAACAAAATAAATCGATCATCTCCTAACTGATCCAATAAGAGTAAATCAATCATCCACAGATGAAACTAACTAAGGTAAATCGATACACCACTACCCAAGTCAACAAGGGTAAATCGATCCTCTACCAACCGAACTAATAGGATCACAAAACCAACTAAGATAAGTCAAACCACACTGCACAAGTCAAACAGGTAAATCAATCCCAAAACTAAACAAACCAATAAGAGTACACCAGTACTCTACTAACTATGTCATCATGAGTATACAGATATCATCCACTACTCAGCTAATAATAATAGAGACTAGTATGTGACTTTGACTCTCAACCAACTAGTAGCAACAGACACTAAAACTACTAGTAGTATGATATGAAGAATTACCTGAGACTGTAAAACCTTGATCTCCATTAGGTCAACCGTGATCAGTGATTGACCCAACACATGAAATGCATGATACAATCAACTAGGCAGACACTAACAAAAGAGTATGTCATAACGATCAGAACAACCATGCATATATACTAACAAACTGCAAGATAACAAAATGCAAACATACCTCCTAAAGCCTGGAGATGTCCTGTTGCTGCCTGGTCCCAAAACCCGAAAAGTCACATCAAGAAAATGAAATCACGAAATCCAAAACAAGAATAACAGGCATCGAACCTGCTCTGATACCACTACATTGGTATAAGATAAATCTCGAAAATCCAAAACACATAGCAAGTACCGTATACCTGCTCTGATACCACTAAATTGTCACGCCCCCAAAGGAGTCCCTGTCAGACAAAAATTCGACAGCATCTTCCCTGTACCGGTGACAATATGAAGCATCACTACAAACAAAATACATCAGCCACATGCGACTGGAACATTTATATACACAACCACGCAGTTATAATAACAGCCCACTCGGTTGGAATGAAATAATCACAACCACGCAGTTATATATAAAACAGCCCACACGGCTGTACTAAAACACAGCGGAAAAAATAAAGGAAAGCCCACAGAAACCAAATAAATACAATGTATGCCGACACGGCTTAAACACAAATACAACACCAAAACCATAAGATAGTCACATGGCTATACACAAATACAATGCCAAAAATAAGAAAGGAATATACAAAAGAAAACAAGCACGATCTTCGGATGTGACGTAGGACCCGACAGACAGGATACTCCGAGCGACACCAACCATCTACAAGCTACCTGAAAACATAAATGTATACATGCGGTGGTGAGTATAGGTAACTCAGCGGGTAATAGACAAGATAGTGCATGGTCCATAAACAAGCATGGAGATCACAAGTATACAGTCTCAGTAGGGAATAAAGAACATGATCATATTGTCATAATCAATGCACCTAAACATATCTGACATAATAACCTGACATATAAACTGTACAAACCACAACTAATATAATGACAGATACATACCCAATCTGGAATCGACACATGATATAATGATCAGTAAACTCACCGGATCTGCAACAGATATACCCGTGACACCTGTGCAATATAAATACGACTGCATATACATGTAAAATAAATGACATGTATGCAGTATGACAACCATATGCAACAATCATATCTCAAACAAATGCAACAACGACAATCACATGCAACTAGTATCTACTAGGCATGTATGTAAATATAAACCCCCAGATGCACCGCGCATCATATGTAAAAGTGCATGCATGCTCCATGGTCAACCCCGCCACCTCTCCAGACACCACGACCCCTGTATGGTCGAGAGGCTTGGGTCTGTGACGACTGTACTACCCTCCAACCCACTATATAATGGTTGAGGCGGACAGTCCACTAGTAACTATCTAGCTACATAGTATCAGGGTCCCTGACTGCTCACAACGCCGGATCTCACAAAACCTCGTGACCGGGTGGCACAACAGGACTAGCAGCAACTGCTTCAGCTAGCACTACCCATGAGTGGCCGAGTGTGCGGTGCTATTCCCAAACCAACTGATGACTCTCTCAACCACAAGGGAGATAATGGTCATCAGATGCAATGAATGATGAACATGATATATATATATATAATCATCATCCATGCAACACCCCAAACCTCATAAATACCTCCAACATGAATATAATCGTCATGACACCTCTACGTATCCCACCAAACATATGTACACCTTACACATCTATCATCAACCAAAAATCTCCAATGATCCCACCAGACACATGTACACAAAATATAAGTACAATCAACATGTATCCTCCAGTAAAACACAACAGACAGGTGTATATACCCCAAACATACAATCAACACAACTCCTCCAAAAGTACATGACAAATACGTATGTACACACCACATGTAAATGCACGGTCAACAAGATAACTCCTATAATACATACCACCTATGTACAGTCAACAACATATACCCAATCAGCATGGTAATACCAACAACCCGACAATCCCTACAAGACATACTATATACGTGTAATCACAATAGAGTAGATATCAAGAGTGGAGACTGTATATGAATTAAATAGATCATCACAAGGGTCAAGCATAAGTATCATGCAGGAAAAATAGCAACCGATCATGATAGAAGATAAAGCAGCCTAATTCATCCAGTAAAAACCATGCACTAAGTACGAGAAAATATACATAGAGGTCGAGGAAGAAATACCTGCCTTAATTCTGTCAAGCGTGATAAGATAAATCCCACGTCGAGACGCTCGCCTCGAAACCAAGTCCTGCGATCACATGATAAATATTTAACTAATTACATAGGTAGCAAATAGCTAAATAAACTCTTCAATCTAATTAAGGAAAACCCTAATCAACATAGTTCACCTAATTCCTTAATCCAGCTCTTTCTAGATCCAAACATAATCCAAAATCTAATAATCCATCCAAAACTCACTAATCAACACATCTTAAATCCAACTCACATAACTCATTATCATCAAACACTAATTTAAACTCATCATAAATCCTTTTAAATCCACTAATCAGTCCAAGATTCAATCCAGATCAATATATCACAGCCGGATTCCAATTCCCTAACCATGAATCAATCTCACATAATTCTTCCATTTCAACTAATCAAATCCATAATCAATGCAACCAACATCACCCCAATATCCTCAAACATAGACATGTAATTAATCTTCAAAAACTCACCTAAAACCAGATGAATTGCTGTTGACCCACAATTGAAGAGCTGAAGTGGTATCCTGCTGGAAACTCATGGATGAAACCTTAGTAAACCCGCTGCCCCCTTTATTCCAACCTCCTAATCCACGGAGAACACTCCACATTAGAAACCAAGGTTAATTATTGATCAATAATCTTCTTAATCCAGAGATCATACCTTAAATCAACCTCTTGATCTTACTGGAATAGTATAGGTTCGCACTATGATACCTGGCTACCGTCGAGCTATCCTAGCAAAGTGGCGACGCAATCAGGTGGAGTAATGAGAGATCAGATGGCGGTCGGGTAATACTCACAGCAGGATCAAACCAAGAAGGAGAAAACAACATCGAATTGAAACTAGGGTTGGTTTCCCTTCTTGATTAGAGCCACCCGCAATGCCCTAGTCGCTGAGCAGATGCTGATCATGCATAAGAACGGCCAAGGAGACGACCGCTCAACCGGAGACGGCCGATTCCCGTTGAGATCCGATGACCTTTACCCTCCGATGATGCGACGAAGTCGGTATCGCAGGTGGAGTAGGCTCCCCCGTCGACGATCTAGAGCAGAGCCACCAGAGAGAGGAAAGAAAGAGAGGGCGTTGGTCGAGCACGCGAAGGGAAGGACTACCACCGGCGGTGAACTTGCGGTGGCCGGCGATCGGGCGAGGTGGAATCGCCAGAAGAACACGGGAAGAAGGAAGCCGCGTGAGAAGGGGGAGAAGAATCGGATCCAGCAAGAAAGGGAAAGCAATTAGGGATTTATTATTAATTTAATACTTAGGGTTAACTTAATCAATCTGTAAGTTCACTCCTCAATCAACTCCCACTTAAATTGGATATCCCAACTAGGCCTCCACTGTACCCAGAATCTATCCCCTCAAAACGGAGCATACGGACTCCATTTAAATCCCGAAAAATTTCTAAAAATTTTGAAAAAATCCAATAAGGCTATTTCTCCAATAACCTTAATTATTTAATTATTATTTGAATGTCATATTTTACACGAGAAGCGCTAGAGGGGGGGGTGAATAGTACTCATGGCTATTTACGTTTCAGAATCGTAAATCATTCGAGTAATAAAGCAGCAGAATAAATAGAAAGAATCATAAAAACACAGAAGACGGAGGTCGTTTATTTGGTTTGGAGCCTGTGATGACTCCTACTCCAAGGCTCGCGATCGTTGATCGTTTACTGTGGGCAACAACTATATCGCGCAAAGAGTTTGTACAAATGTAAGTTACAATAAGTGCAGTAATTAAAGAAAACTTATACCGACGATAGAATAAAACAATATCGGAGCTCCGGGTCATCGGGGACTTGAAATAGCACTTCAAGGTCGTCACGTAAGCAGTAGGTCGATGAAAGATTGATTTAGATTTTCTGCTCTGAGCCTCTGCCTCGAACCCCCTTTTAAACAGTGTGTAACGACCCGACCCTCTTGGCCCATTTGGCGGCCCATTTGGCGACCTCTCATGTCGTCGACCGTCGGCCCATTTGGCGACCTCTAATGTCGTCGACCGACGACCCTTGGTCGTGTCGTTACTCACTAGGACTTTCCACCCCTAGTCAGTGGATTTTTGCCTCCTTCAGGATTCGAACTCTAAACCTCCAGGCTTAAGTAGTTACAATAAAAAGGCGCCTTTTTATTGTTAGTTAGAGCCCTAGAGCCAATCATTTGATGATTGTACGGAATCATGTATATCATATTCTTGTATATTAATAAAGGCATTTGTTTGGTTATTATACTTATTTATATTAGTGCCAAATAGACTAAGTATAATAGCGTCCTTGAGTAGAAGGTTCATACCTATATCAATCGATTAGTTGAATCGATAGTGAGATGATATAGGGAACACTACTCTAAATCATTCCTAGTCGAGTATTAGCATTCAGGGACAATGTTAATACAATAAGACTAGCATGTAGGTCAGCTCGATGACTTGATCTCACAAGTCATGGATATAGAGATATCAAGCTGACACATGGGTATGCATTAGAGAATGTATACTGAATGACCCGCCATGAGAAAGTATCATGGATCGTTATATGAGTGTCATATACTTTCTCATGTGGCTATTAGTATGACTATTAGTCCTTAGACCTGAAGTCACCATGGATCCCTACATAAGGAGTTATGTACTTTAGTTTCATCAAACGTCACCCGTAACTGGGTGGACTATAAAGGCGATTACTGGGTATATAATGAATTATGTAGAGGGATGTGAGTGATGTAGATGGAATCTATCCCTCCCATATGACGGGAGCGACATCTGTATTCTTGATAGAGTGAGACCACTAAGTGCATGGCCATGCCCAAATGAGTCAACATTAGATGTTGAGCTCATTTGATCGAGTGAGTCTAACTTGGAGTTCAAGATTTAGATTGATTAGAGGATGACACGGTCTATGCCTCATATTGATCAATCTAGATGTCTAGGATAGAAGGACACTTGTCATTATTTTGTGAGTAGTCACAATTGGTAGTCACAAGGTGATGTCGGATCTCGACATTCTTGTAACTTAGGTAGTAATGATGTGTTGCTAGATACCGCTCATTACTTATGCTCCTAAATGGGTTTAGGGCATTGCCAACGTTACAAGAACCTATAGGGTCACACACTTAGGACAATTAGGTGGAGATTAGGTTCATATGACGAACCAAGAGGATTAGATTCATTTGATGAATCAAATTGGATTAAGAGTAATCCTAATTGGGCTAACTTGAGTTCGACTCAAGTTGATTCATGTGTTAAATGAGTCTAATTTAGATTTTGACTCATTGAATCAATTTAATTTAATGAATTAGATTCATTATATTAAGTTGGCTCGAATCAAATGGTTGGATTAGATCCACCATGGTAGAGATTGAGTCAAGTTTGACTTGACTTGAGAAGGAAGACCAAAGGTCAATTTTGACTTGACCTTTTGCCACCTCATTGGTAAGTTACATTAGGTGGACCAATAACGATGTTCCACATCATCATGGGTGCCACCTCATGGAAGTAACAAAGCCACTCTCTTAATGGTTTCATATTAATTGCAATTAATGCAATTAATGTGATTTTATGGTTTCATATTAATTGCAATTAATGCAATTAATGTGAATTTTGAAATGTGGCCGGCCACTTGGTTTTTGGGTGAAAAAATTCATTTTTCATTCACTTGTGTGCATCTTCCTCCTTCTCCCTCTCAAGCTCTCCCTCTCCCTCTCCTCCCTTGGCCGAACCACATAGGTACTAGCACACCTTGGTTTTTGGTCATCTCCATCTAGTGTGTCCGTGTGGATACTTCTAGAGGACCGGCGCTTGACGGTCTTGAGATCCGGCATCATTTGGACGAGCGGGAACGCGAAGGGCATCGCATCAAGGGTAAACACTTTTTCCTCATAGATCTAAGTAGTAGATCAGTTTTTGAACTCGTACAAGAAATAGTTTTTCGATTTTTTATACGAATCTTTGCACGGATCTACGGCTTTGGGTCCTTCGGGGTTTCCGCGACGCGAAAAAGCGGTTTTCGCGGCTCGAAGAACCCAACAGTGGTATCAGAGCCACGTGCAAAGACTTGTACGAGTTAGTTTTTGGTTTTTGGAAAACAAAAAGCTTCTGTGATTTTCTGTAAAAATTCAATTTTTATGTTTTTATGGGTAATTTTATAAGCACAAGTGTCTCGGCACTTGTAGGCTTCGGCTATCGGGAAGAATTTTCCCAAACGGCTTCGTTTCGACCCAAAATCTTTTGGGATAGCGGACTCGGGTGCCTTTAGATCGCAACGGAGCAACTCACGATGGTTAGATCGTGGGTAGGGGCGCTGCCCCTAACCCCGCAAGGGGATTTGCTCCGCGATCGCACCCGAAATCGCTAAAAACGAACCCGTCGGGAAGATTTTTCCGAAACGGTAATGTCTCGGCCCAAATCATTTTGAGACAGCGGGTTTAGGCACTATTGGATCGCAAAGGAACCCTCGCGATGGTTAGATCGCGGGTAGGGGCGCTGCCCCTGGGCCCCGCAAGGGGATCCGTTCCGCGATTGCGCCCGAAACCGCTAAACGGGACCGCCGGGAAATTTTACTTGTAAAATTGTAAAAATTAATTTTAAAATTATAGAAAATTATGAAAATATATAATTTTGAATTATATATATTAATTTGTGATAGTCATGGCCCAAAGCCCAATATGATTGGTTGTGTTGTAATTCATAATACGGCCTGCGTGCCGTGATGTGTTTTCGCGTGTTGTATTTATTTTATTATTCACGACCTGCGCGTCGTGCCTCGTCTTTTATTCTTGTTGTAAATTAGATTTAGACTCGAATGTAACTCGAGTTTCAAATTGTAATGTACAAATTGGAGCGGTGGAGGGTCCACACGAGACGGAGTTCCGAGGCAGGCACGAGCAACACAAGGTGGTCAAAGGGAGGCGCTTGGAGAAGCTGTTGACCCTAGGTTGACCAATCGATCTTCTCATTGGCTTGAGAAGATCGTAGTAGGGCCATGACTAAATCACAAATAGATTAATTAATTAATTATTATGTATTTGATGCATGTTTAATAATTAATTAATTAATTAGTGCCTTAACGATTAGATTAGATCTAAGTCGTGCACATGATGCACCCTTGCGATTAGATTAGATCTAAGTCGTGCACAAGATGCATTCTTCTCGATTAGATTAGATCTAGATCGAACCAACTCTAAAATGCCTAACCGTGCCGTGATACCTATCACTACCTCGATCACATGTATTGTTGAATCTGCCGAGCAATACATATTATCTTGGTAGGGTACGGAGGGACAATCTTGGTCCCGTCTATCAACGCATGGGTGAATAAAAACTCAATTAGATTGAGTATTCATAGTTACTCGGTTGGATCGAGTCAACTATAGGCATTCTTCCAATAGTTGGAAAGATAGGTCAAAATCACATCTATATTAACTCTCGGGCGTATTAGCCAAAGCTAACTCGAGTTTTAATATAAATGCGGATATTGATTCTATAAACAAGAGTTGCATAGAGATGTAATTGGTAATCGTTACCTACCGATCATACTAAGCCTTGGGCGTATTAGCCAAAGCTAACTCAAGGGTTAGTATGATGTGGATCTTGTCCCACAAGAATTATAGAATTCAGTGGGAGCATCATTTAATTAAAAGGCCTAATTAAATGATTTTTAAAGAATATGATACTTATTTCTGCATTTATTTCTGTTGTAGAATTGCCATGATGTCGAATACGAACATTTTCTCCCTGCGATATGTCCTCAAGAAGGACAAGCTCAACGGAGCAAACTGGTACAGGAATCTGAGAATAGTTCTCACCCAAGAACGTAAACTGTACGTTCTGGAGCAGCCCATTCCGGAGGCCCCTCCTGCCACTGCCACGCGAGCAGACCGAGATGCTTACAAGAAGCATCAAGATGACGCATTAGATGTGTCTTGTCTTATGCTCGCAACCATGAACTCTGAGCTTCAGAAGCAACATGAGTTGATGAGCGCTTACGATATGGTTGAACATCTTTGTCACCTATATCAAGGACAAGCAAGGCACTGGAAGAGGAACTCCAAAGAATACCTGGAAGATCTTAAGAAGAAGAGAAATAAGATTTCTACTTCAGGTATAAATGTTATAGAAGTCAACCTCTCTATTTCTTCATCGTGGGTATTAGATACCAGATGTGCTTCGCACATTTGTACTAATGTACAAGCGCTGAGGAATAGCAGGGCATTGACGAAGGGTGAGATAGACCTACGAGTAGGCAATGGAGCACGGGTTGCTGCTGTTGCTGTAGGAACTTATCAGCTATCTCTGCCCTCTGGGCTTGTACTAGATTTAGATGATTGTTGTTATGTGCCTGCTCTTACTAAGAACATAGTTTCAGTTTCTTGTTTAGACAAGAAAGGATACTCTTTTATAATAAAAGACAAATGTTGTTCTGTTTATTTGAAAGATATGTTCTATTGTAGTGCACCACTAATAAATGGACTCTATATTCTAGACCTTGAGAGCCCTATCTATAACATTAGTACCAATAGGTTCAAGTCAAATGACATGAACCAAACATACCTCTGGCACTGTCGCTTAGGTCATATAAATGACAAGCGCTTATCCCAGCTCCATAAGGATGGTTTGCTGGACTCATTTGATTTAGAATTATATGAGATATGCGAGTCATGCCTACGAGGCAAGATGACCAAGACCCCCTTTAGTGGGCATAGCGAGAGAGCGGGCATAGCGAGAGAGCAACTGATTTGTTAGGACTCATACATAGTGATGTATGTGGCCCTTTCAATGTTGCTGCTAGAGGCGGTTATAGATACTTCATCACATTTACTGATGATTTTAGTAGATACGGTTATGTATACTTGATGACACATAAGTCTGAATCCTTTGAAAAGTTCAAAGAATTCAAGAATGAAGTACAGAACCAGCTTGGCAAGAGTATTAAGGTACTTCGATCAGATCGAGGTGGTGAATACTTAAGCCATGAGTTTCGTGACTACTTAGCTGAGTGTGGGATTTTATCTCAACACACTCCTCCTGGAACACCACAATGGAATGGTGTGTCCGAAAGGAGGAATCGTACCTTATTAGATATGGTACGATCTATGATGAGTCACACAGATCTTCCGACATATCTATGGGGATATGCTCTAGACACGGCAGCTTTCATACTCAACCGAGTTCCATCAAAGGTCGTGATAAAGACACCATATAGGATATGGATTGGGAGAGATGCCCAGGTGTCTTTCATGAGGATTTGGGGTTGTGAGGCTTACGTTAGACGTCAAGTCTCAGACAAGTTAGGACCCAAATCCGACAAGTGCTATTTCATCGGATATCCCAAGGAAACTAAGGGATATTACTTCTACATTCCCAGTCAGCACAAGATAGTTGTGGCAAAGACTGGGGTCTTTCTAGAAAGGGATTTTGTTTCTAGAAAGACTAGTGGGAGCACGTTCGATCTTGAAGAAGTTCAAGATGCGAACAATAGCACTGATGCCTCGATGGAAATTGAACTGGAACCACAAAGTGTTGTGAATGATGTTGTTCCACAAGGAGTTGAGGAACAACAACCAGTTCAAGTAGACATACCTCTTCGCAGGTCTGATAGGGTACGTCGTCAGCCTGAGAGATACTCATTTCTCTTGTCTGACCATGATGACATTGTGCTCATAGAGGATGAGCCTACCACCTATCAAGAAGCTGTGATGAGACCAGATTCTGAGAAATGGCTAGAAGCCATGAGATCCGAGATAGAATCCATGTACACCAACCAAGTATGGACTTTGGTTGATCCACCTGAAGGGGTAAAACCCATTGGGTGCAAGTGGGTCTTTAAGAGAAAGACTGACATGGATGGACTTATCTATAAGGGTCGCTTGGTAGCTAAAGGTTTCAAGCAGATTCATGGTATTGACTATGATGAAACCTTTTCTCCAGTGGCGATGTTTAAGTCCATTCGGATCATGCTTGCTATTGCAGCCTACCATGACTATGAGATATGGCAGATGGATGTCAAAACCGTGTTTCTGAATGGAAACCTACTCTAGGATGTGTACATGACACAACCTGAGGGTTTTGTAGATCCACAGCATACTAGTAGAGTATGCAAGCTGCATAGGTCCATTTATGGACTAAAGCAAGCTTCTCGGAGCTGGAATCTTCGATTTGATGATGCGATCAAACAGTTTGGTTTCATCAAGAACGAAGATGAGCCTTGTGTCTATAAGAACGTTGTAGGGGACATAGTTGTCTTCCTCATATTATATGTGGATGACATACTACTCATTGGGAAGGACATCCCTATGCTTCAGTCTGTCAAGACCTGGCTAGGGAGTTGCTTCTCAATGAAGGACTTAGGTGAGGCATCCCGTATTCTAGGGATGCAGATCTATAGAGATAGATTTAAGAGATTGCTTGGCCTAAGTCAGAGTACATATATTGACAAGGTACTCCTTCGGTTTGCCATGCAGAATTCCAAGAAGGGATTTCTGCCGATGTCACATGGCGTGAGTCTTTCGAAGACTCAAGGTCCCTCTTCTAGAGAGGAGAGAGATCGCATGGATCAGATCCCTTATGCCTCAGCCATAGGATCGATCATGTACGCCATGTTGTGTACTCGACCTGATGTCTCGTATGCTTTGAGCATGACGAGCAGATACCAGTCAGATCCAGGTGAAAGTCACTGGATAGCGGTCAAGAATATTCTTAAGTACTTACGAAGGACTAAAGAATATTTCTTGATATATGGAGGCAATGATGAGCTAACTGTAAAGGGTTACAGTGATGCCAGCTTTCAGACCGATCAGGATGATTACCGATCGCGATCGGGGTTCGTATTTTGCATTAATGGTGGTCTTGTCGGAAGAGTTCAAGAGATACGATGGTGATTCTACAAAGAGTATATTCGCATCGAGGCGAAAGGAGGTGTTTGGATCCGCAAGTTCATCACCGAACTTGGGGTGGTTCCTAGCATCGCGACCAGTTGAGCTCTATTGTGACAACAATGGAGCTATAGCGAAGGAACCTCGCTCGCACCAGCGGACCAAGCACATACTACGGTGCTTCCATCTCATTCGAGAGATTATCGATAGAGGAGATGTGAAGATTTGCAGAGTACCTACAGAGGCTAACATCGCAGATCCCTTGACCAAGGCTTTGGCACAAAGGAAGCATGATGGCCACACTAGGTCTTTAGGCCTTAGAGCCTATACTGATTGGCACTAGTGCTAGTGGGAGATTGTTAGTTAGAGCCCTAGAGCCAATCATTTGATGATTGTACGGACTCATGTATATCATATTCTTGTATATTAATAAAGGCATTTGTTTGGTTATTATACTTATTTATATTAGTGTCAAATTGACTAAGTATAATAGCGTCCTTGAGTAGAAGGTTCATACCTATATCAATCGATTAGTTGAATCGATAGTGAGATGATATAGGGAACACTACTCTAAATCATTCCTAGTCGAGTATTAACATTCAGGGACAATGTTAATACAATAAGACTAGCATGTAGGTCAGCTCGATGACTTGATCTCACAAGTCATGGATATAGAGATATCAAGCTGACACATGGGTATGCATTAGAGAATGTATACTGAATGACCCGCCATGAGAAAGTATCATGGATCGTTATATGAGTGTCATATACTTTCTCATGTGGCTATTAGTATGACTATTAGTCCTTAGACCTGAAGTCACCATGGATCCCTACATAAGGAGTTATGTACTTTAGTTTCGTCAAACGTCACCCGTAACTGGGTGGACTATAAAGGCGATTACTGGGTATATAATGAATTATGTAGAGGGATGTGAGTGATGTAGATGGAATCTATCCCTCCCATATGACGGGAGCGACATCTGTATTCTTGATAGAGTGAGACCACTAAGTGCATGGTCATGCCCAAATGAGTCAACATTAGATGTTGAGCTCATTTGATCGAGTGAGTCTAACTTGGAGTTCAAGATTTAGATTGATTAGAGGATGACACGGTCTATGCCTCATATTGATCAATCTAGATGTCTAGGATAGAAGGACACTTGTCATTATTTTGTGAGTAGTCACAATTGGTAGTCACAAGGTGATGTCGGATCTCGACATTCTTGTAACTTGGGTAGTAATGATGTGTTGCTAGATACCGCTCATTACTTATGCTCCTAAATGGGTTTAGGCATTGCCAACGCTACAAGAACCTATAGGTCACACACTTAGGACAATTAGGTGGAGATTAGGTTCATATGATGAACCAAGAGGATTAGATTCATTTGATGAATCAAATTGGATTAAGAGTAATCCTAATTGGGCTAACTTGAGTTCGACTCAAGTTGATTCATGTGTTAAATGAGTCTAATTTAGATTTTGACTCATTGAATCAATTTAATTTAATGAATTAGATTCATTATATTAAGTTGGCTCGAATCAAATGGTTGGATTAGATCCACCATGGTAGAAATTGAGTCAAGTTTGACTTGACTTGAGAAGGAAGACCAAAGGTCAATTTTGACTTGACCTTTTTGCCACCTCATTGGTGAGTTGGCATTAGGTGGACCAATAATGATGTTCCACATCATCATGGGTGCCACCTCATGGAAGTAACAAAGCCACTCTCTTAATGGTTTCATATTAATTGCAATTAATGCAATTAATGTGATTTTATGGTTTCATATTAATTGCAATTAATGCAATTAATGTGAATTTTGAAATGTGGCCGGCCACTTGGTTTTGTGAATGAGAATTTTGATTTTTCATTCATGTGTGCATCTTCCTCCTTCTCCCTCTCAAGCTCTCCCTCTCCCTCTCCTCCCTTGGCCGAACCACATAGGTGCTAGCACACCTTGGTTTTTGGTCATCTCCATCTAGTGTGTCCGTGTGGATACTTCTAGAGGACCGGCGCTTGACGGTCTTGAGATCCGGCATCATTTGGACGAGCGGGAACGCGAAGGGCATCGCATCAAGGGTAAACACTTTTTCCTCATAGATCTAAGTAGTAGATCAGTTTTTGAACTCGTACAAGAAATAGTTTTTCGAATTTTTTTATACGAATCTTTGCACGGATCTACGGCTTTGGGTCCTTCGGGGTTTCCGCGACGCGAAAAAGCGGTTTTCGCGGCTCGAAGAACCCAACATTTATTGTAACGACCCGACCCTCTTGGCCCATTTAGCGGCCCATTTGGCGACCCTCGGGTCGTCGACCGTCGGCCCTTATGTCGTCGGCCCATTTGGCGACCTCTCATGTCGTCGACTGACGACCCTTGGCCGTGTCGTTACTCACTAGGACTTTCCACCCGTGGCAGTGGATTTTTGCCTTCCCCCAGGATTCGAACTCTAAACCTCCAGGATAAGTAGTAGAGTTTATGAGTCTTGGTAACCAAGTGAGATGATCTCACTTGGTTACCAGGACTCATAAACTCTACTACTTAGCCTGGAGGTTTAGAATTCGAATCCTGGGGGAGGCAAAAATCCACTGCCAGGGGTGGAAAGTCCTAGTGAGTAACGACACGGCCAAGGGTCGTCGCCAAATGGGCCGACGACATAAGGGCCGACGGTCGACGACCCGAGGGTCGGCAAATGGGCCGCCAAATGGGCCAAGAGGGTCGGGTCGTTACACAGTGCTGGAGGCGCCTCCAAGCCTGTCCGAGGCACCTCCAGGCCGCTGAGTCGCACGCGTGGATCAGCTCTGATCTGGTCGCGCCTTATCCTATTGAAGGCGCCTCCAAGCTGGTCCAAGGCGCCTCCAACGCCTGGTCCAAGGCGCCTTCAGCTTCCTCTGAGGCGCCTACAACACCTCTGGGCAACTGGCTTCGGTTAGCACCCGAGGCGCCTCCAAGCCCCATGGAGGCACCTCAGATATTGTTCATCTGAGGTTAAATGTGCTCCTTTGTTCCTACAAAATGTGTTAGTCCCAAACACAAACCCTGCAAAACAAAGTTAGCACAGAAATATGATAAATGATATCGACAGTCAACGGACTGTCCGGGTCTGACTTCGAATTTCCAACCGAAAACCCTAGGTCGACCCGACGCCTACTGTTCCCTCTACGGGGAACGCATCCTCACCTACTCCACTTAGGAGATTTACCTATTGCCAGTGCGATCCTCCAGATTGACTGGGCTTTTTCTCAGTGTTCGAAGCTTCCGGACTTTCTGCTGGACTTCCGCTTCCCGGCCCGTCCAGTCTTTCACCTGGTTCGCGACACCAGACTTTCCACCTAGGGTTACCCCCCTAGGACCTTTGCCTGAAGCTCTCGACCCACCAAGACTTTCCGCATAGGGTTACCACCCCCTATGACCTAGGGTTACCACCCCCTAGGGTTTTCCACCTGCCTAACCACAGCTAGGACTTTTGCCTACGTACCACTTAGGACTTTCCTGCAAGCTCCATGAACTTGTTAGATCACAACACTACTTAACTTTGAACCCTTTTCCATTATCAAAACTTGGGTTCGATCATCTGATGCTTCCCGCACCAACACTCCAGACCGACTGGACTTTTGCTCAACGTTCGATGCTTCCGATCTTCATGTTGGGCTTCCGGTCCATGACCCGTCCAGACTTCTTCCTAGTTCACGACACCAGGATTTCAACCTAGGGTTATTTCCCCCTAGGATTTTTGCCCGAAGCTTCGACCTCCCAAGATTTTCCGCATAGGGTTATCACCCCCTATGACCTAGGGTTACCGCCCCCTAGGGTTTTACCTTTGCCTAATCGTAGTTAGGACTTTTTCTTCACCTAGGGTTACCACCCCCTAGGACCTAGGATTACCACCCCCTAGGGTTTTCACCTGCCTAACCGCAATTAGGACTTTCCTGAAAATCTCATTTAAGTATGTTAGATAACAAACAATCTTAACTTTGAATCCCTTTGACATAATCAAAACATAGGTTCGATTGTCGATGCTTCCCGCACCAACAGCTTTCACTTAACAAACAACGAATTTTTGAAACTTTATAATAGATAACTATTGAAAATAATAAACAACTTGCTTTGGGTCTGACATTGTACCACTTTGGCCACATCCTTAATAAGATCCGAGGTAGCTAATCCCGAACCTACTAAGGTACTACTAGGTGATCTAGGGCCTAGGGGCGATCTAGGAGCCCACCCTTGGACCTTGTGTCCAGTACATGCCAATTTAAAGTAAAATACTTCCTTTTTAAATATTGTCATTTAAACAAGTACTTTGTGTGCTCTTAATCCCACACTTATAGGGAAGCACTTTAGGGCACTTGAATATGCTTCTTAGCCCCAAAACTAAATGGAAAGCAATTCAAGATACTCTAGACATGCTTTTAATCACAAAAACTTAGATAGGGAGCATCTTACATTCCATATCATGTATCTTCTTTAAACATGCATAAAATCATACTAAAATTACTACAAGAACGTTTACCCATGTATAATCAAAGCAACTTATACTGCAGGTGAGCAGTACTTACATCCTTTCACTATATCTTACTATTATACCACTAGGGTTTAGGAAAGAACAAAGCCCCTCTTGTATGCCTTAATCTCTAAGTAACTCTTCACGTGCGTACTAATCCTTATGAGAACCCCCTCTTAGAATCTCCTCCTGAAAAACTTCAAAAGGTGGAACCCTAGGGTTCTTGGTCAAACATGAGAAAAGGGGAGGAAGAGTTTCGGATGGAGAAGGAGAAAGGAAAATGAGAAGTTGTGTTTTGTCTCTTCCATTTCCTTTTTGTACTAAGTTTAAGTTGAAGCATCTCATCATGCATATCCTACATATAATGAATAGTTCCCTATTCCCAATGTGATGCTTTACCATCACCCTAATGGCAATTTTAACCAATTTCAAATTAAAGTTCTAGGGTTCCAATCTTAGCCGGGTCATATATGTATTTTTTTTAAAAGTGGCAATTTACGGGTATTACATATGGCTTCAACCTAGTACATTTGGCTGAGTGGAACGAACTGAAGCTACCCCTTACGGATCCTAACTAGTTAGACCAAGATTTTGTACTAAGTTCAGCGGATGAGACTATTTGGAAAACCTCGAAGGCATGATTACTCTAATGATGTCCAAGTGACTCACCATAGCCCAGAAGTTTATCCAAAGAATGTCTATTTGTTGAGCCCAAAGCTAAATCTGAATCTAACACAAAGTTAAACCAAACCCTGAAATTGAACTTGACTCATCTCACAAAGATTATAGGATTCCCTAATTGAAAACTTAGATCGGGTGAGATGACTAAAGAACAAAATTAAAATTAAAATAAATTAAATTATTTTAAAATTAAATTAAATTAAATTATTTTAAAATTAAATTATTTTAAAATTAAATTATTTTAAAATTAAATTATTTTAAAACTAAATTAAAAATTAAAATAAATTAAAATAAATTATTTTAAAACTAAATTAAAATTAAATTAAATCAAATCAAATTAAAATTAAAATTAAATCAAATCAAATCAAATTAAATTACATTAAATTAGATTGAATTGAATTGAATTGAATTGAATTAAATTATTATAAAATAAATTTAAATTTAAATTTAAATTATATTAAATTAAATTATTTTAAACTAAATTAAATTAAATTAAAATTAAATTAATTTTATCTTAAAAATTATTTTAAATTAAAATTTTCTTTTAAATTATTTTAACTTAATTTAAAATTGAATTAAATTAATTTAAAAATTATTTTTTAAAAATAATTTAACTTAAAAATTATTCTAAAAATTATTTTAACTTAAAATTTTCTTAAAAAATTATTTTAAAGATTATTTTAATTTAAAAATTATTTTTAAAAATTAATTTAACTTAAAAATTATTTTAAAAATTATTGGGTCACTCCTTGACCTATCTAGACATCCACACCAGCTATTAGGTCCAACAAACCTAGCCGGATTTCTGCTTGGTTTTAGGTCCTCTAAACCCGTCAAGTCCTGCATACTTGGTAATAAGGTTAGATAATACACCACCTAACTTTAATTTATTTATCATTCATCAAAACTTAAGTTTAACCATTGGTGCAACCTGCACCAATTGTTCCTATTTATGGTGGATATCAATCCACTTGGAGAAAACCTACGATCTCCCGAATCTAAAGTAAGTGCTCTTGAACTTGATAAATAAGCAGAATTCTTAAATGCATGTAAATTATTTACATTTACATTGTGAAGCATTTCTCTCATGTTTACTCGATTGTGTATTTCTAGGTAATTAATTTACTCATGATGTCTTTAAATTTGCTCTCAATTTTGGACACAAATAAATTAACTGGCCGTACTTCCTTGATTGATATAGGAATTTGAGAATCGTTCTTAAGTATGAAAATAAGGCCTATGTCCTTAAAGAGCCACTTCTCAAACCTCTTGTAGATGATTCTAGTGATGACCAAAGGATAGTCTATCAAAAACACTCGGTTGACTCAGATCTAGTTAGCTGCATCACACTAGCCTCGATGTCTTCCGAATTACAAAAATAACATGAGCAAGTGTGATTCGAATGATTCAACTTCTCCAAGCTTCTCTTTTGCTCACGAATACAAGATGGTTCATCTGTGGTGTAATATGTATTGAAAATGAATGACTATATCAAGTGGTTAGGAGCACTTAATTTTATGATGGATGATAAATTAAACATTGATTTAATTTTACACAGTTTGCCTAATAGTTATTCATAGTTGTGATGAATTACCTTATGGACCGTGATCTTATATGAAATCTGCTAGGTGGTGCGCTGGCTTCAGTGAATGGTGATTTCTGATGAAGACAAACTCTTGAAGATCTGGAAGAATTCCTCAACAATCCTGTGCATAGTGAGATGAGCCAACAAAGCGTTAGTGACCTAGGATCGGGGTGGGGATCCCTGGCTAGGCCCTCTAACACTCAAGTCAGTTCCTCTCTTGAAGGTGGAAGAAGAAGAAGTAGTAGAAGAAGAAGTACTGTAACTAAAGTACTTAGAAACAGAGTTTTGAATACTAAAACTTGCTTACCTTGCCAACGGAGAGGATCCCCCTTTTTATACTAGCTCATATAACTTCCGTAGTCATGAGATGGTCCCCGATTTGTTAGAGTTTATTAGAAGATGAAATCATACTTTAGGCTTCGTGCAATAATCCTTTAAGGAATCTTGTTTTTATCTCAAATGTACCTCTTTTGTCATTTGTGACTCATATTCCTAATGAAGTATGCATAGGAACATGCCACTATAATTGAAGAAACTTCTAAAGAATATTTTCCGCCAAATTTGGCAAGTTTTCATACTTGTGTGCTATCTTCTATTAAACATGTTTTCGTCGGTTGTTCAAGCTAGTTGCATATATATATTGAGAATACCCTCTGTTAAACACATCTCGACCAGTTATTCAAGCCGGTCATATATATATTAAGAATACCTTCTACTGAGCATGTCTCGACTGTTCATTCAAGCTTGTCGCATATATATTGAGAATACCTTCTGTTAAGCATGTCTCGACCGGTCATTCAAGCCGGTCGCATAAAAATTGAGAATACATTTTGTTAAGCATGTTCTAGCCGAGAATGTACTATAAGCTTTATAAGGTTGAGCACCTTTATGCTCGATTGGGTTTCATTCGGCCGAGCACATATAAGCACATTGGTGCTCGCTCGGCTTTCACTCAGCCGATAACATACTAAAAGTTGTATAAGGCTAAATACCTTTATGCTTAGTCGGGTTTTGTTCGACCGAGCATGTGTAAGCACATTGGTGCTCACTCTGCCTTCACTCGACCGGTAATATACTAAAAGCTTTATAAGGCTAAATACCTTTACGCTCGGTCGGGCTTCGTCCGGCTGATTGCATATAAGTACATTGGTGCTCGCTCAACCTTCACTCGCTCGGTAACATACAAAATGTTGTATAAGGCTAAATACCTTTATGCTGGGTCGACCTTTGTCCAACCGAGAACATGTAAGCACATTGGTGCCCACTCGTCCTTCGCCTGGCTGATAATATACTAAAAGCTTTATAAAGCTAATTACCTTTACGCTCGGTCGAGCTTTGTCCGGCCGAGCACATATAAGCACATTAGTGCCCGCTCAAACTTCACTCGATCGATAATATACTAAAAGTTGTATAAGGCTAAATACCTTTATGCTTGGTGGAGCTTTGTCTGATTGAGCACATGTGAGCACATTGGTGCTCGCTCGACCTTCACTCTGTTGGTGCAATCTCAGGTCAAGGTTGACCTGGTTGACCTGACTCGAGTTGACCTGACTCGAGTTGTATTTTGATGTTTGACGAGAATAGAAAAGTTCTATTCTGATGTTTGACGAGAGTAGAAGAGTTGTATTCTGATACAAACTTGGGAGATTGTTGGTGCAACCTTAGGTCAAGGTTGACCTGGTTGACCTGACTCGAGTTGACCTAACTCGAGTTGTATTTTGATGTTTGATGAGAATAGAAAAGTTCTATTCTGATGTTTGATGAGAATAGAAGAGTTGTATCTTGATGTTTGACAAGAATATTGGAAAACTTGGGAGGTTATGGGTGCAACCCTTGGTCAAGGTTGACCTGGTTGACCCGACTTGAGTTGATCTATTTCGAGAAGTCCAAGCAGGGAGCTTGGCACGGGAAAAGTCCAAGTATGGAGACTTGGCACGGAAAAGTCCAAGAAGGGAGCTTGGCATGGGGAAAAGTCCAAGCAGGGACTTGGCACGGAGAAGTCCAAGTATGGAAGCTTGGCATGTGGAAGTCGGAGAGGGCTTGGTAGCTCGTTCTCTGGACTGTGGTCAGAGAGGGCTCGGTAGCTTGTTCTCTGGACCTGATGGAGTCGGAGAGGGCTCGGTAGCTCGTTCTCCAGACTATGGTCAGAGAGGGCTCGGTAGCTCGTTCTCTGGACCGGATGTGGAAGTCGAAGAGAGCTCGGTAGCTCGTTCTCCGGACTAGGTCAGAGAGGGCTCGGTAGCTCGTTCTCTAGACCAGGAAGGCAGATAGAAAATCCTGGTGAGTGAAGCCAGGTGAAAGTCCTGGTGAGTGAAGCCAGGCAGACGGAGAAATCCTGGTGAGTGAAGCCAGGTAAAAGTCCTAGTGAGTGAAGCCAGGCAGATTGGAAATCCTGGTGAGTGAAGCCAGGTGAAAACCCTAGTGAGTGAAGCTAGGTGAAAGTCCTGGTGAGTGAAGCCAGGCAAGGAAAAATCTAGATGGATCAAGGATGATCGGACATCTGGTGTTGAGAAGGTCAAGTCGGTCAAGGGAGTGACCGGATACTTGGCACGAAGAGAAAAGTCCAAGTGGGTCAAAGGGATTGACCGGACACTTGGTGGGGAGTCTTAGCAGGTCAAGGGAGTGACCGGATGCTAAGCATGATGTACCAACAAGTCAAGGTTGACCGGATGTTGGTGTGGGAGACTTGGGACTTGGTTTGGGTAAAAACCAAGAGCTGGATCGATCAGTGGATCGATCCAGTGATACACTGAGTTATCTGATCGGTTTGGTGACCGATCAGTAGCTTTCTGTGAGAGTTACTGATCAGTGTGGAGACCGATCAGAGACGAGGCCAACTCTCACAGAGAGTTGGCTGATCAGCTTAAGGCCTGATCGGTCCACAGACCGATCAGAGTCCGATCAGTGCGGCTCTGTGAGATGGCTGATCGGTCTGGGGACCGATCAGCCTAGGTCTTGATCGGTCCCCAAGACCGATCAGAACACTCCTGGACCGATCAGGAGTGTGCCTGATCGGTCCAGGCCCTAGCCGTTGCGACACAACGGCTAGTTTATGTGTCTTCTTCTTCGCAGGTTATATAACAGGTCGAGGGCTACAGGATTTCAGGTCGCCTCTCTTTTCTTGCTGAACTTACTGCAATCAGAGCTTTGCTGAGCTCTCATTTTCCTGAAGCTTCGTGGAAGCTTCCTTCGGCTGGTTCCTGCTGTTGTAGGTGTTTCGTGAAGTTGCTGCTTCATCCAGTCGACGAGAAGGCAAGCTGTGTTTTTACATTCTTACTGCCTTTGTATTGTGTTGTATCTTTGTACTCCTATCTTGCTGTTGCAAGAAGTTTGTGGCGAGGTTTCTCCACCCAGAAGGAGTTTCTATTAGCCGATTTTCCGGGGTCTTATCCACCGACGGATTGAGAGGATTCGTCCACCTTACGGACACGCCGAGGAGTAGGAGTTTCATCTCCGAACCTCGTTACATCGTCGAGTTTAAGGTTTGCTATTCTTTGTTTCATTTCTACATTGTATTTCCGTTGCGCTAACTAAAATTGTAGGAAGAAATGCGAATTTGGGGTCGGCTATTCACACCCCCCCTCTCTAGCCGCGACCGTCGATCCTAACAAGTGGTATCAGAGCTAGGTCGCTCTTCGTCGGATTAACACCCTGAAGAGCACAAGCTAGAGAATGGATCAACTTGGAGAAGACATCACGATTCCACCCTTCTACGATCGCGACGACTTCGCGTTTTGGAAGGTAAGAATGAAGTACTTTCTTATGACTAACTTAGTTAATTGGAAGTGTGTACAAGTAGGTTTTGTTCCTCCAAGGGATGAAGAAGGAGAAATTCTTGAGAAGAAGAGGTGGACGAAGGAACAAATCCACCAATCCGTAATCAACGACGAGGTAATGAAAAATTTTGAATTCTCATTACCTAACGATATCTTGTGTAAGATAGGTGGTTACAACAATGCCAAGGAATTGTGGAACAACTTGGCCAAGTTCCATGAGGGAAGCTCCAATTCAAGTCATGAAGAGGAATCAAGTGAGTCAAGTAGCTCACTTCATGGATGTAAGGAATTAGAAGTTGAGGGCTACTCAACATCTAAGGAAGAAGAGGAGGAGAGTTCTTCTTCAAGATTGGAGCAAGAAGAAGAAGCCTCTACTTCCGGAAGGGATGAAGAAGAAAGCATACAATCATCCTCAACCCTAGGTAACTCAAGCAATTTACTTTCAAGTAAATTACATATAATGTGCTTTGAGTGTAGGGAATTTGGGCATTACAAGAGTAAATGTCCAAAGAGGATTAGGAAGACTCCACCGGCGCCAAAGGTCAAGGAAGTCGGAGTCCCGATACGCAAGGGCAAGGAGCACGTGGTGTGTTTCCAATGCAAGCAAAGGGGACACTATAGGAGCCAGTGTCCGAGGGGGAGGCAACCTCACAAGGACAAGAGACCGAGCACATCGATAGGGGGAGCTAAGGCAAACCCTAAGGTAACCTTTAAGGCACATTCTTGTAATTTGAATAAGACACATGTTAATAGTAGTTTTGTTGCAATTGTCAATAAAGATAGGCATGATAACAATAGAAATCAATACATGTGCTTAGGTGCCAAACATGTTAGCCTAGGTAAGGACAATTCTAGAAATGCTAACCCTAGAATTAACTCATCTAAGGCTAAGGAGAACCTAGGTAGAAATCCCAAAACAACTAGACATTTGCCTAGGAATACCTCAAAGATAAATGACAAATTAAAACTTGAGGTATTAGAAAAGGAAAATCAAGTCTTAAGGTCAAGACTTGACAATTTAGAAAAGGCCCTTAAGAATTTAGAGAAATCAACTCAGGGTCTAAGGGTCAAAAACAAAGCCCAAGAACATGAGAGGTTTGGGTCACAAACCTAAGACTCAAGTGGTCAAGCCCACTTATCATAATGTTCCATTCGATTATGGAACAAGACCTAGGGCTAGAAAGACCATCACCAAGGTCACAAGGGGAGTCACCCCTAGAGTTGATCTTGATGAGTCTCAAATGACCAAGGTTTTAAAGCCTAGGAGGGTCATTAGGAGGGTTGCTAGGGAAGTCATCCCTAGTGAATATTTAGTGAACCCAATGAGCTCCAATAGGTTTTGGGTTCCTAAGAGCGTGATTCCATCACACTAGATGGTTTAGAGTGTGTCAACCTTACTTGAATAGGTAGTTAACCTAATCATGGCAAAAGGTGGCACTTTAGGAATTTTTTAGGTGTAATCAAGCCTTGAAAATGAAATGGAAAGTTATTCCTAAGGTGATTAGGATGTGCCAATCACATTTGAGGAGTTGTCTAGAGTCAATCTAATTGGCACATAGTGATCTAAAAATCTTTGGTATAAGATGCAAGGTCTATTACACTTAGGAATATAGAACCTATGGCAAAATGATCAAAACTATCAAAAATGACAACTAAGGCTAGAATTAGGTATCTTCTATACCTTTATATGTTATTTGTCATATATTGTTGTCATATGCCATGTCATGACATCATATTTAATTTATTATCATTTGAAATGTCATGATAATACTTAGGTTAGCTATATGTCATGCCTTATTTAAGTTTCATACCTTATGACATGACATCATGACATTGGCACTTGTTTTTACTTATGATATCATTAAATGCCATGTCATCATCTTTTGCATTTATAATCAATTAATTTGATTTAAGGACAAAAACACAATTTGATATGGAAATCAAATTGTTGTTTAGAAAATACATGAGAACTTAGATTAAGATGACCTAAACCATATCTCACATCAAAATTGACTTGGATGTGTTTGATACACCTTAGATGTGTGTGAGATATTAGAATCATGAGTTAGGATCAAGGTACATAGCTCTTGTACCTAGATGAGCCTAATTCTAAATTGAGGATCATAGGGAAAGCTTGTGTACAAGTCATGTACATTTAGCCCTAAGATTGTGATCCTAAATTGAATGGTTTAAAATCATTTCAAAATTGATTTGAAAAACCTTGATGAAGCTTTTCTAGTGATAGCATTCATCATTGAGCAAGTTGATACAAAGTTGAGGTAAACTTGAACTATTTCAAAGTTTTTAAACTTTGTATCAAGATTTGAAAATGGAAGTTATTTTCATAGAAAACTATTTTTCCATGATAGTATATGTTATGATGAATGTATCCTCAAAATTTTATAATTATTGGAATTTTTTGTAATTTTGTAGGGGTTTCTGAATTTCGGGAGGAAGAAATTCAGAAATCAGAAATCACTCATGTGTGACCGATCAGGAGGTTCCCTGATCGGTCCAGGGGATGCTGGATCGGTCACTGGACCGATCCAGGGAGCTCCTGATCGGTCTGGTGACCGATCGGGCGTGCCAAAATGCTGATTTTCGACTGTGTTGTCTGAAATTTCAGCTGAAAGTTAAAACACAGTTTGTGTTTTGGATTTCTAAAGGTTTGAAACTCTCCAAGACATTGTTGGTGCAATGGTCAAGGGGGAGTTGACCTTTAGGGGGAGGTTTACCTATTAGTTAAGGGGGAGTTGACTGTTAGGGGGAGTTTTTACTCTAAAGACTTGAGTGATATGGAATTATCACTAAGTTGATTGTTGACTTTAGTATCAAGGGGGAAATTAAGGGTTTCAATGAAAGCTATGGGACTCCATTAGGAAGAAACTCTTGACCTTGATTCACTCTTTTTTTGATGTGTGTCAAAAAGGGGGAGAATGGGAGAATGTCAAGGAAGAACATTGGAAAACCTAAATTAGGTTATCGGGTTAACCTAACTTGTTTATGGTTTTGTCAAACATCAAAAAGGGGGAGATTGTTGGTGCAACCTTAGGTCAAGGTTGACCTGGTTGACCTGACTCGAGTTGACCTGACTCGAGTTGTATTTTGATGTTTGACGAGAATAGAAAAGTTCTATTCTGATGTTTGACGAGAGTAGAAGAGTTGTATTCTGATACAAACTTGGGAGATTGTTGGTGCAACCTTAGGTCAAGGTTGACCTGGTTGACCTGACTCGAGTTGACCTGACTCGAGTTGTATTTTGATGTTTGATGAGAATAGAAAAGTTCTATTCTGATGTTTGACGAGAATAGAAGAATTGTATCTTGATGTTTGACAAGAATATTGGAAAACTTGGGAGGTTGTGGGTGCAACCCTTGGTCAAGGTTGACCTGGTTGACCCGACTTGAGTTGATCTATTTCGAGAAGTCCAAGCAGGGAGCTTGGCACGGGAAAAGTCCAAGTATGGAGACTTGGCACGGAAAAGTCCAAGCAGGGAGCTTGGCATGGGGAAAAGTCCAAGCAGGGACTTGGCACGGAGAAGTCCAAGTATGGAAGCTTGGCATGTGGAAGTCGGAGAGGGCTTGGTAGCTCGTTCTCCGGACTGTGGTCAGAGAGGGATCGGTAGCTCGTTCTCTGGACCTGATGGAGTCGGAGAGGGCTCGGTAGCTCGTTCTCCGGACTATGGTCAGAGAGGGCTCGGTAGCTCGTTCTCTGGACCGGATGTGGAAGTCGGAGAGGGCTCGGTAGCTCGTTCTCCGGACTAGGTCAGAGAGGGCTCGGTAGCTCGTTCTCTAGACCAGGAAGGCAGATAGAAAATCCTGGTGAGTGAAGCCAGGTGAAAGTCCTGGTGAGTGAAGCCAGGCAGACGGAGAAATCCTGGTGAGTGAAGCCAGGTAAAAGTCCTAGTGAGTGAAGCAGATTGGAAATCCTGGTGAGTGAAGCCAGGTGAAAACCCTAGTGAGTGAAGCTAGGTGAAAGTCCTGGTGAGTGAAGCCGGGCAAGGAAAAATCCAGATGGATCAAGGATGATCGGACATCTGGTGTTGAGAAGGTCAAGTAGGTCAAGGGAGTGACCGGATACTTGGCACGAAGAGAAAAGTCCAAGTGGGTCAAAGGGATTTACCGGACACTTGGTGGGGAGTCTTAGCAGGTCAAGGGAGTGACCGGATGCTAAGCATGATGTACCAACAAGTCAAGGTTGACCGGATGTTGGTGTGGGAGACTTGGGACTTGGTTTGGGTAAAAACCAAGAGCTGGATCGATCAGTGGATCGATCCAGTGATACACTGAGTTATCTGATCGGTTTGGTGACCGATCAGTAACCGATCAGTAGCTTTCTGTGAGAGTTACTGATCGGTCTGGAGACCGATCAGAGACGAGGCCAACTCTCACAGAGAGTTGGCTGATCGGTCTGGGGACCGATCAGCCTAAGGCCTGATCGATCCACAGACCGATCAGAGTCCGATCAGTGCGGCTCTGTGAGATGGCTGATCGGTCTGGGGACCGATCAGCCTAGGTCCTGATCGGTCCCCAAGACCGATCAGAACACTCCTAGACCGATCAGGAGTGTGCCTGATCGGTCCAGGCCCTAGCCGTTGCGACACAACGGCTAGTTTATGTGTCTTCTTCTTCGCAGGTTATATAACAGGTCGAGGGCTACAGGATTTCAGGTCGCCTCTCTTTTCTTGCTGAACTTACTGCAATCAGAGCTTTGCTGAGCTCTCATTTTCCTGAAGCTTCGTGGAAGCTTCCTTCGGCTGGTTCCTGCTGTTGTAGGTGTTTCGTGAAGTTGCTGCTTCATCCAGTCGACGAGAAGGCAAGCTGTGTTTTTACATTCTTACTGCCTTTGTATTGTGCTGTATCTTTGTACTCCTCTCTTGCTGTTGCAAGAAGTTTGTGGCGAGGTTTCTCCACCCAGAAGGAGTTTTTATTAGCCAGTTTTTCGGGGTCTCATCCACCGATGGATTGAGAGGATTCGTCCACCTTACGGACACGCCGAGGAGTAGGAGTTTCATCTCTGAACCTCGTTACATCGTCGAGTTTAAGGTTTGCTATTCTTTGTTTCATTTCTACATTGTATTTCCGCTGCGTTAACTAAAATTGTAGGAAGAAACGCGAATTTGGGGTCGGCTATTCACACCCCCCCTCTCTAGCCGCAACCGTCGATCCTAACACACTCGTTGTGACATTTTACTATTACTTTTTTACTAACTAAAATACTCTTTATTTGTTGTAGTGGATGCTGTATTTGAAGCCTTGGTCGACAAGGAAATCGGTTTAGAAGAGGAGGTGTTCTCTGCTAAGGAACAAGAACTGAATGTCGAGCTTAATGTTGAGCAAGATCAACCCTCTACTGTTCCTTTGCTTGAACCCTCCATCCAGCAGGCGATCGCTTCTAGCTCTCAAACCATTCCCGAGGAAACACCTACAAATTCACCTTCATTGCTAGAAGACACTCCTTTGGAAACACAAGAGCAAATGCCAGAAGCTACTCCTAAGGGAAACACCCTGGGCATAGATTGACCTTAGCGCCCCTGCCCAAGAGAAGAGCTATTTCTATTCCTGAAGATATAGTCAAAGGAGATGTTCAAGCCACTTCTCTTGAACCTACCTTATCAACCTTATATCTTATTCTTGCTTCACCATCTATCCAGCCATAGGAGGACCCTCCAATTCAGAGTACTAACTCGGATCCTGAGTTTGTCATGACCTTCCCAGAATAAATTTCTTTACCCCTCCAAGACATAGCTCCGCCTTCATCATCAGTTCTTCATCAGATTTCAGACAGTTTTGGATTGTTGCATTTCTTCACTTGATTCGTATAGATATGTTGATTTGTGTGGTTGATTGTTTGATGCTTGTATTAAGTAGTTATCCCATGTTTATTGCACGTACTCATGTTATTTTGATTCATGCTCGTGAAGTGTTCGACAAAATGTTTCTTCCAATAGTTAGGTTTAAATTCATGCACTTTATTTTACTTAATGTTTACTTGTCTTGTCTCTTTCAATTTCTATAAGTTTTGTTCTTCGTTTGGATGCAATTAGGATTAGATTTCTTTTATGCTCTAGATTTCATTCAAAGCTTACTTTATGTCTTTAATTTCCTTTCAATCATAGTTTAAGTTAGACTAGGTTTTCTTACTTGCATTGTCTTTTATTAATTAGGATTAGATTTCATACTTGCATTGCTCTTTTGTTCCATAGGTTTAATTTCATACTTGTTTTGTTATTTCATATTGTAGGCTCAGAATTCAAAACCCAAACCCCCAGTTTCATATCAAAAATCCAAAAGTTATAACCAATCCTGAAGTTGTCATCCTATCGTTACATTCTTTGGGAGACGACTAGAGTCATTTCAATACTACTTTAGTGTAGAGGGGTTCGGTAACTTTAATTGTAATTTAATAAACTCCCGTAGCATGACACTCGAGCTCCACATCAAATTTTGGCGCCGTTGCCGGAAAAGTGTAGTGGTGTTTGATAATTCTAGGATTGCTTCTTATTTTTTTTTTAAAAAAAATTGTTAAATGCTTTCATGTTCATAGATTCATGTGTTGATATCATATACTCCTGTGTCTTCTAATCTTTTCTGTTAGTGTTTTAGTGTAAGACCAGGACAATTCTTTCAGTTCAACATGGAACTTTATTCTCTGCAATTTGGAGGTTTCAATGAATATCACAATTTGGATACTGGAAAAGTGAGACATATATGTACTAATTGTGGCAGTCCATCACATCCAGTTGCTATATGTCATCTCATTCAAAAGACTGCTAGATTTCCTATGGAACCCCAATATTTTCAACATCAATATCCACATGCATATGATCCAGCTCCTAGTACCTATAGTCATGACTAGGGCAATTATTCGACTCAGTACTTTCAACCCTAGATTACAGAGCAACATGGATAATTCTAATCCTAATGCTATCAACCTCAACAAATTCTTGAGCAATATTGGAATGAGCAACAACAATTGGATCAATCTTTTCCATCTCAGAGGTCACATGGATTTCATGATGATTATATGTCTACCTATTCACATCCATTCAATCAGACTAAACCAGCTCCTTGGGGGACATTTCAAGAGAGTACTAAAGAAGTTCATGCCCCTAGTCAATCAATATTTCAAGATATGAAGGATGTAATGCAGCAGATGTAGCAACAACAAGAGGCATAAATCCAATCTCAACAAAGAAATGAAGCATCACTACAAAATTGTCAGATGTATCTAGATCAAATTGCAACATCCATCAGCCAACGACAAACCCAATTATCTAGTGAGGAGATGGATTCCAGAGAATGTCATAGACCTGACCCTGATTCTAATTGTAACGACCCGCCTTCTACTAACTGAGCTGTAAGGCCGATCGCTACAGTTATGCTGTGCTAAACTATTCCCTGACCATTACTAAAGACATATGCGGAAGCTGGACTAATTAAAGTTTTAATAAACTACTGACATTTCTTGGTTCTATACATGCTAAGGGAGGTAAACTAACTACTCATAACATGTTTTACCTTCCCCATGGCCAAGGAACTGAACTTAGACACTCCCCCACTAACACCAGACCTCCCAATCGATCCACGGATCGATTAGAATAGTCGGATCGATCCAGTGATCGATCCAGCCGGCTACTGTATGCGGGACATAGGTTGGATCGATCCAGTGATCGATCCAGCACGCTACTGTGCTCGGGACGATATTCTGGATCGATCGACTGATCGATCCAAATTGGCCAATCGATCCAGTGATCGATTCTAGAGCCTTCTGTTCGCGACAGAAATTGCTGGATCGATCGGCTGATCGATCCGGAAGCCTACTGTTCGCGGAACAACTGGCCCAATCGATCAACTGATCGATTGGAAACCCTCGAATCGATCAGCTGATCGATTCAAGTTTCTGATTTCGACCAATTGTCTGATTTCAGCACTTGCTCGTGCCAAACTACTTATAACATTTCTAAACTAAATGCCAAACATTCTAACATCACAAAAATAGTATTCTAAACATGATAAGATGCTTGATTAACTAGTTTATAACATTTAATATGCTAAGGTGCAAAATAACAAAGTGCTAAAAGGTTCTAGTGCTTAAACAAGCTTGCTGAAATTTCCTAAGATCTCTATTCCAAGTTCCATCCACACACATCTTCCTCGCATTGTCCTCCAGCCTCCGCTAGTCCATCTTTCCTTTACCTTTATCTGCAGTATAAGGAAAAAGTATCTGTAAGCTTTCGCTTAGTAAGAAACCAACTACCTCACTAAAACATGCAACGATGCAAACATGCTTTTAAAGAATGCTATTTGAAAACATGTACTGGCATGACATACTATGGTTGCAAGCATAAACTGAAATAACTGAACATGCATACTGAACATGGCATTGCAACTAATCATATGAATCAATCAAGATCACTGAACTGAACATATAATAGGCTAAACTGTAGCTAAACTGATACTTAATTCCAACTCAACTAACATAACTAATTTGAGCTTTGAAAACTAATTCATAATAAGTGAAAATACATAATCATGCTGTTTGGGCCCGGCAACTGTACTTGTTGTGCGCGCATCCCTAGCTAGATCCGGGTTTGCAAGTCTCGAATTTAGTAGGGTTAACTAGGTTATCTAAACCTAGGGACGACTGTGGGAGTCCAACCCAATGGATATCTGATCCAGTACAGTGCCACTGAAAATAAAATACTGAATATAGCTAACTGTTTTAACTTGCTGTTTCTAGGTTATCTGAACCTAGAGCTAGGTTGTCTGAACCTAGAGGCGACTGTGGGAGCCCACCCATTGGATCGTAGTCCCATATAAGCTAGAATAAACTGATTTACTGATTTAGATGCTTCTAATGTATTCAACTGAACTGTTAAAATGCCTAATTTGCATTTTTACTTAACTAGCTAATTTATCGAACACCTAGTGTGCTTTAACTCCCCTCTCTATTAGGGAGACTACCTTTAGGCACCCAACAACATCTAAACCTCCAACTGAAGGGGAAAAGACGTGTCCGGCCCATCTAAAGGTATTCACTAAATCCCTAAACCTGCGAGGAGGGTTAAATACACCCTATATGTCGAAAAATCTGCATATAACTAAACTAGAGCATAGAAACCAAACGGAAGCTACTTATACTGCAGGTGAGAGGTTTCTTACCTTGTGTGCTAGATTTCTTACAAATCTAATCGCTAGAAATTCTGGTGGAGACGACTTCTCGACGATTCGCTCGCGTCTACGTGTTTTACTCGCGGAGGGGAACGTCCTTGTGCTGAAATCGTCGCCGAAAAGTGACCTTGGGACCCTAGGGAGAGAACCCTAGGTCTCCTTGTGGTTGGCGCCGAGAGAGGGAGGAGAAGAGGGGATCGACGTGAGTTAGGGTGAGGAGAAGAAAGTTGCCGAACCAACCTCTAAAATAAACCAAACCAACTTATGTCTTCCTATTTATATTAAGTAATTAATTCCGCCAAACTCAATTATAAATATATATGATTCTCCTTTCTCTCAGCACGGCCCTGCTGGGTTCACCGATTACTAAGGCTAACTAAAGGTTTAGCGGACCCGAGAGGTTCCGGGTTCGATTCCCGCTTAAGCCCTTTTTATCCTTTTAATTATTTTTGCTACTTCCGCTACTCGGAAAATTCCGGAAAAATATCTAAAAATTCCAGAATTATCTTAGAATAATTCTAATGCAAGTTTGAGAATTTTCGGACGTTACAATCCCCCATACCTTATAAAAAGTTCATCCTCGAACTTAGAACAATTCTGGGTACTTCTGTCTCATGCTGGCTTCTGTCTCCCAAGTTGCCTCTTCTGCTGTGTGACTGTGCCAAATGACTTTGACTAATGGTACTTCCTTGTTCCGCAATTTCTTAACTGCTCGGTCTATTATCTGAATAGGCTGACTATCATAGCTGAGGTCTTCGCGGATCTGTACTGACTGGGTGGCATCTGGGGTATGCTTCTTCAGCATAGAGACATGAAATACGTTGTGGACAGCTGACATTTCCTGGGGTAGCTCTAGCTCATATGCTACCTTGCCCACTCTTCTGCTAATAAGGTATGGTCCCACATATCTGGGACTTAGCTTGCCCTTCTTCCCAAAACGCATTACTCCCTTCATGGGAGCTACTCTGAGGAACACTGAATCCCCAACTGAAAACTCTAAGGGTCTGCGCCGTGTATCAGCATAGCTTTTCTGGCGGCTCTGAGCTGTCTCTATCCTCTGGCGGATCTGCTGTATAGCTGCTGTGGTATCTGCTACTAGATCTGTCTGAAGCTCTAGTTCTTTCTGTTCACCACTCTCATACCAGCAGATTGGAGATCTACACCTCCGCCCATAGAGAGCCTCGTAAGGTGCCATGCCGATAGTGGCCTGATAGCTGTTGTTGTATGCAAATTCTGCTAAGCTCAGATATTTGCACCAACTTCCCTTGAAATCTAGGGCACACGCTCGAAGCATATCTTCGAGTACCTGATTTACTCGCTCCGTCTGACCATCTGTCTGAGGATGGAATGCTGTGCTGAACTTTAAATTAGTGCCCAACGCTGACTGTACACACTCCCAGAAGTGTGATGTGAATCTGCCGTCTCTGTCTGAAATGATAGTTCGTGGAACTCCATGTAGTCTGACGATCTCCTGGAGATACAACTGAGCTAGCTTCTCCATGGAGTAGGATATCTTGATAGCTAAGAAGTGGGCTGATTTAGTCAACCTGTCGACTATTACCCAGATGGCGTCAAAACCATTCGTGGTTCTGGGTAGTCCCACTATGAAATCCATAGAGATATCCTCCCACTTCCATTCTGGAATCTGTATAGGCTGCAGAACTCCTCCTGGTCGCTGATGTTCTGCCTTGACCCTCTGACAGGTGAGGCAGATGCTAACATATATGACGATGTCTCGCTTCATCCCGGGCCACCAAAAACGGTTCTTCAGGTCTTGATACATTTTGGTGGAACCTGGATGCATCGCATAGGGAGTCTTGTGAGCCTCATCTAAAATCTATCTCCGTAGCTCCTCCTGATCTGGAACACAGAATCTGTCACCAAAATACAACACCCTCCTATCGGACACTCTGAATTCTCTACTTTCTGATTCTGCTAGCCCTTGCTTGATTTTCTGAATTTCAGGGTCCTGCTCCTGAGCTGACTGAATATCACCAAGCAAGGTAGACTCTAAGGTCATAGTAGAGAGCTGTCCAACGATGAGCTCGAGACCGAAATCTACGATCTCCTTCTGTAGGGGCGGTGACATGGCTGTAAGAGATAATAAGGTAGCACTGGATTTTCTGCTAAGTGCGTCGGTTACCTTATTGGCTTTCCCTGGATGGTAGAGGATGTCTATATCGTAGTCTTTGACTAGCTCAAGCCATCTGCGCTGTCGCATGTTCAGATCCTTCTGAGTGAAGAAGTACTTCAGACTCTGATGATCTATAAACACTCTGCACTGAGCTCCATATAAGTAATGTCTCCAAATTTTGAGAGCGAACACTACTGCTGCAAGCTCAAGGTCATGAGTAGGATAATTCTTCTCATAATCCTTGAGTTGTCTGGAGGCATAGGCGATCACCTTGCCGTTTTGCATCAGCACTGCTCCTAGTCCCAACTTAGAGGCATCACTATAGATGTCAAAGCTGCTCTGTGTTGTCTGGTAGAGCCAAAATGGGAGCACTGGTCAATCTCCTTTTCAGCTCGCTGAAACTGTTCTCACAGTCCTCTGTCCACTGATACTTTTTATTCTTTCTGGTAAGAGCTGTCAGTGGGGAGGCTATCCTGGAGAAGTCCTCTACAAACTTTCTGTAATATCCTGCTAATCCCAGAAAGCTCCTGATTTCGCTGGCGTTCTTAGGTCTCTTCCAGTTACTCACTGCTTCTATCTTGCTGGGATCTACCATGATACCATCCTTTGAGATGATGTGACCCAGGAAGGACACCTGATCTAACCAAAATTCACATTTCGTGAACTTGGCGTATAGCTGGTGCTGCTGAAGGGTCTGCAATACTAGTTTCAGGTGCTCTGAATGTTCTTCCTGAGTTCCTGAATAGATAAGAATGTCATCGATAAACACAATAACAAACTTATCTAAATACTCCCATACTGCTCATGAGATCCATGAATGTAGGAGCATTGGTCACGCCAAAGGGCATGATTACGAACTCGTGAGTGTCCGTATCCGGTTACGAATCTTGTCTTGGGTATATCCTTCTTTAACCTTCACCGATGATAACGATCTAAGATCTATCTTAGAGAACACTTCTGCTCCCTTTAGCTGGTCAGTCATCGATTCCGGGAAGGGATACTGTTCTTGATCGTGACTTGGTTCGGTGATCTATGCACAGTCGCATGCTTCCATCCTTCTTCTTCACGAACAATACAGGCGCTCCCCATGGCGAGTGACTCGGGCGTATGAAACCCTTGTCGAGCAGCTCCTGTAATTGCTCCTGAAGTTCCTTCAGTTCTGCTGGAGCCATGCGATAAGGCGCTTTGGAGATAGGATTCGTACCGGGAATGAGCTCTATCTCAAAGTCAATCTCCCTGTCTGGTGCTAAGCCTGGTAACTCTTCAGGGAAGACTGCTGGGTAGTCACATACGACTCGAACCTCTGCTAGTTGTTGGTTCTTGTCCTGGATGGCGTTGACTACGTGTGCTAGGAATCCTGTACATCCTGAATCCAGTAGCTTCTGTGCTTTCATAGCTGAGAGAAACTTCTTGGCCTTTCTCTTCGGTTCTCCGCTGTATTCAAACTGCACTGCCGCTTCAGGTTGGAAGATGACTTTCTGTTTACGGCACTCTATGGTAGCACCGTATCTGATCAGAAAGTCCATTCCAAAGATCACGTCATAGTCGGTCATCTCTAGCACCATCAGATCACAAAAGAGCTCTCTGTCTGCTATAATGACCGGCACTGCTCTGAGCCAGTGCGTGGATGCCATGATCTCTCCTGAAGGTAATGCCGTCAAAAACTGACCACTGAGTACTTCTGAGGGTATTTCTAACTTTTCGGAAAACATCCTGGCTATATATGAATGGGTTACCCCAGTATCAAATAGAACAGTAGCACTATACTGTAAAATGCTAATCTGACCTGTGACAACTGTCGAGGCATTGGCTACGTCCTCCCTGGTGAGTGAGTAGATCCTCGCATTCGCCGTAGCTGGAGGGGCTTCTAATCTGCCCTGGCTGATAAGTGGACCTTCTAGAGCGGCCTGCATCTGATATAACTGAGCTGGCTGGCCTGCATACTGAATCTGCTGTGGTTGACTGCTTGGCCATGTGCCCTTCTTGTCCACATTCAAAGCATCTTCGTGTGCCCTTGCGACAAACCCCTGGGTGGAATTTCCCACAAGTAGCACACTTTGGATAACTGGGTCGCTTGCTAGATGGTCCTCCTTTTGGGTCACTTCCTGATTTGCGCTTGCTGTTGGAGTTCCCTTTCCAGTTAGAGCTGTGGCCTTGCTGTTTTTGAGTGTGAGAGTTTCCTTGGCCTTTGGACTCTGAGGAGACTTGCTTCTGCTGCTTTATGCTGTTCTGGTAATGCTCTGTGGTCAAGGCACTGCTCACTAACTCCTCTGTGGTTTGTGGCCTATGTATGCCACCAGCCACGTTCACTGCTATTTCTGGCCTCAGCATCTTGAGCATCAACCGGATTCGTTCCTTCTCTATGCTGACTAGCTCTGGGCATAGACGAGCCAACCTGTTGAATTTCTTCACGGCTTCCTCAACTGAAAGGTTGCCCTGACGAAACTCAGTGAACTCGTCGTAGTGGCGGTTCGTAACCCGTATGTGAAAGAACTCCTCGAAGAACTCTTTCTCGAAGTCAGCCCATGACATCTGGTTCACTGGGCGCTTTGTTCTGATTCTTTCCCACCACATGCGTGCGTCTCCTGTCAGGCAGAAGGAGGCACACTTCACCTTCTCGTGTTCTGGCCAGTCCAGAAGCTCCATCGTGCTCTCCAGTGTTTTGAACCAGGCTTGTGCATCCCATGGTTCACTAGTGCCTGAGAAGTTCTCTGGCTTGACTCGCTGCCACTGGATCAGATAGGCTTCCTTTCTTGGCTCAGCTGCTGCGTGGGCTGGTGGAACCTCTAAGACTACTGGAGTCGTCAAATTCGGTTCCGGGGTGACTGTGGGGGTACTCTGCTGATTAGCCTTTAAGTTGGCTATTTCCTGTTGCTGTTCAGCTAGTTGCTGCTGTAACTGAGCCACTAATGCTGTAAGGTCAGGAGGAGGCACTGAACTACCTGCCTCTTGCTGGGGCTCAGTAGCTAGTGCCTTTCTAGCTGGGCGTCCTCGTGCCATTTCTAAAGACATGGAGGACATAACATAACTAATGTAATCACAGTTATATAACTACTGATGTCATGTTTAAAAACTATCACATACTAACAAGCAGTAGGCATATAAACATGAACTTTAATAACAAAACAAGGAGCATAAATAAAGTAGAGGTATTCTTACTTGGAAGCTGCAGGTTCAATGCTGATGTGTGTGTAGGAAGTATGGAACACTGCTCTGATACCACTCTGTAACGACCCGCCTTCTACTACTAGGCTATAAGGCCGATCGTCACATTATGCTAAACTATTCCCTGACCATTACTAAAGACATATGCGGAAGCTGGACTAATTAAAGTTTTACTAAACTACTGACATTTCTTGGTTCTATACATGCTAAGGGAGGTAAACTAACTACTCATAACATGTTTTACCTTCCCCATGGCCAAGGAACTGAACTTAGACACTCCCCCACTGACACCAGACCTCCCAATCGATCCACGGATCGATTGGAATAGTCGGATCGATCCAGTGATCGATCCAGCCGGCTACTGTATGCGGAACATAGGTTGGATCGATCCAGTGATCGATCCAGCACGCTACTGTGCTCGGGACGATATTCTGGATCGATCGGCTGATCGATCCAAATTGGCCAATTGATCCAGTGATCGATTCCAGAGCCTTCTGTTCGCGACAGAAATTGCTGGATCGATCGGCTGATTGATCCAGAAGCCTACTGTTCGCGGAACAACTGGCCCAATCGATCAACTGATCGATTGGAAACCCTCAAATCGATCAGCTGATCGATTCGAGTTTCTGATTTCGACCAATTGTCTGATTTCAGCACTTGCTCGTGCCAAACTACTTATAACATTTCTAAACTAAATGCCAAACATTCTAACATCACAAAAATAGTATTCTAAACATGATAAGATGCTTGATTAACTAGTTCATAACATTTAACATGCTAAGGTGCAAAATAACAAAATGCTAAAATGTTCTAGTGCTTAAACAAGCTTGCTGAAATTTCCTAAGATCTCTATTCTAAGTTCCATCCACACACATCTTCCTCGCATTGTCCTCCAACCTCTGCTAGTCCATCTTTTCTTTACCTTTATCTGCAGTATAAGGAAAAAGTATCTGTAAGCTTTCGCTTAGTAAGAAACCAACTACCTCACTAAAACATGCAACGATGCAAACATGCTTTTAAAGAATGCTATTTGAAAACATGTACTGGCATGACATACTATGGTTGCAAGCATAAACTGAAATAACTGAACATGCATACTGAACATGGCATTGCAACTAATCATATGAATCAATAAAGATCACTAAACTGAACATATAATAGGCTAAACTGTAGCTAAACTGATACTTAATTCCAACTCAACTAACATAACTAATTTGAGCTTTGAAAACTAATTCATAATAAGTGAAAATACATAATCATGTTGTTTGGGCCCGGCAACTGTACTTGCTGTGCGCGCATCCCTAGCTAGATCTAGATTTGCAAGTCCCGAATTTAGTAGGGTTAACTAGGTTATCTAAACGTAGGGACGACTGTGGGAGTCCAACCCAATGGATATCTGATCCAGTACAGTGCCACTGAAAATAAAATACTGAATATAGCTAACTGTTTTAACTTGCTGTTTCTAGGTTATCTGAACCTAGAGCTAGGTTGTCTGAACCTAGAGGCGACTGTGGGAGCCCACCCATTGGACCGTAGTCCCATATAAGCTATAATAAACTGATTTACTGATTTAGATGCTTCTAATACATTCAACTGAACTGTTAAAATGCCTAATTTGCATTTTTACTTAACTAGCTAATTTATCGAATACCTAGTGTGCTTTAACTCCCCTCTCTATTAGGGAGACTACCTTTAGGCACCCAACAGCATCTAAACCTCCAACTGAAGGGGAAAAGACGTGTCCGGCCCATGTAAAGGTACTCACTAAATCCCTAAACCTGCGAGGAGGTTTAATACACCCTATATGTCGAAAAATCTGCATATAACTAAACTAGAGCATAGAAACCAAATGGAAGCTACTTATACTGCAGGTGAGGGGTTTCTTACCTTGTGTGCTAGATTTCTTACAAATCTAATCGCTAGAAATTCCGGTGGAGACGACTTCTCGACGATTCGCTCGCGTCCACGTGCTCTACTCGCGGAGGGGAACATCCTTGTGCTGAAATTGTCGCCAGAAAGTGACCTTGGGACCCTAGGGAGAGAACCCTAGGTCTCCTTGTGGTTGGCGCCGAGAGAGGGAGGAGAAGAGGGGATCAGCGTGAGTTAGGGTGAGGAGAAGAAAGTTGTCGAACCAACCTCTAAAATAAACCAAACCAATTTATGTCTTCCTATTTATATTAAGTAATTAATTCCGCCAAACTCAATTATAAATATATATGATTCTCCTTTCTCTCAGCACGACCCTGCTGGGTTCACCGGTTACTAAGGCTAACTAAAGCTTTAGCGGACCCGAGAGGTTCCGGGTTCGATTCCCGCTTAAGCCCTTTTTATCCTTTTAATTATTTTTGCTACTTCCGCTACTCGGAAAATTCCGGAAAAATATCTAAAAATTCCAAAATTATCTTAGAATAATTCTAATGCAAGTTTGAGAATTTTCGGGCGTTACACTACTCCTATACAAGACTCCTCTAGCCTTTTGTGTGATGATGTTGCAATTATAGATTATTTTAATTCTGATGATATTGTTGCTACAGATATTGTTGATGCAAGTGTTGTTGGTGATGTTGAGGAGCTAGCTGAGCTTGATTATACATCTATCGATAAGGAAAGTGTAGGGACTTGCATGGTGGAAGCAATGCCCCAAGAATCACCTATTTTTGATGCACGACTACTTGATGATAAGAGTGTAGGAACTTGTGTTATGGAGGCAGAGCCCCAAGAATCACTTCTTTTTGATGCACCACCAGAACCTAAGCCAGAACCAGAGTCCAAGATATTACTTGATGAAGAGGAAGTCACATCGATTATTCTAGAACCTCCAGGTACATTTCAGTACAGCAATGTTAGTATTTCATGCAATCTTTAAGAGAATTCCATAGAGGTTCCTAATATTGATTTTATTGGATGTGACTCATATTTGGATTCATGCTTGTTTAAGTTTGATATTGTTTCATCTCTTCTTTACCCCACATGCGTGTGGAAGGTGCGTTCTGTCCTTGGCCTTGCAGGTTTTTACAGGCCCCTGGATTGGATACTTTTACTAAACCGCCTCCAGCCGCCAAGACCTAAAGTGAAAATGGTAGAAGAAACAATTCTCTCCTTAGCTCGGATCACTCCATTTCCGGGTTGGATGCTCAAATTGAATCTTTTTCAACCACTGGGAAGGATCATTTCACTACCGGCGTGGCTTCTACTTCTGAATCGTCTTCAGCCGCCAGGAATAAAAGGGAGTTTGTTCCTTTCCTTTCCTTATCTTGCTTTCCTTTATCTTTATACTTGTATGTTTGTTTGCTTCCTTACTTTGTTTTCATACTTTGTTTTCTTGTTTTGCATTTTGTTTGGCCTTGTTTATACCTTGCTTGATTTTGAGTCATATCTCCCTAGATGTCCCTTTATAATGCTTTGAGAATCGAAAAAGACAGTTAAGTTTGACTATCAAGTTTTGGTTTCCTTGGTATGGTTGGGTACATTAATTGCATTAGTCATTTGTTGTGGTGATGGACTCTATCTTGTTAAATTATGCATTACATTTTGTTATTCACCTAGTAAGGTTGTTTCCACGCTTATCCTTAATCCTCTTGTGTGTGATAGCACTTGTGATACTTGACACTCTAGAACTTGCTTTGATTCTTTTTGAAATTATGGTAACATAAGCTTGCATGAATATGATAGAGGCAAATTTTCTTATTGATCTCTTAGTTGTTCCTATACTTTGTTGTTCTTACTAGTAAGCATTTCACCTATTGCTTTCATGTTTCATTGTACTTCCCTTGTTATATCTTCTCATTGCCATTATTTTTTCATTATCATTATCATTGTACTTTCCTTGTCATATTTTCTCATTGTCGTTATATTTTCACTAGCATATCTTTATCGATTCATTCATTCTTTAGTCCTTTGATGAGAACATTGGGTGATTGCATGATGAGTTATATTTTCATTGTCACATCTTTATTGTTTTTTTAAGCCCCCTATTGTTGAGTTTTAGATGATATCATGATTTGTTATATTGTCCGAGACGGACAAGTTTAAGTGTGGGGGGAGGCAAATATGTATGGACGAATGCTTGTTAAAAAAAAAAATCTCTCTATGTACAAAAAAACAAAGAAGAAAAAAAACATAAAAAAAAGTTGAAAAAAAATAAAAAGAGAGGAAAAAAAATTCTCAAGCATTTGTTATTTTGTTAGTGATGAACAAGAAGAAATATCTCCATGGAAAGATTGATGTATACTCATTTGACAATGTTATTGAGAGATTCTCATGAGTTAAGTTGTTAATACATACATGTAATTTGAAGATGTTATAGTGGTTGATGTATATCATATTGAGAATGTTTAAGGAGAGTTGAGTGTTGGATATTTGGGTGAATTTTTTATACATTATTTGATTGTATTCTTCATGTTGATTACCCTAATGCTCTCATATTCTCTTTGAATTCCTTTATTGTCTATCCTTCTTGTTATATTGTTTACATGTGTGGTTTCATAATTATTCATGATAAGTCCTCTTGATTTATGTGTACTTATGTTTACATTACTGGAGAATTAGAAAATAAGCAAGCATATGGTAGTGCAATATCATGAGTTGCTTTGGAGAGAGCTCCACTTTCATGTCTATTATTTATGTGAGTATTAGTGCATATACCCACCTTGTGAGGCTTTATCATGCTTAGTCTATTCAAGTTGATAGAAATTACCATGCTTGTTGACTTATGTGAGAATTGGAACCATGAATACCTTGATTCTTAAAACTTGATGATCCTAAGTAACTTTCTTTTACTATTTTCATAGTATTGTTAGGGAATTGATAGGGAGATAAGTTTTTTGGTTGATTCATAGTTTTTATTTCATTTGCCCGAGACGAGCAAGAATAAGTGTGGGGGAGTTGATAACTAGCATTTTTATGTATTATTTTGGCTCTTATATTTAGCATTTTCTACCTTCTCGCATACTTAATGTTGTGTTTATATCATGATTTGCGAATAGAGACCTATTTTGGACTTAATTATAAATTTCTGATAAATTGTGGAATTTAATTTCATAATTTTATCTAGTTTTATAGAAAATTCAAAGAGCCAAGGATTAGGATTGAGTTGGATCAAATTTGTCTTGATTTGGAGGTAAAACGAAGGAGATCAAGTTGAATCAGTGTGAACCATTGATCCAGATCAGTGAGATCCTGTTCCTTCATTCAGATCTAAGTGATCCAGCCCTTCATCCTAATTTAAAGTGATATGGACCGTTCATAAAGATCAAGGCATCAAGGGTTCATCCAAGAAGTGGAGCTCTAATTCAAACCCAATATAAAAGCCCACTCTTCAAGCCCAATTTCAAAAACCCCAATTTCCTTCTGTTATTGGATCCGGATCCGGATCTCACTCAAACCTTTCAACCCAAAATCCAAGACCCAAAACCCACTAAGAAACTCCCCTTTCTTTCTCACGGGATGAACAGAAGAGCATCTCCTCTATGTTCGCGATTTCCAACGGCGATAGAGGTAGGGCACACGACCGCTGGCACCTTTCCCTCTCCTTTTTCTCTCCGGCTTGTGGCCCTACTTCTTCCCTTACCTTTACTGCCGCCGGCCGGCCATCCACAACCCACCACTTCTCCTTCTTAGATTCCAATCGGTACGATAGAAGCACACTCGACAGAGGCGGCAGCAAGCTTCAGCATCAACCATCTTCACCTCGTTGGAGAGGGTTTCTCCGGCAAGACATCCATCAGCGCACCGTTCACTTCTTCCTACTGGGGTTCAGGCAGCAGAGGCAGAGGAGCGGCGGCGGTTCATTCCCATTCACAACGCCTTCTCACAGCCGGTATCTTGGCTGTTGTTCATCAGTTCCGGGGGTTCTGGAGCTGAGCGTTTTGTGTGACTACAGGGAGGGTTAGAAGAGGAGAAGTTTGTACCCATTCCACATCAGTCCGAGTAGAACTTCTTCCTTCATCATATTTCAGCAGCAGCTCTTCTCCAGATTTGGCCAGCCACAACTCCACCTTCATCAGTAGTTCTTCATCAGATTTCGGATAGTTTTGGATTGTTGCATTTCTTCACTTGATTCGTATAGATATGTTGATTTTTGTGGTTGATTTTTGATGCTTGTATTAAGTAGTTCTCCCATGTTTTAGTGCACGTACTTATGTTATTTTGATTCATTCTCGTGAAGTGTTCGACAAAATGTTTCTTCCAATAGTTAGGTTTAAATTCATGCACTTTATTTTACTTAATGTTTACTTGTCTTGTCTCTTTCAATTGCTATAAGTTTTGTTCTTCGTTTGGATGCAATTAGGATTAGATTTCTTTTATGCTCTAGATTTCATTCAAAGCTTACTTTATGTCTTTAATTTCCTTGCAATCATAGTTTAAGTTAGACTAGGTTTTCTTACTTGCATTGTCTTTTATTAATTAGGATTAGATTTCATACTTGCATTGCTCTTTTGTTCCTTAGGTTTAATTTCATACTTGTTTTGTTATTTCATATTGTAGGCTCAGAATTCAAAACCCAAACCTCCAGTTTCATATCAAAAATCCAAAAGTCATAACCAATCCTGAAGTTGTCATCCTATCGTTACATTTTTTGGGAGACGACCCGAGTCATTTCTATACTACTTTAGTGTATAGGGGTTCGGTAACTTTAATTGTAATTTGATAAGCTCCCGTAGCACGACACTCGAGCTCCATATCAATCCACACGGCCGTGTGAATCCACATGGTCATGCCCCCTTAGCCGAGAGGAGGAGGTGCACGACCGTATGAATCCACACGGCAGTGTCACCTTGGCCGAGAGGAGGAGGTAGGGGGTCGTGTGAATTCGCACGATCGTGACACATGCTGTGCGGAGGTCACACCCCACCCTACAAAAGGTTTTTCCTCCTCTTTGTACTTATCGTTGTCACTCCAATTACTACCAAACCGCTAAATTTATCCTAACCAACTAATGATAGCATTTCATGTAAAGAGGAAAAGAGAAAGATACTTTAACATCAGTTCTAACAAATTCAGTTGTTCACAAATTCCCAAATCTTCTTCCATTGTTCTGTCACACACAGACAATGCACTGCTCCTGCTACCTCCTTCTACTCGAGCTTTCCTTTACCTTTATCTGCAGTATAAGGAAAATGCAAATCTATAAGTGAATGCTTAGTAAGTATCATCTACTCACAAAACGATGCATTTTAAAACAAGAATAACCTTTTCAAATTTGTTTGGGAAAACACAACTCATGCTTGGCGATAAGTCACGCTAAAACGCATAATTCAGAATATGTGCATGACATGTATTTTTAAATAGGTTTATCATGCAAAACATCAACCTAAACCATGATAGTAATGAATTAAAAATAGGAATCTTAGCATATTATCGAGTTTATCAATGCTGCACTTTATAACCCAAATTCTCAACCTTAGGAAACTTCTACTAAGACAAACCATGAAGTTTGGAAATCTTCATATTACATAACTAGTGAAAATAGTAAACAACTTGCTTTGGGCCAGACATTGTACCACTTTACGCGCATCCTTAATAAGATCCGAGGTAGCTAATTTCGAACCCATTAAGGTACTACTAGGCAGTCTAGGAGCCTAGGGGCGATCTAGGAGCCCACCCATGGAACTTGTGTCCAGTACATGTCTTCCTAAAGTAAAATACTTTCTTTTAACTATTGATTTCTTGTACTTGCACATACTTGTCATTTAAGCAAACACCTTATGTGCGCTTAAATCTCCTCACACTTATAGGGAAGCCTTTTAGGGCACTTGAATCTGCTTCTTAGCCCCAAACCTAAATGGGAAGCAATTCAAGAGTCCCTACACAGGCTCTTAATCCCCAAAACTTTGAAGGGCATCTTCCATAACATGACATGCATCCTTATTAACATGTCTAAAGCATATCTCAACATGTATCTTCTAAATCATGCATAAAAGACATTACAAATGTATCTTCGAAGCAACTTATACTGCAGGTGAGTGGCACTTACCTCTTTTCGCTAGATCTTTCTATTATAAGGTGTAGGGAAGACAATCCTCTCTCTTGCACGCTTTAAATCTCCAAGTCACCCTTCCTCACGCGAACTACCTCCTTGGGAGAGACCCTCCCCTTAGATTCTCCCCTTGAAAAGCCTTAAGACTTGGAGCCCTAGGGCTCTTGGTCGAAACTTGAAAGGAGGAAGGAGAATTTTTGGCTAGAGGAGAAGAGGAAATGAAATTAGGTTTTTAATCTCATCCATCCCCTTTTATACTAAGTGGAAGTTGAAGCATCTCTTCACACATAATCTACATATAATGAATTGTTTCATATTGCTCATGTGATGCTTTACCACCACCTAATGGCTACTTAAACCAATCTCAACTAAGAGGTCTCGGGTTCAAATCCTAGCCCGGGCCATTCATGAATATATTTTTATTTCTTTTCTCTTCTTCTATTTATTTTTGTTCTTTTTGGAAGAAAGGAAATTTACGGGTATTACAATCCCCATACCTTATAAAAAGTTCATCCTCTAACTTAGAACAATTGTGGATACTTCCGTCCCATATCATCCTCGTGTTCCCATGTTGCCTCTTCATACTATTGACTTTGCCACAGTACTTTCACTAACAGTATCTCTTTGTTTCTCAGCTTCTTAACTTCTCGAACTATTATCTGAATAGGTTGACTTTCATAACTGAGATCCTCTTGAACCTGTACCGTTTGTGGCTCAATCACTTACTTTGCATTAGGAACATGCTTCTTCAGCATTGAGACATGAAATACATTATGGATGGTCGACATCTCCTGAGGTAGTTCCAGCTTATAAGCTACCTTGCCAACCCTTCTAGTAATCCAGTATAGTCCCACATAACGTCGACTCAACTTTCCTTTCTTTCCAAACCGCATCACTCCTTTCATAGGCGCTACTTTGAGAAACACTGAGTCCCCAACCTCAAATTCCAACGGTCTACGGCGCACGTCCGCATAGCTCTTCTGCCGGCTCTTAGCAATTTCTATTCTCTGGAGAATGCTCTGAATGGCTTTGGTGGTGCCCTCGATAAGATCTGTCTGGAGTCCCATTTCCTTCTTTTCACCACCTTCATACCAGCAGATAGGAGATCTACATCTCCTCCCATATAGAGCCTCATAGGGTGACATTCCGATAGTAGCTTGATAGCTATTATTATATACAAATTCTGCTAAACATAGGTATTGACACCAGCTCCCTTTGAAATCTAAGGCACAAGCCCGTAGCATATCCTCCAGAACTTGATTTACTCGTTCTGTCTGCCCATCTGTTTGAGGATGAAATGCTGTGTTAAACCGTAGCTTAGTGCCAAGAGCTCTCTGAATACACTCCCAGAAGTGTGAAGTAAAGAGACCATCTCTATCAGAAATTATGATTTTGGGAACTCCATGCAATCTGATAACCTCTTTAACATACATTTGCGCTAGTTGTTCTATGGAGTAAGATGTTCTGATAGCTAGAAAATGAGCAGACTTGGTCAATTTGTCCAGGTATTACCCAGATAGCATCATAACCATTCGTGGTTCTGGGTAGTCCTACTATGAAGTCCATAGATATATCCTCCCACTTCCACTCTGGAATATGGATAGGCTGCAGAACTCTGCCCGGTCTCTGATGTTCTGCTTTAACCTGTTGGCATGTCAGGCAGGTACTAACATATCTTGCAATATATCTTTTCATTCTAGACCACCAGAAGCATGGTACATCTTGGTGGAACCAGGATGCATAGCGTAGGGCGTTCCATGGGCTTCATCTAGAATTTTCTATCGCAGCTCTTCTTGATTAGGGACATAGAGGCGATTACCATAATATAGTATCCCACCATCTGATACTCGAACTCCTCATTTTCTCCTTCCTATATTCCCTGCTCGATCTTCTGAATATTAGGATCTTTCTCTTGCCTTTTCTGTATCTCGTCAAGCAGGGTTGACACTAGTGTCAAAGTGGAAAGCTGCCCGGTAATATTTTCAAGCCCAAAATTTACTATTTCTTTCTGTAGGGGATGGGATAAAGCAAATATAGACAATAACATTGCATAAGATTTCCTACTTAGTGCATCTGCCACTTTGTTCGCTTTCCCTGGATGATAGAGGATTTCATAGTCATAGTCTTTGACCAGCTCCAGCCATCTCCGTTGTCTCATGTTCAAGTCTTTCTGAATGAAGAAATATCTAAGACTCTAGTGATCTATGTAAATCTTGCACTGAGCTCCTTATAAGTAATGCCTCCAAATCTTGAGAGCGAAGACTACCACCACTAACTCAAGGTCATGAGTAGGATAGTTCTTCTCATAATCCTTGAGTTGTCTTGAGACGTAGGCAATCGCTTTGCCATTCTGCATCAGTACAACTCTGAGTCCCAATTTAGAAGCATCGCTGTAAATATCAAAGCTCCCACCATGTTCTGGAAGAGTTAGGATTGGAGCACTGGTTAGTCTCCTTTTCAGTTCAATGAAACTCTTCTCACAATCCCTGTCCACTCAAATTTTTTATTCTTTCTAGTAAGTACTGTCAACGGAGAGGCGATCCTTGAGAAGTTCTCTACAAATTTCCTATAGTATCCTGCTAGCCCAAGGAAACTTCTGATTTCATTGACATTCTTGGGTCTATTCCAATTACTCACAGCTTCTATTTTTGTCGGGTCTATCATAACCCCATCTTTGGAAATAATGTGACCTAGGAAGGACACTTGATCGAGCCAATACTCGCACTTGAAGAACTTCGCGTACAACTGTCTCTATTGAAGAATCTATAATATTGTCTTCAGATGTTCAGCATGTTCTTCCTGAGTTCTGGAGTATATAAGGATATCGTCTATGAAGACGATTATGAACTTGCCCAAATATGCTTTGAATACTCTGTTCATCGGATCCATAAACATAGTAGGAGCGTTCGTCACTCCAAAAGGCATAACTACAAACTCGTAGTGCCCATACCTCGTTCAGAATGTCGTCTTTAGTACATTATCCGTTTTCACTTTCACTTGATTATATCCGGACCACAAATCTATCTTGAAAAAGACTGTGGCTGCTTTTAACTGATCAAATAGATCATCAATTCTCGGTAGGGGATATCTATTTTTGATGGTTACTTTGTTCAGCCCTCGGTAGTCCACACACATTCGCATGGACCTGCCCTTCTTCTTTACAAACAACACCGGAGCTCCCCATGGTGAGTGACTAGGGAGAATAAAACCCTTGTCAAGAAGCTCCTATAGTTGTCCCTAAAGTTCTTTCAATTCTGTCGGAGTCATGCGGTAGGGTGCTTTTGAGATTGGATGGGTACCGGGGATGAGTTCAATCTCAAATTCAATTTCCCTATCCGGAGCTAAGCCTGGCAACTCATCCGGAAACACCTCTGGGTAGTCACATACGACTCTAAATTTCTCTAGCTTTTGGTCTCTCTCTTGCTGGGTATTAACCACATGAGCTAGAAATCCGACACATCCATCGGCTAACATTTTCTAAGCTTTTATGGCTGATAAGAATTTATGGGTTCTCTTCCTTGATTCTCCGATGAACTCAAACTTAGACTCTACCTCAGGTTGGAATAGGACTCTTCGCTTACGGCACTCGATGGAAGCACCATACTTGCTCAGAAAGTCCATCCCAAAAATAATATCATAATCAGACATATTCAACATTATCAAATCACTGTACAGTTCTTTGTCTAAAATTTTGACTGGCACAGCACGTAGCCAGTGTGTGAATGTCATTATCTCTCCCGAGGGTTGTGTCGTTAAGAATTGTCCGTGTAGGACCTCCGGGGGTATACCTATTCTTTCAGCAAATGCCATGGAGACAAACGAATAGGTTGCCCTAGTATCAAATAGCACGATTGCATAATGACTAAAAATGCGTATCTGACCTATGACGACAGTAGTGGCATTTGCTACATCCTCTATGGTAAGGGAAAAAACTCGAGCATTCGTAGAACTTGGTGGGGCCTCCAGTCTGCCTTGGCTTATATGAGGACCCTCCAACGCGGCCTGCATCTGTGTAACTGTGCCTGCTTGTCTTCATACTGAACAGGTTGTGCTGGAGGTAGGTGGATCTTTGTCAGGGCAATACTTGGATATATGCCCCTCTTGACCACACATATAAAAACCACTAGTACCCTTGCGACAGATTCCAGGATGCATCTTTCCACACGTGGGACACATAGCATACTTAGGTTGCTTGCTTACGGATCCTCCCTTTTTATTGCTCCACTGCTTTCTCTTAGAGCTCTCTTTCCAGGTTGAACCATGGCTCGGGGGTTTCTGAGTGCCAGAACTCCCTTGACTTTTATTCTCAATTAGTACTGGCTTCTGCTACTTGATACTGTTTAAGTAATGTTTCGTGATCAGGGCACTACTAACCAGCTCTTCTGCAGTCTGCAGTCTATTTATTCCGTCAACCACATTCAGAGCTATATCTGGCCTCAACATCTTAAGCATTAGCCTTACCCTCTCTCGTTTTGTGCTGACCAGTTCAGGGCATAGGTGAGCCAACCTATTGAATTTCTTCACGGCTTCGTCAACTGATAAACTTCCCTGACGGAATTCCGTGAACTCATCGTAATGTTTGTTCGTGACTCGCATATGAAAGAATTCTTCAAAGAACTCAGTCTCGAAGTCAGACCAGGTCATTTGATTCACTATTCTTTTTGCCTTGACCCGTTCCCACCACATTCTTACATCTCCAGTGAGGCGGAAGGAGGCACACCTTATCTTTTCTACCTCCGTCCAGTCCAGTAGCTCCATTATGCTCTCCAGGGTTTTGAACCATGCCTGAGCATCCCATGGTTCATTGGTACCAAAGAAATTCTCTGATTTCAGTTTCTGCCACTAGATGAGGTATGCTTCTTGCCTCACTACCTTTGCTGGGGCTACAGGTGTAACTGGTGGAACCTTAGTCGTAACTGGTGCCACCACATTGGCTTCCGGTGGGACTACAGTAGAATCTTAATGGTTAGCCATCAAGGTGGCTATAATCTGCTGCTATTCTACCACTTGTCTCTACAGTTGAGCTACTACTTCTAAAAGGTTGGGCGATGGTGCATATTCATTCGTCTCTGGTTGAGGTTCATTAACTCTTGGCTGTCTAGTAGGCCATCCTCTGACCATCTACATATTCACAAACCAACCAGTGAGACAATGCGCCAACCTATCTTCATTCCTACTTACTGCCCTTAATACTTACATGTATAGGCATGCTTAATCTTAACAAATAGTTCTTACTAATCATAACAGAAATAAAATGCATAAAAGTTGTGAGAAGGTACTTTCTTACTTGGAAGTTGTAGGATCAATGCTCGATGTGTGTGACGGAAGGATGGAACTTGGCTCTGATACCAAACTGTAACGTCCGCCCTTCTACCCTTACCTCATATGGTACAGACGTTACCCTTAGCTGTACATCTTAAATTATTTGATTCTTACACTTTATGTACTGCTCAGCCCATAGGTGTACTCTAACTTGTTTGACTATTAGGACATGACCTGAAGCCAAGCCAAAGCTGCATGGCCATGTGAATCCACACGGTCGTTCCCCCTTGGCTGAGAGAGAGAGGTACACGACCGTGTGAATCCACACGGTCGTGCCCCCTTGGCCGAGGGTAAGAAGTGCATGGATGTGTGAATCCACACGACCGTGTAACCTTGGCCGAGGAGAAGAAGTGCACGACCATATGAATCCACACGGCCGTGTGAATCCACACGGCTGTGTCCCCTTAGCCGAGAGGAGGAGGTGCACGACCGTGTGATCCACACGATCGTGTCATCTTAGCCGAGAGAAGGAGGTAGGGGGCTGTGTGAATCTGCACAACCGTGACACGGACCGTGTAGAGGTCACACCTGTTGGTGCAAGCTGCACCAGAATCAAACCTGAGTTTTGATGTTGTCAAAGGTTCAAGTTAAGTCTTGTTATGATCTAACAAGTTGACTAAGTGTGCAAGATGTTTACTCAACCGAAAAAGCCCCAGCTGGAGGCTAGGCAGAAAAGTCTTAGCAGATTGTGGAACCCAGGTGCAAATCCAAGCACGTCAAGGGGACTCAATGCTTGGTGGTATGATCGAGAGGTCTGGAGGGCCGAAGATCGAAGGAAAGTCCTGGGGAGCCAATCAAGGCTAAGTGAAAAGTCCAAACTAGATCTGGAGGATCAGAGTTTGGCAGGTGGGTTGAGGTAAACAAACTGGAGGAGCGATAGTGAGGTCGGGTTCCTGAAGGGAACAACCTTAGGTCGCTGATCCAACCGAAGAAACCGTGAAGGTTTCCAAGTTGAGATCAAGACAGTTCTACTGTCTATATTACTCATGCATTACATTACTGTGCTAACACTTGTTTTGCAGGAATATTATTTAAACTCTGTTTTGCAAATTCGGCCTGATCGGTTGACCGAACAGGAGGATGGGTCGACCGAACCAGCTTAACTCAGACCAGAGATCAGTTTAGATCAAACTGAGTCCAAGTCAGATCAAAGCTTGATCGGTCGACCGAACCGTAAGATCGGTCGACCGAACCATGATGATTCAGCCTAGCCAGTTCATCAACACCGATCAGCAGCAAAGGAAAGAAGGGTTGATTGGTCGACCGAACTCAGGGATCGGTCAACCGATCCAATCAAAGTTAATTGCACCATTAATGAAGATTTCTGTAGATTTCGACGAACAGGGAAATTGACTATTCGGTCGACCGAAAAAGGGGGTCGGTCGACCGAACCATTAAAGATCAGTAAATGCAAAAGATCGAGCCAGCTTCGGACTTCAGCCAGAATGGAAGGGAGCAGGTTCGGTCGACCGAATAGAGGGATCGGTCGACCGAATGTCCAAGATTCTTATAAAATGTGCTCGAAGTCAGAAGCTAATAGAACAACGATCTGATCAGAAATTCCTGCTCTGCGAACAACTCGTCTTCATCAGCTCAGCAAGCTACTGCATCCTAAAGCGCCGACCTAAGCTCCATCTACAATTTCGTTGTCGGTATATTTTAATTAAAGCTTGCATTGTAATTCCTTTTAAAGCAAGATAGTAGTGTGTTACTATCTTGCTCCATTGTACGATTCACTTTTTTCCGAGAATTTCGAAAAGAAGGATTATAGTGTCTTGCTCACCGGTGCGGTCAAGGACCGCGAGCCTTCGAGTAAGAGTCGAGCTAGACTCCGAACGAAGTAAATAACCTTGTCTCATTTATTATTTCCGCTGAACGACTTTGATATAAAAGAAAAGAAATAGTTTTTAAAAGGAGCGATATTCACCCCCCCCCCTCTATCGCTTCAAACGATCTATCAATTGGTATCAGAGCCAGGTTAGCTCTGAAATTTTTTAACCATTTTTCAAAGCATTTTTTAAAAAACTTTTTCTCTTTTCTTCAATTTATTTTCTTTTAGAATATTTTTTATTCAAACACTACTAATCCCAAGACGAAAGTCTTGGAAATATTTTTATTCTTTAATTTTGTTTTGTAAAGATGTCGAACTCATATCAAGAAGGCTATAGTACGGTTCGACCTCCACTATTCAAAGGAGAGAATTTCAGTTACTGGAAGAATAGGATGGAGTGCTACTTAAAGTCCGACATTGAGCTCTGGTTCACGGTCTTGAAAGGCTATACTCCTCCAATGAAGGACGGACAATCCTAGAACCAGAAGAATGGACACCTTAGATGATCAAGAAGGCACAACTGAACTACAAAGCAATCAATACCATTCAGTGCGGGCTCACGATGAAGGAGTTGAATAGAGTTGGTCCCTACGACAACACCAAAGAATTGTCAGACTCGATAGTCAAACTACACGAAGGAACGGACGACTCGAAGGTAAACAAACGAGATCTACTTTTAAACAATTTGTTAAATATAAAAATGTTTCCTGGAGAGACGACCTCGCAACTACACGCCCGACTGAAGGACATCCTCAATGGTCTTCACCTGATCGAACACAATCTCGAAAATCGTGACACAATAAGGTATGCTTTGAACGCCTTTCCGAGGAATACTTTGTGGGCATCAATTGTAGATGCTTACAAAGTTTCTAAGGATCTTTCAATTCTTAAGTTAGATGAGTTATTCTGTGAATTAGAACTACACGAGCAATCTAACATGAGCCATGGCGAGAAAGGTGTTGCTTTATATGCAGGGTCGAGCAAGGAGACAAAATCAAAAACGAAGATCGAGTTAGAAAGCGAATCAGACCCTGACTCAACCAATGAAGAAGAATTAGTCAACATGGTCCGTAGACTGTTGACTAAGAAGAAGTTTAGAAGAAGCTCCAAAAAGATTCCACCAAACCAGATCCAAAACAAATCAGAAATGATTTGTTATGGATGCAACAAGAAAGGGCATTTTAAAAATGAATGCCCAAATCAAAAAGAAGAAAGACCCAAATCGCCAAGACGGAAGAAGGCTCTTCAAGCGACATGGGACGAAACTTCTTCCGACGAATCCGACGCGAAGCAAATGAAGCACTCGAGTCACCTTGCATTTATGGCAAGAAACGAAGATTCTGAGTCCGAGTCTGATGAAGAATATGAGTCCGAGATCGACCTCGATTCCGAGAGAAGCCCCGGATCGGAAGATCCGAATATGGTAACGATTTATTCAAAGTCAAATTTACTTAAAGTAGTTAAATGTTTGTTTAAAAAATTAGCAAAATCGAAAAAACAAAATAACTTGTTACTTAAGAAAATATACCACCTTAAGCAACAAGTTAACTTGAGTGACTCGACTAACCGAGTTCAAGTCGGAACTTCAACTCAAGTTGAAAAACTTGAGGAAGAAAATTCTGATTTGAAAGGTCAAGTCGAGCGACTCAAGAAAACGTTGGAAAGGTTCGAAATGGGATCCAAGTGTCTAAATATGGTACTTGGATCGCAACGAGCCATGTACAACAAATCGGGACTCGGTTACAAACCAAAACAAACAAACAAATCATACTTATCCTTAATCAGTCAAAATACTAGAAGGCAAGTCCAAGCATGGGTTCAAACAAAACAGTTAATCAAACCAATTAAACCAAATTTCTACTTGGTTCCTAAGAGTCAAGTCCATTACTTAGATAGACCTTATCTAAGCCATGACTCAGGGGGAGCAACTAGAAAAACAATCCAACCAACTTAATTAAAACAAACTCAATACTTAGGATTAGGATTATTAGAACGGTTAGATGAAAAAGGTTTACCAAACCCTATAACATAGCACCGGAATGGATTGGGATGATAGTACGTCAAGGAAACTCTGTCGAAGGCATGTCTAGGTTGAATATGGAATTCTACCTGGTGCACTAGACTTAGTGGATATGACCGAAGCTACCCCAGTCAAACATGGGCTAGTTAGACCAAAATTTAGTATTAAGTTTTTTTGGGCAGGAACAATTTGGAAAGTCTTCAGCAAGTAGTCTAATGATATTCAAGTAGGTCATATGCCTCGCCACTGAACTGAAACTTATCCTTAGGACGCCTGCTTGATTAACACAAAGCTAAGTTTGAATCTAACATGGGTTCAATAACCTCTTTCAAACTAAATTAATTCTAATTCAAACTAAATTAATTTTAATTCAAAACTAATTCAAGATAAAACTTAATTCAAACCTAACTCAATTCAAGCCTAACTCTATTCAAACTTAATTCAAACCTAACTCTATTCAAACTTAATTCAAACCGAACTCTATTCTAACTTAATTCAAACCTAATTCAAATCTAATTCAAACCAAATTATTTTAAACTTATTAAAAATTACTTTAAACTTATTAAAAATTATTTTTATTAAAAATTATTTTAAACTTGTTAAAAAAAATCGTTTTAAAAATTATTTTAAACTTATTAAAAAAAGTTATTTTAAACTTATTAAAAAATCATTTTAAACTTATTAAATATTACTTTAAACTTATTAAAAAATCATTTTAAACTTATTAAAAATTACTTTAAACTTATTAAAAAATCATTTAAAACTTATTAAAAATTAGTTTAAACTTATTAAAAATTATTTTAAACTTATTAAAATCATTTTAAACTTATTAAAACTTATTAAAAAATTATTTTAAACTTATTAAAAATCATTTTAAACTTATTAAAAATTATTAAAAAATTATTTTAAACTTATTAAAAATTACTTCAAAATTATTAAAAAATTATTTTATACTTATTAAAATTACTTTAAACTTATTAAAAAAAATTATTTTAAACTTATTAAAAATCATTTTAAACTTATTAAAAATTATTTTAAACTTATTAAAAAATTATTTTAAACTTATTAAAAATTACTTTAAACGTATTAAAGAAAATTATTTTAAACTTATTAAAAATCATTTTAAACATATTAAAAATTATTTTAAACTTATTAAAAATCATTTTAAACTTATTAAAAATCATTTTAAACTAATTTAAAACTTAATCACTTTACTTGATTCGAACAATAAATAATACATATTAAATTCATGTAAATCAACTAAAGTTCAAAACTACTTACTTAATCCTTTAACCACACTTTGGTCTCATCCTACATTTTGTAGGATTCCAAAGCTCTGGATAAATGGATCTTGGATAGCGGGTGTTCCAGACACATGATTGGGGATCAACACAAATTTATCAACATTGAATTCAAAAATTTAGGGTCCGTTGCCTTTGGAAACAATGGCAAGTTAAAGGTAATCGGTACAGGTGAAATTCAATTATAGTCAAACATTTCAATTAAAAAGGTTTTACTTGTTGAACATTTTAATTATAATTTACTTAGTATAAGTCAACTTTGTGATTCAGATTTTAAGGTTCAATTTTTGTCTTCTAAATGCTTAATAAGTTACAATGACTCAACTAATATTTTACTGAAAGGTTTTAGAGACAAAAATATATACTCCATTAATCTACCTAAAACAATATCTAAATGTCTTCTAGCAAATAATGATGAAACTTGGTTATGGCATAGGAGATTAGCTCATACTCACCTTAGAAATTTATTAAAATTAAGCAAAAATGGTTTAGTTAAAGGTTTGCCAAAATTAGGAAATCCTTTAAATAAATTTTGTAATTCCTGTCAACAAGGTAAACAAATTAAATCAACTCATAAACTTACAAATCAAAATAGAACGAATAAAAGCTTGAACTAATACATTTGGATTTATTTGATTCTCATGTAATAAAATCTTTTAATGGAAATCTATATTGCTTAGTAATCATTGATGACTACTCTAGATATACTTGGGTAAAATTTTTATCTAATAAAAATGAAACATTTGAAATATTCAAGCATTTTTGTAAACAAGTAGAAAATGATAGAGATATTAAAATAAAAAAAATAAGAAGTGATAATGGAGGAGAATTCAGAAATCATAATTTTAATAATTTTTGTTTAGAAAATGGTTATCGCCATGAGTTTTCATGCCCTAAAACACCACAACAAAATGGCTTAGTAGAACGTAAGAATAGAACCTTACAAGAAGTTGCCCGAACCATGTTAAATAAATATAATACACCAAAATACTTTTGGGTTGAAGCTGTTAACACAGCTTGTTATGTTCAAAATCGAATCATAATTAATAAAGATCAAAATAAAACATCCTATGAAATTTATTTCAACAAAATCCCTAACATAAAATATTTTAAAGTTTTTGGTTGTAGTGTACATATTTTAAATCTTAAAGATCACTTAGGCAAATTCACTTCAAAAACTAACCTAGGAATTTTTCTAGGGTATTCATCTACAAGTAGGGCCTATAGAGTTTATAATAAATTTACTTTGAAAATTGAGGAAACGACAAATGTAACATTTGATGAAATTGATAACGTTTCTACTACTCAACCTCATTCAAACGGTAATCAAGAAGACGATGAAGAATTGCCCAACCTTAAAGAATCTGAAAATTCAAAATTATTAAAATCTAACCCTCACCATCCAGTTAATCAAATCATAGGAAATCCTGAATTAAGGGTTCAAACAAGATCTGCTTTTAGAAATCTAAGTCAAATAGTATTAATATCTAAAATTGAACCTAAAAATATAAATGATGCATTAATAGAACCTGACTGGGTAATTGCAATGCAAGAAGAGTTAAACCAATTTGAACGGAATCAGGTTTGGGACTTAGTACCTCCACCAATAAATAAAACGGTCATTGATACTAAATGGGTATTTAGAAACAAATTAGATGATCAAGGTTATATTTTAAGAAATAAAGCTCGTTTAGTAGCGAAAGGGTTTAGTCAAGTCGAAGGACTAGATTACGACGAGACTTATGCCCCAGTAGCTAGACTTGAATCAATTAGAATGTTGCTAGCCTATGTTGCATTTAAAGGGTTCAAGTTGTACCAAATGTATGTTAAATTCGCTTTTCTAAATGGCGTTATTAAGGAGGAAGTCTACGTTAGTCAACCACCCGATTTTGAAGATCTAGAAAATCCAACCTATGTCTTTAAATTTAAAAAAGCTTTATATGGATTAAAACAAGCACCTAGGGCTTGGTATGAACGTCTATCTAGTTTTCTAAAATCCAAGGGTTTTAAAGAAGGCCAAATTGATCCTACACTTTTTATTAAAACCTTTAACTTAGACATTTTTATAGCCCAGGTTTATGTAGACGATATTGTATTTGATTCAACCAATTCAAAATTTTTAAAAGAATTTGTAACCTTAATGGAAAATGAATTTGAAATGAGTTTAGTTGGTGAATTAAATTATTTTTTAGGTCTCCAAAGTAAACAAACTAAAGATGGTAATTATGTACTTCAAACTAAGTATACAAAAGAACTTCTTAAAAAATTTGGTATGGAAAACTGTAAAGGGCTTAAAACACCAATGACAAGTAACCTAACCCTTGATAATGATGAAAATGGTATACCTGTTGACTTAAAGTATTACAGAAGCATGATAGGGAGTTTACTTTATCTAACTGCAAGCCGACCTGACATTTTATTTGCAGTTAGTATGTGTGCCCGATATCAAACTTGTGCAAAAGAAACCCATCTTTCATTAGTTAAAAGAATTATCAAATATTTAAAAGGCACTATTAATGTAGGAATTTGGTACTCAAGAACCTCACATTTTGACTTAGTCGGATACTCGGATTCGGATTATGCTGGGTGTAAGTTAGATAGGAAGAGTACAAGTGGAGGTTGTCAACTATTAGGTTCATCTTTAGTCAGTTGGTTTAGCCATAAGAAACAATGTGTTGCCTTATCTACCACTGAAGCCGAATACATAGCAATGGGTGAATGTGTAGCTCAATTGTTGTGGATGACTCATACATTAAAAGATTTTAATCTAGATTATAAAAATGTAAAAACCTACATTGATAATATAAGTTCTATAAATCTTACTAAAAATCCAGTACATCACTCTAGAACTAAACACATAGAGGTTAAGCATCACTTCATTAGAGATCATGTGTCTAAAGGGAATATTGAACTTAATTATATTGAATCCAAATCTAACTTGGCAGACATTTTTACTAAACCTTTACCTGAAGCGGAATTTAGTAATCTACGAAGACAATTAGGGTTATGTTTTGTAGAATAGGTTTTTTGATTTCGAAAATTACTACTTAGTTTATTTTTCAAATGTATTTTTGTAGAAATCCCCATTTTAAATTTTTTCAAAATTCTTTGAAATTATTTTTCACTTTCTGGAATAGCATAGGTCTTACCATAGAATTGCATGATCCTATAGTTCTAGGAGCCAGCATCTCACAAGCACAGTAGGATCCCTTATTTGATAACTTAGAATGGGTGAGATGCTTAGGTCCTAGCCCTAGATTTCAGATGCTTATGTCAGTGCATCGCTATAAATCTAAGCTTTAAATAACAAACATTGATCAATTTGAGTTGACTAGTAAGTAAAACCTTGCTAGTTATAAATGCTCAAATTGACCAACCTGAGTCAAATTACTACTATCTTGTGATAGCTAGTCTTGGACAAGGGTTGGACATTTCATCATAAGGACAATTTTTCCTTAGTTTTTCTATACTCATGCTTGGACTTTAGGAATTTGTCAATTTTAGGGGGAGCTTCAAAACAAGATTTTTTAAGCTTATATTATTTTTACTTAGTAATCATTTTCAAAATATATTAAAAAAAATCATTCTTTTCAAAATATTTTTTTTTAAATTCATTCTTTTCAAAACATTTTAAAATGTTATTCAAAATTCAAAATTTTTTTATGTTTTTCAACATTCATCCTTTTTCAAAATATTAAAAAAAAATCTCTTTATTTTTCAAAATGTTATTTTCAAACTATTTTAAAATGTTATTTTCAAAATGTTTTTCTAAAAGATTTTTTTATAATTCATTTTTCAATATATTTTTTAAATTATTTTTCAAAATTCAAAGTATAATTTTTCATAATGTTGTTCACAAATTTATTCTTTTAAAAATATAAAATGTTATAATTTTAAATATCTTTCAAATTTAAAACATTAGTAAATGTTTTCAATTTCTTGACTTAGTATATTTTTAGTAATGTTTTTCAATATATTAGTAAATTCTTTGATAAGTCTATTCAAATTTACTTGGTTTTTTGGTTCTGCCCCTATTTTTGATGTGTGTCAAAGGGGGAGAGATAGTGAATTCAGGGGGAGTTAGTTAATTCAAAGGGTGAATTAAAAGTTAAATTGCTTGTTTATTTACTTGTTGCATACTTTTATAAATTAATTTAAACTTAACTTTGAACCTTGGTTGCCAAACATCAAAAAGGGGGAGATTATTGGTGCAAGCTGCACCAGAATCAAACCTGAGTTTTGATGTTGTCAAAGGTTCAAGTTAAGTCTTGTTATGATCTAACAAGTTAACTGAGTGTGCAGGATGTTTACTCAACTGGAAAAGCCCTAGCTGGAGGCTAGGCAGAAAAGTCTTAGCAGATTGTGGAACCCAGGTGCAAATTCAAGCAGGTCAAGGGGACTCAATGCTTGGTGGTATGATTGAGAGGTCTGGAGGGCCGAAGATCGAAGGAAAGTCTTGGGGAGCCAATCAAGGCTAAGTGAAAAGTCCAAACTAGATCTGGAGGATCAGAGTTTGGCAGGTGGGTTGAGGTAAACAAACTGGAGTAGCGATAGTGAGGTCGGGTTCCCGAAGGGAACAACATTAGGTCGCTGATCCAACCGAAGAAACCGTGAAGGTTTCCAAGTTGAGATCAAGACAGTTCTACTGTCTATATTACTCATGCATTATATTACTGTGCTAACACTTATTTTGCAGGAATATTGTTTAAACTCTATTTTACATATTTTGCCTGATCGGTCGACCGAACAGGAGGATGGGTCGACCGAACCAGCTTAACTCAGACCAGAGATCAGTTTAGTTCAAACTGAGTCCAAGTCAGATCAAAGCTTGATCGGTCGACCGAACCGTAAGATCGGTCGACCGAACCATAAGATCGGTCGACCGAACCATGATGATTCAGCCTAGCCAGTTCATCAGCACCGATCAGCAGCAAAGGAGAGAAGGGTTGATCGATCGACCGAACTCAGGGATCGGTCGACCGATCCAATCAAAGTTAATTGCACCATTAATGAAGATTTCTGTAGATTTCGACGAACAGGGAAATTGACTGTTCGGTCGACCGAAAAAGGGGTTCGGTCGACCGAACCATTAAAGATCAGTAAATGCAAAAGATCAAGCCAGCTTCGGACTTCAGCCAGAATGGAAGGGAGCAGGTTCGCTCGACCGAACAGAGGGATCGGTCGACCGAACGTCCAAGATTCTTATAAAATGTGCTCGAAGTCAGAAGCTAATAGAACAACGATCTGATCAGAAATTCCTGCTCTGCGAACAACTCACCTTCATCAGCTCAGCAAGCTACTGCATCCTAAAGCACCGACCTAAGCTCCATCTACAATTTCGTTGTCGGTATATTTTAATTAAAGCTTGCATTGTAATTTCTTTTAAAGCAAGATAGTAGTGTGTTACTATCTTGCTCCATTGTACGATTCACTTCTTTCCGAGAATTTTGGAAAGAAGGATTATAGTGCCTTGCTCACCGGTGCGGTCAAGGACTGCGAGCCTTCGAGTAAGAGTCGAGCTAGACTCCGAACGAAGTAAATAACCTTGTCTCATTTATTATTTCCGCTGCACGACTTTGATATAAAAGAAAAGAAATAGTTTTTAAAATGAGCGATATTCACCCCCCCCTTTATCGCTTCAAACGATCTATCAACACCCCACCCTACAAAAGGTTTGTCCTCCCCTTTGTACTTATCATTGTGACTCCAATTACTACCAAATCGCTAAATTTATCCTAAGAAACTAATGATAACATTTCATGTAAAGCAAAAAAGAGAAAGATACTTTAACATCAGTTCTAACATATTCAGTTGTTCACAAGTTCCCAAATCTTCTTCCATTGTTCCGTCACACACACACACACACAATGCACCGCTCCTGCTGCCTCCTTCTACTCCTTTACCTTTATTTGCAGTATAAGGAAAATGTAAATCTATAAGTGAATGCTTAGTAAGTACCATTTACTCACAAAACGATGCATTTTAAAACTAGAATAGTCTTTTCAAATCTTTTTGGGAAAATACAAAACTCATGCTTGGCGATAAGTCACGCTAAAATGCATAATTCAGAATATATGCATGCCATGTATTTTTGAACAGTTTTATCATGCAAAACATCAACCTCAAACATGCTAGTAATGAATTAAAAACAGGAATCTTAGCATATTATCGAGTTCATCAATGTTGTACTTTATAACCCAAATTCTCAACCTTAGGAAACTTCTACTAAGACAAACCATGAAGTTTGGAAATCTTTATATTACATAACTAGTGAAAATAGTAAATAACTTGCTTTGGGCTCGACATTGTACCACTTTGTGCACATCCTTAATAAGATCCGAGGTAGCTAATCTCGAATCCATTAAGGTACTACTAGGCGGTCTAGGAGCCTAGGGGCGATCTAGGAGCCCACCCATGGACCTTGTGTCTAGTACATGCCTTTCTAATGTAAAATACTTTCTTTTAACTATTGATTTCTTGTACTTGCACTTGCTTGTCATTTAAGAAAACACCTTATATGTGCTTAAATCTCCTCAGACTTATAGGGAAGCCTTTTAGGGCACTTGAATCTGCTTCTTAGCCCCAAACTTAAATGGGAAGCAATTCAAGAGTCCCTACACAAGCTCTTAATCCCCAAAACTTTAGAGGCATCTTACATAACATGACATGCATCCTTATTAACATGTCTAAAGCATATCTCAACATGTATCTTCTAAATCGTGCATAAAAGACATTACAAAATGCATCTTCGAAGCAACTTATACTGCAGGTGAGTCACACTTACCTCTTTTCGCTAGATCTTACTATTATAAGGTGTAGGGAAGACAATCCTTTCTCTTGCACGCTTTAAATCTCCAAGCCACCCTTCCTCGCGCGAACTACCTCCTTGGGAGAGACCCTCCACTTAGATTCTCCTCTTGAAAAGCCTTAAGACTTGGAGCCCTAGGGCTCTTGGCCGAAACTTGAAAGGACGAAGGAGAAATTTCGGATAGAGGAGAAGAGGAAATGAAAATTAGATTTTTAATCTCATCCATCCCCTTTTATACTTAGTGGAAGTTGAAGCATCTCTTCACACATAATCTACATATAATGAATTGTTTCATATTGCTCATGTGATGTTTTACCACCACCTAATGGCTACTTAATCCAATCTCAACTAAGAGGTCTCAGGTTCAAATCCTAGCCCGGGTCATTCATGAATATATATATTTTTTTCTCTTCTTCTATTTCTTTTTGTTCTTTTTGGAAGAAAGGAAATTTATGGGTGTTACAAGCGAGGCGCAGTGGATAAAGCCTTATCGACTGCGAATGGCTACTTTAACTAGCTGAAGGTGCCTTCCATACTCATGGAGGGTGCCCTCCATGCTTATGGAGGGCGCCTTCCACATGAAGGTGGCAGAGGCGCGAGAGCGCCTCGAAGGCGCCTTCAACCCTTGTTGAGGGCGGCTCCACTAATCTTCATCAGCTTCTTTCACTCTTCCGCTGCTCCAATCGCCTGGGTGATTGCGGCCAACCGAAATAGGGCTCCTAAGCTCCTACACTCTTAGACACAGAGATCAAAATAAAACAAGACCTAACTTTAACTTGGTTGATCACACCAAAACAACCATGGGGACCAACACTATCTACATGACTGACGTTCTACTATTGTCTTCTCGTGTCATCCTTCTTGATAGCTACGTCTTCCGCTCGACTTCCTATGCTTCTAAGCTCCTACACTCTTAGACACAGAGATCAAAATAAAACAAGACCTAACTTTAACTTGGTTGATCACACCAAAACAATCATGGGGACCAACACTATCTACATGACTGACGTTCTACTATTGTCTTCCCACAATCCCCAGAAAAGGAAAAAAATAAAAGAAAATAGAAAGTAGAGAAGTAGGAGTTCCACGACTCAGATGGGAAAACATACTGTGAAAATCAAAAGATATCATAAATATCATATTAACAAGATAATCTAATTGCAAACATAACAAATGTTTTACAATATATTAAGATAACATATGTTTTAAATTTGATACACCACTTTCAATACTATTGTTTTAACCTGAACTCAGATAATATTTGTGTTTGAATTTCAACTCAAACAACTTGAAACAATATAACATGTCTAATCACTATCACTATTTCTAAAGAATAAAAAAATGCGCTATTTTTCTCAATGTATCCTTCAACTTAGTTTTGTTTAGACTTTGAAAGTTTTTTGTCTGAATTTGAATTTGAACTCGAAATTGAATTTGAAGTTGCACGTGATGAAATGGAGTTGGTGTAAATTTTTTATCTAAGTGTGCTTGAAAAACTTTTTTTTGCCTCCTGTCTACTTTTGAATGATTGATGCATGATGCCCTTAAAGCCAATAATTTGGCTTGATGCTTCTATCAACATTTCATAAATACCTAGATTATATCCTACAAATACAACATATATTTTTTTCTACATTAAAACAACATTCAGAATTTTACATAAATAAAATATTAGAACTTAAAATGAAACGATATACCATTCTTTGATAAAAGGAAACACTCTTTTGCAAGTTTCTTGTAAAAAAAAAACAACCAACCTGAAAAACAAATGAGATTATGAAACTAACACTATAATTAATTGTTTTTAGTAAACATAATAATATTACCTAATTTTCAATATACATAATTAACAATAGATAATTAGATAAATAAATAAAAATGACAACTTATTTCTTATAAACTCAAAATTGCAAGTAACTTGATTAATATAAAATAATACGAACTTCCCACTAATGAACATGTTTAGAAAACTGAGATGCATTCATATAAAAATTAAACCATCATAACTAACAGTATAACACAAAAGTAAATCAAAAGATTCAAATTCAAGGATCGAAGAATGCGATAGAAGGGGGGGGGGGGGATATTGCTCATAAAAAGAAATTTTCTTTTCGTAACATAATAGCAAGAGCAGTGCAGCGGAAAATAAACGACTTATTTTGGTTACTTAATTCGGAGCCTAGGTCGACTCCTACTCCAAGACCCGTGATCTTTGATCACACCGTTGGGCAATCCACTAAAACTATTCTTTCCGAAATCCTTTAGAGAGAAGCAATTCATACAGATGCAAAGTATAAGATAATAACAATCTACTATCTTATTTTAATCTAAGTACTATGCAAGCTAATAAATAATAATTATATCGAACAAGGAATATTGATGAAGTTTGTCGGCACTGTGTTGGAGCAGTAGCTTGCTTGAAGGTGCGTCGTAGAACAATAGCACGAACAGAGCCTTTGCACAGAGGTGAATTGAAAACTTGATATTTTTCCTTGGACCTCGAGCTCCTTTTTATAAGAATCATTAACGTTCGATCAACCGATCCTCAGGTTCGGTCGACTGAACCCGCTCCCTTCCTTCCTCACTAAGATCCAATCTTCGAGCATTAATGATGTTTAATGGTTCGGTCAACCAATCACCATGTTCGATCGACCAAACATTGAACTTTCTCTGTTCGACAAGATTCACACTTAATACTCCAATAATGAGAGATCTTTTGGTCGACTGATCCTATGATTCGGTCAACCGATCAGCCAGGTTTCCTTCTCTACTTTGGCTTAGTCTAATCTGTGCCACATCATGAAGGTTCGGTCGATCGATCCTCTGGTTCGGTCGACCGATCAAGCTTTGATCGGACTGTGCTCTGCTTTGGTCTGAACTAGTCTCTGGTCTGAGTTAGCCTTGTTCAATTGATCGATCCTCTGGTTCGATCGATCGATTAGGTCGTTCCCTATAAAACAGAGTTAGATAATTCCCTGCAAAGAAAATTTTAGCACAGTAATATAGTGAGATGCATGAGTAGTAAAAGATAGTAACACTGTCTTGATCTCAACTTAGAAACCTTCCCGGTTTCTTTAGTTGGATCAGTAACCTAGGGTTTGTTCCTTCCTAGAACACGACCTCACTGTCACTCCTCCAGTTGCTTACCTCAACTAACCTACCAAACCTTGGTCCTCCAGACCTATTTGGACTTTGTCGCTTAGTATCAGATCGGCCCACCAGGACTTTCCCTCGATTTTTGGTCCTCCAAACCTATTGAGCTTCCCTGCCAAGTGTCGGGTCCTCTCGACCCACTTGATCTTTCTGCCTGGCTTTCACGATATGCAAAGTCTTTCCTGCGTAGTCACGACTAGGGCTTTCTAGTTTAGAAAATAGCCTGCACACTCAGGCAACTTATTAGATCACAACAAGACTTAACTTGAACCTTTGACAACATCAAAACTCAGGTTCAATTCTGGTACACCCTGTACCAATAATCTCCTCTTTTGATGTTTGACAATCAAGTTTCACAGTGATGTTAATAACATATGTAAACATATAAGTAAACAAGTATTTTTTGTTACTTTTACTCCCCTTGAGTTTAACAACTCCCCCCTGAATTCACCATCTCTTCCCCTTTGACATACATCAAAAATAGGGGAAACATAACTTAAGAGTTTTGAAATATGGTTTTGAAAATAAGGTTTTGAAACAAATCTAAGTAAGAAAAGTAGACCTTTGAAAACATAGAAAGATCCATTTTGAAAGGAAGATTGAAATTTTCTAAAGCCAAAAAATAGGAACATTTGGTAAAGCTAAACATTAAGTTAAATATTTGGTAGGGTAATTTGATAAGTTAATGAAAAAAAATTGAAAATTTGTTAAGGAAAAAATTTAAAAATTTGATAAGTTAAAATTTCTTAGGGTAAAAGTTTTTAAAAAATTTTAAAAATTGATAAGTTAAAGTTTAAGTTGAAAATAAAGAGAGAAAAAAAATGAAAGTGAATACAATTTAAGTTGAAGATTTAATGCGAGTTTAAAAATTTAGAAAGATTTGAAAATAAATTTTGAAAATATTTTTAAAGATAAAGTTTGAAAATTTTGAAAATATGTAAAAGATATTTTTGAAAATAATTCGAAAAATAATTGAGAAAATATTATTAATGCTCTCCTAAAATTGATAAGTATCTAAAAATCCAAGCATGATTTTAAAAACTAGAAAAATGTCTTTATAATGAAATGTCTAACCTTCATACTTAACTAACTACCACGTAAATTAAACTTAAAAATTAAAAATAAAAATAAAAATAAAAATTAAACTTAAAAATAAAAATTAAACTTAAAATATTTAAAATTAAAATCATAAATTAAACTTAAAGATTAAAAAATAAAAAATAAACTTAAAATTTTAATTTTAAAAATTAAAATAATAAATTAAACTTAAAAATTTAAATTAAACTTAAAAATTTAAAACTAAACTTAAAAATTAAATTTTAAAAATTAAAATCATAAAATAAACTTAAAATTAAAATTAAACTCAAAATTTAACTTAACCATAAAATTAAACTCAAGATTAAAAAAACAAAATCCTGAAGGCACCTCCGACACTATCGGAGGCGCCCTCAAGAGATGCGGGAAAATTCCCGCCTAAGCGGTGGAAGGCACCGTCCATGAAGCTTGAAGGTGCCTTCAACAATTTTTTCTCAGCGAATAGAACCGAGTTCTGTTCGCAAATTCGACATCAACAAGGGGCCTTCCAGCCCAGTTTTCTTAACAACTTCATCCTCAAAGTCTCAAAAATGCCTTCTAGGTATACCCTACCTCAATATGTATCTTCAATACTTAGTTTATATGCATTTTTCTTGTCCATTTATGCCTATATGTGTATCAAATTAGGAAAAGATGACATGTTGCCCCTAGCACTAGTAATTCTCTATTTGCTAATGCTAGGTTTCCCACTGAACGGCTTAGGCTAGATTTTATTAAGCATATATATGTTCCATTGAAATATAGATACTTGAATAGGACTTTTTTTACCCAGTATTGCACCCCTATTACACAGGTCATTGAGCATTACCAGTTAGAAAAATTGGTTTACTACAGTCATGCAGTAAATTTTGATTTATGTGCTCAGTTCAATAATAACTTAGAACAGATAGATGACCTGACCTACACCACCAGAGTTGGTGTAAAGGATTTTCACTTTTCCCCTACTTTATTATATACTAGCCTAGGACTCAGGACATATGTATGTCCATTTTTGTGTTACCCTAGTAGGGATATGTCATTTGGTGAGCCCTACTCCCATATTACATTAGATACTATCAGCATATATATTTTTGGGGGAGGAGAGAGTACCTACAGTGACTGAATTTAGGTCACTCTCCCTCAGGGTCCAAGACTATATCCTGTATCAAGTCCTGACTACATGCATTTTTTCGATCACATCTCGTGACGTTGTGATGATGCGACCTTCCCACTCCATCTTTTTGTATGCCCTCTGTCAGTGTCTAGACATCGACATTTCATTACATATATTTCATAATGTCAACATGCATCCAGTCTTATCACTAGGTTTGAGGTCCACATGCCCTATTGTCATATTTTGACATACATATTTTCGACCTTAGAGATAGATATGACCCAAGGGAGGACTACTTCCCTTAGTACATATGACGAGTTTCATCAGCGTCAGCTAGCATTAGTGCATATAGACATCACCGCTCAGGGGACTCTAGCTTGGAGAGGTGCGCCTCAGCCAGCCATACCAGCTGAGGCTGAGGAGGAGTTCCCACCTTTTATTCCAGCCAAGGGAGAGGAGTAGCCAGAGTTTATGCCTGAGGAGATGTTTGGGTATGCTCTGACTTCGGACCAGCCTTCGCCTCGACCCAGCCCTCAACTTCTCTATCTATCGAGGATCGACTCACTCGACTTGAGGAGTCCTCCGCTCAGCTTTGGCAATCAATCTCAGATGGATTCGGCACACTCTAGGGGGAGATGGCCACTGGTTTACTTCCCTCTAAGATGACATAACCACCAGATTTGAGCAGATTCTTCAGGCTCTGCGTGCTCCTAAGCGACCCTTATGGCCACCTGCTGATGATGATCAGACTTGATCGTGTTACATACATTATTATGCATTGTATATGCCTTGACTCACTATTTTTAGTTTATTGTCCTTTAGTCTGATTGTTAAAATTAGGAATGTGTTTCAAAGACTAGGATCTGTATTTTCAAAAATTATTTTCAAATTCTAGGGGTAAATTCTTTATACAGTTTTCTCAAAATTCCCTTATTTTTAGACTTTTAAATATCAGTTTTAGCCTTAGTCTAGATCAAACCCATAGAAAACATGCTCCTATAGATCTAGTACTTGAGCATCTCACCAATACATTAGGGTTACCTTTCTTGTGATTGCCAAACTTAGAAAGGGGTGAGATGCATAGGCAGATTGCCTAACCTTAAGATGCTTATATCAGTGCATCAACATAAGTCTGGGCATTAAATACCAAATCTATAACAATCAGGTTAAGTAATCCAAGTCAGTCAAACACTAATTGGATACAAAGACCTAACCTGACTAACCAAGTAAACACTGCTATCTTCTGATAGTTAGATAGTAACTAACGGTTAGATAGTTAAGGATAATTTATAGTTGACTAGATTATTTTAAAAATAAGCTCAGGTTCAGGGGGAGGATTAACAAGTCAACAAATTCATTTTTTAATAAATTATCACATGTTTTAAAAAAATTAAATCCTTTAATTTTTTTCAATACAATAATTTTAAATGTTACAACACATAGTATTTTAATTTCTTTTACAGAACTGTAACTTTAAATCCTTTAAGTTTTGTTTGAAAAACTTAGCATTTTTAACATTTTCTTTAAAACTTTAAAGCTTCTAAAATTAGTAGATTTTAAAGTATTTTCAACTTTATTAGCCTTGTGGAAATACTTATATACAGTGCTTTAAAGGTTTTGAAAACATTTTGAAAAATCTGTTTTACAAAATATCTTGAAAACACCTTGGAAAAGGTTTTGAAAAGATTCTTTTCAAAACTTATTTTTTGTTAATAAGTTGTTTTCTTTATCATTTTGAAGTACTAAAGGGGTTTCAAGACTATCTTTCAACATATTTTTTAAATGTTTTTTTTACTTTCCCTAGCAAATTTTTTTATCTATTCATGTTTTTTTATGAATGCCAAAGGGGGATGGTTAAAGGGTTAAGTTGAAACAAATCAAAATCCGAATAACTTAAAAATCAAATCATGTGTCTATTCATGCTTGCATTTTTTTCTCTAACTTAACCCAAGTTGTCATTGCATCAAAAAAGGGGAGATTGTTAGTGTGATTCACACTAACGGTCTAACTTGGATTTTGATGAATAACAAGTTAAGTTAGGTTCCGTCGTGATTTAACCACTTGATTAAGTGCACAGGAAATCCATCTCGGTCGACGGACTGACCGGATAGCTTGTACGAAGTCTATATAGGTCGACGGACTGATCGGATATCTGATAAGAAGATCAGTTAAGTCAACGGGCCGACCGGATAGTTGACATGAAGTCTAGACAGGTCGACGGACTGACCGGATGTCTAACAAACTGGTAAGTTAAGGTAAGTCACTGGAGGAGAGTGACCAAGTGAGGACGCGTCCCGGTTGAAGGGACAGTAGGCATTGGTCCAGTTTAGGTCCATTTGGGATCCCTAAGCTGAAACCTTGAGTAGTTCTTAGTCTTGGAAGGACAGGAACTAATTACTACTCTGTGTTATTATCAAATTGTCCTAATACTTGTTTTGCAGGGTATTTTTGGACAAACATTATTTTACAGGACAAAAAGAAGAAAATTACCGTCGGATAAACAATGTCCAAAGGTGCCTTCAAGCAGTGAAGGCACCTTATACTGTTCATAGAAGACGTCTTCCATGGCTATGAAAGTCACTTTCCTATTATACAACCACAAGTGCACGGTTTCGTCGTTAGTAATAAAAGATTATTGATCCCACAGGGATTGGTTATAAGCACTAGAGACGTCTCACGTAGAATTAGCTAAACAATTAATAAGTTAAGGAAATGTCCAAGTAAGCAACTAGAAATAGAAATAGGAAAGGAAATGAAGTATTTGGTTTTGTGAGTATTCTAGGAATTCGGTTTCTTTGTGATATTCATTGATGTATCATGGTTCTCCAGTTCATATCCTCAATTAACATGCTTTTGTAGGAAGTTGTCAGTTTTCTCCTGCAGAAGACAATCGGCAAGGGACTTTGATCTACACCTCATCAATTAAATAGTTATGATGCCTATGAAGTCTGTTAGCGGGAAAGCCTGTCACCAATGTCCCTCGGTCATACGACACAGAAACACATCACCATTCAAACTACATAAAGGTGCAGGAACTAAGCGTATTCAACTATCCCACCTCTTGTGGAGACTAGCTTCACCCCTCAAGGTAACCCCCTAGATGTCTGTTAGTAGGGCAGCCTGTCACTGACGCCCCTTGGTCATACGATCTAGGGAATCTCTCTACGAGATCCATAAGCATCACAAACATCCCATCAAACATGGTAATTAGGCCCAAACACAAGAATCCATACAAGATCAAATAGATACAAAACACACCAACATCATCTACATAGGAAAATGACATATCCATGAGATTCTTACATCAAATCACACCACAAATACTCCCTTAGTCCTAGAACAATGAATCTACTTCATAATATAAAGATAGAGATCCGAAGATAAAGAGATCACAAATATTTCAATCCCAATCAAGAGAAGAGAATAGAAATACTTATCTAGCAACGATGAGTGATCTTCGGAACCAATCCTTAGCTTCTGGAGTTGAATCGGAGATGGAAATGGCTTTGGAATGATGGATCAAGGCTGGAGAAGGTGAAGATCAACCCCAAACTTGATCTTCCCAAAGGGAGAGCCTTCCTCCCCTTTCAAAAGAGGAAGAATCCTCTTATATAGGGCTGGGCACGGGCACCACACGGCCCATGCCACGGTCGTGTGGCACACACGGCCTCAAACATTTTGCCCTTGGCCAAGGTCACACGGCTGTGTGGCCCTCACGTGGATATGTACTGCTTTGTCTCTGGCTGGCTCACACTACCGTGTGGCTCACACGGCCTAGCCAATCTTGGCCGCTGGAAACCTTGCACGGTTGTGTGGCACATACGACCTAGGCTTGCCTCTTCTCTGGAAATGTTGCACGGCCAGGTGGAAGTGTTGCTTGGGCCATGTAGATCTACACAGCCATGTTCTGGTTGCGCTGCTGGGGTGACACGGCCATGTGGATCCACACGGCCATGTCATGTTCCTCCTCTGGTGAAGCTACATGGGTTGTCTGCACCACACGACCAAAGTCATTTTCTTCCTTGCTCCTTTGGCATGGCCGTGTGGCTCACATGGCTAGTGTTATTTTCCTTTGCTTGTTGCCTAGATTCGTTGCGAATATCATTTCTTCTCCGAATTTGACTCCTGCAAATAGAAACTACACAAGAGTAGATCTCTGAACAAAGAAAAGTAATTATGCTAAAAGAAAGACAAAGAGTATGAAAGTGCATAGACAAAACATGTGTAAAATATATGAATATGCGTCAAAACATGCTAAGTAAGTGTATATAATCTACGCACATCACATCCCCAGACTTAAACTTTTGCTTATCCTCAAGCAGAATGCTGCAATCTAAACTCATGTGCTCTATAATGCATCATAATCCCTAGTGCACTTTCCTAGCTCTATCTACAAGTTTCATTAATGAGCATGATCGTGGAAATAACTCAAGTATGGCCTAAGCATAAGGTTCTTGTGCACAATGCAATAAGTGACCCAAAATCTTCAAGTCTCAATTTTTGTCCTAGTCAAGTTGTCATCTAATTGAGTTCCTAATGTTCCCGGTGATAGGCACTTACCTGCCACACACTTGGTTCATATTTCTCAATCCACCCAAGGTCTCAAAAGCATACTCAATATCAAGAGAAACATAGGAGTAATTTCCCCAGTAACCTAACTTGGTCTCAAAGGGGTAACTTGCTAGTTTCTACTCATGATAACTGTTTTTTTATATCCCTTATTCAATTTTTGTTTTTTTATTTAGTGATTGCAAGATGCAACACTTGAACACAAATACTTATAAGTGCAAATGTTGGGATATTTTAATTTTTCCCAATGAGTTTACATGACTCGAGCATCATCCAATAACCAAGATGTAGTTTGAGAAATCACCATAGGAACTAAGTACTAAATAAATAGGATGAATCATGACTATTCTAATGATGTCAACTATTCAAGCTTACGTAAAGTGATAATAGAATCCTTAAGGTTAAGTCAAAACTCAAGTTTATTCCCGTACAATACTTAGCTCATATCATGTTACTTAAGATAGAGAAAAGAGGTACACTAAACATACTAGCATTATATCTACAACATCATGAATTAGGATATAAACGTGCAAACAATTTTCCTTGTAGACAAGTCAGCAGTAGTGAGGAATGATGTTCTCAGTATGCCACAATGTTTCAAAATACAGTCAAGTGACAGTCAAAATCAAATATAGCAAACAAAGAAAAGAAAAATACAAGACAAAAGCAAAAACTGAATGCAAGCAAAACAAAACAAAATGCAGAACAACTAAAAATGTAAAAGAAAATGAAAAAATTTAGGTTACAACCCCCCCCCCCCCCCCACAGACTTCAACTTTTCATCATCCAAATGAAATCAATATAGTTGTGGTGGTGGAGGAGGGCAGGGAAATGGAGGTCTATGCGGTCGGCCAACAGGGAAACTAGGAAAGCCAGGAGTCTCGCTCAAGATCCTATGATATTCATAGAGGTCGTCAACTTATTGACGTGTAACGCTCATGCCCTCTATGAAGTCTCTCATTCTAGCTTGTTCTGTATCATAATCCTGGACACACTCAACCACTTGACCTTGAAAGTTTCTCGTGAACTGAAAATAATCTCGCACCTCTCTATATTGGTCATCTGACAAAGTGAAGCGACCCTCCAACATTACTCGTTGGGTATTTTGCTTATCATGAAGCGAGTTTAGAGAGGCGCGGAAATCAGAAAATCAAATTTGGAGTGACCCGTACCATAGGAAAAAGAGTGCCTAGAAGGTTCCGGATGTCTGGATGACTACGAGTGTCCAGATGATGAGAGCTCAAGGTAGGGCTCGGTGTCTCTAGATAAGGAAGGGGCATTCTCGGGATCTATATCAGTGATTACCCAATTAGCGGGGTTATGAACAGAGGTCCGCTCGGGACAAGGAAGGGGTAATGGAAAACCATCATTCCTAGGAAAGGCAATGCATTCTCATCCCGACAAATCATCTTCATGGTAAGACATGCATCGATATCGATCATGTCATTGCCATGGATGATTTCTAACTCATTTAGATCACAACCCAGATTTATAGCTATTTGGGTGATCAAGCCACCAAAGACAATCAATCCCGAGGATGCCTTCTCAGCTCTCACTAGGTTTTGCAAGAAATGGAAACCAAAATCAAAATTAACCTTATGTAACATAACCCAAAGAGCATAAAGTTCCACTTTTCTAACGACTCTATCGCTTTCCCCTCTACTAAAAATAGTTTTACTCATGATTCGGTGTAAGTATCTAAATATGGGGGTTTTCATGTGGGAAGCTTTAGCTCTAGAAGGCTCATAAGGTTGATCCAATCTGGTGATTAAACTCCAAAAATTATTCCAATTAAATCTAGGGTCAAACCTGCGAGAGCCGCTAGTATAAAAATCAAAACAACTGTTGAAGTCATTAAATGCCCATTGAAACTCTTGATTCATTAATCTAAAGGAAATTTTGTCAATATAATCATCTTCATTTGAATAGTGGGCATCTAATGAGCTCAAGAATTCAAGTACAATACAAGGATATGTAGGTGTTGGTTAGTCCTAGGAAAATCGTACCGGTTCCACTGTACAAAAATTTTGTACAAGTGTCGAACCTTTCCTTAAATAACCTATTTTGTTCGTTAGAAGTTAAATTAGGAATCGCAAACGGAACTGAACATTATTGATTCCAAATTTAACTTATCTGTTCTTAATGGTTTAGACTTGGATCGTAAGCGGAACTTAACACTATTGATCCAAATCCACCTACATTATAAATTTAATTAAATATTAATTTCCAAAATTGGCTTCCAGGACTGCATGGCAAAGCACATGACCTTCTTGGTTATGGGAGCATCCACCACTGCCTAGACAAAGCCAATTAAGGAAAGCTAATATTTAATTTCCTTATATAACTCTAGGTTTAACCAAAAAGAACAATCGAATCATAAATTTGAAAAACAAAGAAAAGCACAAACTCGAAAAACTAGATCTAATGCCTCTTGTGTTTGGAATTCATACAAATAAAAATAACTAGCATGATGCGGAAAATAATTGCTAATTATTTCTTTTCTTTGCAAGCTAATGACCTCAAGATCTTCTGCCATGCATATTCCTCGCCTCGCCTTGGACGTCGTATGGGTGACGATCCTCCAAGATGAACACCACCCAAAGCCTTCTTCCTTCTCCTCTAGAATTTGGCCACCACTACCACCAAGGAGCAAAAGAGAGCAAAGGGAAAAGAGAGGGAGAGAGGGGCCGGCCACCAAGAGAGTCTCCACCAAGAGAATAAGAGTTGTGTCACATGAGGCCTCCTCACCCCTTCTTTTATATTACTTGGCCAAGGCAAATAAGAGAAGAATTTTTATAAAAATTATATCTTCCTCTAATTTTTCTTTTTCCCTTTTATTTTTCCTTTTCTTTCCTCTTGATTGAATCAATCACCAAATCAATGATTGGCTTGATTTAATCTTGGTCGGCCCCTTGCTTGGGCACCAAGCAAGGGTGGCTGGCCACTTATAGGAAAGAATAAAAAAAATTTTATAAAATTTTACAAGAATAAACCCTCTTATAAAATTTTACAAGCTCTCTTTCCTAAAGTGGATGTTAAAAAGGAAAGTTTTAAAAATTAAAACCATGTTTTAAAATTTAAAACTTCTCTTCTAAAAATTTTCTTTTTTAACATGGTTACAAAAAATAGAAAATTTTAATTTTAAAACTTCTCTTCCTTTTCTTCTAAAACCATGAGGATGGTTAAAAAAGGAAAGTTTTAAAACTTTTAAAACTCTCTATTAAACCATGTGGCATAATTCAAATAAGGAAAGTTTTTAAAATTAAAATCTCTCTTTTAAAACTTATAGTTTTCTACAAAGAGAAGATTTTAAAAATTCAAAACACCCCTCCTTATTTGAATTAATATGGTCGGCCCCCTCTTGCCTGGGCACCAAGCAAGGGGTCGACCCCTTAAGAGGATATGGTGGCCAACCCTTGGCTTGGTCACCAAGCCTTGGGCCGGCCCTTTCTTGGACACCAAGATGGGCTTTTAATGAGTGGTTTATAAGACACTAATGAGGCTACAACAGGGACCTAGAGGAGAAATTAGTTTTGGCCTTCCGATGAGCTTGAGTATCTCGTGTTCGCCCCGAACACACAACTCAAGTTCATCAATAATAACTCATTCCACTAGAGAGTTATTTTTGCACTACCGCACCAATCCCAAATTACATTATGGGCTCCTTCTTATCATGAGTCTGTTAGTCTCCCTGTGTTTAAGATAATGAATGTCTACTAATTAAGTAAGTTACTGACAACTCACTTAATTAATATCTAAATCCAAGAGTAGTACCACTCAACCTCATTGTCATGTCGGACTAAGTCCACCTGTAGGGTTTAACATGACAATCCTTATGAGCTCCTCTTGGGGGCATTCTCAACCTAGATTACTAGGACATAATTTCCTACTATAATCAACAACACACACTATAAGTAATATCATTTCTCAACTTATCGGGCCTATTGATTTATCAAGCTAAATCTCCCCCTTTGATAAGTTAAAGAAATAGATACTAAATATATATGCTTGTTATTATATTAGGATTAAGAGTACACACTTCCATAATAACTAAGGTCTAGTTCTTTTATTAAGTCAGTATAAAAAAAACTTACCTAAAATGGTCCTACTCAATACACTTAGAGTGTACTAGTGTAATTTATTAATCAAGATAAACTAATAACTAATTACACTATGACTATACCAATGGTTTGTTCCTTTCCATCTTAGTCGTGAGCAACTGTTTATAATTTATAAAAAGCTGATGACATGATCTTCTGTGTGTGACACTATACACCATGTTATCTACTTTATAAATTAATTGAACAACTATATTTAACAAATAAATATAGACATTTGACCAATGTGATTCTTTTATTTCAAAAATAAATGTTTACAAAAACTAGGCTTTTAGTATACACTCTAATAGTAGGAAGATGTGTGTGCATAATATCATCCCAATGTAGATAACTAATCATCCAATTTATATCATCTCTAATTCCTAAAACATTCAAAATAGTTGAGTTCATGTATCGTGTACACATTATCCTTCTTGAGATAAGAATATCAAATCTAGTTTTATGATAATCATTTCTAAAATGATATTGAATTCATTATCGTTACCTTCATCGCGTGCCCTCTGTTTGCCTTTGCCTTATGTGACTTTCTCCTTGCCCTTTTCCTTTGGTATTTCCTTTTCTCAGCTTGATCCCCCACTTCCTTTTCACAGTTTTTTCAAAAGATTAGACATGATGTCAAGTTCAGAGAGGGGAAAAGTGTTGTTTAATTGGAGAGATGAGATCTTGAGAAAATAGATCTTAAGAAGTAAGATCTTAGGGAAGGAGGTTGTAGATCTTGAATGTAAGAGAGGAGAATTGTTGTCTAGATCTAAATCTAGATGTGATTTATGGAGAAGTATGAGTAAGAGATCCAGATCTGAGAGTTTAAGAAGAAAGGTTGAAGATTAGGAAGAGTTGGAGAAGAACTTTGGCTTGGGGGTGTGGCCGACACGGCCTCGGCATGGTCATGTCTTATAGACACGGTCAGGTCAAGATGCTCCACACGGCTGTGTAGATCTACACATCCCAAAAAGTCCTCCTCTCGGTCAGATCCAAACAGCCGTGCCAAATGGCACAAGCGGTGATGTCTCCTTCTCTGCTAGGTTCACATGGCCTATATGTGTCACACGATTGAGTTCATGTTCTTCTTGGTTGGCCTCACACAGTCGTGTGTGTCACACGACCTCCTTCTTATTCTTCTCTGGACTTTTCACACAGCCATGTGAAATCACAATGTAACACCTGAAAATTCTCAAAATTATTTTTAGAAATATTCTATGATTTTTCTGGAATTTTAGAATATTTTTAGGGAATTTTTAGAGTAGCAGAAGTAGCAAAAATAAATGGAGTCGTAAAATAGCCTTCGCGGGTTTTGAACCCGAGACCTATTGGGTCCTACGACTTATAGCGGACTCTAGTAACCAAGTGAACCCAGCAGGGTCGTGCTGAAAGAAAAGGGAGGCAATTAAATTTATATTAGAGTTGGGCGAAATTAACCACTTAATATAAATAGGGAATTAATAAGTGAAGAGTTATTTTTAACGTAACTTTTCCTCACCCTCACCCTAACCTCACGCCGCCCCCTCCCTCTCCTCCTCCTTCTCTCGGCGCACCAAGCAAGGGCTAGGGTTCTGTCCCCTAGGCTCTAGGAGCACCTTCCGGCGATGACTCTGACACGAGGACGCTCCCCTCCGCGAGAGGAACGCATAGACGTGAGAAGATCGTCGAAGAGATCTCTCCTCCGGAAAACCTAGCGATAAGATTTGTAAGAAAATCTGAACAAGAGGTAAGAAACCCCTCACCTGCAGTATAAGTAGTTCTCGTGTGATTGCATGCTTTAGTTAAGTAGTATATGGAGTGGTGGCACATAAGGTGTGCAACAGCGCACACCAAGTGCCCGATAGTATGTTCAGCACCATTAAAATGCGACTTAGGCATTTTAATAGTTAGCTAAGTGCGATAGAAGCATTTATTTAGTATATGCAGTGTTACTACAGCTGATATGGGACTACGGTCCAATGGGTGGGCTCCCACAGTCGCCTCTAGGTTCAGATAACCTAGAAATAGCAAGATAAGAAAATTAGCTTATGTTCAGTATTTTACTTTTAGTAATGGCACTGTACTGGATTAGATATCCATTGGGTTGGGCTCCCATAGTCGTCCTTAGGTTCAGATAACCTAGTAACCCCACTAAATTCGGGACTTGGAAACCCGGGTCTAGTTAGGGATGCGCACATAGCACCTACAGTTGCCGGGCCCAAACAGCAGCATGATTATTATTTTAATCTATTTATGAAAATAGTTTTCAAAACTTCACAAATAGTTATGTGGATTCAGTACAGCTTTAGCATTGGTTAGAATTAACTTAGTTAAGTTTTTGTATCAGTTCAGTTCTCTATTGATACAATATGATAGTTTATGTTAGCACTTATCGCCATGACTAGTTTGTTTGTATGCCATGCTATGCTCTTACATGTTCAGTATTCGTATGTTTCAAATATCATGTTTTAAAAACATAAATTGCATCGTATGCATGTTTTAGTGAGGTAGATGGTTTCTTACTAAGCTCTCAAGCTTACAGATACTATTTTCCCTATACTGCAGATAAAGGTAAAGGGAAGATGGACTAGCGGAGGCTGGAGGTCAATGCAACGGTGAAGATGTGTGTGGATGGAACCTGGAATAAAGATCTTGGGGAAATTAGCAAACTAAGACTTTAGTTTTTTATATAATGTTATTTTCTGCATTTCTAGTTATTTTAATGCCTTGACTCATGAAAGACTTGCTTAGATTGTTAGTATTTATGCTCATAATCCTAGTTATGTGTTATTAGTATGTTTCCTAGTTGTTTTAGAACTTGTATGTGTGATTGAGGCACGAAACAGTGCTGAAATCAGACTTCAGGTACGAAATCAGAAACCCCAATTGATCGGCCGATCGATTGGAGGCTTCTCAATCGACGACTGATCGATTGAGAAGTTCGTACCGCGAATAGTAAGCTCCTGGATTGATCAGCCGATCGATCCGGATGCCTTCTGTCGCGAACAGAAAGCCCTGGGATCGATCACTGGATCGATTGGCCAGTCTGGATCGATCAGCCGATCGATCCAGAATATTGCCCCAAGCACAGTAGCATGCTGGATTGATCACTGGATCGATCCAACCTAAGTTCCGCATACAGTAGCATGCTGGGCCGATCACTGGATCGATTAGACCATTCCAATCGATCCATGGATCGATTGGGAGGCCTGACAACAGCCGGAAGACCCTTAGTTCAGTTCCTTGACCATGGGGGATGTAAAATATGTCATGAATAGTTAGATTACACCCCTTAGCACATATAGAATAAAGAAATGATGAGAGCTTAGCAAAGTTTTAATTAGTACAACTTCCGCATCTAGATTTAGTGATGGTCATGGATATAGCTTAGCACAGTATAATGTGATGGTCCGGCCTTACAGCCTAGTTAGTAGAAGGCGGGTCGTTACACACAAGGCCTTGACCTTCTTCTTCTTGGGTGAGCTCACACGGCCAGCTACTTCTCTACCTCTGTAAGTGTCACACGGTCGTGTATGGCATACAACCGGGCTCTGTTTGGTCCAGTATTGCTAAATTTCCTCCTTTTCGACTTCTCCAATGCCTCCATGCCCATGAAATCATCATGGCCTACTCATGGAAGCAATGTACAACCTGAAAACAAAAACAAAAATAATTTTAAAACATTAACTAATGAAAATGAAAGCTACAAGTGAATCTAACTAAAGGAATCCTTGGGTTGCCTCCCAAGAAGCACTTGTTTAAGGTCGTTAGCTCGACCCCGTCTCCGTTTTCGCAACTATACCCAAGGAGACACGGATTTCTCTCCTAGGGTTGAGTGTGCTTCTTCTTCCCTCATTCTTGCCCTCGGAGGGTAGATGTACTTCTCATTTTTTATTGGGGGTCTTCTCCCAACACTTGTCGGATCATGTTCCTCATCCGGCAACCTCCCATGAGGATGGAAGTCCCAATCCTCCAATTTGTAGGCATCTGCCCCACTGTAAATGCTCACTAAGAAAGAAGAGACACGGTCAGAAGAATTAGATAGATCATACTCCAACATTTCCTTACCGATTACCAATGAAGTTTATAGTTTTTCACTTCGATTATAGCTCCAGCTGTTGCAAGAAAAGGTCTTCCCAGTATTATTGGAATCTTTGAGTCTTCTTCCATGTCAAGCACAACAAAATCTATGGGAATAATACTCCCACCCACTTCTAATGGCACATCTTCAGCTATACTCATAGGGTACTAGCTAATTACAGTGTCACAGTAGTAAGTTTAAAGTTTTTGAGATCTAGCTTATTACAAATTGAGTATGGAATAAGCCTAACATTTACCCCCAAATCTCAAAAAGCTTTTTCAATAAATTTAGATCCTATAGTGCAAGGAATATAAAAACTTCTTGGATCTTGGAGCTTCGAGGAAGTGTTCTTTTCAAATAAAGCACTACATTCTTTAGTTAGAGCTACGGTCTCAATCTCTCCTTTTCTTCTTTTGTTGGACATAATATCCTTCAGAAATTTGGCAAACTTTGGCATTTGCTGAATTACATCAATTAGAGGGACCTCAACACAAATCTTTAACCTTGTCAAGAAATGTACCAAATCCTTCATCCTTCTTCAACATGACTCATCTTTGAGGAAAAGGGATTGCTTGGCTTTGAGGGTAAAGTGGAAAAGTCTCTTCAACCATTTTGGTATTCTCCTCATCATCTTGAATCTGAACTGGTTCAAGTGTTTGAGGAGAGAGCTCTTCTTGAATTTTCATCCCTTTTGGAGCAGTCACTTGAGGATCTCCCAAGGTTCGTCCTCTCCTAATCTCAATTATGTTGTAGTGTTCCATTGGATTGACATCAGGTTTTCCAAGAAATCGTCCTGATGCTCTTGAAGATGAAGAAGCTATCTTGGCAATTTGGATATCTTGCATTTTCTAGTGTTTCTCTAAATTATCCATTCTCTAATTTAACATATTGATGTCTTGCTTCAATTCATTTTGACCAGAAATGACTTCTTCAAGCATTTTCTCCAATTTAGAAAATTGATAGCCTTGAGAAGATTGTTGTTGAAAATTTTGTTGCCCAGGCTGGTAGCTTAGTTTAGCCCCCGTGGATGGTCCTTGTTCTTGATTATTATGATAAGAGAAGTTTGGATGATTCTTCCAACCAGGATTGTATGTGTTGGAATATGGATTGTTCTGTTTCTGATTGTAACTCATGATAGCATCACACTTCTCAAGTTGATTAATTTGTACAGAGATGGCTCCCAATGGGCATGAATCTTTAGCATGATTTGTGCTTTCACATGTTTCACAAACACACACTATGGCATTGACCGTGCTAGAAGTTGTTCCCATATTTTCCTTCTTTTTAGTAAGAGCATCCAATTTTGCAGACATCAAAGTGATTGCATCTACATCGAATTTTCCTGATGCTTTAATTGGGCTTGTATATAAATAGCCTCCACTCCTTTTTGTTGCCCATTGATGATGGTTTTGTGCTACACTTTCAATAATGCTCTCGACTTCATCTAGGTTTTTGTTTATAAGTGTCCCTCCGGCTACAGAATCTAGAGACACCTTTGTATGATAATTGATGTCATTATAAAATGTATATAGAACTAGCCATTTTTCCAGTCCATGGTGTGGGCATTGTCTGAGAATATTGTTGTATCTATTCCATGCTTTGAATAATGATTCAGAGTCTGACTGTCTGAAGCTTGCTGTCAAATTTCTCATATGAGCAATTTTGCTTGGATGATAGAATTTGTTCAGAAATTATTGCTCACATTGTTCCCAAGTGGATATACTATTTGAAGGCAAAGAATTTAGCCACTGTTTGACTTTGTCTCTCAAAAAAAATCCAAATAATAATAATCGCATTGCTTTTGCTGGAACACCATTCATTTTCATCGTACCATATATTTCATAGAAAACTTCAAGATGTTGAATAGGATCTTTGTGTGGTTCGCCTCCAAACTGATTTTGTTGAACTATAGTGATTATCACAGGCTTGATTTCAAAATTATTGGCTTCAACAGATGGCCTTGTGATGCTAGAACGAAGTCCTCTTGCATACGGTGCTGCATAATCTTTCAGTGGTTGGTTTGCCATATTTGAGTGTTCTTGTTCTTCTAGATGTCTTTGTGAGGTTTTTCTTTTATGAAAGGTTCTATCAATTTCAGGATCAAAAGGTAACAAATCACATGCAAGGTTAGATCTTCGCATACAAAAAAAAACAAGATCACAAGTTTTCAAAATTTTCTCTTTACTTGAAAGACAAACTAAACTGAAATGCTGAAAATATAAAATATAGAATTTGAATTGTAGCAAGGAAAATTGCAGAAAAAGTAATAAGAAATGCAAGGTAGGATTTCAAAAAACATAATTTCTAAGACTAGTTATAACTATGTAATAGAAAAGAAAAAGTTTAGTTTAACTCAAATGATTATCTCTAATGTTATAGACGTAATTCTTGATAACGACGCCAAAAACTTCTTACACAACTGCAAGTGCATGGTTTCGTCATTAGTAATAAAAGATTATCGATCCTACAGGGATTGGTTATAAGCACCAGAGACATCTCACGTAGAATTAGCTAAACAATTAACAAGGTAAGGAAATGTACCAAGTAAGCAACTAGAAATAGAAATAGGAAATGAAATGAAGTATTTGGTTTTCTGAATATTACAGGAATTCAGTTGCTTTGTGATATTCATTGATATATCATGGTTCTCCAGTTCATATCCTCATTTGATATGTTTTTGTAGGAAGTTGCCGGTTTTCTCTTGCAGAAGATAATCGGCAAAGGACTTTGATCTACACCTCTATAAATTAAATAGTTATAATCTCTATGAAGTCTGTTAGTGGCACAACCTATTTCCAACGTCCCTCGTGTTGGTTGCTACTCAGAACACCGTTCTGTTTCCCCTGTATAAAAATTTGTACAAGCACAGAACTTTACCTAGCTACCCATGTGCTCTACTGAAGTTAAACTTGGATTGCAAACGATGCTTAACATTATTAATCCAAGTTGCTCTTTAGAAGTTAAACTTGGATTGGAAACGATACTTAACATTTTTACTCCAAGTTTAACCGATGTGATCTTCCTAAGTTAAATCATATTACAGAAGTTGATTAAATATCTATTTCAAAGATTGGCTTCCAGGTTAAACATGGCGAGACACTAGGCCTTCTTGGTTATGGGATTATCCACCACTTCCTAGACAAAGTCTTTCAAAGAAATTGGATATTTAACTTCTTACAGTAACCCTAGGGTTAACTACAGAAACCACAATAGAAACATAAGATCAAAACGCAAAATTTAAATACAAAATCGATAGCACGAAATCGAAACATAAAATCACTACCCTCTTGTGTTGGTGTTTCAGAATCCATGCAAAGAAAACTAACTAATTAATTCGAAGCGGAAACCATTAATTAGTTATACCTTTCTTTGTAGCTAAAGACCTCTTGATCTTCTATTGTAATCCTCTCCTCCTCTTGGACGTTGTGTGGGCAACGATCTACCAAGATGGAATCCACCCTAACCACTTCTTCTCCTCCAAGACTCTTGAGCCACCAAGGGATGCAAAAATAGGAAACTCCTTCTCTTCTTCTTCCCCTCCAAGCAACCGACCACCTAGGTACTTCTTGTCTTCTCCTTCTTCTTCTTCAAGCTTCGGCCTTAGAAGGAAGAAAGGAGGAAGAAGGGAATATAGATGCCACCGGCCTAAAGGGAAGAGAGAAGGAGAGGGTCGGCCACAAGCAAGTAGAAGAGGAGAATAATAATATGTGTTACACCATAAGGCATCACCTCCTCTTCTTTTATAATCCTCGCTCATGGCAAAAAAGGAAAGTTTTAAACATAATTAAAACTTCCTTATTTGTGACCTCCTTTTAAAAAAGGAAATTTTAACAACAATTAAAATCTCTCCTTTCTAAATTTCCTATTGTACATGGCAATAAAGAAAAGTTTTAAAACTAATCTCTCTCTTTCAAAACATGTAGACAACTACAAAAAAGGAAGGATTAATTAAAACTTTTCCTTTTAAATCATGGTTACAAAAAAGGAAAGTTTTATCAAAAATTAAAATTTCTCTTTTAAACATTATAGATAACTACAAATACGTAAAGATTTTAACATAATTAAAATCTCTCTTTAATACTTTGTAAATAGCTATAAAAGGAAAGATTTTAAAATTTTAAAACTCTCTTTTTAAAACCATGAGGATGGCTATAAAAGGAAAGATTTTAACAAAAATAAAATCTTCCTTTTATTCGTTTAGTGGATGCTAAAAAGGAAAGTTTAAATAAAATTAAAATCTTTCTTTTAACCATTGTAGATAAGTACAAAAAAGGAAAGATTTTAACAAAATTTTATTTTAAAACAAAACTTCCTTCTCTTCCACTAGTGGTCGACCACATCTTGGACACTAAGATATGCTTGGGCCGACCACCTTTTGGACTCCAAACTATGCTTGGCCGACCCCCCTTGCTCCAAGCAAGGATGTGTCTGGCCCATTACTTGGGTAAGAAGTGGACTTTTTGGATACAAGGCTTTATAGAGGCTACAACAAGGACCGAGAAGAGAAATTGATTTTGGTCTCCTGATGAGCTTGAGCTTCCTGTGTTCGCCCCGAACACCCAACTCAAGTTCATCAATAATAACTCATACCATTAAAGAGTTATTATTGAACTACCGCACTAATCCCAAGTTACATTATAGGCTCCTTCTTATTATGAGTGCATTAATCTCTCTATGTTTAAGATATCGAATGTCCATTAATTAAATGAGTTACTTACAACTCACTTAATTAATATCTAGCTCCAAGAGTAGTATCACTCAACTTTATTATTATGTCGGACTAAGTTCACCTGCAGGATTTACATGACAATCCTTATGAGCTCCTCAAGGGGACATCTTTAACCTAGATTTACTAGGACACAGTTTTCATTTATAATCAATAACATACCATATAAATAATATTATTTCCCAACTTATCGGGCCTCTTGATTTAACGAACTAAATCTCACCCATTGATAAATTAAAGAAATACATACTAAGTATATGTTCTTGTTATTATATCGGGATTAAGAGTGCGCACATCCATAATAACAGATATTTTGTTCTTTTATGTAGTCAGTATAAAGAGAAACTCCTCAAATGGTCCTGTTCAATACACACATAGTGTACTAGTGTAATTTTATAGTTAAGATAAACTAATATCTGTTGGATCGAGACGCGCTAGAGGGGGGGTGAATAGCGCTCGCGGCTATTTCGTTCGATTATCGAAATCGTAAAACGTTCGTAGAGTAATTAAAGCAGCGGAATAAAGGAAACAAACACAAGAACACAGTGGTTTACTTCGTTCGGAGCCTAGGTCGACTCCTACTCAAAGGCCCGCGATCCTTGATCGCTTTCCGTGGGCAACAACTATAATTTCGTATGAATATTACAGATTAATTACAAAAATGTAACTGCAATTAAAATTATACCGACAACAGTAGTAGAAAGGGAATCTGAGCTTCGGGTCGTCGGAATGTTGCAACAGTACTTCGGAAGCAGCACTTGAGCAGAACACAGCAGAATGTGTAAAGCCCGAAAAAAATTCCCAAATTTATTTTAGAAATATTCTAGGATTTTTCTGGAATTTTTAGATATTTTTCCGGAATTTTCCGAGTAGCGGAAGTAGCAAAAAGAAATATAAGCGTAAAACGGCCTAGGCGGGGATTGAACCCGAGACCTATGATTTAGAGGGACAATGTCATAACCAGTTGACCCAGCAGGGCTGTGCTGAAAGAGGAGGGGAACGATTATATTTAAGTTGGGTTTAGCCGAATTAACCACTTAATATAAATAGAAGGTTTAAGTGGGTTTGGTTTATTTTTGCTTGGTTCGACAACCTTCTCCCTCTCCAAACCCTCAACGCCGACGCCACCCTCTCCTCTCCCTCACGCACGGCACACCAAGCCCCAAGGTCCCTAGGGCCATCTTCCGGCGACGACTCCTACACGAAAGAGGCTCTCCTCCGCGAGAGGAACGCGAAGACGTGAGCGGATCGTCGAGAGGACCACCTCCACCGGAGTTCTAGCGAATAGAATCGTAAGAAATTACGATTAGAAGGTAAGAAACCCCTCACCTGCAGTATAATAGTTTCCGCTTGAATTTTTATGCTCTAGTTAGGATGTATGCAGATTTTTATCGATACCTAGGGTGTATTTAGCTCTCTTCGCCAATTAGGGATTAGTTTAGCGCTTTTAGATGGGCCGAATACGTCTATTCTCCTTCAGTTGGGGATCATAGACGCTGTTGGGTGCCTAGAAGCGATTCCCTAATGGAGAGGAGGGTTTAGGCACACCAAGTGTTCGATAAAATGATTAGATCAGCTAAAATGCAACTTAGGCATTTTAACAGCTTAGATAAATGCATTAGAAGCATTTAAACCAGTAAAATAGTTATTTCAGCTAATATGGATTAGATATCCAATGGGTGGGCTCCCATAGTCGCCTCTAGGTTCAGATAACCTAGTCCTAGGTTCAGATAACCTAGTTTCAGCAAAACAGATTAGCTATTCAGTATTTTACTTTCAGTTGGCACTGTACTGGATTAGATATCCATTGGGTTGGGCTCCCACAGTCGTCCCTAGGTTTAGATAACCTAGTTAACCCTACTAAATTCGGGACTTGCAAACCCGGGTCTAGTTAGGGATGCGCGCACAGCAAAGTACGGTTGCCGGGCCCTACAGCATGTTTATTATTTTCACTTATTATGTATTAGTTTCAAACTCAAAATCAGATATGCTAGTGGAGTTTGTTTCAGTTACAGCTTTAGTTCCAGTTAGCTTAACTTATGATTAGCTTAGTGTTATTACTTGCTATGCCATGATTCCAGTGTATATGCCATGCTTGCATATTCAGTATGTTTTCCAAAAGCATGTTTTAAAAGCATATTTGCACCGTATGCATGATTTAGTGAGGTAGATGGTTTCTTACTAAGCTTTTTAGCTTACAGATACTATTTTCCTTATACTGCAGATACAGGTAAAAGGAAAATGGACTAGCAGAGGAGGCTGGAGGACAATGCGAAGATGGTGTGTGTGTGTGGAACTGGAATCAAAGGTCCTTAGGGGACATAGCAGGATGAACATTAGACTCTTTAGCATGTTTACCTTAGCACTTTACAGTTTACGGTTTAATACTTTCATTTTTATGCACCTTTAGTTTTGGAACGTACTAAACTATGAAAGAATGAGTTAGATTGTTAGTAGTCATTATGGGAATGTTTGTTAATGCATGTTAGAAGTAGCTTCAATTGATTTAGAACTGCTGTGTGAGGTTTTGGCACGCCAAAGTGCTGAAATCAGAACTTCCGGGTGAAATCAGACTCTGATCGGTCTCCAGACCGATCAGGGTCTGAGCTGTGCCACTGGAACGGTCAGCCGACCGATCCAGCGAGATACAGTATGCTACTGTATCCTCCTGGATCGGTCAGCCGACCGATCGGTCTGCCGACCGATCCATCACGGGACAGTAGCGAACCCAGGATTCTGCAGGTTCCTGGATCGGTCAGCCGACCGATCCAGGAATACCTGGATCGGTCTGCCGACCGATCCAGCCTCTACTGGATCGGTCCCCAGACCGATCCAGCCAGTGTTCGCGTGGGGGTCAATGGATCGTTCCACGGACCGATCCAAAGCTCCAATTTTGCCTCCTCAGCCTAGCTATGAATATCTAGAAGGTAGTGGGACATGAAATCTCACTCTCACAGAGTTAACAGAGGCAACTACAATAGTTTAGTAAAATTTTTATTCAGCCCAGTTTTTCCGCATTAGAAATTTAGCTGCAGTTAGCAAAGAAACTGTAGCGGTCCGCCTTGCAGCCTAGCAGTAGAAGGTGGGTCGTTACAGAGTGGTATCAGAGCCGTGTTCCATACTTCCTACACACACATCAGCATTGTACCTGCAGCTTCCAAGTAAGGATACCTCTACTCTCCTTAATGTTCTTGTTTATAGCTACAGTTCATGTTATATGTTTCTTGCTTATAATTACAGTTCATGTTATATGCTTGTGCTTGTTAGTACATGGTAGTTTAATCATGATATCAGAAATTTTATAACTGTGATAGTATTAATTATACATATGTTCTCTAGGTCATTAGAAATGGCACGAGGACGCCCAGCAAAAAGGGCACTAGCCAGTGAGCCCCAGCAAGAGGCAGGCAGTTCAGTGCCTCCTCCAGATCTTACAGCATTAGTGGCTCAGTTACAGCAGCAGCTAGCTGAACAGCAACAGGAAATAGCCACCTTAAAGGCTAATCAGCAGAACACCCCCACAGTCACCCCGGAGCCAAACCTGACGACTCCAGTAGTTTTAGAGGTTCCACCAGCTCAGCCTGCAGCACCAGCCCCAGCACCAACAGTCCCAGCAGCTGAGCCAAGGAAGGAAGCCTATCTGATCCAGTGGCAGCGAGTCAAGCCAGAGAACTTCTCAGGCACTAGTGAACCATGGGATGCACAAGCATGGTTCAAAACACTGGAGAGCACGATGGAGCTTCTGGACTGGCCAGAACACGAGAAGGTGAAGTGTGCCTCCTTCTGCCTGACAGGAGACGCACGCATGTGGTGGGAAAGAATCAGAACGAAGCGCCCAGTGAATCAGATGTCATGGGGGGACTTCGAGAAGGAATTCTTTGAGGAGTTCTTTCACATGCGGGTTACAAACCGCCACTACGACGAGTTCACGGAGTTTCGTCAGGGCAACCTTTCGGTGGAGGAAGCCGTGAAGAAATTCAACAGTTGGCTCGTCTATGTCCGAGTTAGTCGGCCGAGAGAAGGAACGAGTCGGTTGATGCTCAAGATCCGAGGCCGAGATCGCGATGAACGTGGTGGGGCATTCATGAGCCACGAGACCACGGAGGAGCTAGTGGCGATGCCTTGACCACGAGCATTACGAGCATGAAGCGAAGCAAGTCTCCTCGAGTTCAAAGGCCAAGGAAGCTCACACTCGAAGCAAGGGCCACGGCCCAATGGAAGGAACTCCAACAACAAGCGCAAATCGGGAGTGACTCAAAAGGAGGACCATCTAGCAAGCGACCTATCCAAAGTGTGTCACTTGTGGAAATTCCACCCAGGGGTTTGTCGCAAGGCACACGAGGATGCTGAATGTGGACAAGAAGGGCACATGGCAGCGGTGAGCAAGACCGTCTTCCTCGCCACACAGATTCAGTATGCAGCCAGCTCGATTACATCGGATGCAGGCCGCTCTAGAAGGTCCACTTATCGGCCAGGCAGATTAGAAGCCCTCCAGCTTTAGCGAATGCGAGGATCTACTCACCGGAGAGGACGTAGCCAATGCCTCGACGGTTGTCACAGGTCGATTAGCATTTTTCGGTATAGTGCTACTGTTTTGATATTGGAGCAACCCATTCATATATAGCCGGATGTTCTCCGAAAAATTAGAGGTACCTCCAGAGATACTCAGCGGCTTTACCTTCGGGAGAGATCATGGCGTCCACGCACTGGCTCAGGGTTATAGCAGACAGGGAGCTCTTTTGCGATCCGATAGTGCTAGAAATGACCGACTATGACATTATCTTGAATGGACTTTTTGGTCAAATACGGTGCCTCTATCGAGTGTCGTAAACAGAAAGTCACGTTCCAACCTGAAGCGGAAGCACAGTTCGAATTCGTCGGGGAACCAAGGAGAAAGGCCAAGAGGTTTCTCTCAGCTATGAAGGCACAGAAGTTACTGGATTCAGGATGCACGGGATTCCTAGCACACGTAGTCAGCACCAGTCAGGACAGGGACCAACAGCTAGCAGAGGTCCGAGTCGTTTGTGACTACCCAGCAGTCTTCCTGAAGAGCTACCAGGCTTAGCACCAGACAGGGAGATAGAGCTTATTCCACAAATCCAATTTCCAAGGCACCATACCGCATGGCTCCAGCAGAATGAAGGAACTTCAGGAGCAAATACAGGAGCCGCTTGACAAGGGTTTCATACGCCCGAGTCACTCACCATGGGGGGCGCTTGTGTTGTTCGTGAAGAGGGAGGGCGGAAGCAGGAGACTGTGAATAGACTACAGATCACCGAACCAGGTCACAATCAAAAACAGGTATCCTCTTCCCAGAATAGATGACCTATTCGATCAGCTGAAGGGGCATCGGTGTTCTCTAAGGTAGATCTCAGATCAGGTTATCATCAAGTAAAGGTTAAAGAAGGGGATATACCAAATTAGGACCAGATACGGACACTACGAGTTCGTGGTCATGCCCTTTGGCGTGACCAATGCTCCAGCTACATTCATGGATCTCATGAGCAGAGTATTCAGGGAGTATTTAGATAAGTTTGTTATTGTGTTTATCGATGACATTCTTATCTACTCAGAACTCGGGAAGAACATGCAGAGCACCGAAACTAGTATTGCAGACACTTCAGCAGAACCAGCTTTACGCCACGAAATGCTAATTTTGGCTAGATCAGGTGTCCTTTCGGGTCACATCATCTCAAAGGATGGTATTATGGTGGATCCGCAAGATAGAAGCGATAAATGCTGGAAGCGGAAGAAAGCGCGGTGAAATCGTGAGCTTTACGGGATTAGCGAGGATATTACAGGAAGTTTGTAGAGGATTTCTCGGGTAGCCTCCCCAGCTCTTACGGAAAGAACAGAAATTCCGGTGGGCGGAGGGAGAGCGACTGTGAGCTAAAGAGATTGACCGGTGCTCTATTTTGGCTCGCGGTGACACAGCGGCTTTGACATCTATAGTGATGCCTCTAAGTTGGGACTAGGAGCGATACTGATGCAAAGCAGCAAGGTGATCGCCTATGCCTCCAGACAACTCAAGGATTATGAGAAGAATTACCCTACTCATGACCTTGAGCTTGCGCAGTCGTCTTCTCTCTCAAAATTTGGAGACATTACTTATATGGAGCTCGGTGCAGAGTGTATACAGATCAAGTCTGAAGTACTTCTTCACTCGGAAGGATCTGAATATGCGGCAGATGGCTTGAGTGGTCAAGGACTACGATATAGACATCCTCTACCATCGGAAAGCCAATAAGGTAGCGATGCATTAGCAGGAAATCCGGTGCTACCTTATTGTCTCTTACAGCCATGTCGCCGCCCCTACGAAGGAGATCGTGGATTTCGGTCTCGAGCTCATCGTGGGACAGCTCTACTATGACCTTAGAGTCTACCTTGCTTGGTGATATTCAGTCAGCTCGGGATCAGGAATTCAGAAAATCAAGCAAGGGCTAGCGAAACCAGAAAGTGGAGAATTGAGTGTCCGCAGTGGGGTGTTGTATTTTGGTGACAGACTGTTCCAGATCGGGAGGAGCTACGGAGACAGATTTTAGATGAGGCTCACAGGACTCCCTACGATGCATCCAGGCTCCACCAAAATGTATCAAGACACGAAGAAGCGTTTTGGTGGCGGGATGAAGCGAGACATCGCCAGATATGTTAGCATATGCCTCACCCGCAGAGGTCAAGGCGTAACATCGCGACCGAGGAGTTCTGCGGCCTATCTGATTCCAGAATGGAAGTGGGAGGATATCTCGATGGACTTCATAGTGGGGCTACCAGAACCACAAATGGTTTTGATGCCATCCGGGTAATGACAGGTTGACTAAATCAGCCCACTTTCTAGCTATCAAGATATCCTACTCCATGGAGAAGCTAGCTCGGTTGTATCTCCGGAGATCGTCGGACTACATGGAGTCCCACGAACCATCATTTGAGACAAGAGATTTACATCACACTTCCGGAAGTGTGATATGGGCACCCGATTAAAATTCGACTTTCCATCCTCGAGCATGATGGTCGAGACGGGCGAGTAAATCAGTACTCAAGATATGCTCCGAGCTTGTGCCCTAGATTTCAAGGAAGTTGGTGCAAATATCCGAGTCTAGCAGAATTTGCATACAACAGTTATCGAGCCACTATCGGCATGGCACCTTATGAGGCACTCTATGGGCGGAGGTGCAGATCACCTACTGGTATGAGAGTGGTGAATGGAAGGAACTAGAACTTCAGACAGATCTAGTAGCGGCTACCACAGCAGATTCGCCAGAGGATAGAGACAGGCCGTCGGAAGAGCTATCGATACACGCAACCCTAGAGTTCTCGGTTGGGATACGGTTTTCCTCGAGTAGCTCCCATGAAGGGAGTTATGCGTTTCGGGAAGAAGGGCAAGCTAGCTCCCAGATATGTGGGACCATACCTTATCACGAAGAGAGTGGGCAAGGTAGCATATGAGCTAGAGCTACCTCAGGAGATGTCAGCTGTCCACAACGTATTTCATGTCTCCATGCTGAAGAAGCATATTCCAGACGCCACCCAGGTGATTGAGCCCCAGTTGGTACAGGTCCGTGATGATCTCAGCTATGACAGTCGGCCTATTCGGATAATAGACCGAGAAAGAAATTACGGAACAAGGAAGTACCATTAGTCAAAGTCAGCTGGCAAAATCACACAGCAGCAGAGGCGACTTGGGAGACAGAGGCCAGCATGAGACAGAAGTACCCAGAATTGTTTTAAGTTCGGGGACGAACTTTTTATAAGGTATGGGGGATTGTAAAGCCCGAAAAAAATTCCCAAATTTATTTTAGAAATATTCTAGGATTTTTCTGGAATTTTTAGATATTTTTCCGGAATTTTTCGAGTAGCGGAAGTAGCAAAAAGAAATATAAGCGTAAAACGGCCTAGGCGGGGATTGAACCCGAGACCTATGATTTAGAGGGACAATGTCATAACCAGTTGACCCAGCAGGGCTGTGCTGAAAGAGGAGGGGAACGATTATATTTAAGTTGGGTTTAGCCGAATTAACCACTTAATATAAATAGAAGGTTTAAGTGGGTTTGGTTTATTTTTGCTTGGTTCGACAACCTTCTCCCTCTCCAAACCCTCAACGCCGACGCCACCCTCTCCTCTCCCTCACGCACGGCACACCAAGCCCCAAGGTCCCTAGGGCCATCTTCCGGCGACGACTCCTACACGAAAGAGGCTCTCCTCCGCGAGAGGAACGCGAAGACGTGAGCGGATCGTCGAGAGGACCACCTCCACCGGAGTTCTAGCGAATAGAATCGTAAGAAATTACGATTAGAAGGTAAGAAACCCCTCACCTGCAGTATAATAGTTTCCGCTTGAATTTTTATGCTCTAGTTAGGATGTATGCAGATTTTTATCGATACCTAGGGTGTATTTAGCTCTCTTCGCCAATTAGGGATTAGTTTAGCGCTTTTAGATGGGCCGAATACGTCTGTTCTCCTTCAGTTGGGGATCATAGACGCTGTTGGGTGCCTAGAAGCGATTCCCTAATGGAGAGGAGGGTTTAGGCACACCAAGTGTTCGATAAAATGATTAGATCAGCTAAAATGCAACTCAGGCATTTTAACAGCTTAGATAAATGCATTAGAAGCATTTAAACCAGTAAAATAGTTATTTCAGCTAATATGGATTAGATATCCAATGGGTGGGCTCCCATAGTCGCCTCTAGGTTCAGATAACCTAGTCCTAGGTTCAGATAACCTAGTTTCAGCAAAACAGATTAGCTATTCAGTATTTTACTTTCAGTTGGCACTGTACTGGATTAGATATCCATTGGGTTGGGCTCCCACAGTCGTCCCTAGGTTTAGATAACCTAGTTAACCCTACTAAATTCGGGACTTGCAAACCCGGGTCTAGTTAGGGATGCGCGCACAGCAAAGTACGGTTGCCGGGCCCTACAGCATGTTTATTATTTTCACTTATTATGTATTAGTTTCAAACTCAAAATCAGATATGCTAGTGGAGTTTGTTTCAGTTACAGCTTTAGTTCCAGTTAGCTTAACTTATGATTAGCTTAGTGTTATTACTTGCTATGCCATGATTCCAGTGTATATGCCATGCTTATATGTTATGCCATTAGATTTCAGTATGCCATGGTTTAGCTTTTCAGTGCATGTTTTCAAATAGCATGATTTAAATCCATGATTGCATCGTTGCATGTTTTTGTGAGGTAGATGGTTTCAGGAAAATGGACTAGCAGAGGAGGCTGGAGGACAATGCGAAGATGGTGTGTGTGTGTGGAACTGGAATCAAAGGTCCTTAGGGGACATAGCAGGATGAACATTAGACTCTTTAGCATGTTTACCTTAGCACTTTACAGTTTACGGTTTAATACTTTCATTTTTATGCACCTTTAGTTTTGGAACGTACTAAACTATGAAATAATGAGTTAGATTGTTAGTAGTCATTATGGGAATGTTTGTTAATGCATGTTAGAAGTAGCTTCAATTGATTTAGAACTGCTGTGTGAGGTTTTGGCACGCCAAAGTGCTGAAATCGAACTTCCGGTGAATCAGACTCGATCGGTCTCCGGACGATCTGATCTGGAGCAGTCGGACCGATCCGCCGAGATCCTGATATGTTATCAGATCCTCACGGATCGGCCACCGACCGATCCAGCGTGATACAGTAGCGATCCCGGTATTCCAGGTGCCTGGATCGGTCACCGACCGATCCAGACATACCTGGATCGGTCTGCCGACCGATCCATCACGGGACAGTAGCGAACCCAGGATTACCTGGATCGGTCTGCCGACCGATCCAGCCTATACTGGATCGGTCCCCAGACCGATCCAGCCAGTGTTCGCGTGGGGGTCAATGGATCGTTCCACGGACCGATCCAAAGCTCCAATTTTGCCTCCTCAGCCTAGCTATGAATATCTAGAAGGTAGTGGGACATGAAATCTCACTCTCACAGAGTTAACAGAGGCAACTACAATAGTTTAGTAAAATTTTTATTCAGCCCAGTTTTTCCGCATTAGAAATTTAGCTGCAGTTAGCAAAGAAACTGTAGCGGTCCGCCTTGCAGCCTAGCAGTAGAAGGTGGGTCGTTACAGAATGGAAGCTTGGAAGTTGTTGTTCTGGTGCTACTGCTCGAGACCCCTTATAAAGGGTGTTCAAGGCGCCTTAACTGTTCATCAAGGCGCCTTGAACGAGCCGAGTCACCCGCGTGGATCAGCACGGACCTGGTCAAACTCTATCTGGTTCAAGGCGCCTTCAACCTCCGGTCCAAGGCGCCTTGAACTCCTTTCAAGGCGCCTCCAGTTTGCTGCGCTGGCCTTTTCCTGGCTCGCACCCGAGGCGCCTCCAAGCTCCATGGAGGCGCCTCGGACACTGTTCATCCGAGTTCTTCTTTGTGTTTTTGGTACCTGCAAGTATGTTAATCCAAAAATACCTGCAACACAAAGTTAACACACAATAATAGTATGAATATGAAATTATGACAGTCTCCGGACTGTCCGGGTCTGACTTCGGATTTCCTTCCGGAAACCCTAGGTCGACCCGACGCCTACTGTTCCCTCTACGGGGAACGCGTCCTCACCTACTCCACTCAGGAGATTTACCTGTTGCCAGTACGATCCTCCAGATCGACTGGACTTTTGCTCGGCACTCGATGCTCCCGGACTTTCTGCTGAACATCCGCTTCACCGGCCAGTTCAGACTTTCACCTGGTTCGCGACACCAGGACTTTCCACCTAGGGTTACCACCCCCTAGGACTTTTGCCTGAAGCCATCGACCTGCCAAGGCTTTCCGCATAGGGTTACCACCCCCTATGACCTAGGGTTACCACCCCCTAGGGTTTTACCTTGCCTAACCGCAGTTAGGGCTTTCCTGAAACACTCAGCAAACGCTGTCAGAAAACAAAGCACCTTAACTTTGAATCCTTTGCCATTATCAAAACTTAGGTTCGATCGTCGGATGCTTCCCGCACCAACAATCTCCCCCTTTTTGATTATGGCAATACGTAATTCAAAGTTAAGAGAAAAAAAACATATGCATAAAGTTAACCAAGCTTAAGTAAATAAACTTCAAATGCAATAACAGTTAAGCTGGAAACTTTTAACTTGGTAATATTAGACTCCCCCTTAATAAAAGCCCTCCTTTTATTAAATATTTTGAATTTTCTTTTAACGTTAATTTACCTACTCTCCCCCTTTGCCATATATCAAAAATAAACCAGTTTGAAAGTAGATTTGTATTTTTTCTGAAGGAATATTTTCAAAGAGGGATAACAATGAATTTTCTTCTTAGATTGCCAAATTTGAAAATACTTAGCTATATATTTAGCTTCAAAATGATTTGTATTGAGAAAATATTTTGCCAAATAGCTAAGTTTAGAGTACAATCTAACTAAGTCTAGTTAAAATAGTCTTTAAAATTAACTGAGTTTGAAAATATGAGTATTTGAATTTTCAATAAAGGAATTTGCTTAGAAGTTGTAAGATATGAGGTCACTTTAAAACGTTATGAAAAGTTGACTAGTTTTGAAAATATTTGAATACTTAATTACATGGGCAAGTTTTTAAAAAAAACTGTAATTAAGTTTTGAATATGCATTTTGAAGAAACTTTGATATTAAAAAATATATAGTTTTGGTTCACAGGGAGTAGTAGTAGTTTGTTTTCTAGTCCAAGCATGAGTCAAATTAAATTACTGAGTTTAATTTGATTAAGTATCAGAGCCTTGAAATAATCAGGTAAAGTAATTTGATTAGAACCTTAAAGTACAATCATGCTTAAAAAAAATTGAAACACACTTTTCCCAATTGTCTAACCTTTAGCTACTTGCTGATTGCTTAGAGGGCAGTAGCTTTCACATGGTTAGTCAAGTTGAGTTAATTTGATCCAGGTAGACTTGACTAGAGCTGGAGAACTTAACTTGATTAATGTTTATTGCATATTTAACGCCCAGACTCATATTGATGCACAGATATAAGCATTCTTGAGTCCAGGCAATACCCTATGCATCTCACGCCTTTCTAAGTTTTTCAAAACACAAGCAAGGTATACCTAGGTGATTGTGAGATGCTCTGGCTTTAATCTAGGGGTACATGATATTTAGGGGAAAACCTAAGCTAAATCCAAATTTTAAAAATCTAACAAAATTGGAGTTTTGAAAACTGTTTTTCCTAGAATTTTAAAAGCAAATGATAACCAAAAAACATTGTCTATTCTACCCAACACATTCCTATTTGTCTTCTAAGTGAGCTGAACTCAAGTTCAGGTAAGGGTTTTGTGAAGATGTCAGCTAGATTTGATTTTGACTCAACATAGTTGAGTATAATATCACCCTTAGCTACATGATCCCTTACAAAATGGTGCTTCACTTCTATATGTTTAGTCCTTGAGTGATGAATTGGGTTTTTTGTTAAATTTATGGAACTTATATTATCAATTGAGATTTTTGTGTTATGATAGTTCAGTTGATAGTCTTTAAGAGTGTGCATCATCCAAAGCAATTGAGATGTGCATTCACCTAAGGCTATATATTTAGCTTCAGTGGTAGATAAAGCAACACAATGTTGCTTTCTACTTGACCAACTTACTAGGCATTGTCCTAGAAATTGACAACTACCACTTGTGCTTTTTCTATCTAACTTGCATCCGGCGTAATCTGAGTCAGAATAGCCAAGAAGGTCAAAGGTGCAAGTTCTAGGGTACCAGAGTCCTATATTTAGAGTACCTTTAATGTACCTAAGTATTCTTTTAACATAGGTTAAATGTGACTCTTTTGCACAAGATTGGTATCTTGCGCACATACCAACCGCAAATAATATGTCGGGTCGGCTTGCAGTTAGATAAAGCAGGCTTCCTATGGCACTCCTATAGTACTTTGGATCTACTGGTTTTCCTTCAGGGTCAGAGTCTATGTTAATGTTGGTTGCCATTGGTGTATTTATTATTTTTGAATTTTCCATGCAGAATTTTTTAATTAATTCCTTTGCATATTTAGTTTGATAAATATATATTCCATCTTTAGTTTGTTTTATTTGTAAGCCTAAGAAAAAATTAAGTTCACCAACCATACTCATTTCGAATTCATTTTCCATTAATTTAGTGAATTCTTTTAAAAATTTAGAGTTATTTGATCCAAAAATTATATCATCAACATAGATTTGAGCTATGAAGATGTCTTTGTCTACAGTTTTTACAAATAGAGTTGGATCTATTTGACCTTGGTTGAAACCTTTGGATATTAAGTGATTTGACAATCGTTCATACCATGCCCTAGGGGCTTGTTTAAGTCCGTACAAGGCCTTTTTTAACCTAAATACATGATTAGGATATCCTAAGTCCTCAAATCCTGGGGTTGGCTTACATATACTTCCTCCTTAATAAATCCATTTAAGAATGCTGACTTGACATCCATTTGGTATAGTTTAAATCCTTTGTTTGCTGCATAGGCTAACAACATTCTAATGGATTCTAGTCTAGCTACTGGGGCATAGGTTTCATCATAGTCCAAACCTTCAACTTGGCTGAATCCTTTAGCTACAAGCCTAGCCTTATTTCTAATTATTTCGCCTTGATCATCTAGCTTGTTTCTAAATACCCATTTTGTATCGATTATTGACTTATTTGAGGGTTTAGATACAAGTTCCCAGACTTGATTTCTCTCAAATTGGGCTAACTCTTCCTCCATAGCTATGATCCAGTCCGGGTCAGGTAGTGCTTCTTCTATTGTTTTTGGTTCGATTTTAGAAATTAGGGCAATCTGACTGTGAATTCTATAGGAGGATCTAGTTCTTACCCCTAGATTTGGATCACCCAAAATTTGATCAGATGGGTGAGAGGTACTGACCCTAGTTGGTCTGATAAGTGGGTCAGGGGCTGGTTCCTCTGATATATTAAGATTTGGTTGAATTTCATCATCTTCTATATTTCTTGGGTCAACTTCAACATTCTCATTTATATTTGGTAGATTATATTCTTCATCAAATATTAAATTAGTTGTTTCTTCAACTTTTAGGGTGTTTTGATTGTAGACTCTATAGGCTCGACTGTTTGAGGAATATCCTAAAAATATTCCTTTGTTAGATTTGGTGTGAATTTTCTTAAATAATCTTTAGTATTTAAAATGTGAACTTTACATCCAAATACTTTTAAATAATTTAAGTTAGGAATTTTATGATAATATAGTTCATAAGGGGTTTTCTTGTGAAATTTGTTGATCAAGATTCGATTTTGAATATGATTTGCAGTATTTATTGCTTCTGCCCAAAATTGGTGATTTAAATTATATTCATTTAACATGGTTCTTGCGGCTTCTTGTAGAGTTCTATTTTTACGTTCCACCAGACCATTTTGTTGGGGGGTTCTAGGACATGAAAATTCATGTTGATATCCATTTATTTTACAAAATTGGGTAAATTTATGATTTTCAAATTCCCCTCCGTGATCACTTCTTATTCTTTTAATTTTAGTATCTTTTTCATTTTCTATTAATTTACAAAAGTTACTAAATATTTCATAGGTTTCATCTTTAGTTTTTAGGAATTTTACCCATGAAAATCTAGAGTAGTCATCGATTATTACTAAGCAATACTGGTTCTTGCTTAGTGACTTAGCTCCATGTGAATCAAATAGGTCAAGGTGAAGGAGCTGGTTCTTTCAAGATTTGTTGATTTGTGTGTTGACTTAGTTTGTTTTCCCTGTTGACACGCATTACAGATAGAATTTTCAATGAATTTTAGTTTTGGTAAACCTTTAACCAAACCATTATGACTCATTTTTGAAATGAGTCTAGTGTGAATGTGACACAATCTTCTGTGCCACAAATCAGTTTCCTCTTCTTGTGTTAGAAAACACCTTTTTGAGGATGTCGGTAGATTAATTGAATACATATTATTTATCCTAAGTCCCTTAAGTAAGATTTCAGGATTTTCAATGTTTTTAACTAAACACCTGGTTTTGTCAAAAGTTACTAAGTATCCGCTATCACACAATTGACTTATACTTAATAAATTAAACTTGAAATTTTCAACTAACAGGACTTTTCGAATAATAAAATCGGAGTTGAGTTCAATATTACCTCTTCCGATTACCTTAAGTTGACCTTCGTTATGTAACACCCCAAATTTTATGATTTGGAGTCCTAAAAGACCTTATTAAAATCTAGAAATACTTTAGAAAAATTCTAGAGATTTTTAGGAATTTATAGAATATTTTTATGCAATTTTTGGAAGTCGTTTGGTATTTTTACTAGACGAAGGAAGTTTCGACAAAAAAATATCCAAGCCGAGAATTGAACCCACGACCTTTGACTTGGTCCAAACCCGGTTCACCAGATGGGCAAAGGGATTTTTCTGTTTAGAATTGGTAGCAAATTTATTTAAGAATTAGTTAATTAACAGAATATTAAGGTTATAAAAAGAGGAACTTAGGGTGGGATAATTGGAATTACCCGAGCCTTTCTCTCCTTTCCTCACCTCACGCGAGCGTCGGCGATTCTCCTCTCGGGCGAAGACAAAGCCGAGCTAGGTTTTTCCTCCCTCCGGCGGCCGGCGAAGATTTCCTTTCGGCAAACCTTGATGATTTCGATCCTTTCGTTGAGGTGAGCTCGGAGGGACGAGGAAGAGGCCGGGAACTCAAGTATCTCGGAAACCCTAGAGTTGCCCTTCTCCTTCGGTAGTAAGCTCAAGAACAGCAAGGTAAGTCGCTACTCACCTGCGGTAAGGGTAGCTCCGGGGTTTTTATTTCTTTTCTTTGCAATCCGAAGCATGCATGAACCCTAGTTTTCAGTTTGGTTTTGATCTTGTATTCTGTTCTTGTAGAATAGCTTCGAATTTTGGTTTTTCGGATAGGAATGAGTAAGCTAGTTCTGAGTTCTTGTTGAGATCGAATTCGTTGTTGTATTTGATCCTTTCTTTACTCCCGAGACCTAGCATTCTCGGTCCCTTTTTGGTTTTCTGGCAGTGGCACTGAACAGGAGTTTTGGGAAGTTTCGGTTTGTGCTTTGGAATGGGCATGAATGGTTTGGAGTTTTTTGGATAGGATTGAAGTGCTTAGAGATGTTTTTTTTATGTGTTCAGTTCATGAGTTGGTTGAGCAAATGTTGGATCGGATTCACGGTTGATTAGAACCCTTAATGATGCTTTCAGATTTTAAGCTTAGGTTTGAGTTTTAGTTTCCTTCTTTGATTCAGATTAAGCTGTACCTACCTTCTTAGTTTCGGTTTATCTTGAAGTTTGCTGCCATGAAACCAAAAGTTAGTTATTTAGATTTGGAGAAGAGTAAACCTTTTGTGCTATAAGTTGAACAAGGATAGCCCATTAAACCTATCCTAGCTTTAGAGCTTGCATTGCAGATTTTTTATTGTCTAGCATGGCAGATTTTGAATGGTTAGCATTGTAGATTAGCATTTCAGATTTTACAAGAGCAGATTGTTATTAAGCTTAAATGCAGAGTTGTTGTTAGCTTGAATATGCAGAATTTTTAGTATGCAGATTTTGTTAAACTAGTATGCAGATTTCTGTTAAGTTATTATGCAGATTTTTATTAAGCTAGTATGCAGATTTCTGTTAAGCATTAGTGCAGATTTTGATAAACATTGTATGGGTAGATTTCTTTTGTATTCTGTGCATGATTATGTGTTACATAGTTAGTTTCATTCATAAATGCATACGAAAGATACCCTAATAGTATTTTGAGTTTAAGAAAAGCATAAGAAAGATAAAGAAAAGTATAAGAAAGATAAAGAAAAGAAAGAAAAGGCCGAGGCCTTAAGTAGATCCCAAAGTCGAGACTTTAGGGATTTTTGGCACACAAGGTGCCTATTAAAATGCCGAGGCATTTAAAGAAGAAGTAAATAAGCTAATAAGTATTTTACTTTTAAGAAGAGGCTAGTACCCGACATCCAAGAGCTTGTCGTTAAACAAATCCAGGTGTCCAATTCCGAGGTCTTGGCCCTGGTAGACCGAGGTCTGATCTTTTAGGATTGGTGGCTCGCTACCCCAACCTATTAGGGAACGCGCATAAGATGGTACTACGCCTGGGCCCAAGAAGAAGTTGATTATTATTTTGAAGTATTATAAGTATAAGCTTTTGAACTAATAAAACAATGTGTTTACAAAAGTTTACAGGTATTAAAGAATAAGTTTTAAATAAGTGAAATAAAAGAATAAGTTTTTAAGTAAGTTTAATAAGAATCAGAAACTGTTTAGAATTCAGTAAGTTAAATTCTTTATGCTAGCATGATAGTATAGACTTGTCTTACATGTTTAGCCTTTCAGTATGTTTCTTTACTATTAGAAGAGCATGAGTTAGCTTACTGTTATTTGCTATTTATGAGCATGAGTAGCTTTTCATGTTAGCATTCAGTTTTAGCATGTTTTTATTTATACACATGCATATCGAGTTTTTGTGAGTTAGATAGCGCTTACTAAGCAAATTTTGCTTATAAACTACACTTCCTCTTACTGCAGATAAAGGAAAAGAGAAGATTTAGCAAGGAAGGCGACAAGGTGGCGCGGATGGTGTGTGATGCCAGGACTATGGAAGCCTTGGGACTTAGTTTAGGAATTTATTAAGATTGTCATTTATTAAGAATGTATTAGATGAGTCATTTAGTCTTCCGCTGTTAATTAATTGTATGTTTTTATTTTGTTTCCTCTATTCATTGCTTGCATGATTTGATTTCATTAAACTGCGTGGGATGTTATTCCTTTTGTGTGCTTGATATGCGTTCCAGCCGCCTGTGGCTGTGTATATTATGTTATGTATTAATGATTATGGTCACCGGTACAGGGGAGACTCCGCCGAAATTTTTCGGTAGGGTTTCCACGTGATTTTTAATCACACCGGTTAAGTAGAGTTAGTAGTTAAGTAACGGTCATCCTTAGAGAATAGTAGTAGTAAGAAGGGTGGTCGTTACACGTTACCGAATGCAACTGATCCTAAGTTCTTGTACGTTAGTTTAGTAAACTTCAATTTATCTCCAGTCATGTGTCTGGAGCAGCCACTATCCAGCATCCATTGATCCAATTCCTACATAGTAAGTGGTTGAATTGTTTTAATGGATTTCATGATAGTTAAATTGAAGTAAACTTGTTAGAGATAAATTTTTGAAAGAGTTTTGAATAATTTTGAAATTTAGTTTAATTTCGAGATTTAGTTTTAAAATAATTTTGAAATTTAAGTTTTTCAAAATAATTTCGAAATTTAAGTTTTGAAATTTAAGTTTAAAATAATTTTAAGTTTTTAAAATAATTTTTTAAAATAATTTTGAAAAAATAATTTTGAAATTTAAGTTTTTAAAATAATTTCGAGATTTAGTTTTAAAATAATTTTGAAATTTAAGTTTTTAAAATAATTTTAAGTTTAAAATAATTTTGAAAAATAATTTTGAAATTTAAGTTTAAAATAATTTTGAAATTTAAGTTTTTAAAATAATTTTGAATTTTAAGTTTAAAATAATTTTGAATTTTAAGTTTAAAATAATTTTGAATTTTAAGTTTAAAATAATTTTGAATTTTAAGTTTAAAATAATTTTGAATTTTAATTTTAAAATAATTTTGAATTTTAATTTTAAATTTCTTAATCATCTCACCCGACCTAGATTTTCAATCAGGGAATCCTATAATTGTTGTGAGATGAATTATAATTCAATTTTAAGGTTTGGGTTAACTTTGTGTTAGATTCAGGTTTAGCTTTGGGTTCAACAAGTAAGCATTCTTTGGATAAACTTCTGGGCTATGGTGAGTCACAAGGAACTCATTAAAGTAACCATTCCTTCGAGGTTTTCCAAATAGTCCTACCCATTGAGCTTAGTACTAAACCTTGGTCTAACTAGTTAGGATCCATTTAAGGGTAGCTTCGGTTATGCACCAGGTCGAAGCCATATCTTCCTAGACATGCGATGCCCAAGCTTCCCTAACGTACTATCATCCAAAAACTTCACCAGTACTGTGGTTCAAGTTAACCTTAGTCCGTTTTAATCTAACCTTAATTACCCTGCCGGGTGATCTACTCTTGTTTTACCCATTTCGGGTAGATTAGGTTCAGCTACCCTGCCGGGTAATTTAGTTGGGGGTGCCAGCGAGTCTGGATCCTCCATATTGAGTTTTAATTTCAAATTTTGAATTTAATTTGAATTTAATTTTAATTTCGAATTTTGAATTTAATTTTAATTTTAATTTTGAATTTAATTTTAATCTTAATTTGAATTTTAATTTTAATTTTGAATTTAATTTTAATTTTGAATTTAATTTTAATTTGAATTTTAATTTTAATTTTGAATTTAATTTTAATTTTAATTTGAATTTTGAATTTTTAAATTTTTAGGATTGTTTTTCTTCTTGCTCCCCCTGGATCATGGCCTCGATATGGTTTATCGAGGTAGTATATTTGATCCTTCGGAACCCAGTATTGGCCAAGTCCAACTTGATTGACCAAGTTAGACTTGGAGACTCATGCTTGGACTGATTTAACACTTTGTTTGTTTATTAATGATAAATAAGATCTATATTTACTTTTGTATCCCAGCCCAGTTCTGTTGTAGACGGCTCTTTGTGTCCCAAGAATCAAGTCCAAATTCTTGGAGCCCAAAGTAAACCGTTCTAAGGTATTTTCTAAATTTTTAACCTGATTTGTTAGACTTGAATTTTCTTTCTCAAGTTTTTGAACTTGAGTTGGTAATTCAGTCTGACTCTGGTCAGGTAAAGGTTTGGTGTTAGCCACTTCTTTAAGGACACTTACTTCCTTTAGAAGTGACTTAACTTTCAGGTTTGACTTAGCTAATTTGCGCAATAAATAGCTAACTAAAGTATTCAACCGGGAGATACTTACAGCGGGGTCTGGTCCTTCGGAAACGGATACGGATCCATGGCTTTGCTCGGACTCGGCCTCAGACTCGCTCTCGCATCCGTATTCGACGACTTGGTCCCGGGCCATTAATGCAAGTAGACTCGTTTGTTCGAGCTCGTCGTCGTCGTCCTCCGATGAAGATTCGTCCCATGTTGCCTTAAGGACCTTTTTCCTTCTTTGCTTTTTAACCTCCTTCAGGTTAGGGCAGTTGGATTTGATGTGCCCTTTTTGGTTACACCCGTAGCATGTAACTTCAAACTTCATCTTTGTATTTTGTGGGCCTTCCTTTGATTTTACTGCCTTCTTTAGATCTCTTTTGTCGAATCCTTTCGTCTTGTAGAGCTTCTTCACGAGGTTTACCAGCTCGGTTGTAATATCACCTTCTTCATCGTCAGAATCTGGTTCAACTTCTGATGCTGGTTCGGTTCTCCGTCGTGGTCTTGGTTCCCGGGTTCGGCTTGTACCTGCAACCAACGCAATACCTTTCTCGGTAGGCTGTGCATTAGTCTGCTCATGAAGTTCAAATTCACTAAAAAGTTCATCTAGTTTTAAAGAAGATAAATCCTTGGAAACTTTGTAGGCATCTACCATTGATGCCCACAATGTATTCCTTGGAAATGAGTTTAGGGCATACCTTATTATGTCCCGATTTTCTATCTTCTGGCCAATTCCGTGAAGAGAGTTAAGGATGTCTTGTATTCTCGCGTGAAGAGAACTCGCCGTTTTGCCTTCCTGCATTTTTAGATTATATAATTTATTAAGTAAAAGATCTCTTTTACTTACCTTGGTGTCGTCAGTGCCCTCGTGGAGTTCGATAAGCTTTTCCCAGAGCTCCTTTGCAGAGGAGAACGGGCCAACTCTGTTGAGTTCTTCCTTGGTAAGACCACACTGGAGGGTGCAGGTAGCTTTGGCGTCGGCTTCAACCTTTTTTATTAAAGAAGCGTCCCACTTCTCGCAGGGTGTAGTTTTGCTGTCGTCATCGATTGGCAGTTTCAGTCCCGTCTTTATGATCATCCACGTTTCGAATTGTATCTTTAGATACGTTTCCATTCTTCCCTTCCAGTAGCCAAAATCCTCTCCGGAGAATAGCGGGGACGATCTTGAAACCCTCTTGTTGGGCCATTTATAATATGTAACAAAAGAAAACAACAAAATATGTTCCAAGACTGAGTCTTGGATTGGTAGTGCTGGAATAAAGAATAATAAAGACGAACTCAAGTGGTGTTGCACCTACTTCGAGCAAAAGTCGATTCGAGGGAAACAAAAATTAGAATATAGCTATAAGGCTAAATTCTAATTCGACTCCGAAAATGAAAAAAAAACTGCGAAAAAAATTTGTTTTGAAAGGTGGTTGCACCAATTCAAAACGACCCCGCTCTGATACCAATTGTTGGATCGAGACGCGCTAGAGGGGGGGTGAATAGCGCTCGCGGCTATTTCGTTCGATTATCGGAATCGTAAAACGTTCGTAGAGTAATTAAAGCAGCGGAATAAAGGAAACAAACACAAGAACACAGTGGTTTACTTCGTTCGGAGCCTAGGTCGACTCCTACTCGAAGGCCCGCGATCCTTGATCGCTTTCCGTGGGCAACAACTATAATTTCGTATGAATATTACAGATTAATTACAAAAATGTAACTGCAATTAAAATTATACCGACAACAGTAGTAGAAAGGGAATCTGAGCTTCGGGTTGTCGGAATGTTGCAACAACACTTCGGAAGCAGCACTTGAGCAGAACACAGCAGAATGGAAGCTTGGAAGTTGTTGTTCTGGTGCTACTGCTCGAGACCCCTTATAAAGGGTGTTCAAGGCGCCTTAACTGTTCATCAAGGCGCCTTGAACGAGCCGAGTCACCCGCGTGGATAAGCACGGACCTGGTCGAACTCTATCTGGTTCAAGGCGCCTTCAGCCTATCCAAGGCGCCTTCAACCTCCGGTCCAAGGCACCTTGAACTCCTTTCAAGGCGCCTCCAGTTTGCTGCACTAGCCTTTTCCTGGCTCGCACCCGAGGCGCCTCCAAGCTCCATGGAGGCGCCTCGGACACTGTTCATCCGAGTTCTTCTTTGTGTTTTTGGTACCTGCAAGTATGTTAATCCAAAAATACCTGCAACACAAAGTTAACACACAATAATAGTATGAATATGAAATTATGACAGTCTCCGGACTGTCCGGGTCTGACTTCGGATTTCCTTCCGGAAACCCTAGGTCGACCCGACGCCTACTGTTCCCTCTACGGGGAACGCGTCCTCACCTACTCCACTCAGGAGATTTACCTGTTGCCAGTACGATCCTCCAGATCGACTGGACTTTTGCTCGGCACTCGATGCTCCCGGACTTTCTGCTGAACATCCGCTTCACCGGCCAGTTCAGACTTTCACCTGGTTCGCGACACCAGGACTTTCCACCTAGGGTTACCACCCCCTAGAACTTTTGCCTGAAGCCATCGACCTGCCAAGACTTTTCGCATAGGGTTACCACCCCCTATGACCTAGGGTTACCACCCCCTAGGGTTTTACCTTGCCTAACCGCAGTTAGGGCTTTCCTGAAACACTCAGCAAACGCTGTCAGAAAACAAAGCACCTTAACTTTGAATCCTTTGCCATTATCAAAACTTAGGTTCGATCGTCGGATGCTTCCCGCACCAACAATATCAAATTACACTACAACCACTCCAATGGTTTGTCCCATTCTATCTTGGTTGTGAGCTACTATTTATAATTTAAAAGGAACTGATAACATGATCTTCTGTGTGGCACCACACACCATGTTATCTACAATATAAATTAAATGGACAACTGCATTTAACATAAATGCAGACATTTGACCAATGTGATTCTTATGTTCATACAAAAAGCTAGGCTTTTAGTATACATCCCAACAATCTCCCACTTATACTAAAAGACTATACTGTCATATATCTGCCATACATCTGATTCTCATCCCCTCAACATGCCTATCAAAAGCTCTCGCTGGAAAGACCTTAGAGAAAGGATCTAACATGTTATCTACTGATGTAATCTTGGCGACAACAACCTCTCCTCGTATTAGGTGGTAATTGCGCTCTATGTGTTTACTTGCCTTATGGGCTCATGGTTCCTTCGAGTTTGCTACTGCACCACTATTATCACAATAAACTGTAATAATTTTGGGTAAACCAGGAATCACATCTAAGTCTATCATGAAGTTTCTGAGCCATACAGCTTCTATGGCTACATCAGAGGCTTCCACATACTCAGCTTCCATGGTGGAGTCTGAAACACATTTCTGCTTAACACTCCTCCATTGTTATGTCTCCACCTCCTAAAGTAAACACAAAACCCCGAGGTTGACTTACTATTGTCCCTATCTGATTGGAAGTCAGAATTTGTGTAACCCATAGAGAGCAAATCATCTGCCTAGTAAACCAGCATATAATCTTTAGTCCTTCTCAAGTACTTTAATATATGCTTTACGGCAGTCCAGTGTCCCGGTCCTGGGTGACTTTGATATCTGCTAACCATGCCCACAGTAAAACAGATATCCATTCTCGTACATAGCATTGCATACATTAGGCTTCCTACACCCGCAGCATAAGGACTGCCTTCATATCTTCTATCTCCTTTGATGTCTAAGGAGGCATCTCTTTAGATAAGGGTACTCCATGCCGAAAATGTAGAAAACTTTTCTTGGAGTTTTGCATGCTAAAACGTGCAAGGATAGTATTAATGTATGAAGCTTGGGATAAGGACAATATCATTTTCTTGCAATCCCTTATTACTTTGATCCCAAGAATATGTCCACATTCCCCCAAGTCCTTCATATCAAAACACTTGGACAACCATACCCTTACGTATGATAATCACTTTGACATTATTGCTAATGAGCAAAATGTCATCTACGTATAATACAAGAAATACCACCACGTTTCCGTCACTCCTCTTATAAACACAAGACCCATCCGGTCACTGAATAAATCCATAAGACTGGATCACTTTATTAAACCAGATGTTCCAAAATCTCTTGCTTCATCATATATCCAGGGATTAGGTTCATGTTCACCAGGGATAAAGTCCAAAGACTCTCCCAAAAACAACCCTCCCACTACGATGAGGCATTACTTGTAATTGTGCATCATTTGTGACACGTGTTGTAGTTTCTTGTGGTATCTCATCTTGTACCTTTGGTACTAAAGTAGACGTGTCTTCTCTAATTTTCTTAAGAACAATTTTACTCATGGGATTATGGTTTATTATATATAGTCCTCTTCTAAAAATCAGACATTGGTGCCAACAATGACCTTCTGATCTTTAGAACTATGAAATAAATCACTTTTCATTTTTTTTAGGATAATCCACAAACAAGCGAACTTCTGTACGTGATTCCAACTTATCAGTGTCTCCCTTTAGCACATGTGCTGGACTACCCTAAATCCGAATATGTTTCATACTAGGGTTACACCCATTCCACAATTCTATGGGAATAGAGGGTACTGACTTAGAAGGTACCATGTTCACTGTCGTTTCGAGAGAATATCCCCAAAACGAACTTGGTAATTCTGAATAACTCATCATTGATCTAACCATTTCCATAAGAGTCCTATTCCTTCGTTCTGCCACACCATTCTGTTGGGGTGTACCAGGTGCAGACAATTGGGTTTGAATCCCGGCCTCTGATAAGTAATTCCTAAACTCTCCCAAGAGGTACTCGCCACCACGATCAGACCGTAGTATCTTGATACTTTTACCATGACATTTCTCCACATCAGCCTTGTACTCTTTGAACTTATCAAAGCACTTAGACTTGCGGTGCATCAAGTAAATGTATCTATATCTCGAATAGTCATCTATAAAAGAGATAAAATATTCAAAACTACCTCTTGCCTGGATAGTCATAGGTCCACACAAATCAGAATGAACTAATTCCAACACATCTTTGGCTCTATACCCCTTGGCCTTAAAAGGTCTCTTGGTCATTTTTCCTTCCAAGCAAGACTCGCAGGTTGGAAAGTTTTCCACTACCAATGAACCCAAAAGTCCATCAGCTATTAACCTTTGAATCCTACTCAAGTTAATATGACCTAGCCTTAGATGCCAAAGATATGTTTGGTTCATTTCCGAAGGTTGCTTTCTCTTATTAGAATTAGAAGATGTGTTATTAATTTCCATTTGTTGCATCGTGGGAGTTATTGGATTTAGAGTATATAAATTGTCAACCAACGTACCAGAACAGATAACTTCCCTATTTTTCTTAATAACAACTTTATCATCAAAAAAGACAGAATATCCATCCTTAAATAGTTTAGAAACTGAAATCTAGTTCTTTCTAAAACTTGGTACGTAAAGATAATTTCTCAAAATCAATGTTTTATTCTTATCAAAAGATAAATAAACATCTCCCACTGCAACAACCACCACTTTCGTAGCATTGCCCATGTAGACGGTGATTTCTCCTTCATGTGGTCGTCGGGTTTCCTGAAACCCCTGCAATGAATTACAGATATGATCAGTGGCTCCCGTATCTACACACCAGGTACCGGTAGATAACACCACTAAACATGTTTCAACAACTAATGAATAGGATACACATTTGTTCTTAATTTTGTGAGGACAGTCCACATTTTGTTTCCAATCAATATAATTGTGACTTGTAAGTTTATTCTCTGATATAACAGCAAGGGGATTGAAGGTCATCCTAAGAATCACAAAACATTTGGTCAAGACTTTAAAATTTAAAATAATATTGATTCCTCAAATAATATCATTTAAATTCACCAATACATCAAACACCATGAATTTTGTATGCCACGTTAGTATGGACGTATACAAATTCAAACATTTGTAAGAGAGGGTTTTACCCATTAATGATCTTGTCAACCTAACTTTATGACAAATAAAATTACCTCAAACGCCATGAATTTTATATGCCACGTTAGTGTGGACGTATACAAATTCAAACATTTGTAAGAGGGGGTTTTACCCATTAATTTTATTATCTTGTCAACCTAATCTTTATGACAAATAAAATTACCTCAAACAGCGTGAATTTTGTATGTCACGTTAGTGTGGGCGTATACAAATTCAAACATTTGTAAGAGGGGGTTTTACCCATTAATTTTATTATCTTGTCAACCTAACTTTATGACAAATAAAATTACCTCAATCACCGTGAATTTTATATGCCACGTTAGTGTGGTAGTATACAAATTCAAACATTTGTAAGAGGGGGGGTTTACCCATTAATTTTATTATCTTGTCAACCTAACTTTATGAAAAGATAATAGTTGGGTTTTCTTCGGTCACACAAATAATAGCAGTGATTCCGATGGGGAGGGTACTATTAAATGTGCCTAAGTGTATACCATTACTTGATACTTAGTCCATTAAATAGGATTGTGCCCCTTCAGTTGGAGAAGGTCACACGCTCCTAAATAATTTCCTATAACTATCTAGTTAGGAAGTTTGATCTAGTGATCCGCAAACAAACTCATCCGATGTGGAGGAAGGCACTCAGAGGCAACGCGCAAGTTTGAATGCATCACTTACAAACCAATAATGGAGACCGTGGAATTTAAATAATTCCTCTCCCACTTAGTTATTTAGAAATGAGGAATTTTAACATGCACACAAGCACACAAACACAGCACACACATCATAGCATAAAAGGCAATAAATATGAAAATTAATTTTCCAACTATTATGGCCTCATCCATAGTTGTCCTCCGTGTGCCACCAACCCTAGCCATCGCCAACGGGTCATGTCGTCGCATCTATCTTGCTTCCTTTTTCATTGCGACTCTGGTCCTCAAATAGCACCACGTCTCACAAGGATACGATCCACGACAAAAATAAAATTTTACAGTTATCGATCCTATATTCTACGAAGGAATGTACATGTAATCTAGATCGAATAGAATGTAAAATCCTAAAACTAATACAGCTCTTGCTGTATTTGATAATTACAATCATGCATAAATATAAAATGCCCTCGACATATCCGAGAGTCCAATCACACACAATCACAATAGGTCATAATAGTTAGAGTCAACAACCACCGAGTTAATCTATTTGCACATCCTACTATTATCCTGCCTAAACTTATGTATGAAAAGTGCATAATTAATAGAAAACCAAACACACAGAGGCAAAAACCTAGCTCTGATACCAATTATTACTTACTACTCAGAACACCGTCCTGTTTCTCCTGTACAAAAATTTGTACAAGCACAGAACTTTACCTAGCTACCTATGTGCTCTACTGAAGTTAAACATGGATTACAAACGATGCTTAACATTATTAATCCAAGTTGGTGTTCAGAAGTTAAACTTGGATTGGAAACGATACTTAACATTTTTACTCCAAGTTTAACCGATGTGATCTTCCTAAGTTAAACCATATTACAGAAGTTGATTAAATATCTATTTCAAAGATTGGCTTCCAGGTTAAACATGATGAGGCACTAGGCCTTCTTGGTTATAGGATCATCCACCACTTCCTAGACAAAGTCTTTCAAAGAAATTGAATATTTAACTTCTTACAGTAACCCTAGGTTTAACTACAGAGACCACAATAAAAACATAAGATCGAAACGCAAAATCGGAATACAAAATCGATAGCACAAAATCGAAACATAAAATCGCAACTCTCTTGTGTTGGTGTTTCAGAATCCATGCAAAGAAAACTAACTAATTAATTCGAAGCAGAAACCATTAATTAGTTATACCTTTCTTTGTAGCTAAAGATCTCTTGATCTTCTGTTGTATTCCTCTCCTCCTCTTGGACATTGTGTGGGCAATGATCTACCAAGATGGAATCTACCCGAACCACTTCTTCTCCTCCAAGACTCTTGAGCCACCAAGGGATGCAAAAATAGGAAACTCCTTCTCTTCTTCTTCGCCTCCAAGCAACTGACCACCTAGGTACTTCTTGTCTTCTCCTTCTTCTCCTTCAAGCTCCGGCCTTAGAAGGAAGAAAGGAGGAAGAAGGGAATATAGATGCCGCCGGCCTTAAGGGAAGAGAGAAGGAGAGGGCCGGCCACAAGCAAGTAGAAGAGAAGAATAATAATATGTGTTACACCATAAGGCAGGACCTCCTCTTCTTTTATAATCCTTGCTCATGGCAAAAAAGGAAAGTTTTAAACATAATTAAAACTTCCTTATTTGTGATCTCCTTTTAAAAAAGGAAATTTTAACAACAATTAAAATATCTCTTTTCTAAATTTCCTATTGTACATGGCAACAAAGAAAAGTTTTAAAACTAATTTCTCTCTTTCAAAACATGTAGACAACTACAAAAAAGGAAAGATTAATTAAAACTTCTCCTTTTAAATCATGGTTACAAAAAGGGAAAGTTTTATCAAAAATTAAAATTTCTCTTTTAAACATTATAGATAACAACAAATAAGGAAAGATTTTAACATAATTAAAATCTCTCTTTAATACTTTGTAGATAGCTATAAAAGAAAAGATTTTAAAATTTTAAAGCTCTCTTTTTAAAACCATGAGGATAGCTATAAAAGGAAAGATTTTAACAAAAATAAAATTTTCCTTTTATTCCTTTAGTGGATGTTAAAAAGGAAAGTTTAAACAAAATTAAAATCTTTCTTTTAACCATTGTAGATAAGTACAAAAAAGGAAAAATTTTAATAAAATTTTGTTTTAAAACAAAACTTCCTTCTCTTCCACTAGTGGTCGGCCACATCTTGGACACCAAGATATGCTTGGGTCGGCCACCTCTTGGACTGCAAACAATGCTTGGCCGGCCCCCCTTGCTCCAAGCAACGATGTGTCCAGCCCATTACTTGGGTAAGAAGTGGACTTTTGGATACAAGGCTTTATAGAGGCTACAATAGAGACCAAGTGGAGAAATTAGTTTTGGTATCCAGATGAGCTTGAGCTTCTTGTGTTCGCCCTGAACACCCAACTCAAGTTCATCAATAATAACTCATACCACTAAAGAGTTATTATTGAACTACCACACTAATCCCAAATTACATTATGGGCTCCTTCTTATTATGAGTGCATTAATCTCCCTATGTTTAAGATATCGAATGTACATTAATTAAATGAGTTACTGACAACTCACTTAATTAATATCTAGCTCCAAGAGTAGTACCACTCAACTTTATTGTCATGCCGGACTAAGTCCACCTGCAGGGTTTACATGACAATCCTTATGAGCTCCTCAAGGGGACATCATCAACCTAAATTTACTAGGACACAGTTTTCTTTTATAATCAACAACACACCATATAAATAATATTATTTTCCAACTTATCGGTTCTCTTGATTTAACGAACTAAATTTCACCCATCGATAAATTAAAGAAATACATACTAAGTATATGTGCTTGTTATTATATCAGGATTAAGAGTACGCACATCCATAATAACAAAGATTTTGTTCTTTTATGTAGTCAGTATAAAGAGAAACTCCTCAAATGGTTCTGCTCAATACACACATAGTGTACTAGTGTAATTTTATAGTCAAGATAAACTAATACCAATTATACTACAACCACTCCAATGGTTTGTCCCATTCCATCTTGGTTGTGAGCTACTATTTATAATTTATAAGGAACTAATAACATGATCTTCTGTGTGGCACCACACACCATGTTATCTACAATATAAATTAAATGGGCAACTACATTTAACATAAATGCAGAGATTTGACTAATGTGATTCTTATGTTCATACAAAAAGCTAGGCTTTTAGTATACATTCCAACACCTCAATCATACAACACAGAAACACATCACCATTCAAACTACATAAAGGTGCAAGAACTAAGCGTATTCAACTATCCCACCTCCTTGTAGAGACTAGCTTCACCCCTCAAGGTAACGCCCTAGACGTCCGTTAGCGGGGCAGCATGTCACTGACGCCCCTCGGTTATACGATCTAGGGAATCCCTCTACAAGATCCACAAGCATCACAAACATCCAATCAAACATGGTAATTAGGTCCAACCACAAGAATCTATACAAGATCAAATATATATAAAACACACCAACATCATCTAGATAGGAAAATGGCATATCCATGAGATTCTTACATCAAATCACACCACAAATACTCCCTTAGTCCTAGAACAATGAATCTACTCCATAATATAAAGATAGAGATCTGAAGACAAAGAGATCACAAACATTTCAATCCCAATCAAGAGAAGAGAATAGAAATGCTTATCCAGCGATGATGAGTGATCTTCGGAACCAATCCTTAACTTTTGGAGTTGAATCAGAGATGGAAATGGTTTTGGAATGCTAGATCAAGGCTGGAGAAGGTGAAGATCAGCACCAAACTTGATCTCCCCAAAGGGAGAACCTTCCTCCCCTTTCAAAATAGGAAGAACCCTCTTCTATAGGACAGGGCACAAGTGTTGGTCCCTTTGGAGGCCGACAAGAGGGGAGGGGTGAATTATCCTACAAAAATTAAACACAAAACCTTTCTCGGATATTCAACTAATTAACAGACACTTGTAATAAAAAAGAAGAGACTAAATTAAAAGATCAGACACAAGAGGGTTTACTTGGTTCGCAATCAGAGGATTGTTAATCCAAGGCAAAGATGACGCACTATCTGATTCTCCTTTGGGCGGAGTAGCTTCTTACAGCGTTGACAGTACAAAAGAATAGAAAGCATAGAAAGAATTGAATTACAAGAGAGTTAAATGATCTGTGCAAACCAATTCTATATTTATAGCACTGGTCGGGGCGCCCTGGGGGGATAAAACTTTATCCCCCAACGTTCAGATCGAGTTTGACTCGATCTGGTCAACATCTTCGGTCCGGGCGCCCCGGACCCCAAAAGTCAACTCTGGTTGACTTTTTCCGTCCGGGCGCTCTGCTTCGGTTCAGCTCGTCTCAGTCCGGGTCTTCAACTCCGGCTCCACTAGCTTGGGTGATCTCGGCCATCCGGAATAGGGCTCACCCGAACCTAAGTTCCGGCCTTCTCCTCGAGTAGCCTTCCTTCCCTGTTTCTCGTCCCTCGAACACCGCGCACGTTCTTTTCGTCCACCGGTGTACTCTTCTGCGGTCACCTCATCCCTCGGACGCACCGAGCCCATCGGCTCTCTCCCCGTGTCATCCTTCTCGCTAGCCGCATCTTTCGCTCGACTTTCTGTGTTCATAACCTCCTGCACACTTAGACACAAGGGTTAAACAAACGCAGAACCTAACTTAGCTTGTTTAATCACATCAAAATACCTTGGGGTTCCAACAACAAGCACCACACGACCCATGCCATGGCTGTGTGGCACACACGGCCTCAAACATTTTGCTCTCGGCTAGGGTCACACGGTCGTTTGACCCTTACACGGCCGTGTACTGCTTTGTCTCTGGCTAGCTCACATGGTCGTGTGGCTCACACGGCCTAGCTATTCTTGGCCTTTGGAAATCTTGCACGGCCGTGTGGTACACACGGCCTCAGCTTGCCTCGTCTCTGGAAATGTTGCACAGCCAAGTGGAAGTGTTGCTTGGGTCGTGTAGATCTACACGGCCATATTCTGGTCGCGTTGTTGGGGTGACACGGTCGTATGGATCCGCACGGCTGTGTCATGCTCCTCCTCTGGTGAAGCTACACGGGTTGTCTGCACCACACGGCTAAAGTCATTTTCTCCCTTGCTTCTTTGGCATGTCTATGTGGCTTACATGGCCAGTGTTGTTTTCCTTCGCTTGTTGCCTAGATTGACCACGAATATTATTTCTTCTCCAAATTCGACTTCTGTAAACAGAAAATACACTAGAGTAGATCTCTGAACAAAGAAGAGTAATTATGCTGAAAGTATGACAAAAAGTATGAAAGTTCATAGACAAAGCATGCGTAAAATATGTGAATGTGCATCAAAACATGCTAAGTAAGTGTATATAATCTACGCACATCACTTCCATAGGATAAAATTTTGACATTGCAGCGGATAAGTGTCGGGCCGTTCGGGATTAAACTTGCCTCATTGGAGGCACCTTCCATGGCTATGGAAGGCGCCTTCCACGCTCTATTTAAGGCTGCTCGCCCAAAGCTTCTTCAACAACTCATATTCAAACTTCTGTGCATCTGATTGAGGTTCCGACTCCTTCGGCCTACTGTTGTGACCCTGCCGCGACACTGTTGTGCCCGACTACTACCGAGGAACTGATCGACACTGAGCCTAAGCTAACAATCTTCGAAGGTGTTGGGTAACAAACTATAATTTGCATACTTAATTATTTGCAATAGGATAAGTGCAGGGTGTTACACTTGTTCCTTCTTTCTCCGTACTCGATTCTCTCTTCCGAAGGTACCGGAAGAGGTTTATAGTGATTTACCCATTGATAGGTTCGTGGGACCTGGGTCTTGGAGTAGGAGTAGCCGAAGGCTCCGAATCAAGCAAAACTACCCATGTTTTTCTTGCGTTCTTTATTTTCATTTTCTTTTTCCGCTGCTCATACTTTGATTTCAAAACCAAAAAAATGAGTTTTTGCAAACCACGTGATTCACCCCCCTCTCTCATGTGCGTCTCAATCCAATAATTACAACTTAAATTAGAAAGACATACCATCAAATGATTTATTGGAAATGATGTTTGGCAAGTTTCCTGCAAATTAGATAATCAAAAAATGGTACGAATATGATTTTTAGACTATCCAAGTAGCTGTTATAATGTGTATCAGCTATTTAAGTCATTTCAATTTTCACAATTCATTCGATGGTAAGTCATTTCAATTTAAGTTATAATTCCCACTAATCCTAATATATTATTAGGATTTATGCTACAACATAAAATCCCTACACTAGTTGTTGCACGTTGTAGTAGCTACTTCCACTACAACAAAATTGTTAAAAGACAACACCATAAAGACAACGGTTTTAGAAGAAACTGTTGTTAATTTGGTAAAAGACAACGATTTTTAGCAAAACCGTTGTCTTTGAGCGCCTGAAAAAAATAAAAGACAACAATTTTATAAAAACCGTTGTTGTTGAGCGACTTTTTGTAAAATCAACAACACCTTTTACAACAGTTTTCTAAAACTGTTGTCTTTAAACATTTTTTTAGGGGTCAAAGACAATAGTTTTAATTTGTCTTTGACTTTATTCTTTCGCCGTTTTCCCCCTTCGTCGTTTTTGTTGTAGCAGTGGTCGAAAAATTTTTGGCGCACTATTTTCCCCCCTTAGCCTACCTGAACCCTAAACCTCTCTCCTCGTATGATCTTTCTCTCATATGGCTCTAGGCGTTGCCTCTGCCTCGGCCGCGTCCCGACCCTCGTCGTCTCCTCCCCCGATGCTGCCCGGGATGTCCTCCGCACCCACGATCACATCTGTGCCAGCCGCTCCTCCACCACCGTCACCTGCATCCTCCTCGATGGTTGCAGCGACATGGCCTTCGCCCCCTACGGCGATGAGTGGAGGCAACGCCGACAGATATGCACCCTCCACCTACTGAGCCCCAAGATGGTACAGTCCTACTCTCTGGTTCGCGAGCAGGAGGTGGCCACCATGGTTGCCGCCATCTACTCCCGTGGATCGACAGCGGAGATCGACATGTCCCCCGTCCTGTTTGCCTTCTCCAATGACATCCTGTGTCGGATAGTCACGAGGAAGAAGTTCGAAGGGAAGAAAGGGTTGTTCTCGAAGCTCATCTCAGAGAACTCGGTGCTGCTGGCCAAGATTTATCTCGGGGATTACCTCCCGTGGCTCGGTTGGGTGGATTGGTTGCTCGGCAAGGTGGCGCGAGTGAAGAAGAACCATAAGAGGTGGGACGATCTGCTGGATCAGGTTATCAAGGAACATGAAGAGCGAGTGTCGTCGCATGATGAGAAAGATTTCGTAGATGTTTTGATCTCCCTTCAGAAGGATCCCGTGTTGGAATCCATCCTCACTCCGGAAGTCATCAAGGCGCTTCTTCAGGTAGATTAATTCTTCCTCTGCTCAACTTCCACAGCAAATAGGTCGAATAGCCGAACCGTATAAGGGCATTCCCTAATACATTTTTAGGGAATTTCTTCTTGTGAGACAATTATTTTTTCAAAACAATCTTAAAAACTTTATTGACTTGGACTAGTGGTTTTAATGTTCAGAGGTTATATGTGGAAAATTGTTCAATAAAGTATAGAAACGCAGTGGTGTTATTTTGGTCTGTGGTAGATCAGCATCGACACTACATCTCCATATATAAATGTATTGTCTAAGTTCCAATATGAATGGTTATATCACACTTTATACGGTGCAAAAGTAATTTAGATTTACTCTTTATTTGTATTACATTTGCTGATTTCTTAAATTTACTTCACCAAAAGATTAGAGCTTGGAATTCCAGAATTCACAAGTGCAAGGACGGAAGTTGTTTATATATGGTTATCCTTTTAGAGTATCTAGTAAGTCATTTCCTTATCTGATCTCCGAGCAACCATTGAGAAGAGTACAATACTGTGGAACGCTTTAATCTTCTATGAGATGTTGTACTTGATTTGCACTAACCACTCAAATTCATTGAACCTAACTCTTTGAAGCAAAAAACCCTACAACTATGTAGGATTCTTAGCATATATGATCCTTGTGAGATAAATGAATTATCTTTCATACAGTTAATTATCATATATGTATGCTAGTTAACCACAATTTGGCTTGGAATACAGGTGGAAATTCCTGCCTCTGCATATTTCTTTTGTATTTCTTCTGTTGCAGCAACAGTCTTCTTTTGTATCGTGTATTCTAGTATATTTTCGGTCCTAAATTTTGCCCAGTAATTCCTGCCTCTGCGTTTCTATACTTTATTGAACAATTCCCATTCCAATAAGGAATTAACTAAAAGAACAATCCATTCCATTCAATTCCAAGTTCATCCCCCATTGGAATCTTTCACCATCCTTGGGATCGCAAAACCCCACATCCATGCCTTGTTAGTTTCCTCCCGTCTGAACTCCCTGCCTCTGACACCTTCCTTACACACATTGCTTCTGTAGTCGATAACAACAAAAGGAAATTGGAGCTACAGGAAGGCAACAAGTTTTGTTTTAATTTTTTTTATTTCTATTATTGTTTTTGTTTATGGTGGTGCACCTGTCACAGGGAGTGGCTAATGTGTTGAAGTTGCTTCCTTTTCTGTATTTTTTTTGTTTTTCTTCTCCTCATGTGCCTTTCTTATTGAAGGTGTACCTGCCCGTTTTCTTCGGTGTGGTTGGTAGTCCAGCCAGGGAGGGAAGTTTTGGAGAGAAGCTGAGTTCGGTTGGGGACTGGAAATTGGAAAAGGGATTTCTTTTAGCTAGGTGCATAATATCATTCTAATGCAGTGGGACTACTTTGGTAGAAGTAGCATCAGGGGCACTGATGGTGAAGGGTGAATGCTGGCGTGTTTGTCAGGAAATATTGTATAACAAATTAAAGGAGGTAAGTATTTTGCTAAACCCTAATCTAATTTCTGGCCTGAGTGTTCTGGTTCTATTTCGGATTTTGTAGTTGCAGGAAGAGAAATATGTCAGCAAAGTTTCTATAAGCATTTGCTGCTGATCATGACAATCCAGAGTTGCAGAGGCAAATAGGGTGCATGACTGGAATCTTCCAAATGTTCGACCGACAACAAATTCTCACTGGAAGGCGTTTGAATGTTAGTAGTGGCCACAACCACAAAACTCTCCCTTCCAGTAATTTTTTCCCTTCCCTTCCATTGTTTGATACAGTTTGTTTCAAAAACTGAGACTACTGTTACTTAGAATTCATAAGTCTTCCCATAAAGAAGACATTATAGATGTCTTCTTGTTTATACTACTGTTACTTAGTATTCATAAGTCTTCCTAAAAACTTTATTGTTTTAAAAATATTATTATCTTTCTTATTTATGGAATATAGATGTCTCTACTATTATGACTGTGTGTCCTGGACTAGTGGTTGGCTTTCTACTTGCAAATCAAAATGTCAAGGATGCATACCAACTGGACTGGAACAAGGTGATTAAGAATTTGTTATTTATTTTTATTTTCTAGGTTATTGAATGCCTATATATAATATACCTATTGAGGCAACTTGTTTTAGCTTGCTTGTTTCATTCTTCATATTATGTCTACTAAGATTATTTTTTTTACTGTTTGTTGTTGCTAGGCTAGAAGAGCTTTGAAAATTCGAGAGTGAAGACAACTCATACAAATCAAGAATTTAAAATCATTGGGATAAGTGGCAAGCCTTGCAAAGATGAAATGTGAGTTTTTCCGAGTTGTGTTGTTTCATTATTTGTCAGCATTTTGCAATCAATTGGCTTATAAGAATTTTTGAACCATATGCAATGAAGCATTATTTTAAAAACTAGGAGAAGCTGCTTTTATATACCAAATCGCTGTAATGAAGAATTTTTGAACCATATGTAATGAAGCATTTCACTACAAAGATATACCAAATCACTGTCAACATTTCAATGAGCTTCCTTGGTGGAAAAGTCAAGGTTGAAGCCTCAACAACGAATGAGTGTCCTCAGTGAGGTATGTGCCGATCTTTAAGATTGGTTTTGTTGGTATGACCTGTATGCTATTTTTTTCATGCTTATGCTTGGATGATAGGCTTTGAGGTTCAATAATTATGATCCTAACCCACTCCTACATGCATGTGGCGTTAGCATTGTCACTGCTTTTACTCAAATAGGAGGCATAGTATTACATCCTCCCCGGGTATGGTTTTATGTTTTGTATTTATACTTTTACGTATTATTTGAGGTTATTTATGACAACTAAAACAAATGTTGCAGCTCAGAGTTGGCAATGGAGAGGACTTTATTCCATCAAGGGAGAGATGGAATTTTAACCAAAAGGTGTGTTTTTTTTCTTTCAATGAGTTTATTCTTTAAATTGTTAGGACCCTTGTATTGAAAAATTTGGACTGTGATTTCACTTGGAGGTCTGACTATTCTTTTCAAGTTAAACTTTTGAAAATTCTCCCTTTTGGCTATATGAACCGGGATCATATAATATAAGTCTCCCTTTTGTCTTGTCTTTTGCTTTTAAGAAAACAAATGATTCATCCAAGGGACCTATCTTAAATGCTTTTGAGATATACAAGTATATGGAGATAAATTATGGATCCCTAGACGGTAAGTAAAGAAATATCTTGTTAATTTGGTAATCTAGAGCAACACTGTTTTCTTTTAGAGTGTATCCTTTATACCTCTTTTCTCTTCAGCACTGACCATGGAAAGCTTTGTATCACATTACCCAAAAGAAGTTTGGGCACAAGAAGGTGGAGATCCATGCTTACCAGCTCCATGGTCATGGGTTCAATGTAATTCAGATCCACAACCACAAATTGTTTCAATGTACTGAATGCTTCTCTAACTCTCATTGGTCTTTGTCATGTTTGCTTTGCTTTCCCATGCATGATTTCCAGTTTCTCTAGATGACCTATGAATTGTTGCTAATGTATAAATTTTAGCTATCTTCTCGCCGCGTGAACTAATGAATAGATTCGTATAATGAACAGTAGACTATCAGGGAGAAATTTGACGGGGAATATACCTGCAGAGCTTGCTAGTTTAACTGGCCTAGTCGAATTGTAAGTTAGAATCTACTTCTGTTCCAAGTCAATTTATTTCATTCGGCACAACTGTTGATGGATTTAATGATTCCTTGTCACTGTGTCAAATTCAAATATTTCAGATGGCTTGATGGAAACGTGCTTTGTGGCCATATACCTGCTCTCGGTGCATGCTTAAGTCTCAGAAACATGTAATATATAAATATTGCTGGTTTATATATCAAACACTTAATCATTCGCTAGACTTTTTGAATTGTTTTTTTGCAGTCACCTTGAGAACAATAAGTTAACTGGTGATCTATCATTTTTGGATGGCCTATCAAATTTACAAGAACTGTATGTCCTTTCTTGCCATTATATTGTCATTTAACGAACATCAATGTTTGCCCAAATTTGTTCTCTTTTAACGTTTGGCTTTGTCTAGCACCAACTCCAGCATGAAGTAACTATTGAGCTTGCAGGTACGTGCAGAACAATATGCAGTCCGGAACAGTACCTGGTCATCTTCTTGGCAAAAATATAGTTTTCACGTGGGTATTTCTTATTAGATTGTGTTGAATATCTCTTTAAGTCCTACTTTCCAATGAAATTACAATTATCAAACTTGGGTATGCTATTTTGAGGTGTATCCCCAAGAAACTTAGACTATTTTCAAGAGAAGGTAGGTACGACTCAATACAACTGACTAACTTTTGTCTGAAACATGTATATGAATTAAAGATATTATTTTTTCATTTGCAGATGATCTTCCACCTCCCCAACCATTCCAAGAGTTAAGTGCTTCTTTCGGAGGATTTGGCATTGAAACAGCACATAGATATTGGTTATCTGAAATCAACGATGCCACATAAAACTTTGCTAAAAAAGTTGGTTCTGGGGGCTATGGGACAATGTATTATGGAAAGTTGAAAAACGGAAAAGAAATTGCCGTCAAAGTTCAAACCAATGATTCTTGTCAGGGAAACAGACAGTTCTCAAGTGAGGTAGCCGTTTACATAGCTTTGGGTAAAAGGGTTACTCTTAATTGCTTAGCCAAACCAAAAAGATATGCTTAAGGTTCTTCATAAAGTGTGTTTATGGTAGCTTGCTGAAGGATTGCACTAAGTTATTATTGCACCAGTTTGACCAATAAAATTTGTTCCAGGTTTCTCTACTTTCAAGAATACATCACAGAAATCTGGTTGAATTTCTCGGTTACTGCCAGCAAGAAGGCAAAAGCATTCTTGTATATGAGTTTATGCATAATGGAGCACTGAAAGAGCATCTTCATGGTAAGCATCATTCTGTTATGTTTCATATTTATCTAAGTTAAGAGTAATTAGTTGGTTCTGGGTATTCGCAGGCTCCTTGTCTCAGGAAAGTCCCATCAGTTGGATAAACAAACTTAACTCTTTGTATAAATCCTTTCACACTTGATACGCATATTGGTGTAATAAGCAAACTTAACTCTTTAGTATAAACATGTCAAAGGTCCAGTAGCTCTTGACATATTACAACCTCTAATGTTGGTGATAAAAATATATACTGGAGACTAGCTAGACTTGTTGTTGAATTGGATTAAAATCATGTGATTTTTATTTTCACAGGAAGTAAAAGGGTGTTATATACTTAGCCAGTTTTGGTACTTTAATCACAGGAATTGCACAAGTAGAGAAGATTTGATCCAACAAAACAATATACTTTGGCATATATATGTGTGATATATTGTTATGGGTACTATTTAGTTTTGTAAAGTTTGGTGATGTTTGGATGTTGATGTTTGGTACTTTAATGATGTTTGGATTGTAGGTTCTTGATCAATGATATTTTGTAGATAACTTGAACTGAAAGTGAGTTATGCAGTAATTTTAATTTGTGCCTGGAAAGAAGTATTGTTATCATATTCAATTGTGTACAGCGCCTTTGTCATTATCATCTTTATGCCATTTACTCCTGGGAAATGACTTAACTTGCAATCATATGCTATTTACCTCAGGGAAAAGATAATGATCCCGTACCCAGAAAGGAGAAGAAAAGAGAAGCTAGGAGGGAGGAGAAACCAGAAAAGGCTGCAGTTATTGATATGGTGTTTAAAAGATGCACAGGCTGTTTAGAAGATGCACAGGTAGAGAAGACTTGATCCAACAAAATAAGATATTTTGGATTTTATATATATGTGTGATATATTGTTATGGGTACTATTTTGTTTTGTAAACTTTTGTGATGTTTGAATGTTGATATTTTGTACTTTAATGATGTTTGGATGATGATGTTTGGTACTTTAATGAAATTTGCATTGTAAATATTGATTATGTTTGGATTGTAGGTTTTTTATCAATGAAATTTGCACTAGATGATTTGCACTGGATGAAATTTGCACTGGATGATGATGTTTTTTATAAACTGTTGAGTAGGAAAAGATTAATAAATTTTTTATTTATTGTCAACATGTTGTATATTGTACCCAAAGACATCAGTTTAAATATGTCAAACTATTGTCAATGACGTTAAAAGACAACAGTGAAAAATCATTGTCAAACTGATGTTAATTAACATTGTTCGCTAAAAAGACAACGGTTTTTAACCGTTGTCAAACCGATGTCATTGGCAAAAAAGACAACGGTTTTTAGCCGTTGTCGTAGACAGTTCAAAACTGTTGTTGAAGAGCCTAGGCATACGCTCAAAGACAACGGTGAAAAACTGTTGTCTTTGAAGGAAAAGACAACAGTTTTTCACCGTTGTAAAAAATGTTGTCTTTGCCTTCAAAGACAACGGTTAAAAACTGTTGTCTTTTGCCACCCCTTTTAACAACACGGCCTTTAACAACAGTTCAAAATGGCCTACGACAACGGTGAAAAACCATTGTTGTTTGACTTTTTTCTTGTAGTGTTCGACAACTAGCTACTACAACGTGTAGCAGCTAACTGTCGAAGTAGCAGATACAACATGTAGCAGCTAATTTCCTGTAAATTATATAACCAAAAATGGTAAGAAAATATTATTTGAAGTGTTCAACTAGCTACTACAACATGTAGCAGCTAACTGTCGAAGTAGCTCTATAATGTGTAGCAGCTACTTTGACAGTATGTTGTAGTAGCTAACTGTCTCAGTAGCTGCTACAAGTTGTACCAGCCAGTGCAGGGATTTTATGTTGGAGCATAAATCCTAATAATATATTAGGATTAGAGAGAATTACAACTTAAATTGAAATGACTTACCATCGAATGAATTATGAAAGATTGAAACGAATTAAATTGGCAAGTTTGCTGCAAATTATATAACAAAAAAAAAATTATTAGCATGGTAAAATAGTACGTTGTAGGGTTTAAAAACTCTTATTGTATCCTATTTACCCTCGAAGGATTATGTATAGTGTCCTTAAAATGATTAATTTATGTAGATATTTCTATCTAGGTGTCATAAATATCCGTCTTACATCCAATAAAAACAACACATGTTTTTCCCTATATTAATTAAATAGATCATTTAGAATCATATATAAATAATATATTAGGATTAGAGGGAATTACAATTTAAAATGAAACGACTTATCAAGTAGCTGTTATACGTTGTAGCAGCTAACAACATGTAGCAGTAGCAGCTAACAATGTGTAGCAGTAGCAGCTAAATGTCCAAGTAGCTACTACACATTGTAATAGCTAAATGTCCAAGTGACTACTAGACGTTGTAGCAGCTAAATGTCCAAGTAACTAGTACACATTATAGCAGACGTCGGGCTTGTACGTTGTAGCATAAATCCTTCTAATACATATTAGAATTAGATAACATTACAATTTAAAATGAAATGACTTTCATTGGTTATGAAATATGGGAAATGATGTTTGGTAAGTTCCTTGCAAATAATATAAAAGCAAAAAATGTTAAGTAAAGCACCGTCGGCTATATTTTCGATGACAATTTGAGGAGCTTACAACCAACTCAAGAACAAACATATGACTATAAATTGTACTTAGCTTACAACGGCTATACTTTGCTTATTGATAGGAGCAAGCTATACTGAAAGACGATGATAAAAAAAAAATAATAATAATAAAATAAAATAAAAAAAAAGCCAAAGCGATAAAAAATAGCGACGGAAATTTTAATTTGGATAAAAGTCGAGCAAGTCCTGCGGATGGTGTCGCAGCTCGCCTACTCACCTACCCTTCCGATGGCCAGACGAACCTGCTACCTTCTTTCTCAATTTTCGTTTGACTTCGATTAAATCTAAATAATAGATCGAATTAAATTAATTCATTCCATTTATTTTGAAATCCATTGACGAACGCTCCGATCTGGTCAATGCACTGACTGCCATAGAAACACGTTTTCCTTACAACTCAATTAAAATAGTTAATTGCCATCGAACCAACTCTAATATATAATACCTCTAGAAGGCCAGCTTTGGAAATTCCTCGGCTTATCCATAATCCACTTGTATTTTTATATTTATCAAAATCCATTTCTCTATTAAAGAGGGCATTTCAATATGAACAATAAATTATATACGAGTCAAAAAAAAATCAAGCTAACGATATTTTTTTTACTTATAACTTAATTAAAAATACTTACATAAACATAGAAATATAAATAGCACTAAAAAACATAGGCACACAGATTTATTTGATTACAATCGAGAAGATTGTTAATCCTGTTAGAACGTATACTAAAACCCTAGTTTTTGTAAATATTTATTTTGTAATAAAGAATCATTTTTGGCTAAAAATATCTACATTTATTTGTTAAGTGTAGTTGTTCAATTATTTTATATTATAGATAACATGGTGTGTGGTGTTACACACAGAAGATCATGTTATCGGTTCTTTATAAATTATAAACAGTTGCTCGCGACTAAGATGGAAAGGAACAAACCGTTGGAATAGTCGTAGTGTAATTAAGTATTAGTTTATATTGACTAATAAATTACACTGATACACTTTAAGTGCATTGAGTAGAACCATTTTAGGTAAGTTCTTTTTATACTGACTTAATAAAATAACTAGACCTTAGTTATTATGGAAGTGTGTGCTCTTAATCCTAATATAATAACAAATACATATATTTAGTATTTATTTCTTTAACTTATCAAAGGGTGAGATTTAGATCGATAAATCAATAGGTCCGATAAATTGAGAAATGATATTACTTATAGTGTGTGTTGTTGATTATAGAAGAAATATGTGTCTTAGTTATTTAGGTTGAGAATGTCCCCAAGAGGAGCTCATAAAGATTGTCATGTTAAACCCTACAGGTGGACTTAGTCCGACATGATAATGAGGTTGAGTGGTACTACTCTTGGAGCTAGATATTAATTAAGTAAATTATCAGTAACTTACTTAATTAGTGGACATTCATTATTTTAAACACAGGGAGACTAACACACTCATGATAAGAAGGAGTCCATAATATAATTTGGGATTGGTGCGGTAGTGTAATAATAACTCTCTAGTGGAATGAGTTATTATTGATGAACTTGAGTTGTGTGTTTGGGGCGAACACGGGATACTCAAGCTCATCGGAAGGCCAAAACCAATTTCTCCTCTAGGTCTCTATCATAGCCTCATTAAAGTCTCAAGTCCATCCAATGAAAACCAATCTTGGTGTCCAAGAAGGGTCGACCCAAGGCTTGGTGACCAAGCCAAGGGTCGGCCATAAATTTCTTCAAGGTGGTCGGCCTTTGCTTTGTGCAAGGGGGTCGGCCACATAATTCAAAGTTAAGGGGTGTTTTTAAATTTTTAAAATCTTCTCTTTGTAGAAAACTACAAGTTTTAAAAGAGATATTTTAAAATATAAAACTTTCCTTATTTGAATTAGGCCACATGGTTTAAAAGAAAGTTTAAAAAGTTTTAAAACTTTCCTTTTTTAACCATCCTCATGGTTTTAATAAAAAATGAAGAAAAGTTTTAATTTGAATATTTTCTATTTTTGTAACCATATTAAAAAAAGGAAATTTTAGAAGAGAAGTTTTAAATTTTAAAACTTGGTTTTAATTTTTTAAAACTTTCCTTTTTTTAACATCCACTTTAGGAAATTAAAAGAGAGCTTGTAAAATTTTATAAGAGGTTATAAAAGAAGGGGAGGGGAGGCCTCATGAGATAACAATTCTTATTCTCTTGTTGGTGCTCCTCTTGTGGACGGCCCTCTCCCCTCTTCCTTTCCCCTTGCTCTCTTTTCCTTGGTGGTGGTGGTGGCCGGATTTTAGAGAAGAAAGAAGATGACTTTGGGTGGTATTCATCTTGGAGGATCATCGCCCACACGACGTCCAAGGCGAGGCGAGGAATACGGCAGAAGATCTCGAGATTATTAGCTTACAAAGAAGAGGTATAACTAGTAATTTTCTTCCGCATCATGCTAGTTATTTTTCTTTGTAAGAATTCCAAACACAAGAGGTATTAGATTCTAGTTTTTCAGATTTGTTTCGACGTCCATTTGGCACGGCCATGTGTTGCTTTTCCACGGGATGTTGGCACAACTGTGTGGCTCACATGGCCTAGACATGCACGGCCTCTAGATAGATGGCGCGGTCGTGCCATTTGGCACGGCCAAAGCATGATAATGGCCACACGACTGTGTGGCCTATGCGACCCAAGCTCCTGTGTGCGTTTTCGCTCCATTTTCGCTCCAATATCATCCTATCAATAAAAACAAGCAAAGAACATATCTCCAAACAAAATATAATGGAAGTATGACATTATAATGAAATAGGATACATTAAACATAGATTATGCTAATGAAATGCAAGTAGATGTGCATCAAAGCATGCATAAATGATCATAAGATCTACGCACATCACACCCCCAAACTTGAACCTTTGCTTATCCTCAAGCAAAACCTGCAATCTAGATTTATGTGCGTAGATGGCATTTAATAATCCCTAATGAATCAATATAAACTTATTATATAGTTCCATTGATGAGCATGATACAAAAATTATTTGAGTGTGACCTAAGTAGAAGTTCTCCATGCTCAGTGTAATAAGTGGCTTAACTTTTTCAAGTGTCAATCTCTAAGCCTAGTCAATTTTTCATTTAATGTTCCTCATACTTCCGGCGATAGGTACTTACCTGCCACACGCAAGGTTCGTTCCACTAAAAAATGCTATGCATCGTCTACACAAGGTCTAAAAGGAATACTCAATATCAAGAAAAATATAACATTCATTTTCCCAATAACCTAACTCGGTCTCAAAGGGGTGAATTGCTAGTTTTCACTCACGATAACTATTTTTTATCCCTTATTTTTTTCTTCTTTTTTTTATTGTTTGCAAAGTATCAAACTTGAGCAAACTTTCATCATTTTGTTTTTTTGAGATGCATATGTTGGAATTTAGATTTTTCCAAATGAGCTTCCATGATCTGAGTTTATCCAGTAACCAAAATGTAGTTGAGAAGTCACCATAGAAGCAAGAGTACTAGTCCAGTTCTATGAATCATGACTATTTTCAAAAATATCTACTATCAAAGTCAAGCATAATGTGAAGAGATCCTAAAACTAGGCCAACATTCAAATTCTTCTAGTAATTGCAATGCTCACTTCATGCTACTATGGATAGGAAAACATTGATCAATAGACATACTAGCATACCAAATCACACAACATAAATATCTAGATGAAACGTGCTAGTATTTTGCATTAAGGAACAAACAATCATGATGTGATGAATGATGCAACTAGCAAATTTTATTAGACAAAAAGAAGTATGCAAAAGCAAAAACTAAACTAAACCAAATGCATCTAATGCATCCCCCCAGACTTAAACATTTCATTGTCCCAATGAAAACTAAAAATAATGTGGAGGAGATTTAAAGTAGGAGAAGTTACCAAATGATGCGTGTCAAATGTCCATGTCATTAACTTCTCCACCATGTAGTTGCCCTCCTCCTAATCTTTAAGTCCTATAAAAGAAAGTAGACAACAAAAATTAAGTAGAGGATACATGTTTATTATGAAGAAAGAAATGAAACTAGAAAGAACTAAACCAATGAATGAAAACAAAGAAAATGAACTTGGGTTGCCTCCCAAGAAGCGCTTGTTTAAGGTCATTAGCTCGACCACCTCATTAAATTCATCGAAATCTCGCTCTTGGAGGGGTAAGATATTTCAACACCCTCCTACCAAGGGATCTTATTATGGAGAGAGCTTTCATCAAAGGAGCTACAGAGTAAAGTATAACTCTCTCTATCTTTGTCTTCTTTGAAGTTCTTTCAGGTGGTCGAAGACGGTTCAAATCGAGCTTCCAATTATAGGCCCCATGAAAATCTGCACACCCAAAAAAAAACATATCTCTCCCAAGCATGCTATATTAGATAGAACTAGAATCATATTAAGATGAACTGAGTATGTATCACAAATTGAATCACATCCAACAAAATCAATTATAGGTACCTTTATAAAATTTTCCAAAAGATTACTAGAAATACTAACCTTATATTGCTGAGAGATACATAAAAGTTCTAAACATGTGGATGTGACTTCTGAATCTTGTATTGGCTCTAGCTCTGGCTCAAGTGGTGGTGCCTCTAAAAGTGGTGATTCTTGGGGCTTTGCTTCTATTGCACAAATCCCTACACATTTATCATTAACCAATTCCATTCTTACAACTTCCATAGCATCAATTGGTTGTGTGATCAAAGGAGGTGATCCTTGGGACATTTCCTCCATAGTACATGTCCCTACACTTTTATCCACCACATCATCATCATAAGTAGTGAAGAGTCCACTAACATCAATAGCATCAATAAAGGAATCAACAGCTTTATTAGAAATTTGTAATAATAGTTGTAAAGCTAGGATCCCTCGTTGCACCATTAGTTCTTCAGAATCTTGTGTCATGGTCTTCATCTGATGAAGAGCAGGAGAATTTGGGTCTTGGAAGTCTTCCCAATCAGTCGGCTCATCTGGTTGTGAAAGATGTGGTCTGTCTAATGAAAAATCATCTTGAAACTCTAACAAACTTTGATTTACTTGGGAAATATGCTCAACATTTTGTATGCACTTGTAGTCCAAATTTTGATAGTCCATCCAAAATTGATTGTAATGTTGATGGTGTCAGGATTCTGCTGCTGGAATAGTGACTGCTCATGTTGCTCAAGAATTAGCTGGAGTTGAAGGTGTAGGACCGTTGCGGCCGGCTAGGAGGGGGTTGGATATCCTGCAAACACAAAAACACAAACCCTCCTCGAACTCTTTAAGCTAACACTTGCATAAATTAAATTAGCAGTAAATAAAAAGCATAAAGAAGAAGACGAGGCACAAAAGGTTTACTTGGTTACAACCGATGTGGTTGTTAATCCAAGGAAGATAAAGTCCACTATCAATCTCCTTCGGGCGGAGAAGCCTCGTACAGCAATGTAGCGCAGAAAACAGAAGCTAAACTAGAACAGAAGCATACAAGTGTTTGGAATTACAATTCAGAGTATATTTCAAAAGCTTCTGGACCAAGGCTATATTTATAGCCTTGGTCGGGGCACCTAGAAGGGTTCCGGGTGTCCTGGGGGGATAAAACTTATCCCCCAACGTTCAGATCGAGTCAAAACTCGATCTGGTCAATTTTACTGCTCAGGGCGCCCCGGAGGGTTTCGAGCGCCCTGGAGGGCTCCGGGCGCCCCGGACTGCTCCGGGCGCCCCAGAGCCCAAAGTCAACAGTTGTTGACTTTTTCGTCAGGGACTTCTTCTCTGGTTCAGTCCCGCCTCAGTCCGGTTCTTCTCCTCTAGATCCGCTCGCTTGGCTGATCTTTGCCATCCGGAAAAGGGATCACCCGAACCCAACTTCCGGTCTTCTCGAGCAGCCTTCCGCTCCGGCTTCTCGTCCCTCGGAATCGTTGCGTGTTTCCTTCTCGTCCACCAGCGTACTCATCCGCAGTCTTCATCCCTCGGTCGCACCGCGTGCTGACCTTCTCGCTAGCTGCGTCTCTTGCTCCTCGAGCAATCTTCCGCTCCGGCTTTCATCCCTCGGAACCACCGCACGCTTCCTTCTCGTCCACCGGGGTACTCTTCCGCAGCACCTCATCCCTCGAACTGCCATCCTTCTCGCTAGCTGCGTCTTCCGCTCGACTACCTGTGTTCCTAAGCTCCTGCACACTTAGACACAAGGTTAGAAACAACGCAGGACCTAACTTAACTTGTTGATCACACCAAAACAACCTTGGGGTTCCAACAATCTCCCCCTTTTTGGTGTGATCAACCCAAGTTAAGCTAGGGTCAAAAATAGATATGAAATTAAAAAATTTATTGCAATAACATGCAACATGATAGAAAAAATTAAATTTCAACCATTCAAAATTTTAATTTTCAATTTTCTACCTCCCCCTAGACTTATACTTCCCCTTCTCCCCCTTTGATCATAATAAAAATGGGGTACAAAAAGAATCTAAGGGTTAATATAATGAAAATATATATCAATGATTTTCAAGGAAAATATTTCCAAATCAAGGAAAAATTTCTAAGTCAAGAAATAACTTTTGAAAAAAAATTTCAAGTAATTGTCATCAAAAAACTTTCTAAGCTGAAAAGTTTATGCAAGAAGATTTAAGAGAATTGATAACATTAAAAGAAATTTTCTATGCATTTATTTATTTATATATTCTAATGCTTTTATCAAAAAAATTTAAATTTCCATTTTAATTTATCATAATTTATTAACTTTGAAGCAAGAAACTTTGAGCATGTAGAAATTTGTGCAAATTGTAACATGTCATTTTCTATTGTATTTTGAATTCCTAATTTGCAAAGATACTTTGATAATATAAACTTGATAAAGTTTTTCAACAATACTTCTGATTTGCAAACTTCGTTCGATAAAATTTTTTGTAATTTGCAAAAGTATTTTGACAACATAAATTTGCAACAATCTGTGGATAATAGATTTACTACTCCGAAAAACTCTTTCGATAATATCTCTAATTTGCAAACTTTGTTCGAAAAAATGTTTCGTAATTTGTAAGATTCTTTTGTCAAATCATTTTTCGATTCGAAAAACTCTTTCAACGAGATAATTTGTACTTTGAAAAAATTTTTAGATCCGGAAAAAGTTTTCAAAAAAATACTTTGTGATTCGCAAGAATCTTTTGTCAAAACATTTTGTAATTCGAAAAATTCTTTCGATGATTCAATTTTTTATTCGCAAAAATCTTCAGGTAATTTGATTAATTGAACCAATTGTTCAGAGGTTCGAGTCCATACCTTACTTACCTCGTCGGCCGTTAGTTCTCCCCCTGTTGAATTACTTTCTTCCGAAGATTCTCCCCCTTCATTGATCTCGGGATGTACTTCGGTTGTTGGGGCTGTCTCGGTAATTTCTTCCATCTCGGATTCTGATGAAGGCTCAATGTCTATTGAGGGGACGGCTTCAATCAGTTCTTCGTAGAGTTTTAAGAACTTTTCCCAAAGTTCTTTTGAGTTGTTGTATTCGTCGATTCTTTTGAGATCTTCATTTGGTATCACGGTTAGGAGATGAAATTCTGCCCGTCCGTTTGCCATCGATTCGTTACGTTGCTTTTTGTTCCAGCGACGTGGATCGAGTCTTTCTCCGTTCGTGTTCTTCGGTTCTTCATAACCAGATTTTAAAATTAAAGAAATACCAAGGTCTGAGTTAAGGTATACCTCCATTTGTTTCTTCCATGAAGAAAACTCCCCCTCGAATGCTGGTAGATATTCGCTAGCTCCGGCCATCGTTTTGTTGCTTCAGACGGCGGTTAGTCCTTCTGAGGTGTCTCGGCTCTGATACCACTTGTAGGACCGTTGCGGCCGGCTAGGAGGGGGTTGGATATCCTGCAAACACAAAAAGACAAACCCTCCTCGAACTCTTTAAGCTAACACTTGCATAAATTAAATTAGCAGTAAATAAAAAGCATAAAGAAGAAGACGAGGCACAAAAGGTTTACTTGGTTACAACCGATGTGGTTGTTAATCTAAGGAAGATAAAGTCCACTATCAATCTCCTTCGGGCGGAGAAGCCTCGTACAGCAATGTAGCGCAGAAAATAGAAGCTAAACTAGAACAGAAGCGCACAAGTGTTTGGAATTACAATTCAGAGTATATTCCAAAAGCTTCTGGACCAAGACCATATTTATAGCCTTGGTCGGGGAGCCTGGAAGGGTTCCGGGTGCCCAGTCCCACCTCGGTCCGGTTCTTCTCCACCGGATCCGCTCGCTTGGGTGATCTCTGCCATCCAGAAAAGGGCTCACCCGAACCCAACTTCCGGTCTTCTCGAGCAGCCTTCCGCTCCGGCTTCTCGTCCCTCGGAATCGTTGCGTGTTTCCTTCTCGTCCACCAGCGTACTCATCCGCAGTCTTCGTCCCTCGATCGCACCGCGTGCCGACCTTCTCGCTAGCTGCGTCTCTTACTCCTTGAGAAATCTTCCGCTTCGGCTTTCGTCCCTCGAAACCACCGCACGCTTCCTTCTCGTCCACCGGGGTACTCTTCCACAGCACCTCATCCCTCGGACTGCCGTCCTTCTCGCTAGCTGCGTCTTCCGCTCGACTACCTGTGTTCCTAAGCTCTTGCACACTTAGACACAAGGTTAGAAACAACGCAGAACCTAACTTAATTTGTTGATCACACCAAAACAACCTTGGGGTTCCAACAGAAGGTTCTAGATTTGATAATCTCCCCAGTCATAGTCATAAGTATCAGGAACTTGCTCAAATGTATCTTGATGTTGAGGTTGGAATAAGTGCTGAAGTTCCATGGAAGAGCTAGCAGCATTTTGGAAGAAGTGACATAAAACAGCTGGATGGGATGAACTGCCACAAGTCGTGCAGATATTATCAGTTGGTTCTGTGGGAGGGGCATCTTCCTTTTGAAAGAGGTGGCATATGGCAAACGGATGAGATGTGCTACCACATCCTCCACAAAGGAACTCAAGTTGCTCATCTAGATCATAGCCTTCATCAATGGGAGATATGGGTCTTACACTCATGGGTGTGAAAAATTCTCTGAAAGACCTACTTGACATGTTAGTGCTCAAGATATCTAAAAATATATATATGAGAAAAATTTAAAAAAAAAATTGAAAGACAAGAAATAAAATGCTATATGAAAAATAAATGCAGAATTTAAAAACAAGAACGAAAATGCAGATTTTTTTTTGGATTATGAAAATGGAAAAAACAAAAACTATTCACAAGTCTAGATTAACTAAATTGCTAATCTACTAATGTTAATGCGAACAATCCCCGGCAACGGCGCCAAAAACTTGTTATGATTTCGCAAGTATACGAATTCGTCAACAGTAATATATAAGATTGTTGAACCACATGGACTGTTGATTATGCACTAGAGATGTCACAAAGTAAGTTATCTAGACGGTCGAAAGTTGGCTTTGGAGCTTGCAAACTAACGAGAGTGATTGAAGAGAAAAAGAGGAGGAGAGAATCGATCTTGGAGGGAATTGAGCTTTGGGAAGTGGATTCTAGGATTTTGATTTCGTTGTAGTGGAACCTGATGCATCATGTTCTATCTTTTACTCATTGTCAATCAGCATACCTTTGCCGGAGGCTAAAGCTACTATCCTTAAGTACTAATCAGAGGAGATCCATGTAAAATCCTGTTACAGTTAATCCCTATCACTAGGGCACCTCGGTAGATCATAAGAATATAAATCTAATCGGTATCATTAAGGATAGAGATAGGGATTTGGTTTGGACTCTTCCTTGTGGAGAAGTTGCCTCTCCTTTTCAAGGGAATATCCTAGACATCCGTGAACGGGTTAGCCCTGTCACTAGGGCCTCTCGGGTATACGATCTAAGATCCTCTTTTTACAAAATTAGCAATTCCTACACAATCAATTAACATGACAAGGCAACAAGTCTCATGCATATCAAATAGAAACGAAGCAAGAGAAATCATCCAACGAGTAAAGGCACAAACATGAGTCTTACATCAAACCCTATCCAAAAATACTCCCTATATCCATAGAAAAGGAGATCTACTCTATTGTGAGGGAAGAACAATCCCAAAACATAAAGTAAAGCATACTTACAACCCTTGATGTGAGAAGAAGGGGAAGAAGATATGCTTGCCGAGGTTTCCGATGTCTTGGGGATGCCTCCTTGCTCTGGAGATGAATGGAACATCAAGGGATGATGGTGGATGAAGTTCTAGGGTTTCCCCCAAAGGGGAGAACCCTTTCCCAATGAGAGAGATGAAGTCCCTAACCAAAGATCTCCCCAAGAATAGGGTTCTTGACCCTTTTATACCTCCTCCAAGCTGCCCAGGAAAACCAGGATTACTGGGGTCCAATAAACCGAGTTTTTCACCCATTAAACCAGGTTTTCTCGTGATTCACCCTGAACAAAAGTTGTATCTCTTGAAATTATCTTCAATCTAATACTTGGATTGAGTCATGGCTCCAACCGAGCCCAATGTTATGGAGGTTCAAAGTTTGGTCTGCAATCTGGGCGGAGGTCCAGTTGAACCCACGGTTGGGAGGCACGGCCATGCCATTTAGCACAGGTAAACAATGCTCTCTCTCTGTTGGATCTGAAGAAAAGTTGTAGATCTTGAAGTCAGCTATGTTTTGGTATAAAGAACAGTCCAAAAATCCAACGGATCATAAAGTTATGGCCAAATCATGAACGGTCTGCAATCTGCCCAGAATTCAGCACAACCCTGTTTTGGCATGGCACGACCCGTGTTCTTCGTCACATGGCCGTGTGAAATCCACACGGCCTCACACGGCTTCTTCTCGGGTTGAGTCACACAGCCGTGTGGCTCACACGGCCGTGACCCTCTTCTTCTCTTCCGAGGTCACACGGTCGTGTGGATTCACACGGCCGTGACCTTCCTCCCCTCTGGGTTGTTGGCACGGTCGTGCCATTTGGCACGGCCGTGTGTTGCTTGGCCACGGGATGTTGGCACTGCCATGAGGCTCACACGTCCTAGACATGCATGACCTCTAGATAGATGGCACAGCCAAAGCATGATAATGGCCACACGGCCGTGTGGCCTATGCGGCCCAAGCTCCTGTGTGCGTTTTCGCTCCATTTTCACTCCAAATAGCGTCCTGTCAATAAAAACAAGCAAAGAGCATATCTCCAAACAAAATATAATGGAAGTATGCCATTATAATGAAATAGGGTACATTAAACATAGATTATGCTAATGAAATGCAAGTAGATGTCCGGCAAAGCATGCATAAATGATCATAAGATCAACGCACATCACCGACCATATTGATATGGTCAAGAAACCAAAGATTAAGACAAACTGCCCTATGGAATCTCAAATGGTTATGGTGTACACCAAAAATAAATTGTTGGATTTTCAAAATGCAATGAGTGTGAGTCATGGTTATTATGTGCAGCAATCATCTATAGTTGGTGATTTAGTGGGTTACCATGTCATGAATTTTCAAAGTGGTTCATCTGCAAAACCAAGGGTCCTCACGCACGACAAACATACAGACTACATATCGTGTAGTTGTAGTAAATTTGAGTTTGAGGGCATTCCATGTAGGCATATGTTAGCTTTTTTCATATCAATCAAGTGTTTCTACTGCCTGATATGTACATACTCAATAGATGGACAAGAAATGCCAAGGTTGGGGCAATCTATGATTTGGGTGAGCAAACTTCCCTCGGCAGTCCAGATGTGAAATTGATGGCAAGACACTTAAGGTTGTCCTGTAAAGCTTTGGTAGTGATCGATGATGCAGCTTTGACTGATGAGGGGATAAACTTTTTGGATGACCAATTTAATTGTATATATAGTAAAATTCAAGAGCTGAACATTAGCAGAAAATGTGACAACCAAAGTCAAAAAAGGAAATGCATTGATAGGGCCTTATTGATCCTTCTTTAGTAAGGGCAAAGGGTTATGGGAAAAGATTGAAATCTACAAAAGAGACGTCAATCTCAATGTCCAGGCTATGTCGTGGATGTTGTCATCGAGATGTCTCACACGACAAGCACAACTATCCATTATTGCAGCAAGGGTATGTGTCCATTAATATTGCATTTCTAGTACAAATTTAGCTGAGCATATCAATGTTTTGCATCCATTAATAGTAAAGTTAATGACGAGTTGATTGCCAGATCAACTGCTACAGAGAAAGACAATACCAACGATGATGAATCCTATGAAGAAGATTTGGCATCTATAGCTGGTACATTCTAGTTTTTATTTAACTATATTACTGAATCTGGATAAATTGTGGCTTATAATTATGGCACTATGGATGTACGTTTTAACACCTTGCTCATTGCGTTATGAGGCTAGGTTTACTAAACTCTTGATGAGCGGTTATTACTGATTACAGATGGTTTTCCTTCTAATCTGAATCTTACACTATTATTCCAATAAGAATATGAGATGTATCCCATAAACCTAAATTTTGGTTATAAGAAAATCATTTTTCCATAAAACTTCCTTTCATCACCATCCCTCTTTCTAACTGCTACAACGTGTAGCAGCTAATATACAGTCACTCAGATTTATAGCATGTAATTGCTACAATGTATAGCAGCTAATATACTTGACCCTACCTGCTACAATGTTATAGCAGCTAACCGTTGAGTTAGCTGCCACAGATTTGTAGCAGCTATCATTCCAAGTAGCTGCTACAGCGTTCTAGCAACTAACTATGGAATTAATTACATATGGAATCTAGTGAAAGCTATTGGTCCGCGTTGGCCGGCTAGAAGGGGGGTTGGATAGCCTTGTAAAAGTAAAAGAAAACTACGCTTCTCGAACTCTTAGAATAACACTTGCATAAAATAAAATAAACAGAAAATAACGAAAAGAAGAGGCAAAGAGATTTTTACTTGGTTACAACCGAGGAGATTGTTAATCCAAGGAATGTGTCACACTAGTATCTTCTTCAGGCGGAGAAGCCTCTTACAGTAATGACGCACAGAAAAATAGAAGTTAAACTCTAAAGAAAGCGTACAAATGTTGGAAATGTTAATTGCTTGAGTTGATTAAAGCTTCTGGACCAATGCTGATTTATAGTCTTGGTCGAGGCGACTGGAAGGGTTCCAAGAGCCTGGGAGGGGATAAAATTTTATCCCTTTCGCAATGGATCGCGTTTGACCACGATCCGGTCAAAACTCAACTCCGAGCGCCCGAAATGGCTCCGGGCGCCCGAGCTGGTCCGAGCGCTCGGAATGGTTCCAGGCGACCGGACCACTATAGTCAACAAAGTTAACCTTTGGTTCAGGTCCTCTACTCCGGTGTTGCTTGCCTCGGTCCGGGTCTTCCGCTCCAACTCCGCTTGCTTGGGTGATTTTAGCCAACCGAAATAAGGCTCACCCGAACCAATTTCGGCCTTCTCAAGCAACCTTCCGCTCCGGCTTCTCGTACCTTGGAAACGTCGCGCGCCTCTTTCTCGTCCACCCGCATACTCTTCCACAACACCTTGTCCCTCGGACGCACCGAGCCCGTCGCCTCTCTCCCATGCCGTCCTTCTTGCTAGCTGCGTCTTTTTCTCGACTCCCTATGCTCCTAAGCTCCTGCAAACTTAGACACAAGGTTAAAACACGATATGACCTAACTTAACTTATTGATCACATCAAAACAACCTTCGGGTTCCAACAATCTCCCCCTTTTTGATGTGAGCAACCCAAGTTAAGCTATGATAAATAGACATAAAAATGAAATAACTAATATTGCAATAAAGTGCAAAAAGATAGAAAAATTGTAGAAAAAATTGGTATACCTCCCCCTAGACTTATACTTTTCCTTCTCCCCCTTTGATCACATAAAAAAATGGGGTTCCAAGAAAAATCTAAGGGTTAAAACTTAAAAAATTTTGAAAATTATTTCAATAATTTTTAGAAAACATTTCTAAGTGAAAGAAGATCTCAAAGAAAATTTCTAAGTTAAAAAAAAATCTAAGTTAGGCAATTTTGCATGAAAAATTATTTTTGAGAATTTTTTAAGCAGAAAACTTAAGCAAGAAAATTTTTCAAAAAAAATATTTTTGAGAAATTTCTAAGTTTTTGCAAGCAAAATTATTTTTGAGAATTGTCTGAGCATAAAACTTAAGCAAGAAAAATTTTTCTAAGCAAAAAGAATATTTTAAAAAAATTCTAAGTTTTTGCAAGCAAAATTATTATTATTTTTTTAATTTCCAAAAATAATATTTAAAAGACTTTCTAAATCATTATTTAATTTTATCTTTAATGCTTTATCATAAAGTTAATTAAACATTTTATTTCAATATTTTGGCTTCCAGACAGTGGCGAGGCACTAGGACTTCTTGGTTATTGGAGCAACAACCACTTTCTTAGACAAAGCCTTATAAAGAAATTAGCTGTTTAATTTTCTCGCTGAAAGCGCTAAATCTAATTAAAAGTTCAAGTTAAATGAGACTTTGGAACCCAATATAGGTTCCACCCTACTGGATTAACTAAAAATTTCTTATGTGCATAACTTTTTGAAATATTTCTAATGTGCCCCTGGTGATTTTTAAAATACCAATTTAAATTGTTATATTTTCTAAAATTTGTATTATGGGAACATGTATATTTTTTAAAGAATCTATTTGTTTTTTCAAAATTTCATTTTCTAACTTTAATTTGTCTAACTCTTCTAATTGGCAAGACTTAGCTAGAATTACTTTTAAATTTTTAATTTCCTTTTCTAACTTGCAGCAGTCTTTAGTTAACAATTTAACAAACTTAAAGAATTTATTAGGGGGAAGAGATCGTACCTGACTTACCTTGTCAATCTCGTTATCCGTATCTCCCCCTGAACTGCTGCTTTCTTCCGAAGTAGCTCCCCCTTTATCGATGCTCTCGATGCTCATTTTGGACAAGCTTGAATTGCAGTCCTCGTCTTGATGACTTGCCATTAATGCAAGTCCGGAGAAGGCCTCGACTTCCGATTCAGACAACGTATCATCCCACGTCGCCTTTAATACCTTGCGCTTGTTTGTTTGGACAGACTTCTTTCCTTTGTCTTTGTCCTTGTTCTTTAGTTTAGGGCAGTTGTCCTTGACGTACTCTTCTTTGTTGCAGTGGTAGCAGCAGATCGTCCTTTTCTTTCTACCCCGTGGATTTTTAGTTTTTCTAGAATTACATAACTTCTTAAAGAATCTTACCATCATAACCATTTCCTCATCGTCGAGGGAAGACTCTAACTCAGGTTCGTCTCTCAACACTTTGAGGGCGATGTTTTGCATGGGCTCCTTCGTACCTACACATCTTGATTCATGCACTTCAAATGTGGAAAATAATTTTTCTAATGTAATTTTTTCTAAGTCTTACGAAATATAAAAGGCATCTACTGGTGATGCTCATTTTGAATTTCTAGGAAATGAATTGAGTGCGTACCTTAGCAAATCTTGGTTACTTACCTTTTCTCCGAGATTCGAAAGTGCGGTGATGATTTCCTTAATCTTCGAGTGCAGATGTGCGACTGTTTCATTTTCTTCAAGTCGCAGGTTGGTGAGTTGGTTGCGAAGTAAAACCCATCTTGCGAGCTTGGCTTCAGACGTTACTTTGTGCAGCTCAAGGAACTTTTTCCACAGTTCCTTTGCTGAGTCGTAGTTGTTGATTCGGTTGACTTCTTGTGGTGGAAGAACACTCAGCAGATGGAATTCAGCATTGTCGTTTGCCACGTAGTCGGCCTGCTCCTTTTTCATCCATTAGTATTTTTCTTTGCCTTCTGGTGCTGTAAAATCAAACTTCATTATGAATAATAAATCGAAATCGGTTTTAAAAAAATACCCGCATTCGCTTTTTCCAGCTAGCGAATTTCCCTTCGAATTTTGACGGGTAAATGCTAGGTCCGACCATTAGTTCAGTGCTTCGTTCGGTGGTTAGTCCTCCTGAAGCATCCTAAGTCTAATACCACTTGTTGGTCCATGTTGGTCAGCTAGAAGGGGGGTTGGATAGCCCTGCAAAATTAAAGTAAAAGAAAATTGCCCTTCTCAAACACTCAGAAAAACACTTGCATAAAATAAAATATACAGAAAAAGAACGAGAAGAAGAGGCAAAGAGATTTTTACTTAGTTACAACCGGGGAGGTTGTTAATCCAAGAAATGTGTCACACTAGTATCTTCTTCAGGCAGAGAAGCCTCTTACAGCAATGACGCACAGAAAAATAGAAGCTAAACTTTAAAGAAAATGTACAAGTGTTGGAAATGCTAATTGCTTGAGTTGATTAAAGCTTCTGGACCAATGCTGACTTGTAGCCTTGGTCGGGGCACCTAGAAGGGTTCCAGGCGCCTGGGAGGGGATAAAATTTTATCCCTTTTTCAACGGATCATGTTTGACTGCAATCCGATCAAAACTCACCGTACCTCCGGGCGCCCGGAATGGCTCCAAGCGCCCGGAATGGGTCCGGGTGCTCGGAATGGTTCCGCGCGCCCGGACCACTATAGTCAACAAAGTTGATATTTGGTTCGGGTCCTCTACTCTGGTGCTGCTCGCCTCGATCTGGGTCTTCCGCTCCAGCTCCGCTTGCTTGGGTAATTTCAGCCAACCGAAATAAGGCTCACCCGAACCCAATTTCGGCATTCTCGAGCAACCTTCCGCTCCGACTTCTCATACCTCGGAAACGCAGCGCGCCTCCTTCTCGTCCGCCCGCATACTCTTTCGCAGCACCTTGTCCCTCGAACGCACTGAGCCCGTCGGCTCTCTCCCATGTCGTCCTTCTCGCTAGTTGCGTCTTTTGCTCGACTCCCTGTGCTCCTAAGCTCCTGCACACTTAGACAGAAGGTTAAAACACGACAGTACCTAACTTAACTTGTTGATCATATCAAAATAACCTTGGGGTTCCAACAAGCTTCCATGTTCGTAAAGGAATTTCTTTAAAGCGACCAATAGCATCTAGCCCCGATGCGTGTATGTTGAAGAGGTTAGTTTGCTCATGGAGTGGATTAGGGAGGGGTTGATCGCCTCGAAGAACTTTTCCCAACCACGACCAAAGGATGCGAGGGAGGTGCAAAATAATATAAGTTGGTTGGTGTTCACACCACTCTGTACGTAAGTACATTGATGAAGGGTGTTCCCTCATGGAGAAGACTGTGGACGCACCACTATTCAATATTAAACTTACAATGCAATCGAAATGTAAATTTATTGACAATAATTTCTCATGTAATGGTATAAATGTATTTTATAGGTACCTTATTATCTTACTCCTAATTAGTTGCTACATGATGTAGCAGTTACTACCATTTATTTTAAATCATTCAATTAAATTATTTTTTATATATTATTCCTATTTTATTTCTTAAGTATGTTGTCATTTCATGAAGTAGTAAATTCAAGTGGACTCATGAATAATGATCAAGCTCGTGAACACAGAACATGATGTTCACGTAGTAGCAGCTAGTTTGTGGTAGACATAAACACCATTGTAGGAACTGAAAAATCATTTCCAGAACACACATTAAATGCAACGGGAGGAGTCGGTAAAATTTAATTTTATCTTGATCAAGTATAAAATTTAAATTAAACTTTGAAAGTAACAGCTATGCATGTCAAATCTTCTTCATATGTTGTAGCAGTTTCGTTATTTCAAGTTGGCTGCTACAAGGTGTAGCAATTATTTATTGAAGTAGCTGCTACAACGTGTAGCAGCAAAGTAAAGGCACTGCAACAGCATAAATAATTTTAAATAATATTTTAACAAGCATTTTTAGGGTTAATATCTGCTGCTAGAAAATATAGCTAGTAAAAAAATGACTTACCAAGCGGCTGCTACAAGTTGTAGCAGCTACATGGAGAGTTAGCTGCTACAAGGTGCAGCAGTTACCTGTCGAAGTAGCTGCTACACGTTGTTGCAGCTACATGAAGAGTTAGCTGCTACAAGGTGTAGCAGTTACCTGTCGAAATAGTTGCTACACATTGTAGCAGCTACATGGCCAGTTAGCTGCTACAAGGTGTAGCAGTTAACTATCGAAGTAGCTGCTATAACTTGTAGCAGCAAAGGAAAGTCCAAGTGGCTGCAAGCGTTTGTAGCAGGTGTCGGCCTTGCACATCGTAGCATAAATCCTTCCTTCCTTCCTTCCTTCTACGACCACCATTCCAAGTTAGCTGCTATAAGTTTTAGCAACTACAAGGACAGTTTGATGCGAAGTAGTTGCTGTAATGTTTAGAAGCGAAGCAAAGGCGCTGCATCAGTAAAAAATAATTTCATATAATTTTTTACCAAGTTGCTATACATGAACTTAAATATTTGTAAGGGTAGTATCTGCTAGAAAATTTATCTACCATAAAAATGATTTACCAAGTTAGCTGCTTGACGTTTGTAGCTGCTACAATGTGTAGCAACTAACGCGCAGACGTGGTTGTAGCCTGTAGACATTTGTAGACGTCGTGAGATTGAAGAGAGGTGGTAAGCTCTCCATAACAGTTGTGAGATTGAATGCAGGTGAAACTCGGCCGGCGGGAGGCGTCAGGTCCGATGGACGACAGAGACGGCGGGAGCGAGAGAGAGACGGCGGGAGCGAGAGAGAGACAGCGGTGAGGAAGATTTTAATTTGGGAAATTTTCCACGTAGATGTGTTTAAAAAAAGGTGGAATGAGAGAGAGAATAAATGACATATTTTTTGTAAAGAAATCGAGCTGGCAACACCACGTCTGCCCATCACTTACGGTCGCACGCTGCGCGTCGCTAATAGTCACGCACAAAGCGTCACTCAGCATATCAAATAGATATATATATATGATCCTGTCTGGAAGCTGAGAAAACGAACCTGTCGGTGTGACGTGTCTGGAAGGTTGACCTCATCCCCATGACCCGGTTGATGATCTGTCCGCTGTGTTGACCAAGTCGTCTGAAGTCCTCCTCCGGTCAACTGTACCTGTATCCGGCGACCGGGTTCCCCCGGCCTCCTGGCACCTCGGTGCTCGAGGCAAATCCCACAGATATATGAGCAACCGCATACTAATGACAGAATAATTAACTAAATGCAGAAAAGGTACGAGAACGTACCCTGGCCCAGGGGGGCGCCCTCGGATGGATGAGTGAGCTAGTCGTGGTGCCGATCAAGTCGTAGCGGTCCTGCCGGATGGATGGATATGAGTCAGCAACGGAGCCGGATCTAGGAGCAGCGACGCGGAATCCGGTATGCCTTGTATCCACACAAAGGCCATCATAGCAGCAATACAAATAGCAGAGCATCACGGCTCGATGGCCGGAAAACACGACGGAAACCCAAAGACACCGCGAAGGGCAGGATCCATGCCAAAAGCAGTGGAGACAACTACTATACAGCCAATAGAGTCCACTGTTGGAGGGCCGGAGTCTGCTGTAGGATCGCCGGAAATGGCAGTAACGACGGTGGCTATGGGAGGCTAAGGCAGCGGCCTGCAGATGGGCCGACCACTGGAGGGGACAGTGCTAGACCCCTTGAGACGCTGGATGCCGGAGATGCTGTAAGGGGCAGTGGCTGCCGCTATAGGCGGCGGTGATCGCTGGACTCAGCGCTAGAAAGGAGTCGCCGGCGCTGCGGAGTGCGGCAGAGAAGACGTCGGTGCTGTTTCGCGGCGGTCGCAGCACGAAGAACACCAAGTGCCTCCTGTGCTTGACGGCGATGCTCCACCAAAAACCACCCCTCTATGGAGGGGAGCAGAGACGGAGACCGGCGGTATGCGGCGGTCGATGACCAGCGTCGGAGCTGGCGCTGAAGGGAAGTAGGGGAGAGAAGAAAAGCAGCTCCGGTGGCTGCGTCAGGCGCCGGCGAAGTACGCAAGGAGCAGCTTCCTCCTTGGCTAGCGGCGGAAAAAACCTTTTTTTTTCCCTCTTTTTCTCCCACACGAGCCGCCGCCCCCCTTGTCTTTTTCTTTCTCGTGCTTGCCTTAATCACCCAAAAAAAACCTAAACCTCCAATTACAAAAAAGCCCTCCTCCTCCTTAATTACCCCATGTCATTCCCGGTATCCGGATCAATATATATATATATATATATATATATATATATATATATATATATATATATATATAGGTTTAATTAATTTATGTCATTTTAGAAATAAAATTAATTATTAATATATAGAGATAATTTTTAAAAATTTAATATAAAAATATATAGAATAGAAATTAATTAACTTATAAAATATGATATTAGCTGAATACCCTTAATAATCTAAATTAGAAAAAAAAATCTATTCTAACTGACAGATACAGATGGTAACCATGTAACTCTGTTTATAGATATGAAAATATTACCCTGCCCATCAATTTGGACGCAGTTCCTGTCCGCCCCGAGTGTTTCGGCAATGCGTCCATATCTGCACGCTATAAAGCTGTGAATTTTGATAATCCATTGACGAGTACGCTCCGATGCGGTCAATGCACTGACTGCCATAGAAACACGTTTTACTTACAACTCAATTAAAATAGTTAATTGCCATCCAACCAACTCTAATATATAGTACCTCTGGCCAGCCAGCCTTGGAAAGTCCTCGGCTTATACATAATCCACTTATATTTTTATCTTTATCAAAATCTATTTCTACACTATTAAAGAGGGCATTTCAATATGAACACTAAGGTATATTCGAGTCAAAAAAGTGAAACTTACATGTCCTTGCGGAAGACCACATAAAGACGTTCTAAGCGCACATCAATTAAATTATTGGTGGATTCTGATTTGCACGTTTTCTTTGTTTTTCAGCTCATTCAATGTACGTATTTCGATTTCATATATCGACTATAGTTAATTGCATGATTAAAACGTCAAGATTCCACTTAAATTATTGGGCTCTTGCTGCTTCTCGTTCTATATATTTAGCTCTCTTTCTCACCATCAATCAATGAATTACCGCAGCAGCTGATTTAATTAGCTCCTCAAATATATTCCATCTCTTTAATTCGCTCCTAGCTACAAGTACAAGAATAATCATATATACACCATGGCGAGCGATGGAACTGATCCGGCCACCTCCGGCTCAAACCCTCCGCCATCCCTCGGGAAGAGGATCACCGTCCTTTCCATCGACGGCGGCGGTGTTCGCGGGCTGATCCCCGCGACGATCATCGACTTCCTTGAATCAGAACTGCAGGTACGCATATATATATATATGCAGTCATAAATATCCGATCGACGTACCGAGAGATTCAAGTTAATTATATTAATTCTCGGTGTTGCAGAAACTCGACGGGCCTGATGCGAGAATAGCTGACTACTTCGACGTGATCTCCGGCACGAGCACCGGTGGCCTTGTCGCCACCATGCTCGCCGCTCCCGGAGAGAATAACAAACCACTGTTCGCCGCCAAGGACATTGTTCAGTTCTATTTGGATCATAGTCCCAAGATTTTTCCACAGCAAAGGTTAGAATTAATATAATATATCTTTTATATGTATATCTTTTTATATAGGACAAATTTTTGGATAATTAGGATGAAGGATCAAAATTAATTTATGAATTTTACTATTTATTTATTTCAGGTCTGGGTTCCTGAGTCCAGCACTCAACTTGGTTGATGCTCTCGCTGGACCAAAATACAATGGCAAGTATCTTCACACCAAGATTCAAGAACTCTTAGGCGACACAAAATTAAGTCAAACTTTGACCAACATCGTCATCCCTACTTTTGACATTAAAATTTCTCAACCCATCATATTCTCCACTTATGAGGTAATTAATTCATATTAATTCATATTTTTCTCCACTTATAAGGTGGTCCATATTAATTCATATTTTTCTCGCAGACGGAGAAGAATCCGTTGAAGAACGCTCTTCTGTCGGACATCTGCATCAGCACCTCCGCCGCCCCCACATACCTCCCGGGGCATTACTTTGAAACCCATGACGATCAAGGAACGACGAAGAGCTTCAACCTCATCGACGGCGGCGTGGCGGCAAATAACCCAGTAAATTCACACACCCGCGCACATCTAAATAGATATTCTCTGCTCGTAATTAATCTAGGAGCTACCTAGTTCTTATATGTGCTATACATTATTGATCATGAACAGACGATATCCGCCATAAGCGAAGTGACGAAGCAGATTCTGAAATCGAACACGGATTTCGACTCGTACCAACCGGTCGACTACAGTCGGTTTCTGGTGCTCTCGATCGGGACCGGAACACCTAAACAGGAGGAGAATTATAGCGCACAGACGAGCGCTCGATGGGGTTTGCTCGGGTGGTTGTACAACGGAGGAAATACTCCCATCATCGACATTTTCTCCCAGGCGAGCTCCGACATGGTGGATATCCATCTAGCACATGTTTTTCAGGCACAGGACAGTGAAGGCCGTTACTTTCGCATACAGGTACCTATTTAACAAAATTATAATTAATCATTCATTATAAAATCGCACCAAATTCATCGATTCTAGCTAATTGAATAAAACAAACAAATTAATAAACTAAATGATATATATATAGGACGATACTTTGACTGGTGATGCGACTTCGGTGGATAAGTCGACGGAGAAGAACTTACAGAATTTGGTGGAGATCGGGAAGAAACTGCTGGAGAAGCCGGTGTCGAGGGTGAACCTGGAGACAGGCCTGTCGGAGCCGGTGGTGGATGGGAAGGGAGGAACCACATCGAACGGAGATCGACTCGTCTACTTCGCCAAGAAGTTGTCGAATGAAAGGAAGCGTCGGCAGGAGAGTTTGGCTTCCAATGCGTGAGAGTTACGTTGTGGATCCTGTTGATTACTCAGCATCATCAATAATTAATGTTGTTCGTCTAAAAATATATAAATAACTAGTCACCAATAATTAATGTTGTTGGGATTGCACCAATTTGTCAAACTTGTAAGCATGATTAATTTGTTTAAGCTATTCAATGGAAGCACGTACGTGATTGTTCAGTAGGAAAACTCTGCAGTATATATAATGCCTGTTGTTGCAAGGCATAATGGAACAACATAGAAAAAGATACAAATACAAGAGGAATAATCAGATCCAAGCAACAACAACGAGCTTTCTACATGAATGAGTCAGCTTTTGTTGCTCATTAGTGCTCTTGAATAATAGATGTTTGAAGTAAAGAACAGTATAAAAATAGAGAAATTAAAATATGATGGATTATCTCGTATTGAGCATATTTGTGGCATAGCTATTACAATCTTATAAGGGAATACATCATAGGTTCTAGAATGACATTAGTTATTGCTTAATTAATTTGATCATCTACTTGCTACAATATAATGCATCCATTTTAATTTCAGCATGCATATGCATTAATTCTTAGCAAGCACAAACACTCCCTCTTTATTTTGAGAGATCTAATAGTCCAAGTTTATCACACAAGTAGTGAAACTATTTGATTGAAAGTGGCTTTGTGAAGATATTTGCTACTTGATCTCGATTCTTGCAGAAAGTTAATTCAATTTCTCCTTTGTTTACTAACTCTTTGATGAAGTGATGTTGTAACTTGATGTACTTTGTGCGACTATAAAAAATAGAATTTTTTGTCATTGCAATGACATATATATTGTCACACAAGAGTATGGTTGGTGTAGATTATTCCTGCTTCATATCCTTGAGAATTCTCCTCAGTCAAACAACTTCACATGTTGCTCCACATGCTGATATATATTCAGCCTTGGCAGAAGATTGTCACAGTATTTTGGAAATATGCTTTGTTCCTATGAAGAAAATATAGCCCGATGTATTCTTACGATCATCTATTGAACCTGCCAAATTGTTATCAGAAAAACTATACAATTTTTTATCTTTATCAGCTTCAAATATTATTCTATAATTCTTAGTTCCTTACACATATATAAAATTGTTATCAGAAAAACTATACAATTTTTTATCTTTATCAGCTTCAAATATTATTCTATAATTCTTAGTTCCTTACACATATATAAGAATACATTTAGCTGTAACAAGATGAAGTTTGCTAGGCTAGCTCATAAATATTAAGACAATTGTTGGTGCAATCGACTTCCAGAATTTTGAATACTTATTTGAATAATATAGGAAATTTGGTCAAGGGTAACCGAATAACTTGATCATGGTTGATCAAATTAAGTAAACAGAAGTCAAGGATGACTAGAACTTGGAAATGAGTGAGAAGTACAAGTAGGACCAAATACTTGACATATTGGTAAAAATATCTAGTGGGACTAGTCAAAGGGAAGTCCTAGCTAGTTGAGAATCAAGTAGTGAAAAGTCCTATTGGGACTAGATAGGGGAAGTCTTGGTTGAGAATCAAATAGTGAGAAGTCCTAATGACGTTAGATAGTGGAAGTCCTGGTTGGGAACTAAGTAGTGGTAGTCCTAGCGGTACTAGGCGGTGGAAGACCCAGTTGTAACTAGGCAAACCTAATTGAGAACTAGATTGAGTCCAAGGTAGGTCAGCTAGGAGCTGAATAGTTGGCAAAGAGAAAAGTCTATCATGAGTGAACTCTAAGCAAATGAACCTATAGTAGGTTAGGTAAACCAAGTACTAGGTTTTGCTTGTTATGTTTTTTGTTTGCTTGTTTATTTTGTATGAAATAGCAAAGAGAGAAGTCCGATGACGAAGGCTCGAGCAGGACTAGTTGGGAACTAGTCTAGGTAACCGGACTTAGGATCCGATCGACCTTAAGTGGTCCGGTCGGCCGAAAAGTCCGGTCGATCAAAAAGTCCAGTCAACTGAGTTTGATTGATCGGAAGTCAACATGATCAAGTCCGAACAAGTCAGGTCTCAGATATATTTTGGCTAAGCCCCAAGTGACAGGAGGGTGTCCAGTCGAGCGGGAGGTAAAAACTTATGGTGGAGATGATCGAGTTTGCAGCTAAGTCGGCAGAGATCTAGGAGACCGGAGGACCTCCAATTGATTGGAAGGTAATGATCAAGTTGTATAAAAGGGGAGTTGAGGTAGCATCTTCCATCGACTCTTGCAAACATCCATCTTCATGCTAGTGCTCAGAAAATGATCCAAACTCCACTCATGTCGTCCGAGAAGGGCTAGAAGAAGTGTCGCATTACAAATGAGTTCGTTTTATACTTACATGCTTACTTCTTATACTACTACTCATATTTTGTATCATGATTTCCTTACAACTTATAAGAGGTTTTTCCACCTCCGGAAGAGTTTGGAAAGGAGAAAGACATTAGTGGATGGTCGCTTTGTACCTAACCATTGATGTACTAACCTTTGTTTTGGGTGGGGGGGGGGGCTTGAGAACCGAATAAAAAAATTGGTGTTCTTTATGCTTCTTGTTACTATTTTTAGTTTGTGTTATTCTGTTGCACTACCAATGACTCTATTTTGAATGTTGATCGTTGACTGGCGTAGGAGGAGTATAAGAGTTTTGGCAGCAAGTCATGTTGAATTTTCTCATCAAATCAGCAACATATTTTTCTTAAGAAATAAAGATTCTCCCATTCTCTTACTTCACTTGCATACCAAGAAAATATCTCATTAGTGTTAGATCTGTCATCTCAAATTAGCTCATCATGGTTTTTTTTTAAATCTTCAATCATCATCCAATTATTGCCCATATATATTGATACGGTGCATGATTGTGGGGTCAGTAACATGATGTGGTCAGGAGTCCAGACCACAGGATAATCAGGAGTCAATCTTACGTGGAGGTCAGAAGTCCAGCCCCCGTGGAGGTCAGAAGTCAAGCTTATGTGGAGATCAGAAGTCCAGCCCCTGTGGAGGTCAGAAGTCTAGCCCCCATGGAAGTAAGAAGTCAAGCTTGCATGGCTGGGGTCAGAGTCTCAGTTGACGGACAGTCAAAGGATAGGATTACAAGTTGGACCAGATCCAGCCTCGATAACAATCAAGAACATAGCTTACAGGTCAGGTACAACTGAGAACTGGGCCTACAGGCCAGGTACAGCTAAGGAGTGGGCCCACAGGCTAGGTAAAGGTGCAGAAGTAAAGGCCTCGGGCACAACACAGACCTAGCGTATAAGTCGGAACGTACAAGTCATGGATAATGGTAGACAGAAGTAGGTCAAAATACAAACCTGATGTATAGGTCGGAACGTACAAGCCATGGATAATAGTAGACAGAAGCAGGCTGGAACACAGACCTGACGTACAGGTCGGAATGTACAAGCTATGGATAACAGTAGACAGAAGCAGGTCAGAATACAGACCTGATGTACAGGTCAGAACGTACAAGCCATGGATAACAGTAGACAGAAGCAGGCCGGAATACATACCTGGCTTACAGGTCGGGAAGTATAAATCAGGGATAACAACAGACAGAAGCGGGTCAGAATACAGACCTGGCTTACAGGTCGGGAAGTACAAATCAAGGATAACAACAGACAGAAGCGGGTCAGGATACAGACCTGGCGTACAGGTCGGGAAGTACAAGCCATGGATAACTGACGATAGAAGCAGGTAGAAATACAGACCTGGCGTACAGGTCAGGATGTGCAAATCATGGATAACTGACGACAGAAGCAGGTCGGAATACATACCTGGCGTACAGGTCGAGATATACAAACCAGGGATTATGAAGGGCAGAAGCGGGTCGGTTCACAAACCTGGCTTACAAGTTTAGACTTATATCCTCACGGCATGGGATAAAGGGATCGAAAAGCATAGGTCGAAATTCAAGATTAGTGGAAGCAGACCGATGCACACAGGTCAGGATTTATAGCCTTATGGCTCAGGATACGTAGATCGATAAAACGTACAGGTCGGGATGTGCTAGCCAAGGATACAGATCAAGATTTATATCCTCATGGTCCAAGATAATCAAAGTTGGAGGCAGGCATATAGGTCGGGACAAACAAAGTCAGACGTATAACCTGGAATTAGGGATAAATAGAACCAAACTAAGGTATACAGGGCGCGGCATGTAATGCCAATAAGAGACAAGACCGGTCAGGGTGGGCAATAGGAGATGCATAGGACAAGGTTCAAAGCACAGGTCTGGAGGCGATGTCAGATCGGGGTTATCAAGATATCAGAATGAGGTTAGCAAGTGTAAAGGTCCAGCGTAGCAATCACTAGCGGAGGATGCCAGGCACTACAGGACAAGCAAGCAAGGGAATCGTAACTGCCTGTCAGAGAATAATCAATGTGTCAGGGAATATGCTAACAGTCGGGGCTCATTACCCCTTTAGCTCTGTCGCCAGCCTATGAGGAGGTGTCGTGTGTCATTCACCGCCAGACAAAGCCTGACAGTCAACATTCTCTGACACCCGCCGGGCCCTAGAAACATCTGTTGCAGTATAAAAAGGGATGCTTTGTCCCTTATGCAGGTATGCTCACTCGTCATTTCTTACTCGTCTTTACTTTTAGTCCTTTCTCTGTGCTTCTGGGGAAAAAGTACCTAATTTGAGCGTCAGAGGGCCTGACCCGGGGACTTTTTTCCTAGTTTCTGGTCTCTAACGACTCATGGGCTCGTCTGAGTGTGCGCAGAGCCGTAGCATCATCATCCTTTGTCATCTGCCCGTGTGAACTCTTCCGGAGGGTGCCAGGTAGATCAGACGCCGCAACGACTTTCCATCAACCTCCAGTACATCAAGGCCCGCCTTCATCCGACTCAACTTCCGGACGGGATCAAATTTGGCGCCGTCTGTCCGAACACAACCACCTATTCCGAAACGTGAAGATGGAGTCTGGCCGCATCAACGTCACCATGACCACAAGAGAATACGAACTCTTCAAGGAGGCCAAGAGGCGAGCGGCCTCCGAGAAGCAAGCAATCATCTCGCGACCACGCCAAGTTCCTACTGAAGCTTCCAAGGAGCCCATCCTTGTTTCAGATCGGGGCTCTAAAAGAAAACAGCCCGAGGGGTTTCCTCTGGTTCCTTATCGCGAGCCTGACTTGGGGTATTATCAGCCAGGACCCCATGGCCCTAACCTTAAGAAAGAACAACCTCAAGCCTCTATGGCTGAGAGTTCCCTACCCAGAGACTCGAGGAAAGGGAAGGCTCTCATCATACCAGAAGTGTTCCCGGAAGATCCGGACGAGAGAGTACCTTTCTCGACCAGGATTTTGAATGAAAAATTACCTAAGGGCTACAGGGCCCCGTCGATCGAGGAATATGATGGGAGCAAAGACCTGGAGGATCATCTGCGTAGTTTAAAAATACAGCTATGTTGCATCAATATAGTGATGCTGTCAAGTGTCGAGTTTTCTTAAATACTCTATTTGGTTCGGCACTAAAGTGGTTTGATGGACTACCGCAAAGATCCATCACATGTTTCTTGGATTTCAAGATGGCCTTTCTTCGTCGTTTCGCTAGCAGTAAAAACTATCAGAAGACGGATCATTGCCTTTTCGCTCTTAAGCAAGGGCCGACCGAGCCTTTAAGAAGTTACATCAACCGCTTCAACCAAGTGGCACAGGACATCCCCACCGCCACTTCAGAGATCTGATGAGCGCTTTCTCCCACGGATTAGGAGAGGGAGAATTCTTTAGAGATCTCATCAAAAATCCTGCTCGGAACTTTGATGAGATGGTGGAAAAAGCTGCTTGCTATATCAAAGTAGAAGAAGCACAAGCGGCCCGGAGGAAAGCCGAGAGACCACCTCCATCTGCCAACAAGCCGGAAAGGAGGATACCTCAACCACCCCCTCAACCTCTTCCACGCGCTAGAGAAGCCAGGCCTACCTTCCAGCCCGGACCGGAGGTTAGACCGGCCCCCCGAGTTGTAGCTGTGCATGCCCCCCCCCCCCGATCTGGACAGTGGAACACTCGGTATTGCACCTATCATCGATCTCGTACTCATAACACTAATCATTGTTTTCAGTTCGCTCGGGATTCTAAGCGGGCTGCCGAGTTAGTCTTACCCCCGCCCAAGTTAGTGTTAGAGTGTACACTAAAAGCCTAGCTTTTGGTATAAACATTTATCTAGAAATAAGAATCACATTGGTCAAATGTCTACATTTGTGATAAATGTAGTTGTTCAATTAATTTATATTGTAGATAACATGGTGTGTGGTGTCACACACAGAAGATCATGTTATCAGTACCTTATAAATAATAAACAGTAGCTCACGATCATGATGGAAAGGAACAAACCATTGGAAGGTCGTAGTGTAATTAGGTGTTAGTTTATCTTAACTATATAATTACACTAGTACACTAAGAGTGTATTGAGTAGGACCATTAGAGGTCGTTTTCTTTTATACTGACTTTATAAAGGGACAAAGACCTTAGTTATTATGGAAGTGTGTGCTCTTAATCCTAATATAATAACAAGCACATATATTTGATATTTATTTCTTTAATTTATCAATGGGTGAGTTTTAGTTCGATGAATCAATAAGTCCGATAAGTTGGGAAATGATATCACTTATAGTGTGTGTTGTTGATTATAGAAGGAAACTGTGTCCTAGTAATCTAGGTTGAGAATGTCCCCAAGAGGAGCTCATAAGGATTGTCATGTTAAACCCTGCAGGTGGACTTAGTCCGACATGACGATGAAGTTGAGTGGTACTACTCTTGGAGCTAGATATTAATTAAGTGAGTTGTCAGTAACTTACTTAATTAGTGGACATTTGTTATCTTAAACACAGGGAGACTAACACACTCATAATAAGAAGGAGCCCAAAATGTAATTTGGGATTGGTGCGGTAGTTCAATAATAGTTCTTTAGTGGAATGAATTATTATTGATGAAATTGTGTGATCGGGGCGAACACGGGATGCTTAATTTCATCGGGAGACCAAAACCAATTCCTCCTCTCGTCCCTATCGTAGCCTCTAGTATATAGAGATTTATACCCACCGATACCCACCTTCTTATCCATCCAACAGGGGCCGACCAAGCTAGCTTGGAACCCAAGCTAGGGCCGGCCATAGGTATGTTCATGGGTGCCAATTCATGTGGCCGTCCCTACTAGAATAAAAAGGAATTTTAATTTTAAAATTTTTTCTTATGTGGATATCATAATTTTAAAAGAGAGTTTAAAAATTAAAAATTTCCTTTTATAGTTTTCTACAAAAGATTAAGAGAAGAGATTAATCTCTTTCCTTATTTGTAGTTTAAAAGGATGGTTTTAATTTTTGGTTAAAACTTTCCTTATTTGTAAATCATCTACATGTTTAAAAGAGAGTTTAAAATTTGAAATCTTTCCTTATTTGTTGATTAAAGGAGGATTTTAAATTTTAAGAAAACTTTTCTTTTTAACCATGTTCATGATTTAAAAGAAAGTTTAAAAATTAATAATTCTCTTTTATTAGTTTCTACAAAATATTGAGAAAAGATTTGATATCTTTCCTTATTTGTAGATTAAAAGAGATTTTAATTTTTAGAGATAACTTTCTTTTTATCCACATGTTTAAAAGAAAGATTTTAATTTATTAAATTTCCTTTTTATAAACCAATCATGAAGGGATAAAAATAATTGAGAAATTTTTATAAATTTCCGGAAGCAAATAAGGAAGTTTTAATTGTTGTTTAAAATTTTATTTGCTTGGAGTTTTCTTGGTGTGGCCGACCATTGCAAAATTGAAAAGAAAAATTGTTTTTTAATTAAATAAATTTTCCTTTTCAATGGAAAAAGAATTAAGGAAGTTTTTATTAAATTTTCCTTATTTGCCAAGACCAAGGATTATAAAAGAGGGGGTAGAGGAGACTTCAAGGTGAACAACTCTATTATTTTTCTCCCTCTTTTCTTCCTTGGGTGTGGCCGGCCCTTTCTTTCCTCTCCTCTCCTTTGTGTGGCCGAAATTTTCTCATGGTGGAGATAGCTTGGGTGGCCGGAACTAAGAAGGAGAAGAAGGAGAGAAAAGAAGCCTCTTTTCTAGCATCCCTTGGAGCATGGTGGTGGTGGCCGAACCTCTTCATCCTAGGAGAAGTTTTGATGGCCGAAACTTGTAAGGAAGAAGAAGGTGCTAGGTGGTTCTCATCTCGGAAGATCGTTGCCCACACAACGTTCGAGGTTAGAAGAGGAATACGGTAGAAGATCAAGAGGTCTTTCTAAAAGGTATAACTAGTAATTTTTCTTTCCGCATCATACTAGTTATTTTTGGAAATAATACTAAATACAAGAGGCATACGATTCTAGTGTTTCGAATTTGTTTTCGATATAGTGTTCTTTTGTTTTTCTTTTCCTTGTGATTTGATTGTTCTTTTTGGTTGACCTAAAGTTATTTTAGGAAATTAAATATTAGCTTTCCTTAAAAGGTTTTGTCTAGTCGGTGGTGGTTGCTCCCATATCCAAGAAGGCCATGTGCCTCGCCACGTCAGTACTGGGAACCAATTTTGGAAATTAATATTTAATGGAATTAATAACTTAGGTGATTTGGATCAAACGTGTTAAGTTCCGCAGGAGATCCAAGTCAAAACCTAAAAGAACAAATAGATTAAGTTTTGGATCAAACGTGTTAAGTTCCGCAGGCGATCCAAAATTTAATTTAAAAGAACACATGGTAGCTAGGAAAAGGTTCAGACCTTTGTATAAAATTTTTGTACAGTGGAACCTCTAGGTTTTCCGAATAGCAACCAACAGTTAGCCCCTCAAGTACTCAAGATGATAGAAGAGCAACGAGCCGCGGCTGGACAAGCCGGGCAACTCTGCCCCGATCTAGTTGGACCCAGTACTCATCAACCCGGTCGGGGGGAGCCAGAGGTAGTACGGGAGGTCGAGAATAGAGGCAACGTTGTCGTGCGAGAGATTGGCATGATCTCTGGAGGGCCCACCGATGGAGATTCGGGGAGAGCGCGCAAGTCCCATGTGCGTCGCTTGGAGGTCCACACTGTTGGATGCAGCCAGGAGCAGGCTTCTGGCCCTGTCATCAGCTTCGGGCTGGCAGACTTGGAAGGTCTGGAGCTGCCTCATGATGATGCCCTTATCATCAAGGCCATTATTGCCAACAGTCGAGTGGCTTGGGTTTTTGTTGACACCGGGAGCTCGGTTAATATCTATTCAGAACTACATTTGAGGAGATGCAGATCGATGCCACTAAACTCTAACCCATGGCAACCTCTCTATATGGATTTACAGGCAATGAAGTGAAGCCAATGGGTCAGATTAAGCTGGTCATATCTCTGGGCACTGAGTCATTGGTGCGCACTAGGAGGAGCACTTTTATAGTGGTTGATTCCCCCTCCTCTTATAATGTCATCCTGGGAAGGCCTGCCCTGCATGAATTTAGGGCTGTTGTTTCTACCTTCCATCAAAAAATCAAATTTCCTGTTGGCGAGCAGGTCGGGGAAGTTAAGGGAGAGCAGAAGGTCTCTCGTCGATGCTATATTAATATGGTCTAGGTGGAGGCTAGGAAGAATCAAAGGATGTAAGATGGTGGCGTCCATGCTGTCCAAGAAGAGCCTTTGCCTATAGCTGAAGAACCAATCCCCTGGGAGGAGGTGCAACTATACGCTGAACGCCCTGAAAGTCTAACTCGCATGGCAAGCGACTTTCCGTCTCCTCTCAGGGAAGAATTAGTCCAATGCTTGATCCGTAACCGGGATGTCTTCGCCTGGTCTATAGAGGAGTTACCTGGGGTCATGCCTGAAGTAGCAGAGCACAAGTTACATCTACTACCGGACTCCAGACTGGTCAAGCAAAAGAAAAAGAACTTCTCGGCTGATCAGAACAAAATAATTAGAGCCGAGGTGGATCAGCCCAGGAAGGCAGGCCACGTTCGAGAAGTGCAGTTCCCATCCTGGCTCTCTAACGTGGTCTTAGTAAAGAAGCCCAACAATAAGTGGAGAGTATGCATAGACTTCTGAGATCTCAATCGAGCTAGTCCCAAGGATTGCTATCCTCTGCCCCGGATCGATCAGATGGTAGATTCAACTACAAGTTGCGAGAGGATCTGCATGCTGGATGCCTACCAGGGGTATCATCAGATCCCCTTAGTGGTGGAGGACCAAGAAAAGGTTAGCTTCATTATGGTTAATGGTACCTTCTGTTATACTGGCATGCCCTTCGATCTCAGGAATGCAGGAGTGACTTACCAAAGGTTGATGGATAAGATCTTCCGGGAGCAGATCGGGCGCAACGTGGAGGTTTATGTGGATGATATACTCATTAAGTCCCCTTTAGCTGTGAATCTGATCAAGGATGTAGAAGAAACCTGCAAGACTCTCCGACAATATGGGTTGAAGTTGAACCCATTAAAATGCTTGTTTGGAGCTAAAGGAGGGAAGTTCTTAGGCTATCTAGTGACCGAGCGGGGAATAGAAGTTAATCCAGAAAAAGTTCGGGCACTACGCGATATGCAAGTTCCCCAGAATTTGAAGGAAACGCAGAAACTGATCGGCAGAATAACAGCCTTGTCCAGGTTTATTTCCAAATCCTCAGACCGAGTTGCTCCTTTCTTCAAAGTGCTCAGGAAGGCTTCCAAGTTCCAATGGGATGAAGAATGTACCCAATCTTTTGAGGAGCTGAAGAAGTATTTGGAGGCTCTACCATCTTTATTTAAGTCGGTTGTCGGAGAACCACTATGGGTCTACTTATCTGCCACCCCTGAGGCTGTAGGGGATGTGCTTTTTAAAGAACAGGATAATGTACAACGGTCAGTGTATTTCTTCATTCATCTATTAAAAGGGGTCGAGTCTCGATATACGGCCCTAGAGAAGTTGGTTTATGGATTGGTTCTTATGGCTCGGCGGTTAAGACCCTACTTCCTGGCACACCCTATCACAGTTCTAACCAATAGCACCATGGGAAGAGCACTGACTAATGTAGAAGTCGCAGGTCGGCTTATCAAATGGGCGACGGAGTTAGGAGAATATGACATATAGTACCAGCCACGCACAGCCATCAAGGCGCAAGCCTTGGCAGATTTTTTAACAGAAATTCATCATACCAATTCTGAAGAAACCTGGAAGGTCTATGTGGATGGGTTGGTAACTCACCAAGGAAGCGGGATCAGGGTCTTGTTGATATCTCCCCAAGGGATATACTTCAGTTGGTCGTCCGATTGAATTTCCGAGCCACTAACAATGAGGTAGAATACGAGGCTTTGTTGGTGGACTGCAGGCAGCCCGGCACGTAGGGGCAGCCCGGGTAATCATCTACTCAGATTCCCAGTTAGTAACTCAGCAAGTGACTGGCAACTTTATGGTAAATTGTGATAAGTTACAAGTATACCGGGAAGCATATGAGAAGATGAAGGAAGAATTTGCAGAAGTTACAGTAACTAAAATCCCCAGGGCAGAGAATAAAAAAGCGGATGAGCTAGCAAAGATGGCCAGTTCCTTGACTACTTGGGTGTTGGACCAGTCAACGACACAAACTTTTCTTATAGCTCAGATAGATTTGCAAAACAATAGGGAAGCAACTATTGATTGGCGGGCACCCACGATCAACTATCTTAGGTAGGATACCTTACCGGCTGACCCAAAGGAATCACGACTGGTCAGGAAACAAGCCCATGCCTATGTCATGATCGGGGATCAACTATACAAGAGGTCCTTCTCTAGGCCCTTACTCAAATGCCTGGGAATGGAGGAGGCGGACCAAGTCTTACGAGAAATACATCTAGGATGTTATGGCAGTCATGCAGGAGGTCGGACATTATCTCGAAAGGTACTCCTGGCTGGGTATTTTTGGCCTACTCTACAGAGGGACACTCAAAAACTGATAAATACTTGCTTGTCCTGCCAAAAACATCAGAATTTGACACACTGACCAACAGCTCTGCTAAGAACATCTATAGTCTCATGTCCCTTTGATCAATGGGGCATGGATATTGTGGGACCATTTCCAATGGCCCCAGGTCAGAAACGCTTCTTACTGGTAGCGGTGGACTATTTCTCTAAGTGGGTGGAAGCAGAGGCTCTGGCTAGGATCATAGAAGACGTTGTCATCCAGTTTCTATGGAAGAATATTCTATGCAGGTTTAGCATTCCACACAAATTGGTATCAGATAATGGGAGGCAATTTCAAGGGCAAAAAATCTAGGCCTGGTGTAAGGGGTTTGGCATAACGCAAGCCTTCACTTCAGTGGCATACCCACAAAGCAACGGCCAAACCGAGGTGGTCAATCAAGAAATAGTACGAGGTATGAAGGTTAAGCTGGATCATGTGGGAGGTAACTGGGTGGAAGAGCTATCGAGCATCTTATGGGTCTATCGTACAACACCCCGAGAAAGCACAAGGCTGACACCATTCCATCTCGTTTATGGAAACGAAGCGATAGTACCTATAGAGATTGGAGTGCCGTCAGTCAGGAGGACATTATACGATGAAGGAAATGCTGAGCGGTGACTGGTTGATCTGGATCTCATCAGTGAAATCCGAGAGAAGACAGCAGCCAGACTGGAGGCCTATAGACAAAGAATGAGGCAAAATTATAACAAAAGAGTAATTCCTCGATTCTTTGGGGAAGGAGATCTGGTCCGGAAGCAAGTTAAGCCTGTGGGAGACGTGGCCAAGTTAGCACCATAGTGGGATGGGCCTTACAAAGTCATCAAAAAATTATCATCCGAAGCTTATTATTTACAAGATAACCAGGGCAAGAAGTTAGATCGACCGTGGAGCGCTAACTACCTGCGACCTTATAGAGTTTAAAGAAGCGTATAAATAAGAATAGGTCGGGCTGTCACATGTTTGACAGACCGGGGTAACAGGCCAGGGCTAAAAGTAGACCAGATAGTGCAGTAAGAGGATATGTTATAGCCAAAATTGTATATCCCAATATTTCTTTCAACATACTAAGAAATTTTAGCAAAGTAAACCTCAAAGTGCAAGTGGATATGTAGGAAGAAAAGTAATAAAGTATTTCATAGGAAGTCATTAAGTCACATTATGTACAGGCAGTCAGTGATGATCATTTGAAAGGAGCAAAGATATCATCCGATCGAAATCTCTTTAAGAATCCGGTCATGATCTAAAAACTCAATAGGAGGAGCTGATTTTAAGTAGCCATGTTCATAGAGTTGTCGCAGAGCCCCAGCCGCACCATAAATAACAGTTGTGGAGAAACGTTGTTCTGCTTGTGTACAAAACTCTGGAGAACGCAGGTACATGTCGCGGCTATGTTTGTAGCGGTCATTCTCCCCTTCCTTATACACAGTCAGGGCTATAGATACTCCTTCTGCAGTAGCACGGGCCTGAGCCAGTTCAGTCCGGACGGCCAGAAGTTCTACCGCTTGAGACGCTAATTGGGCCACCTGGGATTTTAATCTCTTGTCCTGCTCTTGTGCAAGGGTTTCTGCGAAATGCAGTTTCTGGTTTAATTGGTCAATGGCTCGCTGATGTACCAAAGCTTGTTGCTCCGAGCGCTGCTGGTGTATAATGTCAATCTGGCTCTTTTCTTCTTGAATGTCTTTAAGCTTGTGGTTGGCCTGCGCCAAGGACACTTCCAGATGGGTATTCCTTCTGGTCAGGTCCTTTATTTCAGCTCTCAGGGCATAACTAACCTGCGTAGGGTCATTTAACTGCAGCTCCAATTCTGCTACCATGTCTCGCAGCACCTTGCTCTGGTAATGAGTGGCATAGAAGGATTGGTTTATTATCAGGGACTCTGCACAAGCCTGGGACATAAAGGAAATATATGATAAGAGCGGGGAGGATAATAGTTTCTAGGATCATCGAAGCTTACCTTGATATACAACTCTGAGAATCTATCCATTTGGGCAGGTGGCGGCAAGAGTTCCATCTGCTGTATACTTTCTTCCCATAAAGTGGTCAAACGACCTTTCATTGTGAGGAAGCTGATGGGAACATCTTGCTGTGACCTTAACCCAGCCTCAGAAGGGGCAATGGTACGGTAATGGTGATGAATAGGTGGTGGTGGCTGGGAAGGTCTAGCAGCTGAGCCAGAAGGAGCTGAAGGGGGCACATGAGCAGGTATTGGAGGTGAGGTAGTTGGTGAAGGGCGGTGTGAGGGGCTGACTTCAGTGCTCGGGTGCTGTTGCGAGGTTGAAGGTTGAGCTAGCGGAGGTTCGTCCGGAACCTCGGATGGAGCAGGAGGAGCATTTGTCTGGCTCAGGATAGGAGTAGCGGTTGCAGCAGGAGGTGAAGGATGAGGAACAGCGGAAGGGCCCGAGTCTTGGCTAGGATCGGGGGCTCTATGGCGAAGTCTGTGAGCCAAAGGCCGGTCATCCAAGTCAGAATCCTCAGAAGGCAATCGAACCCTGCGTCGAGAAGTAGAAGGGGCATCATGACTCAAGTGGTCATTTACAGAATGTGCCCGACGAGCCGCCTGAGAGGCTTCTCTGAAGGCAGGGTTGGCATAAGTTAAGTTGGCTGATCTTCGACCACGGCCACGACCAGGGCTAGAAGTCAATCGGGGAGGATTAGTTGATGGAAGAGGCGACGGGGCGGATGGTCGGGCCGTAGGCGAGGCCCGGGGACGAGCAGGGGCGGCAGGCCGGGATGTAGGTGAAGTCCTGGGATGAGAAGAGGAGGCAGATCGGACAGCAGACGAGGCTCTGCGAGGAAGACGGGGTCAAGGGTTGGCAGTGGTAGCCATACCGACATGGGTCGAAGTCGAGTAGGGGAGCGATCTCCTTTCTAAAATAACTCGACCTCACCGCATTATCTCCATATCACTTATAGGAAGAGGTTGGACATCTGAGGCATGGGTTAAAACATCAGCTGTACAAGATAGAGTAGGGGTGTACAGAGTAGGGGGTTAGCTACAGTAGGTAAAACAAAATGAATAAAGTCATAAAAGAACCAAAAGAGAAGCTTACCCAGGGAGTGAGGTGTTTCAGTAGTAAGGTAGCTCAGACGGAAATAGGACAACAATTCCTTAGATAATAAGTGCGTTAAGTTCAGCTGTCATCCTGCTAAGCGAGATGAAGCCTCTATATAGGAGGTGTCAAGATAAAACTCCCCTAGTGGCGGGGTTGGAGGAAGTAGAGGTTGCCATTGCAAGGACCATTCTACCTCATGGGGAAATCGAATGAAGAAGAACTTGCTCCTCCAATTCGTTCCAGAAGGCTATAGGGGTGAGAAAAAAGTAGTCCGAAGGCGCGGCTGGAAGCGGAAGGAGCCTTCTTCCTACTGTCAAAGGGTGAAGAAGCAGTGGAACAAAGGGGCAGACTAGGATAGCTCGCATACGTCACAGAGTACTACAAATCCACAAAGGAGCCTTATAGAATTTGGCGTCAGTTGGCCCAGGGGAATTTTGAAGTGGCGGCACACATCAGAAAAGAAGGGGTGAAGAGAAAGATGAAGGTCGGCCATAAACTATTCTTTAAAGAAGGTGCAATAGCCGTCGGGAGGAGCGAAAAATTGGTGCACTCCAGTGGAGATGATCATGTGTATGTTATCCACAACTCCGTAGGTATATCGCAGATCATCCAGGTCCAGTTCGTCGAAAGTGGATGAGCCAGGAAAATACATCGCCGCCAAAGAAGACAGGTGAGAGGAGGATGCCATGTGAAAAGAAACAGAAGGAGAAGAAATCAAGCAAGAAGCTACCGAACCAAAAATAGAGGTTTAAGCGTAGCAATGGATTCAGAAGGGAAGAAGAAGAGGGCGATGAAAAGGTGGCAGGACGAAATGAGGGGGGAAGTATTTATAGCCGCTGGGTAGAGGGGCAATTTAGTCAGTTATCATCCACGGTTCACAACAATTGGTGGGAGCAAAGAGGGCCAATGGATCATCTTTGAAAATAACGCCCAAGGGTATATCTGGAAAGGTGTTGGTGCGAAGTACGAGGAGATAGATTTCGAAAAAAGATACGATAGTTATAAGTATCCTATGAACTCTAAACCCTCACTTTCCCGCTCTGGTATTATCCTGTACTGGATTAAGTTGGAAAAAGCAGACCGGGGTGTTTGGCTGAGCCAGGGCAGTTAGCAAGGAAAGGAGAGTGAAACAGGTCGGGATAAGGAACTGAGTCCCGACCAGGGTCAGTTAAAACTTGAACCAGAAGGTCGAAGTACACCTCCATATCGCCATGGTCCATACCGGTCGGGAAACATACAAGGTAATAAGAAACTAACGAGCTAAGGGGAGATCAAAAACAAGTAGTTATATCATAACATATCATAAAAAAGGTTAAAGGGTCTTATATAAAATTGAGTTTGGAAATGCAAAATCGTCGACAATCTTTTAGCTACATTGCCATATCAAAGTTCAGCATACAGTGCCACATCAAAGTTCAACATCAGTAGGAGGCGCGGGGAGGAGAAAGAGGTCGTCGTCATCCTTGAAGGTAGGATATGACCCGACAGGAAGCTCGTTCATCAAGCGAGCAGTGTCCAGGAAGTTTTCCGAAGGGGCGGAGTGAAGCAGACCCTACTCGAACATTTGACGAGCCCCGCCGACCGCACCATAGCATAGCATAAGGTTCATCAAACCTCCTATCTTCCTCAAAAAGAAAGGAGATGTGACGTAGCATAGCCTGTATGCTCTCAGACGACCGGCTTCACCTGCTTGATAATCTGCCAGCTTTGCCCGAGCCTTCTCAGCATCGGCTTGGGCCAAAGACAAATCTTTTTGACTCTGGGAAGCATTCGCCTGAGCCTTCAAAAGATCGGTCTGCAGTGATTTGATTGTAGTTTGGTTGGCCTCCCAATGACTTTGGATGGCTTGTTCCCGGTCGGCGCTGGAGGCTAGTTGACCCTGAACATCTGTTAAGTTTTTCTGAAGAGTCTGTTGAGTTTCTTGTAGACTCTTCAGATCAAAGGATAGAGTGGTCAACCAAACGTCCTTCTCATCCAATTCAACCATGAGCGAGCGACGCCGCTCCTCCTTAGAGGCCAGTTTGGACTCGCTGGTCTTCAGAGCCGCCTCTAAGGTCTTTATTTTGTCAAAAGCAGCATGGGAGATGTTTCGGGCAGACTCGGCAGACTCCCCAATCAAGCGAAGATACCCCGCCAAGTCCCCAGGTGTAGGGTTGAGTGGGTCGCGGGGAGTCAGCGGTAGCTCCAATTCTTGAAGGCGAGCCTTCAGCACCTCATGTTCCCTCTGCAAATTGGCTGCGTATTGAATTGTACTCAGGCCGGCGGAGCAGGCCTACATAAGACGCAAAGGGAAGGATTATAAGGAATTCCAGAGGAAAAGCCCTGAGAAAAGAAAAACTCACAGAAATTATCTGGCGAGAGGCGTGATCCAGCCCCTCCATCAGTAGATTGTTCCAAAACCTTCGATTGCCCGACCGCTGGGATGCGGCTAACTCGCCCTGTAGCTGAACTAAGCCAACAACGGGAGGAGCCTCTTCCACAGCTTCTTCGGCAGCATCAGGCTCGGTGGAGGAGGGAAGGCGCCAAGAGGTGGTGAAGGCATACTTTTTGGGGGTTCTCCCTTGGGATCGAGAAGTGGAGGCCGGAGCGGAAACAGGAAGCGAGGTGGATAAAGTCACAAAGCTCCTAGGTTGGTTCATTACAGGAAAAGGGATCTGCCCGGGAGAGAAGGCCTGAGCAGGAAGAGAGGCCTGCTCGGGAGTCAGAGCCCGACCGGGTGTCTGGGCTGATATTTTGGGCGACAGAGTGGGAACCTCTGGTCCCAGAGCAATCTCCCGGTCGGGAGTAACAGCCCTGGCCTCAGAAGATTGAGAGGCTACCGATGAGCGCTGGCCAGAAGGAAGAGGAGGAGGAGACGCCTGAATCGTGGGAATAACCCTCTTCCTTATGCGCTGGAGGCGTAGTCGTTTAGCGGGAGGGGGAGAAGCGGCTCATTCTTCCTCGGCCTGTTCTAAGATGGCCAGGTCTTCCAGAGAGGCAGCATCCAAGGGAAGAGTTGTGGGACTTTCCGCCTGGGCTGGTGCAGGAGGGGCAGATTGTGAGGAAGCTGCCAAGCCCTGTTTAAGCTCCACGCTCATGGCTTTCAAAACGGCAAGAGATTGTTGTTTTATATTCGAAGAATAGGCCTGGAGCATAGCAGCCTCTGCAAAGTAAAAGAGAGATACCTCAGTTAGCGAAGAATAGCAAGAAGGAAAACAAGGTCTTACCTAATGGAGCCCCTATCTCTGCAGGAACCAGGCTGAGCCCGAAAGAATACAAAAAACCTTCCAATAGTATTATAGACAAGCGAACGCTCACGCCTTGTAGTTTTTCTGAAGCGGCGTCACAAGAAGACTGATGTTGGTGCACAGGGAGATTAGTAGGAATGTTAGAGCGCCATTGGGTTGGCTCGACCAAGGTCTCAGGTAGTCTAATAAAGAAAAAGCGAGATTTCCAACCTTTGCTGGAAGAAGGTATGCCAGAAAAGAACTTATAACCAGATCTAGCCTGCACCATGAATACCCCTGGTTCAGATCATTTGAAGGAGTAAAAATGATGAAATAACTAGGCAGTCAAGGGGATTTGATAGATGCAGCACAGAATGACGGTGCCACATACAGCTCTGAAGAAGTTGGGAGTAAATTGAGAATGGCAGATACCAAAGTATTGGCTTAGAGAGGAGATGAACGGATGTATGGGAAAACGAAGGCCTCCTAGAAGCTGGTCCTTGAAAACAGTCATGAAGCCTTCAGGAGGGGATTCAGGATGTTCGCTGGGTGTGGAAACTAGAAGTTCGTAATCCTCGTTAAGTCTCAGGTTAGATCGGATTATGGACAGGTCATGGTCGTCTATGTCAGAAATGTAATAAGAATACCATAAGGAGGCTTTATCGTCCGCCATTATCAAAGTAAGGAAGGTTGAAGAAGAAGTCAGTCGAAAGGGGATAGAGCACCAGGCGTGAGGAGTCGAGAAGGGGAAGGGCTAAGGCACCAGGGATAGCAAAACAACAAGGCAGCGAAGGTAGTTGAAACGCTCAAGAAGATGACGGCAGACTGCCTTTAGGGCTTATGAAGTGGGTTTTCCTGGGGAATATCGAAAGATGAGTCGAGTATATTTTTGGGTAAAGCGCCCAATGTCGTCCAATCATAGAACGACATACTCTTATGGGAAGTCGTGTACAAAATGGAGTGGAGTCAATGGCGTCATACTGTGTAAGCAATAATGGCGTGGGACAGGTGTCACCCCCCTAGGAAGCGTATTAATGATAGACGTGATAAGGAAATCATGAGATGAAGCGAGCGTACGGAAGCGTCTGTCATATGATCTTCTCGGGAAGCGATAAAGAAAATTGGTGGGAAATAAATTCGAATGTTGCAAGGCTACACGACGTCACTTTCCCGAAGGCTGAGTAAGATTTTAATATTTTTTATCTTCACAATACGTCTGATACTATATATCTCTTGACTGCAGACGAGGTCAAAGTGGCCCCTTCAAGTAATCTAAGTAATCCCTGGTCGGGAACTCACCCCCAGGTCGGCAACATCTGTTCCCGAACGGGCTTTCCTGAGAAGTCCCGGTCGGTTGTCTCAGACTCTCGCCTCAGGGCAAGTTATAAGTGAGCATGACTCTCACGCCCAACGACCTTCCCGGTCGGTTGTCGCAAACTCTAGCCTCAGGGCGAGTTATAAGTGAGCATGACTCTCACGCCCAACGACCTTCCCAGTCGGTTGGCCCAGACTCTCGCCCTAGTGCAAGTTATAAGTGAGTATGACTCTCACGCCCAACGACCTTTCCAGTCGATTGTCCCAGGTTCTCGCCCCAATGCGAGTTATAAGTGAGCTGAGCTCTCACACCCAACGACTTCTATTCTCGGTCAGCACTCCTTATATTCGCCGAAGCAAAATACAACAAGCCAAGTTCTCGTGCCTAACTAGTCAGTAAGCCATATTTCCAGGGTTTCTGCTAAATGTGAAATTTCGCGGCACATTCTCAGGTGTCTCAGTTGCTCTGGCCGGGGGATCATATGTTATGAGGTAAGAGGAAGGTGGGGTAAGCAGGTTATCCTTATTATTTCTGCTATTTTTGCTAGAAATATTAGAGAAACACAGGTGTTTTATAGAAACATAATGATACCCGAGCAAGAGGGTGTGGGGCTACACCATGAGTGGAGCTCAAGAAACAGGTTTTATTCTGTTAACAAGGTGTACATTTTTTAAGGGTTTATATTGCTACTAGATGCAGAGGCTTGATTCTTCCTAGCTAGATGAGCTTGAGCTCTAGTTAGATCTTTCTTAATAAGATCGATGGCGCGCTTCAGTTGCCCAATAGTCTCATCTTTGATCCATCCTTCCTCTTTCAGGAGAGTCACCTCATCCTCATGTTTCATCTTTAAATAGATAATATAGTGAACCTGGCTCTAGAAGTCCGATTGAGCTTTAAGCTTGAGAGCAATTTCGGCCCGGGTTTTGGATTTGGTGACCAGCCAGAGGTTTTCCATTTCATGAGTAAGGGACACTTGAAGATCTTTGCTCGCAGTCATCTCCAGCAAGGCTTCCTCTTTCTGAGCCAATAATTCCGTCAGATGGGCAATTTGCCGAAGAAAAGAAGCAAGTTCGTTGGATTTCAGTGTAGGTTCCATGGAGGCTGGATGCTCTATTGACAAGAGAGTAGCTTGAGGAAAAGATGAGGAAAATATACTCGGACCTTTAATAGGGAGGAAGAAGGTGAAGGGATTTACTCGAAACTTGAGTTGACGCTTGGAAAACAATGTAACATTTATAGGAGAAGGGTAGGCGCGGAAATAGAAAAATCAATATACACACAGAACAATCCCGTTTATCTCCTAGGACGGCGAGAAATTCTGAAGAAGATAGATGGAAAACAGGTCAGCAGAGGATGCGAGAGCCAGGTTAGGTAACAAAGGGACTTGGGTCTAGTCAGTCGGACTAGAGCCTCCTTCGACTAGACTTGAGGGGGAGGCTTGTGATACGGTGCATGATCATGGAGTCAGTAAGATGATGTGGTTAGGAGTCAAGACCACAGGATGGTCAGGAGTTAAGCTTATGTGGAGGTCAGAAGTCCAGCCCCCGTAGAGGTCAGAAGTCAAGCTTACGTGGATGTCAGAAGTCTAGCCCTCGTGGAGGTCAGAAGTCTAGCTCCCATGGAAGTCAGAAGTCAAGCTTGCGTGGCTGGGTTCAGAGTCTCAGCTGACGGGGCAGTCAAAGGATAGGATTACAAGTTGGACCAGATCCAGCCTCGATAACAATCAAGAACGTAGCCCACATGCCAGGTACAGCTGAGAACTGGGCCTACAGGCCAGGTACAGCTAAGGATTGGGCCCATAGGCCAGGTAAAGGTGCAGAAGGAAAGGCCTCGGGCGCAACACAGACCTGGCGTACAGGTCGGAACGTACAAGCCATGGATAACGGTAGACAGAAGCAGGTCAGAATACAGACCTGACATACAGGTCGGAACATACAAGCCATGGATAACAGTAGACAGAAGCAGGCCGGAACACAGACCTGGCGTATAGGTCGGAACGTACAAGCCATGGATAACAGTAGACAGAAGCAGGTCAGAATACAGACCTGGTGTACAGGTCGGAACGTATAAGCCATAGATAACAGTAGACAGAAGTAGGTCAAAATACAGACCAGGCTTACAAGTCGGGAAGTACAAATCAAGGATAACAACATACAGAAGCGGGTCAGAATACATACCTGACTTACAGGTCGGGAAGTACAAATCAGGGATAATAACAGACAGAAGCGAGTTAGGATACAGACCTGGCGTACAGGTCGGGAAGTACAAGACATGGATAACTAACGACAAAAGCAGGTCGGAATACAGACCTGGCGTACAGGTCGGGACGTACAAACCATGGATAACTGATGACAGAAGAAGGTCGGAATACAGACCTGGCATACAGGTCGGGATGTACAAACCAGGGATTATGAAGGGCAGAAGCGAGTTGGTTCACAGACCTGGCTTACAAGTTTGGACTTATATCCTCACGACATGGGATAAAGGGATCGAAGAGCACAAGTCGGAATTCAAGATTAGTGGAAGCAGACGGATGCACACAGGTCAGGATTTATAACCTTATGGCTCAGGATACGTAGATCGATAAAACGTACAGGTCGGGATGTGGTAGCCAAGGATACAGGTCAGGATTTATATCCTCATGGTCCGAGATAAGCAAATTTGGAGGCAGACATACAGGTCAGGACAAACAAAGTCAGACGTACAACCTGGAATTAGGGATAAACAGAACCGAACTAAGGTATACAGGGCGCGACATGTAATGCCAATAAGAGACAAGATCGGTCAAGGTGGGCAATAGGAGTTGCATAGGACAAGGTTCAAAGCACAGGTCTGGAGGCGACGTCAGATCGGGGTTATCAAGATATCAGAACGAGGTTAGCAAGTGTAAAGGTCCAGCGTAGCAATCACGAGCGGAGGATGTGAGGCACTACACGACAAGCAAGCAAGGGAATTGTAACTGCCTGTTAGAGAATAATCAGTGTGTCAGGGAATATGCTAACAGTCGGGGCTCATTACCCCTTTGGCTCTATCGCTAACCTATGAGGAGGTGCCGCGTGCCATTCACCGCCAGACAAAGCCTGACAACCGACATTCCCTGACACTTGTCGGGTCCCAGAAACATCCGTTGAAGTATAAAAAAGGATGTTTTGTCCCTTATGCAGGTACGCTCACTCGTTATTTTTTACTCATCTTTACTTTTAGTCCTTTCTCTGTGCTTCTGGGGAAAAAGTACCTGACTTGAGCGTCGGAGGGCCTGACCCGGGGACTTTTCCCCTAGTTTCTGGTCTCTAATGACTCGTGGGCTCGTCTGAGTGTGCGCAGAGCCGTAGCGTCATCATCCCGGTCATCATCCTTCGTCATCTGCCCATGTGAACCCTTCCGGAGGGTGCTAGGTAGATCGGACGTCACAGCGACTTTCCATCAACATCCAGTACATCGAGGCCCGCCTTCATCCGACTCAACTTTCGGACGGGATCATATATCAAATCATCAACATAAAGGCATGCTATAAAAAAAGTTATTGTATCTTTTGTCTTCACATACAAAGATGGCTCTCTTTGACTTCTTTGGAATCCATTTTTCGAAAAGTAATTATCAATTTTACTATTCCATGCTCATGGAGTTTGCTTTAACCCATAAAAAAACTTTTTGAAGCTGATAGACCATATTTTCTTGACTTGCAATTGCATATCCTTATGGCCGATGAACATCTACTTCTTCGATTTCTCCATTCAAAACATAGATTTAACATCTACTTGATATATCAATAACTTGAGTTAAGCAGTAAGAGTTATAAATGTATGAATAGTTTCTATGCGAACAATCGATGTAAATGTTTCACTAAAGTCAATTCCGAGCTGTTGACCATATCCCTTGGCAATAAGGCAAGTTTTATGCTTTTGAATAGAGCCGCCATCTTCATTATACTTAGTCTTGAAGACCCATTTTAAGCCAATAATATCTTTAAATGGTGGCTTTTCAATAAGCTGTCAAGTATAATTTTTTTTTCAATTGTCTTTATTTCTTCATTCATGGCTTGTACCCAAACTTCTCCAGCAATATTCTCAGAATTTTGGGGCTCACTAGCAGCAAAAGCAACATCACATGCTTCATATGCTTCTTGTAAATGAATGAGTTTTTCTTGGTGGTGAGTCAGCTGTATCCAAAACCAACTAACTTAATTATGAAGAGCTTAGAGTTTCTAGATTAGGAGAAAATAAATAAGTGATTTCATTGGACTAAGAGCATCTCCAATGCAAACTTTGTCAAGGTTTATAAAATTGAAAAACATTAACAAAAAAGTTTTTTTTATAATTATGTAAGAGAGGTTTGGGATGTTTAATTTAAGAGCATGTTTGAGTTTTCAAACTTTTTTTTTCCTTGAAGGTAGGGCTAGTAATTAATATGCATGATTGACTCTTTCCAAACAATTAAAAAAATAAATTATTTAATAAAATATTTAATTATAATTTTTTATTTCATAAATAGTTAGTAATAATTAAAATGATACTTTTTTCTTTTGAAAATAAATATATTTGAGATAAGTTAAAAAAATATATACAAATGACAATAATTAAACTAAATTTATAAGTAAATTAAATATTAAATAAAAAATATAAATTAAATTAAATTTAAAATCATAAATTTATTAATTATAAATTATAAATAAATTAAATTAAAGATCATAATTAATTAAAACATCGAATGAACATTATATAGAGATATTAAATGAAAAATAATAAATAAAGATATGTGATTTATAATGTAGGATACACAAAAAAATTATATGGAGGTTTTTAATTGTGGAGAGAATAGTAGGTTTTTATACTTGTGATGTGGTATTGATGTAACATATTAAAAATTATAAAAAAACTTATTGAGAGGTTTAATCATTCGAGATATCCTAAGAGGTTTTTTTTATCACGCCCCAGGTGAAGTCCCTGTTAGAAGAAATTTCGACAGCATCTCCCCTGTATGGGTGACAATCTGAAACTTTCTACAATGCCCTCAAGGTCACATATACATCGGCCAACACGGTCGAAATAATAACAATAAATAATAATGCAAACACCCACACAGTTTAATAGCAAGACTCAACTAATGTGACGATAAGGAAAACCAAGTCAAAAATCCTACTCAACTACACTCATAAAGCTCAAAACTTATATCCTACTCCACTACACCCATAAAACACAAATCACAACGATAAAATCAACTCACCTCTTCTGCCGTCTAGGCAGGCATGTAGTAGAACAAATCCAATAAAACCCATCGACAAATAAAACAATACCATACCATATCTATAGAAACAAAACTAGTACAAGTCCAAATAGTACAATAAAAATAAAACCAAACAAATATCCTTGCGAACTGTAGGGGGACTAGCGATTGGAACTCTCCGGACAGTCTTAACCTGAAATAGTAATAACCACGGGGTGAGTCAACTCCTCAGCGGGTAAATACTGACATGCATAGTAAGAAATATAACTAATAGCACTAATCATGCGTACAGTCTCCTGATATAAGAAGGATAAATGCAACTGAAATAAATAGGAGAACAACTGTACTAACCAGGACCTGGTGTATGGATAATAAACTGAGAGGTATAGGAATCCTGTATGCATGTCAAACAAATGCATCCATCCAATATGCATCATACAAGTGCAGCAAACACAAGCAATAAATGCATCAATGCGTATGATGTCAATTACATGTCCTGGTCACCCCTACTGCCAGTCAGCCATCTCACACACGATGGTGAGACCAAGTGGGTAGGGCTGTGACAACCGTGTGTTGGTGCGGGAAGCATCCGACGATAGAACCCAAGTTTTGATAATGGCAAAGGGATTTAAAATTAGGATTCCTTGTTATCTAATGTGCTTAAATGAGGTTTCAAGAAAGTCCTAACTACGGTTAGGTAGGTGAAAATCCTAAGGGGTGGTAACCTTAGATCCTAGGGGGTGGTAACCCTAGGTGAAGGAAAAACCCTAAGGGGCAGCAACCTTAGGTCCTAGGGGGCGGTAACCCTAGGTGGAGGAAAATCCTAAGGGGGGTAACCTTAGGTCCTAGGGGGTGGTAATCCTAGGTGGAGAAAAATCCTAGGGGATTGTAACCCTTGGTCCTAGGGGGTGGCAAACCTAGGCAAAAAGTACAGTCGGTCTGGAGGACCGGACTGGCATCAGGTAATCTCTCCTGAGGGGAGTAGGTGATGACGCATTCCCCGGAAGAGGGAACAGTAGGCGTCGGGTCAACCTAGGGTGTAAGATACAGCAAAAATTAAATAATAATTATTATTGGATGAAAAATCTTATTGGATTTTTCCATAATTTTTAGAAATTTTCTGGGAATTTTTCGGAGCTCGTACGGAGGGTTTTGAGGGGATCGATCGGTGAGCGCGGATAAAGCCTGTTTGGGATACATGTTTAAGTGAGAAAATGTTTTCAATTATAAATTTATTTTCTTTTATTTTTTCCCCAAATCACCGATTCCCGACCCTCTCTTCCCCGATCTCCTCCTTCTCCTCACATCGCGCCCGGAACCTCTCTCTCCCTCTCCGGCGATTTCTCGCCTCATACATCGAGCTCACGATCGCCGGCCATCTTCCTTCGGGTGAGGCTAGGGCAAAGACTCCATTGGCTCCTCTTGCAATCCTTTCTCCTCCTCTCTCACGCCGGGCGCCTGACATCGACGGAGAGCTCCCTCTGCCGTGGTTCCGTCCTCGCCGAGTCGCCTGAGGAAGAGTTGCCAGATCTTGACGGCTCCGACCATCTCCGACGATACGATCCTCTCTTAGGTTGTGTTTGAGCGTGTGCGGCAGTGACTCGGCGGAGCTAGGGCACGGCGAGGAGAAGTGATTTGCCTTGTTCCCCACTGATCGTGGCCCTTTTGGTTCTCCTCCTTGATCTGGTTACTGGTGGCCATTGCAGATCGTCGCCAGCTGAGGTGGATTGTGTGATACCAACTGTAGGTGACCGATTGAGGTAAGCTCTGTCGAAAAGTTTGGTGGATTCAAGAATCTTGTGTAATTTGTTTCCCCTTTGTGATGATCTCACTGATCCGAACTAGGAGGAGGAGTTGGATCAGAATTGTAGATCTTCCCCTATGACGATCACTGACCTTCTCCAATTCTTGCGGCTGGGGTCTTGGGTAGCTCTCGGGTGAAGAGGTAAGGGTTCAATTGAGGTACATGTTGTCTTATTTGTTAGAGTTCTAGCAAATTCATTGTTGTGCAATTGTTTCTGGGACTGATCTTGGAAAGAATTGGTGTAGGAGCTCTTGGTGGCAGTGGGCAGTGTTAGTAGAGGCTGTGAGATTTTGATTTGCTGATACCTTCCAAGGTAAGGGTTGTTCCAATGAAGTATTTCTGTTGATTTCATTAGTATGTAGCTAAATTGGGTTTCTAAAGGATGTAGGGTTTTGTGCTTGCTTAGATTTATGAGTGGTGTGATGTGGATTGGATGAATTATTGTGGTTGGATCGATCGAGGTCGATGAACTATGTGGATTTGATTCATTTATGTGTTTTGGAGATTAGTTTGCATTTCGATGATGAATTGGTTAATTAGTTGTTGATGGTGATTGGTTGATGTAGATTGTTATGTAATCATTCTTAGGATCATTGGATTGATTGTTTGTTGGATTATCAGATGTGGTGGTTTAGTTAGTTGTAGATGATGATGTTAGGTTGTTATGGATTTATGATGAGTTTAGATTAGTGAGTTTTGGATTGATTAATAGATTGTGGATTATGTTTGGGTCTAGAAGGAGTTGGATTAAGGAATTAGGTAAGTTATTTCGATTAGGGTTTTCCCTAATTAGATTGGAGAGTTTATTTAGCTATTTGCTACCTATGTAATTAGCTAAATATACATTATGTGATCGCAGGACTTAGATTCGGGACGAGTGTCTCGACGCGAGATCATTTGGCACGATCGACAGATAAAGGTGGGTATTTCTTCCTTGGCCTCTTTATAGTTTCTTTGAAACTTAGTGCATGGTTATTATTGGATGAATTAGGCTGCTTTATCTTATATCATGATCGGTTGTTGTTTTTCCTGCATGATACTTATGCTTGACCCTTGTGATGATCTATTTAATTCATATACAGTCTCCACTCTTGATATCTACTATGTTGTGATTACACGTGTAGAGTATGTCTTGTAGGGATTGTCGGGTTGTTGGTATTACCATGCTGATTGGGTATATGATGTGGACTGTACATAGGTGAGTATGTGTTATAGGAGTCATCTTGTTGACCGTGCATTTACATGTGGTGTGTACATACGTATTTGTCATGTACTTTTGGAGGAGTTGTGTTAATTGTATGTTTGGGATATATACATATGTCTGTTGTATTTTTACTGGAGGATACATGTTGATTGTACTTATATTTTTGTGTATATGTGTCTGATGGGATTATTGGAGATTTTTGGTTGATTATACATGTGTAGTGTGTACATATGTTTGGTTGGATACGTGGAGGTATCATGACGATTATACTCTTGTTGGAGGTATTTATGAGTTTTGGGGTTGTTGCATGGATGATAATTATATATATATATCATGTTCATCATTCATTGCATCTGATGACCATTGTCTCCCATGTGGTTGAGAGAGTCATCAGTTGGTTTGGGGAATAGCATCGCACACTCGGCCACTCATGGGTAGTGGTAGTTGGAGCAGTTGTCGCTAGTCCTGTCGTGCCACCCGGTCATAAGGTTTTGTGAGATCCGGCGTTGTGAGCAGTCAGGGACCCTGATGCTATGTAGCTAAATAGCTACTAGTGGATTGTCCGCCTCAACCATTATATAGTGGGTTGGAGGGTAGTACAGTCGTCACAGACCCAAGACTCTCGGCCATACGAGGGTCGTGGTGTCTGGAGAGGCGGCGGGAGTGACCATGGAGCATGCATGCACTTTTGTATATGATGTGCGGTGCATCTGGGGGGATATATTTGCATACATGCCTAGTAGATACTAGTCGCATGTGATTGTGATTTGTTGCACTTGTTTGAGATATGATTGTTGCATATGATTATCATGTTGCATACATGTCATTTATTTTACATGTATATGCAGTCATATTTATATTGCACAGGTATCACGGGTATATCTGTTGCAGATCCGGTGAGTTTACTGATCATTGTGCCATGTGTCGATTCCAGATTGGGTATGTATCTGTCATTATGTTATTTGTGGTTTGTACAGTTTATATGTCAGGTTATTATGTCAGATATGTTTAGGTGCATTGATTATGATAGTATGATCATGTTCTTTATTCCCTACTGAGATTATATACTTGTGATCTCCATGTTTGTTTATGGACTATGCACTATCTGTTCTATTACCCGCTGAGTTACCTATACTCACCACTGCATGTATGAATTTATGTTTTCAGGTAGCTTGTAGATGGTTGGTGTCGCTCGGAGTATCCTGTATGTCGGGTCCTACGTCACATCCGAAGACGGTTTCATCTCGTGTTTGTTTTCTTTTTGTATATCCTTTCATTATTTTTGGCATTGTATTTGTGTGTAACCATGTGACTATCTTATGATTTTGGTGTTGTATTTGTGTTTAAGCTGTGCCGGAATACATTGTATTTATTTGGTTTGTGTGGGCTTTCCTTCGTTTTTCCGCTGTGTTTCTAGTACAGCCGTGTGGGCTGCTTTATATATAACTGCGTGGTTGTGATTGTTTCATTCCAGTCGTGTGGGCTGTGATTATAACTGCGTGGTTGTGTATATATTCCAGCCGTATGTGGCTGATGTATATTTTGTATGTATTGAGGCTTCAGATTGTCACTGGTACAGGGGAGATGTTGCCAGATTTTTGTCTGGCAGGGACTCCTTTGGGGGCGTGACATAGGGTTTCCGGTCGGAAATCCGAAGTCAGACCCAGACAGTCCGATGACTGTCAATCACTTGGTTTACTATATTTTATGTGTGCTAACTTTGTCTTGCAGGGTATGTGTGTGTTTGGTGAACTAACATGCTTTGCAGGGGCAAATGAGCAAGGCAAGCCTCGGATGAACAGCGTTCGAGGCGCCTCCATGGAGCTTGGAGGCGCCTCGGGTGCAAAGTGTGAGCTGGCTACGAAGAGGAGCTGGAGGTGCCTCGGACGGAGCTGGAGGCGCCTTGAACCAAAGCTTGGAGGCGCCTTGGAGTGGCCATGGAGGCGCCTCAAGCAGGATAAGAGACGAACTTTTCAGCACTGATCCACGCGGCTGACTCGGCGTGTTGGAGGCACCTTGGATGGTGTTGGAGGCGCCTCCAGTAGTGCATAAAAGGGGGTCTCGAGGCAGCAGCAAGCATACAAGTTCTAAGTGCTTCTACTACAACGTGCTGCTCCAAAAGACGCCCTGAAGTGTTGTTACAAGTCCCCGAGGACCCGGAGCTTCGAGATTTCTATTCTGTCATTGGTATAATTGTTTTTTATTGCACTTATTGTAATACATATTTGTACTCTCTTTTACGTGATATAGTTGTTGCCCACAGAAAGCGATCAACAATCGCGGGCCTTGGAGTAGGAGTCGCCCTAGGCTCCGAACCAAGTAAAACCTTGGTGTCGTTTGCGTGATTGCTTATTTCTTTTATTATTTCCGCTGCATTACTCGATACGTTTTTAATTCCGAAACGTGTGAAAAAGCCAAGAGCGCTATTCACCCCCCCCTCTAGCGCTTTCGATCCAACAATTGGTATCAGAGCGGGGTTGCTCTGAATTGGTACGCCTTTCATTTTTTCCCTCCAAAATTATTTTTGGAAAATTCATTCTCATCTCTTCACCGCTCATTAGTATTGATAAAATATTGCATTTAGCAAAATTTGATATAATATTTTTTTAAAATTTTTTATAATATTTTATTATTTTTTCTCAAAATTCGTGAATTCCTATTTTTATCTTTTTCCCGCACTACTAATCCAAGACCAAGTTTTGGAACAAGTTTTATTGTTTTTATTTTGCGAGATTCCTTCTTAATAGCCTACGAAGATGGGTAAAGCTCCACATGCCTACCACTTCTGTCCGACGAGAATTTCAAATATTGGAAAGACCAGGTGGAGCACCAACTGAAGACCGAAGCGGAAATATGGACCATAGTCCATATTGGATTTATTCTCCCTACTGAAGAATGTGTACCCATCACGTGTGAAAAGTGGGATGCACAAACAATAAGGACATTCGAGGCAAATGCAAAAGCAACTTGTATTCTCCTATACAGACTAACAAATTCAGATCTTGATCGAGTTGGAAACTTCAACAATGCTAAGGAGCTTTGGAAAGAATTTCCTCAAGCTTTATGAGATCCCTTCAGAGCCAGAAGATCAAATAGAACCTGAGTCCGAATCTGAATTTGAATCCTCGGAGTCAACCTCCGAACAAGACTCAGAAGAAGCAGAGCATACCGATTTCATAGCACTGATGACCAAAGACGAGATATCTGAATCTGAGTCAGAATTTGAAATGGCAACAGTCAAGGGGGAGAATCCTATCATGGATCCTAAAGGTAAAATTATAAACTCAAATTTTAAATTTCACATAACTTGTTTAAGTATAGGGAGAAAGACCACTATAGAAACGAGTGCCCTACTCATAAGATTCGGTCGGCTCAATTGGAGGAGAAGGAGAAAATGATCACGAAAGGGAAGAAGCACATTGAATGCTCTAGGTGCAAACGAATGGGTCATTGCAAAAGGCAATGCCCAGAAAGAAGACCCAATAATCCAGGGAGAGAAATCAAAGTAAATAAATTTACATTATATGAAAATCCAATCTTTTCAACACATGTCGGTACTCTAAATAATCCTGCTTGCTCTAGTATAGATTTTTCTTCAAAATTGGATATGTATACAATAAATAGAGTTAATTCAAATCTAAATAAGAATGACTTAAAATTATTTAATAAACATAAGAAATTAGTGTTAAGAAAATTAGAGAAACAAAGTAATATCTTAAAAGATAAAATAGATAAGTTAGAAAAGATTATTAATAATTTAACTAATCAACAAAATCTAGACTTGGGTTATAAGTCTAAAGTAAAACTTAAACACTACAAACCAAGCTATAATCAAGTACCTTTTATTTACTAAACTTAATTTAAATATAACTCAAATCTAATTTACAAATTTAAATAAAATTATCAACAATATAGGGGGGGCTCCAGAATAGCTGACACCTCCAAAACTAACTTACCCGGCAGGGTAATTAGAAATAATTAGAAAGGGAACAAGTTTAACTTGACCTATGGTACTGGTGAAATTTTGGATGATAGTATGTTAGGGAAATTTAGTCTATGCATGTTTATGAAGATATGGCTTCGACCTGGTACATTCGGCTAAGTGGAACTAACCGAAGCTACCCTTTATGGATCCTAACCAGTTAGACCAAAATTTTGTATTAAGTTCAGTAGATAGGACTATTTGGAAAACCTCCAAGGCATGATTACTTTAATGATGTCCAAGTGGCTCACCATAACCCAGAAGTTATCTAGAGAATGCCTATTTGTTGAGCCCAAAGCTAAACCTAAATCTAACACAAAGTTAAATCAAACCCAATAATTAAACTCAATTCATCTCCCAAAATTAAAAGATTCCCTAATTTAAAATTTAGATCGGGTGAGATGCTTAAGGATCAAAATCAAATTAAATTAAATTAATAATTAAAAATCAAATTCCTTTAAAAACTTATTTAAAAATTATTTAAAAAACTTATTTAAAAAATTCTTTAAAAAACTTATTTAAAAATTCTTTTAAAAACTTATTTTAAAAAAAATCTTAAAAAACTTATTTAAAATTCTTTAAAAAATCTTTTGAAAATCATTTTAAAAAAACCTTTTAAAAATAATTTTAAAAATTCTTTTAAAAAACCTTTTGAAAATAATTTTAAAAATTATTTTAAAACCATTTTGAAAATTATTTTAAAAATCCTTTTGAAAATCCTTTTAAAAATTATTTTAAAAAACCTTTTGAAAATCATTTTAAAAATCCTTTTGAAAATCATTTTAAAAATTATTTAAATCGTTTTTAAAAAATTATTTTAAAAATCATTTTAAAAATACTTTGAAAACCATTTTAAAAATTATTTAAAAATAAATTTAAAAATAAGTTGAAAAATCATTTTAAAAATATTTGAAAATCATTTTAAAAATTATTTGAAAAATCATTTTAAAAATTATTTGAAAAATCATTTTAAAAATATTTGAAAATCATTTTAAAAAATTTTTGAAAATCATTTTAAAAATTATTTGAAATTCAAACTTATGTTTTATATCAAATGCAAAGACAACTTCATCTTACACTCACTCATAAACTGAACATGCTTGTTAATCTAGATAAATTTTTTTTTAACCTCTCATGCTTGGACTCCTCGACCCAAAGAATTTATCAAGGCATTAATTAAGGGGGAGTGATTTTGAGTTGGTTTTAAAATTAGTTTTCCTTTAAAATTAAAATTTGACTTGACTTCAAAATTAAAAACTATTTTTGACCTGTCTTCGAAAATTCAAGTTATTTTTAACTTAGCTTTAAAATTAAAATTATTTAGGACCTGGCTTTTAAATTACAACTCTTCTAGAATGTTTTCAAAGCTAAGCCTTTATGTAAAACCTCTTTAAGCTAAGTACTTAATCAAGTCTTCTTTAACTAAACTTAGTTAGATTATTTTCTAAACTTAGCTATTTAGCAAGATGTTTTCTCAAGGCAATCATTTTTAAGCTGAATATATAGCTAAGTATTTCAAATTTAGCTAAATATATTTTTTCAAAAATATTTAGCTAAGTACTTTTTAAAGTTTTTTTAAAAAATAAAAAAAGGAATTTAGCTAAGCATCTCATAAAGCAATTGTTTTCAAATGCTTAGTTTTGCTGAAAACGCTAAGTATTTTCCAAAGTATTTTCAAAATTTTATCAAAACAATTCTTTTTTGAAAAACTAAGTCCTTTTAAGATTAAATACTTAACAAAACTATTATCTTCATAAGTTTAGCTAAGTCTTTGATAAAAGTAATTTCAAAGTTAAAAATCTTAGTTAAACTAAGTCTTGATCAAATTTTGTTTTTACTAAGTTTATTAAACTCCCTCTTTAAAAACTAAAAATTTAAAGTGTTTTGATATCACAAAAATTTGCTAAGTTACTTTTTAAAGACAAAATAACTTTATCTCAGCTAAAAATATCTCTTAAACTAAAGGAAGAATTTTGTTTTCAAAATTTATGATACTATCTTTTGATTTCACCAAGCTAAAAGTCTTACAGGAAAATACCTCTAAGCTAAGTACTTATCAAAGTATGTTTAACCCTCTATTTTTCAATCTTTTTGAAAGATAAAATAATAATTATTTCTGAAAAGTTAAGGTTTCTCAAAACAAGCTAAGGCCTACACTCAAGTTTTTATTTACTCTCTCGGATACTTTGATATATGGCAAAGGGGGAGAGTATAAAATTCAAAGAAATTCAGAGAAAGTTAAGGAAATTCAGAGAAAGTTAAAGAAATTTAAGAAAATTTAATAACAGAAATCCTTGAAATTTTGAAAATTCAAAGGAACTTTTATTAAGGGGAAACTTTTATAAGCTTCTATTTAGGGGGAGCTTTGAATGCTGAATTTTATGCTTATTTCATGCTTGTCTTTTCATACTTATGCTATCACTGTCCTTTCTTTAATTATATTTTTACTTAACTTTGAATTTCAGTTGGTATAATCAAAAAGGAGGAGATTGTTGGTGCGGGAAGCATCCGACGATCAAACCCAAGTTTTGATAATGGCAAAGGGATTCAAAGTTAGGACTCCTTGTTATCTAACGTGCTTAAATGAGGTTTCAGGAAAGTCCTAACTGTGGTTAGGTAGGTGAAAATCCTAAGAGGTGGTAACCTTAGGTCCTAGGGGGCGGTAACCCTAGGTAAAGTAAAAACCCTAAAGGGCGGCAACCTTAGGTCCTAGGGGGCGGTAACCCTAGGTTGAGGAAAATCCTAAGGGGGGGGGGGGGTAACCTTAGGTCCTAGGGGGTGGTAACCCTAGGTGGAGAAAAACCCTAAGAGATTGTAACCCTAGGTCCTAGGGGGTGGCAACCCTAGGCAGAAAGTCCAGTCGGTCTGGAGGACGGACTGACATCAGGTAATCTCTCCTGAGGGGAGTAGGTGAGGATGCGTTCCCCTAAAGAGGGAACAGTAGGCGTCGGGTCAACTTAGGGTTTCCGGTCGGAAATCCGAAGTCAGACCCGGATAGTCCGATGATTGTCAATCACTTGGTTTACTATATTTTATGTGTGCTAACTTTGTCTTGCAGGGTATGTGTGTGTTTGGTGAACTAACATGCTTTGCAGGGACAAATGAGCAAGACAAGCCTCAGATGAACAGTGTCCAAGGCGCCTCCATATAGCTTGGAGGCGCCTCGGGTGCAGAGTGTGAGCTAGCTGCGAAGAGGAGCTGGAGGTGCCTCGGACGGAGCAGGAGGCGCCTTGGACCAAAGCTTGGAGGCGCCTTGGAGTGGCCATGGAGGCGCCTCAAGCAGGATAAGAGACGAACTTTTCAGCACTGATCCACGCTGCTGACTCGGCGTGTTGGAGGCACCTTGGATGGTGTTGGAGGCGCCTCCAGTAGTGCATAAAAGGGGGTCTCGAGGCAGCAGCAAGCATATAAGTTCTAAGTGCTTCTACTACAACGTGCTGCTCCAAAAGATGCCCTGAAGTGTTGTTACAAGTCCCCGAGGACCCGGAGCTTCGAGATTTCTATTCTATCGTCGGTATAATTGTTTTTTATTGCACTTATTGTAATACATATTTGTACTCTCTTTTACGCGATATAGTTGTTGCCCACAGAAAGCGATCAACGATTGCGGACCTTGGAGTAGGAGTCACCCTAGGCTCCGAACCAAGTAAAACCTTGGTGTCGTTTGTGTGATTGCTTATTTCTTTTATTATTTCCGCTGCATTACTCGATACATTTTTAATTCCGAAATATGTGAAAAAACCACGAGTGCTATTCACCCCCCCTCTAGCGCTTTCGATCCAACACCATGCACTCTGCAATCACTGCTCCTGATGAGTGACCGAGTGGAAGGGATGCTGTCGCAGTACATCTATCCTCCTTCCCCAAATCATAAGTGGGGGAGCTCAATGCTCTCATCTCCCTGAGCAAGTCCAGAGGAGGGTTCCCTGTCCTGCTACAACGCTACATCACACTACCCATGAGTGGACCAACGGAGCTCTTGACAGAGCACCTGCTGCAATACACCCTGTCTCTTAAAAATCACTAACCCATGAGTGGTTGTGTGTGCAAATCCATGTAACTGGTGATGTGCACAACAATAATGTTGTCGACTATCGCACAACATGCAATCATGCGAGATGATGCATGATACTAAGCATGGGAATATCCTGAACCTATCCATCTCTACATAATGTGTACCATAGGACAATGAACAAATCAAAGGTCTAGGTACACAGATCAGATAAGGTATAAAAACCTAGGTCCTGAATATAATAAAGCATGGTTATGTCACTACCCCTACAGGCATGTATAATCAGGTAGGTACTAACATGAAGTGCATAACAAGTTAACAAAACAAGCATGTAACAGGTATCGGGTAGTGACCAACCGATGCAGATAAGAAATATAATTATTACTATTTGTTAAAAATACTACTATGCATATCAAATAACATATATAAAAAGATAAGTCAAAGTACCCACCTTCAATAGAAAGGATCGTATCCGATCCAAATCTGACGTCGAGATACTCATCTCGCGTCAAAGTCTTGTGTCACCCAATACATACACACACACACACACACACACACACACACACACACACACACACACACACACACACACACACACACACACACATATATATATATATATAAATAGCTAAATAAAATCTCTAACCCTAAATTAGGGCAAAACCCTAATCAACACATAACATAACCCTAATTCAAGACATAACCTATTTGTATCAAATTCCCCTACACCTTACCTCAAATCACAACCCTGTTTTAGAACAAGAAGCTGCTGGATGGAAGTGGCTGTAATATTAGGGTTGTTGCCGTTGGAAGGTGGTTGCCGGACAAAAACGAGCTGCTGCTGGAAACCAGATACGCTACCGGCGCAATGAATCTACAATTAGAGACCACCATCCTCAGTTAGCATATCCTTCCACCCAACACAAGTGATGCTCATGGCAGAATTGGACAAGAACAGAGCACAAAATCGAGATCCAATCCCTTACCTCCCAGTCACACTGCCAGATCTCCACAGCTCTCTGTCGCCTACTCGCGCTCTCATCCTCCGGCGATCTAGGGCACAGGTATGCCAGCAACGATCTAGGGTCCGACTGGCCAGTGCTAGGGTAGAATGAAAGGGAGGAAAGGTGGCGCTAGTAGGTGCTGGACGGTGCTCGGGTGCCGGCAAGGAGGAGACGTCGGCGGCGATCGGAGTTGGCAAGGAAGAGAGGATCAGCTGACGGCTAAGGCACAGTGTGGAGGCGGTCGGCGTTGTTCCGTGTGGCGGTGGCACTCTGTAGAGGAAGAGGGCTGCGTGTCGACGAGGCTTGAGCGACAATGGTGGTGATTGGGTGACGCGAGAGGGTGCTCGGCGATGCAAGAGGTGATCGGTGTTCCTAATTTCCCCTGATCTAGGGCTCGGCTGGCGACGCCGCTATCGGTTGTGGCGACCCGAGGGCGACACGAAAAGAGGAGAAGGGAAAGTCGGCACTGCTCGACCGGAAGAGAGGAAGAGATGGGGACACAGAAGCTTGGCTGGGCGTGGGGAGGAGGAAGAAGGAGATGCCAAAAATCCCTCGGCCACGACTTTGTACGCAAGGGGAGGAAGAAATCACCGTGTGCGGTTAGGGCAAGGGAGGAGACGAAGCGAAGGAGAGGGGGGGACTGCATTCGGCTGGGGAGGAGAAAAAAGAAAATAAAAAGGAAAAGAAAAGTAACTTTTCCTCGCTTAAATGGGGTACCTTAAACAAGCTTTCCCGGGTCCCAGTTTTTATCCCCGTAACCGAAGTCATACGGTCTCCGAAAAATTTTGAAAAAAATTTCTAAAAATTCTAGAAAATTTTATTATGATTATTTTCCCTTTTTTGATATTTTACATTCTCCCCTACTAATAAAAATTTGATCCTTAAATTTCGTTATCTACCATCAGCAAGTACTAACAACAGATAAAGAATATAAATGTTGAACGGTAAATTAATCCACATACCTCGTGTGAAAAGATGGGGGTATCAAGCTCGGATCGTATCCTCGAACTCCAAGGTAGCCTCCTCGTCCGAATGATGCTGTCATCATACTGTAACCAGCCGGATAGTCTTGTTCCGCAACTAACGCTCTTTCCGGTCTAAGATCCGTACCCGAACCTCCTCGTAGGTAACGTCAGGCTGAATGGGAACTGAGATATCTGTCATCACATGTGTCGGGTTAGGTTCGTATCTCCTCAACATAGATACGTGGAATACATCGTGGACGCCTGCCAGGGAGGTGGTAATGCCAGCCGGTAAGCTACCGCTCAAATCCTTTCCAGGATCTGGAAAGGGTCAATGTAGCGTGGAGCTAGCTTATCTCTGAGGCCAAATCTCTTCACCCCTTTCATGGGTGAGACTCACAGAAATACATGGTCACTTGTAGAGAACTCCAGGGGTCTTCGTCTCCGATCAGCATAACTCTTCTGGCGGTCCTGCGCCTCTGACATCCTTCGTCTGATAGTATGGACCAACTCTGCTTCATGTTGAGCTCTATGAGGCCCTAGCAATTGGGCATCCCCAACCTCATCCCAGAGGGTGGGTGTCCGACAAGGCCTACCATACAACACTTCAAATGGTGTCATCTAGATAGCCGAATAAAAGCTGTTGTTGTAGGCGAACTCTACCAATGGCAAATGGTCCTCCCAACTGCCTCCGAAATCTAATACACAAGACCTCAACAAGTCCTCTAGAGTCTGAATGGTCCACTCTGACTGTCCATCTGTCTGTGGATGGAAGGATGTACTGAAACGAAGCTGAGTGCCCAAGGCCTGCTACAGAATTTGCCAGAATCGAGACGTGAACCATGGGTCTCTATCCGAAATAATACTCAAAGGAACACCATGTAATCTGATGATCTCCCGCTAATACAGATCTGCCAATCGATCCAGGGAATCAGTCTTCCGAATCGCTAAGAAGTGCACGGATTTGATTAATTGATCAACGATTACCCAAATCACGTCATGGCCTCGTCGTGTCCTAGGCAAGTCCACCACAAAATCCATGGTAATATGTTCCCATTTCCACTCAGGAATAGGAATCCTCTGAAGTAATTCGGTAGGTCTTTGGTGCTCAGCCTTCACCTGCTGATAGACAAGACATCTAGTTACAAATTCCCCGATGTCTTTCTTCATACCGTTCCACCAGTAGGAACGCCTTAAATCTCGATACATGCGGGTCCCGCCTGGATCGTAAATCGAGAGCGATGAGACTCCTGAAGTAGCTCTTATAAGACCCGGTGAGACTGAGGTACGCATAACTTGCCTCAGAAATATATAATACCCTCCTCATCTTGTGTGAACTCGGTATGTTGCCCGGAAGTTATCTGGCTGCCAATGAACTGAAAATGTTGATCACCGACCTAGGCCTCTTGGATCCTCATCCTGATCGACGAATGAGCAACCATGGTAACAAGAATACCCTGCTCTGCCTGTCCCTGCTCCTCAAGGCTTAACTTGGAGAAACCCTGAATCAAGTCTGTGACTGAAGCCCAGTGGCAAGCCAAAGTCCCTCTGGATTTTCTACTGAGTGCATCAACAACCACATTAGCTTTCCCTGGGTGATAGCTAATGGTACAGTCATAATCCTTCAGGAACTCCATCCATCTCCTCTGTCGGAGATTAAGTTCCAACTGGGTGAAAATATATTTGAGACTCTTATGATCCGTAAGAATCTCAAAGGTAATGTCGTACAGATGATGCCACCAAATCTTCAAAGCAAAGATGATGGCGGCTAACTCCAGATCATGTACAGGGTAGTTCTTCTCATGCTCCTTCAACTGACGAGAAGAATAAGAGACTACTCTGTCGTGCTGCATCAGAACAATGCCTAATCCCTCAAGAGATGCGTCAGTGTAGAGCATGAATCCGTCCCAGCGGGCAAAATCAAAATTGGAGCCGACACTAATCTCCACTTCAGCTCCTGAAAGCTGGTCTCGCTGTAACGCCCGAAAATTCTCAAAACTATATTAGAAATATTCTATAATTATTCTGGAATTTTTAGATATTTTTACGGAATTTTTAGAGTAGCAGAAGTAGCAAAAATAAATAGAAAACGAAAACGGCCTAAGCGGGGATTGAACCCGAGACCTATGGTTTAGGGATAATGCTAGTAACCAGTTGAACTCAGCAGGGCCGTGCTGAAAGGAAAGGGAGGCAATTAAATTTATATTAGATTTGGGTGGAAATTACCACTTAATATAAATAGGAAATAATTAAGTGAAGGGTTATCTTGGATCGTGATTTTCCTCTCCTCAAACCCTCACCGCCGACTTCCCTTCTCCTCTCCTTCTCTCGGCGCCAACCCTAGGGCTCCCTCCCTAGGGCCCCAAGGTCATCTTCCGGTGACAACTCCGGCACGAGGACGCTCTCCTTCGCGAAGGGAACGCTTAGACGCGAGAAGATCGTCGAGAAGTCGTCTCCACCGGAATTCTAGCGAATAGAATTGTAAGGAAATTAGCGTACGAGGTAAGAAACCCCTCACCTGCAGTATAAGTAGCTCCGTTTGGGTTTTTCTACGCATTAGTTAGCTATACGCAGATTTTTATCGATGCTTAGCGTGAAATTGATCCTCCTCGCAGGTTTAGGGATTTAGTGAGCACTTCTAGACGGGCCGGACACGTAATCCCTCTTCAGTGGGAGTTTCTAGATGTTGTCGGGTACCTAGAAGTGGTGTCCCTAATAAAGAGGAGAGTTGGGGCACACTAAGTGTTCGATAAAATAGCTAGTTAAGTAAAAATGCAAATTAGGCATTTTAACAGCTCAGTTGAATGCATTAGAAGCATCTAAATCAGTAAATCAGTTTATTCTAGCTTATATGGGACTACGGTCCAATGGGTGGGCTCCCACAGTCGCCTCTGGGTTCAGACAACCTAGCTCTAGGTTCAGATAACCTAGAAACAACAATTTGGAACAGTTTAGCTATATTCAGTATTTTACTTTTCAGTTGGCACTGTACCAGATTAGATATCCATTGGGTTGGACTCCCACAGTCGTCCCTAGGTTCAGATAACCTAGTAAACCTTACTAAATTCGGGACTTGCAAACCCGGGTTTAGTTAGGGATGCGCGCACAGTAAGTACAGTTGCCGGGCCCAACAACACATGATTATTATTTTGATCTACTATGCTATTAGTTTTCAAAACTCATAAAATCAGTTATGTTAGTTGAGTTTGATTTCAGCTTCAGGTTAGCTTCAGTTAGCTTAGTTCTCTATTATTGTTCTATGTGATTAGCTTGCTATGCCATGTTTCAGCTTACATGTTCAGTTATTTCAGTTTATACTTGCAACCATAGTATGTCATGCCGGTACATGTTTTCAAATAGCATTCTTTAAAAGCATGTTTGCATCGTTGCATGTTTTAGTGAGGTAGTTGGTTTCTTACTAAGCTTTAAGCTTACAGATTCTACTTTCCTTATACTGCAGATAAAGGTAAAGGGAAAATGGACTAGCAGAGGAAGCTGGAGTTCAATGCAAAGATGGTGTGTGTGGCAGGAACTGGAATAAAAGATTCTCAGGGTTTTAGCAAGCTTAAATAGTTGAATTCTTAGTATTTCTTCTTTCATGCATTTTTTTTTAGACCTTAGAATGTTTAAACCATGGGAGATTTATTTAGTTTGTTAGTAATTATGTTAGAATGCTGGTTAATAGTTACTAGAATATATTCCAATTGATTTTAGAATTGTTGTGTGAGGTTTTGGCACTCCAGAGTGCTGAAATCAGAGTTTCAGGGTGAGATCAGAACCCAGACCAGTCTGCAGACCGATCAGAGTTTGGGTTGTGCAGCTAGATCGGTCAGCTGACCGATCCAATCGCGAACAGAGAGTTGGCATCCGTTGTGGATCGGTCAGTCGACCGACCCATGCGCGAACAGAGAGCACCGAAGCTCACTGATCGGTCAGCCGACCGATCAGTAAGCCACTGGATCGGTCTACTGACCGATCAGTGTGCTCCTGGATCGGTAGCAGGATAGCTTGTGGATCGGTCAGTCGACCGATCCAGAGCCTTCTTCCGTGCCAGTATCAAGCTGGATCGATCACGGGATCGATCCGACAGTCCAATCGATTCATGGATCGACTGAAATGCCTGATTACAGCTAGCAGGACATCCGAGAGGCATAGATTATCTTCCCTAGCATGTGTACAACTCCTAGATGCACCTAGAATATTAAGTTCAGATTTTACAGTAATCAGTTTAGTAAAATTTTAATCAATCCAGATTTTCACAACTGTAATTTGGCACAGCATTACGTAACGATCGGCCTTACAGATTAGTAGTAGAAGGCGGGTCGTTACAGAGTGATATCAGAGCAGTGTTCCATACTTCCTACACACACATCAGCATTGAACCTGCAGTTTCCAAGTAAGAATACCTCTGCTTTATTTATGTTTCTTGCTTTCTTGTTATAGCTCATGTTTATAAATAATTGATGCATGTTAGTATGTGATAGTATATAACATGATAGCAATAGTTATACAATTATAATTGTATTAGTTATGCATGTCCTGTCCTCCTTGTCTTTAGAAATGGCACGAGGACGCCCAACTAGAAGGACACCAGCTACTGAGCCCTAGCATGAGGCAGGCAGTTCAGTGCCTCCCCCAGACCTTACAGCGTTAGTGGCTCAGTTACAGCAGCAGCTAGCTGAACAGCAATAGGAGATAGCCACCCTTAGGGCTAATCAGCAGAATACCCCCACAGTCACCCCGGAACCAAATCTGACAACTCCAGTGGTCTTAGAGGTTCCACCAGTCCAGCCTACAGTACCAGTAGCCCCAGCAACAGAGACAAGGAGAGAAGCCTATCTGATCCAGTGGCAGAGAGTCAAACCAGAGAACTTCTCAAGCAGCAGTGAATCATGGGATGCTCAGGCATGGTTCAAAACACTGGAGAGTACGATGGAGCTTCTGGACTGGCCAGAACATGAGAAGGTGAAGTGCGCCTCCTTCTGTCTGATAGGAGATGCACGTATGTGGTGGGAGAGAATCAGAGTGAAGCGCCCAGTGAACCAGATGACATGGGCTGACTTCGAGAAGGAATTCTTTGAGGAATTCTTTCACATGCGGGTCACGAACCGTCACTACGACGAGTTCACTGAGTTTCGTCAGGGCAACCTATCAGTTGAGGAAGCCGTGAAGAAATTCAACAGGTTGGCTCGTCTATGCCCTGAATTAGTCAGCACAGAAAGGGAACGAATCCGGTTGATGCTTAAGATGCTGAGGCCGGAAATAGCAATGAATGTGGCTGGTGGCGTTCATAGGCCACAAACCACAGAAGAATTAGTGAGCAGTGCTCTAATCACTGAGCATTACCAGAATAGCATCAAGCAGCAGAAGCAAGTCCTCTCAGAAGCTAAAGGCCAAGGAGGCTCAGGCACTCAGAAACAGCAGGGCCACAGTTCCCATGGCTCTAATAGGAAAGGGAACTCCAGCAACAAGCGCAAGCCAGGGAGTTACCCAAAAGGAGGGCCAGCCAGCAAGCAGCCCAGTTATCCAAAGTGTGCTACTTGTGGGAAATTCCATCCTGGAGTTTGTCGTAAGGGCACACGAGGATGCTTTGAATGTGGACAGGAAGGGCATATGGCCAAGCAGGGTCCAAACAAGATCAGTCTTCCTCAGCCACAGCCGATTCAGTACGGAGGCCAGCCAGCTCAGTTACATCAGATGCAGGCCGCTTTAGATGGTCCACACATCAGCCAGGGCAGATTAGAAGCCCCTCCAGCTATGACCAATGCGAGGATCTACTCACTCACCAGAGAGGACGTAGAAAATGCCTCGACAGTTGTTACAGGTCAGATTAATATTTTCCAGCAAATAGCAACTGTCTTATTCGATACTGGGGCAACCCATTCATATATATCCAGGGCATTTGTCGAGAGGTTAGCAATACCTCCAGAGGTACTCAGTAGTCAGTTTCTGACGACACTGCCTTCAGGAGAAATTATGGCATCCACGCACTGGCTCAGAGCAGTGCCAGTCATTATAGCAGACAGAGAACTCTTCTGTGATCTGATCATGCTAAATATGACTGACTACGATGTCATTTTTGGAATGGACTTCTTGATCAGATACGGTGCTTCCATCGAGTGCCGTAAACAAAGAGTCATATTCCAACCCGAAGTAGAAGAACAGTTCGAATTCGTCGGAGAACCCAGGAGAAAGGCCAAGAAGTTTCTCTCAACTATGAAGGCATAGAGGTTGATGGATTCAGGATATACGTGGTTTTTAGCACACGTAGTCAGTACCAGTCAGGACAAGGACCGACAGCTAGTAGAGGTCTGAGTCGTATGTGACTACCCAGCAGTCTTCCCTGAAGAGTTACCAGGCTTAGCACCAGACAGGGAGATAGAATTTGAGATAGAGCTCATTCTCGGTACAAATCCTATATCCAAAGCACCTTATCGCATGGCCCCAGCAGAACTGAAAGAACTTCATGAGCAATTACAGGAGCTGCTTGACAAGGGCTTCATCCGTCCTAGTCACTCACCATGGGGAGCGCCTGTATTGTTCGTGAAGAAGAAGGACGGGAGCATGCGTCTGTGCATAGATTACAGGGCGCTAAACCAGATCACAATCAAGAACAGGTATCCTCTTCCCAGAATAGATGACCTGTTTGATCAGCTAAAGGGAGCAGCAGTGTTCTCTAAAATAGACCTCAGATCAGGTTATCATCAGGTGAAGGTTAAAGAAGGGGACATACCCAAGACATCATTCAGGACTAGATACGGACATTATGAGTTCGTAGTCATGCCCTTTGGCGTGACAAATGCTCCAGCTACTTTCATGGACCTCATGAACAGGGTATTCAGAGATTACCTAGATAAATTTGTTATTGTATTCATCGATGACATTCTTATATACTCAGGAACTCAGGAAGAACACGCAGAGCACCTGAGAATAGTGTTACAGACCCTTCAGCAGAATCAGCTATACGCCAAGTTCACAAAATGTGAATTTTGGTTAGATCAGGTGTCCTTCCTGGGTCACATCATCTCAAAGGATGGGATCATGGTAGACCCCAGTAAGATAGAAGCTGTGAGCAACTGGAAAAGACCCAAGAATGACAGTGAGATCAGAAGCTTTCTGGGATTAGCAGGTTACTACAGGAAATTTGTAGAGGACTTCTCCAGGATAACTTCCCCACTGACAGCTCTTACCAGAAAGAACAGAAAATTTCAGTGGATAGAGGACTGTGAGAACAGTTTCAGCGAGCTGAAAAGGAGATTGACCAATGCACCTATTCTGACTCTACCAGAGAACGCAGATAGTTTTGACATATATAGTGATGCCTCGAAGTTGGGACTGGGAGCAATGCTGATGCAAGATGGCAAGGTGATCGCCTATGCCTCCAGACAACTTAAGGATTATGAGAAGAACTATCCTACTCATGACCTTGAGCTTGCAGCAGTGGTGTTCGCTCTCAAGATTTGGAGACATTACTTGTATGGGGCTCAGTGCAGAGTGTATACAGATCATCAGAGTCTGAAGTACTTCTTCACTCAGAAGGATCTGAATATGCGCCAGCGCAGATGGCTAGAGCTGGTCAAAGACTATGACATAGACATCCTCTACCACCCAGGAAAAGCAAATAGGGTAGCAGATGCACTTAGCAGAAAGTCCAGTGCTACCTTATTATCTCTAGCAGCCATGTCACCACCCCTACAGAAAGAGATCACAGATTTCGGTCTCGAACTCATAGTCGGACAGCTCTCTACTATGACATTAGAGTCTACCTTGCTTGGTGACATCCAGACAGCTCAGGAGCAGGATCCTGAAATTCAGAGGATCAAGCAAGGCTTAGCAGAATCAGAAGGTGGAGAGTTCAGAATATCAGATAGCGGGGTGTTGTATTTTGGTGACAGGCTATGTGTTCCAGATCAGGAGGAACTCAAAAAGAAGGTTTTAGATGAGGCTCACAAGACTCCCTATGCGATGCATCCTGGCTCCACCAAAATGTACTAGGACTTGAAGAAACATTTTAGGTGGCCTGGGATGAAGAGATACGTCGCTCGATATGTCAGCACCTGCCTAACCTGTCAGAGGGTTAAGGCAAAACATCAGAGACCAGGGGGAGTTTTGCAGCCCATACAGATACCAGAATGGAAGTGGGAAGACATTTCTATGGATTTTATAGTGGGATTACCCAGAACCATGAATGGTTTTGATACCATCTGGGTAATAGTCAACAGATTGACTAAATCAGCAGATCCGCCAGAGGATAGAGACAGCTCAGAGCCGCCAGAAAAGCTATGCTGATACACGGCGCAGACCTTTAGAGTTTTCAGTTGGGGATTCAGTGTTCCTCAGAGTAGCTCCCATGAAGGGAGTAATGCGTTTCGGGAAGAAGGGCAAGCTAAGTCCCAGATATGTGGGACCATACCTTATCAGCAGAAGAGTGGGCAAGGTAGCATATGAGCTAGAGCTACCCCAGGAAATGTCAGCTGTCCACAATGTATTTCATGTCTCTATGCTAAAGAAGCATATCCCAGATGCCACCCAGGTGATTGAGCCCCAGTCGTTACAAATCCACGAAGACCTCAGCTATGACAGTCGGCCTATTCAGATAATAGACCGAGCAGTTAAGAAATTGCGGAACAAGGAAGTACCATTAGTCAAAGTCATTTGGCACAGTCACACAGCAGAAGAGGCAACATGGGAGACAGAAGCCAGCATGAGACAGAAGTACCCAGAATTATTCTAAGTTCGAGGATGAACTTTTTATAAGGTATGGGGGATTGTAACGCCCGAAAATTCTCAAAACTATATTAGAAATATTCTATAATTATTCTGGAATTTTTAGATATTTTTTCGAAATTTTTAGAGTAGCAGAAGTAGCAAAAATAAATAGAAAACGAAAACGGCCTAAGCGGGGATTGAACCCGAGACCTATGGTTTAGGGATAATGCTAGTAACCAGTTGAATCCAGTAGGGCCGTGCTGAAAGGAAAGGGAGGCAATTAAATTTATATTAGATTTGGGTGGAAATTACCACTTAATATAAATAGGAAATAATTAAGTGAAGGGTTATCTTGGATCGTGATTTTCCTCTCCTCAAACCCTCACCGCCGACTTCCCTTCTCCTCTCCTTCTCTTGGCGCCAACCCTAGGGCTCCCTCCCTAGGGCCCCAAGGTCATCTTCCGGTGACAACTCCGGCACGAGGACGCTCTCCTTCGCGAAGGGAACGCTTAGACGCGAGAAGATCGTCGAGAAGTCGTCTCCACCGGAATTCTAGCGAATAGAATTGTAAGAAAATTAGCGTACGAGGTAAGAAACCCCTCACCTGCAGTATAAGTAGCTCCATTTGGGTTTTTCTACGCATTAGTTAGCTATACGCAGATTTTTATCGACGCTTAGCGTGAAATTGATCCTCCTCGCAGGTTTAGGGATTTAGTGAGCACTTCTAGATGGGCCGGACACGTAATCCCTCTTCAGTGGGGGTTTCTAGATGTTGTCGGGTGCCTAGAAGTGGTCTCCCTAATAGAGAGGAGAGTTGGGGCACACTAAGTGTTCGATAAAATAGCTAGTTAAGTAAAAATGTAAATTAGGCATTTTAACAGCTCAGTTGAATGCATTAGAAGCATCTAAATCAGTAAATCAGTTTATTCTAGCTTATATGGGACTACGGTCCAATGGGTGGGCTCCCACAGTCGCCTCTGGGTTCAGACAACCTAGCTCTAGGTTCAGATAACCTAGAAACAACAATTTGGAACAGTTTAGCTATATTCAGTATTTTACTTTTCAGTTGGCACTGTACCGGATTAGATATCTATTGGGTTGGACTCCCACAGTCGTCCCTAGGTTCAGATAACCTAGTAAACCCTACTAAATTCGGGACTTGCAAACCCGGGTTTAGTTAGGGATGCACGTACAGTAAGTACAGTTGTCGGGCCCAACAGCACATGATTATTATTTTGATCTACTATGCTATTAGTTTTCAAAACTCATAAAATTAGTTATGTTAGTTGAGTTTGATTTCAGCTTCAGGTTAGCTTCAGTTAGCTTAGTTCTCTATTATTGTTCTATGTGATTAGCTTGCTATGCCATGTTTCAGCTTACATGTTCAGTTATTTCAGTTTATGCTTGCAACCATAGTATGCCATGCCAGTACATGTTTTCAAATAGCATTCTTTAAAAGCATGTTTGCATCGTTGCATGTTTTAGTGAGGTAGTTGGTTTCTTATTAAGCTTTAAGCTTAAAGATTCTACTTTCCTTAAACTGCAGATAAAGGTAAAGGGAAAATGGACTAGCAGAGTAAGCTGGAGTTCAATGCAAAGATGGTGTGTGTGGCAGGAACTGGAATAAAAGATTCTCAGGGTTTTAGCAAGCTTAAATAGTTGAATTCTTAGTATTTCTTCTTTCATGCATTTTTTTTTAGACCTTAGAATGTTTAAACCATGGGAGATTTATTTAGTTTGTTAGTAATTATGTTAGAATGCTGGTTAATAGTTACTAGAATATATTCCAATTGATTTTAGAATTGTTGTGTGAGGTTTTGGCACGCCAGAGTGCTGAAATCAGAGTTTCAGGAGCGAAATCAGAACTCTGATGCGCGATAAGCCTTGGATCGGTCAACCGACCGATCCAGCCGCATCAGTAGTTAGCATCCGTTGTGGATCGGTCACCGACCGACCCATGCGTGAACAGAGAGCACCGAAGCTCACCGATCGGTACCGCGTTGCAGGTTAAGCCGGATCGGTCTACCGATCGATCCTCACTGGATCGGTCAGACCGATCCAACGCCCGAAGTAGGATAGCTTGTGGATCGGTCAGCCGACCGATCCAGAGCCTTCTTCCGTGCCAGTATCAAGCTGGATCGATCACGGGATCGATCCGATAGTCCAATTGATTCATGGATCGACTGAAATGCCTGATTACAGCTAGCAGGACATCCGGGAGGCATAGATTATCTTCCCTAGCATGTGTACAACTCCTAGGTGCACCTAGAATATTAAGTTCAGATTTTACAGTAATCAGTTTAGTAAAATTTTAATCAATCCAGATTTCCGCAACTGTAATTTAGCATAGCATTACGTAACAATCGGCCTTACAGCTTAGTAGTAGAAGGCGGGTTGTTACACTCGTAGGCCTCGGACCACGTGAACTTCATGCCTTTCTTGGTCAGGCGTGTCAGCGGCATAGCAATTCGGGAGAAACCCTCGACGAACCACTATAACAAAATTGTTAAAAGACAACACCATAAAGACAACGGTTTTAGAAGAAACTGTTGTTAATTTGGTAAAAGACAACGGTTTTTGACAAAATCGTTGTCTTTGAGCGGACAAAAAAAATAAAAGACAACGGTTTTGTAAAAATCGTTATTGTTGAGTAACTTTTTGTGAAATCAACAACACCTTTTACAACAGTTTTCTAAAACTGTTGTCTTTAAGCGCATTTTTAGGGGTCAAAGACAACAGTTTTAATAAACCGTTGTCTTTGACTTTATTCTTTCGTCGTTTTTCCCCGCTTCGTCGTTTTTGTTGTAGCAGTGATTTGCTTCCCTCTCTCTGAAAATTTTTTGGTGCCCTGTTTTCCCCACTTAGACTACCCGAACCCTAAACCTCTCTGTTGGAATGTATACTGAAAGCCTAAGCTTTGTAAACATTTATTATGAATAAAGAATCACATTTGGTCTAATTATCTACATTTGTTTGTAGTTGTTCATTTAATTTATATTATAGATAACATAGTATGTGGTGTCACATACAGAAGATGATGTTATCAGTACCTTATAAATTATAAACAGTAGCTCACGACCAAAATGGAAAAGGAACAAACCATTAGAAGGTCGTAGTGTAATTAGATATTAGTTTATCTTGACTATATAATTACACTAGTACACTCAGAGTGTATTGAGTAGGACCATTTGAGGTCGTTTCTTTTATACTGACTTTATAAAGGAACAAAGACCTCAGTTATTATGGAAGTGTGTGCTCTTAATCCTAATATAATAACAAGCACATATATTTGATATTTATTTCTTTAATTTATCAATGGGTGAGATTTAGTTCGTTGAATCAATAAACCCGATAAGTTGGGAAATGGTATTACTTATAGTGTGTGTTGTTGATTATAGAAGGAAACTGTGTCCTAGAGATACTAGGTTGATAATGTCCTCAAGAGGAGCTCATAAAGATTGTCATGTTAAACCCTGCAGGTGGACTTAGTCCGACATGACAATAAGGTTGAGTGGTACTACTCTTGGACTTAGATATTAATTAAATGAGTTGTCAGTAACTCACTTAATTAGTGGACATTCGATATCTTAAACACAGGGAGACTAACACACTCATAATAAGAAGGAGCCCAAAAATGTAATTTGGGATTGGTGCGGTAGTTCAATGATAGTTCTCTAGTGGAATGAATTATCATTGATAAAATTAAGTTGTGTGTTCGGGGCGAACACGGGATGCTTAATTTTATCGGGAGACCAAAACCAATTCCTCCTCTCGGTCCCTATCATAGCCTCTTATTTATAGAGTTCTATACCCACCTATACCCACCTTCTATACCCACCAATAAGGGGCCGGCCAAGCTAGCTTGGGAACCAAGCTAGGGCCGGCCTAGGTATATTATTGGGTGGCCGGCCCTAGCTTGAACCCAAGCTAGTAGGGCCGGCCAAATAAAATTAAAAAGAAATTTAATTTTAATTTTTATTATTATGTGGAAGATATATTTTAAAGAGAATTAAAATTAAAATATCTCTCTTGTAAAAGATCTACAAAAGATTAAAGAAAGAGATTAGATCTCTTTCCTTATTTGTAGATTGGAGAGATGTTTTATTTTTTCTTTAAAAATTATTCACATGTTGATAAAATTAAAATTATAGAAATTTCCTTTTATCAACCATGAAGAGATTTTAAAGAGAAATTTTATTTTTTAAAATTTCCGGAAACAAATTAGGAAGTTTTAATTGTTGATTAAAACTTGTCCTCTTTTGTTTCCAATGATGTGGCCGGCCATCTCAAGTTAATTGGGAAATTTTGTTTTATTTTTCTCAATTAATTCATGTCAAGAAAAATTAAGGAAATTTTATTGTAATTAAATTTCCTAATTTGCCTAGGCCAAGGAATATAAAAGAAGGGGTAGGGGTGCCTTCATGAGATACAACCTCTATTATTTTCTCTCCCTCTTTTGTTCCTTGGTGTGGCCGGCCATCCTCTCCCTCTCTTCCTCTTGTGGTGGCCGAACCTCTCTCCCTTCCTTGGAGCTCTTGTGGTGGCCGGATACTACTTGGAGAAGAAGAAGAAGAAGGAGAGAAAGCTAGCATCTCTTGGAGCTTGGTTAGTATTTTGGTTTTCTTCTTTGGTGAAGTTCTTCCTTTGTGGCCGAACCTTGCTTGGAGGAGAAGAGGGTGGTTGGTGGTTTCTCATCTCGGTAGATCGTTGCCCACACAACGTCCGAGGTTAGAAGAGGAATACGGTAGAAGATCAAGAGTTTTTTCTACAAGGTATAACTAGTAATTTTTATTTCCGCATCATGCTAGTTATTTATGGAAATAATACCAAATACAAGAGGCTTACGTTCTAGTATTTCGAATATGTTTTTTCGAAGTTGTGTTCTTTTGTTTCTTTCTTTTCCTTGTGATTTGATTGTTCTCTTTGGTTAACCTAAAGTTATTTTAGGAAATTAAATATTAGCTTTCTATTAAAGGTTTTGTCTAGTCGGTGGTGGTTGCTCCCATATCCAAGAAGGCCATGTGCCTCGCCACGTCAGTACTGGGAACCTTTTATGGAAATTAATATTTAATGGAATTAATAACTTAAGGAGACTTGGGTCGAACGTGTTAAGTTCCGCAGGAGATCCAAGTCAAAACCTAAAAGAACAAATAGATTAAGTTTTGGATCAAACGTGTTAAGTTCCGCAGGCGATCCAAAATTTAATTTAAAAGAACACATGGTAGCTAGGAAAAGGTTCAGACCTTTGTACAAAATTTTGTACAGTGGAACCTCTAGGTTTTCCGAGTAGCAACCAACAATTGGTATCAGAGCTAGGGTTTTGCCTCTGTGTATTTGGTATTTAGTTTAATTATGCACATGTCATACATAATTTAGGCAGGATAATAGTAGGATGTGCTAACTTTGTGGATGCAGGATCCAACTATTATGACTTTTAGTTAATTATGTGTGTGATTGGACCCTTGGACATGTCAAGGGCAATTTATATGTGTGTGCATGATTGTATTAAAATACAGCAGGAGCTGTATTTAGTTTTATTAGGATTTTATTTTTGATCTAGATACATGTACATTCCTTTTATGGAATATAGGATCAAAATGTAAAATTCTATTTATGTCGCGGATCGAATCTTGCAAAGCGTGGAACCTTCTAAGGACCAGAGGCGCAGCGGAACTAGGAGCAAGATGGATGCGACAGCTAGACCCGGTGGCGGTGGCCAAATTTGGCAGCAGCTTGGGATGACAACACACGGAGGACAATTAGAGATAAAAGCCATAATAGTTGAAAATTAAATTTTCTATTTATTGCTTTTATATTGTGCTGTGTGTGCATGTTAGTTTACAAGTTTAAGTAGGCTAGCATAGTTAAAATTCCTCATTTATAAATAACTAAGTGGGAGAGGGATTTTTAAATAAATCCCATGGTCTCCATTACTGGTTTGTAAGTGATGCAAACAAGCTTGCGCGTTGGCTCTGAGTGCCTTCCTCCATAACGGATGAGCTTGTTTGTGGATCACTAGAACGGACTTTCATTTTGGATGACTATAGGAAGTTAATTAAGAGCGTGTGATCTTCCCCAACGGAAGGGGCATAATCTTATTAATGGACTTAGTGTCAAGTAATGGTATACACTTAGACACATCTAATAGTATCCTCCCAATCGGAGTCACTGCTATTATTTGTGTGACCAAAGGATACCAACTATTAATTTTATTTGTCAAAAAGTTAGGTTGACAAGATAATAAAATTAATGGGTTAAAACCCTCCTTTTACAAATGTTGAATTTGTATACGTCTACACTATCGTGGCATACAAAATTCACGGTGGTTTGAGGTGTTGGTTAATTTAAAATAGTATTGTTTGAGGAATCAATATTATTCTAAATTTAGAGTTCTGACCAAAAGTTATTTGTGATTCTTAGGATGTCTTTCAACCCACTGTCCATCATACTTCAACATAATAGACTTACTGGACCAAACTACATAGATTGGAAAACTTACTGCTGAAAGCTATAAATATGTACTGACCGAAACTTGTCCTGATGCACCCATCGTGAATCTACCCAAGAGGAGATTGAATATCATAGGAAATGGGTAAAAGCAAATGAGATGGCGCGGTGTTACATTTTGGCTTCAATGTCAAATGTATTGCAACATCAAGATCAAGATTTACCAACGACCTATGATATTATGAACAATCTCAAGGAACTCTTTGGTCATCAAGATAGGGCTTCTAGGCAAGAAGCCATGAGAAAGATAATGACACCACCATGCAAGAGGGTACTCTGTAAGGGATCATATCCTAAAGATGATGGCTTATCCGAACGAGATATGATCCTTGGAGGAGAAATTGATGGGAAACCCAGATCGATATGATCCTCCAACGCTACCTAGAAGTTTTGAGCGGTCCCGAACTATAATATGAATAAGAGGGTTTATTCATTAGCGGAACTACCGACAGAACTTCAAGCAGAAGGATTATTTCGTCACAATGCTCAAATTCACTATGTCGAAAATGGTTCTACTTCTAAACCGAAAGGAAGAAGAAGAAGAAACAAGTCGGTTCAAAAGAAAGTGAATAAATCTCAGAGTACAGGATTTAAAGTGGAATGAAGAAGCCAAGGGCAAGTGCTTCATCCGTAAGCAGGCAGGACATTGGAAGGCGGACCGTCCTCGTAGGAACCAAAACAAAGGTATATCTCATACTCTAGTTGTTGAAACATGTTTAGCGGTGTTATCTACCAAGACCTGGTGTGTAGATACGGGAGCCACTGATCATGTCTGCAATTCCTTGCAGGGGTTCCAGGAAACCCGACGACTATCTGAAGGAGAAATTACCGTCTACATGGGCAATGCTACTAAGGTGGCAGCTGTTGCAGTGGGAGACGTCTACTTATCTTTTAGTAGAAATAGGAATTTGGTTTTAAGAAATTGTCTTTATGTACCCAGTTTTAGAAAGAATTTAATTTCAGTTTCTAAACTGTTTATAGATGGATATTCAGTTTCTTTCAGTAACGATGTAGTTATTAAAAGAAATAAAGTGATTATCTGTTCTGGTGCATTAGTTGGCAATTTGTATATTTTAAATCCAATTTCTTCCACAAAGCAAAATATGAAAATTTATAACTCATCTTCTAATTCTAATAAGAGAAAAGAACCTTCAGAAATGAACCAAGCATATCTTTGGCATCTAAGGCTTGGTCATATTAACTTAAGTAGGATTCAGAGGCTTATAGCCGATGGACTTTTGGGTTCATTAGAGTTGGAAAATTTTCCAACTTGTGAATCCTGCTTGGAAGGTAAAATGACCAAGAGGTCGTTCAAGGCCAAGGGGTATAGAGCCAAAGAAGTGTTAGAGCTGGTTCACTCTGATTTGTGTGGTCCTATGTCTGTCCAGGCAAGAGGAGGTTTTGAATATTTTGTCTCTTTCATAGACGATTATTCAAGATATGGATACATTTACCTAATGCGCCGCAAGTCTGAGTGCTTTGATAAGTTCAAAGAATACAAGGCTGATGTGGAGAAACGACTAGGTAAAAGTATCAAGACACTACGGTCAGATCGTGGTGGCGAATACCTCTTAGGAGAGTTTAGGAATTACTTATCAGAGGCTGGGATTCAATCCCAATTGTCTGCACCTGGAACACCCCAACAGAATGGTGTAGCAGAACGAAGGAATAGGACTCTTATGGAGATGGTTAGATCGATGATGAGTTATTCAGAATTACCAAATTCGTTTTGGGGATATGCTCTGGAAACAGCAGTGTATGTTCTGAACTTAGTACCTTCTAAATCAGTTTCTTCTACTCCCATAGAATTGTGGAATGGGCGAAAACCCAGTCTAAGACATATTCGGATTTGGGGTAGTCCAGCACATGTGCTGAAACCAGATGCTGATAAGTTAGAATCTCGTACAGAAGTTCGCGTGTTTGTAGGATATCCCAAAGGAACGAAAGGTGGTTTATTTTATAGTCCTAAAGACCAGAAGGTCATTGTTAGCACCAATGCCCGCTTTTAGAAGAAGACTATATAATGGATCACAAGTCCAAGAGTAAAGTTGTTTTAGAAGAACTTAGAGAGGACATGTCTACTTCAGCACCAACAAGTACATGATGAAGTACCACAAGAGACGCAACACGTGTCACACATGATACACAACCACGAGACTGTGCCTCGTCGTAGGGTTGTGAAGCAACTGAAAGATTCATGTTTTGGGAGAGTCTTGGACTTGATCCCGGGTAAACATGAACCTGATTAATATGAAGCACTCCAAGATATAGATGCAGCATCTTGGCAAAAGGCAATGAATTCTGAAATAGAGTCCATGTACTCTAATAAGGTTTGGGAGCTTGTAGAACCACCTGATGGTGTAAAAGCCGTTGGATGCAAGTGGATCTACAAAAGGAAAAGAGGGATAGACGGGAAGGTAGAAACCTTCAAAGCTAGGCTTGTTGCGAAAGGGTACACTCAGAAAGAGGGAATCGATTATGAGGAGACCTTTTCACCGGTAGCCATGCTTAAGTCTATCCGGATACTCTTATCCATTGCTGCTCATATGGATTATGAGATTTGGCAAATGGATGTCAAGACAGCTTTCCTTAATGGAAGTCTTGAAGAGAACATCCATATGAAGCAACCAGAAGGGTTCATTGAAAAGGGCAAAGAGCATCTAGTGTGCAAGCTCAATCGGTCCATTTATGGACTGAAGCAAGCTTCAAGGTCTTGGAACATCCGGTTTAATGAAGTAATCCAGTCATATGGATTTATTCAAAGTCCGGATGAGTCTTGTGTATATAAGAAGTGTAACGGAAACGTGGTGGTATTTCTTGTACTATACGTAGATGATATTTTGTTAATTGGCAATAATGTCAAGGCATTATCGACGTAAGGGTATGGTTGTCCAAACAATTTGATATGAAGGACTTAGGAGAATGTGCACACATTCTTGGGATCAAAGTTATAAGGGATCGTAAGAAAAGAATGTTGTGTCTATCCCAAGCTTCATATATAGATACAATCCTTGCTCGTTTTAGCATGCAGGATTCCAAGAAAGGTTTCTTACCTTTTAGACATGGAGTAGCTCTATCTAAAGAGATGTCTCCAAAGACATCAAAAGAGATAGAGGACATGAAAGCAGTTCCTTATGCTTCAGCTGTAGGAAGCCTAATGTATGCAATGCTATGTACGAGACCTGATATCTGTTTTGCCGTGGGCATGGTCAGCAGATATCAGAGTAACCCTGGACAAGGACATTGGACTGCGGTAAAGCATATATTAAAGTACCTGAGAAGGACTAGAGATTATATGCTAGTTTACCAAGCAGACGATCTGCTCCCTATGGGTTACACGGATTCAGATTTCCAATCAGATAGGGATAATAGTAAGTCTACATCAGGCTATGTGTTTACTTTAGGAGGTGGAGCCATTTCATGGAGGAGTGTTAAGCAGAAATGCGTATCGGACTCAACCATGGAAGTTGAGTATGTAGCAGCCTCTGAGGCAGCTAAAGAAGCAGTATGGCTCAAGAACTTTCTAATGGACTTAGATGTGATTCCTGGTTTGCCGAAAATCATCACAATTTATTGTGATAATAGCGGTGCAGTTGCAAACTCGAAGGAACCACGAGCCCATAAGGCAAGTAAACATATAGAGCGCAAGTACCACCTGATACGAGATATCGTGAAGCGAGGAGAAGTTGTCATCGCCAAGATTGCATCAGCAGATAACCTGGCCCTTCTGGCGAAAGATTTCGATCGGCATGTGGAGGGAATGGGAATCAGATGTATGGTAGAAGATATGGCAGCTTAGTCATTAGTATAAGTGGGAGATTGTTGGAGTGTATACTGAAAGCCTAAGCTTTGGAAACATTCATTATGAATAAAGAATCACATTTGGTCAAATTGTCTACATTTGTTTGTAGTTGTTCATATAATTTATATTGTAGATAACATAGTATGTGGTGTCACATGCAGAAGATGATGTTATCAGTACCTTATAAATTATAAACAGTAGCTCACGACTAAAATGGAAAGGAACAAACCATTAGAAGGTCGTAGTGTAATTAGGTATTAGTTTATCTTGACTATATAATTACACTAGTACACTCAGAGTGTATTGAGTAGGACCATTAGAGGTCGTTTCTTCTATACTGACTTTATAAAGAAACAAAGACCTCGGTTATTATGGAAGTGTGTGCTCTTAATCCTAATATAATAACAAGCACATATATTTGATATTTATTTCTTTAATTTATCAATGGGTGAGATTTAGTTCGTTGAATCAATAAACCCGATAAGTTGGGAAATGGTATTACTTATAGTGTGTGTTGTTGATTATAGAAGGAAACTGTGTCCTAGAGATACTAGGTTGATAATGTCCTCAAGAGGAGCTCATAAAGATTGTCATGTTAAACCCTGCAGGTGGACTTAGTCCGACATGACAATAAGGTTGAGTGGTACTACTCTTGGACTTAGATATTAATTAAATGAGTTGTCAGTAACTCACTTAATTAGTGGACATTCGATATCTTAAACACAGGGAGACTAACACACTCATAATAAGAAGGAGCCCAAAAATGTAATTTGGGATTGGTGCGGTAGTTCAATGATAGTTCTCTAGTGGAATGAATTATCATTGATAAAATTAAGTTGTGTGTTCGGGGCGAACACGGGATGCTTAATTTTATCGGAAGACCAAAACCAATTCCTCCTCTCGGTCCCTATCGTAGCCTCTTATTTATAGAGTTCTATACCCACCTATACCCACCTTCTATACCCAAGGGGGGCCGGCCAAGCTAGCTTGGGAACAAGCTAGGGCCGGGCTAGGTATAAAATTGGGTGGCCGGCCCTAGCTTGAACCCAAGCTAGTAGGGCCGGCCAAATAAAATTAAAAAGAAATTTAATTTTAATTTTTATTATTATGTGGAAGATATATTTTAAAGAGAATTAAAATTAAAATATCTCTCTTGTAAAAGATCTACAAAAGATTAAAGAAAGAGATTAGATCTCTTTCCTTATTTGTAGATTAGAGAGATGTTTTATTTTTTCTTTAAAAATTATTCACATGTTGATAAAATTAAAATTATAGAAATTTCCTTTTATCAACCATGAAGAGATTTTAAAGAGAAATTTTATTTTTTAAAATTTCCGGAAACAAATTAGGAAGTTTTAATTGTTGATTAAAACTTGTCCTCTTTTGTTTTCCAATGATGTGGCCGACCATCTCAAGTTAATTGGGAAATTTTGTTTTATTTTTCTCAATTAATTCATGTCAAGGAAAATTAAGGAAATTTTATTGTAATTAAATTTCCTAATTTGCCTAGGCCAAGGAATATAAAAGAAGTGGAGAGGGGCCTTCATGAGATACAACCTCTATTATTTTCCTCGCTCTTTTGTTCCTTGGTGTGGCCGGCAATCCTCTCCTTCTCTTCCTCTTGTGGTGGCCGAACCTCTCTCCCTTCCTTGGAGCTCTTGTGGTGACCGGATACTACTTGGAGAAGAAGAAGAAGAAGGAGAGAAAGCTAGCATCTCTTGGAGCTTGGTTAGTATTTTGGTTTTCCTCTTTGGTGAAGTTCTTCCTTTGTGGCCGAACCTTGCTTGGAGGAGAAGAAGGTGGTTGGTGGTTTCTCATCTCGGTAGATCGTTGCCCACACAACGTCCGAGGTTAGAAGAGGAATACGGTAGAAGATCAAGAGTTTTTTCTACAAGGTATAACTAGTAATTTTATTTCGCATCATGCTAGTTATTTATGGAAATAATACCAAATACAAGAGGCTTACGTTCTAGTATTTCGAATATGTTTTTTCGAAGTTGTGTTCTTTTGTTTCTTTCTTTTTCTTGTGATTTGATTGTTCTCTTTGGTTAACCTAAAGTTATTTTAGGAAATTAAATATTAGCTTTCTATTAAAGGTTTTGTCTAGTCGGTGGTGGTTGCTCCCATATCCAAGAAGGCCATGTGCCTCGCCACGTCAGTACTGGGAACCTTTTATGGAAATTAATATTTAATGGAATTAATAACTTAAGGAGACTTGGGTCGAACGTGTTAAGTTCCGCAGGAGATCCAAGTCAAAACCTAAAAGAACAAATAGATTAAGTTTTGGATCAAACGTGTTAAGTTCCGCAGGCGATCCAAAATTTAATTTAAAAGAACACATGGTAGCTAGGAAAAGGTTCAGACCTTTGTACAAAATTTTTGTACAGTGGAACCTATAGGTTTTCCGAGTAGCAACCAACACTCTCATCATACGATCTTTCTCAGAAGCATGGGTGGTTGCTACGGTTGCTTGTGCAGATTGCTGGGTGGAGGTGGAGGCGGAGGTGCTCCTCCTCCTCCTCCTCTCTTCTCCGCCTCCCCCTCTCTTCTCCGCCTCCCCCTCCTCTTCCACCTTCTCTTTACCTAAACTTCTATAGGAGACGAGGCCGAGACGACGCACCTACGATCCCTACCTAGCGCCTCCAATCGCCTTCGCCTCTTCCAGATCAACCTCCTTGATCCGCACTCCATCCTCGCAGCCATTCGCGGCGTCTCCGGGTGTTCCACCTCGCCTCGCCTTGCATCATCACTCGCGTCTAGGATCCCCAGGTCCATATTTTCCCTTCCAGATCTCCTCCTCCCTATTCTAACCTCGTTTCCTTTCTGATCAGAGGGAACTAATAGATCCAGCGGTGACGGGGACTCTCAACGTTCTCCACGCGGCCAAGGAGAGCGGAGTGCGCCGGGTGGTCGTCACATCGTCGATCTCTGCCATCGTCCCCAGTCCTAGATGGCCAACGGATCAGGTCAAGGATGAGAGCTGCTGGACTGACCTTGATTACTGTCGGCAGAAAGAGGTGAGAATTTAAGATCACATCACAAGCCCTAAGATGCCAACTACTTGGCCACAATCAAGTAGTACACAAATCCTAAAGCTTGATTACGGTCGCAGCAGCCATTCTGACAGATCTTAAAACTTCTTGTCTCACTGATCTTCTTCCCTGGTAACAAATCCTCACCCTTTTCTTTCTTTAGATCTTCTCCTCTTTTATTTTATTTTTTTCGCTTTTTCTGTGCTTGTTGTATTTGTGTTTCATAATCAGCTCCATTTTCTTCATGGATGATTTCATTTCTGATTCAGTTAAAAAAAAATTAGAAATCTTCGATTTAACATAAAACAATTTTTTACCATTAGGTTTTGTGCTTTTCTATCTGAAATAAGGTGCCTAAACTATCTATTGTTTTGAGCATTCCCTCTTTGGTTTCATTTGTTAAGAAAATAATAACAAAGAATGATTTAGGGAGAAGGGAAGGAATTCTGTGCCCAAATGTTTCATTGTTTATTTTGTGAGATGGAAAAGAGAATAAGATGAATTAGAAGCAATAAATTCCTTGCGCTTTGGATGATTTCTTCCTTCCAGTTCTGCAATTTATGTAATGAGTAGCACTCAATGTCTCAATCTCTCAGTTCCACAAGCTAAATTCAAATATAATAATAATCTCTAACCTTCTGTTGAATTATTCTAGAGATAAAAGTCATATTAGATGTATTAACCTTTCTAACTAGTCCTCAGTTTTTTGTATAGAATTTTCAGGTGCGGAACTTGTATTTCTTACAGAAATTCTCATCTCATCAACATTCTCAATGCTGAAATCCTCTCTTCACTCCCTTTTCTTCACTGCTCTTATTTTCCTTTTTGTTGCTCGCATCTCTTATTCGATATCATTCAAGACCACTGTGCTTCTTGAAATAAAAAATCAGTTGGAAGATCCTCTGGGTGTTCTTGAGAGCTGGAGTTCCTCCCAATCTCCCTGCGAGTTTGCTGGTGTACACTGTGACATTGATTGTGGCCAAGTAGTTGGCATCTCCCTCCGAAACATCTCTTACACTCATTTATCAATAGATTTTAGGTATGAGAATCACATTAGAAAGACTATAATGACTACTTCATATAGGTTGGACTAGGTAACATAGTACACACACACAAAAGACTAAAATTTTGAGCTACCTAGTCATTTTTGTGGATCTAATGTTGGTTCTTTTCACCTACTTCTAACAAATGTCCCAAGTTATCTATTTGTTACCCTTCCTGCTTTCAGGAAATAAAAAGGCAATTAGTTAACTTTCCACTAGCTTAATCTGTTATCTAAAATGCTTATTTACAAATTACATAATTCCTCACCATAAAATGCTGTCGAACCAATATTTAATGTTGTCATAAATAGATTCACCATACTTATTCTGGGAATTGCCACCACCCATTTCTTTGTTCTTCTAAGCTCTCAGCTTTTACTGCTAGTCTTTATTTTTGGCAACAGTTTGAAGATGGTCTTTGAATCTATTATTTTCTTATTCGCAATGCACCCTTTTGATGTCGAGGACCGCTGTGAAATAGATGGAGTTTAGGTACTTCTCAGCTCATACACATTCTCGTAGTATGGTAAATAGTTTCTTAAAAAAAATTCTAATTTCCAGATGTTTGTGGAGGAGATGAATATCTTGACTACAATTTTCTTGAGGTTTGACAACCTTAAGGTTACATATCTGAACACCGTTCTGGCTACCATGCCGCTAGGCAACTTTTACCGGAGTCCAAATATGGGTGAATCTATCGACTTTTGTATTCATGTCGCAACTCCTGTGGAAAAGATTGCTATCATGAGAGAACGAATACTGGGGTAAGAACTAAGAAATCTACACTTTTACATGTTCTCACAAAGTTTTGAATGTTAACATGTCATTATTCTGGTTCTTCAACCTGATTTTTTAAGAATAGTTCCAACTTCAGATCCACTTTACAATATTTCCAACGCGACTAATCAAACTCTTTTTGCAAGTATTTGGAGAACAAGAAGGAGCACTGGTATCCCTCCACAAATTTGGCAAACTATTCAGCTATGCTCCTTAGTTTCACTACAAAGATATACCAAATTGCTGTCAACATTTCAATGAGCTTCCCTGGTGGAAAAGTCAAGGTTGAAGCCTCAAGAACGAATGAGTGTCCTCAGTGAGGTATGTGTCGATCTTTAAGATTTGTTCTGTTGGTATGACCTGTATGCTATTTTTTTCATGCTTATCCTTGGATGATAGGCTTTGAGGTTCAATAATTATGATCCTAACCCACTCCTACATGCATGTGGCGTTAGCATTGTCACTGCTTTTACTCAAGTAGGAGTCATAGTATTACAACCTCCCTAGGTATGGTTTTATGTTTTGTATTTATACTTTTACGTATTATTTGAGGTTATTTATGACAACTAAAGGAAATGTTGCAGCTCAGAGTTGGCAATGGAGAGGACTTTATTCCATCAAGGGGGAGATGGAATTTCAACCAAAAGGTGTGTTTTTTTTCTTTCAATGAGTTTATTCTTTAAATTGTTAGGACCCTTGTATTGAAAAATCTGGACTGTGGTTTCACTTGGAGGTCTGACTATTCTTTCCAAGTTAAACTTGTGAAAAATCTAGGTTAACCAGACTCCATCCAATCCTACCAGACAGGATTGGCGACTGGTTCTAGTTTCAACTTGCTGAAGTGAATTGTTCAAGATTTTGAAACTTATCTTTTTTTGATCATAAATAACTTGGACAACTTGCTGAAGAAAATTGAGAGACAAAAGGACCTTGATAATATAAAGGAGTGCATTCAAAAGGTATTTTATTTCAATTCCATCTTCCTGCATTCTCTTATTTCGTTATGTACCACAGCGTCCGAAATACCCAAGAGTTGTTTTATAGTCCATAGGGGAAGGTTCTTCTGCTGTACCTTCGCGAAGGAGATATGTAGATCTCAAACCTTCTTCCAATCACACATCCATCGAGCTGACAGGGACAGATCGGCCTGGCCTCCTCTCTGAAGTTAGTGTTGTTCTTACTGATCTTAAATGCAATGTGGTGAGTGCTGAGGTCTGGACACAAAACACTCGAGCTGCAGTAGTTATGCAGGTGAACGACGAGATGAATTCAGCTATAACTGATCCTCAAAGACTCTTTAGAATCAAACAACTACTTTTCAATTGGTTTTGGCAAGGATTATTCTGTGGTCACAATACGGTGTAAGGATAGGCCGAAGCTTCTTTTTGATACAGTTTGCACTTTAAAAGATATGCAATATGTGGTTTTCCATGGAAGTTTATTTGTAATGGGATAAATTTTATTTGAACATGAGATATGTTTCTTCTTTTGTGATTGTAATTCTTGTATAACTATAACATTTTGAATGATATTGATGTGGAGAATATTCTTTCTTGATTATGATTTTTTATTATATATTTAAATTAAAATCTGATATATTGGTATTAAATATAATAATTTAAAAGACAACGGTTTAAAACCGTTATTGTTGTCTATCACCCTCAAAGACAACGGTTAAAAACCATTGTCGTAGCCCCAAAAATGATTATAATTGGCAGTGCTATGTTATTAAAAATGCTCTAAATAACAACGGTTTTAAACTGTTATCTTTTCATTCAAAGACAACGGTTTTAAACCGTTGTCTTTGAATGAAAAAGACAACGGTTTTAAACCGTTGTCGTAGCCCCCCCTCCCACTTTTAACAACACTGCCAATTACAACGGTTTTAAAGACCTACGACAACGGTTTTTAACCGTTGTCTTTTAATGTTTTTGTTGTAGTGAACTGTATGTAATATCCAGCTAGTCCCAGAAAACTGTGGATCTCCTGTACTAATTTCGGCTGCTCCCAACTGGTGACAGCCTCGATCTTCTAAGGATCTACGGAAATACCTCTGCTAGAAACCACATGTCCCAGAAAACTGACTGAAGATAGCCAGAAGGTACACTTGCTGAACTTCGCATATAGTTGATGTCGTCGAAGAGTCTCCAAGACTGTACGAAGGTGCTGTGCATGTTCCTCCTTGGAACGCGAGTAGACTAATATATCATCGATGAAAATGGTAACAAACTGATTAAGATACTCCAGGAATATGTCGTTCATCAAATCCATAAATACCGCTGGAGCATTGGTAAGCCCAAATGACATTACCAAAAACTCATAATGACCGTATCTGGTACGGAATGCTGTCTTCTGAATATCAGATTATTTGACTCTCAGCTGATGATATCCGGACCGCAGATCAATCTTAGAATACACAGATGTACCTCTGATTTGATAAAATAAATCCTCGATCCATGGTAAGGGGTACTTGTTTCTGATGGTCACTACATTCAGCTGTCTATAATCTATACACAACCTCATAGTACCATCCTTTTTCTTGACAAATAATACCGGAGAACCCCATGGAGAAGCACTAGGGCGTATAAATCCCCTATCTAAAAGTTTCTGGAGTTGAACCTTCAGTTAGTTCAACTCTTTTGGTGCCATACGATAAGGAGCTTTCGATATCGGTGCGGTTCCCGGAATCAACTCAATAGCAAACTCCACTTGCCTTCTAGGAGGCAAACCTGGTAGCTCCTCTGGAAATACATCCGGATACTCTCGGACTACTAGAACGTCGGAGAGTTGAGAACTACTGTCGTCTTCAGTATGAATCAAAGATAATAGAAAACCCTGACAACCATGTGACAGCAGCTTCTGAGCCTGAATCACCGAAATAGTCGATATGTCATTGTCTCTGATGCCAGTGAAATCCCACGAGGATTGGTTTAGAGGCCGAAATGTGACTGTTGGTGCAACCTTAGGTCAAGGTTGACCTGGTTGACCCGACTCGAGTTGACCTGACTCGAGTTGTATTTTGATGTTTGACAAGAACAAAAGAGTTGTATTTTGATGGGAGATTGTTGGTGCAACTACAGGTCAAGGTTGACCTAGTTGACCAAGCGTAAACCTTGGTCATGGTTTCGATGTTTGACAATACAGAAAGACATGTAGACATGGACAATGCAGGTGCAGTTGTCCATGCGGAGAGATACTGATCAGGGTCTGATCAGGTTGGATGAAGAAGAGTCAAGTAGGTCAAGGTTGACCGGATACTTGACTGGGAAGTTCTAACTGGGATGTTAGGCAGTTCGGAAAGACCTGGTGAGTGAAGCCAAGTAGTTCGGAAAGTCTTGGTGAGTGAAGCCAGGCAGTGGGAAAATCCTGGTGAGTGAAGCCAGGTGAAAATCCTAGTGAGTGAAGCTAGGTGAAAGTGAAAGTCCTGGTGAGTGAAGCCAGGCAGTTGGTGAAAGTCCTGGTGAGTGAAGCCAGGCAGTTTGGAAGTCCTGGTGAGTGAAGCCAGGCAAGGGAAATCCAGATGGGTCAAGGTTGACCAGACATCTGGTGAAAAGTCCAAGCAGGGAGTTTGACACGGGAAGAGTCCAAGTATGGAGACTTGGCACGGAGAAGTCCAAGTATGGAAGCTTGGCACATGGGAAGTCGGAGAGGGCTCGGAAGCTCGTTCTCCGGACTGTGGTCAGAGAGGGCTCGGGAGCTCGTTCTCTGGACCGGATGCGGAAAGTCCTGGTGAGTGAAGCCAGGCAGTGGGAAAGTCCTGGTGAGTGAAGCCAAGTAGTGGGAAAGTCCTGGTGAGTGAAGCCAGGCAGTTGGAAAAACCTGGTGAGTGAAGCCAGGTGAAAACCCTAGTGAGTGAAGCTAGGTGAAAGTCCTGGTGAGTGAAGCCAGGCAAGGGAAAATCCATATGGATCAAGGGTGATCGGACATCTGGTGTTGAGAAGGTCAAGTAGGTCAAGGGAGTGATCGGATACTTGACACGAAGAGAAAAGTCCAAGTGGGTCAAAGGGATTGACCGGACACTTGGTGGGGAGTCTTAGTAGGTCAAGGGAGTGACCGGATGCTAAGCATGATGTACCAACAGGTCAAGATTGACCGGATGTTGGTTTGGAAGGTTTGGGACTTGGTTTGGGCAAAAACCAAGCTCTGGATCGATAAGTGGATCGATCCAGTGATACACTGGGTATCTGGATCGGTCTGGTGACCGATCAGTAACCAAATAGTAGCCTACTGAGTGTTATCTGATCGGTCTGCAGACCGATCAGGAAACAACGATCAGAGGCAAGAAGTTCGGGAGAAAAGCATGCTGATCGATCCCTGGACCGATCAGAGGAAGCTCTGATCGGTCCCCATGACCGATCAGCAGCACTCTAGACCGATCAGGGTGGAGCCTGATCGGTCCAGCCCTAGCCGTTGTGACTCAACGGCTAGGTTATTTCGGGTTTCTGTGTTCTGGTCTTTTTGCTTGCAGGTTCGCAGGTTAGCCAGGATATCAGGGGATATAAGAAGAGATCGAGGGTTGCTGACTACTACTCTTCTTCTTCCTCCTCGAGATGTTGTTCTTCTGAAAGCTGTGCTTGAGCTTTGCTGAGCTCTGAAGCTTCGGGGGAGCTTCTTTGACTGAGTTGCTTGTTGGCATTCGTCCGTGAAGTTGGTGCTTCATCCGGGACTTCAGTCGACGAGAAGGCAAGCGAGTATTTGTACATTTATTGTGTATTTTGTTCTTGCTCTTCTTTGTACTCCTTATTGCTGTTGCAAAGTTCTTGTGGCTAGGTTTCTCCACCCATAAGGAGTTTATATTAGCCGGTTTTCTAGGGACTCATCCACCGACGGATTGATAGGCTTCGTCCACCTTACATACACGCCGAGGAGTAGGAGTTTCATCTCCGAACCTCGTTACATCATCGCGTTGAGGTTTGATCTTCTTGTCTTTGTTTCTATAGTTTTATTTTCCGCTGCGCTAACCCTAATTTGTAGAAAGAAACAAAGAATTTGGGGCGGCTATTCACACCCCCCCTCTCTAGCCGCGATCATCGATCCTAACAGTGACCACCATGATATGCTGACAAACAATCCATGCCAAGAATAATATCAAAATCGGTCATTTCTAGTACTAAAAGATCTACCGTAAGTATCTTGTTGCCAAAGTATAACGGGCAACCTTTGACCTCCTGGGTGACATCCAAAGCATCACTGGACGGTAGAGACATTGTCAGTCACTGCGGTCTGAAGGTGGGTAATCTACCAATCTCCCTTATAAGGGTTCAGGATATAAAAGAATATGAGCTACCAGTATCTATCATCGTATCAGCAGATAAAGCATAAATGGAAATTATACCGCGGAAAACGGATCCGTCGGCCCGCTGCACATCCTCTCTGGTCACCGCATGAATACGTCCAGTCTCTGGCGATGGAGGAGCTGGTAGTGCTGCCAAAGGCTGCTGCACCTGAGTCTGAGCCTGCCACTGTGACGGTGCCGGGTACTAAGCCAGAGACTGATAGGTAGGCTGAGACTGATACTATATTGGTAGCTAGGACTGTGTCTGGTACTAAACCAGTGGCTGGGGCTGCAGATACTGAATTAGGGGCTGAGGCTGCAGCTGATACGGGGGTCCCACGATAGAACTCTGTGGTACCATGAGGACACTAGGGTGCTCCTGTCCATACATGCCATTGTTGGTTGCTACTCGGAAAACCTAATGGTTCCACTGTACAAAAATTTTGTACAAAGGTCTGAACATTTTCCTAGCTACCATGTGTTCTTTTAAATTAAACTTGGATCGCCTGCGGAACTTAACACGTTTGATCCAAAGTTTAATCTATTTGTTCTTTAAGGGTTAGACTCGGATCTCCTGCGGAACTTAACACGTTCGATCCAAATCACCTAGGTTATTAATTTCATTAAATATTAATTTCCAAAATTGGCTTCCAGTACTGACGTGGCGAGGCACATGGCCTTCTTGGATATGGGAACAACCACCACCGACTAGACAAAGCCTTTTAAGGAAAGTTAATATTTAATTTCCTTAAATAACTTTAGGTCAACCGAAAAGACCAATCAAATCACAAGGAAAAGAAAAAAAATAAAAGAACACAACATCGAAAACAAATTTGAAATACTAGAATCGCATGCCTCTTGTATTTGGTATTATTTCCAAAAATAACTAGTATGATGCGGAAAGGAAAAATACTAGTTATACCTTTTAGAAAGACCTCTTGATCTAATTATACCTTTTAGAAAGACCTCTTGATCTTCTACCGTATTCCTCTTCTAACCTCGGACGTTGTGTGGGCAACGATCTTCCGAGATGAGAACCACCAAGCACCTTCTTCTTCCTTACAAGTTTCGGCCATCAAAACTTCTCCTAGGATGAAGAGGTTCGGCCACCACAACCATGCTCCAAGGGATGCTAGAAACAAAACTTTCTTTCTCTCCTTCTTCTTCTTCTTCTCTAAACTTGATCCGGCCACCATATGAATCTCCACAAGAAGGATGAGGTTCGGCCATCAAAGAGAAGAGAGGAGGAGAGGATGGCCGGCCACACCAAGGAAGAAAAGAGGGAGAAAATAGAATAGAGTTGTTCACCATGAAGCCTTCTCTACCCCCTCTTTTATAATCCTTGGTCTTGGCAAATAAGGAAAATTTAATAAAAACTTCCTTAATTCTTTTGCCATTGAAAAGGAAAATTTATTTAATTAAAAACAATTTTTCTTTTCAATTTACAATGGCCGGCCACACCATAAAATTTCCAAGCAAATAAAATTTTAAACACAAATTAAAACTTCCTTATTTGTTTCCGGAAATTTATAAAAATTTCTCCACTAATTTTTCCCTTCATGATTGGTTAATAAAAAGGAAATTTTATAAATTAAAATCTTTCTTTTAACATGTGGATAAAAAGAAAGTTATCTCTAAAAAATTAAAATCTCTTTTATTCTACAAATAAGGAAAGATATTAAATCTTTTCTTAATCTTTTGTAGAAACTAATAAAAGAGAATTTTTTAATTTTTAAACTTTCTTTTAAATAATAAACATGATTAATAGGAAAGTTTTTACCAAAATTAAAATCAACCTTTTAATCTACAAATAAGGAAAGAGATTTAGCTCTTCTCTTAATCTTTTGTAGAATCTTATAAAAGGAAAGATTTAAATTTTAAAACTCTCTTTTAAATCATGTTATCCACATAAGAAAATTTTAAAAAATAAAAATCCTTTTATTTAAATTTGGGCCGGCCACACTAAGCTTGAACCCAAGCTAGGGCCGGCCACCTTGAAGCACCCATGAACCAAACTTTGGCCGACCCTAGCTTGGTCTCCAAGCTAGCTTGGCCGGCCCCTATGGGATGGGTAAGAAGGTGGGTATAGGTGGGTATAGTACTCTATAATTAAGAGGCTACGATAGGGACCGAGAGGAGGAATTGGTTTTGGTCTCCCGATAAAATTAAGCATCCCGTGTTCGCCCCGAACACACAACTTAATTTTATCAATAATAATTCATTCCACTAGAGAACTATTATTGAACTACCGTACCAATCCCAAATTACATTTTGGGCTCCTTCTTATTATGAGTGTGTTAGTCTCCCTGTGTTTAAGATGTCGAATGTCCACTAATTAAGTAAGTTGCTGACAACTCACTTAATTAATATCTAGCTCCAAGAGTAGTACCACTCAACTTCATCGTCATGTCAGACTAAGTCCACCTGCAGGGTTTAACATGACAATCCTTATGAGCTCCTCTTGGGGACATTCTCAACCTAGATCACTAGGACACAGTTTCCTTCTATAATCAACAACACACACTATAAGTGATATCATTTCCTAACTTATCGGTCTTATTGATTTATCAAACTAAATCTCACTCATTGATAAATTAAAGAAATAAATATCAAATATATGTGCTTATTATTATATTAGGATTAAGAGCACACACTTCCATAATAACTGAGGTCTTTGTTCCTTTATAAAGTCAGTATAAAAGAAACAATCTCAAATGGTCCTACTCAATACACTCTAAGTGTACTAGTGTAATTATATAGTTAAGATAAACTAATACCTAATTACACTACGACCTTCCAATGGTTTGTTCCTTTCCATCTTGGTCGTGAGCTACTGTTTATAATTTATAAGGAACCGATAACATGATCTTCTATGTGTGACACCACACACCATGTTATCTACAATATAAATTAATTGAACAATTACATTTATCATAAATGTAGACATTTGACCAATGTGATTCTTATTTCTAGATAAATGTTTATACCAAAAGCTAGGCTTTTAGTATACATCCTAACAATCTCCTACTTATACTAAAAGACTAAGCTGCTATATCTGCTATCATACATATGATTCCCAAACCTTCAACATGCCCATCAAAAGCTCTTGCCTTAATGGCTTTAGTGAAAAGATCTTCTAGGTTATCACTTGATGTAATCTAGGCAGCAACAATTTCTTCTCGTTTATACGATTTCTCGTATTGGGTGGTGCTTGCGCTCTATTGCGTTTACTTGCCTTATAGACTTATGGTTTCTTCGAGTTTGCTACTGCACCACTATTATTACAATGAATTGTAATAATCTTTAGACAAACCAGAAATCATATCTAAGTCCATCTTGAGGTTATTGAGTCATTTAGCTTTTATGGCTACCTCAGAGGCTTGCCATATACTCAGCTTCTATGGTGGAGTCCAGAAAAACACCTATGCTTATCACTCTTCCATAGTTATGACTTTTCCTCCTAAAGTAAACAAAAACCCCGAGGTTGACTTATTATTGTCCCTATCTGATTGGAAGTCAAAATTCGTGCAACCTACAGGGACCAAATTAACTGCCTTATAAGCTAGCATATAATCTCTAATGCCTCAAAGGTACTTTAATATATGCTTTACTGCAATCCAATGCCTTTGTCTAGGGTTACTTTGATATATGTTAACTATGCCCTTGGTAAAACAGATTTCTGATCTCGTGCATAACATACATTAGGTTGTCTATCTTTCGAAGCATAAAGAACTGCCTACATGTCCTCAATCTTCTTTGATGTCATCGGAGACATCTCTTTAGATAAAGACACTCCATGCTTAAAAGGTAGAAAATCTTTCTTGGAGTTTTGCATGCTAAAACGAGCTTGTTATATAAAGCTTGAGATAAGCACAACATTCTTTTCTTGCGAACCTTGTTCCCAAGAATATATGCTTATTTTCCTAAGTCCTTTATAACGAATTGCTTGGACAACCATACCCTTACTTCCGATAACACCTTGATATTGTTTCCAACTATCAAAAATGTAATCTACGTATAGTACAAGAAATATCACCACGTTTCCATCACACCTTTTGTATACACAAGACTTATCCGGTTACTAAATAAATCCATAGGTCTGGATAACTTTGATAAATCGGATTTTCCAAGACCTTTGAAGCTTTGTCTCAGTCCATAGACTGATTGAGCTTGCACACAAGATGCTCTTAGCCCTTTGCAATGAACCCTTCTGGTTGCTTTATATGGATGCTTTCTTCAAGACTTCCATTAAGGAATGCTGTCTTGACATCCACTTGCCAAATAGATAAAAGAATCCAGATAGACTTAAGCATGGCTACTAATGAAAAAGTTTCCTTTTTCATCAAGCCTTGCTTTGAAAGTTTCTACCTTCCTGTCTATCCCTCTTTTCCTATTATAGACCTTTTTATACCCAAAGGCTTTTACACCATTTGGTGGTTCTACAAGCTTCCAGATTTTATTAGAATACATATATTCTAATTCTGTTATTCATTTCTCTTTGCCAAGATCCTGCATCTTTATCTTGGAGTGCTTCGTCATATGTCCGGAGATCAGGTTCATGCCCTCCAGGGATCGAGTCCAAAAACTCTCCCAAAACATGAATCTTTTTAGGTTGCCTAACAACACTCCCACTACGATGAGGCACTTTCTGCAATTGTGTATCATTTGTGATACGTGTTGTAGTTTCTTGTGATATTTCATCTTGTACAGTTGGTACTAGGTTAGACATGTCCTTTATTATTTCCTTAAGAACAATTTTACTTATGGGCACGTGATTTATTACATAGTCCTTTTCTAAAAATCGTTCATTGATGCTAACAATGACCTTCTGATTTTTAAGACTATAATCCTACTTTCATTTCTCTAGGATAACCCATAAACAAGTGAATTCCTGTCCAACTTATCATTATCTCTCTTCAGCATATGTGTTGGACTACCTGAATCCGAATATGCTTCAAAATAGGCTTACGCTTATTCAGCAATTCTATATGAGTAGAGAGTTCTGACTTTGGAAGGTACTATATTCACTTCCGTTTCCAGAGTATATTCTTAAAATGAATTTGGTAATAACTCATCATCAATCTACTTATTTCCATAAGAGTCCTATACCTTCCTTTTTCTACACCATTATGTTGGGGTGTACCAGGTGCAGTTAGTTGGGATTGAATCCCTACTTCTGATAAGTGACTCCTAAATTCTCCCAAGAGGTACTTGCCACTACGATCTCACCGTAGTATTTTGATACTTTTACTTTGACGTTTCTCCGCATCAGTCTTGTACTCTTTGAATTAATCAAAGCACTTAGTCTTGCGGCACATTAAGTAAATGTATTTGTATCTTGAATAGTTGTCTATAAAATAGATGAAATATTCGATACTACCTCTTTTTTGGATAGTCATAAGATCATACAAATCAGAATGAAACAATTCCAACATATCTTTGGCTCCATACCCCTTAGACTTAAAAGCTTCTTGGTTATTTTTCCTTCCAAGTAAGACTCGCAGGTTGGAAAGATTTTCACTACCAATGAACCCAAAAGTTCATCAGCTACCAATGAATCCTACTCAAGTTAATATAACCTAGCCTTAGATGTCAAAGATATAATTGGTTCATTTCCGAAGGTTGCTTTCTCTTAAAGTTAGAAGATGTGTTATAATTTCCATTTATTGCATCGTGGGAGTTATTGGATTATAAATTGTCAACCAACATACCAGAATAGATAACTTCTCTATTTTTCTTGATAACAGCTTTGTTATCAAAATAGACACAATATCTATTCTATAATAGTTTAGAAACTGAAATCAGGTTCTTTCTAAACTTAGTACGTAAAGACAATCCATATTTTATTCCTATTTAAAGGATAAACATCTCCCACTGCAACAGCTGCCACTTTTGCAGCAGTGCCCATGTGGACGGTGTTTTTATTTTCATTTAGTTGTCGGGTTTCCTGGAACCCTGCAATGAATTGCGAACATGATTAATGGCATCTGTATCTAAACTCCAAGTTCTGGTAGATAACACCACTAAACATGTTTCAACTAATGAATTAAATACACCTATATTGTTCTTTAGTTCTAAAAAGAAAGACTACCTTAATGTCCAAGTCCTATTTCCAATTTTTAGAATCGGGACTACTAAGTCTTTTCTATAGTATAACAGCTAGGGAATTGACAAACATTTTAAATCCTAAGAATCACAAAAATATTTGGTCAAGATCAATTCCTTAAAATCCCCATGAATTTTGTATGCCACGATAGTGTGGACGTATACAAAATCAAAGAAGAGATTTTATCCATTAATTTTATTATATCGTCAACTTTACTTTATGACGAATAAAATTAATAGTTGATCTTTCTTTGATAAAATATTTGGTCAAAACTTTTGAATTTAAAATAACATTGATTCCTCAAACAATATTATTTAAATTCTCCAACACCTCAAACACCGTGAATTTTGCATGCCACGATAGTGTGGACGTATACAAAATTAAACATTTGTAAGAGGAGGGGTTTACCCATTAATTATCTTGTCAATAAATCTTTATGACAAATAAAATTACCTCAAACACCGTGAATTTTGTATGCCACGATAGTGTGGACGTATACAAAATCAAACATTTGTAAGAGGGGTTTTTAATTTTATTATCTTGTCAACTTATTTATTTGACAAATCAATAGTTGGTTTTCTTCGGTCACACAAATAATAGCAGTGACTCCGATGGGGAGGATACTATTAGACGTGCCTAAGTGTATACCATTACTTGACACTAAGTTCGTTAATAAGATTGTGTCCCTTCCGATGGGGAAGATCACACGCTCTTAATTAACTTCCTATAGTCATCCAAAATGGAAGTTTAAGCTAGTGATCTGCAAACAAGCTCATCCAATATGGAGGAAGGCACTCAGAGCCAACGCGCAAGCTTGTTGAATCACTTATAAACCAGTAATGGAGACCGTGGAATTTATTTAAAAATAAATCCCTCTCCCACTTAGTTATTTAAAGTGAGGAATTTTGACTATGCTAGCCTACTTAGCATGCATACTAACAAGCACACACAACACAGCATAAAAAGCAATAAATAGAAAAACTAATTTTCAACTATTAAGGCTTTTATCTATTGTTGTCCTCCGTGTGTCGCCAACCCTAGCTGCTGCCATCTTTGGCCACTGCCACCGGGTCTAGTTGTCGCATCCATCTTGCTCCTTGTTCCGCTGCGCCTCTGATCCTCAAAAGGTTGCACGCCTTGCAAGATTCGATCCGCGACATAAATAGAATTTTACATTTTTCGATCCTATATTCCTCGAAGGAATGTACATGTAAACTAGATCGAACATAAAATAAAATTTACATCCATCGATCCTATATTTCATAAAAGGAATGTACATGTAACTAGATCAAAAAATAAAATCCTAATAAAACTAAATATAGCTCCTGCTGTATTTTATAATACAATCATGCACACATAATAAAATGCCCTTGACATGTCCAAGGGTCCAATCACACACATAATAACTATAAGCCATAATAGTTGGATCCTGCATCCACAAAGTTAGCACATCCTACTATTAACCTGCCTAAATTATGCATGACATGTGCATAATTAAACTAATACCAAATACACAGAGGCAAAACCCTAGCTCTGATACCAATTGTTGGTTGCTACTCGGAAAACCTAATGGTTCCACTGTACAAAAATTTTGTACAAAGGTCTGAACATTTTCCTAGCTACCATGTGTTCTTTTAAATTAAACTTGGATCGCCTGCGAAACTTAACACGTTTGATCCAAAGTTTAATCTATTTGTTCTTTAAGGTTTAGACTCGGATCTCCTGCGGAACTTAACGCGTTCGATCCAAATCACCTAGGTTATTAATTTCATTAAATATTAATTTCTAAAATTGGCTTCCAGTACTGACGTGGCGAGGCACATGGCCTTCTTGGATATGGGAACAACCACCACCGACTAGACAAAGCCTTTTAAGGAAAGTTAATATTTAATTTCCTTAAATAACTTTAGGTCAACCAAAAAGAACAATCAAATCACAAGGAAAAGAAACAAAAACAAAAGAACACAACATCGAAAACAAATTTGAAATACTAGAATCGTATGCCTCTTGTATTTGGTATTATTTCCAAAAATAACTAGTATGGTGCGAAAAGGAAAAATACTAGTTTTACCTTTTAGAAAGACCTCTTGATCTTCTACCGTATTCCTCTTCTAACCTCGGACGTTGTGTGGGCAACGATCTTCCGAGATGAGAACCACCAAGCACCTTCTTCTTCCTTACAAGTTTCGGCCATCAAAACTTCTCCTAGGATGAAGAGGTTCGGCCACCACAACCATGCTCCAAGGGATGCTAGAAACAAAACTTTCTTTCTCTCCTTCTTCTTCTTCTTCTCTAACTTGATCTGGCCACCATATGAATCTCCACAAGAATGATGAGGTTCGGCCATCAAAGAGAAGAGAGGAGGAGAGGATGGCCGACCACACTAAAGAAGAAAAGAGGGAGAAAATAGAATAGAGTTGTTCACCATGAAGCCTTCTCTACCCCCTCTTTTATAATCCTTGGTCTTGGCAAATAAGGAAAATTTAATAAAAACTTCCTTAATTCTTTTGCTATTGAAAAGGAAAATTTATTTAATTAAAAATAATTTTTCTTTTCAATTTACAATGGCCGGCCACACCATAAAATTTCCAAGCAAATAAAATTTTAAACACAAAGTAAAACTTCCTTATTTGCTTCCAGAAATTTATAAAAAATTTCTCCAATAATTTTTCCCTTCATGATTGGTTAATAAAAAGGAAATTTTATAAATTAAAATCTTTCTTTTAACATGTGGATAAAAAGAAAGTTATCTCTAAAAATTAAAATATCTTTTAATCTACAAATAAGGAAAGATATTAAATCATTTCTTAATCTTTTGTAGAAACTAATAAAAAAGAATTTTTTAATTTTTAAACTTTCTTTTAAATAATAAACATGATTAATAGGAAAGTTTTTACCAAAAGTAAAATCAACCTTTTAATCTACAAATAAGGAAAGAGATTTAGCTCTTCTCTTAATCTTTTGTAGAATCTTATAAAAGGAAATATTTAAATTTTAAAACTCTCTTTTAAATCATGTTATCCACATAAGAAAAATTTTAAAAATTAAAATCCTTTTATTTAAATTTGGGCCGGCCACACCAAGCTTGAACCCAAGCTAGGGTCAGCCACCTTGAAGCACCGATGAACCAAACTTTGGTCGGCCCTAGCTTGGTCTCCAAGCTAGCTTGGCCGGCCCCTATGGGATGGGTAAGAAGGTGGGTATAGGTGGGTATAGTACTCTATAATTAAGAGGCTACGATAGGGACCGAGAGGAGGAATTGGTTTTGGTCTCCCGATAAAATTAAGCATCCCGTGTTCGCCCCGAACACACAACTTAATTTTATCAATAATAATTTATTCCACTACAGAACTATTATTGAACTACCGCACCAATCCCAAATTACATTTTGGGCTCCTTCTTATTATGAGTGTGTTAGTCTCCCTGTGTTTAAGATGTCGAATGTCCACTAATTAAGTAAGTTACTGACAACTCACTTAATTAATATCTTGCTCCAAGAGTAGTACCACTCAACTTCATCGTCATGTCGGACTAAGTCCACCTGCAGGGTTTAACATGACAATCCTTATGAGCTCCTCTTGGGGACATTCTCAACCTAGATCACTATGACACAATTTTCTTCTATAATCAACAACACACACTATAAGTGATATCATTTCCCAACTTATCGGGCTTATTAATTTATCGAACTAAATCTCACCCATTGATAAATTAAAGAAATAAATATCAAATATATGTACTTGTTATTTTATTAGGATTAAGAGCACACACTTCCATAATAACTGAGGTCTTTGTTCCTTTATAAAGTCAGTATAAAAGAAACGATCTCAAATGGTCCTACTCAATACACTCTAAGTGTACTAATGTAATTATATAGTTAAGATAAACTAATACCTAATTACACTACGACCTTCCAATGGTTTGTTCCTTTCCATCTTGGTCGTGAGCTACTGTTTATAATTTATAAGGAATCGATAACATGATCTTCTATGTGTGACACCACACACCATGTTATCTATAATATAAATTAATTGAACAATTACATTTATCATAAATGTAGACATTTGACCAATGTGGTTCTTATTTCTAGATAAATATTTATACCAAAAGCTAAGCTTTTAGTATACATCCTAACAGCCATAAGCAACAGCTGCAGGGGGAGTTGTCCTCTACTAACGATGTGAAGATTGGGATTTGTGCCCTCCTCGCTAAGTCCTTGGCTAATTGAGCTGAACTCCATGACCAGAAACTCCGGAAGCAATATGCTGAGCCTTCAGCGAACAATCTCGGCTCATGTGCCCAGGAAGTTTGCAATAATAGCGAACTGATTGTCCCAGGGTGCAGGTTGATGTAGTGTGCTCTCTGGATCCACACCGAGCGCAATGGATGTCACTGGCGGTTTGTTTCCGGGTCTGCTGAGGAGGCCGGAAACGTCCTAATGAAGACTGCCTCGACTTCTGAGGCTGACCAGAAGCCCCAGAAGTACCCTGACCTGGCCGACTGGGACCACTCTGTTGCTGTGTAGCCTGTGGCTGCTGGATCTGTCCAGATGTCTGACCCGTCTGCTTCCTTTTCTTATCCGGGTACGCTCTCTGGTGAGTTGACTCTATCATCAGGGCTCGATCTAGTATCTCTATGTATGATGTGTTCCCAAAACTGACAAGTTTTACTTGTTGATGTCCATCCAGCCCCTAAATAAACTACTGCATACGGGAACTATCCTCAGTAACCAATTCTAGACAAAATCTGGCCAACCGATTAAACTCAGCATTGTACTCTATCACCGAGCGGTTGTTCTGTCGAATACTCGAGAAATCCTGACGGGGAGTCCTCTGATATGCTCGTGGGAAGTAGCGCCTCTCAAAAGCCTCTCTGAATCTGGCCCAGGTGATGTTATGCTCACCTATGATGGAACGCTACGTAACCCACCAGGTGTCAGCCTCATCCCGTAAATGGAAAGCAGCCAGCTCTACTTTCTCCCACTCGAAGCAAGCCATATAGAAGAAGGTCCGCTCCATGGTCTCTATCCAGGACTGGGCCACACTCGAATCAAGCTCTCCTCGGAAGAGTGTGAATTGACTCTGCCAACGCTGGGATCTGGGCTCGTGCCGCGACAATTCAGTGAGGTGGGTAGGGATGGCTGCAGGAACTGACAGAACCACTGGAGCTGCCATTGGTGGTACTGCAGGGTCGATATGGGTGGTCACAGCTGGAGGTACGGTAGGTGGTGGTACCAGAAATGGAGCAACTGGTACCGCTGGTGTGGATGCTGGGTACATTGTAGGTACTAGGGGCACAGGTGTTGCTGGTGTCGGGTACACGGTAGGTCCAGGTGGCGGTGGTGCCTAGTACGTCGTAGGCTCGACCGGAGCAGGTGCGAGGTATGCCGGTAGTACCCCTGGTGGTACCATAAATACGGTAGGGGTGGGTAAAGAGGGTGCAGCCGAGGTAGGTACCTCAAAAGGAGCCATCAGGGTCTGAAAGCCCGACGTACCCGCAGTATCTTGAGTCTGTCCCTGACCAACAGGCTCAAACCCAGTATGTATCTCTGGCGAGTCTGTTGCCAGAGATTCCAAAGTCCTCTTACGTGGTCGTCCAACACCACATCTTGCAGCTACTCGTGTAGATCTCCTCATATCTGTTAAGTTATAACTCAGATATTACTACAATTATAAAAATTATAAAATTACCTTTATACATATTTGTCGTCTAGAGATGTTCCGTTGCTATCCGGTCCCCCAAATTTGACCTCAAAATTCTGGACGAGAAAATCGACAGAAACCCGTACAAATTCGAAAATAAGTACCCAAGTTTACTGGCAAACTTGGGCTAACCCTAAAATCCAGAACACCAAAAGCAGGTATCGTAACCCTCTCTAATACTAATAAATTGGTATCAGATTAATCTCGAAAATCCGTAACACAAAAAATAAACAAGTATCGCCAACCTGGCTCTGATACCAAATAAATTGTCATGCCCTAGGTGAAGTCCATGCCAGAAGAAATTTCGACAGCATCTTCCCTGTACGGGTGACAATCTGAAACTTTCTACAATGCCCTCAGGGCCACATATACATCGGCCAACACGGCCGGAACAATAACAATAAATAATAATGCAAACACCCACGCAGTTTAATAGCAAGACTCAACTAATGTGACGATAAGGAAACCCAAGTCAAAAATCCTACTCACCTACGCCCATAAAGCTCAAAACTTATATCCTACTCCACTACACCCATAAAACACAAATCACAACGATAAAATCAACACACCCCTTCTGTCATCTGGGCAGGCATGTAGTAGAACAAATCCAATAAAACTCATTGACAAATAAAACAATACCATACCATATCCATAGAAACAAAACTAGTACAAGTTCAAATAGTGCAATAAAAATAAAACCAAACAAATATCCTTGTGAACTGCAGGGGGACTAGCGACTGGAACTCTCCAGACAGCCTTAACCTGAAATAGTAATAACCACGAGGTGAGTCAACTCCTCAGCAGGTAAATATTGACATGCATAGTAAGAAATATAACAAATAGTACTAATCATGCGTACAGTCTCCTGATATAAGAAGGATAAATGAAACTGAAATAAATAGGAGAACAACTATACTAACCAGAAACTGTGTATGGATAATAAATCGAGAGGTATAGGAATCTTGTATGCATGTCAAACAAATGCATCCATCCAATATGCAGCATACAAGTGCAGCAAACACAAGCAATAAATGCATCAATGAGTATGATGCCAATGATATGTCCTGGTCACCCCTACTTCCAATCAGCCATCTCACACACGATGGTGAGACCGAGTGGGTAGGGCTGTGACAACCGTGCACTCTGCCATCACTTCTCCTGATGAGTGACCGAGTGGACGGGATTCTGTCGGAGTACACTTATCCTCCTTCCCCAAAACATAAGTGGGGGAGCTCAATGCTCTCATCTCCTTGAGCAAGTCCAGAGGAGTGATCCCTGTCCTGCTATAACGTCGCGTCACACTACCCATGAGTGGACCAACGGAGCCATTGACAGAGCACCTGCTACAACACACCCTACCTGATAAAAACCACTAACCCATGAGTGGTTGTGTGTGCAGATCCATGTAACTGGCGATGTGCTCAACAATAATGGAATCAACTATCGCACAGCATGTAATCATGCAAGATGATGCATGATACTAAGCATGGGAATATCCTGAACCTATCCATCTCTACATAATGTGTACCATAAGACAATGAATCAAATCAAAGGTATAAGTACACAGATCAAATAAGGTATAAAAACCTAGGTCCTGAACATAATAAAGCATGGTTATGCCACTACCCCTATAGGCATGTATAATTAGGTAGGTACTAACAAGAAGTGCATAACAAGTGACAAAACAAGCATGTAGTAGGTATCGGGTAGTGACCAACCGATGCAGATAAGAAACATAATCATTACTATTTGTTAAAAATACTACTATGCATATCAAATAACATATATAAAAAGATAAGTCAAAGTACCCGCCCCCAATAGAAAGGATCGTATCCGGTCCAAATCCGACATCGAGATACTCATCTCGCATCAAAGTCCTATGTCACCCAATACATATATATATTTTATTTAGCTAAATCTATATAAATAGCTAAATAAAATATCTAACCCTAAATTAGGGCAAAACCCTAATCAACACATAACATAACCCTAATTCAAGACATAACCTATTTGTATCAAATTCCCCTACACCTTACCTCAAATCACAACCCTGTTTTAGAACAAGAAGTTGTTGGATGGAAGTGGTTGTAATATTAGGGTTGTTGCCGCCGGAAGGTGGCTTCCGGATAAAAACGGGTTGCTGTTGGAAACCAGATACGCCACCGGCGCAATGAATCTACAATTAGAGACCACCATCCTCTGTCAGCATATCCTTCCACCCAACACAAGTGATGCTCACGGCAGAATTGGACAAGAACAGAGCACAAAATCAAGATCCAATCCCTTACCTCCCAGTCACACCGCCAGATGTCCACAGCTCTTTGTCGCCTACTCGCGCTCTCGTCTTCCGGTGATCTAGGGCACAGGTGCGCCAGCAACGATCTAGGGTCCGGCTGGCCAGCGCTAGGGCAGAGGGAAAGGGAGGAAAGGCGGCGCCAATAGGTGTTGGACGGTGCTCGGGTGCCGGCAAGGAGGAGACGTCGGCGGCGATCGAAGTTGGCAAGGAAGAGAGCATTGGCCGACAGCTAGGGCACAGTGTGGAGGCGGTCGATGTTGTTCCGTGCGGCGATGGTGCTCTGTAGAGGAAGAGGGCTATGTGTCGACGAGGCTTGAGCGACAATGGTGGCGATCGGGCGACGCGAGAGGGTGCTCGGCGACGCAAGAGGCGATCGGTGTTCCTGATTTCCCCCGATCTAGGGCTCAGCTGGCGACGCCGCTGTCGGCTATGGCGACCCGAGGGCGACGCGACAAGAGGAGAAGGGAAAGTCGGCACTGCTCGACTGGAAGAGAGGAAGAGATGGGGATGTAGAAGCTTGGTTGGGCGTCGGGAGAAGGAAGAAGAAGGAGATGGCAAAAATCCCTCGGTCACGGCTTTGTACGCAAGGGGAGGAAGAAACCACCGTGTACGGTTAGGGAAAGGGAGGAGACTGCGCGAAGGAGGGGGGGGGGGGGGGGGGGCGGCGTTCGACTGGGGAGAAGAAAAAAGAAAAGAAAAGAAAAACAACTTTTCCTCGCTTAAATGGAGTACCTTAAACAGGCTTTCCCGGGGCCCAGTTTTTATCCCCGTAACCAAAGCCATACGGTCTCCGAAAAATTCTGAAAAAAATTTCTAAAAATTCTAGAAAATTTCCTTATGGTTATTTGCCCTTTTTTAGTATTTTACATTTTTATACATATGATGTGATATTGATGTGACATATTGAGAACTAAAAAAAAACTTTTTGAGAGTTTTAACCATTGAAGATGCCCTAAAGATGTGTTGCATGTGAATCTAGCGCTTGAGGAGGTGATACATGTGAATCCAACTCTTTGTCTTTGCATGCACTTCCTTCATCGAAAACCATATCTCTTGAAATTATTGAGTGTTGGGATTATGCAACATGTATCCTTTGTAATGATCACTATAACCAATGAAGATGTGTTTCTCTCATTTTCCATTAAACTTTTCTCTATTTTGAGAAAGAATGTAATAATAAGTCAAAGAATTAAAGATCTTAAGATGACCAACCTTTAGTTTCCATTGGAACCATACTTCATAGGGTGTCATGTGTTAGACAACTTTGCTGGAGATATGTTCAAAATATATACAATTGTATTAACAGCTTCTGTCCAGTAGGTGCTTGACAAAATATTTAGCTTTCAACATGCTTCCAGCTATCTCCACAATGCTATGATTTTTTTTTTTTTGCTTTGCAATGCTATTTTATTAAGGACTTTATAGAATAGTAAACTGCCTTGGTATGCCCTTTTGATGCAGGAGCAACCAAGGCTTCTAGCAAAGAATACGACCTGCCCATGTCCCTTGACATGGGCGCGCTCAAATATATTCCAGTATGAGGAGTGATCAAGGATTCTAGCAGGGAACATGGCTAACCCGTGTCACCTAACATGCCCGTGCTCTGTTTTGCACTTCAACGAAGAGAAGACGGGAGTTCCAGCAGGCAACATGGCCAACCCGTGTTCCCTGAGCGACCATACTTTTGATCACGACCAGGCCGTGTCCGCTGACATGTCCGTGTTGCGTCGCCCAGAGTCCGACGGACGAAGTCACCAAACGACATATTTTTTCTATTTTAGAGTTAGTTTCATTTCCTTTGCATCGTTAGGGTTTTTAGGCTATTTAGTAAATAAAATTCTTTTCATTTAAACCTAAAGGTGGCTCCTAGTCATTTACAAAATTTTCTACATCTCTCTTTACAATTCCTATGAGGAAATAAGCCCACAGAATAATTGTTATTCTATCCTGCTTCAGTTGGTATCAAAGCTTAATAAATGATAAATTCAGCTAGCCTCTTATTGACTATCCCTGGGGGTGACCGGCCCGGCCCAACAAAAGTTTTCCACCGGCCACCAGGGTAAATCGGGAAGCACGCGTGGTGGCCAACCCAGAAGTCCAGCATCCTTTGGTTGCGCTCTCCATTTGGAAGAAAAACTCCTACAAATATGTCATAGTTGGGGATCGAACCGCAGGTGCCTAGGAGACCACCTAGATATCCTACTGTGGCACCATAGTTCCGAGGACGATATCAGAGCTTGATAGTGGTGGCAAAAGGCGACTATGCTCACCTCCAGTGCCCCCGCACTACAAGAAAAACTCTCATAGACATCGGTTGAACAACATCAGTTTTAAGCAAAAATCGATGTCTTTGAGTATTTTACACCGGGTTTTTCAAAAATCGACGTCTATAAGCGCATATTTTTGCTCATAGACATCGGTTTTTTAAGCCAATGTCTATGAGCGTATTTTTTTTGTTAATAGACACCGATTTTAACAGTGGTTTTTAAAACCCGATGTCTATGATAAAATAAAATAATTTAATTTTTCCACCAATACTTAGCTGAAATTTGCAACACTTCACTTTTCTCTCCAAACTTAACCTATATCGCGTCGTGCACCGTATACCGTCGCAACACCACCACCACTTTCCTCCTCCTCCCTCTTCCCCTTCTTAGATCGACGCCTCTTCCTCTCCCGATCAGGATTCACTCACGATGCATCTCCTCCACCTCCTCCCTTTGGGTAAGAAGAGGAACCCTTCTTCGCATTTCGAGAAAGGAGAGGTGATGAGTTAGTCTTGTTTTCTAGGGTTTCAGAATAGTAGCGGCAGAGGGAGGCAAGATGAAGACGACTAGGGGGAGACACTCAGAAGAAGAACATGGATTCCCCTGGGAACCCACCACCTACCTTGATTCTAGCACAGTAATATTCATCTCGGAATTCCAGAAGCCAAAGCAAAGGGTTGTCTTTATCTTTTTGTTCTTTTAACTACTACTTCCTTTTGCTACGGTAAGTCTCTCCTCCATGGAGAAGTGTACGTCAAGTTGACCTAGGACAGGGGCATATGCCAATTTTTCTTCTATTTATATATTTTTGTTATTGCTTTTGTAATAGTTTAGTGCATTTCCCTGTTTGGGTTAGCCTTGGATTTGGTCCAAAGATCGCCTAGTAAAGGAAGAACGCAAGGCACAATTTGTGCACTTTATTCTCTCGCTCGCTTGCTCACTCGCAAATGGATGCATTCTTTGCTGCGTTGCGAGATGGGTTGAAGGTTTACAGCTTGAAGACGAGAGAGTGTCGTCCCGTACATGCTGTTGCTGTTGTTGTTGCCTTCTCTTCTGCTCGTATTCTGCTGCTGCTGCTATTTTGGCCCTTTAGCCTGCATTGTTCCATCGCCTTCCTCGTTGGATTTTGAGTTTATTTAACTTGGCTTTGGATCGAACCCTAGATTCTGGATTGCTTTGCTTCAGGCTCACAGTTTTAGATCCCAAACCTTGTGAAGAAGGGTCAAAAGTTCCCTTTGTTTCCCTTCTGATTTGAGTAGCCAACTGTGTTAATAATGTAGTACGTTCGGAAGATCATAGCACAACTCCTTGTTCTAAGCTTATGCATAGCTTTGTCTTCTTTCTCCTTACAAGTTACTAGTACTTCTCCCTCTTTCGCCCTGTGCCTTTTCAGCAGCAGAGACAGTGGAGGAATTTTTTTCTTAGGAGTTTGTTTGCCTTATTTTGCATCCACAAGATTCAGATTGCTGCAGATCCTTGGGGAAGTGTTTGTCGAGCTAACTCACCATAGTTGTATGAAGGACTGCTGCAACGATGAGAGATTATGATTCAAAGAAAAGCAAGGTTTGATTTCTCTCCTCGAGTTCTGCTTTCTTCATCTTTAAGGTGGCTGATTTGGGCATGTTTTCTTTCCTCACTTTCTTGGGAGCAGCTGTCATGGTCTAAGGCCTTCGTCAAAAAATAGTTCAACATCAAAATCAAAGGTCAGGAGAGCCATGTCGACGAGATTGATAGCAAAGGTATGCCTGGTTTCTTCTTCTTGTTCAATTCCAAAAACCCTAGTCGACGAGAATAAATTGTACTTGTTTGCCTGCTTTTCTCCCTAGTCGTCTTCATCTTGTCGACGAGATGATTTATTTGTCTGTTTGCTGGAGAAAATGATACAACAGATAGAGGACTCTCATGTAGCTTGTTGGCACTTGTTTGCCTGCTTTTCTCTCATCTTTTTTCTATTCCTATCTTTCAAAGCATTTGTCTATCTTAGACTTGTTTGTTTGACAGAATCAATATGCAATGTAGTCTGTCCATGAATGTGGCAGAAGAAAGCTGTTAGAACACATCTGCCTCACTATTTTTCAAAGAAGAAAAAAATTGCTTTAGAATTTTTACCTTCTATTCTCAAGCAACATATTTGACTCCATTCTAGAATGTGTTCCTGCCCTTTCTTCTTGTTTTCACATCTGCTTTTTTGTATCTAATTCTTCTTTCTGTTATCTTCATGTTTACATTATTTCTAATCCTTTTTTATTTGTCTTATTTTTGCTTTAGACTTCTTGTTTTATCTTATTGTAATGAAAATTTCCAAAGTTTGTACAACGTGGTTTACAATTTACACTGCTGATTATGCTAAATCTTTTGCAGGTTCTATCTGTTGTTGGAATACTTCAGGATGAAGTGGATCCTATGGTTTCTGTTATGAAAGTTGAAAAGGCTCCTTTGGAGTCTTATGTTGATATTGGTGGCTTAGATGCTCAAATCCAAGAAATTAAAGAAGTTGTTGAACTTCCACTTAGTCATCCTGAGTTATATGAGGATATTGGAATTAGGCCTCCCAAGGGAGTAATATTATACGGTGAGCCTGGAACTTCCACACCGCATCTCCTCCAACTCCTCCCTTTGGGTGAGAAGAGGAGCCCTTCTTCGCATTCCAATAGTTTTTCCTTCATCCATCTCTGGTCCAGTATTCACTGCCACCGCTGGAGTCCTTCTTCACATTCCGGTAATTTTTCCTTTATCCATCGTCGCTACTGAAGTCCTTCCTCATCTTCGACAGTTTCATCTTCTTGATCTCTTGATTGCAAGTATTAATTGATTTATGCATACAATGTGTTTGATGAATTTCCTCAAACACTACCCTGAATTGATTTTATCATTTTTGTTTGCTAGATTGAGGAGTTAGTTATTTCCTGTTGCTAAGTTGGTTTTATGTATTCCTTGAACTATCAAGTTTCTTTTATGTCTATGCTATTATGAATGTTTAGGCTTGTTTATTCACTGAGAAACTTATTGACAGCTTGCAGGCTTCGAAATGGAAGTGGTTAAAATAGAATATGTTGGTCATGCAACAGAACTTGTTTCCACTGTAGAAATCAGCACCTACCCTGATGGTATGCTAGCATAGGTTGTTTGGCTTTGATTTACACTTGAAAATGAAAAACTTACTGTCTTACTGTTGATGTCTCAGGAATAGTATGTGTTGGAGGAGATGGCATTGTGAATGAGGTACATTGATTTTGCTTTCCGCTATTTACTCATCTTGTTTTGTGCATTGTATTTGTTTGGGTAAGTTAAAGTTGATTAAGAAAATCATTAGATGCAATAATAGAAATTCCTTGATATGTGTGCATAATAACTAGTGCCAAAGGCCAAAAAAGTTTTGCAAAATGTTGGCCATCTTCTTCCACTTCATTCTACCATTTTTTCAACTCCAGCTCCTCATTACTCTACTGTTTGAAGTTGCCAACCTCCTGTTGAATCTGCCTTCTTTGGCCAATGATCTGTTACAATGAATCAAAATTTAGTAATTCAAATGTCAAGCTAGGATAAGTTAAGTTGTATCTTTCTGATTCTTAGTTAAAAAGACTAGCAATTGTACATATATTTCCTTTAACCTGATTGATTATTTCTTTTTAGTGATCACCATCTTATGAGTTTGTCACAAAATTGACCAATTTGAATGGACAACTACTATGGAGAACTAACTTTATGCCTTCCTGGAATCTTATCAACTTTGTGCTAACGCTTTTATCTCATTTGTAGAATTATTGCATCTCCCTTACTCTTTGTAAAATTTTATTTGCTCTCTTCCTTTATAAGTTAGTTTAGGTGGTATGTCTCTCACAGTGATTCTTTTATTCACTTTTTGTACATATTTTATTTTTATAATCTGTACAGTAAGCACAACATGATTTGCTGAAAATTAATATTTTTTATACTTGTCTACCCTGCCAGAACTTTTATAGAAACCATGGAATTACAACATTGCTGAAGGCAATACATTGGGTTGTGAAAATTGACAGATGAATATATGGTGCATTGATATATCTTTCTTAATTTTTCTGCTGTAGATTTTGAATATTATAGGATAGGAGCTAAACATACATTTTAGCATCTTCCTATGAGCATTTTGAAGTTGATCAATGATGTTGCAATTATTTTGTGACTATATGATCTATATTAATAGGTCTCCTTTATGTCTCGACTTTTTTTGGTATTAGATCAATTATGAACTCTATATGAACTTTGACACCAACTCTCAATGATGCCAATAACCTACTGGCTTCCTATGGTTCTTTTTCTTAGTATGTTTGTCATCTGCCTGATAGTTCACCTTTCCTATGATGTTATATAATTCTATAGACCAAGCATTAGCTATTTGAAATTTGATAATTAGCTTACATGATCATGCAGGTACTTAATGGTCTTATGAGCAGAGATAACTAGAAGGAAGCACTTTCTATTCCAATTGGCATCATTGCTGGTTCAGACAATTCACTAGTTTGGACTATTTTGGGGGTCAGGGATCCTATTTCTGCTGCAATGGCAACATTTGCATATATATATTTGTTAGATATTATTTATATTTTTTTACAGTTTACAAATCTCAAGTACTCCAGAGTTGAAATTGATGAAGTTTATGTGTTTTTACAGTTTAGGTGAGATGTCTGTTACAGAATAACTTGTTCTAACATTGTTTTGTTTCCTAGGAAAGGCTTAAACATCAGATGTGCCATACATTCTTGACACCACCACTGTCGTTGACGACGATGACCTCCAGCAGTGAATCCTTCCGGCCATGCCAACAGCGGAGGAAGTTTCGACCTATTCTCCCGAAACCATTGATTACAACCTTCAACTTTGCAATAGTCACCCCTTTTGGAGGAACAGCTCTAGCTGCCTGGAAGGGATACACAAAAGCATAACTACAAAGCATGGTTTCTACATTTCATGCTGAAAATTGTGGAAGAACTTGCCTTGGTAGATAACTGGTAGGCCAACACATCCGAGAAGGATGCTTCTCTGTTGTGCCCTGCAAAAGTGATGCTCGAGCATGATTTTAGTCCGGAGAATTCAGCAAACTCTAGCCTCTACAATCATGAAATTGGATTCAGATCCTTCGACATGGCACTCATACACCTGCAAACTGTTAAAATCACTTGTAGAATGAAAGAGAGAGAGAGAGACAGACCTTGGTAAAGCAGGGTGAGTTGGTCTTGGAGTGGAACCCCATGCTGCAAGGGATTCTGGAGGAGGCAAGAGTTGCATGGCTTGCCATGGCTGCAGCTGAAGAGCACTAGGGTTGCTGATAAGAGATTTATATGCCAAGTGAGGTACTCAAGAAAAAAAGAAGAAAAGAGAAGCCATTGGAAATGGCATTATCACTCATTTTTTGTATGGTGATGGTGGAATGAAGTGCATGGGGAAGGCCTCAGCTTTCTCATTGTCGAAGAAACAATCTTGTTTAGATAAGGTGGTTGTGTCTGATATCAATCTTCAAAGGCACCCACACATTTTATTTCCCAACCACCGCAAATTCAATACAGGATTATATATTGAGATAATTTATGTGTTTTTACAGTTGTAATATTATTTGTGTTTTATGTAATTTGTGAATATTTGTGTATTTTATGGATACTGTTGGAAGAAAAATATTTATGTAATTTGTGAATATTTGTATATTTTCTTGGATACTGTCGGTTTTTCACTGTTTCGGAAATCGAATGTGTCGTTAAACAATACTGATATTACATCGGTTTTTCACCGCTGCAAAACCGGTGTCATTAACTAATATTACATCGGTCGTATACCGCTGCCAAAACTGGTGTTATTAACATATAATATTACATCGGTTTTACACCGTTGATGAAATGGTGTTGTTAAGTGATACTACACCGGTTAATAACCAATTCAAAAATCGATGTCATTAAGTGATACTACACCGGTTTTAACCCGATGTCTAAAATGACAGACTTTTTACATCGCCTTCATAGACATCGGTCGAAAATGTAATAGACAGCAGTGGAAAACCGATGTCTATGAGGGTTTTTGTTGTAGTGCCGCCAACTCGTCCCAGGGCCAACACGGAGGAGGTAAATCACAGGTGGCTACTAGCATTTGGAACAGTGACTAGCACATAAGGGAGACATTTACCTCGGTTATGCTGAGATTCTGATATCAAAGCTTAATAGATCTTATGGATGGTTGTTATGATGTGATCATGGTCGTAATAGGCAAGTTCCAATTAAGGAAGTCCTGCACCATGATCGTAGCATACCGGATAAGAGGCTTAAAGATCTATAAAGACAAGTTGTAGAATTAGCTTAGCGTTTGGCTGCGTAAGATCTTAAAGATTGTAAATTCCCTTATCTTAATTCTAATTCCACTTGAAAAAACCCCTATCATAATCACGAAAGCCACAGTCGAGAGGAATGGTACAAAGATATCATGTTTTTAGTTGATCCAAAGTTTCTAGTACATTTGAGGAATTCATTGATTGACTTAATAAAGTAGAAAGAAATTTTGAATATAAGTTCCCGATCATGTGAAAGTGAAATGGACTATCATCAAACTCAAAGGCTGAACATCAGTATGGTGGGAACAATTGTGACGCTCACGAGACAGACAAAGCAATCAAGATCATTAATTGAGAGAAGATAAAAAAAAATAGAGTCACTTTCTTCCTTTAGATTATTGATAACCATGATTTTGCTATATTATTTTGACTCATACTGCATGTTGTTATTGGTCTATTCATAGCTTAAACTCATGATTACTCTACATTTTACAAATTACATTTGATTTTGGACCTAATTGTAAATTAGCTAATTTTCATGGTATTTGGTGCTAATATTTGATTCTTATTTTATAGGCATCAAAAGGGTCATGGACCCGATCAAATCAAGCCACATTTGGGCTCAAATCAAGGGCTAATCAAGTCGATCAAGCCTTGGAGTGTTTTGGACTGTCCATTGAAGATTAAGCAGATCTGAGACATCCGTCAAGTATCTGGTTCATCCGACCTAATGGGGAGTAGATATGGACCGTGGATGAAGATCAGTAAGTTTTGATCCAGATCTGAGTTCATCCAGCCGTTGATCAAGCCCCGAGAAATCTGGACCGTCCGATTAGATCTGAGGAGAGGTTTAAATCCCGCGAGAAGCTACAGTGCACAGGGAGCTCGGTTCCTCGCGACATTGATACAGTCTTTCTTCTTCGCGCGACGGCTGAGGCTCCCGTTCACCATCTCCCGATCCAGATTTTGATCCCGTCTTCAACAGCGAATTCAGGAATCTCTCGGCAATCAGCGAATGAAGCTCAGAACGCGATCTGTGGGCATTCTTTAGATCTGCGATGATTTCTTCCTCGCTCCGTTTCCTCCTCAGATTAAAGGGCGTTCTCTAGATCTGAGGCTTCCGGACGTTGTGGAGGCTAACTGGAGTTCTCTTGAAGCTTCTGCAATCGTTCCGCTTCCACATCAGCTCGGAGCTGTTGAAAATCGGACCGATCACCCGATTGAAGCTTCGATTGTCACTTTCATCTTTTGTTCTTCACGCGACAGCATCACCGGCCAGAAGGGCGTTCTCTGCGGCTTGGAGGTCCTTATTCATTGGCTGAAGATTCAAGATGTTGTTGTTGAGAGCTGCATGGGTGTTCTCTGAGGCTTCTTCGCAAATCAGCGATGAGAAGGGATTTGGTGTTGGATTTGGAGTTTGTGAATCCTTAGGTTTTATTTTCTTTTGATTTTTTCATTATTAGTTCTTGAATTTTGCTCAGATCTATTGATCTGATTCCATTTCTTGCAATTTCTTCTTTGATTGAGGTTTCTGATGCAATTCTGATTTTGATTTCTTACTTGCAACTTTGATTTTGTTAAATTTCTGTAATCCAATTCCATGTCCAGTTACTCAAAATGTTTTATCTTCTGATTTGATTACTTAGCCATGTCATTTGATTTCTTTTGAATTTCTGGGATAAAATTCTTGTTCCAGCTTCTTAGTTAGTTTGTAATTGAGTTGTTGTTTAGGAATTAGATGTTCTTATTATCTTAAGTTCATTAGTTTCAGTTGTTTAGTTAGCAGGGCTTTTGTACGGTTCATTGGAAATGTTAAGACTGTGATCATGCCTAAATATGGGATGCTAATTCTGATATACAGATTGATACCTCTGTTTAATGCTTTTGTGATTGAATTCTTGAGCTTGATTGTTGAAGTAATTGTAATTATGAATTGGTGATAGATTGGTTTCTACAAGTGAGTGTGGGCTAAGAGTTCATTTCTTTTACTGTTATTATAGATTGAAGATGTAGTAATTGCATGAACTTAATTGAGTCTAAGTTGTTGAAATGAGTTTAATCATGTTTAGATGAGAATGAACATTCTTTGATTTAATTCTTAATACTAGAAAAATTCAATATGCAATGTGAATTAAATGAAGATTTGTTATTTGAGCTAATGTGAATTACATGGAAAAACTTCATTGATCTTGTTGATGTGACAATTTGAGTTAAATCAATTCTAAAACACCCATACACTCACTAGTTATCCTTGAAAAAATACGACTTTGGACTCCTTACTACGACACTTGTCTTAATTTTAGTGAGTTTCCAATCTTTATTAATTTGATGCGCCTCGTGACATACAAAAAGGCCGACACCAATTATTCTCAAACGTTATTCCAACAACTTCTTGTGTTGAGGCAGTATGCAAGATCAATCGAGGATTATATAGAGGAAGTTTTACCAGTTGGGCAAGATTCAAACATCTGGATTGAGAAATCTTCCTATGAGCAGGCACCTGAGGCATCAATTGCTGTAGCTTTATCACGCGACACAAAACTTTTTAACTGAACTGCTCCTTCGACATATTGTGCATAGTCATGATATAGAAAAGTCTTGTTGATTCAGATGCTGAAACATCCCTAGCTTTTTTTTTTTTGTTTCCAATCTCTCTCAACAACTACCAATTTGAATGATCATAATGCAGTACCATAAGGAAACTATCATATAGACATGGCTATATCAACAATTGTTTAACAATAAGAACAATAACTCCTCAACATTCCCCACCCAAATAACAAAGAATGAACATCTCTCGCGGTAGATTCAGTATGCACTGCACTCCCGGACAACGGACAGTATCATGCGTCCATCCCGCCTCCTCGTCTACTCCGTCTGTGGGCCTTCCGTATCACGAGAATCTTCCTCACCTGTAATGTAGACATCATGAGTCCACGACCCAGCAAGTACAATCCATTATGTATAACAAGACATCCATAAGGTAATAGGGATAGCAACTAGAAGATAAATAGAGAAACAGAACATATCCTAATTACAATATAAGAAAGAAATAATACATATATAAGTGATACTATGTAGCTAATAGAGTGAATATGTCACATATCCGGTAACTACATTTAGAGCCAGTCAACAGTCCCATGAACCTAGAGGTACCTCGTAGAGAACATGCATCCAGTCATATAGCCGAAGCTAACAATAAATTATCAGTCCAGTTTGGATGGGCCCTCCCCGGAGCTCATCCCGGGTCACCCATCCCGTACTGCTACCGCATATGCTCATACTCATCCGATTAGCTATATAAAGAAGCATAACTTACTTTTTGCTTAAAGCACCATATCAAGTACATGTATATAAATCTCGAGAGCCACGAATCTAAGAAAGAAATATTAAATCAACTACTCAAAGCATCAACCGGAAATTGCATTACTCTATAAGTTGTGGACTAATCAATCCAAGTTCAATCATAGTCATCCGTTCTGTTCTATAACAGTTCCATTAAGATCAGTTCTATTCTATAACAGTTCGAAAACCTAGAACAGGAAAAATCCCTAAAGGAATCCCAAGGACAAAAATCACCTTTTCAAAGCAAAAGAAATCCAGAACTTCCACTAAGAATAAACTACATAGGAATCAATTTAAAACCTACCAGTACATGAATTGTGCATAATCATTAGCATAAAAGCAGTCGAGGACCTATTCACATCCAAAAAAATCATGCAAAACCATAGCATACTGATTATCAAGTACCTAAATGTCCAAGAACCCTGCATATCGATAACCAAAACCAAGAACAAGATCACAAAGGAAATCCGAAGAAAGGAAGTCACCTTAAAATGGCAAAAGAAATCCGAAACCTTCACAAGAAACAAGAACATCTCATAAGGAAAATAAATCCATTCTACCAAATCACCCAAGGTAATCACGAGAAGCAAGAGCATAAATCAATGTCAAAGCACCTCCCTCAAACATGCTAACAATCTAAAGCCATATCTCAAGCAGAAAGAAATTAAACGAATAACTTAACACAACCTCCATCAAATCTGTTAACAATAAAAACATAACCAACAGAAAAGAAACAAATGAAAAAGACACTACAATCTCCATCAAATCTGCTAACAATCAAAGAAAAACATATCGCAAGCATAAAAGAATACAACCGAAAAGCATACTTCAACCTCCATCGAATTTAAATCCAATCCACTCACACTATCCTGAAATTCTAGAACCCACGGAGAACATGAAATCACCATTGAAACTCACTAAATCCACCAAATCAATTCCCGAAAACCATAAAGAACCACTGTAATTCGGTGATCAAACAAGATCGAATTGAACCCAAACAAAACCACCACGATTCAGTGAAAGCATAACCACATTCAAACAAACTCCTACCTTCCAATTAAGTCCAACATTTCATAAGCAATAGGGAAAACCGATGCATCTGTGATCAAGGTTAACATACCAACATTCTGTTCAAACATTTAGAAGCTAAAGGAAGGAGCGACACTTCATCAAAGTTAGCCGTATCTACAAATAATTCAGTTTCAGTTACTCGATCCATTAAAAGATCCCAAACCAAATCCATTACGATTAAAAATGCTTCAAATCCTTATGGAAATCCAATAAAAGTATCCACTGCAACAAGAACATTAAAGAACCCACACGCTAAACCAAGATATCATAAAAATCCCAACACCACTTACCATTCGGCACAGAGAAGAATCTACGAAATCAAGGGAAATAGTATAACGTCCTCCATTAAAGTTTAACCTATCAAAAATCTGTCCAGAAGCCCCAAAGGCATTAGCATGAAGCATGGAGAGAAGAAAAGCTTCGTCAGCACAGATCCAATCTACCATCGACAAATCGAGAAAACAGGAAGCATCAAAACAAAGGCACAAACATTATCCCTTAACTAAAACCTCCAAAAATTGGATACAGGAAGTCATTTCAACAGAAGAACCCGATCAAAAACCTTATGGAGAACCTCACGTAAGCCTTAGTCGGACAAGAATTGTTGGATATTGGGGTCTTAAATGGACCAAAACGATTTAGAGGAAGGAAGCCATCAATTGTTGAAAGTCATAATTGACTTCAAAATTGAAATCTACGATTCGCGTAGATAGATTTAGACTATTAATTTGCTCAAAACCGATTAAGGGTGAATGAGAAATTAATGTTTAAAGTCAGCCCAAAATAACATTTATTATTCATTAATAAAGTGCATGGGAGAATAGTCCCACATCGGAAATTCTCGATGTGTATTCTCTACTTATTAATGAAGATGTGTTAATGGAGTTAACACAAAAATAAAAGGACAGGTTACCCCTTAGCCCAGGGCGAGCAGGTGCTCGCACCTGTGAGCCCGCCACCCGCCACGTGCGCACGTGCGTAATGGGCGCTTTGTAGGCGCACTTTGCACGTACGCATCGTCGCAAGGAGCATTGAGGACGTCACCTCTGGAAACCCTTGCGCGGCGTTAGCTCCGCCGGTGATGTGGTCGGAGGTCTTTGCGCCCGGTCGCAGCGTCCTCCACGAGATCGCCGGTGTAGATGTCGCCTGACCGAAGCCCAAGCACAGTGAAAAACTCCGTTGATTTGGCGGAGATGTTGAAGGAGGCGGCAATTTAGGTCAGGGTCGGGCCGTGAGTGAGGAATCAGGGAGGAGTCGGGAGGCTGGTGTTATAAATCTAGGTCAATTAGGTAAATGAGTTCAATCAACTCCTAACTTATTTGATCATTTCTAGACGGATTTCTCATATCCAATTATTCCCCTTAAAATCTAAAATAATTTCCTAAAAAATCATAAATTCCAAAAAACTCCATAAATTCATATCAACTTAATTTATGATAAATCATCTATGAAAATATATTTATTTTTCCTTAAAATAATCTAATTAGATTAGGTTTTAATTACTTATATCTTAATTCATATTTTTGGTATCATATGTTTCCGTCCAGTTTTATTCCCTTCACCCCCTTGCAACGTGTCATACAAATTCTTTTGTACCCTCAAAAATTTTTTTAAAAAAATCGTAGAATATTCTATAAGCTAATCATTTAATTAGCGCTGGTATGATTTTAGATATTTTCGTAAATAAATTCCTTAATTTCACTCGTGGGTCCTTATAAATGCAGTGCTATCCATTGCTCGTGAAAAGATACACATATTTCAAATGCACTTTCTGATTATGAGAAAGTGGAAAAGGATACAGAAGATGTAGATGATGCGGAAGCTGGTGATGATTTTGAGGTTGATGATATTGGCACTGATCCAAACTTAGATAAGACTGATCCATTTGAAAGCGAGCTAAAAAATTCCTAGGGAATCAATAGATAAGATGAAAGGAGGAAGAGAAATTGGAGCAACTCCACATACTAGTTTTGGAAATGTTGAAAAATATGTCCTCAATCCTCTTTAGAGAATGCAAAAACAGTATGTACTTTTAGGGCCACTGAGTTTATAGAGACCAATTCAAAGCTCCACAAAGTGGCTAATGTGGATATGGAAGAGACAGAGATTGAGCAAAGCAACTTTGGTGAACCGTGGGTTCAAGCCCTCGCAAGAGCTCTCGACTCATTCCATTCTCAGCCTTGTTTTTTTTATGAGGAGCAACAAAATGATAATTTATGGGTGATTAGCTTGGCTGAATACCTTGGGACTAGTATTGCTAATCATGTTAGAGACACGCCTAATAAACTTTCAGAAGACATGGTTAGATGTATGGCTATAGGGAGTCCTAGCAGGAACATGGCCAACTCGTGTTCCCTGTCACAGCCGTGCTTCTGAGTTCTGAGCATGGCCAGGTCATGTTTGCTGACACGACCATGTTGCGCCACCACGGGTTTGGCAGACCAAGTCACCAAAAGACCTATTTTTGTTATTTTAGGATTAATTTAGTTTCCTTTCCTTTGCATCCTTTGGGTTCTTAGACTATTTAAACACTTGTTTGGGTTGATGTTATATATTATCTTTTGTTTTGGTTAATAAAACTCTTCTCGTTAAATCGAGAGGTGACTCCTCTTTATTTACTAAATTCTCTACCTCTTTCTTTGTAATTTTTCTAAGAAAACAAGTCCACATAATAATCACTATTTTAATTGGTGTCACCTTTTCATTGTAATAGCTATAAAATGACTTTGAAATAAATTTTCCTCAATACAACAAATATGATTTTATGTAGTGCACAAATATGTTATCCGCGGTGTGCATTGCATACTGCACAACTGCAAGTTGTTAAAAGTGAAAAAACATCGATAGTGTGTGTCACGCGCTGATATGGTGCATGATCGTGGGGTCAGTAAGATGATGTGGTTAGGAGTCAAGACCACAAGATGGTTAGGAGTCATGCTTACGTGGAAGTCAGAAGTCCAGCCCCCGTGGAGGTCAAGAGTCAAGTTTACGTGGAGGTCAGAAGTCCAACCCCCGTGGAGGTCAGAAGTCAAGCTTACGTGGATGTCATAAGTCTAGCCCCCATTGTAAAATACTGAAAATAGGCGAATATAAATAAGAAAATTTTTTGAACTTTTAGAGAATTTTTCGGGAATTTTTCGAAGCTCGTATGGACGAGTTAACGGGGATAAAAACGGGGCGGGAGAAGTCTGTTTAGGCTACTCATTTAAGTGAGAAAATGTTATTTTCTTAATTCTTTTTTCTATTTTTTATTTTCTTTATTTTCTTCCTTTCTCTCTCGCTGAACCCGCGCGCCCGAGCCATCCCCGACGCCGCCCTTCCCTCTTATCCTCTTTGCCCTAACCGCCGACCACGGCAGTTTCCTCATTTTTCTATCTCTTCTTCTTTTCTTCCCCTCGCGTCCGATCACAGCCGACACTGATGCCTTAGCCTTCCTCTACGCCGAACCTTTCCTCTTCCTCCTTCCTCGCGACACCCATCTCCACTGCCGCTAGCCGACGTGGATCACCGACCCTAGCGCCGGCCACCGCGTGCTCTAGACGAGCCCTGCCGACGCCGCTGCCCTCTCTGGACCGGAGTAGCGTCGCCTGTGCCCTAGCGCCGCCGCCGCACGGGACAGAGCCAGCTTTCTCCACCCGAGCCCTCACGGCGAATTTGCCCTGGCCAACGCTGTGCCCTAGCTAGTCACCGACCACCGCAGTGTCGCCGGCCTCTCCTGTGCTCGAGCATCGTGCCAACGCTGACACACAGCACCTCTCCGCCGTTCCTAGCAGTGATCCTTGAGGTAGGCGATCTAACTAATTGTGGAATTAGAGATTTCAGTTGATTGATTTCCTTGTTGTGATTTTCTTCCTGTTCTGGACTAGGAGGAAGATCTCGGATCAGTTCTTATAGTATTTCCAGATCAGAGCTTGGATCTTCTCCTCTGTTCTTGATCATTCCTTTATGTGCGGTGGATTTAGGTCACGGTTGAGGTAAGTTTGGGATGTCGATTTTGCATCTTCTGTTCTTGATCCGAACAGTGTAAATCGTTCCCAACTAAGAGTTGTTTCATTCTTGATCCTGTTCTGGACAGAATCTGTGCGGTGGATTTTTAGCAGCAAAGCTTTAAAACTTCAGCAGCAACGATCCTTGCTATTGAGCCACAACGACTGTGGTTGAGGTATAGTGTAGGAATTGATCTTCGTTGTAGAGGATTCCTAGTCGAGTTAGCAATAATTGTTAACTTGGATTCATGTGTAGGTTTAATGAAATCGAATAGTAGAATGGTTAGGGTAATGGAGCTAATCCTAATTGATTTTTGAGTTCAATTCAATTAGGGTTCCTGAAGAAAAATAGTTTGGTTTAGCTATTTGAGTTATAATTAAACTTAGCTAAATTGTACGATTTATTACAGGACATTTGCGCGAGACGAGTATCTCGGAGTCAGTTTTGGACCATTTTATCGGAGGCGGGTACTTTTGACTTATTGTCTTTGATATGCATAGTAGTGAAATTAACAAGTTGCATTAATTATGTTCCTCATTTGTTTCGATTAATCACTACCCGATTACCTATTACCTGCTTGTTTGATTGTTTGTTTTGCATTTCGTGTTGTTATGTACCTGATTACACATGCTCATAGGGGTAGTGATATAACCATACCTCACCATGTTCAGGACCTAGGATTGATACCTTATCTGATCAGTGTACTTTGATATGATTTATTTACTATGGTGCACATCAAATGTGTATGTAGGTTTGTTCGGTATATTACCATGCTTAGTGTCATGCACCATTCGCATGATTGCATGCTGTGTGATAGATTGCTCCATTATTGTCGAGCACATTACCAGTTTCATCACTGTTCGGTGCTCCGTTGTGACGCTCACGGGTAGCGTGACGCAGCGTGGTAGCACGTCAGTTTGCTCTTCCGGTGTCCCGTTGGTCCGCTCAGGGGTAGTGTGACGCAGCGTGTAGCACGTTAGAGATAGTGTACCGGGAGATGAGAGCATTGCGCTCCCCAATTTATGATTTGGGGTAGGAGTATGTGTGTACTCCGACAGCATCCCGTCCACTCAGTCACTCATCAGGGGTAGTGATGCAGAGTGCACGGTCGTCACAGCCCTACCCACTCGGTCCCACTTTTGGTTGTGAGTTGGCTGGCTGGCGTCAGGGGTGACTATGATATGGGCATCATATGCATGATATATTTATTGCTTGTGTTTGTGTTTGCTGCATTTATATGCTGCATATTATTTGGATACCTATGTTTGACATGCATACAGGTCTTCTATACCTTTCGGACTGTTTGCCCTTATACCCAGGTCCTGGTTAGTACAGTTTCTCTCCTGTTTACTTCTGTTTGCATTTACCTTTATTTTTATCAGGAGACTGTACGCATGATTAGTGCTAGGTGTTATTTCCTTACTTTGCATATCAGTTGTACCTGCTGATTATTGGACTCACCCCGCCTCCATTGTTGTTATTTTTCCAGGTTGATGCTGTCAAGAGAGAGTTCCAGTCGCTAGTCCCCTGCTGACCACGAGGGCTTAGTAATCTTTTGGTTTTCTTCTTTATTAGTCTATGTTCAGACTTATTCTGTTTTTGATATTATGGATTTTTGATACTATGGATCTGGTGTGAATTTTATGTGTCGATGGATTTTATTTCGATATGTTTTACTACATGCCTGCCTGGACGGCAGAAGAGGTGAGTAAATCGGATTTGAGCTTTACGAGTGTAGTGGAGTAGGGTTGATTTCGAGTCAGAATATTATTCTTCCGTTTACTTGTTATATAAACTGCGTGGAATGTTTGTGTTGTATTTTATTTACTGTTATTATTCCAGCCGCATGTGGCTGAGGTATGTGGATATGTAGAAAGTTTCAGATTGTCCGTCGTACAGGGGAGATGCTGCCGAAATTTCTTCGGACAGGGACTCCTCCGGGGCGTGACAATTTATTTGGTATCAGAGCGCCAAAGTTTGGCGATACTTGTTTGGTTTTCGTGTGTTGGATTTTTTGAGATTTATCTGATACCAATTTATTGGTATCAGAGCAGGGTGTGATACCTGCTTTTAGTATTCTGGATATTTTGTGTTAGCCCAAGGTTGTGAGTCAAACTGGGTAGTTATTTTGGATTGCACGGATTTTCCATTATTTATATGTTATGGATTTTTGTTTCGGATTTATATGGATTTCCGGTGATTTTCATGTTCGGAATTTTGAGGTCAAAAGTTGGGGACTGGACAGTGATGGAACATCTCCAGACGGTATATAGGTATGATGTTTAATTTTATAGTTTGTGACATGTATTAGCATTCTTTATTTAGTACATGTCTGGTTGTTGAAACACATATTACATGTGATGGGTTAGCCATTGAGCATGGTTGACCTTAATAGAGATCAAGGATTATAATCTCTGATGATTTTTCATATGATACCATCAGTAGTTTTTGCTTCTGTTACTACTAGTAAGAGATGGAGGCACGTACTAGCCTCTGCTATTGTTAGTTGGGTAATGGATGATACCTACATATTCCTATTGACTTAGCCAGTCAAGTTTTTATACTCATATTTTTTGGATATTAGGGTACCCGATACGATGAAAATTGGTCATTGGAGAGTTATCATGTTTGATCATTGTTGAGAATGGTTTAGGGTTGAGGGATATTGTGAGATCAGTTATTGTGATATGTTGATTTCTAATGATATATGAGAGTAAATGTTATGTGGTTGTCTGATGATCTATTACTAGATATTTGTTTTGATGATCTATTAATGGATAACTATTTTGATGATCTATTATTTGGGTTGTCGTTGATGGTGACATAGTGCGTGTCATGTATGATATTCACAGGTTTGATGATTATAGTTGGTGATCAGTTTATAAATCGGGTGCTAGAGAGTTTACGGTTGAGTGTGCCTATGAGATTTTGATAAATTTGGTTAGTTGTGGTTAGTTAACAGGATGATAAAAATTGATATTGTCTTCCTCTGATATTGGACTATGTGGATAAATAATGATTTGATATTTTGAATGCTAACTTGCTCTCATGGGGAGTAGAGACTGATTTATCTGATATTATGTGGGCTGATATTTTTGAGGATAAAAATGAGAGTGTCTTGATGTTCTTGAATTCTGACTTTATCTTTTGGGTCGTACACATTTATACATATGATATTATGTGGGTTGACATTTTCTAGTTTGAGTTGATGTAATTAGTGTTGAATTGACCCATGAACTGATTTAGTTATTTGACAATTTATTTGGGGGTTTGTGTGGAGTTGATGTGTGGGTTTCCGATTACAAGTTTGGGTTCCTCTTATATATAGTTTGAAATGTTGGCACTTGTTGCTGATGTGTTTGATCCTAGTGCCTTCCAAAGGGTTCAAATAGGAGATTGTGGTTTAGACTTTGATGAACTACGTTTTGTTCTCTTTGTTGCCTTTGAAATGTTGGATAGATTGAAAGGTGTAGAGCCAATTCGATGTTGTTCTGTTTCTGACTGGTTGTAGGCTTGGTTTGAATCTATTGCGAGATTTACTTGCCTTTATGATTAGTTTGGTTTTCGGGATTGAGCCAACAGATTTCTATATATTGGTTATGGTGGGCACATGTTTCTTGATGAGTTCTGGATTTTCAAAATGGTATTAATTGGTTGAAGATTTCTTCATTGGTGATTTCAATGTGAGTTACTGTGGTTCTGTTGAGGATAGTACAGTATCAACTTGTAAGTCATGAGCTCATTGGGATTTATGATTTCCATGGCAGTTTCCATACCTGCGATCTTCTGCTACATTGTTATGCTTAACTTAGGAATCGGATTTAGCATGGATCTCCTATATGTATGCTTGCTTCAATTGTTAATCTTTAAAGGTAGAATTGTTGTGGCTTTATTTTCTTGGTTTAGTTACGGCTTCGTGAGGATTTAAGGTGAGATTGATGATGTTATGCTCTGGTAGTTTCTAATTTTTGGTGGAATGTGTTTTGGTTATATTGAGGATATAAATTTTATTGAAGTGTTAAATGTAACCAATTTTTCATCAATGTCAAGGTTGCACACGGTTGAGATGGTCTTGATTCAGTGATGCAAAAAGAAAAAAAAACCTTTGCTATAGGTAATTAATTTTATTGTAAGGACCCATAGGGGAATTAGGTACACCTTAGATGAGCAAACAACTAGGGAGGAGAAGGTGCTACTGAATGCCATTGCAAAGAGAAGGCTTCCTATTGTTCAAGATGACCTGAATCTCTAGAAATCAATTGCTCTAATATTCTTTGTCAGTCCTACAGCTGAAGAGCTAAATAAGAAATAGGTAGACAGTTAGTGAGCAATTGAAAACTCTTCCTTGAGTTGCACCTCTGACCCGGTGAGGATCAATATAAGATAAGGAAACTTTTTAATAATTGACCTGGATTCTATGAAAAGTTAAGGAAGCTGCCTTAACAATGCCGAGATTAAAAGCCATCTCTAGCGTATTGTGAGCTTTGAAAGTCAGATTATTGCTACTCCCTGGCTGGGCCACTTAAAGGCCTTTGCTCCTGTTCCCTTCTCAACATATGGTGAAGGCAATCAATTGTTACAGTGAAGAGAAATAAAGGCAATGAATCTTGGCTGAGTGCTCTACCACATTTGAACCAAACACCCAGCCTGCCATTCACTAATATGGATCCACATGTAGTAGAGACAATGTCTAAATTATAGAAGGAATCCACGCATTGCAAAATTGGTGATAGTGGTGGTGGTGTTGAGGTGTGCTTGCCAATGGGGGTGCTCTCGGGCAATTGGTCAAAATATGGAGCTTGACACACCCTCTGGATCTATATGAATAAGAGCAATATGAAAGTATGTTGATTTTTGCATATTTATAAGGTGTGTACATATGATTATTATGTGTTGTGGGAGTTCTTGATAGACGGTTTAAATTGCACGTAGTGGGTGTATACTTGTCCAGTTATGATTATTGTGGATTTCTAGTAGACTATACCCGAGTGGTTAGGCATACATGTCTGATTGTTTATTGGAGGTATCTTATCGATTTAATCTGAGTTGTGATATGTGCAGATGTGTTCGGTGTAATATTCGAGGTATCTTGTTGATTATGTTTGTTCTGTGTGTACACTCGTGTCTATTATGATTTGTTGGACGTATCACACTGATTTATACCTGTGTTGTGAGTGTGTTGGGTGTGTACTAATTGGATGATTATGTCGATCATACCTATGTTGTGTGTGCACCTGTGTCAGGTGTATTGTTGATGATTCTACCTATGTTGAATGTAGAATGTTAAGTGTCTAAATTATGTTATTGTTGTATTATCCTGTCAACTAATTCTCCTATTAGTGGGTGACCGATCCACTAGGATGATGATCGAGTTGACTGTGGATTTGATTTGCTTACTGGGTTGTTATACCCTAGGCTACTCACAGTGATCTGTGATAGAGAGATATCGTGCAGTCTCTAGCCGGATAGTTAGGTGCCTTGGGTACTTATGTAATGTTTGTGGTAGAGTGTTGCTCCCACACATGTTATGTATTGTTTGTAGTGGAACGTTGCTTCCACCTATTGTGGATTGCTTGTAGCGGAGTATTGCCCCTATATATATATTGTAGATACATATTACGGATTTAGTTGTGGTGGAGCATTGCTCCCACATATTGAGGATTTCTTGTATTAGAGCATTGCTCCCTTTCTGTGATGGAGCGTTGCTCTCACATTGGTGGATTTATTCTTTGGTGATTTATATTATTGGTGATTGGATTTCAGATTTATTGTCAGAGATCTTATGGTTAGGAATGTCTGTGATACGGACATTATGTGTCTTGGTTTTACCATTAGGGCTTGCGGAGCCTTAGATGTTTTCATGGACTCGATGATTTGGGTATCCCTAGGATATTGGATCAGAATTCGTTATCGTTATTGACGACGTGGTGTTTTATTCCTGATCTGAGGTGTATCACGTACACTATCTTCACATAGTTCTAGAGATGTTTCGACTGAAACGTCTATATGTGAAGATCAGTAGTGCGTATTTTGGTTGTCTTTTGTGAGATGTTTGGGACACACGGTCACCAGTAGGAGTATTCCGTGGTTCTACAGGAGATAGAGGTTGTTACCGTTGGGAGCAGCCGAAATCAGTGCAGGAGATCTGCAGTCCTTGAGACTGACAGTATATTACAGACCTTTTGACGAGGGTTTCTCCTGCATAGTTATGTCACTGACACGCCTGACCAGGAAAGGCGTGAAGTTCACGTGATCCGAGGATTGCAAGACTAGCTTTTAGGAGCTGAAGCAGAGATTTATGTCGACTCCGATTTTGGTTTTACCTTCTGGAGAGGATTGGAGCAGTAGCTTACCGGCTAGCACTACCACCGTCCCTGGCAGGCGTCCACGATGTATTCCACGTATCTATGCTGAGGAGATACGTACCTGACCCGACGCATGTGCTGATAGATGTCTCAGTTCCAGTTCAGCCTGACATCACTTATGAGGAGGTTCCGGTACGGATTTTGAACCGGAAGGAGCGTCAGTTGCGGAACAAGACTATCCGGCTGGTTAAAGTCGGATGGCAGCATCATTCGGATGAGGAGACTACTTGGAAGCTCGAAGATACGATCCGAGCTCGATACCCCCATCTTTTCACTTGAGGTATGTGAATTAATTTACCATTCGACATTTATACTCTTTACCTGTTGTTAGTACTTGCTGATGGTAGATACTGAAATTTGGGGACCAAATTTTTATTAGTGGGGGAGAATGTAAAATATCAAAAATAGGCGAATATTAATAAGGGAATTTTCTGGAATTTTTGAGAATTTTTCGGGAATTTTTCGGAGCTCGTATGGACGAGTTAACGGGGATAAAAACAGGGTCGGAGAAGTCTGTTTAGGCTACTCATTTAAGCGAGAAAATTTTATTTTCTTAATTCCTTTTTCTATTTTTTCTTTTCTTTATTTTCTTCCTTTCTCTCTTGCTGAACCCGCGCGCCCGAGCCATCCCCGACGCCGCCCTTCCCTCTTCACCTCTTTGCCCTAACCGCCACCCACGGCAATTTCCTCATTTTTCTATCTCTTCTTCTTTTCTTCCCCTCGCGTCCGATCACAGCCGACACTGATGCCTTAGCCTTCCTCTACACCGAACCTTTCCTCTTCCTCCTTCCTCGCGATGCCCATCTCCACTGCCGCTAGCCGACGTAGATCACCGACCCTAGCGCCGGCTACCGCGTGCTCTATCCGAGCCCTGCCGACGCCGCTGCCCTCTCTGGACCGGAGTAGCGTCGCCTGTGCCCTAGCGCCGCCGCCGCACGGGACAGAGCCAACATTCTCCACCCGAGCCCTCACGGCGAATTTGCCCTGGTCAACGCTGTGCCCTAGCTAGTCACCGACCACCGCAGTGTCGCCAGCCTCTCCTGTGCCCGAGCATCGTGCCGACGCTGACACACAGCACCTCTCCGCCGTTCCTAGCAGTGATCCTTGAGGTAGGCGATCTAACTAGTTGTGGAATTAGAGATTTCAGTTGATTGATTTCCTTGTTGTGATTTTCTTCCTGTTCTGGACTAGGAGGAAGATCTCAGATCAGTTCTTATAGTATTTCCAGATCAGAGCTTGGATCTTCTCCTCTGTTCTTGATCATTCCTTTCTATGCGGTGGATTTAGGTCACGGTTGAGGTAAGTTTGGGATGTCAATTTTACATCTTCTGTTCTTGATCCGGACAGTGTAAATCGTTCCCAACTAAGAGTTGTTTCGTTCTTGATCCTGTTCTGGACAGAATCTGTGCGGTGGATTTTTAGCAGCAAAGCTTTAAAACTTCAGCAGCAACGATCCTTGCTATTGAGCCACAACGACTATGGTTGAGGTATAGTGTAGGAATTGATCTTCGTTGTAGAGGATTCCTAGTCGAGTTAGCAATAATTATTAACTTGGATTCATGTGTAGGTTTTAATGAAATTGAATAGTAGAATGGTTAGGGTAATGGAGCTAATCCTAATTGCTTTTTGAGTTCAATTCAATTAGGGTTCCTGAAGAAAAATAGTTTGGTTTAGCTATTTGAGTTATAATTAAACTTAGCTAAATTGTACGATTTATTACAGGACATTGATGTGAGACGAGTATTTCGGAGTCAGATTTGGACCATTTTATCGAAGGCGGGTACTTTTGACTTATTGTCTTTGATATGCATAGTAGTGAAATTAACAAGTTGCATTAATTATGTTCCTCATTTGTTTCGGTTAATCACTACCTGATTACCTGTTACCTGCTTGTTTGATTGTTTGTTTTGCATTTCGTGTTGTTATGTACCTGATTACACATGCTCATAGGGGTAGTGATATAACCATACCTCACCATGTTCAGGACCTAGGATTGATACCTTATCTGATCAGTGTACTTTGATGTGATTTATTTACTATGGTGCACATCATATGTGTATGTAGGTTTGTTCGGTATATTACCATGCTTAGTGTCATGCACCATTCGCATGATTGCATGTTATGTGATAGATTGCTCCATTATTGTCGAGCACATTACCAGTTTCATCACTGTTCGGTGCTCCGTTGTGACGCTCACGGGTAGCGTGACGCAGCGTGGTAGCACGTCAGTTTGCTCTTCCGGTGCTCCATTGGTCCGCGCAGGGGTAGTATGACGCAGCGTGTAGCACGTTAGAGATCCCTCCCCATCATAGTGTACCGGGAGATGAGAGCATTGCGCTCCCCCATTTATGATTTGGTGTAAGAGTATGTGTGTACTCCGACAGCATCCCATCCACTCGGTCACTCATCAGGAGTAGTGATGCAGAGTGCACGGTCGTCACAGCCCTACCCACTTGGTCCCACTTTTGGTTGTGAGTTGGCTGACTAGCGTCAGGGGTGACCATGACATGGGCATCATATGCATGATGCATTTATTGCTTGTGTTTTGTTTGCTGCATTTATATGTTGCATATTATTTGGATACCTATGTTTGACATGCATACAGGTCTTCTATACCTTTCGGACTGTTTGTCCTTATACCCAGGTCCTGGTTAGTACAGTTTCTCTCCTGTTTACTTCGGTTTGCATTTACCTTTATTTTTATCAGGAGACTGTACGCATGATTAGTGCTAGGTGTTATTTCCTTACTTTGTATATCAGTTGTACCTGCTGAGTGTTGGACTCACCCCGCCTCCATTGTTGTTATTTTTCCAGGTTGATGCTGTCAAGAGAGAGTTCCAGTCGCTAGTCCCCTGCTGACCACGAGGGCTTAGTAATCTTTTGGTTTTCTTCTTTATTAGTCTATGTTCAGACTTATTCTGTTTTTGATATTATGGATTTTTGATACTATGGATCTGGTGTGAATTTTATGTGTCGATGGATTTTATTTCGATATGTTTTACTACATGCCTGTCTGGACGGCAGAAGAGGTGAGTAAATCGGATTTGAGCTTTACGAGTGTAGTGGAGTAGGGTTGATTTCGAGTCAGAATATTATTCTTCCGTTTACTTGTTATATAAACTGCGTGGAATGTTTGTGTTGTATTTTATTTACTGTTATTATTCCAGCCGCATGTGGCTGAGGTATGTGGATATGTAGAAAGTTTCAGATTATCCGCCGTATAGGGGAGATGCTGCCGAAATTTCTTTGGACAGGGACTCCTCCGGGGCGTGACACCCATGGAAGTCAGAAGTCAAGCTTGCGTGGCTTGGGTCAAAGTCTCAGCTGACGGGGTAGTCAAAGGATAGGATTACAAGTTGGACCAAATCCAGCCTCGATAGCAATCAAGAACGTAGCTCACAGGCCAAGTACAGCTAAGGAGTGGGCCCACCGGCCAGGTAAAGGTGCAGAAGGAAAGGCCTCGGGCGCAACACAGACATGGCGTACAGGTCGGAACGTACAAGCTGTTGGAGTGTATACTGAAAGCCTAAGCTTTGTAAACATTCATTATGAATAAAGAATCACATTTGGTCTAATTATCTACATTTGTTTGTAGTTGTTCATTTAATTTATATTGTAGATAACATAGTATGTGGTGTCACATACAGAAGATGATGTTATCAGTACCTTATAAATTATAAACAGTAGCTCACGACTAGAATGGAAAGGAACAAACCATTAGAAGGTCGTAGTGTAATTAGGTATTAGTTTATCTTGACTATATAATTACACTAGTACACTCAGAGTGTATTGAGTAGGACCATTTGAGGTCATTCCTTTTATACTGACTTTATAAAGGAACAAAGACCTCAGTTATTATAGAAGTGTGTGCTCTTAATCCTAATATAATAACAAGCACATATGTTTGATATTTATTTCTTTAATTTATCAATGGGTGAGATTTAGTTCGATGAATCAATAAACCCGATAAATTGGGAAATGGTATCACTCATAGTGTGTGTTGTTGATTATAGAAGGAAACTGTGTCCTAGTGATACTAGGTTGATAATGTCCTCAAGAGGAGCTCATAAAGATTGTCATGTTAAACCCTGCAGGTGGACTTAGTCCGACATGATAATAAGGTTGAGTGGTACTACTCTTGGACTTAGATATTAATTAAATGAGTTGTCAGTAACTCACTTAATTAGTGGACATTCGATATCTTAAACACAGGGAGACTAACACACTCATAATAAGAAGGAGCCCAAAAATGTAATTTGGGATTGGTGCGGTAGTTCAATGATAGTTCTCTAGTGGAATGAATTATCATTGATAAAATTAAGTTGTGTATTCGGGGCGAACATGGGATGCTTAATTTTATCGGGAGACCAAAATCAATTCCTCCTCTCGGTCCCTATCGTAGCCTCTTATTTATAGAGTACTATACCCACATATACCCACCTTCTATACCCACCTAAAGGGGGCCGGCCAAGCTAGCTTGGGAACCAAGCTAGGGCCGGCCTAAGCTTGGGTTTAAGGTGGCCGGCCCTACTAGCTTGGGTTCAAGCTAGTAGGGCCGGCCATAATTAATTAAAAAGAAAATTTTAATGTTTATTATTATGTGGAAGATTTAATTTAAAGAGAATTAAAATTAAAATATCTCTCTTGTAAAAGATTTACAAAAGATTAAAGAAAGAGATTAGATCTCTTTCCTTATTTGTAGATTGGAGAGATGTTTTATTTTCTCTTTAAAATTATTCACATGTTAATAAAATTAAAATTATAGATATTTCCTTTTATTAACCATGAAGAGATTTTAAAGAGAAATTTTATTTTTTAAAATTTCCGGAAACAAATAAGGAAAGTTTTAATTGTTGATTGAAACTTGTCCAATTTGCTTCCTATTGATTTGGCCGGCCATCATTGTTTAATTGGGGAAATATTATTTTATTTTTCTCAATTAAATCATGTCAAGGAAATTAAGGAAAATTTATTTTAATTAAATTTCCTAATTTACCTAGGCCAAGGAATATAAAAGAAGGGGTGAGGGTGCCTTCACAAGACACAACATCTATTATTCCTCTCCCTCTTTTGTTCCTTGGTGTGGCCGGCCATCATCTCCTTCTCTTCCTCTTGTGGTGGCCGAACCTCTCCCTCTCCCTTGGAGTTCTTGTGGTGGTCGGATACTACTCGGAGAAGAAGAAGAAGAAGGAGAGAAAGCTAGCATCTCTTGGAGCTTGGTTAGTATTTTGGTTTTTCTCCTTGGTAAAGCTTTTCTTTTGTGGCCGAACCTTGCTTGGAGGAGAAGAAGGTGGTTGGTGGTTTCTCATCTTGGAAGATCGTTGCCCACACAACGTCCGAGGTTAGAAGAGGAATACGGTGAAGATCAAGAGGTTTTGTCTACAAGGTATAACTAGTAATTTCTATTTCCGCATCATGCTAGTTATTTATGGAAATAATACCAAATACAAGAGGCTTATGTTCTAGTATTTCGAATATGTTTTTTCGAAGTTGTGTTCTTTTGTTTCTTTCTTTTCATTGTGATTTGATTGTTCTCTTTGGTTAACCTAAAGTTATTTTAGGAAATTAAATATTAGCTTTCTATAAAAGGTTTTGTCTAGTCGGTGGTGGTTGCTCCCATATCCAAGAAGGCCATGTGCCTCGCCACGTCAGTACTGGGAACCAATTATGGAAATTAATATTTAATGGAATTAATAACTTAAGGAGACTTGGGTCGAACGTGTTAAGTTCCGCAGGAGATCCAAGTCAAAACCTAAAAGAACAAATAGATTAAGTTTTGGATCAAACGTGTTAAGTTCCGCAGGCGATCCAAAATTTAATTTAAAAAGAACACATTGTAGCTAGGAAAAGGTTCAGACCTTTGTACAAATTTTTTGTACAGTGGAACCTATAGGTTTTCCGAGTAGCAACCAACAATTGGTATCAGAGCTAGGGTTTTGCCTCTGTGTATTTGGTATTTAGTTTAATTATGCACATGTCATACATAATTTAGGCAGGATAATAGTAGGATGTGCTAACTTTGTGGATGCAGGATCCAACTATTATGGCTTTTAGTTAATTATGTGTGTGATTGGACCCTTGGACATGTCAAGGGCAATTTATATGTGTGTGCATGATTGTATTAAAATACAGCAGGAGCTGTATTTAGTTTTATTAGGATTTTATTTTTGATCTAGATACATGTACATTCCTTTTATGGAATATAGGATCAAAAATGTAAAATTCTATTTATGTCGCGGATCGAATCTTGCAAAGCGTGGAACCTTCTAAGGACCAGAGGCGCAGCGGAACTCGGAGCAAGATGGATGCGACAGTTAGACCCGGTGGCGGTGGCCAAATATGGCAGCAGCTTCGGATGACAACACACGGAGGACAATTAAAGATAAAAGCCATAATAGTTGAAAATTAGATTTTCTATTTATTGCTTTTATATTATCGTGTGCATGTTAGTTTACAAGTTTAGTAGGCTAGCATAGTTAAAATTCCTCATTTATAAATAACTAAGTGGGAGAGGGATTTTTAAATAAATCCCATGGTCTCCATTACTGGTTTGTAAGTGATGCAAACAAGCTTGCGCGTTGGCTCTGAGTGCCTTCCTCCATAACGGATGAGCTTGTTTGTGGATCACTAGAACAGACTTCCATTTTTGGATGACTATAGGAAATTAATTAAGAGCGTGTGATCTTCCCCAACGGAAGGGGCATAATCTTATTAATGGACTTAGTGTCAAGTAATGGTATACACTTAGACACATCTAATAGTATCCTCCCCAACGGAGTCACTATTATTATTTGTGTGACCAAATAATACCAACTATTAATTTTATTTGTCAAAAAGTTAGGTTGACAAGATAATAAAATTAATGGGTTAAAACCCTCCTTTTACAAATGTTGAATTTGTATACGTCCACACTAACGTGGCATACAAAATTCACGGTGTGATGAGGTGTTGGTTAATTTAAAATAGTATTGTTTGAGGAATCAATATTATTCTAAATTTAGAGTTCGACCAAAAGTTATTTGTGATTCTTAGGATGTCTTTCAACCCACTGTCCATCATACTTCAACAGAATAGACTTACTGGACCAAACTACATAGATTGGGAAAGAAACCCGGACATTGTTCTTACTGCTGAAAGCTATAAATATGTACTGACCGAGCATTGCCTGATGCACCCATTGGTGAATCTACCCAAGAGGAGATTGAATATCATAGGAAATGGGTAAAAGCAGATGAGATGGCACGGTGTTACATTTTGGCTTCAATGTCAAATGTATTGCAACATCAGCATCAAGATTTACCAACAGCCTATGATATTATGAACAATCTCAAGGAACTCTTTGGTCATCAAGATAGGGCTTCTAGGCAAGAAGCCATGAGAAAGATAATGACAGCCACCATGCAAGAGGGTACTCCTGTAAGGATCATATCCTAAAGATGATGGCTTATCCGGATACCGATCCTTGGAGGAGAAATTGATGGAAACCCAGATCGATATGATCCTCCAAACGCTAGAAGTTTTGAGCAGTTTCGCCTGAACTATAATATGAATAAGAGGGTTTATTCATTAGCGGAACTATTGACGAACTTCAAGCAGCAGAAGGATTATTTCGTCACAATGCTCAAATTCACTATGTCGAAAATGGTTCTACTTCTAAACCGAAGGAAGAAGAAGAAGAAACAATTGGTTCAAGAAAGAAAGTGAATAAATCTCGAGTACGGGATTTAAAGTGGAATGAAGAAGTCGAAGGGCAAGTGCTTCATCCGCAAGCAGTCATTAGAAGGCGGACTGTCCTCGTAAGAACCAAAACAAAGGTATATCTCATGCTCTAGTTGTTGAAACATGTTTAGCGGTGTTATCTACCAGCACCTGGTGTGTAGATACGGGAGCCACTGATCATGTCTGCAATTCCTTGCAGGGGTTCCAGGAATCTGAAGGGGAGATTACCGTCTACATGGGCAATGCTACTAAGGTGGCAGCTGTTGCAGTGGGAGACGTCTACTTATCTTTTAGTAGAAATAAAAATTTGGTTTTAAGAAATTGTCTTTATGTACCCAGTTTTAGAAAGAATTTAATTTCAGTTTCTAAACTGTTTTTAGATGGATATTCAGTTTCTTTCAGTAACGATGTAGTTATTAAAAGAAATAAAGTGATTATCTGTTCTGGTACATTAGTTGGCAATTTGTATACTTTAAATCCAATTTCTTCCACAAAGCAAAACATGAAATTTATAACTCATCTTCTAATTCTAATAAGAGAAAAGAACCTTCGCAAATGAACCAAGCATATCTTTGGCATCTAAGGCTTGGACATATTAACTTAAGTAGGATTCAGAGGCTTATAGCCGATGGACTTTTGAGTTCATTTGAGTTGGAAAATTTTCCAACTTGTGAATCTTGCTTGGAAGGTAAAATGACCAAGAGGCCGTTCAAGGCCAAGGGGTATAGAGCCAAAGAAGTGTTAGAGTTGGTTCACTCTGATTTGTGTGGTCTATGTCCGAGCAAGAGGAGGTTTTGAATATTTCGTCTCTTTCATGGGCGATTATTCAAGATATGGATACATTTACCTAATGCGCCGCAAGTCCGAGTGCTTTGATAAGTTCAAAGAATACAAGGCGGATGTGGAGAAACGACTAGGTAAAAGTATCAAGACACTACGATCCGATCGTGGTGGCGAATACCTCTTAGGAGAGTTTAGGAATTACTTATCGAAGGGATTCAATCCCAATTGTTCGCACCTGGAACACCCGAATGGTGTGGCGAGCGAAGGAATAGGACTCTTATGGAGATGGTTAGATCAATGATGAGTTATTGAATTACCAAATTCGTTTTGGGGATATGCTCTGGAAACAGCAGTATCGTTCCGAACTTAGTACCTTCTAAATCGTTTCTTCTACTCCCATAGAATTGTGGAATGGCGAAAACCCGTCTAAGACATATTCGGATTTGGGGTAGTCCAGCACATGTCTGAAACCAGATCTTGATAAGTTAGAATCTCGTCTGAAGTTCGCGTGTTTGTAGGATATCCCAAAGGAACAAAAGGTGGTTTATTTTATAGTCCTAAGACCGAAGGTCATTGTTAGCACCAATGCCCGTTTTAGAAGAAGACTATATAATGGATCACAAGCCCGAGTAAAGTTGTTTTAGAAGAACTTAGAGAGGATATGTCTACTTGTACCAACAAGACAAGATGAAGTACCACAAGAGACTGCAACACGTGTCACACATAATACACAACCACACGATGCCTCGTCGTAGTGGGAGGGTTGTGAGGCACTGAAGATTCATGTTTTGGGAGAGTCTTGGACTTGATCCGGGTAAACATGAACCCGATCCCGGATATATGAAGCACTCCAAGATATAGATGCAGATCTTGGCAAAAGGCAATGAATTCGAAATAGAGTCCATGTACTCTAATAAGGTTTGGGAGCTTGTAGAACCACCGATGGTGTAAAAGCCGTTGGATGCAAGTGGATCTACAAAGGAAAAGAGGGATGACGGAAGGTAGAAACCTTCAAAGCTAGGCTTGTTGCGAAAGGGTACACTCAAAGAGGGAATCGATTATGAGGAAACCTTTTCACCGGTAGCCATGCTTAAGTCTATCCGGATACTCTTATCCATTCTGCTCATATGGATTATGAGATTTGGCAAATGGATGTCAAGATGACTTTCCTTAATGGAAGTCTTGAAGAGAACATCCATATGAAGCAACCGAAGGATTAATTGAAAAAGGCAAAGAGCATCTAGTATGCAAGCTCAATCGGTCCATTTATGGACTGAAGCAAGCTTCAAGGTCTTGGAACATCCGGTTTAATGAAGTAATCCAGTCATATGGATTTATTCAAAGTCTGGATGAGTCTTGTGTATATAAGAAGTGTAACGGAAACGTGGTGGTATTTCTTGTACTATACGTAGATGATATTTTGTTAATTGGCAACAATGTCAAGGTATTATCAGACGTAAGGGTATGGTTGTCCAAACAATTTGATATGAAGGACTTAGGAGAATGTGCACACATTCTTGGGATCAAAGTTATAAGGGATCGCAAGAAAAGAATGTTGTGTCTATCCCAAGCTTCATATATAGATACAATCCTTGCTCGTTTTAGCATGCAAGACTCCAAGAAAGGTTTCTTACCTTTTAGACATGGAGTAGCTCTATCTAAAGAGATGTCTCCAAAGACATCAAAAGAGATAGAGGACATGAAAGCAGTTCCTTATGCTTCGGCTGTAGGAAGCCTAATGTATGCAATGCTATGTACGAGACCTGATATCTGTTTTGCCGTAGGCATGGTTAGCAGATATCAGAGTAACCCTGGACAAGGACATTGGACTGCAGTAAAGCATATATTAAAGTACCTGAGAAGGACTAGGGATTATATGCTAGTTTACCAGGCAGATGATTTGCTCCCTGTGGGTTACACGGATTCTGACTTCGAATCAGATAGGGCAATAGTAAGTCTACGTCAGGCTATGTGTTTACTTTAGGAGGTGGAGCCATAGCATGGAGGAGTGTTTAGCGAAAATGCGTTTCAGACTCAACCATGGAAGTTGAGTATGTAGCAGCCTCGAGGCAACTAAAGAAGCGTATGGCTCAGGAACTTTCTAATGGACTTAGATGTGATTCTTGGTTTGCCCAAGATCATCACAATTTATTGTGATAATAGTGGTGCAGTTGCAAACTCGAAGGAACCACGAGCTCATAAGGCGAGTAAACATATAGAGCGCAAGTACCACCTGATACGAGATATCGTGAAGCGAGGAGAAGTTGTCATCGCCAAGATTGCATCAGCGGATAACCTGGCAGATCCTTTCACTAAGGCCCTTCCGGTAAAAGCTTTCGATCGGCATGTGGAGGAATGGGAATCAGATGTATGGTAGAAGATAGCATAGTCATTAGTATAAGTGGGAGATTGTTGAGTGTATACTGAAGCCTAAGCTTTGTAAACATTCATTATGAATAAAGAATCACATTTGGTCTAATTATCTACATTTGTTTGTAGTTGTTCATTTAATTTATATTGTAGATAACATAGTATGTGGTGTCACATACAGAAGATGATGTTATCAGTACCTTATAAATTATAAAGTAGCTCACGACCCGAATGGAAAGGAACAAACCATTAGAAGGTCGTAGTGTAATTAGGTATTAGTTTATCTTGACTATATAATTACACTAGTACACTCAGAGTGTATTGAGTAGGACCATTTGAGGTCGTTCCTTTTATACTGACTTTATAAAGGAACAAAGACCTCAGTTATTATAGAAGTGTGTGCTCTTAATCCTAATATAATAACAAGCACATATGTTTGATATTTATTTCTTTAATTTATCAATGGGTGAGATTTAGTTCGATGAATCAATAAACCCGATAAATTGGGAAATGGTATCACTCATAGTGTGTGTTGTTGATTATAGAAGGAAACTGTGTCCTAGTGATACTAGGTTGATAATGTCCTCAAGAGGAGCTCATAAAGATTGTCATGTTAAACCCTGCAGGTGGACTTAGTCCGACATGATAATAAGGTTGAGTGGTACTACTCTTGGACTTAGATATTAATTAAATGAGTTGTCAGTAACTCACTTAATTAGTGGACATTCGATATCTTAAACACAGGGAGACTAACACACTCATAATAAGAAGGAGCCCAAAAATGTAATTTGGGATTGGTGCGGTAGTTTAATGATAGTTCTCTAGTGGAATGAATTATCATTGATAAAATTAAGTTGTGTGTTCGGGCGAACATGGGATGCTTAATTTTATCGGAGACCAAAACCAATTCCTCCTCTCGGTCCCTATCGTAGCCTCTTATTTATAGAGTACTATACCCACATATACCCACCTTCTATACCCACCTAAAGGGGCCGGCCAAGCTAGCTTGGGAACCAAGCTAGGCCGGCCTAAGCTTGGTGGCAGGCCCTAGCTTGAACCCAAGCTAGTAGGGCCGACCATAATTAATTAAAAGAAAATTTAATTTTAATGTTTATTATTATGTGGAAGATTTAATTTAAAAGAGAATTAAAATTAAAATATCTCTCTTGTAAAAGATTTACAAAGATTAAAGAAAGAGATTAGATCTCTTTCCTTATTTGTAGATTGGAGAGATGTTTTATTTTCTTTAAAATTATTCACATGTTAATAAAATTAAAATTATAGATATTTCCTTTTATTAACCATGAAGAGATTTTAAAGAGAAATTTTATTTTTAAAATTTCCGAAACAAATAAGGAAAGTTTTAATTGTTGATTGAAACTTGTCCAATTTGCTTCCTATTGATTTGGCCGACCATCATTGTTTAATTGGGAAATATTATTTTATTTTTCTCAATTAAATCATGTCAAGGAAATTAAGGAAAATTTATTTTAATTAAATTTCCTAATTTACCTAGGCCAAGGAATATAAAAGAAGGGGTGAGGGTGCCTTCACAAGACACAACATCTATTATTCCTCTCCTTTTGTTCCTTGGTGTGGCCGACCATCATCTCCTTCTCTTCCTCTTGTGGTGGCGAACCTCTCCCTCTCCTTGGAGTTCTTGTGGTGGCGGATACTACTCGGAGAAGAAGAAGAAGAAGGAGAGAAAGCTAGCATCTCTTGGAGCTTGGTTAGTATTTTGGTTTTCTCCTTGGTAAAGCTTTTCTTTTGTGGCCGAACCTTGCTTGGAGGAGAAGAAGGTGGTTGGTGGTTTCTCATCTTGGAAGATCGTTGCCACACAACGTCCGAGGTTAGAAGAGGAATACGGTAGAAGATCAAGAGGTTTTTCTACAAGGTATAACTAGTAATTTCTATTTCCGCATCATGCTAGTTATTTATGGAAATAATACCAAATACAAGAGGCTTACGTTCTAGTATTTCAATATGTTTTTCAAGTTGTGTTCTTTTGTTTCTTTCTTTTCATTGTGATTTGATTGTTCTCTTTGGTTAACCTAAAGTTATTTTAGGAAATTAAATATTAGCTTTCTATTAAAGGTTTTGTCTAGTCGGTGGTGGTTGCTCCCATATCCAAGAAGGCCATGTGCCTCGCCACGTCAGTACTGGGAACCTTTTATGGAAATTAATATTTAATGGAATTAATAACTTAAGGAGACTTGGGTCGAACGTGTTAAGTTCCGCAGGAGATCCAAGTCAAAACCTAAAAGAACAAATAGATTAAGTTTTGGATCAAACGTGTTAAGTTCCGCAGGCGATCCAAAATTTAATTTAAAAGAACACATGGTAGCTAGGAAAAGGTTCAGACCTTTGTACAAAATTTTTGTACAGTGGAACCTATAGGTTTTCCGAGTAGCAACCAACAATTGGTATCAGAGCTAGGGTTTTGCCTCTGTGTATTTGGTCGGGACGTACAAACCATGGATAACTGATGACAGAAGCAGGTCGGAATACAGACCTGGTGTATAGGTCAGGATGTACAAACCAGGTATTATGAAGGGCAGAAGCGGGTCGGTTTACAGACGTGGCTTACAAGTTTGGGCATATCCTCATGGGCATGGGATAAAGGGATCGAAGAGCACAAGTCGAAATTTAAGATTAGTGGAAGCATACCGATGCACACAGGTCAGGATTTATAGCCTTATGGCTCAGGATACGTAGATTGATAAAACGTACAGGTCGAGATATGCTAGCTAAGGATATAAGTCAGGATTTATATCCTCATGGTTCGAGATAGGCAAAGTTGGAGCAGGCATACAGGTCGGGACAAACAAAGTCAGACGTACATCCTGGAATTAGGGATAAATATAACCGAACTAAGGTATACAGGGTGCGACATGTAATGCCAATAAGAGACAAGACCGGTCAGGGTGGGCAATAGGAGATGCATAGGACAAGGTTCAAAGCACAGGTCTGGAGGTGACGTCAAATCGGGGTTATCAAGATATCAGAACGAGGTTAGCAAGTGTAAAGGTCCAGCGTAGAAATCACGAGCGGAGGATGCCAGGCACTACAGGACAAGCAAGCAAGGGAATCGTAACTGCCTGTCAGAGATTATCAGTGTGTTAGGGAATATGCTAACAGTCGGTGCTCATTACCCCTTTGGCTCTGTCGCCAGCCTATGAGGAGGTGTCGCGTGTCATTCACCGCCAAACAAAGCCTAACAACCGACATTCCCTGACACCCGCCAGGCCCCAGAAACATCCGTTGCAGTATAAAAAGGGATAGTTTGTCCCACTTTGTCGGGCTCTGCCCAGAAATGGTTTGATGGACTGTCACATGGGTCTATCATTTGCTTCTCCGACTTCAAGATTGCTTTCCTGCGCCACTTCGCCAGCAGCAGGAAGTATCAAAAGACAGATCACTACTTGTTCACCCTCAAGCAAGGATCCGTTTAACCGCTGAGGAGCTACACCAAACGCTTTAACCAAGTGGCCCAGGACGTTCCTACGGCCACATCTGAAATACTCATGAGTGCTTTCTCCCATGGTTTGACTGAGGGAGAATTCTTTAGAGATCTCATCCGAAATCCTGTGAAGAATTTCGGTGAGATGTTGGAGAAGGTTGCCAGCTACATCAACGTAGAGGAAGCTCAGGCAGCAAGAAGGAAGACAGACAAGCCTCTTCCCGCAAATAAGCCTGAGAGAAGAGCACCTCCCCCTCCTGCTCAACCTCTCCCACGTGTTTGAGACGCCCGACCAACTTTCCACCTTGTTCAGGATGCTCGACCGGTCCCGCGGGTAGCTGCCGTTCAGGTCTCTCGACCTGGACCATGGGGAGCGCGTTACTGCACATATCATCGCTCTCACTCGCATACCACCAGTGACTGCTATCAATTCACGCGAGATTCGCGTCGCACTGCTGAGTTGGGTCTGCCACCCCCGAGCTGGCGCCTCAAGTCCAGCGAACGATGGAGGAAAGGCGCAATCCAACATGACCGGCAAGACAGGCCGGTCGAACACGGGCCGATCAGGAAGGACCCAGCCGGCCACAACAAGGGCATGCAGGAGAGCAGGGAGATGCTCGCGAATCAGAGAATCGGGGCAACATGGCCATCCGGGATATCAGCATGATCTTCGGGGGGCCTACAGACGGAGATTCAAGCCAAGCGCGCAAATCTCATGAGCGTCGCTTGGAAATTCATACTGTAGGATGTAGTCCGCAACAAGCTGTCAGCCCGGTCATCAGCTTTGGACCACAAGACCTGGAGGGGTTGGAGTTGCCCTATGATGATGCCCCCATCATCAAGGCTATTATCGCCAACAGCCGGGTGGCCAGAGTCTTTGTTGACACAGGAAGCTCCGTCAACATGCTATTCAGATCTGCCTTCGAAGAGATGCAGATTGATGCCAGTGAGTTGCAGCCGGTGGTCACTTCTCTATATGGTTTTACTGGCAATGAAGTGAAACCCATGGGTCAGATCAAGCTAGCTATATCTTTAGGGAGTGAGCCACTAGTTAGGACCAGGAGGAGCACCTTTATTGTGGTGGACTCACCCTCCTCCTATAATGTTATTCTCGGCCGACCAGCCTTACACGAGTTCAGGGCGGCCGTTTCCACCTTCCATCAGAAAATAAAATTCCCGGTCGGTGAACAGGTTGGGGAAGTCAAAGGAGAGCAGAAAGTCTCTAGAAGATGCTACATCGATATGGTAAAGGTAGAGGCTCGTAAAGCACAAAGGACTCAGGATGGGGTTGTTCATGCTATCCAGGAGGAGCCTATGCCTATAGCCGAAGAGCACATCCCCTGCGAGGAGGTCCAGTTATATGTTGAACGCCCAGAGACTCTTACTCGCATAGCTGGGGACCTGTCGCCAGAGCTGAGAGAGGACTTGATCCAGTGCTTGATCCGTAATAAGGATGTCTTTGCCTGGTCCGCCGAAGAACTACCGGGGGTCAAGCCAGAAGTAGCAGAGCATAAGTTGCATCTCCTTCCTGACGCCAAACCAGTTAAGCAAAAGAAGAGGAACTTTTCAGCCGACCAAAATAAAATTATAAGAGCTGAAGTAGACCAGCTCAGGAAAGCAGGACATGTCCGGGAGGTACAATTCCCGTCCTGGCTCTCCAATATGGTTTTAGTAGCAAAACCCAATAATAAGTGGAGGGTCTGTATAGACTTTTAGGATCTCAATAAAGCTAGCCCCAAAGGCTGTTATCCTTTGCCTCGGATCGATCAGCTGGTGGATTCAACCGCCGGGTGTGAGAGAATCTGCATGCTGGATGCCTATCAGGGGTATTATCAGACCTCTTTGGCCCCAGAAGATCAAGAGAATGTTAGTTTTATTACTGCTGATGGTACTTTTTGTTATACCATCATGCCTTTTGGGCTCAGGAATGCGGGGGCCACCTATCAAAGGATGATGAACAAGATATTCCGGGAGCAGGCCGGGCGCAATGTGGAAGTTTATGTAGATGATATTCTCATCAAATCTCCCTTAGCTGCAAATCTGATAGCCAACGTAGAGGAGACTTGCAGCACTCTTCGACAGTATGGGGTAAAATTAAATCCTTTGAAGTGTTTATTCGGAGCCAAGGGAGTAAAGTTCCTAGGCTATCTCTTCACTGAGCGGGGGATTGAGGCCAACCCAGAGAAGGTCCAAGCACTCCGTAATATGAAGGCCCCCCAAAACTTGAAGGAAGCTCAGAAGCTGGTCGGCAGGATAACAACCCTGTCCCGATTCATCTCCCGATCAGCAGATAAAGCGGCACCCTTCTTCAAAGTGCTCAGAAAAGCATCCAAGTTCCAGTGGGATGAAGAGTGTACCCAATCTTTTGAAGAATTGAAAACATATCTGGAGACCCTGCCTTCTCTATTCAAACCTGTCATAGGAGAACCACTCTGGGTTTATCTATCGGCTACCCTTGAGGTCGTGGGGGCAGTACTGGTAAAAGAGTAAGACAATGTACAGTGGCCAGTGTATTTTTTCAGTCATTTATTAAAAGGAGCTGAGTCTAGGTACACAGCTCTTGAAAAGTTGGTTTACGGATTGGTACTGATGGCTCGGCGTTTGAGGCCCTACTTCCTGGCCCATCCTATTACGGTCCTAACAAACAGTACTATGGGAAAAGCTCTTACCAATGTCGAAGTGGTTGGTCGCCTTATCAAATGGACAACTGAATTGGAAGAGTACAATATCACCTATCAACCTCGCACTGCTATCAAAGCACAGGCCTTAGCTGATTTCTTGACTGAGGTTTATCAAGCTAGCCCGGACGAAACTTGGAAAGTTTATGTAGATGGATCAGCTACGCGACAAGGAAGTGGGGTTGGAATTCTTCTGATATCCCCTCAGGATGACATTTTGCAGCTAGCGGTGTGACTAAACTTCCGAGCTACTAACAATGAGGCAGAATATGAAGCTTTATTAGCAGGCCTGCAGGCTACTCGGCATGTGGGACCTTCTCGAGTAATCATCTATTCAGACTCTCAGCTAGTGACTCAGCAAATAAGTGGCAACTTTGAGACCAACAGTGACAAGCTGCGAATGTATCAGGAGGCCTATCTGAAAATGAAAGAAGATTTCAAGGAAGTCACGGTCGGCAAGATTCCTCGAGCAGAAAATAGTCGTGCTAACGAATTAGCTAGAATGGCCAGCTCCTTAACTACTTGGGTATTAGACAGGTCAATGGCTCAGACATTCCTCATAACTCAGATAGATCTGTAGAATAACCAGAACGAGATTATCGACCGGAGGGCTCCAATAATTAGTTATTTCCAACAGGGCATCTTGCCCATAGATCTAGAACAAGCTCGGTTGATCAGGAAAAAAGCCTATGCATACACCATGATAGGAGACCAATTATATAAGAGAGCATTTTCCAGGCCTTTACTTAAGTCCATAGGCATAGAAGAGGCAACCCAGGTCTTGAGAGAGATGCATTTAGGATGCTGTGGTAGCCATGCTGGTGGTCGAACACTGGGTCGGAAAGTGCTGCTGGCCGGGTATTTCTGGCCCACTCTACAAAAGGACGCTCAGCAATTGGTAAACACTTGCTTGTCTTGCCAAAAGCATCAAAACTTGACGCACTTGCCCACCTCGTCATTGAAGACCTCTATAGTCTCTTGCCCCTTTGATCAGTGGGGTATGAATATTGTCGGACCCTTCCCTATGGCAATTGGTCAAAGGCAATTTTTGTTGGTAGCAGTAGATTATTTCTCCAAGTGGGTGGAAGTCGAAGCTCTGGCCAGAATTACTGAGCAGGCGGTTATTCAATTTTTGTGGAAGAACATTCTATGTCGATTTGGCATACCCCATAAATTGGTATCGGATAATGGGAGACAATTCCAAGGTCGGAAGATCCAGGCCTGGTGTCGAGGGTTCGGCATTACTCAGGCATTCACTTTCGTGGCTTACCCACAAAGCAATGGATAGACCGAGGTTATCAATCGAGAAATCGTGCGGGGCTTGAAGATCAAGCTGGATCATGTGGAAGGAAATTGGGTAGAAGAGTTGCAAAGCATTCTATGGACATATCGCACTACGCCTCGGGAAAGCATAGGTCTTACACTTTTTCACCTAGTCTATGACAGTGAAGCAGTAGTACCTGTAGAGATTGTAGTGCCCTCAACCAGAAGAATGCTATATGACGAAGAAAACGTTGAGAGCCGATTGACAGAGCTGGATCTCATTACCGAAACTCGTGAACAAACAATAGCTCGGCTATTCGCTTATCGACAAAGGATGCGGCAAAATTATGACAGAAAGGTAGTTCCTCGCTTCTTTGGGGAAGGAGACCTGGTCTGGAAGCGAGTGAAACCCATGGGGGATGTGACTAAGTTAGCTCCTCAATGGGATGGGCCCTATAAAATCATTAAAAAGTTAGCATCTGGTGCGTACTACTTGCAAGATAATCAGGGAAGGAATCTGGAGCGGCCTTGGAGCGCTAACTACCTCAGGCTTTATCGAACATAAACGCAGGGCTAGTAAGGGTAGGATAAACCAGAGCGGAAGAATCGACCCGGCCGGCCGATATGAATGTGTGTCTGGTCAGGGTTATTTTTTGTACATCATCAAAGCCATTCTTAACACACGTAAAAGATCATGCATAAAAAAACTGACGCTAAGGAAAAACAGGATAAGATAAAACATTAAATAAGCAATTAGTGTAGTTTATATTTAGCACACATACAAATTGTTGGTGCGGTTAGCACTAATGATCTAACTTAGATTTTGATGAATGACAAATCATGTTAAGTTAGGTTTGTCGTTATCTAACACTCTGACTGAGTGTGCAGGTGAAGTCCAGACAGGTCGACGGGCTGACCAGATGTCTGGCACGAAGTCCAAATGGGTCGATGGGCTGACCGAACATTTGGCACAAAGTCCAAGCGGGTCGATGGGCTGACCAGACGCTTGGCACGAAGTCCAACTAGGCCGACGGGCTGACCAGATAGCTAGCGAGAAGTCCAGATGGGTCGAAGGGCTGACCGGACGTCTGGCAGGTGAGTAAACGTAAGTCACTGGAAGGGAGTGACTGTGAGGGCACGTTCCTGGGAAGGAAATATTAGGCATCGATCCGGCTTAGACTAACCTCAGACTAACCTTGTCTTGCAGGAGAAGAAATCTCTGGAGAAAGAAATCTCTGGAGAAAGGTGGTCCGGGCGTCCGGAGGGGATCCGGGCGCCCGGGAGGCAATTTTATCCTGAACGCGTCGTCGCCACGTGGAGCTCGCTGGTTGGACTTGCCATGTCTCACCAGGGCGCCCGGAAGGGATCCAGGACGCCCCGAGCCTCATATAAAAGAAGGGTCAGGGGTGGAGCTTAGATCAACAACTAACAAGAAGATCTTCTACTGCTTGCTCTGTTGCTCTGCGCTCCTGCGACACTAACGAAGCTCCGACAACGCACTTTTTCCTTTTCGATTTATTCCTTTGTCGGTATTGCTTTTATTTTCACCAGCATTTCAGCACTTAGTTTGTAATAATTTTCGAACTTCTAGTGATTGCCCACCGAAAGTACTCAACGAGTGCGAACATTGGAGTAGGAGTCGACACAGGCTCCTAACCAAGTAAAATTGGTCTGTGTTAGCATTGCTTACTTTTTCCGCTGCGCTTAACTCTTTTCGAAAGAATTTTCGTAATCGATATTCACCCCCCCCCCCTCTATCAAAACATCACGATCCAACAAGTGGTATCAGAGCAGGTACCGCTCTGATTTGGTGCAACCTCCAATCAGACAAAGGGGGGTCTTTTTAAAGAAAAATTAGATATCGTTCGTTCTTAAAATAAAACCTTACGCCTTTCATTTGTTTTCCCTCCAAAACTGATTTGAAAAATACATCATCTTCTTTTCACCATTACTTAGTATTGACAAAATATTACATTTTCAAAAATTTGAAATAATATTTTTTATTAATATTTTTTTTGAAATTAGTGAAATACTATTTTTTTCAGCACTGCTAATCCAAGACCAAGTCTTGGGATCTTTTTGTGTGTTTCTTTGTGTGCAAGAACAATGTCTCTTCAAGAAGGATAGAACCCCCACGAGACACCACCATACGTTGAAGAAGATTTCAACTACTGGAGGCGAAGAATGGAATGTTTCTTAGGAAGCTTAGATTTTGATAATGTGCTAATATTGAGGAAACCTTCTCAGGACTCGGAACTAAACAAAAAAGTAAGTAAAATTATTTGTAATGTTTTACCTAACAATATTTTATGCATACTAGAAAAATACAAGAATGCATATGAGCTGTGGACCAGTTGATCAAGCTTCACGAAACGCCGATGAAGCTAGAAGATCAAGTTAAAGTCGAATCCGGACTCGAGTCAAATCCTACGGAGAAGCCTACTGAATTAAGGGTTGCACTCAAGGTTAGTAATATTTACCAAAATACCCCTGCTAATAGTAGTTTAAATAATCAGCATGATGATTCAAATAAGTATGAAATTATTCCAAGTATGGTGCATGATAATCTAGATATAAATGATTTAAATTCAAAATCACAAAACAATCTAAACTCTGATCAAGTCAATCAAGACTCTGATCAATTTGACATCAACCTTGACTTGGTCAAACAGAACAATAACCAAATCAATTCAAATAATTTAATTAATTCAGAAAATTTAAAATTAAGTGAGCATTTAGATATAAATAAGTCAAACATTAAAATAAATTTGAATTTAAAAGTTAAAAATGAGAAAATGGATAAAATCAATAAATACCTTGATAAAGTATTTGATAATCAAGATAAAATTAGTCTAGAAAATGCTATCCAAAATCAAGATAATTTAATTAATTTTAAAAATAAAACTAATCTAATAAATTCAATTAATCATATCAATTTAAAAAGCAAAGGAAATATAAGGATAAAATCAAACACTTTGATAAAATCAAAACGGAATTTAACAAACTTAAAATTAAATGTTAAAGATAACATATTAAACAAAAATAATCTAGAAAATTTAAAATTAACAATTAATAAAAAATTAAAAGATAAACCTTTAAAGAAATATAATTCAAACAATTTAATTAATTCAAATTTAAAAATAAATAAAAACTTAAACTTTAAAAATAAGTTATTAAAGGAAGATAATTCAATTAACCCAATAAAATTGAAATTGAAATAAAATTTAAATATTAAATATACTCTTTTAAAGAAAGATAATTTGACCAATTTAATTAATTCAAAATTAAAACTTAAATTTAAATTACAAATTAAACATTAAAACCTAACTAAAATCAACTCTAATTATACAAAAATCTTAAAATAAAGGCCAATAATTAAGGGGGAGGCTCCAAAACCTACCCGACAGGATAACCCAAACCAGCCTACCCGGTAGGGTAATAAGGACTAATTAGAAAGGGACCAAGTTTAACTTGACCCACGTTACTGGTGAAATTTTGGATGATAGTAAGTTAGGGAAGCTTAGTTTATGCATGTCTAGAAGATATGGCTTCGACCTGGTGTATTTGGCTAAGTGAAACTGACCGAAGCTACTCTTTATGGATCCTAACCAGTTAGACCAAGGTTTTGTACTAAGTCCAGTGGATAGGACTATTTGGAAAACCTTGAAGGCATGGTTACTCTAATGATGTCCAAGTGTCTCACCATATCCCAGAAGTTTATCCAGAGAACGCCTATTTGTTGAACCCAAAGCTAAATCTGAATCTAACAAAAATTAAAAACAAACCCTAAAATTGAAACTAATTCATCTCACAAAATTATAGGATTCCCTGATTTAAAACATAGATCGGGTGAGATGACTAAGTACTTTAACTTTTTAATTAAAATTAAATTAAATTAAATTAAAATTATATTAAATTAAATTAAAATTAAAATTAAATTAAATTAAATTAAATAATATTAAATTAAATAATATTAAATTAAATTAAACTAAAATTAAAATTAAATTAAAATTAAAATTAAAATTAAAATTAAAAATTACAATTAAAATTAAATTAAATTAAAATTAAAATTAAATTAAAATTAAATTAAAATTAAATTGAATTAAAATTTAAGATTTAAATTAAAAATAAAATTAAATTAAAATTAAATCTCGAAATTTAAAAATTTATTTTAATCTTAAAATTATTTTCAAAAATTATTCTGAAACTTTTAAAAATTCATTTTAAAAATTTCTTTGAAAAATTCTTTTAAAAACTTTTAAAAATCATTTTAAAAAATTCTTTTTAAAATTATTTTAAAAACTTTTAAAATTTATTTTAAAAATTATTTTAAAATCTTTTTGATCCTGCCCGAATGCTGAGTCGACGGACGCTGGGACGTGGCGCTCTTCCCATTGATGATGTGGATCTCCGACCGGCCGTATGGATCTCCGGCGAACCTGCAAGGAAGTCGAGCCAGGAAGGGGTTCCCGGCGACGACCCTCCGACGCTCAAGTCAAGCAAGAGGAAAACGATGAAGTGACTCCAAAGATGAGAGATCGCGTACCTCCGGTGAAGTTTGTGGCTCTTATATAGAGCTCTAGGGAGGCTTGTGCACACCTGTCGAGGCATACACATGTCCTTTACCATACCTCAGTATGGGCTTACCAGAGGAACATGCCTGACACCATACTGCTACAGTCCGAGCACCTCTCTGATGGGACAGCAGAACATTCCATCGTAGGATTCTGCGTATGGCTTGGTCGTCGAACATGCCTGTTGTCAGAAGATGTTACACAATGTCCCCTTGTCCTTGTCTCCTTTTTTTCCCCGAGCCGAGCGTCCATTCGCTCGGCAAGCATCGGTCCGATCGGGCATAGGTATCGGTCCGACCGGGAAGATTTCACTCCATCGCGTGCTCGGCTAAGACTGTTCCTTCACAGCATTGCTGCTTTATGCCTCGGTCGAGCGGGCTACCGCTCGGCCCGGCGACCCTGTTCACCATGAGCGTCGGAAACCTGACTCCCCATCGGGTTGTCTTTGATTCCGCCCGGACCCGTTGGGCCGATCGACCCAACCCTTATCCGATCGGATGGACCTCATGCTGACCCTTTTGACTTCTGACACGTAGGCTCCCCACAAAGGGGGTCCCCCGTCCTTACTGCCGGATCACTTGCCTCCCCTTCAAGTCTAGTCGAAGGAGGCGATTAGTCCGACTGACTGGACCGCCAGTCACGCCGAACGGCGTCTCTGTGAAACTGTCCTCCGCTCGACACCCACGGGGGGTAGCTATGACCTTAGTCAACGCCAACATTCCTCGGATCTCCTCGGAATTTGTGCCAATCTTTGACATTAAGGCCGAGCATGCACTCTGTGCCTCGTGAAGGCGCTCATTAAATGCACTCCAGTGGTCGAATGCCACATGGCACTGCTGCCGTCATCGTACGGCGGCGGCGTCGCGGGCGACGAGACCGAGGCGGTTTAAAATGGACAGCCCGATGCGTGCTTCAGTTCCCGTGACCTGCATCCGACGGTGGAGGCCGCTCGGGCTCAACCCTATAAAGCCTTCGCCTTCTCCCCTTCTTCGCCGCATCTGTGCCTTCTCGTGCTCCACAGCTTCCTCTGGCGTTTCTGACTTCCGATGATCGCGCTTTTCCGTTTCCGGCGATCTTCAGCCTCCTCCTTTCGATCCTCAGCTTCTTTGTAAGGTCCTTACCCCTTCTCTGTTATCCTCGTGTTTTTTGCCGAGTTCTCGCTCTCTAGTTGCTGTATTGTTTGTTGTCTTCTTCTTTCTATCATTTGCCTCTCCTCGCCTTTTGTGGTCTCGCCCGTTCGGACAATGGCCAGTTCCTCTCAGCCTCAAGACCCAGCCCTCGGCCCGTGGTATACCACCATGGAGTCGCGCTTCGATCGGCGCGACGTCGATATTCTGATGGACAATTTTGACATCCCCTCTGACTTTGAACTTATCTTACCCTCCCCCTCTGCTCGGCCACACAAACCATAGCGCGGAGCTATCTGTGTTTTCCGCGACCAGTTCATAGCAAGTCTGTGATTTCCAATCCATCCCTTTATCGTAGAAGTCTCTAATTTTTCCGGCATTCCGCTCAGAAGCTTAGTCCCTAACACCTTCCACCTTCTATGTGGCGTTGTTGTTTTGTTCAAAATCCACAACATTCCCCTTCGACCGGAGGTCTTCTACTATTTTTATTATCCTAAACAGTCCGAGCTGGGTACTTACATGTTCCAGGCTCGGCCCGGTTTAGTCTTCTTTAATAAACTGCCCTCTTCCAATAAACATTGGAAAGAGTACTACTTCTATCTTCGTCTTCCCGAACGGGCCTCCTTCCGAACCCAGTGGCAGGTCGGACCGCCAACCTCCCCTAAGCTAAAGAGGTGCAAGACTCGACCGGACTATCTTCACGCTGCCAACATGCTAGCCGGTCTGAAGTTCGACATCAATAAGTTCTTACCTGAAGGGGTGATGTACATATTTGGCCTGAGTCCAATCCGGACTCCCCTCCCGAGCGGCTTCGGTAAGAATTTTACTTGTGCATTCGCCTTGATTGCTAACTGATTTTCTTCTTTTCCCTTTGCAGCGGACATTGTCATGGAGTCCGTGATGGTCGGGATTTTGAAGAGGAAAGTGGCGGCGCTCGAGGCCGCAGCTGCCAAGGAGATGGAGTTGCTTGGCATTGAGCCGGTCGGCTCACACGAAGGGGAGAGCGAGACCCACGAGGAGTCGGCCGCTCAGGCTTCTCTCCCGGAGCCAGCGGTTAGCGCAACTTCTGGCCGAGGGCCTTTCGTCCGGGAGGAAGGTTCTGTTCAGGAGGAAGAGCGCCCTCTCCGACAAAAGAGGCGCCGAACGGAGACACCACTTCGATCGGCCACTTCCACGGTCCAGCCGTCCGAATGGACCACTGCCGATTCTCGCGGCAAAGCCCCAGCGGTGGAGGCGATCTCGTCCGATCAGACCCCATCCCAACTGGACGCGTCCGTGGACCCCCTCGAGGCCATACCTATCAGCGCCCTTCAGCCCTCTCCCCGCCGAGTCCAACGCTCGGCCATTTTGTCCCAGTTTTCTGCACCGGCCTCCGATCCTTCCCCAGCTTCCGCTCAGACGACTCCCGGTCGGCGCCATACCATCAGGGTCTCCCTGCATCTCCCCACTGAAGAGTTGATGCCCAAGTCCGATCGGCCAACCGCGCCTGAGCACATGATTACCATGAAGGGGCCCCTAGCCGAGATGTGGGCCGACGCTCGAGCACGTGTCGCGATGATTCCACTCGACAACCCGGCCAACAGTTATATGCAGCAGACCACTGAGGTAAGTGTGTTTTCTTCCAAAGTTTTTTATGCCATAATTCTGATCGGCTATTAATATTTCTATTCATGCCAGAGATAGGTAGAGGAGATCGCTATCTCCAATCGTCTTGCCATGGTGGACGAAGAGTTAAAGAGGCTAAGGAGTTCGGGCGGTGCGCCCTCCCAGGGCCCTTCATACGCTGAGCTGCAGAAAGAGCTCAAGAAGACCCAAGATCTGTTGGCGGCTGAGCAAAAAAAGACGGCCGGTCAGGCCCATACTCTGGCCGAACTCGAACGACAGGTCAAATCTCTTGACCGAAAAATAAGCCTTGCCACCGATCGGAAGAAGATGGCCATCGCCGATCTAGAGAAGAAAAATGTCGAGGCCCGGGGCCTGGAGCAACGAGTCAAAGAGCTGATGGAGCAGCTGGACGGCGAGAAGGCGAGCCGCTCGGCCGAGGCGATTAAACATAAGGATGACCTGAAGACTTTGCAGGAGTCTCTCGAAGCTTCCCAAGCTGCCTCCAAGGAATATCAAGAGGCGCAACCCGACCGAGTCGTAGCCCTGAGGCTGAAGCACATCCGCTCGACCGAATTTTCAGAAAAAGTGTGCGAGCGGATGTATACTGCCTTTGAGCTTGCCATCACCGCCACGACAGCCTATCTGACGTCCAAGGGTCAGCTCCCTGACTCCGCCAGCATCCCGGCCCAAGACTATGCGGCGCTCCTTAGCACCATCCCTAAGGACCTTTATGATTTTTTGGAATAGAAGTCTCTATGTAATTCGGTCGTTCAGGCACAACCTTCCTTTTTTGTAATTCGGCCGCTCGGCCTTGCTTTCTCTAATTTCAATGAAAAATTTATCTGTGTTGTGCAACTTCATTTTTACTTTGCATGCTTGTGGGTGATTGGTCGGGGCCTATGACACACAACTCGGCCAACTAGGCCTCCCGAGAGGGTGTAGGTGGCATATGACTTGTCACTACTTTCCCTTACTGCTCCTCTTCAAGCGTCTTTCGTTCCGGCCGGGGGGTTTATAATCGCCGGTCCGACTCTTGGGTTTAACGTCGAAGCTCGACGGTCTTCCAACCGGGGGGATTATAGTCACCGGTTCGACTCTCGATATTTAACATCGGAGCTCGACGGTCTTCCGGCCGGAGGGTTTATAGTCGCTGGTTCGACTCTCGATATTTAACGTCGGAGCTCGACGGTCTTCCGACCGGAGGGTTTATAGTCGCCAGTTCGACTCTCGATATTTAACGTCGGAGCTCAACGGTCTTCCGGCCGGAGGGTTTATAGTCGCTAGTTCGACTCTCGATATTTAACGTCGGAGCTCGACGGTCTTCCGGCCGGAGGGTTTATAGTCGCCGGCACGACTCTCGATATTTAACGTCAGAGCTCGACGGTCTTCCAGTCGGAGGGTTTATAGTCACCGGTTCGACTCTCGATATTTAACGTCGGAGCTCAACGGTCTTCCGGCCGGAGGGTTTATAGTCGCCGGTACGACTCTCAATATTTAACGTCAGAGCTTGACGGTCTTCCGGCCGGAGGGTTTATAGTCGCCGGTTCGACTCTCGATATTTAACGTCGGAGCTCGATAGTCTTCCGGCCGGAGGGTTTATAGTCGCCGGTACGACTCTCGATATTTAACGTCGGAGCTCGACGGTTTTTCGGCCAGAGGGTTTATAGTCGCCGGTTCGACTCTCGATATTTAACGTCGGAGCTCGACAGTCTTACGGCAGGAGGGTTTATAGTCGCCGGTTCGACCCTCGATATTTAACGTCGGAGCTCGACGATCTTCCGGCCGGAGGGTTTATAGTCGCCGGTTCGACTCTCGATATTTAACATCGGAGCTCGACGGTCTTCCGGCCGGAGGGTTTATAGTCACCGGTACGACTCTCGATATTTAACGTCGGAGCTCGACGGTCTTCCGGCCGGAGGGTTTATAGTCGCCGGTTCGACTCTCGATATTTAACGTCGGAGCTCGACGGTCTTCCGGCCAGAGGGTTTACCATTTATAGTCGCCGGTTCGACTCTCGATATTTAACGTCGGAGCTTGACAGTCTTCCGGCCGGAGGGTTTATAGTCGCCGGTTCGACTCTCGATATTTAACGTCGGAGCTCGACGGTCTTCCTACCGGAGAGTTTATAGTCGCCGATACGACTCTCGATATTTAACGTCGGAGCTCGAGGGTCTTCCGGCCGGAGGGTTTATAGTCGCCGGTACGACTCTCGATATTTAACGTCGGAGCTCGAGGGTCTTCCGGCCGGAGGGTTTATAGTCACCGGTACGACTCTCGATATTTAACGTCGGAGCTCGACGGCCTTCCGGCCGGAGGGTTTATAGTCGCCGGTATGACTCTCGATATTTAACGTCGGAGCTCGACGGTCTTCAAGGCTAATTTCAAGACGGACGATATACGCCCTGCCAAGCGGCGTTCGGCGAATAATGCCAAATGTGTTTTATCACTTTGCTTCCTGCATTAAAAGGACACAGGCAACCAAGACATACATAAAATGAATTACATCGGCGCACCTCTCACCCAGCTCGATACGGCTAGAGATGATTTGCGCTCCACGGTCGATCCAGCTGCCGTCCGTCTTCATCCTCCAAATAATAGGCACCCGAGCGGAGCTTTTCGATGACTTTGAAGGGGCCCGCCCAAGGAGCCTCCAGCTTGCCAACGTCCCCGGCCGGCTTTACTTTCTTCCATACTAGGTCGCCGACCTGGAATGATCTAGGGATCACGCGCCGATTGTAGTTCTGCTTCATTCTCTGCCGGTACGCTATCAGCCGGACGGACGCCTTGGCTCGCTCCTCGTCGATCAAGTCCAACTCTATCTTCCTCCGCTCGGCTTGCACCTTCTGTTCCTGATGCTCCATGAGCTTAGCTGCTCTTGCCTCGATTAGAGCGTCGAGCTCCTCCTGGGAGAGCATCACGGTGTGAGGTCGTCCAGCTTCGTCCATCTCTTCCGCTCGGATGCAGGTGCGTTCCCACAGACGGCGCCAATTTGATCCTGTCTGAACGCTGAGTCGACGGACACTGGGGACGTGGCGCTCTTCCCACTGATGATGTGGATCTCCGACCGGCCGTATAGATCTCCGGCGAACCTGCAAGGAAGTCGAGCCGGGGAGGGGTTCCCGACGACGACCCTCCGACGCTCAAGTCAAGCAAGAGGAAAACGATGAAGTGGCTCCAAAGATGAGAGATCGCGTACCTCCGGTGAAGTTTGTGGGCTCTTATATAGAGCTTTAGGGAGGCTTGTGCACACCTGTCGAGGCGTACACGTGTCCTTTACCATACCTCAGTATGGGCTTACCAGAGAAACATGCCTGACACAATACTACTACAGTCCGAGCACCTCTCTGATGGGACAGCAGAACATTTCGTCGTAGGATTCTGCGTATGGCTTGGTCGTCGAACATGCCTGTTGTCAGAAGATGTTCCCCAATGTCCCCTTGTCTCCTTTTTTTCCCCGAGCCGAGCGTCCATCCGCTCGGCAAGCATCGGTCCGACCGGGCGTAGGTATCGGTCCGACCGGGAAGATTTCACTCCATCGCGTGCTCGGCTGAGACTGTTCCTTCATAGCATTGCTGCTTTATGCCTCGGCCGAGCGGGCTACCCACTCGGCCTGGCAACCCTGTTCACCATGAGCGTCGGAAACCCGACTCCCCGTCGGGTTGTCTTTAATTCCGCTCGGACCCGTTGGGCCGATCGACCCAACCCTTATCCGATCGGATGGACCTCATGCTGACCCTTTTGACTTCTGACACGTAGGCTCCCCACAAAGGGGGTCCCCCATCCTTACTGCCGGATCACTTTTAAAAATCATTTAAAAAAATTCTTTTGAAAATTCTATAAAAAACTTTTAAAAAATCATTTTAAAAATTCTTTTAAAAATTATTTTAAAAACTTTAAAAAAAATCATTCGGTTACCTTGTTATTCACCTCACACCTTTGAATTTGTTCTTGGCTCCATTTCTCTTCTTGATGATTTTGCCCTTTGAATTTCTTGGAGCCTCGAAGCCTTCCATTAGAGCAAACCATTCTTCTATTTCCATCATCAAGAAATTTACGATCCTTGATTTCCAAAGATCGAAGCTTGTTGAAATAAATGATGGAAGCACCCTTGTATCGAATCCAAGTTCGTCTTGGAATTCCATTGAAGTTGAGCATGATAAAATCTTTGACTTGAAGAATTTTGCTCCAACTTCTTCACCCTCTAGCTCTTTTCCCTTTCCTGCGATGATTCCGGTGAAGAGCAACCTTGCACTGATACCACTTGTTGGGATCGAAATGTAGCTAGAGGGGGGGGTGAATAGCTCAGCACGATCCTCGTGCTCGTCGTTGCTTGTTTCTTCAAAGAAATGCAGCGGAAAATACAAAGAAACAACCACACAACACTAACTCGTAGATTTACTTGGTATCCACCTCAAGAAAAGGTGACTAGTCCAAGGATCTACACACTCACGCACCCTCCACTAATAAAACACTCCTTTACGGTAACTATCGAAGGCGGAGAAGCCCTACAATACTCTCAATACAACAAGAAAGAGAGGGAAGACAAATACAAGAAATATCTTACAAGATATGCAGTGAAAACCCTAACTCTAGCTTCTTCCTCTTGTTGTAGTTACGCCTCTTGACTTGGACGTCTCTCCAAGATTCTTCAAGAACTGACGGTGAGAGTGGAAAATGCTGTGGAGAAGCTATTGTGAAGATTGGAGCTGAACAGTGTGAGCGTTTGCGGAGAAAGAGCTCGACAACGGCTTTAATTGACGCCAACAGTTGAATCCCAATTGATCGGATTGCTCCCAATAGATTGGGTGGCTTTGGATCAATCAGTTGATCGATCCAGAGCGCCTCTGTGCTCTCGGAAATTGCTTGGATCAATCGACCAATCGATCCAGGGCTTATCGTGCGAAGTCGCAGCTCCCAATCGATCTCCTTATCGATTGGGGGCTCTCCATCGACGGGTTGATCGATCCAGACCTGTTCTGTTCACGTGATGCTTCTCCCCAATCGATCCACTACTCGATTGGGAGAAGGCTTGTCGCGAGGACTCACCCAATTGATCGGCTGATCGATTAGGCATGTGCCAACCGATCGGCTGATCGATCCAGCTCCTTGATTTTGCACAAAAACACGTCCAAAGTCCCCTAAACCAACATCCAATCAACCATGACCTGTTGGTCCATCATGCCTAGCATCCGATCACCCTTGACCTTCTAGGACTCACTCACCAAGTGTCCGATCAATCCCTTTGACCCACTTGAACTTTTCCTCCTCATGCCAAGTATCCAGTCAATCCCATTGACCTACCTGGTCTTTCCAACTCGTGCCAAGTATCCGATCAATCTCTTTGACCTACTTGGACTTTCCAACACCAGATGTCTGATCAGCCTTGATCAATCTGGATTTCCTCGTGGCTGGCTTCACTCACCAAGACTTTCCCCATTGCCTGGCTTCACTCACCAGGACTTCCTTCTGCCTAGCTTCACTCACTAGGTCTTTCTTCTGTCTAGCTTCACTCACTAGGTCTTTCACCTGGCTTCACTCACCAGGATTTCCTTTTGCCTAGCTTCACTCACTAGGTCTTTCACCTGGCTTCACTCACCAGGATTTTCTTCTGCCTAGCTTTACTCACTAGGTCTTTCACCTGGCTTCACTTACCAGAATTTTCCAGTCAAGTATCCAGTCACCCTTGACCTACTTGACTTTCCTTCACAATCTTCCCACATGAACAATTGCACCTATAATCTTCATGTGTTGTCCAATTGCACCTATAATCTTCATGTGTTGTCTATATGTATTGTCAAACATCGAAATCCAAACATCAAGACTTGAGCTTGACTCAATTCAATCTCAGTCAACTAGGTCAACCTTGACCTAGGGAATATTGCACCAGCAATCTCCCCCTTTTTGATGTTTGACAATACATTATTTAAGTGGTAAAGCCTAACTTAAACCCTTCATTCTCCCCCTATTGGCACACATCACAGACATTCCCCATCTTTGGGCACACATCAAAAACAAACTCTCCTCCTGAAAAGTTACCCTTCGTTGTTTACAACTTCACTCGTTGCTCACAACACAATAATGAAGGTCTCATATCCTTCATTATTCTCAACGCTCATCCTTGAGCATATACCACTTGGTATATTCACACGATTCAAATGAAAGTCTCATACCCTTCATTTTCATCAAATAATCATCCTTGAGCATATATCACTGAAACAATGAAGATATCTACTCTCTATTGTAGTCAAATGTCCAACCTTGAGCATTCTCACGAAAGAAGGTTAACCACCTTCCAAGGTGTATGAAAAATAATTTTCACGTCCTTAAAGAGTAACTCCCCCTAAAGACATGGTCGTGACTTCTGTCATTGCACCAACAATGACTTGGAATCCCTAAACCTTTAGGAAACCCAAATTTAGAAGTTTTAAGGTTCATAAATTCAATAATGAAACCAAACCTCAACCTAAACCTCTACTTAGTCTTCCTTAGTCAATCCATCCTAGTTTTCATCATGAAAACTCCCCCTAGATGTATAAAAATATGTTTTGAGGGGTAAGGAATGGTTATATAGACTAAAACATTGTCTAAAATGTTGAAATCGGGCTTTCCCAGCCAAAATCAACATTCCCAATCGATTGGAGTTGGGTTCCAATCGATTGAACCCTGCTGAATCGATCCACTGATCGATTTAAACTGCTTAGATCGATCGGCTGATCGATCCAGCGAGCTTCTGCTCGCGGGAAAGTTCCTCTCAATCGATCGCCCGATCGATTGAGGCACTCCAATCGATCGGGTGATCGATTGGAGCTCTGAAAAACTGAAAGTTCATTTCCGTGAATTTCAGAAACTCTCCAAAAATTCTACAAAATTCTAAAAATCGTGAAAATTCATGTAGACACTACTTATGAGATATACTATCAAGGAAAAATAATTTTCTAGGAAAATACTTTCTATTTTTCAAGATTGACACAAACTTGAAAACTTGTAAACACTTTAGTGTTTTCTTCAAGTTTGTGCTCAACTATTCAATGATGATTACTATCAAAAAATAGCCTTCACCAAGATTTTCCAAAAGCATTTTAAAATGATTTTCAAAACTAATATCCAACCATGTTCCTTGGGCTCAATGCACATGACTTGTACATTAGCTTTCCCAATGATTGGAAAACACATAACTATGTGTTTTAATGAACCTAAAACTCAAAAGAATGCACTAAATCACATCTTGAGTTTTGTTCATCATCCTAACATCTCACTTGCATCTAATGTGTACAAAACACATACAAGCCACCTTATACTTTTTTGTGAGATGTAAACTTTGGTTTTGCCCTAATCTAGGGATCATGCATATCTACCTAGGCATTTTGAGGTTATGAACATTCACCAAGGATGTTACTTGTTAATAAATGTCATTTTGTCCTTAAATTGCAAGGAATTAAAATAATGCATGATATGTTATAGCATACATAAAAAAGAAATAATTTTCAAAAGAAAATTTCCTATAACTACATGATGTATGTATGACATGACATGATATTTTTGTATTTTTCATAATAAAATATGAATGCAAAAATAAACATGATGTCATGACATATGATGAGCAAACAAAGCATGGCAAATTAACATAAGTAAAATACCTAGAACAACTCTCTAAGTATCCTTAACCCTTAGCTAAATTAAAATTTAACCATAGATTGCCCACTATTTCCCAAGAAAATGCCAAAATTCAATTTTGACATTTCTTTTGATTTTCCTAATTTTGTGCCAATTTAAATTAAACATATTCCTCAAATTTTGACACAAATTACTCTTTTAAAAAGTAATAAATTGAAATAAGGCTTAGATTTGCCTTTAACTTCCCAATAAAATGCCAACATCCCAACTTGGCATTTCTTTACACTTGATTTCTTGTGCCAATTAAAATTATATCCAAATCCTCAAATTATGGCACATCTTACTCTTTCCAAGAGTAAATGAAAATCCACTTTATTTTCAAAGGTTAATAGTAACCTTGAAAATGCTCTTAAAGTGCCAACTTCATCATGATCGAGTTAACTACCCTTTCAATTAGAGTTGGCACTCTCTAACCCATCTAAGGGGTAGAGAAAATGCTCCTAGGAACCCAAAACCTATTGGTGCTCCTTGGATGCTCTAGGTATTCACTAGGGATAACTTCCCTAGATACCTTCCTAGTGACCTTGTTAGGCTTCTTAGAAGCCTTGATCACCTTTTCTAGGTCAACCTTAGGAATAACCTTCCTTGTGACCTTCTTTTTGACTTTTTTAGACTTCTTAGAAGTCTTAATCACATTTGTTACAAAAATACTCTTAGGGATAACCTCCCTAGTATTTTTGACTTGACTCTTAGAACTATACTCGGCTCCATAGCTATATGGAACTCTATGGTAAGATATTACATCCTTATTAGCTTTGGGTTTGTATCCAAACCTCTATGGCTATTGGATGACCTTTGTGCTCCTAAACCTAGGTTTTGCTCATTTTGCCCTTTTAGGATATTTTCCAGTCTTTTTTAGGGTCTTTTCTAACTTATCAAGTCTTGACATCAAGACTTGATTTTCCATCCTTAAGTCCTTAGCTTTAGGTTTTTCAATGAATTCATGAGCATTTTTATTTCTAGACCTATAACTAAAATTCTTAGTTTCTTTGTCTAGATTTTTATCTACATTTCTAAACCTAGGTGTGGAAGTTTTAGCATGTAGAGCCACATGTTTTTCTTTAAAGCTCTCATTCTTTCTATTCTTATGGTAAATAGCATTAAAATGATAAAAATTAGAACTAACATGCTTTTTACCATTATTCATGGGAGTAGACTCAATAAACGATACCTTTCTTTTTACCTTGGAGGCTCCCCCTTGAGTTGTGCTTCCTCCATGAGCCTTGACCGCTTTCTTCCCCTTGGGACATTGGCTCCTATAATGTCCCTTTTGGTTGCACAAAAAGCACACAATGTGCTCCTTGCTCTTCTTTGTTGAGGGAGCGGTCTCTTTGGGCTTCTCCTTACCCTTTGGTGCCACTTGGCTCTTTTTCTTAGCCAATTTAGGGCATTTGCTCTTATAATGCCCATGCTCCCTACACTCAAAACATATGATATGATTTTTATTTTTATTTGAAACATTTATACCTTCATGTGTAGGGATGACATCTTCTCCTTTTGATCCGGAGGAAGAGGCTTCCTCTTGATCCGATAATGATGCTCCTCTAATAGATTCGACTTGACTTGTGGAGGTGGAAGCTTCTTCATCCTCTTCTTTTCTTGACCCGGATGTGGAGACTTATCCTTATTCTTGATCCGGTGTCATCGAAAATTGCTCCCCCTCAATCCTAGAGGTGGAGGCTTCTTCATCTTCATCTTCTGCAAGAAACAAAGAGTACGCACCCTCTTTGCCCTTTTCGTTGCATTCCTTTGAAGATGAGGCTTCTTGGACTTCTTCTTCTTCGGAAGTTGAGCATCTCTCAACTATGGAGTCCTCCTTCTTTTGGTCTTGCTCCAATGAGTCGCCCTCTTTGGATTTATCTTGATTTGGTACAATGGAGGGTTCTTCACGAAGTTTGGCCAACTTGCTCCACAATTCCTTTACATCCTCAAATTCTCCAATTTTGCAAAGAATGGTGCTTGACAATAAATTAACCAATAATTTGGTTACCTTGTTATTCGCCTCACACCTTTGAATTTGTTCTTGGCTCCATTTTCTCTTTTTGTGGATTTTGCCCTTTGAATTTCTTGGAACCTCGGAGCCTTCCATTAGAGCAAACCATTGCTCTATCTCCATCATCAAGAAATTTTTTATCCTTGATTTCCAAAGATCGAAGCATGTTGAAATAAATGACGGAGGCACCCTTGTATCGAATCCAAGTCCGTCTTTGAATTCCATTGAAGTTGAGCTTGATAAAATCTTTGACTTGAAGAATTTTGCTCCAACTTCTTCACCTTTTAGCTCTTTTCCCTTTCCAGCGATGATTCCGGTGAAGAGCAACCTTGCTCTGATACCACTTGTTGGGACCAAAATGTAGCTAGAGGGGGGATGAATAGCTCGGCGCGATCCTCGTGCTCGTCGTTGCTTGTTCCTTCAAAGAAATGCAGCGGAAAATACAAAGAAACAACCACACAACGCTAACTCATAGATTTACTTGGTATCCACCTCAAGAAGAGGTGACTAGTCCAAGGATCCACACACTCACGCACCCTCTATTAATAAAACACTCCTTTACAGTAACTATCGAAGGCGGAGAAGCCCTACAATACTCTTAATACAACAAGAAAGAGAGGGAAGACAAATACAAGAAATATCTTACAAGATATGCAGTGAAAACCCTAACTCTAGCTTCTTCCTCTTGTTGTAGTTACGCCTCTTGACTTGGGCGTCTCTCCAAGATTCTTCAAGAACTGACGGTGAGGGTGGAAAATGCTATGGAGAAGCTGTTGTGAAGATCGGAGCTGAACAGTGAGAGCGTTTGCGGAGAAAGAGCTCGACAACGGCTTTAATTGACGCCAACGGTTGAATCCCAATCGATCGGATTGCTCCCAATAGATTGGGGAGGCTTTGGATAAATTGGTTGATCGATCCAGAGTGCCTCTGTGCTCTCGAAAATTGCTTGGATCAATCGACCGATCGATCCAGGGCTTATCGTGCGAAGTCGCAGCTCCCAATCGATCTCCTTATCGATTGGGGGCTCTAGATTGACCGGTTGATCGATCCAGAGCTGTTCTGTTCGCGTGATGCTTCTCCCCAATCGATCCACTGCTCGATTGGGAGAAGGCTTGTCGTGAGGACTCACCCAATCGATCGGCTTATCGATTAGGCATGTGCCAATCGGTTGGCTGAACGATCCAGATCCTTGATTTTGCCCAAAAACACGTCCAAAGTCCCCTAAACCAACATTCGGTCAACCATGACCTGTTGGTCCATCATGCCTAGCATCCGATCACCCTTGACCTGCTAGGACTCGCTCACCAAGTGTCCGATCAATCCCTTTGACCCACTTGAACATTTCCTCCTCATGCCAAGTATCAGTCAATCCCTTTGGCCAATATATTCGACTTGACTTGTGGAGGTGGAAGCTTCTTCATCCTCTTCTTTTCTTGACCCGGATGTGGAGACTTATCCTTATTCTTGATCCGATGTCATCCAAAATTGCTCCCCCTCAATCCTAAAGGTGGAGGCTTCTTCATCTTCATCTTCATCTTCTGCAAGAAACAAAGAGTACGCACCCTCTTTGCCCTTTTCGTTGCATTCCTTTGAAGATGAGGCTTCTTGGACTTCTTCTTCTTCGGAAGTTGAGCATCTCTCAACTATGGAGTCCTCCTTCTTTTGGTCTTGCTCCAATGAGTCGCCCTCTTTGGATTTATCTTGATTTGGTACAATGGAGGGTTCTTCACGAAGTTTGGCCAACTTGCTCCACAATTCCTTTGCATCCTCAAATTCTCCAATTTTGCAAAGAATGGTGCTTGACAATAAATTAACCAATAATTTGGTTACCTTGTTATTCGCCTCACACCTTTGAATTTGTTCTTGGCTCCATTTTCTCTTTTTGTGGATTTTGCCCTTTGAATTTCTTGGAGCCTCAAAGCCTTCCATTAGAGCAAACCATTGCTCTATCTCCATCATCAAGAAATTTTTTATCCTTGATTTCCAAAGATCGAAGCTTGTTGAAATAAATGATGGAGGCACCCTTGTATCGAATCCAAGTCCGTCTTGGAATTCCATTGAAGTTGAGCTTAATAAAATCTTTGACTTGAAGAATTTTTCTCCAACTTCTTCACCCTCTAGCTCTTTTCCCTTTCCGGCGATGATTCCGGTGAAGAGCAACCTTGCTCTGATACCACTTGTTGGGACCGAAATGTAGCTAGAGGGGGGGTGAATAGCTCGGCGCGATCCTCGTGCTCGTCGTTGCTTGTTTCTTCAAAGAAATGCAGCGAAAAATACAAAGAAACAACCACACAACGCTAACTCGTAGATTTACTTGGTATCCACCTCAAGAAGAGGTGACTAGTCCAAGGATCCACACACTCACGCACCCTCCACTAATAAAACACTCCTTTACGGTAACTACCGAAGGCAGAGAAGCCCTATAATACTCTCAATACAACAAGAAAGAGAGGAAAGACAAATACAAGAAATATCTTACAAGATAAGCAGTGAAAACCCTAACCCTAGCTTCTTCCTCTTGTTGTAGTTACGCCTCTTGACTTAGACGTCTCTCCAAGATCCTTCAAGAACTGGTGGTGAGAGTGCAAAACGCTGTGGAGAAGTTGTTGTGAAGATCGGAGCTGAACAGTGCGAGCGTTTGCGGAGAAAGATCTCGACAACGGCTTTAATTGACGCCAACGGTCAAATCCCAATCGATCGGATTGCTCCCAATCGATTGGGGAGGCTTTGGATCGATCGGTTGATCGATCCAGAGCGCCTCTGTGCTCTCGGGAATTGCCTGGATCAATCGACCGATCGATCCAGGGCTTATCGCGCGAAGTCGCAGCTCCCAATCGATCTCCTTATCGATTGGGGGCTCTAGATCAATCGGTTGATCGATCCAGAGCTGTTCTGTTCACGCGATGCTTCTCCCCAATCGATCCACTGATCGATTGGGAGAAGGCTTGTCACGAGGACTCACCCAATCGATCGGCCGATCGATTGGGCATGTGCCAATCGATCGGCTGATCGATCCAGCTCCTTGTTTTTACCCAAAAACAAGTCCAAAGTCCCCTAAACCAACATCCGGTCAACCATGACCTATTGGTCCATCATGACTTGCATCCGATCACCCTTGACCTGCTAGGACTCGCTCACCAAGTGTCCGGTCAATCCCTTTGTCCCACTTGAACTTTTCCTCCTCATGCCAAGTATCCAGTCAATCCTTTTGACCTACCTGGTCTTTCCAACTCGTGCTAAGTATCCGGTCAATCCCTTTGACCTACTTAGACTTTCCAACGCCAGATGTCCGATCAGTCTTGATCCATCTGGATTTTCTCGTGCCTGGCTTCACTCACCAGGACTTTCCCAATTGCCTGGCTTCACTCACCAGGACTTCCTTCTGCCTAGCTTCACTCACTAGGTCTTTCTTCAGCCTAGCTTCACTCACTAGGTCTTTCACCTGGCTTCACTCACCAGGATTTCCTTCTGCCTAGCTTCACTCACTAGGTCTTTCACCTGGCTTCACTTACCAGGATTTTCTAGTCAAGTATCCAGTCACCCTTGACCTAGTTGACTTTCCTTCACAATCTTCCCACATGAACAATTGCACCTGCAATCTTCATATGTTGTCTATATGTATTTTCAAACATCGAAATCCAAACATCAAGACTTGAGCTTGACTCGATTCAAGCTCAGTCAACCAGGTCAACATTGACCTAGGGAATATTGCACCAACAATCTCCCCCTTTTTGATGTTTGACAATACATTATTTTGTTGAACCCCGAGGTAGTTTTGATGTGATCAACCAAGTTGGTTAGGTCCTGCGTTTTGTCTGATCCCTGTGTCTGAGTGTGCAGGAACTTAGGAGCACAGGAAGTCGAGCGGAAAGACGCAGCTGGTGAGAAGGACGGCACGGGAAGGGAGCCGACGAGCTCGGTGCGTCCAAAGGATGGGAGAACTGCGGAAGAGTACACCCGGTGGGCGAGAAGAACGTGCGCGGAGTTCGAGGGATGTAAAGCCGGGGAGGAAGCCTGCTCGAGGAGAAGGCCAGGAATTGGGTTCGGGTGAGCCCTATTCCGGTAGGCCGCAAGCACCCAAGGAGCTGAACCGGAACAAGTCAACTGGAAGTTGACTTGTCAATGGTTCGGTCGACTGAACCCCTTGATCAGTCGACCGAACCCTTCTGTATCCGAAGCCAGCTGTTGGTGACACGTCAGAAGCCACGTCAAGCAGCCAACCGTTGGGGAGTTGATCGGTCGACCGAACCTTCTGATCGGTCGACCGAACCGAAGTCTATCCAGAGACCAAGTCGAGCAATCTGATCGGGCCAACTCAGCAGAAGACCGTTGGCAGATCGGTCGACCGAACAAAAGGATCGGTCGACCGAACCCAAGCTCGATCCACAGAGACTGCACCTGGACGCGAAGCTGGGCAGGTACAGCAGGTTCGGTCGACCGAACCTGGGGATCGGTCGACCGATCCCTCTCGAGTCAAACTTGATCCCGAAGGATTAGGTGAACTGATAAGCTCGAGAACCCCTATATAAAGAGGGTCTCGGGTAGCTCTTAGCATATCGAAAACAGTGAACGAATACGAACGATTTCGAAATACAACTCCTGTACTCTCATTTCCTAAGCAACAGTTCTGTGCTCTTCAAGTGTAAAAGTCTACTCCACCTTCAGAGAAGGAGACTTCTTTTAGTGTACTCTCTTACTGTCTTGGATTAACAACCTTCTTGGTTGTAACCAAGTAAATAGCTGAGTCTTATATTTCTGTTTATTTTAGTTCTGTTGAATTTCATAACTGTTGCTTTATTTAAGTTGAAAGCCTTGAGGAGGGTTTAGTTTTTATTGCAGGCAATTCACCTCCCTCTTGTCGGTCTCCGCTGCACCAACAAGTGGTATCAGAGCCCAACAGCCTTAGAGGGACTAACCGCCATCTGAAGCACAAAGATCAGAACAATGGCCGGCGCAAACATCCATCCCCCGAAGTTCGACGGAGATTTTGCTACATGGAAGCGAAAAATGGAGGTATTCTTTAAAACAGATTTTGATATTTTAATTACTATGAAATATGGTTTTGCAGCTCCTAAAGACAAAGAAGAAAACACGTGGAGCAAGAAGGAGCAAGCCGACTTCGTTGCCAACGGAAAAGCGGAATTCCACCTCCTCAATGTTCTGCCACCTCAGGAGGTAAGCCGGATCGGAAGTTACGACTCCGCGAAAGATCTCTGGGAGAAATTCCTGGAGCTTCACGAGGGTACATCCGAAGCGAAACTAGCTAGGCGCGACATCCTCCGGAACCAGTTGACGAACCTCCGGATGAACCAAGGCGAGAAGGTAGCGCAGCTCCAAGCAAGGATCAAAGAACTGATCACGCAACTAACCAACCTTGGAGAAGAAGTAACGAACCGGGATTCCATCCGATACGCGCTCAACGCCTTCCCGAGGACTCCAGAATGGGCATCCTTAGTAGATGCGTACTACATCTCTAAGGATCTTGAGGTAAGTAGTTTAGAAAATTTGTTTTCAACTTTCGAACTTCACGAATCTCGAATTACAGAAAATCAAGTAGAAAAGTTGAACCTCAACATTGCCCTACGAGCTGAAAAGGACGATCCCGACTCCGAAGCGACGACTGACGAAAACGAAGCTGCGTTAATGGTAAAACGATTTAACAAGTTTTTTAAATATAACCAATTTAGATCACAGTCAAGTAAACATCGTCAAAAGAGAAGGACAGTCTGTTGCTACAATTGCAACGAAGAAGGGCACATCAAGGAGGACTGCCCAAAATTGAAGTGCAAACAAAAGGAGAAGACAAAGACCAATTACAAGAAACCAAATTCCTCCAAGAACAAAAATTTGAAGGTGACATGGGACGACTCTTCATCCTCCGAGTCAGAAGTCGAAGAATTCTCGAGACTAGCATTGGTGGCCAACCACCTCTTTGAAGATAACTCAGACTCAGAGATGAGCATTGATCAAGGGGGAGAGATAGAAGAGGAAAGCTGCGATGAAGGGGGAGCTACCGACAAACAGGTAAGTAAGGTACGTGCCCTAAACCCTAAACAGTCTTTTGAGTTTATTAAAGCTTTGTCTAAAGATCTATTCAAATCAGAAAAAGAAATTGCCAATTTAAAAATAAGTTTGGAAAATTTAAATTTGGAAAATGAGATTTTGCAATTAGAAAATACAAAATTAAAAAATGAAATTGAAAAATTGAAAAGTTATGCATGCTTAAAGAAATTTCCAAATTCAAAAATTAGGATTTTTGGAAAATTAAATTGGTACATTATAAACCATCAGGGTCAACTTAGAAAAGTACCAAGAAATTATATACCCCCTAAGTATCTGACTAACCCAGTAGGAAGGAACCTCTATTGGGTTCCAAAATCCGTACTTATTTAATCCTTTAAAATTAAAGGCTTCAAAAGAGAGAATTAAACATTGATTTTGTCCCCGTTTTTGTTGTAATCAAAGGGGGAGAATAAAAGATAAGTTCAGTTGGGGGGAATTTAAATTTTTTTTTTGTATATATTTTAATGTTGCAATTTAGTTCAAAATTGCAAATTTATGCCTGAATTGTTAGTTTAGTAATTTTCTTCAAATTACTATTTGTTTGGTTTACCCCTAACTTGAACTTGGTTGATGCACATCAAAAAGGGGGAGATTGTTGAACCCCGTGGTAGTTTTGATGTGATCAACCAAGTTGGTTAGGTCCTGCGTTTTGTCTGATCCCTGTGTCTGAGTGTGCAGGAACTTAGGAGCATAGGAAGTCGAGCTGAAGACGCAGCTGGCGAGAAGGACGGCATGGGAAGGGAGCCAATGGGCTCGGTGCGTCCGAAGGACGGGAGAGCTGTGGAAGAGTACACCCGGTGAGCGAGAAGAACGTGCGCGGTGTTCGAGGGACGTAAAGCCGGGGAGGAAGCCTGCTCGAGGAGAAGGCCGAGAATTGGGATCGGGTGAGCCCTATTCCGGTAGGCCGCAATCACCCAAGGAGCCGAGTCAACTGGAAGTTGACTTGTCAATGGTTCGGTCGACCGAACCCCTTGATTGGTTGACCGAACCCTTCTGTATCCGAAACCAGTTGTTGGTGACACGTCAGAAGCCACATCAAGCAGCCAACCGTTGGGGAGCTGATCGGTCAACCGAACCTTCTGATCGGTCGACCGAACCGAAGTCTATCCAGAGACCAAGTCGAACAATCTGATCGGGCCAACTCAGCAGAAGACCGTTGGCAGATCGGTCGACCGAACAAAAGGATCGGTCGATCGAACCCAAGCTCGATCCACAGAGACTGCACCTGGACGCGAAGCTGGGCAGGTACAGCAGGTTCGGTCGACCGATCCCTCTCGAGTCAAACTTGATCCCGAAGGATCAGGTGAACTGATAAGCTCGAGAACCCCTATATAAAGAGGGTCTCGGGTAGCTCTTAGCATATCGAAAACAGTGAACGAATACGAACGATTTCGAAATACAACTCCTGTACTCTCATTTCCTAAGCAACAGTTCTGTGCTCTTCAAGTGTAAAAGGCTACTCCGCCTTCAAAGAAGAAGACTTCTTTTAGTGCACTCTCTTACTGTCTTGGATTAACAACCTTCTTGGTTGTAACCAAGTAAATAGCTGAGTCTTATATTTCTGTTTATTTTAGTTCTGTTGAATTTCATAACTGTTGCTTTATTTAAGTTGAAAGCCTTGAGGAGGGTTTAGTTTTTATTGCAGGCAATTCACCCCCCTCTTGCCGGTCTCCGCTGTACCAACATATTTAAGTGGTAAAGCCTAACTTAAACCCTTCATTCTCCCCCTATTGGCACACATCACAAACATTCCCCATCTTTAGGCACACATCAAAAACAAACTCTCCTCCTGAAGAGTTACCCTTCGTTGTTTACAACTTCACTCGTTGCTCACAACACAATAATGAAGATCCCATATCCTTCATTATTCTCAACGCTCATCCTTGAGCATATACCACTTGGTATATTCACACGATTCAAATGAAAGTCTCATACCCTTCATTTTCATCAAATGCTCATCATTGAGCATATATCACTGAAACAATGAAGATATCTACTCTCCATTGTAGTCAAATGCCCAACCTTGAGCATTCTCACGAAAGAAGGTTAACCACCTTCCAAGGTGTATGAAAAATAATTTTCACGTCCTTAAAGAGTAACTCCCCCTAAAGACATGGTCGTGACTTCTGTCATTGCACCAACAATGACTTGGAATCTCTAAACCTTTAGGAAACCCAAATTTAGAAGTTTTGAGGTTCATAAATTCAATAATGAAACCAAACCTCAACCTAAACCTCTACTTAGTCTTCCTTAACCAATTTATCCTAGTTTTCATCATGAAAACTCCCCCTAGATGTATAAAAATATATTTTGAGGGGTAAGGAATGGTTATATAGACTAAAACATGGTCCAAAATACTGAAATCAGGCTTTCCCAGCCAAAATCAACATTCCCAATCGATTGGAGTTGGGTTCCAATCGATTGAACCCTGCTGAATCGATCCACTGATCAATTCAGACTGCTTGGATCGATCGGCTGATTGATCCAGCGAGCTTCTGCTCGTGGGAAAGTTCCTCTCAATCGATCGCCCGATCGATTGAGGCACTCCAATCCATCGGGTGATCGATTGGAGCTCTGAAAAACTGAAAGTTCATTTTAGTGAATTTCATAAACTCCCCAAAAATTCTACAAAATTCTAAAAATCATGAAAATTCATGTAGACACTACTTAGGAGATATACTATCAAGGAAAAATAATTTTCTAGGAAAATACTTTCTATTTTTCAAGATTGACACAAACTTGAAAACTTGTAAACACTTTAGTGTTTTCTTCAAGTTTGTGCTCAACTATTCAATGATGATTACTATCAAAAGATAGCCTTCACCAAGGTTTTCCAAAAGTATTTTAAAATGATTTTCAAAACAAATATCCAACCATGTTCCTTGGGCTCAATTCACATGACTTGTACATTAGCTTTCCCAATGATTGGAAAACACATAACTTTGTGTTTTGATGAACCTAAAATTCAAAAGAATGCACTAAATCACATCTTGAGTTTTGTTCATCATCCTAATATCTCACTTGCATCTAATGTGTACAAAACACATACAAGACACCTTATACTTTTTTGTAAGATGTAAACTTTGGTTTTGCCCTAATCTAGGGATCATGCATATCTACCTAGGCATTTTGAGGTTATGAACATTCACCAAGGATGTTACTTGTTAATAAATGTCATTTTGTCCTTAAATTGCAAGGAATTAAAATAATGCATGATATGTTATAGCATACATAAAAAAGAAATAATTTTCAAAAGAAAATTTCCTATAACTACATGATGTATGTATGACATGACATGATATTTTTGTATTTTTCATAATAAAATATGAATGCAAAAATAAACATGATGTCATGACATATGATGAGCAAACAAAGCATGGCAAATTAACATAAGTAAAATACCTAGAACAACTCTCTAAGTATCCTTAACCCTTAGCTAAGTTAAAATTTAACCATAGATTGCCCACTATTTCCCAAGAAAATGCCAAAATTCAATTTTGACATTTCTTTTGATTTTCCTAATTTTGTGCCAATTTAAATTAAACATATTCCTCAAATTTTGACACAAATTACTCTTTTAAAAAGTAATAAATTGAAATAAGGCTTAGATTTGCCTTTAACTTCCCAATAAAATGCCAACATCCCAACTTGGCATTTCTTTACACTTGATTTCTTGTGCCAATTAAAATTATATCCAAATCCTCAAATTATGGCACATCTTACTCTTTCCAAGAGTAAATGAAAATCCACTTTATTTTCAAAGGTTAATAGTAACCTTGAAAATGCTCTTAAAGTGCCAACTTCATCATGATCGAGTTAACTACCCTTTCAATTAGAGTTGGCACTCTCTAACCCATCTAAGGGGTAGAGAAAATGCTCTTAGGAACCCAAAACCTATTGGTTCTCCTTGGATGCTCTAGGTATTCACTATGGATAACTTCCCTAGATACCTTCCTAGTGACCTTGTTAGGCTTCTTAGAAGCCTTGATCACCTTTTCTAGGTCAACCTTAGAAATAACCTCCCTTGTGACCTTCTTTTTGACTTTCTTAGACTTCTTAGAAGTCTTAGTCACATTTGTTACAAAAATACTCTTAGGGATAACCTCCCTAGTATTTTTGACTTGACTCTTAGAACTAGACTCGGGTTCCATAACTATATGGAACCCTATGGTAAGAAATTACATCCTTCTTAGCCTTAGGTTTGTATCCCAAACCTCTATGGCCATTGGATGACCTTTGTGCTCCTAAACCTAGGTTTCTCTCATTTTGCCCTTTTAGGATATTTTCCATCCTTTTTAGGGCCTTTTCTAACTTATCAAGTCTTGACATCAAGACTTGATTTTCCATCCTTAAGTCCTTAACTTTAGGTTTTTCAATGAATTCATGAGCATTTTTATTTCTAGACCTATAACTAAAATTCTTAGTTTCTTTGTCTAGATTTTTATCTACCTTTCTAAACCTAGGTGTGGTAGTTTTAGCATATAGAGCCACATGTTTTTCTTTAAAGCTCTCATTCTTTCTATTCTTATGGTAAATAGCATTAAAATGATAAAAATTAGAACTAGCATGCTTTTTACCATTATTCAAGGGAGTAGGCTCAATAAATGATACCTTTCTTTTTACCTTGGAGGCTCCCCCTTGAGTTGTGCTTCCTCCATGAGCCTTGACCGCTTTCTTCCCCTTGGGACATTGGCTCCTATAATGCCCCTTTTGGTTGCACAAAAATCACACAATGTGCTCCTTGCTCATCTTTGATGAGCGAGCGGCTTATTTAGGCTTCTCTTTACCCTTTCGTGCCACTTGGCTCTTTTTCTTGGCCAATTTAGGACATTTGCTCTTATAATGGCCATGCTCCCTACACTCAAAACATATGATATGATTTTTATTTTTATTTGAAACATTTATACCTTCATGTGTAGGGATGACATCTTCTCCTTTTGATCCGGAGGTAGAGGCTTCCTCTTGATCCGATAATGATGCTCCTCCAATATATTCGACTTGACTTGTGGAGGTGGAAGCTTCTTCATCCTCTTCTTCTCTTGACCCGAATGTGGAGACTTCTCCTTATTCTTGATCTGGTGTCATCCAAAATTGCTCCCCCTCAATCCTAGAGGTGGAGGCTTCTTCATCTTCATCTTCTGCAAGAAACAAAGAGTATGCACCCTCTTTGCCCTTTTCGTTGCATTCCTTTGAAGATGAGGCTTCTTGGACTTCTTCTTCTTCGGAAGTTGAGCATCTCTCAACTATGGAGTCCTCCTTCTTTTGGTCTTGCTCCAATGAGTCGCCCTGTTTAGATTTATCTTGATTTGGTACAATGGAGGGTTCTTCATGAAGTTTGGCCAACTTGCTCTACAATTCCTTTACATCTTCAAATTCTCCAATTTTACAAAGAATGGTGCTTGACAATAAATTAACCAATAATTTGGTTACCTTGTTATTCGCCTCACACCTTTGAATTTGTTCTTGGCTCCATTTTCTCTTCTTGAGGATTTTGCCCTTTGAATTTCTTGGAACCTCGGAGCCTTCCATTAGAGCAAACCATTGCTCTATCTCCATCATCAAGATATTTTCGATCCTTGATTTCTAAAGATCGAAGCATGTTGAAATAAATGATGGAGGCACCCTTGTATCGAATCCAAGTCCATCTTGGAATTCCATTGAAGTTGAGCTTGATAAAATCTTTGACTTGAAGAATTTTGCTCCAACTTCTTCACCTTCTAGCTCTTTTCCCTTTCCGGCGATGATTCCGGTGAAGAGCAACCTTGCTCTGATACCACTTGTTGGGACCGAAATGTAGCTAGAGGGGGGATGAATAGCTCGGCGCGATCCTCATGCTCGTCATTGCTTGTTTCTTCAAAGAAATGCAGCGGAAAATATAAAGAAACAACCACACAACGCTAACTCATAGATTTACTTGGTATCCACCTCAAGAAGAGGTGACTAGTCCAAGGATCCACACACTCACGCACCCTCTACTAATAAAACACTCCTTTACGGTAACTATCGAAGGCGGAGAAGCCCTACAATACTCTCAATACAAGAAGAAAGAGAGGGAAGACAATTACAAGAAATATCTTACAAGATATGCAGTGAAAACCCTAACTCTAGCTTCTTCCTCTTGTTGTAGTTACGCTTCTTGAATTGGACGTCTCTCCAAGATTCTTCAAGAACTGACGGTGAGGGTGGAAAATGCTGTGGAGAAGCTGTTGTGAAGATCGGAGCTGAACAGTGAGAGCGTTTGCGGAGAAAGAGCTCGACAACGGCTTTAATTGACGCCAACGGTTGAATCCCAATCGATCGGATTGCTCCCAATAGATTGGGGAGGCTTTGGATCAATCGGTTGATCGATCCAGAGCGCCTCTGTGCTCTTGGAAATTGCTTGGATCAATCGACCGATCGATCCAGGGCTTATCGTGCGAAGTCACAGCTCCCAATCGATCTCCTTATCGATTGGGGGCTCTGGATCGACCAGTTGATCGATCTAGAGCTGTTCTGTTCGTGTGATGCTTCTCCCCAATCGATCCACTGCTCGATTGGGAGAAGGCTTATCGCGAGGACTCACCCAATCGATCGGCTGATCGATTAGGCATGTGCCAATCGGTTGGCTGATCGATCCAGCTCCTTGATTTGCTCCAAAAACACGTCCAAAGTCCCCTAAACCAACATCCGGTCAACCATGACCTGTTGGTCCATCATGCCTAGCATCCGATCACCCTTGACCTGCTAGGACTCGCTCACCAAGTGTCTGATCAATCCCTGTGACCCACTTGAACATTTTCTCCTCATGCCAAGTATCCAGTCAATCCCTTTGGCCTACCTGATCTTTCCAACTCGTGTCAAGTATCCGGTCAATCCCTTTGACCTACTTGGACTTTCCAACACCAGATGTCCGATCAATTTTGATCCATCTGGATTTCCTCGTGCCTGGCTTCACTCACTAGGACTTTCCCAATTGCTTGGCTTCACTCACCAGGACTTTCTTCTGCCTAGCTTCACTCACTAGGTTTTTCTTCTGCCTAACTTCACTCACTAGGTCTTTCACCTGGCTTCACTCACCAGGATTTCCTTCTGCCTAGCTTCACTCACTAGGTCTTTCACCTGGCTTCACTCACCAGGATTTTCTTCTGCCTAGCTTCACTCACTCGGTCTTTCACCTGACTTCACTTTCCAGGATTTTCCAGTCAAGTATCCAATCACCCTTGACCTACTTGACTTTCCTTCACAATCTTCCCACATGAACAATTGCACCTGCAATCTTCATGTATTGTCTATATGTATTGTCAAACATCGAAATCCAAACATCAAGACTTGAGCTTGACTCAATTCAAGCTCAGTCAACCAGGTCAACATTGACCTAGGGAATATTGCACCAACAGAAATTACTTTTAAACTTAATTTAACTTAACTGAAAATTAAAACTTAAATTAAAACTTAATATTGAAATTACAATTAAAATTAAAAAAATTTAACTTAAACTTAAATTAACCACTAATATTAATGTAAATCTAAAATCAAAACTGAATCAAACGTATGTTAATTGTCATGACACATATTATAAAAATCATTTTAAATTCCTTTTAAACACTATTTTAGAAATCCTGCTAGAAATCCCTTTAAAAAAATAAATAATAATAAATAATAATAATAATTATTATAATAAATCTTTTACATTCATTAAAAGTTAGACACCTATCTTAAAAATTTAAATTCCATTAACTCAAACTTTAAACCTAATTATGTATAACTTAATTGTTTAAGTCTAACTTTATTTGAGTACTAAAATTGACTTGAATTAAACCTTACTCAACTGTGTTTAATAACTTTAACTTCATGCTAACTTCAAACTAAATTAATCCTACTTAAAAGGAAGTAAATAAAAAATAATAATAATTATAACTAACTCTTTTATTGACCAACTCAATCAATTAATATGAAATTTAAATTATTTCACTAAGTATTAAATTATTAAATCAAGTAAAAACTAATCAATAAATTATTGATAATGGTTAACTGTTATTCAATTAATAAAATATTCTCTTATTTACCCTTAAACTAAAGTTAAGCACCTGAATCTAAAATTAATTATTGATCAATCAAACTCAAATAAATAACTATACCAAGGATACAGAGCTAATTATGTGTTACTAAATCCCCTAGAATACTTAGGTAGAAAAATGTGTTAGGGCTTTAAAATTTAACACACCCAAACCTTAGCATTATATTAAGAGGGATAATAAAATAAAGAAGATTAATAAATTAAGGGAGAATAATAAATTAAAGGAGTATCAAATTTAGGGGGAGGTTTATTTTTTTTAATCTCCTTAAGTGTTATTTTTTTTCTCTTTAAAATCCCTTTAGAAATGTAACACCCCACCCTCCTCACTACTGGACTTGTGAGGGCGGAGCGCTACTGGACTACTAACTTTACTTAATTAGAGTTGTTCACATGTAAAGACTATACATAAACTCTCTAAAAATGCAATTAACTAGCAGCGGAAAATTAAATGACTCATCTAATACATTCTTAATAAATGACAATCTTAATAAATCCTTATGCTAGGTCCCAAGGCTTCTATAGTCCAGGCATCACACATCCATCCGCACCTCCTTGTCGCCTTCCTTTGCTATAACTTTTCCTTTCCTTTATCTGCAGTAAGAGGAAAATGCAACTATAAGCAAAATTGCTTAGTAAGCGCTATCTAACTCACAAAATCACGAATGTGCATGTATACGAAAAGAACTAGAAACTATATGCTCTAAAAAGAAATAAAGCATAAACATAACTGCTCATGTCAAACTAATAGCAAAGAAAAGCTAAGGAATCTACTCATGTAATTCTAATAGCTAATCATGCTACTCATCTAATAGGTAAACATGAAAACTACTCATCCACTAGATAAACATGGTAGAATAAAGAACTAAACTTACTGATTTTTAGAACTATATGAAACTTTATTTCATTTGTTCTAACTTAATCTTTGATACTTTATGTTTATGTAAAACTCATTTTTCTTGTTCAAAAACTTATACTTATAATACTTCAAAATAATAATCAACTTCGCTTGGGCCCGGCAACTGTGCCTTTACTTTTGTAACGACCCGACCCATTCGGGGGCCCATTTGGCGGCCCATTTGGCGACCCTATGGTCGTCGACCGTCGACCGTCGGCCAAGCCGTTACTACTAGGTTATCTAAACCTAGGGACGACTATGGGAGCCCAACCCAAGGACAACTGAGAGTCCAGCATAGTGCCACTGATGAAAGTAAAATACTTGTTATCTTTTAATACTTCTAATATATAATGCCTCGACATTTTCTTTAGCACCTTGTGTGCCAAAATCCCTAAAGTCTTGACTTTGGGATCTACTTAAGGCCTTGGCCTTTTTCTTTCTTTTCTTTATCTTTCTTATACTTTTCTTAAACTCAAAATACTGATAGGGAACTCAAAATTTGTAATTGAAATGCTTAATGAAAAATCTATACTGCAATGCTTAATTAAAATCTGCATTATAAGCTTACATAAAAATCTGCACTTATAAGCTTAATTAAAATCTGCACTATAGGCTTAATTAAAATCTGCACTATAAGCTTAAATAAAAATCTGCACTATAAGCTTAATTAAAATCTGCACTATAAGCCTAAATAAAAATCTGCACTATGAGCTTAATTAAAATCTGCACTATAGGCTTAATTAAAATCTGCTCTATAAGCGCTCATCATGCTTCGAATTCAAGAAGAACAAAAGTCCGAAACTACTCCTACTGCAGGTGAGAAGCACTTACCTTGATTCTTGGACTCACAACCGAACAAAAAGGGCATCTAGGACCTTGGCCGGCCGCCGGAGATGATACCCAAACTCCCTTTCATTTTCTGCCCGAGCTCCGCCATCGTACGCAGAAGAGAAGGAGAGAATGGTTTAAGTCACGGGAAAACAGAGCATCAACTTATCCCCTTTTATAATCCAATATTCTGTTAATTATCTTAAATAAATTTGCTACTTTTTCTAAACAAACAAATCCAACATCAACTTATCCCTTTTATAATCCAATATTCTGTTAATTATCTTAAATAAATTTGCTACTTTTTCTAAACAAACAAATCCAACATCAACTTATCCCTTTTATAATCTAATATTCTGTTAATTATCTTAAATAAATTTGCTACTTTTTCTAAACAAACAAATCCAATATCAACTTATCCCTTTTATAATATTCTGTTAACTATCTTAAATAAATTCGCTACCTTTTCTAAACAAACAAATCCAAGATCAACTTATCCCTTTTATAATATTCTATTAACTATCTTAAATAAATTCGCTACCTTTTCTAAACAGATAAATCTGTTTGCTCACCTGGTTAATCGGGTTTTGACCGAGTCAAAGGTCGTGGGTTCAATTCTCGGCTTGGACATTTTTTTGTCGAAACTTCCTTCGTTTTGTAAAAATACCAAACGACCTCCAAAAATTACATAAAAATACTCTAAAAATTTCTAAAAATCCCTAGAATATTTCTGTAGTATTTTTAAATATTTTTAAATTACTTTTAGGTCTCTAATTGAGGAAATTTGGGGCGTTACAAGAAAATTCTACCTCAATTTATTTTTTTAAAAAAAAATAATAATACTTTGAAAATCTTATATTAAATATTCTAAGAAAATATTTTCAAAAGCTTTATTTTAAATGTCAGATTTAGGGGGAGGATTAAATCAACTTATTTTCATACTTAGTACCAAAATTATTTTCTCCGCTTTAAAAGTAATGACTCCTCTTAAAAACTTTTTTAATCTGATCCTTGGAAATCTAATAAAATCTATTTTTTAAAACTAGCTTTTATAAAATTAAGCTTTTAAATTGGATTTTATAAACTAAGGTTGTGAAAATAGAATCTTTTGCAAACTTAGATTTGAAAAATATATTTTAATTAGTTTTGAAAAGTAGATATTTCAAACTTAGTTTTGAAAAAAAAAATTTAAAAAAAACTTATGTTTGAATATTTTTTTTATAACTCTATTTTTAAAAACTAGCTCTTACAAAACTAAGGGTTTAAATTGGATCTTATAAACTAAGATTTTGAAAATTGAAAACTCAGTTTTAATTAGTTTTGAAAAGTTTTTTTAGTCTTGAAACTTTGGTTTTAAAAACTCATGTGTGAAAAGTGTTTCAAAATTGAAACTCATTTTGAAAATTTAAACCTTGATCTTGAAACTTTGGTTTAAAAACTCATGTGTGAAAAAACTTGAAACTCATTTTGAAAATTTAAACCTTGATCTTGAAACTTTGGTTTTAAAAAACTCATGTCTGAAAATTTAAACTCTTGAAATTTGAAACTTAAACACTTATGTTTGAAAATTAGACTTTCTAACTTAACTTCCCTAAACTTTATACTTGAATATTAGCTTTTAAAAACGTTCTCTTTGAGTTGGCAAATTCATCTAATTTTGCAAAAATTATCTTTAAAATATTACTCAAAATATACTAAGTTATGTTGCTAAATTAGGTATTTTTCAAAACTTAGTTATGTTACAAAAGTTAAGTTACTATATGGTGAAATTTAAAACTCCCCCAAATTAACTTAACATCATTTCTTACAACTTATAAGTTTTACTCTGTCTGAATTCTATTGGTTACTTGCTTATGTCCTTATTTGATGAATGTCAAAGGGGGAGGGATAGGTGGTTAAGTTAGAGCAACTAAATGCAAATTTGAAAAACTAACTTAAAATCTTAAAAACCTCAAAAATCATGCTTGATTTTTGCATATATTTTCACTAACTTAACCAGGTTGTCATTCCATCAAAAAGGGGGAGATTGTTGGTGCGGTTAGCACAAACGATCTAACTCAGGTTTTGATGAATGACAAATTAGGTTAAGTTAGGTTTGTCGTTATCTAACACTCTGACCGAGTGTGCAGGCGAAGTACAGACAGGTTGACGGGCTGACCAGATGTCTGGCATGAAGTCCAAATGGGTCGACGGGCTGACCAGACATTTGGCACAAAGTCCAAGCGGGTCGACGGGCTGACCGGATGCTTGGCACGAAGTCCAGCTAGGTCGACAGGCTGACCAGATAGCTGGCGAGAAGTCCAGACGGGTCGAAGGGCTGACCGGGCGTCTGGCAGGTGAGTAAAGATAAGTCACTGGAAGGGAGTGACTGTGAGGACGTTTTCCCAGGAAGGGAACATTAGCGTCGATCCGGATTAGATCCATTTCAAATATCTAAGTCGAGATCGTGACTAGATTCCGGTCTCGGAAAGACGGAATCTAAGTCATACTCTTGATATTGAATTTATAAAACTATGCTAACACTTTGTTTTGCAGGAAACATATTATATATTTGCCTCGGACTAACCTTGTCTTGCAGGAGAAGGAATCTCTGGAGAAAGGTGGTTCGGGCGCCCGAAACAGGTCCGGGCGCCCGGGAGGCAATTTTATCCTGAACGCGTCGTCGCCACATGGAGCTCGCTGGTTGGACCTGCCACATCTCACCAGGGCGCCCAAAAGGGATCCGGGGCACCCCGAGCCTCATATAAAAGAAGGGTCAGGGGTGGAGCTAAGATCAACAACTAACAAGAAGATCTTCTACTGCTTGCTCTGCTGCTCTGCGCTCCTGCGACGCTAATGAAGCTTCGACAACGCACTTTTTCCTTTTCGATTTATTCCATTGTGGGTATTGCTTTTATTTTCACCAGCATTTCAACACTTAGTTTGTAATAATTTTCGAACTGCTAGTGATTGCCCATCGAAAGCACTCAACGAGTGTGGACCTTAGAGTAGGAGTCGACACAGGCTTCGAACCAAGTAAAATTGGTCTGTGTTAGCATTGCTTACTTTTTCCGCTGCGCTTAACTCTTTTCGAAAGAATTTTCGTAATCGATATTCACCCCCCCCCCTCTATCAAAACATCACGATCCAACACAAATTACTTGAAGGCAGAAAAAACTTCATCGGGTATCTCGTCCAGAATGCGGTGATGATCCAAAAAGTCTACGAGGGGAGCAGATTTAAGGTACCCTTGTTCACATAGTTGCTTTAGAGCTCCGGCCGCGCCAGCAGATATGGCGACCACGAAGCGATCTCCTACCTGAATCCCGAATTCTGGAGAATGAAGGTAGACTTTCAGGCTCTATCTACATCGCTCTTCTTCTCCAGCCTTATATATTTTCAGAGCTGAAGAAACTCCTGAAAGTCCAGAGCGGGCCTGGGATATCTCAGTCTTCAGAGCTGCCTGTTCAGCCTTCAGGGTCGTCAGTTCGGTGGTCTGGGATTCTATAGTTTGGCTATGCTCCTTAAGGAGGGCCTCTTTAGCTTGAAGATCTTGGGTCAGCTAATCTGTATTTTGCTTATGAAAACCCTCAGTCTGACTCTTTTCATCACGAAGGGTTTTGTTTTCTTAGTTGGTCGTCCTTAGAGCCTGGCAATGTTGGGCATTGGATCTCTTTAGAGTTTCTATTTCAGCCCTTTGAGCGCGGTCGGCTGTGACTGGATCATTTAACTGTAACTCCAGCTCAGCTACTCTCTCAGACAACACTTTATTGCCATGATAGTTGAGGTGGAGTGTTTGATTGATCATCATGGACTCAGCATTAGCCTGAGCCAAGAGAGAGGGAATATCAGACAAAAGAAGGTTGGTTGCGTGACTAGGTAAAACTTACCTGGACATACATCTCAGAAAACCTATCCATCCGGTTAGGCACGGACAAATTCTCCATCAATTGAAAGCTTTGTTCCCAGCAGGTGGCCATGTCACCTCGCAGCGTAAGGCGGTTGGTGGGAGCATCTCGTTGACACCTCAAGCCCGATTCAGAAGGCTTGGTAGAATAATATCGGCGATAAGAAATGCCCTGCTGTTGTGAAGGTGAGGTCGTAGGGGGAGGATGAGAAGCAGAGTGAGAGGGGCCCGGTTGTGACTCAGCTCGCCGGGGTACTGCTGAAGGACCAGCTGCTTCGTCCAGTACCTGAGAAGAAGGGAGAAAGGAGCCCGGTCGGGATTCATCCGGTCGGGGCATTGCTGAAGTACCGGTTGCCTCGCCCGGTACTTGGGAAGGAGTATTGATAGGCTCAGAGGAAGGGGCAGCCTGTTCTTGGGCACGCATGGGAGGAGTTTCCTTGGTCGCAGGACAGGTGGCAGATGCACTGGGAATGGAGTAGGAAACTGGATCGGTCGATGGTGAGCCAGCGTCCTCAATACCCTGATCTGGATTTTGTTGAAGACATCTTATCCGGAATCGTAAGGGCTGATCATATGAGTCGGAGCCTCCAGGAGAGGATCGCACTCGCCGAGTGACAGGGGGTGTAGCAGTTGTAGGAGGATTCCTGGCCAGGCGTGCTTACCAGGAAGTCCGGGAGGCTGCTCGAAAAGATGGACTGGCGGTGGGTATATCGGCTAAACCGGAGGAAGGTTGGGGGGTTGGTTGGAAGGAGGGTCCCGTAGTGGCACGAGATGTAAATGGAGACGACTGGGAGACTGGTCGAGGAGCCGACCGGGGCATGGCAGCGGCAACCCCTCCCAGCCGAGTAGGAGCCAAATGGGGAAGGAGTCTCCTATCCAGGATAATCCGACCCCATCGCATTATTTCCTGCTCACTCAAAGGGAGAGGCTGGACTTCGGAGGCACGGAGCAATGTATCAGCTGCATATGAAGAGCAAGGTTGGGAGATGTAAGTCAAAAAACAAGATAAAGTAATCTTAAGGGTGTGGAATTCACCTAATGAGCGAGGCAACTCGGAGGATGAGATGCGACTCAGCCTGAAGAAAGATAGTACCTCTTCAGATATTAGTCTCATTAAGTCTAATCGCCAACATCCCAACTGAGCCAAAGAGTCTATGAAAAGGGGGTCATCGCTGTAGTCCCCCAGGTCAGGTATCACCGGAAAGATTCGTTGCCAGCGAGTGGGCCATTCCACAGTAAAAGGGAATTTAAGGAAAAAATACTTGTCTTTCCAGGCCGGATCAGATGACGGAATGGGACAAAAAAAGGTAGTCCGAGTGCGGCTCTGGAAGCGGAATAGGCCTTCACTGTGCTGTCAAGGAGTGAAGAAGTAGTGGAATAGGCGGGCGGACCAGTAGAGTTCATAAGTTTCGCACAGAACCACGAAGCCGCACAAAATCCTTATGGAATTAGGAGTCGGTTGGCCCAAAGAAATACGGAAGTAGCGGCTCACTTCAAAAAAGAAAGGGTGAATGGGAAGTCTGAGGCCTGCCGCAAATTGTTCCTTGTAAAAGGTGACATAACCTGGGGGCGGCGAAGAAGCTTGGTGTAGGATGGTGGGAATAATGATGTGCATGTCTCTGGAGATCTCATAGTTAAAGCGAAGATCGTCTAGATCCATACCCTCAAAGTGGGAAACTCTAGGAGGAAAAGTGATGTTGGGGAAAGCCATGGGGAAAACTTAAGTGGAAGCCATGAACAAAGTAGAGGAGTAGAAGAAAAGAACAGAAGAAGCGCAGAAAAGGTGATGCCACAAAGTGGCGGCGCATATTTATAGTTGAAATCCGTAAGGGCAAAATGGTCAAAGTACCATCCAAAGGCTCGTAGTAGAAGAGGGGTAGTGTATCGAAGCAAGAGGAGTCGTTGGATCTTCATGGAAGACGAAGCAAGAAACAATAAAGGGCGCAAATCCCGAGGGTCATCATGAGATGCCTTGGAAAAAAGCAAACCACATTACAAAACGCTAGGGCGCTTCTCTAGGCGACTGGTATTTATCGTCATGGCTAAGTGTAAGGGTAAACCCTGATCGGGGACCAGCTCGAGGCACGGAGCCAACTGAGCTCCAAGGCAGGAGCACCAGACACCGCAGGTCAGGAGAGGAGTTGATAAGAGGCTGAGAAATAAATGAGTTCCAGGTCGGGATATAAGCAAAGCTCGCGCCTGGAAATACATAGCCCGGAAGAGGAATAAACAGATACAAGAATACAGAATCAGTAGGTCTGAAAAACATGTCCCGAAACGAAAAATAAATAATGTCTATCAGAAAATACGCAACCAAGAACTCTTAACTGAAAGGCTCGCTAAAGAATTCCCCGAGTTTAGACACAATAGCAGATCTGTTAAATTCTAAATTTCCATAAGGGATTACATTAAGGCTGAGGGTTTGAAGGAGGTACATCGCTCGGGAGGGGGGTTGCAAGAGTCAAGAAGTTGATGTCTGCAACGAAGGACGGGAAGGCTTCGTCGGGCACTTCATCCATCAAGCGCTCCCGGTCTAGAAAGTCATTCGGTGGGGCAGAGCGAAGAAGTTTGTGCTCCAATAGCCGGCGCACTGCTCCCACACCCCTGTAACAAAGCATCAGATCAGAGAAATCGCCAATCTTCTTCCGGAAGATCGGCGATTTGACATAAGCAAGCCGATAGGCTTCGAGGCGATCCTTTTCACCTGATCGATACTCCTCCAGCTCTGCTTTTACTTTATCTGTGGTGGCCCAAGCTAGAGCGCCTTCCTGTTTTAAAGCAGAAGCTTCCACCCGCGCCGTCAGAAGATCTGCTTGGAAAGATTTAATGATAGTCTGTTCTCCCTCCTGTTGAGCTTTAAAAATCTTCTCCTGGTTGGCACTAGCTACTAGGTCTGCACGGGCCACTTCCAGGTCCTTTTGAAGACTCTTATAGGATTCCTGAAGGGCCTGCAGATCTGCATACAGGGTGGCTAGCTTTGATTTCTTCTCTGCCAGCTCAGCGTCTAATTGACGATGGCGCTGCCCCTCGGAGTTTAATTGGGAGTCGCTGAATTGCAGTGCCGCTTGTAGCTCTTTTAATTTCGCGACAGATTCTTGATTCAGATCCCGAGCAGACTGAGTTGCTTCCCTGACCGCGTGCAGATAGGAATCTAGATGATCAAACGGGTCGCGGGGAGTCAGGGGCAGCTCCAATTCTTGAATACGAGCCTTCAAAGACTCGACTTCTCGAAGCAGGTCAGCAGTAAAATGGGCCAAGCACAAACTACTGGAGCAGGCCTGCCCCATAAAGAGAAGGAAATCAACAATAAAGTCAGAAACAAGGAGAGAAAAGAAAAGGCTCACCGATACAATATGACGAGAAGCTAAATCCAGACTTTCCCATTGGGAGCTGGTGCAGAATTGATCAGTGGCTGATCGTCAAAAGGTGGCTAGGTCACCTAGCAGATGGATCTTGTCATGGATCGGAGGGACATCTATCGCTGAAGTTCCCGCTAAGTCCGACTCTATGCTGGTCACAGAAGGTAGGCGCCAAGTGGCCAGGAAATAAATCTTCATTTATGGGAGGTCGTGCCCGGGTACGTGCAGATGAAGAAGAAGGGGCGGTCGAAAAATAGGAGAGGGTGGCAGAGCTTCCAGGTTGATCCCTAGTAGAAGGACCGGCCCGCTCAGGAGCCATGACCGGGACTGGGGAAGAGGTCGGGACTTTTGCCGCTCGAGGAGACACCCGAGCAAGGATTCTGGATGTGGCCACTTGGACTGTGGGAGGGTGAGAAGAAGCTTGCTCGGGTGGAGGCAAAGGAGAGGACTGGACTGAGGGAGCGACTCTCTTGCGTTTACGCTGGAGTCGTAGGCGTTTGTCCGGGGGAGGAGAAGGGGCCCATTCCTCAGTGACGGGCGCCAAAGCTATGGGTTCAACCCTAGAAAGACTTGCGGGCGGAGGCAAGGGGACAGAATACTCTGAAGGCTCTTCCTCTGATGGGTCATGAGAAAGAGTAGCTAGGCTCCTTGCAACCTCAGCACCCATAGCCTGCAGGAGATTGCTGGGTACCCGAGCTGATCCTTTGGAGTAGGCCCGAAACATAGCAGCCTCTGCAAAGCAAAAAGGAAATACTTCAGTTAGTGAAGACCGTGGAGGGAAAAATAGCGTCATACCAAGAGGAGCTCCTATAGCCGTAGGGACTGGGCTGAGTCTAAAGAAGTACAAAAAACCTTCCCGTAATATTATAGACAAGAGAAGGTTGACTCCTTTCAGTTGCGAGTAAGCTGTGTCGCACTCGGGCTGATGGTGATGCTCTGGTAATTCTGAAGGAGTGGGAAGAGCAGGGCACCATTGGGTCGGCCAAGTCACTAATTCAGGTAGTTTGATGAAGAAAAAACGGGATTTCCAACCTTTTTTAGAGGAAGACATATCGGAGAAAAACTTACATCCCACCTGGGATTGTACCATAAATACCCCAGGCTCAGACCTCTTAAGTGAATAAAAATGATGAAAGAGCTCGGGAGTCAAAGAAATTCGGTACACTCTACATAAGATGACCATGTCACAGATGGCGCGAATAGCATTTAGGGCAAACTGGGAAAGAGAAACCCGGAAGTACTGACTCAAAGAAGAGAAAATCTGATGAATAGGAAAGCGAAGACCTCCCAAAAGTTGATCCTTGAAAAAGGTTACAAAACCCTGAGGTGGGGAATAAGGATGTTCTGTTGATCTGGGAGCACACAGTCGATACTCAGGGGGAAGACGCAGGCTATCCCGGATCATCATCAAATCACTATTATCTATGTTGGAAATATAATGCGTATACCACGGTGCTATGTTACCTTCCGCCATTGGGAACTAGAGTAAGGAAGAAGATGAAGACGGGGAGCAGAAGTGTTATCGAATGGCGATCAGGGATGAGCTGAAGAGAGGGGACAATAAGCGACAGAACCAGAGAACAATAGTGGGATGCAAAGGTAATGGCGGACAGCCTTTAGGGCTTATAAAGAGAGACTCCTCGGAAGCATGGAATGAAGGGAAGAGGGCACTGTAACTGGAGTCGTCGGATCTAGGGTAGTGTGCTAAAAGGCGCTCATCATCTACAATAATGCTATAGGGTCTACACATGTCGCTTTTCTAGGAAAGGCATTAAAAAGGTCTTAATGATGGATGTGACAAGAAAATCATGAAAAGAGATTTTTGTACGGCACCATGTCGGCGCATGTAGGTCATATGTCAACAAGAAAGGCAGCCATGCGATTGCCTTAGGAAAAGCAAGACCATGCGTCATGAGTAGGAGACTACCTCGAGAAAGAGGAAGGAAGATGAAAAGACAAGAATTTGAATTTGGCGCTTTTTAGATAAAATATAAATAAATACATATCTAATTGGAGTTTGCTTGAGATATGTGCAGGAGATATCACACGCATAACATTGTTGGTCGGGCATCCAGAGTATATCACCAGGGCAAGAACTTCAAGAAAGCTTCATCGGTCAGTCAGCAATTGTCAGCCCGATCTTTGGACCAACCAAGAAGAATCTATCATGGCGTCTAGGTCAGGTCTCAGACTCTCGCCTCCGAGAGAGTTATAAGTGAGTTAAGCTCTCACGCCCAACGACCGTCCATGTCGGGTCCCAGACTCTCACCTCAGTGCGAGTTATAAGTGAGCTAAGCTCTCACGCCCAACGACCGTCCAGGTCGGGTCCCAGACTCTCGCCTTAGTGTGAGTTATAAGTGAGCTAAGCTCTCACGCCCAACGACCATCCAGGTCGGGTCCCAGACTCTCGGCTCAGTGCGAGTTAAAAGTGAGCTAAGCTCTCACGCCCAACGACCGTCCAGGTCGGGTCCCAGACTCTCGCCTCAGTGCGAGTTATAAGTGAGCTAAGCTCTCACGCCCAACAACTGTCCAGGTCGGGTCCCAGACTCTCACCTCAGAGCGAATTACAAGTGAGTTAAGCTCTCACGCCTAACGACCATCCAAGTCGGGTCCCAGACTCTTGTCTCAGAGCGAGTTATAAGTGAGCAAAGCTCTCACGCCCAACGACCGTCCAGGTCGGGTCTCAGACTCTCGCCTCAGAGCGAGTTATAAGTGAGTTAAGCTCTCACGCCCAACGACCGTCCAGGTTGGGTCCCAGACTCACACCTCAGTGCGAGTTATAAATGAGCTAAGCTCTCACGCCCAATGACCGTCCAGGTCGGGTCCCAGACTCTCACCTTAGTGCGAGTTATAAGTGAGCTAAGCTCTCACGCCCAACGACCATCCAAGTCGGGTCCCAGACTCTCGGCTCAGTGCGAGTTATAAGTGAGCTAAGCTCTCACGTCCAACGACCGTCCAGGTCGGGTCCCAAACTCTCGCCTCAGTGCGAGTTATAAGTGAGCTAAGCTCGCACGCCCAACGACCGTCCAGGTCGGGTCCCAGACTCTCACCTCAGAGCGAATTACAAGTGAGTTAAGCTCTCACGCCTAACGACCATCCAAGTCGGGTCCCAGACTCTTGCCTCAGAGCGAGTTATAAGTGAGCAAAGCTCTCACACCCAACGACCGTCCAGGTCGGGTCCCAGACTCTCACCTCAGTGTAAGTTATAAGTGAGCTAAGTTCTTACGCCCAACGAACGTCCAAGTCGGGTCCCAGACTCTCACCTCAGTGCGAGTTATAAGTGAGCTAAGCTCTCACGCCCAACAACCGCCCAGGTCGGAACTCAGACTCTTACCTCAGTGTGAGTTATAAGTGAGCTAAGCTCTCATGCCCAACGACCGTCCAAGTCGGGTCCCAGACTCTCGCCTCAGTGCGAGTTATAAGTGAGCTAAGCTCTCATGCCCAACAACCATCCAGGTCGGGTCCCAGACTCTCGCCTCAGAGCAAGTTATAAGTGAGCTAAGCTCTCACGCCCAACGACCGTCCAGGTCGGGTCCCAGACTCTCGCCTCAGTGCGAGTTATAAGTGAGCTAAGCTCTCACGCCCAACGACCGTCCAGGTCAGGTCCCAGACTATCGCCTCAGTGCTAGTTATAAGTGAGCTAAGCTCTCACGCCCAATGACCGTCCAGGTCGGGTCCCAGACTCTCGCCTCAGAGCGAGTTATAAGTGAGCAAAACTCTCACGCCCAACGACCATCCAGGTCGGGTCCCAGACTCTCGGCTCAGTGCGAGTTATAAGTGAGCTAAGCTCTCACGCCCAACGACCGTCCAGGTCGAGTCCCAGACTCTCGCCTCAGTGCGAGTTATAAGTGAGCTAAGCTCTCACGCCCAACGACTGTCTAGGTCGGGTCCCAGACTCTCGCATCAGTGTGAGTATTAAGTGATCTAAGCTCTCACGCCCAACGATCGTCTAGGTCGGGTCCCAGACTCTCACCTCAGTGCGAGTTATAAGTGAGCTAAGCTCTCACGCCCAACAACCATCCAGGTCGAGTCCCATACTCTCGCCTCAAAGCGAGTTATAAGTGAGTTAAGCTCTCACGCCCAACGACCATCCAGGTCGGGTCTCAGACTCTCGCCTCAGAGCGAGTTATAAGTGAGCTAAGCTCTCATGCCCAACAACCGTCCAGGTCGAGTCCCAGACTCTCGCACTCAGTGTGAGTTAAAAGTGAGCTAAGCTCTCACGCCCAGCGACCGTCCAGGTCGGGTCCCAGACTCTCGCCTCAGTGCGAGTTATAAGTGAGCTAAGTTCTCACACCCAACGACCATCCAGGTCGGGTCCTAGGCTCTCGCCTCAGTGCGAGTTATAAGTGACCTAAGATCTCATGCCTTACGACCATCCAGGTCGGGTCCCAGGCTCTCGCCTGAGTGCGAGTTATAAGTGAGCTAAGCTCTCACGCCCAACGACCGTCCAGGTCGGGTCTCAGACTCTCGCCTCAGTGTGAGTTATATCTGAGCTAAATTCTTACGTCCAACGACCGTCCAGGTCGGGTCTCAGACTCTCATCTCAGTGCAAGTTATAAGTGAGCTAAGCTCTCATGCCCAACGACCGCCCAAGTTGGGTTCCAGACTCTCGACCCAGTGCGAGTTATAAGTGAGCTAAGCTCTCATGCCCAACGACCGTCCAGGTCGGGTCCCAGACTCTCGCCTCAGTGTGAGTTATAAGTGAGCTAAGCTCTCACGGTCAACGACCGTCCAGGTTGGGTCTCAGACTCTCGTCTCAGAGCGAGTTATAAGTGAGCTAAGCTCTCACACCCAACGACCATCCAGGTCGGGTCCTAGACTCTCACCTCAGTGCGAGTTATAAGTGAGCTAAGCTCTCACGCCCAACGACCGTCCAGGTCGGGTCCCAGACTCTCGGCTCAGTGCGAGTTATATGTAAGCTAAGCTCTCACGCCCAACGACCGTCCAAGTCGGGTCCCAGACTCTCACCTAAGTGTGAGTTATAAGTGAGCTAAGCTCTCACGCCCAACGACCGTCCAGGTCGGGTCCCAGACTCTCGCCTCAGAGCGAGTTATAAGTGAACTAAGATCTCACGCCCAACGACATTACTGGTCAGAATAATAACTCTCCTGGTCGGTATCTTGCACATTCGCCAGGGCAAAATACAACAAACCATGTTCGTGTGCCTAACCAATCAGTAAGCTATATTTCCATTGTTTCTGCTAAATACGAAAATTAACTGGAATATTCGCAAGCGACTTAGTTGCTCAAGCCTGTGGATCTTCTGGTAAGAGGTAAGAAGAAGGCGGGGTAAGCAAGTTATCTTTATCATTTTTACTAGAAATGTCAAGAAAAATGCAGGTGTTTTATAGAAACATAACAACACCAGAACAAGAAGACAGGAGGCTACATCCTGAACGAAATCCAAGAAACATGTTTTATTTTGTTGACAAGGGGAACATTTTTTAAGGGTTTACATTGCTACCAGACCTAGAGGCTTGATCCTTCCTGACTAAATGAGCTTGAGCTCTAGTTAGATCTTCCTTAATGAGATCAAGGGCGCGCTTCAGTTGGTCGACAGTCTCCTCTTTGATCCATCCTTCCTCTTTCAGGAGGGTCTCCCCGTCTTCATGTTTCATCTTTAAATAGATGATATAGTGAACCTGACTCTGGAAGTCCGATTAAGCTTTAAGCTTGAGAGCAATTTCGGCCCGGGTTTGGGATTTGGCGGCCAGCCAGAGGTTTTCCATTTCATGAGTAAGGGACACCTGAAGATCTCTGCTCGCAGTCATCTCTAGCATGGCCTTTTCTTTCTGAGCCAATAACTCCGTTAGATTGGCAATTTGCTGACACAAAGAAGCAAGTTCATTGGATTCCGTGTCAAATTCCATGAATGCTTAATGCTCTATTAACAAGAGGATAGCTTGAGGCAAAGAGGAGAAAGGTATACTCGGACCTTTTATAGGGAGGAAGAAGGTGAAGGGATTTACTCGGAACTTGAGTTGATGCTTGGAAAATAGTGTAACATTTATAGGAGAAGGGTAGGCTCGAAAATCGAAAAATCAATATACACACAGAATAATCTCGTTTATCTCCTAGGACGGCTAGAAATTCTGAAGAAGATAGATGGAAAACAGGTCGGCAGAGGATGCGAGAGCCAGGTAAAGGTAACAAAGGGACTTGGGTCTAGTCAGTCGGACTAGAGCCTCCTTCGACTAAACTTGAGGGGGAGGCTTGTGATACGGTGCATGATCGTGAGGTCAGTAAGATGATGTGGTTAGGAGTCAAGACCACAGGATGGTCAGGAGTCAAGCTTACGTGGAGGTCAGAAGTCCAGCCCCCGTGGAGGTCAGGAGTCAAGCTTACATAGAGGTCAGAAGTCTAGCCCCCGTGGAGGTCAGAAGTCTAGCTTACGTGGAGGTCAGAAGTCCAACCCCGGTGGAGGTCAGAAGTCTAGCTCCCATGGAAGTCAGAAGTCAAGCTTGCGTGGCTGGGGTCAGAGTCTCAGCTGACGGGGCAGTCAAAGGATAGGATTACAAGTTGGACTAGATCCAGCCTCGATATCAATCAAGAACGTAGCTCACAGGCCAGATACAGCTAAGGAGTGGGCCCACAGGCCAGGTAAAGGTACAGAAGGAAAGGCCTCGGGTGCAACACAGACCTGGCGTACAGGTCGGAACGTACAAGCTATGGATAACAGTAGACAGAAGCAGGTCAGAATACAGACCTGGCGTATAGGTCGGAATGTATAAGCCATGGATAACAGTAGACAGAAGTAGGTTGGAATACAGATCTGGCTTACAGGTCGGGAAGTACAAATCAGGGATAACAATAGACAAAAGCGGGTCAAAATACAGACCTGGCTTACAGGTCGGGAAGTACAAATCAGGGATAACAACAGACAAAAGCGGGTCAGAATACAGACCTGGCTTACAGGTCGGGAAGTACAAATCAGGGATAACAACAGACAGAAGCAGGTCGGAATACAGACCTGGCGTACAAGTCAGGACGTACAAACCATGGATAACTGATGATAGAAGCAGGTCGAAATACAGACCTGGCGTACAGGTCGGGATGTACAAACCAAGGATTATGAAGGGCAGAAGTAGGTCGGTTTACAAACCTGGCTTACAAGTTTGGACATATCCTTACGGCATGGGATAAAGGGATCGAAGAGCACAAGTCAGAATTCAAGATTAGTGGAAGCAGACCGATGCACACAGGTTAGGATTTATAGCCTTATGGCTCAGGATACGTAGATTGATAAAACATACAGGTCGGGATGTGCTAGCCATTGATACAGGTCAGGATTTATATCCTCATGGTCCGAGATAAGCAAAGTTGGAGGCAGGCATATAGGTCGGGACAAACAAAGTCAGACGTACAGCCTGGAATTAGGGATAAACATAACCGAACTAAGGTATACAGGGCGCGACATGTAATGTCAATAAGAGACAAGACCGGTCAGGGTGGGCAATAGGAGATGCATAGGACAAGGTTCAAAGCACAGGTCTGGAGGCGACATCAGATTGGGGTTATCAAGATATCAGAACGAGGTTAGCAAGTGTAAAGGTCCAGCGTAGCAATCACGAGCGGAGGATACCAGACACTACAGGACAAGCAAGCAAGGGAATCGTAACTGCCTGTCAGAGAATAATCAGTGTGTCAGGGAATATGCTAACAGTCGGGGCTCATTACCCCTTTGGCTCTGTCGCCAGCCTATGAGGAGGTGTCGCGTGTCATTCACCGCTAGACAAAGTCTGACAGCCGACATTCCCTGACACCCGCCAGGCCCCAGAAACATCCGTTGTAGTATAAAAAGGGATGTTTTGTCCTTTATATAGGTACACTCACTCATCATTTCTTACTCGTCTTTACTTTTAGTCCTTTCTCTGTGCTTCTAGGGAAAAAGTACATGACTTGAGCGTCGGAGGGCTTGACCCAGGGACCTTTTCCCTGGTTTCTGGTCTCTAACGACTCGTGGGCTCGTCTGAGTGTGCGCAGAGCCGTAGCGTCATCATCCCGGTCATCATCCTTCGTCATCCGCCCGTGTGAACCCTTCCGAAGGGTGCCAGGTAGATCGGACGCCACAACGACTTTCCATCAACCTCCAGTACATCGAGGCCCGCATTCATCCGACTCAGCTTCCGGACGGGATCACGTATTATGGTTAAGAGTATTCGCAATGCGCACGCTACGATTATGAGCATTCACAGTGCACACCACACACTACTGTTAAGAACAATCAACAACATTTGCAGCACATATCACACACTGCGGTTAAGAGCATTAGTAGTGTGCACTGCGCTATGCGGTTAAGAGCAATCAACAACATTCACAGCTCATGCCACACACTGCGATTAAGAGCATTCGTTAGCGCTCACCACACATAAATTATAATACCACATACAATTATAATACCACACATAAATTATAATATCACATACATATACCACATACATACAATTATAAAATTAAAACTCAGACAATTATAATATCACATTCAACCATAAACATCACACTTAAGTAAAACAATTCAAACTAGTAACAAAAAATTCACTTAGTAACATAATTTCTTTCCTATAAAAGAGTATGCGACTTTAAAATAAGTAAAATCTATATCTGTCTTACAAAACTATATACTTAGATAACCAAGTGACTATACTTCCTATTGCATCCTCAAGAAAAGTCATTTCCTCGTTTGGTCGAATTAGGTCCACCTTCTCTAAAAAACTCTATCAACCCAAACTTCCAACATAATCCACCAAGAAAAATGTGATGGTACTTTTTCTTTTGAATCTGTGAATGCAATTTTACTTTCTGCAACAACTCCATTAACACATCAATGAAGTAGTTTACATTTAGTATTACCACTGATATCTTTATGACTCATATCGTTCACTTTTGACTATATAACAATATAAAGTTTTTAATTCTACCATGCCTATTTTTATAATAAATTTGTAATTTAGAAAACACATAATTTTAAAATAATTATCTGAGCTACCGTCAGAGGTTAGTTAACATTATCAATATTACCACTTTTTTCCACACTACTGCCGCCAATATGATTCCCAATACCGCTACCAATATCACTACTAACAACCTAATTTTACAAACAAATTGTGTCAATTAATATTACCATAAAATAATTTTACTAACAAGAAAAAAAACTCAAAGTAATTAAGACAAATAATGTAGTCAAATAACAAATGATGACAAATTCTTCCTGATTTTTATTCCTGTGTCATTTTACTAACCTTTCTTGCTCATTTTATTACCTCATATTTTGAAAAAACAAGAAACTCATTTCTTGCATTTCTTGTTGAAAGTTATTCACCATACTTTGAAGTTGTTTAACAATTCCATTTTATTGCATAGAAACTCCAACTTTCAATGGTATAACTCTAAAGCTCATTTCGCACATTCTACTTCGAGGTTCCTTGCTGATCCCGTCCGGAGGCTGAGTCGGACGGAGGCTGGTCGGGGTGTCCCGATGGTTGACGAAAGGTCGTAGAAGATGATTCGGCTCCCACGGGTGGCTGACACTGCTGCAGGACCCTGCACACACTCAGACAATCTCCCCCTTCACGTTAGAGACCGAAACTCAAGGAAAAAGTCCCCGGATCAGGCCCCCCGACGCTCAAGTCAGGTCCTTTTTCCCCAGAAAGAACAGAGAGAAGAAGAAGGAAAACAGTTGTGGAAAAAAGTGACGAGAGAGTGTGTGCGCGTACCTGCATACGAGGGATTTCTCGCCTTTTATGCCCCCCCCCTTTTTGGAACCTGCCCCCCTGTCAGAAAACGTTAGACGCTGGGCTTTGTCGCCTCGTTCCGGACACCTGTCGTGCTGCTATTTGTCATGCAAGCATCTTTCTGTTTAGGAACCTCCGCCTTCGCACATGGGTTTTGTCTTGTAGTGGGAGACAGCTGGCAGGCTACTACTGGTTAGGAGGGCATCTTTTCATTTTAGGAACCTCCGCTTTTGCCCGCATTGTTGATATGTAATGACTCTCCTTGACGGACCGTTGAGATTCTCCGCACCCGTGCTACTTAGCTCTTCCGAACCATTGTGTCCTGCACCGGCCTGCACCCATGGTTCGCATTTCCGGGCCTCCAACTCGCAGACCTGCAGCCCTAGCTATCTAGACACAGCTACGCTGATCTTCAACCTGCATCCTGCGCTTTGTATTTCCTGGCCCTCAACCGCGGGTCTGTAGTTCGAGTTGCCTCTGCTTAGCTCTGCCGATCCCGACTTGCATCCTGCGCTTTGTACTTCCCGGCCCTGAACCGCATGTCTGTAGCTCGGGCTGCTTCTGATCAGCTCTACCGCTTCCGACCCATTGGCTTATACTTCCAGTTCTTTGAATCACAAGCCTGTAGCTCGGACTTCCTCTGGACAGCCCTGCCGATGCCAACCCGTGACTTGTGTTTCGCCTGACGTCTTCCCTCGTCTTCCGACTGCTTTGCCCCCTTGATCGACCAGCCTACCTGACCTCTGACCATCACACCTGCTTGCCTTTAACCGCCCCGTCAGCCTGTCCATTGACTGCCGCATCACCTTGACTATTGACCACCACGTCCTCTTGCCTTTTGACCGCTATATGGCCTTAACTTTTCTAACCCTTTCCTCATGGGCCCCTCCATTACCAACCGTATCACAAGCCTCCCTCACAAGTCTAGTCGAAGGAGGACGACAGTCTGACTGACTAGACCTTCGCACCTCTCTAAGACGTCAGCATATCTCTGAGACCTCAGCATATCTCCGTGCTTCTACCTCAGCATATCTCTGCGCGCTCTGCTTCCTGCGTTACGCACCAACTTTTGTGTCGCGTCGCCTGGGCTTTCACATCAACCTTTGTGTCGTGTCGCCTGGGATACCATGCCTCCTTAATTGCATCGGCAGTCGCCTGGGGCGTCGTCCCCACGCACTTGCTTTGACTCGGGCACCCACCTTCTTTATAAAGAGCCTCACGGTCACTCTTTTACCCTATCCATCTCCATTCTGGATCTCCTACGTGCTTTCTTTCTCCCCTTAATATGCATTCTCCTTCCTCTGACGAAGTTGATCAACCGCCCTCCCAAATGCAGATAAATCAGCTCACCTCGCTACTTGTCGCGAGAGAACGGGAATTGGAACGCGTGTCCCAGGATCGAGATCGCCAGAAGGCTGCCCTGCGTTCCATGGAAGATCAGTACCGTCTGGCGAAGCACTGCGTGCATGCGGAAAAGGCGAGGAAAGAGGAATGCCAGGCTAGCTTGCAGTGCCAACTTAGCCTCCAAGAACGCTTGACTCAAGAGCATGAGACGGAGTTATCCCTTCTTCGTACGTGCCTTGACGTCAAGCAAGACACGATCGCCCAGCAACAGGCGGTCATCGACTCCTTACGTGCAGAGCTGGCACGGGCTCAGAACGCCCCTGAGTCTCCCGACGGGTCTTCACGTGGAAGTGCTCATTCTCCATGGCCAATCCCTTCCACGAGTTAAAGCTGGTCTGGGGGATAGTTGTCTCAGTGGCTCCTTTTCCATACGGCGTTACTGCTTGTGGCCTTGGCTGTATCGCCTTCTTATTGGACTGTGCTGCAGTGCTTGTACATCTGTCTCCTTTCGACATGGTCTTTCCTGCTCAATTTTCATCTAGCAAGTATTTTTTAGAAACAGGCCCGTATGTCGGAGCCAAGAATCGCTTCATGATTCCTTTTCATGTATGAACTTTGGATAATAAAACCGAAATGGTGCTTGAGACTTAAAACTGTAATGAACGCGCAAAACCTGATTTCGTAGTTAATACTGACGCTCTAGGAGTAGGGTAGATGACTTTTCGCATCCTTTGCCCTGCGTATTTGTTGCATATTTGAAATTTGCGTAAAGTAAAGCCAGATGTAGCTGACCTGATTATGGAAAACGCTCCGCTCAAGGTGAGGCACATCCCTCAGAAAGGTAGTCAGGTATAGGCACCGAGCTCGCTTATGATTTTCGCAGAGGAGTTGATTTTAGATCCCCGCGTGGGGGCCGACCTGAAAGGTCGTTGAGCGTGAGGACAGAGCTCACTTTCGATTCTCACATGGGAGCCGACCTGAAAGGTCGTTGGGCGTGAGAGCAGAGCTCACTTATAACTCGCACTGAGGCGAGAGTCTGGGATTACCGACCTGAAAGGCCGTTGGGCGTGAGCACAGGGCTCACTTATAATTCTCGCATGGGAGCCGACCTGAAAGGTCGTTGGGCGTGAGAGCAGAGCTCACTTATAACTCGGCAATCGACGTGAAAGGGTCTACTGAACGCGTGAGCAGGCTCACTTATAATTCTCGCATGGGAGCCGACCGAAAGGTCGTTGGGCGTGAGAGCAGAGCTCACTTATAACTTCCACTGAGGCGAGAGTCTGGGCTACCGACCGAAAGGTCGGAGCGCAGAGCTCACTTTTAATTCTCGCATGGGAGCCGACCAGAAGGTCGTTGGGCGTGAGCAGAGCTCACTTATAACTCGTGACCGGGGAGTCTGGGATTACCGACCGAAGGCCGTTGGGCGTGAGCACAGGGCTCACTTATAATTCTCGCATGGGAGCTGACCTGAAAGGTCGTTGGGCGTGAGAGCAGAGCTCACTTATAACGGGACTACCGACCTGAAAGGTCATTGGGCGTGAGCAGAGCTCACTTTTAATTCTCGCATGGGAGCCGACCTGAAGGTCGTTGGACGTGAGAGCAGAGCTCACTTATAACTCGCACTGAGGCGAGAGTCTGGGGTTGCGAATACAATGATGCTTAAGGTTTAGGCGTGGAGCAAGCTCACTTATAACTCGACGGATGGAGCGAAAGCTAGGACTTAGCCATGAGAGCAAGCTCACTTATAACTCGGCTGAACGACGAGAGTCTGAGACTTGGTCGTGAGAGCGAGCTCACTTATAACTCGATCGAACGGCGAGAGTCTGGGGCTTGGTCACTAGAGCAGAGCTCACTTATAACTTGGTCGAACTACTCAAGAGTCTGAGACTTGGTTGTGAGAGCAAGCTCACTTATACTTGGCTGACCGACTCAAGAATGATACTCCGGTCTGAGACCGATGGCGATGGCGCTGGTCCGAGACCAGTAATAATACTCCGGTCCGAGACCGGTGGCGATGGCGCTAGTCCGAGACCAGTAAGAACTCTAAACAACACAGGCCTAGATGTACTCCCTTCATCCGTCCTGCCTGCGCCGCTCCTCTTGCTTTAGTTAATCTGGTAGCTATTGCTAGCTTTGGCCTTACTCATTTGCGTCGCATCTTTTCCTGCAATTGCATCACGCACGGTATAGAATTAAGAATAAGAGAGGGAGCATAAAAACCTTACTCCACCCTTGGGCCACAACGCCCTTGCATCTTATGATGACTCCGCAGTTCTCGTAACGCGCCTGGTCAGCTGCTCGGATCAGGGCTACCTATGCAGAGCTGCTTGCTCGGTCGAGGAACATCCCCACAGACCTGCTTGCTACTTTTCTGGTCTGGCAATCGCTTCCAATGCCCCGTCTTACCTGCGACCCTTTTGAATCGCTTGGCTTCTACAGCTTCATGAGACTTCCCACCTAGCCTCGAGCTTTTCACGAAGAATGCTTCTTTTTTGAGGCCACACCCTTTCATGATTACCTTGCCTTGTCGATCTTTAATGCGTTTCTTCTCGCGATGACACCTGTCCGGCGCCTTTACTGCGCACGCCTCCTGACGCCAGCATATGACCCCCTCTTGCACCCTTCGGCGCTTGTTTCTCATCCGACGACGTTGAGGCACGTTACCCCAAAAAGATATTCGGCTCAACTCTCGATGTTTCCTAGGAATGAATGGGCTTTATAAACCCTAAAGGCAGTCCGCTTTCCTTACCCCGATGCTTCGCCTTCCTCCTCCCTTCGTTTGCGGCCGTTTCTAGCAGTGCAGCTCCTCGTCTTCCTGCTTGCGCCTGACCTATGACCCTTCTTATCTTCATCCCCCTCGCCTGCTTGCTCTCCACAGCCATGGATGGTAAGGACCCCCTCTGGTATTCACATTACATCTCTGATTTAGACCATCACGACCTGTCTTCACTGCAATCCAACTTGGGGCTAGACGCCACATATGAGCTTCGCCTTCCCACGACAGACGAACATCCTTCTTCTCCCCCCGAAGGGTTTATCACAGTCTTTAAGGATCAGGTCATAGGCGGTCTTCGCTTCCCGTTACATCCTTTTCTCTCTGAGTTGAGTCAGTATTGCAGGATTGGTATCTCTCAATTTGCCCCCAATGTGTTCCGAGCGGTTTGCGGAACCATCATCTTGTGCCGCATTTACCAAATCCCCTTGACCGCAAGACTATTCCATCACTTTTATTCCTTCCGGCGAGCCAAAGCGGGGGTATTCAATGTTCAGGCTAAGCCGAGCCATAGGCTTTTTGATGACCTACCTTCTTCCAATAAAGGCTGGAGGTCTCGCTTTTTCTTCCTCAAGCCCCCCGTCCCCTTAGCCGGGCCTTCCCAATGGCACCCCCTCCTCGCTTCGGACTTCCCTTCGCATCTCCATGAACCTGCCTGCTCCGCTGCTATGGATAAGCTGAAAGGCGTCATTGTTCGCCTGTCTGCACTGATGCTGGAAGGCATCCTGCATGTTTTTGGCCTTAGTCCTGTCCCTACCGAAATTGGAGCTCCTTTCGGTAAGTCATTATCTTTTCGTATACTGCTCTTCGCTAACTGAGGTGCTTTTTCTTCTTATTTTTGCAGCGGCCGCAATCCTCCATTCCTTCGCCAGTCAAGAGACACCCGCGGTGGCCGTTCTACAAGCTCTGAATGAGGAGCTAACACAGGTTCTACCTTCTGCTCCCATTGTCGCCGCCAGTCCGCAACTTTCGGAACCCCGGCCTTCTGATGCGGAGGAGGCTCCGATGCTTGTTGAGCCAACTGCACTTAATCCAGCGGACTCAGCCCTGCCTTGCACCTCTGACCAACCTACGACCGAGCCATCGCCTGCAGAACAAGTGTCTTCTCTTCCTCCGACTATGAAGCTGCGCCTGACACGCAAGGGCAAACGGACGGCCCCAGTCACTGCAACTTCTCCTCCACCTCCTCGCCGTCAACGCGTATTGAGCATCTCTTCTCCCACCAGGTCCTCGGACATGAGCTTGCCCCAGGAGACAAGCTTGGCCCGGGAGAAGGTCTCCGATCCGGAGGTGACAGACCAGCCCTCGGACCTGCCTGCTCCACTGCCCATTCAGAGTACATTGCCTGCTCCACCCTTGTCCCCTGACGATCAGCCCCTGGGCTTACCGATGCCCTCTGCGTCTCCTCTTATCGCGCCTCCGAGCTTAGCCATGCCGCTTCCGAACCTGCCCTCTACAGACCCAGCCTTTGAAGCGTCATGGCGGCTCCCTTCGGAGACCGATCCGGCCTACACGCCCGCTGCCGATTCGTCGTTCATCTTCGGCAGGGTTGATTTCTATGGGGACCTGCCATCTCCTGGCAATCAGCCAGTGACCAGTTCTGGGAGAGCCGTTCTCCCATGGGGGAGTTTGATCAAATTGCTCGTTCTCTGGTGGCGGTAAGCTTTTTCTCTTCTTTTTCCCGGCTTCCGTGTATCTTTGTGACCCCTTTTCTCTTCTTCCGGCTATTTACAGACCTGCTCCGCGAGTCTGAGCGCCGTGCAACGTGCGACCGAGCTTCAGCGAGAGAACGCGGCACTCAAGGCACGTCTTCAGGAACTGGAGCACCCTGCGGCCTCCTCCGCTCTTCCCGAGCCTTCTCTGGGAAGCTTGGATGCTTATCTGCGCGCCGCCGGGGAGTCGACGGCCTCTGCTCGGGCTATTTCCCATGCTGCCTTCGATAAACTTCAACAGTTGGAGGCGGCTTTGAAGGCGAGTGAGTCTTCCTGGGCTTCTGAAGCGGCTCGGCATCAAGCGACAGTTTCCGAACTGAAAGCCAAAGAGGCAGAGCTGCTCTCCCAATCGGAGGAGCTGACGCTGCTACGGCAAGGTCAAGAACTCTTGCAGGTGGGTTTGGCAGATTCCCAGGCCCTGGCTAGTGCTGCCGCTGGCCGGGAAACAACCATGCGGACTCAATGGGAAGCGTGCCAAGCCACCCTCCAATCCCTACAAGCAGAGTTATCGAAGGCCCAGGAAGTGGTGTCTCAGGGCCAGAGCGATTTGTCCTTGGCCCGCGTCGAAGCTGAGGAGAATCGGAACAGTTTGGAGGTGTACCGGGCTGGCGAATCAGAGCGGCTAAAGGCGTACAGACTGGCCTACGTTCGCTCTTCCTTCTTTCTCCATAAGCTGGGACGCTGGATGGTCTTGTTGCTCTGTCATGGGGCCGCTGGTGGGGTCAGACAGGCCTTTGAGCAGGGTTTCCTACGCTCGGCACCTCCCGCCATGTTCTTGGACACAGCTCGCCTGACCAGAGAATTGCCGCAGGACACCTTCCCTTCTTTTGAAGCGGATGAGGGACTTTTCCTCTTGGAGGCTCCTCCACCTGCGGTCGATCTAGCTCTGGGGGATATCTCTGCCCAGGCCCTTCCCGTTGCTGCATCTGATGCGTCCGCTGATCCTGCGTCTTCCGCTATAGCGCCAGCCGACCCCGGGCTCCTTCCTTCGGCTTCCGTTGATTCTGCGCATTCTCCCCGGATGTTGTATGACGAGCGATGTGTTGTAATGTTCACCTTTTGGGTGTTGATGCTGAACCTTCCATGATTGTACTTGATCGTATGGTCGTATTGAATTTCGGATAATTGTCTCGCTTCCCCTTCATGCATCCTTAACTTGTTTCTTTCCTTAGTAGGTCGTCCGTGGTTTTAGTAGATCTATGCTAACCTGCTCGCCCTTGCTCATTTTGCTCACTTCGTTCGGCCACGTAGCTCTTCCTCCGCTAGCTGCCTTTGTACTTAGCCCGGCCCGGGCCAACTCTTGCCTCGCATGTCCCTGAAGCCTGCTGACCTGCACTACCTGTCTCCCTGCTGGCTCTTCCGTATACTTTTGTCTTAGTTGGAGCAACTCCTTTAGGGGACGCTTCGTGCTTCGAGCCCTCGCCTTTCCCATAATGCCCTCTGGTTATATTTCCGAGGCTCATCACAGAGCGCTCCCTGCCTGCCTCCGCCCCTGCGTCCACCGTTCGTTGTTGACTTACGAAAATATCCTTCCTCCACCATACCTATAAGTATCTTCTTCCTCTCTCCCTTTTGTTATGGTTCGCCATCGCCACGAAATACTCAAACGTCGCCGCCGCGACTGATCGCTTCTGAGACTGCGCCGCGCTTCTTCTTTTTTCTCTAAGCTTCCTCCTTTCGTCTATTCTTTCTGCCTCCTGAGATAATCTCCCCTGCAATGGCCTCTCCTTCTTGGATTTCCTTGCTGGTGGAACACTTCCCAGGCGCTTCAACTTTCGCTGAGTTGGATTGGGATGACCTACGGTACACTTACGAGATCCCTACCAGCTTTCGCCCCATCATTCCTACTGGTGTGAACTTGTACTTCGACCCTCCGCCCGGTTCATGTGCTTTCTTTACGGAACAATTTGTATCTGGCCTTCGTTTGCCCCCTCATCCTTTTTTGTCTGGGGTGTGTCGCTATTTTAGGATTCCCTTAGGTCAGCTAAGTCCCAATTCCATAAAGATTCTATGTGGCTTCGTGATACTCTGCGAAGTTTGTGAGGTTTCCTGGTCAGCTCCCCTTTTTCATTGCTTCTTCGCTCTCGCTCGGCGCGCAGCGTCGATTTCGCCAGGCTGGAGCTTTTCTTTCTCCTCTTCCTCCTCCGGCTATCTGTTTCTCTTTTCTCTCGCTTTCGGAAACAGATCCGCCCGCTGTTAGACAATCTCTGAATCCAGATGCTTCTCCATGGTTTCCGCATGTTGGTCGGCGAAATGGATTGGCGTTTGAATCTGACGAGATTGCTGTCTGAAGACCTACTTTCTTTTTTCAGGCTGAGTCACTCTACCTCCGACACACCGCGCTCCTTAGGTAAGTTCGTGTTGAGTGCCTTCTTTCTGATTACTTTCCCTATAAGAATGACTTCTCGTGGCGGCGCCTTCAGCTGAGGTCTTGCGGCGTGCGTCAGAGGTTCTGCCTCTGCCTCTTGACGACGTGGAAATACTGCGGCGCGGTCGGGCAATTTTGGCTAGGAGGCTACTCCCCCATCACGAATCCGCTTCACTCGGGGCAGCGGCTCAGCCTGCTCCCAGCCCTGCCTCACACGCCGCTTCCCCTCCGCCTGCCGCTCCGAGCCGAGGTCGGGGTAGTACTCCAACCGGTCGTCCGGCCAGGCGCGTCTTCCGAGGAGCCCCCCAGGCCCCCGGACGTGGTCGTGCAGCTCTTCATCGCGCAGGTCTAAGTTCTTCTGGCCGGGGCGCCACAGACAGGGCTGCGGCAGCCTCTTCACAGGGTCAGCCTCACTCTGATGATTCTGACTCTGACAACCAGCCCCTGCTTTACAGACGACGCCGAAGACCAGGTCCGACTTCATCAACGCTTGATTCTGTTCCTTATACTACCACATTGCCCCTTGCTGCCGTCGTGACTGGCTATGACATCCTTCCCTCTTCATTTTTACTTCCTTCATCTGGCAGCCTCTCCCAACCCCTACAGGGGATGACCTGCTGCGTTCCGCTCTGCCCCTAGCACTGCAGAGGAATACAGCCCAGGCGATCATCAAAACCCTGCGCCAACAGAGCCCGTTCCCGAACAACCTCCTGCTGCTGACGCCGGCCCTTCTCAACCTTCCTCCTCCGCCCGCCATCGTTACAGGACCACCATCCCCTCTAAAGCTGCTCTAGCTTGGCGGCCTGACGCACCCACGAGCCTTTTGATGATGAAAGGCTACCTCGGCAGTTTGTGGGCAGAGAGTATGGATCAAATGGGTGACGCGCCTCCATTAGCCCAGATGGACAGGTTTTCGAAGTCCTGGGCTAAAGTAAGTACTGTTCACCTTATACTAGGTATTGGCTTGTCTTAGCTGAGGGTTATGTCTTCCATCCAGACTCATGCAGAATCTTTGGTCCTGAACCAATCCTTCCACACCCTCCATCATGAAAGTAAAGAACTCCGGGAGAGGGTCTCCGAATTAAAGCTGCAGCTGAACGACCCTGCCCAAGCCAGATATGCTTTGCAAGCCGAAATCCAAGCCTTAACTAATCAGACCGACCGGCAAAGGCGATCCCTGACGCAGGTCAAAAATGAGCTCCGAGCTGTGAGAGAGGAGAGAGCTGTATCTGAGGCGGGGTATCAACAACAACTAGCCTATCAGGCTCAGGAACTACAGTCCAAGGATACTCTTCTGTAGGAGAGGGGAGAGAGATTGGAGGTGCAGGCAGCCCAACTGGAGACTCAGGCAGCTGAACTGAGGGCTCTGAAGGCAGAACTATCTCAGTCCCGAGCGGCTCTGTCGGGAGTATCCACCGCCTTGACCGTCTATCAAGAAGGAGAGGAGGATCGTTGCCTACGAAGTCGAATGTCCTACCTGACCTCCCCCGAATTTTTTGTTAGAGTGTATACTAAAAGCCTAGCTTTTGGTATAAACATTTATCAAGAAATAAGAATCACATTGGTCAAATGTCTACATTTGTGATAAATGTAGTTGTTTAATTAATTTATATTGTAGATAACATGGTGTGTGGTGTCACACACAGAGGATCATGTTATCAGTACCTTATAAATTATAAACAGTAGCTCACGACCAAAATGGAAAGGAACAAACCATTAGAAGGTCGTAGTGTAATTAGGTATCAGTTTATCTTGACTGTATAATTACACTAGTACACTTAGAGTGTATTGAGTAGGACCATTTGAGGTCGTTTCTTTTATACTGATTTTATAAAGAAACAAAGACCTCGGTTATTATGGAAGTGTGTGCTCTTAATCCTAATATAATAACAAGCACATATATTTGATATTTATTTCTTTAATTTATCAATGGGTGAGATTTAGTTCGATGAATCAATAAGCCCGATAAGTTGGGAAATGGTATCACTTATAGTGTGTGTTGTTGATTATAGAAGAAGCTGTGTCCTAGAGATACTAGGTTGATAATGTCCTCGAGAGGAGCTCATAAGGATTGTCATGTTAAACCCTGCAGGTGGACCTAGTCCGACATGATGATAAGGTTGAGTGGTACTACTCTTGGACTAAGATATTAATTAAGTGAGTTGTCAAGAACTTACTTAATTAGTGGACATTGTTATCTTAAACACGGGAGACTAACACACTCATAATAAGAAGGAGCCCAAAATGTAATTTGGGATTGGTGCGGTAGTTCAATAATAGTTCTCTAGTGGAATGAATTATTATTGATAAAATTAAGTTGTGTGTTCGGGGCGAACACGGGATGCTTAATTTTATCGGGAAACCAAAACCAATTCCTCCTCTCGGTCCCTATCGTAGCCTCTAGTATATAGAGATTTATACCCACCGCATACCCACCTTCTTACCCATCCAATGGGGCCGGCCAAGCTAGCTTGGAACCCAAGCTAGGGCCGGCCAAGACCAAGTGGATGAGCCATGAAGGTGGCCGCCAAAGCTTGGGTCCCAAGCTTGGGTGGCCGACCACAATTAAAAAGGATTTTATTAAAATTATTTCTTATGTGGATATCATGTTTTAAAAGAGAGTTAAAAATTAAAATTTCCTTTTATAACTTTCTACAAAGATTAAGAGAAGAGATTAATCTCTTTCCTTATTTCTAGTTTAAAAGGATGGTTTTAATTTTGGTAAAACTTTCTTATTTGTAAATCATCTACATGATTAAAAGAGAGTTTAAAATTTGAAATCTTTCCTTATTTATTGATTAAAGGAGGATTTTAAATTTTAAGAAAACTTTCCTTTTAAACATGTTCATGATTTAAAAGAGAGTTTAAAAATTAAATATTCTCTTTTATAAGTTTCTACAAAAGATTAAGAAAAGATTTGATATCTTTCCTTATTTGTAGATTGAAAGAGATTTTAATTTTTAGAGATAACTTTCTTTTTATCCACATGTTTAAAAGAAAGATTTTAATTTATTAAATTTCCTTTTTATAAACCAATCATGAAGGAATAAAATTATTGGAGAAATTTTTATAAATTTCTGAAACAAATTAGGAAGTTTTAATTCTTGTTTAATTAAAACTCTCCTTGATTTGAGGAAATAAGTGGCCGACCATGTTTTAGTGAGAAGAAAAATTATTTTAATTAAAATAAAATTTTCCTTTTCATGGCAAAAGAATTAAGGAAGTTTTTATTAAAATTTCCTTATTTGCCAAGACCAAGGATTATAAAAGAGGAGGTAGAGGAGCCTTCAAGGAACAACCTCTATTATTTTCTCCTCTCTTTTCTTCCTTGTGGCCGGCCTCCTTCCTTTCTCTTCTCTCCATCTTGTGGCGGACCTCTCTTCCTCCTTGAAGATCAAGTGGTGGCGGATTTTAGCTTGGAGAAGAAGGAGAGAAAGCTTACATCCCTTGGAGCTTGATTGATGGAAAAGATCTTCATCTCTTGGAAGCATAGTGCTTGGCGAAACTTGAAGAAAGGAGAAGAAGGTGCTTTGGTGGTTTCTCATCTCGGAAGATCGCTGCCCACACAACGTCCGAGGTTAGAAGAGGAATACGGTAGAAGATCAAGAGGTTTTTCTATAAGGTATAACTAGTAATTTTCTTTCGTGATCATACTAGTTATTTATGGAAATAATACCAAATACAAGAGGCTTACGATTCTAGTATTTCGAATATGTTTTTCAAGTTGTGTTCTTTTATTTTCTTTTCCTTGTGATTTGATTGTTCCTTTTGGTTGACCTAAAGTTATTTTAGGAAATTAAATATTAGCTTTCCATAAAGGTTTTGTCTAGTCGGTGGTGGTTGTTCCCATATCCAAGAAGGTCATGTGCCTCGCCATACTGAGAACCAATTATGAAAATTAATATTTAATGGAATTAATAACTTAGGTGATTTGGATCAAACGTGTTAAGTTCCGCAGGAGATCCAAGTCTAAACCTTAAAGAACAAATAGATTAAGTTTTGGATCAAACGTGTTAAGTTCCGCAGGCGATCCAAAATTTAATTTAAAAGAACACATGGTAGCTAGGAAAAGGTTCAGACCTTTGTACAAAATTTTTGTACAGTGGAACCTCTAGGTTTTCCGAGTAGCAACCAACAATTGATATCAGAGCTAGGGTTTTGCCTCTGTGTATTTGGTATTAGTTTAATTATGCACATGTCATACATAATTTAGGCAGGATAATAGTAGGATGTGCTAACTTTGTGGATGCAGGATCCAACTATTATGGCTTATAGTTTTATGTGTGTGATTGGACCCTTGGACATGTCAAGGGCATTTATATGTGTGTGCATGATTGTATTATAAAATACAGCAGGAGCTGTATTTAGTTTTATTAGGATTTTATTTTTGATCTAGATACATGTACATTCCTTTTATGGAATATAGGATCAAAATTGTAAAATTCTATTTATGTCACGAATCGAATCTTGCAAAGCGTGGAACCTTCTAAGGACCAGAGGCGCAGCGGAACAAGGAGTAAGATGGATGCGACAGCTAGACCCGGTGGCGGTGGCCAAATATGGCAGCAGCTTGGGATGACAACACACGGAGGACAACTAGAGATAAAAGTCATAATAGTTGAAAATTAGATTTTCTATTTATTGCTTTTATATTGTGCTGTGTGTACATGTTAGTTTACAAGTTTAGTAGGCTAGCATAGTTAAAATTCCTCATTAATAAATAACTAAGTGGGAGAGGGATTTTTAAGTAAATCCCATGGTCTCCATTACTGGTTTGTAAGTGATGCAAACAAGCTTGCGCGTTGGCTCTGAGTGCCTTCCTCCATAACGGATGAGCTTATTTGCGGATCACTAGAACAGACTTCCATTTTTGGATGACTATAGGAAGTTAATTAAGAGCGTGTGATCTTCCCCAACGGAAGGGGCATAATCTTATTAATGGACTTAGTGTCAAGTAATGGTATACACTTAGACACATCTAATAGTATCCTCCCCATCGGAGTCACTGCTATTATTTGTGTGACCAAATGAGACCAACTATTAATTTGTCATAAAACTAGGTTAACAAGATAATAAAATTAAAGGGTTAAACCCCCTCTTACAAATGATTGATTTTGTATACGTCCACACTAACGTGGCATACAAAATTAACGGTGTTTGAGATAATTTTATTTGTCATAAAGTTACGTTGACAAGATAGTTAATGGGTAAAACCCTCCTCTTACAAATGTTAATTTTGTATACGTCCACACTAACGTGGCATGCAAAATTCACGGTATTTTGAGGTGTTGGTAAATTTAAATAGTATTGTTAGAGGAATCAATATTATTTTAAATTTAGAGTCTTGACCAAATATTTGATTAAAGATAGATCAACTATTAATTTTATTCGTCATAAAGTAAGGATGACGAGATAATAAAATTAAATAATAAAATTTCCTCTTTGAATTTGTATACGTCCACACTAACGTGGCATACAAAATTCATGGGGATTTTTAAGAAGTTGGTCTTAACCAAATATTTTTGTGATTCTTAGGATGATGGTCAATCCCTAGCTGATATACTTTAGTATAGACTTAGTGGTCCCAATTATAATTAATTGGAAATAGGATTTGGACATTAAGGTAGACTGTCCTTTTAGAACTAAGAATAATAAAGGTGTATTTAATTCATTAGTTGATACATGTTTAGTGGAGTTATCTACCGGTACCTGGAGTGTAGATACAAGATGCCATTAATCATGTCTGCAATTCATTGCAGGGTTCCAGGAAACCCGACAACTAAATGAAAGGTAAATCACCGTCCACATGAGCACTACTGTAAAAGTGGTAGCTATTGCAGTGGGAGATGTTTATCCTTTGATAAGAATAAAATATGGATTGTCTTTACGTACCAAGTTTAGAAAGAACCTGATTTCAGTTTCTAAACTATTATAGATATTGTGTCTATTTTGATAACAAAGTTGTTATCAAGAAAAATAGGGAAGTTATCTATTCTGGTATGATGGTTGACAATTTATAATCCAATAACTCCCACGATGCAACAAATGGAAATTAGTAACACATCTTCTAATTTTAAGAGAAAGTAACCTTCGGAAATGAACCAATTATATCTTTGGCATCTAAGGCTAGGTTATATTAACTTGAGTATGATTCATTGGTAGCTGATGAACTTTTGGGTTCATTAGTAGTGGAAATCTTTCCAACCTACGAGTCTTACTTGGAAGGAAAAATAACCAAGAAGCTTTCAAGTCTAAGGGGTATGGAGTCAAAGATATGTTGAAATTGGTTCATTCTGATTTGTGTGATCCTATGACTATCCAAGCAAGAGGTTGTTTCAAATATTTCATCTATTTTATAGACAACTATTTGATATACAGAAACATTTACTTGATGTGCCACAAGTCTAAGTGCTTTGATTAGTTCAAAGAGTATGAGGCTGATATGGAGAAATGTCAAGGTAAAAGTATCAAGACACTACGGTGAGATCGTAGTGGCAAGTACCTCTTAGGAGAATTTAGGAGTCACTTATCAGAAGTAGGGATTCAATCCCAACTAACTACACCTAGGTATATCCCAACAGAATGGTGTAGAAAAAGGAAGGTATAGGACTCTTATGGAAATAAGTAGATTGATGATGAGTTATTTAGAAAATTACCAAATTCATTTTAAGGATATACTCTGGAAACGGAAGTGAACATAGTACCTTCCAAAGTCAGAACTCTCTACTCATATAGAATTGCTGAATAGGTGTAAGCCTATTTTGAAGCATATTCGGGTAGTCCAGCACATATGCTGAAGAGAGACAATGATAAGTTGGACAGGAATTCACTTGTTTGTGGGTTATCCTAGAGAAATGAAAGTAGGTTTATAGTCTTAAAAATCAGAAGGTTATTGTTAGCATCAATGACCGATTTTTAGAAAAGGACTATGTAATAAACCTCATGCCCATAAGTAAATTTGTTCTTAAGGAAATAATAAAGGACATGTCTAATCTAGTACCAACTGTACAAGATGAAATATCACAAGAAACTGCAACACGTATCACAAATGATACACAATTGCAGAAAGTGCCTCATCGTAGTGGGAGGGTTGTTAGGCAACCTAAAAAGATTTATGTTTTGGGAGAGTTTTTGGACTCGATCCCTGGAGGACATGAACCTGATCTCCCGACATATGAAGCACTCCAAGATAAAGATGCAATATCTTGGCAAAGAGTAATGAATAACAGAATTAGAATATATGTATTCTAATAAAATCTGGAAGCTTATAGAACCACCAAATAGTATAAAAGCCTTTGGGTGTAAAAAGGTTTATATTAGGAAAAGAGGGATAGACAGGAAGGTAGAAACTTTCAAAGCAAGGCTAGACGAAAAAGAAAACTTTTTCACTGGTAGCCATGCTTAAGTCTATCCGGATTCTTTTATCTATTTGGCAAGTGGATGTCAAGACATTCCTTAATGGAAGTCTTGAAGAAAACATCCATATAAAGCAACCAGAAGGGTTCATTGCAAAGGGCTAAGAGCATCTTGTGTATAAGCTCAATCGGTCTATAGACTGAGGCAAAACTTCAAGGTCTTGGACCATCCGGTTTATCAAAGTAATCCAGATCTATGGATTTAGTCACCGGATAAGTCTTGTGTATACAAAAGGTGTGATGGAAGCGTGGTGGTATTTCTTGTACTATACGTAGATAACATTTTTGGTAATTGGAAACAATATCAAAATGTTGTCAGAAGTAAAGGTATGGTTGTCCAAATAATTCGATATAAAGGACTTGGGAGAATGTATATATTCTTGAGATCAAAGTAATAAGGGATCGCAAGAAAAGAATATTTTACTTATCCCAAGCTTCATACATCGGAAAAATCCTTGCTCGTTTTAAGCATACAAAACTCCAAGAAAGGTTTCTTACCTTTTCAGGATGGAGTAACTTTATCTAAAGATATGTCTCTGTAGACATCAAAGGAGATAAAGGAAATAAAGGCAGTTCTTTATGCTACGGCTGTTGGAAGCCTAATGTATGCTATGCACGAGATTAGAAATCTGTTTTGCCAAGGGCATAGTTAGCAGATATCAAAGTAAGCCTGGACAAAGACAGTGGACTGCAGTAAAGCATATATTGTAGTACCTTAGAGGCACTAGAGATTATATGCTAGCTTACAAGGCAGTTAATTTAGTCCTTGTGGGTTGCATGGATTTTGACTTCCAATCGGATAGGGACAATAATAAGTCAACCTCGGGGTTTTGTGTTTACTTTAGGAGATAAAGTCATAACTATGGAAGAGTGATAAGCATAGGTGTTTTTCTGAACTCCACCATAGAAGCTTAGTATATGGCAAACCTCTGAGGTAGCCATAAAAGCTGAATGACTCAATAACCTCAAGATAGACTTAGATATGATTTCTGGTTTGTCCAAAAATTATTACAATTTATTGTAATAATGTTGGTGCAGTAGCAAACTCGAAGAAACCATAAGTCTATAAGGCAAGTAAACATAATAGAGCGCAAGTACCACCCAATACGAGGAATCGTATAAACGAGGAGAAGTTGTTGCCGCCTAGATTGCATCAGGTGATGACCTATAGATCCTTTCACTAAGGTCCTTAAGGCAAGAGCTTTTGATGGGCATATTGAAGGGATGGGAATCAGATGTATGGCAGCAGATATGGCAGCTTAGTCTTTTAGTATAAGTGGGAGATTGTTAGAGTGTATACTAAAAGCCTAGCTTTTGGTATAAACATTTATCTAGAAATAAGAATCACATTGGTCAAATGTCTACATTTGTGATAAATGTAGTTGTTCAATTAATTTATATTGTAGATAACATGGTGTGTGGTGTCACACACGGAGGATCATGTACCTTATAAATTATAAACAGTAGCTCACGACCAAAATGGAAAGGAACAAACCATTAGAAGGTCGTAGTGTAATTAGGTATCAGTTTATCTTGACTGTATAATTACACTAGTACACTTAGAGTGTATTGAGTAGGACCATTTGAGGTCGTTTCTTTTATACTGATTTTATAAAGAAACAAAGACCTCGGTTATTATGGAAGTGTGTGCTCTTAATCCTAATATAATAACAAGCACATATATTTGATATTTATTTCTTTAATTTATCAATGGGTGAGATTTAGTTCGATGAATCAATAAGCCCGATAAGTTGGGAAATGGTATCACTTATAGTGTGTGTTGTTGATTATAGAAGGAAACTGTGTCCTAGAGATACTAGGTTGATAATGTCCTCAAGAGGAGCTCATAAGGATTGTCATGTTAAACCCTGCAGGTGGACCTAGTCCGACATGATGATAAGGTTGAGTGGTACTACTCTTGGACTAAGATATTAATTAAGTGAGTTGTCAGTAACTTACTTAATTAGTGGACATTTGTTATCTTAACAACAGGGAGACTAACACACTCATAATAAGAAGGAGCCCAAAATGTAATTTGGGATTGGTGCGGTAGTTCAATAATAGTTCTCTAGTGGAATGAATTATTATTGATAAAATTAAGTTGTGTGTTCGGGGCGAACACGGGATGCTTAATTTTATCGGGAGACCAAAACCAATTCCTCCTCTCGGTCCCTATCGTAGCCTCTAGTATATAGAGATTTATACCCACCGCATACCCACCTTCTTACCCATCCAATGGGGCCGGCCAAGCTAGGGCCGGCCAAGACCAAGTGGATGAGCTAAGATGGTGGCCGGCCAAAGCTTGGGTCCCAAGCTTAGGTGGCCCCACTAGAATATTAAAAAGGATTTTTATTAAAATTATTTCTTATGTGGATATCATGTTTTTAAAAGAGAGTTAAAAAAATTAAAAATTTCCTTTTATAACTTTCTACAAAAGATTAAGAGAAGAGATTAATCTCTTTCCTTATTTGTAGTTTAAAAGGATGGTTTTAATTTTTGGTAAAAACTTTCCTTATTTGTAAATCATCTACATGATTAAAAGAGAGTTTAAAATTTGAAATCTTTCCTTATTTATTGATTAAAGGAGGATTTTAAATTTTAAGAAAACTTTCCTTTTTAAACATGTTCATGATTTAAAAGAGAGTTTAAAAATTAAATATTCTCTTTTATAAGTTTCTACAAAAGATTAAGAAAAGATTTGATATCTTTCCTTATTTGTATATTGAAAGAGATTTTAATTTTTAGAGATAACTTTCTTTTTATCCACATGTTTAAAAGAAATATTTTAATTTATTAAATTTCCTTTTTATAAACCAATCATGAAGGGATAAAATTATTGGAGAAATTTTTATAAATTTCCGGAAACAAATTAGGAAGTTTTAATTCTTGTTTAATTAAAACTCTCCTTGATTTGAGGAAATAAGTGGCCGGCCATGTTTTAGTGAGAAGAAAAATTATTTTAATTAAAATAAAATTTTCCTTTTCATGGCAAAAGAATTAAGGAAGTTTTTTATTAAAATTTCCTTATTTGCCAAGACCAAGGATTATAAAAGAGGAGGTAGAGGAGCCTTCAAGGAATAACAACCTCTATTATTTTCTCCCTCTTTTCTTCCTTGGTGTGGCCGGCCTCCTTCCTTTCTCTTCTCTCCATCTTGTGGCCGGACCTCTCTTCCTCCTTGAAGATCAAGTGGTGGCCGGATTTTAGCTTGGAGAAGAAGGAGAGAAAGCTTACATCCCTTGGAGCTTGATTGATAGAAAAAGATCTTCATCTCTTGGAAGCATAGTGCTTGGCCGAAACTTGAAGAAAGGAGAAGAAGGTGCTTTGGTGGTTTCTCATCTCGGAAGATCGTTGCCCACACAACGTCCGAGGTTAGAAGAGGAATACGGTAGAAGATCAAGAGGTTTTTCTATAAGGTATAACTAGTAATTTTTCTTCCGCATCATACTAGTTATTTATGGAAATAATACCAAATACAAGAGGCTTCGATTCTAGTATTTCGAATATGTTTTTCGAAGTTGTGTTCTTTTATTTTTCTTTTCCTTGTGATTTGATTGTTCCTTTTGGTTGACCTAAAGTTATTTTAGGAAATTAAATATTAGCTTTCCATAAAAGGTTTTGTCTAGTCGGTGGTGGTTGTTCCCATATCCAAGAAGGCCATGTGCCTCGCCACGTCAGTACTGGGAACCAATTATGGAAATTAATATTTAATGGAATTAATAACTTAGGTGATTTGGATCAAACGTGTTAAGTTCCGCAGGAGATCCAAGTCTAAACCTTAAAGAACAAATAGATTAAGTTTTGGATCAAACGTGTTAAGTTCCGTAGGCGATCCAAAATTTAATTTAAAAGAACACATGGTAGCTAGGAAAAGGTTCAGACCTTTGTACAAAATTTTTGTACAGTGGAACCTCTAGGTTTTCCGAGTAGCAACCAACATTTTTGTCCCAGGCTGGGGCACGCTTCTCTGCGACCATACCATACACGGCAGCCGGGGTTATCCGTCAGTTGCACGCGCAGGGCTTCTTGAGCTCCATCCCCCCCGCAGACTTTTTGGATCGCCATCAAATCATTCAAGGCTTTCCAGATGATATTTTTGCTCCTTTCAAATGATCTGTATCAACTTCTTAATCCGATGAAATTTTTACATGTACATACGTATCTTCGAGTTTTGGCTTGACTACCATGCTATCTCTAGCCCCCTCGGCTGCCCTGGCTTACAGCAACGGGGTCGATATCCCTCACACCCGATAGGGCCGTAGGTAGTTAGCACTCCAAGGTCGCTCTAGCTTTTTCCCCTGAGCGTCTTACAAATAATAGGCCCCTGATGCCAGCTTCTTGATGACTTTGTATGGTCCGTCCCATTGTGGTGCTAGCTTCGTCACTTCCCCTAAGGGCTTCACCTGCTTCCAGACTAGGTCTCCTTCTCCGAAGAAATGAGGGATCACCCTTCTATTATAGTTTTGCCTCATTCTCTGTCTATAGGCCTCCAACCTGGCCGCTGTTTGTTCACGAATTTCGCTGATGAAATCTAGCTCAGCCAGCCGTCGCTCTGCGTTCCCTTCATCATACATCATTCTTCTCACAGACGGTATCCCGACCTCCAGAGGTACCACTGCTTTATTGTCATATACTAAATGGAAAGGTGTCAGACCTGTACTTTCTCGGGGTGTTGTACGATAGGCCCACAAAATGCTTGGCAGCTCGTCCACCCAACTGCCTCCCGTGTGACCCAACTTGACTTTGAGCCCCCGCACTATTTCTCGATTGACTACCTCCGTCTGACCATTGCTTTGCGGATGAGCCACCGAAGTGAAGGCCTGAGTTATTCCGAACCCCTTGCACCACTTTTGTATCTTGCGCCCTTGAAATTGTCTGCCATTATCTGACACCAATTTGTGAGGCAAGCCGAACCTGCAAAAGATATTTTTCCATAAGAACTGGATCACCGCATCTTCGGTGATTCTGGCCAGAGCTTCCGCTTCCACCCACTTAGAGAAGTAATCTACTGCCACTAGCAAGAAACGTCTTTGCCCCGTAGCCATCGGGAATGGTCCTACGATGTCCATACCCCACTAGTCAAACGGACAAGACACTGTAGAAGTTTTCAGCAGCTCTGTAGGTCGGTGTGTTAGGTTCTGGTACATTTGGCACGACAAACAAGTATTCACCAGCTTCTGTGAATCCCTCTGCAAGGTAGGCCAGAAATACCCAGCCAATAGTACTTTCCGAGCTAGCGTTCTCCCACCTGCATGATTGCCACCGCACCCCAAGTGTATCTCCCGCAGGGCCTGGTCGGCGTCTTCCATGTTCAGGCACTTGAGCAGAGGTCTAGAGAAAGACCTTTTATACAGTTGTTCTCCAATCATAATATAAGAATGGGCCTGTCTCCTGAGCATACGTGCCTCTTCTAGGTTGGCGGGTACAATTCCATGCTGGAGGAAACTTATTATGGGCGCCCTCCAATCAATTACTCCTCCCAGATTATTTTGCAGATCAATCTGAGCTATAAGGAAGGTCTGCGCTATAGATCTGTCCAGTACCCAAGTAGTCAGGGAGCTGGCCATTTTAGCTAGCTCATCCGCTCTTTCGTTTTCAGCCCTGGGAATCTTGGTGACTGTGACCTCTTTAAAATCTTTTCTCATCTTCTCATAGGCTTCCTTGTAAACTTGCATCTTTTCATTGTTTACTTCGAAATGCCCGACCACCTGCTGAGTTACTAGCTGTGAATTTGAGTATATTACGACCTTGCTTGCCCCCACATGCCGAGCTGCTTGTAGACCTGCCAATAGGGCTTCATACTCTGCCTCATTGTTAGTAGCTCTAAAATTTAGCCATACAGCCAGCTGCATAATATCTCCCTGCGGAGATATCAGAAGCGCGCCTACACCACTTCCCCGATGGGTAGCTGATCCATCTACATAAATCTTCCAGACCTCCTCCAAGTCTGCTCGATAAACTTCTGTCAAGAAATCCGCCAGGGCCTGTGCCTTGATAGCGGTTCGGGGCTGATACTGTATATCATATTCCCCTAGCTCGGTTGCCCATTTGATAAGCCGACCCGCTACTTCCACCTTGGTGAGAGCTCGGCCCATAGTACTGTTTGTCAGGACGGTGATGGGATGCGCCAGAAAATACGGTCAAAGGCGCCGAGCCATTAGAACAAGTCCGTAAACCAACTTTTCTAGGGCCGTATACCGAGACTCAGCCCCCTTCAATATATGACTGAAAAAATACACTGGTCGTTGTACATTGTCCTGCTCCTTAACCAGCACAGCCCCCATGGCCTCAGGGGTAGCTGACAAGTAGACCCAAAGAGGCTCTCCCGCTACAGGCTTAAATAGCGACGGTAAGGACTCCAGGTATTGCTTTAGCTCCTCCAAGGCCTGTGTGCACTCCTCCGTCCACTGAAACTTGGCTGCCTTCCTGAGCACTTTAAAGAAGGGCGCCGCTCGATCTGTAGATCTGGAGATAAATCGGGATAGTGCTGTTATCCGGCCGACTAGCTTCTGTGTTTCCTTTAGATTCTGAGGGATCTGCATGTCACGAAGTGCTTGAACCTTCTCAGGATTGGCTTCTATCCCTCGTTCAGTCACCAAGTAGCCTAGAAACTTCCCTCCTTTGGCCCCGAACAGACATTTCAATGGATTCAGCTTTACCCCATATTGCCTCAGAGTCCCACAGGTTTCTTCTACATCTTTTATCAGACTGGACGCCAGGGGGGACTTGATCAGGATGTCATCAACATAGACTTCTACGTTCCTCCCGATCTGACTCCGAAAAACCTTATCCATCATCCTTTGGTAGGTAGCTCCAGCATTCCTGAGCCCAAATGGCATGACAGTATAGCAGAAAGTACCATCAGCTGTTATGAAACTAACCTTCTCCTGATCCTCCTTAGCCAGGGGTATCTGATGGTATCCCTGATAAGCGTCCATCATGCATATCCTTTCACAGCCAGCAGTTGAATCCACCACCTGATCGATCCGCGGGAGTGGGTAACAATCTTTGGGGGTGGCTTTGTTGAGGTCGCGGAAGTCTATGCACACCCTCCACTTGTTGTTGGCTCCTTCACCAATACGACGTTGGAAAGCCAGGATGGGAATTGCACCTCTCGAACATGTCCTGCCTTCCTGAGCTGATCCACTTCAGCCCGGATAATCTTATTTTGGTCGGCGGAGAAGTTTCTCTTCTTCTGCTTGACTGGCTTGGCCTCGGGTATAGTATGCAGCTTGTGCTCAGCTACTTCTGGTTTGACCCCGGGCAGTTCTTCTGGGGACCAAGCAAAGACGTCTCTGTTGCGGATCAGGCATTGTATCAGCTCCGACTTCAGCTTCGGCGACAGGTCACTAGCAATGCGAGTGATGCTCTCAGCTCTGTCGGGATACAACTGAATATTTTCGCAGGAGACAGGCTCCTCAGCAATAGGCAGAGGCTCCTCCCGGATGGCATGTACACCGCCATCCTGAGTCCGCCGGCTCTTGCGCGCCTCCACCCGGACCATATCGATGTAGCAGCTTCGAGACACCTTCTGCTCCCCCTTTACCTCTCCGACCTGCTCGCCAACCGGGAATTTGATCTTTTGATGATAGGTGGAGACAGCAGCTCGGAACTCATGCAGGGCTGGCCTTCCCAGGATGACGTTATAGGAGGAAGGGGAATCCACCATGATGAAGGTGCTCCTCCGGGTGCGCACCAATGGCTCAGTGCCCATGGAGATGGCCAGCTTGATCTGACCCATGGGTTTAACTTCGTTACCTGTGAACCCATATAAGGAGGTGGTTACAGGTTGGAGCTCAGCGGCGTCGATCTGCATCTCCTCGAACGCAGCTTTGAATAAAATGTTGACCGAGCTCCCGGTATCCACAAAGACCCGAGCCACTCGGCTATTAGCAATAACAGCCTTGATTATGAGGGCATCGTCGTGGGGTAGTTCCAGGCCCTCCAGGTCTTGAGGCCCAAAGCTAATAACAGGGCCGGAGGCCTGCTCGTGTCTGCATCCCATGGCTCCCACATACAGCCGCCGAACGTGTGATTTACGAGCTCGGCCTGAGTCTCCGTCAGTGGGTCCTCCTGAGATCATACCGATCTCTCGCACGGCAGCGTTGCCCCGGTTCTCCAGTTCTCCGGCATCTCCTCGGTCTTCCCCGAGGCCAGCTTGGTTAGATGGGCCGGCTAGGTCGGGTCGGGTCTACCGAGCGCGCCCAGCTGCAGCCCGTTTTTCGTCTATCCTCTGTATTTGGGGCGCCAACGCCGGGGGAGGCAAGCCCTGCTCTGCAGCTCGCCTGGAGTCACAGGCGAATTGGAAGCAGTTACTGAGATCGTGCGTCCTGGACCGATGATATGTGCAATATGGCGCTCCCCTTGGTCCAGGCCTGGGCACGTGTACGGCGGCAACTCTCGGCGGTGGTCTAATTCCCTGAGCAGGTTGAAGGGCAGGCCTGGGTTGACCTCGCTGGAAGGGCTGAGCTGGCTGCGGTGCTCTCCTTTCAGGTCGGTTGCCTGGGGCCATCGTCTTTTCGGCTTTCCTCCTAGCGGCCTGCGCTTCTTCCACCTTGATGTAGCAAGAAGCTTTTTCCACCATGTCATCAAAACTCCGGGCGGGGTTTTTGATGAGGTCTCTGAAGAATTCCCCTTCTCGCAATCCGTGGGAGAAGGCACTCATCAATATTTCTGAGGTGGCGGAGGGGACGTCATTGGCCACTTGACTGAACCGATTAATGTAGCTCCGCAAGGGCTCGGTCGAATCCTGCTTGAGAGCAAACAGGCAGTGGTCGGTTTTTTGATACTTACGGCTACTGGCAAAACAGCGTAGGAAGGCCGTTTTGAAATCCATGAAGCAATTGATGGACTCCGGGGGCAATCCGTCGAACCACTTCTGCGCCGACCCAGACAGGGTGTGTAGAAATACTCGGCATTTGACAGCATCACTGTATTGGTACAAGATGGCCGCGTTTTTGAACTTCCTCAGGTGCTCTTCCGGGTCCTTGCTCCCATCGTATTCTCCAATGTTCGGGGCTCGATATCTCTTGGGCAGGCTTTCCCTCAGGATCTGAGCCGAGAAGGGTACTTTGTCATCCGGATCTTCAGGCAGATCTCTGGCAGGGATTATAGCTTTTCCCTTTCCTGAATCCCGCGGTCGATGTAGAGATCTCTCCGCCACCGACGCTGGCGGCTCCTCTTTCTTTGGACTGTGCTCACGGGCTTCGGCTCGACGATAGTTGCGGCGAGGTTCCCGAAATGAAGCACGAGGGAGCTCTTCCTGCTGCTTCCTCTTTGAGCCTCTGTTGGAGGCAGGAGCTGGCTCTCTAGATGCTTCGGGCGCCAAGCGAGGTCGTGAAACCGTTCCTTGTTTTTCAGAGGCGGCCTGCTTCCTGACCTCCTTGAAGAGCTCGTACTCCCCCGCGGTCATGGTGACGTTAATCCTCCTGCTGGAACTTCGACCAGAGTCCTCCATCTTCACGCTCCGGATCAGGTTGTTGTGTTTCCCACAGACGGCGCCAAATTTGATCCCGTCCGAAGGCTGAGTCGGACGGAGGCTGGTCGGGGTGTCCCGATGGTTGACGAAAGGTCGTAGAAGATGATTCGGCTCCCACGGGTGGCTGACGCTGCTGCAGGACCCTGCACACACTCAGACAATCTCCCCCTTCACGTTAGAGACCGAAACCCAGGGAAAAAGTCCCCGGATCAGGCCCTCCGACGCTCAAGTCAGGTCCTTTTTCCCCAAAAAGAATAGAGAGAATAAGAAGGAAAACAGTTGTGGAAAAAAGTGACGAGAGAGTGTGTGCGCGTACCTGCATACGAGGGATTTCTCGCCTTTTATGCCCCCCCTTTTTGGAACCTGCCCCCCTGTCAGAAAATGTTAGACGCTCGGCTTTGTCGCCTCGTTCCGGACACCTGTCGTGCTGCTATTTGTCATGCAAGCATCTTTCTGTTTAGGAACCTCCGCCTTCGCACATGGGTTTTGTCTTGTAGTGGGAGACAGCTGGCAGGCTACTACTGGTTAGGAGGGCATCTTTTCGTTTTAGGAACCTCCGCTTTTGCCCGCATTGTTGATATGTAATGGCTCTCCTTGACGGAACGTTGAGATTCTCCGCACCCGTGCTACTTAGCTCTTCCGAACCATTGTGTCCCGCACCGGCCTGCACCCATGGTTCGCATTTCCGGGCCTCCAACTCGCAGACCTGCAGCCCTAGCTGTCTAGACACAGCTACGCTGATCTTCAACCTGCATCCTGCGCTTTGTATTTCCTGGCCCTCAACCGCGGGTCTGTAGTTCGAGTTGCCTCTGCTTAGCTCTGCCGATCCCGACTTGCATCCTGCGCTTTGTACTTCCCGGCCCTGAACCGCAGGTCTGTAGCTCGGGCTGCTTCTGATCAGCTCTACCGCTTCCGACCCATTGGCCTATACTTCCAGTTCTTTGAATCACAGGCCTGTAGCTCGGACTTCCTCTGGACAGCCCTGCCGATGCCAACCCGTGACTTGTGTTCCGCCTGACGTCTTCCCTCGTCTTCCGACTGCTTTGCCCCCTTGATCGACCAGCCTGCCTGACCTTTGACCATCACACCTGCTTGCCTTTAACCGCCCCGTCAGCCTGTCCATTGACTGCCGCATCACCTTGACTATTGACCACCACGTCCTCTTGACTTTTGACCGCTATATGGCCTTGACTTTTCTAACTCTTTCCTCATGGGCCCCTCCATTACCAACCGTATCACTTGCCAAATACAAGACTAATTGCATCATCAAGAATGTTAGTTATGTTATGAGATTCAGATAGACACTCTTCTATTTCTTTCTGTAAATAAAAAAAGACATATTTGTTAAAATAAGAAATTTAGATTGCCTATATTTTCTTATGAATTCTACAAATAATAAAGAGAGTTTTATTGTCATTTTCTCTCCAACAGCTTGACTACTAGATTCTCCATTTTTTTTCTTGTGATCTTCAATTCAAACTTTTGATCATGTAACTAGTGTATCCGCAAGACTTACTTTTTTTCTTAAGTATAAGACATATAAAAATTGTTAGAACAGATAATAATGTTACTAATTAAATGTATTTATAAAACTTTTCATGAAGTTTGATAAATAATAATTTTTACTATCATGCAAGCCAAACAGATATAACCTCTACGACTCATTGTGTGAATATGATCTTGATTTTCTCTCATTATTTTGAATTTTACACTTTTTTCTTGAAAATTAAAATATGTCTAATATATTCATATATAATTATCTATTTGATCAACAAATAATAATTACTTAGATAATGGAATGAAAAGAAACAATAGTAATTAAGATAAAAAAAAAAAAGAAAGAAATGAAAGTCATCAATGAAATCTTCATCTAATAAACTGAAATCTTCATCTAATAAAAAAGAGTGTATCAATGAAAGTCAGGTGCATTTTAACATGGGTAGCATTTACAGATTATATAACATGATCCTGTCTGAATGCTGAATCAACGAACGCTGGGCACGTGGCGCTCCCTTGCTGCTGACGTGGATCTTCGACTGGTTGCACGAACCTCCAGCGAACCTGCACAGAAATCGGGCCGGGAAGGGGTTCCCGACGGCGACCCTCCGACGCTCAAGTCAAGCAAGCAAGTAGTGAAAAAAGTGGCTCCAAAGGTGTCCAACGCGTACCTCGGGCGAAGTATGAGGCTCTTTATATAGAGCGGTGAAAGGGCTCCTGCACGTCTACCGAGGCGCATACGTGTCCGTAGCCCATACCTCGGTATGTGTCTGTCAGAAAGCTTACCTGACGTCATACTGCTACAGTCCAAGCACGTCTTCGATGGGACAACAGAACACCTCGTTGTCAGACTTGGAGTATGGCCTAGCCATAGGACTTGACAGCTGTCATAAGATGTTCTTGTCCTTCTCTACCGACCACCGGCCGGGGCGTCCGACAAGCCGGCTGGACGGGGAGTCCGTCCGGCCAGCCCTCATCTTATGCGCCGGTCGGACGGCACTCACATCACGTCCAGGCTGCCGTTGGCATCGATATGCTGGGGATATTTTCGGTAGGGTACTATGTAGGGACTATTTAGCAGTGTGTCACCTTCTCTTAGGCCTTCCGCTCGGCTCTTTGCTACTGTTCAATTGAGCGTCGGAATCCCGACTTCTGTCGGGGCGACTTTTGCTATCGGCTATTCACCGGTCGGCCGGCCGGGAGGTCGGCCCATCCTTCTCCGGTCGGCCACCTGGCCTTTTGACTCCCGCGTGGTATTGACCCCTCAGAATGAGGGTCCCCTGTTTTAACCATCGGACCATAACACATTAAGAAGATAAAAGAGAAAATCTGCAGCATGCAATTCGCTATCTATATAATGATTAGCTAGGAGAAAAAAAACACTAATGCAGCCGAACCAACAATCCAAAAATGGTGACCCTATACAAATTACTATCACATCAAAATCCAAAGTTGAAAAACTACACGGCATATAGAAAAGACTTAATGCAATGTCAAAGAGTTTACCATTTTGCTAACCCCAGCAGGTGATTCTCCAAATATGTCATCACTAAATATGCCTGTAAATCTCTCACTCTAAATAGAAGAAACAGATAAGAAACCAACTTTAATAATGAATTTATTCAGAAAATAACTATGCTGAAACCAACCTTTGGTGTACCCTCCCCAAGTTCTCCAGCAGTGTTTGATGCTTTATCAACCAAATTTACAGTTTGCATGGGTGACTTTTTCACAGTAAATGATGTTTCAACATCAGATGCATCTCCAAAATCAATTGCACTTTCACAAGAACTGTAGCTTGTCGACCTTGTTGCTTCTCCTTATCCAAAGTAGCTTTATCATTTGCTTCAAGTTAAAAAGATGAGGACTTACCATCCAAAGTAAAGTTACAGTGAGGAGAAATCGACACATGAAAGTATACACATAAATTAGCTAGTTTTATTCGGATTATCAAGCAATATGGTAGTTGATGAGCAAAGAGTATTACCATTCACATTGCCATCAGATGAAGATTCAATCTATTGTAGCTGACGTTGCCTGCATTTTTCCAATATAGCTTGCCTTCTCTTTCTGCTTTCTTCTTTAATCTCGTCAGCATATTTTTCATCCTGCTTGGCAAGTTGCTGTGTAATCCTTTCCTGATAGGAGATCAAATCCTCTGTCCCCAAATTTCTCTGTCCCCGTGTCCCTTTACCGATTGGACGGATCATATTACATCTCAAGAATGCCTTGCACATCACGAGTATACTGCACACATCTTAAAGATGTCATGATGTCTTAAGATGTAATCTGGTCCGTCCGATCGGCAGGGGACACGGGGACAGAGAAATTTGGGGACAGAAGATTTGATCTGTTCCGGATAGTCTTCTTCTTCTTCCTCCCTGATATATATATACAATATGAGACATTAAAGGCAACAAGAATAAGTTAAAATGTGCAATCAACCATATATATACCTAATAGACTTTTGCTTGTCTTCTTTGGGATGGTCATTGATGCGGTGATAAGGAAAGGCCCCTCCCCGCTGTCACGGTAGAGGTCAATGAAGGTCAGAATTAAGACGATCGACAGACGGAGGGTCTTGGACGGTCGGGTGGGACATAGCCCGACCGGGGGTCAAACACCGACCCGTCGTCCCTGACACGGAGTAGTAAAACCCATGCTTAATTGACACGCAAAAGCCGAGCCGAGCGGCTCCCCCGCTTGGCCTAGCAAGCGACTCGAGACCAACCGAACACGCGGACAGTGAACTGCCTGTCGAGCGGTTATCCTGCTTAGCCAAGCACAAGAGCAGGTAGACAGTGGGCTTCTGGCCGAGCAGTTATCTCGCTCGGCCCAGCAATAGACGACACTCGAACAGGGGATTTTCAGCCGTGCGGCTATGCCGCCCGGTTGTGAGAAAATAATCCCTCCACGTCATTAGTTTTTTTTTTAATTTTTTTATTATCTTGATAATTGGTTATTACTCGGTCTACCTATTTTTATGGATCTCATCTAGATCCTATTTTTATAGATCTCGTAGTTCGTGCTCTTATCATTTGTGATGCTATATAAAGGGTCGTAAAGACATGTAGAAGGTATCTCTCGGTGTAAGGTTTCCTTTCATAAGTTTAATTTCTATTTTGTCCTATTCTTCTTGTGTATTCCTGTGTGTTGTGTGTTTTGGGTGTGATATTCATTAATTTTAAGCCAACATTTGGTATCAGAGCCTTGGCAGTATAGAATACCCAAAAATCCACGATTCTACAAAAATGTCTGGCATCCCACAAGTTGCTGCGAAGGAGAACGGCGGAGTGTCATTTCCCTATCCAATGCTAAGCCCTCACAATCATACTGTGTGGGCAATAAAGACAGAGGCGATTCTTGATGCCCAGGGAGTCTGGGAGGCGGTGAAGCCAGTGGAAGGAGCCTAAGTGGATGCAAAGAAGGATAAAAAGGCACGTGCATACATCTTGCAGTGTGTCCCCGAAGACATACTTCTCCATATCGCAAAAAAGAAGACGACGAAGGAAGTCTGGGACAGCCTCAAGACGAGGTACCTTGGTAGTGATCGAGTGAAGAAGGCACGCGTACAAACGTTGAAAAGCAAGTTTGACGCCCTCCGGATGAAGGAGACCGACACGATTGATGAGTTTGTTGGCAAACTCAATGCTATGAGCAGCAAGTTCTCCGCCCTTGGTGCCACGCTTGAAGATTCATCTTTGGTAAAGAAGTTACTCGATTCTGTCCCTGATTAGTTCTTCCCTATTGTTGCCGGTATTGAGCAGTTTCACGACCTTGAGACGATACCATTTGAGGAGACTATTGGGCGACTGAAGGCGTACGAGGAACGAACATTACGATTACGCGGCAACACCAATGGCACTGAAGAAGAGCTCCTACTTACTCATGCCGAATGGCAAATGCGACAGAAGGGGAGCAACGTGGACACTTCGTCAGGAGAAAAGGGGCGTGGGTCCAGCAGCCCTAGTCGTGGCAAATGGCGTGGACGTGGGCGAGGGCGCGGTCGTGGTTGTGGTACGCCGAGCCAAGACAGTGCAGGAGGCACTAGCAGCAACAACAGTGGCACTCGAGACAAGAGTCATATAAAGTGTTTCAATTGCGAAAAAATGGGGCATTATGCGTCCGAGTGTTACAACAAGCGTCGTGATGATGAGGCTCACCTCACTTACGCCACCGATGAAGAGCCAGCACTGATGATGACCGTGTCCCACGAGGAGTCTCACACTAGGCATGAGCGGCAGGATATCATTCTACTCAGTGAAGATAGGTTCCTACCGGAGATGTATCGCAGCGTTGAGAAAGGAGAAGATAAAGACGTCTGGTACCTTGACAACGGTGCCAGCAACCACATGACTGGCCATCGTGAGAAGTTTCAAGAACTAGATGAAACCATCACCGGGAGGGTGAGGTTTGGCGATGGATCAACCATTGAGATCATGGGCAAGGGGACGGTTGTGTTCGAATACAAGAACGGCGACCATAAGGCTCTCCACGAGGTATACTACATTCCAAAACTTTGTAGTAATATCATAAGTCTTGGTCAATTGACAGAAGCTGGGAATGAAGTGCATATGAAAGGAGATACCATGAAGGTGATTGATAGGAGCGGGAAGCTCTTGATGCTGATAAAGCGAACACAAAATCGCTTGTACAAGATAACCTTGAAGATATTCAAGCAAGTCTGTCTCCTAGCAAGACTAGAAGACCCAACCTGGCTAGGGCACATGCAAAGTAGCGAACCAGCAGTGCGCGGGGCACTGTCCATGTGCAAGTCTGCAGGAGGCAGACTTGGCATGCATCCGAGTCGGGCATGCACGCAAGGCATGCCAAGCAGAGCGACAGTGCAGGGCTGCCCAAGCCCAAGTCTTACAGGAGGAAGACTTGGTAAACCAGCAAGTGTGGCATAGGCGCAAGCCATACCAAGTAGAGGATTGGCAGTGCGCTGGGCACATTCCAAGCCCAAGTTTGCAGGAGGCGAACTTGGCAGCGAAGCGGACGTAGCAGGTATGCAACATATGCCAAGAAGCAAAGGCGGACAGATGGATTTGTCCGTTGTGCGAGCAGATGGACTTGCTCGAGTTGCCGAAGGAGCAGACAGATGGGACTTGTTTGTGGCAACGAATGTGCGAGCAGACGGACTTGCCCGTGGTGCCAAGAGAACTAATAGACGAGACTTGTTCATGGTGCCGAAGAGATCGAGTTGTGGGCCAAGCACTTGGTGTGCAAATAGTCCTTGGCGCGGGGCCAAAGAAGCGAAGTCATGGATAACGCGGACAGATGGACTTGTTCATGGTGCAAACAGATGGACTGTCCGTGGTGTCAAAGGTGGACAAATTGTGGTTGATTTCATTAATACCGGAGAACAAAGATGGACTGCCCATGGTACCATGCGACAACTACTCGGCTCTGTGACTTAGAACCATGTCAAGATTAGTGGGAGTAATGTGAGAAAATAATCCCTCCACGTCATTAGTTTTTTTTTATTTTTTATTATCTTGATAATTGGTTATTACTCGATCTACCTATTTTTATGGATCTCATCTAGATCCTATTTTTATGGATCTCGTGGTTCGTGCTCTTATCATTTGTGATGCTATATAAAGGGTCGTAGAGGCATATAGAAGGTATCTCTCGGTGTAAGGTTTCCTTTCATAAGTTTAGTTTCTATTTTGTCCTATTCTTCTTGTGTATTCTTGTGTGTTATGTGTTTTGGGTATGCTATTCATTAATTCTAAGCCAACACTGGTGCAGCAGCAAACGTAGGGATATTAGAGTCCTGGCCGAGCCGCCATCCTGCTCTACCAAACAACAAATACAGCAGGATGTCCTTCGACATCCTTTTGGGAGCTAGTGCTATTGACAGGCGGCATGGTCAGACAGAAAATCATATGACGGAAGCTTCCACTGTCACTTCAAAGATATGCTCGACCCGTTAAGGTACTGTGTCAAGGACAGTTTAGTGACATGTCTCTTCAAGAAAAGTTTGGGATTGCGTACCCACTTTAAGAAGTGTGCACATACGCTACAGGAGCCCTATATAAAGGGGTCCAGACATCGGCGGAGGTATGCTTTTCTCGTGATTTCTACAATTGCGCTACAGTTCCCTTTATTTCTTGTTTTGCCGAAGACTAACTTGAGCGTCGGAGGGTCATCGCCGGGGACCCCTTCCCTAGCTCGGCACTAACGCTGCTTGTATTACAGGAGAGAGAGAAGTCCATTGGAGGTCAACATAAGCGTCACGCCCCCAGCATCCGCCTCCTCGACTTTCAGACAGGATTATAGTGGGAACATTACTTGAATCCGAGCTGAGGAAATGGAAGAAGTTGGACGACTAACCATCATGACGCTCACTCAAGAAGAGCTGGAGATGCTCGTGCAAGCACGGGCAGCAAAGATGATGGAGCAGCAACAACAACAAGCGTTGGTCGATCGACCAACACCACAACCTGCAACCTCGACGGTCGATAGGCGAGCGGGGCAAGAAGACCGAGCAGAACAACTCTCCTTATGGGGGCAGAACCAAAGGCCGACCGACACCCAAGAGGAAGTGCCACCCATGCCGATCCCCTTCCATCGGGCTTTGTTCCAAACCCCCTCGGAGATAGCCCAAGCGCATCAGGAGCGGGGATATTCTTCCGATGAAGCACCCGTTCAAGACACGTGAAAAGGAAAAGCTCCCCAAGGCGTTGCGTCCCCCAAACAGATCAACAAGCAATTCTTAGAGGAGATCTTACAAGACCCTCTGCCTCAATATTACATCCCGTTGGCGATCGGGATATACAATGGGACGACCGACCTAGATGATCATCTAGATCGGTTCGACAATGAGGCAATGCTACACCAGTACACAGACGGAGTGAAGTGCAAAGTCTTTCTCATGACTCTCTCTGGATCGGCGCAGCGCTGGTTCAGAAGATTGCCGGATTGCTCAATACGAAGTTTCAGACACTTCCGAGCTACCTTCCATCACCACTTTGCTAGCAGCCGACGCTACCAGAAGACAAGCGTCAGCCTCTTCACCCTGAAACAAGGGCCCAAGAAAGCGCTCCCAGCGTACATCCAGCGCTTCAACCAAGTGGCCATGAATATCCCCTTAGTCTCGTCCGAGACCATGATGAACGCTTTCACCCAGGGGCTCACCGAAGGGGATTTCTTTCGGTAGCTCATCAGCAAGCCGCCCCGGGACTTCGACCACATGCTAAAGAAAGTCAATGAATACATCAATGTAGAGGAAGCCCAAGAAGCCAGAAGAAAGGAGGCGTCGATTAAGCACTCAACGTCGATCGAGCATCGACTGGCTAGCAGCCATCTGCCACCCAAAGGGCCAAGGGCTGAAGGACAACGGATGCACCAAGAGACCTGGACGCACGCTATACAGTATATGGCGTCTGGTCAACCCAAGGCACCCAAGGGCAAGGTATGGACGCCCATGTTTTGTTCATTTAACCAGTCGACAATGCACAACACGTGGGATTACCGGGGATTGATGCCAATCGTCAGCCGACCGGCCCCCAGGGGATACCGCCGTCGCTCCCCATCTCCTGATGGACTGGATCATCGTAGCTCAATCGAGCGACGAGACGAAAGAAGGGAGCTCGAGTGCCATCACCATCAGCGAAGGGAGGAAACCGATCCCTCCAAGATCCCGGCCGAGCAAAATAGGCCGCCTACCCAGGAAGAGGAGAAAAGGAACAACGTTTCCCGGGGAGAGATAGGCATGATCGCCAAAGGGACGACCAACGGAGACTCCAACCGGGCCCAAAAGTCGTATGCTCGGTAGTTAGAGATCCATGTCGTAGGATGCAGTAAGGAGAAGGCCGAAGGGCCTCAGATCAGCTTCGACCCCGACGATCTGGAAGGGGTCGAAATCCCTCATGATGATTCTTTGATCATCCGATGGTGATCGCCAACTACATCATTCACCGAACCTTCGTTGATATGGGGAGTTCGGTGAATATCATTTTTAAGAAGACGTTCGATCAACTCTAAATCGATCACAGCGAACTGTTGCCCATGGCAACCCCACTTTATGGGTTCACGGGCAATGAAGTCTTGCCGATCGGCCAGGCATGATTAGCTATCTCACTGTGGGAGAAGCCGTTGAGGAGGACTCGGACCACCAACTTCATAGTTGTGGGCGCACCATCGGCCTACAACGTTATCTTGGGCCGACCAACCCTCAACGAATTCCAAGCAGCAGTATCCACTTATTGTCAGAAGATAAAGTTCCCAGTGGACGACCATGTGGGTGAGGTCAAGGGCGACCAACTGGCCGCTCGACGCTGCTACATGGAGATGGTCAAAGCCGAGGCCAAAGCAGCTCGGAAAACTCCACGGCTAGAGGTAAATGCTATTACTGAGAAACCTCCCATCTTTGTATATGAAGAAAAGAAGGAGGTGCAAATCCATCCCAGCCGGTCGGAAGCCACGACCTTCATGGCTGCCGACCTAGCAGAGAAGAAGAAGGCAGAGTTGATCGCCTGTCTCAGGGAGAACCATGATGTGTTCGCCTGGTCGACACATGAGTTATCTGGCATATCCCCAAGTGTGGGCCAGCACGAGCTTCACGTCCGATCGGACGCTCTACTGGTCAAACAAAGAAAATGGGACTTCAGCGCCGAGTAGAACGTAATCATCCGAGCGGAGATAGAAAAGCTATTGGAGGCCGACCACATCAGGGAGGTTCAATTCCCAAGATGGCTAGCTAACGTGGTGCTAGTCTTCAAGCCGGGCAACAAATGGCGGGTCTGCATCGACTTCCGCGACTTAAACAATGCATGCCCAAAGGACATCTATCCGCTACCCCGGATAGATCAACTGGTGGACTCGACGGCGGGTTGCGAGTTGATCTGTATGCTCGATGCGTATCAAGGATACCATCAAGTGCCGCTCGCCCACAAGGATCAAGAAAAGGTTAGCTTCATCACGGCCGACGGAATATACTACTACAACGTCATGTCGTTTGGACTGAAGAATGCCAGAGCCACCTACCAGAGGCTAATGAATAAAGTGTTCTGACGGTAGATAGGCCATAATATGGAGGTATACATCGACGACATACTCATCAATTCCCTCCGAGCTGCTGACCTATGCACAGACATCAATGAAACCTGCCAAATGCTAAGGGCATATGGAATAAAGCTGAACCCGAGCAAGTATCTGTTCGGTGCAAAAAGTGACAGCTTCCTGGGCTACATCGTCACCGAGTGGGGCATCGAAGCCAATCCGAACAAAGTCCAAGTTTTGCAGAACATGCCTCCACCTCGGAATTTAAAGGAAGCTCAGAGGCTGACTAGTTGGATCATGGCATTGTCCGGATTTATATCTAAGTCATCTGATCGGAGCCTGACATTTTTCAAGATACTGCGCCAAGCCATCAAATTCCAATGGAACGCTGAGTATGATCGGGCACTAGAGGAGCTGAAGGAGTATCTGAGCTCACTTCCCGTGTTAGCCAAGCCAGGAGCGGGGGAGTCGCTCTGGATATATTTGTCATCCAATGAATATGTCGTTGGATCGGCTTTAGTCAGACAAAACAGCCAAGATCAGTAACTTATATATTTTCTGAGTCATATATTAAAGGATGTTGAATCTCGCTACACCAATCTCGAAAAATTAGCCTATACACTAGTACTCATCACGCGGAGGTTTTGCTCATACTTCCTAGCGCACTCAATAATAGTGATGACTAACAGTGCTCTAGGAAGAGTCCTCCTCAATCCAGAGGTGTCCGGACGGCTAATCAAGTGGACGACCAAACTTAGCGAGTTTGACATCGAATATCAACCCCGTGCGACGATCAAGGCTCAAGCCCTAGCAGACTTTGTGGTAGAAGTCCAAAGTGATGAGCCGGCGTCAACATGGAAGATATGCATGCACGGCTCATCCACTCGACAAGGCAGTGGGATCGTCTTAATCCTCATCTCGCCTCGGGAAGACCGGATGCAGTTGTCCGTCCTGATGGACTACCGAGCTACTAACAACGAAGCAGCGTATGAGGCACTAATAGCTGACCTGCAAGTAGCTCGACACGTGGGAGCGGATAAAGCCCTCATCCACTCGGATTCCCAGCTTGTCGCCCAGCAATTATCTAGGGCCTTTGAAATAAGCAGCGCACGGCTAATGCTCTATGCAAAGGCTTTTGAAAAGCTGAAGGCCAACTTCCAACAAGTAGTTACACAGAAGATCCCCCGATCAGAAAACCAAGCGGCGGATGAGCTAGCAAAGATGGTCAGCTCGTTAACGTCGATCGTCATAAGTCAAGCAATCGAGCAGGTCTCACTAGTGGCCTATATCGACCGCATGGAGGGAATCACCTTCCGGAACGACTGGAGGACGACCCTCACAGAGTTCCTGCATTCGGGGATTGTACCTACCAATCCGGAGGATGCTCACCTGATAAAGAAGAGGGTCGATCGGTTCACGTTGATCGGTGACCAGCTTTATAAGAAAGCCTTCTCCCGACCCCTACTCAAGTGTGTCAGATCAAAAGACATCGATTACATCCTGAATGAGGTACACCAAAGCTCTTGCGGAGGTCATCCGGGCAGTTGCGCATTAGCCCAAAAAATACTCCTGACTGGATACTTCTGGCTGACCCATAAGGAGGATGCTACTCGGACAGTAGTCACTTGCCTATCCTATCAGAAGTACCACAACATGCCGCACCGACCGACCGAGGAGATCGTTCACAATATCGTGCTCGTTCGACTAATGGAGCATGGACATCGTGGGATCTTTTCCTATGGCAACCAATCAACGCAAGTTCCTGCTAATGGCGGTGGACTACTTCTTAAAGTGGGTCAAGGCCGAGCCGCTTGCCAAAATCACCGAGCAGATGGTCACCAAGTTTATTTGGCAGAACATTATTTGCTGGTTTAGAGTCCCGCGCCGACTCATGTCTGACAATGGGAGGCAGTTCATCGGTCGAGAGCTCAAAGGATGGCGTGAGGGCTATGGCATCCGACAGTCCTTCACCTCGGTGGCCTACCCCCAAGGAAACGGGCAAGCAGAAGTCACCAATCGGGAGATCCTCAGAGTTTTGTATCCATGGCTCGACCACATGAGAGGCAGCTGTGTGGACGAGCTCCTTAGTGTGCTATGGGCTCTCCGCACGACTCTAAAAGAGGCAACCGGCATAACCCTATTTCAGTTGGTATACGGTAGTGAAGCAGTCGTCCCAGTGGAGGTCGGGGTAGAATCCGATCGGGTACATCACTATGACGAGGGAAACGCCGAACGGAGGTTGATGGAGCTCGACTTGGTGGATGAAGCAAGGGCAAAAGCTGCTGTTTGGCTGACAACCTACCAACAACGCATGAGGCAGAATTACAATCGATGGTTGATCCAGAGGTCCTTCTAGGTCGGTGACCTCGTCTGGAAGAAAGTGAAGCCATTCAGTGACGTCGCCAAGCTCAAGGCACCCTGGCCGAGACCGTTTAAGGTCGTGCGGAAGCTCTGGTCGGGCGCCTACTATTTGGAGGACGAAGAAGGGAGGCAACTCGAGAGGCCCTGGAGTGCAAACCATCTTCAACCCAACAGGGATGGATGAGAGGTGCACAAGTGAATCCTATATTTTCGTAGCTATTGTATGTTTGTCGAATGCAGGGCAAAGTTTGAATAAAAGAGCAGAGGCCTTTTTAAGTGCGCCTCCATCGACGGTCGAGCGGCAATCATAAACCCTCATCTCCATCGACGGTCGAGCGGCGACCATAAATCCTCGTCTCCATCAACGGTCGAGCGGCGACCTTAAACCCTCGTCTCCATTGATGGCTGAGCGGCGACCTTAAACCCGAGTCTTCACCAAATCATCGAGCGGTGACATTAAACATGGGCCTACTTTGAATCATTGAGCGGCGATGTTAAACCATGGGCTTCATGAAATAGCCAAGCAGCAGCGATGAGACCTGAATCTACGCTGGCTGTCGAACGGCTGACTATGAATAAGAGTTGCCCAAGAACCTCCAAAGTTGCAAATGAATGTCCCGTTCAGGAGGATGTACCGAAATACTTCAAGCTTCGCGACTTAAAAGGAAAGGCGAAGCGAGTGGAAGTGCATATAAACAAAGGTCGAGTGGAGGAATTATGGGACTATAATACAACCAAAAGAAGATCAGAAAGCTAACACAATAAGAAAAAGCCCGCCCGAATGGCTAGGCATACATATACTTAAAGTTTATAAAGGGGAAATTACAAAGATAGAGCCCTCAGCCTCACTCTAAGTAATCTAATACATCATCAGGGTAGAGCAGCTGTCAACTTATCCCGGCTTATGACCTTGCTAGTCACAGTGGCCGGCAGATGGCCCCCCTCGTGAAGCTGACCGATAGTCCCTTCGATCGCTAAGTCGAACAATCTAAGGGTTCGATCGATGAATCTATCGTAGAATGTGTCCGAACGGAGGTATGTTTGCTTCATGATCTCAAACCTACTCCCTTCGGCATCCTCGTAAATCCGCAGCACCGCACGGGATCCCTCTAGCGCTGCCCGGGATCCCTCCAATTTACCTTTGGCGGCAGCTAGCGCGGCATCCCTGGAGGCCACCTGATCACGGAGGGACTTTTCCTCGGCCGAGCGGCTGTTCCGCTCGACCACCAAAAAATCCTTGACCTCCTTAAGCTTTTGGGTCAGGCTCCGAGCCTCATTGTTCTTCAATTCAAGGTCGTCGATGGTCCGTTCTTCCTGGCGGTGGCCGACTTTATCTTCTTATCGAAGGTGGTGACCTGTTTATTGAGTCGAGCCAACATCACTTCCTAATCGGCAAACTTTTTTCGCTCGGCCTCCAGAAGCATATTACTCTTCTTCAGGTCGGCCTTCAGCTTCTCAACCTCAGAGATCGATGGCCCCTGGGAGGAAGAGGCGCCGCTCAAGACCTTGAGTTTCTTGAACTCATCCTTCAAATAGGCCAGCCTGTGGCACATGGCCAAGCTCTCCACCCAGTACTACCGGTAAACAAGAAAAGGTGATGGCCGAAGGGAGGTAAGCCATGAGTTTACAATAAAGAACTTACCCCCGGTGGCCATTTGGGTATGACTTTTGGCTAGGGCCCCTGGAGGAAGCATCGTCGCATGGGCCCGGGCATCCTCCCAGACTTCGGTGAGCGACCCCTGGAAGAGGATCTGGTGCTCGGGGGTTCGGGACTGGGCGCTTGGCTCGCTGTAGTCCTCCGTTGGCAGATGGAGGATCGCCGTAATAGATTGTCGGTCGCTCGGGGCCGAGTGGGATGAGGTCGTTTGACCGGAAGCCGGTAAGATGTCGGACCGTTTAACCGCCAGAGGTTTCGGTGGTGATGGCATGAAGGCCATGGGTGATGTGACGACAATCCCTTCTGGTAGCTCGGCCAGGGAGGGCGTCCGATTGGATAATGAAGCCTCCACAGTTTCAGGGAGCGGAGTCCAAGTCGAAGTTTCGACTCTCTCGACCGATTGCGCGCCCGAGGTAGCAGAATGCGAAGATGGCTCCGCTCAGCGCCTCTTACGCCTGGTCAGTGGCACGTCGGAGGAAACCGAGCCTGAGGGTTCCTCGACGGGAATGATGGGGCGCCGCTCCGTTTGAGGCTGTGAGCTCGGGGTGGCCCCTCCGCTTGGCGCATGGCTGGCCGCGCCTCTGCCTACTTCCACAGGCGTCTCCTCGCTCAGCCTAAGTGAATCTTCGTGAGAGTCGACCTGCTGCAAACCTTGGCTCACCAATTCCTCGGTAGCAGTCGCCTCGATCGCGCTGTCCAAAAGCTTCACCTTGCCGGCCATCCATGCGCGTATCATGATTTCATATGCAGGATGAAAGGAAAAAAATCAGTTAGCATCAAAGGAATAGGTAAAGCAGTGCCTTACCTAGGCTGGTCGGCAGCAGGGTATGGATCGGACTCAGGCCAAAGATGTAGAGGATACCCTCAAGCAGCAATTTGTGGATGTCGTACTTCTGATCAGCCAACATCGTCGCGGCATCCAAGTAGTCCGATCGACTCTTGTAACTCTTCAGCGGGGGTGCCACTTCGAGCTGCCAGTGGGTCAAGAATTCCAGTCACTCGGGAAGATGCAGGAAAAAGAAGTACTCTCTCCAATATGTTTATTGGAGGAGGATATTTTATCAAAAAAACACTATACCAACCCTAGACTGGAAGAGGAAGGCCCCCCTGACTTGGACAACTTCAGGTAGTAAAAATAGTGGAAGACCCGAGGCGTGAGAGGGATGTCATGCAGCCGAAACAAGACGACGATACAGCATAGAAAATGGAAGGAGTTCGACACGAGTTGAGGGAGGGAGATGCGGAGATATTTACAGACTGGGATAATGAAATGATAGATAGGGAACCGCAGACCGACAGAGAAATGGTCCCTGAATAGATAGATGCATCCGGTCGGTGGGATATTTGGTCGATTGGACAAGGAAGGCAAAAAATCTCGTGGTCAAATGAAATTTAGAAGGCATTCCTAAGGCCCTCCGCATCGCCCTCATCAAACCTAGACTCCATGGTGGTATACCAGGGTCCGGGGACGGGGCTGACGACTGCGAGGAGCTGGCCATCGCTAAGACAGACGCAAAATGGAAGAAAGGTGAGGGAAAAAAGATACAAAAGAGTCACCGGAAGATCACCAGACCAGCGGACAACAGAATGATCGAAAGAAGAGGTGAAGGGAGGAGAGCTTACTGGGAAAAAGGGAGACGGAGGACCGCCGGAGGACAAAACGCAAGGAGTTGCCGGAAAGCACAGCGCACAGGAACACGGATCGTCGGAAACACATCAACGAAAGCGTAAAGAAGGCGGCGACACAGCGGGCTCATATACCCCGGGCTCGGCCGACCAGAGCCGTCCGATCTAGGTCACAGAAACCTAGATCAAGATCTCACCGTTAAATTCAAATCGTCAAACGTCGTAATTAATATTTGTCACGTCAGGCGTGCGGCGGTTGCGGGCATGACACGTGGCGTGCTATCATGGGTCAGCAATTAAGGCAGGCATGAGAACCTATTCTGCCTTAATGAGAGGAGATTTGCACGCTTCCCAAGAAATCACGGTGATTTCAGCCTAGCTCGCGCTCGCCCTGAAACAACCCAAAGGAAAAGTTCTACAAGTGCAAGCCTTTGTCCACCCAATTAGATCGAGAGAGTGTGCTTATGACCGAGTGACAAGCTTCAGAAGGCGGATCGGCGAGGATCGGGTCCATCCTGATTGAAGTTCATACAGTGATGAAGGTTGATCGGGAGGGAATCAACACACGTGATGGTCCAGTCAGTTGGACTACATCCTCCTTCGACTAGACTTGAAAGGGAGGCTTGTGATGCGGTGATATAAGGAGGGGCCCTGCCTCGCTGCCACAGTGGAGGTCAACGAAGGTCAGAGTCAAGACGATCGACGGATGGAGGGTCTTGGCTGGTCGGGTGGGACATAGCTCGACTGGGGGGGGTCAAACACCGACCCGCCATCCCTAGCACGGAGTAGTAAAATTGACGCTCAATGGACACGCAGAAGTTGAGCCGAGCGAGGGCAGAAGTTGAGCCGAGCGGCTCCCCCACTCGGCCTAGCAAGAGACTCGAGACTAGCTGAGCACGCGGACAGTGAACTGCTTGTCGAGCGGCTATCCCGCTCGGCCAAGCAAAAGAGCAGGTGGACAGTGGGCTTCTGGTCGAGCGGCCATCTCACTTAGCCCAGCAATAAACGCCACTCGGACATGGGACTTTCAGCCGTGCGACTATGCCGCCCGGTGCGACAGCAGACGTAGGGATATTAGAGTCTTGGTCGAGCAGCTATTCTGCTCGGCCAAACAACATATATAGCAGGATGTCCTTCGACAACCTTTTGGGAGCTAGTGTTGTTGACAGACGGCAAGGTCAGACAGAAGATCGTACGGTGGAAGCTTCCATTGTTACTTCATAGATATGCTCGGCCTGTTAAGGTACTGTGTCAAAGACACTTTACTGACATGTCTCTTCAAGGAAAGCTTGGGATTGTGTGCCCGCTTTAAGAAGAGTTCATACACGCTACAGGAGCCTTATATAAAGGGGGTCCAAGTATCGGCGGAGGTATTCTTTTCTCGCGATCTCTACAGTTGCGCTACAGTTCCCTTTGCTTCTTGCTTCACTGGAGACTAACTTGAGCGTCGGAGGGTCATCGTCGGGGATCCCTTCCCTAACTCGGCACTGACGCTATTTGTGTTGTAGGCGGAAGTGAAGTCAATCGGAGGTCAGCAGGAGCGTCACGTCCCCAGCATCTGCCTTCTCGACTTTCGGACAGGATCAATAGTGTTTAAAATTAAAATTTTTAGATAGTCATGAAGTATATTATATATATTTAGGCTTTAAAATTTTAAAATTTAAGGATGAGATTATAATAAATTTAAGCTAATAAAATATTTTCCCTGTTTAGGTCTGCTTTAGGCGCGCAGGCAGACGGGAGGCGCAAGGAGCCTGTATCTAGTATAGGACAGATTTTTGTAATCTATGAATTTTAATATTTATTTCAGGTCTGGGTTCCTGAGTTCAGCACTGAACTTGCCGGGTGCTTTCACTGGACCAAGATACGATGGGAAGTACCTTCACTCCAAGATTCAAGAACTTTTAGGCAACAGAAAACTAAGTCAAACTTTGACCAACATCGTCATCCCACTGTTGACATCAAACTTTCTCAACCCATCATCTTCTCGAGTTATGACGTATAATTAAACTAATCCCACTCTTCGTCTTAATTAATTACTTAATCTTGCGAAGATTTTGTAGGTAGATATGGTGATCCATATTAATTAGTGTTTTTTTGGCAGACGGAGGAGAATCCGTTGAAGAACGCTCTTCTGTCGGACATCTGCATCAGCACCTCCGCCGCCCCCACATACCTCCCGGGGCATTACTTTGAAACCCATGACGATCAAGGAACGACGAAGAGCTTCAACCTCATCGACGGCGGCGTGGCGGCAAATAACCCTGTAAATTCACACATGCACATTCTGCTCGTAATCTAGGAACTAGTTGTTATATGTACTATTGATCATGAACAGACGTTATCCGCCATAAGCCGAGTGACGAAGCAGATTCTGAAATCGAACACGGATTTCAAATCGTATGAACCGGTCGACTACAGTCGGTTTCTGGTGATCTCGATCGGGACCGGAACAGATGAGCTCGCGATGGGTTTACTCGGGTGGTTGTACAACCGAGGAAAAACTCCCCTCATTGACATTTTCTCCCAGGCGAGCTCAGGCATGGTGGATATCTATGCAGCAGTTGTGTTTCAGGCAGTGGGCAGTGAAGGCTACCTTCGCATACAGGTAATTAACCAATTAATTAATCATCGTAAAATCGTACCAAATTCATCGATTCTAATTAAAACAAACAAAGAAACAAACTGAATCATAGGACAATACATTGACTGGCGATGCGGCTTCGATCGGTGGATAAGTCGACGGAGAAGAACTTGAAGAATTTGGTGGAGATCGGGAAGAAACTGCTGCAGAAACCGGTGTCGAGGGTGAACCTGGAGACAGGGCATTCGGAGCCGGTGGTGGACGAGAAGGGAGGAACCACATCGAACGGAGATCAACTCGGCAACTTCGCCAAGAAGTTGTCGGATGAAAGGAAGCATCGGCAGGGCCGCACGAGAGTTTGGCTTCCATTGCATGACAGTTGTGGATCCTATTGATCTCTGAGCACCTTCAATAATTAATGTTGTTCATCTAAACTAGTCATCGATAACTACTGCTGTTGGGATTATTCCACCAATTTGTCAACTTGTAAGCGTGATCAATTTTTTTAAGCCATACAATGGAAACTCTGTAGTATAATATTTTTTTTATTATCTGTCTATCTAATATAAAGAATCATGATCCAAATACAATACCCTACCGAGTTCACTGACTCTGACTAATAACTTGAGTAGCATGTGGACTTGTAATTTGCTAACCCACATTCCTTGATTTGAAACAATGATTATTACACATCACACGCTAAACACGGACGACAGCTAGTTCCATACCAATTGAATTTGGGCAAAAACTTTAGTAAGAACCTTAAGTTCATAAGTTTACAGACACAACAGAAACATATTTTTGATTTTTTTTTTTCTCTAGTTCACTATCGAACTACCATTAACCTCTAATTAGAGATGTCAGCGGTCTCCAATCCGCGTGTCGGCAATAAATTCTCTAATTCACTTGTTGTTGGTTGCCGTAAAAAGGATAAGCCCCATAGGCAAATGCATACATGCCAGGATAGTGAGGTAAACTATACCCATCATATACCTGCCCGACATAGTAAACACCATTCCATTGTCTGCCACGTTCAGCTCTCGACTGCAAGAACAAAAAAATAAAAAATAAAAGAGGGTAATTAACAATAAGCACCATATACATAGGCGGCTATTAATCCTCAATCTAGATGTATTATCGGTGCTAAGCACCATGAGTTTATAGAAGCTTCATAAGTATTGGACCTTAGAGGGCGGAGTGAATGGACTCTGGTGGATTCTGTATGCATCGAAATCTAGCGCAGGTAGTAAAGAATCTAACAAATGTAGAGGATATCAGATGACAGAATACAACAGAATGAATCTATCAACCTGCATCTCCTCAGATGCATGGGTTCCTTAGTTCGACAAGAGGAACTATTATTTAAAAATTCAATCAACTCCTATCTCTCCTATTTACTCTTTCCCACTCCTCTGTTGCTGTTCTATTCTACATCCCTGATACACGACTTCAGAAAATGAACTCCTTTACAGGAGAAAAAAATATGTAATGATTATGTTTAGTAAAACAAGGACTAGAAGTCATGACTTATACCTGTTTTTTGGCAGGATGACGACCCCAGGAAAGCCGAACCTTCTGCTTGCCAATGACAGTGCCATTCAAGTGTTGCAGAGCTTCTTCAGCATTACTTCTGCAATGCATTAAATACTTATAGAACATTAATCTATATATAAATACATTATGAATAAAAAAGTATTAGTAGAATGCAGGAGATGAAAGTTATTGTGTCGCCACATTTATATGGTCTAGAAACAAAACTAAGTAGTACCTATGAACAAACAGGACGAAACCACATTGCTTTCCAACGGGAATTTTGACTGAGGTGATTTCACCGTACTGGGAAAAGGCTTCCTTCAGATCATCTTCACTGACATCAGGATCAAGTCCACCAACAAATACCTACAGCAGCAATTTTGTTGTTAAAAGACAACAAAAGCACCACTAATGTGATACTTCTGTGGCAAATATGGACATATTACTGTTGTATTAGTTGAATCTACATCTGATTGGGCGAGAGCTACAGATGCACCACTTGTTCCAAAACCACCTACATCATTATTTAGAAAAATTAAACATGTAAAGAAAAAGAAGGATGCACAGTTTAATGAAAGGAGAAATAGAAGAATGATTTCTTGGATGTTTATAATTCAAATCCTTAAAGGGGAGTCCTGGTGCAACGGTAAAGTTGTTGCTTTGGAAACCGCCTCTTGCAAAAAGCAAGATAAGGCTGCATATAATGGATCATTCCCCGAGATTCCGCATAGCGGGAACTTCATGCACCGGGCTGCCCTTTTATAATTCAAATCCTTCACATAGCATCAATCAAATGTGCTAAATACAAAACAATGGTAAGGTGAGGCATTTGAATCAAGGTATGTCTGAGATTGCAAGCCATATGCTGGCACGTCTAATAGAAAAATGCCAAAAATATTAGTTAAAAAAAAAGAAAATATCACTGGTTATTTTTAAAATTTTGATCTGGTATATAGTATCAGACTAAATGTATGGTCATTAAGGAATAATAAAACTAAATAATGAGTAGCTTTTGAATTTAGTTGAGTCTGTATTAGAATGAATCCAAGCAGTTTTTTATCACTTGAAATTTCAACAAGTTGAGTCTGTATGGTCATAAAATGTGGTGCATTAGCCATATGGCATAAACCTACTCTAAACTAGGAACTGAGTTCTTAATCTGCATTGATGTAAGCAATTCAAGTTCAAGTTAGCAAACAAAAGTCTGCTGGTTAGAGTTTTTGATCCTGTGCTTTGAACTGCAAGAATAGTTTGTTATAGTTCTCATGGACACAAAGACTCATATCTGTCCTCATGGGGTATCTGTCCGTAACAAAACCAAATACTATCAAGTACTCAATCTTGTATCTGTCCTTGCGGAACCAAACACATTTGAACTCAGCAAGGGTCCTTGAAACAGACTGCACTACAAGGTCTTCCTTAATTCTATTTCTATGCATATTGTTCCTTAAGATTTATTTAGCTTATGTGAAATTGGCTCAGAGTCCACAAAGCACTTCCTCTTGCAATGTGATTTGGCTAAATAGGATTGACTGCTAATTATCCCTGCATTGCACTATCAACAACCTCGTCACTGCTATATGGCAGGTGCATACCTCACGGATTGACTAAAAGTGCCTAATCTTTGGAGTAATTATTAGCTGGACCAATGCCATCTAGAAGGCAATGAATATAAGATTTTATACAAAATACTATGAGCCAGTTATGCAATCTTCTACTGCTTGATCAATTATCTATTACTTAAAATGCATGAATGCTTAATTATCTTATTTTGCTTTTGTTTTTTTTCACTTGATATCTTATAATGTTTTCATTGCAATCCTATAATGTGTATATACACACCCAGATTTTTAAAAGACACAAGTAAAGAAAATGAAAAAATAATAATAACAACGAGGTTGTAACTAAGCTTTTGCAATCTACAACTTCTAAACTTGAAATGCTGTTCCAGAAAGTGTAGCAAAGAGAGACTACCCACTATCCATGTATTAGACAGAAAATTCAAGAAGACTATATAATACTACGGTTATAATTTTCAGAATTAATTTGTAGAACTTGTCATCCAAACAATTCATAAAAGAAACACAATAACTCAAACATCTCAAGCCTCAAGGAATTAGGGTGTTATTTAACTAATTTGTTTGATGACTTGAAATCAATATCGAATGACAGTTGAATTTAAATGGATATCATTATATAGCACCAGTTAAGGGTGGCTAAATATGTGAAACGATTGTAGAAATTGAACAATATCTGTTGAATTTGCTAATGTTGAGGAAAAAGATGAATACATACCAGAGAACTTTCTAGGTGTAGCAACACCAATGCGCATAGGCCTGGTAGAACAGTAAACACCATTCATCTCTGCGATGGCAAGTTTTCTGTCATTCTCATCTCCAAACCTTACAAAACCATAACCTTTTGAACGGCCAGTGTTTGCATCCACAACTACTTTTGCACCCTTTACGGAGGAATATTTATTAGCAAATATTTCTTGCAAAAATGCATCAGTGACGTCACAAGCTAAATCGCCTACAAAAATTGAATGACCAGAAGCCAGATCTGAATGTTTGTCACCCGTACTAAATGACGCCCAATTTAACCTAAAAGGCTGATCTGTATTTGGCATTAGACGACTACTGCTTCCCTGAAGTAATTTTTCAGCTGTCACACGTGAATGAAACTCAACAAAACCATAACCTTCTGATTGTCCTGTCTGTTTATTACGAATAACTTTTATTGAAACAACCTGTACATAAGTGTCCTATCAGTACATAAGCATAAGGTTACATGATCATAATTGAGTCTCATATATGTCTAACAACTGGAGACCAGAAAAAACAAGTGTCAGCACATGTCGACCTTTTCATCTGATGCAATAATCCATGATAAGAAAAACTAATTATTTAACATGGTCTTAGTTATCTCATAAAAACAGTGGCATGGCAGGAAACCGTCAAATGTCACTATTAATAAATATCCTTCAGTTCCTTTCTTAGTTCGCTCCATTCATTCAAGTGAAAGTTAACAAGCGGTGCATGTCCCAACTAAAACGAAAGTGTGGACATTTTGAGTTTCGACAAAAGAAGCACTAAAAATGGGAACACTCAACTATATGCTCGATCTACATCCTATTGGCATCCGTGAATTGGCTTCTTTTAGAGAAGTCAGAAGCCACTAGTTCTATGCAATTGATTATCTAAATTAAATTTTGATCCACAGGATCAGCTATTTCGCTGAGCAAAAAAGGTGGTGGATGCCCCCAGTTTTAGCTCATTTTGTCTCAAAAAGAAATCTAAATACCAATAGTATGTTCCTGACATTCAAAAATAATTACTGAGAAAAAATAAGATTAAATCAAAAGTCCTAGTTTGATATCCATGTACATAATTTTGGTGAGAGGAAATCTTTTTGATGGGACAACTATTTTCTATTTTGATGAGAACGTATTTGGAGAAAACACTATTAATATCCAACTCTAAATGCTGGTCGGGTAACATACCATGTTAGTGTATGCAATGCTAGCTGGACCAAAAAAGTCACTTTTTTTTCACAATCATAGCCTTAATGTAGGGAAAGAATAAGTTATATTTAATTAGAAGAACGGACTGCTACCTTCTTCCCAATTAAATTTTCTCTTAAACGATAAGAACAATCAAGACAAATCATCATGTTAAATAGACACAAAACAAATTAAAATTCACTCGAAAGATTTTACCAAATTCAAGCCAAGATTTCACACTTCCTATCAATATCACAATATCACTCACTAGACAATTAAATAGCTGAATCCAAGTTACTAATCGGATCGAAATGACTACTCTCTGAAATAGATCCTATGAAACAAATAAAAGGATTCAGCCAGATCTAATTTCACGCTGCAATCAAAGAGGAGAGAGATTTCATCAAAGAATAAAGAATAGCATCTTATGGAGGTAAAAAAAAAAAAAGAAAACCCAGACCTCGCCGGTATGCACGAAACAGCTATGGAGGTAATTTTCATCCATCCAAAACTGGAGGTCCCCCACCCAGATGGTCCTCTTCTCATCCTCTGCCGCTTGCTCCCCGCCCTGCTGCTGGCGGATCGATTTCGACGTGGGCGGAGGAGGAGGAGGCGTGGGGGGTTGGCGGTAGGGCACGAACGGGTGCCCGTAGGACGGCTGTATCGACGGCATCATCGGGTGTTGCATCACCACGGCCGGCGCCGGGTACCTGACCGCCGACCAGGGATGGGGAGTCAGAGACGGAGTACGCCGCGGATCTACTCCGGCGGCCAGTTGCATCTCTGCGGAAGGTGGTCAGATGAAGATGGCGAGCGAGACGAGCTAAGCCACAAGAGGCGAGGGAGAGGCCGAGGACAGAGAGAGATCTGGAGGTGGGGGCGGAGGAGAAGGGTTTAAATATGAAGCGGCTTCGGAGAGACGTTTGATATAGACCGTCAGATTGAAAGGAAGAGAAGCGATCACCGATGATCTGTTTCCCAAAGTTCCTATGCCGCGGTTTTGACCAGATCCGTGTTTCTCGCTGGACTGCTACAAAATCGGCCCCGATTTATTGCCTAACGACATTCGTGCCGGTATGATCCATGAAATAATCTAGGAGTGATGCACCGACCATAAAATTAAATTAAAAAGTAATATTTTCAATATTTCAATAATAAAAGATATAAGTTATAGGATCAACTTATAGTAGTTTTTTTTCTAAGATTATATATTCATTGGGGATTAATTCCTACTTCTAAGTAAATTTATCATTTTCTAACCATCGAATACACTACCCTAATAAAAGATAAGACATATAAGGAATATAATGAAAGCAGATTAAAACATTAAATAATTAACATTTCCAATGACAACTATATAATATTTTTAAAATCATCCACACGTTAAGGGCCATTATGTATTTTAAAAAAATATTAATGATATTAGAAAGTTCTAAAGTTTGGAAAGACTCTTTTGGTATTGATCACTTTCTAACAAAGATTATTATAAAAAATTATTGACAATCTTAAAGAGTTCTAATGGGTGCAAATAATTAATTTCAGTGCTTCAATCTCAATCAAAACTATTTTCACATTTAGTAGATATTGTTGTTCTTATAATTTATTAAAATATTAATCTAATAGTAGATCATAATCCCTTTAACTTCTGTTTTGGTAGAGAAGTCAGAAATCAAGAACAAAGCCCTTTCTTTTTAGGATATTTGACAAACTACGCTGTTTGCTGTTACTTGATTGTGGAGAAGACAGGGGGAGACTTTTCAGCTTCCAGCCACCTCGTCGCACCGGAACACCTCCATCATCGGCGGTGGCGCCGCCTTGCACGCGTTCAGTGCCACCCTCACTCGTCCCCTGCTGTCCCGATCCGCCCCCGCCGCGCCACCACCACTCTTGCGGCCGCCAGGTGTATCTGGCCACCAGCGCCTCCACCTCACCCCAGCGGCAGCGCTGGCGTCGGGACCTCCTGGCGCGACGGCCCCTCATTCTCCAGTACTCCTCCTCCTCGTTGATATCCACTCCGGGAACGGGTGCTTCCACTCCAAGTGTTGCGACACGGGCTCGAACTCCACCTCCACGGCGGCGCCGCCGTGGATTCCCGACTGCTCTGCTTCCTCCTCCGACGTCTTCATGAATCGGCAGCCGCCGCCCGCCGGGTGCGCGCACACTTTCCAAAGTCGTAGCGGGAAGCAGGGCGCCTTAGTTGGTTATTTACCTTGCGTGATGTCTGCTTTACGGTCGTTAAAAAATTAAATAAAAAACCATATTGTTAATTTAAATTATTTTGTAATAATAATAATAATAATAATAATTAAGTAATAAAATTAAACGCTGCATTTTTTTTTTCAATGCGTTCTTCCAAAACCATCCCTTTAAACGAAGCCGCCGCCGCTGTCTCTCTCGATCGCGGTCTGAATTGATCTCCGCTTCGCCGCGGTCGCGCCACCGCTCTTCCACCGTTCCACCGGCAGGCCATAGCTGCTCCAAGAGAGGTAAGTTACCCCTCTCTCTTATTATCACCTTGCGGGGGAAACCCTAATTCTTGTCTCTATAGGACGTTGTGAGGGGACCGAGAGTTAGGGTTTGGTTGATCGCGGTGGCGGCAACGGGAGACAGGGTCTCCCTTTGGCATGGCCCATCAGAGCAAATTCGTTTCTGTTAATCTGAATAAATCATACGGCCAAGCCACCTCTTCTTCTACATCTGTTCATGGCCGCCCTCGCCCTGGCTCAGCCGGAGGTGGTGGGAGTGGAGGTATGGTCGTCCTCTCCAGAGTTCGGAGCTCGGTCTCATCCTCCGCGAAGGCCGCCCAGAAGCTTGCCGTTCCACCCCCCTTGAATCTCCCATCTTTAAGAAGGGAACATGAGCGCCTCGATCCTGCTTCTTCGGGTTCCGCTGCTAGCCATGGAAGCCCAAGGCTCGGATCACGCACTGGCTCTTCGGTTTTAGGCTGGAGCAAGCCATCGATTCCACCAACATCGCCTTCTGTGCCAGAGAAGGACGGCAGCATCAGAGGCCAGGCTCAGTTGGGGAGATCAGCCATCACAAGCGATGGGCATGCAGGCAACCCTTACATGCCACCTGGTGCTCGTCCAGGTGGCCAGCCGCATAATGTTGCATCTGCAAAAGGGTTTTTGGAGAAAGCTGTGATCTTGAAGGGTGAAGACTTCCCTTCTCTAAGAGCCACGTTCAGCTCAGTTCCAAAGCAGAGAGAGGCATTGAAGCAGAAGCAAAAGCAAAGGCAGGGAATGGAGGAGCAGTCCAACCAGCGAGAGGTATCTGATCTACGTGCACCTCTTCAGATGAGGCCTCAGATCAGATCATCTCGCCTTATTACAGACAACGTGGCAGATGGCGATGGGGTGTCAATCCAGCTAGTTGGTTCTCCAGACAACTTGCAAAAACAGGGCAAGCACTTGCCTGCTCTATTGCCACAAGTTCGACTCCATCACACATCAGATTGGACAGATGATGAGCGTGATACGGGCCTCTGCATTCCTGAAAGGGAGAGGGATTATGGGTTTTCAAGATCTCAATCTGTTCAGATTCATGATGTGTACGATGATCGAATACTGCAGGATACTGGAGCTGGCAGTCCTTGGTCCAGAGATTTCTTTAAAGGTGGTTCTTTGGGGAGGGATTTACATGATGCAACTAATGAAAAGCATGAATTTGGCTCTTCAAGGTTTTCAATGAATCCAAGGGATAGACCAAATGCCAATGCATCAGGAGTAAACAGAGATAGACATAATGTTAGACCCTCAAGTGGAAACAGGGAAATGAATGCAGATGGCATCAATGCTCATTCATTTTACGGAGAAAATTTTGGTGATCGTTTTAGTAAGAGGAGCCAGGATTATAGGCATGGAAGAACAGAATTGGGTTCCCTTGAGAGCTCAAGAATTGATAATAAAGCCGCAGCAGAATCCTTCAGCGGAAAGAGTGCTGAAAAGAATGTCCATAACCACCAGAATGGTTATCCCAGTAGTTGGTCAAAAGGAAGTTCTTTTCAGAATAACACACTGTTGAAGGGCCAAGTTCTTACCAATAATAAGACCACTTCCTTGAGTGATCCAATACCGTACTTTGGTAGAGAAAAGTGGTCTTCATCAAGTGGTGGAAAACAATTCCTTGAAGATTCTGAATTTGACAGCAAGGATCCTTTTTCAGGGAGTATGAAAGCCATGAATGCTAAAGTGTTCAAGAAGGTTCCAGAGAAACAAGTTGATTTGCATGATCCAGTTAGAGCGTCATATGAAGCAGAACTCGAGAGAACACTTATGTTGCAAGAGCAGGAACGTCAACGCATTTTGGAAGAGCAATCTAGAGTTTTGGAGCTGGCACAGAAGGAAGAGGAAGAGAAGGAGAGGTTGGCCAGAGAAAACGAGGAAAGAAGAAGGTTGCTTGAAGAAGAGGCAAGAGAGCTTGCTTTACGGGAAGAGCAGGAAAAATTGGAGGCTGCTAGGCGAGCCGAAGAGCAAAGGATAGCAAGAGAAGAGGAAAAGAGGAGATATCAAATGGAGGAAGAAAGAAGGAAAGAGTCTGCACGAAAGAAACTTTTGGAGTTGGAAGCCAGAATTGCAAGACGACAGGCTGAAGGGAAAGATAATAGAGTTCCTTCATTTTCTAATGAACAAATACCTGAATTTTGTAAGGAAAAAGACATTCCTTTAGTCACTGAAGATGGAGGTTGGGAGGATGGTGAGAGGATGGTAGAACGAATCACTGGGTCTGGAATATCTGATTCTTCATCTGTGGATAGATTTCTGGAACTGGGTTCTAGGTCTCAATTTCCCAGGGATAGTTTTCCTTCATTTGTTGATAGAGGAAAGTATTCCTACGGTGATGCAATTATTCCTTCCCTAAATGAAGATAATACTTACCATAACTCAAGGCAGGATGTTTTTGGTTACAAGAGAGCCTTCCCTAAAAAAGAGTTCCATGGTGGTACTGAAAAAATGCCTAGTAGACTATCCTCTAAAGAAGCGATGATGGAACCTTCTCAAATGCCAGAAGAATTCCGTGAACATAGGAAACAGAGATGGAATCCTAACAAAGGGCATGATTATCTCAAGAGGAATAATGATGTTGATGAGAGTAACGATGGTGTTAACTTTGGAGATGTTAGAATGATGCAAGGAAATTCACATGGAAGTTCCCATGCCCAGTATTGTGGATTATCATCTGATTATTCAGTTGATGACTTTTCCTCCTTCACAAGGTCCAGCCAATTACCAAGGCAACCTCATGTGCCGCCACCCCCTTATGTAGCTCCTTTGCACAGAAATTCCTTTAGAGGCACTACAGAAAGAGCTAGTTCATCAGGTTTCATAGATAACGATAGTCATTATAGCCATGCAAGTATATATGACCATCGGATCATGCCAACAGGTAATGACAGTCTGCTTCAGGAAAGCCGTCAACAAACACAAAAAACTGCTTCTTTTGAGGGAAATGCTATCAATTTAGAGCAAGAGTCAGAGAAATTGAGCCCAAGATGTGGTTCACAGCTCTCCCTCTCTGTTTCAAGCCCACCTACTTCACCTGCACTTCTTTTGCACCATGAGATGGATGTTTCTAGGGATTCTCCCCCACTGCCAGCTTCTGCTGATGGCGACCATACAATTATATCTGACAGTGAGCATATTGTATTCCCATTGGAAGGTGGTAGTACGGATAGAATGATGACTTCAAGTTCAATTTCTCCTGAAGTTGATGATGAATGGCCTATTGAGACCAATGAAGAGATACTGGAAAATGAGTGCGATGAATTCCGGGACATAGCTGAAGCACATGAAGCTGACAACAGTAATCATCATCAAGTCCATGATATGGAAGATTTACAATCCGATGTGCAGACAACTGGCAATATGGAACAAGTAATTCTTGGATTTAATGAAGGTGTTGAAATTAAACTTCCAAATATCGATACCTTTGAGATATCCTCTAGCAACAGTGAAAAGGAATTTAAAATACATGGAGTTCCTGTAGGTTGCTTGGAAGAATTGATTACTAATGGTGAAATGACTGCAAGAAAAGGTACTGCCGATAGTTCTCTGACCAATATAAGTGAAATGGAACAGGCTCTACACAGTTTATCCCTTGATCCAGCAGGAGAATCTGACTATTCTGCAAACAGTGTTGGGGCATCTCAAAGCTCAAGATTGCCAGATCAGCCTATGATTCTTGCCACAAGCTTGTCAATGCCACCTTCAACCACTGATGCACCCAGTTTATCCTTTCCCTCTATTGTTAGTCAGGTTGAAGCTCCTGTCAGTCTTCAGTTTGGTCTGTTTTCTGGTCCTCCTTTGATTCCTTCTCCTATACAAGCCATTCAGATTGGTTCAATTCAAATGCCAATTCATGGTTATACGCATACAAGTCCATCTGTACCACAGGTTAATTCTTTCCATTCTCCTTTGTTCCAGTTTGGCCAGCTTAGGTATGCCCCGACTCTCTCTCCAAGTACATTGCCACCAGCCCCTCATGGCACATCTATCATTCAGCCTCCCGTTCCATCTCCTTATTCATTTAATCAAAATCCTGCTGGTGGTTTGTCTAACCAAGCAACTCAAAACATTTCTCAGATGACAAAACGAGATGGAAAATTTTCTAGTTCTTCTGATAAGCAAATTTATCATGTGCAAAACATAGCTGAACCTTCTCCAGGAATTTTTGCAGCTGGGCAGCTTAATCCATTGTTAGAGGCAGGAAAGCATGCTTCTATAGCTTCTCAGAATGGGACAAATGCATGTTTTATGGGTGACAAGAAAGGTACAAATGATTCAGCTTCTCATGCTGACAGTCATGTTTATGATGATACCACTGAGAAGAGACATTATCAAGGATATGGTAGGCGAAAAGAGCCTCAACCTCAACAGCATGGTGAATTTCATTCTTCAAGGTACATTTCTGGACGAAAAGCTCCTCTAGGTACTTTAGCTGAGGGTCGAAGGAAGAGATATGCTCACAGTGTTAGAACTCCTGCGCCAGCATTATTTCCTGATATGGATGAACTGCAGGGAGATTTAAGCAGCTTTCTTCGTAGATCAAAGAGAAATACCCGAAGAACTGAATTCAGAGTCAGAGATAATATTCAGAGAAAGAAAGTACAAAGCATAGAATCATTAAATAATGTGGGGTTAGATGTGAATTCAGATGCTACTGGAATTACTATAAGGAACTTCAGTAAGAAAGATGAAGCTTTGAATAAGTCAACCAAGATTACCAATCAACCAAATGGCTTCAATTCAAGTGCTTCTAGTTCTCAAGCTGTGAGTTCTGATAGGAAGGCTGACAAAGTTTCAAGCAATGAATTTCTTTCAAAGAACACCAACATTGGCAAATCTCATGCCGGTAAAGGCAATGCATATGCAAACGAAACTATTGAGGATGACGGTGATGCTCCTTTATTGAGCGGAGTTGTTCGCATTTTTAAGCAAACAGGAATTGAAATTCCTAGTAATGAGGATGATTTTATTGAGGTAAGGTCGAAAAGGCAAATGTTGAATGATCGACGAGAACAAAAGGCTAAAGAAAACAAGTCCAAGGCTAGGGTGCAAAAGGTAATTTATTTAGCTTAATTCCTGTGGTTGTCTAGAAGAATTTCAAAAGACATTTTTTTTTTCTTTTTGTTCTTTTTGTGATCAACAGGCTCCTGCCAAACATTCTTCCACTTTACAAAGTAATGCATCCAAAGCCAACTCTAATAAAACAGTTGAATCTTCTCTTGGAGACACAACTAATATTGCTTGCTCTAATCCACTTGCTGCTGGGGGAAAGGGATCTACCAAACTTGAGGCACCATTTGCATTTACTGCCAGCATGTCATCTCAAACTCTGCCTCCAATTGGCACTCCTTCAGTAAATATCATTTCTGAAAAAAGATTGAACAAATTAAAGTATGGACTATCTTTTGGGCAGTTTCCTTTGTTTCTATAATTGGTGTCTTAATCACAATGCATTTTTTTACAGACCAAGCCAGGTGATATCTGCACCTGCTGTATCTGATAGTGAGTCAATTCCTGTTCTGGGGCCATTAGAAAACAAAAATGATGATTATTCTCCAATGCTTTTGAATTCGTGGGACAGTGAAAATCAGGTAATGTCTTGCAATTTATCATATAGTTCTTATCTTGCATTGTGTAGTTGTCTTTGACAACTATTTTTATTGCCTGCTGTGTCCAATAAAAGCAAATACGCTACCTCACCAACATTTGCTCATTCAACTAGTCTCCTCATGCGGATATAAACCACCCTTGTTTGTTTGAAGCTGTCGCAGTTCTTGGTAGAATCTTTGGTAAAACCCCATTCTGCAGTTTGGAAGGCGTGTACTATCTTACTAGTTTATAAGAAGACATCTGTTCTACATGATCTAGGTTCTTTATTTAATGAAGTCAGATTTGTAGTTTTACATGCTTCCCAAATCTTGATTCAGATTTGTAGTTTTACACACTTCCCAAAACTTAGCATTCGTATGATTTCCCCTATTTCCATATCAAGTTTTATTTGCTCGCTCTAGCTTTCATGTTGTCTAGCTGCACTGATTTCTATGCCAAAAATCAACTAGCATGTTACATGCCAGATTTATTCTTTATTCATCATCATCATTGTCATCCCTTCAGTTCTAACTGGTTTAAATGGTTGATTTTAAACATTCCAAATCACCTTAATCTGTTTTGTTTTTAGTTTTATAATACATTAGAGATAAACCTAATTGCTCCCAGGTTGCATTTCTTTAATTTACCTTGTAATCCTGCACATCTGTTTTAGCACTGGCTGAAGTTTTGATGATGCAGTGGGTTAAGCTTGTAGTCTTTTTAAGTTTTGTGAACGTAAAAGGTTGGGGTTGTAGGAATCAGGAGGAGAAGTATATGGAACGTGCATCTCCCTAATTCCAAGTTCACCAAATTTAGCTGGGTCAAATATGTGGCCTTACAATCATTTGTTACGTGGAGAAAGATTTTTCATTCAATATTAAATTCCATGTACTATCACTTAGCCTATCTTTAGTTCTTTGTGATAGGAGAAACTTAATTATCGCAATAGAGCAAATTCTTGAATTTAGCTTTCATCTAGTTAAAAAATTTAATTTTAAACTCTCATTTGCATTAAAAAAAAAAGAATCATTGAACCTGAAAACTTGGATCTGTGCCTTCAATTTTGTTTCTGGTCAAGTCAAGCCTTAAAATCTTAAAGCAATCTAACTTTGACTCGTTCCTATTTTGGTGAGCTTCATTGTTCTTCATGTTAGACAATATTCACAATTGATAAAATGATTTGAGGTTCTTGCAAGCAACAACTTATTTGGTCATTTTTGCGAACTGTTTAATCTAATAATATACTCCTCAAAGTATACACAATCCGATGATTCTTATCCATAACTGATCAAAAGAGATTTGATTAATTTCCTTCTCTATGAGGCTTTTGAATATCAGCACTTTGCTAATTATCCTGAATATTATTTAATTGTTGCCGGTAACTATGTAATTTAGTGTGATTATGCACATGCCAACTTGACAGTGATCCAATAAAGTATAACTTGAACAAGCAATTATGGGCACTTTCATTCCAAGGTTCCTTAATCAGCTACCAAGTCCTTTTTTTTACTGCAGATTAATTTGAAAATCATCCCACAAATGTCTCCTTTTATCTCTCACTAGTTTCTTCTTGTTCAGGACTCAAATTTTTTTATGCCATATTCTCTATTTTTTGTTCTTGTTTTTACCTAGATCTCATATTATCCAGAGAGAACAACATGAATTGTCAAGGTCTTGGTGAATCTTTCAGATCACTGCCATCTTCCCCTCAATATGTCTAAGCTGCACATGTTAATTTAAAAGGTTGTAAAGAATACATTCTATTTAATCTGTTTTGTGCTTGTGTTTGACTTAAACGCTTGTCATTTCTACATACTTTCCCTGCAAGCCAAATTTAAATTGGTTCTAAGCTGTAAAATGATCAAAGAATAGGTTTTACCATGTCTTGTTGCATAATTTGTTTCACAATAAATTTGAGCTTAGATGCTTTTTTTAGTCAAATTTTGTTTTCTTGGCATTCACATGGCACTTAGATATTTCTAGGATTTGTTATTCTTGGTGTTATAATGGTCTTTGCATAATCAAGGTGATTTGCATTTTATTCATTACCAGATTGGATTTATTTATATGTTCTGAAAATTTTTGAATAATGATTATATTGCTGGAAGATTTTTTTTTCCATAGCTGTAGGAAGCAGAATATTTTGTCTTTTTTATATTTGTTTTTTTCTGGAATGTGGTGCATTATCTTTTTACTCATTGATGGAACTTATTTTCCCATCATCTCCATGTTGAATTTTATGTGCATTATGTTTTGTTTGTGGTGTTTGAACAATGATGTTATCATTTTTCAGGTGATTGATTTAACGCAAACTCAGCTTGATGAAGCAATGAAGTCGGCACATTTCGGGTCACAATTAGCATCTAGCATTGTTCTTGAACCCCCAAAATCTGTAGCATCGGCTGTGACTCCAGAGAGCACTTATCCTTCATGTGCAACACCGATAAGTTCGCTGATTGCTGGTGAAAAAATCCAATTTGGTAAGTGATTTTCTTCTTCAATATTCAACCTGTTCTTAGTGTTTATGGACAAAATGTTGAGTTTGTATAATTCTTTTGGTTCAGGAGCAGTGATTCTACCAAATATTTTGCCTCCTGTTAGCCGAGTCATTTCCAAGGGACTTGGGCCTCCAGATTCAAGCATATCAGACGTGAGCAAAGATCAAAATTTGATGAACAACAATCATGCTATGTTTCTGGTCCAAGAAAAGTGTTCTAGTCAACCATCTGCAAATCTCAAAGATGCAGAGGCAGAAGCTGAAGCAGCCGCTTCAGCTATTGCAGTAGCTGCCATTACCAGTGATGAAATTATTGGACCTGCTATTGGTCCCTCAGACACCAAAACTTACTCTTCTGCTGATGGCACTGCATTGACTTCTCGAGGTGATAAAATAAATCCTGTTATCTTACTTGTACATTTAATATCTCATCATTATAAAGTCAATGCTCTAACAAGCTAATGAAAATTTCAACAGGTGTCACAACAAACCAAGATATAACTGTCCAGTCTTCCAGTGAAGAGTCTTTAACTGTTGCTCTTCCAGCAGATCTTTCTGTAGATACTCCACTCTCAGTATGGTCTGCTTTACAAAGTCCACAAGCTTCCATGTCAATGCTTTCACAATTTTCTGGAGCACCTCCTTCACATTTCCCCAGCTTTGAGATGAATCGGATAGTAGATGGGTGTCTTTTTTCATGTGGGTCAAATGATGAGTCTGCAGGCTCACAGGGACATTCTCAAAATGCTACTTTAGGTTCAAGTACACTGGGGGCATGGCCACAGTACCACTCTAGTTTTGACCCTTTTTATCGGCCACCGGCAGGCTATAATGGTACATTCATCAGCCCTGGTGGAATATCTGGCGTTCAATGCCCCCCTCACATGGTCGTCTACAATCATTTTCCTCCAGTTGGACAATTTGGGCAAATAGGATTAGGTTATATGGGAACTGCATACATCCCTGCTGGGAAGCAACCTGAGTGGACCCAAAACCAAGCTTCTTCTAATGCTAGTGACAATGAGGGTGATCCAAGAAATCATAACACTATATCTGGTCAGGGAACCCCAACCACTGCACCAAGTACTGTCCATAATTTAGCTCCAGGGTCATCTCTGATGGTTGCTTCTCCTCTGACTATGTTTGACATGAATCCTTTCCAGGTAAATATGAATTGAGCTATAGCTGAAACTAGAAACTTTTAAGTTATATCTGAAATGCAATAATTCCTACTGCATTGTTGTTCCAAGATGGCAGAGTCCTATTTTATGTTTCTTTGAGTATATGATGGATTTTTTTTATTATGTTTGAAATTTGACCAACTACCCTTAATTTACCTGTGTAACTTGAGTATCTACTTTCTGTTCAGCCAACTGCTAATATTCCTCTGCGAGCTTGGTCTCATGTACCTCCACCACTCCATTCCGTTCCTTTATCCATGCCACTACAGCAGCAGAAGCAGCCGCCTCTGCTGGACAGTCGGATCCCTTTACAATTTGGTCGGACTGGTGATACATCCATGGGAAATAACAAGTCTGATGTTTCTCATACATCTCCATCTGTAGAAGTTATTGGAACTATTTCCATGCCCAATTCTGCTGCCCCCAACATGTCAGGAGAGTTTGTTTCGACTAAGCATCCAACTTCTTTCACTGCCAATAATGAGTCAGTCGGACCTTCAGAAATTCCTATAAATGTGAATGAGAAGCAAGTTACCAGCACAGCAGCACGAGCTTTAGGGACCATTGTTAATGATGTCGGGCGCATCAGTGCAAGTAGCAGCAGACCTAGTGGCCAGATGACAGATGTTCCCTCAAAGACTCAACCACCAACAGTGCCTGGAGGCAATCATCTTCATGCAGCTGGATATGGTGATCAGCATCGTGGAATTGTGAACCGTGCAGGCTCTGGATGCGAATGGCATCATCGTAGATTCCAGGTCAAGAAACAAGGTTCAAGTGCAGACAAAAATGCTGCCCCTAAAATGAAGCAAATATATGTAGCTAAGCCATCTTCCGGTGGAACCTCAAACCAAGGCCAGATGAAAATTTGATTGCGTCATATTGGTATAATCCTTCGGTGTTTCTATCTCCGCAATAACAGAAGTTGCCATGTCTCTGCTTTAGTTAGCTTTCCCATCAACCATGAGAAGCTAAAGACTGCACCCTTCAACTCTCTGTTCCCATGTTTAGTAATCTATTCTTGATGGACCGTGATTTATATTATGGTTTTGATGATGCTTTTATTTGTATGGTCTATTATATACAATATGCTTGTTTTTGTTTCATTTGAACAAGGTCGATCTTGTTATAGTTTCATTGATCATTTTTGCCGTTGAATCTTTCCATGTACCAGAATCACCTGTCACTGATTTACCATATTCCGTGTGCATGCTTGCTAATTTGTGTAATGAGTTTTGGGTTATGAGGATACGTTGCTGGGTTCCTGCTTGATGCAGTAGGCTATCTTGTTTCATTCTCAGTTTTTGTATCTTCCATATTGAAGTTTTGTTTTAAAGGCATTGATCCCATCAATAAATAAGAGATTATTTTTGTGATTTAAATTCGTGACCTTCTAATTAAATGACAATAACTTTACTGGTACTATGCTTCCCTTCACTGCACAACCTACACAAATAAAAAAGTATTACAAGTAAATAACTAAGCAAAGGCCTCCATTAAATCCTTGGCAAAGTAAAATTTAATCCAGTGAGGACACAAAATTGTGAATCTCTTTATTCTTTTCTTTTTGCATACATTGTTTGTGTTTTATCATTTTTTTTTGTTACACATATTGCTTGAGAATCTTCATAAAATCACAAATATTTATCAATTCTTATGGACCTATAAAAAAAATTGAAATATAAATTGCAAGAGTATATGTTTCGAACCAAAATTGAGCCAAAAATGACAAATTCATGTATTTGACAATCCGAAACCAAATCAATATAGTAAATCAACTTTTTTTATTTTAGTTAATTAATTAGTGATTTTGGTTTGCAGATGCACACACCAAACAATTTGACAGAACTAGTGATATAATCTTATATCAAATTCAACAAAGGAAAACAACATATAAAAGCCAGCCAGATTACCAGATTTGATGACATGACCTGAGCAACTGATGTTTACTTTTCATAACTTCAAAGAGTTCGTTTCACAAGGTTTGCTTATGAACAATTTCAATGTAACAAGAGTTCTTTGGACATAGAATTGCATCATCAGGTGACTCATGATGAAACAAGGAAATAGATCTTATTGAAACGACATTCATTTCAAATGAAAAGTTGAGATTTAGTTTCATGATCGATACAAGATGGATACGTAAAAGAAGAAAACAGATGAGTTAAATTGAGACAGCCAAAGTTAACTTTCTGCATCCACTGGCACAGTGTTTTCATGGTTTTGGGCTTCTAAGAGTCTCATCTGGTGCTCTGCATGTTCTCTTTCGCACTGGCTGATTCCTATTATGATATCGAGCATGGTGCCAGTGGTACCAAAGAATACCAATGGCCCCAGTGATTTCCTGCGTATTCCGACGGGAATTGCAATTAAAGCACCAGCTACGGAGAAAAACCATGTTCCGAGTGCACTACAAGTACCAACACGCATGGTTAGATATTGTCATCTCAGACATATATACAAATCACAAACATTTTCTTCAAGTCAATTCAACAGAACATGCTAGGCAAGTCAGTAATATCATATCAAAGATACTCTGTTGATCAAACTAGTCGCAATTACAAAACGTATTGATATGAACAAAAAGGCAAGGAAGATGATGAAATTGAAGCCGCCAGTGAAATAAATAAACTGGTGATGCATCTGCCTGTAAAATAAAGTTCCTGCACTATGAGAAACTGCAAAAACAACTATTGCATATGGCATGTGGTAGGTTTACTACCTTGAAGTATCTGGAGCATTATTTCAATAAGACTAATCAACGAACGAAAGATACCAAACCAAAAAAAAGCATCCATATAGTGAAAAAAAAAGGACAGCCCAGTGCACGAAGCTCCCGCTATACGGGGTCCGGAGAAAGATCTATTGTACGCAGTCTTACCTTAATTTTTACGAGACTGTTTCTAGGAAAAATAACGTATGCCTTTTTTGCTACTGATATATATATGTATACTCACTTTGTGTAAAGAGAAGTATGCAATAGTTGAAGTAAAATAAGTTATTATGAAAAGATACAACAACTAACCTTATCCCACTAAGTGTGGTCGGCTATATGAATTTTTTTATGTCATTGGACTCTCCCCTGCTATATCATCATTTATATTTAAATAAATTTTATTTTATTTTATTGTTGCTAATCAAGTATTTTTTTGGTCTTCCTCGTTTGATATGCGTATTTGTCATAGTTTCACATCGTCTAATTGGAACATTTAAATATATGTTCGTACCATCTTAAATGTGTCTATCGGAGTTTTCCATAAATAGATGCAACTCTGACTCTCTCTAATGCTCTCATTTCTTATTTTGTTCATCCTCATATGTCTACAAATCGATCTTAACATCCTCATCTCTGCAACTCTATCTTTTGCTCATGTACTCAAATCATAGCTCAACATTCAACATCATATAACATGGCAGGTCGAACCGTCGTTTCCCTTTTAAGTTTTAGAGGTACTTTACGATCATATAAAACCCTCGATGCTTTTCTCCATTTTAACTATCCTGCTTGTATTTTATGTAAGACATCTCTCTTAATTCTTCTATCCTTTTGCAAAAATGATACTAAATACTTAAAACTCTTAGTTTCAGACAACTCATCATCTCCTATCTTAACAATTCCCTCATTATGTCTAATATTGTTAAACTTAAATTTTATATATTATGTCTTTACTCTAGTAAGCCTAAAACTTTTTACTTCTAGGATATACCACTAAAATTTTAGTTTAACATTTACTATTTCATCTGCTAAAATAATATCATCTGCAAATAACATGCACAATACTATGTTTTGAATATGTCTAGTGAGTTTGTCTATGATTAGTGTAAAAAGACAAGGACTTAGAATTGTTCTTTGATGTAACCTTATTTTTATTGAAAATGGTTCAATTAATCCGTTTGAAGACTTCACAATCTTATACATATTCTTAATTAGTTCAATCTATGCTACAGTAATACATCTCTTTTCTAAAATTCTCCATATAATTTCTCTTAAAATATTATGATCTTGCTTTTGCTCACGATACTTTTCAAATAGTTGCCTAAGAAGATGTATAATTTCTATTGTCGACTTTCTAGGCATTAACCTAAATTGATTTTTGATCACTTCCATAATTTTTTTTCTATTATTCTTTCCAAAAATTTCATGGTATGACTCATTAGTTTAACACCTTTATACTTTGCAAATTTTATATGTCTCCCTTATTCATATATAAAGGAACTAGAGTACTTATCCTGACTTAGCATTTTTTTCATTTTCAATTTCATGTTAAATAATTTTGTAAGTCATTCAATACTTTGTTTCTCTCGGTACTTCCATATCTCTATCGGAATATCATTTGGTTCAACAACTTTTCCATTTTACATCATATTTAAAGCTTGTTCTACTTTAAAAATTTGAATTCTACGATAAAAATTTAAATTTATATATTCATTTGACCTACTTAAATTAACTAAATTCAGTTGGTCACCTAAAACTTTATTAAAAAATTGATAAAAATACCTCTTCCACCGCTCTTTTATTTTTTTCATCATTTACTAGTACCCTATTGCATTTATCGTGAATACATCTTATTTGGATAAAATTTCTTGTCTTCCTCTCTATCACTTTAGCTATTCTATCAATGTCTTTATTTTATTCACTTCTTTCTTAGTCTCTTTTTTGACTATTGTATATTTATTTAAGTTTTCCTTGTTCTTACAAATATATAATTCCTAATAGGCTGTTCGTTTTTCTTTTCCTTTCTCATTCCACCATAAAAAAAAATAATTAACCAGGCTGAGTAACGTCGAGTCTGGAGTGACTGACCCAGCTCCACGGAAGTTTTCCACCGGCCACAAGGTAAATCGCGAAGCACTTGCAGCAGACGACCAACATCCCTTAGTTGCAAGTCCCATTTGGTGATAAAATCCTTGCACTTACTTGATAGTGCATGCCCATTTGACTCATCAAGTACGCTCTTAACTATTATTTTCAATTTTGATATTATCTTATCCCATACTGTATTAGAATTACCATATATTTACCTAATGTTTGTACTCTACTTTTTCCTTAAATATATTTTGTTTTCTATCCTTTAACTTCCACTACTTAAATTTAGCAGTCGTGTTATCTTTCTTTTTTGGTAACTATGATTGAGGCGTATATCCAACGCTACTAACCTATGTTGGATAATTAAATTTTCTCCATTGGGTGACCTTGCAATCTTTACAAATCTTTATATCCCTCTTCCTAATCATAAGAAAATCAGTTTGCGATTTATTATTTCCACTTTTGAACGTGACCAAGTGTTCTTATTTTTTCTTAAAAACATATTAATTATTATAAGGTTATATGCTATCACAAAATTCAATATAGTTTTCTCTTCTTCATTTCTTGTTCCAAACCTATAACCCTTATGCACCCTCTCATATTCCTCATTTTACACTCCGACATGCCCATTTAGATCGTCTTCTATTAAAATTATTTCAATTGACAGCATGTTTTGTAATACTTCATCTAGATCGTCCCAAAACCTTGATTTAGTATCTTAATCTAATCCTACTTGAGGTACATATATGCTAATTATGTTCATAGTTTCTTTCGCCAGCTATAATTCTATCTCCCTTTCTAACTACTCCCACAACTTCATTCTTTAACAAACTATCTACAACAATACTCACTCCATTTCTTGTTTTACTCTTTCTTGTGTACCATAACTTAAAATCTAAATTATTTACCATCTTTGTCTTCTCACTACCTATTTTGTCTTTTGTACACAATATTAATTTTTCTCCTAATCATCGTATCTACTGCCTCAATTGTTTTGACAATGAAGGGTCCTATGTTCCATGTTCTAAGTCCTTGCCAAGACATTATAATCAGATCCTGCAATGCATTTCTTCCGAGGAACAACCTAGCATTAACACAATAGTTTAATTGATCAATTCATTAAATATTTGTCTTATCTGGGCTTGAGATTGGCCATGACGGGGTACTTCGTTGCAGAGTTATCCTTTATCAAAAGATAATTTTATGAAATTAAAATAACTTGAGAAATCCTTTCCCTTTCCTTTATCTCTTTGAGAAAAAATTCCTGATTGGTGTCAAAACTCTGGTCATTGTCACCAGATAAATTACTCTTGTCCACCTACAATCTAAACCAGTGTTACATGTTCTATGCTACTTGTATTGGCGCTGGTGCTTACAGGAGCAACCCATATGCCATGTTGTTCTGAAGTCATTGCTGCCCAAAGTTGCCATATTCTTGCCAAGAGTAGAACGATATTCATGAATAAAGCGCACACGTACACCCAAAAATCTAACATGGTATCACAAAAGTAACAGTTCTCCGAAAACACTCAAGTGGCCATTCAAATAGTATGGATATGGACCAAAATAGGTGATTAATAGGCATAAGCTGCACATCAATCAGAACTTTTCCCTATAAAAATAGGCACATAATAATGGTCACATGATCTTATGTAAATGTTTATTATACTATTCTACAACAATAAGATATGCACATAGTTTGTACAAATTTGTTTCCTCTAAAGACACCAAAGCCCCTATGACAGTGTATTCATAGAAAAAAGAATAACAAGCAAAAATGACAAACTTAAAACCAAAAGTGTTTTGACTTCTACTCAGAAAAATATAATACATTTGTTGTTTGTATAGCACACACAAACATCACTCTAGTAGGTTGCAATTGCATGCTTTATAAAGAGAAAGAACTGAGCAAGGTAGGTAACTAAGCATGCCAAGAAAATAAGTTTTCTTACTTTATCATTATAAATGTACCAATCCAATAGCTTCTCAATATGATGTACGCAAAGAATAAATGGAAAGCCACTGCTTGAAGGAACTCAACTCTGATAATTCATTGTACTTTGAAGGAGGTATTTCTCCTAAACCAACAACAAAATGTGATATTTTATTTCAAATTTACAAGCAATAGTCGACTCCTATAAAATTCACAGATATAATTGAAAGTGTAGGCAACTTTGTCCAGAAAACACTGGAACTTCCACAATGGGATTAATTGGATCATTTCCTCTTTGCTAAATGTGGCTATTTAGAACAACTGAGTTCTGCTCGGTGGATGATAACAAAAATTTTATTTCACTAGTAAGATCAAACATGGTCAGATGTTACAAATGGCGATTCGGTAAAAAAAAAAAACAAAAACACAGGACAGAACACGAACTCTTTCATGCATTTACTCGCCCTGATATCATTGATCACATAACTCAAATGAAAAAGGATGTACAATCGAGCTAGAGTTCTTATAAGGACAAACAAAAGATCTGGATAGGAAGAAGGACGAGATAAATAAACAAATCAAAAGGTGAAATTTTAATCTTCGACGGCATGGCAAACAAAACGCAACGATTTTCAGAGGATATATCAAGCATTATCGGTCGTAGAAGGAGAATTCGATCGACGAGCGGAATGACTTACTTGGCAACAGTGCAATCCGCGAGCTGCTTGACGTCGCCCTGACCGCCGCCTGGTATACCCTTTTCCATCTTCCGCTCGATCACCGCCGCGCGCCTCGACCTCCCAAGCGGTTTAATAAAGGGATCCCTCAATTAGGTTAACTGGAGGTTCACGTATACTTCACCAACCAGGAAACAGAGTACAGTAACATCCGATTGGTCGGAAAGTGGATCCCACGATAAATCGTAAGGCTAGCAAATCAGGTTACAGTCATGCGCTTCTTTCCGCATTCTGACGCCCTTCTTTCGTTCCTCTCGCACTCTCATGTGAAACGTAGCGGACGGAAAACAGAGCCGTCGCAGTGATCGTGGTCGCAAGAAATGGCCATCCGAAGGAGTTTGCAGATATGTAAGCCTAATATCTCATCTTCGTTTCTAGGAATAGGTTCAAGAGATCCTTATGAACTTTGTTCCTGGTGTCACATCCTAAGTAGTCTTTATTAAAAAAAATTTTGACAACATCTCCTCTACACGAGTGACAATATGAAACTTTATTATAAGCCCTCAGGGCCACATAAACCTCGACCAACACGGCTAGAACAATAAATATAAAATACAACAACAATTCACGCAATTTATATCATCTCAGCCTCTGGCTGATACAACCACGCAGTTTATTTGAAAACAACCTACTCCACTACTACGACGAAAAACGCATAACACAACCGAGAAACCATCGCAGCGGAAAAATAAGTAGTAGACCAAAACTCACTAAAAATCCTCGATTACAAGTCATACATCACATATATATATATAATACATAACAAGAAACCAAAAACCCAAAATATATGAATCCGTTGCAACAAGTGATGGGGACTAGCAACTCGAATCTCCTGATGACCTCAACCTAAAATAGAGTAAATTCAATGGCGTGAGTTCAACAACTCAATGGGTATTGGGCTGACATGCATAATAAAAAATAACTAATATTAATAAATATGTGTGTAGTTTCCTGGAATAATGGAAAATACAAAACTATAAGAAAAGGAAAAGTTATACTCATCAGGACCTCCTATCAGAATAATAAGGTCGTCAGACCAAAAATAACATGTCTCTGTATACATGTCAAACATATGCATCCACTAAATATGCAGTAAATAAAGTGCAGCAAACACAAACAATAAATGCAATCATGTATATGATGTCAATGACATGTCCTGGTCACCCCTGACGTCAGTCAGTCATCTCACACACGATGGTGAGACCGAGTGGATAGGGCTATGACAACTGCTCCTGATGAGTGACCAAGTGAACAAGATGTTGTCGGAGTACACCTATCCTCCTATCTTAAATCATAAGTGGGGGAGCTCAATGCTCTCATCTCCCTGAGACAATCCAGAGGAGGGATCCCTGTCGGCTACCACGCTGCATCACCACTACCCATTAGCGGATCAGCGGAGCCTAACAGAGCAACCTGCTACAACACACCCTGCCTGAATAAAAACCACTAACCTATGAGTAGTTGTATGTGCAGATCCATGTAACTGACGATATACTCAACAATAATGGAACCGATAATCGCTCAGCATGCAATCATGCAAGATCGTGCATGACACTAAACATGAAAATCCTGACCATATCTACCTCTATAAAACATGTACCAAAAATAAATGGATCAAATAAACAGATCTAGGTATACGGGTCAAATATGGTAAATGTCTAGTCTGGTGTATCATAAGGCATGGTATGTCACTACCACTATGAGCATGAATAATCAAGAGAGTAATGAATGCAAGATAGGTAAACAAAATCAAGCATGCAACAGGTAACAAGTAGTGACATACCGATGCAGATATAACATAATTATTACTATTCGTTAAAACTTACTATGCATATCAAATGACAATATCTAAAGATAAGTCAAGGTACCCGCCTCCAATATAATGTGTGCTAAAGGTAATCCCACGTAAGGCAGCTCATCGCAAATCAGAGTCCTGTAACAACACCTTTAATTTAGCTACTACCATAAATATCAAATAGTTAAACAAAATTCTTATTTACCAGGAACCCTAATTCATTCATTAACCTCGGTTAGCTACCTAAAGTGAGTCTAATCGGAACTTAGATTAGATTCATCATTTAACCCTAATTATCTGTTCCTCCAATCACTTATTTAAATGAACAAACTACCACATAATAAGATATTCTAAAACAAATTCCAAATCTTTCCTAATTTTAATTCTAGGTGTAAACTACAGTAAGGATAAATTTCCTACACCTTACCTCAACTTAAACCACCACTGATGACTCACAGTCGAAAGTCGCAGCCGCTGGGAATACTAGAAAACACCACAATTAGAGATTTAGCACACAAATACCCCACAAATTCCCATATCCACATAACCCTACATTTGCTAGACTACTTCACTGATCGGATTAAGAAGAGGAATCAAGAATTCAACAAAACAATCTATCAACAACCTAATTCCAGAAATAATCTGTGCACAATACCTTCTCCCTCTCCAATTGTCTGTGATAACCAAGGATCCAACGAAGGAGCTATCCCCTATCGACGATAGTGGTGACTGGAACTAACAACATCCACTGTTTCCCAATCAAACACCCAGATCAACACTATATAGAAGATCAGGAACCAAATCACAACTAGGGCAGAACACCTACCTTCAAGATCGTCGATAACCAGAGAGGAAGGAAAGAATCGACACAGCGAAGAGGAAACTGGGCGATGCGGCAAGATGCATGAAATCGGATCTAGGGCTCGACTCCCCCGTGCAGAGGGGCGACTCAGAGAAGGGAAGACAAGAACTCTGCCAACGGTGGATTGCACAACGTCGGTGTGATGTGGCTGTTCGCGGTGGAGACATAGAGAACAGAGGAAAGAAGATTAACTGAGGGGCTAGTTTCGTCCTCCGTCGCGACCACACCTGATGTTGGTGGCCGTGGAGATCGGTGGTGTCGCAACCTAGCTTCGGCTTGTAGTGGTCGGCGATCGCGTGAAGGGGAGAAGGGTTCGGCGAGAGGAAGAGGAAGGGGGAGAAGATCTGCCCTGTTTCCTCCTTTGTCGAGGCTTTGTTCGCATGGGAGAGGAAGCACGAAGCGGCGCCGGTTGGGGAAGATGAAGAGGAGAAGAAGACAACGCGAGAGAAGGGAAGAAGAGGAAGAAACAACGAGAAGATGGCTAGGGCACGCGGAGGAAAGAAAAGAAAACAAAAGAAAAATCAAACTTTTCCTCGCTTAAATGGGGTAGCTTAAACAGGCTTTCCGCTAGGTCCTTAATTTATTCTCTTAAACTCGTCATACGAGCTCCGAAAAATTCTAAAAAAAATTCTAAAAATTCCCTTATGATTATTCGCCATTCTTCGATATTTTACATTCTCCTCCACTAATAAAAATTTGGTTCCCAAATTTTGTTATTTACCATCAGCAAGTACTAGCAATAGATAGATAGTATAAATGCTGAACGAAAAATTAACCCACATACCTCAAGTGAAAAGATGGGGGTATCAAGCTCGGATCGCATCCTCAAGCTCCCAGGTAGCCTTCTCGTCAGAATGATGCTGTCATCCGACTTTAATTAGTTGGATAATCTTGTTTCGCAGCTGACACTCTTTCTGGTCCAGAATATGTACCGGGACCTCTTTGTAGGTAACGTCAGGCTGAATGAGAACTGGTATATCTGACAAAACATGTGCTGAGTTGACTACGTATCTCCTCAGCATAAACACATGTAACACATTGTAAACGCCTGCCAGAGCCTATGGTAGCGCCCAACGATAAGCTACTGCTCCAATCCTCTCCAAAATCTGGAAAGGCCCAATGTATCATGGAGCTAGCTTACCTCAGAGGTCAAATCTCTTCACCCCTTTTGTGGGTGAGACTCTCAGGAATACATGGTCGCCAGTAGAGAACTCCAGGGGTCTACGTCTCCAATCAGCATAACTCTTCTGATGGTCCTGCGCCTTGGACATCCTCCGTCTGATAGTACGGACCAACTTTGCCTCCTGCCGAGCTCTATGAGGTCCTAACAGCTGGGCCTCCCCAACCTCCTCCCAGAGGGTGGGTGTCCGACAAGGCCTACCATACAATGCTTCAAACGGTGCCATCTAAATAGCCGAATGATGGCTGTTGTTGTAGGCGAACTCTACCAATGGCAAGTGGTCCTCCCTGTTGCCTTCAAAATCTATAACACAAGACCTCAGCAAGTCCTCTAGAGTCTGAATGGTCCGCTCTGACTGCCCATCTGTCTGCGGATGGAAAGCTATACTGAATCGAAGCTGTGTACCCAAGGCCTGCTGCAGACTCTGCCAGAACCAAGACGTGAACTATGGGTCTCTATCCGATATAATACTCAATGGAACACCATGCAATCTGATGATCTCTCGACAATACAGCTCTGCCAATCGATCCAGAGAATCGATCTTCTGGATTGCTAAGAAGTGTGCGGATTTGGTTAATCGGTCAACGACTACTCAAATCATGTCATGGCCTCGTCGTGCCCTAGGCAATCCCACCACAAAATTTATAGTGATGTGCTCTTATTTCCACTCTGAAATCAGAATCCTCAGAAGTAATCCAGCAGGTCTTTGGTGCTCAGCCTTCACCTGCTGATAGACAAGACATCTAGCTACAAATTCTGTGATGTCTTTCTTCATGTCGTTTCACCAATAGGAACGCCTCAAGTCTCGATACATGTGGGTCTCGCCTGGGTGGATAGCAAATCGAGAGTGATGAGCCTCGTAAAGTAACTCCTCCCTGACCGGGTGAGATGGAGGTACGCATAATCGGTCTCAGAAATATATAATACTCGCATCATCTCATATGAACTCTGTCGGCTGCCCGGAAGCTACCTGACTGCCAATGGACTGTAAGTGCTAATTGTTGGTGCAATATCCCTCAGGTCAAGGTTGACCTGGGTAACCAAGCTGAGTCTTGGTTTAGGTTTAGATGTTTGACAATAAGATATTGATTGAAGAAGAGTCAAGTAGGTCAAGGTTGACTGGATACTTGACTGGGAAGTCCTAACTGGGATGTTAGGCAAAATGAAAGTCCTGGTGAGTGAAGCCAGGCAGAAGAAAAGTCCTGGTGAGTGAAGCCAGGCAGAAGGAAGTCCTAGTGAGTGAAGCTAGGCAGATGGAAATCCTGGTGAGTGAAGCCAGGTGAAAGTCCTAGTGAGTGAAGCTAGGCAGATGAAAATCCTGATGAGTGAAGCCAGGTGAAAGTCCTAGTGAGTGAAGCTAGGCAGAGTGAAAACCCTAGTGAGTGAAGCTAGGTGAAAGTCCTAGTGAGTGAAGCTAGGCAGATGGAAAACCCTAGTGAGTGAAGCTAGGTGAAAGCCCTGGTGAGTGAAGCCAGGCAAGGGAAAATCCAGATGGATCAAGGATGATCGGACATCTGGTCCAAGTAGGTCAAAGGATTGATGGATACTTGCATGAAAGAAAAGTCCAAGTAGGTCAAAGGGATTGACCGGATACTTGGCACAGAGAAAAGTCCAAGTGGGTCAAAGGATTGACCGGACACTTGGTAAGGGAGTCCTAGCAGTCAAGGAGTGACTAGATGCTAGGCATGACATACCAACAGTCAAGGTTGACCGAATGTTGGTTAGGGATGTTTGGGACTTGGTTTTGGACAAAACCAACTCTTGGATCGATCCGTGGATCGATTCAGATCCGGATCGATCGCTGGATCGATCCAGGAGAGAGCTTCCGGATCGATCCGTGGATCGATTCAGGTCCCAATCGATCGGATCGATTGGGACGGCTCGCGCGATAAGCGCCGGATCGATCCGTGGATCGATCCAGCGCGTTTCCATAACAAGCGCTCTGGATCGATCCGTGGATCGATCCAAAGCCTCCCCGATCGATTGGGAACATTCGAATCGATCGGGATCCGACCGTTGGCGTCGTTTATAGCTGCAGGCGTTCGATGGCTGCAAGAAGAACTTCACCGATTCACTCCAGAGCTCTCGCCAACTCCTCCACAGCGCTCTCAAAGATCAGGTCGCCAGTTCTTGAAGGATCTTGGAAGCTTTCCAAGTCAAGAGGCGGATCAAAGGCAAGAAGAGAAGCTAGGGTTAGGGTTTTCTGTACTCATTGTAAGCTTTGCGCTTGTATTTTGTTTCCCTTTCCTTTCTTCTTGTACTAAGAGTCTTGTAGGGCTTCTCCGCCCTCGGTAGTTACCGAAAAGGAGTGTTTTCATAGTGGAGGGTGCGTGCGTGGTGTGGATCCTTGGACTAGTCACCTCTTGTGAGGTGGATACCAAGTAAACCAACCGTGTTAGCGTTGTTGTATTTGTTTCTGTATTTTCCGCTGCATATTCTTGAAGAAACAAGCAACGCCAAGCAACGCCGAGCACCGAGAGAACGCGACGAGCTATTCACCCCCCCTAGCTACTTTTGGTCCTAACAAGTGGTATCAGAGCGAGGCCGCTCTTCACCGGAATCATCGCCGGAAGGGTCAAGCATAACAAGAAAAGCTAGAGGGTGAAGAAGTTGGAGCAAATTCTTCAAGTTCAAGATTTTATCAAGCTCAACTTCAAGATGCAATTCCAAGATGGACTTGGATTTGACACAAGGGTGGCTCCACCATACACATCGGCAAGCTTCGATTCTTGGAGATCAAGAATTGAAAATTTCTTGATGATGGAGATAGAGCAATGGTTTGCTCTAATGGAAGGTTTCAAGGCTCCAAGAAATTCAAAGGGCAAAGTTCTAAAGAAAAGCAAATGGAGCCCGGAGCAAGTCCAAAGGTGCGAGGCAAATGACAATGTGACCAAGCTTTTGGTCAATTTATTGCCAAGCACCATTCTTTGCAAAATTGGAGAATTTGAAGATGCAAAGGAACTTTGGAGCAAATTGGCTAAGCTTCATGAAGAGATCCCCTCCACTGTACAAGATAATGAAGAATCCAGAGAGGGTGACTCTTTGGAGCAAGACCAAGAGGAGGACTCCGAGGTTGAGAGATACTCAACCTCCGAAGAAGAGGAAATCCAAGAAGCTTCATCCTCAAGGGAATGCACCGAAGGGAACAAGGAGGGAGCATACTCCTTGTTTCACATTCAAGATGATGAAGCCTCCACCTCTAGGATTGAGGGGGGCAATCCTTGGTGACACCGGAGCAAGAAGAAGAAGAAGCTTCTACATCCGGGTCAAGAGAAGAAGAGGAGGAAGAAGCTTCTACCTCCACAAGTCAAGAAAAATCAAATGGAGGAGAATCAAGGTCCGATCAAGAGGAAGCTTCTACCTCCGGATCCAAAGAAAAAGATGCCACCCCTACAAGCAAAGGTATAAATATTTCAATTAATAATAAAAATCATATTATATGCTTTGAGTGTAGGGAACATGGGCACTACAAGAGCAAGTGCCCTAAATTGGCCAAGAAGAAGGGCCAAGTGGCACAAAAGGGCAAGGCGAAGCCCGAGGAGACCATTCCCGGAACAAAGAAGAGCAAGGAGCATATCATATGCTTCTCTTGCAATCAAAAGGGGCATTACCGGAGTCAATGCCTCAAGGGGAAGAAGATGGTCAAGGCTCAAGGAGGCATTAGTCAAGGGGGAGCCTCCAAGGTAAAGAAGAAGGTAACATTCATTGAGCCTACTCCTTTACATTATGGTAAAAAGCATGATAGTTCTAATTTTTATCATTTTAATGCGATTTACCATAAGAATAGGAAGCATGAGGGCTTTAAGGAAAAGCATGTAGCCCTACATGCCAAAACTACTACACCTAAGGCTAGGAATGTAGGTAAAAGTCTAGGCAAGAACTCTAAGGATTGTAGCTACAAGCCTAGAAACAAAAATGCTCATGAACTTAATGGAAAACCAAAAACTAAGGACTTAGTGATGGAAAATCAAGTCTTGAGGTCAAGACTTGATAAAATGGAAAAGACCCTAAAAAGGATGGAAAATATCCTATTAGGGCAAAATGAGCATAACCTAGGTTTAGGGTACAAAAGTCATCCAATGGCCATAGAGGTTTGGGATACAAACCAAAGGCTAAGAAGGATGTGCCCTCTTACCATAGAGTTCCATATAGTTATGGAACAAACCCTAGGTCTAGTGGTCAAGCCAAGAATACTAGGGAAGTCATCCCTAAGAGTATTTTTGCAATAAATGTGACTAAGACTTCTAAGAAGTCTAAGAAAGTCACAAACAAGGTCACAAGGGAGGTTATCCCTAGAGTTGACCTAGAAAATGTGACCAAGGCTTCTAAGAGGCCCAACAAGGTCACTAGGAAGGTATCTAGGAAGTTATCCTAGTGAGTACCTAGAGCATCCAAGGAGCACCAATAGGTGTTGGGTTCCTAGGAGCATCTTCTCTACCCATAGATGGGTTAGAGTGTCAACTCCGATTAGAAGGGTGGTTAACCCAACTTTGAGGAAATTGACACTCAAGGAGCATTTTCAAGGTTTTTGTTAACCTTTGAAAATGAAATGGAATTATTGATTACTCCTTGAAAGAGTAAAATGTGCCTAATGGTGGAAGAATTGTTTTTAATTTTAAATGGCACATATTGAAAAATTAATAAGAACTATCAAGTTGGGTTTTTGGTATGTTCTTAGGCAATTTAAGGCAATCCGGGCCCTAAATTTAAAAGTGATTACTCTTGAGGATGGAATATGCCAACATTTGAGGATAAGCTTAATTTCAATTGGCATAAACTAATCAAGAGAATTAGAAATGCCCATTTAGGTTTTGGCACTCTCTTGAAGCACTTTGGGCAATCTAGGGTTTAAGTTTTAGGATTAGCTAAGATTAACGATACTTAGATAGTTAATCTAGGTATATTTTATTTATGCTAAACCATGCCATGATTGTTTGCTCATAATATGCCATGACATCATATTTTATCTTATTTGGATTTTGCATTCATGACTTATCATGAAAAATACAAAAATACCATGTCATGCCATACATACATCATGTAGTTATAGAAATCTTTCTTTTGAAAGCTATTTTATTTTGATGTATGCCATAACATAATCATGCATTAAGTTTAATTCCTTGTAATTAAGGACGAATGACATTTAACGACACTTATTGACAAGTGACATCCTGGGTGGATGTCTAATATCTCTAAAATGCCTAGATAGATATGCATGATCCCTAGAATAGGGCAAAACCAAATTTTACATCTCACAAAGACCTCTAAGGTGACTTGTATGTGTTTTAGTGCATATTATATACAAGTGAGATGTTAGGATGATGAACAAAGCTCAAGATGTTGATTTAGTGCATTCCTTTGAGTTTTAAATTCATCAAAACACATAGTTATGTGTTTTCCCATCATTGGGAAAGCTAATGTACAAGTCATGTGCATTATGCCCAAGGAACATGATGGGATATTGGTTTTGAAAATGTTTTAAAATGTTTTGGAAAACCTTGGTGAAGGCTATCTTTTGATAGTAATCACCATTGAATAGTTAGACACAAACTTGAAGAAAAACACTAAAGTTTTGCAAGCTTTCAAGTTTGTGTCAATCTTTGAAAATATGATGTATTTTCATAGAAAGCTATTTTTCCATGATTAAGTATGCCTAAATAATGTCTACACGAAATTTCATAATTTTTGGATTTTGTAGAATTTTCTAGGGTTTCAAGTTGACTGAAATGGAATTTCAGCAACTATCGAGCTCCGATCGATCCATGTATCGATTGGGTTCCATGAATCGATCCATGGATCGATTCAAACGGCAATTCCCGCAGAAGCTCATTGGATCGATCAGCCGATCGATCAGGAGTCTGAATCGATCCGTGGATCGATTCGTAAAGGTTCAATCGATTGGAACCCAACTCCAATCGATCCAAGTTGCTTTTGGCTGGGAAGGCTGATTTCAGCATCTTTGAACCTCTTTGAGTCTAGGTAACCATTCCAAACCCTTAAATACATTTGTATACATACAAAGGGTGTTTTCATGTTGAAAACAAGGATGGATTGGTTAACGAAGACTAAGTAGAAGTTTCGGTTGAGGTTGTTTCAAATTTTGAATATTTGAACCTCAAAACTTCTAAATTTGGGTTTCCTAAAGGTTTAGGGATTCCAAGTCATTGTTGGTGCAATGACAGAAGTTACCACCATGTCTTTAGGGAGGGACTCTTTAAAGACATGAAAATTATTTTCATGAACCTTGGAAGGTGGTTAACCTTCTGTTGTGAACTTGCTCAATGTTGAGCATTTAAACTTGAAATGGGAAAAATGGGGAGTGGATATCCTCATTATTTCAAGTGGACACTCAAGTGGTTGAAAATGCTCAAGGTTGGGTATTTGTCAACATTGAGGGAGAGGTTAAGGATAAATGAAGGGTATGAGACCTTCATTATCGTGTTGATCACAACGAGTGATGTTGTGAACAACGATGAGCAACTCTTCAGGGGGAGAGTCTTCAACAAATGGATTTGTTGAAGTGTGCCCAGAATTGGAGCATGGGTTGATGTGTGTCCAACGATGGGTTGATGTGTGCCAATAGGGGGAGAATGTATGGTTAAGCTTAGTCCTTCATTACCTATGGGAAGCTCATAGGGGGAGAATGAAAGGACTCATGAAAGGGAGTAAGTTAGGCTTTCATTACCTAGAGGGAGTTTGCCCTCTTAGGGGGAGAATAAAGAGCTTAATTTATGCTTTCATTATCTAGTGGCATGAAGAAGGAGGCTATGGGATTAGCCTAACTTACATATGAGATTGTAAGTGTTATTGTGGTATTGTCAAACATCAAAAAGGGGGAGATTGTTGGTGCAATATCCCTCAGGTCAAGGTTGACCTGGGTAACCAAGCTGAGTCTTGGTTTAGGTTTAGATGTTTGACAATAAGATATTGATTGAAGAAGAGTCAAGTAGGTCAAGGTTGACTGGATACTTGACTGGGAAGTCCTAACTGGGGTGTTAGGCAAAATGAAAGTCCTGGTGAGTGAAGCCAGGCAGAAGAAAAGTCCTGGTGAGTGAAGCCAGGCAGAAGGAAGTCCTAGTGAGTGAAGCTAGGCAGATGGAAATCCTGGTGAGTGAAGCCAGGTGAAAGTCCTAGTGAGTGAAGCTAGGCAGATGGAAATCCTGGTGAGTGAAGCCAGGTGAAAGTCCTAGTGAGTGAAGCTAGGCAGAGTGAAAACCCTAGTGAGTGAAGCTAGGTGAAAGTCCTAGTGAGTGAAGCTAGGCAGATGGAAAACCCTAGTGAGTGAAGCTAGGTGAAAGCCCTGGTGAGTGAAGCCAGGCAAGGGAAAATCCAGATGGATCAAGGATGATCGGACATCTGGTGCTGGGAAGTCCAAGTAGGTCAAAGGATTGACTGGATACTTGGCATGAAAGAAAAGTCCAAGTAGGTCAAAGGGATTGACCGGATACTTGGCACAGAGAAAAGTCCAAGTGGGTCAAAGGGATTGACCGGACACTTGTAAGGGAGTCCTAGCAGGTCAAGGAGTGACTAGATGCTAGGCATGACATACCAACAGTCGAGGTTGACCGAATGTTGGTTAGGGATGTTTGGGACTTGGTTTTGGACAAAAACCAAGTCTTGGATCGATCCGTGGATCGATTCAGATCCGGATCGATCGCGAGATCGATCCGATAGGAAGAGCTTGGATCGATCCGTGGATCGATCAGATGTCCCAATCGATCGGTGGATCGATTGGGGCCTGGTGGAATAGCCGGATCGATCCGTGGATCGATCCAGCGCTTATCGAAGCGCCGGATCGGTCCGTGGATCGATCCAAAGCCTCCCCGATCGATTGGGAACATTCGAATCGATCGGGATCCGACCGTTGGCGTCGTTTATAGCTGCAGGCGTTCGATGGCTGCAAGAAGAACTTCACCGATTCACTCCAGAGCTCTCGCCAACTCCTCCACAGCGCTCTCAAAGATCAGGTCGCCAGTTCTTGAAGGATCTTGGAAGCTTTCCAAGTCAAGAGGCGGATCAAAGGCAAGAAGAGAAGCTAGGGTTAGGGTTTTCTGTACTCATTGTAAGCTTTGCGCTTGTATTTTGTTTCCCTTTCCTTTCTTCTTGTACTAAGAGTCTTGTAGGGCTTCTCCGCCCTCGGTAGTTACCGAAAAGGAGTGTTTTCATAGTGGAGGGTGCGTGCGTGGTGTGGATCCTTGGACTAGTCACCTCTTATGAGGTGGATACCAAGTAAACCAACCGTGTTAGCGTTGTTACATTTGTTTCTGTATTTCCCGCTGCATATTCTTGAAGAAACAAGCAACGCCAAGCAACGCCGAGCACCGAGAGAACGCGACGAGCTATTCACCCCCCCTCTAGCTACTTTTGGTCCTAACACTAATCACCGGCCTGGGCCTCTCGGATCCTTATCCTGATCGACAACTGAGCAACCATGGTAACCAAAATACCCTGCTCTGTCCGTCCCTGCTTCTCAAGGCCCAACTCGGAGAAACCCTGAATCAAGTCCGTGACCACAACTCGATGGCAAGCTAAAGTCCCTCTGGACTTTCGGCTAAGCGCATCGACAACCATATTAGCTTTTCCTGGATGGTAGCTAATAGTACAGTCATAATCCTTCAAAACTCCATCCATCTCCTCTGTCGAAAATTAAGTTCCTTCTGACTGAAAAGGTATTTGAGACTCTTATGATCAGTGAGAATCTCAAATGTAATATCATAAAGGTGATGCTGCCAAATCTTCAAAGCAAATATAATGACGGTTAGCTCCAAATCATGTACTGAGTAGTTCTTCTCATGCTCCTTCAACTGACGAGAAACATAAGAGGCTACCTTGCCGTGTTGCATCAGGACAGTGCCCAAACCCTAAAGAGAAATGTTGGTGTAGAGTACGAATCCGTCCTCTCTAGAAGGTAAAACCAAAACTAGTGCCGACACTAATCTCCGCTTCAGTTCCTGGAAACTAGTCTCTCAAGCCTCAGACCCACATGAACTTCACACCTTTGCTAGTCAGGCATGTCAGCGACATAGTGATACGCGAGAAACCCTCGATGAAACGTCTGTAATATCCGGCCAATCCCAAGAAACTCTGGATCTCTTGAACTAATTTTGGTTGCTCCCAGCTGGTGATAACCTCGATCTTCTGAGACCATACCGTGGGAAACGGATCCGTCGGCCCACTGCGCATCCTCTCTGGTAACCGCGTGAATACGTCCTGTCTCTGGCGGCGGTGGAGGTGGCAGTGCTACCAAAGGCTGCTGCGCCTGTCTGAGCCTGCCACTGAGTCAGTGCTGGATATTGTGCCAGAGATGAATATGAGGGCTGCGATTGATACTGGACAGGTGGCACGACTGGTACTGAACCAGTGGCTGAGGCTGCGGCTGATACTGCACTAGGGGCTGAGGCTGTGACTGGTACTGAACCAGTGGCTGGGGCTGCAGCTGATACTGCACTAGTGGCTGAGGCTGCAACTGCCCCGTCTGATACTGAGGTCCCGGAACAGAGCTCTGCGATACTATAACGGCGCTGGAGTGCTCCTGTCTGTGCATGCCATATGCAGCTACTGTAGGGGGAGTTGTCTTCTACTGGCTATTCGAGGATTGGGCTCTCCGGCCTTCTCGTTGAGTCCCTGTCTAACTGGGTTGTCCTCCATGAACAGAAACCCTGGAAGTAATATGCTGAGCCTTCAACAAACAATCTCGGCTCAGGTGCCGAGGCAATTTGCAATAATGGCAAACTGACTGTCCCAGGGAGCAGGCTGAGGTGATGTGGTCTCTGGACCCACATCTGGTGCAGTGAATGTCGCTGGCGGGTTGTTTCCGGTTTTGTTGAGAAGACCGAAAATATCCTGATGAAGATCGCTCTGACTTCTGAGGTCGACTAGATGCCCCAGAAGTTCCCTGTCCTGGCCGACTGCGACCACTCTGCTACTGTCTGATGGCTTGTGACGACTGAATCTGTCCTGATGTCCGATCTGTCTGTTTCCGCTTCTTGTCCGGATATGCTCTCTGGTGAGCTGACTCAATCATAAGGGTTCTGTCCAATACCTCTATGTAAGATGAATTCCAAAAATCGGCAATCTTTACTTATATATGCCCATCCAGTCTCTGGACAAACTGAAGCATATGAGACCTGTCCTCAGCAACTAATTCTGGACAAAATCTGGCCAACCGATTGAATTCAGCATTATAATATGTCACTGTGCATTGTTCTGACGAAGACTTAAAAAATCCTGACGGCAGATCATCTGATATGACCGTGGAAAGTACCGGCTCTCAAAAGCCTCTCTAAATCTCGCCCAGGTAATGTTCTGCTCGCCAAGGATGGAGCGCTGTGTATCCCACCAAATATCAGCCTCGTCCCGTAAATGGAAAGCAGCCAACTCTGCTTTCTCCCAGTCGAAGCAAGCCATGTAGAAGAAGGTCCACTCCATAGTCTCTATCCAGGACTGGGCCACACTCGGATCAGTCTCTCCGCGGAATAGGGTGAATCGACTTTTCATCGACTCTGCCAAAGTTGGGATCCGAGCTCGTGCCACAACTATATCAATAAGGTGAGTAGGGACTGCTGCGAGAACTGGCGGAACCACTGGAGCTGGTACTACAGATGGTACCACTAGATAGGCCAGGGGAGGTATCCCCGGTGCTACTGCATAAGCTGGGGCAGGTGGCGCTGGTGGCACTGCAGGGCCAATATAGGTGGGTGCTACTGGAGGTACGATAGGTGTAACTAGTGCTGCTATTGCGTGTGTCGGGTAAGCAGCAGCAGGTACTACTGGAGGAGGTGCCGGATACACCGTAGGTATGGCTGGAGGAGGTGCCGGATATGCCGCAGGTGGCACCGCTGGTGGCACTGTGAATACTGTAGGAGTGGGTACGATCGCTGTAGGTACCTATGAAATCATCGGAGTCTGAAAGTCCGACGCGCCCGCAGTACCAAATTAAAATGAAACGACTTATCAAGTAGTTGTTACACATTATAGTAGCTGATCCGGATGTAATTGAGGACATGAGGGGAAATAAGGAGAGGTGGGAGGGCAATTGGGTCATTGGAGGCACTTAGGGCTTGAGTGCTTATGATAAGGACTGATCACGGAGAAAAAGGGAGGAGAAAAAAGGGGTTTTCTGCTCGTGCTTGGGGTCCGCCGCCAGGAGGAGCTCCTGCCTCCTTGACCACCAGCGCCGACACCGGACGCTGGCCGCTCCTCTACCCCCTTTCCTCCGGCCTGCATCCTAGCGCCGACACCAGGAGAAGAAAACAGGAAGGAGGAGCGTTCCTTTATCGCCGCCACCCGCAGCCAGCACTGCTTCCGGCCTCCTCGTCGGCTGGCGCCGCCAAGAGACCGGACCTCCGCCTCTCCTCCTCCTCTCGCCATAGCCACCGCTAGTAGGGAGGGGGAAGTTCTCCTCTTCCTCGTGCAGCCACATGGGGCGACTTGTGGCTCACCGGGTTTAGCAGCCACCACCGCTGCCTATAGCAGCGGTCGACGCCGCCTCCAGCGCTCGGCGATCTCCAGCGGCCGGAGCATCCGCCAGCAGCCACCTCAGCCTCCCATGGCCATCGTCGCCGCATCCAGAAGCCGTCACAGCCACCAACAGCCGCCTCTTCCCGCGTCTGGCGCTGTACAGCGGCCACTGCCGCTTCTCTAGCCGCTGCCACCTCTCTTGGCCGCCTTACAGCTGACTCCGACGGCCGTATAGTCGTCTTGTCCATCATTTGAGGCATAGATTGGATCCACTGCGGCATCTCCGACGACCGTCCGTGGTGTATTCGGTCATTGAGCCGTGGTGCTTGGTTCTTCGTAGCACTATGGGTGTTGTGAGCTGTTGCTATTGACTGGCCTCTGAGTCGTGACTGTATGTTATATTCCAGCCTGCGAGCCGATGTCATATGTCGGCCGTGTCGCCGTTGTATTTCGGTTGTATCTCACCTTTCGGAGCCACGCAGTGTTAGGCTCCATGTCACTACCTCCGGACCTCCTCTTTAGTCGCCGCAGATGCCTTCACTATTCCAGGTGACCGCGACTCGATCAGCTCCTCCATCCATCCGAGGGCGCCCCCCTGGGCCAGGGTAAGTTCTCGTACTCGGTATCTGTTCATTTTATTGCTATACTATTATGCGGTTACTTATATGTCTGTGGGATTCGCCTCGAGCACCGAGGTACCAGAGACCGGGGGAACCCGGTTGCTGGATACAGGTACAGTTGACCGGAGGAGGACTTCTGACGATCTGGTCAACGTAGAGGACAGATCATCAACCGGGTCATGGGGATGCGGTCAACCTTCCAGACACGTCATTCCGGCAGGTTCGTCTTCTCAGCTTCCCGACAGGATCAGTAGCTAATTAACATCGTGTAGCAGTAACAGCTAAATATCCAAGTATTTGCTACACGTTATAGGAGCTAAATGTCCAAGTGGCTACAACACGTTGTAGTAGCTAAATGTCCAAATAGCTGATACACGTTGTAGCAGACGTCGAACTTATACGTTGTAGTATAAATCCTTCTAATATATATTACGATTAGAGGGAATTATAATTTAAAATGAAATAATTTATCATTGGTTATGAAATGTCGGAAATGATATATATTTGGTAAAATTCCTTACAGATTATATATAGATTATATATAAGTAAAAAAATGCTAAACAAAGCACCGTCGTTATATTTTCGATGATAATTTGAGGAGCTTCTAGCAAGCTCGAGAATAGTCGGTAGGACAGAGCTGCGATGGAAGACGATGACAAAAAGAGCGAGAAAGAGAAAGAGGAAGATTTTAATTTGAAAAAAAAGTCGAGCAAGCCCTGCGCAGGTCGCCTACTCGCCTACCCTTCCGATGGCCAGGTGAAGTTACTACCTTCTTTCTCAATTTTCGTTTGACTTCGATTAAATCTAAATAATAGATCGAATTAAATTAATTTATTCCATTTATTTCGAAATTCATTTTTTATTTAAAATTTTGATTTCCATTTAAATAATTTTTTATAAAATATTTTTTTAAAAAATATGATTTAAAAAAATATTAAACGGATTGAGTTTATATTAAAAAATTAATATTTTTAAAATTTTAAACAATTCAATTTATTTAATTTTAATAATAAAGTTCGATCATTCAAATCAAACTGAATGCTCAGTCCTAGTTACAATTAGTTCTCTTGGGTATGATATGATTAGATCTTTCAGAGGGATAAAGTTCGACACTTAATTACACGATGTTATTAAAAAAAATTTTCAATAAGTAGTGAATTTGAGAATATTGGTTGTCAAAATGAATCTCCATATGTACTTCAACAATTTATCCTAGTAAATGGTTGAAAACCTTCGTTGGGTTCAATCAATCACTCCAGATTTAATATTACCTTACTTGACAATTGGCTATGAAGTAATAGAGAAATATAATAAACCCTAGTAAGTTGGACAGTACGACCACAAGATGTTCAAAGAGATAAATTTTAAGAGAGCTATTTTTCCCACCCCTTTGACACCCTCCCCTCTCTAGACCCATCATAAAATATAATGATATTTATTCTTCTACCATTTTCCTTATTCCTCATTCACGTTTTTTTATTCACGTTTTTTGTTTGTTTTAATTTTTTTAAGTTTTGTTGGCAGTGCCACCTTTTATTTTGTTTTGTTTTATTTTATTGATTTTTGTTTTTTAATTTTTTTTATAATTTTAATTCTTTTTAAATTTTTTTATTATATATTTATAATCTTTTATTTATTTTTTAGTCGTAGATTTTCGCACACACTCTCTTCCCAGTCCCATTATATTATTTACCTTTATACCATGTTTTTTATTTTTTAAAAGTATTTTCTCGACAAAAAAGTCATGTTTTTTTTTATATTTGTAATATGAGATTGGATCTTTTATCCTCAATTTTCTCTGTCCTCCTATCCCACTCGTCGCTTCGACTCACTACCGGCGGCCTCTGGTCGTCACCCCGACCATAACTATACCATAAAGGAAGGTGAACCCGGGGGGTCACTATCAGGGTGATCGACGTCGAAATTCAGCCGAATTTAAGTAGGGACTCAGATCGTCGATGAAGGAAAGTTTACTTAAACCCGACCGAATTTCGGGGTTGATCGCGTCGATGGCGACCGCATTCACCTTCCTCCTAGGATATAGTTTTGATCGAAGCGACAGCCGGAGGCCGCGCGGCGGTGCCGATGACGATGGACAAAGATAATAAATGGGACACGGGGATATGTGATATTGGGATAGTGGATTCAATATCTTATAATCTATGTTTTTTTTTAATAGTAGATTTTATAAGTTATTATTTATAAAAAAATTAAAAGTAAAATATGGATAAAAAATAAAAAAAAATTGATGAAAAAAAAATAAACAAAATTTATTTTAAAAAATAAAACTAAGGAAGTAAATAAAATTGAAAAAAATATAATTAAGAAAGTAAATAAAATTGGAAAAAAATAAAATAACTTGTTATTTTAAAGAAGAGGGGTAGAAAGGTCATTTAATAGGGGAGAGAGAGGGGGTGTGCTGTTAGAGGGGGTGGGAAAAACAATTTACAAATTTTAAATAAAAAATATCATTATTTTGATTAAAGTGATCAAAATCGGTTCATGATCAGTTTTACACAAATTTTAAATTTCAGAGAATATTATTGGGATTCAGTAATAAATGTTTGAAAAATAATCATATAATAATTTTAAACAACACTACCATATCATCATTTCCTAATTAAATTTTAAATATAAATAAATAACAATTAGAGCAATGAGTCTTTTACTTTATTATTTTGAAAATAAGTAATTATTTTGTAAGAGTTTTTTATATGGGAAATTGACCCATAATTTTCTCCTAAGTTAGTTGCATTGTCCGATTTTCTTTATATATATATTTTAATCGAGCAATGCGTCCAGATCTGCACGGTTTAAAGCTGCGAATTTTGATAATCCGTTGACGAACGAGCAGGGATCTTTTGTTCCCGGATCCTTGGATCAGATCCCTGGTTCATTTATTAGTTAGATGGATTGAATCTCATCTATTTATCAGATCTGACCTCGACGAACGCTCCGATCCAGTCAATGCACTGACTGCCATAGAAACACGTTTTACTTACAACTCAATTAAAATAGTTAATTGTCATCGAACCACCTATAATAAATAATACCTCTGGCCGGCCAGCTTTGGAAAGTGCTCGGCTTATCCATAATCCATATATATTTCTATCTTTATCAAAATCCATTTCTAGTCTATTAAAGAGAGCATTTCAATATCAACTATATTCGAGTCAGAAAATTGAAATCTACATGTCCTTGAGGAAGATCACATCATGACGTTCTAAGCGTACATCAATTAAATTATTGGCGGATTATTTGCACGTTTTCTTTGGTTTTCAACTCATTCAATGTACTTCGATTTCATATAGCTGCATGATTAAAACGTCAAGCCCCCACTTAAATTATTGGGCTCTTGCTGCTCCTCGTTCTATATATTTAACTAGATCTCTTTCTCTCGATCAATCAGTGAATTACCACAGCAGCTGATTTAGGTCCGCAAATACACCATGGCGAGCGATGGAACTGATCCGGCCATCTCCGACTCAAAGCCTCCGCCATCCCTCGGGAAGAGGATCACCGTCCTTTCCATCGACGGCGGCGGTGTTCGCGGGCTGATCCCCGCGACGATCATCGACTTCCTTGAATCAGAACTGCAGGTACGATATATATATATATATACCGAGAGATTCAAGTTAATTATATTAATTCTTGGTGTTGCAGAAACTCGACGGGCCTGATGCGAGAATAGCGGACTACTTCGACGTGATCTCCGGCACGAGCACCGGTGGCCTTGTCGCCACCATGCTCGCCGCTCCCGGAGAGAATAACAAACCACTGTTCGCCGCCAAGGACGTTGTTCAGTTCTATTTGGATCACAGTCCCAAGATTTTTCCACAGCAAAGGTTATAAGAATTATATATACATGACAAATTTTTGGATAATTAGGATGAAGGATCAAAATTAATTTAAGAATTTTACTATTTATTTATTTATTTCAGGTCTCCGTTCCTGAGTTCAGCACTGAACTTTGTGGGTGCTCTCGCTGGACCAAAATACAATGGCAAGTATCTTCGCTCAAAGATTCAGGAACTCTTAGGCAACACAAAATTAAGTCAAACTTTGACCAACATCGTCATCCCTACTTTTGACATCAAAATTTCTCAACCCATCATCTTCTCCACTTATGAGGTAATTAAACTAATTAATACTTCTTGGGAATGAAGATTATTTTATAGGCATATCGATGGTGATCAATGTTTTGTTCGCAGACGGAGAAGAACCCGTTGAAGAACGCTCTTCTGTCGGACATCTGCATCAGCACCTCCGCCGCCCCCACATACCTCCCGGGGCATTACTTTGAAACCCAAGACGATCAAGGAACGACGAAGAGGTTCAACCTCATCGACGGCGGCGTGGCGGCAAATAACCCAGTAAATTCACACACACGCACATCTAAATGGATATTCTGCTCGTAATTAATCTAGGAGCTAGCTAGTTCTTATATGTGACGTTGATCATGAACAGACGTTATCGGCCATGAGCCAAGTGACGAAGCAGATACTGAAATCGAACACGGATTTCAAGTCGTACGAACCGGTCGACTACAGTCGGTTTCTGGTGCTCTCGATCGGGACCGGAACACCTAAAAAGGCGGAAAATTATAGCGCACAGATGAGCGCTCGATGGGGCTTGCTCGGGTGGTTGTACAACGGAGGAAATACTCCCATCATCGACATTTTCTCCCAGGCGAGCTCAGAGATGGTGGATATCCATCTAGCACATGTTTTTGAGGCACATGACAGTGAAGACCGTTACCTTCGCATACAGGTAGGCATTTAACAAATTATAATTAATCATCATCATCATTAAAATCGTACCAAATTCATCGATTCTAATTGAAACAAGCATAAACAAACTGAATGATATATAGGACGATACTTTGACTGGCGATTCGACTTCCGTGGATAAGTCGACGGAGAAGAACTTGCAGAATTTGGTGGAGATCGGGAAGAAACTGCTGGAGAAGCCGGTGTCGAGGGTGAACCTGGAGACAGGACATTCGGAGCCGGTGGTGGATGGGAAGGGAGAGACCACATCGAACAGGGATCGACTCGTCTACTTCGCCAAGAAGTTGTCAAATGAGAAGAAGCGTCGGCAGGAGAATTTGGCTTCCGTTGCGTGAGAGTTGTGGATCCTGTTGATCTCTGAGAACCATCAAGTAATAATTAATGTTGTTGGGATTGTACCAGTTTATCAAACTTGTGAGCATTATTAATTTGTTTAAGCTGTTCAATGGAAGCGCGTGATTGTTCTGTAGGAAAACGCTGCAGTAGAATGCCTGTTGCTGCAAAGCTTAATGCCTGTTGCCTGCTTAATAAACTAGCAGCTTAATTAATTCATTTTTTCAAGGAAGCGAAGTCGTTTGCCTATTGTCCACAGGTATCTTATTGGATTTTTCTGATTTGATTTTGTTCCAGTTAAGAAGTTGAGAAGATGAATTGATGTTGACCGTATCTTCTTCATCTGTGGCGAGAACCCTCATCTATCATCCTCCGCCCTACTCCATGAAACCCTCCTCCAAAATTTTTTTACAGCAAACCCTAAACTCCCTCTCCTCCTTTGCCGATCCGCCCCTCCTGGTTGTGCCGCTTCCTCTGCCCCCAGACCAGGGCGATCTTCCCCTCCGCCCGCATCACCTCCTTTGAGAGATCGGCATCCGCATCGTCACCATGCATGAGGGAGGTCAGGGATATCGAGGGTGGGCCGACCCTCGACCGGACCGCCTCCTTCCCCGGGATCTTGTCGCCAGTGCTGGCGTCGCTCCTGTCCATCTCCCCCACTTTTTTCACGCCTCCGGGGTTTGATCCAGGAGTGATTAGCTTCTTCCACGAGTTGAGCCTAATTTTTGCCAACAACAACTTCATCAACAATAGCCCTGTTACCAATTTGCTCTCTACTCCTACCGTGCCTTCCCCCGGAGCCTTTTGGGATCTCATAAGCCAATTTCCAGATTTCTGACTAAAGATCAAGTTTCAATTTGTTCATTCTAAAAACAAGATCATGATCACGATCCGTTGCTACTCCGATCACCCGCTAACCTTCGAGTTTCTAGTTCACAAAGGTTTGAAATTTGTTCATTCTTTCTCATTTTCTTTATGCCCGTCTCTCAATATTGTGTTCTTTGTTCTAAAATTGTCAAAATCCTCATGAAATAAACAAATTTTCTAAAATTGTTTAAAATTCTAAACATTGTTTCCATATTTATGTTTAGTGTTCAAGTATTTATTTATTTTTACATGGGTATGCCCACACCTTATTTTACATAAGCTTCTACACATGAACTTGGAGCCAGAGTGTTGGTCTAAAAGAGTTGATTCTCCAATATAGGTATGGCGGGCTAGATGAAGCATCACAACTGGTCAACCATGTTTGCTTTATCCTTTTTTATGACACTTTAATTCTTTGTAAGATCAAAATCATATCCTAGAATCTTATTCTTTTTAGGAAAAATCATATTTATTGCTTGCTATCTTGTTTATAGCACATATGTAGCGAGAGTTTTATTACCTGGGTTTTCTAAACATGACATGAAGCTTCTGTTCCGGACTATCAGAAATAAAGTTGAGCAAGCTACTTATGTCTTGCCCACATATGCTGCAAGACAATTAATGAATAATTGAATGTCTTGACTTTATTATTTCATTAATTTTGCTCTTAAAATTCCTAGTGGAGTTGTTATTAGCATGCTGCAAATTATTTATTGATAAGAAAACTTCCAATATGAATAGAAAGAACCTGCACTTGATTCCCTCATAGATGTTGAGCATTCTAGAAAGATTTTTGGTCTTATCAGGAACATGAATGCTGCTCCTGAAACAAAAAAAAAAGAGATTAAAACCAACATGTATGTATAGAAATTACCTTTTCGGCTTTTGTATTCAAAGTTTTCGTGTCATTACTTTTATACACTAATTTTGTTCTTTTTAATGCTTCCACTCATGCTTGCAGCTCACTTTGGTTTGCTTTTGACATAAATTAAAGCAACATCTCTTCCAAGGTGCGATGTGATTCTTTTGCAGTAGATCTTGAGCTTTTGATATTCATATTTGTATTGTGACTTTTTGGTAAACTGTAGGCAAATTAAGATTTTGTACACAAATAATTTCAAGTTTGTTAGCCCCCATTGTCAGTTTCCTATAAGTTCAAAAGTATAAGATTTAGGAGAAAAAGCAAGTGTTATCACTATACTGCTCTCTTTCTTATATTCAACATATATCTTTTGGCCATGCATGTAGGATTTTATAATTGTATTCAAGTTATCATTATCCTATCAGATCTAGTATTAATTTTGCTAGTACATGACTGATAAATGCTAACTCTAGTTGATTTGCTAAATCTACAAGCCCAATTTTCTTTGCAATATGCTAATTTTGATTTGTGATTTTTATCATACAGTCTTTTTTTCTTGGTCGAAGTACACATTCTTCAATGTAATCTCAATATGATAAAGTCAGAAATGGAGCAAATTTGTCTACTCGTATGTATAGATCATGTATGTTGGGATAAATATTTGGGATCATTGTGGATTTTTTTGATGTACTTGTGGATACACTTTTTGGTTATATATACTTAGGGATTTGTGGATATATACTTGTGGATCATGTTGTAATAAAATTGTGTTGCAATAAAATTTGATTATGTACTTCAATACTAAAATTATATGGTGAAATAATAAAACCAGCATAATTTCGAAGTTAAATAAAGCATTTACTTCGGTAATCAATGTAAATTGTGAAGTAATAAAATATCTATTACTTTGGCACATTACAAAATCAATGAAGTAAAATATATTTTTTTACTTCGGCGTCGGTCTAATTCTAAACCAGTTTTACCTCCTTGAACCGAACAAAGACTTCGTCAAAAACGATATCTACGACTTCGATTAATATCTGAAGTAATATAGTACGCTATTACTTCACATGCGTCTACTTCGGTAATTATCTATCTACTACTTCAGTGAATATGTGAAGTAAATCAAGGAAATTCTACTAATGTTTTCTTGATAGCTTTGATTATAGTACATGATTGTTTACTGTCATGTTTGATGAGGTTACATTTACTCGATTATCTTAATCTGTCCTATATTGCTCCTGAGCTGACATTTTATTGTTTGTCCTTATATGTTGATGCCGCTATGTTTGTTATTCATGATTGCGTTCACATGGATATGCATGATATTATCATACTGATATGGGTTATAAGAGGGGGAGGGGAAGACCCCGTACAATGATGTGAAAGGGGATATATGTAGAAGTAGAGAAGCCAGGGTGAAGTGAATGTTCTCGGCAAGCAAATCCCGGGCTAGAATAGGAGACTGGCCGATCTAGAACTGACTGAAGATGAGACATAGGTATTAGATATGCTTGGCAGGAAAATCTCGTCCGTGCATGGAATGCTGAATGAACCAAAATGGATGAAATATTAACACACACACCTATGCCCGGTATGAAAATCTCGGTCGAGCATGAACTGTCGACCGAGAACACCAGGTTGATCGAGAACGTAAGCTCGACTGAACTAAGAGACGGACGATGAGGTAGTACATTCAAACACATTCGACAGTCGTAGTCCGATCGAGCATACACATAACTCGCTCGATAATATAATCTCGGACGAGCGAGCAGATATACAGACTTGGGAGATAGAAGGTACTCGGCTGGGAAATATTCGGTCGAGCATAGACATAACTCACCCGGTAATATAATCTCGGGCGAGCGAGCATATGTACATACTTGGGGGGATAAAAGGTACTTGACTGGGAAATGTCCGGTTAAGCATAAACATAACTCACCTGATAATATAATCTCGGGTGAGCAAGCATATGCACAAACTTGGGTGGATAGAAGGTACTAGGTTGGGAAATATTCGATCGAGCATAAACATAACTCGCCTGGTAATAAAATCTTGGGCGAGCGAGCAGATGCACAGACTTGGGGGGATAGAAGGTACTCGACTGGGAAATGTCCGGTCGAGCGTAAACATAACTCGCCCGGTAATATAATCTCGGACGAGCGAGCAGATGTACAAACTTGGGTGGATAGAAGGTACTCGGCTGGGAAATATCCGGTCGAGTATAAATATAACTCGCCCGGTAATATAATCTCGGACGAGCGAGCAGATATACAAACTTAGGTGGACAGAAGACACTCGGTTGTGAAATATCCGGTCGAGCATAAACATAACTCGCTCAGTAATATAATCTCGGACGGGCACATAAATCTGCACTTTTATAAGGCTATTAATATAAGGTCGACCTGTTAAAGTCTGACCGGGCACGAAGACATTCGCACTTACTAAATCTTGTAAACATAGCCAGTAAGGATTAGCATGACTAAATATGCATGATATATGAACAATATGAGAATAATATATGACCATATGACAATTTGCTTAATTTGGCGGGAAACAGCTTTCAGAAGCTTCCGAAGGGATGATAGACGACAAAGAAGGTACATCTGGGGTATAAAAAAGATTCCTTAAACTATTATTGCAGGTACTTACGTCATCTCATAACAAACTCTAACAAATCGGGGTCCACCTCATGATCACGGAGGTTATATGAGGTGGTATAAAAAGGAGAATCCTCTCCGTTGGTAAGGTACGTGCAACGCCATAACTGAAACCCTAGTTCCACTTCAGTTTTACTGTACTTCTTCTTCTTCTTCCCACTTAGAACAGAGGAGGCTAACTTGAGCGTCGGAGGGCCTGGTCAGGGATTCCCACTCCGGTCTCAGGTCACTAATGCTTGGTTGGCTGGTTTCCTAGTGTGCAGGAGTGAGGACGTCAGGGGCATTTCTATATAGGTCCTCGTAGATCTGCTTTGGTCTTCTCAGATCTAGCTTCAACCTCTATTCTCGTCATGGGGAGGTATTCTTGACTGGATTTCTTCGGGATTTGCTTTGGTTTTCTCATATCCATTGTTATTCACCTTCCCTGGAGTCGTCGCCTATCTTTCCTCTAGAGCCATCGCCTGCCATCTCCAGCTCTTCATCTCGTTACGCTTTCAGACAGGATTAAATTTGGCGCAGTCTATGGGAAATCTTACCTGAATATGAGATTACGTGATAGAGGACGTTGGAAAACTTAACACCATCACCGTAACTCAAGAAGATCTGGAACTGCTCATCAATGCGAGAGTGCAGAGAGCATTACAATAGCAACAACAAGCGAATACTGGAGGTACCTTACCAATAGCCGCAAACCCAACGCTCTCGACCACTGATCACTGGAAAGATAAAGGTATGGAAGAGGATTATATAACTCCTGCTCCTATTTCCCCTACTCGACGTCCACGAGCCTTTTTTCGTGCTCCTATGGAGCAAGGAGGACGAAGACCGATGCCCCAGGAGTCTTCTGGCTAGGCGCCGGTAAAAGAAAAATGTAAGGGAAAGATGAATGCTAGTGATAGCTCCAATGAGAGAATCATCACCCCTTTCCCTCAAAGGGTGCTTGACAATCCATTACCAAAGCACTCTCAGAATTTAAACATCGGGGAGTATTATGGAACTACTGATCCAAAAGATCATCTTCTTAAGTTTGAGAATACTGCTCTGCATCAACAATTTACTGACAGGGTGAAATGTAGGATGTTCCTTACTATGTTTAGAGGTGCGACCCAAAGATGGTTTAAGACCCAAAGATGGTTTAAGACCCAAAGATGGTTTAAGAGATTATCAGATAATTCTATTAGACGTTTCAAGGATTTTCGCAAAGTATTACTTCATCATTTTTCCAAAATAGAAGGTATCATAAAACTCCTTGGAGTCTTTTCTCTATTAAACAGGGGGCTAAGGAAAGTATCAGGGCATATATTAAAAGGTTTAATTAAGTAGCTATTGATGTTCCTAATGCTATTACTGAAATTCTAGTGAGTGTCTTCTCTTAAGGACTCAATGATAATGATTTCTTCAAGGACCTAGTACGAAATCCTCTAACTAATTTTGAATTATTAATTAAGCGAGCTACTGAATTTATTAATATTGAAGAGGCTCAAGCTGCTCGTAAGAAGGAGAATGTTGTATCTGTCCTAGTTCCAACTAACGACAGATCCACAGCTCTTGTTTATCCACCCGGGGGTCCTTGTGTTGCTCCCCCTCTACATCGCCAACCTGAATTTAGACCCCAAGCAGTCCAACACGTGGAAATGCCACAAGGAGTCCCAAGAAGGTGGTGTACTTATCATATGTCAGGTACCCACTATACGGAAGATTGTTTCGCTCTGAAAAACCAGCGGACGAATAATACTCAGTACCGTCGACGATCTCCCAATCGACAACTGTACTCGAGACCAAATAGTCCACTTAAATTAGAGTATTGGATGACTGAACCACAACAAGGAGCGTCGCAGCCGCCGGTCGGGCCTGCACGAGCGCCCGAGCAAATACCGCTTGAGTTAACAACTGCCCGACAGGAGGAGAATCGCAGCAATGCCGCCCGGGGTAATATCAATATGATAACGAGTGGACCTACCGATGGTGATTGAAACTGGGCGAGGAAATCACATGCTCGACGATTACAGATCCATGCAGTGGGGTGCAGCAAGGAAAGGGCAGCGGGACCGGAGATTAGTTTTGGGCCCAAAGATCTAGAGGGGATAGAAGTACCCCATGATGATGTGCCAATGATCAAAGCTATTATAGCTAATTATAATATTTCTCGTACCTTCATCGATACTGGTAGTTTTGTTAATATTATCTTCAAAAAAGCCTTTGATCAATTACAGATAGATCCAAGTGAGCTTCAGTCTATGGTGACTCCTCTCTATGGTTTCACGGGTAATGAAGTATAGTCGCTCGGACAAATAAAGCTGGCTATATCCTTAGGGAAGGAGCCCCTGATGAGAACTAGGAGATCCTATTTTATGGTGGTAGAAGCACCTTCTAAGTATAATGTCATACTGGGTCGACCAACCTTAAATGAATTTTGGGCGGTTGTTTCTACTTTCTGTCAGAAGGTGAAATTTCCTGTTGATGACTAAGTAGGAGAAGTTCACGGAGATAAGTTATTTGCATGAAAATGTTACGTGGAGATCATCAGGACAGAAGCCAACACTACTCGCAAAACTCAAAGAATGGAGGTCAACGCTATTCAGGAGAAGCCGCCCGTTTTAATATATGAAGAAAAAGAAGAAATACAAATACAGGCTGGGCGACCAAAAGTCGTGACTTATATAGCTTCTGATCTAGACCCCCGCTCAAATCCGAGCTGATGCAATGCTTGATACAAAATAATGATGTATTTGCATGGACACCCAAGGAGGTCACATGTGTTTCCCTTGGTGATGGATCACTCATTATACGTATACCCAGATGCTCGACCTATCAAGCAAAAGAAGAGAGATTTTGGAGTTGAACAAAACCAAATCATCAAGGAGGAGGTGGACAAATTAATAGAGGCAGGTTATATTCGGGAGGTGTAATTGATCTCAACAAAGCTTGTTCGAAAGATTACTATCCCCTACCTCGCATTGATCAAGTGGTAAATTCTACAGTCGGTTGTGAATATATTTGCATGCTGGATGCCTATCAAGGATATCATCAGGTTCCTTTAGCCAAGGAAGATCAAGAGAATGTTAGTTTTATAACAGCTAAGGGTACTTATTGTTATAATGTCATGCATTTTGGATTAAAGAATGTAAGGGCAACCTACTAGAGGTTTATGAATAAAGTCTTCTGAAAACATATTGGAAGAAACATGGAGGTATATATAGATGACATATTAATTAAATCCCTTCAGGCAGAAGACTTATGCAAGGATGTAGAAGAAACATGCAATACCTTGCGATAGTATAGACTCAAGCTTAGTCTGTGCAAGTGTTTATTTGGGGCTAAAAGTGGTAAGTTTCTCGGTTATATGGTTACATAACGAGGAATAGAAGTGAATCCCAGTAAAGTTTGAGCAATCCAAGATATGAAGCCCCCATGCAACATGAAAGAAGCCCAAAGGTTGATTGGCCGAATTACTGTTTTATCTCGCGTCATTTCTCGATCAGCCAATCAAAGTTTCCATTTTTTCAAGATACTCCGGAAGGATGCTAAATTTCAATGGGATGAGGAATGTGATAAGATATTTTAAGAGTTAAAAGATTATTTGTCAACCCTTCCTGTCTTAGCTAAACCTGTAGTAGGAGAGACTTTATGGATTTACCTTTCAGCAAATGAACATGTGGTGTTGGTAAGGCAAGAGGGTAAAGAGCAATAGCCAGTGTACTTCTTAAGCCATTTATTGAAGGGAGCTGAGTGTAGATATACTACACTCGAAAAATTAGCTTACACATTAGTTTTAACAGCAAGAAGGTTGCGTCCTTACTTTTTGTCACATGTGATTATAGTACTAACTAATAGCACTCTCGGCCGAGTACTTCTCAATCCAGAAGCATCTGGATGATTAATCAAATGGACAATCAAACTCAATGAATATGATATACAATACTAATCCCGCTCGGCTATCAAAACATAAGCTCTGACAGACTTTATAATAGAAGTGAAAGGTCCAGAAGAGGAAGAAACTTGGAAAATCTATGTAGATGTGTCTTCAACTAGATAGGACAACAGAATTGGAATCCTCCTTATATCTCCAAGAGAGGACTGTGTTCAGCTTTCAGTCTGATTGAATTATAGGGTTACTAATAATGAAGGAGAATATGAAGCACTGATAGCTGGTTTGCAAGCTGCTCGGCAGGTGGGGGCCGCTCAAGTATGGATTTATTCTGATTCTCAGTTGGCAGCACAACAGTTAACAGACAGCTTTGAAATTAGCAATGATCGACTCAAGCTATATGCAGAGGCATTTTATAAATTGAAGGTTGGATTTCAAGAAGTGAATATACAAAAGATACTGATAATGTGCATTTTTATTGGTTATTTTGGCTCTTAGACTTAGCATTTTTTACCTTCTCACATGCTTAATTTGGTGTTTATATTATATTTTATGAGTAGGAATTCATTTTGGACTTAAATGTAAATTTCCTATAATTATGGAATTTAATCTCATGTTTTTATGTGGTTTTGTAGGAAATATAAAGAGCCACTGATGAGGGTCGAGGCGAATCAAATTTGGCTTGATTTGGAGGTCAAACGGAGGAGATCAAGCTGAATTAATGTGGACCGTTGATCAAGATCCAGTGAAATCCTGCCCCTTCATTCAGATCTAAGTGATCCAACCCTTCATCATGATTTAAAGCGATCTGGACCGTTGATCTAAAGCTTAAGGCATCCAAGGGTTCATCCAAGAAGTGGAGCTCTAATTCAAACCCAATCCAAAAATCCACTCTTCAAGCCCAATTTCAAAAGCCCAATTTCATCCTCTTAATGGATCCGGATCCCATTAACCCAAAACCTCAACTTCTCAACCCAATATCCAAAATCCAAAAGTCCACTTTTAATCCTATTGGTTATTGGATTCGGATTCCAAACCCGAAACCCAAACCCATTAAGAAACCTACCCTTCTTCTTCTCCTCACGCACGACACATGAGGGAGGGAACCATTCTGTTCGCCTCTTCCAGCAGCTAGGGCACGCTCCTCCCACACAGCACCAGCATCTTCCTTTCTTTCTCCGGCCGGCGGCTCTCTTGTCTTCCCTTGCCGCCTGCCGGCCATCCACAGCCCATCACCTCATCTTCTAGATCCCAATCGGCGACGGCAGCGACACTCTTCCAGGCGGTTGCAAGCGACGGCGACGATTCCACCTCACCGGAGGGGTTCTCCGGTTCTTCCTTCAGTTCTTCACCATCTGGGGTTCAGTTGGCAGCAAGAAGAAGGCAGCACCGGCAGCCCATTCACAGCACCTTCATTTCCAGCCACTTCCATTCGAGGGGGTTCCTTGGTGGAAGATTCGTTCATCCCATCATCGTCGTAGAAGCTAGCAGCAATTCCGGCAGTGGGCAATTGTTCACCGGCTTTGGGGGTTTCCGAGCCGGGTCCTTGTGTGACGGCAAGGGTAGTCATTGGTAATCGGAAGCGAAGTGTGAATTGTGGTTGGATTAGTTTAGTTTTCTTAGTTTAATTCTGCATTGTGTTAATTTACTTGTGTTGAAGTTTGTTTCATTGAATATTTGTATTGAACTAGATTTCCATGTTTAAATTGCACTTACTATGCTTGATTAGTTTCACGCACACAACGTGTTCGATGAAATGCTTCAACCAATAGTTAGGTTCAATTTAATACATTTTAGTTTATTGAATTCTTGTTTTGTCTTGTACTTTCAATTTTGTTAGGTTTTAGCTTTGATTTAATGCAATTAGGTTAGATTAGATTAGATTTCTTTAATGCTCTAGGTTTAATTCTATACTTTGTTATTCCATTCCTTAGTTTAATTCTGTTGATGGTGAGATCGTAGCGTAGAGTGACAATGCGTTGTGAGATCACTATTAATGGATAGATAGGATGTTCTTTTTAATTAGGATTAGCTTTCCTTTATTTGCATTGTCTTCATTTACTAGATTAGTTTCATTTAATGCTTTGTTATTTCTTTACTTAGTTTAATTGTGTTGATGGTTAATTCATAGCGTAGAGTGACAATGCATTGTGGATTAATTATTAACACTTAGTTAGATTTCATTCCGCATTAGAGTAATTTCCTACTTGTCTTGCTTTTTATTTGTTAAATTTAGAATCGAAAACCCAAACCCCATTTTAATATTGAAAATCCCAAAAATAGAAATAACATACGATCCTAGATTACCATCCTATCGTTACTTTCGTTGGCGGACGACCCGAGTCATTCCTATGCTACATTAGTGTAGGAGGGGTTTGGTACTTCATCATTTGATGCCCAATTCGCGACAAAATTTGGCCGTAATCAAATTGGCGCCGTTGCTGGGGAAAGAAAGGAACAATTGATGATCGGTTAAATTGTTGTTATATTGTGATTCGAATTGATGAACTTTTGAAGTTATTAGGCTCAAGTAATTTACTTTGGAGTTATGTTTTGCTTTTCAAAATATATCTTGAGTAAATTCAATTCGATATTTCTTATTCGCTATTTGTGCCTTACATGATTTTTGTTAATCTTGGTTTTGAAGATGTGGGGTCATTGCTCATGCTTGGATTCAGTCAAGCCAAGTTAGCTTGGACAGGGTCAACCGAGTCACTGCACTGTTGCACAGGGTGAGTCAAATCAGGATCAAGCTGCATATGAACCGGACCGGGCGGTTTGAGATTTTTCCAGCTTGAACCGGTCTAGATCGCAGAAGAAAAATGCGAATTGGCACGGTGAATAGTGGCTTGCGCTACTGTTCATTGTGCCAATTCCTTCTCCATCGCGGTCGGCAGCGGCGCAGGTCCCATTCACACTCCAGATTCAGATTTCGTGCTCATCTTCAACTGAGAATCAGTCCGCCGGTGTGCAGTTCACGAAGAGCAGGCGCGATCGAGGGTGTTACCCAGATCGCGATATCTTTTCCGCCATTTATGTGAAACCATATATTCGAGGGTGTTTCCCAGATCTGTGGTTTCTGTTCTTCACCAGCAACTTTAAGGTGTTTTCCTGAAGTTCTTGCTCCCATTCCATTGCCGTTCTTTACGAGTTGATGTTGGATCGATCCGATCAGTCGTTTCCAGCATCGCCGCTCGTTTCCACCTCTGTTCTGCGAGAACCCAGATTGCGAGCTTGAAGGGTGATCCCAGGAGCTGTGCGCATCTTGTCTTCACACCAGAGAGGCTACACAAATCATTTGAAAGCTCGAAGGGTGTTCCCAACAGCTTCTTTGCATTGCAACAGAGAGAAAGGGCTCGGAATAAGGATTTGGAGTTTGTGAATGCTTATTTTAACCTAGATCTTAGATTAACTGTTGCAGATCTTAAGTTTGCTTGTTTATCTTCTTACCCGAACAAATCCCATGTTTGTTTAACACTTAGATTGATTCTAGGGTTTGGTTATGTGTAGTTGACGGTTATGGATTTGCTATGCAGAATGCACAGTCTTGATTTCTGTTATTGAGTCTTCGATTTGCATTTGAATAAGTAGTTTAGATTGAGATTTGATTACTGAAGTTTGAAAACTTGTTTGTTATCAATTGTTAGGTTAATTTAGAGCTAGATGCTGCATGTCAAGTTGAATTTCAGTAGTGGTAAAGTAGTTGAATTGTCTTGTTAGCTTAAGGTCTCATTTCCGTCTTGCTGTAATATTCCTTTTCCTTTAGGTAATCAGCATGAATCACCCCAGTTTTAGAAGTTAGAGTTGCTGGAATAAGTTGTTATTGAACACTTAGTTAAATTGCACTTGTTTTGAATTTCTTTTCTAGTTTGAAAACTTGATACAGTGACTATTTAGCAAGAATCCATTTGCTAAACCTTAGGTTGAGTGAACATTAATAAAAACAGAATTTAGATTATAATCCGATTGAAGTTTCACATTTGATTGTAAATTAGACTTTAGGTTCAATTAATAACTTTCTTTTGCAATTCGGGTACCCAATAAGAGTTTTACAATCTAATTCAAGCTGATTTGCTAGTTACCCTTGGGAAAATACGACTCGGGATTCGTTGCTATAACACTTGTATTGATTTTAATGAGTTCCCAATCTTTATCAATTTGATGCACTTGTGACATGCGAAAACGTGTATATCAAATTTTGGCGCCGTTGCCGGGGAAGTAACTAGTAATGTGTGTTTGTTTTTAGATTGTGCTGAATTTGAATTTTCTTTGTTTTCATAAGATATCTACTTGAATGTTCAATTAAATTGTTTTTCATGACCAGATCTTCGACAGACAAGTTGTTTGAGTTAGATCCAGAGATTGAAAGGACTTTCAGAGCTTTAAGAATCCAAGAGAAAATTTCAGAGGCTTCAGAAAGTTCCTTGTCATCTTCAGATACCCCCATGGGTGATCATAGCAGAACAATGAAGAAGCTTGCAGCTCCTGATGAGGCTTTCAAGTATTCATGCATCACTTATCCAACTCTAGCTGGTGATTTTGAGCTGAGATCTGGACTGATTCATTTGCTTCCAAAATATCAAGGATTATCTGGAGAAGACCCAAACAGACATTTGCATGAATTCCATGTGGTTTGTTCAACCATGAAGCCACAAGGAATTTCAGAAGAGGATATTAAGCTAAGGGCTTTTCCATTTTCACTTACAGGAGCAGCGAAAGATTGGTTGTATTATTTGCCACCAGGATTCATCACTTCTTGGATTGATATGAAAAAGGCTTTCTTGGAGAAATTCTTTCCAGCCTCAAGGACTGCAACTATTAGGAAAAGCATCTGTGGGATTCAACAAGTGGTGGGAGAGACACTTTATGATTATTGGGAGAGATTCAAGAAACTATGTGCAAGTTGTCCTCAACACCAAATCAGTGAGCAGTTATTAGTCCAATACTTCTATGAGGGTTTATTACCTATGGACAGAAGTATGATAGATGCAGCAGCTGGAGGAGCTTTAGTGAACAAAACTCCAGAGCAAGCACGAGAGCTTATTTCGAACATGGCTGAAAATTCACAGCAATTTGGAAGTAGAGCACTCACTACTAGAGGAGTTGGTGAAGTTCAAATGGTTTCAAATGAACAAAAGGAGATAAAGAATTCATTGATTGAATTAACTTCATTGGTGAAGCAATTAACCTTGAACAATGCTACTCAGTCTTCTGTTGTTCCTAATATGCAATTTCCATTCAAACAAAGTTTAGTTTGTAGCATTTGTTCGAGTCAAGATCATCTTTCAGAACTTTGTCCGAATCTCCATCAAGATGAGTCTTTAGCAGCTTTCTCTAGAGCTCAATTCCAACAAAAAAATGATCCTCACTCTTCCACATACAATCCAGGGTGGAGAGATCATCCAAATTTGAAGTATGGAAATTCATTCTATCAACAACCATTTTCAAATCAGCATTTTAGCCATACTTCCGGTAATTTCCAGCAACCTCAGCAAGGGTTCCAGCAGCAGAATCAAAATTTCCAGCACCATTATCATCCTGCAAATCAATTCCAGCAATCATTTCAGCCTTCTCAACAGTTTCAAAATCAAAATCAGCATTATCAATTTCAAAATCAGAATTTCCAGCAAGGGTAGAATTTCATACAGCAAGCACTTCCAGCACCTTCAAGGCTGAGTTTAACTCAAGGGAACTCTAGTAATACCTCAAGTTCTGATGCACAGCAAGTTAGATTGGATGAATTGATGCAACAAATCCTTCAACAGCAACAAAGTCAGCAAAGAACAGATTCAGCAATTCAAAATATAGAAAGACAGATTGGGCAGTTAGCTTCCAGCCTTAATCAAATGCAAGCTCAAGGATCAAGTCAACTGCCTTCACAAACAACTCCTAATCCTAAAGGGAATGTTAGTGCTTTAACTTTGAGAAGTGGGAAAAGAGTTGCAGAATTTTCAATTGAAGAAACTGCTGTTGGAAAGTGTCCAGAAATCCAGCAACAAGGTTCCAGTAGTGAAGGAATTCAGACAGAGCAGAATGTGCCAACTTCGGGTTTAACTCAAAGTTCCACTGATCCATTGAATATGGAGCATTCACAAGGAAGAAATAGTTGCATTCCGGGAATTTCCAGCAAGTTTTCTCCAGATGAGCAGTTTCCAGCAGCAGCAACTCCAGAAAGCAGCAAATTTGGAAATGCAGGATTTCAGAATTCAGAGCCGAGCATTCCATTGCCTTTCCCTCAACGCAAAGTACAACCAAGGAAGAATGTAGAGGAGGAGAAAGCAAAGGAGTTCCAAGAGCTTGTGGATTTATTTAGCAAGGTGGAAGTAAATGTTCCTTTACTCACAATGATCAAGCAAATTCCAAAATATGCAAAATTTTTGAAGGATCTTTGTGTGCATAAGAAGAAATTGAAGGGGAATGAGTTGATTAGCATGGGCAAAAATGTATCTGCACTTCTTCAACCAGTTCCTCAGAAATGTGAAGATCCTGGTGTGTTTACAGTCCCTTGTGAGATTGGAAGTAGTCTTTTTAAGGATGCCATGCTAGATTTAGGAGCTTCAATTAATGTGATGCCAAAATCAGTTTTTCAGACTTTAGGCATTGGACCATTACAACCTACAGGAGTAATCATTCAGTTAGCTGACCGCAGTCAGACTCATCCAGCTGGAGTTATTGAAGATGTATTGGTTAAGGTGAGAGAACTCATTTTTCCTGCAGATTTTTATATCCTTGATATGGAGGGAGACTATCTGGCCAGTAGATCTCCACTCATTCTAGGACGACCTTTCTTGAAAACTGCGAGGACAAAAATTGATGTTCATGCGGGCACACTGTCTATGGAGATAGGTGATACAGTGGTTCAATTCAGTATTTTTGACGCTATGAAACATCCTAGAGAGGATCATTCTATTCTTAGTTTGGATATCTCAGAGGAGCTGGATAGTGTGGATTTCTTTTCAGAGATTGATGCAGATTTTGTAGAGATTGGTTTCGGTGATGTTTCAGTTACAGCTTTTGAAGACGTTTCAAATTTGGGGGTGTATGTTAAGTCATGTGAATTATTTTCGATGGAGTCAGAAGAAGTATGCGTAGGGGATTGCTTAGGAGAAGCTTTATCCTTAGGATCGCCCAGAGAAGAAGAAGTATGCGTAGGGGATTGCTTAGGAAAAGCATTACCCCTAGGATCGCCTTCTATTGATCAGACACAGGATGAGTTGAAGCCGTTGCCTTCACATTTAAAGTATGCTTACTTAGGAGAAAACCAGCAATTGCCTGTCATCATAGCCCAGAATTTAGAGCCAGAACAAGAAAGCAGATTATTGGAGATTCTGAGACAGCACAGGAAGGCCATTGGAGGGACTTTAGCAGATATTCCTGGTATTAGTCCTTCTATTTGTATGCACAGGATTTATTTGGAGGAGGATGTGAAACCAGTGAGACAACCCTAGAGGAGACTTAACCCACTGATCCTTGATGTAGTCAAGAAAGAGGTGACTAGACTTCTACAGGCAGATATCATTTACCCTATTTCTGACAGTAAGTGGGTAAGTCCCATCCATGTGGTTCCAAAAAAATCAGGGGTGACAGTTGTGACTAATGAAGAGAATGAGTTAGTGCCCACCAGAGTGAAGAATTCTTGGAGAGTTTGTGTGGACTATAGGAAGTTGAACCAAGCAAGCAGAAAGGACCACTACCCCCTACCATTTATTGATCAGATGTTGGAGAGACTAGCGGGCAAGTCACATTATTGCTTCCTTGATGGTTACACGGGATATTTTCAGATTTGCATCGACCCAGAGGATCAGGAGAAGACCACCTTCACTTGTCCTTTCGGTACATTTGCCTACAGACGGATGCCATTTGGACTATGCAACGCTCCAGGAACCTTTCAGCGATGCATGGTAAGCATATTTGGTGATTTATTAGAGCATTGCATGGAAGTTTTCATGGATGATTTTTCTGTATATGGTTCATCATTTGATGCATGTCTAGAAAATCTGTCTAGGGTTTTAGATAGATGCATTGAGACTGATTTAGTGCTTAATTTTGAAAAATGTCATTTTATGGTTGAGCATGGCATTGTTTTAGAACACATAGTCTCTAGGAAAGGAATTGAGGTAGATCCTGCTAAGATTAGTGCTATATCTTCCTTATCTTATCCCGCATGCGTGCGGGATGTTCGAGCTTTTCTTGGTCATGCAGGATTTTACAGGAGATTTATTAGAGATTTCAGTCAGATTGCTCTTCCACTGTCTCAGTTGCTTCAGAAAGATGTTGAGTTTCATTTTGATCAAAAGTGTAAGGAGGCTTTTCAGAAATTGAAGGAGGCATTGAGTTCTGCACCTATTATCAGGTCACCAGATTGGACTCTACCATTTGAGCTTATGTGTGATGCTTCAAATTTTGCTGTAGGGGCAGTTCTTGCGCAAAGAGTAGATGGAGCACCACATGTTATCTGCTATGCATCGAAAACCTTGGATTCAGCTCAAGCGAATTACACCACTACAGAAAAAGAGCTTCTTGCCATTGTTTTTTGCTTTAGATAAATTTCGATCATATTTACTTTGTTCTCACGTGGTTGTATTTTCTGATCATGCAGCTTTGAAGTTCCTCCTCAAGAAGCCAGATGCTAAACCTAGATTGATTAGATGGATGCTTCTTCTCCAGGAGTTTGATTTGGAGATTCGAGATAGGAGTGGGAAGGAAAACTTGGTTGTCGATCACTTGAGCAGAATTGAAGGGGACGTGGATCATACGACTATTGATGATGATTTTCGAGATGAGCAGCTTTTTCGGATGCATGGTGAGTTTCCCTGGTATGCAGATCTTGTTAACTTCTTAGTAGGTCAAGTTTTTCCTGCACAATTTTCAAAAGCTCAAAAGAATAAATTGAAAAGTGACTCGAAATATTATGTGTGGGGTGATCCTTATTTATGGAAATTCTGTAGTGATCAGATCATTAGAAGATGCATACCTGATTGTGAGTTTCAGTCTGTACTTGCATTTTGTCATTCATCTGAGTTTGGAGGGCATTTTGGACCGCAGAGGACTGCTAGGAAAGTCTTGGAGTATGGTTTTTATTGGCCTACTATTTTTCGTGATGCCTATGTTTTTTGTAGATCATGTGATAAGTGTCAAAGGACTGGGAATATAGGACCTAAGAATGAAATGTCTCAGTACTACATGTTATTTTGTGAGATATTTGATGTATGGGGTATTGATTTCATGGGTCCATTTCCTGTTTCTTTTGGATTTTCATATATTTTGTTGGCATGTGATTATGTTTCCAAATGGGTGGAGGCCATTCCCACCAGGACTGACGATTCTTCAGTTGTTGTGAGTTTTGTCAGGACACATATTTTCTGCAGGTTTGGAGTGCCTAAAGCAATAATTAGTGATCAGGGGACACATTTTTGTAATAGACTCATGAAGGAAATGCTGAGTAGATATGGGGTTTCACATAGAATTTCAACTCCTTATCATCCTCAAACAAATGGACAGGCTGAGGTGTCAAATAGAGAAGTGAAGAGAATTTTAGAGAAAACTGTGAGGCTTGACAGGAAAGATTGGAGTAAGAGATTAGATGATGCACTTTGGGCTTACAGAACCGCTTTCAAAACTCCTATAGGGATGTCTCCATATAGAATGGTGTATGGTAAAGCTTGTCATCTTCCAGTGGAGATTGAACACAAGGCATATTGGGCAGTTAAAGCTTGTAACTTAGATGCTAGTCCAGCAGGAGAAGAAAGGAAATTGCAACTCCAAGAGCTTGAAGAAATTCGGTTAGAGGCATATGAAAACTCACGGATCTATAAAGAAAAGACCAAGAATTTTCATGACAAGCACCTTGTGGGTAAGGAATTTCATATAGGGGATAAAGTGCTTTTGTATAGGTCGAGGCTCAAATTGATGAAAGGTACGTTGAGATCTCGTTGGGAGGGTCCATTTATTGTAACTAATGTTTTCTCTTATGGAGCTATTGAGATTAGGGATGTATCTACCGGACGGATTTTCAAGGTGAATGGGCATCGACTTAAGATCTTTCATGAGGCTAACAATGGAGTGGAGGTGGAGAGAATGAGCCACACCGGAGCAACTTATCCAATTAAAGGGGAGTTTCTTTCAACTTAGTTTTCCCGTTTACATTTATTATATGCAAGTTAGTTGCTAAATAAATTCTTTGTTTACAAATAATAAATTTAGTATATAAAAAAAAATTCTTTAATGTAGATAATCTCCTTGTAGAACTCAGTTTTGAGACTTGAAATAAGGAAAAAATGACACCCCCTTTACATGATTCGATGACATGTTAGAAATGGAGGAAGTTAGCTATTTTTGATTGTTTAGTTTTAAGCTTAATGTCAAGATTGGACTTTTAATTTTCTTGAGGTTGCTATTTAATAATGGAAACTAGATTGATGAGATGAAGTGATACTTTTAATACCTAGTGAGAATTAAGCCGCATATGTGTGATGCACTCATGTTATTGCAACTCTAGAACTTGCTTTCATTCTTTCAAAGCCACAATTAATGGACAATTTTGCACGTATCAGGGTTATCTTTGTACTATTTTTCCACACTATTTTGCCATAAACTCTTATTTCCATCATATCTTTATAATCCTTTTCATTTCAAAATTTATGGTTATGGGGACACAAGATGTTATGTGATGGATTCTTTGGCCGAGACGGACAAAGGTTTAAGTGTGGGGGAGATGTGTGGCGTCTAGTTCTTGAGTTTTAGATGTCAAGAGCAAGTTTCATAACCTTGAAAGTTGGAAATTGATTTTGGTCCAGTAATGATTTCAATAATTCAGTTTAAGAATCATGGAAATTGCCAATGTTTTGAAAGGCTGGAATTTTGTATAAATGAAGAGTTCTTAAGATGATATGTTAAATATATCCAATTCTTGAATTTTATCATGTTAAGAGCAAGTTCTAACAGCTTTGAGTTTCGGAGATTGATACTATGCTGATACAAGTTGAAAGAGGATATGGAATGCTAATGGTGTTGCTGCCCTGAACATTTGGACAATACTGCATAGTAGAATTCCAGGCAGTTACAAGAGGCTAAAATTATGTTCTGTTGTAGCTGAAGAAGTGTATCTGTAGAGTGAGAAAGTTTATACATTCATGTGGAAGCTTGGAGTTGGGAAACAGGAACAACAGAATTTTAAATCAAGGGTACCAATCTGAAATGCAGAAATGCAGAAGTGCAGGAATTACAGTTTAGTGAAGCTATGTAGATTTCAATGGTTGAATTCTGGACATGGCAAATTGCAGCAAGGGAACATTAGTGAATGAGAGTATTGGAGTCAATTGGCTAAGCAATTGAAATGGAGAAGTGATTTCAGAAATTATTTTGAGGTGCTGAAGATGTATGTTGTTAACAAATGTAATGCGGAAGTAGGATAATTGCAGAATATGAGAAATGCTGGAACTTTGTATCAAAGGAGTATCAAAAGATTAGTAGCAACATCTGAACAAGAAAGTGATTAGAGCTAACCCCAGGATGATCCAAAACAAATGGTATTTCAACCTTCTATGACCCTTACAAAGTCTGTAACTGTGAAAGTGAAATTCAATAACTTAACTTACTGTATCCAGAAGCTGTAATTTGCAAGAAATTGTGAGGAAGTTGGAGATGCAGAAATAACCAAAAGGGAAAGGAAGCTAAACGGGTGGTAGTCATTAATCGGAATGCATCCATTGAAAAATCTGGAAACTGCTTAAATCTGGGAGTCAACTAGTTTCAGGAAATTGAGGAAGTGCAGGAACCAATTGCTAATCAGAAACAAGGATCTGAACCTTATGCAGTTGATGAATTTTGGAAGACAAGTGGCATTTGAGGATAGATGCATACAATTGCTGAATTTGTCTCTGAAATGTTCAGAAGTTGATGAGGAAAGAACAAAGGTGCGGGGCTCTAATTCTGTAGTGTCAAGTTAATGTTTATTCAGTCCATGAAGCCAGTAAATATTGAATTCAAGACTCGGAAAAAGAGAGAGGAAACACTTTTAAGAGTTTAAGTTTTAATGTGGATACGCAGATCAAATAGTGAAACGGAAATTTCAGTAACAAGATGTTGAAGTCTGGAAGTGAAGTTCTGTTAAAAAAAAAAAAAAAAAAAAAAATTAAAGGGAAGATGGCCAAAATCCACTCATATAACATACTTTTGTACCCATAACTTCCACTAAATTGATTCATTCTTATTCCTTCTTGCTTCTAACTACAATCTGAATTGCATCTTTATTTTTCTTCATATCTGCCCTATTACTGTAATTGATGTCCATAATCATGGTGGAGAGTAGAAGAGGAGCAAGCCTATGGTAGTGCAAGAAGCATGAGTAGCTTGAGTGCCCTCTACCAAAGTTAACATGTTTAATTAGGACGAGAGCCACAAAATTATCATCTTTGGAGGTGAGAGTGGTATCATGTTCAATTCATTCATGAAAGGGGAAGTTAGTATTTAGTCAACCGAAAGTTAAAGTTACTGTCCAAGAGTGCTTAAGATCTTTGAACTTTATTATCTTAGATGGTTTTCATTCTCTATTCTCTAGTCATGTTAAGAATATGTGTAAAGGGGGTGCCATTTAAGTAGGACTTTAGTTTCTTAACTTGCTTGAGACAAGCAAGAATAAGTGTGGGGGATTTTGATGATCGGTTAAATTGTTGTTATATTGTGATTCGAATTGATGAACTTTTGAAGTTATTAGGCTCAAGTAATTTACTTTGGAGTTATGTTTTGCTTTTCAAAATATATCTTGAGTAAATTCAATTCGATATTTCTTATTCGCTATTTGTGCCTTACATGATTTTTGTTAATCTTGGTTTTGAAGATGTGGGGTCATTGCTCATGCTTGGATTCAGTCAAGCCAAGTTAGCTTGGACAGGGTCAACCGAGTCACTGCACTGTTGCACAGGGTGAGTCAAATCAGGATCAAGCTGCATATGAACCGGACCGGGCGGTTTGAGATTTTTCCAGCTTGAACCGGTCTAGATCGCAGAAGAAAAATGCGAATTGGCACGGTGAATAGTGGCTTGCGCTACTGTTCATTATGCCAATTCCTTCTCCATCGCGGTCGGCAGCGGCGCAGGTCCCATTCACACTCCAGATTCAGATTTCGTGCTCATCTTCAACTGAGAATCAGTCCGCCGGTGTGCAGTTCACGAAGAGCAGGCACGATCGAGGGTGTTACCCAGATCGCGATATCTTTTTCGCCATTTATGTGAAACCATAGATTCGAGGGTGTTTCCCAGATCTGTGGTTTCTGTTCTTCACCAGCAACTTTAAGGTGTTTTCCTGAAGTTCTTGCTCCCATTCCATTGCCGTTCTTTGCGAGTTGATGTTGGATCGATCTGATCAGTCGTTTCCAGCATCACCGCTCGTTTCCACCTCTGTTCTGCGAGAACCCAGATCGCGAGCTTGAAGGGCGATCCCAGGAGCTGCGCGCATCTTGTCTTCACACCAGAGAGGCTACACAAATCATTTGAAAGCTTGAAGGGTGTTCCCAACAGCTTCTCTGCATTGCAACAGAGAGAAAGGGCTCGGAATAAGGATTTGGAGTTTGTGAATGCTTATTTTAACCTAGATCTTAGATTTACTGTTGCAGATCTTAAGTTTGCTTGTTTATCTTCTTACCCGAACAAATCCCATGTTTGTTTAACACTTAGATTGATTCTAGGGTTTGGTTATGTGTAGTTGACGGTTATGGATTTGCTATGCAGAATGCACAGTCTTGATTTCTGTTATTGAGTCTTCGATTTGCATTTGAATAAGTAGTTTAGATTGAGATTTGATTACTGAAGTTTGAAAACTTGTTTGTTATCAATTGTTAGGTTAATTTAGAGCTAGATGCTGCATGTCAAGTTGAATTTCAGTAGTGGTAAAGTAGTTGAATTGTCTTGTTAGCTTAAGGTCTCATTTCCGTCTTGCTGTAATATTCCTTTTCCTTTAGGTAATCAGCATGAATCACCCCAGTTTTAGAAGTTAGAGTTGCTGGAATAAGTTGTTATTGAACACTTAGTTAAATTGCACTTGTTTTGAATTTCTTTTCTAGTTTGAAAACTTGATACAGTGGCTATTTAGCAAGAATCCATTTGCTAAACCTTAGGTTGAGTGAACATTAATAAAAATAGAATTTAGATTATAATCCGATTGAAGTTTCACATTTGATTGTAAATTAGACTTTAGGTTCAATTAATAACTTTCTTTTGCAATTCGGGTACCCAATAAGAGTTTTACAATCTAATTCAAGCTAATTTGCTAGTTACCCTTGGGAAAATACGACTCGGGATTCGTTGCTATAACACTTGTATTGATTTTAATGAGTTCCCAATCTTTATCAATTTGATGCACTTGTGACATGCGAAAACGTGTATATCAGATACCTCGATCGAAAAACCAAGTGGTTGATGAGTTAGCTAAACTAGCTTCAGCAATAATACCATGGAACCTGGATCGGCCAGTGGAACAAACAGTGCTGGTATCTTGTATCGAGAGATAAGCTGATATAGAGATACAGGGTGACTGGAGGGTACCCATTATATTATTCTTGTAGCAAGGCATTCTACCAGCTGGAGAAGAGCAAGCGAGAGTCTTCAAGAAAAGGGCTGCTCGGTATATGCTGGTGGGTGATCATCTTTATAAGAGGGTCTTCTCTAGTCCTTTGCTTAAATGTATTGGACCAGAAGACATACAATACATTCTACAAGAAGTTCATCAAGGTTCGTGTGGAAGCCATATCGGAGGGAGATCCTTATCTCGTAAAATATTATTGGCCGGATATTTCTGGCCTACTCTACAAGAAAACGCAGCACAACTCGTAAGAACATGCATATCTTGTCAGAAACATCAGAATCTTTCACATCATCCTACTCAGTTATTGAAAACTTTTATATTTTCTTGCCCTTTTGATCAATGAAGCATGGATATAGTAGGTCCATTTCCCTTAGCGATTGCACAGAGAAGGTTCCTATTGGTAGTTGTAGATTATTTCTCGAAATAGGTGGAAGCTAAGCCATTGGCAAGAATAACTGAAAACACAATCATTAAATTCTTATGGCAGCACATCATTTACAGATTTGGTATTCCACATAAACTAGTTTATGATAATGAAAGATAATTTCAAGGACAAAGAATCAAAGAATGGTGTGTAGGGTATGGTATTACGCAAGCATTCAATTCTGTGGCATATCCACAAATCAATGGGCAAGCAAAAGTAACCAATAGGGAGATTATCAGAGGGCTTAAAACTAAATTGGATCATGTTGGTGGTAGCTGGGTGGATGAGTTACCTAGTGTGTTATGGGCATATCGTACTACTTCTAGAGAAGCTCCGGGAATAACACCATTTCAGTTAGTATATGGAGGTGAAGCAGTAGTTCCCATTGAGGTTGGGATGGAATCTGATCAAAGACAACTATATGATGAGGATAATGCAGATCGGTATCTTATGAACCTTGATTTAATAGAAGAAGTTCGGGACAAAGCAACAACTCGCCTTGTATCATATCAACAACGAATGAGGTAAAATTATAACAAAAGAGTTATTCCCCGATTCTTCCAGGTAGGGGATCTAGTATGGAGGTGCATCAAGCCCATAGGAGATGTTAGCAAATTAGCACTACAATGGGGATGACCATACAGGGTCATACAGAAACTTACGTCGGGCTCCTATTATCTCCATGATGCAAAAGGGAGGAATCTCGAGCGACCTTGGAGTGTAAATCATTTACAACCATACAAGGCTTAACAAGTACGCCTAAAATTTATCCATGTATTTCATTTGATTTTTGAATATAGTGGGACAATGCAGGCATGTATCCCTCAAACACGTATGTCTTCTTGGATGGGTGAACCAATTCCCCTCCCCTCTTCCGAGCGTGTTTTCTCTGCTCAACACTAGTCGATTGGGGATTTTAAGGAGTGACCATCCTGGCTTCCTTAAGGGGAATCGGAGACTTTAAACCCTTAACAGTTGAGCAGCGACTATAAACTTCTGAGTGTGTTTCCTCCACTCAACACTAGTCGATCAGGGACTTTAAGGAGTAACTGACCTGGCTTTCTTAAGGGGAACTGGAGACTTTAAACCCTTAACAGTCGAGCAACGACTATAAACTTCTGAGTATGTTTCCTCCACTCAACACTAGTCGATCGAGGACCTTAAGAAGTGACCGGCCTGGCTTCCTTAAGGGGAACCAGAGACTTTAAACCCTTAACAATCGAACAGTGACTATAAACTTTCGAGCGTGTTTCCTCCACTCAGCACTAGTCGATCGGGGATTTTAAGGAGTGACCGGCCTGACTTCTTTAAAGGGAATGACTTTAAACCCTTAACAATCGAGCAGCGACTATAAACTTCCGAGCATGTTTCCTCCGCTCAACACTAGTCGATCGAGGACTTTAAGGAGTGACCGGTCTGACTTCCTTAAGGGGAACCGGAGACTTTAAACCCTTAACAGTCGAGCAACGACTATAAACTTCCGACCATGTTTCCTCCGCTCAGCACTAGTCGATCGGGGACTTTAAGGAGTGACTGGCCTGACTTTTTTAAGGGGAACCGGAGACTTTAAACCCTTAATAGTCGAGCAGCGACTATAAACTTCTGAGCGTATTTCCTCCGCTCAGCACTAGTCAATCGGGGACTTTAAGGAGTGGCCGACCTGACTTCCTTAAGGGCAACCGAAGACTTTAAACCCTTAACAGTCGAGCAGCGACTATAAACTTCTGAGCGTGTTTCCTCCACTCAGCACTAATCGATCGGGGACTTTAAGGAGTGACCAGCCTGGCTTCCTTAAGGGGAACCAAAGACTTTAAACCTTTAATAGTCGAGCAGCGACTAAAAACTTCCGAGCATATTTCCTCCGCTCAACACTAGTCGATCGGGGACTTTAAGGAGTGACCGGCCTGGCTTCCTTAAGGGGAACCAGAGATTTTAAATCCTTAACAGTCGAGCAGCGACTATAAAATTCTGAGTGTGTTTCCTCCGCTCAGCACTAGTCGATCGGGGACCTTAAGGAGTGACCGACCTGGCTTCCTTAAGGGGAACTGGAGACTTTAAACCCTTAACAGTCGAGCAGCGACTATAAACATCCGAGCGTGTTTCCTCCACTCAGTACTAGCCGATCGGGGACTTTAAGGAGTGACCAGCTTGGCTTCCTTAAGGGGAACCGGAGACTTTAAACCCTTAACAGTCAAGCAGCGACTATAAACTTCCGAGTGTATTTCCTCCACCCATCACCAGTTGATCAGGGACCTTAAGGAGTGACCAGCCTGACTTTCTTAAGGGGGACCAGAGACATTAAACCTCGAATTGATAAGCGACAATTTCAAGATTTTTGATATGCTACTAGCACAGATTAAGCTCACTCAGAAGTTCAATTCCGACCAAAATACAACAACGCTTGCATATTCACTGGTCAGCTCAAGCTCGCTCGGAAGTTCAATTCCGACCGAAATACAACAGCGCTTGAATATTCACTAGTCAGCTCAAGCTCAATCGGAAGTTCAATTCCGACCGAAATACAACAGCGCTTGCATATTCACTGGTCAGCTCAAGCTCGCTCGGAAGTTCAATTCCGATAGAAATACAACAGCGCTTGAATATTCACTGGTCAGCTCAATCTCGCTCGGAAGTTCAATTCCGACCGAAATACAACAACGCTTGCATATTCACTGGTCAGCTCAAGCTCGCTCGGAAGTTCAATTCCGATCGAAATACAACAGCGCTTGAATATTCACTGGTCAGCTCAAGCTCGCTCGGAAGTTCAATTCCGATTGAAATACAACAGTGCTTGAATATTCACTGGTCAGCTCAAGCTCGCTCGGAAGTTCAATTCCGACCAAAATACAACAGCGCTTGCATGTTCACTGGTCAGCTCAAGCTCGCTCAGAAGTTCAATTCCCACCGAAATACAACAATGCTTGCATACTCACTTGTCAGCTCAAGCTCACTCGGAAGCTCAAATCCGACTGAAATATGATAAGCACTTTGATTTTCACTCATCTGTTCATAGTCGCTTGGGAGTGAGTTCCCGACCGAAATGTAATAAGCGCTTGGGATTCATTCATCAGCTCAAATATTCCCGGCAGTTCAATCCTGATCGAGATATAAGAGCGTGTTACAACTTGCAGATCTTTTCAGTCCACTTAGAATATGAAGCTAAGACAAGACATAAGAGCGGGTAAAGTTCTTTATATCAAGGTAACTCGCCTAAAAAAAATTTCAAAGCGATATAATCGGCAAAAAAAAAAAGTACCGATTCTTACAAGTATATTCTCAGTTTTAGCACGCAAGAGGTACATATATTTGATTATTTACCTATTCAAGATCAAGCTATTCCATGACTACTCCACATAACTACTTATTCACTATATTTGTTATAAGTGTAACAGGAATAGCTCTGAAGATATACAAATATCGGAAAGCGATGAACAAGTAAGTATCAGATATTCATTTACAATTCAAGAATAAAATACATACATGCAACTACCTACTTTACATGCTTATTCCTAATATCATGATTATCACATGCTCTTTTTTAAGTGCTCATTTGCGAGTTCACTTAAAATAATTTGAAAAACATGTAAATATTAGTCAAAAAAATAGTAGTATTTCTTATAAATACCGTTTTAGAAAAATAGGCACAATTGGCCTAACCCCTGGTCAGCCCATCTACCAAATGTTCACTTAAAACTACTAAGGAATTTCTTGGGTAATTCTTTGTTAAGCCATCGACGATCTATAAATCGAGGAGGAGGTTCTTGAGGTAAATACCCTCCTTCTCGTAGTTGTTTAAGCACCCCATCAGCAGAATGAGTTAAAGTCCCTATGATACATTCAACAAATTCATTCCCAAATTTAGGGGGTCTAAATATTGTCGACGTCGGCTCTCCCAACGTTCTTCTTCACCCGCCCTATAAGATTGTAGCTTTGACTCCAATTGGTCCACTTTGCCTTTGAGATCGTCTCGATCTGTTTTAGGTTTCTCCAAATCCTTGGTAAGGAAATCTACCTGAGAGTCTTGAACTTTTAACCGCTCTTATAATTGTAATAAACCAAAATCTCGGGAGGCTAATTCTTGAGCTATTTCCGAAGATTTGGAATGAGAAGTTTGAAAATTTTCCAGAAGAGAAGATCTAAGAGTGATATCTGTAATAGCCTTATCCTTTAGAGTTGCTTCAATGTTCAATTTAGAATTCAAATCCCTTATTTGTAATTCCAGTGTCCTCTTCTCTCCATCTTGAACCTGTAGCAGCTGTCGATGATTCTGAAAATTTTTCTCCAAAAGGGTCATATGTTGAGTTTGAGAACCTAGCTTCTCTCGTAATTGAATGATCTCGTCGCTGGGAGGAGGGGGAGCTGCCTCAAAGTTGTTATCCAATTTCTCAAGATATTATTTTTCCTCTCTAATTTGGCGGTCAGGTGACCCATATGTAGGCTTGAGGCAAAAAATTGAATGTGATAATAACACATTTATAATCTAAAACCACAAGCTAAGAAAATTAAGAGAACTAGGAAAACACATTCCTAAGACTTACAACAGTAGCTTGACGATTGTGATCATTGGCTCGATCAATAATATTTTTTTCCTTTCATAAAAGCCTGGCATTGTAACCAAGAATCAGCTAAGGGATCTTTTAATTGAAGAAGCATGTAAGAAATAGGAGAGGGATCTGGTTGTCCCAATAAAGAAGGTAACCCTTGAGCTTGTTTAAAAAGAACTTGAGGGGGGGACGGAGGTGGAAGGCCTCACACAAGGGGTAGACAAAGATTCAAGGAGGGGTGGTGATGCCCTAACACTAGACGTGGTAGGAATATTATGTACAGAAGTAGGGATTGGTGGTGGTAGAGCAGAGGGTAGAGAGCCATGATTTGGTTCAATAGAAGTATCATGCGAAGTAGAGCCAGAAGATCTCCTACAAGGAGTTCTCCTAGCCCTCGCTCTAGGTGGAGAAGAAGAAGAAATTGTTGGAGGTTGGAGGGATACCGACACACTCGAAATCATCCCAGGAGCAGGGATAACTGGGAGGACAGTAGAAATAAGTAAGCTGGGTCGTATCATATTAAGGGATAAATTATAACAAATACGAGTATAAGACATAGGTTCCTTACCTCTCTCATAAAAAATCTCAGAAGGGACAATGGAGATTTGTTCAAGCGTGGGGATGGTAAGCCCAAGAGGAGTGTGTTTGTCAATATTTGGTCTTTTCTGCTGAGTGATGAAGGGGCAGTCTTCCTCAGAAGATTCAGACTTCTCTGCAGACACTTCATTAGGAGGAAGTAGTCCAAGGGTGGAAGAAACGCGATTAAGACAACGATTTTTTAATAAATCTTCTCCAAACTTAGTTAAAAATGATCTAGACAATTTTGTACTTTTGTACATGAGAGCTGGGAGAACAGCGTCAACTAAAAGAAACGAAAAATCATAAATCTAAGGGAGGACCAATTTGAAGGTAACAAATAAGTAGAACATTTAATTTACCAAAAGGAACATCCAATTCTGTATCAACAGAACTTATTCCAAAGGTAAATAGTAGACTTTTAGCTATTAACGTCGACAAACTAAACTTGGCACCCTTTAGTTTTAACATTGAAGTATGGAAGGTCGGATCAGTAGATATATCTTTTGGATTAGGAAGGGTAGGAAGATCCTGCTGCCAAGTTGTAGGATAAGGAGGAGGAGAAGGAAGGCATAAAAAAAAAGAATTTATGCCTCCATTCTTCCCGTGCTGGGATTCTATTAAACAAAATAGCCTTAGGACGACTCTGGAATTTGAAAAGGCTATCTTCCACTTGACGAGAAATGAAGAAATGGTGGAATAAGAGAGGAGATAACGGAAAGTTAAGCAATCGAGAAATAACAATGAAATCAGCTAAAATATAGAAAGATTGTGGGATAAATTGATTTACTGGTATGTTGAAATACACGCTAACCTCAACAATAAAGGGATGGAGAGGGAATCAGAAGCCAGACAAAGCTTGTTTGTAGAAAATAGCAACGCTCCTTAAGGGTGGAAGATGGGGACGATTCTCAGGAGTAGGAAGAGTCAGGTATGAAGAGAATCCATAGTTTACTTGAAGTTCATACGCTTCTGATTCGTTAAAATTAGAAGAACAACGGGTAAACCATTCGGTAGAAGAGGAAGAAGCCATTGTGAGGAAAGGGGTTGATAGAAGGGGAGAATCGTGAATCGAACAGGATGAAGACGATAAAGTAAACCCCCTGTTTGCCCCCTTTTTCTCCTTTTTTCTAAAACCCTTGCACGATTATCGAGGTAGATAGCATAGAAGATGATGTTTCCAAGGAAGGCGTTAAGTTTGAAAAATAGCGAGGAATCCCGAAAAGAAGGATCATCCTAAACTCTCAATAAGACCCGGTCAGCCGAATTTGGCTAGCCGAATTTATCAAGTAAAGAGAGAGCACGGGTATCAGTAAGCACACTCGAACGTTAGAAACCGAGTGAGTACATAGCATAAGGGAATTCCACTCGTCTTTTATAGACCGAGCATATGTACATATAAAAGAAACATATTTGGTTAGTTACTATCAGGGGAATATATTCGAGCGGCCATTAGGGGCCGAATGAATACTTAGCTCATAAAAGGATACGGAGAATTCTCAGGTGATTAAGGATCGAGTAAGCACATAACTCAATATAACCCCGCTCGACTCTCTTGAATCGAGAGATATTTAGGTTTGATGCATAAACCCGACCAATCAATATAAGCCAATCAAGTACTTAGACCTTGCAAAAATACATGACCGACTCATTCAACCTAGTCAGGTCAAGTGAACAAGTCAGTCCGATCTGCACAGGTCGGTCGAGCCAAAGAAGAAGAGAATTAAAACATATAGGTAAGCTGAGTCGTCCAACCATCATAGATTGAATGAACACTCACATTATATAAAAACTGGTGAAGTAATCGATCAGTCATTGCAAACCAAACAGGTAACCTATGCTATGTGAAGATCCATAGTAATTTATTCAGCTCTTATAAATTGGATATATATATAAGGAAAACTTAATCAATAATGGGTCGAAGCATATAACGTCCTCATTGGCCTTATAATCTGCTAATTCTTCTTGAGAAACTTTTAAAGCAGCCTCTTTAAGACTTAGAGCGGATAGTTGGTCTGCTAATTCAGTTGCATGAGTATCTTTCAGTGATTGCAATTGGGAAGACAATTGATCGATCTCAGAAGCTTGCTTCTCCAATTTAGAGGATAACTCATCGTTGCGGGCATTTGCTGACTGAAACTGAGATTAAAGGCTTTCTAGGTTGACATTATATTGATTTGATTGCTCAATCTCAGTCTGTAGTGATTGACGAGTGATCTTGTCCGGAGTCTGAGTAAGATGAAGGCTGGATGAAGTGTCGTTAGCATTGACGGGGAGGAGACTATGATGCTACGGTTGCACGGGCTTCAGAGAACTAACCCCCACGTGGCTCAGAAGAACTGCTGGGCTACGTCGGCGATATCAAACCTCTGCACACACTCAAACAAGCACACGGAATGTTAGAGACCAAGAACTAGGGAAAAAGTCCCCGGAGCAGGCCCTCTGACGCTTAAGTCAGGTACTTTTTCCCCCAAAAAATAGTGTACGAAGGAAAAAAGAGAAGTAGACAAGTGTGCGAGTGAGCGTACCTACGCAAGGGAGAGAACACCCCTTTTTATATGACAATATGTACCTTCTGGAGACTGACCCTTGTTAGAGGATGTCGAGTGTCAGGATTTGTCGAGTGATGGAGGACACGTGGCCTTCTCCTATATACTGGAGGAAGGTTCTACTTGCAGATGCTCCCAATCGCTGGAATATTCCCTGACATACAGGAGATATTCTCTGATAGGTGGTTACAATTCCTTGACCTGTTATCACGTAGTGCCTTTTATCCCACCTGGGTGCGATTGCCTGGTTGGTTTGTTGAGTGTTGATGAACAGACTGGTCGAGCGGAGGGGTGCAATCAGAGTCCCCTTATGTCGGCCTTTATGATTCTGACCTCACTGAGGGTGATGAGTTGGCTCACGTAGGCTAGCTTGACAACCCTTGATTGGTAAAGCCAGGTCGGGTTTGGTCCTGACCGTGCTTCCTACCACAGACCTGTTTTCCCGATCGATAGACCCTGCTCTGGCTTTATACACGGGATGGCCTCGGGTGGTCCCACTCCGTATCTCGACTATCCCATCTCCTTGTCTTTTGACCGCCACGTCCCCTTGACTTCTGACGGCCACTTCTCCTTGACTTCTGACTCCCTTGTCCCCTTGACTTCTGACTGCCACGTCCCCTTGACCAGACCCTACCATTATGCACCATATCACAAGCCTCCCCCCAAGTCTAGTCGGAGGAGGCCCAGGTCCGACTGACTAGACCAGAATCCGATTTCACTTGGCCTCGCTGCTGCGACGTTAACTATTCCTCCCTTTCTCCAGGCCCTTGGGTATTTACCATGCTCTCAGATACTGCACCATTTTCCAGATGTTTGTGCTGCTGCATCAATCCCTAAATCTTGGGATACACACCGTGTCCTTGAATGCGATCCCATTTCCTATATGCTGTTGCATGCCCCGAGGATGATCCTTCACTTCCTTTAAGAAGCGCAGACCCCTCCCATACCATTATGCTTTCCTTGTACTCCTCCATGCCATGGAATTCATAGTGGAGCCTGATGAAATGTCATCTTTATACCAATAACTCACTCATCTGACTCAGTTACTTGCCTAGAAGGATGAGGCCTTATTGGAGATGACACAAAGCAGGGACCTTCAGTCTTCCCTTCATCGAGAGATGGAAGAACTTTGGCTAGCCGCTAATGTTGGTTGGTCCTAGAAGATCGTACCGGCTCCACTGTATAAAAATTTTGTACAAGTGTCGAACCTTTCCTAAACAACCTATTGTGTTCTTTAGAAATGAAATTAGGAATCACAAATGGAATTTAACATTATTGATTCCAAATTTAACATATCTATTCTTAATGGTTTAGATTTGGATCGCAAACGATGCTTAACATTATTGATCCAAATTCACCTATGTTATAAATTCAATTAGATATTAATTTCCAAAATTAGCTTCCAGGACTACATGACGAGACACTAGTCCTTCTTGGGTATGAGATCATCCACCACTGCCTACACAAAGCCTTTTAAGGAAAGCTAATATTTAATTTCCTTATATAACTCTAGGTTTAACTAAAAGGAACAATAGAATCACAAATTCGAAAAATAAAAAAAAAAACACAAACTCGAATCACAAATTCAAAACTCTAGAATCATATGCCTCTTGTGTTTAGAATTCATACAAAGAAAAACTAGCATGATGCGGAAAACAATTACTAGTACCTTTTCTTTGTATGTTAATAACCTCGAGATCTTCTACCGTATTCCTGGCCTCCTCTTGGACGTCATGTGAGCGACGATCCTCCAAGATGAACACCACCCAAAAGCTCCTCCTTCTTCTCTAATATTCGGCCACCACCACCACCAAGGAAAAAGAGAGCAAGGGGAAAGGAAAAGGGAGAGGACCGACCACAAGAGAGAGCACAAGCAATAGAATAAGAATTGATACCTCATGAGGCCTCTCCTCCCCTTCTTTTATAATACTTGCCCAAGGCAAATAAAGAAAGATTTTTTACAAAAATTAAAATCTTCTTCTTGTTTTCCTTTTCTCCTTTTAATTGATTGAATGGCCAACCCCCTTGCTTGGGCACCAAGCAAGGGTGGTCGACCCTTAAAAGAAGAAAGAAATATTTTGTAAAAATTTTATAAGCAAAGAAAGAAAGCTCTTATAAAATTTTACAAGCTCTCTTATAATTTCCTAACGTGGATGTTTAAAAAAGGGAAATTTTAAAACAAGTTTTAAGATTTAAAACTTAAAATTTCCTTTTTTAACATGGTTACAAAAAAGGAAAGTTTTAAATTTAAAATTCTCTTTTTAAAAACCATGTGGATGGTTAAAAAAGGAAAGTTTTAAAACTTTTAAAAACTTTCTTTTAAACCATGTGACCTAATTCAAATAAGGAAAGTTTTATAATTTTAAAATCTCTCTTTTAAAACTTGTAGATATCTACAAAGAGAAGATTTTAAAAATTCAAAACACCCCTCATACTTTGAATTATAGTGGCCGACCCCCCTCTTGTTTGGGCACCAAGCAAGGGGTTGGCCCCTTTGAGAAGGAAGTGGCCGACCCTATGACTTGGTAACCAACCCATGAGCCGACCCCCCTCTTGGACACCAAGATGGGCTTTTCATGAGTGGATTTGAGGCTTCATTGAGGCTATGACAGGGTCCTACAGGAGAAATTGGTTTTGGCCTCCTGACAAGCTCGAGTATCCCCTGTTCGCCCTTAACACACAACTTAAGTTCATCAATAATAACTCATTCCACTAGAGAGTTATTATTGCACTACCGCACCAATCCCAAATTACATTATGGGCTCCTACTTATCATGAGTGTGTTAAACTCCCTGTGTTTAAGATGTCAGATGTCCACTAATTAATTGAGTTACTAACAACTCATTTTAATTAATATCTCAGTCCAAGAGTAGTACCACTCAACCTTATCATCATGTCGGACTAAGTCCACCTGCAGGGTTTAACATGACAATCCTTATGAACTCCTCTTGGGGATATTATCAACTTAGATTACTAGGACACAGTTTTCTTCTATAATCAACAACACACACTATAAGTAATATCATTTCCCAACTTATCGGACCTTTTGATTTATCAAGCTAAATCTCACCCTTTGATAAGTTAAAGAAATAAATACTAAATATATATGCTTGTTATTATATTAAGATTAAGAGCACACACTTCCATAATAACTAAGGTCTTGTTCTTTTATTAAGTCAATATAAAAAGAACTTACCTTAAATGGTCCTGCTCAATACACTCAGAGTGTACTAGTATAATTTATTAGTCAAGATAAACTAATACCTAATTACACTATGACTATTTCAATGGTTTGTTCCTTTCCATCTTAGTCATGAGCTACTGTTTATAATTTATATAGAACCGATAACATAATCTTCTGTGTGTGACACCACACACCATATTATCTACAATATAAATTAATTGAACAACTACACTTAGCATATAAATGTAAATATTTTTAACCAATGTGATTCTTTATTTCAAAATAAATGTTTACAAAAGCTAGGCTTTTAGTATACACTCTGACAATCGCTAAGTCCAGACTTGAGCTGAGGCAACCTTGAAGCATAAGGCTTATGTAGACCTGGAGAGCCAGACTCACTTTATCGCTTATTTGAAGATAAAACATTTGGACTCTCTAACCCTTCTCCAAGAAGAAAGTTAGCTAAAAGATGAAATTATCGCCCAGCAACATCGCTCCATTCAGTGTATCAAGATGGAATTGATCCAGGTATGAGCCCAGTTGGAGCAGGCAGGTCACGCAGATCGATCCAGCTCTCAGTGTTGACTTGACCCTGCTAATTGAAAGGGAAGTGGGAACTACTTGCATTCCTAGTGTGATAATATGTATTTTGAAGAATGCCTTCAAACTTTATCAAATAAATGTTGATCAGGCTTTGCTGTGGGTCTTTGCTCATGTCTTTCTCTTGTGTTTCCTTCTCTTCTTTGGCACTTCTCCTTTTGTGTGATCTCATGATTTGTTGAATATGAAAATATGCTTATTGGTAGTTTGTGTTGAGGCAAGAGTCAAGAAACCGGATCGAGAGGTCATTGATCATGAGAGAAAGCTTGCTTATAACTCGCACTGGGGCGAGAGTCTGGAATCCTGACCGAGAGGTCGTTGGTCGTGAGACCAAGCTCACTTATAACTCACACTGGGGCGAGAGTCTAGAGGCGTGAGAGTAAGCTCACTTATAACTCGCATTGGGGCAAGAGTCTGGAGGTGTGAGAGCAAGCTCATTTATAACTCGCACTAGGGTGAGAGTCTGGAGGCTTGAGAGCAAGCTCACTTATAACTCGCACTGGGGCGAGAGTCTGGAGGCGTGAGAGCAAGCTCACTTATAACTCACACCAGGATGAGAGTCTGGAGGCGTGAGAGCATGCTCACTTTTAACTCGCACTGGGGTGAGTTTAGAATCTCGACCGAGAAATCGTTGGTCTTGAGAGTAAGCTCACTTATAACTTGCACTAGGGTGAGAGTTTGGAGGCATGAGAGCAAGCTCACTTATAACTCACACTGGGGTGAGAGTCTGGAGCGAGAGTCTGGAGGCGTGAGAGTAAGCTCACTTATAACTCACACTGGTGCGAGAGTCTGAAGGCATGAGAGCAAGCTCACTTATAACTCGCACTAGGACGAGAGTCTGGAGGCGTGAGAGCAAGATCACTTATAACTCGCACTGGGGCGAGAGTCTGGAATCCCGACCGAGAGGTCGTTGGTCGTGAGAGCAAGCTCACTTATAACTCACACTGGGGTGAGAGTCTAGAGGCATGAGAGCAAGCTCACTTATAAATCGCACTGCGGCAAGAGTCTGGAGGCGTGAGAGCAAACTCACTTTTAACTCGCACTGGGGCGAGAGTCTGGAATCTTGACCGAGAGGTAATCTGGCCTCCTGATCAGGAATATGATTTGAAGACCCACACAGAAATTCTGATCTAGAGATATGCCCAGGAATTCTGATCTGGAGTTGTACATAGGAATTTTGATCTGGAGCTATGCCCAGGAATTCTGATCTGGAGCTATACCCAGGAATTTTGATTTGGAGCTATACCTAGGAATTCTGATATGGAGCTGTGCCCAGGAATTCTGATCTGGAATTGTGCCTAGGAATTTTGATCTGGAGACGTGCCCAGAGATTTGATTTGGCTGGTAGCACTTACGATATGGTTTCGAGGAAATGCAGAGGCACCGAATTTCGATCAGCTTTCCCACCGCCATCTTCTCCACTTCCCGAGGCTCCCGCATGGACTTTTAGATTCCCAAGGCATGGCCTTCATGAAGCAAGGCCTGCCTCCTCGCATATTCTTCATCATGATTTTCCTATCATTTCCATCATAAATGCCTTTTCCTAGGGGGTTGACATGTGTCTCGCAACCTTAGCTCCTCATAATATATGACACATACTTTTTCCTCATGCTTCCCCAAATCACTTTTGTTCCTTGATCCGATGGCTGACGTGTGTTGCGTTGTTTCGTTTGTCTGGTTCAGTCTTTGATGTATCATAAGGGTTTTGATTTATAAACCCTAAAGGCAGTCCATCGTTGCTCCTCATTGCTCCATCTTCCTCCAATTCTTTGTCGTTCCTTTGCTTTCGACTGCTTGCCTTCTTCTTCGTGTCTTTCCACTGTAAGTACTTTTCTTCCTTCGCTTGCCTTCTCCTTCTCCATCTCTATAATGACTAGAGAGAGGGAGGTGCCTTGGTACTCATATTTCCTTTCTAATTTAGATAGAAGTGATCTCAAGTCGATCTGTGTTAGCTTGAAGCTTCCTGACACTTAGAAGCTCCTCCCGCCGGATCCCCATGACCATCCTTCTTCTCCTCCCATAGGGCTTGTGAACTTCTTTAAGGACCAGCTCCTAGATGGTCTTCGTTTTCCTATTCATCCATTCTTCGCATCTTTGAGTCAATATTTTGGAATCTTCCTATCTCAATTTTCTCCCAATGCCTTCCGCGCTATGTGCGGAATGGTGATTTTATGCCGCCTATATAAAATTCCCCTAACCCAACAACTCTTCCATCACTTCTATGCCCTTAAGTGCTACGAACCAGGCATTTTTATGGTCCAATCTAGGATGCGCTATAAGTTTTTTTTGCGGATATGCCCTCTTCTAATAAGGGATAGAAGTCTATCTTTTTCTACATACAACTGCCTGAGCCTGTCACTTGGCTTATGCGATGGCGATAAAATCTTCCTTCCCCCTCCGAATTATGGGAGCGTCAGCATCAGCCTGACTACCTCCCCTCTTCCGAGAAACTAGAAAAATTTGGCTCCAACTCTCTGTGATACTGTGAGAGGGCCTCCTACATGCTTTCGGGCTCAACCCTATCCTTGCGTCGATAGGCGCTCCTTTCGATAAGATCTCCTATCTTCTATTCCACATATTCGTTAACTGAGGTATCTCCTTATGATTTTGTAGAAGTCGCTATGTTTCGTGCCTTCTCTGTTGACTCTTCCAAGATGCCCAATGCTGCTTTGAAGGAGCTGGGAGAAGAACTCCTAAGAAAGTCTGGTGCACCCTCGACCATTCAAGCTGGGGTTGTGGCTGGGCCTTCTTCCCAACTGTCCCAAGAAAGGGAGATCCTAGAACCTGAGGTAACTGAAGATGAAAAGGCTTCCTCTGCCCCGGAAAGCGTCTGCGTTTGCAACGCAAGAGGAAGCGAGTCACCCCCTCAGTCCAAGCCTCTCCGCCAAGACCTCAGATGGCCCGAGCTTCCTCCAAGGCCAAAGCGAAGACACCCGTTCGGGTGTCTCCTTCTACCGTAGTTGAGGAGGTACCTTCCCCGCGGACTAGCGCTCAAATAGGAGAGCTTACTAGTGCCCAGGTGAGAGGCCAGCCTGGGGATCCTTCTTCTCCTTCTGCACTGCCTCCTACTCCGTAGGCTACTCTGGCCTCTTCTTTGCGCTCCCCAATCCCGTAGGCTACTCCGGCCTCCTCCTCACGTGCCAGGGCTCTGCAGGCCATTCCAACTTCTTCCTTACATGCCAAGGATCGCCCCCGGAGTAGATACACCTTCACTTCTATCCACCAGCTCCCCTCATTGTAGTTCCAGGGCCCTACTCCATTGGTCATCACCTCTCCTCTTTGCGGTTAGGTGCAACTCCATGGAGTCCTGGCCGAATCTTGGCAATCCACTGCAGAACAAATCTTGGCAGACTCCCCCTTAGGGTTGGCAGACTCATTCTCCCAACAGTTGCTTTCTATAAGTTTTCTCTGACTCCTCTCCATAGCTTTGCCTGTCTTGGAGGTATTGCTAATCCTTCTTCTTTTCCTAAGTCTGTGTCAGTGGCCTAATCCTATCTCAATATGTGGCGGATCTTCAGCAAGAAAACGAGTCCATAAGGGTTCGTATTCGGGAGCTAGAACTACCTAAAATGCCCAGCCATATTCTTGACCCGATCTCCTCTAATACTTCATTGCCTCCCCTCCTTCAAACTATCGAAGAAAGGGCCCAAGTTGCCCGGGACATGGCTCAGGCACGGGAAGAGAGGATAAAGACCCTGGAGGCCACTTTAAAGACGACTGAATCCAAACTCAACTCCGAAAGGTTATGACACATTCAGATTGTGGCCGATCTAGATGCGAAGGAAGCAGAAGTGGCCACCCTCTCGTAGCAGCTGAAAGATCTCCAGGCATCCTATGATACTCTGAAGAAAGAGCTGGAGACCACCCAGGCTAATCTTACTAAAAGTGCCGTTCGAGAAGCTGTCCTTCAGAAACAATGGGAGGTCAGCAAAGATACCATTAAGTCTCTGCAAGCAGATCTATCCAAAATCACCGATGAGGCATCAATCGATTGACAAGACTTGTCCCTGGTCAGGGTGGATGCAGATAAGGTTAAGGGGGAGCTGACAGAATACCGGACAAGTGAAAATACGTGCCTGGAAGCTTATAAGGCTGCCTATGTTGACTCCCCCGACTTTGGGAAGAAGATAGGTGACCTCATTGATCGGATGAGCTGCTATGGTGGGGTGGGTGTCGTGCATCAGCTTCACGAGAAAGGTCTTCTCCGATCAACCCTTCCCGATGATTTTCTGGATCGCACCCGCCTTATCCAGGAGCTCCCTGAGGAGGCATTTCCTTCCTTCACCGATTAAAGTGTATTTTTCTTCGTGTGACTATGAAACCCTTGTACAAAATCATATGCTTGACTACTTTCTTTCATGGCGCATGCTATTTTCCTTCTGAAGTTCTTAGGTAATGTGTTAGAAACTTATTCCTCCTATAGGCTCTTAGACTTTGATATATGCTTGTAAACACTAACGCTTTCGAGGCAACAAACTTTCTTGCTCGACCGAGCCTATATTCCTGAATTTTCCCACCAAGGTGACTCCCCCAAGGTGATCGACCTATTCCCCGATCGGCCACTTTTCCTAACCGATACTCTTTCCTGCTCAGTTTCTTCTCGACCGGTTCAACCTCCTAGTTCTAGATCTCCAGGCTTACAAGCTTACCTCAGGTCTGAGCGAAGATTCTTATTCCCGGGACTGCAATAAATGATGTCTTCTCATATTCTTCGCCGCCCCTCTTTTTGACACGTTATTTGAGCTCGCCTTTCAAAATTGATCCAATGGCCTTGGTTATTATTAAACTTAGGGGTGATGCCATTAGCCTTTATCATGAACCGCTCGATGGGCATAAAGGTCGAGGCCTCTCAGGCCCTTCTCAATGCTTATACATATCCTCCTTCCCCTTCGCTTCTGAACTTTTTACCTTCGAGAGTAAGTCTTTCTCTTTCTTCCATCGCTTATTACATTCTACCTTTTGCAATTTGCTCCCCCTTTCCCTCATGGACTCTCCCACACCTACTTATGTTCTCGGAGTATCCACCTTCACTGGTGTAGATTTGGACGATCTTCGCTTTACCTACGAAGTTTCCAAGTCCATGCACATCATCATACCCTTCGAAATCCACCTGGCTTCCTCACCCCCTACAGGATATGCGACTTTTTTCAAGGAGCGGATAGTGGTCGACCTCCGCTTCCCTATACACCCATTTTTTTCCCAAGTCAGTCGATATTTCCGCATTCCCCTATGTCAACTTACCCCGAACTTTATGAGGCTTTTGGCTGGGTTCATCCTCCTCTATGAGGAATGTGATATACTCTGGGCTCCTCGTTTATTCCACTACTTCTTCACTCCTCGTCGCTATAGCGAAGGACTTTTTTATCTTCAAGCCCACCTCCGAACCAATTTTTTCGCTCCCCTCCCTTCTTCTTGCTCTGACTGGAAGGATAAGTATTTCTTCCTGAGCTTTTCTTGAGTTGTGGAATGGCCGACCCAACGATGCACATCTTTACCCTCTGCGCTCGTTCTATGAGACTTCCAAACGGATCATGACTTCATAGATGCCTCCGCACAACTGGAATGCTAGCATTTGGACCCGTTCTGGCTATTGACAGAGGACATCCTGTTCCTATTCAGGCTGAGTTGCACTCCCTCGGAATTACCATGCTCCCTAGGTATGGTTCATTTTACTCATGCTAACCCTTAGTTCCTTACTCTGACTTTGCTATTATCTTTGCAACCGACAGCTTAGCCCAAGCGTCCCCGGTTAGGCCACTCCCCTTGAGTGATATGGAGATACAGCGCTGGGGGCGAATAATATTGGACCGGAGGAATGTATCACATCTAACTCCCCTCCCCTCGGAGGCCAACGTTTCCACTGCTCCCTGGTCATCCTCCCGAGCAACTCCCCAGGTTGATTTCGCTGCGGAGCCTTCCTGACCTACTCCTACCGTGCTCCGCACTCGTCGGCCTAGGATCTTGCCAGATGAAACAGACTCGGATGAATAACCACTCTCGCGCCGTCCTCGATATCGACCTGGGAGACCTGGCCTGGTTTCTAAACCTCCTATGGTCGAGTCGGCATCCCGATCGACCCCTACACATACTCCAGGATCACCTTTTCCAAGAAATTCCACAATGGCCTCTACGACCCGAGCTGGATTTGGGTGGGGGAAAACTCCAATCATAAAAGAAGAAGTTATTGCAGAGCCTTCTCACGCTCCAGTAGCTCCTGCCTCAAATGTCCCTCGAGGATGTCTCCTCGGACGGGACCAGATGACACCACTGCGACTCGGGTTGGACCTCCTACATCCCAACCTTCCACCTCTACGCATCCGCCTGTCAGCGAGACTGATGCTGGTGCATCAACCTCCCCTCCTTCTGGTGAGACCAGGGTTGCACCATCTCATTTGCAACCATCCCAATAGCAGTCTGTGACAATCACCAAGGCTTCAGAATGGAACATGCATGATCAGCCAGATGTTCCCACTAGTCGTCTCAAGCTAAGGGGCCAACTGTCAACTCAATGGGAGGAGCGTCTTCGCCAAATGCAAGCTCTTCCTATACTTGCCCAACTGGATCAGTTATCTGAAGGGTCTATTGTGATAAGTTTTTACGACCCTTTATCGTTCCCCTTTTCTCTTTATTCTGACCCTTCGATTCTATCTATTCGTTTTCTCGCCTAAGCCTTTGCTGATTCCATGGCACTGGGTTACACACTTTCCCTTCTTCATCAGCAGAATAAAACCCTGAAAGAAGAGGTGGTTGACCTGAAACTTCAAGTATCTGATCCAACCTCAGTCGGGTTCCTACTAAGGGGAGAAGTAGCCACCCTGAAGAGCACAAGTGCTACTCAGCAACAACTTAAGGAGACCCAACGAGAGGTTGATCGCCTCCGGGATGAAAGGAGCAACCTTGAATCTCTTTTACAAACGTCCGAGATGAAGTGTCAAGAAGCCCATCGAATCTATCGGGAGCCTTGGCTGCCCTGAGACTTATAAGGCAGAGGAGGCAGATCAGCTAAGAGCACACCTAGAAGAATACTTACATTCTCTGGAGTTTGGTACGCAAGTGGGGGATCGCTTTGCTACGCCCGTGACTTATGGTGCGGTAGGAACGCTCAAGCAACTCCACGAGGGAGGGTACCTATCTTCCATTCCTCGCGAGAATTTCTTGGATCACCAGCGCATCCTTAGAGAGATGCCCAATGATGTGTTTGATGCCTTTAAATGACTTTATATGAAAACTATATGACTATTGTAGTGTCCTATGATATTTGAATATTAGACCTTTTACTTGGTCATGACACAAGAGATCCTGAGCTGTTAAACCTCAGGATGGAGATGTGCATCTATACATTCTGATATGGTTTTCCATGCCCGACCTGTCACATTTTCTTCTTACCCTTATGTTTTACAAATCCTACCCTAGACCCGATAAGGTTGGAGATGGTTAGCGCTCCATAGGCGACTCAGTGGTCTACCCTGAGCATCTTGCAAGTAATAGACCCCTGAGGCTAGCTTTTTGACCACTTTGTATAGGTCATGCCATTGAGGTGACAACTTACTCACCTCTCCTATGGGTTTCGTTCGCTTTCAAACTAGATCCCCTTCTCCAAAGAATCGGGGCACCACCCTTTTATGATAATTTTGGCGCATCCTTTATCGGTACGCTGTTAGCCGTATGGCCGCCTACTCGCGAACTTCACTAATAAAATCCAGCTCTGATAGTTGACGTTTTGTGTTTCCCTCATCATACAACATTCTTCTGACCGAGGGCACCCTAACCTCGATGGGCACCACTACCTCACCGCCATAGACTAGATGGAATGGGATGAGCCCTGTGCTCTCTCGAGGGGTTGTTCGGTATGCCCAGAAGATACTAGGTAACTCGTCCACCCAATCACCTCCAACATGATCCAGTTTGACCTTCAATCCTCTGACAATTTTCCTATTAGTGACCTCAGTCTGCCCATTGCTTTGAGGATAAGCTATAGACGTGAAGGCTTGAGTTATGTCGAACCCCTAACACCAGGCTTAGATTTTTTGTCCTTGAAATTATCTTCCATTGTCAGAAACCAATTTGTGAGAAATCCCAAATCGGCAAAAGATGTTCTTCCACAGAAATTGGATGACAGCTCCCTCTGTGATCTTGGCTAGGGCTTCTGCCTCTACCAATTTGGAAAAATAATCCACAACCACAAATAGAAATCGTTGTTGTCCTAGTGCCATGGGAAAAGGTTCTACAATATCCATGCCCCATTGATCGAATGGACAAGAGACCATGGCAGTTTTTAGTGTATCCGTCGGGCGGTGGGTCAGATTCTGATGTTTTTGGCAAGATAAGCAGGCGTTTACCAATCGCCGTGCATCCTTCTGCAGAGTGGACCAGAAATATTCGGCCAGTAATACTTTCCGGTCCAGCATCCTTCCTCCAGCATGACTAGAGGCGAGAGGGCCTCCTACATGCTTTCAGACTCAACCCTATCCCTGTGTCGATAGACACTCCTTTCGGTAAGATCTCTTATATTCTATTCTACATATTCGCTAACTGAGGTATCTCCTTGTGGTTTTGCAGCAGCCATTATGTTTCGCGCCTTCTCTGTTGACTCTCTTCCAAGCTGCCCAATGTTGCTTTGAAGGAGTTGGGAGAAGAACTCCTAAGAAATTCTGGTGCACCCTAGACCATTCAAGCTGGGGTTGCGGTCGGGCCTTCTTCCTAACTGTCTCAAGAAAGGGAGATCCTAGAACCTGAGGCAACTGAAGATGAAAAGGCTTCCTCTCCACCCCCTCCCTGAAAAGCGTTTGTGTTTGCAACTCAAGAGGAAGCGAGTCACCCCCTCAGTCTAAACCTCTCTGCCGAGGCCTAAGATGCCTTCCTCCAAGGCCAAAGCGAAGACACCCGCTTGGGTGTCTCCTTCTACCGTAGTTGATGAGGTACCTTCCCCGTGGACTAGCGCTCAAACAGGAGAGCAGACTAGTGCCCAGGTGAGAGGCCAGCCTAGGGATCCTTCTTCCCCTTCTACACTGCCTCCTGCTCCGCAGGCTACTCTGACCTCTTCTTTACGCTCCCCAATCCCGCAGGCTGCTCCGGCCTCCTCCTCACATGCCATGGCTCCGCAGGCCATTCCAGCTTCTTCCTCACATGCCAAGGATCACCCCCGGAATAGATATGCCTTCACTTCTATCCACTAGCTCCCCTCATTGCAGTTGCAGAGCCCTCCTCCATCGGTCAACATCTCTCCTCTTTGCGGTTAGGTGCAACTCCATGGAGTCCTGGCTGAATCTTGGCAATCCACTGCAGAACAAATCTTGGCAGGCTCCCCCTTAGGGTTGGCATACTCATTCTCCCAACAGCTACTTTCTGTAAGTTTTCTCTAACTCCTCTCTATATTTTTGCCTGCCCTGGAGGTATTACTAATCCTGACAAGTATTGCTAGCCGAATATTTCTGGCCCACTCTGCAGAAGGATGCATAGTGACTTAACAGGAATTCTGATTTGGAGCTATGCCTAGGAATTCTGATCTAGAGTTGTGCCTAGGAATTATGATCTAGAGCTGTGCCCAGGAATTCTGATCTGAAGACGTTCCCAAAGATTTGATTTGGCTAGTAGTACTTGCGACTTAACAGGATATGGGATAATGGATTTAGCTTAATATTCCTGCAATTTTAAAGTGGTTTTCATAAGGTTTTTAATTAAATTTAAACCTTACTCTAGTTTCGAGGAAATGTAGAGGCGCCGAATTTCGATCAGCTTTTCCGCCGCCATCTTCTCCACTTCTTGAGGCTCCTGCATGGACTTTCCGATTCCCAAGGCATGGCCTTCATGAAGCAAGGCCCGCCTCCTCGCATATCCTTCCTCATGTTTTTTCCATCATTTCCATCATAAATTCCTTTTCCTAGGGGGTTGACACGTGTCCCGCAACCTTAACTCCGCATAATGTATGGCACATACTTTTTCCGCACGCTTCCCCAAATCCCTTTTGTTCCTTGATCTGATGGTTGACGTGTGTTGCGCTGTTTCATTTTTCCAGCTCGATCTTTGATGTATCCTAAGGGTTTTGATTTATAAACCCTAAAGGTAGTTCGCCATTGCTCCTCATTGCTCCATCTTCTTCCAATTCTTCGTCGTTCCTTTGCTTTTGACTGCTCGCCTTCTTCTTCGTGTCTCTCCGTTGTAAGTACTTTTCTTCCTTCGCTTGCCTTCTCCTTCTCCATATCTATAATGACTAGCGAGAGGGAGGTGCCTTGGTACTCGTATTTCCTTTTTGATTTAGATAGAAGTGATCTCGAGTCGATCTGTGTTAGATTGAAGCTTCTTGACACTTACAAACTCCTCCCGTCGGGTCCCCATGACCATCCTTCTTCCCCTCCCACAGGGTTTGTGACCTTCTTTAAGGGCCAACTCCTGAGTGGTCTTCATTTTCCTATTCATCCATTCTTCGCATCTTTGAGTCAATATTTTGGTATCTTCCTATCTCAGTTTTCTCCCAATGCCTTCCGTGCTATGTGCAGAATGGTGATTTTATGCCGCCTAAATAAAATTCCCCTAACCCCACAACTCTTCCATCACATCTATGCCCTTAAGCACTCCGAACCAGGCATGTGATATGGTGCATAATGGTAGGGTCTGGTCAAGGGGACGGGGCAGTCAGTTCTCCCTCACTAAAGAGGAAGTTGCTAGTGCCTCCACGGTCGTAACAGGTCAAGTAGTTATTTTTCAGCATTTAGCTACTGCACTATTTGATACTGGGGCGACCCATTCTTTTATATCAGTACCCTTTGCCAAAGAATTTCAGGTGCCTACAGAGAGCATGAACTCCAAGTTCTTGACAACCCTACCTTCTGGAGAAGTCATGGAGTCTAACCAATGGCTCCGGGCTGTACCAGTCAGAATTTCAAACCGAGAGCTATATGTCGATCTAGTAGTCCTTACGATGCAAGATTTCGATATCATTCTGGGTATGGATTTCCTCAGCAAGTATAGTGCATCGGTGGACTGCCGCAGAAGGAAAGTGATTTTCAGTCCAGAAGGAAAGTGATTTTTAGTCCAGAAGGTGAACCATCCTTTGAGTTCACGGGAGTCCCAAAGAGGAAGACCCAGAAATTCCTCTCTTCTCTAACAGCTCACCAGATGTTAGCTAAAGGGTGTGCTGATTTTCTTGCATACATTGTGAATGCAGAAGAAAAGAAAGGACTCAAGCAGGAGCATGTTCGGATAGTCTGTGAGTATCCAGAGGTATTTCTAGAAGAGCTACCTGGACTACCTCCCAACAGAGAAGTGGAGTTTAAAATTGAGTTGGTTCCTGGTACCGGTCCAATTTCAAAAGCAACGTACCAGATGTCTCCAGTAGAGCTGAAAGAGTTACAAGAACAACTTTAGGAGCTGCTTGACAAAGGTTTCATCCACCCCAGTCATTCACCATGGGGAGCTCCAGTGTTGTTCGTTAAGAAGAAAGACGGATCTATACGGATGTGCATAGATTATAGAGCGCTGAACAAAGTAACAGTTAAGAACAAGTACCCTCTTCCCAGAATAGATGATCTCTTTGATCAGCTAAGAGGGGCCACAGTTTTCTCGAAGATAGATTTACGCTCGGGATATCACCAGCTGAAGGTTAAAGAAAGTGACATACCCAGAACAGCATTCAGAATGAGATATGGTCACTATGAATTTGCAGTGATGCCGTTTGGAGTGACCGATGCTCCAGCAGTCTTTATGGAACTAATGAATCATGTCTTCAGGGAATATCTAGATAAATTCGTGATTGTGTTCATCGATGATATTCTGATATATTCACGAACTCCAGAGGACCATGCCACCCACTTGAGAATAGTGCTGCAGATCCTTCAGCAGAAACAGCTTATGCAAAATTCTCAAAGTGTGAGTTCTGGTTAGACCAAGTAGCATTCTTAGGCCACGTCATCTCAAAAGAGGGCATCAAGGTAGATCCTGCCAAGATAGAGGCAATCAGCAATTGGTGTAGACCCAAAAACGCTAGAGAAATCAGAAGTTTCTTAGGTCTGGCAGGGTATTACAGAAAGTTCGTGGAGGATTTTTCCCGGATAGCCTCTCCACTTACAGCCCTGCCCAGAAAGAACAAGAAGTTTGAGTGGTCAGATAAGTGTGAGCACAGTTTTCTAGAGCTGAAGAAAAGACTGACCAGTGCCCCCATTCTGACTGTTCCAGAGAGTGATAAGAGTTTTGATATATACAGTGATGCTTCCAAGATGGGCCTGGGGGTTGTACTAATGCAAGAGGGGAAGGTTATAGCTTATGCTTCTAGATAACTCAAAGACTATGAGAAGAACTACCCACTCATGATCTTGAGCTGGTAGCTGTGGTCTTTGCACTAAAACTCTGGCGACATTATTTGTATGGAGTTCAGTGTAGAATCTTCACAGACCATCAGAGTTTGAAGTATTTCTTTATCCAGAAAGACTTAAACATGAGACAGCGTAGGTGGCTAGAGTTGGTTAAAGATTATAACTGTGAAATCATCTACCACCTAGGTAAAGCTAACAAAGTGGCGGATGCACTATGCCGAAAATCCAGTTCACCCCTGATGTCCTTGTCATCATTAGCACTGCCACTGCAGAAGGAATTGTCAGACTTTAGAGTTGAAGTTATTTATGGGCAACTCTTTGCATTAACCTTAGAGTCAAACCTGCTTGAGGATATACAGAGAAAGCAGAGTGAAGATCCAGATATCCAAAAGATCAAGTAAGGGATACAAAAAGAAGAAAATTCAGAGTTTCGAGTATCAGACAGTGGAACCCTCTATCTGGGAAGTCGCCTTTGTGTCCCCAATGATGAGGAACTGAGGAAAAAGATTTTAGAGGAGGCTCATAGTACACCTTACTCCATGCATCCTAGTTCCACCAAGATGTATCAAGATGTGAAACAGAGATTCTGGTGGTCTGGACTCAAGAGAGATGTTGCTAAATATGTCAGTACCTGCCTGACATGCCAGAGAGTCAAAGTGGAGCACCATATACCAGGAGGAGTCCTACAACCCCTTCTAGTACCAAAGTGGAAGTGGGAGGAAATATTCATGGACTTTATAACAGGTCTTCCAAGAACCACTAATGGATATGATGCAATATGGGTGATAGTGGACAGATTGACCAAGTCTGCCCATTTTCTAGCCATCAAAGTGTCCCACTCTATAGAGCAGTTGGCACAGCAATATGTTAAGGAAGTGATCAGACTTCATGGAGTTCCAAAATCTATCGTTTCTGATAGAGATGGGCGCTTCACCTCTCATTTTTGGGAGTGCGTTCAGAAGGCACTAGGCACTAAACTCAAGTTCAGCACAGCCTTCCATCCGCAGACTGATGGACAAACAGAACGAGTAAATCAGATTTTAGAAGATATGCTTAGGGCTTGTCCATTAGATTTTAAGGGCAGTTGGTGCAAGTATCTATACTTAGCTGAATTCACCTACAATAATAGCTTTCAGACCACTATTAAGATGGCACCGTATGAAGCGTTGTATGGTAGGAAGTGCAGATCACCCATTTGCTGGCTGTTGGTTAGTCCTAGGAAAACGTACCGGTTCCACTGTATAAAATTTTTTGTACAAGTGTCGAACCTTTCCTTAAATAACCTATTGTGTTCTTTAAAAGTTAAATTAGAAATCGCAGACGGAACTTAACATCATTGATTCCAAATTTAACTTATCTGTTCTTAATGGTTTAGATTTAAATCGCAAGCGGAACTTAACACTATTGATTCAAATCTACCTAAGTTATTAATTCCATAAATATTAATTTCCAAAATTGGCTTCCAGGACTGCATGGCGAGGCACATGGCCTTCTTGGATATGGGAGCAACCACCACCGCATAGGCAAAGCCTTTTAAGGAAAGCTAATATTCATTTCCTTAAATAACTCTAGGTTAACCAAAAAGAACAATCGAATCACAAATTTGAAAAAGAAGAAAACACAAACTCGAAAAGAAAAATATTTCGAAAACTCTAGAATCATATGCCTCTTGTGTTTGGTATTTCCATAAATAACTATACAAAGAAAAACTAGTATGATGCGGAAAACAATTACTAGTTATACCTTTCTTTGTAAGAAAAAATAATCTCTTGATCTTCTACCGTATTCCTCTTCTAACCTCGGACGTTGTGTGGACAACGATCTTCCGAGATGAGAACCACCAAGCACCTTCTTCTTCCTTGCAAGTTTCGGCCACCACAATTCTCCAAGAGAAGTAGAGGTCCGCCCACCACCACCAAGCTCCAAGGGATGCAAGAAACAAAACCACCTTTCTCTCCTTCTTCTCCTAGCTAGAACCGGCCACCATCAAGAGCTCCAAGAGAGGTTGCCGCCGGCCATAAGAAGAAGAGAAGAGGAAGAAGCTAGGGCCGGCCACCAAGGAGGAAAAGAGAGGAGAAGAATAATAGAGTTGATCACCCGTGAAGGCACCTCTACCCCCTCTTTTATAATCCTTGGTCTTGGCAAATAAGGAAATTTTAATAAAAAATTCCTTAATTCTTTTGTCATAAAAAGAAAAATTATTTTAATTAAAAAATAATTTTCTTCTTTTAATAATAATGGCCGGCCACTTTCTCCCCTAAACAAGGAAATATTTAATTCACACGAGAATTAAAACTTCCTAATTTATCTCCAGAAATTTATAAAAATTTCTCCAATTATTTTTATCCCTTCATGATTGGTTAATAAAAAAGAAATAAATTAAAATTCTTCTTTTAAACATGTGGATAATTTCCAAAAAGAAAGTTATCTCTAAAAATTAAAATCTCTTTTCAATCTACAAATAAGGAAAGATATCAAATCTTTTCTTAATCTTTTGTAGAAACTAATAAAAGAGAATATTTAATTTTTAAACTTCTCTTTTAAATTATTATCATGGTTAAAAAGGAAAGTTTTTCTTAAAAATAAAATCTCCTTTCAATCTACAAATAAGGAAAGATTTCAAATCTTTTCTTAATCTTTTGTAGAAAGCTTTAAAAGGAAAATTTTAATTTTTAAACTCTCTTTTAAAACTATGATATCCACATAAGAAATAATTTTAATAAAAAATCCATTTTAATATGATGTGGCCGGCCACCTAAGCTTGGGCTCCAAGCTATTGGCCGACCTTTAGGCTTGGCCGACCCTAATCTTGAGCTTCAAGCTTAGCTTGGCCGGCCCCTATTGGTTGGGTAAGAAGGTGGGTATGTGGTGGGTATAAATCTCTATATACAAGAGGCTACGATAGGGACCGAGAGGAGGAATTGGTTTTGGTCTCCCGATGAAATTAAGCTTCCCGTGTTCGCCCCGAACACACAACTTAATTCCATCAATAATAATTCATTCCACTAAAGAACTATTATTGAACTACCGCACCAATCCCAAATTACATTTTGGGCTCCTTCTTATTATGAGTGTGTTAGTCTCCCTGTGTTTAAGATGTCAAATGTCCACTAATTAAGCAAGTTACTGACAACTCATTTAATTAATATCTTAGTCCAAGAGTAGTACCACTCAACCTTATCGTCATGTCGGACTAAGTCCACCTGCAGGGTTTAACATGACAATCTTTATGAGCTCCTCTTGGGGACATTATCAACCTAGATCACTAGGACACAGTTTCCTTCTATAATCAACAACACACACTATAAGTGATATCATTTCCCAACTTATCGGGCTTATTGATTTATCGAACTAAATCTTACCCATTGATAAATTAAAGAAATAAATATCAAATATATGTGCTTATTATTATATTAGGATTAAGAGCACACACTTCCATAATAACTGAGGTCTTTGTTTCTTTATAAAGTCAGTATAAAAGAAACGACCTCTAATGGTCCTACTCAATACACTCTAAGTGTACTAGTGTAATTATATAGTTAAGATAAACTAATATCTAATTACACTACGACCTTCCAATGGTTTGTTCCTTTCCATCTTGGTCGTGAGCTACTGTTTATAATTTATAAGGTACTGATAACATGATCCTCTGTGTGTGACACCACACACCATGTTATCTACAATATAAATTAATTGAACATCTACATTTGGTATATACAAATGTAGACACTTGACCAATGTGATTCCTATAAATGTATATACAAAAGCTAGGCTTTTAGTATACACTCCAACACTGGCAAGAAGCAGGTGAAAGGAAAGAAATGGAAGTAGAGTTGGGCATTCAGACTGAGATGATATATGAGACCACTCAGGCTATCCAGAAGATCAGACAGAGAATCGAGACTGCCCAGAGTAGGCAGAAAAGCTATGCTGACACACGCCGTAGGCCACTTGAATTCCGAATAGAGGATTCGGTCTTTCTCAAGGTCGCTCCTATGAAGGGAGTGATGAGATTTGGCAAAAAGGGCAAGTTAAGTCCTCACTACGTAGGACCCTACTCGATTACAGAGAGGATTGGGAAAGTAGCTTACAAGCTGAACTTACCACAAGTCATGTCAGCAATACACAATGTATTTCATGTCTCCACGCTAAAGAAGTGCGTCCACGACCCCAGCCAAGTGATTTAGCCTCAGTCAGTGCAGATCCAGGAGGATCTTAGCTATGAGAGCAGACCTACATAGATAGTGGACAGAGGAGTTAAGAGACTCAGAAATAAAGAAGTGTCACTAGTGAAAGTCATTTGGCAAAATCAGAAGCATGAGGAAGCTACTTGGGAACGTGAGGATAGCATGAGGAAAAAAATATCCAGAACTATTCTAAGTCCGAGGACGAACTTTTTATAAGGTATGGGGAATTGTAACATCCCAAATTTCCTTGTTTTGAGTCCTAAAAGTGCTTATAAATATTTAAAAATGCTTTAGAAATATTCTAGAGATTTTTAGAAATTTTTAGAGTATTTTTATAGAATTTTCGGAGGTCGTTTGGTATTTTTACCAAAAGAAATAAAGTTGCAGCAAAAAGTTGTCAAACCGAGATTCAACCCCGGAACCTCTTAATAAGCAAAGTCTTAAAAATGTCAGGATAACCAGGTGCCCCAGCAAGGGTATGGTGAAAGAAAAGAGAGCAGAATAATTTTATGCAGAGAAAAGTTAATAAATACCCTTAGGTATAAATAGAAACTTAAGTGAAGTAAGGGGATTCTCGACTTAATTCCTCCTCTTTCTTTTGTGCGCCGAATTTCTCCTGGGGTTGGGCGAAAAACAAAAGAAGCCTAGGGCTTCTTGTGGTGGCCGGCTAGGACAAGTTTCGAGGGAGCTTTTGGATATTTTCTGACTCGTCTCGACGAGAGGAACGCGTGGACGTAAGCAAAGCGCGAGGATCTCAAGTTTCATTGGAATCCTAGAGAGTTTTCGCGTTAGTAAGTTCAAGATAATACGGTAAGTACTGCTCACCTGCAGTTAGAGGTGTTTTCCGTTGATTTCTCGTCGTAGAAATATTGTATGTGCAGATTTCTTTTGTGTTCTATGCATGATTGTGTGTTACCTAGTTAGTTTCACTTATAGATGCATATGGAAAAAATACTCTATCAGTATTTTGAGTTTAAGAAAAGTATAAGAAAGATAAAGAAAAAGAAAGAAAAAGGCCAAGGCCTTAAGTAAATCCCAAAGTCAAGACTTTAGGGATTTTGGCACACAAGGTATTTGTTAAAATGCCAAGACATTTAAAGAAGAAGTAATTAAGATATTTTACTTTGAAAGGCCAGTACCTGACTTCCAAGGTTGTCGTAAATAAATCTAGGTGTCCAATTCCGAGGTCTGCACTTTTAGGATTGGTGACTCGCTACCCCAACCTATTAGGGAAAGCGCATGAGATGGTACTTATGCCTTAGGGATTCCAAGTGAAGCTATTTATTTTCAAGTATATGCTTTAGCAAAGTTTTCAAGTTTAAAGAATTTCCAAGTTTCAAGATAAGTTAAGAAAAATCAAGTTTAAGAAAGTTAAATGCTTGTTTATGTTTAAGAAAGTTAAATGCTTGCATATGCTTTCCGCATAGGGTTACCGCCCCCTATGACCTAGGGTTACCACCCCCTAGGGTTTTCCCTTTGCCTAACTGCAGCTAGGACTTTCCTGAAATACTCATTCAACATGTTAGATAACAACACGACTTAACTTTGAACCCTTTACCATTATCAAAACTTAGGTTCGATCGTCGGATGCTTCCTGCACCAACACATACTTCTCTTTAAATGACTTTAACTTGGTGCTCGATTAGAGTTATGGGATGTTCTTTATACCAAAATGTAGCTAACTTTAATATCTACAACTTTTCTTCAGGATTCAACAGAGAATAACATGGTATAGCCATGGTAAAAGGCATGGTCGTGCCTCCCAATTAGGTCGTGTCACAACCTCCATCCAAACTGTTGATCAAACTTTGAACCACGATAACTTTCGGCTCAATTGGAGTTATGGGCTATTATTTATATAAAAATGTAGATAATTTCAAGGGCTATAACTTTGGTTCAAGGTGGAATACGAGAAAACTATGTTTAATGGGTGAAAAACTCATTTTTACAAAGCCCTATAAACCTGATAGATCTAGACAGTTTGGAGGAGGTATAAATGGGTCAAGAAACCTATTGTTTGACTCATTTGGGATTTGAGACTTCGTCCCTATCCTTGGGAAAGGGTTCTCCCCTTAACAGGAAACCCTAGGGCTTCCATCTACTTCCATTCCTTGACAATCCGTTCATCTCCGGAGCAAGGAAGCATCTCAAAGACATCGGAAACATCGATAACTATCTCTTCTTTCCCTTCTTCTCACATATAGGGTTGTAAGTATACTTAATTTTATGTTTTGAGTTTGTTCTTCCCTTGCAATGGAGTAGATATACTTTTCTAGGATGTAAGGAGTAATTGTGATATTTTGATTGATGTATAAACTATGTATATATCATTTCCTTGTTCAATGAAGTGTTTATGTCATGTTCTAAATGTGCGATGCCTTCTATATGTTTGATAAAATGTGTGAATGGTATAAATATGTAGATGTATATTGATTGTTCACTCCGTATAGGGGATACTTTAGATTATATGATCGGGGGCTCTAGTAACAAGGATATCCCTTTAATCGGACATCTAGAGTATCGCTTTGAAAGAGAGGATAATTCTCCACAAGGAAATATTAAATTAGGCTTAATGGATCATTTCTAGTCATATGTTAGTAAGTGACTTGCATACCCTAGTGAACGTATGCCTAGGGGGGGGGGGGGGGGGGGTCTAGGGACAAGGATATCTCTTTCACCGGACTTCCTAGTTAACCACTTTACTCAGTAGCATTGGATCCTAATAGAGATAGTATTCTGATACAACCGTCACGGGGTAGTGTCGATATTGAGTTAGCCTACATGTGCATAAGGATGGAGGGAAGGAGAGGGAAGGAGATGAACAATATATAGAGACATTAACTAGCATCATAATGAAATTGAAATCCTAAAATGGCTTCCCCAACTATTTCTCACATCCTCTTAAGCTCAACCCCTCTCAAGATCAATTCACTCTCTCTCTCTCTCTCTCTCTCTCAACCTTCTCTCCCTCTCTTCAATCTCTCTCGTTAGTTCGCAAGCGCCAAATCTAACTTTTGACTATCCAGATAACTTACTTTACAATATCTCTAGTGCTTAATCAACATCCTCTGTAGTTTCGATAATCTTTTATATTACTAACGACATTTTTGTACACTTGCGGATTCGTAACATTGATGACCGACCGAACTCATGGACAACCAAGCTCACGGGCAGACCTAGTTAGGGGTGTAAACGAGCCAAGCTGCTCATAAGCTATTCGGATCTTAGTTCGAAAAAAGTTCATTCGATTAAGTTAATGAGCCAAGATCGAGCTTGATTTTGAGTTCAAAAATATTATCGAGTCGAGCTCAAGATTAACAATATTTGGTTCATGAGCTCGCAAACATGTTCATTTTGAAGCTTACGAACATGTTCATTTAAAAGCTCGCGAATGTGTTCGTTAAGAGACTCACTAACGCATTCTTTAAGAGACCCACAAACATATTTGTTAAGGGTCTCTTTTATATATTACCTAAATTATAAATATTATATATTAATGAGTCGAGTTCAAACTAAGCTCATTTAACTTTTAAACGAGTATTTTTCGAATCGAGCTCGAGCCGTTCGTAAACTATTTAATTTCATTACAGGCCGAACTCGAGCTTAAGAATTAAAGATCGAATTAAACTTGAGTTGAGCTCATGTTTAGGTAAAATGAATCAAGCTCAAGCCTCTTATTGTTCTACTCATCTTGGTTCAATTACACCCCTAGGCCTAGTTGAGGTTGTGATTAAGCTCACGGTCGACCAAGCTCGCAGCTAGGGAGTCGCGAGTAGCTTAACCGCGGTCAGCTAAGCTCGCAACCAAGGAGCTACGAGCAACTTGGCCACGACCAGCCAAGCTCTCAACCGCGAGTAGCTTGGCAGTGGCCAGGGGCCGTAAGCAGCTTGGCTACGACCAAGGGGCTGTGAGCAACTTGGCTACGACTGGCCAAGTTCACGGCTAGGGCTGACATCGTGAGCACAACACGAGGCCGGTTGCAGTCGCTAGCATGAGGTCGCAATCGAAGATGGGATGGGAAACAAATTAAAGGGGAGAGCTGGATTACCTAGGTACTGGAGATGAGATCACGCACGTGCTATAGAGAAGAACGCTGGAGATCGATCAAAAGGAAGAGGAGAGAGTGTTATAGAGGACAACGTTGGAGATCGATCAAAAGGAAGGGGGAGAGTGTGAGAGAAGAAAAAATTCGGGGAACCCTAATTTTATAGAGATTTAGTGATGAAGATTAATATTCCGTCATTAATTAGTAATGAAAATTAATATTCATCACTAATTCGGTCACTAAATGCTAATTTCCTTATAGTGTTAAAGATGATTTATTTTCCCATGGCTAAATAATGGTGGAAAAAATTAATTGTTAATTAGCGGCCGAAAATTATTTGGTCACTAATTAATGGCCGAAGATTATTTTAGTCGCTAATTTAGTTAGAAAAAAAAATCTGTTGTTAAATCCGTTCCAAATTTTGGATTTTCTTGTAGTGCATTGTTTGTCTTCAAGGTAGAGAATTGTCAACATTTTTACACTGACTAGATTAATATATATTCAATCACACTAAAATAGTTGAACATGGAAAATTTAATCATTGTGGTCTTCATTCTTCACGGTGTTGCTGTGGAGCGGTAAAACCAACATTTTATCCGGGTAGATTAAATTTAAAATAAATCATCATTTTTTGATATAAATTTTTTTTATTTATACAAAACTTAATGTATGATATTATATAACAAGTCCTATCATAATAATAATAATATTTCAACAAACTATTAATAAATAATTTAAAAAACAAAAATAAATTAAAAGAATAACCATATAAGACATAAAAATATAATAAATCATCTATTATGGATTCAACATCTGATTAGTTAAAAAATATTTAACCTTTTAAAATTTGGATTAAATTTCAAGTCTTAGACATAGAGAAGAGGATATACTGAACTAGTTAGAAAATTTATAATGAATTTTGAATATTTGGATTAGATAGTATATCTTTATAAGAAGGAGTTAGCCTCGACTATAGAAAAAAAAAAATATACGGGACTAGTTAAAAACTTTATAATAGACTTCAAATATTTAAACTATCTAGTGTCCCCTTATAATAGCCCAGGCTAACCTCCTCTTTATGTCTCGCCTCTGTTGTGTGTTTGCTATTGTCGTTGTGATTATCTTCTTTGAACAAGATCCAACATTATCTGATCGTCGTCAATTCCTTAACTTGGCTTTGCACTTGAGCTGGCAGATGTATAAAAAGGTGGCTGCCTCTGTTTTAGACGTGTTATCTTTCGTTATTTTGCATGCTTCAATTGTTATAAATTAATTGTGTCCTCTCAATGGTTTATATTATGGCTTGCTTGATACTTTTTGTTCATTGGATACGCATTAATATTAGATCGTGGAAATAAATCTTGCCCTGGTTTACGGTGCATATATATATATATATATATATATATGTATTTTGCATATTCTTGGACGATCCTTATAAATCTGGACGCCTAAATGTTCGCTCGGATGTTCTAATTCTCAAAAGTGAATAGGGACGCTTGGACCTATGAGGATTGCCTAGGAGTATGCAAGATAAAGATGTGCAGAATATCATCTCTCTAGATATATATATATCGATTCAGAGAAATTAGTCTGATCTCATAGAAGTTTTTCATCGGCCGTTAGGATAAATCGGAAAACGCTCGTGGCGGACGGACCAGAAGAACATCTTATGGTTGTGACTCCATTTAGAAGAAAAATATTTATAAATATATTGTAGTTGGGAATCAGACCACGAATATTTAGGTGACAATTTAGTGCTCTTTCGTTGCCCTATAGGCCGAGGCTTAGGAAAGTACAAAATAGAAACAGTTGGCCGTTTATTTCTTCCATTCTTAAAATATATAAAAAAAATAAAAGAAGAATATATATAACTAATACAGTAAATAAGGTGGGACTCCTGGTAGGGTTGAAGTCAAGGAAGCTGGTTGACACGATAGTCAAAGTCAAGATGGGGTGACAGTTAAAATCAGTATACATGTATCCGAACGAACCATTTTCAACGGGACACAACTCCCCACTTCTCATGAGCAAGACTCTGAGTATAAACCCCAGTGGCCTTATAGCCGGTCAGCCCAACATAAACTCGGGCGGACCTAGAGCTGGCCGGATCTATGAGACTTAGAAGGGGTTAAACACTCAGGGTTAGCACGATCATATGTCTCGGCCGATTGGTTTGGCCAATCAGACTGTTGGTCTGATCGAATCATGAGTTCCTCAGAGTCAACAAAACCTTGAGTCATATCAGTGTCATTCAGAGATAAGTCAAGTGTTCTCACCGAGTGCTCTAGTTGATTAGACTGAAAGTCTGATCGGACAAACTAGATGCGCGACCCGACTGAACCAAGCTTTTTATACTAGTGTGAAGGCTGAGTGTAGGTCAAGTTCTTAAGAGTGATATCCATCCTTTATCCGACCCGATCACATCTACAAACAAGAGTCGATCAGACTACAAAGGGAACTTGGTCGGCCTGCCAACCAATCTATCCATCAAGCATATAGGTGACTCACAAATTCAACGGCTTAATATTCCCTTTGGCATTTTGTGGGACAGTTGTCAAAGGAATAAAAGAATATTCCCTATACAACCTTTATGAGAGAAACTTATACTCTACAAAACATAGAGATGGTATGTCTATTTTTGGAAAGAATGTTAGAATACTAGAAGGTCGGTCCTTTTTTGGCCATGCTTGGAGAGTCGTTCAGAGTAAAATTAACACTATAAAAGGGAATCTTCATCTGCAGGGTGTAGGTAGCTAACGCTATGATCCCGTCCGGAAGCTAAGTCAGACGGAGGCTGGTTATGCTGTCCTCGAGGTTGACGGAAAGTCGTGGAGACGTCTGGTTGATCTAATACCTACTAGAAAGGTTCCCACGGGTGGATGACGGGGGGTGATGACTGGGACGATGAGGCAAGGGTTCTGCACACACACAGACAAGTCGCCCTCACGTTAGAGACCAAGAACCAGGGAAAAAGTCCTTGGATCAGACCCTCCGACGCTCAAGTCAAGTACTTTTTCTCCAAAAGCACAGTGAAAGGACGAAAAGTAAAGGACGAATATGAAAAGATGAGTGAGCGTACCTTTGTAAGGGAAAATCCTCCCTTTTTATATGGCAGTGGGTACTTCTGGAGTATGACGAGTGTCAGGGAATGTCGAGTGTCAGGATTTGTCTGGCGGTGAATGACACATGACATCTTCCTATAGGTCTGAGTAGGGATCGGTAGGCAATGAGACCTAGACCGTTAGCATATTCTCTGACATACGGTGATTATTCTCTGACAGGTTGTTACGATTTCCCGGCTTGATTGTCGTATAGTGTGTGCCTGCCCCGGTCTGTTAACCCTGGACTGGATCCTCGTACCTGCAAATCTTGACATATGGGCATAGACCTGCATTTCCTGGCGCATTCCCGGGCTTGTGTTTGTCGCCCCATAAATCTAGATCTGTACGTCCAACCCTACATTTGCCATTTGGTAAATCCTGGTAAATCCAGACCTGCGCTTACCGCCATGCCAATTGAGGCCTTCGCTTGTCGTTCCTTAAGTCTCGTCCTGTATGCACGGCTCTGCTTCGTATTTTATCCTGTACGTCCTGAATCGTACGTCCTAGCCCACATATCCTGTTCTGTATGTCTCGTCCTGTAAATCCTGACCTGTAAACCTTAGTCTGCTTACCCTGAACTGTACATCCTAGTCCGTATGCCTGGCTCTGCATGTCTCTTTCTGTAAATCCCGACCTGTAAGCCTTAGTCCGCATATCCTGACCTGTATGTCTTGGTCCGCGTATCCTGTTCTGCAAGTCTTATCCCGTAAGTCCTGACCCGTAAACCTTAGTTCGCATATTCTGACTTGTATGTCTTGGTCCGTGTATCCTGTTTTGCAAGTCTTATCCCGTAAGTCCTGACCCGTAAGTCTTAGTCTGCATATCTTGACATGTACGTCTCAGTCCGTGTATCCTGTTTTGCATGTCTCGTCCTGTAAATTCCGACCTGTAAACCTTAGTCCACTTACCCTGAACTGTACGCCCCACCTTCCGAGTTCCTACTCGCCATATGCCATATAGGCCCAACTCCTGACCGCTCTGTAATCTTGACCTTTGATCGTCACATAGGTTGGACCCTTGACTGCCACGCAGACTTGACTTCTGACCTCCACGTGGGTTTGACTTCTGACCGTCACGTAAGCTTGACTTCTGACCGCCCCATGAGTTTGACTTCTGACCTTCATGTGCGCTTGACTTCCGACCATGTCAGTTATCCGACCACTCTATCATGCACCGTATCACACTACATTAAGCTATCTCACATAACCCAAGGCACCCAAATTCCACTTTTTATTATTGTTGTTCGTTGCATTTTTTCTTGGACATTTATTTGACTTGAATGTTAGAGTATTTGCACTGGATACTCCTTCCTAACCCGGTTATTGACATTCTTTTCTTTCTATTCTCTGTTTTTGATACGTACAATCACACAACACAACGTTTTCGATTACCGGCTCAGAGTCCTTGTACAATCAACATCAGAGTCATATTAGAGCCACGTGTCTAGTATTTCGTCTCCCCAGCCAATAACTATAATCCAGTCTCCCCAGGCAATAACTATAATCCAAATTACATACCTAGCATTTAAATAAATTAACTATTGCAAATGTGATTTTATAATACTTTATCCTTTATTCAGAAACATGATGAATCTATCTTCTCTAACAATAAGTTGCCACTGAATAATTGTGGCTTTATTCGAACAAATTAATTAAGTTCTAGTAGAATCGATCGATATATTATATTCAAATTTATGATCTCCACGAACAAGTAGAACGAATAAATCAACACAGAGAGAAACATCTTGAGATCGTCGTCTCTAGCAGAAGCTCCACAGGTTCATGTCGCCGGCAGCCATCTCCTCCTCCCACTCCTCCGGCCAGTAACTAGAAGATACTACAAATCGATCGTCGTCCACGTTCTTCGGCGACTGCACTATCGCTCCGAGATCCACCCAAGATTCATCCACTACCACTTCCTTCTTCTCACTCGTCGTTGACGTCGTGGAGCTGTAGGTCGCCAGCACGTCAACGGACCGGTACTGAATCTCGTCGGAGTCGGAAGGAAATGATGTAGTTGTAGTAGTAGTAGTAAGAGGAGGAGTGTTGGTGGCCATGGTGGCCATGGTGGCGGCGGCAGCGGCAGCGGCGAGTTTTTGGATGGACTTGGGGGATAAGGAGGAGGGGGCGATGAGGCGGCCGCGAGGGAGGGCGGCGGGGAAGTTGAAGGTGGCGGCGGAGGAGCCCTTGAGGCAAAGGAGAGCAGCGTCGTAGGCGCGGGCGGCGGCGTCCGGGGTGGAGTAGGAGCCGAGCCAGATACGGGTCTTGTGGAGCGGCGCCCTGATCTCGGAGACCCACGAGCCCCAGCTCCGCCGCCGCACCCCGTTGTACTGCCTCTTCCCGCTGCTCTTCCCCATTGTCGCCTTCTCTCTAATTCGTCTTTCTTCTTCTTCTCCCCGAGGCCGAGCGTATCAGTTGAGGATGGCGACTGCAGGGAGAGACGATAAGCTATATATAGAGGCTTTTCGGCCATGGAGAATACATGGAGAGGGAGCAACGCCAGGCCACAGCGGTGGATGGACGATAGAGAAAATTTATGGACAGTACAAAATTTAAGAACTGTTTTTAAAACAATAAAATAATAAAAAAAAAATCAAATCATGGCACTCCCGTGTCGACGTTGACTATATCATCCAAGGCCGCCAGATTCTGTCAGCTTGCAGATCGATCACTGAGTTAGATCAGTGGCCACTACAACTAGCTACCATTGCAGGGAATTGTTAGCTGGATGAATCTCCTGTGGCCCCAAAATGCTTTAATCAGAGATGGGTAACCCAGCCTGATCAGAGTCAGAGGCCTTACCTGTTGAGCTTGCCCACGAGGGATTCATGATCCTATTTATTAACTGCTGTCAAATGAATGAGAGTGAAAGCTTTCGAGATTTCCTAAATTAAATCCAAACCCGCATCTGAAGTTTCTATGACTGCATAAAGCTCGAGTTAATAAATCTTCATGCATCTACTGAAGCCTTTCAATATGAAGGACTTCCTTATATTCAACTTAGCAATATATACTTGTAGATTAAGGGTGTCAATTCGGGTGGGTCGGGTCGGGTTGGGTTGGGTTGAATTTTTTTTTTTTTTTTTAACCCAACCCGAACCCGACCCGAACCCGAGTTCAACCCAAATCACCTAAATCCGAACCTGAACCCGACCAACCCGATCAACCCGAACCCGACCCATATAACCCGAAAATTCGATTCAAAATGATTTTTTTGGGCTATTTTCCCTATAATTCTTCACTTTTATCTCAATACTTCATCATTATCATACAAATATACATAAAAATATCTAAATTTTTAAAATAAAATTTGATTTAACCCTAAAAAAACTCACAAAACCCTATATTTAAGTCAACCCGGGTCAACCCGGGTCAACCCGAACCCGACCCGACCCAACCCGGAAAGTTTTTACTCTCCAACCCTCCAACCCGAACCCGACCCGAACCCGAAAATACCCAATCAGAATCTGATTTTTTTTTCGGATCGATTTGGATTAGGTCGTCGGATCGGGTTCATTTTTGACACCCCTATTGTAGATTCTATGAAAGGATTATCCAGGTACCACGGGCGACCTGCTCAATGCTCCACCACATGAACTGATTGATTGATGTCTTTGTCTTAGCTAGATCTGAGACCGTGAGAGCTGTTTTATTCCTCCGTCCAAGGTTCTCCCAGGTGTTTTGATGACAGTCACATCAGGCCACTCTGCTACTGATTTCCTCATTATTCTAAGTGCTGATCATGGTCGTGTTGTGAGTACTGGACACCGTGCAGCAGCTAAGAAACTCATGTTGAGCTGTTATCTTCTTTTATTTGAGAATAAAGGATTAGTTAAATCTGCCCAGGCGAAGACAGAATCGAGGTCAGAATCCAGCACAGGCTGCGGATGTTACTAAAGAATTGAAGCCATTATTTACTGAACCACGTACGTACAGCCCATCAGAATGCCTGTTAAATCAATCAATATATTGGAAGTTAGCTGCTGACACGATCCAAGATTAGGTGGAAAGAAAAGATGCAGCCAACAGATCTGCCAAGAAATGTTCCATTAATAATACATAATTAATTTATCCAAAAGTGCAGCTCTTTTCCACCAAATCACAGATAGGAAAAAAAAAAAACTCTGAAAGACAAACATCAGCACAGCAACTGAGTATATAGTAAAAAAATATATCTGTAGATGGTTATCTACGTGTACTTGATTGTATTCTTCCTCCGAACTTAAGAACATAAGTGGCACACAAAGCTAAGTTGCATATCTATTCAACGCTCTTAGATGATATAGAAGGGTTTGGGCTCCAAAGCTCATTCCAGAACAAATTACTAGTACCTGGAAGTGACAATGGTTATCATAATATATGCCCTGTGTTTAATAGGGTAAACTGGCTAACTTATACTCAAAGTTAATCTAGCATCTTAAAGGGTACTAATCTGTTGAATAGACTTTGTTGAGAGAAATGATCTCTTTTCTTTCTTATTGAATCGTACTTTCAACTTAGCCTTACAAAGCATATATATAGTTTTGAAAGACACCGAATGGAAAGACCAAAAGTCTCTCATAATGAGGACTCTTCGTTTCACTCATTCTTGATGTGCAGCAACCATAAAGACAATGACTTTAATGTGATGGTTGCAATTCTCTCATAATGCCTAATAAAGATGGTGCTGGTTACAACACATTAATTCTAACACTCCCCCTTAATGTGTTGTCGGACTCCAAGTTTAGCTTGGAGTTGTTGAAACCTTTCTTTAGGAAGTGCTTTTGTGAGGATGACAGACAACTGTTCTTCAGATCGACAGAACTCAAGTTGAATTTCTTTGTCTTCTATTGCTTGTCGGATAAAATGCTGTTTGAGTGCTATATGTCGAGTTCGGCTGTGGCGAACTGGGTTCTTGGCCATAGCAATTCATACTTGTTGTCGCAGTACAACACGGTTCCTTCATCCTGATGATGACTAAGGTCGGCTAAAATTCTTCGAAGCCATATTGTTTGTGAAGTGGCTAGTGATGCTGAGACATACTCGGCTTCGGCAGATGATTGTGCAACACTTTGTTGTTTCTTGGATAACCATGAGATCATTGCTGAACCAAAAGAGAAACAGTATCCCGAGGTACTTTTCATGTCGTCTAAAGACCCAATGAGATCACTGTCACAATAGCCGACGAGGTTAAGTGTGTGATTTTTCTGAAAACTTAGAGCAAGGTTGGTTATTCCTTGGACATAGCGCAAGACACACTTTGCTGCACCGAGGTGGAAATGGCTCGAGCTCTGCATAAATCTTGAGAGCATGCTTGCGGCATACATGAGATCAGGTCGGGTTGCTGTGAGGTATAGTAAATTACCGATGAGGCTACGGTAATGAGTGACATCCGTTGCTTTTCCTCCATCTTCTTTCTTTAATTTCTCTCCCATAATGAGTGGTGTAGAGACGGGATTGCATCCCAACATGTTTAATTTCTTCAAAATCGTTTCTGCATACATCTTTTGGCAAATAAAGACTGTCTCTTCTTCTTGGTAGATCTCCATGCCTAAAAAATGTCGAAGTAGACCCATATCGCTCATTTCGTACTTTTGAGTCATGTCATCTTTGAACTCTTCGATCATCTTTTTGTTGCTTCTAGTGAAAATCAGATCATCAATATACAGAGTGACTATAAGAACATCGATACCTTGATGTTTGACATACAAGGTTGCTTCACTCTTGCTCTTCTTGAATCCTATTTGATTGAAGTAGTTGTCGATCTCACTGTACCAAGCGCGAGGAGCTTGTTTAAGTCCGTATAGCGCTTTCTTGAGTTTGTAGACCTTCTCTTCTTTTCCTTTAAGGATGAAGCCCTGAGGTTAATCTACATACACTTCCTCTTTCAGTTCGCCATTGAGGAATGCTGACTTGACATCGAGTTGATAAAGCTTCCATCCTTTGCTAGCGGCGAATGCAATTATGGTTTGGATTGTGTCTAGCCTAGCTACTGGGGCAAATGTCTCCTCGTAGTCAATTCCAGACTGCTGAGAATAGCCTTTCGCAACAAGCCTGACTTTGTTCCTTTGAATGGATCCGTCTGGGTTACGCTTGACTTTGTAGATCCATTTGACACCTATGACTTCTTTATCTGTTGGTTTGTCAACGAGCTGCCATGCCTGATTCTTCGCGATCACATGGATTTCCTCCTCCATTGCTTTCCTCCACGATTCTTCTTTGATTGCTTCGTCAAAATTTTCGGGCTCAACTGAACAATAATTGCACGTAGCATATATATCGTCTATCGATCTATACCTTTTTGGAGTTAAGCTCGGGGATGAGGAGTTTGATGAAGTCAGATCAGTTGAGTTGTGGCTTTCTTCATTGAGTTGAGCTGAGTTTGGATCTGATGGGCTTGTCACTGATGAAATAGGCTCATCATTGTCTTCTTTGTCAGTGCTGATCAGAACGTCTTTCGTCTCGACTTTGTTTTCTTCCCAATTCCATGAAGCATTTTCATCAACTTGAACATCTCGGCTGATGATAACTTGACTTTCTTTTAGGTTAAATAGTCTATAGCCTTTGCTCATGGTGCTGTAGCCGACAAAAATACATCTTTCGCTAGATTCGCCAAGTTTACTTCGTTTCACTTTTGGAATTTGAGAGTAGCATATGCTTCCGAATACCTTGAGATGGTTCACTAATGGTTTTCTACCACTCCATGATTCAAACGGAGTCTTGTTTGGTATGGCCGTGGTTGGACATCAATTGGATAGGTAAACGACAGTGTAAACTGCTTCAGCCCAGAAGGTTTTAGGTAAACCTTTCTCGTGTATCATTGATTTTGTCATTTCAACGATCGTCTAATTTTTCCTCTCGGTAACACCATTTTGTTGAGGGGTGTACCTTACCGTTAGTTGTCTTTCTACTCCTTCATCTTCACAAAACTTGTGGAACTCCTTGGAAGTGTATTCCTTGCCCCTATCACTTCGTAGGATTTTGATGAAGCATCCACTCTGTTTTTCGATGAGACTCTTGAACTTTTTGAATATCGCAAATACTTCGGACTTTTGTCTCATGAAATAGACCTAAGTCATACGAGTGTGATCATCGATGAAAAGAATAAAATACCTATTATGAGCATGAGAAAGAGTGTCCATTAATTGGTCCGCAGACGTCGGTGTGGACAAGTTCCAGCTTTTCTTTAGCTCTCCATGATACTCCTTTTGGGAAAGGAAGTCGGTGCTGCTTTCCGAACGCGCATCCTTCACATACGTGTTTCTTTTCTTCTATGCGAGGAAGTCCTTGCACCGTACTCTTGTCAGACAACTCCTTGAGGCTTTGGAAGTTGAGATGGCCGAGTCGTTGACGCCATAACGTTGAGGTCGAGTAGTCCGAGGTAGAAGCTCGATGAGCTTTTAGGTCGGCATAATTGATGTTAAGAGCGAAGCTTCGATTGACCATCTTAATTTTGGTGAACACCTTTGACTTATCTTGTCTATCAAGATAATGCACTCGTTATTATCGAAGCAGAGTTTGTACCCATTTTCCACCAATTGTCCGAGGCTGAGTAAATTTTGACTCAAGCTCGGCACACAAAGGACATTGTTAATGTAGCTTGGTCCTTCCTTCGTCTCGATGGCGATTCTTCCAAGTCCTTTTGATTTTGCTTGCTCTCCATTCCTGAACTGAACAGGGGCAATGAAGCTTTCGTCGAGCTCGGAGAAAATTTCTGAGGTCGGTGTCATATGGTTGCTACATCCACTGTCTAGTAACCATTTTCTACTCTCCTTGTCAATTGATGTGTGGCACACAAAGAACGTTCCGTATGTCTCCTAGGCTATTTGATTCGTCTCAGTCTGACTTGCCTGAAGAGTGTTCCTAGTTCGACAATCTTTGGCGAGGTGACCAAATCGATTGCATTTGTTGCATCTCGATTGGCCTTTGAACCAACAGTCATTCTCGGAGTGGTTTGGCTTATTGCAGTTGCTGTAATTTGATGTGTTGTATTTTCCTTTTCCTTTTGAGTTAGGTCCACCTCGTCCTCTTGATTTTCTTCCACCTTTTGACTGGTTGTAACTCGAGTTATCCTCTCGTTCGTTGTTGCCAGTATTGAGCTTTGATTGGAATGCACTCTCTATTGGTTTTTCGGAGTGTCTGGACAATCTTTGCTCAAATGATTTTAGGAACGCCATCACTTCTTGGACTATGAGTGTTGATAGATCCTCTGTTTCTTCAATAACGACAACGATGGGATCGTATTTCTCAGGAAGACTGATGAGGATCTTTCGCACCATTCTCTGGTCTGTAACATCTTCACCATGAGATTTCATCTGGTTGACCAAATCAAAGATTTTGGTTGAGAACTCCATGAGTGTTTCTTTCTCTTTCTCCTTCATTCTGGCATTTTGGAATTCCTTGAGTAGTGATTGGAGCTTAATTGCTCTGACTTTCATATCTCCTTGGAATTCGCTCTGCAAGATCTTCCACGCCTCTTTAGCAGTGTCGGCACGCATGATTCTAGGAAAGATAGTTTTAGTGACTGCTCTTTGAAGGATTGAAAGAGCATTTGCGTCGGCTTGCCGAGACCACTCTAATTTCTTCAGACTGACCTCATTGAGTTCGGCTCCTTCATCGGGTTCTTTCACTCCATTCTCCATAATCTCCCATTGGTTAAGAGATCGAAAGATAGTCTTCATCGTTACGTACCAGAAATCATAATCTTCGCCATTAAACTCCGGAATGAGATGGTTGATATTTGTTGAGGTTGAGCTAGACATAGATTTGGATGGATTGGTAGAACTTGGATGCTCTGATACCAAATGTTGAATAGACTTTGTTGAGAGAAATGATTCCTTTTCTTTCTTATTGAATCGTACTTTCAACTTAGCCTTACAAAACATATATATAGTTTTGAAAGAAACTGAATGGGAAGACCAAAAGTCTCTCATAATGAGGACTCTTCATTTCACTCATTCTTGATGTGCAGCAACCATAAAGACAATGACTTTAATGTGATGGTTGCAATTCTCTCAAAATGCCTGATAAAAATGGTGCTGGTTACAACACATTAATTCTAACATAATCAATAGATAGCACATGCAATAAGGCCAATAAGTAACACACAGAAACAATATAAAAGCAAACTATATCCGAGACATAGTCCACACCAAATGCAGCAAACAAAGCACTTGATCACACAATAGGTCTATAGGCAGTCAGGCACTATGAGAAAAAGAATCAAACTTTACCATAATGGTTAAATGGAACGTAACTATAATCCTTATTGTCAATTCAACTACTAATACTTGGATCTTCAGTATGAACTCACCAGTTGGTTTTCAAGCTATTTTCATTGAAAATTTTCAAGTTTGCCAACCAGACAAATAAAAGATATATTCAAAAAACATGCACTTCGAATTTCAACACCAATAGCTTCTCCCTTGTCCCACTAAGAGGAATTGCTCTAAGCACTCAAAAAAATGAAAGAAAAATGCTCTGCAAATCAAAAGGTGCTTCCTCTACATAAGACATACTCTTTGTTCTCAGTTAATGTTTCCTTAGTGTATACAATACTAACGTAATAATACAACTAGCAATGTTTTTTCATATAATAAAAAAAATGCCAACCCACCCAATATTGATCACCAAAACAAAGGATTGAAGGATTCTGCAGCCAGTGAACTGCTGACATAGTCACTGAGAAACTATGTAACACCCAAGAGCAACAAAGGAAGAATATCAGACAATAAGTAAGCACATGCCAAGTACAAAGAAGGAATTTAAGACGTAGCAGTTGCCTCAAACTATATCCCACATAATTTGCTTCAACCACAAACCTTAAAATCCCTAATCAGCTTTGCATTTAGATAATAAGTAAGCACACTACCCAACTTTGTTTCTTAGTGGAATGAGCATTACTCGGGATATGTACATTTACAAATTAGCCAAAATCCATGAGAAGAAAATGAAATTCTCAGTCATTCTTTTCAAGCCTGCTATAAGTATATTGGCAATCTATCAGATAGTATGCAAATGCAAAACTCACACTTATATTGGTATACTCCATCAGTTTATTTCTAGGTGTATCCTTGCAGAACATCATAAGATTGTGATGTAGAATCGACCAAAAAGACCTTCCGAAGATCTCTCAAATTTTAAAAGATCATAACTTTTGACTCGGATATCAAAACGAGACGTTGTTTGGCTTGAAACAAAGTTGATTCAGAAAACTAGATTTGTTATGGGAAGGAATCCATAATCATCAAATTTTGGATGCCAAACACATCATTTAAGACCTTTTCGAAGCCTCTGAACATCTATTTTACTATTTTTTGTAATTTGTAATTTTTATATTTATGGTATTTTTGGCAATTTATCTATTATGAGTCAGAGTTTGTCTATATAAGTATTATTTGAGGGATTATCCTTTACTATTGAATAAAGTTTTTTTCTATAAAACCTAGAGAACAACAGGTTTCTCTTTGTTTTCTTCGATTTCTCTTCTTGTTCTCTCCACAAATCCTATTTCTCTTTGGCTCATAGGAAAATCGCTATCCAACTCAGTACTAGTTAGTATCAAAGGGCATCAGATCCAATAAAAGATTGTCTTGGTCGTGGTCACGGTCACAACAATAGGTATGCTTCAATTGAGAAAGCCAAGCACCATGATCATAACATTCAGGACATGATGACGATTGACGATTTACATAAGCAAGTCATAAATTTAACCAGTGTCTAAAGATGGAGACAAGAAATCTTAAAGATCGTGAGATCTCAAATCGTGGATCTGAGTTTACCTTTGAGAACTCATATCACTATTGGGGAACATACCAAGTGTTGAAGCAATCTAGGTGCCTTAGGTTTCGATGTTTGGTCAAAAGTTTAAGTTAGATTTATTATTGTATTTTATATGCATTGTGAGTGTGCAGGATACAGGTACGATAAGGAAATTTCAAGTGTGATCTTGGCAAAGGAGAAAAGTCTAAGAGAAATTTTGGCGATGTAAGTTCAAGTATGTAGTCTTGGCAACATAAGTCGAAGTGTGACTTGGCAAAGATTAAAGTCCCGGAGGCGTGACCTCTTGGCAAAGGAAGACATGGCAACAATGACAAGGCTGAAGGAAGCTCTTGAAGGCAAGACATGAAGGATGGGGAAGCATCCGAAGGACGCAAGACTGACAGAGGAGGATAGAAGGCTAGGTCTAGGTTGATCGGGCAAAGACGAGTGTTGAGTGAATGTACTCAGAGGTTAAAATCCTAGGTTTAGGATTTTATTGTATCAGTTATTGTAGCAGTACTGAAGTAGTTACTGTAGCAGTCGATTGATGAAAACATCAGTCGACTAGTAGCGAACAGAATGCCTCTATTTACTCAACTCATGTGAAGCAGTCGATTGATACTTTTATCAGTCGACTGGTATCGAGCCGTTGGCCTGTAATAGTCGAATTCCACTTAGGCCCAGTTGATTGGTATTTTTACTAGTCGACTGATGGCGGAAAAAAAAACTTTATATTTTCCTCTCGAGCTCTATTTAATATAGCTCGGGGTGCTTAAGCAAAGTTGACGAAATAGAGGTGGTTAACCCCTATTAGTAGTCTTCCAAGTGCCTTATCATCCCAAGTATTCTTGTGCAAGTTGTTGTGAGGTTTCTCTACCCACAAGGAGCTACATGAGCTAGCCAGAGGTTTTTTGAGGAGTCATCCACCGACGGATCGGGATCATCCACTTTACGGACAACCATAGAGTAGGAGGTTTATCTCCGGACCATGTTAAATCAACTAGTCATTAGGGTTGTCTTTCTATTTTGTTAGTTTATTTTATATTCCAGTGCATACTAACAATTGTAGGAAGAGAAAATTTGGGTAAGACGCTATTCACCCCCCTTTAGCGGACGTTAAGGTCTCAACAAGTGATATTAGATCGGGTCGCTCTTCTACGGACTGATCGCCGAGGGAGCAAGGCACTAGAGGAAGATGGAGTCCGAAAGACCTCTTGGATGGGATATTCGGATCCCACCACCATATGAGAAGGATGATTTTGAGTATTGGAGGAAGCGGTTGGAGATTTCATTCCAAATGGAGTGGAACCATTGGATGGATTTTGAAGAACCATTCAAGACTCTAACGGACAAGAAGGAGAAGCGTCTTCGACCTCGGTATTAGACCAAGGAGCAAAGGGTGCAATCGAAGGTGGATAAGGAGGTAATGAAAATTCTATTGAATTTATTGCCTCCTAACTTGTTGTTGAGTGAGTGTAAGTAATTACGAGAACTCAAGTGATCTTTGGAAAAAGATCATTGCATTCCATGAAGATCCTACAAAATTCCAAGGAGTAGAGGAGGCCAAGGAGAAGAGCTCATTGGTTCAAGAGGACAAGGATCAATCAGATGTTGACACGTGTTCAACATCCGAGGAGGAGAAGGAAGATAAGAAAGTGTCATCCACATCTTCAAGGGAAGAGGAAGTGGAACCATCCATATTTTCGAGTGAAGAGGAAGAGGAGCCATCCAAGGAAGAGGAGATCTTGGAAGCTCAACCCTCCACCTCATCCACCAAGAAGAGTGCAAAGGACCACATCAAATGTTTTAAGTGTCGTAAGATGGGACACTACAAGAGTAGGTGTCCTTCGCTCAAGAAGGTAATTTCTAAACTCAACAAGGTTGATTTAACTAATGTGAGTTGTAAAAAGGAGAAGAAGCACATTCGTTGTTTCACGTGTGGTGAGTATGGTCACTACCACATGAAGTGCCCAAGAAGAGGAGAGCTCAAGAAATTAACGCACTTGAAGAAATGGGAGAAGAAGAGGAGCTCATGTCAAGGGGGAGCTTCAAAGGTAAAAAGGAAGGTAATCCCTATCATGAAGTTTAATTCAAGCTCTAATTCTTACATGCTTGTTAGAAATAATGTAAATTATTTACCCAAGCATAATCATGGATTTAGATATCATGAGAGGAATAGGGTTAATTTAGATGATAACTTTAGGAGACCTATTGATGCTAAATCTAGTAAGGGTAGACCTAATAAGACCCAAATCACTTTGTCTAATGGAAGGAAAGTGGGTGAAAACCTAAGCATTAATCCCAAGAAAGGGAGACATATGCTTAGGAAGGTGGGTAGGTATAGGGATGTCCAAGTTGGACATGTTGACTCTAGGGTTAAGTCCTAGATAGATTCATTATTAGACCTAGAGGACTTGACATGTGTTTGAGTGGCAAAAGACCTAAAAGTATCAAATTAGGTCCTTCCCATGCCAAGAGGAGGTCAAGTGCTAGGGTGACACATGACAATGGCAAGGGAGGAGTGACAAAGGGCAAGGGAGAATCATCCAAGGTCCATGATAAGAAATATGCAAGGGTTGCATATGATTATGGAAAGGATGAGGTGCTCAAGGTTAAAAAAAAGAAATCTACTAAAGTACACCATGTGGGTGTAGCCATGGTAGATGAGTCACATAGGGAGGTAACTAAGGTTAAGAGTCCTAAGGTTAGGAAGAGCCTTTGGGACCCATGGTAGATGGGTTATCAGATGTGCCAAGTGATTTGGAGATAGACTTGAGTCTCAAATCTAAGAAATTGACACAATTGGATTGAGTTTCATGAATGGAAATATGAATTGGTTCATATTGTATGAAAATTAGTTTTTGATGTATAGATGTCATATAAACTAATGGTAGTGATGCATTATAGTTTAGTATGAGCAGATACATCAAGAGGAAGTCAAAACTAGGACTTTAAGTCAACGTTCAAATAAACTATTTAGCTAGTTTTGGATTTTGTATCAATCTTGGGATTCATGATCAATATATTTTTTTCCAAGTAGACATGGGAAAATAGACCTCTCCATAAAATTTGAGAATTTTTAGAGATTTGTAGAATTTTTGGTGTATTTCTGAAGTTGGGTCAAAAATACTAATTTTGGCTGAAATAGTATAACAATTGACTGATATTTTTATCAGTTGACTGGTAAAACTATTCACAAGAATAGAATGTCTCTATAATCTCGTTTTGAAGAGGGCAGTTGATTGTGGTTAATGTCAGTCAACTGATACAGTCTGAAAATATATTTTAGCAATAGAAAATGATCAAAAGAATAGTAAACATGTATGTAATCTTATGAAAAATTAATACATGATGTTTATGGTCATTAGAGGTCAAAGAGCCCAATAATTGAGATATTATTGGAGCTCTTTTTGATGTATGGCAAAAAGGGAGAAGCGTTGGGTTAAACCTACATACCTTTGCAAGAAAACCTAGCTCAAGGGGAAGCTTAGGTGAAGGAGGAGCAATTTCACTTGTTGGCAAAGGTGGAGAAGTTTAACTTTGCAGAAAATCCTAACTCAAGGGGAAGCTTAGATGAAGGGGGAGCCTAGGGTTAGGTTCTATGTTTATACATGATTATTTGTATTTTTATTGTATTTATGTTTTCCTAACTTAAACGGGTTGTCAAACATCAAAAAGGGAGAGATTGTTAGAGCAATCTAGGTGTCCTAGGTTATGATGTTTGGGCAAATGTTCAAGTTAGATTTATTATTGTATTTGATATGCATTGTGAGTATGTTGGATATAGGTACAACAAGAAAAGTCCAAGTATGATTTTGGCAAAGGGGAAAAGTCCAAGAGTAGTCTTGGCGGTGTAAGCCCAAGTATGTAGTCTTGGCAACGTAAGTCCAAGTGTGACTTAGCAAAGGTTGAAGTCCTGGAGACGCGACCTCTTGGCAAAGGAAGACTTGACAACAATGACAAGGCTGAAGGAAACTCTTGAAGGCAAGGCGTGAAGGATGAGGAAGCATATATGGGACGCAAGGCTAATGGAGGAGGCTAGAAGGCTAGGTCTAGGTTGGTTGGGCAAGGATGAGTGCTGAGTGAATGTATGCGGGGGTTAAAATCCTAGGTTTAGGATTTTATTATAGCAGTATTGTAGCAATTACTATAACAGTTACTATAGCAGTCGATTGATGCTTTCATCAGTCGACTGGTAGTGAATAGAATGCCTCTATTCGCCTAACCCATGTGGAGCAGCCGACTGATACTTTCATCAGTCGACTGGTATCGAGCAGTTAACCTATAATGGTCGAATTCCACTTAGGCCCAGTCGACTGGTGTTTTTACCAGTCGATTGGTGGCGAAAAAATAGCTTGGTGTTTTCCTCTCGAGCTTTATTTATATAGCTCAGGATGCTTGGGTAAAGTTGACGAAATAGAGGTGGTTAACTCCTATTAGTAGTCTTCCAAGTGCCCTAGCATCCAAGTGTTCTTGTGTGAGTTGTGGTGAGGTTTCTCCACCCACAAGGAGCTAAGTGAGCTAGCCGGAGGTTTTTTGGGGAGTCATTCACCGATAGATCAGGATTGCCCACCTTACGGATAGCCTTGGAGTAGGAGATTTATCTCCGAACCATGTTAAATCAAAGTGTCATTGGGTTTGTCTTTCTATTTTGTTAGTTTATTTGGTATTCTGGTGCATACTAACAATTATAGGAAGCGATAATTTGGGTAAGACGCTATTCACCTCTCCTCTAGTGAATGTCAAGGTCCCAACACCAAGAACATCGTTGTCAGAAGTTGCCTTTTGGAGATCTCGATTTTTGGTTTGATTAACTGAAATTTTCTAGTACATTACAAGCAGAGAACTTCGTTAATTAGCTTAACAAAGTTGAATGAATCTTTAATTATAAGGAAGTTTTGGATTGGATCTTCCTTATACAGGAAAGCTTTAGTTAACTTATCTACAATTAATTCCATCAAGTATGCAACTCAATCTCGAATGATCAAACCAGACAATCGAGAAAGCAAGGGACCTAGCTTCTGAGTCGGGCACGAAACCAAATCGGGAACTAAACCGAACTGGGAACTAAAAGAGACCGGACACTTTAAATGTCCTCTGCATGGTATATTCTCATTGAACATTCGTCGGACTGGTTATTGGCTAGAATGGATGCCCCAGGGATACAGAAGATCCTTCATGTCACAAGTCGAGATACATTAGGGAAACTAACAAATAGAACTAGTCCACTCCTAAGTCTTAAAACCTCTGAGACAAACGGATTGACGGAGGCCTTGTCTACACGCCACTCCCCGTAGTTCTCACTCAACCCTTGGGAAACCAAGGGCCATAGCAAGAGACAAAGTGCCACGAGGCCCCCTCACAAGGGATAAGGCTCGGGGACTAGGGACAACTGAAAGAATAACTCTTTGTATACATAAGCTCGAGGAAGGACGGGAGTTCTCTTGAGGTGAGAGAGGGTATGAAGTTAGATTAGAATGAATGGGACCCCTAAAATTACAATTTATGTTAAGAGTGGATTATGTCTTGTAATACCTTGTAAGAGGTAGGGATTTAAAATGACTCCCTATCTTTGATGTAGAACCTTATTGTATTGGAGCTCGACCGAGCATTTAGGGAAGATCGGGCATCCTCAGAACTAGATTGACTGGAGAAGGATTATGAGAGAGTGGATGTTGAGTTGTACACTGCTTCCGCTCTTTGTCTTTAAGTTTAAGGTAGGTATGAGCATTGTGATGTTGCCGAGTGAGTATAGCTCATTCCAAGATCTTTTATAGTTTCATATTCATGACTACCGTATTATAGTCCATGAAGATATTCGACTATTCCTTGGGATTGAGTAATAGGTTGAAGGTGAAGTTAATTATCATCAAACTCAAGGGTTAAGCATTAACGTGGTGAGAGCAGTTATGATGCTCACGAGATAGATAGGGCAACCCCCAAATAACTAACCAGGAGAAGATGAAGAAAAAGATGAGGAAACACTTCTTTCCTTTCAGATACACCTAAGTACTATTTTAGCGACTTCACACATTGAGACAAGGCACGAGATAGATCGATGATTATACGGAGGAGTTGTACAAGTTAGTTGCCTAAAATGACTTATTCGAGATGGAGGAATAGATGGTGGCACGATACTTAGGGCGGTTGTGCCAACCATTGCAAGATGCCCTTAACCTGTTAGTGCAATCAACTTCTAAGATTTCGATGTTTGATAATGTACTTAAGTTTGGTCAGATTAACCAAGGGTTAATCTAAACAAGACTTGATGTTTAGAAGAGAGAAGTCTAATCAGGACCAGATGACTAGTAAAGAAAGTCCTAACTGAAGGTTAGGCAGGTGAGAATTCTACCGAATAACTAGTCCTAACTGAAAATTAGACAAGAAGGTCCTAGTTGTAAGGATTGGGTAAGGAAGTCCTAGTCGGAGGGATTGGGTAGGAAGTGTTGGTAGATCGAGGACATGAGAGGGAAGTCCTAGGGGTCGAGGACATCATGTAGGAAGTCTAAATAGGTTGAGGACTAGAGGTATAGCGGAAAGTCCTAAGGGTCAAAATCAAGCTGAGTAAAAGTCCAAGCGGGTCTGAAGGATTAGATGATTAACAAGGTGAAATCCTAAGAAGTAGACCTTAGGTGGTAAAGTCTTGAAGGAATTGACCTCAAGCTAAAGGTAAGTCTAATAGGTCAAGTAGAATTATAGGATTAGGTTAGATTGCTATGTTTTGTATAGTTGTTTTGCAAGAACCTGGAGCTAGAACCAAAACAAAGAGCAGACAAATGTAATGGGACACAAATGGACCAAGTTCGGGGTGAACTGGATTTGACTCGGGTCAAACCGAACCCAAATGAATAAGTTAGACATAAGGGATCAAACCGCAAAGCCTAATTTAATTTGGTTGATCACATCAAAACTCAACCAGGGTACTAACAGAAATAACATTTATTAAAACCTAAAAGGTTTAGGTTTTATTTTGGTTTTTCTTTTCTTCTTTATTTTCTTTCCTCTACTGCCAACGCTAACAAAAAAGGGCATGACACCCCTTCTTTGTCACTGAGCAGTAGGCCATTTATGGCTTCCCATTGCAACTCAGGCGAGGTGAAGCTAGGCCAACACTTCTCCTCCCATCGGCCTCTTAAAATAGAGCCAAATTGCCAACCTAACCAGTGGACATCAAGGGTTGTTATCCGCCTAGTTCCACCACTTCTTACCTAGCTAGTGTCGCCTCTTGGTGATGCTCCCTTGATCAACCTTGCTGGCTAAGCCAGGAGTTTGAACCATGTCGCTGATGACCTGAGTTGTCGCTCTTCATTACTTACCACCATGAGTACCAAAGTTACAAGCTTTAAGATTTTCACATATATGTACGCAACTGACCCTTCATTCGAAAGGATATTCCAAGATTACATGATAGTCACCGTCACAATTTTATTTTTCATAATGGTTATCTATTTTATGAATTGTAGTTATGTGTTCCAGATTATTCACTAAGGCAGTAAATTATGAGTGAGTTTCATTTTGGACATGATAAGATGTTAGCCCTTACCTCTACTGATTTTTATTGGTCCAAGTTAACTAAAGATGTGGCTCACTTTGCAGACTGATATTTTGCATGCTAGCAGTCTAAGGGGATTCTCACCAATGTATGCTTGTATACTCCTTACCTATTCTTGAAGCTTCTGGGTTCAATGTTAGTATGAGTCTTGTATTAGGACCACCTCGTAACCAACGAAACTCGGATTCTATTATAGTTGTGGCTGATAGGTTTTCAAAGATGACACATTTTGTAGCTCACAGGAAAACTATGGATGCTGTTCGGATTATCCATCTTTACTTCAAGGAGATCGTGTGTTTACATGATGTTCCTTGATCCGTGACTTCAAATCGTGATACTTAGTTCATCATTCATTTTTGAAAGAACTTATGAGAAAAATTTGGCATATAGTTGAACTTTATTAGTGCCTACTGTTGGTACAGTTGGCACCAATGATCAAACCTGAGTTTGATGAATGATAAGTGGATTAAAGTTAGATATGTTGTTGATATAATCTTATTACCAAGTGCACACGGTTGACTAACTTGACGAGTCAAGAGGACTAGACACCAGGCAAGAAGTCTGGTCAGGATGTGTGATTTTCGATTGGTGAAATCCAGATGTGGGATTCTAGTAGGAGGTCGGGATGTTCGATTCCCGATGGGTTGAAGACTAGAAGTGCAATTCCGATAGGAGGTCGGGATGTTCGATTCTCGATTGGCGAAGTCCGGATGTTCGATTCTGATAAGAAGACCTAGTGGGTTAGATTGGACGTCGAGGAGGTAACTTGACATTTGGTAAGTGGAGGTAAGTCACTGGAGGAGAGTGACACAGTAAGGACACGCCCCATTTGAGGGGGCAGTAAGCGTCAGCCTAGTTTAGGTTCATTTTGTAAAATTTAAACTGAGACCATGACTAGATTTGAGTCTGAATGATAGGATCTAATTAATACTATTTTTATGCTAACTTTGTCTTGCAGGGTTTACTTTATTTTGTTGGACTAACACTTTTTGCAGGGCGAAAGGAGCACAAATTCCCTCGGGTGAACACTACCTAAGGGGCCTTCCATGCAATGGAAGGCACCTTAAGCTGGGCGATGGAAGGCACCTTCGGGAACTTGGAAGGTGTCTTTGATTGGATAAAATTGGACTTTATCGACAATAAGAAGTAAGCTGTTCAGGATAAAAGTTTACCTATGTAAGACGCCTTTAGTGCTATGGAAGGCGACTTCCATCCTCTTTAAAAGGGCTATTCGACCATGGCTACTACACAATCGTGCGATGTTCTAACTGCTCCGACTTTGTGCTACTACTCTGCTACGACACTACTATGCCCAATTGCCATTGAGAAGTCGTCCAACACCGAGCTCGATCTGTTAAAACTACAAGTGTTGGTTAACGAAGTTTCATTTTGTACTTAAATTTTACATAAAGGAAAGTTTAGCTTGTTACACTTTTCCTATTCTTTCTATTGTAATCGATCCCCTCTTCTGGTGGTTCCAAAAGAAGTCTTTACTGGATTATCCATCGATAGATCCGCGGGACCTAGGTCTTAGAGTAAGAGTCGCCGAAAGCTCAGAACTAAGTAAAAATGACCGAGTTCGCGTACTTGTGTTTTTGCTTCTATTTCTGTGTTTAATTCCATTGCGCACTTTTGATTTCAAAAGAAAAAGATAAGTTTTTTAAAACCATGTGATTCACCCTCCCCTCTCACGTGAGTAACGATCCAACAAGTGGTATCAGAGCCCTATTAGCTCTGAATTGGTGCAATCACCAATCAAGGCGAGGGAAATTATTCTAGTTTTTTTTTAGATTTCAGTTTTTTAATTTTATTTGAATTGGTAAAATTGACCTTTTCAAATAACTCTTTCTCATTTATTTTTTTCTCGAAGTTGGTGTAACACCACTCGAGTCGTCGATATTTATTTTTTACTTCAAATTATGCTAATCCATGACCTAGTCTTGGGATATTTTTTTCATCTTTTTTGCACTGCTCGCCCTCCCCTCTTCAATGGAAATAATTTTTCATATTGGAAGAAGAGAATGAAGTTCTACTTAAAGACTGACATCGAGCAATGGTTCTCTGTATGACCAGAATACACAACTCCAGTGGAAAATGCATTCGGAAATCCAGTGGACCCGAAAGACTGGAACCTTGACATGAAGAAGAAGACCCACACTGACAACAAGGCAGTGAACACTCTACAATGTGGGCTGACCAAGGAAGAACTAAATCGAGTCAGACCGTTCAAGTACGCAAAGGAATTGTGGGACAAATTGGTCGAACTACACGAGGGAACGACCGACTCAAGGGTAACGAAACATGGCCTCCTATTAAATTCTTTATTTAATATCAAAATGCAGGATGGAGAAATCGCAAGCCAACTACACGCGAGTATCAAGGATATCCTCAACGACCTACACATGATTAGACATCAACTCGAGAACTGCGATATCATCAGGTATACTCTGAATTCATTTCCTTGAAACACATTGTGGGCATCGATCATAGATGCCTATAAAGTTTCAAGACATCTTTCAAATTTAAAACTAGATGAGCTATTCTGTGAATTAGAACTGCATGAACAAACTAATACCACAAAGGTCAACAAAGGGATCACTTTTCTTCTAGGTACTTTAAAGGAAGCCAAAGCATGAACCTGCGCCAAACCCGAGTCAGAGACGGAATCTGACTTGGAGTCTGACGAAGAAGAGCAACTAGTGAACATGGTAAGAAAAATGTTCACTAGACGCAAGAGAAACTTCTCCAAGCACGACATGAAGAAGATGGTCAAGTCCATATCCAACAACCCAAAGGCAAACATCACATGTTACGGTTGCAACAAGAAGGGACACTTCAAACATGAATGCCCAAATGAAGACAAAAAAGAAGACAAAATAGAAGAAGGCGCTTCAAGCGACATAGGACGAGTCCTCCTCAGATGGATCAGAAGCTGGAGAACCAAAGTAAGCAAGTTACCTATGTTGATGGCGACCGAAGGTGAATCAAATCAAGAAGACGAGTCCCAATATGAGTCAAGCAATGGATCTGCATTTGGTTTAAACGAACCAAATGGGGTAAATTTTAATTATACTGCAAAGTTTTTTGAGATAATTTCATGCTTGAACAAAAAATTAACAAAAACTGAGGAACACGCTAAACTCCTCCTTAAGGAAAAGAACACCCTTAAGGAACAATTGAACTTAACCTCTTTAACAGATCAAGTTTAAGATATAAATTTATCTCAAGTTACAAGATTTGAGGAAGAAAACTCTATCTTGAAAAGTCAAGTTAAAGAACTAAAAAACCAGTTGGAAAAGTTTACCTCGGGTACCAAGTATCTAAACATGATACTTGGATCCCAAAGAGCTGTGTATAATAAATCCGGGCTTAGATACAAGTCTAACTCTACCCTTAAATCATTTCTAACCCTAACTCAAAATAAAAAACTAACTAAAGCTTGAGTTATTAAACCTTATTTAACCAACAATGTAGGATAAAATCAATATTATGTACCTAAAGATAAAATTCATATTATTAAAAATAAACTCTAAAATAATTTAAAACAATCAAGAAAATTTACAAAATTAAAACATAAATCCAACCAAAATTACAAAACCCAACTATAATCAAGTTTACTATAACTATAAACCTAATAAAAAACTTAAAAGAAAAACCTATGCTTCAAGGGGAAGCTCCAAATTAGTTGGCACCTCAAAAATATAAACCTTACCTATTAAGGGTAATTAGGATTAGAATAATTAGGGACAAAATTTAACTTGACAAATAGTACTGGTTTGGGATAATAGTAGATTAGGAAAGCTCTGTTTATGCATGTTTAGGAAGATATGACTTCAACCTAGTACATTTGACTTAGTAGAATTAACTGAAACTATCTCTTACTAATTTTAGCTGATTAGACCAAAGTTTTATACTAAGTTCCGTGGGCAGAACTATTTAAAATTTTTTGAAGTATATGGTTACTCTAATGATGTCCAAGTGACTAACCATAGCTTAGACGTTTATCTAAAGAATACTTGTTGAACCCAAAACTAAACTTGAATCTAACACAAATTAATCTAAACTCTGAAATTTAACTTAACTAATCTCACAAAATTATAGGATTTCCTTTATTTAAAATATAGATCGGGTGAAATGAATAATAATAAATTAAATTAAATTAAATTAAATTAAATTAAAATTTAATTAAAATTAAAATTTAAATCATAATAAATTAAATTTAAATACAATTAAATTCAAATTAAATCAAAATTAAATTGAATTGAAATTTAAATTAAATTAAACATAAATTAAAACTTAAAATTTAAACATAAACTTAAAATTTAAACTTAACTTAAAATCAAATAAAACTTAAACTTAAAAGTTAAAATTAACTTAAAATCAAATAAAACTTAAACTTAAAATATAAACCTAACTTAAAAATTAAAATTACTGTTAAAATTAAAAATTAAAATTTAAACTTAAATTAAAATTAAAATTAAAACTTAAACTTAAATTAAATTTAAATTTAAACTAAAAATAAAAATAAAAACTTAACTTAAAATTAAAAATTAAAAATAAAAAAAAACAAGTGTCAAAGGTGTCTTAAAATTAAAGTATAAAATTAAAAACAATCGAAGGCACCTTCGGAAGGGCAGTAAAATTCCCGCCCAATAGACTGAAGGCGCATTCAATGAGTTTGAAGGCGCCTTCCATAACGCATGGAAGGCGCCTTCCGTTGGCTTGAAGGTACCTTTAACCCAGATTTTATCAGCGAATAGAGACTTCACTTTGTCCACGAAATCTATTCAGGAAGGCACCTTCCAACCGGTTACTACACCTCTCTGTCCACTTTTCACCTACAAAACTCCAACTATGCCTCTGAGGTACTTTCTAACTCGATCTATCTACTTATTTCTCTATATTTGTGTATTTTTCTTGAATATTTGCATACATATATTACTTTAGGAAATGACGAAACATTATTCCATCTTAGGCTAGTTCTAGTAGTGTCCCCTCTACCGATGCCAGATTCCCTATTGAGCGTCTTAGGCTAGATTTTCTAGATCGTTCATATATTGCATTAAAATCTATATTTCTAAGTAGGATGTTCTTTACCCGTTATTGTTCCGCTATTATATAAGTTATAGACTATTATAAGTTAGATAGATTAGTTTACTGTAGTCATTTAGTAAATTTAGACTTATGTGCGTAATTTGATAACAACTTAGTTAAAGTCGATAACTTGACATATTCCACCAAAGTAGGTAGTAAGGACTTTAGGTTCTCACCCACTCTACTGTATGATAGTTTAAGATTTATGTGGTCTACATGCCCATTTTTATATTATTCTAGCAGGGATTTGCCATTTGGCAAACTCTACTCCAATATTACATTGGATACTATCCACATGCACTTTTTTAGGGAGGAGAAAATACCTACTATGACTAATTAACTTCAGGTATCTGATGTGCGTAGATTGTATACATTTGTTTAGCATGTTTTGACGCACATTCACATATTTTGCACATGTTTTGTCTACGTATTTTTGTACTTCCAGCTTTCCTTTTAGCATATTTACTCTTTTTGTTCGGAGATATGCTTTTGTACATTTTCTGTACACAGGAGTCAAATTTGGTGAAGAATGCATGTTCAAGGCCAAATCTGCGAGCGAAGCAATGGAAGAAGACACCTTACCTGAACCACACACGACCCTGCCATGGGGGGTTGCTTAGGCCATGTAGAGATGAGAGGTCGTATAGCTGTAGTAGAGAAGGAAGATGGCTTGGCTGTGTGAACCTCACACGGTCGTGCTAAGTTTTGAAGCCCAATGAAGCCTAGGCCGTGTACACCACACGACCATGTAAGTTTTCCAGAGACCAGAGAAGCCTCGGCCGTGTATACCACACGGCCGTGTGAGTTTTCCAGTGGGCAAGAGAGTGCCGGCCGTGTGCACCACACGACCGTGCCAGGTTTCCAGAGGCAGAGGCAGCTTAGGCCGTGTGGATCTACATGGCCATGCAGGAGCGTCATGGTAGATGCTTGCCACGGCCATGTCTCACACATGGCCGTGTAAGGTTGGCAGAGAGGAGAGTGGCTCTGGCCGTGTGAACCTCACACGGTCGTGCCTCGGGGCCATGTGGTGCCCAAACCTCATCTCTATATAAAGGTTTCTTCAAGATTTGAAAGGGGATCTTCTCCCCTTTGGGAGAAAGCAAGATTTGGGCGATTTCCCTTCATTTTGGAGGGGTTTTCTGGCGATTCTAGGGAGGATCTTCACCGATTCGACTCCAAGACCGTGGGATTGGATCCGAAGACCGTTCTTCTTCATAGATAAGTTTTCTTTCTCTCTTTTCTTAGATTTGGGGGATCAAGCATGCTTGTAATATTTCTTTCTTTCGGATTCTTTCTTCGATTTATGAAGTAGATCTTTTGTTCTAGGATGGAGGGAGTATTTGTAAGGATATCTTGATGTAAAACTCTTATTGATATGCCAATTTCCCATTTTTATGATTTTGTCCTGTTTTGTATCTATTTGATCTTGTGTGGAATGTTGTAATTGTGTCTAATTACCATGCTTGATTGAGGGTTTGGATATCTTGTGGATTTTGTAGAGGTAATTCATCATTCGATTTTCGGAGGGATCTTCGTGACAGGAACATGCCCATGTAAGGACGTTTGAGGGATTATCTTGAAGGGGAAATTAGGTTATTCAAGGGGGTAGGATAGATTTGTGCATTAATCTTTATGTCTAGATGAGTTTGATGAGAGATGAATTCTTATGTTGATTATCCGAGGGACGCACGTGACAGGCAAGCCCGTGTAAGGACAACATAGATTCATTCCTAATTGATCAATCTAGGTGTAGATTTCAGTCCTAGGTCGGTTTTCTATTACAAAAGAGAACCGACAACCTTCTACAAATGATGGACAATTGAGAAAAAGGATTTGGGTAGATCATTTACATTGAATAACCTTACAAAGAAACTAAAACTCCTAGAACATCCCTTATTATTGCCCTTATTCTTGTTTCCTAACCTTTCATTTACATCTTTACCTTTGGTAGATTTACTTTGTACTTGTTAACTCATTGAATTGTTGTTTAGCTAATTCGTGTTGAGATATTCTCAGTGCTTATTCCAGTTCCTGTGGATACGATAATCTTATATATTACTTGCGATATTTCTGTACACTTGCGGAGGTTAACAAGTTTTTGACACCGTTGCCAGGGACTGCACTATAACATTAGGGATTTTCAATTGAGTTAGACTAGACATAACTTCTCTTTTCATTTGCATAGTTGTAATCTAACTTTTAGAATTCTGTTTTCATAAGTTTTTCCTTTCTTGTATAACATTCTTGTCAATTCCTTTTGTTGTAACTCTAATTCTGCATTTTTTATTCTAACATTTTTGTCTAACTTTTCTCTGTTTTCTTTTAATTTAGTCTCTTTCTTTCTTTTTCTTTTGTAAACATATCTTGCTATCTTATTCTTATGTATGCAAAGATCTAACTTTGCAGGAGAACTTGTTCCTCTAGACCCTGAGATAGATAGAACATTTCATAGAAGAAAAATTCTACAAAGACAACAAGAAGAACAAGAACATTCTATCATGGCGAATAGACCACTAAAGGATTATGCAGCACCTTATGCTAGGGGTTTTCGATCTAGTATTTCAAGGCCTTCAGTTGAAGCAAATAATTTTGAGATCAAGCCTGCAATTATATCTATGGTGCAACAAAATCAATTTGGTGGAGGACCGCATGAAGACCCAAATCAACATTTGGAAGTCTTCTATGAAATATAAGGCACAATGAAAATGAATTGTGTTCCTTCAGAGGCAGTTCACCTATTATTATTTGGGTTTTCTTTGAGAGACAGAGCCAAGCAATGGCTGAATTCTTTGGCTCCAAATAGCATCACCACATGGGAGCAATGTGAGCAACAATTCCTTGACAAATTTTATCCTCAAAGTAAAATAGCTTATATGAGGAATCTTATTGCAAGCTTCAAACAAGCGGACTCTGAATCTTTATTTGAAGCTTGAGATAGATACAATAGTATGTTCAGGCAATGCCCACACCATGGTTTGGAAAGGAGGTTAGTGCTACATACATTTTATAACAGCATTAATTATCATACAAAAGTGTAAAATACCGAAACATGGCGAATAATGATAAGGGAATTTTTCTGGATATATTACCTGCTTTTGGTGTTCTGGATATTTGGGTTAGCCCAAGTTTGCGAGTCAAACTGGGTAGTTATTTTGGATTGCACGGATTTTTCATTATGTATATGTTATGGATTTCCGTTTCGGATTTATATGGATTTTCGGTGATTTTCATGTTCGGAATTTTGAGGTTAGAAGTTGGGGACTGGACAGCGATGGAACATCTCTAGACAGCATATAGGTATGATGTTTAATTTTATAGTTTATGACATGTATTAGCATTCTTTATTTAGTACCTGTCCGGTTGTTGTAACACATATTACATGTGATGGGTTAGCCATTGAGCATGGTTGACCTTAATAGAGATCAAGGATTTTATTCTCTGGTGATTTTTCATATCATACCATCAGTAGTTTTAGCTTCTGTTACTACTAGTAGGAGATGGAGGCACATACCAGCCTCTGCTATTGTTAGCTGGCTAATGGATGATACCTACATATTTCTGTTGACTTAGCCAGTAGAGTTTTTATACTCATATCTTTTGGATATTAGGGTATCCGATACGATGAAAATTGGTCATTTGGGGAGTTATCATGTTTGATCATTGTTGAGAATGATTTGAGGTTGAGGAACATTGTGAGATCAGATATTGTGATGTGTTGATTTCTAATGATTTATGAGAGTAAATGTTATGTGATTGTCTGATGATCTATTACTAGATATTTGTTTTGATGATCTATTAGTGGATAATTATTTTGATGATCTATTATTTGGGTTGACGTTGATGGTGACATAGTGAGTGTTATGTATGATATTCACAGGTTTGATGATTATAGTTGGTGATCAGATATAGATCGGGTGCTATAGAGTTTACAGTTGAGTGTGCCTATGAATTTTAATAAATCGGGTTAGTTGTGGTTAGTTAACAGGATGATAAATTGATATTTGCTCCCTCTGATATTGGACTATGTGGATAAATAATGATTTGATGTTTTGAATGCTAACTTGCTCTCATGGGGAGTAGAGATTTATTCATCTGATATTATGTGGGCTGATATTTTTGAGGATAAAAATGAGAGTGTCTTGATGATCTTGAATTTTGACTTTTTCTTTTGGGTTGTACACATTTATACATATGATATTATGTGGGCTGGCATTTTCTAGTTTGAGTTGATGTAATTAGTGTTGAATTGACCCATGAACTGATTTAGTTATTTGACAATTTATTTGGGGGTCAAGTTGTTACTTGCTCTGGTGTCTATAAAGATGGATCCCTTCGGATAGTTCTGTATGGATTATGGATCAATGAACTGGTAGGATTTTTGTTATGCTGCCTTTGATTGTCATAGTTGAAAATTTTTCTGGGTCTGCTGAGTGGATACATGTATGGAACATGATATCCGGTTGATTATGATTGGATTGGTTTGTGTATCCTGGCAAAATTTTTGATCATATAACTCCATATGAATGGTTAGTAATGGTTTCAGATATTGAGGACATAAATTTGATTGAAGTGTTAAATGTAACCATTTTTTTTTCATCAATGTCAAGGCTGGATGAAAATGGTTGAGTATTGTGTCGGATTTGGATAACATAGAAGGTAAAATAGGGAATGTCAGGTTGATTGGATTAAATATGCTGATTAGGTATATCTATGTGGTGTATACTTGTCCAGTTATGATTATTGTGCGTGTCTAGTAGATTATACCCTAGTGTTGGGCATACGTGTTTGATTGTTTATTTGGAGGTATCTTATCGATTTAATATGAGTTCGGATATGTGCAGATGTGTTCGGTGTAATATTCGAGGTATTTTATTGATTATATTTGATTTGTGGATGCACTTGTGTCTATTATGGCTTTGTTGGAAGTATTACATTGATTATACTCTTGGCATAGGTGTATATATGCCATGTGAGGTTGTTTGAGGTGTATTGTCGATTATACCTATGTTGATATATGCACACGGGTTCGGTAGGTATTGTTGGAGGTATCACGCTGAATTATACCTGTGCTATGAGTGTGTTTGGTGTACTAATTGGATGATTATGTCGATCATACCTATGTTGTGTGTGCACGTGTGCCAGGTGTATTGCTGGTAGCATCATGATGATTCTACCTATGTTGAATGTAGAATGTTAAGTGTCTACATTATGTTATAGGTTGTTATACCCTAGGCTACTCGTAGTGATCTGTGGCAGAGAGATCTCGTGCAGTCTCTAGCCGGATAGTTAGGTGCCTTGGACACTTATGGATCGTTTGTGGTGGAGCGGAGCTCCCACATATTATTGTTGGTTTGTGATAGAGCGTTGCTCTTACATATTTTGGATTGATGTGGTGGAGCGTTGCTCTCACATATTACAGATTGTTTGTGGTAGAGCGATGCTCCCACATATGTGGTATTTCTTGTGATGGAGCGTTGCTCTCACACTGATGGATCTATTCTTTGGTGATTTGTATTGTTGGTGATTATATTTCAGACTTATTGTCAGGGATCTTATGGTTAGAAATGTCTGTGATACGGACATTATGTGTCATGATTTTACCATTAGGGTTTGGGAAGCCTTAGAGGTTTTCAGAGACTTGATGATTTTGGTATTCCCAGGATGTTTGGATCGATTTCCATTGTCTTTGTTGACGGTGTTGTGATCTATTTCAGATCCACGGTGAGTCACGCACATCATCTTTGCATAGTTCTAGAGATGTTTCGAATGAAAACGTCTAGATGTGAAGATCAGTAGTGCATATTTTGGTTGTCTTCTGTGAGAGGTTTGAGACACACGGTCACCAGTAGGAGTATACCGTGGTTCCACAGGAGATCGAGGTTGTTACCGTTGGGAGTAGACGGAGTCTATAGAAGAGGCTTGCAACTTCCTTTGTTTGGCTTGATATTTCCGGAGATACGTTGAGTGTTTCTCACGGATTGCTATGCTACTTACACGCCTGACCATGAAAGGCATGAAGTTTATTTGGACTGAGGATTGCAAGACCAGCTTCTAGGAGCTGAAACGGAGATTAGTGTCGGCTTCAATTTTTGGTTTTTACCTTCTGGAGAGGACGAATTTGTCCTCTACACCCACGTGTCTCTACAGGGTATGGGTGCTGTTCTAATGCAGCACGGTAGAGTATTCTCATATGCTTCTCGATAGTTGAAGGAGCATGAGAAGAAATACCCAGTTTATGATCTGGAGTTGGCCGCTATTATTTTTGCCCTGAAGATTTGGCGGTATTACCTGTATGATAGTACTTTGAGATTCTCATTAACCATCAGAGTCTCAAATATCTGTTCACTCAGAAGGAAATTTATCTTCGACAGAGGAAATGGATGAAGTTCCTGAAGGATTATGATTGTATCATTAGCTATCACCCGGGGAGAGCTAATGTGGTTGCCGAAGCGCTTAGCAGGAAGTCCGGAGGGACTTTAGCTTGCCACCGAGTTGTGGTCACAGACTTGATTTAAGGTTCCTCCGATTTGGGCCTTGAGGGGTAAGGACAGACAGAGCAGGGTACTCTGGTTACCATGGTTGCTCAGTCGTTGATCAGGACGAGGATACGAGAGCCCTAGGCTGCTGATAAGTATTTGTAGTTTATTTGCAGTCAGATAGCTTCCGGGCAGCAGACCGAGTTCACACGAGACGAGGAGGGTATTATATACTTCCGAGACAGATTATGCGTACCTCAGTCTCATCCGGTCATACAGGATCTACTTCAGGAAGCTCATCGCTCTCGATTTGCGATCCACCCAGGCGGGACCCGCATGTATCGAGATTTGAGGTGTTCCTACTGGTGGAACGGTATGAAGAAAGACATCGCAGAATTTGTAGCTAGATGTCTTGTATGTCAGCAGGTGAAGGATGAGCACCAGAGACCTGCTGGGCTACTTCAGCGGATTCCTATTCCTGAGTGGAAATGGGAACATATCACCATGGACTTTGTAGTGGGATTGCCGAGGACACGACGAGGCCATGACACGATTTGGGTAATCGTTGATCGATTAACCAAATCCGCACACTTCTTAGCGATCTGGAGGACTGATATCCTGGATCGATTGGCATATCTATATTGCCGGGAGATCAACAGATTACATGGTGTTCCTTTGACTATCATTTCGGATAGAGACCCCCGGTTCACGTCTCGTTTTTTTGACAGAGTCTGCAGCAGGCCTTTGGCACGCAGCTCTGTTTCAGTACAACTTTCCATCCGCAGACAGATGGACAGTAGAGCGGACCATTTAGACTCTAGAGGACTTGCTGAGGTCTTGTGTATTGGATTTTTTTTTTAAAGGCAGTTGGGAGGACCATTTGCCATTGGTAGAGAGTTCATCTACAACAATGGTTTGCATTTGGCTATCCAGATGGCACCGTTTGAAGCGTTGTATGGTAGGCCTTGTCGAACACCCACCCTCTGGGATGAGGTTGGGGAGGCCCAGTTGTTGGAACCTCATAGAGCTCAGCATGAGGCAGAGTTGGTCCGTACTATTAGACGGAGAGTGTCAGAGGCACAGGACTGCCAGAAGAGTTATGCTGACCGGAGTCGGAGACTCTTAGAGTTCTCCATTTACGACCATGTATTTTTGCGAGCTTCACCCACAAAAGGGGTGAAGAGATTGGCCTCAGAGGTAAGCCAGCTCCACGATACATTGGACCTTTCCAGATCTTGGAGAGGATTGGGGCGGTAGCTTACTGGCTAGCACTACCACCGTCCTTGGTAGGCGTGTACGATGTGTTCACGTATCTATGTTGAGGAGATACGTACCCGACCCGACGCATGTGCTGACAGATAACTCAGTTCCAGTTCAGCCTAACGTCACCTATGAGGAGGTTTTGGTACGGATACTGGACCGGAAAGAGCGTCAGTTGCAGAACAAGACTATCCGGCTTGTTAAAGTCGGATGGCAGCATCATTCGGATGAGGAGGCTACTTGGGAGCTCGAGGATACTATCCGAGCTCGATACCCCGATCTTTTTACTTGAGGTATGTGATTTAATTTACCGTTCAACATTTATACTTTATATCTGTTGTTAGTACTTGCTGATGGTAGATAATGAAATTTGGGGACCAAATTTTTATTAGTGGGGGAGAATGTAAAATACCGAAAAATGGCGAATAATGATAAGGGAATTTTTCGAAATTTTTTAGGATTTTTTCGGAGCTCGTAGGGACGAGTTTATGGGGATGAAAAACAGGGTCCGGGAAAGCCTGTTTAGGCTACCTATTTAAGCGAGGAAAAGTTGTATTTCTTTTCCTTTTTATTTTCTTTTCTTTTATTCTTTTTCCCCGTTTCTTTTCCCCCGAATTCCCTAATCAACTCGCGAGCCTTCCTTCTTCCCCCGTGAATCTGTGCTGTGCCAAAACTGCTCCGAGGCAGTTCCTTCCTCTCCTCCTCATTCATGCCAAGCCGCGCGCCGATCACTGGTCACAGGAATCCAACGCCGTCGCCGTGCCCTAGCGCCCCGCCGACGCCTCCTCAGTCGCCATCGCCCCCACACACCTTCGACGATCCATCGCCGGCAGCCGATCCCTTCCTTTTCCTCTCCTCTGCCGATGCCGATGACGCCAGGGAACAGAGAGCGAGTGATTTGTGCATCTCCTTCCTTCCCGAGCCGCACACCCAACGCCACTGTCGCCTTCATCTTCCTCTCCTTCTCCCGACGCCTAGCAGCGCCGAAGCCCTCTTCTCCTCACCAACGTTGAGCCCTAGTTCTGCCTCTGCCCTAGCCACCTCGCGCCGCCACCACAGCCGGCCACCGCGAGCCCTATCTCCGATCGCCGAGCAGAGCAGGTCCCTTTCTTCTACCTTAGCCCTGTGCCCTAGCCGTCTGACATCTCCTGGTACAGCCAAGTCTTCACCGGATCTAGGGCACCGGATCTGCCCTAGATCTACCGAAGACTTCCCGGGCTGTGCCTAGCTCTATCCATTGTAGCCACCATCAACCACCTCATCTTTGGGTAAGATTTGATTTGAGTCTATGGCTTGGAGGTCTCGGCTAAAGAATTAGGAATCTGTTGAGGTGAGTTTGGGAAGATGAATTTAATGATTTCGATGGTTTGAGCTATTGGTATTACTTTTTTTATGTAAGCATAGGGTTAATTATATTAAATCCTGTGTAGACCTTATATGGTGACTTCCTTTGCAGACATTGTTGGAGAGAGAGCACTAGCCACTGTGGTCTTCCTTTTGTTTGATCCAGAGGTAAGGCTTAATGAATACAATCAAATATGTTGGTTGATTTTGATTGATGGTGTAATTAGGGTTAATGAAACTAACCCTAGATGGTCGATGGATTAGGAATTTATTTAGCTATTTGTTTATACTTAGCTAAATTGTAGGATTTATCACAGGACCTTGACGTGAGACGAGTTTCTCGACGTCTGGATTTGGACTGATTTTACCATTTCTTATTGGAGTCGGGTACTTTTGACTTTATGTCTTTGATATGCATAGTAGTTGATCCTGTCCGAAAGCTGAATCAACGGACGCTGGGCATGTGGCACTCTTCTAGCGGTTGACGTAGATCTCCTGACTATCCGCACGGACCTCTGGCGAACTTGCACAGAAGTCGGGCCGGGAAGGGGTTCCCGGCGACGACCCTCCAACGCTCAAGTCAGGCAAAGCTCGACAACAAAGAAGGGGCTCCAAAAATCGTAGAACGCGTACCTCTGGCGAAGGGTGAGGGCCTTAATATAGGGCTGTGAAGAACCGAGTGCACACATATCGAGGTGTACACGTGTCCTTTCCCTTACCGTAGTGTGAGCCTGTCAGAGGAACTTACCTGACACCATACTACTACAGTTTGAGCACGTCTATGATGGGACAGCGGATCTTTCTGTCATAGGATTTGGAGTATGGCCTGCTCGTGGAACATGTCTGCTATCAGAAAAAGATGTCCCTTATCCTTTTCCCCCTACTCCATGCCGGGCGTCCGACCGGCCAGCACGCACCTTGCGTCCGGCCGGTCACATATCGTGGTATACTTGGGAGATTTTCGGTAAGGTGCTCTGTGGAGACCGTTAGCAGTATGCTACCTTATGTCTTCGGCCGAACATGTCATCCGCTCGGCCTTACAATCCTATTCAATGAGCGCCGAAACCCCGACTCCTGCCAAGGCGCCTTTTGCCATATGTTATTCACCGGTCGGCCGGCCGGGCGGTCGGCCCATCATCCTCCGGTCGGCCGATCGGTCCGCCCTTCTCTCGTGAGTCCGGTCGGTCCATCCTTATCCGATGGACCACCTGGCCCTTTGACTTCCACGTGGCGTTGACTTCCCAGAACGGGGGTCCCCTGTTCTTACCGCCGGATCACTTGCCTCCCCTTCAAGTCTAGTCGAAGGAGGCGATTGGTCCGACTGACTGGACTGCGAGTCTAGCCGGGAGGCACCTTCGTGCCATTATCCTCCGCTCGGCCTACCGCAGGGATGGCCTTAAGTTTAGTCAACAGCAACATCCTTTAACCTCCTCGTAATCTGCGCCAATCTTCGACATTAAGGCTGAGCATGCGCTCATTAAATGCTTTGAATGGCTGAATGCCACGTGGCACACTGTCGTCATCGTACGGCGGCGGTGGCGTGGTGCTTTGATGGGATCGAGGCGGTTCGAAATGGACGGCGCGATGCACGCTTTGATCCCCGTGACCTGGATCCAACGGTGGAGGCCGCCCGGCCTCCACCCTATAAAATCTTCATTTTCTCCTCCGTCGCCTTACTCCTTCTTTCGCGTGCTCACGGTTATCCCTCGCGTTCTAGAGCTCCGGCGATCGTGTTCTCCTGCTTCCGTCGATCCCCGGTGTTCTTCCTTATATCCTCCTTTTTCTGGTAAGGTTCTCCTCTTTTCTTTCTTGTTTTCGGTGCTTTCTTTACATTTCTTTCCCCAGTCTTCGCTCCCAGGGTGCTCTTTTCGCTTGCTGTCGTCTTTCTTCTACCTTTTTGCCTTTTCGATTTCTTCCGCTCGGACCATGGCTAGTTCTTCTCATCCTGAAGACCAGTCTCTCGGCCCATGGTACACTACCATGCAGTCACGATTCGACCAGCGTGATTTTGATATTCTGACCGATAATTTTGAAATCCCCGATGATTTTGAACTTCTTTTAGCTGGTCCCTCCGCTCGGCCACACAGGCCGCCGCGCGGAGCTTTCTGTGTCTTCCGCGACCAGTTTACTGCCGGTCTGTGTTTCCCTATACATCCCTTCATTATAGATGTTTGTAACTTTTTTGGTGTTCCGCTCGGCAGTCTAGTACCCTACACCTTTCACCTCCTCTGTGGTGTTGTCATTTTGTTCAAAATCCATAACATCCCTCTCCGACCGGACGTCTTTTATTATTTCTATTACCCCAAGCAGTCCGAGCCGGGCACTTTCATGTTCCAAGCTCGGCCCGGCCTAGTTTTCTTTAATAAACTACCTTCTTCCAATAAACACTAGAAGGAGTATTTTTTCTATATTCGTATGCCCGATCAGGCAACTTTCCGGACCAAGTGGTAGGTCGACCTACCTCCCACTCTTGAGCTGAAGAAGTTCAAGACTCGAGCTGACTACCTTCATGCTGTAAATATGCTAGCCGGTCTGCGGCTTGACATCAATTAGCTTCTTCACGAAGGAGTGATGTACATCTTCGGCTTGAGTCCAATACGGACTCCTCTTCCGATCGACTTCGGTAAGAATTTTACTTGGGCATATGCTTTAATTGCAAACTGATTTCTCTTCTTTCCTTTGCAGCGGACATCGTCATGGAGTCGGTAATGGCTTACATTTTGAAGAGAAAGGCAGCGACGCTCGAAGCCGCGGCAGCCAAAGAAATGGAAGCGCTTGGTATCCAGCCGGTCGGCTCGCACGAAGAAGAGAGCGGGACACATGCCGGGGAGTTGGCCGCTCAAGCTTCACTCCCCGAGCCAGCAGCTGGAGCAACCATCAGCCACGAGCCTTCCGCTCGGGGTGACGGCTCAGCTCCGGATGAAGAGCAGCCTCTCTCGAAAAGGCGCCGAGTGGATACTCCCGTCCGCTCAGCCACGTTTGCTGTTCAACCCTCCGCCCGAGCCACTGCAAGTGCTCGCGGAAAGGCTACAGAGGTCGAAGCCATTTCGTCCAACCAGACTCCTTCGGAATGGGACGAGCCGGTGGCCCCTATTGAGGCTATTCCGGTCAGCACCCTTCTGCCCTCTCAACCAGTCAGGCGTTCAACCATCCACTCTCAGTTTTCGGCGCCGGCCCCTGATCCTCTTCCGGATGCCGGTCGGACGACCCCAGGTCATGGCCGCACGATACGAGTCACTCTTCATCTTCCAACTGAAGAACTGCTGCCAGAGGCCGACCAACCGACAGCGCCCGAGCATACCATCACTTTGAAGGGCCCATTAGCTGAGATGTGGGCCGACGCTCGGGCACGCGTCGCGCTGATCCCCCTCCGCAATTTGGCTAATATCCATATGCAGCAGGCCACGGGGGTAAGTTTATTTTTTCCCGAGTTTTGTATGCATTCCTTCCGATCAGACAATAACAACTTCTTATTTCTTCTATCAGAGATGGGTGGAGGAGATTGCTGTCTCCAACCGCCTGACCTTGGTAGATGAAGAACTACGGCAACTGAAGGCGGCAGTCGGTCCGTCCGGCCCTCAAGGCCCCTCTTATTCTGAGCTGCAAAAGGAGCTGAAGAAAGCTCAAGATTTGTTGGCGGCCGAGCAGAAAAAGACGGCTGATCAGGCCCACGCCTTGGCCGAGTCCGAGCGACAAGTCAAGTCGCTCGACACAAAAATAACCTTGGCCACCACTCGAAAAAACACGGCCATTTCCTACTTGGAGAAGAAGAACGTGGAGGCTCGGGGCCTGGAGCTGAAGGTAAAGGAGCTGATGGAGCAGCTTGATAGAGAGAAGGCAGGCCGCTCGGCCGACTCGGACAAGCAGAAGGAAGAGCTTCAAAATCTGAAGGAGGCTCTTACTGCCTCCCAGGCGGCCCTCAAAGAATATCAAGAGGCCGAGCCGAGTCGGGTCGCTGCCCTAAGACAGAGCTACATCCGCTCGCCCGAATTCTCGGAGAAAGTCTGCGAACGGATGTACACGACCTTCGACCTGGCTATGACCGTCACCACCACGTATCTGAAGTCAAAGGGGCATCTTCCCGAGTCCGCTGTCATCCCGGCCGCAGATCAAGCAGCTCTTCTCAACAACATCCCAACAACGCTTTATGACTATTTAGAGTAGGAGTCTATATGTAATTAGGCCGCTCGGCCAAAAAATGATCCTTTTTGTACTTAGGCCGCTCGGCCTAACGTTTTATTTTTAATGCAATGCTTTCCTTCCTTTTACTTTGTCCTTTTGCCAGCCAATGTGTGTGTTGCCCACTCGCCTATTATCACATTTCTAGTATTCGAAAGGGATTTTTACGAAGTATTTGGCGTGATCCTTCCGCTCGGCTAAATATGTAATATTCCTCCGCCTCAGCTATGTCCTCCATCTGGTTCTCGTCTTCCCCTTGCTCTTCTTCTCGTTGAGAATCAACGTCGACGAGCTCCTCTTCCCCAAATCGAGCCACCTCTCGTCGGACGCTCGCCGGTTCACGCCAGTAACATTCCGCTTTGATAGCAGAGATCGCTCGCTAGATATCGATGAAGTACCTTAGGGTACTGGGCCGAGCGGAACGTAGAGACGTTTAAACGATATTGACAGCGAGTTTCTTGGACACTTGCAGCCCTTTTTGTTGGCCTCTTCCGTTCGGAGGGTTTATAGACGTCGGCTCATCTCTCGATTTTTAACGTCGGAGCTCGACGATCTTCCGCTCGGAGGGTTTATAGACGCCGGCTCGTCTCTTGATTTTTAACGTCAAAGCTCGACGGTCTTCCGCTCGGAGGGTTTATAGACGCCGGCTCGTCTCTCGATTTTTAACGTCAGAGCTCGACGGTCTTCCGCTCGGAGGGTTTATAGACGCCGACTCGTCTCTCGATTTTTAACGTCGGAGCTCGACGGTCTTCCGCTCGGAGGGTTTATAGGCGCCGGCTCGTCTCTCGATTTTTAACGTCGGAGCTCGACGGTCTTCCGCTCGGAGGGTTTATAGACGCCGGCTCGTCTCTCGATTTTTAACGTCGGAGCTCGACGGTCTTCCGCTCGGAGGGTTTATAGACGCCGGCTCGTCTCTCGATTTTTAACGTCGGAGCTCGACGGTCTTTCGCTCGGAGGGTTTATAGACGCCGGCTCGTCTCTCGATTTTTAACGTCGGAGCTCGACGGTCTTCCGTCGGAGGGTTTATAGACGCGGCTCGTCTCTCGATTTTAACGTCGGGCTCGGCGGTCTTCCGCTCGGAGGTTTATAGGCCGGCTCGTCTCGATTTTTAACGTCGGAGCTCGGCGGTCTTCCGCTCGGAGGGTTTATAGATATCGGCTCGTCTCTCGATTTTTAACGTCGGAGCTCGGCGGTCTTCCGCTTGGAGGGTTTATAGACGCCGGCTCGTCTCTCGATTTTTAACGTCGGAGCTCGACGGTCTTTTGCTCGGAGGGTTTATAGATGCCGGCTCGTCTCTCGATTTTTAACGTCGGAGCTCGACGGTCTTCCGCTCGGAGGGTTTATAGACGCCGGCTCGTCTCTCGATTTTTAACGTCGGAGCTATACGGTCTTCCTCTCGAAGGGTTTATAGATGCCAGCTCGTCTCTCGATTTTTAACGTCGGAGCTCGACGGTCTTCCGCTCGGAGGGTTTATAGACGCCGGCTCGTCTCTCGATTTTTAACGTCGGAGCTCGACGGTCTTCCGCTCGGAGGGTTTATAGACGCCGGCTCGTCTCTCGATTTTTAGCGTCGGAGCTCGACGGTCTTCCGCTCGGAGGGTTTATAGACGCCGGCTCGTCTCTCGATTTTTAACGTCGGAGCTCGACGGTCTTCCGCTCGGAGGGTTTATAGACGCCGGCTCGTCTCTCGATTTTTAACGTCGGAGCTCGACGACCTTTAAGGCTATCTTTAACACAGCCGTTCGGCGAAACCCTTAGCCATCCTTTAAATCATTTTTGTTTCCTGCATTACAAGGACATGGGAGACCAAAATATACACAAAAATGAGTTACATCAGTGCACCTTTCACCCAGCTCGATAAGGCTGGAGATGATTCGCGATCCATGGTCGGTCCAGCTGTCGCCCGTCTTCATCCTCCAAATAATAAGCGCCCAAGCGGAGCTTTTCGATAACCTTGAAGGGGCCCGCCCAAAGAGCCTCCAGCTTACCGACGTCGCCGACCGGCTTTACTTTCTTCCAGACAAGGTCACCAACCTGGAATGCTCTGGGGATCACGCGCCGGTTGTGGTTTTGCTTCATCCGTTGCCGGTACGCCATCAGCCGGACGGATACCTTGGCTCGCTCCTCGTCGACCAAATCTAGTTCCATGTTCCTCCGCTCGGCGTTGCCATCATCATAATTCTGAACCCGGACGGACTCAATCCCCACTTCAACCGGGATTACTGCTTCGCCGCCATACACTAAATGGAATGGCGTGACGCCCGTTCCCTCCTTTGGGGTCGTTCGGATGGCCCATAGGACGCCCGGCACTTCATCCGCCCAGCTTCCTCCCAAATGGTCGAGCCGAGCGCGCAGAATACGAAGAATTTCCCGATTGGCTACTTCGGCTTGACCATTGCTTTGGGGGTATGCCACGGACGTGAAGTGTTGCTCAATGCCATAGCTTCTGCACCAATCTTCGAGCAACTTTCCTGTGAATTACCGCCTGTTGTCGGAAACAAGTCGGCGAGGGATGCCGAACCGACAGATGATGTGTTGCTAGATGAACTTCTTGACCATCTGCTCGGTGATCTTGGCTAACGGCTCGGCCTCCACCCACTTGGAAAAATAATTGACTGCCACTAGTAGAAATTTCCACTATCCGGTCGCCATAGGAAACGGACCAACAATATCCATTCCCCACTGATCGAACGGGCAGGAGACTGTGGATGCCTTCATTTCCTCTGCCGGTCGGTGGGAGACGTTGTGATACTTCTGGCAAGATAGGCACTTTGCCACGGTCTGAGCGGCGTCTGCTTGTAAGGTTGGCCAGAAGTATCCGGCCAGCAAGATCTTCTTAGCCAGCGATCGTCCGCCCGGATGTCCTCCGCATGATCCTTGATGCACTTCTTGGAGGATGTACGCCGCGTCTTCCGAGTTCACGCATTTCAACAAGGGGCGGGAGAAAGCCTTCTTGTATAGTTGATCGCCGATGAGTGTGAACCGTCCGGCTCTCCTCCTCAGAAGCTGGGCTTCATCCCGATCGGACGGTGTAGCTCCCGAGCGGAGAAACTCCATGATGGGTATCCTCCAATCGCTCGGAAACGTGAGGCCCTCCATCCGGTCGACGTGCGACACCAAAGATACTTGTTCAATTGGCTACTGGATGGCGACCGGCATTATTGAACTTGCGAGTTTGGCTAACTCATCGGCTGCTTGATTTTCTGCTCGGGGTATCTTCTGGACAATTACTGTTATGCTCCGCAAGTGTACGAAAATGTCGCAAGTAATATAAAAAATTATCGTATCCACAGGGACTGGAATAAGCACTAGAAATGTCTCAATGCGAATTAGCTAAACAACTATCCAAATGTTTCAAATGAAAAGTGAAGGTAAACAAATCTAATATTAAAGATCAACAAACAAGAGTTTAGTGTTTTGGGTTATGATAAAGGGAGATTCTAGGAGTTTCGATTTCTTTGTAAGATTTCTTGAATGTAAATGGTTCACCAATTCTTATCCCTCAATTGCCAAACACTTGTAGAAAGTTGCCGGTTCTCTCTTGCAATAGATAACCGGCTAAGGACTGAGAAATGTATCTAAATATGATCAATTAGACGTGAACCTACGTTGTCCTTACACAGAAGCACACCTATTACTATGCCTTCCTCGGATATCAACATAGAAGTCCACAACTTATTAATCTATCAAGATATAAGAAACTAATCACAAGATCCATCCTACTCTCTTGAATACTCCTATTTCCTCTTCAAGATTATCTCTCAAACGTCCTTACACGGGCTTGCACCTGTCACGTGGATCCCTCGGATGATCGAGTGAGAGTTTATCTTTACAAAGTCCACAAGAAATCCAAACAACCAATCAAGAATGAGAATTAAGCACAAATCACCATTAATCATTCAAGATCTAATTGATACAAGCAAGACAATGTCATTGAAACAAGAAATTGGCAAATCCATAAGAGATTTCATCAATCCATCATACAAATACTCCCTTAATCCTAGAATACAAGATCTACTCCATGAATCGAGGAAGAATACCCGAAGAAATAAAGATTACAAGCATTTCTTAAATCCCCAATCCAAGAAACCAAGAAAAGGGGAAAAGAGAAAACTTATCTACGAAGAAACCTCGTCTTCGGATCCAATCCTCGCTCCGGAGTCGAAATCATCAAGAACTCCCCTTGAATCGCCCAGAAATCCTCCCAAGAATGGGAGGAAACCACCAAATCTTGCCTTCTCCCAAAGGGGGAGAGATCCCCTTTCAATTCATGATGGAGGGTTTAAATAGAGGAGGAAATCGGGCGCCACACGGCCCCATGACAGTGTGAGATTCACAGCCATGTCCAGATTCCTTCTGCCCTGCAGTGTGACTCACACGCCGGGACCCTTCTTCTCTGGAAATGCTACTGCAGTGTGGTGCACACGACCACCACCCTTGGCCTCTGGAAACCTCACTCGGCCATCTACACGCCATGTAAGGCATCTGCTCTAATTTCTTCAAATCAAGACACGGTCGTGTGAGATTCACACGGCCATGTCCTCTTCCCTTCCTGTTAAAACTACACGGTCGTGTGTGGTACACAGCCTAATGCTCTCTCCCTTCAATTCCTTCCAAGCTTGCCCGAGGACGCATAATCTTCACCAATTTCAACTCCTGTGTACAGAAAATGCACAAAAAGCAGATCTCCGAACCAAAAGAGTAAATATGCTAAAAGGAAAGCTGGAAGTATAAAAGTGCATAGATCAAGCATGCTCAAAGTATGTAAATGTGCGTAAAAACATGCATAAAAGAGTATATAATCTACGCAAATCAATTACTTCTCTAAAATTGGCTTTAAGCTTCTCAAAGGCTTCAGCGTAGAGTTTGAGCTGAGCGTTGTTAATTTCAAAGGTGCCAGAGAGCTGCTGAGCGGCCAGCTGCGAATCCGAATGGAGTGTTACCCGACCGGCTCCCACATGCCGAGCTGCCTGCAGGCCGGCTAAGAGGGCTTCATACTCAGCTTCATTGTTTGTAGCTCTATAATCCAGCCGGACGGATAAGTGCATCTTTTCTTCTTGGGGAGAGAGCAGCAGTACTCCAATTCCGCTTCCGAGCCGAGTGGATGATCCGTCCACAAATATTTTCCACATAGCTTCCGGCTCTGGATTCTGCACCTCAGTCACAAAATCTGCCAAGGACTGCGCTTTGATTGCCGAGCGGGGTTGATATTGAATGTCGAATTCACTCAGCTCCGTTGTCCACTTAATAAGCCGTCCGGACGCTTCTGGATTCAATAATACTCGTCCGAGCGGGCTATTAGTTTTGACAATGATGGTATGCGCTAGGAAGTATGGACGAAGGCGCCGATCGGCGAGGACCAGAGCGAAGGCCAACTTCTCGAGCCCGGTGTAGCGAGATTCAGCATCTTTTAAAATATGGCTCAGAAAATATACAGGCTCTTCTCCGCTCGTCCTCACTAATGCCGAGCCGACTACTTGCTCATTTGAAGATAAATAGATACAAAGAGGCTTACCTACGGCTGGCTTGGCTAGCACAGGCAGAGAATTCAGATATGCCTTCAGTTCTTCGAACGCCCGATCGCATTCTTCGTCCCAGTGAAATTTAGTGGCCTTGCGCAATATTTTGAAAAAGGGCAGGCTCCGGTCGGCGGTCTTGGAGATGAATCTGGACAGAGCAGTTATCCGACCGGTCAAACGCTGCACTTCCTTCAAATTTCTTGGAGGCGACATATCTTGTAGAGCTTTCACCTTGCTGGGATTTGCTTCGATACCTCGCTCGGTCACTATGTAACCCAAGAAACGCCCTCCTTTTGCTCCAAACAGACACTTCTGGGGGTTTAGCTTGACTCCATATTTCCGTAGCATTCGGAAAGTTTCCTCCATGTCTTCGAAGAGATCAGCTGCTCGGACGGACTTGATGAGAATGTCGTCCACGTATACTTCCAGATTTCGCCCGATCTGCTCTTTGAATACATTGTTCATCAAGCGTTGATAAGTGGCTCCTGCGTTCTTCGGTCCGAACGACATTACATTATAGCAGTAGGTGCCGTCGGCTGTAACGAAGCTGACTTTTTCTTGATCTTCTGGGGCGAGCGGCACTTGGTGATAGCCTTGATAAGCGTCGAGCATGCATATCAACTCGCAGCCAGCCGTGGAGTCCACCAATTGATCGATCCGGGGCAGAGGGTAAAAATCTTTCGGGCAAGCTTTATTGAGATCCCGAAAATCTATGCACACTCTCCACTTGTTGCCCGGCTTGAAGACTAATACTACGTTCGCCAGCCAGCTCGGGAACTGAACCTCGCGTATATGGCCGGCCTCCAGAAGCTTCTCAACCTCCGCCCGGATGATGGCATTCTGCTCGGCGCTGAAATCCCTTTTTCTCTGCTTCACCGGTCAAGCGTCCGGTCGGACATGTAGCTCGTGCTGCGCTATGCTCGACGAAATTCCGGGCAGCTCATGTGTCAACCAGACGAAGACATCACGGTTTTTCTGGAGGCATTTGATCACTTCCTCTTTCTGGCTTGCCTCCAGATCGGCCGCAATGAACGTGGTGGCCTCCGCTCGGGTCAGGTGAATCTGTACTTCCTCTTTTTCTTCATAAACTAAAGAGGGAGGCTTTTTAGTTATAGCATTCACCTTGATCCGTGGCGACTTCCGAGCGGAATTGGCTTCTGCTCGGACCATCTCGACGTAGCATCGCCGAGCTACTAGTTGATCTCCCCGTACTTCTCCCACTTTGTCCTCGACGGGGAACTTGATCTTCTGGTGGAAGGTGGAGACAGCCGCTCGGAACTCGCTGAGCGCCGGCCATCCCAAAATGACGTTGTATGACGAGGGAGAGTCGACCACCACGAAGTTTGCTGTCCGCGTCCTCCTGAGCGACTCCTCTCCCAGCGAGATAGCCAGCCGGATTTGTCCAACCGGCAGGACTTCATTGCCCGTAAACCCGTAGAGGGGGGGTTGTCATGGGCAGCAGCTCGGCTCGATCAATTTGTAGTTGATCGAACGCCTTTTTGAATATGATGTTGACTGAGCTTCCTGTGTCAATAAAAATGCGGTGAATAGTGTAATTGGCTATTACCGCTTTGATGAGCAGAGCGTCGCCATGGGGCACTTCAACTCCTTCCAAGTCCCCGGGCCCGAAACTGATTTCGGGTCCGCTTGCCCGCTCTTGGCTGCAGCCGACTGCATGGATCTGGAGCTGTCGGACGCTTGCCTTTCTTGCTCGGTTAGAATCACCTCCGGTCGGACCACCAGCTATGATGTTGATCTCGCCCCGGGAAGTGTTGTTTCTATTCTCTTCCTCCCGGGCGGACGGTCTGGGTCGCTCCCTAGACATTTGGGGATTGTCTTCACGTCTCTGTGTATGCTGCCGCTCAGGAGTCTACCTTTGCCGCCTATCGGGTATTGTCCGCTCGGCTTCACGAGGCCTCTGTCGCCTGTCAGACGATGGTGATCTGCGGCCGCCACTTTGAGGAAAGGGATGAGCAATCAAGGGAAGACTCCGACAATCTCGGGTGTTATGCGTGCCCAAGCGGTGGAATGAGCAGAACATGGGAGTCCATTTCTTCTTTGTCCTGGGCCGCTCGGCTGCTACTTCTTGGACATGAGGTCTTGGATGAGAACGAATTGCTTCGGCCCGCGATCCTCTGGGCGGCTGATTAGCGGTATGCGGCTTCCGCTCGGCATGGGGAGCCTGTTCAGTGGGAGTTTCCTTTCTTCGGGCCGCTTCGGCTTCCTCCACGTTGATGTATTCGTTGGCCCAGTGTAGCATATGATCGTAGTCCCGGGGTGGCTTCCGAATGAGCGACCGGAAGAAATCCCCGTCCACGAGGCCTTGTGTGAAGGCATTCATCATGGTTTCCGAGGTGACTGTAGGGATATCCATGGCCACCCTGTTGAACCGCTGGATATAAGCTCGGAGCGATTCGCGGGCTTCTTGCTTGATGGCGAATAGACTTACGCTAGTCTTCTGGTAGCGCCGACTGCTGGCGAAGTGGTGGAGGAAGGCCGTTCGGAAGTCTTTGAAGCTTGTGATGGATCCGTCCGGCAGTCTCCGAAACCACCGTTGAACCGATCCCGAGAGGGTGGTAAGAAAAACTCGGCACTTTACTCCATCTGTGTATTGATGGAGAGTAGCTGTGTTGTCGAACTTACCCAAATGATCATCCGGATCGGTGGTCCCATTATATTCACCGATCGCCGGGGGCAGATAGTGCTTCGGCAGAGGGTCCTTCAAGATGGCCTCTGAGAACTGACGATTGACCTGCTCGGGCGAGACGTCCGCTCGGGGGGCTTTGCCTTTTCTATTATCCTGCATTGGTACTTCATCTGACGAAGAGCCTCTATCGCGATTAGCTGCTACGGCTTCAGGAGGAGTGCGGAAGAGAGCTCGATGGAATGGAACCTTGGCCTGTGGTGCTTCCGCTCGGCCACCTGATGCTGATGTGGCTTGCTGCTCAGGCCGCTCGGCTGGTGCCTTCTGTTTTTGTTCCACAAGCTTAGCGGCCCTCAACTCGATCAGAGCGTCGAGTTCCTCCGTGGAAAGCGTCACCGTGTGCTATCGTCCAGCCTCGTCCATTGCTTTCGTTCGGATGCAGGAGCGTTCCCACAGACGGCGCCAAATTGATCCTGTTCGAAAGCTGAATCAACGGACGCTGGGCACGTGGCGCTCTTCCAGCGGCTGACGTAGATCTCCTGACTATCCGCACGGACCTTCGACGAACCTGCACAGAAGTCGGGCCGGGAAGGGGTTCCCGGCGACGACCCTCCGATGCTCAAGTCAGGCAAAGCTCGACAACAAAGAAGGGGCTCCAAAAATCATAGAACGTGTACCTCCGGCGAAGGGTGAGGGCCTTTATATAGGGCTGTGAAGAAGCGAGTGCACACATACCGAGGTGTACACGTGTCCTTTCCCTTACCGTAGTGTGGGCCTGTCAGAGGAGCTTACCTGACACCATACTGCTACAGTTTGAGCACGTCTCTGATGAGACAGCGGATCTTTCTGTCATAGGATTTGGAGTATGGCCTGCTCGTGGAACATGCCTGCTATCAGAAAAAGATGTCCCTTGTCCTTTTCCCCCTACTCCATGTCGGGCGTCCGGTCGGCCAGCACGCGCCTTGCATCCGGCCGGTCACATATCGTGGTCTACTTGGGAGATTTTCGGTAAGGTGCTCTGTGGAGACCGTTAGCAGTATGCTACCTTATGTCTTCGGCCGAACATGTCATCCGCTCGGCCTTACAATCCTATTCAATGAGCGCCGGAACCCCGACTCCTGCCGGGGCGCCTTTTGCCATCTGTTATTCACCGGTCGACCGGCCGGGCGGTCGGCCCATCATCCTCCGGTCGGCCGATCGGTCCGCCCTTCTCTCGTGAGTCCGGTCGGTCCATCCTTATTTGATGGACCACCTGACCCTTTGACTTCCATGTGACGTTGACTTCCCAGAATGGGGGTCTCCTGTTCTTACCGCCGGATCAGTAGTAAATTTAACAAGTAGCAACAATTATGTTCTCTTATTTGTTTCGGTTAATCACTACTCGATACCTGTTACATGATTGGTTGATTACTTGTTTTGCATCTCATGTATTCCTTACCTGTTGATACATGCTTATAGTGGTAGTGATACACCATGCTTCACCATGTTCAGGACCTAGGTTGTATACCTTCAGTTTACCTTTGATTTGATTCGTTGACCTATGGTACACTTTTATATATATATGGATTAGCTCAGGATATTTTGTGGTTAGTGCCATGCACCATTTGTATGATTGCATGCTGTGCGATAGTCCGCTCCATTATTGTTGAGCACATCGCCAGTTACATGGATCTGCACACACCACCACTCATGGGTTAGTGGTCGATTCAGGCAGTGTGTGTTGCAGCAGGGACTTTGTTTGGCTCCGTTGGTCCGCTCATGGGTAGCGTGATGCAATGTGTTAGCCGGCAGGGATTCCTCCCCGTCATCGTGTACCGGGAGTTGAGAGCATTGCGCTCCCCCATGTATGATTTGGGGTAGGAGGATAGGTGTACTCTGACAACATCCCGTCCACTCGGTCACTCATCAGGAGTAGTGACGACAGAGTACACGGTTGTCACAGCCCTACCCACTCGGCCTCACTATTGTGTGTGAGATGATCGACTGACGTCAGGGGTGACCAGGACGCATCATTGGCATCATATGCATGATGCATTTATTGCTTGTGTTTGTGTTTGCTGCATTTATATGCTGCATATTGTTTGGATACCTATGTTTGACATGCATACAGGATTTCCATATCACTCGGACTGTTTATCCTTATACCCAGGTCCTGGTTAGTACAGTTTCTCTCCTGTTTACTTCAGATGCATTTTTATCTTTCTTATATCAGGAGACTGTATGCATGATTAGTGCTAGGTGTTATTTTCCTACTTTGTATATCAGTTGTACCTGTTGAGTGTTGGACTCACCCCGCCTCCATTGTTGTTATTTTTCAAGTTGATGCTGTCAGGAGAGAGTTCCAGTTGCTGGTCCCTGCAGACCTCGAGGATATTATTGGTCTTTTGGGTTTTCTTACATAGACTATGCTAAATTTATTTTGTTTGTGGTATGGATATGATATGGATTTTGTGATGTCGATAGATTTGGTTTGGTTTTGCTTTTACTACATGCCTGCCTAGACGGCAGAAGAGGTAAATTGATCTTATCGTCGGATTTGTGTTTTATGAGTGTAGTTGAGTAGGGTGGATTTTGAGTCTTCCTATCATTGCTTATTAAACTGCGTGGAATGTTTGTGTGTTGTATTTTATTTCTGTTATTATTCCAGCCGCATATGGCTGAGGTATATGGATATGTAGAAAGTTTCAGATTGTCCGTCGTACAGGGGAGATGCTGCTGAAATTTCTTCGTTCAGGGACTCCTCCGGGGCGTGACAAAAAGTGTCCCTGGATTCAGCTGATGGAGGGGCACTTATGAATAAGAGCTTGGATGAAGCCGAGGAGATAATTGCAAGTGTAGCACAAAACCACCATCAATGGGCTAATGAAAGAAGTGGTGACTATTCTTGTATGAACCCAACAACAAAAGCATCAGGAAAATTTGATGTTGATGCAGTGACCTCATTGGCTGCAAAACTGGATGCTCTTACAAAAAGGTTTGAGAATATGGGAGCTATTTCAAATACGGTCAATGTCGTTGTTTCTTCTTGTGAAGTATGTGGAAGTTCTGAACATTCAAATGACTCATGTCCATTAGGAGCTATCACTGCACAAATCAATCAATTAGAGCAATGTGATGCAATCATGGGTTTCAATCAAAGGCAGAACAACCCATACTCAAATACCTACTGTTGGACCGAGAAGAATCAATAGAGGGGGGGGGGGGGTGAATATCAATAACAAAAAAAACGTCAAAAAGAGTTAAGCGCAGCAGAAAATATAAGCAAAAAGAGACAAGGCTAACACAGGTTCTTTTTACTTGGTTCGGAGCCTGTGTCGACAACTACTCCAAGGCCCGCACTCGTCGAGTGCTTTCGTTGGGCAATTCACTAGAAATTCGAAAATAGATTACAAATTAAGTACAAGATTGCTAATAAAGAGAATTACCGACAATAAAAAGAATTAGAACAGAAAAGGAAAGATTGTCGGAGATCACAACGTCGCAAGAGCACAAGGAAGCAGATTGTCAATTATCAGTTGTTCTTTTGAGCTCCGCCTTTGACCCTCCTTATATAGGAGGCTCGGGGCGCCCTGGATCCCTTCCGGGCACCCTGGTGTGACGTAGCAGGCCCAACCAGCGACCTTCGGGCGCCAGGATCCCCTCCGGGCGCCCGGACCACCTTTCTCCAGAAACTCCTTCTCCTGCAAGACAAGGTTAGTCCGAGGTAAATATATAATGTATATCCTGCAAAACAAAGTATTAGCACAGTTTATAATTTTAACATAAAGAGTATGAATTAGATTCTGTCTCTCTGAGACCGAAATCTAGTCAAGATATTGACTTAGAGTTCCGAAATGGTTTTAAGTCGGATCGACACCTAAGTTCCCTTCCTGGGAACGCCCCTCACAGTCACTCCCCTCTAGTGACTTACCTTTACTTACCTGCCAGATGTCCGGTCAGCCCTTCGACCCGTCTGGATTTCTTACCAGCTATCCGGTCAGCCCATTGACCTATCTGAACTTCGTGCCAAATGTCCGGTCAGCCCTTCGACCCATTTGGACTTCGTGCCAGCTATCCGGTTGGCCCGTCGACTTAGCTGGGCTTCGTGCCAGACATCCGGTCAGCCCGTCGACCTGTCTGGACTTCGCCTGCACACTCGATCAGAGTGTTAGACAACGACAAACCTAACTTAACCTAATTTGTCATTCATCAAAGCCTGAGTTAGACCGTTAGTGCAAACCGCACCAACAATCTCCCCCTTTTTGATGGAATGATAACCTGGTTAAGTTAGTGAAAAAATATGCAAGTAAAAACAAGCATTTATAGGGGTTTTTAAGTTAGATTTTAAATTTGATTTTTTTGTAGCACTAACTTAACCACCTATCCCTCCTCCTTTGGCATTCATTAAACATGAACATTAGTCAAGTAATCAATATTACAGAATACAGTCAAAGTAAAAGTTGCAAGAAATGATGTCAAGTTAACTTGGGGGAGTTTAAACTTTTGAAAACTTATTTAAAGCATTAGCTTTTAGCCTTTAGAAAATAGCTAAGTTTTGAAAAGTAGCTAATTGTAGCACGATAACTTGGTGATGAGTTAGTACATTTTGAGTAATTTTTAAAGATAATTTGTGCAAAATTAATTTAATTTTCAAAATGAATTTGCAAACTCAAAGAGAATTTTCCAATCAAAAATTTTAAAGGCTAATTTTCACGTATAAGTTTAGGAAAGCTAAGTTTAGACAGTCTAGTTTTCAAACATAAGTGTATAAGTTCCACATTTCAAGATCAAGTTTTAAATTTTTAAAATAAGTTTCAACTTTGAAACACTTTTCAAACATAAGTTTTCAAAACCAAAATTTCAAAACTAAGTTTGAAAGATCTACTTTTCAAAACTAATTAAAGTTTATTTTTCAAATCTAAGTTTGCAAAAGATTCTATTTTCGTAACCTTAGGTTATAAAATCTAATTTAAAAACTTAGTTTTATAAAAGCTAGTTTAAAAAAAATAGATGTTATCAAATTAGATTTCCAAGGATCAGATTTTAAAATTTTTTTAAGAGGAGTCATTACTTTTAAAGCGGAGAAAATAATTTTGGTACTAAGTATGAAAATAAGTTGATTTAATCCTCCCCCTAAACCTGACATCTAAAACAACTGTCTAACCAATTAGGTACTTACTAACTGTTAGAAGATAGCAGCTTTCACTTGGTTAGTCAAGTTAAGTGCATTGTAATCAGTTAGTGTTTGACTAAACTAAATAGCTTAACTTGATCAATGTCTGTTTTGTATTTAACGCCTAGACTTATATCGATGCACTGACATAAACATCTTAAGTCCAGGCAACTGGCCTATGCATCTCACTCCTTTCTATGTTTGTCAATCACAAGCAAGGTAGACCTAGGGTGTTGGTGAGATGCTCAAGTACTAGTCCTAGGGGAACATGATTTCTAAGGGAAATTTTCTAGTCTAAGGCTAAAATGGTTTTGAAATTCTAAAGATAGGAAATTTTGAAAACATAAAAGTGTTTTACCTTAGAATTTGAAAAATAACCATTTTTGAAAAACAGTTTTAGAATTCCTAGTCTATTAGACAAGTCAGAATCAATTATATTAAGATATACCTAAATAGGTGAAGTCCAAAAATGTCATAACTCAAGGTCAAGGTACAATGATAAAATATACATAATGGTCGGGATGTCTATCAAGATGAAGAGGGGTGTGATCCGGGTGGTCTGGCTCCGATGGAACAGAACATCTCGATCAACTCAGCGTGACGTGTCCAGGCATCCTCTCGGGAACTGGATACGTCTCGTCTCAGGTCCGAAACCTCCTGCCGAAGACTCATCATGGATAGCTCGAGTCCAGTAACTCGATCGGCTAGGGTACGATGTACAGGACGGGGTGCTCGGTCTGGAGGTGGAGCTGGTGCCGGAGCTGGATCATCATCGTCGAATAGCGCAACCATAAACTCATCATGGTTTGCTGCCTCCTGGGCATCTGGGTCTGGCCGGTGTTGTGGCCCCCTCCGCCAAGACATGACGTCCTCATCCTCATCTATGTAAACACCCGCTAATGAGAAACTCCTAGATCCTATGACGTCGAACCTAGTCATGGCCCGAACATTACCTCGGGTGACTTTAATCTGGCGGTGAGCAAAATATGCCGTTAAAATATGACAATATGGCATATGAACTCGAGCGCTGGTGACATATCCAGCTGCGTAGATAATGGTTTGAAATATATGTAAACTAATATCTATATCTAATCTATGGGAAAGTGCATACAAAAGAAAGCAGTGGAATGGACGCATCATCGCTATGTCCCGAGTGGATAGTGGTAAAATGCAGTAAACTAAGACCCTATACAGTGCATAGTCATGAACTCGAAGGCCAACTGACCTAAACATAGTTACGGTGGGTACACGCTCCCCTCCGAAAAAATACGAATAATTCATATCCAGGGTGATGTGTGAGTAGGGATCACCAAATGGTAGATCCCTAGGGGGGTAACACTGAAAACGACACGTAGATGGTCGTAATCCTAAGAAGTTCTGGATAATGGTAGGGGATAGTGTCATATCTATACCAGCTACCCTAGTAACGTAAGTGAGATCATCTACTCTCACTAAGTTATTATAGAATTCAGCACATAAATCTATGTTTACTGAATTGGTATAGTAAACGAGGTTCCGTAAGTTATAGTGGCTAATCACCTCTATAACTGGAACACAAGAACGTAAGAAGAACGCTCTATCTAGACACTTAGTCCTAATGACTATGTAAATGGTTGACTCAAACTTAACTCTAAGTTCATAAGTGGGGAACCTAGGATATATGCTAGCAGTCGAGGGCCCAGCACCAGATCTAGAACACTTTCTACATTATAAAAAATATTCTTATGTAACAAACAAACTAGCATGCAATAAATTAAATATTTAGACAAGGGAAAAGAATTTTATCGAGGAGTCATCACAAAATATTATTTAGAAATGATGACCTCGGTTGATTCGTAGCAGCGTATTAACCGAAAGAAAATTTTGATTTTAATCGCTCTCGTAGTAAAGTTCGGTTATAACTTGGCAAGAGTGAAGGAGATAAGGTGCAAAACAAGGGGCGCCCGCTGCCCCTCTTATATAGAGTGTTCCGGGCGCCCAGGGTCAAGTGGGGCGGGGTGCCCGGAGTCCCTTCCGGGCGCCCCGGGTCAGTATACCAGGAGCGCCCGCCCCTGGTTTTTGACTCGACCTTTTTTTTTTTAAAGTAAAAATATTTAAGTTAAAAGCAATTTTTGAAAAGGTTTTTGAGTAACCAAAAATGTAAGTATAAATTTTTAAGAAAAAAATTTTAAGTTTAATTTTTTAAATAAATTTTTAAGTTAACAAAAAAAAGTTAAGTTAATTTTTAAAATAAATTTTTTAAAAAATTTTAATTTTTAAGTTAAAAAAAAATTTAAGTTAATTTTTTAAAAAAAATTCAAAATAATTTTAGTTTAATTTTTAAAGTAAATTTTTAAGTTAAAAAAAATTTAAGTTAATTTTTAAAATAAATTTTTAAGAGAAAAAAATTTAAGTTTAATTTTTAAAATAAATTTTAAAGTTAAAAAAAAATTAAGTTAATTTTTAAGAGAAAAAAAATTAAAGTTTAATTTTTAAAATAAATTTTTAAGTAAAAAAATTTAAGTTAATTTTTTTAAATAAATTTTTAAGAAAATAAAATTTAAGTTTAATTTTTAATATAAATTTTTATGTTAAAAAAAATTAAGTTTAAGTTCTAAAATAAATTTTTAAGTTAACAAAAAATTTAAGTTAATTTTTTAAAATAGATTTTTAAGAACAAATTTAAATTTAATTTTTAAAATAAATTATTAAGTTAAAAAAAATTAAGTTAATTTTTAAAATAAATTTTTAAGAAAAAAAATTTAAGTTTAATTTTTAAAATAAATTTTTAAGTAAAAAATTTAAGTTAATTTTAAAAATAATTTTTTTTAAAAAAATTTAAGTTTAATTTTTAAAGTAAATTTTTAAGTTAAAAAAAATTTAAGTTTAATTTCTAAAATAAATTTTTAAGAAAAAAATTTAAGTTTAATTTTTAAAGTAATTTTTTAAGTTAAAAAAGAATCTAAGTTAATTTTTAAATAAATTTTTAAGTTAAAAAAAATTTAAGTTAATTTTTAAAATACTTTTTTAAGAAAAAAATTAAGTTAATTTTTAAAATAAATTTTTAAGAAAAAAATTTAGATTTAATTTTAAAAGTAAATTTTTAATATAAAAAGAATTTAAGTTTAATTTTAAAAATAAATTTTAAGATTTAAAAATAATCTAAGTTTAATTTTTTTAAATAAATTTTTAAGTTTTAAAAATAATTTAGGTTTAATTTTTTTAAATAAATTTTTAAGTTAAAAAAATTTAAGTTTAATTTTTAAAATAAAATTTTAAGTTAAAAAAAAATTAAGTTAATTTTTAAAATAAAATTTTAAGTAAGAAAAATTTAAGTTTAATTTTTAAAGTTAATTTTTAAGTTAAGAAAAATTTATGTTAATTTTTAAAATAAATTTTTAAGTAAAAAAAAATTTAAGTTTAATTTTTAAAGTAAATTTTTAAGTTAAGAAAAATTTATGTTAATTTTTAAAATAAATTTTTAAGTAAAAAAAAATTTTAAGTTTAATTTTTAAAGTAAATTTTTAAATTAAAAAAATTTAAGTTAATTTTAAAATAAATTTTTAAGAAAAAAAATTTAAGTTAATTTTTAAAATAAATTTTTAAGTTAAAAAGAATTAAGTTAATTTTTAAAATAAATTTTAAGTTAAAAAAATTTAAGTTAATTTTTAAAATAAATTTTTAAATTTTAAAAAAGATTAATTTAAAACTTTTGTTATTATTATTATTATTATTATTTTTAAATTTAATTTTAATTTAATTGATTGTAATTTAATTTAATTTTAATTTAATTTAAGTCCTTAGTCATCTGAATCCGATCTATGTTTTCAATCAGGGAATTCTAAAATTTTGTGAGATGAATTAGGTTTAATTTTAGGGTTTTGCTTTTAACTTGTATTAGATTTAAGTTTAGCTGTGGGTTCAATAGATAGGCATTCTCTGGATAAACTTCTGGGCTATGGTGAGTCACTTAGACATCATTAGAGTAACCATACCTTCGAGGTTTTCCAAATAGTCCTATCCATTGGACTTAGTACAAAACCTTGGTCTAACTAGTTAGGATCCATAAAGGGTAGCTTCGGTCAGTTCCATTTAGCCAAATGCACTAGGTCAAAGCCATATCTTCCTAGACATGCATAGACTAAACTTCCCTAACGTACTTGTTGGATCGAGAAGCACTAGAGGGGGGGGGGGGGTGAATAGAGCTCGTGGCTATTTCATTTCGGAATTGTAAAATACGAGTAATTAAATGCAGCAGAAACAAAAGAGAAAACAAGAACACACGCAAACACAAGATGTTTACTTGGTTCGGAGATTGTGGCGACTCCTACTCCAAGGTCCGTGATCGTTGATTACTTTTTGTGGGCAACAACTATAAGCTCGGTAAAAGGTTACAAATGAATTACAATCAATGCAGTAATTAAAAAACAATTATACCGACGACAGAATAGTTATTTCGGATCTCCGGGTCTTCGGGAACTTGTAGCAGCACTTCAGGGCGTTTTTGAAGCAGCACGTTGTAGCTTGATCACTTAGAAATTGTTGTACTGAGCTGCTGCCTCGACCCCTCTTTTATGTTGTGTTGGAGGCGCCTCCAAGCCTGTCCGAGGTGCCTCCAAGCCCCGAGTCCACCGCAGTGATAAGTGTTGATCCGGTCGTGCCTTATCCCTTTGAAGGTGCCTCTAAGATGCTCCAAGGCGCCTCCAGCGACGTCCAAGGCGCCTCCAAGTCTTCTGCGCAGACTTCTACTGGCTCGCACCCGAGGAGCCTCCAAGCCCCATGGAGGCACCTCGGACATTGTTCATCTGAGGCCAAAGTTGCTTCTTTGTTCCTGCAAAATATGTTAGTCCCAAACACATACCCTTTAAAATAAAGTTAGCACAGAAACGATATAACAAATGATAGTCGACAGTCATCGGACTGTCCGGATCTGACTTCGGATTTCTAATCGGAAACCCTAGGTCGACCCGACGCCTACTGTTCCCTCTATAGGGAACGCGTCCTCACCTACTCCACTCAGGAGATTTACCTGTTGCCAGTGCGATCCTCCAGATCGACTGGACTTTTGCTCAGCGTTCGAAGCTTCTGGACTTTCTGCTGGACTCTCGCTTCCCGGTCCGTCCAGTCTTCCACCTGGTTCGCGACACCAGGACTTTCCACCTAGGGTAACCATCCCCTAGGACTTTTGCCTGAAGCTCTCGACTCGCCAAGACTTTCTGCATAGGGTTACCACCCCCTATAACCTAGGGTTACCACCCCCTAGGATTTTCCACCTGCCTAACCACAGCTAGGACTTTTGCCTAAGTACACTTAGGACTTTTCCTACAAGCTCATTCAAACTCTTAGATCACAAGATGACTTAACTTTGAACCCTTTGCCATTATCAAAACTTGGGTTCGATTGTCTGATGCTTCCTGCACCAACAATCTCCCCCTTTTTGATTATGACAACTCAAATTCAAAGTTAAGTAAAACAAAATGCATAAATAAACATAAGCATACTTTTAAATAAGAAGTTTAAGCACAAACGTAAGCATACTTAAGTAACAAGTTAAGTACAAGCTAAAGAAATTTTAAACTTTATAAAAGTTAAGGTAAATTTAAAATTTCAAAGTTAAGGCTCCCCTTAATAAGAGCTCTTATCCTTAATTTGAATTTTTTATCCTACTCTCACCCTTTGCCATATATCAAAAAACTTTGTAGAAAAAACTTAGTAAAAATGTTGAAGCCCAAAAATAACATTTAAAACACCTGTAGGGAAAATTTGTAAGAATGTTGAAGCCTAAAAATAACATTTAAAACACTTGGCTTTTAAAACTTTATAGGGAAAACTTTGTAGGAAAAACTTAGTAAAATTTTGCTAAGTGAAAATAGTTTAAGTGCAAAACAACTCTGTTTAGCCAAAATTTTGAAAACTTAAGCCTTTAAAGACTTTATTTAAAGATTTTTCATTAAACTTAAAAGTCTTTTAAAAAGGGATTTTCTTAAGTACGAAAATTGAATTAAGTTTGGGGAAAACTTTTAAATAAAACACTTAGCTTTAAAGAAAGGATATTTGGCTAATTTAAAGAACCTTTCAAACACTTAGCTTTTTATAATTAATTTTCATTGTAAAACTCTTAGCTAAATGTCTAAAGAGATAATTTTCTTTCAACTAAGTTTAAAGAGCTAGTAAAAAGTTTACTTTGAAAAATAACTTTAGCCAATTTTGAAACTTAGTTGAAATCTTTGGGGAAAAATAAATTTTCAAACTCTGTTAGATAGATTCGAAAAGCTTTGTTGGTAAATATTTTCTTAATTTTGAACAAGCTTTTTGAACAATAACTTGGAAAGAGAAAAAAAAATAAACTTCACTAAATTTTCAAAAGATTTTGAAAAGTATATAAAAAATATTAAGAAAGTCTAAGACTATTTTTAAAAAATATTTAAACGAATAATGAATTCCAAAATACTTAACGGCCAAGGAGGAGTAATAAGTTTAAACCTTAATGTCCAAGCATGAGTGAGTTAAATTGATTGCAAGTTAACTAAGTTCTTTTAGTAAGGTATCAGAGCCCTAATGTGCAAGTTGAGTAACCATAAAAATCAAACACTTAATTTCTTGGCCACATGTCTAACCATCTAGCTACTAGCTGATTGCCTAGAGGACAACAGCTTTCACTTGGTTAGTCAAGTTAAGTCAATAGATCCACTTAGATTTGACTAGGGCTAGATGACTTGACTTGATTACTGTAAATTAGGTATTTAACGCCCAGACTCATATTGATGCACAGAAATAAGCATTCTGGAGTCCAGGCTGAACCCTATGCATCTCACACCATTCTAAGTTTTGCAAACACAAGCAAGGTAAGCCTAGGTGTTTGTGAGATACTCGGCTGAATTCTAGGGGAACATGATCTCTAGGGTAGATACCTAGGCTAAGTCCAAATTTTTGAAAATCTAATAAAATTGAGATTTTGAAAACATTATTTTTCCTAGAATTTCAAAAATAATTTCTGATGAACCATTTTTGAAGAACTACAAGAATTTTAAAGTTAAGATCTATTCTACCCAACACATTCCTATTTGTGCAGAGTTAAACAAATAAAACTGGTAAGCATAAATAAGTAGAGTTCTTTAATACTAGTATAACCAGAGTAGAAAATGGAGATGTCTGTGTAATATCCAAGATACATGATAGTGTCAAAAAGCAGGATCATCAACTGGAGGATCGTCAGCTAGAGGTGGTGCAAGGGGCTGCTCGGGTGCAGGCTCAGGCTATCCCTGGCGACGTATCTCACCCCGGAGAGAAGCGAATCCTGCAGCTATCTCGGATCGTACAGATCAGAGGAAGCGATGGCTATCTAGCACAGCCCGTTGCGTTTAAATGGACTGGATCTCGAGCCGAGCGAGTCTGTCCTCGACGGAAAGTGGTACCGAAGTCGAAGGTCCGACTGATGTGGAAGGCCTGGCAGAGGTGGAAGGTAACGGATCTACGAAAAACTCCTCGGCTAGGAAGTTGGGCCACATGTAACGACCCACCTTCTACTGGCTAGGCTGTAAGGCCGGACCATCACAATACGCTGTGCTAAGCTATATCCATGACTATCACTAGTCTAGGTGTGGAAAGCTGTACCAATTTAGAACTTTACTAAGCCAATACCAGTTCTTGGTCCTACATGTGCTAAGGGATGTAATCTAAGGTATACATGGCGTATCCTACATCCCCGATGGTCAAAGAGCTGAATTTCAAGGTCTCTTGGTCAAAACCCAACTTCCCAATCGATCCAGATTTAACTGAATCGATTGCAAGCTGTTGGATCGATCCATGGATCGATCCAGATTGCTACTGTGCTCGGGGTAATATTCTGGATCGATCGGTTGATCGATCCAGACTGGCCAATCGATCCAGAGATCGATTCTAGAGCTCTCTGTTCGTGGGAGCGATTTCCCGATCGATCGGACGATCGATCCCTGAACCTTCTGTTTGTGACAGAATGCGACTGGATCGATCGACTGATCGATCCAAAAGCTTACTGTTCGCGGAACCAGGCTCCCAATCGATCCACTGATCGATTGAGGGCCCCCAATCGATCGGCTGATCGATCGGGGTTTCTGATTTCATATCAGAACCTGATTTCAGCCCTGGTTTGAGCAGAAATCTCATATACCAACTCTAAACTAACTGAAATGCATTCTAACATCAATTATCTAGCATTCCAAACATGGCGTGATGCATATTTCACTAGTTCATGATTTTTGAGCAAACTAAAATGCGAAAACTAAAAATGACAAGGTTCTAATAGTTAGACTTGCTAAAACCCTTAAGATCCTTATTCCAAACTCCTTTTTCACACACACATCGTCGTTGCATTGTCCTCCAGCCACCGCTAGTCCATCTTTCCTATACCTTTATCTACAGTATAAGGAAAAGAGTATCTGTAAGCTTGAGAGCTTAGTAAGAAACCACCTCACTAAAACATGCATACGATGCAATTTATATTTTTTTAAAACATGCTATTTGAAACATATGAATATTGAACATGTAAAAGCATGGCATGACAAACAAACAAACTAGTCATGGCAACAAGTGCTAGCATAAGCTATCATATTGTATCAATAGAAAACTGAATTGATACAAAAACTGAGCTGAGCTAATTCTAAACTAATGTTAAAGCTGTACTAAATCCACATAACTATTTGTGAAGTTTTGAAAACTATTTTCATAAATAGATTAAAATATTAATCATGCTGCTGATGGTCCCGACATCTGTACGTGCTATGCGCGCATCCCTAACTAGACCCAGGTTTGCAAGTGCCGAATTTAGTAGGGTTACTAGGTTATCTGAACCTAGGGACGACTATGGGAGCCCAACCCAAATGGATATCTAATCCAGTACAGTGCCACTGCTAAAATAAAATACTGATTATAGCTGAGTTCTTCTTATATTGCTATTTCTAGGTTATCTGAACCTAGAGCTAAGTTATATGAACCTAGAGGCGACTGTGGGAGCCCACCCATTGGACCGTAGTCCCATCTAATTATAGTACAACTGTACATACTAAATAAATTCTTCTATTGCATTTAACTAAGCTATTAAAATTCCTAAGTTGCATTCTTTTCCTGTGCTGAACATATTATCGAACACCTAGTGTGCACTATTGCACAACCTATGTGTCAAAAATTCGTATGCTACTAAACAAAGCAGAAATTCACACGAGAGCTACTTATACTGCAGGTGAGGGGTTTCTTACCTCATGCTCGAAGTTTCTTACAAATCTAAACGCTAGATTTCTGGTGGAGAAAATCCCTTCGTCGATCTCCTCGCGTCTACGTGTTCCTCTCGCGGAGAGAAACGTCCTCGTAACCGAAGTTGTCGCCGGAAGGTGCTCCTGGAACCCTTGGGATGGAACCCTAGCCCTTGGGGCTTGGTGCGCCGAGAGAAAGAAGAGGAGAAGGGGGCGGCGTGTAAGGGTGAGGAGAAGAGGTAAGTCACGGTAAAATTAAAACTCCTCACTTAATTCCCTATTTATATTAAGGAATTAATTCACCCAACTCTAACTTAAATAAAATTGTTTCCCTTTCCTTTCAGCACGGCCCTGTTGGGTTCACTTGGTTACTAGAGTCCACTATAAGTCGTAGGACCCAATATGTCTCGGGTTTGATTCCCGCTTAAGCTATTTTACGTTTCTATTTATTTTTGCTACTTCCGCTACTCTAAAAATTCCATAAAAATATTCTAAAATTCCAGAAAAATCATAGAATATTTCTAAAATAATTTTGGGAATTTTCGGGCGTTACACCACAACTCTCCCTCGCCCCGGTGCATCCTCGGTCTCTAGAGCAATAAGAGCAGCGGTTGGTTGTGGCCGACCCTTCCAAGCCAGAATCCCCTCAGCAGTGACCTCTATACCGGCTAATCGAAGACTACGCTGCCCTAACTCGTCGTATAGTGTAAGTGGGATGAGTGTCCCTATGGACGTGTCTATCCTAGAGGTGGAGAAAATCTGAGTCAAGATATGACAGTAGGGTATGTGGACTACTCCAGGCGTGACTGTACTAGATGCATGTATAATGTTATGGAACATATGCAGTGCAATGTCTATATCTAGGCGCTGACTCAGAGCGTACAGAAAGAATGAGTGGGATGGTCGCATCTTCGAGACGTCTCGAGATGTGATCGGTAAAATGCATGCTGTCAGGACTCTGTACAAAACGTAGTCCTGAACCCTAAGAAGAGTCGACCTGAACTCAGTCAGTCCAAATGGTCTCTCCTCTCCAAAAAAATGCGTGTAGATAGTGTCTAAGGTGATATGAGAATAGGGTTCACCGAATGGTAGATCCCTACTCGGATAGCATAGGAATGCACATGGAGACTCCCTAAGCTCTAAGCTAGTGCGAATCAGGGATGGAGTAAACTGGATGTCAGTTCCACCAACTCTGGTGGAATACGTACTATCATCAACCTTTTTGAGGTTGTGATAGAACTGTGCACACAAGTCATGGTTTACTGTATTGTTGCAGTAAACCAGTTTCCCTAATTGATAGTAATCTATCATCTGGACTACAGGGTGACAGAACTAGGTAAAAAATGTCCTACCTACATACCTAGGTTTAATAGACTCAAATGTAAACCTAGCAAAATCTACCCTATGCTGCTCTGTGGGGAACCTAGGATCCGTAGAAGGGGTCCTGGTCGGTGTAGGATCAACAATACGACGTTTCCTATTTTTAACAATAGACAAGAAAATAGCAAAAACTAGTACTAAAATCATGTAGGAGATGAGTAAGGGTGGTTTAGAGTAAACCTAGGAGGCATTTCTAGGAGTAGAGGAGGAAGAGTTGGGAAGGCGCCTTAGTTTGGGGAGAAATCGCACGGGAAACTCGTGTGAAACTTCGGCAGAAAACTGTAACAACCCAATTTTCCCTATTTCAAGTTCTAAAAGTCCATAAAAATATTGGTAAATACCTTTAAAATATTCTAGCGATTTTTAGGGATTTTTAGAGTATTTTTACGCAATTTTTGGAGGTCGTTTAGTATGTTTACAAAAAGAAAGAAATTTTGGCAAAAATTTGTCAAAACCGAAGCTCGAACCCGTGACCTCCGGCCGAACCAAACCCAACCGGACACAGCAAACCAACTGGGCTGCGCACGCTTTGTTAACCAAGTATGAGGAGAAATAGGTTTAAGTTATAGTAAGGATCAGAAATTAAACCTAGGTTATAAAGGGTTAATTTCTTTCCCCGAGCCCTAATCCCTTTTCTTCTCGTTCCTTTCTCCCGACGCGTGCGACGGCGCTGTGCTTGGGCGAAGACGAAGCCGAGTTAGGGCACTCCCTCCGGCGGCCGGCGAGGGGTTTTTCGGAGAATCCTTCTCATCCTCGTGACCTCCTCGACGTGAAGAGCACGTAGACGCGAAGAAGGCGCGGTGATTTCAAGTCTCGCCGAACCCTAGCAGCCCTCTCCTTCCGGTTGTAAGTCCAAGAAGGCATTGTAAGTACTACTCACCTGCGGTAGGAGTTGTTTCGGGTTCCTTTTTGATTCTCCCTTTGCTTCCGAGGCCTAGCATGAACCCTAGACCTCTCCTTTATACGAGCACAGCATGTTAAGATTGAGAAATCGGGTTCTTTGTTCATTTTGAATTCGAAGCATGTTGTAGAGATTTATGGATCCTTTTAGCTTTCTGCCGTGAGACATAGAGGAAGAATAAGAATGATTAGGTTTAGTTTTTTTGGATAGCATGTTCTGCCATTGCTGGTTGTTTTTATACCATGCAGATTAGAGCATTTCTTGTCATCATTTTCCTGTAAAACTTGAAAGGAACAGCTCTATATTAGTAGGACTGGTTAGACTTCTTTTGTGTTATCTAGTGGCTTGTTTTCCTTGCCTCGGTTTTGTACAGCATTAGGAATAGCTTCGGTTCCTCTTAGCATGCATTTAGTAGACTTCCTTGTTGTACCATGTTATTTGTAGGTACTTTAGTTTCGTATGGCAGGCAGATTGTATTAAATGATAATGCAGAATTTTATGAGGTTAACAAGTGCAGAATCTTGCTAGTGTACATGTATTCGGGTTTGCTGTGCATCATGTTTTAGTTTTTCAGTAGCATTCTATGCCCTGTTTTTACAGCATGTTTAGAAGTATTGAAGTAGCACTCTTTGCCTATTTTTCAGCATGTTTAAAAGCCTTAGAGTAGCCATCCTTGCCATGTACTTACAGCAGGGTTAGCAGCCCTAAAGTATCGTTCTATACTTGTTTTTACAGCATGATTAGAATCATTTCATACTCGATTTTACAGCATGTTTAGAAGCACAAAAATAGCATCCCTTGCCATGTTTTCATCGTATGATTCAAAGGCTTTAAATTGCTTTCTTTGGTTTAGCTTATAGCATGATCAGTAAGCTTTAAGTTACTTGTTTTATTCTATTATATAGCATGGTTAGTTGATTATACACCCATACTTGTTAAGTATATTTAAAGGACTCCCACAATCTTTAATAAAAGATAATAAGAAAGATAAAAAGTAAGTCAAGCAAGAGGCTAGTACCCGACATCCAAGAGCTTGTCGTTAAACAAATCCAGGTGACCATTTCCGAGGTCTTGGCCCTGGTAGACCGAGGTCTGCTCTTTTAGGATTGGTGGCTCGCAACCCCAACCTATTAGGGAACGCGCATGAGATGGTACTAAGCCTGGGCCCAAAGTATAGAAAAGTAAAGAAGTAAAGAAAGAAAGAAAGAAAGAAAGAAGAAGAAAGTAAAAGATAGAAATTAAAAGATTAATTTCTAACACAAGGATACAAGAAATGAAATAAGTTCCAAGCTTAGAATAGATAAGAATGGTTAGTTTCTTGTTATCCTGCTTGATACTGAGTATGATTTGTATTCTGTTCATTTTCTGTATACCATGAGCACATGCAGATAGCTTTATTATTATTTCAGTTTCAGCACTTATGCATTTCATTTATGCTTTTCGAGTTTTGTGAGATAGATTAGTACTTACTAAGCGTTTTCGCTTATAGATACTTTTCTTTTTCCTCCTACTGCAGATAAAGGAAAAGCTAAGATATGAAGGGAGGCGACAGGGTGGTGGTGATGATGGATGTGTGTGGTGACTGAACTATGGAGAGATCCAGAGTTCGCTAGCAAATTTTCAGGACCTACCTGTTTAGAGTTTCAGTTTATGTTTTTAGTTTTCTTCTTAAATGCTATTATGAAGTTGAGATTGTAATGAAGTTTAATTCGTATTTGTAGCTTGATATGTCCTACTGTTGGAGTTATGCTTGGTTACTATTGCTAGAATAGCTTTCTTTTAGTTATAGTGTGTATTATTGCTGCGTGGTTGTGAAAATATATGTTCCAGCCGCCTGTGGCTGAGTATAGATTGTTTGTATTATGGATTTGGTCACCGGTACAGGGGAGACTCTGCCGAAATTTTTCGGTAGGAATTCCTCTGAACCGTGATAAATCTAACTGACTCTAATAATAACGTCAGTGACACTAGTAAGTAGAGTATAGATAGGTAATGGTCGCCCTTAGAGAGTAGTAGTAAGAAGGGTGGTCGTTACAAAAACGAACAGAACGCTTTCTGTTCATGGCAATATCGCGGGTTGAAGGCGCCTGAAATGTCATTTTGTAATGCCCCAAATTTTCTCAATTAGAGTCCTAAAAGTAATTTAAAAATATTTTAAAATGCTATAGAAATATTCTAGGGATTTTTGGAAATTTTTAGAGTATTTTTATGTAATTTTTGGAGGTCGTTTGGTATTTTTAGTAAACGAAGGAAGTTTTGACAAAAAATGTCCAAGCCGAGGTTCGAACCAGTGACCTTTGGCTTGGTCAAAACCCGGCTGACCAAGTGTGCTGGCGGTCGTTGCTAGTAAAATAGGAAGTGAAATTTATTTAAGCAATGATTAAAACAGAAAATAAATGGGAAAAAGGGTTCGACTGAGGATTCGAACCAGCGGCCTTTGACCCGGTCAAAACGCAGCTAACCAACTGTTCCGCAAGTATTTTGTGAACAAATATAGAACGATTTATATATATATGTTATAATTGAAACCCTAGTTATAAGAAAAGAGAACTTAAGTTTTCTTTTTCCTCGAACCTTTCTCTCCTTTTCTCCTCTTCCCTTCTGCGACGGCGCCGATTCTGCCGAGCGAAGAAAACGAAGACCTAGCTTTGTTTCCGGCAGCCGGCGAGGGCGTTCTCCGAAGGTTCCTTCACCGTCTTGATTCTTGCGTCGAGGAGAAGCCGGGAGCACAAAGAGGAGGCCAAGATCTCAGCCAACCGAAACCTTAGAGCTCTTCTCCTTCGGTTTGAATCCAAGAATCATTGTAAGTTGCTACTCACCTGTGGTAGGATAGCTTCGAAGTTTATTTCTTATTCCTTTTCTTGTTCCCGAAGCTTTGGATGAAACCTAGGGCTGTGTTGTTGCCGATTGATGGAACGTGAGATGATTTGATTTCTTCCCGTGAGGTCCTTGTTTTGGATTGAGGGATTCTGTGATGATCTTGCTTCGTTTCGTGTTCCTATGAGGTTCTCGTTTTGATCTTGTTTTGTCTACAGGTTCTACTCTTATTAATGAGTAGTGTGACTATGCATTTGTTTTGGAATGCTGTTCTTTTGTGAGGTCTGATTGTTGCAGATTTTTGGAATTGGGTTTACCAATTTGAGGTGTTTTTCTACTCTCTTAGATATGCTCGGATTCTAAGAAGGTTTCCTTGTGTTTTTGTGCGGAGCACTATCTGGATTTCAATTGAAGTTCTTATGAAAATGTATGCTCTATGGTTTATGGGGAGTTTATTTTCCTTTGTTTTCTTTATTCGAGTAAAGTTATGGATTAATTAGAGTTCCTTTATTTGTTATGGGAAGGATTCTGTGCAGGAATTTTAGATAAAGGATGGTTGGTGTTAGTTGCTGTTATTTCCTTATGGATAGATTAAGATGTGGTATTTTTCGTATTAAATGCTATTTCATTACTTCCTCAACATGTTTTGGGTGGATTTTTTTAAGGGGTAGCTGTCTGATTTGGTTTTGGAAGATTTAGAAATCCTCACGTTGAAGTGAAGTTCTTGTGTGAAGCAATAGGATTTAAGTTCTTATATGTTCCTGTTAACTGAAATAGCTATGAACTGTTATAGAAAGGAATTTATGAATACTGTTGAATTGCCATGATCAGTTATTTGCCTATAGGTTAATGCTATTGTGAGTAGTTGATCTATTTTGATTTAAAGATAGGAGTAGATTGCACGAATTTGGTGCATCTGAATGTGGTTTGCTTTGCCGAGCCTCCATGAGTATCCTGGTTTGTGCTTATGGTGTTGTCTATAAGTTTGGGATTAAACTACGATTTTTATGGTTGTTGAGTCTTTGATTGGTAGAAGGGTGACTTCAGAGTTTCAACAATGTGGACAGGAATTGGTGTTTGGTGTGGAGACAGAAAGGGTATAATGGAAAGATTTAGTGAATGAAGAAATTATTCATTTAATTATCTTTGGTCATGATTTAAATATTTCTTGTTATGATTACGATCAGATAGTATGAGAAATGTAAGTTTCCACAGATTCAGTTTTCCTTTGCATTCTAACAAGCCTGAACAACCTTTATCCTAGCATGTGGTTTAGATTGGCTTCCTTGCTACCATTTATTCCAAGTACACAGATTTGAGGTTTAGATATGTTACTTTCATTCAAGTATACATATTTGAGGTTTAGATATGCTACTTTCATTCAAGTAAACAGATCTGAGGTTTAGATATGCTACTTTCATTCAAGTATACAGATTTGAGGTTCTTTATTCTAGCATGAGGTTTAGATATGTTTTCTTGTTACACTCATCCTAGGATACAGATTTGAGTTTCTCTATTCTAACATGAGGTTTAGATATATGTTTCCTTGCTACCGTTTATTCCAGTAAGCTTCAAATATGTTTGGAGTTAACTAGTTTAGTTTTCTTAATTTGAAGCATGCAGTATAGGTTTAAACCCAACAAGTTTTAGATTTAGTTTAAGCTTGTATGATATGCAGACATTCATAAGTATTGCTTGCAGATTTTGATAAGTGTTGCATGTAGAACTCCAATCTTAGAATAGATTTTTGTTAAGCCTAGGCAGATTTTTGGTTTAAGCATTTCAAAGTTAGAATTTGCTTAAACATTTCAGTTTCTTTTTAAAGAAGTATTCTTTTAGAAGTGTTAACAAGTATAAGAAAGATAAAGAAAAGAAAGAAAAGGCCAAGACCTTAAGTAGATCCTAAAGTCAAGACTTTAGGGATTTTGGCACACAAGGTGCTAAAGAAAATGCCGAGACATTATATATTAGAATATTAAAAGATAACAAGTATTTTACTTTTATTAGTGGCATTGTACTGGACTCTCAGTATCACGCCCCCAAAGGAGTCCCTGCCAGACAAAAATCCGACAGCATCTCCCCTGTACCGGTGACAATATGAAGCATCACTACAAACAAAATATACATCAGCCACATGCGGCTGGAATATTTATATACACAACCACGCAGTTATAATAACAGCCCACTCGGCTGGAATGAAACAATCACAACCACGCAGTTATATATAAAACAGCCCACACGGCTATACTAAAACACAGCGGAAAAACGAAGAAAAGCCCACACAACACAAATAAATACAATGCATGCCGGCACGGCTTAAACACAAATACAACACCAAAACCATAGGATAGCCACATGGCTATACACAAATACAATGCCAAAAATAAGAAAAGAATATACAAAAGAAAACAATCACGATCTTCGGATGTGACGTAGGACCCGACAGACAGGATACTCCGAGCGACACCAACCATCTACAGGCTACCTGAAAACATAAATGTATACATGCGGTGGTGAGTATAGGTAACTCAGCGGGTAATAGAAAAGATAGTGCATGGTCCATAAACAACATGGAGATCACAAGTATACAGTCTCAGTAGGGAAATAAGAACATGATCATACTATCATACTCAATGCACCTAAACATATCTGACATAATAACCTGACATACATACTGTATAAATCACAACCGACATAATGATAGATACATACCCAATCTGGAATCAACACCTGGTACAATGGTCAGTAAACTCACTGGATCTGCAACAGACATACCCGTGACACCTGTGCGATATAAATACGACTGCATATACATGTAAAATAAATGACATGTATGCAGCATGACAACCATATGCAACAATCATATCGCAAACAAATGTAACATACCACAAACACATGCAACTAGTATCTAGTAGGCATGTATGCAAATATAACCCCCAGATGCACCGTGCATCATATGCAAAAGTGCATGCATGCTCCATGGTCACCCCCGCCACCTCTCCGAACACCACGACCCCTGTATGGCCGAGAGGCTTGGGTCTGTGACGACTGTACTACCCTCCAGCCCACTATATAGTGGTCGAGGCGGACAGTCCGCTAATAGCTATCTAGCTAAATAGCATCAGGGTCTCTGACTGCTCACAACGCCGGATCTCACTAAACCTCGTGACCGGGTGGCACGACAGGACGAGTGGCAACTGCTCCAGCTACCACTACCCATGAGTGGTCGAGTGTGCGGCGCTAAACCAAACCAACTGACGACTCTCTCACCACAAGGGAGACAATGGTCATCAGATGCAATGAATGATGAACATGATATATATATATATAAAATCATCATCCATGCAATAACTCCAAACCTCATAAATACCTCCAACATGAGTATAATCGTCATGATACCTCCACGTATCCTACCAAACATATGTACACACTACACATGTATAATCAACCAAAAATCTCCAATAATCCCACCAGACACATGTACACAAAAGATAAGTACAATCAACATGTATCCTCCAATAACAATACAACAGACATGTGTATATACTCAAAACATACAATCAACACAACTCCTCCAAAAGTACATGACAAATACGTATGTACACACCACATGTAAATCCACGGTCAACTAGATGACTCCTATAACACATACCCATCTATGTACAGTCCACATCATATACCCAATCAGCATGGGAATACCAACAACCCGACAATCCCTACAAGCCATACTCTACACGTGTAATCACAACAGAGTAGATATCAAGAGTGGAGACTATATAGGAATTAAAATAGATCATCACAAGGGTCAAGCATAAGTATCATGCAGGAAAAACAGCAACCGATCATGATATAAGATAAAGCGGCCTAATTCATCCAATAATAACCATGCACTAAGTACAAGAAAATCTACATAGAGGCCAAGGAAGAAATACCCGCCTTAAAATGTAGATCGTGTCAAGTAATCCCGCGTCGAGACACTCATCCCAAATCCAAGTCCTGTAGCCATCAATATGTTTATATTCTATTTAGCTAGATTCATAAGAAATAAATTAGCTAAATAAAATCTCTACCCAATTAGGATAACTCCACTCAAATCTAATCTCTGATAAATCCTCCAATTAATCCTCAATCATACAACCTTATTAGCATGGGTTTATACACGATTCATCTCCAAAAAGTCACCCAAATCAATATATCACAATACTTCCAAATACGATAATCATCCAATCATATAATCCATTAAATCAACCACTAAACATCATGAATCCAACATGTATAATTCTTCCACATAATCAATCCCCAACCCCCACATATGATAATCCAACCACAATCAATCCAATGATCCTAAGAATAATCACATAACCAACTATATCAACCAATCACCATCAACAACTAATTAACCAAAACACAACAACTTACAACTAGAAGTAAAACCCTAATCCTTCTTTCAACCTTCCATGATCACCCAAAACAAACATCCTACTATCAACCATGTTACCAAATAAAGAAATCAATCACTAAATAACCATTATGAGTCAACCACATACCCTATAGCCAAGCCTCTCCAACCCGCCCCACCTATCCAGCAGCCACCCAAAACCTAGCAATTAATCAACCAAATCAATAGGTTAATCCAACTGTTATCCCACTTATTGAAGCAATTAGGTTTTTCATAAATCCTGGAACTAGGAGACAAAGCTTACCCCAATTTCATATCGACAATAGCTGCCTCCTTGAAAAGAAAACCAAATGCAACTGTGAAAACCAAATGCAACTGTGAGAGAGAGAAGCTGCTGACCTCTACCGTAATTTGGTGGCTCTATCCTGTTGTGCATTCGTGGAGTAAACCTCCACACCACAAGGATCCCCACGGCCAAAGATCTGCAACCTAATACACCCTAATTCCAATTTAGCACTTCCACAACAGAGCACAAGATCAAGAACTAACTCTCACCTTTCGACCACATTGCCGAATCAATACTGCTTGGTCGAAGACTTCATGTCGGACCAGAGATCAGGCATCGTCTTGGTCGTTGGCTGTAACGACCCAATTTTCCTTATTTTAAGTTCTAAAAGTCCATAAAATATTTGGAAATACTTTTAAAATATTCTAGAGATTTTTAGGAATTTTTAGAGTATTTTTATGTAATTTTTGGAGGTCGTTTAGTAGAGTTACAAAAAGAAAGAAGTTTTGATAAAAAAAAACGTTGAAGGGGAGACTCGAACCCAAGACCTTGACCCGAACCGAATCTCAGCTGAACCCAGCCCAACCAGCTGAGCTACAAGGTTTTTTGTTAACCTTATAAGAAAAGAATTAAGTTTATAGCATAGTTAAGCGATATTTTAGAAACCGAAAATAAACTTTGAAAATAAAAAGGTGCGCGGATAAGGATTCGAAGCCTAGACCCTTGGTTTGGTTGAGAGCCGACTAACCAACTGGACTGCGCGTGTTTTATTAACCTAGTATGGAGAGAAATAGATTTAAGCATAGTTGGAATCGAATTCAAACTAGGTTATAAAAAGAGGTTAAGTTAAGAGAGGAAAACCTAAAAAAACTTTCTCTCGAAATTTCTCCTCTCCTCTCTCGCGACGGCGCCGACTCTCTCGGGCGAAACCGTAGCCAAGGCTAGGGTTTCCTCCTCTCGACGTCGGCGAGGCGTTTTCCGGTCGGTCTCCACGTGTGGGTGACCATTCCGGCAAGGGGAGCTCGAGAAACACAAGAAAAAGGGAGAAATCGGAGCTCCACCGAAACCCTAGAGCGTTTCCTTCGGATTGTAAGTCCAAGAACCGGATGTAAGTGCTTCTCACCTGCGGTAGGAGTAGCTCTCGGGTTTTATTTGTGTTTTGTTGTAAGATGAACAACAGTAGCCTTTCATTCTAGTTTGTGGTTTCGGATTTGACCTTGATCTAGCAAATTGGTATAGTTTTTCTGGTTTAAATCTGTTGGTGTTTTTATTTAGTGCACGAACAGAAGTTTTGAAGGTTTTCCGTGATTACCACAGCATGCTAGTTAGATGTATTTACCTTACACTTCAAGCATGTTTAAGTAGATATAAATTACTTCAAGCCATTGTATGATCGAATGATTGTTAGGAGTCAAGAATAAGTTAGTTTTTTACAAGCTTGAAATGTGGAAAACTCTTACTGCCATGAGCTGCTTAAAAGTTGTTCCTTATGACCATGTATTCTCCTTTTAGTGGCTGAGGAATTCTGTTGGAATTGGTTTGAATATATATCCGGTTACATTTCAGTGATATAGTAGTTCTTTCTTTAATTATTGTGGAGTTTTGTTTGAATATGTACTGGATAATATTTTATATCAGTGCCATGTAGTTAAATATCTCTTGTTTGCTGAATAAATGAGAGAAGTACAAGCAAAGCAATACTAAGATGCAATCTGATCCTAAGTTTCAGAAATTAGAATTAAGGCACACTAAGTGCTTAAATAGATGCCAAGGCATTTATTTAGAAGAAGTGATTAAAGAAGTATATAAAGAAAAGTATTTTACTTTTAAAGGGCATGTACCGGACACAAGGTCCAAGGGATGGGCTCCAAGTTGCCCTTAGACATAAGGTCTAGAAGTGTCTTAATGGTTTTGGGATTAGCTACCTCAATTCTCATTAAGAAAGGCGCGCAAAGTGGTACAATGCCGGGCCCAAGTAAAGTTGAATATTATTTTAAAGTATAAAAGTATTAATTTGGAAACAAATAGAACAAGTTCCTTTATCCAAGTTGCAAATTCTAGCAAGTTAAATGGTTGTTTCCTTTAGAGATGCATGATGTAGTTCTATATTGCTATTTTCATGTTGAGCATGTACTCTCTGCTTTCTTTAATGTTTATGCATTCCTTATCGGATTTTGTGAGTAGAAAGCACTTACTAAGCTTTTAGCTTATAGATGCTACTTTTCCTCCTACTGCAGATATGGATAAAAATAAAGGAAAGGCTAAAATGGCATAGAAGAAGGCGACAAGGAGACACTGGTGATGTGTGTGTGGATGGCGGAGATGGAAGATTTGGGAACCTTGCTTTTAAATTTCTGCAAGTTAAATTATTTAGGTTTCTTCTTAAATAACTAGGAGAATTAATAAAAAATTCAGATTCTTTATGCTCTCCCTGTTTTACTGTATTGAAGTTGGTCAAATACTTTTGTTTTGTTGAGTTCTGGAACCATTCGGATGATTAAATGCATAGATGATGCTTGGTAAAATGCTTGGTTTTAAAATGCTCAGAAGTTCTCCTTATGCATGCTGGAAATGTAATCTACCATGAGGTTCGGTTTTAGATTGCATTGGTTAAACCTGGGAAAAAAAAATGCCTCTGCCGAAATACTTATCTGCCTTTGGGATTCCTGTTGCATGCTGGAATTTGTTTCTGGGTTGCTGCAGTGAGGATATAAGATTAGTATTGCTATGTGCGTATTAGTATTTGACCACTTGTAGTATGCTGCCTTATGTGCTGCCAGTATTGATGCATGCTGTAGAGTATTAACATTTAAAGGTTTAGTTGTTTTTTTTTAAACTATTCTCCTCTTGTTACAGTTGAAGATTATGCATGCTGTAGAGTATTAACATTTAAAGGTTTAAATCTGCTATGAAGTTTATTCTTGTTGAATGAAAATATGCCTTTATTAATGAATCTGCTATTAAGTATTTAACAGAAGTAACAAGCAAGTTTCATTGCCTACATGCTACACTTGATTATGTTACACCTTTTTGCATGTTTAATTAGTAAGAAAAAAAAAATTTTAAATGACAGCAGTTTAAAGTTCTAATAGACATGTGAATTTCTTGATATATAAATGGGTAAAAGCATCTCTAGTGTTAATAGTGAGTAGCATTAGTTATGTGAAGATAGTAGAATCGGTAGCGGTCACCCTCAGAGAAGTAGTAAGGAGGGTGGTTGTTACAGTTGGTATCAGAGCAGGTCCATTTTCCAGCAACACACACACATCAGCATCATCCTTGCCGCTTTCAAGTAAGAAAGTATTTAAGTTCTTTCTTTATTGCCTTCCTTTATTTACATTATTATTTGCGGTATAGATTGATAGTTATAAGTGAATGAGTAAGATAAGAATTTTATTCTTTTAGCTATTTCCTTTCTTAATATATATAAATGGGTATGTTTAGAAAGGGTAGAGAAATCATCAAATTTTCTTATTTGTTTAACTAGATGTCAAGAAGAGGACGTCCCCGTACCGCTCGTACTGTGGACCGAGCACAGGAGAATGAAGAGCCCAGAGTAGCTGATCCGAATCTCTCTGAAGTTGTTGCTCAACTTCAGAGACAGGTGGCAGAGCAACAGCAAGTGATCGTCAATCTGATGGCGAATCAGCAGCCAGTTCCTCCTACTCCTCCAACAGTAACTGTGGAGACTCCAGTGGTAACTGAGGTTCCACCAGCTACCCAAGGAGTCGTCACAGCATCTCAGAGATAAGAATCCTACCTCATTCAGTGGCTGAAACTGAAACCAGAGAGTTTCTCAGGTGCAACTGAGCCCTGGGATGCCCAGGCTTGGTTCAAAACACTGGAGAGCATCATGGAGCTTCTTGACTGGCCAGAAGTCGAGAAAGTCAAGTGTGCCTCCTTCTGCCTGATTGGAGACGCACGCATGTGGTGGGAGAGAGTAAAGAGCAAGAGGGCAATCAATCAGATGAAATGGATTGATTTTGAGACAGAATTCTACGATGAGTTCTTTCGCCAAAAGATCACCAACAAGCACTATGAGGAGTTTATGGAGTTCAGACAGGGGGATCTGACAGTAGAGGAAGCAGTTAAGAGATTCAATAGGCTAGCTCGTCTCTGCCCAGAACTAGTAAGTACAGAGAGGGATCGAGTCAGACTAATGCTCAGAATGCTGAAGCCTGTGATATCACTCAATGTGAGCAGTGGAACCCATCAGCCCCTGACTGGAGAAGAGTTGGTCAGTAGAGCCTTAGTAGCTGAGCACTATCTGAACAGCATGAAGGCACAAAGAGAGCAGCACAAGCCAATCAAGATGGAGACCAAGACTGGGGGAAATCAGAAACCCCAGTTAAATAATCAGAACTGGAAAGGCAAGGGTACTAAAAGGAAGCAGTGGGATTCAGGAAGTAACCAGAAGGGAGGACCAGAAACCAAACAGACTAAGCTCCTTCCCTGCCCCAAATGTGGGAGAACACATCCAGGAGCCTGCCTCTTGGGTAAGACTGGATGTTATTCTTGTGGTCAAGAAGGACACATGGCCAAACAGTGTCCTAACAAGTTCAAAGCACCTCAGCCACAGCCAATACAATATGGAGCCAAGCCTCAACTACATTATATGCCTGCAAGGACCCCAGATCAGTCAAGGAAGGTTGGAAGCTCCACCGGTTCTAGCCTTTGACAATGCCGAGTATTCTCCCTTACAAGAAGCTGCTAGTGCCTCCACGGTCGTAACAGGTCAAGTAGTTATTTTTCAGCATATAGCTACTGCACTATTTGATCTGGGGCGACCCATTCTTTTGTATCCATACCTTTTGCCAAAGAATTACAGGTACCTATAAGCATAAATTCCAAGTTCCGACAACCCTACCTTCCGGGGAAGTCATGGAATCTAGTCAATGGCTTCGATCTGTCGGAATTTCAGATCGAGAGCTATGTGTTAATCTGGTAGTCCTCGCTATGCGATTTCGATATCATTTGGGTATGGATTTCCTCAACAAGTACAGTGGACTGCCATAGAAGAAAAGTGATCTTTAGTCCGAGGTGAACCATCCTTTGAATTTACAGAAGTACCAAAGAGGAAGACCCAGAAATTCCTCTCTTCCCTCACAGCTCACCGGATGCTAGCTAAAGGGTGTCTTGGTTTTCTTGCATTCATTGTGAGTATGAAGAGAAGAAAGAGGAAGTCGGGTGAGTTCAGAGTATCCGAGGTATTCCCGGAAGAGCTACTGGACTACCTCCAACAGAGAAGTGGAGTTTGAGATTGAGCCGGTTCGTACCCGTCCAATTTCAAAAGCTCCATATCGCATGTCTCCAGCAGAGCTAAAAGAGTTACAAGAGCAACTTCAGGAGCTACTTGACAAGGGTTTCATTCGCCCTAGTCACTCACCATGGGGAGCTCCTGTGTTGTTTGTCAAGAAGAAGGATGGATCTATGCGGATGTGCATAGATTATAGAGCTCTGAATCAAGTGACCATCAAGAACAGGTATCCACTGCCCAGGATCGATGATTTATTTGATCAATTGAAAGGGGCAACAGTGTTCTCCAAGATAGATCTGCGCTCTGGGTACCATCAGTTAAAAGTGAAGGAGAGTGATATACCCAGAACTGCTTTCAGGACCAGATATGGACACTATGAATTCGTGGTCATGCCTTTTGGTGTGACTAATGCACCTGCAGTCTTTATGGACTTGATGAATAGAGTGTTCAGTGAATACCTTGACAAGTTTGTCATTGTGTTCATCGACGACATTCTAATCTATTCCAGAACCCGAGAGGAGCATGACACGCACTTGAGAATAGTCCTGCAGACCCTTCACAAAAGCGACTCTATGCTAAATTCTCAAAGTGCGAGTTCTGGTTGGAGCAGGTGGCATTTCTAGGTCACATTGTTTCAAAGAAGGCATTCAAGTAGATCCAACCAAAGTAGAAGCGGTCAACAACTGGAAGAGACCCAAGAATGCCAGGGAGATCGAAGCTTCCTTGGTTTAGCTGGGTACTACAGGAAATTTGTGGAGGACTTTTCCAGGATAGCCTCTCCCTTACACCCTCACCGGAAAGACAAGAAGTTTGAATGGTCAGATAAATGTGAGCAGAGTTTTCAAGAACTCAAGAGGAGACTGACCAGTGCTCCTATACTGACTGTTCCAGAGGGTGACAAGAGTTTTGACATCTACAGTGATGCTTCCAAGATGGGCTTAGGAGCTGTACTCATGCAGGAAGGAAAAGTTATAGCTTATGCTTCAAGACAACTCAAAGACTATGAGAAGAACTACCCCACTCATGATCTAGAGCTGGCAGCTGTAGTCTTTGCACTGAAACTCTGGCGACACTAATTGTATGGAGTCCAGTGCAGAATCTTCACAGACCATCAGAGTCTTAAGTACTTCTTCACTCAGAAGGACTTAAACATGAGACAGCGTAGGTGGTTAGAGTTGGTCAAAGATTATGACTGTGAGATCCTCTACCACCCAGGTAAAGCTAATAAAGTGGCAGATGCACTAAGCAGAAAGTCCAGTGCATCCTTGATGTCCTTATCATCATTAGCCCTTCCACTACAGAAGGAGTTGTCAGATTTCGGACTTGAAATTATTTATGGGCAACTTTCTGCATTGACACTAGAGTCAACCCTGCTTGAGGATATACAGAGAAAGCAAAGCGAAGATCCAGATATTCAAAAGATCAAGCAAGGGATACAAGAAGAAGGAAGTTCAGAATTTCGAGTATCAGACAGTGGAATTCTTTATCAGGGAAATCGCCTTTGTGTTCCCAATGATGAAGAGCTGAGAAAGAAAATTTTAGAAGAAGCCCATAGTATACCATACGCCATGCATCCTGGTTCTACCAAGATGTACCAAGACGTGAAACAGAAGTTCTGGTGGTCTGGACTCAAAAGAGATGTAGCTAAATATGTCAGTACCTGCCTGACATGTCAGAGGGTCAAAGCAGAACACCAGAGACCAGGAGGAGTTTTACAACCTCTTCCAATACCAGAGTGGAAGTGGGAAGACATATCTATGGACTTCATAACAGGTCTCCCAAGAACCACAAATGGATATGATGCGATATGGGTGATAGTGGACAGATTGACCAAGTCTGCTCACTTTCTAGCCATCAAAGTGTCTCACTCTATAGAGCAGTTAGCACAGCTGTATGTTAAAGAGGTGATAAGACTTCACGGAGTTCCCAAATCTATTATTTCTGATAGAGATGGGCGCTTCACCTCTCACTTTTGGGAGTGTGTACAGACTGCACTAGGCACCAAGCTCAAGTTCAGCACAACTTTCCATCCTCAGACTGATGGACAGACAGAGCGAGTAAATCAGATCCTAGAAGATATGCTCAGGGCTTGTGCACTAGATTTTAAAGGCAGTTGGTGCAAGTATCTGTGCTTAGCTGAGTTTGCCTACAACAATAGCTATCAGGCTACCATCAAGATGGCACCATATGAGGCGTTGTATGGCAGAAAGTGCAGATCACCTATATGCTGGAAAGAAGCAGGTGAAAGAAAAGAAATGGAAGTAGAGCTGGGCATTTAGATAGAGCTGATAGAAGAAACCACTCAGGCTGTCCAGAAAATCAGACAGAGGATTGAGACTGCCCAGAGTAGACAGAAAAGCTATGCTGACACACGCCGTAGGCCACTGGAATTTCAAGTAGGAGATTCAGTTTTTCTCAAAGTTGCTCCTATGAAGGGAGTGATGAGATTTGGCAAGAAGGGCAAATTGAGTCCTCGCTATGTAGGACCTTACCTGATTACAGACAGGATTGGGAAGGTAGCTTACAAGCTGGAATTACCACAAGACATGTCAGCAATACACAATGTGTTTCATGTCTCCATGTTAAAGAAGTGCCTCCATGACCCTAGCCAAGTGATTGAGCCTCAGTCAGTGCAGATCCAAGAGGATCTTAGTTTTGAGAGTAGACCTACACAGATAGTGGACAGAGCAGTCAAGAGACTAAGAAGCAAAGAAGTACCACTAGTGAAGGTCGTCTGGCAGAACCAGAAGCACGAGGAAGTCACTTGGGAGCGGGAGGACAGTATGAGACAGAAGTATCCAGAGCTATTCTAAGTTCGAGGACGAACTTTTTATAAGGTATGGGAAATTATAACGACCCAATTTTCCTTATTTTAAGTTCTAAAAGTCCATAAAATATTTGGAAATACTTTTAAAATATTCTAGAGATTTTTAGGAATTTTTAGAGTATTTTTATGTAATTTTTGGAGGTCGTTTAGTAGAGTTACAAAAAGAAAGAAGTTTTGATAAAAAAAACGTTGAAGGGGAGACTCGAACCCAAGACCTTGACCCGAACCGAATCTCAGCTGAACCCAGCCCAACCAGCTGAGCTACAAGGTTTTTTGTTAACCTTATAAGGAAAGAATTAAGTTTATAGCATAGTTAAGCGATATTTTAGAAACCGAAAATAAACTTTGAAAATAAAAAGGTGCGCGGATAAGGATTCGAAGCCTAGACCCTTGGTTTGGTTGAGAGCCGACTAACCAACTGGACTGCGCGTGTTTTATTAACCTAGTATGGAGAGAAATAGATTTAAGCATAGTTGGAATCGAATTCAAACTAGGTTATAAAAAGAGGTTAAGTTAAGAGAGGAAAACCTAAAAAAACTTTCTCTCGAAATTTCTCCTCTCCTCTCTCGCGACGGCGCCGACACTCTCGGGCGAAACCGTAGCCAAGGCTAGGGTTTCCTCCTCTCGACGTCGGCGAGGCGTTTTCCGGCCGGTCTCCACGCGTGGGTGACCATTCCGGCAAGGGGAGCTCGGGAAACACAAGAAAAAGGGAGAAATCGGAGCTCCACCGAAACCTTAGAGCGTTTCCTTCGGATTGTAAGTCCAAGAACCGGATGTAAGTGCTTCTCACCTACGGTAGGAGTAGCTCTCGGGTTTTATTTGTGTTTTGTTGTAAGATGAACAACAGTAGCCTTTCATTCTAGTTTGTGGTTTCGGATTTGACCTTGATCTAGCAAATTGGTATAGTTTTTCTGGTTTAAATCTGTTGGTGTTTTTATTTAGTGCACGAACAGAAGTTTTGAAGGTTTTCCGTGATTACCACAGCATGCTAGTTAGATGTATTTACCTTACACTTCAAGCATGTTTAAGTAGATATAAATTACTTCAAGCCATTGTATGATCGAATGATTGTTAGGAGTCAAGAATAAGTTAGTTTTTACAAGCTTGAAATGTGGAAAACTCTTACTGCCATGAGCTGCTTAAAAGTTGTTCCTTATGACCATGTATTCTCCTTTTAGTGGCTGAGGAATTCTGTTGGAATCGGTTTGAATATATATCCGGTTACATTTCAGTGATATAGTAGTTCTTTCTTTAATTATTGTGGAGTTTTGTTTGAATATGTACTGGATAATATTTTATATCAGTGCCATGTAGTTAAATATCTCTTGTTTGCTGAATAAATGAGAGAAGTACAAGCAAAGCAATACTAAGATGCAATCTGATCCTAAGTTTCAGAAATTAGAATCAAGGCACACTAAGTGCTTAAATAGATGCCAAGGCATTTATTTAGAAGAAGTGATTAAAGAAGTATATAAAGAAAAGTATTTTACTTTTAAAGGGCATGTACCGGACACAAGGTCCAAGGGATGGGCTCCAAGTTGCCCCTAGACATAAGATCTAGAAGTGTCTTAATGGTTTTGGGATTAGCTACCTCAATTCTCATTAAGAAAGGCGCGCAAAGTGGTACAATGCCGGGCCCAAGTAAAGTTGAATATTATTTTAAAGTATAAAAGTATTAATTTGGAAACAAATAGAACAAGTTCCTTTATCCAAGTTGCAAATTCTAGCAAGTTAAATGGTTGTTTCCTTTAGAGATGCATGATGTAGTTCTATATTGCTATTTTCATGTTGAGCATGTACTCTCTGCTTTCTTTAATGTTTATGCATTCCTTATCGGATTTTGTGAGTAGAAAGCACTTACTAAGCTTTTAGCTTATAGATGCTACTTTTCCTCCTACTGCAGATATGGATAAAAATAAAGGAAAGGCTAAAATGGCATAGAAGAAGGCGACAAGGAGACACTGGTGATGTGTGTGTGGATGGCGGAGATGGAAGATTTGGGAACCTTGCTTTTAAATTTCTGCAAGTTAAATTATTTAGGTTTCTTCTTAAATAACTAGGAGAATTAATAAAAAATTCAGATTCTTTATGCTCTCCCTGTTTTACTGTATTGAAGTTGGTCAAATACTTTTGTTTTGTTGAGTTCTGGAACCATTCGGATGATTAAATGCATAGATGATGCTTGGTAAAATGCTTGGTTTTAAAATGCTCAGAAGTTCTCCTTATGCATGCTGGAAATGTAATCTACCATGAGGTTCGGTTTTGGATTGCATTGGTTAAACCTGGGAAAAAAAAAATGCCTCTGCCGAAATACTTATCTGCCTTTGGGATTCCTGTTGCATGCTAGAATTTGTTTCTGGGTTGCTGTAGTGAGGATATAAGATTAGTATTGCTATGTGCGTATTAGTATTTGACCACTTGTAGTATGCTGCCTTATGTGCTGCCAGTATTGATGCATGCTGTAGAGTATTAACATTTAAAGGTTTAGTTGTTTTTTTTTAAACTATTCTCCTCTTGTTACAGTTGAAGATTATGCATGCTGTAGAATATTAACATTTAAAGGTTTAAATCTGCTATGAAGTTTATTCTTATTGAATGGAAATCTGCCTTTATTAATGAATCTGCTATTAAGTATTTAACAGAAGTAACAAGCAAGTTTCATTGCCTACATGCTACACTTGATTATGTTACACCTTTTTGCATGTTTAATTAGTAAGAAAAAAAAAATTTAAATGACAGCAGTTTAAAGTTCTAATAGACATGTGAATTTCTTGATATATAAATGGGTAAAAGCATCTCTAGTGTTAATAGTGAGTAGCATTAGTTATGTGAAGATAGTAGAATCGGTAGTGGTCACCCTCAGAGAAGTAGTAAGGAGGGTGGTTGTTACATTGGCGATATCCCAGAAGAGAGGGATACGATAATGGCAGCTAAGACAATGATCAAGAACAGAGGAGGGAATAGCGACGGCTGGCCACGATGATCGGAGCTAGCAACTGCCGACATTAGGGCTCATTCGTCAGCACCAGCGCAAGTAAAGAGAGAGGTAGGAGAAGAGGCCTAAGAAACCTACCCTTGTCGCGCGCACAACTTCCGACGAGCACGGGATGTCCGCGATAAGGCTGGCGCTGATCTACCCGTCGGGTGGTGGCGCACAAAGGGAAATCGAGCGCTCTCACTGGAGGCCGAAGAAGAGCCATTAGTGATCGGATCTGCGCCAATGGGTGCTCCGCTGATCGACGACGAAGGTGTGACGGAGGCATCTCTGTGAGAGGGAGAGGAAGGAGGAAGGCTCAGCCGGCGATGGAAGAAGTCTCTCCATCGTCGTTAGGTCGCCTGCTCGCGAGAGAGAAAGGGGAGAGAAAGAAAAGTCGGGATCGAGGAAGGAGATAAGGAAGAAGAGGGATTAAGGATCGGAGGAAATAAAAGGGAAATTAGGGATTTGATTTTTATACCTTAGGTTAAATTTAATTAAACTCTAAGTTAAATTCTCAATCAACTCCCATTTAAATGGGTAACCTAAATAGGCCTCCACTGTACCCCGAATCCATCCCCTCAAAACGGGTCATACGGACTCCGTTTAAATCCCAAAAAATTTCTAAAAATCCTCGAAAAATCTAATAAGATTTTTCGTCCAATAACATTTATTATTTTAATTTTGCGATATCTTACACTCAGTTTTCCTTGGGTTGGGCTCCCATAGTCGCCCCTAGGTTTAGATAACCTAGTAGTAACGGCACGGCCGACGGTCGACGGACAACGACCCGAGGGTCGCCAAATGGGTCGGGTCGTTAAAATAGTAAACCCTACTAGATTCGGGACCAGCTATCTCGAGTCTAGTTAGGGATGCGCGCATAGCAAGTACAGTTGCTGGGCCCAAGAAGAAAGTTTATTATTATTTTGAAGTATTATAAGTATAAGTTTTTGAACAAGTAAAACAAGTTTCACACAAGTATAAAAGTGTTAAAGTAAAAGTTTTAAACAAGTAGAATAAAAGAATAAGTTTAGAACAAATGAAATAAGTTTCATTTTGTTTTAAAAGTAGCAAGTTGAGTTTTCTTTTATGCTAGCATGTTATTTAGATTAGCTTATTGTTCTTTGCTATTTTCTGAGCATGAGTTGCTTTACATGTTTAGCATTTCAGCCTGTTTGATTCTTTTATTATTAGATGAGTATGAGTAGTCTTCAGTAAGTAATCAGTTAGATCATGTTACAGATATATGTATATGCATATCGAGATTTTGTGAGTTAGATAGCGCTTACTAAATATTTTGCTTATAGATTGCATTTCCTCTTACTGCAGATAAAGGAAGACGGCAAGGTGGCACGGATGATGTGTGATGCCAGGACTATGGAAGAGACTTGGGATATTATTAAGTTTCCGCATTTTAGTAATTAATAAACATTTGAAGTTGTATTTTATGTTCATGTCATTTGAAATTATTTTTGTTTAGATTGCATGGAGATGAGTTCTGTTTAATAAGTAGATATTTTGATGTTGTCACTTATTTAACTGCGTGAGTGATTGATATATATTCCAGCCACCTGTGGCTGATGTATACTATGTATGTATTTCAGTTTATGGTCACCGGTACAGGGGAGATTCTGCCGAAATTTTTCGGTAGAGACTCCTCGTGGTTTCGATCATACTAGTTAAGTAGAGTTGGTAGTTAAGTAACGGTCATCCTTAGAGTGTAGTAGTAGTAGTAAGAAGGGTGGTCGTTACAGGTTTAAGGCGCCTTATAAGTGTTGTTGGAGGCGCCTCGGAGATGATCCGAGGCGCCTTAGGTTAAGTCGGATGGACTTTTCCCGCCGCTATTTAGGGCGCCTCCCTTGTGTGGGAGGCGCCTTTGAGAGGCGCCACGTGTGTACTTTTTTTTTTAAATTTAATTTTGAAAAAGTTAAAAATCTATAGATTAATTTAATTGTGAATCGGTTTTTTAAGTTAAAAATTATTAATTTGATTTATGCTTTTAAATTTCGAAGAAATTATTTAAGTTAATTAAAATTATGAAAAAGATTAATTAAATTTTGAAAAGTTATTAATTTTTGAAAGAATATCAATTTAATTTAATTTTGAAAATATTAAGTTTAAATTATTTTTTGAAAATATTAAGTTAGTTAAATTTTGAAAGAATATTAATTGAATTTTGAAAAAGTATTAAGTTAATTAAAGTTTTGAAAAGGTATTAAATTAATTTAATTTTTGAAAAAGTATTTAAGTTTTGAAAAAGTATTTAAGTTAATTTAATTTTGAAAAAAATATTTAAGTTAATTTAATTTTGAAAACGTTGAGTTAAATTTGAAAAAATAATTAAGGTAGTTGATTTTGAAAAGTATTAAGTTAATCTTAAAACTTTAAGTTAATTAATTTTAAAAACTAGTTAAGTTGATTAATTTGAAAGCTTTAAGTTGATTAAATTTTAATTTATTTTTAACTTAAATTTAATTTTAATTTTAATTTAATTTAATGTTTTAATTTAATTTTAATTTTAATTTAATTTTATAATTTAATTTTGATTTAATTTATCCTTAGTCATCTCACCCGATCTAAATTTTCAATCAGGGAATCCTATAATCTTGTGAGATGAATTAGATTCAATTATAGGGTTAGGTTTAACTTTGTGTTAGTGTAACACCCCACCCTCCTCACTACTGGTCCGTGAGGGCGGAGCGCTACTGGACTACTAACTTTACTTAACTATCCTTGTTCACATGTTGATAGTAATTCCTAAAACTCTCGGAGAACTTAAAACATACAATTAACTAGCAGCGGAAGACTAAATGACTAATCTAATACATTCTTAATAAATGTCAATCTTAATAAATTCTTATGCTAAATCCCAAGGCTTCTATAGTCCAGGCATCACACATCCATCTGCACCTCATTGTCGCCTTCCTTTGCTATAACTTTTCTTTTCCTTTATCTGCAGTAAGAGGAAATGCAAACTATAAACAAAATTGCTTAGTAAGTGTTATCTAACTCACAAAACTCGAATATGCATGTAACTGGAAGAAGTCTAAAACTGAATGCTCAGAAAGAAATACTACTCATACTCATCTAACAGCAAAGGAAACAAAGCATACTGGAATGCTAAACATGTAAAGCAAATCTAAACAGACATGCTTGCATAAATGAAAACTAAACTTGCTGGATTTTAAACTTATGTGTAACTTATTTCTTTGGTTTAAAAACTTGTACTTTAATTCTTCAGAATAATAAGTTTAACTGAACTGTATTCACGTAACTTATTTGTGAAGTTTTGAAAACTATTTTCATAATAGATAAAAATAATAATAATCAAACTGTTGATGAGCCCGACAACTGTACTTGCTATGCGCGCATCCCTAACTAGACCCGAGGTAGCTAGTCCCGAATCTAGTAGGGTTTACTAGGTTATCTAGGGACGACTATTGGAGTCCAACCCAAAGACAACTGAGAGTCCAGCATATTAGGTTATCTAAACCTAGGGACGACTATGGGAGCCCAACCCAAGGACAACTGAGAGTCCAGCACAGTGCCACTGATAAAAGTAAAATACTGATTTATAAGCTGATTTATCTTAATTACTTCTTCTTTAAATGCCTTGGCATTTTAACGAGCACCTTGTGTGCCAAAATCCCTAAAGTCTTGACTTTGGGATCTACTTAAGGCCTTGGCCTTTTTCTTTCTTTTCTTTATCTTTCTTATACTTGTTAATACCTTTAATAAAAGAATGCTTCATTAAAAACTGAAATATTTAAACAAATTCTAACTTTGAAATGCATAAACAAAAATCTGCATACTATGCTAATCAAAATTCTGCATACTATACTAATCAAGATTCTGCATTCTATGCTACACTATTTCTGCATACTATGCAAACATAAATTTTGCACTATAATATTTAACCAAACTGTACTATAATCTTTTTCTTTAAAAATTGCACTATAAGTTCCACCAAAAATCTGCACTACAAGTTCCACCAAAAATCTACACTATAAATTCCACCAAAAATCTGCACTACAAGTTCCACCAAAAATCTGCACTATAAACTTTAAAGAAATCTGCACCATAAGCTCTTAAGAAATCTGCACTACAAGCTCTAAAGAAATCTGCTCTAAAGAAATCTGCATTTTAAGCTCTAAGAAATCTGCACTACAAGCTTAATTAAAATCTGCACTATAAGCTTACATAAAAATCTGCGCTATAAGCTCAATTAAAATCTGCACTATAGACTTAATTAAAATCTGTACTATAAGCTTAATTAAAATCTGCACTATAGGCTTAATTAAAATCTACACTATAAGCTTAAATAAAAATCTGCACTATAAGCTTAATTAAAAATCTACACTATAAGCTTAATTAAAATCTGCACTATAGGCTTAATTAAAATCTGCACTATAAGCTTAATTAAAATCTGCACTATAAGCTTAATTAAAATTTACACTATAAGCTTAATTAAAATCTGCACTATAAGCTTACATAAAAATTTGCATTATAAGCTTAATTAAAAATCTGCACTATAAGCTTAATTAAAATCTGCACTATAGGCTTAATTAAAATCTGCACTATAAGCTTAATTAAAATCTGCACTATAAGCTTATATAAAAATCTGCACTATAAACTTAATTAAAATCTGCACTATAGGCTTAATTAAAATTTGTACTATAAGCTTAAATAAAAATATGCACTATAAGCTTAATTAAAATCTGCACTATAAGCTTAATTAAAATCTACACTATAAGCGCTTCTCATGCTTCGAATTCAAGAAGAACAAAGGTCCGAAACTACTCCTACTGCAGGTGAGAATCACTTACCTTGCTTCTTGGACTCACAACCGAACAAGAAGGGCTTCTAGGACCTTGGTCGGCCGCCAGAGACGATGCCCTAACTCCCTTTTGTTTTCTGCCCGAGCTCCGCCGTCGCACGTAGAAGAGAAGGAGAGAATGGTTTAGGTCACGGGAATAAAACCCTCTCCTAACTTATCCCTTTTATAACCTAGTATTTCTGTTAACTCCTTAAATAAATTTTTATTTTTATTTTCTAAACAGAACCGCTGCTTGGATTCTTGGTTAGCCAAATCTTTGACCTGGTCAGAGGTTACGAGTTCGATTCCTCAGCCAAACCCTTTTTCTCCTAATTATTTCCTATTTATTAATTACTGCTTAAATAAATTTCGTTCCCTTTTTTAATCAGCATCGCTTGTTGGAACACTTGGTCGACTGTGCTTTTGCTAAATCAGAGGTTGCGGGTTTGATTCCTCAGTAGAACCCTTTTATTCCTATTTATTTTCTGTTTCCTATTAACTATTACTTAAATAAATTTCATTTCCCTTTTTAATCAGCAACCTTTGCTGGGACACTTGGTCAGCCGCACCTTGCTTAAGGTTTGGCTCGTGGGTTTAAATCTCGGCTGCAACTTTTTTCTTCCTATTATTTCTTGTTATCAACTTCTACTACTTAAATATATTTCATGCTTCTTTTATTTAGCAACGATTGCTTGCACACTTGGTCAACAGGACTCGCTTAAAGCTTGGTTTGGCCGGAGGTCTCGGGTTCGAATCTCGATTTGGATATTTTTTTGTCGAAACTTCTTTCGTTTAGTAAAAATACCAAACGATCTCCAAAAATTACATAAAAATACTCTAAAAATTTCTAAAAATCTCTAGAATATTTATAAAGTATTTCTAAATATTTTTAACCACTATTAGGACTCGTAATGAGGAGTTTTGAGTCATTATAATTAGATTCAAGTTTAATTTTGGGTTCAACAAATAGGCATTCTTTGGATAAACTTCTGAGCTATGGTGAGTCACAAGGACATCATTAAAGTAACCATGCCTTTGAGGTTTTCCAAATAGTCCTACCCAATGAACTTAGTACAAAACCTTGGTCTAACTGGTTAGGATCCATAAAGGGTAGCTTCCGTCAGTTCTACTTAGCCAAATGCACCATGTCGAAGCCATATCTTCCTAGACATGTGATGACTAAGCTTCCCCAACGTACTATCATCCAATACTTCACCAGTATCGTGAGTCAAGTTAAACCTAGCCCTTTTTATTCTAATTTTATAATTACCTTGCCGGGTAGGCTACTCTTGTTTACCCTTATCAAGTATATTAATTTTGGAGGTGCCAGCTATTCTAGAGTCTTCCCTTGGATTTTTAAGATTTTTGTAAAAACTTAATTTCATAAATTTAAAATTTTGATTTAATTTGGATTTTAATTTGAATTTTGAATTTTAAAATTTAAATTTAATTTGATTTTGATTTTTTTTAAATTGAATTTTAAATTGAATTTTATTTTTTATTTTAACATTAATTTTAATTTAATTTTAATTTTGGATTTTAATTTAATTTTAATTTCAGTTTTTTAATTTAATTTTAGTTTTATATTTTAATTTAATCTTAATTTGAATTTCAATTTTTTTAATTTAATTTAATTTTTATTGTTTTTCTTCTAGCTCCCCTTGGATCATAACCTCGGTATGGTCTATTGAGGTAATGTATTTTATCCTTAGGGACCCAATATTGACCAAGTCCAACTTGATTAACCAGGTTGGACTTGGGTACCCATGCTTGGACTAATTTGCTATTTAGTCTGTTTACTAAGGATAGATAAGATCTATATTTCTTTTTGGTTTTATATACTAGCCCAGTTTTATTGTAAATGACTCTTTGTGTCCCAAGAATTAGGTCAAGGTTCTTGGAGCCCAAAGAAAACCGTTCCAATGTCTTTTTCAAATCCTTGACTTGATTTTTCAGATTGGAATTTTCTTCCTCAAGTTTTTGAACTTGAGTTGAATTTCAAGTCTGAGTTGGGTCAGGCAAGGTTTTGGAATTAGTCACTTCTTTAAGAACTGCTATTTCCTTTAGAAGTGACTTGACCCTAAGGTTTGATTTTGCTAATTTGCGTAATAAATAATTAACTAAATTATTTAACCGATGAATACTTACAGCAGTGTCAGGCCCTTCGGAAATGGATACGGATCCGTGGCTTCATTCGGACTCGACTTCCAATTCGCTCTCTCTCTGACACAACGATCTGGTCCCGGGCCATCAGTGTGAGGAGACTCGTCCGGTTGAGTTCGTCATCCTTATCTTCTTCTGAGGATTCGTCCCATGTCGCCTTCAGCACCTTCTTTTTCCTCTGCTTCTTTGCATCCTTCTGATTTGGGCAGTTGGCCTTGATGTGCCATTTCTGGTTGCACCCGTAGCAAGTTACCTCGAACTTGACTTTTGAGCTTGGTTGTCTCCTTGGATTGGACTACTTTATTTAGGTCTCTCTTGTTGAAGCCCTTCTTCTTCTTGTAGAGCTTCTTCACAAGATTCACGAGTTCGGAGGTTAATTCGTCATCTTCATCGTCTGAGTCGGGTTCATCTTCTGACTCTGGTTCAGTTCTTCATCGTGATCTTGGTTCGCGTGTTCGACTGGTACCTACAACCAAAGCAATACCCTTCTCGGTTGGCTGTGTATTAGTCTGTTCATGCAGTTCGAATTCAGAAAATAATTCATCTAGTCTAATGGAAGATAAGTCCTTGGAGACTTTGTAGGCATCTACCATTAATGCCCATAATATACTCCTTGGAAAAGCATTTAGAGCGTACCTTATAATATCCCGATTTTCGACTTTCTGCCCGATCGCATGGAGGGAGTTGAGAATGTCTTATATGTGAGTATGGAGTTGACTTGCTATCTCTCCTTCCTACATCTTTAGATTATATAATTTATTAAATAACAAATCTCTCTTACTAACCTTGGTGTCGAAGATGCCCTCATGGAGTTCGATCAACTTCTCCCATAGCACTTTTGCGCTGGAGAATGGTCCAACTCTGTTGAGCTCTTCCTTGGTCAATCTGCACTGGAGGGTGCAGGTCACTCTGGCATCAGCTTCCACCTTCTTGATTAGGGCGGGTTCCTAGTTTTCGTAGGGTGTAGGCTTGCCGTCTCCGTCGGTTGGTAGTTGCAATCTAGTCTTGACGATCATCCATGTCTCGAACTGGATTTTGAGGAAAGTTTCCATTCGTCCCTTCCAATACCCGAAATCTTCTCCGGTGAAGAGCGAGGGGCGAACGATGCTGAAACCCTCTTGTTAGGCCATCGATAATATGAAAAACAAAAAAAAATGGAAGAAATGTCCCAAGACTAGGTCTTGGATTAGCAGTGCGGGAAATAAAGTTAAGATTACGAGCTTGAGTGGTGTTGCACCAACTTCGAGCAAAAATCGATTCGTAAAAAGAATTAGAATGTAGCTATTGAGCTAGACTCTAATTGACTCCGTAAATTTAAAAACACCATGAAAAAAATTGCATGATTGGTGGTTGCACCAGATCAACATGACCCCGCTCTGATATCAATTGTTGGATCGAGAAGCACTAGAGGGGGGGGGGGGGGTGAATAGCGCTCGTGGCTATTTCTTTTCGGAATCATAAAATACGAGTAATTAAATGCAGCGGAAATAAAAGAGAAAACAAGAACACACGCAAACACAAGATGTTTACTTGGTTCGGAGCTTGTGGCGACTCCTACTCCAAGGTCCGCGATCGTTGATCGCTTTCTGTGGGCAACAACTATAAGCTCAGTAAAAGGTTACAAATGAATTACAATCAATGCAGTAATTAAAAAACAATTATACCGACGACAGAATAGTTATTTCGAATCTCTGGGTCGTCGGAAACTTGTAGCAGCACTTCAGGGCATTTTTGAAGTAGCACGTTGTAGCTTGATCACTTAGAAATTGTTGTACTGAGCTGCTGCCTTGACCCCTCTTTTATGCTATGCTGGAGGCGCCTCCAAGCATGTCTGAGGTGCCTCCAAGCCCCGAGTCCACCGCGGTGATAAGCGTTGATCCGGTCACACCTTATCCCTTTGAAGGCGCCTCCAAGCTGTTCCAAGGTGCCTCCAACGCCTAGTCCAAGGCGCCTCCAGCGACGTCCGAGGCGCCTCCAAGTCTTCTGCGCAGACTTCTGCTGGCTCGCACCCGAGGCGCCTCCAAGCCCCATGGAGGCGCCTCAGACATTGTTCATCTGAGGCCAAAATTGGTTCTTTGTTCCTGCAAAATATGTTAGTCCCAAACACATACCCTTTAAAACAAAGTTAGCACAGAAACGATATAACAAATGATAGTCGACAGTCATCGGACTGTCCGGATTTGACTTCGGATTTCTAATCGGAAACCCTAGGTCGACCCGACGCCTACTGTTCCCTCTATAGGGAACGCGTCCTCACCTACTCCACTCAGGAGATTTACCTGTTGCCAGTGCGATCCTCCAGATCGACTGGACTTTCTGCTGGACTCTCTCTTCCCGGTCCGTCCAGTCTTCCACCTGGTTCGCGACACCAGGACTTTCCACCTAGGGTAACCACCCCCTAGGATTTTTGCCTGAAGCTCTCGACTCGCCAAGACTTTCTGCATAGGGTTACCACCCCCTATAACCTAGGGTTACCACCCCCTAGGATTTTCCACCTGCCTAACCACAGCTAGAACTTTTGCCTAAGTACACTTAGGACTTTTCCTACAAGCTCATTCAAACTGTTAGATCACAAGATGACTTAACTTTGAACCCTTTTCTATTATCAAAACTTGGGTTCGATCGTCTGATGCTTCCCGCACCAATAGTACTATCATCCAAAACTTCACCAGTACCATTTTTCAAGTTAAACTTGAGTCCCTTTCCTAATTAGTCCTAGGTACCCTGCCGGGTAGATTAGTTTGGGTTACCCTTCCGGGTAGGTTAGTTTTAGAGGTGCCAGCTATTCTGGAGCCTCCCCCTGAATTATTGGCCTTATAGATTAATTTTTAGTTTTAGGTTTATGTCTATTTCTTTTATAGTTATACTTTACTTGATGATAGTCTAAGTTTTGGTGAGTTTTAATATATTTAGATTTTGAAGTTTTTGGTTTAGGTTTGTATTCTGGTTTTTGTTTTGGTTTGTTCGAATGTATATAATATATTTGTTCTTTAGGTATGTAGTATTGGTTAAGTCCTACTTGCGTGGTCAAACACGCTTTCGGAACCCAGACTTTATTCGTTGGTTTGTGTTGGGTTATTAATGATTTAAAAGTTTTATTTGAGTTTGACTTATATCCAAGTCCGGTTTTATTATAACATGCTTTTTGATTATTTGAAATTAGATTTAAGTTTTTAGATCTTGTTGTAAAATTTTCTAATATTTCTTTTAAATTATTAATTTATGATTTTAGTGATAAATTTTCCTCCTCAAGTGTTGGATCTTGAGTTGGATTATTATTTACAATTTGTTCTTTGAGGTTTTGATTCTCCTCAAGGAGTAATTTGTTTTCACTTTCTAATTTAACTAATTTACTATTAAGCAAGAAATAATTAAAAAAAAAAACTTTCGATTTAAAGTTAGGTATACCTCTTTGGAACCTTCGAAAACGAGTACGGACTCGTGGCTCGATTCGGGTTCGGACCCATCTTCCGATTCGTCTTCCAACTCAACTTCGTAGGCCATTAGCGCAAGATGACTCTGGTGCTTCTGATCTTCAACCTCTGATTCATCCGAGGAGGGGTCGTCCCACGTTGCTTTGAGGGCCTTCTTTTTGGTAAGCTTCATTTTGTCGATCTTCAATTTCGGACACTCATTCTTGTAGTGCCCCTTCTTGTTACATCCGTTGCATGTCACGTTCCTCGGTTCGATTGGAGAACTAATCTTTTGTAGATCCTTCTTGCTGAAGCTTTTCTTTCTCCTGGTGAACATTTTTCTTACCAAGTTCACCAGGTACTCTTTATTTTCAGAGTCTTGGTCAGAATCTTTTTCAGGTTCAGGCTTGTTCTTCATTTCTTTGGAGGAACCTACAAATAAAGCAACACCTTTCTTGGCTCCAGCGTTAGTCTGCTCATGTAACTCTAACTCACAAAATAATTCATCTAATTTAAGTTTAGATAGGTTCTTAGAAATTTTGTAGGCATCCACGATGGATGCCCACAAATTACTGCGTGGAAACGCGTTTAATGCATACCTGATTAAGTCTCTGTTGTCCATCTGGTGGCCTATCACGTGGAGCCTGTTGAGGATGTCTTTAATCCTCATGTGGAGATAACTTGCTGTTTCTCCTTCCTATATTTTTATATTAAAAATTTTATTTAATTGTAAATCTCGTTTCGTTACCTTAGCATCGCTGGTTCCTTTGTGCAACTCAATCAACTTGTCCCACAGTTCTTTTACGTTTTGGTGCGGTCCTACCCGGTTCAGCTCTTCCCTTGTCAGTCCGCATTGTAATGTGTTGATCGGCTTGTTCTCCGTTGATGCCTTCTTCTTTATGTCTGACGTCCATTGTTCAGGATCCAATAGATTCCCGGAGCTGTCAACTGGTGCTCGGTAGGCTTTTGTTGTAACGACCCAAATTTCCTCATTTTGAGCCCCAAAAATAATACAAAAATATTTAGAAATGCTATAGAAAAATTCTAGAGATTTTTAGAAATTTTTAGAGTATTTTTATGTAATTTTTGGAGTTCGTTTGGTATTTTTACCAAGGAGAATAAGTTTTAAAAATAAACTAAAATAAAAAAAAAGGGGTTGTAGAAGCTGAACCCAGCACCCCGGACCCAAGCAAAACCGGCCCAACCAACCGAGCTGCGCTCAATTTGTTAATCATATATGGAGCGATATATATTTAAGTAGTAGTTAGGAACAGGAAAATAAATTGGAAATAAAAGTGCGCGGCTGAGGAATCGAAGCCAAGATCTCAAACTTGGTTAAAGCCGGGCTGACCAAGTGTGCTAGCGATCGTTTGTTATTAAAGAAGGAGAAAAATTCCATTTAAGCTATAGTTGGAAACGAAAATAACCTTGAGTATAAGTTTTAAATCCTTTTCCCTAAACCTAAAATTTCTCCCGAAATTCCCTTTCTTCTCTCACGCTCATGACGCCGCGCGACGACTCTCTCTCGGGTGGAAACGAAGACGACTTAGGGCACGTCTCCGGCGGCTGACGAGCATCGTTTTCCGACCGGTCTTCATCCGCGTGTGACCACCTCGACGAGAGGAGCTCGGAAACGCAAAGAAGCCGCCGGGATTCTCATCTATCCGAAACCCTAGATCTCCCTTTCCGGCTGTGAGTTCAAGGATACAAGGAGTGAGTTGCTTCTCACCTACAGTAGGAGTAGTTCCACGAGCTTTGAAGTTCCCTTCGATTGGTTTTTGATTGGTTTGGTTTCTTGCCACGATTATGAATTTTCCGTGTAGCCTTGCCATGTTGTTCCCTTTTTGGTTAGGGTTCTGTTTTGTTGAAGTTTTAGAAGCATGCGTTTTTGTTTTCCTTGCTTTTAAATTCTGTAGTAGCAAGAATTAGTGTCCTGTTGTAGCATACTTAAGGAGGAATTCGGTTGTTTCTGTGTAGTCCCATTGTAGCAAGCTTAAGGAAGATCTGATTACTCCTTTGTAGTTCTGTTAAAGTGTGTCGCCATGAAATCTATTTCAGAACAGTTTTGTTTTGTAAAGCTTTGATTGTTAGGGATTTTTTAGAATAGCCCCAAGATTTGTTGTTTCCTTTGCAACTCTATTGAAGCATGGTTAAAAGATTTCGGTTATCTTATAAAAGTTTAGCTGTGAATAAGTTTTATATGGGTATTGTTTTAGTTTCCAGCAAGCTTTAATTGGTTGTAGCCTTGCAAATCTTGGTTTGAGGTTTAGATAATTTGCTTACGTTAAATCTGAGCATGAGGTTTAGATAATTTGCTTACATTAAATCTGAGCATGAGGTTTAGATAATTTGTTTACATTAAATTTGAGCATGAGGTTTAGATAAATTGCTTATGTTGAATCTGAGCTTGAGGTTTAGCTATGCTACTTCCATTCAAGTATATGGATAACATCTGTGCTTAGCTGATTCTAGAATTTTAAATGGATTACGAGTTATAATATCTTTATTGAGTGAATTCCAGATAAGCTGTGTATTAGTCATATTACGGAAAGGAAGTCTGAGAGACGATGAAAATCTTTACTAGCCAGAATATGTTTCTTTTGTTAAGTTGCTTTGCAGAATTTCTATTAAGCAAGTGCAGATTTTGTTAAGCTAGTATGCAGATTTCTGTTAAGCTATTATGCAGATTTTTATCAAGTTAGTATGCAGATTTTTGTTAAGCATCAGTGCAGATTTTTGATAAGTATTGTATGTGCAGATTTCTTTTGTATTCTATGCATGATTATGTGTTACATAGTTAGTTTCATTCATAGATGCATAAGAAAGATAAAGAAAAGTATAAGAAAGATAAAGAAAAGAAAGAAAAGGCCGAGGCCTTAAGTAGATCCCAAAGTCAAGACTTTAGGGATTTTTGGCACACAAGGTGTCTATTAAAATGCCAAGACATTTAAAGAAGTAGTAAATAAGATAATAAGTATTTTACTTTTAAAGGGCATGTACCGGACACAAGGTCCAAGGGATGGGCTCCAAGTTGCCCCTAGGCACAAGGCCTAGAAGTATCTTAGTAGTTTCGGGATTAGCTACCTCGATTCTTATTAAGAATGCACGCAAAGTGGTACAATGCCGGGCCCAAGAGAAGTTGATTATTATTTTCAAGTATTAAAGTATAAATTTTAAACAAGTGAAATAAAAGAATAAATTTAGAGTAAATGAAGTAAGTTTCACTTTGTTTTAAAGATCAGCAAGTTTAGCTTTCTTTTATGCTAGCAGCTTTTACATGTTTAGTTTCTTACATGTTATTTATTTGCTAGTTGATGAGCATGTTTAGCTTTATATGTTAGCATTTCAGTTAGTTTGCTTTCTTTATTAGTTTATGAGCATGATTAGCTACACATGTTTAGTATATCAGTTAGTATGCTGTCTTTGCTATTTATGAGCATGAGTAGTTATACATGTTATCTTTTCTGTTAGTTGATTTCTTTGCTATTTATGAGCATGAGTAGTTATACATGTTAGCTTTTCTGTTAGTTGATTTCTTTGCTATTTATGAGCATGAGTAGCTTTACATGTTAGCATTCAGTTTTAGCATGTTTTTATTTGTATACATGCATATCGAGTTTTTGTGAGTAGATAGCGCTCACTAAGCTTTATGCTTATAGACTGCATTTCCTCCTACTGCAGATACAGGAAAGGAAAAGATATAGAAAGGAAGGTGACAAGGTGGTGTTTGAAGGATGTGTGATGCCAGGACTATGGAAGCCTTGGGACTAAGAAAGAAGTTTTATTTTAGTCTCCATTGTCTTTTGCTATGTTAGGAGTATTTGAGATAACATTTGCTATTTTGATGTGATTAGGACATAGTAGAAGAATTGTGATATGGTGTGATGAGTTGTGGTATTGTTTCCTTTATTTTGGATTTATTATACTGCGTGGTTGATTGATATGTGTTCCAGCCGCTTGTGACTGTGTATATATGTCATGTATTAATGATTATGGTCACCGGTACAGGGGAGATTCTGTCGAAATTTTTCGATAGGGTTTCTTCGAGGATTTTAATTATACCGGTTAAGTAGAGTTAGTAGATAAGTAACGGTCATCCTTAGAGAGTAGTAGCAGTAAGAAGGGTGGTCGTTACATTTGTGACGCTCAACCATTGATCAAAGTCTGTCTTTAGATAGACTTCCATCCTTTTCTTCCAGTACAGAAAATCGTCTCCATTGAATAGGGGAGGACGCACCGTACTGAAACCTTCGATCTGAGACATCCTACACACAAGAGAGTAGCTAGACAAAAAACAAAGTCCCAAGACTTGGTCTTGAATTTAGTAGTGTGGGAAGAAATAGAAATAATAAAGAAAACTAAATTGGTGTTGCACCAATTTAGATTAACTGCAACAGAAAGAAATTTTCAAAAAAGTAATAATACCAGTTTGGAGTTATACGAAAAACTGAAAGCCGAAAGAAGAGAATTTTTTTTTAAAAGCAGATCACCCCCTTATCTGATTGGTAGTTGCACCAAATCAGAGCGGTATCTGCTCTGATACCACTTGTTGGACCGTGAAGAATCGATAGAGGGGGGCGGGGTGAATATCTATAACAAAAAAAATGTCAAAAAGAGTTAAGCGCAGCGGAAAATATAAGCAAAAAGAGACAAGGCTAACACAGGTTCTTTTTACTTGATTCGGAGCCTGTGTCAACTCCTACTCCAAGGCCCGCACTCGTCGAGTGCTTTCATTGGGTAATTCACTAGAAATTTGAATATAGATTACAAATTAAGTACAAGATTGCTAATAAAGAGAATTACCGACAATAAAAAGCATTAGAACAGAAAAGGAAAGTTTGTCGGAGATCACAATATCGCAGGAGCACAAGGAAGCAGATTGTCAATTCTAAGTTGTTCTTTTGAGCTCTGCCTTTGACCCTCCTTATATAGGAGGCTCGAGGTGCCCCGGATCCCTTCTGGGTGCCCTGGTGTGACGTAGCAGGCCCAACCAGCGAGCTCCGCATGTCGACACCGCGATCAAGATAAAATTTGCCTCCGGGCGCCCGGACCACCTTTCTCCAGAAACTCCTTCTCCTGCAAGACAAGGTTAGTCCGAGGCAAATATATAATGTATATTCTGCAAAATAAAGTATTAGCACAGTTTATAATTTTAACATAAAGAGTATGAATTAGATTCCGTCTCTCCGAGACCAGAATCTAGTCAAGATCTCGACTTAGAGTTCTGAAATGGTTCTAAGTCGGATCAGCGCCTAAGTTCCCTTCCCGGGAACGCGTCCTCATAGTCACTCCCCTCCAGTGACTTACCTTTACTTACCTGCCAGACGTCCGGTCAGCTCTTCGACCCGTCTGGACTTCGTGCCAGCTATTCGGTCAGCCTATCAACCTAGCTGGACTTCGTGCCAAATGTCAGGTCAGCCCTTCGACCCATTTGGACTTCGTGCCAACTATTTGGTTGGTCCGTCGACCTAGCTGGGCTTCGTGCCAAATATCCGGTCAGCCCGTCGACCTGTCTGGACTTCGCCTGCACACTTGATCAGAGTGTTAGACAACGACAAACCTAACTTAACCTAATTTATCATTCATCAAAACTTGAGTTAGACCGTTAGTGCTAACCGCACCAACACCTACAACCTTGGATGGAAAAGTCATCCAAATTTTTCCTATAGAAACAATCAAGATCAAGGACCATCTATGGGGGCAAGACCTAATTTTCAATCCAGGCAGCAGAATTTTCAGCAACAATCTTCTCAAGGCTTTTCTATGTCTAAAATTGAAAAGATGTTTAAAGAAATTATGTCTACTCAGAATGAAATGAAACAAGATATTTTAAAGCTTACTCAAAGAATGAATAATTCTGATAGACATCAAAAGATTCTGGAAAGTCAAATTGCCCAACTAGCTTCCTCATCTTCTAGAGCACCAGGGTAATTACCTGGCAAGCCTGATGTCGATTTTATGGAGCACTGCAATAGAATTGAGCTCAGGAGCGGACGGACCTTGGGAGATCCCCAAGTGACTGCTCCAAAAGGGATGCACACTGAAGAAGTGCTCTCTCCTCCAGCACCAAATTAGATTCAAGTTGATGAGGAGAGTACCACTAAGGTTGAAGAGACTCTTCCACTTAACCATCAAGGTATACCATCCCCTTTTCCTCAAAGACTTATTATGTTAAAGAAGGATGAAGAGTTTGGCAAATTCTTGGAGAAGCTAAAAGAAATATGTGTTGAAGTACCACTCATTGATGCAATCCTTCAAATGCCCAAGTTTACCAAATTTCTGAAGGACATCATGTCAAATAAGAGAAGGAAAGGAGATATAGAGACCATTGCACTTACAGAGGAATGCAGCGCTCTTTTTGAAAAGAACACTTCCCCAAAGTTGAAAGACCCTGGAAGCTTTTATATTCCTTGCAATATAGGAACTAAATTTATTGAGAAAGCTTTTTGTGATTTGAGGGCAAGTGTTAGCCTCATTCCTTATTCTATTTGTAATAAATTAGGTCTCAAAAACTTTAAACTTACTACCATGGCACTATAAATTCCTTATCACTCCTCCAGGTACCCTATGGGTATCGTTGAAGATGTGCCGGTAGAAGTAGGTGGGAGTATAATTCCCACCAATTTTGTTGTGTTAAACATAGAGGAGGACCCAAAAATTCCTATCATATTGGGAAGACCATTCCTTTCTACAGCAGGAGCTATTATAGATGTTAAAAATCATAAACTTTCTTTGGTGATTGGTAAGGAACGGTTGGAATATGATTTATCTAAAGCCTCTAACCATGTCTCTTCTCTCTTAAATGCTTGTAGCAGGGCAAGCATTTACAAATTGGAGGAATGGAATTTCCATCCTCATGGGAGGCCACCAAATGAAGAGAATAATGTAGTGGAAGATATTGGGAGGAGACCTCCCAACAAAAGTGACAAATTTGTCTACCCTCCAAGGGCAAGGAAAATAGAGGAGTAATCAAGATTGGTCGAGCTAAAGACCTTAAACAAGCGCTTCTTAGGAGGCAACCCAAGGGTTCTTTTTTAGTTAGATTCATTCCATGTCTTTATTGTTCATTAGTAGTGTTTTTTACTTTGCTTTTTGCTTTCTTTTCAAGTTGAAATTTCACTTCAATGAGCTGGCCATGACTTCTTCATGGGCATGGAAGTGTTGGAAGAGCTAGAAAGGAGGAGAAGCATCAATTGGAGCAAAACAGAGCATGGTCGTGTGCTGTACATGGCCAGGCTTAGTGTGCAGAGAAGGGAGATGCTTGGACCGTGTCTACATGACACGGTCGTGTGGAGTCTCCAAAGAAGAAAAGGTGCATGGTCGTGTCCCAGACACTGCCGTGTGAAGAATCCAGAGGAGGAGAACTTCTTGGCCGTGTCTCACACACGACCCGTGTGGAGAAACCTATTCAGGTCGTGTCTCCTATACACGGCTAGATCCAGGCCGTGTCCCCCACACACCCTCCTCATCTCAACACCCTCTTCCCTCCAAAATTCCTCTCTTCTTCAACCTTTCTTCTAAACCTTTTCAGATCTAGACCTAAAACCTTTTCTTTTCCACAAACTTCATCTAGATCTAGATTCTTCTTTTCTCTTGGACTTAAGATCTCCACTTTCTTAACCTAAGATCTTGTTTTTCGAGATCTATTTCTTCAAGATCAAGTTTCTCCAACCATAAATAATACCCTTCCCCACTCAAACTTGACAATATGTCCAGCCTATTGAAGAGACTTCGCAAGGGTGGTGGATCTAGTGGTGGAGACAAAGGGAAAGAGTCATCCAAAGACAAAGGGAAACAACCAGTGCAAGGAAAAGGAAAGAGGACCTCACACAATGAAGGTAATGACAATGAATTCAATATTGTGTTTAGAAATGATGATCAAATAACTAGATTTGCAATTCTTGTCAATAGAAAGATCGTGTGTACTAGGTATATGGAACCAACTGTTTTAGATATGATGGGAATTAGAGACAATATAGATTAGATGATTGGGTTCCTAGATTGGAGTGATATGTTGTACACGCATCTACCTACTTATCCTCGCCTTGTTTTGGAGTTTCTAAGTTCACTAGATGTCCATTTTGCCAATGAGGATGATTATGTTGGCAAGATAACCTTTAGATTAATGAATCAAGAATTTCAATGGACATTTAGTGATTTTAACACTTGTTTTGGATTATCTTTCGGTAGCTCTCGGAGGTTTGACTCTAGGTTTAATTGGAACAATTTTTGGAATTCTATCACCGGATTAGATCATCCCTATGAGCCCTCTAGAGCCAAGGCTTCTCACATGCAAAACCCTATTTTTAGATATTTGCATCGAGTCATGAGCAAAACTATTTTTGGTAGAGGGGAAAGTGATGGAGTCGTTAAGAAAGTATAACTCTATGCTCTATGGGCTATGTTGCATAAGGTCGATTTTGATTCCAGTTTTCATTTTCTGCAAACCTTAGTGAGAGCTGCGAGGGCGTCTTCGGGATCAATAGTTCTTGGTGGGTTGATTACTCAAATAGCAATTAACTTGGAACTTGATTTAGATGGGTTGGAAGTTATTCATGGCAATGATATGATCGACATGGATGCATGTCTTGCTATGAAAATGATTATTTGGGATGAGAATAGTTTCGCATTTCCTAGGAGGAATGGTTTTCCTTTACCTCTTCCTTGACCTAATTGAACTTCAATTCGCAACCCAGCTAATTGGGTAATCACTGATGTAGACCCCGAAAATGTCCCCTCCATATCCGGAGACACAGAGCCACACATTGAGCCCTCGACATCTAGATACCCGCAGCCTTCCGGACACCCGGATCCTGCTAGGCATTCTTTTGCCTATGGTACGGGTTCCTCCAGTTTTGACTTTTCTGATTTTCGTACTTCTCTATAATCGCTTCATGAGAAGCATGATGCCCAACGAAGAATGTTGGAAGGTCGCTTCTCGTTATCAAATAATCAGTTTAGAGAAGTACAAGAGCACTTTCGATTCACGAGGAATTTTCAAGGTCAAGTGGCTGAATTTGTCTAGGATTATGATACAGATCAAGCTAGAATGAGAGATTTTATACAAAGCATGAGTGGTTCTAGCCAACAAGTAGATGCTTTGTTTGAGTATCATATAATCCTGAGCAAAACTCCTGGTTTCCCTAGCTTTCCCATTGGCCAACCACGTCATAGGCATCCTTTTCCTCGTCCTCCTCCACCTCCACCTCCTCCACCATATTGATTTCATCGGGACGATGAAAAGTTTAAGTCTGGGGGGTGTTGAACCTTATTTTTCTTTTTTTTAGTTTTCAGTTTTTGCTTATTTTCTGCATGTTTAGTTTGTGTTCTGCACTTTATTTTGATTGTCTTGCTTTGATTGCTTGTTTTGATAGTCACTTGACTATCTTTTGAAATCTTGTGGCATACATCTTGAGAACATCAAAACTTCCTTAGATGCTTTCTTATCTTCAAGATTAAATGTTAGCATGTCCATTATCTAGATTCATGATGTTTTAAGTAATGCTAGTAGTATGCTTAATGTACCTCTTTTCTCTATCTTGGAGAGCATGAAATAAGCTAAGTATCTTATGAAGATGAGTTTTAGTTTTGGCTTGACCTTAAGGGTCTTATCTTCACTTCACTATACTTGATGGTTGGATTGTTGATATCATTGAAATAGTCACGATTCATCTTGTTTGTTTAGTACTTGGTTTCCATGGTGATTTCTCAAACTTCATTTTGGTTACTGAATGAGGCTCAACTCATGTAAGCTCATTTGGAAAAATCAAAATATCTCAACATTTTTGCTAAAAGTACACTTGTGAATAAGATTTGCACAATGCAAATACTTATGGAAAAAAGAGTGTGAAGAAAAAAAAGTAAAGAAAAAAAATAAGGGATATAAAAAATAGTTGTCGTGAGTGGAATCTAGCTAGTCACTCCTTTGAGACCGAGTTAGGTTACTGGGGAAATGACTGCTTAGCTTCTCTTGAGATTGAGCACGCCTTTGAGACCTTGGGTTAATTGAGGAATATGAACCAAGTGTGTGGCAAGTAAGTGCCTATCACTGGAAACATTAGGAATTCAAACTTGATGACGACTTGACTAGGACATAGATTAAAACTTGAAGAGTTTTGAGTTGTTTGCACTGTGCACATGGTACTTATGCTTGCGCCAAACTTAACTTGTTTCCATGATCATGCTTACTAATGAAACATTTTGATAGAGTTAGGAGAATGCATTAGGGATATGAGAGCATTGTAGAGCATATAAATTTAGATTGCAGCATTTTGCTTGAGGACAAGCAAAGGTTTAAGTCTGGGGGTGTGATGTGCGTAGATTGTATACACTTGTTTAGCATGTTTTGACGCACATTCACATATTTTGCACATGTTTTGTCTACGTATTTTTATACTTCCAGCTTTCCTTTTAGCATATTTACTCTTTTTGTTCGGAGATCTGCTTTTTTGCATTTTCTGTACACAGGAGTCGAATTTGGTGGAGAATGCATGTTTAAAGCCAAATCTGCGAGCGAAGCAATGGAAGAAGACACATTACCTGAACCACACATGACCCTGCCATGAGGGGTTGCCCAGGCCATGTAGAGATAAGAGGTCGTGTAGCTGCAGCAGAGAAGGAAGATGGCTTGGTCGTGTGAACCTCACACGGTCGTGCCAAGTTTTGAAGCCCAATGAAGCGTAGGCCGTGTACACCACACGACCATGTAAGTTTTCGAGAGACCAGAGAAGCCTCGGCCGTGTATACCACACGGCCGTGTGAGTTTTCCAGTGGGAAAGAGAGTATCAGCCATGTGCACCACATGGCCATGCCAGGTTTCTAGAGGCAGAGGCAGCTTAGGCCGTGTACATCTACACGGCCGTGTAGGAGGGTCATGGTAGATGCTTGCCACGGTCGTGTCTCACACACGACCGTGTAAGGTTGGCAGAGAGGAGAGTGGCTCTGGCCGTGTGAACCTCACACAGTCGTGCCTCGGGGTCGTGTGGCGCCCGAACCTCACCTCTATATAAAGGTTTCTTCAAGATTTGAAAGGGGATCTTCTCCCCTTTGGGAGAAAGCGAGATTTGGGTGATTTCCCTTTATTTTAGAGGGATTTTCTGGCGATTCTAGGGAGGATCTTCACCGATTTGACTCCAAGATCGTGGGATTGGATCCAAAGACCGTTCTTCTTGGTAGATAAGTTTTCTTTATCTCTTTTCTTGGATTTGGGGGATCAAGAATGCTTGTAATATTTCTTTCTTTCGGATTCTTTCTTCGATTTATGGAGTAGATCTTTTGTTCTAGAATGGAGGGAGTATTTGTATGGATATCTTGATGTAAAACTCTTGTGGATATGCCAATTTCCCATTTCTATAATTTTGTCATGTTTTGTATCTATTTGATCTTGTGTGGAATGTTGTAATTGTGCCTAATTACCATGCTTGATTGAGGGTTTGGATATCTTGTGGATCTTGTAGAGGTAATTCCTCATTCAATTTTTTGAGGGATCTTCGTGACAGGAACATGCCCGTGTAAGGACGTTTGAGGGATTATCTTGAAGGGGAAATTAGGTTATTCAAGGGGGTAGGATAGATTTGTGTATTAATCTTTATATCTAGATGAGTTTGATGAGAGATGAATTCTTATGTTGATTATCCGAGGGACGCACATGACAGGCAAGCCCATGTAAGGACAACATAGATTCATTCCTAATTGATCAATCTAGGTGTAGATTTTAGTCCTAGGTCGGTTTTCTATTGCAAGAGAGAACCGACAACATTCTACAAATGATGGGCAATTGAGAAAAAGGATTTGGGTAGATCATTTACATTGAATAACCTTACAAAGAAACCAAAACTCCTAGAACATCCCTTATCATTGCCCTTATTCTTGTTTCCTAACCTTTCATTTACATCTTTACCTTTGGTAGATTTACTTTGTACTTGTTAACTCATTGAATTGTTGTTTAGCTAATTCGCGTTGAGATATTCTTAGTGCTTATTCCAGTCCCTGTGGATACGATAATCTTATATATTACTTGCGATATTTCCGTACACTTGCGGAGGTTAACAGTATCTCTCTCATAGGGTTCAGGACTGTTGGGTTTTTCAGGCCGCAAAAACTGCTTTTTGCGTTGCGGAAACCCCGAAACCCCAGCCATCGGATCCGTGCGAAGATTAAAATTTTGAAAAACATTACGAGTACAAGTTTCTTACACTAGTTCTAAACTAGATCTACAAGGAGAAGGAATTTACCCTTGATGCGAAGCCCTTCGCAATCCCGCTCGTCCTCGGTTCGCCGGATCTCAAAAGTATCAAAGTAGACACTTCTCTATGTGTATCCACACAAGCAAGAGATGGAGAAGAACCTCTAAGGATGTGCTAGCAACCTTATAGATCAGTAATGGAGGAGAGGGAGAGCAAGAAGAAAACTAGAGAGGAAGAAGATGATGGAGTTACTCACACAAGCACACAAAATGCACTAACTCCTCATCAAAAGTGGCCGACCACTTTAAGGGGAATTGTAACCTCCATGGGATGCCAAGAGTCACAACTCTTAGTAACTCCCATGAGGTGGCATTCCAATTAAGCAACCATGATGATGTGGAGCATCATCATTGGACCACTTAATGCCAACTCACCAATGAGGTGGCAAATGGTCAAGTCAAAATTGACCCTTCATCTTCCTCTCAAGTCAAGTCAAACTTGACAACAATTCTCTCCCTTGGTTGATCTAATCTAACCATTGGTTCAAGTCAATTTTAATTTAATAAATCTCTATTCATTGAATTAAATTGATTAAATGAGTCTAAGTCCAAATTAGACTCACTTAACACATGAACCAAATTGAGTCCAACTCAATTAGCCTACTTTGGATTACTCTTAATCCAATTTGGTTCATCATATGAACCTAATCATTTAGGTTCATCAAATGAACCTAATCTCCATCTAATTGCCCTTTATGTGTGACCCTATAGGTTCTTGTAACGTTGGCAATGCTCCTAAACTCATTTAGAAGCATAAGTAATGAGCGGTATCTAACAACACATCATTACTACCCAAATTACAAGAATATTGAGATCCAACATCACCTTGTGACTACTAATTGTGACTCCTCACAATATATGACAAGCGTCCTTCTATCCTAGACATCTAGATTGATCAATGTGAGGCATAGACCGTGTCATCCTCTAATCAATCTAAATCTTGAACTCCAAGTAGACTCACTCGATCAAATGAGCTCAATATCTTATATTGACTCATTTGGGCATGGCCATGCACTTAGTGGTCTCACTCTATCAAGAATATCGATGTCTTTCCCATCATATAGGAGGGATAGATCTCATCTACATCACTCACATCCCTCCGCATAATTTGTTACATACCCAGTAATCGCCTTTATAGTCCACCCAGTTACGGGTGACGTTTGACGAAGCCAAAGTATGTAACTCCTTATGTAGGGAACCATGGTGACTTCAGGTCCAAGGACTAGTAGTCATACTAATAGCCACATGAGAAAGTATATGACACTCATATAACGATCCATGATACTTTCTCATGGCGGGTCATTCAGTATACATTCTCCAATATATACCCATGTGTCAACTTGATATCTCTATATCCATGACTTGTGAGATCAAGTCATCTAGTTGACCTACATGCTAGTCTCATCTCATTAACATTGTCCCTGAATGTTAATACTTGACTAGGAATGATTAAGAGTAGTGTTCCCTATATCATCTCACTATCGGTTCAACTAACCGATTGATATAGGTAAGAACCCTCTACTCAAGGACGCTATTATACTTGTTATTTGGCACCAATACAAGTATAATAACCAAAACAAATGCCTTTATTTATATACAAGAATATGATACAATGAGTCCATACAACAATCATCAAATGATTGACTCTAGGGCTCTAACTAACAAGGACTATGTCCTGTATAAAGTTCTTACCACTTGTATTTTGCCGATCACATCTCATGATGTTGTGATGATATGACCCTCCCATTCTTTCTTCCTTTATGCATTATGCCAGCGACTAGACATCGACATTACATTACATATATTTCATAATACCATTCATGCATCCAGTCTCATCACTAGGAGACAGGTTCATATGCCCTACTATCATATTTTGGCTTTTATATTTTTGACCATAATGGTAGATATGACCTAGGGTACACCTACTTCTCTTAGCACATATGATGAGATTGGTCAGCGTTAGCTTGCATTAGTGCATAAAGATATTACCGCTCAAGGGGGATTGGCTTGGAGAGTACCTTAGCCAGTCGTTCCAGAAGAGGTCGAGGAGGATATCCCATTAGTCATTCTGGCTGAGGTCAACCAGGCGGCTGCAACCATGGGGGAGGAGCCAGCATTTACAATTGAGGAGCTCTTTACACCTCTTCTGAGCCCTACCTAGTCCTCATCTCGCTTTCCATAGAGGACCACATTGCTAGACTTGAGGAGTCTTCCGCACATATCTGGTAGTCAGTCTCAAAGGGATTCACCTCTCTCCGAGGGGAGATGACCACCAGATTTAGGCAGCTAAACCTACAGATGTAGTTAATACTTTAGACTTTACGAGTGACTAATCAACCCCCACCTACACCTGCTGATGATGACTAGACTTGATTGTATTTAGTGCACTTGTATAGATTATTTGTTTTCTTGACTTGATCAATCTATTTAGTTACTTTTTGACCACTTTATTTGGATAATCTAGGAAATTCCTTTTTAAAAATTTAATTAAAGAATAAGATATGTTTCTCCTTAACATAATTTTCAGGTGATTTGTAAATTCTAGAAAAACTCATTACTTATGTTTTCTAAAAATTCTCATTTCCCTAGTATTTCAAAATTTGCTTTGGCCTTAGTTTAGGACAAATCCCTAGAAAGGATGATCCTATAGATCTAAATAATGAGCTCTCATAAACGCACTAGATTTACTTTGATTATATATTAAAAAACTTAGAATGATGTAAGATACGTAGGGCTTTTGTCTAGACTTCAGATGCTTATATTAATGCATCAATATTAGTTTGGGTGAAAAATATAATAGTACATTGATCAAGTTAAGTAGTCTTTTTTCAGTACATTTCTAATTGGACATTAGTACTTAACTTGACTAACCAAGTGAACATTGTTATCTTCTGATAGTTAGTTAGTAACTAATGGTTAGATATTTAAGGATAATTGTTAGATAAATATTATTTTTTAAATAATATCATGTTCAGGGGGAGGATATTTGAAAACTACTTTCAAAATATCTTATTTTAAAAATTTTCCTCTTCTTGCTACTTTTTACAAACTGGTAGTTTAAATATAAAAATTATTTTAAAACTTACTTAATTTTTTTTTTGTTTGAAAAATATTTTGAATAGATATTTCAAAAATTTCTTTAAAAAATTTACTTTCAAAAGGTGCACTAAAAATCTAACTTTAAAAATTACTTTACTTAATCTTTGTGAAAAATTTTACAAACTTTCTTTTAAAACTTACTTTGAAACATATTCTTATACTTTTTCACATGTCTATTTTGAAGAATAAAACGAAAAGTATTTTGAAAAATACTTTAAAAACTTTTTTTGGTAGAAAATGTATTGTAAAAATATTTTGAAAAATCTTTTGAAAAGTATTTTATCTCTTTAAAAATTATTTTGAAAAGTACTTTGAAAATCATTTTTTATATTTTGAAAATTTATTCTATTTCAAAAGTAGTTTGAAAATATTTTGAAAAAATAATTTGAGAAACTCTTTTCAAAAGTACTTTAAAAAATTAAACTTTACAATTACTTTGCAATACCACCTTGAAAAGTATTGTTGAAATCTATTTAAAAATTTGTCTTAAAAATTAAGTTACAAAATTCTTACAAAATTTAGCTTTCAAAATGTTTTGTTTTTGTAAAATTTAATTTTCAAAATAAAAAAAAACTTTTATAAAATTTGAAAATTCCTTTCAAATTACTTTGAAAATTTTTCTTATCATTAACTCTTCTCTAATATAGACTTACAAGTTTTTATTAAAAACTTTACCATTAAAAATTTTGCTACTTGATATGCTTACTTATGTATTTACATTTTCATACTTTGGTACACACTACATGCATATTTTTTTTTATGAATGCCGAAGGGGAGGGTAAGGGTTAAGTAAGAAAAACTAAAGACAAATCTTGAAAATCTTAATCCTAAAATGATTAAGAGAATAAAATAGAAATATAAATTACTTAATTTTTCTCTTGAATCATGTTATTGTTATTTCCTTTTTGCATATTTTTTTAACTTTAACCCAGGTTGTCATTGCATCAAAAAGGGGGAGATTGTTAGTGTTGTTGGCGTCAATGATCAAACTTGAGTTTTTATGAATAATAAGTGGATTAAAGTTAGATATGTTATTGATCTAACTATATTATCAGGTGCGCAAAGTTAACTTAACTTGATGGGTCAAGAGAACTAGATACTAGGTAGGAAGTCCAGTCAGAATGTGCGATTCTCGATTGATGAAGTCCATATGTTGGATTCTGGTAGGAGGTCGGGATGTTCAATTCTCGATGGGCTAAAGACCAGAAGTGTGATTCCAGTAGGAGGTGTTGGTGTGGGAAGCATTCGATGATCAAACTCGTGTTTTGATAATGGCAAAGGATTCAAAGTTAAGGTGTTTTGTGATCTAACAAGTCTGTTTGAGTATTTCAAGAAAGTTCTAGCTGTGGTTAGGCAAAGGGAAAACCCTAGGGGGTGGTAACCCTAGGTCATAGGGGGTGGTAACCCTATGCGGAAAGTCTTGGCAGGTCGATTGTCACGCCCCAGGTAGTCCCTGTCCGAAGAAATTTCGGCAGCATCTCCCCTGTACGGCGGACAATATGAATCTCAGTATACATATATCTATACCTCGGCCACACTCGGCCGGAACAATACACACAAATAGTAAACAATCCACGCAGTTATATTCAACATTTCTACACAGATATAATATGAACAATCCACGCAGTTATATAAAAAAAAGATGATATAGAAACCAACGAAGAAAAAAAAAATCCACGAAGTAATGAAAATATATCCGCAGCGGAAAAACCAAAAGTAGTAAACCCAAGTGGTCGATATAAAGTCCACAATGCAAACCCACATCACAAGTATACGTATAACAGCGAATACCGAAAACGATATCTAGAAATCCTCGTGACAAAGGGGCTAGCGACTGGAATCTCTCCTGACGGCCTCAACCTGAAAAATAGTAACAACGGGGTGAGTTCAAAGAACTCAGCAAGTAATCCAATAGATATGTACAACAACATATAACTACCAGTAATATCCTAAGGTACAGTCTCCTAAACCATAGGACCTACAGTATAGTCTCCTAACAATATAACAGGTATGCATAGCTGAATAAACTGTAATGAGTAACCAGAAGCATGTAATACAATTTACAGCAAGAATAATAAGAAATGCATAACTGAAATAAACTGTACTCACCTGCGAGGCTTGGGCGAATGACTGTGGACATAAAGATAGTCAGAACAAATACGCATGTATCCTGTATGCATGTCAATCATATGCAGTCACCCAAGTGCATCATCCAATATGCAACAATCACAATAAATGTAATCTGTGCATATGATGCAATATGACATGGTCACCCCTGACGCCAGTCAGTATCTCACACACAATGGTGAGACCGCGTGGGTAGGGCTATGACACCGTGCACTCTGCCGTCACTACCCCTGAAGAGTGACCGAGTGGACGGGATACTGTCGGAGTACACCTATCCTCCTACCTCAGACATAGTGAGGGAGCGCAATGCTCTCATCTCCCGGTACACAATGACGGGGAGGGACCCCTGTCCTGCTACTACGCTCCGTCACACTAACCCATGAGTGTACCAGCGGAGCCCTCGACAGAGCAACCTACCATACACACCCTGAGTGCTGTGCCACTACCCATGTAGTGATCACGTGTGTAGAGGTCCATGTAGCCGGCCGACGAGCTCAACAATAATGGAGTCGTCAATCGCCCAGCATGCAATCATGCGATATGGTGCGTGCGGCTACAGTATGTCATACCTGAACATATCCTCCTCCATATGTGTAGGTGCCAAAAAGGTAAATGCATATATAACAAAGATATAAGCAACATGAATCCAATAACATATAACAAGTATCTACAGCAACTAATCCTGTGTAGATAAGCACTATAAATATCCATCTCTATAAACATACATACACATGGTAAGCAGTAAAGGTATACCAGACGAAAGTATAGCAGATAACAGTAGCAACATGTATCAAGTATCAAATAACTAAACCAGGGAGGTGCTAAAGCTACCAATACCACTAGTCATATATATACTAGACTAACGTATAGCAGACAACAGTAGCAACATGTATCAGGTATCAACTAAGCTAACACCAGGAAAATACTAACTACCAACACTAGTAAGTATATATAAACTGCACATATCATAAGACACTATCAAAAGATAAGTCAAAGGGTACCCGCCTCAAATAGAAGGTACAGTATCACGCCAAATCCAACGTCGAGACGTCTGTCTCGAATCAGAGTCCTCAATTCCACCACTGGAATACAAGGTGATCTGTTGGAAGTAGGGGAGCTGCTGGTTGGAGTATTGCTGGACCAAGTGAACTGAATCACAAACACCACAGAACAACAACCTCCAACCGGAATCTCAATCAGCAGCAAGGAAGAGGAGGTCCACTAATCAAGCGTCAACCGCTCTAATCTCTGCCCGGCAACCCAAGTACAACTCCGTGACCTCACCACCGTCGTCACTGGACAGATCCGACGAAGCCCTACCTCTCTGGATCACCTCCCGATGGTGTCGCTGCCCAATTCCAGCAAGAAAGGAGGTGTCGACTGCTCTGTGAGCAACACGAGGGGAGGAGAGGGTAAGCCTACCAGTCGGAGACGATACGAGATCCGGCTCCTCACCATGCCCTAGCCACCGATCGTCAAACGCTGGGTTGCAAAATCTGCCGAAATAGAACTCCCTCGACCAGATCTGGCTTAGATTCCCTTGGCGCCGTCGAGCTCCGGTGACCCCACTAGTTTCCGTCGAGGTCGACGGTCGCCGGAACCGTCGGCTATGCTTCGTCCGCGAGAAAGAGACAGCGAGAGGAGTCGGGGAGATCGGGGAAAGAAGGTGTTCGGGTTGGGTGAAGAGTCGGCGTTTGGGGAAAAGAAATAAGAAAAAGAATTTATAATTAAAACTTTTCCTCACTTAAACGGGTATCCCAAACAGGTTTTATCCGAACCCGTCGATCGATCCCCTCAAAACCCTCCGTACGAGCTCCGAAAAATTCCTAGAAAATTTCTAAAAATTCCAGAAAAATTCTATAAGGCTATTTTCCAAATAATCCTATTAATTAAATTTTCCAATTAAGGTCGATGGCTTCAGGCAAAAGTCCCAGGGGGTGGTAACCCTAGGTGGAAAGTCCTGGTGTTGCGAACCAGGTGAAAGACTGGACTAGCCGGGAAGCGGATGTCCAGCAGAAAGTCTGGAAGCGTCGAGTGCTGAGAAAAAGTCCAGTCGATCTGGAGGATCGCACTGGCAATAGGTAAATCTCCTGAGTGGAGTAGGTGAGGACGCGTTCCCCGTAGAGGGAACAGTAGGCGTCGGGTCGACCTAGGGTTTTCGGTCGGAAATCCGAAGTCAGACCCGAACAGTCCAGAGACTGTCATACTTTCACTTTTACACTATCACTTATGTGTTATGAGTTAACTTTGTGCTGCAGCGTATTTTTATATTTAACATATCTTGCAGGGACCAAAAGTGCAAAATTGGCCTCGGATGAACAGTGCCGAGGCTCCTCCATAGAGCTTGGAGGCGCCTCGGGTGCAAAACCTGAGCTGGCTGCGAAGCAAGCTTCAAGGCGCCTTAGATAGGCTGAAGGCGCCTTGAACAAGTTGATGAAGGCTCCTTGGAGAGGTTGGAGGCGCCTTGAATAGGATAGAATTCGACTAAGTCGGTTCTGATCCACGGAGGTGATGCGACCAGCCTGGAGGCGCCTTGGAGGGGTTTAAGGCGCCTTGAACACCCCTTATAATAGGGGTTCGAGCAGCAGCAAAATACAACGAAAGAAAAAGCTTCCTCGTGCTGTGTGCTGCTCAAGTATTGCTTCCGAAGTGCTGCGACAACCACCCGACGACCCGGAGCTCCGAATCTTCATTTCTTAATTGTCGTCGGTATAATTAATTCTTGTCAATTATTGTACTTCAGCTTGTAATTATTCTGAACTTATAGTTGTTGCCCACGGAAAGTGATCAAGGATCGCGGGCCTTCGAGTAGGAGTCGATCAAGGCTCCGAACGAAGTAAAACGACCGTGTTCTTGTGTGTTTGTTTCTTTTATTCCGCTGCTTTAATTACTCAACGAACGTTTTACGATTCCGATAATCGAACGAATTAGCCACGAGCGCTATTCACCCCCCCTCTAGCGCATCTCAATCCAACAATTGGTATCAGAGCGGGGTAGCGTTGATCTGGTGCGACCACCAATCACGCAATTTTTCGCAGTGTTTTTAATTTTTCGGAGTCAACTGAAATTAGTATTCTTACTATATTCCAATTTTTTCGGTCGTATCGATCTTGCTCGAAGTTGGTGCAACACCACTCGAGTTAGTTCTTTTTTTATACTTTACTCCCGCACTACTAATCCAAGACATAGTCTTGGGACATATTTTTCTTTTTTCTTTGTTTTGCATATTCTCTCAATGGCCCATCAAGAGGGTTTCAGCACTGTCCGTCCCCCACTCTTCTCCGGAGAAGATTTCGGATACTGGAAGGGACGGATGAAGACATTTCTAAAAATCCAGTTCAAAATGTAGATGATCATTCAAACTGGATTTCAACTACCGACTGGCACTGATGTCAAACCTACTCCCTGCGAAGACTGGGAACCCTCCTTCATCAAGAAAGTAGAAGCCAATGCCAGAGCTACCTGCATCCTCCAGTGTGGACTGACCAAAGAGGAGCTCAACAGAGTCGGTCCATTCTCATCAGCAAAGGAGCTTTGGGAAAAGCTGATCGAACTCCACGAGGGCACCTCGGAAACCAAGGTAAGTAAGCGCGATTTATTATTTAATAAACTGTATAATTTAAAAATACAGGAAGGAGAGACGGCGAGTTCGCTCCACGCTCAGATTCAAGACATCCTCAATTCTCTCCATGCGATCGGGCAAAAAGTCGAGAATCGGGACGTTATAAGGTATGATCTAAACTCATTTCCGAGGAGTACATTGTGGGCATCAATGGTAGATGCCTACAAAGTTTCCAAGGACTTGTCTTGTTTAAAATTAGATGAATTATTTTCTGAGTTTGAACTCCACGAGCAGACTAATGCACAGCCAATCGAGAAGGGGGTTCCTTTGGTTGCAGGTACCAGTCGAACACGGGAACCAAGATTATGGCGAAAAAATGAACCGGAATCAGAAGACGAACCCGACTCAGAAGATGAAGAAGATGAACTGACCAGCGAACTGGTGAACCTCGTGAAGAAGCTCTACAAGAAGAAGAAGGGCTTCAACAAGAAAGACCTGAAGAAAGCAGTACAATCCAAGGAGGCCCAACCGAGTTCTAAGGAATAATTTGAAGTAACCTGCTACGGATGCAACCAGAAGGGGCACATCAAAGCCAACTGCCCCAACCAAAAGGAAGCCAAAAAGCAAATAAGAAAGAAGGCCCTGAAGGCGATGTGAGACGAAACTTCTTCGGAGGACGACGACGACGAACTCGATCAGACGAGTTTACTCGCATTGATGGCCCGGGACCAGATCGACGAATCCGAGAGCGAGAGCGAGTCAGAGGCCGAGTCCGAGCGAAGTCACGGATCCGCATCCGTTTCCGAAGGGCCAGACTCCACTGTAAGTATTCAGAGACTTAATAATTTAGTCAATTATTTATTACGCAAGTTAGCTAAATCAAACCTTAAGATTAAGTCACTTCTAAAGGAAGTAGTTGTCCTTAAAGAAGTGACTTACACTAAATCCTTACCTGATCAAGTTCAGACTGAAAATTCTACTCATGTTCAAAAACTTGAGGAAGAAAATTCAAGTTTGAAAAATCAGGTCAAGGATTTAAAAAATACCTTACAACGGTTTTCTTTAGGCTCCAAGAATCTTGACCTAATTCTTGGGACACAAAGAGCCGTTTACAATAGAACTGGGCTAGGATATAAAACTAAAAAGAAATATAAATCTTATTTATCCTTAATAAACAAACCAAATAAAAAGGTAATCCAAGCATGGGTCCCCAAGTCCAAATTGGTCAATCAAGTTGGACTTGGCCAATACTGGGTCCCGAAGGATCAAATACACTACCTCAATAGACCATATCCAGGCTATGATCCAGGGGGAGTAAACACGAAAACAATTCAAATTTTAAATCAAAATTCGAAATAAAATTAAAATTCAAAAATTCAAAATTTGAAATTAAATTAAAATTCAAAAATTCAAATTACAAATTCAAAATTCGAAATTAAATTAAAATTTAAAATTCAAATTATAAATTCAAAATTCGAAATTAAATCAAAATTTAAAAATTAAAAATTCAAACTTAAATTAAAAATTCACTTAAAAATTCAAAATAATTCGAATTCAATAAAATATAGATGGAGGATCCAGAATATCTGGCACCCCCAACTGAACTACCCGACTAGGTAACTGAACTTAATCTATCTGAAATGGGTAAAACAAGAGTAGACTACCCGGCAGGGTAATTAAGGTTAGATAAAATGGGTTATGTTTAACTTGACCAATGGTACTGGTGAAGTTTTTGGATGATAGTACGTTAGGGAAACTTGGGCATCGCATGTCTAGGAAGATATGACATCGATCTGGTGCATTTGGCCAAGTGGAACTGACCGAAGCTACCCTTAAATGGATCTTAACCAGTTAGACCAAGGTTTAGTATTAAGTTCAATGGGTAGGACTATTTGGAAAACCTCGAAGGCATGATTACTTTAATGAGCTCCTTGTGACTCACCATAGCCCAGAAGTTTATCCAAAGAATGCTTACTTGTTGAACCCAAAGCTAAACCTGAATCTAACACAAAGTTAAACTAGACCCTAAAATTCAACCATAATTCATCTCACAACAATTATAGGGTTCCCTGATTGAAAATTTAGATCGGGTGAGATGACTAAGAAATTAAAACTAAAATCAAGTTAATTCAACTAAATGATTTTCAAAATTAATTAACTTAAAATTATTTTCAAAATTAATTAACTTAAAATTATTTTCAAAATTAATTAACTTAAAATTATTTTCAAAATTAATTAACTTAAAATTATTTTCAAAATTAATTAACTTAAAATTATTAATTAACTTAAAATTATTTTCAAAATTAATTAACTTAAAATTATTAATTAACTTAACATTATTTTCAAAATTAATTAACTTAAAATTATTTTCAAAATTAATTAACTTAAAATTATTTTCAAAATTAATTAACTTAAAATTGTTTTCAAAATTAATTAACTTAAAATTATTTTCAAAATTAATTAACTTAAAATTATTTTCAAAATTAATTAACTTAAAATTATTTTCAAAATTAATTAACTTAATCCTTTTAAAACTTAATTTCAAAATCTTATTTAAAACCCTCTCCAAAACTTCTCAAAATGTTAATTTAATTAAAAACAACCATAGGATTAATTGCTTGCTAACTTAGATTGGGTGAGATAGAAAAACTAAGGAGTCTACTTCAATTAAGCTATCTTTAATCCATTAAAAGAAACCAATTCAACTACTTCTTGTGTAGGAATTGGATCAATGGATGTTGGATAGTGGATGCTCCAGACATATGACTGGAGATAAGTTGAAGTTTACTAAACTCAAATACAAGAACTTAGGATCGGTTGCATTCGGCAACGACGGTAAACTTAAAGTAATCGGAAAAGATAATATTGAACTTAGTTCCGATTTCATTATCCGAAATGTTTTATTGGTTGAAAATTTTAACTTTAATTTACTAAGTATAAGTCAATTGTGTGACAGTGGATATCTAGTCAATTTTGATAAATCTGGGTGTCTAGTTAAAAACATCGAAAACCCTGAAATTAGACTTAAGGGACTTAGGAAGAATAACATCTACACAATTGACCTATCAGTATCCTCAATAAAGTGTCTCTTGACACAACAAGAGGAAACCCAACTGTGGCATAGAAGACTGGGTCACACTCACACCAGACTCATTTCAAAAATGAGTCAAAATGGTCTAGTTAGAGGTTTGCCTAAATTAAAATTTATTGAAAACTCAATCTGTGATGCTTGTCAACAAGGAAAATAAACCAAGTCAACCCACAAGTCAACCAACCTAAAAAGAACTAACTCTTTACTTGAGCTCCTTCACCTTGACCTATTTGATTCACATGAAGCCAAATCACTAAGTAAGAACCAATATTGCTTAGTGATAATTGATGACTACTCTAGGTACACATGGGTAAAATTCCTAAAAACAAAAGATGAAACCTATGAAATATTTAGTAATTTTTGTAAATTAATGGAAAATGAAAAAGATACTAAAATTAAAATAATAAGAAGTGATCACGGGGGAGATTTGAAAATCATAGGTTTATCCAATTTTGTAAAATAAATGGAGACCAACATGAATTTTCATGTCCTAGAACCCCCCAACAAAATGGTCTAGTGGAACGTAAAAATCGAACACTACAAGAAGCCGCTAGGACTATGTTAAACGAGTATAATTTAAATCATCAATTTTGGGCTGAAGCAATAAATACTGCAAATTATATTCAAAACAGAATTTTAATTAACAAACCTCACAATAAAACACCTTACGAACTTTACTACCATAAAATTCCCAACCTAAACTATTTAAAGGTATTTGGTTATAAAGTTCACATTTTAAATACTAAAGATTACTTAGGAAAATTTACACCCAAATCTAACTAAGGAATCTTTTTGGGATATTTCTCAACCAGTAGGGCCTTTAGAGTATATAATCAAAATACCTTAAAAGTGGAAGAAACAACTAATGTAATCTTTAATGAAGAAAACAACCTACCTAATATAAATGAACATATTGACATTAATCCAAGAACTATAGAAGATGATGAAATCCAACCTAACCTTAATAAACTAGAAGAACCAGTTTCTGACCCACACATAAGACCATCTAGAGTAAATACTTCTCACCCACCTGACCAAATTTTGGGTGGCCCAAACCTAGGAGTCAGAACTAGATCCTTCCATAGAAATCTTAGTCAGATTGCCCTTATTTCAAAGATTGAGCCTAAGACCATAGAAGAAGCCCTACCCGACCCAGACTGGATCATTGTTATGCAGGAGGAGCTAGCACAATTTGAAAGAAACCAAGTCTGGAAACTTGTACCTAAACCCATAGATAAGTCCATAATTGACACCAAATGAGTTTTTAGGAACAAATTAGATGATCAGGGTGAGATAGTTAGAAATAAGGCCAGACTAGTGGCCAAAGGATTTAGCCAAGTTGAAGGTTTGAGCTATGATGAAACATATGCACCAGTAGCTAGACTCGAATCCATTAGGATGTTGCTAGCCTATGCAGCCCATAAAGGATTTAAATTATATCAAATGGATGTCAAGTCAGCCTTCTTAAATGGGTTTATTAAAGAAGAGGTCTATGTAAGCCAACCCCCAGGATTTGAAGACTTAGACTACCCAAACCATGTATTTAAACTAAAAAAGGCTTTATATGGACTAAAACAAGCCCCTAGGGCATGATATGAAAGATTATCTAATTATTTAATATTCAAAGGCTTTAACCAAGGACAAATAGATCCAACCCTATTTGTAAAAACTATAGAAAAAGACATCTTTATAGCCCAAATCTATGTTGACGATCCAACCCTATTTGAAAATCATAGGTTTACCCAATTTTGTAAAATAAATGGATACCAACATGAATTTTCATGTCCTAGAACCCCCCAACAAAATGGTCTAGTGGAACGTAAAAATCGAACACTACAAGAAGCCGCTAGGATTATGTTAAACGAGTATAATTTAAATCATCAATTTTGGGCTGAAGCAATAAATACTGCAAATTATATTCAAAACAGAATTTTAATTAACAAACCTCACAATAAAACACCTTACGAACTTTACTACCATAAAATTCCCAACCTAAACTATTTAAAGGTATTTGGTTGTAAAGTTCACATTATAAATACTAAAGATTACTTAGGAAAATTTACACCCAAATCTAACCAAGGAATCTTTTTGGGATATTTCTCAACCAGTAGGGCCTTTAGAGTATATAATCAAAATACCTTAAAAGTGGAAGAAACAACTAATGTAATCTTTGATGAAGAAAACAACCTACCTAATATAAATGATGTGAGATCTCAGAAGATTTAAATAAATAGGGTTAACTGAGAAATAACCTTATAAAATTTTTCCAGAATTTTTAGGAATTTTTCGGGAAAATTTCGGAGCTCGTCGGGAGGGTTTTGAGGGGATTGATCGGTGGGTACGGATAAAGTCTGTTTGGGATACCCATTTAAGTGAGGAATTGTTTTATTTATAAATTCCTTTCTTCCCCAAACGCCGATCCTTTTATTCCCTAACCCCTCTTCCCCTCTTCCCTGCGATTTCCCAATCCCCCTTCTTCTCTGTTCCCTCTCTCACGGATGAAGCAAGTTGAGAGCTCCGGCGATCTCCCTCTGCCGCCATCGACACCCTAAGATCAGATCTGACTGGTGTTCTTCCTCTCCAGGCCATCTTCGGTCCAGCGGTCGCTTCTCTGGTGGTTCCTGTGGCCGATCGTCAACGGCGTCGCGGCTAGGGCACTGTGAGGGTCGGATCTCGCTTCGTCTCCAACTGGTAGGCCTTCGCTCTCCTCTCCTCGCACTGCTTACTGTGTGATCCTCCTCTTCACGGCTGGATTTAGATCGAGGGGCGCCACCGAGGATTGATCTTGGAGGTAAGGCATCGCCGGATCTATATGCGTAGCTAGATTAGGGTTCTTCCCGGTACTGACCCTCTCTTTCTCTGATCTGTGTGTTAGAGACATCATCGGAAAGGGATCTTGGTGCCGGATACAGATTCTTGGCCGAGATCACCAAGTGCTCATTGGGAGCCAAGACAAGCACCTAATTCCATTTCTGAGGTTTATTGATCAAGTGCATGGGATGAGAGAAGTTGAGTGGAGTGGAATCCAGTAGGTGGTTGTGCTATGAATTTTGCTAGTTTCGGACGCAACCTCATCTAGCAGATTACCTTGTTTCAACAGCAACAGCAATTGGAATTAAGGTAAGGTGAAAGAGTTCTTCTCTCTGTAAACTACTTGGTTGGGGGTCATAGTATAATTTTGATTTCATGATCATATGTAGGGTTTGATTTACATGATCGTGTGTAGCTTGGAATTAGGGTTAAGTTTGAATTGAATTTTGGTTGGAACATGATATAGATCATGTTTCGAAATTGGATAACTGTTAGGTTGTGTAGATTAATTAGGTAAATTGGGATTATATTAATTAGGGTTTTTCCCTAATATAGTTTTAGGGATTTTATTTAGCTATTCGTTTGGATTTAGCTAAATAAAATATATATTGTTTGATTGACACAGGACTCTGATTCGAGACAGGTGTCTCGACCTTGGATTGCTTGATCGTACCTTCTATTTGAGGCGGGTACCCTCTGACTTATCTTTTGATAATGTCTTATGATATGTGTAGCTTATATATACTTACTAGTGGTAGATAGTAGATTATTCTCTCTCTTGGTCTTAGCTAATTGATACCTATCACATGCTTCATCTGCTAGTTGCTTTACTTCAAGATTGGATATTTTATCTCTTGCCATGTGTATATATGTTCATAGAGATGCATATCTATAGTGCTCTACTCTACTGGATTAGTTGCTTTACATGTGTGATACATGCTCTTGGATTCATGATACTTACATCATTGTTATATGTGATGTCTTTGGATTTATGCTGTTTATATCATGGTTATATATATATGCGTTTACCTTTTGGGCACACACATATATGGAGGAGGCTATGTTCAGGTATGACATACTGTAGCATCATGCACCATCCTGCATGATTGCATGCTGGGCGATTGACGACTCCATTATTGTTGAGCTCGTCGGCCGGCTACATAGGCCTGCACATAACGTGTGTCACTGCATGGGTAGTGGCACAGCACAGTAGGGTGTGTATGGCAGTAGCTCTGTAGTGCTCCGCTGGTCCGCTCATGGGTAGTGTGACTACAGTGTGGTAGCAGACAGGGATCCCTCCCTTTCATTGCGTACCGGGAGTTGAGAGCATTACGCTCCCTCACTATGTTTGAGGTAGGAGGATAGGTGTACTCCGACAGCATCCCGTCCATTCGGTCACTCATCAGGGGTAGTGACGACAGAGTGCACGGTGTCACAGCCCTACCTACTCGGTCTCGCCATCGCGTGTGAGACGGCTGACTAGCGTCAAGGGTGACCATGTCATATTGCATCATATGCACATATTGCATTTATTGTGATTGTTGCATATTGGATGATGCACTTGGGTGACTGCATATGATTGACATGCATACAGGATACATGCTTATTTGCTCTGACTATCTTTGTCTGTGTATGTCCACAGTCATTTGCCCAAGCCTCGCAGGTGAGTACAGTTTATTACAGTTATGCATTTTCTTATTATTCTTGCTATAGATTGTGCTTTATGCCTATTGTTGGTTATTACAGTTTATTTCAGCTCTGCATATCTGTTGAACTATTAGGAGACTATACCGTAGGTTGTATGGTTAGAGAACTGTACTATTGATCCTATGGTTTAGGAGACTGTACCTTAGGTTATTACTGGTGGATATATATTGTTGTACATGTCTATTGGTTTACCTGCTGAGTTCTTTGAACTCATCCCGTTGTTACTATTTTTCAGGTTGAGGCCGTCAGGAGAGATTCCAGTCGCTAGCCCCTTGGTCGTGAGGATTTCTAGATATCGTTTTCTGTATTCGCTTTTATACGTATACTTGTGATGTGGGTTTGTATTGTGGACTTATGACGAACATTGGGTTTACTATTTTTGGTTTTCCGCTGCGGATTTTCGCATTACTTCGTGGATTTTGTTTTCCTTCGTTGTAGTGGAGTAGGATGTTTACATATATCTTCGAGGATTCTATATCGTCCTTCCTTATTAAACTGCGTGGATTGATTATATGTTGAATTGTGTGGAATGTTGATATAAACTGTGTGGTTTGTTTCTTATTTGTATTGTATTGTTCCGGCCGTGTGTGGCCGAGGTATAGATATATGTATTCTGGATTCATATTGTCACCCGTACAGGGGAGATGCTGCCGAAATTTCTTCGGACAGGGACTACCTGGGGCGTGACAATTTATTTGGTATCAGAGCAGTTTAGTATCAGAGCGGTTATGATACTAGTTCTTACGAGTTTTGCGAGCTTATCTGGATATTTTTGGATTGTACGGATTTCCGTCGATTTTATCGTTTCGGAATTCCGAGGTATTTTGACGAGGATCTGTTGGTTCTATTTGAGGGTTAAGCAGCGACAAGATATCTCCAGACGGCAAATAGGTAATTTAGGTAATTTTTCAGTTCTTATACCTGTAGTGATATCTGGGTAACATTTTCTTTACAGATATGCCACCTACACGTGTACCGGCACCTAGACGTGGGCGGCCACGTAAGAGGCCGTTAGATTCTCCTGAGACAGAGTCTTCAGAGAGGTCTGTTAGGGTTAAGCCTGACCATCAGGGGCAGACTCCTCAGGTCATTGTGGGTACGGGTGCTTATCAGACCCCGATAGCTCCGACTTCCGAGGTACCTACCTTGACTGTACCACCAGTGGTACCACTGTCGGCATATTCAGCACCTCCCCCAGCAGTAGTACCCGCAGTATACCCGGCAGCCCCTCTAGCCGCGCCTGCTACTACGTACTTGGCACCCCAGATACCTGCGCCGGTTACTGCATACCCGGCACCCGCACCAGCAGTACCGATTACTCCTTATGCCTACTCAGCAGTTCCACCATCAGTACCCACCCCAGGTTATACGGCAGCACCAGTGGTACCTCTTCCGACCTATCCCTCAGTACCACCCATAGGATCAGCTCCAGTGGTTCTACCTAGTTCCGCAGTGATTCCTACTAATATAGTTGCGGCACGAGCACGGATCCCAGCTTTAGCAGAGTCGGTGAAGAGCCGATTCACAGTATTCCGCGGGGAGACTGATCCGAGCATAGCTCAGTCCTGGATTGAGACTATGGAGCGGACATTCTTTTACATGGCCTGCTCCGAGTGGGAGAAGGCCGAGCTAGCTGCTTACCACCTGCGAGATGGGGCAGAGATCTGGTGGGACACACAACGCTCTATCATAGGCGACCAGCATATTACCTGGACGAGATTTAGGGAGGCATTCGAGAGTCAGTATTTTCCCCGAGCATATCAGATGGCTCTTCGGCAGGATTTTCTTTGTCTTCGACAGAATAACCACTCAGTGATGGATTATAATGCCAAATTTAATCGGCTGGCCAGATTCTGTCCTGAGTTAGTTGCTGATGACAGATCTCGTATGCTTTAGTTTGTCCTGGGACTGGACGGGCATCTTCAGCTGAAGATGTCTGGTTTTGGTACTTCATCATACACCGAGACACTGGATAGAGCTCTCATGATTGAGTCTACTCATCAGAGAGTAAATGCTGATAAGAAGAGGAAGCAGACTAATCGGACTGCGGGACAGATCCAGCAGCCATAGACTACTGGACAGCAGCAGAGCAGTCGCACTCAGACGGGTCAGGGTACTTCTGGGTCATCTGACCGACGCCAGAAGTCAGGATGATCAGGACATTCCCGCTCTGCTCAGCAGAAGCGGAAACAGTCCACTGGTGACTCTTACTGCACCAGATGCGGATCTCGAGATCACATCACCTCTGCGTGCGCCTTGGGACAGTCAGTTTACTATTATTGCAAACTGCCTGGGCACTTGAGCCGAGATTGTTCGCTGAAGGCTCAGTATACAGCATCTGGGATCTCTGTCCCGGGAGGACAGTTTGGTCAGTCCGGGACTCAGCGAGGTGGGCCGAAAGCCCAATCTTCACACCGTCAGCAGAGGACAGCTCCCCCTGCAACAGCTGCATATGGCATGCACAGTCAGGAGCATTCCAGTATTCTGATGGAGTCCCAGGGTTCTATTTCTGGACCTCAGTATCTGACTCAGCCATCGGCGCAGTATCAGTTACAGCCCCGGCCACCAGTTCAGTACATACTGCAGCCCATAGCCACAGCTCTGACTCAGTATCCAGTACTGACTCAGTGGCAGGCTCAGACTCCGACACAGCAGCCTTTGGCAGTGCTACCGCCTCTACCACCGTCAGATACTGGACGAGTTCACGCGGTCACCCGAGAGGATGCACAGCGGGCCGACGGATCCGTTTTCCACGGTACGGTTTTACTTTATGCATTTTCTGCTGATATGCTAATTGATACAGGTAGTTCACATTCTTTTATATCTTGTGCATTTATGAGAGAGATTAGTAGACTACCTTCTCATAGACCGCGGCGACTGACCGTCTCCTTACCATCCGGTGATACTTTGGATGTCACCCAGGAGGTCAGAGGTTGCCCGTTAGACTTTGGTGACGTTATACTCACTGTAGATTTGTTGGTATTGGAAATGATCGAATTCGATATTATCCTTGGTATGGATTGGCTATCAGCATATCATGCCACAGTTGATTGCCAGAAGAGGGTTGTCACTTTTCGACCTCTGAACCAACCCTCTTGGGATTTCACTGGCATCAGAGACGATGGGATATCGACCATTTCTGCGATACAGGCGCAGAAACTGCTATCACATGGATGTCAGGGATTTCTATTATCTTTGATTAATATTGACGACAGCAGTAGCCCTCCGCTCTCAGACGTTCCAGTGGTCCGAGAGTATCCAGACGTATTTCCAGACGAGCTTCCAGGTTTGCCTCCTCGAAGGCAAGTGGAGTTTGCTATTGAGCTGATTCCAGGGACTGCACCAGCATCGAAAGCTTCGTATCGTATGGCACTGAAAGAGTTGGACAAACTGAAGGTTCAACTCCAGGAGTTATTAGATAGGGGATTTATTCGCCCTAGTGTATCTCCGTGGGGTTCTCCTGTACTATTCGTCAAGAAGAAGAATGGTACTCTGAGGTTGTGCATCGATTACAGGCAGCTGAATGCAGTGACTATCAGAAATAAGTACCCTTTACCACGGATCGAGCATTTATTTGATCAGCTCAGAGATACATCAGTGTATTCTAAGATTAATCTGCGATCTGGATATCATCAGCTGAGAGTCAAAGATTCTGATATTCAGAAGACAGCATTCCACACCAGATACGGACATTATGAGTTTTTGGTAATGCCATTTGGGCATACCAATGCTCCCGCAGTATTTATGGATTTGATGAACCGTATCTTTCTGGAGTATCTAGATCAGTTTGTTATTATATTTATCGATGACATATTGATCTATTCGCGTTCTGAGGAGGAACATGCGCAGCACCTTCGCATAGTCTTAGAGACTCTTCGACGACATCATCTGTATGCGAAGTTCGGCAAGTGTGCATTTTGGCTTCCCTCAGTTGGTTTTCTAGGACATGTGGTTTCTAGCCGAGGTATTTCAGTAGATCCTCAGAAGATCGAGGCTATCACTAGCTGGGAGCAGCCGAAGTCAGTCCAGGAGGTCCGTAGTTTCTTGGGATTGGCTGGATATTATAGACGATTTGTTGAGGGTTTCTCCAGTATTGCTATGCCGCTGTCACGTCTGACTAGGAAAGGTGTGAAATTCACGTGGTTAGAGGCTTGTGAGACCAGCTTCCCGGAGCTGAAGCGGAGATTAGTATCAGCACCAGTCTTGGTTTTACCTTCTGGTGATGACGGATTTGTACTTTACACAGACGCATCTCTTCAGGACTTGGGCGCTGTTTTGATGCAGCACGGTAGGGTAGTCTCCTATGCTTCTCGTCAGTTGAAGGAGCATGAGAAGAACTACCCAGTACATGATTTAGAGCTAGCTGCTATTATCTTTGCTTTGAAGATTTGGCGACATCATCTTTATGGTGTTACTTTTGAGATTCTTACTGATCATAAGAGTCTCAAATATATTTTCACCCAGAAGGAACTCAATCTCCGACAGAGGAGATGGATGGAGTTCCTGAAGCATTATGATTGTACTATTAGCTACCATCCGGGTAAAGCTAATGTGGTTGCTTATGCACTGAGCAGGAAGTCCAGAGGCACTTTAGCTTGTCATCGAGTTATAGTCACGGACTTGATTCAGGGATTCGCCGAGTTGGGCCTTGAGGAGCAGGGACGGACAGAGCAGGGTATTCTTGTTACCATGGTTGCTCAGTCGTCGATCAGGATGAGGATTCGAGAGGCTCAGGCCGGAGATCAACATTTATAGTTCATTAGCAGCCAGATAGCTTCCGGACAACAGACCGATTTTGCACGAGATGACGAGGGTATTGTTTATTTCCGAGGCAGATTATGTGTGCCTCAGTCTCACCCGGTCATGGAGGAGTTACTTCAGGAGGCTTATCGCTCTAGATTTGCTATCCACCCAGGCGGGACCCGTATGTATCGGGATTTAAGGTGTTCCTATTGGTGGAACGGTATGAAGAAGGACATCGCGGAGTTTGTTGCTAGATGTCTTATCTGTCAGCAGGTGAAGGCTGAGCACAAGAGACCTGCTGGGTTACTTCAGAGGATCCCTATTCCAGAGTGGAAGTGGGAGCATATTACTATGGATTTCATGGTAGGATTGCCTAGGACTCGACGAGGCCATGATGCGATTTGGGTAATCGTTGACCGATTAACCAAATCCGCACATTTTATAGCGATCCGGAAGACCGATTCGCTGGATCGATTAGTAGAGCTATACTGTCATGAGGTTATCAGATTACATGGTGTACCGTTGAGCATTATATCGGATAGAGACCCACGGTTTACGTCCTGGTTTTGGCAGAGTCTACAGCAGGCTTTGGGCACACAGCTCCGTTTCAGTACGGCATTCCATCCGCAGATAGATGGACAGTTAGAGCGGACCATTCAGACTTTGGAGGACTTGCTGAGGTCTTGTGTTATGGACTTCGGAGGCAGTTGGGAGGACCACCTGCCCTTGGTGGAGTTTGCCTACAACAACAGCTATCATTCGGCTATCCAGATGGCACCGTTTGAGGCGTTGTATGGTAGACCGTGTCGGACACCCACCCTCTGGGAGGAGGTTGGTGAGGCTCAGTTGTTAGGACCTCAGAGAGCTCAGCAGGAGGCAGAGTTGGTTCGTACTATTAGGCGGAGGATGTCTGAGGCTCAGGACCGTCAGAAGAGTTATGCTGATCAGAGACGGAGACCCCTGGAGTTCTCTATTGGTGATCATGTATTTCTGAGAGTTTCACCCACGAAAGGGGTGAAGAGATTTGGTCTTCGAGGTAAGTTAGCTCCACGATATATTGGGTCATTCCAGATCTTGGAGAGGATTGGAGTAGTAGCTTACCGTCTGGCACTACCACCATCTCTAGCCGGCATTCATGATGTATTCCATGTATCTATGCTGAGGAGATACGTATCCGATCTGGCACATATTCTGTCAGATATATCTGTTCCTATTCATCTAGATGTTACTTACGAGGAGGTTCCGGTACGGATTCTGGACCGTAGAGAACGTCAGTTGCGGAACAAGACCGTCCGGCTGGTTAGAGTCAGTTGGCAGCATCATTTTGACGAGGAGGCTACTTGGGAGCTGGAGGATACGATCCGAGCTCGATACCCTCATTTGTTTACTTGAGGTATGTGGGTTAGGGTTTCTTTCAGCATTTTTACTGTTTGGTTATATTCTAGTGTTTGCTGTTGGTTATAGCGAAATTTAGGGACTAAATTTTTATTAGAAGGGGAGGATGTGAGATCTCAGAAGATTTAAATAAATAGGGTTAACTGAGAAATAACATTATAAAATTTTTTCGGAATTTTTAGGAATTTTCCGGGAAAATTTCGAAGCTCGTCCGGAGGGTTTTGAGGGGATTGATCGGTGGGTACGGATAAAGTCTGTTTGGGATACCCATTTAAGTGAGGAATTGTTTTATTTATAAATTCCTTTCTTCCCCAAACGCCGATCCTTTTATTCCCGAACCCCTCTTCCCCTCTTCCCTACGATTTCCCAATCCCCCTTCTTCTCTGTTCCCTCTCTCATGGATAAAGCAAGCCGAGAGCTCCGGCGATCTCCCTCTGCCGCCATCGACACCCTAAGATCAGATCCGACTGGTGTTCTTCCTCTCCAGGCCATCTTCGGTCCAGCGGTCGCTTCTCTGGTGGTTCCTGTGGCCGATCGTCGACGGCGTCGCGGCTAGGGCACGATGAGGGTCAGATCTCGCTTCGTCTCCAACTGGTAGGCCTTCCCTCTCCTCTCCTCGCACTGCTTACTGTGTGATCCTCCTCTTCACTGCTGGATTTAGATCGAGGGGCGCCACCGAGGATTGATCTTGGAGGTAAGGCATCGCCGGATCTATATGCGTAGCTAGATTAGGGTTCTTCCCGGTACTGACCCTCTCTTTCTCTGATCTGTGTGTTAGAGACATCATCGGAAAGGGATCTTGGTGCCGGATACAGATTCTTGGCCGAGATCACCAAGTGCTCATTGGGAGCCAAGACAAGCACCTAATTCCATTTCTGAGGTTTATTGATCAAGTGCATGGGATGAGAGAAGTTGAGTGGAGTGGAATCCAGTAGGTGGTTGTGCTGTGAATTTTGCTAGTTTCGGAAGCAACCTCATCTAGCAGATTACCTTGTTTCAACAGCAACAACAATTGGAATTAAGGTAAGGTGAAAGAGTTCTTCTCTCTGTAAACTACTTGGTTGGGGGTCATAGTATAATTTTGATTTCATGATCATATGTAGGGTTTGATTTACATGATCGTGTGTAGCTTGGAATTAGGGTTAGGTTTGAATTGAATTTTGGTTGGAACATGATATAGATCATGTTTCGAAATTGGATATCTGTTAGGTTGTGTAGATTAATTAGGTAAATTGGGATTATATTGATTAGGGTTTTGCCCTAATATAATTTTAGGGATTTTATTTAGCTATTCGTTTGGATTTAGCTAAATAAAATATATATTTTTTGATTGACACAGGACTCTGATTCGAGACAGGCGTCTCGACCTTGGATTGCTTGATCGTACCTTCTATTTAATGCGGGTACCCTCTGACTTGTCTTTTGATAATGTCTTATGATATGTGTAGCTTATATATACTTACTAGTGGTAGATAGTAGATTATTCTCTCTCTTGGTCTTAGCTAGTTGATACCTATCACATGCTTCATCTGCTAGTTGCTTTACTTCAGGATTGGATATTTTATCTCTTGCCATGTGTATATATGTTCATAGAGATGCATATCTATAGTGCTCTACTCTACTGGATTAGTTGCTTTACATGTGTGATACATGCTCTTGGATTCATGATACTTACATCATTGTTATATGTGATGTCTTTGGATTTATGCTGTTTATATCATGGTTATATATATGCGTTTACCTTTTGGGCACACACATATATGGAGGAGGCTATGTTCAGGTATGACATACTGTAGCATCATGCACCATCCTGCATGATTGCATGCTGGGCGATTGACGACTCCATTATTGTTGAGCTCGTCGGCCGGCTACATAGGCCTGCACACAACGTGTTTCACTGCATGGGTAGTGGCACAGCACAGTAGGGTGTGTATGGCAGGAGCTCTGTAGTGCTCCGCTGGTACGCTCATGGGTAGTGTGACTGCAGCGTGGTAGCAGACAGGGATCCCTCCTCGTCATTGCGTACCGGGAGTTGAGAGCGTTATGCTCCCTCACTATGTTTGAGGTAGGAGGATAGGTGTACTCCAACAGCATCCCGTCCATTCGGTCACTCATCAGGGGTAGTGACGACAGAGTGCACGGTGTCACAGCCCTACCTACTCGGTCTCGCCATCGCGTGTGAGACGGCTGACTAGCGTCAGGGGTGACCATGTCATATTGCATCATATGCACATATTGCATTTATTGTGATTGTTGCATATTGGATGATGCACTTGGGTGACTGCATATGATTGACATGCATACAGGATACATGCTTATTTGCTCTGACTATCTTTGTCTATGTATGTCCACAGTCATTTGCCCAAGCCTCGCAGGTGAGTACAGTTTATTACAGTTATGCATTTTCTTATTATTCTTGCTATAGATTGTGCTTTATGCCTATTGTTGGTTATTACAGTTTATTTCAGCTCTGCATATCTGTTGAACTGTTAGGAGACTATACCGTAGGTTGTATGGTTAGAGAACTGTACTATTGATCCTATGGTTTAGGATACTGTACCTTAGGTTATTACTGGTGGATATATATTGTTGTACATGTCTATTGGTTTACCTGCTGAGTTCTTTGAACTCACCCCGTTGTTACTATTTTTCATGTTGAGGCCGTCAGGAGAGATTCCAGTCGCTAGCCCCTTGGTCGTGAGGATTTCTAGATATCGTTTTCTGTATTCGCTTTTATACGTATACTTGTGATGTGGGTTTGTATTGTGGACTTATGACGAACATTGGGTTTACTACTTTTGGTTTTTCACTGCGGATTTTCACACTACTTCGTGGATTTTGTTTTCCTTCGTTGTAGTGGAGTAGGATATTTACATATATCTTCGAGGATTCTATATTGTCCTTCCTTATTAAACTGCGTGGATTGATTATATGTTGAATTGTGTGGAATGTTGATATAAACTGTGTGGTTTGTTTCTTATTTGTATTGTATTGTTTCGGCCGTGTGTGGCCGAGGTATAGATATATGTATTCTGGATTCATATTGTCACCCGTACAGGGGAGATGCTGCCAAAATTTCTTCGGACAGGGACTACCTGGGGCGTGACAAATGAACATATTGACATTAATCCAAGAACTATAGAAGATGATGAAATCCATCCTAACCTTAATAAACCAGAAGAATCAGTTTCTGACCCACACATAAGACCATCTAGAGTAAATACTTCTCACCCACCTGACCAAATTTTGGGTGACCCAAACCTAGGAGTCAGAACTAGATCCTTCTATAGAAATCTTAGTCAGATTGCCCTTATTTCAAAGATTGAGCCTAAGACCATAGAAGAAGCCCTACCCGACCTAGACTGGATCATTGCTATGCAGGAGGAGCTAGCACAATTTGAAAGAAACCAAGTCTGGGAACTTGTACCTAAACCCATAGATAAGTCCATAATTGACACCAAATGAGTTTTTAGGAACAAATTAGATGATCAGGGTGAGATAGTTAGAAATAAGGCCAGACTAGTGGCCAAAGGATTTAGCCAAGTTGAAGGTTTGAACTATGATGAAACATATGCACTAGTAGCTAGACTCGAATCCATTAGGATGTTGCTAGCCTATGCAGCCCATAAAGGATTTAAATTATATCAAATGGATGTCAAGTCAGCCTTCTTAAATGGGTTTATTAAAGAAGAGGTCTATGTAAGCCAACCCCCAGGATTTGAAGACTTAGACTACCCAAACCATGTATTTAAACTAAAAAAGGCTTTATATGGACTAAAACAAGCCCCTAGGGCATGGTATGAAAGATTATCTAATTATTTAATATCCAAAGGCTTTAACCAAGGACAAATAGATCCAACCCTATTTGTAAAAACTATAGAAAAAGACATCTTTATAGCCCAAATCTATGTTGACGATATAATTTTTGGCTCAACTAACTCGAAGTTTTTCAAAGAATTTGTTAGATTAATGGAAAATGAATTTGAAATGAGTATGGTTGGGGAACTTAACTTTTTCTTAAGCTTAAAAATAAAACAAACCAAAGATGGAATCTACATTTATCAAACTAAATATGCTAAGGAGTTAATTAAAAAATTCTGCATGGAAAATTCAAAAATAATAAATACTCCAATGGCAACCAACATCAACATTGACTCTGACCCAGAAGGAAAACCAGTAGATCCAAAGTACTATAGGAGTGTCATAGGTAGCTTACTTTACCTAACTGCAAGTCGACCCGATATATTGTTTGCAGTAGGTATGTGCGCAAAATACCAATCCTATGCAAAAGAGTCACACCTAACATACGTTAAAAGAATACTTAGGTACATTAAAGGCACTCTAAATGTAGGACTTTGGTACCCTAGAACTTGTACCTTTGACCTCTTTGGCTATTTTGATTCGGACTATGTCGGGTGCAAATTAGATAGAAAAAGTATAAGTGGTAGCTGCCAAATTCTAGGTCAATGTCTAGTAAGTTGGTCAAGCAGAAAGCAACATTGTGTTGCTTTATCTACTACAGAAGCTGAATACATAGCCCTAGGAGAGTGTGCATCTCAACTGTTGTGGATGATGCATACATTAAAAGACTATCAACTAGAATATAAAAATACAAAAATCTTTATTGATAATATCAGCTCAATTAATCTGACCAAAAATCCTATTCACCATTCTAGGACTAAACACATAAAGGTAAAACACCATTTTGTAAGGGATCACGTAGCTAAGGGTGAAAAGTCCAAATCAAACCTAGCTGACATTTTTACAAAACCTTTACCTGAACTTGAGTTCAGTGCACTTAGAAGGCAAATAGGAATGTGTTGGGTAGAATAGGTGTTACTTTTTAATCATCTTGCTTTTACATGTTTTTTAAAATTCTAGGAAAAATGATTTTAAAATCCCTTTTTCTTAGAAGTTTCAAAAATTGGACTCAACTTAGGCTTTTCCCCCTAGAAATCATATTCCCCTAGAGTTAAGCCAGAGCATCTCACAAACACCTAGGTATACCTTGATTGTGTTTTGAAAGACATAGAATGGCGTGAGATGCATAGGGTACAGCTTGGACTCAAAAATGCTTATATCTGTGTATCAATATGAGTCTGGGCGTTAAACACGTAATATACATCAATCAAGTCAAGTTTTCCAGCTCTAGTCAAATCTATCTGGACCAAATTGACTTAACTTGACTAACCAAGTGAAAGCTGTTGCCCTCTAGACAATCAGCAAGTAGCTAAAGGTTAGACGGTTGGTACAAGGATACTCAGTTTTCAGATTAAGCATGTGTGATCTTTAGGGCTCTGATACCCCTAAAAGTAAAACTGGATAATTTGAAATTTATTGAACGTGACCCATGCTTGGACTTAAGGACCAACTGATTTTGAATAAATAACCTAAACCAAGTTTTTAGCTACTCCACTCCCTCCTTGTCCTAAAATTTAATAAGTATTGTTTAAAATTAAGCTAAGTTTTTTAACCTAAGCTATAGTTTTTCAAAAGCCAATACTTGCAAAGAGCTTAGCTAAGTTCCAATCTTTATTTTCAAAATTTTAAAACTTAGCCCACTTTTGAAATCTAACTTTGTAAATTCTTGCTTTCCTAAGTAAAGCATAATTTTGTAAAATTTAACTCATTTCTTTCAAAAATTTCTTCTAAGTAAAAAGAGATTTCAAAAATGTTTTCTCAAAAATCATTTGGCTCCAAATATTTCACTAACAAATTTTCAAAATCTAAACAAGTACTTTTCTACATATAGTTTTACTAGCTTTTTCAACTTAGTTAAAGACTGTCAAAAGGTTCCACCTTCTAGTGGTTTTCTAATTTTAACTAAGTTTCCAAAGAGCTAACATCATCCTTTCACTTAGCTAAAGGTAAGAAATGAAAATTATAAAATGTTAAGTGTTTTCAAAATCTTGTTATCCCTCTTTAAAAATCAAATGACTATTTTTGCTTATTTTTGATATATGGCAAAGGGGGAGAGTAGCAAATTCAAATACTCAAATAATTGTAAAATTCAAATTTAAAATAATGAATATTAAAGGGGGAGTAACAGTTAAGGGGGAGCCTAAACTTGGTGCTATACTTTAAATTCATAGAATCTACTTTAGCAAAATTGCTAAGCTTGTTTTAAATGTTTTCATCTATTTGTTATTTGATATCTGGTTACTTAACTTTGAATTTGAGTTGTCATAATCAAAAAGGGGGAGATTGTTGGTGTGGGAAGCATCTGACGATCGAACTCGTGTTTTGATAATGGCAAAGGATTCAAAGTTAAGGTGTTTTGTGATCTAACAAGTCTGTTTGAGTATTTCAGGAAAGTCCTAGCTGCGGTTAGGCAAAGGGAAAACCCTAGGGGGTGGTAACCCTAGGTCATAGGGGGAGGTAACCCTATGCGGGAAGTCTTGGCAGGTTGATGGCTTCAGGCAAAAGTCCTAGGGGGTGGTAACCCTAGGTGGAAAGTCCTAGTGTCGCGAACCAGGTGAAAGACTGGACTAGCCGGGAAGCGGATCTCCAGCAGAAAGTCCGGAAGCGTCGAGTGCTGAGAAAAAGTCCAGTCGATCTGGAGGATCGCACTGGCAACAGGTAAATCTCTTGAGTGGAGTAGGTGAGGACGCGTTCCCCGTAGAGGGAACAGTAGGCGTCGGGTCGACCTAGGGTTTCTGGTCGGAAATCCGAAATCAGACCCGGACAGTCCGGAGACTGTCATACTTTCACTTTTACACTATCACTTATGTGTTATGAGCTAACTTTGTGCTGCAGGGTATTTTTGTGTTTAACATATCTTGCAGGGACCAAAAGTGCAAAATTGGCCTCGGATGAACAATGCCGAGGCGCCTCCATGGAGCTTGGAGGCGCCTCGGGTGCAAAACCTGAGATGGCTGCGAAGCAAGCTTCAAGGCACCTTGGATAGGCTGAAGGCACTTTGAACAAGTTGATGAAGGCGCTTTGGAGAGGTTGGAGGCGCCTTGAACAGGATAGAATTCGACCAGGTCGGTTCTGATCCACGCGGGTGATGCGACCAGCCTGAAGGCGCCTTGAACACCCCTTATAAGAGGGGTTCGAGCAGCAGCAAAATACAACGAAAGAAAAAGCTTCCTCGTGCTGTGTTCTGCTCAAGTATTGCTTCCGAAGTGCTGCGACAACCACCTGACGACCCGGAGCTCCGAATCTTCATTTCTTAATTGTCGTCGATATAATTAATTCTTGTCAATTATTGTACTTCAGCTTGTAATTATTCCGAACTTATAGTTGTTGCCCACGGAAAGCGATCAAGGATCGCGGGCCTTCGAGTAGGAGTCGATCAAGGCTCCGAACGAAGTAAAACGACCGTGTTCTTGTGTGTTTGTTTCTTTTATTCCGTTGCTTTAATTACTCAACGAACGTTTTACGATTCCGATAATCGAACGAATTAGTCGCGAGCGCTATTCACCCCCCCCCCCCCCCTTCTAGCGCGTCTCGATCCAACAGGAGGTTGGGATGTTTGATTCTCGATTAGCGAAGTCCAAATGTACCATTCCAGCGAAAAGACCTGATGCATCAGATTAGAAGTCAAGGAGGTAACTTGACATTTGGTAAGTGGAGACAAGTCACTAGAGGAGAGTAACTCAGTGAGAACGTGTCTTGTTTGAGGTGACAATAGGCGTCAGTCCAATTTAGGCCCATTTTAGAAAACCTAAACTAAGACCATGACTATATCCAAGTCTGGAGGATAGGATCTAATTAATACTATTTTTATTGTGTTAACTTTTCCTTATAAGGTATACTTTGTTTTGTTGAACTAACACTTTTTACAAGACAAAAGAGTACAAATTGTCTCGGGTGAACAGTACCCGAGGCGCCTTCCATGCGACAGAAGGCGCCTTGATCTGAGCTATAGAAGGTGCCTTTAGGAGCTTGGAAGGTACCTTCGGTCGAATAAATTTAGACTTCATCGATGATAAGAAGCGAGCTATTCAGGATAAAAGTTTGCCTATGGAAGGTGCCTTTCATCCCCTTTAAAATGGCTATTCGACCAAGGCTTTGAACACAACTAATTTACAAGTTTCTACGCAATCGTGCGACATTTAGATTGCTCTAACTTTATGCTACTGCTCTGCTATGACACTACTGTGCCCGACTGCTGCTAAGAAGTCGTCTAACACTGAGTTCGATCCGTTAAAACTACAAGTGTTGGGTAATGAAGTTTCATTTTGTACTTAAGTTTTGCATAAAGGAAAGTGTAGCTTGCTACACTTTTCCTATTCTTTCTGTTGTACTCGATCCCCTCTTCTGGAGGTTTCGAAAGAGGTCTTTAGTGGATTACCCATCGATAGGTCTACATGAGTTGGGTCTTGGAGTAGGAGTCACCGAAGGCTCCGAACCAAGTAAAAATGACCAAGTTTGTGCACTTGTGTTTTTTTTCTTCTATTTATGTGTTTAATTCCGTTGCATACTTTTGATTTCAAAAAACAAAGATAAGTTTTTAAACCCATGTGATTCACCCCCCCCCCCTCTCATGTTCGTAATGATCCAACACCTACCACTCCAAATAGATGGACATGCCAAGGCGGTGAATCAAAGTTTGGGAAATCTTTTGAGGTTTTTGATAGGAACTAAGCCAAAATAGTGGGATTTGATGTTACCTCAAGTAGAATTTACCTATAATAGATCAAGAAATATGATCATAGGTTTGAATCCTCTTGAGGTTGTCTATGAGCAAAACTCATCCAAGGTACTGGACTTACCCCTTATCCCATGTACAGAACAATTTAGTCCTAAAGTAGATGAGATGATAGATTATCTTCGAGGTATTCATGAGCAAGTGAAGGAAGTTATTCAAGAGAACAACACCAAGTACAAGACTCAAGTTGACCATTAGTGTTATTAGGTACTTTTTGATGTTGACTACTATGTTTGGGTTGTATTAACTCATGATCATTTTCCTATGGGCTAATATAACAAGCTTCAAGATCAAAAAATTAGACCATATGAGATATTGTAGAAGATTAATTACAACACACACCGGTTATGTCTTCCTAGTCACTTAAAGACTTCTGATGTCTTCAATGTGATACACTTGACTTCTTATTCAGTGGATGTTGATGATGTTATTATGAACTCAAGAATGAATTCTTTTCAACCCAAGGCGACTGATGTAGGATCATCCCAAGAAGACTTCTCTAAGACTTCTCAAATTTTAAAGGGCCATAACTTTTAACTCAGATATTAAAATGAGATGTTGTTTGTCTTGAAACAAAGCTAGTTTAGAGACCTAGATTTGTTAATAGGTCAAACTCATAACCATCAAATTTTGAATCCAAAAAATAACGTTTAGTGGCTTTTAAAAGGTTTCAATTTCAGTATTTTTTTGTTAATTTATATTTTTTATTTAGGATATTTTTGATGGTTTTTGTCTATTATGAATCAGAGCCTGTCTATATAAATGTATGTTTAGCTATTTGAAAGATTATCCTCAGATATAGAATAACATTCCTTTTTTGGAGAACTTTGAGGATGATAGTTTCTCTTCTTATTTTCTTTGTAAATCTTCATTCTTGTAAGATCATGGTATAATCACTATCCTATCTAGTGTCAATAATATGTTAACGAGAAAAAAAGTCTCATTTGTTATTGATACGGGATGTAATGAGCTGACCCAGGAGAAGACATGGTGGTCAAAGACAGGATGATATGGTGATTAAAGTCAAGGGTAGAGGGCATTCCCCACTTGGCTTAGTTGCTCGACCAGTGCTAAGGCTCTTAGATCCATCTCAATAGGATTACAAGTTGTTCGGGAAAAGGTCGACCAACCCTTAAGCCAGTCGAACATAGGAGGTTTAGTGCTTTATTCTTGAAATGGAAAGGCAGCATGTATGATTATTTAATAGCCGACTGAGTTTAAGGGCGACTGACCTTATGAGTTAACCGGAGGGACTGACCCACCTTAGAGCGGACTAGTCATAAATTTGGTTCTCCTTACTCTATATGAGTCTCTCTGCATATGCCCGACCGACCTTATTACTGATCGTCTCTATGAGTTTCCACATGACAATATGCCTGTGTATCCATTCGGTCATAGAACCGGATGGATTTATATCCATGGAAAGACAAAAGGCCCGCCGAACATAAAGTACTTAGCATCATATTGATTCCCAAAGGGATTTCTTGCATACATAGTTTGTCATATGACTTCTTGAATAGATTTCTAGTATATCCAATGCATCATATTATTTGTCGAACGAATCGCTAATATTGTACAGAACATAAACTAAGTAGCTTAATGCAAGGACAGACATAAAGACGACCAACATTATGGGCTAGCCAGGATATACTCAATAGATAACAGGAGCAGAGAATCCTAACAGCCAATCAGAATAACAACCACATGTCAGAGAATATTCTTCTATAACTTTCTTTAGGGATAATCATGTTTTCATCAGTAGACCACTTATGACAGTATATTCCTTCAACAACCTTAGTAATGACATAAGTTATAAATGACAAAAGAGATATACATGTGGGTAAATGAAAGATTTTTCAGACAATTATTGCATATTACCTAGGTTGTAGATTTTCCTTTACCTAATAAACTCTGACATATATCGCCGCCTCATGATTATGGAGGTTATGAGAGATGATATATAAAGGGAGTCCTCTCCGTTGGCAATGTATGTTCTCTGAATATCTGAAGCTTACTCTTACGTGCACGTTCTTTACTGTTCTTCATTCACCCGTCCGAACTTGGATTGACTTGAGCATCAGAGAGGCTTCACCATGGACTCCCCCTAGCTTCTAGGCGTTGACATTTTTTTGGCTCGTCTTCGTGTGTGCAGGATCAAAAAGGAACCATTTTATGGGGTAAAAAGTCTTCTCTCAGTCAACCATCAAACCACCGTGCCTAGCGCGTCATCTCTGTAGTCTTCAGATGGGATCAAATTTGACGTCGTTTGTGGGAACTTTCACCTGAATCTAAAGATCAAAGATAGAAGAAGTTGGATGACTCACCACCATCACCTTAACGCAAGAAGATCTAGAGCTTCTCATCAAAGCCCAAGCACAAAAACTTGCATAACAGCAGCAACAAGTAACTATTAGTGGCACGATGTCGTCGCTAAATCATGTAGCGTCAATAACAACCCATCAAAGGGAAAGGGGAGCTCAGGAGGAGAGCCTCGCTCATCTACCTCCCAACCCTCATTAATGAATCCTACATCATCGAACACTCTTTCATACGTCGCCAGAGTACATGGGCCAAGAGGGAATACACCAAGAATCTTCTCGAGAAGCCCTTGTCCAAGATAGGCGCAAGGGAAAAGCCCCTGCAACTTGTAGCTCTCCCAAGCAGATTAGCACCACATTTTCTTAGGGTGTGCTATAAGATAAACTGCTAAAGCATTATCATCTCTTGACGATAGGTGAATAATCAGGGTCAACTGATCCTGAGGATCACCTCCTCAAGTTTGAGAATGTCACCCTCCTATATCAATATACGGATGGTGTAAAGTGTCGAGTGTTTCTTACCACATTCACCGATTCGGCACAAAGATGGTTTAAGCGATTACCTACAGACTTCATCCACTGTTTTAGGGATTTCGGTAAGGTTTTCCTTCATCAATTCACTAGCAGTCACCGTTACTAGAAGAATCCCCTAAGTCTTTTTTCAGTCAAATAGGGGCCCAAGGAGACACTCAGGGCTTACATAAAAAAATTTAATCAGGTGGCTATGGATGTCCCTTCAGCCACCACTGAGATTCTGGTGAGCGCCTTCTGTCAAGGCCTCACCGATAATGATTTCTTTCATTATTTAATCAAAATACCTCCAAGGAACTTCAACCATCTCCTTAATCGGGCAACCGAGTTCATTATGTAGAGGAGGTGTAGGCCACCCGAAAGAAGGAAGTCACCGCACTAGCTACGGTTCCAATGTTTGAGCGCTAAGCATTACCTGCCCCACCACATAGCAGACCTTGGATGGGTCCTCAGCTTCATCGTCAAGAACCACGATCCTAGGACATGCAGGATATGGAGGCCGAGTGAGAAAGATACCCTGAGTCCCCTTGGGGAGCCCCGTGACAGTGGTGTATATACCACTGGTCAGCTATGCACAACGCCTAGGATTATTATAATATGCCAATCGCCAGAATAGCAATCAAAAGTTCTACCAACGCACCCTGTCACCCAATCGTTACCCTTATCAACGGTCACACGGCTCACCTAAAAGAGACCAGTGAGAGGTCGAGCGGCGCTAAAGAACACCCCCACCACTAGCAGACCAAGCACAGGCTCCCGCCCGGGTCCATCAAGCGCTCCTAACATGACAAGAGGAGAACGATAATAATGCCACCTAGGGCAATATCAGCATGATAGTCAAGGGCCCAACTGTTGGAGATTCCAACAGAATATAAAAGTTACACGCTCGCCAATTGGAGATCTACGCGGTCGGTTGTAGTACAGAGTAGGCAGCCGAGCCTAAAATCAACTTTGGGCCTAATGATTTGGAGGGAGTGGAAATACCCCATAATGACGTTGTAATAATTAAGGTTGTCATAGCCAATTACAACATTCACTGTACTTTTATTGACATAGGTAAATCAGTCAACATCATCTTTAAACAAGCGTTCGAGTAGCTGCAAATAGACTCGAGCGAGTTTTAGACTCCTTTGTATGGGTTCACAGGCAATGAGGTCCAACCGCCCGACCAAATAAAATTGGTCATATCCTTAGTGGAAGAGCCCCTAACGAGAATGCATCAATCAACCTTCATAGTCGTGGACACACCCTTGGCCTACAACGTCATTTTGTGTCGGCCAACCCTAAATGAATTTTGGGCAATAGTCTTAACCTTCTGCCAAAAAATAAAGTTCCTTGTGGATAATCAAGTTAGAGAAGTTAAGGGAGATTAGCTAGTAGCATGCAAGTGCTATGTTGATATAATCAAGACTGAAGCCAACTCCACTCAGAAGATGTAGTGTAAAATACCGAAAATAGGCGAATATTAATAAGGGAATTTTCTGAAATTTTTGGGAATTTTTCGAGAATTTTTCGGAGATCGTATGGACGAGTTCACGGGGATAAAAATTTGGGTTCTCGAAAAGGCCTGTTTAGGCTACCCTGTTTTAAAGAGGAAAAGTTTTATTTCTTTTTCCCTTTTTCCTTTTCCTTTTTCTTTTTCTCCGGTTTCCCTCGACGCCGAATCCTTTTTCTTTTCCCTCGTGTGCCCGACGCTGTCGAACCCAAGCCCTAACCGGCGCACCGACGGTTCTTTCCCTTCTCCCTCGTGATAAAGTCGTGCACCACCTCTTCGTTTCCCTTCTTCTTTCTCCCAAGCCGAACTCCTCTTCCCACTGCTGCCAGCGACGGCAAACGCTGCTGTACAACGCCGCTCGTCTGTGAGTGTCGACGCCGAAGTTTTCTTCTTCTCTTCTTCCAAGCGCCGGTGACACTTGTGCCAGCCGTGCCCTAGATCCCCCGCCGGTCGAGTTTTCTTTCCGCACGAAGCCAGCCGATTGTCGACCTCTTCTTCTGTGCTCAGCCCGCGACTCCCATCTCACGGTGCCACCTGTTCTCTGCCCTATCACTGACGTCGCCAACCAGATCGCTACAAGAACTTGCCGGAAGGAAGGATCATCACCACAATTTCATCTCGACCATAGCAAAGGTAGCCGACTCTTGCCTTTGCCCTAGGTTCCCTCTTGTTGCCGGATCCGAACCTTAGCTCCGCTGGGTTTGGTTGTGGTCAGCCTACAGATAAGTAATAGTTTCTTTGTGGTGTTGACAATAGATTTGTGGCGGCAAGATTTTCCGGCTAGCATTGTCCAGCATCTGCATCTTCTAGCCGTGTGTCCACAGGGGCGACATTGTACTAGAGTAAAGGTTGGAAATTTCATATCTGATATAGCTTAATATGAATAAATGCTGTTTGGTGTAGGATAACTGATTTAGAGGAGGTAATTGTGGTTAAAACGTGGGATTTAACCTAAGTTTGGGTTAGATCCGATTCATGATTTTAACAAGAGGGTTCGTTAATTTTGTTGGGTTGATTAGTTGGATCCAATTTAGAACTTCTTAAATTTGGATTAGAATTTGTTTTGGCTAAATCTGGTATGATAGAATTAGCTAAACTAGACCTTATGTTTAATATACAGGACCTTGACGTGAGACGAGTATCTCGATTATCGGATTAGACCATATTGGACATTCTTATTTGGAGGCGGGTACTTTTGACTTATTGTCTTTGATATGCATAGTAATGAAATTAACAAGTTGCATTAATTATGTTCCTCATTTGTTTTGGTTAATCATTACCCGATTACCTGTTACTTGCTTGATTGATTGTTTGTTTTGCATTTCGTGTTGTTATGTTCCTGATTACACATGCTCATAGGGGTAGTGATATAACCATGTTTCACCATGTTCAAGACCTAGGTTTGATACCTTATTTGATCAGTTTACTTTGATATGATTTTTTCACTATGGTGCACTTCATTATATGTCCATAGATTGGTTTAGTATATTACCATGCTTAATGACATGCACCATTCGCATGATTGCATGCTGTGTGATAGATTGCTCCATTATTGTCGAGCACATTGCCAGTTTCATTACTGTTCGGTGCTCCGTTGTGACGCTCATGGGTAGCGTGATGCAGCATGGTAGCACGTCAGTTTGCTCTTCCGGTGCTCCGTTGGTCCGCTCAGGGGTAGTGTGACACAGCGTGTAACACGTTAGAGATCCCTCCCCGTCATAGTGTACCGGGAGATGAGAGCATTGCGCTCCCCCATTTATGATTTGGGGTAGGAGTATGTCTGTACTCCGACAGCATCCCGTTCTCTCGGTCACTCATCAGGAGTAGTGATGCGGAGTGCACGGTTGTCACAACCCTACCCACTCGGTCCCACTTTTGTTGTGAGTTGGCTGACTGGCGTCAGGGGTGACCATGACATTGGCACCATATGCATTATGCATTTATTGCTTGTGTTTGTGTTTGCTGCATTTATATGCTGCATATTATTTGGAAACCTATGTTTGACATGCATATAGGATTTCCATATCACTCGGACTGTTTTGTCCTTATACCTAGGTCCTGGTTAGTACAGTATCACTCCTGTTTACTTCAGATGCATTTTTATCTTTCTTATATCAGGAGACTGTACGCATGATTAGTGCTAGGTGTTATTTCCTTACTTTGTATATCAGTTGTACCTGCTGAGTGTTGGACTCACCCCGCCTCCATTGTTGTTATTTTTCAGGTTGATGCTGTCAGGAGAGAGTTCCAGTTGCTAGTCCCCTGCAGACCACAAGCTATTTTTATCTTTTGGTTTGTTATTTAGACTGTGTTAGACTTATTCTATTTGAGGATTTGGATATTGTATGGATTCTTATGATCGATGGATTTTCGTATGGTTTAGATTTGTTCTACTACATGCCTGCCTAGACGGCAGAAGAGGTAAGTTGATCTTATCGTCGGATTTGAGCTTTACGAGTGTAGTTGAGTAGGGTTGATTTCGAGTCAGGGTATTATTATTCTGTTTACTTATTATATAAACTGCGTGGGTGATTGTTTATTTACTGTTATTATTCCAGCCGCATGTGGCTGAGGTATATGGATATGTAGAAAGTTTCAGATTGTCCGCCGTACAAGGGAGATGCTGCCGAAATTTCTTCGGACAGGGACTCCTCCGGGGCGTGACAATTTAGTTGGTATCAGAGCTTAAGTTTTACAATCGTTGTTTTCGTATTTTGGATATTTGGGATAACCTGATACAATATAGTTGATATTAGAGTGCCAAAGTTTAGCGATACTTGTTTGATTTTCGTGTTACGGATTTTCGAGATTTGTCTGATACCAATTTAGTGGTATCAGAGCAGGGTGTGATACCTGTTTATGGTATTCTGGATATTTTGTGCTAGCCCGGTTTGCGAGTCAAACTGGGCATTTTCGGATTTCCGTTATGGTTATGTTTCGGACTTCCGTTTCGGATTTATATGGATTTCCGGTGATTTTCTCGTTTGAAATTTTGAGGTTAATTTGGGGACAGGACAGCGACGGAACATCTCCGGACGGCATATAGGTATGATGTTTATTTTGTGATAGTTATGACATGTATTAGCACTTTATCTTTAGTACCTGTCTGGTTGTTGTAGCCCATATTACATGTGATGGGTTAGCCACTGATCTTGGTCGACCTTAATAGAGATCAAGGATTATAGGTTTCTGGTAATTTTTCATATCATACCATCAGTAGTTTTAGCTTCTGTTACTACTAGTAGGAGATGGAGGCACATACCAGCCTCTGCTATTGTTAGCTGGGTAGTGGATGATACCTACATATTCCTGTTGACTTAGCCAGTAGAGTTTTTATACTCATTTCTTTTGGATATTAGGGTACCCGATACAATGAAAATTGGTCATTGGGGAGTTATCATGTTTGATCATGGTTGAGAATGGTTTGAGGTTGCAAGATATTGTGAGATCAGATATTGTGATATGTTGATTTCTAATGATTTATGAGAGTAAATGTTATGTAATTGTCTGATGATCTATTACTAGATATTTATTTTGATGATCTATTAGTGGATAACTATTTTGATGATCTATTATTTGGGTTGTCGTTGATAGTGACATAGTGAGTGTTATGTATGATATTCACAGGTTGGATGATTATAGTCGGTGATCAGATTATAATCAGGTGCTAGAGAGTTTACGGTTGAGTATGCCTATGAGATTTTAATAATCTGGTAAGTTTTGGTTAGTTAACAGGATGATAAAAATTAATATTTGCTTCCTCTGATATTGAACTATATGGATAAATAATGATTTGATGTTTTGAATGCTAACTAGCTCTCATGGAGAGTAGAGATTTATTCATCTGATAGTATGTGGGCTGATATTTTTTAGGATAAAAATGAGAGTGTCTGATGTTCTTGAATTCTGACTTTTTCTTTTGGGTCATACACATTAATACATATGATATTATGTGGGTTGGCATTTTCTAGTTTAAGTTGATGTATTTAATGTAGAATTGACCCATGAACTAATTTAGTTATTTGACAATTTGGTGATTTCCTTTGAACTAGAGCAGGGTTGTTACTGGATGATTAGGCTGCTTATTTTGGGGTGTCTATGATTGATGTATTCCTGCTTGATACCTATGCATGATTTTGTTTAGGTATACCCGTAACCCATGAGTGTTGGTAGCATAGGGTTGGTCTCTTTGATTGAGCTAGTATGTTGATTATGCATGTCTATGTTGCATGTATATTATGATTGCTATGTGTTGTAGGAGTCCTGTGGTAGACTGTCCATTTGCAAGTAGTATAGGTATACATGTTCTGTTATGGGTTGTAGGTTCCTTGTGGATCATAGCTATGTAGTTCGGTGTATGTATTTGATTGTATTATTGAAAGTATCTTGTCGATTTAATTTATGTTGTGGGATGTGCACATGAGTTTAGGTATTTTTCTTGATGTATCTTGTCGATTTAATCTGTGTTGTAGTGTGTGCACATGTGTTTGAGTGTCTTAATTGGAAGTATCTTGTCGATTACATCGGTGTTGTGATATGTACATATGGGTTTGGTGTGGTATCTGAGGTATCTTTTTTATTATGTTTGATTTTGAGTGCACCTGGGTTTAGTATGCTCTATTGGAAGTATATGTCGGTTATACTCTTGGCATAGGTGTATATATGTCATGTGAGTGTTGTTTGAGGTGTATTATTGATTTTACCTATGTTGATTTTGCACACGTGTTCGGTATGTGTTGTTGGAGGTATCATACTGAATATACCTGATTTGTGTGTGTGTTTGGTGTATAATAATTGGAGGATTATGTTGATTATACCTATGTTGTGTGTGCACGTGTGTCAGGGGTATGGTTGGTAACATCATTATGATTTTACCTATGTCGAATGTAGAATGTTAAGTGTGTACATTATATTATTGGTTGTATTACCCTGTCAACTAATTCTCCTATTAGTGGGTGACCGACCCACTAGAATGATGATAGAGTTGACTATGGATTTGATTTGCTTACTAGGTTGTTATACCTTTGGCTGCCCACAGTGATATGTGGTAGAGCGATCCCATGTAGTCTTTGGTTAGATAGTTAGGTGCCTTGGGAACTTAGGTTTGTCCTCCCACATATTGCGGATTGATGGTAGCGGAGCATTGCTCCCATATTTATTGTGGATACATATTTCGGATTATTCCCACATATTGAGGATTTCTTGTGGTAGAGCGTTGCTCCCACATATGTGGTGTTTTCTGTGATGGAGTGTTGTTCTCACACTGGTGGATCTATTCTTTGATGACTTGTATAGTTGGTGATTATATTTCAGATTTATAGTCAGGGATGTTATGGTTAGGAATGTCTGTGATACGAGCATTATGTGTCTTGGTTTTATCATTAGGGCTTATAGAGCCTTAGATATTTTCAGATACTTGATGATTTTGGTATTTCCCAGGATGTTTGGATCGGATTCCATTGTATTTGTTGTCGATGATGTGATGTATTTCAGATCCGCGGTGAGTCACACACATCATCTTTGCATAGTTCTAGAGATTGTTTCGATGGGAACATCTATATGCGAAGATCAGTAGTGCGTATTTTGGTTGTCTTCTATGAGATGTTTGAGACACACGGTCACTAGTAGAAGTATACCGTGATTCCACAGGAGATCGAGGTTGTTACCGTTGGGAGTAGACGGAGTCTATAGAAGAGGCTTGCAACTTCTTTTGTTTGGCTTGATATTTTCGGAGATACGTTGAGGGTTTCTCATGGATTGCTATGCTACTTACACGCTTGACCATGAAAGGCGTGAAGTTTACTTGGACTGAGGATTGCAAGACCAGCTTCTAGGAGCTGAAGCGGAGATTAGTGTCAGCTCCGATTTTTGGTTTTACCTTCTGAGGAGGACGGATATGTCTTCTACACCAACGCATCTATTCAGGGTTTGAGCGCTGTTCTGGTGCAGCACGATATGGTAGTCTCCTATGCTTCTTGTCGGTTGAAGGAGCATGAGAAGAACTACCCTGTACATGATCTGGAGCAAGTCGCCATTATTTTTGCCATGAAGATTTGGCGACATTATTTATATGGCGTTACATTTGAGATTCTCACTGACCATAAGAGTCTCAAATATCTGTTTACTTAGAAGGAACTTAATCTCCGACAGAGGAGATGGATAGAGTTCCTGAAGGATTATGATTGTATCATTAGCTATCACCCGGGGAGAGCTAATGTGGTTGCCGATGTGCTTAGCAGGAAGTCCGGAGGGACTTTAGCTTGCCATTGAGTTGTGGTCACAGACTTGATTTAGAGTTTCTCTGAATTAGACCTTGAGGAGCAGGGACAGACAGAGCAAGGTATTTTTGGTTACCATGGTTGCTCAATCCTCGATCAGGATGAGGATTCAGGAGGCCAGGTTGGAGATCAGTATTTACGGCCCATTGGCAGCTGGATAGTTTCCGGGCAGCAGACTGAGTTTCCCCGAGATGAAGCGGGTATTATATACTTCCGAAGCAGATTGTGCGTATCTCAGTCTCATCTGGTCTTACGGGAGCTACTTCAGGAGTCTCATCGCTCTCGATTTGCAATCCATCTAGGCGGGACCCGCATGTATCGAGATTTGAGACGTTCCTACTGGTGGAACGGTATGAAGAAGGGCATCGCGGAATTTGTAACTAGATGTCTTGTCTGTCAGCAGGTAAAGGCTGAGCACCAGAGACCTACAGGATTACTTCAGCGGATTCCTATTCCTGAGTGGAAATGGGAACATATTACTATGGACTTTGTGGTGGTATTACCGAGGACACGACGAGGCCATGACGCGATTTGGGTTATCGTTGATCGATTAACCAAATCCGTGCACTTCTTAGTGATCCGGAGGACTGATTCCCTGGATCGATTGGCAGATTTGTATTGCCGAGAGATCATCAGATTACATGGTGCTCCGTTGAGTATCATTTCGGATAGAGATCCACGGTTTACGTCACGTTTCTGGCAAAGTCTGCAACAGACCTTGGGCACACAGCTCCGTTTCAGTACAGCTTTCCATCCACAGACAGATGGACAGTCAGAGCGGACCATTTAGACTTTAGAGGATCTGCTGAGATAGTGTGTTATGGATTTCAGAGGCAGTTGGGAGGACCATCTGCCGTTAGTAGAGTTTGCTTACAACAACAGCTTTTATTCGGCTATCCATATGGCACCGTTTGAGGCGTTGTATGGTAGGCCGTGTCGGATACCCGTTCTCTGGGATGAGGTTAGAGAGGCCCAGCTGTTGGGACCTCATAGAGCTCAGCAGGATGCAGAGTTGGTCCGTACTATCAGACGGAGGATGTCAGAGGTGCAGGACCGCCAGAAGAGTTATGCTGATCGGAGATGCAGACCACTAGAGTTCTCTGTTGGTGACCATGTATTTCTACGAGTTTCACCCACGAAAGGGGTGAAGAGATTTGGCCTCAGAGGTAAGCTAGCTCCACGGTATATTGGTCCTTTCGAGATCTTGGAGAGGATCGGAGCGGTAGCTTACCGACTGGCACTACCACCGTCCCTGTCGGGCATCCACGATGTATTCCACATATCTATGCTGCGGAGATACGTGCCCGATCCGACGCATGTGCTGGCAGATATTCCAGTTCCAGTTCAGCTTGACATTCATATGAGGAGGTTCCGGTACGGATTCTCGACCGGAAAGAGCGTCAGTTGCGGAACAAGACTATCCGGCTGGTTAAAGTCGGATGGCAGCATCATTCGGACGAGGAGGCTACTTGGGAGCTCGAGGATACGATCCGAGCTCATTATCTCCATCTTTTCACTTGAGGTATGTGATTTATTTACCGTTCAGCATTTATACTATTTATCTGTTGTTAATACTTGCTGATGGTAGATAACAAAATTTGGGGACCAAATTTTTATTAGTGGGGGAGAATGTAAAATACCGAAAATAGGCGAATATTAATAAGGGAATTTTTCGGAATTTTTGGGAATTTTTCGGAAACCGTATGGACGAGTTCACGGGGATAAAAATTTGGGTTCCCGAAAAGGCCTGTTTAGGCTACCCTGTTTTAAAGAGGAACAGTTTTATTTCTTTTTCCCTTTATCCTTTTCCTTTTTCTTTTTCTCCGGTTTCCCTCGACGCCGAATCCTTTTTCTTTTCCCTCGCGTGCCCGACGCTGTCGAACCCAAGCCCTAACCGGCGCACCGACGGTTCTTTCCCTTCTCCCACGTGATAAAGCCGTGCACCACCTCTTCGTTTCCCTTCTTCTTTCTCCCGAGCCGAACTCCTCTTCCCACTGCTGCCAGCGATGGCAAACGCTGCTGTACAACGCCGCTCGTCTGTGAGTGCCGACGCCGAAGTTTTCTTCTTCTCTTCTTCCAAGCACCGGTGACACTTGTGCCAGCCGTGCCCTAGATCCCCCGCCGGTCGAGTTTTCTTTCCGCACGAAGCCAGCCGATTGCCGACCTCTTCTTTTGTGCTCAGCCCGCGACTCCCATCTCACGGCGCCACCTGTTCTCTGCCCTATCACTGACGTCGCCAACCAGATCGCTACAAGAACTTGCCGGAAGGAAGGATCATCACCACCATTTCATCTCGACCCTAGCAAAGGTAGCCGACTCTTTCCTTTGCCCTAGGTTCCCTCTTGTTGTCGGATCTGAACCTTAGATCCGCTGGGTTTGGTTGTGGTCAGCCTACAAATAAGTAATAGTTTCTTTGTGGTGTTGACAACAAATTTGTGGCGGCAAGATTTTTCGGCTAGCATTGTCCAGCATCTGCATCTTCTAGCCGTGTGTCCACAGGGGCGACATTGTACTAGAGTAAAGGTTGGAAATTTCATATCTGATATAGCTTAATATGAATAAATGCTATTTGGTTAGGATAACTGATTCAGAGGAGGTAATTGTGGTTAAAACGTGGGATTTAACCTAACTTTGGGTTAGATCTGATTCATGATTTTAACAAGAGGGTTCGTTAATTTTGTTGGGTTGATTAGTTGGATCCAATTTAGAACTTCTTAATTTGGATTAGAATTTGTTTTGGCTAAATGTAGTATGATAGAATTAGTTAAACTAGACCTTATGTTTAATATACAGGACCTTGACGCGAGACGAGTATCTCGATTATCAGATTGGACCATATTGGACATTCTTATTTGGAGGCGAGTACTTTTGACTTATTGTCTTTGATATGCATAGTGATGAAATTAACAAGTTGCATTAATTATGTTCCTCATTTGTTTCGATTAATCATTACCCGATTACCTGTTACCTGCTTGATTGATTGTTTGTTTTGCATTTCATGTTGTTATGTACCTGATTACACATGCTCATATGGGTAGTGATATAACCATGTTTCACCATGTTCAGGACCTAGGTTTGATACCTTATTTGATCAGTGTACTTTGATATGATTTGTTCACTATGGTGCACTTCCTTATATGTCCATAGATTGGTTTAGTATATTACCATGCTTAGTGACATGCACCATTCGCATGATTGCATGCTGTGTGATAGATTACTCCATTATTGTCGAGCACATTGCCAGTTTCATTACTGTTCGGTGCTCCGTTGTGACGCTCATGGTTAGCGTGATGCAGCGTGGTAGCACGTCAGTTTACTCTTCCGGTGCTCCGTTGGTCCGCTCAGGGGTAGTGTGACGCAGCGTGTAGCACGTTAGAGATCCCTCCCCGTCATAGTGTACCGGGAGATGAGAGCATTGCGCTCCCCCATTTATGATTTGGGGTAGGAGTATGTGTGTACTCCGACAGCATCCCGTTCTCTCGGTCACTCATCAGGAGTAGTGATGCGGAGTGCACGGTTGTCACAGCCCTACCCACTCGGTCCCACTTTTGTTGTGAGTTGGCTGACTGGCGTCAGGGGTGACCATGACATTGGCACCATATGCATGATGCATTTATTGCTTGTGTTTGTGTTTGCTGCATTTATATGCTGCATATTGTTTGGATACCTATGTTTGACATGCATACAAGATTTCCATATCACTCCGACTGTTTTGTCCTTATACTCAGGTCCTGGTTAGTACAGTATCACTCCTGTTTACTTCAAATGCATTTTTATCTTTCTTATATCAGGAGACTGTACGCATGATTAGTGCTAGGTGTTATTACCTTACTTTGTATATCAGTTGTACCTGCTTAGTGTTGGACTCACCCCGCCTCCATTGTTGTTATTTTTCAGGTTGATGCTGTCAGGAGAGAGTTCCAGTTGCTAGTCCCCTGCAGACCACAAGCTGTTTTTATCTTTTGGTTTGTTATTTAGACTATGTTAGACTTATTCTGTTTGAGGATTTGGATATTATATGGATTCTTATGATCGATGGATTTTCGTATGGTTTAGATTTGTTCTACTACATGCCTGCCTAGACGGCAGAAGAGGTAAGTTGATCTTATCGTCGGATTTGAGATTTACGAGTGTAGTTGAGTAGGGTTGATTTCGAGTTAGGGTATTATTATTCTGTTTACTTATTATATAAACTGCGTGGGTAATTGTTTATTTACTGTTATTATTCCAGCCGCATGTGGCTGAGGTATATGGATATGTAGAAAGTTTCAGATTGTCCGCCGTACAAGGGAGATGCTGCCAAAATTTCTTCGGACAGGGACTCCTCCGGGGCGTGACATGTAGTGGATAGAAGTCAACACTATTCAGGAAGCACCGCCCACCCTGATCTATGAAGAGAGGGAGGAGGTTCAAATTTGACCAGGCCGACCGGAAGCCACTACCCAAGTAGTTGGCGACCTACCTCCAGAACTTAAAGAAGAGCTTGTTGCATGTCTAATACATAACAATGATATTTTTTCTTGAGAGCCCAAGGAGATCATAGGCGTCTCCCCCACAGTCATGGAGCATGTACTTCATGTCTTCCCTAAAGCCTGACAAGTCAAGCAAAGGAAGAGAGATTTCAGGCTAGACTAGAATAAGATCATCCGCGTAGAAGTGAACAAGCTATTGGAGATCGGTTATATCCGAGAGATGTAGTTCCCGTGCTAGTTAGCCAACGTGGTCCTGGTGTCTAAGACGGGAAACAAATGGAGAGTTTGCATCGACTTCCGAGATTTCAACAGAGCTTGCCCCAAGGATTATTGTCCCTTGTCGAGAGTTGATCAGGTAGTAGATTCAACTTCTAGCTGCAAGGTAATTTGTATGCTAGATGCCTATCAGGGGTACCATCAAGTACAGCTCGCCAAGGATGACCAAGAGAAGGTTAGCTTTATAACTGCTGATGGCACTTACTGTTATAATGTTATGCCGTTCAGACTAAAGAATGTAGGTGATACTTACCAACAACTTATGAATAAAGCGTTTTAAAAATAGATCGGGCGAGTTATGGAAGTTTATGTGAACGACATCCTTGCCAAGTCCCTTCGAGCGACCAACCTATGTGCCAATGTCGAGGAAACTTGCTAGACTTTAAGCCGATATGGATTGAATCTCAACCCTAGTAAATGTTTGTTCAAAGCAAAAAACAAGCAGTTCCTGGAATACATTGTGACTAAGCGAGGGATAGTAGTCAACCCAAACAAAGTGCAAGTCCTCCAAGACATGGTTCCCCCCACGCAATCTGAAGGAGACACAAAGACTGACCGGCTGAATCATAGCCCTATCTCATTTCTTCTCCTAATCAGTTGTTTGAAGCTTGCCTTTTTTTTCAAGATCCTTCATTGAGCGACTAAATTCTAGTGGGATGTTGACTGCGACAAAGCTTTTGAGGAGTTAAAAAATTATTTGTTTACCCTGCCTATACTTGCTAAGCTAGTTGCAGGCGAGCCTTTGTTGGTGTACTTGTCTACTAATGAGCATGCAATTGGATTAGTATTGGTGATGCAGGAGAGAAAAGATCAACAATCTGTATATTTTTTAAGTCATTTTTTGAAAATAGTTGACTCAAAAAAATATCATATGGATTGGTCTTAGTCGCTCGGAGGTTGCGTCTATATTTCCTTTCTCACCCAATCATGGTACTTACTAACAACACTTTGAGTCGAGTATTTGTCAACCTAGAAGCATTCGGGAGATTGATTAAATGTACCACGGAGCTTAGTGACACATAATATCAACTTCGAGTTGCCATCAAGGCTCAAGTCTTAGCTGATTTCATAATAGAGGTGCAAAACCCTGAGCCCAAGGGAACCTAAAAAATATACGTGGATGGATCATCCACTCGGTAAGGCAGCAAAATACGTATTCTTATGATATCGTCCATGGAAGATAGAATGCATCTATCTGTTCGGCTAAATTATCAGGCTATTAATAATGAGGCAGAATATGAAGTGTTGATAGCTGGCGTGTAATCCACCAGACATGTGGGACCTGCTACAATTTAAATTTATTCAAATTCTCAATTGGTCATGTAATAATTATCAGGAAATTTTGAGATCAATAATGAATAGATCAAACTCTATGCAAAGGCATTTGAAAAGATTAGAGTGGGATTCTAGGAAGTGATCATAAAAAAGATTCCTCGGGTAGAAAATCAAACAGCAGATGACTTGGCTAAATTAGCTTCCTCTATAGTTCCATGAACCCTGAATAAACTAATAGAACAAACACTACTAATAGATTGCATTGAATGACAGGCCGACCTTGAACTGTAGAGTGATTGGAGAACACTTATCATTTTATTTCTGCAGTAGGATGTCCTACAAGTAGAGGAAGAGTAAGGATGCCTGATCAAGAAAAGAGTCGGCCGATTCACTATGATCAAAGACCATTTTTATAAACGAGCTTTCTTATATTCTTTACTCAAGTGCATTAGACCAGATGACGTACAATATATTTTATAAGAGGTACATCAAGGTTCTTGTGGAAGCCATGTAGGCAGCTGATCTCTTGCTCAGAAAATATTCCTGGCCGAATATTTTTGGTCTACTCTGCAAGCTGATACGGCTCAGTTAGTAAGAACATGCTTATCCTGTCAAAAGCACCAAAATATTCCATATCACCCCCATAGAGTTGCTTAAAACTTCCATTGTCTCATGTCCATTCGATTAGTGCGGTATGGATATAGTGGATCCTTTTCCTAAAACACCCATCCAGAAAATATTCTTGCTAGTAGCAGTGGACTGTTTTTCAAAATGGGTGGAGGCCAAACTACTGGTGAAGATAACCGAGCAAATGGTTATCAAATTCCTATGGCCTCATATTATTTGTTGGTTTAGAATTTCACACAAATTAGTTTTAGATAATGGACGACAATTCTATGATAGGAGAATCCGAAAGTGGTGTTAAGCTTATGGTATTACATAGGCTTTCAAATCTGTGGCTTACCCCCAGAGTAAAAGCCAGGAAAAAGTGACAAATATAGAAATCATCAGGGGGCTTAAAACCAAATTAGACCACGTCGGAAGAAGCTAGGTTGATGATCTGCCAAGCGTACTCTGGGTGTATCATACAACTCCTAGAGATGCGACAGGTATAACCCCTATGCACCTAGTTTATGGTAGTGAAGCAATGATCCCGATCGAGATTTGTGTGGAATTTGATTGAAGGTAGCTGTACAATGAGGATAATGTCGGTCGATGCCTTATGGAGGTCGATCTGATAGAAGAAATCATAGATAAGGCAACAAATCGACTAATGGCGTATTGTCAAAGGATGAGGTAAACCTATAATAGAAGAGTTATCCCTAGATTTTTTCAGGTTGGTGATCTGGTCTGGAAGCGGGTCAAACTAGTCGGGGATGTTAACAAGCTGGAGCCACAGTGGGGAGGATATAAAGTGGTAAAAAAGATTGCCTCGAGCTCCTACTACCTCGAAGATGCAGAAGGCAAAAGGTTGGAGTGACCCTAGAGCGTGAATCATCTACAACTTTATAGGGATTGAAAAGTATGCTTGTAATTTACTCGTGTATTATGAAAAATTATTTATACTTAATGAGAATGCAACCAAATTTATCTAAGAATTTTGTCAAGTTCCAGACTCCCAATCCTCTGGGCGGGTTATAAGTGAGCATGCTCTCGTGCCTCAAGTTCCAGACTTCCAATCCTCCAAGTAGGTTATAAGCGAGCATGATCTCATGCCTCATGTTCCAAACTCCTGATCCTCTGGGCGGGTTATAAGCAAGCATTCTCTAGCACCTTCAAACTCCAGATTGCCGATCCTCCGGGTGGGTTATAAGCTATCATGCTCTTGCACCTCAAGTTCCAGACTCCCGATTCTCCGGGCGGGTTATAAAAGAGCATGCTCTCACGCCTCAAGTTCAAGATGCCCAATCTTCTAGGTGGATTATAAGAGAGCATGCTCTCTTGCCTCAAGTTCCAAACTCCCGATCCTCCGAGCGGTTATAAGCGAGCATGCTCTCGTACCTTCAAATTCTAAACTCCCGATCCTCCTAGCGGGTTTTAAGTGAGCATACTCTTGCCCCTCAAATTCCATACTCCCGAGCCTCCAGGCGGGTTATAAACAAGCATGCTTTCACGCCTTTATATTCTAGACTCCTAAACTACTGACTAGGTTATAAGTGAGCATGCTCTCGTGTCATTATATTCTAGACTCCTGAACCATCGGCCAGGTTATAAACGAGCATGCTCTCGCACATATACATCTCTCAGAGTACCGTACACCATTATGGGTTACAGGTGAGCGGGTTCTCTCTTCCTTATACTCTTCTTAACTATGAAAAGATCAGTCAAGCCCCAAGTGCAACAACCACAGGGGATCTTATTTCTAATTCTGCTCGAGTCAATTCCATGTTTGGATGAATTATATATCGCAGGATACATAAAATTTATTTCGCCCATAACATTCATGCTAGTTAATGAAAGCAAAAGTATGGGCGATATTTAAAGGTTCAGCCTAGATTGGGGATTCTTCTACTTGGTTTTCTCATTATGGTCGGCCAAACGGCTGCTTCGTATGAGGATATACTTCGCTCAGAGTAATATCCCTTTGGAAATTATTCTTATAACAGAGGACCTATTGCTACTAAGATTAAGCACAGAAAGATAGGTATGATTTGTTGGGTCACTTCGGAGCTAGAAAAGGGGGGGGGGGGGGGGGGTAAATACCTTCTCGTGCTTCAATGATGATGATTTGCTGTGGAATAGACTCGAAGCAAGCTTCTAATGCTAACACAAGGATTTACTTGATATCTACCTCAAGAAGAGGTGACTAATCCAAAGATCCACACACGGAGTACACTCTCCACTATGTAAACTCTCCTTCTCAAAACAACCGAAGGTGGAGAAATCTCATACAAGACTCAACAACAAGATACAACTCAAACAAGAAGCACAAGAAGATAGATAAAACCTTCTTCTTGCTTGATCTTGTTGATGAAGATTGCCTCTTAATGCTTGAAAATGTAGCAACACCTTGCTCCAAGCAACTTCAAGAACTTGAGGAAGAAAATGGGAGAAGTGTCGTGTAAGCATTTTTTTTTTTTCATTTGAACTCACCGTCACCTTTATATCTACATTTTTAGGGCTTCCAATCAATTGTCACGTCAAATCCCAGCGATCCTAATCGTCCAAACCTTGCATCTTGCACAATGGTCATATCCAATCGATCGGCTGATCGATTGGGGAGGCTTTAAATGATCGACCGATCGATTAGAGTGCCTCTGTGCTCTCGTAGATAAACCCAGAATCGATTGATAGATCGATTCTAGCTTCCTCACAATCTTGCAAGAAAATAAGCCCCAACCAATCAACCGATCGATTGGAGTATCCCAATCGATCGGCTGATCGATTGGGGAGCACACTGTGCTCTTCACGTGAGTGACCTCTAATTGATCGGATGATTGATTGGTGTAGCCTCAATCAATTGGATGATCGATTGGGTTGTCCTTTCTCTTGAAGCTCTCCCAATTGATCAACTTAGGGCTCTGGTTCAATCGATTGACTAATCGATTGACCAACACTAACTTGACTAACTCAAGTCTAGGGTCCTAAACCCAACATTCGGTCAACCGTGTCCTATTGGGACTTCGTTACCAACTGTCCGGTCAATCCTGCGACCCATTTGGACTTTTCTAGCCTTGTCAAGTGTTTAGTCAACCTTGACCCACTTGAACTTTCCATCCCATACCAAGTGTTTGGTCCTCCATGACCCACTTGGACTTCCAAACACCAGGTGTCTGGTCATCCCGAACCCACCTAGATTTCCACACACATGACTTCACTCACCAGGACTTTCACCTTGCTTCACTCACTAGGATTTTCTCACTGTCTATCTTAACTCACTAGGTCTTTTACCTAGTTTCACTCACTAGGATTTCCCATTTTCCTAGCTTCACTTACTAAGTCTTTTACCTGACTTCACTCACCAAGATTTCCCATTTTCCTAGCTTCACTCACTAGGACTTTCCATCTGCCTGACTTCACTCACCAAGACTTTCCATATTTGCCTAGCTTCACTCACTAGGTCTTTCACTTGGCTTCACTCTCCAGGATTTCCCATTTGCCTAGCTTCACTCACTAGGACTTTCCATTTGCCTGACTTCACTCACCTGGACTTTCCACACTAAGTGTCTGATCAACACTGATCTACTTGGATTTTCATCATCATCTGTCAACCTCCCCATTAGACTTGCCTTTGCCTAACTTCTAGTTAGGAATTCCCAATCAAGTATATGGTTAACTTTGACCTACTTGACTCTTATTTACATCAAACTGGTCAAACATTAACCATAGGAGAATTGCTCCAATAATCTTCCCAAATGGACGATTGCACCTGCAATCTCCATACATTATCAAACATCAGAACTCAAATATCAAGACTCAAGCTTGAGTCAATTCAAGCTTATTCAACCTAGTCAATTTTGACCTAGGAAAATTGCACTAACAATCTTCCCCTTTTTGATTTTTGATAATACGTTTAAGTTAGGCTAATCCCATAGCCTCAACTTCTTCTTCATGTCAAAGCATGAATGAGAGTTTTCTTCATCCTCCTTCCTAACATAAGGGTTTCAAAATCTCCCCTTGTGAATATAGAGAATTTCCTAATTTAAACCCTACATTCTCTCCCTTTGGCACACATCAAAACTCTCCCCTTGAAGAGTTATCCACACGTTGTTCAACAACCTCACATGTTATTCACAACATCACAATGAAGGTCCATACCTTTCATTGTCTCCAATACTCTTCCTAGAGCATTCACACACCATAATGAAGATATCCAATCTTCCATTATTTTCTAATTCTCAAACTTAAGCATTCATGATAACGAAGGTTTACAATCTTCCATGATTTTGTGAAAAATAAATTCATGTCTTTAAGGAGTAGCTCCCCCTCAAAACATGCTCTAAAATGTTGTCATTACACCAATAATGACTTGGAGTTCCTAAGACTTTAGGAAAACTAAAATTTAAAGTTTTGAGGTTAAAGAATCAATATTGAATGCAAACCTCATCCTAAACTTCAAGTTAGTCTTTTTGGACCTTACCTTTCTTGTTTCCATCAAGAAAACTACCCTTAAATGTTCACAAAAGAATTTATTAGGGTTAGGGATGGTTACATAACTAACCATGGCTTAATGGACTAAAATCAAACAATTTCAGCTAAAAATCAAAATTTTCAATCGATTGAAGTTGGGACTCAATTGATTGAAGCATTTCAATTGATCCACTGATTGATTCAGTAAGGCTTGTCATGAGAAGCTATTGAATCAATCGACCGATCAATCCAGTTATGGTTCAATCGATTAGTTGATTGATTCCGTGAGCTTCTATTCATGGAAAACTCAGTTCAATCGATCGACTGATCGATTGAACCTCTCTAATCAATCAGTTGATCGATAAAGTTTCTGATTTCCTGAAATCAAATTTCAATCCAAATTCAGAAATGCATAAATAATTCTACATAATTTTAAAAATTATAAAAATTCATGTAGACATTATTTAAGACATATGTTATCATGAAAAAAATAGTTTTCTAAGGAAATACATCTTATTTTCAAAGATTGATACAAAACTTAAAACCATTGAAAACTTTAATTATCATTTATTCCATTAGGTTAGGCGATCCCAACCATTTTCCCTTCTAAGTTTAGATTTAATTTCGTGAGCAACAATAAACCAAAACTCACCTGACTTGAATGCCTTAGTCAAATCTCACAGTCGGAGAAGATCCGTTGTTGGAGCACAGTAGTTAGTCCTAGGCGAAGTTGCTGCCAATAAAACTAACCGGAGCGAGGTGGAGCTTGTTGGTTAGTCCTAGGAAAACGTACCGGCTCCACTGTACAAAAATTTTTTTATACAAGCGTCGAACCTTTCCTTAAATAACCTATTGTGTTTTTTAGAAGTTAAATTAGGAATCACAGACGGAACTTAACATCATTGATTCCAAATGTAACTTATCTGTTCTTAATGGTTTAAATTTGAATCGCAAGCGGAACTTAACACTATTGATTCAAATCCACCTATGTTATTAATTTCATTAAATATTAATTTCCAAAAATGGCTTCCAGGACTGCATGGCGAGGCACATGGCCTTCTTGGATATGGGAGCAACCACCACCGCCTAGACAAAGCCTTTTAAGAAAAGCTAATATTTAATTTCCTTAAATAACTTTAGGTTAACCAAAAAGAACAATCGAATCACAAATTCAAAAAATAAAATAAAAGAAAAAAAACTTCAAAACAAATCCGAAAACTCTAGAATCATATGCCTCTTGTGTTTGGTATCTTCAAAAATAACTATACAAAGAAAACTAGTATGATGCGGAAAATAATTACTAGTTATACCTTTCTTTGTAAGCAAATAACCTCTTGATCTTCTACCGTATTCCTCTTCTTATCCCGGACGTTGTGTGTGCAACGATCTACCGAGATGAGAATCCACCAAAGCCACCTTCTTCTCCAAGCAAGATTCGGCCACCACAATTCTCCAAGAGAAGTAGAGGTCCGGCCACCACCACCAAGCTCCAAGGGATGCTAGGAAACAAAGCCTTCTTCTTCTTCTTCTTCCTCAAGTAAAATCCAGCCACCAACCAAGCTCTTAGAGAAGTTGCTGCCGGCCACAATAAGAAGAGAAGAGGGAGAAGCTAGGGCCGGCCACCAAGGAGGAAAAGAGAGGAAGACTAGAATAGAGTCATTAGCCATGAAGGCACCTCTACCCCCTATTTTATAATCCTTGGTCTTGGCAAATAAGGAAATTTAAATAAAAACTTCCTTAATTCTTTTGCCATAAAAAAGAAAATTTTAATTAATTAAAATTAAATTCTTTTTTTCAATTACAATGGCCGGCCACATTCAAATCTCTAAGCAAATAAAATTTTAAACACAAATTAAAACTTCCTTATTTGATTCCGGAAATTTATAAAAAAATTTCTCCAATAATTTTTCCCTTCATGGTGGATTATAAAAAGGAAATTTTATAAATTAAAATCATTCTTTTAAACATGTGGATAATTTTCAAAAAGGAAAGTTATCTCTAAAAATTAAAATCTCCTTTCAATCTACAAATAAGGAAATATATCAAATCTTTTCTTAATCTTTTGTAGAAACTTATAAAAGAGATATTTAATTTTAAACTCTCTTTTAAATCATGAACATGATTAAAAAAGGAAAGTTTTCTTAAAATTAAAATCCACCTTTCAATCTACAAATAAGGAAAGATTTCAAATCTTTTCTTAATCTTTTGTAGAAAGCTATAAAAGGAAAGATTTAAATTTCAAACTCTCTTTTAAAACCATGATATCCACATAAGAAATAATTTTAATAAAAAAAAAACTTTTTATTTTCTAGTGGTCGGCCACCCAAGCTTACCCAAGCTTTGGCCGGCCACCTATAATTGGCTCCACCAATAGCTTTGGCCGACCCTAGCTTGGGCTCCAAGCTAGCTTGGCCGGCCACCTTAAGGTGGGTATAAGTGGGTATAAATCTCTATATACAAGAGACTACGATAGGGACCGAGAGGAGGGATTGGTTTTAGTCTCCCGATGAAATTAAGCTTCCCGTGTTCGCCCCAAACACACAACTTAACTTCATCAATAATAATTCATACCACTAAAGAACTATTATTAAACTACCGTACCAATCTCAAATTACATTTTTGGCTCCTTCTTATTATGAGTGTGTTAATCTCCCTGTGTTTAAGATGTCGAATGCCCACTAATTAAATGAGTTACTGACAACTCACTTAATTAATATCTTAGTTCCAAGAGTAGTACCACTCAACCTTATCGTCATGTCGGACTAAGTCCACCTGCAGGGTTTAACATGACAATCCTTATGAGATCCTCTTGGGGACATTATCAACCTAGATCACTAGGACACAGTTTCCTTTTATAATCAACAACACACACTATAAGTGATATCATTTCCCAACTTATCGGACTTATTGATTTATCGAACTAAATCTCACCCATTGATAAATTAAAGAAATAAATATCAAATATATGTGCTTGTTATTATATTAGGATTAAGAGCACACACTTTCATAATAACTGAGGTTTTCATTCCTTTATAAAGTCAGTATAAAAAGAAACGACCTCTAATGGTCCTACTCAATACACTCTAAGTGTACTAGTGTAATTATATAGTTAAGATAAACTAATATCTAATTACACTACGACCTTCCAATGGTTTGTTCCTTTCCATCTTGGTCGTGAGCTACTGTTTATAATTTATAAGGTGCTGATAACATGATCCTCTGTGTGTGATACCACACACCATGTTATCTACAATATAAATTAATTGAACAACTACATTTATCATAAATGTAGACATTTGACCAATGTGATTCTTTTATTTCTAAATAAATATTTATACAAAAGCTAGGTTTTTAGTATACACTCTAACAATCTCCCACTTATACTAAAAGACTATGCTGCCATACATCTAATTCCCAATCCTTCAACATGCCCATCAAAAGCTCTTGCCTTAAGGACCTTAGTGAAAGGATCTATAGGTCATCACCTGATGCAATCTAGGCGGCAACAACTTCTCCTCGTTTATACGATTTCTCGTATTGGGTGGTACTTGCGCTCTATTGTGTTTACTTGCCTTATGGACTTATGGTTTCTTCGAGTTTACTACTGCACCACTATTATTACAATAAATTGTAATAATTTTTGGGCAAACCAGGAAACATGTCTAAGTCCATCATGAAGTATCTGAGCCATACAACTTCTATGATTGCCTCAGAGGCTACCACTTACTCAACTTTTATGGTGGAGTCCGAAAAAGCACCTATGCTTGTCACTCTTCCATAGTTATGACTTCACCTCCTAAAGTAAACACAAAACCCTGAGGTTGACTTACTATTGTCCCTATCCGATTGGAAATCAAAATCCGTGCAACCCACAGGGACCAAATTATCCGCCTTGTGAGCTAGCATATAATCTCTAGTGCCTCTAAGGTACTTCAATATATGCTTTACTACAGTCCAATGTCCTTGTCCAGGGTTACTTTGATATCTGTTGACTATGCCCTTAGCAAAACAGATTTCTGATCTCGTGCATAGCATACATTAGGCTTCCAACAGTTGAAGCATAAGGAACTGCCTTCATTTCCTCTATTTCCTTTGATGTCTATGGAGATATCTCTTTAGATAAAGTTACTCCATGCTAAAAAGGTAAGAAACCTTTCTTAGAGTTTTGCATGCTTAAAACGAGCAAGGATTGTTTCGATATATAAATCTTGGGATAAGCATAATATTCTTTTCTTGCGATCCTTGATCGCGAGAATATGTGCGCATTCTCCCAAGTCCTTCATATCGAATTACTTGGACAACCGTACCCTTACTTCTGACAACACTTTGATATTGTTTCCAACTACCAAAAATGTCATCTACATATAGTACAAGAAATACCACCACGTTTCCATCACACTTCTTGTATACAAGACTTATCCGGTCACTAAAAAATTCCATAGGTCTGGATTACTTCATTAGACTAGATGTTCAAGACCTTGAAGCTTTGCTTCAGTCCATAAGATGTTCTTTGCCCTTTGCAATAAACCCCTACTGGTTGCTTTATATGGATGCTTTCTTCAAGATTTCCATTAAGGAAAGCTGTCTTATCATCCATTTGCCAAATCTCATAATAGATAAAAGAATCCGGAATAGACTTAAGCATGACTACCGATAAAAAGTTTTCTTTTTCAACAAGCCTTGCTTTGAAAGTTTACACCTTTCTGTCTGTCCTTCCTTTTCTATTGTAGACCTAATGGCTTTTACATCATTTGGTGGTTCCACAAGCTCCCAGACTTTGTTAGAATACATATATTCTAATTCTGTATTCATTGCTCTTTTCAAAGATGTCGTATCTTTATCTTAGAGTGCTTCGTCATATGTCCGGGAATCAGGTTCATGTCCACCAGGGATCAAGTCCAAAAACTTTCCCAAAACATGAATCTTTTAGGTTGCCTAACAATCCTCCCACTACGACGAGGCACTTTCTGCAATTGTGTATCATTTGTGATACATGTTGCAGTTTCTTGTGATATTTCATCTTGTACAGATGGTACTAGATTAGATGTGTCCTTTAATTTATTTAAGAACAATTTTACTCATGGGCTTGTGGTTCATAGTATATTCCTTTTCTAAAATCGAGCATTATTGCTAATAATGACCTTCCAATTTTGAGGACTATAAACCTCCTTTCGTTTCTCTAGGATAACTCACAAACAGGTGAACTCCTGTCCAACTTATCAGTGTCTCTCATGTGCTATACCACCCAAACCCGAATATGCTTCAGACTAGGCTTACGCTCATTCTGCAATTCTATGGGAGTAGAGAGTTCTGACTTAGAAGGTACTATGTTCACTTCCGTTTTCAGTGTATATCCTTAAAACAAATTTGGTAATTTTTTGAATAACTCATCATTGATCTAATTATTCCATAAGAGCCTCATACCTTCTTTCTACTACACCATTCTGTTGGGGTGTACCAGGTGTAGTTAGTTGGGATTGAATCCCTTCTTCTGATAAGTGACTCCTAAATTCTCCCAAGAGGTACTCGCCACTACGATATTACCATAGTAACTTGATACTTTTATTTTGACGTTTCTTCGTATCAGCCTTGTACTCTTTGAACTAATCAAAGCACTTAGTCTTGCGGTGCATCAAGTAAATGTATCTATATCTCAAATAGTTGTCTATAAAATAGACAAAATATTCGAACCTACCTCTTGTCTGGATAGTCATAGGACCACACAAATCAGAATGAACCAATTCCAACACATCCTCGGCTCTATACCCCTTAGACTTTAAAAGCTTCTTGGTTATTTTTCCTTCCAAGTAAGACCCGCAGGATTGGAAAGATTTCCACTACCAATGAACCTAAGAGTTCATTGGTTTTTATCCTTTGAATCCTACTCAAGTTAATATAACCTAGCCTTAGACTGCCAAGGATGTAATTGGTTCATTTCCGAAGGTTCCTTTATCTTATTAAAGTTAGAAGATGTGTTACTAATTTCCATTTATTGCATTGTGGGAGTTATTGGATTTATAAATTGTCAACCAACGTGCCAGAACAGATATCTTTCCTATTTTCTTGATAACAAGTTTGTTATCAAAATAGATAGAATATCTATTCTTCGATAGTTTAGAAACCGAAATCAAATTCTTTCTAAACTTGGTACGTAAAGATAATTTCTTAAAATCCATATTTTATTCCTATCAGAGGACAAGCATCTCCCACTGCAACAGCTACCACTTTTGCAGCAATACCCATGTAGACGATGACTTCCCCTTCATATAGTTATCGGGTTTCCTGAAACCTCTGCAATGAATTGCAGACATGATTAGTGACTCCCATTTCTACACACCAGGTACCGGTAGATAACACCACTAATCATGTATTAACTAATGAATGAAATACACCTATATTGTTCTTAGTTTTAAGAGGACAATCTACCTTAATGTCCAAGTCCTATTTCCAATCATTATAATTGGGACTACTAAGTCTTTTCTATAGTATAACAACTAGGGGATTGACAAACATTTTAAATCCTAAGAATCACGAAAATATTTGGTCAAGACCAATTCCTTAAAATCCCCATAAATTTTGTATGTCACGATAGTGTGGACATATACAAAATCAAAGAGGAGATTTTATCCATTAATTTTATTATCTCGTCAACTTTACTTTATGACAAATAAAATTAATAGTTGATCTATCTTTGATCAAATATTTGGTCAAAACTTTTGAATTTAAAATAACATTGATTTTTCAAACAATATTATTTAAATTCACCAACACCTCAAACACCGTGAATTTTGCATGCCACGATAGTGTGGACGTATACAAAATTGAACATTTGTAAGAGGAGGGTTTTACCCATTAATTATCTTGTCAATAAGTCTTTATAACAAATAAAATTACCTCAAACACCGTGAATTTTGTATGCCATGATAGTGTGGACGTATACAAAACCAAACATTTGTTAGAGGGGTTTTTCCCATTAATTTTATTTTCTTGTCAAACTGACAAATAAAATTACCTCATACAGTCATACATCATGAATTTTTGTATGCCACGATAGTGTGGATGTATACAAAATCTCAACATTTGTAAGAGGGGATTTTAATTTTATTATCTTGTCAACCTATCTTTATGAAAAATTAATAGTTGGTTTTCTTTGGTCACACAAATAATATAATAGCAGTGACTATGATGGGGAGGATACTATTAGACGTGCCTAAGTGTATACCATTACTTGACACTAAGTCCATTAATAAGATTATGCCCCTTCCGATGGGGAAGATCACACGCTCTTAATTAATTTCCTATAGTCATCCTAAATGGAAGTTTGATCTAGTGATTCGCAAACAAACTCATCCGATATGGAGGAAGGCACTCAGAGCCAACGCGCAAGTTTGTTTGCATCACTTACAAACCAGTAATGGAGGCCGTGGAATTTATTAAAATAAATCCCTCTTCCACTTAGTTATTTAAAGTGAGGAATTTTAAGTTATCCTAGCATATATCACATGCATACACACACATCACAGTAAATAAAAGCAATAAATATAGAAATTATTTTCCAATTATTATGGTCTTTTCCTGTTATTGTCCTCCATGTGCTCCAACCCTAGTTGTTGCCATCTTCAGCCACCACCATCGGGTCGAGTCGTCGCATCCATCTTGCTTCTTATTCCGCTGCGCCTCTGGTACTCTAAAAGTACCACGCCTCACAAGAATCTGATCCACGATAAAAATAGAATTTTACATATATCGATCCTATATTCCATGAGGGAATGTACATGTAATCTAGATCGAAAATAAAATTCTAAAATCCTAGGGCTAATACAGCTCCTGCTGTATTAGTTACATACAATCATGCACACACAAAATAATGCCCTTGACATGTCCAAGGGTTCAATCACACACAACATCTATAAGCCAAAATAGTTGGAGCCTGCAACTACAAAGTTAGCACATCCTACTATTATCCTGCCTAAATTATGTATGACATGTGCATAACCTAATTTGAAAACCAAACACACAGAGGCAAACCCTAGCTCTAATACCAATTGTTGGTTAGTCCTAGGAAAACATACCGGTTCCATTGTACAAAAATTGTTTGTACAAGTGTCGAACGTTTCCTTAAATAACCTATTGTGTTCTTTAGAAGTTAAATTAGGAATCGCAGACGGAACTTAACATCATTGATTCTAAATTTAACTTATCTGTTCTTAATGGTTTAGATTTAAATCGCAAGCAGAACTTAACACTATTGATTCAAATCCACCTATGTTATTAATCCATTAAATATTAATTTCTAAAATTAGCTTCCAGGACTGCATGGCGAGGCATATGACCTTCTTGGATATGGGAGCAACCACCACCACCTAGACAAAGCCTTTTAAGGAAAGCTAATATTTAATTTCCTTAAATAACTCTAGGTTAACAAAAAAGAACAATCAAATCATAAATTCAAAAAATAAAATAAAAGAAACACAACTTCGAAACAAATCCGAAAACTCTAGAATCATATGCCTCTTGTGTTTGGTATCTCCAAAAATAACTATACAAAGAAAACTAGTATGATGCGGAAAACAATTACTAGTTATACCTTTCTTTGTAAGCAAATAACCTCTTGATCTTCTACCGTATTCCTCTTCTTATCCCGGACGTTGTGTGGGCAACGATCTACCGAGATGAGAATCCACCTAAGCCACCTTCTTCTCCAAGCAAGATTCGGCCACCACAATTCTCCAAGAGAAGTAGAGGTCTGGTCACCACCACCAAGCTCCAAGAGATGCTAGGAAACAAAGCCTCCTTCTTCTTCTTCTTCCTCAAGTAAAATCCGGCTACCAACCAAGCTCCTAGAGAAGTTGCCGTCGGCCACAAGAAGAAGAGAAGAGGGAGAAGCTAGGGCCGGCCACCAAGGAGGAAAAGAGAGGAAGAATATAATAGAGTCGTTAGCCATGAAGCCACCTCTACCTCCTCTTTTATAATCCTTGGTCTTGGCAAATAAGGAAATTTAAATTAAAACTTCCTTAATTCTTTTGCCATGAAAAATAAAATTTTAATTAATTAAAATTAAATTCCTTTTTTCAATTACAATGGCCGGCCACATTCAAATCTCCAAGCAAATAAAATTTTAAACATAAATTAAAACTTCCTTATTTGCTTTCGGAAATTTATAAAAAAATTTCTCCAATAATTTTTCCCATCATGGTGGATTATAAAAAGGAAATTTTATAAATTAAAATCATTCTTTTAAACATGTGGATAATTTTCAAAAAGAAAAGTTATCTCTAAAAATTAAAATCTCCTTTCAATCTACAAATAAGGAAATATATCAAATCTTTTCTTAATCTTTTGTAGAAACTTATAAAAGAGATATTTAATTTTAAACTCTCTTTTAAATCATGAACATGGTTAAAAAAGGAAAGTTTTCTTAAAATTAAAATCCACCTTTCAATCGACAAATAAGGAAAGATTTCAAATCTTTTCTTAATCTTTTGTAGAAAGCTATAAAAGGAAAGATTTAAATTTCAAACTCTCTTTGAAAACCATGATATCCATATAAGAAATAATTTTAATAAAAAAAATCCCATTTTATTTTCTAGTGGCTGGCCACCTAAGCTTGGGACCCAAGCTTTGGCCGGCCACCTATAATTGGCTCCACCAATAGATTTGGTCGGCCCTAGCTTGGGCTCCAAGCTAGCTTGGCCGGCCACCTTAAGGTGGGTAGAAAAGTGGGTATAGGTGGGTATAAATCTCTATATACAAGAGGCTACGATAGGGACCGAGAGGAGAAATTGGTTTTGGTCTCCCGATGAAATTAAGCTTCCCGTGTTCGCCCCGAACACACAACTTAACTTCATCAATAATAATTCATACCACTAAAGAATTATTATTGAACTACCACACCAATCCCAAATTACATTTTAGGCACCTTCTTATTATGAGTGTGTTAATCTCCCTGTGTTTAAGATGTTGAATGTCCACTAATTAAATGAGTTACTGACAACTCACTTAATTAATATCTTAGTTCCAAGAGTAGTACCACTCAACCTTATTGTCATGTCGGACTAAGTCCACCTGCAGGATTTAACATGACAATCCTTATGAGCTCCTCTTGGGGGCATTATCAACCTAGATCAATAGGACACAATTTCCTTCTATAATCAACAACATACACTATAAGTGATATCATTTCCCAACTTATCGGGCTTATTGATTTATCGAACTAAATCTCACCCATTGATAAATTAAAGAAATAAATATCAAATATATGTGCTTGTTATTATATTAGGATTAAGAGCACACACTTCTATAATAACTGAAGTTTTTGTTCATTTATAAAGTCAGTATAAAAAGAAACGACATCTAATGGTCCTACTCAATACACTCTAAGTATACTAGTGTAATTATATAGTTAAGATAAACTAATACCTAATTACACTACGACCTTCCAATGGTTTGTTCCTTTCCATCTTGGTCGTGAGCTACTGTTTATAATTTATAAGGTGCTGATAACATGATCATCTGTGTGTGATACCACACACCATGTTATCTACAATATAAATTAATTGAACAACTATATTTATCATAAATGTAGACATTTGACCAATGTGATTCTTTTATTTCTAAATAAATGTTTATACAAAAGCTAGGTTTTTAGTATATACTCTAACAGAGCTGTGGATTTCCAAAGCAATTACCCTAATAAAATCATTACATCCACTGCTAAGCATTAGATTAAATTTCTAATGTATAATCCTCTAAACCAACTACTTACCCCCCAAATTGATACTCTTCTTCTAGTCGGATCAAGCTTGTTTAGCCGGTCCAAGCTGTCTGGAAACTTCTGGCCGAAACAAAGGAAGAGATCTAACACCAGGTGGCAGCGACACGAGAAGTAAAAAGGAGAAGAGGAAAGGCGACGCTTTGAACAGTTAGGGCCCGGCGTCGCTGGCAGCAAAGGAGATCGGCGTGAGGTGTAAATCAGCACCGACAATGACCCAACAGTGGCGTCATGAGTGGCGAGAGCGATGAGGACTGGGTGACCGGCAACACCCTCAACGCCCGACGGTGGCTGCTTCCTGAATGCCGAGGCGACGACGGCTGCTCAAAACTAGGGCTCGGCTCTCTCCTGCAAAAGGGGCGGCCGACACTAGGGCAAAGGGAAGGTCGGCTGAAGAACTAGGGCAGGGGAAGGCACGGCGACATCGGCTATGGGCGACGTGAGGAAGGAGAAGAGGGGAAATAAAGAGATCGATGAGAAGAAATAGGGAAGGAGGAGAAGAAGAACAGGCGTCGACGGTTTGGGAAGAAGGAAACCGACGGGTACTTCGGGTGAGGGCTTCGGTAGGGGAAAGGGAAAAAAAATGAAAGAGAAGAAAAACAAAAGAAAAGAAATATAAATATAAATATAAACATTTCCTAGCCAAAATAGGTGGCCTAAATAGGCTTTCCCGGGGCCCACTTTTATCCCCGTAATCTCATCCATACGAGCTCCGAAAAATTCCCAGAAAATTTCTAAAAATTCTGAAAAATTCCCTTATCATTATTCTCCATTTTCCGGTATTTTACAATACTTGCTTCTCCTTCACCTCTTGTTTATACTGCATGTTCTTGGGTATATTTTTTGAAGCCAAGCTCTTCTAGACTCCTGTTCAAACGCATGTTCCAAGCTCGTGGAGATTGCCGCAGTCCATAGAGGGTCTTGGACAACCTGTATACCTTATGTTTCTGATTTTCTACTTCAAACCCTTCTGGTTGAGTGACATATATTTCTTCTTCTAACTCTCCGTTAAGAAATGCTAACTTCACATATAGATGGTGTACCTCCCAGCTTTGATTTGCCGCAAAGTGCAAGAATGACTCGAATAGTGTCAAGTCTAGCGACAGACGCAAACACTTCTTCAAAGTTGATGCCTTGTCTTTGTACATAGCCTTTAGCCACTAATCTTGCTTTGTGCTTAACGACTTTCCCATCTGAATCTTTCTTCAATTTGAACACCCACTTTAGGCCGATGGGTTCGTGGCCTAATGGGAGCTCAATTAGGTTCCAGGTATTGTTCATCTCAATAGATTTCAGCTCTTTCTCCATTCCTTCGTACCAGCAAGTCCCGGTTGCAGCTTCTTGATAACATATCGGCTCTTCAGATATCACCATCATCACCTCACCCTCTTCTTCATCAATACCAACCACTTCCTCAGTGTTGGCATAGATATCAGCAATGGATCTAAAATGGACCGATCCTTCATAAGACTCGGGTGAGTTTATTATCGAAAGCAAAAAAGCTGTATGGGTATTCGATGATGGTGTAGATGGACTTGACGCTCCTGTCATGGGGACCACGGCTACTGCCGGTGTTGTGACATCTTCCGCTGTGGCCTCAATGTCTGCTACAACAATCACCTCGTTGGTGCCGAATGCATCTACCACCATAAACTCTGGTACCTTTTCTTCATTGTTGGCACCTGCATTCCATGTCTATTCACAATTTTCTCGAAACATCACATCTCTACTTACTTGTAGCTTGTCATGCCTTAGATCAAATAGACGATGAGCTTTGTAGCCTTCCTCGACACCCAAGTATACCATGGGTGAGCTTCTGTCGTCAAGTTTCTTGTGGTGAGGGGTTGTATTTTTCACATATGCAACACAACCGAACACTCTCAAGTGGGCGAGATGTGGCTTTCTCCCCATCCAAGCTTCAAATGGCGTGCGCTCTCCTAGTACCTTAGTTGGGAGACGATTTAACAGATAGATAGCATGCCTAACTGCCTCTCCCCAGAACCTTGCCGGCATATGTGTACCCTTGAGGAGAGATCTTGCCATGGCCATCACGGTGCGATTACGGCGCTCCACAACACCATTTTGTTAGGGTGTATAGGGAGCCATGAGATGCTGCTCGATTCCTTCATTTTCACAGAACTAAGTGAACTCCGTTGATAGAAACTCGCCACCCCAGTCTGTTCGGAGTGTTTTGATCTTGTATTCAGTCTTGTTCTCCGTCAAGAATTTGAACTTCTTGAATGCTCAGAATGCATCATTCTTTGCTGCCAATATAAACACCCACATCCACCTTGTGAAATCATCAACAATCAGAAGAAAGTACTTATTACCGACTAGTGTACATGGTGAGATTGGCCCGTAAATATCAGCATAGAGAAGTTCCAACGGCTTCTCCGCTCTAAATTTTTCTTGGCACGGGAATGACGACCTTGCATGCTTGGTGATCACACACACCTCGCAAAGCTTGTTCGGCTGGGGTAATGGAGGCACATCAACTGCCAATTTCTTCTCCCCTAACAGCTTCAAGTCATGGAAATTGACATGTCCGAGCCTTGTATGCCATAACCAGGTTGGGTCTTCTAGGCTTGCTAGGAGACTGACTTGCTTGAATGTCTTCAAGGTTATCTTGTACAAGCGATTTTGTGTTCGCTTTACCAACATCAAGAGCTTCCCACTCCTATCAATCACCTTCATGGTATCTCTTTCTATGTGCACCTCATTCCCAGTTTCTGTCAATTGATCGAGACTTATGATATTACTACAAAGTTTCAGAATGTAGTATACCTTGTGGAGAGCCTTCCGATCGCCGTTCTTGCATTCGAACACAACTGTCCCCTTGCCCATGATCTCAATAGTTGATCCATCGCTAAATCTCACCCTCCCGGTGATGGTTTCATCTAGTTCTTGAAACTTCTCGCGATGGCCAGTCATGTGGTTGCTGGCACTGTTATCAAGGTATCAAATGTCTTTATCTCCTTTATTAACATCACGGTACATCTCCAGTAGCAACCTATCTTCACTGAGCAGAATGGTATCCTACCGCTCACGCCTAGTGTCAGACTCCTCGTGGGACACGGTCATCATCAGTGCTGGCTCTTCATCGGTGGCGCAAGTGAGGTGAGCCTCATCATCACGATACTTGTTGTAGCATTCGGACGCATAATGCCCCATTTTCTCACAATTGAAACACTTTATACGACTCTTGTCACGAGTGCCTCTGTCGTTGCTGCTAGTGCCTCCTGCACTGTCTTGGCTCGGCGTACCACAGTCACGACCGCGCCCCCGCCCACGCCCACGCCATTTGCCACGACTAGGGCTGATGGACCCATGCTCCTTGCCTCTTGACGAAGTGTCCACGTTGCTCCCCTTCTGTTGCATTTGCCATTCGGCATGAGTAAGTAGGAGCTCACCTTCAGTGTCGTTGTTGTTGCCGCGTAATCGTAGTGTTCGTTCCTCGTACGCCTTCAGTCACCCAATAGTCTCCTCAAATGGTATCATCTTAAGATCGTGAAACTGCTCAATACCGACAACAATAGGGAAGAACTTATCAGGGACAGACTCAAGCAACTTCTTTACTAAAGAGGAATCTTCAAGCGTGGCACCAAAGGTGGAGAACTTGCTCCTCATGGCGCTGAGTTTGCCAGCAAACTCATCAATCGTCTCGGTCTCCTTCATCCGGAGGGCATCAAACTCGCTCTTCAACATTTGTACGCGTGCCTTCTTCACCCGATCACTACCAAGGTACCTCGTTTTAAGGTTGTCCCAGACTTCCTTCGCCGTCTTCTTTTTTGCAATTTGGAGAAGGATGTCTTCGGGGATACATTGAAAGATGTATGCACGTGCCTTTTTGTCCTTCTTTATATCTACTTGGGCTCCTTCCACTAGCTCCACCGCCTCCCAGACTCCCTGGGTATCAAGAATCGTCTCTGTCTTTATTGCATACACATGTAATTGTGAGGGCTTAGCTTCGGATAGGGAAATGACACTCCGCCGTTCTCCTTCGCAGCAACTTGTGGAATGCGAGACATTTTTGTGGAATTGTGGATTCTTGAGTGTTCTATACTGTCAAAGCTCTGATACCAGATGTTGGCTTAGAATCGATGAATAACACACCCATAGCACAGAGGAATATATAAGAAGAATAGGACAAATAGAAATTTAACTTATGAAAGAAAATCTTACATCGAGATACCTTCTACACGCCTCTATGACCCTTTAAATACACCACAAATTATAAGAGCAAAGACTATGAGATCCATAAAAGTAGGAAGACTGAGTAATAAGAAATTATCAAGAAAATAAATAAAAAAATACACTATCGACGTGGGGATTTTAATCTTATCATGTCTGTATTATTTTCTCATGTAACAATCACGCGCTTCCATTGAACAGCTTAAACAAATAAATAATGCTCACAAATTTGATAAACTGGTACAATCCCAACAACATTAATTATTACTTGATGGTTCTCAGAGATCAACAGGATCCACAACTCTCACGCAGCGGAAGCCAAATTCTCCTGCCGACGCTTCTTCTCATTCGACAACTTCTTGGCGAAGTAGACGAGTCGATCCCTGTTCGATGTGGTTCCTCCCTTCCCATCCACCACCGGCTCCGAATGTCCTGTCTCCAGGTTCACCCTCGACACCGGCTTCTCCAGCAGTTTCTTCCCGATCTCCACCAAATTCTGCAAGTTCTTCTCCGTCGACTTATCCACCGAAGCCGAATCGCCAGTCAAAGTATCATCCTATATATCATTCAGTTTGTTTATGTTTGTTTCAATTAGAATCGATGAATTTGGTACGATTTTAATTATGATGATGATTAATTATAATTTGTTAAATGCCTACCTGTATGCGAAGGTAACGGTCTTCACTGTCATGTGCCTCAAAAACATGTGCTAGATGGATATCCACCATCTCTGAGCTCGCCTGGGAGAAAATGTCGATGATGGGAGTATTTCCTCCGTTGTACAACCAACCGAGCAAGCCCCATCGAGCGCTCATCTGTGCGCTATAATTCTCCGCCTTTTTAGGTGTTCCGGTCCCGATCGAGAGCACCAGGAACCGACTGTAGTCGACCGGTTCGTACGAGTCGAAATCCGTGTTCGATTTCAGAATCTGCTTCGTCACTTGGCTCATGGCGGATAACGTCTGTTCATGATCAACGTCACATATAAGAACTAGCTAGCTCCTAGATTAATTACGAGCAGAATATCCATTTAGATGTGAAGTGTGTGTGAATTTACTGGGTTATTTGCCGCCACGCCGCCGTCGATGAGGTTGAAGCTCTTCGTCGTTCCTTTGTCGTCTTGGGTTTCAAAGAAATGCCCCGGGAGGTATGTGGGGGCGGCGGAGGTGCTGATGCAGATGTCCGACAGAAGAGCGTTCTTCAACGGATTCTTCTCCGTCTGCGAACAAAACATTGATCACCATCGATATGCCTATAAAATAATCTTCATTCCCAAGAAGTACTATTAATTAGTTAATTACCTCATAACTGGAGAAGATGATGGGCTGAGAAATTTTGATGTCAAAAGTTGGGATGACGATGTTGGTCAAAGTTTGACTTAATTTTATGTTGCCTAAGAGTTCCTGAATCTTTGAGCGAAGATACTTGCCATTGTATTTTGGTCCAGCGAGAGCACCCACAAAGTTCAGTGCTGAACTCAGGAACGGAGATCTGAAATAAATAAATAAATAGTAAAATTTTTAAATTAATTTTGATCCTTCATCCTAATTATCCAAAAATTTATCATGTATATATAATTCTTATAACCTTTGCTGTGGAAAAATCTTGGGACTGTGATCCAAATAGAACTGAACAATGTCCTTGGCGGCGAACAGTGGTTTGTTATTCTCTCCGGGAGCGGCGAGCATGGTGGCTACAAGGCCACCGGTGCTCGTGCCGGAGATCACGTCGAAGTAGTCAGCTATTCTCGCATCAGGCCCGTCGAGTTTCTGCAACACCAAGAATTAATATAATTAACTTGAATCTCTCGGTATATATATATATATATATATATATATATATATATATATATATATATATATATATATATATATCGTACCTGCAGTTCTGATTCAAGAAAGTCGATGATCGTCGCGGGGATCAGCCCGCGAACACCGCCGCCGTCGATGGAAAGGACGGTGATCCTCTTCCCGAGGGATGGCGGAGGCTTTGAGTCGGAGATGGCCGGATCAGTTCCATCGCTCGCCATGGTGTATATATGATTATTCTTGTTCTTGAGAGATAGAATATATTTGCGGGCCTAAATCAGCTGCTGTGGTAATTCACTGATTGATCGAGAGAAAGAGATCTAGATAAATATATAGAACGAGAAGCAGCAAGAGCCCAATAATTTAAGTGGGGGCTTGACGTTTTAATCATGCAGCTATATGAAATCGAAATACATTGAATGAGCTGAAAACAAAGAAAAACGTGCACATCAGAATCCACCAATAATTTAATTGATGTACGCTTAGAACGTCTTGATGTGATCTTCCGCAAGGACATGTAAATTTCAGTTTTTTGACTCGAATATACCTTACTGTGAAATGCCCTCTTTAATAGTGTAGAAATAGATTTTGATAAAGATAGAAACAACGTTCAGAGCATCATGTCATTTTCTTTATTATTATATCTAAAATTTAAAATAATAATCTATTTTATTAAATTTAAATAATCATTTTTAACTACATAATAAATTAAATATCCTAAAATTTTTATCATCCTTATTTTTTTATTTTCTCCTCTTTCTTTTATTTTTTATTATTATATTTATATAATGAGTGGAAAGGGAGAGATTGAGTAGAATGAGAGAGATTAAAAAAAAAATTATTTTATTTTTAGCGTAGAGATTTCATTTCTTAAACTTTGAAAATTATTATTCATCAAATCTAAATTTAGGGAATAGATATGGTAACTTATATATAAGATTTTTAATTAATTTATCTAAAATTTAAAATAAAATTTTTAAATAAGATAATTGACGTGGATGTTTTTATATATAGATTATGGATAAGCCGACTTTCCAAAGTAGGCCGGCCAGATCTATTATTTATTAGACGTGGTTCAATGGCGATTAACTATTTTAATCGAGTTGTAAGTAAAACGTGTTTCTATGGCAGTCATTGCATTGACCGGATCGGAGCGTTCGTCGATGGATTAACAAAATTCGCAGCTTTAAACCGTGCAGATCTGGACGCATTGATCGATTAATATATATATATATAAAGAAAATCGGACAATGTAACTAACTTAGCAGAAAATTGTGGGTCAATTTCCCATATTAAAAACACTTAAAAATAAATACTTATTTTTCAAAATAATAAAGTAAAAGACTCATTGCTCTAATTATTATTTATTTATATTTAAAATTTAATTTGGAAATGATGATTAAATTATATATTTATTTGTTTATAATTTTTAGGATAATTTGGACTTTTTTCTTTTTTATAGAGTTTAGAGTTTCTTAACTTAACTATATAAGACCTTATACTTTGTATCAATTTTAAGATCTAATAATATGATTAGTTTTTTTTCTTCTCTTAATTTCTACATGGTATCAGAGCGGTTCTCCTTCTTTGCGGTTGATTTTGGCCCCGACATCTATTTTCTGTCAATTTCTACGTCGACGTCATGTCCTACCGATTTCGGCGCCAACATTATTTTCTACCAATTTCGACGCCGACGCTATTTTCTGTCGATTTCGGCACCGACGTCCTGTGCTATCAATTTCGGCGCCAACACTCTTTACTACTGATTTTGGTGCCCAAGCCTTATGTTGCCAATTTCGGCACTGACGTCCTTTTCTACTGATTTTAACACTGACGTCCTATGCTACTGATTTCTACATTTGACATCCTTTTCTGCCTCATATTTTTTGTGTGACTACGGGTCGTCCTAACATTAGTTTTTACGGATCATACAAATATGTATCCTTACAATTTGGTTATTTTGAGAATTATTCATTCTGTCATCATGTCTGGTCGTGCAGATGTTTCATGAAAATATGATTCATATATGTTTGAGCAGTTTCAACAGTTCCTTACGTCACAACCCTCTACCATGTCAGCTTCCTCTTATATAGGTTTGTCGTCGTCTAATATTTTAGGTATATCTTCATCCTTGTGGATTTTGGACTCTGGTGCCTCCCATCATATGTCATCCAATTTGTCATCTTTTGTTTCTTTTCTTCCAGTTCATCTATATCTATTGTGACTACTGATGCTACTCCTATGTCATCAGTAGGTGTTGGTTCAATTATTACATCTTCTTTTATCTCTTACTAATATTTATTATATTCTGAGTCTTATTTTAAATCTTGTTTTTGGTATTCAATTATGTGAGTCTGGATATCTAGTCTCTTTTTTTTCATCCAATTATTATGCTCAGGACCCGTAATCTCAAAGGCTGATTGAGACAAGTCATAAGCAAGGAGGACTCTATGTTTTAGATCAACTCAAATTACCAGAAGTTGTAGCTTCGAGTGTGAATTTATCATCTTTTCATCTGAGTCGTTCATCTTCTAATTTTTATTTGTGTCACTCTCGCTTAGGTCATGTTTCAACACCTCGTTTGTAGTTTTTAGCCTCCACAAGAGCATTAGGACCTTTAAAAAGTTTTGATATTTTTGATTGTAGTGGTTGTAAATTGGGCAAATTTTCTGCCTTACCATTTTCTAAAAGTCTTTCTTTTTCTTCTACTCCATTTGATCTTATCCATTCTGATGTGTGGGGATCCTCTCCTATTCCTACAAAAGGGAGGGTCAAGGTATTATGTTTCGTTTATTGATGATTGCACTTGTTACTCTTGGGTCTATCTTATGAAATACAGGTCTGATTTATCTTACAATTTTTAATAACTTTAGAGCTCTTGTAAAAACTCAACATTCTAGTGTCATAAAGTATTTTTGTTGTGATTTGGGGGGTGAATACACTTCGAATCAATTTTCATATTTACTTGCTTCTGATGGTACTATTCATGAAACCTTGTGTACAAATATTTCTGAACAAAATGGCGTGGCTGAACGGAAACATAGACATCTTGTTGAAACAGGCCGTTCATTTTTATTATCTATCAGTATTCCTAGTGCCTTTTGGGGAAAAGTAATCCTTACTGATGCTCATGTCATTAATAGAATTCCAACATCACACAATTTAGGTTTGTCACCTTTTGAAAAATTGTATGGGTACGTTCCTGTCTATTTCTCTTTGTGTATTTTTTGTTGTACTTGCTTTGTCCTTCGTCCACATATAGAGCGTAATAAGTAAGTCTCTCGGTCTACTCTTTGTGTCTTTCTAGGTTATGCTGTTAGTCAAAAAGGATATCGTTGCTTTGATCCCATTAGTCAAAAATTGTATGTCTCTCGTAATGTTGTGTTTCTTGAGCATATTCCATTCTTTTCTATTCCGGCTAATTCGCATAATATGACAAAGTTAGATCTGCTTTGTATTGATCCTTTCAATACCGATACTGAGGAAAATTCACCCACAAATTCTATTAGTAGTTCAATTGAATCTGGTACTTTGGTTCCCGAGATATCCGCTCCATATGTTCCTCCTTCTACCACTATCCAATTATCTCCTAAGATTACGGATGATCCTTCTCTCCATCGTCGTCAATCCACTCGTGTTCGTAAGTCTACTAAACTACCAGATTTTGCTTACTCTTGTTATTCTCATTCTTTTGCTTCATTTGTTGCATCTATTCATTGTCTTTCTGAGCATGAATCCTATAGAGAAGTTGTTTGTAACCCACTTTAGAAAAGTGCTATGGCTGAGGAACTAACTGATTTGCATCAGAGATATATATGGGATTTGGTTCCATTGCCACTAGGAAAACATACTATTAGTTCTCGTTGGGTATATAAGATCAAAACTAAATATGATGGATCTATCGAACGATACAAAGCTCGTCTTATTGCTAAAGGTTATTTTCAGAAGTATGGCATGGATTATAAAGAAACATTTGCTCCTGTTGCAAAAGTGACAACTGTTCGTACTCTAATTGTTGTTGCTTCTGTTTGTCGATGGAGAATATCTTAGATGGATGTCAAGAATGCATTTCTAAATGGCGATCTTCATGAAGAAGTTTATATGACACCTCCTAGTATTTCACACAAACCTGGTAAAGTTTGCAGGCTTCGAAAAACGTTTTATGGTCTCAAACAAGCACCTCGTGCTTGGTTTGAGAAGTTCTTTACAGTGATTACTTCGTTTGGTTTCATCCTAGTAATCATGATTTAGCATTGTTTGTCAGATGTATGAGTGCAGGTCGTATTTTTTTTATCATTATATGTTGATGACATGATTATTACTGGTGATGATTCTGATGGAATTGCTTCCTTAAAGTCTGAATTGACTCATTGTTTTGCTATAAAAGACTTGGGTATACTACGCTACTTTCTGGGCATTGAGGTTGCTTATTCCCCGAAAAGTTATCTTTTATCTCAGTTAAAGTATATATCTAATATGTTTGAGCATGCTCGTCTTACTGATAATAGAGTTGCTGATACTCCTATTGACACTAATGCTCGATATTCTCCATCTGATGGCTCACCTTTGTCGGACCCTAGTTTGTACAGAACTATTGTTGGAAGCTTGGTTTATCTCACTGCGACTCGTTCAGATATTGTGCATGTTGTTCATATGGTTAGTCAATTTGTCGTTGCACCAACTACAGTTCATTGGGATGTTGTTCGGGCACTCAATTTCAAAGCTTTTTATTTCCTTCTACTTCATCTCTTAAGCTGTGTGCACACTCTGATGCGGATTGGGCTGGTGATCCTGCGAATCCCAAATCTACTACTGGCTTCTGTATTTTTTTTTTATGATTCTCTCATTTTTTGGAAGAGTAAAAAGCAAGATGTTATTTCTAGATCTTCCACAAAAGCTGAGTATTGTGCCATGACCTCTACTACTTGTGAGATAGTTTGGTTGCATTAGTTGCTTGCGAATATGGATGTCTCTCTTCATCAAACTACTCCATTATATTATGGTAATCAGAGTGCTATTCAAATTACACGTAATTCAATTTTTCATGAGCGGACGAAACATATTAAAATTGATTGTCACATTACTCGCAATCACATTGTCTTTCGTTCCTTCAAAGTTATAGATTGTTGATATGTTTACCAAGGCACATTCCGCTTTACGTTTTCGTTTCTTATATGGCAAACTCTCAATGCTTCTAGCTGTAGTATTGTGAGTTTGAGGGAGAATGTTAGATTATATATTTATTTGTTTATAACTTTTAGGGTAACTCTGCCTATGATGACCAGTCATGGTCGGTCCCAAGCCCGGATAAAGGAGGAGGGTTGCGTTAGGTTGCCAGCCAGCGTCAAACTATGGCAAATATTCAATGAATGAATCCATTAAACTATTGTGCTAATGCTAGGTTGTTCCCCGGAAGGAACGCGTTGCAGGGTCCGACTGTAACGTCTCGGCAAGGACTGCTACATCTCCAGAACTCGGGTGTAGTGATAAATATGCAAGAGTTCGCGTTACAGGGTCCGACTGTAACGTCTCAACAATGACCGCTACATCTCCATGAGATTTGGGTGTAGTGTTAAATAGGCAAAAGTTCTCACACCATAGGTTAGATAAGAACAAATATGATAGGAAAACTAATAATCTAAGATTTGGAACATGGAATATAGGAACTCTCACTGGTAAATCAATGGAGGTAGTAGATATGATGATTAGGAGAAAAATTAGTATTTTGTGTGTACAAGAGACAAAATGGATAGGCGAGAAGGCAAAGATGGTAGAGAACTCGGGTTTTAAGTTATCGTACACTAGAAAGAGTAAAGCAAGAAATGGAGTGGGTATCATTGTAGATAGTTTGTTAAAGGATGAAGTTGTAGGAGTAGTTAGAAAAGGGGATAGAATTATAGCCCTTAAGATAATAGTGGCGAAAGAAACTATGAACATAATTAGCGTATATGCACCACAAGTAGGATTAGATGTGTTGGTGCAACCTTAGGTCAAGGTTGACCTGGTTGACCCGACTCGAGTTGACTTGACTCGAGTTGTATTTTGATGTTTGACTTAGGAAGATTGTCGGTGCAACCTTAGGTCAAGGTTGACCTAGTTGAGTTGCATGTTGATGTTTGACGAAAAGAGAGTTCTATTCTTGATGTTTGACAAGAATAGATGTTTGGGAGATGGTTGGTGCAACCGTAGGTCAAGGTTGACCTGGTTGACCTGATTCGGGAAAAAGTCCAAGTATGGAGACTTGGCAACGGAAAAGTCCAAGCAGGGAGCTTGGCACCGGAAAAGTCCAAGTATGGAGACTTGGCACTGGAAAAGTCCAAACAGGGAGTTTGGCACGGGGAAAAGTCCTGGTGAGTGAAGCCAGGCAGTCGGAGAAGTCCTGGTGAGTGAAGCCAGGCAGTCGGAAAGTCCTGGTGAGTGAAGCCAGGCAGTGGGGAAGTCCTAACTGGGATGTTAGGCAGTTGGAAAGTCCTGGTGAGTGAAGCCAGGCAGTGAGAAAGTCCTAACTGGGATGTTAGGCAGTGTGGAAAGTCCTGGTGAGTGAAGCCAGGCAGTCGGGAAATCCTGGTGAGTGAAGCCAGGTGAAAATCCTAGTGAGTGAAGCTAGGTGAAAGTGAAAGTCCTGGTGAGTGAAGCCAGGCAGTGATGGAAATCCTGGTGAGTGAAGCCAGGTGAAAACCCTAGTGAGTGAAGCTAGGTGAAAGTCCTGGTGAGTGAAGCCGGGCAAGGGAAAATCCAGATGGATCAAGGGTGATCGGACATCTGGTGTTGAGAAGGTCAAATAGGTCAAGGGAGTGACCGGATACTTGACACGAAGAGAAAAGTCCAAGTGGGTCAAAGGGATTGACAGGACACTTGGTGGGAAGTCTTAGCAGGTCAATAGAGTGACCGGATGCTAAGTATGATATACCAACAGGTCAAGGTTGACCGGATGTTGGTTTGAAAGGTTTGGGACTTGGTTTGGGCAAAAACCAAGCTCTGGATCGATCTGTGGATCGATCCAGTGATACACTGGGTTATCTGATCGGTCTGGTGACCGATCAGTAACCAAACAGTATGCTACTGTATGCTATCTGATCGGTCTGCAGACCGATCAGAAAGTGAACAGAAGGCAAAGAGAAAAGGAGAGGATCGGTCTGTGGACCGATCCACATGAACCCTGATCGGTCCACAGACCGATCAGGAGACGAACAGAGAACTTGGGCGAGTTCTCTGTGAAGAGTGCTGATCGGTCTGGGGACCGATCAGAACAGGAGAGAGGATCTGGACCGATCAGGCTTCAGCCTGATCGGTCCACGCACTAGCCGTTGCGACACAACGACTAGATTCTGTGTCTTCTTTATCTTCTTCGCAGGTGCAGGTATAAAGGGGTCCGGGGCTTCGTTGCTGGGACTTAATCTCTTCCTCTAGAACTTCTGTTCTTCTGCTGCTGAAGCTTCTGCTTCAACTAAGCTTTGATTGAGCTCGCCTCCGAAGCTTCGCGTAAGCTTCCCGTCGTCGACAAGCTGCTGCGTTTGGGTTGTGAAGTTGCTGCTTCACCTCCAGTCGACAAGAAAGCAAGAAATTGGTAGAGTGCTATTGTATTCATATTGTATTGCTTTTCTTACTATTCTTGTACTCTTTGTTTGCTGTTGCAAACGTTTGTGGCGAGGTTTCTCCACCCACAAGGAGTATATTGTATTAGCCGGTTCTCCGGGGACTCATCCACCGACGGATTGACTGGACTCGTCCACCTTACGGACACACCGAGGAGTAGGAGCCCTAATCTCCGAACCTCGTTACATCCTTGTGTTAAGGTTTGTCTTTCTTCTCCTGTTTTCTTTCTACGTTGTATTTCCGCTGCACTAACCTAATCGTAGGAAGAAACGTGAAAGATTGGGGTCGGCTATTCACACCCCCCCTCTCTAGCCGAGTACGAAGGATCCTAACAAGTGGTATCAGAGCCAGGTCGCTCTTCGCCGGATTAACACCCGAGGGAGCACAAGCTAGAGATGGATCAACTCGGAGAAGACATCACCATTCCACCCTTCTACGATCGCGACGACTTCGCGTATTGGAAGGTAAGGATGAAGTATTTCCTTATGACTAACATTGAAAATTGGAGTTGTGTGCAATTAGGTTTCACTCCTCCGATGGATAAAGAAGGAAAACCTCTTGAGAAGAAGAAGTGGACGAAGGAGCAAATCCACCAATCCACAATCAACGACGAGGTAATGAAAATATTTGAATTCTCATTACCTAACGATATATTGTGTAGGATAGGTGGATACAACAATGCCAAGGAGTTGTGGAACAACTTGGCTAAGTTCCATGAGGGGAACTCCACTTCAAGCCATGAAGAGGAGTCAAGTGAGCCAAGTAGCTCACATCATGGAGAAGAGGAATTAGAAGTTGAGGGCTACTCAACATCTAAGGAAGAAGAGGAGGAGAGTTCTTCTTCAAGAATGGAGCAAGAGGAAGAAGCTTCTACCTCCGGAAGGGATGAAGAAGAAAGTCTTCATCTATCCTCAACCCTAGGTAACTCAAGCATTTCAATTTCAAATAAATTGCATATATTATGCTTTGAGTGTAGGGAATTTGGACATTACAAGAGTAAATGTCCAAAGAGGGTTAGGAAGACTCCACCGGCGCCAAAGATCAAGGAAGTCGGAGTCCCGATACGCAAGAGCAAGGAGCACGTGATGTGCTTCCAATGCAAGCGAAGGGGACATTATCGGAGCCAATGTCCGAGAGGGAGGCAATCTCACAAGGACAAGAGATCGAGCACATGTATAGGGGGAGCTAGGGCAAACCCTAAGGTAATCTCTAAGGCACACTCTTGCAATTCTAGTAGGATGCATGCTAGTAGCCTTATTGCTATTGTCAAGAATGATAAGCATGTTAATTATAGAAATCGATACACATGTTTAGGTGCCAAACATGTGAGCCTAGATAAGGATAACACTAGGAAAGTCAACCCTAGAATTAACTCATCTAAGGCTAAGGAAAATCTAGGTAGAAATCCCAAATCATCTAGACATATGCCTAGGAATGCCTCAAAGAAAAATGATAAATCAAAACTTGAGGTGTTAGAGAAGGAGAATCAAGTCTTGAGGTCAAGACTTGATACTTTGGAAAAGGCTCTTAAGAACTTGGAGAAGTCATCTCTAGGGTTTAAGGGTCAAAAACCAATGTCCAAGGACAAGAAAGGTTTGGGTCACAAACCTAAGTCCCAAGTGGTCAAGCCCACTTACCACAATGTTCCATTCGATTATGGAACAAAACCTAAGGCTAGGAAGACCACCACCAAGGTCACAAGGGGAGTCACCCCTAGAGTTGATCTTGATGAGTCCCAAATGACCAAGGCTTCAAAGCCTAAGAGGGTCATTAGGAGGGTTGCTAGGGAAGTCATCCCTAGTGAATATTTAGTGAACCCAATGAGCTCACATAGATATTGGGTTCCTAGGAGCATCTTCTCTATCCCATAGATGGGTTAGAGAGTGTCAACTCCAATAAGAAGGGTAGTTAACCCAACTTTGAGGAAATTGACACTCAAGGAGCATTTTCAAGGTTTTGTGAACCTTTGAAAATGAAAAAGAATTATTATTTACTCCTTGAAGAGTAAATTGTGCCATATTTGAAAAATATCGATTTTAATCTTATTTGGCACAATTTAAGAAAACCTAGAGAAATACCATAATTGAGAGTTTGGTTTTCTCTTAGGGATATATGGGCAATCTAGGGTTAGATTTTAAGTTAGCCAAGGCTAAGGATACTTAGATAGGGAATTTAGGTATTTTATTTGTGCTAACTTGCCATGATTTGTTGCCATATGTCATGCCATGACATCATATTTATTTTATTATCATTTGAAATGTCATGATAATGCTTAGGTTATCTATATGTCATGTTTATTTAAGTTTTCAAACTTTATGCCATGACATCATGACATTGGCACATGTTTTTACTTATGATATCATTATATGCCATGTCATCATCTCTTGCATTATAATCAATGAAATTGATTTAAGGACAAACATATAATTTGATATTGAGATCAAATTGATGTTTAGAAAATGCATGAGAACTTAGCCTAAGTTGACCTTAACCCATATCTCACATCAAATTGACTTGAATGTGGTTTGATACACCTTAGATGTGTGTGAGATATTAGGATCATGAGTTAGGATCAAGGTGTATAGTTTTTGTACCTAGATGAGCCTAATTCAAGAAATGGAGGATCATAGGGAAAACTTGTGTACAAGTCATGTACATATAGTCCTAAGATTATGGTCCTAAATTCAAATGGTTTTAAAAGCATTTTAAAATTGATTTGAAAAACATTGATGAAGCCATCTTAGTGATTGCATTCATCATTGAACATTGTGATACAAAGTTGGTTTAAACTTGAACTATTTCAAAGTTTTTGAACTTTGTATCAAGATTGAAAAATGGAAACTATTTTCATAGAAAACTATTTTTCCATGATAGTGTATGATATGAGGAATGTATCCTCAAAGTTTCGTAATTTTTGGAATTTTCTTGAATTTATTAAGAGTTTCTGATTTTCCGGAAGGGAAAATCAGAAGTTCTGATTTCAGTGGCTGGATCGGTCCGGGGACCGATCCAGGGAAGATCTGATCGGTCTGCGGACCGATCCGTGGATCGGTCTGCGGACCGATCCAGGGGGCTTCTGATCGGTCTGAGGACCGATCAGTGCGTGCCAGTTTCTGATTTTCAGCAGGTGTCTGAAATTTCAGTTTTTGGGAGTGAGTTTCGGGTTTCTAAAGGTTTGAAACTCTCCAAGACATTGTTGGTGCAATGGTCAAGGGGGAGTTGACCTTTAGGGGGAGTTTTAACTAATTGTCAAGGGGAAGTTGACTTTTAGGGGGAGTTTTTACTCCTTAAGACTTTCGAGGATTAGTGATATGGGATTATCACTAAGTTGATTGTTAAGTTTAGTATCAAGGGGGAAATTAAGAGTTTCAATGAAAAGTATGAGACTTTCTTTAAAAAAAAAAAACTCTTGACCTTGATACTCTCCTTTTTCTTTTTGATGTGTGTCAAAAAGGGGAGAGTGTTCATTGGAGAATTATTGGAGAACCCAAGTTAGGTTATCGGGTTAACCTAAGCTAGGGGAAGAATGTCAAGGAATGTTCGAGGAAGAACATTGGATTTCTTTTTGATGTGTGTCAAAAAGGGGGAGAATTATTGAGAACCCAAGTTAGGTTGTCGGGTTAACCTAAGGGGAGAATGTCCAGAGAATGTTCAAGGAAAGAACATTGGACATTGGAAGATGGTTGGAAAACCTAAGTTAGGTTATCGGGTTAACCTAACTTGATTATGGGTTTTGTCAAACATCAAAAAGGGGGAGATTGTTGGTGCAACCTTAGGTCAAGGTTGACCTGGTTGACCCGACTCGAGTTGACTTGACTCGAGTTGTATTTTGATGTTTGACTTAGGAAGATTGTCGGTGCAACCTTAGGTCAAGGTTGACCTAGTTGAGTTGCATGTTGATGTTTGACGAAAAGAGAGTTCTATTCTTGATGTTTGACAAGAATAGATGTTTGGGAGATGGTTGGTGCAACCGTAGGTCAAGGTTGACCTGGTTGACCTGATTCGGGAAAAAGTCCAAGTATGGAGACTTGGCAACGGAAAAGTCCAAGCAGGGAGCTTGGCACCGGAAAAGTCCAAGTATGGAGACTTGGCACTGGGAAAGTCCAAACAGGGAGTTTGGCACGGGAAAAGTCCTGGTGAGTGAAGCCAGGCAGTCGGAGAAGTCCTGGTGAGTGAAGCCAGGCAGTCGGAAAGTCCTGGTGAGTGAAGCCAGGCAGTGGGGAAGTCCTAACTGGGATGTTAGGCAGTTGGAAAGTCCTGGTGAGTGAAGCCAGGCAGTGAGAAAGTCCTAACTGGGATGTTAGGCAGTGTGGAAAGTCACGGTGAGTGAAGCCGGGCAAGGGAAATCAAGTAGCGGTGAAAATCCTAGTGAGTGAAGCTAGGTGAAAGTGAAAGTCCTGGTGAGTGAAGCCAGGCAGTGATGGAAATCCTGGTGAGTGAAGCCAGGTGAAAACCCTAGTGAGTGAAGCTAGGTGAAAGTCCTGGTGAGTGAAGCCGGGCAAGGGAAAATCCAGATGGATCAAGGGTGATCGGACATCTGGTGTTGAGAAGGTCAAGTAGGTCAAGGGAGTGACCGGATACTTGACACGAAGAGAAAAGTCCAAGTGGGTCAAAGGGATTGACAGGACACTTGGTGGGAAGTCTTAGCAGGTCAATGGAGTGACCGGATGCTAAGTATGATATACCAACAGGTCAAGGTTGACCGGATGTTGGTTTGAAAGGTTTGGGACTTGGTTTGGGCAAAAACCAAGCTCTGGATCGATCTGTGGATCGATCCAGTGATACACTGGGTTATCTGATCGGTCTGATGACCGATCAGTAACCAAACAGTATGCTACTGTATGCTATCTGATCGGTCTGCAGACCGATCATAAAGCGAACAGAAGGCAAAGAGAAAAGGAGAGGATCGGTCTGTGGACCGATCCACATGAACCCTGATCGGTTCACAGACCGATCAGGAGACGAACAGAGAACTTGGGCGAGTTCTCTGTGAAGAGTGCTGATCGGTCTGGGGACCGATCAGAACAGGTCCTGATCGGTCTGCAGACCGATCAGAGAGGATCTGGACCGATCAGGCTTCAGCCTGATCGGTCCACGCACTAGCCGTTGCGACACAACGACTAGATTCTGTGTCTTCTTTATCTTCTTCGCAGGTGCAGGTATAAAGGGGTCCGGGGCTTCGTTGCTGGGACTTAATCTCTTCCTCTAGAACTTCTGTTCTTCTGCTGCTGAAGCTTCTGCTTCAACTGAGCTTTGATTGAGCTCGCCTCCGAAGCTTCGCGTAAGCTTCCCGTCGTCGACAAGCTGCTGCGTTTGGGTTGTGAAGTTGCTGCTTCACCTCCAGTCGACAAGAAAGCAAGAAATTGGTAGAGTGCTATTGTATTCATATTGTATTGCTTTTCTTACTGTTCTTGTACTCTTTGTTTGCTGTTGCAAACGTTTGTGGCGAGGTTTCTCCACCCACAAGGAGTATATTGTATTAGCCGGTTCTCCGGGGACTCATCCACCGACGGATTGACTGGACTCGTCCACCTTACGGACACGCCGAGGAGTAGGAGCCCTAATCTCCGAACCTCGTTACATCCTTGTGTTAAGGTTTGTCTTTCTTCTCCTGTTTTCTTTCTACGTTGTATTTCCGCTGCACTAACCTAATCGTAGGAAGAAACGCGAAAGATTGGGGTCGGCTATTCACACCCCCCCCCTCTCTAGCCGAGTACGAAGGATCCTAACAAGATGAAGCTACCAAATTAAGGTTTTGGGAGAACTTAGATGAAATATTACAAAATATTTCCACCAAATGAAATGATTTTAATAGGAGGTAATCTAAATGGGCATGTCCGAGTGAAAAATGAGGAATATGAGAGAGTACATGGAAGTTATGGGTTTGGAACAAGGAATGAGGAAGAGAAAACTATATTAGATTTTGCGATAGCATATGACCTTATATTAGCTAATACGTTTTTTAAGAAAAGAGAAGAACATTTAGTCACATTCAAAAGTGGGAATAATAAATCACAAATTGACTTTCTTATAGTTAGGAAGAAGGATAGAAAGATTTGTAAAGATTGCAAAGTCATCCCTGGAGAAAGCTTAACTACCCAACATAGGGTAGTAGTATTGGATATACGCCTTAAACATAGTATCAATAGAAAGAAAATATATACAATTCCTAGAATTAAATGGTGGAAGTTAAAGGATGGGAAACAAAATATATTTAAGGAGAAGGTAGAAGTACAAGCATTAGGTGAAATATACGATGACTCTAATACAACATGGGATAAGATGATATCAAAGTTGAAAATAGTAGCTAAGAGTGTACTCGGTGAGTCAAAGGGACATACACCACTAAGTAAAGAATCTTGGTGGTGGAATGAGAAAGTACAAGAGAAAGTGAAGGAAAAACGAATAGCTTATAAGGAATTATATATTTGTAAGAACGAGAAAAATTTTAAAAAATATACAATAGCCAAGAAAGAAGCTAAGAAAGTAGTGAGTGAAGCAAAAAATGAAACTTTTGAACGCTTATATCAAAAATTGGATACAAAAAAAGGGGAAAGAGACATTTATAGAATAGCTAAAGTGAGAGAAAGGAAAAGAAGATATCTTAGCCAAATAAAATGTAATAGAGTATTAGTAAATGATGGAGAAATAAAAGAGCGGTGGAAGAGGTATTTTCATCAACTTTTTAATGAAGGTTTAGGTGACCAACTTAACTTAGGTAATTTAATTAGGTCAAATGAGTATAGAAATTTTAATTTTTATCGTAGAATTCAAACTTCAGAAGTAAAACAAACTTTAAATGAGATGCACAATGGAAAAGTCGTTGGACCAGATGATATTCCGATAGATGTGTGGAAGTGCTTAGGGAAACAAGGTATTGAATGACTTACAAAATTATTTAACATGATATTGAAAACGAAAAGAATGTCTGATCAATGGAGGATAAGTACTCTAGTTCCCTTATATAAGAACAAGGGAGACATACAAAATTGTGCAAACTATAGGGGTATTAAACTAATGAGTCATACTATGAAACTTTGGGAAAAAATAATAGAAAAAAGATTAAAGAATGAGACCACAGTGACAGAAAATCAATTTGGGTTCATGCCTGGAAGGTCGACAATAGAAGCTATACATCTCCTTAGACAATTAATTGAAAAATATCGGGAGCAAAAACAAGATCTACACATGGTATTCATTGACTTAGAAAAAGCTTATGATAGAGTCTCAAGAGAAATTATATGGAGAATTTTAGAAAAGAGAGATGTTAGCGTAACATATATTGAACTAATTAAGGATATGTATGAGGATGTAACGACCAGAGTAAAGACTTCAGGCGGAGTAACTGAAGCATTTCCAATAAAGATAGGGTTACATCAAGGATCAGCCCTAAGTCCTTATCTTTTTACACTAATTATGGACGAAATCACTGCGCACATTCAAGACACAGTACCATGGTGCATGTTGTTTGTAGATGATATTATTTTGGTACATGAGACACATGAAGGAGTAAATGTTAAGCTTGAATCTTGGAGGGAAACACTAGAAGGGAAAGGTTTTAAGCTTAGTATATTAAAGACGGAATATATGGAATTTAAGTTTAGAAATATTAGAAGTAATGAAACAATTGTTAAGATAGGAGAGGATGAGTTGCCCGAAATCGAGAGATTTAAATATTTAGGATCATTTTTACAAAATGATGGAGGGATTGAGAGAGATGTATTACATAGAATACAAGCAGGATGGGTGAAATGGAGGGGAGCGTCGGGTGTTTTATGTGACCGTAAAGTACCTCTTAAACTTAAAGGTAAGTTCTATAAAACCGCAGTTAGACCTGCTATGTTATATGGAGCTGAATGTTGGGCTATGACTCGAGTACATGAGCATAAGATGAGAGTTGCAGAGATGAGGATGTTAAGGTGGATGTGTGGACATACGAAGATGGACAAAATAAGGATTGAGAGCATTAGAGAGAAAGTCGGAGTTGCATCTATTGAGGACAAACTCCGAAAGACACGTTTAAGATGATACGGACATGTACTTAGACGACCAATAAATGCTCCAGTTAGGCGATGTGAAACCATGATAAACATGCATATCAAACGAGAAAGAGGACGACCAAAAAAGACTTGGTTAGCAACAATAAAACAAGATAAAATTTATTTAAATATAGATGATAATATAATAGGAGATAGGGTTCAATGACGTAAAAGGATTCATACAGCCGACCTCACCTAATGGGAAAATGTTTGGTTGTTGTAGTTGTTGTATAACTTTTAAGGTAATTTAGACTTTTTTTTTTATAGAGTTTATGATTTCTTAACTTAATTATATAAGACCTTATACTCTTAATCAATTTTAAGATCTAATAATATAGATTAATTTATTCTTTCTCTTAATTTTTATAATGATGATATGGTACTGCTGTTTAAAATTATTATATGATTATTTTTCAAGCATTTATTACTGAATCCAAATGATATTCTAATATGGGCCGAAATTTAAAATTTGTGTAAAAAGGATCATGTAACGATTTTGGTCACTTTAATCAAAATTATAATATTTTTTATTTAAAATTTATCTCTTTGAACATCTTGTGGGTCGTACAGTCCAACTTGGATCTTACATGGCTAGGGTTCAGGTAATATTAAATCTGGAGCGATTGATTAAGTCCAACAAAAGTTTTCAACCATTTGTTAAGATAAATTGTTGAAGTACATATGGAGATTAATTATGACTGTCAATATTCTCAGATTCATTATTTATTGAGGAGAAATTTTTTTTAATAATATTCGATAGTTGAGTTTCGAATTTTATCCCTTTGAAAGATCGAACTAGGATATGATATCCAGTAACTAGGACTGAGCATTCGATTTGAATCGAACTCTATTATTAAAATTAAATAAGTTGAATTGTTCTAAATTTGTAAATTTTTAAAAAATATTAATTTTTTTAAATATAAACTCAATTCGTTTAATATTTTTTTTAAAAAAAAATTTATAAAAATTTATTTAAATGGAAATCAAATTTTTAAATAAAAAATGAATTTCAAAGTAAATGGAATAAATTAATTTAATTCGGTCTATTATTTAGACTTAATCGGAGTCAAACGAAAATTGAGAAATAAGGTAGCAACTTCGCCTGGCCATCGGAAGGGTAGGCGAGTAGGCGAGCTCCGCAGGGCTTGTTCGACTTTTTTCCAAATTAAAATCTTCCTCTTTTTGTTTCTCGCTCTCGCTCCTTTCGTCATCATCTTCCGTCGCAGCTATCTCCTACCGACAAGTAAAATAAAGACACTGCTAAGTTAACCATAACTTATAGTCATATGTTTATTAGAAGCTCCTCAAACTGCCACTGAAAATATAGCGACGGTGCTTTGCTTAGCATTTTTTGCTTATATATAATTTACAAAGAATTTGCTAAATATCATTTCCGATATTTCATAACCAATGATAAATTATTTCATTTTAAATTATAATTCCCTCTAATCGTAATATGTATTAGAAGGATTTATGCTACAATGTATAAGCTCGACGTCTGCTACAATGTGTATCAGTTACTTGGACATTTAGTTGCTATAACATGTAGTAGTCACTTGGACATTTAGCTCCTATAACGTATAACAGATACTTGGACATTTAGCTGTTACTGCTACACGATGTAATTAGGTGTTATAATGTGTAGCAGCTACTTGATAAGTCATTTCATCTTAAATTATGATTCTCTCTAATTCTAATATATTGTTTATATGTGATTTTATATGATTTATTTAATTAATATAGGGGAAAATATATATTGTCTTTATTGGATATCAACCGTGTATTTATGACACCTGGATAGAAGCATCTATATAAGTTAATCATTTTAAGAACGCTATGTATCAGTCCTTCGAGAGTAAATAAGATACAATAAGAGTTTTTGAAATATACAACATACTATCTTATCATGTTAATAAATTTTTTTTATAAAATTTATTTATTTATTGTTATATAATTTACCGCAAGTTTGCCAATTAAGTCATTTTAATTTTTCACAATTCATTTGATGATAAATCATTTTAATTTAAATTATAATTCCTTCTAATCCTAATATATTATTAGGATTTATGCTCTAACATAAAATCTTTATACTAGCTACTATAATTTGTAATAGTTATTTGGACAATTAATTGTTATATGTTGTATCAGTTAACTGTGCGTTATAGTAATTATTTTGATAGTTATTGTAGCTAGAAGGAATTAAAGAGAAGGAATATATTTGAGGAGCTAATTAAATCAGCTGCTGTGGTAATTCATTGATTGATCGTGAGAAAGAGAGCTAAATATATAGAACGAGAAGCAGCAAGAGCCCAATAATTTAAGTGGAATCTTGACGTTTTAATCATGCAATTAACTATAGTCGATATATGAAATCGAAATACATTGAATGAGCCGAAAAACAAAGAAAACGTGCAAATGAGAATCCACCAATAATTTAATTGCTGTACGCTTAATTAGAACGTCTTGATGTGATCTTCCGCAAGGCCATGTAAATTTCATTTTCTTTTTCATATTGAAATGTCCTCTTTAATTGAGTAGAAATCGATTTTGACAAAGATAGAAAGAAACAGCGCATATTCTTTATTAGAGATGGTTCGATGTCAATTAACTATTTTAATTGAGTTGTAAGTAAAACGTGTTTCCGTGGCAATCAGTGCAGTGATCAGGAATTATGTGATTGAAACATAGCCTCATGTCATTAGTCACATAATTTCTGATCGAATATAGATAGAATTGGTCCCCAGATTTAAGACGTAAGAGGCACCCTAGATTAGTTCCTGACCGGTTTCCTACTGATCGGACTTCCTAGCTCGGACCGTATGAGCAGGCCGGGTACTTTCACTAAAACAACTCCTGACCGGCCCTTTAGCAATCAAAGCATGAAAGATGGATCCCTCACCACAGCTTGTCCTCCTCATTCGTACTCAAGTCAGGTGGTACACCCGAATGGTCATCCCGAGCTGTCCATAGCTAAACTCGGATGGGGCTGAAAGCACTAAGCAACAAACAATATAAGGGAATTGTAACCTCCTGTCAGAGAATAACTGTCATGCATCAGAGAATATTCCAATGGTCTACTATCACCTGCGAATGGAACCTTCCTTCCACCAATAGAAGACCATCGTACATCCTCTCTCACTGGACAGACCTTGACACCCGACTTTCTCTAACAATATACATGCTCTGAAGGTCTGCATCGTCATATAAAAAGGGATGTCCTCTTCCTTAGCCAGGTACGCACATATTTGCACTCATCTTCTACAGTTCTTTTTTCCTTCGTACACTGTTCTTCTCACTACAACAAAAACATTAAAAGACAACGGTTAAAAATTGTTGTCATATGCCCTTTAAAACCGTTGTAATTGACGGTGTTGTTAAAAGTGGAGGCTACGAAACGGTTTTAAACCGTTGTCTTTGAATGAAAAGATAACCATTTAAAACCATTATTGTTTAGAGCATTTTTAATAGCACTACCAGTTACAACCGTTTTTGGAGCTACGACAACGATTTTTAACCGTTATTTTTTAAGGTGATAGACAATAACAACGATTTTAAACTGTTGTCTTTTAAATTATTATCTTTTAATACCAATATATCATATTTCAATATAGATATATAATAAAGAATCATAATCACAACAGAAAGAATATTCTCCACATCAATGTCATTCAAAATGTTACTTATACAAGAATTACAATCACAAAAGAAGAAACATGTCTAATATTCAAATAAAATTTATCCCAATACAAATAAACAAATAAACTTCATTTACAACTAATGAAAAATAGTCAAAAGACTAGAAACTTGTGATGGTGATTCATGCCATGTAGGATTGCAAGTAATTATTATCAACCCAATCCCCATCACAAACTTCAACTTGTAGAATTTCATTGGACTCCTCTTTCTCACTTGCTGATTCTTCCATGTCAACCTTTTCCAACATTGTTGATCATCAATTCCATAATAAATCCAGTCTTCCCACACCAGCTCTATCAAAAAATCCAATCTTTCCACCCCTTTGATAAGGCACCAGGAGATCTCGACATATAAAAAATGCACATGAATACTCATTTTCATTGGATTAGCAGTCTCCAATATGGAAGCTGAAAAATGCACATATGAAAATGCTCACCCTTGTTTTATCTCGTATAACAAATAGTAGAGTGGTCTTACGAGGACTAAACAGTCTAAGCATCACCAGCTATCATGAGGTAAACGAAAGCAACTAAGCAAAACTCAAATTAAAAGTATATGTAAAAAAGTTGTAAGATGGGAATAAGATTAAGATAATGAAAGATAACCTGGAAGACTGTCTTTAAAAGAGGCTTGTTTGCCACTTGTTCTTGACAAATATCATGGCACCACCTATATCATAGAGGCAAATGCTCACCCTTGTTCTAGACAAAGGTAGCGTTTGACGCATAATGAAAATGAACTTACATGTTTATTAGGACTATATCAGAAACTGCTAAAGCAAAAAGAGCACTCTGCTTCTCAAAGGCAGTATCATCCAGAATAAAGTAGAAATACAACTCAAAGTTGTGTTATCGACAGACTGAGAAATGGAGTAAAAAAGCCAATTAAGGTAAACAAAGGAGAGAAAAGGTAAACAACTACAATTGTGAACTAGATTCAACAAGCTTATACTCAGATGTTTTCAAGGTGACTGCTCTATGATTCAACTCCTCAGCATTGCAAACAGAGCTTCTTAATTAACTTGTTAATGAAAACTACATGATTATTAACCAACTTCATAAAGTATCAAATGGTTGCAATCATGACAGTGAGCTTTCTAAAAGAAAGTCTTGAACAAGTTGAATTTCTCATCACATTGACTAATTTTGTTAAATGTTAGAGGCTTGTAAATAATGAGAATTTTACTTTATATGCCTTAAAATCATTCTAAGATAGGGGCACCTCCTAGGCATATCTAGAACTTCACAAGATAAAATGCTTAATCCTATGCCAAAAGAGACCTATTGAGAGTTCAATAGTTTGGTTGAGAATAATACCTCTCCTCATTCTCGTTCATCAGTACCTTCTAAGCCCATATCAATTGTACATGGTTCAATCCCAACACAATTTGCTAACCAAATGCCTTTTGTGGTTTGTGATCTTAAATAACTCATATATCAGTAGAACTAAAATTGATAATATATATAAACAAGAATTCAAGAACTTGCCTTCCCCTAAAAGCATCCATCTTGTTGGGATGTATACTATAAGCCTAGCTTTTTGTATGAACATCTGTTTTGAAATATTTTGAAATGAGAATCACTTTGGTCAAATGTCTGCATTTTATATTTATATATATGTCAATGCAGTTGTCCATTTCATTTATATTGTAGATAACATAGTGTGTGGTGCCACACAGAAGATCATGTTATCGGTTCCTTATAAATTATAAATAGTAGCTCATAACCAAGATGGATTGAGACAAACCATTGGAACGGTTGTAGTGTAATTTGATATTAGTCTGTCTTGACTATAAAATTACACTAGTACACTTTGTGTGTATTGAGCAGGACCGTCTGAGGTTGCTCGATTTATACTGACTACATAAAAGAATAGAACCTCTGTTATTATGAATGTGCGCCCTCTTAATCCCTATATAATAACAAGTATGTATACTTAGTATTTATTTTTTTAACTTATCAATGAGTGAGATTTATTCGTTAAATCAATAGGCCCGATGAGTTGGGAAATAGTACTATTTATATAGTGTGTTGTTGATTATAGAAGGAAACTGTGTCCTAATTATTTAGGTTGATGATGTCCCCTTGAGAATCTCATAAGGATTATCATGTAAACCCTGCAGGTGGACTTAGTCCAGCATGATAATAAAGTTGAGTGGTACTATTCTTGGACTCAGATGTTAATTAACTGAGTTGTCAGTAACTCATTTAATTAACGGACATATGATATTTTAAACACGGGGAGATTAACACACTCATGATAAGAAGGAGCCCATATTGTAATATAGGATTGGTGCGGTAGTTCAATAATAACCCTTTAGTGGTATGAGTTATTATTGATGGACTTGAGTTGGGTATTCGGGACGAACACGGGAAACCCAAGCCCATCGGGAGACCTAAACCAATTCCCCCTCTAGGTTCCTGTTGTAACCTCTATATAAAGCCTCGCATCCACCCATCCATAACCGGGTTTGATTTAACTTAACTTGGTTTAGTTTAACTTAACTTTGTTCGGTTTAACTTAACTTGGTTTGGTTTAACTTAACTTGGTTTGGTTTAACTTAACTTGGTTTGGTCTAACTTAACTTGATTTGGTCTAACTTAACTTGGTTTGATTTAACTTAACTTGGTTTGATTTAACTTAACTTGGTTTGGTTTAACATAGTTTGTTTAGATTTTTTCTAAACAAAATTTTGTTAATTTTTCTTTCCTTGTAACCGACGGCAAGTCTATAAAAAGGACTAGGATGTGGCCCCTAAAACCTAACTTTCTAATTATTCCACAACTCCCTTCTCTCCTTGTGGTTGTCACCCCCTCTTCTCTTGCTAGGGTCGGCGGCACAACCCCTTCTCCTCCACCTAGGGCCGGTGTCAATTCCCTTCCAAGGGTCGGCGACACTTCTTTGTTCTCCAAGGGCCAGCGACACTTCTTCTTCTTGGTGGCCAGCGGCTTGAAGAAAAGGAAGAAGAGGAACGCAAGGAAGAAGAGGAAGGAGAGGAAGAAGAAGAAGAAGATTAGAAAGGTACCCCATCCTAGAGACTCCTTTTTGTGACCGGTGGTTTTGGAAGAAAAGAGAAGGAGGGTGGTTTTATTCTTGGTAGATCGTCGGCCACACGACGTCCAAGAAGAGGAGAGGAATACGACAGAAGATCAAGAGGTCTTTAGCTACAAAGAAAGGTAGAAGTCGTTCTTTAATTCCACTGCATAATTGGTTTTGTTTTCTTCGTATCGATTTTGGATATCGATTTTGAATACCAACACAAGAGGCCAACGATCTTATACTTCGATCAAGGTGTGCTTTGATCATTCAAGAACTTGCTTAATTGATAAAACACATGTCTGATCGAACGTATGGGTTGCTAGGAATAGTTCTGTTCTTGTACAATTTTTTTTTGTACAGGGAAATTTAAATAGAACGGAATTCCAACGCCCTTCAAGTGGTATCAGAGCATAGTTTCTGGTTCTGTGTGATTAATTTTCGATTAAATTATGCACTGCTCATACATAAGTTTAGGACGGATAATATTAGGATGTGCTAGATAGATTAACTCTGTGGTTATAGGCATCCTAGATCCAACTATTATGGCTTTTTGTGTGCTTGTGTGTGATTTGAACCCTCGGGCATGTCGAGGTTGTTGTGTGTGGATGATTGTAATAATTAAATATGGTCGGTTGTCGTATTATTATTATTATCGTTTTACATTCTAATCGATCTAGATTACATGTAAATTTCTTTGTGGAATATAGGATCGATAAATGTAAAATTATTTTTGTTGCGGCTTGTATCCTTGCTATGCGTGGTGCTACTTTAAGGACCAAAGGCGTGGCGGAGAAGGAAGTGAGATAGACGCGATGACTTGATCCATCGGCGGCACATTGGAGGACAGCGATCCATTGGCGACATATTGAAGGATAGCGTTGGATTAGGCCATAATATTTGGAAATTTTATTTTCATATTTATTGCCTTTATATGCTATTTTTATGTGCTGTGATGTATGTGCATGTTAAAATTCCTTAATTTAAATAACTAAGCGAGAGAGGCATTATTTAAATAAATTCCACGGTTTTCATTACTGATTTGTAAGTGATGCATTCAAACTTGCGCGTGATTTTGAGTGTCTTCCTCCATATCGGATGAGTTTGTTTGCGGATCACTAGATCAAACTTCCTCTATGGATGATTATAGGAAATTATTTAGGTATGTGTGATCTTCTCCATCTGAAGGGACACAATCCTAATTAATGGACTAAGTATCAAGTAATGATATACACTTAGGCGCCTTTAATAGTATCCTCCCCATCGGAATCACTGCTATTATTTGTGTGACCGAAGATGAACCAACTATTAATTTTATTTGTCAAAATTAGGTTGACAAGATAATAAAATTAATGGGTAAAACCTCCTCTTACAAATGTTTGAATTAGTACATGTCTACACTATCATGGCATACAAAATTCACGATGTTTTGAGGTATTGGTAAATTTAAATTATATTGTTTGATAAATCAATATTATTTTAAATTCTAAAGTTTTGACCAAATATTTTATTCTATGATTCTCAGGATTTCAAAATGGCTTTCAATCCTCTTGCTGTTATTTTAAAAGAAAACAAACTTACTAGTCCAAATTATATTGATAGGAAACGAAACTTGGACATTGTCTTAACTGCTGAAGAATATAAGTTCATACTTCTTGAGGGTTGTCCTAGCGTGCCTGATAAGGATTCTAGTGAAGAGGAGATAGAGAGACATAGGAAATGGGTTAAGGTAGATGAGATGACGCGGTGTTACATTTTGGCTTCTATGTCAAATGGGCTGCAACATAGCATCAGGCCCTACCCACTGCCTATGACATGATACTCAATCTCAAGGAACTCTTCGGACACCATAATCAGGCTACCAGGTAGGAGAACAATAAAGGTATATCTTATTCATTAGTTGTTGAAACATGTTTAGCGGTGTTATCTACCGACACCTGGTGTGTAGATACAGGAGCCACTAATCATGTCTGCAATTCATTGCAGGGGTTCCAGGAAATCTGACGACTACATGAAGGGGAAATCACCGTCTACATGGGCAATGCTACGAGAGTAGCGGCTATTGCAGTGAGAGATGTTTATTTATCTTTTAATAGGAATAAAACTTTGATTTTGAAAAATTATCTTTACATACCATGTTTTAGAAAGAACTTGATTTCAGTTTCTAAATTATTTATGGATGGATATTCTATTTCTTTTGATGACAAAGTGATTGTCAAGAAAAATAGGGTGGTTATCTGTTTTGGTGCGTTGGTTGGAAATTTGTATACTCTTAATCCAATAACTCCCACGATGCAACAAATGAAAATTAATAACACATCTTCTAATTCTAATAAGAGAAAGCAACCTTCAAAAATGAACCAAACATATCTTTGATATCTAAGGTTGGGCCATATTAACTTGAGTAGGATTCAAAGGTTGATAGCTGATGGACCTTTGGGTTCATTGGTAGTGGAAAACTTTCCGACCTGCGAGTCTTGCTTGGAAGGAAAAATGACCAAGAGGTCTTTTAAGGCAAAAAGGTATAGAGCCAAAGAAGTCTTGGAATTGGTTCATTCTAATTTGTGTGGGCCTATAACTATCCAGGCAAGAGGTGGTTTCAAATATTTTGTCTCTTTTATAGACGACTATTCGAGATATGGGTACATTTACTTGATACGCCGCAAGTCTGAGTGCTTTGATAAGTTCAAAGAGTACAAGGCTGATATGGAGAAACGTCAAGGTAAAAGTATCAGGACACTATGGACTACGGCCTGATCGTGGTGGAGAGTACCTCTTAAGAGAGTTTAGGAGTCACTTATCATAGGCATGGATTCAATCCTAATTGTCTGCGGCTGGTACACCCCAACAGAATGATGTGGCGGAATGAAGGAATAAGACTCTTATGGAAATTGTTAGATCAATGATGAGTAATTCAGAATTATCAAATTTGTTTTGGGGATACACTCTGGAAACGACAGCGTACATTCTAAACTTGGTATCTTCTAAGTCAGTACCCACTACTCCCACAGAATTATGGAACGGGTGTAAGCCTAGTTTGAAACACATTTGGATTAAGGATAGTCCAACACATGTGCTGAAGGGAGACGTTGATAAGTTGGAATAACGTATAGAAGTTCTCTTATTCGTGGGATATCCTAGAGGAACGAAAGGTTGTTTGTTTTATAGTCCTAAAGATCAGAAGGTCATTATTAGCACCAAAGAGGACTATATAATGAACCACAAGCCCATCAGTAAAATTGTTCTTGAGGAAATAAGAGAGGACAATTCTACTTTAGTACCAACGGTACAAGATGAGATACCACAAGTAACTACAACATGTGTCACAAATGATGCACAATTACAAGTAGTGCCTCGTCGTAGTGGGAAGGTTGTTAGGCAACCTGAAAGATTCATGTTTTTGGGAGAGTCTTCAGACTTGATCTCTGGTGAACATGAAGATGATCCCTGGACATATGATGAAGCACTCCAAGATAAAGATGCAGCATCTTGGTAAAATGCAATGAACTCTGAAATAGAATCTATGCATTCTAATTAGGTCTGGGAGCTTATAGAACCACCAAATGGTGTAAAAGCCATTGGATATACATGGGTCTACAAAAGGAAAAGAGGAACGGACGGGAAGGTGGAAACCTTTAAAGCGAGGCTTGTTGCAAAGGGGTATATTCAGAAAGAGGGAATCGATTATGAGAAAATTTTTTCGCCGATAGACATGCTTAAGTCTATCCAGATTCTTTTATCTATTGCTGCTCATATGGATTATGAGGTTTGACAAATGGATGTCAAGACAGTTTTGCTTAACGGAAGTCTTGAAGAAAACATCTATATGAAGCAACTAGAGGGATTCATTGAGAAAGGCAAAGAGCATCTCGTATGTAAGCTCAATCGGTCCATTTATGGATTGAAGAAAGCTTCGAGATCTTAGAACATCCGGTTTGATGAAGTGATCCAGTCTTATGAATTCATTCAGTGTCCGGATGAGTCTTGTGTATACAACAAAAGTGATAGAAACGTGGTGGTATTTCTTGTACTCACTACAACAAAATCCTCATTTAACAACACTGAAACGACAACGGTTTTATGCCAAATCGTTGTTGTTTTACCTTTTAACAACGGTTTTAACAAAAATCGTTGTCTTTTAGCAGTTTTTTTGGCCTACGACAACGGTTTCTAAAAACCGTTGTCTATTTATGTTTTTTGGAGCTACGACAACGGTTTTTAAAGGCTATGACAACAGTTTTTGAAAACTCTTGTCTTTGTGCACTTTTTTGGAATTACGACAACGGTTTTTGAAAACCGTTGTCTATTAAGTGATATTGAATACCGGTGTTTTTTTCCTTCGCCGGTTTTTCCCCTTCGCCAATTTTTGCCGCTGCTTTTTTTCTTTCCCTCTCCCCGAAAGTTTTTCGCCGCCGCATTCCCCCCTTTACCTTCTCGATCCCTAAGCATTTCCGTCCCTCTTTTCTCACAATCTCTCGCTCGCCGGAGCCGTGTAGGAGCAGCAGCAGCCGAGAAGAGCGATCGTAGGGTGACAACAAGGGTCTGGATCATGGGAGCGTGCACGACGGAGGCCAGGACGCAAGCGGACGCCCCCCCCAGGACGGCTAAATAACAAGCGGACTAACCTGGAAAGGAGATATCTTGACTTCACATCTCCGCTCTTCCATGAGGTACGAAGAAGACCAGGACCCTGTGAGTGATCTGCTTCGAAACCCTACTCTTGTTCCATTCATTACATATGGCTTGGTCTTTGGATTTACCCTTCTGGATTTTGCACACTTTTTCAAGAGATCAACAGGTTGTGGACTTTAAGAAAGTGGATGCCCATGTTCACTAGTTCAAAGGCAGTAGTGCCAGATTTTCATTCTTTGTTTTCTTCCTCCTTGTTCATTTTTAAAGCAGAAATGCTTTAGATCCTCAAGATTTGGCTTTTGCTCATGGAAACTAGCTAGTAACAAGATGATACTTGCAACTGATTCAAAATCCCTTTTTTTCCTTCGCCTTGCAGCATTGGTGCCCAAAGGGTTAAAAATGTCTGCATGGCCTTCCACAATTACTGTGAGGAAATGGACCACGAAGGGTTAGTTTGTCTTCATGGTCACTCAATTTGAATCATCTAGTGACTTGCTGTCAAAAAATTTGTTTGTGTAGATGCCTCACATGTCTCCAGCAACTTAAGCAGGAGTATTTTCTGGTGAAGAACAAGTTGGAAACTTTATTTAAGGTAACGATCATGTAGCTTTGGTTGGAGGTATTCTTGGTAATGCCATGAATCTTATACTAAAATTTTGTATGGTAGCTGGAGCAGCAGATTGTGGCTGTTGGTGGATCAATCCCCATGATGTGGTAGTTCTACTTGCTGAGTGTCTTGTTAAGAGGTGGTAGTAGGAAGTGATGTTCAGGTTCTTTGTTCATTACCATATGCTATGTGCTTTCTTTGTTGTTCTCCTGTTTCACTTGTCCCACTCATGGGAAAAACATCAAACATCTCCTTTTAGTAGTGGATTTAAAGGATGCTAATTAATGTTGTTTATCTCCCTTCATGATGTAAATTGACTATGCATGCACCATTTTATGGCAAAAGCTCCATTTTCTGTAATGATGTGGTTGGTAAGACTTGTTTATCTCGTGTGCTTTTTGAATGATCGGAAGGTTTTCATGATAATTCAATTATGGCCAGGCACTACACAAGTAAATGAGATAGAATTGACTGCTATCCTTTCATAACAAGTAGCCTTATTATGTCAATAATGTTCAGGTAGAATCATCATTGGGGGCAAGACTGCAATAAACCATCCAATTGGGAAGAACATGACTGAGACCTTTTACCAGCCACAATGTGTTTTAATAGATACTGACACTCTAAATACATTGCCTGATAGGGAATTGGCATCTGGCATTGGTGAGATTGTAAAGTGTGGGATCGTTAGGGATGCCAAGTTGTTTGAGTGGCAAGAACAGAACTTGCAATCTCTTTTGGTAGGTTATCATAGTTTATCCTTGCAATGAGCTATTACTAGAAAACCTATGTGTTGTCCGACCCAGTTTTATAGTCTCCGCTTTCTTTTTGTTTGATTTAAAATCGCATAGGTTCTTGTTGCTTGCTAGAATATGGTTGAATGTTCTGTTCCTTACATAAGACACTTGTCAATGTTGGTTTTTGTTGAATCAGTAAAGAAAGCATAGCTCTATTAACGAAAGAAATGATAAAATGTCAGTTGAATTCAAGGTCCTAATCTAGTGAAAGAATCTAGATACTGATATTTATTCTCCCTTCCAATGCCAGTGTTAATGTTAAATAATTTAAGATATCCCTTTTGTTGCATTAAGAATGAACTGCCATATTGTAGATCTTCACTGTATCGTAGATGATATATTTTATGATTTTAACATTTTGCCTTGCATTCTCTATGTTCTATGCTTATTCTAACTTTAGCTTGTATGAGTCTTATATATTTTTAAAATTGTTCAGAGATCCAACCACCTGGCATATACAATCAAGCCATCTTGTGAGAACAAAACTAAGGTTGGTTCCTTAGATGAAAAAGAAAGAGGTATCCGGGTAACCCTGAACTTTGAGCATACGTTTGGACGTGTGAGTATTCAGTTTGCACGTGTTATGCTTGTTCTTCTATCTGTTTCTAATATGTTTGAACAACCTTCAGCTCGTTATTCACAATTTGATCAGCTGTTTCTAGAAATTTTCCTTAATGGCTATCTCATGTTGTCTTGTGGTAGGCAATTGAAACAGTGGATGATGGGCAATGGCTCCATGGAGAAGCAGTTGCAACTGGATTGGTGAGACGATGCATTCGATTTCATTCACTCTCAAGTTAGTTTGTTTCTAGATGTTTCAATCAATGAATGGATGATAGGTGATGGCAGTTGATATGTTTCGTCGCCTTGGCTGGATCGACGATTCTATCGTGGTGAGTCCTCTAAACCTTACAAGATGTCAAGCTTCCCACTCACCCACCTGAGTGATGATGGTCAAGAAATTCAGATCAGTTATGGCTGGTACTTCTGAAGCGTCCTTTGGGTGGTTGTGTATTCACCGACGACTATGACTGGAAAGCACTCGATGATACTCCCACCAGTGGTTGTGTATTCAGATTTATTAGAACTGACTTGTTTATCTCGTGTGTATTTAAATAGATATATAACAAGTAGCCTTATTGAAGAAACTACAGTGCCAAAGAGGAACATTATTGCAGTCATTCAAAGGTTCAATATCCAAGTTAGCAATTTGACTCAAGTAAGTTTTACAATAGTTTCTTTATATAACTATATTTACATGTTAGATTTTCCCTTGAACTGTTGTCAATCAATAGAATAATGATGCACTACCATGATCTCATCTACCAATTCTCTTTAAATGCTCTCTGATGTCGATCTCTCCATTCACTCATTTCAGCACCAACAAAGAGCTAGCTTCATATACATCAACAATCACCCTATTCTTCAGGTAAGATATATAGATAGACTTTTATTTTTTAAATTTTCTTCTATACCTGTGCTATCGATGTTGTTTTCTTACATGTAGAACTACAATGAACAGCAAGAAAGGTAGCAGTATTCAGATCGACATTTGCTTGCCGCCAAACGCAACACCACAATCAGAAAGCATGAAGAAGTCTACCAAGGATCATAATGGCAAAGCTACGATACTAATGAGGAAATTGATAATGGAAGTGTGGGAATTTGCCAGAGAGGGCACAGACAGGGTGACCTTTCCCTCAAGGTTGGCTTGGCTTGCCTCCTCGTCTCCCTTCACATTCTCATCCAAGCACCTTATCAAGTCTTCGACACCAACTTCATATTGGAAAAGGTTGGTATGAAAAAATAAGCAACTGAAAGAGGAGTCCAATGAAATCCTACAAGTTGAAAATTGTGATGGGACTTAGGTTGATAATAATTAAGTGTAATCCTACATGGCATAAACCACCATTAAAAGTTTCTAGTCTTTTGGCTATTGTTCATTAGTTGTAAATAGAGTTTATTTATTTATTTGTATTGGGATAAATTTTATTTGAACATGAGATATGCTTCTTCTTTTGTGATTGTAATTCTTGTATAACTAACATTTTGAATGATATTGATGTGGGAATATTTTTTCTTGATTATGATTCTTTATTATATATTTAAAAATATGATATATTGGTATTAAAAGATAATAATTTAAAATACAACGGTTTAAAATCATTATTGTTGTCTATCACCCTCAAAGACAACGGTTAAAAACCGTTGTCGTAGCCCCAAAAACAATTGTAACTTGCAGAAAAATGCTCTAATTAACAACGGTTTAAAGTCGTTGCAAAAGTGTTGTCTTTTCATTCAAAGACAATGGTTTAAAACTGTTGTCGTAGCCCGCCACTTTTAACAACACTGCCAATTACAACAGTTTTAAAGGCCTACGACAATGGTTTTTAACCGTTGTCTTTTAATGTTTTTGTTATAGTGACTATACATAGATGACATTTTGCTCATTGGAAACAATGTCAAAGTGTTGTTAGATGTAAGGGTATAGTTGTCCAAGCAGTTTGATATGAAGGACTTGGGAGAATGTGGACATATTCTTGGGATCAAAGTAATAAGGGATCGCAAGAAAAGGATATTGTGCTTATCCCAAGCTTCGTACATCGATACTATCCTAGCTCGTTTTAGCATGCAAAACTCCAAAAAAGATTTTCTACCATTTCGGCATGGAGTACTTTTATCTAAAGAGATGTGTCCTAAGACATCAAAGGAGATAGAGGAGATGAAGGTAATTCCTTATGCCTCGGTTGTAGGAAGCCTAATGTATGCGATGTTATGTACGAGACCGGATATCTGTTTTGTCGTGGGCATAGTTAGCAGATATCAAAATAACCCAGGACCGGGACATTAGACTGCCGCAAAGCATATACCTGAAAAGGACTAGAGATTATATGCTGGTTTACCAGGCAGATGATTTTCTCCCTGTGGGTTACACGGATTCGGACTTCCAATCAGAAAGGGACAACAGTAAATCAACCTCGGACTATGTGTTTACTTTGGGAGGTGGAGCCATAACATGGAGCACTACAAGAAAAAAGTCAAACAACAACGGTTTTTCACCGTTGTCGTAGGCCATTTTGAACTATTGTTAAAGGCCGTGTTGTTATAAGGGGTGGCAAAAGACAACAGTTTTTAACCGTTGTCTTTGAAGGCAAAGACAACATTTTTTACAACGGTAAAAAACTGTTGTCTTTTCCTTCAAAGACAACAGTTTTTCACCGTTGTCTTTGAGCATCTACCTTTAATAACAGGGTCTTCAACAACAATTTGAAACTATCTACGACAACGGTGAAAAACCGTTGTCTTTTTTAGAAAAAAAATAAAAAAAAAAATAATACACAATTTTCCAATATTATAAATCATTCAAAATACTGAATTTCAAAATAAAATTTAATATACAATTTTCTAACATTCAAAAATAATATTTATAAAATTCTGAAGAAATTTCATAAGCAACCAACAAAATTTCATAAGCAACCAACAAAGTGATAACACTATTAAAACAAAGGTAGAACAATATAACACAAGATTTTCTACTTAGATGTCGGTGAAGAGGAGGGATTGCAGCTTCTAGTGCTCCTTAATTTGTTAAAGTCTCTTCATTTTTTTAGCTTGTCGGCATTCTTCCCAATACTCTTGAGGACACCTAAAAAGAGCAGAATGAAATTATACAATCCTGTGCACAAGAACTATGTAATTCTAAGTGGTGGATCATGTCTGTCACAAGTTCGCCACTAATTTTTTTTTAACCATTATGCACAGATTGTAGACAAGCATGAAAATAAGCAGAACCATAAATATAAGCGAATAAAGGATACCTTTCAATCTTCGAAATCTTCTTTTCTGGTTGGCCCGTCTCCTTTTCCTCTCTTCTTTTGTTAACTCTGCCTCTTCTTTGATGTTTCCTTTTCCATGAAAAATCTCCTCAGGGGCAAGCATAGCCGCATCTGAGACGGCCAATGGAGCAACCTGCAAAACCATTGTATTTCAGTGACTCGAAACTGTTTTTACCATAAACTAAAAGACAACTCCAAAAGATATTTTTACCTCTTCCATTGCTAGAGCAGGTACATTGACTTGTATAGACATATCCTCAATAACCTACATCATAACTTATGGTCAATCAAGAAATAAATACTAAAAGAATTAAACACTTGATAAGCTTTATTGCTAACCGGCTTTGTAAACGAAAGTCCAAGAATAAAAGGCTGTAAAGATAATTACTTAACACTTCTGTTAGATAAAAAAATAGAAATTAATTCCATAAGTTTGCCTAAACATAATGCTAGAGCACCGAGAAATGCACTTCCTAAATGTTGTTAAATTGTAAAATGAGTGATTTTAGCAAATAAACCTACTCCTGACAAACTATATGTATTATCACACATTTTCAGTAAAAATCTTACAACAACTAGCACATTTAATTGCTCTGCTTGCACTATTGTACAGTCACAAAGAATATTCTTCATCAGGCTGAAATCTAACTTTAGAATATCTTAATCATTTTAGTAAGGACTGAAGAGTGAAGAGCATTAGTTGATCATTAGTTGTTTTTGTTGTGTCCAACAACAATTGGACCAATCACACTGCAAAAATTGTTGTAGAATTTAATATTCATTGGCGTGCTTAGCCATTCAAGGACTTTAATGTTCCATGTTCATACAATAAAAACTTCTGGCATGATGAAATCAAATGTAAAGCAACAGTATCTTTATGCCCTTCACAAGCCTAAAGCAAGGTAATTATTTCTTAAACAGTTCATACTTAGCATCATTCATAGAAATCTTCATACTTTTTCAACCTTAACAAGGTAATTATTTTCTGTTTTAAGACTCTATTTGCGTGTTACTAAATGAAAAGGTTCTAAATTTCAGTAGCATGAGAAAATTGGCAAAGACAAAGAAGGAAACAAATCAATACCCAAGAATAAGGCAGCTGTCAGTGAAGAAGAATAGCGAGGCATCATCAGTCAAGATGAAGTTCTTCAAAAATGGTATAGCGCCAATGATGATAGCCAAAGAGTAATTTCATATAAAACATTAGTAATACCTAATCCCATATAAAACATCATTAAAGTAATCATGCAAAATATTGCTTCTGCATAACATGTTAAAGACAATCATTAACAGAAGGTAACAATACAATAATTCAAATAACCACCACAAAAAATTCAGAGAATTTCATGTTACCCCCCAAAAGTTTGCCCTTTTGCCAAATGTACTCAAAGTTTCATTATAAAACTCTAGTGAAGGCAGGGGTTTTATCTTATTAGAGTTTGTAAAGGTTGGGAGTTTGCTTTGCTAAACTAAAATTTTGGTTTAGAGGGATGTTGCCAATGAAAAAGTAGTCATCGCGGTATTGACAAAATGAAACTCTGATTCATTTCACAAGAGAGTAAAATCTGGAAAAAATTAAAATTTCAATATAAGAAATGGGCAAGTTTGTATTTCTTCATAATCAAAGAATTCATAAAAATAACAGAGGAAGGAAATTATGAAGAGTCAATGAGATGATACTTGATCTTGACCGGTTAAACTAATACATTCATTACAGAAAATCAAACAAATATGAAGTTCACATTTTTATCTCAACACAAAAAATGTTCATTATACTTGGCATGCCAACATCATTGCTCTTCACTCTAAAAGCATAAATAAATTAAGATCCCAATGTCCATGAGACAAGAAGCCCCAGAGAGTGTTTTAAGTATAAAGTATTTAATAACAAGTGACAAGGACAAGGAATTGGAAATTAGAACTTCAAAAAGACAATTTTCAAATCAAATACTCACTGAGGCAATAATGGGAGGCTGAAAAATTTGCTTTAGCTTAAGCTTTCCAACAATATACCATAGGATGCCAATTATCTGCATAACCATCCAATCCGACATATGACACGCTCAGATATTAGTATAAAAAAAATTAGAATTTAAAAAATGAATCGCCAGAACTTCAAACAAGGTTCTTTCATTTTCTAAACTAATATTCAATCCAATTAATATAAGTTAACGAGTAACCACAGATTTAGAAAGCCATTTCCTAGGCTGCTTATGCAACTGCATAAACCTTATGGCCACATAAGGATCATACACACTAAAAAAATCCTAGGCTTGTTGAAATCCATGCCACGCTCAAGTTAATATTGACTACACCATACCAACTTTGACAAATCGACAAACAAAAAAACAAGTATTTAGTTTAGATGAACTGAATAAGGTTTTAACTGCACATACAGATCACATATCTCATATGTCACTATTTAGTCCTCTTCAAAAACCATCTAGGCGGCTCAACGTTGCCCAAGCATGAGCTTTTTAATACCATGGTGTGAGATTGCAATTTATTTTGTTAGCCATCACACAAAGATAGCATTATGGCTGATAGGAAAAGCAATGTTATACTAAAAAGAACGTGGAGTCTTATGGTCCATATTTGCATACTTCCTTAGGTCCACTTTGGATACTTACACTGGTCCAAAGTACAAAATTTGTTAGTTCCATATTTATCAGTAGCAAACAAAGTTATGCTTAGATTTACTTTCCTGATGATTTCAACCATGTCATCAATGCTGCAGCTAGATTATATGATTTTAGCTTTAAAAACTATTTTTTGGCTTTTGCATAAAGAAGCTCAATTCGATGAGAAAGAAATTAAGCATAAAAAGATAAAAAGGTGGGGAAATCAATTAAGCTCTTAAATTGCAGCGCAATGGTAAAAAAATTATAAACTAAGATGGTAATAAAATTTCTTATTTCTTTCTTATGCCCTTTTTTTCCCAAAATAAGGAGGCACGCAGTAGTACATGTTAAGCTGCAAGATCACAATAAAATGTCTTAATATTAGATATCCAGCTTCTTGTAGATTTTGCACTGAACATTTTTTTTTTCAGAGAATACCATTTCAAAAAGAAAACAGGTCACCATTAGGTCATCTAGGTCTAAAGATTAACACAATCTTCAGCTAAGTCTAGTCTCAAGCTCCCATTGTGCATGCTGTTAAAGGCTAAATAAAACCTCGTATCAGAACTCACCTTGGAAGTTTCAGAAGATACGCGCGCTCCAGGCTCGTCAATCGAACACCTGCAGGTCATAACTAAAAAATGTTGTTACCCTCCCGAGAAAATAGTAGAACGAAGCATAGGCGGAAAAACCAAAGTGAAAGCACTTTGGAGGCTCAGGAACACGAGACAAAGGTGAAGCGGCCTTCCGGAGGCGAATCAAGCTGCGCCGCTCTGCGAGCGGCATGTCGTCGAGATCGTCGGTGGCCTCGCTGCTATCCTTGCCAGTACACATACGAGATAGAGAGCGACGAGGAAGAAGCGAGGGTTACGGTGTCCGCCGGAAGATGAGCGGAGACTAAGGGACCCGGCGAGAAGGATGAGGGATCGTCGTCTCTGTTCCTTCTTGATCTTTCTTAGGGGAAGAAGGATGAGGGAACGTCGAGTCTTATGGACCAGTGCGAGGTGAGGCTTAGGGGAAGAAGTCGGCGATGAAGAAAGGGGGTTCGGCGGTGTCGCGGGAGTGAGGGCTCGGGAGTAAGGAATTCGGTGGAGAAGGGAAATTAAGGGAAAAATAAGAAACCTTGGTTTTAAAAATTCGCGGAGGAGTCGCGAAGGAGGAGTCGGAGTGGGTTTTAGGTTTTTTTCATGAAGTTAAAAAAAATGTTTTGTTTTTATGATTCAACAACATTCAATAGACAACAGTTTAATAAAACTGTTGTATATTATCACATAAGCAACACTAAAAGATAACAGTTTTTTAAAACCGTTGTCTTTGACATACATTAGACAACAGTTTTTTAAAAATTGTTGTCTTTGACATACATTAGACAACAATTTTTTAAAAACTGTTATCATTTAAAAAAAATTATGGTGAACAACAACGGTTTTCAATAAAACCGTTGTTAAATGGCAAAAAGACAACAGTTTCTCGAAAAACTGTTGTCTATTAGGTGTGGTTAAATCTAAAATTTCTTGTAGTGCTCTTGTTGTCGTGACCACCACAAGGGAGAAAAATTCTCAATTGTGTGTTTCTCTTCTTTTTCCCTTTTGATCCCTCTTCTTCGCTAGTGGCTAGTAACTTCCTAAGAAGAGGCTTGTACTCAAGGAGTTGCCTTGAGGAGCTCGACATGGATATGAATAGAGGTGAAGTTTGACAATGTCGCTATAGTTGATGCCCTTCTCGTTACATGTCATTCGTAAGGTATACCTAGCGTAAATTTACTTCACATAAAATTTTAATTATGCGATCATGTTTGGTAAATTGTATCCTTGTATCCGTGTGGTGTGTGAGATGTAATAATTAGGAATTATTATTATTTTATTTTCTACTATGCATGTTTAGGAAATGTATTCTAGCACACACCCGTATCAGGCATATCCCAACAGTTGGGCCAAAAGGCATGGATAGTCAGTAAAGAGTGTTGGATTAGCAAGGCTGAGAGGGGCACTGAATTCACAGGAGGATAGGAATGAGCCAAATGTCTGATTAGCGAGAGTATCCAATTGGCAGAGCCGAAAGGAGTGAACTAAATGTTGGATCGGCAAAACTAACAAGATCGCCAGTTGATGGAGCCGATAGGATTATCAGTTGGTGGAGATGAGAAGATCAATAATCAGTGGAACCAAGAGGATCATCGGTTGGTGAAGTTGTTGTCTCAGAGCTTAATGTCCAGTCGACTCTTCTCAGGTATGCCGAGTGAGGGGAGTGGCCCCATTGACCTATCTTGACTTTGACCTTCATCTCAGCTTTGGCCTTTGACTTTCTTGGACACATGAAAGCTTCTAATTCTCTATACATAATAAGCATCTCCCTCAAATCCAATTGAAGGAGGCATGAGCTCGACTGACTAGATTATTGTGTTTTTGGCAGGAGAGTGTTACCACATCAGCATGCCTTTACTCTCATCATTAACTCTATTAGCAATCAAAGAGAACATGTGGCAAGATTGCGAATCTTATGTGTAATCCGGGCATCACCTCACATTTAATGTGTCTATACTCATTTAACATCTTCTGTGTGCCACCATACACCATGTTATCTACAATATAAATTAAATGAACAACTACATTGACATATATATAAATATAAAATGCAGACATTTGACCAAAGTGATTTTTATTTCAAAATATTTTAAAACAGATGTTCATACAAAAGCTAGGCTTATAGTATACATCCCAACAATCTCTCACTTATACTAAAAGACTATGCTGCCATAAATGTTGCCATACATCTGATTCCCATCCCTTCAACATGCCTATCAAAATCTCTCACTGGAAGGGCCTTAGTGAAAGGATCTGCCAGGTTATCTGCTGATGTAATCTTGATGACAACAACCTCTCCTCATTTTACGATGTCTCGTATCAGGTGGTACTTGCGCTCAATGTGTTTACTTGCCTTATGGGCTCGTGGTTCCTTTGAGTTTACTACTGCACCACTATTGTCACAATAAATTGTGATAACTTTGGGCAAACCAGGAACCACATCTAAGCCCATCAAGAAGTTTCTGAGTCATACAGCTTCTTTGGCTACCTCAGAGGTTGCCACATACTTAGCTTCCATGGTGGACTCTGAAACATATTTCTGCTTAACACTCCTCGAGGGAGCACCCTCTTGTTGGTGGTGAGAGAGAGAGATGATAGGGAGAGGAGGATTAGGTTTTCAAAAGCCAATCAACCAAATAATGAAATTTATATCAAATTCTCTCCTAATTACATCTATATATAATCCTCTTTAATGAGTTGGATTAGAAAGCCCAAATTCAACCAATTATCCCTTAACCAAAAATTAGCTCATTAATCCCTTGGTTTGGTTCACAACTAAACCAAGTTGGTTCATGACTAATTTATGATTAAACCAAATATGGTTTACCTCTACCATAAGAAATGTAGCCCATCTACACTTATATCATGACAAATATTTTTATATTTGTCTTATATATTGTCCAACCAAATATTTATCTCTTGATCTAAGAATCTTATTCTTTAACTTGCTTTACGTCGTTTAGAGACTCGTTAGTTTGTGTGATCTAATAGGCTTCTGGTTTATCTTGGTCGTCCATAATTAACTACTTAATTATAGAATGATCATGAGTGACACCTAGTAGTACATTATGATCCCCAATTAGCTAAAAAATTATAGTTAATCTTAGAACTAATTCTAAACCCTTCAGCAACTTTAGTGAGTCGGGCCTTGTTTCTTTTACTTGTCTTATCCCACTTGGTTCAGGACATGATCTATGTGTTTGTTCCCACTAGACTGACTATGTCACACTTAGCCCAAGTAATGCTTCCTTGTTCTATGGATTTAAATTACTCGTACATGTATCTAAGAGTCTTGCACTCTTAACATGTGATGCTTTGGCCAAAGACTTTAAGTAATAATCCGAACGAGTGGCCATAGGATATATATCTTCTTGCAAGGAGCAGTGAATTCTCTATGGGTTATCCAAATATCTTCGGGCATTTCGACTTATACCCAATCATCCTGGGTCCACACTTCAATGAGGTGCTTTCTTAAGATGTCAAAGTATAAGTCTCCATTACTAAGATGACTTGTATACCTCAAGTCGAAGGAAACTTGCATTCAAGTTGTAGTAAGAGCTTCACAGATATATCTATATATAGATAATCATATGAAATTTTACAGTGAGTCACTCCAATGAATTAGTTAATATTATATGTTGATGGCATATTGTTCATAGGAAACGATGTGCTAGTTCTACTGTCAATTAAAGTTTGGTTGTCCAAAACATTCTTCATGAAAGACATGGGAGAATCAACTTGCATCCTTAGGATAAAAATTTATAGAGATATATCGAAAAGGTTACTTGGTCTTTCATAATCGACATATATAGACAGAGTGCTAAAACGGTTTAGCATGTTTGAATCCAAGAAAGGTTTCATACCTATAAGGCATGAAATTCATCTTTTGAAGTCTATGTGCCCACGCACAGATGATAAGAGGATATGCATGGATAAGATACCTTATGCATCCGCAGTAGGATCTATCATGTATGCTATATTATATACTAGGCTCGATGTATTGTATGCTCTGAATGTTACTAGCAGATACCAATTAGATCCAGGATTGGATTACTGGGTGGCTGTCAAGATGATCCTTAAGTACTTAAGAAAAACTAAGGATATGTTCTTAGTTTATAGAGATGATGATATGATCATATGTGGATATACGGATAATGATGATTCTAAATCCTAGTCTGGATTCATATTCATATTAAATGAATGCACATCTAGTTGGAAAAGTTCTAAGCAAGACACAGTTGCAAATTCTACTTGTGAGGTGGAATACATTGCAGCTTCAGAAGCAGCGAAGGAAGTAGTTTGGATCAAAAAGTTTGTTACTGAACTTGGAGGGGTTCCATCCGTTGTTGAAGCATTACTTGTTTACTACGACAATACTAGAGCTATTGAGTAAGCAAAGAAACTGAGGTCTTATCAGCGATCAAAACACGTGCTTCGCCGCTATCATCTGATTAGGGAGATTATTAGTAGGAAAGAAATATAGCTCGAAAAAATTCCCACTGAAAAGAACCTAGTGGATCCTTTGACAAAGACTTTACCACAAAATAAATTTGAAAGTCACGTCCATGCTTACGTTTAGGACACAGTAGTGATTGCCATTAGGCCAAATGGGAGTGTTAGATTTTGAGGGATACCCTAAAGCAATTGTCTTACAATTTTTACTAAATATAGATTCACTATTTGGGTGTATATTATATGTTTGATTGTTTTAAATTCATTTACTGAATGCCCACAATATAATTCATGGCATGAGAGAAATTATGATTGGATCACAACTAGTGATTATCTCTACATGTATAATTATGAACATATTAGAATTTTCCTAGTTGTTGAATTGATGCATTCGGACATCATCAATTCCGTAAGACTAGCATGGGTTATACTCTTTGGTTCTCCAAGCAACTGTTTTCTCACTGGCTGAAGACATTAGGATGTCAAGAATTAAACGTGGATGCTGTCGGATCAGATATGGGAGATAAAACTCATGAAGTCTCTTCTCTTCTCTCGGGACATCTCCTGTTGGCGTTTTCTCCTTGCGTCGGCTAGGGCTTGCGACACCACTCCTTCATCTCCTCCTCCTTCACCAACGGCCAGTGACGACTTCTCCTCATTCACCACCGCCGGCCGGACTTCCATCACCTCAACATCCTCTCCATCATCCCGCGGTCATCTCCATCTCTTCTTCGTGTGATCGGAATCGATGCCCATGCACCGACGCCAACCTGCTCTCCACGGCCGAAGTGTTGGGTTCTTCGGGCCGTGAAAACCGCTTTTTCGCGTCGCGGAAACCCCGAGTCACCAAAAGCCGTAGATCCGTGCAAAGATTCGTAAACAAAACTTTTCGAAAAAACCTTTTCTTGTACGAGTTTGTAAAACCTTTAGATCTACACTAGATAAAGGTTATACCTTCGAAGCGTGCCTTTCGCTTATCCCGCTCGTCCAAGGAGTTGCCGGATCTCTAGACCGTCAAGCGCCGGTCCTCTAGAAATATCCACACGGACACGTAGGTGGAGAAAACCTCACACAAAGGTGTGCTAGCACCTTGGTGAGATTCGACCAAGCAAGGAGGAGAGGGAGAGGGAGAGCTTGAGAGGAAGAAGGAGGAAGATTCACCACACTTGAATGAAATGAATGAAAATCCATTCAAATTCAAAAGTGGCCGGCCACTTCTCATCAAGTGTAACTCCCCATTAAATGCAATTAATGTGAAGTTAATAAGAAAATGACTTTGTAACTTCCATGAGGTGGCACACCATGATGATGTGGAACATCATCATTGGTCCACCTAATGCCAACTCACCAATGAGGTGGCAAAAGGTCAAGTCAAAATTGACCTTTGGTCTTCCTTCTCTAGTCAAGTCAAACTTGACCCAATCTCTACCATGGTTGATCTAATCCAACCATTTGATTCGAGCCAACTTAATATAATGAATCTAATTCATTAAATTAAATTGATTTAATAAGTCATAATCTAAATTAGACTCATTAAATACATGAATCAACTTGAGTCGAACTCAAGTTAGCCCAATTAGGATTACTCTTAATCCAATTTGATTCATCAAATGAATCTAATCCTCTTGGTTCATCATATGAACCTAATCTCCATCTAATTGTCCTAAGTGTGTGACCCTATAGGTTCTTGTAACGTTGGCAATGCCCTAAACCCATTTAGGAGCATAAGTAATGAGCGGTATCTAGCAACACATCATTACTACCCAAGTTACAAGAATGTCGAGATCCGACATCACCTTGTGACTACTAATTGTGACTCCTCAAAATATGTGACATTGTCCTTCTCTCCTAGACATCTAGATTGATCAATGTGAGGCATAGACCGTGTCATCCTCTAATCAATCTAAATCTTGAACTCCAAGTAGACTCACTCGATCAAATGAGCTCAACATCTAATGTTGACTCATTTGGGCATGGCCATGCACTTAGTGGTCTCACTCTATCAAGAATACCGATGTCGCTCCCGTCATATGGGAGGGATAGATTCCATCTACATCACTCACATCCCTCCGCATAATTTGTTACACACCCAGTAATCGCCTTTATAGTCCACCCAGTTACGGGTGACGTTTGACGAAACTAAAGTACATAACTCCTTATGTAGGGATCCATGGTGACTTCAGGTCTAAGGACTAATAGTCATACTAATAGCCACATGAGAAAGTATATGACACTCATATAACGATCCATGATACTTTCTTATGGTGGGTCATTCAGTATACATTCTCTAATGCATACCCATGTGTCAGCTTGATATCTCTATATCCATGACTTGTGAGATCAAGTCATCGAGCTGACCTACATGCTAGTCTTATTGTATTAACATTGTCCCTGAATGCTAATACTCGACTAGGAATGATTTAGAGTAGTGTTCCCTATATCATCTCACTATCGATTCAACTAATCGATTGATATAAGTATGAACCTTCTACTCAAGGACGCTATTATACTTAGTCTATTTGGCAGTAATATAAATAAGTATAATAACCAAACAAATGCCTTTATTAATATACAAGAATATGATATACATGAGTCCATACAATCATCAAATGATTGGCTCTAGGGCTCTAAATAACAATCTCCCACTAGCACTAGTGCCAATCAGTATAGGCTCTAAGGCCTAAAGACCTAGTGTGACCATCATGCTTCCTCTGTGCCAAAGCCTTGGTCAAGGGATCTGCGATGTTAGCCTCTGTAGGTACTCTGCAAATCTTCACATCTCCTCTATCGATAATCTCTCGAATGAGATGGAAGCGCCGTAGTATATGCTTGGTCCGCTGGTGTGAGCGAGGTTCCTTCGCCTGTGCTATAGCTCCATTGTTGTCACAATAGAGCTCAACTGGGTCAGCGATGCTAGGAACCACCCCAACTTGCGGATCCAAACTGCCTCCTTTGCTGCCTCTGATGCAGCAATATACTCGGCTTCTGTTGTAGAATCAGCTACTGTATCCTGCTTCGAACTCTTCCAGCTGACAGCACCACCATTAATGCAAAATACGAACCCTGACTGCGATCGGTAATCATCCTGATCGGTCTGAAAGCTGACATCACTGTAACCCTTTACAGTTAGCTCATCATTGCCTCCATATATCAAGAAATATTCTTTAGTCCTTCGTAAGTACTTAAGAATATTCTTGACCGCTATCCAGTGACTTTCACCTGGATCTGACTGGTATCTGCTCGTCATACGAGACATCAGGTCGAGTACACAGCATGGCGTACATGATCGATCCTATGGCTGAGGCATAAGGGATTTGATCCATGCGGTCTCTCTCCTCTCTAGAAGAGGGACCTTGAGTCTTCGAAAGACTCACGCCATGTGACATCGGCAGAAATCCCTTCTTGGAGTTCTGCATGGCAAACCGAAGGAGTACCTTGTCAATATATGTACTCTGACTTAGGCCAAGCAATCTCTTAGATCTATCTCTATTGATCTGTATCCCAAGAATGCGGGATGCCTCACCTAAGTCCTTCATTGAGAAGCAACTCCCTAGCCAGGTCTTGACAGACTGAAGCATAGGGATGTCCTTCCCAATGAGTAGTATGTCATCCACATACAATATGAGGAAGACAACTATATCCCCTACAACCTTCTTGTAGACACAAGGCTCATCTTCATTCTTGATGAAACCAAACTGTTTGATTGTATCATCAAAACGAAGATTCCAGCTCCGAGAAGCTTGCTTTAATCCATAAATGGACTTATGCAGCTTGCATACTCTGCTAGTATGCTGTGGATCTACAAAACCCTCAGGTTGTGTCATGTACACATCCTCGAGTAGGTTTCCATTCAGAAACGCGGTTTTAACATCCATCTGCCATATCTCATAGTCATGGTAGGCTGCAATAACAAGCATGATCCGAATGGACTTAAACATCGCTACTGGAGAAAAAGTTTTATCATAGTCAATACCATGAATCTGCTTGAAACCTTTAGCTACCAAGCGACTCTTATAAATAAGTCCATCCATGTCAGTCTTTCTCTTAAAGACCCACTTACACCCAATGGGTTTTACCCCTTCAGGTGGATCAACCAAAGTCCATACTTGGTTGGTGTACATGGATTCCATTTCGGATCTCATGGCTTCTAGCCATTTCTCGGAATCTGGTCTCATCATAGCTTCCTGATAGGTGGTAGTCTCATCCTCTATGAGCACAATGTCATCATGGTCAGACAAGAGAAATGAGTATCTCTCAGGCTGACGACGTACCCTATCAGACCTGCGAAGAGGTATGTCTACTTGAACTGGCTGTTGTTCCTCAACTATTTGTGGAACAACATCATCCACAACACTTTGTGGTTCCAGTTCAATTTCCATCGAGGCATTAGTGCTATTGTTTGCATCTTGAATTTCTTCAAGATCGAACGCGCTCCCACTAGTCTTTCTAGAAACAAAGTCCCTTTCTAGAAATACCCCAGTCTTTGCCACAACTATCTTGTGCTGACTGGGAATGTAGAAGTAATATCCCTTAGTTTCCTTGGGATATCCAATAAAGTAGCACTTGTCGGATTTGGGTCCTAATTTGTCTGAGACTTGACGTCGTACGTAAGCCTCACAACCCCAAATCCTCATGAAAGACATCTGGGCATCTCTCCCAGTCCATATCCTATATGGTGTCTTTATCACGGCCTTTGATGGAACTCGGTTGAGTATGAAAGCTGCCGTGTCTAGAGCATATCCCCATAGATATGTCGGAAGATCTGTGTGACTCATCATAGATCGTACCATATCTAATAAGGTACGATTCCTCCTTTCGGATACACCATTCCACTGTGGTGTTCCAGGAGGAGTGAGTTGAGATAAAATCCCACACTCAGCTAAGTAGTCACGAAACTCATGGCTTAAGTATTCACCACCTCGATATGATCGAAGTACCTTAATACTCTTGCCAAGCTGGTTCTGTACTTCATTCTTGAATTCTGTGAACTTTTCAAAGGATTCAGACTTATGTGTCATCAAGTACACATAACCATATCTACTGAAATCATCAGTAAATGTGATGAAGTACCTATAACCGCCTCTAGCAGCAACATTGAAAGGACCACATACATCACTATGTATGAGTCCTAACAAATCAGTTGCTCTCTCGCTATGCCCACTAACGGGCGTCTTGGTCATCTTGCCTCGTAGGCATGACTCGCGTATCTCATATGATTCAAAATCAAATGAGTCCAGGAAACCATCCTTATGGAGCTGGGATAAGCGCTTGTCATTTATATGACCTAAGCGACAGTGCCAGAGGTAGGTTTGGTTCATGTCATTTGACTTGAACCTCTTGGTACTAATGTTATAGATAGGGCTCTCAAGGTCTAGAATATAGAGTCTGTTTATTAGAGGTGCACTACAATAGAACATATCTTTTAAATATACAGAACAACATTTGTCTTTTATTATAAAAGAGTATCCTTTCTTGTCTAAACAAGAAACTGAAACTATGTTCTTAGTAAGAGCAGGCACATAACAACAATCATCTAAATCTAGTACAAGCCCAGAGGGCAGAGATAGATCAGCAACAGCAGCAACCCGTGCTCCATTGCCTACTCGTAGGTCCACCTCGCCCTTTGCCAATGCTCTACTATTTCTCAGCGCCTGCACATCAGTACAAATGTGAGAAGCACATCCAGTATCTAATACCCATGATGTAGAAATAGATAGATTGACTTCTATAACATATATACCTGAAGTGGAAGTCTCACTTCGCTTCTTCTTAAGATCCTCCAAGTATACCTTGCGGTTCCTCTTCCAGTGCCCGGTCTGACCGCAGTGGAAGCATCCTTGGCGACCCCTCCTTTAGGCTTCAGTGCCTTGCCTTTGCCCTTGGTTTGGGACTTTCCCTTACCTTTGGGCTTGCCCTTGCCCTTGTGCTTCTGGACCATCAGAATGGGCTTAACCTTCTTAAGGTTAATCTCAGCAGTTCGTAACATACTAAGTAACTCGGGCAGTGGCTTGTCAATCTCGTTCATGTTATAGTTGAGAACGAATTGACTATAGCTATCTGGCAAGGACTGCAAGATCAAGTCAGTGGCCAGTTCTTGGCCAAGTGGGAACCCCAGTCTTTGTAGGTTCTCTTTGTACCCAATCATCTTGAGTACATAAGGACCTACAGGAGCCCCGTCTGACATCTTGCACTGAAACAATGCCTTCGAGATCTCAAATCTCTCATGACTCGCTTGTCCCTGATATAGTTGGCGAAGATGCTCAACCATATCAAAAGCGCCCATCAACTCATGTTGCTTCTGAAGCTCTGAGTTCATGGTCGCGAGCATTAGACAGGACACATCTAATGCGTCGTCTTGATGCTTCTTGTAAGCATCTTTGTCGGCTCGCGGGGCATTGGCAGGAGGAGCCTCCGGAATGGGCTGCTCCAGAACATACAGCTTACGCTCCTGGGTGAGAACTATTCTCAAGTTCCTGTACCAGTCCAGGAAATTCGCTCCGTTGAGCTTGTCCTTCTCAAGGACAGATCGCAGGGAGAAGGAATTCGTGTTCGACGTCATGGTTATCTACAATAGAAAATTTGCAGAAATAAATATCATATTCTTTAAAAAATTATTTAATTAGGCCTTTAATTAAATGATGCTCCCACTGAATTCTATAATTCTTGTGGGACAAGATCCACATCATACTAACCCTTGAGTTAGCTTTGGCTAATACGCCCAAGGCTTAGTATGATCGGTAGGTAACGATTACCAATTACATCTCTATGCAACTCTTGTTTATAGAATCAATATCCGCATTTATATTAAAACTCGAGTTAGCTTTGGCTAATACGCCCGAGAGTTAATATAGATGTGATTTTGACCTATCTTTCCAACTATTGGAAGAATGCCTATAGTTGACTCGATCCAACCGTGTAACTATGAATACTCAATCTAATTGAGTTTGTATTCACCCATGCGTTGATAGACAGGACCAAGATTGTCCCTCCGTACCCTACCAAGATAATATGTATTGCTCTGCTTTGGCAGATTCAATAATACATGTGATCGAGGTAGTGATAGGTATCACGGCACGGTTAGGCATTAGAGTTGAGTCGATTGAGATCTAATCTAATCGAAAGGGATGCATCTTGTGCACGACTTAGATCTAATCTAATCGCAAGGGTGCATCATGTGCACGACTTAGATCTAATCTAATCGTAAGGCACTAATTAATTAACTACTTATTAAATATGCATCACATACACAAGCAATTAATTAATCTATTTGTGATTTAGTCATGGCCCTACTACGATCTTCTCAAGCCAATGAGAAAATCGATTGGTCAACCTAGGGTCAACAGCTTCTTCAAGCTCCTCCCTTTGACCACCTTGTGTTGCTCGTGCCCGCCTCGGAACTCCGTCTCGTGTGGACCCTCCACCGCTCCAATTTGTACATTACAATTTGAAACTCGAGTTACATTCGAGTCTAAATCTAATTTACAACAAGAAAATAAGAGAAGGCACGACGCGCAGGTCGCGAATATAATACAACACTCACAAACACATAACGACACGCAGGCCGTATTACGAATTACAACACAACCAATCATATTGGGCTTTGGGCCATGACTATCACAAAATTAATATATAATTCAAAATTATATATTTTCATAATTTTCTATAATTTTAAAATTAATTTTTACAATTTTTACGAGTAAAATTTCCCGACGGTCCCGTTTAGCGGTTTCGGGCGCAATTGCGGAACGGATCCCCTTGCGGGGCCCAGGAGCAGCGCCCCTACCCGCGATCTAATTATCGCGAGGGTTCCTTTGCGATCCAACAGCGCCTAAACCCGCTGTACCAAAATGATTTGGGTCGAGACATTGCCGTTTCGGAAAAATCTTCCCGGCGGGTTCGTTTTTAGCGATTTCGGGTGCAATCGCGGAGCAAATCCCCTTGCGGGGTTAGGGGCAGTACCCCTACCCATGATCTAACCATCGTGAGTTGCTCCTTTGCGATCTAATGGCACCCGACCCCGCTGTCCCAAACGAATTTGGGCCAAAACGAAGCCGTTTAAAAGAAAACTTACCGGTAGCCGAAGCCTACAAGTGCCGAGACACTTGTGCTTCGCTTCTACGGAAAAATTACTCATAAAAACTCTAAAAACTCAATTTTTACAGAAAATCACAGAAGGTATATTTTTCATAAAAATACAAACGAACTCGTACAAGTCTTTGCACGTGGCTCTGATACCGTTGGGCCGCGAAAACCGCTTTTTCGCGTCGCGGAAACCCCGAGTCACCCAAAGCCGTAGGTCCGTGCAAAGATTCGTAAACAAAACTTTTCGAAAAAACCTTTTCTTGTACGAGTTTGTAAAACCTTTAGATCTACACTAGATAAGGGTTATACCTTCGAAGCGTGCCTTTCGCTTATCCCGCTCGTCCAAGGAGTTGTCGGATCTCTAGACCGTCAAGCGCCGGTCCTCTAGAAGTATCCACACGGACACGTAGGTGGAGAAAACCTCACACAAAGGTGTGCTAGCACCTTGGTGAGATTCGGCCAAGCAAGGAGGAGAGGGAGAGGGAGAGCTTGAGAGGAAGAAGGAGGAAGATTCACCACACTTGAATGAAATGAATGAAAATCCATTCAAATTCAAAAGTGGCCGGCCACTTCTCATCAAGTGTAACTCCCCATTAAATGCAATTAATGTGAAGTTAATAAGAAAATGACTTTGTAACTTCCATGAGGTGGCACACCATGATGATGTGGAACATCATCATTGGTCCACCTAATGCCAACTCACCAATGAGGTGGCAAAAGGTCAAGTCAAAATTGACCTTTGGTCTTTCTTCTATAGTCAAGTCAAACTTGACCCAATCTCTACCATGGTTGATCTAATCCAACCATTTGATTCGAGTCAACTTAATATAATGAATCTAATTCATTAAATTAAATTGATTTAATAAGTCATAATCTAAATTAGACTCATTAAATACATGAATCAACTTGAGTCGAACTCAAGTTAGCCCAATTAGGATTACTCTTAATCCAATTTGATTCATCAAATGAATCTAATCCTCTTGGTTCATCATATGAACCTAATCTCCATCTAATTGTCCTAAGTGTGTGACCCTATAGGTTCTTGTAACGTTGGCAATGCCCTAAACCCATTTAGGAGCATAAGTAATGAGCGGTATCTAGCAACACATCATTACTACCCAAGTTACAAGAATGTCGAGATCCGACATCACCTTGTAACTACTAATTGTGACTCCTCACAATATGTGACATTGTCCTTCTCTCCTAGACATCTAGATTGATCAATGTGAGGCATAGACCGTGTCATCCTCTAATCAATCTAAATCTTGAACTCCAAGTAGACTCACTCGATCAAATGAGCTCAACATCTAATGTTGACTCATTTGGGCATGGTCATGCACTTAGTAGTCTCACTCTATCAAGAATACCGATGTCGCTCCCGTCATATGGGAGGGATAGATTCCATCTACATCACTCACATCCCTCCGCATAATTTGTTACATACCCAGTAATCGCCTTTATAGTCCACCCAGTTACGGGTGACGTTTGACGAAACTAAAGTACATAACTCCTTATGTAGGGATCCATGGTGACTTCAGGTCTAAGGACTAATAGTCATACTAATAGCCACATGAGAAAGTATATGACACTCATATAACGATCCATGATACTTTCTCATGGCGGGTCATTCAGTATACATTCTCTAATGCATACCCATGTGTCAGCTTGATATCTCTATATCCATGACTTGTGAGATCAAGTCATCGAGCTGACCTACATGCTAGTCTTATTGTATTAACATTGTCCCTGAATGCTAATGCTCGACTATGAATGATTTAGAGTAGTGTTCCCTATATCATCTCACTATCGATTCAACTAATCGATTGATATAAGTATGAACCTTCTACTCAAGGACGCTATTATATTTAGTCTATTTGGTACTAATATAAATAAGTATAATAACCAAACAAATGCCTTTATTAATATACAAGAATATGATATACATGAGTCCATACAATCATCAAATGATTGGCTCTAGGGCTCTAACTAACTCGAAGATGCTACCACTTCCTTCATCTGGACAGCTGTGAGTTTTCTCACATCATAGATCAACCTTGATGCCAAGCTCCAGTCTCCATCCTCTTCGTTCTGGCAAGTCCGAGCAGCACTTCTTCCTCTTCATCAGATTTCGGCAGCAACCCTCTTTGGCATGGTTGTTTTGTTTGAATTGATTGTTGATGTTTGTTTAAACGTTGATGAATGCTTGTAATTGATGATCTCCCATGTTCATTTTGCATGCACTTTGTTCAACTCAATTTATGCCTACAATGTGTTTGATTAAATGTCTCTTCCATTAGATAGGTTTTAGTTTATGCAATTTCTTCAGTTTAATTCTATGCAATGCTTGTTAGTTAAATATTTTATGTTTCCATGATAATTGTTATTTAATTTAATGTAATTAGGATAGGTTAGATCAGATTTTTTTAATGCTCTAGATTTCATTCAATGCTTACTTTATGTTACTTTAATTTCCTTGCAATCATAGTTTAAGTTAGACTAGATTTTCATACTTGCATTGTTCTTTTGTTCATTAGTTTTAATTTCATAATTGTTTTGTTATTTCATATTGTAGTTTTAGAATCCCAAAACCCAACCCCCCAGTTTCATATCAAAAACCCAAAATCCATAATCAATCTTGAAGTTATCATCTTATCGTTACATTCGTTGGGAGACAACCCGAGTCAGCTCTATACTACTTTAGTGTAGAGGGGTTCGGTAACATTAATTGTAATTTGATAAGCTTCCGTAGTATGACACTCGAGCTCACATTAAATTTTGGCACCATTGCCGGGGAAGTGTAGTTGTGTTTGATAATTTTAGGATTGCTTCTTATTTTAAAAAAAAAATTGTTAAATGCTTTAATATTCATAGATTCATTTATTTGATATCATATGCTCCTGTGTCTTCTAATCTTGTATGTTAGTGTTTCAATGTAAGACCAAGACAATTCTTTCAGTTCAACATGGATCTCTATTCTCATCAATTTGGAGGTTTCAATGAATATCACTGATCCTGTCTGAGAAACTGGACAAAACGGAGAGCCGGGAGAAAAAAACCTACTGCTGATGGAGAACAATACCTATGGAAGGCCAATCCGAGAAACCCAAAGCGGATCCAAGAAGATGAAGCCCCAAGAATGTCCTCTTGATGCGAGATACCAATGGCGATGAAGAGATCCGATCGAAGAACACCCAGATTCGAAACTCCCAAGACTTCCTGCGCACAAGAGACCGACCAACACTATCGTTAGTGACCTAAGACCGGGGTGGGAATCCCTGGCTAGGCCCTCTGACGCTCAAGTTAGTGATCTCTCTTGGCGTGGAAGAAGGAAGAAGAAGATGAACAGTAGTTGAAAAATTAGGGTTATCAATGTGCGCAAATGATGTGAACTTACCCCAGCCAACGGAGCGGATTCCCCTTTTTATACCACTTCATATAACCTCCGTAGTCATGAAGTGGACCCCGGTTTGTTAGAGTTTGTTAGGAGATGACGTAAGCTGTGTATTTGTGGTAAATGACTTTTTAAGGAATCTTCTTTGTACTCCAGATGTACCTTCTTTGTCATCTAGCACCTGCAAAATGGTCTAAATACACATTTCCCGCCAAAATATATAACACTGGTTATACAATCATATACTGCAAATATCTTCAGGAACTATTTCAAAATATTACTTCTCTTCTATCTCGCCAGTTCTTTTTCAAAGTGTTTCTATCCTTCCTACTAGCCCCTCCTGTTTGTGCTACATCAAAGATAGCTTAATGTACTAATGCTTCTTGTGTTGATCGGGATTAAGCTTAATTATGTTTGATCAATTACTATTACCTCTCATGAGGCTCCTTGGGGAATGCCCGTTCATGTTCCTTTACGTTCATTATCCCAGCTAGCATTGGACTATGTTTTATCAAGTATGTAATTTTTATCAAGTATCTTTTCCAAGTATTATTCAACTTAGCCGGTATCTGGCTTTCTTTCTTAAAGGTATGTCTCAACCCATATTGGCCTACCTCCTTTGAGGTATATCCCGACCGATATTAGCCTACCTTATTTGAGGTATATGTTGATCGATGTAGGTCTGCCTCCTTGGAGGCATATCCCGGCCGATATTGGTCTTCCTTCCTGAAAGTATGTCTCGATCGATATTGACCTATCTCCTTTGAGGTATATCCCGACTGATATTAGTCTACCTCCTTTGAGGTATATGCTGATCGATGTAGGTCTGCCTCCTTGGAGGCATATCCCGGCCGATATTGGTCTTCCTTCCTGAAAGTATGCCTCGATCGATATTGACCTACCTCCTTTGAGGTATATCCCGGTCGATATTAGCCTACCTCCTTTGAGGTATATACTAAACGATGTAGGTCTGCCTCCTTGGAGGCATATCCCGGCCAATATTGGTCTTCTTTCCTGAAAGTATGTCTCGATCGATATTGGCCTACCTCCTTTGAGGTATATCCCGGCCGATATTAGCCTACCTCCTTTGAGGTATATGCTGATCGATGTGGGTCTGCCTCTTTGGAGGCATATCCCGGCCGATATTGGTCTTCCTTCCTGAAAGTGTGTCTCGATCGATATTGGTCTACCTCCTTTGAGGTATATCCCGGCCAATATTAGCCTATCTCCTTTGAGGTATATGCTGATCGATGTGGGTCTGCCTCCTTGGAGGCATATCCCGGCCGATATTAGCCTATCTTCTCCATTTGGTTATCTCCTTCCCTTTCCTTATCAGGGACCCATCAAACCTAACCCATATCACTAGCCTTCCCTTCAAGTCTAGTCGAAGGAGGTGTAGACGACTGACTAGACACAAGTCTGATTTTGTTTCTTCCTACCCGTGACTCTGCCACAGATACTGAAGTGACCTTACAAATTTTGTGTACAACTATCTGGTGAACCTGAGTATAGTGGTCCCGTGAACCTCAGTACAGTGATTCCTTGGGTCCTTTGATCCTTTAAATAGGGTTACAACCTTCTCTTCGTTCACCACCCATCTCAGTTCTTTTCCTTCCTTGTTAACTTTTCCTGCTAAGAGTATGGTCTTGGATCCCCCTCTTTGGGGGCGACTTTTGTTGGACAAGGCGAGATCTATATATGAGTTTATTCAAGTTTTTTTACTTCGGCTAACTCTAGGGTTCGAGGAACTATCCCAAAAGATAGAGTTTCTCAAAGTCTAGAATTTTCATCCAATGGTGCCAATGCTCTGAAGGCTCAAGAAACTTCAGAGAGGTTTTCGTTACTCATGGAGGGCCAACTAAATAGCCCATGGATGTCGCGAGAAGGGCACAACACATATTATCGACAGGCTAAGCTGGGTGGCTCTAGTTGCAAAACTCCAGGGCTTGAGGAGGGGAGAGGCTCTTTCAGTCACCTTTGCACCATGGCCTGAATAGATCCATCCCCTTCCCCTTTCCCTTGAATCTTTCTGCTTCATAATTTTCATCGTCCCGGACAAAATATTGCCACTTCTACGCCTTGACAAGCTCAGACAAGCTTCCTCTGCGCTAGGTAAAATGTTTCTACTTCTGCTCCATGGTAAGTTTGACTACAGTGGGACTAAAATTTTCTAAGCATCTCAAGAGCTTATGTTTATAATTTTTGTTATCTGTTTGAGGTTTAATGTTCTGAGGGGAAATGTAATGTTATGTACTTGACCAGATTCTAAGTGTAAAAATAATCTTTTGTATTGAATTAAGTGACTCTATTGAATTCTTCTGATTTATAAGAATAAATGTGATGTTGTGCTCATTACCCCTTCGTATATCCTATGTGTCATTTATTATGGCCGAGGCTATCTTGACCGCTAGAATACTTCCTTATTATATCTAACATTATACCGACCGATATTAGCTTATCTATCATAAACAAGAATGTCTCAGTCGATGTTATACTTATTTAGCATAACAAAAGTTATGTCGGCCAATATAAAATTATTTTGATCAATGCTAGTCTGCATTTTATAAGGATATTAATTTAAAATCTGTTATTCGCCTAAATCGCTATCCTTAAATGTTTTTGTTCTTAGCCTGGGCTTAGTCAAACTCAGTCCTTCTCCCTTTATTATGTCTAGTTAACTACGTCTCCTTTCAAAACTTCCTGGTTGGTGATTGGCTCTTCCTCTGGTAAGAGTATGTTGGAAGCGTACTACGAGGTGTTACAAACCCCAGCGTGATCCGATCTGTCGCATCCAGTATAAATGTTTTTTTTATGATTATGTGACACATGCTCTCTCTCTCTCTGCTACGTTACGTAAGCTTTTGCCTTTTTCCTGTGATCCTCAGCGTTTGCTGAGATAAAACGTTTTGATCTGACGATGGCTGTGTGTTTTTCAAACCCTAAACCCTTTGTCTTCTTTTCAACTTTGTCCCTTCTTTTCTTACCTTAGCACTCTTTTCTTGCTGCAGTTTTAGACCAAACCCCGTGCTCACCATTTCTCGGCGATCTTCTTTCTTGCTTTCAGTAAGTAATCTGTTGTTTTGTTAGTCTCTACTCTTGTCTATGGCTGAGGAAGCAATTGCTCCTTGGTATGTCCACATGTCTTCTTCCTTTGACAAAAATGCTAGGCTTACCATCCATCGTCAATATGAAATTCCCCGGGAGTATGGCATTATAATCCCAAAACTAGGTGATCGTCCTCATCGTCCCCCTACTAATTGCATGACTTTTTTCAAAGATCAGTTGATAGGAGGTTTAAGGTGTTGGGGTTGCAAGGTTGCAAACATAGTCCCATATTGGAAACACATGGGAAAGATCATGGGTTTATAAGAGAAAAGATATCTTCATTGGCATGAGGCCTTTTGGGTAGAGCCCAAGAGCAAAACCATGAGGGCTTAGGCCCAAAGTGGACAATATCATGTCATTGTGGAGATATCTAAATTCTTTTCGATCCTACAATTGGTATCAGAGCCCGGACTGCCAGAAGGTTTAACCGCCGACTGTGCACAAGAGCTATGGTCTGATTGAGCCATGTGGGTACAATATTGACCTCGAACAAAGAAAGTGGGGGCTCCTATGTTTGGATCAAGAGGACCAGACACCAGGCAGGAAGTCCTAGTTGCAACTAGGCAAGGAAGTTCTAGTAGGTCGGGTGGACCGAGGGGCAGGAAGACTTGGTGGGTCGAGGATCAGACATGGGAAGCCTATGGTCCTTTGTTTGAGGGGGGGATTATTGGGGTTGCAAGGTTGCAAACATAGTCCCATATTGGAAACACATGGGAAAGATCATGGGTTTATAAGAGAAAAGATATCTTCATTGGCATGAGGCCTTTTGGGTAGAGCCCAAGAGCAAAACCATGAGGGCTTAGGCCCAAAGTGGACAATATCATGTCATTGTGGAGATATCTAAATTCTTTTCGATCCTACATAAGGTTTCCCATTCCTCCTTTCCTGATCGAAATAAGGCAGTATTTTGATATTCCACTGCAATAGTTCGCCCCTAACGCCTTTCGTTATCTATGTGGTGCTTACATGCTGTTTCGTTTGCTAGATATTCCTCCTACTCCTCAAAATTTCTTCATGTTTTCTTACCCCAAGTGTTCAGAACCTGGTGTTTTCTTGTTCCAGTCACGAACTAAAATGGTTCTTTTTGAGGATATGCCATCGTTTCTTAAAGCTTGAAAATCCCGCTTCTTCTTCATTAAGTTTCCCGGACCCATTCCTTGGTCTTATGCTTGGAAATCCTCCTTACCCTCCTTGCCCGATGTCAGAGAGTTCCATTTTCATCCTTCTTTTCCTATTTATTGTGAAAAGTTGTTAAATCGTTGACTTTCTATTCCCAAGTGGCTGAGAATCGATCTTCTATACTTGTTTGGCCTAAGCCCCGTCAAACCTGATACACAAGGCTCTTTAGGTAAAACCCTGTTTCTTTCTTGTTGATTTCAACTAACTAAACTATTTTTCTTTTCTATGTAGTGGAGAATTTTTATGACGCTTTGATTGATGAAGAACTGCGTCTGGAGGAGGACGCAATTCGTGCCAAAGAACAAGAACTTCTGGCGGCTATTACTCCGCCACCTTCAATCGAAGAGCCGACTCCTTTAGTTGAGGTACCCAGCTCTTCGGGAGTTCTTGAGGCTCTTGAAGGTCCTCCCACAGAAATGCCCGTTGTTTCTTTACCCGCTGTTGCTTCTCTAGTGGCTGCTGCTACCTCATCATCCATCCCTCTTCCTATCATTGAACTCACGTCTCCTGGTAGCCCAAGCAAATCGATAGTTGAAATTGTTACCGGTAAGCGTCCGGGGCGCAAACTTACCAAAGTTCCTCCGTCAAAAAGGAGGCTTATCCTTCCTGCTGACGAACTGGTTTCAGAAGGTTTTGTTCCTGCTGACCTTCCTTCTGATGAGCCTACGCTGGCTGAACTTTACCCTTCTCTTAGTTTTCCTGCCTCACCTTTCTCCAATACCAATGCTTCTGGCGATGTCTCTTTTACCTTTCCATTGTCTATTCTAGCATCCAGATCTTTACCTTCCTCACCTTCTTCTTATTTAGTCTTTGCTCCTCCATCTATTCCTACTTCCTCCTTCTCTGCTGGTTCTTCTACTATTCCTGTCCTCCCCATATTGCTATGTAATGCCCGAAAATTCTCAAAACTATTTTAGAATTATTCTATGATTTTTTTTGAATTTTTAGATATTTTTTCGGAATTTTCCGAGTATCGGAAGTAGCAAAAATAATTAGAACCGCAAAATAGCTTAGGCGGGAATCGAACCTGAGACCTATGGTATACGGGATAATGTTAGTAACCGGTGAACCCAGCAGGGCCGTGCTGAAAGAAAGAGGAACCAATTATATTTATATTGGAGTTGGGTTCAATAATCCAACTAATATAAATTAAGAACTTAAGTTGGGTTTGGTTTATTTTAGATTTTGGTTCGGCAACATCCCTCTCCACCGAAACCCTCACGCCACCCTTCTCCTCTTCCTCCTTCTCTCGGCGCCACACCAAGCCAACACTAGGGTTCCATCCCTAGGGTCAAGGGAACATCTTCCGGCGACGACTCCAACACGAAAGAGGTTCTTCTCCGCGAGAGGAACGCGAAGACGAGAGCGGATCGTCGAGAAGGTCATCTACACCGAAATTCTAGCGAATAGAATCGTAAGAAATTACGAACAGGAGGTAAGAAACCCCTCACCTGCAGTATAATAGCTCCGTTTGATTTCCTACGCATTAGTTTTAGCTATATGCAGGTTTTTTCGGCACTTAGGGTGTGTTTAAACCCTCCTTGAGGATTAGGGATCTAGTTGAGCACCTCTAGACGGGCCGGACACGTTGTTCTCCTTTAGTGGGAGATTCTAGACGTTGTCGGGTGCCTAGAGGTGACCTCCCTATTAGAGGAGAGAGTTGGAGCACACCAAGTGTTCGGTAAAATGTTAGTGTAGCTAAATACCACCTCAGTTATGTTTAATAGCAGTTACATGCATTAGAAGCGTTTAAAACAGTAAAGCAGTGTATTTTAGCTTATATGGGACTACGGTCCAATGGGTGGGCTCCCATAGTCGCCTCTAGGATCAGACAACCTAGCTCTAGGTTCAGATAACCTAGAAACAGCAAGTTAGAACAGTTAGCTATATTCAGTATTTTATTTTCAGTGGCATTGTACTGGATCAGATATCCATTGGGTTGGACTCCCACAGTCGTCCCTAGGTTTAGATAACCTAGTTAACCCTACTAAATTCGGGACTTGCAAACCCGGGTCTAGTTAGGGATGCGCACACAGCAAGTACAGTTGCCGGGCCCAAACAGCATGATTATGTATTTTCACTTATTATGAAATAGTTTTCAAAACTCAAAACTAGTTATATTAGTTGAGGTTGATTTCAGTATCAGTTTAGCTTCAGTTTAGCTCTTCCTTGTTTATACCTTATGATAGCTTATGTTCAGCTTATGTTATGCCATGCTTTGTATGATACCATGACATGCCATGCTTGCATATTCAGTATGTTTTTTTCAAACAGCATGATTTAAAATCATATCTGCATCGTGTGCATGATTTAGTGAGGTAGATGGTTTCTTACTAAGCTTTAAGCTTACAGATTCTTCTTTTCCTTATACTGCAGATAAAGGTAAAGGAAAGATGGACTAGCAGTGGAGGCTGGAGGACAATGCAAAGGATGGTGTGTGTGGCAGGAACTGGAATGAAGATCCTAGGGATCTAGTTTTATTTTACTACGCATTAGAACTTGTAGCAAGTATAGTTATTAAAGTCTTGTCTCTTTTCCCTTATGCTTCGCATCCTAGTATGGTTAATGGTATGAACTAGTGAACATGCTTAATATTATGTCTTGAATGTTACCCAATGCATGATAGAATAGTTATTAGCGTTTGTAGAGTGTTTCACTGATTTTGGCACGAAATCTGCTGAAATCAGAGTTTCAGCCTGAAATCAGAAACCCCTGATCGGTCAGTAGACCGATCAGGGAGTCTCTGATCGGTCGGTAGACCGATCAGGGACTCTCTGATCGATCGGTGGATCGATCAGGGACCTGGTTATGCGAACTCGGTAGACCGATCAGCGATTTGGTTTCTGCGAACAGAAATTTTCTGTTCGTTCCCTGATCGATCCGTGGATCGATCAGGAGCTGGATCGCGGCTCACTAATCGGTCAGCAGACCGATCAGGGGCCGGCTGGATCGGTCGGCAGACCGATCCAGCAGCGTACAGAATTACAGCCTAGTTATGGATCGGTCGGTTGAACGATCCAGAGTTTCTTACCGTACCAATATCAGTAGATCGGTCTGTGGATCGATTCGAAGTTAATAGTTTAGCAAAAATTTAAATTAGATCAGCTTTCCGCACAGTATAGCACAGCATAACTGTAGCGATTCGACCTTACAGCCTAGTAGTAGAAGGCGGGTCGTTACAGAGTGGTATCAGAGCAGTATTCCATACTTCCTACACACACATCAGCATTGTACCTGCAGCTTCCAAGTAAGGATACCTCTACTTTCTTTATTGTTTCTTGCTTTCTAGTTACAGTTCATGTTTATATGTCTATTGCCTGTTAGTCTGTGCTAGTCTTTTAACATGATATCAGTAGTTATATAACTGCAATTACCTTAGTTATGTTATGTTCTCTATGTCTTTAGAAATGGCACGAGGACGCCCAGCTAGAAGGGCACTAGCTCGAGCCCCAAGAAGAGGCGCATCGTGACTCCTCCGGACCTTCACAAGACTAGTGGCTTAGTTAGCAGCTCAATGATGACGAAATAGCCACATTAAAGGCTAATCAGAGTACCCCACAACACCCCGAACCGAATCGACGACTGTAGTCTTAGAAGTTCCACCCACCACAAAGACCAAGACCGGACAAGATTACCGGCGGTCCCGGTGAGCCAAGAAAGGAAGCCTATCGGATTCAGTGGCAGAGAGTCAAGCGAGAGAACTTCTCGTGCACTAGTGAACCATGGGATGCACAAGCCTGGTTCAAAACACCGGAGAGCACGATGGAGCTTCGGACTGGCCAGAACACGAGAAGGTGAAGTGTGCCTGACAGGAGACGCACGCATGTGGTGGGAAAGAATCAGAACGAAGCTCCCAGTGAACCAGATGACATGGGCTGACTTCGAGAAGGAGTTCTTCGAGGAATTCTTTCATATGCGGGTTACAAACTGCCACTACGACGAGTTCACTGAGTTTCGTCAGGGCAACCTATTAGTTGAGGAAGCCGTGAAGAAATTCAACAGGTTGGCTCGTCTATGCCCAGAGCTAGTCAGCACAGAGAAGGAACGAATCCGGTTGATGCTCAAGATGCTGAGGCCAGAGATAGCAGTGAACGTGGCTGGTGGCATACATAGGCCACAAACCACAGAGGAGTTAGTGAGCAGTGCCTTGACCACAGAGCATTACCAGAACAGCATAAAGCAGCAGAAGCAAGTCTTCTCAGAGTCCAAAGGCCAAGGAAACTCTCACACTCAAAAACAGCAAGGCCACAGCTCCAACTGGAAAGGGAACTCTAACAACAAGCACAAATCAGGGAGTGACTCAAAAGGAGGACCATCTAGCAAGCGACCCAGTTATCCAAAGTGTGCCACTTGTGGGAAATTCCACCCAGGGGTTTGTCGCAAGGGCACACGAGGATGCTTTGAATGTGGACAAGAAGGGCACATGGCCAAGCAGTGCCCGAACAAGACCAGTCTTCCTCAGCCACAGCCAGCTCAGTTATACCAGATGCAGGCCGCTCTAGAGGGTCCACATATCAGCCAGGGCAGATTAGAAGCCCCTCCAGCTATGGCGAATGCGAGGGTCTACTCACTCACCAGAGAGGACGTAGCCAATGCCTCGACAGTTGTCACAGGTCAGATTAGCATTTTTCAGTATAGTGCTACTGTTCTATTTGATACTGGGGCAACCCATTAATATATAGCCAGGATGTTCTCCGAAAAATTAGAAATACCCCCAGAGGTACTCAGTGGTCAGTTTCTGACGGCACTACCTTCAGGAGAGGTCATGGCATCCACGCACTGGCTCAGAGCAGTGCCAGTCATTATAGCAGACAGGGAACTCTTTTGCGATCTGATCCTGCTAGAAATGACTGACTATGATGTCATCCTTGGAATGGACTTTCTGATCAGATACGGTGCTTCCATAGAGTGTCATAAACAGAAAGTCGTATTCCAACCCGAAGCAGAAATACAGTTTGAATACCTCGGAGAACCAAAGAGAAAAGCCAGAAAATTTCTCTCAGCAATGAAGGCACAGAAGTTGATGGATTCGGGATGTACGGGGTACCTAGCACATGTAGTCAATACCAGCCAGGACAAGGGCCAACAGCTAGCAGAGGTCCGAGTTGTATGTGACTACCCAGCAGTCTTCCCTGAAGAGTTACCAGGCCTAGCACCAGTCAGGGAGATTGAATTTGAGATAGAGCTTTTCCCCGGCACCAATCCTATTTCCAAGGCGCCTTCTCGCATGGCTCCAGAACTGAAGGAACTTCATGAGCAACTACGGAGCTGCCAGGAGCGCCTAGTCACTCACCATGGGAGCGCCTGCATACTATTCGTGAAGAAGAAGGATGGAAGCATGCGGCTCATGCATAGACTACGAGCAGATCAGTCACGATCAAGAACGGTATCCTCTTCCCATAGATGACCTTCGACCGCTAAAGGGAGCAGTTGTTCTCTAAGATTGACCTCGGATCAGGATATCACCAAGTCGTGGTCAAGGAGGGTGATATACCCAAGACAACATTCAGATCCGGACATTATGAGTTCGTAGTCATGCCTTTTGGCGTGACAAATGCTCCACTACATTCATGGATCTCATGAATGGAGTATTCAGGAGTATTTAGATAAGTTTGTTATTGTGTTTATCGATGACATTCTTATCTACTCAGAAACTCGGGAAGAACACTCGAGCACCGAAAACTAGTATTGCATCAGAACCAACTATACGCCAAGTTCACGAAATGTGAATTTTGGCTAGATCAGTGTCCTTCCGGGTCACATCATCTCAAGGATGGTATCATGGTAGATCCCAATAAGATAGAAGCAGTAACTGGAAGAGACCTAAGAACGCCAGCGAGATGGAGCTTCCGGGATTAGCAGGATATTACAGGAAGTTTGTAGAGGACTTCTCCAGTAGCCTCCCACCGATGCCTCTTACCGTAAAGAACGTAAAATTTCAAAGGATGAGGTGTGAGCAATGAGCTAAAAGGAGGTTGACCAGGTTCCCATTTTGGCTCTACTGCACGACACCGCAGCTTTGACATCTATAGTGATGCCTCTAAGTTGGGACTAGGAGCGATCTTGATGCAAAGTGGCAAGGTGATCGCTTATGCCTCCGCACAACTCAAGGATTATGAGAAGAATTATCCTACTCATGACCTTGAGCTTGCAGAAGTGTTCGCTCTCAAAATTGGAGACATTACTTATATGGAGCTCAGTGTATATGATCATCGAGTCTCAAGTATTTCTTCACTCGAAAGGATCTGACAGCGCAGGTGGCTTGAGCTGGTCAAGGACTATGATGTAGACATCCTCTACCATCCAGGGAAAGCCAATAAGGTAGCAGATGCACTTAGCAGAAAATCTAGTGCTACCTTATTATCTCTTACAGCCATGTCACCGCCCCTACAGAAGGAGATCGTAGATTTCGGTCTCGAGTTCATCGTGGGACAGCTCTCTACTATGACCTTAGAGTCTACCTTGCTTGGTGATATTCAGTCAGCGCAGGAGCAGGACCCTGAAATTCATAAAATCAAGCAAGGGTTAGCAGAGACAGAAAGTAGAGAATTCAGAGTGTCTGATAGAGGGGTGTTGTATTTTGGTGACAGACTCTGTGTTCCAGATCAGGAGGAGCTACGGAGACAGATTTTAGATGAGGCTCACAAGACTCCCTATGCGATGTATCCAGGTTCCACCAAAATGTATCAAGACCTGAAGAAATGTTTTTGGTGGCCCGGGATGAAGCGAGACATCGCCAGATATGTTAGCATCTGCCTCACTTGTCAGAGGGTCAAGGCAGAACATCAGCGACCAGGAGGAGTTTAGATTCCAGAATGGAAGTGGGAGGATATCTCCATGGATTTCATAGTGGGACTACCGAACCACGAATGGTTTTGACGCCATCCGGGTAATAGTCGACAGGTTGACTAAATCAGCCCACTTTTAGCTATCAAGATATCCTACTCCATGGAGAAGCTAGCTCAGTTGTATCTTGGAGATCGTCGGACTACATGGAGTCCCACTAACCATCATTTCGGCAGAGACAGAGATTTACATCACACTGGGAGTGTGTACAACAAGATTGGGCACGGTTAAAGTTCAAGACAACATTCCATCCTGATGGTCGGACAGAGCGAGTAAATCAGTACTCAAAGATATGCTCCGAGCATGTGCCCTAGATTTCAAGGAAGTTGGTGCAAATATCTAAGTCTAGCAATTTGCATACAACAACAATTATCGTGCCACTATCGGCATGGCACCTACGAGGCTCTCTATGGGCGGAGGTGTAGATCTCCAATCCACTGGTATGAGTGGTGAACAGAAGGAACTAGAGCTTAGACGGATCTAGTCGCAGATACCACATCAGCGCTGATTCGCCAGAGGATAGAGACACCTCGAGCCGCAGAAAAGCTACACGACGCAGACCCTTAGAGTTCTCGATCGTGGATACAGTGTTCCTCAGAGTAGCTCCCATGAAGGGAGTGATGCGTTTTGGGAAGAAGGGCAAGCTTAGTCCCAGATATGTGGGACCATACCTTATTAGCAGAAGAGTGGGCAAGGTAGCATATGAGCTAGAGCTACCCCAGGAAATGTCAGCTGCCCACAACGTATTTCATGTCTCCATGCTGAAGAAGCATACCCCAGATGCCACCCAGGTGATTGAGCCCCAGTCGGCACAGATCCGCGAAGACCTCAGCTATGATAGTCGGCCTATTCAGATAATAGACCGAGCAGTTAAGAAATTGCAGAACAAGTTGTCATTATCATTAGGATTAAGAGGACAACTTCCAGAAGAACTGAGGTCTATGTTCATTTATAAAGTCAGTATATAAGGTATGTGTAATGCCCGAAAATGCTCAAAACTATTTTAGAATTATTCTATGATTTTTCTGGAATTTTTAGATATTTTTCCGGAATTTTCCGAGTATCGGAAGTAGCAAAAATAATTAGAACCGCAAAATAGCTTAGGCGGGAATCGAACCCGAGACCTATGGTATACGGGATAATGTTAGTAACCGGTGAACCCAGCAGGGCCGTGCTGAAAGAAAGAGGAACCAATTATATTTATATTGGAGTTGGGTTCAATAATCCAACTAATATAAATTAAGAACTTAAGTTGGGTTTGGTTTATTTTAGATTTTGGTTCGGCAACATCCCTCTCCACCGAAACCCTCACGCCACCCTTCTCCTCTTCCTCCTTCTCTCGGCGCCACACCAAGCCAACACTAGGGTTCCATCCCTAGGGTCAAGGGAACATCTTCCGGCGACGACTCCAACACGAAAGAGGTTCTTCTCCGCGAGAGGAACGCGAAGACGTGAGCGGATCGTCGAGAAGGTCATCTACACCGGAATTCTAGCGAATAGAATCGTAAGAAATTACGAACAGGAGGTAAGAAACTCCTCACCTGCAGTATAATAGCTCCGTTTGATTTCCTACGCATTAGTTTTAGCTATATGCAGGTTTTTTCGGCACTTAGGGTGTGTTTAAACCCTCCTTGAGGATTAGGGATCTAGTTGAGCACCTCTAGACGGGCCGGACACGTTGTTCTCCTTTAGTTGGAGATTCTAGACGTTGTCGGGTGCCTAGAGGTGACCTCCCTATTAAAGGAGAGAGTTGGAGCACACCAAGTGTTCGGTAAAATGTTAGTGTAGCTAAATACCACCTCAGTTATGTTTAATAGCAGTTAAATGCATTAGAAGCATTTAAAACAGTAAATCAGTGTATTTTAGCTTATATGGGACTACGGTCCAATGGGTGGGCTCCTATAGTCGCCTCTAGGTTCAGACAACCTAGCTCTAGGTTCAGATAACCTAGAAACAGCAAGTTAGAACAGTTAGCTATATTCAGTATTTTATTTTCAGTGGCACTGTACTGGATCAGATATCCATTGGGTTGGACTCCCACAGTCGTCCCTAGGTTTAGATAACCTAGTTAACCCTACTAAATTCGGGACTTGCAAACCCGGGTCTAGTTAGGGATGTGCGCACAGCAAGTACAGTTGCCGGGCCCAAACAGCATGATTATGTATTTTCACTTATTATGAAATAGTTTTCAAAACTCAAAACTAGTTATATTAGTTGAGGTTGATTTCAGTATCAGTTTAGCTTCAGTTTAGCTCTTCCTTGTTTATACCTTATGATAGCTTATGTTCAGCTTATGTTATGCCATGCTTTGTATGATACCATGCCATGCCATGCTTGCATATTCAGTATGTTTTTTTCAAACAGCATGATTTAAAATCATATCTGCATCGTGTGCATGATTTAGTGAGGTAGATGGTTTCTTACTAAGCTTTAAGCTTACAGATACTATTTTTCCTTATACTGCAGATAAAGGTAAAGGAAAGATGGACTAGCAGTGGAGGCTGGAGGACAATGCAAAGGATGGTGTGTGTGGCAGGAACTGGAATGAAGATCCTAGGGATCTAGTTTTATTTTACTACGCATTAGAACTTGTAGCAAGTATAGTTATTAAAGTCTTGTCTCTTTTCCCTTATGCTTCGCATCCTGGTATGGTTAATGGTATGAACTAGTGAACATGCTTAATATTATGTCTTGAATGTTACCCAATGCATGATAGAATAGTTATTAGCATTTGTAGAGTGTTTCACTGATTTTGGCACGAAATCTGCTGAAATCAGAGTTTCAGCCTGAAATCAGAAACCCCTGATCGGTCAGTAGACCGATCAGGGAGTCTCTGATCGGTCGGTAGACCGATCAGGGACCTGATTTCTGCGAACAGCAACTTTCTGTTCATATTCTGATCGATCTGTGGATCGATCAGGAGCTGGGAAGCCTCTGATCGGTCGGTAGACCGATCAGCGATCTGGTTTCTGCGAACTTTTGTTCGTTCACGATCGATCCGTGGATCGATAAGGAGTCGGATCGCGAAAATGGCTCACTGATCGGTCAGCAGACCGATCAGGGACCGGCTGGATCGGTCGGCAGACCGATCCAGCAGCGTACAGAATTACAGCCTAGTTATGGATCGGTCGGTTGAACGATCCGGAGTTTCCTACCGTACCAATATCAGTAGATCGGTCTGTGGATCGATCCGAAGTTAATAGTTTAGCAAAAATTTAAATTAGATCAGCTTTCCGCACAGTATAGCACAGCATAACTGTAGCGATTCGACCTTACAGCCTAGTAGTAGAAGGCGGGTCGTTACATGCTAGGAGGTTCTTTCGCCAGTGCTTGGGATGAAGTTCGTCCCATTTTTGAAGAACTCACTACTCCCGAAACAATTGAACGTTTCTCCCATAATGAGAATCAGGTATGTTTATTAACGTCTACTTTCTATTTCTTAGAGATTATCTCATGGCCCTTTATTATATTTCTAGTGATGGATAGAAAACATGGGCTTATCTCGGCTGATGCACAATTTATACAACGAGAACAAGAAACTGAGATCTGAGAATGATAAGCTGAGACAGCAAGTTACTAAGTTATCTTCTGCCGCATTTTCCACTGCTGCCAAGAAACAACTTGAAGCTCAGATTGAAAGTCTTCAAGAACAATTCCAATCAGCTACGGATCTTAACCAGGAATTAACTTCCAAAATTGGCGAAATAAAGGCTGATTATGAAGCGAAATTGGCTGAAAAACTCAAAGTCCTACAGTTGGAGGAAGATGAAATAATTTCCTTGAACACCTCCCTTGATTCAGTCAAAACCGAGGTTTCTGTCAAAGAAAATGAACTGAAGACTTCCCAAACGGTTCTGGTGGTCTACAAGGCGAACGAAGATACTCGTTACAAGGAACGGGCCACCGTCATGATTGAATCTCCTGAATTCAATAGGCCGATCGTGAAGTCAATCTTAGCGGCCTTTACTGCGGGAGCTAAAGGGGTGATTCAGCAATTACGAGAGGAAAACTACTTATCTCACAATCCTCCTCCTCACTTCCTGAATCGTCGCAAACTTATTAAGGACAAGCCTCCTGATCTATTTCCTCAGCTGACCTTAGTATGACTTTCTTTTCTTATTTAAATTTGAATCCTTGTAAAGGGGGACCAAAACTTTGTGATGACAATCTAGCGAACTCATGTAAAGTTGATTATCCCTTTTTATTGTTAAATTTATTCCTCCTTATGACGATTGTTTGTTTTGTTTAAATATGTTAAATGTCGCTTGGCTGGTCATTAGAAAACCTCACCCCACATATTATTATATTTAGACTGTTTCATCGTGACCGGGCGGTATATATCAATGCTGACAAATACCGTCCGATATTTTATAGATTAATTGTGTCTCGTTCGCCCTAGTACAGTCCTATTGTGATATTCTCAATATCGGTCGATTTGTTCTACTTGATTGATTTACACTCATATCTATGTGTGTCATCTTATGTATTAACCAAATTTCATATGGTTTTATCATTGTGTATGTCATTTGACTTATCATGATAAGCCTTTGGTCGACATATTTGAATTGCATTTATCTCGGCCGATCTATTATGATCGACCGATTCATATTTATGAATCTCGTCCGATATTCTTTAACCAGGTCCTGTCTATTAACTAACATCTTGTACCCAACTTTTGCCTGATTTTATTAAACAAATAATCCGAACTTATAACACTTGACCAATTTTTCTTTATATTCGTCAGACTTTCTTAAGAATTGTATCTAGGGAAACTTTACACATTTTTCGAGGAAGATTACTTAACTTCATCTCTCTCTCTTTCGAGATTCATTCCCTTTTTTTAGAGTTTGATTTTATCCTTTAATGTTATCACCCATTTATGACGATTGGAATTCCGAGTACTTTTTCTTTTCTTGTTTTCTTCTGCTATCTCTATTTGGGGGTTTTAGCACAGGACCGAAAGGAAAACAAGGGTTTTAAGAAGTTCTCTTTTGCTTTCCCACTTCTCTCTTCATCTCCCTTGATTCCTCTTCCTTCTACTGTTTCACTATGGCAACTTCCCCTCCTGCGTGGTTTCTCTCATGTGTTCCCGACCTTATAGAGACAGAAGAAGTGGATTTAAAGGTGACCTAAGGTTTTCCTGTTTATATAGCTCGTCCTGCTCCTCAGGATAGTCCACATCTTCCTCCTTTAGGGTGTATATCTATCTTCCGAGATCAAGTCCTACAAGGTTTTCGATTTCCTCTTCACCCTTTTTTTTCTAACGTTAGCCTCTATTTTAATATTTCACTCAATCAGTTTGTCCCTCAATCCTTTTCTATCCTTATGGGTTTTGTCGGGGTATCTAAACTGTTAGATTTTCCCTTATCTCCTCGTCTTTTTCATCACTTCTTTGTTCCTCGTCAAGTAGATGTTGGTGTTTTCAAATTCCAATCTCGTCCCAAGGCCATTTTGTTCAACCGAATTCCTCCTCAAGGGGAATGGTATCACAAATTTTTTTATATGCGTCTCCCTTCTCCTCCTCCGTTTCCCATTCAATGGATATATGATCTACCTCCGCTTCCTAGCACCCATAATCTCCTTAACGATCCCTCTATTGCCTTTGCCTTATCTAAACTGAAGGGAGCAAAATTCAGCTTGCCGCATCTAATTGTGGAGGGTTTAATGTTTCCTTTTGGGATAGGCAATATTGATACTCCCTTGGATGACTCTTTCGGTATGTATAAACATTTCACTCCGCATTTACTGATTAGTATATCTCTTTTATAATGGTGTTTAATTCCTGTGTTTCAGCTGATGCTCTTCTTTTAGCTTTTATGTACAAGAATCCTGCTATGACTAAGTCCTTTGTTAATAATCTTGGAGAAGAATGGTTGCGAGCTCGCCGGGCTAATCCTAATTCCTCCACCTTGGGCTTGCTATCCGAAGAAGAACAACAGGTAGAGGTTGTCGCGTCCATGGAAGAGGAAGAAGAAGAGTCTTTTATTGCCTTAGTCAAAAAGCCAAAGCTTACTGAGGTGCCCCCTTTAGCGATTTTTTTGGTACTTTTGTGCAAGCTCCTCTTGTCCCGGCACCCATTTCTCTTGAGAGAGGTAAGACACCGATAACTCCTACCCACATTATCTCTAATCCTTCTCTTAGGATGATGAGACCTGGTTTGCTCATCCCCTCTTCTTGTGCTATTATTTCAGCTCCTTCTGCTTCTGCTTCTGCTTCTGAGATGGTCATTATCCCTTCTGTGTCTTCTGCACCTCTTGCATTGCCCTTGCCTCCTTTGGCTTCTGGGCCCCGGGCAAAACGGACACCTTGCCGGAGATCTTCTCCAAGTGCCAGGCCCTCAGCTATTCACGTTTCCACGACTAAGCCAGCATCCCTTGCATTGCCACCTTCTATTCCATCTAGTTCTTCTTCTGCTTCTTTTGTTTCTACTATTTCTTTTCCTTCCATTTCATCTTCTTCTTCCCTACCTCCTTCTTCCTCCATTCCCCGACCTTTATTTAAATAGGCTATGGGTCTACCCTCTCAATTGGAGCAGTCCTCTGATCCACTTAGCTATGGTTCTTTACAACTACAAGGCCTATTGGCCGAATCTTGGCTACAGGGCCAGGAACAACTAAGGGGCCTTAGTCTTCCACATCGAGACGACCACCATAGTCGTCAGGTAGTAGCTGTAAGTATTCTTGGTTATATGTTGTCAACTTCGTATCCTTATCTTTAACTGTATCATCATTCTGTTTAGTTCCTTGCCTCGAGTCTGCACATCGACCAGCTACTTATGGCTCGGGACCAGGAGAACAATAAGTTAAAAGCTCAACTAGAGACATTGAAGGCTACTTTATCTCCTTCTAATAATGACTTGGCTCAGTTACAAGAGAAAGTGATTTTGTAAGATCAACAATTAGGGGCATTGAGACAGGAATTAGAGGAATCACAACAATTACTGAAAGATAAAGAGCTTGCAAGGAGAACTCTGGAATTACAGGTGGATCGGTTACATTCTGGTCTCCGACTGGAAATTTCTTTAAAGGAGAAAGCTCTCTTAGATGCTTCTCATAAAAGTCTTATTTTAGAGAAAGTAGAGAAGCTTCATAGTTCCTGTATTTATGAACAAGCTCAAGACCTAGCCTCTCATGATTTCACTATCCTATAGGAACAAGAGCACAGGAAAGCTCAAGATGTTTAGTTGTCACTGCTCCAGAAGGAATTGGAACAGCTTAAATTGGAAAAGGATGCTTTAAAAGATCAAAACACTAAACTGCAAGCTGATTTTCAAAGCTATAAGGAGCAAGAGAAGAGTCGATGGGAAGAATGGCGTCTGGCTTATCTAAAGTCTTCAGTGTTTGCCCAAGAATTTGTCTGTCGGATAGTGGGTGTTTTAAATCATTCTGTATCGGGAGTTCTTCGACAATTGAGAGAGGGTGGTTATCTACCCAAGGAACCTCCCTCCTCTTTCATAAGTCGTCACAGACTTAACGAAGAACTGGCCGCAGATTTAAAAAGTCCTTTTAATTAATCATGTCTATGTATCTAAAAAGATTGTCCATAAAAAGACTTGTATTGGAAAAACTAGTAATGAAAAGAACTGTAACTAAAAACTTGGTAATTAAGGGATTGCGATATAGGAAATTTTTGATACTTACCTGTTTCTCCCTTGTGTTAGTTTGAGAATGTCTCCTTTGAAATGCTTTCCGAGTATTGAGTATAAGTTTTATTCAAGAATTCCTTGCTTACCTCTTGAAGTTAAATCTTGTCTTAATGAATCCTTTTGCAAATAATATCTAGTGTGCTCCATATTTCAAAAGAATGAGTAATCCTAAGTGATTTTAGATAAGAAATTGTATAAGACTCCTGGATTCTAAGCTGAGTATAATACTCCAAGCGATTTCAAATAAAGATTTCCATGTAAATGAGCCTCCAGATAGAAAATGTGTCATATGTATAGAATCCCCCTTGAACCCTGGCTTCTGATCCAGTAAAATGTCAACCGATTTTGTGAATAAATTCATATAACTTTGTATTTATCTTGCCAATATAATCCCGGTTGATTATGCTTTGAAGTCTCTGGTTCCTATTGTGAAGACCCGTCCGAGTTACTTCATGCGATTTCCTGATCGACTATGTTCTCTGATAGTTTAGAGTCTCCGGTTCCTCCCATGAAGACCCGTCCGAGTTATTTCATGAGATTTCCTGATCGACTATGTTCTATGATAGTTTAAAGTCTCCGGTTCCTCCCATGAAGACCCGTCCGAGTTACTTCATGAGATTTCCCGATCGACTATGTTCTATGATAGTTTAGAGTCTCCGGTTCCTCCCATGAAGACTCGTCTGACATACTTCATGAGATTTTTTGATCGACTATGTTCTCTGATAGTTTAGAGTCTCCGGTTCCTCCCATGAAGACCCGTCCGAGTTACTTCATGAGATTTTCCGATCGACTATGTTCTCTGATAGTTTAGAGTCTCCAGTTCCTCCCATGAAGACCCGTCCGAGTTACTTCATGAGATTTCCCGATCGACTATGTTCTCTGATGGTTTAGAATCTCCGGTTCCTCCCATGAAGACTCGTCCGAGTTACTTCATGTGATTTCCCGATCGACTATGTTCTCTGATAGTTTAGAGTCTCCGGTTCCTCCCATGAAAACCCGTCCGAGTTACTTCATGCGATTTCTCGATCGACTATGTTCTCTGATAGTTTAGAGTCTTCGGTTCCTCCCATGAAGACCCATCCGAGTTACTTCATGAGATTTCTCGATCGACTATGTTTTATGATAGTTTTAAGTCTCCAGTTCCTCCCATGAACACCCGTCTGAGTTACTTCATGAGATTTCCCGATTGACTATGTTCTCTGATAGTTTAGAGTCTCTGGTTCCTCCCATGAAGACCTGTCCGAGCTACTTCATGCGATTTCCCGATCGACTATGTTCTCTGATAGTTTAGAGTCTCCGGTTCCTCCCATGAAGACCCGTCCGAGTTACTTCATGCGATTTCTTGATCGACTATGTTCTCTGATAGTTTAGAGTCTCCGGTTCCTCCCATGAAGACCCGTCCGAGTTATTTCATGAGATTTCCTGATCGACTATGTTCTATGATAGTTTAAAGTCTCTGGTTCCTCCCATGAAGACCCGTCCGAGTTACTTCATGAGATTTCCCGATTGACTATGTTCTCTAATAGTTTAGAGTCTCTGGTTCCTCCCATGAAGAACCGCCCGAGTTACTTCATGCGATTTCTCGATCGACTATGTTCTCTGATAGTTTAGAGTCTCCGGTTCCTCCCATTAACACCCGTCCGAGTTACTTCATGCGATTTCCCGATCGACTATGTTCTCTGATAGTTTAGAGTCTCCGGTTCCTCCCATGAAGACCCGTCCGAGTTACTTCATGCGATTTCCCGATCGACTATGTTCTTATGCCAAATTATGATGTTTGTACTGACCTTGTGATGGTTTTAAAATTTCTGGATTTTTCTTAGGGGAGCTGAATAGGTCTTTAGGATTCCCCACTGTTGATTGCTCGAAAATAGATTATGAAAGTTCTGCCAATACTTGTCAATCTGTATGAACCACATTTATTTCTGTGGCAATATTTGTCTTGCATTGCATTTATTGAAAGAAATGGAGTACATAAACTGTAAGAATACTTGTCTTCATCTTACTGGGAACTTACTTCAGATAATTATGATTTCTTTTTTCTGACGTATTCTTGAGTGGCATGATCTTGTCAGGTCCGGTAAGGTTGTAAATGATTTGCACTTCAAGGACGTTCTAGAATTCTTCCTTCAGTATCTTGGAGATAATATGAACCTGATGCGAGCTTTTCCACCACTTTGTAGGATCCTCCCCACTGTGGTGCCAACTTACTGACATCCCCGACAGGTTTAATGCGCTTCCATACACTACAAGAAAAACCCTCATAGACATCGGTGGAACAACAACGGCTTTAAGCAAAAACCGATGTCTTTGAATATTTTACACCAGTTTTTCCAAAAATCGGTGTCTATGAGCACAGATTTTCGCTAATAGACATCGGGTTTTTAGCTGATGTCTATGAGCGCCTTTTTTTTGTTAATAGACATCGATTTTAATAGCGGTTTTTAAAATCTGGTGTTAATGAACCAAAAATAATAATTTAATTTTTCCACCAGCCCATATTTATAACACTTCACAAAGTTATCTCCAAACCTAAACCAATATCATAAGCAAGTTTTATTAATGTGAAGTGGGCGGGCAATGGCAGTCTGGCGTAACCGCGACTCGAACCGTCTACCACACAACGCCTCTCCTCCTACCTTCCTCTCCCCCCAAACCTAAACCCATTCCCATCGATCTCTATCGGGATGGCATCCACGAAATCCTTTCACCACCTGCTTCAGCTCCTCGCCGTCGCCCTCCTCTCCCTCTTCCGCCGAGTCGTCGCTGCCGCCCGACGCCTGCTCTCCTTCTTCTCCCTGCGCGAGTTGTTGCTCCACCTCTCCTTCCTCCGCTGCGGTCTCCGACCCGTCACGCTCGACCTCGGCCACGCGTCGCTGCACATCTGGGGCCCCAACCCCCGCCGCGCCAGCCGAAAGCCTGCCCTCCTCCTCATTCATGGCTTCGGCGGCAACTCAAAGTGGCAATGGGAGCGCCAGACCGGGGCCCTATCCCGCTCCTTCGATCTCTATATCCCGAACCTCCTCTTCTTCGACAGATCCCGTTCCTCCTGCGCCGACCGTTGCGTGGGCTACCAGGTGTGGTGCGTTGCGGAGGCGATGCGCCTCCTCGGGGTCGCCCGGTACTACGTGATGGGGATCAGCTACGGCGGGTTCGTGGCGTTCCGCCTAGCGGAGATGGAGGCGGAGTCGGTGGAGCACGTGGCGATTCTCACCGCTGGAATCTGCATGTCGCCGGAGCAGTTGAGGGTGATGTCTGCAAAAGAGAAGAGAGACGTGTGCGAGCTGCTGCTGCCGCAGAAGGCGGACGATCTGAGGGCCCTCGTCAGCCGGTCCATGTACCCCCCCCCCCCCCCCCCAAGTGCTTCACAAAGTTAAAGCACTTCACATTTTCTAAGGCTCTCTTTTCTATAGGGTTATTTAATCTAGTTGTTCTTCCATAATTCATCAAACTAACAAGTTATATGATACACAGGATTCAGTAACTGTTGTAGGATATCCACTTGGTGGAGATACAATCTCTGTGACAAAGGGTGTGGTATCACGACTGAGGTTTGATTTCATGAAATTGTGATCATAAGCTTTTAGTATTTTTTTGGTGAATTTTATATTCTTGCTGAGATTGTTTTATAGATGATAAATTGCTGACTTAAGTGTTATCAATTTTAAGTTGGTTGAAAATTTTAGAACATGGTGTCCAAATGAGTTTTTTAATATTAATCACTTTTTTTTGCTTCTGTTTCAGGTTAGTATGCTCATGGATCCTCTGATCTGCTTGGTATTCAGATTGATGTTGCAATAAACCCTGGTTGGTAACTCAACCTAGTTTCCTTGCTAGAAAGATAGCATTTTATTTTTTAGATAGTTGGATGTTATTGCACCACTTTCTCCGGCAAGGTACAGATATATTCTTGTAAAAGCATATTAATGTTGTCAAAGAAACGTACTTGTTTTGCAGGAAACAGTGGTGGTCCTGCCTTCAATGATCGTGGTGAGTGTATTGGTGTGGCATTCCAGGTATTCCTTCTGCTAAATCTGTCTTTTATTTTCCCTACTTTATCTATTCCAAACTTTTCAAAAATCTTTTATAGATTAACTTTGTCCCAGAATAATGTTTAATGGAAATGCATCTGAGTACAACTTTTGCACCTAAATTAGCATTCTACCTTCTTTCATATCTCACTAGATATTTCATTTAGGTTTTCAGATCCGAAGACACTGAAAATATTGGATATGTTATTCCAACCACTGTGGTTTCTCATTTTCTTGATGATTATGAAAGAAATGGGAAGTATACTGGTAAGCTGACATCTGAAAGATTCTATTTTGATAGATCTAGTTCAGAATGATTGTTAGATATAATTATCTAATGTTTTCCACTAGTTTGATTGGAGTTCCTAGCTAATTGATATAGAGAATGCAATACCTCTGATACCTATGGCTATTCTGATTAAGCTGTAAGTATGCTAGTTAGACTACCTGGGTCCACTTCGCGTGATTATGACTTGTGTCTTCATAAAGATTTAAATTTATACCTTTGTCAGTTTGGTTGTTGAATTAATTCTTTGTATGTTATTTAAGGTAATATAGGTTTTTTTTTTTGCTTCTCACATCATATTGGAGTTGTTCACTTTAATAAATGCATGTATAGATTAGGGGTGCAAATGAATCAAATCGAGCCGAATAATATGAAAATATTGATATTTGAGTTCAAACTCAAAAAATATATGATATTCGAAGCTTGAAAATACAAATAATTTTGTCTCGAGCTCGATTCAAAATAAAATTCGAGCTCGAGTTTGATTTGAATTTGATTGAACCTTGATTTGAGCATATTCGAACTATAATTCGAAATGACTTAAATTCGAATTTTGTTCCAATTATTCAAATCTTAATTTGAATATATTTAAGTTAAAATAATGTTAAAATAATTAGAATTCAATTCGAGTTCGGCTCGCGAGTAGCTCGTGAACAATCTAACAAAATATTATGGGTTCGAATTTGGCCTGAAAAAATTATTGAACATGTTCGAGTTTCTGCTCGAATTCAATAATTTCGAATACGAATCAAATATTTTTTGAGCTAGCTTGAAAAACTCGCGAATTGGCTTGATTCGTTTGCACCTCTAGTATTGATGTGCGTGTGTGTATCATATTTTTTTATAAATGGCAGTTAGATTTTTTTATTTTTTTTTGGCAAAATTAGGATTTCCTTCTCTTGGGGTATTACTTCAGAAATTGGAGAATCTAGCATTGCGGGCATGCTTAAAAGTACCTTCTAATGAGGTATTTATGTTGATTTTCTAGAAGTCTGGGTTCTTAATTTTTTTTTCCATGTTCTGTAATATATTAAGATATGATATTACATAGTTTTGGTATATTTTCTACTTTAAACTGAGAGTATCTTGCTTGTAAAATCAAACAATTTGATATACTTGTGTGAAAGATCTGTAAACATGATTCTTTTGGCCTTCGGATGTGTCAAAAGAGTGTTCATGTAATGTTCCTTTTGATATTATTATCCTGCTAATGATAATTTGATTCCCACATGTTGAATTTATCGGGTTTGGTTGTCATTTCAAAGCCTCATAGTTAAACACTATCCTATTGCTTAAAAAAAATTATATTTGATTACACTTGTTCTTTTGGTCCATTTAATTCCTTTATACATCATCAGTATATCATAATAGTATTTTCTAAAAGCACATTATGGCAATTATTTGTATCTACATCATAATAATATTTTAAAAAAAACACATTACATTAATATCTATTTTCATAAATGAGCCATAGTTAGAAGTTAGAACAATAAGTGATTCAGCTAGAGTCTAAAATAGGTAAATCCTATTTCATTTCTTATAATGTCATATGGTTCCCATTGTCTTTCTCAACCAGTATCTTATAAGCGTGTAAATAAAATTGACTAAACCTGAGTGTCTAAGCGTGCAACTAATGTAGATATTTCATCAGGAGCCTTCTCTGCATGTAGCTATGATGCTTGAACAAGCATCCTACTGCTATTTGCTTTCCAGTCCACCAATGTTATGCAAGTATGGTTTTCATCTTGTTTTGTCTGGAAATCGTTACTACATTTCTGATCAGGTACTCGATTGCATGTCAAATTCATCTTCATATTGAAACTTGTCTCAGATATTTAAAGCATGTTCAAAGTTTTATGTGCTAATTGTAAAACATTCATTCTGTAAAATATAGAGACAACATGTGATTCAAGCTTACAGGAATGCACTCTTCGTTTACAGAGAAAATGGTTGGAGTTATATATCTGATCATGTTCACTACGATGTTGGAAGGTTCTCTATGCTTTGTTTGTATATTTGTGCATTTATCTTTAATGCTTTTAACCTTATCTCCTTCCATTTACTTACGTGGTATTCTTTTATTGGAGTTCTTGATTTGGCTATCAAGCATATGCTGGAGGTTTTGGCTTGCAGTCATCTGTCCCTAGCCACACAAAATGTATTCCTTAATGAATTTCCCCATGTTGTCCAGGTACTTCTATAGATTCTTCCTCATGATATTTTTGTTTAGTAGTTCGTAAATCTTAAAATCTTGCTATACCTTGATTCATCAGAGCATGGGAATGAAATTTGAGGTTTACAATCTTCGACTACCTGTTATCAATATGGCCTCACTCTACAGCATGTATAATTCTTCTGTTTTTGTTCTTTGCTGTAGTTAAGTAGACCAAATGATACTTTTGTTTGACAGATTAGAACAGTGGATGTTTTAACTCAGAAAACTAGGCATTTGAAGGTGAAAAGCGATGAGATTAGGGAAATGAAAGGCGCAAGAAGAATGGAGCAGGATAGCAAGTTGAGCATATTCTGATTCTCATAATTTAATGTAGCCTCAGCTTGATTTTTGACTCACGATGTTCTACCTTGGTGTGTTGTTAAAAAAATGTTCTACCTTGATTCTGATATCTATTAGCTTTTGATGTAAAAAGAATGTGTGTGTATTTTATGGATACTGTTGTAAGAAGAATATTTATGTAATTTGTGAATATTTGTGTATTTTATGGATCCTATTGAATGAAGAATATTTGTGTAATTTATGAATATTTATGTATTTTTTTGGTTACTGTGGGTTTTTCACTGTTTCGGAAATCAAATTTGTGTTGTTAAAAAATACTGATATTACATCGGTTTTCCACCGGTGTCATTAACTAATATTTACATTGGTCGTATACCGCTGCCAAAACTGGTGTTATTAACATATAATATTACATCGATTTTTCACCGTTGATGAAACGGTGTCATTAAATGATACTACGCTAGTTAATAACTGATTCGAACACTGGTGTCATTAAGTGATACTACACTGATTTTAACCCGATGTCTAAAATGGCAGACCTTTTACATCGCCTTCATAGACATCGGTCGAAAATGTAATAGACACCGGTGGAAAACCGATGTCTATGAGGGTTTTTGTTGTAGTGATACTAAATCTCCTACTTGGAAAAATCTAGGGATGACCCTTTTGTTATAATTTTGCCTCATTCGTTATCGGTATGATACGAGACGAGTAGCAGCTTTATCTCTAACTTCCTCTATCAAGTCTAGCTCCATGAGTCGTCGACCTTCATTGTCTGCATCATATAATTGCCTTCTGTCAGATTCTACTCCCACCTCAATGGGAATTATTGCTTCTCCCCCATAAACTAATTGAAAGGGAGTGATTCCTGTAGCTTCTCGAGGTGTAGTATGATATGCCCAAAGAACGTTGGGTAATTCATCTACCCAGCTACCTCTAACATGATCCAGTTTAGTTTTTAAACCCCTTATAATTTCTCTATTGGTTACTTCCGCTTGACCATTACTTTGCGGATAAGCTACAGAGGTGAAGACTTGAATAATACCATAACTTTTGCACCAGGCTAAGATTCTATCCCCTTGAAATTGCCTTCCATTATTAGAGACTAATTTATGAGGAATACCAAATCTGCATATGATATTTTTCCACAGAAATTTAATAACTGCATCTTCAGTAATCCGGGCAAGTGGTTCTGCTTCTACCCATTTGGAAAAATAATCCACTGCTACCAATAAAAACCTTCTTTGTGCAGTCACCATAGGGAATGAGCCTACTATGTCCATGCCCCATTGATCGAAGGGACATGAGGCTATAGAGGTTCTCAACAATTGTGTGGGATGATGTGAAATATTTTGATGTTTCTGGCAAGACATACAAGTTCTTACCAACTTGTTGGCATCCTCATGTAGAGTATGCCAGAAATATCCTGCTAATAAGATTTTACGGGCCAAGGATCTCCCTTCCACATGACTACCACACGAACCTTGATGAACCTCTCGTAAAATAAATTGTATATCTTCTGTGCCGATACACTTAAGCAGAGGTCTAGAAAAAGCTCTTTTATATAACTGTTCTCCTACCATAGTGTATTGAGCAGCTCTCTTCTTAAACACCCTTGCTTGTTCTGTATTACTTGGAAGAATACCTTGCTGTAAATACAATATGATTTGAGCGCTCCAATCACCTTGAATTTCTGCGTCAGCTTGTCTTTCGATACAGGATATTAACAGAGTTTGTTCTACGGGCCGATCTAGACTCCATGGTATTGGTTAGTCCTAGGAAAATCGTACCGGCTCCACTGTACAAAAATTTTGTACAAGTGGCGAACCTTTCCTTAAATAACCTATTGTGTTCTTTAGAAGTTAAATTAGGAATCGCAGACGGAACTTAACATCATTGATTCCAAATTTAACTTATCTGTTCTTAATGGTTCAGATTTGAATCGCAAGAGGAACTTAACACTATTGATTCAAATCCACCTAAGTTATTAATTCCATAAATATTAATTTCTAAAATTGGCTTCTAGGACTGCATGGCGAGGCACATGGCCTTCTTAGATATGGGAGCAACCACCACCGCCTAGGCAAAGCCTTTTAAGGAAAGCTAATATTTATTTCCTTAAATAACTCTAGGTTAACCAAAAAGAACAATCGAATAACAAATTCGAAAAAGAAGAAAACACAAACTCAAAAAAAAACTATTTCGAAAACTCTAGAATCATATGCCTCTTGTGTTTGGTATTTCCAAGAATAACAATACAAAGAAAACTAGTATGATGCGAAAAACAATTACTAGTTATACCTTTCTTTGTAAGCAAAAATAACCTCTTGATCTTCTACCGTATTCCTCTTCTAACCTCGGACGTTGTGTGGGCAACGATCTTCTAAGACGAGAACCACCAAGCACCTTCTTCTTCTTTGCAAGGTTCGGCCACCACAAGACTCCAAGAGAGGATGAGGTTCGGCCACCACCACCAAGCTCGAAGGGATGCAAGAACGAAACCTCCTTTCTCTCCTTTTCTCCAAGCTTGATCCGGCCACCACAAGGACTCCAAGAGAACAAGATAGTTTGGCCACAAGAAGGAGAAGAGAGAAGAGGAAGAGGTCGGCCACCACACCAAGGAAGAGAGGGAGGAAAAGAATAGAGTCGTTACCTTTGAAGGCACCTCTACCTCCTCTTTTATATTCCTTGGTCTTGGCAAATAAGGAAATTTAGTTAAAAACTTCCTTAATTCTTTTGCCATGAAAAAGAAAAATTAATTTATTAAAAATCAATTTCCTTATTTCAATAATATTGGCCGGCCACTTATTTCCCCAAAACAATGAGAGTTTTAATTAAACAAGAATTAAAACTTCCTAATTTGTTTCCAGAAATTTATAAAAATTTCTCCAATAATTTTATCCCTTCATGATTGGTTAGTAAAAGGAAATTTTATAAATTAAAATCTTTCTTTTAAACATGTGGATGATTTCCAAAAAGTAAAGTTATCTCTAAAAATTAAAATCTCCTTTCAATCTACAAATAAGGAAAGATATCAAATCTTTTCTTAATCTTTTGTAGAAACTTATAAAAGAGAATTTTTAATTTTTAAACACTCTTTTAAATTATGAACATGGTTAAAAAGGAAAGTTTTTTTTCTCAAAATTAAAATCTACCTTTCAATCTACAAATAAGGAAAGATTTCAAATCCTTTCTTAATCATTTGTAGAAAGCTATAAAAGAAAATATTTAAATTTTAAACTCTCTTTTAAAACCATGGAATCCACATAAGAAAAATTTATAAATAAAATCCTTTTTAATATGATGTGGCCGGCCACCTAAGCTTGGGCTCCAAGCTATTAGCCGGCCACCTTAAGGCTCAACCTTGAGGCTTGGGCGGCCCTAAGCTTGAGGTTCAAGCTTAGCTTGGCCGGCCCCTATTGGTTGGGTAAGATGGTGGGTATGTGGTGGGTATAAATTTCTATATACAACAGGCTACGATAGGGACCGAGAGGAGGAATTGGTTTTAGTCTCCCGATGAAATTAAGCTTCCCGTGTTCGCCCCAAACACACAACTTAATTCCATCAATAATAATTCATTCCACTAAAGAACTATTATTGAACTACCGCACCAATCCCAAATTACATTTTTGGGCTCCTTCTTATTATGAGTGTGTTAGTCTCCCTGTGTTTAAGATGTCGGATGTCAACTAATTAAGTGAGTTACTGACAACTCATTTAATTAATATCTTAGTCCAAGAGTAGTACCACTCAACCTTATCGTCATGTCGGACTAAGTCCACCTGCAGGGTTTAACATGACAATCCTTATGAGTTCCTCTTGGGGGCATTATCAACCTAGATCACTAGGACACAGTTTCCTTCTATAATCAACAATACACACTATAAGTGATATCATTTCCCAACTTATCGGGCTTATTGATTTATCAAACTAAATCTCACCCATTGATAAATTAAAGAAATAAATATCAAATATATGTGCTTGTTATTATATTAGGATTAAGAGCACACACTTCCATAATAACTGAGGTCTTTATTCCTTTATAAAGTCAGTATAAAAGAAACGACCTCTAAATGGTCCTGCTCAATACACTCTAAGTGTACTAGTGTAATTATATAGTTAAGATAAACTAATACCTAATTACACTATGACCTTCCAATGGTTTGTTCCTTTCCATCTTGGTCATGAGCTACTGTTTTTAATTTATAAAGAACCGATAACACGATCTTCTGTGTGTGACACCACACACTATGTTATCTACAATATAAATTAATTGAATATCTACATTTGGTATATATAAATGTAGACACTTGACCAATGTGATTCTTATAAATGTATATACAAAAGCTAGGCTTTTAGTATACACTCCAACACATGGTACTATAGCAGAGGCCAACTTAGCCAATTCATCTGCTACCTGATTCTCAGATCGAGGAACCTTTTGTATATTTACTTCTTGAAACTGAGACTTTAACTTATCAAATGCCTCGGCATATAACTTGAGCCTGTCATTATTAATTTCAAAATTACCTGATAGTTGTTGGGCTACCAATTGAGAATCAGAATAGATGAGGACTCAAGCTGCCCCTATATGCCGAGCGGCTTGCAATCCAGCTATCAAGGCTTCATATTCTGCTTCATTATTAGTAGCTCTATAATTCAATCTGATAGAGAGTTGAAGTCTGTCTTCCCTTGGAGATATAAGAAGAACACCAATTCTGCTACCTTGTCTAGTTGAGGAGCCATCCACATAAACTTTCCAGGTGTTTTCTTCCTCAGGGCCTTGAACTTCTATAATGAAGTCTGCTAGAGCTTGTGCCTTGATGGTCGAGAGAGGTTGATATTGAATGTCATATTCTCCAAGTTCAGTTGTCCATTTGACCAATCGACCTGATGCCTCCGGGTTGAGTAACACCCGTCTGAGAGTACTGTTGGTTAATACAACAATTTCATGTGTTAAGAAATATGGTCGCAGCCTCCGAGCAGTCAACACTAATGCGTAAGCCAATTTTTCTAGTGTAGTATATCTACACTCAGCTCCTTTTAATAAATGGCTAGAAAAATATACAGGTTATTGTTCTTTTCCTTCTTGTCTGACTAATACAGAGCCTACAGTGTTTTCATTAGCCGACAAATATACCCAAAGAGTCTCTCCTATTATAGGCTTAGCTAATACAGGAAGAGTAGACAAATAATCTTTTAACTCTTGGAAAGCCTTATCACATTCCTCGTTCCACTGAAATTTATTGGCCTTTCTGAGTATTTTAAAGAACTGGAAGCTATGATCGGCCGACCTGGAAATGAACCTAGACAAGGCTGTAATCCGGCCGGACAGTCTTTGAGCTTCTCTCATGTTGCGCAGAGGCTCCATGTTCTGAAGTGCCTTGACTTTGCTCGGGTTGGCCTATATTCCTCGCTCGGACACCATATACTCCAGGAATTTTCCCCCTTTTGCTCCAAATAAACATTTGCTCGGATTTAACTTGAGCTCATATTATCTCAATGTCTTGCAGGTCTCCTCTACATCCCTGCACAGATCAACAGCTTGAAGAGACTTAATTAAGATATCATCAACATATACTTCCATATTTCTACCAATCTTCTTCTAGAAGACCTTATTCATAAGCCTTTGATAAGTTGCTCCTGCATTTTTTAGTCCGAAGGGCATAACATTATAACAATAAGTACCTTCAGATGTTATAAAACTGACCTTTTCTTGATCTTCTTTAGCTAAGGGAACCTGATGATAGCCTTGATAAGCGTCTAGCATAGAGATGTACTCGCATCCAGCAGTGGAGTCTACCAATTGATCGATCCTGGGTAATGGATAATAATCTTTTGGGCAAGCCTTGTTGAGATCTCGGAAATCAATGCATACTCGCCATTTGTTTCCCGGCTTAGAGACTAACACCACATTAGTTAACCAGCTAGGGAATTGTACCTCCCTGATGTAACCAGCCTCCATAAGTTTAGTTATTTCTTCTTTAATGATTTGATTATGTTTCGCACTAAAATTCCTCTTTCTTTGCATGACCGGGCGGGCATCTGGGAAGACATGTAAGGAATGCTCCATGACTGTAGGAGAAACGCCCGAGACTTCTTTAGGCGTCCAGGCAAATACATCATTATTCTTCTTTAGGCATTGTATCAGTTCGGCTTTCAGAGTGGGATCAAGATCAACCGCAATATACGTAGTAGCTTCAGGCCAACCGGTTTGGATCTGAACTTCTTCCTTTTGTTCATAAACCAGAACAGGCTGCTTCTCCTGAATGGCATTGACTTCCATTCTTTGAATCTTTTGGGCAGCGTTAGCTTTAGCTCGAACTATTTCTACATAACATTTTCGGGCTGTCTTCTGATCACCCCGCACCTCCCCAACTTGGTCGTCAATAGAAAATTTAATTTTTTGACAAAAAGTAGAAACGACCGCCCTAAAATCGTTTAGGGCCGGTCGACCCAGTATCACATTATAAGAGGACGGGGCGTCTACCACCATGAAATAAGATCTCTGCGTTCTCATCAGAGGCTCCTCTCCTAGAGATATGGCCAACTTTATTTGACCCAGTGGTTGTACTTCGTTACCTGTGAATCTATATAGTGGAGTGACCATCTGTTGAAGTTCACTTGGGTCAATCTGTAATTGATCGAAAGCCTTCTTGAATATAATATTGACAGAACTGCCCGTGTCTATGAAGGTACGAGAAATAGCATAGTTGGCTATCACGGTTTTAATGATCAGGGCATCATCATGGGGTATTTCTACTCCCTCAAGATCTCTAGGTCCAAAACTTATTTCGGGACCGGCTACTCGTTCCATGCTACACCCCATGGCATGAATTTCCAGTCTTCGGGCATGTGCTTTCCTGGCCCTATTAGAATCCCCATCAGTGGGTCCGCCTGCAATCATATTGATATTGCCCCGAGCGACATTACTCTTGTTTTCTTCCTGTCGAGTCGTCATAGCTTCAGAAGGAGCCTTTTCCGACACTTGGCTTGTACCGGTCGGGGCCGGCAATGCATCCCGCCGAGGCTCGACCGGGCGATATTCCAATTTGAGTGGGCTTTGCTGCCTGGGGTACTGCTGCCGATAATAGTTTTGCCTCTAGTAACGCTCCCTATTAACTCGCTTATTTCTTAAAACAAAACAATCGTCAGTCATCATAGTATGATGACTGCTAGTTTTATGATAAGTGCACCATCTTCTTGGTGCCTATGGCTGTATCTCCACATGTTGTACTGCTTGTGGATGATATTCTGGTTGACGGTGAGGTGGATGAGTCGCTCTAGGCCCTCTTGGTGGAGGAATAGGGGCAGGAGCTTTCTCCTTAACCTGGATAGGAGAAGAAGTAACGCCCTCCTTCCTACGGGCGGCTTGAGCTTCTTCCACATTAATGAATTCAGTAGCACGCTCAATCAAGGAATCAAAATTAATAGGAGGATTTCTCACTAAATCTTTAAAGAAATCATTATCATTTAAACCCTGAGAAAAGGCGCTCACTATGATTTCTGTGGTAGCATTAGGTACATCGATAGCTACCTGATTGAACCTTTTGATGTAGGCTCGGATGGACTCTTTGGATGCCTGCTTAATTGAAAATAGACTCCAAGGAGTCTTATGATACCTCTTGTTGCTGGAAAAATGGTGTAGAAAAACTTTCTTGAAGTCTTTGAATTTTCGAATAGACTTCTCTGGCAGTCTTTTAAACCAGCGTTGTGCAGCTCCTCCTAGGGTAGTAAGAAACATCCGACATTTCACCCCATCAAAAAATTGTTGTAATAATGCTACATTCTCAAATTTCAATAGATGATCTTTTGGATCTGTTGTTCCAGTGTACTCGCTGATTTGAACATTTTGATATCGCTTGGGAAGCGGATCATCCAGTACACTCTGAGAGAATAGAGAGATAACTTTTTCTGGTGAGCTATCACTAGTTATCATTTTGATCTTACATTTTTCTCTATCTGGTGCTTCACCAGAGGATTCCTGAAACACGGGGCTTCGACCCCCCTGCTCCATGGGAGTGCGAAGAAAGGCTCGTGGACGTCTTGTTAGAGAAACGACCACTGGGGGAAAATACGCATGTTCCTCCTCTTCCGGCTCTTTTCCTTTCCGATGCTCAGTAGTTGAAATCACTGGATTATGAGCTGTTGGTAGAGTAGCTCCAGTGTGAGCTTGAAGTTGTTGTTGTTGTTGTTGCAAGGCTTTTTGTGCGTGAGAATTGATGAGGAAATCCAGATCCTCATGACTAATGGTGAGTAGGTATGATTTTCCGGCCTCTTCCATCTTATAGTCTCAGATTCAGGTGAAGTTCCCACAGACGGTGCCAAATTTGATCTTGTTTGAGAAGCTGGACAAAATGGAGATCCGGGAGAAAAAACCTACTGCTGATGGAGAATAATACCTATGGAAGGTCGATCCGAGAAACCCAAAGCGGATCCAAGAAGATGAAGCCCCAAGAATGTCCTCTTGATGCGAGATACCAATGGCGATGAAGAGATCCGATCGAAGAACACCCAGATTCGAAGCTCCCAAGACTTCCTGCGCACAAGAGACCGGCCAACACTACCGTCAGTGACCTAAGACCGGGGTGGGAATCCCTGGCTAGGCCCTCCGACGCTCAAGTTAGTGATCTCTCTTGGTGTGGAAGAAGGAAGAAGAAGAAGAAGATGAAAAATTAGGGTTATCAATGTGCGCAAATGATGTGAACTTATCCCAACCAATGGAGAGGATTCCCCTTTTTATACCACTTCATATAACCTCCGTAGTCATGAAGTGGACCCCGGTTTGTTAGAGTTTGTTATGAGATGACGTAAGTTGTGTATTTGTGGTAAATGACTTTTTAAGGAATCTTCTTTGTACCCCAGATGTACCTTCTTTGTCATCTAGCACCTGCAAAACAGTCTAAAAATACATTTCCCGCCAAAATATATAACACTGGTTATACAATCATATACTGCAAATATCTTCAGGAACTATTTCGAAATATTACTTCTCTTCTATCTCACCAGTTCTTTTTCAAAGTGTTTCTATCCTTCCTACTAACCCCTCCTATTTTTGCTACATCAAAGATAGCTTAATGTACTAATGCTTCTTGTGTTGATCGGGGTTAAGCTTAATTATGTTTGATCAATTACTATTACCTCTCATGAGGCTCCTTGGGCAATGCTCGTTCGTGTTCCTTTATGTTCATTATCCCAGCTAGCATTGGGCTATGTTTTATCAAGTATGTAATTTTTATCAAGTATCTTTTCCAAGTATTATTCAGCTTAGCCGGTATCTGGCTTTCTTTCTTAAAGGTATGTCTCAACCCATATTGGCCTACCTCCTTTGAGGTATATCCCGATCAATATTAGTGTATCTCCTTTGAGGTATATGCTGATCGATGTAGGTCTGCCTCCTTGGAGGCATATCCCGGCCGATATTGGTCTTCCTTCCTGAAAGTATGTTTCGATCGATATTGGCCTACCTCCTTTGATGTATATCCCGGTCGATATTAGCCTACCTCCTTTGAGGTATATGCTGATCGATGTAGGTCTGCCTCCTTGGAGGCATATCCCGGCCGATATTGGTCTTCCTTCCTGAAAGTATGTCTCGATCGATATTGGCCTACCTCCTTTGAGGTATATCCCGGCCGATATTAGCCTACCTCCTTTGAGGTATATGCTTATCGATGTAGGTCTACCTCCTTGGAGGCATATCCCGGCCGATATTGGTCTTCTTTCCTGAAAGTATGTCTCGATCGATATTGGCCTACCTCCTTTGAGGTATATCCCGGCCGATATTAGCCTACCTCCTTTGAGGTATATGCTGATCGATGTGGGTCTGCCTCTTTGGAGGCATATCCCGGTCGATATTGGTCTTCCTTCCTGAAAGTGTGTCTCGATCGATATTGGTCTACCTCCTTTGAGGTATATCCCGGCCAATATTAACCTATCTCCTTTAAGGTATATGCTGATCGATATGGGTCTGCCTCCTTGGAGGCATATCCCGGTAGATATTAGCCTATCTTCTCCATTTGGTTATCTCCTTCCCTTTCCTTATCGGGGACCCATGAAACCTAACCTATATCAATCACAATTTGGATACGGGGCAAGTGAGGCACATATGTATTAATTGTGGCAGTCCATCGCATCCAATTGCTATATGTCATCTCATTCAAAAGACTGCTAGATTTCCTATGGAATCCCAGTATTACCAACATCAATATCAAGAGGCATATGATCTAGCTCCTAGTACCTATAGTCATGACTGGGGTAATTATTCGACTCAGTACTTTCAACCCCAGATTCTTAAGCAGCATGGATACTTTCAACCCAAAATTCCTGAGCAGTATGGGAATACACATCAACAGGCTATTGAGCATCCTCAGTGTTACAATTTAGACTGGATGGACTATAAAAATTTCATGTATGGGAATGAGCAACAACAATTGGATCAATCTTTTCCATCATATTTGAGGCCACAAGGATTTCAGGATAATCCTATGCACACATTGTAAAATATGGAAATAAAATAATAATTAAATAATATGGTTATTTTGAGAAATAATCTTATTAAAATTTTAGGAATTTTTAGAACTTTTCTAGAAATTTTTCGGAGCTCGTATGACATACGTTAAGGGGATAAATTATTGGGCTAGGGAAAAGCATGTTTAAGCTACCATATTTGAACAACAAAATGTTTAATTTCCTTAATTAATTATTTTTCCTTTTTCTTTAATCCTTTACCTGTGCCTATTTCTTCTTTCCCCCACCGAACCCTTTCTCTTCATCTTCACCCGACGGCGTCGCGATCTCTCCTCAACTCATCACCGCAACCCATCTCAGCGCCGGCGAAATCCTCCCTTCCAGATCTATCACCAGTGACTCCAAACCGCCCCGATCATCTTCTCTCCTTCACCGTCAGCGTAGCCCTTCCTCTCTCCCGATTTCATCACTGGTGCCTTCTTCCTTTCTTCCACGTGACGACAGACCCTTTGCCCTAGCCAAGCTTGCCATGTGAGAATTGCCATCACTCCTCTTCTTCTTCCGAGTAGCCATCATTGTTTTACCTAGATGGTGTCGTCGACCTCTCCTTAGTTAGCCGACAGCCTGCCGAGGCCTCTGCCTTGGCCAGAAACCCTTTCTATTTCCGAGCAACCGAAGTCGGCACCACGTCCGATCAACCAACAACACGTATCTTCGGCTGTGATTCAACGGAGAGGGCAAAGGTGGGGTGAGTTGTTGAATTGATTCATGTTTAACTTAGTCAGAATCAAGTGTGGAATGGTTAGGGAAATTTTGTTTGGGAGATCAACCACCTCACCTTGCACCAGCTACCAGTTCTCGGTAGCCAACATCTTCGACTTTGGATCAATAGTGATACATCTAAATTTAGGGGAGTTTTAGAGGTGATTCCATTTTTATGTTGGATTGCATTAGCAGTAATGGATTGTACAAGTTGGTTAGTTTGTATTAGGTTGATTATGTTATAGATTTTAATCTAATTGAATTATGGAACAGTTAGGGTTAATAATGTTAGCCCTAGTTTACCTATGGATTTTAATTAGTGGGTTAACCGATAGATCAGGTTAGTAATTATATCGATTAGGGTTTTCCTTAATCCGGTTAGGGGATTTTATTTAGCTATTTATCTCATATGATTTTAGCTAAATAAAAGGTATATATATTGATTGATGTAGGACTCTGATTCGAGACGGGCGTCTCGACGTAGGATTTCTGGTCACGATCTTCTTTTGAGGCAAGTACCTTTGACTTATCTCTTTTGATATGTCATTTTGATATGCATAGTAGGTTATAGCTAGTAGCAATGATCATGTTTATATTTGCCTTGGTATGTCACTATTAGATACCTGTAGCTTTCTTTTATAGTTGTCTGATATGCATTCATGTTTATATACTCTTGAATATTATCATGTGTATTTGTTCTTAGAGGTTGTGGCATACTATGCTTTACTGTGTTTAGGACTGACTTCCTAGATTTTATTATCTGGCATGTGTATCTAGTTTTTTGATACCTAGATCATTGTTATAGGATTCCTTTTCCTTTTTGGTACATATTATTTGGAAATGGTTATGATCAGGATTTACATGTTTAGTGTCATGCACCATCTTGTATAATTCCATGTTATTCGATTGTCGGCTCCATTATTATTGAGCACATATCCAGTTACATGGATTTGCACACACAACCACTCATGGGTTAGTGGTATATCAGGCAGGGTGTATTGCAGCAGGTTGCTCTGTCAAGGGCTCCGCTGGCCCGCTCATGGGTAGTGCTGATGCAGCGTGGTAGTAGGACAGGGATCCCTTCTCTGGACCATCTCAGGGAGATGAGAGTATTGAGCTCCCCCACTTATGATTTGGGGTAGGAGGATAGGTGTACTCCGACAGTATTCTGTCCACTTGGTCACTCAGGAGTAGTGATGGCAGAGTGCACAGTTGTTATAGCCCTACCCACTCGGTCTCACCATCGTGTATGAGATGGCTGACTGGCGTCAGTGGTGACCATGTCATTTTTTGTATCATATGCATGGATTGCATTTATTGTTTGTCCTTGCTGCATTATGTATATTGAATTTTGATGGTTGCATATGATTGACATGTATACAGGTGACATTTTGTATCTGGTCTGATGACCCTTATTTCTGGATAGGAGGTTCTGGTGAGTACAGTTTCTTCAGTCCTTTTCAGTCTGCATTTCCTACTTTTATTCAGGAAACTGTATCGCATGATTATTACTGTTAGTTATAACTTATTATGCATGTCTATCCGGTATTCGCTGAGTTGTTGAACTCATACCGTTGATATATTTTTATTTCAGATATCAGGTAGAGGTATGTGGAGTTGCTTGGAGTATCATGTCTGTCAGTTCCCACGTCACATAAAAAGACTGTTACCATTTTCATTTGTGTTTTATTTGTTTTATGTATTAAGAGTACTTAGCATTGTATATTCCGATTTTGTTTCTGGAGTGCTGTTATGTGGTATTTTGTGTTGGTTGTTGTGTTATGTAAGCCTAGCCGGCTAGCAGTCTTATTTTTGGTTTGTAATGGTTTTCTATCGTTTCCCATTATGTTTTTGGTTTTAGTACAGCCATGTGGGTTGTTTAGTATATATAATTATGTGGTTGTATTTTTTTTTTGTACAGCCGTGTGAGTTGTTTAATATATAACTATGTGGTTGTCTATATATTCCAGCTGTGTATGGTTGATGTATATTTTTGTATGTATAAATGCTTCAGATTGTCACGTGTACAGGGGAGATGCTTCCGGATTTTTCCTCTAGCTGGGACTCCTCCGGGGCGTGACACACATGGTCACATTCGGTCTAGCATATCGATCCAGTACTTTGGGGAACATTTCAAGAGAGCACTGAAGAAGTTCATGCCCCTAGTCAATCAGAATTTCAAGATCTAAAGGAGGTTATACAGCAAATGTAACAACAACAAGAGGCCTATATCCAGTCTCAACAAAGAAATGAAGCATCACTACAGAATTGCCAGATGTATCTAGATTAAATTGCAACATTCATCAGTCAACGACAAGCTCAATTATCTAGTGAGGAGATGGATTCTAGAGATTGTCATGGCCCTGACCTTGATTCTACTACTATACAGGACTCCTCTGATTCTGTGTGTTGTGATGATATAGTTGTAGTTGATCCTAACTCTGATGATAATATTGTTGCTATAGATATTTTTGATGTAGGTGTTGGTGGTGATGTTGAGGAGGCAGCTGAGCCTGATTATACATTTGTTGATAAGGAAAGTGTAGGGACTTGCATGGTGGAAGCAATGTCCCAAGAATCACCTATTTTTGTTGTACGACCACCTGATGATAAGAGTATAGGGACTTGTGTTGTAGAAGCAGAACCCCAGGAATCACTCCCTTTGGTAGTAGAATCACTAGAGCCAGTACTTGAAGAGGAAGTCACATCCATCATTCTAGAACCTCCAGGTACCTTTCAACATGAAAAGGTTAGTATTTCTTTTGATTTATCAGAAAATTTCATAGAGGTATCATTAATTGACTTTATTGGATGTGATGCATTTCTTGAATCATGCAATGTAGAAACTAATATTCTTCCATGCTTGCGAGAGGTGTTATTTTTTGTTGACTTTGCAGGAGATTATAAGCTTCCAGAGTGGATGCTTAAGTTGAACCACCTTCAACCTCCGGGAAGAACTTTCAAAAAGAATAGGGTGAAGGGAGCAGTCTTTACTTCAAATGCAAACATTCCACTCCCAACTTGGATTTTGCACCTTAACCGTTTGCAGCCATCGGGAAGGATCATTCCACTACCAGCATGAATTCTACTTCTGAACCGTCTTCAGCTGCCAGGAATAAAGGGGAGTTCGTTCCTTTCCTTTCCTTTTCTTGCTTTCCTTTATCTTTATACTTGCATGTTTGTTTGCTTTTATACTTTGCTTTCATACTTTGCTTTCTTGTTTTGCATTTTGTTTGGTCTTGTTTATACCTTGCTTGATTTTGAGTCATATCTCCCTACATATCCCTTTATAATGCTTTGAGAATCATAAAAGGCAGTTAAGTTTGACTATCAAGTTTTGATTTCCTTGGTATGGTTGGGTACATTAATTGCATTTAGTCATTTGTTGTGGTGATGGACTCTATCTTGTTAGATTATGCATGATATTTGATTATTCACCTAGTGAGGTTGTTGCCATGCTTATCCTTAATCCTTTTGTGTGTGATAGCACTTGTGATACTTGACATTCTAGAACTTGCTTTGATTCTTTTTGAAATTACAGTAACATAAGCTTGCATGAATATGATAGAGGCAAATTTTCTTGTTCATCTCTTAGTTGTTCCTATACTTTATTGTTATTACCAGTAAACAGTCCACCTATTGCTTCCATGTTTCATTATACCTCCCTTGTCATATCTTTTCATTGTCATTATATTTTCACTATCATATCTTTATCGATTCATTCTTTCCTTGGTTATGTGATGAGAGCATTGAGTGATTGCATGATGAGTTACATTTTCTTTATCACATCTTTATTGGTTTATTTTTAGCCCCCTATTGTTGTGAGTTTTATCATGATTTGCTATATTGTCCGAGACGAACAAGTTTAAGTGTGGGGGGAGGCAAATTTATATGGACGAATGCTTGTCGGAAAAAAAATCTCTCTATGTACAAAAAAAAAACAAAAGAAAAAAACCATCAAAAAAAAAAGTTGAAAAAAAAATAAAAAGAGAGGGAAAAAAATTCTCAAGCATTTGTTGTTTTTTTAATGATGAATAAGGAACATCTCCATGAAAAGATTGATGTATACTCATTTGACATTGTTATTGAGAGATTCTCATGAGTTAAGTTGTTAATATACACATGTATTTTGGAGATGTTATAAGTGGTTGATGTATATCGCGTTGAGAATGTGCAAGGAGAGTTGAGTGTTAGATGTTTGAATGAGTTTTTGAGTATAGTATTTGATTGTATTCTTCATGTTAATTACCCCAATGCTCTCATATTTTCTTTGAATTCCTTTGTTGTCTATCCTTCTTGTTCTATTGTTTACATGTGAGGTTTCATTATTATTCATGATAAGTCCTCTTGATTTATGTGTACTTATGTTTACAGTAGTGGAGAAGTAGAAAATAAGCAAGCATATGGTAGTGCAATGTCATGAGTTGCTTTGAAGAGAGCTCCACTTTCATATTTATTATTTATGTGAGCATTAGTGCATATATCTACCTTGTGAGGTTCTATCATGCTTAATCTATTCAAGTGGATCGAAATTTCCATGTTTGTTGACTTATGTGAGAATTGGAATCATGAATACCTTGATTCTTAAAACTTGATGATCTTAAGTAACTTTCTTTTTATTGTTTTCATAGTATTGTTAGGGAATTGATAGGGAGATAAGCTTTTGGTTGCTTCATAGTTTTATTTCACTTGGCCGAGACGTGCAAGAATAAATGTGGGGGGGGGGGGGGGGGTTTGATAACTAGCATTTTGATGCATTATTTCTGGCGTTAATTTCCATATTTTAATCTTTTCATATGATTAATTATTGATTCTTATCATGTTTATTGAGTTGGATTCATATTATGGATTTTGTTATAATTCTTCCTATTTTTATGGATTTCTACTAATAATTCTGCACTTTTATATTTTAGGGATTGAGCTCAAGCTGAACCAAATTGAACCTAAAGGCTTGAGTTAATGAGAAGTCCAATTTGAAGAAATCTAAGCCATTGAATTAAATCTGAAGCAAATTAAATGAAAGATTCATATCTGATTAATTCTAACTATTCATCAAGATCTGGTTGATTCTAGTCAATCTGTGTAGATCTGGCATGATCTGAGCCGCTCATCTTGATCTAGCCATACTGACCATTCAATGGGTTCCAGTTGATCTTGACCATTCACTCAGATTTGATCTCAGTCGCTCCATCAGATCTGGATTGATCAGGGTCGTCAGACCAGATCTTGGAGATAAAACTCATGAAGTCTCTTCTCTTCTCTCGGGACATCTCCTGTTCGCGTTTTCTCCTCGCGTTAGCTAGGGCTCGCGACACCACTCCTTCATCTTCTCCTTCACCAACGGCCGACGGCCACTTCTCCTCATTCACCATCGTTGGTCGGACTTCCCTCACCTCATCATCCCGCGATCATCTCCATCTTCTCCATCTCTTCTTCGCGTGATCGGACCCGATGCCCACGCACCGACGCCAACCTGCTCGTCATGGCCGAAGATGCTGCCACTTCCTTCATCCGGACAACTGTGAGTTTTCCCACATCAGAGATCAGCCCTGATGCCAAGCTCCGGTGTCCATTCTCTTTGTTCCGGCGAGTCCGAGAGGCCCTTCTTCGTCTTCATAGGATTTCAGCAACAACCCTCTTTTGCATGGTTGTTTTGTTTGAATTGATTGTTGATGTTTGTTTAAAAGTTGATGAATGCTTGTAATTGATGATCTCCCATGTTCGTTTTGCATGCACTTTGTTCAACTTAATTTATGCCTACAATGTGTTTGATTAAATGTCTCTTCCATTAGATAGGTTTTAGTTTATGCAATTTCTTCAGTTTAATTCCATGCAATGCTTGTTAGTTAAATATTTTATATTTTCATGATAATTGTTCTTTAATTGAATGTAATTAAGATAGGTTACATCAAATTTCTTTAATACTCTAGATTTCATTCAATGTTTACTTTATGTTACTTTAATTTCCTTGCCATCATAGTTTAAGTTAGACTAGATTTTCATACTTGCATTGTTCTTTTGTTCATTAGGTTTAATTTCATACTTGTTTTGTTATTCCATATCATAGTTTTAGAATCCCAAAACCTAAATCCCCAGTTTCATATCAAAAACCCAAAAGTCATAATCAATCCTGAAGTTATTATTCTATCGTTACATTCGTTGGGAGACGACCCGAGTCAGCTCTATACTACTTTAGTGTAGAGGGGTTCAATAAATTTAATTGTAATTTGATAAGCTCTCATAGTATGACACTCGAGCTCACATTAGAGCGCTGGCGCACCTCGGTGGCGCCTTCAACCCTTGTTGAGGGTGCCTCCACAGTCTTCATTAGCTTCTTTGACTTTCTGCTGCTTCGATCGTCTGGGTGATTGCGACCAACTGAAATAGGGCTCACCCAAATCCAATTTCCGGCCTACTCCTCAAGCAGGCTTCCGCTCTGGCTTCTCATCCCTCGAACGTCACGTACGTTCTTCTCGTCCACTGGTGTACTCTTCCACAGAACTTCGTCCCTCGGATGCACCGAGCCCGTCGGCTCCCTTCCCGTGCCATCCTTCTTGCTAGCTACATCTTCCACTCGACTTCCTGTGCTCCTAAGCTCCCGCATACTTAGACACAGGGATCAAAATAAAATAGAACCTAACTTTAACTTGGTTTATCACACCAAAATAATCACGGAGACCAACAATCTCCCCATTTTTAATGTGCATCAACCCAAGTTCAAGTTAGGGTTAAAAACAAACAAGTTGCATTAAAAGAAATTGCAAAACAAACATTTTAAGCATAAGTTTGCACTTGGAGAAAACCTACCATCTCCCGAATTCAAAATAAGAGTATTTGAATTTGATAAATAAGCGGGCTTTTATGTAAATTGTTTACATAAATAAAATCATGTCTCTTATACATTCTCATTTTTGTATTTCTAGGTTAATCATTTATTTATGACTTCCGTTAATCTGTGTTCGATTTTGGACTCGAACAAACTGACTGAGCTAAACTTCTTGGACTGGTTTCGAAATTTGAGAATTGTTCTCATAGATGAGAAGCTAGCTTATGTCCTTAATCAGTCTCTTTCTACTAGTCTTGATGTCGATGCAATTGCGGACCAACTGTTGGCCCTTCAGAAACATAAGGATGATTCTGTACATGCTAGTTGGATCATGCTAGTCGCTATGACTCCTGAATTACAGAAACAACATGAGCATTTGGATGCTTATGATATTGTCTATCATCTTTGTGAGCTATTTGATGAGCAAGCTAGATCTGAAAGGTTCAAGGTCTCCAAGCTTCTCTTTTGCTCAAAGATGCAAAAGGGTTTGTCTGCTGTACAATATGTATTAAAGATGAATGGATACATAGAGCGTTTAGTATCACTCAATTTTATGATGGATTATGAGTTAAGTATTGACTTAATTCTTCATACTTTACTGAAAAGTTATCCACAATTTGTGATGAACTATCGGATGAACAATTTGGAATCAACCATCCCCGAGATGATAAATATGCTCAAGACTGTGGAGGCTTTTGTTAAGAGTGAACAGAAAACTGTGATGTTAGTAGATTCCTCCAAGAAAGGTTTTAAGAGGAAACCAAAATATCAGGCTAAAGGGAAGAGTAAAAAGGCCAAGACAGTAGAACCTTGTGGCAAGATGGGACACTAGCGAAGAAACTGCAAGATCTATCTTGAGTCTGTGAAGAAGAATAAGACATCTGATCCCCCATCCTCTTCAGGTATTTTCATTATTGATTGTCATGGTATTTTCTCGGACACTTGGATATTGGATACTGAGTGTGGTTCACATATATGTAATGGCATACAGGGGCTAAGGAATAACACAAGACTCGTCAAGGGAGAAACAAGTCTACGAGTTGGGAATGGAGCAAAGGTTGCTGCAGTCGCCATCGGAACATACTTGTTAAAGTTTCCTAGTGGACTTGTCTTAGAACTAGATAATTGTTATTTTGTTTCAGCATTAATAAAGAACATTGTTTCTATTTCTTGCTTAAATAGAAAAGGTTACCATTTAACTTTTAGTAACAATTGTTGTTATATAACCTTAAATAACGTTCTTTATGGCACTGGAACTTTATGCAATGACATCTATGCGTTGGATATATCTAGTAACGTACTCAATATCGAAAAGAGTAATAAACACGCCTGAATATATAATCAATTAACCTCTTACTCGTCGCATTATCACCTTGGCCATATAAGCAAGAACGGCATATCCGAATTGCAAAAGATTATAGTTCTAGAATCATTTGAATTAGATACATGTGATTCATGTTTAAAAGGTAAGATGACAAAGTTACCCTTTTCTCGAAAGGGTGAACGAGTTGATGAGTTACTTGGGCTCGTGCATACCGATGTATGTGGTCCAATGACAACTCTTGCATTAGGATATTATAGCTACTTCATTACTTTCATTGATGATCACTCTCGTTATGGGTATATGTATCTAATGAAATACAAGTCTAAAGCCTTTAAAAAGTTTAGAGAATTCAGAAGTGAAGTAGAGAAATAACTTGGTAAAAATATTAAGACACTTTGATTCGATCGAGGTGGCGAATATTTAAGACAAGAGTTTCTAGATTATCTAAGGGATAATGATATATTGTCTCAATAGACTCCGCCTTATATGCCACAACATAATGATGTATCAGAAAGGCGTAATTGAACCTTGTTAGACATGGTTAGATCAATGATGGATCGTGCAAATCTTCCCAAGACCTTTTGGGGTTATGCACTCATGATAGTTGTTTACTTGCTAAACAGAGTCCCGACGAAGGCAATCTCAACTACTCCATATGAGGTATGGAATAGTAAGAAACCCCTCATATCTTATTTGAAGATATGGAGGTGTCTTGCTTATGTGAAGAGGACTATGTCAGACAAGTTGGATGCCAAGTCTGATAAGTGTTTATTTATTAGATATCATAAGGAAACTAAGGGTTACCAATTCTATCACTCCTTGGAACAAAAAGTGTTTGTTTCAAGACATGCTACCTTCCAAGAGAAAGAATTTCTCTTACAGGAAGCAAGTGGGAGTATGGTTGAACTTGATGAAGTTCAAGAGACTCTAATAAACACTAATGAGATGCCTAGTCAAGAACCACAACCGATTATGACGCAACCTCCTCGTCGATCAGGTAGGGCACGCAATATGCCTAAGAGATATGGATCTCTTGTAAGAGAATCAAATGATGTGTTACTCATTGAGGATGAGGAACCTATTGATTACAAAGAGGCTCTGAATAGTTCATAAAAGGGCAAGTGGCTTGGTGGACCCACCTGAAGGCATGAAGTCAAAAATGGATTCCATGTACGAAAACCAAGTTTGGAACTTGCTGGACCCACCTGATGGCATTACGCCTATATGGTACAAATGGGTTTTCAAGAAGAAACCCGATATGGATTGTAATATTATTACCTACAAGGTAAGGTTGATGGCGAAAGGCTATCGTTAAAGGCAAGACATTGACTAGATGAAACTTTCTCACTTGTGGTCATGCTTAATTCCATTCGGATACTCCTGGCCATATCATCTCATCATGATTATGAGATATGGTAGATGGATGTGAAAATAACTTTCCTTAATGGAAATCTACTCGAGAATGTGTATATGACACAGCCCGAAGGCTTCACATTTGTCAACAAGAATAAAGTATGCAAGCTTCAACGGTCCATTTATGGACTAAAAAAACATCCAGGAGTTGGAATATCCATTTTGATGAGGCGATCAAATAGTTTAATTTCTCACAAAATCCAGACGAACCTTGTGTGTATCAAAAGGTTAGTAGGAGTGGTTGCATTCCTAATATTATATGTTGATGACATATTACTTATAGGAAATGATGTGTCATTTCTATAGTCAGCTAAAGTTTGGTTGTCCAATACATTCTCCATAAAATACATGGGAGAAGTAACTTACATCCTCGGGATGAAAATCTATAGAGATAGATTGAAAATGTTGCTTGGTCTTTCACAGTCGACATATATAGACAGAGTGCTAAAACGGTTTAGCATGTCTGAATCCAAGAAAGATTTCATACCTATAAGGCATGAAATTCAACTTTCGAAGTCTATGTGCCCACGCACAGAAGACGAGAGGATTTGCATGGATAAGATACCTTATACGTTCGCAATAGGATCTATCTGTAAGGGATCGATGGCCGACTAGAAGGGGGGTTGGATAGCTAGGTCACCCCCAATTTATTTTCTTCTCTACAAGGTGTTAGTGCGTAGCGGAATTTACTAAACAAAAACAATAAGAACAAGCAAGAAAGTACAAACGCTAACACAAATTCTTTACGTGGTTCGGAGATTGCTTGCTCCTACTCCACGACATGTCCTTGAGGTGGACGAACCCTTGATCCTTCGGTGGATCAATCCCCGTCAATCTCCGGCTAGCTCTTACTCCTTCTCGGTGGAGTACACAAGCTCTCACAAAGCTATATTCCTCTTACAAGATGAAGACTTAGATTAGGAGGAAGAGAATGGCTTGGAAGCTTTGGACAATTGCTAAGGAGTTATTCAACAAGCATGAGTAATCTCCTTCAAGCCCCAAAGCTTTCCTTAAATAAGAGGAGAGAGTTGATCATCATATCAACTCATCTCAGCACCAGTCGACTGGCAAAACCATCAGTCGACTGGTGCTACTGTTGGAGGTAGCCAACGGCTACTTTGCAACACCAACGATCTGTCAATGGTCATTTACCAGTCGACTGCTAAAACTAGCAGTCGACTGGTAGTTGTTTGCTGAGCAAACAGAATGCTTCTGTTCGCTGCCAGTCAACTGCTAAGACTACACATACACACTTATCCTCTCCGGAGTCGCCCTTGAAGTCCTCTTCCTTGGCCTTCGTCCCTTAGATGCACCCGAGCCCGCGGCTCCTCTTCGTGTCATCCTTCATATTGCCTTGAAGTCCACTTCCCTCGGCTCCACTCCATTGCTCCTCGTCCGGCGGTCCTTCGGATGCCTTCCACGCCATCCTTCACCGACTCAAGGATCTGAGCCCTAGGATGAGCTTCCCAAGCTTAGTTGCACTAAGCTCCTCATGTGTGTTTCACCAAGTCCTGTAAGAATCAAACACACATATCAAACACATATGAAAGTTTAACTTAAACTCTTTGACACACACATCAAAACCATGATCATACCGATTAAACTTGAGTCGATTGCACCAACAATCTCCCCCTTTTTGATGTGTGGCAATATGTTTAAGTTAGGCATAAATAATAACATTGAAAATTAAAAGCAATATGTAAACATGAAGGATAATACCCAAGCTCCCCCTTAACACCTTAACATTTGCTCTTCAACATTAATTTTCAAGTTTTGCACACAATTAGGGTTCTAACTTAAATCTTCCCATTTCTCCCCCTTTGACACCATCAAAAGTTGTACCAAACATGTACACATACCAAGGTATCAATGTGGACTTAAAAATGCCCAAAACCATCTCTTGAAGGTGTTGGAAAATAGGTACCAGTCGACTGGTAACTGTTGCAGTCGACTGGCACAAACCCAATCCGAATTTCAGCATTTTGAACCCAACTTCAAAAATGCATAGAAAATTCTAGAAAATTCAAAAAATCATGAAATTTTGAACACATATTTCTTATAATGTTGTTTAACAAGAAAAAATATGTTTCCATGAAAATTCATCATATTTTTGAAGTTTTGATTAAAAACTCAAATACCATGAAAAACACTCAAGTTTGTATCAAGTTGAACCCTAGTTTTGCAATCATATGTTTCAACATAACTATACCACAGTAAATAAAACATAAAATTATTTTCAAAATATTTGAAATGTCCAACTATGATCTATGGGCAAGATGTCCATTAATTAAATATTTGTTTTCCCCATAGTTGGCCTATGATCACTAAAAATTGATACATTTCATAACTCATCAAAATGTCATAAGCATAAGTGAATTATTTGTATCATCCTATCATCTCACATTTATGGTTAGAAAATAATGAAAATCATTGTGAGATAAAGGTAACTTCTACTTGGCCCTTTTGATCATGAATTTCTATCAAGGCTAAGTGTTCCCCCTTAAGGTCTCAAGTCAACCATTTTTCAAGGATTTGAATTATGATTTCTAAGGTTGACTTGACCTAAAATCCTCTAACCCTTGAGGATTGATTTTGGCACCCAATAGAAATTCTTTCTAATTTGGTTAACCAAATATTCCTTGGGGATCCATTTTCTATCTATAGTCTGTTGGTGTGGAAGCATCCGACGATCGAACAAGTGTTTTGATAATGGCAAAGGATTCAAAGTTAAGGTTATGTTGTGATCTAACAAGTTTGAATGAGCTTACAGGAAAGTCCTAAGTGTACTTAGGCAAAAGCCCTAGCTGCAGTTAGGCAAGTGAAAACCCCTAGGGGGTGGTAACCCTAGGTCATAGGGGGTGGTAACCCTATGCGGAAAGTCTTGGCGGGTCGAGGGCTTCAGGCAAAAAGTCCTAGGGGTGGTAACCCTAGGTGAAAAGTCCTGGTGTTGCGAACCAGGTGGAAGACTGGACAAGTCGGGGAGCGGGAGTCCAGCAGAAAGTCCGGAAGCATCGAGCGCTGAGCAAAAGTCCAGTCGATCTGAAGGATCGCACTGGCAACAGGTAACTCTCCTGAGAGGAGTAGGTGAGGATGCGTTCCCCGCAGAGGGAACAGTAGGCGTCGGGTCAACCTAGGGTTTCCGGTTGGAAATCCGAAGTCAGACCCAGGATAGTCCGAAGACTATCAATATTGTATTTACCATATCTATTGTGTGCTAACTTTGTTTTGCAGGGTATGTGTTTGGGACTAACACATTTTGCAGGAATAAAGGAGCAACTTTCACCTCGGATGAACAGTGTCTGAGGCGCCTCCATGGAGCTTGGAGGCGCCTCGGGTGCAAGCCAAAGCCAGCTGTCCAGAGGAGCTGGAGGCGCCTTCATGGGGACTGAAGGCGCCTTGGATCACTGCTCGAAGGCGCCTTGGAGCGGCATTGAAGGCGCCTTCAGGTGGATAATGAGCAGCGGTCAAAGCTTGATCGACAGCGATCGAAGCGGGATAAAACTTAGTTTCTAAGGTGCCTTGGAGCTTGATGGAGGTGCCTTGAACACCCTTTATAAAGGAGTCTCGACCAGCAGCCCAGAACAACACCTTCTGAGTAATCCTTACGCTACAAGTTGCTAACGAGACGATCCCGAAGTGCTGCAACATCATCCCGACAACCCGGAGCGTCAGTTTTTCAGTATTCTATTGTTGATATTAATTTAATTACTGTTTCTCTCTATACTTAGATTGTAATAATTTTCGAGCATATAGTTGTTGGCCACCGGAAGCGATCAACGATCGCGGGCCTTGGAGTAGGAGTCGTCACAGGCTTCGAACCAAGTAACTCCTCGTGTCTTTGTGTGTGATTGCTCTTTTAATTTCCGCTGCTTTATTACTCGAGTTTTACGATTCCGAAACGAAATAGCCACGAGCGCTATTCACCCCCCTCCCCTCTAGTGCTTCTCGATCCAACATAGTCTTGGTTTTTGATTGCCCCCTAGCAAGTAGACAATGGTAGGTCTTTTCATTGTTGGGTTCATTGTATCCTAACCCATTTTTCTTAAAACTTGCCCTTTGGCTCCCAATTATCATGTTTAGGGTTTTGGATCCAATTTCAAATTTTCTAAGGGCATATGTAAGGTATTCTACCTTTTCCCTTAAAGCCTTATTTTCTTCTTCTAAACATGAATCATTTGAATTAGTAGAAGAAGCATGCATATCATCATCCCTAATAGACATGGATTCTAATTTTTCTTTAAGCATGCAAATGTCATTTTTCAAGGTTTTATTTTTCCTTTTTGCCTTGAACAAATCATCATTTGTACTTTTAATGATCTTAATTAAAACATGAGGAGGAAGATTGTATACCTCACTTACCGAGACGTCCGAATCCGAAGTTTGCCCTCCCCTTCACTTGAGCTCCCTTCTTCATCTTCACTTGAGCTCCTTCCTTCTTCTTGTTTGGATGAGGTGGAAGCTACATCATCAATTCCCATTAGAGCAAAATGGGAAACATGGTGTTCTTCTTCCTCCGATGACGATGGATCATCCCATGTTGCTTTTAGGTTTTTGACTTTCTTCCCTTTTTCTTTTGACTTCTTCTTCTCTTCCTTCTTCTTTAAGAGGGGGCATTCATCTCTTATGTGTCCTTCTCCTTGACAATTGTAGCAAATGACCCTCCTTGTTCTACTTTTGCTTCTTGAGCTTTTCTTGACATGAGATTTGTTAGTTGAAAACCTTTTAAATGCTCTTCTCATTTTTCTTACCATATATGCCTCTTGATCGCTATCCATTGAGGCGCTTGATTCTTCGGAGTCGGAGGATGGTGAAGATGAAGATTTATTTTTCTTTCCCTTTCCCTTGTTTGCCACAAGGGCTACTCCTCTTGATCTATGAGCTTCTCCATCTAATCCTTCAACTCTTGTTTCGTGAAGCTCCATTATTGAGAAGAGTTCATCTAGAGAGGATTTCTCTAGGTCCTTTGATATGTAGTATGAATCTACAATGGAGCTCCAAGTTGTGGTTCTTGGGAAAGCATTTAGCGCTTTCATCATCATGTCTCGATTTGAAAGTGTCTCACCTACACTTGTTAGTCCATTAATAATTTCCTTAATTCTAGAATGTCAAATTGATACATTTTCTCCTTTCTCAAGCTTGATATTGTTGAGTTGAGTTCGAAGGAGGTCTCTTTTTGCCAATTTTGCTTCCGATGTCCCTTCATGAAGCTCCACTAGCTTTTCCCACAAGTCTTTGGCACTTGTATAGTTTCCAATTCTTGTTACTTCTTGTTGTGGAAGAACATGTAGTAGGTGATGCATTGCCTTGAAATTTGCTAGATGCTCTTCTTTTTGCCTTTTGGTCCATCTTATTATGTCGATTGTCTCATTGCGTTCATCCTTGGGCTCTTCAAAATCACTTTTCATGATTAGCATAATGTCAAAATCGGTATTGAAAAATACCTCCATTTTCTTCTTCCACCAAGAGAAGTCTCCTTCGAATTTGGGTGGATGAATATTTGAGCCAGCCATTTTGATGAAGTACTCTTCTTAGCAATTAGTCCATTGAAGAGCGTCCTTGCTCTGATACCACTTGTAAGGGATCGATGGCCAGCTAGAAGGGGGGTTGGATAGCTAGGTCACCCCCAATTTACTTTCTTATCAACAAGGTGTTAGTGCGTAGCGGAATATACTAAACAAAAACACTAAGAACAAGCAAGAAAGCACAAACGCTAACACAAATCCTTTACATGGTTCGGAGATTGCTTGATCCTACTCCACGGCGTGTCCTTGAGGTGGACGAACCCTTGATCCTTTGGTGGATCAATCCCTGGAAATCTCCGGCTAGCTCTTGCTCCTTCTCGGTGGAGTACAACCTCTCACAAAGCTCTCTTCCCCTTACAAGATGAAGACTTAGATTAGGAGGAAGAGAATGGCTTGGAAGCTTTGGACAATTGTTAAGGAGTTATTCAACAAGCATGAGTAACCTTCTTCAAGCTCCAAAGCTTTCCTTAAATAAGAGGAGAGAGTTAATCATCATATCAACTCATCTCGGCACTAGTCGACTGGCAAAACCATCAGTCGACTGGTGCTACTGTTGGAGGTAGCCAACGACTACTTTGCAGCACCAACAGTCTGCCAATGGTCATTTACCAGTCGACTGCTAAAACTAGCAGTCGACTGGTAGTTGTTTGCTGAGCGAACAGAATGCTTCTGTTTGCTGCTAGTCGACTGCTAAGACTACACATACACACTTATCCTCTCCGGAGTCGCCCTTGAAGTCCTCTTCCTCGGTCTTTGTCCCTTAGATGCACCTGAGCCCACGGCTCCTCTCCGTGTCATCCTTCATATTGCCTTGAAGTCCACTTCCCTCGGCTCCACTCCGTTGTTCCTCATTCGGCGGTCCCGCCTTCCCCACCATCCTTCACCAACTCAAGGATCCGAGCCCTAGGATGAGCTTCCCAAGCTTAGTTGCACCAAGCTCCTCATGTGTGTTTCACCAAGTCCTGCAAGACTCAAACACATATATCAAACACATATGAAAGTCTAACTTAAACTCTTTGACACACACATCAAAACCATGATCGTACTGATCAAACTTGGGTCGATTGCACCAACACTATTGTAGGACCGTTGGGCCGGCTAGAAGGGGGGGGTTGAATAGCCCTGAATAAAAGACAACCCTTTCTCGAACAATTAAGCTAACACTTGAAAAATAGATTAAGCATAAAATAACGCATAAAAATGAGGCACCGGATTTGACTTGGTTACAACCGGGGAGGTTGTTAATCCAAGGAAGATGATTGCACTAAGAACTCCTTCAGGCGGAGAAGCCTCGTTTACAGCAGTGTAGGCACAAAAGAAAGAAGCTAATCAAAGCAGTGGAAGCACACAAGTGTTGTTACAATTTCTGAACTGATGAAAAGCTTCTGGACCAAGGCTATATTTATAGCCTTGGTCGGGGCGCCTGGAAGGGTTCCGGGCGCCCTGAGGGGATAAAGTTTTATCCCCCAACGTTCAGATCGCGTAAATCGCGATCTTGGTCAAAATCAGGGTCCGGGCGCCCCGGACAGCTCCGGGTGCCCGGATTGGTTCCGGGCGCCCCGGAGCAAAAAGTCAACTACGGTTGACTTTTTGTCCGGGACCACTTCTCCGTTAAGTCCCCGTCTCGGTCCGGGTCTTCTGCTCCGGATCTGCTTGATTGGGTAATCTCTGACATCCGGAATAGGGCTCACCCGAACCCATCTTCCGGTCTTCTCGAGCGTGCTTCCCTCCGGCTTCTCGTCCCTCGGAATTGCCGCGTGTCCCTTCTCGTCCACCAGCGTACTCATCCACAGACTTCGTCCCTCGATCGCACCCCGTGCCGACCTTCGCGCTAGCTGCGTCTCTTGCTCCCCGAGCAATCTTCCGCTCCGGCTTTCGTACCTCGGAACCATCGCGCGCACTTACTTCTCGTCCGCCGGTGTACTCTTCCACAGCGCCTCATCCCTCGGACGCACCGCGTGCCGTCCTTCTCGCTAGCTGCGTCTTCCGCTCGAGTACCTGTGCTCCTAAGCTCCTACACACTTAGACACAAGGTTAAATAAAACGCAGGACCTAACTTAACTTGTTGATCACACCAAAACAACCTTGGGGTTCCAACAATCTCCCCCTTTTTGGTGTGATCAACCCAAGTTAAGTTAGGGTTAAAATAAACATTAAATAACATTAATTAAATTAACTTAATTTTTAATTTAAGTGCAAAAAGATAGAAAAGATAAAAATCAAATTAAATCTATCTACCTCCCCCTAGACTTATACTTTCCCTTCTCCCCCTTTGATCACAAAAAAAATGGGGTTCCAAGAAAAACAATCTAAGGGTTAAATACTTAGAAAAAGCATTTCTAAAAAAAAATTCCTAAGTTTTTAAGAGATTTAGAAAATTTTTCTAAATAATTTAAGCTGAGATTTCTAGTTTCAAGAAAAAATTCTTAACTTAGGAAAAAATAATTTTTGAGAATATTTCTAAGTAAAAAAAATCCAAAAAAAAATTGAATTTTTTTTTTTAAATTGACTTAGGCAAAAAAAATTTCTAAGCAAGTAATTTTCTAATTTGAAATAAAATGTTTTGAATAACCTTTTTCAAGCACTAATTAATTCTTGTATTAATGCTTCATTAGTAAGTTAATTAAATATTTATTTCAATATTTTGGCTTCCAGGTCGTGGCGAGGCACTAGGCCTTCTTGGTTATTGGAACAACAACCACTTCCTTAGACAAAGCCTCATAAAGAAATTCTTTGTTTAATTTTCTCACTTAAAGCGCTAATTTTAATTTTAAAATTAGTTTAAGCATGATTTAGGAACCCAATATAGGTTCCAACCTACTGGATTAACTAAAAAGTTTTTAGGGACATGTTTTCTTGAGATGTTCCTAATTTGTCCCGGGTGATATTTAAAGTACCAATTTAAATTATTAAATCTTCTAAAATTGGTTTTAGATGAACATGCATAGTTTTTTAAGTTATCTATTTGAATTTTCAAATTTTGATTTTCTAATTCCAATTTTTCATTTTTCAATTTTAATTTATCTAATTCTTCTAAGGGACAAGACTTAGCTAGAATTACTTTTAAATTTTTATTTTCACTTTCTAATTTGCAGCAGTCTTTTGTTAAAAGTTTAACGAACTTAAACATTTTATCGGGAGGAAGAGATCGTACCTGACTTACCTTGTCAATCTCGTTGTCCGTTTCTCCCCCTGAGCTGCTGCTTTCTTCCGACGTGTCTCCCCCTTCATCGATGCTCTCGATGCTCATTTCGGAAGAGCTTGAATCGCAGTCGTCATCTTGATGGCTCGCCATCAGTGCGAGTCCGGAGAATGCTTCGACTTCCGATTCGGATGACGTATCGTCCCACGTCGCTTTCAGGGCCTTTCGTTTCTGGATAGGCTTCTTTCCCTTCTCCTTGTCTTTGTTCTTCAGCTTGGGGCAGTTGTCCTTGACGTGCCCTTCTTCGTCGCAGTGGTAGCAGCGGATCATCCTTTTCTTCTTCCCCTGCGGATGGTTAGTAGATCTAGATTTACAAAGTTTCTTGAATCTTCTTACCATCATTACCATTTCCTCGTCGTCGAGAGAGGATTCCGACTCAGGTTCGTCTCTCGAAGCTTTGAGGGCGACGTTGTTCTTGGGCTCCTTCATTCCTGCACATCTTGACTCATGGACTTCAAATGTTGAAAAGAATTCTTCTAATGAAATTTTTTCTAAGTCCTTAGAAATGTAAAAAGCATCTACTAGTGATGCCCATTTTGAATTTCTCGGAAATGAACTTAACGCGTACCTGAGTGAATCTCGGTTACTTACCTTTTCTCCGAGATTCGTGAGTCCGGTGATGATTTCTTTTATTCTGGAGTGCAGATGTGCGACTGTCTCGTCTTCCCCAAGTCGCAGGCTGGTGAGCTGATTGCGAAGCAGATCTCGTCTAGCGAGCTTAGCTTCGGACGTCCCTTCGTGCAGCTCAAGGAACTTCTCCCAAAGTTCCTTTGCGGAGTTGTATTTACCGATCCTGTTGACTTCTTGAAGCGGAAGAACGCTTAGCAGATGGTACTCTGCTTTGCCGTTCGCCACGAAGTCGGCCTGCTCCTTTTTTGTCCATTTATCTATTTCCTTGTCCTCTGGAGCTTCAAAGCCAAATTTCATTGTTAAAAATAATTCAATATCTGTTGTAAGAAATACCTGCATCAGTTTTTTCCAGGTAGCGAAGTCCCCTTCGTATTTCGGCGGGTGGATGATTGGTCCGGCCATCTCGTTGCTTCGTTCGGCGGTTAGTCCTCCTGAAACGCCTTGGCTCTGATACCACTTGTAGGACCGTTGGGCCGGCTAGAAGGGGGGGTTGAATAGCCCTGAATAAAAGACAACCCTTTCTCGAACAATTAAGCTAACACTTGAAAAATAGATTAAGCAGAAAATAACGCATAAAAACGAGGCACCGGATTTGACTTGGTTACAACCGGGGAGGTTGTTAATCCAAGGAAGATGATTGCACTAAGAACTCCTTCAGGCGGAGAAGCCTCGTTTACAGCAGTGTAGGCACAAAAAGAAAGAAGCTAATCAAAGCAGTGGAAGCACACAAGTGTTGTTACAATTTCTGAACTGATGAAAAGCTTCTGGACTAAGGCTATATTTATAGCCTTGGTCGGGGCGCCTGGAAGGGTTCCGGGCGCCTTGGGGGGATAAAGTTTTATCCCCCAACGTTCAGATCGCGTAAATCGCGATCTTGGTCAAAATCAGGGTCTGGGCGCCCGGAAGCATTCCAAGCGCCCCGGACAGCTCCGGGCGCCCGGATTGGTTCAGGGCGCCCCAAAGCAAAAAGTCAACTACGGTTGACTTTTTATCCGTGACCACTTCTCCGTTAAGTCCCTGTCTCGGTCCGGGTCTTCTGCTCCGGATCCGCTTGATTGGGTGATCTCTGACATCCGGAATAGGGCTCACCCGAACCCATCTTCCGGTCTTCTCGAGCGTGCTTCCCTCCGGCTTCTCGTCCCTCGGAATTGCCGCGTGTCCCTTCTCGTCCACCAGCGTACTCATCCACAGACTTCGTCCCTCGATCGCACCCCGTGCCGACCTTCGCGCTAGCTGCGTCTCTTGCTCCCCGAGCAATCTTCTGCTCAGGCTTTCGTACCTCGGAACCATCGCGCGCACTTCCTTCTCGTCCGCCGGTGTACTCTTCCGCAGCGCCTCATCCCTCAGACGCACCGCGTGCCGTCCTTCTCGCTAGCTGCGTCTTCCGGTCGAGTACCTGTGCTCCTAAGCTCCTGCACACTTAGACACAAGGTTAAATACAACACAGGACCTAACTTAACTTGTTGATCACACCAAAACAACATTGGGGTTCCAACAACTATCATGTATGTTATGTTATGTACAAGACCCGATGTATCATATGCTCTGAGTGTTATGAGTAGATACCAGTTTGATCCAGGAATGAATTATTGGGTGGCTGCCAAGATGATCCTTAAGTACTTAAGAATAACTAAGGATATGTTCTTAGTTTATGGAGATGGTGATATGATCATACGCAGATATACAGATGCTAGTTTCCAGACAGACAAAGATAACTCCAAGTCCCAGTCTGAATTCATATTTATATTAAATGGAGGTGCAGTTAGTTGGAAAAGTTTCAAGCAAGGCACTATTGCAGATTCTACCTGTGAGGCGGAATACATTTCAGCTTCAGAAGTAGCAAAGGAAGCAGTTTGGATCAAGAAGTTTGTTACTGAACTTGGAGTGGTTCCATCTATTATTAAAGCATTACCTATTTATTGTGACGACATTGGAGCCATTGCAAAAGAAAAGGAACCGAGGTCTCGTCAACAATCAAAACATGTGCTTCGTTGTTATTATCTGATCAGGGAGATTGTTAGTAGAAAAGAAAAACAGCTTGAGAAAATTTCCACTGAAAGGAATCTAGCGGATCCCTTAACAAAGGCTCTACTACAAAGTAAATTTGAGAGTCACATCTGTACTTACGGTTTAGGACACCATGGCGATTGGCTTTAGGCCAAGTGGGAGTGTTAGAATTTGAGGGATGTCCTTGTTGGGGTTCAATCAAAGTCTCATATTGGAAAGATTTAGTAAAGATCATGGGGTTAAAAGTGTAAGGAATCGGTGGTCGGCTAGAAGGGGAGTTGGATAGCTAGATCACCCCCAATTTCGATTCTTCTCTACAAGGTTAGTTACGCAAGCGGAATACGAAAACTAAAGCAATGAAAATAAACAAGTAAGAGAAAACGCTAACACAAATCCTTTACGTGGTTCGGAGATTGCTTGCTCCTACTACACGGCGTGTCCTTGAGGTGGACGAACCCTTGATACTTTGGTGGATCAATCCCCAGCAATCTCTGGCTAGCTCTTACTCCTTCTCAGTGGAGTACAACCTCTCACAAAGCTCTCTTCCTCTTACAAGATGAAGACTTAGATTAGGAGGAAGAGAATGGCTTGGAAGCTTTGGACAATTGCTAAGGAGTTATTCAACAAGCATGAGTCACCTACTTCAAGCCCTAAAGCTTTCCTTAAATAAGAGGAGAGAGTTGATCATCATATCAACTCATCTCAGCACCAGTCGACTGGCAAAACCATCAGTCGACTGGTGCTACTGTTGGAGGTAGCCAACGACTACTTTGCAACACCAACAGTCTGTCAACGGTCATTTACCAGTCGACTGCATATTTTATTAGTCGATTGGTTGTTGTCGACTGAGCGAACAGAATACTTCTGTTCGCTACCAGTCGACTGCTAAAACATGCAATCGACTGGTGCAGTCGACTGCTAAAAGTTGCAACCGAATGGACTGCACCTTGTTACACACTCACACTCTTTCTCTCCGGAGTCACCCTTGAAGTCCTCTTCCTCGGCCTTCGTCCCTCAGATGCACCCGAGCCCGCGGCTCCTCTCCATGCCATCCTTCACGTTGCCTTGAAGTTCGCTTCCCTCGGCTCCACTCTGTTGCTCCTCATCCGGCGGTCCCTCGGATGTCTTCCACACCATCCTTCACCGACTCAAGAATCCGAGCCCTAGGATCTTCCCAAGCTTAACTGCACCAAGCTCCTCATGTGTGTTTCACCAAGTCTTGCAAGACTCAAACAAGCATATCAAACACATATGAAAGTCTAACTTAGACTCTTTGACACACACATCAAAACAATGATCATACCGATCAAACCTAGGTTGATTGCATCAACAAAAAGGATGTAGGATATCTCCATTGGTATGAGGTCTTTTGGGAAAAGCCTAATAGCAAAGTCATGAGGACCTAGGCCCAAAGTGGACAATATCATACCATTGTAGAGATATGTGGGCATCCTTCGGTCCCAACAATCCTAAGGCAATTGCCTTATGATTTTTTCTATTTATTTGATAAGTATAGATTCACTATTTGAGTTCATATTATATGTTTGATTATCTTAAACTCATTTACTGAATGTCTGTAATATAATTCATAATATGAGCGAATTTTTTATTGGATCACAACTAGTGATTATCTCTACATGTGTAATTATGAATATATTAAAATTTTCCTAGTCGTCGAATTGATGCATTCAGACATCATCAATTCTGTAAGACTAGCACGGGTTATACTCCATGGTTTGGCCAAGTAGCTGTTTTCTCACTAGTTATATATATATATATATATATATATATATATATATATATATATATATATATATATATATATATATATATATATATATGTCTGTGAAGTTCTTACTGCAGCACAAGTGCAAGTTTCCTTTTACTTGAGGTATATAAGTCATCTTGGTCATGGAGACTTATACTTTGACATCTTAAGCAAGCATCTCATTGAGGTGTGGACCCGGGATGATTGGGTATAAGTTGAAGTGCCCAAAGGTGTTTAGATAACCCACAGAGGATTCACAGCTCCTTGCGAAGAGACGTATACCCTATGGCCACTCGTTAGGATTATTACTCAAAGTCTTTGGCCAAAGCATCACATGTTAAGAGTGCGAAACTCTTGTACACATGTACAAGTAATTTGCCATAGAACGAGGAAGTATTACTTGGGCTAGGTGTGACGTAGTCAGCCTAGTGGGGACTAAACATATAGACCATGTCCTGAACCAAGTGGGTATAAGATGAGTGAAAGGAACAAGACATGATTCATTGTAGCTGCTGAAGGGTTTAGAATTAATTCTAAAATCAACTATGATTTTTTGGCTAATTGGGGATCATGATGTACTACTAGGTGCCACTCATGATCATTCTATAATTAAATAATTAATTATGCACAACCAAGATAAACTGGGAACCTATTGGGTCACACGCACTAACGAGTCTCTAAAAGACGTAAAACAAGTTAAAGAATAGGATTCTTAGATCAAGAGATAAATATTTGGTTGGACCATACGTAAGACAAATATGGAAATATTTGTCACAATAGAAGCGCGAATGGGCCACATCTCTTATGGAAGAGTTGGACCATATTTGGTTTAATCATGAATTAGTCATGAACCAACTTGGTTTAGTTGTGAACCAACTTGGTTTAGTTGTGAACCAACTTGATTTAGTTTTGAACCAAACCAAGGGGTTAATGGGATAATTTTTTGTTAAAAGATAATGGGTTGGATTTGGGCTTTCTAATCCAACTCATTAATGAGGATTATATATAAATGTAATTGGGAGAGAATTAGAAATAATTTTTATTAGTTGGCTTGATAGGGTTTTGGAAAGCTTAACCCAACATTTCTCTCCTCTCCCTTCTCTCTACCCACTATCAACAATAAAAGGAAACCCCTCTTGTCATGCCCCCAAAGGAGTCCTTGCCAGACAAAAATCCGACAACATCTCCCCTGTACCGGTGACAATTTGAAACATCAATACATACAAAATATACATCAGCCACATACGGCTGGAATATATACACAACCAAGCAGTTATAATCACAGCCCACACGGCTGGAATGAAACAATCACAACCACGCAGTTATATATAAAGCAGCATACACGGCTGTACTAGAAACACAGCGGAAAAACGAAGGAAAGCCCACACAAACCAAATAAATACAATGCATGCCGGCACGGCTTAAACACAAATACAACACCCAAAACCCTAAGATAGCCACATGGCTACACACAAATACAATGCCAAAAATAATAAAAGAATATACAAAAAGAAAACAAACATGAGATGAAACCGTCTTCGGATGTGACGTAGGACCTGACAGACAGGATACTCCAAGCGACACACCAACCATCTACAAGCTACCTGAAAACATAAATGTATACATACGGTGGTGAGTATAGGTAACTCAGCGGGTAATAGAAAAGACAGTGCATGGTCTACAAATAAAACATGGAGATCAAAAGTATACAGTCTCAGTAGGGAATAAAGAACATGATCATACTATCATAATCAATACACCTAAACATATCTGATATAATAACATGACATATAAACTGTACAAACCACAACTAACATAATGACAGATACATACCCAATCTGGAATCAACACATGGTACAATGATCAGTAAACTCACCGGATCTGCAACAGATATACCCGTGACACATGTGCAATATAAATACGACTGCATATACATGTAAAATAAATGACATGTATGCAGCATGACAACCATATGCAACAATCACATCTCAAACAAGTGCAACAACCACAATCACATGCAACTAGTATCTACTAGGCATGTATGCAAATATATATCCACAGATGCACCGCGCATCATATCCAAATATGCATGCATGCTCCATGGTCACCTCCGCCACCTCTCCAGACAGCACGACCCCGGTATGACCGAGAGGCTTGGGTTCGTGACAAACCGTACAAGCCTCACGCACGTAACCGCTATAAAGCGACTAAGGCGACAGTATACTATGTAGTTATCTAACACTACAAGAAAAATGTCATTCAACAACACTCAAACGACAACAGTTTTATACCAAACCGTTGTCTTTTTATCTTTTAACAACGGTTTTAACAAAAACTGTTGTCTTTTAGTAATTTTTTGGCCTATGACAACGGTTTTTAAAAACTGTTGTCAATTTATGTTTTTTTTTAGGATACGACAACGGTTTTTAAAGGGAACGACAATGGTTTTTTAAAACTGTTGTCTATGTGCACTTTTTTGGGATTACGACAACAGTTTTTAAAAACCGTTGTCTATTAAGTGTTGTTGAATGTGATTGTTTTTTCTTTCGCCACTTTTTCTCCTTCGTCATTTGTCTGTTTTACGCTTTGTTTTTTTCTATCTCTTTCCCAAAACCCTACTCTTCGCCGGCTCCTCCTCACCGCCCTCTTCGTCGCCTCCCTCCTCACCACCCTCTTCACCGCCTTCTTCGCCGCCTCCCTCCTCACCGCCCTCTTCGCCGCCTCCCTCCTCACCACCCTCTTCGCTGCCTCCTTCCTCGCCGCCCTCTTCGTCGCCTCAACTTTCGGCCTCGCCACCTCCTCCTCGCGGCCTCTACTTTCAGCCATCTTCACCGCCTCCTCCTCGTCGCCTCGACTTTCAGCCAGTTCCAACACAAGAAGGAAGAAGAAGGAAGGAGGAGGAGGAATATGGAAATCCCTCTCCTGATTGTCTCACTGATCTTTCTCTGCTTCTTTTCCTCTGCTCTCTCATCTTCTATGGTCACCTATTTACCTGGATTCCAAGGCCCCCTTCCCTACATGACCAAGGGAAGCTTGGTCTACGATCGGCGGCGGTGAATCATGTTTCGGCGTCTCCTGTTGCAGCATCCCCGCCGTGGCGTCGCCACTGGCTTCCTCGCTCTCACCGCCTTCACTCTCGGTTCCTCCGACGGCCCCTCCCTCCCCACAAGTAACCCTCCTTTCTTCCTTTTCCCTTCACCTCCTTTCTCAATATTTTCTCTTCTTTCTCACGCATGTGCTCCCCTTCGTAAAAGATGTCGCCATTTCGATATGCGATCCGTTTCGGCAATTTCTGTTTTCGACTTCGTCGATTTTCTCGCAAGATTTCACGCTTCCATTCTCAGTCTTTTCTCCTGGTTTAAACCTAACCTATCATCCTTAAAGTTTTCTTTCATCAATTTGGAGTTGCATAATCTTTTAATCTGATTCGTAGAGTTTTTTGCACGGCATTTTCCAACCGCGTGCCCTCTTCCACCTCCGGATTCAAGTAAGGACGTGGCATGCTGTAGTGGATGCCTCAAAAGGAACTCTATTGTCAAAGCGGCCACGGCAGCTGGTCCTACCGTGGTGAATATATGTCTTACTGAAGGTGAAAGGACTTTATTGTGTCTTCAGATTTCCTCAATATGTGGATTTTTTTTAGGTGTATTCGTTTGAACGATGAGCTTTTTCCAATACTTCTTTTCAGATGTATATGGTCCTATGCCTATAATGGGTATAGGGTCTGGCACTATCATTGATCCTGATGGGACGATCTTGACCTGTGCACATTGCATAGCAGACTTTTCTAGTAGGCAAGTGATCTCAAAAGGCAAAGTGAGTATGCAAACCTACAACTTAGTTATTCATCTTGATGAAGAAATGCGCTTAGAACTGGATGAGGACTGAGAATTTGAATTTGCAAGTTATATCCAGTTGGACTTGGTTACAAATACTATCTGGGTGAAGTTACAAGCAATTAGATTTCATCATGTAGACTAATAAAGATTGTGACTCATGTCTTAGTCCACCTTTGTAGGGCGGAAATTGTAGAAGATTGCAAGATGCATATCGGTCTTTTTGAAGTTTCCTTGGTTAGCTTGCTGTCATACAAGTTTGAAAGATGTTCTCCTAACTCAGTCTGGTTCATATCTGACTATGCTAAGTTTGCTTGAGATGATGAGATGTAATAGTCCTGGACCATATCTTTAAGTTTCCTGGACCATATAAGGGAAGCTTGGTCTACCATCCTTATTCCTGGACCAAGGTAACTTCTTCTTCTTGATCAGTAATTGAGGAAGCAATATGATACATGCTTTTGTCCTGTCTGCGTGAAAACATTCGTGCAGGTAGCCAACATTATCTTTGTAGATTCCTCGTTGGGTTCTGGATTCTCATACTCAAGAAAATATGAAGGGTATGATGCCAACGATACTATTTGGTCCGAACAGGCTTCTAAGTTTCTTTTACAGGTGGGAAAGATCATATATATTCCTGATGTAATTACTGTAAGTGCCTTAAATATGTAATCTTTCACTTTTGCAGTGTCTTGTTGAGCACCCACAGTTCATCTCCAATCCCCTCTACATTGCTGGGGATTCATATGCTGGAAAAATTGTACCTATGGTGGCCAAAAGAATATTGGATGGTAACTCTACTTTTAATGTAAACTATTGATGAGGGTGTTAATTTACATGCCATTTTCATTTACTGTAATTCAGGTATTGATGAAGGGAAAGAATCATTACTTAACCTCCAGGTAAATTGCTTGAATTGATGGGCCACTGGCAATAAAGGGAAAGAATCTAATTTTGATCATTAAATTATGTCATAGTTTATATATATGAAAGAAAAAGCCTTGGCTTTCAGGGTTTCTTGATTGGCAATCCATCCACGGGTGGAAAAGTCGATACCAATTCTAAAATACCTTATGCTCACAGCATGGGAATCATATCAAATGACTTCTTTGGGGTAATCTTAGTAGATCAACTAGGACGAATTTCTCAAAATGATCTTTGGTATCACTTCACGAATTGTTATTTAGTTATTATTTTTTTCCAATTAATTATATTTTGTTATTTAGTTATCACTTCGCTTTGCCTTGCCCTCGTGGTCGTGGGTTGACACCGACTCCTCCGACCGCTTTTCGTAGCGCGTGAGCAAAGCAGGAACTTGTGTAGTTTCTTTTTATTTTATTTTATTTTGTTTTTTCTCCCTTTTAAATCTCCTTTTTTGTTGTTTTTATCTCTCCCTGTTATTCTGCTTTATTGGTGCGACTGGAATTATTCAAAGCTACTTCTGCTTTAGTTCTTCCTACAAAGTTGGATTAATCACAGTCGTTCTGCAGTATTGTCGCCGTAATTACTTGGACCACTTGATCGGAGAGAAAATGCCAAAGTTTTTGTGGCATTTCAGCCATTTCCAACAGTTTAAGCTACCCATTTTTGTATGCAGTCGTGGGCCATTAATCAAAAATCATATGAATTGATCTAAAATCAATCGAATTGATATAGTGGCTAGCGCATGATGTGTTGTCATCATGAGGTATGGGGTTCGAATCTCGATAAAGTCAAGATAAATACCTTCCTTATGTGCTAGTCAATATTCTAATTAGCGGTATCCTCTATGATGTTGTTGGAAGTTTGGATTGCTCTTTTCTACTCTCTATTCCGTGTAAAAACTAAATAAACCATCTCTATGCTTTTGCATGATTGTCGGAGAATTTTATTCGAATATGAATTGGGGAAAATGCTAATATAGTTAGGAATTTTGATTCCTGCTAGAAGTTAGGTCGTTTACTGAGTCTATTTGAGTATCAAGAGAGTAGATCCTTATGATCCTTATGAGAGTATCAAGAGAGTACACTTAATCATTCGCTAGACTTTTTGAATTGTTTTTTTGCAGTCACCTTGAGAACAATAAGTTAACTGGTGATCTATCATTTTTGGATGGCCTATCAAATTTACAAGAACTGTATGTCCTTTCTTGCCATTATATTGTCATTTAACGAACATCAATGTTTGCCCAAATTTGTTCTCTTTTAACGTTTGGCTTTGTCTAGCACCAACTCCAGCATGAAGTAACTATTGAGCTTGCAGGTACGTGCAGAACAATATGCTGTCCGGAACAGTACATGGTCATCTTCTTGGCAAAAATATAGTTTTCACATGGGTATTTCTTATTAGATTGTGTTGAATATCTCTTTAAGTCCTACTTTCCAATGAAATTACAATTATCAAACTTGGGTATGCTATTTTGAGGCGTATCCCCAAGAAACTTAGACTATTTTCAAGAGAAGGTAGGTACGACTCAATACAACTGATTAACTTTTGTTTGAAACATGTATATGAATTAAAGATACTGTTTTTTCATTTGCAGATGATCTTCCACCTCCCCAACCATTCCAAGAGTTAAGTGCTTCTTTCGAAGGATTTGGCATTGAAACAGCACATAGATATTGGTTATCTGAAATCAACGATGCCACAGAAAACTTTGCTAAAAAAGTTGGTTCTGGGGGCTATGGGACTGTGTATTATGGAAAGTTGAAAAACGGAAAAGAAATTGCCGTCAAAGTTCAAACCAATGATTCTTGTCAGGGAAACAGACAGTTCTCAAGTGAGGTAGCCGTTTACATAGCTTTGGGTAAAAGGGTTACTCTTAATTGCTTAGATGATTGCTTAGCCAAACCAAAAAGATATGCTTAAGGTTCTTCATAAAGTGTGTTTATGGTAGCTTGCTAAAGGATTGCACTAAGTTATTATTGCACCAGTTTGACCAGTAAAATTTGTTCCAGGTTTCTCTACTTTCAAGAATACATCACAGAAATCTGGTTGAATTTCTCGGTTACTGCTAGCAAGAAGGCAAAAGCATTCTTGTATATGAGTTTATGCATAATGGAGCACTGAAAGAGCATCTTCATGGTAAGCATCATTTTGTTATGTTTCATATTTATCTAAGTTAAGAGTAATTAGTTGGTTCTGGGTATTCGCAGGCTCCTTGTCTCAGGAAAGTCCCATCAGTTGGATAAACAAACTTAACTCTTTGTATAAATCCTTTCACACTTGATACGCATATTGGTGTAATAAGCAAACTTAACTCTTTGTATAAACATGTCAAAGGTCCAGTAGCTCTTGACATATTACAACCTCTAATGTTGGTGATAAAAATATATACTGGAGACTAGCTAGACTTGTTGTTGAATTGGATTAAAATCATGTGATTTTTATTTTCACAGGAAGTAAAAGGGTGTTATATACTTAGCCAGTTTTGGTACTTTAATCACAGGAATTGCACAAGTAGAGAAGATTTGATCCAACAAAACAATATACTTTGGCATATATATGTGTGATATATTGTTATGGGTACTATTTAGTTTTGTAAAGTTTGGTGATGTTTGGATGTTGATGTTTGGTACTTTAATGATGTTTGGATTGTAGGTTCTTGATCAATGATATTTTGTAGATAACTTGAACTGAAAGTGAGTTATGCAGTAATTTTAATTTGTGCCTAGAAAGAAGTATTGTTATCATATTCAATTGTGTACAACGTCTTTGTCATTATCATCTTTATGCCATTTACTCCTGGGAAATGACTTAACTTGCAATCATATGCTATTTACCTCAGGGAAAAGATAATGATCCCGTACCCAGAAAGGAGAAGAAAAGAGAAGCTAGGAGGGAGGAGAAACCAGAAAAGGTTGCAGTTATTGATATGGTGTTTAGAAGATGCACAGGTTGTTTAGAAGATGCACAGGTAGAGAAGACTTGATCCAACAAAATAAGATATTTTGGATTTTATATATATGTGTGATATATTGTTATGGGTACTATTTTGTTTTGTAAACTTTTGTGATGTTTGAATGTTGATGTTTTGTACTTTAATGATGTTTGGATGATGATGTTTGGTACTTTAATGAAATTTGCATTGTAAATATTGATTATGTTTGGATTGTAGGTTTTTTATCATTGAAATTTGCACTAGATGATTTGCACTGGATGAAATTTGCACTGGATGATGATGTTTTTTATAAACTGTTGAGTAGGAAAAGATTAATAAATTTTTTATTTATTGTCAACATGTTGTATATTGTACCCAAAGACATCAGTTTAAATATGTCAAACTGTTGTCAATGGTGTTAAAAGACAACAGTGAAAAATCATTGTCAAACTGATGTTAATTAACATTGTTCGCTAAAAAGACAACGGTTTTTAACCGTTGTCAAACCGATGTCATTGGCAAAAAAGACAACGGTTTTTAGCCGTTGTCGTAGACAGTTCAAAACTGTTGTTGAAGAGCCTAGGCATACGCTCAAAGACAACGGTGAAAAACTGTTGTCTTTGAAGGAAAAGACAACAGTTTTTCATCGTTGTAAAAAATGTTGTCTTTGCCTTCAAAGACAACGGTTAAAAACTGTTGTCGTTGGCCACCCCTTTTAACAACACAGCCTTTAACAACAGTTCAAAATGGCCTATGACAACGGTTTAAAACCGTTGTTGTTTGTCTTTTTTCTTGTAGTGTAACTACATAGCTAAGGGTCTCTGACCACTCACAACTCAAGCAAGCCCCTTGACTACTGTACCCTCAAGATCCACTACTCCAGAGTGGTCGAGGCTGACAGAGTAAAAACACTGAGCAGCTGAGAAAGCATGACAGGACATAGCTCCACTCCCAACTACCACTCTCCATCAGTGGTAGAGTGGACAGCTATAAAAGACTGACAACCCTCTCAACCACAAGGGAGACTAGTCGTAAGATGCAATGAATGATGAACATGATATATATAAATATATAATCATGATACAAACACCGTCATCATCCATGCAACCTCTAAACCACATAAGCACTGCACCACAAGAATATAATCGTCATGATACCTCCACATATCCCACCAAACATATGTACACAACTACACATGTATAATCAACTAAAAATCTCCAATAATCCCACAAGACACATGTACATAAATACAATCAACATGTATGTTCCAGTAGTAAACACGTCAGACATGTGTATAAACCACAAATATACAATCAACACAACTCCTCCAAAAGTACATAACAAATACGTGTGTACATACAACATGCAAATGTACGGTCAACATGATGTCTCCTAAAACACATACCAAGCTACGTACAGTCCACATTATATGCAAAATCAGCATGGTAAATCCAACCACTCGACAATCCCTACCATACATATTCTACACGCGTAATCATAGCAGAGTAGAAATCAAGAGTAGAGACTGTATATGATATAACTAGGACATCTCAAAGATCAAGCATAAGTATCAAGCAGGAAGGCAACCAACAAATACGATATAAGGAAAAGCAGCCTAATCCATCACATAAAACCATGCACTAAGCTCAATAAAAATCTACATAGAGCCAAGGAAGAAATACCCGCCTTTATCTGTCGATCGTGCCAAATGATCCCTCGTCGAGACACTCGTCCCAAATCTAAGTCCTGCGATCACATAATATATATTTAGCTAATTACATAGGTAGCAAATAGCTAAATAAACTCTCCAATCTAATTAGGGAAACCCCTAATCAAAATAACTTACCTAATTCCTTAATCCAACTCCTTCTAGACCCAAACATAATCCACAATCTATTAATTAATCCAAAACTCACTAATCTAAACTCATCATAAATCCATAACAACCTAACATCATCATCTACAACTAACTAAACCACCACATCTGATAATCCAACCAACAATCAATCCAATGATCCTAAGAATGATCACATAACAATCTATATCAACCAATCACCATCAACAACTAATTAACCAATTCATCATCGAAATGCAAACTAATCTCCAAAACACATAAATGAATCAAATCCACATAGTTCATCGACCTCGATCAATCCAACCACAATAATTCATACAATCTACATCACACCACTCATAAATATAAGCAAGCACAAAAACCCTACATCCTTTAGAAACCCAATTTAGCTACACACTAATGAAATCAATAGCAATACTTCATTGGAACAACCCTTACCTTGGAAGGTAGCAGCAAATCAAAAGCTCACTGCCTCTACTAACACTGCCCGCTGCCACCAAGAGCTCCTACACCAATTCTTTCCAAGATCAATCCCAGAAGCAATTGCACAACAATGAATTTGCTAGAACTCTAACAAATAAGACAACATGTACCTCAATTGAACCCTTACCTCTTCACCCAAGAGCTACCCAAGACCCCAGCTGCAATAATTGGAGAAGGTCAGTGATCAGCACAGGGGGAAGATCTACAATTCTGATCCAACTCCTCCTCCTAGTTCGGATCAGTGAGATCATCACAAAGGGGAAACAAATTACACAAGATTCTTGAATCCACCAAACTTTCCGACAAAGCCTTACCTAAACCGATCACCTAGAGCTGGTGTCGCACGATCCACCTCGACGATCTGCAATGCCCTCCAGTGAACATATTAAAGAGGAGAATCAGAAAGGATTGATCGGCCGAGAACGACTCGTATCCAGTCCCAGTGTTGCCCTAGATGTCGAGCAGCAGCCGATCGCGAGCAAGAAACCACCGAGAAGATGACCTCTGAGGAGAAGATGGCTGGTACCGTCGAGATCCGGCAACATACCGCAGGTGATGCGGAGGGAATGAGATCGCCGGGGAAAAACTCGCCCTCCGTCGACGTCGGGTCGCCTGCGTGAGAGAAGTCGAGAGAGAGGAAAATGAGAGGAGAGGAAGAAGAATTGGTGGCTTGCTTCCTCAAAGCTCTGGGGGTTTCTTTACGCCGGCGACGCCGAGAGGAGAAGAGGAAGATCGTCGGTCGTTGGTGAGGCTCAGGACGAAATGAATCGGGGAAGAAGTTGGGGAAAGAATCGGTAGAAGAAAGCAAATTAGGTTTAATTAACATATATAACTTAGGTTTAGGTAATTAAAACCTAAGTTAATTCCTCAATCAAATCTCACTTTAATTGGGTATTCCAACTAGGCCTCTACTGTACCCAGAATCCATTCCTTCAAAACGGGTCATACGGACTCCATTTAAATCCTGAAAAATTTCTAAAAATTCTGGAAAAATTCAATAAGATTTTTCGTCCAATAATATTTATTATTTAATTTTACGATATCTTACACCTCTTGTTGTCGTGACCACCACAAGGGAGAAAACTCTCCCTTATGTGCTTCTCTTCTTTCTCTTGATCCCTCTTCTTCGCTCGTGGCTAGTAACTTCCAAATGAGAGGCTTGTACTCAAGAAGTTGTCTTGAGGAGCTCGATGTGGATATGAATAGAGGCGAGGTTCAAAAATGTTGCTACGGTTGATGCCCTTCTCGTTACAGGTCATCCATAAGGTACACCTAGTGTAAATTTACTTTTTGTAAAAATTTAATTATGCGGTCATGTTTGGCATGTTGTATCCTTGTATGCATGTGGTGCGTGTGATGTAATAATTTAGGAATTATTATTATTTTATTTCCCGTTGTGCATGTTTACGAAACGTGTTTTAACACACACCGCATCGGGTATATCCCAACATTTAGTTCCTTCCCGGGCACTTGGACCAACTCCAGCCGCCTGGACCTTCGGGCGCCTGGACTGTGTCTAGGCACTTGGAGCCCCTTTTTATAGCCATATGATTTTGTGCATCACAAGGTTAGCACAACAAGTAATAATATGAAAATAAAATATTTGACAATCTCCGAACTATCTAGTTTGGACTTTTAGATTTTTCATAAAATCCTAGGTCGAACCGACGCTTATTGTTCCCTCTACTAGGAATGTGTTCTCACCCACTCCTCTCAAGAAAGTTTACCTTATGTTAAACATGTCCTCTAGACAATTTATATTTTTGCTCAGCATCCAAGACTTCAGGACTTTCCACTGGACATATGTTCCCCAACCCGTCCAATCTTTTGCCTGGTGTCTGTGATCTCTAGGACTTTCACCTACTATCCTCCACTAGTAGGATTTTTCGCCCAATGTCCTTGACCTGCTATGACTTCTGCCTAGTCCCTCGGATCAGGACTTCCTTGTCTAGCCACAACTAGGGTTTTCCACTTGCCTAGTATTCACTAGGACGTTTACCTTGCCTAAGCTCACTTAAGACTTTCTAGTATACTCAATCAGACTTATTAGAACTACAATAATCCTTAACTTTGAACTCTTTGCCATTATCAAAACTTAAGTTCGATCATCTGGTGCTTCTTGTACCAACAAATAGCTTCAAAAATATTTTTAAAATTACTTTAAAAAAACATAGAAAAACTTCTTGACAAATTCTTTAGAAAATTTTATGAAAAAATTCTTGAAAAGATTTACCTAAAAATTCTTTAAACTTTGAAAAAACTTTTGCAACTCTCCTTGAAATAAATCTGAAACCCATTATGTATTTGATAGCTTACTTGATTTATTTGCTTTTGGTTCTATATATGTTAATTGCTTGCTTACTTATTGGCTTGACATATACTTCATATATCTTATTTGCATGTTTATTTTTGATGAATATCAAAGGGGGAGAGTAAGGGTTTAAGAAAAGAAAAATAAAAAATCATAACCAAAAAACAATGTAAAGAGAACAACATAATTATTTTAATTATTTTGTCATACATGCTAGCATTGTTCTTTATTCTTGTAATTTTTTTTAACTTTAACTCAGGTTGTCATGCATCAAAAAAGGAGAGATTGTTACTGCAGTTAGCATCAATGGTCAAACTCAGGTTTTGATGAATGGCAAATAGTTAAAGTTAGATTCTGTGTGATCTAATACTTTTACCAAGTGTGCAGGAATTGATGGCTCTAGATGACCTGACACCAACTGAAGCCTAATTAGGTTTGAGAACTTGATAATTGGCACAAAGTCTAGATAAATCAAGGAGTGACCCGATATCTAGTAAGAAATCAAACTGGGTCTATGGGACGTAACAGCTGGCTGAAATCTAGTTGGGTCTGTAGACTTGACAACTGGCAAGAAAACTTGGTGGGTCAAGAAGCAAGTCAAGTGACTACAAATGGTAAGTAAGGTAAGACATGGAGGAGAGTGATCCAATAAGGACGAGCCTCGATGGGACTAAAGGCGCGAGCTAGCTTAGAGTCATTTTGGATGTCTAAGCTGATATCTTGACTGGATCCTAGTCTTGGGAAGATAGGATCTAATTAATAATCACTAAATTTTATTGTGCTAACTCTATTTTGTAGGGTATATTTGTTATTTGGACTAACATGTATTATAGAAGTGAAGTGCAAAAGTTAAGTCCCGGATGAACAGTGCTCAAGGCACCTCGAAGCTGACTGGAGGTGCCCCAGAGCTACATGGAAGGCACCCTTGATAGGTTAGAGGTGTCCTTGCAGAGATAAAGTTTGTAGATAAAGTTTCGTTGTGGGGAGACTCCCTGGAGAGCACTGGAGGTGCCTCGGAGGTGCATTGGAGGAGTCTCGGAGCGCTTGGAGGTGTCTTTGCCTAAGATCACTTAGGACTTTCTTGCAAACTCAGTCACACTTGTTAGATCACAAGATAACTTAACTTTTAACCCCTCAGCCATTATCAAAATACAGGTTCGATCGTTTGGTGCTTCCTGTACCAATAATCTCCTCCTCTTTTATTATAGTACCTTGGTTCAAAAGTTAAGTAAAACATTTAAATAGTAAGGTATGTAGAACAATATAACAAGTAAATTTTTAAGTAACATTTTTCAAGGCAAAAATCAAATGTTACTCACTCCCCCTGAAATGTTACTTTTCTCAAAATAAAGCTTTTTTACTTTACTTTTAACATCTTTCTCCCCCTTTGACATATATCAAAAACTATTAAGTAGAGAGAAAATTAACTTGTAAAGATAGTAATTAAAAAAATTAACTTTTAATCTCTTTCCAAAAATTTATCTTTAAGCTCCCCTGAACTCATCACTCTAACTTTCTTTTCAAAAAAACTTAGCTTTAAAAAGAGTTTCTTAAAAAACTTAGCTTTTAAAAGGAGTTTCTTTTCAAAAAGTTTAGCTTTAAAAAGAGTTTCTTACTTAACTTTGAAAAGAAATTTCCTTATAAAAATACTTAGCTAAATTCATATCTTTAAACAAAATTTCTTAAAAATTTAATTTTGAAGAAATACTTTATTTTAAAAATATAATTTACTTTCTGAAGAGTACTTATTCTTCTTTTGAAAAATACTTTAACTTTTTAAAAAAAAAAAAACTTAATTTTGAGGGTCCTAGAGTCCAAGCATGAGAAACAAAGATAAAAAAAATTATTATCTATTTTTCTAATTTTCCATCTCATCCTTTTTAAATTATCAAACATGTTAAGCTTATGAGTTTGTGTGAGATAGAATTAATCATAATTTTGAAGTTGATTTTTGAAAATATTTAAGTTTGACTTTTAAAAGAATATTTAAATTTCAATTTTTGAAAAATATTTAAATTTGAAAATTTAAGTTTAAGTTTTGAAAATATTGAATTTTGGAAAATATTTAAGTCTTGAAAATTTAAGTTTGAATTTTGAGTTTTAATTTTGAAAATATTTAAGTTTCAATTTTTGGAAAATATTTAAGTTTGAATTTTGAAAATATTTAATTTGGAAAATATTGAAGTTTGGAAAATATTTAAGTCTTGAAAAATTAAGTTTTAATTTTGAGTTTTAGTTTTGAAAATATCTAAGTTTCAATTTTTGGAAAATATTTAAGTTTGAATTTTGAGTTTTAATTTTGAAAATATTTAAGTTTCAATTTAAAAAAAATTTAAGTTGAATTTTGAAAGATCTTTTAAAAGAATATTTAAGTTTGAATTTTTAAATTATATTTGCTTAGTTTGAATTTTGAAAGATCTTTTAAAAAATATTTAAGTTTGAATTTTTAAATTATATTTGCTTTGATTTAATTATTAAGTTAGGTTTAAGTTTTAATTAACTAATTTTAACCTTAAATCTATCTCGCTCTTTTTCTAGATTATCAATCAGGTAACCTTAGCTGTTTTGTGAGAAAATCTAAGGATTGATTTACATTTGAGTTAGACTAAGATTTATTAGTTAGTCAATTAAATATCCATTTCAATAATTGATTTCTAGGTTGTGGCAAGGCACGTGGCCTTCTTGAATATTGAAGCAACAACCACTTCTAGACAAAACCTTTTAAAGAAATTGGATATGTATTTTTTTTTTTTTGAAAATCCTGGGTATAACTAGTCAAGTGTCAATCAAGTATAAGTCCTTATCTACCCTAATCTAAGCATAAATATAAAAAGTGGTAAATCAAGTATCACGTAATTCTATTTAATAACAAAAATGGTCTTTTTGTTGGCTCCTCTTGGTTCATAGCCTCGATAAGATCTATCAAGGTAGTGAATTTGATCCTTGGGGATCCAATATTGATTAAGTCCAACTTAATTAATCAAGTTAGACTTGGAGACTCATACTTGGACTAGATTTCTATTTGATTGATTCAATAAAGATAAGTATGATCTGAATCTTTGTTTAGCCTTATAACCGAGTCTAGAGTGATTGTATATGACTCTTTATTTTCCAAGAATTAGATTAAGATTCTTGGAACCCAAAGTGAACTATTCCAATGAGTCCTTGAGTTCTTTGACTTGACTTTTTAAATTGAAATTGTCTTCCTTAAGTTGTTGGACTTGAGTTGAGGTTCTATCTTGAACTTGTTCAATCAAAGAACTTAGGTTAGTCACTTCCTTAAGGGTTGTTACCTCTTTTTGGAGTGACTTGACCCAGATATTAGATTTGGCCAACTTTCCTAATAAATATGTAATTAAATTTTATAATTCATCTACTTGAGTACTAGCAACTAGAGAACTTACAGTGTTGTTTGGGCCTTCGAAAACGGATATGGATCCATGGATTCTTTTAGACTCGGTTTCTGATTTAGCTCCGATTTGGGACTTAGACTCGGTTTCAACAACGTAAGCTTATACCGGTAGAGCAAGAAGGCTTGCTTGAGCTTGTTCTTCTTCTTCTTCTTCTTCAAAGTCTTCTGATGACTCAGATTATGTTGCTTTTAGGGCCTTCCTTATCCTTTGCTTCTTTAGCAATTTTTGAACTCAGCTAACTAGTAAGGAGGTAATCTCCTTGTTGTCTTCTAATTCCAATTCGAATTGAGTCGGAATTTGAGCTTTGATTTCTTAGCCTTGCTTTTACCTACAATCAAAGCAATACCTTTCTTAACCAGGTATGCATTAGTCTATTTGTGTAACTCAAATCAGAAAATGATTCATCTAATCTAATAATTGAAAGATCCTTGAAAACCTTATAGGCATCTACCATGGATGGCCATAAGGTATTCCTAGGAAAGGCTTGTAGTGTATACCTTATAATATCATGATTCTCCATTTTATGTCCAATTGAGTGGAGTCTATTGAGCAGATCATGGATCCGAGAATGTAGTTGACTTGCTGATTCTCTATTATGTATTTTGATGTTATATAATTTATTTAATAACAAATCTTTCTTACATACCTTAGTGTCAAAGATTCCTTCGTGAAGTTTGATCAACTTTTGCCAAAGATCCTTTATATTGCTAAATGGTCCAACTCGATTCAACTCATTTTGATTAGTCTGCATTGTAGGGCTTGAGTCACCTTGGTATTAACCTTGATCTTTTTCATCAAGTGTGTGTGTCCCAGTTTTCGCATGACACGAGTGCTCCAGTGCCGTCGACTGGTAGGGAGAAGCCCGTTTGGATGACAATCCATATTTCTACCTCGATATTCAGATAATACTCCATTTGACCCTTCCAGTAACTGAAATCCTCACAGGAGAAAAGGGGCGGGCGTGCAATACTGTAGCCTTCTTGATAGGTCATTTAGTTAAGATCTTGCAAAGACAAACATAATGAAACTTGTTCCAAGACTTAAGCTTGGATTAGTAGTGTGGTAGGAGAATAAGGCAAGAAATCAGCTCAAGTGGTGTTGCACCAATTTCGAGAAAAATTTTAATGAATCGATAAATTTGTTATGAGAGGTTATTAAATCAATTTTGACTTATGGTAAAAATTTGAAAATGAAAAAAAAACATAAGAATTTATTCTTACTAAAAATGGACAAAAAAGCAATGAAACAGAATGCTCGAATGGTAGTTGTACAAATTCAGAACGGCCCCCTCTAATACCAATTATATTGTAGGATCGAAAGCGCTAAAGGGGGTGAATAGTACTCATGGCTTTCACGTTCATTTTAAAACTTGAGAATAAAGGTAGCAGAAATAAAGACAGAAGGAAAGAATGAGACAACGCTAACACACCAATAGTTACTTGGTTTAGAGCCTGTGGCGAGTTCTACTCTAAGACCCGCACATGAGAGTACTTTTGATGGACAATCATTAATCAAACGGAAGATTTACAAGTATAATTTCAACTTAAGTATATGAAATTTGAAATGAAAACAATACCAATGACTTGGAGAAACAAATATTTAGTGTCGTCATCGTCGGAGCAGCTTTAGGGCGTCATAGAGGCTTTGTCGGAGCAGCACGTAGAAGCAGAAGATGCTTAGAATGTTGTACTTGAGGTGTTAGTCGAATCCTCCTTTTATAGCCCACTCCGATCACCTGGAACCACCTTCGGGCACCTAGAACCTCCCTTGAGTGCCCCCACAAGGATGATGTGGCATGCTCTCATTGAAGCTCGATCAAGCAAAAATTATCCACCTCCGGGAGCCCAAACCACCCCCAAGTGCTCAGACTATGACGTAGGCCCGTCAGTTAGTTCACTCCAGCTCAGCGAAGCAACCATCTTTTGGGCATCCGAGCACTTAGAGCAACTCCGGGAGCTCGGACCACGAGGGTGCCTAGCAGGGCACCTCGCTCGGGCTGCTGTTTCGGTGAAGGCTTCCCGGGCGCCCGGACCCTGAGCGCCAGGACCCCTGGTGCCCAGACCACCATTTTTTCAACTTCCTCCTACAAAATAAGATTATTGCATGCAATAATATATAAAGAATGATAAGTTTTGACAGCTTTCGAACTGTCCGGTCCTAACTTTGAGTTTCGCTAAAACTCTAAGTTGGACTGACGCCTACCGTTCCCTCTTCGGGGAACGCTTCCTCACCTACTCCTCTCAGGGCAAATTACCTTTTTCTAGATCGGTACTCTAGACCATCTAAACTTTTTCTCAGCGTCTGAGACGTCAGGACTTCATGCTGAACGTCCGATCCTCGACCCGTCCAGTCTTCCACCTAGTGTCCGTGACCCCCAGGATTTTTATCTAGCGTCCTCGACTCTAGGATTTCACCCAACATCCTCGACCCGCCAAGACTTTGTCTAGTCCTCCGGACCAGGACTTCGTTACCTAATTAACTGTAGCTAGAATTTTCCACCTACCTAGCCTCAACTAGGATTTTCCATTGCCTAAGATCACTTAGAATTTTCTTATAAAATGAATCACACTTGTTAGATCACAAGATAACTTAACTTTTAACCTCTTTGTCATTATCAAAACGCAGGCTTGATCATCTGGTGCTCCCTACACCAATATTAAGTTCTTTGGGTTAGTCATTTTTCAAAAGTTATCTCAGATGTAGTTATTCTAATGATATCTGTTGTAACTCATCATAGTCTATAAACTTACTCTATAAACTTTTTTTTTATGAACACAATAATAAACTTTAATAATTAATCACACAATTATATTATTTAATTAAATCTGAACCTAATTTAAAATAATCTTAACAAATTAATTAATTAAACAAAAGTCTAAATCTAAACAATAATTAATTAATAATTAATAAAAATCCTAAGCAAAACTAAATTAATTAATCAATAAATAAAATGCATAAATGAAATTAACTCGAAATTAATTAATTCAAAAATAATTAAAACTAAATTAAAATTTAATTAAAATTTAATTATAAATAAATAATATTTAATTTGGAATTAATTAATCAATCAATAAAATACTTTAACTAATAATTAAAACTAAATTAGAAATTAAAAAGAATAATTAAAACTTAATACTAGATTAATTAAAATTAAATTCAAAATTAATTAATCAATAAATAAAATATTTTAACTTAATTGAAATTAATTCGAAAATAATTAAAACTTAATTCGAGATTAATAAAAAATTAATTCAAAATTAATTAATCAATAGATAAAATACTTCAACTTAATTGAAATTAATTCGAAATTAATTCAAAAATAATTAAAACTAAATTAAAAATTAATTAAAACTTAATTTAAGATTTAAAAAATTTATATTCGAAATGAATTAATCAATAAATAAAATAGTCTAACTTAATTGAAATTAATTCGAAATTAATTCAAAAATAATTAAAACTAAATTACAAATTAATTAAAACCTAATTAATTATTTAATATGCAAATTAATTAATCCATTATGTTAATCTTAATTCTAATTAATTCGAAACCCAATCAACTAAACTAACTTAACTTAATTAACTTCAATTTAACCTTTAACTAATCAAAATATTTAAATCTAAAATTAACAATTAAAGTTAATAATAATTATATTAATCAACTTAATCAATTAATCTAATTTAATTAAACTTAAAATCATAAATTAATTATGAATCCTAAATTAATTTGAAATTAATTAAATTTAACTTAATGGAAACTGACTAAATTAATTAACTTAAAAATCAAATTAATTAACTTTAAATAAATCCTTAATTAATTAATTAACTTTAACAATTAACCTTAATAATTCTAAATTAATTAATCTTAAATTCAACATAAATTAAATTAATCCAAGATAAATCAGAAACTAAATAAATTAATAAATAATATTAATTTAATTTAATTATAACACTAATTAAACCATTAGTTATCATTTAATTCGAAATTAGTTATCAATATTAACTTAATCAATTAATCTTAATTTAATCAATTTAATTTTACAAATCTAATTAACCCTAAATTCTAATTAATCAAAATCTAATTCTCAACTTAATCAACTTAATTAGTTCAGAAATTATTTAATCTAATACGAAATTAATCCAAGTTTAAATGAACTTAATAATTTCAACCAATTTGGTTTAATCCCAAATTACCTTTAACTTAATTAATCCAAAATTAAGTTTAATTTTGCCTTAACCTGATTAACGAAGTTTAACTTAAATTAATTCAAAATTAATTTTAAATTTTAATCAATTTTGAATTTAATCTTAACAAATTGAGTGACCCAAAATTAATTAATATTTTAATTCGATCAAAAATCAAACAAAGAATCTTAATAACTGAAATTTTAAAAAATCGTCTCATACAGCAATAAAATTATCATATTTGAAAATCAAGAATATGTGTGATGTTAAAAAAAATAAATGAAAAATACTTTTGAAAAGGCTGTTCAAACTTATAAATTTATTATTTATTTCAAAACATTGATTATCGGGTGCAATTTTATATATATATATTTATAGATAATAAATCCTTAAGCCAGCCTATGATCTCAAAACATAGTTATAACTTTCTTGTGGTTAACCATTAAGGGTGAGTTTCAATATCATTTTTAATCCATTTCAAAACTAAGTTTCTTTTCTTAAGAAATTTTCAAAATACTTTGGATCAAAATTTCTCTTTAAAATTTTTTCAAGATTTATGGATTTTCAAAATATATTTTAAAATTATCTTTAAGAATCATTAAAAAATTAAACACTTAAGTATTTTTTTTTCTTAGAAAAATTTATTTAAGAGATATGCTTCACATTTAAAAAAAAAACTTAATTTTTTACTAAAGTTTTTTTTTAACAATTTTGTTTTAGAAAATTTCAAAACTTATTTTTCCTTAGAAAAATTTTCTAAATTTTAAAGACTAATTTTAAAAATTAGTTTTTACCTCACAATTTTCCCTTAGAAAATTTTCAAACAAATTTCAAAACTTATTTTACGCTTCCTTTGAAAATTTTCAAGATTTTCCCTTCAAAATTTTAAAAATCTATTTTCATAGATTTTCTTGAGAAAGTTTTCAAAACTTTACTTTCAAACTTTTCATACATTTTTTTTATAAGAAAATTTTATTTAACAAATTTCCAAGTAATTTTTCTAACTTCATGTTGGTGCAACATCCCTCAGGTCAAGGTTGACCTGGGTGACCAAGCTGAATCTTGGTTTGAGTTTAGATGTTTGACAATAAGAAATTGATTGAAGAAGAGTCAAGTAGGTCAAGGTTGACCGGATACTTGACAGGGAAGTCCTGGTGAGTGAAGCCAGGCAGAAGGAAAACCCTAGTGAGTGAAGCTAGGTGAAAGTCCTAGTGAGTGAAGCTAGGTGAAAGTCCTGGTGAGTGAAACCAGGTGAAAACCCTAGTGAGTGAAGCTAGGTGAAAGTCATGGTGAGTGAAGCCAGGCAGAAGGAAAACCCTAGTGAGTGAAGCTAGGTGAAAGTCCTGGTGAGTGAAACCAGGTGAAAACCCTAGTGAGTGAAGCTAGGTGAAAGTCCTGGTGAGTGAAGCCAGGTGAAAGCCCTAGTGAGTGAAGCTAGGCAGATGGGAAACCCTAGTGAGTGAAGCTAGGTGAAAGTCCTGGTGAGTGAAGCCAGGCAAGGGAAAATCCAGATGGATCAAGGATGATCGGACATCTGGTGTTGGGAAGTCCAAGTAGGTCAAAGGATTGACTGGATACTTGGCACGAGGAAATACAGATAGGTCAAAGGGATTGACCAGACATCTTATGGAAGTCCAAGTAGGTCAAGGGAGTGACCAGATACTTGGCATGAATAGAAAAGTCTAAGTGGGTCAAAGTTGACCGACACTTGGTGGGAAGTCCTAGCAGGTCAAGGGAGTGACCGGATGCTAGGCATGATGTACCAACAGTCAAGGTTGACCGGATGTTGGTTTGAGAGGCTTGGAACTTGGTTTTGGGCAAAACCAAGTGTTGGATCGATCGCTGGATCGATTCAGAGCCGATCGGTGGATCGATCCAGAATCTTCTGAGAATAGAGCCTTCGGATCGATCCGTGGATCGATCCGAATGTTCCAATCGGTCGGATCGATTGGGACGCGACGATAAGCGCCGGATCGATCCGTGGATCGATCCGGCATTTTTCCAGAACAGGCGCTCGGATCGATCCGTGGATCGATCCAAAGCCTCCCGATCGATTGGGAATATTCAATCGATCGGGATCCGACCGGCGTCGATAAAGGCCGCAGCGTTCATTTCCTTCGCATCTCTTCTCCGATTCACTCCATTCCCCTCCCACAAGACCACAAAGCTCGGATCGCCAGTTCTTGAAGGATCTTGGAAGTTTTCCAAGTCAAGAGTCGGATCAAAGCCAAGAAGAGAAGCTAGGGTTAGGGTTTATACTCATTGTAAGCTTGTAACCTTGTATTTCTTGTATCCTTTCCCTCTCTTCTTGTATTGAGTCTTGTAGGGCTTCTCCGCCCTTGGTAGTTACCATAAAGGAGAGTTTTATTTAGTGGAGGGTGTGTGTGTTGGTGTGGATCCTTGGATTAGTCACCTCTTGTGAGGTGGATACCAAGTAAACCAACCGTGTTAGCGTTGTGTGATTGTTTCTGTATTTTCCGCTGCACATCTTTGAAGGAACAAGCAACGCCAAGCACCGAGCGAACGCGACGAGCTATTCACCCCCCCTCTAGCTACTTTTGGTCCTAACAAGTGGTATCAGAGCGAGGCCGCTCTTCACCGGAATCATCGCCGGAAGGGTCAAGCATAACAAGAAAAACTAGAGGGGTGAAGAAGTTGGAGCAAATTCTTCAAGTTCAAGATTTTATCAAGCTCAACTTCAAGATGCAATTCCAAGATGGACTTGGATTTGACACAAGGGTGGCTCCACCATATTCTTCTACAAGCTTCGATTCTTGGAAATCAAGAATCGAAAAATTTTTTATGATGGAGATAGAGCAATGGTTTGCTCTCATGGAAGGTTTTGAAGCTCCCACAAATTCCAAGGGCAAAGTACTCAAAAGGAGCAAGTGGAGCAAAGACCAAATCCAAAGATGTGAGGCCAATGACAAAGTGACCAAACTTTTGGTCAATTTATTGCCAAGCAACATCTTGGAACAAATTGGAGAGTTTGAAGATGCCAAGGAGCTTTGGAGCAAATTGGCAAGAATTCATGAGATCCCCTCCACTGTACCAAATCAAGGAGAATCCAAAGAGGGCGACTCATTGGATCAAGTCCAAGAAGAAGCTTCATCTTCAAGGGAATGCAACAAAGGGAACAAGGAGGGAGCATACTCCTTGTTTCATATTCAAGATGATGAAGCCTCCACCTCTAGGATTGAGGGGGAGCAATCCTTGGTGACGCCGGATCAAGATGAAGGAGAATCCTCTACATCCGGATCGAGAGAAGAAGAGGATGAAGAAGCTTCTACCTCCACAAGTCAAGAAAAATCAAATGGAGGGGAATCAAGGTTCGATCAAGAGGAAGCTTCCACCTTCGGATCCAAAGGAAAAGATGCCATCTCTGCAAGCGAAGGTATATACATTTCAATTAATAATAAAAATCATATTATATGCTTTGAATGTAGGGAACATGGGCACTACAAGAGCAAGTGCCCCAAATTGGCCAAGAAAAAGGGTCAAATGGCACAAAAAGGAAAGGAGAAGCTCAAGGAGACCATCCCCGGAACAAAGAAGAGCAAGGAGCACATTGTGTGCTTCTCTTGCAATAAAAAGGGGCATTACCGGAGTCAATGCCCCAAGGGGAAGAAGATGGTCAAGGCTCAAGGAGGCATTAGTCAAGGGGGAGCCTCCAAGGTAAAGAAGAAGGTAACATTCATTGAGCCTACCTCTTTACACTATGGTAAAAAGCATGATAGTTCAAATTTTTATCATTTTAATGCAATTTACCATAAGAATAGAAAGCATGAGGGCTTTAAGGAAAAGCATGTGGCCCTACATGCCAAAACTACCCAACCTAAGGTTAGGAAGGTAGATAGACACTTGGGCAATAACTCTAAAGATTTTAGATACAAGCCCAAGAACAAATATGCTCATGAATCAAATGAAAAATCTAAAACTAAGGACTTAGTGATAGAAAATCAAGTCTTGAGGTCAAGGCTTGATAAAATGGAAAGGACCCTAAAAAGGATGGAAAATATCCTAAAAGGGCAAAATGAGCATAGCCTAGGTCTAGGAGCACAAAGGTCATCTAATGGCCATAGAGGTTTGGGATACAAACCAAAGGCTAAGAAGGATGTGCCCTCTTACCATAGAGTTCCATATAGTTATGGAACAAACCCTAGGTCTAGTGGTCAAGCCAAGAATACTAGGGAAGTCATCCCTAAGAGTATTTTTGCAATAAATGTGACTAAGACTTCTAAGAAGTCTAAGAAAGTCACAAAAAAGGTTACAAGGGAAGCTATCCCTAGAATTGACCTAGAAACTGTGACCAAGGCTTCTAAGAAGCCCAACAAGGTCACTAGGAAGGTATCTAGGGAAGTTATCCCTAGTGAGTACCTAGAGCATCCAAGGAGCACAAATAGGTGTTGGGTTCCTAGGAGCATCTTCTCTACCCCATAGATGGGTTAGAGAGTGTCAACTCCGATTAGAAGGGTAGTTAACCTGACTTTGAGGAAATTGACACTCAAGGAGCATTTTCAAGGTTTTTGTTAACCTTTGAAAATGAAGTGGATATTTGTTTACTCCTTGAAAGAGTAAAATGTGCCTAATGGTGGAAGAATTGATTTTAATCTTAAATGGCACATATTGGGAAATTCATAAGAACTATCAAGTTGGGATTTTGGTATGTTCTTAGGCAATTTAAGGCAATCCGGGCCTTAATTTAAAAGTGCTACTCTTGAGGAAAAATGGAATATGCCAACATTTGAGGACATGTTTATTTTCAATTGGCATACATTAAATCAAGGAAATTAGAAATGCCAATTTAGGCTTTGGCATTCTCTTGTAGCACTTTAGGGCAATCTAGGTTTAAGGTGTAAGGTTAGCTGAGACTTTAAGGATACTTAGATAGTTAATCTAGGTATATTTTATTTATGCTAAATCTTGCCATGATTATTTGCCCATCATATGCCATGACATCATGTCTAGTTTTGCATTCATGTTTTATTATGAAAAATCCAAAAATACCATGTCATGACATTCATACATCATGTAGTAATAGGATATTTTCTTTTGAAAATTATTTTCTTTTGATGTATGTCATAACATAATCATGCATTAAGTTTAATTCCTTGTAATTAAGGACAAATGGCATTTAACGACACTTATTGACAAGTGACATCCTAGGTGGATGTCTAATATTTCTAAAATGCCTAGATAGATATGCATGATCCCTAGATTAGGGCAAAAACCAAAATCTACATCTCACAAAGACTATAAGGTGACTTGTATGTGATTAGTGCACATTAGATACAAGTGAGATGTTAGGATGATGAACAAAGCTCAAGATGTTGATTTAGTGCATTCTTTTGAGTTTTAGGTTCATCAAAACACATAGTTATGTGTTTTCCCATCATTGGGAAAGCTAATGTACAAGTCATGTGCATTATGCCCAAGGAACATGATGGGATATTGGTTTTGAAAATGTTTTTGGAAAACCTTGGTGAAGGCTATCTTTTGATAGTAATCACCATTGAATAGTTAGACACAAACTTGAAGAAAAACACTAAAGTTTTTGCAAGTTTTCAAGTTTGTGTCAATCTTTGAAAATATGATGTATTTTCATAGAAAGCTATTTTTCCATGATTAAGTATGCCCTAAATAATGTCTACACGAAATTTCATGATTTTTGGATTTTTGTAGAATTTTCTAGGGGTTTCTGAAGTTGACTGAATTTCAGCAACTATCAGAGCTCCGATCGATCCATGGATCGATTGGAGTGCCCGAATCGATCCGTGGATCGATTCAGAAGGCAAGTCTCCCGCGAGCAGAAGCTCGCTGGATCGATCAGCCGATCGATCCAGGTAGTCTGAATCGATCAGTGGATCGATTCAGAAAGGTTCAATCGATTGGAACCCAACTCCAATCGATCCAAGTTGCGGATTTTGGCTGGGAAGGCTTGATTTCAGCATCTTTGAACCTCTTTGAGTCTAGATAACCATTCCAAACCCCTAAAATACATTTGTATACATACAAAGGGTGTTTTCATGTGAAAACAAGGATGGATTGGTTAAGGAAGGCTTCATTGAAGTTTAGGTTGAGGTTTGTTTCAAATTTTGAGTATTTGAACCTCAAAACTTCTAAATTTGGGTTTCCTAAAGGTTTAGGAATTCCAAGTCATTGTTGGTGCAATGACAGAAGTTACCACCATGTCTTTAGGGGGAGGGACTCTTTAAAGACATGAAAAATTACTTTTCATGAACCTTGGAAGGTGGTTAACCTTCTTTAAAGAAAATGCTCATGTATGAGCTTTTGAACTTGAAATGGGGAGTGGATATCCTCATTATTTCAAGTGGGAACTCAAGTGGTTAGATAATGCTCAAGGTTGGGTATTTGTCTACATTGAGGGAGAAGTTAAGGATAAATGAAGGGTATGAGACCTTCATTATCGTGTTGATCACAACGAGTGATGTTGTGAACAATGATGAGTAACTCTTTAGGGGGAGAGTCGTCAACAAATGGATTTGTTGATGTGTACCCAAAATTGGGGCATGGGTTGATGTGTGCCCAAAGATGGGTTGATGTGTGCCAATAGGGGGAGAATGAAAGGACCTATGAATGGGTGTAAGTTAGGCTTTCATTACCTAGAGGGAGTGTGCCCTCGTAGGGGGAGAATGAAGAGCTTAATTTATATGTTTCATTACCTAGTGGCATGAAGATTGAGGCTATAGGATTAGCCTAACTTACATGTGGTATTGTAAGTGTTATTGTGGTATTGTCAAACATCAAAAAGGGGGAGATTGTTGGTGCAACATCCCTCAGGTCAAGGTTGACCTGGGTGACCAAGCTGAGTCTTGGTTTGAGTTTAGATGTTTGACAATAAGAAATTGATTGAAGAAGAGTCAAGTAGGTCAAGGTTGACCGGATACTTGACAGGGAAGTCCTGGTGAGTGAAGCCAGGCAGAAGGAAAACCCTAGTGAGTGAAGCTAGGTGAAAGTCCTAGTGAGTGAAGCTAGGTGAAAGTCCTGGTGAGTGAAACCAGGTGAAAACCCTAGTGAGTGAAGCTAGGTGAAAGTCCTGGTGAGTGAAGCCAGGCAGAAGGAAAACCCTAGTGAGTGAAGCTAGGTGAAAGTCCTGGTGAGTGAAACCAGGTGAAAACCCTAGTGAGTGAAGCTAGGTGAAAGTCCTGGTGAGTGAAGCCAGGTGAAAGCCCTAGTGAGTGAAGCTAGGCAGATGGAAAACCCTAGTGAGTGAAGCTAGGTGAAAGTCCTGGTGAGTGAAGCCAGGCAAGGGAAAATCCAGATGGATCAAGGATGATCGGACATCTGGTGTTGGGAAGTCCAAGTAGGTCAAAGGATTGATGGATACTTGGCACGAGGAAATCTGAGATAGGTCGAAGGGATTGACCGGACATCTTATGGAAGTCCAAGTAGGTCAAGGGAGTGACCGGATACTTGCATGAATAGAAAAGTCTAAGTGGGTCAAAGGATTGACCGGACACTTGGTGGGAAGTCCTAGCAGTCAAAGGAGTGACCGGATGCTAGGCATGATGTACCAACAGGTCAAGGTTGACGGATGTTGGTTTGAGAGGCTTGGAACTTGGTTTTGGGCAAAACCAAGTGTTGGATCGATCGATGGATCGATCCAGGCTTCTCTTGCGAGCAGAGCTCGGATCGATCCGTGGATCGATCAGATGTTCCAATCGATCGATGGATCGATTGGGGCTGCTTCGCGCGATAAGCGCGGATCGATCCGTGGATCGATCCGTGATCGATCAGAGGCTCGGATCGATCCGTGGATCGATCCGAGCCTCCCGATCGATTGGGAAAATTCGAATCGATCGGGATCCGACCGTTGGCGTCGATAAAGGCCGCAGGCGTTCATTTCCTTCGGCATCTCTTCTCCGATTCACTCCAGATTTCTCGCCAGCTCCTCCACAGCACTCACAAAGCTCAGATCGCCAGTTCTTGAAGGATCTTGGAAGTTTTCCAAGTCAAGAGGCGGATCAAAGCCAAGAAGAGAAGCTAGGGTTAGGGTTTATACTCATTGTAAGCTTGTAAGCTTGTATTTCTTGTATCCTTTCCCTCTCTTCTTGTATTGAGTCTTGTAGGGCTTCTCCGCCCTTGGTAGTTACCATAAAGGAGAGTTTTATTTAGTGGAGGGTGTGTGTGTTGGTGTGGATCCTTGGATTAGTCACCTCTTGTGAGGTGGATACCAAGTAAACCAACCGTGTTAGCGTTGTGTGATTGTTTCTGTATTTTCCGCTGCACATCTTTGAAGGAACAAGCAACGCCAAGCACCGAACGAACGCGACGAGCTATTCACCCCCCCCCCCTCTAGCTACTTTTGGTCCTAACACTTCAAACCTTAGTTTTCCTCTTAAAATGTTTCTGACTTGGTGTTTGCTATTACCCTAATTTTTAATGCGTATCAAAGGAGGAGAGATATTATGTTATAAATTTAGGGGGAGTATAACTTAAGGAGGAGTTCTACTTTACAAGTTATATCATGTTTTTAACTTAACTTTGAACCAGGTTCTCAAATATCAAAAAAGAAGAGATTGTTGGTGCAAGAACACCATAATCGAACATATATTTTGATGTTATCAAATGGTTCAAGTTAAGTCTTATTGTTATATGATAAACTGAATAAGTGTGCAGAAAAACTCAACTTGGAAAGCCCTAGTAGATTAGCTGGACCAAAGACTGGGCAGTGAAGTCTCAACATATCGTGGAATTAGGCAAATGGACTTAATAGGTCTGGAGAACCCGATATCAAGTCAAGTGAAAGTCCTGGTAGCCAATCTGATGCTGAGCAGCTATGTCTAAACAGGTCTAGAAGACCCGATATTTGGTAGGTAAGCTGAGGTAATTTCCTGGAGTGAGTGCAGTGAGGTCGTGTCCCAGTAAGGGGGCAAACCTTATAGCTGATCCAACCAAAGGAACCGACTAAGAATTCTAAGTTGAGATCAGGACAGTCAATACTATCTTGTTCATGCATTAATATATCTGTCTAATTCTGTTTTGCAATATCAATATTATTATACATATACACTAACTTTGTTTTGCAAACTAAACTAAAATCCAGGTTGACCTAGGTTCGGTCGACCAAACTCATGGATCAGTCGATCGATCAAACAGATTTGGTAAAATAGATCAGACTTCGCAAAAATGGTAGAACAGACGAATCAGTACACTGATAAAATTTATTAGTCGATCAAACCGAAATTGGAAGACACAGATGAACATATCAAATCCTCATGGAAAAGGAAGTTCAGAGGATAATCGATTGATAGGCTTGATCGGTCGACCGAACCCCTAAAATCACGGGATCAGCGATTTGGTTCAACGCAAAGAAGGAAGAGTGTGGGGTTCAATCGACCGATAGGAGGATCTATCGACCAACCCGATCAATTGACTGAATGATTTTTTAGTCGACCAAACCATGTATATAAAAGAGGGGCTCGGGCACCTAGCGGAACACAATTCTGATCTATAATTCATTCTGTCTCTGATGTACTGTTGTTTGTGCAAGTTACGACAACTCTACTTCGAGAAGATATCCAACAACTACGCTATATTTCTATTTCATTGTTGTTGGTAAATTATTTTCATAATTATACGATTTTGCTTCCTCTGGAAGAACTACTATTAGTGGATTACCCAACGAATGCGATCAAGGATCGCAGACCTTGGAGTAGTAGTCATGAAACTACGAACCAAGTAAAAAAAAAATTTTACTTTACTTTTCGCTGCTATTTACTTTGATTTAGTTTTACATAATGAAAAAGATTTTTAATGAGCGATATTCACCCCCACCCCCCTCTATCACTATTCTCATCCTTCAATATGTACACAACTGACCTTTTATTTGGAAGGATATTCCAAGAGGTACATGATGATCATTATCACGATTTTATTTTGCATAATGGTTATTTATTTCGTGGATTGCAATTTTATGTTCCAGATTATTCACTGAGACAACAAATTATGAGTAAGCTTCATAATAAGAGACACTTTAGACATGATAAGATGTACTAATTTTTATTAGCCCAAGTTGACTAGTGATGTGACTGACTTTATAAATCGATGTTTTGTATGTCAGCGGTCTAAGGGGATTCTCACCAATACAGACTTGTACACTCTCTTACTTATTCCTAAAACTCCTTAGTTCAATGTCTACCACCACCCGATAGATGGAGAGACTGAGATGGTGAATCGAAGATCCTTGGGCAATTTTCTAAGGTGTTAGGAACTAAACTAAAGCAATGAGATTTAGGGTTATCTCAAGCAAAATTTACCTATAACAGATCAAGAAATAAGACCACATTATTTGAGTCCTTTTGATGTTGTATATGGACGGAACTTGGGGTGTAAATGAGCCGAGCTTGGGTCGGCTCTATTGGTGCGGCTAGCACTAATGGTCTAACTCAGGTTTTGATGAATGACAAAGTAGGTTAAGTTAGTCTCGTTGTGATCTAATACTTTGAATAAGTGTGCAGGAGAAGTCCAGCTAAGTCGACGGGCTGACCTAATAGCTGACTCGAAGTCTAGCTAGGTCGACGGACTGACCTGATAGCTGGCACGAAGCTCAGCTAGGTCGACGGGCCAACCTGATAGCTGGCACGAAGTCCAGACTGGTCGACGGGTTGACCTGATGTTTGGTACAAAGTCCAGACTAGTCGACAGACTGACCTGATGTCTGGCACGAAGTCCAGCTAGGTCGACGGGCTGACCACATAACTGGCACGAAGTCCAGACGGATTGACGGGCTGATCGGACGTCTGGCAGGTAAGTTAAGTTAAGTCACTGGAGGGGAGTGACTTGGTGAGGACGTGTTCCCCGTTTGAGGGAACAGTAGGCGTCGATCCAACTTATAACCATTTTGGAAATCTAAGTTGAGATCATGATTAGATTCCGGTCTCAGTGAGACGGAATCTAATTACTACTCTTTTATTATATTTGTGCTAACTTTTGTTTTGCAGGGTAGTATAACTTTTATTTTGCCTCGAATTAACATTTTCTTGCAGGAGAAGGACTTTCTAGAAGATGGCGGTCTGAGCGCTCGGAAGGGATCCGAGCGCCCGGAGTCGATCCGGGCGACCGGACAGATCGGCTGGGCGCCCGGAAGGCAAAAATTCTATCCTGTCACAACGAGGAGCGCGCTGATTGGCCGGACCTACGTCACGATCTGGGCGCCTGGAAGGGATCCAAGCACCCGGAGCATCCTATATAAGAAGGTCTCGCCGTGGAGCAAAATACAACAACGTCTTCCAAAGACTGCTCTACTGCGTTGTGCTTCTGCGACTCTGCGGAGCTTCTCCGACAACCTTCGGCTAAAGTTTTTTTTATTGTTGTCGGTATTTTCTCTCTAAAGTTCTTGTACTTACATTTGTAATCTGATTTTGCGAACTATTAATGATTGTCCAACGAAAGCACTCGACGAATGTGGGCCTTGGAGTAGGAGTCGATGAAGTCTCCAAACCAAGTAAAACTGGTTCATGTTAGCATTGCTCTTATTTTTCCGCTGCTTACTCTAACTCACTATGAATTTTGAAACCGCTATTCACCCCCCCCCCCCCCCCCTTTAGCGAGCTCTACAATCTAACAAGCTCGAGCTTGAGAAAATTAAAGAGCTTCAGCTCAAGCTCGAGTGAGTTTGTGAATTTGAGCTCGAGCTCGGCTCAACCATTTAATCATGGGCTCAAGCTCGACACGAGCTTAACTCAAAACAGTGAATTTAAATGAAAAAGCAAGCTACGGGGATTCTAACCTTCAATATCCGACAAACCTAATGAAACACTCTAGCCACAAACACCTCTTCAACTTATTATTTAGTTTTAAAATAGTAATTATTTTAAATATTAGAATATTAAATTAGTCTGGCTCAAACAAGCTCAACAAACCATCGAGCTAGTATTAAATGAGCTCGAAATCGATTCAAATATTAAACGAGCCGGCTCGAGTTTGGTCAACTCCGAGCTCGAGTCAAGCTTTGACTGAACTACTCATGAGTGGCTCATGAGCGGCTTGACTCATTTGCACCCCTAGACGAAACTCATCTAAGATACTGAATTTAGCTCTAATCTCACATATAGGATGATTCAGTTCTAAAGTAGATGAGATGGTAGAGTATCTTCGAGGTATTCATGAGCAAATGAAACAAGTTATTCAAGAGCACAACACCAAGTACAAGACTTAGGTTGACCGTCATTATCGTCAGATACTTTTTTGATGTTGGCGACTTTGTTTGAGCTATATTGACTCGTGATCATTTCCCTATAAGTGAGTATAATAAGCTTAAAGATCGGAAGATTGGACCACGTGAGAAACTACTTCCTAGTCACATGAAAACTTCTAATGTCTTCATTAAGAAGCACTTGACTCCTTATTCGGTGGATGCTGATGATGATACTTTGAACTTGAGGATGAGCTCTTTTCAATCTAGGATGACTCATGTAAGATCGACCCACGAAGACCTCCTGAACTTCAAAGGGTTATAACTTTTGACTTGAGTATTAAAACAAGACGATGTTTGACTTGAAACGAAGCTAGTTCATATACCTAGATTTGTTACAAAATGGAATCTATAACGGCCAAATTTTAGATCCTAAAAAATATCATTTATGATATTTTCGAAAGCTCTGAATATTTATTTTACTATTTCTAATCATTTCTATTTTTTTATATTTAAAGTGTTTTTTTACATTTTACCTATTACGAGAGAATTTATTCATATAAACACTTGTTTTCTCTATTATTGAATAAAGATTTTGTTTTTTTATAAAAGCTAAAAAACAATAGATTTCTTTTTATTTTCCTCGATTTCCCTTATTCTCTCCAAAGTTCTCTTTTCAGCCCGTACGATAATCATCATTCATCACATCGTCAGATTGTTAACGAGACAAGCAAGTTAGAAAATTAATCCAAACTGGTTTCTTCATTTATTCGTATTACAACCCTTAAAGACTATTCTTATGCGAAGATCATTCAATCCTAAGTGTGTTGCCAAGGTGAACCTGAGCAAAACCAAGTTATAAAGTCTGAACAAAATGATTGTCTCAGAATAGACCCCAAATGATCCATAGCTGACATGTCCTGATGAGAAAAAAAAAATGTCAAAATAAGGCTGCTTATGTTCTCAATTTATGTTAGGCCATACTGAATTAGCACAGGAAGTGTTTCTCTGGAACTTGCTGTATAATTTCATATCTGCCTGAAACCATTTACCTCCCAGATTAAAAATCTACCAACTACATAACTTTTGGTCTATAATGATCCAATATCATGAAATTCAACGCCTCGTAAGACTAAATAAATCGAACATTCGTGAACAAATTTGGTGTTCAACTTGATAAGAGCTTATTTATGTTCGTTCAATACAGATTGATTAAATAAATAAACTTGAACAACTCGTTAAACTAAACAAACAAGCTTGAACACATATGTTCAGTTTGTTAAGGTTCATGAACAACATTTGTGAACAATATTCGTAAGTAATATTTATGAACCATATTCATTAATAAAACTCCTATCAACATGCTAAATAGACAAAAATAAAATAAAATAAACAAACAAATTTGAATTATCACCCTCAATAATCAATCAAACAAATAAAAATTTCAAATAATCAAACAAGTTTGAATTGAGAGCTCGATAATATTTAAACAAACTAAAGTTAAATCAAGTTTGAATTGAGAACTCGATAACATCTACGAACCAAATTCAAGCCAAACTCAAATTCATCAAAAATAAATCAAGTCAAATTTGAACAATTATTTTAAAAATTAATTCATTTTAAACTCAACTTGGCTCGAATAAGTTACCTTGTCAAACAAGTTTAAACGTCCCAAAATTTGGCTCTATCTTGTACTTGGTTGAGAATATATAAATCCACTATAAACAAAATCGAGGAGTCGAGCAAAAAAGTTACTCCTTCTCAAGACATCTTAGTTTGGATTCCCTTACTTGCATCAAGATAGCTAAAAAAACAAATAATTGATGGTTATCTTAAAAAAAAAATCTAACAGTTCAAGAAAAACTTTATCATACACCAAAGTACAATATTACTGAACATTGAGCAATAGAAGAAAAAAAGTATCAAATGAGACTTGTAAACAGATCATAATGGACAACATAATCTAAGCAAATGAAGATAAGTAGAACTTGCAGAAATCTAAAACGCTAAAGCATGAGTCGAATAAATTCACCAATATGTTCGATTGTCTTGCAAAAAATCTCAATCGTTTACAGATGACAACACAATCGAATGATGGTATTCAGGGTAGTAAGAACTGGACAATAAACGGACGGAAAGGAGCCACCTTGGCAATTCCTTCTACTGATCAGAAGCAGCAAGAACAGTCGAAGGGACAAAGAGGGGTACCTCCGGCGTCAGTCTTCCCGAAACCAAGCTCATCCGCGGAGTAAATGGCGAGGCCGTCAGATGTACGCCGGCGGCGGCTTGGCGTATTGGAATCTTCATTCAGAGCTCCTTTCCTCCTCTTCTTCTTATCCTTCATTTTTGAGCTACCGCTCTCCCCTGCCCCCTTATCTAGCTTATTTACGCCGTCATTGGCTTCCTGACCATCAACGGGAGCACTCTTTCTCTTCTTTCCTTGGAAAATCTCGTCGATCTCGTTACCAATTTTCTTCTTCTTAGTTTTAGTCTTGCACTCCTGCATCCTTTCCCCAGGCGCAGCATCTTTTTCTTTAGAACTTTTTGCGGACATCGCCGGCGGATCGATGAGAGGGAAACCACCTTGAGGCGCTGACGGCCGACCTATTTTTCAATCCGCGAGCATTAGTAACCCTAATCCAAATTCCGCCTCGCGTGTTTGCTTAAGAATATTAAAATTATTTTTTCCATGCATTTTTTATTTTTTTTAATGAAATTTTGAAAGAGTCCCCAAGGTGTCGTTGTTTTATGAAAATACCCTTCACTGTTTAATATTGTCAAAAAACTCCTTGCATTTTCAAATTTCCTAGCACAGGGGATTAAAAAAAATCACGCATAGAGACATAACCGTTACAAGAACGACCCCGTGGGTCATCCGAGATGGCATGGGGCGAAAGTTGCTATAATGAGGCTGTCGGATCGAAACTCAGTGACAACGGGGGAATAAATTTCCTATCCTTGTATTCCATCCGATTCGTCCCATGTTAACTCGGGTACTGTGATTTACCTCTCTCATAATGATCGTATGTCCGATCGATAGGACCATAGGGTGAGGATTTCACCTTTTGCTGTAATAATCGTTACAAGGACATGACGACAAAGTTGACCATTACAAGTTCACATGACAGTCAATGGACAACAAGGGCAAAAGGACATTCATTGTCAGTGACGAAGAGCATAGGATTTCGTAAAGTATTTTTAATTTTTTATTACTATATTTAAAATTTAAAATAAATAATTATTTTATTAAATTTAGATAATTAATTTTTACTCTATATTGTATCAATTATCCTAAATTTCTAATATTTTTAAATTTTTATTATTTTTTCTCATTTATCTATATTTATTTTTTTATTATTATATTTATGATGGTAAAAGACGAATACGCTCGTCCTCAGCGTTTCCTTCAACCCATCTCAGGGTCAACATGGAGAAAGTAAATCACGGACGACTACTAACCTTTGGAATAATGACTAATACATAAGAGAGATATTTATCTCGATTTTATGGAATTAGTGAAAGGAGAGATGAAAAGAATAAATGAAAGAAAAGAGATTAAAAAGAAATATTAATTTAGATAAATTTTTTTAAAAAAATAAAAAATATTATTTATTAAATTTAAATTTAAAAGAAAAATAGAATACTGATAAAAAAATTATCTTATTTAAAATTTAAAATATAATTTTTAGATAGAATAATTTAAGTGGATGCTCTTCGGATTGAACGGCAATTTATTGAATCATCTAATTAACTTTTCCTAATTTATTGAGGGTGCTTAAATTTTATATTTATCAAAATTCATATCCGAGTCTTATTATATTTCATCTTTTATGAACAGTGCACTATTCTCAATGTCGATGGTTACTTAGCTCGTTTTAAAGTAAGGGTAGCAATAGAGATAAGATATTTTTTTAATTTTATTAGCATTCACAATCTGTTATTGAGAGAGTGTTTTGTTTTATTAGGATGAGCAGTATTTGTATTAGTATATATTTTGACGTGTAGATGGGGTGATGTGGCTCGTTCTTGACTAATGAGCTCGTTTGGTAAGGATTCACCCTACTTCAGGCTTATGCACTCCACTCGTAAACGAGCGTTAGAGCAAATTTGAGATTCCTTACATCATTCGTTCGATATCTAAAATTTTAAAATCATTATATAGTTTGAATTAGATAAGTCGTAGGAACTTTTGATGATGTTAGTGAGTAAATATGATAAGTCTAAGCCCTTTAATTAGCTTTTACCAAATTGTCTCAAGGCTATGAAGATTTTAAAAATTTTTATTTCAAAATCTAGGTTGTAGAATCCAGATTTGAGAGTATGATTACATCCAAGAAAATCCTACGAGTATAATGGTTACATCTAGGCTAATGATGGATTCAGACAAAAATTTAAGAGGGCGTTCAAAAAAGGGACTAAAAAATATTTCTTGCAATCAAATAAATATATTAAAAGATAAAGTATTAAATTGATAACGATAATAATACAAATATAAAAATATATGCATACCAATAAAGTATCTATTTCTTGACACTTGAACTACCAATATTAGGTGTGGACGTACAAATAAGAGGAGGTAATTGTGTCCTATGAGTATTCATCTATTGAAAATACTGTAAAATTTATTCATTTTCAATTGCGGCAAAAATATCATTCTCGATGTATACTACCAAATTGTCATTCATCTACTCATCTCACATTCTATTACTCAAATCATTCTTAATAATTTTCATCGTAGAAAAAACTCTTTCAATAGAAACAGTCGCAACTGGTAAAATCAACGCTAACTCGATCAAACAATATACTAATAAAAAAACCATATTTCTCAGATTCAACTATCTTTTTAACAAGACTTCCCAAATCTTCAATCATAAAAATTCACCTCATACATTTTGAATGTATGTCTCAAGTTGATTCTCGAGTATTACACAATCAATCAATGAAAAGTCCTCTAGATAAAGTTCAGTAAGGTAGAATAGTTTACTAATGTCGAATTAAGAAAATGGATCTAAGCAAGCGATGCAAGTAAGTACCTCTATACTTGATTCTGAAAAATAAATTTTCATCTCTTGGACCATTATATAAAGAATCTAATATTGCAACTAATACAGGTTATGATAAGTGGACCCTTTGTAAGAGAGCAAAAGGGGCAATAAAGACAAGGAAGGCTGAAAAGCGCAAGATAAGGATATAGTAGGCCGCCCGAAAAATGTTTGACCAGGTAAGAGTGTTGCTACACGTTTGGCAGGCAAAGACTAGTCGAACGTAATAGACCGGCCGAGCATATGAGTTTGGCAGGCAAAGACCGGCCGAGTGGAAGAAACCGACCTAACATAGAAGCACTTAGCCTTAAGCTGTCCAAAATGCTTATATACGCCCGATTGGTTAATCTCGGTCGATAAGGTATGATCGGCCAGGCTCAATAGATCGGACGAGCATAGAGGCATTTAGTCTCGCATGATCTTTAGCACACACCCAACCGAGGGAAGGTCGACCGGGCAATAGTGCTTGTACACAACTAATTAGTTAATCTCGGTCGATAATGTATGATCGGTCGAGCTCAATAGACCGGCCGAGCACAGAGGCATTTAGTCTCGCACTACCCTTAGCATACAGCCGACCGAGGGAAGGCCTACCGGGCAATAGTGTTTGTATACGCCTGATTAGTTAATCTCGGTCGATAATATGTGATCGGTCGGGCACAATAAACTTGCCAAACATGAAAAGTCGATCGAGCATAAAGGTCTTGAACCTTACATGGTTTCTGGCATATTTACAATAGTAGAGTCCTGGTCGGGTATAAATAACATATCGAGTATAAAATACCGACCGAGACTAGTATAACAGAAGATATTCCTCATATATACAGAATGAGTTTATGTGACTAACCGAGTGTATGTAACAAGTGAACCATAAGAATATGTGATCATATGACAGCTTGATTAATTTGGCGACAAATAGCTTCTAGAAGTCTCCACAAGTATGCTAAACGACAAAGAAGATACATCTGGGGTAAGAAAAAGATTCCTTAAACTATTATTACAGTTTCAGCTTACGTTATCTCCTAACAAACTCTAACGAACTCGGGTCCACCTCATGACTGTGGAGGTTAGATGAGGTGGAATAAAAAGGGGAATCCTCTCCACTGGCAAGGTAAGCAAACATACGCATTGCATCAGAATCAAACCCTAATTCTATTTTCTCGTACTTCTTCTTCTCCGAGAGACTGACTTGAGCATCAGAGGACCTAGCCAGGGATTCCCACCCCAGTCTTAGGTCGCTAACGTTTTGTTGGTTGGTCTCATAGTGCGCAGGAAGAGCAGATCATCCATTGGATTGCCAAGCCTTCGCTGATCCATGGTGTTCCTCATCGAAGTCCGCCTTCCCACGAGGGTACCTCGCCGGAGTTCATTTTTGCGAGGTATTATTCACAGATCCACTTTGGTTTTCTCGGATCTATTATTCTGCATTTAGGCTCTTGTGAGGTCCGCTGTGGTTTTCTCGGATCCTCCTCTGTTCGTCGGCATCGGAGTTATCGTTCAGCACCGCCCTTCATCACCCAACGCTTCATCCCGTAAGCTCTCAAACAGGATCAAATTTGGCGTCGTCTATGAGAAATCTCACCTGAATATGAAACTACGTGATAGAGGACGTTGCAAAACCCAACACCATTACTATGACTCAAGAAGATCTAGAGTTGCTCATTAATGCCAGAGTCCAAAAGGCATTGCAGCAACAACATCAAGCTAATATGAGAGGTACCTTGCCTGTAGTTGCACATCCTATAATTTCAACCACGGATCGCTAGAAAAACAGAGGTATGGAGGAAGATGATATTGCTTACATAACTCATGCTCCTGTTTCTCCCACTCATCATCCTCGTGCATTCTTCCGTACTCCTCTGGAGCAAGGAGGATGAAAATCGGTGCTTCAAGAATCCTCTAATAAAGCACCTATGAAGGAAAAACGCAGAAAGAAGGTGGTGACCAGCGATAGTTCCCCGGAGAGAATTGTTACTCCATTCTCTCAAAGAGTTCTTGACGATCCGCTACCCAAGCGTTATCAGAGCTTGAACATTGGAGAATATTCTAGGACCACTGATCCTGAAGATCACCTATCTAAATTCGAAAGTATGGCTCTGTTACAGCAGTTTACTAATGGAGTCAAGTGTCGGATGTTCCTCACTACTCTAGGAGGAGGAGCTCAAAGATGGTTCAAGAGATTGCTGGAAAATTCCATCAGACATTTTAAATATTTCCGAAAAGTATTCTTTCATTATTTCTCCAGCAATAGAAGGTATCATAAGACCCCTTGGAGCCTTTTATTTCTATTAAATAGGGGCCTAAGGAAAGCATTAGAGCCTACATAAAAAGATTTAATCAAGTGGCTATTGATGTCCCCAATACCACTACTGAAATTTTGGTAAGTGCTTTTGTTGGTGCGGGAAGCATCCGACGATCAAACCTATGTTTTGATAATGATAAAGAGATTCAAAGTTAAGATTCCTTGTTATCTAACGTGCTTAAATGAGATTTCAGGAAAATCGTAACTGCGGTTAGGCAGGTGGAAAATCCTAAGGGTCGGTAACCTTAAGTCCTAGGGGTGGTAACCCTAGGTGAAGGAAAACCCTAGGGGGTGGTAATCCTAGGTCCTAGGGGGTGGTAACCCTAGGTGGAGGAAAACCCTAAGGGGCGGCAACCTTAGGTCCTAAGGGGTGGTAACCCTAGGTGGTAAAAATCCTAAGGGGGGTAACCTTAGGTCCTAGGGGGAGGTAACCCTAGGTGGAGAAAAATCCTAGGGGTGGTAACACTAGGCAGAAAGTCCAGCCGGTCTGGAGGACCGGACTGGCATCAGGTAATTTCTCCTTAGGGGAGTAGGTGAGGATGCGTTCCCCGTAGAGGGAACAGTAGGCATCGAGTCGACCTAGGGTTTTTGGTCGAAAATCTAAAATCAGACCCGAATAGTCTGATGACTGTCGATCACTTTATTTATCATGTTTATATATGTTCTAACTTTGTCTTGCAGGGTATGTTGTTATTTTGGGACTAACGTGTCTTACAGGTACAAAAGAAACAAGCTAAGCCTCAGATGAATAGTGTCTGAGGCGCCTCGGTGCAAAGATAAGTTGTCTTGTGCAGAGGAGCTAGAGGTGCCTCCATGGAGCTTGGAGGCGCCTTGGACTGCTTCTTGGAGGTGCCTCCATGGGGCATTGGAGGCGCCCTCAGGCGGATAAGAGGCAGCAGTGAGAGCTCATCGACAGCGAGGATTGCGGGATAAATCTTTGGGTTGGAGGCGCCTCCATGGGACATTGGAGGCGCCCTCAACGAAGTATTTAAGCAAGTCTCGAGGCAACAGCAACAACATCAGATTCCAAGCGACCTTTCTACAACCGGCTGCTAACGAGAAGTTCCAACGAAGCTACAACTTGACGCCGATGACCTAGAGTTTTATTTATGTCATTTCTTTTGTCGACGGTATATTTATTTGCTATTAATTGTACTTTATTTGTAAATCTTTTACGATATTAATTGTTGCCCAACGTAAACGCTCAATGAGCATGGGGCCTTGGAGTAGGAGTCGTCACAGGCTCCGAATCAAGTAAATACCCTGTGTCGCTCTGTGGTTGTCTCTTATTTTATTCCGCTGCATTTCTTTGATAAAGTTTTAAATCGTAAACGAATTATCCACAAGCGCTATTCACCCCACCCCCTCTTGCGTGATCTCGATCCAACAGCTTTCTCTCAAGGGCTTAATGATAACGACTTCTTTAAGGATTTGGTACGTAATCCTCCATCAAACTTTAATTTGTTAATTGAGTGAGCTACTGAGTTTATTAATGTAGAAGAACCTCAAGATGCTCATAAGAAAGAGAGTGGGGTACCTGTCCCTACCCCAGTTAACGACAAGCCCACTGCTCCTATTCATCCACCACGTGGACCTCGTGCGGCCCCTCCTCCACATCGTCAGCTAGAGTTTAGACCTTAGGTAGTTCAGCATGTGGAGATGCCACAAGACATCCCAGGAGGTGGTGTACCTACCATATGTCAGGTACCCATTACACTGAAAATTATTTTGCCCTGAAGAACCAGCGGGCAAATAACAATCAGTATCGTCGATGATCTCCCAACCGACAAACATATCAAAGGCAAAATAGTCCACTCAAGCTAGAATATCAAGCGACTGGGCCACAACAGGGGGCGCTGCAATTACCGGGCGGGCCATCTTGAGTGCCCGAACCAACACAGCCTGAGATAACAATGGCTCGGCAGGAGGAAAATCAGAGCAATGCCGCCCGAGGTAATATTAATATGATGGCAGGCAGACCTACTAATGGCGATTCAAACCGGGCAAGGAAGTCAAACGCTTGGCGATTGCAGATCCATACGGTAGGATGCCACACATAAAGAGCAACAGGACCAGAGATTATTTTTGGTCCTAAAGATCTGGAAGAGATAGAAGTATCCCATGATGATGCGCTAATAATCAAAGCTATCATAGCTAATTACAATATTTCTCATATTTTTATTGACACTGGTAGTTCTGTTAATATTATCTTCAAAAAAGCTTTTGACCAATTGCAGATAGATCCGAACGGACTTCAACCCATGGTGACTCCTCTTTACGATTTCACGGGCAATGAGGTGCAACCACTCGGCCAGATAAAATTAGCCATATATCTAGGGGAGGAGCCCCTAATGAGAACCAAGAGATCTTATTTCATGGTGGTGGATGCAACTTCTGCATACAATGTCATATTGGGTCGACCGGCCCTGAACGAGTTTGGGACGGTCATTTCTACATTCTACTAGAAGGTGAAATTTTTTGTTGATGATCAAGTTGGAGAAGTCCACGAAGATCAATTATTGGCACGAAAATGTTATATGGAGATCATCCGGACAGAGGCCAATGTCACCCGCGGAGCTCAGAGGATGGAAGTCAATGCTATCCAAGAAAAATCGCCTGGTCTGATATATGAAGAGAAAGGAGAAGTACAGATACAAATTGGGCGACCAGAAGCTGTGACTTACATGGCGTCGACCTGGACCTTTCACTCAAGACTGAGCTGATACAATGTTTGATGTGGAACAACGATGTGTTTGCATGGACCCCCAAAGAAATTGCATGTATATCTCTACTTGTGATGGAATATGCATTATATGTTTATCCTGATGCTCGGCCGATCAAGCAAAGGAAGAGAGATTTTGGGGCCGACCAAAATTAGATCATCAAGGAGGAGGTAGACAAATTGATGGAAGCCGGTTACATTCGAGAAGTACAATTCCCTAGCTGGTTAGCCAATGTGGTTTTGGTATCTAAGCCAGGAAATAAGTGAAGAGTATGCATTGATTTTCGAGATCTTAACAAGGCTTGCCCAAAGGACTATTATCCTCTACCTCGCATTGATTAAGTGGTGGATTCTACGGCTGGGTGTGAATATATCTGTATGTTGGATGCCTATCAGGGCTATCATCAGGTCCCTCTCGCCAAAGATTACCAGGAAAAGGTTAGTTTTATAACAACTAAGGATACTTATTGTTATAATGTTATGCCTTTCGGACTAAAGAATGCAGGGGCAACTTATCAAAGGCTCATGAATAAGATCTTCTGGAAACAGATCAGAAGAAATATGGAAGTTTATATAGATGACATATTGATTAAATCTCTTTAGGCTAGTGACCTATGCAAGGATATAGAAGAGACGTGCAGGACTCTACGGCAGTACAGACTCAAGCTCAATCCTTGCAAGTGTTTATTTGGAGCCAAGAGTGGCAAATTTCTGGGCTATATGGTGACAGAACAAGGGATAGAAGCAAACCCTACCAAGGTTTGAGCAATTCAGAATATGGAGTCCCCATGCAATATGAAAGAAGCTCAAAGGTTAACTGGGTGAATCACTGCTTTGTCTCGTTTCATCTCTCGATTGGCCGACCGAAGTTTCCATTTCTTCAAGGTACTTCGGAAGGCCAATAAATTTCAATGAGACAAGGAGTGTGACAAAGCATTTCAAGAACTAAAAGACTATCTGTCAACCTTACTTGTCTTAGCCAAACCTGTAGTGGGAGAGACTTTATGGGCTTATCTTTCAGCAAACGAGCACGCTGTTGGCTCGGTGTTGGTGAAACAAGAGGGTAAAGAGCAACAACCTGTGTATTTCTCCAGTCATTTATTAAAAGAAGCCGAGTGTAGATATACTACACTCGAGAAATTAGCCTATGCATTGGTGTTAACAGCCAGAAGACTGTGCCCTTACTTTTTATCGCATGCAATTGTAGTATTAATCAACAGTACCCTTGGACGAGTACTTCTTCGTCCTAAAGCATCTCGGTGATTAATCAAATGGATAACTAAACTTAGTGAGTACAACATACAATATCAACCTCATTCAGCCATTAAAGCACAAGCTCTGGTAGATTTCATAACAGAGGTGCAAGGTCCAGAAGAAGAAGAGACTTGAAAAATTTATGTGGGCGGGTCTTCTACTAGACAAGGCAGCGGAATTGGTATTCTTCTCATATCTCCGAGGGAAGATCGGGTTCAACTTTCTGTCCGACTGAATTATAGAGCCACCAATAACGAAACAGAATATGAAGCCTTGATAGCTAGTTTACAAGCAGCTCAGCATGTGGGAGCTGCTCGAGTATGGATTTATTCTGACTCCTAGTTGGCAGCACAACAGTTAATAGGTAACATCGAAATCAGTAATGATCGACTCAGGTTATATGCAGAAGCATTTCATAAACTGAAAACTACATTCCAAGAAGTGTATATCCAAAAGATTCCTCGATTAGAAAATCAAGTGGCTGATGAATTGTCAAGGCTTGCATCAGCAATAGTGCCCTGGAACCTAGATCGGTTGGTAGAACAGATAGTGTTGGTATCTTGTATTGAAAGACAAGCTAACATGGAAATATAGGGTGACTGGAGAGCACCAATCATATTATTTTTGCAACAGGGTGTCTTACCAGCAAATGTAGAACAAGCTAGAGTTTTTAAGAAGAAAGCCACTCGATATACCCTGATAGGAGATCACCTCTACAAGAGGGCTTTCTCTAGTCCCTTGCTCAAATGCATTGGACCAGAAGACATACAATATATTCTGCAGGAAGTTCATCAAGGCTAATGTGGTAGCCATATTGGGGGAAGATCTCTAGCCCGTAAGATATTATTGGCTGGATATTTCTGGCATACTTTACAAGAAGATGCAGCGCAACTCGTAAGAATGTGTATGTCCTGTCAGAAGCACCAAAATATCTCACATCATCCTACTCAACTATTGAAAACTTCTATAATTTCTTGTCATTTTGACAATGGGGCATGAATATAGTAGGTGCATTCCCCTTGGCAACGACTCAGAGAAGGTTTCTATTGGTAGCTGTGGATTACTTCTCAAAATGGGCGGAAGCTGAACCGTTAGCAAGAATTACTGAAAATGCAGTTATCAAGTTCTTATGGCAACACATTATTTGCAGATTTGGTATTCCCCATAAATTAGTTTCTGATAATGGAATGTAATTTTAGGGACAGAGAATTAGAGAATGGTGTGCAGGGTATGGAATTACACAGGCATTCACCTCTGTGGCATACCCATAGAGTAATGAACAAGCAGAAGTAACTAACAGAGAAATTATCAGAGGACTTAAAATTACATTAGATCATGTTGGTGGTAGTTGGGTAGATGAGTTACCCAGTGTGCTATGGGCTTACCGTACCACTGCTCGAGAGGCTACAGGGATAACTCCATTCTAGTTAGTATACGAGGGAGAAACAGTAGTCCCCATTGAGGTAGGGGTGGAATCTGATCGAAGATAGTTATATGACAAAGATAATGCAGGTCGACGTCTTATGGAGTTAGATTTGATAGAAGAAGCCTGTGACAAGGCAGCAACTCACCTTACATCATACCGGCAAAGAATGAGGCAAAACTACAACAAAAGAGTTATCCCCCGATTTTTTCAAGTAGGGTATTTAGTGTGGAAACGTATTAGACCTCTGGGAGATGTTGCTAAATTAGTACCCCAATGGGGAGGACCATATAAAGTCATACAGAAGCTGACCTAAGGTTCTTACTATCTCCAAGACTCAGAAGGAAGGAAGCTTAATAGGTCTTGGAGTGTAAATCACTTGCAACCATACAGAGCCTAACAAGTATGCATGTAATTTGTCCATATATTCCATTTAATTTTTGGATATAATGAAAAAATGCAGGCATCTACTCTTTAATTAATACATACATTTGCTGGAATAGACCAAGCGATTCTCCTTTTGAGCGTGCTTCCTCCGCTCAGCGTTAGTCAATTGGGGACCTTAAGGAGTGACCGACCTGGTCTCCTTAAGGGGAACCAGAGACTTTAACCCCCTAATAGTTGAGTGTGCTTCCTCTGCTCAGTACTATTCGAGCATGCTTCCTCTGCTCAGTGATAGTCGATCAGGGACCTTAAGAAGTGACCGGTCTGGCCTCCTTAAGGGGAACCGGAGACTTTAAACCCCTAATAGTTGAGTGTGCTTCTTCTGCTTAGTACTATTCGAATGTGCTTCCTCCTCTCAGTGATAGTCGATCGGGGACCTTAAGGAGTGACCGACATAGCTTGCTTAAGGGGAACCGGAGACTTTAAATCCTTAATAGTTGAGTGTGCTTCCTTCGCTAGCGCTAGTCGATCAGGGACCTTAAGGAATGACCAGCCTGGCTTCCTTAAGGGGAACAGGAGACTTTAAACCCTTAATAGTTGAGTGTGCTTTCTCCACTCAATACTATTTGAGCATGCTTCCTCCGCTAAGCGATAGTTGATCGGAGACCTTAAGGAGTGACTGGCCTAGCTTCTTTAAGGGGAACCGGAGACTTTAAACCCCTAACAGTTGAGCGTGCTCCCTCCGCTTGACAATAGTCAACTAGGTTATCTTGAGAAGAGATTGGTTTGGTTCTCGCCAAAATAAATGGAGACTATAGACTCCAAGCATAACCAAATTCGCACGGAAGCATATTCCCGATTAAGGCTCAGATTCGCTCGAGAATAACATCCTGATCGAATTATCCTGATGCCTTGGTTTTCAGATATTAATTCAAATTCGCTCGGGAGTACATTCCTGACTGAAATATATCAACCTTTTGGCCTTCAGATATTAATTCAGATTCGCTCGGGAGTACATTCCCGACTGAAATATATCAATCTCCTGGACTTCAAATATTAATTCAGATCTGCTCTGAAGTACATTCTCGACCGAAATATATCAACATTCTAACCTTCAGATATTAATTCAGATTCGCTCAGGAGTACATTCCCGACTGAAATATATCAATCTCCTAGCCTTCAAATATTAATTCATATTTGCTCGGAAGTACATTCCCGCCCGAAATATATCAACATTCTGGCCTTCGGGTATTAATTCAGATTCGTTCGGGAGTACATTCCCGATAGAAATATGTCAACCTCTTGGCCTTCAAATATTAATTCAAATTCACCTGGGAATACATGCACGACCGAAATACATTAACATTCTTGCCTTCGAGTATTAATTCAGATTCGCTCGAGAGTACATTCCTGACTGAAATATATCAATATTCTAGCCTCCAGACATCAATTCAGATTCACTCAGGAGTACATTATCGGTCGAAATATATCAGCATTTCAACCATCAAGTGTCAATTCAAATCCGCTCGGGAATGTTTCCCTGACCGAGATATCATAGCACTTTGATTTTCACATGTGAAGCTTAAATTCGCTCGGAGCAAAAAATTGACCGGGATAATCAGCCAGAATTCTCATGAAATTTACCTGGGATATGAAGCTTGACCAAAGTAGAAGAGTGGATAGAATTCTTTATATCAACACGATGCACTCTAAAAAGTTATACAGCCCACAAGAAACAAGTAAGTGCTAATTTCTACAAATATATTCTCAGGTGAAACCGATAAGGAAAAATACTTATGTTTAATTACTTGTCCTGTTACATGCTCACTTATGGGGTTATGTTACTTCGTGACTACTGCGTTGGAGCACCTATTCCTTATCTCTTGTCTGTTGTAAGTAAAACAGGAACAAATTTAAGAATGGAGGAGTGTCAGAAGACAATGGACCATAAAACAAGGGCAGCTCTAAGGATTAACAACCTTAAAGACAGATAGGTGAATAAGTAAGTATCACCTCTCGAATATTCACTTGTCGTACATACATACAAATAACTACTCTACGTATTCATTTCTGATACTATAATTGTCACATGGCTGCTTTAGAAATCTGTAAGTATATTTAACATATTATGATTACCACATACCTGCTTTAAAGATTTACAAGTATATTTACCATAGTCTGAAATATATATATATATACATATATATATATATATATATATATATATATATATATACCAATTCACAAGTCAGCAATATATTTTATAGCACAAGGCTAACCGAATGAATGAGAGCAAATACTCATAGTTTATCCTACAACCAGTTCATCCACACAAGGTTTACTTAAAACTACTGATGAGATGCTTGGGCAACTCTTTATTGAGTCATCGTCGATTTATAAATTGAGGAGGAGGCTCTTAAGATAAAACCCTCCTTATCGTAGTTGCTTAAGAACCCCATCAGCAGAATGAGTCAGGGTCCCTACAATGCGGCTGGCAAAATCATTCTTGAATTCATAAGAGGTTAAGTACTGTTGGCGTCGGACCTCCCAGCGCTCCTCTTCACCCTCCTTGTAGGCTTGTAGTTCTAAGGCAAGACGCTTTAATTCCTCCTCGAAATCGGCCTTTCCCGTCTTAGCACTTTCTAATTCTTGGGTGAGGAAATCTATTTCTGAATCTTGAGCTTTCGGTTTCTTTTGTAGTTGTAATAGCTCAAAATTCTGAGAAGCCAACTCTTGAGCTGAGTCCGGAGACCTGGGGCGTGAAGTCTGAAAATGCTATAAAATAGAAGATCTGAGGGTAGCGTCTGAGATAGCTTTGTCTTTCTTGGCTACTTCAACACCCAATTGAGAGGATAGGTTCTGTATTTGCAGCTCTAAAGTCTTCTTCTCTTCTTCTCTTCTTCTCTTCTTCTCTTCTTCTCTAACCCCTAGCATCTGGCGATGATTCTGTAAGTCCTTCTCCAGAAGGGTCATCTGATGAGCCTGAGAACTTATCTTCTCCTGGAGTTGGGTAACCTCATTGCTCGGAGTGGGTGCCTTTAGGGCCCTTACTTTATTCTTCATATCCCTATTTTACCTCTCTAACTCTGTGGCTAAATTGCCTACATACAAGCTTGAGGCGCAAAACTAAATAGAGTAGTAACATGGTTATAATTTATAGATACAAAATAAAAGAACACATTTAGAATACTTATAGCAATGGCCTGACGATTGTAGTTGTCAGCCTAATCGAAAACACTTTTTCCCTGCATAGAACTCTGACTCTATAACCAAGAAGTGGCCAAGAAATCTTTCAACTAAAGGAACCCATAAGAAGAAGGAGCTTGATTTTGTCCCAGTAAAGAAGGCAAGCCTTGGGCTTGCCTGAAAAGAACTTGAGGAGGAATAGGGGCAGAGGGCCTTGCGGAGGAAGAAGGTAATGAACTTGGACGAGGAAAGGAGGGACCAACACTAGAAGTAATGGGAGGTCTTGGTACAGCAGTAGGGACAGTAGGAGGTAAAATAGAAGGCACAGAATCAATAGTTGACCCAGTGATAACATCTTGGGGGGCAAAACTAGAGGATCTTTTACAAGGGGTCCTTCTAGCTCTCACTATAGGAAGAGAAGAAGAGGAAATCTGGGAAGGCGAGGAAGACACTGATACGACTAGAGTCGACCCAGAAGCAAGAACAACCGGAGGAACTATAGGAGTCAGTAAATAGGTCGCATCATGTTAAGGGCAAAATTGTGATGAAGACGACTGTAAGGCATGGGCTCCTTACCTCTCTCGTGAGAAATCTCAGAGGGAACAATGGGGAGTTGTTCAAGCTCAGAGATGATGATCGGTTCTTTAAGATGTGAGTCCTTTTGCGTTGAGCGATAAAAGGACTATCTTCCTCGGAAGATTTAGAGGATTCGGGGGCTACCTCTGGGGTTACTTCATTAGAAGGAAGCAAACCAAGAGATGAAGTGGTGGGATTGAGATAACGATTCTTCAATAAGTCTACTCCCAATTTAGCTAAATATGATTTATTCAGCTCAGGGTTTCTGTACATGAGAGCTGGAAGAACGACATCAACTGGAAAAGGTAAAAAGTATAAATTTAAGGAAGAGGCAATTTAAAGAGGACGAAGGATAAGGGGGGAAAAGTATATAACTTACTAAAAAGAGCCTCCAATTCTATGTCAATAGAGCTTATTCCAAAGATAAAAAGCAAACCTTCAACAACTAGTGCAGGTAAATAGAATTTAGCCCCTTTTAATTTTGACATAGACGCATAGAAGGTCAAGCCAATAGTATCATCCTTGGGATTTAGAAGAGCAGGAAGAGTTCATTACCAAGTGATAGGATACAGAGGAGGAGAAGAAAGGTGTAAAAAGAAGAACTTTTGTCTCCATTCCACTTGTGTTGGGATTTTATTAAATAAGATAGCCTTAGGATGACTCTGGAACTTTAAGAGGCTATCTTCCACTTGACGGAGAACAAAAAAGTAGTGGAATAAATGGGGAGAGGGGGGAAGTCAAGTAATTGGGAAATAGCAACAAAGGCATATAATATAGAGAAAGATTGAGGAATGAGTTGATTCAGGGGTGTTGGTTAGTCCTAGGAAGGTCGTACCGGTTCCACTGTACAAAAATTTTGTACAAGTGTCAAACCTTTCCTAAATAACCTATTGTGTTCTTTAGAAGTTAAATTAGGAATCACAAACGGAACTTAGCATCATTGATTCCAAATTTAACTTATCTGTTCTTGATGGTTTAGATTTGGATCGCAAGCGGAACTTAACACTATTGATCCAAATCCACCTATGTTATTAATTCCATTAAATATTAATTTCCAAAATTGACTTCGAGGACTGCATGGTGAGGCACATGACCTTCTTGGGTATGGGAGTATCCACCACCGCCTAGACAAAGCCTTTTAAGGAAAGCTAATATTTAATTTCCTTAAATAATTCTAGGTTAACCAAAAAGAACAATCGAATCACAAATTCGAAAAACAAAGAAAACACAAACTCGAAAAATAAATTAGAAAAACTAGATCTAATGCCTCTTGTGTTTGGAATTCATACAAAGAAAAATAACTAGCATGATGCGAAAAATAATTGCTAATTATACCTTCTCTTTGTATGCTAATGACCTCGAGATCTTCTGTCGTATTCCTCGCCTCGCCTTGGACGTCGTGTGGGTGGCGATCTTCTAAGGTGAACACCACCCAAAAGCTTTCTTCCTCTTTCTCTTCCTCTAAAATCCGACCACCACCACCACCAAGGAGAAGAGAGCAAAAAGGAAAAGAAGAGGGGAGAGGGAGGGTCGGCCACCTAGAGAGACTCCACCAAGAGAATAAGAATTGATATCTCATGAGGCCTCCTCACCCCTTCTTTTATATTACTTGCCCAAGGCAAATAAGGAAAGACTTTTTTACAAAAATTAAAATATTCCTCATGGTTTTCCTTTTCCCTTTTAATTTTTCCTTTTCTTTCCTCTTGATTGAATCAATCACCAAATCATGGATTGGTTTTAATTTTGATTGGCCGGCCCCTTGCTTGGGCACCAAGCAAGGTGGCCGGCCACCTCATCAAGGAAAAGGAAAAATAATTTTTTCTTATAAAATTTTATAAACCCTTATAAAATTTTACAAGCTCTCTTCTAATTTCTTAAAGTAGGAGTTAAAAAAGGAAATTTTTAAAAATTAAAATCATGTTTTAAAATTTAAAACTTCTCTTATAAAATTTTCTTTTTTAACATGGTGATAGAAAATTTAAAATTTAAAACTTCTCTTCCTTTTTTTTCTTAAACCATGAGGATGGTTAAAAAAAGAAAGTTGTAAAACTTTTAAACTTTCTTTTAAAACATGTGGCCTAATTCAAATAAGGAAAGTTTTTAAATTTAAAATCTCTCTTTTAAAACTTGTAGTTTTCTACAAAGAGAAGATTTTAAAAATTCAAAGCACCCCTCCTTGTTTGAATTATTGTGGCCGGCCCCTATATGCTTGGGCACGAAGCAAAGGGTCGACCCTTTAAGAGGAGATGTGGCCGGGGTCACCAAGCAATGGACCATCCCCCTTCTTGGACACCAAGATGGGCCTTTCTTTGGATGGACTTGAGGGTTTAATGAGGCTATGATAGGGACCTAGAGGAGAAATTGGTTTTGGCCTTCCGATGAGCTTGAGTATCCCATGTTTGCCCCGAACACACAACTCAAGTTCATCGATAATAACTCATTCCACTAGAGAGTTATTATCGCACTACCGCACCAATCCCAAATTACATTATGGGCGCCTTCTTATTATGAGTGTGTTAGTATCCCTGTGTCTAAGATAACAAATATCCACTAATTAAGTAAGTTACTGACAACTCACTTAATTAATATCTAGCTCCAAGAGTAGTACCACTCAACTTCATTGTCATGTCGGACTAAGTCCACCTGCAGGGTTTAACATAACAATCCTTATGAGCTCCTCTTGGAGGCATTCTCAACCTAAATAACTAGGACACAGTTTCCTTCTATAATCAACAACACACACTATAAGTAATATCATTTCCCAACTTATCAGGTCTATTGATTTATCGAGCTAAATTTCACCCTTTGATAAGTTAAAGAAATAAATACTAAATATATGTGCTTGTTATTATATTAGGATTAAGAGCACACACTTCCATAATAACTAATGTCTAGTTCTTTTATTAAGTTAGTATAAAAAGAACTTACCTAAAATGGTCCTACTCAATACACTTAGAGTGTACTAGTGTAATTTATTAGTCAAGATAAACTAATACCTAATTATACTACGACTATACCAATGGTTTGTTCCTTTCCATCTTAGTCATGAGCAACTGTTTATAATTTATAAAGAGTTGATGACATGATCTTCTGTATGTGACACCACACACCATGTTATCTACTTTATAAATTAATTGAACAACTATATTTAACAAATAAATATAGACATTTAACCAATGTGATTCTTTTATTTCAAAAATAAATGTTTACAAAAGCTAGACTTTTAGTATACACTCCAACAAGGGGTACGTTAAAATATTGACTTACTGCGATGAAGAAAGGGTGGAGAGGAAGCCGGAAGCCTAATAATGCTTGTTCCCAAAAGACAGCGACACTCCCTGGAGGAGGAAGATGTGGACGGTCCTCTGGAGTAGGAAGGACCAAATAGGAAGGGAATTCATAATCTAAGCGCATTGCATAAACTTCTGACTCACTAGCACTGGAAGAGCAATAAGTGAACCACTCATGGGAGGAAGAAGAAGAGGCCATCATGGATAGAAAATCAAGGGGAGAGGAAGAATCGCGAATGGAACAGAGAAAGAAGGAATGTTGCAGAGGAGGAAGACGACAGGATGAACCCTTGATTCATCTATAAAACCCTCAATGCAATTATCGAGAAGGGTAAACGACAGATAGGGAAAAATGCAATAGCGAAAGAATCAGTAGCAAACCAGTAGATATAGGTAAAATATTAAGTATACGAAAATAGGTACACCTATAATCGCAAGGGTGACATTCCTGAAGTACAAGTTCAAACTGAAAAAGTTACGAGATCCCGAGGGAAGGTATGATTAATCTTTTGAAATCCTGGTAAGCTCAGATTCATCGGGCGTATAAAATAAAAAGCAGATCGACCGAGAATAGGCTCGCCTTGTCACCATAGGCTGAGCAGAAAATACATGCGTCTAACTCGTCCGACCGGATAGTCTGAGTCAATAAGCTCGCCCTGTCGTTATATACCGGGTGAGAAATAACCTATTGGTGTAGTGGGACCGGCAAGAGAGGTGAATTGCCTGTAACTCAAAAAGTATACCCTCCTCAAAGAACTTTAACTCAAAATGAAAGCAACAAGAGTATTATAAATTAAATGGCAGAAACAAAAAGAGAGACGACTCAGCTATTTGACTTGGTTATAATCGAGACGGTTGTTAATCCAAGGCGGTTGGAAAACGCACTAGAAACGTCTCTTTCTTTGAAGGCGGAGAAAACTTTTACACTTTGAGAGCATAGAAGTTGCTAAGAATGAAAGTACAGAGTTATTTTTTTTAATAGCTGTTCGAGACCCTTTTATATAAGGGTTCCAGAACTTATCAGATCACCTGATCTTCGGGATCAGGGAACTTATTGTTGGTGCGGCTAGCACTAACGATTTAACCTAGGTTTTGATGAATGACAAATAGGTTAAGTTAGTCTTGTTGTTGTCTGACACTTTGATCGAGTGTGCAGGAGAAGTCCAGCTAGGTCGACGGGCTGATCGGATAGCTGGCGAGAAGTCCAAGCGGGTCGACGGGCTAACCGGACGCTTGGCGAGAAGTCCAGCTAGGTCGACGGGCTGACCGGATAGCTGGCGAGAAGTCCAAGCGGGTCGACGGGCTGACCGGACGTCTGGCAGGTAAGTGAGGTAAGTCACTGGAGGGGAGTGACTGTGAGGACGCGTTCCCGGGAAGGGGACATTAGGCGTCGATCCGGCTTAGATCCATTTCGGATGTCTAAGTCGAGATCGTGACTAGATTCCGGTCTCGGAAAGACGGAATCTAAGTCATACTCTCTTTATCCATCTATTGAACTTTAACTGTGCTAACAATTTATTTTACAGGATGTATATTTGCCTCGGACTAACTTTGTTTTACAGGAAAAAGGAGTCTTTCTGGAACAAGGTGGTCCGGCGCCGGAAGATCCGGCGCCGGAAGGATCCGGCGCCAAGGCCAATTTTATCCAGCCAAGTCGCCGCCACGTGGAGCATCTTGGTTTGAGCAGTTAGGCGCCCGGAAGGGATCCAGCGCCCGAACATATAAAAGAAGCCCGTGCAGGAGCTTCGTAAATCAATTTTACCGAGAACTCTTCTCACTGGTCTTGCCGACGCTCAGCGCGTCAACAACGCCCGACAAAAGTGCTCCTCCTGTTTATTTAATTTTTCTTTGTCGGTATTGCTTTATTATTACTAGCATTTCTGTACTTATTCGTAATCATATTTCGACTTGTTAGTGATTGCCCAATGAAATTGGTCAAGGACCACGGCCTTCGAGTAGGAGTCGTCACAGGCTCGAACGAAGTAAAAACATCTGTGTCTTCTTTATTTTTCCCTGCGCTTATACTCGTCTTTTTCGAATCGATATTCACCCCCATCTATCGAATCTAACGGTCCTACAAGTGGTATCGGAGCCGCCTCGATTTGGTGCAACCACCAATCGGGGTGAATTTTTTTTAAATTAACTTTAAAACTGTTGTTTCGTTAACTTAATATTTCTCTAATCAATTTAAATTAGTGCAACACGAATCTAGATTCCTTTCTATTTTTCTTCCCGCACTACTAATCCAAGACCAAGTCTTGGGTTTTTTTTGGTTATTTACCTGTGCACAGAATGTCCCAACAAGAAGGATTCAGCACAGTGCGACCTCCACTCTTCAACGGGGACGACTTCCCTTACTGGAAGAAGCGCATGGAGGTCTACCTCAAAACAGACTTCGACCAGTGGATGAGCATCACGAGACCCTACAAAATTCCAGTGGACAACGCTGGGAATCTAGTGGATCCTGAAGACTGGACAGCAGATCTCAAGAAAAAAGCATCAACAGAAAATAAGGCGATCAACACTCTACAATGCGGATTGACAAGAGAAGAACTGAACAGAGTCGGTCCACACAAAAATGCTAAAGAGCTATGGGACAAGTTGATCGAGCTGCACGAGGGAACGAGCGACGCCAAGGTAACAAAACGAGACCTTCTCTTAAATAAAATTTTTAATATAAAAATGCAGGAAGGTGAAACGGCGAATCAACTACACGCGAGGATCAAGGACATCCTCAACGGGCTCCATGCGATAGGCCACCAGATGGAGAACAGAGACTTAATAAGGTACGCATTAAACGCCTTTCCACGTAATAGTTTGTGGGCATCAATAGTGGATGCCTACAAAATTTCTAAGGATCTTTCTAACTTAAAATTAGATGAGCTTTTCTGTGAATTAGAATTACACGAACAAACTAATGCTGGAGCTAAGAAAGGTATAGCTCTATTTGCAGGGTCCTCCAAAGAAAAGAAAAGCAAGCCTGAATTTGAAGAAGAATCTGACCAAGACTCCGAAAACGAAGAACACCTGGTGAACTTGGTAAGAAAAATGTTCACCAGGAGAAAGAGGAGCTTCAGCAAAAAGGATCTTCAAAAGATCAGCTCTCCCTCAGAACAAAAGAACATGACTTGCTACGGCTGCAACAAAAAGGGACATTACAAGAACGAATGCCCAAAACTAAAGTTCGACAAACCAAAGCCAACAAAAAAGAAAGCACTCAAAGCAACGTGGGACGACTCCTCGGACGAATCAGAGGAAGAAGAGCAGAAACATCAGAGTCACCTCGCACTGATGGCCCGCGAAGCCGAAACTGAAAATGAGTCGGAAGATGAAGACGGGTCTAAACCCGAAACAAGCCACGAGTCCGTACTCGTTTCCGAATGCTCGAATGAGGTATATTTTAATTTAAACAAAAAGTTTTTTAGAATCATTTCTTGTTTAAATAGTAAATTAACCAAAGTAGAAAATGAAAACAAATTACTTCTTGAGGAAAATCAAAACCTCAAGGAACAATTAAAAAATTCAAATCCAACTCAAGATCTAACACTTGAGGAGGAGAATTTATCATTAAAAAATGAAATAAACAATTTAAAGGAGATGTTAGAAAAATTCACAACAAGATCAAAAAATTTAGACTTAATCCTAAATAATCAAAAAACATGTTATAATAAAATCGGACTAGGATATAAGTCGAATTCAAATAAAACCTTCAAATCATTAATAACCCAATACAAGTCAACCAATCTAGCTTGGGTTCCGAAAGCGTGTCTAACCACGCAAGTAGGACTTAATCAATATTATATACCTAAAGAAAAAATACATTATATAAAATTAAATAAACCAAACCAAAATCCAAAATACAAACCTAAATCAAATTCAAAATCTAAACAGTTTAAAAAACAACAAAATTATCACCAAGTTAACTATAACTATAAAAAGAATCGACACAAGCCTAAAATCAAAACTTAAATTAATGGCCAATAATTCAGGGGGAGGCTCCAGAATAGCTGGCACCTCCAAAACTAACTTACCCGACAGGGTAACCCAAAACTAACAAACCCGGCAAGGCAATTAGAATTAGAGACCAAGTTTAACTTGAATCATGGTATTGGTGAAATTTTTGGATGATAGTACGTTAGGGAAACTTGGGCATCGCATGTCTAGAAAGATATGGTTTCGATCTGGTGCATTTGGCCAAGTGGAACTGACCGAAGCTACCCTTAAACGAATCCTAACCAGTTAGACCAAGATTTAGTACTAAGTTCCGTGGATAGGACTATTCGGAAAACCTCGAAAGGTTGGTTACTTCTAATGATGTCCTTGTGACTCACCAAGCTTAGAAGTTTATCCGAAGAATGCCTATTTGTGGAAACCAAAGCTAAGTCTAAATCTAACACAAGTTAAACCAAAACTCTGTAATTAAACCAATTTCATCTCACAAAATCATAGGATTCCGATTGATAATATAGATCGGGTGAGATGAATAAGGCTTAAAAAATTAATTTTAAAATTTTAAACTTAAATTAATTTTAAACTTAAATTAATTTTAAACTAAAAAATTAATTTCAAAATTTTAATTTTAAACTTAAAAATTAATTTCAAAATTTTAATTTTAAACTTAAAAATTAATTTCAAAATTTTAATTTTAAACTTAAAAATTATTTTCAAAATTTTAATTTTAAACTTAAAAATTAATTTCAAAATTTTAATTTTAAACTTAAAAATTATTTTCAAAATTTTAATTTTAAACTTAAAAATTAATTTCAAATTTTTAATTTTAAACTTAAAAATTAATTTCAAATTTTTAATTTTAAACTTAAATTAATTTCAAAATTTTAAACTTAAAAATTAATTTCAAATTTTTAATTTTAAACTTAAATTAATATCAAAATTTTAATTTTAAACTTAAATTAATTTCAAAATTTTAATTTTAACTTAAAAATTAATTTCAAAATTTTAAATTTAAACTTAAAAATTAATTTCAAAATTTTAATTTTAAACTTAAAAATTAATTTCAAAATTTTAAATTTAAACTTAAAAATTAATTTCAAAATTTTAATTTTAAACTTAAAAATTATTTTCAAAATTTTAATTTTAAAACTTAAAAATTAATTTCAAAATTTTAATTTTAAACTTAAAAAATTAATTTCAAAATTTTAATTTTAAACTTAAAAAATTAATTTCAAAATTTTAATTTTAACTTAAAAATTAATTTCAAAATTTTAAATTTAAAACTTAAAAATTAATTTCAAAATTTTAATTTTAACTTAAAAATTAATTTTAAAATTTTATTTTAAACTTAAAAATTAATTTCAAAATTTTAATTTTAACTTAAAAATTAATTTCAAAATTTTAAATTTAAACTTAAAAATTAATGTCAAAATTTTAATTTTAAACTTAAAAATTAATTTCAAAATTTTAATTTTAAACTTAAAAATTAATTTTAAAATTTTAATTTTAAACTTAAAAATTAATTTCAAAATTTTAATTTTAAACTTAAAAATTAATTTTAAAATTTTAAAACTTAAAAATTTATTTCAAAATTTTAAACTTAAAAATTAATTTCAAAATTTTAATTTTAAACTTAATTTCAAAATTTTATTCAAACTCAAAACTTAACTCCAAACCTAATTTCAAAAAAAAAAAAAAAAGTAAAAAACCAGGGGCGGGCGCCCCTGGTATTCCCCTCCGGGGCGCCCGGAAGGGGTTCCGGGCACCCCGCCCTAGCAACCCCGGGCGCCCGGAGTCCCCTATAAATAAGTACTCTAAATCAAAATTTTCTTGCGGTGAAGACGCTGTTGCGATTCTACCGAGGTCGTCAAATCTATATTTTTCGATGGCTCCTCGGTAAATAAAATACTTCCCCTCTCTAAAATCTTATTAGAATTTGTCTTCTCAATTTTTTCTTAGAATATTCTTTTATTTATATACAGTAGGAAACGAACAAATACTGGTGTTGGACCCTCCAATACTAGTACAGACCCTAGGTTTCCCACAGACGAACTTAGGATTAAGTTTGAATCCACCATTTATAAGGCCATTAGGACTACCTGCATAGATAGATCGTTCTTTCTAAGGTCATGTCCCTCTGCTTTAGAGGTTATAGGCCACTATAACTTAACGAACCTTGTCGAATGTACCAGTCCAATAAACATAAGTCTGTGTGCCGAATTTTGCAATAACCTAGTAAAAGTAGACGATTTCACCTATACCACTAGGGCAGCAGGCACTGATATCGTATTTTCCCCTACGACTATCCGAGAGTTTTTAGAGTTGCGTCCATCTACTTGCTCCTTTTTGTGCTATCCTCCGAGGGATCTACCGTTCGAAGATCCCTACTCACATATTACTCTCGATACGATTTATTCGTATTTTTTCGAGGGAGAGAGAGATCCCACTGTGACACAGTTTAGGTCAGTAGAACTTCGAGTCCAGGACTACGCTCTTTATAGGGTTGTAGTCCTTTGCATTTTACCACTGACTACTCGGGACATCGCTGTGATGCGCCCATTCCATTCGTTCTTACTTTATGCCCTGATTCATAGGTTAGACATTGACATCAGCCTACATATCTTCTCCACCATCATCTATTCAGCTGGATTTGTGACTGACAGTCGAGTCCATATGCCATTTGGTCACATTCTGACAGCCTATATGTCCTCGTTGCACATTGATGTCACTAGGGGAGACGTTGCCCATATGACCGAGTTCGATGTTATAGCCGCTCGGAACTTTTCCCTAGCCGGCATCCATATAGATAGAGATGACGGGACCATGTCTTGGCGGAGGGAGGCACAGCACCAGCCCGATCCAGACGCACAGGTGGACGAGTTCATGCTCGCACTATTTCTAGAGGAAGCCGCACCGGCTCCACCACCACCCCCAGCTCGAGCACCACGACACGCTCCCCGCACTCTAGCCGACCGTATGACCGGACTAGAGAGAGCTATGGCGAGTCTCCAGCAGGAGAACTCTGATTTTCATCGGGACATACGGCGAGAGGTTGCCGAGTTACGAGCTGCCGGAGACACCCGACACACTGAGCTAATGGCACTTCTTCGATCCTTGGGATCTGGACCACCCCCTTCATCATCTCAGTAGCTTTAGTGATGACCTACTTCTGTAGCTACACTACTTGTAAAATATTTTGGATTTATCTAGTGATATTTCAGACCTACATTGATTATGTTCTATCTCGGTAGACTATAATTTTTCTAAAAACTAGTTTTTTAACTTATAAGTTAAAACTGTATGTTTTCAAAAACTTACCATTTTTAGATTTTCAAAAACAGTTTTGGCCTTAGACTAGTTTTGAATCCTTAGAAAGCATGTACCCATAGGACTAGTTTTTGAGCATCTCACCAACACCCTAGGTTTACCTTGCTTGTGTTTGACAAACATAGAAAGGGGTGAGATGCATAGGCCAACTGTCTGGACTTAAGATGCTTATTTCAGTGTATCAACATAAGTCTGGACGTTAAATACAACTCAGATATTAATCAGATTAAAGTTAATCAGTCAAGTCAAAAAACTGACTGCTTGTAATCAACTTAATCTGACTAACCATGTGAAAGCTACTATCTTCTGATAGCTAGTTAGTACCTAATTGGTTAGACAGCTGGTTAAAGTTAAATATCAAGTTCAGGGGGAGAATTAACTCAAATTTTGTGTGTTTGAAAAATGCCTTTTAAAACCTAACATATGTTTGAACATTGAATTTAACTATGTATTTGAAAAATGTGAAAGTTTAATCCCACCTGATTTTCAAACCTGATTTGAAAAGTTAACTATTTCAAAATTTAGCTTTTATCAAATTAGCCTTAAAAAATTAATTTTTGACAAAAAAAAAAATTTGGTTTGAAAAATCAAAGTTGAAAAAACTTACCTTTTTGAAAATTAGATGTTACTTAAACATAAAAAGTAAATTTAAAAAACCTATTTTTGAAAATTTCCACACGCTTGAGAGTTAAACTTGATTAACTTTTCAAAACTCAACTTGTCTCCCCCAAGTCAATTTGACTATTTTTTGACTTGGTGTTAAAAATTGCACTTTTATCTTTCAAATTTTGAACCAAACTTAGATATCTTTCAAAATTTGATTACCTGTTACAGTAACTCTTCACTATGATTATTTACCTTTGTTCATTTTTTTGATGAATGTCAAAGGGGGAGGAGGGTTAGGTGGTTAAGTTAGCTAAACCAATTTGAAAACACAAACTAACTTTAAAACCACACAAATGCATGTTGTTTCTTGCATATGCTTTCACTAACTTAACCAGGTTGTCATTCCATCAAAAAGGGGGAGATTGTTGGTGCGGGTAGCACTAACGATTTAACCTAGGTTTTGATGAATGACAAATAGGTTAAGTTAGTCTTGTTGTTGTCTGACACTTTGATCGAGTGTGCAGGAGAAGTCCAGCTAGGTCGACGGGCTGACCGGATAGCTGGCGAGAAGTCCAAGCGGGTCGACGGGCTGACCGGACGCTTGGCGAGAAGTCCAGCTAGGTCGACGGGCTGACCGGATAGCTGGCGAGAAGTCCAAGCGGGTCGACGAGCTGACCGGACGCTTGGCGAGAAGTCCAGACGGGTCGACGGGCTGACCGGACGTCTGGCAGGTAAGTCACTGGAGGGGAGTGACTGTGAGGACGCGTTCCCGGGAAGGGGACATTAGGCGTCGATCCGGCTTAGATCCATTTCGGATGCCTAAGTCGAGATCGTGACTAGATTCCGGTCTCGGAAAGACGGAATCTAAGTCATACTCTCTTTATCCATCTGTTGAACTTTAACTGTGCTAACAATTTGTTTTACAGGATGTATATTTGCCTCGGACTAACTTTGTTTTGCAGGAAAAAGGAGTCTTTCTGGAACAAGGTGGTCCGGGCGCCCGGAAGGGATCCGGGCGCCCGGAAGGTGAATTTTATCCAGCCAAGTCGTCGCCACGTGGAGCATCTTGGTTTGAGCAGTTTCGTCACACTCCAAGCGCCCGGAAGGGATCCAGGCGCCCGGAACAGCATATAAAAGAAGCCCCAGGCAGGAGCTTCAGAAATCAATTTTTACTGAGAACTCTTCTACTGCTGGTCTTGCTGCTCGACGTTCAAGTGCGACGTCAACAACGCTCCGACAAAAGTGCTCCTCCGGTGTTTATTTAATTTTTCTTTGTCGGTATTGCTTTATTATTACTAGCATTTCCTGTACTTATTCTGTAATCATATTTCGACTTGTTAGTGATTGCCCAACGAAAGTGGTCAAGGACCACGGGCCTTCGAGTAGGAGTCGTCACAGGCTCCGAACGAAGTAAAAACATCTGTGTCTACTTTATTTTTCCGCTGCGTTTATACTCGTCTTTTTCGAATCGATATTCACCCCCCCCTCTATCGAATCTAACGGTCCTACACTTATCAGATCCCTAGGTTCGGTCGACCGAACCTAATGAACTCTCCCAGCTTTCCGTCTGGATGCAGGCTCTGTGGATCGAGCTTAGGTTCGGTCGATCGATCCTTGCGTTCGATCGACCGATCAGCCAACGGTCTCCCTGAGCTGGCCCGATCAGCACGCTCGACTAGGTCTTCTGGTTTATCTTCGGTTCAGTCGACCGATCAGAGGGTTCGATCGACCGATCAACCAACGGCTGGTTGCTGACGTGGCTGCAATAGCTGGCTACTGAAGATAGGGGTTCAGTCAACCGATCATGCGTTCAATTGACTGAACACTTGTCAAGTCAACTCCCGGTTGACTTGCTCTGGTTCGGTTTGGTTGGGCGATTTCGGCCAACCGGAATAGGGCTCACCCGAACCCAATTCTCGGCCTTCTTCTCGAGCAGTCTTCCGTCCCGGCTTTACGTCCCTCGAACGCCGTGCACGTTCTTCACGCCCACCGGTGTACTCTTCCGTAACTCTCTCGTCCTTCGGACACACCGAGCCCGTCGGCTCCCTTCTCGTGCCGTCCTTCTCGCTAGTTGCGTCTTCCGCTCAACTTCCTATGCTCCTAAGCTCCTGCACACTTAGACACAGGGATCAGACAAACAGGACCTAACCTAAACTTGGTTGATCACATCAAAATAACCACGGGGTCCAACAATCTCTCATTTTTTGATGTGCATCAACCCAAGTTTAAGTTAGGGTAAAAACAAATAAATAGTAATTTTAAGAAAATTACGAAACTAACATTTTAAGCACAAAATTTAAAAAAAAAATAATTTTCCTAACTCCCCCTAAACTTGTTACTTAAGTCTCCCCCTTTGATCATAGCAAAAACGGGGAAAAAAATTTTCTAAGATATTTTGAAAAAAAATTTGCTAAGTGAAAATTTAATATTATTTTCAGAAAAACTTAGCTTAGATAAATCTAATTTCAGAAAAGATCTTAAGTAAAGAAAAATGAGAATTTTTCTAAGTAAAACTTTCAAGAAATATTTTTCTAGATAAAAAAAATATTTTTAAAGAATTTCTAAGGAAATGTTTAAAAATTTTTCAAAGCATTATTTAATTTTAATTTTAATGCTTTTATCAAAAAGTTAATTAAACATTTTATTTCGATATTTCGGCTTCCAGGTCGTGGCGAGGCACTAGACCTTCTTGGTTATTGGAGCAACAACCACTTCCTTAGACAAAACTTCCATAAAGAAACTCATTGTTTAATTTTCTTACTGTAAACTTTTAATTAAAAGAAAATTTTAAACTAGCAAATATTTTGGAACCCAGTAAAGGTTCCTTCCTATAGGGTTGGTCAAAAACTTAGGGGGTACATATCCTTTAGGTATTCTTCTAAGTTGCCCCTGATGTTTTCTTATATACCAGTTTAATTTTCCATAAACATTAATTTTTGATTTTTGAAAAGCATTAGTTTTTAAACATGAATTTTCAATTTTCAATTTTCAATTTTTCAATTTCCAAATTTAATTTCTCATTTTCTAAATTCAAATTTTCTAACATTGTTTTTAAATTGGCAATTTCTTTTTCTGATTTGACTAAGTCTTTAGTAAGTATTTTGATAAACTTAAAAGATTGAGAATGAGTGAGATCACGTACCTTACTTACCTCACTTGGTGATGCTCTTCCTTCATCGTAACTTTCTTCTTCTGATTCTCCCCCTTGATCAATGCTCATCTCTGAGTCTGAGTCATCTTCGAAGAGATGGTTGGCCACTAGTGCTAGTCCCGAGAAAGCTTCAGCTTCTAACTCGGAGGATGAAGAATCATCCCATGTAGCCTTCAGGCTCTTGCGTGTAGAGGATGTCGATTTTTTAGGCTTCTCTTTGTTCTTTTTCTTCAATTTGGGGCAGTCATCCTTGAAGTGCCCTTCCTCGTTGCAGTTGTAGCATCGGACCATCCTTTTGTTGCGTTGATGCTTTCTCGACTGTGATTTAAATTTATTAGTTTTAACAAATTTATTTAGCTTTCTTACCAATAATGCTGCTTCGTTTTCATCGATCGAGGCTTCGGAGTCAGAATCGTTTATTCTTGCCTTTAAGGCAATGTTCTGACTAGTCTTCTCTACTCCATTGGGCTCTACAACTCGAGATTCATGAAGTTCAAAAGTAGAAAATAAATTTTCTAAAGTACTTACCTCGAAGACCTTAGAGATGTAGTATGCATCTACTAAGGACGCCTATTCTGGAGTTCTGGGGAAGGCGTTGAGCGCGTACCGGATCTTGTCTCGGTTCGTTACTTCTTCTCCAAGGTTGCTTAGTTGAGTCATTAGCTCCTTAATCCTTGCTTAGAGTTGCGCTACCTTCTTGCCGATGTTCATCCGGAGATTCGTTAGTTGTGTCCGAAGGATGTCGTGCCTCGCTAGCTTTGCTTCCGAGGTACCTTCATGGAGTTCTAGGAATTTCTCCCAGAGGTCTTTTGCGGAATCGTAGCTTCCGATCCGGCTTACCTCCTAGGGCGGAAGAATGCTGAGCAAGTGGAACTCAACCTTTCCGTTAGCCACGAAATCAGCCTGCTCCTTCTTCGTCCATTGGTATTTTTCTTTGTCTTTTGGAGCTGCAAAACCATATTTCATTATAATAAAAATGTCAAAATTCGTTTTAAAGAATACCTCCATTTTTCGCTTCCATGTAGCGAAATCTCCGTCGAACTTTGGGGGATGAATGTTCGCGCCAGCCATTGTCCTGATCTTTATGCTTCAGACGACGGTTAGTCCTTCTGAGGCTGTTGGGCTCTGATACCACTTGTTAGTTCAGCGGGACCGGTAAGAGGGTAGTGAATTGCCTGTAACTCAAAAAGTATACCCTCCTCAAAGAACTTTAACTCAAAATGAAAGCAACAAGAGTATTATAAATTAAATGACAGAAGCAAAAAGAGAGACGACTCAACTATTTGACTTGGTTACAACCGAGACGGTTGTTAATCCAAGGCGGTTGGAAAGCGCACTAGAAACGTCTCCTTCTTTGAAGGTGGAGAAGTCTTTTGCACTTTGAGAGCACAGAAGTTGCTAAGAATGAAAGTACAGAGTTATTTTTTTTAATAGCTGTTCGAGACCCCTTTATATAGGGGTTCCAGAACTTATCAGATCACCTGATCTTCGAGATCAGGTTTTGACTCGAGAGGGATCGATCGATCGATCCCTAGGTTCGGTCGATCGAACCTGATGAACTCTCCCAGCTTTTCGTCTGGATGCAGGCTCTGTGGATCGAGCTTAGGTTTGGTCGACCGATCCTTGCGTTCGGTCGACCGATCAGCCAACGGTCTCCCTGAGCTGGCCCGATCAGCACGCTCGACTAGGTCTTCTGGTTTATCTTTGGTTCGGTCGACCGATCAGAGGGTCCGGTCGATCGATCAGCCAATGGTTGGTTGCTGACGTGGCTGCAACGGCTGGCTACTGAAGATTGGGGTTTGGTCGGCCGATTATGGCATTCGGTCGACCGAACACTTGTCAAGTCAACTCCCGATTGACTTGCTCTGGTTCGGTTTGCTTGGATGATTTTGGCCAACCGAAATAGGGCTCACCCGAACCCAATTCCTGACCTTCTTCTCGAACAGTCTTCCGTCCCGGCTTTACATCCCTCGAACGCCGCACACGTTCTTCACGCCCATCGGTGTACTCTTCCGCAGCTCTCTCGTCCTTCAGACGCACCGAGCTCGTCGGCTCCCTTCCCGTGTCGTCCTTCTCGCTAGCTGCATCTTCCGCTCGACTTCCTGCGCTCCTAAGTTCCTGCACACTTAGACACAGGGATCATACAAATAGGACCTAACTTAAACTTAGTTGATCACATCAAAATAACCATGGGGTCCAACATAACCAACCTCTAATGATGAGGGAAGTCGAGATGATTCCGCTCGGCTCTCATGTGCAGAGAGGATAACTAGTGTCAAGGGGAAAAATATATGTAAGTGTACAGGGTTACTCTAGACTAAGCAAACATATAGTGAATATACCCTATCCCTCACAGGGTGACCAAATGTATGAAAAAGAAGATATATGTATATATATATATATATATATATATTTTGACCCGTCCTAATCGCTTAGTCCTATCATATATATATATATATATATATATATATATATATATATATATATATATATATATATATATATGATAGGACTAAGCGATTAGGACGGGTCAACCGGGATATTAATTTACATATGCATGAGCACACAATCATTCGTTCAATCCCCATAAATGTATACGTGAAGAAGATGAACAAACATTTAAAAAAATATAATTAATTAAAGGAAAGCAAAGTGAATTATACCAAATCCAAAAAAGGAGTTAGCGTGGGTTCATCATAAAGAGAGAGTCTGCGGAAAATTAGAATTACAATATGACAACAACTACAGTAGCTGGGGAAACAAGTCGGGAGGACGATCCTTTAGTAATTTCCGCCGATCAGGAAAGCTAGAGGGAGGATCGGACACCAATACTTTTAATTCCTTTAGCTCTCTCACCCCCCAATTAAGTGCGTAATTCACAGTCCGTATAAGAGAATCGGAAATGGGAACAAGGAAAGCAGAAGACTTAAGATACTCCTTCTTCCTCTTCTCAAAGCGGGCATCCTCGCCGACTTTATAATTTGCCAATTCTTCCTGAGAAGCCTTCAGAGCAGTCTCTTTAAGGTTCAAAATAGATAATTATTCAGCCAGTATGGTTGCGTAGGTGTCCTTTAATGACTGTAGTTGGGAGGATAATATGTATTTTTCTAACTTGTAAGAGAGCTCATCACCACGGGCATTGGCTGATAGTAGATGAGACTGAAGACTCTCCACATCAGCCTTGTACTGGCGGTATTGCTCAGTCTCAGTTTTAAGTGACTGACGGGTCTCTTCCAATTGGGCAGACAAAGTCTTTATCTTTTCGGCCAACTGGTCGGAAGATAACTCGGAGACCTGTTTCTTCAACGTCGCATTCTCTTCGATTAAGGTATGTAGTAGATGGGCTACACTCATGTTATATATCCAACGCTGCAGAACAATGAGCATTAAGAGGATACTTAAGAAAATAGGATCGTAAAGGGAAATAAGGGTACCTTCGTCTCCTCAAGAAAAAATTTATCAGCCACTTCGGAGCGATCGATTCCTTCAATTAATTGACGAACCTCCTCCCAAACTGTAGTGAAAGACCCTCCCAAGAGTATGGGTAGAGTAGCAGTAAGGGAAGAAGTGGAAGACAAAGTAGTCTGAATCGAAGGGGGACAGAAAATAAGGTATGGTGAGCTGTGGGGGGGGCAAGGTCATTTATTCAGGAAAATTCATAAAAAAAGGCAGGCGAAGAACTATCAATGGGAATAGGTATGGTTGTAGAGGAAGAAGGAACAAGAGCAGGATAAAGGGCTGAGAGAGGGAGATCAGGAGAAGGAGGAGCAATATCTACGGGGGGGAGGTCTTCAGAATGGGAAACATATTTTTATTTTGGGGATGGAGCAAGGGTCAGTTTACGTCTCTTCTTGGTAGGAGCTTCTGAAGGAGATTTCTTTGAAGCCGAAGTGGAAGCAAGCTCAACAATTGTGGGTAGTTCAGGAAAGTTCCCTTCCGGAACTACAGCTGGAGAAATAGAAACGTCCTCTGTGATAGCGGGGGCTTCTAACAAAGAGGGTTGACCCAATGCGGCAAGAAGCTCTTGCTCCTTAGCTTTAACTGCTTCTGCCGTCAACACAACTGTTCATCGATTGTAGCTTTGAACAGAGCATCCACTACACAAAGCAAAAAATATCTTAGTTAGTAAAAAAGGATTGTAATAGATAAATGGTGACTTACCAAGAGAGCCACGAAGCCTTATCTGGACGAGGCTCAATCCAAAAAGATAAAGGAGGTCATCCCAAATCCATTTATGAATGAATAAATGACAACCTGATAGCTTCTGTGAGTAAGTAGTGAAGAAAGAATGTCTATGCAATTTCTTCACGTCAGGAAGAGCAGGAAGAGAGGATTTTCAAGAAGAAGACCAAGGGATGAGTTTAGGGAAGTTTACAAAGAAAAAGTGTGATTTCCATCTCTTGATGGAAGAGGGCATTTCTTCAAAAAAGATCATTTTAGGTCTGGATTAAAACAAAAAGACGCTAGGCTCTGACCTCTTAGGATAAGAGAACATAAAGAAATTCTAAGGGGTTGGAGGGATATCAAAGAGGCAAAAGAGCATGAACAAACCACAAAGATAACGAAAGGCGTTAGGGGTGAATTGTTGCAAGGGGATATCGAAGAACTGGCTTATTTCTACCAGAAAAGGGGGAATGGGAAAACGTAAACTGACTGCTATTTGATCTTTGAAGAAGGTGACATGATTCTCGGGAGGGAGATAAGGGCGAGAATCAGAATCAGGAATAACAATACGATAGGCTTTGGGAATTCCATACAAGGAATAAAGAGCAGACCTATCATCTTTGTGAAAGGTCGAAGAGGTTTGAGCGTACCATGCGGAAAATGATTCTTCAGCCATATAGAAATATAAGAATAAAAAATGACTTACTGAAGCCTTAGGAAGAAGATGACAAGAAAAGGTTGGAGAAGAAAGAAGGACGGCAAAGGCTAAGTTATGGCACCAACAGAGAGCGTAAGGAAGAAGACGAAGAAGTAAGGATATAAAGGGTTTAGGGTTTTTCGAAAATATTGACTAACAAAAATCACCGTTGGATGCGAGCAAATTTCACAAGAGTAGTCATTGATTTATCAAAAAAAGGATATGATAAGACGTTGCCAAAAAGCGTGCAAACGATTACATTAGGAGGAAGAAAGTGGTAACACGTGTCGAAAATCCATAAATGGGCATTTATGATGGACATAACAGGGTAAATCATGCTCAGATCAACACCGCAACATCGTGCATCGCCGATAGTCTCTTTCCGTTGAAGGATCAATTAACGAAGAGAAGATTTTAAAAAAGGTATTCGACTTCCTAGGTGTAATAAAGGAAGGAATGGGAAGAAAATATAAAATGACATTATCAAATCGTGACTTGTTAAAATTCAGAATATATCAACATACTATGATGCCGACCTGTCTTATAAACAAGTCAGAACTCAGAAATTTGACCAAGATCAAACCCGCCCGAACTCATACACAAAATTCCTTATTTAGTTATTTCTTACACAATCAACTATGTGCTTACACATGCTCTTACTCGCAAGTATACACACGAAACTCTGATATCACTACTAGTAATTTTGTAACCACAGTAAGGAAGGGGGAATATTTTCCCAGTACTGTTGTAGGTCAAAAAATTTGTCATCCAACGGAATCTCATTTCCATTTATAGACGCCAGATTGTTCTTCCACACCTAAATAGAGGCGGGAAGTAGAATGACAGCTTGGGCAAAGAGGAGAGGCTTGCCCTGTCCTCTGGCATTTGTGGGGTTCCCCCTCACAAACATGTGACTGAAAGGTCCTCTCCGACCTAAGCTGAACCAACTCGGCTTGTAGAAGATCCACCTTAGCTTTCTACCGACCCAAAGCTCATTGCTGCTGAGATATTAGTAAACCATCTGCATGAGCTTTTCTGTTTAGAGCGGCTACCTCTGAGGTATGCTGGACTCTTAGATTATCCAACTCCTTAGTCTTTTTCTTCAACTCCGAGTAGACTTTATTCCTCAAGGCCACTTTTGACTGAACCTATGATTGAGCTGATAGCAAACGCACTTCTAGTTCCTGTTGAGGGGAACGATGTAAATCCAGGGCTTGCATGACCTTGTTTAAAAATTTCTCCTTCTCGCGCAGTAATTGATCCCAAGGAGGGGGTTCTGAAGCCATGACTCTAGGTAAATCTTGGGAGGAAAGTAAGACTACAAGGAGCAAATGTGAATGGGGAAGGAAGCAAGAACACAACTCTATTTAACTTGCCAAAAGGAGTCACGAGATCACTGTAGGAGGAGTCACAGGATCACTGTAAAAGGAGTCACGAGATCACTGTAAAAAATGTCACAAGATCATTGTAAAAGTTATCACGGGATCGCCACAAAAGGTATTAAGAGGTCAGAAATAGACTTAGGTCTAGTCAGTCGGTTACACCTCCTTTGACTAGACTTGAAGGGGAGGCTAGTGATACGGGTTATGATAAGTGGATCCTTTGCAGGAGAGAAAAAGGGGCAATAAAGACAAGGAAGGCTAAAAAGAGCAAGATAAGGATATAGTAGATCACCCGAAAAAGGTTTAACCAGAGAAGAGTGTTGCTACACGTTTGGCAGGCAAAGACCGGTCGAACATAATAGACTGGCCGAGCATGTGAGTTTGGCAGGCAAAGACCGACCGAGTGGAAGAGACCGACCAAACGTAGAAGCACTTAGCCTTAAGATGCCCTGAATGCTTATATACGCCCGACTGGTTAATCTCGGTCGATAAGGTATGATCGGCCGGGCTCAATAGACCGGCCGAGCACAAAGGCATTTTGTCTCGCACGATCTTTAGCACACACCTGACCGAGGGAAGGTCGACCGGGCAATAGTGCTTGTACATGACCAATTAGTTAATCTCGGTCGATAATGTATGATCGGCCAGGCTCAATAGACCGGTCGAGCATAGAGGCATTTAGTCTCGCACGACCCTTAGCATACAGCCGATCGAGGGAAGGTCGACAGGGCAATAGTGTTTGTATACGCCCGATTAGTTAATCTCGGTCAATAATGTGTGATTGGCCGGGCACAATAGACTTGCCAAACATGAAAATTCGATCGAGCATAAAGGTCTTCAACCTTACACGGTTTCTGGCATATTTATAATAGTAGAGTCCTGGTCAGGTATAAATAACAGAACGAGTATAAAATATCGGTCGAGACTAATACAACAGAAGATATTCCTCATATATACAGAATGAGCTTATGTGACTAAGTAGGATGGGCTTATGTGACTAACCAAGTGTATGTAATAGGTGAACCATAAGAATATGTGATCATATGACATCTTAATTAATTTGGCGGCAAATAGCTTCTAGAAGTCTCCACAGGTATGCTAAACGACAAAGAAGGTATATCTGGATTAAGAAAAAGATTCCTTAAACTATTATTACAGTTTCAGCTTATATCATCTTCTAACAAGCTCTAACAAACCGGGGTTCATCTCATGGCTGTGGAGGTTAGATGAGGTGGAATAAAAAGGAGAATCCTCTCCACTAGTAAGGTACGCAAACATACGCATTGCATCAGAATCAAACCCTAATTCCATTTTCCTGTACTTCTTCTTCTCTGAGAGACTGACTTGAGTGTCGGAGGGCCTAGCCAGGGATTCTCACCCTAGTCTTAGGTCTCTAACGCTTTGTTAGTTGGTCTCATAGTGCGTAGGAAGAGGAGATCATCCATTGGATTGCCGAGCCTTCATTGATCCACGGTGTTCCTCATCGGAGTTCGCCTTCCCACGGGGGTACCTCACCGGAGTTCATTTTTGTGAGGTATTGTTCACAAATCCGCTTTGGTTTTCTCGGATCTATTATTCTCCATTTAGGCTCTTGTGAGGTCCACTGTGGTTTTCTCGAATCCTCCTCTGTTCGTCGGCATCGGAGTTATCGTTCATCACCGCCCATCATCACCCAACGCTTCATCTCGCAAGCTCCCAGACAGGATCAACAACAATAAAAAAGTGAATAAAAAATATTATTAGAATACTAAATTTTAATAAAATATTTAAAAATAATACCTCACAAAAAATTTTAACATGATAGTGATGAAAATTAGTAATCATTTGCCCATTACATCTGCTATGACCACAAGTTCTCATATTTTCTTCCATATTCAGTATTGGGATCATATGGTTACTATAAAATTTATTGACGACGTCCAAAAAATTCTCCTATCCTTTCTCTCTCAATTTTTATAATTGAACTTTCATCATCTTGATCAAATTGATAGCTAATATAATGTTTTGATCCTTTTGTTGTAAGGTAAGCAAGCGACAATTCATTTATGATTCCCAATAAAGATTTTATCAAATACATCACAAATACAAAATCATAACTCTTTATCTTATCAATCAAACTAGTGGTGATACTATTGGGGTATGCCCAATATGGTATGTGCTTAACACGTTTCACAGCGAAAGCAAAAATATGATAATAAAACTATTTTATTACAACACACACTGCATGTGCATGCAAGATACAATCACACAGAAATAATTATAAAATAAAATTTTAAAAATAATAATTATTCTAGGCGTACCTTACGGATGATGCATAAGGAGAAGGGTGCCAACTATAGCGATGTCCACGAACCTCGCTTCTATTTGTATCCAATTCGAGTTCTTCAAGATAACTCTGGTGAGCAATAAGATTCACCTCCGATTAGTACTAGCAAAGCGTGGAGGCGATGTGATCCAAGAGAAGGAAGAAGAATCGAAAGCTTGAGGAAGAAAAACTTCCTCCTTGGCTTTTGATGGGTGACGGCAGAGAGAGGAGAGGAGAGAGAAGGAGGCTAGGTTTCCAAAAATCTAAACTCACGAATAATGAATTGGTTATTAATTTTCTCTCTTTTATATCAATATATAGGTTCCCTTGAAAAGTTGGATTAAAAAGTCCAAACCCGGCTTAAATTTCTTAACTAAAATTTAGCCCAATAACCGCTTGGTTTGATTCACAAACAAACCAACTTGGTTTAAACCAAACCAATTTGGTTCATTACTAAACTAAATAGGGTCTAACTCTTCTATAAGAGATGTGGCACATCCGCACTTTCGTTATGATAAAATATCTTCTATATTTGCCCTTTGTCTAGTCCAACCATATATCTTATCTCTTGATCTGAAAATTGAATTCTCAAACTTATTTTATATCTTTTAGATACTTATAGTGTGTGATCCAATAGGTTCCCGGTTTATCTTGGTCATCCATAAATAATAATTTAATTATGGATCGATCATGAGTAGCACCTGTTAGTATTAGCCCTAGTGTCAATTATGAGATGATTGTAAAGGACACATTATTTTATCATATTTCATTATAAATAAAAGGCAAAGTTGATTATTATATTTATTTCAGTTCAGTGCCAATTGAATAAATATAATAATGTCCTTAGGTAGAACGTTCTTATCTATAACATATCAATTAGTTGAATTGATAATGAGATATATAGATATATATAGAACACTGCTCTTAACTATTCCTAGTCAAACATTAATATACAAGGACAATATTAATACGTTGAGACTAGCATGTAGGTCAACGGATGGCTTAATCTCACAATTCATGGATATGAGATATCAGGTTGACACATGGGTATATATTAGAGAATATATACCGAATGATCCACCATGAGAATGTTTCATGGATCATTATATGAGTGTCATAAACATTCTCATGTGACTATTGGTATGAATAGTCCTTGGACCTGAAGTCACTACGGTTCCTGTAACAAGGTGGACAATAAAGTCAATCACTGGGTATGCAATGAATTATGCGGAGGGATGTGAGTGATGCAGATGAGATCTATCCCTTCCATATGATGGAAGTGATATCTGTGGGCCCCTTGATTAGTAGGACACAAGAAAGCATGGTCATGCGCAAATGAGTCAATATGAGATATTGAGCTTATTTGATTGAGTGTGTCTACATAGAGATCAAGAAACACAAAGGTTGATAAGAGGATGACACGGTCTATGCCTCATTGATCAACCTAGATATCAAGGATAGAGGGACCAAGTCATACAAGATAATAGCCACGGACAGGTTAGGTCGGATCTTGACCTTCTCGTCACTTGGGTAGCAATGATGCCTTGCTAGATGTCACTCATTACTTATGTATCTAAATGTTGATTTGGATACATTGCCAACGTTACGAGAACCTATTGGATCACACACAAAGAACAAGTAGATTTGGAGATATATTCATATGATGAATAATTGAATTAAGTCTAATCCGAATTGGACTTATTGAGTTAGACTCAATTGAATCTAATTATTGGATTAAGTCCAATTCAAACTAGACTAGAGAAAGTCAATTCAAATTAATGAAATAATGATTCATTGAATTTAAATTGTATAAGGATTAATAGAGTAAGACTCAATTGAATTATACTTGAGTTAGACTCAAGTGGATTAGACTTGAGTTAGACTCAAGTGAGACTTAATGGAGGCATTCATTGAATTTTGAATTCAATGAATCATTTCATTCAATTCAATTTTCAAAATTGATTTGAAAATGAGGAGTTTTGAAAATGAGGAGTTTTCAAATGTGACCCTTAATAGAGAGTGAATGAGCATTAAGGCTCATTAATGGAATTAATGATCATTAAGTATTCATTAGATGAAAATACTTAAGCCATTTTTCTTCTCATTTTTCATAACTTCTTCATCATCTCCTCCCTCTCTTCCCCTCTTGGCCGAATCCTCTTTCTAAGGTTTCTAGCACAACCTTAGGTGGTAGGCATCTCCACTTAGTGAGTTTGTGAGACAAATGAACCCTTGTTCGTGTGGATACCATAGAGGCGCGAGCGTGTGTTCGTGCTGAGATCTGAGCTGTCGAGAGTCCGTGAGCACGCAACAAAGGTATACTCCATCATATTTTAGATCTAACTTAGTATAAGTTTTTGTTTCCCTTCGCATGGATCTTCTGGAGGAACTAGTATTTTCTGCTGCGCGTTTGCATGTTTAGTGCATCTAGTTCCTTACAACACCTAGTAGTACATCATGATCCTCAATTAACGAAAAAATCACAATTGATTCAAGAACTAGTTTTGAACCCTTCAGTAGCTATAGTGAGTCATATATTGTTCCTTTCACTCGTCTTATACACACTTGTTTCAAGATATAGTCTATGTGTCTGTCCTCACTAGATTAACTACGTCACACATAGCCCAAGTAATACTTTCTCATCCTGTGGATTCAAATTACTCCTATATGTGTCTAAGAGTCTCGTACTCTTAACATGTGATACTTTACAAAGATTTTGAGTAATAATCCTAACAAGTGGTCATAGGGTATACGTCTCCTCGCAAGAAGCCATGAATCCTCTATGGGTTATCCAAACACCTTCAGGGGCTTTAACTTATACCCAATTATCTCGGATTCACATCTCTAAGAAGATATTTCGCTTAAGGTATCAAAGTATAAGCCTTCATGGCCAAGGTGACTTGAATACCTCAAGTCCAAGGAAACTTGTACTCGAGTTGTAGTAAATACTTCACAGACATATTCATATATGTAGAGAATCATATAAAGTCTTATAGTAGGTCACTCCAATGAACTAGTTACCATAATTAGCATCCATATTTAACTCTCAATGTCTCCTGCTAGTGAGTAATAACTACTTAGTTAGACCAAGGAGTATAACTCGCGCTAGTCTAATAGAATCAATGATGTTCAAATACATCAATTCATTGACTAAGGAATGTTTCAATACTTTCATAATTACACATGTAGAGACTTTCACCGATTATGATGCAATCACAAGTACTCTCATGTTATGAATCATATATTGAGCAAATGAGTTTAAAATCATTCAAAAACATAAGTAAAGTACACTCAAATAGTGAATCTATATTTATCGAAATAAATAGTACAAACCATAAGACAATTATTTTAGGACACCCCTCAAATATATTATACTCCCACTTGGCCTAATGTCAATCACCATGACACCCTATAGTATAAGTCTGAACGTGACTCTCATACTTGCTTTGTAGTAGAGCCTTTGTTAAAGGATCCGTTAGGTTCCTTTCGATGGAAATTTTCTCAAGTTGTATTTCTTTTCTACTAAAGATCTCCCTGATCAAATGATTACGACGAAGCACATGTTTAGATTGCTGGTGAGATCTAGGTTCCTTTGCTTGCACAATGGTACTAGTGTTGTCGTAGTAAACTGGTAATGCTTCAACAATGATCGGAACCACTACTAGTTCAGTGATGAACTTCTTGATGCAAATCACTTCCTTTGCTACTTCTGAAGCTGCAATGTATGTTGCCTCACAAGTAGAATCTGCTACGATGTCTTGCTTAGAACTTTTCCAGCTAACTATACCTCTATTTAGTGTAATATGTATCCAGGTTGGGACTTAGAGTCATCCTTATTTGTCTGAAAGTTGGCATCCATATACTCGTGTATTACCATATCACCATCCATATATACCAAGAACATATTCTTAATTCTTCTTAACTACTTAAGGATTATCTTCACAGCCATCCAATGATCCATTCCTATATCTGATTAGTATCTTCTCATGACACTCAAAGTATATGATACATCAAGCCTTGTACATAATATAACATTCATGATAGATCCTATCACAAATGCATAGAGAATCTTATTCATGTAAATCCTCTTATCTTCTGTGCATAGGCACATAGATTTTGAAAGGTGAAGTCTATGTCTTATGGGTATGAAACCTTTCTTAGATTCAGACATGCTAAACCATTTTAGCACTCTGTTTATATATGTAGACTTTGAATGGCCAAGCAACCTCTTCGATCTATATTTATAGATCTTCATCCCGAGAATGTAAGTTATTTCTCTCATATCTTTTATGTAGAACATCTTAGATAACCAAACTTTAACTGACTCTAGAATTGGCAAGTCATTTTCTATGAGTAATATGTTATCAATATATAATATTAGGAATACGACTACACTCCCACTAACCTTTTGGTATACACAAGGTTCGTCAAAATTTTGTGAGAAATCAAACTCTTTGATTACTTCATCAAAATGGATATTTCAACTCCTAGATATTTTCTTCAGTCCATAAATGGTGCCAGTAAAGATGGGTACTTCTTACCTTGATTCTGTAGTTCTTTGAACTTAGTGCATGAACTATTTTAGATAAGGACTGTTTTACCTTGACTCCACTATTATTTTTCCTGTGCTTGATACTTCCACGTGATTTTTGAGATATTCGTTTTCATATCTATACAGTCTCTTGTTGTTGTCCATGATAAGTAGCAGATACTAGATATCATGTTTGTATGTTTTGACTGTTGTTTATTTATGTACTATATTAAGCATGTTAGCTTCATGTAGCATACCTAATTTTTACCTATATTGGTATGATGACTGCTGTTTGTTTATGTACCGTATTAAGCATGCTGACTTCATGTAGCATACCTAATTTCTGCTTATAATTGTATGATGACTGTTACATTTGGCGCATCATATCATGGCATGCATGTCAAGGACCAATTCTCCCTTGCGGTCGAGAGAGTCATTGACCAGGGCCGCATCCTCAGCCACTCGAGAGAGTGGTAGCTGGAGTTGATGTCGCTTGTCTTATCGTGCTTCCACTCGGTCACTCATAAGTAGTAATAGCTGGAGTTACGAGCAGTAGGGGGTCCCGTCGCAGATGTGGCTATTTAACTACTATGCAACTGTCCCTTCGGCCACTCGAGAGAGTGGTAGCTGGAGTGGTGTACAGTCTGTCACTGACCCGGTCTCTCGACCATACAGGGGTCATGGTGCAGAGGGGTGACCATCCGTGCATACGCTGTTGTTATACTTGCTTTGGCTGCTGCTGTTTACATATGTTGTTATTGCTTACTTACTGTTGCTGCTCACATATGCTGCTATGCTTGAGTATGTTGAGATATACATTCATTGTAGGCATTCAGACCTTGGTTTATTTATTGGAAATGTTTATATACCTTACACATTACCTTTGTAGTTATGAGCAATACTGTAGAAGATTAGTTCTACTCCCGACCTTCTATTACCTAGCCTAGGATATGGTTTCAGGTATGAGCATTGATTATGGTTTTATTTTGTATCTTCTACTTCCCTTATGAGGTTGTATTCCTTTTGGCATTCTCTATTTGTTTATTTTGTTCATGCACTATCTTTCCTTACCCGCTGAGTCCCTGTACTCACCACCTCGCAAACTAGTTTTCTTTCGCCAGGTAGCAATAGATGATTCATGGATGCTTGGAGAGATGTCGGCTGCCAGTCCTGGGTCCTACGTTATATCGATTTTATTTCCGCTTTACTTGTATTTTTAGTATACAGCGATTTTAGTATTGTATGAATTGGTCTGTGTTTGGAGTTTGATTCGTGGTATTTTGCTTTCGTGATCTTGTGGTGGTGTAAGCCTAATTGGCTAGTAAACTTTAGTTGTCGATTGTGGGTTTTCTCTTCATTTTTTTCCATTGTGTTTTTTAATACAGCCGTGTGGGCTAAATATTAACTGCGTGGTTGTTTTATTCATTTATGTCCAGCCGGATAGGCTGCGTATATTAACTGTGTGGTTATGTTGTTTCTATTTTATATATGTTCCAGACGTGTAGGTGGATGAATATGTTAATATGTTTTTTGTGTGTATGTATATTGCTTCATATTGTCACCGGTACAGGGGAGATGCTGCCTGATTTTTGTCTGGCAAGACTCCTCTGGGGCGTGACAAACACGTCATTCGATTCACTTATGAGAGATCCATATCTTTCTGGAATATTACGTATCCTATGAGATTTATGAGGAAGTTGTGTTACCATAGGTTCAACCGATGATTCATTATTATGAGTAATCGGTTCTGATTCTTGATCAGACATCTCTTCAGTGTCTATTGGAGTCTTTTGAACTTCATCAAGTTCAACCATACTCTTACTTGCTTCCTGTAAGAGAAACTTTTTCTCTAGGAATGTCGCATGCCTTAAAACAAACACTTTTTATTCCAAGAGATCATTTAATTGGTAACCCTTTGTTTTCTTAGGGTAACCAGCAAATAGATATTTATCAAACTTAACATCTATCTTGTCTGACATAGTCCTCTTCACATAAGTCGGACAACCTCATATCTTCAAATGAGATAGATGAGGTTTTTTACTAGCCCATATTTCATATCAAGACTCTATTTAGCAAGTAAACAACTGTCTTGAGTGCATAACTAAAAGGATTTAGAAAGACTTGCATGATTCATCATTGACCTAACCTTGTCCAATAAAGTTCAATTTCGCCTTTCAGATACATTATTATATTGTGGCATATAAGGTGGAGTCCATTGAGACAATATTCTATTGTCCCATAGATCTTGAAACTCTTGATTTAAGTATTCACCACCTTGATCAAATTGAATTATATTAATATTTTTACAAAGTTGTTTCTCTACTTCATTTATGAATTCTTTGAACTTTTCAAAGGGTTCAAACTTGTATTTCATAAGATACAAATAACTAAATTGTGAATGATCATCAATAAATGTAATGCAGTAGTATGTATGAGACCCAGTAACTCTTTGACTAGTTCACCCTTTCCAGTAAAAAGTAATTTTGTCATCTTACTTTTTAAACATGAATCACATGTATCAAATGAATCTAATTCAAATGATTCCAGAATTATAAGTCTTTATAATTCAGACATGCGTTTCTTGTTTATATGGCCAAGGTGACAATGTCACGAGTAGGATATTATTTGATCATCTTTTCGAGCACGTTTGTTGCTCATTTTAATATTAAATACGTCGTCGGATATATTTAATATGTAGATGTTATTGCATAAAGTTTTCGTAAAGAACATTATTCAAAGTTACATAACAATAATTGTTACTAAAAGTCAAATGGAAACTTTTTCTATTTAAACAAGAAATAGAAACAATGTTCTTTATTAATGTAGGAACGAAATAATAATTATCCAATTCTAAGACAAGTCTACTAGGAAGCTTCAACAAATATGTTCTGATGATGATAGTTGCAACCTTTGCTCTATTGTCAACTGACAGATTTATTTCTCCCTTGACAAGTCTTCTATTATTCCTTATCCCCTGTATATCACAATATATATGTGAGCCACACCCGATATCTAATATTCAAGTGTCGGAGGAAATAGCATAACAATCAATAACAAAAATACCTAAAGCATATGCATTAGATGTCTTCTTCTTCTTTATGAACTCAAGATAAATCTTGCAATTTCTTCGCTAGTGTCCCATCTTGTCACAATGATGGCACGGGCCCTTTGTTGTCGGTTCTACTGTCTTGACCTTTTTCTTCTTCCCAGTGGTCTGATGCTTTAGCTTCCACTTAGAACCTATTTTTGAGGATTCTACCAACATCAATGTCTTTTGCTCTTTCTTTATAAAAGGTTCTACATCTTTGAACATGTTGATCAACTCTGGAATTGTGGATTCAATGTGGTTCATCCGGTAGTTTATCACAAACTATGAATAACTAGTGGGTAAATTATGCAGAATTAAGTCAATGTTTAATTCATGATCCAATGTAAATCCAAGTAATCTCAAACGCTCAATATAGTCATTCATCTTTAGTAAAAATTGTACCATAGATGAACCCTCCTATATCTTATAGCAAATGAGTAGCTCGGTGACCTTAAACCGTTCAGATCTAGCTTGCTCATCAAATAGCTCACGCAGATGAAAAACAATTGCATAAGCATCCATATGCTCATGTTGTTTTTGTAGTTTAGGAGATATCGAGGTCAGCATGATGCAACTTATAAGCTCAAAATCAGTCATTTGTTTTTCAAAGGCCAATATCTGGTTTGGTGTTTCATCATCTGTTATATTTATGGGAAATACCTTTTCAAGGACATATACTAGTTCCTCGGCCTTGAGAACAATTCTCATGTTTCGAAACCAGTTCAAGAAGTTCGCCCTAGTCAGTTTGTTCAAGTCCATTAATGAACGCAAATTCAAAGACGTTATAATTCAATGATTAACATAGAAATACAAAAAAAAATGAGAATATATAAGAGAGATGACTTTACTATGTAAACAATTTACATATAATAAAATTTCCATTTATTTATCGAATCCAAGAGCCCTTACTTATGAATTCGGAAGATGATAGGTTTTCTCCAAGTGTGTTAATATCCACTTTAGATAAGAGCAACCTTAGTTTTGGCACAACATGTCATTCTTAACAGTAGTGGTAAATACACTTGACATATATCACGTATATACAACTATCACATATGCTATCAACCAAGTAATATTTGTATAAACATCGGGTTGTTAACACATTAACAAGTATACATCAAAAGTATATCACCTAATTTCACCTCTACCCATGTTGACCTTGGCTTTGACGTAATAAATCAAGTCCCCAGGGCGTAGCACAGATGGGGAGTGCATGGTTCTGTGGCTGAAAGGTCCAGGGGTCGATCCCCGGGGTGTCACTGCCTGGGGTTAACGTCTCCGCTATGCACTTTCCACCTGTGTACCTGCATTTACCTCCCTCCATATCCGTGGGACCGGCTCTAGGGGGGCCGCTGATGTGGCGGTTCCACATTTTTTTTTTTTTTTTTTTGACGTAATAAATCAAGGCTTCTAGTTAAAATCAATTTATAGCAGGGCATCAACTTTAGCTAAGTCTATGAACCTCGCCTTTATTTCTATCCATGCCGAGTTCTTCAAAACAATTCCGATGAGCAACAAGATTCACCTTTGATTAGTACTATGCTGCAAAAAAAAAAAAAGGCGGGTTCCGCCGCCCAACGGCCCCCTACACCTGCCCCATGGTATTGTAGGAGGAAGGTAAATCAGGATGAATGCTGGGTTGGCAAGTTGATGGTTGTTCGAGGCTTTAAGCCAGCAGACGGGGATATTATCCCACATTGCAACTGGCGACACTCGAACCGTCGCTCCATGCTGCAAACATACCACCAACTTACCAACTGATCCAGCCCCTGGGGGTACCTTTGATTAGTACTAGCTAAGAGTGGAGGTGATGTGATCCAAGAGAAGAAAAAGCAAAAGCTTGAGGAAGAAAAACTTCTTCCTTGACTTTGGTGGGCGGCGGCATAGAAAGGAGAAGGGAGAGAGGAAGGCTAGGTTTCCAAAAACCTGAACTCATGAATAATGAATTGGTTCTTGATGAGTTGGATTACAAAGTCCAAACCCAGTCTAAATTTCTTAACTAAAATCACAAACAAATCAATGGCAGGAATTAAACTTTAAACGATTTATCCCTAATCTTTTCCGTCTAATTCAATTCTCAATTAAATACATTACTTGTTTATTAGCATCATGTGCTAAAATTAATTTATAGCAGTAATCCAATGCATGTAGGATAACCTTAATCCAATTCCTACTTCACAATCAAGCAATCAAACTCATTTTATATAAATATTATCAATGTGTATATTTAATCATGAACAAGATAGTTCAGGGAGATAAGCGAGAAAACTCCACATCAAATTGAAGGCCTTTGCTGACTCGCTGTGGAGCACTCACGATGCAACAACAGCGACTCTTGGCACCGACAAACAAGTGGTGGCAAAGCAATAGCAGTAGAGTAGATCTATAGAGATGATGGAGTAGCGACGTCGATCGACATCGTGCAACGACAGCTGCAGAGACGCCAAGGGCGGCGGCTTAGCCGCCTGCGGCCGCTGCAGTTGCGTGGTCGGTGACAATGATAATGAAGAGTTGGAGGGTGAGAGAAGGTAGGATTTATAAGACATTTAGGTGCATTTGATATAGGATTATTTTTTATTTTGATTATCTATTTAAGATTATGAAAATTGTATTTAATTTAGATAATTTTTTTAGTAATATTTCATGTTCAATGCGTCAGAAAAAGGTCATGCAACTTGGTATCGGAAATCTTAGAAAACTGAAATTTTTCTTAATTCTACAGTTAACAAATTTTTTTTTACCAAAAATATCTATCGATAAGATAAAAACATAAACAAAAATAATAAAAATGTTTTAAAAAAATTAAAAAAATGTTAAAATAAACAAATAAAAATTAAAAAACATAAAAAATAAAAAATAAAAAAAGGTAAAAAAATAGAAAAACCATAAAAAATAAAAACATTTAAAAAATAAAAAACATAAAAATAAATTAAAAAATTAAAAATAAAAAAGTGATAAAATAAAAAAAAACATAAATGTAAAAAACCAAAAAAATAAAAAAAACATAAAAAATAAACAAAAATGTGAAAAAAAAAAAGTAAAAATGTATATTAAAAAAGAAATCATAGAGTTTAAATAATAATAATAATAATAATAATAATATAGGGTTGATTTTGTAACTGAGGGTAATACGGTAAAATATTAAATTAGGTTATTTATTAAAATCTTCAAATAAATAAGTTTTTGTTACATTATCTGGGTTGAATCAAACAATATTTGATTATATTTTATTCTTTATAATCTTAATTATGAGATTACCTGATAATTATATAACTAAGATTATATATGATAATTTGAACTAAATATATCCTGAGTTAGGATTTGATGAATATAGAGAGAAAGAGGTGAAATGGCGTGAGCAGGGGAAGAAAGGGTTGGCTATGATCCTTTCTTTTAATTGCATTTTTTGCAAAAATACCCAACAAGTTACAAAAATTGCAACTATACTTTTTCCTTTTAAATATTTTTTTCATAGATATAAAAGGAATTTTCAGGAGCAAGGGTGCTTCTGTACACCCCGCCTCCCTTGCCTCCACCACTGCATCTAGGAGGCACCTTAGAAAAACTTCATTATATTCTTGTATCCTTCTAAATATAAATATGTCCTTAGACATAAATTTTACAATTTAAATAGAGAATTGTAGATGTTTAAAATTAGCACAACTTTGAAATATTTTGTCATAAACTCATTAGATGATCTAATCCTATCATCCTCACTCACTCACTAACATCACTAGAAGATTCCTAGGACTCCTATTTTAGATCATGTTATGACGTTAAAATTTTGAACACGATAAGGTTATAAGTGAGTTTTAATTAAAATTCATTTATGGCTATGGATACTAAAAAATATTTAAAATCATGCGGTAAAAAGTTAATTCATTCGCTTTCAGTATCTTCGTTAATTCGTCTCTAGGTCAACACGGATAAGATAAATCATAAATGACTACTAGATGATTAAGACATGGAGGAAGATATGTTCGAAGACGTTAAATTTTGATCTTAAGATTTTATATGATAACATCTCATATTTTAATCACTGTATCATATCGAGAAGATCGAAAAAATATTTAAAATCATGGTCATTGAATCGACAATTGACGGACTAATGAAGGAGAGATGCAATAACAATTAGATACGTATTTTGATAAATATAAAATTTGATTTAGTAAATTATCGAAGATTCAAGCTAGTTTGATTTAGCTTTAAGAATGATATAAAGTAAAATAAATTGGTTGATAATTTGTTATTGTAAATATCACGGTGTTAAATGCCAATATCAGTAATAAAGAATGACCATTGTAACCTATTTACCGTATCATGTTAAAAAACAGAGCGGATTTATTTTTTTTTTTTAAATATTTATTATTTTATTATCAATTCGACAGTTAACTATAAGTTAGTTTTATAATTTATCTTCTTCACGTAATATAAATTTTGAGAGATATTCAAGAAGAATATAATCATCCTTTTACTATATATTTGATATTTTTTATGATAAAACAAAATAAAAGATATTTTTGCATTTTTACACCTTGTGATAATGATACAAAATGTAATACTGCGCTTGTCAAATATTCTTTATCATCGTTGGTGTCATGGTGAATGAAATAAAGAATGATAAAATTCTTGAGAGAGACTCAAACTCTTATCCATAATATAAATTTAGTATTTAATATTTAAGTACCAATTCAACCCTAACATCTACAACGATGAAAAAGAGATAAATAGACGCGTAGATCATCATAATAATAATAAATAATAATAAGTTTTTTTTAAAAAAAAACATCGGATAAGGCAGCGAATATATCAGTTTTTTTAATGTTTTTTAATACCCCGGGCACGCACTGTCGGCAATGCACTAGATGCGGTCGGTCCCACATGGAGAAGAGGAGGGGAGGCACAATGATGAAGGTAGCGAAAATAGGCATGGCTCATTTATTCTCCAAGCCATTGGCAACAACAGTGCCCTTGTTCACGGGATCTGTAACCCTTAATCCTCATGGATACGCTAGAAAACCGATGAATCCGACAAGACAATTAAAACATCTCCGTGCCGTTGGTCGGCAGCTTCGGCCACAGCGACGCCGTGGCAGGAGGCTGGACGGCGACACAGCATCGTGGCTGTGGCAGCCGCCGACCGCTACGCCACAGGCCGTTTTCGTCCGTTTTCTGGTTGCTCACTTAATCAATTTCTTTCTACTGAATTTAGTAAACAAATCTTTAAAATATTTAAATCACACTCATCATTTTAAAATTATCAAATTACATATTTACTTTTCATTTTACCATCATTCTTAAATCAATTGAGTTGATTTTATTTTATTTGAAAAATCAATCAGTTCAATCAAAATCGATTAATAGACCTATAGCTTTTAAAATGATACGAAATCAATTTTTATATATTCGTGTAGTTCATCTAATTATAAAAATCTTATCAAATGTCAATTTGACCAAATATATTAAGAGCAATATTTTTTTTTAATATAAATTAGTTTTTCAGATATATTCATATTAAAAAAATCACTACTTTCAATATATTGTATCAAATTAATATTTGATAGTATTTTATAATCAGGAGAACTAGACGAACATATAGAAACTGATTTCATGTCATTTCAAGGTCTCGACCAAAATCGGCTGATAGATCTAGAGACCTTAAAATGACATGAAACCAGTTTCTATGTGTTTGTCTAGTCTCCTGATTATAAAAATACTATCAAATATTAATTTGATGCAATATATTGAGAGCAGTGATTTTTTTTAAACTATGACCGAATAAACCTAAATAAAATTATTGTAGGTTTATTCGACCAAAATCGGTTGATGGACCTAGAGAATTCGGAATGAAGTGAAATCATATCTTATGAGTTCTTCTAGTTCTTATGATTATATCAATTTGACCAAATATATTGAGATCAATAATTTTTTAACATAAATAAAATTTTTAAAATATATTTATATTTAAAAAATCACTGCTTTTAATATATTAGATTAAATTGATGTTTGATAGTATTTTTACAACCAGGAGAACTAGACGAACACATAGGAACTAGTTTCATGTCATTTCAATGTCTCTAAGTCCATAAGCCGATTTCGGTCAAAACCGACTAATGGACATAGAGACTTCGAAATGACATGAAACTAGTTCCTATATGTTCGTCTAGTTCTTCCAATTGTAAAAATGCTATCAAATATCAATTTGACCAAATATATTGAGAACAGTAATTTTTTAAACATGAATTAATTTTTAAATATATTCATATTTAAAAAAATCATTGCTCTGTCAAATTAATATTTGATAGTATTTTTATAATTAAGAGAATTAGACGAATATATAGAAACTAATTTAATATCATTTCGATGTCTCTAGTTCCATCAGCTAGTTTTGATCGAAATTGACTGATGAATTTTTTCAAACACATGAAAAGTGAAATTAATTCAACAAAATTTTCCAATATTCAAGGATGAGGGTAAAATAAGAACTGAGTACATTATTTAATAATTTTAAAATTATGATACATTATTTAGTTATTTTAAAAACTTATCTACTGATTTGATAAAAAAAACTATTTTTTCTATCTCGTTGGTGACTATCTAAACAAGATTAAAAAATTATTAAATTCTTAAACCAAAATCAATAGCCCATGGCAAGAATTAATGAATTAAGATATAAATTGGGATTAAAATCAAGCTAATCTAATTAAGGTCCAACTTAATTTATTAAAGTGGAAGGCAAATTGATTAATTAATGTTGATACATGCATGAGACATATATTTTAGTTGAAATATTTTTTTATTAAAGAAAACAAGTTTGGGATCATAAAAAATTCCTCTCTCGTTTAAAATGAGAGTGTTAAAGTTAAATTGCATTTAATAATATTATCTTATGTATTTAAACTCAATGGTTAATAGTTTTTATTTTAAAATTAAGAGACTAAAAATAGAGATAGCAAAGCGCAAAAGTGGTAGCGAAATTAAGAGGTAAATATTGAAATATCTCAATATGAAGGATTTGATTTGCAATTTCGCCCAGCATCTATATAACCAAGAAAAAGGCAAACTCCGTCCCGGATTCCACACCCCTTTCCAGCACAGTTAAAAGTAGCGCACTGAAAGAGAGAGAGAGAGAGAGAGAGGAGCCACTCTGATTAGAGGAGCACAACGGCGCGGAGAAGGTAGAGTTGACGTCGTGCTTGAAACGAAACAAAGACGGGGAGAGAGATGGGGATAAAATTGTGGGGGCAAAAGCGTTGGATGGACTCCGATCGGTGCGTCGTGACGGAATCGATGCCTCTGCCCACTTGCTCCGTTCTGTTGGGAGATCTAACCCTTCTTTGGTTGAAATTTTTTTGATTCTTGGCGCGTCCTGTTGTCGTTCTACGCTCCCAGATTCGCCAGCTGGTTTCTTTTTCTTTTGTTTTCCAATTTTTTCGGTTGCGGTCCTGGATGCTTGTTCCGTGCGATTGGTGCTTCTTGTTTGAGGATTTCCAGCGCATCTGGAGGGAGGTTTGGGGTGCGAGTCTCAGCGAGGTAGGATTTTTGGATTGCTCTTATCACTTTAGATTTATCTGTGATATGATCGGGTTCTTCGAGCTCATGGGTGACAATGATTATAGATTAATCCTTTCTGTGAGTCGCATCTACTAGGTTCGAGTAAGATAGCGCTTTATTGCTTTAGGATTAAATTCCGTCGGATAGGCGAAAAGTGTAGTTAGACGATTTTAATTTCGTTGATGATGATCTTGAAGCACAAGAGCACAAGGAGTGAGGGGTTGGATTGATTCACAGGGTCGAAGATTTCATGTATGCGCAATAAGTTCTCTTAATCTTTTTGACACTATTAAATTTGGAGATCAAAGACTTCAATTCAGTTTCGGTGAGGTTCAGATTTTGTGGGGAGGAGGTTTGCTAAGAAAGGATTGCTTTACTATGTTGGAGGCTTTTCAAATTGAAGTTATATTTATGATTTTTATTAAACTGTGCTGTCTACAAATTTTCAACATTGAGATCTTTCTTATATTCAGTGCTCTACTTCCTTAGTTGTGTTGCTTGGATGTAACGACACATTCATCGAGAAATTTGAATAAGTAAATACTCAAATCAGGATTCTACTAATGAAGAATTATCAATTCAGATCCTCTCATGGTTTAAAAAAAACATCTGTTCAGGCTTTATATGTGGTTGCCTAGGCAATTTTGAAAGGGACAACATATAAATCACATGTAACTGCATACAACATATGTGGTCTGCATGTGCAATTAAAAAACCTTATTTAGTGCGCTTGAACCAATGAACACTCAATCAAGTTTACTTGAAAGGCTAAATTTCCCTATTTAGTAGCTTGCGAGTGTTGATTTGATAAATACTTTATGTATCGATATAAATATCACATATGCACTATACAGTGAGTCAATCACAGTGAATTTGTATATGCTCTTTGAAACTTTGGGCCCTCTGTTCAAAAACACTCAAATTAGGCCCCCTCCCAGCCCTACTAAAATACCCTCCTCAATCCATGTAAACATTGTTTCTTGTATAGGAATTGCTGATGAATCTATTCTTGGATTTGTGAACGCCAACATTCAGGTGTTTCTTAGAGGTGTAGTAATGGAAATCTAGAGCATATAAAAGTTTGATTATTTCAACATGTTGGCCAAATGTTATTTTGTGAGATATTGCCTTTTTTGTCTTAAAAGATTAATTGTGTACTCTATGATGTGGATTACATATTGGTGGGTGAATGTGGTGGCACCTCAGTAAAGTGAGTTATTATTGTTATTATTTCCCTTTTGCAACTTACACAGTGATTATTACTATTTTGAACTGAGAAGTTTTTTTGCTATTGTTTGTTTGATGCCAAGATTCTCTATCTCACAGTCTCACATACGGAGATCTTAGCTTGTGGTTCCATCTTATCTTGATTCTTTTTTCATGCAGATATTAGTTTGGAGCATAGCATGGCAGGTTTGAGTATGAGCCATGATCTTGGTGGAAGGTGAGTTGTCTTATCCACCCTCCCCCTTTTTTTCATCTACCTACGTGTTCCATAATTTGCTCTCAGTTTAAATAGCAGCTGTGACCTGTGTACATTCTAAGAAGGCTGCTGCTAGAGTCTTCTTCTTGATTATAGCATCAAGTTTATGCTCTTTTTATCTTCTATTAAAATTTTACTTATTACTTGTTTGCAAGCTATGGTGAGAAGGTTCTCTTAAATGGTGATGTCTATGTTGGAAAATTTGATGGTTTGCTTCCTCATGGGGTTGGAAGATATACCTGGTCAGATGGAATAATATATGATGGGCAATGGGAGAAAAGCAAAATAACTGGTAGAGGTAAGATATGTTGGCCATCAGGTGCAACATATGAAGGTGAATTTTGTGGAGGTTTCCTGCATGGTTCTGGCACTCTTTTTGGAGTTGATGGCTCTGTGTATAAAGGTTTGTGGAGGATGAATAAACAACATGGAAAGGGAATCAAAGCTTACTCAAATCTAGATGAATATGATGGTCTGTGGAGGGAGGGGTGGCAAGATGGTCATGGCACATACAGATGGAGTAATGGTAATACTTATACTGGAAATTGGAAGGCTGGAAAGATGTATGGTAAAGGGGTTATGAAGTGGGCAAATGGTGATATATTTTATGGGAACTGGTCAGATGGATTAGAAAATGGCTCAGGCTGTTATAAATATGGGGATAGATCAATTTATGTTGGAATCTGGAGCAAAGGGTTAAAGGATGGACATGGAACTTTTTTCCCTCCTGGAAGCAAGCTACCTAGTCAACTTAGATATTTAGAATCTGTTCTGTGTGATAATAAGGTACCAAGTCTTTCTCATTCTTTATCATACAGTGCTGAAGAGCCAGTGAGCAAAAAGCCCCCTAAAGGAAGATGTAGAATCAATAGATGGAGAATACCTGCTTGCTTCCTAAAATCAAAGCGAATATCACATAGGTCATCATCCCTTGGAGTCTGGAGTATCGACACTGGTTGTAGCAGTTTGTCAGAGAACACATCCCAGACACAGTGCTCTTCATATGATAGTCAACATGTACTCGTAGATACCTGTGTTGTAGCTTATGATAGAGAGTACATGCAAGGAGTTCTAATAACCGAAAGAATTAGTTATTTTGATTTTCAAAGATCACAAAGAAATAAAAGAAACTGGAAGATGAAGAAACAATCAAGGGGACCTGGTGAAAATATTTACAGAGGTCACAGGAGCTACTATCTGATGCTAAACTTGCAACTTGGAATTAGGTAAATATCTTAAATTAATGAACTTGAAAATGTTGTTATATTCTGTCTTTTCATGCATTGTCATGCATTATGTAGTTGCATAGCTCATATAGCAAACCCAAATACTTAAAATCTTTTTATTGGATTGCTTTGTGCTTTGAAGTTAATCTATGATGATGGTGGAGAAGTTTTCAAAGAATTTGGTAGAGTTATTTCTGTATTGGAATTCAAAAAAGTTTCTTGTCTATTTATCAGTGTGTAGATTTGGTTGAACTGAATTCAAACATAATTTGGTGGGAAAGTTCGTGCAAGCAACCCATTGGGCCTTCTAAAGTATTTCCTTTCCTCCCTCACCCAGTTAGCATCCTCTTTTTGAAAAGAGGGTGAATCAAAACAGCTAGAAAAGGAGAATCAGAATTGAACTTAGTTCAAATGCTTATGCACAAACAATTGGCTCAGTAAACATACCAAGGTTTACAAGCTGGGCTTTCTGGTCTTGGCAGGAACAAGATGTGCCAGTGCCGGAGGCATCGACAAAGAGGAAGGAATCAAGAAAGAGAAAAGGAAGATTCAGAGAAGGAAGAAGAGAAGAGACAAAAAGTGAACCCCAAACCTTGTCCCGGTTGCCTAGTGTCACTCATGCAAGCCTCACTTGAAAGTTCTAACATCGTCATAGAAGCCTTCTGCGAAAGTTCTAGTATCATCACAGCCATTGCGAACATCACATTAAACTTGTGCTAAAGCTCTAACATTGTTGTCGTCATCAATCAAACTTTAACATTGTTGCATGTATCGTTGCTGTCATTGATAACACTTTAACATTGTTGCATCGATAATGCTCGAACATTGTAGCTGTCACGAACAACACTCTTAACATTGTTGCTATCATCGCCATCATTGCATGGTTTTGTTGTCTTGGTTAGTTTCATGTGCCGGTCATTGGGCATAATGTGATATTTCGCCCATGTCAATTAGCACCGAGCAAATTTTTAATCCATAGGGTATACTAATTATTAACATAGTGAAGATTGATAAATTATTTGATAAGAAGAAAAGTTCCTTCTTTTCATTATAACATATCTTTCATATTGAGATCATTCTCATGAGTCATCCTTCATAGAATCTTGTATCTTCTTGTGTTGTATGTTTAACATATATTTTTTATTAGTTATTTGTTACTGAATTTCCTCTGAAACTGACAGGTATACAGTTGGGAAAATCACACCAGTGCCGATGCGTGAAGTGCGATCCTCTGATTTTGGGTCTCGAGCTAGAATAAGAATGTACTTCCCTTGCATGGGATCTCAATTTACACCTCCACACAACTCTGTTGCTTTCTTTTGGAAGGATTACTGTCCTATGGGTTTTAGGTAATTCAGTGGAATTCTATCTAATTTTTTGTTTAACTTGAAGCAATCATCTTAAATATGCATTCTAGTGATTTTCTGCAGGTGTTACACATCTTTTTTGGTCTTCCATGTTCATTACTTAAGCACAAAAGTGAGAAATAGTTTTTTGTCTTGTTTTGGATTCTAGAGGTTCATTCATTCATTCAAATAGCGTACAAGGAATTTTAGTTGAAGCTTTCTGAGATTACCATTCTGTATTTTTCCAAGCTTTGTAAAGATTGAATAACATACATATATAACTTTACTGGCCTAAACACAATAGCATACATAGCCAAGGATGGAGGGACAGTGGATGCACTGGGGACCACTGCCCCAACTGAATCCCATAGGAATTAAAAGAATTTTTTTATCCTACTCAACTAGTTTCCATTGACAAGTATTCCCCTTTATAAAAATTTTTTCTTCATATTATGCTTCTCGCATTGCATTCCCGTGAAGTAAACTTATTTTCCTTTTTTATTTTGCTGTATAGAAATTTTAAGTTTGATTTGCCTCCTAGCTTCCGGTAAATTATAAGAATAAGATTTTATTTTTTTAAAATGTTTTCCATTATCAAGCAATAGTAGAAGTAGAGGAAAGGATTTTCTTATATTATTAGTCAGTGGTTGCATTCCATTTCCATATTGATTGGAATGTGTTTTTGTCTTGATAAATTAAGCAGGTAAAGAAAAAGTGCATATATTACACCACATACACAGATATGTATGCATATCATGATGCATGTGAATTTTTGTGCATCATAACTATTCCATCTTTATAGTTGGACTTGGATTATCTGTTTTTATGGCAATCATTTTGTACACACATTTGAATTTTCATATGCATGATACATTTTGTTCATTTTTTACTGTTTTTTATTTTTAAAAAAAGTGCATGATGCATGTGAATATTTGTGCCTTATTCCATCTTTCTAGTTGGATTATGCCTTTCTAGGCCTTTCTAAAGATTGTAGACCAACTATCTACTCAGCAATTCTTGAGTGTCTGTTTGTACTTACTTTAATGTTTGATTTCTTATCTGCAACCTGTTATTTCATTTCATTTGATTATTTGCGATACCCACTCTTTTCCTTAATTTCAATATGTTTTCAGGAATCTTCGTGAAATGTTTAAGATAGATGCTGCTGACTACATGATGTCCATATGTGGAGGTGATGGCCTAAAAGAGCTTTCATCTCCGGGGAAAAGTGGCAGCATATTTTACCTTTCGCAGGATGAAAGATTTTTAATAAAGACTCTAAGAAAATATGAACTTAAGGTTTGAATACGCATCTATGCATTTTGTCACAATAAAAAATGGAATCTATTAATCCAAAGGCATCTGAATGTTCTTTAATTTTTAAATGCTGCTTGCTTAGGTACCTTTCTAACTGAAATTAGTTGCATAATGTTAAATTGAGTATATATTCAGCTTGAATATATTGTTATATTTTCATTTGGCAGCATATTGTTCATTTCTGTGAATAGGTTCTGTACCAATTGCTAATTACAACTCTTTTGCTTACTTTCTCACCCTGGATCCTTTGTCTGTGATATTCTTGTTTCAAATTCTACATGCTGCTTGATCAAGCACCGAGTGAGTACTTCTGTACTTTTTGGCTCCAGTCTTGATCAAGCACCGAGTGAGTACTTCTGTACTTTTTGGCTCCAGTGCATTGAGTTATGGGTATTTGTCTTTTTATTTTAGACTCAAACCTTTTATCAGCTTTGAATTCAGGAAGGGATAAGGTCAAAAGGTCATAAGATGCTTTAAACTGTGTAAACTTCCAGGGTAATTTGGTCTCGTGAAGAATTTCTTATATAGTTCAGAAAAAATGCTGCTTAGAAAAGAATTTTCTGCCACTTAGCTGTAATGAAGAAGAGCCACTATTAGTTGTTAATTAAACCAAGTTGGAATATAAGCAATAATTTGGATAGCAACAGCATTAGTGTACAACTAAACATATGACTGAACGTTCTGATTTTGAATGTTTAATTTGTAGATTCTATTGAAGATGCTGCCAAATTATTATGTTCATGTTGGAGCCTATGACAATACTCTAATAACAAAGTTTTTTGGTCTCCACAGACTAACTATAAAAGGGAGGAAGGTGTGTTGACTGAAATTTTCATTACAGTTCTGCACTTTAAAAGCATTCCTGCTATTTTACACTTTGCTTTTGTAGGTTCGCTTCGTTGTTATGGGAAATATGTTTCGGACAGAATTGCGAATCCACCGTCGGTATGACTTGAAGGGTTCCTCTATTGGAAGGTGTACAGGAATGCATAAAACTAATGGGATCACAACATTGAAAGACCTTGATTTGTCATATGTTTTTCATTTAGAGAAATCATGGCGAGAGTCACTTTTTAGGTCAGCCGCTTAAATTCATTGTCTTTAAGAAGATGCATTATCATGTTGACTTTATTTTCTGGCAAAGAAATATACCATGCTATCCTCTTCGTCAAGTAATCAAATAGTAGAAAGATAATGGAAAACATGAGGGAATAATTGAATTTATATCCTGAAATATTGCTAATACTATTACTAAGTCAGTAAAGACTTGGAAGTAGTTGCCAAGATCTTGGGTTGCATACCAGCCTTCTTCTGATGAGAGATTGCTTCTCTGATACATATAATGTATAATAGTTGGGCGGGCTATTTATTAGCCTCTCTCTTTCAAAGAAAAAAAAAAGAGAGAAAAAGTTGTGTCCTTGCCATGATTTATCCTTTTTGTAAGATTTCTCATGTTCCATATGAATGTCATATTTTGTCTTTTCATTCCTTATTATTATTCATGTATTACCTTTTTGTTTTCTAATCCTGAAGATCATGATACTGAAATTATTTTGATATGTATGGATTGGCAGCAAATTTCAACTGTTAGTTTATTTTCGTGATTACATACTAGAGATAGTCTTCAACTGACTGAGTTGAATTGTCTTTTATTTTTGTAGACAAATCTCTCTAGATTGTAAGTTCCTGGAATCACAATCAATAATTGATTACAGCTTGTTGCTGGGACTGCACTTTAGGGCTCCTGAGCATTTGAAGGCATATTCAGAATCTCGTAATCACCCAACAGAGAATGCAGGTTCACCAGACAATTTCTGTAGTATCTTCTCCAGTTCTTGTTTCGAATTTACATATGTCGGCTTTTTTATGTTCATTTATGTAGTTTTATTCTCATGCAATAAATAACCTTTTGCCAGGTAGTAGCTACTGAATTTATTTTCCCAAATTATTTAATCAAATTTTGTGCCCTATTTTCTTTTCTGTGTCAATGACCTTTGCTGTGGACCTTGTGGTCCAAAATAACATTTCGAATTTGATTATCCTTTATAATGGTAATTTGAAACCCTATGAAGTTTGATAGTAAATACTGCCTAATATTTACTGAATATTGAATAAAAATAAATGGATGTATCATTATTCAACCATTCATAGTAGTTTATGAATTATGGTGAGTCTATAGTAGAATAGGATATATAATATGGATGTGTGACAATGGTCTTAATGCTGCACTTACAACTTTGCATTGATATAAATTTCTGAAATTTCATGACATAAGTAATCACTGATTAGTCAAAATTAATCCTAAATGTATTTTTTTTTATGAACATGATGTTCATAGCCTTCTTGCTGCTGGTGTACATGCATATTTTTGCACAGGTGGATAGTAAAAGTTAAACAGTTGTAGATTGAAGAAACTTTACGATCGTTGAAACTTTATGTTCATACGTTTAGAAGGAGAAACATAGCGGCCATAATTCATACACCAAATTCTAGGTTGGTTGTTTTTTATCAGCATGACCTCTACTTGCTAGCTGAATAACTAGGACAATATAGGCCCCCATAGTAAGCTTTGTATAGTTGTAAAGATCCTTCCATCTAATCATTATCTTCTGCTGTTTTTGGGATATGAGAGTGTGACCACTGTCACTGTCACACAATTTCTTCTGTCGCCAAAGATGTCCCAACTCCCAAATATTAGTTTTCCCAACAAATCTTTCTGTAGTGCTTTTATCTCACATTCTTTTCACAAGTCAAATGAAACTAGTTTCAGATTTCTGAAAGCTGCACCAATCTTTGAATGGGCCACGAGATATGGAGAGGCAGAAAATTTAAGCCTTAGATGTTCTAATTTTGAGGAAAAAAACTGACAGATGTGATCTCCATTCTGCTTGGTGCTACGTATTCAAAATGTTATTGTTTATGAAATTTATATAACTTCCTAAAGCCTCTATTATCATTCTGAGCCTTGCAATTCCTTCAAGTTTTAGATGTTCTAAACCTAGGCTCTAAATCTTTGAACTGAATCTAGACCTAATTTATGGTGGAGCTATTTTTCCCTTAACTTACAACCATGGCATTTTACATTGCACTATTAAGAAATTATTACCCAAATGAATAAGTGAAAGTGGCACTGTCGGATCTTTTGAAGTTGGCTGTTCAATATTGCTATGCTATTCTGTAATTGTTCTGCATGTAAAATGCTAGTAAGTTTGTTTATCTTCATGGTATAGATGTGAATTCCTGTCAGTTTCTAGTCAAGCAACTGACATGCCAGCCTAATGCCTGTAGGATGCAGTTACAGCACCCATGTTAGTCCCAACCATGTTGCTCCCATCATGGTTGCTTAAATTTCAAATTTTCTTAACTTGTTTAATCTGTTACAAAGATTCCCATCCCATGTATTAGGTCCTCTTGTGGCTTCTAATATGATGAATTGATGTGGGATGCTCACAAGTCCATTTCTAGAACCTTATACATGCCAGCAGTGAACATGGATCCTGTGGAAAGTGGAAACATAGCTTTAATTTTGACAAACATCCTAATTCATTTGTTAGATGCAGGGAACCTTGTCTAATTCTAATACAGTTGTTAGTTATAGATTTGGTTTGTGGTCCTAAATAATAATATGCTAAATAAGCAAATCTTGGTAGGAGAGCACATTCATGAATTTGAAGACCCCCATACCATGCCACCTATTGCCACTGCTTAGCATTTGATGACTTTATTGTTATTATGCTCTTTTGTGATTTGGCTCTCTTGTAATTTGGTCGTGGTCTGAGCCCGATCTGACTTTTATGTAAGAGGCTGTTAGAACGTAGTTTTGGTTTATGCAATTTTAAATATCATTCTCTGTTCATAAATTAATTGAAAAAGTTTATCTTGGGGGAGGGGAGTTGCCGTTGGTGACACAATCAAGGGGGAGGAAGGGGTCTTACACGTCTGCCACCTAGTTTTCTGCAGTCTCTGCAGAGAATTCTAGTCACCTGCCTTTCCCAGCTGTCAAGTTTTCTTGCCTAAGCTTCCTTGATGGTCCTCTGTTTATATTTCTGCCTTTGATCACCTTCCTATGTGCCTTTCATATTTCCCAGCTGTCAATAGAAATTGGCGTTTTGAGCTGGGAACTGTTTTGATGCAGTTTATGTCTCACCACTCAAGCAAAATGGTGAGACATAATGATACTTTAATCCTATGGGTAAATATCATGTAATTTACTTGAGATACTGAGGCGCATAGATTTGAACTGTGATTCCAGCTAAATGATCATCCTTTAGAATCAAAATTCACCTGAAAATGTGGCCAAGGTATAGCTTGGTAGAGCCTCGGATAGCAGATTTGAGTATTTAGTTCAAGCAAGCAATCTCTCATTTGAAATTATCAGGTTTCATTTATATAGTATTTACTTGGAAAGGCTTGCACTTTCCTCTCCTCATGACCCTTTTTTGAGGATTGTACATTTGTTTTCTTTCATCCAGCTGAGTCCCAGTTACATGAAGAAATCAGGAACCTACCAAAGGGTTTGCGCTTGGTAGCACATGAACCAAGTTCTGTGACTAGTCTACCAGGTTCACACATCCGAGGCAGCACATTAAGAGCATCTGCAGCTGGTAATAAGGAAGTTGATCTTCTTTTGCCTGGCACTGGAAGGTACATAGTATTGCCCTATTCAATTTCTGGTTAACTATTAACCTGCAGTCTTTTCCTATGGAGATGTATTTTTTTAATATGTTAAGAGTCCATTTAGTAGTAGTAGAACTAAAGTAAGATATTATAATGAATCATTTTTATGCTAATGAAGGTTTCAAATTAATCTTTAAAGAAAAGGGTGATCCCCAAAAAACATATACATTTAACATTATTATTGTTAACCAGCATGAAAACTTGAATCATAAAGAACTCACCTCTTATCTGCATAACAGTGAAAACTTTAAAGTGAAGTCAGAATAAACCCTAAGCTAACATTTTAGTTTAGAAAAAAAGCCCCAGATCTTCTAGTTGGATGGCCAACTCCAATCTTAGTTCTGGTGCTTGAATTCTCAAATTGCCTGGCAGTTGGATTCTTCCTAGAGTTGTGTTAGTTGAAGTTCTTATCTGACCACTTCTCTGACAAAGCAATCTTGTAGATTAGTCTTTGACCAGGCAAGGTATTCAAATGCTTAGATGGATTTCATTAAGGCTCAGAAAAACTGGAAAAGCAGACTCATTAAATTAATGTTTCTCTAGATGTGCTGGCTTATGTTGTAGAATTACTTGTCCTTATAATGCAAGAAAAGAAGAAAGGCTACAGTGTAGAGTATTCCGATTAAAATTCTTTACATCTATTAATAGTGTCATTGTGGTGTTAGTTGACAAAGATATCTAATAATCACTACAGGTTGCGGGTACAATTAGGGGTGAACATGCCAGCTCAAGCTAATTTGAAGCTACTTCACAACTGCCTCCTTGATTCAGCAGAAACTGATCCCATTGAAGTCTATGATGTCGTTCTCTATTTTGGAATCATCGACATATTGCAGGAGTATAACATGACTAAGAAAATAGAACATGCCTGCAAGTCACTCAAGTACGATCCCCTCTTGATTTCTGCTATTGAACCAAAGACGTATTCCAAGCGGTTCATCAGTTTCCTGAAGGAGGTTTTCCCTGAATAAGTTCTTTGATCATGAAATTATTTATTTTTTCAACAATCTATTTGAAAGCTAGCCTCTCTATTATGAGGAATCAAGGAGGAACTTTTTTCTCGTGCAATGCTGATCGAAACTGGTACCCTCACTGCTCTTGAGTTTGGCAAAGGTTTTCACAAAACATTTCATCTTCAGTGAACGCAATCGAGCAACTGAATGGAGAGTCGGTCAACATCTCGTCATCATGCAAATGCATAGTGGCGCTCTCCAGCCAGGTCGACAGATTACTTCTGTGAGGTTAATCAATGTTTTCGTGTATCATGGTCAACCATCATGTCTATGAGCTGATAAAGTGATCCATGAAACTAAACCTGCAATTCAGTTCGCCCAAGTTCTTGCCGTTCCTTATTACAGCTGAAATATAGGAATTTAAAGAAAAGAACTACTTGCATTTGTGGCTTGTGTCTGGTCTGCAGGAGTTTGAAAAGTTGGAATGACTGTCGAGGACCAACTGATCATCTCGTTCGTGAGTTCATTCAAATTTCGTTGAGAAGCAGAAGCATGATTTAAGCAAATTGATAAGGCTATTGTTATAGTATGGATAATGTCATGGTGCCCAATAACTCAAATTCGGATTCCGAATAAGATTGTATCATTTAACAATTTCTTTTTGCACAAATAAAGGCGTGTGACACTTGAGCTACTTGTGTAGCTGTGTCATTTCTGGTGGCTCATCCTTGCTTTTTGAATTTATTCAATAATCAGTGGAAAATTTTAAAAGCAATAATTAGAAGTAGCTCTAAATTTCATATAAATAGCTTATGGAATTATAGTACAGTGGAAGGGTATTAAATTTTAAAGGCATCTATGGTTTGATCTCATAATTTAATTTTTAAATTATGATATATTTATAGAGATTTTTTTTCAGATATTTAATCTCGTTCAACATTTTTCTAAATTTCATATAATTAATATAAGAATAATTATTGTTCTTCGATTGATATTGGAAAAATAACAACTCGTTTATCCGGCGTGTTCGGCCGTACGTAGCGCCACAAGCTCTTCTGCTCGTAGCCATGCCGCTTACTTCGCTCCCACTGGCTACTCCCTCTGCCTATTTTCCTTCCCCGAGAAGCCTCTGCCTGCCCCACCAGCAGCTTCCTTCTCCACTTTCTTCGAGGAGGTTCAAGGAGACGGGCGTCGCCGCTCCGCTCGAGTTCTCCAGCGCCGCTTCGTTGAGATGGAGGACGGGCGTCTCCTTCTTCCCCTCGTTCATCAAGAAGAAGGCTAGGTCACGAGAAGAGATAAAGGAGGAGCTTCTTGCGGAAATCGCTCCCATCGATCGAGGCGCTGACGCCACTGACGAAGACAAAGAGAGGATCGATCTGGTTTCGTCTTCGTCTTGAAGTTGAATTACCCTACTCGCTGCATCAGGAAATAGTTGTGGCGTGGAGCTTTCTGCGACAATTTGCGTTTCGAACAAGTAGCTTGGCGTAATTTGGATCCTTCTCTTTTGACACTTATGCTTAAGAGGAAGGACAATAAGGCTTAAGATTATTGCAGAGCCCTAGATGATAGAACACCATGTGACTGTTTACCCCATCTGGCTTCTTATAGTCCCCTATTGTTTGTTAAATTGGAGGCCTTAATTGTTTCATTTAGATAGTTCGATGAAGATGTAAGATGCACTACCTTTAACATACTGAACTCTTTCTGTTTGCGATGGTCAGATTGCACGTGAGCTTGAAGCAGTAAACGCTATTAAGGAGCCTCTCAAATCAGATTTATTAAATGGAAAATGGGAGCTTATATATACAACTTCTAGATCAATATTGAAAGTCCAGGTAGATGGTTCATGCCGAGATTTTATTTCCATTTGTGAGATTCTTCCCTCTCGTAAAGTTGCCCCTAGTTACTCAGTTCTTTAATCTGTTAGGACTCCTCTGTTCTTTGACATTTATATCGCATTTGTCACATTTCAGTTAATTTTCCCTTAATGCCAGTATATGCTTATGGGTCTTGTATGCACTTTTGCACTTAGTAATTATTTTGTTAGCCCACCTAATAGAGCAGTAGTTACCATACTGCCATTAGCCAATCCATTGTAATTAGCCACCCCTGCCAGTAGCCACCCTAATGCTAACCTATAGCAGCCCTTTAGTTAATGCTTTAACACCATAACAATGCTTTCACACAATTTGTAAAAATATATAAGCATGTATCCTGATATGGAATAATGAATATCAACTTCTTCCCTCATACTTCTTTAGTTTCTTTTTCTAAAAGCATCAAGTCTCACACATTTCCCTGATAATTAAGAATTTGTTATAGTAGATGTTCTGTGTTGTTTTTTCCTCTGTTTATCTGAAAGTTTGTCATGCTTCTTTAAGAAGTTATGTAAACACTAACAATGAATTCTCTCAGAGACCAAAGCTTCTACGACCCAATGGAAAGATCTATCAAGCAATAAATGTCGACACTTTACGAGCCCAAAATATGGAGACCTGGCCCTATTTTAACCAGGTGATTCTTAGTTCAAATTAGTATTATTTGCACCAGCAAAATGATGTTTAAATTATGTGAAAGAAAAACACCATGTCAATAGCACTAGTCTATTTCTCAAATGTGCTTATATCATATTCATATAGTTAATGCATGGACTACTAGCTTAACACAGGCATCAGGATTTAGTGTGTATGAATCTTATTTTTCAAAGAAATTGTGTTATGAAGTTTCATTTCTGACTGCAATTGGTAATGGGTACAATCATTTTGAGAAATTTGGTTTAATTTTGTATATTTGTAATTTGGAGTTTGATGGGCTAAAAGAGTATAAAAGTGTAGCCCGGTGCATGAAATTCCCGTCTTAGGAAGGATTTGTCGTATGCAACCTTATCCTGCATTGCAAGAGACTGTTTATGCGATTTGAACTCGTGACCATCGAGTCACACGACAACAATTTTTCCGTGATGCCAAAGTTAAAAGAGTATATAATTGAAAATTTGAATTTTAATAGTCTCTCTATACATAAAAGAAAAACCTTGATGATTTGTCTGCATTAGAATTGGCCTCATAAATATAATCTTTTCATCTTAATGTGGTCCCTTTGACTTAGCTACCTAAAGGAATTGATCCATTGTTGTTACTTTCTCAAGATCAGTGATCCGACCTAAGATCGCTGATGAACGAACCACCGGTAAGTTGGCATTGAGGTTGACCAAGTCATCAATCTCCCAAGGATAGCTGGGACTTATGGAGAGATCCACAACAAGGAAGGAGAGGGTTAGAATGATGATCGGGATGTCCCGGCTCGGTCACTCCGACGCTCAAGTAAGTCTACGACAATCGAGAATGGAAAAGGAGAGTAGTAGATGTCCCTCCAAGTCAAGATGGGTACCTCCTCTTGTGCCTGCAAAAGCAAGCGACCTTTTATAGAGTTGTAATTGTGCTTTCACACTCTACGTGTTTCGAGATCCATGTTTACGTTACCCATGTTTTCTGAAATAAATGGCTACGTTGCCAACCTCTTTTGGGCTAAACGGCTATGTTTCCCATGTTCTTCAGGCAAAACGGCTACGTTGTCCGTATATTTAGTGGCACCCTCTGATTACCTCTCGTATCATTCAGGATAGTTTCTCAAGGCTCTTTCTTTTTTTCTATTGCAAAAGTATGATTTGTGGCATCTTTACATATTCATCCGATACAAACTTGATAAGTTGTAAACAAAGCACAAAGACTTATGGGTATAAAATCCTTTTAAGACACTGCTTTTCTGACTTTTCTATCTTGAATGGACTTTTTGTTCTGTTAAATTAAATAAATATTGAAAAAACTAGTTTTCTTGGTACATTATTAGCAAAGTCAACCGAACTGTTCAGAGGGAATTAAGATTTTATATCGTGATCTGACTTCTCCAGTAGGATAAGTAGGAAACTTTAACAGATGCTTTACTTTCTTACATTTGTTGGCTTGGTATTTATGTATATTTTATGGAACTTAATCTATAATAGAACTTTACATTTTCAGGTAACAGCTAACTTGATTCCCTTAAATGCTAGAAGGGTGAAAGCTCAATGGGATACTTTCAAAATACTAGGATTGGTGAGTAAAATTCTTGTATTATGCCTTTTCCAGGTTTAGGAATGTTATCATAGTCAACAATTTCTGTAACCCCAATTTGATTAATTTGCCTGGCTCAAATTCAAATTTGTTGAGGTTGCATCTAAACTGTCCACAAATCTGGTCAGACCAATTGGCGCAGTGGGTTAGTTTGATTGAATGGACTTATATTTGTACGCTGAAATTGACAGCGATTTCTTTAGAGATTACCAACTCATGTTTTCTCGACTTATGTACATTACTTTGTATATTTATAGTTTTATACTTTTATTTGTGTTTTTTCATATTTTTCTTATTTCATTTTCTCATGCGGTCAAACTTAATTCACAATAATTGAGTCATTTAGGTTTGTTTTGTGTAATACCGTTTACCTATTTTTCTGTGTTAGACAAGCAGCTAAATTTTGATTGTTAAGTGTTGATTTCTAACGAATAGCTGATATATATATCCATATACAAATATTGCACTGGTAGGCATATTTTACTTAATGTCTCTCAGGACGGTCTAATGGTTAGCACATGAGGTGTTATCAACTCGAGATTTAGGATTCAAATTTCGGCTAAATGTCTCCCTCATGCGTCGGTCATTATTCCAAGGGCTAGTAGTCATTCATGATTTACCTCCTCCGAATTAGTCCTGAAATGGATTGGTGGGAGTGCTAGGGATGAGCGCAATCGTCTTTTACCAATTGATAAGCATATTAAAAAAATACTTTTTTTGAAATTCACAACAAATTCTATCATGGTATCATATCCAATACTTCGAACCACATAGAAGATAGTTGAAATTGACTGGCTTTGGTAGCTTTGGTATTGTGAGATAGTTGAAATTGACTGGCTTTGGTAGCTTTTGGTATTGTGAGATAATGAGTTCCATAATTCTTCTCTCTTCATTTGTGCACAGATTCCAATAAAAGCCCCCGGAACAAACCGTGGTGAATTGGACATTACTTACTTGGATGAGGAGATCAGGTAATCTCGCATAGTGAATCTTTACAACCTCCGCAGTTTCAAAAAAGAATGCAGCAATATGATCAATGAACATAAAAGATAAACTGTGCTTCACTATTCGTTATATGTTAGCATCTATCATCTGAATAAGTTTATGTCAGATCATTAGAATGTCTAGATCATTAGAATGACAGGATTCTTTGTGATGAGAGAAGCCTGATGAATGGTTTGATATATTAATTAACAGTCTGCACTTCACGTTCATGCTTTCTTTGCAGGATTTCCAGAGGCTACAAGGGGAACTTATTCATATTGAAGATGGTCGACCGGTCATATAGAGTTCCACTTTAATGTCGAAAAGCTTTCCAGTATTTCTCCCACAAGAAACTCACTGGCAGACTATCCTTTCAAACTTATTGTCATTGTAACCTCCTTGTATATTGTATATGAGGAGACAATAAAAATTCAATAGCTTCGAAGCCATTCGGTCGATTGTGGGTATTTTGAAAAGAAAATGAAAAAAAAAAAACATATAAAATGAAGGCTGCGAATTGAATGAAGGATTAGCGTGCAGGCCTTTTTTATGTACGACGCCTCCATTCCGCTGTTGATACGACACGCGCAAGCAGAGGCAGCTATTTGCCTCCTGTACGAACCTTACCGGAAAGCAGCGTTAGAGCTACAGCTGGAGGTGGTTGGGTGGGCAGGGCATGGGGCCTCGTTTTGGCCTAAAACATCGGCGGAATTGGTGCATCCCTTAAACGACATGTTGCCCTTCCCAGTACGATGAGTAATCCCAATCATATTAATATTAATAATAATATTATTATTAATAAATAAAAATTAAATATTTATAAATTAGAACAGTAGAGTAATGATGAATATCCCATTCATTGTTCTACGAATATTACACCAATTCTTCGACATGGACAGCCAATTATGGTAAGGGACTGTGAGCCACTGAAGATGATTTGATGAGACTTTAATAGATCATCTGTAGAAGGTCAAGGCTAGTCAATCTACTGTCTCTTTGTACTAGTACATCTTCTATTCTCAGTACTGGATTCTTTCACATCAGCTAACCCTAATAATATCATATCATCATCCACTTAATCTGAGGTTTTAGTGCTCTGGCCAGCGAGAAAACAACCTACCCAGGCAAAAGTCAAAAGGTTCTTCATATATTTATTATCAAAATAATACTTCACTCTACCTCAATTTATTAAATAATTATAAAAATTTTACGATCTTATAATTATAACTACACTATATAGGAATTATCTTACTGCCTCTCACCTGGACTTTTTCGTCGCTGTACTGCTTTTCCTTGTTTTTGGTTCTTCTAAAGCTATTCGTTCTCGGACTCACCCACCGTGATTCTTCTCTGGCAGGGTACTTGTGGTGATCCTCCTGAGTCGTACTTCATCCTCTTGTTGATGGTATGTACCTAAGTACGTGTGTGTTCGTCTAGAAGTAGTTCTTCAATGTTTAGCTTTTTATGAAATTCAATTAGCTTGTTCTTCTCCATGGATATTTGGCTCAGATTTCATATGCAAAGTGAGATACTACGTAGCTTGTGTCTTAAGGTTTACTGACAAACTAAAGATGAGTATTTGAGGCTTGAGAACCTGTAAAATATACAGATGAAAGTAGGTTTTGATAAACTTGCTCACATCATTCTCAACCAAAGACTGCTGGACATCAGGCCACACACACACACACACGAAGGAGGAGGAGAAGTGATTGGTTCTCTTGTGCAAACAAATTATGAAAAAAATAAATAAAAGAGGAGATATAATTCAAGGGAGAAGAGATATTAAAACTGGTAAGAAAACATAATTATAAAAGACAATTTAATCCGTGAATCATACCAATTTTTTTTTTTTTTGGGAAAAAAAAATCAGGGAAGGGAGGACATTTTTCTCTTTAGTCTTGAAAAAGCAAAAGGTTTAGGTTAATAATCTTCTCTTTTGACGACAGTCAAACTCTTACTGTGGCAGCCTTCTCTCTCTGTATATATTATTTCTCCAATCGTGAAATACTTGAAAAGGATCTTTCAAGTGCTCATTGGAGGGATGAGACTCATATTCATTCATTTTCGACATCAAGGAAGTATTTGAACTCGAATGCAATTTCTAAAATGTTGGCACCAAAGTTGTTCTTATAGCTGAGAATATATTGTCTAGTGGAAAACATCTACTTCTTATAAAAATTATTTTACTTATGATAAGGACTTGCATGCTATCACTTGTGCTTTATTGCATAGGAGGCATTTTCTTATTCCCAAAATGCATGAGACTTCAAAATATATTAATTCTAGACATGCTACTGAATTGGTGGAATTTTCTGAATGTATTTTTTTTCCATCAGGAAGATGGTGAGATTTGAAGTGATTAATATATACTTTGCTTATCAATATGCAAGCAAGCATGGTGCATTTTAAGTGATTAAAGAACTTTATGAAGATGACCATGCTAATTATCTTGTGAGATTTTGAAAGTATGCTAAGATGATCATTCTCCAAAGTTTGCCAACTAAGATGTTCTCGTAACGGTAATCTCTTGTGCATTTTGAATTGTTTATTTTATCAATTGAATTTAGTGAAAATTTTGGTTAAGATAAAACCTTGGCATTGTTGGCCTTCTGTTTTTTTTTTGTCTAAGATGTAAAACTTTATATCAAGAATGTTGTGCTTTTCGTATTGTTATAGCAATTTCCAAAAATATTGTTATATCAATATTGGCATTGATATTGTCTTGGGTATACTTCTCATTCATGACTATTACAATGCTTGTTGATTAATTTTATGAGATGGCTTATTTCGCTCCTTGCGCCAAAAATATAAATGGTTCCAATCCTTATTTGAAAGAGATACTCAAAATCCATGAAATTTTAGTGACTACTACATCCGACCAAAATTCAAGTTTGTTGTGCATCTTTGGTGCACATTATATAGAGAAAACTAGCACACTTCATAATTAGTTTTTTTTTTAAATATCATCCTCAAATTGATGGACAAGCAAAAATTATCATTTGAAGTTTGAAAAATCTATCAAGGAATTTGGTTGACAAAAATCTTTGCTAATAAGATTTGCCTTCACTTTATGCTAAATATATTTACGATAGATTTTCAAGTCAAACGGGTCAAAGTTCACCTTTAGAGGCTTATGATTCAATCTTTGTGTTTATTAATTGTATTTTTGGTTGAGTTGGATTATGACTTACTATCAAGTTGTGTCTTGTATTGTTGGCCCTACCTAAGTCTAATGCATATTCACAATTTTTTGATTATCTAATATAATGTTTGATCAAAAGACATGAGTACTTGAGTTCAATGGCGTAGCCAGCTTGAACAACTGCACTGGGCTAAAAATGTTGAGCCCAGTAAAATTTAGCCCAGCATAACAAGGTTGAAGCCTAAAATTACTGGACATTGCTAGGCTGAACAACTGGCCTGGGCTAAAACTGCTGAGCCCAGTAAAACTTAGCCCAGCATAGCAAGGTTGAAGCCTAAAATTACTGGGCATTGCTTGCTGGATGAGGCCTAAAATTGCTAGGCATTGCTAGGCTTCACTGGGCTAGAGCCCAGCAAAGCCCAGCCCTGACTACGCCTTTGCTTGAGTTCCAAGACATATAGTTTTTATTAGATAATATATTATTTTTCCTTATGCTCCAAGTCTATTAATTAAGATTAATCTCATTCTAGATCTTTTGATTGATGATAGTATTAATAAATGAATGAATTATCTTATATTTTATTTTGAAAGTTTTGTTGATGTTCTTTCTGCAAGGTGAATTTTTTGTCTTACTTGGATGAATTCTTCCATCTATCTATTTTTGATAAATTCCTTATAAGAAGAAATTAAGCTTCTTCTTGATGTGGTTAGACTTTCTTGTATAGCTCTGACTACTACCTCATCATCTACTATCTCTTCCACCTCTATCTTGCCAACTCCAATGTTCTCTTGATATCTAGCTAGAGTCTTCATTTTCTCACCTTTTCATTGTTACATCAAGAATTTAGATCCATTATTTCTCATATATACTATCAGGTTCTTAAATGAAGGGTCCTCGAAACAGTCGAGGAACTTAAATTGAGTTTTGATTTCATCAGGATGAACACTGCCATAACTTCCTATTCTTTCTCTATGAGACTTTAACATCCTATTTTTGTGATGCTTTCCTTTTAGGTGAAGGGGTGGCTCTAAAGCCTTTTATTTTTCAGCAGATGATTATTCTGCATATAACTCGCGTCTCTAGATTAAGCCGCTTAATCGCAGAGAAAGTGTTACATGCTTCTTGTGATGCAATGGTCTGATTTATATTGCTTCTTTAGAAAAAAAATAGTCTAATTCTCACAAAAATTCTCATTCTGTAAACATAAGAACATGTTGTTCAAGTAGAACATTTCTACTAATTATTATCTGTAAGTAGAGGATCATGTCTAAATTTTTTCGGTATATCAGTCTCTAGGCAAATACTAGCATTTTGTTAACCTAAGCTAAGCTTCCTTGTCGACAGAAGAATGATCAAACTTCTAAGATGATTTCACTTTGTTTTATGTAGCCAGAGTTTGGAAGATTGATCAAATTGGTGCCATTAATATGAAGAAAACCATACATTAATCTCCACAAATGATTGAATTCCTTGAGATTGTGTAACCCACTGTCAGCATTTAAGATGTGATGCCAAATCTTCATGACAAGTCTGGAACTCAGTTTCTGGCACCACTGAGAAATTCCATGCTTTGTTCCTCTTTTCCATTCTGGAAATAAAGCTTGACAAAGAGTCTCATGCACAACTAACCATGATAATTAACACTTTGAATGATGAGGAATTATTCATGCATTATTGTCTCTTGAAAGTAAACCTTTTATAATGATTTCCTCCCTTATCTTCCATAAAGAAGACATTACCTGACAACAAATTACAGACTCAACTTTTTTGAGTCTATAATTTCCCTCTCAATAGGATTTATCAGAAGAAAAATGGAGCTCTATCTGCAAATGATCTATATTATATACTAGTTCCTGCATAAAATGAACATCTTCAATTATATCATGTAGTTTGTGTCAAACCTGCAACACTAGTTCATCACTCATTGACTATGCAAGTCTTGGTTTATGCTAAGCATGATAACCTAAGTTTTTCTTTTTCTTATAAAAATGGTGTATGCAAATTGTAAATTTAACTAGAAACCCTAAACCTTGTGGCCAATTCAAATTTGCAGATGGACAATGCAAAATCTCTGGATGGATACTCTGTAGAACATATGGGTCATAGTAAATGACAGAGAGCACGCTGGATCGATATTTTATGTCCTCAGTGTTGAGAAGCAATCAAGTACTGCATGCTAGATTGAGTTAAAACTTATCTGCCATGTAACATAAGCTTTCTTGCAATTCCTTTAGAAGCTCACTCAAATTAGGATATCATGCTAGATCACTGAGTAAATAATAAACTCAATTCAGAATTCATGCTGAAAAAAGGAGTACTTAAACTAGAAACAATTTGTTCTTGATCACAGACACATAGAAATCTGGTCATAAGTTCAGATAGCCCACAACTGATAATAACTAACTAGCCAAGTAGATGCTGAGAAAATTAACCAGAATAATGAGAGGTAGTTACTAGAATTGTCTTGTATCATCATCTTGAGTACATGGAAAGGGCTTCCATCTCCCACTGTTCTTCAAACATGTAGCTCGCCATGTTCAGTTCTGCCATGGCCGCCTGACTATTGCTCATGACCGGAATTGTATCGGCCGGCATGTTACCCGCGCTCGGTAGGGCGCAAATGTCCCCCCCTTCGACTTGCCTATTAGCAAATTCAAGTAGAGTCTTCAAGTGGAACGAGCTGTCGTGGTGGTTCATGGGATCCAAGGTGATCGGGAAGGAAGAATTAGACAGCATCCTTTGCTTCTCCCTGGTCCTCTCCCTCGCTCTCTCCCGTGCCTTGGCCCGGAGTTCCTTCGCCTGCGCCGAGTGGAGTTCCGTGATCTTCTTGGAAGGTTTGGCGGCTTCTTTCTTTGCCTTCGTCTTCGATGCTGCCTTCTTAGATCCTGAGGCGGCTTCGTCACCACGCAAGGTCGAGGATTCGGTGCTCTCGAAGCTGGGGTTCCCTAAAAAAGTACAAATCTTGGAGGAGGAAACGGAGGCGAGTTCTTTAATGGCGGCCTTGGACATGGTGAGCAGCCACTGCACCGTGTTGCTGGCCTTGTCGAAGCCGAGCATGTCCTGGAGCCGGAAGAAGTTCCGCGCCACGTCGATGGAAAGTCTCATCCTCCGGTCCCTCGGCCCCTTCGCCGTGCATATCTTGCTATGCCTCCCCTTTCTCGTTCCTTTTCTCGTGTCTCCAGAACAAGCAGCAGCAGCAGCGGCGGCAGCAGTGGCAACGGCAGTACTAGGAACACTTGCATTCTCGACGGCGATCGAACCGAAGAGGGCATGATTGTCGAAGCTAGAAGAAGCGTAAAAGGTAGGAGGGGTAGGGGTGGAGAAGTAGGACAAGTTTGGAACGAGATTAGGGTTTAGCTCCAGTGGCAGCTCCTCCTCGTTTATGGATTGGTCATCAAAAGGTTGCATTTTTCTTAGCCAAATCTTTGCTCGGAAGAGATCGAGAATGAAGAAGAGCTGGCTAGCTTGGAGATAGGAGCATTTAAAAGTGTGCTTTTTATCATCAAATTTAAAAAGCTACATTCTCTTTACCAATTGGATAAAATGAGCTAAGTTGAAAGGTGATCCTGACCATCTTTACTCATCAATTATGTAAAATATGATAACGCTCACTCAGACAAGTGTTCTTATCGAACAATCTCCTAAGTGAGAGTGATATTGATCAATTATGTAAAATATGATAACGCTCACTCACGAAGTGTTCTTATCGAACAATCTCTTAAGTGAGAGTGTTATTTACAAGTTTATCATTTCGATACCAATTCAACTATATTAATATGGTAAAAAAGATTATTTGTTCATTCCCATGCTCCTGTCAATTCATCCATAGATCAATATGAAAAAGTTAAATCATAGATGACTATTAATTATCAATACAGTGGTCAAGATATGTGGAAAAATATATTCAAACACGTCAAGTTTTGATCTTAATATGATATAATATGATAATATTATATATTTTAATAATCATACGCTTCGGAAAAAAATTATAATTCATCTACATCAAGCTATTACAAGTGTGTAGGATCCATCTAAATGTTAAAAACTCAACGTTCTTTGAATATAATCTATGCTACATACATTTTAACAATATCAATTTTAAATATTTTTATATATATAAAGAGTGTCTTCAGTTTGGATATAAAATATTGCAGTAAGCCCTATCTAAAGCCTCAATTCCTAAGACTATTTAACAATTATATGCATATAGCAGTTAAAATATTATACGCAAAAAAGGTGTTCGAGTTGAGGTTTTAGTTAGGGTTTAGTGTGACACAAACGTATTAATTAAGAACAGCAAGCAGATCTTGCCTCAAAAAGTGAACAGGGAATTGCTCAGATAACGTACTACCACCCTCCCCTTCTTTCATGCTACCCACGTCCTCTCCCCTGCAAACAACAAGGACAATAATTTCACTGATTTGACCGTATGCTGCCTTAGCCTGCCACCCTCAACCCTAACTTTGACCATTCATCTCTCTCACATACACACCCCATTCGCCTCTATCGCCCACACACAGATAGACAGCACGGATGCACACTCTGGCTTAGTGCTCCCTATCCCTTTCCATTTATACATGCCTCAGGCTCTTCTTCAACTCTCCTTGTCATCCTGATCCCACACTAAGTCTCAAACCATAGCCCTCCCAACTCAGACACTGCTGATGAGATGATTGAGAAGAGAACGTGTAGGGCATATTCCCTAGGGTTCATCCATCAACAAGTATAAAATATTCTCAAGGAAAAAGAAGCATGCTCTTTGATCACTCTCCCATTTCTTTCTTTGAGTCTTGGTGTTTATTCAGTTGGTCTCTACTCTCTAGCTAGCTTCATCATAATTAACGAAACTAGGGATATTATTATTCATATCATAGTCGCACTGTATTTAATTATATTTGTCTATTGTTTAAGTGATTCAGATATAAGATAGATAGCATAAGTTAGGTTTAGCTATTGATATGATAGACTTTAAATCTTCCACGTTATTAATTTATCAACAAGGAAGAAATATAGTCTTATAATAATTGAAATATTAGTTACAAATTATGTAATCACTATCCAAATTTTTATTGATAATGATACTGGATAAATATATTCATAATATGATGTGATCAAATTCAATTTTGATTAGTTATAATTTATTACAAATATAAGATCAATAATACACTATATAAAAAAAACAAAGTGTTCTAATTATATATAATACAATTAATTGCATTTTACTAATCAATTTTGATCTAGTGAATATAATCTCTTATAGGGTGTGTTTGGTTTAAATTATAATACATAATTTTAATTATGTGATTACTAGCTAATCACATAAATAAGATTACAAGGAATAAAATATACGTTTGGTTCAATTTTTGAAATACTCATCTAATTGGAAGAAATTTTTTTAAGAAATTTCTTTTTGTTATAACTCCGGAATTAAGTAAAACATTACACTTTCAAAGTAATCATATTCTAAGCTATATCCTCATTTGTTAACATGACTGGCATGTTCCATCTGCATGCTTGTTCTCGAGCCGGTGTTAGGTAGCTACTACAATATGTAGCAGCTAATATAGGGTAGCTGCTATAATATGTAGTAACTACTGTCGGGTAGCTGCTATAAGTTGTAGTAGCTATCCGATTGATAGCTACTACATGTAACAGTTACAATTTGAATCATAATACATTAAAATATATCAAACATGCGAACTATAATACTGGATATAAAAAATGACAAGACAAATATAAATGTCTATTAACTAATTTGTAGTAGCTAAGTAGCTAATTATTCAAGTAGCTGCTACACGTTGTGGTAGCTAGAGTTGGTACGTTGTAGCATAAATCCTAATAATATATATTAGGATTAGAAAGAATTATAATTTAAATTAAAATAACTTACAATCAAATGAATTATGGGAAATGATGTTTGACAAATTTCTTACAAATTATATAATAAAAAATAGTAAGAAAATATTGTTTGAACTATCCAAGTAGCTGTTATAACATGTAGCAGCTAGCTGTCGAAGTAACTGCTACAACGTGTAGCAGCTGTCAAAGTAGCTGCTACACATTGTAACAACTAGGGATTTTACGTTGTAGCATAAATCCTAATAATATATTATGATTAAAGGAAATTACAACTTAAATTGAAATGACTTACCATTGAATCAATTGTGGGAAATTAAAGCAACGTAAATTGGTAAGTTTTCTATAAATTATATAACCAAAAAAATTAAATTTTATCAAAAAAATATATTAACATTGTAAGATTGTATGTTGTAAACTTTAAAAGCGCTTATTGCATCATCTTTACTCTCAAAGGACTAGTGTATATCATCCTTAAAATGATTAACTTGTGTAAATCGACTGACATCCAATAAAGTTAACATATATTTTTCTGTATATTAATTAAATAGATCATTAAGAATCACGTATAAATAATATATTAGGATTAGAGGTAATTACAACTTAAAATGAAGCGACTTATCAAGAAACTGCTACACATTGTAACAACTAACTGTCCAAGTAGCTGCTACATGTTATAGCAGTTAAATATCCAAGTAACTGCTACAACGTGTACCAGCTAACAGTCCAAGTAGTTATTATACATTATAGTAGCTAAATGTCCAAGTAGTTGCTACACGTTGTAGCAGCTAAATATATAAGTAGCTGCTATAACGTGTAGTAGCTAATTGTCCAAGTAGCTGCTATACATTATAGTAGCTAAATGTCCAAATAGTTGCTACACGTTGTAGCATAACTCCTAATAATATATTAGGATTAGAGGAAATTACAACTTAAAATAAATGACTTATCATTGTAAGTATCCAAATTAGTTTTAATGTTATCAACCGAGTTAAGTTAGGTCTTATATTGTTTTGATGCATTGTGTCTAAGTGTGCAGGAGCTTAGGAACACAAGAACTCAAGTAGAAGATGTAGCAGATGAGAAGGATGGCACGAGAAGCGAGTCAACGGGTACACTACATCCGAGGGACGAGAAGTTATGGAAGAGTACACAGGTGGACGAGAAGCATGCATGCGGAGCGTTTGAGGGACGAGAAACAGGGAGGAAGTCTACTTGAGGAGAAGGTCGGAGTTGGATTTAGGTGAGTTCAACTCCGGAAGAAAATTGTTAGGACTAAAAGAATTTAGATATCTCAACAACACTATGATATTGTCCACTTTGGGCCAAAGTCCTCATGATTTTGTTTTTAGGCTCTACCCAAAGGGTCTCATTGTTAGTATTAGCCCCAATAGTCAATTATAAGATGATTAGACTTATTGAGTTAATGGATATGGATTGGTTTATTGGGTTAATAGTTAAACCCATTGCATTTTGTAAGAGATTCATCTTCTTCCTCTTCTTCTTGGTCGAACCTCCTAAAGTGGCTAGCACCACAAAGGTAGTTCTTCTCTGAATCTGAATTCGTGCGATGAATGGGAAACGTGTTTGTGTGGATACTGTAGAGGGTGTGGACATTCTAATTGCATTGAAATTTGCATTCGAATTAAAGTTGTTGTCTGGAGTACCGATTACACAATAAAAGTAACTATTCTATTTGATAGAGTAGCAAGAACGTGTATATCGTATTTGTAAGGATCTCTAGAGGGATCTTTTTTCGTTGCGTTATGTATTATTTTATACATAAGATCCCTGCACTCATACCAATAGAGATATTTTTCTCCTATAAATCCATGATCCTATGTGCATTCAATGTGGGACTATATTTACAATCTTACAACCCCAACAATCCCCCCTCAAACAAAGGACCATAGAATCACCCCTCAAGCGGAAAGTCTATCCGTTTAACGTCTGATTCTTGACCCACTAGGTCTTCGTACCCCTCAATCCAATCAACCTATTAGGACTTTCTTGGATAGCCACAACTAAGACTTCCCGTCCCTCTGTCCAACCAACCTACTAGGACTTCATTACCTCTGCCTGGTATCTAATCCTCTTGATCCAAACATGGGAGTCCCCACTTCCTTTGTTCAAGGTTAATATTCTACTCACATAACTCGATTAGATCATAGCTCTTATGCACAGTCAGCGGTTAGACCTTCTGGAAATCCGGGCTTTGATTCCAATTGTTAGGACCAAAATAATTTAGATATCTCCACAATGGTATGATATTGTCCACTTTGGACCTAAACACTCATGGTTTTATTTTAGAGCTCTACCCGAAAGGCTTCATACCAATGGAGATATCTTTCTCTTATAAATCCATGATCTTTCCCATGTATTTTCAATGTGAGACTATATTTGCAACGTTGCAATCCCAACAGAGATCATCCAAGCAAGCTGGAAGCTTGCTGCCTCCATAGAGGGCGCCCCCGCGCCTCCATGGTGGGTGCCCCCACGCCTCCATGGAGGGTGCCCCCGCGCTTCTAATGGAGGTGCCTTGAGTTGTTGATTACTGTTAACTTATCGTTGCGAGGGTGAATAAAGCTTTATCCACTGGAGGTGCCTCCAACCCATGGAAACCAATGGTAACATCTATCCAAAATGCTATAAATAGCATCATGGAGCTAGAAGTTAAATACAATAACTAGTAATCAATTTCTATACTCCTTACTGAGCTATCAACGATTGTAAGAAACTTTTCTACCTTCAATGAAGGAGATTCTTATTGAGCTTTCACTTATCTTAGATTAACAACCACGTAGGTTGTAACCAAGTAAACTCTGATGTCGCTTACCCTTTTATGTTTATTTTAATTGTTTAATTAATTATCTATCCTTACTAGTTCAAAAGTAAGAGATTTTTTTTTTAACTTTTATTTTAGGGCTATTCACCCCCTCTCCTCTAACCGGCCTAATACGGACAAACAACCATTGGTTATGAAATGTGAGAAATGATGTTTGGTAGTTTCTTACAAATTGTATAGCCAAAAATTAATAAGAAAAGGTTGTTTAAATTGTTCAAGTAATTGTTGCACGTTGTAACAGCTAGGACTTGTATGTTGTAGAATAAATCTTAATAAAAATATTGTACATAGCTGAAAACAAAGAGTGGAGTGGAAAAGCTTACGATCAAGAATGGAGAGGTGTTCTAAGTAAAGCAACATCGGCTATGTTTGAGGTGGTAATTTGGGGAGCTTCCAGCCAGCTCGAGAACAAGCACGTGGCTGTTTAGCTTGCAATGCCTTTGCTTTGCTTGCTAACATGAGCGAGATCGATGGAAGACAACGACAAAGGAAGGAGCGAGAGAGAGGGAAATTTAGATTTCGGAAATTCGAGAGATTAAAAGTCAAGGGCAAGGTTTTGAATAGAGGGTGCAAGAGGAGAGAGAATAAAAGGAATTTAATAATATAAAGAAATCGAACTGGTAATACCATGTAAGCACATTGATTTTATTTTTATTTAGTTCCAAGGTTAAACCAATTAAATTTTACTTTTATGGTTTAATGATTGGGTTATAGTGTTCAAGCTAAAAAAAATTAAGTGTTCATGGGGTATATATTTAGGGTGTATGATAGTCTTTTTTTTTAAAAAAAAATTTTAGCTCTGGGGTTAAGCCAATTAGACTTTATCTTTAGGGTCTAGGGGTTGGATTATAGTGTTTAAGTTAAAAAATAAAATAAAATTTTAAGTGCTCACTAGATATAATATATATTTAAGGTTTAAAATGTAAGGAAAGGTTGATTTTTCAAAAATGAAGAAAAAATTGAACTGAGGTGCCTTAATTCATTATGGCACAGACAAGTTTGCTCCATCCACAGCATAAGTTATATATATATATATATATATATATATAGAAATTTGATATCCTGCGCGCCGCACAGTGCGCGACTGTGCGCGCGCACAGGATATCAGTGATTTTAGTTTTTTTTTTTATTTTTTTTATTTTTTGAATTAAAAAAAATAATTAAAAAAATTTTTAAAAATTTTATTTCTAGGGTTCAGGCTTTGGGTATAGTGTTAAAGCTATTTTTTTTTTAGATTTTACCTTTGGGGTTTAAGCTTTCCAATTAGGTTATAGTGTTTGGTTTTAAAAAAAAATTAAAATAAAATTAATTTAAACTTTTATTGAGTATTGTAATATGTTAAGGGGATATATTAAGGTATTAAAAATTTATATAAGGAAATGTTAAATTTTTTAATTGATTTTTTAAATTTAAAATATTAAAAAAATCAAAAAAATAAAAAAAACGCCACTATGCGCGTCGCGCAGGAGATCAAAACTCTATATATATATATATATATATATATATATATATATATATATATATATATATATATATATATGTATATATATATATATATATATATATATATATATATATATATATGATACCCTGCACACTCTTATATGGTCGATAGTGGGAGACAGCTAACGTGGCTAGCTGACGGGGACAAAATCCAGCATTTTCTCCTTCTCTTCAAAACGTGCAGGCATATTTTGGCTCTCTCTCTTTCCTTCCCTTCATTCACGTCGTTGGTTTTCAAAACCAAATCCTTAAACCCTCTTCCCCTCTCATTCCGCTCCTCTTTTCTCCCGCATCAGACCCTAGACTCAGGCCATCTTCTTCAGCGATCAGCTCGCATGGAGTAAGTTAGGGTTTTTGTCCAACCTATACTACTCATCTCCCTCTTCTCCTTTTTCTACTTGTATTTCTTAATGATGCATTCCACGGGAATTACAAAGGTATCTTGAGTGTTTTTCTTTAAACCATTGTTGTTTCTAAGAACTAGTTGTTTAAAAACCACTACGAGATATAGTTTAGTGGTTGATTTCGAAGGAACATGATGGTTTTGGTTTTCAAAAATGGGCACATAGGTGGTGTTTTTCAAAAATTAGTACCAGCGTACTATTGTTTTGCAAAAAATCGAGTTTATATATGTTGTTTTATTCAAATGGTCACATTGTAGCTGGTTTTTGTAAACCAGCACCAACCTTGGTGCTGGTTTTTGTAAATTAGCTACAACGTTGTGTTGTTTTTCAATACCAGCTACAACGTTGTGCTAGTTTGTAAAAACCAACAACGTTGTGCTTGTTTGTAAAAACTAGCATAACAAGTGATGACTTTCCTTAATCATAGAAACATTATTTTTGCATATATGCATTTATTTATTTATGTAAATAATTGATATTTTGTCATGGGATTCTAGTCATCAGTTGGTGTGGATCATAAACTCCAATGGACTAGTGTTTTAGGTTACTTTAATGGTTTTTTTGCCAGCCACCAATGAAAGAACAAGATCATGGTTCTGTTCATTTACACGATCGACATAAAATGATTATTAAATAGTCCACTTTTGCTATTTTTTGGATATACAAGATATTCAACAAATTCATGGCCTACTGATGAATATATTTCAAAGTTGGGATTCAGCATCTCAAACATTTATATTTTTGGGTACATTTTCTAGTTTTGAAAGTTAGAAGTACATAATACAAAACTAATCAATTTAAAATTTTAGGTGTCCCAGTAGTTTTCACTAGAAGAGATGTATCTTTATTACTTGATATTTCAAATAGAGGTGCTTCTATTCCTATGAACTCAATTAAGACATCGGATGCCCTCTTCCTTGCTCACTTTTACCATAAGAAAGAACATACTAGATCAAGAATTGAAGAATTGCTTAAACTCTATTCTCATAGAATTGAAGTAAATGCTGATGTTTTAGTATTTTGTATATATTTGTTTGTGTTTTATTTTTGTCTAATACATATAAGGTTCCATTAGGTCTTATAGATATTGTAGATGATTTTGAAAATTTAAGTAAATTCAATTGGGTTGAAGCGATTCATCAATGTATTGCTCCCCAATTACTTACCATCAGGGATCTTTTGCATCAAGTCTTACATCTCATACAACTACTTTAGTTCCATACCTCAAGACATTTGTTGGTCTTTTAACTGTAAGTTTTTTTTTAATGGTAAATGTAATTTTTTATATGGACATTATTATGTATGTAAGATTGTGTCTAATGTTGTAGGCATGGTTTTTGGAGCATGCCCCAATCTAAAAATCATATAATACTGAAGGCGCACGAATAAACACAGTGGAGATCTACTTCTTCTCATATTAGTAAGGTAAGAGCTTTGTTGGAGCAAGTATCACCTGAACAGGTAAATATCTAACATTATCACCTAATTTCATATTGCAATTATTAAATAATTATTTCTAGTTTGATAGGTTATTAGTGAACTAGTCCCTATCCCTTATAAAAAAACATTGGTAGGGAGTCTCCCTTAGCTCGATGTTACTCCACATCCATTAGAGGCATCTCCGGTATATGATATAGAAGGTAGTTGCCCAACTAATAGTGAATGCCCTAAATGTATTATTCATCATAACTGAATCAAGGAGCTAGCAATAGAGAACAATTAGCTAAATAAAAGGGTGCAAGAATTACTTAGAATAATAGAAAATTAGGGATCTTGGTTGAATCAAGCGACCCTATAGTAGATCCTCATCCTGAATCCATTGCTTCTAGAACGAGGGCTAGGAGAGGTCGTAATTGAAGTTGCTATGATTACAGGGATACTCCTATTGATAGTCCTATGTGGTTAAAGCTATTACCTCTAAAGAAGAGAAGTAAGATAGAAATCAGCAAGCCTTTGGAGAACATCACAATATCTACGGTTGGTCTTGACCGGAGAAAATAAAAAATTGATTTGGATGATAGAGAATAAGAGGGAGAGTTTATATCAATTCTAGAAGTAAATTTTGAAGAAGATGCCAAGAAGGCTGAAAAAATTAGCATATTTAATAAAATGAGAATGCAAGTCATTGCAATAAGTCTATATGTACACATCAATTAATTTTAGTTCTTTGATTTCAATCACTAATTATAATTTTTTGTTTTTGGTAGTATTTGAAGAAACAATTTAAAACTCCTAAGAAGAAAAAACAAGATGAAGATGTGGCCTACTTGTTAAATGCATTGGAAAAACTAAAGTATATTAGTTTTAACCCCTCATTATACAATTATTTTAATTCTTTGATAAGTACAAAAATTCACAGGTTATAATATTTGTTGACATAATTAAAAGTAAATGATTTTCTTTTCAAGCCTACTAGAGAACATGTTTGGGATGAAGCGCCTTTTTTTTTAAACTATGGCTTCCTTATTCACTGGTGTAAATGATAATGTGTTTACAAGAGGAGAGTTAATTGATAAATATTGTTCAATTCTATTTGGAGGGGGGGGGGGGGGCTCCTCATCAAGTACGTCATACAACAACTCTATATATTTTTCAACCATTTTCACTATAAGGAATTTAATTTATTGGGTAATATATAATGTTTGAATATGTTATATTAATTGGTTGCTTATATATGTCTCTTTGCACAATTGTAGTCAACATCAAAATTATTGGATCGATGAGTTTCGCTAGAGGGGAGGTGAATAGTGATTTAAAAATATCGGCGTATAGAGTAGGCAGCGAAAAAATGAAAACACAATGCTAACAAGGTCGTTTTACTTGCTTCGGAGCCTTTGTCGACTTCTACTCCAAGACTCGCACTCGTTGAGTGCTTTTGTTGGACAATCACTAATAATTCAAAAGGTTTTTACAAATACAGTACAGGAATTATTTAGTAAAAGAAAAGAAACTGACAATAAGAGAATAAGACACAAACAAAACTTGTCGGAGAGCCTTTGCAACGTTGTAGGAGCACAGAAGCGTAGATCATGAGTTGTGTCTTTGATTCAGCCTTCACCCTCCTTATATAGGAGGTTCGGGGCGTCCGGATCCCTTCAGGGCACCCTGAATGTGACGTAGTCGAGCCAGTTAGCAAGCTCCACGTGGCGAGGCGATGATAGGGATAAAATTTGCCTCCGGGAGCCCGGACCCATGTTTTCCAGCATTCTCCTTCCTGCAAGAAAATGTTAGTCCGAGGTAAGTATAAGTTATATCCTACAAAACAGAATGTTAGCACAATTTATAGATAAGTAGAATAGTAATTAGATTCCGTCTCCTCGAGACCGGAATCTAGTCACGATCTCGACTTAAATATCCGAAATAGATCTAAGTCGGATCGACGCCTAATGTTCCCTTCCCAGGAACACGTCCTCACAGTCACTCCCCTCCAGTGACTTACCTTAACTTACTTGTCAGACGTCCGATCAACCCTTCGATCCGTCTGGACTTCGTGCTAGCTATCCGGTCAGCCTGTCGACCTAGCTAGTCTTCGTGCCAAACGTCCGATCAGCCCGTCAACCCGTTTGGACTTTGTGCCTGCTATCCGGTCGGCCCGTCGACCTAGTTGGGCTTCATGCCAGACATCCGGTCAGCCCGTCAACCTGTCTGGCCTTCGCCTGCACACTCGATCAAAGTATTAGATAACAACGAAACTAACTTAACCTATTTTGTCATTCATCAAAACTTGAGTTAAATCATTAGTGCTAATCACACCAACAATCTCCTCCTTTTTGATTCAATGACAACCTGGTTAAGTTAGTGAAAGAAATATACAAGTAAAAACAAGCATTTATAAGGTTGTTAAGTTAGCTTTATTTTAAATTTTGTTGTTTAACTAACTTAAACCACCTAACTCTCCCCCTTTGGCATTCATCAAAAATAAACATAGTAGAAATGATGATTGTAAATGACTAAGTAAAAGAAGCAAGAGAGAATCTAAGCTCGAGTAAGATTGACTTGGGGGAGTATAACATAGACAACTCTTGAAAATTTTGTTTTAAGCTTTATTTTTTATCTTTTTCAAAAATAGCTAAGTTTGATTTTTTTTTTAAGATAAATTTTTATCAAATTTTCAGAAGTAAGTTTTTAAAACACCTTTTTAAACATAAGTTTTATAAAGACAGTTTTGTAAATATAAAATTTTCAAATCAAATACTAATTTTATTTAATTTTCAAACTAAGTTTGAATACTTTTCAAACATAAGAAAAACTAAGCAGATAAATCAAAATTTCAAAACTAAGTAAGATTTAATTTTCAAAGCTCAGTGTGAAAAATCTAATTTTCAAAACTAAGTAGATAAATACGATTTTCAAACTTAAGTTTAAAATGTTTTAAAGTTCGAAACTAAATAAAACCACTTTTCAAACCTACATTTAAACTTAAGTTTGGAAAATCCAAAATTTTGTTAGTGTTAAAAAGGTTTAAAATGTTATTAAAGAAATATTTTTCAAAACTTAATTTCAAAGTAAGTATGAAAATCATTAATCCTCCCCCTGAATCTGACATTACAAAAACTGTCTAACCAATTAGCTACTTACTATTAAAGGATAGCAGTTTTTACTTAGTTAGTCAGTTTAAGTCTAATTGTAATAATTTTAGGTTAGTCAGGTTAACCTAAGTTTAAAATGATTTTTTTTAAGTTTTTAAAATAATTTTTAAAATAATTTTTTTTAACTTTTTAAAATAATTTATTAAAGTTTTTAAAAGAATTTTTAAGATAATTTTTTAAAGTTTTTAAAATAATTTTTTATGATTTTAAAAAGAGTTTTTAAAAGAATTTTTAAAATATTTTTTTAGTATTAAAAGAAGTTTTAAAAGTTTTTAAAAGAATTTTTAAATAATTTTTTATAATGATTTTAAAAGAATTTTTAAAATAATTTTTTAATGTTTTTTAAAAGAATTTTTAAAATAAATTTTTAATTTATTTTAAAAGAATTTTTTTAAAATATTTTTTTAATTTTTAAAAGAGTTTATAAAAGGATTTTTAAAATATTTTTTTTTTATTTTTAAAAGGGTTTAAAATAATTTTTTTAAGTTTTTAAAAGAGTTTTTAAAAGAATTTTTAAAATAATTTTTTAATGTTTTTTAAAAGAATTTTTAAAATATTTGTTTTTAATTTTTAAAAGAGTTTATAAAAGGATTTTTAAAATATTTTTTTTATTTTTAAAAGAGTTTTTAAAATAATTTTTAACGTTTAAAAGAGTTTTTAAAATAATTTTTAAAGTTTTTAAATGAGTTTTTTAAAAGAATTTTTAAAATTTTTAAAAGAGTTTTTAAAATAATTTTTTTAAGTTTTTAAAAGAGTTTTTGAAAGAATTTTTAAAATAATTTTTTTTAAAAGTCCTTAAAAGAATATTTAAAATAATTTTTAAAATAAATTTTTAAAGTTTTAAAAGAATTTTTTAAAGTTTTTAAAAGAATTTTTTAAAGTTTTTTTAAAAAAAAATAAAAGAATTTTTTAAAGTTTTTTTAAAAAAAAATAAAAGAATTTTTTAAAAAAATTATTAAATAATTTTTTAAAGTTTTTTTAAAAAAATTTAAAATAATTTTTTAAAGCTTTTAAAAAAGTTTTTAAAAGAATTTTAAAGTTTTTAAAAGAGTTTTTAAAAGAATTTTTAGAATATTTTTAAAATAATTTTTTAAAAGTTTTTAAAAGAATTTTCAAAATAATTTTTTTTTAAAGTCTTTTTGAATTTTTAAAATAATTTTTTTAAGTTTTTAAAAGAGTTTTTAAATAAATTTTTAAAATAATTGTTTTTAGTTTTAAAAAGAATTTTTAAAATAATTTTTTTCTAGTTTTTAAAAGAGTTTTTAAAATAATGTTTTTTAAAGTTTTTTAAAGAATTTTAAAAATATTTTTTTTAAAGTTTTAAAAATATATTTTTTTAAGTTTTTAAAATAATTAAAAGTTTTTTTTAAAATAAAATTTAATTTAATTTAATTTAATTTATTTTTAATTTTAATTCAATTCAATTTAATTCAATTTAATTTAATTTAATTCAATTTAATTTAATTTAATTTTGATTTGGTTCAATTCAATTTGAAGTACTTAGTTATCTCACCCGATCTATGTTTTCAATTAGGGAAGTCTATAATTTTTGTGAGATGAATTGAGTTTAAATTTTTGGGTTTGGTTTAACTTTTTGTTAGATTTAGGTTTAGCTTTGGGCTCAACAAATAGACATTGTTTGGATAATCTTCTGGACTATGATGAGTCACCTGGACATCATTAGAGTAATCATGCCTTCGAGGTTTTCCAAATAGTCCTATCCACTGAACTTAATACAAAACTTTGGTCTAACTAGTTTGTATCCGTAAGGGATAGCTTCGGTTAGTTCCACTTAGTCAAATGCACCAGGTCGAAGCCATATCTTTCTAGACATGCATATACTAAGCTTTCCTAACGTATTATCATCCAAAACTTCACCAGTACCATAGGTCAAGTTAAATTGTTGTCCCTTTTTATTTAGTCCTAATTACCCTGTCAGATAGATTAGTTTGGTTACCCTGTCGGGTAGATTATTTTTGGAGGTGTCAACTATTCTGGAGCCTCCCCCTGAATTATTGGCCTTTATTTTTGATTTTTAGTTCTTGATTTATGTCTGCTATTTTTATATTTATAATTGACTTGATGATATTCTAAGTTTTGGTGGGTTTTGAAATATTTAGATTTTGAATTTATTGGTCTAGGTTTGTATTTTGATTTTTGATTTGATTTATTCGACTTTACATAGTATATTCTTTCTTTGGGTATGTAATATTGGTTAAGTCCTACTTACACGGTTAAGCACGCTTTCGGAACCCAAGCTTTACTTGATTATTTGTGTTGGGTTATTAACGATTTAAATGCTTTATTTGAACTTGCACTACAAGAAAAACCTTCATAGACATCGGTGGAACAACAACAGTTTTAAGCAAAAATCGATGTCTTTGAGTATTTTACACCGGTTTTTCCAAAAACCGGTGTCTATGAGCGCAGATTTTCGCTCATAGACATCGGTTTTTTAGGCGATGTCTATGAGCGCCTTTTTTCATTAATAGACACCGATTTTAACAGCGATTTTTAAAACCCGGTGTTAATAAACCAAAATAAAATAATTTAATTTTTCCACTAATACTTAGCCAAAATTTGCAACACTTCACTCTTCCCTCCAAACCTAAACATAGAGCGTCGTCCACCGTATACACTTCACTCTTCCCTCCAACACTTCACTCTTCACTCAGCCTCACCTCCCTCTTCTCCTCTCCAAGCTCTCTGCGGAGACAGATCTGAGAGTTCCTGAGATCCAGTCGCTGTCGGATCTTCCTGTCGATGAGGTAAACTTCCTTCCTCGACCCGGGATCTAGGCGATTTCTTTGCGGCAATGTACCTCTCTTGCGTTTTCCGTCGAGATCCAAGGACCTACGATTCTGGATCTACTATTTTTGTCTTCAGATTCTTGCTTAAAGTTACTGTTGGAACCCCAAGGTTGTTTTGGTATGATCAACAAGTTAAGTTAGGTCCTGTGTGTTTCTAACCTTATGTCTAAGTGTGCAGGAGCTTAGGAGCACAGGTACTCAAGCGGAAGACGCAGCTAGAGAGAAGGACAGCACGCGGTGCGTCCGAGGGATGAGGTGCTGCGGAAGAGTACCCCGGTGGACGAGAAGGAAACGTGCGGTGGTTCCGAGGGACGAAAGCCAGAGCGGAATATTGCTCAGGGAGCAAGAGACGCAGCTAGCGAGAAGGTCAGCACGGGGTGCGACCGAGGGACGAAGACTGCGGATGAGTACGCTGGTGGACGAGAAGAAAACATGCGGCGATTCCGAGGGACGAGAAGCCAACGCGGAAGGCTGCTCGAGAAGACCGGAACTTGGGTTTGGGTGAGCCCTTTTCCGGATAGTAGAGATCACCCAAGCGAGCGGATCCGGAGGAGAAGAACCGGACCGGGGCGGGACTGAACCAGAGAAGAGGTCCCGGATGAAAAAGTCAACATCTGTTGACTTTGGGCTCCGGGGCGCCCGGAGCCCTCTGGGGCGCCCGGAACCCTTCCGGGCGCCCGGACCAGACTTTTGACCAGGATCAAGATTTGACTCGATCTGATCGTTGTGGGATAAAGTTTATCCCCCAGGGCACCCGGAACCCCTTCGGGATGCCCCGACCAAGGTTATAAATATAGCCTTGGTCCAAAAGCTTTTCAACGAACTCTGAATTGTAATTCCAACGCTTGTAAGCTTTAGTCTAAAGTTGAGCTTCTGTTTTCTGCGCTTCAACGATGTACGAGGCTTCTCCGCCTGAAGGAGTTTTTAGTGAGCTTAATCTTCCTTGGATTAACAATCACATTGGTTGTAACCAAGTAAATCCTTGTGCCTTGCTTTTTCTTTATGATTTTAATTTATCGGCTTACTTTATATATACAAGTGTTAGCTTAAAGAGTTTGAGGAAGGGTTGTTTTGTTTTTATTTTACAGGACTATCCAACAACCCCCTTCTAGCTGGTTGCAACGGTCCTACAATTACTGTGTTTGAGTTTTTTTTCATTATCTTGTGGGTCCAACGGTGCCTCAGATCGAGCTGCCTTTCCGATCTTGTTGCTCCTTCTGGTAATTTCGCTTTTCTACTTTCAGATATGTACGATTTATCTGCTGCATTTAGTTTAATTTCTCCTCGGATCCATCTTGTATTAGCTTTGCAGGTTGTGACCTATTGTTTTAACATGCGGAAGGAAGAACTTGCTTTTTTCCATTTAGGGTTTACTACTTATGTCGTCTTGGTGTTTATTAAATTATTACTTGGTTATGATGTTGAAAAAGCTTAAAATTAGCTTCCATCGTCGCCATTCTGCCGGGAAGTTCTTCAAGGTCTTGATTATTAATTCTGTGCTAGGGCATAAAAAATTGAAGTTTTTTTTGTTCGACAACCGTTTCACCACTGAAATGACCAAGGGTTTCATGGTGCCGTATCCTTGGTTCCTCTCAAGGGAAATGCCCGTCCATTGGGTTGATTAAGACACGTTAATGTTCTTTATCTCGGGATATTACTGAATTGTATCTGTCGATGATGACGACTTAGAAATTCATGTGCTGCCTAGAGCCAATCATTTGATGATTGTATTTTGGACTTATTGTATCATATTCTATATAAATAAAGGCATTTTGATTTTGGTTATTATACTTACTTGTATTGGTGCCAAATAAACTAAGTATAATAATGTCCTTGAGTAGACGGTTCTCACCTATATCAATTGGTTAGTTGAACCGATAGTGAGATGATATAGGGAACACTACTCTTAATCATTCCTAGTCGAGTATTAACATTCAGGGACAATGTTAATGCAATAAGACTAGCATGTATGTCAACTCGATGACTTGATCTCACAAGTCATGGATATAGAGATATCAAGTTGACACATGGGTATACATTAGAGAATGTATACTGAATGACCCGCCATGAGAAAGTATCATGGATCGTTATATGAGTGTCATATACTTTCTCATGTGGCTATTAGTATGACTACTAGTCCTTAGACCTGAAGTCACCATAGATCCCTACATAAGGAGTTATGTACTTTGGTTTCGTCAAACGTCACCCGTAACTGGGTGGACTATAAAGGCGATTACTGGGTATATAACAAATTATGCAGAGAGATATGAGTGATGTAGATGAGATCTATCCCTCCCATATGACGGGAGTGACATCGGTATTCTTGATAGAGTTAGACCACGAAGTGCATGGCCATGCCCAAATGAGTCAACATGAGATGTTGAGCTCATTTGATCGAGTGAGTCTACTTGGAGTTCAAGATTTAGATTGATTAGAGGATGACACGGTGTATGCCTCACATTGATCAATCTAGATGTCTAGGATAGAAGGACACTTGTCATATATTGTGAGGAGTCACAATTAGTAGTCACAAGGTGATGTTGGATCTCAACATTCTTGTAACTTGGGTAGTAATGATGTGTTGCTAGATACCGCTCATTACTTATGCTCCTAAATGAGTTTAGGGCATTGCCAACGTTCAAAAGAACCTATATGGTCACACACTTAGGACAATTAGATGGAGATTAGGTTCATATGATGAACCAAGAGGATTAGATTCATTTGATGAATCAAATTGGATTAAGAGTAATCCTAATTGGGCTAACTTGAGTTGGACTCAAGTGGATTCATGTATTCAATGAGTCTAATTTAGATTATGACTCATTAAATCAACTTAATTTAATGAATTAGATTCATTATATTAAGTTGGCTTGAATAAAAAAGGTTAGATTAGATCAACCATGGAAGAGATTTGGTCAAGTTTGACTTGACTTGAGAGGAAGATTAAAAGTCAAGTTTGACTTGACTTTATGCCACCTCATTGGTGAGTTGGCATTGATGTGGACCAATGATGTTACTCCACATCATCATGGGTGCCACCTCATGGAAGTTACAAAGCCATTTTCTTTAATAGCTTCACATTAATTGCACTTAATGCAATTTTTGGGAGTTACACAATTTGAAGTGGCCGACCACTTTTGAATGGGAAATGAATTGATTTTCCTCATTCAAGTGCATTATTCCTTATTCTTCCTCTTGGAGCTCTCTCCCTCTCCCTCTCCTCCTCTTCTTGCCGTGACCTATCAAGGTGCTAGCACACCTTTGTTTAGGTCTTCTCCACCTAAGTTGTTCGTGTGGATACTTTTAGAGGAGTATCTATCTTGATACTCTTGAGATCCGGCACCGTTTGGACGAGCGGGAACGCGAAGGGCTTCGCTTCAAAGGTATAACTCGTTTCATGTAGATCTAGGAGTAGATCTAAGTAGAAACTCATACTCATAATTTTGTTTTGAAATCTTTTCTTCGCACGAGATCCGTTGGCTAGGGTGATTCGGGGTTTCCGCGACGCGAAAAAGCGGTTTTCGCGGCCCGAAAAATCCAACAGTGGTATCAGAGCCACGTGCGAAGCGAGTACGAGTTTAGATTCATATTTTTATGAAAAATATAGATCTGTAAACTTTATGTAAATTCATGTTTTTTATAATTTTAATGGGTAATTTTCTCGTAGAAGCGAAGCACAAGTGTTTCCGCACTTGTAGGCTTTGACTATTGAGAAGTTTTTCCAAAAACGGTAATGTTTCGACCCAAAATATTTTGGGACAGCGGGCTAAGGCGCTCTTGGATCGCTTAGGAGCAACTCGCGATGGTTAGATCGTGGGTAGGAGTACTACCCCTAACCCCGCAAGGAGATTTGCTCCGCGATTGCGCCCGAAATCGCTAATCGGGACCGCCGGGAAAAATTTACTCATAAAATCTATAAAATTATGAAAAATAAATAATTTTGAATTATATATTATTTTTGTGAAAGTCATGGCTCAAAGACCCAATTCGATTGGACAATTGTGTTGTAATTCATAATACGGCCTGTGTGCCGTTATGTGATGTGCGTGCTTGTATTTTATTTTTATTTTATTTTCGCGACCTGTGCGTTGTGCCTTTCTCTTATATTCTGGTTGTAAATTAGATTTAGACTCGAATGTAACTCGAGTTTCAAAATTGTAATGTAATTTTGAAGCGGTGGAAGGTCCACACGAGACGGAGTTACGAGGAGGGCGCGAGCAACACAAGGTGGTCAAAGGAAGAAGCTTGAGAAGCTGTTGACCTTAGGTTGACCATCCGATCTTCTCATTGGCTTGAGAAGATCGTAGTAGGGCCATGACTAAATCACAAATTAATTTAATTAATTGCTTTTGTGTGTATGTGATGCATGCTAGTTAATTAAGTAATTAATTAGTGCATAACGATTAGATTAGATCTAAGTCGTGCACATGATGCACCCCACGATTATATTAGATCTAAATCAAGTATTTGATACGCATCATCATTTAGATTATATCTAAGTCACGTCAACTCTAATGCCTACCGTGCCATGATACCTACTACTACCTCGATCGCATGTAGTTGTTGAATCTGCCAAAGCAGAGCAACACATACTATCTTGGTAGGGTACGGAGGGACAATCTTGGTCCCGCCTATCAACGCATGGGTGAGTACAACTCAATTAGATTGAGTATTCCTAGTTAACTCGGTTGGATCGAGTATAACTATAGACATTCTTCCAACGGTTGGAAAGTTAGGTCAAAATCACATATATATTAACTCTCGGGCGTATTAGCCAAAGCTAACTCGAGTTTTAATATAAATGCGGATTTTGATTCTATAAACAAGAGTTGCATAGAGATGTAATTGGTAATCGTTACCTACCGATCATACTAAGTCTTGGGCGTATTAGCCAAAGCTAACTCAAGGGTTAGTATGATGTGGATCTTGTCCCACATGAATTATAGAATTCAGTGGGAGCATCATTTAGTTAAAGGCCTAATTAAATGATTAAGAATATGATACTTATTTCTGCATTTATTTCTGTTGTAGAATTGCCATGACGTCGAACACGAACACCTTCTCCCTGCGATCTGTCCTCGAGAAGGACAAGCTCAACGGAGCAAACTTCCTGGACTGGTACAGGAACCTGAGAATAGTTCTCACCCAAGAACGTAAACTGCACGTTCTTGAGCAGCCCATTCCGGAGGCTCCTCCTGCCACTGCCCCGCGAGCTGACCGAGATGCTTTCAAGAAGCATCAAGATGACGCATTAGATGTGTCTTGTCTAATGCTCGCGACCATGAACTCTGAGCTTCAGAAGCAACACGAGTTAATGGGCACTTACGATATGGTTGAACATCTTCGTCAACTATATCAAGGTCAAGCGAGGCATGAGATATTTGAGATCTCAAGGGCACTGTTTCAGTGCAAGATGTCAGACGGGGCTCCAGTAGGCCCATATGTACTCAAAATGATTGGGGTACATAGAGAACCTACAAAGGTTGGGGTTCCCTCTTGGCCAAGAGCTGGCCACTGACCTAATCTTACAATCCTTGCCGGATAGCTACAGTCAATTCGTTCTAAACTACAATATGAACGAGATTGACAAGTCACTGCCCGAGCTGCTTAGCATGTTAAGAACTGCTGAGCTAAACCTTAAGAAGGCGAAGCCCAACATTGTTCTGATGGTTCAGAAACATAAGGGCAAGGGCAAGCCCAAAGGCAAGGGAAAGTCCCAAGCCAAGGGCAAAGGCAAGGCACTGAAGCCTAAAGGAGGGGTTGCCAAGGATGCTACCTGCTTCCACTGCGGTCAGACCGGGCACTGGAAGAGGAACTGCAAAGTATACTTGGAGGATCTTAAGAAGAAGCGAAGTGAGACTTCCACTTCAGGTATATATGTTATAGAAGTCAATCTATCTATTTCTACATAATGGGTATTAGATACTGGATGTGCTTCTCACATTTGTACTGATGTGCAGGCGCTGAGAAATAGCAGGGCATTGACAAAGGGTGAGGTGGACCTACGAGTAGGCAATGGAGCACGGGTTGCTGCTGTTGCTGTAGGGACTTACTTTCTATCTCTGCCCTCTGGCATGTACTAGAGTTAGTCGATTGTTGTTATGTGCCTGCATTAACTAAGAACATTATATCAGTTTCTTGTTTGGACAAGAAAGGTTTCTCGTTTACAATAAAGAACAAATGTTGTTCTGTCTTTTTAAACGATATGTTCTATTGTAGTGCATCTCTGATAAACGGACTCTATATTCTAGACCTTGAGAGCCCTATCTATAACATAAATACCAAGAGGTTCAAGTCAAATGACATGAACCAAACCTACCTCTGGCATTGTCGCTTAGGTCATATAAATGACAAGCGCTTATCCCAGCTCCATAAGGATGGTATGCTGGACTCATTTGATTTTGAATCATATGAGGTATGCGAGTCATGCCTACGAGGCAAGATGACCAAGACTCCCTTTAGTGGGCACAGCGAGAGAGCGACTGATTTGTTAGGATTTATACATAGTGATGTATGTGTCCCTTTCAATGTCGCTGCTAGAGGCGGTTATAGATACTTCATCACATTTACTGATGACTTCAGTAGATATGGTTATGTGTACTTGATGACACATAAGTCTGAATCCTTTGAAAAGTTCAAAGAATTCAAGAATGAAGTACAGAACCAGCTTGGCAAGAGTATTAAGATACTTCGATCAGATCGAGGTGGAGAATATCTTAGCCATGAGTTTCGTGACTACCTAGCTGAGTGTGGGATCCTATCCCAACTCACTCCTCCTGGAACACCACAGTGGAATGGTGTATCCGAAAGGAGGAATCGTACCCTATTAGATATGGTATGATCGATGATGAGTCACACAGATCTTCTGACATACCTTTGGGGCTATGCTCTAGACACGGCAGCTTTTATACTCAACCGAGTTCCATCCAAGGCCGTGATAAAGACACTATATAGGATATGGACTGGGAGAGATGCCCAGGTGTCTTTCATGAGGATTTGGGGTTGTGAGGCTTACGTTCGACGTCAAGTCTCAGACAAATTAGGACCCAAATCCGACAAGTGCTACTTTATTGGATATCCCAAGGAAACTAAGAGATATTACTTCTGCATTCCAAGTCAGCACAAGGTAGTTGTGGCAAAGACTGGGGTCTTTCTAGAAAGGGACTTTGTTTCTAGAAAGACTAGTGGGAGCGCGTTCGATCTTGAAGAAGTTCAAGATGCGAACAATTGCACTGATGCCTCGATGGAAATTGAACTGGAACCACAAAGTGTTGTGGATGATGTTGTTCCACAAGGAGTTGAGGAACAACAACCAGTTCAAGTAGACATACCTCTTCGCAGGTCTGATAGGGTACGTCGTTAGCCTGAGAGATACTCATTTCTCTTGTCTGACCATGATGACGTTGTGCTCATAGAGGATGAGCCTACCACCTATCAGGAAGCTGTGATGAGACCAGATTTTGAGAAATGGCTAGAGGCCATGAGATCCGAGATGGAATCCATGTACACCAACCAAGTATGGACTTTGGTTGATCCACCTGAAGGGGTAAAACCCATTGGGTGTAAATGGGTCTTTAAGAGAAAGACTGACATGGATGGACTTATTTATAAGGGTCGCTTGGTAGCTAAAGGTTTCAAGCAGATTCATGGTATTGACTATGATGAAACCTTTTCTCCAGTAGCGATGTTTAAGTCCATTCGGATCATGCTTGCTATTGCAGCCTACCATGACTATGAGATATGGCAGATGGATGTCAAAACCGCGTTTCTGAATGGAAACCTACTCGAGGATGTGTACATGACACAACCTGAGGGTTTTGTAGATCCTACTAGTAGAGTATGCAAGCTGCATAGGTCCATTTATGGACTAAAGCAAGCTTCTCGGAGCTGGAATCTTCGATTCGATGATGCAATCAAACAGTTTGGTTTCATCAAGAATGAAGATGAGCCTTGTGTCTACAAGAAGGTTGTAGGGGATACAGTTGTCTTCCTCATATTGTATGTGGATGACATATTACTCATTGGGAAGGACATCCCTATGCTTCAGTCTGTCAAGACCTGGCTAGGGCGTTGCTTCTCAATGAAGGACTTAGGTGAGGCATCCCGCATTCTAGGGATACAGATCTATAGAGATAGATATAAGAGATTACTTGGCCTAAGTCAGAGTACATACATTGACAAGGTACTCCTACGGTTTGCCATACAGAACTCCAAGAAGGGATTTCTGCCAATGTCACATGACGTGAGTCTTTCGAAGACTCAAGGGCCCTCTTCTAGAGAGGAGAGAGACCGCATGGATCAGATCTCTTATGCCTCAGCCATAGGATCGATCATGTACGCCATGCTATGTACTCGACCTGATGTCTCGTATGCTTTGAGCATGACGAGCAGATACCAGTCAAATCCAGGTGAAAGTCACTGGATAGTGGTCAAGAATATTCTTAAGTACTTAAGAAGGACTAAAGAATATTTCTTGATATATGGAGGCAATGATGAGCTAGCTGTAAAGGGTTACAGTGATGCTAGCTTCCAAACTGACCAGGATGACTATAGATCGCAGTCGAGGTTCATATTTTGCATTAATGGTGGTGTTGTCAGCTGGAAGAGTTCGAAGCAGGATATAGTAGCTGATTCTACAACAGAAGCCGAGTACATAGGAGGCAGTTTGGATCCGCAAGTTCATCATTGAACTTGGGGTGGTTCCTAGCATTGCTGACCCCATTGAGCTCTATTGTGACAACAATGGAGCTATAGCACAGGCGAAGGAACCTCGCTCACACCAGCAGACCAAACACATACTACGGCGCTTCCATCTCATTCGAGAGATCATCGAGAGAGGAGATGTGAAAATTTGCAGAGTACCTACAGAGGCTAACATCGCAGATCCCTTGACCAAGGCTTTGGCACAGAAGAAGAATGATGGTCACACTAGGTCATTTGGGCTTAGAGCCTACACTGATTGGCACTAGTGCTAGTGGGAGATTGTTAGCTAGAGCCCTAGAGACAATCATTTGATGATTGTATTTTGGACTTATTGTATCATATTCTATATAAATAAAGGTATTTTGATTTTGGTTATTATACTTACTTGTATTTGTGCCAAATAAACTAAGTATAATAATATCCTTGAGTAGACGATTCTCACCTATATCAATCGGTTAGTTGAACCGATAGTGAGATGATATAGGGAATACTACTCTTAATCACTCCTAGTCGAGTATTAACATTCAGGGACAATGTTAATGCAATAAGACTAGCATGTATGTCAACTCGATGACTTGATCTCACAAGTCATGGATATAGAGATATCAAGTTGACACATGGGTATACATTAGAGAATGTATACTGAATGACCCGCCATGAGAAAGTATCATGGATCGTTATATGAGTGTCATATACTTTCTCATGTGGCTATTAGTATGACTACTAGTCCTTAGACCTGAAGTCACCATAGATCCCTACATAAGGAGTTATGTACTTTGGTTTCGTCAAACGTCACCCGTAACTGGGTGGACTATAAAGGCGATTACTGGGTATATAACAAATTATGCAGAGAGATGTGAGTGATGTAGATGAGATCTATCCCTCCCATATGACGGGAGTGACATCGATATTCTTGATAGAGTTAGACCACGAAGTGCATGGCCATGCCCAAATGAGTCAACATGAGATGTTGAGCTCATTTGATCGAGTGAGTCTACTTGGAGTTCAAGATTTAGATTGATTAGAGGATGACACGGTGTATGCCTCACATTGATCAATCTAGATGTCTAGGATAGAAGGACACTTGTCATATATTGTGAGGAGTCACAATTAGTAGTCACAAGGTGATGTTGGATCTCAACATTCTTGTAACTTGGGTAGTAATGATGTGTTGCTAGATACCGCTCATTACTTATGCTCCTAAATGAGTTTAGGGCATTGCCAACGTTACAAGAACCTATAGGGTCACACACTTAGGACAATTAGATGGAGATTAGGTTCATATGATGAACCAAGAGGATTAGATTCATTTGATTAATCAAATTGGATTAAGAGTAATCCTAATTGGGCTAACTTGAGTTGGACTCAAGTGGATTCATGTATTCAATGAGTCTAATTTAGATTATGACTCATTAAATCAACTTAATTTAATGAATTAGATTCATTATATTAAGTTGGCTTGAATAAAAAAGGTTAGATTAGATCAACCATGGAAGAGATTTGGTCAAGTTTGACTTGACTTGAGAGGAAGATTAAAAGTCAAGTTTGACTTGACTTTATGCCATCTCATTGGTGAGTTGGCATTGATGTGGACCAATGATGTTACTCCACATCATCATGGGTGCCACCTCATGGAAGTTACAAAGCCATTTTCTTTAATAGCTTCACATTAATTGCACTTAATGCAATTTTTGGGAGTTACACAATTTGAAGTGGCCGGCCACTTTTGAATAGGGCTGGAAAAAAATATCGAAATACCGAAATACCGAAAAATCGTACCGAAAAAATACCGTATATACCGAAATTTTCGGTATACCGAAAAATTCGGTACGATATCATACCGTACCGAATTTGTCGGTAACGGTAACGGTAAGGATTTAAAATATTTCGGTATACCGAAATACCGAGTAACTATAGATTAAATGATTAATTTAGATTCCCCTAAAGCTTAAATCAAACCCTAAACGGCCCTAAACCATGTTCTCTCCTTGCGCCGTCGGCGCACACGTCGCGACTCGCGATTCTTTCCTTCCACAGTCGACCACCGCACATAGTCGCCGGAGAAGATGCACAACAACTTAGAAACTTCTTCTCCAGCCCTAATATTTTTTCCCTTCATTGAATCTGAAGAAATCTAATCACCGAGCTCTGTTCTGAGAGTTATGCTTGCGCAAGTTCTTGTCCGATTTTCCAGTGAGTTTTAGCTTTTGTTTCTTTGGTGGATTTATGGTATTTTTAGTAGGGATTGAAGCCTATATGCTTCCCCTATTTTTCCAGCTAGCATTTAGTTATTTCTGGCAAGATTTCGACGAGTCTCCGGCGAGTCACCAACCTGGGACCATTAGCTACTGGTTTAATCTTCAATCTTACATATTTGGGTCCGAAATTCAAACTCTTATTCTTATATGATCACTGCCCTTCATTACAAGACAATTATTTTTTTATATATTATATGTAATATATATATAACTAATGCATGACGGTATTTTACCGATACCGTACTGACATTTCGGTATACCGAAATTCGGTATACCGAAATGTCGGTACGGTATCGGTATCAATTTTTAGAATACCAATTTTTTCGGTACGGTATACGGTATTCGATTTTGGATACGGTATACCGTACCGACCCAGGCCTACTTTTGAATGGGAAATGAATTGATTTTCCTCATTCAGGTGCATTATTCCTTCTTCTTCCTCTTGGAGCTCTCTCCCTCTCCCTCTCCTCCTCTTCTTGCCGTGACCTATCAAGGTGCTAGCACACCTTTGTTTAGGTCTTCTCCACCTAAGTTGTTCGTGTGGATACTTCTAGAGGAGTATCTATCTTGATACTCTTGAGATCCGGCACCGTTTGGACGAGCGGGAACGCGAAGGGCTTCGCTTCAAAGGTATAACTCATTTCATGTAGATCTAGGAGTAGATCTAAGTAGAAACTCATACTCGTAATTTTGTTTTGAAATCTTTTCTTCGCACGAGATCCGTTGGCTAGGGTGATTCGGGGTTTCCGCGACGCGAAAAAGTGATTTTCGCGGCCCGAAAAATGCAACAGTCGCCATTCCGCTGGGAAGTTCTTCAAGGTCTTGATTATTAATTCTGTGCTAGGGCATAAAAAATTGAAGTTTTTGTTGTTCGACAACGGTTTCACCACTGAAATGACCAAGGGTTTCATGGTGTCGTATCCTTGGTTCCTCTCAAGGGAAATGCCCGTCCATTGGGTTGATTAAGACACGTTAATGTTCTTTATCTCGGGATATTACTGAATTGTATCTGTTGATGATGACGACTTAGAAATTCATGTGCTGCTGGAAATAAATGGTGTCGAACAAGACTGACATTTTGTGTTTGGATTATTTGTATGTTCTTTAATTTGCTTGCAATTTAAGGAAAGAAGGTATTTGCTGAAAGAATTTCCGGAGCTTATTCGCATTAGCGATCCCGTCAAGGTCCTTAAGGTGGGATGTGGAAATGGGAGCACTGTCCTTCCTATCTTACGGTGATGATTCTTTGTCTTTACCATCTTTTTCTTTGCAAATTAGGTTTCTTTTATGTCTTTTAGAGAAATAGAAATAAATCCAAAATGAGAAAAAGGATTGAGATGTTTGACTCCTGAACTCAGGTTGGACTAGAGTTTGGTCTTGAACTTAGATGGGAACCATGCCGAGCTAAACTGCTTTGATTCAGGAAAATGGTGCAAACTATATTAAATCAGAATGGAGCCTTTTGGTTTAGGAAAATGATTCTCTTTGTTCACATCACCTAAAACATTCTCCTTCTTCCCTTTTATTTTTTGATTAATATAATAGTAGATGTAACTTGTAAGCATTCTTTGCGGATTTGGACCTCAAATCCCAAATAGGGAAAGCCATTACTAGCCTAAGGAATGGTCTGGTAGCTGAATGACATGATCTCAGCCTTAATTTATATGATGCACAGTGTTTATGCTAAGTCATAGTTCAAATGACTTTATCTTGACTCGTTTTAGTAATTTGTAGACAATCTTAGCAACTCAGCTAAATATTTATGAGTCTAAAATTTCACTCAATTGCTAGAAGTGGGTGTATTGTTTGGGAAGAGTTCAACATTTTTAGGCATCCATTTGCTTTCACACACTGTCATTAAATTCACCACTGTTCCTTGTGTGTTCATTGATTTGTTATAAACATGTCAACCTTCTTTTTTATGATGACAAAACACAAGTTATGACATATTATAAATTGCTCGACCAGCTTATTCTATTTTTGGCATGTTTCTGGAATGAGTTAGCTGTATTATGTCATTTCATGTTATGCTAATGGGTCCTCAAACTTTAAATACCATCTATTCTCAATTATGAGAATGTAAATTATGTGCTTAGCACTACATATTTAATAAATATTTCATGTTCACTTTTTAATATTTAATTATTTGTAAATTTTTGTCAGGTGTTTTTTGTTCTGTATTAATAGATAGTATTATCCCAGTTAAGACCCATTAATGAAAGTCTATAATCTAATTTGCACGCATGACTTGAATCATTGGAATAGTAATCATTATCTATAGCATTTGACTTTAGTCTCCTTTCTGTTTGTTTAAGTTTATGCACTTGTACCAATAATAATATTGTTGTTCAGTGCAAAGCAGAATATTACAGTCTATGCTTGCGATTTTAGTGAATAGGTCCTTAGAAAAGCAGAAGAGATGATAGCCACTGGAAGTGCTATTTCTCTAGTGCCTCGGTTCTTCACTTTCTTGCTTGATGTCTCTGTAAATGATTTCCCTGATTGGTTATTCTACACTTCTTGTAGAAGGAATTCATCTCCAGAGTCAGCTAATTTCTCATCAGGTTGGTCTTAGATTTCAACTTGTAGCATGAAACCTTAATCTCATCCTCATCTTGTTATGCAGAATTTTATTTTCCTTCATTTTAGATTCTAGAGGAGAAAACTTGGAAATGTCACACATGTCAGCCTTCTTAAGAGAAGATCAGTGTTGCATTGGTGGAGTTGATTTCGTAACAATGGTAAGTTAGCCTTAGATTTCCAGTTGCAATGATAAAACAGTCGATTATTTATACATGTTTGCTGGGCTTTTTAATCTCTGTACATGTCCCTTTCTATAATATGTGACCAATTCTTACTTCCTACTCTTATTCTCATACCATTTTTTGATCCTTAGCAGAAACATATCTGCTACCAACAATTTCTGAGATTGATAGATTGCCTCCATCACTGTAAACGTAATAATACTGATTTAGAGCACTGGGGGCCTTTTCTGCATTCGCTTCTAGCTGAATAATGATTAGAGCTTTGATCACATTAGTTCATCTACTGTTTCGGTTCATTTTCTCCAGAGCTCTCTAGGTGAGAAAAAACCTTAAGAATAGTAAACATCTAGCTGTGGTGATCTTGTTGTTTAGGTTCAAAAACAACAGCTAGTTTATACCGTTATTTTTATTGCCAGAAGAAAATTTGACACATTACCCTTCACTGATAATTTTCATTCACAATAGGAGATTGCAAGACACTCATGTTTGCACATATTAGCCCAAGTTCAGCAGATTTAGGTGAAACATTATGCTCACTAAACTTTGCTAGCAGAGTCCGAGGCATTGAACATGGTCCTGTCTGAAAGCAGACAGATTTAGCAGAGAGTTTCAAGCTTAAACAAATGGTATATCTGTTTTGACTGCATATTGGGCTACTGTTGCTAGTTTTAAAATTTTGTTCTATTTGGCAATACATATGTAGGTTTTGTATCTTCTGCAATTATGTGATGCCTAATAAGAGTTATTGTAAAGGCTGATAAGCTCCTTCAGAGTGAAAAAGAAAACATAAGGTTGAATGAAAGCTTGCAATTGATGCAGCTGAAATACGCATCTCGAGAGAATGTTTTCAAAACATTGCAAGATAAGTAAAGTTAGTCAACCCAGTGCAAAAAGTAAAGTTAGTCATAACAAAGTTGTAGTGACCAAATTGCCCACATACTTTTATTAGTCTAGCTTATGAGGAATTTGAATGGCCTCAAGAAGGTGATCCAACTGATAGTAATTGAACCAAATGAAGATAGTGTGAATAAATTATTTTATATATTCCAAGAAAAATCATAATAATCTACTATACACCATGCATCACTATATTTAGCTTCTTTGAAATTAGTTGACTTATAACAGATTATTTCAAATGTGCAGATCAAAGAAGCTGAGCAAACAAGTAAAAATTACCAGCAAAAGGTTACTTATCTCATTTTCAATCTCTATTTGAGTAGAATTTACAGCATCTTTAATTTCCCTTATGTAAGCAACAAACTACTTTATATCCATATTAACTATTTTATTCTATTCAGGTAAGAGAACTGGAGAATCAATTAAATGGTGAGAGGACAACCAAGAAGGATGTTGCAAAGTTCCCAAAGCCTCCAATGGCTCCTTTAAGATGGAGGCCTTCTTTACAAAGAATCACCAATCAGTTGTCACCCTCAGGACATCAAACAAGCAGAGGTGCCCATCCAGTAATAGATAAAGAGAATTGTCTATTAACAAATAAACTACTGGGGAAGATTTAGTTAAATCTCTGCACAGAGCAAGTAGGATAACATTGGCACCGGTAAGAAGAATATTTGTGTACTATCTATTGCCTTTTAATGTTGTAAGAAGAATAGTTATGTGTAATTTGTGGATACTGACTTGATGTGCACAATATCTATTATCTTTTTATGTTGTAAGAAGAATATTTATGTGTTGGTGATATGGATATTGACTTGATGTGTTTAGATACATCGATGCATTTTTATTTGTGATTTTCTTAGTGAATTAATAATATTAACTTAATTTTATGATTTGTTTGGTGATAATATTGGTTTTTCACTATTTCAGAAATCGAATTTGTGTCGTTAAACAATACTGATATTACATCGGTTTTCCATCGCTGCAAAACCGGTGTCATTAACTAATATTACATCGGTCGTATACTGCTGTCAAAACTGGTGTTATTAACATATAATATTACATCGGTTTTACACCCGATGTCGTTAAGTGATACTACACTGATTTTAACCCGATGTCTAAAATGACAGACCTTTTACATCGCCTTCATAGACATCGGTCAAAAATGTAATAGACATCGGTGGAAAACCAATGTCTATGAGGATTTTTGTTGTAGTGTTGACTTGTAGCCAAGTCCGATTTTTTTGTAAATTGCCTTTTGATTGATTAAAATTAGATCTAAATTCTTAGATCTTGTTGTAAATTTCTCTAAAGATCTTTTAATTTATTAATTTCTATTTTTACTGTTAAATTTTCTTCCTCAAGTGTTAGGTCTTGAGTTGGATTAGAATTTATGATTTGTTCCTTGAGGTTTGGTTTTCCTCAAGGAGCAATTTATTTTCATTTTCTATTGTGTTTAGTTTTCTATTTAAACACACAATAATTTTTAAAAAAAAATTATTCAAGCTAGAGTATACCTCTTCGGGACCTTCGGAAATAAGTACGGACTCGTGGCTCGAATCGGGTTCGGGCTCGTCTACCGATTCTTCCTCCGATTCTGCTTCGCAAGCCATCAGTGCGAGGTGACTCTGGTGCTTCTGATCTTCGACCTCCGATTCTTCTGAAGAGGAGTTGTCCCAGGTTGCTTTGAGAGCTTTCTTCTTGGATGTCTTCGTCTTGTCGCTCTTTAACTTTGGGCACTCGTTCTTGTAGTGACCCTTCTTGTTGCACCCGAAGCATGTCACATTCCTTGGTTCGGTTGGAGAGTTGATATTTTGCAGGTCCTTCTTGCTGAAGTTCTTCTTCCTCTTGGTGAACATCTTCCTTACTAGGTTCACCATGTACTCTTCGTCTTCAGAATCCTGGTCAAACTCATCTTCAACCTCAGACTTGTTTTTTATCCTTTCCTTGGATGAACCTGCAAACAAGGCAACACCTTTCTTGGTCCCGACGTTAGTTTGCTCGTGCAATTCTAATTCGTAAAATAGTTCGTCTAATTTTAACTTAGATAAATTTTTTGAAATCTTGTAGGCTTCCACGAGGGATGCCCACAAGGTGTTACGTGGAAAGGCATTCAATGCGTACCTGATTAGATCGTGGTTCTCCATTTGGTATCCTATTGCGTGGAGTCCGTTGAGGATGTCTTTGATCCTTGCATGCAGTTGACTTGTGGTTTCTCCTTCCTGTATTTTAATATTAAATAACTTATTTAAAAGGAGATCGCATTTCGTTACCTTGACGTCGCTCGTTCCTTCGTGTAGCTCGATCAACTTGTCCCATAGTTCTTTCACATTCTGGTGCGGTCCTACTCGGTTCAACTCTTCCTTCGTCAGTCCGCATTGTAGCGTGTTGAGTACTTTGAAGTCTGTTGACGATTTTTTCTTCATGTCCGGAGTCCACTATTTCGGGTCCAGTGGAATTCCGGAGTTGTCGATCAGTACCTTGTAGCCTTTGGTGATGCTGAACCATTGGTCAAAATCGGTTTTCAGATAGACCTCCATCCGCTTCTTCCAATATGAAAAATCATCCTCGTTGAATAGGGGAGGACGTACTATGCTGAAGCCTTCAATTTAAGATATTTTAATCTGCACACAAGTAAACAAATAGACACAAAGATCCCAAGACCAGGTCTTGGATTAGTAGTGCAGAATAAAGTAAAAGGAAATTAAAAACTGAATTGGTGTTGCACCAATTCAGATTAATTGCGACAAAAAGGATTCCAAAAAGGTAACAATATCAGCTTGGAATATTACGAGAAATTGAAAATCGAAGAAAAAGAAAGAAATGAGTTTCACCCCCTGTCTGATTGGTGGTTGCACCAAATCAGAGCGGTATCAGCTCTGATAACTTGTTGGATCGATGAGTTTCGCTAGAGGGGGGGGGGGGGGGGGGGTGAATAGCGATTTAAAAATATCGGTGTATAGAGTAGGCAGTGGAAAAACGAAAACACAATGCTAACAAGGTCGTTTTACTTGGTTTAGAGCCTTTGTCAACTCCTACTCCAAGGCTCGCACTCGTTGAGTGCTTTCGTTGGGCAATCACTAATAATTCGAAAGGTTTTTTCAAATACAGTACATGAATTATTTAGTAAAAGAAAAGAAACTGACAATAAAAGAATAAGACACAAACAAAACTTGTCGGAGAGCCTTCGCAGCGTCGCAGGAGCACAGAAGTGTAGATCGTGAGTTGTGTCTTTGCTTCAGCCTTCACCCTCCTTATATAGGAAGTTCGGGGCGCTCAGATCCCTTCAGGACACCCTGAATGTGACGTAGCCGAGCCAGTCAGCAAGCTCCATGTGGCAAGGTGACGATAGGGATAAAATTTGCCTCCGGGCGCCCGAACCCATGTTTTCCAGCAATCTCCTTCCTGCAAGAAAACGTTAGTCCGAGGCAAGTATAAGTTATATTCTGCAAAACAGAATGTTAGCACAATTTATAGATAAGCAGAATAGTAATTAGATTCCATCTCCTCGGGACCAGAATTTAGTCACGATCTCGACTTAAATATCCGAAATGGATCTAAGTCGGATAGACGTCTAATGTTCCCTTCCCAGGAACACGTCCTCACAGTCACTCCCCTCCAGTAACTTACCTTAACTTACTTGCCAGACGTCCGGTCCGCCCTTCGACCCATCTGGACTTCGTGCCAGCTATCCAGTCAGCCTGTCGACCTAGCTGGTCTTCATGCCAAACATCCGGTCAGCCCGTCGACCCGTTTGGACTTCGTGCCAGTTATCCGGTCGGCCCGTCGACCTAGCTGGGCTTCGCGCCAGACGTCCGGTCAGTCCATTGACCTGTCTAGGCTTCACCCGCACACTCGATCAGAGTGTTAGATAACAATGAAACTAACTTAATCTATTTTGTCATTCATCAAAACTTGAGTTAGACCGTTAGTGCTAACCACACCAACAAAAATATCTATAAAAGACTACCACGACACAAATAAAAAAAATTGATATGGTAAAGGAAAAGACTAAGTATCTTTTTATACCTATTCCCACAGGTGATGCACATGTTCACTTGTTGTCTATTGACACAAAAGCTATGACTTTCAATCATTATAACTCTCTTGCACATATTCATAAATCATCATCAAATTTTGAAGCATTGGTGTGAAAACAATAACTCTACTTATGATACTATTGTAGTATAAATTACAATTGATATTAGTTTTTAACTTTTTATTCTTATAGGTATCCCAAATAAAATACTTTTCTCATGAGTAACTTGTTTCTATTCATTTTGGTTTAGAATGTCATCATCCCTTTGCCAAATGGTCAATGCCATAGCTGATTGTCTATAACAAAAAGCCAAGTCAGTATAAGAGTCAGTGTGAATATGTAAATTTATCTTAAATTTGAAATACTAAATTGTTCATGCTATTTATATTAATGATTGTGGCTTCTTTGTGAAGCAATACATTAGATGTCTGTTATATGATCTAAAGATGGAATTCAAATAAGCAGACATAAAAAGATTTAGAATAGATGTATCAGTATCAATTATGAGATACAAGTTCTCATTATTTTCAGTATATTTATATATTGTGTTGCAACTTGACTACTTGGGTAGAGATTGTAAAGCTAATATTGTGTACTTTTATTACTTGTATATCTATTTTTGTAAAATATAGAAGCATATGGTTTCATTAGTATTGTGTTATTTTTATATTGTATTTTTAATAATATTAGTAAAGGAAATCTCATTCTAATTTGTAATGAAATAGTTATTATATAATTGATTTTTTTTAATATAGTGGTGTTGCTTTTCCAAAACCAGCCCCACGTGAGAGCTGTTTTTCCAAGACTAGTGGCACGTTGTAACTGGTTTTGGTAAAACAACGCAAAGTTTGTGCCACTTGGTATGCGATCATAAATTCAGGTTAGAGTCTCAAAACTAAGTTTGGAGAGTATAAATAAATTCTACATACTCACCCCTTCTATCTAATACAAGAATTTCAGAAATCTAATACCTCTAAATCAATTAATGGGTTTGCGTTAAAATCTATTGATGGACCTAGAAGGGTTGGATCAGATTCATTCCAAGTTTTATGGATCATACAACTCACACAAGTCTGAATATGCCCTCAATTACTATTTAGATATCTTCCCAACGATGGTCTAAACGGGTTGAATCTTTATTAATATAGTGGTGTTGGTTTTCCAAATACAGCGACACATGAGAGCTATTCTTCCAAGACTAGCGCCACGTTGTAGCAGGTTTTGGAAAAATAGTGCCAAGCTCCATGCCACTTAACACACAACTATAAATTCAAGTTGGAGTCTCAGAACCATATTTGGAAGGCATAAATAGATTCTACACACTCACTACTTCCTATCAATACCAGGATTTCAGAAATCCAAGGCCTTAGGTAAATCAATGGGTTTCGATCGAAACCCATTGATGAAACTAGAGGGGTCAGATTGAATTCATTCCAAGTTCTATGGGTTCATACGACTCATATAAGTCTGAATATTGTCTCAATTACTGTTTAACTATATTCTCAATGCTAGTCTAAATGGTTTGAAGATTTATAAAGATAGTGGTGCTGGTTTTACAAGAATAGTGTCACATGGGAGTTGTTTTTCCATTACCAGCATCACGCTGTAGCTGGTTTTGGAAAAAATAGCGCCAAGATCTGTGACACTTGGCACATGACTATAGATTCAGGTTGGAATCTCAGAACCAGATTTGGAGGCATAAATAGATTCTACACACAAGTCTAGAACCAGATTTGGAGGGCATAAATAGAGAGATCAGATCGTACCCATTCCAAGTTCTTTGGATTCATACAACTCACACAAGTCTGAATATGCACTCAATTACTATTTAGATATCATCTCAATAATGGTCCAAATTGGTTGAAGCTTTGTTAACATAGTGGTGTTGGTTTTCCAAGTGCAGCGCCACGTTGTAGCTAGTTTTAGAAAAACAACGCCAAGGTCCGTGCCACTTGGTAGGTGATTATAAATTTAGGTTGGAGTCTCAGAACCAGGTTTAGAGGGCATAAATAGATTTTACACACTCATCCCTTCCTATCAATACCAAGATTTCATAAATCCAAGGCCTCTAGGTTAATTAATGGGTTTTGGTAAAAACTAATTAATGGACCTAGAGGGATCGGATTGGGCCCATTTCAAGTTCTATGGGTTCATACGGCTCACACAAGTCCGAATATGGCTTCAATTACTATTTAACTATCTCCCGACATTAGTCCACATGGTTTAAAGATTTGTAAAGATAGTGGTGCTGGTTTTCCAAGAACAATGCCATGTGGGAGCTGTTTTTCAAGACCAACGCCACACTGTAGCTGATTTTGGAAAAATAGCACCAAGGTCCATGACACTTAGTACATGACTATAAACTAAGGTTGGAGTCTCAAAACCATATTTGGAGAGCATAAATAGATTCTACACACTCACCCCTTCTATCCAATACGAGAATTTTAAAAATCTAATGCCTCTAGGTTAATCAATGGGTTCGGTCATAATCCATTGATGGACCTCGAGGGGTCAGATCGAACCCATTCCAAGTTCTATGGATTTATATGACTCATAAAAGTCTGAATATGGTCTCAATTATTGTTTGACTATCTTTCCAATGCTGGTCTAAACAGTTTGAAGATTTGTAAAAATCGTGGTGTTGATTTTCCAAGGAGTTGTTTTTCCAAGACCAGCACCACGCTATTGCTGGTTTTAGAAAAATAGCGTCATGATCCGTGCTACTTGGCACGCGACCATAAATTCAAGTTAGAGTCTTAGAAACAAGTTTGGAGAGCATAAATAAATTCTACACTCACCCCTTCCATCTAATACAAGAATTTCATAAATCCAATGTCTCTAGGTCAATCAATGGGTTTAGGTCAAAACCTATTAATGGACCTAGAGGAGTCTGATCGAACTCATTCGAAGTTCTATGGGTTAACTTGCACTTCTTGCGTTGTCTCTTGGGAGAAGTTGTCTTCTCTAGAGAAGAGCTTACAGGGGTTGGAGAAGGTTTCGAAGGTAACTTCCCAGATACTTTAGTTGTATTCGTCTCATCTATGGGATCTGTAGAGGCCTCATCAGAAGGAGGGGGTACTGGTAAACCCCGCTCGACCAATAATTCTTATTCTGTGACACAAAGATCCACCTTTTTCAGATCAATTGACTCATCGATCAAGGACAAAAGAATAACATCCACTGCACAAAACAAAAAAAATACCTTAGTTAGAGATAGTGTAAGTATCAAAATTACCAAAACTTACCAAAGGGGCAAGATAATATCTTTTGAATGGGGCTCAAACTAAAAAGATACAAAAGGCCCTCTTGTAGCCACTTATGAATGCTAAAATGTTGATAGCTCAGCTTAGGAAGATATGAAAGGTAGATGAGATCCTTTTTTAGTTTTGTAGGGTCAAGAAGAGGAGGAAAGGAAGATTGCCAATTAACAGACCAAGTAGCAGGAGTTGGCATCTCCAGGAAGAAGAAGTGTGACTTCCAACCCTTGTTCGAGGACGACAAATCCTCGAAGAAGACTGCTTTCGATCTAGACTGGAAGAGAAAAACCCCGAATTCTGATTTTTTAGGATAAGCGAACAGATAAAGATTGCGGAGAGTAGGAGGGATGTCGAATAGGTGGAATAACATGAGCATCCCACATATATAACGGAATGCATTTGACACAAATTGTTATAGTGGGATGTGGAAATACTGACTTACTTCTGATAGAAATGGGAGGACAGGGAAACATAAATCGACCACTAATTGGTTAGAAACCAAAGTAATATAGTTATCAAGAGGAAGATGAGGATGATCAGTTGGGGAAGGAAGACAAATGCGGTAATTACAAGGGATTTTATATCTGGAATAGAGATAGGCTCGATCAGAGGCATCGAAGCTTGAAAAAGTAAAAGTATACCACGGAGTGAAAGACTCCTGGGCCATGGTAGAACAAATCTTAAACAGAAAGTGAACAACTTACTGGGTTGTTTGAGATTCGAGCATGAAGGCATGCAGAGCAAGGAAGATCGTCGGAGAAAATAGACAGAAAAAGGTAGGTTGTCGAAGAAAATGAACTTAAAAGGAGGAAGGATGAAGGGCGAACAACTTACAGCGCCTAGGGTTTTATAAAAAGGGGAGTTTAATTGCCACTGTTAGATTGGAACAACCTGAACGAGGAGGGTCATTGATTTGCAAAGGGGGGCGTTCGGTTGCATCATACATAGGGAATGTCAGAAGATGTTGCAGAAAATAAGTAGTGGTGTCACATGACACTCACCTATAAATCGACATTTATGATGGACATGACAAGCGACATATTTTTTGAAAACCAAATGTCTCTGCATAGGTCCTTGGTTCTGCCTCCTTTCTAAATAGTCAGTTATCAGCGAGCAATTCTTGAAAAAATCACCAAGTGTTTCTGTTATGGGTGAAAGTACGAATTGTCGAACGACCCTAGTGAGAAGGCAAATGTATAATAGAACTTGAGTCTAGTCATTCATTTACATCTCTTTTTACTAGACTTGAAGGGAAGGCTAGTGATATGGGTTATAACAAGCGGATCTCGAAGATGATGTGGTGGTCAAAGTCAAAATGGGAGGGGCACTTCCCATATGATTCTGTTGATTGCTCCGCGTTAAGACTCTAGGGTCCTGCCCGAGTGGTTGCAAGGTAGGACACTCGAATAAAGTCGATTAGCTTGGAAACCAGTCGGATATAAGGACTCTAGTGTGTTGGTGCAACCTTAGGTCAATGTTGACCTGGTTGACCAGACTCGAGTTGTGTTTTGATGTTTGACGAGTTATGTTTGATAATGTTTGACGTGAACAGAAAAGTTGTATCTTGATGTTTTACAAGGATACAAGCTTGGAAGATTGTGGGTGCAACCCGTGGTCAAGGTTGACATGGTTGACCCGAGGTGAGTTGACCTGACTCGGAAAGGTCCAAGCAGGGAGCTTGGCACGGGAAAAGTCCAAGCAGGGAGCTTGGCACGGGAAAAGTCCAAGCAGGGAGCTTGGCATGGGAAAAGTCCAAGCAGGGAGTTTGGCATGGTGAAAAGTCCAATCCGGGAGCTTGGCACGGGAAAAGTCCAAGTATGGAGACTTGGCACGGAGAAGTCCAAGTATGGAAGCTTGGCACATGGGAAGTCGGAGAGGGCTCGGTAGCTCGTTCTCCGGACTGTGGTCAGAGAGGGCTCGGGAGCTCGTTCTCTAGACCGGATGAAAGTCGGAGAGGGCTCGGTAGCTCGTTCTCTGGACTGTGGTCAGAGAGGGCTCAGGAGCTCGTTCTCTGGACCGGATGGAAGTCGGAGAGGGCTCGGTAGCTCGTTCTCCGAACTGTGGTCAGAGAGGGCTCGGTAGCTCGTTCTCTGGACCGGATGTGGAAAGTCCTAGTGAGTGAAACTATGCAGACGGATAAGTCCTGGTGAGTGAAGCCAGGCAGTGGAAAAGTCCTGGTGAGTGAAGCCAGGCAGTGGGAAAGTCCTGGTGAGTGAAGCCAGGCAGTTGTGAAAACCCTAGTGAGTGAAGTTAGGTGAAAGTCCTGGTGAGTGAAGCCGGGCAAGGGAAAATCCAGATGGATCAAGGGTGATCGGACATCTGGTGTTGAGAAGGTCAAGTAGGTCAAGGGAGTGACCGGATACTTGACACGAAGAGAAAAGTCCAAGTGGGTCAAAGGAATTGACCGGACACTTGGTGGGGAGTCTTAGCAGGTCAAGAGAGTGACCGGATGCTAAGCATGATGTATCAACAGGTCAAGGTTGACCGGATGTTGGTTTGGAAGGTTTGGGACTTGGTTTGGGCAAAAACCAAGCTCTGGATCGATCAGTGGATCGATCCAGTGATACACTGGGTATCTGGATCGGTCTGGTGACCGATCAGTAACCAAACAGTAGCCTACTGAGTGTTATCTGATCGGTCTGCAGACCGATCAGGAAACAACGATCAGAAGGCAAGAAGTTCGATCAGAGGAAGCTCTGATCGGTCCCCAGGACCGATCAGAGGTGCCCTGGACTGATCAGGCTTCAGCCTGATCGGTCCAGAACTATCCGTTGGCTCACAACGGTCTTCTGTCTTCTGCTGTCTTCTGGCCTCTTCTTCGCAGGTGGATGTAGGTATAAAAGAGGCTGAGGGCTTCTACATTGTGGTTACTGCTACTCTTCTTCTTCCTCCTCGAAACTGAGCTGCTGTTCTTCTGAAAGCTGTGCTCTTGAGCTTTCCTGAGCTCCGAAGCTTCGCGTGAGCTTCCTCGACTTCTTCGACTGGTTTCAGCTGCTGCTGTGATTCTGTGAAGTTGGTGCTTCATCTACAGATTTCAGTCGACGACGAGAAGGCAAGCACGAGTTGTTACATACATCTTTATATTTGTATCTTGCTGTGCTTCTTGTACTTGTACTCTGATCTTGCTGTTGCAAGAGTTTGTGGTGAGGTTTCTCCACCCAGAAGGAGTTCTTATTAGCCGGTTTTCCGGGGACTCATCCACCGACGGATTGATAGGCTTCGTCCACCTTACGGACACGCTGAGGAGTAGGAGTTTCATCTCCGAACCTCGTTACATCGTCGAGTTCGAGTTTGAGGTTTGATCTTTCCTTTTTGCGTTTCTATTTAGTTATTTCCGCTGCGCTAACCTTGATTTGTAGAAAGAAACGCAAAGATTTGGGGTCGGCTATTCACACCCCCCTCTCTAGCCGCGACCATCGATCCTAACAAGTGGTATCAGAGCGAGGTCGCTCTTCGCCAGATTAACACCCGAGGGAGCACAAGCTAGAGATGGATCAACTCGGAGAAGACATCACCATTCCACCTTTCTATGACCGCGACGACTTCGCGTATTGGAAGGCAAGAATGAGGTATTTTCTTATGACTAACCTTGAAAATTGGAGTTGTGTTCAATTAGGTTTCAAGCCTCCAATGGATAAGGAAGGAAAACCACTCGAGAAGAAGAAGTGGACAAGGGAACAAATCCACCATTCCACGATCAACGATGAGGTAATGAAAGTATTTGAATTCTCATTACCTAATGACATTCTATGTAAGATAGGTGGATATAACAATGCCAAGGAGTTGTGGAACAACTTGGCTAAGTTCCATGAGGGGAACTCCACTTCAAGCCATGAAGAGGAGTCAAGTGAGCCAAGTAGCTCACATCATGGAGGAGACGAATTAGAAGTTGAGGGCTACTCAACATCTAAGGAAGAAGAGGAGGAGAGTTCTTCTTTAAGTTCGGAGCAAGAAGAAGAAGCTTCTACCTCCGGAAGGGATGAAGGAGAGAGCGTTCATCCATCCTCAACTCTAGGTAACTCAAGCCATTTAGTTTCTAGCAAATTACACATAATGTGCTTTGAGTGTAGGGAATTTGGACATTACAAGAGTAAGTGTCCAAAGAGGATTAGAAAGTCTCCACCGGCGCCAAAGGTCAAGAAAGCTGGAGTCCCGATACGCAAAGGCAAAGAGCAAGTGGTGTGCTTTCAATGCAATCAAAGGGGACACTATAGGAGTCAATGTCCGAGGGGGAGGCAATCTCACAAGGACAGAGACCGAGCACGACTATAGGGGGAGCTAAGGTAAACCCTAAGGTAATATCTAAGGCTCATTTTTACAATTCAAATAGAACACATGCTAGTAGTTTTGTTGCAATTGTTAACAATAATAAGCATGATAACCTTAGAAATCAATACATGTGCTTAGGAGCAAAACATGTTAACCTAGGTAAGGAAAATACTAGAAATGTCAACCCTAGGATTAACTCATCTAAGGTTAAGGAGAACCAAGGTAGGAATCCCAAAACAACTAGACATATGCCTAGGAATATCTCAAAGAAAAATGACAAATCAAGTCTTGAGGTATTAAGGAAGGAAAATCAAGTCTTGAGGTCAAAACTTGACTCTTTAGAAAAGACCCTTAAAAATTTGGAAAAGTCAAATATAGGGTCTAAGGGGCAAAAACCAAAGCCCAAGGACATGAAAGGTTTGGGTCACAAACCTAAGTCCCAAGTGGTCAAGCCCACTTATCACAATGTTCCATTAGATTATGGAACAAAATCTAGGGTAAGGAAGACCATCACCAAGGTCACAAGGGGAGTCACCCCTAGAGTTGATCTTGATGAGTCCCAAATGACCAAGGCTTTAAAGCCTAGGAGGGTCATTAGGAGGGTTGCTAGGGAAGTCATCCCTAGTGAATATTTAGTGAACCCAATGAGCTCAAATAGGTATTGGGTTCCTAGGAGCGTGATTCCATCACGCTAGATTAGTTAGGGTGTGCCAACCTTACTTGAATAGGTAGTTAACCTAATCATGGCAAAAGGTGGCACTTTAGGATTTTTCAAGGTATAATCAAGCCTTGAAAATGAAATTAAGAATTATTCCTAAGGTGATTAGAATGTGCCAACCACATTTGAGGAATTTTCTAGAGTCAATCTAGTTGGCACATAGTGATCTAAAAGTCTTGAGGATATGATTTTAGGTCTATTACACTTAGGAATATAGAATTTATGGCAAAATGATCAAAACTATCAAAAATGGCAACTAAGGCTAGAATTAGGTATTTTCTATACCTTGACATGTTATTTGTCATATATTGTTTGCCATATGCCATGTCATGACATCATATTTAATCTATGATCATTTGAAATGTCATGATAATACTTAGGTTATTTAAATGTCATGCTTTATTTAAGTTTCATACTTTATGCCATGACATCATGACATTGGCACATGTTTCCATTTATGATATCATTATATGCCATGTCATCATCTCTTCTCTTGCATTTATAATCAATGAAATTGATTTAAGGTTAAAAAACACAATTTGATATGGAGATCAAATTGATGTTTAGAAAATGCATGAGACCTTAGCCTAAGATAACCTAAACCCATACCTCACACCAAAATTGACTTGGATGTGTTTGATACACCTTAGATGTGTGTGAGATATTAGGATCATGAGTTAGGATCAAGGTGCATAGTTCTTGTACCTAGATGAGCCTAATTCTAATTGGGGATCATAGGGAAAGCTTATGTACAAGTCATGTACATTTAGCCCAAAGATTGTGGTCCTAAATTAAATGGTTTAAAATCATTTCAAAATTGATTTGAAAAACCTTGATGAAGCTTTTCTAGTGATAGCATTCATCATTGAGCAAGTTGATACAAAGTTGAGTTAAACTTGAACTATTTCAAAGTTTTTCGAACTTTGTATCAAGTTTTGAAAATGGAAGTTATTTTCATAGAAAACTATTTTTCCATGATAGTATGTGGTATGAGGAATGTATCCTCAAAATTTCACAATTTTTTTAATTTTCTGTGATTTTCTAGAGGTTTCTGAATTTCGGGAAAAGAAAAATTCAGAAATCAGATATCAGAGGTTGTGGACCGATCAGAAGGGAGTCTGATCAGTCCAGGAAGTTGTGGATTGGTCACTGTGACCGATCCAGGGAAGACCTGATCGGTCTGGTGACCGATCAGGGCGTGCCAGTTTCGACTGTGTTGTCTGAAATTTCTGAAATTTCAGCAATGAAGTTGGTGGTTTGGATTTCTAAAGGGTTGAAACTCTCCAAGACATTGTTGGTGCAATGGTCAAGGGGGAGTTGACCTTTAGGGGGAGTTTTACCTATTAGTCAAGGGGGAGTTGACTTTTAGGGGGAGTTTTTACTCCTAAAGACTTGAGTGATATAGGATTATCACTAAGTTAATTGTTGACCTTAGTATCGAGGGGGAAATTAAGAGTTTCAATGAAAGGTATGGGACCTTCATTAAAAAGAAACTCTTGACCTTGATTCACTCTTTTTGATGTGTGTCAAAAAGGGGGAGAGTGTAGGTTTGAGGAGAATAGAGAACATTGGAAAACCTAAGTTAGGTTATCGGGTTAACCTAACTTGATTATGGGTTTGATTATGGGTTTTGTCAAACATCAAAAAGGGGGAGATTGTTGGTGCAACCTTAGGTCAAGGTTGACCTGGTTGACCAGACTCGAGTTGACTTAACTCGAGTTGTGTTTTGATGTTTGACGAGTTATGTTTGACAATGTTTGACGTGAACAGAAAAGTTGTATCTTGATGTTTTACAAGGATACAAGCTTGGGAGATTGTGGGTGCAACTCGTGGTCAAGGTTGACTTGGTTGACCCGAGGTGAGTTGACCTGACTCGGAAAAGTCCAAGCAGGGAGCTTGGCACGAGAAAAGTCCAAGCAGGGAGCTTGGCATGGGAAAAGTCCAAGCAGGGAGTTTGGCATGGTGAAAAGTCCAAGCAGGGAGCTTGGCACGGGAAAAGTCCAAGTATGGAGACTTGGCACGAAGAAGTCCAAGTATGGAAGCTTGGCACATGGGAAGTCGGAGAGGGCTCGGTAGCTCGTTCTCCGGACTGTGGTCAGAGATGGCTCGGGAGCTCGTTCTCTAGACCGGATGAAAGTCGGAGAGGGCTCGGTAGCTCGTTCTCTGGACTGTGGTCAGAGAGGGCTCGGGAGCTCGTTCTCTGGACCGGATGGAAGTCGGAGAGGGCTCGGTAGCTCGTTCTCCGAACTGTGGTCAGAGAGGGCTCGGTAGCTCGTTCTCTGGACCGGATGTGGAAAGTCCTGGTGAGTGAAACCAGGCAGACGGATAAGTCCCGGTGAGTGAAGCCAGGCAGTGGGAAAGTCCTGGTGAGTGAAGCCAGGCAGTTGTGAAAACCCTAGTGAGTGAAGCTAGGTGAAAGTCCTGGTGAGTGAAGCTGGGCAAGGGAAAATCCAGATGGATCAAGGGTGATCGGACATCTGGTGTTGAGAAGGTCAAGTAGGTCAAGGAAGTGACCGGATACTTGACACGAAGAGAAAAGTCCAAGTGGGTCAAAGGGATTGACCGGACACTTGGTGGGGAGTCTTAGCAGGTCAAGGGAGTGACCGGATGCTAAGCATGATGTACCAACAGGTCAAGGTTGACCGGATATTGGTTTGGAAGGTTTGGGACTTGGTTTGGGCAAAAACCAAGCTCTGGATCGATCGCTGGATCGATCCGTGATACATCGGTATCGGATCGGTCCGTGACCGATCGGGAACCAAACAAGAGCCATCGAGTGTTATCGATCGGTGCACCGATCGAAACAACGATCGAAGGCAAGAAGTTCGGGAGAAAATGAAGAGACATGCATGCTGATCGGTCCTCGGACCGATCAGAGGTGCCACAGCGTTCGAAGCCCTGATCGGTCCAGAACTATCCGTTGGCTCACAACGGTCTTCTGTCTTCTGGCCTCTTCTTCGCAGGTGGATGCAGGTATAAAAGAGGCCGAGGGCTTCTACAGTGTGGTTACTGCTACTCTTCTTCTTCCTCCTCGGAACTGAGCTGCTGTTCTTCTGAAAGCTGTGCTCTTGAGCTTTGCTGAGCTCCGAAGCTTCGCGTGAGCTTCCTCGACTTCTTCGACTGGTTTCAGCTGCTGCTGTGGTGCTTCATCTACAGATTTCAGTCGACGACGAGAAGGCAAGCAAGAGTTGTTACATACATCTTTATATTTGTATCTTGCTGTACTTCTTGTACTTGTACTCTGATCTTGCTGTTGCAAGAGTTTGTGGTGAGGTTTCTCCACCCAGAAGGAGTTCTTATTAGCCGGTTTTCCGAGGACTCATCCACCGACGGATTGATAGGCTTCGTCCACCTTACGGACATGCCGAGGAGTAGGAGTTTCATCTCCGAACCTCGTTACATCGTCGAGTTCGAGTTTGAGGTTTGATCTTTCCTTTTTGCGTTTCTATTTAGTTATTTCCGCTACGCTAACCTTGATTTGTAGAAAGAAACGCGAAGATTTGGGGTCGGCTATTCACACCCCCCTCTCTAGCCACGACCATCGATCCTAACATAGTGTTCTACTCTAGAAGTCAAGAAATAGTGTATCCGATTAGTCAAGTAGCCGACCGAGTGCAAGGGAGCTCGGTCGGGTAAACCCTGACCGAGCTCTAAGCATTTAGGCCTTATAAAATTCTTAGTATAAGACTGGCCGGACAAAAGCCAGTCGAACATAAGGCTCTCCATATATGCCTGACCAGGTAGAGACCCAGCATGCTTGAAGACACTTGGCCTTATAAAACTCTTAGTATAAGACTGGCCATACAAAGGTCGGTCAAACATAAGACTCTTCGTGTATGCCCAGCTAGATAGAGACCGAGCAGGTTTAGTATAAGACTGACCGAACAAAGGCCGGTTGAACATAAGACTCTCCATGTACGCCTGGCCGGGTAAAGACCGGGCGGGCTTCAGAACACTTGGCCTTATAGCACTCTTAGTATAAGACTAGTCAGACAAAGGTCAGTTGAATATAAGGCTCTTCATGTACGCCAGCCCAGTAGAGACTAGGCGAGCTTGAAGACACTTGCCCGTATAAAACTCTTAGTATAAGACTGGCTGGTCGAATGTAAGGCTCTCCATTTACGCCCGGCCGGGTAAAGATCATGCGGTCTTAAGGACATTTTGCCTTATAAAACTCTTAGTATAAGACCGACCGGGCAAAGGCCGATTGAATATCATGCTCTCTGTGTATGCCCGACTGGGTAAAGACCGGATGAGCTTAAAGACACTTATCCTTAGAAAACTCTACATATCCGCTCGGTCAGGCATAGGTCGATTGAGTTCAAGTTACATAATGTTACATTGTCCCTAAAATAAAGCCCCAGCATACATAATCTATCATGTGACTTCTTAAGTGAAACTTTGGCATATTATGGGCACTATATTAGTCTTTTAACAGATCTCTACAATATTGAATATATGACAGAGTAGCTTGATACAATAGCAAGTAATATGACCGGCCTTGTGGCCCAACCAAGATACATTCAGTAGACAAGTAACAGACAATATTTTAATAGCTTGTCATAATTATCGGGGAATATTCTTCAGAACCTCCTTCGGAGGCTATCTTGTTTCCCATGGGCGACTCATCCATAACGACATCCTCCTCCAACGACTTCAAAGAAGGTTTAAGTTATAAACAAAAGAGATACATCTGTGGGTAGAAAAAAGATTCCTCGAAAACTCTTTAAGGAACAACCTAACAAACTTTGACACATAAAGCCACCTCATGGTCACGGAGATTATAAGAGGTGGTATAAAAAGGGGAGTCCTCTCAGTTGGCAAGGTATGCAATTTTTGCATTTGAGACATTCATTTGTAGATCCACTATTGTTCTTCCTCAATACTAACTTGAGCATCGGAGGGCCTTGCCAGGGACTCCTTCCCTGGTCTTTGGTCACTAACGCTTCGTGGGATTATCTGGTTGTGCACAGGATCATTGAGGAGCTTCATCATAGATCGGAGAATTAACTATTCGTCAACAACTCATCCACCTGAGCCAGCGTGTCATCTTCTCAGCCTTCAGACAGGATCAAACAACATCAATGGCTTATATCCAATAGTATCATTTCACTGGCAATATTGGTGGAATTCACATGCAACACTAAGTTTCATAAATAAATATAGACTTTTGTTAAAAATATGATAATTATATAATATCATCCAAGAATTACAAATTTCATATTTATAAACTCTAGTTCATATTCAGAAAATTGTTTGCACGTTGGCCAAACAAGGCAAATGTGATGTCTCACACTGTTACATATTAAGGAAGCACTCATAATCCCAATGCTAAGGGAACTTTAACTTAGCTGGGGTATGGGGCATATCTAGTCATTGTATATAAACATGTGTATGATGCAAATAAATGTACACAAATTGCAATAACCACGTTGGTTTTTACAGAATTTATTTCCAAAGTCTATATCGTTTGTGAGCTTGCAAATTTTTACATTTAGATACACTAAACTAGATTCATAAAAGCCTTAAACTAATCTTCAACTTCTAAACCAGTAAAAGACTTAGTTTTCTATATGTAATCATAAAACATGAGAATGTTCTATTTTTGCATGAACAAAATAAGTTAGCAATCCTATCTAACTAAAACAAACCCAGATTAAGGATAGATAGCATATAGAAAAATCATAATATATTTCAATTTGTGAATTATAACTACCAATAACTTTTAACTATTAAATAGAATGTAAACTAGTTTAAGTATAGGGTTAAAATCTAACACTGTGATTCACAGACAAGATATCAAAATCAAGAATACATATACAAGAAAGATGCTAAACCTTTATTTATCCTAAGGCATGTTATTTGAACCTACAACAATAATGACAATTACAAACTTAAATTTCTTAATCAAACATTAAAATTTAATTAAAACAAACTTTGTTAGTACCGGCTATAGATGGTAAATCTGCTTCATATGTGTTATCATCGCTTGTCACATTTTGATTATCAATAATTGATCTGAAAATTAACACATCCTCATATTTACAAAATTTATTTAAACTATTTGATTGAGAATTAAAATTATAATACAAATGTAGAATTAATCGACGCATACCCTTGCTACAAAATAGGACAATTATGCTTGTCATGTGACACACCTCGAAGCTCGCATCCATGACAGCCTAGATTTTGAGGTTGATTTCTTTATTGATGATTTCAATCTCTTCCCACATCCCTTTGTTCTTATTAAAGATGGATCAACAATACCAAGGGTCCCATCTATGGATTTCTTTCTTTAACTTTCATTGCTGCATGTTCTACTAATATTCATCTTTTGAATTTTGCTATAAATACAATCTAATTGTTGATCCAAGAAATTTGTCCCCTCATCCATCAAAGATGTATCATTAATTATTACTAAAGCTTTAAAGGATAACCTTGAGTGTCTTGTCATCAATAACCTTTCTAGATCATCGGTTATATCTTCCTTCCCCAAAGAAAAACCAACACCAACCTTTGCATCTCGTGTCTATCTTTTGAGTATATACTTATCAGGTAAATGAAACACTTGGTTGATACAAAAATAAGCTAATATATGTCTGCATGAAATACCCTCAAACTTTATTTCATACAACTACAGGAAATGTAGTCCCTCTGATGGTGATGTGTGAGCACCCTTGGTTTTAAGGAAGAATAATTTTGAAAATTCAGCACATGGTAAATCATTGAATCAACTAATGTAGATGCTTGTTGCATAAAATAACCATGACTATCACTCATTTCACTACTCTAGCCTTATTTTTTTGTGTATAGCTTAACCATTTAAATTTCCATTGGCCAGTTTGTCTTATTTTTGGGATGCTCATTCATATTAATATGGTTCACAACTAACTCATTGTATCTTTGGTGTCTTAGTGTCCTATTGAAATGAGTGATAAAATCCATCAATGAGTTCTTATTTGAAACATAACTCTTGAAAAAAGAATGTGAGCTCTCAGATCTCTGACTACTTAACATTCCAGTAGAAAATATATGCCTAAAATAAACTGGCACCTACTTGTGTTGCAAATCATATATCAAAGACAATCAATCATTTTTCTCCATGTTAGCACACTTGATAACCTCTTTCCATGACTTCTTAAATTCATTAGGTGTTGTAGAATTTGCAATGACATTCTTTATGCTTTGATAATGACTTCAAAAAGTCAAAGAGTGTAATTTATCTAGAAATTTATTCAGTATAAGACATAAACAATATCGATGCATTGTTTGAGGAAAAACTTGGCTAATGGCTTTCGTAATTATAGGATCCTAATCAATGATGATCAGGTTTGGTGTACCTTTAGGCATGACTTCTATGAACTTCTTAAGCAACCAAACAAATGACTCAGTTTTCTTATCACTTAGAAACCCGCAACTAAAAATAATTATCTGATGATGATGATTAACTCCTATAAATGATGCAAAAATTAACCCATATTTGTTGGTGTTATATGTGATATCAAATGCAACTACATCACCAAATGCATTATATGCCCTCCTTGATACATGATCCACCCAAAAATACCTACAAAATTTGTTATCTGAATCAGTATCATAATCAAAGAAAAAACCTAAATTCTTCTCATTCTCATAGGAAAATAACTCAATCAGTGTTTCAGCATCGATACCCTTTTGTTCATCCCTTAACTTTTCTTGAAGTTTCTAGTATCTCTTTCTGTGCAACCTACATGCTCAGACCCTCCATACTCTATATTCAATAATCTTACTTGTTGACAGGTTGACACATTAACTTCTGAAAACTATTGAGTCAATGCTTCCTTTGCTGTTGAAATACTCCAATGTGAGCATAACAAATGCACCTTTGTAGGAGACGAGAGTGGATGATTATGACTTTCAATTAGGTTAGTGATAACCCAATTAGGTCCAATTATTTCCTTCACTAATGAAATCTTTCACTTACATCCAATTATAATTTTGCCACATGCTCTTGTCTTTTTGATTTTATCATCTTGTATTTGCAAATTCCGTTGAACATATATATGTCCTTCTTTAAAGCATACAAATTTTTTCTAGGCTACTTCATTAGTTTTCTTATTTTTTTCGACTATTGCTTATTCTTGCGCTAAATCTTTCTTCTCGTGCATATTGATTATAGAACGAAAATGCATCCTCCAGTGATGTAAATTTCATCCCAATTTTTGGCTTTCGATCATCATCGACTTAGGAAATGTCTAGCTGATCATCACAAATATTTTCTTCCATTAATGTAGACTGTTTGATTCAGAAAATTGAGCAATAATACAGGTGAGAGCACAACCAATATATCAGTGACTAGATAGTTATAAGTTGAGCATCTATTTTCTTCTTTAATTCTTGAAGCTCACTACAATTAGAATCTCATCCAAAATATAGTATACCAATAAATTTCTTTGTTCAGGCAAGAAAGGGAAGAATTCTACACAAGTTAATGTGAATTACAAAATAATTATTAAAATAATATTAACGATTCAAAATCTAGAAAAATACTACACACCCTTTCAATTCTTTCCAAATCAACACCGACCAATATAACATTGGTTCTGGTCTTTCAAAACCAACACCAATTACCAGTAACGACCAACATCACATTGATGTTAGTCTTTCAAAATCAGCACTAACTACCATCACCGACCAACACCACATTAATGTTGGTCTTTCAAAACTAGCATCACATTAGTACTGGTCTTTCAAAACTCTACCATCGCCGACAGCACCACATTAATGCTGGTCTTTCAAAACCAGCATCACATTAGTACTGGTCTTTCAAAACCAGCACCAATGATACCAGCACCGATGTGGTGCTAATATTTCAAAACCAGCACCAAGTTGGTGTTATTGGTCTTAAAAACACTAGCACCAACGTGGTGGTGAATTATAAAAAAAAAATCAATACATTCAAAGCGAAAAGACCATTGCATATGAAACGTCGAAGTATCATTTAAAATTTTAGCTTCTATATGCTGTTATCAATCAACTACAATATTAATCATAGTGAAAAATAAACTACAACGTTGGTGCACCATCATGTTCCTTCGAAATTAACCACTAAACTGTATCTCGTAGTGGTTTTTAAACAATTGATTCTTAGAAACAACGATAGTTAAAAGAAAAAATACTCAAGATAGTTTGTAACTCCCATGGAATGCGCCATTACGAAACATGAGTAGAAAAGGGAGATGAGTAGTACAAGTTGGACTAAAACCCTAACTCACTCCACGCGAGCTAATCACTGAAGAAGATGATCTGGGTCTAGGGTCTAGCGCGGGGGAAGAGAGGAGCGAGATCAGAGGGGAAGAGAGTTTAGGGCTTTGGTTTTGAAAACCAACGACGTGAACGAAGGGAAGGGGAGAGAGAGAGAGAGCCAAAATATGCCCACACATTTTGAAGAGAATGAAAAAATGCTGAATTTTGTCCACGCGTCAACTTGTCATGTTGACTGTCGCCCACCATCGCCCATATAAGGGTGTGCAAGATATAAATATATATATAGAGAGAGAGAGTATTAAATATAAAAAAATTCAAACCGAATATAAATTTTAGGTGCTCACAAATTCTGCAGCGTAAGAGTGTGGCATATCAAAATTAGGGATGTAAATAAGTCAAGCTGCTCACGAGCAACTCAGTTAAAGCTCAACTCGAGCTTGAAGTTGACCGAGCTCGAGCCGAGCTTAAGCCAGCTCGTTTAATATTCGAGATTATCTCGAGCTCATTTAATACTGGCTCGATGGCTCGTCAAGCTTATTCTGACCAGGTTAATTCAATATTCTAATATTTAAAATAATTACTACTTAAATTAAATAATAAATTGAGGAGGTGTTTATAGCTAAAGCGTTTTCTTTGTTTTGCCAGAAATTGCAAGAGTTTTTCCATGTAAATTTACTGTTTCGAGCTGAGCCCATCATTAAATAGAGTCTCTTTAATTTCTCACTTATTTACACCCCTAATCAAACCTCTATATAAAACTATTTTTATAAGATAAAAAGTAAAAATTTACACCCCTAATCAAAACTCTCTATATAAATAATTTTATAAGATAAAAAGTAAAAGCAAATCACTAACTAATACTGTCTATATTTACCTTAGATAAAATAATAGAACATACTATACACACCCAGTATACCTAAAAGGAATATTTCTCATTAAAAAAAAAAAAAAAAAAAAAGACAACAACCTACTACACCTATGTCCACATCTGCTTCGATTTTTGTCGATCGTCCAATGAAGGACAATTATGTGACTGGCTGCTCCAACAGCGACCTCTTCCCACGCTAGCTACGGCAGCATGCACCGGTACGCGCTCTATGACATGGTCTGCTCGTGGCGGCGCGAGTTTAACGGGGGAGCGATGGCTCGTAGAAGTGCCAAGTGCGTACGTAGCTCAAGAGCAGCGGCAACGCAGAAGGTGCAGGGCGGGCGGTGAGGTCGCGCGCGACGAGAGGGGATCCATCAGTGCCGTCGAGTGCGAGCGCCGGGTATGAGTTGATAAGTGGCATGCATGTGAAGTCATCACTAATCAATTTAACTGCTCTGAAATTTATAATAAAAATTATCCTGACGAAGAGAAGAGAAAGAGAAAAGGAATTTTTTTTTTTTTTTTTGTATGTTTATTTATTTTGATAGATAAAGATGGAAGAAAAAGAGTGAAGAAATTTTTTTCTTTTGTATGTTTATTTATTTTGATTGACTAAAATGGATACATGTCATGTAATTTTATAAATAAAAAAAAATATATGCATTATTTTTTTTAAGTACATAGTGTAATTTTATAAATTAAAAAGGGTACATGTGTTATTTTTTAGATATATTATGTAATTTTGTGAATTAAAAAGTGAAAATATGTAATTTTTTAGGTACATGGTATAATTTTGTGAGTTAAAAAATGAACATGCATCATTTTTTGATATATGATGTAATTTTATAAATAAAAAATGGTACATACGACATTTTTTTCACATCGCGGCTTTCCATTTAATTTTGAGGTGATCGATTTTGACTCCAAAATAATTAGTTGATAGATTGTGTTTCTTTTCCATCTGAAAATTTTAATGAAATAAATGACGAAAACTTTTCCACTGCGGAAATTTTTTCTTAATTTTTGTTTCCGCTCTGCCGAGCAAACTGACCATAATAAACGTAGTGTCACTGACAGACATATAATATTTTTAGTATAATAGTTAAAGGTTAAATTTTATCGGAATTCATGAATTGAAATTCATTCGACCATGTATCTTCCGCCTTTATATTTGAATTTAACTTCTATATCCATGGGAAGTTGAGATGGTGGATCTATCTTTAATAGCTCTTCCAAATTGATTTTAAAAAAGAATAAATTATGGGGATTGATGCGGTGAATAAGATGGGGCTCTCAGGTCGGGTCAAAGTCTAGGAGATCAGATGATATGGCAGTCAAAGTTAAGGAAAGATCAACACTCGGGGTTAGCTAAGACGATCGTCCTGACCGAGAGATTATTCGATTGGATCTTGGGGTCAGCTGGAAGCCGAGCTCTTTATCCGATCGGACCCTTGAACTGATCGAATGCCAAGCCCCTACATATTGATAAAAAAGAACTCTAAGTCGAATCAGTATCATCCCGAGCAAAGTCCACTTCATCACTCGAGACTAGCACAGTTAACTATTTTGGCCGAGTGATCTAGCCGATCGAACTTACGATCTAATCGGACAAACTAGACACTTGATGCCAAACGGAGAGGCTGAGTAAAGGACGAGTCCGTGGTAACATTCCTCAAATTTGAACGGGTCACTCTTGTAAGTAACAGCCAATCAGACTACAAGAGATGCTCGGTCAATTGGTCAATTATGCATATTGAGAATTCCTTAACCCAACGATCTTACATTCTTTTTTGACATTTTGTGCTACGTATGAAAGAGAGTATTCTATATATAAAATGTACATTAGAAGCTTCCACCCTGTCAAATACAGAGATGTTGCATATCCATTTTGAGAAAGGTATCAGAGCATATTTGTGGTCGGTTCTTTTTTTGAAATGCTTTGAGATTCGTTCATAGACAAACAGTAACACTATAAAAGAGGGGTTCCATCTACAGACAAAAGTATACAACGACGCTACACAACTGTTTAATACTCATAGTCACTGTTCATTTACTGTTTATCGCTTTCAATCGGATCACTGACTTAGGAGTCGGAGGGTCTGTGTGTGGCTTGATTACTAATGCTCCTTTAGACACCCAGCGTTTGGAGTCATTTTTTTTTTAGTTTGGAGTCTTCATACAATCAACATAGGGCCACCTATCTAGAGTGTCCTCTCCATAGAAATATAACATCCGAGATCATTTATCTTAGTACGTATAAGGAAAAATTAAACATATAGTAAAATATTTTTATACCAATTAATCCTAAAATTTATCATATCAAATATGTCAACTCATAATTGACATGATCTTAGACGGTATGATGATTGACAAATAAGATATTGACACATGAAATTTTAGAATTAAAATTTAATACATCCGAGCATATTATCTTTTTAACCATCTATATTAATATTAGTAATAATTTATAATTTATCTTTTCTGTATTGATACATAATAATAATAATAATAATAATAATAATAATAATAATAATAATAATAATAATAATAGTAGGGATATTAATTTTTAAAGTTTATATTATTTTTTAAAATTCTAATAGTAAACCAAGACCCTTTTTTTTTTAATATAGTTTTAGCTTTGCGTTTTTTGGGTAGCGTGCTGTGGTCAGTAATTTCAAGCATGCATCCGCATACTCGCAGACCATGTGACCTTGCCCATTGACAAAGACGTAAAGCAGGGGAAACTCCCTCCACCTTTACGTTGGCCCCCCCTGACATCCCTAGCCTTGCTGCATCCCTTCGACATCCTCTGTCGTTGCCATGAGAAGAGGAGCACTGTCGCCCTTGTCGTAGACAACTGTTGCGTCCCTTAATTTGTCTAAAACCAACAGACAAGATCTTCTAGTAGAAATAAAAAAAATTCTCTCATTATAATATGATTCTATAATTTATCTTATGGGACACAGTATAATCAACCTTTACTATCATCATATTTTTTTATTAACTATTTATTATTTAATATTATTAATATTATTATTATTCCTACTTCAGTAAGAGTCGTGACGAGTTTGACTTGATTAGCGACTAAGCATGACGCGTCATCTCGTCGTCATCCTTCCTTTTCTAAAATAATAAATAAATACCCGAATTGATGCGGGTGTCCGTTCATGGAACCCGCCGCCGCCGTTGCCTCTGGTTACCCGGCCTCAATCGATTCCTCCCCTCTGTCGCTTGGCTGCGATTCCTTAGACGAAACGATCCCTCCTTCCTCCGCGGCATCGTCCGTCGGTTGCAAGCTCCGCCTGATGTGCAGCTATGGCGGCCGCATCGTTTTCCGACCGACCGACAAGGCCCTCTGTTACCTTGGAGGCGAGACCCGCATGGTCGCCGTCGATCGGCGTTCACCGCTGGCTGAAGTATCCGCCAGGCTCTCCCGCGTTCTTCTCGACGGGCGATCTTTCTCCCTCAAGTACAAACTGCCAGACGAGGATCTCGATTCTCTCATCTCCGTCTCCACCGAGGAGGACCTGGAGATCATGATCGAAGAGATCGATCGCATCTCGACCGCCGGAGGAGACGGGATTCGCTTACCGCGCCTCCGCCTGTTCTTGTTCCTGTCGGAACATTCTTCCCGCGTTCGGTCGATATTGGAGGAGTCAAAATCGGAAACTTGGTTCGTCGACGCCCTCAATAATGCAATCAATGGCATGGGCATGGGCACGGGGACCGACGAACTCCCGCGCGGATCCTCCTCCGACACCGCCTCAATCAACTGCCTCCTCGGCCTCGAAGACGACTTGTCTATCCACTCCCATGGCGGCGGCACCCAGCCTGAGCCTGAACAGCTCGTCCTCACTCGGCCCGACTCCATGGCGAAGCTTGGTAGCGATTCCTCCTCCGCATCTACATCATCTGCTCTGTCTCTCTCCAATCTCCCACCTATTCCTGTTCCTTCCGAGGAACGCTGTTCCGATCAGTGCATCGCCCTTCTGATCCCCCTCTCATCCAGCAATTCCGCGACGCAGATTGAAGACGAAGATTTCGATGAAAAATCTGAACACGGTGGCATTCTACAACCTCCAGAGCTCGCCGACGTTGTGGCAGCCATCTTCTCCAGTTCAGAATCAAGGTGAGGTCTTTCTTTACAAATTTTTCTCAAAATTTGTTTTGGTTCTAAATATTTACTCTGCCTTGACGTAAAATTGATATTGATTGCTCCATCCAGTCCTACGAATGTTATTCAGAACTCCGATGCAAAGGTCTCTTCTGATCCCATTATCCCATTTTCAGTAGCAGAATCTCCCCTTGTTCATCAACATCCGTCCCAGTTTATTGAGGCAAATGCACATTACATCCACCACCCAACAGCCAGTACAGTCTTCCCTGTGCATCCCTACCACCCTATTGCAATGCAGCAACCACCACAAGCCTCCCAGATTCCAGTATACTACTTGCCCGTTCCCCAACATATGGCATACCCTTTATTCTCATATCAGCCCAATTTGATTGATCCTGGCTTAATGACATCATCTGGAAAGCCATCTCTTCCTATTTCATGTGCCCCAGAGAACCCTGAATCGGTTGCCCTTCCTCCCATTCCTTCTGCATGCCCTCCTCAGCTGATCCAGTTACTCCCCAATCAAACTCATCCTTATGCTGGACCGAAGTATCATTGGATGCAGCATCCCCACCATGCAAGCATGGCTAATTATGTTTATGAAATTTCCGCTGATTCTGGACGTCGACCTCAGATGTACTATTCTCAGGCATTTTCACAACCACCTTTAGCCTCTCAGTTTCAGACAGTGAACTTGGCAGTCACAGCACCTGAAACTGCTGATGCTGCTGCTGAAGATTTGAAGATATCAATGGCATTGTGATCACTAGTCAGTAGCCTAGTTGAAAAAACTTCTTGTTGTAAAATGTTTCATATCTTTCCGAAAACTGTTGTTCTCATGGATTAGGCTGCATCTTTCCATTTCGTCTGTAATGCTAAAATTTCAAAGTAGCTAACATGAAATCAGATTAAATAAAAGGTTCCTTTGCTTTGTCTCGAGGTGTTTCATCCAGTTCATTTACAAAAAGGTAAAAGATCTCTAGATTGGTTCATAACGCACCTGTTCCGGCCAAATGGTCAAATCACCAATTAAATCCAACTCACGTGCTTCCCGGAGATTACTAGTGTCGATGAAAAAGAAGTCTTGAAACATATTTGAATAAAAGGTTTGTCTCTTAGGGATGAAACTGTAAATATAAAGTATTGTTATATAAAATTTTGGAATTAAAACTCATACTTATGAGTATATCTTTCTTTATAATTTGATCATTTGTACTAATAGTTGGGATAGTCGTTTGTAATTTACTTCTTCCGTATTAATTTAGAAATGGATTAGTGGAGGTGTTGGGGTAAACAAATTATCTTTTGTCATATATTTCAATAGAGGATTTGAAATATGAGGTATTGGCGTCGAAACTCGGCATGTTCAAACATGTCTTCTTCCATGTCTTGGCCTATCACGCCCCGGAGGAGTCTCTACCAGAGGAAAAATCTGGCAAAATCTTCTCTGTACCGGTGACAATTTGAATCATATATACATCAACTCATACAGCTGGAATATATATATACAACCATGCAGTTATATACAATAAACAGCTCACACAGCTGTACTGAAAACAATCACAGCGGAAAAACAAAACGAAAGAAAACCCATACAAACAGAAACAACAAAGACTATTAATCGGCTAGGCTTACACAACCACAAAAAAATAATTACAACTCCACATAGCAAAACCAAAAACAAAGTCAAATTTATACAACATCAAGTCCACCAAAAATATAAGACAAGTAAAGTAGAGGTAAAACCGGAAACAGTCCTCGGATGTGAAGTGGGACTTGCAGATAAGATACTCCAAGCGACACGACAGATTTATATGCTAACCTGAAAACAACAAGAAAAATAAGGGGTAGTAAGTATAAGATACTCAGCGGATATCGACAGACATGCATAGTAAAATATAACTACTAGTAATAATCATGTAGTACAATCTCCTGAATAATAACAGGCAATGCAAAACTGAACAACTGAAGAAGAACTGTACTCACCAGAGCCTCTTATCCTGACATAAGGGTGTGAACCTCACTAACAGTAGCAGGGTCATCAGACCAATATATAATGTCTCCTGTATGCATGTCAATCATATGCAACCACCAAAATGTAGCGTACAAAAATGCAATAATCACAAGTAATAAATGTAATTCATGCATATGATACAAATGACATGGCCACCCCTGACGTCAGTCAGCCATCTCATACGCGATGGTGAGACTGAGTGGGTATGACTATGACAACTGTGCACTCTGCCATCACTTCTCTTGAGTGACCGAATGGACAGGATGCTGTCGAGGTACACCTATCCTCCTACCCCAAACATAGTGGGGGAGTCAAAGCTCTCATCTCCCTTTGTCATAGTCAAGAGGAGGGATCCCTGCCCGCTACTATGCTGTAGTCACATTACCTATGAGCGTACTAGCGGAGCCGTGACAGAGAAAACTGCACACACCCTACTTGATATACCACTAACCCATGAGTGGTTGTATATGCAGATCATGTAACTGGCGATGTGTTCAACAACAATAGAGTCGACAATCTCTCAGCATGCAATCATGTAAAATTGTGCATGACGCTAAAGCATGTAACTCCTGAAAATATCAACCTCCTCATAATGTGTACCAAAAGGAAAACCGAGTCCATAACAATGATCTAGGTGCATATGTCAGATAGTAAACATAGGTACACATGCCAAGTAATAAACCTAGGTACACATGCCAAGTAATAACACTAGGTACATATGCCAAGTATATCTAGTAACTAGACCTGTATCCGGTAATGCATTGTATGTTACTATGTAAGTACACAATGCAAGAATCAAGAGGACATAAGCAATAATGCAAAACAGACATCAATAAGGACATACTACGGATATCAAGTAGTCACATACCAAAGCATATATAAACATAATTATTACTACTAATATATAACCTACTACGTATATCAAAATGACAATATCAAAAGAGATAAGTCAAAGGTACCCGCCTCAAAAAGAAGATTGTATCATATAGATCCCACGTCGAGACACTTGTCTCGAATCAAAGTCCTGTAAATCATAACATACGGATTTAGATAATTACTTATAAGTTAAATAACTAAATCAAATCCCCTAACCTATTTACGATAACCTTAGTCGAATACGATTACTGATTAACCACCTCAACCAGAGTTAAACTAGTTTCACCTAATTAAATTCATCATCTTCCTTATATTAGTTTAACTCCTTATTTATCAATATCTACTCATCCACTAATCTTTTTTTCCCTACTCCAATAACCAATCCATCGCTTAATTATCAAACTACTACATAATGAATCAAACCAATCCAACAACTCACCCAAATTCGATCGTGCTATTGCTAACCCACGATTGGAGAAGTTTGATGTTGGAAATGGGTGGTCAGAGCTGGATGATGATGCTAACCACCCAAACAGATACCCCAAATCAGATATCTAACATCTCAAACACCTGAACCTGCTACTAGGGTTAATTTGTTACCTCAACCCTCTCCGACAGTTACAGATCTGTCCCCCAGCTGCCACTATGCCCCAGGGATCATCGGCGGCCAGGATATTGATAGGGAGACAGTTTCTGGTGATCAGGCAGGGAGGAAAAACAGTGATCGCCAAGATTCTGCAGCCTTGAACCTACAATTAGTGAGCCGCTCGAATGAACACTGTGGTCGGCGATCAGGTATGGGATGGGGTCACCGCGTGTACGGATCTTCTTGTGGCCAGAGGGTGGAGACCGACGGCTACACCTCAGATGGTGCCAAACGATCGGCGACTTCAGCAGTGAGGGTTGCTGCGCCCCGCAAGAGAGAGGTGACTTAGAGAAAGGAAAGAAGAAGCTTGGCCAGCGGTGGCATCGGGGTGTGTCCGTGCAGAGATGGCTGAGGAAGAAAGGGGGAAATCGGCGGATCGGGAGTCGGCGTCGTGATGGAATCTAAGGCACGACTCGGAGGGGTAAATGGCGACGCCTATGCTGTAGCGTCGGCCCAACAGCAGCCAATGGTTAAGAGGAACAGCTAGGGCACGAGGCCATTCGTCGATTGACGCCCGCGACACGTCAGGGAAGAAGATGGCGCTCACGAGCTGGGGATCAACGCAGACGATGAGAGAAGGGATGGTGGCTTTGCGCGAGTGAGAGAGATCCAAGAAATTGGGAGCAGATAATAAAGAGGAAAGGGAAGACGGCTCGGTGTCGCAAGGAGGAGAGGGAGATGTCGGGAGCAAGGAGAAGTCGGGAGAAGAGGAGAAAAAAATAGGAAATTAAACTTAGGTTTAGCTTTATAAACCTAGTTCAATTAATTTAATCAACTCCTTAAATTGGATATTATAACCAGACTTGTACTTAGCCTATAAATATATCCCTTTAAACTCATCACATGAGCTTCGAAAAATCCCTAAAAAATTTTTAAAAAATTCCGTTAAAGTTATTCGTCTATTAACCTTATTATAGTATTATTATTTTGTTACGGTATTTTACATGACCACTTGCACTAATGGCTAGTAGTCACCTATGATTTACCTCCTCCATGTTGGCATAGAGACGGGTTAGCAAGGACGTTGAGGGTGAGTAAATTGCCTTTTGCCACATATTTCAATAGAGGATTTGATTGGTGTTGGGAAGATTTCGACAGGTCACTCCAACATTCAAATTAAGATTTACTTGAGGTGATATGCATGAAGAAGAAGATGAAGATGGAGAAAGAGAAGATGACCTTGTTGCATGCTCCTCCATCTTTCTCATATAAGTCAACCAAGGGGATCAAATTTGACAGTCGTTAGTTGTCTTGCCATTCACTAAGCACCACATGTTTGGAATGAGGTATCTAGGAGACCAGATTTAATAATCCTATAACTACCTCTCCGCTCATCCAGCGACATATGTTCTAGAGTATTTGCAAAGAAATAATTTTCAATGATAGACCACGTAGAGTGTGGGTCTGATTTGAGAATGAGGGAATGAAAATTTGAAGTTGGCGTTGAGTAGCCGAGTAAACGAAGTCGACGACTAAGGCCGAGATGAGACACTCGGATTTGAGAGTAAACTAGAAGTGGTGCCACCGATTAGGGTCAAAATGTTGATGGCACGAGGATATGGGACAAAGTCGGAAGCGGTGTCGGCGACTAGGGCCAAGATATAGATGATGTTGGCAACTGAGGCAAAGCAAGACAAGTGGTATTAGGATCTGAAATTGAGCCGGAAGCGATATCGGCAAATGGGGTCAAGACATAGATGATGTCATTGATTGAGATCGAGCTAGACAAGTAGTGCCATAATCTATGACTGAGGTGGAAGCAGTGTCAAGGTCGGGAGCTAAGATATGAAAAATGTCTAGATCTGAAGCCGAGACAGGACATATCAAGGTTGAGAATTGGAGGATGCCTGAATCGGAGGTGGAGACAAGAGCGATATCAACAACTGAGATTAAGACGAATATTAGAACGATGTCATCAACTGAGCCTGAGACGAATATCAAGATCAGGATCTGAAATAGGAGTCATTGTAGTTGACTTGTACAGTTGTAATTAACCAAATTTGAACCTTAGGATGAGCATAGTCGATTCAATTAATTCCAAGTCTCATCCGGATAAAGTCCAATTCCCTTTGTGTTATAGTTAATCTATTTTGACTTTGACTGATGGATTAGCATAACTCTAGACTCTATAAAACACGTGGAAGTTACAGAATTCACCATCAGGATCGATCGAATTTGTTTTCTTCAAAAACATCCTATTTGTTCTCTAACTTTCCAAATGGAATTTGTTCTTCAAAAAGCATCCTTAGTCATAATACTACGATTAATTATGACTAAGAATGCTTATATTTCTAATGACGCCATTAATTTGAAACTTATGATGCACGCGTACCATAGTCTAAGATGCTGACAAGGTCAACATAAATGCAATTAAAGTTAATTAACGTGCTAATTTCCTTATTCCCCTCGAGATCTGTGACAAATTACGCTCTTGTTTTGCCAGACAACTTAGTTGCTTATAAATATATTTTAGTCTTAATTCCATTAAGTCATCTATGTTTTTTCCACATGCAATGTCAACCGTTAACTCGATGGGGCTATATATATATATATATATAATTTTTAACTTCTAGTTGTTTAATATGAATCTGATATATTATTGGGATAATCTGTGTTTATTGGTATTTTTCCTAGTCGTTCCGTGGGCAACTAAGAATCGGGCTCATGCGAATGGTTAGTTAGATAGCCGAATGCGTACGGCGATCCAAATACACCTTTAAAAATAAGGGTGTCTGAAATAAATCTCATCTGACCATTTAGATATCGATCTGAAAAACATAATACCCAGGTTGAGAATTTTTAGATTTGGATGAGATTTGAGTTAGTGAATTTTCGGATTAAAAGTTTTTGGATCGAATTTGATTGATGCAAATTGATTTGAATTTAAGATTTGATGGATTTTTTAAAGTTAAATCAAAATTTATTTTAAAATTTAAGATATTTTTATATATATTAATATCAATATTAATATGATAATAATATAATATTGAGATAAAAATAAAAAATTATAGAAAATAATAAAAAATATCATTTTGAATCAGATTATTCGGATTGAATTTGAATTGATCGGTTCGGATTCATATTTAAGATATTTGAATTTATTAGATTAGGATTGAGATTTTCAAAAAAAAAAATTCTAATATGATTCGTCCGAATTGACATCCTTATTTAAGAATTGGTTAGTCCATGAGGTGTTTCCATCATGAGGTCTGAGGTTCGAATCTTGGTAAAATCAAGATAAATATCTTCCTTATGTACTAATCACTATTCCAAAGACTAGTAGTCATCCGTGATTTATTTTCTCCATGTTGATCCTATAAAGATATTAGAAATGAACGTATTCATCTTTTACCATTATTATTTTTTGATTATTAAATTGCACTCTCATGGTGGGAATGGTTAAGGCATAAAAGGTGGTACTTAGCACGTCTAAATATACCTTTTCCATATCTTAGTCACATCATTTGATTATGTTCTTTCAGAATTCAATGCTCACTTAGTCTGTTTTATTAAATTAGGATTTGAATGACTTTATAGTGCAAAAGACATAGTCAAGTCAATGTTAATTAATCACAAATGCAAGTAATCGTGCATCGAGAAGCCATAAATTGAGTGTTTATTCTTTCTGTAAACAAAATGAAAGGGAAGTCAATTCAGAATTTGGATCGGGATACACTAGCATGAATCAAATGTTCTTAATAAAATTGATATTTTCGACTTAATAGAAGTTTATGTATATTAGTTTGATATATATATCTAATTAATTAAATAAATAAATTTGAATATATAGTTGAATTTCTTAACGTTCACGAACAATGATGAAGGATAACGTAAATCACATTTATTAATACAATTTTTATTTACATACTACATAAAAAATAAAAAAAATAAAATGAATAGATAAATTTATATTATCAAATTTAATAACTAATTAATTAAAACATAAGTAAAAAATATATAAATTTTAAATAATCAAATAATCTTGAATCAAATAAAAATAGTCAAACGAGGGATCAAGGCGAATCCGAGCAAGGTAAAAACACTGCAAGATTGCCCCTCGCCCCGTAACTTGAAGGAGGCCCAACGGGTGACCAGACGGATCACCACATTATCAAGATTCATCTCCAAATCGTCCGACTAGAGTCACCCGTTCTTCAAAATTCTGTGCCGAGTGATGAAGTTCTAGTGGGACGCGGAGTGCAACAAGGTGCTGGAGGGGTTCCAGTACCTTATCTCCTTACCTATATTGGCGAAACCCAATGTCAGTGAACCGCTCTGGATTTATTTATCATCCGCTGAGCATGCGGTTGGCTCAGCATTGGTGTGGCATAACGACTTTGAGTAATAGCTAGTGTATTTTCTAAGTCATATATTAAAAGATGCAGAATCCCACTACACCAGTCTCAAAAAATTAGCGTGTGCGCTAGTATTTGTTGCTCGGAGACTTCGCCCGTATTTTCTCTCACATCCAATTGTGGTAATGACCAACAGCGCACTAGGAAGAGTCCTCCTTAGCTTAGAAGCATCCGGGCGGCTGATCAAATAGACCACCAAGCTGAGCAAGTTTAACATACAATATCAACTACGAACGACGATCAAAGCACAGGCCTTAGCTGATTTTGTTACCAAGGTCCATAGCGTCAAGCCGGATGCAACTTGGAAGATCTATGTAAATGGTTCATCCACTCGGCAAGGAAGCAGGATCTGTATCCTCTTTATATCGCCTAGGGAGGATAGGATGCAATTGTCTGTACGGTTGGATTATCGAGCTACAAATAATGAAGCCAAGTATTAGGCCCTGATAGCCGGCTTACAGCTAGCTTTGCATGTAGGAGCCACAAGAGTCATCATCCACTCGGATTCTCAACTGGCGGCGCAGCGACTATCATGCACCTTCGAGATAAGTAATGCTCGACTTAAGCTATACATTGAAGCTTTTGAAAAGCTGAAGGCTGATTTTCAAAAAGTGGTTATCCAGAAGATCTCCCGATCGAACAATGATACGAGCTCGAGTGTCATACTACGGGAGCTTATAAGGCGTGCAAGAATAAGTGTGGGGGATATCTTATCAAATTATAATTAAAGTTACCGAATTCTCTCTACACTAAAGTAGTATAAGGATGACTCAGGTCGTCTCACAAGGAATGTAATGATAAAATAATATCTTCGGGATTGATTATTGCTTTGAATTTTTAACATGAAAATAGAGGGGTTTGTTTGAGTTCTAAACTACGATATGAAATAACAAAACAAGTATGAAACTAAACCTAATGAACAAAAGAGCAATGCAAGTATGAAAATATAGTCTAACTTAAACTATAATCGCAAGAAAATTAAAGTAACATAAAGTAAGTATTGAATGAAATCTAGAGCATTAAAGAAATCTAATCTAAGCTAATTATATCCAAACAAAGAACAAAACTTATAGCAATTGAAAGACACAAGACAAGCAACAATTAAGCAAAATAAACTGCACGAATTTAAACCCAACTATTGGAAGAAGCATTTGTCGAACACCTTATGAGCATGAATCAAAATAGCATGAGTACATGCTCTAAAACATAGGAGAACAACTTACGTACAAGTATTCATCAACCAACTAAAAGAAACATCTATTACATTTAATCAACAACCATGCAAACCAACATATCAACAATGGAAGAAGAAGCTTTCTGTGGAAAGAGATTGCTGCTCAGATCTGTGTTAAGAAGTAGGAACTGTCAATGAAGAAGCTTCCCCTCTTCTAACCCAAGGAGGGATGCTCGAAGATGGTAGATGGTTATGAACGCTGGAAGGGAAGATGAGCTCCTCCTCTTCTAACTCGAAGAGGAGAGCAACTCCAGTGGAAGTGTGGATGCTTGAAGGAAGAGAAGGGGCGTCGATTGTCGATGAAATGAAGGCGGAAGAGGGAAAGGGAAGGGATGACCTGCCGGCGGGTGTGGAGTGGAGGTGGACTGCCGGCCCTTTGGTGGAGTGGTTGGCGTGGAAGAGGAAGAAGCGAGTGTTAGTCGAAGGAGGCCGAAAAAAATCGCGATCAAAGATGATGTCGTGAAATCATCGTAGCTTCTCTTTATAACTGAATCTGAATGGACGACTGAGAGCTCTCCTGATTTGGATCAACAGTGGAAGTCGATCTAGATATGATCCAAAGGCTTAGATCTATATTAGAGGGGGGGGGTCATAATCTATCATTTCTTAACCCAGTTGGACTAGATCTTTGACGGATGAACGGTTTAGATTGGTTCTCTTCAAGTAGCCCTAAATTTAAGTCCAAATTTGGTCCGCTCTAACTTGAATCCTTGGCTCTTTTGATCACCTACAAATCCACATTTAAATATTAGCATCAAATATCATAAATATAAAATAAATCGCAATTAAGTCCAAAAATAGATGTGCTCGTGATATACAATATAAATGCTAATTTACCACATGAGAAGATAAAAAAACGTGAATATACGAGTCAAAATATCATATCAAAATAGTGGTTATCAAACAACCAGGCCGCTGACGAGCTGGTTAAGTTTAGCAGTTGGTTATCGCTGATTGTGATAGATCAGCTGATTGAGTAGGTCTCACTGGTGGCACACATTGATAGGATGGATTGAATAACCTTTCCGAGCGACTAGAGGACACCACTGATAGAGATCCTCAGATTGGGTGCCACACCACCCGATCAGGAGGAAGCTCAGTGGTTGAAAAAGAGAGTCAGACGGTTCACCATGATCGGATATTAGCTATATAAAAGAGTTTTTTCAAGGCCACTGCTCAAGTGCGTCGGATCAGAGAACATTGAATACATCTTGCAAGAGGTTCACCAGAGCTCCTGCGAAAGTCACCTAAGCTCTTGAGGAAGTCACCCGGGCGGTAGATCACCGACCCAAAAGATCTTGTTGGCGGGATACTTTTGACCCACTTTGCAAGATAACGTTGCTCAAACAGTAGGCAATTGCTTGTCTTGTCAAAAGTATCATAACATCCCGCACCAACCCACTGAAGAGATGAAAGCATCCATGGCATCCTATCCATTTGACTAGTAGGATATGGATATCGTTGGACCATTTCAAATGGCAACCGGTCAGCAAAGATTTCTACTCATTGCAGTAGATTATTTCTAAAAGTGGGTGGAAGCCGAGCTGCTAGCCAAGATAACCGAGCATATGGTTAGCAAACTTATATGGCAAAATATCTTATGTCGGTTCAACATCTCTCGTCGGCTCATCTTGGACAATGGAAGACAGTTCGGTGGATGGAAGCTCAAGGAGTGGTGTGAAGGCTATGACATCGCACAAACTTTCACCTCAATGGCCTACTCCCATAGCAACGGCTAGAAGAAAGTCACCAATAGGGAAATCCTCAGAGGATTACGGCCTCAGTTCAACCATACTGAACTCAGCTGGGTCGATGAACTCCCCATCGTATTATAGGCCCATCGCACCACACCAAGAGAGGCAACTAACGTCACCCCATTTCATCTGGTGTACGGAGGTGAAGCAGTGGTTCCAATGGAAGTCAAAGTCGAGTTCGATCGTGTGCAGCTCTACAATGATGGAAACGCCAAACGGAAACTCATGGAGCTCGACTTGATAGATGAAGCACGGGATAAGGCCACCATCCAGCTCATGGCGTGCAAGTAATGCATGAAGCAAAACTACAATCGGAGGGTAATCACGAGATCCTTCCAGATCGGCGACTTGGTATGGAAAAGAGTGAAGTCGGTCGGTGATGTCATCAAGCTAGAAGCCCCGTGGGGAGGACTCTCCAAGGTTATTTAAAAACTCTGATCGGGGGCCTACTACCTACAGGACGAAGATGGGAGAACGCTTGAGCGATCCTAGATCGCAAACCATCTCCAACCCTATAGGGCTAGGTGAGAGGTGCGTGGCTAAATCCAGATATACTTGTATGAATGTATGTCTTGTGTGTGCAGGAAGATAATGAATAAAAATCCCAAGTGTTCAAGACTCATGTATCGTTCGACCAAGTTAAAAGTCGAGCGGCGATTATAAATCCTAATCTATGTCAACAATTGAGCAGTGACTATAAACTCGTGTCTACGCAATCAACAGTCGAGCGGCGACTATAAACCCTTGTCTATATAATTAACAGTTGAGTGATGATTATAAACCCTTGTCTATACAATCAATAGTCGAGCGGTGACTAAAAACCTTTGTCTATGCAATCAACAGTCGAGCGGCGACTATAACCCTTATCTATGCAAATCAATAGTCGAGTGACGATTATAAACCCTTGTCTACGTAATCAACAATCGAGTGATGACTATAAACCCTTGTCGACGAATCAATAGTCGAGCGACGACAATAAACCCTTGTCGACGAATCAACAGTCGAGCGACGACTATAAACCCTTTTCTACGAAACAACAGTCGAGTGGTGGCTATAAGCCCGAGTCTAGGCCAACTAAAATCAAGCGGCGATTGTAAACCTTTGAGTCTACGACAACAGTCGAGCAACGACTATAAACTCAAGAGTCAACGACAACAACCGAGCGGCGGTTATAAACCCAAGATTAAAATTAGCGATAAGTCATGTGACAACTATGAACACCGGCCCTACTACCAATTGGCAGAAAAGATTCTCGCTCACAAAAGCAAATAGGTCGTTCAACATACACCGAAATAGGCAGTGGGACGGGGCGCCAACTAGTTGTTGGTTAGTCCTAGGAAAACGTACCGGTTCCACTGTACAAACATTTTTTGTACAAGTGTCGAACTTTTCCTTAAATAACCTATTGTGTTCTTTAGAAGTTAAATTAGGAATCGCAGACGGAACTTAACATCATTGATTCCAAATTTAACTTATCTGTTCTTAATGGTTTAATTTGAATCGCAAGCGGAACTTAACACTATTGATTCAAATCTACCTAAGTTATTAATTCCATAAATATTAATTTTCAAAATTGACTTCTAGGACTGCATGGCGAGACACATGACCTTCTTGGATATGGGAGCAACCACCACCGCCTAGGCAAAGCCTTTTAAGGAAAGCTAATATTTATTTCCTTAAATAACTCTAGGTTAACCAAAAAGAACAATCGAATCACAAATTCGAAAAAGAAGAAAACATAAACTCGAAAAAACTATTTCGAAAACTCTAGAATCATATGCCTCTTGTGTTTGGTATTTCCATAAATAACTATACAAAGAAAACTAGTATGATGCGGAAAACAATTACTAGTTATACCTTTCTTTGTAAGCAAAAATAACCTCTTGATCTTCTACCGTATTCCTTTTCTTATCTCGGACGTTGTGTGGGCAACGATCTTCCGAGAAGAGAACCACCAAGCTCCTTCTTCTCCAAGCTAGATTCGGCCACCATTAATTCTCCATGAGAAGTAAAGATCCGACCACCACCACCAAGCTCCAAGGGATGCTAGAAACGAAGCCTTCTTTCTCTCCTTCTTCTCCTAGCTAGAACCGACCACCATGGACTTCCCTTAAGTTGATGCCGCCGGCCACAAAGGAGGAAGAGAAAAGAAGGAGAAGAGGAGACCCTATGGCCGACCACACCAAGGAAGAAAAGAATAGAGTCGTTCGCCATGAAGGCACCTCTACCCCCTCTTTTATAATCCTTGGTCTTGGCAAATAAGGAAATTTTAATAAAAACTTCCTTAATTCCTTTGCCATGAAAAAGAAAAAATTATTTAATTAAAAATAATTTTATTTTCTTAATATCAATGGCCGGCCACCTACAATCCCCAAATCAAGGAAATTTTAATTCACACAAGAATTAAAACTTTCTAATTTGTTTCCGGAAATTTTATAAAAAATTTCTCCAATAATTTTTCCCTTCATGGTGGATTATAAAAAGGAAATTTTATAAATTAAAACTTTCTTTTAAACATGTGGATAAAAAGAAAGTTATCTCTAAAAATTAAAATCTCTTTCAATATACAAATAAGGAAAGATATCAAATTTTTTCTTAATCTTTTGTAGAAATTTATAAAAGAGAATATTTAATTTTTTAACTCTCTTTTAAATCATGAACATGGTTAAAAAGGAAAGTTTTCTTAAAATTTAGAATCCACCTTTTAATCTACAAAAAAGGAAAGATTTTAAATCTTTTCTTAAACTTTTGTAGAAAGCTATAAAAGGAAAGATTTAAATTTTAAACTCTCTTTTAAAACCATGGAATCCACATAAGAAAAAATTTATAAATAAAATCCTTTTTAATATGATGTGGCCGGCCACATCATGCTTGGACTCCAAGCATTGGCCGACCACCAACTTGGCTCAACCTTTGGGTCTTGGCCGGCCCTAGCTTGGGTTCCAAGTTAGCTTGGCCGACCCCTATAGGTTGGGTAAGAAGGTGGGTATGTGGTGGGTATAAATCTCCATATACAAGAGACTACGATAGGGACCGAGAGGAGGAATTGATTTTGGTCTTCTGATGAAATTAAGCTTCCTGTGTTCGTCCCGAACACACAACTTAATTCTATCAATAATAATTCATTCCACTAAAGAACTATTATTGAACTACCACACCAATCCCAAATTACATTTTTGGGCTCCTTCTTATTATGAGTGTGTTAGTCTCCCTGTGTTTAAGATGTCAAATGTCCACTAATTAAGTGAGTTATTGACAACTCATTTAATTAATATCTTAGTCTAAGAGTAGTACCACTCAACCTTATCGTCATGTCGGACTAAGTCCACCTGCAGGGTTTAACATGACAATCCTTATGAGCTCCTCTTGGGGACATTTTCAACCTAGATCACTAGGACACAGTTTCCTTCTATAATCAACAATACACACTATAAGTGATATCATTTCCCAACTTATCGGGCTTATTGATTTATCGAACTAAATCTCACTCATTGATAAATTAAAGAAATAAATATCAAATATATGTGCTTGTTATTATATTAGGATTAAGAGCACACACTTCCATAATAACTGAGGTCTTTGTTCCTTTATAAAGTCAGTATAAAAGAAACGACCTCTAAATGGTCCTGCTCAATACACTCTAAGTGTACTAGTGTAATTATATAGTTAAGATAAACTAATACCTAATTACACTACGACCTTCCAATGGTTTGTTCCTTTCCATCTTGGTCGTGAGCTACTATTTTTAATTTATAAAGAACCGATAACACGATCTTCTGTGTGTGACACCACACACTATGTTATCTACAATATAAATTAATTGAACAACTACATTTGGCATATATAAATGTAGACACTTGACCAATGTGATTCTTATAAATGTTTATACAAAAGCTAGACTTTTAATATACACTCCAACACTAGTTACATTGACGAGCAGAGGTACAAGATCACATACTTACAAAATTTTCATAAAACGCTATAAGGTGGTCAAGCTAGATAGCCCCATGGGGCCAAACAGCGATGCATGGAGGAACACTTGCAAAATTTAACAAAAGGAGGAAGCGCTGAACGAGCATTCATTCATTGACACTTAGAAAATTTTTTACAGAACATTTGGAGAGAGTACAAAAAGTAGCCTGTGAAACAGAGAGGAGGGTTACTCAAGATAGTCGAGCACGTCGTCCAATAACGACTTGGCAAGCTTTTCTCTATTTATGATCTTGTTGGTCATTGCGAGAGGGAGATAGCCGTCATCTTTCAATTGTTGGAGGGTTCCATCGATGCCAAAATTGAAGAGGCGAAGCATTCAATCATAGAGTCGGTCATTGAAGGGATCCGAACAGAGATAATCACACTGGAAAATTTCAAACCGGCTGGACTCTGCATCTTGGTAAGTTTTGAAGGTCGCTCGGGAACACCTCCAACTAGGCTTTCATCGAAGCTAGCTTGACATCCTTGGCGTCAAGCTGAAGCTTAGTAGCCACTTGCTCTTTTGATCGACTATCCTACTCGGTCACCAGAGCGACCTCAGCCTCCTTCAGATTTTACGCCAAGACCCTAGCCTTTTTATTTTTAATCTCTAATTCCTCTATGGCACGAAGCTTTCGGGTATTGGCGGAGTTGATTTTGGACTCAAAGCTGCTAGCCTGCTTGTTAAGCCGCTCAATTCGCGAGTCCTACTTGGCACTCTTGTTCTGCTCAACTCAAAGTTGTTCAGAGCTCCTCTCTAGATCGGCCTTAAGTTGAGCCACCTCGCCAATCAGCTGCTCCAAACGCGCCCGATAAGCCTCTGATGAGCTGCTCAGAGTGTACAACTGTTGGACTTCGTGCTCTAAAAAAGCTAGCCTTTGACACATAGCCAGACTCTCGACCCAGAACTACAGTAGTAATAAGTTAGTAAGTGTCGAGTGGGAAATAAGCAAGTAAGTATAACAATAATATACGTACTCCAGTGGCCCTCTGAGTATGGCTGTCTGTGAGCTCCCCTAGGGAAATAGTCACCACACGGGCACGAGATGTTGGTGCGGGAAGCATCCGACGATCGAACTCGTGTTTTGATAACGGCAAAGAATTCAAAGTTAAGATGTTTTGTAGTCTAACAAGTCTAATTGAGGATTTCAGGAAACTCCTAGCTGCGGTTAGGCAAAGGGAAAACCCTAGGGGGCGGTAACCCTATGCGGAAAGTCTTGGCAGGTCGATGGCTTCAGGCAAAAGTCCTAGGGGGTGGTAACCCTAGGGGAAAAGTCCTGGTGTCACGAACCAGGTGAAAGACTGGACTAGCCGGGGAAGCGGATGTCCAGAAGAAAGTCCGGAAGCATCGAGTGCTGAGCAAAAGTCCAGTCGATCTGGAGGATCGACTGGCAACAGGTAAATCTCCTGAGTGGAGTAGGTGAGGACACGTTCCCCGTAGAGAGAATAGTAGGCATCGGGTCGACCTAGGGTTTCCGATCGGAAACCCGAAGTCAGACTCGGACAGTCCGGAGACTGTCTATACTTCATTTATCATATTTATTGTGCTAACTTTGTGTTGCAGGATATTGTTTGAGACTAACGTATCTTGCAGGTGCAAAAGAGCAACCTAAAGCCTCGGATGAACAATGTCCGAGGCGCCTCCATGGAGCTTGGAGGCGCCTCGGGTGCAAAAGCTGAGCTGGCTGCGAAAGTTCATCGAGGGCGCCTTGAAGGGAGTATAAGGCGCCTTGGAAGGTGCCTTGAGCAGGGTATAAGGCACCTCCAAGGGATGAAGTTCGACCAGTTCAGATCTGATCCACGCGGAAGACTAGGCAGCATGGAGGCGCCTTGAACAGCCTTCAAGGCGCCTTGAACACCCTTTATAAGGGGGTTTCGACCAGCACTTCAAAGAATCAAGTTTGAGGCTTTCCTTCTTCAACGTGCTGCTAACAAAATCATTCTGAAGCGCTGCTACAACATTCCGACGACCCGGAGCTCTGCTTTCTTCTTCTTTAAGTTGTCGGTATAACTTTATTATACTTTCTTTGTAAGAAGCTTGTAATTCTTATCGAGATTATAGTTGTTGCCCAACGGAAGCGATCAAGGATTGCGGGCCTTCGAGTAGGAGTCGATCAAGGCTCCGAACGAAGTAAAAATCCTCCTGTCTCTGTGTGCTTGTTTTGTTTTATTCCGCTGCTTAATTACTCCGATAATTCTTACGTTTCCGATAATCGAACAAAATAGCCACGAGCGCTATTCACCCCCCTCTAGCGCGGTCTCGATCCAACAATTGATATCAGAGCGGGGTCGCTTCGAATAGGTGAAACCACCATTCAAGCATTTCTTTTGTGGCTTTTTCGTCTTTATAGGGTAAAAATAAACCACCATTCATATACGCCTTTTGTTTTTTCCCTCTAAAATTATTTTTGAAAAATTCATTTTCATCCTTTCACGGTTTATTAGTATTGATAAAATATTGAATTTGGCAAAATTTCAAATAATATTTTTTAAATATTTTTTAATAATATTTTTTTATTATTTTATTATTTTTTTTTCTTTTTTTTTTTCTCGAAACTCATAAATTTCTATTTCTATCCTTCTACCACACTACTAATCCAGGATTAAGTCCTGGGACAAGTTTTTTGCTCACTTTTTCGTGCAAGATTCAATGGCTCTTCAAAAAGGCTATAGCACCACTCGTCCACCGCTTTTCTCCGGCGAAGACTTTGGCTACTGGAAAGGCCGAATGAAGTCGTACCTACAAACCGAGTTCGATGTCTGGATGATCACCAAGACCGGGCTCGAAATACCAACTGACGGTGCCGGCATGCCACTACTGTACGAGAACTGGGACGCGAACCTTATCAAAAAGGTAGAAGCAAACGCAAAAGCAACGTATACACTACAATGCGGCTTAACGAATAAGGAGCTGAATCGCGCTGGCCCATTCTCATGTGACAGGGAGCTGTGGGAGAATCTGATTCAGTTACACGAAGGTACCCAAGTAAGTAAGCATAATTTAATAGACAATTTATTTGAATTAGATGAACAGTATGACACTATTCCGGCCAAGGAAGGTGTTACGTTATTTGCAGGAACAAGCAAGACGAAGAAAGCACTGAAGGCAACATGGTCCGAGTCATCAGATGAATCCGAATCGGATGAAGAAGAGCAAGCGAGCCTTCTCGCTCTACCAGTACTAGCACATGTTGTTGAAACCGAGTTCGAGTTCGAGTCTGATTCAGAAACCGAGAGTGAATCAGACACCGAGTCCGAGCGAAGCCACGGATCCGTATCCGTTTCTGAAGGACCCAAAACCACTGTAAGCTCTTTAATGTCTAGTATTGACTTAGAAAATTCGGAAAACTTAATTCCTTACCTGCTTAAGAAATTGGCTAAATCCAACATCCGGGTCAAGTCGCTCCAAAAGGAGGTAACAACCCTTAAGGAGGCGACTGACTTGAGTGCTTTAACTGAACCAGCTCAAATTGGAAATTCAACCCAAGTCCAACAACTTGAGGAAGAAAATTCCAATTTGAAAACTCAAGTTAAAGAACTCAAGAACATGTTGGAACGGTTTACTTTGGGTTCCAAGAATCTAGATCTGATTCTTGGAAAACAGCAAGCCGTTTACAACAAATCCGGACTTGGATTTAAAACTAAAATAAAATACAAATCGTATTTATCATTAGTAAATAGAAATAATAGAAAGGTAGTCCAAGCATGGGTACCTAAGTCCAACTTGGTCAATCAAGTTGCACTTGGTCAATATTGGGTCCCCAAGGATCAAGTCTATTACCTTGATAGACCTTATCGAGGCTATGATCCAGGGGGAGCAAAAAGAAAAACGATATTAATAAAACGAACATAATAAAAAAAAATTTATCAAAAATCAAAATCAAATTAAATTCGAAATTAAAGTATAAATTCAAAATTCAAAAATCAAAATCAAATTAAATTCGAAATTAAATTATAAATTCAAAAATCAAAATCAAATTAAAAAAATTTGAAATTAAATTATAAATTCAAAAATCAAAATCAAATAAAATTCAAAATTAAATTAAATTCAAAATTAAATTAAATTCAAAATTAAATTAAATTCAGATAAAATTCAACTTAAATCAAATAGAAGGAGGATCCAGAATAGCTGGCACCTCCGAAATTAATCTACCCGACTGGGTAATTAAACTGAATCTACCCGACAGGGTAACCGAACTTTACCTACCCGGCAGGGTAAATAGGTTTAGAATAAAAGGGGCTAGGTTTAACTTGACCCACGGTACTGGTGAAGTTTTTGGATGATAGTACGTTAGGGAAGCTTGGGCATCGCATGTCTAGGAAGATATGACTTCGACCTGGTGCATTTGGCCAAGTGGAACTGACCGAAGCTACCCTTAAATGGATCCTAACTAGTTAGACCAAGGTTTAGTATTAAGCTCAATGGGTAGGACTATTTGGAAAACCTCGAAGGCATGGTTACTTTAATGAGCTCCTTGTGACTCACCATAGCCCAGAAGTTTATCCAAAGAATGCTTACTTGTTGAACCCAAAGCTAAACCTGAATCTAACACAAGACTAAACCAAACCCTTAAATTGAACCTCAATTCATCTCACAAAAATTATAGGATTCCCTGATTGAGAATTTAGATCGGGTGAGATGACTAAGTAATTAAAATCAAACTGATAATTAATTCAACTTCAAATTAAATTTCAAAATTATTTAAAAAAAACTTAAAATTCAAAATTGTTTTAAAAAACTTAAAATTCAAAATTATTTTAAAAAACTTAAATTTCAAAATTATTTTTAAAAAACTTAAATTTCAAAATTATTTTAAAAACTTAAATTTCAAAATTGTTTTAAAAACTTAAATTTCAAAATTGTTTTAAAAACTTAAATTTCAAAATTATTTTAAAATTGTTTTAAAAAATTATTTAAAAAAAAAACTTAAATTTCAAAATTATTTTAAAAACTTAAATTTCAAAATTATTTTAAAAACTTAAATTTCAAAATTATTTTAAAAAAAAACTTAAATTTCAAAATTATTTTAAAAACTTAAAATTCAAAATTATTTCAAAAACTTAAATTTCAAAAATTATTTTAAAAAACTCAAATTTCAAAATTATTTTAAAAATTTTATCCTGATCAAAATTATATCATAGGTTTAAATACTTGCTGAATTACCTAGAAAATCTTAGGAGTCTACTTCAATTAAGCTATCTTTAAATCCATAAAGAACCAATTCAAACTACTTCATGTGTAGGAATTGGAACAATGGATGTTGGATAGTGGATGCTCTAGACATATGACTGGAGATAGATTGAAGTTTACTAAACTCAAGTACAAGAAGTTAGGATCAGTTGCATTCGGCAACGACGGTAAACTTAAAGTAATCGGAAAAGGTAATATTGAACTTAGTTCCGATTTCATTATTCGAAATGTCTTATTGGTTGAAAATTTTAATTTTAATTTACTAAGTATAAGTCAATTATGTGACAGCGGATATCTAGTCAATTTTGACAAATCTGGATGTTTAGTTAAAAACATTGAAAACCCTGAAATTAGGCTTAAGGGACTTAGGAAGAATAACATCTACACAATTAACTTATCATTATCCTCAATAAAGTGTCTATTGACACAACAAGAGGAAACTCAACTGTGGCACAGAAGGCTGGGTCACACTCACACCAGACTCATTTCAAAAATGAGTCACAATGGTCTAGTTAGAGGTTTGCCCAAATTGAAATTCATTGAAAACTCAATATGTGATGCATGTCAAAAAGGAAAACAAACCAAGTCAATCCACAAATCAACCAATCTAGAAAGAACCAACACCATACTAGAGCTCCTTCATATTGACCTATTTTACTTACATGGAGCCAAATCACTAAGCAAGAATCAATACTGCTTAGTAATAATTGATGACTACTATAGGTACACATGGGTAAAATTCCTAAAAACAAAAGATGAAACCTATGAAATATTTAGTAACTTTTACAAATTAACTGAAAATGAAAAAGATACTAAAATTAAAAGAATAATGAGTGATCACGGGGGAGAATTTGAAAATCATAGGTTCACGCAATTTTGTAAAATAAATGGATACCAACATGAATTTTCATGTCCTAGAACACCCCAACAAAATGGACTAGTAGAACGTAAAAATAGAGCACTACAAGAAGCCGCTAGGACAATGTTAAACGAATATAAGTTAAGTCATCAATTTTGGGCTGAAGCAATAAATACGGCAAATTATATTTGATCCGGCGGTAAGAATGGGGGACCCACAGATGGGGTCCCGTCCGAGCGGAACCAGAGATTACCCAGCCAAAGGTTTGGGTTTCCGACGCCAAAGCAGAAGAACCGGAGCCGAATGGCCGAGCGGAGGTGTCCGCTCGGGCGGAATCGTGGCGAGGGAACAGTGGTTAGCCGAGCGGCCTATTCGATCGGCTCGGGATATGATATGTCAGTAAAGGCATGATGATTAGACTGTATGCAAGATGGCATTATTAAAGGCCCCACCATCACGTCACGGACAGGTTGATACAGTAGCAGTATGGTCTTATGGATGCCCTTCTGACAGGCCCACACCTAGGCATGGTCGAAAGCAGGTGATCGCTTCGATTGGTGTGCACAGGCTCCTTCGAGAGGTCTATATAAGGCCTCCATTTCTTCAACCGGAGGTACACAAGTCTACATTTTCTAAGCCACTTTCTTATCCCTTCGCCTAACTTGAGCGTCGGAGGGCCGTCGTCGGGACACCCCCCCGGCTCGATTTTGTTGCAGGTTCGCCGGAGCACTCGAGGATACAGCAGGGAGCGCCACATCCCCAGCGTCCATTGATCCTGGTTCGGACAGGATCAATTTGGCACCGTCTGTGGGAACGCACCTGCATCCGAGAAGAGGCAATGGACGAGGCTGGAAGATTACATACCGTGGCACTCTCACAAGAAGAGTTTGACGCTATAGTCGAGGCGAGGGCAGCCAAGACAGTGGCGCAGCAAAAGGAGAAAGCACAGGCTGAGCGAGCGCAACAGCAAACAACCTCGGCTTCAGCAGGCCGGGCGGCGCAAGCAGACCGCCCGGAATATGTTTCAACAGGAGGGTTCCCTCAGGCACTCTTCCGTACTCCCCCAGAAATCACGCCCGCTCACGGGGAGCAAGGATCTTCATCCGATGAGCCTCCCGTTCGGGATCATAGGAAGGGCAAAGCTCCCCGATCGAACGCACCACCCGAGCAGGTTCACCGACAGTTCTCTGAAGCCATACATCGGGATCCGTTACCAAAATACTATACACCACCGCCGATCAGAGCTTACAATGGGACGACCGACCCCGACGACCATTTGGGGAAGTTCGACAGCATCGCCACCTTGCATCAGTACTCCGATGGCGTAAAGTGCCGGGTATTTCTCACCACTCTATCGGAATATGCACATAGGTGGTTTCGGAGGCTGCCGGACGGCTCTATCACTAGTTTCCAGGAGTTTCGAAAGGCATTTCTTCATCACTTTGCGAGCAGCCGACGTTATCAAAGGACAAGCGTCAGCCTGTTCACCATCAAACAAGAACCAAGAGAATCTCTCCGGGCGTATATACAGCGATTTAATCAGGTAACGATGGACATCCCCACAGCCACCTCGGAGACAATGGTAAACGCCTTCATGCAAGGCCTCGCGGAAGGGGACTTCTTCCGCGCGCTCATTCGTAAACCGCCCAGAGACTACGACCACATGCTACACCGGGCGAATGAGTATATAAATGTGGAAGAGGCGGAGGCTGCCCGGCGGAAGGGAACTCATGCCGAACGTCCGGCCCATGCCGAACGGAAGCAGCCCGCTGCCCATCAGCCACCAAGAGGACCAAGAGTTGAGGCATCCTGGGCACATCATGCGAAGTCCCCGGTGGTCCAAGAGGTAGCGGCCGAGCGGTCAAAGATGAAGTAAAAGAGGGTATGGACCCCAATGTTTTGCTCTTTCCATAATACTGACTCCCACAACACCCACGACTGTCGGGGCCTGCCTTCAATCACCCATCCCGTACGACGGGGTGGCCCTCGTCGATCGCCTTCACCCGGCCGCCGGCAGCGGCATCAAGAGTCCGGTCGGCGAACATATAGAAGATCTCCCGAACAGCGTTTCCCTCCAAGGCATGAAGATCGCTCTCGAAGGTCCAATGAGTGACCTAGGCAGTCCGCTCGGGAAGAGGAGAACAGAAACAACACCTCCCGAGGAGAAATCAATATTATTGCGGGTGGGCCGACCGGAGGAGATTCACACAGGGCGAGAAAGGCAAGCATCCGGCAGCTCAGAATCCATGAGGTGGGTTGCAGCCAAGAAAAGGCGAGCGGACCCGAGATCAGTTTCGGGCCCAAGGATCTTGAGGGAGTTGAAGTGCCGCATGAGGATGCCCTTATCATCAAAGCGGTGATAGCCAACTACACCATCCACCGTATCTTCATTGACACTGGCAGCTCGGTCAACATCATCTTCAGAAAGGCCTTTGATCAACTACAAATCGATCAAGCCGAGCTGCTGCCCATGACAACCCCCCTCTACGGGTTTACGGGCAACAAGGTTCTCCCGGTCGGACAGGTAAGACTGGCTATCTCCTTAGGGGAAGAACCGCTCCGAAGAACGAGGACAACAAACTTTGTGGTGGTGGACTCCCTTTCATCCTACAACGTAATACTGGGGCGACCGGCGTTAAGCGAATTCCGAGCTGTTGTGTCGACGTTCTACCAGAAGATCAAATTCCCGGTCGAGGACAAAATCGGTGAAGTACGAGGAGATCAGTTGGCCGCTCGGAAATGCTATGTGGAAATGGTTCGAGCCGAATCCAGCGCAGCGCGAAAGGCTCCATGGATCGAGGTACACGCCATAACCGAGAAACCTCCTGCTTTAATTTATGATGAAAAGGAGGAGGTTCAGATCCATCCGAGCCGATCGGAGGCTACAACCTTTATTGTCGCCGACCTGGAGGACGAACAGAAAGAAGAAGTGGTCAAATGCCTCCAGATGAATCATGACGTCTTCGCTTGGTCGACGCATGAGCTGCCCGGTGTCTCCCCTAGCATAGCCCAACATAAGCTTCACGTCCGGCCGGACGCTCGGCCAGTAAAACAAAGGAGAAGAGATTTCAGCGCCGAGCAGAATATTATCATTCGAGCGGAGGTAGAAAGGCTCTTAGAGGCCGGCCACATACGGGAGGTTCAATTCCCAAGCTGGTTAGCAAATGTGGTGCTCGTCTCCAAGCCAGGCAACAAATGGAGGGTGTGCATCGACTTCAGAGATCTGAACAAAGCTTGCCCGAAGGATTTCTACCCTCTGCCCCGAATCGACCAGCTCGTAGATTCTACAGTCGGATGCGAGCTTATATGTATGCTGGACGCCTACCAAGGCTATCATCAAGTGCCGCTCACCCCGGAGGATCAGGAAAAAGTTAGCTTCGTTACACCGGATGGGATGTATTGCTATACGGTGATGCCGTTCGGACTGAAGAATGCCGGAGCAACATATCAAAGATTGATGAATAGGGTCTTCCGCGAGCAAATCGGACACAACCTGGAGGTCTATGTAGATGACATCCTCATCAAATCCTTCCGAGCGGCCACTTTATGCAAAGATATGGAAGAAACCTTCCGTACACTCAGAAAATATGGGGTCAAGCTAAATCCTCATAAGTGTTTGTTCGGCGCCAAAGGAGGACGTTTCTTGGGCTATATTGTGACCGAACGGGGTATTGAAGCTAATCCTAGCAAGGTGAAGGCTCTTCAGGACATGCCACCGCCCAGAAACATGAGGGAAGTACAGAGGCTGACCGGTCGGATTACAGCGCTATCACGCTTCATCTCCAAGACTGCCGACCGGAGCCTTCCGTTCTTCAAAGTCCTCCGCAAAGCTACAAAGTTCCAATGGAATGAAGACTGCGATCGGGCCTTTGAAGAACTGAAGACGTACTTAAATTCCCTACCTGTGCTGGCCAAGCCAGCTGTCGGCGAACCGTTGCACATTTATTTATCCTCAACCGAGCATGCGGTGGGATCGGCGTTAGTCCGGTCGGGAGGTGAGGAGCAACCTGTATATTTCCTTAGTCATATCTTGAAAGATGTTGAAACCCGCTACACCGGACTCGAGAAGTTGGCCTTTGCTCTGATCCTGGCCGCTCGGAGACTTCGTCCTTATTTCCTGGCGCACACGATTATCGTCAAGACCAATAGCCCGTTGGGACGAGTGCTTTTAAATCCAGAAGCTTCCGGACGGCTCATCAAATGGACAACCGAGCTAAGCGAATTTGATATCCAATATCAACCCCGCTCGGCTATCAAGGCACAAGCCTTAGCCGATTTTGTGACTGAGGTGCAGGACCCGGAACCCGAAGCTGTGTGGAAAGTGTTCGTGGATGGATCGTCCACTAGACACGGGAGCGGAATTGGCATAGTTTTGCTGTCCCCACAAGGAGAGCGGATGCAGCTCTCCGTCCGGCTAGATTACCGAGCGACCAACAACGAAGCAGAATATGAAGCCCTTATTGCTGGATTGCAGGCCGCTCGGCACGTTGGAGCCGTCCGGGTCATCCTCTATTCAGATTCCCAGTTGGCTGCTCAGCAAATCTCGGGGATTTTCGAGATAAATAGTACAAGGCTCAAGCTCTACGTGGCAGCTATTGAAAAACTTAAGCTCAACTTTAGGCAGGTGATTATTCAGAAGATCCGCCGGGCGGAGAATCAAGTGGCGGATGAATTGGCCAAGCTGGCAAGCGCGTTATACCCGGTCGGCTCTCAGAAGCCGATCGAGCAAGTATCTTTAGTAGCACATGTCGATCGGATGGAGGGCATCACATACCCGAGCGACTGGAGGACAACTATTGTGGAGTTTTTGCGCTCGGGAGCTACCCCCTCCGACCGGGAAGGAGCTCATTTACTGAAGAGAAGGGCTAGTCGGTTCACCCTCGTAGGAGATCAACTCTACAAGAAGGCCTTCTCCCGTCCGCTCCTAAAATGCGTCAGCTGGGAAGATGCCGAGTACATCCTTCGAGAAGTGCACCAAGGTTCGTGCGGTGGACATCCGGGCGGACGATCATTAACTAAGAAGATTTTGCTAGCCGGGTATTTTGGCCAACACTTCAAAAGGATGCTGCCCGGACCGTTGCAAATTGTCTATCCTGTCAGAAGTATCACAGCATGTCCCACCGACCGGCAGATGAGATGAAAGCATCAACTGTGGCCTGCCCGTTCGACCAATGGGGGATGGACATCGTGGGACCCTTCCCCATGGCTACCGGGCAGCGGAAGTTCTTATTGGTGGCGGTCGACTACTTCTCAAAATGGGTAGAAGCTGAGCCACTTGCAAAATATCCGAGCAGATGGTTAAAAAGTTCATATGGCAAAATATCATCTGCCGCTTTGGCATCCCAAGACGACTCGTCTCCGACAACGGACGTCAATTCACTGGGAAGCTGCTCGGGAAGTGGTGCGAAAGTTATGGCATCGAGCAGCACTTCACATCGGTGGCATACCCTCAAAGTAACGGTCAAGCCGAAGTAACCAACCGAGAGATTCTCAGAATTTTACGGGCTCGGCTCGACCATGAAGGAGGCAGCTGGGTAGACGAGCTGCCGGGCGTCCTATGGGCTCTCCGCACGACACCAAAGGAGGGAACGGGCATCACTCCATTTCACTTGGTATATGGAGGCGAAGCAGTCATCCCGATTGAAGTTGGGGTGGAGTCCGTTCGGGTACAAAATTATGATGAAGATAACGCCGAACGGAGGAGCATGGAGCTAGACTTGGTCGAAGAGGAAAGAGCTAAAGCGTCCGTCCGACTGATGGCGTACCGGCAACGTATGAAACAGAACTACAACCGGCGCGTGATCCCCAGAGCCTTTCAAGTAGGCGACCTAGTTTGGAAGAAAGTCAAGCCAGTCGGAGATGTCGGCAAGTTGGAAGCTCCCTGGGCAGGACCCTTTGAAGTGGTCGAGAAGCTCCGTTCGGGCGCTTATTACCTCAAGGATGCGGCAGGTCGGATGCTGGATCGGCCATGGAGTGCAAATCACCTTTAGCCATATAGAGCTGGGTGAGAGGTGCGCTTTTGCTCTATTTTGTGTAAATTCAAAATAGCTATACTCCTTTTATCGCAAGAAACAAATTATTCCCAAGGCATTCTGTGTTCATAGCCGAACGGTTGGTTATCCGAAGGCCCCGTGCCGCTCGGCCGGAGGTAAATTATCGGAGCCAAGCGCTAGACGACGAAGGCCCCGAGCTGCTCAGCCGGAGGTATATTGTACGAGCCAAAGGCTCAATTCTGAAGACCCTGTGCCGTTTGGCCAGGTAAACGTTGTCCAAATTAGGCTTAAAAGCCCGACGAGCTCCGTCGTTAAAGATCGAGAGCCGCGCCGACCGGCTATAAATATCTGCGCCGACGAGCTCCGTCGTTAAAGATCGAGAGCCGCGCCGACCGGCTATAAATATCCGCGCCGACGAGCTCCGTCGTTAAAGATCGAGAGCCGCGCCGACCGGCTATAAATATCCGCGCCGACGAGCTCCGTCGTTAAAGATCGAGAGCTGCGCCGACCGGCTATAAATATCCGCGCCGACGAGAGACGAGCCGGCGTCTATAAAAACCGAGCGGAAAACCGACGAGCTCCGTCGTTAAAGATCGAGAGTCGGTCCGGCGACTATAAATACCCCGGGCGGACGAACGAATATCAGAGAATAAGAAACCGCGGAAACCACAAGTATTAAAACATTTAGGCCCACTCGGGCGTTGGTCCTTCGATACTTGGCGTTTGTTGACTTCACACAGGCTAGATACGTGCAGAGCGAGTAGGCCCTCCCGCTCGGACTTTGTTTAATGGGTTAAGCTGATCGGCCGCGTGACGGAGAACACTTAGAGCATGACGGACTCTAAGCATAAACGTTAAGCAAACAGAAGAATATTATGGATAATGATCAGGAAGACACAAGCAAAGACATAATTGCATTAAAGGGAAAGCATGCCGGACGGCGAGTACAAAAAGTTGCGCTGGGCGTAAGAAACGCAAAAACAAGATAGAGACGAGGAACACTCTTCACTCGGGGTCTTCGAAGTTGAAGAAACCGTCCGGAATGTCGTCTATCATGGCCGCCAGATCGGAGGCGGGAATGTGCATTCCCGCAGGAAGGTGGCCACCCTTCTTCAAGTAGGCCATAGTGACCTTAACGGCCTCGGCAAAGGTTGAAGAGACGTTGCCGCCAAATTTCATGCCGAACCTCTCCGAGCGGAGATAATCTTGACGTGCAGCAGCCAGACGACTCGGCTCCCCTTCCTTGTACTTTCTGAGCGCCGCCCGGGAGGCAATTAGTGAATCTTGAAGAACTTTCTGGTCCACCTCCGCTTTAGTGCGTTCAGCTGAGCGCCCATCCTGTTCGGTAGTTAGTTGGGCTTCCAGCTCCTTAGATCGCTGATCTAGGGCTCGGACTTCAACTTTCATCTTGTCCAGATCAGCGATCGCCCGCTTCTTCCGGCTACTAGCGCGCTTCACGTCTTCGTCGCGTTTCTTCACCAAGCCTTCAAGTCGAGCCACCTCTGTAGCCAGGTCGGCGGCCTTCTTCTGTTCGGCCTCGCAGGCTTGTTTCTCCCGCTCGGCCGATGGACCCCCCGAGACTTGGAGCTTTTCCATAAAATCCTCCAGCTCGGCCAGCCGATGGCTAGTGGTGATTTGCTCAGCCCAATGCTGTAAGGGAAATAATAAAATCAGGAACCGAACAGTAGCATGGCACAGGAAGAAAAATGAACCTACCTGAGTGGCCTGCTGCATGTGGTTATCGCCGAGCTGCTTGGGCGTCATGAGGGCCACCCGAATCTGGGCGTCCTCGAAAAGTTTGGCGAGCGGACCCGTCAAGGTTATTTCATGAACGGGGCTTGATGGCCGATCGACAGACAATAAATATTCCTCCGACGGGAATCGAAGGGTAGTCTTGATGGTCGGGTGGCCGGCCGGCACTTCCTCAGCCGCAGTCGTCTGGCCCGAGGACTCCCCTATGGTTGAAGTTTCGCCCAACCATCGTAAGCGACGACGAGCCCGTGGAGGAGAGCCAGAGGGCTGTGCGGTGGGCGAGGCCACGGGGGTCCTGATCTGCGAAGGCGTGCGATCTGGAGAAGCGATCTCGATCGGCGCCTGCGGTTCGCCCTCTGGGGTCGGCGGAAGGCTGGACTCTCTTCGACGTTTCCGCCGAACTTCCCGTGGTGAATCCCCGGCCTGGGGGACTCCCAGCTCGGCTGGAGCAGAGGAAACAGGATCCGCCTCAACCTCCGTTGAAGCGGGTTGGGTAACTTCTGTTTCAGGGGCGGACTGCGTCCCCCCCTCTCCTGCATCTGCCGGGCGGCTGGGGATAAGACCCCGCTCGGCGAGTTCTTTTTTGGTAGCCGCCTCAATTTCCACAGCCTTCAATCTCAGATGATCGGTAGCCTTGGAGCGCCACATGACTTCAGCTGCAGTGGAAGAAATTAAAATCAGTTAGACAAAAAAGGCGAAGGGAGTAAAGAGTCCTTACCCATGCGGTAGGGGAGATTGGCCCGAACGGGAGATAATCCAAAAATGTACAACACCCCCTTGAGAAGCAACTGGTCGATTTTGTACCGCTGACCGGACAAGCAATTTGCCGCATGAAGGTAGGCCGGATTGCTTCTGAATTTGCCGAGCTCCGGCTGGGTCGGCACAGCGGTCTGCCATTTGGTTCGGAATGCTGGCCGCTCGGGAAGTCGTATATAGAAGAAGAACTCCCTCCAGTGCTTGTTGGAGGTCGGCATGTTCTCAAAAAATTTGAAGCCTATTCTACTTTGGAAAATAAAAGTACCCAACTCGGATTGTTTGGGGTAGAAGAAGTAGTGGAATATTTTGGGGTCAAGTGGGATACTGTGCAGCCTAAAGAGGACGACAACCCCGCTCAGTAGCCTAAAGGAATTCGGCACAAGTTGGCCGAGCGGGATGCGGAAATAATTACAAACTTCCAAAATAAATGGATGAGTAGGAAATCTAAGGCCGCCCTGGAATTGGTCCAGAAAAAAACAAATAGTACCGATCGGCGGGTTATGGGGCCGGTCGGTCGGGCCGGCTACAACTATTTCATGGTCGTGCGGGATCCCGTAGGTCCTAACAACGCGCCGGGCGCGCTCCTCATCTAACCTACTCTCCATACTCATATACCACGGACCGTGAACCTCGGTAGCGGGTGCAGAAGTGCTCGCCATGACTAAAGAAGGGAAGGAAGCCCAGCAATACTCGGAAACAAGGGGACGAGAGAAGAGAAGAAGCTTACTGAGGGAAGATCAAAGGAAAGAAGCCCAGGAACTCGAAAACCACCGGAAAGCAAGCACGGGGAGTCGCCGGAGTAAGCTAGCAGCAGGCAGCTTCGATAGAGGACGCGCGATGAAAAAGAGAGTGCGGCGTAAAGGCCAGAACGAGGGCTTTATACAAATGAGACCGCTTAGCCTCGTCCGTCGGATGAAGGGCACAAGAGACGAGGTCATCATCTAGCCGTTCATTTCAAAACAAAGGGCGTCCCATCGTACGGAGTGTCACCGCCACTAGAGACAAGCCACGTGGCGCTCTGTCACCAAGCGCAATTAATGCGCCCATACCGCGCATGCTTCGGCTTAATGAAAAAGACTTGTGCGATTTTCAAGAAGATTTAGACAAGCAAACATCCACGTTGGGCGCCAAGGCATACAAAGCGAAGAGCCGAGCGGATAAATTTGGCATGAGGGCCGAACGGCTCAAGGGATATCAGCAGCAGCGATAAGGCGACGACCGCCCGCTCGGACACACAGTCCAGTCAGTCGGACTCACTGCCTCCTTCGACTAGACTTGAAGGGGAGGCAAGTGATCCAGCGGTAAGAATGGGGGACCCACAGATGGGGTCCCGTCCGAGCGGAACCAGAGATTACCCAGCCAAAGGTTTGGGTTTCCGACGCCAAAGCAGAAGAACCGGAGCCGAATGGCCGAGCGGAGGTGTCCGCTCGGCCGGAATCGTGGTGAGGGAACAGTGGTTAGCCAAGCGGCCTATTCGATCGGCTCGGGATATGATATGTCAGTAAAGGCATGATGATTAGACTGTACGCAAGATGGCATTATTAAAGGCCCCACCATCACGTCACGGACAAGTTGATACAGTAGCAGTATGGTCTTATGGATGCCCTTCTGACAGGCCCACACCTAGGCATGGTCGAAAGCAGGTGATCGCTTCGATTGGTGTGCACAGGCTCCTTCGAGAGGTCTATATAAGGTCTCCATTTCTTTAACCGGAGGTACACAAGTCTACATTTTCTAAGCCACTTTCTTATCCCTTTGCCTAACTTGAGCGTCGGAGGGCCGTCGCCGGGACCCCCCCCCCCCCCCCGGCTCGGTTTTGTTGCAGGTTCGCCGGAGCACTCGAGGATACAGCAGGGAGCGCCACATCCCCAGCGTCCATTGATCCTGGTTCGGGCAGGATCAATATTCAAAACAGAATTTTAATAAACAAATCTCACAATAAAACACCGTATGAACTCTACTATCATAAAATTCCCAACCTAAACTATTTAAAAGTATTTGGTTGTAAAGTTCACATTTTAAATACTAAAGATTACTTAGGAAAATTTACACCCAAGTCTAACCAAGGAATATTTTTAGGATACTCCTCAACCAGTAGAGCATTTAGAGTTTATAATCAACGCACCTTGAAAGTTGAAGAAACAACTAATGTAATATTTGATGAAGAAAACAATTTACCTAATATAATTGACAATGTTGACATTAATCCAAGAGCTATAGAAGATGATGAAATCCAACCTAATCTTAATGAGGTAAAAGAACCAGTACCTGAACTACAACCAAGACCAACTAGAGTAAGTACTTCTCACCCACCTGACCAAATTCTGGGTGACCCAAACCTAGGAGTCAGAACTAGATCATCCCATAGAAACCTTAGTCAGATTGCCCTCATTTCAAAAATTGAACCTAAAACTATAGATGAAGCTCTTCCTGACCCAGACTGGACCATTGCAATGCAAGAAGAATTAGCACAATTTGAGAGAAACCAAGTCTGGGACCTTGTACCTAAACCCATAGATAAATCAATAATAGACACCAAATGGATTTTTAGGAACAAGTTGGATGATCATGGTGAAATAATAAGAAACAAAGCTAGGCTGGTAGCCAAAGGGTTTAGTCAAGTCGAAGGCTTAGACTATGATGAAACCTATGCTCTGGTAGCTAGACTCGAGTCCATTAGGATGTTATTAGCCTATGCAGCAAATAAAGGGTTCAAATTGTATCAAATGGACGTCAAGTCAGCCTTCTTAAATGGTTTTATCAAGGAAGAGGTCTACGTAAGCCAACCTCCAGGGTTTGAAGACATAGACTATCCTAACCATGTATTTAAATTAAAAAAGGCATTATATGGACTAAAACAAGCCCCTAGAGCATGGTATGAAAGATTATCTAATTACTTAATTTCCAAAGACTTTAACCAAGGACAAATCGATCCGACCTTGTTCGTAAAAACTATAGAAAAAGACATCTTTATCGCCCAAATCTATGTTGACGACATAATCTTTGGTTCAACTAATTCAAAATTTTTGAAAGAATTTGTTAAATTAATGGAAAGTGAATTTGAAATGAGCATGGTCGGAGAACTCAACTTTTTCTTAGGCTTACAAATAAAACAAACCAAAGATGGAATCTACATTTATCAAACTAAATATGCTAAGGAGTTAATCAAAAAATTCAGCATGGAAAATTCAAAAATTATAAATACTCCAATGGCAACCAACATAAACATTGACTCTGACCCTGAAGGAAAACCTGTAGACCCAAAATACTATAGAAGTGTCATAGGTAGTTTACTTTATCTAACTGCAAGTCGACCTGATATACTGTTTGCAGTAGGTATGTGTGCAAGATACCAATCATGTGCAAAAGAGTCACATCTAACATATGTTAAAAGAATACTTAGGTATATTAAAGGAACTCTAAATGTAGGACTTTGGTATCCAAGAACTTGCACCTTTGACCTTTATGGATATTCTGATTCAGACTATGCTGGGTGCAAGTTAGATAGGAAAAGTACAAGTGGTAGCTGCCAAATTCTAGGTCAGTGCCTAGTAAGTTGGTCAAGCAGAAAGCAACATTGTGTTGCTTTATCCACTACAGAAGCTGAATACATAGCTCTAGGAGAATGTGCATCTAAATTGTTATGGATGATGCATACACTAAAAGACTATCAACTAGACTATAAAAATACTAAAATCTTTATTAATAATATCAGCTCGATTAATCTGACCAAAAATCCTATTCACCATTCTAGGACCAAACATATAGAGGTAAAACACCACTTTGTAAGGGATCATGTAGCTAAAGGTGAAATTGCACTCAACCATGTTGAGTCCAAATCAAACCTAGCCGACATCTTTACAAAACCCTTACCTGAACTCGAGTTCAGTGGACTTAGAAGGTAAATAGGAATGTGTTGGGTAGAGTAGATATCTTACCATTATTTCTATTATTGTTTTTCAAATTCTAGGAAAAACAATTTTCAAAACCCCAATTTTTGTTAGATTGTTCAAAATTTTGGAATTAGCCTAAGCTTTCCCCCTAGATATCATGTTCCCCTAGAATTAAGCCAGAGCATCTCACAAACACCTAGGTTTACCTTGATTGTGTTTGAAAAACATAGAACGGCGTGAGATGCATAGGGTATAGCCTAGACTCAAGAATGCTTATATCTGTGCATCAATATGAGTTTGGGCGTTAAATATGCAATAAACATTAATCAAGTTAAGTTCTCCAGCTCTAGTCAAGACTATCTGGACCAAAATAACTTAACTTGACTAACCTAGTGAAAGCTATTGTCCTATAGACAATCAGCAAGTAACTAAATGTTAGACAGTTAGTAAAGGATACTCAATTTTTTAGTTAAGAATGTTTTGTTCTTTATGGCTCTGATACCTAATATATCAATCTAGTGAACATGACTTGTGTTTGGACTTAAGGACCAACTGAACTTAAATGAATAACCTTGTCCTAAAAACTTAAAATATTATTCCAATTGACCTTAATAAAATCATGTACAACTCATTATTGCCCATTTTTGAGTTATGGCAAAGGGGGAGAATAGCAAAAATGTAAACATAAACATAAAATTCAAGTTAAAAATTAAGGGAGAGCAAAAGTTAAGGGGGAGCCAAAGTTAAGGGGGAGCATATAGGGCAAATTTGCTTTAGTTACCTTGTTCATCTATACTTAGCAGATTTGCCTGTGTTAAAAATGTCTATCTATTCGGTTATTTACTTAACTTTGAATTTGAGTTGCCATAATCAAAAAGGGGGAGATTGTTGGTGCGGGAAGCATCCGACGATCGAACTCGTGTTTTGATAACGGTAAAGAATTCAAAGTTAAGATGTTTTGTAGTCTAACAAGTCTACTTGAGGATTTCAGGAAAGTCCTAGCTGCGGTTAGGCAAAGGGAAAACCCTAGGGGGCGGTAACCCTAGGTCATAGGGGGTGGTAACCCTATGCGGAAAGTCTTGGCAGGTCGATGGCTTCAGGCAAAAGTCCTAGGGGGTGGTAACCCTAGGGGAAAAGTTCTGGTGTCGCGAACCATGTGAAAGACTAGACTAGCCGGGGAAGCGGATGTCCAGCAGAAAGTCTGGAAGCATCGAGTGCTGAGCAAAAGTCCAGTCGATCTGGAGGATCGACTGGCAACAGGTAAATCTCCTGAATGGAGTAGGTGAGGACGCGTTCCCCGTAGAGGGAACAGTAGGCGTCGGGTCGACCTAGGGTTTCCGGTCGGAAACCCGTAGTCAGACTCGGACAGTCCGGAGACTGTCTATACTTCATTTATCATGTTTATTGTGCTAACTTTGTGTTGCAGGATATTGTTTGGGACTAACGTATCTTGCAGGTGCAAAGGAGCAACCTAAAACCTCGGATGAACAGTGTCCGAGGCGCCTCGGGTGCAAAAGCTGAGCTGGCTGCGAAAGTTCATCGAAGGCGCCTTGAAGGGAGTATAAGGCGCCTTGGAAGGCGCCTTGAGCAGGGTATAAGGCGCCTCCAAGGGATGAAGTTCGACCAGTTCAGATCTGATCCACGCGGAAGACTAGGCAGCATGGATGCGCCTTGAACAGCCTTCAAGGTGCCTTGAACACCCGTTATAAGGGGGTTTCGACCAGCACTTCAAAGAATCAAGTTTGAGGCTTTCCTTCTTCAACGTGCTGCTAACAAAATCATTCTGAAGCGCTGCTACAACATTCCGACGACCCGGAGCTCTGCTTTCTTCTTCTTTAAGTTGTCAGTATAACTTTATTATACTTTCTTTGTAAGAAGCTTGTAATTCTTATCGAGATTATAGTTGTTGCCCACCGGAAGTGATCAAGGATCGCGGGCCTTCGAGTAGGAGTCGATCAAGGCTCCGAACGAAGTAAAAATCCTCCTGTCTCTGTGTGCTTGTTTTGTTTTATTCCGCTGCTTAATTACTCCGATAATTCTTATGTTTCCGATAATTGAACAAAATAGCCACGAGCGCTATTCACCCCCCCTCTAGCGCGGTCTCGATCCAACACGAGAATCTGCCCAGACTTATGCCAGCAGTCCTTGAATCCTGATATGGTGTTCGGGGGAATGGGGCTCAACATTTTCTGAGTGGCGCCACTCATCAGTGGGCAAGTGGAGGATGGCCATTATTTGTCTCTAGCCGCTCAAACCAGAAGGCTCAGAAGTCGCTTGTCCTGTGGACTTGAGCATCAGGGATTGTCGGATAGTAGATACCTGTGCAGCGGGCAAGGAGGAGTGAGGGGGCATATACACTATAGGCGGCATGCATATGGTCACCCGACGGTAACACAAACAGAGAAGGGGTCTGGTCGGATGACATGGAAGTAGGAATCGGGATAGCCACCTGCTCGGGAAAGGCGGGTGATGAAGTCTCACCCTGCTCAGAGGAAAGGCGCGAACCGGTATGGGCGGGGGTATGCAAGACAGAAGTGGCTGAGCGGGAAGAAGCTTCCCCGCGGTGCCTCTTGTGTCGTATCAGAGGTTCTCTAGAGGTGGCCGACTCTGAGGGCACCGCAATCAGCAGGATTGAAGGCCGATCAGGAGGAAGGTTAGCTGTGATAGCTGCAACATCGCTAGCTACTGTCTTACTTGCTCCAGCCTTGTTGGCTGGCACGTTGCTCCCTCCCACCCCTTCGGTCAGATCATTGGATTGCTCGACCAGTTGCAGGTTGCGACTTTGTAGCTCAGCGACGCCCGGACGTTAATCTCCGCATCCGCAAGCCTGCTCTTGCCACTCAGACGTGCCCTCAGCATGATTTTGTTAGCTAGAGCCCTAGAGCCAATCATTTGATGATTATATTTTGGACTTATTATATCATATTCTATATAAATAAAGACATTTGGATTTTGGTTATTATACTTACTTGTATTGGTGCCAAATAAACTAAGTATAATAATGTCCTTGAGTAGATGATTCTCACCTATATCAATCGGTTAGTTGAACCGATAGTGAGATGATATAGGGAACACTACTCTTAATCATTCCTAGTCGAGTATTAACATTCAGGGACAATGTTAATGCAATTAGACTAGCATGTAGGTCAACTCGATGACTTGATCTCACAAGTCATGGATATGGAGATATCAAGTTGACACATGGGTATGCATTGGAGAATGTATACTGAATGACCCGCCATGAGAAAGTATCATGGATCGTTATATGAGTGTCATATACTTTCTCATGTGACTATTAGTATGACTATTGGTCCTTAGCCCTGAAGTCACCATGGTTCCCTACATAAGGAGTTATGTACTTTGGTTTCGTCAAACGTCACCCGTAACTGGGTGGACTATAAAGGCGATTACTGGGTATATAACGAATTATGTAGAGGGATGTGAGTGATGTAGATGGGATCTATCCCTCCCATATGACGGGAGCGACATCGGTATTCTTGATAGAGTTAGACCACGAAGTGCATGGCCATGCCCAAATGAGTCAACATGAGATGTTGAGCTCATTTGATCGAGTGAGTCTACTTGGAGTTCAAGATTTAGATTGATTAGAGGATGACACGGTCTATGCCTCACATTGATCAATCTAGGTGTCTAGGATAGAAGAACAATGTCACATATTGTGAGGAGTCACAATTAGTAGTCACAAGGTGATGTTGGATCTCAACATTCTTGTAACATTGGGTAGTAATGATGCGTTGCTAGATACCGCTCATTACTTATGCTTCTAAATGAGTTTAGGGGCATTGCCAACGTTACAAGAACCTATAGGGTCACACACTAAGGACATTTAGATGGAGATTAGGTTCATATGATGAACCAAGAGGATTAGATTCATTTGATGAATCAAATTGGATTAAGAGTAATCCTAATTGGGCTAATTGAGTTAGACTCAAGTTGATTCATGTGTTTAATGAGTCTAATTTAAATTATGACTCATTAAATCAATTTAATTAAATGAATTAGATTCATTATATTAAATTGGCTTGAATTAAATGGTTGGATTAGATCAACCATGAGAGAGATTAAGTCAAGTTTGACTTGACTTGAGAGGAAGATGAAGAGTCAAGTTTGACTTGACTTTATGCTACCTCATTGGTGAGTGGGCAAGATGTGGACCAATGATAATGCTCCACATCATCATGGTTGCTTATGTGGAATGCCACCTCATGAGAGTTACCAAGAGTTGTGACTCTTGGCATTCCATGGGAGTTACTTATGCTCTTAATGTGGCCGGCCACATGAATGGGTGAGATAAGTTTCATTTTGGAATTAATCTTATTCATTCCTTCATCTTCTTCCTTGCTCCAATTTTGCTCTCCCTCTCCTCTCTTGGCCGAACCATCCAAAGGTGCTAACACACCTTGTTTTGGTCATCTCCACCTAGTATGTTCGTGTGGATACATATAGAGAAGTATCTATCCTTAATACTTTCGAGATCCGATGAATCTTGGACGAGCGGGATACGAAAAGGGCATGCATCGAAGGTAAAGATCTTCATCATGTAGATCTAGAAGTTTTGTAACTCGTACTCGTATGTCTTCGAATTTTTCTTCACACGAGATCTAGTGGCATGGGTGATTCGGGGTTTCCGCGACGCGAAAAGCGGTTTTCGCGGCCCGAAAAACCCAACAGTGGTATCAGAGCCACGTGCGAAGCTTGTACGAGTTTAATTTGATTTTTATGAAAAATTAAAGCTTCTGTACATTTCTGTAAATTTATGGTTTTTATAGTTTTAAGAGTAATTTTTCTCGTAGAAGCGAAGCACAAGTGTTTATACACTTGTAGGCTTCGACTACCGAGAAGTTTTTCCCGAAACGACATCGTTTCGACCCAAATCTTTTTGGGACAGCGGGATAAGGCGCTCTTGGATCGCTTAGGAGCAACTCGCGATGGTTAGATCGTGGGTAGGGGTACTGCCCCTAACCCCGCAAGGGGATTTACTCCGCGATTGCGCCCGAAATCGCTAATCGGGACCGTCGGGAAAAATTTACTCATAAAATCTGTAAAATTATGAAAAAATTACAGAAAAATTACAGAAATATATAATTTTGAATTATATATTAATTTTGTGATAGTCATGGCCCAAAGACCCAATTCGATTGAACAATTGTGTTGTAATTCATAATACGGCCTGCGTGTCGTTATGTGATGTGCGTGCTTGTATTTTATTTTTATTTTATTTTCACGACCTGCGCGTCGTGCCTTTCTATTATTCTGGTTGTAAATTAGATTTAGACTCGAATGTAACTCGAGTTTCAAAAATTGTAATGTACAAATTTGGAGCTGTGGAAGGTCCACTCGAGACGGAGTTACGAGGAAGGCGCGAGCAACACAAGATGGTCAAAAGGAAGGCGCTTGAGAAGTTGACCTTAGCTTGACCATCCGATCTTCTCATTGGCTTGAGAAGATCGTAGTAGGGCCATGACTAATCACAAAAACTTAGTTAATTACTTGTGTATATGATGCATGTTTAATTAAGTGATTAATTAGTGCCTAGCGATTAAGATTAGATCTAAATCGTGCACAAGATGCACTCTTACGATTAGATTAGATCTACATCGTGTACAAGATGCACTCTATCGATTAGATTAGATCTATTTCGTGTATATGATACAACATCATTTAGATTAGATCTAAATCACGACAACTCAAAATGTCTACCATGCTGTGATACCCATCACTACCTCGATCGCATGATTTTGTTGAATCTGCCAAAGCAGAGCAACGCATACTATCTTGGTAGGGTGCGGAGGGACAATCTTGGTCCCGCCTATCAACGCATGGGTGAGTACAATTCAATTAGATTGAGTATTCCTAGTTAACTCGGTTGGATCGAGTATAATTATAGGCATTCTTCCAACGGTTGGAAAGTTAGGTCAAAATCACATATATATTAACTCTCGGGCGTATTAGCCAAAGCTAACTCGAGTTTTAATATAAATGCATATTTTGATTCTATAAACAAGAGTTGCATAGAGATGTAATTGGTAATCATTACCTACCGATCATACTAAGTCTTGGGCGTATTAGCCAAAGCTAACTCAAGGGTTAGTATGATGTGGATCTTGTCCCACATGAATTATAGAATTTAGTGGGAGCATCATTTAGTTAAAGGCCTAATTAAATGATTAAGAATATGATACTTGTTTCTGCATTTATTTCTGTTGTAGATTACCATGACGTCGAATACGAACACCTTCTCCCTGCGATCTGTCCTCGAGAAGGACAAGCTCAACGGAGCAAACTTCCTGGACTGGTACAGGAACCTGAGAATAGTTCTCACCCAAGAACATAAACTGTACGTTCTGGAGCAGCCCATTCCGGAGGCTCCTCCTGCCACTGCCCCGCGAGCTGACCGAGATGCTTTCAAGAAGCATCAAGATGACGCATTAGATGTGTCTTGTCTAATGCTCGCGACCATGAACTCTGAGCTTCAGAAGCAACACGAGTTAATGGGCGCTTACGATATGGTTGAACATCTTCGTCAACTGTATCAAGGTCAAGCGAGGCATGAGAGATTTGAGATCTCAAAGGCACTGTTTCAGTGCAAGATGTCAGACAGGGCTCCTGTAGGCCCATATGTACTCAAAATGATTGGGTACATAGAGAACCTACAAAGGTTGGGGTTCCCTCTTGGCCAAGAGCTGGCTACTGACCTGATCTTGCAATCCTTGCCGGATAGCTACAGTCAATTCGTTCTAAACTACAATATGAACGAGATTGACAAGCCACTGCCCGAGCTGCTTAACATGTTGAGAACTGCTGAGCTAAACCTTAAGAAGGCTAAGCCCAACACTGTTCTGATGGTTCAGAAACATAAGGGCAAGGGCAAGCCCAAAGGCAAGGGAAAGTCCTAAGCCAAGGGCAAAGGCAACGCACTGAAGCCTAAAGGAGGGGTCGCCAAGGATGCTACCTGCTTCCACTGCGGTCAGACCGGGCACTAGAAGAGGAACTGCAAGGTATACTTGGAGGATCTTAAGAAGAAGCGAAGTGAGACTTCCACTTCAGGTATATATGTTATAGAAGTCAATCTATCTATTTCTACATCATGGGTATTAGATACTGGATGTGCTTCTCACATTTGTACTGATGTGCAGGAAATAGCAGGGCATTGACAAAGGGCGAGGTGGACCTACGAGTAGGCAATGGAGCACGGGTTGCTGCTGTTGCTGTAGGGACTTACTTTCTATCTCTGCCCTCTGGGCTTATACTAGAGTTAGTCGATTGTTGTTATGTGCCTGCATTAACTAAGAACATTATATCAGTTTCTTGTTTGGACAAGAAAGGTTTCTCATTTACTATAAAGAACAAATGTTGTTCCGTCTATTTAAACGATATGTTCTATTGTAGTGCACCTCTGATAAACGGACTCTATATTCTAGACCTTGAGAGCCCTATCTATAACGTAAATACCAAGAGGTTCAAGTCTAATGACATGAACCAAACCTACCTCTGGCACTGTCGCTTAGGTCATATAAATGACAAGCGCTTATCCCATCTCCATAAGGATGGTATGCTAGACTCATTTGATTTTGAATCATATAAGGTATGCGAGTCATGCCTACGAGGTAAGATGACCAAGACTCCCTTTAGTGGGCACAGCGAGAGAGCGACTGATTTGTTAGAACTCATACATAGTGATGTATGTGGCCCTTTCAATGTTGCTGCTAGAGGCGGTTATAGGTACTTCATCACATTTACTGATGACTTCAGTAGATATGGTTATGTGTACTTGATGACACATAAGTCTAAATCCTTTGAAAAGTTCAAAGAATTCAAGAATGAAATACAGAACCAGCTTGGCAAGAGTATTAAGATACTTCGATCCGATCGAGGTGGAGAATACCTTAGCCATGAGTTTCGTGACTATCTAGCTGAGTGTGGGATTCTATCCCAACTCACTCCTCCTGGAACACCATAGTGGAATGGTGTATCCGAAAGGAGGAATCATACCCTATTAGATATAGTGCGATCTATGATGAGTCACACAGATCTTCCGACATACCTTTGGGGTTATGCTCTAGACACGGCAGCTTTTATACTCAACCGAGTTCCATCCAAGGCCGTGATAAAGACACCATATAGGATATGGACTGGGAGAGATGCCCAGGTGTCTTTCATGAGGATTTGGGGTTGTGAGGCTTACGTTCGACGTCAAGTCTCAGACAAGTTAGGACCCAAATCCGACAAGTGCTACTTTATTGGATATCCCAAGGAAACTAAGGGATATTACTTCTACATTCCCAGTCAGCATAAGGTAGTTGTGGCAAAGACTGGGGTCTTTCTAGAAAGGGACTTTGTTTCTAGAAAGACTAGTGGGAGCGCGTTCGATCTTGAAGAAGTTCAAGATGTGAACAATAGCACTGATGCCTCGATGGAAATTGAACTGGAACCACAAAGTGTTGTGGATGATATTGTTCCACAAGGAGTTGAGGAACAACAACCAGTTCAAGTAGACATACCTCTTCGCAGGTCTGATAGGGTACGTCGTCAGCCTGAGAGATACTCATTTCTCTTGTCTGACCATGATGACGTTGTGCTCATAGAGGATGAGCCTACCACCTATCAGGAAGCTGTGATGAGACCAGATTCCGAGAAATGGCTAGAGGCCATGAGATCCGAGATGGAATCCATGTACACCAACCAAGTATGGACTTTGGTTGATCCACCTGAAGGGGTAAAACCCATTGGGTGTAAGTGGGTCTTTAAGAGAAAGACTGACATGGATGGACTTATCTATAAGGGTCGCTTGGTAGCTAAAGGTTTCAAGCAGATTCATGGTATTGACTATGATGAAACCTTTTCTCCAGTAGCGATGTTTAAGTCCATTCGGATCATGCTTGCTATTGCAGCCTACCATGACTATGAGATATGGCAGATGGATGTCAAAACCACGTTTCTGAATGGAAACCTACTCGAGGATGTGTACATGACACAACCTGAGGGTTTTGTAGATCCACAGCATACTAGCAGAGTATGCAAGATGCATAGATCCATTTATGGACTAAAGCAAGCTTCTCGGAGCTGGAATCTTCGATTCGATGATGCAATCAAACAGTTTGGTTTCATCAAGAATGAAGATGAGCCTTGTGTCTACAAGAAGGTTGTAGGGGATATAGTTGTCTTCCTCATATTGTATGTGGATGACATACTACTCATTGGGAAGGACATCCCTATGCTTCAGTCTGTCAAGACTTGGCTAGGGAGTTGCTTCTCAATGAAGGACTTAGGTGAAGCATCCCGCATTCTAGGGATACAGATCTATAGAGATAGATCTAAGAGATTGCTTGGCCTAAGTCAGAGTACTGACAAGGTACTCCTTCGGTTTGCCATGCAGAACTCCAAGAAGGGATTTCTGCCGATGTCACATGGCGTGAGTCTTTCGAAGACTCAAGGTCCCTCTTCTAAAGAGGAGAGAGACCGCATGGATCAGATCCCTTATGCCTCAGCCATAGGATCGATCATGTACGTCATGCTATGTACTAGACCTGATGTCTCGTATGCTTTGAGCATGACGAGCAGATACCAGTCAGATCCAGGTGAAAGTCACTGGATAGCGTTCAAGAATATTCTTAAGTACTTAAGAAGGACTAAAGAATACTTCTTGATATATGGAGGCAGTGATGAGCTAGCTGTAAAGGGTTACAGTGATGCTAACTTCCAGACCGACCAGGATGACTATAGATCGCAGTCGGGGTTCGTATTTTGCATTAATGGTGGTGCTATCAGCTGGAAGAGTTCGAAGCAGGATATAGTAGCTGATTCTACAATAGAAGTCGAGTACATTGCTGCATCAGAGGCAGCAAAGGAGGCAGTTTAGATCCGCAAGTTCATCACTGAACTTGGGGTGGTTCCTAGCATTGCTAACCCCATTGAGCTCTATTGTGACAACAATGGAGCTATAGCACAGGCGAAAGAACCTCGCTCACACCAGCGGACCAAACACGTACTACGGTGCTTCCATCTCATTCGAGAGATCATCGAGAGAGGAGATGTGAAGATTTGCAGAGTACCTACAGAGGCTAACATCGCAGATCCCTTGACCAAGGTTTTAGCACAGAAGAAGCATGATGGTCACACTAGGTCATTTGGGCTTAGAGCCTACACTGATTGGCACTAGTGCTAGTGCGAGATTGTTAGCTAGAGCCCTAGAGCCAATCATTTGATGATTATATTTTGGACTTATTGTATCATATTCTATATAAATAAAGACATTTGGATTTTGGTTATTATACTTACTTGTATTGGTGCCAAATAAACTAAGTATAATAATGTCCTTGAGTAGATGGTTCTCACCTATATCAATCGGTTAGTTGAACCGATAGTGAGATGATATAGGGAACACTACTCTTAATCATTCCTAGTCGAGTATTAACATTCAGGGACAATGTTAATGCAATTAGACTAGCATGTAGGTCAACTCGATGACTTGATCTCACAAGTCATGGATATGGAGATATCAAGTTGACACATGGGTATGCATTGGAGAATGTATACTGAATGACCCGCCATGAGAAAGTATCATGGATCGTTATATGAGTGTCATATACTTTCTCATGTGACTATTAGTATGACTATTGGTCCTTAGCCCTGAAGTCACCATGGTTCCCTACATAAGGAGTTATGTACTTTGGTTTCGTCAAACGTCACCCGTAACTGGGTGGACTATAAAGGCGATTACTGGGTATATAACGAATTATGTAGAGGGATGTGAGTGATGTAGATGGGATCTATCCCTCCCATATGACGGGAGCGACATCGGTATTCTTGATAGAGTTAGACCACGAAGTGCATGGCCATGCCCAAATGAGTCAACATGAGATGTTGAGCTCATTTGATCGAGTGAGTCTACTTGGAGTTCAAGATTTAGATTGATTAGAGGATGACACGGTCTATGCCTCACATTGATCAATCTAGGTGTCTAAGATAGAAGGGCAATGTCACATATTGTGAGGAGTCACAATTAGTAGTCACAAGGTGATGTTGGATCTCAACATTCTTGTAACATTGGGTAGTAATGATGTGTTGCTAGATACCGCTCATTACTTATGCTTCTAAATGGGTTTAGGGGCATTGCCAACGTTACAAGAACCTATAGGGTCACACACTAAGGACATTTAGATGGAGATTAGGTTCATATGATGAACCAAGAGGATTAGATTCATTTGATGAATCAAATTGGATTAAGAGTAATCCTAATTGAGCTAATTGAGTTAGACTCAAGTTGATTCATGTGTTTAATGAGTCTAATTTGGATTATGACTCATTAAATCAATTTAATTAAATGAATTAGATTCATTATATTAAATTGGCTTGAATTAAATGGTTGGATTAGATCAACCATGAGAGAGATTAAGTCAAGTTTGACTTGACTTGAGAGGAAGATGAAGAGTCAAGTTTGACTTGACTTTATGCCACCTCATTGGTGAGTGGGCAAGATGTGGACCAATGATAATGCTCCACATCATCATGGTTGCTTATGTGGAATGCCACCTCATGGGAGTTACCAAGAGTTGTGACTCTTGGCATTCCATGGGAGTTACTCATGCTCTTAATGTGGCCGGCCACATGAATGGGTGAGATAAGTTTCATTTTGGAATTAATCTTATTCATTCCTTCATCTTCTTCCTTGCTCCAATTTTGCTCTCCCTCTCCTCTCTTGGCCGAACCATCCAAAGGTGCTAGCACACCTTGTTTTGGTCATCTCCACCTAGTGTGTTCGTGTGGATACATATAGAGAAGTATCTATCCTTGATACTTTCGAGATCCGACGAATCTTGGACGAGCGGGATACGAAAAGGGCACGCATCGAAGGTAAAGATCTTCATCATGTAGATCTAGAAGTTTTGTAACTCGTACTCGTATGTCTTCGAATTTTTCTTCGCACGAGATCCAGTGGCATGGGTGATTCGGGGATTCCGCGACGCGAAAAGCGGTTTTCGCGGCCCGAAAAACCCAACAGATTTGAGCTACAAAAAATGAAGAAAAATCAGTTAGATTCAAAGATGAGGATCAGACAGAGCATACCTAGGGTCATGGGCAGTTGCGTGCAGATTAGGCTCAACCCGAACACGTAAAGGATATTCTCCAACAACAGTCGGTGGATGTGATACTTCTAACCGATAAACTGGAGGCTGCTTGTGTTGGTTGCTACTCGGAAAACCTATAGGTTCCACTGTACAAAAATTTTGTACAAAGGTCTGAACCTTTTCCTAGCTACCATGTGTTCTTTTAAATTAAATTTTGGATCGCCTGCGGAACTTAACACGTTTGATCCAAAACTTAATCTATTTGTTCTTTTAGGTTTTGACTTGGATCTCCTGCGGAACTTAACACGTTCGACCCAAGTCTCCTTAAGTTATTAATTCCATTAAATATTAATTTCCATAATTGGTTCCCAGTACTGACGTGGCGAGGCACATGACCTTCTTGGATATGGGAGCAACCACCACCGACTAGACAAAACCTTTTATAGAAAGCTAATATTTAATTTCCTAAAATAACTTTAGGTTAACCAAAGAGAACAATCAAATCACAAGGAAAAGAAAAAACAAAAGAACACAATATCGAAAAACATATTCGAAATTCTAGAACGTAAGCCTCTTGTATTTGGTATTATTTCCATAAATAACTAGCATGATGCGGAAAGGAAAAATTACTAGTTATACCTTGTAGAAAAACCTCTTGATCTTCTACCGTATTCCTCTTCTAACCTCGAACGTTGTGTGGGCAACGATCTTCCGAGATGAGAAACCACCAACCACCTTCTTCTCCTCCAAGCAAGGTTCGGCCACAAAGGAAAAACTTCACCAAGGAGGAAAACCAAAATACTAATCAAGCTCCAAGAGATGCTAGCTTTCTCTCCTTCTTCTTCTTCTTCTCCGAGTAGTATCCGGCCACCACAAAAACTCCAATGGAAGAGAAGGGTTCGGCCACCACAAGAGGAAGAGAGGGAGAGGATGGCCGGCCACACCAAGAAACAAAAGAGGGAGAGGAATAATAGATGTTGTGTCGCATGAAGGCACCCTCACCCCTTCTTTTATATTCCTTGGCCTAGGCAAATTAGGAAATTTAATTACAATAAAATTTCCTTAATTTTCCTTGATATGAATTAATTGAGAAAAATAAAATAAAATTTCCCAATCAACTTGTGATGGCCGGCCACAATCAAAAGAGCAAATTAGGAGAGTTTCAACAAATTAAAACTTCCTAATTTGTTTCCGGAAATTTTAAAAAATAAAATTTCTCTTTAAAAATCTCTTCATGGTTAATAAAAGGAAATTTCTATAATTTTAATTTTATTATCATGTGAATAATTTCAAAGAGAAAATAAAATATCTCACCAATCTACAAATAAGGAAAGAGATCTAATCTCTTTCTTTAATCTTTTGTAGATCTTTTATAAGAGAGATATTTTAATTTAAATTCTCTTTAATAAATTATTTCTTCCACATAATAAAAATTAAAATTAAAATCCCTTTTTAATTTAATTTGGCGGCCCCACTAGCTTGGGTTCAAGCTAGGCCGGCCACCCAACCTAGGCCGGGCCTAGCTTGTTCCCAAGCTAGCTTGGCCGACCATTGGGTGGATATAGAAGGTGGGTATAGGTGGGTATAGAACTCTATAAATAAGAGGCTACGATAGGGACCGAGAGGAGGAATTGGTTTTGGTCTCCCGATAAAATTAAGCATCCGTGTTCGCCGAACACACAACTTAATTTTATCAATAATAATTCATTCTACTAGAGAACTATTATTGAACTACCGCACCAATCCCAAATTACATTTTTGGGCTCCTTCTTATTATGAGCATGTTAGTCTCCCTGTGTTTAAGATATCGAATGTCCACTAATTAAGTGAGTTACTGACAACTCATTTAATTAATATCTAAGTCCAAGAGTAGTACCACTCAACCTTATCATCATGTCGGACTAAGTCCACCTGCAGGGTTTAACATGACAATCCTTATGAGCTCCTCTTGAGGACATTATCAACCTAGTATCTCTAGGACACAGTTTCCTTCTATAATCAACAACACACACTATAAGTGATATCATTTCCCAATTTATCGGGCTTATTGATTCATCGAACTAAACCTCACCCATTGATAAATTAAAGAAATAAATATCAAATATATGTGCTTGTTATTATATTAGGATTAAGAGCACATACTTCCATAATAACCGAGGTCTTTGTTTCTTTATAAAGTCAGTACAAAAGAAACGACTTCATATGGTCCTACTCAATACACTCTGAGTGTACTAGTGTAATTATACAGTCAAGATAAACTGATACCTAATTACACTACGACCTACTAATGGTTTGTTCCTTTCCATTTTGGTCGTGAGCTACTGTTTATAATTTATAAGGTACTGATAACATTATCTTCTGCATATGACACCACATGCTATGTTATCTACAATATAAATTAATTGAACAACTATAAACAAATGTAGACAATTTGACCAAATGTGATTCTTTATTCATAATGAATGTTTACAAAGCTTAGGCTTTCAGTATACACTCCAACAATCTCCCACTTATACTAATGACTAAGCTGCCATATCTTCTACCATACATCCGATTCCACATGCCGATCGAAAGCTTTTGCCGGATGGGCCTTAGTGAAAGGATCTGCCAGGTTCTCCGCTGATGCAATCTTGGCGATGACAACTTCTCCTCGCTTCACGATATCTCGTATCAGGTGGTACTTGCGCTCTATATGTTTACTTGCCTTATGAGCTCGTGGTTCCTTCGAGTTTGCAACTGCACCGCTATTATCACAACAAATTGTGATGATTTTGGGCAAACCAGGAATCACATCTAAGTCCATTAGAAAGTTCCTGAGCCATACTGCTTCTTTAGCTGCCTCAGAGTCAACTTCCATGGTTGAGTCCGAAACATTTCGCCTTAACACTCCTCCATGAAATGGCTCCACCTCCTAAAGTAAACACATAGCCCGATCTAGACTTACTGTCCTATCTGATTGGAAATCCGAATCGTGTAACCCACAGGGAGCAGATCGTCTACTTGGTAAACTAGCATATAATCTCTAGTCCTTCTCGGGTACTTCAATATATGCTTTACCGCAGTCCAATGTCCTTGTCGAGGGTTACTTTTGATACCATGCCCACGGAAAACAAATATCGGTCTCGTGCATAGCATTGCATACATTAGGCTTCCTACGTAGAAGCATAAGGAACTGATTTCATGTCCTCTATCTCTTCGGCGTCTTTGGAGACATCTCTTTAGATAGAGCTACCCCATGTCTAAAGGTAAGAAACCTTTCTTGGAATTCGCATGCTAAAACGAGCAAAGATTGTATCTATATATGAAGCTTGGGACAGACACAACATTCTTTTCTTACGATCCTTATAACTTTGATCCCAAGAATGTGCACAATCTCCTAAGTCCTTCATATCAAATTGTTTGGACAACCATACCCTTACGTCCGATAATACCTTGACATTGTTGCCAATTAACAAAATATCATCTATGTATAGTACAAGAAATACCACCGTTTCCGTTACACTTCTTATATACACAAGACTCATCCAGATTTTGAATAAATCCATATGATGGATTACTTCATTAAACCGGATGTTCCAAGACCTTGAAGCTTGCTTGATCCATAAATGGACCGATTGAGCTTGCACACTAGATGCTCTTTGCCTTTTTCAATGAACTCTTCTGGTTGCTTCATATGGATGTTCTCTTCAAGACTTCCATTAAGGAAAGCTGTCTTGACATCCATTTGCCAAATCTCATAATCCATATGAGCGACAATGGATAAGAGTATCCGGATAGACTTAAGCATGGCTACTGGTGAAAAGGTTTCCTCATAATCGATTCCCTCTTTCCGAGTGTACCCTTTTGCAACAAGCCTAGCTTTGAAGGTTTCTACCTTCCGATCTATCCCTCTTTTCCTTTTGTAGATCCACTTACATCCAACGGCTTTTACACCATCAGGTGGTTCTACAAGCTCCCAGACCTTATTAGAGTACATAGACTCTATTTTAGAATTCATCGCCTTTTGCCAAGATCTGCATCTGTATCTTGGAGTGCTTCATCATATGTCGGGGATCAGGTTCATGTTTACAGGATCAAATCCAAGACTCTCCCAAAACATGAATCTTTAGGTTGCCTTACAACCCTCCCACTACGACGAGGCACTGTCTGTGGTTGTGTATCATGTGTGACACGTGTTGCGTCTCTTGTGGTACTTTATCTTGTACTGTTGGTACTGAAGTAGGCGTGTCCTCTCTAAGTTCTTCTAAAACAACTTTACTCATGGGCTTGTGATCCATTATATAGTCTTCTTCAAAAAGCGGGCATTGGTGCTAACAATGACCTTACAGTCTTAGGACTATAAAATAAACCACCTTTCGTTCCTTTGGGATATCCTACAAACACGCGAACTTCATACGGGATTCTAACTTATCAAGATCTGGTTTCAGCATGCTGGACTACCCCAAATTCGAATATGTCTTAGGCGGGCTTTCGCCCATTCCACAATTCTATGGGAGTAGAAGAAAGCTGATTTAGAAGGTACTAAGTTAAGAACGTATCTGCTGTTTCCAGAGCATATCCCAAAACAAATTTAGTAATTTGAATAACTCATCATTGATCTAACCATCTCCATAAGAGTCCTATTCCTTCGCTCCATTCCGTTGGGGTGTTCGGTGCAGACAATTGGGATTGAATCCGGCCTCGATAAGTAATTCGTAAACTCTCCTAAGAGGTATTCGCCACCACGATCTCGTAGTGTCTTGATACTTTACCTAGTCGTTTCTCCACATCGACCTTGTATTCTTTGAACTTATCAAAGCACTAGGACTTGCAGCGCATTAGGTAAATGTATCCATATCTTGAATAATCGTCTATGAAAGAGACAAAATATTCAAAACCTCCTCTTGCCTGGACAGACATAGGACCACACAAATCAGAGTGAACCAACTCTAACACTTCTTTGGCTCTATACCCCTTGGCCTTGAATGGCCTCTTGGTCATTTTACCTTCCAAGCAAGATTCACAAGTTGGAAAATTTTCCAACTCTAATGAACTCAAAAGTCCATCGGCTATAAGCCTCTGAATCCTACTTAAGTTAATATGACCAAGCCTTAGATGCCAAAGATATGCTTGGTTCATTTCCGAAGGTTCTTTTCTCTTATTAGAATTAGAAGATGAGTTATAAATTTCCATGTTTGCTTTGTGGAAGAAATTGGATTTAAAGTATACAAATTGCCAACTAATGCACCAGAACAAATAATCACTTTATTTCTTTTAATAACTACATCGTTACTGAAAGAAACTGAATATCCATCTAAAAACAGTTTAGAAACTGAAATTAAATTCTTTCTAAAACTGGGTACATAAAGACAATTTCTTAAAATCAAATTTCTATTTCTACTAAAAGATAAGTAGACGTCTCCCACTGCAACAGCTGCCACCTTAGTAGCATTGCCCATGTAGACAGTAATCTCTCCTTCAGATAGTCGTCGGGTTTCCTGGAACCCCTGCAAGGAATTGCAGACATGATCAGTGGCTCCTGTATCTACACACCAGGTGCTGGTAGATAACACCGCTAAACATGTTTCAACAACTAGAGTATGAGATATATCTTTGTTTTGGTTCCTACGAGGACGGTCCGCCTTCCTACGCTTACAGATGAAGCACTTGCCCTTGGCTTCTTCATTCCAGCTTTAAATCCGTACTCGAGATTTATTCACTTTCTTTCTTGAACCAACATTTCTTCTTCTTCTTTCCTTCGGTTTAGAAGTAGAACCATTTTCGACATAGTGAATTTGAGCATTGTGACGAAATAATCCTTCTGCTGCTTGAAGTATCAGTAGTTCCGCTAATGAATAAACCCTCTTATTCATATTATAGTTCAGGTTGCTCAAAACTTCTAGGTAGCGTTGGAGGATGATATCGATCTGGGTTTCCCATCAATTTCTCCTCCAGGGTTGTGTCTCATTCGGATAAGCCATCATCTTTAGGATATGATCCCTTACGGAGTACCATCTTGCATGGTGGCCATCATTATCTTTCTCATGGCTTCTTGCCTAGAAGCCCTATCACGATGACCAAAGAGTTCCTTGAGATTGTTCGTAATATCATAGGTTGGTGTTGGTAAATCTTGATGTTGCAATACATTTGACATTGAAGCGAATGTAACACCGCGCCATCTCATCGCTTTTACCCATTTCCTATGATATTCAATCTCCTCTTGGGTAGATTCACGATGGGTGCATCAGGACATTAGTACAAATTTATAGCTTTCAGCAGTAAGAACAATGTCCGATTTCTTTTCCAATCTATGTAGTTTGGTCCGGTAAGTCTATTCATTGAAGTATGATGGACGATGGGTTGAAAGACATCCTAAGAATCACAAATAACTTTTGGTCGAACTCTAAATTTAGAATAATATTGATTCCTCAAACAATACTATTTTAAATTAACCAACACCTCAAAACACCGTGAATTTTGTATGCCACGTTAGTGTGGACGTATAAAAATTCAACATTTGTAAAAGGAGGGTTTTAACCCATTAATTTTATTATCTTGTCAACCTAACTTTTTGACAAATAAAATTAATAGTTGATATCTTTTGGTCACACAAATAATAGCAGTGACTCCGATGGGGAGGATACTATTAGGTGTGTCTAAGTGTATACCATTACTTGACACTAAGTCCATTAATAAGATTATGCCTCTTCCGTTGGGGAAGATCACACGCTCTTAATTAACTTCCTATAGTCATCCAAAAATGGAAGTCTGTTCTAGTGATCCACAAACAAGCTCATCCGTTATGGAGGAAGGCACTCAGAGCCAACGCGCAAGCTTGTTTGCATCACTTACAAACCAGTAATGGAGACCATGGGATTTATTTAAAAATCCCTCTCCCACTTAGTTATTTATAAATGAGGAATTTTAATTATGCTAGCCTACTAAGCATGTAAACTAGCACATACACACAGCACAATATAAAAACAATAAATAGAAAATCTAATTTTCAACTATTATGGCTTTTATCTCTAGTTGTCCTCCGTGTGTTGTCATCCCAAGCTGCTACCATATTTGGCCACCGCCACCGGGTCTCGCTGTCGCATCCATCTTGCTCCTAGTTCCGCTGCGCCTCTGGTCCTTAGAAGGTTCCACGCTTTGCAAGATTCGATCCGCGACATAAATAGAATTTTACATTTTTGATCCTATATTCCATAAAAGGAATGTACATGTATCTAGATCAAAAATAAAATCCTAATAAAATTAAATACAGCTCCTGCTGTATTTTAATACAATCATGCACACACATATAAATGCCCTTGACATGTCCAAGGGTCCAATCACACACATAATAACTAAAAGCCATAATAGTTGGATCCTGCATCCACAAAGTTAGCACATCCTACTATTAACCTGCCTAAATTATGTATGACATGTGCATAATTAAACTAATACCAAATACACAGAGGCAAAACCCTAGCTCTGATACCAATTGTTGGTTGCTACTCGGAAAACCTATAGGTTCCACTGTATAAAAATTTTGTACAAAGGTCTGAACCTTTTCCTAGCTACCATGTGTTCTTTTAAATTAAATTTTGGATCGCCTGCGGAACTTAACACGTTTGATCCAAAACTTAATCTATTTGTTCTTTTAGGTTTTGACTTGGATCTCCTGCGGAACTTAACACGTTCGACCCAAGTCTCCTTAAGTTATTAATTCTATTAAATATTAATTTCCATAATTGGTTCCCAGTACTGACGTGGCGAGGCACATGACCTTCTTGGATATGGGAGCAACCACCACCGACTAGACAAAACCTTTTATAGAAAGCTAATATTTAATTTCCTAAAATAACTTTAGGTTAACCAAAGAGAACAATCAAATCACAAGGAAAAGAAAAAATAAAAGAACACAATATCGAAAAACATATTCGAAATTCTAGAACGTAAGCCTCTTGTATTTGGTATTATTTCCATAAATAACTAGCATGATGCGGAAAGGAAAAATTACTAGTTATACCTTGTAGAAAAACCTCTTGATCTTCTACCGTATTCCTCTTCTAACCTCGAACGTTGTGTGGGCAACGATCTTCCGAGATGAGAAACCACCAACCACCTTCTTCTCCTCCAAGCAAGGTTCGGCCACAAAGGAAAAACTTCACTAAGGAGGAAAACCAAAATACTAACCAAGCTCCAAGAGATGCTAGCTTTCTCTCCTTCTTCTTCTTCTTCTCCGAGTAGTATCCGGCCACCACAAAAACTCCAATGGAAGAGAAGGGTTCGGCCACCACAAGAGGAAGAGAGGGAGAGGATGGCCGGCCACACCAAGAAACAAAAGAAGGAGAGGAATAATAGATGTTGTGTCTCATGAAGGCACCCTCACCCCTTCTTTTATATTCCTTGGCCTAGGCAAATTAGGAAATTTAATTACAATAAAATTTCCTTAATTTTCCTTGACATAAATTAATTGAGAAAAATAAAATAAAATTTCCCAATCAACTTGTGATGGTCGGCCACAATCAAAAGAGCAAATTAGGAGAGTTTCAACAAATTAAAACTTCCTAATTTGTTTCCGAAAATTTTAAAAAATAAATTTTCTCTTTAAAAATCTCTTCATGGTTAATAAAAGGAAATTTCTATAATTTTAATTTTATTATCATGTGAATAATTTCAAAGAGAAAATAAAATATCTCACCAATCTACAAATAAGGAAAGAGATCTAATCTCTTTCTTTAATATTTTGTAGATCTTTTATAAGAGAGATATTTTAATTTAAATTCTCTTTAATAAATTATTTCTTCCACATAATAAAAATTAAAATTAAAATTCCTTTTTAATTTAATTTGGCCGGCCCCACTAGCTTGGGTTCAAGCTAGGGCCGACCACCCAATCTTATACCTAGGCCGGCCTTAGCTTGGTTCCCAAGCTAGCTTGGCCGGCCCCCTATTGGTGGGTATAGAAGGTGGGTATAGGTGGATATAGTACTCTATAAATAAGAGGCTACGATAGGGACCGAGAGGAGGAATTGGTTTTGGTCTCCCGATAAAATTAAGCATCCCGGGTTCGCCCCGAACACACAACTTAATTTTATCAATAATAATTCATTCCACTAGAGAACTATTATTGAACTACCGCACCAATCCCAAATTACATTTTTGGGCTCCTTCTTATTATGAGCATGTTAGTCTCCCTGTGTTTAAGATATCGAATGTCCACTAATTAAGTGAGTTACTGACAACTCATTTAATTAATATCTAAGTCCAAGAGTAGTACCACTCAACCTTATCATCATGTCGGACTAAGTCCACCTGCAGGGTTTAACATGACAATACTTATGAGCTCCTCTTGAGGACATTATCAACCTAGTATCTCTAGGACACAGTTTCCTTCTATAATTAACAACACACACTATAAGTGATATCATTTCCCAATTTATCAGGCTTATTGATTCATCGAACTAAACCTCACCCATTGATAAATTAAAGAAATAAATATCAAATATATGTGCTTGTTATTATATTAGGATTAAGAGCACATACTTCCATAATAACCGAGGTCTTTGTTTCTTTATAAAGTCAGTACAAAAGAAACGACTTCATATGGTCCTACTCAATACACTCTGAGTGTACTAGTGTAATTATACAGTCAAGATAAACTGATACCTAATTACACTACGACCTACTAATGGTTTGTTCCTTTCCATTTTGGTCGTGAGCTACTGTTTATAATTTATAAGGTACTGATAACATTATCTTCTGCATATGACACCACATGCTATGTTATCTACAATATAAATTAATTGAACAACTACAAACAAATGTAGACAATTTGACCAAATGTGATTCTTTATTCATAATGAATGTTTACAAAGCTTAGGCTTTCAGTATACACTCCAACAGCTTGGAGGTAGTCCGATCGGTTTCAGTATCTCCCGAGAAATGGAGGCTTCATTACTTCCATCTGCCAACCGGTCGGGAAGTCTAGCCGAGCGAGAAAGCAAACGAAGAAATAGTGCTCTCTCTAGTGCTTATTGGAGGTCAGTATTTTTTTTTAAAAAAGGCAGTGTCCACTTGGCCTTGGAACAAAAAGGTTCCTGATTCAGACAATTTAGGATAGTAAAAGTAGTGGAATACTCAAGGGACTAAGGGATGCCATGCAAACAGAATAACATGACCACCTCGCACATCAACCTAAAGGAATTAGGCACCAATTGCTGCAGGGATATATGGAAATATTTACACATGACCAAGAAGAAAGGATGAACAGGAAACTGAAGACCGGCATAGAACTGATCCTTAAAAAAAGGTAAAAAACTATCGGGAGGGAAGTGAGGTCGGTCATAGGCTAAAGGTCTAGCGATTTGATAATCGGAAGGGAAACGATACACAGACTTCATTTGGTCAATTTCATCACCATTGAACTTAGACTCGGTCGAGGTATACCATAACCCGGGGACAAGCGCAAGAGGTTGAGGAGAAGAGGCCATAGAAAACAGAAAGAAAGGAAGATCAATGATGTGAGCAGAAAGGAAAGGAAGGCTTACTGAGAAAGGTCGTCGGCGAAGACGAGAAGAAGAAGAAGAAGAAGCTTAAAAAATGTGCTTAGGAACGAAGACGCAAGAAAGTAAGAGGATGATGGTGAGTAAATAAGGGCTGATAAAGCTCAGCGAGCGATGACTCTGAGCCTTCTGATCAAGGGTTATGAAAAACAAGGATAAGATTTGGCCGTGGAATTTGAAAAGGCACCTGCCATATCATCAGTGGATATCTTCCTATCACGTCAAGCGTGCGGCGGTGAGAGTGGGACACGTGACGGTCGGCTATGGGAACACATTAATGGGGTGTAATTAAAAGGCATGGGCGGCGTGCTCGACCATAATGATCAGAGATTTGCACAGTCTTTCAGAAATTGAGATGGTGTCAGAAACTATTACGAAGCGCACATCCGAGAAAGCGACGAGACGTGAAAAAATCGCTAAGTGTCGCTACCAACCACCCCGATCGACACAGATCTCTGACTATATGATAGTCGAGCGGCAACTCAAAACCAAACTTATAAAGTTAGATTTGAGCAACAACTACACACTCAGGCCAGTAAGATAATGTAGAATGATGACTATGAAGATTATATAAGCCGATCGGAGGCTCAAGAAAAGGGTAATGCCCGATCAGGAGGTTACAAAAGACACAACTTATCTAGTCAGTCGGACTTACAATCTCCTTCGACTAGACTTGAGGGGAAGGCTTGTGATACAGTGATAAAGGGGGCCCACTGAGCGTTGGTCAAGTGTGGAGATAGCAGCCAACTTGGAGGTTAAAGTTAAAGCGGTCAACGCTAGAGAACCAACGGGCTCTCGAAAGGTGGTCGGACGGAGGTCTATTCCAGTTGCCGATCGGGCAAGTGGCTTGTCCATGCGAAACGCCTAGACAACCACGAGCACTATGACCAGAACATCAGATGCTTATCATGAAGTGGAGGAACGCTAAGGTAACTAGAGCGCTGGTTCGGTCGGACAGAAACAATCAACCAGGCTAAAGGATTATGGAGAAGATCAGCTGATGTCGACCAAGCGGGGATCCTCGGCTGAACGGCTCCCCCGCTTGACCAAACAGTGGAATCCCTTTTATATCTCTTTGAGAGATAATGCCGATGATAACGAGGTATGGTTAACAGGAGGATCGTACGACGGAAGTTTCTACTATCGCATCAAGTATTTGCATACCCTGTTAAGGTATGATATTAGAGACACTTTCCTGATAAGTCCTTCATAGGATAGTTAGGGAAGCGTGCTCGTACCTTGAGGCACATGCATGTCACCCACTGGGACGCTATATAAAGGGAAGTCCATGCACAGGCAGAGACACGCGTTATTTACTATTTACGTTTGTGCTTACTGTTACTCTATTTCCTTCTATTTTTTTGATGATTAACTTGAACGTTAAATGACCAACGCAAGGACTCTTTCCCTAACTCAACATTGATGTTTTTTATATCACAGAGTGGAGTGAGATTTATAAACGATCAACTCAGAAGCTATATTTCCAGCCAACATTCCTCATAATTTCCGGCCAGAATCAGATAGCATTTAAATAAATCATTTTACTGACTTTCATTTGAAAATTGACTTGATTTAATTCGATTATCTTATCAAAAACATAGTAAAACTGGACTGCCAGGGATTAATCGTGCAAACACTACAATACCTCTATGAATTGCTTCTTAGATATGTTGACCCCAAACAACCTCACCGCCGGAGTCTCCGCTCGACGGCCACTCTGCCACATGACGTAGAGCTGATTCTCCGGCCCGGACCTCCAGAAGCTGACGACGTCCCCTGCTCTGAGCTGCTTCTCCTTCACGAACCGGCTCCAGCCCTTCGTCAGCACGTAGCTCTGGCTGCTGTGCCAGTAGGAGTACCTGAACCGCCACATCTTCCCGTCGGCGTCCTCTAAGTGCAGCAGCACCCCCTTGCCGCCGCTGCCGCCGTCGATTCTTAATGGGAAGTGCTTCTCCGCGTGCTGCTTGGGAATCACCAGCCGGTTCAGCTTCCCTACGTCGCTCGGCGTCACGATCTTCTCGAATAGCATCTCCCTGGGGGACGACGACTGCCGGCAGATGCCGGCTGGGGTCTTCCTCTTCCCGAGCAGCGCCGCCCCGCGCCCGCGCTTGCACTGTTCCAGCTCGTCGAGATACGTGTGCTTACGCAGCATGTCCACTATCTCGGCCTTCGAGTGGGCGCCGAGGAAGGACCGCGCCGCCTCCTCCTCCTCCTCGGTCTCCGCCAGCGTCCCGAAGTTAGTAGCCGCCTCTCGGCCGCGGAAGCGCTGCGCGGCCACGTCGTAGGCCCGCGCCGCCTCGGCCTCTGTCTCGAACGTGCCGAGCCACACGCGCTGGTGCCTCTCGTAGATCTGCGCGCCCCACCGGCCGTTGGGCTGCGGGACCACGCCTTTGTACTTGGACGACTGGAGCTTCCTCGTCTCCACCTCCATGCCTCCGCCTCCGCCTCCTTCTTTCGGAACAAGGTCGAGCACCACGCTGCCCATTCTGTGCAGAGCGTTGACGCCGGCGATACAAAATCGCAGAGAGCCGATCGATGCCTCTTCGACCCAGCTTGCATCCATGGCTTGCGTTTGAGAATCGAAGAAGATAGAAAGAAAGGTCGGATTGAATTCTGCAGGAGGGAGAGAGCGAGAGAAGTTGTGGCAGTTGAAACTTATAACTGTGGAGTTTCCAATTTTGTAGGGTAGATTCAGAGGAGGAGCTCCACTTGACTTTGATCTATATAATACTTTATTCAAAGGAAGTCCTTACTATATTTCTTATTTCGGAATGCTCAACTTGTACAGATCTAGTGTAGAAGACAAGTTGAATTGCGTGGGTTCCTCCTCCTCATGATTTGGACCTCAAGTTAAACTTTGTCAGAAATAGACAAGTTGATTTGCTCATGATTTGGACCTTCAACAGGAATCCTTCAAGATTAGTGAGTTAATCTTATCAGCAACAACCATAAATTCTGTCTCTGTCTTGTCCCCGGAGCAGTTAAACTTGGTTGACTTGGCACTTCAATTTGCAGGAGATGAACAACCGTCTACTTTTTCAAAGCAGGTGGAGGGCCTCCCTTATTATTCAGATTTTAAGAGAAAAGATTGGAAAAGAAGGTAAGAAGAGTTGACTATTGAATTAGAATTCGAAAGTCCAGTCAAGGTATGTGCTCGGAATTAAATAAGATAAATGTTTGTAATGTCTGTCTGTCTGTTCGTTCTTTATTATTTGAGGATGCAAAACTATGGCATGACTAGTTCTTATCACAATCCCTATCAGAGCATCATGGATGAGAGAATAACGTAAGAATCCATCTGGGCCTAGTTAATATATTCAAAATTCTCAGTTTCCACCTCGATGTTTCCTGAATTTTCACTTTGTTTAAGATATCCATGTACCTTCTAAGGAGGAAGACTGATATAATTTCTAGTATGGAGGGTGATGTGTAAATTATTTTGGTGGCACGAGAGGTGCCGCATGCTTAATTTGTGGCTGCAGTAGCTTCCCCCCTTCGCTCTCCTCCCGCATTATTGCTGCCTTCTAGTTCTTGATCCTTCCTCCTTCCTCCTTCCTCCCTCTCCCCTCTCTCGACAGTTTACGCTTCTGGTGAGTTCTGATCCTTCCATTGCTCGTTTATCATTAACCAATTTTGGTCTATTTGCTTGGATGGAGATAACTGAACCTTTCGTGCTCCGGTTGCCTTCGTACTTGCTTCATTAGCAGAATTCTGAGGCTTCTTTATCGTTAGTTGTGTCAACTTTTACAGAAAGATTTCGTCTTTGCTACTCTTGTGATGTTTTTTTATGTTTCAGTTGCTTATTTTGTTTATAAAAAAAGGAAGAAAATTTTCTGGTGATTCTGCGTTCATTACGGAGACAATGCAACGTATCAGTTCTTTGGTTCTTTACTAACTTTTTTTGTTTGGTGGAGTGATGAAATTTACTTACACAAATTTTGAAGAATAAGGTTGAGACCAGGGCCAATCTGTTTAGGTATTGAATGGTAGAACACATTTCATCCAGTAACTTATCTTGGGGGGATGATGGTGAACAGTGAAGATCTGGATAGATGAAAGTTTGAGCAACTTCTTTAATATTTTGTGGTTTGATGCACATTTGAATTAGAATCGTAAGAGCAGACACAAGGTGTTTGATCATATACTTGGGTTTTCATTTCAGATGAAAACAACTACAAACTAGGGTTAGGTGGAGCTGATTCCTTTCCAAAATAATTAGTCATTTGCAAGGGGATGTGTTTCTAACATAATGGACTACTGAACTTGTCTATGCGAGACTAATGGTCCTGGAGCATCTAAACTGCAACAGCGTCCTTGGGAGCTTACTTGTTTTATGTAATTCCAACTCATGATTGTTAGCATGTTGGCATGGAACTTGTGCCAAGAGCAGCTCCTTTTTCCTCAAGGAGAAGCTTGTGCTATGAGCAGATTATGATAATGTAGTATGTGCTTACATGTACTAATTTACATATTAACATGATTTTATACTCATACCATATAATCTGATAGAGATGCTCATATGGAAATTAACATTCTTCAGGTCAACAGCATGTGTGAAGGTTCAGCAACATATGCCTGAAAGCTTGCTGCAGAAGATTGAAAACATTTTGACACTCTGTTTAATTAATTCTTAATAAGTTGCATAGCTGTATCAACTAGTTGCAAATATGGCTGGCAAGATTTCTTGCAGAATGACAGTTATTGACCAAAGTGGATTTATAAGCTCATTCTCAAATGTATCACATTATACCGGATCAACACCTTTGAGAAAGACCATTGCCTTTAAGAAACTATGTTATGGGCAATTTATGAGTGCTAGGTCCTGTTCATCCTATGAAGACTTTGGGTGCATGAGTCTATATGCTTATATATATCCCAGAGGCCACATGGTCTTTCGTTGTTCCGCTAATACTAGTAATAGTGAGGCCAAGAAATGCATAAGGAATTCTGAAGATCCTTCTAGGTATGGATGCTCCTTTTTCAGCATTTAATGTAGTTATGTCATTGGCTACATGCATTAGTTCAATCAACTGTAAATGGTAATTAAGAATCCAAATCATCTTTAAACTCTAATTGAAAGATTTCAGTACTGCCCATATTGCACAAATTTTCTTCGGAACCATGGGCCCAGATTTAATTTGCAGTTAAAGAGTTGTACATAGTCTTCATGCTAATTCTTTCTCCATTTTATTATTATACTTGGTTAAGTTTTTCTTTTACCTTTTTTTATAAAAAAATGGCACAGAGATCACTTTGAAGGTGGGCAAGATAGAGGATTCACTTGCCATGCTGGTTTAGGACTAGCTGAAGCTTGCAGATTTGTTTACAATGATGCAAAATATGTGAATGAAAGGGCGCGGAATGACATTATCTTACTTTCACGGTATGTAACTGTCTGCAACGAAATATTCATTGTTGTTATTCTGAGTGAAATGTGATCGGTATGGTATACTCTAGATTCTCTTCTTTTTTCTTTCATGTTTTTTTTACAATTAAACTTCTTTTTCAGTCTCCAGTTTAATTAATTAGCTTGCTCATAACTAAATTGCTAATTCAAATGGTCATAGATGTATGGTCAGACTACAGTTCTGTGCAACCTTTTGACTATGTCGCCATTCGTTTTGATATCATCTTTTCGCTTGTTTATTATTGTATTGCTTTGGTGATATTTTTCCATGGAATTTTTATGCACTAGTGGCATAACAAGACTAAATGATCGGGCACGGCAAGATGCTGCTGTTCTTGGACTTGGATTTCTTAAGCTTGATGGTATAACATCTACTTTAGTCTATACTTTATCTGAATATAACAGAGTTTTCACTTGTTCTTTAGAGTTCCTTCAATATTTTTGAGTGCTAACATTTATGTAATGTGGAAGCTCGTGCAAGGGAGGACACAGGGAAGATTGACCTTGGTGTCAAGGAAAAGGCTGCTCGGTTGAAGCATTTAGCCACTGTATGTTTTCTAGCTTAGCTTTTCCAATTTTCAGCCAATTTTTTTTTTAATCTGCATGGCTTGATTTATTCGTGCAGATCTTGAAGGACAGGGCTAAATCTGATCTGAAGAGAGCAGCAGATCAGCATTGGAGTGATGGGGCCTTAGAGGTTTCTCTTTTTCTGTAGTATTTAATAGCAATTATTCAGTTTCTTTAGTCATGATTTTCTACCTTTTTCCTTCATTATTTATTTGTAAAAACCATCATCAAATTTTATTTTGAGCAGTAAAGAAGATCATCTATATTCAATATTCTGGAATGAAGAATATTGTATTATTTCTCAATCTAAAAGGAAATTCCATTCAGAATGAAACTACAGTGGCTTCATAAGAATGAAACAATCATTTGGCAAGTGTTTTGAACCAAACCAGATAAGTCAGATGTATTTCACAGCCATTTGTGATCTTTTTTGAATGTGAGGAATGGAAGGGTATTGAATCAGAGTGAAGAGGAGGGAGGGAGAACACAACATGTAGGCAAAAAAAGAGCTGATGACCAGCCTTTATAATTTTATAAAACTTTTGGATGAATGATTACTGAATAAAATTTTAACAAGCTACCAAGTGTTTGTTGAAATGTGCCACATACTCCATAGTAGATTGCATCCAAGGAATATATGAAAGAGTTTAGCTGTGGTTGCTGAGCTAATATTCTGCTTGTTTTCTCATAATAATGCAAGTTAAATTATTGTCCAGAATGTTATGTGTATATTGGATATCAAGTGTGGATTATAGTTTCTTTTATGAGTTAATGGAAGAAATTACATGACTGTGTGACTATGGAGTTTGTGGAAGTTGTTATTGATAACCAGAACAATCCTGTTAAAGCTTCTTTTGATTTATTTATTTTACATCTATAACTGCATAATTTTCTTCAAAACATTATGATTTTGACCAGGCCGACTTACGACGAGCCGACTTCATATTTAGACGCCGTGCTATGGAAGATGCATATATGGCATTGAAGGTAGAAGATGTACTTCTGCTTTTTTTCCAACATCATTGTGGTGTAAGTTTCATCACGTATATTACTTGCATAAGTGTCATATGGTTAACTAGTTTCAAAAACGTGGAGTCAAGTTTATATCCCATAAAATTTTTGAAATGATTATAATGTTCATTGTTCTTTGTTTTGTTGTTTTACTATAATTCAGTACTCAAGCTGCCAGCAATGTGAATAATCTGTCTCTCTTGTGCAGTTTATAAGAAACATTCATGACATGATGGCAAACAAATTGTACCAATTGTAAGTCATTCACCTCAATATCAAACTTTCTTACATGTAGTGGCTCCTGTTAAAATTGTTTCTTGCACGCTTTTGTGTTTATATGGTATTCATGATCAATCATTCATTTTGTTGAAACAATTCCTTGTAGTCCTTCAAATGAAAGGTCTTTCTCTCTCAAAGATAGAATGGGATTCATTACACTCGAAAAGAATGGGAAAGCTCTTGATCTATTTGCAGATGAGGTCACAACAGACCGTATGCATGCCATTCAGGTGCTTTAATGTGCATACTTTTTTGTTCTATTTTTGTTTCTGAATGCTTCATTTCACGTGTTATTGTTTGTTTTAGGAAGCTTATTGGACTATGGCATCTGCCTTATCTGAGGCTGATGGTATTGATTACACCGACCCTGAGGAGGTGCGTTCTTTAGTCGTTTTTTTAATCAACGAGATCTTTTGTTACTTTATGCACTAGGTTTCTTAATCTTCACTGCATTGCATTTGTCATCGGCAGCTTGAACTACTAGTTGCAACGCTTATCGATCTTGATGCAATGGATGGTAAAAGTAGTGTCTCCCTGTTGGCTGAGTGTTCTAGCTCCCCAGATGTTAATACAAGGTACATCTTTCTTTTCAATATGTTGTTTGTATAATCCCTAAACTGAACCGACCAAACTAGTCAATGATTCTAGCACAAGTATTATGGCTCTGAGAACTGTCATCTAACAATTTTCACTAGGATGTAACCATCTTACAACGATGAATCTCGAAGTTTCAATGCAGCTATTTGGTGATGCTAAAGCCAAATATCTAAATCCTTATCTATTTCTTCGCGGTTTCTCATAAGTGTTCTTGGTGATATCGTACTACTAGTTTTAGTGATGTATAGACACTTCTCCTCAAATGACTAATCCAATTTGAGACTTCTGCTCCATTTGAGCTTGTTTACACCAAGGAACCATGCAGTTTTCCCTTGATGCTATGCTGAACTGCCTTGCCCTTGGATTCACTTGTTGGTTTTCCCACAGGAAAGCGCTTGCGAACGCCTTGGCAACTGCTCCATCCATGTGGATTCTGGGTAATGCCGGCATGGGGGCACTGCAAGTATGTGAAAACTGATTGTGTTTTGCTGAAGAAGCAACAGGATGACTATTTGGTTCTTCATGCAGAGATTGGCACAGGACATCAACCCTGCTGTTGCGGCGGCTGCTTCCAAAGCTATTAATGAACTGAGGCAGCAGTGGAAGCTCGAAGAAGGTGACAGTCTAAGGTTCGTGATGAATGAACTCTCTCAGGAAGAGAATGGAGAAGACGACGACGATGTCCAGGAAAACTAACAGCTAGCCGACTTTACAGGAGGATCCATGAGATCGGCAATCGAACGATGTTTGTAGATGGTATTATGATATAGATGCTTAATGGAACTGGAAAGTTGTTTGGGGGTTAATAAATTGCTTACCCCAGAAAATGTGGATAGATAAGGTTTACTCCTGAAGCATTTGGAGGATGTTCCAAATGAAACATGGGTTGCATATTTTCTACTCAAAATCAGGCATAAAGCATAGATGGAACTCATATTTATCTCAAGTGTCTACAATAGAAGGATAAATAATCAAATCCTCTAAAATTAATGTTATAGAAAGATTGTTTAAGCTAAGAATAAGCCTTTTCAAATCATTGCAAGTGTACAAAATCCTATTATTCTTTTGATATCCATATCTTGATGAATTAGATTTTGCATAACTTTTTTTAAAACTAATGTTACTCAAGATGACACATTTATTATGGATGCCAAACTAGAATTAATGTTTATGTATACTTTTTATAAAAGTTAAAGCATGTCCTTAAATGAGCCGCCAAGCTAGAATTGATTGGGGAACTTAACTCTAGTTAATTCTTAGTGGGCTACACCAATTTAACATAGTAAAAACTAAAAAATAAACTACGAGAACTTAACTATTGTATAATCCTAATAGTAAAAATATAACAAGACAACAACATCACTAATACAAGAGCTAATATATTTTTTGAATACTTAATCTTTCAATGAAGTTTTAATTTTAGTTAGACATCAATGCTATTATATAATTTTTTATTTTATAATTCAGTTTTTCAAATTTTACCTAATTAATTTAGGAGGTTAATGACTTTCTCTGAGATTTGTTTACTAGACAAATCTTGAAGTGCAATTTATGTATACTTAGAAGATGTTTTCTAAAATATTTGTCCTATTGAAATTCAAATTTTAATTTTCTTATTTATTCTTCTAAGTACTTTACTACTATATTATTCATGTGGAAATATAAATACTATTACATAAAATATTGAATCAGATAATATCAAATTTGAGATAACTGATTCAACCCTATATAAATTTTCTATTAATCGTCGTAAACACTATTATATAAGCCATTAGACAAAATGACTTTAGAATGAAAAATTCTATAGACAATTTACATGGAAGAATTCATTATATATAAAATCATATTTCCTAATATTTTCATATTACGTAGCAAATGAATGGACTGTTAATCTATATGGTAACTATCTTGAGTGAAGATATTTATTTTGGTTGACCGTATATCCAATTTAATTAATTAATCTTGGAATGATAAATCTGATCTCATAGAAATTTATCATTAGTCATCATGATAAATTAAGAGTGTTCATAGTGGACGGTCCATCACTTAATATTTTTAGGTCAATCATCCATTAAGAGAAATTCATCTGTTAATTCGTGCTGAGACTCAATCATTAGATATCTAAAAAATTGAAAATATATCCTTTCACTCTATCATTGCCTTGGGGGCTTAAATAATGAAGATATTTTTGGAACAAAGGATGAAATTGTTATCTTAGTGGTCCTTTTAACTCACACTCTCTGAAAGGGGATAAACTACCTGGGGCATTTGTCCTAGTACAATGATTTTTTTTATGGAAGAAATCAAACACCTAACGAGATATTTTTACACCTATTAGAAATTGACCATAAAATTTATTAGAATAATTATCCATGAAATTACTAACTATATCAATCCATGAGAACTTAAATGTAGATACTTGTTCTTAGTTCTTATCATCACATATTTAACCATGTTATTTATTATAGATTGGACAAAAATAAGAGGGCATCGTTTTTATTTGAATTGTGAAAAGTATCATTTATATTTTTTTTATCAAAGGACCCTCCATCCTCCTTTTGTATTTTTTTTTTTTTTGAAACGGTCTTTATTTTTTATAATATTGTTGTAAGTACAAGATTGTTATACAATTATAACAATTAGGATCCCACCGTTATTATGCAATTACACAATTATAAAATTATGATCTTATAGTTATTACAATAACTATTTATTAGAAACTGACATGTATTAATTAGAAATTAACTATTTATATTACAAGAACTCGTAGTTACTATAATAATATTAAAAATAATATAATTTTAAAAATAAAAATATATTTACATGGTATGTCTTTTGATAATAAATAATAATAAAAAAACGTCCGTTTGATTAAAATAAAAAATCATTTTTTAATTTTTACCCTTATATTTCCCGCTCGTTACAAATTCAGCATGAGTATATATATTTCTTTAGAGTTATTCAACCTACTAATAATAATAATAATAATAATAATAATAATAAAATATCTTTTCACACAATGTGAGCTCATGGTATAATAATAATTAGTGTGATCGTGTACACGCATTACGTGTATAATATAATAATATATAAATTATTTGGGTATTTGAAAATCCGAATTGTTTAGATTTTCTAGTATACCCAGTATTCTTATAAATCAAGAATTAATTATTTGGGTAAGATTCGTGCTAGAGAATCCCAACAACAAACTACCGGGTTTCCCTATGTAAAAAATTATTTTAATTTAATATTATACTTGTCTTATTAAAAAAACTAAGAAAAATATATTTTTTAACATCGTCGGCCTAAAATATTTATAGAAGCTTCTTTGATCATAGTGTTGTCAATTCTGAGATATAGGACTAAAGATAACTATATTTTTTTATATAAAACAACCAGAGAAAATTAATGATGAGGAAAATTCATAATAATACGTTGTAGCTGAGTCTCGAACTCTAGATAACTGATTGTTTCGCTCGTGGAATTACTAATAAACCTTGCAATTATTTTTAGTGTAAATAGAAAAAAGGACATTAACGTAAATGCATTTTAGGCTTCACTAAATTAGTTAGTAAAGGGGGTTAGTTAGTAAACGGGAAGATTTTTAATAAAATAATAAGATAGTAAAAAAATATTTATTATTATTATTAATTTATAAATTACTCTTTTTTTTATTCTTATATATATATATATATATATATATATATATATATATATATATATTGTGTTGTAAGTAATTAAGGACCATGTCCGTCGCCCTTTCACCCGCCTCCACGCACTATTCTCACCCTCACGTTTGAAAACCCTTCCCCGGCCCCTTTTCCGCAGCGCCGGTTTCTGTCACCGGCGTTTCCCGGTTTCTGCCGGCGAAAGCCTGCGTCGGATCGATAAGGTCACATCCCCATGGTCACCTCTGCCGAAACATCTCCCCGTCCTCCGGATCCTGCACCGGTTCCGGCACCGGCAGCGAGGGAAGCCACGCCGCCTCGTCCTCAGGCGCCGGCTAGCCTGTTACCGACGCCCTCTCTCCCGATCTTAAAGTCATGGGGGAGCCGGCGGGTGCTCCCCTGTGTGAGTGTGAACGGAAAAGGTGAGATCGCCGGCGGCGGCCGACGGAAGACGGCCGAGCACGACGAGGAGAAAACGGGGCGACGGAGGACTGTTGTGGAGGACGATGGAGGCGACGACGACCCCCGGATCGAGGAGGTCAGAGAGAAGCTGCTGCTTCACCTCCGAGAGGCGGCGGACCGCATGAACCTGGTTTCGTTTCTCCCCGTCGACGGGATAGGCGGAAGAGAGCCCGTCCCAGTGCCGGAGCCAGCGGCGATCGCGGAGCATCCTGCAGCCGACGCGTCGGAGGAGCCAGCGGCGCCGCGCTGGAACCTGAGGACGCGACGCCGGGCGCCGAGGTCTCCGACGGGGAACCACCAGTACCTAACCGGGTCCCTGCCGGTAACAAGAGAGAACAAGGCGGTCCGGCTGAGGTCGGAGGACCAGGAGCAGCCGAAGCGGCTCAAGTTCTCGGTCTCGCTCACGAAAGAGGAGATCGATGAGGACCTCTACTCCATGACCGGGTCCAGGGCTCGCCGCCGACCACGGCGGCGACCGAGGGCGATCCAAAAGCAGCTCGATGTAAGTTTCCTCTCCCCACCACCTCCCCGATCTATCTACTCCCATCTGTTCGCGTTTTCGGATGCTTTTTTTCTCTCCTAGAAATCCCCAAATTTGATCGGTTTTCTTCGCTTCGTCGGTTGCCTTCTCCAATGAAACAACCATTTTCCTCGTCGGAGATTTGATTCCTCACGTCGATTTCCCTCTTTCTGCAGTCCTTATTCCCGGGCTCGTGGCTGTCGGAGATCACCGCCGATTCCTACAAGGTACCCGATGAGAAGTAGGTAAGTTCACCTTCCGGTGGCGTGATGCATTTCGTCTGCAAAATCCCCCTTTTCCAGGTTCGGTTTTATTCTCTGCAAAAATCCGCGGCCCGCCGTCGATCTCTTCTTCGGATTCAATCGCCGCAACAAAAAAAGTTAGGTTTACAAGAAATTCCATTATTTCCCTTGAATATGAACTAGTTAATTTCCCTCAAATAGCTCTACTCTTTTATTTTTGTTTGTCCTGTGTTCTTGCAACGATCTAATGCCACATTCCTCTTCGTTATTGATCAATGTAAAGTTTGCTGGGGCGCTTCGATCGCCTTCCTTCTCCATGGCACAAAAATCTATTCTCCGCTTCCTAAATGGAAACTTTTCTCTGAAGCAGCAACAGGAGGCTCCTCCGCCGCCGGCGCCGCCGCGGCGATGCTGGGTCAACGCCGCTCCTCCTTCGTCCAACCGGCGCCGCCGCCGTCGCCGTTCCGCCGTCATGGTCTCCGGTCGTCCCTGACCTCACACCGATCTCATCACGTGTGATTAGCATCGCGTAGTAAATGCACTGTGCTTCGCAAGTTGCGGCATTAGAATAAACGTCGGGATTAAACGTGCATTAACGATCCCAAAGCGCAGATGACACGCAAAGAACCACGCAGAATCTCACTGTAGGCAAATTAAAGTTTCGCGATAAAATGAATGCCCGATCATACTCCCTTTCAATCCATTTTGCCAAAAAAAAAAAAATTGTTTATTTGTTTTTGGCTGACAAAATTGTATACAATTCAATACCATGATATATATATATATATATATATAATATATATATATATATATATATATATATATATATATATATATATATATATATATATATATATATATATATACCTACCTATTTGATAAATAAATATAAAATATTATTTATCAATGTAGTAAAAAAGTCATATGATGAATGGGCAGCCATCCTATTTCAGACGTGAGGAATACATAGAATATTATTTATCAAGTTATTTGATGAATGGGCAGCAATTCTAATGGTCACATGTTAAACAAATAATAGATTGTTTATGTTTATTTATGCAAACATAAAACTACGTGAACAAGCATAGAAATATTTGTATATTTTTTAACAAAATAATTTTATATTTTAACACTAATTAAAATGAAATTTAATAGAATATAATAACATCTATTCTAGTAAAAGGTGTGGGTTCCTCGTGGACATTTCCAAGGTTATATAATAGGAGATCAATTATGAGATTAGTTTATAGTAAGTTAATTAGGGAATGGGAGAATTTTTTTTTTTAAAGGATATGTGCCCGTTGAGAATTAATGTTTTGCCTCATTGTAGTAAGTCTTGACTCTCTCTAACCAACCGAGCACACTAATATATACTAAAAAATGATTAATCAATAACATCAAACCTGGGACGACATACCTAGCCCTACGGAAATTTCCCATAAGCCATTAGGGTAAATTGAAAAGCATTGGCGATGGACGGCTTAGAAACTCAGCATCCCGTGGTTGTACACCCCATTTAGAGAAAACCTGCATATGCGCCTTAATGGGGATCAAACCATAGGTATCTGAGTAACAACTTGACGTTCTTCCACAGCACCATAGCCTCAAGGACAATATTGATATATATTAGTGGTAAAAGGCGAAGCACTCACCCAGAGCCCCCACCAGTCTGCCCCAGAACTAATATTGAGGAGGTAAATCACGGTAACTGAGGAGGTAAGTGGATAGGGATGAGTAATACGAGGTGCAGGAATTTACGCCCCACTAGTCTCAAAATTCGACCTCTTGACCTCGACAAACCTTCATCTATTTACCACCTTAGCTATGCCCGTGAAGGCCAACACTACATACTATTCTACAAAAAAAAGATGAAATATATCACCCTTGCGCCCCCTCCCCCATTGGGAGGGAGTAAATTAGAAAATAGAAGCTAGTCATCACATGGGAGGATAATTACTCTGTTTTTGCCGAGATTCGACCCTTGCTAATTCTACAAACATGTCATGTGATAACCAACTCGGCTATGCCTTAGGGCGATATATACTATAGTAGTAAAGGTGGAAATCTGTCAATCCAACGGCCCCATATGGTTGGCCCCATGACCATATGTGAGGAGATAAATCGGGAAGTTGTAATTAGCTAGTGCGGGAGAGAGTTTTTTCTTTAGCTTTATCAAGATTTGAACTCTTACTCTATGATAGTTGTTGGCGAGTGACTTATATTTGGATAAAAGTTAATGTGATGGATGCTATGGAAGAAAAATCTGTAAATTTTTTGTAATAAAATTTTATTACGATTTTATATAATAAAATTTTATTACGATTTTTCAGAACAGAGTTTTGTTGTGATTTTTTATGACAAAATTATGTAATGATTTTACCGGGCCTAGGGTTTATTCACTATTTATACGGATCATTGTAAACCTATTGTACAACAATCACAAGAATCATGTAATGTGATTCTCTTGTGTAGAGAGAATTCTAATAAAGTTTCGACCGTTTTTATAGAGTAGGCACGCTGCGGAACTACGGTAACTCTTCTTCTTTCTCTTCCTCTTCCTTTTCCTCGTGTTTTCTCTCCTTTTGCGCATCTTTGTCTTGTTGCTTCGTGCGATCTCTTCCTCTTCTTCCTCTTTAGAGGTTGAGAGGTGTTGCCCCCTATTTGCGCAACAATTGATATTAGAGCTACAGGTTTTGACGGATTTCTTCAACATGTTGGGGACGACTTCTGCAAAGTTTGATATGATGAAATTTGACGAAAGCGAAAACTTCAAATTATGGCAACGAAGAGTTAAAGACATGTTGGTGCAACAAGACATGATGAAGGCGTTAGGAGAAAGGAAATCGAAAAGCATAGAAAGATAAGATTGGGAAGAATTTCATGTGAAGGCAGTGGCAATAATCAGGTTTTGTCTTACGGATGATGTGATGCACCATGTCATGGATGAGGAGTCACCGGTGGTAGTTTGGCAAAAGCTGAAAAACTGACACATGTCAAAGTCATTGACAAACAAATTGTATCTCAAACAGAAATTATTCGGGCTGAAAATGATAGAAGGAACTGATCTGAGCTAGCACATCAACGTATTCAATCAGATTGTGAGTGATCTGAAGCAGGTTGATGTGAAGATCGAAGATGAAGACAAGGTGCTGATATTGTTGAATTCTCTACCTCCATCTCCTACATACGAGAATTTAGTTACTACTTTGATGTGGGGTAAAGAAACTCTCAAATTGGAGATCACAGGTGTGTTGCTAGGTTTTCATCAAAAGAAGAAAACAAGCGATGAAGTTTCTCAAGAAGAAGAACTTATGGTAAATAGCAACCAAGAGCGTGGTAGAAGTAAATCTCGACATGAATCGGGTAACAACAAGAAGTCTCATTCTAAGTCGAGAAGGAAGAAGGTGATCACTTGCTCTAAGTGTGGAGGCAAAGGTCATATCAAGAGAGATTATCCAAAGATAAAGAAACATGTTGTAGAGAACAAAGGTAATTCGACAAAGTCTGCAAATATAGTTGAAGAAGAAAATTTAGAAAGCGGTGATGGAGATATACTATCAGTTATCTCGAGTTCGGACCAGCTGACGAATGCATAGATTTTAGACTCTGCATGTTCATATCACATGACTCCAAACAAGGAGTGATTTGACACCTATAGGGCAGTGGATTCTGGTTCAATGTTGATGGGAAATGATGTGTCATACAGAGTTATCGGCATAGGGAACATCAGAATCAAGATGTTTGATTGTGTGATCAGAATCAATATGAAGGTCAGGATATATACCAGAGCTAAAGCAGAACTTGATCTCACTAGGCACACTGGATGACATTGGTTGCAATTACAAATCAGTGAGCAGGGTGATGAAGGTCAGGAAGGGAGCTCTGACAATAATAAAAGGATAAAAGGTAGTAGGAAATATCTACAAGTTGATAGGGACTACAATTGTAGGTGGGGTCGCCTTAGTGAAGTCTGAATCAGACAGTACAGTCTTGTGGCATATACGGCTAGGGCATATGGGTGAACGTGAGATGCTAGAATTTTACAAGAGAGATTTGTTGAAGGGTGTCAAGACATGCAAGCTTGAATTCTGCAAATTCTGTGTTCTTGGGAAATAGAGCAAAGTGCAATTCAGGACAAAAATAAACAAAATGGAGGGGATTCTGGACTACGTACATACAAATCTTTGAGGACTAGCTAGTATAGAATCACGTGGATGACACTTGTATTTTATGAGTTTTACTGATAATTTCTCACGAAATGTCTGGATATACTTTATACGTCACAAGTCAAAAACTTTTGTAAAGTTTAAACTATGAAAAACTGAAGTGGAGAACCAGACCGAAAGGAAGATCAAATGTCTTAGGTCAGACAATGGGACTGAGTACATAGATTCAAAGTTTCAAGAATTTTGTGAGCAACATGGAATAATAAGGCAATTCTCGATTCGTAGGACACCTCAGTAGAACGGTGTAGCGGAAAGGTTGAACAGGATAATCATTGAGAAGGCAAGATGTCTCAGGCTGAATGCAGGGCTTGCAAAGAATTTTTGGACGGAAGCGATTAACATGACATGTTATCTCATTAATAGATCATCAAAGGCAGCACTAGAAGGCAAAGTATCAGAGGAAGTATGGATAGAAAATCAAATAAATTACTCTCATCTTAGAGTTTTTGGATGTCCAGCGTATATGTACATATCTAGTGAGGAAAGATCAAAGCTAGATGTGAAGTCAAAACAGTACATTTTTCTAAGGTATCAGAAAGGAGTTAAAGACTTCAATCTTTGAGATCTTAAGGCAAAAAAGGTGGTGATCAGCAGAGATGTGGTGTTTGATGAGAAAATTATGCTACAACATACTCGGTAAGAAGGAAAGGAAACATCACAGAGCAACATGGAGAAAGATGTTATGCAGGTATAGCTAGAGACTCATGACTCCAATGATTCTAACTTAGAGCACACAGAGTATCGCACTATAGCCGATGGTAAAACGAGACGAGTCATAAAACCATCCACCAAATACGGATTTGAAGACTTGGTTTCTTATGCGCTTATCACTAGTAGGGGAGACCCTACATCTTTTCAGGAGACAATACACAACTCTGAGAGAGATAGGTGGGCAGGTGTTATGGCAAAGGAGATGGAGTTGTTGCATAAGAACCAAACGTGAGATCTAGTGGAAGCTCCTGAAGGAGAGAAAGCTACAGGGTGCAAGTGGATATTCAAGGAAAAAAAACAATGTTGGAGGGAGAAGAAGTGAAGTTCAAGGGTCAGTTGGTAGCAAAGGAGTATTTACAGAGAAAGAGGATTGACTATAAAAAAATTTCCTCTCTAGTGGTAAGACATACGTCAATTAGAGCGGTGTTGACTTTGGTGGCACATCACGATTTGCAGCTAGATAAAATGGATATGAAGACGACATTTCTTCATGAAAATTTGGAGAAGCAGATTTTTATGTCACAACTTGAAGGATTTAGTCAGCACGGACAAGAGCAGTTGGTTTGCAAATTGAAGAAATCACTCTATGCATTAAAACAATCTCCTACATAATGGTACAAACATTTTAATTCATACATGATTCAAAACAGATATTGGAGATGTGAGTATGACTGTTGCATATATGTGAAGAACCTTGAAAATGAATTACTGATTTTCTTACTACTATACGTAGATGACATGCTCATTGTTATGAAGAAAATGAAAGAGATTGACAAATTAAAGAGACTACTGAGTATGAAATTTGACATGAAAGATTTGGGAGAGGCCAAGAAGATTCTTGGGATGGAGATTCACGGGGATAGAGCTCAGAGAGATTATGGTTGTCTCAACATAGCTATGTGGAGAAGGTGCTGGATAGGTTTAACATGAAAAATGCAAAGTCGGTGAGCACACCCCTGGCGCATCACTTCAAGTTATCTAATACACAGTGTCCAAAGACGGCTGATGAGATCTAAGAGATGTCAAAGGTTCCTTATGCCAGTGCAGTTGGTTGTCTGATGTATGACATGGTTTGTACGAGACTAGATTTGGCGCAAGCAGTTAATATGGTAAGCAAGTTTCTCTCAAATCCTGGTTGACCATATTGGGATGCAGTGAAGTAGATTTTTAGATACTTGAGAAATACAACTGATTATGACATCATTCAGTAGACAACCGGAAGATTCTTCAATTACTGGGTATGTAGATGTGGACTATGTAGGAGATTTAGATAATAGGAGGTCTACTACAGGATACGTGTTCACTATGACAGAAGGATCTATTTGTTAGAAATCTATGATACAATCTATTGTTTCATGGTCTACTATGGAGTCGGAGTACATGGCAGCAGCTGAAGCAGCGAAGGAAGCTTTATCGCTTACAGGGTTGGTCAGAGAACTGGGTGTTCAGCAATGTGGAGTCAAGTTGTTATGCGATAATTAGAGTGCTATCTATTTGGCGAAGAATCAGGTATATCATACGAGAACCAAACACATTGATATAAGGTTTCACAAGATCAGAGAGTTGATTGCTTCCAGGGAAATTCAATTTGAGAAGGTTCACACTGCAAATAATGTTGCAGACATGCTGACAAAACCAGTGACCACAGAGAAGTTCAAGCATTGCTTGAACTTAATTCATATCTCTAGATGTTAGTATTGGACCCCGTGGTTGTTTTGATGTTATCAATCAAGTTAGGTAGGATCCTGTTTTATTTTAATCCCTGTGTCTAAGTGTGCAGGAGCTTAGTAACGCAGGAAGTCGAGCAGAAGATGCAATTGGCTAGAAGGACGGCACGGGAAGGGAGCCGACGAGCTTGGTGTGTCTGAGGGACGAAAGAGCTGCGGAAAAGTACATCGGTGGACGAGAAGAATGTAAGCGACGTTCGAGAGACGAGAAGCCGGAGCGGAAGCCTACTCGAGGAGAAGGTCGGAAATTGGATTCGGGTGAGCCCTATTTCGGTTGGTTGCAATCACCCAAGCGATCGAAGCGTCCGAAGGTATAAAGGAGCTGAAAAAGCAAGCTGAAAGCACCCTCAATGCAGTGTTGAGGGCGCCTCCACCTTCTTCAGGAGGGAGGGTGCAGTCCATGTCTTGGAGGCGCCCTCTATGCCTTGGAGGTGCCCTCAAACCAGTCAACTTGATCGTTTGCGAGTGGATAAAAGTTTATCCACTCATCTTGCCTTGGAGGCGCCCTCCACCCCTTGGGAGGCACCCTCTACCCCTTGGGAGGCACCCGCAAGCCTTTAGATAGAATTTTCAAGAGTTATAAAAAGGCCCCCGGAGCTAGAAAATAGGATATCAACTCTTGTACTAACTTCCTAGCAACTCGTAGAGCTTTCAGTATGTAAAAGGCTTCTCCACCTTCAAAAAAGGAGATTCTTAGTGAGCTGTTCAACCGCCTTGAATTAACAACCACCCAGGTTGTAACTAAGTCAACTGCTGAGTCTTCTTTAGTTCTGTTATTTTATTGTTGTTGCATTTTTAGAGTTGAAAGAACGAGGAGGGTATTTTTTCTATTTTAGGCAATTCACTCCTCTCCTCTTGCCAACTTATTGCGCCAACAAGTGGTATCAGAGCCCAACAGCCTCAGAAGGACTAACCGCCGTCTACAAAGATCAAGACGATGGTCGGTGCAATTATTCACCCCCCCCCTCGAAATTCTACGGAGACTTCGCTACATGGAAACGCCGAATGGAGGTATTTTTTAAAACATATTTCGATATTATATTAACAATGAAATATGATTTTGTAGCACCTGTGGATCATAAAGGAGCCGAGAAAGAAGAATATCAGTGGACGAAGAAAGAGTAAGCTGATTTCATGGGTAACGGGAAAGCAGAATTCCATCTGCTTAGCATCCTTCCGCCCCAAGAGGTCAACCGAATTGGCAGCTACGTTTCAGCCAAAGATCTCTCAGAGAACAATGGAGAAAAGGTAACACAACTCCAAGCACGAATCAAGGAGCTGATAACTCAGCTAAACAATCTCGGAGAATCAGTAACAAACTAAGAATCGATCTGGTATGCGCTCAACGCCTTCCCAAGAACTTCAGAATGAGTGTCCTTAGTAGATGCATACTACATCCATATGGACTTTGAAGTAAGTAAGCTAGAAAATCTATTTTCTACCTTCGAACTTCACAATTCTTGAATTACAGATTCAAAAGACATAGAAAAGACAAACCTCAACGTTGCCCTAAAGGCAAGGACGGAAGATCAAGAGTCCGAGACATCCATCGATGAAGACGAAATGAGTCTACTGATAAAAATGTTCAATAAATTTCTTAAGCCTAATAAGTTTAAATCACAGTCAAGAAGGCATCATCGAAACAAAAGAACTGTCCGATGCTACAACTGTAACGAAGAAGGGTACATCAAGGATGACTACCCAAAATTGAAGGAAAAGGGCAAGCACAAAAAACCAAGTTCCTCTATATACAAGACCATGAAGGTCACTTGGGATGATTCTTCATCCTCTAATTCCGAGGTAGCAACCTTCTCGGGACCAGCGTTAATGGCTAACGATCAAAAAGAAGATGAGACCATCTCAGAGATAAGCATAGATGAAGGGGGAGGATCAGAAGAAGAAAGCTGCGATGAAGGGGAGCATAAAAAATTGAGGTAAGTGAGGTACGTGCTCTAACCTCCAAACAGTCTTTTCATTTTATCAAAGTTCTTACAAGAGACTTAGTGAAATCAGAAAACGGATTGCTGGGTTAAACATAATATTAGATAACCTGAAATCAGATAATGAAAAATTAAAATTACAAATTGAAAATTTGAAATCAGATACATGTTGTCAAAAACCAAACATTTTTAAAAAGTCTAACCTTAAAATTTATGGAAAATTAAATTGGTATATTAAAAAATATCAAGGATAACTTAGAAGAATACCTAAGGATATGTACCTCCTAGATATCTAACTAACCCAGTAGGAAGTAACCTCTATTGGGTTCCAAAATTCTATCTAGATTAAAACTTTCCATTAATCAAAGCTTTCAAAAGAAATTAAATGTTTCAATTTCTTAAAAGGCTTTGTCTAGAAGTGGTTGATGTTCCAATAATGAAGAAGGTCTAATGTCTCACCACAGTCTGGAAGCCGATTATCGAATTAAATGTTTAATTGATAAACTGACAAGCAATTAAGATAATGCTTTCAAATTCTTGTCAATTATTTAAGCGTTTCAAGTTTTTTTAGAAATTTCTAACTTGGAAATTGTTTCAAATTTTGTTTAACTTGGAAAATTTGAAAATTTGCAACTTGAATTTTTTTTCTTTCTCGAAATTTTTTAATCTGTATCTTGTTTTTTTTATGTGTACCCTATTTTTATGTGGTCAAAGGGGGAGAGATAAGTACAAGTTTAGGGGGAGTTAGAATATTTTGTCAAATTATTTTATTTTATTTTTTTTTTGAATTTTAATAGATCAATTCATTTTAGTATTGCAATTTCTTTTTTTTTGCAAACTTTATGCTTGAAATGATGTTAATTATGTAATTTCTTTAAATTACTTGTTTATTTTACCCTAACTTGAACTTGGGTCAATGCGCATCAAAAAGGAGGAGATTGTTGGATCCCGTGGTTGTTTTGATATGATCAACCAAGTTAGGTTGGGTCCTGTTTTGTTTTAATCCCTGTGTCTAAGTGTGCAGGAGCTTAGGAACACAGGAAGTTGAGCGGAAGACGCAGTTGGCGAGAAGGACGACACAGGAAGGGAGCCGACCGGCTCGGTGCGTCAGAGGGACGAAAGAGCTGTGGAAGAGTATACCGGTGGACGAGAAGAATATACACGATGTTCAAGAGATGAGAAGTCAAAGCGGAAGCCTACTCGAGGACAGCCCCGGCCCAGAGGCCGGGCAGTCCTGGGCGATTGCCTAGGGCCCAAAATTTTTAAAAACTCATGTATATATATTTATATTTATAATATTTTTTTTAGGAATTAGGTTGCAACCCTAATTCTTCAATTGTCACGTAAGAGTCTGATTTCTACGGCAGCGCCGCTTCACTTCGCCGACTACTGTGCTCTGCCCATGACTCCTCGAGGCTGCGCACCTGCGCCTTTGCCTCTGTTCTACACAGTTTCCAGATAGCCTTGTAGTTTGGATTGTCATTTAGAGGAGCAGAACATTTATCCTTGTATGCTGGCCTGCTGGATTCCTCTTCTCTTCATCGACCTTTTCCACTCTCCACATCCAGGTGTGTGCTTCTAAATACTTTGAGTTGTCTATCTTTGATGCTTCCCATTCCCCATCCTATTCATCATCCCAATCTTCTGACTTCTAGCTTTGTCGTGTCATTTATTTTCCCCCAAAATAAGAACTATTATCATATTTATCAAATAAATATTTTGTCAATAATGGTAGATTGAAAATTCTTTTTCTATACAAATACAGCCTAATCTTTTCAAATATCATCTTTAAAGAGATATTCATTTTCTTTTATATTTCCATTTGGCCTTCTGATATTAACATAATGAACTATTATATTATATATTTATAGGAGACTCATTTATCTTCATTATGAAAAATAATTTTCTACTTTATTTGTTTTGTTGCATTTTCTAAAATTATACCATAATGTCATACTACTAGATACTGATGTTTGATATGTAATATGTTGATGGAATATGTATTTATGAACTTATGCCCAAATGCACAGTTAATTTAACAATTCAAAATTCTCGTCCAATCACGCTCACTATGTTTGAGTGATGTATGAGGAGCAATACATTATTGACGAAATATTTATTTGATAATAGTTCTTATTTTTGGGGAAAATAAATTGCCCTCATTAGAAAATTGTTATATTTTGGGATTTAATGTTGACTTAATTGTTAAAATAGGTGTTGAGTCTCATTGCCTCAGAGTTTGCTGATTAGTGAGTATTGAGTAGTGAGTTGGTGACTACAAACTACAGTCTATCGTGCCCGAGGCGCTTAAGCTGCTAATAATTTCATCCAGGTGCTATTATTCCTTTTATACTCAGTTGATTTAAATTATAGTTTTACAATTGTTGTGGTTTTGTGCATTATAATATGTTGCCTAAAAAATATATTTTTGAATGTGAAAAAAGGAAAAAAAAAAAAGAAAAGACTAGAACAATTAACCGAATCACAAAGAGGTGTTCTTAATAAATTCTTTGTTAAAAGAACAAGTTCTAATGAAAATATAGAAAATTTAAATATGGATAATATAGATGAGTCTAAAGAAATACATAATGTTACCGTAGGATTGACTGAAAGGAGTTTCTCAAAATTAAAATTGTTAAAAACATATATGAGATCAACGATGTTGCAAGAGAGAATGACTGGATTAACAATTTTAACTATTGAAAAGGAGATTTTAGAAAATCTTGAAATTAATAATATTATAGATGATTTTACATCTAAAAATGTTAGAAGAAGTCAATGTAAATAATTTTTACTTTTATTAAAAAAAAATTGGGACCTATTTTTATTATTTCGCCCTGGGCCTCCTATATGTTAGGATCGGGGCTGCTCGAGGAGAAGGCTGGAAATTGGGTTCGAGTGAGCCCTATTTTGGTTGGTCGCAATCACCCAAGCGATCGGAGCTTCCGAAGGTCTAAAGGAGTTGGAAAAGCAAGGTAAAGACGCCCTCAATGCAATGTTGAGGGTGCCTCCGCCTTCTTCAGGCGGGAGGGCGCCCTCTATGTCTTGGAGGCACCCTCCATGCCTTGGAAGCACCCTCAATGCCATTGAGGACGCCCTCAAACCAGTCAACTTGACCATTTGCGAGTGAATAAAAGTTTATCCACTCATCTTGCCTTGGAGGTGCCCTCCACCTCTTGGGAGGCACCCTCAAGCCTTTAGATAGAATTTCTAGGAGCTATAAAAATGTCTCTGGAGCTAGGAAATAGGATATCAACTCTTGTATTAACTTCCTAGCAACTCTTAGAGCTTTCAGTGTATAAAAGGTTTCTTCGCCTTCAAAGAAGGAGATTCTTAGTGAGTAGTTCAACCGCCTTGGATTAATAACCACCCAGGTTATAACCAAGTCAACTGCTGAGTCTTCTTTAGTTCTGTTATTTTATTGTTGTTGCATTTTTAGAGTTGAAAGAACGAGGAGGATATTTTTTCTATTTCAGACAATTCACCCCTCCCCTCTTGTCGACCTACTGCGCCAACAAGAGGAAGGAATCTCAGACCCAGAAATACAGATGGAGCTTTATTCAGATACTCGTGCTCTTCGAATGGGTGAATATTCGCTAAGATGGAGATTGTTAACCGGTGACTCATATTTAGATGAAGGTCAATGCGATGGATGCTATGGAAGAAAAATCTGTTATGATTTTATATAACAGAATTCTGTTACGATTTTTCATAACAGAGTTCTGTTGCAATTTTTCATAATAAAATTCTGTTATGATTTTACCGGGTCCGGGGTTTATGCATTATTTATAAAGATCATTGTAAACCTATTGTATAATAATCACAAGAATCATGTAATGTGATTCTTTTGTGTAAAGAGAATTCTAATAAAGTTTTGACTATTTTTGTGAAGTACGCACGCCGTCGAACCATGGTAATTCTTTTTCTTTCTCTTCCTCTTCCCTTTCCTTATGTTTCTCTCATTTTGTGCATCTTTATCTTGTTGCTCTATGCGATCTCTTTCTCTCTTCCTCTTCTTCCGCTTTAGAGGTTGAGAGGTGTTGTCCACTCTTTGCGCAACAATAGTAACTCTATCGAGTACTAACCAACTCAGCCCTGCCCGAGGATTAGGACGATATATACTATGTGGTAAAAGGTGATTCGCTCACCCCCATCCCTCCCGCTAATTCATCCTTAGGCTAATATGAAAAAAGTAAATCACGGATGACTACTTGGAATTAGTATAGGTGACTAAGATATAAAAAAAAATATACTCAAACATGCCAAATTTTAACCCAAGACCTCATATAATAATACTTTATACTTCAACTATCACACCGTCCCTAAAGGAAAGAGAATATACTAACAACTACATTGATAATTTTCATCAGACATGACAGACCTAGCCTGCCTCACCTTGAGTAATTTGGTCAAATATTATATTATAAGTAAATGTATTTATTTATTTATTTAAAAATTAATAATATTTATTGATATATTTTATAAATGATATTGCCATGAGATTTAATCATTAAAATTATATTTTTAGACAACGTAAAAAAACAATCAACTTGCGGTATATCAAAACAAGAGTTAATGCCAAAGAGCATATTTTTAAAAATATTTTTTTTTTTCAAGTTATATTTATACATTATTTTAAAAGTCAAAGTCGATTTACATGTAAATTTATTGCGACAGTGACTGAAATGTCATAAAAAATTCAACAAACAGTATTATACTAAACCGCACGAAGAAATTTCAGCATTACTTTTTTCACGTACATAATTTATATAATTTTAAAACTATGTATTATTTTTGTTATACTTTCAATTTTTTATTCTCACTATTTAAAAGTTTATTATTTTTAATTTATACTATAGAGCGTGAATATATTAAAACGGATTGCAAAAGTGATTCAGAATTAATTTTGCTTTAAGTGATTCAGAATTTTTTTAATCTATCGATCAGTTTCAAATAAAACAAATTGATGGACTATATCATTTAAAAATTAAAAAGTTTGATATTTTTTTATTTATAGGAATCCTAAAATTTCATTAATAGTATTAATTAGTGAGTATTGCAACATTGTCTTTTCTACAATTAAACTTGATTTTTTTTAATTTGGAGGCTAAGTGCTCAAATTGGTCGTAAATATTTCCATGGGCCTTTCCCTTTGGAGGCCCAGCCCAATTGCTTTTGACAAAACTCCTTTTTTTCATTCCGCGTAGATTAAATTTTTGTGAATGGCAGATTTTTTTGAGTTTGAATGACCATCAAAATGATTGTTTTTAGTGGTGGCAAAAGGTGGAGTAGGCCCTCCAAGACGAGCCCAGATACTTGCTTCGTGAGAAAAATAGATTAGAGGATGGATCATCTAATCATAATTACAAATGATCTATCTACTTATTATTATTTTTTTAATTTTTTTTTAATTAGAGGATCTGTCCCCTTCAAGATGCCTCCATGCATTTTAGAAAAAAAAAATAAATCATAGAAACTTATTTAATTTTAGTTAATTAAGCGCGACTTTCTTAAATATAATATATGATCTGGTGGTAAGATGTGATCCACCTGGTAGGAAGTAAAAGTGGTCAACATCTAGGGTATATATCCAATCGGGTGAGCTACCTTCTCGATCAGCAGGAAGAGTAGCCAACCCGACACCTTGACAGCTCCGCATGACGCCGAGCTTCTGACGCTCATGAGGCAAAGCGGGAAGAGACGAAGGCTGAGCGGCCATCCCACTCGGCTAACAAGGGGCACGACATCGACTTGGCAGTTGAGGCTCCCTCGCTCGACAGGGTGGAGTCGGACATCAAATCATCGCCCGAGCAGACATCCAGCTCGGCCTGACCTTGGTATCGCTCGGAAGGCGCTAGCCGAGCGGTTCCTCCGCTCGGTGCGGTAGGGGACAAAGGAAGCAGTGGCGATATCGTCTTAGGGACCAATGTCATCGACAAGAGACACGGTTAGCGTCATGGTTAGATAGAGAATCGTACGGTGGAAACTTTCACTGTCACTTCAGGGATATGCTCGTGCTATTAAGATATGATATCACACACGCTTTTCTGACATGTCCATTCTAGGTATGCTTTGAGGAGTGTGCACACATCGGGGAGCCTGCACGCGCTTTTGGAGAGCCCTATATAAGAATCCCCAGGTTTCGACGGAGATACGCTCACTTTTTCACTGTAGCTACAGTTCTCATTTCCTTTTTGCCCTACTTCTTTCGGGCGGAGATCTTACTTGAGCGTCGGATGATCATCATCGGGGAACCCATCCCCAGCTCGGTGTTGTGCTTGTAGGTCAACATCGACGGGAGATCTACGCCTACAGAATTTTCGACCAGTGAATAGGAGTGTCACATCTCCAACGTCCATCGTTTCAATTTTCGGATAAAAACAAATTATATATATATATATATATATACATACTACACTGATCGAGTAAATCAAATCAAAATGTTTCTCCCAACATATATATTAATGGCGATATGGATCTCAAATAGTCAAGATAAGGACTTTCAGATAATACTGAATAGCGTTATGATCATGATTTGGCTGTTCCAACTGTAGAGAACTGTCAAGGGACAGTGGTGCTTAGTGAGACGAGGAACATGAATCAAGAAGCCCTCTGCTATTTGGCGATCATGAGGTTCCTACTGTTGACGAGAGATACAAGTCAGATCACAGCATCAAATCGTGTAGAACAGTAAGATCATTAACCGAGTTCTAGAAATCTTATATGCGATTCTCTTCCACTGTAAGTAATCTGTTATCCAGTCAAACACGCTTCGCGCGGAAAAAAGAATCTCTAAACACCACTTTTTTTTTCAAGGACTAATCGCTCGCATCAATCCCCATGATCAAGACTACAAATCCACTTTCCATTGCTAGTCATACAGCAGAAAAAAGAAAGAAAAAAAAAATTCCACCGTGCTGCCAATTATCCAACCTAGACCTTGTCCCTTCTTGGTCATGCCCTTTAAAACTAGGCCAATGGCTTCCTCTCCTTCCCAAGAACAGCAGCAACGAACGATATGAGTATTACTGAAGGGAAATCACTAGCTTCTACCTCCAAATGTGAGGGGATGGTGGAGCTTAGGAGAGGGCCTTGGACGCTAGACGAGGACACTCTCCTCATCCACTACATCGCCTGCCATGGCGAAGGCCGCTGGAATCTCCTAGCTAGGTCCTCTGGTACGTACCATTTATCCATGCACGATCTAATTTGATCAATCTAATCTCCTGATAGGACTGTCTATATATATATAGGTTTGAAGAGAACAGGGAAGAGCTGTCGGCTGAGGTGGTTGAACTATCTGAAGCCTGATATAAAGAGAGGCAATCTCTCCCCTGAAGAACAACTCCTCATCCTCGACCTCCACTCGAAATGGGGAAACAGGTATGTGCATTTCCTTTGTCAGTTTCCAGCTTTTATGAATCGTTCATGGATGGATATGCATATATTCGTGCGTGTGCGCAGATGGTCGAGAATCGCGCAACATCTGCCGGGGAGAACAGACAACGAGATCAAGAACTACTGGAGAACGCGCGTGCAGAAGCAGGCGCGGCAGCTCAAGGTGGACGCCAACAGCGCGCTGTTCCGCGACGCGGTGCGCGGCTACTGGATGAACTCTGCCACCGCCCAGCAATTATACCAAGTCCCCTCGTCGGAAGACCTGGTCTCCGGCGGTGTTCCGCTCACAGAGCACAACATGTTCGACGAAATGACACCTCGGTCTGACCCAGTCATGATTTCTAGTGGAGGAGGCTACTGCTCCGTGAACAAAGCCTACGATGTAGACCCATGGAATTTAGCGCCCATGTCTGCATCACCGGCCACCTGTTCCGTCTCGGCACACACTACTTGGAGCAAAAACGACGTTCCTGATCAAAGCTGGTGGAGCATGGACGAGTTGTACGACATGTTAAAAAGCTATATGAGTGGAGCAGAATCTAAATTTCCTTTGGGCGATGATAGTTCTAGCTAGTTAGGGGGAAAAGCACACAGTGTGCAGATGAACTTGTATGTGTAGTATACTGCTTCTTTCTCAGTTTCTCTCCATGTACTGATTCTCTTCAGTAACCTTATCAAGTAACTCTCCAACTTCTTGAGCAAAAAGCCAACTACTCTTATGCTCGTGGATGGTAAACACTGTTCTGTCGAGGACTCATGACTCACCATGGTGCTTCTTCTATTAATTATCCATGATTGTCGTTCGAGAAAATTAAAAGGATAATTAATTACTGGAGAAATATTTCTTAATTTGGAGAAGCATCAAAGTCTTACATGGTTTGGTGGATATAAATATGATTCTGACCAATGAGCTAGCAATATTGCTAGTAGCATTGATACCGGGATTAATCACATAATTATCATGTGTACTTGGATTGATCAAAGGTCTTGCCAAGGTGTACCTCATGTCAAAGGGGGTGGTTGGTCGGACCAGTTTCCTGACTCCTTTAGATTAATCCATCCAACTCTCAGGACTTAACTCCTCAGACTCCTCTAGTTCAACTCATTCGGCTTTAGAGATTTAGCTCCCTCGACTACTCTAAATTAACTCATCCGATTCCAAGGGCTGAACTCCACGACAATCCACCCCTCTTGGTCAACTCAACTTCTCGACTGCTCTAGTTGGTCATCTCGACTCCAGGAGCACAGCTCCCCCGACCACGTACTCTGCTTAGTTAATTAAATTCCCCTGACTCTCTCAAATAAACAGACATAAAAAAATGACCTTCAAAGACCAATGTCTCTCACTTAGCTCCATTCGACCCTTCTAACTCCCTGTTTAGTTTCACCGACTAGACAAGCCTACACCAATCGTCTCATCTCTCACGACTCAACTCAATCCTCCTTAGCGAGCCAAACCCTTTGGTCCAATTAATTATATACCTTATAGGCTTGTGCCAACACCAAGATAAACATAACATGTAGGATAATATGTCAGGTGTTAGAACATGTGAATCAGTATGGTTATACAAATACCATTGAGATATGGCGATGTGACATTTCTTTTGGCAGTGTATGACAAACATCCCATCACCAATTAATACATGGAGTGAGATATTCAACCATAGTAATATAAAAGGAGTATGTTCTCGCGTGATCACACATTTACATCTGCATATATATATATATATATATATATATGTTCATTAACTATTCATCTTCTCCAACTCCCCCGTCAGAGATCTTATTTGAGCGTTGGAGTGGTTGAGCTAGGACAACCCCTTACATTACAAAAAATCCTACAAATAACGATGGAATCCTTCACTGAATATTATTCAGTTAGTATTTACCGACGAATTTTAATTCAGTCGGTATTCACCGACTGAAACAACTTCAGTCGTTGATTACCGACGGAATAACTATTTCCGTCGGTAAATAACGACGGATTTAAAATATCAGTCGGAACATACCGACTGAATTTGTTTCAGTCGAAAAATCAACCTTCGGGTCAACAAATTTAGAAGTTTCGGGTTAATGGGTTTAGCGCATTACCGACGGAATTAGTTTTCCATTAGCAATTACCGACGGAATTCTGATTCCGTCGGGCACTACCGACGGAAAATTGATTCCGTCAGTAATTTCCTTAGGTTAACATTTTTTATGAGTTAACGGGTTTGGGTCAATAGGTTTCCGATGGAATTTCGGTCGGTATATCCCGACGGAATCAATATTCCGTTGGTAGATCCTGACGGAATATTTATTCCGTCGGTAATTACCTTTAGTTAACGAGTTTTGGAGCTAATGGGTTTGGGTGAATAGATTACCGACGAAATTCCGTCGGTAATCCCAATTAGAATTAGGGCACGCAGCCTACCTTTCCTCTCCGCGTGAACTTTGCTCTCTTGGTGCTCAGCTTTCTCTCCCGGTGATCTCCTCTCCGCGTCCAGCCTCGTGCCCTCTCCCGTTCTCCGCGGTCGACAACCGGCGACTCAAATATGCTCTTCTCCTCCCTCATCTCTTCCGTTTCACACACACGACGACCGCCACAGCCTGCTCGCGACCGACGGCCCGCCCCAATAAGTATTTTTTTTATTATTATTAGTAGTAGTTCAAGTTCTTTATTTATAATATATATCTTATATCTTAATATTTTTTGTATGTAGGTTTACTCCTGATGGTCATCGAGTAGCGACATATATTAGCAGAAAATTTAAAGAAATAGTCTGTATTTCTGATACTACATGGAGACATATAGACCAGGAGATAAAAGTTTTTTATTATAATGAATTTATGGTAAATAATTTGAATATGTACAATATATTTATCCTTTATTATACTAATTTTTTAATTTTTAATTGTAGAAAAATATACGTGGGAGGATGGACACGAGATAGAATTTGCAGCAACGTGGAATATTTATTGTGCCAAATTGTACAAAGACCTCTTATATTATATGAGAAAGGATGACACAAGGTTAGCTTATGCATTCGGGAGATCTGGGGTGCATGGACAGTCACTTTGTCTGCAGATAGATGACAGACAAAGGCTCTAAAAGTTCGAGAAAATAGGAATACAGAGCCAGGTGGCCCGAGTACAGGATCCGCTCGGTATATATCAGGATCTCGATTCATTGTTGAGCATGCTATGGATCTGGTGAGTGTAATTTAAAGTTATATAAATCAAAATTTTATTTATTAACAAACTTACATAATTTTGGCCCAACTTATTTATGTATGTAGGAGTGTTCTTTAGAAAGACAACCACTTGCCTAGAGATCTTTCTCAAGACTCACCAGAGAAAGGATGACACATATGTTGATGCTCGATCCAAGAACATTGGAGTTTGAATTATTAACTTTGTTATATTTAATCATTAATAATGATTAATTATCTTTAGTAATTGTGTACAATATATAAATCGTATATTTTTTCTTTACACAGGTGGAAATGAAAAGTAGGGGGCTCAGACATCTCAGTTACCAATAGAGGGAGGAGAGTCATAGGATCTATCCACTCAGCAAATAAATGATATTTATTATGATGTTGTGGGTGGAAGGATAAAGAACTCCTCCCTCTACGACTTTAGCTCCCAGACTAAGGTGGTATTTGATCGCTTGAGGACTTCTAGGGGTCGTGCTAGTTCCTTTTCTTCTTCTTCTTCTTCTGAGGTAGAGTCATTAAGAAAAGAAATCAAGAATTGAAGACTCAAATGACTACGATAGATCAGAGGTGGGAGGAGAGGTGGGATACTCAGGAGCAGACATTGGCTCAGATGCGAGCAGTCATTGCTAGATGGGACCAGTCACAGCAGCCCCAGTCACAGCATGATATTGAGTCACAGGAGATTCGAGACCCATCAGACCCTGCTGATGATTAGATTTTCTGAGGTATGTTCAAATATAACTTGATTTTTTAAATTTATCATACATTAAGTAAAATATATTTGTTCTATTCGGATATTATTAAATATTTATCTTAAATTGTATTACATTTTTTCAGGAATCTGTATTGAAACATTCATCGTCACTATCATTGCATATCCAAAATATAATCCAGATATTTTTTTACATGTAAAATTAGTTATATATTATAATTTTTGAGTTATATATTACATTTGTATCGATTCGTTCTAATTAGGACCCCTTGTATTTGACTTTCACAAGATTATATTTGGATATATGTAGGAGATGTATCATGGTAAGTATTTTGGATATGTTGTATTTACCTTTTACTTGTCATTCACTTTGGATAATATGATTATGAGCATGTTGTGTATTTGGATACTTATGCTTGTGTTTTGTACTGAATTTTAGACATTTGGCCAATTATGATTGTATTTCATATTGAATTTTGGATATTTTAATTGTTTGTATGTTGTGAGTATGTTGTAGGAATTGTGATTTATGTGTGGTTTGTGTTTGTGTTGCCATCGTTTGTGATGATTTTTGTTGATATGAAAATTGTATATAGGATAGCATCTAAACAAGAGAGGTGCTGTTGAAATTTAGCAGGCATTACTGACGGAATCATGATTTTCGTCGATAATTTCCGACGGAAAGCATGATTCTGTCAGTAAAATATCAAATCTATACAATAGTGTATCGATAAATTACTGGCTGAATGATGGTTTCCGTCGGTAATTGTCGTTATCTTCCATCTCCTATTTGCCGACGGGACAGATTTCTATCGTTAAATATTATCGACATAAATTTATATTTCCGTTGGTAAATATCGATTGAATATCATTTCCGTCGGTAAATTCCGTTCCCGACGCAATAACTTTCGATGTTACAAATTTCATCGTTATTCTGTCGATAATCAAAATTACCGACGGAATTGTGACTGAAAATTCAGTTGGTATTTACTCTAATTTTTTTAGCGTTATCTCCATTACCCTGTTCTTCTCTCTTTTCCTCATACTACATGGACCCCCTTCATTAGCCGATTCTCCCTTCATATATAGTATGGACTTCGTCAACCAAGAAAATAGCTCTCCGGTGGCTCATCCTCTTACGGTCTCAAGGAGAAACAAGCATGAAGAAAATTAGTACTTGATTATTTCAACATCTTGCTACTTAGTCTTGATGCAGATAGCATATGCTCCGACTGATGAGTGACTTTTTTCTCCCCAAAACTGGGAGTGTGAAACATATTGACAAAAGGCGAAGAAAATATTCGGTTGAATAAACGAACGGAGGGGGACAAGTGTAGTCGCTTAATGCAATCACCTGACTTTTTATTGAAAAAAGGTGAGCTGTGAAGTGATATTATTGTCATCTACGTGTGGTGGGTGATATGGAAGCCTTCAGCAGATACAGAAGTTCAAAACTAGTGACAATTTTCCAAGAAAGCTGACGAAAAAGAGCTTTGGCAGTGACTAAGAGTTCCAATTAATGCCGTGTGGGAATTGGGATGGTAGAGATTAGAGAATTAGGTGGGGAAAGGAGGAAACCTGATGCCATGAATCATCATTGGAAAGCTCAATTGGTCATGTCAACACCATTAATGATAATCATAGGGATTCTGTTTGATTTCTCTTCTGAGATGTGAACTGAAAATTTCACACAAATGAGCTAGCCAGGAGAGTAATCATGTTGCAAAGTGGCTTTACGTAGATTCTTTAGATGCATTGGACAATGGACATGTGATGTGAGAGTGTGGGGATGGGATGCGTGCATGCACATGAGCAGGTGCAATCAAATCAAAGATGTCAGAATCAGAGAGTCGTGAAGGGACTCAACTACCTGCTTGGGCCACAGCATTATGTCGATGTCTGCAACTACTGATTAGTACTCTACAGCTTAGTTCCAGGAGATTCCCTACAGTTGCAGTCGTTGTGTGTACATAGTCATGGGCACTCTGATCCCCAAGAAGGGAAAACCTGGGGCATTTTGTCCTTTGGCTAAGTGGAGATCTCGCTGAATCTGAGGGGAAGGCACATGACTACAGAAACTGCAAAAGGAATTGTCATTCATTTCCAATTCCTGAAATCCATGCACACAATTTGAACACTGATATTCCCATTTCCCAGATTCAAACTAATAATGTTCTCTAGTGTCTACAGACCTGCGTATTTTATAGAATAGGAAACGATACTGAGCTGTGTCAAGATGTGATAAATGCTACTTATGGAAGGTTAAATTCATCGTAAAAAGGAACTCAAGTTGAGTCCAGTAAATCTTAAGGCCTCCACAATGCTATAATGTTATAACACTCATCACTTCATCAAAAAGTATGGGGTCCACTGTCACATACTCATTATAACAACCTCCTTCTTTCCCCCACATCCCTATTAACATTAACACTAATTATTTATGGGTCCCACAATCCACTCAACCATCTTAAAATTATATCATATTAAATAAATATATTTTAAATATGTTTTAAAATATTTAAGTTATTATTTTACTTTTATAATTTATAAATTATTTCATACTCATTATTACTTTTTTTAATTTTATAATTTATAAATTATTTAATAAATAAAATTTTAAAATTATATTTATAACATGGGGTGGGCCAGCCCTGGCCCACCCCATGAAGCTTGAACGCGTTCAGAACACTAAACGCGTTCAAGCGATTAATTTTAACGCGCGTTCTGTAACGCCGCGTTAAAGCTACAGTGGCGTTATAACGCCGCTTTAACGTGGCGTTGTGGATGCTCTTATACACTCATTCCATAGAAGCAAAGTTAATCACCGGCAAATCAGTTACCATGACACTTGTCTCGGTCCAATCCTAACATCTCTTCTAGTTCAACTCCAAATCTTGGCATCATCTCTCAGTCTCAGCAATGGACTCCCTCTCAGTCTTGGTGACAAACTCCCTCTCAGTCTTGACACCAAACTTCCTCTTAATCTCGGTAACAAACTCCCTTTTAGTTTTGGCGACAAACTTCCTCTCAGTCTCGACAACATATTCCCTCTCAGTCTCGATGATAAATTCCTTCTCAATCATAGCAACCGACTCCCACTCAGTCTCAACAACTGCCTCTCTCAGTCTCTCCGCTACAATAGTTGACATCATCTACGTTTCAACCTCATTCGCGGACGCTCTCGCTCAGCATTGGATCCTAACATTATCTCAATCTCAGTCTCAGATTCAGACTTTGTTTGTTCTTAAGATCACTCCATATTGACATCTCCTTTTTCATTCTCAAGACTGGCCTACGCCCCATATAGACTTGCTAATAGTGACTGCAAATACTCAAAGATGCGTGGCATCTTAAAAATGGGGGAGCGATTACGAGGTTGTCAGATCTGATGTCTTAGATGCTCTCCTACGAATACATGGCGCTGGATGAACGGAGAGGCAACTAACGGTTGTTGGATCTGATCCCCTAACCGGCTCCCACAATGATAATATTTTAATTGATGTGGAGAAGCTCTCCTAACAACCATATAAACACTTGCGAAAGTAATGACAAAGGATCCCCTCAATTTCTAGAAATCCTATACTAGGTTCTACTCTTCTTCTCATATCATCTCAAGTAAATCCTAATTTGAACGTTGGAGTGATTTTAAGATCTGTCCTTCGGCCACTCTAACTCTCTTTCGGAGTACATTTCAAGAACTTCTCATCTTAGTCACCGACGATCTTTGAAGAAAGTGTTCGTCAATAAATTCATTGACAAATGACTTGATCATCCACGATATTTGACTGGAACATAGTACTTTTAGTTTTAGTGCCCTATTAAATATCATTTGCCCATATGCTCTACTTAGAATCATTACTTCAACGGTATGTCTACTTGGAGGGAGGTTAGGTAAGGAAAGATTGGCCAAGGATTCTTGTCCAAACATGGTCTACTTGGAGAAAGGAAAGGAAAGGAAGAGAAGAAAATAACCAAATATTTGTTATCTTCTCCATCTCCCAAATTATCTTCTCATCTTAGTCAAGACTTAGCGCCACCACCAAATCAACTCGATCTGGCCTCTTCCCTAACATATCTTTTTTGTTTCGTTTTTTTTTTTTGTAATCTAAGTATTTGAGGTTTGTTCACTTACTAATAAATCCGTAACACAACTTATGTATACTCAGAAGCCGGCCTTTAAGATATTCATCCCATTTGACGGCGAGGTCATGGTGTTCTCCTACGTACTAGGGTATTTTAGAGATGTTAAGCCACTATATACAATCCCCCTCTGTCACTTTGGCACACACCTTTACTCTTCTCTCAAAGATGAAGTAAACGGTGATAAACATGATCAACATGCCTCACAATTATCCATTATAATAAAATACTTATTTGGGTTTAATATACTGGGATGGTCTTCTAGTTTGGCAAACAGGGTGATTATAACATGTTGATTAGATTGTATTGGGTATTGGCTAATTAATTAATCTTTAATTGGATGTGGATGAAGATATCAACTTTTTAAATTACATTAATTATAGCTTAGTGAACTGTCTTATCCAAACTAAGTTTAAGGCCTCATCTAAATCTAGATGTCGTGCGATTAACAGTAGTGACGATTAGACCCGTGACGATGATATCGCATCATTATTCTTTACTGCTAATATTTATGCACTAAAAAGTTAGCAAATTGTTAATGGTCTTCGTTAGTTTTTTTTATTTCTTTAATTATATATACATATATATAATCTCTAGAAGCAAGATCTGATACTTGCATTGCTTGTTAAATTCGTATAGAAGATACAACCATATCTATAATTAATCAGAATCTCCTTTGATTAGAGAATGTAATTAAATTAGAGCATCGCCTTTAGATGATGGAAGACACTAGATTAAACTCCACTAATCAACACTTTAATGTACATTTTTATGCAACCCCAGACTTAATCGAGTTGCTTGAAGCTGTGACCGAAATACGTGTCTCAGTGTGGCTGGCAGGTCAAACGTTAGCTATCATTGTAATCAACAAATATAAATTATTAATTATTTTCCTTTTTTAAAAAAAGTAATCACCAATGATATATGGTCCGAGATCAAGTGATGAACTGACTCTCAATGTATCCGTAACCGAGATCGCTCTTAGGAAGTCCGATGCGCATCATGTTAGCTTTTATCGGATCGGCTTATAATGCCAGGTCAAGCAATTGTTAGATCTTGCTGTTGCCAGGTCAGTTTCTGTCGGGCCGAGCAATGCAAGGACTCTAATGAAGGCTTTTTGGGCGACGGTGATTCGGTAAGGAAAGAAAAATGATATGTTTAAGGAAAAAAATTTAAGGATAGACATATAAAATGATGAGATTCATAAAAAGTAAAATGGTGAGTCATAACTTTATATATCTATCCTTTAATTTTTTCTTTGAATTTTTTTTCCTTCAGTATATCATTACTCGTAAGGAAAAAAAGATTATATGGGAGATCAAGATGAGCCTTGTGAAGACTCTTCCGACAGTGAAACCGAATTCTAAAAGAAAGATAATATAATATAGAAGTGAAAATAGTAATATATATATATATATATATATATATATATATATATATATATATAAAAGAAATGGAAAAGATGACCAAGATTTATAAGGAGGTATCTTTTTCCTCTTCACCAAAGGCAGATATAGAGCACTTATGACTGACCCATCACAAACTAGTCCTCTGGTAGGGAGGGACGGGCTGGGAAATTCTAACACATCCAATCTAAAATAAATTACGGACTAGACCGACTAATCCACTAAAAATAAAAATAAATAATTCATTGAACTTGATCATATTTTAAATAAATATTTTTTAAAAAAAATCTTAAATAATTTTTTTAATTCTTCATTTCATACGTATATATATTAGCCACAGCGACACCAAAAAATTCATAATATAAATCACCATAAGCCCTAATTCAATTTTGAAAAAAAAAAAATTTTCGCACCCGCAAGCCAACCCCAGCCTGCCACCGGTCAACCCACCTGAACCCGCACAAGCTAGTCCTTTTAACTCCTCTTTTAATGAATTGATACAATTTCAACTCCATCAACTTAAATTATTTGGTGAGACGGGTCAACCTAACAGGTTCAATCCAAATTGTCGATTCTATCCAAAGGACACACCTTTTATTAACCTACTCCGTTATAACAATTGCTCCGCGCGATCTCTTTTTTCCCTTCCTCTTCTTCCGCACGTTAGAGGTTGAGAGGTGTTGCCCCCTCTTTGCGCAACAATTGATATCAGAGCTTCAGGTTTTGGCAGATTTCTTCAACATGTTGGGGACGACTTCTGCGAAGTTTGATATGGTGAATGATCCTGTCGGGAAGCTGAGAAGACGGACCTGCTGGCGTGACGTGTCTGGAAGGTTGACCGCATCCCCATGACTCGGTGGTGAGATGTCCTCTACGTTAACCTAGTCGTCAGAAGTCCTCCGGTCAACAATGTCTGCAACCATCGACCGGGTTGCCCCGGTCTCTGGTACCCCGGTGCTCGAGGCGATTCTACAAATATATGAGCAATCGAATAATAGTGAAACAGTGAAATAAATGTAATGTGAATATGATGATGTACCCTGGCCCCGGGGGCCACTCTCGGATGGATCGGTGAGCTGGTCGCGATGCGGATCTGACCCTCTCGGCTATGCGGGGTAGGTGGATGTGAGTCAACTGAGGAGTTGGGTCTAGGAGCAGCGACATGGAATCCGATATAACATGTATCCACAAGGCAACATGTAAGCCAAAATATGTCCTCGGCTCGCAGGTCGGTATACGACACACACTGACGGCTCATAGGCCGGCTAGTAAAACATCTCACAATCATAGTAGTAATACAAAGAGCAAAACATCACGGCTCGATGCCCGGAAAACACCACAGATGTCCGGAAACACCGCGGTGGGCCGGATCTATGCCAAAAGCGGTGGAGACAACAAATGTACAGCCGTTGAAGCCGACTGTCGAGACACCGGAGTCAATTGTAGGGCTGTCGGAAGAGGCGGCAACGGCTGCCGGTGGCGGTGGCTGCCGGCGGCGACACCCGCTAGAGATGACAGCGATCTTCCTCAGTGGCATCAGTGTCGGCGAGGAACGAGCGTGGCCGATGACAGAGGCGGCGCAAGTAGCGTCCTTTACTGGACGCGCTGGAGGCGAAGAGAATCATGAGGAGGGGAGGAGATGGCGTCGAGGAGATGTAAAGAAGAGGAACGACCATAGACGCTGGTGATTAGCGAAGTGCGGCGGAGCTTCCTTCGTCGAGTCTTCTGGCGGCGGACCAAGACCAGCGAAGCCCCTTGATCCCCCATTGTTCCTAGCGGCGGCTCCCGACAAAGCACCCCTCCCCCTGGCGGCGACGTTGAGGAGAAGAGGAAAGGAGGTATAAGAGAGGAGGAGGGGAGCGCCGGCAAAGGGCCCGAGAGGGAGAAAACCCTCCTTGGCTGGCGGCGGAAAAATCGTGAAGCCCCCCTCCCCCCGGCGGCGGAAAAAGCGTGAACCCCCCCGGCGGCGACACTAAGGAGAAGAGGAAAGGAGGTATAAGAGAGGAGGAGGGGAGCGCCGGTGAAGGGCCCGAGAGGGAGAAAACCCTCCTTGGCTGGCGGCGGAAAAAGCGTGAACCCCCTCCTTTCTGTGAACAGTGCTTTAAGCACTAAAACCCTAAAGCTCTTAACCCAAGAAAGGACGAAAATGCCCCCTTCCCTCTCCTTAATTCCTCTCATGCCCTAAACTATATCCGGATCAGTGAAGTTTGACGGAACCGAAAACTTTGGATTATGGCAGAGAAGAGTTAAGGAGTTGTTGGTGCAACAAGGCATGGTGAAGGCACTAGGAGAAAGGAAACTGGAAAGCATGGAGAGATCAGATTGGGAAGAACTTTAGGCGAAGGTAATAGCAACAATCATACATTATCTTACAGATGATGTGATGTACCATGTCATGGACGAGGAGTCACTGGTGGTAGTTTGGCAAAAGTTGGACAATCAGTACATGTTAAAGTTATTAACAAACAAGCTATATCTCAAGCAGAAATTATTTGGGTTAAAGATGACAGAAGAAACTGATCTGAACCAACACATCAACGTATTCAATCAAATTGTAAGCGATCTAAAGTGAGTTGATGTGAAAATCGAAGACAAGGACAAGACATTGATGTTGTTGAATTCTCTACCTTCATCTCCTACGTACGAGAATTTGGTTACTACTTTGATGTGAGGTAAGCAAACTCTTAAATTGGAGGATGATACGGTTGGTAACGGAGGGGCCCAAGAGAAAAGTCAAGGCCGTGTGGCGGTCAAAAGTCACGAGGAGGTGGTGGTCAATAGTCAGGGCTGATTGGCGGTCAAAAAGGCAGGCTAACAGGGCAGTCAGGGCTCAGCATCGGCAGAACCAGGCGGAGGCATGTCAGGATCGGCAGAGCTGAGCAGGAGCAGCCCGAGCTACAGACCTGCAGTAGAGGGCCAGGAAGTACAAAGTGCAGGATGCAAGTCGGTATTGGCAGAGCTAAGCAGAGGCCAAGAACTAGAAGTATAGGCCAATGGGTCAGGGTTGGCAGAGCTGAGCAGAAGCAGCCCGAGCTACAAACCTGCAGTAGAGGGCCAGGAAGTACAAAGCGCGGGATGTAGGTTGAAGATCAGCGTAGCTATGTCTAGACAGTTAGGGCTGTAGGTCTGCGAGTTGGAGGTCTGGAAAGGCGAACCACAGGCGCAGGCTGGTGCGGGAACACAATAAATCGGAGGAGCTAAGCAATACGGGAGCGGAGAATCTCAACGGTCCTTCAGGGATAATCATTACATGCGGGCGAAGGCGGAGGTTCCTGAAACGAAAAGATGCCCTCATAGGCAGTAGTAGTCTGCCAGCTGTCTCTCACTACAAGACAAAACCCAAGTGCGAAGACGGAGGTTCCTAAACAGAAAGATGCTCTCACAGCAAATAACAGCGCGACAGGTGTGCGGGACTAGCGGACAAAGCGGGGCGTCTAACGTTTTCTGACAAGAGGGCAGGTTCTGGCAGGAGGACGCATAAAAGGGGAGAAAGCCCTCGTACGCAGGTACGCGCACACACTCTCTCGTCACTTCTTTCCACAACTATTTTTCCTTCTGCTTCTCTCTGTTCTTTCTGGGGAAAAAGGACCTGACTTGAGCGTCGGAGGGCCTGATCGGGGACTTTTTCCCTGGGTTTCGGTCCCTAACGTGAGAGGGGAGATCGTCTGAGTGTGCGCAGGGTCCTGTAGCGGCGTCAGCCACCTGTGGGGAGCCTGTATCGCCCGCGACTTCCCGTCAACGCCCAGTCCACCGCGACCGGCCTCTGTCCGACTCAGCCTCCGGACGGGATCAAATTTGGCGCCGTCTGTGGGAAAACAGGAGCCTGTTCCGGAGCATGAAGATGGAGGACTCCGGTCGAAGCTCTAGCCGGAGGGTCAACGTGACTATGACTGCGGGGGAATACGAGCTTTTCAAGGAGGTTAGGAAGCAAGCCGCCTCCGAAAGACAAGGCACAGTTTCACGACCCCGCCTAGCCCCTGAGGCATCCAAAGAACTAGCTCCCGCTTCCGACAGGAGCTCAAAGAGGAAGCAGCCGGAAGAACTTCCACGTGCTTCATTCCGAGAGCCCCGTCGCGATTATCATCGGGCTGGACCTCGCGGGCGCAGTCCAAAGAAGGAGGAGCCGCCAGCCTCAGTGGCGGAAAGCTCTCTACACCCGCCTCGGGATTCAGGAAAGGGGAAGGCCGTGATCCTGGCTGAAGACCTGCCCGAAGATCCTGACGATAAGGTACCTTTCTCTGACCAGATCTTAAAAGAAAGCTTGCCGAGGGGTTACCGAGCCCCAAACATTGGAGAATATGATGGGAGCAAGGACCCAGAAGAGCATCTGAGAAAGTTCAAGAACGCGGCTATATTGTATCAATATAGCGATGCCGTCAAATGCCGAGTCTTCCTGCACACTCTGTCTGGATCGGCGCAAAAGTGGTTCGATGGATTGCCCCCAGAATCCATCAGTTGCTTCAGGGACTTCAAAACGGCCTTCCTACGCCGTTTCGCTAGCAGTCGTAAGTACCAGAAAACCGACCATTGTCTTTTTGCTCTGAAGCAGGAGTCAACTGAGCCCCTGCGAAGCTACATCAATCGATTCAGTCAGGTAGCCAACGACGTCCCCTCTGCCACCTCTGAGATACTGATGAGCATCTTCTCCCACGGATTGTGAGAAGGGGAATTCTTCAGAGATCTCATCAAAAGCCCCGCCCGGAGTTTTGACGACATGGTAGAGAAAGCCTCGTGCTACATCAAAGTGGAGGAAGCGCAGGCCGCCAGGCGGAAAGCCGAGAAGACGATGGCATCAGGCAACCGACCTGAAAGAAGAGCACCCCAGCCACCCCAGCCCTTCCAACGCATTCAGCCAAGGCCTGCCCCCCAGCCCGCGCAGGGAGCCAGACCAGCTCCGCGAGTCGCCGCCATACAAGCGCCCAGGCCTGGACCAAGGGGAGCACCATATTGCACATATCATCGGTCCAGGACGCACGATCTCAGCAACTGCTTCCAATTCGCCCGGGATTCTAGGCGAGCTGCGGAGCAAGGCTTGCCTCCCCCGGCGCTGGCGCCTCAGATACAGAGAATGGAGGAAGAACGGGCTGCAGCTGGACGTGCTCGGCAGGCCCGGCCCGACCTAGCTGGCCCATCTAACCAAGCTGGCCCCGGCGAAGACCGAAGAGAAGCCGGAGAACTTGATAATCGGGGCAACGTGGCTGTGCGAGAGATCGGTATGATCTCAGGAGGGCCCACTGACGGGGACTCAGGCCGGGCTCGTAAAGCACATAGCCGGCGACTATATGTGGGGGCCGTGGGATGCAGCTATGAGCAGGCATCTGGTCCTGTCCTCAGCTTCGGGCCCCAAGACTTGGAGGGGTTAGAGCTGCCCCACGATGACGCCCTCATAATCAGGGCTGTTATTGCTAATAGCCGAGTGGCTCGGGTCTTTGTGGATACTGGGAGCTCGGTCAACATTTTATTCAGGACTGCGTTTGAGGAGATACAGATCGACGCCGCTGAGCTCCAACCTGTAACCACTTCCTTGTACGGATTCACAGGTAATGAAGTCAAACCCATGGGGCAGATCAAGCTGGCCATTTCCATGGGCACTGAGCCGTTGGTGCGCACGCGGAGGAGCACTTTCATTGTGGTGGATTCGCCCTCCTCCTACAACGTTATCCTGGGGAGGCCAGCCCTGCATGAGTTCCGGGCTGCCGTTTCCACGTTTCACCAGAAGATCAAGTTCCCGGTCGGCGAGCAGGTCGGGGAGGTCAAGGGGGAGCAGAAAGCGTCTCGTAGCTGCTACATAGATATGGTCCGAGTAGAGGCGCGCAAAAGCCGGAGGACGCAAGATGGGGGAGTACACGCTATCCAAGAGGAACCGCTACCTATCGCTGAAGAACCGATTTCTTGGGAGGAGGTTCAGCTACACCCCGACAGATCAGAGAGCATCACTCGCATCGCCAGTGACTTACCTCCAGAGCTTAAGGCGGAGCTAATACAGTGTCTGCGTCGCAACCGAGACGTCTTTGCATGGTCGCCAGAGGAGTTGCCCGGGGTCAGACCAGAAGTAGCCGAGCACAAATTGCATATTATGCCCGAGGCTAAGCCAGTCAAGCAGAAGAAGAGAAACTTCCCTGCCGAGCAGAATAAAATTATCCGAGCTAAAGTAGAGCAGCTCCTGAAGGCGGGGCACGTCCGAGAGGTGCAGTTCCCGTCCTGGCTCTCTAACGTCGTGTTGGTCAAGAAGCCAAACAACAAGTGGAGGGTGTGCATAGACTTTCGCGACCTCAACAAGGCCACTCCAAAAGACTGTTATCCGCTCCCGCGTATCGATCAGGTAGTGGACTCAACAGCTGGTTGTGAAAGGATATGCATGATGGACGCTTATCAGGGATATCATCAAATACCCTTAGCCCAGGAAGACCAGGAGAAGGTCAGCTTCATAACGACTGACGGTACTTTCTGCTATACCGTCATGCCATTCGGACTCCGGAACGCTGGGGCTACCTACCAAAGGATGATGGACAAAGTCTTTCGGGCTCAGATCGGGCGGAATGTAGAGGTTTATGTGGATGACATCCTGATCAAGTCCCCTCTGGCGTCCAGTCTGATAACGGATATAGAAGAAACCTGTGGGACTCTGAGGCAATATGGGGTGAAGATGAATCCCTTGAAATGTCTGTTCGGGGCCAAAGGAGGGAAGTTCCTGGGTTATCTGGTGACCGAACGAGGGATAGAGGCCAACCCTGAGAAAGTGCAAGCCCTTCGAAACATGCAGGTCCCTCAAAATCTGAAGGAGACGCAGAAGCTGGTCGGCAGGATAACAGCCCTGTCCCGATTTATCTCCAAATCCACAGATAGAGCGGCGCCCTTTTTCAAAGTGCTCAGGAAAGCGGCCAAATTTCAGTGGACGGAAGAATGCACACATGCCTTTGAAGAGCTGAAGCAGTACCTGGAGTCTTTGCCATCGCTGTTTAAGCCTATTGTGGGAGAACCTCTTTGGGTCTACTTGTCAGCTACCCCCGAGGCCGTGGGGGCTGTGCTGGTTAAAGAGCAGGACAATGTACAACAGCCAGTGTATTTTTTCAGTCATCTATTGAAGGGGGTTGAGTCTCGGTATACGGCCCTGGAGAAGCTGGTCTATGGACTTGTTCTCATGGCTCGGCGTCTCCGACCGTATTTCTTGGCGCACCCCATTACCGTCTTGACGAACAGTACAATGGGCCGAGCTCTTACCAAGGTAGAAGTGGCGGGCTGGCTTATCAAGTGGGCAACTGAGCTAGGGGAGTATGACATACAATATCAGCCTCGAACCGCAATTAAAGCACATGCTCTGGCGGATTTCCTGACAGAAGTATACCCAGCGGACTCAGAAGAGGTCTGGAAAATCTACGTGGACGGGTCGGCTAACCATCGTGGGAGTGGTGTAGGAGCACTGCTCATATCCCCACAGGGAGATATCATGCAGTTGGTCGTGCGGTTAAGTTTCAGAGCTACCAACAATGAGGCAGAATATGAAGCTCTACTAACAGGCCTGCAAGCAGCTCGGCATGTGGGGGCGAGTCGAGTCATCATACATTCCGATTCCCAGCTAGTAACTCAGCAGACAACCGGGCAATTTGGGGTGAATAGCGAGAGGATGCAAGTTTATAAGGAGGCTTATGAAAAGATGAAGGGAGAATTCAAGGAGATCACAGTCACGAAGATTCCTAGAACTGAAAATGAAAGAGCGGATGAGTTGGCTAAAATGGCTAGTTCCCTGAGTACATGGACGATTGACCGATCTATAGCGCAGACCTTCCTTGTAGCCCAGATAGATTTACAGAATAACGCGGGAGAAGTAATTGATTGGAGAGAGCCCATAATGAGCTTTCTTCAGCAAGGAGCCCTACCCACTAGCCCTGAAGAAGCGCGTATGATCAGGAGGCAAGCCCACTCTTATGCAATGATTGGGGATCAGCTGTACAAAAGGTCTTTCTCCAGGCCTCTACTCAAGTGCCTGAATATGGAGGAAGCGGACCAGGCCTTGCGAGAGATACATTCGGGGTGCTGTGGTAATCATGCTGGGGGAAGAACGCTGGCTCGGAAGGTACTGCTGGCTGGTTATTTCTGGCCTACCTTGCAGAAGGACGCACAGAGGTTGGTGAATACTTGTCTATCATGCCAGAAGTACCAGAACCTGACTCACAGACCTACAGAGCTGCTGAGAACTTCTACAGTATCCTGCCCTTTCGACCAATGGGGTATGGATATCGTGGGGCCTTTCCCGATGGCTACCGGCAGAGGCGCTTCTTGTTGGTAGCAGTAGACTACTTCTCTAAGTGGGTAGAAGCAGAAGCTTTAGCCAGAATCACTGAAGATGCGGTGATCCAGTTCCTATGGAAAAATATCTTTTGCAGATTTGGCTTACCTCACAAGTTGGTATCGGATAATGGCCGACAATTCCAGGGACACAGGATACAGAATTGGTGCAAGGGGTTCGGCACCTCAGTGGCTCATCCTCAAAGTAATGGTCAGACCGAGGTGGTCAATCGGGAGATAGTACGCGGGCTTAAAGTCAAGCTGGATCACATGGGAGGCAGCTGGGTAGATGAGCTCCCAGGCATTTTGTGGGCCTACTGTACGACGCCCCGAGAGAGCACAGGTCTGACACCCTTCCATCTGGTCTACGGTAATGAAGCGGTGGTTCCTCTGGAGGTCGGAATACCTTCTGTAAGAAGGATGATGTACGATGGAGAAAACACCGAGCGGCGGCTGGCTGAACTGGATTTCATCAGCGAAATTCGTGAGCAAGCAGCTGCCAGGTTGGAAGCCTACAGACAGAGGATGAGACAGAACTATAATAGGAAGGTGATCCCTCGATTCTTCGGAGAAGGTGATCTAGTCTGGAAGCAGATAAAGCCCTTAGGGGAAGTAACGAAGTTGGCTCCTCAATGGGATGGACCATACAAGATTACCAAGAAATTGGCATCAGGAGCCTATTATTTACAAGATGCTCAAGGAAGGAAGTTGGATCGACCTTGGAGTGCTAATTACCTGCGGCCCTATCAAGTTTGAAGGGGCTGTCTTTGTGGACGTAGGCTGGATCAAACGAGGGGCGTAGAAGCAGTAAGATAGTCAAGTGAAAACTCGAAAAGACATATGTACATGTAACGAGTTCCCAGTTTAAGTGGCTAGTACAGATCATTTGAAAGGAGCAAAAATCTCATCCGGAAGGCCTTGAATAATTAGGTTATGATTCAAGAAATCTGCCGCGGGGATGGAGCTCAAGAAGCCCTGAGCGTTCAGTTGCCTGATAACTCCCGCCGCCGTGTATGGCACGGTCATGGCAAAGCGTGCCCCAGCCTGGGATAGAAATTCGGGGGAAGTCAGATACGACGTTCGACTTCGCAGGCAACGAACTTCTTCTCCCTCCTGATAGGTTGACAAAGCGGTAGACACTCCCGCTAGAGTCGCCCGAGACTGGGACAGTTCCTCCCTTAGGGCCTGCAGCTCTGCTTCCTGGGCTGTCAACTTAGCTGCCTGAGCCTTCAGCTTATTGTCCTTCTCCCGAAGCAGGGTATCTCTGGACTGAATCTCCCCAACCTGGTGGGCGAGCTGTTGCTGATATCCCGCCTCTTGTGCAGCTTTTTCTTCACACGCAGCTCGGAGTTCAGCTCTGACCTGCATCAGAGAACCTTTTTGCCGCTCAGTCTGGTTGGTTAGAGCTCGAATCTCGGCACGTAGGGCGTGGCTGGCTTGATCAGGATCATTCAGTTATAGCTCTAGTTCAGAGATTTTGTCCCGGAGGTCTTTGCTCTCATGATGGAGGGTGTGGAAGGATTGATTCAACACCAGGGACTCTGCGTGAGTCTGGACCACGAATAAGGACCCTCAATTAAAACAAACTCGTGTTCAGGAAAAGGAACAAGGTACTTACTTTAGCCCAAGACTTCGAGAACCTATCCATTTGAGCTAAGGGCGACAAACTACCCATTTGATTCATGCTCTCTGCCCACAAGTTGCCAAGGCCGCCTTTCATCGCCAAGACGCTAGTAGGGACATCATGTCGTCGAGCCTGAGCTGCTTCAGAGGGGATAGTGGTCCTATAACAATGGCGGGCAGGTGGAGAAGGGCCGGCGGGTTGAGAAGGGCCTGCGTCCGAGCCGGGAGGAGCAGGAGGCGACTCGAGAGTGGGCTCGCCTGGTGCCGGGCTACGTCGCTCACCGGGGCTGTCCTCCTCCTGAGGAATGGGGGTGGAACGAGATGCAGAGGGTCTTCCCCTGTAGGGGTTGGGGGAGGCTGCCACGGAAATAACGCAGCAATAACAAGAGGAAATGATGTTAGAACCAGCCATGATGACGGCAGGGAACGCCACAGTGATAAGGGAACAGCAGCGAGTCCGCGAGAAGTCAGACCTGGTCTTCGGCGCCGTCTTTGAAGTTGGGGCTGACCATCAGAGCTGGAGTCGTCAGAACGCGGTAAGCCCTGAGGGGAGGTTGTGGCATTGTCACCCGCAATGCCTCGACCAGACAAGTTTCGACCCGCGCGACGAAGATCTGCGCGACCCCGTCGAGAGGCCCGGGGGGCTCCTCGGAAGACCCGCCTAGCTCGATGGCTAGTCTGAGCGTGATCCCGATCCCTGCTCGGAGCGACAGGTGGAGAAGGAGTTTCTTGCGCAGTGGGGGCGGAAATGGGTCGGACTGCTGCCCCGGGAAAAACGGGGCCGAGGTAGGGGAGTAGCCTCCTCTCCAAGATTACTCGGCCACGCCGCAGTATCTCCAGATCGTCTAGGGGCAGGGGCAGAACCTCGGAGGCACGATACAGGGCCTCCGCTGTAGGCGTCGACACGGAAGGTTATCTTTGCAGATAAAACAAGTGTAAACAGGAGAGAAGAGCCAAGTGCGGATTTACCCAATGAGCGCGGTGCCCCAGAGAAGGAGGGATTCAGACGGAAAAAAGAAAGCATATCTCCAGACAGCAGTCTCGTCAGATCCAGGCGCCAAAGTTCCATTCTTGTCGCCGCTGCAGCATAGGAAAGGTCCAAATGATACTCTTCCAACGCCGGGGGCGGAGGAAGTCCAGGTTGCCAACACATAAGCCAGCCTGTCTCTTCAGGAAACCGGAGAAAAAAGAATTTTTTCCTCCAGTTGGCGCGAGGAGGGGGAAGACGGGAGAAAAAGGCAGTTTGACTGCGAGCTTGAAATTCAAAAAGACCATCGGCGCGCCGAGCGAGGGAGAAGAAGCAGTGAAAGAGGGGAGCAGACCAGGAAACTTCGCAAACCTCACAGAGTATCACGAAGCCACATAGAATCTTTATGGAGTCGGGAGCTAACTGACCTAAGGGGATGTGGAAGTAGCGGCACACTCCAGATAGGAAAGGATGTGGAGGTAGACGAAGGCCAGACACAAATTACTCAGTGAAGAAAGTACACGAACCCGGCGGAGGATCGAAGTACACATTTGCAACAGTGGGGATGATAGGGAGGAAGCCTACAGGGATTTCATAAGTGTACCGTAGGTCATCCCAATCTAACTCGGCAAAGTTTGAAACGCCTGGGAAATGCTCAGCCAACAGAGAGGCCCAGGAAGGAGAGGCCATGGAGGAAGATAACACCTTAGAGGATGGAGAAGCCAATCGCAAAGGAAAGCCAAGGGAGAAGGGACGGATCACAGCAAGGTCTCGGAGGAAATTAGTCGGCGGCGGCGGCGTTTGAGTGCTCTACTATGATGGTGAAAGAAAGAGTCAGATGATACTTATAGGTATGGTGGGTGCGGGACATTTTCGTAAGTCAGAAACGGACGGTAGATGCAGGGTTTGGAGTAGACGAGGAACGCTCGGCGATGAGCTTCGAGAAGATAGCCAGGGGGCATTAAGGGAAAGGCAAGGGCTCGATATACGAAGCGCTTCCCTAGGAAATTGTTTCAAACAGGACAAAAGTGTACGGAAGGGTCCCCAGAAGGCGGATAAGTCAAATCAGCGAATGGCACGGACACGGGAGGTGGCCTTTAGCCCAGACCGGCGCAGTAGAAGGGCAGCGATGGGGGGAGAAGCCACGTAGCGAAGGGAAGTAGACAAGGGAAGTCTGATCAGCGGAGCACGGTCGAAACCAACAATTAATTGGCCACAGAAAACAAGCTACAAGTACGCGAAGGGGGCGCGGCACAATTGTTGAATTGCAGAGGAAATCGGAGATAAACAAGCCGAGGTTAGTATGATTACACAAATACCACCAAGGAAGGGCCGGTAGCAACGCATCAAAAAGCAAGCGGCATAACATGGTTCTAGTTACATTACATTCGGAGAAGGAGGAGACAGGTTGTCAGGAACCGACTGAGGAGAAGCCGGGCCGGTTGGTTCATCAGGAGGAGGGGCAAGGGCTTCAGAAGCTTCGGGGATGGCGGCAGGAAGATCCTGGGGAGACACCTCTACGGGAATTGGAGCGGCAGCGGGAGGAGGAGCAGCTTGGAAGAAGAGCCCGTCATCCGCCTCGAAGGAGGGGAAGGTGTCCTGCGGCAACTCCCGGGCCAGGCGAGCAGTATCCAAGAAAGTGGCGGGGGGCGCTGCGCGCAAATAACCTTGTTCGAAAGCTTGTCTCACCCCGCCAGCAGCTCCGTAACTCAGCAGCAGGACCATCCAGCGCCCCAACTTCTGAAGGAAAAAGGAAGAACGAACATAGGCCAATCGGTAGGCCTTCAGCCGCCCGAGCTCTCCCGCCAGGTACTCTGCCAGGGCGTCCTTGTCCTGGGTAGCCTCCGCGCGAGCTGTTGCCAGGTCACTCTGGCCCTGAGACACTGCCTCCTGGGCCCGCGAAAGCTCCGCCTGCAAAGATTGAAGCTGGGCTTGGCAGGCTTCCCACTGAGCTCGCAGGGTGGTTTCCCGATCCACAGCAGCACTGGACGCGGTTTGAGCCTCAGCCAGTCCCTTCTGTAGGAGCTCCCGACCTTGCCTCAGCAGAGCCAATTCTCTGGATTGGGCAAGCAGCTCTGCCTCTCGGTCTTTCAGTTCAGAGGTCGCCGCCTGACGGCGTTCCACTTCAGAAGCCAAAGAGGACTCACTCGCCTTTAAGGCCGCCTCCAATGCCCGCAGTTTGTTTAAGGCGGCGTCAGAAAGGGCCCGGGCGGAGGCCGCTGATTCCCCGGCGGCGGGCAGATAAGAGTCCAGGCCTTCCAGGGGGGGGGGCTCAGAAGGAGCTGTGGAAGATAAAGGGGGTTCCAGTTCCCGAAGACGGGCCTTGAGTGCCGCATTCTCCCGTTCTAGCTCGGCCGCTCGTTGGACTACGCTCAGACTCGTCGAACAGGTCTGCAAGTGCCCATAGGAGGGGAAAGGAGGTTATGGAAACACACACGCACGCCCAGAAAAAAGGAAAGGAGGGAAAAGGGACTCACCGTGACCAGAGAGCAAGCAACTTGATCAAGCTCTTCCAGAGGGTATTCGTTTTCCCAGAACTGTCGATGAGCCGATTGCCAGGAGTTGGCCAAGGCCCCGTGGAAGTCGACCCTGCCAAAAAAAGGGGATGAGGTGGCAGCCGACACGTTCGTCGGGTCAGTCGCCGAAGGAAGCTTCCAGAGGGCCCTAAAGGCCCAGTCCGGGGAGTGCGATTCAGAAATGGGCACGGCCGAGCTAGTTGGCATCAGAGGAGAGGAGGCTGGAGGAGTCAGCGAATCTAGGGGTTGGCCACCAGAAGGTGAAGGAGGGGTAGGTATCACGCTCTGGAGTGGTGCCGCAGTAAGTCGGTCTGATGGCGGGCTTACCACCTCTAAGTCATAGGCCTGTTCCTGGCCCGAACTTGGCTCCTGAGGCGAGCTCGTGCCCGAAGACTTGGAGGGGGAAGAAAGAACCACCACGCGTTGGCGCTGTGAAGGTGGAGGAGAAGTGGCGGGGGCCGGGGCCGTCCGTTTGCTATGGCGCGTCACACGCAGCCGCAGAGTAGGCCGGAGAGGAGGAGCCTGCCTAGAGGGCGAGGAAGCAGTCGCCGGTTGATCGGAGGTGTGGGACAATGCTGGGTCTGCAGCGCTGGGGGAAGGTAGCACTGAGAGAGGCGGGACAATCACAACATCAGAGGTCGGGGTGCTGGAAATTGAGGACCAAGGGCAGCAGCTGGATCGGAAGGTAGGCCTGGTGTCAGCTCCTGATGCAGGGCTTCAAGGACAGCAACTGCGGGCGTCTCTTGGCAGGCGAAGGAATGAAGGATAGCGGCAGCTACAAGAATAACAAAGAAAAGGCACCTCAGTTAGCGAAGAGCGGCGTGCAAGAATAGACAACTTACCAAAGGGAGCGCCGATTTCTGCAGGGACGGGACTAAGACCGAAGGTGTATAAGATGCCTTCCAGCATCAACACAGACAAGCGAACCAGAACACCGGTCAACTTGTCCGCAGCCGCAAAGCAGGCAGATTCGTGAACATGTGGGGGAAAAGCCGGGAGGGGGCGCTACTGAGAAGGCCCGGCTAAGGGGGGAGGCGGTTTAAGAAAGAAAAAGCGGGACCTCCAGCCCTTATTGGAAGAAGGTAGGCCGTCAAAGAACTTAAAGCCTGGCTTGGCCTGAACGTTGAATATCCCCGCCTCGGCTCGCCGGAAAGAGTAGAAGTGCTGGAATAGGTGAGGCGTCAAGGGAATCCGATAGATACGGCATAAGATGACGGTTCTACAGATAGCTCGAAATACATTGGGGGCAAATTGGGAGACGCCGATGCCACAATACTGGCATAAGTCTGAAATAAAGGGATGCAAAGGAAAGCGAAGACCGCCCATAATCTGATCTTTAAAGACAGTGATACAGCCTTCAGGAGGGGACGAAGGATGTTCATTAGGTGATGGGAGTCGAAGCTCATAGGAGGAATCCAATCGCAGAAGGGATTGTAATACCGACAGGTCATGGTGGTCTAAATCCGAAAGATAGCATGAATACCAGGGAAGGTCCTTACCATCCATCGTCGCGGGGAAGAAGCAAGCAAGAAGGGTGGAGGCGAGAAGGATCACATGCCAGGAACGATCAGAAGAACGGAGGGGTCGCGAGCTCGGGCCGGAAGATGGCAAGTTGCACTGACAAGGACGAGCACGGAGGAGGAGAGGGGGAGAACGAAGCGTTGGAAAGGCATCGGCAGATGACCTTTAGGGTTTAAAAAGCCCATTCAGGCCTAGGAAGCATCGAGAATCGGGCCGAGTATCTTTTTGGGTAACCTGCCCCGCGCCGTCTAAGGGGAAGTAAGCACGGAGGCGTACGAAAAGGGTATGGAAACTGACGTCAGGAAGCGTGGACCATAAAGGCAACGGACAGGTGTCAGCATAAGAATAAACCTATTAAAGATGAGCACGGCGGGGTAATCATGACAAGGTGGGGCCCTAAAAAAGAGGCATCCCTCGGTAGGGGCAAGCGGGATATTTTACAGAGCTGCAAAAGCCGGGTAATCCAGTAGAGGTCGCGCAGGGAGCAGGGCTGATCAGCGAAAGTTAGGAAGGCAGGGGTTGGCGATCAGGAGAGCTGCTCACTCGAAGTAGCTAGGCAAGCATCTCGGTGGAGACAGCCCCCGGGCCGATTCATTAACCACACCAGCATGCAAAGGCACGGGAAGCTCCCACAAGCTAGAAGAGCGTTGCGTACCCAGGGCCGAATAAGGTTCATGTTCCCTCTCTCCCGCCCACATCCTATACTATGCGTGATATGATTGCAGGAAGACGAGGGACACGGCAGAGCGAATGCAAAACTGGCAAGCAACGCCCAGCCCGGTAGAAGCAATTAAGGCGGTTCAGGTGGAGCAAATGGAGGATGAAGAGAGCATCACATATGTGTTACTGGTGAGGAGGGCCCAGCGGGTCTCGGACCAGCGCCATCGCCACCGGTCTCGGACCGGAGTACCCAGACTCTCGCCCCAGTGCGAGTTATAAGTGAGCTCTGCTCTCACGCCCAACGACCTTTTTAGGTCGGCTCCCATGCGAGAATCAAAAGTGAGCCCTGTGCTCACGCCCAACGACCTTTTAGGTCGGTTGTCCCAGACTCTCGCCCCAGTGCGAGTTATAAGTGAGCTCTGCTCTCACGCCCAACGACCTTTTTAGGTCGGCTCCCATGCGAGAATCAAAAGTGAGCCCTGTGCTCACGCCCAACGACCTTTTAGGTCGGTAGTCCCAGACTCTCGCCCCAGTGCGAGTTATAAGTGAGCTCTGCTCTCACGCCCAACGACCTTTTAGGTCGGTAGTCCCAGACTCTCGCCCCAGTGCGAGTTATAAGTGAGCTCTGCTCTCACGCCCAACGACCTTTTTAGGTCGGCTCCCATGCGAGAATCAAAAGTGAGCCCTGTGCTCACGCCCAACGACCTTTTAGGTCGGTTGTCCCAGACTCTCGCCCCAGTGCGAGTTATAAGTGAGCCATGTGCTCACGCCCAACGACCTTTTAGGTCGGCTCCCATGCGAGAATCAAAAGTGAGCCCTGTGCTCACGCCCAACGACCTTTTAGGTCGGTTGTCCCAGACTCTCGCCCCAGTGTGAGTTATAAGTGAGCTCTGCTCTCACGCCCAACGACCTTTTTTGGTCGACTCCCATGCGAGATTCAAAAGTGAGCTCTGTCCTCACGCCCAACGACCTTTTAGGTCGGTAGTCCCAGACTCTCGCCCCAGTGTGAGTTATAAGTGAGCTCTGCTCTCACGCCCAACGACCTTTTTTGGTCGGCTCCCATGCGAGATTCAAAAGTGAGCTCTGTCCTCACGCCCAACGACCTTTTAGGTCGGTAGTCCCAGACTCTCGCCCTAGTGCGAGTTATAAGTGAGCTCTGCTCTCACGCCCAACGACCTTTTAGGTCGGTTCCCATGCGAGAATCAAAAGTGAGCCCTGTGCTCACGCCCAACGACCTTTTAGGTCGGTAGTCCCAGACTCTCGCCCCAGTGCGAGTTATAAGTGAGCCCTGCTCTCACGCCCAACGACCTTTTTAGGTCGGCTCCCATGCGAGAATCAAAAGTGAGCCCTGTGCTCACGCCCAACGACCTTTTTAGGTCGGCTCCCATGCGAGAATCAAAAGTGAGCCCTGTGCTCACGCCCAACGACCTTTTAGGTCGGTAGTCCCAGACTCTCGCCCCAGTGCGAGTTATAAGTGAGCTCTGCTCTCACGCCCAACGACCTTTTAGGTCGGTAGTCCCAGACTCTCGCCCCAGTAAGAGTTATAAGTGAGCTCTGCTCTCACGCCCAACGACCTTTTTTGGTCGGCTCCCATGCGAGATTCAAAAGTGAGCTCTGTCCTCACGCCCAACGACCTTTCAGGTCGGCCCCATGCGGGAACAAAAAATCAGCCCCTCTGCGAAAATCATAAGCGAACTCGGTGCATACGCCTAACTACCTTTCCGTGAAATGTGCCTCACCTTGAGCAGAGCGTTTTCCATAATCAGGTCAGCTATATCTGGATTTATTTTATGCAAATTACAAATATGCAGCAAATACAAAGGGCAAGGGGCGTGAAAGGCCATCTACCCTACTCCTACAGCGCCAATATTGACTACGAAATCAGGTTTTACACGTTCATCACAGTTGCAATTTTCAAGCACTACATTGACTTTATCATCCAAAATACATGCATGAAAAGAAATCATGAGGCGACTCTAGGTTCCTACACAAGGGCCAATTTCTAAGAACGTGTTTGCTAGATGAAAATTAAGCAGGAGAAACTGGGCCAAAAGGGGACGGATCGACGAGCGTGGCAACGCCGTTCAGCAAGGGATGGATACAGCCTAGACCACAAGCAGAAGCGCCGTTTGGCAAAGGAGCCACTGAGACAACTATTCCCCAGGCCAGCTTTTACTCGTGGAAAGAATTGGCACAGGGGAATGAGCACTTCCGCGTGAGGACCTGTCAGGAGATTTAGGCGCGCCCACGGCCCGGGCCAGCTCCGCGTAAAGGGAGTCGATGACTGTTTGCTGCCGGGCGAGCGTGTCTTGCTTGTCCTCAAGAACCGCACGGAGGAGAGATAACTCTGTCTCATGCTCTCGTTGCAAACGATCTTGGCGGTTAATTTGGTGCTGCAGATCAAACTGGTATTCATCTTTCATCGCCTTTTCTGCATGCACGCGAGATTTTGTAAGACGATACAGGGAGTCCAGGTCATGCAAGGCAGCCAGCAGACGAGCTCGATCCCTGGACAAGCGCTCCAGTTCGCGTTCTTTCTCGGCAAGTTGCGAGGTAAGCTGATCTATCCGTATCTGGGAAGGTAGTTGATCGACTTCGTCAGAGGAAGGAGAATGCATTGCGGAGGAAAGAAGCAGGTAAAGCGCGGGTGAGCAAGAGATAGTAGGGAAGCAGGAACGAAGCAGGATAGATCGAAGAAGTGACCATGAGGCTCTTTATAAAAGGCGGGTGGCCAAGTCAAAGCAAAGGCATGGGCGCGACACTCCAAGCGACTGGCGACGTAATGAAGAAGGCAGGGTGTCCTAGGCGACGCGACACAAAAGTAGGTGCGTGGCGCAGGAAGCAGAAGAGCGTAGAGATATGCTGAGGTCATAGAGATACGCTGAGGTAGATACACAGAGATTTGCTGAGATCACAAAGATATGCCGAAGTCACAGAAATGCGAGGAGGTCTAGTCAGTCAGACTGTCGTCTTCCTTCGACTAGACTTGTGGAGGAGGCTGGTGATACGGTTGGTAACGGAGGGGCCCAAGAGAAAAGTCAAGGCCGTGTGGTGGTCAAAAGTCACGAGGAGGTGGTGGTCAATAGTCAGGGCTGATTGGCGGTCAAAAAGGCAGGCTAACAGGGCAGTCAGGGCTCAGCATCGGCAGAACCAGGCGGAGGCATGTCAGGATCGGCAGAGCTGAGCAGGAGCAGCCTGAGCTACAGACCTGCAGTAGAGGGCCAGGAAGTACATGTTAGGACCGAAAAGTAGCTAGAGGGGGGGGGGGTGAATAGCTCTTCGCGTGCTCGTTGAGCTTCGTTGCTTGTTTCTTCAAAGTGATGCGCAGCGGAATACAAAGAAACAAACTACAACAATGCTAACAATAGGATTTTACTTGGTATCCACCTCACAAGAGGTGACTAGTCCAAGGATCCACGCACACACACACACCTCCACTAATAAACACTCCTTTTCGGTAACTACCGAAGGCGGAGAAGCCCTACAAGACTCTCAATACAAGTAGAAGAAAGGGTAGTAAAGAATAAGCAAAAGCTTACAAGAGATGCAGTAAAAACCCTAGCTTCTTCTTCTTCTCGTTGCAACTCGCCTCTTGACTTGGATGAACCTCCAAGAACCTTCAAGAACTGGCAGTGAGGAGCTTAGAGAGTGCTGGGGAGGAGCTGTGATGAATCTGGAATGAATCGGTGAAGTTATGCTGAAGGAATCGCACGCCAATGCCTATAACGACGCCAAACGGTCGAATCCCAATCGATTGGATTGCTCCCATCGATCGGAGGCTTTGGATCGATCCACGGATCGATCCGGAGGCCTGCATCGAAACTGCTCGATCGATCCACGGATCGATCCAAGACTTATCGCGAAAGAGCGTCCCAATCGATCCATCGATCGATTGGGATGAAGATCCACCGATCCAGAGGGGTTCTGTCCGCGGGGAATCACCGGATCGATCGGCGGATCGATTCAAATCTTCTGGATCGATCCACTGATCGATCCAGATCTGCTGGATCAATCCACGGATCAATCCAAACCTGCTGGATCAATCCACGGATCAATCCAAACCTTGATTTTTGCCCAAAACCAAGTCCAAAGCCCCCTAAACCAACATCTAGTCAACCATGACTTGTTGGTACATAAGACCTAGCATCCGGTCACCCTTGACCAGTTAGGACTCTCTCACCAAGTGTCTGGTCAATCCCTTTGACCCACTTGGACTTTTCTCTTCTTGCCAAGTATCCGGTCAGTCCCTCTGACCTACTTGGACTTTTCTTTCTCGTGCCAAGTATCCGGTCAATCCCTTTGACCTACTTGGACTCTCACCAGATGTCTGGTCAACCTTGACCCATCTGGATTTCTCTTGCCTGGCTTCACTCACCAGGACTTTTCCAATTGCCTAGCTTCACTCACTAGGTCTTTCACCTGGCTTCACTCACCAGGATTTTCCTCCTGCCTAGCTTCACTCACTAGGACTTCCCAATTGCCTAGCTTCACTCACTAGGTCTTTCACCTGGCTTCACTCACCAGGATTTTCCTCCTGCCTAGCTTCACTCACTAGGACTTCCCAGTCAAGTATCCGGTCATCCTTGACCTACTTGACTCTTCTTCAATCAACCTTGCATTGTCAAACATCGAAACCCAAACCAAGATTCAAGCTTGGTCAACCAGGTCAACTTGACCTGAGGGATGTTGCACCAACAATCTCCCCCTTTTTGATGTTTGACAATACCAACACTATCACTTACAATACCACATGTAAGTTAGGCTAATCCCATAGCCTAAACCTTCTTCATGCCACTAGGTAATGAATACATAAGTTAAGCCCTTCATTCTCCCCCTAAGAGGGCAAACTCCCTCTAGGTAATGAAAGCCTAACTTACTCCCTTTCATTCTCCCCCTATTGGCACACATCAAACCATCTTTGAGCACACATCAACCCGTGCCTCAATTTTGGGTACTCTTCAACAAATGCCCCATTGTTGAAAACTCTCCCCCTGAAGAGTTGCTCATCGTTGTTCACAACTTCACTCGTTGTGACCAACACGATAATGAAGGTCCCATACCCTTCATTAACCTTAACCCTACATTCTCCCCAATGTAGGCAAATGCCCATCCTTGAGCATTATCCACTTGAAGCCACTTGAACAATGAGGATATCCACTCCCTATTAAAGTTCAAACGCTCAACCTTGAGCATGTTCTTAACGGAAGGTTGACCACCTTCCAAGGTTCATGAAAAGTAATTTTTATGCCTTTAAAGAGTCCCTCCCTATAAAGACATGGTGGTAACTTCTGTCATTGCACCAACAATGACTTGGAATCCCCAAAACTTTAGGAAACCCAATTTTAGAAGTTTTGAGGTTCAAATATTCAAAATTTGAAACAAACCTCAACCTAAACTTCAATTTAGTCTTCCTTAACCAATCCATCCTTGTTTTCAACGTGAAAACACTCTCTAAAGGTATACAAACGTGTCTTGAGGGGTTAGGAATGGTTACATTGACTAAAATAGGTTTAGAGTGCTGAAATCAGGCCTTCCCAGCCAAAATCAGCATCCTGGATCGATTGGAGTTGGGTTCCAATCGATTCAACCTATCTGAATCGATCCACTGATCGATTCAGGATGTGTGGATCAATCGGCTGATCGATCCAGCGAGCTTCTGCTCGCGAGAATTGCCTTATGAATCGATCCACGGATCGATTCAGGCACTCCAATCGATCCATGGATCGATTGGAGCTCTGATAGTTTCTGAATTTCAAATTCAGCCAACTTCAGAAACCCCTAGAAAATTCTACAAAAATCTAAAAATCATGAAATTTCGTGTAGACATTATTTAGGGCATACTTTATCATGGAAAAATAGTTTTCTATGAAAATACATCATATTTTCAAAGATTGACACAAACTTGAGAACTTGCAAAAACTTTAGTGTTTTCTTCAAGTTTGTGTATAACTATTCAATGGTGATTACTATCAAAAGATAGCCTTCACCAAGGTTTTCCAAAATTATTTTTAAAACATTTTCAAAACCAATATCCCACCATGTTCCTTGGGCTTAATGCACATGACTTGTACATTAGCTTTCTCAATGATGGGAAAACACATAACTATGTGTTTTGATGAACTTAAAACTCAAATAAATGCACTAAATCAACATATTGAGTTTTTGTTCATCATCCTAACATCTCACTTGTATCTATTATGGACAAAACACATACAAGTCATCTTATAGGTCTTTGTGAGATGTAAACTTAGGTTTTGCCCTATTCTAGGGATCATGCTTATCTATCTAGGCATGTTAGAGATATTTGACATCCCCTAGGATATCACTTGTTAATAAGTGTTGTTAAATGCCATTTGTCCTTAATTTCAAGGAATTTAAACTTAATGCATGATTATGTTATGGCATACATCAAGATGAAATAATTTTCAAAAGAAAATATCCTATAACTACTTGATGTATGAATATCATGACATGGTATTTTTGGATTTTTCATAATGAAACATAAATGCAAAAATAGACATGATGTCATGACATATGATGGGCAAATAATCATGGCAAGGTTTAGCATAAATAAAATATACCTAGATTACCTATTTAAGTATCCTTAACCCTTAGCTAATCCTAAAGCATAAACCCTAGATTGCCCAATTTCCTTAGGAAAATGCCAAAACCCAACTTGACATTTCTTTAATCTCTTGAATTAATTATGCCAATTAAAAATTTAAAACATTCCTCAAATGTTGGCATAGTTCATTTTCCCACAAGAGTAATCACTTTAAAATAAGGCTTAGATTTGCCTTAGATTCCTAAGACAATACCAAAGTCCCAATTTGGTATTTCTTAACACTTGATTTCTTGTGCCATTTATAGTCATCTCAAATTTCTTCCTTTATAGCACATTTTACTCTTTCCAAGAGTAACAAATAATTCAATTTCATTTTCAAAGGTTAACAAAAACCTTGAAAATGCTCCTTGAGTGTCAATTTCTTCATGATTGGGTTAACTACCCTTTCACTTAGAGTTGACACTCTCTAACCCATTTATGGGATAGAGAAAATGCTCCTAGGAACCCAACACCTATTGGTGCTCCTTGGATGCTCTAGGTATTCACTAGGGATAACTTCCCTAGATACCTTCTTTGTGACTTTCTTAGACTTCTTAGAAGTCTTAGTCACATTTGTTGCAAAAATACTCTTAGGGATAACTTCCCTTGTATTTTTGGCTTGCCCACTAGACTTAGGGCTTGTTCCATAGCTATATGGAACCCTATGATAACTAGGCACATCCTTTTTGGCTTTGGGTTTGTATCCCAAACCTCTATGGCCATTGGATGACTTTTGTACCCCTAGACCTAGGCTATGCTCATTTTGCCCTTTTAGGATATTTTCCATCCTTTTTAGGGTCTTTTCCATTTTATCAAGCCTTGACCTCAAGACTTGATTTTCTATCACTAAGTCCTTAGTCTTTGGTTTTCCATTAAATTTATGAGCATTTTTATTTTTAGGCTTGTAGCTAAAATCCTTAGAGTTTTTGCCTAGACTTTTACCTACATTCCTAGCTCTAGGTGTGGTGGTTTTAGCATGAAAAGCTATATGTTTTTCCTTAACGCTATCATGCTTCCTATTTTCATGGTAAATAGCATTAAAATGATATAAGTTAGAACTATCATGCTTTTTACCATAATTTAAAGGGGTAGGCTCAATAAAAGTTACCTTCCTTTTTACCTTAGAGGCTCCCCCTTGACTTGAGCTTCCTCCTTGAGCCATGACCATCTTCTTCCCCTTAGGGCATTGACTCCGGTAATGCCCCTTTTGATTGCAAGAGAAACACACAATGTGCTCTTTGCTCTTCTTTGTTCCGGGGATGGTCTCCTTGGGCTTCACTTTGCCCTTTTGTGCCACTTGGTCCTTCTTCTTGGCCAATTTAGGACACTTGCTCTTGTAGTGCCCATGTTCCCTACATTCAAAGCATATAATATGATTTTTATTATTAATTAAAATATTTATACCTTTGCTTGTAGGGGTGACATCTTTTCCTTTGGATCCGGAGGTGGAAGCTTCCTCTTGATTGAACCTTGATCCCCCTCCATTTGATTTGTCTTGACTTGTGGAGGTAGAATCTTCTTCCTCCTCTTCATCTCTTGACCCGGATGTAGAGGCTTCTCCTTCTTCTTGATCCGGCGTCACCAGTGATCGCTCCCCCTCAATCCTAGAGGTGGAGGCTTCATCATCTTGAATATGAAACAAGGAGTATGCTCCCTCCTTGTTCCCTTCGATGCATTCCCTTGAGGATGAAGCTTCTTGGATTTCCTCTTCTTCGGAAGTTGAGCATCTCTCAACTTCGAAGTCCTCCTCTTGATCTTGCTCCAATGAGTCACCCTCTTTGGATTCTTCTTGGTTAGGTACAGTGGAGGGGATCTCTTCATGAAGCTTGGCCAATTTACTCCATAATTCCTTTGCATCTTCAACTTCTCCAATTTTGCAAAGGATGGTGCTTGGCAATAAATTGACCAAAAGCTTGGTCACTTTGTCATTGGCCTCGCACCTTTGGACTTGCTCTTGGCTCCACTTGCTCCTCTTGAGAACTTTGCCCTTTGAGTTTGTTGGAGTCTTGAAGCCTTCCATAAGAGCAAACCATTGCTCTATCTCCATCATAAGAAAATTTTCGATTCTTGATTTCCAAGAATCGAAGCTCGTGGAAGTGTATGGAGGAGCCACCCTCGTGTCGAATCCGAGCCCATCTCGGAATTCCATTGTAGAAGTTGAGCTTTTGAATTTCTTTGACTTTGACAACTTTGCTTCAACTTCTTCACCCTCTAGCTCTTCTTGTTATGCTTGACCCTTCCGGCGATGATTCCGGTGAAGAGCGGCCTCGCTCTGATACCACTTGTTAGGACCGAAAAGTAGCTAGAGGGGGGGTGAATAGCTCTTCGCGTGCTCGTTGAGCTTCGTTGCTTGTTTCTTCAAAGTGATGCGCAGCGGAATACAAAGAAACAAACTACAACAATGCTAACAATAGGATTTTACTTGGTATCCACCTCACAAGAGGTGACTAGTCCAAGGATCCACGCACACACACACACCTCCACTAATAAACACTCCTTTTCGGTAACTACCGAAGGCGGAGAAGCCCTACAAGACTCTCAATACAAGTAGAAGAAAGGGTAGTAAAGAATAAGCAAAAGCTTACAAGAGATGCAGTAAAAACCCTAGCTTCTTCTTCTTCTCGTTGCAACTCGCCTCTTGACTTGGATGAACCTCCAAGAACCTTCAAGAACTGGCGGTGAGGAGCTTAGAGAGTGCTGGGGAGGAGCTGTGATGAATCTGGAATGAATCGGTGAAGTTCTACTGAAGGAATCGCACGCCAACAGCTATAAACGACGCCAACGGTCGAATCCCAATCGATTGGATTGCTCCCAATCGATCGGGGAGGCTTTGGATCGATCCACGGATCGATCCAGAGCGCCTCTGTGCTTTGAAAAAATGTCTGGATCGATCCAGCGCTTATCGCGCGAAGCAGCAGCGTCCCAATCGATCCACTGATCGATTGGAACCTCTGGATCGATCCACGGATCGATCCAGAGGGGTTCTGTTCGCGGGGACTCACCGGATCGATCGGCGGATCGATTCAAATCTTCTGGATCGATCCACTGATCGATCCAGATCTGCTGGATCAATCCACGGATCAATCCAAACCTGCTGGATCAATCCACGGATCAATCCAAACCTGCTGGATCAATCCACGGATCAATCCAAACCTTGATTTTTGCCCAAAACCAAGTCCAAAGCCCCCTAAACCAACATCTAGTCAACCATGACTTGTTGGTACATAAGACCTAGCATCCGGTCACCCTTGACCAGTTAGGACTCTCTCACCAAGTGTCTGGTCAATCCCTTTGACCCACTTGGACTTTTCTCTTCTTGCCAAGTATCCGGTCAGTCCCTCTGACCTACTTGGACTTTTCTTTCTCGTGCCAAGTATCCGGTCAATCCCTTTGACCTACTTGGACTCTCACTAGATGTCTGGTCAACCTTGACCCATCTGGATTTCTCTTGCCTGGCTTCACTCACCAGGACTTTTCCAATTGCCTAGCTTCACTCACTAGGTCTTTCACCTGGCTTCACTCACCAGGATTTTCCTCCTGCCTAGCTTCACTCACTAGGACTTCCCAATTGCCTAGCTTCACTCACTAGGTCTTTCACCTGGCTTCACTCACCAGGATTTTCCTCCTGCCTAGCTTCACTCACTAGGACTTCCCAGTCAAGTATCCGGTCATCCTTGACCTACTTGACTCTTCTTCAATCAACCTTGCATTGTCAAACATCGAAACCCAAACCAAGATTCAAGCTTGGTCAACCAGGTCAACCTTGACCTGAGGGATGTTGCACCAACAATACAAAGTGCAGGATGCAAGTCGGTATTGGCAGAGCTAAGCAGAGGCCAAGAACTGGAAGTATAGGCCAATGGGTCAGGGTTGGCAGAGCTGAGCAGAAGCAGCCCGAGCTACAAACCTGCAGTAGAGGGCCAGGAAGTACAAAGCGCAGGATGCAGGTTGAAGATCAGTGTAGCTATGTCTAGACAGTTAGGGCTGCAGGTCTGTGAGTTGGAGGTCTGGAAAGGCGAACCACAGGCGCAGGCTGGTGCGGGAACACAATAAATCGGAGGAGCTAAGCAATACGGGAGCGGAGAATCTCAACGGTCCTTCAGGGATAATCATTACATGCGGGCGAAGGCGGAGGTTCCTGAAACGAAAAGATGCCCTCATAGCCAGTAGTAGTCTGCCAGCTGTCTCTCACTACAGGACAAAACCCAAGTGCGAAGACGGAGGTTCCTAAACAGAAAGATGCTCTCACAGCAAATAACAGCGCGACAGGTGTGCGGGACTAGCGGACAAAGCGGGGCGTCTAACGTTTTCTGACAAGAGGGCAGGTTCTGGCAGGAGGACGCATAAAAGGGGAGAAAGCCCTCGTACGCAGGTACGCGCACACACTCTCTCGTCACTTCTTTCCACAACTGTTTTTCCTTCTGCTTCTCTCTGTTCTTTCTGGGGAAAAAGGACCTGACTTGAGCGTCGGAGGGCCTGATCCGGGGACTTTTTCCCTGGGTTTCGGTCCCTAACGTGAGAGGGGAGATCGTCTGAGTGTGCGCAGGGTCCTGTAGCGGCGTCAGCCACCCGTGGGGAGCCTGTATCGCCCGCGACTTCCCGTCAACGCCCAGTCCACCGCGACCAGCCTCTGTCCGACTCAGCCTCCGGACGGGATCAGAGGAGATCACAGGTGGATTGCTAGGTTTTCATCAAAGGAAGAAAACAAGCGATGAAGTTTCTCATAGAGGACTTTTGGTAAATAGCAACTAAGAGCGTGGTAGGAGCAAATCTCGACATAGATTGGGTAACAACAACAAAGCTCTTTCTAAATCGAGAAGGAAGAAGATGATTACGTGCTACAAGTATAAAGGCGAAGATCATATCAAGAGAAATTATCCAGTGATAAAAAAACATGTTGCAGAGAACAAAGGTAGTTCGACAAAGTCTGCAAACATAGTTGAAGAAGAAAATTTAGAGAGCGGTGATGGAGATATGCTATCAGTTATTTCGAGTTCGACGCAGCTGACAAATGCATGGATTTTAGACTCTGCATGTTTATATCATATGGCTCCAAACAAGTATTGGTTTGACACCTATAGGACAGCAGATTCTGGTTCAGTATTGATGGGAAACGATGCATCATGCAAAGTTTTCGGCATAGGGAACATTAGAATCAAGATGTTTGATGGTGTGATTAGAACTTTATGTGACGTCAGATATATACCAGAGTTAACGAAGAACTTGATTTCACTAGGCACACTAGATGGTATTGGTTACAATTACAAATCAGTAAGCACGATGATGAAGGTCGGCAAGGGAGCTCTGACGGTAATGAAAGGACAAAAGGTAGTAAGAAACATCTACAAGTTAATAGGGACTACAGTTGTAGGTGGAGTCTCTTCGGTGGAGTTTAAATCAGATAGTACTATCTTGTGACATATATGACTAGGGCATATGGGTGAACGTGAGATGCTAGAACTTTACAAAAAAGATTTGTTGAAGGATATCAAGATGCGCAAGCTTGAATTTTGCAAATTATGCATTCTTGGGAAACAAAGCAAAGTGCAATTCAAGACAACAACAAACAAGACAGAGAGGATTCTGGACTATGTACATACAGATCTCTGGGGACCAGCCAGTGTAGAATCATGTGGAGAGCACTTGTATTTTGTGAGTTTTATTGATGATTTCTCATTAAAGGTCTGGGTATACATTATGCATCACAAGTTGAAAACTTTTGCGAAGTTTAAACTGTGGAAAACTAAAGAGGAGAACTAGATTGGAAGAAAGATCAAATGTCTTAGGTCAGACAATGAGACTGATTACATAGATTCAAAGTTTCAAGAATTTTGTGAGCAACATCGGATAATGAGGCATTTCTCGGTTCACAAGACACCTCAGCAGAATGAGATAGCGAAAAGGTTGAACAGGGCAATCATTGAGAAGACAAGATGTCTCAGGTTGAATGCAGGGCTTGCAAAGATTTCTGGGTGGAAGCGGATAACATGACATGTTATCTTATTAATAGATCACCAAGGGCAGCACTAAAAGGCAAAGTATCAGAGGAAGTATGGACAAGGAATCAAGTAGATTACTTTCATCTTCGAATTTTTGGATGTCCAACCTATATGCATATATCTAGCAAGGAAAGATTAAAGCTGGATGCGAAGTCAAAGCAGTGCATTTTTCTAGAGTATCAGAAAGGAGTTAAAGGCTTCAAGCTTTGGGATCCTAAGGCAAACAAGGTGATGATCAGCAGATATATGGTGTTTAACAAGAAAACTATGCTACAATGTACTCAAGAAGAGGGAAAGGAAACACCACAAAGTAATATGGAGAAAGATGTTATGCAGGTGGAGCTAGAGACTCATGACTCCGATGATTCTAACTTAGAGCACATAGAGCATCGTAGTATAGCTAGTGGCAGAACGAGACGAGTTGTAAAACCACCCACTAGATAAGATTCAAAGACTTGGTATCTTATGCGCTTATCACTAGTAGCATAGACCCTACATCTTTTCAGGAGGCGATACACAGCTCTAAGAAGGACAGGTGGATGGGTGTTATGGCAGAGGAGATAGAGTCATTGCATAAGAACCAAACGTAGGATCTAGTGGAACTTCCTGAAGGAGAGAAAGCTATAGGGCCCAAGTGGATATTCAAGAAGAAAGAAGTAATGTCAGAGGGAGAAGAACTGAAGTTCAAGACTCGGTTTGTAGCAAAGGGGTATTCATAGAGAAAGAGGATTGATTATAAAGAAATTTTCTCTCCAGTGGTAATACATACGTCAATTAGAGCGATTTGGCTTTGGTGGCACATCACGATTTGCAGCTGGAGCAAATGGATGTGAAGATGATATTTCTTCATGAAAATTTGGCGGAGCAGATTTTTATATCACAACCTGAGGTATTTAGCCAACCTGGACAAGAGCGATTGGTTTGCAAGTTGAGAAAATCACTCTATGGATTGAAACAATCTCCTAGACAATGGTACAAATGTTTTGATTCATACATGATTCAAAACGGATATAGGAGATGTGAGTATGACTGTTGCATATATGTGAAGAGCCTTGAAGATGAATCATTGATTTTGTTACTACTATACGTAGATGACATGCTCATTATTGCGAAGACAATGAAAGAGGTTGATAAATTGAAGAGGATACTAAGCAAGGAATTTGACATGAAAGATTTGGGAGAGACCAAGAAGATTTTTGGTATGGAGATTTACAGGGATAGAGCTTTAGGGAGATTATGGTTGTCTCAACATAGCTATGTGGAGAAGGTGCTGTATAGGTTTAACATGAAGAATGCAAAGTCGATGAGCACACCCCTGACACATTATTCAAGTTATCCAGTATATAGTGTCCAAAGATGACTGACGAGATCCAAGAGATGTCAAAAGTTACTTATGTTAGTGTAGTTGGTTGTTTGATGTAAGCCATGATTTGTACGAGACTAGATTTGGCACAAGCAGTTAGTATGATAAGTAAGTTTCTCTCAAATCCTGGTCGACTACATTAGGATTCAGTGAAGTGAATTTTCAGATACTTGAGAAATACAACTGATTGTGACATCATGTTCAGTAGACAACTGGAAGATCCTTCAGTTGCTGGGTAGGTAGGTGCGGACTATGCAAGAGATTTAGATAATAGGAGGTCTACTATAGGATACGTGTTCAATGTGGTAGGAAGACCTATTTGTTGGAAATCAATGATATAATCTATTATTGCATTGTCTACTACGGAGTTGGAGTACATGGCTGTAGTTGAAGCAGCGAAGGAAGCTTTATGGCTTATAGGGTTGGCTAGAAAGCTGAGTGTTCAGTAAGGTGAAGTCAAGTTGTTATGTGATAGTCAGAGTGCTATCTATCTAGAGAAAAATCAGGTGCATCATGTGAGAACCAAGCACATTGATGTGAGGTTTCACAAGATCAGAGAGTTGATTAGTTCCGGAGAAATTCAACTTGAGAAAGTTCACACTGTAGACAATGTTGTAGACATGCTAACAAAGTCAGTGACCATAGAGAAGTTCAAGCATTGTTTAAACTTAATCCACATCTTTAGATGTTAGAGGAAGGACGCCCAGACCCAGAGATCCAGGTGGAGCTTTATTCAGATATTCGTGTTCTTCAAAGGGGTGAATATTCATCAAGGTGGAGATTGTTGATGCGTGACTCATATTTAGATGAAGGTCAATGCGATGGATACTATGGGAAAAAATCTGTTAAGATTTTTCATAAGAAAATTCTGTTATAATTTTATATAACAGAATTCTGTTATAATTTTTCATAATAGAATTATGTTACAATTTTTCATAACAAAATTCTGTTATGATTTTACCGGGTCTGGGGTTTATGCATTGTTTATAGAAATCATTGTAAACTTATTGTACAACAACAATCACAAAAATTATTAGATGTGATTCTCTTATGTAGAGAGAATTCTAATAAAACTTCGGTCATTTTTGTGGAGTAGGTACGTCGCCGAACTTCGGTAACTCTTCTTTTTTCTCTTCTTCTTCTCCTTTCTTGTGTTTGCTCTCCTTTTGTATGTCTTTGTCTTGTTGCATTGCGCGATCTCTTTTCTCTCTTCCTTTTCTTCCACACATTAGAGGTTGAAAGTGTTGGTGCAATATCCCTTAGGTCAAGGTTGACTGGTTTGACCAAGCTTGAGTCTTGGTCATAGTTTCGATATTTGACAATACATGTAGACACATGGACAATGCAGGTACAGTTGTTCATATGGGGAGATTCTAATCAGGGACTGATCAGTGTGAATGAAGAAGAGTCAAGTAGGTATACCTGACTGGATGGAAATCCTGGTGAGTGAAACCAAGTAAAAGTCCTAGTGAGTGAAGCTAGGCAGATGAAAATCCTGGTGAGTGAAGCTAGGTGAAAGTCCTAGTGAGTGAAGCTAGGCAGTATGAAAATCCTGGTGAGTGAAGCCAGGTGAAAGACCTAGTGAGTGAAGCTAGGCAGATTGAAAACCCTAGTGAGTGAAGCTAGGTGAAAGTCCAAGTAGGTCAAGAGAGTGACCGGATGTTGGTTTGGGAGGTTTGGGACTTGGTTTTGGGCAAAAACCAAGCTCTAGATTGATCAGTGGATCGATCCAGGCTCTGGATCGATCAGAGGATCGATCCAGACCTTTCCCAGCGAACAGAAAGCCTCTGGATCGATCAGTGGATCGATCCAGAGGTCCCAATCGATCAGTGGATCGATTGGGACGCTGCTGCTTCGCGCGATAAGCGCTGGATCGATCCGTGGATCGATCCAGGCATTTTTCCAGAGCACAGAGGCGCTCTGGATCGATCCGTGGATCGATCCAAAGCCTCCCCGATCGATTGGGAATAATCGAATCGATTGGGATCCGACCGTTGCGTCGTATTTGAGCCGCAGGCGAGCGTTGTCTTCGGCAATCACTTCACAGATTTATTTCAGATCTTCACCAGCTCCTCCACAACTCTTCTCAAGCTCGAGATCGCCAGTTCTTGAAGGTTCTTGGAGGCTCTTCCAAGTCAAGAGGCGGATCAAAGCAAGAAGAAGAAACTAGGGTTAGGGTTTGTGCACTCATTGTAAGCTTGTATTTCTTTACTACCCTTTCTTCTTCTTGTATTGAGTCTTGTAGGGCTTCTCCGCCCTTGGTAGTTACCATAAAGGAGAGTTTCATTAGTGGAGGGTGCGTGCGTTGTGTGGATCCTTGGATTAGTCACCTCCCTTGGAGGTGGATACCAAGTAAAATCCAAGTGTTAGCGTGTTTGTATTTGTTTCTTTGTATTTCCGCTGCGCATCCTTGAAGAAACAAGCAACGCCGAGCAACGAGCACGCGAAGAGCTATTCACCCCCCTCTAGCTACTTTTCAGTCCTAACAAGTGGTATCAGAGCGAGGCCGCTCTTCACCGGAATCATCGCCGGAAGGGTCAAACAAAACAAGCAAAGCTAGAGGGTGAAGAAGTTGAAGCAAATTCATCAAAAGTCAAAGATTTCACGAAGCTCAACTTTAAGATGCAATACCAAGATGGACTTGGATTTGACACAAGGGTGGCTCCACCATACACTTCCACGAGCTTCGATTCTTGGAAATCAAGAATCGAAAATTTTCTTATGATGGAGATAGAGCAATGGTTTGCTCTTATGGAAGGCTTCAAGACTCCAACAAACTCAAAAGGCAAAGTTCTCAAGAGGAGCAAGTGGAGCCAAGAGCAAGTCCAAAGGTGCGAGGCCAATGACAAAGTGACCAAGCTTTTGGTCAATTTATTGCCAAGCATCATCCTTTGCAAAATTGGAGAATTTGAAGATGCAAAGGAATTATGGAGTAAATTGGCCAAGTTTCATGAAGAGATCCCCTCCACTGTACAAGAGCAAGAAGACTCCAGAGAGGGTGACTCTTTGGAGCAAAACTAAGAGGAGGACTCCGAGGTTGAGAGATGCTCAACCTCCGAAGAAGAAGTTCAAGAAGAAGCTTCATCTTCAAGGGAGTGCAATGAAGAGAACAAGGAGGGAGCATACTCCTTGTTCCATATACAAGATGATGAAGCCTCCACCTCTAGGATTGAGGGGGAGTGTAGATCAATGAACCCGGAGCAAGAAGAGGCCTCCGCATCCGGGTCAAGTGAAGAAGAAGAAGATGGTGCCACCTCTAAAATTCAAGAAATATCAAATGGAGGAACAAGTGTCATCCCTACACAAGAAGGTATAAATGTTTCAATTAAAAATAAAAATCATATAATATGTTTTGAGTGTAGGGAAAGTGGGCACTACAGGAGCAAGTGTCCCAACTTGGCCAAGAAGAAGGGTCAAGTGACACAAAAGGGCAAGGAGAAGCCAAAGGAGACCACCCTCGGGACAAAGAAGAGCAAGGAGCACATTGTGTGTTTCGTGTGTCAACAAAAAGGGCATTACCGAAGTCAATGTCCTAAGGGGAAGAAGATGGTCAAGGCTCAAGGAGGAAGCTCAAGTCAAGGGGGAGCCTCTAAGGTAAAAAGGAAGGTAACTTTTATTGAGCCTATCCCTTTACATTATGGTAAAAAGCATGCTAGTTCTAACTTATATCATTTTAATGTTATTTACCATAAGAATAGAGAGCATGGTAAAATTAAGGAAAATAATGTAGCTTACCATGCTAAAACTACCACACCTAGGATTAGGAAGGTAGATAAAAATCTAGGCAAACACACTAAGGACCTTAGCTACAAGGCTAGAAATAAAAATGCTCATAAATTTAATGGAAAATCAAAAACTAAGGACTTAGTGATAGAAAATCAAGTCTTGAGGTCAAGGCTTGATAAAATGGAAAAGACCCTAAAAAGGATGGAAAATATCCTAAAAGAGCAAAATGAGCATAGCCTAGGTCTAGGAGCACAAAGGTCATCTAATGGCCATAGGGGTTTGGGATACAAACCAAAGGCTAAGAAGGATGTAATCTCTTACCATATGGTTCCATATAGTTATGGAACCAACCCTAGGTCTAGTGGTCAAGCCAAAAATATAAGGGAAGTTATCCCTAAGAGTATTTTTGCAACAAATGTGACTAAGACTTCTAAGAAGTCTAAGAAAGTCACAAAGAAGGTTACAAGGGAAACAATCCCTAGAGTTGACCTAGAAAAAGTGACCAAGACTTCTAAGAAACCACACAAGGTCACTAGGAAGGTATCTAGGGAAGTTATCCCTAGTGAATACCTAGAGCATCCAAGGAGCACCAATAGGTTTTGGGTTCCTAGGAGCATTTTCTCTATCCCATAGATGGGTTAGAGAGTGTCAACTCTGAGAAGAAGGGTAGTTAACCCAACTTTGAAGAAATTGACATTCAAGGAGCATTTTCAAGGTTTTTGTTAACCTTTGAAAATGAAATGGATTTATTGTTACTCTTGGAAAGAGTAAAATGTGCTATAAAGGAAGAAATTTGAGATGACTTTAAATGGCACAAGAAATCAAGTGTTAAGAAATACCAAATTGGGACTTTGGTATTGTCTTAGGAATTTAAGGCAAATCTAAGCCTTAATTTAAAGTGATTACTCTTATGGGAAAATGAAATATGCCAACATTTGAGGAATGTTTTAAATTTTTAATTGGCATAATTAATTCAAGAGATTAAAGAAATGTCAAGTTGGGTTTTGGCATTTTCCTAAGGAAATTGGGCAATCTAGGGTTTATGCTTTAGGATTAGCTAAGGGTTAAGGATATTTAGATAGATAATCTAGGTATATTTTAATTATGTAAAATCTTGTCATGTTTGGTTGTCCATTATATGCCATGACATCATGTTTTATTTGTGCATTCATGACTTATTATGAAAAACTCAAAAATACCATGTCATGACATACATACATCATGTAGTTCTAGGAAATTTTCTTCTGAAAATTATTTCTTTTTGATGTATGCCATAACATTATCATGCATTATGTTATTTCCTTAAAATTAAGGACAAATGGCAGTTATCATCAAGTGGCATACCAAATGACATCCTAGGTGGATGGTCAATATCCACAAGATGACTAGATAAATATGCATGAACCCTAGGTTAGAGTAAAACCAAAATTAACATCTCACAAAGACCTATAAGATGACTTGTATGTGTTTTATGCACAATAGATACAAGTGAGATGTTAGGAAGACGAACAAAACTCAACATGCTGAGTTAGTGCATTTCCTTGAGTTTTAAGTTCATCAAAACACATAGTTATGTGTTTTCCCATCATTGGGAAAGCTAATGTACAAGTCATGTGCATTAAGCCCAAGGAACATGGTGGGATATTGGTTTTGAAAATATTTTTAAAATGATTTTGGAAAACATTGGTGAAGGCTATCTTTTGATAGTAATCACCATTGAATAGTTAGACACAATCTTGAAGAAAAACACTAAAGTTTTTGCAAGTTTTCAAGTTTGTGTCAATATTTGAAAATATGAAGTATTTTCATAGAAAACTATTTTTTCTTGATAGTATATGCCCTAAATAATGCCTACACGAAATTTCATGATTTTTGGATTTTTGTAGAATTTTCTAGGGGTTTCTGAAGTTGGCTGATTTTGAAATTCAGCTACTATCAGAGCTCCGATCGATCCATGGATCGATTGGAGTGCCTGAATTGATCCGTGGATCGATTCAGAAGGCAAGTCTCCCGCGAGCAGAAGCTCGCTGGATTGATCAGCCGATCGATCCAAGAAGACTGAATCGATCGGTGGATCGATTCAGCAGGGTTCAATCGATTGGAACCCAACTCCAATCGATCGAAGATGCTGATTTTGGCTGGGAAAGCTTATTTTCAGCATTTTGAACCTATTTTAGTCTAGGTAACCTTTCCAAACCCCTAAAAATACATGTGTATACATAAAGAGGGTGTTTTCATGTGAAAACAAGGATGGATTGGTTAAGGAAGCCTAAGTTGAAGTTTAGGTTGAGGTTTGTTTCAAATTTTGAATATTTGAACCTCAAAACTTCTAAAATTGGATTTCCTAAAGTTTTGGGGATTCCAAGTCATTGTTGGTGCAATGACAGAAGTTACCACCATGTCTTTAGGGGGAGGGACTCTTTAAAGACATGAAAACTATTTTTCATGAACCTTGGAAGGTGGTCAACCTTCCGTTAAGAACATGCTCAAGGTTGAGCGTTTGAACTTTAATGGGGAGTGGATGTCCTCATTGTTCAAGTAGCTTCAAGTGGATAATGCTCAAGGATGGGCATTTGCCTACATTGGGGGAGAATGTAGGGTTAAGGATAAATGAAGGGTATGAGACCTTCATTTGGGTCATTAGACCATGTTAATGCTCCAGAGCGAGCATTATTTGAAAATGAAGGGAATGGGTCCTTCATTATCGTGTTGGTCACAATGAGTGAAGTTGTGAACAACGATGAGCAACTCTTCAGGGGGAGAGTTTTCAACAATGGGGCATTTGTTGAAAAGTGCCCAAAATTGAGGCACGGGTTGATGTGTGCTCAAAGATGGGTTGATGTGTGCCAATAGGGGGAGAATGTGTGGTTTAAGTTAGACCTTCATTACCTATGGGGGAGGTCATAGGGGGAGAATGAAGGGAACCAACATTCATACCTTGGCATGAATGGAGTTAAGGCTATGGGATTAGCTTGACTCAGAATGGTCCAAACTTAAAGGTATTGTCAAACATCAAAACGGGGGAGATTGTTGGTGCAATATCCCTTAGGTCAAGGTTGACTGGTTTGACCAAGCTTGAGTCTTGGTCATAGTTTCGATGTTTGACAATACATGTAGACACATGGACAATGCAGGTGCAGTTGTTCATATGGGGAGATTCTGATCAGGGACTGATCAGTGTGAATGAAGAAGAGTCAAGTAGGTATACCTGACTGGATGGAAATCCTGGTGAGTGAAACCAGGTAAAAGTCCTAGTGAGTGAAGCTAGGCAGATGAAAATCCTGGTGAGTGAAGTCAGGTGAAAGTCCTAGTGAGTGAAGCTAGGCAGTATGAAAATCCTGGTGAGTGAAGCCAGGTGAAAGACCTAGTGAGTGAAGTTAGGCAGATTGAAAACCCTAGTGAGTGAAGCTAGGTGAAAGTCCAAGTAGGTCAAGAGAGTGACCGGATGTTGGTTTGGGAGGTTTGGGACTTGGTTTTGGGTAAAAACCAAGCTCTGGATCGATCAGAGGATCGATCCAGACCTTTCCCAGCGAACAGAAAGCCTCTGGATCGATCAGTGGATCGATCCAGAGGTCCCAATCGATCAGTGGATCGATTGGGACGCTGCTGCTTCGCGCGATAAGTGCTGGATCGATCCGTGGATCGATCCAGGTATTTTTCCAGAGCACAGAGGTGCTCTGGATCAATCCGTGGATCGATCCAAAGCCTCCCCGATCGATTGGGAATAATCGAATCGATTGGGATCCGACCATTGCGTCGTATTTGAGCCGCAGGCGAGTGTTGTCTTCGGTAATCACTTCACAGATTTATTTCAGATCTTCACCAACTCCTCCACAACTCTTCTCAAGCTTGAGATCGCCAGTTCTTGAAGGTTCTTGGAGGCTCTTCCAAGTCAAGAGGCGGATCAAAGCAAGAAGAAGAAAGTAGGGTTAGGGTTTGTGCACTCATTGTAAGCTTGTAAGCTTGTATTTCTTTACTACCCTTTCTTCTTCTTGTATTGAGTCTTGTAGGGCTTCTCCGCCCTTGGTAGTTACCATAAAGGAGAGTTTCATTAGTGGAGGGTGCGTGCGTTGTGTGGATCCTTGGATTAGTTACCTCCCTTGGAGGTGGATACCAAGTAAAATCCAAGTGCTAGCGTGTTTGTATTTGTTTCTTTGTATTTTCGCTGCGCATCCTTGAAGAAACAAGCAACGCCGAGCAACGAGCACGCAAAAAGCTATTCACCCCCCCTCTAGCTACAAACGAGTGCGTTTGTATGTCTTTGTCTTGTTGCATTGCGCGATCTCTTTTCTCTCTTCCTTTTCTTCCACACATTAGAGGTTGAAAGGTGTTGCTATCTCTTTGCGCAACAGTTAGGCATGTGAAGGGGGGGGGGGAGGTGAATCACGTGATTTTAACTTGTTATTTTTTAGACTTAAAGAAAAACAAAGTGTGCAGTGAAAAGTGATAAAATACGATACAATCGATTTACTTGGTTCAGAGCCTTTGGCGACTCCTACTCTAAGACCGAGGCCCACAATCCACTAAAATCTTCCACCGGTAAATTCCCGGTAGACTAATTGAGTATTAAAATAATAATAGGACAGTGTAACACCCTACACTTTCATTAAAATAATAAAGTAAATGACTTGTAATTAAACTTTACCCAACATAATGATGTTGAAGTTGAAGCGCTCATGTGTTGGTGACGGTCTGTCGATAGCGGTTGGAAGTCGTCGAGTAGTAGCACGGCAGCATCGTGAAGTTGTAACAGCAAAATGGTCCTAAGAGCTTGTGTGTCAGTTATGTATCAAGTGCCAGCTGAACACTGCTTATAAGGAGTGTTGAGAGCACCTCCAATCTCATCTGAGGCACCTCCAACCTCAAAACTGATCGAGTAGACTTTGGACTCTATCAACTCTAAGACCTTTAGTTTCTATCCAAGCAAGGGCACCTCCAAACGCTTCGAGGCGCCTCCAATGCTTTCTGGGGCACCTCCAATGCACTCCAAGGTGTCTTCCAATAGTAAACTTCTATCCCCGAAGTTTCTATATGTGAGGGTGCCTCCGCCCTATCCAGGGCACCTTCATTCGTACTCCCATTGGAACTCATCCTTATTAGATTACTTTTTTCCAGTGACTTACCTTTACTTACCATTTATAGTCACTTGAATTACCTCTTGACCCACCAGGCCTTCCTGCCAATTGTCAAATTCGCAGATCCAACTGGAGTTCAGCCAATTGTAAGGTTTCGCAGACCCAGCTGGGCTTCTTGCCAGATATCAGATCACACCTTGACCTATCTGAACTTCATGCCAGTTATCAGATCCTCAGACCTAACTGGGCTTCAGCCTGGTGTCAGGTCCTCTAGGCCAATCAATTCCTACACACTCGATAAAAGTATCATATCACACAGAATCTAACTTTAATCATTTGTCATTAATCAAAATCAAAGTTTAATTATTAGTATCAACTGTGCTAATAATCCCCCCCTTTGAAGTGATGACAACCTATATTAAAATTAGAAAAACCATATAAAATGATAATAGCATGATTAAGAGAAAATTAATAGTAATGATGTTTACTCTCTTAAGCTTTGGATTTTTAACATTTTCTAAGTTTTACCCTCCATTTGTCATTCATTAAAAATATAAAAACATAATAGACAAAAATCACATACTTGTAGATAAGTTACAAATTAGGGAACACAAGTTAGGTGTGAGGGAAAATTACAAGATAGTTTCCAAGGTATTTTTCAAACCATTTTCAATAAGTCTAAAAGAGTATTCTTAAAGTATTTTTCAAGTAATTTTTTAAGATGTTTTTCAAAGGATTTTTAAAGTAGTTGTTTCAAAAATTTTCAAATAAAGTTTTCAAAAAGTTTTGCAAGATTTTTCAAATGAGTTTTTATAGTTTCAAATATTGTAAAAATTAATTTTTGAAAGGATATTCAAAGAGTATTTTCAAAATATTAAAAAATTACAAACAAAGTTTTTAAACATTTTTTAAAGCAATTTTCAAAGTATTTTCCAAAGAATCTTTTAAAAACCAAAGATTTTTCAAACATACTTGGTTATTTTAAAAATATTTCAACACTTTCCTCCCCCTTAATTTGACATCACTTGGTTACTCTTGTTAGCTAGAGGACCAGCCTTGATGTATGTCACCAGGGGCGAGGCCTACGGCCCTCGATTTTTAGGAGCCCCAAATTTAATATACATATATATTATTTATTATATATAATTAAATTAATTTAATTCAAAACCTAAAAAATATATTTTATTGGATTATTTTAATAAAGCCCCCCAAAAAATATACTTACCATTAAAATTTAAAAAAATCTAAAAAAAGAAAGAATAGTCTTTTTTTCCTTTCCAAGACTTTATTTCTTGTACAACTCATTTTTTATTAATTTGTTTACAAAAGTAAGAAGACTCTGAATAGTGAAGTTAGAATCTTCAACGTCAATTCTTCCCTTCTTCTCCTTTGAATCTCTTCTAATTAAATCAAAAAAATCTATTCTCCAATTGAAATTTTAATTTCATCAATATCATTATTTACCAATATATATAAATGGCTTGACAATTTTATTCATTGAAAATAAGGTGTTAGAAAATTTTAATTTTGAAGACCTTATTGATGATTCTACTTCTCAAAATGCTAGAAGATCTATATTTTTTCAAAGATTATTTGATATTTATTTATTTTTTTTATTGTAACGCCCCGGCCCGAGCGGGCCCCACCCGGACCGAACCAGGAACGACACCAGAATTACCTATCGGTTTGATGACTAGCTCCACAGACCACCGGAGGTCCTTTCAGCGTGCTTTGTCCTCACTCGCACGCACCCTGGAAAACTTCCCAGGAGGTCACCAATCCTCAAATTTCTCCAAGCCAAGCACGCTTAACTTTGGAGTTCTTAAGTTTAGGCTTCCAAAAAGAAAGGTGCACCTTGGTGATATGGATAGTACCATCTAACCTTTTAAGTCATACTTAACCAGAATCTCAGAACCGGGGTATTACAATCACCCCCACTTAAAGACATAACGTCCTCGTTGTGTAACCACAAATCACACCACAAACAAATCCCAGAATCTCCCTTGCTAGGTGGTGCCCTGGCTGCTCCTACCACAGGCGCACTCACGATCGCAAGGTCGCTCTGATACCATCTGTAACGCCCCGGCCCGAGCGGGCCCCACCCGGCCCGAACCAGGAACGACACCAGAATTACCTATCTGTTTGATGACTAGCTCCACAGACCACCGGAGGTCCTTTCAGCGTGCTTTGTCCTCACTCGCACGCACCCTGGAAAACTTCCCAGGAGATCACCCATCCTCAGATTTCTCCAAGCCAAGCACACTTAACTTTGGAGTTCTTAAGTTTGGGCTTCCGAAAAGAAAGGTGCACCTTGGTGATATGGATAGTACCATCTAACCTTTTAAGTCATACTTAACCAGAATCTCAGAACCGGGGTATTACATTTATATTTGTGGGTATTGTACTTTTTGGAGAAGTTCGGGAAATATATTTGTATAGTGTGTAGGGCCCTTGGCGACCGACTAAGGGGGGGGGGGTGAATAGCCCTGTAAAGAAAAATGAATCTTCCTCGAACTTTATAACTTTATTAAACTAATACTTGTATAAAATAAACAAGAAACTAGAAAGAAGAGGCACAACGAGGTTTGCTTGGTTACAACCGGAGAGGTTGTTAATTTAAGGAAGTTGAAGCTCACTATCAAAGTCTCTTTAAGGTGGAGAAGCCTCTTACAGCGTTGATGACTCACAAACAAGTAGTAGAATAAACTAGAAGCATTTACAAGTATTGTTCTGAATCATTGAGACCAGAGCTATATTTATAGCCATGGTTAGGGCGTCTAGAAGGGTTCCAGGTGCCTCCAGGAGATAAAACTTTATCTCGGTCGCAATGTAATTTGCCACATCACATTTTGGATAAGTTTTGATTCTAGGCGCCCAGACCAGAAAGTCAACTTCTAGTTAACTTTTTTGGCCCGAGTCTTCCGATCCGATTTTGCTCGCATTGGTCTGGGTCTTCCGCTCCGGCTTCGCTCACTTGGGTAATCTTGGTCATCCGGAATAGGGCTCACCCGAACCCATCTTCCATCCTTTGAGCAATCTTCCACTATGGTTTCTCATCCCTCGGAAACACAGTGTGCCTACTTCTCGTCCGCCCACATACTCTTCCAAAGCATCTCGTCCCTCAGACGCACCGAGCCCGTCAGTTCTCTCCCATGTCATCCTTCTCGCTAGTTGCGTCTTTTGCTCGACTTCTTGTGCTCCTAAGTTCCTACACACTTAAAACACAAGGGTTAAATACTAACGGAACCTAACCTGACTTGATTGATCATATCAGAATTTCCTTGGGGTACTTACAATCTCCCCATTTTTTATGTGAGCAAACCCTAAGTTAAGTTAGGGTAAAATCATAAAAAAATAATAGTTATAAAATTAGATTTTCGCAAGTACAAAAATTAAAAATTGTACTATCCTCTCCTTAGACTTAAGCTTTACGGCCCCCCCTCCCCCTTTTTGATCACATTAAATACGATATTTTAAAAATGACTTTGGAAAATCTAAAATTAAAGTCTAAGGAAAAATTTAAAAAAATCATAAAAAGTTGAATTTTAGACATATTTTTAAAATTTTATATTCGAATAACTAATTCATAGAATTTTTTTTTAATGGATTGGTTAGATGAAGTCTCATAGAAAAAAATTGCTAAAACAACTCTATCAAATATGATTTTCATTAAATGAATTTTAACGACCATATTGTTTCTAATAAAAAATTTGACAAACTATTTAAAGCATTAGTTAAATTGATTAAATATTTTATTTCAGTAAGTGACTTTCAAGCAATGGCGAGACACTAGGCCTTCTTGGATATTGGAACAATAATCACTTTCTAGACAAAGTCTTTTAAAGAAATTAAATATTTAACTTTCTCCCTGAAAGCCAAAAAAAAAATTAATTTAAGCATGTTTTTAGAACCCAATATAGATTCCTTCTTATTGGGTTAATTAAAAATTTTTTAGGAATATATTTTCTAGATAATTTTCTAATTTTCCCCTTGTAATATCTAAATTGCTAATTTAATCCTTTATAGTTCCTTAAAGTTGAAGCAGACAATTTTAACATGTAGAATTTTTTTAATTTCTATTTAATCCTTTAAATTTGCATTCTCAATTTTCAATTTTTCAAGATCCTCTATTTCTATTTTCAATTTTTCATTTTCAATTTTAATCTTCTCAAGATCTTCTAATCGACAAAATATAGCTAAGGTTGATTTTAACTCTTTATTTTTTTAATTTACAGTAATTTTTTGATAATAGTTTTATAAACTGACTTATCTCGTCGATCTCATAATTTGAAGCTCCCCCTGAAGTGCTGCTTTCTTCCGATGTCGCTCCCCCTTCATCGATGCTCTTGGTGCTCATTTCAGATAAGCTTGCTTCGTCTTAAACTTCTTGGTGCCACTAGCGCAAGTCCTGCGAGGGCTTCGATCTCTGACTCAGATGATGTTGCGTCCCATGTCGCCTTTAGATTATGCTTGTTCTGGGCTGGCTTCTTATTCTATTCTTTGTCCTTGCTCTTGTCCTTACTCTTCAATTTAGGGTAGTTGTCTTACACATACCCTTCTTCATTGCAGTGGTAGCATCTTATCTTTCTTTTTCTTTTTGTATCCTATACTTGATTAAATCTTTTAGATTTAAATAATTTTATAAATCTACTTACCATGAATACCATTTCATCATCCTCTAGAGAAGATTCATAATCTCGTTCATCCATCTTTGCCTTTAAGGTAATATTATGGTTTGACTCCTTCTTCATATTTGCACATCTCGTTTTATGGACTTTAAGTTGAAAACATTTCTTCTAAAGTACTTGATTCTAGATCCTTAGATATATAATAAGCATCTACTAATGATGTCCATTCAGTAGTTCTAGGAAATACGTTAAGCGCATGCCTTAGCGAATCTCGATTCCTTACCTTTTCTCTGATATTTTTGAGTCCGGTGATAAGTTCCTTGATTCTTGAGTGGAGGTGTGCGATGATTTTTCCTTCTTCTAACCAGAGGTTGCTAATATGGTTCTGGAGCAAGTCTTGTCTCGCTAGTTTTGCCTCCGAGGTCCCTTTTGTGTAGTTCCAGGAATTTTTCCCAGAGCTCCTTGGTTGACTCATAGGCTCCAATACGGTTGACTTCTTGAGGTGGTAAAATGCTAAATAGATGAAATTTTGGTTTATCATTTGCCACGAAGTCGGCTTGTTCCTTCTTCATTCACTGATATTTTTCTTTGTCTTTCAGGACTACAAAACCATATTTCATAATTATTAATTATTCATTTTTTTAAAAAAAAATACCTCCATCTTTTTCTTCCAGCTCGTGAATTCCCCCTCGAACTTCGGTGGATTGATACTCGGTTCGGCCATCTTGTGTGCTTCATTCAGCGGTTAGTCCTCCTGAAGCGTACCTGCTCTGATACCAATTGTAGGACCCTTGGCGGCCGGCTAGAGAGTGTGAATAGCCCTGCAAAGAAAAATGAACCTTCCTCGAACTTTATAGCTTTATTAAACTAACACTTGCATAAAATAAATAAGAAATTAGAAAGAAGAGACACAACGAGGTTTACTTAGTAACAACCGGGGAGGTTGTTAATTTAAGGAAGTTGAAGCTCACTATCAAAGTCTCATTCAGACGGAGAAGCCTCTTACAACATTGATGACTCAAAAATAAGTAGTAGAATAAACTAGAAGTATTTACAAATGTTATTCTGAACTATTGGGACCAAGGCTATATTTATAGTCCTGGTCGGAGGTGCCTAGAAGGGTTTTAGGCGCTTCTAGGGGATAAAACTTTATCCTCATCGCAACGCAATTCGCCATGTTGCATTTTGGATAAATTTTGGTTCCGAGCGCCCAGACCAAAAAGTCAACTTTTAGTTGACTTTTTGGCCCGGGTCTTCTGGTCTGGTTCCGCTCGTATTGGTCTGGGTCTTCCGCTCCGGCTGCGCTTGCTTGGGTGATCTCGGCCATCCAGAATAGGGCTCACCCGACCCATCTTCCAACCTTCAAGCAATCTTCCGCTCCGGCGTCTCGTCCCTTGGAAACACTGCGCGTCTCCTTCTTGTCCGCCCATGTACTCTTCCACAGCATCTTGTTCCTTGGACGCACCGAGCCCGTTGGTTCTCTCCCGTGTCGTCCTTCTCGTTAGTTACGTCTTTTGCTCGACTTCCTGTTCTCTTAAGTTCTTGCATACTTAGACACAAGGGTTAAATACCAACAGGACCTAACCTGATTTGATTGATCACATCAAAACTTCCTTGAGGTACTTACATAGTATTGTACTTTTTGAGGAATCTTGAGAAATATATTTTATATGGAGTTTATCATATTTTAAATAAAATATATTAAATTTTATGTTTTTCTATTAAACTATATTCAAATGGTATGCCAATAAAAAAAATTCCAAGCCCCTTTTTCTCTTTTCGCCAAGGGCCCTTAAAAGTCAGGGTTGACACTGGTTAGCTACAAAGAGCTCTACATAAGTGTCTAGGGAACTTAGTGTTAGGAATATTTGTTTTTTTCAAAAAATATATTATTTTGAGAAACTACTTAAGTATTTTTTATTCACTCATTCTAATTTTAATTAAGTTTGAATAATTTGTTAAAATTAAATTGTTTAAATTAATCATCAATAAATTATTCCTGAAAAAATAATTTCAGATTAAATTAAAATTAAATTTTAGGTTAAATGAAACAATTGGTTGCCAATGTATTATTAATTAAGTTAAGAATAAGTTAATTAAGTTCAAATTCTTAAGTTAAATTAAGTGCACTTAATTAAATTTAGATTAATAAATAATTTTATTTTTGGGTTAATAGTTTATTTAAAACTAAATTAATTTTTGGATTGATTATTATAAAAATTGATTAATTATTATTTACTTAAATTAATTCAATAATTTAGTATTTATTTGATTAATTAAATTGAAGTTAATTTAATTAAATATCAGATTAACTTAAATTTAGATTAATTAAGCTTTATTTAATTAAATTAATTTAAGTTTTAATTAATATTAATTGAATTAAGTTAAGTTTAATTACATTTTAATTTAAGTTAAATTGAAGAATATGTTTTAATTTAATTTAATTTAATTTTAACTTAATTTTTAATTCAATTTAAGTTTAATTTTAACTTAATTTTTAATTTCTAATTTCTAATTTTAATATAATTTAATTTAATTTTAATTTAGTTTAAAATTGGTTAGTAATTATGAATTATTAATATTTCATTAAATTAATTTGGATAGAATTAAGTTAGTTAGGATTAATTAAGATAGATTTCGAATTAATTGATTGAGTAAATTAAGATTAATAATTATTATATTTCAGATTAATTAATTAATTAGTTTGAATTAACTATAGTTTAATTTAATTCTAATTTACTTCATCTTTAAGTTTTAATTGAAGTTACTTAATTTAGGATTTAATTAGAGTTTCCTTTTACTTTTAAATTTCAGATTTAATTGATGTTTAAACTTTTTTTTTAATTAATTAAAGTTAAGTATTGTTGATTAGATCTAACTACTTGTAGGTTTAGTTAAAGTTTCAAATTTGGTTACGTTTAAGTTTAATTAATCAACGGTTAAGTTTAAGTTTATTATTATAATTCATATTTAATTTTGGATAAGTTGATGGAATTGAATAATTCACAATTAATTATTTTTATGATTTTAGGTTTTATTTTAAGTTAGATTTAATTAATGTTTTAAATTAAGTGTAAGCTAAGTTTAAATAAGTTTTTAAATTTTAGCTAAGTGTTTAAATTTTAATTAAGTTTTAATATAATTTTTAAAATATTTTTTAAAAGATTTTTAAAATAATTTTTGGAAATGTTTTTCAAAATTATTTAAAAAATGACTTTTAAACAAATTTTTGTTTAAATGATTTTTAAAATAAAGTTTAAAATGTTTTTTTAAATAATTTTTAAAAAAGTATTTTTAAAGTAATTTTTAAAAGGACTTTTGAAGTGATTTTTTAAATAAATTTAAAAAATGATTTTTAAAAGGATTTTTAAACTAATTTTTAAAAGGATTTTTTAATAATTTTTAAAAGAATTTTAAAACTATTTTTAAAAGGATGTTTTTAAAATAATTTTAAAAAAGATTTTTAAAATTATTTTAATTAATATAATTTTAAAGTTAAGTTTAATTAATATAATTTTAAAATCTAATTAATTTGATTTTAAAGTTAAGTTTAATTAATAAAATGTGAAAAATTAATTAATTTAATTTGAAGGTTTAATTAATTTGTTTTTAAAGTAAAGTTTAATTAATAAAATTTAAAATTTTAATTAATCTTTATTCATCTCATCCGATTTATATTTTCGACCAAGGATATCCTATAATTCTGTGAGATGATTTATTTTAAATTTTATTTTGTAGATTTTTTGACCTTATATTAGATTCAGGTTTAACTATCGGTTAGTTAAATGAACATCTCAAAAATTAGCTTTTAGGTTGTGGCAAGGCACAATGACTTTCTTGGATATCGGAACAACGATCACTTCTAGACAAAACTTTTTTAAGAAATTGTACATTTAACTTTCCTATTGGAAAACGTTGGTCTAACTGTTGGGACCAAATATGTAGCTAGAGGGGAGAGGGTGAATAGCTCGACGCGATCCTCGTGCTCGTCGTTGCTTGTTTCTTCAATGATATGCAGCGGAAATACAAGAAACAAAACATACAACGCTAACACAAAGGATTTACTTGGTATCCACGTCAAGATGAGCTGACTAATCCAAGAATCCACACACACGAGCACTCTCCACTATGAAAACACTCCTTTACGGTAACTACCGAAGGCGGAGAAGCCTTTAATTTACAAACTCACACAACAAATAAGAAGAGAAGAAGAAGCAAATACAAGTAAATCTTACAAGATTGTGTACAATAAACCCTAGCTAGCTTCTTCCTCTTACTTGGGATGCCTCTTGACCTTGGAAACGCTGCTCCAAGAAGCTTCAAGACTGGCGGTGAGCTCTGGGAAAAAAAATCCTAGAGGATCACAGTGCTCATGGAGAAGAAGGCTGAGAGAACTATCGACGAAATTGCACGCCAACGTCTTTATCCAGCGCCAACGGTCGGATCCCAATTGATCGGATTGTTCCCAATCGATTGGGGAGGCTTTGGATCGATCGGTTGATCGATCCAGAGCGCCTCTGTGCTCCTGGGAATCGCCTGGATCGATCTAGATCCCATCGCGCGAAATCACGCCTCCCAATCGATCCACTGATCGATTGGGGGCTCTAAATCGATCGGCTGATCGATCCAGAGCTGTTCTGTGCGATCGCGCACTTCTCCCAATCGATCCACTGATCGATTGGGAGGAGGCTTGTCACGAAGACTCGCCCAATCGATCGATTGGGCATGAGCCAATCGATCGGCTGATCGATCCAACTCATGATTTCTCCCAAAATCAAGTCTAAAGCCTCCTAAACCAACATCCGGTCAACCATGACCTGTTGGTCCATCATGCCTAGCATCCGGTCACCCTTGACCTGCTAGGACTCCCTCACCAAGTGTCCGGTCAATCCTTTTGACCCACTTGGACTTTTCTCCTCGTGCCAAGTATCCGGTCAATCCCTTTGACTTACTTGGACTTTCCACTTCATGCAAGTATCCGGTCAATCCCTTTAACCTACTTGGTCTTTCCAACACCAGATGTCAGATCAGCGTTGATCCATCTGGATTTCCTCGTGCCTGGCTTCACTCACCAGGACTTTCCCAATTGTCTGGCTTCACTCACCAGGACTTCCATCTAGCTTCACTCACCAGGACTTTCACCTAGCTTCACTCACTAGGATTTCTCATTTGCCTAGCTTCACTCACCAGGACTTTCTAGTCTGCCTAACCTCCAAGTTAGGACTTTCACCTAGCTTCACTCACCAGGATTTTCCAGTCAAATATCCAGTTAACCTTGACCTACTTGACTCTCCTTCACAATCTCACCACATGAACAATTGCACTTGCAATCTCCATGTCTTGTCTCCATGTATTGTCAAACATCGAAACCCAAACATCAAGACTCGAGCTTGAACCAATTCAAGCTCAGTCAACCATGTCAACCTTGACCTAAGGAATATTGCACCAACACGAACTAGTCTTGGATATGGCGAGATAACTTCAGTTAGTTTCACTTAGGTAAGTAGACCAAGTAGGATACACCTTCTCCTTTTTACTCCATAGACCAAGCTTCTTTATAAGATCATCTCGTCCTATTATGCTACTATGTTAGACAACAATGAAACTATCTTATTCTTATCTAGCCCTAATTAACCAAGTGGATAAGTTTTAATTTTACAATACCAACTAATTTAAAGTCTCCCCCCAAATCATATATTTTATGTATTATTTTTATATAATAAATTTTATTTATGGGTATATAAAATTATTTTTGTCCTACTTACTTGGTTAGGTAAGTTTTCGGACCCATTTTTTATTTTGTTAAGTTAAATTAAGTTTACCTAAATTTAATTTACATTTAATTAAGTTTAATTTAAGTGGTTAAGTTTTAATTTTTAATTTTAAATTAATTAAGTTGGTTAAATTAACTTTATTTAAAAAGGTGTACTTAGGATTTAAATTTTCTTTTAGTTTTAAATTGGTTGAATTTGTTTAGTTATTTTTATTTGAAATATTATTTTTATTATTTAAATTTTTATTAATTATTAATTTTAAATTTGTTAACTTGGTTAAATTATCTTTGTTTAAAATATTATCTTTAATATTTAAATTTTTAATCATTTTTAATTTCGAATTTATTAAATTTAGTTTTAATTTTATCCATATATATTTTCTATATCTTTCAAGTTTGCATTATCACTTAATTTAGTTGAATTATATTATCTTTGTTTTGGATAAAAGTTTCTAGATTACTAGAAATTTATTAATTTTATCTAGATCTATATTAACTTCGTCGTTTTTAAGTTTTGAATTCAATTTTATCTTAATGTTTGAATTGTTTAAACTATTATTAATTTATTATCAATTAAATGATTAAGATATGAATTTGTTAATTGAGATTTATCTTGTTTAGTTAAGTTTTGAATTTTTAAAATTAATTATGTCTTTTAGATTGATTTCGTCAGTGTTTTATTTAACCAAATCATGATTGATGTCGATTTAATCAAAGTTTTGATTGATTAAATCAAAATCTAGATTTATCTTAGAATTTTTCATATCTAACTTAACATTTAAATTTAAATTATTACATGAGTAATTATCTTAATGTTTGAATTGTTTAAACTATTATTATCAATTAAATGATTAAGATATGAATTTGTTAATTGAGATTTATCTTGTTTAGTTAAGTTTTGAATTTTTAGAATTAATTATGTATTTTAGATTGACTTCGTCAGTGTTTTATTTAACCAAATCAAGATTGATGTCGATTTGATCAAAGTTTTGATTGATTAGATCAAAATCTAGATTTATCTTAGAATTTTTCATATCTAACTTAACATTTAAATTTAAATTATTACAAGAATAATTATCTAAGTGATCATGCATTCTAGGAGTGTTTTTCTAAACTGTAACTTGACTTACTAGAATCGCAACCCCAAATTCAGTAAGTTTTTCTGTCGATTCAAATTCGAATCTAGATTTGCTTTTGACTTGTTCCTCCAGCTTCAACAACTCCTCGTGAAGTTAGGTTAATTTGGTCTAAAGCTTATAGGCATCTCAGTGTTCTCCTATTTTGTAAACAATTTCGTGAGGCAATAAATTCAAAATTAACTTGATTACCTTTTTATTTGATTTCAAATTTTGGATAGATCTCTTCAATGATATGCCACAGTCAAAGTCGTCCATCATACCAAATCTCTCCATCTGAAGCTTTCATATTCTGAAGTAGTCCAATTCATACGATGGAGATTCGCGGATGCTTCATCCCAACATCTCTTTGTGCATCTTTATTCTTGCACAACACAATTTTAAAAAATTCCAAGACTAGGTCTTGAGGTAAGTAGTATGGGAGGAGAGAAAAAGACATGGAGAGAAAGCTCTTGTGGTATTGTATCAACTTCGAGAAATAAAAAAAATAGTGAGAAATTTGTCAAAAGAGGTGATTGCACCAATTATGACAAATGGTGAAAAGATAAAAATGTAAAATCGAAAAAAAATTATAAGAATATTTTTTTGCTCAAAAGAAAAAAAAAAAATATATATATATATATATATATATATATGTTTAAAAAAGAGACAAAATACTCTTATGGTGGTTTCACCAATTTAGAGTGACCCCGCTTTGATACCACTTGTAGGATCATTAGACACGTGATAGGGGGGCTAAACACTGCTTATAAGGAGCTTTAAGGGCGTCTCCAATCTCATCTGAAGTACCTCCAACCTCAAAACTGATCGTGTAGGCTTCAGACTCTGTCAACTCCGAGACTTTCAATTTCTATCCACGTGAGGGTACCTCCAAACACTCTGAGGCGCCTCTAATGCTCTCCAAGGCACCTTCCTGTAGCAAACTTCTATGCCCGAAGTTTTTCTGCACGAGGGCGGCTCCTCCCTATCCAGGGCGCCTTCATTTGAGCTCCGAGGCATCTCAAACACTGTTCATCCAAGGTTGATTTTTGTACTTTAACCCTATAAAAAGGCGTTAATCCATAAAAAAAAATATAACCTACAAAATAGATTTAGCACAATTAAAATAAAATGATTATTAATTACATCTTATCTTACCAAGACCAAGATCTAGTCATAATTTCAGCTTAGACTTCAAAAACAACTTTAAGTTGGACCAGCGCCTATAGTCTCATCGAAATTTGTCCTCACTAGATTACTCTCCTTCAGTGACTTACCTTCATTTACCATTTGTCAATTGTCAGGACCATAGACCCAACTGGACTTCAAGTAGCTGTCAGGTTTCGCAGACTCATCTGGACTTCCTACTAGATATTGGATCACACCTTGACCTATCTGGACTTCGTGTCAGTCATAAGATCCTCCAACCTAATTGGGCTTCAGCCTGATCTCAGGTTCTCTAGGCCAGTTAATGTTGGTGCAGAAGCATCCGACGATCGAACCTTAGTTTTGATAATGGCAAAGGATTCAAAGTTAAGTTAGTGTGTGATCTAACAATGTTTGAATGAGTATTTCAGGAAAGTCCTAGCTGCGGTTAGGCAGGTGGAAAACCCTAGGGGGTGGAAACCCTAGGTCATAGGGGGTGGTAACCCTATGTGAAAAGTCTTGGCAAGTCGATGGCTTCAGGCAAAAATCCTAGGGGGTGGTAACCCTAGGTGGAAAGTCCTGGTGTCGCGAACCAGGTGAAAGTCTGGACTAGCCGGGAAGCGGATGTCCAGCAGAAAGTCCGGAAGCATCGAGTGCTGAGCAAAAGTCCAGTCGATCTGGAGGATCGACTGGCAACAGGCAAATCTCCTGAGTGGAGTAGGTGAGGACGCGTTCCCCGTAGAGGGAACAGTAGGCGTCGGGTCGACCTAGGATTTTCGGTAGGAAATCCGAAGTCAGACTCGGACAGTCCGAAGACTGTCAATTATTCGTTACTATGTTTTATCAGAATCTAACACTGTCTTGCAGGGTATTATTGCTCGGACTAACCTTGTTTTACAGGTGAAGAACCTGCTGGAAAAAGGGGTCCGGGCGCCCTGGATGGATCCGGGCGCCCGGGACCAAACTTTATCCCTGCCGCGACTTTGCCACGTGGAGTATCCTGGTTGGTTGGCCACGTCACACTCCAGGCGCCCGGAATATCATATATAAAGAGGGTCAAGGGAGCAGCTAAAAAACAACGAATACAACAATCTTCTAAGCAATCTCTCTGCAACAAGCTGCTAACGACTCGATCCAGAAAGTGCTGCAACGACACCCCGACAACCCGGAGCTTCAGATTTAGTCTTTGTTGTCGGTATAATCTGTTTACTGCTTTGAATTGTAATTAGTCTGTAATATTTTTATCGTGCTTATAGTTGTTGCCCACGGAAAGCGATCAAGGATCGCGGGCTTTCGAGTAGGAGTCGTCTTAGGCTTCGAACGAAGTAAATCTCCTTGTCTCTCTGTGTTTGTTATTTCTTCATTCCGCTGCGCTTTTACTCATTTGTTTTACGAATCGAAAGAAATAGCCACGCACGCTATTCACCCCCCCTCTAGCGTGATCTCGATCCAACAATTGGTATCAGAGCGGGGTTATTTTGAATTGGTGCAACCACCTTTCAAAACAAAATTTTCTTTCAATTTTATATTTTTCGGAGTCAATTAGAATCTAGCCTTATAGCTTTATTCTAATTCTTTTATCGAATCGGCTTTTGCCCGAAGTTGGTGTAACACCACTCGAGCTCGTAATTATTACTATTCTTTATTCCCGCACTACTAATCCAAGACTTAGTCTTGGAACATATATTTTTGTTGTTTTTGTTGCATATTACAAATGGCTCAACAAGAGGGGTTCAGTACTGTTCGTCCTCCACTATTCTCCGGAGATGATTTCGGCTACTGGAAGGGAAGAATGGAGACGTATCTGAAGATCCAGTTCGAAACATGGATGATCATTAAGACGGGACTTCAGCTACCTTCCGATGACGACGGCAAACCAACCCCCTGCGAGAAGTGGGACGCCTCTCTAATAAAAAAGGTGGAAGCCGACGCCAAAGCTACCTGCACCCTCCAATGCGGCCTTACCAAAGAAGAACTCAACAGGGTCGGCCCGTTCTCTTCCGCAAAGGAGCTCTGGGAAAAGCTAGTCGAACTCCACGAAGGCACTAACGACACCAAGGTAAGTAAAAGAGATCTTTTACTTAATAAATTATATAATCTAAAGATGCAGGAAGGCAAGACGGCGAGTTCTCTACATGCGAGAATCCAAGACATCCTCAATTCTCTTCATGGAATCGGACAGAAGATAGAGAATCGGGACGTCATAAGGTATGTTTTAAACTCGTTTCCAAGGAACACATTGTGGGCATCAATGGTAGATGCCTACAAAGTTTCCAAGGACTTGTCTTCAATAAAATTAGACGAATTATTTTGTGAGTTTGAACTTCATGAGCAGACTAATGCACAGCCAACCGAGAAAGGTATTGCGTTGGTTGCAGGTACAAGTCGAACACGGGAGCCGAGATCACGACGAAGAACGGAGCTGGAGTCGGAAGTTGAACCAGACTCAGACGATGAAGACATTGAAATTACAACCGAGCTGGTAAACCTCGTAAAGAAGCTCTACAAGACGAAGGGCTTCAACAAAAGAGATCTAAAAAAGGCAGTGAAAATGAAGGAAGGTTCACAGAACTCAAAAATGAAGTTTGAAGTGGCATGCTACGGGTGCAACCAAAAAGGGCACATCAAATCCAACTGCCCTAACCTGAAGGAGGTCAAAAAGCAAAGAAGGAAAAAGATCCTTAAGGCAACATGGGACGAATCTTCATTGGAGGACGACGACGACGAGCTCGAACAGACGAGTCTACTCGCATTAATGGCCCGGGACCAAATCGTCGAATCCGGAAGCGAGAGCGAGTCTGAGGTGGAGTCCGAGCAAAGCCACGGATCCGTATCCGTTTCCGAAGGACCAGACCCCGCTGTAAGTATCTCCCGGTTAAACATTTTAGTTAGTTACTTATTGCGCAAATTAGCTAAGTCAAACCTGAAAGTTAAGTCACTTCTAAAGGAAGTAACTGTCCTTAAAGAAGGGGCTGACACTAAACCCTTACCTGACCAGAGTCGGACTGAATTTCCAACTCAAGTTCAAAAACTTGAGGAAGAAAATTCAAGTCTAAAAAATCAGGTTAAAGATTTAAAAACTACCTTAGAACGGTTTTCTTTGGGCTCCAAGAACTTGGACTTAATTCTTGGGACACAAAGGGTCATTTACAATAGAACTGGGCTGGGATATAAAAGTAAATATAAATCTTACTTATCCTTAATAAACAAACAAAGTAGTAACTCAGTCCAAGCATGGGTCCCCAAGTCCAAATTGATCAATCAAGTTGGACTTGGTCAATACTGGGTCCCGAAGGATCAAATACACTACCTCGATAGACCATATCGAGGCCGTGATCCAGGGGGAGCAAAAAGAAAAACGATATTCGAAATTAAATTATAAATTCAAAAATTAAATTCAAAATTCGAAATTAAATTATAAATTCAAAAATTAAATTCAAAATTCGAAATTAAATTATAAATTCAAATTCAAAATTCGAAATTAAATTATAAATTCAAAAATTAAATTCAAAATTCGAAATTAAATTATAAATTCAAAAATGAAATTCAAAATTCGAAATTAAAATATCGAAATTAAAGTTAAATTCGAATTTAATTAAATCAAATTAAAATCCAAAGGAAGGCTCCAGATTATCTGGCACCTCCAAACTTAATCCACCCGATAAGGGTAACTAAGAGCAGACTACCCGGCATGGTAATTAAGGTTAGATAAAATGGGCTAGGTTTAACTTGACCCACGGTACTGGTGAAGTTTTTGGATGATAGTACATTAGGGAAGCTTGGGCATCGCATGTCTAGGAAGATATGACTTCGACCTGGTGCATTTGGTCAAGTGGAACTGACCGAAGCTACCCTTAAATGGATCCTAACTAGTTAGACCAAGGTTTAGTATTAAGCTTAATGGGTAGGACTATTTGGAAAACCTCGAAGGCATGGTTACTTTAATGAGTTCCTTGTGACTCACCATAGCCCAGAAGTTTATCCAAAGAATGCTTACTTGTTAAACCCAAAGCTAAACCTGAATCTAACACAAAGTTAAACAAATTCCTTAAACTGAACCTCAATTCATCTCACAACAATTATAGGGTTTCCTGATTGAAAATTTAGATCGGGTGAGATGACTAAATTAAAATTGACTTAAATCAAGTTAATTCAACAAAATTATTTCAAAATTATTTTAAAACTCAATTTCAAAATTATTTTAAAACTCAATTTCAAAATTATTTTAAACCCAATTTCAAAATTATTTTAAAACTCAATTTCAAAATTATTTTAAACTCAATTTCAAAATTTGAATTAATTCTCAATTAAACATGTTTACTTAAGCATCTTTAAGTTAATTAAAACATTAATAATAATAATAATAATATTAATTATATATATACAAAGGTCAAAAACCGGGGGCGGGCACCCCCGGTATTCAGACCCCGGGCGCCCCGCCTCACACGACCCCGGGCGCCCGGAACACGTCCGGGCGCCCGGACTCCCTTATATATAGGGGGCAGCAGGCGCCCCCTACCCTTGCACTCAAGTTTTCCTTAAAGCTTCTAAGCTTACCTGCGAAGACTTTCAAAATTTAAATTTTCCGCGGTTAATACGGAGTCGTGACTCAACTTAGGTTGTCAGTTCTAAAATTTCTTTCAATGGCCCCTCGGTAAAATGTCTATCCCCTCCTAAACTTTATTTCTTATAATGCTTGTTTATTTCTCAATATAATATTAGTTTGAAATTTAGGAAGCGTACTAAGTCTGGTGCTGGGCCCTCTACCCCTAGCATTGACCCTAGGTTTCCCACCGACGAACTTAGGATTAAGTTTATGTCAACAAATTACATGGCCATTAGAACCAAATGTATAGACAGATCATTTTTTCTACGATCTTGTGTTCCAGTCTCCGAGGCTATAAACCACTATGGGCTACGAAACCTAGTTGAGAACACCAGCCCAGTCAACATAAGTTTATGTGCCGAATTTTACAACAACCTAGTAAAAATAGACGACTACTCCTATACCACTAGGGCAGCTGGCACGGATATCACATTATCTCCCACCACCATTCGTGAGTTTTTAGGGTTACGAGAGTCACCCTGCACCTTTTTATGCTATCCTCCTAGGGAGCTACCTTTTGGAGATCCCTACTCACATATTACCCTTGATACGATCTATTCATATTTCTTTGAGGACCAGCGTGATCCCACTGAGACCCAGTTTAGGTCACTTAACCTTAGAATTCAGGACTACGCCCTTTATAGAGTTCTAGTACTTTGTATTCTACCGCTGACCACTCACGACATTGCGGTGATGCGCCCGTTTCACTCCTTCCTCCTCTATGCCCTATGTCATAGGTTAGACATAGACATCAACCTTCACATCTTTTCCACTATTATTTACGCAGCTGGATACGTGACCAGCAGACAAGTACATATGCCTTATTGTCATATTCTGACAGCTTACATGTCCTCACTACACATTGATATCACCAGAGGTGACATCCGCTACATGACCGAGTTTGACATCATAGGAGCTAGGAACTTTTCCCTAGCAAATATCCATATAGACGATGAGGGTACCATAGGGGGGCACAGCACCAGCAGGCGGAGGAGGCAGAGCATGATGAGTTCATGTTGGCACTATTTCCTGAGGAGGCTGCTCCTGCCCCACCACCACCTCGAGCACCACACCCAGCTCCTCGCACTCTAGGCGATTGAGTTTCCGGACTAGAGAGGGCTATATCGAGTCTCCAGCATGAGAACTCCGAGTTTCATCAGTCCATGCGGCGAGAGGTCTCTGATCTTCGACGAGAGGTCCGACAGAAGGTCTCCGACTTACGACGAGACGTACGACAGGAGCTCTCCGACCTACGCCGAGATCTACGAGAGGACGACCGGGCTCGTCACACTGAGATCCTGACACTACTCCGGTCGCTGGGTTCCGGACCACCTCCCTCATCATCTCAGTAGCTCCTACTGTAGCTCCATTATGACTCTAGTACAGCTTGTAACAGCTCGATTATTACTCTTTTATCTATGTCGACTTTTTTAGACGACTTCACTTCAGGCTTGATTGACTATACCTTAATCTAATAGATTAGTTTTTTAGTCACTTTCTTATAAACTTCTAGGCAAAACTGATTTTCCAAAATCTCCACTTTGCTAGACTTTCGAAAGTTGGATTTAGTCTAGGATTTGACCCTAGAAATCATGTTCCCCCAGGACTCAGCCAGAGCATCTCACAAACACCTAGGTTTACCTTGATTGTGTTTGTAAAATATAGAACGGTATGAGATGCATAGGGTACAGCCTGGACTCAAGAATGCTTATTTCTGTGCATCAATATGAGTCTGGGCGTTAAATACATGATTAACAGTAATCAAATCAAGTCTTCCAGCCTAAATACAATCTAACTGGATCAATTGACTTGACTTGACTAACCAAGTGAACACTGGTGCCCTCTAGGCAATCAGCAAGTAGCTAAACGGTTAGACAGTTGATGGGGGAAATAATAAGTTTAAGCATGTCTGTACTTAAGGGATCTGATACCTGATCAAAACAAATCTTTACTCATGCTTGGACTGTAGGGCTCTGATACCTTATTTAAGCTGAAACCTCTTCGAAATTTGGAAATTTTGAAATTTGGAAATTTCGAAATTTGGAAATTTGAGCTTAAAAACCTGAATATCTTCTTTCAAGAAATTTTTTTGAAAATCTTTAAAGTTGAAAATTTTATTAGAAAATTTCTGAAGTTAAAATTTAAAAAAAAAAAATTTCTGAAGCTGAAAATCTTGTTAGCAAACTTTTGACCTTGAAAAGTTTTAAAATTTCTGAAGTTGAAAACTCTGTTAACAAATTTCTGAAGTTAAAAATTAAGTTTTTCAAAACTAGCTCATTTTTTGATATATGGCAAAGGGGGAGAGTAGAGAAATTCAAACAAAATGTTAAAGGGAGCCTGTATTAAGGGGGAGCTATGTTTATGCTTATTTTTTATATCACGCTTCTTGTGCTTATATATAACTGCATAATTTTTACTTAACATTGAATTTCGGTTGCCATTATCAAAAAGGGGGAGATTGTTGGTGCAGAAGCATCCGACGATCGAACCTTAGTTTTGATAATGACAAAGGATTCAAAGTTAAGTTAGTGTGTGATCTAACAATGTTTGAATGTGTATTTCAGGAAAGTCCTAGCTGCGGTTAGGCAGGTGGAAAACCCTAGGGGGTGGAAACCCTAGGTCATAGGGGGTGGTAACCCTATGTGAAAAGTCTTGGCAGGTCGATGGCTTCAGGCAAAAATCCTAGGGGGTGGTAACCCTAGGTGGAAAGTCCTGGTGTCGTGAACCAGGTGAAAGTCTGGACTAGCCGGGAAGCGGATGTCCAGCAGAAAGTCCGGAAGCATCGAGTGCTGAGCAAAAGTCCAGTCGATCTGGAGGATCGACTGGCAACAGGTAAATCGCGTTCCCCGTAGAGGGAACAGTAGGCGTCGGGTCGACCTAGGATTTCCGGTAGGAAATCCGAAGTCAGACTCGGACAGTCCGAAGACTGTCAATTATTCGTTACTATGTTTTATCAGAATCTAACACTGTCTTGCAGGGTATTATTGCTCGGACTAACCTTGTTTTGCAGGTGAAGAACCTGCTGGAAAAAGGGGTCCGGGCGCCCGGGACCAAACTTTATCCCTGCCGCGACTTCGCCACGTGGAGCATCCTGGTTGGTTGGCCACGTCACACTCCAGGCGCCCGGAAGGGATCCAGGCGCCCGGAATATCATATATAAATAGGGTCAAGGGAGCAGCTAAAAAACAACGAATACAACAATCTTCTAAGCAATCTCTCTGCAACAAGTTGCTAACGACTCGATCCAGAAAGTGCTGCAACGACACCCCGACAACCCGGAGCTTCAGATTTAGTCTTTGTTGTCGGTATAATCTATTTACTGCTTTGAATTGTAATTAGTCTGTAATATTTTTATCGTGCTTATAGTTGTTGCCCACGGAAAGCGATCAAGGATCGCGGGCCTTCGAGTAGGAGTCGCCATAGGCTCCGAATGAAGTAAATCTCCTTGTCTCTCTGTGTTTGTTATTTCTTCATTCCGCTGCGCTTTTACTCATTTATTTTACGAATCGAAAGAAATAGCCACGCACGCTATTCACCCCCCCTCTAGCGTGATCTCGATCCAACAGTTAATTCCTGTACACTCGGTAAAAGTATCAGATCACACAGAATCTAACATTAACCCTTTGTCATTTATTAAAACCAAAGTTCAATTATTAGTGTCAACTATACTAACAATCTACTATCTCTGCCATGCCAATCAGATTGCATAACCTCCTCATGTAAGTATCTCGGGGTAGTTTTAATATTGATCAACCGAGTTAAGTTAGACCTTGCATATTTGATATCTTGTGTCTAATTGTGAAGAGACTTAGGAACACATGAAATCTAATGGAAGACGTACGTAGTGAGCGAGAAGAATGACATGAGAAAGGAGCCGACGGGCTCGATGCATCCAAGGGATGAGAAGCTGCGAAAGAGTACACCTATGGAGCGAGAAGGAAGCGCACGACGCATATGAAGGACAAAAAGCTATGAGGAAGTATGTTGAGGAGAATGTCAGAGTTGGATTCAGGTGAGCTCAACTCTGGATGACTAGAACATCACGCAAGTGAGCAGGGTCCAAAAATGGTCAAGTCAAAAGTTGACCATAAAGACTCGAGACACCTTAGTTGTCTTGAGGCACCTTGGATGCTCATCAGAGATGCTTCCAGCTGCGAAACTTGAGGCGTCTCAAATGAACAATAGTAGATGCACCTCTGATCAACTAAAGGCGCCTCCGATGTCAAAGAAACGTTATGGCATAGATAATAGTAGGAATCCACATTAGCAAAACTGAGACGCCTCTGATGAACTGAGACGCCTCCAAGCCACCAACCAAGGCTCATCCAAACTGCCAGATCAGAAAACTAAATGTTGTGATAAGGATAAGTCTTATCTAGCTGAGGCACCTCCAAGTGATTTGAGGTGCCTCCAATATCATGTCAGCCAACGATCATTTATCACAAGAACAATATAAATAACATCTTAGAGTTAGGAGTTCAAATACACTTGTTCTTAATCTTCTACATTCACGGTTCTTATACTCAACCATTGTAAGGGGTTACATTGCCTCCGATCTTGATCTAAGAAGTTATTTTTTTAGTGAGTTTTCTACTATTTTGGATTAACAACCAGTTAGATTATAACCAAGTCAATTTTGCTTCCTTTATTTTTATGATAATTGTTTTTAATTAATTGTGTGTCCTTGCCACACTAAAAAAATGGTTAACCAGATTGGATAACGTCGAGCATGGGGTGACCGACCCAACCCTACAGAAGTTTTCCATCGGCCATCAGGATAAATCAGGAAGCACTTGTGATGGGTGCTCTAGAAGTCCAGCATCCTTTAATTATATGCCCTTGCTACACTATAAGTAAAAGAAATAGTAATTTGATTTACATGTCATCTATTCACTCCCTCTAACCAGTCCACCCAATCCAACACCTTGGAGGAAGGAGACGTGCCGACCAAAGGAAGAGGACCTCTTACCTCTCTTTCCCAGTACGTTGACGTCCTTTATCATTTCCTTCTAGGGCCGACTCAAGCTTATTTGAGGTCCCAGGTGAAAAAAAAAGTTTGGTAAGTGACATTGGTTAAAAAATTTTCCTTGCTCTTTTTCATTTGGACATAGGATTGAACATTCAGACTTAGGATTAGTGGGGTTTAATTTTTTTTTAAAAATAAATTAAAATATTAATTTTAAAATATAATTTTTAATATAAATATTTATTTTATTTTTACTTTTTAATATAAAATTATTAATTAAATTTCCATATTCAAGTTTTTAATAGTATCAAATAGTATATTATTATTTAATATAATAATGCACCTCAAGGAGATAATAAACTTTCAATTCACTTAGTCGAAAAAAGTATATTTAGACTTATTTAAAAATAAAGAAATATAGAAATATGCCTAATTATTTGAATGAAAGATGGAGAGAAGAACTTTTTGAAAAAGAAAAATTGAGAAAATAAGAGGAAGAAAGAATAATGCTCTGTCCTTAACTATCATCATCCGCGAATATTAAAAATAAATATTAAAAAATATATGTATAAAATGACAAAATTTAATATAATCTCTAAAAAATGAAGATTAGAGCGAAACCTAACTGGTCATTATCATTTATCAGGAGCTAAATAAGAGTCTTTTTGACATATAAACTTGTTTCATGAAACTTCGACATCTCTAGGTCCATATTCGAGGTTTCCGAATGCTTTTTCTATTTTTTTTTAAAATTTGGGGCGAATTCAGGATTCATCCCAGATTTTTTTTTAAAAAAAAAGAAAAATCATTCGACAACCTCAAATATGGACCTAAAGATGTCAGAATTTCATGAAACAAGTTTCTAATTTTCTTGTGATCTTAAAAATATCTTCATCCATAATTTTAACCTAATATATTGAGTGTGATGATTTTTTTAACATGATTATGACCTAATTCATGTTAACAAATCATCACACTTAATATATTAGGTTAAAATTCAAGATTATGGTATTTTCATGATGAGGAGAAAATTAGGAACCCATAGAAACTTGTTTCATGAAATTCTAACATCTCTAAGTCCATATTTGGGACTTTCGAATGCTTTTTTTTTTTTTTAAATCTGGGACGAATCTAAGATTCGTCCTAGAATTTGGGACGAATTCCTGGATTCGTCCCAGATTAAAAATAAATTAAAAAAAAAGAAAAATCATTCAGAAGCCCCAAATATGGACCTACAGATCTCGAAATTTCATGAAACAAATTTCTATGGGTTCCTAATTTTGTACCGATCGTTAATATATCCTCATCCATAATTTTAACCTAATGTATTTTGTGTGGTGATTTTTTAACCCGAATTTGACCTAATTCAGGTTAAAAAATCACCACACTCAAAATATTAGGTCAAAATTATAGTTGAGGACATTTTTATGATCAAGAGAATGATACGAACACATAGAAACTTTTATCATAAAATTTGATGTCTGTAAATCCATATTTAAAGCTTCCGATTATTTTTTCATTTTTTTTAAAAACATTTCGATTCTGGGACGAATCCTGGATTAGTCCCAGAATTGAGGACGAATCCTGGATTCGTACCAGAATTGGGGGCGAATCCAGGATTCATTCCCAAAATTAGGGGTGAATCCAGGATTCGCCCCTAAATTGGTGGCACTTCCATGGATTCATCCCTAAATTAGCAGATCAAATCTTCTACCCCCAAATTTCTTTGTCCCCGTGTCCCCTGCCGATCGGACGAACCAGATTACATCTTAAGACATCATGGCATCTTTAAGATGTGTGCAGTATCCTCGTGATGTGCAAGGCATCCTTGAGATGTAATCTGGTCCGTCTGATCGGCAAGGGGACACGGAGACAGAGAAATTTGAGGACAGAGGATTTGATCTCCTAAATTGGGGGCGCTTCCATGGATTCGTCCCTTATAATTTTTTTAATATTTTTAAAAAAATTTCAATCTGGGATGAATTTTGGATTTTTTCCATATTTTGGGACGAATCCTGGATTCATTCTAGAATTTGAGACGAATCCAGAATTCGTCCCAGAATCTGGGATGAATTTTGTGACGAAAATAGTTTTCGTTAGGAATTTGCGCCGAAAATATTTTGTTGCAGATTGCATTGCTAATTTGGGTCGAAATTTATTTTTGTCACCAAACTTGTTGCAATTTTGGGACAAAAAATATTTGTCTCAAAATTTCCTCCTTAAATCATTATTTTTTTTTTGTAATGTACAAAAACTCCTTAGAGGAAGGAGACGTATTGGACCTGTCCCATGGCCCCTATTATTTTCAGGGCATTCATAATAGGGTGTTAAATGACCCATTTAACAACCCTCTCCATTATGAGTGGATATTATAATGGTCACATATAGGGGAGAAAGAGAGGGGGAGGGATGAACGTAATTCATCCTTGTTTTTTAAATTTTTTTAGAAGGTACATTATTTTTTTAAAAGTAAGATTATTATTAAAATAATAATAATAATTTAAAATATAATTTATTTATTTAATATGATATAATTTAGTAGATAGTGTAATTTATAAATAATGAATATTAATATTAAAAAAAAATATGAATGTGAAAGATATAATAAATATGTGACAGTAAATTATATATTTTTAAATAAAACAGGGAGTATTATAATAGGACTGGGTTTGGATGCTCTCAAGAGCTAAGGCTCATCACTTGCGCTCATCGAATTGGGCTTGCCATGTGGCCCTTACTGTCTCTGCCACGTTAATTATACTACCCAACCTCCTCGGAGGAAGGAGATGTGTTGGTCTCCAATAGGGCACCGGAGGAAGTGAATCTCTGACCTCTCTCTCCTAGTACGTTGACCTTCTTCATCGTTGCCTTCCTTGATGAAGCCACTCTTTTGCCTCGTTACTGATCTTACTATACCAAATTAAGTTTGATGCCAATTCTGAGTAAAAAAGCAGTAATCCTTGATGCAACTCGAGAAGAGAAAGCAAAATACTCTGTTTTTTTTTTACCTTCGACTAAAGGAACACTGTCTGCTTTGCCACTTACGGATCATAGGAAAAGGCTACAAAAGGCCTGTGTGGCCACACTGATCATGGAAGGTGCCAAATGAGTTCGTTGTCTTGGCATGGTGGCAGCTCTGGAACGGATCTCTGTATGGTAACGGCCGAGCCAGAAATTAAATTCTATCCGGGCTAAAAACGCCCTGGGTTGACGTGGGGCTTATGGTGATATGGACCCCGGATTAATAGTGCGGAATTTATTTAAAAATTAACAAATATAAAGGAATAATTGATAAAGTAAAGTAATATTCAGTGGGACCCAGGTTAATGGCCCTTGTCTGTTGGGCTTGGACAGGGGTGATTTGTTTGGAGCGCTTGTCTTGGTGTCCATTCTAAAAGATCAGTGTTCTTCAAGTGTGATTTCAAAGGTATCATCCTAGTTTTTCCTAATTTTTCAGTAATAAATAGATCATATTTAAAATTTACACGCATGATCATTAATAAAATCTGATTCCAAATATCGAGTAAAAAATTATGACTATATTTGATGCGCAGTCAAAAGTGAGAAAAGTAATCGATGTAGAGGTCAAAGGTATGGAATCGTTGGATCATCAAAGTTGGCCGAGTGGATGACAACAGGTCGATCGGGCCTCAAGGGTCTGATCGGACATGACCGTCCACTCAGCGAAAGGAGAGTCCAGTATCAGGATGTCGCTCGAAGGCTCGTCCGACTAGATCGCTCGTCCAGTCAGGCGGCAAGTAGTAACCTGATTGCTGGACGACTAAAGAGAGGAGAACATATGTTTGCAACTATGACGACCCTATAAGGGCTAGACTGACCGAACTGCCTGTCCGGTCATACGAGGAACAACCTACTAGCCGAGCGATTATGGAAAAGAACAACCTAGAGCGACCTGGCCAGGGATCTCGGCCGAGTGACTCCCCCGCTCAGCCAAATAGTGGGATCCTTTTCTTAGCTCATCGTATCCTTTTGAGAGTTGGTGTCGCTGACAATAAGGCATGATCAACAGGTAAATCATACGATAGAAGCTTCCATTGTCATGTTAGGGATTTGCACGCCCTATTAAGGAAGGTGTCAGAAACATTTTCCTGACTTATCCTTTCATTGGACAATTGGGAAATGTACACGTGTTTTGAGAAGCATGCACATATACTACAGGGACACTATATAAAGGAGGGTTCATGTGTTATTTATGGTTACACTTTTGTTGCTACAGTTTTCTCTGCTCTTCGCTATTGTCGGTAACTGATTTGAACGTCGAATGTTCAACGCTCGGGATTCCTTCCATGGATTAGTACTGACATTCTTGATTTTATAGGATGGAGTGAAATATTCACACATATCAACCGCAGAATTATATCCCCAATCAATTATATTCATCATTTTCAGACAAGATCCTGTTGATGATGCATCACTTTTGTATATTATCTAATATACTAACTGCTAATAACTTAGTCAAATGCACATCCCATGCAAATACAGAGATTATTCAAGTTCATAAGATTTATTTAAAAGAATCAATGAATACTGCTAATTAACAGAGATAATATATCTATAAAGGAAGAAAACAAAAAGAGAAAAGGAACAAATAAACTAGATCTATCGACTCCGTCGATCGAGGTCAGTAGTTAATTGTTCTTTTTATTACACGATCCATCTCAAGAAACACAAAATGTTTCTAGCAATATTGCAAAGAGATCATAAACCTACATCATGGTATGACTTAATGGCTTCTTCAATGGCATACGACGAAAGGATATCGCTATTCACATTAGGAACCGAGGGCCAAAAGGATACTGAATCTGCGGCTGCAAAATCGAAGACATTGCCGCCGGTCGGGTAATGGAGGAAATCCGAAGAACCATGTCCGAAAAGCGCTAGATCCCCCAGGAATGGAGGATTAGGCATTCCCAGCGGAGGCATCATGGCCGTAGACGAGTACAAAAAGTGTGTATAATTCTTCGACGGCGTACCACTCGAGGAGACTTCTAACATGTTCTCGTTGTTGTTGTCTTTGCACGCATCATTTGGCGATGGCAGTGTGGCGGGAGGAGGGACGGCGGCGGATATTTCATTGCTGTTGTTATTGTTGTTGTCGTCGTCGTTATTAATGTTTTCGACGGCGGTGGCTTGTGACTGGCCGGTGAGCCTCTGGACGATCTCCTTGAAATTATCAACAGTCGCATGAATAATTTTCGGAGCATGGGTGTAGATAATGACCGGCTGACGGCGTTGACGAGGGTTATTGGTGGCGGTGCCGATCGTGGAGATGGTGGAAGAGGAAGAAGAGGAGGAAGGCTTTTGGATTAGATGAGACTCCTTGTGAACCTTGAGAGGGGCGTGGCGTTGTAGAGCATTGAATTCCCTTGCGGAAGGGCTCATGGTGCAGGAATGGGAAAAAGAAGGTTAATTGAAGAATTATATAGTAGAATCACAAGGATCGCGAGCAATAAAAGAGGAGATAGTGGTGGCTATTTTTGGAGAGAAAATGACAAAAAAAGGTTGGTTATCTTGGGACAAAGAGTGAAATAAAAAATAATATTAAAAAAAGTAAGAAAAGATTATTTTTTTTTACATGTTAAAAGGAGAGGAGAGAGAGTGGATTATATATATATATATATATTGAGAATAATATTAAGGTTTATAGAGGATAATTTTTAAAAAATATTTTTAAGGTTTTAAACTATCCCTTAAAATTTTTGTTTTGCTATCTAAATGCTTCATTCAAACACTAGCTAACATAGCTATTTGATTTTTTTTTAATTATCATTTAAACATCTCGCATGTTGATAAAGATAAAAAAATTAATACTATAGAATATCGAGCTCCATTTATAAATGTTTACGTTTTAATTACTTTAAAGAGTTTTTATCTTTTTAATAGTTTAAAAAATCTATCAACGTAAAAGATGAAAATAGCCTCGTCTAAAAAAACTTTAAACTATTGTTTTTTACCCTTGATAATCAATAGTAGATATCCAAAGAGTTTTAATTTAACTGATTAAAAATAACATAAATGGTCCTAAAATCTCCATACAAAATTTCAATTTTATCGTCAGTTCTTATGTCAATTCATCTAATTCACTATGTGCACACATTTTGAGAGACTATTACAAAATATAGGTAAAAAGTCCAAAAAAAAAATATCATCCATCCAAAATGAGGTATAATTTTTCCTAAATTCACCATGATTTAAACTCAAATGTAATACACTATCTATACACACAATTTTTAGGTGCATGATAAAATATAGATACAAGAAGTCCATAATAAGATATAATTTCTCCTAAATTCAACATTATTTCTGTACATACATTTTTTTAGGTACATGGTATTGACGATAGAATTCACACATATTATTAATGATAGTATATGATATATATAAATACCATTACAAGTGAAAATAGGAAAATACATAAATTAGGAAAATAATAAGTATTTCCTAATAATAATTATTCTCTAATAACTAGGAAACAAATAACTATTTTCTAACAATAATTATTCCCTAATAACTAGAAAATAAATAACTATTTACTTATAATAATTATTTCCTAATACGCCATCTCAAGATGGTGTCTCAGAAATCACACTAATCTTGCTGCAAATAGCAAACAACCGAGGTCAAGAAAGCGACTTTGTAAGTGCATCAGTCAACTAATCCTCAGTAGGAATATGAGTAACTCGTAGTTCGAAGACGTGACACCCAAATTATCAGTAAAAAGCACAGCAGATGTGGTAATCGAAAGAAGCAGATCTGTCAAAAGTGACTTAATTCATTGGATCTCAGTTGCTGCAGAGGCAATGACATGATATTTAGGCTCAGTCGAAGAGCACACAATCGTGCGTTGTTTGGAAGATGAATCAGGAGTATTTGTGAGAGATAGCCGGCAAGTAATGTCGTCAGCGGCAACCATTGTAGAAGGCGGCCTATGGATATTCTTTTAGAGCAAAATCCCCCAGTGCGATCAACGAAACAATGATTTGTTGAACTTTACCTTTGATGAAAGAAGACAACAACTAGAAGGAGACAAAGTGTTGTTGTTTGAATGCTAAAATCTGACTTGTCATCGGAATAAGAGCATCAGAGAGAAGGCTACATTTTGGTGGCTGCATATGCTGGAGTAGATGTAGAAAATCTTTTATTGAACAAAACTTGGAAAAAAAACTTGCTATTTGGCCTATCAGAAGATGGCTAAAACAATACTCATTAAGGAAAGACCGCTATAATGCGACTGCTACTTAAAAAAAACAAACAAACAAACAGACACGGGAGAGGAGGAAGAGAAGGATGAAATTTGATGTCTTTAAACTTAAGAAAAAAGATAATAATATTGCTCTTGCTATGAGAAAAAACAAGAAGAGAAAGAGAAAAGAGGAGGAATTGAACCTTGCTATTAATGGACTTTTTGAAAGAAAAAACAAAATTATTATACGGTGGGAAAGAGGAAGTCAGAAAAGAGAATTTTTTTTTGGGGACGACGATAAGACCGATGGTGGGCTGCCTTTGGACGACAACACCTCCTCTGGCCGCAACAACAGGTGAACAGTAGAAAAGACGCGACAACGGCGAATCTCGTTGTCGTCAGCGGCAGAGAAAGGAGAAGAAGGCTAAGGTTTTTTTTTTGAACCGTGAGAAAAGGAAACTAACGCGGAAGAGAGGAGAAAAAGAAAGAAAACAAATTTTAAAAAAAAATTGCTGTTAAGCTTAACGCTCTGATATCATATTGACGATAGAATTCACACATATTATTAATGATAGCATATGGTATATATAAATATCATTACAATTGAAAATAGGAAAATACATAAATTAAGAAAATAATAAGTATTTTCTAATAATAATTATTCTTTAATAACTAGGAAACAAATAACTATTTTCTAATAATAATTATTCCCTAATAACTAGGAAATAAATAACTATTACTTATAATAATTATTTCCAAATACATGGAAAAAATATAAGTATAAAAAATCCATAATGAGGCACAATTCCTCTTAAATTCAACATTATTTTTTTAAAAAATCTAATATATTTTCTATCTAATTGATCATTATCTATAATAGATCAATCAACATCATATATATATATATATATATGTGTGTGTGTGGATTATCTAAGTACATAATCCACTTTATTAGGTATAAAATATTTGAAATTAAGCATATATGCAGTTTAATTGGATATTGATATGGTAAGGAAGAGGGATCCTATCAAAGATAGGTCAAAGAAAGGAAGATCGGCTGACGTGGAGGTCAAAATCATTGAAGGCATCAAGGTTAGCTGAGCAGGCCAAACGCTACCGGACGGACGACATGTCCGAGTGGACTAGGGCTAGGCGGATAGCACGAGACTAAGAGACAAATAGACAGTGCATCCTCTAGCTACCGTCCTAGCCGTGTAAAATACCGAAAAAGGGCGAATAACCATAAGAGAATTTTTCAGAATTTTTAGAAATTTTCTGGAAAATTTTCAGAGCTCGTATGATGAGTTTAAGGGGGGTGTAGTACAGATGATATCAGAGCGACCTTGCGACCGTGAGTGCGCCTGTGGCAGGAACACCCAGGGCACCACCTAGCGAGGGAGATTCTGGGATTTGTCTGTGGTGTCATTCGTGGTTACACAACGAGGACGTTGTGTCTTTAAGTGGGGGTGATTGTAATACCCCGGTTCTGAGATTCTGGTTAAGTGTGACTTAAAAGGTTAGATGGTATTATCCATATCACCAAGGTGCACCTTCCTTTTCGGAAGCCAAACTTAAGAACTCTAAAGTTAAGAGTGCTTGGCTTGGGAAAATCTGAGGATGGGTGACCGCCTGGGAAGTTTTCCAGGGTGCGTGCGAGTGAGGACAAAGCACGTTGAAAGGACCTCCGGTGGTTTATGGAGCTAGTTGTCAACCTGATGGGCAATTGTTTGTCCGGGTGGGGCCCGCTCGGGCTGAGGCGTTACAAGCCAAGCGGGCAGTGTGTCCGTCCGAATGAGAGGCAACCCTCCGACAATGGAAAAAGCTAAGAGCATCCACAGTCATGGATACCCTCAAGGAGCTCCTTCAATGTCATGTCAACGCCACGTCAAATGTAAAAAACCCTTCGATTTCTCTCCACTATCAAAAAAATCTCTCAACAACTTCTTCGTGGAGGTCCTATATTTTTTCATTATATATATTTCTTATCTCTCCTTCATATTTTATATATATAATTAATTTTTTATAAAATATAAATCTATAAATTGCTAATAATCAGAATAACATTAATAACTAAAAAATACATAAATATTACCATACATCAAATAAAAAGATATAAATTATAATAATATATAAAAAATAAACTTAAACACATCTACTCCAGGTCATATCTGTGTTTAATTTTTTTCAACTATTTTCTCATGTATCCAAAGTTGTCCTGATGTCATCTCACTAGTATCCTTCATAAGAATTTCATAATCCTTATGAAAGATCTCAACTTTTCACAAAGCCATTTTTTCATTTGATATTCTTTAATATTTTGTCATTCTTTATCGAGGATTTGTTCCATTGTATTGCACTCTCTGACTTTGGATTTACTTTTCCTCTTTGTTGCCTTTTGCTTTATCGGACGAATGCGGACTTCAAAGTCATCAACATCAACACTTGTATCTAGATTTGGATTTGATGCTAAAGTATTCCCTCCTGATTCAGATGTCCTTGCATTCTTGTTAGAGGAATGAGCAACTGATTGTGGAGCATATTTCTCATATTCATTGTGAACCCTCCACACATACATATACTTGAAATCCTTATTTTAGGTTGAGTATACACTGAAGGAATGAACACACTGAAATATGTGGAGAAAATTATTATAGGTTGTAGAAAATTCATTTACCATCAGCGCAAACTTATAGTAATGTGATTTTAGCACCTGATAGCTTCTCTTCATAGTTCCAATGGGCTAATGCTTGTTATAGTAATCAACTACACGTTTCCAAAAAGCTTGATCCTTCTGGTCATTATCAATGACTGCATTGGTGCTAATAGTTGCCCACAACTTCGCAAGGACCATGTCTTCATCAAGGAACTAAAATTTTCATTTCGAACCATCTTTTTCCGGTTCAACTTCACGCTCTTCTTGTGATGAGTGTGGTGGCCACTGAGATGTAGGAACAAATGATGGTGTTGGTGCAGGTTGCACTAATAATCTGATTTTGATGTATGACAAATAGGTTAAAGTTAGATGTGATGTTTGTCTAACCTTTCTACCAAGTGTGCAGGAGTTGACTGGTCTGAAGGACCTGACACTAGGCTAAAAATTCAGTTAGGTATGTGAGACTCGATAGCTGGTGTGAACTCCAAATAGATCCGCGGGACCCAACATTTGGTGGGAAGTCTAGTTGGGCCCACGGGACCTGAAAACCGACCGAAATTCAGTTGGGTCTACGGACCTGACAACTGGCGGGAAGACTTGGTATGTTAAAAGCAAGTCAAGCGATTACAATTGATAAGTGGAGGCAAGTAACTGGAGGAGAGATCCAGTGAGGACGTGTTTCCTGTTAAGAGAACTGTAGGTGCCGGTCCAACTTAGGTCCATTTGGGAAACCTAAGTTGAGATCTTAACTAGATCCTGGTCTCGGGGAGATAGGATCTAATTACTACTATTTTATTGTGTTGTGCTAACTCTGTTTTGTAGGGTAAATATATTTTTTGTTATCTGGACTAATCATTTTCTACAGGGAATAAGCTACTGAAGAAAAGGGGAGTCCAGGAGCTTAGAAGGGATCCAGGTGCGAGGACTCTAGGTGCCCGGAGCCGGTCTGAGCACCCGAAGCCGATCCGGGCGCCCGAAGCCGGTCCGAGCGCCTGGACCCAAATTCGTCCAAAAGATGATGTGGAGCGCGTCGACTGGCCAAGCCACGTGGTCCAGTGCTCAGAGGAGTTCCAGGTGCCCGAAATGTACCTATATAAAGGCCTTCGGCCATGAACTTCAGAACAACAACTGCTATGACTTTCACTCTTGCTCAAAGCTCCAAAAAGCTCGTACGATGCTATAAAGCTCCTCCGACAACCAGCGATCAAAACTTTCTTATTTTCTTTGTTATCAGTAACATTACTTTTAATTCTTGTACTTAACTTGTGTAATTATTCGAGCTATTAGTGAATTACCCAACGAAAACACTCGACGAGTGCGGGCCTTGGAGTAAGAGTCTTCGAAGGCTCTGAACTAAATAAAACCAACTTGTGTTAGCACTTGGCTTCTCTATTTCTTTTCTTCTTTTATTCTTCCGCTGCGTACTTCGATTTAATTCTCTCTCGATTTTCGACGATCGCTATTCATCCCCCCCTCCCCTCTAGCACTTTTTTGATCCTACAAGTGGTATTAAAGTAGATACCACTCTAAATTGGTGCAACTACCATATATATATATATATATATTGTTTTTGATCCTACGCCTTTCATTTTTTCCCTCCATTTTTTTTTAAAATCACTTTAATTTTTTCACTATTAGTTAGAATTGGTGAAATAACTGACAAAATTTGTCATAATATTTTTTTATTTTTTATTTATATTTTATTATTATTTTTGAAATTGGTGAAACATACTTATTTTTTATCTCCCACATTACTTACCCTAAGACAAAGTCTTGGAAATTACTTCTTGTCTATAATTTTTGCAAGTATATCAATGTCTCATCAAGAAGGATGGAGCATCCACAAACCACCACCATATGAGATGTATAAGAGACACGAATTCAATCTGTGGAGGATGTAGATAGAATAGTTCATCCTTATAAATGACTTTGATGGCGGCATGATACTGAGACGATCAACCCAAAACATAGAAGTCAACAGAAAGATAATAAATTCAATTATAAAATTATTACCTAATGAAATCACATGCAGAATTGGAGAACATCGAGATGCCTATGAGTTCTGGACTCGTCTGACCAAGCTTTACGAGGAGCTGATGGAGCTAGAGGATCAAGTCAAAAGTGAATCCAGACTCGAGTCAAATCCAACGGAGAAGCCTACCGAATTAGGGGATGTGCTTAAAGTTAGTATAATTTATCAAAATACCCCTATCAATAGTAGTTTAAATAATCTGCGTGATAATTTAGATAAATATGAAACTATCCCAGATATAGTCCATGATAATCTAGATTTACATGATTCAAATTCAAAACTACAAAATAATCTAAATTTTGATAAGTCAATCAAGACTTTGACCAAATCGGTATCAACCATGACTTGGTCAAATAAAATATTGACCAAATCAATTCAAAAAATTTAAATTTAAATAAAAATTTAGAAATAATTAATTTAAACATTAAGATAAATTCAAATTTAAAACTTAAAAATGAGAAGATAGATTTAGATAAAATCAATAAATAGCTTAATAAATTATTTAATAATCTTGATAATATCAATTTATAAATTCTATCCAAAATAAAGATAATTTAATTAATAAAAATTTAAATCTTAAACATAAGAACATAAATAAAACTAATCTAACAAATTCAACAAATAATATAAACTTAAAAACAAATAAAATATAAGTATAAAATCAAACATAAAATCAAAATTAAAGTTAACAAATTCGAAATTAAATATTAAAGATAATATCTTAAACAAAAATAATCTAGCAGATTTAAAATTAACAATTAATAAAAAATTAAACATTAAAGATAACTTTTAAAGAAAGATAATTCAAACAAATTAATCAATCCAAAATTAAGAATTAATAAAAACTTAAATATCAAATATAATCTCTTAAATACTGATAATAATTTAATAAATTCAAAATTGAAATAAAACTTAAATCTTAATTACACTCCTTTAAAAAAGATAATTTAACCAACTTAATTAATTTAAATTACAAATTAAATATGGACTCTTAACTAAAATTAACCTTAATTATATAAAAACTTAAAAGGAAAATTAATAATTCAGGTAGGCTCCAAATTAGTCGGCACTTCCAAAATAATAATTTATCTGGCTGGGTAATTAAGACTAAGATAAATAGAGACAAGTTTTGGATGATAGTAAGTTAGGAAAACTCTATCTATGCATGTCTAGAAAGATATTGTTTCGACCTGATGCATTTGGCTAACTGAAACTACCCCTTACCAATCCTAGCTAGTTAGACCAAAGTTTTATTATTAAGTTCAATGCATATGACTATTTAGAAAATTTTTAAGATGTGGTTACTCTAATGATGTCCAGATGACTCACCACAGCTTAGAAGTTTTTATCCAAAGAATGTTTGCTTGTTAAACCCAAAGCTAACCTTAAATTTAACAAGTTTAATAAAATCCTAAATTTTAACTTAACTCATCTCACAAAATCATAGGATTCCTTGATTGAAAACATAGATCGGGTGAGATCAATAAAGATTAAATTAAAATTGGATTAGAATTAAATTAAACATATGTTAATTAACAAATTTTAAAAATATTTTTAAAAAATTATTTTAAAAAGCTTTTGAAAAATATTTTTTTTAATGTTTTAAAAAATTATTTTAAGTTCATTAAAAAAAATCTTTTTAAAAATTAATTTAAAATATTTTATATTATTTTAAAAATCCTTTTAAAAATGTTTTAAAAATTATTTAAAAAAATACATTTAAAATATTTTTAAAATGATTTAAAAATTCTTTTAAAAATGTTTAAAAATTATTTTTTATTTATTTTAAAAATCTTTTCAAAAATCCTTTTAAAAATTATTCAAAAATTATTTTAAAAAATACTTTAAAAATTTGTTAAAAATTATTTTTAAAATATTTTAAAAATCCCTTTACAAATTATTTTAAAAAGGGGTCCTTTTAAAAATTATTTTAAAATTATTTGAAAAATTATTTTAAAAATCCTTTTAAAACTAAGACACCTAACTTAAAAACTTAAAACTTAATTAAATAAATAATTTAATTAATTAAAATTAAACTAAATTAAACTTTAAAATGGATTAAATAATTAATAAGCAAATAATTAAAACTCAAAATATTAATCTAAACTTAACTTTAATCTAATCTTAATTAAGAATTTAGATCAACATTAATTGATAGCTTATTTTGACGAAAAATTTATCTTAATTTAACCTAATTATTAAGACGTTAAGTTTACTTTAATTCACTTTAAATTAAATTTGACATTACATTAAAAAGTTAATTAAAACTTGACCTTAATTTAACTTAATCAACTTTAATTTCAACGTTAATCAAAATCTTTACTATACTTTAATTAAGTCATAATTTATCTTAATTAAAGATTAACTCAAATTGAACATTAAATTTACTTAACTTTATTTAATAACATTAACAAATTCAACTCAGAATCAATACTAACTCTAAACTTTGTTAATTTTAATTTAACATAACTTATGTTAAATCTAATCAAAACTTAAAGATGAAGTAAGTGAAAAACTAAATTAAGACTACTATTAGTCATTTAACTCAATCAATTAATACAAAATTTAAAGTGATTTAATGAAGTAAGTATAAAATTACTAAATTAAGTTAAGTTAATCAATAAACTTGTGATAATGATTAACTATTACTGAGTTAGTAACAAATTTCTTCATTTAACCAGAAGTTTAATTTTAACCCAATTAATTTAATCCAAGGTTAATTATTTTAAGAATTGATTGGTGATTAATTTAAATAATTAATCAAACTTAAATGAATAACTATAATAAGTATGGAAAAATACTTATGTAAATAATATATTTGTTGAACATAAGTATTACTGACACTAATTCCCCTAAACACTTATATAAAATACCCTATATCTGACAAAGATAATCAGAAGGTGACAGGATAAGATCTTAAAATTTAACATACCCAAATCCTAGTACGAATTAAGGGAAAGTGTTAAATTAAAGGAGAATGTTAACTTAAGGGGAGAGTATTTGGAAACTATTTTTAAACGTATCATCTTTTCAAAAAGTTTTTATATTATCTTTTTAACTGATATCTTAAATCTCTGGGTACTGTCTTGTGTTTAAAGTTTTCAAAAAATATAGTTAAAAAAATTTCCTTGAAAAATGTTTTAAAAAACTTGCATCGTCTGAAATGTTTGTTTTCAAAACTGCATTTCAAAATTTATTTTAAAAATTACTTTAAAAACTTTTTTGAAAGTTGCCTTGACAATGTTCTGCAAAAATATTTTTAAAAATAGCTTTAAAATATTTTAAAAAGTTAAAGTTACTTTTGAAATGTTTGAAAAATTACTTACAAAATTCTCATAAAAATTATCCATGTAAAATGGTTTTTTTTGAAAAAGTTAAACATTTCAAAATATTTTTCCTGGTAATTTATTTCCTAATATATTTTTTTTACAAAATCAGTATTATATAAATTACTTTTGAAATATTTAATCCTCTCTAAAATAAACATGAGTCTTTACCTTTGTAAAGTTTTTTTAAAAACATTAAGTGAAAATTTTTCTTTGAAAAAATAAGCACTTTCTAGTTAAATAGTTAGTTTTCAAACACTCATTGTCAAAATTATTTAAAGTACTTGACATTATTGTTTGAAATCTGGTTGAAAAACTAAGTTTACAAAGTACTTTTGTTAAACCTTTGTTATTTATGTTTCATGCATTAATTTTTTTTGATGTCTACCAAAGGGGATGATAGTAAATTAGGTTGGAAAAATCAAATCATGCTAACTCACTTTATTCAAAATTTTAATGTTTGCTTAATTGCATTTGTTTTTCTAATTTTAACACAGGTTGTTGTTACATCAAAAAGGGGGAGATTATTGGTACAGGTGGCACTAATAATCTAGTTTTGATATATGATAAATAAGTTAAAATTAGATGTGATGTTTGTCTAACCTTTCTACCAAGTATGCAGGAGTTGACTGGTCTGAAGGACCTGACACCAGGCTGAAAATTCAGCTAGGTCCACGTGACCCGATAGCTGGTACAAAATCCAGATAGGTCCGTGAGACTTGATATCTAGCGGAAAGTCTGGTTGAATCTGCAGGACCTGATAACTGACCGAAATCCAGTTGGGTCTATGGACTTGACAACTGACGGGAAGACCTGGTGGGTCAAAGGCAAGTCAAATGACTACAGTTGGTAAGTGGAGGTAAGCAACTGGAGGAGAGATCCATTGAGGACGTGTTCCTCATTAAGGGAACTGTAGGCGTCGGTCCAATTTAGGTCAATTTGGAAAACTTTTATTGAGACCTTGACTAAATCCTGATCTCTAAGAGATAGAATCTAATTATTACTATTTTATTGTGTTGTGCTAACTCTGTTTTGTAAGATAAATATATTTTCTATTGTTTGGACTAACCCTTTTCTGCAGGGAAAAAATCGCTGAAGAAAAGGGGAGTCCAGGTGCCTGGAAGGGATCCGGGCTCCCGGACTCCATGTGCCCAGAGCTGGTCCGAGCGCCTGGAACTGGTACGGGCGCCCGGAGTTGGTCCAGGCTCTCGGACCCAAAAATTCATCCAAAAGATGATGTGGAGCACGTTGATTGGTCGAGCCACGTGGTCTAGGCGCTCGGAGGAGTTCCAGACGCCCGGAATGGGCCTATATAAAGGCCTTCGACCATGATTCAGAATAATAACTGCTGCAACTTTCACTCTTACTCGGTGCTCCAAAAAAGCTCTTACGATGCTATAAAGCTCCTCTACAATCAGCGATCAAGACTTCTTATTCTCTTTATTGTCGGTAACATTGCTTTTAATTCTTGTACTTAACTTGTGTAATCATTCGAGCTATTAGTGGATTGTCTAATGAAAGTGCTTGACGAGTGTGGGCCTTGGAGTAGGAGTCGTCGAAGACTCCGAACCAAGTAAAACCAACTTGTGTTAGTGTTTGACTTCTCTATTTCTTTTCTTCTTTTATTCTTCCGTTGCATACTTCAATTTAATTCGCTCTCAATTTTCAATGATCACTATTCACTCCATCTCTAGCGTCTTTCCGATCCTATAGATGGCATTAGAGGTTTTTTGTCGTTAATAGATGGGTTGATAGTAGCCCTTCTTGATTCATTCAAAAACATGGTTGATGGTTGAGGAGGTAAAAATACGAAAAGGAAAGAAGGCATCCCAAATTGGTTGCTTATGGCTGACGAATCTTAGCGTGAATACATACCAAATGGAGCTAGGGCGGCGTTACTCTGAAGGGGAAGGGAAAAATTATGAAAACTTTATAAATTTGGAAGACCTTTTGGAACATGTGAAATATTTTGAAAATTTGGATGGTATTGCGTGTGAGAGAAAAGTTGAGGATATTGGGCATCATGGTTTGGAGGAATGCAGGTATTTTGAGAAGAGGTATTTTTCCGCATTTGAAGAATTCAAAAGATTTGTAAAAGAAATATTTAAATTATCGTCCATCTCTAATATAAATAGAGATTAAAAGGATGAAAGAAATAGAGGATGAAGAGATGAATGGAAAAAATGAGTTCGTGGTGTATTTATAGAATTTTTTTAATTAAAAAATTGAACGTTGAATAACGGCTATCAAATTAGCCATTGTTTAATGTCTATCTTCAACGTTCAATTAATTTCTTCTCAATTTACCGTGTGTGCTTTTTTTTAATAACAAATATATAAAAAATAATTTTAAAAAACTGACAACGGAGTGGCTCCGTGTTTGCGGAGCCGCTTCGTCGCTTGAGGGACGAACCTCCCTCCCACTATGTGAGGGAGGTTCCTCCCTCAAGCCACGTCACTAGTGGAAGCTCCTTCCTGGAGATCCTCTAAGTGAAGGAAGATTGTTCTATTCAGCACGACTGAGCGGGGCATCCCGATCGAGCGGACGCCGGTCGATCTATAGCAGGACCCATCCACATATCTCCTCGTACTCTTTTAGAGGCTTGTGCCACTGACAACAGAGCATATTCCGCAGGCAAATTGTACGGCAGAAGCTTCCAGCTTATCACATCAGGAATTTGCATGCTTGCTTAAGGAAATATGTCAAGGATACTTTTTGACTTATCTTTTCCTAGAGTGCTTTGGAAAATGTATATTCACTTTGAGATGCATGCACTAATAGTACAATAATACTATAAAAAGAGTTTCCATCTACAGACAGAGGTATGCACAACTTTGTGATTCTACACACTCTTTGTTACAACATTCTCATTATTCTCCATTTCGCTAGAAACTGACTTGAGCATCGGAAGGCCAACGCCGGGAACCCCTTCCCGGTCCGGCACTAACTCCTCTTGGGTTGCAGGACCACATGGAGTCTTCCCCATGTCAACCTTCAAGTCACATCCCTAGCTTGTCATTTTCTCTACTTTCGGACAGGAACATATTTGGTGTCACCTATGGGAACTTACCTGTAGTTGAAATGTGAAGATGGAGGACGCTGGATGACTTACTATGATAACACTAACATAAGAAGACTTGGAGACGTTGATACAAGCTTGAGCTACAAAGAAGGTGGAACAACAACTGACTGCGAATGAACAACCCAGCGGCGTCGACAATGACCAACAAGTTGATCTCAGAGTCCAAGTAGAAAACCCCGCCGGTCGCAAGACAAGCAATAGACCGACTGGCTCCTTCGAAGAAGCGCTGAACGCACCGATCCCTTATCACTGGATGTTATTTCGCACACCATCAGAAGAGCAAGATTGAGCGGAAAAGACACAAGGATCTTTTTCAGAGGATACACCCACTCGGACGAGCAGAAAGGTAAGGCATCCCGACTCGACTACTCTCCTGAGCAGATAAATAGGCAGTTCTCTCAGGAGATCTTGGATGACACACTTCCACAACACTATAGACCATTGAGGATCAGAGAATACACGGGGGCAACAAACCTCGAGGACCATCTTATCAAATTTGACAATATGGCTATGCTTCGTCAGTACACTGATGGAATCAAATGCCGGGTGTTCATCACCATGCTCTCCGGATCAGTGCAGAGGTGATTTAGGCGACTGTCGATTGGATCCATATGCAGCTTTAAAGACTTCTGAACGACGTTCCTCCAGCACTTTGCAAGCAGTCGTTGCTATCAAAAGACTAATATCAATCTGTTCATTGTCAAACAAAAGCCCAAGGAAGCATTATGGGCCTATATTAAGAGGTTTAACCAGGTGGCCATAGAAGTCCCATCAGCCACTCTAGAAATCTTAGTAAGTTCTTTCTCTCAAGGACTTATAAATGGTGAGCTCTTTCGCTCACTCATCTGGAAGCCCTCGAGAGACTTCGATCATCTGCTCAGGCGGGCTACTAAGTGCATCAACGTCGAGGAAGCCCAGGTGGCTCAGAAAAAGGAAGTGATCTCCTAGTCGACCGCTGTCCTGGAGCGCCAAGCAACTCATACACATCAACCACCAAAGGGACACCGAGCGGGGGAAACACAGCCATAGTCGGAGCCCCGAACCCATACGTTCCAGCATGTAGAGGCTGAGCGGATGAAGTTCACCAAGTCTAGACTGTAGGCGTCGCTCTTCTGTTCTTATCATCGGTTGACAACGTACAACACTAAAGATTGCTACCAACTCAAACCAAAGCCATGCCGAACGACTTCACCAAGATTCCACCACTGATCCCCATCTTCTGATCGACATTATCACCATCAATCAGGAGGGCAGCATGAGGAGAGAAGGCCGGGGACCGAACAACACCAACAGCCTAGCGAAGAGATTCTGAGAGGCTCACCTGGGCATCTATCAAGCGATCGTGCCTGCCAGCCTATGAAGAGGAGAATCGTAGTAACGTCGCTCGGGGCGACATAGGCATGATCACGGAGGACCGACCGATGACAATTCTAACCCGGCTCGGAAGTCACACGCTCGATGGTTGGAAATTCACGCTATCGAATGCAGCAAAGAGAAAGTAGAAGGGCTAAAGATTAGTTTCGACCCTCGAGACTTGGAGGGAGTAAAAGTCCCTCATGATGACACACGTTGATTATTCAAGTGGTAATTACTAACTATAATATTCACTAAACTTTTGTGGATATAGGCAGCTTGATGAACATCATATTCAAGAAGGTGTTTGATCAATTGCAAATCGATCAGAGTGAGTTGCAGCCCATGATAACTTCCTTATATGACTTTATTGGCAATGAAGTATTGCCGATTAGCCAGACTTAGCTGGTCATATCACTTAGGGAAGAGTCGCTCAAATGGACAAGGACGATGAACTTCATTGTAGTGGATGCTCTATCCACCTACAATGTCATATTGGGCCGACCAGCATTGAATACATTTTGGGTGGTTATTTCCACATTTTGCTAGAAGATCAAGTTTTCCGTAGAAAACTCAGTTGGAGAAATAAAGGGTGACTAGCTAGCGGCCCGCCGATGCTATGTAGAGATGGTAAAAACTAAGTTGTGAGCCACTCGGAAGGCCCAATGGCAGGAGGTGAAGGCAATTCTAGTGGAGCCTCCGCGCTGGTCTATAAAGAAAAGGAGGAAGTTCAAGTTCATCCTAGCCAACAAGAAGCTACTACCTTTATAGCGGCTAATCTCAGCATGGAGAAAAAGGTGGAACTGGTTGTTTGTCTAAGAAAAAATCACGATGTGTTTGCCTGGGCAACTCATGAGTTCCTGGATATATCACCGACTATAGTGTTGGAGCAATCTAGGTGCCCTAAGTTTTGATATTTAGGCAAAGATTTAAGTTAGGTTTATTGTTATATTTGATATGTATTGTGAGTGTGCAGGATACATGTACAACAAGGAAAGTCCAAGTGTGATATTGGTAAAAGAGAAAAGTCCAAGAGGAGTCTTGACGGTGTAAGTCCAAGTATGTATTCTTGACAATGTAAGTCCAAGTGTGATTTGATAATGGTTGAAGTTCTGAAGGTAAGGAGCCTCTTACCAAAGGAAGACCCGACAACTAGGATAATGCCGAAGGAAACTCCAGAAGGTAAGGCATAAAGGATAGAGAGTCATCCAAGGGATGCAAGGCTGATGGAGGAGGCTAGAAGGTTAGGTCTAGGTTGGTCGGGCAAGGATGAGTGCTGAGTGAATGTAGAGCTGTCAGACGGGTCAAACCGAGTCGGCCCATAGCGGGCCAACAATTTGGGTAGGCGGGGCGGGCCAACCAGTCAACTTGGCAAGTTGGGAAATTTTCAACTCAACCTAATCCAAGGCAGGTTGCGAGTTTGGCGAGCCAACCCGCAAGCCCATCAATTTTTTTTTAAAAAAATAAAAAATAATTCATATCTTCAACGTTTTACTTCAAAAAGATTTAATCAATCAAATATATCCATAAACGTGTAATTTAAATATAAATGGACATAAATGAGTACTTATGTGGGATGAAAAGTACTATTTTTATTTCAAAATTATGACAAAGAAAGATAATGAATTGGCATAAAACTTAGCTTACATATGTTTCTCAACCTGCGGGCTAACCCAAGCCCATCGCGATCCAACCCGTGCGGGTCGCGGGCCTAGGCAGATCGGCCCGCGGCGGGCTTGGGTTGATAAAATTCTAACCCAATTTGCTTAAATTATTTGGCGGGATTGGCTAACCCGACGGGCCCAACCCAAATTAACGGCTCTAGGTGAATGTATTTGGGGGGTCAAAACCCTAGGGTAGGGTTTTGCTAGTCGACTGGGCCAGGGCATAGAATATTTCTATGTATGACAGCTGTGAAAATAGCAAACTGATACTATAGCAATACAGTAGCAGTACTGTAGTAGTTACTATAGCAGTCTACTGGTATCGAGCCGTTGGCATGTAACGGTCGAATTCCACATAGGACCAGTTGACTAGTGATTTTACTAGTCGACTGGTGGCGGAAAACACAGCTAGGAGTTTCCTCTCGAGCTTTATTTAAGAGAGTTCGAGGTGCTTGACTAAGGTTGACAAAAATAGAGGCGGTTAACCCCTATTAAAGTAATCTAAGCTCTCATGTGATCAAGTATGCTTGTGCAAGGTTGTGGCAAGGTTTCTCCATCCACAAGGAGCTACTTGACCTAGCAAGAGTTTTTTAGGGAGTCATCCTTCGACGTATCGAGATCGTCCATCTTATAGACAGCTGTGTAGTAAGAGCCCTAATATCTGAACTACGTTATATAAACGTGTCATTGGGTTTGTGTTTCTTATCTTTGTATTGTTTAGGGTTTAGCTTCCTTATTAGTATTTTGTTTTATATTTCCGCTGCATACTAACAGAGTGTAGGAAGCGACGATTTGGTTGATTGGCTATTCACCCCCTCTAGTTGAGCATCAAGGCCCTAACATGTAGCCCAACATGAATTGCACGTCCGACCGGACACCAAGCCGGTTAAGTAAAAGAAAAGAGACTTTAGCTCTGAACAAAGCCAGATCATCCAAGTGGAAGTAAAAAGCTACTGGAGGTCGGCCACATATGCAAGGTGCAATTTCTGATCTGGCTAGCCAACGTAGTGTTGGTCAATAAGCTTGGTAATAAATTGTTGGGACCTTGACGTCCGCTAGAGGGGGTGAATAGCGTCTCACCCAAATCGTCGCTTCCTACAATGGTTAGTGTGCATAGCGGAAATACAAGATAACCACTAACAATAGAAAGCAAACCTAACACGTTGATTTAACGTGGTTCGGAGATAAAGCTCCTACTCCACGGCTGCCCGTAAGGTGGACGATCCCGATCCATCGGTGGATAATTCCCCGGAGAACTTCCGGCTAGCTCGCGTAGCTCCTTGTGGGTGGAGAAACCTCGCCACAACCTCGTACAAGCACGCTAGATCACTTGGGCACTTGAAGACTCTAATTAGGGTTAACCACCACTAATTTCGTCAACCTCAACCAAGCTTCCAATGCTTGGTTATATAGGCCACGGGTTAGAAAACTCCACCTACCAGTCGACTGCCAAAACATGCAGTCGACTGCCCTTTGTGGAAATTCGACCGTTGCAGCCCAACGGCTCGATACCAACCTTTTGTTCGCTACGAGTCGACTGCACCAGTCGACTGATGAAACCACCAGTCGACTGCTACAGTACTGCTACAGAAACGCTACAGTACTGCTACAGTAAACCCTAATTTTGGGATTTTTACCCAGAGTACATTCACTCAGTACTCGTTCTCGTCCGACCAACCTAGACCTAGCCTTCTAGCCTCCTCCATCAGCCTTGCGTCTCTCAGATGCCTCCCCATCCTTCACATCTTGCCTTCTGGAGCTTCCATCGGCCTTGTCATTGTTGTCGGGTCTTCCATTGCCAAGAGGTCGCGCCTCCGGGACTTCATCCATTGCCAAGTCACACTTGGACTTACGTTGCCAAGACTACATGCTTGGACTTACACCGCCAAGACTCATCCTTGGACTTTCCTCCTTTGCCAAGATCATACTTGGACTTACGTTGCCAAGACTACATGCTTGGACTTACACCACCAAGACTCACCCTTGGACTTTCCTTGTTGTACCTGTATCCTGCACACTCACAATGCATATCAAATACAACAATAAACCTAACTTAAACATTTGCCCAAACATCAAAACCTAGGGTACCCAGATTGCTCCAACAATCTCCCCCTTTTTGATGTTTGGCAACCCGTTTAAGTTAGGAAAACAATATAGCAATACATATGCAAATAAATATATGTAATCTACACATGCATAAATCATGGAACCTAATCCTAGGCTCCCCCTTCACCTAAGCTCCCCCTTGAGCTAGGTTTTCTTGCAAAGGTAAACTTCTCCCCTTTTGCTAATACATGAGCAATCGCTCCCCCTTCACCTAAGCTCCCCCTTGAGCTAGGATTTCTTGCAAAGGTATGTAAGTTTCCCACTTAAACCTAAACTTCTCCCCCTTTGCCATACATCAAAAAGAGCTCCAACAATATCCCAATTATTGGACTCTTTGACCTCTAATGACCATAAACATCATGTATTAATCCCCCATAAGATTACATATATGTTCACCACTCTTTTGGTCATTTTCTAATGCTTGAAAATATTTTCAGACCGTATCAGTCGACTGCTATAAGTACCAGTCGACTGTCATCGTCAAAATGAGCTTACAGAGACATTTTGTGCTAATGAACAGTGTTACCAGTCGACTGGTAAAACCAGCAGTCGACTGGCCTCGTCAAAATGAGCTTACAGAGGTCCTTTGTGCTGAAATTTACTGTTACCAGTCGACTGGTAACTGTACCAGTTGACTGGTACTCTTTTATGGGCAAAATTCAGCCTTTTTTACCCACTTTCAGAAATGCGCCAAAAATTCCACAGACCTCCAAAAAATCCCAAATTTTGTGGAAAGGTCTATTTTATCCATGTCTACTTGGGAAAAATATATATATAAATATATTTATCACAAATCCCAAGATTGACATAAAATTCAAAACTAGCTAAATGGTTCAATTGAACCTTGACCTAAAGTCCTAGTTTTGGCTTCCTCTTGATGTATCTGCCCATACTAAACCATAATGAATCCCTAGCATTAGTTTATATGACATATATACATCAAAAACTAATTTTCATGCAATATGAACCCAATTCATATTTCCATGCACAAAACATATCCCAATTGTGCCAACCCATTGGGTTAGAGGCTTAAGTCTGTCTCCTAACCACTTGGCACTGTTGGTGCAATATCCTTTAGGTCAAGGTTAACTGAGTTGACCAAGCTTGGGTCTTGGTCATAGTTTCGATGTTTGACAATACATGTAGACACATGGACAATGCAGGTGCAGTTGTTCATGTGGGGAGATTCTGATCAGGGATTGATCAGTGTGATTGAAGGAGAGTCAAGTAGGTCAAGAGTGACCGGATACCTGACTAGGAAGTCCTAACTGGTATGTTAGGCAGCAAAAGTGAAAGTCCTGGTGAGTGAAGTCAGGCAGAAGGAAAGTCCTAGTGAGTGAAGCTAGGCAGATTGGAAAGCCCTAGTGAGTGAAGCTAGGCAGGTGAAAGTCCTGGTGAGTGAAGCCAGGTGAAAGTCCTAGTGAGTGAAGCTAGGCAGATTGGAAAGTCCTAGTGAGTGAAGCTAGGCAGGTGAAAGTCCTGGTGAGTGAAGCCAGGTGAAAGTCCTAGTGAGTGAAGCTAGGCAGAAGGAAATCCTGGTGAGTGAAGCCAGGTGAAAGTCCTGGTGAGTGAAGCCAGGCAAGGGAAAATCCAGATGGATTAAGGATGATCAGACATCTGGTGGAAGTCCAAGTAGGACAAGAGAGTGACCGGATACTTGGCACGACGAGTAAAGTCCAAGTGGGTCAAAGGGATTGACCAGACACTTGGTAGGAAGTCCTAGCAGGTCAAAGGAGTGACCAGATGCTAGGCATGATGTATCAACAGGTCAAGGTTGACCGGATGTTGGTTTGAGAGGCGACTTGGTTTTGGGCAAAACTCATGGGATCGATCGATGGATCGATTCAGAGAGGGATCGATCGCTGGATCGATCCAGCCTTCGTTCGAATGAGCCTCGGATCGATTCGTGGATCGATCCAGATGTCCAAATCGATCGCTGGATCGATTGGTCGCGCGATAAGCGCCGGATCGATCCGTGGATCGATCCAGCGTTGCTCAGCACGCCTGGATCGATCCGTGGATCGATCCAAAGCCTCCCCGATCGATTGGGAATTTTCGAATCGATCGGGATCCGACCGTTGCGTTGTATTTGAGCTGCAGGCGTGCGTTGGCTGCAGCAACACTTCACCGATTCACTCCAGATCTCTCGCCAGCTTCTCCACAGCACTTGCAAAGCTCAGATCGCCAGTTCTTGAAGGATCTTGGAAGGTTTCCAAGTCAAGAGGCGGATCAAAGTCAAGAAGAGAAGCTAGGGTTAGGGTTTGTACTCATTGTAAGCTTGTAAACTTGTATTTCTTGTATCCTTTCCCTCTCTTCGTGTACTGAGTCTTGTAGGGCTTCTCCGCCCTTGGTAGTTACCATAAAGGAGAGTTTTATTAGTGGAGGGTGCGTGCGTAGGTGTGGATCCTTGGACTAGTCACCTCTTGTGAGGTGGATACCAAGTAAACCAACCTTGTTAGCGTTGTGTGATTTGCTTCTTTGTATTTCCGTTGCACATCTTTGAAGGAACAAGCAACGCCGAGCACCGAGCGAACGCGACGAGCTATTCACCCCCCCTCTAGCTACTTTTGGTCCTAACAGGCACATTTGATAACCCATCTACCATGGGTCCCAAAGGCTCTTCCTAACCTTAGGAATCTTAACCTTAGTCACCTCCCTTGGTGACTCATTCACTATGGCTAGGCCACTTCGGTGCACCTCGGGTGACACTCGGCCTACAAAACGCACCTTCTTAACCTTAGACACATTGTCTTTGGTTAATTTCTTCTTGTCCTTAACCTTGGACATCCCATCCTTGCCATAATTATATGTCACCCTAGCATATTCCTTCTTATTGGCCTTAGATGACTCTCCCTTATCCTTGGTCACACCTCCCTTACCAATATCATGTGCTACCTTAGCACTTGACCTCCTTTTGGTCTTGGAGGGACCTAATTTGATATTTTTGGGTCTTTGACCACCCAAATACATGTCAAGTCCTTTAGGTCCAATAATGAACCTCTTTAGGACTTTCTCCATTTCCTCAAGCTTTGTCTTCAAGGCTTGATTTTCCAATTCTAGGGTTCTAACCCTAGAATCAACATGTCCATCATGGACATTCCTAGACCTACCCTTCCTAGGCATGTGTCTCCTTTTCTTGGGATTAATGCTTAGGTTTTCACCCACTTTCCTTCCCTTAGGCAAAGTGGTTTGGGTCTTATTAGGTCTACCCTTAGTGTATGATTTCTTAGGGTTATCTACCATGTTAACCCTATTTCTATCATTATACTTAGGTAAATAATCTACATTATTTCTAACAAGCATATAAGAATTGGAGATTGGATTAAACTTCAAAATAGGGATTACCTTCCCTTTTACCTTTGAAGCTCCCCCTTGACTTGTGCTCCTCTTCTTTTCCCATTTCTTTAAGTGCGCCAATTTCTTGAGCTCTCCTCTCCTTGGGCACTTTGTGTGGTAGTGACCCCACTCACCACATGTAAAGCACCTAATGTGCTTCTTCTCCTTCTTCTTCCTACAACTCACATTAGTTTCTAAATTAACTTTAGTGAGTTTAGGGTTTACCTCATTTACCTTCTTGAGCGAAGGACACCTACTCTTGTAGTGCCCCATCTTACCACACTCAAAGCATTTGATGTGATCTTTTGTGCTCTTCTTGGTAGTTGAGGTGGAGGGTTGAGCTTCCAAGATCTCCTCTTCCTTGGATTGCTCTTCTTCCTCTTCACTTGAAGATGTGGACGGTTCCACTTCTTCCTCCCTTGAAGATGTGGATGATACCTCCTCATCTTCCTTCTCCTCCTCGGATGTTGAGCTCGTGTCAACATTCGATTGATCCTTCTCTTCTTGGACCAATGAGTCCTTCTCCTTGGGTTCCTCCTCTTCTTGGATTTGTGTAGGACTCTCATGAAGTGTAATTACCTTTTTCCAAAGGTCACTTGCATTCTTATATTCACCTACATTCAATATTGCATTAGGAGGTAATAAATTAATTAAAATTCTAGTTACCTCCTTGTCCGTCTCCGATTGCTCCCTTTGCTCATCGGTCCAATATCGACGTCGGAGACGCTTTCCCTTCTTGTCCGTTGGAGCTTTAAACGATTCCTCCAATGCAATCCATTGGTTCCAATTCATTTGGAACCACATCTCCATGCGCTTCCTCCAATAGTTGAAGTCCTCGCGCTTGTATGGAGGTGGGATTCGGATGTCCCATCCGAGAGGTCCCTCTGACTCCATCTTCTTCCTCTAGCCGCTCTCTTGGCGATTAGTCCAACAATAGCTCACCTGGCTCTGATACCACTTGTTGGGACCTTGACGTCCGCTAGAGGGGGATGAATAGCGTCTCACCCAAATCGTCGCTTCCTACAATGGTTAGTGTGCACAGCGGAAATACAAGATAAACACTAACAATAGAAAGCAAACCTAACACATTGATTTAACGTGGTTCAGAGATAAAGCTCCTACTCCACGGTTGTCCGTAAGGTGGACGATCCCGATCCGTCAGTGGATGATTCCCCGGAGAACTTCCGGCTAGCTCGCGTAGCTCCTTGTGGGTGGAGAAATCTCGCCACAACCTCGTACAAGCACGCTAGATCACTTGGGCACTTGGAGACTCTAATTAGGGTTAACCACCACTAATTTCGTCAACCTCAACCAAGCTTCCAATGCTTGGTTATATAGGCCATGGGTTAGAAAACCCCGCCTACCAGTCGACTGCCAAAACATGCAGTCGACTGCCCTTCTTGGAAATTCGACCGTTGCAACCCAACGGCTCGATACCAACCCTCTGTTCGCTACCAGTCGACTGCACCAGTCAACTGATGAAACCACCAGTCGACTGCTATAGTACTGCTACAGTAACACTACAGTACTGCTACAGTAAACCCTAATTTTGGGATTTTACCCCGAGTGCATTCACTCAGTACTCGTTCTCGTCCGACCAACCTAGACCTAGCCTTCTAGCCTCCTCCATCAGCCTTGCGTCTCTCGGATGCCTCCCCATCCTTCACATCTTGCCTTCTGGAGCTTCCATCGGCCTTGTCATTGTTGTCGGGTCTTCCATTGCCAAGAGGTCGCGCCTCCGGGACTTCATCCATTGCCAAGTCACACTTGGACTTACGTTGCCAAGACTACATGCTTGGACTTACACCGCTAAGACTCATCCTTGGACTTTCCTCCTTTGCCAAGATCACACTTGGACTTACGTTGCCAAGACTACATGCTTGGACTTACACCACCAAGACTCACCCTTGGACTTTCCTTGTTGTACATGTATCTTGCACACTCACAATGCATATCAAATACAACAATAAACCTAACTTAAACCTTTGCCCAAACATCAAAACCTAGGGTACCCAGATTGCTCCAACATAAATGATCGGTTTGCATCAACTTCCAAGATCTGAACAAAGTCTGCCCAAAGGACTACTATCTGTTGATACAGTCTGACCTGGATGTTGTTTTACTGTTGACACTGATTTAAGTTTGTATCAGATAATTAACTCAGATTAATTACTAATCCAGGTTGACTAGGTTGACCTGATTGAAGCAGTTGGAAAGTCCTGGTGAGTGAAGCCAGGTGAAAACCCTAGTGAGTGAAGCTAGGTGCAAGTCCTGGTGAGTGAAGCCAGGTGAAAACCCTAGTGAGTGAAGCTAGGTGCAAGTCCTGGTGAGTGAAGCCGGGCAAGGGAAAATCCAGATGGATCAAGGGTGATCGGACATCTGGTGTTGAAAAGTCCAAGAAGGAAACTTGGCATGCGGAGTCAGAGAGGGCTCGACCCGGACTGAGTCAAGAAGCTGGATCGGTCTGCAGACCGATCCAGTGAAACCTTTATACCTGATCGGTCTGCCGACCGATCAGGAATTGATCGCTGGCTATCGAGCGTTTCGATCGATGCGCATCGATCGAATCGATCAAGAGCCACTATGATTTTACCGACGGTGCGGACCGATCGAAATCAACCGCAGCTCATCGAGATTTTATTGATCGGTCCGAGACCGATCAAGAGGCTTTAAGCACTGGGACGAGCGACATCTGATCGGTCTCGGGACCGATTAGATTAGTGCCTGATCGGTCCGCGACAGTGCCGTCACGATTCTAAGAACCTCCGATCGGTCCGGGGACCGATCAGATTAGTTCTGATCGGTCCGCACCGATCAACGATGATCGAAGCGTGGTTGATGCACCCACGTATTGTTTGCTTTGCATGCACTTTTTCTAATTACCGTATTTGTATTCACCTATCTGTTTTTAACCATTTGCTGTGAGTCTTTCTAGCTTGCAGGTTGCAGGTCACATTCTCATGTTTGGATTCAAATTAAGCTTCATTAAGAGAAGGAGACAAGTACCCTTTTCACTGTAATTTGCTGCAACAGATGCATTTGAGGCATCAACGTTCACTGGCGAAATCTGATTACGATTGGGCTGCTCAGTTTGACCTCTAGCTATTGGTTCGTATCCAGAGACGCCAGTGATTTCCATTGGCATGGGTTCAGAGAATCAGAAGAGGAGGAGGTGTGATTGGCTACGCCTGGCTGGCAGCAGCGATTCTGCAGACGACGGTGATTCGAGCCAGTAAAGCAGAGAGACATAAGAAGGAAGAAGAGGAGTTCAGAAAGGGATATTCTGAATTCTCTGTCTTTTGTGATCAAGCCTTCGAGAAAGCAAGTTGGTGAAGTTGTGAGCTCTTTGCTGAGAAGGTTGATTGTGCGCTCTCTGCTCTGTTCTCTTCTCCGCGTGGCTGTAAGCTCATCTTAATATTTTTCTCAGCCACTGTAAGTCTTGTGCTTAAATCTATAATCATCTGAGACTTTGTTGAGAGGTTGCTCCACCGAGAAGGAGACATCTTTAGCCGGATCTTGTCCGGGGTGTGATCTACCGAAAGATCAAGGAGTCGTCCTCCTTACGGACACGCCGAGGAGTAGGGGAAAGTTATCCCCGAACCTCGTATATCCTTGTGTCTGCTGTGTGTTTGTTTTCTTTCTTTTAGTTTTCTACTCAGTTCGTCGATCTTTGACTTAGTTCTGAAAAATGAGCTCCCTAGCCCTTTCCGACTTTATCTGGTCCTAGAGAACGAGCTGCTCTTCATCCGGACTAACATTCCAAGGAGCAACAAGATGGCCATGAAGGAAGGATTCAGCACCAACAGACCACCCTTCTTCGATGGAGCAGATTTCCAGTATTGGAAGAGCCGCATGGAGTATTACCTCAAGACCGATATCTCCATGTGGTTCTCCGTCAAGGAGGGATTCTCACCTCCAAAGGATGAAGAAGGTAAGGAACTTGACTCATCGAGATGGTCAACCGAGCAAACTCGCAAGGGACAAGCCGATGCCAAGGCGGTTGTCACTTTGCAATGTGGGATAGCCAAGGATCAACTTGTCAAGGTTGGTCCTTTCACAAGTGCGAAGGATCTATGGAACAAGCTCATCGAGCTCCAAGAAGGGACTCGAGACTCTCGGATCGCCAAGAGGAATTTGTTCCTAAACCAACTACAGAACCTTGTCATGAAGGAAAATGAAACTGTAAGTGAGATACATGGAAGGTTCAAGGAGATCATCAATGGTCTCCATTCGGTGGATGAACGAGTAGAAAACCGTGACCTCGTAAGGTATGCTCTAAAAGCTTTTCCTAGGAATGCCTTGTGGTCATCTATGGTGGATGCCTACAAGGTATCCAAGGATCTTTCCATTGTTAAGTTAGATGAATTTTTTTGTGAAATGGAATTACATGAACTTGCTAACAAAGGGCAAAAAGAGAAAGGTATTGCTTTGGTTGCAGAAGAAAAGAGCAAGGAGGGAAGAAGGAAGAAAGAAAAGAAGAAGGAGAAAGAAATTGTTTCATCTTCATCCTCCTCCGAGTCCGATGATGAAGGTGAATCATCATCAAGCGAGATGGCCAACTTCGTGAGAAGAATCATGAGAAGGAGCAGAAGATACAAAGGGAAAGGTAAACCTAGTGAACAAAATATTGACAAAACTAATGTTACATGTTATGAGTGCAGCAAAAAGGGACACTATCAGAGCGAGTGTCCCAAATTAAAAAGGAAGGAGGAACGAGCCAAAAAGAAGGAGGAAAGAGTCAAGAAGAAGAAGGCTCTAAAAGCTACATGGGATGAGTCTTCTTCAAGTTCATCTGAGGAAGAGAAGAGGGAGAAGAGTACACGGCAGTTAGCCCTCATGGCAAGAGAGGAGTCCGAGTCCGAGAGTGAGGACTCAAGCTCTTCAGCCGCACTTCATCATCTTCGGATGATGAAGAGGTAACATCTCCCCATTTAGAAAAGTGTTATAAAACAATTGCACATTTGTCTACTTCCCTCAAAAAATCAAAAACAGAAACTAAACTGCTAAAAGATGAAATAGAGAAATTAAGGGCCCTTAGGGAAGATGAGGTCGATGACCTTTATCAAGAGGCCCTAGAGGATGAAAACAAAACCTTGAAGGGTGAAATTGAGAAGCTCAAGAAAATGCTTGAGAAATTCTCAACCAGCTCTAAGACCTTAGACATGATTCTAAATGCCCAAAGGGCGGTTTACAACAAGGCTGGATTAGGATACCAACCTAAGGAGTCTAGCTTTATTTCTTTAGTGTCAAGAACCCAATTTCATAGAACACATGTTTCTAGGGTTCATGAGACTAGGAAGAAGGTGACTAAGGCATGGGTGCCTAAGTCTCTCATTGTAGATGCATTAGGTCCCAGAATTTGGGTGCCTAAAACATCCGTCTTTCGTGTCTTGTAGGCATTGGTCGAGGGGGAGCGTCTATCAACTTGGTTTGTTGATAGTGGATGCTCCAAGCACATGACAGGGGACAAGTCACTATTCTCTACCATACAAAATAAAAATAGAGGTAATGTGTCTTTTGGCAATAATGGTAGTCTTAAGGTTATAGGGGTTGGAGACATTCATATATCCGAATGTCTCCACATCAAGAATGTTCTTCTAGTCAAGGGGATGACTTTTAATCTCCTAAGTGTCAGTCAATTGTGTGATACAGGTTACACAATTGAATTTCATTCAAGTCAATGTTTGGTTAAACACATTGACACACTTGACACGGTACTAGTAGGCACAAGGGTTGATAATATTTATCAAGTAGCGTTTAAAAGTGCTACTAATGCTTTGATTAAGTGTTTCATGTCAAAAGAAGAAGAGTCTTGGCTATGGCATAGAAGGTTGGCACATGTCAATATGAAGAACATCCGGAAGTTGGCCAACCAAGGATTAGTGCGAGACTTACCCAGCATCAAGTACCACAAGACCAAACTATGTGATGCATGTCAAAAGGGTAAGCAAACAAAAGGTGTTCATAAAGGTAAAAGCATTGTAAGTACATCTACTGCTTTAGATTTATTGCACATAGACCTATTTGATTGCAGTAGTGTAATATCATTGAATGGAAGTAGATATTGCTAGGTAATCGTTGATGATTTTACTAGATACACATGGACTTTCTTTTTGAAACATAAGGACCAAACTATAGATATTTTTATTTCCTTTTGTAGAAGAACTGAAAATGAAAAATCGACAACAATTAAAACCATTAGAAGTGATCATGGTGGGGAATTTCAAAATCATAGGTTTTTAGAGTTTTGTCAAGAAAAGGGATATAGGCATGAGTTCTCTACTCCGAGGACCCCACAGCAAAATGGGGTTGTGGAGAGAAAGAACCGAGTCTTACAAGAGGCTGCACGAAGCATGCTCAATGAGTACTCACTACCGAGCTACTTATGGGCTGAAGCTGTGAATACAGCTTGCTATGTGCAAAATCGAGTTTTAATACATAGGTTTTTAGGAAAGACTCCTCATGAACTTTGGTTTGGGAAACCACCTACAATTAAACATCTTAGGGTGTTTGGTTGTAAGGTGTTTATTTTGAACACCAAGGACCATCTTGGGAAGTTCACGGCTAAGGCTGATCAAGGGATACTGGTCGGGTATTCTCTTACCAGCAAAGCCTATCGAGTCTACAACAATAGGACTAAATTGATTGAAGAGTCCTCTGATGTAGCTTTTGAAGAAATCCCTAACTCAAATGATCAATCAAGGGCTATAGGAGAAATTCAATTTGAACTTAGAAATCTAAGTTTGAATGATCAAAATGAAGAACGAGTCGAAGTTGACTCTGATGTTGATGAGCAAAGGCAACAAAGAACTCAATCTGATCCTTTGCCAGATAGTGAGTCCTTGCCCGTGCCTAGTGAGACCATTCATGAGGCACCATCAACACCAAGACAATCTAGGATAGCCTCTAGTCATCCCCAAGACCAAATTGTGGGAGACATTCAACAAGGGGTTAGGACTAGATCATTCTTCAGAAATGAGTCTAATGAAGTCGCATTGATTTCAGAGATTGAACCAAAATTAGTTGATGAGGCATTGCACGATCCTGATTGGATCATAGCTATGCAAGACGAATTAGGTCAATTTGAAAGGAGCCAAGTGTGGGACTTAGTTCCTAGACCTAAGAAGACCACCATTATTGAAACTAAATGGGTCTTCAAAAATAAGTTAAATCAAAAGGGAGAAGTTGTAAGAAACAAGGCAAGACTTGTAGCCAAGGGCTATAGTCAAGTCGAAGGTCTCGATTATGATGAGACTTATGCTCCCGTGGCACGATTAGAGTCCATTCGTTTGATGCTAGCTTTTGCTGCACATAGAGGTTTCAAACTCTATCAAATGGATGTTAAATCTGCCTTCTTAAATGGCTTCATTAAAGAAGAGGTCTATGTTGAACAACCCCCGGGGTTTGTGAGTACCGAAGCTCCAAACCACGTATACAAGCTCAAGAAAGCTCTTTATGGGCTTAAACAAGCACCTCGAGCTTGGTACGAAAGGTTGTCAACATATTTACTAGAAAAGGGTTTTGTGAGAGGCCAAATAGACCCAACACTATTTCTGCGTAGAGATGGTGAAAATATTTTTGTAGCCCAAGTATATGTCGATGACATAATTTGTGGCTCAAATAACAAGGGCTATTTGAATGAATTTATTTCTCACATGGAAAGTGAGTTTGAGATGAGTCTAGTAGGAGAATTGACATTCTTCCTTGGACTTGAAATCAAACAAACTCGAGATGGCATTTATGTCCATCAGACGAAATACACTCAAGAGATGCTTAGAAAATTCAATATGAGTGACTCTAAGGAAGTGTCCACTCCAATGGCGACAAACACTCGCCTTGACAATGATGAGAGTGGGAAACCAATTGATCTAACGCAATATAGAAGCATGATTGGTAGTCTTCTATATCTCACAGCTAGTCGACCGGACATACTCTTTGCTGTGGGCATGTGCGCTAGGTATCAAGTCCGTGCTAAGGAATCTCATTTAGTTGCAGTTAAGAGAATATTGAGATACCTTAAGGGCACAATTCGAGTAGGTCTATGGTACCCTCGCACGGAGTCTTTTGACTTGATAGGCTATACCGATTCTGATTATGCTGGGTGCAAATTGGATCGGAAGAGCACTAGTGGGGTTGCCAATTCTTAGGTTCATCATTAGTTAGTTGGTCAAGTCGGAAGCAACATTGTGTTGCTCTCTCCACGACCGAGGCCGAATATATTGCCATGGGAGAGAGTGTATCACAGTTGTTGTGGATGATACACACCCTAGAGGATTATGGACTTTCTTATAAGGGTGTACAAGTGCTATGTGACAACATTAGCACAATCAACCTAACTAAAAATCCAGTCCATCATTCGAGAACCAAACACATTGAAGTGCGTCATCACTTCATAAGAGATCACGTAGCTAGGGGAGACATTGCACTCACATATGTTGAGTCAAAGTCAAACCTAGCTGATATTTTTACCAAACCCCTTCCGGAGAATGAATTTAGTCATTTAAGGAGGGAGTTGGGAATGTGTTTGGCTCCTTAGGTCATTAGAACCTCACCATGATCAATAAGGACTATTAAAATGACAAGAGTAATTGGGATAATATTTTGGGCAACTTGGGAACATCTCACACAAACTATAAGGTTTAACAAAATATTTTTGTTTGCTAGAAATGGGGTGAGATGCTAGGAACAACCAAATTATTCAAAATGTATCATGCATCCCTTGAATAATTAGGTTGAAGAGACATTAATTGAGTATGGGGAAGACCATTACATAATTCATGTGTATTTGGTTCCTAGATCTTACTCATATATTCCAACCAAGGAAACTTGGTTGGACTTTTCCCTATAAATCATGTAACCTTGATTGTTGGACTGTTTGATACCTTTGATCGACCTTTCGTGATTTTGATTGACACTAGGATAGGTCATTGAAATAATGATAGAAATTTGGACATATTTTGCCAAATTTGGGACTGGACATAGCAAGGTTGAAGATTTCAGTTTTTAACCTTGAGTTGTCTATTTTGACAAACTTGAAACTTGTCTGAAATCTCAGTGTTTGTAGTCGAATTTGAAAGTCTCAAATTATAAACAAATTCACACCATAAGAGCCCATCGTTAGGACATAGTTATGCTTGTAGATTCTCAGGGTTCTAGATATTGATTTTGAAAGTTTTACTGGAGAAACTTCTACGAACTATCAAACATATCTAAGGATTTCGGTTACTGAAATCACTGAAAATTTCAGTATCAGACACTGATCGGGCTACAGCCCGATCAGGAGAAGATGGATCGGTCGACAGACCGATCCAAAAACTTCCCAACCTTTCTGTCTGTAATCTGATCGGTCCAGGGACCGATCAGGTTATTTTTGTGCGCCTCACTGATCGGTCCAGGGACCGATCAGGATAATCTGATACGCATAAGGCTCTTCTGATCGGTCCATAGACCGATCAGTGGTTCCATTGGTTAAGTCTGTGACTTAGGGGGCTTACTGATCGATCTCTGATCGGTCTGCGGACCGATCAGGAAGTTCCCTGATCGGTCCGGGGACCGATCAGCTTCGCTGAATGCTACTGATCACCTTCTGATCGGTCTACAGACCGGTCAAGAGATTCCCTGATCGGTCTGGTGACCGATCAGGGGGCTTCGGATACCTTCTGATCGGACAACCGTCCGATCATTTCTTCACTGTACACTCATCTAAACCCTTAAAACCTCCCGATCCCTCCTTTTCCTCATTCACGCGAAACCCTAGCCGACCCTTCCCACCAGCTCACCCTTTCTCTTCTCTTTGCACGCCGAAGCTCCAGCCCTCGGAAGCCCTAGCCTAAAGTTCGAATGGCACCAAGGTACCTTCTTACCTCTATAAAACTTGGCATTGTGTTTTCATTTCTCATCTTCTGTTGTTGTGTTTGTTTCGGTTCTTAATTATTGGTGGCTCCTGTGCTTTTCGTTTTTCCCATTGTGTCCCCTTAGGAAGAAACCCACTGATGGTGAGGGAACCTCTAAGGAACCAACCAAGACATCCAAATCCAAAACTCCTGCTGCTCCTTCCCGACCCCAACCCGCTAGTTCCAGTAGATTCCCAAACCGCCAGTCTGAGCAAGCTTTTCAACAAAGGACATTCAAATTACTCCCTTGTAGGTCCGTGGATAGAAAATTCATGGACGAATTTTGCCCACAAGTGTCCGAAATCATAGCATACTACAAACTCGATTCACTAGTCTACTTGGAACGGGATATCAACTATGACTTGGTCTCTGAGTTCTATAATAACCTTCATGAGACTAATGATCAAGGTTTTAAAACAAGAGTTGCTAAGCGGACTCTTGATTTCAGTATCTCATCTTTCTTTGAGTATCTCAATTGTCGGAGGTGTTCCGGTGATGTCTTTTCGATATTTCCTGACTTACCAGATCAGTTACCTCCACCGTTTGATATCTCACCTGACGATATATATGAGTACTTCTTCAGACAGCCTAGACAAGGGTTAGATGAGCTAGATGTTGACTTCCCTACTTTTGCAGCCTTGAGATTATCTCCTCAAGATTACATTCTTTTTAAAATTGTCACGAACTGCCTTCTACCTATCACATCTAAACCATTATCTGAGATCCGATCATATCATTGTCTTATGCTTTATGGTTTGCGTCGGCGTCTCGATTTTGATATCATGTCGAGTATCTACTCCTCGATCATATCATATTCTCAGCCTAGCGGCTTCACTATTTATATGCCTTATGGGCATATAATTACTGATTGGCTTGAGACCCTTCAGGTTGATGTCTCTAAGGGTAGAATAATCAAAATGGTCAGGCAGGATTGCCGACTTGGGAAATGGGCATTTTCCAAGTCTGGAATCATAGGGCAAAATGGGGATGTTCAGTGGAAGGATGGGAGAGCTTTAGGTGAGTTACCACGAGGACCTCCACGACAGGTTGCAGCTGCTCCTCCTGCTGACATTGGCGAGGCGAATCCAGACCTGCGCTGGCAGATCGCTGAGTTGGAGAGCCGATTTGATCGTCACGAGGAGATGGTGACTGCTGAGTTCGATGGACTACGCATACGGATTGACCAGCGCTACGATGACCTGCGCGGGCATATTGACCAGCGCTTCGATGATATGCGCAGTCATCAGGTGGTGACACAGCAGTTGCTACTCGGATGGATGACACGCTACCCGCCTCCGCAGTCTTACCCAGGCTATCCATCCTCCAGCGTGCCGCCTCAGGATTTCACCCTTCCTGCCGATGATGATGATGCTCCTCATGTTGAGGACGTTGATTGATATAGTCTGTGTGTCACCTTGTCTGTATGTATTTTGGATGTTATTTATTAGTCTGACCTGGATGTTTGCACTTCTGATACTACTCATATATTTATGCTACTCGGTTTTATATTTGCTTGCTCCTTATTATGCTTCATTTTCTATGTTTTTTTTATGCTGTTCCTATGCCATGATTTGATTGTATCTTTTGTCTTTCTTACTGTCGTATTGTGACCTTAGAGGGAACTCTAGGTCAGTTAAAAGAAGGCAGTATGGATTAAGGGGGAGCCTTTTTTAGTTTTTGTCACCTCATTTGCACCTTTTCGGTGTTTGACAAAGGGGGAGAGGATACCTAAGTTTCCTAAGTTTAGAAATGTATGAAAGCTTGATTTTAGGGGAGAGGATAACGGGAAGGATCTTGATTCCCGTACTTGACTTGGTGGTGTATCCGTCTTAGGGGGAGGATCCTGATTTCCCTAAAATTATGGGTATATGAGCATTTCTGATCTAAACTTAAATCGTGTTGTCAAACAACAAAAAGGGGGAGATTGTTGATACAGTCTGACCTAGATGTTGTTTTGCTGTTGACACTGATTTAAGTTTGTATCAGATAATTAACTCAGATTAATTACTAATCCAGGTTGACTAGGTTGACCTGATTGAAGTAGTTGGAAAGTCCTGGTGAGTGAAGCCAGGTGAAAACCCTAGTGAGTGAAGCTAGGTGCAAGTCCTGGTGAGTGAAGCCAGGTGAAAACCCTAGTGAGTGAAGCTAGGTGCAAGTCCTGGTGAGTGAAGCCGGGCAAGGGAAAATCCAGATGGATCAAGGGTGATCGGACATCTGGTGTTGAAAAGTCCAAGAAGGAAACTTGGCATGCGGAGTCAGAGAGGGCTCGACCCGGACTGAGTCAAGAAGGCAGTGTTCGCGTGGGTGTCAGTCGATCGGTCCGCCGACCGATCAGAATTGATGGCTGATCGATCGATGCGGACCGATCGAAATCGATCAGATGGCCCATCGTGATTTTACCGATCGATGCTCGGACCGATCGAAATCAACCGCAGCTCATCGAGATTTTATTGATCGGTGGAGACCGATCGAGGCTTTAAGCATCGACGAAGCGACATCTGATCGGTCCGGGACCGATCAGATAGTGCTCGATCGGTCCGCATCGATCGAAGTCGCGCACCTTCGAAAGAAGCGGCCGATCGGTCTGGGACCGATCAGATTAGTTCTCATCAATCCGCACCGATCAGCGATGATCAGAAGGGTGGTCGGTGACCCACGGTATTGTTTGCTTTGCATGCACTTTTTCTGATTGCCGTATTTGTTTTCACCTATCTGTTTTTAACCATCTGCTGTGAGTCTTTCTAGCTTGCAGGTTGCAGGTCACATTCTCATGTTTGGATTCAAATTAAGCTTCATTAAGAGAAGGAGACAAGTACCCTTTTCACTGTAATTTGCTGCAACAGATACATTTGGGGCATCAACGTTCACTGGCGAAATCCGATTACGATTGGGCTGCTCAGTTTGACCTCTACCCATTGGTTGGTATCCAGAGACGCCAGTGATTTCCATTGGCATGGGTTCAGAGAATCAGAAGAGGAGGAGAGGTGATTGGCTACGCCTTGCTGGCAGCAGCGATTCTGCAGACGGCGGTGATTCGAGCCAGTAAAGCAGAGAGACATAAGAAGGAAGAAGAGGAGTTCAGAAAGGTAATTCTGAATTCTCTGTCTTTTGTGATCAAGCCTTCGAGAAAGCAAGTTGGTGAAGCTGTGAGCTCTTTGCTGAGAAGGTTGATTGTGTGCTCTCTGCTCTGTTCTCTTCTCCGCGTGGCTGTAAGCTCATCTTAATATTTTTCTCAGCCACTGTAAGTCTTGTGCTTAAATCTATAATCATCTGAGACTTTGTTGAGAGGTTGCTCCACCGAGAAGGAGACATCTTTAGCCGGATCTTGTCCGGGGTGTGATCTACCGAAAGATCAAGGAGTCGTCCTCCTTACGGACACGCCGAGGAGTAGGGGCAAGTTATCCCCGAACCTCGTATATCCTTGTGTCTGCTGTGTGTTTGTTTTCTTTCTTTTTAGTTTTTCTACTTCCGTTGTGCTGTGCTAACAAAGTTCTTGAAGAAATTTCTGTTTAGTGTTTTTCAAAGAGGCTATTCACCCCCCTCTAGCCATCTAAGATCCCAACACTATCCACTACCGTGCATTGATCAGATAGTGGACTCCACAGTGGATTGCGAGCTGAACTACATGTTGGACGCATACTAGGACTACCATCAAGTGTTGCTTGCCCATGAAGATCAAGAGAAGTTCAATTTTATCACTGTCGATGGGACCTTCTACTATAATATAATATCATTTGGACTGAACAATGCTGGAGCCACATATCAGTGGTTGATGAACAAGGTATTTTGGAGGCAAATCGGTCAAAACATGGAGGTATACATCAATGACATTTTGATAAAATCCCTTTGAGTCATTGATCTTTGTGTAGATATAGAGGAGACCTACCGAATGTTGAGAAAATAAGAAATCAAGCTAAATCCTATTCGGAGCAAGGAGCAGATGCTTCCTCAGTTATATCGTGACCTAGCGGGGGATCAGAGCAAACCTAAGTAAAGTGAAGGCACTCCAAGACATGCCCCCTCCACTCAACTTGAAGGAGGCTAGCAACTGACCGAACATATTATAGCCTTGTTAAGATTCATCTCTAAATCATCCAACCGGAGCCACCCATTCTTTAAGGTTCTACTCTGAGCTATAAAATTTCAATGAGATGTAGAGTGTGACAAGGCGCTAGAAGAGCTCAAGAGTTATTTAACTTCCTTACCTATATTAGCAAATCTCATTACTAGCGAGCCGCTCTAGATGTACTTGTCGTCCATAGAGTGAGTAGTCGATTTGACATTGGTGTGATATAATGGTGTTGAACAACAGTCGGTGTCTTTTTGAGCCACATATTGAAAGATGTTGAATGTCGCTACACCTATCTTGAGAAACTGGCATACGGGTTGGTTCTCACCACTCGGAGGTTACGCTCATACTTTTTGTCATATCCAATAATTGTGTTAACTAACAGCACTTTAGAAGAATTCTCCTTAACCCCGAAGCATTTGGTCGACTAATCAAGTGGAGCATAGAGTTGAGCGAGTTTGATATACAATACCAGCTCAGATCAACGATCAAGGCACAAGCCTTAACCGATTTCATGACTGAGGTGTAGAACACCAAGCCAGAGGCAACTTGAAAGATCTGTATGGATGGGTCGTCCACCCATCATGGCAGCAGAGTAGGCATACTGTTGATATCACCATGCAAATATCGGATGTAACTGCCCTTTCTGCTGGACTATTGAACTATAAACAATGAGATGGAGTATGAAGCATTGATCGTCAGTCTACAAGCAGCAAGACATGTGGAAGCCACTCGAGTCCTTATCCACTCGAATTCCCAATTGGCAGCTCAGCAACTCTCAAGTACTTTCAAAATAAATAATGGTCGGCTGAAATTATATGTTGAGGTTTTTGAGAAGTTAAAGGAAGGATTCCTAGAGGTGATTGTGTAAAAAATCCCCAGAGCGGAAAACCAATACATGAATGAATTGGCTAAATTAGCTAGTTCCTTGAGCCTGGTGGTGTTAGATAAACCAATTGAGTAGGTGATGTTGGTGGCTCATATTGAGAGGACGGCAGGAGTGGTATCTTCCAGCTATTGGAGGACTCCTTGGATTGAGTTCCTTCGATCGGGCAGCGTTCCTACCGACTCAGAGCAGGCTCGATTAATAAAATAGAGAGCCATATAGTTACATTAGTCGGAGACCACTTATATAAAAGGGCTTCCTCGGGGCCCTTGCTAAAGTGTATTAGATCAAAGGGCATTCAGTACATCCTACAAGAAGTTCACCAAGGCTCTTATGGCAGTCTTCTAGGCGGTCGTTCATTAGCAAGGAAAATCCTATTAGCGGATTATTTTTGGCCTACTTTGCGAGTCATAGTCGCTCGGACGATAGCAACTTGTTTTTCTTGTCAGAAATATCAGAACATACTGCACAGGCCTACAGAAGAGCTGGAGGCATCTATTGCCTCCTGCCCCTTCGACTAGTGGAGCATCGATATTGTCAGACCTTTCCCCATAGCGATTGGATAAAGGAATTTTCTTATTGTAGTTGTGGACTACTTCTCCTAATAGGTGGAGGCTGAGCCACTCGCCAAGATAACAGAACAGATAGTCATCAAGTTCTTGTGGTAGAATATTGTGTTGGAACCCCAAGGTTGTTTTGGTGTGATCAACAAGTTAAGTTAGGTCCTGTTTGTTTCTAACCTTGTGTCTAAGTGTGCAGGAGCTTAGGAACACAGGTAGTCGAGCGGAAGACGCAGCTAGCGAGCAGGACGGCAGTCCGAGGGAAGAGGTGCTGCGGAAGAGTACCCCGGTGGACGAGAAGGAAGCGTGCGGTGGTTCCAAGAGATGAAAACCGAAGCGGAAGAGTGCTCGGGGAGCAAGAGACGCAGCTAGTGAGAAGGATGGTGCGCGGTGCGTTCGAGGGACGTACACTGTGGATGAGTACGTCGGCGGACGAGAAGGAAACACACAGCGATTCCGAGGGAGGAGAAGCCGGAGGGAAGCCTGCCCGAGAAGACCGGAAGTTGGGTTCGGGTGAGCCCTATTCCGGATGGCAGAGATCACCCAAGTAAGCGGATCCAGAGCGGAAGACCCGGACCGAGGCGGGACTGAAGCGAAGCAGAGGTCCCGGACAAAAAGTCAACCAGAGTTGACTTCTGGGGTCCAGGGCGCCCGGAGTTGATCGGGGCGCCCGAAACCCTTTCGGGCGCCCGAACCTGAGTTTTTGACCGGATTGAGCTTTGACTCGATCTGAACGTTGGGGGATAAAATTTATCCCCCCCAGGGCGCCCGGAACCCTTCCAGGCGCCCCGACCAAGGCTATAAATATAGCCTTGGTCCAAAAGCTTTGAATCAACTCAGTAATTAGCATTCCAAACACTTGTGCGCTCACTGTTCTAAGTTTAGCTTCTGTTTTTGTGCTTTCACTGGTGTAAGAGGCTTCTCCGCCCGAAGGAGTTTTTAGTGCGATCACTTTCCTTGGATTAACAACCTCCCCGGTTGTAACCAAGTCAAAAACGGTGCCTCGTTTCTTTCTTGTATTTCTGCTTAGCTAATTTTATACAAGTGTTAGTTTAAGAGTTCGAGAAGGGTTGCTTTTGTTTTTTTTTACAGGGCTATTCAACCCCCCCCCCCTTCTAGCCGGCCCAACGGTCCTACAAGTGGTATCAGAGCCAAGGTGCTTCAGGAGGACTAACCGTCGAACGAAGCAACGAGATGGCCGGACCAAGCATTCACCCGCCGAAATTCGAAGGGGATTTTGCCACTTGGAAAAACATATGCAGGTATTTCTTACAACAGATATTGAATTATTTTTAACAATGAAACTTGGCTTTCAAGCTCCAGAGGACAAGGAAATAGATAAATGGACAAAAAAGGAGCAGGTCGACTTCGTGGCGAACGGCAAAGCAGAGTACCATCTGCTAAGCGTTCTTCCGCCTCAAGAAGTCAACAGGATCGGTAAATACAACTCTGCAAAGGAACTTTGGGAGAAGTTCCTCGAGCTGCACGAAGGAACGTCCGAAGCCAAGCTCGCCAGAAGAGATCTGCTTCGCAATCAGCTCATCAGCCTGCGACTTGGGGAAGATGAGTTAGTCGCGCATCTGCACTCGAGAATAAAAGAAATTATCATCGGACTTTCAAATCTCGAAGAAAAGGTAAGTAACCGAGATTCGCTCAGGTACGCTTTAAATTCCTTTCCTAGAAATAGCAAATGGGCATCATTAGTAGATGCATTTTACATTTCTAAAGATTTAGAAAAGATTTCATTAGAAGAATTCTTTTCAACATTTGAAGTGCATGAGTCAAGATGTGTAGGAATGAAGGAGCCTAAAAACAACATCGCCCTCAAAGGCTCGAGAGACGAACCAGAATCAGAATGCTCTCTCGACGACGAGGAAATGGTAATGATGGTAAGAAGATTCAAGAAACTTTGTAAATCCAGATCTATTAACCATCTGCAGGGAAAGAGGAGAAGAACGATCCGCTGCTACCACTGCGACAAAGAAGGGCACATCAAGGACAACTGCCCCAAGCTGAAAAACAAGGATAAGGAGAAGGGTAAGAAGCCTATCCAAAAGCGAAAGGCCCTAAAGGCGACGTGGGACGATACATCGTCCGAATCGGAAGTCGAAGCTTTTTCCGGACTCGCACTGATGGCGAGTCATCACGACGACGACTGCGATTCAAGCTCTTCCGAAATGAGCATCGAGAGCATAGATGAAGGGGGAGACACGTCGGAAGAAAGCAGCAGCTCAGGGGGAGAAACAGACAACGAGATCGACAAAGTAAGTCAGGTACGATCTCTTCCTCCCGATAAAATGTTTAAGTTCGTTAAACTTTTAACAAAAGATTGCTGCAAATTAGAAAGTGAAAATAAAAATTTAAAAGTAATTCTAGCTAAGTCTTGTCCCTTAGAATAATTAGATAAATTAAAACTAGCAAATGAAAAATTGAAACTTGAAAATGATGATTTGAAAATTCAAGTAGATAACTTGAGAAACCATGTATGTTCATCTAAAACCAATGTTAGAAGATTTAATAATTTAAATTGGTACTTTAAATATCACCCTGGATAAATTAGGAACATTATTTCAAGAAAATATGTTCCTAAAAACTTTTTAGTTAATCCAATAGGTTGGAACCTATATTGGGTTCCTAAATCATGCTTAAACTAAAATTTTAAAATTAAAATTAGCGCTTTAAGTGAGAAAATTAAACAAAGAATTTCTTTATGAGGCTTTGTCAAGGAAGTGATTGTTGCTCCAATAACCAAGAAGGCCTAGTGCCTCGCCACGACCTGGAAGCCAAAATATTGAAATAAATGTTTAATTAACTTACTAATGAAGCATTAATACAAGAATTAATTAGTGCTTTAAAAATGATTATTCAAAACATTTTATTTCAATTTAGAAATTTACTTACTTAGAAATTTTTAATTGACTAAGTCATTTGTTTTAAAAATGTGCTTAAGAATTCTCAAAAATCATTCTTTCTTAAGTTAAAAGATTTTCTGAAATTAGAAATTTATGCTCAAATTACTTAGAATTTTTTTTCCCTAAGTCAGATTTTTTTTAAACTTTACTTAGAAATTTTTTTAAGTTAGAAATATTTTTCAAAATAATTCTTGCAAAAACTTAAAATTGTTTTTATGAATTTCTTTTAAATATTTTTTCAAATTTACTAAATCTTTAATCCTTAGATTGTTTTCTTGGAACCCTATTTTTTTGTGATCAAAGGAGGAGAAGGAAAAGTATAAAAAGTATAAGTCTAGGGGGAGGTAGATAGATTTAATTTTTTTTTTATCTTTTCTATCTGTTTGCACTTAAATTACAAATTAAGTTAATTTACTTAATGTTATTTAAATGTCTATTTTAACCCTAGCTTAACTTGGGTTGATCACACCAAAAAGGGGGAGATTGTTGGAACCCCAAGGTTGTTTTGGTGTGATCAACAAGTTAGGTCCTGTTTGTTTCTAACCTTGTGTCTAAGTGTGCAGGAGCTTAGGAACACAGGTAGTCGAGTGGAAGACGCAGCTAGTGAGAAGGACGGCAGTCCGAGGGATGAGGTGCTGCGGAAGAGTACCCCGGTGGACGAGAAGGAAGCGTGCGGTGGTTCCGAGAGACGAAAACCGGAGCGGAAGATTGCTCGGGGAGCAAGAGACGCAGCTAGCGAGAAGGACGACACGCGGTGCGTCCGAGGGACGAAGACTGCGGATGAGTACGCCGGCGGATGAGAAGGAAACACGCAGCGATTCCGAGGGACGAGAAGCCGGAGGGAAGCCTGTTCGAGAAGACCGAAAGTTGGGTTCGGGTGAGCCCTATTCCGGATGGCAGAGATCACTCAAGTAAGAGGATCCGGAGCGGAAGACCCGGACCGTGGCGGGACTGAAGCGAAGCAGAGGTCCCGGACGAAAAAGTCAACCAGAGTTGACTTTTGGGGTCCAGGGCGCCCGAACCTGAGTTTTTGACTGGATCGAGCTTTGACTCGATCTAAACATTGGGGGATAAAATTTATCCCCCCCAGGGCGCCCGGAACCCTTCCAAGTGCCCCGACCAAGGCTATAAATATAGCCTTGGTCCAGAAGCTTTGAATCAACTCAGTAATTAGCATTCCAAACACTTGTGCGCTCACTGTTCTAAGTTTAGCTTCTGTTTTTGTGCTTTCACCGGTGTAAGAGGCTTCTCCGCCCGAAGGAGTTTTTAGTGTGATCACTATCCTTTGATTAACAACCTCCCCGGTTGTAACCAAGTCAAAAACGGTGCCTCGTTTCTTTCTTGTATTTCTGCTTAGCTAATTTTATACAAGTGTTAGTTTAAGAGTTCGAGAAGGGTTGCTTTTGTTTTTTTTTACAGGGCTATTCAACCCCCCATTCTAGCCTGCCCAACGGTTCTACATATTGTGTGTCGATTGAGTGTCTCTCACAGACTTGTCTTTGATGATGGAAGGTAATTTCAAGGATGAAGGCTCAGAGAGTGGTGTGCTAGTTATGATATTGCGCAGACCTTCACTTCAGCAACTTACCTCCAAAGCAATAACCAAAGGGAAGTCATCAACAGAGAAATCCTCAAAGGACTCAGGGCTCGGCTCGACTATGTTGGAGGAATTTGGGTAGATGAACTGTCGAGCGTGCTATGGGCCTATCGCACCACCCCTCAGGAAGTCACGGGTATAACTCCTTTTCACTTGGTGTATGGAGGGGAAATAGTGGTGCTCGTCGAGATAGGAATTGAGTCTGATAGAGTGCAGCTTTATGACGAGAAAAATCCCAAACAACACCTTATGGAGTTATATTTAATAAATGAAGTTAGAGATAAAGCAGTCGTTCGGCTGATGGCATATCGATAGAGCATGAAGCAGAATTACAATAGGAGGGTGATTCTCAGATCATTTAAGGTCGATGACTTAGTCTGGAAAAGAGTTAAATCGGTAGACGATGTCACCAAGCTGGAGGCCCTTTGGAGAGGACCGTACAAAGTAATCCAAAAGGTTAATTCGAGATCCTATTATTTACAAGATAAAAATGGAAGGAACCTAAAATGACCTTAGAGTGTAAACCATCTGCAGCCCTATGGGGCCGGGAATAAGTTTGCAATTAAATTCATGTAAATTGTAAAGACATTTGTTCTATGAATGCAGGAAAGTTTAAATGAAAATTCGCTAAGTGTCAAAGACTCAAGTGTCGTTTGGTCGTGTTATAAACAAGCAAGGCCCTTGCACCTAAGTGTCAAAGACTCTCGATCTGTTCAGGCAAGTTATAAGCGAGCAGACTCTCACACCTTAAAATTATAGGCCCCCAGGTTCCAGATCGGGCTTGTTCGAGACTCAAGTGCCATTTGACCATGTTATAACTGAGCAAATCCCTCGCACCTAAGTGTCAAAGACTCTTGAGTCGTTCGGCTAAGTTATAAGTGAGTCAAGCTCTTACACCTTCAGACTCTTGAGTCGTTCGATTAAGTTATAAACGACCAAAGCCCTCACGCCTAAGTGTCAAAGACTCTTGACCCGCTCGAGTGAGCTATAAGTGAGCTAAGCTCTCATTCCTCCATACTCTTGAGTTGTTCAGCCAAAATATAAGTGAGCCAAGCTCTCACGTCTTCAGACTCTTGACCTGCTTTGCTAAGTTATAAATGAGCAAAGCCCTCATGCTTAAGTGTCAAAGACTCTCAATTCATTCAGACGGGTTATAAGTGGGCTAAGCTCTCACACCTCTAGAATCTTGAGTCATTCGACCAAGTTATAAGTGAGCCAAACTCTCATGCCTCCAGACTCTTGAGTTGCTCGACCAAGTTATATGAGAGTAAAGCCCTCGCGCCTAAGTGTTAAAGACTCTCGACCTGTTCAGGTGAGTTATAAGTGAGCTAAACTCTCACACCTCTAAACTCTTGAGTTGTTCGGCTAAGTTATAAGTGAGCAAGGTCCTCATGCTAAGTGCTTAAGACGCATGTGTCGCTCAGCCGAGCTCAACTTTCATTCCACATATTACACGGGCAAGTATAAAAAGTCGAGTCTCCTACGCTAAAGATAAGTTAAAAGCTCGCAGGACTCTAGAACAGAGAACTCTCAAGTGCCGAATGGGCAAGCATGGATTCATACTTAGAAAATTTTACAAAGTGTCTTTGGCGTGTACAAAAAATTACTGACAAGCTTATAGAAGAAATGCAAGATAGTCGAGCACATCGTCGGGGAGCGAATTTGAGATCTTCTTCCTTTTTATAATTTTGCTCGGTATCTCGGGGGAGAGGTAGCCTTCGTCCTTCAATTATTGGAGAGTTCTGTCAATATCGTAGTCAAAGAGACAAAGAGTTCGGTTGGTGAACGTTTCATTGAATTCGGGGGAGCGAAGATACTTCATCCTGAAAGATTCCAACCGATTGGATTCCTCTATGAACTTGTTAAATTCAGCCTTGGATGCCTCCAACTCTGCCTCCAGCGTAGCTAGCTCGACATCTTTCACACCGATTATTCATTTATGCTCCCCGAGATGGAGCTCGTTTGCCTCCTATTTCGTCGTTCGGCAAACCTACTCGGTCGCTAACGAAGCTTTCGCCTCTTCAAGCTTCTTGGCCAAGACCAGAGTATCCTTGTTCTTGATATCTAGATCTTCAATAGCTCAGAGTTTTCTGGCATTAACAGAATTAATCTTTGACTCAAAGTGATGAGTCTGCTTAGTTAGTCGATCTAGCTGCAGAGCCTGGTCGTGGTTCTTGTTCTTCTCCACTGTGAGCACCCGGTCAAATCCCAACAACTGCTCAGTGCTTGTGTTTAAGTCTTTTTTTTTTCAGTTGGCCCACCTCCTTAGTTAATTGCTCGACCCGAGCTCGTGAAGTGTTTGCTGCCCAGCCGGGTCTCGAAGCTGCTGGTTTCATGTTCCAAGAAGGACAATCTTTGACACATAGCCAGACTCTCTACCCAGAACTACAAACAAACAAGTTAGTTAGTGCCGATCGGGAAAAGGGTAAGAGAGATTGTGGCTAAACTTACTCAAGTTGATTTTTGAGTAAAACCATCGGCGATTGCCCCGGATGGAATGGTCGACGCTCTAGTTCTAGCGTCTGCCTAGGTATGTGCTACAGGGCCTTAAATCTTAATTTAGTGCTCGGGAGATGTGGCTAGGTTTCATCTGGATGCCGCCATGTGTTGGTCAGCAAGCGTATGATGGCTCTGATGTGCCTACGACCACTCTGATCCAAAGGTTCTAAGGTGGTCCTGCCTGGGGACTTGGACTTGGACACACGGGGGGAGCGGATGATGGAAGTGCGAGCTTCTATACTTATCAGTGGGGACGATAGATAGGAGACCAACGGCACGTATATCGTCTCAGCCGACAGCTTGGACAGTGAGGGGGTCCGATCAGAAGAAGGAGGAGTTGGTAAGGCAACCTCCTTCTCAAGAATTGCAGAGGAAGAAGTCTTGCCTCTCTCAGCCGAAGGTCGTGGAGTCAATGCGGGAACGGGGGCTTGTAAAGTCGAAGTTGCCAAGCGGGAGGAAGACTCCGCTCGATGTTGCTTGCGGCACTGGATCAGCGGCTCACCAGAAGTAGCCGACTCGGATGGAATTGCGACTGGCACCATGGAGGGGTGCTCGAGCGGCCGCTCGCCAATATGAGCGACTGCCTCACTCGTCGTCGCCCGACTTCCCCCTATTTAGCCGACCAACTCTTCAGAGTGCTCGACCGGTAATAAGCTGTGACTCTCTAGCTCGACCACTCCTTTGACATTGATATTAGCATCGGACAGCTTGCACTTGCCGCTCAGCAACACCCTGTTCATAATTTGATCTGTAAAAAAGAGAGAGAAATTAGTTAGATTCAAAGACTAAATGAAGAAAAATGGTGTACCTAGAGGGACGGGCAGCCGTGTTCGGATAGGGCTTAACCCAAACACATATAAGATTTCTTCCAAGAGTAGCATGTGTATATGGTACTTATGACTGGCCAAACTCGCGGCTACTTGGAGGTAAGCCAACTGGCCTTGATATCGCCCAAATGGAGGAGGCTTCGACAATTCTATCTGCTAGCCGATTGGAAAGGTGGGTCAATCGGGGAAACGAATATAGAAGTAATGCTCTTTTTAGTACTTATTTGAGGTGGGCATTTTGTCAAAGTATACAGCCTACTCAGGCTTGAAAAAAGAAGGTGCCTAGCTCGGATAGCTTCCGATAGTAAAAGTAATGAAACACGCGAGGTACTAGGGGAATCCCATATAGACAAAATAATATGATAACCCCATATAGCAGTCTAAAGAAATTAGGTACTAATTGATGCAGTTGAATGTTAAAAGATCTACAAACTTCCAAGAAATAGGGATGGATGGGAAAGCGTAGGCTGGCAAAAAATTAGTCTCTGAAGAAGGGGAGAAGACTATCGGGAGGCGTATGAGGGCGATTATAAGCAGAAGGAATGACGATTTGATAATCATCGGGAAAAATGATAGGTTAGTTTCATTTGGTCGACCTCGTTACTATTAAATTTAGACTCGGTGGAGGTATACCATAGCCCGGGAACTGCCAGGGGTGGGGAAGGAGAGCACGCTATGGAACAGAGGATAGAAATTGAAGATTGAAAGGAAAAAAGGAGAAGGGACTTATTGGAAAAGAAGAGATCGCCGGCGGCGTATAGAGAAAGGAGAGCAAGGAGACGAGGACGAGGAATGCAATAGGGTAAAGGAAAAAAGTTAAAGGTTAAAAATCCTGTAGACGATTGACCAGAACCGCCCAATCAAGGGCTTTGTAAAACGAGGTTTCATTGAGACCATTGAATTCAAAAAGGTAATCGTCACATCAGACCTAAACAGCAGCCTGTCACATCCTGCATGCGACAGCAAGAAAAGGCGACACATGATATTCAATTGAAGGATTTGAACAGTTTTCAAGAAATCAGGCGGTGTTAACAGCCGTTAAATGAAGAAGGCCACCCAGGATAGAAAGCAGAAAGAAGTAGAAAAAGGTTAAGTGTTGTCCACAACAAGACCGATCGACATCAACCTCGGAGTATGGAGTGGGTGAAGCGAAGATGAGAAGGAAGTTAAAAAATGACTAAGTGTGGTCCACGATAAAGCCAAGCGGTGGCTCTAAACCTTAGCATACTAACATCACAGCCAAGCGGCGGCTATAAACTTTAGTTCATGAACATCACAGTTGAGCGGCGACTATAAACTCTGGTGCAATGAACATCATGGCCGAGCAACAACTATAAACCCTTGTGCCAGTAAATATTATAACCAAGCGGCGACTCTAAATCCCAACACGGCCTGTCGAAGGCAAATTAACTTCTTGGCAAAATAACTCAATGACATAGCCGAACGGTGGCTTTAAACTCCGGGACACCAGAACGAGCAGAAAGAACAACAACTATAATAGTCGAGCGACGACTTTAAATCCTAGAACAACCTGGTCGGGAAGAAAGAGTTCCAGAACATACTAACTGTCTAGTCAGTCAGATTTACATCCCCCTTCGACTAGATTTGAGGGGAAGACTTGTGATACGGTAAGGAAGAGGAGCCTCGCCAAAGATAGGTCAAAGCAAGGAAGATCGGCTGACGTGGAGGTCAAAGCAATTGAAGGCATTAAGGTTGGGTGAGCGAGCCAGACCCGGTCAGACGGATGGCATGTCCAAGTAATGGGTCGGACACAACCTTGTTTGGAGCAAGGGGGTCGGCCAAGCATAGGCTTGGAGCTCAAGTAGTGGTCGGCCAAACCATGTTTGGTGTCCAAGCATGGGGCTGACCACATAGGATTAAAGGGAGATTTTATTTTTATTAAAATCTTTCCCTTTGTAGCCATTCATGAAAGGGATTTAAAAGAGAAATTTTATTTTTAAAATTTCCTTTTATAGTCATCTTCATGGTTTTAAAAGGAGAGTTTTATATTTTAAAATCTTTCCTTTTATAGCTATCTACAAAAGATTAAAGAGAGATTTTAATTTTGTTAAAATCTTTCCTTATTTGTAGTTATCTATAATGTTTAAAAGAAAGATTTTAATTTTTGATAAAACTCTCATTTTTTGTAACCATGATTTAAAAAGAGAAGTTTTAATTAATCTTTCCTTTTTTGTAGTTGTTTACATATTTTAAAAGAGATAAATTAATTTTTAAAACTTTCCTTTATTGTCATGTGTAATAGGAAATTTAAAAAGAGAGATTTTAATTGTTATTAAAATTTCCTCTTTTAAAGGGAGACCACAAATAAGGAAGTTTTAATTATGTTTAAAACTTTCCTTTTTGTAGACATCATGGTTTAAAAGGAAGCTTTAATTTTTTGTTGTAAAATTTTTCTTTTTTAGACTCCATGATGTGGTCGGCTATAGGAAGAAGAAAAGGAAGTTTTAATTAAACTTTCATTTTTTGCCAAGATCAAGGATTATAAAAGAGATGGAGAGGGTGCCTCATGAGATAACACAACCTAGGCTTTCTCCTCTCTTCATTGTTTGGCCGGCACCCTTATTGTTTCTTTAAGGGTCGGCGGCACACAAACCTCGATTCCTTGGTGGCCAAATCTCTTCCATGCTCTTCTCTTTTGTTTTCTTCCTTTGAGGCCGGCAGTTCTTCAAGCTTCATCATCTTGGTGGCTGGTTGCTTGGAGAGGAAGAAGAAGAGAAGAAAATATCCTATTTTGGTATCCCTTGATGGCTCAAGAGTCTTGGAGAAGAAGAAGTGGTCTCGGTGGAATTCATCTTGGTAGATCGTCGCCCACACGACGTCCAAGAGGAGGTGAGGAATACAATAGAAGATCAAGAGGTTTTTAGCTACAAAGAAAGGTATAACTAGTTGTCTTATTCCGCATCATGCTAGTTTTCTTTATATGGATTTTGAATTACCAAACACAAGAGACTAACCATTCTAGGCAATGAATTTATGTTTAGATTTTGTGTTTCTTTTGTTTTTCGATCTTGTGATTCGATTGTTCTTAATAGTTAAACCTAGGGTTACTATAAGGAGATTAAATATTGAATTTCGTTGAAAGGTTTTGTCTAGGAAGTGGTGGATGATCTCATACCCAAGAAGGCCTAGTGCCTCGCCATGTTTAACCTGGAAGCCGATCTCTGAAATAAATATTTAATTAACTTTGTAACATGGTTGGATTTGGATTAATAATGTTAAGCATTGTTTGCGATCCAAGTCTAAACCTATAAGAACAGATAAGTTGAATTTGGAATCAATAATGTTAAGTTCTGTTTGCGATTCTAAATTTAATTTCTAAAGAACACAATAGGTTGTTAGGAAAGGTTTGAGACTTGTACAAAATTTTTGTACAGGGGAACCAGTACGATATTCCGAGTAGCAACCAACAGGTTGAGCGAGCCAGACCCGGTCAGACAGACGACATGCCCGAGGGGACGAGTAGGGCCAGGCGGATAGCCCAAGACTAAGAGACAAACAAGTAGTGCATCCCCAAGCCACCGTTCTAGCCGAGCGGGTGATGTGTCCGCCCGAATGAGAGGTAGCCCTCCAACAAGGGAAAAGCTAAGTGAAGGAAGATTGTTCTGTTCAGCACGACCGAGCGAGGGCATCCCAACCAAGCAGACACAAGCCTGCCTATAGCGGAATCCACCTGCATATCTCCTCATACTCTTTTGGAGTTTTGTGCTACTAACAATAGAGCATGTTCCGCAGACAAATCGTATGACAAAAGCTTCCAGTTTGTCACATCAGAAATTTGCATGTTTGTTTAAGGAAAAGTATCAGAGACACTTTTTAACTTGTCTTTTCCTAAGACGCTTTGGAAAAGGTGCGCCCCTTTTGAGATACGTGCGCAGACACTACAGTTACACTATAAAGAAGGGTTCCCATCTACATATAGAGATATGCGTAACTTTATGATTCTACACGCTCTTTGTTACATTATTCTCATTATTCTCTACTTCATTAGAAATTGACTTGAACGTTGAAAGGTCAATATAGGGAACCCCTTACCGATCTGATACTAATGCCTCTTGTATTATAAGACCATGTGAACCACGTCAACCTTCAAGTCATATCTCAGTTTATCATCTTCTATATTTTTAGATAGAAACACGTATAATTATATAAGATTGTGCATTGATAATAAATTAAGCGAATTCATATAGATTAGAGAATTAAAATAAATATTTTTTTATAGGTCCTAACGATAAAGTTGAAATTTTACATGAACATTACCGTTAAAAATAATGTGATTCAATTGGAGGCATAAAGTCACCCCTGTGATTCAATTTGAGTCATAAAGTCACCTGCCTCTTAGATGCATGCATATAACATCAACCTCATCCTCCCAGTTCATGTTCGCAGTTGCAATGGACAAACCTGCATCAGGGTGATGTTTCTCCACCATGCCTCCACCTTCCTCACCCTCCTCCACTTCGTCTCCTTCCTCCTCGCCAAGCTCTTCATCCATCTCCTTGCCAAGTCCCCAAACCACCACCAAATGTGCATATTTTAATCAATCTCATTCTCTTTTTCTTGTTAATTCACATACTAATTAAATATGGCAGTTGCAGATGCACTCATCTTGTTGCTGAAGAAGATGAACTAGAAATCCACGAATCCTACTCCCGAAACGAAGAGATCAATGCTTCCGACGTATTTAGCACTAGGGAAGAAAGCTTGTTCAACGAGCAGTTCAAAGAAGTTGGTGATCATGAAAGCTTTATGGATCAAGAACCCCCGCTTGAATCCTCTCCTGTTGATCGTGAAGATCGTGGAGTGGAGTGCCACGGTGAAGTTAAAGGCACGCCTAGCTACATGGAACTATAGCTGCTACCTTAAGCAGAAATACAGTCTTGAATGCTAACTAATTAATCTTCTAATTTTTTGTTTGTAAAGATGCAAATGCTGTTGAAATTGGAGATTCTTTATTACATAAAGTGGCGGCAGTTCAGTTCGATAGCAAAAAATTTAAGCTCGAAGAAAAGACTTTTGGTGCTTCTCTTACAAGTGAATCTACTTCAAAGAGTTCCATGGAATGGAGAAGCTCTGCTATCTTCAGCGATTCAGTGACCGAGTGCCCTTTGTCGTCTTCCTCGCGCAGGAGTTCATCCCACTGGGAGAATTACACATTCTTCCGCAAGTACGATGAGGAGATGATGTTCTTCGATCGAATCTGCGCGCAGAAACTCACTGAAACAGGTAGCTAGCTAAGTTCGTACTCCAGTTTCTTCAGGTAGATGAACTGAATACGAATGCTTAGGACTCTGTAAATGTTCAGAAACGTTTAGGTCCTTAAAATGCCAACCGAGATCGATCTCGCAGAGAATAGTTCACAAACTAAACAAGGAGAAGAAGGGAAGTCGCCAAAGGCCTTATCAAGAGTTGGAGTGCGTTTACGTGCCTCAGATTTGCTTAGCTTGGGAGGCCCTCAGTTGGAACTACAACTACTTCAGGCAAAAGCACGCCCAAGGATCATCAGACAGTGATAAAAAATCCTGTTGCACTGAATGGATAGCTGAGCAATTCCAGCAGTTTCAGGTCCTCTTGCAACGATTCATCGAAAATGAGCCCTACGAGCGCGGTCGTAGGCCTGAAGTATTCGCTCGAACGAGGAACTTTTCGCCAAAATTTCTCCAAGTTCCTGAATTCAGAGGTACCAACTACAATTCAGAACTTGCAACTGCTAGCTTTGTGTTCATAATTGCAAGTGCTAATTTTGTGTTTTTTTTCCCTGGTTATCACAGATCCGGAAGCAGATGAATTAGGTAAAGAGGAAATGGTTTCGTCGGCCGAGCTCCTGGCAATTCTCGAAGACTCGATCCGAACCTTCATGATCTTCCTCAAGGCAGACAAGGAGACTCCTTGTCAAATGCTGAAGGCCCTTATCAGGAAGAAAACCAGTTCAGTGGATCCAAATCGACTTCATTTTCTCAAGAAAGCCAACGAGAAAGTGAGTCATTAGTCCTTTAATTTATTAACAATTGCTTGTAAGGGTTCTGATCGATGATTCAATCAATACATACTTTCAGAGCAAGATGACGCTTAAAGATACACTGAGGGCAAGAGGATGCTTGAAAAGGCAGAGGGTAATTAAGGGGAAACAAGTGATGGATGTCCTCATGGCCTTGATCGACATGAAGATTGTGTCCAGAGTTCTGAGGATGCCTGAGATCAGCCAAGAACAGCTGCAATGGTGTGAAGAGAAGATGAGCAAAGTGAAGGTGTGGAAAGGCAAAATCCAAAGAGATTCCTCCCCACTTTTCTTCCCTGTTCATTGACTCCCACGTCACTGCTGCACAATCTACTCTGCTTTTTAGTGACTAGATAAAGCCCACGAGGATATGCATTCCACCTTAACTCTTGTCACACAAAATCTGGGAATTGACAGCTCCAATTCACAGCCATGGCTGCATGTGAAGATCATGGAGGAGGGATAGTGGTCCATGCTAGTGCACAAGAAAGTTGATAGCTGTAGGTTTTCACAAAAGTGAAAGTGCATGTGTGTGAAGGAGGAAGGGTGGGGGTAGAGAGGAGCACAACTTTGAGCTTTATTTTGCTTTACTAGTAGCGGATAGGGCGGCCATGGACATTAAATTGTATATTCGAACATAAAAGTAGAGGAAGATGATGACATATATACTGGAATTCACAATATTACAGGATTATGGCACTAGTTATACTTTATTTAAAATATATCTTGTTGAATGGTCGTCGATCGGTTGCTGCTGATGTGAAGTGCATGTGTGTGCAACCTGATCACTAGCTTTTGCGTATTTCAAGGGAATTTTTTATTTTTCTTTTTGATTGAAATATGATTATAAGTGCTCCTTGAAGCGGAGAAAAAAACAAAGGTGTTTCCTTTGGAAAAAGATTTGGTTTAGTGTGTATTTAATTAGCCCAGCGGAATCAGTCCGGGAGGAGAGGGATTCCGTTAGTTTGATGGCAAATCCTTCATTTACGCAGTTTTGAGGTGACGAAGAAGAATTAGTATGCAATTTGATGAATGATTGGTATGCCGTGGATAGGGTGAAGGACAGTAAATGAGTGTATAAATTTATTTGATAAGATAAATTAATAGCGAGTCAAGCTTAAAATAAATATTAATATTTAAATTTAACTTAGTATTTTTTTTTATTGAGGTTGGTTGAAGTTTGATTTAAACTTAATTCGTTTAGATGTTATTAAATTATCAATTCAAACTTATTTACTTTTTTAAAATTTTTATGTCCAACGTTTTTAGATTCACTTTTCACTAGAAGAAAAATACATTGCAGTGCACTGATCACTACAAAAAAAATCAGCATTAGAGACGGAATTTTCCGTCTCTATTCCGTCGCTAAACTAGATTAGCGACTGATTAGCGACTGAATAACTGCGTCGACACGAGTTTTGTCGCTGACCGTATTTAGAGACGGATTTTTAAATTCCGTCGCTAATTAGAGACGGAATATATATTCCGTCTCTAAAATATAGCGACGAGAATTTAATAATCAGTCGCTAACCATAGAATCCGATCTCTAGTTTCTGTCTCTAATTAGAGACGGAATATTAAAATTCCGTCTCTAATTAGAGACGGAAGTTTAATGGTCCGTCTCTAATTAGAGACGGAATATTAAAATTCCGTCTCTAATTAGAGACGGATGTTTAATATTCCGTCTCTAATTAGAGACGGATGTTTAATATTCCGTCTCTAATTAGAGACGGATTTGTTATGTTCCGTCGCAAGTTATCGTCATTTCAGACAAATTCAGGTCACTCAGCGACGGAAAATTATAATTCCGTCGTAAGGTATCGTTATAACAGTAAATTCCAAAGTGAAATTAGAGACGGAATATTAAATTTCCGTCTCTAATTAGAGACGGAATTTTAATATTCCGTCTCTAATACCTGGAAATTTTAGCAGCACAATTTGATTTCTACAATTATCCTTGTTTACATTTCATATCAATCTAGACCATCACATACAATGGTTTCCAAATAACACAATACATACACAATTAGACAATGACAATACAAAATAATATATGAATGCAAATATCAAACCAAGTATCCAATCCAAGCACACTACATTCTTACAACATCTCCAATAATAATAATACAAACACAAAACTAAAACTAAATATCCAATTAAAAAACAAAGATAATTATCCAAACATCTCTAACCATAAACACCTGATTGTATAGTACTACAACATCTGAAATTAAAAAACATAATACAACACCTTCTAGCAAAGAAAATCCAATCCTAAGCTAGCGAGTAGTAATCAATCCTGCAAAAATGTTAATACGATAGATTAATAATAAAACAAAGAATAAACTAGTACACAATTATGTGTAACATATTAAATTTAATATTATGAATTTATTTTACATACTTGAGTGCTAGTTTGGATATACGATGATGGTGTCGTATAGATATCAATGTTCCTGAAAAGATATAATACAATGTTAGACATAGTTTCATTAGTGAACAAAAAAAAATTAAAAAGTTAAACATCAAGATACCTATGGCAATCTACGGATCAGGGGGATTATTAGGGTCTTGAGTCTCCTGAGAGGCAAAACGATGTGGCGTTGCACTCATTTGATCCAAGAAGGCTTGCATATCTCACCCAATTTTCTCAAGATCCAATCGGGATTGTCGCTCTGCTCGAAAATCTGCCTCCAAGTTTGAGAGACGAGTCTTCAAATCTGCGTTTTCTTGCTCTAAGACGTCTACTCTAGCAGATGATTCGGATGCACTCGATGATGTGCTGGGACGACCCCTGGCCCTAGGAGTCATCGCCTGATCATATACAACTCTCGCCTGGGCCCCAAGACCATAGAGGGTAGAGGTCTTTTTCCTTCCACCAACCACATCATAATAAATTTCATTTATCTGGTCAGTAGATAAAATCTGCTCCTCACCTCCCTCTAAACTAGGCTGAGACGCCTGTGCCACCCTAGCCGCAATTTCCTCCTATTTGCATAAAAAAAATATTATCAGATATTTACTGAAATGATAGATAATCATTGTTAATAGTTAAATATATTCAAGTATAGATTCTTACGTCTAATGCCGACGATCGACGATCTATAAAGTTGCCATCTTTTGACTTGTGTGTCTTCGTAAATATCTCCCAACAAGTAGGAGGTCGCTGTAGATCATGTTCCTGAATATTAAAAGATGTAAATATTTCCAGTGGTATGTTCTAGGTACAAAACTCTTATAGAATTTTAAAATTACTAACTCACCAAGTCTAAGGCATGCTCGACGATCGATCGGGATCCAGCGGTATGTTTTGTCGCTCCGGTACTAGGGCCAGCCAACTCACTCCTTCTATTGGCTCGAGCTATCATTGCATTTTCCTGCCATCTGTCTGCAGCCCAAATGGCTCTCCATGCATCCCAAATGTTCTCAGGTACATAGGATGGTTTTATTCCCTTTTGTCTTGCTTTGTATAACATGTCTTTGTATAGTTTGGCACAAGCTGCGTTCCAGGTAGCATAAAATTCTGCCTCGTGCTCTGTCTCCCAAGTATATCTTTTCTGCAATAATATGTTCACAAATTATTATAAAAATATAATAAAATCATGATAATTAAAATGACTTACCAAAAACTCATCGTAATAAAATTGCTTCATATCCGGGTCTACCCGCTTCCATGTAGTACCAGCGGGACTAAATCGCTCTTTAAATTTTGAGGTGATGTATGCAGCTACTCTATGACCATCTGGGGTAAAACTGCATTTAACAAATAAAATTAAATAAATATGTTAACAAAATAAATGCAGTGAATAAGACTAATAACACTAATACTTACCAACCCCCGATAATCCGTAGAACAATCTGGCCACCAGCGTCAGACATGTCTATATCTGTAGAATTACATTATAACACATACGCATGCACACTATTTTTTTATCAAAAAAATAATAATGACTAATAGAGTAAGACAAGTGATATAACCATGAATATTTAGATCTAAAATTTAACTTAACAATGCTTAACATGAAGATATAACAATTTTAATCGTTAACATTTTGTAGATCCTCCTCACTAGACTCTGTTAGTTCAATAAGTTCCTCGCTGCTGGATATTTCTTCATCATCTATTTCCTCATAAGGTACATTAACATCTACAAGTAATTGAGATGTTGATTGAATCTGAGAATCTACTGAATATATCTCCACTGTATCATCTTGAAATGCATCATGGTTTTGGTTCATGATAGAGTTGGGCATTTCTATGGTAGAGCGTGGCTTTGTTCGGCAAACTGCTAACCATTCACTAGCTCTTCTCCTCTTCGTGGGATATTCAAGATAGAAAACCTGCCCCGCTTGTACCGCAAAAATGAAAGGTTCATACTTGTTGAAGCTTTTGTTTGCATTTACCTCAACTAAATTGTAGTTTGGATGTATTCTGGTACTGTTCTTGGAGTCGGATCATACCAAGAACATTTAAATAACACACATCTTTTGATGGGTAAAGCAGGATATTCAACTTCTATGATTTCTTCAAGTCTCCCATAATAATCAAACTCAGAATTATTGTTGTTGATAGATCCTTTCACACAAACACCGGAATTGAAAGTTAGTCTGCGTGAATCCCGTTGTGTTACGTGAAATTTAAAACCATTAACATAGTAGCTAGAGTACACTATTATCTTACGGAGAGGTCCAGATGCAAGATTGATTATCCTGGAATCTTGCACATTAGATATTCTTCGATCGGACACCTATAACAATAGTAGAATATAAAATAAACCTCTGATAATTTAATATGGATGTAAGAAATTAAAATTATGCTCTAACTTACATAGATTTGAAACCATAATGCAAATTCCGTCTCCAACTTTTCAGCTATCTCACTTGCACGAATTGATGGATTTTGTACTTGTAGTTGTTGTTCATACAAGCTGAAAAATAAGGTAATTTTAAGAAAAATACACTATCGGGAAACAACTTATTTTTTGATAAATGTTTGATTCAAGAAGTCAACTTACTTTATGTAGGGTTTGACTTCATCACAGTTTAAGAGTATGTATGTCCTCGCAGCATGATATTCTTGTGGAGTTAACCATCTAGAAACAGATGCTCCCATTGGCTTGCCAGGAAACTTGAAAATAGAAAGCATAGATGGGTCTATAGGCTGTGCATCATCTGAATTTCTAGGACACTTGCGATGTCTGGTTTTTACATTATCAGAAAAATAATAGGAGCAGAATGAGGATGCTTCTTCAACCAGATAAGCATTACAGATTGACCCCTCAACTCTAGCTTTGTTACGAACATTATTCTTTAATTTCCTTAAAAACCGTTCGAATGGATACATCCATCTATACTGGACAGGACCAGCTATTCGTGCCTCGTACGCTAAATGTACTGGTAGATGTTCCATTGAATCAAAAAAACTGGGTGGAAAAATACGTTCAAGCTTACATAGTATGAGAGGAATGTCTGTTTCTAGTCGAAGCATATCATCCATCATAATACACCTCGCAGTCAAATCTCTAAAATATAGACTCAATTCTGTGAGTGCTTGCCAAACATTTTGAGGAAGTAAGTCATGAAAAGCTATTGGAATAAGTCTTTGCATGAATACATGACAGTCATGACTCTTCATTCCAAACATCTTTAACCTGTTCATATCCACGCATCGAGCCATATTCGAGGCATACCCATCTGGAAATTTAATTTCTTTCAACCAATTACATAAAACTTGTTTACCGTCTTTGTCCAATGTATAACAAGCCTTTGGGAATTTATTGGTTGTTTCATCCTGATGCAACTCTGGTCTGCTAACTAGTTCTTTTAATTCCTCACGTGATTTTGCAGTGTCTTTAGTTTTTCCATGCACATTCATCACAGTGTTAAAAATATTATCAAAGAAATTTTTCTCAACGTGCATTACATCTAAATTATGTCGAATAAGTAGATACTTCCAATATGGTAGCTCCCAAAAAATACTCCTTTTCTTCCAACCGCACTTGCACTGCCTAACAATGTATTTATTTATCTCATCAGAATTAGTCTCAGCTACTGGTAGAAAACCATAGTTGTCTATTTGGTCAAGGATTTCTTCACCTGACTTGACTGTTGGAGGAAGTTTTCTGACTACAACATTCCTAATGAAATTTTTCTTATTCCGCCTGAAAGGGTGATCAACTGGTAAAAATTTACGATGATTATCAAACCAAGATATCTTCCCACTGCAGGGTAATGAAAATGCATCAGACTCTGTCATGCAGTATGGGCATGCTAATTTACCAGCCGTGCTCCATCCCGACAACATTGAGTATGCTGGAAAATCACTAATTGTCCATAATAATGCAGCATGCAATCTAAAATTAGTTTTGCTTGCAACATCATAAGTCAGTGACCCTACATTCCATAATTCATTCAACTCGGCAATCAGAGGTTGCAAGAAAATATCAATCTTTTCTTTTGGATTAGTTGGCCCTGGAATAAGGACAGTAAGGAACATAAATTCATCTTTCATACACATCCAGGTGGTAAGTTGTAAGGTGTTATTATAACTGGCCAAGATGAATATTGCTGTCCAGACTGACCAAATGGTTGAAATCCATCTGCAGAAAGTCCAAGTCTCACATTACGTGGTTCCATTGCAAATGAGGAAAATGTTATATCAAGATGTTTCCAAGCAGGCGAATCACAAGGATGACACATTATACCTTCTTCGTGCATATGCTCATGATGCCACCTCATGTAGCTTGCTGTTGCAGTAGATGCGTACAAGCGTTGGAGTCTAGCAGTTAACGGGAAATAATACATAACTTTCCATGCAATCTTTTTATTTTTCTTCCCTGGTATTCGACTACTATGCTTATAACGAGGGTGAGTACATATTCTGCATTCAATCAGTTCACTGTCTTCTTTCCAAAATATCATGCAGTTATTAATGCAACAATCAATCTTCTCTACCGGCAAACCTAAACCTCTCACCAATTTTTTTGTAGTATAGAAGCTATCAGGCATTATGTTATCAGTAGGAAGTAACTCAGACATCAATTGACAGATGTCATCGTAACATCTTTCTGAAAAATGATGCTCTGCCTTTATGTTCAATAATCTTGCAGTAGCTGATAATTGGGAATGACCAGATGGAATCCCTCCCCACACTTCTCTTTCACTAGCCTTTAACATGTCATACATTTGCTGAACTTCAAGTGTTGGTACATCATCTATATTTGAATGATCAACAGCGTTTATAGCGTCATAAACCATTGATTGCATTGCATTCTCATTAGATGATGATTCCCCTACAGGAGTTGTGTCTGATGAAGAAGCAACCGAAGTTCCAATACGGTGAGACAAATAAGGCTCTCCATGACAATACCAGTTGTAGTAATTTGGAACAAATCCTTTTTTACATAGATGTACTTTGACAGTATCCTCATCATGGAAAGCTTTATTTCTACATTTGGAATGATTACATGGACAACGTAACGTGACACCATCCATACATTCTGGATGACTCTTCGCAAAGTTCACAAACTCTTCAACTCCAGCAAAATATTCATCTCGGATAAATCCATTTTCTAATCGATTGTACATCCAATCTTTGTTCAAGTACATTGTATCCTAATAAACATAAGATTGATTACTTAGTAAGTATATAAGTAATATAATAGAGGTACTACACATATGATTCAATATATTCAAAAACCATACCATGAATACAAAATATTAAGTATATAATTAAGAAGTTGATATTTAAATTAAAAAAAATAAAATAAAAACACATTTAGATAATTTTAAATCAATTTCATAGGTGTTATCAAAATATCATATCATAATAGGTGGCAGTCGTATGGTGTTTTATTTTTTGGTCTCTAAATCATCATCAATCCTTTCTCTTTCTTGTTTTCTTAGTTATTCAAATTTCTTCATATTTCCTCTTGGTCCTTACCTTTTGATTTTTATCCATGGATTATTAGATTTGTTTGTATGCCTAGTTTTAATCTATCTTTAATATATTAGTTTGGCTTTAACTACTGGAAGCTTTAGAAGTTACTACAATATGAAATATAAATCCTTCCATTGACTTTCTATATTCATATCCCTATACCAAGGCCATTTTGATCATCTTTGGTTAGGTTAAGGCTATATCTATGTCTCAGTCAATGATATTCTCATATGTATTTTGATTATCTTTTTTTAAATTTCAGTCTAACTTTACAAGAATGAAAATCAAATACAATCATGTTCTAATTTTCAAACAACTGAATATCTATAAATGAATGACTGCACAAGCAATAGACAATTACATGTATTTAACCATTTTTATTGAGGGATAACTTCTCCATTAGTCAAAATCATGACAAATCACTATCGATGATAAGGTGGAACTATTTTAGGATATTTGTGCATGGTTGATGAGAACTAATTATAAACCTACAAATGGACTTCTCTACTAAAATGCACAGGTTTCTTTCATTTTGGTTGACAATCAGAAGGGCAGCCAAATTCAAAGCAACAAACAACCTTCTCAAAAGAAACATGAATTTCACAATTAGATTTTTTCTATAAAACAGAAGTTATACATGAGTTTGCAAGCAGCAGAATCAACAAAATGAAGCATGTATTTGAGGGAATGTATTCATATATTTGTACCAGAGACCGAATTAAAAGTTTGGCACTCATACAACTTGATGCAATACGAACAAATTGTGCCACCAAAACAACTCAACTCTCAACAAATGGGGAAGCAAATAATATTATTAACTCAAGATGTACAAGGGATCCAGCCCCTTTATGTTTTGAGGAGAAACAAGAAAGGAAAAGAGAGATTGAGGAGAAAAATGAAATCACCAGCGACGTGATGCTGCTTTGTGAAAGGGATGCTGCTGAGCTTCGATGACAGGACGGGGAAGTCGTGGCGCTTCCACTATTCCTACTGGAACAGCAGCCAGAGATTCGATGACTGGACGGGGAAGTCAAGAAAGGAACAGAGATTGAGGAGAAAAGAGAAATTACCAGCGATGGAGCACACTCTGCAAGGAAGAAGCTCGTTGGCAAGGATGACGAACAGACTGCGTTGAGCCGAGTCGGAGTCTGGCAGCGACAACTGTTCGAGCGTCGGAGGAGAGGACACCGGGGGAGACGGAAAGAAATGCAGGAGACGGAGCTCGAGTCGGAATCCAGTGCCGACAACTATTCGAGCGCCGGAGGAGAGGAAATGCAGGAAATGGAGAGGCCGAAGTGAAGAACCCGTGCCCTAAATCCCAATCATAGCGACGGAATTAATAATTCCGTCGCTAGTTAGAGACGGAATTAATAGTTCCGTCTCTAATTCGCCTAGGTGGGGCTTAATTCCCTGTTTGAATATCGAAGGAATAAATATTTCATCCCTAATTAGAGACGGAAACAAAATATCCGTCTCTATTTAGAGACGGAATCAAAATATCCGTCACTAATTTTTACAGATTCACTCATTTAAAATTTTAAAACAGCGAAATTAGAGACGGAAGTATATTTCCGTCTCTAATTAGAGACGGAAGTATATTTCCGTCTCTAATTAGAGACGGAATTATATTTCCGTCTCTAAGTCCGTCGCTAAATGATAATTTTCTTGTTGTGTGATGCTATGCTGAGATTCAAATATCAAATTTCTTAATTATCCGTTAAAAGATCTAATCATTGCATTATTGTCTTGGGAGCAATTTAATGATTCATTTATTTGGCAAAAGGATTCATTTATTTGGCAAAAGGATCCTGAGCGGCCCACACGGCCGACACCACATTCATTTATAGAGGCAAATCAAGAAACTGAGTAGATCATCATATGAAAAAGGGTATTTCTCCCAGTTTCACCGAAAATCGACCCTTTCTTGATTTGATAATTCTACTATGTGGTGACCAATTCATCCAAGTTTGAGGGCAATATAATGATTTTTTTTATAATCCAGATATTCAACTTTTCGAATCGATTAATCCTTAAGGTGATTGACCCGGGCCGACAACGGTCGGCAGCGACGGTCGTTGGCGGCACCTGGAGGCGGCTGCCTTCGGCAGCACTCGGAAGTGGCGGCCTCCGGTGATGCCCAAAGGCAGCGATCGACGGAGGCGGCCAGTGGCGACCGACAACCAGCAGCGACAGTTGGTGACTGGCGGTCAGGAACGATAGTCGACAGCAGCTAGCCACCGACAGCGTAGGTAAAATCGACATCAATGACTGGTTGGTGTGAAAGTAGAGTAGGGATATATTTGACATTTAAATATTATTTAAACAATAGATTTATAATTCAGATTACAAAACTTTATTACCTTTTATAATCCAGATTATATTACACTACAGTTTTAAAACTGTATCAAGCCTTCAAGGCGTAACACAAACAGTGAGCGCATGACATCTCTGGCGTAATGGTTAGAGGTCGATTCTCAGGAACTGAGGACTTGAAGTTTACCCTACCATGCGCAAATCCCACTATGCGCCTTAAAACTATATCAAATAAAATAATTAATATTATAATATAATTATAATTACATTATTAGACAAAATATTCGAAACCACCTCTTACCTGGATAGTCATAGGCCCACACAAATCAGAATGAACTAATTTCAACACTTCTTTGGCTCTATACCCCTTTGCCTTAAAAGGACTCTTGGTCATTTTTCCTTCTAAGCAAGATTCGCAGGTTGGAAAGTTTTCCACTACCAATGAACCCAAAGGTCCATCGGCTATTAATCTGTAACGAACACCCTTCTTACTACTACTACTCTGTAAGGATGACCGTTACTTAACTACTAACTCTACTTAACCGGTATGATTAAAAATCACATGGAAACCATACCGAAAAATTTCGGCAGAGTCTCCCCTGTACCGGTGACCATATTCAACAATACATGCAATATATACTCAGCCACAAGCGGCTGGAACACATATCAATCAACCATGCAGTATAATAAATCCAAAATAACGAAAACAATACCACAACTCATCACACCATATCACAATTCATCTACTATGTCCTAATCACATCAAAATATCATGTACTATCTCAAATACTTCTAACATAGCAAAAGATAATAGAAACTAAAAGAAAACTTCTTTCTTAGTCCCAAGGCTTTCATAGTCCTGGCATCACACATCCTTCGACCACCTCCTTAACATCATTTGGTCAACCTCCACCACTTATGGCATGATTGCACTCAATCAAGTCGACTTGGGTAAAAAAAACAGTTAGAGCTTAAGGTGAATCATGTTTAGGTATATGATGGACTTAAAGCTATGCGTACCAGAAGCAATGAATTCATATTAAATTAAAACCTATGTCATGCTTAAAGAATGTGAAAATCTGCACTTAATAGGTCTACACTTCTAAGTTGTTTCCAACAAGGCAAAGCATGAGGGAATAATGCTGCTACCATCAGAAATTTCTACGTAAAGATAGCAACATACTTGGACATACACTTAACATACCTACACCTTCTAAATTACTTCTAGCAAAGCAAAGCATAAGGAAGAGGTAATCACTGCTACTATCAAAAGTTAACCCATGTTTTACTAAAGCATGCATTCAGTAGGACACACAAAGCCTCTTTAAATGATTTACTTGTTATCTTTTCTTCTCTAGACCTTGGTCCTTCCTTTACTTATAGATACTCATATCCTCCAAAGGATTTAATAGGACATTAGTTTCCATAATAATACTGTTCTTTACAGCATGTTCCTGGTTGTAATATCACCTAACAGAGTCTAACAGAAATACTAAACACGCGGCTGTAAGTAGTTAGCTTTGCAATTGTACACTACTGTCTAACATAGGATTTAAAGCTCAATGTATGCCACGTTCACATTAAGGGTTTAAAGCAATTTAAGCATATCCCTACTCCACATTAAAGTACAGAACTAACTCCAATACCAACTTTTCATACATGACAGTTGTAAAGGTAAGAATTCGGGAAATAACCCAAAAATACAGCCTCATGAAACATAACCAGATCAACTCAATATTTGTTACGTCTCAAGTATTCAGATTTCTACTATGAAACGATTCATAACCAAATATGATCAATTTGCATGCTTCAACATGGTTGGATTTCGAGGAAAATTAAAGTTCTAGCATACTGCACTCATCACTAAGATAAGTTCCCATTGAACCAAGATCTGCTTCAAACAAAATATCTGAGGTGATGGCATCCAAACAAAACACTAATACATCAGCACTAACATTCCTAGTTCAGCACTAATACATGAGGTTTAACACTTCTATCAGTACCAAAACCTTTTAGCACTAACAGCAAAGGTACTTCCAGCAACTAGCATATCAAGTTGTAAAGGAGAACTACATAATCCAAACTTAATCTTAACAATTCATGCTTATCACATTAGCAAGGAAAAATAGACCTGCAAATCCTATAGCGAAATCCGAAACTAGGAAAAACCCTAATACCCAATCATGCTTCATCAGATGGCAAAGAAAACAGACAACATTATGAATCTGTTCTAAGGTCCCTAACATCTTAATTCCCTACAACAAAAAGAATCCGAAATAGAGAAGCAAGGAAACTCATGCAAAGCTTCGGGAACAGGGAGAGGATCAAAGATTTAAACCTCGGAGCTATCCTACTGCAGGTGAGTAGCGACTTACATCGTGTTCTTGAACTCACAGCCGAAGAAGGAAGACTTCTAGGGTTTGGGTCTCTTGAAATCGCGGCCTCTCTTCGTGTTCACGGGTCCTTCTTGACGAGAGGAGCTCGAATCCGAGAAGAGCTCGTGGAAATCCCCTTCGGCCGGCCACCGGAGACGAAGCTAGGGCTTCGTTTTCCTTCGCTCGGGCAGAATTGGCACTGACGCCGTTCGTGAGGGAGAGGAGGAATTATGAGAGAAAATTTTAGGTTTTCGAAAAAAGATTTAAATCTTATACTTTAGGTTATTTTCGTTTCTAACTTTACCTTATATATTTATTCCCTTCTTGATTAACAAAATACTTGCAGATCAGTTGGTTGGTTATGTGCTGCTTGAGATGCAGCTCGCGGGTTCAAATCCTGCCGAACCCTCTTTTTATTTCCAATTTATTCAAACGTTCCTAAATACTGCTTAATACCAATTTATTTCCTTATTTGATTAGAAACGATCGTTGGCAGAGTTAGTTCGCTACGTTCGATTAAGATCGTTTTCGAGGTTTTGGGTTCAAAACTCAGTTTTAACACTTTTATTATTTTTTTTAAACTTCTTTCTCTTGGTAAAAATATCAAACGAACTCCAAAAATTACATAAAGATATTCTAAAAATTCCTAAAAATCTCTAGAATTTTTCTATAGCATTTTAAAATATTTTTGAATTATTTTTGGGGCTCAAAATAAGGAAATCTGGGTCGTTACAATTCCCCACACCTTATAAAAAGTTTGTCCTCGAACTTAGAATAATTATAGATCTCTCTGTCTCATGCTGTCCTTACACTCCTAAATAATTTCCTCATGCTTCTGGTTCTAAATAACTTTCACTAATGGTACTCTTTGTTCCTTAGTCTCTTAACTTCTCGGTCCTCTATCATTCATATCGAATCATTTCCATTAGTGGTCCTTGAAAGGCTTGTTATAAAGTCTCTGGAGACCATAGGCGCACTGGTCACACCAAATGGCATGGCTACAACCTCGTAGTGTCCATATCGGATATTGGAAACTGTTCTGGACTCTTCATTCTCCTTTCACTTTCAACTGATGGTTCCTAGAACGCAGATCTATTTTAAAGAACACTATTGCCCTCTTTAGCTAATCAAATAGATTATCTATTCTGGGAAGAGGGTACTAATCCTTAACTGCTACTTTGCTCAGTGCTCTAAAATCTATGCACATCCGCATAGATCTATTCGGGAACAGGGAGAGGATCAAAGATTTAAACCTCGGAGCTATCCTACTGCAGGTGAGTAGCGACTTACATCGTGTTCTTGAACTCACAGCCGAAGAAGGAAGACTTCTAGGGTTTGGGTCTCTTGAAATCGCGGCCTCTCTTCGTGTTCACGGGTCCTTCTTGACGAGAGGAGCTCGAATCCGAGAAGAGCTCGTGGAAATCCCCTTCGGCCGGCCGCCGGAGACGAAGCTAGGGCTTCGTTTTCCTTCGCTCGGGCAGAATTGGCACTGACGCCGTTCGTGAGGGAGAGGAGGAATTATGAGAGAAAATTTTAGGTTTTCGAAAAAAGATTTAAATCTTATACTTTAGGTTATTTTCGTTTCTAACTTTACCTTATATACATTTTATTCCCTTCTTGATTAACAAAATACTTGCAGATCAGTTGGTTGGTTATGTGCTGCTTGAGATGCAGCTCGCGGGTTCAAATCTTGCCGAACCCTCTTTTTATTTCCAATTTATTCAAACGTTCCTAAATACTGCTTAATACCAATTTATTTCCTTATTTGATTAGAAACGATCGCTGGCATAGTTTGTTGGCTACGTTCGGTTAAGATCTGGTTCGGGTCCGAGTTCTTGGGTTCAAAACCCAGCTTTAACACTTTTATTATTTTTTTTTAACTTCTTTCTCTTGGTAAAAATACCAAACGAACTCCAAAAATTACGTAAAAATACTCTAAAATTCCTAAAAATCTCTAGAATTTTTCTATAGCATTTTAAAATATTTTAAAATTATTTTTGGGGCTCAAAATGAGGAAATCTGGGTTGTTACATAACCTTTGAATCATACTCAAGTTAATATGACTCAACCTTAGATGTCAAAGATATGTTTGGTTCATTTCTGAAGATTGCTTTCTCTTATTAGAATTAGATGTGTTATTAATTTCCATTTGTTGCATCATGGGAGTTATTGGATTAAGAGTGTATAAATGGTCAACCAACGTACTAGAACAGATAACCATCCTATTTTTCTTGACAACTACTTTGTCATCAAAAGAAACAGAATATCCATCCATAAGTAATTTATAAACTGAAATTAAGTTTTTTCTAAAACATGGTATTTAAAGATAATTTCTCAAAATCAATGTTTTATTTCTATCAAAAGATAAATAAACATCTCCCACTACAATAGCAGCCACTCTCGTAGCATTGCCCATGTAGACGGTGATTTTTCCTTCATATAGTCGTCGGGTTTCCTGGAACCCCTGCAATGAATTATAGACATGATCAGTGGCTCTCGTATCTACACACCAGGTACTGGTAGATAACACCGCTAAACATGTTTCAATAACTAATGAATGAGATATACCTTTATTGTTCTCCTTTTTGCGAGGATAGTCCACCTTTCAATGTCCAGACTGCTTGCATGTGAAGCACTTGTCCTTCGGCTTCTTCACACCTGCTTGCGGTCCAGTCCCTTGAGGTCGAATAACTTTCTTTGCCGAACCAACTTGTTTCTTCTTCTTCTTTCCGCCTTTCGGCTTAGAAGCAGAAACATTTTCAGCGATGTGAATTTGAGAACTTTGACGAAATAGCCCTTCTACCGCTTGGAGTTCTGTCAGAAGTTCTGCCAATGAATAAGTCCTTTTGTTCATGTTATAGTTCAGGCGGAATTGCTCAAAACTCTTGGGTAGCGTTTGGAGAATGATATCGACCTGGGTTTCCCCATCGATTTCAGCTCCAAGGATTTATATCTCGTTCAAGTGAGCCATCATTTTGAGGATACGATCCCTCACGGGTGTCCCCTCAGTGATGGTGGTTGTCATCAAGTTTCTCATAGCCTCCTGCCTGGCAGCCCGATTCTGGTGTCCGAAGAGTTCTTTGAGATTGTACATCATGTCATAGGTAGTAGGCATGACCTAATGCTGATGTTGCAGTACATTTGACATAGAAGCCAAAATGTAATACCGCGCCATCTCATCTACCTTGACCCATTTCCCATGTCTGTCAATCTCCTCTTCAGTAGAATCGCTATTAGGCACATTAGGACATACCTCAAAAAGTATGAACTTGCATCCTTCAGCAGTTAAGATAGTGTCCAAGTTTTGTTTCCAATCAAAATAATTGGGACCAATAAGTTTGTTTTCTTTTAAAATAACAACAAGAGGATTGAAAGCCATTTTGAAATCCTGAGAATTATAAAATAAAATATTTGGTCAAAACTTTAGAATTTAAAATAATATTGATTCCTCGAACAATATAATTTAAATTCATCAATACCTCAAAACACAGTAAATTTCGTATGTCACGATAGTGTGGACGTATACTAATTCAAACATTTGTAAGAGGAGGTTTTACCCATTAATTTTATTATCTTGTCAACCTAACTTTATAACAAATAAAATTAATAGTTGGTTTGTCTTCGGTCACACAAATAATAGCAGTGACTCCGATGGAGAGGATACTATTAAATGCACCTAAGTGTATACCATTACTTGATACTTAGTCCATTAATTAGAATTGTGCCCCTTTAGATGGAGAAGATCACACAAATCTAAATAATTTTCTATAATCATCCATATAGGAAGTTTGATCTAGTGATCCACAATCAAACTCATATGATATGGAGGAAGACACTTAAAGTCAATGTGCAAGTTTGTATGCATCACTTATAAACCAGTAATGGAGACTGTGGAATTTATTTAAATAATTTCTCTCCCACTTAGTTATTTAAAATCGAGGAATTTTAACATGCACACACATAACACATGCACACAAGCACAACATATAAAGGCAATAAATATGAAAATAAATTTTCAACAATTATGGCCTCATCCATCGCTATCCTCCGTATGCCACCAACCCTAGCCACCGCCCAACCTAGCCAGGTGGGGAGGAGAAAACCCAGCCGCCAGCCTTAGGGTTTATGTCATCGCATCTATCTTGCTTCCTTCTTCGCTGCGCCTCCGGTCCTCAAGGTAGCATCACACATAGCAAGTCGTAACAACACAAAATAAAAATTACATTTATCGATCCTATATTCCACGAAGGAATGTACATATAATCTAGATCGAACAAAATATAAAATAAATTAATACAACTCCGGTTGTATTTAATAATTATATTCATGCACACACAAAATACCCTCGACATGCCCAAGGGTTCAAATCACATACAAACACAATAGGCCATAATAGTTGGAACTAGGATGCCTGCAATCACAGAGTTAATCTATTTTGCATATTCTACTATTATCCTGCCTAAATTATATATGAACAGTGCATAATTTAACTGAAAACCAATCATATAGAACCAGAAAACTCGCTATGATACCACTTGTTGGCGCTGGAAATTCCGTTCTGTGTAAATCCCCTGTACAAAAATTTGTACAAGCACAGAACTTTTTCTAGCAACCCACATACTCGATCAGACATGTGTTTAATCAATCAAGCAAGTTCTTGATTGATCAAAGCGCACCTTGATCGAAGCGTAAGATCACTGACCTCTTGTGTTGGTATTCAAAATCGATATCCAAAATCGACACAAAGAAAACAAAACCAATTACGTAGCGGAATTAAAGAACTAGTTGTACCTTTCTTCGTAGCTAAAGACCTCTTGATCTTCTGCCGTATTCCTCTCCTCTTCTTGGACGTCGTGTGAGCGACGATCTACCAAGACAACACCACCCTCTTTTCTTCTCTTCCAAAACCACCGGCCACAAAAGAATCGCTAGGATGAGGCACCTTCTAATCTTCTTCCTTCTCTTCTTCTTCCTCTTCTTTCTCTTCTTCCTCTTCTTGCTTTTCTTGCTCTTCTTCCCTTTCTTCAAGCCGCTGCCCACAAGTGGATGGGAAGGGGCGCCGACCACCAAGGGAGAAGGGGTTGCCGGCCACCAAGGGAGAAGAGTGGGGGGGGGGGGGGGGCGTCGACCACTAAGGAGGAGGAGGGGATAAGGGCATCGACCCTAAGCAAGGAGGAGGAGAGGGAAAGGGGGGAGGAGAATAGGTTTGTGTCGCTGGACCTAGGAGGAGGAGAGGGGGCGACAACCACAAGAAGAGAAGGGATTGAGGAAAATAAGAAAGTTAAGTTTTAGGGGCCACATCCGACTCCTTTTTATAGACTAGCCGTCGGTTACAAGGAAAGAAAAATTAACAAAATTTTATTTAGAAAAAATCTAAACAAATTATGTTAAACCAAACCAAGTTAAGTTAAACCAAACCAAGTTAAGTTAAACCAAACCAAGTTAAATTAAACCAAACCAAGTTAAATTAAACCAAACAAAGTTAAACCAAACTCGGTTATGGAATGATGGATGTGAGGCTTTATATAGAGGCTACAACAGAGACCTAGAGGAGGAATTGATTTTAGCCTCCTGATGGATTTGAGTTTCCTGTGTTCGACCCGAACACCCAACTCAAGTTCATCAATAATAACTCATACCACTAAAGGGTCATTATTGCACTATCACACCAATCTCATATTACAATATGGGCTTCTACTTATTATGAGTGTGTTAATCTCCCTGTGTTTAAGATATCGTATGTCCATTAATTAAATAAGTTACTGACAACTCACTTAATTAACATCTGACTCCAAGAGTAGTACCACTCAACTTTATTATCATGTCAGACTAAGTCCACCTGTAGGGTTTACATGATAATCCTTATGAGCTCCTCAAGGGGGCATCATCAACCTAAATAAATAGGACACAGTTTCCCTTTATAATTAACAACACACCATATAAATGATACTATATCCCAACTTATCGGGTCTATTGATTTAACTAATAAATCTCATCCATTGATAAGTTAAAGAAATAAATACTAAGTATATGTATTTGTTATTATATCGGGATTAAGAGTACGCACATCCATAATAATAGAGGTTATGTTCTTTTATGCAGTCAGTATAAATCGAACAACCTCAAATGATCATGCTCAATACACACATAGTATACTAGTGTAATTTTATAGTCAAGACAAACTAATACCAAATTACACTATAACCATTCCAATGGTTTGTCCCTATCCATCTTTATTGTGAGCTACTATTTATAATTTATAATAAACCAATAACATGATCTTCTGTGTGGCACCACACACCATGTTATCTACAATATAAATTAAATGGACAACTGCATAGACATATATATAAATATAAAATGCAGACATTTGACCAAAGTGATTCTCATTTCAAAATATCTCAAAACCAAATGTTCATACAAAAGTTAGATTTATAGTATACATCCCAGCAAAAAGGAATAGAGCGAGATTAACGCTATTATAATTATAAGAATAAATAATCTCTTAGTATTATTGTTCAAATCTAGTACAAGATTATGGCATTTCATAATATAATCCCTTATGACATATACAACAATAATAATAAAATATTATGAATATTTCTCTTCAAGATGCATAATAAATTAGTCATGCTTATGATTTTATTGGCTAGGAAGAGCAAAATTTTCTATATCATCCAATAAAAAAATGAAGTTCTCTAGTGTTTTTAAGTATCCTAGATGATTTTATATAGTAAGCTATCAAAGTAGTCATCCTTGGTATTGTTAGTACCCCATAGTTGTTTTGAAGTGGTCAATCAAGTTCAGTTATGTCCTATTGTATTTGATCCTTGTGTCTAAGTATGCAGGAGCTTAGGAACACAAGAAGTCGAGCGGAAGACATAGCTAATGAGAAAGATGATATGGGAAAGGAGTCGACGGGCTTTGCACATCCGAGGGACGAAATATTGTGGAAGAGTACATCGGTGGACGAGAAGAACATGTGTGACTTTTGAGAGATGAGAAGTCAGTAAGGAAGTCTGCTCGACGAGAAGGTCGGAGTTGGGTTCGAGTGAGCTCAACTCTGGTTAGTCGGAGAATCACCTACACGAAGCGATCAACTTTGAACAGAGTTACCCTATGGAAGGCGCTTTCCATGGTTGGATGGTGCCTTCGATGAATAGTACTATAAAATATAGTGCCTAAATAATAATTAAATAATAAGATTATTTGAGAAATAGTCTTATTGGAATTTTTAAGAATTTTTAGAAATTTTATGGGATTTAATCGGAGCTCGTACGGAGTATTTAGAGGGGATGCACTTATGAGCTCCAGAAAAAAAATAAAAGCCGGTTTAGATTATCACTTAAATGGGAGTTGATTAATTTGATTAATGTATAGTTGGATTAATCAAAACCTAAGTTCATAAATCTTGGCCTAATCCCATTCCCGATCAAAAACGGCGCCGAACCCTGGTAATCTCTCCAAATGGATGTCACAAATAAACTCCCAAATTAATGTTATGATCGAAAACCCACAACTACACAAGGAAATATTTTAGTATAAGGCCCGAGTCGAATTTTTCAAGGATCATGCTAGGATCGTGTTTGTTTCGGATTCGAACACTCTTTTTGGATTTTCAAGTTGTGAAATGGGGTTTGGTATTAAAACTGAAATATTAGACCTAGCAATGAATTACGAACACTACAATTACCCTACTACAGATAATAATTCTAAATAACCAAAAAAAAACAAAACTTCAAACCAAACTTGCAATAAATGGAATTCATTCAAATTGCATTTATTAAATCTTCCAAATTCCAAATTAAGCTTAAGCAATCTGCAAAACTGATCTTAGCTACCACAATTCAATTGACTTTACCTATTGGAAACTAAATGCAGAAATCAGCTCAATACATTGCAGAATAGAACTTATCGAAAACTTATCAAGTTAACTTAAACTAATTAACTTATCAGCTAATAAAGGGTTTAAACAGAGTTGCAGTAAAAATTATTGAACTAAATAGAACACAAGAACAGAACACAGAAACAGAACTAGAAAGAATAGATTCGTTCAACAAATGAAACTGCAAACAGATCTAAACTATGAACTAGCAATTCAGAAATGAAAGTGCACACACTAGATAATTTACGCTAAGAATCAAACTGAAAGAAAATCTAACATCCCTACAACTCAAATCTTAAGTCAGTCGTCTTCTCTTTGCCATCGCATAAAGAATCCGCAGAGAACTCTCCAACGGAAATCAGAACGGTACCCTCAAGCTTCAAGAAGAACCCAGATTAACCTGTATTCCCTCGCCAATCTCCAGCAAAATCAGGTTTCTGAAATGGTTATCTGTCGCACGCTGATCTCTGGCACTGGAATCGCAAGGCTGGAAAGAAGCTAGGAACAATGCAGTGCTGTCGTAAATGGTCCAGAATCTCAGGAGGAACGCCGCCGATGATTCCGTGAAGGAATGGAAACTCAAACCAGAAGAACGTTGTTGGTCTGAGGTGAAAATCGCGATTCAAAGCTACAATAGTCCACGCATGGAATCGTCTCGCTGGTGATGCACCGAAGGTCAGAATCTGGTCGCCGAGTGCCGAGAAACTCCACTCTGATGAAGGCAAGCTGGCTCTCAGATCTGGATGCAGGGAGGAGCCGTGTTCGCGCCGTCGAGAGAAACAACACGATGAACAGTAGCGCAAGCTCACTGTTCACCGTGCTAGATTTTTCCTTTTATACCTAGGGTTTTGGCCAATTGAAACCTAAGTTCGTGTCAGGCTCATGTGTGATCTAGCTTGGGTTTAGGCTCCATTTGGTTGAGTGAACCAAATCTCCACTTGAATCATGAATCCCTTAGTACCCTACAAGACCAAATTCACAAAATGAGGAATAAATCATGCATTAAAAGGAAAAACATCATAAAGCTCATAAAAACCTTGTTTGGAGAATATGATTATAATTGGAAATTAAAATGTGCAAATATATAAAAATCACCACAAATTAACCCAAAAGTAATGTATCAATTCATAGCTTATCAAATCCCCCACACTTATTCTTGCATGCCTCGTGCAAGTGAGCCAACTAAAATAATAACTAAGATGGTACTTCCTTCTCGTAACTATTCTTAATCATATCCAAAAGAAAGTAAAAGGAAGTTACATGTAATTATCAAGTTTCATAACTCAAACATTCATGATCTCTATTCTTACCTTTGTTCAACACTTAGTAAATTTCATCCATCATGAATAAAATGAAAATGATAGCATTTCTAATCCTCACAAGGTAATTTGAAGTGGCTCTCATCCAAATCTCAATACTTGCAATGGTGGAGATCACTCAAGCTACTCATAGCAAATTCACTACCATAAGCTTGCTTCTCATCTAATTTTACCTCCATCACAAATGTCAAGATGCACAATCACGAAAATTTACAACCATTGGGAAAGAGAGCAATTCAGATGTAAATGAAAGAATCAATTCTGATCAAGCAAAGAAGAAGACAAGTTTCAACTTGAGGTGGAAGACATGGAACTAGAATGCTATGTGATGTTAAATTTTGGCTATGTCATAAAATTCTATTTTTCCAATCCCAACTGAAAGGTACTCCAATCTGCAATAAACCTCAAAGTCTCCATATATCTTTTCAGACTTCAACTTCTTCTTTTCAGCTGGTAGTCACATTAAATTCATCCATCCAAAATCTAATACCTCACAGAATTACCCCTTTAGTATTGAATTTCAATCTCCTTTTACTTGCTGTTTAAGCTCGAGGTTAAGTCTTCATTAATCCCAGATCAAGAAATTAACCAGCAATTCAACTCAGCTTAATGCTTTGGTAAATTTCCATCTCCAATCTCTTAATTCTGAAACAAGGACTCTTCAGAGAAAATAAACTTCTGAGATAACTCACTTGACATTAAATTGCAAGGGCCTTTAATTTCATTCGTTTCAGATCAGATTCAACAAGAAAGTTTAATACAAAAAATTGAACTTCTTTGAAAACAGAATATGAATCTGTTCTTTAGTTTGTTGATTCTGTTTCTATACATTTCGGCTAAGTTTTCCTTGCTAGTGAGTCTTGGAAGATAACACATTTAATAATGAATCAAAATAGCTCGAATTCCATTCATTTCATATTCGAATAGCAAGAGAACTTGGCTCAATTCAGCAGATTACCCCTGGCACAGAGCTAATCTGCATTTCAATCTGAATTTAGTTCCATTTGCAAATGTACACTTCTTTTATCTTAATATCCTCTTCTACAATTGTACAGCTGCAAAGCTTACCTTCTTTTCCTGAAATGGCACAAAAATTTTAGCCCGGATTTTACTTTTCCCTACTATATTTACAGTCTGATACCCAAGTTGTAAATTTGGTTTAGTCTTCAATTCCAGCTTTGATTTTCCGTTTGGTATCAAATTCCTTATCTAAAAGTCTTGTAAACTCTGGAGAAGAAGAACAACCATCCATCAATTCCAAATAGCAACTGGATTTCAGATTTTTCTGTGGACCAGTAGCCCTTGAACTTCATTTTTCCCAGCCAACTAATGATTTCAGTTTTTCTTCAATGTTGTACTTTGTATCACTCTATCATGTTCAGCCACAAAAAATTTCAATACTCCTTCATCTTGTCTCTACAGACCCTTTACAATGCATATCTGAAAGCCTTCCATTTTTTCAGCAACTCTTGCTCATCACAACTCTCATCCCAATTTGGCATAGAATTTCCTCACTATTCTGTAAAATCTGCATTACTGGAGTTTTTGCACATTACTCATTTCTGCCATTCCAGCAACCTTTCTTTCTGATTTCCATTTGTTCAATGACAAATCTGAAATTCCATTCTTTGAATTGAGTTTCAGTTTCCAACTCAAAAGCTATCACTGTCTTCTTTTATTCTTCTCATTTCACCAAATTCAGCCTTTCAAGTACTATCAAGTGTCCTGCCATTTCATACTTTTTAGTAATTGAAATGAATTTGGGTAGAAGCTATTGATGCCAACATTCCATTTGTTACTCCACGTTACAACACTTCATCTAATCTTCTCCTTTCCTTGATGTCATTTCTGAATTTTTTAATACTCCCTTCATTCCAAACTGCACAGTTTTCCAACTTTTTCAGACTTGCTCAATTCTGAATTTTAGGTTTGTACACTTGATATCTTCATCTGATATTACTGCTTTCTCACTTCAAGTTTCAACAATTATTTCCATAAAACTTCTCAATCACTTAATCAAATAATAGCTTGATTTCCATCTTGTTTCAGCCAATAACATCAATTAGAAAGTTAATGTAATTCAGAATTTCCAGCAGGTTTGTAAAGTATGGAAAAAAAATAAACAACAATATCTCACTGTTTCCAGCATTCTTCAGCTGTGAGTCCAGATTCTGTGCTGAAATTATCCTTTCTTGTTTTGCAGATGCCATAAAAGATAGCATACCATTTGTTTCAGCATCTTCCCAAATTTCAACTAAGCTTCCACTCATCTGGATGTTGCATTATGAGTTTTGATACAAACTGATATAAAATATTCAGCTCTGCACTTGAATTTCTGTAGAATTCTAATCTGTTATACAATTTTTTTCCTCTGCAGAATTCACTTCTCCACCAACAAAAGAACTCAAACTAAACACCTCCCCCACACTTACTCTTTTGTCCGTCCCGGCCAAAATGAAACCATCACATAATATCCAAGGTATCCACATCCAAAGAAATAAAGCATGAGAAAAGAATAAAGATATGATGATTCATGACAAGAGAAATAGCAAAGATAGTTGTGGGCAATATGATAATGGAGTAAATTTCATAAAAATGACTCAATACTGCTCTATTGGTATTAATCAGATTTAAAGCAAGTTCTAGAGTGAAATGAGCTACAAGTGCAACACTAACATAGGCTCAAACCTCACTAGGTAAATAAAAGTTATCATATCATTCCATCAATCAAGAATCCATCCCTAGTATCAACCTCATGCAATTCTAGAGTTCATTCATGCCAAAAAGTCTTTAAACTTGATAATCAAATTTAACATTTCTTTTCAAATCTCTAAAAATGATACAAAGAACTATCAAAAGGAGGAAGTACCATTTATTCCTAAACAAAGACTACCAAACTCAAAGAAATGGTAACTACCATGAGCATAAAACCAAAAGTCCGAAATAATAACCATGCAAGAATAAAAAATTACTAATGAAACTAAAAATTTATTAATGCAAAAAGAGAATTCAAAATGGTATCGACAACTTATCTAAAGAAATAAAATGACTACTAGATCCCTAAAATTTATTCATCTTCAAAGAACTAAAGATAGAGTGAAACTCCCCTCTAATTCGGGTAGATGACATCTGATCCGGCAGTGAGGAGGGGGGACCCCCCTTTAAGCAGAGTCAACGCCACGTGGAGGTTGAAAGGTAAAATGTCAATCAGGGGTTTGGCCGAGCGGATAAAGATAGGGGCGACCGGCCGAACGTTCCGAACGGAAGGAAAGACACTCCGGCGGGGAGTTGGGGTTCCGACGCTCATGTTGAACAGGGTTGTATGGCCGAGCGGATGGAGGCCGCTCGGCCGAAGGCATAAAGTAGTAATACTGCGAACAGTATCCACAGAGCACACGACTGGGAATCTCCCGAGCGGACTAGCACATACGACCGGCCGGACGTGAGGAGACTGCCGACCGGCCGGACGCTCGGAATGGGGTGAGAAGAGACAAAAGGACAAGGGAACATCTTCTGACAGCAGGTATATTCAACGACCAGGCCATATGCAGGATCTTACGACAGAGGGTTCCGCTGTCCCATCAGAGATGTGCTCGGACTGTAGCAGTATGGTGTCAGGTAAGCTCTTCTGACAAGCTCATACTGAGGTATGGTTAGAGGACACGTATTCGCCTCGGTATGTGTGCGTGAGCCTCTTCACAGCTCTATATAAGGAGCCTCACACTTCGCCGGAGGTACGCATTCTCCCGTATTCGAAGCCACTTGCATTTCGTCTTGCCTGACTTGAGCGTCAGAGGGTCGTCGCCGGGAACCCCTTCCCGGCCCGACTTTCTTGCAGGTTCGCCGGAGGTTCATACGACCGGTTGGAGATCTACGTCAGTAATTTGGAGAGCGCCACGTGCCCAGCGTCCTTTGATTCAGCGTTCGGACAGGATCAATTTGGCACCGTCTGTGGGAACGCACCTGCATCCGAGCGGAAGCAATGGACGAAGCTGGACAACCGCATACGGTGATGCTCTCCACGGAGGAGCTCAACGCTCTGATCGAGACAAGAGCAGCTAAGCTTGTGGAACAAAAACAGAAGGCACAAGCCGAGCGGATGGAGCAACAAGCGACGTCCGCATCGGGAGGCCGAGCGGAAGCACCTGCGGCCACGGTTCCGTTTCATCGGGCCCTATTCCGCACGCCTCCTGAAGCCGCAGCAGTTAATCGTGATCGAGGATCTTCATCAGACAAAGTGCCAATACGAGACAACAGGAAAGGCAAGGCCCCCCGAGCGGACGCCTCCCCCGAGCGGATCAACCGTCAGTTTTCGGAGGCCATCCTGCGAGATCCTCTGCCAAAGCACTATGTGCCCCTGGCGATCGGTGAATACAACGGAACCACCGACCCGGACGATCACCTGGGTAAGTTCGACAACACAGCCACCCTTCATCAATACACAGATGGAGTAAAGTGTCGGGTGTTCCTTACCACCCTCTCGGGATCGGCGCAACGGTGGTTTCGAAGGCTGCCGGACGGATCCATCACAAGTTTCAAGGAGTTCCGCACGGCCTTCCTCCACCATTTTGCAAGCAGTCGGCGCTACCAGAAGACTAGTGTCAACTTATTCGCCATCAAGAAAGAGCCCAGAGAGCCGCTCAGAGATTATATACGATGATTCAACCAGGTGGCCATGGATATTCCAACGGCCACATCAGAAACGATGATGAGCGCGTTCACGCAAAGCCTCGTGGACGGGGACTTCTTCCGCTCGCTCATTCGGAAGCCGCCCTGAGATTACGATCATATGTTACACCGGGCCAATGAATACATCAATGTGGTGGAAGCCCAAGCGGCCCGAAGGAAGGAAGCTCCAACCGAGCGAGCGCCCACTGCCGAGCGAAAGCCGCACACTGCTCATCAGCCGCCCAGAGGACCGCGAGCTGAAGCAGCCCGCCCCCAGCAACATGCAAGATCCCACGCCATTCAAGAAGTATCTGCCGAGCGGCCCAAACCTAAAAAGAAGGTATGGACCCCAATGTTTTGCTCATTTCACCGGACAGACACGCATAATACAAGAGATTGCCGGATCCTTCCCCTGATCGCCCACCCCGTGCCCCGGGGTGGCCACTGTTGATCGCCATCGTCCGACAAGCGACAGCGACACCGTGAAGCCGATCGACGACAGTCTCCCGAGCGGTATCACCTTCAGAGGCATGAGAACAATCCCCGAGCGTCCAAGGAACGGCCTAGGCCGTTCGCTCGGGAAGAAGAAAATAGAAGTAACACTTCCCGATGCGAAATCAACATCATCGCTGGGGGGCCGACCGGAGGCGACTCCAATAGAGCAAGGAAGATGAGCGTAAGACAACTTCAGATCCATGCGGTCGGCTGCAGCCAAGAACGGGCGAGCGGTCCCGAAATTAGTTTCAGACCCAGGGACTTGGAGGGAGTCGAAGTGCCACATGACGACGCTCTCCTCATCAAAGCGGTAATAGCTAACTATACTATTCACCGCATTTTCATCGATACAGGAAGCTCGGTCAACATCATATTCAAAAAGGCCTTCGACCAACTGCAAATAGATCGAGCCGAGCTACTACCCATGACAACCCCCCTCTACGGGTTTATGGGCAATGAAGTTCTGCCGGTCGGACAGATCCGACTGGCTATTTCGCTGGGAGAGGAGCCGCTCAGAAGGACGCGGACTGCAAACTTCGTCGTGGTCGACTCTCCCTCAGCATACAACGTTATCTTGGGGCGACCGGCGCTCAACGAGTTCCGAGCGGCCGTCTCTACCTTCCACCAGAAAATCAAGTTCCTGGTGGAAGATAAAGTGGGAGAAGTGCGAGGAGACCAGCTGGCAGCTCGGCGATGCTACATCGAGATGGTCCGAGCTGAAGCTAATTCCGCTCAGAAGGCGCCATGGATCGAGGTAAACGCCATAACCGAAAAACCACCCTCTTTGGTGTATGAAGAAAAAGAGGAAGTGCAGATTCACCCGACCCGATCGGAGGCCATCACGTTCATTGCGGCCAATCTGGAGGCAAGCCAGAAAGAGGAAGTGATCAAATGTCTCCAGAGAAACTGTGATATTTTCGTTTGGTCGACACATGAGCTGCCCGGGATTTCGCCAAGCATAGCGCAGCACGAGCTCCACGTCCGACCGGATGCTCGTCCGGTGAAGCAAAGAAAGAGAGACTTCAGCGCCGAACAAAATGCATCATCTGAGCGGAGGTTGAGAACCTCCTGGAAGCTGGCCACATACGCGAGGTCCAGTTCCCAAGCTGGCTGGCGAACGTGGTACTAGTCTCCAAGTCGGGCAACAAGTGGAGAGTCTGCATCGATTTCCGGGATCTCAACAAAGCATGCCCAAAGGATTTTTATCCTCTGCCCCGGATCGATCAATTGGTGGACTCCACAGCCGACTGCGAGTTGATATACATGCTCGACGCCTATCAGGGCTACCATCAAGTGTTGCTCACCCGAGAAGATCAAGAGAAGGTCAGCTTCGTTACAGCCGACGACACTTACTGCTACAATGTGATGCCGTTCGGACTGAAGAACGCGGGAGCAACTTACCAGCGCTTGATGAACAAAGTGTTCAAGGAGCAGATCGGGTGAAATTTGGAAGTGTACGTAGATGATATTCTCATCAAGTCCGTCCGAGCGGCCGATCTCTTTAAAGACATGGAGGAGACTTTCCGAACGCTGAGGAAGTATGGAGTTAAGCTGAACCCTTAGAAGTGTTTGTTCGAGGCAAAAGGCGGGCGTTTCTTGCGCTATATAGTGACCGAGCGGGGCATCGAGGCAAATCCCAGCAAGGTGAAAGCACTACAAGATATGCCGCCCCCAAGAAATCCGAGGGAAGTATAGCGCTTGACCGGTCGGATAACAGCCTTGTCCAGATTCATCTCGAAGATGGCCGATGGGAGTCTCCCGTTTTTCAAAATCTTGCGCAAGGCTACCAAGTTTCATTGGGATGAAGAATGCGATCGGGCATTCGAAGAGCTTAAGATGTACCTGAACTCTCTGCCTGTGCTAGCCAAGCCAGCTGTGGGTGAGCCGCTCTGTATTTACTTATCTTCAACCGAGCAGGTCGTAGGTTCGGCATTAGTAAGGGTGAGCGGAGAAGAACAACATGTGTACTTCTTGAGCCATATATTAAAAGACGCTGAATCTCGCTACACTGGGCTCGAGAAATTGGCTTTTGCTTTGGTCCTCGCCGCTTGGAGACTTCGTCCTTATTTCTTGGCACATACAATCATCGTCCGGACAAATAGCACATTGGGAAGAGTGCTATTGAATCCAGAAGCGTCCGGACGGCTCATCAAATGGACAATGGAGTTGAGCAAATTTGACATTCAGTATCAACCCCGGCTATAAAGGTGCAGTCCTTGGCAAATTTTGTCACAGAAGTGCAAAGGTCAGAGCCCGAAGCTATGTGGAAAATATTTGTGGATGGATCGTCCACTCGGCTCGGGAGCGGGATTGGTGTATTAGTACTCTCTCCCCAAGAAGAAAGGATGCACTTATCCGTCCGGCTGGATTACAGAGCTACAAATAACGAAGCAGAGTATGAGGCCCTTATAGTCGGTTTGCAGGCCGCCCGGCATGTGGGGGCCGGTCGGGTGACGCTGCATTCAGATTCTCAGTTGGCCGCTCAGCAGCTCTCTGGCACTTTTGAGATTAACAACGCTCGACTCAAACTCTACGCTGAAGCCTTCAAAAAGCTCAAGGCCAACTTCAGAGAAGTCATTATCCAGAAGATACCTCGAGCGGAAAACCAAGCAGCAGATGAGTTAGCCAAACTTGCAAGCTCAATATCATCGGTCATCATCCAGTAGCTAATTGAACAAGTATCTTTGGTGGTGCACGTCGACCGGATGGAGGTCCTCGAGTTTCCGAGTGATTGGAGGACAACCATCATGGAGTTTCTTCGGTCGGGGACAACACCATCTGATCGGGAAGCGGCCCAGCTATTAAGGAGGAGAGTCGGTCGGTTCACACTCATTGGAGACCAACTCTACAAGAAGGCTTTCTCCCGCCCGCTTTTGAAATGTGTGAGCTCTAAAGACGCGGCATGCATCCTCCAAGAAGTGCATCAAAGATCGTGCGGAGGGCATCCGGGCGGACGATCGCTGGCTAAGAAGATCCTGCTGGCCGGATACTTCTGGCCAACCCTGCAAGCAGACGCCGCTTGGACCGTCGCGATGTGCCTTTCCTGCCAGAAGTATCACAATGTCTCCCACCGACCGACTGAGGAAATGAAGGCATCTACAATAGCATGTCCGTTCGATCAGTGGGGAATGGATATAGTGGGTCCGTTCCCTATGGCGACTGGTCAGCGGAAGTTTCTACTGGTGGCGGTCGACTATTTTTCCAAATGGGTGGAGGCCGAGCCACTAGCCAAGATCACCGAGCAGATGGTCAAGAAGTTTATCTAGCAGCATATAATCTGTCGGTTCGTCATCCCTCGCTGACTCGTATCAGATAATGGACGACAGTTCGTCGGGAAGCAGCTCGAAGACTAGTGCAAAAGTTATGGCATTGAACAACATTTTACGTCCGTGGCGTATCCCCAAAGTAACGGCCAAGCGGAAGTAACCAACAGAGAAATCTTTAGAATTCTTCGGGCTCGACTTGACCACATGGGAGGAAGCTGGGTGGATGAGCTGCCAAGCGTTTTATGGGCTATCCGCACGACCCCAAAGGAGGGAACGGGTGTCACGCCATTCCATTTGGTGTACGGTGGCGAAGCGGTTATTCCGGTCGAAGTCGGCGTCGAGTCCGTCCGGATCCAGAATTATGACGATGATAATGCCGAGCGGAGGAACATGGAGTTGGACTTAATCGATGAAGAGCGTGCTAAAGCGTCCGTCCGGTTGATGGCGTAACGGCAAAGAATGAAGCAGAACTACAATCGGCGCGTGATCCCTAGAGCATTCCAAGTTGACGACCTTGTTTGGAAGAAAGTAAAGCCGGTCGGCGACGTTGGCAAGCTGGAGGCTCCTTGGGCGGGCCCCTTCAAAGTCATCGAGAAGCTCCGCTCGGGTGCTTATTATTTGGAGGATAAAGACGGACGGCGGCTGGACCGACCATGGAGTGCGAATCATCTCCAGCCATACCGAGCTGGGTGAGAGGTGCGCTAAATGTAATTTTATATATGTTTTGGTCGTCCATGTCCTTGTAATGTAGGAAGCAAAATGATAAAAGATGGCAAATATCTTCGCCGAACGGAAGTGTTAAAATTAGCCTTAAAGGTCGTCGAGCTCCGACGTTAAAAATCGAGAGTCGAGCCGGCGACTATAAACCCTCCGAGCGGAAGGCCGTCGAGCTCCGACGTTAAAAATCGAGAGTCGAACCGGCGACTATAAACCCTCCGAGCGGAAGACCGTCGAGCTCCGACGTTAAAAATCGAGAGTCGAGCCGGCGACTATAAACCCTCTGAGCGGAAGACCGTCGAGCTCCGACGTTAAAAATCGAGAGTCGAGCCGGCGACTATAAAGCCTCCGAGCGGAAGGCCGTCGAGCTCCGACGTTAAAAATTGAGAGTCGAGCCGGCGACTATAAACCCTCCGGCCGGACGAATGCAATTAAGAGGTTTCGCTGGTGAGTCGTTTAGTCGATCGGCCAAGTACCCAAAAGTACTTCGTCAACGTCCAGCGAACAACCTCTTTTGTTGAGACATGATATATTAAGCCGAGTGGAAAAGCTACGCAAAATACTTCGTAAAAATCCCTTTCAAACACAAGAGAGGTGTGATAAGAGGCGAGCGGACGACATTCGTATTGATTAGCAAAAGGAAAAGCAAGTAAAAGGATAACATTAAAGAAATTAAGGCCGAGTGGCCAGATTACATAAAGGGATAGTTTTTTGGCGGAGCGGCCGAATAACAGGCAAACTTCTATTCTAAATACTCGTAGAGATCCTTCGGGATGTTGTTGAGGAGTGTTGCCTGGTCCTGAGCGGGGATAACGGCGGAATCGGGAAGTTGCCATTTGGACTTCAAATATTCTGTCGTGGCATTCATGGCAAGTTCAAAGGCCATGTACATCCGCTCGCAAACTTTCTCCGAAAATTCGGCCGAACGGATGTAATTCTGTCTCAAGGCGGCGACTCGGCTTGGCTCGGCCTCTTGATATTCTTTAAGTGCCACTCTGGAAGCATCGGCGACTGCCTGGTGTTCTTGTAAAACAGCCTCGAATTTCGTCACCTCATCCGAGCAGGGAGTCTTCTCGTTGGCCAGTTGGTCCATCAGCTCTTTAACTTTTTGCTCCAGCCCCCGAGCCTCTACATTCTTCTTCTTCAGATCGGAGATAGCCGTTTTCTTCCGCTCGGTGGCCAGGCTTATCTTGCGATCCAGTGATTTGTTCAGGAGATCAAGCTCGGCTAGATTGTGCGCCTGGTCGGTCGTTTTCTTCCACTCGGCTTCCAGTAAATCTTGGGTCTTTTTGAGCTCTTTTTGCAGCTCGGCGTATGATGGACCTTGTGAGCCGGAAGGGCCGCCCGGAGCCTTCAGCCTCTTTAATTCTGCGTCCACCATCGCCAGACGATTGCAAACGGCGATCTCCTCCACCCATCTCTGTCACGAGCAAAGTTGTTAGAAGCCGGTCGGAGAGAATGTGTAAAGGACTAGAGAAAACAAACTTACCCCCGTGGCCTGTTGTATGTGGCTGTTGGCCAGATTACTGAGGGGAATCATTGCGACGCGTGCCCGAGCGTTGGCCCACATTTCAGCTAAGGGCCCTTTCATTGTGATCAGGTGCTCGGGCGTTGTTGGCCGATCGGCTTCGGGCATTATTTCCTCAGTGGGGAGATGCAGGGAAACCTGGATGGTGCGGCGCCGACCGGGCGTTGTCTGGGCGGAAGCCGGAGAAGGATCAGAGGTCGGCGCCGAGAACTGGGACAAAAGTGTTGAATGTTGGACCTGGCGGGGAGCGGGTGGAAGGGCGCTGATCGGAACGACCTCAAGGGGGTCCGCAGACGCGTCTAGTTGGGAGGGCGTCCGATCGGTCGAAATCGCCTCCACCTCTGGCGCTTTGCCTCGAGAAGCGGAGGTGGCCCGCTCGGATGGATGAACTGCAGATGTAGCCGAGCGGAGCGATGTCTCCGTGCGGCGTCGTTTTTGACGAAGGGGGTGCTCCTCCTCCTGAGCCGAGCCTTCATCCCGGATGGAAGGCTCTCGACTAGCAGTTGCGCCAGCCACTGGCTCTGGGAGAGAAGCCTGAGCGGCCGACTCCCCAGCATTTTTCTCGCTCTCCCTCTCATTAGAGCCGACCGGCTGGATGCCGAGCGTCTCCATTTCTTTGGCCGCCGCGGCTTCGAGCGCCGCCGCCTTCCTCATCAAAATTCTAGCCATCACCGACTCCATGACAATGTTTGCTACAAAGGAAAACAGAGAAAATCAGTTAGCAATTAAAACGAATGCACAAAGTAAAATTCTTACCGAAGCCGCTCGGAAGGGGGGTCCTGATCGGACTCAGACCGAATATATACATCACCCCTTCAGGCAGGAATTTGTTGATGTCAAACCTCAGACCGGCCAGCATGTTGGCGGCACGAAGATAGTCCGGTCGGGTTTTGAACCTTTTGAGCTCTGGTGAGGTTGGTGGTCCGATCTGCCACTTCGTTAGGAAGGGGGGCCCGCTCGGGCATACGAAGGTAGAAGTAGAATTCTTTTCAATGCTTATTGGAAGAAGGAAGTTTATTGAAGAAAACTAAACCAGGTCGAGCCTGGAACATATATGTGCCCAGCTCGGACTGTTTAGGGTAATAAAAATAATAGAAAACCTCCGGTCGGAGGGGGATGTGGTGGATTTTGAACAGGACAACGACGCCGCACAAAAGGCGAAAAGTATTGGGGACTAGGCTTCCGAGCGGAATACCGAAAAAATTACAGACTTCAACGATGAAGGGATGAATGGGAAATCGTAGATCGGTTGTGAACTGGTCGCGGAAAACACAAAAGGCTCCGCGCGGCGGTTTGTGAGGCTGAGCGGAGGAAGTGGGTAAGATAATTTCGAAGTCAGATGGGATGTCAAAATTATTCATCAAAATATTGACGTCGCGCCGATCGAAGCGCGACTCCATGGTAGTATACCATGGGCCGAGGGCTTGGTCTAGAGGTTGGGAGGAGCTAGCCATTGTCCGAGCGGACGAAACCAAAAAAGACGACAGGTAGAGGATAGAAGAAAGAAGATGGCAAACAAAACAGCGGCCAGAGAATCCGAACTAGACAAAAAAACACAAGATTAACGGAGAAGAAAGGAAGGAAGAGCCTTACAGAGAAGAAGGAGGATCGAAGGAAGAACGTCGGAGATCGTCGGAGAACAGAAGAACAGAATCGCCGGAATGCTGAGAGCGAGAAGTTATGGAGCATGCGAGAGCAGAAATGCGGCGAAGGAAGAAAGCAAAGCCTTTATAGGGTGGAGCCCGAGCGGCCTCCGCCGTCGGATTCAGGTCGCGAGAACCGGAGCACGCATCACACCGTTCATTTCGAACCGCCTCGATCCCGTCAGAACACCACGCCACCGCCATACGATGACGGCAGCCTCGATACGTGGCATTCGGCCACTGGAACACATTTAATGAGCGCGTGCTCGACCTTAATGATGGAGATTGGCGAAAACTTCGAAAAGATACCGAGGAATGTTGGCGTTGACTGGCGTTTTAGTTGCCCCCTTGGTGTCCGAGCGGAGGGTAGTTGCATATGGACGCCCGCTCGGAGCAACTGATGGTCCAGTCAGTCGGACTAATCACCTCCTTCGACTAGACTTGAAGGGGAGGCCAGTGATCCGGCAGTGAGGAGGGGGGACCCCCTTTAAGCAGAGTCAACGCCACGTGGAGGTTGAAAGGTAAAAGGTCAATCAGGGGTTTGGCCGAGCAGATAAAGATAGGGGCGACCGGCCGAACGTTCCGAACGGAAGCAAAGACACCTCGGCGGGGAGTCGGGGTTTCGACGCTCATGTTGAACAGGGTTGTATGGCCGAGCAGATGGAGGCCGCTCGGCCGAAGGCATAAAGTAGTAATACTGCGAACAGTCTCCACAGAGCACACGACTGGGAATCTCCCGAGCGGACTAGCACATACGATCGGCCGGACGTGAGGAGATTGTCGACCGGCCGGACGCTCGGAATGGGGTGAGAAGAGACAAAAGGACAAGGGAGCATCTTTTGACAACGGGTATGTTCAACGACCAGGCCATACGCAGGATCTTACGACAGAGGGTTCCACTGTCCCATCAGAGATGTGCTCGGACTGTAGCAGTATGGTGTCAGGTAAACTCTTCTGATAAGCCCATACTGAGGTATGGTTAGAGGACACGTATTCGCCTCGGTATGTGTGTGTGAGCCTCTTCACAGCTCTATATAAGGAGCCTCACACTTCGCCGGAGGTACGCATTCTCCCGTATTCGAAGCCACTTACATTTCCTCTTGCTTGACTTGAGCGTCGGAGAGTCGTCGCCGGAAACCCCTTCCTGGCCCGACTTCCTTGCAGGTTCGTCGGAGGTTCATACGACCGGTTGGAGATCTACGTCAGCAATTTGGAGAGCGCCACGTGCCCAGCGTCCTTTGATTCAGCGTTCGGACAGGATCAACATCAATATGGTCCATTTCTTCCACCACCAAACCATTAACTCCTTCATGGAACTTCTTAAGCCTATGTCCATTTACTTTAAGAATCCGGCCAGTAGACAAATCCTGAATCTCAACCACTCCATAAAAGAAAACATTAGTAACACAAAAAGTCCTTCCTATCTAGATCTCAACTTACCTTTTATCAATTTGAGACGAGATCGATATAGAAATACTTTGTCACCAATTTGGAATTCCTTCACCTCAATTTGTTTATCATGAAATTTCTTGGTCTTTTCCTTATAAATCCGTGAGTTCTCATATGCTTCCAACCTAATTTCTTTGAGTTCTTGAAGTTGCAATTTTCTTTCTTCTTCAACCGTGTCACTATCAAAGTTGCATGCTTTAACCGTCCAATACGCCCTATGCTCAATCTCCACGGGTAGATGACAAGCTTTTCCATACACAATCCTATAAGGAGACATTCCTATAGGGGTCTTGAAATCAGTCCTATAAGCCCACAATGCATCTTAAAGTCTTTTGCTCCAATCCTTCCTATCCGGTCCCACAGTTTTCTCAAGAATTACTTTTACTTCCCTGTTAGACACCTTTGCTTGTCCATTTGTTTGAGGGTGATAGGATGTAGAAACTTTGTGTGTAACCCCATACTTATGTAGCAAAGCTTTCATGTGTATGTTACAAAAATGAGACCCTTGATCACTTATGATCGCTCTGGGTACTCTAAACCTGCAAAATATGTGAGACCTGAAAAAACTAATAACAACAGAAGAATCATCAGTCCTAGTGGGAATGACCTCCACCTATTTGGAAACATAATCAACTGTCAATAAAATATATGCAAATCCAAAAGAGACAGTAAATGGACCCATAAAGACAATACCCCAAACATCAAAAATCTCACAAAATAATATAACTTGTTGAGGCATTTCATTTCTAAGTCCTATGTTCCCTATTCATTGACACCTATCACATGATCTATAAAAAGCATAAGCATCATGAAAAAGGGTAGGCCAGTACAAACCACATTCTAAAACTTTCCTAGCAGTTCTTTGTGGTCCAAAATGTCCCCCACACACAAAAGAATGACAAAAAGTAAGTACGGACTGAACTCATAATCAGGTATGCATCTTCTAATAATCTAATCACTACAAAACTTCCACAGATAAGGATCATCCCAAACATAGAATTTTGAATCACTTTTTAATTTATCTTTTTGAGCTTTTAAAAATTGTTTGGGATAAACATGTGCTACCAGGAAATTAACTAGATCCACATACCATGGAGACTCGCCCTGCAGCTGTAGAAGCTGCTCATCTCTGAAATCATCATCAATAGTCGAATGATCCAAGTCTCCTTCAATCCTGCTCAAGTGATCTGTAACCAAGTTCTCCTTTCCGCTCCTATCACGTATCTCTATGTCGAATTCTTGAAGCAGAAGCATCCATCTGATTAACCTAGGCTTTGCATCAGGCTTCTTGAGGAGATATTTCAAAGCTGCATGATCAGAAAACACAACCACATGAGAATAAAGTAAATATGGTCTGAACTTATCTAAAGCAAAAATAATAGAAAGAAGCTCTTTTTCTGTTGTTGTGTAGTTTGCTTGAGCTGAATCTAAATTCTTGGAAGCGTAGCAAATAACGTGTGGTACTCCATCCACTCTCTGTGCAAGAACAGCTCCTACTGCATAGTCTGAAGCATCACACATCAACTCAAAAGGTAAGGACCAGTCTGGGGGTCTGATAATAGGTGTTGAAGTAAGAGCCTCCTTCAATCTGTCAAAAGCCTCTATACACCTCTGATCAAAATGAAACAAAACATCCTTCTAAAGCAACTGAGATAATGGCAGAGCAATTTTACTGAAGTCTCTAATAAATCTCTTGTAGAATCCTGCATGGCCAAGAAAAGTTCGAACATCCCGCACGCATGCGGGGTAAGATAAAGAAGATATAGCGTTAACTTTAGCATGATCTACTTCAATGCCCTTCCTAGAGACTATATGTTCTAAAACAATGTCATGCTCTACCATAAAGTGACACTTTTCAAAATTCAAAACCAAATCCGTATCGATACATCTACTCAAAACTCGAGATAAGTTTTCCAAACATGCATCAGAAGTGAGCCATAAATAGAAAAATCATCCATGAATACTTCCATGCAATGCTCTAACAAATCACCAAAAATACTCACCATGTATCGCTAAAAAGTACCTGGAGCGTTGCATAGTCCGAATGGCATCCGACGATATGCCAATGTACCGAAAGGGCAGGTGAAAGTAGTCTTCTCCTGGTCCTCTGGGTCGATGTAAATCTGAAAATAACTGGTGTACCCATCAAGGAAGCAATAATGTGATTTATCTGTCGGCCGCTCTAACATCTGATCAATAAAAGGAAGTAGATAATGATCCTTTCGACTTGCTTGATTTAGCTTCCTGTAGTCCACACAGACTCTCCAAGAATTCTTCACTCTCGTGGGCATCAACTCGTTCTCTTCATTAGCTACCACTGTCACCCCTGACTTCTTCGGAACCACATGGATGTGACTTACCCATTTGCTATCAAAAATCGGATAAATAATGCTTGCCTGTAAGAGTCTAGTCACCTCCTTCTTAACCACTTCCAAGATCAAAGGGTTCAGTCGTCTCTGTGGATGTCTTACTGGTTTCACATTCTCCTCCAAGTAAATCCTGTGCATGTAAATGGAAGGACTGATCCTAGGAATGTCTGCCAAAGTCCATCCAATGGCCTTTCTATGCTATATCAGAATCTTTAACAATCTTTCCTCCTGATCTGGTTCCAAATTCTGAGCTATGATGACAAGTAGCTGTTGATTCTCTCATAAATAGGCATCTTCAAATGCTGAGGTAATAGCTTCAACTCCTCCTGTATTTGATCAACCGAAGGCGATCCTAGGGGTAGAGCTTCTCCTAAGCAATCTCCTACGCATAATTCTTCTTCTCTGGGCGATACTAGGGGTAATGCTTCTCCTAAGCAATCCCCTACGCATTCATTTGAACTAACATCTGCTCCCTTATCTAAAACATCCTCCAACAATGCAACAAATTCATTCTCTTGACCAAAATTAGAAATATCTGAATCTGAATCACTTCCTGACAAGAAATCCATTCCATCCAACTCCTCTGAGATATCCAAGTTAAGAATAGAATGATCCTCTCTAGGATGCTTCATATCTTTAAAAATACTAAACCGAACCACGGTGTCTCCTATTTCCATGGAAAGAGTTCCTGCATGTACATCAATCTTTGTTCTAGCTGTTTTCAAGAATGGGCGTCCAAAAATAAGTGGAGATCTGTTTGCTATCACATCACCCTCCATGTCTAAGATGTAAAAATCTGTAGGAAAATTAACTCCCTCACTTTTACCAATACATCTTCTATCACTCCAACTGGGTGTGCTTAACTTCGGCTAGCTAATTGAATCACCACACTTGTAGATTGCAGAGGTCCAATTCTTAATGACTGAAAAACTGACTTAGGCATCACATTAATAAAAGCTCCAAGATCTAACATTGCATCCTCAAAAATACAATCTCCTATAACATAAGGAATTGTGAAAACTCCTGGATTTTCACATTTCTGAGGAACTGGCTAAAGTAATGCTGAGACATTTTTCCCCACACTAATCAATTCATTTCCCTTCAATTTCTTTTTGTGCACACAAAGATCCTTGAGGAATTTGGCATATTTAGGAATTTGTTTGATCACGGTTAGCAAAGGCACATTCACTTCAACCTTGCTGAACAATTTCACCAAATCTTGATATTCTCTAGCTTTTTCTTCCTCAATCTCTTTTCTTAGTTGTAAACTTCTTCGAGGAAAAGGTAACGGAATGGAAGGCTCAGCTCCTTGCTGGTTCAGATTTTTGTCCAAATTCTATGCTGAATTTGAAGCTGAATGACTAGCTGTTGTTTGATTAAACTCCAAGTTGAAATTTGCTCCACCAGATTGAGTAAATCCTGAAGTTGCAGGTTGTGTAGAATGTTGCTGATCAGTTCCAGTAATCCCATTCTGTGCAGAATCTGTTTGCTCCTGAATTGCTGGAAAAATCTGCAAATTCTGTGAAGTTACATCTGCAGCTAGTCTGGGAAAATTCTGTTGTGATCCAGTTGATAAATTCTGATTTGGGTCTGAAATTGTTTTACCACTTCGAAGAGTTAATGCACTCACATTTCCCTTAGGATTTGGAGTGGGTTGTGAAGGCAATTGCCCAGATCCTTGGCTCTGCATTTAATTAATGTTACTTGCCAGCTGCCCAATCTACCTTTTAATGTTTTGCAGTGTTGTATCAGTCCTCTGCTGATGTTGCTGCTGTTGCATCATTTGCTGCTGCTGTTGCAACATTTGCTGCATCAAATCTTCTATTTTTGAGCTACTGAAATTGTGCTGAGGTTGCATTGATCTCAGGCTTGTAGAAGATGGCAGTGCAAGCTGAAACTGATGCTGATTTGCACTACTTGGCTGCTAGAAATTCTGCACGGGTTGCTGAATCTGCTGGAAATGTGTTTGTTGATTCTGTAGGTTCTGAAATTGTGGCCAAATCGCATTATGTGACTGCTGGAAATTCTAGAATGGTTGAAATTGCTAATTTTGGCTGAAATTTTGCTGAACTTGTGGTTGCTGAAGCTGCTGATATTGCTGAGAATGAACTGCTGGATGACTCTGAAAATGATGTTGATTCTGTTGATGCTGGAATGATGGCTGATGAATCTGTCCTTGTGGTGACTGTTGATAAAATGTGTTCCCATACCTCAAATTAGGGTGATCCCTCCATCCCGAATTATAAGTTGAAGAGTTGAGATCATATTTGTGTGATTGATATTGAGGTCTTGAGATGACTGCCACTGATTCATCTTGGTGTAAGTTAGGAAAATAATCTGAAGAATGATCTTGGCTTGAACAAATTCCACACAATTTCATCATTGGTAAAGGAAAATTTGAAACATGACAAGAATTTTGCAACGTCATCTGCTTTACTAGAGAGGTTAGCTCTTACAAATTATTTTTGATTTCTTGTTGCTCAGTTGAAACCAAGTGAGTTTCATTAACCACTCTAGTACCAAGAGCTCTACTCCCAAATTGCTATGAATTTTTCGTCATATTTGAAATAAGTTCTCTTTCTTGATTTGGAGTCTTATTCACCAAAGCTCCTCCAGCTGCTGCATCAATCATGCTCCTATCCATAGGAAGTAGTCCCTCATAAAAATACTGAACAAGAAGTTGATCACTAATTTGATGTTGTGGACAATTCGAACATAGCTTCTTGAATCTTTCCCAATAATTATACAGAGTCTCTCCCACTACTTGCTGAATACCACAAATGCTCTTCCTGATAGTTGCAGTCCTAGAAGCTGGGAAAAATTTCTCCAAAAATGCTCTCTTCATATCAATCCAACTTGTAATATATCCAGCTGGAAGGTAGTATAACCAGTCTTTAGTTGCTCCCGTCAAAGAAAATGGAAAAGTTCTCAACTTAATATCTTCTTCTGAAATCCCCTGTGGTTTCATGGTCGAATAAACCATATGGAATTCATGTAAATGTCGGTTGGGATCCTCTCCTGATAAGCCTTAAAATTTAGGAAGTAGATGAATAAGTCCTGATCTAAGTTCAAAATCTCCTTCCAAATCTGGATAAGTGATGCATGAATACTTATAAGCTACATCTGGAGCTGCAAGCTCTTTCATAGTTTGATTGCTTTCTGTTATCTGATTGTCTATATCTGAAATTCTACTCTCAAGAGTTCTTGCTGATCTAGCTTGCCTCCTCAAGGCCCAAAAGGTTCTCTCAATCTCCGGGTCAAGTTCAAGCAATGTTGCAAACGAAGACCTAGTCATGCAAGCAAATCCACACTCAAAATTCAGTAGATAGTCAATAAAATCAATGAAACTACAGCTGAGAAAAAGAAAATTATTCACAATCCGAAATAAACAAACAATTCTAGCAAAGTGTTGTTCCCTGGTAAAGATGCCAAAATTTGGTAATCTCTCCAAATGGATGTCACAAATAAACTCCCAAATTAATGTTATGATCGAAAACCCACAACTATACAAGGAAATGTTTTAGTATAAGGCCCAAGTTGAATTTTTCAAGGATCATGCTAGGATCGTGTTTGTTTCGAATTCAAACATTCTTTTTGGGTTTTCAAGTTGTGAAATGGGGTTTGGTATTAAAACTGAAATATTAGACCTAGCAATGAATTGCGAACACTACAATTACCCTACTGTAGAAATAAATTCTAAATAACCAAAAGAAACAAAACTTCAAACCAAACTTGCACTAAATGGAATTCATTCAAATTGCATTTATTAAATCTTCCAAATTCCAAATTAAGCTCAAGCAATCTGCAAAACTGATCTTAGCTACCACAATTCAATTGACTTTACCTACTGGAAACTAAATGCAAAAATCAGCTAAATACATTGCAGAATAGAACTTATCAAGTCAACTTAAACTAATTAACTTATCAGCTAATAAAGGGTTTAAACAGAGTTGTAGTAAAAATTATTGAACTAACAGAACACAGGAACAGAACACGGAAACAGAACTAGAAAGAACATATTCGTTCAACAAATGAAACTACAAATAGATCTAAACTATGAACTAGCAATTCAGAAACGAAAGTGCACGCACCAGATAATTTACGCTAAGAATCAAACTGAAAGAAAATCTAACATCCCTACAACTCAAATCTTAAGTCAGTCGTCTTCTCTTTGCCATCTCACAAAGAATCCGCAGAGAACGCTCCAACGGAAATCGGAACGGTACCCTCGAGCTTCAAGAAGAACCCAGATTAACCTGTATTCCCTCTCTAATCTTCAGCAAAATCAGGTTTCTGAAATGGTTCTCTATCACACGCTGGTCTCTGGCACTGGAATCGCAAGGCTGGAAAGAAGCTAGGAACAATGCAGTGCTGTCGGAAATGGTCTAGAATCTCAAGAGGAACGCCGCCGATGATTCCATGAAGGAATGGAAGCTCAAACTAGAAGAACACTACTGGTTTGAGGTGAAAATTGTGATTCACAGCTGCAGTAGTCCACGCACGGAATCGTCTCGCTGGTGATGCGCCAAAGGTCAGAATCTAGTCGCCGAGTGCTGAGAAACTCCACTCCGATGAAGACAAGTTGGCTCTCAGATTTGGATGCAGGGAGGAGCCGCGTTCGCGCCGTCGAGAGAAACGACACAATGAACAGTAGCGCAAGAACACTGTTCACCGTGCCAGATTTTTCCTTTTATACCTAGGGTTTTGGCCAATTGAGACCTAAGTTCGTGTCAGGCTCATGTGTGATCTAGGTTGGGTTTAGGCTCCATTTGGTTGAGTGAACCAAGCCTCCACTTGAATCATGAATCCCTTAGTACCCTACAAGACCAAATTCACAAAATGAGGAATAAATCATGCATTAAAAGGAAAAACATCGTAAAGCTCATAAAAACCTTGTTTGGAGAATATGATTATAATTGGAAATTAAAATGTGTAAATATATAAAAATCACCACAAATTAACCCAAAAGTAATGTATCAATTCATAGCTTATCAAACCCCTCTCCCTTTCCCTCTCCCTCTCGTGCTGACTCCTCTTTCTCCCTCTCTTTCGCACGATCGACGCCGACAACCCTCTCATCGCTGATGCCGATCCACCCTCTTCGATCATGAGTGAGAAGTTGTCCTTCCCGAGCTTCCTCACACCGTCGCAAGACCCGATTCCGGCCTTCCCTCTGCCCTAGCTTTAATCCGCCGATTTTCCCTTCTCCCCTGCCGTCGTCGCCCACATGTCTCCGAAGATATAGCGCCACCAGAACGCGGCAGCATTCCCTCTGAGCAGAAGCCCTTTCGATTCTCCATCTCCAGATCACCGATGCACCACCTCCAGCACTATGCTATTTGCCACAGACTTTCTTGTGAGCCGGATGACCTTTGTTGGTGTCGAGCCCAACAACCAGCTCATGGCCACTATTGTAGTATGATCCTCTACAATCGTTTTGGTTGGCAGCCAAACCACCATTGTCATGGATCATTGCTTCAATTGATGAGTCACTGCCACCAGGCCTCAGTCGCTCGTCATACTGTGGTGCCGCAGAGAAGAAGCTGTGATCCGCTTGTAGGGTATTGATCACTCGTTGGGAAGAGACAAAAGGGGAGTTGTTTAGAGACCCACGGCTGCACTATAGCTCCAACCATGAATCCCTAGTAGTGAGCTTCTCCGGCCGAGTCAACATCAAAGTCTTTGGATTTGGGTAAGTTTGGGAGATGGATTATGCATAGATCTAATGCAATTTGATTATGGTAGAATTATGGATATCTATTCCAATGTGGTTGTGATGATTTATTAATTAGGGCTAATTGAGGATTAAACCTAATCTAATGAGAAGAATGAGATTAGAGAGTCCTAAACATTTATTCAGAGATAAGTGAAGATCGTGATCTAATTGGTTTAGAGGATTGGATTTAGCTATTTGATTTATGTGAAGATAGCTAAATTTTATATGTTGATGTAAGTCTTTGACTATGGCAAGCATTGCGATGTGGGAGTCTCTTGGTGCAAACTGCGTATAAATGCGGGTACTTCTTACTTTGACTCTTTAGTTCTTTGAACTTGGTGCATGAGTTATTTTTTGGATAAGGACTGCTTTACCTTGACTCTACTCGTATTTTTCTTGTTCTTGATACTTCCACTCAAATCTTTGAGTTATTCATTTCTATATCCATACAGTCTCTTGTTGTCATCTATGATATATAGCAGATATTAGATACCAACCTTGTATGGTTTGATTGTTATTTATTTATGTACTATATTGAGCATGTTTGGCTTCATGTAGCATACCTGATTCTTGTTTATATATATATGATAACTGTTGTATTGTGTGCATCATATCATTGCATACATATTAACGACAAATTCTCCATTGTAGTCGAGAGAGTCGTTAACTAGGCCGCACGCTCGGCCACTGGAGAGAGCGGTAGCTGGAGCAGATGGGGCTTGCCCTGTCGTGTCGCACTCGGCCACTCATGGGTAGTGCTAGCTAGAGTTGCGAGCAGCAGGGACCCCCTTCGCTGTGTAGCTAGTTAGCTACTCAGCACTTGTCCAGCCTTTGAGTAGTACAGTTGTCATCGATCCGACCTCTCGACCATACAGGGGTCGTGGTGCATAGAGGTAGGCGGGGTGACCATCTGTGCATACGTTGTTATTATTGTATCTGCTGATGTTGTTGCTTACTTATGCTGTTGTTGCTAGCTTATGCTGTTGTTGCTTACTTATGCTGATATGTTTACATAGGTTGAGATTTATACCTGTGATAGGTGTTTAGGCACTGGCTTACTTATTGTTAATATATTTTTTACCTCCCATGATACCTTCGTAGTGATGAACAGTTCAGTAGTCAATCGGTATTACTCCTGATCTTCTATTACCTAGCCTAGGATATGGTTATAAGTATGAGCATTAATTACGATTTTATTTTAGTATATGTTATTTCCCTTATGAGACTGTATACTATTGGCACTCTCTATTTGTATGTTATGTTCATGCACTATATTTTCTATACCCATTGAGTCCCAGCACTCACCACCCCACAAACTGATTTTTCTTTCGCCAAGTAACAAGTAGATGTATCAAGGATGCTTGGGAGAGTCCTGGTTGCCAGTCCCACGTCACATTCGAGGACAGTTTTCTTTTTTAGACTTATTTCTATTTGGATGGTATATTGAATTTGCGTATTTATTTTCTAACTAGTTGATGTAGATTTTGGAGTCTAGTTTGGTGATTTCAGGTATTTTGGTTAATGACCTTATTGATCTTATATTCGATTTTCCCTTGGAGTTTAGTGTATGGAGTTTGTATTTGTGGTTGTGGTATAAAGCCTAGCCGACTAGCAGTGTGTTGTTTTGGTTTATATGGACCCCCTTTATCGTTTTTTCGCTGTGTTGGTTTTTAGTACAGCCGAGTGGGTTGTTTAATATATATATAACTGCGTGGTTGCGTTTATTTTGTTCCAGCCGAGTGGGCTGAGTATATAACTGCATGGTTATGTGAATATATTTCAGCCGTATGTGACAAATATATGTTGTATGTATGTATGTTTCAGATTCACTGGTACAAGGGAGATGCTATCAGATTTTTATCTGGCAGGGACTCCTCTGGGGGCGTGGCAAGTACAAAGGCGCCTTCCAGCCTTTGAAGCGCCTTCACTAACTGTTAGCCAAGGATAAAGTTTTATCTTGGGTGGATAAACTCTATCCGATAGAAGGTGCCTTGGACCTCTTTGGAGGCGCCTTCAAGGTACGGATAGAATTTTCTAGGAGCTATAAAAAGACCCCTGGACATAGGAAATATTTAACAATTTCTACATTAACTTTCCTAGTCATTTCTTAGCTATCAATGTATATAAAAAGACTTCTCTACCTTCAACGAAGAAGATCTTCTAGTGTTTTTTAATGCCTTGGATTAACAACCACCTAGGTTGTAACCAAGTAAAACTCAAGCCTTTTACCTACTCTCTTTAAGTTGCTATTTCTTTTATTATTGTTATTTATATTGTGCTAGTAATCAAATCAAAAGAACGAGAAGGGGTTACTTTTTCTTATAGGTAATTCACCCCCCTCTTGTCGGCCCCACTGTTCCAACAAGTGGTATTAGAGCCAGAATACTTCAGAAGAACTAACCGTCGACTGAAGCATCGAGACGATGATCAGATTGAGCATCTACCCGCCGAAGTTTGAAGGAGACTTCGTGCAATGGAAACGTTGGATTGAGGTATTTTTTAAAACATATTTTGAGATTCTTATAATTATAAAATATGATTTTTTTAGCCCCCAAGGACCAAAAAGAGTTGAAAAAGAAAAGTATTCCTGGACAAAGAAGAGCAAGCAGACTCGTAGCAAATGGATCAGCCGAATTCTATCTGCTGAGCGTACTACCTCTGCAAGAAGTCAGTAGAATCGGTGCCTAAGAATCAACAAAAGAACTTTGGAAAAATTTCCTGGAATTGCACGAAGGTACACCCGATGCCAAGCTCACAAAACAAGATCTTCTCTAGAACCAATTGACCAACCTATGGCTGCAAGAAGGAGAGTCAGTAGCACAACTGCACGCTAAACTGAAGGAGTTAATAACCAGACTTACGAATCTTGGAAAACAGGTAACAAACCAAGATTCTTTAAGGTATGCTTTAAATGCATTCCCTAGGACACAAGAATGGGTATCTATAGTAGAATCCTATAATATTTCAAAGGATCTAGAGACAAGTTTATTAGAGAGTTTATCTTCTACTTTAGAACTTCACGAATTTAGATGTGCAGAAGTAAAGAAGCCAAGTCAGACAATTGCTCTGAAGGCAAGAACAGATAATCTAGACTTTAAAGCATCAATTGATAAAGATGAAGCAGTATTATCGGTAAGAAAATTTAGTAAGTTTATTAAATCTAATAAATTTAATAAGTCATAGGTAAAAAAGTACTTTCAGAGCAAAATGAAGGTATGATGCTACAACTGCCAAGGGGAAGGACACATCAAGGATGACTATCCTAAACTGAAGAAGAAGGAGAAGGACAAAGGCAAAAGACCAACAAGATCGAAGCCTAAGAATCTAATTGAACATGGGATGAATCGTCGTGCTCTGAGTCCGAGATCGAGGCCTACATCGGACTAGCCCTGATGGCAGACCATCACAGGGATGTTTAAAGTTCTTCAGAGATAAGCATCAATGAAGGGGGAGGATCCTCAGAAGAAAACAGTGACGAAGGGGGAGCATCAAAACACGAGGTAAGTGATGTATGTGCACTATCTCCCAAGTAATCTTTTGAATTTATCAAAATACTATCTAAGAATATAGTACAATTAGAAAGAGATAATGCTAGGTTAAAATTAAACTTAGCAAATTGATGTCCCTTAGATATGTTTGATAATCTAAAAATAGAAAATGAAAAATTAAAAGCACAAATAGAAAAACTAGAAAATAACTATGCATGCTTAAATTCGAATATTTTTTGAAAATAAGAGCTAAAAATTAATGATAGAATTAACTGGTACATTAGAAAACACCAAGGATAAATTAAGAAAATCCCTAAAACTTATGTGCCTCTAAAATTTTTACTAAATCTAGTAGGTAGGAATTATATTGGGTTCCAATTCAAAATCTTTTATAGATTAAAAATTTCTAAAGTTTTGAATTATTAGGATAGAAATTATTTTAATTAAAAATTTCTTTTGTAATTTTTTTTTCAAATTTCTTACTCAAAATTTGTACACTTATAGAAAAGAAGTATTTTTGTTAAGAATTTTTTTTAGATTTTTTTTGTTGAGTTATTTTTTATAAAATTATCAATGGAAATTATATTTTAAAATTTAAAACTATTTCGTATACTTATTTAAAAAAAATAGTTTTTTATAATAAAATATAATATTCTTTATCATATTAAATAATTTTGAAATTTTTTTGACTGTTAAGTTATTTTCTATGAATTCATTAACTAAAATAGTATTTTAAAAATTAAAAATAATTTTCAGACATATCTTTGAAATCTTTTATTTTTCTGAGATAAAGCATGATATTTTCTATCATAACAAAAATTATTGACATTCTTCAAATTTTATCTAATTCATTATGAATTTTGTTTTGAAAAGTTAATTTTTAAAATTAAGGAAAATAGAAATTCATAAACTTTGATTTTTCTAGTGTTAGACAATCTGTTTTCTATATCTAAGAAAAATTTTGTAGAATTTTTAGAAGTAAAAAAATTATTTTTTTAAAGATTTATTCTTGAAAATTAGTTGCTTTACTAGAATAAATCATTTATATTAAACTAAATTATATTTTTCTATGATAATTTTTTCTACTAGTCTAACTTACTTTGCTCAAGTTTGACAAAAAAATTATAGAATTTTTTTAAACTGAAAACTAATTTTTAAATTATTTTTGTCAAATAGAAGATTAATTAATAAAAATAGAATAGGTTTGAAAATCACTTCTGAAAAATATTAGCCTACTAATAATGTTTGTAATATACCCCTAGAAATTTTTTTAGATGTGTTTAACTGTTTATTATATTTCTTTCTATTTTTTTTATGTGATCAAAGGAAGAGAAATATGTACAAGTTAAGAGAGAGTTAAGATTTTTTTTAGATTTAAAATTTTTATTTATTTTGCAAGCACTTTTTAGTCTACTTTAGTTATGTTATTACATTTTTAACCCTAACTTGAACTTGGGTTAATGCACATCAAAAAAGGAGAGATTGTTAGTACCCCGTGGTTGTTTTGATGTAGTCAACCAAGTTCAGTTAAGTCATGTTGTATTTGATCCTTATGTCTAAGTATGCAGGAGCTTAGGAACACAAGAAGTCAAGCGGAAGACGCAGCTAGCGAGAAGGATAACACAGGAAAGGAGTGCATCCGAGGAACGAAATGCTGCGGAAGAGTATACCGATGGACAAGAAGGACGTGCACGGCGTTCGAGGGACGAGAAGCTGAGAAAGAAGCCTGCTCGAAGATAATGTAATACCCCGATTCTGAGATTCTGGTTAAGTATGGCTTAAAAGGTTAAGGTTTAGGGTTTAGATGGTACTATCCATATCATCAAGATGCACCTTCCTTTTCAGAAGCCCAAACTTAAGAACTCCAAAGTTAAGTGTGCTTGGCTTGGAGAAATCTGAGGATGGATGACCTCCTGGGAAGTTTTCTGGTGACCTCCGGTGGTCTGTGGAGCTAGTCGTCAACCTGATGGGCAATTCTGGTGACGTTCCTAGTTAAGTCCGAGTGGGGCCTGCCAGGGCCGGGGTGTTACAGATAAGGTTGAAGTTGGGTTTGGGTAAGCTCAATTCCGGGTAGTCGGAGAATCACCTACGGGAAGATATCAATTTTGAGCTGAGTTATCTTGTTGAAGGCGTCTTCCATGGTTGAAAGGTGATTTCGATTAATAGTATGAAGGCGTCTTCCAACCTTTAAAAGCACCTTCACTAGCCGTTAGCCAAGGATAAAGTTCTATCCTCAGCGGATAAATTTTATCCGATGGAAGACACCTTGACCTCTTTGGAGCTGCCTTCAAGTTAGGGATAGAATTTTTCAGAGGCTATAAAAAAACCCCTGAACCTAGGAAATATTTAACAACTTCTGTATTAACTTTCCTAGTCATTTCTGAACTGTCAACGTGTGTAAAAGGCTTTTTTGCCTTCAACGAAGAAGATCTTCTAGTGCTTTTCAATGTCTTGGATTAACAACCACCTAAGTTGTAACCAAGTAAAACTCTAGCCTTTTACCTACTCTCTTTAAGTTATTATTTCTTTTATTATTGTTAGCTTTATTGTGCTACTAATTAGATCAAAAGAACGAGAATGGGTTACTTTCTCTTATAGGTAATTCACCTCTCTCTTGCCCGCCCCGTAACGCCAACAGGTATGACTCTTATTTCATATTCTTTTATTATCCTTAATTTTTTATTAGAAGAGATACATATTCTACAAATAACAATTAAAGACGTTCCTATTAATTCAAAAGAAAAAGGAATAGAGCTAGATTAGTACTATTATAATCATAAGAATAAATATCTCTTAAGTATTATTGTTCAAATCTAGTACAAAATTATAAGATTTCATAATATAATTTATTCCACGACCATATCATTCTTTCTCCATATTATTTTCAAAAGGTAGAACATTTGAATAACAATATTAAAATATAAGGATAGAAAAATTAAAGTCAGACAATCAACATATTGTTAATGAGACTTTTATACATGTTAAGAAAATCAGTCCAGTTTAATCCAAGTAATACGTTAGAAAGTCAAAATTATGACACTAAAATATATGATTAAAGTGACAACAAAAAATCCAACAAACCAATCATTATATAAAAAATGTTAGACTAACTTAAAACTATACTTTTGGAATAAATTAGTTAGGATACCATTTATAATTTTCAATCAAGCTTAAGAGAATCATAAAATAAATAATAAAAGTTACTTGCAATGAAATCCAAGAACCAATTAGACAAAAAATTCCTAAATATTTTTAACTCATCAAATTTAATGCACTCTCTTAAATAGAAATTACTATTACCACTTATCTAAGAATGAGATTAGATCATGATCATCTCATTCACTTTCTCACCTGGGTGGCATAACGGTTGATATGGATATATGGCAGAGGGGTAATTAAGTGGAGATGGGAGGGCATTTTAGTCTTGTCGCTGGTTAGGGCTTTAAGAGAGGAAATGGGTACTGTAGCAAGCGGAGGTGGTTCGTTCGTTTGGGTGCCGCCGCCCACCTGCCTTTCTTTTCCTTCTCCTCGCGACATCGTCGCCGGAGCCGACGCCGGCCACCACCTCTTCTCCTCATCGTGTCGCCACCTCTCCTCACCATGCCGCCACCTCTCCTCTCGACGCCGGCCACGACTCCCCTTCTCCTCCTCACGATGCCGCCGCTGGACTCCTTCTCTTCCTCACGACGCCGCCGCTGGACTAACTTGCCGCCTCTCCTCTCCCTCTCATCCTCTCGCCAAAGTCGCATCCGAACCACACCTCTTCTTGCTCTCATGCATGCCGCCACCGAGGCTGCTCGCCATTGATGCACATCGTCATCGGGATAGAACCATCCCGCTTATCCCAGTCCATGTGCAGCAGACCCTCTTGTCAGCAGTCACTGGGCACCACGGCCCTACCTACCGATGCCTCCTTCGACTCTTCAAACCTCCAAGCACTGTAGCCTCCCTAACCGACAGCCACCATGTGCAGGCAGTCCATCTGCCGGCAGCCCCTGCGCTGATTTCGCCCCAGCTCCGATTCCGTGTTGATGTTGTATACGGACCCCGTGCTGATCCAGTTTGTATGTCGCATCCCGAGCTACAGCTGTAGTGTACCTCGCTATTATATTTTGGCCTTCGAGCTGTGGTTGAATCCCTATCTATGAGTTGCTATCATTGTATCCCGGCCTGCGAGCCGCGGTTGTCTTTCAGATTGTACGCTTTGTGTATAGCCTTCGGGGTGCTATTATTTCCCGGCATGAGTGCCGCTAGTACCTCTCGGTCTGCGTGCCGATGTCTTATCCCGACCTACGTGCCGAGGTCGCATCCGGTTTCACGCCACCGCGTTCAGCTCTGCGTCGTCAGATCCAACTCCTCGTCTGGTGCATGCATCTACTCTTCCGGGTCATGACAACTCGAGTAGCGTCCCATCCTAGGGCGCCCCCCTGGGCCAGGGTACGTTTTCCATACTCGTCTCCATTGTTTTTATTATTCTATTATTAGCCTGTTATTCATATATCCGTTGGATCTGCCTCGAGCCTCGGGGTACTAGGGACCGGGGCAACCCAGCCGCTGGTTGCAGGTAGCGTTGACTAGAGGACTTTTGAAGACTTGGTCAACATAGAAGCCATCTCAGCACACCCCCTCCGGGACACCACGACTCAATCAACATCCTCGCCACCTCACCCCGACGGTCCGTCTAACTTAGCTTCCGGACGAGATCAAATTTGGCGCCATCTGTGGGAATCTTCTCCACCTGTTCTGGAACGTGAAGATGGACGATGTTGGGAGGTTCTCTGCCATTATCAAAGTCTCGGAGGATCATGATGAACGTATTATCTTCTACCCTTACTCCACAGGTATTCCGGAGTCGAGGAATTGAGTTGGAGTATCAGCTGACCGACAGGTTAGTTTTTCCATTACATTTTTTCCTTGATTCCATAGGTATTCAGGAGTCAAGGGATTGAGACCAACCCTCAACCGGTTGGCGCGACTCCTCGATCAGGTACGCTACGAGCTCTACTCTCTGTTTACGGTTATAGGATCTACTATACTGCCCTTATAAGAGAGTAAGATTCTAGTTCCTTGATCAAAGACTAGGGTCTTCGATTTTTGATCGGACATTAGGGGCCCAGCTCCCCGATCAGACATTAGGGGCACAACTCCCCGCTCATACACTAGGCACACAGCTCCCCGATCAGACATTAGGGGCACAACTCTCCCGCTCATACACTAGGGACACAGCTCCCCGATCAGTGACTCGTAGTACAACTTCCCGATCAGGATCTAAGGGTCTCGCTCTTTGATTACAAGCTAGGGCTCTTACTCTCTAATCAGGTACTAGGGGTCCAGCTCCCCGATCAGGTGTGTTATAAGCTCTGCACCTTTCACCATAAGGCTCTGCCTCCTTTTACTGCTATAGACGCTTCACTCTATTACTATTATATGCTTTGCATCCTCCACCTGTTTTGCATCCTCTTACGTCTGCAGGTTCTGCTCCCTTCATCCACGGTGCTCTGCTTCTTTTTTTTGCTACGGACCTTGCTCCCTCATATTGTTACGGGCTTCGCTTCTACGGACTTCGTGGCTTATCTCCCCCGTTCAGGGTTAAGCAGTCTTCATTGGTCTCAGATCAGCTTATCGACTTTCTTATCTCCCCCATTCGGGGTCGAGCTATCGCCACCGGTCTCGTACCGGAGTATATTATCTCTTACCTCCCCCGTTCGGGGTCGAGATAATCGCCACTGGTCTCAAACCAAAGTATATCATCCCTTACCTCCCCCGTTCGGGGTCGAGATAATCGCCACCAGTTTCGGACCAGAGTATATCATCTCTTACCTCCCCTGTTCGGGGTCGAGATAATCGCCACTGGTCTCAGACCAGAGTATCGCCACCGGTCTCGGACTGGAGTATCGCTAACGACCTCTCGGCCAGGCATTCCAGACTCTCGCCTCAGTGCGAGTTATAAGTGAGCATGCTCTCACGCCCAACGACCGGCAGGTCATGTTCCAGACTCTCGCCTCAATGCGAGTTATAAGTGAGCATGCTCTCACGCCCAACGGCCGGCAGGTCGGGTCCCAGACTCTCGCCCCAGTGCGAGTTATAAGTGAGTATGCTCTCACGTCTCCAGACTCTCGCCTCAGTGCGAGTTATAAGTGTGCATGCTCTCACGCCCAATGACCTTTCGGTCGGCACTCACCCCTCACTCGCTGCTCTGCCCGGCACTCATCACACTTGCTTCACTTGCCGCTCTGCACGACACTCTCATTTCGCGTTTTCGCTCACCGCTGTTGCTCGGTCGGCACTCACTCCTCACTCGTCGCTTCGCCTGACACTCATCACACTTGCTTCACTTGCCGCTCTACCCGACACTCTCAGTTAGCGTTTTCGCTCACTGCTGTTGCTCGGTCGGCACTCATCTCATTCGCTGCTCAATTCACCAGCCCTGCGCTTGCTCAGCTCAAGGGCTTTGTTCCCGTTTGCCTTCGATCTCGTTGGCTCCATGCTCGCATCGTTCACAGGATCCGCTTTCTCTTTGCTCATGAGTTTTGCGATCATTCGTCATCGACCTCTTGGTTCAGCTCGACGATTGTCTCTTTATCTAGTCAACATTTTTTAGTCGCCCGGTCGCGATTTTATTATTGCTAGGTCGGTATTTTCTCGGTCGCGCTCAGAGTTTTACTCGTCCATCGGTCTCTCTATTGTCCGGTCGTAATTTATTAACGCTCGGTCAGTATTTTTCTCGGTCGCGATCACTGCTCTGCTCACCCATCGGTCTCTCTATTGCCCGATCGTGATTTATTAACGCTCGGTCAGTATTTTTCTCGGTCGCGATCACGGCTCTGCTCGTCCATTGGTCTCTCTATTGCCCAGTCGTGATTTATTAACGCTCGGTCAATATTTTTCTCGGTCGTGATCACGGCTCTGCTCGTCCATCGGTTTCTCTATTGCCCGGTCGCGATTTATTGATGCGCGGTCAGTATTTTTCTTGGTCGCACTCACGGCTCTTCTCGCCCATCATTCTCTCTATTACCCGGTCACGATTTATTGATGCCCGGTCAGTATTTTTCGGTCACGCTCACGGCTCTGCTCGTCCATCATTTTCTCTATTGCCCGATCGCGATTTAATATCACTCGGTTGACACTTTTTGGTCTCCCGGTAATGATTTATTGTCGCTCGATCGTTTTACTCAACATCTCTCGACCGTCTGCTCGATATCGCTCGACATTTCCCAGATGGCTCTTTCGACACTCGCTCGATATGTCTTTTATCGCTCGGTCGGCGCTTATTCTTTTCGTCGCTTTGCCGGGTACTCGTCATCCACAGCTACTCGTTCGACGTTATATGACAAACCCGCGATATGACTCTGTATTCAGTAGTGATTCTGTGTTTCATTTGGATGGGTCTAGCCAGTCGGACTTGCGCCTCCTTCGACTAGACTTGAGGGGGAGACTTGTGATATGGATATATGGCAGAGGGGTAAATAAGTGGAGATGGGAGGGCATTTTGGTCTTGTCGCTGGTTAGGGCTTTAAGAGAGGAAATGGGTACTGTAGCAAGTGGAGGTGGTTCGTTCGTTTGGGTGCCTCTGCCCACCTTCCTTTCTTTTCCTTCTCCTCGCGACGCCGTCGGCGGAGCCGACGCCGACCACCACCTCTTCTCCTCACCGTGCCGCCTGTTAGGACCTTTGGATGGCTAGAGAGGGGGGGTGTGAATAGCCTCCACTAAAAACTCAATTAATTCCTCACAAAAGTTTGTTAGCACAGCGGAAATAAGCAAAAAGAAAACTGATGCAAGGAAAAGAGACAACTCACCACTAACACAACAAGGATGTACGAGGTTCGGGGATAACTTGCCCCTACTCCTCGGCGTGTCCGTAAGGTGGACGATCCCTTGATCTTTCGGTAGATCACACCCCGGACAAATTCCGGCTAAGTATTTCTCCTTCTCGGTGGAGTAACCTCTCCACAAAGTCTCAGAAAAGATTTGAAATGAAACACAAGACTTATAGAGTTTAGTGGCTGAAAGGAATGAACAATAAAGTTACAGCCACGATGAAAGCAAAACGCAGAAACAGAAGAAGTTCCTCAGCCAAGAGCTCAAACACACAGCCTCTTGCTTGATCGACAGAGAGTTTTTCAAAAAAAACTTCTTCTTGTTACAAAACCTCTCTTCTTCCTTCTTCTTATCCCTCTGCTTTCTCACTGTCTTCAGCCAGAGCCGAATCACTGTCACCTGTATCGAATCACTGCGACCAACTCAGGCGTTGGACCGCGGAAGACGATCAGTAGCCCGCGGACTAACCTGATCGGTCCCTGGACCGATCAAGGAACCTCCTGATCGGTCTATAGACCGATCAGAAGACGATCAGTAGCCCCGCGGACTAACCTGATCGGTCCCTGGACCGATCAGGGAACTTTTCCTGGCATACAAAACGAACCTGATCGGTCCCTGGACCGATCAAATTACAAACAGAGGGTCTGGAGAGATTTTTGGATCGGTCGACAGACTGATCCACCTTCTCCGGGCTGTAGACCAATCAGTGTCTGATACTGAAGTTTCTCTAGTAATTTCAGTAACTGAAATTCGTAGAAGTGTTCGATAATTCGTAGAAGTTTCTCCAGTAAGACTTCCAAATTCAGTACCTAGAACCTAAAGAATCTACAAACATAACTATTTCCTAAAGATCATGGTCTGAAATTGTTTATAGCCTGAAGGTTTCAGACATTTAGAAAAACAGACAACTCAAGGCTTGAAAACTGAAATTTTCGACCTTGTTATGTTCAGTTTCAAGTTTGTCAAAATATAACCAAATTGCTATCATTATTTCAAGGACTTGTCCTAGTTTCAATCAAAATCATGAAAAGTATCGAACAAAGGTATCAAACAATCCATCAACCAAAGTTACATAATTTCTAGATAAAGGTCCAACCAAGTTTCCTTGGTTGGAATATATGAGTAAGATCTAGGAACCAAATACACATGAATTATGTAATGGTCTTCCCCATACTCAATTTATGTCTCTTCAACCTAATTATTCAAGGGATGCATGATACATTTTAAATAATTCGGCTGATCCTAGCATCTCACCCCATTTCTAGCAAACAAAAATAATTTGTTAAACCTTATAGTTTGTGTGAGATGTTCCCAAGTTGCCCAAATTAATTTCCCCTTTTTCTCTTATTGTTTTAATTGTCCTTATTGATCATGATGAGATCCTAATGGCCTATTGAGCCAAACACATTCCCAATTCTCTCCTCAAATGACTAAATTCATTTTCTGGAAGAGGTTTGGTGAAAATATCGGCTAGGTTTGACTTTGACTCAACATATGTGAGTGCAATGTCTCCCCTAGCTACGTGATCTCTAATGAAGTGATGACGCACTTCAATATGTTTGGTCCTTGAATGATGGACTGGATTTTTTGTCAGGTTTATTGTGCTGATGTTATCACACAACACTTGCACTCCCTTATATGAAAGCCCATAATCTTCTAGGGTGTGGATCATCCACAACAATTGTGATACACTCTCTCCCATGGCAATGTATTCAGCCTCGGTTGTGGAGAGAGCAACGCAATGTTGCTTCCGACTTGACCAACTAACCAATGATGAACCTAAAAATTGGCAACCCCCACTAGTGCTTTTCCGATCCAATTTGCACCCATCATAATCGGAGTCGGTATAACCTATCAAATCAAAAGACTCGGTACGAGGGTACCAGAGACCTACTCTAATTGTGCCCTTAAGGTATCTCAGGATTCTCTTAACTGCAATTAAATGAGATTCCTTGGCACATACTTGATATCTAGTGCACATGCCCACAGCAAAAAGTATGTCCGGTCGACTAGCTGTGAGATATAGAAGACTACCGATCATGCTTCTATATTGCATTAGATCAACTGGTTTTCCATTCTCATCATTGTCAAGGCGAGTGTTCGTCGCCATTGGAGTGGATACTTCCTTAGAGTCACTCATTTTGAATTTCTTGAGCATCTCTTGAGTGTATTTTGTTTGATGGACATAGATGCCATCTCGAGTTTGTTTGATTTCAAGTCCAAGGAAGAATGTCAATTCTCCCACCAGACTCATCTCAAACTCACTTTCCATGTGAGTGATAAATTCATTCAAATAGCCCTTGTTATTTGAGCCACAAATTATGTCATCGACATACACCTGGGCTACAAATATGTTTTCACTATCTCTACGCAGAAATAGTGTTGGGTCTATTTGACCTCTTACAAAATCCTTTTCTAGTAAGTAAGTTGACAACCTTTCGTACCAAGCTCGAGGTGCTTGTTTAAGCCCATAAAGAGCTTTCTTGAGCTTGTACACGTGGTCTGGAGCTTCGGTATTCACAAACCCCGGTGGTTGTTCAACATAGACATCTTCTTTAATGAAACCACTTAAGAAGGTCGATTTAACGTCCATCTGATAGAGTTTGAAGCCTCTATGTGCAGCAAAATCTAGCATTAAACGAATGGACTCTAATCGGGCCACGGGAGCATAAGTCTCATCATAATCGAGACCTTCGACTTGACTATAGCCCTTGGCTACAAGTCTTGCCTTGTTTCTTACGACTTCTCCCTTTTGGTTTAACTTATTTTTGAAGACCCATTTGGTTCCAATAATGATGGTCTTCTTAGGTCTAGGAATTAAGTCTCACACTTGGCTCCTTTCAAATTGACCTAACTCATCTTGCATAGCTATGATCCAATCAGGATCGTGCAATGCCTCATCAACTAATTTTGGTTCGATTTATGAGATCAAGGCGACCTCATTAGACTCATTTCTAAAGAATGATCTAGTCCTAACCCCTTGTTGAATGTCTCCCACAATCTGGTCTTGGGGATGACTAGAGGCTATCCTAGATTGCCTTGGTGTTGGCGGTGCCTCATGAGTGGTCTCACTAGACACAGGCAAGGGCTCAGTATCAGGCAAAGGATCAGACTGAGCCCTCTCTTGCCTTTGCTCATCATCATCGGAGTCAATTTCGACTCTTTCTATGTTTTGATCATTTAAACTTAGATTTCTAAGTTCAAATTGAATTTCTCCTACATCCCTTGATTGATCATTTGATTTAGGAATTTCTTCAAATGCTACATCCGAGGACTCTTCAATCAATTTAGTCCTATTGTTGTAGACTCGATAGGCTTTGCTGATGAGAGAGTACCCGACTAGTATCCCTTCGTCAGCCTTAGCCGTGAACTTTCTAAGATGATCCTTGGTGTTCAAGATAAACACCTTACAACCAAACACCCTAAGATGTTTAATTGTAGGGGTTCTCCCAAACCAAAGTTCATGGGGAGTCTTTCCTAAAAACCTATGTATCAAGACTCGGTTTTGCACATAGCAAGCGGTATTCACAGCTTCAGCCTATAAGTAGCTTGGTAGTGAGTACTCATTGAGCATGCTTCGTGTAACCTCTTGCAAAACTCGGTTCTTTCTCTCCACAACCCCATTTTGTTGTGGGGTCCTTGGAGTAGAGAACTCATGCCTATATCCTTTTTCTTGACAAAATTCTAAAAATCTATGGTTTTGAAATTCTCCACCATGATCACTTCTAATTGTTTTAATTGTTGTTGATTTTTCATTTTCAGTTCTTCTATAAAAAGAAACAAAAACATCTATGGTTTGATCCTTATTTTTCAAAAAGAAAGTCCATGTATATCTAGTAAAATCATCAATGATCACTAAGCAGTATCTACTTCCATTCAATGAAATAACATTACTGCAATCAAACAAATCCATATGCAATAAATCTAAAGCAGTAGATGTACTTACAGCGCTTTTACCTTTATGAGACGCTTTTGTTTGCTTACCCTTTTGACATGCATCATATAATTTTGTCTTTTGGTACTTGATGCTTGGTAAGTCTCGCACTACTCCTTTGTTGGCTAGCTTTCGAATATTCTTCATGTTTACGTGGGCCAACCTCCTATGCCACAGCCATGATTCTTCTTCTTTTGACATGAAACACTTAGCAAAGGCATTAGTAGCACTTTTAAAAGATACTTGATAAATGTTATCCACCCTTGTGCCTACTAGTACCGTGTCAAGTGTGTCAATGTGTTTGACCAGACATTGACTTGAATGAAACTCAATTGTGTAACCCGTATCACACAATTGGTTGACACTTAGGAGATTAAAGGTCATCCCCTTGACTAGAAGGACATTTTTGATTTGGAGACATTCGGATATATGAATATCTCCAACTCCTATAACCTTAAGGCTACCATTATTACCAAAGGACACATTATCTCTATTTTTGTTTTGAAGGGTAGTAAAGAGTGACTTATCCCCGGTCATGTGCTTGGAGCATCCACTATCAACAAACCAAGTTGATAGATGCTCCCCCTTGACAAATGCCTATAAGATACGAAAGATAGATGTTTTAGGTACCCAAATCTTGGGACCTAATGCATCTACAATGAAAGACCTAGGAACCCATGCCTTGGTCACATCCTTCCTAGTCTCATGAACCCTAGAAGCATGTGATCTATGAAATTGGGTTCTAGACACTAGGGAAATGAAACTAGACTCCTTAGGTTGATATCCTAACCCAGCCTTGTTGTAGACCGCCCTTTGGGCATTTAGAATCATATCTAAGGTCTTAGAGCTAGTTGAGAATTTCTCAAGCATTTTCTTGAGTTTCTCAACTTCACTCTTTAAGACTTTGTTTTCATCCTCAAGAAGCTCTTGATGTAGGTCATCAACCTCATCTTCCCTAAGAGTCTTCAAGTGTTCTACTTCATCTTTTAATGATTTGATTTCAGTTTTTGATTTCTTAAGCAAAGTAGATAAATGAGCAATAGTTCTGTAGCATTTTTCTAAGTGAGGAGAAGTTACCTCTTCATCATCCGAAGATGATGAAGCCGCGGCTGATGTATCACTTCCGGAATCCGATTCCTCCCTTGCCATGAGCGCTAATTGACGAGTGCTTTTCTCCTTCTTCTCTTCCTCCGATGAGCTTGAGGAGGATTCATCCCAAGTAACTTTGAGAGTTTTCTTCTTCTTGGCCCTTTCCTCCTTCTTCTTGAGTTTTGGACACTCGCTCCGATAGTGTCATTTCTTGCTACACTCATAACACGTAACATTAGTCTTATCAACATTTTGATCAATAGACTTACCTTTCCCTTTGTATCTCCGGCTCCTTCTCATGATTCTCCTTACGAAGTTGGCCATCTCGCTTGATGATGATCCACCTTCATCATCGGACTCGGAGGAGGATAAGAATGTAGGAATCTCTTTCTCCTTCTTCTTTTCTTTCTTCCTTCTTCCATCCTTGCTCTTTTCTCCTACAACTAAGGCAATACCTTTCTCTTTTTGACCCTTGTTAGCAAGTTCATGAAGTTCCATTTCACAAAAGAATTCATCTAATTTAACAATTGAAAGGTCCTTGGAGACCTTGTAGGCATCTACCATAGATGACCACAAGGCATTCCTCGGAAAGGCTTTGAGAGCGTACCTTACAAGATCGCGATTCTCTACGCGTTCATCTACGGAATGAAGATCATTGATGATCTCTTTGAACCTTCCGTGTAGTTCACTTACCATTTCGTTCTCCTTCATGGTGAGGTTTTGTAGTTGGTTTAGGAACAAGTCTCTCTTGGCGATCCGAGAGTCTCGGGTTCCTTCTTGGAGCTCGATGAGCTTGTTCCACAAATCTTTTGTGTTCACAAATGGACCTACCTTGACAAGTTGATCTTTGGCTATCCCAGATTGTAGAGTGACCACCGCCTTGGCATCGGCTTGTCCTTTGCGAGTTTGCTCGGCGGACCACTTTGACGACTCTAGTTCCTTACCTTCTTCGTCCTTCGGAGGTGTGAACCCTTCCTTGACCGAGAACCACATGGAGATGTCGGTCTTGAGATAATACTCCATACGGCTCTTTCAATATTGGAAGTTCGCTCCGTCGAAGTAGGGTGGACGATTGGTGCTAAAACCTTCCTTCATAGCCATCTTCTTGCTCTTTAGGGTGTTAATCCAGATGAAGAGTGTCTTGCTCTGATACCACTTGTTAGGACCTTCGGATGGCTAGAGAGGGGGGGGTGTGAATAGCCTCCACTAAAAGCTCAATTAATTCCTCACAAAAGTTTGTTAGCATAGCGGAAATAAGCAAAAAGAAAACTGATGCAAGGAAAAGAAACAACTCACCACTAATACAACAAGGATGTACGAGGTTCGGGGATAACTTGCCCCTACTCCTCGGCATATCCGTAAGGTGGACGATCCCTTGATCTTTCGGTAGATCACACCCCGGACAAATTCCGGCTAAGTATTTCTCCTTCTCGGTGGAGTAACCTCTCCACAAAGTCTCAGAAAAGATTTGAAATGAAGCACAAGACTTATAGAGTTTAGTGGCTGAAAGGAATGGACAATAAAGTTACAGCCACGATGAAAGCAAAACGCAGAAACAGAAGAAGTTCCTCAGCCAAGAGCTCAAACACACAGCCTCTTGCTTGATCGACAGAGAGTTTTTCAAAAAAAAAAACTTCTTGTTACAAAACCCCTCTTCTTCCTTCTTCTTATCCCTCTTTTTTTCACTGTCTTCAGCTAGAGCCGAATCACTGTCACCTGTATCGAATCACTGCGACCAACTCAGGCGTCGCCAATCACTCTTCCTCCTCATCTGGTTCTCTGAACTCACACCAATACCATCCATGGTCTTCACTGGTGTCTCTGAGCTCGAACCAATAAGCAAGAGTCAAGTTGTTGCCAACTGATCGCAGCCAGTGAACGTTGATGCTCCAATTGCACAATTTACAGCGAAACACAGCAGAAAGAGCACTTGGTCTTATTCTTCTGATGGTGCTTAGTTTGAATTCAAGCATTGGCACGACACCTGCAATCTGTAACTCAAAAAGCTTATAGCAGATGGTTAGATCAGATGAATCAGAAATCGCAGAGAAATATCAGAAGACAAACGACATCGTTGTGGATCGGTCAACAGACCGATCCATAGCTCTCTGGACCGATCAGGACATATCCTGATCGGTCTGGGAGGCTTCTGATCGGTCTGTGGACCGATCAGCCTATAGGTGGATCGGTCCACAGACCGATCCCCTATAGTCCTCTGAATCCTTCGCTTCCTTCTGATCGGTCTACAGACCGATCAGATAACTTACAGTGAACCACTGTTTGGTTACTGATCGGTCACCAGACCGATCAGATAACCCACAGAAAGCTACTGTGTGGTTACTGATCGGTCACGAGACCGATCAGATAACTAAGGTATCACTGGATCGGTCGACAGACCGATCCAGACAGCCAAAGTATCACTGGATCGGTCAACAGACCGATCCAATGCCTCTGTTGGTTTTAGCGCTTCCCAGCCCTAAACCCTAACGTCTTCCTGGTCCAGAGAACGAGCTACCGAGCCCTCTCTGACCTAGTCTGGAGAACAAGCTACCGAGCCCTCTCCGACTTCCATGTCCGGGTCAGAGAACGAGCTACCGAGCCCTCTCTGACCTAGTCTGGAGAACGAGCTGCCGAGCCCTCTCCGACTTCGTCCGGTCCAGAGAACGAGCTACCGAGCCCTCTCTGACCTAGTCCGGAGAACGAGCTGCCGAACCCTCTCCGACTTCGTCCGGTTCAGAGAACGAGCTATCGAGCCCTCTCTGACCTAGTCCGGAGAACGAGCTACCGAGCCCTCTCCGACTTCACGTGCCAAGTATCCGTACTTGGACTTTTCCTCTCCACATGATCAACCTTGATAATTAATCAGTCTGAGTTTAATTAATATCTGATACAAACTTAAATCAGTGTCAACATCAAAACAACAGCCAGGTCAGACTGTATTAACACCGCCATCTCTCCTCTCGACGCCGACCACGACTCCCCTTCTCCTCCTCGCGATGTCGCCGCTGGACTCCTTCTCTTCCTCGTGACGCCGCTGCTGGACTGCCTCACCGCCTCTCCTCTCCCTCTCATCCTCTGGTCAGAGCCGCATCCGAACCACACCTCTTCTCGCTCTCGTGCTGCTCGCCATTGATGCACATCGTCGTCGGGACAGAACCATCTCGTTTATCCCGGTCCATGCGCAACAGACCCTCTTGCCGGCAGTCACTGGGCACCGCGGCCCTACCTGCCGACGCCTCCTTCGACTCTTCAAACCTCCAAGCGCTGTAGCCTCCCTGACCGGCAGCCACCGTGCGCAGGCAGTCCATGTGCTGGCAGCCCCTGCACTGATTTCGCCCCGGCTCCGATTCCGTGTCGATGTTGTATGCGGACCCCGTGGCGATCCAGTTTGTATGTCGCATCCCGAGCTACAGCTGGAGTGTACTCGCTATTATATTTTGGCCTTCGAGCTGTGGTTGAATCTCGATCTGTGAGTTGTTGTCATTGTATCCCGCCCTGCGAGCCGCCGTTGTCTTTCGGATTATATGCTTTGTGTATAGCCTTCGGGGTGTTGTTATTTCCCGGCCTGCGTGCCGCTAGTACCTCCCAGTCTGCGTGTCGATGTCTTATCTCGGCTTGCGTGCCGAGGTCGCATCCGGTTTCGCGCCACCGTGTTCAGCTCCGCGTCGTCAGATCAGCTCCTCGTCTGGTGCATGCATCTACTCTTCCGGGTCATGACAACTCGAGCAGCGTCCCATCCGAGGGCGCCCCCTGGGCCAGGGTGCATTTTCCATACTCGTCTCCATTTATTTTATTATTTTATTATTAGCCTGTTATTCATATATTCGTTGGATCTGCCTCGAGCCTCGGGGTACCAGCGACCGGAGCAACTCGACCGCTGGCTGCAGGTAGCGTTGACCAGAGGACTTTTGAAGACTTGGTCAATATAGAAGTCATCTCAGCATAACCCCCTCCGGAACACCACGACTCCATCAACATCCTCGCCACCTCACCCGACGGTCCATTTGACTTAGCTTCCGGACGGGATCAGCGATGGTGTAGAGGAGTCTTGGGTGATGGAGACGATGAGGAGGGCTGACTATTGTATCTCCAATTCATTCAGTTATTGATTACTGTCCATCTTAATGATAAAGAGAACTACGAGGATGAAAAAGATAGTGCCAATAATCTATGTGGTCTTTTCCAGTACTACAAAGGTGTTTGTTGGTTTATTTAGTAAATTATCGAAATAAATTTCAACAATCATTTTGGTGTTTATCGGTGCTGCAGATCAAATCTAACGGTTAAAAGGGATTCTCAATAGAAAATCACGTTCAGACTTAGATTTAGGGAGAGGAGGAGAACAGCTCCGTTCTCTCCCTTCCTTCTCGGCCTCGCTCCTCCTCTCAGTTCTCCTCAATCTGCGGCTGCGTGTCTTCCTTCTTGCCATTCGTTCGTTGTGCGGGAAAGGAATTCTCGCAGACGAGAAGTTTGCGCCTCCATCAATTCGTCCTCATGCCGCCGTCCCAACCTCCGCTGCAGGATCTTCGCCGCATCTTACGCGGCGTATTCCTCGTCGCCGCTGAGGCCGCCCAGCGATCTCCCACCCTCGAGGCCGCCAAGGCAGGGGACGTCCCGGCCCTCGTCTCTCGCGCCGTCAAGAACGCCCTCGTGTCTGCCACCGACCTTGCTGGACTTACTAGAGGAACTCCCCGGCAGGTCTCCTCTCCCAGGGCGTCCTCCGTCGTCTTCTTCGCGGAAGATGATGAGATCACTGCAAAGCCAAGGACTACTAGCGATCCATCCAACTCGGAAAAGCCCCCGCCGCAACCCTGTGTCGGAGGGTTTCACGGTTCAGAGGCCTCCGTACCTGAAGCCGAGAAAGGCATTAATGAGGCCGAGAAAGTTGGTTCCTTGGATGATTCGAAAGCTGGCACTACGAAGGTACCTGATGTTATTCGAGAGAACGGTGATCAGAAGGATCCAGTCTTGTCTGATCCAGTTGAGAAGGAGATTCTTACCGATGGAGTAAGAGATGCTATTCTAGTAAAACGCCGGCGGCCTCGCGAGAGAAGGGTTCCATCTACTCCCTTTAGTAGGGCTCTTGGGTAGGCGGTCCCGTGTTCTGTTCGTGTTTAACAATTGTTCGAGGATAGTTTTTTTTTAAAAAAAATATTAAACCTTTTTTTTCCCTATTCCAATGCAACGATAGAAAGCTGAGACTAATACTGAATGAATGGTAGTTCCTTCTTCCTCTGCTACATCTGTATTACATTTATAACACCTTTTGGTCCTGCACACATGGCTTCTCGAGATATTTCTACCTAGGGCATTTCAGAAGACGAACTAATATTTGTTTTCCTTTTAGTTAAGCTTATCTATTGCATGTTCAAGTCTTATAGTTAAGTTTTCCATGAGCATTAGTTTGATCATTTTTCCTTCTTTGGTAGGTTTGCTGGTCTGGGAGCTGGGCTTGCTTGGGGTACAATTCAAGAATCTGCAAAGAGAATTGTCTTTGGTATACCCAACACAAATGAGAAGCAGTCTGTCCTTTCACCATTTTTATCTGAGAAAAATGCTGAACGTTTGGCGCTTGCGCTATGTAGAATGCGGGGGGCTGCTCTTAAATTGGGCCAGATGTTGAGCATCCAGGATGAGTCCCTTGTGCCAGCACCGGTACTAGCTCTTCTTCAATAAATCAACCTATTGTATTTTTATTGCTTTAATTTTTTCAAATTGATATTTCTGATGTTTTTTTTTAAATGTACTTTATAATCTTTGTTGATGTAATCCTGTGTATTTGCACAAGCAAGTTTGATCATTATGGAGCAATATTCTTAACGCATCTGTTGCCTCATTCTTCGATGCAGATATTGGCAGCATTAGATATTGTTCGCCAAGGAGCAGATGTGATGCCAAGCAAACAGTTGAATGACGTTTTGAATGCTGAACTGGGTCCTAACTGGAAATCCAAATTGAGGAGCTTTGATTATAAACCATTGGCTGCAGCAAGTATAGGGCAGGTTGTTGCAATGTAGATTGGTCTATGTCCTTTCATACATTACCTTTATTGATCCTATTTGCTTCCATGGACCAGGAAGAGTAGTAATGCTTTCACTTCTTGTGATTTGTGCATATTGTCTTCTGTGACTTACCTTACTAACCACTGCCTATCCTCTTTAGGTTCACCGGGCTGTTTTAAAGAATGGCATGGAGGTTGCAATTAAAATACAGTACCCTGGTGTTGCAGACAGTATTGACAGTGACATAGAAAATGTCAGGCTGATACTAGATTACACAAATCTCATTCCTAAAGGACTGTTTCTTGATAATGCCATCAAGGTAAAGCTGTAGCTGCTTGATATTTCTTTGTGTTTATTGGATATTATCTCGCAAAAGGTATTATTATGATCACAGTACTGATTCCGTTGATAAAATAATTAATTCCCATACTAGAAACTGAAAATTAACTTGGATATTAGAGCCTTTTTCATTAAATTATGTTGGAGACTCTGATCCTGGGAGACTCGGAATATCCATGTTCTATTCTTTATAAATTCATGATGCATTTTGTCTGTACATATCCAAGTGGAAAATAAGTTTTAAGAAGCAAAATTTTGAGAGTAGAATGAGTATGCATTAACCTTGTCATAAAATCTTACACGTGTCATGCTATTTATTAGAAGACACCATCCTGGATTCTTTGGAATTTGCAGAAGTGATCTCTGACTTGTACTAAAGCCGTGAGACCTTTGGTTGAAAATTTTAGGAGCTCCATTGCATTAATTCTCAAATATTTTTACTGTCGTGCTTCTTCATTGAATTCAGGTTGTTCTGTTTTAAGTTGATGTTCATTGAACTCTCTTGCATAATTGTAGGGAATGCTGTATGTGGTTAGCTCATTCTCTATTGAGGACAAATCATCTCCTTTTTCTACCACGTGTTTCCAATTTTTAATCATGACTGGAAATTCTGATGCACAATTGTTATTACGAATTAGGATGTCTCTGACAAAATATTTTTGTTGCTACAGCAGACTCATACTTGGTTGCTTCAAAACAAAAATTCAGCTAATTGATTTATAGTTATCTTCCACATAGTCTACCTATCTGTGATTGCAAAACTTTTACAAGGGAAAATTTTAACAGGTGAAATTCTCATGGCGCATTACTCTAATGTAAGCATCATTTAGGTACTTTACTTTTCAGCTGGGAATTTCATATCAACTTGTTTTTTTTTTCAAGTTTACTATTTATTTCCACTAGATGCAATGTCACACTCAAGGAGCAAGCTATATTTTGAAAACTTAGTTTGCTTGGAATATCAGAAAGATGGTCAGATCATTTGGATGATGATTTTCTTTGATGTAATGAAGGTGGCAAAGGATGAACTGTCTCGGGAATGTGATTATGAGTTGGAAGCTGCTAATCAAAAGAGATTCCGTGAATTATTATCTGATTCAAAAGGGTTCTATGTTCCTCGGGTAATTGATGACATTTCAAGTAAAAAGGTCTTAACAACTGAGTTAATTACAGGTGAATCCTAGATGCTAATCCGACACTATAATCATGAATTTTTTCTTGAGTGTTTTCCGAATTTTATATTGTTCAGAGATGAATTTCAGTTGCATGTTCTGATCATATAGCTGTTAACTACTTCACTTGTTTGAGAACTTAGATGACTTTTGGTTATATTATTGTTTTTCAACTTCCTTTATTATTTTATATGCCATGGTGTCAATGTATTATATGCAGTTTTTAACTCTTCAAATCAGCTGTATTTCATTTATTTAGTATTCCTCGGTGTGGTTGTGGGCTATAGACCCAAATACCATGGACTCTTGTCCTGTATAATTTAGTACTTTGAAGAACAGTTTTAACTTAATCATTTAATGTACAATTATACTGTAGCTAAGATAAAGACAATGTTTGAGATAATTCGGAATGTGGGATTTTGAGCTAAGTTACACGAAGTTTTAGATGTTTGAAACAATTAGGAGATTTCTGATGAAGATGATCTAAACAATTAGGAGAACTTAATTAGTGCTTATTTCAGTTGTCTATATATGATTACATTGTTTTCTAACATTGAGAAGGTGTTTAGAATGAAATTTGTGGAAAGCCTGAAAGTATTAGGATTGTTTCTTAGATATGATAATATTTGATGGCCAATGAACTAGCCTGTCGCTGTACTAGACTGTATTAGGGCGGGCAGATTTCATTCAGCATTGAGCTCCATGGAACTGGAAGACTATATAACATTTGAATAATGTTCTCAGAAATTTATATTAAACATGTTTCTCTCGTTTTATCATCTATCATTGTTTACCTAACTGCTTCCTTTTGATTCAAAATAATTGGAACACATATCGGTCCCTGATAATGGCATGACAAGAAGCTGCTTAATCATTGCAATGAAAGATGTTTATTGATTTGACAATGAAAGACCAAGTTTGAGTGGCAGCTCTGTTACTTGAATTTGAATCTAAACCATGTAAAAAACTGATACTTTGATTATTCTCTCTAACTCTTAGTCCTACTTTTAATCAAATCACTTTATGATCATCTAAATGAGACAGCTTAATTCTCACCTGCTCAGCTGAATAGATATGTTTTTATGGATGCAGAAATGCTTCATGAGATGAGAATTTTTTGACAATAATGTAAATATTGTTTGGTCATGTTCATTATTTTTTCATGTTCTACCTCTTTTATCATGATAGATTTTGGGCTTTCTTTCTTTTGCGTTGTTCTCATTATTGATTTGTTTATGCTCAAAATATTCTGATTTTTATTTTCTTTGTACAAGAGATTGCTAGAAGTTTTTGCAAGCTTCGGTGTCTTTGATATTGTCTTACCATGTTCAGGAGTTCCTATTGATAAAGTGGCATTACTAAGTCAAGGAGTTCGGGATTATGTTGGGGAGAAATTACTGGAATTGACGCTCAAGGAGTTGTTTGCTTTCCAGTTCATGCAGGCAAGTGCAATTTTATCTTCTTACACCTAATTTCTAAAATTTTTATGTTCTCATTAGTGTCTTTCCAACAGGATAAATTCAGTAGTTGCGACAAATTGCATCTGTTAATTTTTGTTTATGCTTCATGCTCAGTTTGTCGCAGATTAGATGCCATTCTAATATGTTCCTGTGATAATTATTATTTTTCACTTTGTTCCCTACTTACATTTAAAAGTTTGCTACTGCGCAGTAGATATTGCTACAATGTGATAATTCTTATTTTTCACTTTGTTCCCTACTTACAGTGTATCTCATGGTTTTTCCAGACAGATCCCAACTGGAGCAATTTTCTTTTCGATGAATCCGCCAAAATCATTAATCTAATCGACTTTGGTGCAGCTCGAGAGTATTCAAAGAATTTTGTGGACAACTACCTACGGATGGTATGACCTCTCATTTTCAATTTATGAATTTGAAGCATTGAAAAATAACTGAACTTTCACTTTGAAACTCTTTGTTCCAGGTCATCGCATGTGCAAATAGCGACAGAAAGGCAGTGTACGAGATGTCTCAGAGGCTTGGCTTTCTTACAGGCGAGGAGTCAGATATCATGATCGAGGCTCATGTCCAGGCAGCTTTTATCGTCGGAATGCCCTTCGCGAAGCCTGGTGGATATGATTTCCGCACAGCCAACATAACGAGAAGTATTTCGAACCTCGGTGCAACCATGCTGAAGCACAGGCTGACACCGCCACCGGAGGAGGCCTACAGCCTTCACAGAAAGCTCTCAGGTGCATTTTTAGCTTGTATCAAGCTTGGTGCCGTGGTTCCTTGTAGGGAGTTGCTACTGCAGATTTATGAGCAGTACCAGTTTGGCGATGGTGGTGCGGAACTCTTGTCAAGCACAGCCTAAACTATAAACTATACAGCAGACTGCATTTTTTTTATTATTTATTTATTTTTTTATATACAATATGGGAATAATCTTCTGCTACAAACTGCAGCGTATTTCTGTATTTCAACCAATGAAGCAAAGTTTTCACTTTTACTAGGCTGTCTAGTTTGCAGAATCAAGATCTGGATCGGAGAATCGCCTTTAATCGGAGGGATCGTATAGGATCAGTATGATTCTACATATTTTTTATTGAGTTCATTTGTTAGCCTTTAAAAATCATCTCTTTTTTTTTCCCAGAGGACTCAAGTTTTGTACGGATCACGATAACTCAAGTTATGTACGGATCTTCTTTGAGAAGAGAACTGATTATAAATTATAAAAATATTTTTTTGTTTTTATGTTATTTTATTTAAAATAAGCCTAATGAACTTGAGCTTAGGCCGAGTCCGACCCAGTCTTTTAATTTTTTTTATGTTTAGTAAAAACTTCTGAATAAAAGATATATTACGAATTAGCCCTTGTAATTAACTTTTTTTCTTTTCCATTTAACCTAAGATAATCGTGTCCTCAACGAAATGGGGTACCTAGGGCTGTAAATGAACCAAGCGTTCGTGAACAAGCTTGGTGTTCGGCTTGGTAAGAGCTTGTTTATGTTCGTTCAATATACACAAGATTGATTAAACAAACAACCTTGAATAGCTCGTTAAACTAAACAAACAAGCTTGAACACATATGTGTTCAGCTCGTTAACGTTCGTGAACAACGTTCGTGAGCAATGTTCGTGAACAACGTTCGTGAACAATGTTCACGAATCATATTCATTAATAAAACTCTTTTCAATATGCTAAATAAATAATAAAATAAAATAAAATAAAATAAATAAATTTAAATTTCCAAGCTCAATAACCAATCAAATAACTAAAAGTTTCAAACAATTAAACAAGCTTGAATTGAAAGCTCGATAACATCTAAACGAACCAAGCTCGAACCAAGCTTGAATTGAGAGCTTGATAACATCTAAACGAATCAAGCTCAAACTCATAAAAAATAAACCAAGCCAAGCTTGAACACTCATTTCAAAAGCTTGATTCATTTTAAGTTCGGCTCGGCTCGGGTCGACTCGGTTACCTTATCAAACAAGCTTGAACATCCCAAAGCTTGGCTCGGTTCGGCTCGTTTACAGCCCTACCGGGGTACCGCGGTACGGGAGCCATCGCAGGCGCAGGTGCATCTCGAGCTTCTTCTCCGATCGATCTCTGTCCCTTCTCGTCTCTGGATTGAGAATGGCGATGATAGAGTCGGTCACGGGGAGCGCAGTGATGGAATTGGCGATGCGTGAGTGCTGTCAAGCCTTGTCAATGGTGCACAAGGTCACGCGCCGTCCTCCAATGCCGTTAGCGGCACGGCCACGAACATCTTCTGATGTCCATGACCAGTCCTTCTGCGGTAGTCCTACTTTAATCTTTAGCGCCTCTGTTTTGGTTACTGTCGTATAGATACTACATCTGCTTTTAATGTTTGCGTGTTCGTTCGTCTCGACTTATCTAGGGATAACGGGATTGCGCTAGAAATTGGAAAAAAAAAAGGTCGATGATTGAGTCTCTAGTCCAGACCCCATACTGGCCTGGTATCTTCGTGCAATTCCTAATGTTTACCATTGCAATCCTCGAAGTAAAGAAAGTAAAGAAGAAAAAGAGAGAGAGAAATGACAGTTGACCCATTTGGACGATGCCTCAACAAGACCCATAACGTAACAGCATCAGGGCATATAGAATGACTCAGTGGAACTCCGGGATTTACTTTTTTTCTCCTGCTGTTGCTGTTTTGGCTTCGAGATCACGTGGAGGTTTTTAATTTCAGATTTATAGCCTACCAACTTCGAACAGCCCATTTATGGATGTGGTACTGGATGATGGATCCCATCGCTCGTGGTTTGCATTGATGCGCTGATATTTTTGCTGTCATATTTAAATGCTAACATGCAATGCCATGCTACTTTCCAATTGCAAGGCATGACTTTGTCAGTTGGACTTCAATTCCGGGATTAATAGTATATGCATTCTTTTTTCCCAAGATAAGGAGTGACAGATTGTATAGTTGTTGGATATTGCCTAGCAGATCAGCTTTATATGGTTTATTGTCTTTATAATTCCTTTTTTTCCTTCACTTAACCCACTCCTGCAATCTGCCTAAAATATGACTCTGTGACTCTGTGAGCTTGTGTTATTATGAGATAAAATAGCAAGCCTATTTAAGAATATTAAAAAAGGTCCATTTAGCCGATAACAATTGAACTTATCCTGCTGGAAATTGAGCAAATTATATGCTTGAGCATTCGTGATTTTTTTTTTGGACCTTGATTTTTCATGCACCATGGTGTATGTGTACTTTGATTTATCGGCCAAATGTTCATTAATGATAAATGGAGCATTAGATAGCCTTTCCATTCAGTGCAATTATAGATAATAGCAGTAAGGCTGTTGATGGAGGTTATGAATCGCCATTTATGATTTCAGTAAACGTGTGATCTGGGATGTGCCACAGAAGTGTAAGAATATAAGAATTTTGACACATTGAACTGCAACAAAGGAATCCTCGGCGGCATCGGAGTAGATAATGCATCTTTCCTAGAGATTAATACATTCCTGCTGTGTTAAATGAGCAACTACTTTTAGGCTATGATAGGTAAGTCTCATTCAAGTTCATAAAGGGCAGCAAAAGTTGGTTGAATCAAGGATAACTTAAACATAGCCAACCCGCCACCTCCTTCCTCCATTCTCATCTTTTTTTATTGGCGATGCTCTCTTTCTTGAATTCAGTCTGCAGCTACTGAGTACCCTTTTGCAACCAGTAAATATAACAATCAAACAAAGACGAGAAGCATGGAGGTTTATGCTGTCAAGGTTGAGGAGGGGAACCCAGCTACGGGGAATAAGCCTTCTTGTGGTCCTGTTTATCGCTGTATCTATGCAAAAGATGGTCTCCTGGAAGCACCTCTTGAGATTGAGTCCCTGTGGGAGATTTTCAGGTTTAATTATGCCATTTTTTATGTTTGTTTCTCTTTTTTTTTTTCTAAATTTGAAATTTTGCATAAAATGCTTCAACGGTATTGACTTTAAAATTTCAAGTGGGTTTAGCTAGTGAAATTTCACTTCTAAAAAAAATAGTGAATTTTAATTTCTGTTAGAAAATAGCTAGTGTTTTCATGTCTGCTACTAATGAGAAATTAGATGTATCTGAACTATTTGCGTGCTTGTTCCACATAAAATGTTAGCAATGATGGATCTTCTCCTAAAACTGTTTTTTGAATGAAAAATGAGGGGTCTACCAATTGAAGAAGAATGCTACAAGACATAATCCAAGAACAACAATCTGGGGAAGAAAAATGAAAAGTCCAAATATGCATGCTTAGACTCATTATGTGATATGCTGAGTTTAAATTGTGACAAGTGTCACCCTGCAAACTCAATTTTGACATATTTTTGGAATTATTTGATTGTTTCCTCCTTTTTTTTTTGTTGCTTTTGCAGTGGTTCAGTCAAAAGGTATCCTCAGAATCAAATGCTTGGTCGTCGTGAGCTCATTGACGGAAAGGTAAGGTATTGTATGCTTAGGCAGCTCAAATTGTACTGTTGTTTGGTTGGCTCAGAAGAAACATATCTCTAGCTTCTTTTTCTGGGTTCTCTTTTCTTATTAGCATGTGTAAAAACAATGCCATCACTCATTGGTATATAATTATGTCTATCTTTGAATTACCTATCATTTAGGGAAATTTTAGGATTAAGATGTTTATCTGGAGAAACTAAATGTTCAATTTGCAGGCACGGGATTATGTCTGGCAAACATACGAGGAGGTCTATGAACTAGCTTTGAAGATTGGATCTGCCATTCGGGAATGTGGCATCAATCTGGTGAGCAATTAAACTAGGGACTCTTGCATTCATAACATGCATGCTCTTCATATGACCCTACTAAAAAAAAAGACAAAAAAGTGATGCATTTGAATTTTCTTTTATCATATTTTTAGGGTGATCGCTGTGGAATATATGGGTCCAACTGCCCTGAATGGGTGATTACCATGGAGGTATACTCTTTTTCTGCCCCTACATATGAGTCCATTTTCAGATGCTAGTTGAGAAATTGGTCTTGTCTGGGATTAAAAACTCCATAGCAGTATTAGGTTTTAATACTTGCACAACAGCACAAGTTCATCGAAGTAATATGCTGGGTTTTCCTCTGAGTTTCTAGTTACTTATCAAATCAGTCACACAAACTCATTTATCTAAACTTCAGCTTTGATTTTTAAATGAATTTATCAGCATTTAGAGTAAATTTTATTTACTCAATCATGTCAACTTCTTGCAGGCCTGCAATAGCCAAGGAATCTGTTATGTGCCATTATATGATAGCCTTGGTTAGTATTTTTATTTTATTACCACAAATTGGTGCACATTATGAGCATTTATGTTATCATTCGTCTTGTTTAGCTTTTGCTGTTATTTAAGCTAAATATTTTATTTAGTAGATGTTCCTTGCAGTAAAGAAACTATCCTGTATATTTGATTAGATTTAGAAAGTGATACTTCATTTAGTAAGGATTGTGCTTGGTATGGGATGAAGTTATTATTGGGTATTAAAATAATTTATTTTGGTATTCTTCTGCTAACATAACAAAACTTAATGATCATCATTTCCCTCGGAATGAGATGGCAATTTATTTAGTTTCCATTGTAATGCAGGACCAAATGCAGTAGAGTTCATCATCAACCATGCAGAAGTATCAATAGTTTTCGTCCATGAAAACAATATAAACTCTGTAAGCTGTTTACTATATGATTTTTATAAATTTCATGATATTTATACATATCTACTTAACAACATCCTTTCAAAGTAAAATTGTATAGTTTACATACTACGAAATTCTAATTGTTTTAAACCTCAAGTTTTATAAATATAATCCATGATCCAAACTTGATAAATGCATTCCTCTTTAAAACGAGGAAAAAAGAAACAGAGTCAAAAGAGCCAGTTCAGCAATTAGACTTCGGGAAAATTTGTCTAAAACTGTGCTGATCTGAGAACCCAGATTTGTTTTTCTTTTTCAAAAAAAAAAAACGAAGAATGGTATAATTTATATCTTCTAAATTTTCTGTTAATGAAGCTTTTTTCAAGATAGAAAGTTTAATATGGTGACAAAAGAAATGGGCTGGAAGAACAGGGCATAAAGAATATATGTGCAATGCATCCATCAAGAAATTGAACGGGAGTAATAGTTGTATGAAGCAAACAGGGTTGATTTAACTAGTTTGAACTAAAACTTTGCAGTCAATGCTCTTAAAGTTGTTCTGGCAATGAACCAATCTAGTCGTAAATTTTCCATTTGATTAGTTTTACCAGTTCATCTTGTATTGCTGGACAAATAGCTTTTGTTTTACCATTTCAGCTAACTGTATGTGACACCTGTTTAAATAAAAGCAAGAAAATGTGATTTATCATGATTTTAAAGGAGCTGCATGTGGAAACTCTAGATATAGTCCTGACTTCTTATGTTTGGTGTCTCTATCTGCTAATATTGTACACGTTGGAAAAAATTAGTTTTGTTTTCTTTACTCTATTCTTTATTCTTTGATAGATAATAAAGTCAATATGAATTCTTAAGCATCTAAACATGTGGAGGATAGACAGGTTTTGAGCTTTGAGTGTTTTAGATTCTTTTTTTTGTGTCCTCTTAATCCAACATAGTATATACTTCTTCTTTCTCTCACACTATGTTTCTATTGTCCTCCTTGTCCTCATCATTAAGTCTATGATCCCAATAATCTTAATAAACTTGTCAGACCAACATGTAAGGATTTGTTGATTGTCCTTGAGAGAACAATGCTGAAAATGACTTAAATTTCACCTCAGTGGATCTTGTATATATGATACATAGGCAAACATGAATCTTTTAATGTTGGATGAATTCAATAAAGACGACAATAAACAAGGTGAACAATGGGAGATTGTAAATTCTTGGAAGTATTAATTTTGGAAATATTGACATTTACATTAAATAGCATTGATAGCTTCATTTGTGAAGAAATCTGCTGTAATCAACAAACGGGTGCATGTATTAGCTTGGTTGGAGAAGAGCAAGGATACTAAAAAATTGTTTTAAAAGACGTGATGGCAAAAGTACTAGACTACATCTGTCTTATTAGACTGGTTTCTTCAAAGTACAATGCTAGTCAAACTTAAAATGGTAGCGAAGAGGTTCTGTGTTTCAATGCCAATGCTACTATTTGATAGACATATATTCTTTGCTAAATTGAGTCAGATAACATGTTTGGATTGGGCTAGAACTGTTTAGTCTGCTCCCATATGCTGTATTAATAGTAAAAGGTCAAGCTTGGATGCTAATAGCTTGAGCTTTAGTGACAAATTATCAGTGAGCCAGATTTGTGATGGCCAAATGGGAAAGTGGTTGGTAAACTTGTTCAAAACAGGTCTAAATTAATGTTAGTAATATGATTGCAATCACCTTGGACATGGTTGCCATAAGGCAATTAGGATAGTAAATCTCCTTGCTTTTATCTATTTGAAAAAAGTTTAATATCTTCTACTCAGTAAAGCATGCTAAGAATTTCATCCACACTCTCTATCTGTAAGGAAGGAAACAATGACCGAAAATCAATTTGAATTTATGTCTAGAAAGTCGACAATAGAAACTATACATCTTCTCAGACAATTAATTAAAAAATATTGGGAGCAGAAGCAAAACTTATACATAGTATTCGTCGGTCTAGAAAAAGCTTATGATAGAGTCCCAAGGGAAATTACATGAAGAATTCTAAAAAGTAAAGGTGTTAGCATAGCGTATATTGAACTAATTAAGGATATGTATGAGGATGTAATGAAAAGAGTAAAGACTTCAGGCGTATTAACCGAAGCGTTTCCTATAAGATAGAGTTACATCATGTATCAACTCTAAGTCTCTATTTTTTTGCATTAATTATGGATGAACTCATTGGACACATCCAAGATATAGAAACACGGTCTATGCTGTTTATAGATGATATTGTTTTGGTAGATGAGATTGGTGAAGAATCAAATGCTAAACTCGAATCTTAGCGGGAAATGCTAGAAGTGAAAGGTTTTTGGCTTAGTAGAGTAAAAATAGAATATATGGAATTTAAGTTTAGCAATATTAGACGTAATGAGATAATTTTTAAGATATGAGATGACGAGTTATCCGTGAGAGTTTTAAGTATTTAGGATCATTTTTACAAAACGATGGAGGGATCGAGATGTCTTACATAGAATACAAGCGGGATGGTTGAAATGGAGGAGAGCGTCAGGTGTTCTTTATGATCTTAAAGTACCTCTAAGACTTAAAGGGAAGTTTTACAAAATGACGATTAGACCCAGGGTTTAGCGTTTCGTTCCGTGCCGGGCGGAATGGGTGAAACTTACCGTTCCGCTCGAGCACCGAAACCGACATCGGAATAGCAATGATTTCATTGTGCGTAACGCGAAAGAAGGAATCACGTGCGCTCGTCGTTGCACGACAGAAGGAATCGTGCGTGCTCGCCGTCGCGCGATAAAAGGGAGGAAGAAGAATGAATCTTTGGGATAATTTGCAGATCACTTACCTGGAACATCGGCCTCGACGAGGCCATCGGTGAGAGATCAGTAGTGGCGGTGGCGGTGAGGTGACTATGGCTGCAAGGCGACGACGGTGAGGCGACTATGGCGGCAGGCGACGACGGCTCGCGTGCGAAGGGAGGCAGCAGTAGAATTACGCATCGCAAAAGAAAATTAGGGGTTTTAAAAAATTTATAATTAAAATTTAAAATTGTTATTATATATATAATTTCTAATTAATTATTATATATTATATAAATTATTAATTAATTAAATAAATGGTTAATTAATTAATATAATTATAATATATAATTTTATTTTATTTTGTGTTTTTATTAAAAATATAAAAAATTAAAGTAAAAAAATAGATAATTTATATAATATATAGTGATATAATAAAACTTTAAATTATTTTTATAAATTAAAAATAGATTGAAATGTTATAAAAATATTTAAAATAATTTAAAAATTGATAAATAATTTTAAAATTTTAATTGTTAAAAAATAAAAAAATATATAAATTTTTAAATAAATTTGATTTTTAGAATGCAGACAATCGCCCAAGCTAACAATATTCTCTCTTTCTCTCTCTCTCTCTCTCTCTCTCTATATATATATATATATAATATTTAATATAGATTATTTAGAATATTTATAAACTATAATTATATAACTATATATTATATAAATTAATAATTAAATAAATTAAAATTTTATATTAGTATTATTATATATAAATTAGGTTTTTTTTGTTAATTCATATAATTATTATAGATAATGTTTTTTGTATCTTAGAATAAGAGATTTAGAACCATAAATATTAAAGAAAATATTTTAAATTACCTATTCTTTATTTCGGAAGTTTTGATAAATGTATGCTATCAAGTTACGTAAAGTTAATATACAACTTATTTTTAAATTATATATATATATATATATTGCATCGAAATCGTATCAGCACGGCACGATATGATATCGAAACTGTATCGTTCCGGTCTAAGACCAAAATCTTGGCATGAGTCGAGATTTTAAACCTTGGTTATGTAGGGGATTTTATGGCCGACTAGAAGGGGGGTTGTATAGGCGTGCCCCTAAATCGTTCGCTTCCTAGGTATTCATTAGTGTGCAAGCGGAAATATAATAACAAATACAAATACGAAAGCTAAAGACAATGAAAAAGAACAAGCAAACCAATACACGTCGATGTAACGTGGTTCGGAGATTAGGGCTCCTACTCCATGACTGTCCTTGAGGTGGATGATCCCGATCCTTTGGTGGATTAGCCCTGGCAAACTCCGGCTATCTCAAGTCGCTCCTTGTGGGTGGAGAAACCTCACCACAGAACTCACCAAGACCTCTTGGATTACAAAAGTACTTGAGAACTCTTGTGACTACTAATTAGGCTTTAACCAAGTCTTGTTTCATCAGCTTAGCCGGCCATCCCAAACTCCTTCTTATAGAGTTTGGAAGAAAACAACCCTGCTATTTTACTGTTACCAGTCGACTTGTGCCAACCCAACGACTCTCTACCAGTCGATTGCTACAGTAACTGCTATGTGTTGTTAACTGCTACAGTACCCGTTGATTGCTACAGTCCCTCCGGGATTTTTCCAATCTCTTATGCACTCGTACCCTCACGACTTACTTGAGCCTTGACCTTTTGCCTTCAAGCCTACTTCCTTTGGCTCTCGTCTCTTGGATGCATCCAAGCCCGCGGCTCGTCCCCAATGTCATTCTTTGCGTATGCCTCGAAGTCGCTTCCCTCGACCCTTGTCCTTGTTGCTTTGTCCACGGTCCCTCGGATGCTCCATCCTTCACCGGACCCAAAGCCATCAAGCTGAGTCATATGTGTATCCTGCAAACCTGTACACTCACATACATATGTCAAATAATGAGGGTAATCCTAACTTAAACTCTTTGCCCAAACACCAAAACATATGGTCGCACGGACCATTGGGATTGCTCCAACAGGTTACACCTATTATGTTTTATAGAGTTAAATATTGGGCTATGACTCGAGCACATGAGCATAAGATGAGAGTTGCAGAGATGATAATTTTAAGGTGGATGTGTAGACATACAAGGGTGGATAAGATTAAAATGAAAATATTAGAGAGAAAGTTGGATTACACCTATTGAAAGAAAATTCCGAAGACACATTTAAGATGGTACGAACATGTATTTATACGACCAATAAATATTCCAATCAAGCGATGTAAAGCTATGACAAATGTGCATATCAAACGAGGAAAGGAAGACCAAAAAAGTCTTTGTTTGTTATAATAAAAAAAAAGGCAGTCCGGTGCACGAAGCTCTCGCCATACAGGGTCTCGGGGAAGGATCCATTGCATGCAACCTTACCTTGTTTTTTGCAAGAGGTTGTTTCCAGGATTCGAACCCGTGACCTTTTGGTCATATAGCAACAACTTTACTGTTGCGCCAAGGCTTCCTTCGTTAGTTACAATAAAATAAGATAAAATTTATTTAAATTTAAATGATGATATAGTAGGGGATAGAGCCAAATAACGTAGAAAGATCCATATAGCCAACTTCACCTAGTGAGATAAGGCGTCGTCTCTATATGCACTTATGTAGGAAAGAATCTTCATAATTATAAGCAACCAATGAAAGGTTCCTATTCAAACTTTAGAGTTAATATTTTATTTTATATGGCACGTAGTCTTTAGAATGTTGAAATAATGGTATATGGCACTTTCAATATTGTATGCTTACTATGGTTCTTCTATTCTCAGATTTTGAAGTGTCTTTCAAAGTGTGCTGCCCATCTAAAGAGTATGTTGAATATTTTAACTCAATCTGTCCATACAATCAGTTTGGGATCACTAGGTGACACTAAATACTGCATGCAGCGATTGTCAGCTTCAGAAGGGTAACCGATGAACAGAAAAGATTAGCTGAAGCAGCTGGAGTATCTTTCTTTTCCTGGGAGGAATTTGTTTCCTCGGTATAATTAAGAACTTATACTCTAGGCTTTCTCAATGCTTATTACTCAACAGCATGCTAATTTTTTTGAGTTAGTTACTGCACAATCTCGAAGCATAGATGATGATATTGTTCTACAACATATCAATAGTTCCAGAGTTAAAGTTATCCATGTGAAAATAATAAAAAAGTTCTTGATATGCGTCTACTTCAAGTGATGAAGAGGTGCATAGTCCTAAATTACAGAATGATATGTCCATTCTATTTTACCAATCAGTTCTGTTTTCATCAATTGATAACTATGAAGATTTGTAGTTAAAGAAATGCTAAAGTATGATCTCAAGTTTTGACCTTTTAGGTAAATGTAACATGTGAAGTTCCACAAAAGAGTAAGGATGATATTTGCACAATAATGTACACAAGTGGAACAACTGGAGAACCAAAAGGTGTCATATTGACAAACAGGGTGATACTTGCTGAGGTCATCAACAACGAACATTTGCTTCAGGAGACAGATAAAGTGGTGCGACCTTGGTTTTATTATTATATGTTTTGCTTTATCTGCTCTGATTCATGATAGAATTTGCATGCTTGCCAATATTGCTTCCAGGTTTAATATCCAACTTTGGTAAAAGGACGTTCTCCAAGGGCCATACTAAGGATCTCATTCGGCACTATGGTTTATGTAGGCCTTAATTCTTTGTATTTGTAGGCCTGATATGTGTCACAATAATATTTTTCATTGGCCAAATTAATTTTTACAGGCATACTACTATGAGGTAAACAGGATTGTTACTTGCACATCAAAGTTCTGGATCTCCTCATGTTGTCAGTACCTACTTTTCTCTGTCATCTCTTAACCAAGTCTACATTTGTCCCTTGATCTGCATCTGTCGATATACATAGCAACCTTGTTGATGTTCTTGCCAAATCTGGTGGGTCGCTTCTCTTGGCTCACAAAAGGCTTCATTGTCAAGTTACCTACTTGAGGAAGTATTCAGCATTTAATTCCCTTTTTTTTGAAGCCCCTAACATCAACTTCTTGTGGTTTCCCCTCTATTGTCTTCCTTCGAGCAACTTCTATTGCATCTTAAGATGAGCAGCTTCTACCACATCTTAAATTGAGTGATTTCCCATGTCTGCTGCTAAGCAGTCCACCGCCTCCTCTTCACTATTTTCTATTGGTCTTATTTAGAACTATGCTTCATCCTCTCTATCAGCATGTTGATCTGAGGTCAAGGGAATCAATATCCACTAATATTCTATTACACTTTCTTGTGATTGTATCTTAGCTTCTCTCTCATTCCCTATCCCTCTCCCCCTCTCTCTATGTATATATATACATATTGCGAGAACAACTTGTATCTTGCCGTGGGGCCGGTGATATTGGGCCGCTTAGGGTGAGCGATATCACCTTTTGTTCTAATATTACGAGAACAAGATGGATGTAGATAATATATATGTTCTTGCTGAAGGGGGTGTGTTCTTAATTCTAGGTGTTAAGGGCTCTGTTCCATAAAGTATTTTAAGTTTTGGGTTATATGTTGAGTCTTGTATATACACCATGTAATAGACTTATAATAACATTATAATAACAAAAGATAAACAATATTTTCTTTCCCATTTATAACTTCTAATTAGTGCATCCTATAACGAACAGCACCCAAACAGCATCTAAACAACTAATTTTGAGCAAGATAAACAATATTTTCTTTCCCACTTAACTTCTAATTGGTACATGCTATAACAAACAACACCCAAAAATATCCAAAGGATTGATTTCTGAGGAATTCATTTCTGGAATGTGCAGTTAATGCTGTTCCAAAATTATCATAAGTAAAGCTGTAATGGTTCTGTCACAAGATCAAGGTTTAAAATTTCGACCCGTGTCGAAGTTTCAGTCCGGGATCGGAACGATACGGTTTCGGTACCGTATCGTGACGATATAGTTTTAGTATTTTTTGAATATAAAATATATTAATTAAAAACTAAAATATTTAACATAAATATTTAAAAAATAAATAAAATAAAAAATAATCTTTTAAAAAAGGAAAAGATATGAAAATAGATAAATAAATAAATAAAAATTTTATTATAATTTTTAAATTAAAATAAATGAAATATAAAATTAATTAGATAATTTTATTAGGGTTTAATAAAGTCTCTTTAGATGATCTCCACCATAACTAGGAGTTGATTAAAAAAATTAGCCCAAGTTTACTTAAAAAAAATCTGAAATCCAACACCACTCGCGAGCCCGCATGACTTCGGTGTTGCGCCACCAGCCATGGCCACGGGGATTGCATGACTCTTTCGGCGGGACCACGTTAGTCGTGCGACCCCTCTGCAGTGACTGCAGGGTCACACGATGCCTCCACGGCCGCAGCGGAAGGGTTATGCGACCTCTTCGCTACTGTTGCAGGGTTGAGCGATCCCTCTGCTGTGACCATGGGGTCGCACAACATATCGCACCTGTCGTGGGTCTGGTGCCGGGTCGTGCCGAGTCGTGCCGGTGCCGGTCGCCGAGCGGAACGAGACGTTTCGACCGTTTCGGCACGGCACTTTAAACCATGCACAAGATTAAACATCTCAATAACCTTCACTCAGTGGAAACAGTTAGATAATAATCTACCACTGCAAAATCTTGACTTAAGCCTCTTACATATGGAATGGATCTTGCTGCATAATTCATTAAAATGACTTAGTTCCATGAGTATTATGATTGGCCAGGAAGTTCTTTGTACACACATATCAACAATTGAATTGGAAAATATATTGCTTCATTTCGCTGAATTCGAGATGACATGCACTATTGAATTTGTAGATGAACACAGTTGCCATCTATCAAATAACATAATGTAAGTAGGGTAACATATATATATGAGTTTTTTTACCCTCGGCGCCCATATTGGGCGACCAGCGTGGGCGACCCTCACGTGCGGAGGGGCCTCTCGTGTGAGAGGTGCCAACGCCAGTCGCCCAGCGTGGCTGTGCAGGGTAAACCCTATATATATATATAACTTCGACAAGAACCTGAAATGTCTTTGTGATTTTCATGTTTTATATTTCAGTTCTTATATATTTTTCTAGTTTTGGTGGAGTAAAGTTGAGTAGTTTTTTAACTCATTTGGAGTTTCTATCCTTCTGATGAATCAAATACGGGATGATTCATGTATACATCTTTTTCATAATCCACTTTTGCTGGCTTTTGTGAAAAAATCTTATATATAATTCTCTGGATCATCGTATATATGTTGCTAAAGTGTGTATTTTCTTTCATAGGTGACTGCAGAAGATTCATACTTCTCATTCCTTCCTCTAGCACATGTCTTTGATCAGACCTTTGAAAATTACTGCATCTATAAGGGTGCCTCCATTGGATTTTGGCAAGGGGTAGGACCCACCGCATCCTCTTTTCATGATAATAACCAGTTTCATTTTTTTTACGAAAATGTAAATATTTGTCATATGAAACTTCAAGGATGTTAGGTACTTAATGGAAGACATCCAGGTGCTAAAACCTACAATATTTTGTGGTGTTCCTCGTGTTTATGACCGCATATATTCAGGTATGATATTGCTTCTTAATCAGATAACTCTATTTTCTCTATCATGTGAACTTTATTGATATTGAGATATTTTGGATGTAAGGTATCAATCAGAGGATTTCATCTGGAGGATTCTTATCGAAGAAGTTGTTCCAGTATGCTTATGATCAGTAAGTTGGTGGATAGTGCAATTGTTTAGGCATTGAGATTCTTATTAAAGTTTTGTATGATATAATTGTGCTTTCATCAGTAAATTGAGAAACATGAAGAAGGGATTGAAACAAGACGAAGCATCACCGTTCTTTGACAGGCTAATTTTTAATAACGTTAGCTTCAACAAAATAGCTCAATCTGATAAAACTTATATTTGCTCATTCTTCAATTGTCTGAGTTCCACTGATTGTAGATAAGACAAGCTATTGGAGGTCGTGTCCGCATTATGATTTCTGGAGCTGCACCAATACCGAGGCATGTGGAAGAGTTTCTTAGAGTTGCAACTTGCAGTGTATTTATACAAGGATATGGTAAGAAATAGATAATCAAGTCATTTGAACTATGTAAATGGCAAACATTAAAAATTAAAGTTCTTTGTATTTGCATATTTTCATACATAGCATAATAAGACTAAGTTTCTGACAAAATATCACATAGATAATGTCATTATAAATGAGTACTAGGAATAAGTTTTTTTATAATACGTATTTTCCTATAGCAATTTAAATGGCAACAAAATGGTGCTAATATAAAATCACGGTTCATATGCAGGTCTTACAGAAAGTTGTTCAGGATGCTTTACTTGCATAGCAAATGTATTATCCATGATGGGAACAGTTGGGGTTCCTATTAAAACAATAGAGGCAAAGCTGGAATCAGTGCCAGAGATGGGGTATGATGCTAACTCAAGCACACCCCAAGGTGAAATTTGCTTGAGGGGTAATACATTGTTCTCTGGTTACTACAAGCGGCCAACCCTCACGGATGAAGTTCTTGTTGATGGCTGGTTTCATACAGGTATAGTTTTAGCTAATAATCATTGAGAAGTGTCCAATTAGTACATCTAATGCTTCAAACAACCACTTATTGCTTTTGCCTAATTGTAAATTTAAACTTCGTAGGTGATATTGGAGAATGGCAGCCCAACGGTGCAATGAAGATCATAGATCGAAAAAAGAACATTTTTAAACTGTCTCAAGGAGAATATGTGGCTGTGGAGGTCCTTGAAAATACATATATGCAATGTCCTCTTCTCACATCGGTACTCCAATGTTATTACTACTGTCTATTACTAATCTAGATATTAGAGACAATCTCAAGTACTTTCACTAATACGAAATTTGAACCCATTGCAAGATAACAATCTTCTGTGTTATAGATTTGGGTCTATGGAAACAGCTTTGAATCCTTTCTTGTGGGTGTTGTTGTTCCGGAAAAGAGCTTACTGGAGGAATGGGCGAAATCCAATGATGTGAGTGGTGACTTTGATCAGTTGTGCAAACATCCAAAAGCAAGGAAACACATCATGGAGGAACTCAATAAAACTGGTCAAAAATATCAAGTATGCCAGTAATCTATCGAAATATTTTATTTCCAATTTGAGTTCAGTCTGATTGGCATTCAAATTTCTTTACTCAGCTTAAGGGATTTGAGATGTTGAAGTCAATTCACCTGGAGCCCAGACCATTTGACATGGAGAGAGATCTGATCACTCCAACGTTCAAGCTAAAACGACCCCAGCTGCTCAAACATTTCAAGGTAATAAGAGTCCCAACTCAATTTCGCATATATTTCTTTGACTCGTTGCGCCTAACTGAACCCAAATAACCATTTTAGGAACGCATTGATGAACTTTACCAAGAAGCTAAAGAGAGGAAAGGATGAGGCTATCAAACACATAATAAAATCCACTGAGAAGATGCGCATGCAAGTCTGAAGCTGAAGTGCTTGTATATTTAATAATCAGTGTGCAAAACAATATCGTCCATTTTAATCTTTAGATATAAGTACGAAAGAACAGCAAAGAGAAGCATCATCTCAGTAATCTTTGGCATGTATCGTCTTTTTTAACCACTACAAGACATCCTTGGATGATTAAATACTCTCTATGGCAGTAAGAAAATAAACAAACAAACACTGTCTGATTAGATTGACGAGAAACTGCGAACTGTTGCTGAACATTGAGCCTAACCATGTCAAATCTGAGCTGTACGAACAAGTTCACAATGTGCATTAATTTTGTAAATGCCTCCAACATGCTTATAGAAAAATCCGAAAGGAATCCAAAACATGCTGTTCGAGTCGCAGGGTCGAGTTGTCGTAGCCTCGTCTCCCTCGTCGCTCCACCATCCATCGCTGTGATTGATGTTAATTAGCTTAAGCTTTGCTGAAAATTCCCGCTGGAAATGACACCGAGAATTAATGATCTTAATTAAGCCACCAACTGTTGGTGGCGGGACGCGCCACGATTGCGGCATCCTATCGACGCCCCCGCTGTACAGCCTAGGGGTCCGCCGGCACGTTCATCGGCGCTCTCAGCAACGCATCCGGGGGTTGTTCCGACACCCGCCACACCTTCACTGACTTATCCAGACTGCCACTGTACGCGATCCAGCTCCTGGCCGCGCCTCCGCCTCCGACCTCTTCTTCCTCGCCGTCGGCCACGATCGCCAGGCACTTTACTGGACCTGTGTGGCCGCTGAGCACCGAGAGGCAGCAGTGCACCCCGCCGTCCCGCCGCCACACGCAGATGTTCTTGTCGGCGGAGCCGCTCAGGAGGAGGCTCCCGGCAGCCACGAGACAGAGCACCGCCATCTTGTGGCCGCCGAGCACTCCGCCGTGCGCCAGCTGCGCCTCCCCCTCCCAGAAGTTGACGAACCCGTCGGAGGAGCCGCAGTAGACCAGGGGCGCTGCGGGGCTGACGGCCAGCGCCGTCACCGCGCACTCCTGCTTCAGTAGCGTCCGCACTGGCGAGTGCTTGGTGGTCTTCGCCAGAAGCTCCCGTCGCCACACTTTGACGGTGCCGTCGGCGGAGCCGGTGAAGACGAGCCCGCCGAAGGCAGCGACCACGGAGTTGACGGCGTCGTCGTGGGCGATGACGGACTCGAGGCACCGGGAGTCGGCGATGCGCCAGACCTTGAAGGTCTTGTCCCAGGAGCCGGAGTAGAGCAGGCCCTGTTTCTCGTCGAGGCTGAGGCAGGATATGGCGTCGGAGTGGCGGATCCAGAGGGCGCTGCGGTGGCGCCGGACTTCGATGTAATTAGAAGGCTTCAGCGAGCTCCGGAGGACGTCCTTGAGGCGTGGTAGATTCCCGATCCTCTTGTGAACGGTCGGATTCTTAGGGGACACACGCCAAACCCGGATCTTGCCGTCCTGGTGTCCAGTAAAGATGCGGTCAGCGGCGACGACGATGGACTTAACGAGGCCGCTGCTGGACTTGAACCCGGCGAAGTCCTTCTGGTTCTTCCACACGCGGATGTTCTTGCTGTCGGAGCCGGTGTAGAGGACGTCGCCCACTGCGGCGAGGGAGTAGATGTGTCCCTCCTCGCGGACGAGGGAGGTGATGAGGCCATTGCGGGGGGTGGCTCCGGCGAGGTCCAGGGGGTTGTCCAACGCCGACTGGTGCCAGGGGGACATGACGAAAGGAGAGCTCTCGCCACTCATGGCCATGGGGTACTCTCCAGAGGAGCTGGCCGTGGTAGATGAGCTGCTTTGGCGCAGGAACTCCTCGTCGTCGGCCGACGGCCGCATCAGGGGATCGGAGAACTGCATGTTGCCGTTTCTGCTGCTGCCTCCGTTCTCCCTCATCAATCGCTGTTCTGACGATTGCAGGTCACCGATTCGAGGTAAATCGAGGAGGAGGTTATCGGACGAGAGGTGGCGGCGGAGCGTGACGCTCTGGCTCCCGGCGAATGCGCGCGGCCGCAGCTCAGCGATGTCTCCCCCTCCGTCGGCTTCGTTATGTAAACCAATGTCTCACTCGGTCAACCGAACCGGTTCGAGATTCGGCCGGGTCAAAGTTTTATTCCTGGACCGATTTGGCTCACAATCCGCGTGTGAATCGATGGTTCGGACCCAACTTGGAAAGCATTGATGATGAAAGGAAACATCTCCCTACTCGCCTCGCCTCGCCTCGTCTCGTCTCCTGTGGTCCTTAAAACCAGTCCTACTCCTAATCATGTTTAAAACAAAATGGCGTTTTCTTGATTTGTCCGATTAGTTAGATTAACTTAGAGTTACATTTGTCTTGTAATATCAATTTATGATCACATACATTAATTATTTTTTATAATACGTATGCTCCTATAATAAATTTGATAATAAACATAGATAATTACACAAAATAAACAAAAAGCACGCGAGTAATGGCCACCGGAGTTGAACTAATCACTAAATATGAAGACGGCGGCCTCAGAGATGCCCACGTCGTCGTCGGTGATGATGTCAATTAGTTGCTCTTCTCCCTTTTCCATGACTATACGAATTCGATAGAGTAATCTTTTATAAATCATAACTTTTAACTCAGAATTTAGATGTGTAAAATTTAAATATCTATATTATTATAGGAGAGTCGGTTAAATTGCGGACCCCAAAAAATACCATTTAGGTCTTTTTCATAACTTTTGAATATTTTTTTTACTATTTTTAATAATTTTTATATTTTAGGTATTTAAATTATTTTTGATATTTTTATCTTACAATTATAGTATTATGTCTATATAAGCGTCATATTTAATGTTTTGAGATAATTTTGGGATATATTATTTCTAGCCGTCATTCCTTATGAGAACAATGAGTTTTCTTTTGTCCTAATATATATTCTTCTTTCAAATCAACAAAGATTAGAAGTCACTTCCTGTATTCATGTGCGAATTAACAAATTTGATAGTTATCCGATGCGTTAGTTGGTATTAGAGCGAAGTTGATCTTGTGAAGTCAGTTGTCGTCCTTCACCACAAAAAAATTGCTTTTAACGATAGGTATGTCTGTCAGACTGTCACTATTTCATCGTTATTCGATTATAGTGACAGAATTACGACAGAAATATGTTAGTTGCAAGATATTGGGTCGTAGCCGGTTTGGATGACGAAATTTAAATTCTGTCGCAAATTTATGACGGAAGATAATTTTGTGGCTATGATTAATGATGGAAACGTAATTTCTATCGCTAATTGTAGCGATGGAAACATAGCGACGGAATTTATGTTTCCGTCGCTAATAATAGCCATGGAATTTATGCTTTTGTCGCTAATTAGTTGATAAAAATTGTTTCCGTTATGCTAATTAGCGACGAAAGTTACATTTCGTGACTAAAATTAGCGACAAAATTTACATTTATATTGTCGATTTCGTTGCTAATTATCATAAAAAAATACTGTTCCTATTACGATAATTAGCAATGGAATTAAGGTTTCTATCGCTAACTAGCAACAGAAACTTTAATTCCATCGCAAATCTTCAAAAAATTTCACAAATTCTTTTTCAAATGTACAATTACCTTGTTTATATTTTTTTTTAAATCAATACGAACGATCACAAAATCAATACAAACCCTGCTCGCCTTGCATTACACTATACACAAACCTTCACAATCTATACACAAACAACTAATCCAATCAACTATACATTCACAGATTCATTACAATCCATACACAAATAATCAAATCAACAATACATTCACAAACTCATTACATTTATAAATAAATTGTGATACAAATATTCACAATCAACTATCCAAGTTCATATAAACTATTGCAAATATCCACAACAAACTATCCAAATCAAATAATGATAGACAAATTCAAAGATATACAAATCATGTCCATAATCTACTACAAAAACATTCAAATATACTCCTATGAGCTAGTACTATCCAATCCTGTAAAAAGTAAAATATAATAGATTATTATCAAATCATGCCAGACAAATTGATTCAAAAATTAACAATGGAAATAATACACTAAAACCAGATATATAGAATATATCAATAGTGATTTATTCCTTAGAAAATATAATGCAATTAAAGATGAGAATAGTATTAGGAAATAATTATTATTAGTAAATACTTACTTGTTTAATAGTTATTAGGGAATAATTATTATTAGAAAATACTTATTTGTTTCCTAATTATGAGTGAATAATTATAATTAGGAAATACTTATTTATTTTCTAGTATTTTATATGTTTTCCTATTTTATATATTTTCCTATTTTATATGTTTTCCTATTTTTCACTTGTAATGGTATTTATATACCACATATTATCATTAATAAAGTGCATGAATTCTATCGTCAACATGGTATCAGAGCGCTAAACTTAACAACAATCATTTTTTTCTTTTCTCCACAATACCTACCGGTCGCCTTCTACAATGGCAATCGCCGATGACATCACTCGCCGGCTATCTCTCACAAATACTCCTGATTCACCTTCCGTCCTTGTGGCTCTCAATGTCAATGCTCAGGCACCATTGAAACTCACCACCTCCAATTACTCTGTCTGACACTTATAGTTCACGTATCTTTTATTCGGATATGACTTACTGGATTTTGTTGATGGTTCATGTCCCTACCCACCTGCGCAGATAACGCCTACAGATGTCACGCTTTCTCAGGCAATTCCTAATCATATTCTCTAGCTTCGTTAGAATTAACTTCTCCTCAACACTATTATGGGTTTGTTGTCTCCTACACTTGTGTAGTTTATTTCTTCATCAACTTCATCTAGAGACGCATGACAGACACTGGAGAGAACCTACGTCACTCCCTCATGTGGTAGGATTATGACTCATTGTCAAAATCTTGTCATCCTTCAATAGGGTAATAAATCTATCACTGATTATATGCAGGACATCAAAAGAAATATTGACGCTCTTGCACTTATAAATGTCAAAATTGACTTTGATGAACTCTCCATTCATGTCTTGAATTGTCTTAGTCAAGATTACTGCAATATCTCACATGCTCTGTAAGTTCGTGATGTCATAGTATGTAAATTTCATGCAAAATTTGCGATTAAGGATCTTAGAGCTCTTAACCTCTTCTGTGGCGTTAAGGTTTGCCCAACCTCAAATGGTATTCTCTTGTCTCAGTAAAAGTATGTCATTGATCTTCTCTCCAAACATAACATACTTGACTCCAAGCCAGTCTCCACTCCTATTGCTGCTGCTCTCATCTTACTTTACATGATAGGTCTTCATTTTTTGATATGACTAAGTTCTGACAAGTGGTTGGGAGCTTACAACATCTCTATATGACTCATCTTGATATTTCCTTTGCCGTCAACAAGCTCTCACAGTTTATGTATGCTCCTTCATAGACGCATTGGGGCACTGCGAAGTGTCTATTTCAGTATCTCAATGGTACTAGGGATGTTGGCGTTCGTCTTCTTGTGGATACACCTTTTACTCTTCATGGTTTCTCCAATACAGACTGGGCAGGAGATCCAGATGATCGGTGTTCTATGGGTGCATTTATTATTTTTTGGGTACTAATCTGATTTCTTAAAATTCTACCAAACAACGTACGATTGTGTGGTCTTCGACTGAGGCTAAATATCACGTCATTGCCTCTTCGGTGTCTGAGATCCAATGGATTAAGTCACTTTTGACAGACCTGCTTCTTCTAGTTATCACGCATGCTGTACTTTTCACTGATAATTTGGATGTCACCTATCTTTCAGCTAATCCTATTTTTCACTCTTGGATGAAGCATTTGGCTATTGACTATCACTTTGTTCGTGATCTGGCGCAGGCCTCCGAACTACGAGTTACTCATATTCCTGCTGATGATTAGTTAGCTAATGCACTTGCCAAGTTACTTTCTCGGCCTCGGCTGTTTGCTATTTGTAGCAAAATTAGTGTCATTTCTGGGACACCATCTTGAAGGGGTGTATTAGGAAATAATTATTATTAGTAAATACTTATTTATTCCCTATTTATTAGGAAATTAATTATTATTAGGAAATACTTACTTATTTCCTAATTATTAGAGAATAATTATTATTAAGAAATACTTATTTATTTTCTAGTATTTTATATGTTTTCCTATTTTATGTGTTTTCCTATTTTTCATTTGTAATGGTATTTATATACCACATATTATCATTAATAAAGTGCATAAATTCTATCCTCAATACATATTATAATCTTAAAACTGAATAAATATATTTTGCATATTTTATGAGTGATAAAAAAACTAAGTTGCAGTTGAACATACCTCGTAATGAGCTACTTAATAGGGTCCCGTGGGTCTTGAGTCTCCTATGCCCCAAAATGATGTTGTGATATGTTAAATTGAGTAATGACTGCTCGCATATCAGCCAAGACAACATCATTTCTCACCTCCCGATAGACCAGCCTCTACTCCACGGTTGCTAGTTGATCCCTCAGTTCTTGATTTTCTTATCTTAATGACTGCACCTTAGTAGAAGGAGAACTAGGACAACCCCTAGGAGTCCTTAAACGATCATATGCCACTTTGGCCTGGGAGCCAATGCTGTAGAGGGAGGAGTTATTTGTTCTTCCTCCAACAATATCATAATAAATGTCATTTATCATCTTGGTGGATAAAGCCTGTGACTCCCCTCCCTTTACTGATGGTTGAGATGTCTGAGTCACTCCATTAGTCATTTCCTTCTGTGTGAAGAAAATTAAATAATTAATATTTGATACATTATTACTAAAGTTAATCATTGTTAATGGCAATATGTAATAAAGTTAATATTCTTATATATATAGCCTAGGATCGAGTATCGACACATTTGTCATCCTTTTTCTTGTGAGTTTTGTTAAATATCTCCCAACAAGTGGACTATCTTTGTAGAGTACATTCCTGCATATAAAAAAAGTAGCATCAAATTTATACATGTTTGATAATAAATTAAAATTTACTTATATAACTTTAAATTAAACTCACCAAATACATATTCTACAATAAATAAAGATCTAGAGATATGCTTCATGGATCCGGTGTTCGGCCAGTGGGCTCTGCATTTCTATTTGATTAAGCGGCTGTAGAATTTGATTGCCACCTTTCTGTAGCCCAAATGGTAGTCTATGCATCCCATATCTCTTCTAATACATGCGCTGGCCTCGTGCTCTTCTTTCTCAACTTGTATAGAAGGTTCTTGTACAGTTTTGCACAATAAGTATTCTAAGTGTCTTTAAATTGAGCCTCCTACCCTGCCTCCCAAGTATATTTTTCTACAATAATAAGTTGACAAATTAGTATAAAAAGGATAGATATATGATACAATACCAAACATATTCAATTTACTTACCAAAATTCCAAATAATAGAAGTCCTTCATCTCCTGGTCTACCTGCCTCCATGTAGTACGAGAAGAGCAAACTCGTTCTTTAAATTTTCTGCTAATATACGTCGCTACCCGATGGTCATCCAGAGTAAAACTACATGAAAAAAAGTTAAGGTATGATGAATATGTTATAAATAAAGTCATATATAAATTTAAATTATTAATTATATAAATACTTACGAGTTCTCAACAACCCTCAACACAATCTGACCATGGGATGCGACTGCCTGGTCTGACATGATAATATCTATAAAATAACATTACAATACATCATAATACTATTACTAACATGATGATATATGCAAAAAAAAAAAAAAAAAAGAAGATGGAACCATAACTTGATAAATAATAATGATAATATTTAATTATCATTACAATCTAAATCATGAACATTAACATTTTCTAAGTTCTCATCGCTAGACTCTGTTAGTTCAATAATCTCCTCACTACTAGACATCTCTCATTCATCTATCTCCTCGTAAGTGACATTAATATCTATAAGTAATTGGGATGTGGATTGAAGTTATGAATCAACATAAGGTCTTTCCACTTCGTCATTCTAAAATACATCATAGTTTTGAGCAGTGATAGTGCTCTAAATTTTTATGGTCAAGTGAGACTTCATTCAACAAACAATTAATCATTCACTAGATCTTCTTCTCTTTATAGGGTATTCAATATAGAAAAGTTGACCCGCTTGTACTACGAAAATGAAATGTTCAAACTTATTTTTGAACCTTTTGTTTGCATTACAACAACAACAACCAAGCATTATCCCAATAGATGGGTTGCCACCTTTTGTTTGTATTGACCACAACTAAATTATAGATTGCATCTATTATAGTACCTGTTCTTGGAGTCGGATCATATCATGAATATTTGAATAACACACACCTTTTTATAGGTAATGCAGGATTTTCAATTTATATGATTTCTTCAAGTCTACCAAAGTAATCAAATTCGGGATTACTATTATCGATAAATCCATAATACAAATACTAGAATTATAAGTTAATCTGCGTGAATCTCGTTGTGCCACATGGAATTTGAAGTCATTAGCATAGTAATATGAGGACACCATTATTTTACGGAGAGGTCCTGATATAAGATTCATTATCCTTTCATCTTGCACATTTGATATTTTAATGTCTTCCACCTATAAATGTAGTTATGATAAAAATTAGATGAGAATTAATACACATGGATGAAAATTTTTGGAAAATTATCTAACTTACATAGATTTGAAACTATAACACAAATTCAGTCTCTAACTTTTCAGTTACCTCACTAGCACCCATTGATGAATTTTATAGTTGAAGTTGTTATTTGTACAAGCTATCATGGAAGACAATTTTAAGACAATTGGTATAACAATAAATATAACAAGATAAATAATTGATTATAGAAGTTAACTCATTTTATGTATAGTTTGATCTCATCACAGTTTAGAAGTATGTATATTCTTCCTGTATGGTATTCTTGTTGAGCTAACCATCTAGAAATAGATATACTCATTGGCTTACTAGAAAACTTAAAAATCACAAACATCTCTGGATCTATCAGTTGAGTGTCATTAGAATTTCGAGGACATTATCAACAAAATAATATGAGCAAAAAATGCTTCTTTGACCAAATAGGCATTACATATTGACCCTTCAACTCTTATTTTTTTTATGAATATTATTATTTAATTTTCTCAAAAATTATTTAAATGGAAATATCCATTTGTACTGCACAGGACCAACTAATCGTGCCTCGTAAGGTAAATGTATTGGTAGATGTTCCATTAAATAAAAAAAAAGGTAGAAATATGTGCTCCAGCTTACATAAGACCGTCATAATATACTTTGATGTCAAATCTATAAAAAAAATAGACTCAATTTATTAAGTGTTTGTCAAATATTATTAGGAAGTAGGCCATGGAAAGTTATTAGAGTAAGTCTTTGCATGAAGATATGATAATTATGATTCTTCATTCCAAACATCATTAAACTTTTCATATCCACGCATCGAGTTATATTCAAGGCATACCCATCTGAGAATTTAATTTTTTTTCAACCAACTACATAAAGCTTACTAACCATCTTTGTCCAATGTCTAATAAGTCTTTGAAAATTTATTGGTTGTTTCATCATGATGCAGCTTTGGTCTGCTGACTAGTTGTTTAATTTCTCACGTAATTTTGTAGTGTCTTTATTTCTTTCAGGCACATTCATCACAGTGTTGAAGATATTATCAAAGAAAATTTTCTCAACATGCATCACATCTAAATTTTGTTGAATGAGTAAATAGTGTTGGACCAGGGAGCACTAGAATTAAACTTATCTTTTGACATTGTCAAAGATTTAAGTTAAGTCTTGGTATTATTTGATGAACTGATCAAGTGTGTAAAATGCTCAACTTGGAAAGTCCTAGTAAGTTAACTAGACTTGATACTAGGAAAGGAAAGTCTCAATAGATCATGAAAACCAGATAAAAAGTCTAGATGGGTCAAGTGGATCTGACATTTGGTAGGTGAATTTGATAGGTCTGGAGGACCCGATATTAAATCAAGTAGAAGCCCTAGTAAGTTGATTTGATGCTGAGCATTTAAAGTCCAAATAGGTCTGGAGGATCCGATGTTTGATAGGTGAGTTGAGGAAAACTCCTGGAGTGAGTGCAGTGAGGTCGTGTCCTGGTAGGGTAAACCTTAGATGCCGATCCAACTAAAGAAGTAAGAAGGTTTCTAAGTTGATATTAAGACAGCCCCAACTATCAATTCATCTAACTCTATTTTACAGGACTTAAATTATTATATATTGTCTATGCTAATTTTGTTTTGTAGACAAACAAAATTTTGAAATTTACTGAAGGATTAGTCGAGTCGATGGATAACTTGAATCAGTCGACGGATAAAACTTAGATTAATCGATGGATAACTTAGATCAGTCAACGGATCTAACTATGGTAATGACAAGTCAGATTGGAAAGGAAATTACGGGTTTCATCGATGGATAAACTTAATCTTTTGATTGAACAACAAAAATCATAGGATCAGATTAGAGCAAACAAGGAAAAGCGCAATGTTCAATCGACGGATAGGATGCTCCGTCAACTAAAAGGTTCAGTCGACGAAACGGTGGGTCAGTCAACTGAACAATGCTTATAAAAGAAGGCCTCAGCGTTCGAGCTGAATACAACTCATTTCATTCGATCTCTTACTATGCTCATTCACTGCTAGTGTAAGCTTCTGTTACTACAACACCGGAAGGCTCTCCGACAATCTACGCTTCATCTTCCATTATTATTGTCGGTATATTTACATTATTGCTTGCATTTACTCTATAAGGAGATAGTATCGTTATTGCTATCCTCATCATCTTTTGTGTGATTCAAATATTTAGTGGATTATCAAACAAAAGTGATCAAGGATCGCGGACCTTGGAGTAGTAGTCAGTAGATTGCGAACCAAGTAAAAAAAGGAACAGTGTTCTTGCGTTTATTTCTTTTCACTGCACTTTGATTTACATTTAAAAGAAAAGATTTCAAACGAATGAGATTCACCCCCTTTCTTGTCTACTATGATCCAACACTTGGTATTAGAACTGGTTTGCTCTCAAATAACTTAGCATATTTTCGAGCATTTCAAAATCTTTTCTAATTTTTGGAAAAAAAATTCTTTTCTTTTTCAATAGCATTATTTTTTTTATCTTTCACTACTAATTCCAAGATTTTAAATTTCTTTTGGTTTATCTCTTATCACAAAAATATCGATGTGTCACCTAGAATGATATAGTATGGTCTGTCCTCCATTATTCAATGGAGAAAACTTCAGTTATTGAAAACAAAGGATGGAAGGCTTCCTCAAATCTAACATTAATATGTGGCTCACAATCATAAAGGGATACTCACCACCAACTGAACATAGAGTGTTGGTCCTATGCGGTCGACTCTGGGTGCCTGAAATTACGAAAAAAATACCCTTCTTGGAACTTTCGACTAATGTTAATATAAACACTTTTAATAAATGAAACTAAAATGCATAAAAATAAGTACGAGACAAAAGTGTTTACTTGGTTTGCAACCGAGGAGGTTGTTAATCCAAGGCAAGTGAAGCTCAACTAGCAGACTCCTTCTTCAACACAAGTCGGAGGCGGAGAAGCCTCGTATAGGACGTTGAAAGTGTTGAACTTGAAGAACAAAATAGAAATTCGATTACAGTAAGTATTGTGTTCAATGAAGAAGACCAGTGATCTATTTATTGCTCTCTAGTCGAAACTAACAATTTGCTGATGTGGCAACTCTAGACGCCTGGACCCTCTTCGAGCTCCCCCAGTGAGGCAAACTTTATCTTCATGCAATGACTTCGAGATTGAATTTTGTTTTTATGTTCGGGCGCCTAGACCATGTCCGGGCTCTTAGATCGTTGCTGACCTGGACCTGAAGGTGATCCACAACAATGACATTACGACGAGGCGCTTGTGAGGTGCCTTGATGGTCCGGGCGCTCGGACCATCTTGTCTGGGAGCCTAGAGTAGTCAGCCTCATGTCGATCGTCCGACGCCTTCTTCGATTATTAGCTCCTTCTCTGATCCCCTTGGGTGATCCTCTGACCTTCCAGAGTTAAGCTCACCCGAATCCAACTCTGGCCTTCCCCTCGAGCAGTCTTTCGCTCCAGTTTCTCATCCCTCAGAAGCGCCATGTGCGTCCTTCTCAATCCACCGATGTACTCTTCCGCAGCTTCTCGTCCCTCGGATGCACTTGAGCCTGTTGACTCGATTCTCATGCCATCCTTCTCATCCACTATATCTTTCGCTTGACTTTTTGTGTTCCTAAGTTCCTGCATATTTAGACATAAAGATCAAAATACCAAAGGACCTAATTTAATCTGGTTGATTACATCAAAATTTACCTGGGGTACTTATAATCTCCCCCTTTTTAATATTTTTAATATGCATCAATCCCAGTTAAAGTTAGGGTAAAATAGACATAAAAATTTATTTAACAAGAATAAATTGACATAAATAAATTAATTTAAGTTCAACTAATATTTTACAAATAAGTCATAACTTTACCCCTCTAATTTCTCCCCCTTTAATCATATTAAAAATAGGAGTAAATATTGAAATAAATTTAGAAAAATTCTAAGGGATACATAAATAGTGACTAACACTTAGAAAAATTCTGGGAATTATTTTTCAAAAATCTGAATTTTCATGACTTAAAAACTAGTTTTTGAAACAATAATTTTAAAATTATTTTTATTATTTAAAAAATTCTAATTTTTTTCATACTATTAAATATAATCTAGAATTGTGATAAAATATTTATGAGTAAACAAGATTGATATCAGAATTATAGATTATTTTATCCAGAGAGATGTAATTTTCTAAAAAAAATTAAAAATAGATTTTGAACTCTAAAAATCTTGTAACTTTTTTTAAATATATAAAATAAAAATTATATCTGCAAAAAAATGATTTCCAAAAATTGATTTTTTTATGAATTTTTAATATTAAAAATTAAAATTTTTCTAAAAAAATCGTAGAAAATTCATTAAGGGTAAATTTTGAAAATTTTCCTACGGATAAGTAATAAAATAATTTTTATGGAAAAAATTAAGATATAATTAATTTAAAATGGAAAGGATATGAAACAATTTATTTTAAAAAGTTAAAAAATTTTAAGCATGTAATGAAAATATTAAAGTAAATTAAAATTAAAATATGCATAAAGATTTAACCTAAGCATGATTTTAGAACCTAATATAGGTTTCCTACCTACTGTATTAATCAAAATTTTATTGGAATATATTTTCTTGTTACTTTTCTAATTTGACCTTTATAGAATCTATAATATCAATTTATCCCTTGATATTTTCTTAAATTTGAAGTAGCAAAATTTGAACATGCAGAATTTTTTAAATTTTCTATTTGTTCTTTAAATTTTGTATTTTTAGTTTTAACTTTATCAACTTCTTCTAGTGGGCATGCTTTAGCTAAAATTATTTCCAAATTTATATTCTTAGTTTTAAACTTACATAAAGATTTGGGCATTGATTTTATACCATAATATAACTAGTTAGGTGGTAGAAGACATACCTCACTTACCAAATTTGATCTGAAGCTGGATTCTTCTTCTTCACAGCTGCTTTCTTTAGATGTAGCTCCCCCTTCATCGATGCTAGCTTCTGAGTTGCTTGCTTCTTCATGACTAGTCATCAGTTCTAGTCCAATATAGGCTTCTATCTTGGATTCAGATAACGAACTTTCATCCCAAGTGGCATTGGGATTTTTGTACTTGTTTCGCTTTGGCCCTTTTTCTTTCTCCTTCTTGAGCTTCAAGCAGTCATCCTTCATGTATTCTTCTTTCTAACAATTGTAGAATCGAATCTTTCTCATGCTCCTTGGATTTTTCTTGGTCTGTATTTCTTTAAACCCGGTAGATTTTTTTTTTAAAATTTTCTTACCATAAACGCTTCTTGGTCTGCATCAAGGTCTGTGTCTGACTTGGGTTTATCTTTCTTGTTGGCTCTCAGTGCCAAGTTCTGGTTTGACTCCTTTATTGTACTTGCACATCTAGATTCATGTAATTTTAATGTTGAAAAAAAGTTCTTCTAAGGTACTTAGCTCCAAGTCCTTAGAGATGTAGTAGACATCTATGATCGAGGTTTACTCTGGAGTTCTGGGAAAGACATTGAGTGCATAGCAGACCGAGTCCTGGTTGATTACCGTTTCACTGAGATTGATTAGTCTGGTGATCAACTCCTTGATCTTTATGTGTAGTTGAGCCACCGTCTCACCTTTTTCTAAGCGGAGGTTTGTTAACTTACTCCGAAGAATATCCCATCAAGCAAGCTTTGCTTCGGATGTTCCTTCATGGAGCTCTAGGAATTTCTCCCAGAGTTCTTTGGCCAAGGTATAGCTTCTGATGTGGTTGACTTCTTGAGGCAGTAATACACTTAGCAAGTGGTATTCCACTTTATTGTTAGCTACGAAGTCACTTTGTTTGTTCTTTATCCAAAAATTTCTTCTTTTTCTTCTCCTTGTTGATCCTTGGGAACTATAAAATCATACTTTATTATTAAAAGAATTTCAAAATCTGTTCTTAGAAATGCCTCCATTCAATGTTTCCAGTGTGCGAACTCTCTGTTGAACTTTGGCGGGTTGAGGCTTGGTTTGGTCGTCGATTTCATTACTTCGATTGGCGGTTAGTCCTTTTAAAGTGTTCTTACTCTGATACCAATTGTTGGTCCTGTGTGATTGCCAAGAGGGAGGGGGTGAATTACCAAAAATTACAAAAACACCCTTTTCGAATCTTTTGACTAAAGTTAATACAAACACTTTTAATAAACAAAACTAAAATACATAAAAATAACTACAAGACAAAAGTGTTTACTTGGTTTGCAACCAGTGAGATTGAAAATCTAAGGCAAGTGAAGCTCAACTAGCAGACTCCTTTGACAAAAGCACAGAACTTGAAAAATAGAATAGAAATTCGATTACAGTAAGTGTTGTGCTCAATGAAAAAGACCAGAGCTCTATTTATAGTCCTATGATTAAAACTAGCCATTTGCTGAGGTGGCAATTCTAGGCGCCTAGATTCTCTCCGGGCGCCCCAATGAGGTAAACTTTATCTCCACACAATGACTTCAAGATTGAATTTTTTTCATGTCCAAGCGCCTGGACCATGTCTGGGCACTCGAATAGTTGCTGACGTGGACCCAAACGTGATCCACAGCAATGACACTGTGACGAGGTGCCTGTGAGGTGCCTTGGTGGTCTGAGTGCCCGGACCATCTTGTCCGGGCGCTCGAAGCAGTCATCCTCAGGTTGATTGTCCAGTGCCTTCTCCGACCATTGGTTCCTTCTCCGGTCGCTTGCTCCTTCTTTGGTTGCTGGGGTGATTCTCCAGCCTTCCAGAGTTGAGCTCATCCGAACCTAACTCTAGTCTTCTCCTTGAGCAGCCTTCTGTTTCGACTTCTTGTCTCTCGAAAGTGCTATGCGTGCCCTTCTCACTCCACCGATGTACTCTTCCGCAGCTTCTTATCTCTTGGATGCACCTGAACCCATCGACTCGATTCCCGTGCCATGCTTCTCACCCACTGCATATTCCACTCAACTTTTTGTGTTCCTAAGTTTCTGCACACTACGACACAAGGATCAAAATACCACAGGACTTAACTTAACCTGGTTAATCATATCAAAACTTATTTGAGATACTTACATAGAGAACGACTAGACTCGAAAAAGTGGAATCCTGAAATGAAAATGAAGGCCCAAGTCGACTATAAGATGATGAACACACTCCAATGTGGCCTAACTAAGGAGGAGCTCAATCAAGTTGGTCCATTCGACAACTCCAAAGAATTATAGGACCGACTAGTCAAATTGCATGAAGGAACCGATGACTCAAAGGTAACTAAAGGAAATTTACTTTTAAATCAGTTATTCAATATTAAAATGTTGTATGGAGAAGCCATGACTCAACTACACAAAATTAAAGACATCATCAATGAGCTCTACCTCATCGGCCACCAACTAAAAAATCAGGATATTATAAGGTATGCTCTAAACTCTTTCCCTTGAAATGCACTGTGAACATCTATGGTAGATGCCTATAAGGTTTCGAAAGATCTTTCCTTTATTAAATTAGAAAATTATTTTACGAGTTAGAATTATATGAGAAGACTAACTTTAGTCAAACTGAAAAAGGTATAACTTTGTATGAAGGTCAAAACAAAAGTAAGGAGACTAAGTCCAAGTCTAGACTGAAACAAGAATATGAGAGTGAGTCAAACTCAAATTCGAACAATGAAGAGGAAATGATAAATATGGTATGAAAGATGTTTACTAAAAAGAAGTTCAGCAAAAGGAATTTGAAGAAAGTACAAAATACCTCAAATACACCAAAATATAAGGTAACTGTTGGTGCAATCGGCCTCTAGGGTTTTGATGTTTGATAATGAACTCAAATTTGGTCAGGTTAACTAAGGGTTAATCCAAACAGGACTTAATATTTGGAAGAGAAAACTCTAGTCAGGACTAGATGACTAGCAAGGGTAAGTTCTAATCGAATGTTAGGTAGATGAGAAATCTACTAAGTGACTAGTCCTAACTGGAGGTTAGGCAAGAGTAAGTTCTAACTGGAAGTTAGGTTGGTGAGAAGTCTACTAAGTGACTAGTCCTAACTAGAGGTTAGACGAGGGGAAGTCTTGGTAAATGAAGCCAGGCCTAGTGAGTGAAGCTAGATGGTGGAAATCCTAGTGAGTAAAGGCAGACCCTAGTGAGTGAAGCTAAGTGGTTGAAGTCCTAGTGAGTGAAGTTAGGCCCTAGTGAGTAAAACTAAGTGGTGGAAATCCTGGTGAGTGAAGCCAGACCCTAGTGAGTGAAGCTAAGTGGTGGAAGTCTTGGTGAGTGAAGCTAGACAACCCTAGGGGGAGGTAACCCTAGGTAACGAGGAGTCTTATAGGAGTAAACTCCAAGCATGTGTGACCTGTTGGTTTTCGTTCAATCATGCATGGTCGACCGGACCAACGAATCTTGAAAGCTATTAACACTGATTTAATTTAATATTTTATATCTATTGTGTTAACTTGGTGTTGTAGAAAAGTCTTAGTTGATCAGGTTGATTAAACACTAAGCAAGATCAAAGAAAGTCTAAACAGGTCTAGAGGACTTTATGTTTGGCAGGCAAGATCAGGTAAGAAACTAAATGAGAGATCCAGTGAAGACGCATTCCCAGTTGAGAGAATAGTAAACATTGGTCTGACATAGGATTTCAACAAAATCTGAAGTCAGGATCAGACAATCCCGATACTGTCAAAGCATTTATTTTTTAATATTATGCTTGTTGTGCTACGTGCAAGAAATTGAAAGCTAGAAAAAGGACTTCCAGATGCTCGAGAAGGGTCCATGCGCTCGGAGGTTTGGGCACTCAGAATGGGTCCAAGTGCTAGTATGGTCCCGAATCTAGCTAAGTGTACAATTGAGTTGGTGTGCTCCGATTGGCTGGTGCATGTTAGTGTCTAGGTGCTCTGAGCTAATCCAAACGCCCAGGAATGGATAGAGGCTATCGGATAAAGCTTCACTAAGGTATAGTCATGTCAGCAATCTAGGAGCCTGGAGGTCGTCCAGGTGCCCGAAAATGGATAATTTAGCAACAAAGCAGGATCAGATAGGCCTCAGTCCAGGTGCCCAGGGGTGATTCAGAAGCCCGAAAATGCCTATAAAGGAGCCTCCAACAGCATCCTCAGATAACAACACTTATACATGATTCTTTCATCATTCGACTGCTCTGACTACTTCTATATTGTTATACTACTACCACGCGATTACTATGCTACATCTGATCACTGTCGACAGACTGACACTAACACACGAGCACTTCAACTTCTACATCATCGTGTTGGGTAACTTAATTCCAGTCATTTACTTTATTGCTTAAAGGAAGTGTAGGTTGTTACACTTACCTTATATTCTCTTTGTATTTGATTACTCTACCGGGAGTTTACCGATAGAGAATTTAATTGATTGCTCATCAATACGTCCAAGGGACCTGGGTCTTGGAGTAGGAGACACCGAAGCCTCCAAACCAAGTAAATTGTTGTGTTTTATTTATATTTCTTTTCTTTTCATACTTAGTTTATTTTTCCACTAGGCACTCACTTTATTTTAAGGTTCGAAAAATATATTTTTTAAAAAAATACATGTGATTCACCCTTCCCTCTCACATGCCAAAGGTCCTACAGTAACATGCTACGAGTGCAACAAAAAGTGTCAATACAAACATGAGTGCCCTAACCTAAAAGAGGGCAAACTCAAGTCTTTAATAAGAAGAAAAATGTTCAAGGCTACTTGGGACAAATCATCTTCGGAAGAGTCAGATGTGGAGGAACCAAAGCAATCGGCCTCTTGGCACTTATAACAAGAAACGAAGAATCCAAGTTCGAGTCTGATTCTGAGTCTAAGAGAAGTCACGAGTCTGTTTCCATTTTAGAAGACCTAGATGAGGTAATTTGCATTTTAAAATTTTAAAAGCTTAAAATAATTAAATTTTTGTTTAAAATATTGAGTAAATCTAGGATCAAATTAACTTGCTACTTAAGAAAGTTAACCACCTTAAGAAGTAAGTCAACTTGAATCCCTCAATTAACAATGTTCAAGAGGGAATTTCAACTTAAGTTACAAGACTTGAGGAAGAAAATTCCACCTTGAAATGTCAAGTAGAGGACTCAAGAAAATGTTAGAAAAGTTTAATTTGGGTTCCAAGTATTTGAATATGATGCTTGGGTCCCAACAAATTGTGTACACCAAATGTAGACTCAAGAACAAAGCTAACACGACAAACAAGTTATACTTATCTTTGATTAGCCAAAATATTAGAAATAAAGTCCAAGCATCAGTCTCCAAAGTATGTTTACTTAACTTAAATGGGTCAAACCAATATTGGGTTCCTAAGGATCAAATCTATTACTTAGATAGACCATATCAATATTATAATTCAGGGGAGCCAATAGAAAAATGATTTTAGCATGTTAAATGCATGATTGGTTGATTTTCTACTTTAAATATGCATGCTTAGTTTTAATTAAAAATTTAGAATGATTAGAAATAAAAAGGGTTAACCAACCTTGACAATATAGTATTAGAATGAATTGGAATGATAGTAGATTAAGAAAACTCTGTCGAATGTATGTTTAGGTTAAATCATATGTATTCTACCTGTTGTACTAGACTTAGTGGATCTAACTGAAGCTACTCCAGTCAAATATGAGCTAATCAGACCAAAACTAAGTATTAAGTTATTTAGGTTGCTTTTTTTGGAAAGTTTTATTTTAAGTACGTGGTTACTTTAATGATGTCTTTATGACTCATCACAACTTGGAAGTTTTTCATATAAACTCCTTCTTGATGAACCTAAACTAAATTTGAATCTAACCAGAATTAAACAACCATTTTCAATTAATCAATTAATAATCAACTCAATTAATTTAACCTTAATTAATGATTCCTATCAAATCTAAATTAATTATCAAGACTAATAAATAATTCATAATTAATTTGAAATTAATTTTTAACTCCAATTAATAAAAATATTAAAAGAAAATTAATCATGACAATTTAAAATCAATCATAAATAATTAAATTTGAAATTAATTAAATAATTAATTATTTTAATTAAACTTAAATTTCCTAACTTAATTCAAAATATAAATAAATTTAACTCAAAATAATAATCAACTAATTTATTCAAAACCTAATTAATGATTAATAATTCAACTTTATTAATCTGAAATGAATTTTAATTACGGAAATAATATATCAACTTTAAATCCAGAAATTAATTAATAAACAGAAATTAATTAATAATCCAGAATTGATTAAATAAAAAATTCAACAACTTAAATTTAATCAAAACTTAATTTCTTTTAATAATTTAATAAAAATCTAATCACTTAAAATAAAACTTAATTATCAACTTAACTTTATAATTTGAAAACTTAATCTAATACTCAATTAAATAATTATTAACTATGCAAATTAACCTTAATTCTAATTAATTCGAAACCTAATAAACTAACTTAATTAATTACAGTTTAACTAATTAATCATTAATTAATCAATTCAATTAAATCTAAAATTAATAATGATAAAGTTGATCAACTTAATCAATTTATCCTAAATTCATTAAACCCAATTAATCAAGTTAAAACTTAAATCAATCTTAATTTGAAATTAATCAATTAATCTAATTCAATTAACCTTGAATTAATGAATTAATTATTCTTAATAATTAGTAATCCTAAATCAAATTAAAATTAATTAAGATTAACTTAACCCAAAAACTTATTAACTTAAAAAGCAACTTAATTAACCTTAAATTAATTATTAATTAAATTAAATTTAAATCTTAATCTTAAATTAAACTTTAACTTAATTAATTTTAACTTGATCAAGTATTAATTTAACTTGAATCCTAAAATAATTTGAATCAACTCACACACAACTATAGGATGAATTAGGTAAAATTAAAAACAATTCTATTAAACCAAAACTTTGGTCTAACTCTTACTTTATATGTAAAAACCTAAATATTTAGATAAATGGGTACTAATAGTGAATACTCCGGACATATGACTTGAGATTAATAAAAATTTATAAGTATAAAGTTTAAAAATCTAGAATCAGTTACCTTTAGAAACAATGACAAAGTTAAGGTAATTGGAATATGCGACATTAAATTAAAATCAAATTTGTTAATTAGAAAGGTATTACTTGTTGAAAACTTTGACTTTAACCTGTTTAGCATAAGTCAACTATGCGATGTTGGTTTTACAATTAAGTTCTTATCTTTTGAATGCTTAATAAATTACGTTGAAACCATCAATATACTATTTAAAGGAATTAGATAAAATAGCATTTACTCAATAAACCTACCTAGGCCTTCTTAAGTATCCTTTGACACGTCAAGAAAAAAATATGATAATGACATAGGAAATTAGCTCACACCCATGTTAGAAACATACTAAAAGTAAACAAGATTGGATTAGTTGGAAGATTACCTAAATTAGGAATTTCAAAAGACAAATTTTGTAATCCTTGTCAAGAAGGAAAACAAATAAAGTCAACACACAAACAAACTAATCAAGGTCGAACTAATACTATACTTGAACTATTACACTTAGATCTATTTGACTATGAAGTTAAGTTAATAAATGAAAAATTGTATTGCTTAGTTATAATTAATGATTACTCTTGATACACTTAGATAAAATTCTTAACCCACAAAAATAAAACCTTTGAAATATTTAGTAATTTTTATAAACAAATAGAAAATGAAAAGGACCAAAAAAATTAAGAAAAATAGAAGTGATAATGGGAGAGAATTTAAAAATCATAGGTTTATAAATTTATGTCTAGAAAATAGTCATCATCACAAATTTTTATGCCCTAAAACCCCCCAACAAAATAGATTAGTAGAAAAAAATAGAACACTGCAAGAAGTCGCAAGATCAATATTAAATAAATATAATCTATCTAACTATTTTTGAGCCAAAACTATTAATATGGATTGCTATGTTCAAAATAGAATTATAATAAATAAACTACAAATGAAAACACCTTATGAAATTTATTTTAATAAAATACCCAACATAAAATACTTAAGAGTATTTTGATGTAATGTACACATCTTAAATATTAAAGATTATCTATGAAAATTTACATCAAAAACTCAAAAAAGGATTTTTTTTTTTTCCTAGGTTACTCAACTAATAGTAGGGCTTATAAAGTATATAACCAAACTACACTAAAGATTGAAGAAACCACTAATGTCACATTTGATGAAAATTCTAACTCTAAGTATTCTAACTTAAATCAAGAACAACTTAATTTTGAGAAAACAAACGATCGACACTATAAAAAAAACTCAACAAGAAGAAGAAAGACTAAATCAACTACAAGAAGAAAGTCAAAAATAAACAAGAAGTTGAACCTATAATCAAGTAACACTACGAACAAATCAAAACCATCCAATTGAACAATCTTAGGTGACCCAGAACTAAGAGTACAATTTAGATCAACCTTTAGAAACATAAGTCAAATAGCCTTAATTTCTAAAATTGAATCCAAAATAATAGATGGAACATTGATTGAACCTGACTGGGTGATTGCAATGAAAAAAGAGTTAGCTCAATTTGAAAGAAATAAAATTTGGAACTTAGTACATCCACCTAACAACAAGTCAATAATAGACACTAAATGAGTTTTTAGAAATAAATTAGATGATAATGGGGAAATTGTTAGAAACAAAGCTCGTCTAGTTGTTAAAGGGTTTAGTCAAGTTGAAGAAATAGATTATGATGAGACTTATGCCTCGGTAGCTAGACTTAAATATATTAAAATGCTGCTAGCCTATGTAGCACATAAAGGATTTAAGTTGTATCCAATGGATGTTAAATCCACGTTTTAAAATGGAAAAATTAAGAAATAAGTCTATGTAGGTTAACTACTTGAATTTGAAAACTTAGAAAATCCAAATCATATATTTAGATTAAAAAAGGCATTATATAGATTAAAATAAATACCTAGGGCTTGGTATAAAAGAATCTCTAGTTTTCTAAGTTCAAAGGGTTTTAAAGAAGGTTAAATTGACCTAATACTTTTTTATCAAAACCCTTGGAATGGATATTTTTTATAGCCCAAGTCTATATAGATGATATAATATTTGGTTCAACCAATTCTAAATTCTAAAAGAATTTATAACTCTAATGGAAAAAGAGTTTGAAATGAGTTTAGTAGGTGAATTAAATTTCTTTTTAGGACTACAAATAAAATAAACCAAAGAAGGAAACTATGTACACCAAAACAAATATACAAAAGAATTAATTAAGAAATTTAGAATGAAAAATACTAAAGACTTTAAAACTCTTATGACAACCAACATAATGTTAGATAATGACATAAATGAAAAACTAGTTGATCTAAGATACTATAGAAGTGCAATAGAAACTTTGTTATAATTAGCTGTAAGCAATTCTGACATATTATTTGCAATAAGTATGTATGCTAGATACCAAACTTATGCTAAAGAATATCACCTAACAAATGTTAAAAGAATTTTTAGGTATCTTAAGGGAACAATTAATGTAGGAATATGGTACTTGTTGGTGCAATCGACCTCTATAATTTTGATATTTATTTGATAATATATTTATTGGAGTCTAGTTAAGTCAAGGTTAATCAAATGACTAGTAAAAGGGTAATAAGTCTTGGAGGAGTGAACTCCAAGCAAAATAAAAGTCCTAGTGAGTAAAGCTAGGCCCCAGTGAGTGGAGCTAGATGGTGAAAGTTCTGATGAGTAAAGCTAAGCAGTGGAAAGTCCTAGTAAGTGAAGCTAGACCCTAGTGAGTGAAGTTAGGTGGTGAAAGTCCTAGTGAGTGAAACTAGACAGTGGAAAGACCTAGTGAGTGAAGCTAGGTGGTGAAAGTTTTGGTGAGTGAAGCCAAACAGTGGAAAGTCCTAGTAAGTAAACCTAGACAGTGGAAAACCTAAGGGGAGGTAACCTTAGGTAATGAGAAGTCTTGCAGGAAAAGTCTTAGTAGATCAAGCAATCAAATATTGAGTAGAGAAAGTCTAAACAGGTCTGGAGGAACAGATATAAGTTCCTAGAGAGAGTGCAATGAGGTTGTATCCTGGTAAGGACAAATCTTGGGTGTTGATCCAACTGAAGAAACCAATGGAGATTTTTAAGTTGAAATCAATATAGTCCTTACTGTTATACTCATGCATCATTATTATATATTATTTATACTAACTCTATTTTGTAGGGTAATATTATATCTGTGCTAACACTATTTTGTAGGAAATAAGAATTATTAAATGGTACCATTAATTGATAGAGTGGTTTCGTTGACGAATCCTTGGAAATCCAAAAATAGTTCATATCTAAATCAGAAGATAAAAGGAAAAATTAGTTTCATCGACTGATCAAGGTGATTAGTCGATAAATCAAAGATTTCATCGAGATAAGACTAGATTGGATTGGAGAACAAAAGGAAAAAAAGGTTCTATCTATGGATAGGTTTGTTCTATCGACAGATCAGTAGATTTTATGGAGATCAGATTGATTAGCCAAATCATCCAGATTCAACTAAAAGGAAACCTATGGATAAAGTGGTTTAGTTGATGGATCAAGCTAATTTCACGATAAATCAAATCATGAAGGTGGATGCAAACCTGAGCATATTCATTAGGGTTCCATCAATGAATCATCCTGATCAGTCGATGGATCACTTGCGATTTCAAAAAGTCAGCCGTATCAGATCGAGCAGTGGCTCGGATATAAAAGAAGCCTCGAAGACAGAATTAAGTGTCAATGTTGTGAACCTCTATTCTCCCATCTTACTCTTTACATCGTGATCAGTTTCTGTGCAATCAATTACTACTCCATGTGGCTCTACAACGTGCTCTCAGATCCTAACGCCAAGGTCATCACCAACTTCCTAATTTGTTTTCAGAAATTTTTAAATAAAAATTTCTCTTTTGAAAATTCCCTTCATGGTTGGTTATAAAAGGAAACTTTTATAAATTAAAATCTCTCTATTAGAACATGTGATGATTTACAAAAAGAAAAGTTTTCTCTAAAATTAAAATCTTCCTTTCAATCTACAAATAAAGAAAGATATCAAATCTTTTCTTAATCTTTTGTAGAATCTATAAAAGGACAGATTTAATTTTAAAACTCTCTTTTAAATCATGAGGATGGTTACAAAAAAGGAAAGTTTTATCAAAACTTAAAATCTTCCTTTTAACTACAAATAAGGAAATATATCAAACCTTTCACTTAATCTTTTGTAGAAAACTATAAAAAGAAATATTTAAATTTTAAACTCTCTTTTAAAACCATGACTTTCACATAAGAAAGATTTTAAAAAATAAAAACCTTTTAATTCATTGTGGCCGGCCACACCAAGCTTGGGTTCAAGCTAGGGTCGGCCACCTAATGTAACCAACCCACCTTGGTTTGGTCAGCCCTAACTTGGGCTCCAAGCTAGGCTTGGCCGACCACCTTAAGGTGGGTAAGAAGGTGGGTATAGGTAGGTATAATACTTTATAAATAAGAGGCTACGATAGGGACCAAGAGGAGGAATTGGTTTTGGTCTCCCGATGAAATTAAGCTTCCCGTGTTCACCCCGAACACCCAACTTAATTTCATCAATAATAATTCATACCACTAAAGAATTATTATTGAACTACCGCACCAATCTCAAATTACATTTTGGGCTCCTTCTTATCATGAGTGTGTTAGTCTCTCTGTGTTTAAGATATAGAATGTCCACTAATTAAATGAGTTACTGACAACTCACTTAATTAATATCTAGCTCTAAGAGTAGTACCACTCAACCTTATCGTCATGTCGGACTAAGTCCACCTGTAGGGTTTTCATGACAATCCTTATGAGCTCCTCTTGGGGGCATCATCAACCTAGATTACTAGGGCACAGTTTCCTTCTACAATCAACAACACACACTATAAATAATATCATTTCCCAACTTATCGGGCCTATTGATTTATCGAACTAAATCGCACCCTTTGATAAGTCAAAGAAATAAATATTAGATATATGTGCTTGTTATTATATCAGGATTAAGAGCACACACTTCCATAATAACAAATGTCTTGTTCTTTTATGCAGTCAATATAAAAAGAACTTACCTTAAATGGTCTAGCTCAATATACTTTGAGTGTACTAGTGTAATTTTATAGTTAAGATAAACTAATACCAAATTACACTACGACTATTCCAATGATTTGTTCCTTTCCATCTTAGTCGTGAGCTACTGTTTATAATTTATAAGGAATTGATAACATGATCTTCTGTGTATGACACCACACACCATATTATCTACAATATAAATTAATTGAACAATTACACTTAGTATATAAATGTAGACATTTGACCAATGTGATTTTTTATTTATAAAATAAATGTTTATACAAAAGCTAGACTTTTAGTATACACTATAATAGTTGAGACGTGAGAGCCCTACTCAATTATAACTCATATTGGGGCGAGAGTCTAGAATATGACCGTTAGGTAAAGATTAACACAGATAGAGAATGTTCTTTAATTATGGTAAGGTTGGAATTAATTCGCACTACATGGGCGATCCATCTTCTCACCATTGACCCCTTCAGAGACAGTACTCGTTGGACATAAGTTTCTTGAAGATTTTGTGCAGCCCGTCTCCTTGGGATACTAGCTTAGTTACATCTCTGACTGGTCTTACATAGCTTTTCTACTGAATAGAGGGTTCGTCTACATAATGTCACAAATGACAGCATTTCCTCGGTTCTCCTCCTCATGGGTCCCCCTCATTTCCTTTCCTCTATCGTCAGACGGGCCATCTGACTCCTCCTTCCCCAGAGGTGGATTAGTCGATCACGTGGAGAAGTTGGAGTTATTGGCCTATTGCTGCAGAAGATGGGGCGCGATTTTAAGTAGGGGCAGGCTTAATTCTGCTGCTCAGTGAGAATTCCGAGAGAACTGGAAGCAGTTCCTTGTTTCATGAGTGTGAGACCGGTGATAAGTGCAGTATCGGACTTCCTATGGGGAAGGTCGGTCGATAGGAACCCAAACAGCCTCAACTCACTGTGCCACCCCTGCTTCTCGAAACAAAGGGAGATTCGGCCAGGGATCTTTAGGCCAAACATGAGGCAGTGGTGGCTTCCTCTCTACTCGATCGGTCGGAGCGTGGGCTTTAACTTTCTTCTTTCAGGTGACTTAAGTTTCCTCCATATTAATATATTTGACCATTTTCCCTAGTTATTCATCAAAGTCTTGTGCGGGCTTTCGAATGAGGGCTCAAAAAAAAAAAATCTCCCTCTAACAAGCCTTGAGAGAAGACACTTATTAATATATCAGAGGTGGCGGATAGGATATCCAGAGCCACCTAGTTGAAACGCTTAATGTACGCTCTCAAGAACTCCGTAGTTCCTTGGTTAAGTACAAATAGACTATGATTAGTCTTCTGGTATCTCCTGCTGCTGACAAAGTGGTGCAAAAAAGTATTTTAAATTCTTTGAAACAAGTAATAGATCCGATCGACAGCCTGTCGAACCATCTTTGTGCTAAATCAGAGAGAGTGTTCAGAAACACTCGACATTTTATTACATCACTGTACTAATGCAATAGAGCAACATTCTAGAATTTTCAGAGGTGATCTTCTGGGTCATTACTACCTCCATATTCTCCAATAGATGCGAGCTTATAACCCCTTAGCAGCTTCTCATGTAACATCTCTTGAGAAAAAAACATGCTGAGTTGTTCAGGTGTCTCCTGAACTACCTGGGCTTTTCCCTTCTTTGGGTCTCTCGAGGGCAAATTCCCGACCGAAGAAGCTTGCGATTGCTCTATTTTGGTGCCATCATCTCCCAGGGTTTGAGACAATGCTCGGGGGAAATCACATGACTGCTTCCTCTTGGACCTTCCGTTAGAGGTGGAGGGCTCGTCTTTCAAGATCATAGGTACCCGGCACTGGTCAGAATCCGTAGTCTGTTTTTCTACGGTTGCTCATATCTTGGCCTCCTTGAATAGCTCATATTCCTAGGGTGTCATGGTGATGTTGATTCTATCGGTGTCGTCCATCTGCTCATTCCGGAGCAAGTGAATGTGTTCCCATAGACAACGCTAAATTAATTAATCTCGTTCGGAAGCTAATCAGTTGGATGGAGATGTCGGTGACGGGAGCTAAAACGTTGACGGGGAGAAGATCCGGGCCTAGGACTAGCCAGGAAAAGAGGGGGGTGATTGCCAAATTCGATATTCACGAACCTGCAAACATTGTAGACCAAGCATCCAGGAGCGTTAGAGTGAGAATCAGGAAAAAGGTTCCTAGCGCAGGCCCTTCGATATTCAAATTAGAAAGAAGCCCAACGGAAAAGTATGAAAGAATTGAAGGGATGCGTGTATATGAGTGAGTTTGTGTGCCTAAGAGCATACCTGGCTACTGGAGAGGACTTTCCTTTTTATACTGCCTTTATAACATCCGTAATCATCAGGCTTCATAGAATGTCGAGCATCATAGTATGTCAGATGATAGAGGATGTACGGTGAACTTCCATTGGGTGAAGGAAGGTTCTGCTTCATGCACATGACAGAACCTTCGAATATTCCCTGAAGAACAGTTGTTACTTTGACAAGTGGTCGCGATTTTCTGACAACGTTGTCTCCTAGCAATAGTCTGCCTGGTATTTTGTGTCAGGTGAGCATAGAATGGAAGCTTCGCAATGGAAGGGGGTCAGATCGGTATTCTGCCAGCTGAGAGCAGTGAGGGGACTAAGCCCTTAGGGTCCGATCGGCATATAACCAGCCAGGAGTAGATGGGAAGTTGTACTCAAGAGCAATGTGGAGACTGAGCCCTTAGGGTTCGACCAACATGGAATCGGCTGGCAATAGCCTAGAAGCTTTACTTGAGAGTAGTGAGGGGATTGAGCCCATAGGATTCAACCGATGTAGAATTGGTCGGGAGTAGACAGGAAGCTCTGCTTGAGAACAGTGAGGGGACTAAACTCGTAAGATCCAACTGGCATAGAACCGGTCGATAGTAGACGAGAAGGTTTGCTTGAGAACAGTAAAAGAACTGAGTCTATGGGATCCGATCGACCTAGAGCCAGTCAGATGATCAATATAGGAATGTATCCTTCAATTTGGACCGCTATTATATTCTTAACTTTTAACTATATCAATACTACTTGACCTTATGTTAATTTTAGGGTCACCCGCCACATGAGTATTCATATGTAAATTTATGAATCTGATAGCTATGCTCTGCGTCAGCGGCAACCTTTGCCTTCTCACCTACGCTGCGGCGAGTATTTAACAAGGTCCAGGTTTAGCGTCGATCTAAGCATCCTTAATTCTTTGAAATATTTGACCATGCAATTAAATTAATTGTGGCACGCCCTATCGTGTCGCTTCTTCCTGCACTAACTGGCCATGTCTGAGGAGCTAGGGGATATATATATGACTATAATTAGGGATTGGCAACTTGATTGGCAGTGTTTTGGGGCATTCAGTGGGGTTGGTGCCCCGGAATTAGGGTTGCATCCTTAGCACAGTTTTGTAGGGCACACAGACAAAATTAAAAAAAGGAAAATTGGAGAAGAATTAAGAGGCAGTGGGCGTGGCCGCGTGCATGCTTGACGGGGGAGATGAATTATGGAGGGAGAAGGGATAAGGGAGCAGTTGTTGGTTTCTTCCTCTCTGCGTGGAGTCCAGCGATATAATGCAACCCGTCAATTTTTGTTTTGACAAGAATTTAAGAATCATATATATCTTTTTATTCAAACAGTCAAACTTTTTTATTTATTATCATAATAATATATTTTTATTATTCTTATAGTAATTAAGTTTATAATATAAATATAATAATATTATATTATAATAATTATGAATCATTATAACATAACTGTTATTATAATAGATATGGAATTATAATTGCTAAATAATTTTTTTAATGAAAAAAAATATTCTCCTATCGATTCCAATAAAAGAAGCGTCTGTCCTTTTTTTAAATTTTATTTTTTTAAGAAAAGTATAATAAAAAAAGGTAAACTTTATTTTAGCTTTTTCACTCCGCATCTTATCATGCAAAGGGCTTTTTCTCAAATGATCATGCGTGCACATAAATTTTTTAAAATAAGAATATATATAGATATATATATACCTGTGTCATGTATATAATATAATATATAGAAATCATATTGATCTTTTATAATAAAATTATTTTAATTAAAATATTTTAATTTTTTAAAATCTCAATTATTTAGGTTTTTAAAAATTCAAATTGTTTAGATTTTTGAATGTCACCCTTACGATTTTCTTATAAAAATAATTAATTTAATTTAATATTATACTTATCTTAGTAAAAAAACTAAGAAAAGTATATTTTTAATATTGTCGTCCTAAAATATTTATAGAAATTTTTTTAATTTGTCAATTCTAAGATGTGAGACTAATGAGAATTATATTTTTTTTATATAAAATAATTAGAAAAAATTAATGATGAGAAAAATTCATAATAATATGTCGTAGCTGAGTCTCGAACTCTAGATCACTTATTGTTTCGCTTGTGGAATTACTAATAAATCTTAGAATTATTTTTAATATGAATAAAAAAAGATATTAACGTAAATTTATCTTAGACTTCATCAAAATTAATTAATAAAAAGTAAGATTTTTAATAAAATAATATATATATATATATATATATATATAAATACATTATTTCAAAGATTTTGACATAGACAGATGCTTTAGTTAGTACAGGTCTACAGGAATCTTTCTTGGGCCAGAATGTTCAACGGTAAAGTAGGCCCTGGAGACGGCGGCGTCAGCGCACGGCACGGGCGACCGCTCGCTCATGGCCTGCCGGGTCAGGGTCGGCTCGTCCGGTTCTGCTGACAGGAACACCGCCGTCGCAGTCCCCCAGAGGCCCGCGCCGACCTTCTCCCGCAGCTCCGCCGTCCACACCGCCGCCGACAACCACCTCGATCGATATATTGAACTAAAATACTTCGACAGTAAGAATTGATAGTAAGTTAGAACTTATCCATTCGGAAGGCAGGGAACATACCTTGATGGGTACAGTACTTTGGAAAGAGACACTGTTCGTTGATTAGGTGTTTTCAGTGGGGCATGTTAATTTTTTTATTGTTTTGCTAACTGGAACTCATTATCAATGATCAAGTAAATGTCAACCAACTCTTAGGGACCAGCCGAAAGGCTTTGTTGTTGACCTCTTGTTTCGTGGAAATGCATGTCGAGTTCGACACTACCTTCCAAACTTTAATGAGAGTGCTGCAAGAAAAACTGGAACTCGATTGTTTTCCATTCACACAGGGCCTTAATTTCATTCGAGCTTTCTTCCAACACTGCTGATATAGCTGATGAGCACAAGTAATTCTCTTGTGATACAGTGCCAATAATTCTCTTGTGTTTGTCTCATCTATACCTGATGTGATTGATGTGTCCTGCCATCTGTTTCTGTAGGTAAGAACTTTCTGCATTTCCGATTTGTAATTACAATAAAACACTATGTCTCATGTTGATGATGATTTAGTTGAAAACAAATTTGTTAGGGTGAGATTTTCAAAAAGAGTCGAGGAGTTGTCCTTATCAAGATTTTCAAGAACGGCTCAGTGACTTACTGTGTCGACAGTGCTTCACCACAGCCTACAGCGGCCCAAGGCAGCCCACCGTCAGGCCCATTATTTATTTTTGTTAATTTAAGTATTCAGATTTTTACAACTCCTATAAAATACTCACGATAATTCACAATGATGGGGAGATCTCCTAGTGCACATTGTTATAGATTAAGGGATGAATTATATGGAATTATGGTCGGATCATGATAGCGATTCGATCACAATTGATTGTGATCGCTTTTTATATTCATCGTCTCATTCAGATTATAATTTGGATCGGACTAATTGATCGAAGGTCATCCAAAGACCGTCCCTCGCTTTGCGACCAACTACCTAATCACTTGAATCCAAAATTATAATCTAAGAGGACCATAAATTCAAAAAAAGATCATAATCAATTATCATCGAATCATCATCATGATTCAATTATAATTCTATATAATTCATTTCTTAGTCCATAAAAATATGGACTAACAAATCTGATCTCCATGCTGATACCATTGTTGTATCGGAAATGTTTAATAGCGGAGAGTCGAAGTGATTAGAGAAAAGAAAATGGATAAGATGGTGAGTCACTCCAAGTGCAGAAGAATTGAGTTAGCCATGTTCATGTCAAATCCATTAGGCGAGTCGATCAAACCTTTCGTATGCACTTGTGTTGGATAAATCGAGTGAGCTGTATAAGATTGGTTAGGTTGGGCCGAGACCCAAGTGAGATCATACAATTATATATATCTTTTAAAATTTATATAATGATTCTTTGACCTATCATTGTGAATAAGGACTAACTAATTTTAAATTAACTAGCTATGATGATTTGTGGTTACATGTGTAATATAATATATAAATATGTGTAAATGATATAAAAATTTTAATTCGAAAATAAAATAAAAATTATATTATTAATCATATCTCAAATTATGTAACAAGAGTATCTTATATCACTCAAAAAATTGATGAGGTAATCGATGAGATATAGAGTGGATAGATGAAACTCTTGATTTTTTTTGAAAAATCAATGAGATACAAATAGATTGATACGATTATATCAATATATAAAAAAGTCGAAATAGAAAAATTGATATAGATAGGGAAAAAAATGTAGTAAATATTAAAGGGAAAATATCTTAAATTTTTTTTATAAATTGTTTAATGTATCATAATTGTTTAAAGTAACAAATCGTAATAAATTTATCTAGTATTATTAATAAATACCAAGTGGAAAAACCATTAAATCTTATTATTAATAAATAATAATAACTACCTACAGTTTGTTGAGCACTGCACTTCTCCCTGTCTTCGACGCCGCCGGCGACGACTTTGATGCAGAGGTCTGCAGCTCCACCAGCACCACCATTCTGCTGGCCGCTCCTTTAAATCTCTCCTCTTTCATTCATCAACATATTTCTTTCTACCTCTGCTCTGCTCCCGATCTATCGTTTTACCATGGGGATCCATCCGTTGGCGAGCCTCTTCCTCGAGGTACAATTTGTATCGCAGAATGATCAACTCATCAGGCACATCTCCGGCGGCTTTTTAGTTTGCAGTCTCCCGTGAAAAGATCGATCTTAAACGAACATGGTTTGATGATCTTCTGTGCCAGAGTGTCTCAGCACTCCTTTTGGCTCCGCGACAGACTCCGCCAGAATCCGGCGGTACGGAACTTGCTCAGCATCTCCTTCTCCAGCTCTGCCATATCCTGGCTCTGGGAGATCACCGGCCAAGTACTCGTCCCCTCGCTGGTAAGGCCTCTATCATGCAGTCTTAGATCGTCGTCGTCTTCGCAAAAGGCGAGGTCTTTGGGCTTCCAGCCCCTGGGTTTGGCCCTGCGCTGCTTCCTCCGCCACCTCAGCCGCAGCAGCGCTCGCCGCAGTAGCTCCGCCGGAAGCTTCAGCGCGACGACGAAGAGGAGGTTCAGCAGGCCACAGGGGCAGCAGCAGCAGAGCGCGACGCACCCCGCCGTCGTAGCACCGGCGGCTTCCTCGAGCGCAGCGCGCCGCGTCGCTGGATACTTGGCGACACGCGGGGGCCGGCGGCGATCGTCGGAAGGCAAGCCTCGTTTCGCTGGGGATGCGGAAGGGGAAAGGGCCCTCCCTCTCCGGCGAACCCGCTTCCGCACCATCGCGCCTCTCTCGCAAGTCGATTCCCGATGGAAGGCGCGCGCGCTATCACCAAGAAAGATCGGTAAAAGATCAAAACTTTATGGAGCTTGATTCCAACGCGGCAGCGAGCTCCTGCTGAATGCGCGAGGAACGATAAACAGAAATCCAAGCAGCAGAGGGCGAAATTCGTCATTTAATAACTACAACGAAGTCAAGTAGCAACGGACTACTCATGCGAGAGAGACAACTCGATTACGTTTTCGAGAAATTTGCTCATCGACGTGGTACGTTCTGCGGTAGAGTAGGATGTATTCGACTCTTCAAACCAATCTAAATCATTTTACTTGCGTGACTTCGCCGGAATTGGGTGTATTAAATGCACTGCATTCATGTCGAAAGAAACAGTGAAGAGGACAAAGCCTGCACGCATGTTACTTCGGCTACGTATTAAAGTAATGGAAGCAACGCCCAAAACTATTCTATTAATTTCTAGTGACTCCACAGCTCTACGAGGCCGGTCTTGCTTTTGTAGTCAAGCCAAAACCAAACGGGAACAAAGGATCGTAGTTCTGGTCGCCTACGTTCAAGGGCAGTTGGTCCACGGTCCTGAACCAAGTCCGGGGAAGTTTTCCGGTGAAGCCAAAGTCGCCGAAGAGAACGTCGGCGACGCCTTGGCCTTCTGATCCCGGCAGCCAGGCAGCCACGAGTGCGTCCATCACCGGAACGTAGGGTTGGATGACGACAGGCCTGCCGGAGATGATGACCACCACGCACTTCACCACGCCGCACACGTTCTGAATTGTGCTCGGTCCCGGCTCCGCAATGGTGAGGTTGAGGCTGTCGCCGGCGGTCTCAGCGTAGGGCGGCTCCCCGACGACTACAATGGCGTAGGAGAAGTTGTTGCTCTGCACGAATCCAACGTCGGGGGCCTCGGAGAAGACGATGTTGGTTGCTGGGTCCACTGTGGATCTAATGGATTCCAGGATCGTGGTGCCTGCAACGAATGGAATATATCTCGAGTTCACTATTTCTGTTTCAATCTGCAAGACTGTCTTTAGCTGTTTGGACTTACCACCAGTGATTCTTCCGCTGCCTCCCTGCCACTCGATTGTCCAGCCACCACACTGGTAACCCAAGTTATCAGCATGACTTCCAGCAACAAGGATTTTGTCAGCTTTCTTTGGCAGAGGGAGTAATTGTTCCTTGGCAGATTTTCCATTCTTTAAGAGCACAAGTGATTTCCTAACAGCCTCCCTTGCCAGCTCCCTGTGCTCCTGTATCATCCATCATTCAGTGTTATTAGGAAAAGGCATATAAATATATATTTCTACCTCCAAAATTAGAAGCAGATAAGAAAGCTTACCTTTTTGCCGACCTGATCGACTAAGCTTAAATCAGGAAGAGGGTTTTCAAAAAGACCCATGACAAATTTAACCCTCAAGATCCTCTTTACAGCATCATTAATCCGGCTAATGGGGATGACCTTGTCATTAACGAGCGTTGTCAGGGCACTTGTGAACCCAGAATAATCATAAGGTACCATGACCTGGGAAATTGGAATCGATAAAAATGTATTACAAGTATTCAAAGAGGTAGTAGTAGTATTTATGTGTTCTTCGTTCATTTAATGGAATACAAGTTCAATATCAAAGATCTTCTTACCATGTCGATACCGGCAATGATTGACATTTGAACAGAATAGGTGTAATTAGCATCTGCAGGACTGGTGATTCGATCAATGCCTTGCCAGTCTGAGATTACAAATCCCTGATGATAATTTCAGCGTTGTAAGTAAACAGAAGAAAAACAAAACTCCTTTGCGACGCAGTAATAAGAAGAGAATTTAGCAATTGTTGCTGTTCTTATCATACCTGAAAACCTAGTTTTCTTTTGAGGAAGTTTGTAACTAGGTGCCTGTTCGCGTGCATTTTAACTCCATTCCAACTTGAATAAGAAACCATGACCGTGGACACACCCTTCGCGATTGCATCATAATAAGCAGGCATATGGATTCCGAGGAGTCCACCAAGATCAATGACAGTATTATTCTCATTAATGCCTTTTTGCGTCCCACCATCACCCACGAAGTGCTTGGCACAAGCTGCTACATTGCTCCTGATACAAGTAGTACACGACGCTCCTATTAGAAAACTTGGAATCCAAAATCTGATACATGAGTTAAACTTTGAATCCTTACTTTCCAGAAACATAAGGATAGTCTTTGGTGTAGTTTGCTGGGAGGTCACCCTGTAAACCAGGAATGATCTCTGTCATTGTTTGCACAACACGGTGGTCCTCGCTATAGCTCTCATAGCACCTGCCCCATCTTGGATCTCTACAGACCTGAATTAGTGATGCCCATGAAAAAATAAGAACAGCAGATTGTAGCCCAACTATGACAACAGCAGAGAAGGGCAGTTTTGCTGTTGAATTTTTCACAAAAAATCCAGAGACGAAAGTAAATAGTCATATGCTACTGGCTTGCTTACCGCAATGCAAGGTGCAAAGGCGTAGGGAATGCCTGTTGCTCTGACTTCAAGAGCAGTTGCCGCTCCAATTCTTTTTACAAGATCAGGATCCCTGTAGAAAAAGGGTAAGTTGATGTCAAGCTCAGAGAAACAAATATTCGAATTGCTTGTTTGTTTTGCATTTTACACTACATAAAATCGGTAAGAACTAACAAATCACAAGCATGAATCAGTCCACGAAACAATGATGAAATCTAATTGTTAGCTCTCCCTCTCTCTCTCTCTTGAATGGAACTATGCCACAAATCATTTCAAGTGTATACTTGCCTTGTAGCTCCGAGACCAACATTGTGAGGGAATATAGTTGCATTATAGACATTGTTGTGTCCATGAACAGCATCAATCCCATAAATCATGGGAATTCCCAAGCGTGTTGACAGGCAAGCGCTCTGAAATTGATTTACCATGTTCACCCAGTCCCTAGCAGACGCTCGAGGAGCTGGAACACTACCCCCGCCGCTAAGAATGCTACCTGTAAGAAGTGCAATTCATTTAGGACTACGTAGTATATGTTAACCCCAAAAAAAAAATGATAATACTCACCTATAAAGTAGTCCTTCAAAACTTGTTCTGTTGCGCTAGTTCGCTCGATTTGTGTCATTTGACCAATCTTTTCTGCAAGGGTCATGCGGTTTAGTAGATCCTTAACTCGAACTTCCACAGGCCGGCTGGGGTCTTTGTATTTCATATACGCTGCTTGGGCAGTTGATAACCAGCACAACAGGAACAAGATCGGAAGCATTGGTGCTCGTCGCGTTGCCATCACCAGGCCAATCAATGGACCTTCTTCTCAGAACCTATCAACAACAACAACAACAACAACAACAACAACACCAGTGGATTTTAGTTATATCGATAGCCTGGACATCAATTTATTAAAATCAGACAATCCATTGCAGAGATTGCAGGTTAGCGAGGACTTTCTCGAAGGAAAATAAAGTAGTTGCATACATATTATATGAAAACTTCGAAAGAAAGGTCAACCAGAATGATAACCAGGAAAAAAGAAATGCATTACTTCGCAATCGTCGGGATAGGCAGATCACCAAACCCGGAAAAAAAAAAGGATAAATAGGCGACAACAATGATAAATTAATCAGAGAGATTTCATCTTTTTACAAAATTCTCGATTGGTTGAGAAAGCAAACAATCCAAATTCTTTCCTTGCTTTAGGGGCATCATTAATTTGTCCGCAAGCAAATCAAATCCCATCGCTCGCCAGCCAATACTATTCCCTTAGATTGAAGGGGAAAATAATCATTTTGTCAGACACTAAACTCGATGAACTATCACAAAACGCACAATTTATGATACAATGTTGTTCGAAGGTTTAACTTTCGCTTTGCAAAAGAATCAACTTTGACAAGCACAGACTACCCAAAAACCCTAAAGCATAGGTAGATGAACTCACGATGGATGGAGCAGAGGAATGCGGAGGAGGCTTTGTGCTGGAAGCGTCTTCTCTCCTCCGGCAGCGGAAGCGGACGGCGTATAAATAGGAGCGAGAAAGGCGAGATCATAACGTTAAACTAGGAATATCTGTTTAATCGGAGGCATCGAGATTTGGAGGAGGAGGAAGTGGTGTGATGGTCGTGGGCTGGTGGGACGTGGGCCTCGAGGGACTTTCGAATCGGCGCTGATGGCGGGATCGTTTGGCACCTGGAGCCAGCTGTAGAACCGACGGCCGCCGTCGTTCGGTGGATAAAGAAAGTGGGGAGGCAGGTGACGCAGCGACGGTCAGGAAATATAGCCGTTATGAGGGAAGGGGCTGGCGTGACGGCACTTTCTGCACGATGCCCACGCTGAACTCGCTTGCGCCCTCTTTGTCGCCATGTGCACAGATCAGTATCGTTCCTTCTTCAACTTTTGCAGACGTCGTCATAAAAAAAAACTTCACATATTGTTAGTCACTACTCGTTGTTCCAATTGGTGATTAATTCTTAACTGATATAAAACATTTTGTTAAGTGTTTTTTTATGTAAAAGACTACTGTGTCAACCCCAGCTCAGAGAATAGGCCATTAAGATCGAGGTCATATCTTCTGGTCGAGAAAATTCTGGATCAAAAGAAATCATATTCATTTATTGATTGGATGAACTGGATCTTATCTGGGATGATCTAGGGATCCGAATTTCAATGAGCCATTATTCTTAACCATTTAAGATTATTTTTATTTTTTTAAAAGAAAATATCCATTTTTAATCATAAATTATTTTAATTTTATTTATTTCATATGATTTTGTAATTATTATTTTTAATAATGTGTATTATTTTTTCTAAACTTTATCAACTCTGATCTTAAAAAATATATATATGCTTTATAAGTAATCTCATATCTTTTCTTTTTTCGGTTGGTGTTCCACAACCTTTTTCTTAGAATAAGATTTTCTGAACCGTTTTTTTTATCCGCTCCTAGACTAGGAAAATGAATTGATGGGAGACAACCATTACCTCCTATCAATACAAATGCTGGACCCGGGGACCAAAAGATCCTTCTTTCTTTTTGCTTTCTCTTTAATGATTTTGTATTTCTCCTCCTACTTATCAGTTGTACTCTCAAAGAATGTCCTTATTGGCTCTTTTTCATCTTTCTAGATAAGAAAATAGAAAATATGAGTTTTTATCCCTTCACCACAAAATGGAATACTAATTTTTAAGAAAAAACAAATTGATTTTTTTATTACATAAATAAAAATTGATCACTTCGTATTCTTCATATTTTTTAATGAACATTTAGACATGGCAATTTGGACCAATTAGTCGAGATGCTCATTCTACTTAATCTAAATTAAAATTGATATTTATTTACTCTTTTATTATAATTTTTAGATAATAATTAAATTTTAAAGTATCCTCAAATTAAAATTATACGACATAAATCAGATTTTATTATTGTTTAATTTTAAGTAATAATTTTATTTTTATAAAATATTAGAGACCTATATTTTTTATTATTTGAATATAAATATTTCTATTAAAAATATATAATTTTGGATGTACAAAATGTATGAAAAAAACTTATATTTTTATTTTTTTTTAAAAAAAAATAAATCCAGATTTCAAGAGCGGATAAAAGAGATGAAGATAAATATTTATTATATATATATATATATATATATATATATATATATATATATATATATATATATATATTAAAAGTTTTTTTTTACTTAGGCTCTCAAAAATATTTGAGTTAGAGTGCGCTAAACTAGGATAAAATAGCCCATGTTATTTATTTGTCTATATTTTATAATGGGACGACGGTACTAATTGCTTAGGTGTCCTCTAACAAAAACAAAAATCTATTATTTTATTCGGTGAGGATGAGCCCAGTGAGACTGTAGGCACTGATAAACTTAGATCAATTTTAAAAATTTAAGGTGAAATCATAACTAAATGGTGATCATGATACGATAGAATTTAAATCATAAATTTATTTATTTTATTCATGTACTAACTCTATTTTACAAGATATCTTTATTATTTGGATTAATATATTTTACAAGAGCTAAAATGTAAAAGTTAACCTCAAATAAATAGTGCTCGAGGCATCTTGGAGCTATGCGGAGGCACCTCAGAGTTGAATAGAGGGGCCCTGGACAGAGCGGAGGCATCCTTGTGCGGATAGAATTCGAGGATAAAACTTTGCTGTAGGGAGACGCCTTGGAGCACATTGGTGGTGTCTCAAAGTGCATTGGAGGCACTCTCACGCAAATAAAGACCGAAGTTTTCGGATAGGATAAGCACCATTGAAGGTGCCTCGAGTTGTTGGAGACGTCTCTAACATTGTTTACAAGAAGGGCTTCAGCCAGCCCCTAGATAGCAACTTCTACATGAGCTCTTATGACCATTCTATTACTGCGTCGCTGCCATACTACTACTCTACTACATCTGAATGTTGCCGGCAGATCGACACAGACTTCGAGCCACGATCTTCAACCACAAAAGTTGGTGATATAGGGTGTTAAATGAGAACCTTGGGTTGATGTGGAAGATGAAGTCAAGGAGAGGTGGAGGTCCAAGTCAAGGAAATGTGACGATCAAAGGGTCACCCTTGGGTAGAGCTCAGCCTCTCATCTAGTACTAAAACCCTCAATTCAAGGACGGTCAATCCTACCTGAGGAACGAGCATCCCAGTCTTAAGTATAGTCAATGACCCAACTAGATTTGAGCAGCCCGAGATATTACTTTAGTGATTAGGGATCAGTTCCCAATTGTGAGGACGTCTAACTGAAAGATTGGTCTGGTCCCTAGGGATTTAGTTTTCCTTTCTCTAAAAGACGAGCAACCCTGTATACAGCAGGACGATCATAAAGCCATCTGGGCTCAGGGGACCCGCTTCTATGATTTTACTCATATCTCTAGACTCCCAGCATATATTCGAGTGACCCTAAGAACCGGACGACATTTCACTCAGATTTTTATACTTCTAGCATATATTCAAGCGACCCTAAGAACCAGACGATATTTCATTCAGATCTCCAGACTCTCAGCATATATTCGAGCAACCCTAAGAACCAGGCAGTATTTCACTCAGATCTCCAGACTCCCAACATATATTCAAGTGACCATGAGAACCGGACAATATTTCACTCAGATCTCCAAAATCTCAGCATATATTCGAGCGACCCTACGGACAGGGTTGTATCTCACTCAGACCTCCAGCATTACTACAAATGTATATCAGAGCAGTGCAGAGTGTAGGCCAGTTTTAGAAAACTCAAGGTTCCATTCATTATGTCGGGGCAGGTCAATGTTGTTGGTGCGGTTAGCACTAACGATCTAACTCAAGTTTTGATGAATGACAAAGTAAGTTAAGTTAGTTTCATTGTGATCTAACACTTTGACCAAGTGTGCAGGAGAAGTCCAGCTAGGTCGACGGGCCGACCGGCTAGTTGACACGAAGTCCAGATAGGTCGACGAGCTGACCAGATGTGTGGCACGAAACCCAGCTAGGTCAACGAGCCGACCGGATAGCTAGCACGAAGTCCAGCTAGGTCAACGTGCTGACCAAATAGCTAGCACGAAGTCCAGACGGGTCAATAGGCTGACCGGATGTCTGGCAGGTAAGTTAAGGTAAGTCACTAGAGGGAAGTGATTATGAGGACGCGTTCTCGAAAAGGGAACTTAGGCGTTGATCCAACTTAGAACCATTTCAGAACTCTAAGTTGAGATCCTGACTAGATTCCGATCTCGGTAAGACGAAATTTAATTACTACTTTTATTATTATAACTGTACTATGCTAACACTTTGTTTTGTAAAGTAGTTTTGCATTTTACCTCGGACTAACATTTTTTTGCAGGTCGCTAGAAAACAGAGGTCCGAGCGCTCGGAAGGGATTCGGGCATCTGGAATGCAAGTTCTATCCTCATCGTCACTTCGCCACGTGGAGCTTCATGGTTGATTGAGCTACGTCACACTTCAGACGCCTGGAAGGGATCCGGGCGCCCGGAAGGGATCCGGGCGCCCGGAGCCTCCTATATAAGGAGGGTGAGCCCTGGAGCAAAGAACAACCCACAACAAGATCTTCCAACGCTTGCTCTGCTGTGTTGTGCTCCTGCGACGCTGCGAAGCTACTCCGACAACATGCTACCTTTTATTTCCTTTTCTATTGTCGTTATTTATTTTCCAAAGTTCTTGTACCCTACCTTTGTAATCACATTTTTGAACTGCTAGTGAATTACCCAACGAAAGCACTCAACGATTGCGGACCTTGGAGTAGTAGTCGACGAAGGCTCCGAACCAAGTAAAATTGGTTGTGTTAGCATTGTTCTGTTCTCATTTTTATCTTTCCGCTGCGTACTCGCTTTTCTACGATAAATTTTTTTAAATCGCTATTCACCCCCTCTAGCGAATTACTCAATCCAACAAGTGGTATCAAACCAGGTACCGCTCTGATTTGGTGCAACCACTAATCAGACAAGGGGTGAAATTCTTTTTCCATTTTTTTCGATTTTCAGTTTTATGTTATAAATCCAAACTGGTATCGTTACATTTTTGGAAATCTTTTCGTAGTAATTAAGTTGAATTGGTGCAATACCAATTCAGTTTTAGATTCTTTTTAATTTTATTCCGCACTACTAATTCAAGACAAAGTCTTGGGATTTCTTATCTCTTTATCTATTTGTGTGCAAGGTAAAATGTCTCAAGTAGAAGGCTTCAGCAAAGTACGCCCCCCCCTTATTCAACGGGGACAACTTCCCCTACTGAAAGAAGGGAATGGAGGTCTACTTAAAGACCGACTTCGACCAGTGGTTCAGCGTCACCAGAGACTACAAGGTGTCGGTCGATAACTTTGGAAATCCACTAGACCCGGAACAGTGGACTCCGGACATGAGAAAGAAATCCTCGACGAGCTTCAAAGCTCTCAACACACTGCAATGCGGGCTGACAAAGGAAGAGCTAACCCAATTGGGACTGCACCAAAATATAAAAGAATTATGGGGCAAGCTAATCGAATTAGACGAAGGAACAAGCGACGCCAAGATAACTAAGCGTGACCTTCTGTTAAATAAATTATTTAATATTAAAATGCAGGAAGGAGAAATAGTGAGTCAACTTCATGCAAGAATCAAAGACATCCTCAACGGATTCCACGCGATAGGCCACTAAATGGAAAATCGCGACTTAATCAGGTATGCATTAAATGCTTGTCCGCAAAATACATTGTGGGCATCTATTGTGAATGCCTACAAAATTTCAAAAAATCTATCTAAATTAAAACTAGACGAATTATTCTGCGAACTTGAATTACACGAGCAGACTAATGCTGGAACCGAGAAAGGTATTTCTTTATTTGTAGGTTCCTCCAAGGAAAGGAAAAAGACCAAGCCTGCCCCTGAAGATGAGTCCGACCAAGATTCTAAAGACAAAGAGTACCTCATGAACCTGGTAAGGAAGATGTTCACCAGAAGGAAGAAGAGCTTTAGCAAAAAGAACCTGCAGAAGATCAACTCCTCATCTGAACCAAGGAACGTGACTTGCTTAGGGTGCAATAAGAAAGGTCACTACAAGAATGAGTGCACGAGATTGAAGAGCGACAAGACAAAGACAACCAAGAAGAAAACTCTCAAAGCAACATGGGACGACTCGTCTTCAGAATAATCGAAGGTCGAATATCAGAAGCACCAGAGTCACCTCGCGTTGATGGCCCGTGAAGTAGAATCGGAGGACGAATCGGAAGACGGGTCCAAACCCGAATCCAGTCATGAGTCCGTACTTGTTTCCGAAGGTCCCAAAGAGGTATATCTGAATTTAAATAAGAAATTTTTAAAACAATTGCTTGTTTAGATAAAAAAAATTAACTGCAATAGAAAATGAAAATAAATTGCTCCTTGAGGAAAACCAAAACCTCAATGAACAAATCACAAATTCTAATCCAACTCAAGACCTAACACTTGAGGAGGGAAATTTAACACTAAAAATAGAAAATGATAAATTAAAAAATCTTTTAGAAAAATGTACAACAAGATCTAAAAATTTAGATCTTATTTTAAATAGTCAAAAAGTAATCTACAATAAAACCGAACTTGGCTACGAGTCAAGTTTAAATAAAATGTTTAAATCACTAATAACCCAACATAAACAACAAAATAAAGCTTAGATTCCGAAAGCGTGCTTAACCACGCAAGTAGGAATTAACTAATATTACATGTCCAAGGATAAAATATATTATATAAAATCTGATAAATTAAATCAAAAACCAAAACACAAACCTAGACCAACAAAATCAAAATTGAAAAATTTTAGAACCCATCAAAATCATAATATCATCAAGTTAAAAATAATTATAAAAGTAATAGACAAAAACCTAGAACTAAAATTTAAAAATACAGGCCAATAATTCAGGGGAGGCTCCAGAATAGCTGACACCTCAAAAAATAATCTACCCGACAGGGTAACCAAAACTAAACTACTCGGCAGGGTATTTAGGACTAGTTTAAAGGGATAATAGTTTAACTTTACCAATGGTACTGGTGAAGTTTTGGATGATAGTACGTTAGGGAAACTTTGTCTATGCATGTCTAGGAAGATATGGCTTCGACTTGGTGCATTTGACTTAGTGGAATTAACTGAAGCTACCCTTTATGAATCCTAACCAGCTAGATCAAGGTTTTGTATTAAGTTCAGTGGATAGAACTATTTGGAAAACCTCGAAGGCATGATTACTCTAATGATGTCCAAGTGACTCACCATAGCCAAGAAGTTTATCTAAAGAATGTCTATTTGTTGAGCCCAAAGTTAAACCTGAATCTAACACAAAGTTAAACCAAACCCTAAAATTGAACTTAACTTCATCTCACAAAAATTATAGGTTTTCCTGATTGAAAACATAGATGGGGTGAGATGACTAAAGACATCAAACCGATTCGAATCGAATCGAATCGAATCAAATCGAACCGAATCGAATTAAATCGAATTTAATTAAAATTAAAGTAAATCAAATCAAATTAAATCTAATCAAATTAAATTAAATCTAATTAAATTAAATTAACTCTAATTAAATTAAACCAAATCAAATTAATTTCAATTAAAAAAATTACTTTAAAAATTATTTTAACTTAAAAATTATTTTAACTTTAAATTATTTTAACTTAAAAAAATACTTTAAAATTTATTTCAACTTAAAAGATTATTTTAAAAATAATTTTAACTTAATAAATTACTTTAAAAATGATTTTAGTTTAAAAAAATACTTTAAAAATTATTTTAACTTTAAAAAAATATTTTAAAAATTATTTCAACTTAAAAAATTATTTTAAAAATTATTTTAAAAATCTTTTAACTTATAATTTATTTTTAAAACCTTTTTAACTTAAAATTTATTGGATGGTTTCTTGGATGCGCCGCTCGGCGCTACGGCCGTCCAATCAGTCGGACTATGCGCCTCCTTCGACTAGACTTGAAGGGAAGGCAAGTGATCCGACAGTAAGGTCGGGGGATCCCCTCTGGAGGGGAGTCAACGTCACGTGGAGGTCAAAAGGTAAAATGGTCAACCTAAGGTCGGAACGATCGGATAGGAGTAGGGTTAACCGGCCGACTAGCCGAGAGGGTCCGAGCCGGAATCAAAGACAACCCGACGGGGAGTCAGGTTTCCGACGCTCATGGTGAACAGGGTCGTCGGACCGAGCGGGTATCCCGCTCGGCCGAGGCGTAAAGCATCAATGTTGTGAAGGAACAGTCTCAGCCGAGCACGCGATGGAGAGAAATCTTCCCGGGCGGACCGATACCTACGCCCGGTCGGACCGATGCCTGCCGATCGAGCGGATGGATGCTCGGCTCTGGGAAAAAGGAGACAAGGACAAGGGGACATTGGGGAACATCTTCTGACAACAGGCATGTTCAATGACCAAGCCATACGCAGAATCCTACGAAGGAAAGTTCTGTTGTCCCATCAGAGAGGTGCTCGGACTGTAACAGTATGGTGTCAGACATGCTCCTCTGGTAAGCCCATACTAAGGTATGGTAAACGACACATGTACGCCTCGGTAGGTGTGCATACGCCTCCCCACAGCTCTATATAAGAGCCCTCAGACTTCGCCGGAGGTATGAAATCTCTCATCTTTGGAGCCACTTCATCGTTTTCCTCTTGCCTGACTTGAGCGTTGGAGGGTCGTCGCCGGGAACCCCTTCCTGGCTCGACTTCCTTGTAGGTTCGCCAGAGATTTGTGCAGCTAGTCGGAGATAGGAGAGAGTGTCACGTCCCCAACGTCCGTCGACTCAGCGTTCGGACATGATCAAATTGGCGTCGTCTGTGGGAACGCACCTGCATCCGAGCGGATGAAGACAGACGGCAGCTGGATCGACTGTGGAGCGCGAACCACCTCCAGCCTTACCGGGCGGGGTGAAAGGTGCGCCAATGTAATGTATGCTGTATACGTTCCGTTCGGCTGTATACTTAAAATGCAGGAGTAAAAAAATCAAAAAATTAGCACAAGTATAGGGCATCGTCAGCCGAATCGGAAGACCGTCAAGCTCCGACGTTAAATATCGAGAGTCGGACCGGTTGTACCGGCGACTATAAACCCTCAGGCCGGAAGACCGTCGAGCTCTGACGATAAATATCGAGAGTCGCACCGGCGACTATAAACCCTCCGGCCGGAAGACCGTCGAGCTCCGATGATAAATATCGAGAGTCGGACCGGCGACAATAAACCCTCCGGCCGGAAGACCGTCGAGCTTCGACATTAAATATCGAGAGTCGCACCAGCGACTATAAACCCTCCGGCCAGAAGACTGTCGAGCTACGACGTTAAATATCGAGAGTCGCACCGGCGACTATAAACCCTCCGGCCGGAAGACCGTCGAGCTCCGACGTTAAATATCGAGAGTCGCACCGGCGACTATAAACCCTCCGGCCGGAAGACCGTCGAGCTCCAACGTTAAATATCGAGAGTCGGACCGACGACTATAAACCCTCCGGCCGGAAGATCGTCGAGCTTCGACGTTAAATATTGAGAGTCAGACCGGCGACTTTAAACCCCCCGGCCGGAACGAAAGACGCTTTAAGATAAGCGGCAAGGGAAAGTAGTGACAAGTCGTATGCCACCTACGCCCACTCGGGAGGCCTAGTTGGCCAAGTGTGTCATAGGCCCCGACCAATCACCCACAAGCATGCAAAATAAAAACGAAGTTGCACAAAGATAAATTTTTCATTAAAATTAGAGAAATTAGGGTCGAGCAGCCGAATTACAAAAAAGGAAGTTTTTTTGGCCGAACGACCGAATTACCTGAAGACTTCTACTCCAAAAAATCATAAAGGTCCTTAGGGATGTTGCTGAGGAGCGCCGCATAGTCTTGGGTCGGGATGCTGGCGGAGTCAGGGAGCTGACCCTTGGACTTCAGATAGTCCGTCGTGGCGATGATGGCAAGCTCAAAAGCAGTATACATCCGCTCGCATACTTTTTCTGAAAATTCAGTCGAGCGGATGTGCTTCAGCCTCAGGGCTGCGACTCGGCCGGGTTCCGCCTCTTGATATTCCCTGAAGGCAACTTAAGAAGCTTCGAGAGACTCCTGCAAAGTCTTCAGGTCATCCTTATGTTTAATCGCCTCAGCCGAGCGGCTCGTTTTCTCGCCATCCAGCTGCTCCATCAGCTCTTTGACTCGCTGCTCCAGGCCCCGCGCCTCAACATTCTTCTTCTCCAGATCGACGATGGCAGTTTTCTTCCGATCGGTTGCCAGGCTTATTTTTTGGTCCAGTGATTTGACCTGTCGATCGAGTTCGGCCAAAGTATGGGCCTGGTCAGCCGTCTTCTTTTGCTCAGCCGCCAACAGATCTTGGGTCTTCTTAAGCTCTTTCTGCAGCTCGGTGTATGAAGGACCTAGGAGGGTGCGCCGCCTGAACTCCTTAGCCTCTTTAGCTCCTCGTCAACCATGGCCAGACGATTGGAGACAACGATCTCCTCTACCCATCTCTGACATAAATAAAATCATTAACAACCGATCGGAAAGAATGCGTAAAGGACTTGAGAAAACACGCTTACCCCAGTGGCCTGCTGCATGTGGCTGTTGGCCATATTACTGAGTGGAATCATCGCGACACGCGCCCGAGCGTCGGCCCACATCTCGGCTAGGGGCCCCTTCATGGTGATCATGTGCTCAGGCGTGGTTGGCCGATCGGACTCGGGCATCAACTCTTCGGTGGGGAGATGCAGGGAGACCCTGATGGTACGGCTCCGACCGGGAGTCGTCTGAGCGGAAGCTGGGGAAGGATCGGAGGCCGGTGCAGAAAACTGGGATAAAATGGCCGAGCGTTGGACTCAGCGGGGAGAGGGCGGAAGAGTGCTGACAAGTATGGCCTCGAGGGGATCCGTGGACGCGTCTAGTTGGGATGGGGTCCGATCGGACGAGATCGCCTCAACCGCTGGGGCTTTGCCGCGAGAATCGGCGGTGGTCCGCTCGGGCGGCTGGACCGCGGAAGTGGCCGATCGAAGTGGTGTCTCCGCTCGGCGCCTCTTTTGTCGAAGAGGGCGCTCTTCCTCCTGAGCGGAGCCTTCCTCCCGGACGGAAGGCCCTCGGCTAGAAGTTATGCCAACCGCCGGCTCCGGGAAAGAAGCCTGAGCGGCCGACTCCCCCGTATTCGTTTCGCTCTCTCCTTCGTTGGAGCCGACTGGGGTGATGCCCAGTTGCTCCATCTCTTTGGCAGCTGCGGCCTCGAGCGCCGCCGCTTTCCTCTTCAAAATCCCAGCCATTACGGATTACATGACAATGTCCGCTGCAAAGGAAAAAGGAGAAAATCAGTTAGCAATCAAGGCGAATTCACAAGTAAATTCTTACCGAAGCTGCTCAGGAGGGGAGTCCGGATCAGACTCAGGCCAAATATGTACATCACCCCTTCGGGTAAGAATTTGTTGATGTTGAACTTCAGACCAGCTAGCATGTTGGCAGCGTGAAGATAATCCGGTCGGGTCTTGAACCTCTTTAGCTCAGGGGAAGTTGGCGGTCCGACCCACCACTGGGTTCGGAAGGAGGCCCGTTCGGGAAGACGAAGATAGAAGTAGTACTCTTTCCAATGTTTATTGGAAGAGGGCAGTTTATTAAAGAAGACTTAACCGGGTCGAGCCTGGAACATGTAAGTACCTAGCTCGGACTGTTTAGGATAATAAAAATAATAGAAGACCTCCGGTCGGAGGGGAATGTTGTGGATTTTGAACAAGACAACAACAACGCATAGAAGGCGGAAGGTGTTAGGGACTAAGCTTTCGAGCAGAATGCCGAAAAAATTACAAACTTCTACGATAAAGGGATGGATAGGAAACCGCAGACCGGCTATGAACTGATCGTGGAAAATACATAAAGCTCCGCACGGCGATTTGTGTGGCCGAGCGGAGGGGGAGGGTAAGATAAGTTCAAAGTCGGAGGGGATGTCAAAGTTATTCATCAGAACCTCAGCGTCGCGTCGATCGAAGCACGGCTCCATGGTGGTATACCACGGGCCGAGGGCTGGGTCTTGAGGCTGAGAGGAACTGGCCATTGTCCGAACGGACGAAACTACAAAAGACGAGGAAAGACAAACGATAGAAGGAAGAAGATGACAAACAATACAGTGACCAGAGAGCGAGAACTCGACAAAAAACACGAGGGTAACAGAGAAAGGGTAAGGACCTTACAAAGAAGCTGCGGATCGAAAGGAGGAGGCTGGAGATCACCGGAAATAGAAAAACGGGATCACCGGAAGTCTGAAACGCCAGAGGAAGCTGTGGAGCACGAGAAAGCACAAATGCGGCGAGTAGGGGGAGAAGGCGAAGGCTTTATAGGGTTGGGCCCGAGCGGCCTCCACCGTCGGATGCAGGTCACGGGAACCGAAGCATGCATCGGGCCGTCCATTTCAAACCGCCTCGGTCTCGTCACCCGCGACGCCGCCGCCGTACGATGACGACAGCAGCGCCACGTGGCATTCGACCACTGGAGTGCATTTAATGAGCGCGTGCTCGGCCTTAATGACAGAGATTGGCATAAATTCTGAGGAGATCCGAGGGAGGGTGGCGTTGACTGAGGCCGTAGCAACCTCCACACGGGCCGAGCGGAGGATGGTTTCTTGGATGCGCCGCTCGGCGCTACGGGCGTCCAGTCAGTCGGACTATGCGCCTCCTTCGACTAGACTTGAAGGGAAGGCAAGTGATCCGGCAGTAAGTGTTGGGACGTTGACGTCCGCTAGAGGGGGGTGAATAGCGTCTCACCCAAATCGTCGCTTCCTACAATGGTTAGTGTGCACAGCGGAAATACAAGATAAACACTAACAATAGAAAGCAAACCTAACACATTGATTTAACGTGGTTTGTAGATAAAGCTCCTACTCCACGGCTGTCCGTAAGGTGGACGATCCCGATCCGTCGGTGGATGATTCCCCGGAGAACTTCCAGCTAGCTCGCGTAGCTCCTTGTGGGTGGAGAAACCTCGCCACAACCTCGTACAAGCACGCTAGATCACTTGGGCACTTGGAGACTCTAATTAGGGTTAACCACCACTAATTTCGTCAACTTCAACCAAGCTTCCAATGCTTGGTTATATAGGCCACGGGTTAGAAAACCCCGCCTACCAGTCGACTGCCAAAACATGCAGTCGACTGCCCTTCGTGGAAATTCGACCGTTGCAGCCCAACGGCTCGATATCAACCCTCTGTTCGCTACCAGTCGACTGCCCCAGTCGACTGCACCAGTCGACTGATGAAACCACCAGTCGACTGCTACAGTACTGCTACAGTAAATCCTAATTTTGAGATTTTATCCCGAGTACATTCACTCAGCACTCCTTCTCGCCCGACCAACCTAGAACTAGCCTTCTAGCCTCCTCCATCAGCCTTGCGTCCCTCGGATGTCTCCCCATCCTTCATGTCTTGCCTTCTGGAGCTTCTATCGGCCTTGTCATTGTTGTCGGGTCTTCCTTTGCCAAGAGGTCGCGCCTCCGGGACTTCATCCTTTGCCAAGTCACACTTGGACTTACGTTGCCAAGACTACATGCTTGGACTTATACCGCCAAGACTCATCCTTGGACTTTCCTCCTTTACCAAGATCACACTTGGACTTACGTTGTCAAGACTACATGCTTGGACTTACACCGCCAAGACTCACCCTTGGACTTTCCTTGTTGTACCTGTATCCTACACACTCACAATGCATATCAAATACAACAATAAACCTAACTTAAACCTTTGCCCAAACATCAAAACCTAGGGTACCCAGATTGCTCCAACAATCTCCCCCTTTTTGATGTTTGGCAACCCGTTTAAGTTAGGGAAACAATATAGCAATACATATGCAAATAAATATATGTAATCTACACATGCATAAATTATGGAACCTAATCCTAGGCTCCCCCTTCACCTAAGCTCCCCCATGAGCTAAGATTTCTTGCAAGGGTAAACTTCTCACCTTTTGCTAATAAATGAGCAATCGCTCCCCCTTCACCTAAGCTCCCCCTTGAGCTAGGATTTCTTGCAAAGGTATGTAAGTCAATACATATGCAAATAAATATATGTAATCTACACATGCATAAATCATGGAACCTAATCCTAGGCTCCCCCTTCACCTAAGCTCCCCCATGAGCTAGGATTTCTTGCAAGGGTAAACTTCTCACCTTTTGCTAATAAATGAGCAATCGCTCCCCCTTCACCTAAGCTCCCCCTTGAGCTAGGATTTCTTGCAAAGGTATGTAAGTTTCCCACTTAAACCTAAACTTCTCTCCCTTTGCCATACATCAAAAAGAGCTCCAACAATATCCCAATTATTGGACTCTTTGACCTCTAATGACCATAAACATCATGTATCAATCCCCCATAAGATTACATACATGTTCACCACTCTTTTTGTCATTTTCTAATGCTTAACAAAATATTTTCAGACCGTATCAGTCGACTGCTATAAGTACCAGTCGACTGCCATCGTCAAAATGAGATTACAGAGACATTCTGTGCTCATGAATAGTGTTACCAGTCGATTGGCCTCGTCAAAATGAGCTTAAAGAGGTCCTCTGTGCTGAAAATTATTGTTACCAGTCGACTGGTAACTGTACCAGTCGACTGGTACTCTTTTTGGGCAAAAATTAATCTTTTTTACCCACTTTCAGAAATGTGTCAAAAATTCTACAGACCTTCAAAAAATTCCAAATTTTGTGGAGAGGTCTATTTTATTCATGTCTATTTGGGAAAAATATATATATAAATATATTTATCACAAATCCCAAGATTGACACAAAATTCAAAACTAGCTAAATGGTTCAATTGAACCTTGACCTAAAGTCCTAGTTTTGGCTTCCTCTTGATGTATCTGCCCATACTAAACCATAATACATCCCTAGCATTAGTTTATATGACATATATATATCAAAAACTAATTTTCATGCAATATGAACCCAATTCATATTTTCATGCACGAAACATATCCCAATTGTGTCAACCCACTAGGTTAGAGGCTTAAATCTGTCTCCTAACCACTTGGCACATTTGATAACCCTTCTACCATGGGTCCCAAAGGCTCTTCCTAACCTTAGGAATCTTAACCTTAGTCACCTCCCTTGGTGACTCATCCACTATGGCTAGGCCACTTCGGTGCACCTCGGGTGACACTTGTGTTAGAGTGTATACTAAAAGCCTAGCTTTTGGTATAAACATTTATCTAGAAATAAGAATAACATTGGTCAAATGTCTACATTTATAATAAATGTAGTTGTTCAATTAATTTATATTGTAGATAACATGGTGTGTGGTGTCACACACAGAGGATCATGTTATCAGTATCTTATAAATTATAAACAGAAGCTCACGACCATAATGGAAAGGAACAAACCATTGGAAGGTCGTAGTGTAATTAGGTATCAGTTTATCTTGACTGTATAATTACACTAGTACACTCAGAGTGTATTGAGTAGGACCATTTGAGGTCGTTTCTTTTATACTGACTTTATAAAGAAACAAAGACCTCGGTTATTATGGAAGTGTGTGCTCTTAATCCTAATATAATAACAAGCACATATATTTGATATTTATTTCTTTAATTTATCAATGGGTGAGATTTAGTTCGATAAATCAATAAGCCCGATAAGTTGGGAAATGGTATCACTTATAGTGTGTGTTGTTGATTATAGAAGGAAACTGTGTCCTAGAGATACTAGGTTGATAATGTCCTCAAGAGGAGCTCATAAGGATTGTCATGTTAAACCCTGCAGGTGGACTTAGTCCGACATGATAATAAGGTTGAGTGGTACTACTCTTGGACTAAGATATTAATTAAATGAGTTGTCAGTAACTCACTTAATTAGTGGACATTCGATATCTTAAACACAGGGAGACTAACATGCTCATAATAAGAAGGAGACCAAAAATGTAATTTGGGATTGGTGCGGTAGTTCAATAATAGTTCTCTAGTGGAATGAATTATTATTGATAAAATTAAGTTGTGTGTTCGGGGCGAACACGGGATGCTTAATTTTATCGGGAGACCAAAACCAATTCCTCCTCTCGGTCCCTATCGTAGCCTCTTATTTATAGAGTTCTATACCCACCTTCTATACCCACCAATAAGGGGCCGGCCAAGCTAGCTTGGGAACCAAGCTAGGGCCGGCCTAGGTATAAAATTGGGTGGCCGGCCCTAGCTTGAACCCAAGCTAGTGGGGGGCGACCAAATTAAATTTAAAAGGGATTTTAATTTTAGTTTTTATTATGTGGAAGAAATAATTTATTAAAGAGAATTAAAATTAAAATATCTCTCTTGTAAAAGATCTACAAAAGATTAAAGAAAAAGATTAGATCTCTTTCCTTATTTGTAGATTGGTGAGTTATTTTATTTTCTCTTTAAAAATTATCCACATGTTGATAAAATTAAAATTATAGAAATTTCCTTTTATCAACCATGAAGAGATTTTTAAAGAGAAATTTTATTTTTAAAATTTCCAGAAACAAATTAGGAAGTTTTAATTGTTAATTAAAACTTGTCTAAATTTTTTCCTTCATTAATGTGGCCGGCCATTAGAGTTTATTTGGGAAATTTTATTTTATTTTTCTCAATTAAATCATGTCAAGGAAATTGAGGAAATTTTATTACAATTAAATTTCCTAATTTGCCTAGGCCAAGGAATATAAAAGAAGGGGTGAGGGTGCCTTCATGAGACACAACATCTATTATTTCTCTCCCTCTTTTGTTCCTTGGTGTGGCCGGCCATCCTCTCCCTCTCTTCCTCTTGTGGTGGTCGAACCTCTCTCTTCCCCTTGGAGCTTTTGTGGTGGCCGGATACTACTTGGAGAAGAAGAAGAAGAAGGAGAGAAAGCTAGCATCTCTTGGAGCTTGGTTAGTATTTTGGTTTTTCTCCTTGGTGAAGTTTTCCTTTGTGGCCGAACCTTGCTTGGAGGAGAAGAAGGTGGTTGGTGGTTTCTCATCTCGGTAGATCGTTGCCCACACAACGTTCGAGGTTAGAAGAGGAATACGGTAGAAGATCAAGAGGTTTTTCTACAAGGTATAACTAGTAATTTTTATTTCCGCATCATGCTAGTTATTTATGGAAATAATACCAAATACAAGAGGCTTACGTTCTAGAATTTCGAATATGTTTTTTCGATGTTGTGTTCTTTTGTTTTTTCTTTTCCTTGTGATTTGATTGTTCTTTTTGGTTAACCTAAAGTTATTTTAGGAAATTAAATATTAGCTTTCTATAAAAGGTTTTGTCTAGTCGGTGGTGGTTGCTCCCATATCCAAGAAGGCCGTGTGCCTCGCCACGTCAGTACTGGGAACCAATTATGGAAATTAATATTTAATGGAATTAATAACGTAAGGAGACTTGGGTCGAACGTGTAAAGTTCCGCAGGAGATCCAAGTCAAAACCTAAAATAACTAATAGATTAAGTTTTGGATCAAACGTGTTAAGTTCCGCAGGCGATCCAAAATTTAATTTAAAAGAACACATGGTAGCTAGGAAAAGGTTCAGACCTTTGTACAAAATTTTTGTACAGTGGAACCTATAGGTTTTCCGAGTAGCAACCAACAATTGGTATCAGAGCTAGGGTTTTGCCTCTGTGTATTTGGTATTAGTTTAATTATGCACATGTCATACATAATTTAGGCAGGATAATAGTAGGATGTGCTAACTTTGTGGATGCAGGATCCAACTATTATGGCTTATAGTTTTATGTGTGTGATTGGACCCTTGGACATGTCAAGGGCATTTATATGTGTGTGCATGATTGTATTATAAAATACAGCAGGAGTTGTATTAGGATTTTAGTTTTGATCTAGATACATGTACATTCCTTTTATGGAATATAGGATCAAAATTGTAAAATTCTATTTATGTCATGGATCGAATCTTGCAAAGCGTGGAACCTTCTAAGGACCAGAGGCGCAGCGGTACAAGGAGCAAGATGGATGCAACATAGACCCGGTGGCGGTGGCCAAATATGACAAGCTTGGGATGACAACACACGGAGGATAACTAGAGATAAAAGCCATAATAGTTGAAAATTAGATTTTCTATTTATTGCTTTTATATTGTCTTGTGTGTGCATGTTAGTTTACAAGTTTAGTAGGCTAGCATAGTTAAAATTCCTCATTAATAAATAACTAAGTGGGAGAGGGATTTTAAGTAAATCCCATGGTCTCCATTCTTGGTTTGTAAGTGATGCAAACAAGCTTGCGTTGGCTCGAGTGCCTTCCTCCATAACGGATGAGCTAGTTTGCATATCACTAACAGACTTCCATTTTGGATGACTATAGGAAGTTAATTAAGGGCGTGTGATCTTCCCCAACGAAAGGGCATAATCTTATTAATAGACTTAGTGTCAAGTAATGGTATACACTTAGACACATCTAATAGTATCCTCCCATCGGAGTCCTATTATTATTTGTGTGACCAAATGAAACCAACTATTAATTTGTCATAAAACTAGGTTGACAAGATAATAAAATTAAAGGGTTAAAACCCCTCTTACAAATGATTGATTTTGTATACATCCACACTAACGTGGCATACAAAATTAATGGTGTTTGAGATAATTTTATTTGTCATAAAGTTACGTTGACAAGATAGTTAATGGGTAAAACCCTCCTCTTACAAATGTTGATTTTGTATACATCCATACTAACGTGGCATGCAAAATTCACGGTGTTTTGAGGTGTTGGTAAATTTAAATAGTATTGTTAGAGGAATCAATATTATTTTAAATTTAGAAGTCTTGACCAAATATTTGATTAAAGATAGACCAACTATTAATTTTATTCGTCATAAAGTAAGGTTGACGAGATAATAAAATTAAATGATAAAATTTCCTCTTTGAATTTGTATACGTCCACACTAACGTGGCATACAAAATTCATGGGGATTTTTAAGGAGTTGGTCTTAACCAAATATTTTTGTGATTCTTAGGATGATGGTCAATCCCTAGCTGATATACTTTAGGATAGACTTAGTGGTCCCAATTATAATTGATTGGAAATAGGATTTGGACATTAAGGTAGACTGTCCTCTTAGAACTAAGAACAATATAGGTGTATTTTATTCATTAGTTGAAACATGTCTAGTGGTGTTATCTACCAGAACCTGGAGTGTAGATACAAGATGCCATTAATCATGTCTGCAATTCATTGCAGGGTTCCAGGAAACCCGACAACTAAATGAAAATAAAAACACCGTCCACATGGGCACTGCTGTAATAGTGACAGCTGTTGCAGTGGGAGATGTTTATCTTTTGATAAAAATAAAACATGAATTTTTGAGTAATTGTCTTTACGCACCAAGTTTAGAAAGAACTAGTTTTCAGTTTCTAAACTATTCAAAGAACATGATATTCTGCCTCTTTTAATAACAAAGTTGTTATTAAGGAAAAGAGGGAAGTTATCTGTTCTGGTACGTTGGTTGGCAATTTATAAATCCAATAACTCTCACGATGCAACAAATGGAAATTAGTAACACATCTTCTAACTTTAAGAGAAACCTTCGGAAATGAACCAATTATATCTTTGGCATCTAAGGCTAGGTTATATTAACTTGAGTATGATTCATTGGTAGCTGATGAACTTTTGGGTTCATTAGTAGTGGAAATCTTTCCAACCTGCGAGTCTTACTTGGAAGGAAAAGTAACCAAGAAGCTTTCAAGTCTAAGGGGTATGGAGTCAAAGATATGTTGAAATTGGTTCATTCTGATTTGTGTGATCCTATGACTATCCAAGCAAGAGGTTGTTTCAAATATTTCGTCTATTTTATAGACAACTATTTGATATACGGATACATTTACTTGATGTGTCACAAGTCTAAGTGCTTTGATTAGTTCAAAGAGTATGAGGCTGATGTGGAGAAATGTCAAGGTAAAAGTATCAAGACACTACGGTGAGATCGTAGTGGCAAGTACCTCTTGGGAGAATTTAGGAGTCACTTATCAGAAGTAGGGATTCAATCCCAACTAACTACACCTAGGTATATCCCAACAGAATGGTGTAGAAAAAGGAAGGTATAAGACTCTTATGGAAATAAGTAGATTGATGATGAGTTATTTAGAAAATTACCAAATTCATTTTAAGGATATACTCTGGAAACGGAAGTGAACATAGTACCTTCCAAAGTCAGAACTCTCTACTCATATAGAATTGCTGAATAGGTGTAAGCCTATTTTAAAGCATATTCGGATTCGGGTAGTCCAGCACATATGCTGAAGAGAGACAATGATAAGTTGGACAGAAATTCACTTGTTTGTGGGTTATCCTAGAGAAATGAAAGTAGGTTTATAGTCTTAAAAATTAGAAGGTTATTGTTAGCATCAATGACCGATTTTTAGAAAAGGACTATGTAATAAACCTCATGCCTATAAGAAAATTTGTTCTTAAGGAAATAATAAAAGACATGTCTAATCTAGTACCAACTGTACAAGATGAGATACCACAAGGAAACTGCAACACGTATCACAAATAATACACAATTACAGAAAGTGCCTCATCATAGTGGGAGGGTTGTTAGGCAACCTAAAAAGATTTATGTTATGGGAGAGTTTTTGGACTCGATCCCTGGAGGACATGAACCTGATCTCCGGACATATGACGAAGCACTCCAAGATAAAGATGTAATATCTTGGCAAAGAGTAATGAATAACAGAATTAGAATATATGTATTCTAATAAAATCTGGAAGCTTATAGAACCACCAAATGGTATAAAAGCCTTTGGGTGTAAAAAGGTCTATATTAGGAAAAGAGGGATAGACAGGAAGGTAGAAACTTTCAAAGCAAGGCTAGATGAAAAAGGAAACTTTTTCACTGGTAGCCATGCTTAAGTCTATCCGGATTCTTTTATCTATTTGGCAAGTGGATGTCAAGACAGCATTCCTTAATGGAAGTCTTGAATAAAGCATCCATATAAAGCAACCAGAAGGGTTCATTGCAAAGGGCTAAGAGCATCTTGTGTGTAAGCTCAATCAGTCTATGGACTGAGGCAAAGCTTCAAGGTCTTGGAACATCCGGTTTATCAAAGTAATCCAGATCTATGGATTTAGTAAGCCTAGTCTTGTGTATACAAAAAATGTGATGGAAACATGGTGGTATTTCTTGTACTATACTTAGATAACATTTTTGGTAGTTGGAAACAATATCAAAATGTTGTCAGAAGTAAGGGTATGGTTGCCCAAACAATTCGATATAAAGGACTTGAGAGAATGTATATATTCTTGAGATCAAAGTAATAAGGGATCGCAAGAAAAGAATATTTTACTTATCCCAAGCTTCATACATCGGAAAAATCCTTGCTCGTTTTAAGCATACAAAACTCCAAGAAAGGTTTCTTACCTTTTCAGGATGGAGTAACTTTATCTAAAGATATGTCTCTGTAGACATCAAAGGAGATAAAGGAAATAAAGGCAGTTCTTTATGCTACGGTTGTTGGAAGCCTAATGTATGCTATGCACGAGATCAGAAATCTGTTTTCACAAGGGCATAGTTAGCAGATATCAAAGTAACCCTGGACAAGGACAGTGGACTGCAGTAAAGCATATATTGTAGTACCTTAGAGGCACTAGAGATTATATGCTAGCTTACAAGGCAGTTAATTTAGTCCTTGTGGGTTGCATGGATTTTGACTTCCAATCGGATAGGGACAATAATAAGTCAACCTCGGAGTTTTGTGTTTACTTTAGGAGGTAAAGTCATAACTATGGAAGAGTGATAAACATAGGTGTTTTTCTGGACTCCACCATAGAAGCTTAGTATATGGCAAGCCTCTGAGGTAGCTATAAAAGCTGAATGACACAATAATCTCAAGATAGACTTAGATATGATTTCTGGTTTGTCCAAAGATTATTACAATTTATTGTAATAATATTGGTGCAGTAGCAAACTCGAAGAAACCATAAATCTATAAAGGCAAGTAAACACAATAGAGCGCAAGTACCATACAAGAAATCGTATAAGCGAGGAGAAGTTGTTGCTACCTAGATTGCATCGGTGATGACCTATAGATCCTTCCACAGGTCCTTAAGGCAAGAGCTTTTGATGGACATGTTGAAGGGTTAGGAATCGGATGTATGGCAGCATATAGCGACTTAGTCTTTTAGTATAAGTGGGAGATTGTTAGAGTGTATACTAAAAGCCTAGCTTTTGGTATAAACATTTATCTAGAAATAAGAATCACATTGGTCAAATGTCTACATTTATAATAAATGTAGTTGTTCAATTAATTTATATTGTAGATAACATGGTGTGTGGTGTCACACACAGAGGATCATGTTATCAGTATCTTATAAATTATAAACAGAAGCTCACGACCATAATGGAAAGGAACAAACCATTGGAAGGTCGTAGTGTAATTAGGTATCAGTTTATCTTGACTGTATAATTACACTAGTACACTCAGAGTGTATTGAGTAGGATCATTTGAGGTCGTTTCTTTTATACTGACTTTATAAAGAAACAAAGACCTCGGTTATTATGGAAGTGTGTGCTCTTAATCCTAATATAATAACAATCACATATATTTGATATTTATTTCTTTAATTTATCAATGGGTGAGATTTAGTTCGATAAATCAATAAGCCCGATAAGTTGGGAAATGGTATCACTTATAGTGTGTGTTGTTGATTATAGAAGGAAACTGTGTCCTAGAGATACTAGGTTGATAATGTCCTCAAGAGGAGCTCATAAGGATTGTCATGTTAAACCCTGCAGGTGGACTTAGTCCGACATGATAATAAGGTTGAGTGGTACTACTCTTGGACTTAGATATTAATTAAATGAGTTGTCAGTAACTCACTTAATTAGTGGATATTCGATATCTTAAACACAGGGAGACTAACACGCTCATAATAAGAAGGAGCCCAAAAATGTAATTTGGGATTGGTGCGGTAGTTCATTAATAGTTCTCTAGTGGAATGAATTATTATTGATAAAATTAAGTTATGTGTTCGGGGCAAACGGATGCTTAATTTTATCGGAGACCAAAACCAATTCCTCCTCTCGGTCCCTATCGTAGCCTCTTATTTATAGAGTTCTATACCCACCTATACCCACCTTCTATACATCAGCCAAGCTAGCTTGGGAACAAGCTAGGGGGCCAACCTAGGTATAATGGGTGGCCGGCCCTAGCTTGAACCCAAGCTAGTGGGGGCCCATTAAATTTAAAAGGGATTTTAATTTTAGTTTTTATTATGTGGAAGAAATAATTTATTAAAGAGAATTAAAATTAAAATATCTCTCTTGTAAAAGATCTACAAAAGATTAAAGAAAGAGATTAGATCTCTTTCCTTATTTGTAGATTGGTGAGTTATTTTATTTTCTCTTTAAAAATTATCCACATGTTGATAAAATTAAAATTATAGAAATTTCCTTTTATCAACCATGAAGAGATTTTTAAAGAGAAATTTTATTTTTAAAATTTCCGGAAACAAATTAGGAAGTTTTAATTGTTGATTAAAACTTGTCTAAATTTTTTCCTTCATTAATGTGGCCGGCCATTAGAGTTTATTTGGGAAATTTTATTTTATTTTTCTCAATTAAATCATGTCAAGGAAATTGAGGAAATTTTATTACAATTAAATTTCCTAATTTGCCTAGGCCAAGGAATATAAAAGAAGGGGTGAGGGTGCCTTCATGAGACACAACATCTATTATTTCTCTCCCTCTTTTGTTCCTTGGTGTGGCCGGCCAACCTCTCCCTCTCTTCCTCTTGTGGTGGCCGAACCTCTCTCTCCCCCTTGGAGCTCTTGTGGTGGCCGGATACTACTTGGAGAAGAAGAAGAAGAAGGAGAGAAAGCTAGCATCTCTTGGAGCTTGGTTAGTATTTTGGTTTTTCTCCTTGGTGAAGTTTTCCTTTGTGGCCGAACCTTGCTTGGAGGAGAAGAAGGTGGTTGGTGGTTTCTCATCTCGGTAGATCGTTGCCCACACAACGTCCGAGGTTAGAAGAGGAATACGGTAGAAGATCAAGAGGTTTTTCTACAAGGTATAACTAGTAATTTTTATTTCCGCATCATGCTAGTTATTTATGGAAATAATACCAAATACAAGAGGCTTACGTTCTAGAATTTCGAATATGTTTTTTCGATGTTGTGTTCTTTTGTTTTTTCTTTTCCTTGTGATTTGATTGTTCTTTTTGGTTAACCTAAAGTTATTTTAGGAAATTAAATATTAGCTTTCTATAAAAGGTTTTGTCTAGTCGGTGGTGGTTGCTCCCATATCCAAGAAGGCCGTGTGCCTCGCCACGTCAGTACTGGGAACCAATTATGGAAATTAATATTTAATGGAATTAATAACGTAAGGAGACTTGGGTCGAACGTGTAAAGTTCCGCAGGAGATCCAAGTCAAAACCTAAAATAACTAATAGATTAAGTTTTGGATCAAACGTGTTAAGTTCCGCAGGCGATCCAAAATTTAATTTAAAAGAACACATGGTAGCTAGGAAAAGGTTCAGACCTTTGTACAAAATTTTTGTACAGTGGAACCTATAGGTTTTCTGAGTAACAACTTGGTTCAGACCAACAACTTGGCCTACAAAGCTCACCTTCTTAACCTTAGACACATTGTCTTTGGTTAATTTCTTCTTGTCCTTAACCTTGGACATCCCATCCTTGCCTTAATTATATGTCACCCTAGCATATTCCTTCTTATTGGCCTTAGATGACTCTCCCTTATCCTTGGTCACACCTCCCTTACCAATGTCATGTGCAACCTTAGCACTTGACCTCCTTTTGGTCTTGGAGGGACCTAATTTGATATTTTTGGGTCTTTGACCACCCAAATACATGTCAAGTCCTTTAGGTCCAATAATGAACCTCTCTAGGACTTTCTCCATTTCCTCAAGCTTTGTCTTCAAGGCTTGATTTTCCAATTCTAGGGTTCTAACCCTAGAATCAACATGTCCATTATGGACATTCCTAGACCTACCCTTCCTAGGCATGTGTCTCCCCTTCTTGAGATTAATGCTTAGGTTTTCACTCACTTTCCTTCCCTTAGGCAAAGTGGTTTGGGTCTTATTAGGTCTACCCTTAGTGTATGATTTCTTAGGGTTATCTACCATGTTAACCCTATTTCTATCATTATACCTAAATCCATGATTATGCTTAGGTAAATAATCTACATTATTTCTAACAAGCATATAAGAATTGGAGATTGGATTAAACTTCAAAATAGGGATTACCTTCCCTTTTACCTTTGAAGCTCCCCCTTGACTTGTGCTCCTCTTCTTTTCTCATTTCTTTAAGTGCGCCAATTTCTTGAGCTCTCCTCTCCTTGGGCACTTTGTGTGGTAGTGACCTCACTCACCACATGTAAAGCACCTAATGTGCTTCTTCTCCTTCTTCTTCCTACAACTCACATTAGTTTCTAAATTAACTTTAGTGAGTTTAGGGTTTACCTCCTTTACCTTCTTGAGCGAAGGACACCTACTCTTGTAGTGCCCCATCTTACCACACTCAAACCATTTGATGTGACCTTTTGTTCTCTTCTTGGTAGTTGAAGTGGAGGGTTGAGCTTCCAAGATCTCCTCTTCCTTGGATTGCTCTTCTTCCTCTTCACTTGAAGATGTGGACGGTTCCACTTCTTCCTCCCTTGAAGATGTGGATGATACCTCCTCATCTTCCTTCTCCTCCTCGGATGCTGAGCTCGTGTCAACATTCGATTGATCCTTCTCTTCTTGGACCAATGAGTCCTTCTCCTTGGGTTCCTCCTCTTCTTGGATTTGTGTAGGACTCTCATGAAGCGCAATTACCTTTTTCCAAAGGTCACTTGCATTCTCGTATTCACCTACATTCAATATCACATTAGGAGGTAATAAATTAATTAAAATTTTAGTTACCTCCTTGTCCGTCTCCGATTGCTCCCTTTGCTCATCGGTCCAATATCGACGTCGGAGACGCTTTCCCTTCTTGTCCGTTGGAGCTTTAAACGGTTCCTCCAACGCAATCCATTGGTTCCAATTCATTTGGAACCACATCTCCATGCGCTTCCTCCAATAGTCGAAGTCCTCGCGCTCGTATGGAGGTGGGATTCGGATGTCCCATCCGAGAGGTCCCTCCGACTCCATCTTCTTCCTCTAGCCGCTCTCTTGGCGATTAGTCCAACAAGAGCTCACCTAGCTCTGATACCACTTGTTGGGACCTTGACGTCCGCTGGAGGGGGGTGAATAGTGTCTCACCCAAATCGTCGCTTCCTACAATGGTTAGTGTGCACAGCGGAAATACAAGATAAACACTAACAATAGAAAGCAAATCTAACACATTGATTTAACGTGGTTCGGAGATAAAGCTCCTACTCCACGGTTGTCCGTAAGGTGGACGATCCCTATCCGTCGGTGGATGATTCCCCGGAGAACTTCCAGCTAGCTCGCGTAGCTCCTTGTGGGTGGAGAAACCTCGCCACAACCTCGTACAAGCACGCTAGATCACTTGGGCACTTGGAGACTCTAATTAGGGTTAACCACCACTAATTTCGTCAACTTCAACCAAGCTTCCAATGCTTGGTTATATAGGCCACGGGTTAGAAAACCCCGCCTACCAGTCGACTGCCAAAACATGCAGTCGACTGTCCTTCGTGGAAATTCGACCGTTGTAGCCCAACGGCTCGATATCAACCCTCTGTTCGCTACCAGTCGACTGCCCCAGTCGACTGCTACAGTAACGCTATAGTACTGTTACAATAAACCCTAATTTTGAGATTTTACCCCGAGTACATTCACTCAGCACTCGTTCTCACCCGACTAACCTAGAACTAGCCTTCTAGCCTCCTCCATCAGCCTTGCATCCCTCGGATGCCTCCCCATCCTTCACGTCTTGCCTTCTGGAGCCTCTATCGGCCTTGTCATTGTTGTCGGGTCTTCCTTTGCCAAGAGGTCGCGCCTCCGGGACTTCATCCTTTGCCAAGTCACACTTGGACTTACGTTGCCAAGACTACATGCTTGGACGTATACCGCCAAGACTCATCCTTGGACTTTCCTCCTTTGCCAAGATCACACTTGGACTTACGTTGCCAAGACTACATGCTTGGACTTACACCGCCAAGACTCACCCTTGGACTTTCCTTGTTGTACCTGTATCCTGCACACTCACAATGCATATCAAATACAATAATAAACCTAACTTAAACCTTTGCCCAAACATCAAAACCTAGGGTACCCAGATTGCTCCAACAGTAAGGTCGGGGGACCCCCTCTGGAGGGGAGGCAACGCCACGTGGAGGTCAAAAGGCAAAATGGTCAACCTAAGGTTGGAACGATCGGATAGGAGTAGGGTTAATCGGTCGACCGGCCGAGAGGGTCCGAGCCGGAATCAAAGACAACCCGACGGGGAGTCGGGTTTCCGACGCTCATGGTGAACAGATTCGCCGGGCCGAGCGGGTAGCCCACTCGGCCGAGGCGTAAAGCATCAATGTTGTGAAGGAACAGTCTCAGTTGAGCACGCGATGGAGAGAAATCTTCCCGGTCGGACCGATACCTACGCCCGGTCGGACCGATGCCTGCCGAGAGGATGGACGCTCGGCTCGGGGAAAAAGGAGACAAGGACAAGGGGGCATTGGGGAACATCTTCTGACAACAGGCATGTTCAACGACCAAGCCATACGCAGAATCATACGACGGAAAGTTCTGCTGTCCCATTAGAGAGGTGCTCGGACTGTAGCAGTATGGTGTCAGGCATGCTCCTCTGGTAAGCTCATACTAAGGTATGGTAAAGGACACATGTACGCCTCTGTAGGTGTGCATACGCCTCCCCACAGCTCTATATAAGAGCCCTCAGACTTCGCCGGAGGTATGAAATCTCTCATCTTTGGAGCCACTTCATCATTTTCCTCTTGCCTGACTTGAGCGTCGGAGGGTCGTCACCGGGAACCCCTTCCCGGCTCGACTTCCTTGCAGGTTCGCCGGAGATTTGTGCAGCTAGTCGGAGATAGGAGAGAGCGTCACGTCGCCAGCGTCCGTCGACTCAGCGTTCGGACAGGATCAGTAATATTGAACTTAAAATTGACTTTATTATTACAAATGTATTACTTGTTGAAAACTTCAAGTATAATCTTCTTAGTATCAGTCAATTATGTGACACTAGATATAAGATTAGGTTTCTATCTTCGGAATGCTTAATCAAGCACTTAGATAGCCCTACGATAAGTCTAAAAGGGTTTAGAAAAGATAACATCTATGTAATTAACTTAACCATTTTTTCAATTAAGTGTTATTTAACACAAAAAGAAGAAACTTGGTTATGGCATAAAAGAATGTCACACACAAATTTTAAAAATATAAGCGAATTAAAAGGACTAGTTAGAGGATTATCAAGATTACCTAACTTAGACTCAATAATTTGTAATGCTTGTCAACACGGAAAACAAACAAAATATACTCACAAACCAACTAATCAATCTCAAACCAACTCAATACTAGAACTTCTACATTTAGACTTATTTGACTCCCATGGGGTCAAATCAATAAATGGAAGTTTGTATTATCTAGTAATAATGGACGACTATTCTAGGTTCACCTGGGTAAAATTTTTAAAAAATAAGGATGAAACTTTTGAAGTCTTTACAAACTTTTGCAAGAAAGTTGAAAATGAAAAAGACCTTAAAATTAAAAGAATTAGAAGTGACAATGGAGGTGAATTTAAAAATCATAACTTTAATAAATTTTGTCTTAAAAACGGATATCATCACGAATTTTCATGTCCTAAAATACCTCAACAAAATGGAATTGTAGAAAAAAAATAGAACACTACTTGAAGCCTCTAGGACAATGCTAAATGAGTATAATCTATCTAAGTACTTTTGGACAGAGGCTGTTAGTATAGCCTATTATGTGCAAAATAGAACAACACTAAATAAAACACATAACAAAACCTTCTTCGAAATATATTATAATAAACAACCCAATATAAAATATTTTAAAATATTTGGGTAACCGACCTTCATACTAAGCACATGAGAGCATTTAAGAAAATTCACTTCTAAAATATAAATGAAATCTTTGTAGGATATTCACTAAATAGTAGGGGTTACCGAATATATAATAAAGTTACACTAAGAATTAAAGAAACCACAAATGTAAAATTTGAGGAATCCAAACAAAACTTAGAACAAACCCAAATTCAACCAATTGAGTTTATTCAAGGCAACAATAATCAAGAAAGAAGCAATGAATGTTTAAATCACGAAGAAGAAGAAGAAGAAGAAGAAGAAGAAGAAGAACCTCAAGAGAATCAACCTCCTAGAACCATAAGAGTCAACCAAAATCATTCAATTGACCAAATAATTGGGGATCCAGACTTAAGGGTTTAGACTAGGTCATCCTTTAGAAACCTAAGTCAAATCTCTCAGATTTCAAAAATTGCAGCCAAAATCATCGCTGAATCTTTACTTGATCCGGACTGGGTCATAGCTATGCAAGAGGAACTAGCTCAATTTGAGAGAAATGAAGTTTGGGATTTAGTGTCACCACCCAAAAACAAAAAAGATAATAGAAACAAAATGGGTGTTTAGAAATAAGTTAAGCGAAACTGGGAAAATTACTAGAAACAAAGCTAGGCTAATTGCTAAAGGGTTTAGTCAAGTAGAGGGACTTGACTATGATGAAACTTATGCCCCAATAGCAAGATTAGAGTCCATTAGAATGTTACTCAGTTATGCAACCGATAAAGGGTTCAAACTGTATCAAATTGATGTCAAATCTGTCTTTCTAAATGGACTAATAAAAGAAGAAGTCTATGTAAGACAGCCACCTGGATTTGAAAGTCTAGAACACCCTGACTATGTTTTCAAGCTAAAAAAGACTTTATACGGGCTTAAGCAAGCACCCAGGGCATGATATGAAAGGTTAACCTCTTACCTAATATCTAAAGGGTTTAATCAAGGTCAAATTGACCCAACCCTATTCATTAAATTAATAAAAGAGGATATATTCATAGCCCAAATCTATGTAGATGATATAATTTTTGGTTCAACTAACTCAGAATTTTTAGAAGAATTTACTCATCTATTGGAACAAGAGTTTAAAATGAGTCTAGTAGGGAAATTAACTTACTTTTAGGATTACAAATCAAACAAACAAATCAGGGAAATTATATTTGATCTTGTCCGAACGCTGAGTCGACGGACGCTGGAGACGTGGCACTCTCCTCTATCTCCGACCAACTGCACAAATCTCCAACGAACCTGCAAGGAAGTTGAGCCGGGAAGGGGTTCCCGGCGACGACCCTCCGACGCTCAAGTCAGGCAAGAGGAAAAGGATGAAGTGGCTCCAAAGATGAGAGATCGCATACCTCCGGCGAAGTCTGAGGGCTCTTATATAGAGCTGTGGGGAGGCGTATGCACACCTACCGAGGCGTACACGTGTCCTTTACCATACCTTAGTATGGGCTTACCAGAGGAGCATGCCTGACACCATACTGCTACAGTCTGAGCACCTCTTTGATGGGACAGCAGAACTTTCCGTCGTAGGATTCTGCGTATGGCTTGGTCGTTGAACATGCCTGTTGTCAGAAGATGTTCCCCAATGTCCCCTTGTCCTTGTCTCCTTTTTCCCCGAGCCGAGCGTCCATCCGCTCGGCGGGCATCGGTCCGACCGGGCGTAGGTATCGGTCCGACCGGGAAGATTTCTCTCCATCGCGTGCTCGGCTGAGACTGTTCCTTCACAACATTGATGCTTTACGCCTTGGCCGAGCGGGCTACCCGCTCGGCCCGGCGACCCTGTTCACCATGAGCGTCGGAAACCCGACTCCCCGTCGGGTTGTCTTTGATTCTGGCTCGGACCCTCTCGGTCGGTCGGCCGGTTAACCCTACTCCTATCCGATCGTTCCGACCTTAGGTTGACCATCTTGCCTTTTGACCTCCACGTGGCATTGACTCCCCTCCAGAGGGGGTCCCCCGACCTTACTGCTGGATCAATATTTATCAACAAAAATACATTAAAGAATTACTTTAAAAAATCGAGATGGAAAATACTAAAGAAATAAAAACAACTATGGCAGTTAACATCATCCTAGATGATGACTCCAATGAAAAACCCTTAAAATACTATAATAGTGTCATAGGTAGCCTACTATACTTAACTGTAAGTCGATCCGAAATTTTATTTGCAGTTAGTATGTGTGCTAGATACCAAACTTGTGCTAAAGAATCTTATTTGACTCAAGTCAAAAGAATCTTTAGATACCTTAAAGGAACATCAAATGTAGGAATTTGGTATCCTAGAACTAACAATTTTGAATTATTAGGCTATTCTGACTCAGATTATGCTGGATGTAAATTAGATCACAAAAGCACAAGTGGTGGATGTCAACTACTAGACCCATCACTTGTCAGCTGGTTTAGTAGAAAGCAACATTGTGTTGCTCTATCTATAACTGAGTCAGAGTATATAGCGATAGGAGAGTATGTCACACAACTATTATGGATGATGCACACTTTGAAAGATTTTAATTTAAACCTTATAAATGTAAAAGTATTAATTGACAATATTAGCTCAATTAACTTAATAAAAAAATCCTATACATCATTCAAGAACCAAACACGTTGAAATTAGGCACAATTTTATTAGGGATCATATCACTAAAGGAGATATTGAACTCAACTACATTGAGTCCAAATCTAATTTAGCTGACATATTTATCAAACCTCTCCCTGAAAGTGAGTTTAGCAATCTACGTCGAAAATTAGAAATGTGTTTAATAGACTAGAATTCTTAAAATTGTTTTAAAAAATGATTGTTTTTAAATTCTAGGATAAAACTTTTTTCAAAATTTTCCATTTTTAGAATTTCAAAAATCAATTTTAGCCTTAGAATAGGTCAATCCCTAAGAAAGCATGTTCCTATAGGGCTAGTATCTGAGCATCTCACCAACACACTAGGACTACCTTGTTTGTGATTATTGAACATAGAAAGGGGTGAGATGTATATGCAGATTGCTTGGACTTAAGATGCTTATTTCAGTGCATCGATATAAATCTGAGTGTTAAATACAAAACATATATCAATCAGGTTAAGTTATTCAGTTTAGTCAAACACTAACTGATTATAGTTGACTTAACCTAACTGACCAAGTGAAAGCTGCTATCCTTTGATAGTTAGTAAGTAACTAATTGGTTAGATAATTTTTGTTATGTCAGGTTCAGGGGAAGGATTAACTATTTTCATACTTATTTTGAAATTAGTTTTTGAAAAATATTTCCTTAAAAATATTTTAAATCCTTTTTAAAAACTAACTAAGTTTTTTTTAAATTGGATCTTACTTAGTTTTAAAAATTAGATTTGAAAATTGGATTTTACAAACTTAGTTTTAAAATTAGATTTTACTTGGTTTTTGAAAATTGAATTTGAAGATTGGATTTTACAAACTTAGTTTTAAAAATTAGATCTTACTTGGTTTTTGAAAATTAGATTTGAAAAGTGGATTTTACAAACTTAGTTGGATTTGGAAATTGAATTTTATAAACTTGACCTTGATAATTTTATTTTTGTAAAGTCAGTATACTTGAAAATTAACCTTTATAAAACTTATGTTTGAAAAGTGTTTTTAAATTTGTAAGCTTATTTTGAAAATTAGGTCAATTTTGTAAAGCTTATTTCCAATTACTCTAAAATTTACAAAGTTATTTTCTAAGTTATCTTTATAAGTAAACTAACTTTTAAAAACTTAGCTAAAGTTTAAAACAAATTGTTTTGTGTTTTCTACCTTAGACTCCCCCGAGTCAATCTGATTTTAATTCAATTTCTCGATTGCATTTTCTTTTACTTCCTTATTTTTTCTGTGTTGTTTTTGATGAATGCCAAAGGGGGAGGGTTAGGTGGTTTAAGTTAGTTTAAACAACAAAATACCAAATATAAAACAAGAATAACCTAAAAGCCTCATAAAATGCCTGTTTTACTTGCATATCTTTTTCACTAACTTAACCCAGGTTGTCATTGCATCAAAAAGAGGGAGATTGTTAGTGCGATTAGCACTAACGGTCTAACTCAAGTTTTGATGAATGACAAAATATGTTAAGTTAGTTTCATTGTGATCTAACACTTTGACCAAGTGTGCAGGAGAAGTCAGCTAGGTTAACGAGCCGACTAGATAGCTGGCACGAAGCCCACACAGGTCGACGGGCTGACCGGATGTCTAGCACGAAGCCCAACTAAGTCGACGGGCTGACCAGATAGCTGGCACAAAGTCCAGCTAGGTCGACGGGTTGACCAAATAGCTGGCACGAAGTTCAGACGGGTCAACGGGCTGACCGGATGTCTGATAAGTAAGTTAAGGTAAGTTATTAGAGGGGAGTGATTGTGAGGATGCGTTCTCGAAAAGGAAACTTAGGCGCCGATCCAACTTAGAACCATTTCGGAACTCTAAGTTGAGATCTTGACTAGATTCCAGTCTCGGCAAGACGGAATATAATTACTACTTTTATTATTATAACTGTACTATGCTAACACTTTTGTTTTGCAGGGTAGTTTTGCATTTTGCCTCGGACTAACATTTTTTTACAGGTCGTTGGAAAACAGAGGTCTGGGCGCCCAGAATGCAAGTTCTATCCTCATCCCGCTTCACCACGTGAAGCTTCATTGTTGGCTGGGTTATGTCACACTCCAGGCGCTCTGAAGGGATCCGGGTGCCCAGAGCCTCCTATATAAGGAGGGTGAGCCCTGGAGCAAAGAATAACTCACAACAAGATCTTCCAACGCTTGCTTCACTGTGTTGTGCTTCTGCGATGTTGCGAAGCTACTCCGACAACGTGCTACCTTTTATTTCCTTTACTATTGTCGGTATTTCTTTTCCAAAGTTCTTGTACCCTAACTTTGTAATCACATTTTCGAACTGCTAGTGGCTTGTCCAACGAAAACACTCAACAAGTGCGAACCTTAGAGTAAGAGTTGACGAAGGCTCCGAACCAAGTAAAATTGGTTGTGTTACCATTATTCTGTTCTCATTTTTATCTTTCCGATGCGTACTCAATTTTCTACGATATTTTTTTTTAAATCGCTATTCACCCATCCCCCCCCCCCCTCTAGTGAATTACTCGATCTAACAAATGCCCCATCGAGATATGCTCAAGGAACAACATTGTCAGAGAATAACAATCGTTTGTCAGAAAATATTCTTTTTAAATGAAACAAGTTCAGGGAACCTTACTTGGAGACGATTATGCTTCCCGTCAATCGACACATTATAACCGCATATTCCTTTAACCGTCTCATTAATGGTGTCAGTTACAAAAAAGGGTGTGCACGGGTAGCAAAAGATTCCTTGGACTGATTATACGCCTCCAGGATGCATATACCCAATTGCTCAACAACTTCTGACACCCAACATTCTCTGTCATCTAATGATTGTGAAGATTATAGAGGTGATATATAAATAGGGGGTTTTCTCTGATGGCAATGTACACAGACTTCATTATACTATGCGCGCATCCTATTGTACATCATTACTATTCTACTTCCCGCTTGTGCGACATATTAACTTTAGCATCAGAGGGCCTTTGCTAGGGACTCCTTCCTTGATTTTTGGATGCTAACATTTCATTGGCTTGTTTGAGTGTGTGCAAGGGGCTAAGCGCACCAGCCAAGAGAACTCGATCCAATCCAAAGGTCTTCATTCGATTAAAGTCGCAGCCATCTACCTAGTGTGTCATCTCCAGCTTTTAGACAGGATCAATCAGTATAAATTAAAGTTGTACTTTCGTATTCATTAATTGCATAGGAAAGTGTATTGTGTTATAATTAAATCTCGTATTGGATTTTACAAATATTAGTGAATTACTTGCCGGCAATGTCCAAGGTATGGGATCCTTGGTGGTCGACTAGAGGGGTAGTGAATAGTCCTGCAAAGAAAAATGAACATTCCTTAAATTTTACAGCTTAATGATAATCAACACTTGCATAAAAGAAATAAGAGACTTAAATAAAGTAAGGAAGAGGCACAAATAATTTACTTGGTTATAACTGAGGAGGTTGTTAATCCAAGGAAGTTGAACGCTCACTAAACTATCCTTCAGTCGAAGAAGCCTCTTTATAGAAATTAAAGCACTAGATTACATAACGGAATTGAATAGGAATCAATCACAAGTGTTGTTCTAGCCTTCTAGGACCAGGGATGTATTTATAGCCCTGATCGGGGCCCTTGGAAGGGTTTCAGGTGCCTTGAGGGGGATAAAACTTTATCCCCGTCGTAACGCAACACGTCATGTCGAGTTTGGCTAATTTATCTGGTCCGAGCGCCTGGAAGGGTTTCGAGCGCCCGGAGTCCGGGCACCTTGGACTTAGTCGGGGCACCCCGGACAGGCCTAGGCGCCCCGGACTTGGTCGAGGCACCCTAGACCGAAAAATCATCTTTTTATTGATTTTCGATCATGGTCTTCTGCTCCGCTTCCGCTCACATTGGTCCGGGTCTTCCGCTCCGACTCCACTCTCTTAGGTGATCTTGGTCATCTGAAATAGGGCTCACTCGAACCCAACTTCTGGTCTTCTCGATCAATCTTCCGATCTGGCTTCTCGTCCCTCAAAAATGTCGCGCACCTCATTCTCGTCTACCCACGTACTCTTCCACAGCACCTTATCTCTCAGACACACCGAATCCGTCAACTCTCTCCTATGCCGTCCTCGCTAGCCGCGTCTTTCGCTCGACTTTCTCTCCTCCTAAGTTTCTGCACACTTAGACACAGAGATTAAAAACTAACAGGGCCTAACATGACTTGGTTGATCACATTAAAACTACTATGGGGTACTAACAATCTATCCCTTTTTGATATGAACAACCCAAGTTAAATTAGGGTAAACAAACATAAAGAAATAATAAAAAGATAATAAATTTGTAATTCAATAATGTGCAAAAAAAAAAAAAAATTACCCTCCTCGTAGACTTAATCTTCCCTTCTCCCCCTTTGATCACATTAAATATGGTACTTTGAATTAATTTTGAAAAATCTAAATTTAAAGTCTAAGGGAAAACAAAAAAAAAAAATGAAAGGTTAAGCTTCAAAAACTTTGGTTTTTAAAAAAAAATTGAAAAAAGACTCCTTTAATTATTGATAAATTTAACAAGGGTTGAAAAGAAAAAAAAAATATTTTCACAAAAAGTTAAAATCAAATTTTAGAAAAAATTTGTACTTTGATAACTAATTCATAGAAAATTTTCTAGCAGAATTTTTTTTAAAAATTGTTTAGATAAAATTTTACAGAAAAATAAGTTTGTTAAAATAACTCTAACAAATATGATTTTTATTAAATAAATTTTAACGATCAAAATTTTTCTAACATAAATTTTAAAATATAATTTAAAGTATTAGTTAAGTGTTTCACAGTAAGTCAATTAAATATTTATTTCAATAATTTACTTTCAGGTTGTGACGAGACACTAGACCTTCTTGGTTATTAGAACAACAACCGCTTTCTATACAAAATCTTTTAAAGAAATTAAATATTTAATTTTCTTTCTGAAAGCCCTAAGTCCAAAAAAAAAATAGTCAATCTAAATATGATTTTGGAACCCAATATAGGTTCCTTCTTATTGGATTAATTAAAAATTTCAGAGAAATATATTTTCTAGATAATTTTCTAATTTTCCCTTGTAATATCTAAATTATCAATTTAATCTTTTATAGTTCTTGAAAGTTGAAGCAGACAAATTTAAACATGCAGAATTTTTTAAGTTTTCTATTTGATCCTTTAAATTTGCATTCTCAATTTTTAATTTTTCATTTTCAGTTTTAATCTTGTCGAGATTTTCTAATCGACAAGATATAACTAAGGTTGATTTTAACTCTTTATTTTTTTTTTCTAATTTACATTAATTTTTCGATAAGTGTTTTATAAACTAAAATAACTTATTAGGAGGAAGAGATCGTACTTGACTTACCTTATCGATCTAACAATCTAAAGCTTCCCTTGAAGTGTTGCTTTCTTCCTATGTCACTCCCCCTTCATCGATTCCCTTGATGCTCATTTTGGACAAGCTTGCTTCATCTTCGTCTTCTTGGTGACTTGCCACTAGCGCAAGTCCGACGAGGGCTTCGATCTTTGACTCGAACGACGTTTCGTCCCATGTCGCCTTTAAATTCTTGTGTCTTTTCTGGGTTGGTCTCTTGTCCGTACTTGTGTCCTTATTCTTGTCCTTGCTTTTTAGTTTAGAGCAATTGTATTTTACGTGTCCTTCTTCATTGCAGTGGTAGCATTTTACCTTTCCTTTTCTTCTCTTACCCTGCACTTGATTAAATTATTAGATTTAAATAATTTTTTAAATCTCCTTACCATTAACGTCATTTCGTCATCATCAAGTGATGTTTCAGAATCTGGTTCATCCAATCTTAGCTTTTAAGGCAATGTTTTGCCTTGATTCCTTCCTTAGACTTGCACATCTTAACTCATGAATTTCAAAAGTTGAAAAAAGTTCTTCTAAAGTACTTACATCTAAATTCTTAGAGATAAAATATGCATCTACTAAGGTCGACCATTCTGGAGTCCTAAGAAATGCGTTAAATGTGTACCTTAGCGAATCTCAGTTGATTACATTTTCTCTGAGATTCGTGAGTCCGGTGATGAGCTCCTTGATTCTTGAGTGGAGGTGTGCGACAGTTTCGCCTTCTTCTAATCGGAGGTTGTTGATATGGTTCCGAAGCAGGTTCCGTCTCGCTAGTTTTGCCTCTGAGGTCCCTTCGTATAGTTCCAAGAGTTTCTCTCGGAGCTCCTTGGCTGACTCGTAGGTTCTGATACGGTTGACTTCTTGAGGTGGTAAAACACTAAGTAGATGAAACTATGTTTTACGGTTCGTCACGAAGTTGGCTTGCTCCTTCTTCGTCCACTGATATTCTTCTTTGTTTTTTGGGACTATAAAATCATATTTCATAATTATTAATAATTCAAAATCTATTTTGAAAAATACCTCTATCTTTTTCTTCTAGCTTGCGAATTCCCCCTTGAACTTCGGTGGGTTAATACTTGGTCTGACCATCTCGTGTGCTTTATTAAACAATTAGTTCTCGTAAAGCGAACCCACTCTGAAACCACTTGTAGGACCCTGACGGCCGGTTAAAGCGGGGGTGAATAGCCCTACAAAGAAATGAAGCTTTCTCAAATTTTACAACTTAATGATAATCAGCACTTGCATAAAAAAATAAGAGACTTAAATAAAGAAAGGAAAATGCACAAACAATTTACTTGGTTACAACTGAGGAGGTTGTTAATTCAAGAAAGTTGAACGCTCACTAAATTCTCCTTTAGGCGGAGAAGCCTCTTTACAACAATTAAAACACTAGATTATAGAACAGAACTGAATAGAAATCAATCATAAGTATTATTCAAGCCTCTGGGACCAGGGTTGTATTTATAGCCCTGGTCGGGGCGCCTGGAAGGATTCCAGGCACCTCTAGGGGGATAAAAATTTATCCCCGCCGCAACGTAATGTGGCACGTTGTGTTTGGCTAATTTTTTCGGTTTGGGCCACTCGAAAGGGTTCCAGGCGCCTGGAATCCGAGTGCCTGGACCAAGTATGGGTGCCCCGGATAGGTCCAAGCACCTCAGACTTGGTCGGGGGGCACCTCGGACTTGGTCGAGTCGCGCCGGACTTGGTCGGGGTGCCCCAGATCAAAAAATTAACTTTTTATTGATTTCCAGTCCCGGTCTTCTTCTCCGCTTCCGCTCACATTGATCCGGGTCCTCAGCTCCGCTCGCTTGAGTGATCTCGACCATTCGGAATAGGGTTCACTCGAACCCAACTTCCGGCCTTCTCGAGCAATCTTCCGCTCCGGCTTCTTGTCCCTCGGAATGTCACGTGCCTCCTTCTCATCCGCTCGTGTATTCTTCTGTAGCACCTCATCCCTCGGAAGCACCGAACCTGTCAACTCTTTCCCGTGTCGTCCTTCTTGCTAGCCGCGTCTTTCGCTCAACTTCATGTGCTTCTAAGTTCATGCACACTTAGACACAGAGGTTAAAAACCAATAGGACCTAACCTGACTTAGTTGATCACATTAAAATTACCTTGAGGTATTAACACAAAGGACCTGAGTCATGGAGTAGGGGTCGTCGAAGGCTACGAACCGAATAAAACTGACCTTATCTTTATTTTTAGTTTTCGTTTCAATTATTTCTTACTTGTTTAATCTTATTCCACTGCGCTCTCACTTACAAAAGAAAAAAAAAAAAATTTTAAACACGTGATTCATCTCACCCTCCTATGTACATCGATCCTAATTAAAATACCCTACCGTTTTGTTGATTAATCGATTTGTTCTTCCATGAATTAATTATTGTCTCAACAAGTTCTCCGACAAGACCATTGATGTCACCATAAGGTGTTGGAATTAGGGGTGCAAATGAGTCTAACGGTTCATGAGTGACTCGGTTAAAGCTAAATTCAACCTCGGAGTTGACTGAGCTTGAGCCGAACTCGAGCCGTCTTATTTAATATTCGAGCCGATCTTGAGCGCACTTAATATTATCTTGATGACACGTAGACTATATATACTATATTATTTTTATTTATTTATGTAAATATTGGATAATTTAGTACATCAAATAATTAATGATAAGTATTAGGTAAAATCTTAAAATTTAACCATTGAAGAATCAAACCATTATTATTGTTTGATTTACAATATAAAAAAAATCACTCTAATATTACTTCTATTTTAGTTCTGGGTCGAACTTGAGGTCGAAAGCTTGATTTTATGTGACAAGATGCTTGAGCTCAAATTTGCAAGATCAATAGAGTTGGGATTAACTCGAGCTTGGCTTGGCTCGATTAGGACCCTAATAGGAACAAGGCCGCCAGCTAGGAGTCGTCGGACAGTTCAAATCTCCTGTTCCCAAATTTTTCTGTCCCTGTGTCTCCTGCCGATCCGACAGACCAGATTATATCTCAAGACATCATAGTATCTTTAAGATGTGTGCAATATCATCGTGATGTGCAAGGTATCCTTGAAATATAATCTGATCCATTCGATCGGCAAGAGGACACGGGGACAGAGAAATTTGGAAATAGAGGATTTGAACTGTCGTCGGATGGGCCGGGCTCAGTATGGTCCAACTTGACGTCATGACCGAGCCCAACTCGAGTTCTGCAGGTTATCGTCCGCATAAAGCTTTTGGCTGGTTGCTAGCGGCACCGAGCCGTTGGAGACATTTCGCCGGCGAAGATGGCGGCGAGGAGTATCCTTGAACCACTGGAGATCTGCTTCTCCGATCTTCAACTCATGTCTTCGCATTCTCCTCAACTCTCCCCAGCAGAGCTATCGCGGATCGAATCGCTCACTGCTGCGGTCATGCAAGCCCTAGGGCCCTCTGGGCCCGGCCTTCTCGTTATCACCGGCGTGCCCAGAGCTCCTGGTCTCCGCAGAGACCTTCTTCCCCTCGCTCGAAAGATCGCCCTCCTCGGCCGCAAGGACCGCGCTCGCGTCCTCAAGGTACATCGCTTTATCAGCAGCCTTGTGTCGACACATTGTTTTGTTCTCCATAGCTTGTCGTTTTAGAGTCCTTAAATTTTTAAACAAAGTTTCGGCCAAGAATTTATTAGCCATGTTTGATCTCGGTGGTTTTAAGCTGTTCCTAATGGGGGAAAACAACTGTACTACTTTCTTGCTAATCTTTTGTGACCGTGGTTACTGAATATCTACAGGATCATAGCTTGGGCAGTGATGTTCCCTTAAAGAATCCTAATAGAAACGTGTCATCCTGCGCTTTGCAGTTGACGTATTCACAAAATCTAAATTCTCAATTATCATCAACTACTCTGAAAAGTGCAGTAGAAAACCATTACAGTGGAGAAGGATATCCTGTTAATGATTGTTTTGATAATCTTGATGTGGAGTTTAAGAACCTTGGAACCACTTTCAAAGAACTTGGTCTTTGCATGATGGAACTTGGTATTCAACTAGCAGAAGTTTGTGATAGAGCCATTGGTTACACAGAGTTAAAACAAAGCATCATTGATGGCAGTGCAAAAGGGCGTCTCATTCATTATCATTCTGCCATAGATAACATTATTCTCAAAGAAACAAACACAAGGAAAAAAGAGTTCAAAAGAAAAACTCAACAAGCTGAGAATGGTATTTTTCCTTCAAACAGATGTACAATGCAAAGATATCCTAAAGAAAGGATTAGCAAGTCTATATCCAATCTGTGGCAGCAATGGCACTATGATTATGGAATTTTCACTGTTCTAACATCACCATTGTTTATGGTTTCCTGTCAGGCAGAAGATTGCAGTCATATTTCATGCTGTCAGCAGTCTTCTTCACCAGATGCACATGCATATCTCCAGTTGTTTGATATAAAGAAGAATATAATCTATTTTGTGAGATCCCCACCTGAGAGTTTCATCGTTCAGGTAGGGGAAGCAGCTGATATATTGACTAGAGGTAAGCTTTGTTCCACACTTCACTCTGTCAGTAGGCCTACTGACATTCAGAACTTGAGCAGGGAGACTTTTGTTGTGTTCCTGCAGCCAGCTTGGGACAAAGTTTTGTCCTCTTCTGAATTTCCTTGCCTAGACGAAACAAGCAATCAGGTAGAAAGACTTGCAAGAAATGTCAGCTCTGTACCCAAGGAAGAAAATGCTCCTACAAGACCTACCATCAGTGATTCTGAGGATGCACCAGAATTAATGCAAGAGATACTAGAGAAGATACCACCTCTATCTATTCGATATAAAAAAGAAATGACCTTTGCAGAGTTTTCCCGTGAGACTACCAAGCAATACTATAGCAGCAGCGGCACTCAGTCAACAAGATAGTAACATTTTGTGCAGCCTTTGTTCTCCTTAACATCAGTGTGAAGTCCTTTAGCGATCATCTTCAAGGTACTCTGGATTACTGCCACCATCTTTGTATTTTATCAACTAATTCTCATATATGAATTTTTAGATTCCGAGTAAATGAAGTTTTTATTGGAACAATAGACTTGTTGAGAGCAATATGAATTCATTAAGTGTCCCCTATCTGCTATGCCACCAGATCATTGCATGATTCATCCACGTATGTTGTTTGTGCAAAATATGAATCTTTATGCGAGAATCTTCAGTGACCAGTGAGTAAAACTGATAAATCTTTTAATAGAGTGCAAAATTGTCATTGATTATTTGTATTCATCTGACTCTCTTCGTTTCGACAAAGTTGTGATTCGCCAAACAAACAAAATAAACAAAACGAAGATAACATTAATCGTTTTCTTTTCTCTGCGAGAAAAGTTAATTCTAACTTGTGAAACTAAACACTTAAGGATGAATTTCTAGGCCATTGAGTGTTATAGTTAGGTAGGTTTCACTAGTTACTGAAGTATTGTTTTCTATCGAGGAGAGTACTTCTGGATGCTCAGAACGTGTCTTTCGTTTAATGTACCTTCCTTACTGAAATAATATCAATATTTTTGGTCTGATCAACAGGGTAACCACATGCTTAAACTTCAATGTCAACCTATTATCATTTGCCCTTTTTCAACTTACAAAATATTTGGTTCTGGCAAATGTAGAGTCTCTTAGTTTTCCAGTTGACCTAGTTAAAATTCTGAATCAACCTGGATTTTGAAGTGTTTTTTCCCTATGTTCTATATTTCTCTTATTTCAGAGCACTGAATATATTTAATATTATTGCTTTGGCATCCTGCAGGTTCTCTCAGCATCGTATTGTCATGGGTACTCTCACCTCTAAAGTCCCAAGTTAAAGGCTACTCTCCTCTGCAGCACGATCTGCGAAGAGGCCATGGGTTGGGGTAATCTAGTGCCAGTTTTGATGGCTCAGTTCCATCGATGCCTGACATGGGGAGCTGCTTAAACTCAATAGGATATTTCTTTAAATATTTCTAAATCCCAAATCTCCACCATCTTAATTCTTAAAAGGTGGAGATCTTAAATGGTGTAGATGGGGATATTAAAAATCATCGGGTTTTATCCGATGATTTTTTTTTAAAAAAAAAAACCAATAATGCGCCGGCACTCTCGTGGGTGGGCCCTGCTACAGGCGCACCCCAATGTGCGGCCGTTATTTTTATTTTAATTATTTTTAGATAAAATATACTAAATGAAAAAAATAAAAAATTTAATTAATTTTATTTAAATGTAAAATTAAATAGAAATTAATAAAATGATAATGGGATCTATAAATATTAGTTGGTGTGAGATATTTAATTGTTAAATTTGAAATATTTGAAAGTGAGATATTTAATGGTGGGATTCATAAATATTGATTATGTAATTTGAATATTTGAGAAATATTTGATTATATAATTTGAATATTTGAGAAGTAGAATATTTGATTGATGATGTGTATGTAGAATCATAAATATTTAAATATTGAGGAAAAATATTTGATCCATAAGTATGCACAATAAGATTGAATATTTTTTAAAAATGTCTATCATCCTCATGTCTATATTTATCATCAATTAAATATTTTAAATATTTTATTTTTTATAATCAAATATTTCACCAACTAAATATTTATAAATTTCATCTATCAAATATCTTATTTTAATATTTCTCAAATTTCGTAATTAAATCTCTCATCAACTAAATAATTATGAATTTTATTATTATTTTATTAATTTATATTGAATTTTATATTTAAATAAAATTAATTATATTTTCAAAAGTTTATTTAATATATTTTGTCTGAAAAATTGCAGCACACCGTGATGGACTGCTGCAAGCCCACGCGCGTGCTGCATTCTTAGTTTTTTTTATTTAACCAAAAAAAAAAATACCGGTTAAATAATTATGAATTTTATTATTATTTTATTAATTTATATTGAATTTTATATTTAAATAAAATTAATTATATTTTCAAAAGTTTATTTAATATATTTTGTCTGAAAAATTGCAGCACACCGTGATGGACTGCTGCAAGCCCACGCGCGTGCTGCATTCTTAGTTTTTTTTATTTAACCAAAAAAAAATACCGGTTAAATAATTATGAATTTTATTATTATTTTATTAATTTATATTGAATTTTATATTTAAATAAAATTAATTATATTTTCAAAAGTTTATTTAATATATTTTGTCTGAAAAATTGCAGCACACCGTGATGGACTGCTGCAAGCCCACGCGCGTGCTGCATTCTTAGTTTTTTTTATTTAACCAAAAAAAAATACCGGTTAAAAAGTTTAGCCTCCTATTTTTTTTTAATAGTGGTATAATTGAGCTGAGTCGAGTTAAATTTATTTATAATCGAACAGAGTTTAAATTTTATTTAATCAACATATTCATAACTCACGAGCTTATTTGATCTTATATTGAGTTTAAACAAGTTTGATAAATATAAATTATAAATTTAAATATTTATTAAAAATTAAATTATATATTTAAAAAATTATAATATTTTTATTAAAATTTATAATTTTATTTAATAAATAAATTTAATATAGTTGTTTCATAAATAGAATATAACATTTATAAATTCAATATCAAAAGTATTATATTTTTTATTTAAAAATTGATTAATGAGTTTAACAAATATGTTCACAAGTTAATATTATGAACCTTGAACTTAATTTATTTATCTTAACTAGTATCATTAAACGAATTCAAATTAATTTTTATCGAATCGAATTTCAAAAAATTCATGAGTGACTTGATTCATTTATACCTCCAATTTTTAATATAATCACTTCCATTAGTTTAGGAATATTTGAAAAAAATATGGACGCCGAGCATTGTCATTGATAATATCCACAATCAGTATTTAGTTAAAGAAAAATATTTACCTTTTTTTTCAGCAATAACATTTTTGATATTAGATTGGGAATCCTTAAAGATTCAGCAATATATTGGCCTCTTTCTCTATTAAATTTCTCGAACATTTACAAGTACAACACACTGTCTTTTGTGGATGGTTTGCTATTGTGAATAGGCGGGACATGGAATCGTAGTGTGGATTGCGGAAGGAAAAGCTATCGAGTATCACAGGACGGTCGCAGATCAGGAACACTACAATTTCCTCCCCCGTGTCGTCCCCAACTGTATGCTCTCTTTCTGTCAATTTTTCTCTGCATTTCTCCATCAAAATTCCCAAATTTCCTGTTTGTTTAGTCCCCTAAAAGTTCAAACCGAGTCCTTTCTTTAACGAATTTTTCTTTAATTTCTCCATTTTCTCCTCATTGTCACCTAGTTCATCCAATAATGTCGATGCATCTAGTTTAGGTAAGTCCAAACTCTTTTCCCATGATACATGAAGACACAAAGAGCTATTTTCTTCTTAATTTCGTCAGTTTATTGAAATTAATAGCAAATGTACACTCATCATTTGTATTTTCATAGAAGAGCGCTCCATTTTTAATTAAAGTCAAACAAACACCCTTTCCGTATACTTAATCCTTCCATTATCTGCCCCAGGATTATGATACAGTGACAGAGCATCCAAATTGTTATCCAGGTACGGTTAAAGCTCTAATTATGATAAATTTATAAAAAAAATTTCTTCAAATGAGAGATGCAATTAAAAGATACTAAGTTCCTAGGCTGTCTACTACGAGCACTTCCTGATTTATCCTAATGACCAGTGAGAAATTTTCGTAAAATCAAATTAATCACCCCAAATTCGATATTACCCAACCTGATTAATTATTTTTTTTAATCCTTACATATCTAATCATTATAAAAGCTAACATCTACAATTATAAAAGCTAGCATCTAATTTTCACAATGAAAGAAACTAATATCTAACTTCTATAACAATAATTTTATATTATTTTAATTTTAATTTTAATTTTTTAAATAATAACTTGATTAAAATAATATTTCAACAATCAAATGAAACATAGAAATTTCATAACACTAAGTTACATTTCAAATGAACATAATTTAATTATAATCAAATGCGTAAAAAATTAATATGTAATTTTTATAATGTATAACAACTACTTGATACACTATAACTTTTACATATTATAGAAACTATCCAATAGATATTTTCAAGATAAACCCCGTTATTTTTTGTTTTTTTAGTGGGGTGCTCATTTGATTTATTTTTTAGAAAAAAGGAATGCCAATATGATATTTCTGTTTGATTTTTTCCGTCTTATTATGCTTGAGCTTATAAACCTACCTTTACTCCCAACATCCTGCTACTAGGCATAGTCATGTAGGTGATTCCACTTGTCCTGGCTCCAGAGATAGAGTTGAAGCTCAAACTACCATGATTGTATCTTATGGCTACAATCACATAAAGATCCTTTTAATACATTTTGTCTTAAGACTTGCCGTAGATTAAGAGGCTAGCAACAAACACTTTCTTTAATAGTTGATGACTATATGATTGAAATAAAAAGATCAAAATCTATATCTGCCTCATGGAGATTTGCTAAAGACTTTCAAGTTTATACTTGTTATGGTTGGTTATTATGAGACAATTAAATAAGTCGACACCTCTTTGATAACATTTTAAAATTTATTTGGTTGATTTAGATTAATTTGCAATTTATTCTTAACCATTTTTGAAAAAAAAACAATGAAATAAATGAAAATCCAGTCAAATTCAAAGCTTGAATGACAGAATGCTACTCTATCTAAACACCCAACTCCTCGTTGGAAGGCAAATGCTAAAAATTCTTTGAAATTAAATTCACTAACCTTGATCAACCAATTTCAGTAGCTAGTCTAGTTGAATAATCTTATATCTCTAACACTGTTTGAAGCTTGTGAACAAGTTTATGTTTGTTCATCTTTTGATGATCATTTGATCCATCTAGTATCATAATTGAACCATAAAAGAAAATCGGTTCTCATGAGGCCGGATCATCTCCTCTGCCCATTCTGTACCCTAAACAAACCCTAGATGCTGTCCAAATCCTCTCTTTTACAAACAAATGTGTGTCCTAATAGTGAATGCAACCACACGCCGAACAGATAAAAAACAGCAATCATCTTCAGGAAGCGAATAAAAAGAAGAATGAAACAGACTTGAGCTCAAACAACCAATTGGTATAGTGGAAAGCCCATAAGCAGCCGATTCAAGAATAACAAAACAAAATGGAAAGCAGAAAGACTTGTAAATTCTACTTTGTCTGACCTTGAAATCATAACGATAGCAGAACCTTAAATTAACTAACATGGATCTAGCGCTGCAGCCACCTCCATTAATCGAACAAACTAAAGCCCATATCCTGCAATAAGAAAAACATAAAATGAGAAACGAACAATTTTAAAAAAGCAACGATGAAATCAGATAAAATTTACATTAAAAACGTATTTTGGCGACGAGAATCGAGAAAGAAAAAAAACCCACAAATTTATGTCAGAAACGAAAATTTGCAGGAGGGAGAGAGAGGGAATTTCACCTCGTCGGATTCCTCTTTCTCCTCCACCTTCTCCTCCTTCTTAGGTTCCTCTGCAGCTGGGGCGCCGCTCGCGCCGCCACTAGCTGGGGCGGCGACCCCGATAGCAGCCACAGAGCCACCGGAGGGCACGGAAGCGAACTTCTCCCGGCCAGCAGCGATGACTTCCGTTATGTCCTTGCCCTTGACTTCCGCGAGGAAGTGGTTGATCCTCTTATCCTCTGCCTCCGCTCCCACTACAAGCAAGAAACAAGGATCACCGAAATGAAACCAAGATAAATATGAGAGGGAAGAGAGTTCGACCTGATTCAAGGATGGATCTTATATCATCGGCGGAGGGGTTGGGGTTGCCGCCGAGGACGGCGAGGAGATAAGCCGCCACAATTTTCATCTTCGCTTCGAGATTTGCAGACGACGATGCCGCTGTTGCAAGGTCTCGGACCTCTCGGTGATGAGTGCGTAGAAGGATGTGGTTCGGCTTACTTCCAATTTGTATCTTATCAAAACCCTAGGGTTGGGTCCATTGTGACTGCAGGGAGATGTAGCTAAACGTATTCCAATCTAATGATTGAATTATTTTAAAAACAATTTTTATTATCTAAAATATGTTTTTCTATAACATTTATCGATGGGGAATGTGATAAATTAGTGCGCCTGAAAATTAGAATCCCTCACTTTAGTGGCCTTGAATGATTCTAAACGTTTCATGTTAAAGTCGCGTTATAATGGCACTGTAGATTTAACGCGGCATTGTAGATGTCCCTTTTTTGTTCATCACTTGAATGTGTTCAAGCCTTTATGGGGTGGGTCAGGGTTGGCCCACCCCATGTGTATATATATAATTTTTTACTTTTTATTTATTAAAAAAATTATAAATTTTAAAATTAAAAAGGTAATAAAATGGTTAGTTTTTTAAAGGCTATTTTTTAATGACTAGTTCGAAATTTCATTTATAAATATCCATCAATATGTACACATATTTTCATTCCAACTCACTACTCTTTCAATTCTACTGTTTAAATTCTCTTCCCATCTATTTTTTCAAGTTCTTACCATCCTATTTTCTATCTGAAATGGATGAAAATAATAGGGTATTTTTTACAAATTTCTTGAATTCTACAAACAACTCGCAAGAATATTCATCTTCCCAAAATCCACAAATTCCACCAAATCATCAATACTCATATCCATTTCCCAATATATCGTTTCCTCCACAAAATCTTCAAAATTTCCAAGGTTTTGGAAATTCTATGAATCATCTGAATTATGCTCCTCAAGGTCCATATCAACCGCTTCCAACCGAATATTGGCAAAACATGAGTCATCCGTATTTCACGTCGTCGGTTGTTAATGGTATGGTACCCCCACACACAACTGGTATGTCTTTCACTCCGATGTCGAATGAACCTGCAACTCCGACTTTTGTTCCGGAGACTCCACTTTCCGACCGTGAATCCCCAATTGCGGTGGTCAATTTAGAAAAGATGGTTTCAAATGCTGAGGGTACAAGAAAGCGTTCATGTTTGACAGGGTCTTAGCGAGAAGTTTTGTCACTATCAGTGATGATCCAATAATCGGCAATGATCAAAAGGCGGATGCTTTTTAGGGGCGGGTTACAAGCTACTACAATGAGAATCTTCCCCTACGTTCAAACACCAAAAGTGCAAATGTTATACGGTCACATTGGCACAATACAATCCAAAAGAAGGTATATCGATTCAACGCAAATTACAATAGTGTTTATAGTTCATATCGAAATGGTCATAGTGATGAAGATATATTGAGGTTTGTGTACGAAAAATATCGATCCGAAAACTGTAACAACCACCCTTCTTCTACTACTACTACACTCTAAGGATGACTGTTACTTGACTACTAACTCTACTTAACCGATATGATTAAAAATCACATGGAAACCCTACCGAAAAATTTCGACAGAGTCTCCCCTGTACCGGTGATCATACTCAACAATACATGCAATATATACTCAGCCACAAGCGGCTGGAACACATATCAATCAACCACGCAATTAAATAAGTATCAAACACACAAATGTCTACTTACGAAACTGAACTCATCCTACATGCAATCTAAACAGAATAATCTCAAATGACATGAACTTAAAATACAACTCAAATGTTTACAATAACTAAAATGCGGAAACTAAAATTAAAACTTCTTTCCTAGTCCCAAGGCTTCCATAGTCCTGGCATCACACATCCTTCGAACACCTCCTTGTCGCCTTCCTTTCTATATCTTTTCCTTTCCTGTATCTGCAGTAAGAGGAAGTGCAATCTATAAGCAAACTTTGATTAGTAAGCGCTATCTAACTCACAAAAACTCGATATGCATGTGAATATACTGAAAACTAAAACTGAATGCTTAAAAGGAAAACTACTCATGCTCATCTGCTAGTAAATAAACAAACATACTGAAGTGCTAAATATGTAAAGCTACTCATGCTCTTCTAATAACAAAGAACAGTAAACTAATCTAAATAACATGCTAGCATAAAAGTAAACTCAGCTTACTGATTTTAAAACAAAGTGAAACTTAATTCATATGTTCTAAAATTATCCTTTAATACTTTATAGTTATGTAAAACTTGCTTTACTTGTTCAAAAACTTATACTTATAATACTTTAAAATAATAATCAACTTCTTCTTGGGCCCGGCAACTGTACTTACTATGCGCGCATCCCTAACTAGACCCGAGATAGCTGGTCCTGAATCTAGTAGGATTTGCTAGGTTATCTAAACCTAGGGACCGACTATGGGAGCCCAGCCCAAGGACTACTGAGAGTCCTGCATACTAGGTTATCTAAACCTAGGGACCGACTATGGGAGCCCAGCCCAAGGACTACTGAAAGTTCAGTACAGTGTCATTGATAAAAGTAAAATACTTGTTATCTTTTAATACTTCTAATATATAATGCCTTGGCACTTTAATAAGCACCTTGTGTGCCAAAATCCCTAAAGTCTTGACTTTAGGATTTACTTAAAGCCGTGGTCTTTTCTTTCTTTTCTTTATCTTTCTTATACTTTCCTTATAAAAGAATGTTTCTTACAAAACTGAAATGTTTAAACAAATTCTAACACTGCAATGCTTAAACAAAATCTGCATACAAGTTTAAACAGAAATCTGCATATTAAGCTTAACTAAAATCTGCATATTAAGCTTATCTAATATCTGCATACTAAGCTTAACAAATCTGCATACTAAGCTTATCTAAATTCTGCATGCTATACTTATAAAAATCTGCATATCATACAAGCTTATACTATATCTAAAACTTGTTGGAATTAAAACCCTAAATCTTGCTACAACAGAGATAAAAGAAAGAGAGCAAAGAATGCATGCTACTCAATAATCTCTAGCTGTTCTAATGCTGTACAATGCAATCCGAAAGCATAGAAAGCAAAGAAACTCATGCTACTCTTAAGCTCATGCTCATACATGATAGTTGTAAAGGTAAGAATTCTAGAAATAACCCAAAAATACTGCCTCATGAGACATAGCTAGATCAACTCAATATATGTCACGTCTCAAGTATCCAGATTTCTACTGTGAAATTATTCATAATCAAATATGATCAATTTGCATGCTTCAACATGGTTGGATTGCTAGGAAGGCTAAAGTTCTAGCATATTGCATTCATCACTAAAACAAGTTTCTATTGAACTAAGATTTGTTTCCAACGGAACATCTGAGGGTGATGGCATTCAAACAAAACACTAATACATTAACACTAACATTTCTAGTTCAGCACTAATAAATGAGGTTTGCCGATTCTATCAGCACTAATATTCCAGGTAATGCAAAACAGAATCAATTCCATCTGTTATAAACAAGGAAACTATTAATCTAGCAGTACCAAAACCTTTCAACAATATCAACTAAAGACACTTCTAGCAACTAGCATATTAAGTTGTAAAGGAGAACTACATAACCAAACATTTCCAAAGTGAGCAATATACTTCATTCAGTCTAACAACTTAAGCAAGAAATCTAAATAAATAAACATCTAAATAAGCTCTTAACAAATTTACACAAGATCATAAATCTATCAACTATATCTCCATAAACAACTAAATCCCTTGCGAGGTCAATTCGGTAAACACAACCCCACATGCTCAATGAAATCAAAGATCTGTTCTAGCCTACTGAGTATTACCAATTGGTTCTAAAAGTAGGTGCAGGAAATTGCATATCATGGCAGCAAACCCATCCCACAAAAACCCTTCTATCTTCTTTATGTGATTCACAGAAATTCGAAAACAAAAGTAAACAGAGTCCGAAATCTAATCCAAATTCCTCTCTTATAACCCTAATGAAGCTCACGGCAGCAACATGGCAGCGAGTTCACAACATGCTTCAAAAATCAAAGATACAAAGAAACATCAATCGGAAATCCGGAACAACTCTTACCGCAGGTGAGTAGCAACTTACCTTCGTTTCCTTGACTTACAACCGAGAAGGAGGCTTCTAGGGCTTTCGGCGAGCTCGAAATCCCGACTCTTCTTCGTGCTCCCGACTCCTCCTCGTCGAGAAGAGCTTAAGGAGATGGAGGAACTCCTCGGGGAACCTTGGCCGACCGCCGGATCGAAGCCCTAGCTTCGCTGTCGCGCGCAGAAGGGAGGAGGAGGGGGAAAAAGGTTAGGTCACGGGTAATCAATCAAGCCCTAAGTTCTCCTCTTTTATAATCTCCATATTCTGTTAACTTGTTAAATAAATTTTCTTACCTTTTCTAAACAAAACCGACGGCTGGATCACTTAGTGGGCTGCGTTTTGCTTAAAGCCCAACTCGTGGGTTCGAATCCCAGCTGCAACCATTTTATTTCCTATTATTTTACTGTTCTTAACTACTACTTAAATATATATCGCTCCATATATGATTAACAAAACACCCGTAGACCAGATGGTTGGGCTGAGTTCGTTAAGACTTGGATTCGGGTCCGTGATTTTGGGTTCAAAACCCGGCTTCAACATATATTATTATTATTTTTTTTAAACTTCTTCCTCTTGGTAAAAATACCAAACAAACTCCAAAAATTTCATAAAATTACTCTAAAAATTTCTAAAAATCTCTAGAATTTTTCTAAAGTATTTCTAGATTTTAATAAGGTCCTTTAGGACTCCAAATCATGAAATTTGGGGTGTTACAAAAACAATGGCGTTGCATTCAATCTCGAACATGTGTGGAGAATTGTCAAAGACCGTCTAATATTTACTGCATAGTTCGCTGATCACTTTGTGGCCACAAAGAAGACGAGGATCTCAGAGTCGGGAGCAAGCAACACCTCCTCCAACCAAGATGTGAGTATAGACCTGGATTATGAATATACTCGTCCAATGGGACAAAAGGTAGCAACACCTCCTTCAACATATATTATTATTATTTTTTTTAAACTTATTCCTCTTGGTAAAAATACCAAACGAACTCCAAAAATTTCATAAAAATACTCTAAAAATTTCTAGAATTTTTCTAAAGCATTTCTAGATTTTAATAAGGTCCTTTAGGACTCCAAATCATGAAATTTGGGGTGTTACAAAAACAATGGCGTTGCATTCAATCTCGAACATATGTGGAGAATTGTCAAATACCGTCTAATGTTTACTCCATAGTTCGCTAATCACTTTGTGGCCACAAAGAAGACGAGGATCTCAGAGTCGGGAGCAAGCAACACCTCCTCCACCAAGATGTGAGTATAGACCTGGATTATGAATATACTCGTCCAATGGGACAAAAGGCGGCAAAAAGAAAGGGAAAAGACAAAGTAAAATCGACCATGGAGGATCTGACAGTAAACTACAATAATATTATCACAAAGTTCACTGAGTACACAAGAATGAAGAAGTCCGAAATCAATTTGAAACAAAAACAACTCAAAATAGAGGAGATTAAGGCAAAAGTTGCATTGTCCAAATCTGAAGCTAAGAATCGTTGCTTGAGGTTGAAGGAGTACGAAATATTGAACAAAGACACCTCGCAGATGACAAAGAAGTAGCTTATCATACATGAATATCTATGCCAGGATATTAGGTTGAGATGGAATATCTAAATTGTTTACTCAACGTTCATTTTCTAATATTATTATATTTTCTAGTGATTGTAATTTTTAATTATTGTATTTCTCATTTCGATTAATGTGATTTTTAATTATTATAATTTTATAAAATAGTCGTTATAAACAAGTCTTGGAAACTAGCTATTACAACTAGCTGTTGAAAACTAGTCGTTGTAAACTAGGTGTTACAAACTTACCGTTGCAAACTAACCATTTTAAATTAGCCGTTGAAACGTGACGTTGCAAACTAGTCGTTGCATGAGAAAAATAATATATATAGACACATTCTGCTACAAGATTTTCGTTCGACTATCATACCATTTCTCAAACACATATACTAAAACGTGTTTCCCCCAAAAATATCTCATTCTACAGGCGCTCTAGATCAAGTTCCAACTCGACAAGCGAAGACGAAGTCCATGTTGAAATCAATGAGCAAGCTTATGATCCGGGTGAAGAACTGACTTATAGAAGCATATCAAAGGAGGGGCACGCGCAGAAGAAGGTTTGTCCAAAGAAATCGTGAAGTCGGGCATCAGAGACTCGTCAATGATTATTTCTCTATAACCCCGGTGTATCATGATGAAATATTTCGAAGACGATTTCGAATGCGAATAGAGTTATTCCTCCGCATAGTGAATGCATTAGAGAATCATTCAGCATTTTTTCAATATAGGGACGATGTTGTACAAAGAAAAGGATTGTCACCACTACAAAAATGCACCGTCGTGATTTGTCAACTGGCTTACGGAGTCCCTACCGATCATCTTGACAAGTACCTACGTATGGGTGAATCAACTGTCATCAAGTGCCTTTTCAAGTTCTACGAATACGTGGTTGAAATATTTGGTGATAGGTACTTGAGAAGGCCAAATGTTGATGATGTTCAACGTCTTCTTCAAATGCATGATGAAAGACATGACTTCCCTGGCATGCTAGGTAGCCTTGATTGTATGCACTGGAAATGAAAAAATTGTCCAGTTGCTTGGAAATGTCAATTTACAAGGGGACATGGGTCACCAACAATCGTACTTGAAGCTGTCGCGATGACTTGTGGATATGGCATGCATTTTTTTGGGTCGCCGGTTCACATAACGATATTAACGTGTTATATGAATCTCCCATATTCAACGTTTGCAAGGAAATATACCGGAGATTAATTTCACGGTGAACGACACTGCATATACGAAGGGTTATTATCTAATAGATTGAATATATCCCGAGTGGGCTACTTTTGTTAAGACTTTTCTTTGCCCGGAGGATCCCAAGAGGAAGTTGTTTAAGGAAAGACAGAAGTCTGCAAGAAAAGATGTTAAACGGGCATTTGAGATGCTCCAATCTCAATGGGCAATTGTTAGAGGTCAAACTCGTTATTGGTATAGAAAAAAGTTAAAACAAATCATGTTAGCATGCATTATTTTGCATAATATGATTGTTGAGGATGAGGGAGGTTATGTGACAAATTGGTACAACGATGAAGGTGACGAACCCGCATAACCTATTCATGGCTTAAACCGAGGATTTCAGGATTATCTTCGAACAAATTCTGAGCTACGTGACACTCAAATTCATCATCAACTTCGCATCGACTTAGTTGAACATATCTGGGGGTAATACAACAACAATCCGTGAATTAGTATTTCATATATTATTTTTAATTTCATAATTGTATGGTTTATTTAAGTTATTGTTACATTTCAATTCCATAATTACATGATAATTTAAAATAAATTTTGTTTTCCCAACTTTGTAATTTTAGCCCTCAGTTGTAATTTCGTTTTTCCAACTTTATAATTTTAGGCGCTCAGTTGTAATTTTATTTTCCCAACTTTATAATTTCGTTTTCCTAACATTGTAATTTCGTTTCCTCACAACCATATATTTTATTTAATAAATATATTTAAAAAATTAATATTTTTTTTAAAAAATAATAAAATTATATTTTTAAAAGTAATATTATTATTAAAAATAATAATAATAATTTAAATATTTTAAAACATATTTAAAATATATTTATTTAATATGATATAATTTTAAGAGGGTTGAGTGGATTGTGGGACCCATAAATAATGAGTGTTAATGTTAAAATGGATATGAGTGAAAGAAGGATATTGTTATAAGGGCATCCAAAGCGGTTAGAGCTCATTGAGAGCTCCTTCGTTATCACGTCTGCGCCACATCAAAAGTTAAAAACTTCATACCTCTTTCCACTATCAAAAAACCTCTGAACAACTCCTTCATAGGTCCCACACTTTTCACTATATATAATTTCTATTTCTCTTCCATATTTTATATTATACACCATTAAATTTTTATAAAATTTAAATTTATAAATTGCTAATATGAAACTTCATGATCCCATATTTTTTAAACCTCCAAACCATATATATGTTTTTCCTAATTAAAAAAACATCTCTAATATTATATTTAAATTAAAAAACTTATTTTAATTAAAAAAATAAAAAAAATGATGAAGAAGCGGCTCCATTTGTATGGAACCGCTTCTTGGCAAATGGGGAAAAAGCTCCCTCCCACTATGGGAGGGAGCTTCTTCCGTATTGTCACATCTGCAGTGGAAGGAGCTCCCACTGTGGATGCTCTAATGAGTATGTGACAGTGAGTCACATGCTTTTTGATAAGGTGGTGGGTATTATAACATTATAGCATTGTGGATGCCCTTAGTCGTGTAAATTAAGTACGGACGGTCAGTCGACCACCATATTAGTGTCTTTTATAATTTAGATGATTTAATTTCACTTAATTAATTTTAATAAATTTGAAACATAACTTATATACATTTAATTAATACGGTGTTATAATTATGAATTGGAGTTGTTATAATATTTATTTACCCAGTAAGTTAAAGATTGTCTATTTTCAAAATTAGTTGGGTTAAATTTAGACATCTAGATTATTAACATCATTTTATTTTTTAAGTTTGACATCAAATATCTAACTTACGTTCACTAATTTCGAAAGTGATCAGTCTGATCCCATGAAAACTTTTCATTTACTAATAGGATATACCAAAAATTATTGACAGAGATAATCTATTAGTCTAATATTCTTACATCCACCGTCTATTAAAATTATATATAATCTTATCCGAATGAAGGAAGTTAGAAAGACGGGAATGGGGTGGCCATTGACAGGAAGAAGACTTCGATAATCCTGCAAAACAAAACCAAGACCAGGGAAGAGATTCCTGATATTGGCCCTCCGACGCTTAAGTTAGAACAGGGGAAGAGAGTAAGAAAGTAGAGAATCGTAGAACTCAGAAATATTTTTCTTGCCTGTTCCTCATACCTGTAGACTCTTTTATACCTTTCTGGGTAACCTTTCGTCTTTTCTTATTTAATGATGTGGTTTAATGGCAAACAGAAGACATCTACATCTTGTCTTCTACATATTTAATAGCTGTCGTGTTCTCCTTTACTTTCTCTTCCCCTTATTAATGGTCTTTCCCTTCTATGCAGCTTTACTCCTTGCGTCGGATGGGGCAGTCCGTTATGAGTATAATGCCAATGTCGTACTCAAAGTCGGTCGAGCGACCCGATCGGCCTGTATTACCAGCTTGTTAGGCACGAGCTCCTGGCTGATTTGGTGAGTCAAATAATTAGTCTCATCTGGTCGATCATCTGGGCAACCGAACAGTGATCCCTCCGATTGGCCGAGACACCCACACTGATTGTACCTTGCTTACCCTTACGCGTTGACCTCTTTGACTTTCCTTCAACGTGACAATTGACTTGCGCCAAATAGACTCTTCTTATCGCCGCATCACAAGTCTCCCCTTTAAGTCTAGTCGAAGGAGAATGCAAGCCCGATTAACTGAACAAAATATGTTTTTAGTGAATTTGAGATCCGCTCGGCTCGAACGCTCCATTGTCCGATCGAATTATGCCCGATCTGCAATCATGGATCAGACCAATAGCCGATGTCGCTCAGCATCACTGTGCCAATGCAGGGTTCAATCCTGTGGCTCGTTCCTTGCGCTGATCGGGAAGATAAGTACAAACACTTGAAAAAATTCTTTTCCTCGAGTGAGCGTGGAGCAGGTTGATGTCATCCAAATATCTTGAAGACCGTACAAATCCTTGATGATTATGGTCGAGTACGAGATCATACCTTTTGTAATTAAGATTATTAAATGCATCCGATGACTGAATGTCACGTGTCGACTACTATCGTCGCATGCTTGATATGACAGGAGGATATTCGCATGTCCCGAGACGTGCATCGTTTCAAAATTAATGATCGGATCTATATCTAGGTTTTCGTGAAGCTACATCGGACGACTAAGGTCGATCGGCTACAGGGCTTATAAGCGTGCTTGCTTTGCCGTTTTCCGCACTTGGTGTTTTCTTCTTCGTTGCAGTTCCGTCTTCACGAAGGGGCATCAGTGCTGCCACCTCCTGTATTATACTGTTCATTATCGCAGAGATTATGAGAATCGGTATAAAAAGAAGAGTTATCTCAGTTGGTCAGATACGCTCACTTATGTTCATTTAGACTCACGTACGCTCCCTTATGTTACATTACCCGTGCCCACATGCATCCATATTCACTGTTCTATTGTTTATCTTTTTCTTTATTTTTTTTATTCGACTACTATTTTAACTTGCGCATCAGAATGACTGCGCCAAGAAATTCCCCTTAATTCTTGTTTTAACATTTCTATTTGTTCTATTTATGGTGTGCGCAAGAAGAATCGCTTGGTGTCATCACTCTCCCTCTGCTGTAAGTCCCACTTGCTAATCGCCGAGTCAGTTATGTTGCTACGAACACTGTGTTTCCCTTCTTAATTAGATAGATACTTCAATGTTGGATCAATGCGGACCTTTGCTTGGTCGGTATAAATTCCTGTAGTTTAGAAACACCTAAGCCAATTATAGAATCGAGAAAGAATTCTTACCAAGAAAGAATTGTGAAGGAATTGCAACGGACATAATTAGTTCGGGCTTTTCTTTATCAATTCCAAGAACATGTCTCCCTATGTTCAAATTTTCATTCCTACCGCTTCTCATGACGTTACTTGTGACGATCGAGAATTGGGCCGCATTGTCGTCGTGGCTGCTGCTGCTGTTGTTTCCAGTATGGGCGTTGGCGGAGGCGCTCAACGTCCTGTGGTGGCGGCCGTGGCGAATGGAGCGGGCGCTCCGGGAGCAGGGGCTCACCGGCACCGCCTACCGCTTCCTGTACGGAGACCTCAAGGAGATGAGACGCTTCCTAATGGAAGCGGTGTCGAAGCCCATGCCTCTCTCCCACGACATTGCTCTTCGCGTCGCTCCTTTCATCGCCCATAAAATTAGGGAATTCGGTGAGCGCCCTTCATCTCCATTGCCGCCTGCTCTTACGTCAAATAGCTAGAGGTAATTTTAATTCTTTTGTGTAGGTGGAACATCCTTTACTTGGTCAGGGCCCGTTCCCCGAGTGGCTCTGTTGGAGCCAGAGCTAGTGAAGGAAGTTTTCGTCAAGAAGTTTGATCAAGTAGCGCGACCAGGCTTGAGCGCCTACCAACGATACTTCGTCACAGGCATTTTCAGCTATGAAGGTGAGAAATGGTCCAAGCACAGGAAGATGTTAAATCCCGCTTTCCACTTGGAGAAGTTGAAGGTAATTAATCCTTCTCCATAGTCCATATCTTCGACCCAATGCTAGCTCCACAGTCTCTAACATTGGTTTTGTTGTCTCGCAGCAAATGTTGCCGGTATTCTGTAGCTGTTGCACGGACATGGTTGAGAAATGGGAGGGGATGGTTGGCCCAGAAGGGTCTTTCCAAGTAGATGTTTGGCCAGAGTTGCAAGACTTCACTGCAGATGTTATTTCTCGAACTGCATTCGGTAGCAACTACAAAGAAGGAAGGAAGATTTTCCAACTACAAACTGAGCAAACTGAGCTGATACTTCTAGCTTTGCAGTCTGTATATATCCCAGGTTTCAGGTGAATTCTATTCCTTGCCCATCCATATCTTGCGTTGAAGAAAGACCATTTCATCTACTCATCGATGCAATTCTGTCATGTAGATTCTTGCCTACACCGAAGAATAACAGAAGAAAAGCAATTCATAGGGAAGCCCGATCAATTCTAATAGGTATAATAAGGAAGAGGGAGGAGGCCATGAAGAAGGGTGAACCAACAAAACAGGATCTCTTGGGCTTGATGCTGGAGTCCAGCTCGAAACACGCCCAAGAAACGGGTGAAAAGAATGCAGGGATGACTTACGAAGACGTGATCGAGGAATGCAAGCTCTTTTACTTCGCCGGACAAGAAACGACGTCCATCTTAATAACCACCACGATGATCGTCTTGAGCATGCATCCCGACTGGCAAGTAAAAGCCAGAGAAGAAGTTCTGCAACTCTTTGGCAAAGACAAACCCGAATATAATGAACTGAGCAGTTTGAAGATTGTAAGTATCTAACTACACTTCTTAAGGATAGATATCGAACAGATGTAGCAGTTAACACTAAATTCCTGTGACAGATGACAATGATCCTGTATGAGGTTCTTAGGCTATACCCACCGGTTCCTGTGCTTGAAAGAAGAACTTTTAAGCCAGTACAGATAGGAAGCCTGTTGATTCCGTCAGGGGCAGTGCTCGTCCTGCCGACGGTGTTGATCCACCGAGATCCAAGTAACTGGGGGGATGACGCGGAGGAGTTCAATCCGATGCGATTCTCACAAGGGGTTTCCATGGCATTGAAAGAGCAGTATGCATTCTTCCCCTTTGGCGGGGGTCCTCGCATCTGTATCGGTCAGAATTTCGCAATGCTCGAAGCTAAGATGGCGCTCAGTGTGATTCTACAGAGGTTTTCTTTCGAATTTTCAGCGTCCTATGCCCATGCTCCCACCAGACGTTTCACCCTTCAACCTCAACATGGCGTTCCGTTGAAGCTTCACAGACTCGGAACAACCTAGCCCTACTCTTATGCACAAATTAAGCTTGCTCATAGAGATTTGTGCATGTGGGGTTGTGTGATTAGAGTGATAGGTTATGATCATAATTCATAATCTCCAATTTCCTTCTCAGTATTGTAGAAGCTAGTTTTCCTTAACAATAACAAGTGTGCATTTTGTGAAAAAAACTATCATATTAAACGATGGATCGCACTGCACCATCTTCTGAAAAATTTTCATTTCTGGAAATTGGAAACACAATATGTGTTTTGCTATTTGAGGAGCGTCAGAGACGGGGAATCATGGTGATAATTTAGGTCGAGCTAAGAATTATTACTCTGTCATTTAGTCTCTCTAAACTCTGTTTTCGTTGCATCATCGCCCTCTGCGGCTCCGCCTCTTGTCCTTTGGAAGCCATGGAGCAAGCACGCCAACGCCCGCATTGCGCTCACCTGCTCCCGCAGCGCCTCGATGTAGTCGGCCGTCTCCTCGAACAGGCTCTCCACGCCGAGGTCCTCGCCGCCGGGGACCAGCCGCTGCAGAGTCCTCACTCGAGCCTCCACCAGCTCCTCCTCTGGCTTTTCCACCCCCAACGACGACGCTGCCGCCTCGCACGTCGTCTCCTCTTTGTTGTCCAGAAGGCGACGGCGGAGGAGCTCGCGGCTCCAGTGGCGGCCGGGAGAGGAGCGGGCGAGTCCGACCTCGGCCGCCATCTTGATCCGCCGGCTCCGCTCGAGGAGGCCGGCGTCGGCTTTCCCATCGCCGTCCATGGATACACGTCGGTAATAGAGTAAATAGAAGGGAGACGAGGGCGAGGAGAGGTCAATTCTATATATAGCTGGGAATCTGGGACTCAGCGGCAAAGTTATAGTGGCGACGGCATGCAGAGGGAGAGGAGCGGGACCGCTATAGCAGCTACGGCGAGTGGGAGGGGACCGAACAGATCGCCATTGTTCTGAGGCCGTGAGCGAACAGTTTGTGCGGGGGACATTTTGCGCCGATTAAAATGCCTGGTCTCTGCTTTTGCCGGGGGGAGGCCACTGGCGACGCTCTCCGCTGTCGGCCTGGCTCACCAGCTGGGCTTCATCTCTCTTTAGTTTAATCGTTTTCAGAGAAACCAAACTGGACTCCTCACGCCATGAAAATATTCTAGTGTTTCATTGAATGTAACAGTATTTATTAGCTAAGTTTTTTTTATTGATACGGTGCATGTTGGTGGGATCAGTAAGATGATATGATCATGGGTCAAGATTACAAGAGGGTCAAGAGTCAAGCTGACCTGGAGATTAGGAAAGTCAGAAGTCAAGCTTACGTGGCCAGAGTCAAAGTCTTAGAGGACGGGACGGTCAAAGGAGGGGATTATAAGCCGGACAAGGACCAGCTCGGATAGTAGACAAGGACCGGACCCGCGAGCCAGATATAGCTGAGGACTGGGCCTACAAGTCAATTGAAGGTAAAGGAAAGAAGGCTCCTAGAGCAGAATAAGTTCAACGAACAGACCGGGCGTGCAGGTCGGGACGTGCAAGCCATGGGAATAAACAGTAAACAGGTCGGGACACCGACCTGGCGTGTAGGTCGGAACGTACTAGCCAAGGACAATAGGTACACAGGAGCGGGTCGGGACACCGACCTGGCGTGCAGGTCAGGACACCGACCTGACGTGCAGGTCGGAACGTACTAGCCAAGGACAACTGGTACACAAGAGCGGGTCAGGACACCGACCCGGCGTGCAGGTCAGAACGTACTAGCCATGGATAACAGGTGCACAGAAGCGGGTCGGGACACTGACCCGGCGTGCAGGTCGGAACGTACTAGCCAAGGATAACAGGTGCACAGGAGCGGGTCGGGATACAGACCCGGCTTGCAAGTCGGGACGTACAAGCCGTGGATATCAAGTATACAGTAAACAGCAGGCTGGACACGGACCTAGCGTGCGAGTCGGGACATACCAGCCAAGGATAACAAGCATAGAGAAGCAGGTTGGGGTACAGATCTCGGAATACAGACTCGTCGTCCCGACACTATAGGACAAACAAGTCAGGGAATCGTAACTGCTCGTCAGAAAATGTCAGAAAGCAATCAGCGTGTCAGGGAATATTCTCACAGTCGGGGCTCATTACCTCCTTTGATTTCATCGACAGCCTATGAAAAGGTGTCACGTGTCATTCACCGCCAGACAAAGCCTGACAGCCGACATTCCCTGACACCTGTCAGACCCAGAAGCTTCCATGGCAGTATAAAAAGGGATGCTTTCTCCCTTATGCAGGTACGTTCACTCGTCATTTCTCACTAGCCTTTACTTTTCGTCCTTTCTCTGTGTGTTTCTGGGGAAAAAGTACCTGACTTGAGCGTCGGAGGGCCTGACTCGGAGACTTTTTCCCTGATTTCTGGTCTCTAATGATTGGTGAACTTGTCTGAGTGTGCGCAGAGTCGCAGCGTCATCGTCCTGGACACCTGCCGTCGTCAGCCGCCCGTTGAAGCCTTCCCGAGGGGTGCCAGGTAGATCTGACTCCGCGGCGACTTTCCGTCAACTTTCTGCACATTAAGACCATCTTTATCCGATTCAACTTCCAGACGGGATCATTTGTTAAGTTTAAAATCGTGGCTAAGATCTAAAGTAGTGTGAGATCATGCAGATCTACAGGAGTTGAATCTTTCAAATTCAAAGGGCCGAACTAATTATGTTTTGTGACAAATCAGCCACATGATCAAATATTACTGTGGCAAAAGGTAATTCACATTTAAAAAATTTCATCCAAATTATATGATAGGAAATAAATTACTAGTAGGATAATAATGAGTGAGCAATGTTTCTCTATATATGAAATATCAACATAACGAAACAAGGCATGTGAATGACCACAAAAGTCATCAGAAAAGGCCAAGTGCTACAATACAAGACATCAGTCCAATGTTATGAACTAGTGTTTAGGGGGAAAATATTATAAAAATGCTAAAAATAAAAACACACATCATGTTGGCAAGAAAGTTGGGAGGTTAGGTTTGTATTTACAAGGCAAGTTTAAAGTATAAACAAGCAAGATCTCTTTCACAATTATTCTTCTGTTTCATGTATAAATTTCAAAGTTAATTTATATGCCAATTATAAAAATATACAAAAAAAAATAATCAAAAGGACATTTTAAACATGGAATAGAGGCTCCTTTTTAATAAAAAAACAAAAAAGATATTCTATGAAAGATTTTATCTCCAAAATATCCCTTATTTTAAGGTTATTAAGTAGGTGCTACAATATTAAAAAATTATTGAGTAGTTGTCATAATTTAGAGTATTCACATAAGTTATCATATTTAAAGATTATACACTAAATTTTAGATAGGCAAGCTGATAAAACTTTTGCATTAACTATCTTATCCATTTCCTAAATTTAGATTTGATGAATAATGATTCTCTAAATTTAGGGAATAAAATCTCTATCCTAAAAATAAAATAATATTTCTTTTTAACATCTCCCCTTTCACTCATTCTTTTTAATCTATCTTCTTCCACTCATTTCATAAACATAATAATAAAAACATAGAAAAAAGAGAAGAAAATAATCAAAAATTAAGGATGACGAAAATTTTAGGATAGTTGATGTAGTGTGTAGTGAAAAATGATTGTCTAAATTTAATAAAGTGAGTTATTTATCCTAAATTTTTAGATATAGTGATAGAAAAATTGATGTAAATATTCTTATAAAACTATTGAGTAGCTGTTACAATATTATTTTTTATTTCGAACTGCACTAATATGTATAATATATAGAAGATATTATATAATTACTATAATATGTAGAAGATATTATATACTTGGTACAACATGTAATATCTAATACAATACTATGTTGCAGTATCGTTCTTCAACTATTTTAAAAATAATTTTGATTAATTTTAAGTGATTTTTTATTAAGTTAAATATTTTTAATAAGTTAATACAGAGTATTTTTATATAATAGTGTTTAGAGTTTAAAATTGATAGTTCAAAATTTTAGAATCTAGATTGTAGCTACAATACATAAGTTATGCTACAACGTGTAAAATTATCTATTTTATAATTAATCAAGCTAAATCTTTAAATTTATCTTAAATATACGGTAGTATAACTACTACAATGTCACTGAAAGAAAAATATTTTCAAAATCAAAATACTAATGGGGCATCTTTTTTATTTATGAAAAATAAACCCTCTTTTATTTGATTTGTAAAAATTTGACGTGCCCTTTTTATTTTTTTACTTTATTTTTTATTCCCGTAAACATTTCCAATTCTTGTATTTTAATTAGGACTTTAAATAAATCAAACGTTCATAACACAATTTTAGTATTTAACTTGATAAGAATTTATTTATGTTCGTTTAGTATATACAATATTAATTAAACAAGTAAATTTAAACAGCTGGTTAAACTAAACAAACAAGTTTGAACATATGTGTTCAACTTGTTAACGTTTATGAACAATATTCATGAACAACGTTCATGAATAATATTCATGAATCATATTTATTAATAAAACTCTTATCAATATGTTAAATAAATAATAAAATATAAATAAATTTGAATTATCAAGTTAATAATCAATAAGTAACTAAAACTTTTAAATAATCAAACAAAATTAAATTGAAAACTCGATAACATCTAAACGAACCAAACTCGAATCAAGTTCAAATTAAGGTTAAGCCAAGTTTGAATTAAGAACTTGATAGCATCTAAACGAATCAAGTTCAAGATAAACTTCAAATAAACTTAAACTTATAAAAAATAAATTAAATCAAGTTTAAACAATTACTTCAACAGCTTAATTTGAAAACTTGGCTTGGCTCATTTACGAGTCCTAATTTTAATCAAACTGGAAAACATCTAAGGGAACTAAACCATTTCCCGGCTGTTCTCGCATAGAGACAGTCGACAGAGCACGATGCCTCTGACTGATAACAGGCGAGGGACAACAGGTCGCTAACAGAGCAAGCGGATCGGGGCAACAATTACAGCAGCGGAGGAGGCAATCACCACAAGGTCCCGTTCATGTCTACGCAGCAAACCATGGACGCACCACTTGTGCTAACCGCTCTGCTCTTCTCTGCGACGCGCCAATCGCTTGCCTGCTTTAATAATTCCCGGCGCACGCACTCGCGATTTCAATCACCCACTCTACTCTCCCTTTCCATGTGCCTGCGACACCATGATCGTGACATGCCCATGTGACCCCGAAAGCAATCCGATCGTTTAACACCTGTCCAACTCCCCTCGCCCCGCCTCTCTTCTTTTGCCTGGCCAACGGCAGAGCAGCCAACAGTGAACGGCTCGTACCTCTGGTCCATCCCTCCGCGCCGGCCGAACGAGATGGTGGCGGCCACATGGTTTCACATGCGAACCTACCGCCCATGTGCGCACCTCGGAGTCGCCGCCCCGGACCCATGCAGCAGACACAGGGGCCCGGTCGCGGGCCACTCGCGCGCGAGCGCCGCTCGAGCAATTTCGTCGCGGCCGCGCGCTCGTGCTGCATCGGTGGGCGAAGCGCATTAAATGGCTGATGCTGCAGGTCGCTGTCACGGTTGGCTTCGTGGCTCGCAGGATCTGCAGGCCCATTCCGCAATGGAGTCCGCGAGCTGGAGAGGGGATCATCGGAATGGCGCGCACTCACAGCTTGTCTCTGCATCCACTGCGCATGCTTCCGATTCCTGGACACCGACGCGAGTTTAATTGCTGTTGAAACATGAGTCCCGCGTGCAAAATTAGCAGGATTCTTTCGACAAATCGATATCGAAGAATCAGTCTTTTGCGCGATTCGGATCACGCCACGGACGACCCAATTTCATGCTTAATTTAATTGTATCAATACTCTACTTAATATCGTACTGTCTAATATAGCAGCTAGCATATAGATTAGGCCTGCTTGATGGAATCTCCGTTTCAATATACGATGGCAGAGTGAAGAAAACCTTAAGGATTTGATATATTCAATAAGCGCTAAAATTATATGATTTATTATATTACTTAAATACGACAACTTTTAGCGCAGCTCAGGCAATGGTAGGAGTGAGCACTCCGTTCAAAACAGAGTATATCATAAACTAAAAGTTGAGTGTGCATATGTTTCTATAACTATATGATATTATTTATTTTGAGTATGACTTTTTCGATTCTGAGTTTTTTTATGAATATTTGATCATTTTAACATGTTCCAAGTCTTTTTGGTGAGCATTCGATGATCTTGATATGCTCTTAGTCTTCTTTGTAAGCATCCGGTTATCCTGATTTATTCATAGTCTTTTCCGTAAGCATCCGATCACCTTAATTCACTCTGGATCTTCCCATGAACATTTCGTTATCCTAACTTACTCTGGATCTTCCCCGTGAGTATCAGATCATGATATTATTTGTTGTGCCCAGAGAATATTCACATATGTCTATAATAACATGATATCATCCACTTTGAGTCTGAGTTCTTATGACTTTACCCTTGAGTTTTATCCAAAAGACTTCATACTAAATTCATGATCATTTTCAAATCTTTCCAATGTGAAATTTTGATTAAATCTTTAATATAAAACTATTTAAATTGATTTATTTTTATCTAACCTAACTCAATTGAATAAATTTTTAATAGAAATTGAATAAATTGGGTCAATATAATATTAATTAATCCAATAGAAAATTAAAATAACGGATTACTCCATTAACAACCGATTGATGTTTTCAACAATCAAGGACTAGCAGTCCATTACAGCTTTCTAGCAATTGAATAATGGACAACCGAGTCCAATAATTGGTTACAGAATATTTTGTTTGATTTTTAAGCTTAGCAATCGATTGTTAGGTAGTTAACAATCAGTTGTGATATTAATCGGTCTAATTAAATTTAAAATTTTAAAATCAAGATCAACCTATTTAACCTAATTAATCGATATTTTCAGAAATAAAAATTAAAATTTTGAATTAATCGATAAATTAGATCAGCTGGACCAGTTAAATGATTTAACTTATCTTTTACTCACCTGCTCTGTTCTTCTAAGATTTCCAGCCTTAAATCCAAGCAAAAAAAAGAATTTTTTTTAAAAAAATCAAGTGGAGACAAACGAATTCAAAACCCACCAAGAACTACAAGCTCCAAATGAAGACGAAAATAAATCGATAGGATCGGCATCTAGCTAGGGTTTCCGATTTCGCACATAGGTGAGGAGATTGGCATCTAACTAGGGTTTTCGATTCCGCACATCGGGTGAGGAGATTTAAAGGCTTAGCACTCTCATCCCCCTTGATTCAGAAATGATAATGACTATCTCCATTGGTAAATAGGGAAGCAGACGTGACGATCAACATAAAAGTTCAGCATCCTTTGGTTACGTTTCCACTCCCCATTTAGAAAAAAAATTCCTACCAATAAATCATAATTAGGGATCGAATCATGGGTACTTAGATAATAATTTGAATATCCTACCAAAATATCATAACCTCGGAAATTGAAATACACTATAAAAGCTTCTTCAAGACGATGACCAGACACAAAATGATTTGCCAAGGAACTGCTACACCCTTTTCTTAAATATACATGCACTCCAATTAAGAGTGAGCAACAAACCAATTAAAACAATTTAACATATACAATCGATCAAATTTATAAATTTGATTCAATTAATTTTTTTATTTTAAAAATATGAATTAATTTGATTAAATCTGTTCGATTTTGGTTTTAAAAATTCAAATTCGATAAAAGCAATTAAATAGAACAAATCAAACCAATGATATGTTATTAGTAGTCATCTACATAGCAATTGAAGCTTAAAAATGATCGATTAATTTGGTTCGATTTTAATTTTAAAATTTTTTATTTTATTTGATTTTGCTGAAATAAAAAATTAATCACTAAATTTATTTTATTTGATTACACTGAAATAAAAATTTAATCAGTAAATTGAATTTATATATCCCTAATTAATCGACAAATGTTTTATCAGTAAATTTATAAGTAAATGAATTTATATATCCCTAATTAATCGATAAATTTTTTATTATTTCGTGTGTTTTTTATTAAAAATTTGATTAGTTCAATTAGTTAAAAAAAATTTAATTTATTTAATTTCGAATAACTCAATTTGATTTTAACGTAATATTCAAATATTCAGCATAAGAAGTGGGAGTTCTACTTTTCATCAAATGAAATGATTAAACTTATTTGATATGATTAAACTTAAACACAAGGACAAGTAAGGACGTGTGGGATCTTTTTAACTTTGGCTTAATTCATACGTAAGATGTACGTAGCTATAATGATTATCGTACAAAATGCAAAGCTATCCTTAGAGAAGTTTAATCACTATAAAAACGATGAGCTCTAGCTAATTCACAATGATTAGAGTATGAGAATATTTCATATGACACTTGGTATATATCATTACTCTTTTTGATCATCCTATTTGTCTCATAATTATACCAAAGCTTAATTTATGATTGATCTTTAGACCACATCAATGTGGTTAAAATTATTTACCCACATCTTAGAGTATATCTGATGTAAGATTTATGAGAGATTTGTAAAATAAAAAAATCTCAATAAAATAGCATGATTATAGATGTGAGGTTTGAGATTTAGAACTCAAGAGTAGTATTAAAAACTCAAACTTATTTTTTTTTCTTGAAGATGGAGCTTGTAATTAATGATAAAGTAGTGTTGTATTGTGATTTATGATTTGTAATATAGGGAGATTTATGATTTGTAATTGATCCCGTCCGGAATCTGAGTCAAACGAAGGTCGGATAAAGTGTTGCTGACGTTGACGGGGAGGAGACTGTGATGCTGCGGTTACACGAGCTTCAGAGAACGGACCCCCACGTGGCCCTGAAGGACTGCTGGGCATACGTCAGTGGTACTAGAACTCTGTGCACACTCAGACAAGCACACGGAATGTTGGAGGCCAAGAATCAGAGAAAAAGTCCCCGGAGTAGGCCCTTCGACGCTCAAGTCAGGTACTTTTCCCCCAAAAAAATAATGTACGAAGAAAGAAGAAAAGTAGAAGATAAGTATGCGAGTGAGCGTACCTGCGCAAGGGAGAGGATGCCCCTTTTTATATGACTGTGGGTACTTTCTGGAGTCTGACCGATGTCAGAGAATGTCAGGTGTCAGACTTTGTCGGGTGAGAGAGGACACGTGGCATCCTTCTTGGGCTCAAAGGAAGGTTCTATTCGCCGATGATGACTGACTATTGAAATATTTCCTAACACTAGACAGTTGTTCTCTGACAGGCAGTGTGATTCTCTGACCTTGTTGTCTTGTAGCACTTTATGTCCCGACTGAGAAGGAATAGACATCCTTGGTCAGTCTGCTGAGTTCTGAGGAATAGACTGGACGGAGGGGTGAGACCAGGGTCCCTTTCTCCTTGCTTTTACAATTCAGACCCGACCTAGAATGACAAATCTACTTATGCGAGTGAGTTGGAGGAAACCCGACCGGTGAAGATAGGTCAGACTTTGTCCTGATCATGTGTCATGCTGTAGACCTGGTTCCCTGGCCTGTAGACCCCGCTCGGGTTTTTGTACACCAGATGGCCCCAAGCGATCATACCCATATGTTGATTGCCACGTCCCTTTGACTTCGGACTACCACGCCCCCTTGACTTCTGACTGCAACGCCCCCTTGACTGTGGACTGTCATGCCCCCTTAACTTCAGACGACCGGATCCTACCATTATGCACCATATCATAAGCATCCTCCAAGTCTAGCTGAAGGAGGCTCAAGTCCGACTGACTAGACCCAGACTCCAGTTCCACTTGACCTTGCCCTTGTGACTTTAACGAGTAACTACTGCTCCTTTTCCCTTAGTCTTCGGAAATTTACCCTGTGTTCAAATGCTACGCTATTTCCCAAATGTCTGTGCCTCTGCGCCAATTCCCGGATCTTTGGATGTGCCACATGCTTTGAATGTGGCCCTGTTCCCCATGTGTCGTTATAGACTTCGAGGCCGACTCTTCACATCTTCCCCTTTAAAAATGGCTGACACCTCTCATTCACTTGTGTTTTCCTTGCTAATTTCTTCATACCATGGAATCCAACGCGGAGCCTGACGAGGTGTCACCTCTGCATCAACAACTTACTCATCTGACTCAGTTGCTTGCCCAGAAGGATGAGGCCTTATTTGAGATGACGCAAAGTAGAAACCTTCAATCTTCTCTTTGTCGAGAAATGGAAGAACTCTGGTTAGCCGCTAAGTCCAAGACTCGAGCTGAGACGACTTTGAAACATAAGGCTTATTCAGACTTGGAGAACCAAACTCACTTTATTGTCTATTTGAAGGTGAAACATGATGACTCTATAACCCTTCTTCAAGAAGAAAGTCAGATGAAAGATGAAACCATTGCCCAGCAACACCGCACCATTCAGCATATTAAGAAGGAGATGACCCAGGTATGAGCCCATTTAGAGTTGGCCAGCCAGGCAGACCGATCATTCCCTAGGTGTCGACCTGCTAGTGCCACTTGAGAGAGTGTTGAGACCACTTATATTTTCGATGGAATGCTAAGAACTTTGAAGAATGTCTCTCGAACTTTATCAAATAAATGCTAATTTGACTGGATTCTAGTCCTCTTCTTTTGTCTTTTTCTTGTGTTTCCTTCTTGATCCGGCGGTAAGAATGGGGGACCCACAGATGGGGTCCCATCCGAGCGGAGCCAGAGATTACCCAGCCAAAGGTTTGAGTTTCCGACGCCAAAGCAGAAGAACTGGAGCCGAGTGGCCGAGCGGAGGTGTCCGCTCGGCCAAGGACAGAATGGCCGAGCGGAGGTGTCCGCTCGGCCGGAATCGTGGCGAGGGAACAGTGGTTAGCCGAGCGGCCTATTCGCTCGGCTCGGGATATGATATGTCAGCAAAGGCATGATGATTAGACTGTACGCAAGATGGCACTATTAAATGCCCCACCATCACATCACGGACAGGTTGATACAGTAGTAGTATGGTCTTATGGATGCCCTTCTGACAGGCCCACACCTAGGCATGGTCGAAAGCAGGTGATAGCTTCGATTGGTGTGCCCAGGCTCCTTCGAGAGGTCTATATAAGGCCTCCATTTCTTCAACCGGAGGTACACAAGTCTACATTTTCTGAGCCGCTTTCTTATTCCTTCGCCTAACTTGAGCGTCGGAGGGCCGTCGCCGGGACCCCCCCCCCCCCCCCCGGCTCGGTTTTGTTGCAGGTTGGCCGGAGCACTCGAGGATCCAGCAGGGAGCGCCACATCCCCAGCGTCCATTGACCCTGGTTCGGACAGGATCACTTCTCTTCCTTGGTATTCCTTTCTTCTTTGGAGTAAATAAGTTGTTAGGTATAAGAATATATTTGCTCGTAGCTTGCATTGATGCACAACCATAAAAATGCCATTCACGAATAGCTTATGCTAGGGCGAGGGTTTAGAATCCTGACTGAGAGGATTCCCAACCGAGAGGTCATTGGTCGTGAGAGCAGACTCACTTATAACTCACACTGAGGCGAGAATCTGGAGGTGTGAGAGCAAGCTCACTTATAACTCATACTGGGGTGAGAGTCTGGAAGCGTGAGGGCAAGCTCACTTATAACTCGTACTGGGCGAGAGTCTGGAAGCGTGAGGGCATGCTCACTTATAACTCGCAATAAGGTGAGAGTCTGGAATCCCGGCCAAGAGGTCCTTGGACGTGAGACTCACTTATAACTCGCATTAAGGTGAGAGTCTGGAGACGTGAGAGCAAGCTCACTTATAACTCGTACTGGGGCGAGAGTCTGGAAGCGTGAGGGTAAACTCACTTATAACTTGCACTAGGCGAGAGTCCGAAAGCGTGAGGGCATGCTCACTTATAACTCGCGCTGGGGCGAGAGTCTGGAATCCCGACCGAGAAGTTGTTGGTCATGAGAGTAGGCTCAATTATAACTCTCCTTGGGGTGAGAGTCTGGAAGCGTGAGGGCAAGTTCACTTATAACTCGCGCTGGGGCGAGAGTTTGGAATCCCGACCAAGAGGTCGTTGGTTGTGAAAGCAGACTCACTTATAACTTACACTGGACGAGAGTTTGGAAGCGTCAGGGCATGCTCACTTATAACTCGCGCTGGGACGATAGTCTGGAATCCCAACCAAGAGGTCGTTGGTTGTGAGAGCAGGCTCACTTATAACTCACATTGGGGCGAGAGTCTGGAAGCGTGAGGGCAAGCTCACTTATAACTTGTGCTGGGGCGAGATTCTGGAATCCCGACTGAGAGGTCGTTGGTCATGAGAGCGGGCTCACTTATAACTCGCACTGGGCGAGAGTCTGGAAGCGTGAGGGCATACTCACTTATAACTTGCACTGGGGCGAGAGTCTGGAATCCCGACCGAGAGGTCGTTGGATGTGAGAGTAGGCTCACTTATAACTCGCATTGGGGTGAGAGTCTGGAGGCGTGAGAGCAAGCTCACTTAAAACTTGCACTAGGGCGAGAGTCTAGAAGTGTGAGGGCAAGCTCATTTATAACTCGCACTAGGCAATAGTCCGGAAGTGTGAGGGCATGCTCACTTATAACTCGCACTGGGGTGAGAGTTTGGAATCCCGACCGAGAGGTCGTTAGTTGTGAGAGCAGGCTCACTTATAACTCGCCTTGGGGTAAGAGTCTAGAAGCGCGAGGGCACACTCACTTATAACTCGCGATGGGGCGAGAGTCTGGAATCCCGACCGAGAGGTCTTTGGTCGTGAGAGCAGGCTCACTTATAACTCGCATTGGACGAGAGTCCGGAAGCGTGAGGGCATGCTCACTTATAACTCGCGCTGGGACGAGAGTCTAGAATCCCAACCGAGAGGTCATTAGTCATGAGGGCAGACTCACTTATAACTCGCAGTCTGGAAGCGTGAGGGCAAGCTCACTTATAACTCGCGCTGGAGCAAGATTCTAGAATCCCGACTGAGAGGTCGTTGGTCGTGAGAGTAGGCTCACTTATAACTCGTACTAGGGCGAGAGTCTAGAAGCATGAGGGCAAGCTCACTTATAATTCGCGCTAGGGCAAGAATCTGGAATCCCGACCGAGAGGTCGTTGGTCTTGAGAGCAGGCTCACTTATAACTCGCATTGGGGCGAGAGTCTGGAAGCATAAGGGCAAGCTCACTTATAACTCGCGCTGGGGCGAGAGTTTAGAATCCCGACCGAGAGGTCATTGGTCGTGAGAGCAGACTCACTTATAACTCGCGCTGAGGTGAGAGTTTAGAAGCGTGAGGGCAAGCTCACTTATAACTCGCGCTAGGGCGAGAGTCTGGAATCCTGACCGAGAGGTGATTCAATGACTTGACCAGGAATAACCTGGAATGTCTGCTTAGGACCCGGTCTGGAAACATGACCAGGAAGTAATCTGAAGACCTGACCAAGAAGCAATCTGGAAGCCTGACCAGTACTTGATCTGGAGACCTGACCAAGATGTAATATGAAGACCTGGCCAAGAAGCAATCTGGAGGCATGACCCATACTTGATCTAGAGACCTGACCAGGATGTAATTTGAAGATCTGGCCAAGAAGCAATCTGGAGGCCTACCTAGTACTTTATCTGGAGACCTGACCAGGATGTAATCTGAAGACCTAGCCAAGAAGTAATCTGGAGGCCTGACCAGTACTTGATCTAGAGACCTGACCAGGATGTAATCTGAAAACCTGGCCAAGAAGCAATCTGGAGGCCTACCTGACCAGTACTTGAACAGGAGACCTGACCAGTACTATGATTTGGATATCTGCCCAGGGATTTGATTTGGAGATCTGTCCAAGAATTTGATTTGGAGATCTACCCAGGAATTTGATTTGGAAATTTGTCTAGGAATTTGATTTGGAGATCTGCCCAGGAATCTAATTTGGTTGGTAGCACTTGTGACTCAACGGGAGATGGGCTAATGGGCTTAGCTTAATATTCCTACAATCACAAAGTGCATTTCATAATGTTTTAATTAAATATAAACCATACTCTAATTTCGAGGAAGTGCAGAGGCGTCGAATTCTGATCAACTTTCCTGTCGTCATCTTCTTCACTTCCCGAGGCTCCCGCATGAACTTTCCGATTCCCGAGGCATGGTCTTCATGAAGTAAGGTGCGCCTCCTCACATATCCTTCCTCATGATTTTCTTGTCATTTCCATCATAAATGTCCTTTCATCGGGGGTTGACGTATGTCCCGCAACTTTAACTCCTCATAATGTACGACGTATGCTTTTTCCGTACGCTTCCCCAAATCACCTTTGTTCCTTGATCTGACGGTTGATGTGTGTTGCGCCATTTCGTTTGTTCGGCTCGATCTTCAATGTATTCTAGGGGTTTTGATTTATAAACCTAAAGGCAGTCCACTGTTACTTCTTACTGCTCCTCCTCCCTTCAACTCTTTGCTGTTCCTTTGCTTTCAATTGTTTGCCTTTTTGTCTGTGCCTCTTCACTGTGAGTACTTTTCTTCTCTCGTCTACCTTTTCCCTCCTTGTTTCTCTAATGGCTAGTGAGAGGGAAATGCCCTGGTACTTGTACTTTCTTTCTGATTTAAATAGGAGTGATCTTGAATCGATCTGTGCTAGCTTGAGGCTTCCCGATGCTTGCAAGCTCCTTCCTCCGGGTCCCCATGATCATCCCTCTTCCCCTCCTGCTGGATTCGTAACCTTCTTTAAGGACTAACTTCTGGGTGGCCTCCACTTTCCCATTCATCCATTCTTCTCATCCTTGAGTCAATACTTTGGTATTTCCCTATCCTAATTTGCTCATAATGCTTTCCGTGCTATGTGCGGAATGGTAATTTTGTGTCGCTCATACAAAATTCCCCTAACCCGCAACTCTTCCACCACTTTTACACACTCAAGCGCTCGGAACCGGGCATTTTTATGATACAATCTAGGGTAGACTATAAGTTTTTCGTGGACATGCCCTCTTCCAATAAGGGCTGGAAGTCCCGTTTTTTCTACATACAGCTGCCTGACCCTGTCACTTGGCCTGCGCAATGGTGCTATAATATCCCTTCCCCCTCCGAACTGCAGGAGCACCAACACCAGCCTGGCTGCCTCCCATCCTCAGAGAAACTACAAGGAGTTCGGCTTCAACTTTTGGTGATATTGCGAGAAGGCCTACTATATGCTTTCGGACTTAGCCCTATTCAGGCGTCAATAAACGCTCCTTTCGGTAAGATCTGCTGTCTTCTGTTCCAGGTCTTCGCTAACTGAGGTATCTCCTTGTTATTTTACAAACGCCGCCATGTTTCGTGCATTTTCTGTTGATTCTTCCAAGCTACCCAATGTCGCTTTGAAGGAATTGGGGGAATAACTCTAAAGAAGTTCTGAGGCACCTTCAACAACTCAGGTTGGGGTTGCGGTCGAGACTTCTTCCCAATAGTCCAGGGGAATGGAGGCCTTGGAAACCGAGGCGACCAAAGATGAGAAGGCCTCTTCGCCACCCCCAGGAAAGCATTTGTGTTTGCAATGCAAAAGGAATCGAGTCACTCCATCAGTCCAAGCCTCTCCGTCGAGGTCCCCACTTGCCCGAACCTCCACCAAGGTCAAGGCCAAAACGCCTGCTCGGGTGTCTCCCTGCACTATAATAAAGGATAAATCCTCTTGGTGGACTAGTATTCAGGCGGGAGAGCAGCCTAGCGTCCAGGTGGGAGACTAGCCCGGGGATTCCTCTCCTCCCACTACATTGCTTTCCGCTCCGCAAGCTACTTCGACCTCTTCCTTGCGCTCCAAGCCTTCGCAGGCTACTCCGGCCTCTTCCTTGTGTGCCAAGGCTCCGCAGGCTACTCCGGCCTCTTCCTCACGCACCAAGGAGCGTCCCCGAAGCAGATACACCTTCACTTCCATTCACCAACTGCCCTCACTGCAGATGTAGGGCCCTCCTCCATCGGTCATCACTTCGCCCCTTTGCGGTCAGGTGCAACTCCATGGGCTCCTGGCCGAATCTTGGCAATCCACCGCAGAACAAATCTTGGAAGGCTCCCCATTAGAGTTAGCAGACTCATTCTCACAACGACTGCTATCGGTGAGTCTTCTCCGGCTCCTCTTCATATCTTTGCATGCCTTTGAGATATTACTAACCTTCTCCTGCTTTTCCTAGGTCTGTGTCAGTGGTCTGAGCATATCTCAATATGTGGCAGACCTCCAGCAAGAGAATGAGTCCTTAAGGGCTCGTATTCGGGAGCTAGGACTGGCTAAGACCCCTAGTCACACTCTCAACCCGATCCCCCCCCCCCTCGACAGTTCAGTACCGCCTCTCCTTCAAGTCGTTGAAGAAAGGACCCAAGTCGCCAGAGGCCTGGCACAGGTGGAGGCGAGGAGGATACAGGCCCTGGAGGCCGCTTTGAAGACGACTGCGTCTAAACTTAACTCTGAAGGGCTACGACGCATTCAGATTTTGAACGACCTGAATGCGAAGGAAGCGGAAGTGGTCACCCTCTCGTAGCAGCTGAAAGATCTTCAGAAATCCTATGATACTCTGAAGAAGGACCTGGTGACCACCAAGGCTAATCTTACTGCGAGTACCGATTGGGAAGCTGCCCTTCAGAAACAATGGGAGGTCGGCAAAGCTACAATTAAGTCCTTGCAAGCAGATTTATCCAAAGTCATGAACGATGCTGCTGTTGCCCGACAAGACCTGACCCTAGTTCGTGTTGATGCAAATAAGGTTAAGGGGGAGCTGACAGAATACCAGGTCGGTGAAACTGCGTGCCTGGAAGCCTATAAGGTCTCCTACCTTGCCTCCCCAGAGTTTGGGAAGAAGATAGGCGCCTTTATCGACCAGATGATCTGCTATGGTGGTGTAGGGATCGTGCATCAGCTTCATGAGAAAAACCTTCTCCGATCAGCCCTTCCAGATGACTTCCTAGACTGCACCCATCTTATCCAAGAGCTTCCCGATAAGGCCTTTCCCTCCTTCAGTAATTAAGAATGTATTCTTCCTACATGCTTATGAAAACCTTGTATTTGGACAGCCAATTGACTGCTTTCTTTCCTTGCATATGTTATTTTACTCTTGAGATGCTCGGGTAGTGTGCCAGAGGTTTATTCCCCCCGACTAGGCTTTTATCCCTTCCGATGAATATTCCAACCAAGGTGACCAATACTTTCTCCCGCTTAGTCTTTTTTTCCGATCGGTACAATCTCCTTGTTCTAGATCTTGAAACTTACAAGTTTACAGCAGGTCCGAGAGAAGCTTCCTGTGCCCCTGTCTATTCCCGAGGTGATAATAAATAATTAGTCTTCTCGTATTCTTCATCGTACTTCTCTCCGACATGTTCTCTGAGCTCGCTTTTCGAGACTGATCCAACGACCTTGGTTATTTTTAGACTTAGGGATAATGTCATCAGCTTTTATCGTGGACCGTTCGATGGGTGCCAAGGACGAGGCCTCTCAGACCCTTCTTGACACCTATAAATATCCTCCTTCCCCTTCTTTGCTGAACTTTTTGCTTTCGAGAGTAAGTCTTCTTCCTGCTTCCATCGTTCATTGTGCTTTACTCCTTGAGATTCGTTCCCACTTTCCCTCATGGACTATCCCACACCTACTTATGCTCCCGAAGTATCCACCTTCATATGCATGGATCTGGATGATCTTCACTTTACCTATGAGGTTCCCAAGTCCATGCACATCATCATACCCTCTGAAATCCACCTGGCTTCTTCCCCACCTACAGGCTATGTGACTTTCTTCAAGGATCAGATCGTGGTCGGCCTCCGCTTTCCTATTCACCCTTTTTTCTCCCCAGTGAGTCGATATTTCCGCATTCCCCTCTGTCAACCTACCTCGAACTCCATGAGAATTTTGGCCAGGTTTGTCCTCCTTTGTGAAGTATGCGACATACCCTGAGCCCCCTCTTATTCCACTATTTCTTCACTCCTCGCCGCCACAGCGAAGGACTTTTTCGTCTTCAGGCCCGCCTTCGAACTAATTTTTTCGCTCCCCTTCCTTCTTCATCCTCTGGATGGAAAGATAAGTATTTCTTCCTAAGCTTTTCCCGAGCTTTTCCCGAGCCGTGGAATGACCTACCCAGCGATGAACATCTTTACCTTCGGCGCCCTTTCTGGAAGACTTTCAAACGGACCCTAACTTTATAGATGCTTCCGCACAGCTAGAATGCTAGCGTTTGGACTTGCTCAAACTATTGACAGAGGACATACTATTCCTGTTCAGGCTGAGTCGTACTCCCTTAGAGTTACCACATTCCTTAGGTATGGTTCACCTTACCACTGTTGACCCTTAGTTCCTTACTCTGATTCTACTACTCTTCTTGTAGTCGACAGTCTAGCCCAGGCATCCCCAGTCAGGCCACTCCCCTTGAGTGATATGGAGATACAGCGTCGGGGGCGAATAATATTAGACAGGAGGAGTGTATTGCATCTAGCTCCCCTCCCCTCGGAGGCCACTGCTTCTGTCGCTCCTCGATCAACCTCTCGAGCAGCTCCTCGTGTTCACTTCGTTGCGGAGCCTTCCCGACCTACTCCTACTGCACCCCGCAGTCGCCGACCTAGGACCCCGCTGGAGGAATCCGATTCGGATGAGCAACCACTCGACCTTCACTCGGTCGGTAATATACTACAAGCTGTATAAGGCTTAATGCCTTTATGCTCGGTCGGTCTTTGCCTGACTGAGCGCGTGTAAGCATATTGGTGCTCGCTCAGTCCTCACTCTGCCGGTAATATATTACAAGCTGTATAAGGCTTAATGCCTTTACGCTTGGTCGGGCTTTACCTAACCGAGCGTGTGCAAGCATATTGGTGCTCGCTCGACCCTCACTCGGTCGGGCTTTGCCTGACTGAGCGCGTGTAAGCATATCGATGCTCGCTCGGTGCTCGCTCGACCCTTACTCAGCCGGTAATATACTGAATACTTCTACAAGACTAAGTACCTATATGCTCGGTCGGGCTTTGCCTGACTGAGCGCCTGCAAAAAAGTCTTTTATTTGGTTGTTCATTATCTTATTAATTATACATTCACCCGGCTATATACCTCCCCTATCTTTCTCAATCCTGACTCCTTCTTCATTCGACAGGCCGACCTATCATAACTCATATCAGTACATAACTAATATCTTTTACGCAGCAGCTAGGAGCAAGAATTCAGACATTTATAGGTTGTCGTTTGATTTTGTAGTGTCACCTAGATCTTCTAGGGGTGGTGTTGGAGGTGCCGATAATGGTGGTGGAGAATTTGATTTCGGCTTTAGGTGGGAGATGGTGAGCAGGACTCGACATCAATATAAAGTGAAGAACATTGCAAGAGGAGAATGAGGAGATTGGGGCTATGGTTTCAAAGGGGAAAGTAATACCATCTATCTCTATTTTACATCATGTTATTTATGACACATAAGCCCATTTGTTGTGTTTAAATGCATGTTTACTTTCTGTTCACTCAATGTGGATGCCCTTTGGTTACCATTATGAGATTTGAGTTAAGGATGTCTTTAGATGCTTAAGGATTTCATTTATTTATTTATTTATTACTTTTTTAAGTAGTCATATTACTTTTTTGTTTTTTTGCATATTCTAAGCAATACCTACTTTGTACATTTTCCTTTTGATCTTTCAAACCTTAATTGATTTTTTTTTGTAGATCCATGAATTGGGAATGAAGATTTCCGTGCTAAAATCTCAAAATATAGAACTAAGGAGCCAATTTAAAGGTTTGCATGGTTTCTCTCTGATTCTTTTATTTGTTTCAATGGGAGTTAAAAAATACTTACTAAGTTCCGTACCTAGGTATTTGTCTCGGGATGCAGATTGTTGTCATAGAATATGCTCGTTCAGTCATGAACTTGAGGGATGCAAATAGCACAAAGTTTGATCTTGATACAGTAACTTTTGTTGTTGTTTTTATGCCAAAGGTAACTCTCGATTTTTGCATTTTTCATCATATTTTTTGAGGTAATCTTTCATGATCTTTTTATACTGTATAACATAAAAGGGTTCCAAAACTCACATGGGAGGTACAATGAGATTTGGATCAAGGAGAACTTACTTTGAACCGGCTAATTTACTTCTAATTTTCATTTTTTTGCTATTTTGGTTCTTTATAATGTTATGCTCTTTTCATAATGTATCTATTTCTGGTAAGTCATGCGACTACTCTTCTCCAAGTCAGTGAGCCCGTTGCCTTACCAAGCAACGAGCGTGGAAAGTGTTGTGTTTAATCTTTAATGAAGTTTGTTTTGAACTTGAGATAATTTGCCTAACTTTAAATATGACACAGATTTTCTTTACACCTTTACAATTTTGACAGTTGATTCATGAAAGTCCTTGTAGTGGCCTCATGGTATGCTCGTATTCTTTTTCTTTAGATTTGCTCAAATACATCACTTTCTTAATTGTTATAGAAGAATCTAATTTGCAAGTTAGTTACTCCTTGTCTAAAGGAATCACCTTTATAGAGAACTTCTAAACAATACTTTAGAAGACTTTGGATAGATTGGACACTAGAAGTGCTAAAAGCAACTCTCAAGATTCTTGGTTTGTTAGAATAAAAATCTAAAATTTGTTACAGATACATGATTTGATTTTATGATCATTTAGTACTACTATGTTGAACAAAACATTAAGCATTTATAAAATGTAATTAGTACATGGCCCTTATCTCAAATGATTTATTCTGCATGCTTAAGGCACTTTAAACAAAGAAATCAACACTAGTGCAGTGGTTTCATAGTGCAAAATTAAGTTTTGGTTATGATATGTTTTGTACTATATCAATATTTTCTTATCAAATTAACTTCACCGGAAAGAGAAAGCTATGATAAAATGAGACAAGAAGCTGAAGTTTAGGTATAAGTAGCTCCTAGATAGCTCGTGATTGTTAAGTCTTTACTTGGATTGTACTATCTACATTTACAGATTCTCTTTGGCAACAAAATGCTACTTGGAGCATTATGTGTATTTGTAATCTTCTATGCTATTAATCTCATTGTTTACTTTTTTTATATTTTACTTTATTTAAATAACATAAGGTGTCATGTCTACACTTACATAGAACATTGAAGTTTCAAAGAGTCAAATTAGACTAAGGGAAGGCCGTGGTAATGTTGACAACAGTTCAAAATTGGAAGTTACTGAAACAAAGCTACATAAACTTAAATCAAACATGGCAGTGTTAGGCAAATAAGCTGTAGCAGCAATGACTATTATCGAAGCTCAACAACAAAGGTTGACCTTGCAATTACTTATTGTAATGGTATATCTATGTCAAATTCATTGTGGAACTTCTTTGTTTTATTTTAGAATTAGATATAACTTAGATAATTGGTGTTGAAGGTTGAATTAGAATGCAGTTACCATCAAAAAAGGTTTCAAATCATAGATCATCTTGTTGGATAGACAAATGAATTTGCTTTAATTTTTACATGGAGAATGTTGTTTTCAAATGAAGTATGATTTATTTATTTTATTTTAGATGTTCGTTTGTCACTTAGATTTGACTATTTTTTTATGATCGTCTCTTGACATTTTTTGCTTCAATATTGAGCTTGATATTATTAAGATTACTTATTTTCATCTATTATTATTTCTCTGATTCAAATTGGTGCATGCTTTTAGCTGTTGACAATATGGTGAGGAAGTGCAAAATTGGTTCTGGTTCAGGTGAAAGCTCAAAATATCAAGAGACAAGTGTTGTGGCATTACAACAACTCCCCCCTTGTCATGGATGTTGAAACTGGTGTCTTCATGGGGTTTTCACTTTGGATGCTTTCAGCATATATATAATGATATTTGCAACTAGTGCTCTTAATGCTTCTAGAAAACTTTCATTCATGACTATAGTCTTCTCCTTATTCATTTTGTTATTGCAATTAAGTTATTAATTTTTTACTACCATTTTTTGCCACACAGGCACCCCTTCAACCTAATAGAGCCTAGCGCGGTAATTTTATCTTACAATATATGAGAGATATCATTGAAGGCACCGCATCCATTAACAAAGCTTTGTTGCGGCTATTAGTAATATTAGATATTTTTAATTTTTTTATTGAAACCTTCTTTTAAAATAATTCGTGCAATTAACATTTTCACTCAATTTATTCACATGTAGTTCATAAAAGCTATAATAGCATCAAGAGAAATTGATGAAGTACATTCTGAATGGGTGGATTGGATATAAGATCACATCTCCGATAAGTAAGAAATTTAGGTATTGAAACTCTTATGGTGGTTATGAACTTTTGGTGTTTTGGTTATGTATTTTTGGTATTGTAAATTTTATTGTAATCTAATGTATGTCTGTAAGGAGTGACTTAAATGGGGGTATACAAGTGCAGTACTTGTATATATGTTTGATGTTGCTTTGTTATGATGTTGCAGTAATGATGTATTTGGTAAATTAGTTATATAGATAACAGTTTATTGTGTTGATAAATGACAACGGTTAAATTGGGTTTAGTTCTTTTCAATACAAGAGACCCAAATAATTGTTGTAAATTAACATGTTGACAAAGATAAATCACCCAAAGACAACGGTTATAAACCTTTGTCTGTTCACTTAAAACATAATGGTGAAAAATTATTGTTTGAAACCGTAGTAAATTGATGCGTTAAGAAAGATAAGGCACCCAAAGATAACAGTTATAGATCATTATCTTTTTGCTTAAAACACAATGATGAAAAATCATTGTCTAAAATCGTGGTAAATCAACGCATTGAGAAAGATAGGGTGCTCAAAGATAACAGTTAAAAACCCATTGTTGTTTTGACGAAAAAATAATATTTTTTTACTGTTGTCTTTTAAGGCTCTAATCTTTCTCAACGCATCAATTTACAACAGTTTTTTGGAGCCTTTCACAATGGTTTTTCATCATTGTCTTTTAGTAGATTTGTTGTAGTGCTACCGAGTACACAACAAAAGTACCCTAAGAATTGAGGAAACAACAAATGTAAATTTTGATGAAGCCTCTAACTCTAAAGATTCTGACCAAAGTCAAACCCAATTTGACTCAGATCTAGCTCTAATCAAGGGGGAGATAGTGAAACCCTAAATCAAATAGAAGAATAAGAAAATGAACTAACTCATCCAGAAGAAAATCAACAAACACAAACTAAGTTTAGAATAATAAGAGCTAACTTAGACCATCCAGTTGACTAGATAATAGGAGACTCAGATCTAAGGGTTCAAACTAGATCAACCTTTAAAACTTAAGTCAAATTACTTTAATTTCTAAGATTGAACCCAAAACTATAGAAGAATCTTTACTTAACCCAGACTGGATCATAGCCATGCAAGAAGAATTAGTCTAATTTGAAAGAAATGAAGTCTAGAACTTAGTACCATTATCTAAAGGCAAAAAGTTTATAGAAACAAAATAGGTATTTAGAAACAAACTAAATGAAAAGGGGGAAATCATTAGAAACAAAGCTATGTTAGTAACGAAAGGATTTAGTCAAGTAGAGGGGCTTGATTATGGTGAAAACTATACCCCAATAGCTAGACTTGAGTCTATTATGATGCTACTGAGCTATGTAGCCCATAAATGATTTAAACTTTACCAAATGAGTGTAAAATTAGCTTTCCTAAATGGGCTAATTAAGGAAAAAGTTTATGTAGGTCAACTATCTAGGTTTGAAGACTTATACCATCTTGACCATGTATTTAAATGAAAGAAAGCCTTATATGGTCTAAAATAAGCACCTAGGCATTGTATAAAAGATTATCCACCTACCTAATGTCTAAAGGGTTTAATCAAGGACGAGTTGACTCGACCCTTTTGTAAAGACACTTGAGTTTGATATTTTTATAACTCAAGTCTACGTAGATGATATAATCTTTGGTTCAACTAATTCAAAATTTTTACAAGAATTTACAACCTTAATGAAACACGAATTTGAAATGAGTCAAGTAGGTAAACTAACATTTTTCTTAGGTCTACAAATTAAACAAACCAATGAAAAATTTATGTATATCAACAACAATATACAAAAGAACTACTTAAAAAATTGGAATGAAAAATGCTAAAGAAATAAAAATTCCAATGGAAATTAACATAACATTAGATAGTGATCCAAACGGAAAACCAGTAGACTTAAATATTATAGAAGTGTCATAGGTAATTTGTTATACTTAACTACAAGCTGACATGATATTATATTTGTAGTTAGTTTGTGTGCTAGATATCAAACCTATGCTAAAGAATCTCATCTAACTAATGTAAAAGAGGATCTTTAGATATTTAAAAGGTACACCTAATATCAGAATGTGATACCCTAGAACAACAAATTTTGAACTTACAGGGTTCACTTACTTAAATTATGTTGGCTGTAAATTTGATAGAAAAAGTACAAGTGGTGGATGTCAACTACTTGGTCCATCACTTGTCAGTTTGTTTAGTAGAAAATAACACTGTGTTGCTTTATCTACTACTGAAGTGGAATATATAATAATAGGTGAGTGTGTAGCACAATTATTATGGATGATGCACACTTTAAAAAATTTTAACTTAAAATTTAAACATATAAAAATCTTTATTGATAATATTAGCTCAATTAACTTAACGAAAAATTCAGTGCATCATTCATGAACAAAACATGTTGAAATAAAATACCATTTTGTAAAAGACTATGTTGCCAGAGGAGACATTGAACTCAATTACATTGGGTCCAAGTCAAATCTGGCTGACATTTTTACTAAACCACTTCTATAATCCGAATTTAGCAATATGTGACGATAATTAGGAATGTGCATAATAGACTAGGACTAATCTATTTTCTGTATTTTTCAATAAGTCAAATAACTTCCAAATGAATTTTCAAATTTTAAGCAACTCTTTTACTTATATTTTCTGAAAATCTCATTTTTTAGTATTTTAAAACTCAAGTGAATTTTAAGTCAATTTTAAATTCTAGGCTAATCATGTCCTTTTGTTCAAAAAACTCCCACTTTTGTAGTATTTAAAAATTTAGTTATGGACTAAGGCTAGGCTTTCCCCATAGAAAGCATGACCCTATAGTTTTAGGCAACCAACATTCCATAAGCATACTAGGATTATCTTGCTTGTGTATTCAAAAAACTTAGAATGATGTGAGATGTATAGGGTATTGTTTGGACTTCAGATGCTTATTTCAGTGTATCAATATAAGTCTGAGCATTAAATACCATAATATATTGATCAAGTTAAGTAATCCTTCTAAGTGAATTACTAGCTGAATAAATGTACTTAACTTGATTAACCAAGTGAATATTACTATCTTCTTATAGTTAGTTAGTAACTAAAGGTTAGATATTTAAGGATGAATTTATAGATGATTATTTTTAAAATAATATCAGGTTGAGGGGGAGAATATGTTTTTGAAATATGTTTTAAAAATACTTGAAATTCTTTATGCATAAAGATGTTTTAAAAAATATTTGTAATTTTTTTTGTTGTTTGTAAAATACTTGAAATTCCTTTTGAAAAAAGTTTTGAAAATCACTTTAAAAAGTCTGTTGAAAATTACTTTAAAAATACTTGAATTTTTTTTTTTACAAAGATCTATGTTTAAAATTTTTATGAAAAAACTTACAAAATGTTTAGAAAACAATTGCAGTCTCTCCCTAAAATAGACCTAAAAACCTTTATTAGTTTATAGGATATCTTTACTTATTTATACTTTTGGTGTAACTTACTTACATGCTATTTTTTATGAATGCTAACGGGGAGGGTAAAGGTTTAAGATTAGAAAAATGAATAACCCACAAAATAACATTTAAATAGAAAATAATTTCAATTATTTTGTCATACATGCCAATGTTGTTCTTTATTTTTTGTTTAAAATTTTTTAACTTTAACACAGGTTGTTATTACATTAAAAGGGGCAAGATTATTGTTGTAGTTAGTACCAATGATCAAACTTAGATGTTGATCAATGGTAAATGGTTAAAGTTAGATTTTGTGTGATCTAACCTTGTTACCAAGTGTATAAGGCTTGACGGGTCTAGAGGATCTAACACCAGGCTAAAATCCAACTAGGTATGTTGGACTTGATAGCTAGTGGGAAGCTCAAATAGGTCTGGAGGACATGATATATGGTAGAAAGTTCAGTTAGGTCTGCGAGGCCTAATAGTTGACTAAAGTCCAGTTGGGTCTATAAATCTAACAACTGACAGGAAAACTTAGTGGGTCAAAGGAGAGGCAAACAATTTTGCATAGCAAGTAAGGTAAGTCACTAGAGAAGAGTGATCAGTGAGGGCGAGTTCCAGTTAGGGACTTTAGGTGCTAGTCCTGCTTAGATCCATTTTTGGTAGTCTAATCTAAGATCATAACTAGATCCTGGCCTCGGGAAGATAAGATCTAATTAATAATCTTATTAAAGTGTGTTAACTTTGTTTTGCAAGTTAAATATCTTTCAGTTAGACTAACGGATTTTTATAGGAGTAAAAATAAAGTAAAACCTTGGATGAATAGTGTCTGAGGTGCCTTAAAGGGTTGAGAAGGTGCCTCAAAGCTAGCAGAGGTGCCATAGATCCAAAGGATGCCCTCGCGTAGATGAACTTTGAGGATAAAGTTCTCATGACGAGAAGGTGCCCTGGAGTGCGCTGGAGGCGCCTCAGAGTGCCTGGAAGGTGCCCTCGCACAGATAGAAACTACAATCTACAAAGGTTATCGAGTCTAAAGCACATGGGATCAAATTTACATTTGAAGGCGCCTCGGATGGGGTTGGAGGCTCCCTCAACTCTCCTTAAAAGGGTTGTTCGACCAGCAGAACAACACAACTCATTCTCGAGCTACTACGACTCTTCTAATACTTCGAGCACGCCTACTAATGCTTCACTACTGCTCTACGGCATTCGATAGCTGCCAGCAAACTGACACCAACACACAGGCTCTCAACTTTGATAATCACGGTAACTTTAAACTACTATCATTTACTTTATTACCAAGGCAGTGTGGTCTGTTACACTAGCCTTCATTATTATTGTACATGATTCTATCTTCTGACAGTTTCGAAAGAGCTTTATAATGGATTTCTCATCAATATAGTCTGAGGGATCGTGGGTTTTGGAGTACGAGTTGATGAAGACTCCGAACCAAGTAAACCGCTTGTGTTTTGTCTCTTTTTGTTCATACTTCATTCTTTCCGCTGTGCGCTTTCTTTTAAGTTTAATTAAAACACTTGATCTTTTTTAAAAATACATGTGATGCATCCCCCCCCTCTCACGTGCCTCAATCCTATAATAGAACCCAAGAAGTTGAGCAGAAGATACAGTAAACGACAAAGATGGCATGGGAAGGGAGATGACAGGCTCGGTGCATCAGAGGGATGAGAAGCTGCAGAAGAGTATACTAATGGAGCGAGAAGGACATGTGTGGTGCATCCGAGCGATGAGTCGGGGAGGAAACCTACTCAAGGAGAAGGTTAGAGTTGGGTTCGAGTGAGCTTAACTCTAGATGACCGGAGCGTCACCCACGCAAATGAAGGACTAGAAGGTCAACTTGAATGTTGACTTTAAAGAGTTGAAGGTATGAGGTGCCTCAATTGTCTAGAGGCACCTGAGATGGTTAGATTTGCTTCTGCAATAAAAGGGACTAGAGGCGCCTCCGATGGACTAAAGGCACCTCTGATAAACAGTATTGTTTATGAATAGAAATTGAGGTGCCTCCGATGAATTGAAGCACCTCCAATCATGATGAGTCATTTGTCTACTGTTGAGAATTGAATAAAGTTTTATCCAACTAGAGGTGACTCTAAGTGATCTGAGGAGCCTCCAATGTCATATCGACAAATGGTAACTTTTTTCAAAACGTTATAAATAGCATCGTGGAGCTAGGAGTTCAATAAAATACACTGTATTCATTTTCTATACTTCTTTTCTGAACTCCAAAGTGTTGTAAGGGGCTTCTCCGCCTCTGACTTAGTCAAAGAGGGAGGTTTATTTAGTGCACTATTTCTACCTTGGATTAACAACCACCTAGGTTGAAATCAAGTAAAAATTCTGAGTCTTCTTATTTTTTATGTTATTATTTTTTATTATCTAATTGTGTGTCCTTGATAAAGATAAAAGTATGAGAATTGTAACTTTGATTTGCAAGCTATTCACCCCCTCTAGTTGGCCCGTAATGGTCCAACAAAAGTTGGAGGACCTGTCCATTTTTTATGGATGTATCCATTTGAAAGGTAAAATTTTCATTTTCTATATTTCAAAATTTGAATGAATAAAAATTTACTAATTTTATTATATATTAATATCTAATACAAATTGGTTTATTACCATTGTATTCCTATATCGTTTGTAGAAAAAAGTGAAAAATAAGGCATGAGTTGAAGTCTCTATTGTTAATGCATACATTGTGAAAGAAGTAACAACTTTTACATCATATTATTTTGAGCCTCACGTTCAGAGCAAAAGGCGAAGAGAGGAAAGAAATGATGAGAGTCCTATTGATCATATTTTGAACTCATTTTCAATTTTTAACTACCATGGTTGACCAAGTGAATCATGTAAGTAGAAATACTTAACTAGCCAAGAATGACAGGCAATCAAGACACATATTTTATTAAATTGTCCAAAAGTACTGTTATATTACGAGTTTATATATATATATATATATATATATTTTTTTTTTTTCTTACATCATAGATTATTTGTATTATAATTTATTTTTTTTATGGTAGGATTTTTTAAAACTTATATTCTGAATTGTCAACACAATAGTTTAATCGCTTATGGGAAGGAGAATTTGCACCATGGTTCAAATCATATGTAAGTAAACAATTTAAATTTGATTTGCACATATGTAGACTTTTAACAATTGACGTATTTTTCTTTAAGTTCATGATAATTAAGCTCACCTTGAACATAATTTGTTAATCCATCTGTCATGGGATCCAAAAGCATTGGTATGCACTTGGCTAATATATTTCATAAATGGATATTATTTTCATACTCAAGAATATGGAATGGGGAATACTACAATAAATAGTGGGATTTGTGTTCAATCATCCAATGATAGAGGTACAAACAATGATTTTTATAATTTATTGGATGACATTATAAAAGTAGAATATCCTAACCCAGTAATGTAAGTTATTATATTTATGTGTTGTTAGTTTGACCATAAAAGTGCATCAATGTTATAATTTGGTTAAAATAAATCATCAGAAATTGAATAAAAAATATGAACTTTTATATATATATATATATATGAACTCAGGCACCTGGATTCAAGATAGAATGCTTTTTTTAATTTATTTTTTGGGGTATATTATATATATTTAGGGTTTAAAATTTTAGGATTTAAGAGTTGGATTATAAAGGATTTGAGTTAGCAAGATTTTCCTTTTAGGGTTCAGGCTTCCCTCTTGGGTTATAGTGTTTAAAATTAAAAATTTTAGATATTCACGAGGTATGTTATATGTATTTAAGGTTCAAGATTTTAGAATTTGGGAGTTGGGTTATAACGGATTTGAGTCAATAATATTTTTCCTTTAGGATTCAGGTTTCTCCCTTAGTTATACGGTTCAAAATTAAAAATTTTAGATACTCACGAAATAGGAAATGTTGATTTAAAAAAAAATTGAATCCTAGCACCTAGATTAAATCCAGCACTTGGACACTATAGTGCGCACTAGTCCACGGTGCACAGTCCGCAGCAGAGAATATATATATATATATATATATATAAAAGAGGAAGGAAAGATTAAAATGATTAAAATTTTATCTAATGGAATTTATAAATGAAAAAATGGATAATATAATTAATAATAAAGAAAAAAAGAAATGTTAAAGAGTATATGTGAATTTTAGAGATTTATTAGGAATTTTTAAAAAAAAATATTTGGTCTCTTCATATTTTATGAGATAATTTATTTTTCTTTTTCCTTAACCTAAAGTTTCGCCGACCCACCCTCTCTCTCTCTTGTCGCCTCACCTCGCGACTGAGATTTTAATCAATTTAATTAGATGATTAATCAGTTTGATTGAGAAAATAACCCATCAGTCTAACTTAATTAATGCGTAAATAATTGATAATTAATTAAGTTTGATTTAGTGATTCAGTGATAGATTAACAGATTGATTCATATTGATTAATTTAAATTGATTAACAAATCATTTGATATGAGATTTTTTTATGCGGATCCATTGATAGGTGAATTAATGGATTAATATATGAATTAATTAATAAGAAATAAATTGATTTGACTTTATGCCTAGGATTACTTTAGTAGTAAGACTTCCTTCGCATCATGTACTTATAGGATTTGAGCTCGAGGCAGACTCTTTGACTTGAAGATAATTGGAACAATCTACATTTGAGATGGATAGTTCCTGCTTTAACCTCTTTAGTTATTTGATTTTAGTGCATGATTATTTATTATCATTTATTTATTAGACAAAAGTTATGACTTATCTTGACTCCATTCTATTTGCTTCTTGAGTTGATACTTTATTGTTTGCCCTTATATTTAGTTTATTTGATATCTATGTAATCTTGTTTGTTTTCATACATATAGTATTTGAGTGTTACCATAGTATAGTTACATATTTATGCTCAGACACTTACACCATATAGTGATACACTTAGACTTATTACTTAATGTATGTCTATGTATTTGAACTACTTATTAGATCAGATAGTGATCTTGAGCTATCGCATGTAGACCGTAGCAAATAGTTGAATATCCTACTTGACTATTTGGGCTTGTGACTATATGCTAGTGAAACTATACCATAGTATAGCTAACAAAATTTACTCTTAGAAGTGACTGTTACTGCTTACGTATCATTTTTTATTAGTACACTTATACATTCTATTTGTCCACAGGGCCATCTGTGGTAAAGTGTGCTCCCATAGACAGTAATTGTTTACATACCCTGACTTCCCATGGGACCATCCGTGATAGAGCATTCTCTCGCATTCAGTGATAGAAGAGCTAGATAACTACCTCATCCTGTCCACCCATGGGACCATCCGTGGTAGAGCATTTTTCCGTAAACAGTGACTAGTTATTTACCATGACTGCCCACGGGATCATCCATGCACTACAACAAATATGACTTTCCGCAGCGCATCATCAACGGCGCGTGGTTAGAGTGCATTGTTAATAATAGTTTTTACAGCACACCCAATTATGTGCGCTGCAGATAGTATAATATTTATATAAATGATGACGTGAAGAAAAAATACACTGTCAATAAACTTTTTTACAGCGTGCAGAATGCGCTATTAAAATTTAATATTAACAGCATGCAGAGTGCGCTATTAATATTATTATTCTAATATTAATGACGGCGTGTAAAAAATATACGCTGTCAATAAATATTATTTACGATGTTGTTAACATGAAATATTAATCATCTTTAGTTTTTTTTTATTTTTTAAATCTTAAAATTCTTAGCCAAATTCTTCAGCCAAATCCCTAAAGCCACCCACGACTCCCTCTTTGTCAAAATTTTTCTACCGCAAGCCTTACTCCCTCTCCGCCGAAACCCTTACTCCCTCTCCGCCGAAACCCTTCCTCTCTGCCGAAACCTTCCGCGCTCCGCCTCCCTCTCTGCCTCTGTGCTCCGCCTTCATCTCTATCGTACTCCGCCTTCCTTGCTCCGCTCATCATTGCCCAAAGTCGCCGCAGGATAGCTATACCCTCAGACTCCACAAGGCCCTTATGTTCTTCGATGCCTAGCGATGTGAGTCCTCATAGATGGCCTCTTCGGAAAAAAAGGTTTTGACGGTATAAAAAATGTTCCTTTGCCCCTGATTTCTTTTGTAGCAAGGCTGATTCCCAAACACAATAATGTATCATGGAGGGGGAACTCCGGCTTGAGGGATGGCTTCTCCAATCATTCGTATGGGAAGAGTCTCATCCGTGGATTCTACGATGCCGGTGACGCCATCCAAGGTCAGACCTTTTAGGAGGCAGAGGACATGAGGATGTGGCTAAGGCAGCGGCGGAGTTCTCAACCAGAGGTGGTGGACGAGCATGCTAAGTGAACAGAGAAACCAGAGGAAAGTGCCAGAGATGGAGGAGAAGAAAGAAATGTTAGAGTTTAACAAGAGGCATGCGGAGGGGAGGGACAAGATCGATAAACAGAAAAACTTTCAACTAAAGATCTAGAAATTGAATCCTGTTAACACAATTTGCTACGTTCAGGTAAAAAACCTAATTTTTTCGTATCTTTTTTCTATCCAAGAACACCTAGGTTGTCTCAAACTATTGCTTCAAATAGGTTAAATCCCTCTTTTGAACCATTTATGCAGTTGTGTAACTGAATTTTGAAGAGGAATGCATTGTGCATAGTGGCTGCAATTGTAGTGTACCTCTATTGTTAAAAGTTTTTATTTGGTCCATTTGAATCAATTTACATTAAATCATCTTAACTTTAAACCCTATGATACTGTATTTGATGGCTTGTAACTTGTGTGGGTTTGCTTAAACGATTGTTTTGTAAGTGACAAACATTTTAGGTGCTGATTATATTCAAATTACATATATATGATATCATTGTAGATTATATTGATTGGTATATTTTGTATGTTTTGTGTCATGTGATTAAAATATTATTTTCCATCTGGTAGTGTGAATTAGATGTGTTAAAGAAATATACTTCATTGTATATATGATTCTCATTTTCATCAATATAATTTTTTAAAAAATATTATATATGCCTCCACATATTGCATATGCACTATGTAGTGGGTCTACTGCATATTGCTTGTATATGCCTTTGACTTGAGAGAAAAAATGTATACTTTGTCATGTATGGAACTATGTCTGCTCCTTACTGAGATATATTATTTTACAAATTTAATGTATATCCATTTTACTTTTAAGTCTCAACTCTTTTGAAAATAGTTGCATGTGTGTTGCTTTTTATTGTAGATCTTTGGAATTGACATGGACACACAAGATACTTTGCCATCAGTCTTGTTGTTTTTTGACAGACAAAGGTTCATCTTCAATGTTGCAGAGGTATGATAATCCTAAATGTACTAGTTAAACCTATTTGTGCTTCTAGTCCTTAAGTTAATAATAATTTGAATGATCTTACAACAGGTGATAATGATAACAATTAAAAAAGGATACTTCTACTTAGAAGGTAAAAGGAATTTTATAACTGAAAACTTGCTCATATAATCACTATGTTGTTGTATTTCTAATTAGTCTACTTCTACTTAGTAGGTAAAAGAAATTTTATACTTCTACTTAGTCTTGTTATATTTCTAATTTCTGTGATTCTATACTTGTGTATTATGGAATAGCAACGCTATGTTGTTGCTTTCTTTCCCTTTCCTACCATGACTACAAATTGAGGTAAGTAAATTTAGGAGAGGGCAAATTAAAAGAATAAGTGCATACAGTTTTAACTTTTTAACACATCTGAACTTTAGAAGCATTCAAGGAAGTGATTAAGAAAAAATGATTGATGATTAAATGAGATTAAGAAAGTTGTTTATGCTTAGGAGTTAGAAAGAGTATGAAACTTGAGAGGTGAGCAGAGGTCAAGGGTGTGCCTACTTAGGTGGGAAGGAGTTAAAGTATTGGAGAGAGAGGGAAAGCAATTAAATTTCCTTATCTATTGGGTTGAAGAAGAAAAAGTAAGAAGGAATGGAGCAACTTGGATCTCCTCCCTATTTCTGTTTCCATCCAAAAGTAGATAGAAGGAGAAATTTCCTAAGAAAGGTAGGCAACTCTTTTTCATGCTTCCTACATGTATTCTTAGTTTTAGTTTCAACTCACAGGAATACTATCTGAGAGTTCTTATGGAGAAGGTGGATTGATAAATCTTGTGTAGAAATTTGCTAATCCTCATTCTCTTTCCATTGCATTTTGTTCTTTTTTCTTGCATTATACTTTTGTTCTCTATATATTTATAATGCTTGGTAATTGTTTCTTGTTTATGGTTGTGTTTTTCTTGCACATGTTAATAAGTTGCCTATCTTTCTTTGCAGTTGGGGGCATCAAGTCGATCAGACTTTAATTGTAAAAGAACGGAAGGATAGTGAGTGGCCCTCCTTGTCAAAATCTTTTTCTATTATGTTATCAATGTGTTTCCAACTCCCTTTGTTTTAGAATAAGAAAACTATCGTTTGATTCTTTTCATACACATGAATCAATGGTTGGTTATTTAATGCTAACTTATGTCATTTGATTCATGTAGGACTAGTCTCATGAATTAGCTTGTGAGAACCGAGTGGTGTATTAATGTTGGGACTATTTTATGTATTCCAATGCAAGAGAGTTAGAAGAATCAACACATCAATCAGAAATCAATGTGGACTTTGAACTACTTACACTACTTCAGAGAGGCATAAAAGGAGAGTAAAGGCTTGCTGCTCATAATTTGTTTATCTTATCAACCTGTAACACAAATATTCTTATTAGAAAGAAAAATTATATGATATTTATTTATTTTATTTTTATATGTCTTTAACACAATTATTCCTTTAGTGATAAGTGTATGATATTGATAATTATATGTGTGATATTTTTTTTATTTTATATGCAATTAATCACAGTGCGCGGTTGTGCGCTGTGAATGCAATTTATCGTAGTGCGCAGTTGTGTGCTGCAAGTTCAATTTACCGCAGTGCGTGGTCGCGTGCTGCGAATGCAATTTACCGCAGCTCGCGGCCATGCGCTGCAAATGTGTTTTGACTTTTAATAATATGGAGTTGTGCAACATGCGATGTGCGCTGCAGATAGCATAATTGCATGCTGCAGGAAGTCATTTTTTTTTTGTAGTGATGGTAGAGCACTTCTCCTGCAATCAGTGCTTGTTATATGCTTCCTCTATGTGTTGGATCGAGAATTGCTAGGGAGGGGGGAGGGGGGGGGGGGGGGGTAAATAACGATTTAAAATTTATCGTAAAGTACGTAGTGGAAAAAGTGAAAACACAACAACGCTAACACAAGCAATCTTTTACTTGGTTCGAAGCCTATGTCGACTCCTATTCCAAAGTTTGCACTCGTTGAGTGCTTTCGTTGGGCAATCCACTTGTAATTCGTAAAATATTATAAATTTGAGTACAAATGCTATTAAGGAAATAATACCGACAATAATTAGAAAAAGAGGAAACAATAGCACTTTGTCGGAGAAGCGTTGCAGGAGCACAGAAGCGTAGATCGTGAGTTGTTGATTTGCTCTAGCCTTCACCCTCCTTATATAGGAGGTTCGGGGGCGCCTAGATACCTTTAGGGTGCCCTAAATGCGACGTACCCAAGCTAATCAAGGTGCACCATGTGGCGAAGCTCGTTTGAGGATAAAACTTGCCTCCGAGCATCCGGATCCCTTCTGGGCGCCCGGACCCTTGTTTTCCAGCAATCTCCTTCCTGCAAGAAAACGTTAGTCCGAGGCAATGTAAATTATATATCCTGCAAAATAGAATGTTAGCACAGTTTATAATAAAACATAATAGTAATTATATTCCGTCTTCTCGAGATCAGAATCTAGTCATAATCTCGACTTAGATATCTGAAATGGCTCTAAGTAGGATCGACGCCTAATGTTCCCTTCTCAAAAACGTATCCTTACAGTCATTCCCTTTCAGTGACTTACCTTAACTTACCTGCCAGACGTCCGGTCAGCCCTTTGACCCGTCTGAACTTCGTGTCAGCTACTTAGTCAACCTGTCGACCTAACTGAGCTTCCCTGCAACACTGAGTTAGCACAGTATTAACAGAATTCAAGTATAACCTAGGGTTGCCTAGCTTCACTCACTAGGACTTCCATTACCTAGCTTCACTCACCAAGACTTCATCCATCTAGCTTCACTCACTAGGGCCTGGCTTCACTCACCAGGACTTCCTCCACCTAGCTTCACTCACTAGGGCTCGGTTTCACTCACCGGGACTTCCGCCACCTAGCTTCACTCACTAGGTCCGGCTTCACTCATCGGGACTTTTACCACCTAGCTTCACTCACTAGGGCCTGACTTCACTCACCGGGACTTCCACCACCTAGCTTCACTCACTAGGGTCTGACTTCACTCATCGGGACTTACCTTTGCTAGTCATCTAGTCATGACTAGACTTCTCTCTCCCAAACATCAAGTCTTATTTGGGACAACCCTTGGTCATATTGTCAAACATTGAAACCCTAGAGGTCGATTGCATCAACACTATGTCAGTCATGTATTTATTCGTACAGGTTTGGATGTACTGTATGTACTTCCGATTTGTTAGTTATACTTGGTTGAGCAAGTTAATGTAGTGTTATGTATTGGTTATGCTTTTGACTAGCAAGTGATTATATTGGGATACTTACGTTGGTTAGTAAGTATTTTACCTGAGACTGCATCTTTTGATCTCCTTATATATATAGTATCATCCACTATCTTCTTATATCCACTGAGTTATTATATTCACTACCTCTTATTTTTCCTTTGACTTTCAGGTTAGCAGATAGAGGACTCACTTGAGTTCAGATTCCTATTTAAGTTATTGGTTTACATTCCGCTGCTTGTAGTTTGGTTTTCTTTTCATATCGAATGTTTATGTAGTTGATTATGTTTTTGGTTACTTTAATATGTTCACATGTGCATGCATACATACACACATTGAAATTTGTTTCAGGTGAATTTTATATTGCATTGGTATTTGAGTTGGCTTTTATTGGTTTGATATCGGTTATTTTCTTATATTGTCACTAGGGGTACCATCCGGTTTGACGAACAAGTATACTCTCAATGCATGACATGAACCATTTGTGTTAGCAATATAAGTGATTCAAGTATTCTCTTCTTCATAAGCATGGAAAAAATTGAGGAACATTGGGAAGACATTGCATATCAACAAGAGGAAGTTACAAATACATTTCAAAATGAGGAATATATTATTCCAACATTATGAGATCCCAGTTGAGTAATAAATTTGGATGCAAGTGAAATTCATGAGAATGATGATGATGATAAAGATGATGAGGAGGAGGATGAGAATGACAATGACAATGATGACTTTAATGTTTGATGATGGGTAAGTTTTGTAATCTTAATATAAAATATCATAAATGATAATATTTTTATTTATGAATAAATTTAGTTCTAATCAGTAAATTTACAAAATTCATAGCTCAATTAGTTGTTTATATAATATCTCATTTTTTAAATTATATATTTTCTCTGTTAATGCATTATTTTTTCCCTATAGGTCATTATAGGTGACATCTTGGTATTTTGTTGCACACTCTCTTATCTATTAACAAATATGGTAAAAAAATTTCATCTTCTTTATTATGCATTAAATTTTTATTTACTTTATCCTAACCATTTTGGTTGACAGTCTCGACGTGGTAGGCATAGACAAACTTCTCTACCTTCCCATGCATCTTCTCATTCATCGTTGATAGTACCTTCACCAGTACATTTGCCAGTACCCACACATGTTCCTGATTCAGCCAGAAACTCAACTACTAAGTTTATAAATCCTCAAGAGTTTATAGTCCCTCTGGGAGATTCGTAAGTACTATAAAATATTTTATTTTTTTAACTATCTTAATTATTTAATATTGCTTGTGTGTAATGATAGATTTGAAAATTCTGTATAGATTATTCACAATATTAATTGAATCATGAAAAATCATTAGGGAGGTACTTCCCTGATATATTCAAGCACTCCAACACCCACAAAAGAGCTTTGATGGAACGAGTTTAAGGTATATCCCCTTCAGTTTATATATGAAATTAAAATGAATATATAAACAATTATTTTTTCCATTTCAGTAGGCATTCAATTGGGAGTTGAGTGAAGAGATGTAAATAAAAAGAATATTTAAGAAAAAATATGGCAATTACATCTGACATGTATTGAATCATGCTAAGACTAGAAGGAAAAAGCCACCCTACATCATGGATAAACACTGAGTCAGGATCTCCTCAACTTGCACAATTGAAGAGAGCAAACAAAGGAGTCAACAGAATAAAATAAATCAAACTTATAATTCTGCAGATTCATTTGTGACATATGTGGGAGGCTCTATTAATATCAATAAGCATACACCAACATTGGTAAATTTCTTTTAACTCTCTTACTAATTTTTTAATCTATTTCAAATTATTTTATTATTTCTAATAGTATTTTTTTTTTAGACTAAGGAAATGGGAAAGGAGCATGTATTTATAAATACTTTCATCCACACATTTGGAAAAAAAAAATGACAAGACTTAGAGTGGAGATAGAGCTAAAGCAATAAAGATCAAGATTAAACTTTATTTGATCTTAATTTTTAACTTAGATTCTATTATTGTTATTGTAATTTTATTATAATTATTTAATGATAATATTGGATAAAATGATAAGATAGAGCTAGAACTGAGAAATTCACAAGTTAGTGATGGATCCAGATCTAAGCCCTCTGTTAGCAATAATATGAATTTATGGCTAAAGCCGAGTAGGGGACCGGAAGGGGGAAGAATATTGGGAACAAGTTCCTTGAACTGAACCCATAAAATTTTTAATACATCTTCTTTCACCCCACCAACAGTAAAGGCCAAAATAAATAGCATAACTGAAGAGGTTAGTCATTTGAAGCGGATAATATTGCAAAGAGATCAAGAAATGTTGCAAAGAGATCAACAAATATTTTAGAAGGATCATGAAATTTGCAATTTGCCCCGACAATAGGACTTAATAATGCAATATATATAGTTAAGCTCCACTCCAAGTCAGACTCCTCTCAGTTCTAGTGATGATGGTGGCGACGACAATGATGATGGTGGCGTTGATTCTTTATGACTTTATTATATATGGATAATATTTGTCTCATAATAAGTATTTTTAAATATTAATTATTTGATTATGAATCTTTCATTTGTGTATTTTTATTAATACTGTTAATTTGTTTTGAATAGGGTTGGAGAGGCAAAGTAAGCTGGTACAAATTGAAAATCTATATTGAAGGAAGTAAGTATTAAGTTTTGTGTTAATTTATAGGATTTTTTATTATAAATAATACTTTTTATTTTTTTATGCGGAAAAGAAGAATAATGGAAGGAAAAGAAAGTGTTTGTAAAGGAAGAAGAAAGATGATTTGGTGATGTATGTGTATGAGATATTTTTATTTTAATTGACTTGTTTAACTTTTTTAAGAATGTTAGATATGTATGGATTTGATATGTTTCTTTTGACTTTATGGTTTTATTTTGACAATTTTTTACTTGTATGATCGTAGATGATATGATTTGGAATATTAATAGGATGTGTATAATATGTGATGTATATGTTAAATAGGATATGTTGTTAAATAGAATGTGTTGGATGTATATGTTAAATAGGTTCTAGCTAAAATATTAGTATTTTGGGATGAATTTGGCGAAGAAACTATTTTGTTATCAAATTATCATAAATTATTATATATCGTATATTCAACGATGAAACTTATTTTCGTCGCAAATTATGAAACGAATCCAAGTATTCGTCGCAAATTCTGCGACGTATCTGTGGATTTGTTGCTAAATCTCTGACGAAAACAGGTTTCATCGCAGATTTGGCGAATTAGCAGCCTGGCAACAAATCCATATTCATTGTAAATATGCGACGAAAATATTATTCATCTCCAAATCTGAGGCGCAATGGGGATTTGCCATTCGTTCCACATTTGGCGATGAATCCATTTTCATTGCCAAATCTATGACAAAAATTAGATTAGTCATCAAATTTGGGATGAAATTAGAATTTTATCGTAGATTCGCATTTGGTAATTTTGTGACGAATTTTGTTTTCATTACAAAATTAGAACGAATTTAGCCCTAAGAATAAAATTCATTGCAAATTTGGCAATGAATTTACATATTTTCATTGCAGAATTTGATGACGACTTATTTGTAACGAAAAATTTTCGTCACATAATTCGTCATAGAATTTTTTGCAACAATTTTTTTGAAAAAATTTGTCACAAAATTTATTCCAAATTACCATGATTTTTAGAGTGTATTTCTGTATAGTATGTATGATATCAAAATTTTAGTATTTTGTTCCATTCCTAATCATCCATTAAGAAAAATTCATCTATTAATTCGTCGAAGCTGACACTCAACTTAGTGCATTGACCTAGCGAGGTCGTTCGATCACCATAATTTATTTCCTTCATCTCGCTATGGAGCAAATGGTGAGGAGCACTTGGGGTGAGGATTATCTATCCATTATTTTTTTTTAGTTGACATCAAATATCCATTTTACGACTAATCCTAAAATGACTGGCACAATCTCACAAAAGTTTTCTATCATCCAAAAGGGTAAATTTGAAAGCGCTCTCAACAGGTGACCTATTAGGCCAACATTCTTAGGTTAATCGCTCGTTAAGGGAAATTTATCTGTTAATTCAGTGAAGCTATGACTCAATCCTTAATTAGATGTTTGAGAAACTAAGAAGGTGCCCTGCCAGTTAGACTTGACCCGAGCCCGTAATCAGGTTAATTAACAAACCGGTTACCCGTTGACTCGAGTTACGGATATATATATATGTTAAAAAGAAATTAGTGAGTGCTAGGACTCAAATTCGGGTCTCATAAATGCTTCACCAAAAATATATATATAATCTTAATTAGCCTCATTGACTATCTCTGGAGTGACCGATCAGGCACCACGGAAGTTTTTCACCGGCCACCAGGGTAAATCAGGAAGCGCACGCGGTGACCAACCCAGAAGTCCAACATCCTTTGGTTGTACCCCCTATTTGGAGGAAAAATTCCTATAAATAAGCTATAACTAGAGTTCGAACTGCGAGTGCCTAGGTGATAACTTAGATATCTTACCACGACACCATAATCCCGAGGACTCAAATGCTTCACCAAGTATATTAACCAACTAGACTACAACTATTAATGTTTCTATGTTTAGATTAATTATTTAATAGTTAATAATAGTTTTATTTTATTATATTATTATTTTTAATAATTAAAAGGAGAGTAAAAGAGATTTTGTTAGTTAATTTATAATCATTTGTTGATAAATAATTTCATGTGTTAATTAATTATTTAAAACTAATTAATAATTTTATTTTACTATATAATTATTCTTAATAATAAATGGTGCAACAACATGTAAATAATTTTATGAATTTATAATTTTTTAATATAATAATATTGAACCACGTCAAATCATGATGAACGATAAATGTAACTATCTTAAATATTTAAGATTAAGGATTGACCTGTCGAACCTATAATTTTGAATTGGGTCAAGTCTAGTGTCGTTACACTATTACCCTGGGGTAAAATTATACCCATCATGTGGTAAAATTATATATCCATCATGTGGTCAAAAAATGATTTGTCCATTTTCAATGCTCTGGTAACACGGATGAGGTAAAATTATATACCTATCATGAATCATATTTATTTAGATGGAAAGTAATTGATCAATAAATAAATGATTCTAGTTATATATCGACATTAGGCCATCACACACGCTAATCCAAAGGGAATAGGTCATGCATTTACTTTCATAAGAGTGGAATGGATTAAAAAGGAAAGGATCGATGCAGTTGTAAAGTGCACCGTGCATCAATAAGTGGGTTGGGTGAGTAAAATTTTGATTATATCGAAAGAAGTGATTGAACTGTTCCAATTAAAAATTTTAATTTAGTCATTTTAAAATTTTATTTGTTTTTCTAAAATAAATTAGTTGTATCCATTAATTCAGTTTGATTTCATTTTTAAAATCTCTTATTTTATTAAACCAAATAAAATAAAATAAAATAATTGATAAATTTTTAAATAAATGAACCTATAAATCCCTAACTAATAAATCTCCTATGATACCATCATTATTGAAAAAAAAAATCAGTCAATTCAATTTTTAATTTAATTAATTAATATTTTATCTGTTTGATTTATTTGAATTTTATTTAATAATTTGGTCAGTTTTGTTAGTTAAAAAAAATTCTATTTATTTTAATTTAATTTGGTTGAATTTTAACGAAATACTTAGTCATATTTTTTTTCTCTCTTTTATTTTAATTCTCTTCTACTTGTACTTATGATAGCTTCGCTCCCACAGCCTCACATGCAAGTCAACTTCTTCTTCTCCTCCTTAATGGCAAAGCCAGAAATTTTACAGCCCTTAGGCTGATTGGAATAACTTCAGGCTACCTTCCCTCTCTTTTCTTCCCAGGCTACATTCCTCTCCCACATATTATTCCTTTCTTTCATCACAAGTCCGACAACTCTTCCTCAACGTCATCAACATCAGGCATCCAGGCTAAATCCTAGTTAAGCCATAACCTGCCTCTGCCTTTGCTTCTCCTTCTTTCTTCTCATTTTTTTCTTCCCAATAACTCATCTCTTTTCGTTGTCCAACAAGAGTTCTCTTTTCTCCTTCTCCTTCTCAAGAACAGCAACTCTTCTTCTTCCCTTCCATTTATTGTTTTTCAGCTTACCAACAATAACCCTAATTCTCCTTAGCTTCCTCTCCAACAATAGAAGCCAGTATTTTGTCTTTTCTTATAGTTGGAGTTAGTCGCCATCAAAAAAGATAGAAAGATTTGCATTATATTCATCCGTGTAGTTATTTTGTTAATTATTTTTCTTTTCCCTTGTCAATGCAAAGCAAACTAACCGTAGATCTTACTGTTCTATTTAATTTATCTTTTGGTCTTTTGTTTACTTTGTTTCTCGTCTACTGCTAAATGCAATAGTCAGAACTGCGAAGGATGTCTCCGGCCAGGAAGTCTCAACTTTCATTTTGTCCAGCCTTTCTATCCTTCATCCTAAGTCCAACTTGTATGTTAGTGATCGTAGATGACATCCGACATGGACACATGATACGATGAAAATTTAATTTTTTTAATCCCTCTCTTCCTTTATTTAGGCTTATTTTTACTCTTTCTTTCTCTTCCTTCGCTCTCTTCTCTTCTCTAAAACTAAACCCCTAAATTTTCTTCGCCTCTCTTCCGCTCCTCTCTTTCCCCCAATTTCAACCCTAAATGCAGGTATCTTTTTTAACTCTCAAATCATGGTAAGTGAGTTAGGGTTTTTGTTGAAACTATACTAGTCATCTCTCTCCTCTCCTTTTTATACTCGTATTTCATAATAATACAAGAAGCTGTTGGGACTTTCGGGCCACAAAAATCATTTTTTGCGTTGCGGAAACCCCGAAGTCTTGCCACGGATCCGTGTGAAGATATATAAAAATTATCATGTACATGTTTCCCAATCCTAGATCTACACTAGATCTACAAGAAAGGGGTTTATATACATTTGAAGCGAAGTCCTTCGCAAATCCCGCTCATCCAGAAGGGTTGTCGGATCTCGAGAGTGTCAAATGTACACTCCTCTATGTGTATCCACACGAACAATAAGTGGAGAAACACGACTAAGAGTGTGCTAGCACCCTTAGAAGGTTACGGCAATGGAGGAAGAGAGGGAGAGAAGAGAGGAAGAGAGGAGGAAGAAGATAGCTTGAATGCACACTAATGTGATTCCTTAATATGGCCGGCCACTTCATGAGGGGTTTAATACCTCCATGGAATATCAAGAGTCATGGCTCTTGATCTCCCTCATGAGGTGGCACATCTTGATGATGTGGAACACCATCATTGGTTGGCCCCATGCCAAGTGGCTTTGGTCAAGTCAAACTTGACCAATATTGAAGTGGCATTTGGTCAAGTCAAACTTGACCCTTCATCTTCCCTCTCAAGTCAAGTCAAACTTGACTTAAATTCTCCCATGGTTGATCAAATCTAACCATTGATTCAAGTCAATTTGATTTAATGAATCTCTATTCATTAAATTAAATCGATTCAATGAGTCATAATCTAAATTAGACTCATTCAACACATGAATTAAATTGAGTCCAACTCAATTATTCTAATTTAGATTATTCTTAATCCAATTTGGTTCATCACATGAACCTAATCCTCTTGGTTCATCATATGAACCTAATCTCCATCTAATTGCTCTTTGTGTGTGACCCTATAGGTTCTTGTAACATTGGTAATGCTCCTAAACTCATTTAGAAGCATAAGTAATGAGCAGTATCTAGCAACACATCATTACTACCCAAGTTACAAGAATGTTGAGATCCAACATCACCTTTGTGACTACTAATTGTGACCCTCACAATATATGACAATGTCATTCTATCCTTGACATTTAGATTGATTAAATTGAGGCATAGACCGTGTCATCCTCTAATCAATCTATATCTTGAACTCCAAGTAGACTCACTCTAAACAAATGAGCTCAATATCTCATATTGACTTATTTGGGCATGATCATGCACTTAGTGGTCTCACTCTATCAAGAATGATGATGTCACTCCCGTCATATAGGAGGGATAGATCTCATCTACATCACTCACATCCCTCCGCATAATTTGTTACATACCCAGTAATCGCCTTTATAGTCCACCCAGTTATGGGTGACGTTTGACGAAGCCAAAGTATGTAACTCCTTATGTAGGGAACCATGGTGACTTTAGGTCCAAGGACTAATAGTCCAGCCCGGATCCTCTGGACCACTTTTTACAGTCCAGGGGATGGTCCCTTAATATGGATTGGTGGGGATGAATGGTCCCCACCTATTTTATGAATGAGGACCATTCATTTCACCAATCTATACTAAGGGACCATCCTCTGGACCGCAAAAAGTGATCCAAAGGATCTGCCCTCCTAATAGTCATATTAATAGCCACATGAGAAAGTATATGATACTCATATAAAGATCCATGATACTTTCTCATGGCGGGTCATTCAGTATACATTCTCCAATGCATACCCATGTGTCAACTTGATATCTCTATATTCATGACTTGTGATGTCAAGTCATCGAGTTGACCTACATACTAGTCTTATCGTATTAACATTGTCCCTGAATGTTAATACTTAACTAGGAATGATTAAGAGTAGCGTTCTCTATATCATCTCACCATCGATTCAACCAATCGATTGATATAGATAAGAACCTTCTACTCAAGGACGCTATTATACTTAGTTATTTGGCATCAATACAAGTAAGTATAATAACCATAAAGAAAATGCCTTATAAATATATAGGAATATGATACATAGAGTCCATACAACAATCATCATATGATTGGCTCTAGGGCTCTAACTAACCAAAGGTGTTGCAAAGGTATATTGAGTGTTTGTCTTTTAGGCATCATAGTTTCTAATTAAGAATCAGCTATTTAAAAATCATTGCAAGATCACTTTAGTACTTGATTTCGAAGAACACCACCTTGAAAGTAAGATTGAACTATTTAAACATGATGGTCAAAAATGGGCATCTTGGTGCTAGTTTCAATGTAGTACTAGTTTGTAAAAACCAACACCACATGTACTAGTTTTTAAAAATGGGCACATTGGTACTAGTTTCAGAAACCGGTACCATATTAGTACTAGTTTTTAGAAATCAGTACACACTATCTGTCTGAAAATTTAACATCACTATGGTACTACAATATGAAAATTAACATCGCTTCAACATATTAATAAAGACATAAAAATCAAAAGATATAGTATTTTATCAATATTAAAATCTTAGGACCATTATTTATATGTATGTATATTTATTTATTTATATTAATAATATATATTTTGAACCATTTCAGTTATCAGTTGGCTAATAAACTCTAAAGAACTAGTATTTTAAATCATTTTAAAAGTTTTTTATCATCCGACAATGAAAGAAATGCATCATGTTCATTTGCATTATTAAATAATCTTTTTTTACTATGTTTTTGATATAAAAAATAATCTCTTTTACTTTTTTTTTTTTTTTTGGCATATAAGATATTGAGTAAATTCATCGTTACACACATGTAATATATATATATATATATATATATATATATATATATATATATATATATGGGTAATGATATGTACGACAAAAAATCTTAAGGAAGTATTCTAGAATAGACTTATAAATTTATGACCTATCATTTTAATCCAATTATTTTATGTATCTATATATGTAAGTATTTTCTAGATATATATACACACACTGTATCCGTTCCGGGCCCTTTCCATATATAAATACACCAGATCTGTATATTGTCATCTTTTTTCGCCTTTCACACGAATGTGGCTGAGAATAAAATGAAGTTACAATACTATATCGGTGTCGCCGTATCGGATTCGGATAAGGCCCTACTCTTCTTGCGGCCGCACATTTCCAATCTTCTCACTGGCCCGTGGGTGGTGGTCTGACGATAGGCCCGGAAATCTCAGGCCGTATTCGGCCCAAGCAAATCGACGCCGCCGTCTTCCCCGGCGACATTCGACGCCTCGACGGCTGCGATGCTGTCGTTAGTGTGGCGAGGAATTGATATTTCTTTCGCTCATATTTCAAAATTCAACCTCGCCGTCCACCGAGGAATTGACGACTAAGTGTTAAGACCACCACCGGTAGTTTCGGGACCGGTCACAGGCGCGAGTTGTCGGCGACGTTGCTCTCCGCCCGTAATAGGCTTTGCATCACAGTCCCGAATTAGTTTCTTTTCTTCGCACACAAAAAATCCATATTCGATTCATGCTCTTTATTGTTGTGCAGTCGACAAATAAAATAGAGATCGAAGACATTGTTTCAGCGACTTACAAGCCTTTAATTAATGCGTGTTTGGCAGAAAATAAAGATACAAATAATTGATTGCTACAGTGAAATTTGATTATTTCAATCGATGTGCCATTGTTAATTTAAGAGAATCTAGAGTAGTTCTAAGGCTTCTATATAGCTTCGGATTTGTTGATAAATTAGTCCCGCAGTCTGTACTTAATTAATATAAATCTCAAGACAATCATTTCTAAGTGTTCCGGCCGAATATCAAAGATGGTCATTAGTCAATGAATGGATTGACGTGTACACTCTTCAGAAGGTATCGGTGAAAAGAATGATGAGGATCGACTTGAAATGCACTCAACATAGAATTAGAATGGCTCCGGAAAGATATTCTGATAAGTCACTCCAACATTCAATTAGGGTTTGTGTGAGGTATGAAACTAACGAAGGATGGAAGAAGAAGATAGTATGAGAGTTTGATGTAGCTAAAGAGAGTGTGAGAGAGAGAATCCTCTTTGTACTTACATTCTCTAGGGTTTATATATATAGTTGTCAAAAGAACATCTTCATATCAAACATTGCATTTTTCTTTATCATCCTCATATGAGCCAGTGAAGGTGAAGGATCGAGAGAGAGCGATAGAGAGAGGGGGGTAAATATCGCTCCTTTAAAAAAAACACTTTTCTTCTGAACCGTTAAGATAAGAGCAATGTAGCAGAAAAAAACTTTTCTTCTGAACCTAGTTGGCTCCTATTCCAAGACCCGTGATCTCTTGATCACACCGTTGGACAATCCACTATAATTCTTCTTTCTGAAACCTCTGAAAAGAAGCAATTAGTACAATGAAAGATGTAAGATAGTAATAGCCTACTATCTTACTAGTAAATAAGTACAATGCAAGCTAATAAAAATATACTGAATAATTAAGAAGCGTTGCATATCGTCGACACTTTATCAGAGTAGTAGCTTGCTTGAAGAAGTGTTGTAGAACAGTTGCACGAACAAGGATTTAGCACAAAGGTGAACTGGAAATCAGCCTTGGATTGCAAGCTCTTCTTTTGTAAGCATCGTTACCATTAGGTCGACTGATCCTCGGGTTCGGTCAATTGAACACGCTCCCTTCCTTTTTCGCTAAAATCTGATCTTCAAGCATTTATGATCTTTAATGGTTCGGTCAACCGATCACCTTATACGGTCAACCGAACAATGAATTTCTCTATTCGCTGAGATTTACACTTAATGCTACTTTAATGAAATGATCGTTCGGTCAACCGATCCACTAGTTCAGTCGACTGATCAGCGAGGTTTCCTTCTTGGTTTCAGCTCGGTATGATCTCTGCCACATCATCAAGGTCTGGACGACCGATCATCTGGTTCAGTCAATCGATCAAGCTTTGAACGGACTCTGCTCTGCTTTGGTCTGACTAGTTTCTGGTCTGAGTTAGCCTTGTTCGGTTGATCGATCCCTGTGTTCGATCTACCGATCAAGTCATTCCCTGCAAAACAAAGTTAGACAACTCCAACCAAAGGTTAGCACAGTAATATAATAAGAGATACATGAGTAGTAATAGACAGTAACACTGTCTTGATCTTAACTTGGAAACATTTCCGGTTTCTTCAATTGGATCAACAATCTAGGATTTATTCCTTTTCGAAACACGACCTCACTGTCGCTCCCTCTAGTTTCTTACCTCAACCTACCTGTCAAACATGGTCCTCCAGACCTGTTTGGATTTTCTCTGCTCATTATCTGATCTTTGATCCATTAAGACTTTTCCTACAATACTACATTAGCCAAAAACAATAATAGTAATACAGAACACTATAGTAAAACTAAACTTAAATTTACCAAGATCCGTTAGTCTGGTCGACGTCTCAACTTTGTTTGGAGTTCACTCCTCTAAGACTCCCCGTTACCTAAGGTTAACCCCCCTAGGATTTTTTCCATCTGGCTTCACTCACCAGAACCTTAAGTTACCTTCCTCTAGGGTTTTCTCCACTTTGCTTCACTCACCAAGACTCAGCATTGAATCAGCCCACCAGGGATTTGTTGTATTTTTCGGGCCGCAAAAACCGTTTTTTGCGTTGCGGAAACCCCGAAATCCCCATGCCACGGATCCGTGCGAAGAAATAAAATTTTATATACATGTTTTCTAAGCCTAGATCTACTTTAGATCTACAAGATAAAGAGGTTACCCTTGATGTGAAGCCCTTCGCGTAATCCCGCTCGTCCTAGGTTCGTCGGATCTCGAGAGTATCAAAGTAGATACTCCTCTATGTGTATCCACACAAGCAAGAGATGGAGAAAACCACACAAAAGGTGTGCTAGCACCTTTGATGGTCACGGCAAGGAGGAGGAGAGGGAGAGAAGAAGCCTTGAGAGGAAGAAGAAGAAATGAAATTGCCTTGAATGAAAATCAATCCATTCCACACTAAAAGTGGTCAGCCACTTCATGGCTTGTAACCCCCATGGAATATCAAGAGTCAAGTCTCTTGATCTCCTCCATGAGGTGGCAGTTGGTCAAGTCAAACTTGACCAAATGAAGAAGCCTTGATGATGTGGCATTGGTCAAGTCAAAGTCAAGTCAAAACTTGACTCTTCATCTTCCTACTTAAGTCAAGTCAAACTTGACCACTTCTCTCCCTTTGCTGATCTAATCTAACCATTGATTCAAGTCAATTTTAATTTAATGAATCTCTATTCATTGAATTAAATTAATTAAATGAGTGTAAGTCCAAATTAGACTCACTTAACACATAAACCAAATTGAGTCCAACTCAATTAGCTCAATTTGGATTACTCTTAATCCAATTTGGTTCATCACATAAACCTAATCCTTTAGGTTCATCAAATGAAGCTAATCTCCATCTAATTGCCCTTTGTGTGTGACCCTATAGGTTCTTGTAACGTTGGCAATGCTCCTAAACCCATTTAGAAGCATAAGTAATGAGCGGTATCTAGCAACACATTTACTACCCAAGTTACAAGAATGTTGAGATCCAACATCACCTTGTGACTACTAATTGTGACTCTTCACAATATATGACATTGTCCTTCTATCTCAGACATCTAGATTGATCAATATGAGGCATAGATCGTGTCATCCTCTAATCAATCTAAATCTTGAATCCCAAGTAGACTCACTCAATCAAATGAGCTCAATATCTCATATTGACTCATTTGGGCATGGTCATGGTCATGCACTTAGTGGTCTCACTCTATCAAGAATATCGATGTCACTCCCGTCATATAGGAGGGATAGATCCCATCTACATCACTTACATCCCTCCACATAATTTGTTACATACCCAGTAATCGCATTTATGGTCCACCCAATTACAGGTGAAGTTTGACGAAGCCAAAGTACATAACTCCTTATGTAGGGAACCATGGTGACTTCAGGTCCAAGGACTAGTAGTTATACTAATAGCCACATGAGAAAGTATATAACACTCATATAACGATCCATGATACTTTCTCATGGTGGGTCATTCAGTATACATTCTCCAATGCATACCCATGTGTCAACTTGATATCTCCATATCCATGACTTGTGAGATCAAGTCATCGAGTTGACGTACATACTAGTCTCGTCGCATTAACATTGTTCCTAAATGTCAATGCTCGACTAGGAATGATTAAGGGTAGTGTTCCCTATATCATCTCACTATCGATTTAATCAATCGATTGATATAGGTAAGAACCTTCTACTCAAAGACGGTATTATACTTAGTTATTTGGCGTCAATACAAGTAAGTATAATAACAAAAAAACAAATGTCTTTATTTATATACAAGAATATGATACAACGAGTCCATACAATAATCATCAAATGATTGGCTCTAGGACTCTAACTAACAGGATTCAATATTGGGTCCTCCAGACCTATTGAATCCACCTGGATTCCACCATCTACTGAGATTTATCTTACCTAGCTGCAACTAGGACTTCCCTTCCCTAACCGCAGTTAGGACTAGTCACTCGATTGACTTCTCACCCTTCCTAGCCGCGACTAGAACTTCCCTTGATCAAGCTCATTTATACATATTTATCGGACATTAAAACCTTGGAAATCGATTGTACCAACAGAGAGGACCAAATCTAACCGTCTTTAGTTGTCTATCCTTCCACTAAATGCCACGTGTTTGAAGGAGGGCATCTAGGAGATCGGATCTAACAACCATATAATCGATTAATCGTTTCTTCATTCACCTAGTGTCATGCATGTGTTTTGGAATATTCGTAGTTGTTGTTAGTGGGCTAATGTAGGATGTGGGTATGATCCATGGATGAGAAAATGATGTCGATGTTGAGTGGTCTTGAGGATAGACGAAGTCGACGACTGAAGTTAAGACAGTGAGGATGCCGAGATCTAAGGTCGAGTCCTGAACGGAGTCGGTGGCTGAGGCTGAAGTAGGGATGATATCGATGACTGAGGCCTAACTAAGCGCGATGTCTGGATCTAATATTGAGGTGTGGGCGATGTCGACGACTAAGACCGAGGCATGAGAGATATTAGCAGCTGAAGCCGAGGGAGAATACCGGGATCTAAGACTAAGACATGAATGTTGTTGGCGATTCAGACCAAGACAGGGGAAATGTTGGCAATTGAAACTGAGGCATAAAGGATGTCGGGATCTAATGCTAAGACATGAATAATGTTAGCTACTGAGGCTGAGACAGGGGCAATGTTAGCAACTGAGACTGAGACCGAGGCATAGGTAATGTCTGAATCCCGATCAAGGTATGGAAGATATTGGGATTTGATGCTGAGACAGACGATATCATGATCCGATACTGAGGCAAAGAGGATGTTGGGTTCCGATGCTGAGACAGGAATGATGTTAGCAACTGAAGCTAACTCTTAGTAGCTATTTTATCTTCGAGCAAATTCTATTCCTTAAAATGAGTGTGCTGAGTACGTTCAATGAAACTCTTTATCTACTGAGTGTTATTCCCTCTGGGTCAAGTTTAACCTACCTTAATTTTGACTAACATCTCATCACAACTCTTGATCACACAGGACATGGGGATTTCAAGATTCTACCACATCACTAAGTAAATTTAACTCTAAGTGCTATGTAAATTAACTAATGATATTTAAACAAAATAATCTTATTCTCCATAGGCAATTCCCAGTGGACGCATGTTTTCTAGAAAAGAAGTATCTTCTATTCTCTATCCATTTTACGATAGTTATAAATTAATGTATAATTTATCTCTTTTCATATAATTTAGAGCTATAAATTAATGTATAATTTATCTATTTTCACATAATTTAGAGATGAACGGTAAAAAGCGTCACCGTAATCAACATACAGTATTCTCCGATCCTTTACATAATGGAATGATGGAAAATGTTTTAATTCTCAAATATGAATACACTTGAGTCATGCATGTACGCGTATAGTAAGGAACGTAGAAGTAGACGGTAGTTGGCCGGCGCCGTCAACCATGGAAGAAACCAAAGTCTTGAAATGGCAGGCGCTGTAGAGAAGGTGGCAAATTTTGCAGAAGCGCGCTAGGGTTTAAATCCCCTCTCTGGCTAAATTTGTCATCGTCGTCATCCAACCGTTGCAGTACTTGTTGCATCATCAGGTCATGGCAAAAGCTCGCCGGCATCACCTGAGAAGGCGGCGGCAGCGGCTGCGGCGACGGCAAGAAGTGCCCGCTCCCCCTCAGCGTGGTGGGGCAGTTATGAGTGTGTCTGCCTTCGTAGGTTGTTATCACGATTGATGGATTCTGGTAGCACCTCTCCACCCTTTTCTTTACGGGGCACTTCTGCGTTGTGCAACGGTAGTAGCTCCTGAAATTAAATTAAAACAATTGAATTAATTAGAAAGATTTTTAATTATTAATTAATTATAATTTACACAGATATATAATTGACGATCGACCTTGGGTAAGGGCTGTTCTTCACCGCTTTCTGACCATACTTCCTCCAACGGTAGCCGTCTTCCAGATGATCAACTTCGCTCTGGGTAACGAAGGCAAAACTTGGATCTCTTGCTCGCTTCTCGCCTTTCTTCTTCGGCTTGTCCCTAAATTTCACATAACGAATTATATATAATTAAACAGATCAGGAAGATTAATTAACATATATTGTTAAAAGAATTATTATCGATGAATGCAATTAATTCAATCTATTTAATTTGGATCCAAATAAATAGCTATAGGAATTGTAATTTATTTTAAAATCTGATTCACTTGAAGCAAATTAAGGGAGAAATTATAGAGAGAAATAATTAACGTGACTCACAATTTCTTAGACATATCGCCCTGATCTGTATCCACCTCCTCTGGCTGTTGCTTCACCTCCTCTTGATCCGGCTTCAAGTGCTCCTCCTCGCCGGCGCCGGCCTCAGTGGACGAAGAAGAAGTAGATGAGTTAGGCGTTAGCGGAGTCGAAGCTCCGCCACCGCAGCCCAGCGTCGTCGGAGGAGGAGGAGGAGGAATATTACTGGCTGCACTCAAGGTGTTAACATCCAACATCAGATCAGAACCAACCGTCCCCACTGCCGCCGGCGGCTCCCAAGAGGATGATGATAAGCCAAAATCACTAGAAGCCGCCGCCGCCATGTAGTCGACCATCGAGCTCCGTAACAAGTCGGTGATGCTCAAGAACGACGTCGTCGTCGACGGTGCTGCTGCCAGCTGCGGCGCATCGTGGTACTCATAATAAGCACCGCCACCGGGAGCTCCGGATGACGGCTTGTGGTCGATGAACGGAAAGGGTTCATCGTGGAAAATGAAGTTGTAGTGCTCCGGCCGGTGATCTTGATCGCCAGACATGGAGATCTGAGCTCTTGGATGGATCCGCAGAGACGGGTGAAGCTGTGGCCTTATTTATATATATATATGTGATTATTTTTATTGCTTTTAATGATTTTTCTCATATAACAATAATATAATAAAAAAACATTTGCCCTTTACTGAATTTTTCGGACTTTTTTTGAAATGCCTCCCAGAAATTTACAATCATCAAACTACCCCCTTATGTTTTAATTTAAATGGACTTGGCAACTTGTATTTCGTGTTGCAATCTTATACCATGACATAAGTTTCAAAATTGATCCATTGACTTTAGGATGATATAACATTTCTAGTCAATAAAAAGTTTTTTTAATTCTGTGGGCAAAAATTATTCAATTTTTTATCAAATTATGTTTAAAAAAATAAATATATCCTAATTTTAAAATTATTAAATTACATTACCTATCCAATTTTACTTTTACCCTGATTAGTATTCCTAGTTGACTATTACCATTATAACAATCCCATTATTCTTTAAAAAAAACTGACTCTTATTTAAAAAATTATTACTTTAAATATATTAAATATATTATATCAAATATTATAGGTGATCCGGCAGTAAGGACGGGAGACCCCTTTGAGGGAAGTCAATGACACTTAGAGGTCAAAAGTCAAAGACAATATGGAGTTCGGCCGATCGGGTAAGGATCGGGTCAACCAGCCGAACAGGTCTGAATCAAAGACAACCCGGCGGGGAGTCGGGTTTCCGACGCTCATGATGAACAAAGGTCGCTGGCCGAGCGGGTAGCCCGCTCTGCCGAGGCATAAAGTAGCAATGCGGTGAAGGAACAGGCTCGACCGAGCACACGACCTGGAATCTCTCGAGCGGACCATTACCTATGTCCGGTCGGACGTGATGGGACTGCCGAGCGGCCTGGCGCTCGGCGTGAGTAGAGAAAAGACAAAATGACAAAGGAACATCTTCTGACAGTAAACATGTTCGAAGACCAAGTCATGCACAGAATCCTATGACGGAAGGTTCTACTGTCCCATCAGAGAGGTGTTTGGACTGTAGCAGTATGGTGTCAGGCAAGGTCCTCTGGCAAGTCCATACTGAGGTATGGTAGCAGGACACGTGAACGCCTCGGTATGTGTGCATAAGCCTCTTCACAGCTCTATATAAAGGTCCTCATACTTCGCCGGAGGTACGCAATCTCTGATATTCGAAGCTACTTTCTCATCTTCCTCTTGCCTGACTTGAGCGTCGGAGGGTCGTCGCCGGGAACCCCCTCCCGGCCCGACTTCCTTGCAAGTTCACCGGAGATTCGTACGGCCGGTCAGAGACCCACGTCGTCATTTCGGAGAGCGCCACGTCCCCAGCGTCCGTCGATTCAGCGTTCGGACAGGATCAAATTGGCGCCGTCTGTGGGAATGCACCTGCATCCGAGCGGAAGAGATGGACGAAGCTGGATGACATCACACCGTGATACTCTCCTCAGAGGAGCTCGACGCTCTAGTCAAGGCAAGAGCAGCTAAACTCGTGGAGCAACAGAAACAGAAGGCACAAGCCGAGCGGCTGGAGCAACAAGCGACGTCGGCGTTAGGAGGCCGAGCGGAAGCACCGCCTACCACGGTTCCATTTCACCGGGCCCCTTCAAAGTCATCAAAAAGCTCTGCTCGGGTGCCTATTATCTGGAGGATGAAGACGGGCGGTAACTGGATCGACCATGGAGCGCGAACCACCTCCAGCCTTACCGAGCGGGGTGAAAGGTGCGCCAATGTAATGTATTCTGTATACTTTCCGTTCGGCTGTATATTTGAAATGCAGGAGTAAAAATCAGAAAATTAGCCCAAGGCATCGTCAGCCGAATCGGGAGCTCCGACGTTAAAAATCGAGAGTCGCACCGGCGACTATAAACCCTCCGGCCGGAAGACCGTCGAGCTCCGACGTTAAAAATCGAGAGTCGCGCCGGCGACTATAAACCCTCCGGTCGGAAGACCGTCGAGCTCCGACGTTAAAAATCGAGAGTCGCGCCGGCGACTATAAACCCTCCGGCCGGAAGACCGTCGAGCTCCGACGTTAAAAATCGAGTCGCGCCGGCGACTATAAACCCTCTGGCCGAGAGACCGTCGAGATCGAGAGTCGCGCCGGCGACTATAAACCCTCCGGTCGGAAGACCGTCGAGCTCCGACGTTAAAAATCGAGAGTCGCGCCGGCGACTATAAACCCTCCGGCCGGAAGACCGTCGAGATAAAGACAGAGAAGAGGTCGACTTTTGAGTCGTTTGGCCATTCGGCCAAGTAACCTAAAATACTTGTGAACATCTAGCGAAAATCCCATTTGCAAAACAGGACATATTAAGTCAGGTGGATGGCATGCATATTGATTAGCAAAAGAAAAAAGCAAACAGGGGGATAGCATATCATTAGAGAAATTAAGGTCGAATGGCCGAATTACAAAAAGTGATAGTTTTTAGCCAAGCGGACGAATTACATATAAACTTCTATTCTAAATAATCGTAAAGATAGATCCGTCGGGATGTTGTTGAGGAGTGTTGCCTGGTCCTGAGCTGGGATGACGGCGGAATCGGAAAGTTGCCCTTTGGACTTCAAGTATTCTGTCGTGGCATTTATGGCAAGTTCAAAGGCCGTGTATATCCGCTCGCAAACTTTCTCCGAAAATTCGGCCGAACGGATGTAATTTTGTCTCAAGGCAGCGACCCGGCCTGGTTCGGCCTCCTGATATTCTTTAAGGGCCGCTCGGGAAGTATCGGCGGCTGCCTGGTGTTCTTATAAAGCAGCCTCGAGCTTCGCCACCTCATCCGATCGGGCAATCTTCTCGTTGGCCAGTTGCTCCATCAGCTCCTTGACTTTCTGCTCCAAGCCCCGAGCCTCGACATTCTTTTTCTCGAGATCGGAGATAGCCGTGTTTTTCCGAGTGGTGGCTAGGCTTATTTTTTGGTCGAGCGTCTTGACTTGCCGCTCGAGCTCGGCCAAGGTATGAGCCTGATCGGTCGTCTTCTTCTGCTCAGCCGCCAATAGATCTTGGGTCTTCCTGAGTTCTTTCTGCAGCTCAGCGTAAGAAGGGCCATGGGAGCCGGACGGGCCGCCCGGAGCCTTCAGCCTCTTTAACTCCTCATCCACCATTGCCAGACGATTGCAAACGGCAATCTCCTCCACCCGTCTCTGGCATAAGCAAGATCGTCAACGGCCGATCGGAAAGAATATGTAAAAGACTTGAGAAAATACACTTACCCCAGTGGTCTGTTGCATATGGCTATTGGCCAGATTGCTAAGTGGGATCATTGCGACACGTGTCCGAGCGTCGGCCCACATCTCGGCTAGGGGCCCTTCAGGGTGATCGTGTGCTCAGGTGCAGCTGACCGATCGGACTCGAGCAAAATCTCCTCGATGGGGAGATGCAGGGTGACCCTAACAGTGCGGCCATGACCGGGGGTCGTCCGAGCGGAAGATGGAAGAGGATCAGAGGTCGGCGCGGAGAACTGGGACAAAATTGTCGAACGCCGGGCTTGGGGGGGAGCAGGCGGAAGGGCACTGACGGGAATGGCCTCAAGGGGGCCCCCGGACGCATCCAGTTGGGATGGAGTCCGATCGGACGAGATCGCCTCAACCGCTGGGGCTTTGCCGCGGGAATCAGAGGTGGTCCGGGCGGATTGCTGGACCGTGGAAGTGGCCGAACGTACTGGTGTCTCCGTTCGGCGTCTCTTTTGTCAAAGAGGATAAAAGAAAGAAGACAGCAAACGAAACAGTGCCCCGAGGACCAAAACTCGGGAAAGAAATGCAAAGAAAACACAAGAACCAAAGAGAGAAAGAAGGAGAACCTTACAATGAAGAGGAGGATCGAGGGAAGAACACCGGAGATCGTCGGAGAACAGAAGAGCAGGATCGCCGGAGCGCTGAGAAAGAAGAACTGGGGAGCACGCGACAACAGAAATGCGGCGAAGGAAGAAAGCGAAGGCTTTATAGGGCTGAGCCCGATCGGCCTCCACCGTCGGATTCAGGTCGTTGAAACCAGAGCACGTATCGCGCCGTCCATTTCGAACCGCCTCGGTCTCGTCACCCGCGGCGGCGCCGCCGTACGATGACGGCAGCAAGGCCACGTGGCAGGGGAGCATTTAATAAGCGCCTTAACGTGGCACAGAGCGCGTGCCCGGCCTTAATGTCGAAGATTGGCGCAAACTCCGAAGAGATCCGAGGAATATTGTCGTTGACTGACGCCACAGCTACCCCCGTGGGGGTCGAACGGACGATAGTTTCAAGGAGACACCACTCGACGAAACTGACGGTCTAGTCAGTCGGACTAATCGCCTCCTTCGACTAGATTTGAAGGGGAGGCAAGTGATCCGGCAGTAAGGACGGGAGACCCCTTTGAGGGAAGTCAATGACACTTAGAGGTCAAAAGTCAAGGACAATATGGAGTTCGGCCGATCGGGTAAGGATCGGGTCAACCGGTCGAACATGTCTGAATCAAAGACAACCCGGCGGGGAGTCGGGTTTCCGACGCTCATGATGAACAAAGGTCGTTGGCCGAGCAGGTAGCCCGCTCAGCCAAGGCATAAAGTAGCAATGCGGTGAAGGAACAGGCTCGGCCGAGCACACGACCTGGAATCTCCCGAGCAGACCATTACCTATGTCCGGTCGGACGTGATGGGACTGCCGAGCGGCCTGGCGCTCGGCGTGAGTAGAGAAAAGACAAAAGGACAAAGGAACATCTTCTGACAGTAAACATGTTCGAAGACCAAGTCATGCACAGAATCCTATGACGGAAGGTTCTACTGTCCCATCAGAGAGGTGCTCGGACTGTAGCAGTATGGTGTCAGGCAAGGTCCTCTGGCAAGCCCATACTGAGGTATGGTAGCAAGACACGTGAACGCCTCGGTATGTGTGCATAAGTCTCTTCACAGCTCTATATAAAGGTCCTCATACTTCGCCGGAGGTACGCAATCTCTGATATTCGAAGCTACTTTCTCATCTTCCTCTTGCCTGACTTGAGCGTCGAAGGGTCGTCGCCGGGAACCCCCTCCCGGCCCGACTTCCTTGCAGGTTCACCGGAGATTCGTACGGCCGGTCGGAGACTCACGTCGTCATTTCGGAGAGCGCCACGTCCCCAGCGTCCGTCGATTCAACGTTCGGACAGGATCAATAGGTATATAATAAGGAGAACTAGATAAATATATAATATCTAATTTCATATCATTTCGAGCTTTCTAAATTCATCCGTCCATTTTGACAAAAATCAATTGATGGACCTAGAGATTTCAAAATGACATTAAAGCAAATATTATATTTTTTGTCTAATTCTTCTGATTATATTCATGTCCTAAAATATCAATTTAACCTACTATATTAAGAGCAATGATTTTTTTAACATGAATTATATTTTTTAAATACGTTCATGTTTAAAAAATCATTACTCTTATTATAGTAGGTCAAATTAATATTTGAAAACATGAATATAATTTTGAGAACGTGATGAACACATAAAATTTAATTTCATATCATTCCAATCTTTCTAAATCTATATGTTGACTAAATTGATTGATCTCAAATATCAATTTTACTTACTATATTGAGAGCATTGATTTTTTTTAAACAAAACGATCATTTTTTTAAAAAAATAATCGATTCAACTGGAAATATTAGCAGGATAAAAATTGAATTTAGTATGTGATTTGGTAATTTTAAAACTGGGGTATGATTTGGATATTTTAAAATTTTTCTCGTGGTTTGACGAAAAGCTGAAAATTATTACAACAACAAATTATTTCCCAATGGTTTGATAAATTTATAAAATTAGGGGTGTAATTTAATAAAAAGACACTGTTGACCAAACACGGAGACGTCAATCCCGCCAAGGTGACGGGCTCTTGTCGGTCCAATGGAGCTGCGTCGTCCCATCATAGGACCAGCACCCACCGACACGCGACACGTGGATCGTGTGTACGACGAGCGATGGTTGACGGTTGACCGCTGCCCGCCTGCAAGATCCGCCGGAACTCGATCGGACGGCGGAAGGACGTCGAATCGGAGAAGTGTGAAACGGGGGAGCCGGGACGCGAGTCAACAGTGCGGACAACATTTTTGGTCTTTTCCTATTATTTTTTATTTCTCTCAAATTGATTGAAGAAGACATGGCTTGGGAATTGGGATGGCAACAGCCCTTTTCGTTGACCAAATTAATCGATTCGTTCATAATTAAGGTTTTTTTTTTTTGCAGCTCGTAAGATGATCACCATAACGCAGACAATTATACAAAACACTGTAGTGAGGTTTGACTTTTGTTCAAGGTCGTTATAGGTCACACATCTCTCTCATTTAAATATTATGCGCGAATAGACCCTAATTCAGTGGATGATGATGCGTGCACCTAATCCCATCTTTGAAGTTGACCAGAACATGCAGGATCTTCACTCTTCAGGATCTAATATCAACTGCACCCCTTTTAATTTGCATTTTTATTGGTGTGGAGGTGAGGATAATCATTCGAGGAAGAAGTTGAAAAACATTTGTTCAAAAATCTGGTGCATATATTCAAATTATATCTCTATCAGGAAGAGTTCAATTCAGATAACCTCGTTTTAAATGAGAAGCAGTTTCAGAGTCAAGTAATTATGTGACGGCAGCTTAAATTAGTGAGTATGATCTGGCGCATATATTCTACGAATACGTACAATATGATGTGGGGTTGGCCGATCGAGCGCTGGTCTGTCCACTGCATTCCACGACAAGGACATGTGAAGAGAAATGGAGAGGTAGACGGCCTGATATTGTTGACTGCTCACTGGTTACAGTGTCATGGACGTACATCACAAAGATAAAAGCATTTTAGGCTAAGGAAATGCATGTCTATCGATGTGCATCTCTAGCTACTGATCGTTGCGTCTTGATTTTGATTTCCCATAGAAAATGGCAAGAAGTATTTCTACCTTTTTCTTGGCATGTAGTTAAAGATCGATACAGAAATTTATTATATATGTTTCATGACTTGATTTTATTTCAGCTGTTACTCGAGTACAACGGGTGTGTGTTTCATAATTAAACTTCATTGTTTGAAGGACAAGATGCCCTTCCATAGTTTGTTTCACAAACTTGCGTATTACAAGTCAAAGCTCGTTAAAGCATGTAAATAATGCATGCCGTGGCGGGTGGCTCATCTGTTCCATTCCCGCAATAAATGCTTTTGACTTTGTTGATTTCTTCTTCTCGAGGTACGTGGTAGAATATTTTTTTAATTTTATTTATATATTTATTTTTCTATATTTAAAGGGTCGCAATTAAGATTCGGAGGCTGGGTAAATTGTGACCAGGAGGTGCTACACATGTTGATATAGATTGTGGCAGGGAGTTGGCAAAGCTTGCTTATTAATTTTCATTATAGCAGTTGTGGTGCTTGAATACGTGTGCAGCTACAACAACTGCTATTTGTTTTTAGAGTTGATTATGTGGTTTTCATCGTAGCATTTCCTTCTGCAGTGGAAGCAGTTGCCCAAATGGTTTGATTGAGAAGCTAACAGCGGTATTCTTGCTAAGCATCTGAACAAATGCTGTCTACTCTGCAATTGCTTTTTCCATTGCTGAGTTATTCAACTTTCCTAGAAGAGCAACAGGATGTCGTCATCTTTCATTTTTGAGGCGATTTGAATTTGATGGTATCCACCCCTAGCATTGATCTGGAAGAATAAGAAGACTTTTTACAGGAAGTAAAATAGACACTTGATGATTTCATGGATATAACATTTCAGTTCAACTGCACGTTCGCTAGCTACTATTCCAGAACTTGGGTTACAAGGCAGACTCAAAACTTGCAGGCTAAGTATAAACTTCATGCCAATTCAGACTTTGAATCTTCCGCCAAGAATAAAACTGTCCCAGCTTAACACAAGTTCCGGATGCGCCTTTACAAATTGACTCAAGCTCTAGTGAATAGTCGATATGATGTTTAACACTTTAACTCTCGGCATTTCTTGCAACAAATTTGATAAAGGTCGGGACATTGAATGAAAGAAAATTATATCTACAACGCCAAGCACTGAAGAGAGATTATTAATGCACAAGAGACAAATTGAACACCCACATAAGCATGCACCTACCAGCTTTTCTCACCGTGCTCTTGCAGATGTCCCACCAGCTTGTCCATTCAATCTATCGAGCAGAGAATTAAAATCCATCGGTTGCCCACTGTCGCTCATCCTCTGGACAACATTTATAACCTGATTCTTATCAAATCCCATGTTAATTGCTTTCTCAATCATCTCCCCATATGGGTGATTGCGGATGGACTGGGAGTTGTACTGGTGAGTTGGAGGAGGTACTTGCTGGTTCCTAGCAGCTGGAAGGTTGCTCGGTGGGTAGTTGTATGCAGCATTGTAGCCTGGTATGTTGTGCGATGGAGGTGGATAAGGTGGAGTGCCCATGTAACTGCCACCCTTGCCCAGCTGTGGGGCAAAGGAGCTCTGGCTGACTGGAGGCTGCATAGGCTGCTGTATGCCATGATGCAAGGGCGGAGGCGGCTGCGACACTGTGCTGCCACTTCCTCCATAACCATATGGAAAAGCTTCAGGGCGGATGCCTCCAGGATGTACAATTACTGGATTAGGGACTTGCATGGGCACGCTACTAGGAAATGTTTCAGGACCAGGATTCACAGGCTGAGATGGGTAAGGGGTATATGATGGCGGTGGTGGAGATCTGATTTGAGCCTGTGAAGCAATTTGTTGCTGCAGGTGCTGATCTTGCTGTGGAGGTAGTTGCTGCAGGTGTTGAGGAAAAGGGGGAGGTTGGTTCTGGTTTACTGACAGAAGCACCTGTGGCGGTGCCTGATGTGGTCTATTGTGAAGCTGGGATCCTGGTTGTATGTACTGTGGCTCAGGTTGGACAGGTTGGTTGCGTTGGTCTTGCAGCATTGTTTGATGCTGACCATAATAATTGCCAACTTGTTTTGGCATAACTTGCTCCTGTTGAATGTTAGGAGGGGCAGGTGCTTGCTGGGGTTTAGATAGTTCTTTGTACGGCTGAACTTGCTGAGAAGTTCCAGCGGGAGGCACTGTTTGATCAGTTTGTCGAGGTAAAGCAAGCACCAACTGTTGGTTCCCGGTGTCAGGTTTCTCATTCTGGCTTTTTGGCTCTGATGCTTCTCGTACATTAGTATTCTCATTTTTCTCAGGAGCTTTCTGCGCAAGTTGAAGTTTGACTAGTTCCCTTTGAGTTTCAACAAGTTCTTGCTTATCTCTTAGAACTTGAACAGATCTATGCACCTAAACAGGAAAACAGAAAAAACAAACAGAAAAAAAAATGCTAACTCCCAGAAAATGAAACAGATGGAAGAATAAAAAGAACTAAAGAACACTCTCGGAATTCAAGACTTCATATTTCTCAGTGAACATGACAGAAAGCATTGAAAAAAATGAAGAAAACAGGTGACGAATAAAATTTCACTGTTGTGCCTCACTGCACGGAATGAGGCAACTGTAATTTCAGGGGCATTCATTGGAGCACATCCACAGAAAAAGCATTAATTTATCATTTCTGTGCTTGGGAACACCAACAAGTGTAACACAATTCTATACTTGTACAAATAAATTTGAACCCATTGAGTTCTATTCCCATTTGCAGGAGAAATCAGTTCTCTATACCCATGGAGTTAAACACTACTCAATTCTAACAGAATAAAAAAGTCCATCTTTTGAAGATACTAGACTGGATACGAAAGAACAAAAAATTATAATAATTAAATACAAATTCAATTAGGTTATCTTCACTAGAGAATCAAGTGAGAGAATATATGTCAAGCGTAGAGATGTTCAAGAGGCTGATGCTTTATTTCCCCTAATTTAAACAGCCAAGCTTGTGCAAGGTGTTATAGTCAAGTACAGAGACGTTCGGAGATAGGGAAAGGAGTTTGCATTATTTGACACAGGTAATGAGAAAATTCATGGTTCAATGGCTTAGGCAATCCGTGTAGTCACCCTGCATAATATGGGTCTCATGTTTTTTCTTTTGTTCTATCTTATAGTAGTGAAGTTCACCTAAGACCATATATATATAAAGTTCTCAGTTTAAATACAACTGTTCAATACCTAATAACATGAGGCTTATGAGTTTGATGTATTGAGCATCATCAAAGAGCAGTGGACTCCACTGCTTTCTGAGATCCTACCTGATCTAACCGTTACTCAAATCTCATTGTTATGGATATAATGGATGCGGATTGGTTAAACTATGTCTTTCAGTGAAATTTTAAGAATGAAGAAATGACCAAAAACTCGAGGGAAAGCTATTTAGTATCACTTTGTAAGAATAAAGATCATCTATGATATTGTTGTTATTCTAAAGGGATGAAGTTGTTGTACCATGAAAATTTTAGAAAAGAGCTACTGAGAGGAAAAGAAGAGATGAGACAAACATTTCTGAAAATCAATTCAATTTTATGCTGAGATGATTGAGATCAAATGATGCCTATTTAATAAGACCACTAATTAAAATATATGAAAATGAAAAAAAAATGTGATTAATGTTCATCTAGAAAAATAAGATGTTGGCAACTTGACAACTACTACTGTAAATGGATTTTACAAAAAGAAAATGTAATTATATTAATATGATAAATGATATGTGATACGGGCGATGAGTGGACCTAGGAAATGGCATGGCAATTAAGAGTCAGGACGATGGGGCAATCAAAGTCAAGATTGCGTGGCGGTCCCAGTCAAGAAAGGATAACATCCCCTCATCTAACTTTAATTAGTCGCCCAATACTAGGGTTCTTAGAGTCAATCCGATCGAGTTATAAGTCGGCCAGCCAGATAAGGGCAGCCAGCCCTTAAACCGATCAGACCGGAGGAGGTCAATGCTTTAAGGATGGCCAGACTTTAAAGCGACCAAGATTAAGGACGGTCGGCCTTATGTATCGGCCAAAGTGACCGACTCACTTCCTAATAGACCAGCCATAGGTATGGTTAAGGGGAAAGCTAAACTCCTTACTTCATATGATTCTCTCTGTATATGCCCGGGCTACCCTGATTGTCGACCACCCCTAATGGTTTCCATGCGATAGCATGTATGTGTGTCCAGCAAGTTATGAAGTCGGACAAGTTCACATGCCCCAGCCATACAAATATCCGGTTGGGCCAAACACAACCCAGCTTAACATATTGACCGAACCTATCAGAACATAGCACCATTTCTCTAGGTAGCTCAATATATGTACGGTCGGGTAGAAGGACGACTGGGCCTACAACATTCATCCTCATATTACTACTCGGACGAAATTCCAGCAAAGCATAGACTGACAAAGGGATTTCCATGAAGCATGAGGCACTGTATTATTGCTCGAACGAAATTTCAACATAGCCAAGACACTATATCATTTTCTGAATGAAGGTTTCAAGGTTACCGAGCGGATTAATACTGAGACAGATATAAAGGCGGGTGATCTCACTGGACAGCCAGGATACATGCAATATGATACACTATAGAGTAGGATATACAGAATATAACTGAACAACCTAATAGAAGTGGTCGGTTTAATGACCGGCCGAGATATACTCAGCAAATAACATCCTAATAAGATAGTCTGACTTAATGACCGGTCGAGATATGCTATATCCTAACAGGGCGGCCAGCTTAACGACCGGCCGAGATATGCTTGGCAAGCAATATCCTAACAGCCTGTCAGAATAACAAACTGTGTCAGAGAATATTCTTCTAGAACCTTCTCCAGAGACCATCCTGTCCCTCGTCAGTCGACCATGTATAACAGCATATTCCTTCATTAGCCTCACCAGTAACAGAAGTTATAAATAATAAAAGAGGTATACATGTGGGTAGAAGGAAGATTCCTCAGATAATTATTATACATTGCCTAACAAACTCTAACACACTTTGCCACCTCATGATTAAGGAGGTTATGAGAGGAGGTATATAAAGGAGGAGTCCTCTCCGTAATGAAAATATGCTCTTGGAACATCTGCAACTCATCCTCATGCACGCATCTACTACTGTTCTTTATCCACCCGCTCGAGCTTGTACTAACTTGAGCGTCGGAGGGCCTTCGCCAGGGATTCCCCCTGGTTTCTAGGCACTGACACTTTGTCGGATCGTTTCGGTGTGTGCAGGATCGGAGAGAAACTTCTTTTTAGAGGAAATGGTCTACTGCCAGTCAATCATCGATCCACCGTGCCCAACGCGTCATCTTTGCAGTTTTCAGAAATGATCAAATTTGGCACCGTATGTGGGAACTTCCACCTGGATCTGAGAATCAAAGATGGAGGAAGCTGGAAGACTCATTACTATTACCTTAATGCAAGAAGACCTAAATCTACTAATCAACAAACGAGCCCAAAGATTGTTGCAACAGCAACAACAACAACAACAACAACAAGGAGCCACCGGTGGTACTCTGTCGCCACCTAATCCGTTACATCAACAACGGCTCATCAGAGGGAGAGAGCAGCTAGGGAAGAAGGCCCGCCTCATTTGGCGCGTGCGTCTCACTCACTAGCTCCACGCCGCCGAGCTCTGGAGAGGCACCTGTCTGAGACAAGCGAAGGGAAAAGGCTCCGGCATGATACAGCTTCCCCGAAGAAATTAGTACCTCATTCGCTCAAAAGGTACGAGAAGATAAGTTTGCCAAAGTACTATCAAACTTTAGCGATAGGGGAATACTCAGGGTCGCCTGACCCTGAAGATCGTCTCCTTAAATTTGAGCACGCTGCCCTTCTCCATCATTTACCGATGGGGTCAAATGTCGAATGTTCCTCACTACATTCGGTGATTCAACGCAAAGGTGGTTAAACGACTACTTGCTGAATCCATTCGTTGTTTCAAGGATTTCCATAAGAATTTCCTTCATCATTTTGCAAGCAGTCGACGCTACCAGAAAACTCCCCTGAGTCTTTTCTCACACAAACAAGGGCCTAAGGAATCATTAAGGGTCTATATTAAAGAATTCAATACGTGGCCATGGACGTCCTTTCAGCCACTACCGAGATTTTGGTGAGCGCCTTTTTCCAAGGGCTTAGCAATAATGACTACTTCGTCTCCTTGGTTAGGAGACCGCCACTGAGAAATTTTGATCATCTGCTGGACCGAGCGACTGAATTCATCAATGTTGAAAAGGTGCAAGCCGCCCAAAGGAAAGACACCACTGCACCGGCTCCGACCCCGACGCCCGAGCGTCAAGCATTACCCACTCCTCCACCTAGAGGACCCCGAGCAGCTTCTCAACCTCATCATCCAGAACCACAACCACAGGTCATGTAGCATGTGGAGGTTGGGCAAGAAGGATATCCCGAACCCACGCAAGAAGCTCCGCGATGATGGTGTACCCTCCACCGATCAACTACGCACGACACGCAAGATTGTTATATTTTGGCTAATCGTCAAAGTGGCAATCGGAGATTCTATTAACAGACCTCATCTCCCAACTGTCGCCCCTATCGACGACTGAACGGCTCGCCCCGAAGAGATCAGCATGAGGCCGAGAGGCGCCAGAGGAGGCCACCGCCACCCGTGAACCGGACCCTAACTCACGCTCGAAACTAACCGGAGCTCCCGACCCGGCAGGAGGAGAACCAAAATAATGCCGCCTGGGGCAACATCAATATGATGACCAGAGGTCCGACCGATGGAGACTCCAACCGAGCGAGGAAGTCACACGCCCGGTGTTTGGAGATTCATGCGACCGGCTGCAGTACAAAGCAGGCGGTCGGGCCCGAGATTAGCTTTGGGTCGAAAGATGTGAATGGGGTTGAAGTACCCCATGATGATGCATTAATAATTAAGACTGTTATAGTCAATTATAATATTTCCCGTACTTTTGTTGGCACAAATAGCTCCGTCAACATCATTTCAAACAAGCGTTTGAGCAGTTGCAGATAGATCCGAGCGAGCTTCAGCTCATGGTAACTCCTTTGTATGGATTCACGGGTAATGAGGTTCAACCGCTCGACCAAAAAAAGTTAGCCATATCTTTAGGAGAAGAGCCCCTAGTGAGGGCACGCTGATCGAACTTCATTGTAGTTGACGCGCCCTCGGCCTATAATGTTATTTTGGGTCGCCCGGCCCTGAATGAGTTTCGAGTAGTAGTCTCTACCTTCTGCCAGAAGATGAAGTTCCCCATGGATGATCAAATCGAAGAAGTTAGAGGAGATCAATTAGCTACACGCAAGTGCTATGTTGATATAATAAAGATTGAAGCCAACTCTGCACGAAAGATAGTGGGTGGAGGTCAATAATGTCCAAGAGGTACCGCCCACCTGGTCTACGAAGAAAAGGAGGAAGTCCAGATTCGACTTTGTCGACCGGAAGCTGTTACACAAGTGGCGGTCGATCTCCCTCGAGAACTCAAAAAAGAGCTTGTTGCGTGTCTTACACATAACAACGATGTTTTTGCTCGGACACCTTAGGAAGTAACCGGGGTGTCACCTACGATCATGGAGCATGTGCTCTATGTCTACCAGACGCTCGGCCCGTCAAGCAAAACGAGATTTTGGGGTCGATCAGAATAAAATCATCAAAGAAGAGGTGGACAAGTTACTGGGAGTAGGCTACATTCGTGAAGTCCAATTCCCAAGCTGCCTGGCTAATGTTGTCCTAGTGTCCAAATCAGGAAATAAATGGAGGATCTACATCGACTTCAAAGATCTTAACAAGACCTGCCCAAAAGATTATTATCTACTACCTCGCATCGACCAAGTGGTGGATTCTACCTATGGATGCGAATTTATTTGTATACTGGATGCATATCAAGAATATCACCAAGTTCTGCTCGCTAAGGATGATGAAGAAAAGGTCAATTTCATAATTATGTCATTCGGATTGAAAAATACAAGAGGTACATACCAACGGCTTATGAACAAGGTGCTCTAGAAGCACATTGAGTAGAATATGGAAGTGTACGTGGATGATATCCTTATCAAGTCCCTCCGAGCGACGACCTATGTGCTGACGTGGAGGAAACCTGTCATACTCTTAAGGCGGTATGGACTAAAGCTTAATCTCAGTAAGTGCTTGTTTGGGGCCAAGAGCGGGAAATTCCTGCGATATATTGTGACCAAGCGGGGAATAGAAGTTAATCTAAGCAAGGAGCGGGCACTTCAAGACATGGCCCCTGCACACAATCTGAAGGAGGCACAAAGGCTGACAAGCCGGATTACTGTCCTTTCTCGCTTCATCTCCCAGTCGGTAGATCGAAGTTTGCCTTCTTTCAAGATACTCTGTCGGACGACCAAATTCTAATGGGATGTCGATTGCGATAAAGCTTTTGAGGAGCTAAAAGAGTATGTCCGTCCTACCTGTATTTGCTAAGTCAATAGCGGGTGAAATTTTATGGGTATATCTGTCAACTATTGACCACACAATCGGGTCAGTATTAGTTAGGCAAGAGGGAAAGGAACAACAACTTGTATATTTGTTAAGTCATTTAATGAAAGGATCCGAGTGTCGTTATACCGCACTCAAGAAGTTAGCGTACGGATTAGTTTTAGCCGCTCGGAAATTACGTTCTTATTTCCTCTCTCACCCGATCATAGAACTTTGGGTCGGGTGCTTGTCAACCCAGAAGCTTCCGGAAGATTGATCAAGTGGACCACTGAGCTCAGTGAGTACGATATTAAGTATCAACCCCGAGTGGTCATCAAAGCTCAAGCCTTAGCTGATTTCATAGTAGAAGTACAAAATCCAGAGCCCGAGGGGACTTGAAAAATGTATATGGATGGATCCTCCACTCGACAAGGCAGTGGTATAGGCATTCTTATGATATCGCCCAGTGAAGATAGGATGCAGTTATCTATTCGACTGGATTATCAGGCTACTAATAATGAAGCAGAATATGAAGCATTGATAGCCGACCTGCAGGCTGTTAGGCATGTGGGGGCTTCTCGGGTTCTAATATACTCAGATTCACAATTGGTTGCGCAGCAATTATCAAGAAACTTTGAGATCAATAATGAACGGCTTAAGCTCTATGCAGAAAGCCTTTGAGAAACTTAAGGTTGAGTTCCAGGACGTAATTATTCAAAAAGTTCCTATCAGAAAATCAAACAACAGATGATCTGGCCAAGTTGGCTTCCGCTTGGGCTATAGATAGGTCAGTAGAGCAAACACTACTAGTAGCCTGTATTGAACGACAAGCTAACCTTGAATTATAGAGTAGTTGGAGAACACCAATCATATTATTTCTACAATAGGGCAGTTTGCCGGCCGAGGGTGAGCAAGCACATATGATTAAGAAGAGAGTTGGTCGATTCACTTTGATTGGTGATCAGCTTTATAAGCGGGCTTTCTCATGTCCTTTGCTCAAGTGCATCGGGCCGGAAAACATACAATACATTTTGCAGGAAATGCATCAAGACTCCTATGGAAATCATGCAGGCGGTCAGTCTCTCGCTTAAAAAGTGTTGTTGGTCGAGTATTTTTTGCCCGCTCTGCATGTCGACGCTGCCCAACTAGTAAGAAAATATTTGTCCTATCAGAAGCACCAGAATATTCCTCATCACCCCCACGAAGTAGTTGAAAAGTTTCAACGTTTTCTGCCCGTTCGATCAGTGGGGCATGGATATAGTGGGTCATTTTCCTTTGGCACCTGCTCAGAAGATATTTTTACTAGTAGCAGTGAACTATTTTTCTAAATAGGTGGAAGCTGAATCATTAGCCAAGATAACCGAGCACATGGTTGTTAAATTCTTATGACAACATATTATTTGCAGGTTTGGAATTCCCCATAAACTAGTTTCAGATAATTGAAGGCAATTCCAAGACGGGAAAATCCGAGAGTGGTGTTCTACTTATGGCATCACTCAGACCTTCACCTCCATGGCATATGCCCAAAGTAACGGCCGCAGAAGTAACGAACAAAGAAATTATCAGTGGGCTAAAAATCAAATTGGATCATGTCGGAGGAAGTTGGGTCGATGAACTACCTAGTGTACTATAGGCATACCATACAACCTCGAAAAGCAACAGGTATAACTCTCTTTCACCAGGTTTATGGAGGTAAAGCAGTGGTCCCGGTCGAGGTTGGCGTGGAGTCCGATCGAAGGGGATTGTATGATGAAGATAATGAGGGTCAGCGCCTTATGGAGCTTGGCCTGATAGAAGAAATTAGAGACAAGGCGACAGCTCGACTAATGGGTTACCGTCAAAGGATGAGGCAAAACTATAATAGAAGAGTTATTTCCTGATTTTTTCAGGTGGGCGACCTGGTCTGGAAGCGAATAAAATCGGTTAGGATGTCAACAAGCTGGAGCCACAATGGGGAGAACCATTTAAGGTGGTACAAAAGCTCACATCGGGCTCTTATTATCTCGAAGATGCAGAAGGCAAAAGATTGGACCGACCTTAGAGCGCGAATCATCTACAGTCTTATAGGGCTTAAAAAGTACGCCTGTATATAAGACTTAAAAAGTACTCTTATAATTTACTTGTGTATTATGTAACACCTTTTACACTTAATGAGAATGCAAGTGAATTTATCCAGAGATTTTTACAAATTATAAATTATAAGCCTCCAGCTTATAGACCAGGGTAGTCTCAGACTCCTGAGCCACCGTCGGGGTTATAAGTGAGCATGCTCTCGCGGCTCAAAAAAGTCTAGAGATTATAGCCCCCAGCTTATAAACCGGGTCAGTCTCAAACTCCCGAGTCACCAGCCGATTTATAAGCGAGCATGCTCTCGCAGCTCAAAAAAAAGTCCAGAGAATATAGCCCTCTGCTTATAGCCAGTCTCAGACTCCCGAGCCACCGGCCGGGTTATAAGCAAGCATGCTCTCGCAGCTCAAAGAAACCCAGAGATTATAGCCCCGGCTTATAGACCGGGCCAGTCCCAAACTCTTGAGCCATCAGCCAGGTTATAAGCGAACATGCACTCGCGGCTCAGAAATGTCCAGAAATTATAGCCCCAGGCTTATAGATCGGGTCAGGCTCACCGGCCGGGTTATAAGCGAGCATGCTCTCACGGCTTAGAAATGTCCAGAGATTATAGCCCCCGTCTTATAAATAGGCCAGTCCCAGACTCCTAAGCCATATGTCGAGTTATTAACGAGCATGCTCTCGCTGCTTAGAAAAGTCCCAAGATTATGACCCTTGATTTATAGACCGGGCCAGTCTCAGACTCTGAGCCACCAATCAGATTATAAGCAAGCATGCTCTCGCGCCTTTATAATTCGGACTCTTAAATTTTCGTTCGATATAATTATCCCACTCGATTCTATTGTTCAGTCCGGCAAGCAACGATGAAAATTATTAGCTCTTATATTGTAAATTGTTGAGCCGTCAGCCAAGTCACAAACCAGCTGGTCCTCAGATTTCGAACTATTAAATCTTCAAGCTAATTAAAATCGTAAGGAAATTATTATTTTGTTCGGCCTGATCAGCATACTCGGTAGTGTTATTCTATCAAATTTATTGTTCAGCAGGGAGATTCATTATGAAGGGTCCGTTCGCAAGTCGATTATCTAATGGCCACAATTATTGGGTTCGGTTGGTACTCTCAACGCCATTACTTAACCCAGGTTAGTAGTTATTCCGGCTGGCATATCTGGAGATAGTCGTTCGGTCTGAATATGGTCGCCCGATTTGATTATTCTGGTTGGGATCGGTATATAGTTCAGCATATCCTCCAATTCTTATGAGGCAATTCATTCCTATAAATTGGTCATTCGGATTATCATGATACGAATTAAGAAATAGTTTAAAGCACTAGTGGTTCTGGAGATACGCTAGAAGTTTGCAAGAAAACATATGCGATTTAATAATGTTCGATGCATATTCTAACATTTTAATTTATGCTTTACAACCAATTGAGAGCTATGACATGAAAAATATGGGTATACACTTAGTCGAACTTGCTTAAGATGTCCTTCGGAAGTTCTCTATTGAGACGATGGCGATCTACGAATCACGGAGGAGGCTCTGTGGACAAATAGCTAGCTTCCCTTAATTGTTGGGTAGCTCCCTCGGCTGCATGAAAGAGGGACTTGGAGATTGTCGGGCGAAGGTTGTCCCAAAAGCGGGAGAGTTGAGATAAGTCTTTCGTCTAGCCTCAAAACGTTCGTCCTCCCCAATCTTATAACTCTCCAGTTCAACCTTGGCAGAATCCAACTCGGCCTAGTATCATTAAATCCTTGGAATATGATGCGGTAGTTTGTGCAAAGAAGCTAGTCATGTGAGTGGTCCTTAATTCCTCTAGTAAGGTAGTTTTTTTTATCAAAATCTGAAACGGCTTTGGCTCTCATAGCCCTCTTCGCTCGGAGCTGAGATTCCCTAGTTTGAAACAGAATTTCTAATCTTTTCTTGTCCGTGTGATATGACTCCGCTAGTAGTTGGGATTCCCTCAAATTTTGCCTCATATCTAAAAGCTGCCCAGCTTGAGTTTCAATCTCTTCTCGTAAGATAGTCGCTTCAATGCTAGGGATGAGGGTGGCAGATTCTAACTCTTCTACTCACTCTTTCAAAATTTTGTTGGCATGCTCTAAGTCCACAGCTATTTGGCTTAGGTGCATCCCAGAAGCGAAAAACTGAAAAAGAATAACAATGAAATCTTAGTGCATAAGATATGTTAATGATATCTTAGTCCACAAAATAGGTCGAGCCATAAGCCTACCGCGGTTGCATTCATGGCGTACTTATCCGCTCCTGTTGACACGGTAGATCTTTTTGACCGGTTGCGAGCTTCCAACTAGGATTCAGCTAAGGGACCTTTCAACTTTAATACCCCATACGACGATGAAGTAGTAGCCTTCATCTCATGTTGAGTGGATAATACATAAGATTGTTTAAAGAGGCAAGGAGGACCAGTTGGGGATCTAGCGCTTGGGGCAAAGCAAAGGAAGTTCTAGGGGATCTCAAATAAACGACAGTCAATGGAGCGGGCCAAGTTTCTGGTACTTTCCCGACCAGCCGATGATACTGCGTAGCAGTTAAGTGCGCGAGCGTATGATAGGCCGGTCTTGTATCATAAGTTTGTTCTGAGCCCAAGGTGGTGGAAGAAACGCCCAAGGCTTGTGGTGAAGTTGGCCGCACTGGTATTGTCTAAATTGGACGGACAATTGGGGTGGTCGCACGAGAAGCATATATAAAGAATGTTTGGCCTCATCATAACAATTTTAAAATGAGATCGACTATGTTTTTGAGATCCAAGCCATTTACCTTGAGCGAAAGAAACCAAGGTCCCATCAAGGGAAGTCCGCTCGATGGTCGATTGCTCAAATAAATTCAGACCCGAAGTCTCTGATCAGAGCCTTTTGCGCATGAATGTGAGGGGAGTGTCTGAGTCTGAAGAGCCAAAGGAGGATGTTTCTTTGGGATTATCTGTTGGGGTAGATTGCCACTAGAGGACGACACTAGCCCGACTTCGCGATCCTTTAGCAAGGCTTCCCCCCATTGGTTCACGACATCTCCCTTCAGTTGAGCACGTTTGGAAAGGAAGGCGGGGGTGATAGCATCCGTTGTAACGATAAGTGAATACAACAACAACAACAACCAAGCCTTTTCCCACTAGGTGGGGTCGGCTGTATGAATCCTTTTACGCCATTGAGCTCTATCTCCTATTATATCATCATCTCTATTTAAATAAATTTTATCTTGTTTTATTGTTGCTAACCAAGTCTTTTTTGGTCTTCCTTTTCCTCGTTTGATATGCATATTTATCTTATGATAAGTGAATATCATAAGAAAAACCCTTACAAATAACTAAGAAAAAGGTGAAGATTGCATACCAAAGGTGGCGCTTAGCCCAAGGCTGACTGGGGTAAGCCCAAAAATGTATAACAAACCTTCGATGGTTAATTCAAGTAGGCTAAATTTTAGGCCTCTTAGTCTCTCTAAAGCCTCGCGCAAAGTTGGGTCAGTGCGGATATTCCCCAAATCAGGTATAGGGGGAAGATTTTGCTGCCGAGTTATGGGACAAGACAAAGGGGTTGGAAGGCTAATAAAGAAATATTTATCTCTCCATTCGCCTTGGGCCAGAATCCTATCAAATAAAGATGTCTTAGGGCGGGCACGGAAACGGAATAGGTCGTCCGTCACTTGCTGAGGGTTGAAGCAGTGATGAAATAGACGCGGAGACAAAGGGAGGTTAAAGAAACGGAAAATCATAGTGGCGCCATTTAGAATGCGAAGGGAGTTGGGGAAAAGTTGATGAAGGGGAATGTCAAAATATTGGCTAACTGCGACAATGAAAGGATAGAGAGGGAAACAGAATCTTGCTACAATTTGCTCTCTAAAGACCGCAATGTTTTCTGATGGAGGAAGATGGGGGCAATCTTCACCAGTTGGTATCACTACGTAAGAGGGTAACCCGTAATTGATTCTGAGGTCATAAGTATCCATAAGGGTGAAGTTGGAGGAGCATTGCATATACCACAGATCATCCTCAGCCATTTTTGCAAAGAAAAGAAGAAGAGGAGATAAGTGTTAGAAATAAGGAGATAGCAAAGGAAAGGTAGCAAAGAAGAAGAAGGAGAAATGAAGACATTGAACCTCTTAAAGTCTTTCTCATGGAAATCCCTAAAAGCCACTTTTTCAAGCAGAGTCGTCGGATTATAACAATAAATAAGCAGGCTAGGTTTTGAATAGTTGGATATGAAGGCGAAACAATAAGTACGGGAAAATATGTGCATTTATAATAAACGCACACACACGTGTCACCCTCAAAAAGCATGCAACGGTCCTTTCGAAGCACCAACACCTTTATCAAATCAAACCTTATTTTTTGTGCCACTCCCTTAAAGGCCCGACCGGCCAGAGGTTGAGCGAACTTTGGGGCTCACTAGGGAAAGCTCACCCGAGAAGAAAATAAGTGAAGCAATAAGGAGGGGATAAGGCCGAATGCATGCTGGACTAGTTCTTAAAACCGAGCAGGGGTTAGGTCGAATGGATTTGACCCCGATCGGTTATAAATATCCTTACTCTAGAGAAATCTTTAATTGTTATGGCTCGTTCGGTCTTTGAGTTCGGATGGACAATCATGTAAATTATAGTCGAACGGACTTTGATCCAAACGAACTTAGCACTATGATTAGTATATCATGCACATTCAAGAAAAAAACACAAGTTATCAAGACCTAAGTTATTGGAAGAGATTGACATTGGACCATAGGAAAACAAGATTACAAATTGAACCATGACAAACCAAAACAGTTGCGGAAACAGGTCAGGCGAAGCCTTATGATTTATCCTCTTACGGTCAAAGAAGCGGGCAGGAGGATCGGAAACTAAGTAACCACCTTCCTTTAGTTGCTCTACCGTGGCCTCCGCTCCAAGAAGGAGTGCTTTGCTAATGGAGCGATCGATGGCCACGTTGAAGGCAGGTGTTTGGAAGAGAACTTTCTTCCTCGTCTGGAAGCGTTCATCCTCTCCTACTCAGTATGGTTCCAATTCCGCCCAGGCAGCTATTAGCTTAGCCAAGATACCTGTCAGTTCAGATTCCTTGGAAGATAGGGAATTTTGGGCGGTCGCCAAGTCTAAGCGGAGAGCGTCTCACTCGGCATCTCGAGCAGACAGCTCGGAAACCTTGGCGGTGAGTTCAACCTCGTGTATAGCCTTCTACTCCTTTAGTTGTGAGGAAAAGCGATCAGTTACGGCCTTTAGCTGGGAGGATAGGTGATCAGATTCTGTGGTTTTTTCATCCAGCTCCGCCTTCATACTCGCTCGAAGGGTTGTCTCTGGTTGGAGTTTAGCTTCGGCAGCCTCAAGGAAGTCTTAAAGCTGATCGCCTTCTTAAACTCAACTTTTGACAGTCGTCGAGCCTCTTGAAGTTAGGTTTCTAGCCCACTTATCCATTCAGAGGAAGGTGCAGAAACGGCTTCAGAAATTTTTTGTTTTAGTGTTTCGTTTTCCTGGGCCAAGGAGTATAATTGTTATGCAGCACTCATTTCATCGCCCAACTCTGAAGAAAGGGACAAGTAGCATTAGAAACAGTCAATGTATGAGGGGGTAGATCAAAATACTTCACCTTAGTTCGTGTATAGGTGTATTCGTCTACTAACTCCCCAGGAGTTAGCTCGCTGAGCTGGTTTCCAACATCCTCCCAAGCCTCCGTTAAGCGACACCTTAAAAGTATCTGGCCAGTCGGGGTAGTCAAAGGGGAAGTTGTGGCCTAGGCGAATGGCACATAGAAGGTGTTGAAAATGAATGAGGTCGTCTCGGCCCAGTAAAGCCTGGAGGAGTCTTTACACAAGGAGATAGAATGAAGTTGGAATCTATCGCCTCGTTCAGCAGGGAGATCACCTCTTGAATTCGGGCAGGCTCGAACGTTGGGCTAGCAGAAGGAAGAGCGGACAAGGTCCGCTCGGACTATTATTCCTGTGTTTCCTCCTAGACCGGCTTTGCTTGGACGGGAGATAGGTAAGCTGAAGGCACCTCGCTTGTAGGTGCTTTAGTTGATGTCGCTAGCTCTTCAGGGACTTCGGCGTGAACAAGTTTACGTCTTTTGCGTCTTTTTGAAGGAACATCCTCCCCCTCCAGGGGAACACTTTCAGGCACAAGAACGGAAGCGAATGGCAATTCCTTTGAAGCAGTAGCCGCACTAGGCTCAGTCGCAAGGTTATCGGATGTCCCATTGCAGGGGCAGCTGGTTGTAAGCCTCGCTCAAGATGCAGTTCTCGCTCTTTAGCCCGAATTTATTTCTCATCCAGGTCGATCGAGTTATCGATTAGGGCCAAGAAAATGGCATTCACTCCACAAAATAAAGAATACCTTAGTTAGTGATAATGCAGTGACTAAGTTATCGAAACTTACCGAAAGAGCCAGGAATCTTCTTTTGTATGGGGCTTAAGCCAAACAAGTGTAGGAGGCCTTCTCGTAGCCACCAATGAATCTTAAATTGTTAGCTGCCTAGCTTGGGAAAGTAGGTGAGGTAAGTAGCATCTTGTTTATAATTCCCTATGTCAGGAAGAGCAGGAAAGGAAAATTGTTAGGCGCCAAGAAGCGGGCTCGGGCATTTCAAGGAAAAAGAATCGCGACTTCCAACCCTTGTTGGAAGAGAGCATGTCCTTGAAGAAAACGGATTTTAGGCGAGATTGGAAAAGGAAAACCCCCGGTTCTGATTTCTTGAGATAGGAGAACAAAAAGAAATTTCGAAGGTAGGAGGAATGCTAAACAAATGGAATAACATGAATGTACCACATACGGCACGAATAGCGTTTGCAGCAAACTGTTGTAGGGAGATACGGAAATACTGACTTACTGCCGACAGGAACGGATGAACAGGAAACAGAAACCGACCACTAGTAGGTCCATAAAGAAGGTGATGTGATTAGCAGGAGGATGATGAGGATGGGCGTCGAAAGAAGGGATAACGATTCAATAGCTCTGGATTTCATACCGAGAGCGAAGGAAAGCTTTATCGACAGCGTCAAAATCCGAAAAGGTCAAGATATACCGGGGGAAAAGGATTTTTCAGCCATAAGAGAACACAAAGTGAAGAAAGGGAAAAAGACTTACTGGTTGCTTAAGGGGAAGGAGAGGAGAACACTGTAAGTGAAAGGTAGACGGAGAAGATAAAGAAAACAAAAGACAAAGTGTGAGGAGTATGGGTTGTTTAGGGTTTTTATAAAGTATGATTCAATGGTGGTCGTTGGATTGAGATGGCATGCAACGGAACGTTATAGTAATCCATAAATAGCATTTATGATGGAGATGACAACCAAATCATTCCTCTGACAATGCACCTCTCCACACGTCCTCAGTAATCTCTCCCACACAACTAGCTGCAAACAAGCAACTTTTGAAAAAAATTGCTAAGTCCTCAAGGCGTAAAGGGGAGCGCGAATTGATTAATGGTCGTGATAAAAGGGCCGAACTGGTGAAAGTGGGAATTGGGTCCAGTCAGTTGACTACACCTCCTTCGACTAGACTTGAAGGGGAGGCTGCGAAACAGGTTGCGATAAGTGGACCCAAGAGATGATGTGGCAGTTAAAGTCAAGACGACGGGGCGATCAAAGTCGAGATAGTGTGGCGGTCCCAATCGAAAAAGGATAACATCCCCTCATCTAGCTTTAATTAGTCGCCCAGTACTAAGATTCTTAGAGTCAATCCAATCAAGTTATAAGTCGACCGTCAGATAAGGGCGGCCAGCCCTTAAGCCGATCGAACCTTAGGAGGTCAGTGCTTTAAGGATGGCCAGACTTTAAGGCGACCAAGATTAAGGATGGTCGGCCTTATGTATCGACCAGCGTGACCGACTCACTTCCCAATAGACTAGCCATAGGTATGGTCAAGGGGATAGGTATGGCCAAGGGAAAAGCTAAACTCCTTACTTCATATGAGTATCTCTATATATGCCCGGGCGACCCTGATTGTCGGCCGCCCCTAATGGGTTTCCATGCGGTAGCATGTATGTGTGTCCAACTGGTTATGAAGTCGAACAAGTTCACATGCCCCGGCCGTACAAATATCCGGTCGAGTCAAACACAGTCCAGCTTAACATATTGATCGAACCTCTCAGAAAATAGTGGCGTTTCTCTGGATAGCTCAGTATATGCCCGATCGGGTAGAAGAACGACCGGGCCTACAACATTCATCCTCATATTACTACCCTAACAAAATTCCAGCAAAGCATAGAATATCAAAGGGATTTCCAAGAAGCATGAGGTGCTATATTATTGCTCGAATGGATTTCCAACATGACCAAGACACTATATCATTTTTCCAACGAAGGTCTCAAGGTTGCGCCGGATATAACTAAGCGGCTTAATGCCAAGACAGATATAAAGGCGGGTGGCCTCACTAGACAACCAAGATACATGCAATATGATACACTATAGAGTAGGATATACAGAATGCAACCGAAGAGCCCAATAGAAGCGATGGGCTTAATGACCGGTCGAGATATACTCGACAGATAACATCCTAACAAGGCGGTCTGGCTTAATGACCGGTTGAGATATATTCAACTAATAACATCCTAACAGGGTGGCCAACTTAACGACCGGTGACTGGCTTAACGACCGATCGAGATATGCTTAGCGGGCAATATCCTAACAGCTTGTCAGAATAACAAACTATGTGTTAGAGAATCTTCTTTTAAAACCTTCTTCAGGGACCATCCTGTCCCCTGTCAGCCTATCATGTATAACAGCATATTCCTTTATTAGTGTCAACAATAACAGAAGCTACAAACAACAAAAGAGGTATACATGTGGGTAGAAGAAAAATTCCTCAGATAACTATTATACATTGCCTAACAAACCTTGACACACTTTGCCACCTCATGATTGCGGAGGTTATGAGAAGAGGTATATAAAGGGGGAGTTCTCTCCGTGGTGAAGGTACGCTCTCTAAACATCTGTAACTCATCCTCGTGCACGCATCTACTACTGTTCTTCATCCACCAGCTCAAGCTTGTACTAACTTGAGCGTCAGAGTGCCTTCTCCAGGGATTCCCCCTTGGTTTCTAGGCACTGACACTTTGTCAGATTGTTTCGGTGTGTGCAAGATCGGAGAGAAGCTTCTTTTTAGAGAAAAAGGTCTACTACCAGTCAATCATCAATCCGCCGTGCCCAGCACGTCATCTCTGCAGTTTTCAGACAGGATCAATATGTATGATAATAGAGTCACTAGTTTTATAATTATTGATAACATTGCAAATCAGCTTTCTATAGCGGTTGGTTTAATATCAAGGGTTAGCTCTGAATTTTTATTTGTTTACGTGTGTAAATAGAAACTAAAGGTTTTAGTAAAATGGAATTAAAATTAAATGTATGAAATGAAATGCTACTAATAAGAACATATCTTGGATCTATTATTCGACAAAGAGATATTAGCTGGTATATGGTAAATAGGAATAAAGAGTGTGGTTGTAACGGACAGCTTTTGGAATCTTGTGAGATTGTCAAGTAACATCAAATCTTAAAAAGCAAATTATAAGTGTTATATGATCCTCCATACTCTATTGATTAGAGTGTTGTTTTGCTACAAAAAAATTGATGAAATAGATATGACAATGTTAAGAAGGATACTTGGGGTTTTACTAAAAACGATTAAAAAAATATTACAGCTTGAAGCAATTGCATGTAGCTCCAACCTATGATAATGAGATAAAATACATTGAGGTGGTGTACATGTTCAAAGGTGGCAATTAGATTCTATAGTTAAACCAATTGAATCAATTAAAATAGAAGAAATAGAGTGATTAATAAATATATAACTCAGGAGAACGTGCTAAAATATTTTAAATAATTTGAATACTAATAATGCAGCCTCACATAAAGCTCACTAAAAGAATAAAATTTGTATCGTGATTCCATAATTCGGACAAAAAAATGCAGTGTTGATTATGATTGTGATAACAACAAAATAATAGTTTGGTCATTATTGAACTCAAGATGTCACGAAATCCAACTGGTCAGAAATGTCTTATCTTGTATTCAATCTAGTCACTGTACTATTGATTGGAAATGAATCAAATTTTTTGACCATTAGTTTGTGGTCATGGCAGTCATCAGTTACTCAAATGAGTCTAAAGTAACATAATAACTATGCCAGAATCAAAAGTGAACTGTGGAAAATATCAACCAAAAAAAAATAATTGCAGAGAGCTAGTTTAATATAACCTTTATCTAAAAGTGATGATAGAAATATAAGTAACCAAGCAATAAATATATCTAGAGTGAGAATTTGGCATGAAGAATTAGAAACTGGAAGGATATTTTGAATTGAATATTTATAGTAGTAGAAAACCAAATCAAAATAAGAGTTGATCATATTATTCAAACTGACAGTGAACATTGATGAAAAGCGTTCAATGAGAACAGAAAAATAAGAATGCAGTGAAATAGATAAATTGTGCTCTATGAAGAAACAATATATAACTATTGTTGAAGGTAGATTTCCACTGAGTAGAGCTAATAGAATGTAATAAATGCATATTTGAGGCTTTCAAACTATACTGTGTTATAATGAGAAGCTTGTTATAAGTTTCAGATAGAGCAGAGTTTCAAAAGAAAAGTCATCACTCAGTCAAGTTTCTGGAAGAGAACTAAATGATCATAATAACACCAAATTGCAAGTACCATTAGAGTTTAGGAGTATACTATGTACCCTCTTAAATCCCAAGGACTAAAACATTGGCTTATTTGTTGACACACGTGGAAAATTTAAGTGCCACTCAAAAAATTAAGCGATATTAAAAAAATTCCTTGCTTTCATGCATGATTCTTTTTTAAAGAACAACTATTGTTGATTTATGTTTATCAAAAAATAATTTTGTTAATTTGATTGCCAAGTACCACTATTTTAACTTGAAAAAGAAAAATGTAAATCCACAGAGGGCTACATATTAATCAACTAACAGTAGTAAATTATAATTTATATCAGCACTTACTTCTTGAAGATGCTTCTCAAGAAACTTGAATTTCACATCTTTTTCATTCTGGTCGTGAGTAAAATCAGCTCGAAGTTCACCAACAGATCGCTCAAGTTTGTAGCAGACTATCTCCAACTGTGACAAACGGCCACAGATACCATCAAGTGATCGGAGTAAATTATCGGCATACTTCTTCATGCATTTCTCAACAGATGGTAATACACCCTCCCTGGAATAATCTTCTTGTTCATAGATACTGACTAATGGTCTTCCCATGCTATTCTCATGGAGATCCTGTTCAGTGATGATCATGTAGTTAAAAAAATGTGGTTTGTTGGAAAATCAAGGACTGAAACAAAATGAAACATGATAACTTCTATTTCCCGATAAGAACTTTCCAAATAGTTAACACAGCAAGACAAATCGTTAAAAGATGCTCCTACATACACAATTACCATATAGAATTCAAGAAGTGAGAATTATATAAAGACTTCATCTTGGGGCATTACTATTCATGAAGGGCTTGCAGAGGGCCAACGTATAGGTCATCTTGAAGATAGCTATTATCCAAGCCAAATGGGAGACCTAGATTGCTTCAACAGGCAATCTAGGCGGCCAAATTATTCCATGATGACAATGCACATCCAAACAAAGGCAATCCAACGGAAAACCATGAAACGGAGACCAATCAAATTTCAGGAAAATGGCGAACAAGATGAAAGGAAAACGAAACCGTAATCTTCCCTTTCCCCGAGCAAACAATCGCATTAAGACTGCAGCAAGATCCAAATTACAGGTAAACATAAAACTTCCTAGTCATTCCAAGACTCGAAACGTTTAACTCTCTTCATAGCCATGACGAATTCAGGAATAACCTAACCAACATCACGACACACGACATTGAAATGGCACATCAAGAACTCAAGAAGCGAAATATAAAAAAGAAAATAAAATAACGACAACAACCTTTCCGGAGGGATCCGATCGCTTCCCAATCGAAGTGTCCTGCGCGGAGAAATCGTCGTAGGAGCACAGGATGTCATCGGAGCCGAAATCGAACGATCTGGAGTCCGAGGCGGCTGCTCGTCCGGAAGACTCACCCGATGCCATGGGAGAAGAGACAAAGAGGGGGAAGAAAGAGGGGAGAGATGCGGTTGCTTGCCTTAGGCGACCAGTTGGTTTATGACAGCGCGGCGGCGAACAAGCGGATACCGCCAGCGTAGACCGTCGGGCGGGCGCTCAAGCTCACAGAATTGGGGATTAAGATGCAGTGGCGACGCGTTTTTGTATGTCACGGGCGTTTGGTTTAGGGAAATAGGAGCGGGGAATGGGAATAGAAATAGGAATGAGAATTATTGATTGTCATTGTTAATGTTTGAATTATAGAAATAAAAATACAAATAAGTGAATGAATCCTTGAAATTAGGTAATAATTCATTCCCATATACCTCCCCTTCACTGTGTCATTACCCTATTTTCATCAATCAAAATATTTCCTTATTTCAAAAATACCCTTGACCTAAAACTAAAATTTTCTTCCTTAATATCAAATATCAAAATATATTTATTTATTTTTTCTTTCATATCACTTCTCTTTCCTTTTTCTCTCTCATCATATTTTCTCTTTCATCATTTTATCACACACTTTCTCTCTCCTTAATATCTCCTATCACACTCTCTTTCCTATTTTTTTCTCATATACTTTCTCTCTCATCATACTTTCTCTCTCCTCAATCTCTTCCATCAGACTCTCTTCCTTCTTTTTTTTCTTATCATACTTTCTCTCTTCTCAATCTCTCCCATCACACTCTCTTTTTTCTTTTTTTCTCATCACACTTTCGCTCTCATCACACTTTCTCTCTCCTCAATCTCTCTTATCACACTCCCTTCTTTTTTTTTCCTCAACACACTTTCTCTTTCATCATACTTTCTCCCTCATCATACTTTCTCTTTCCTCAATCTCTCTCATCACACTCACTATTCTCTTTTTTTTCATCACACTTTCTCTCTCATCATACTTCCTCTCTCCTCAATTTCTCTCATCACACTCTCTCTCCTCTTTTTTCATTACATTTTCTCTCTTTTCATCCTCTCCTATCATACTTTCTCTCACATCATATTTTCTCTCTCATCTTCTCTCATCATGCTCTCTCCTATCACATTCTCTTTTCTCATTTTCTCTCATCACACTTTCTCTCTCTTCATTCTTTTTCATCACACTTTCTCTCTCATCATACTTTCTCTCTCATCATTATCTTTCATCATATTTTTCTCTCACATTTATCTTTCTCTCACATCTAATTTTTTCTTTTATTTTCCTTTAAGGGTAAAAAAGGAAATTTTGATTTATTTCGATAGAAAATATGCAAGTAACCAAACATTGTTTTTAAGAATGATATTCATGCTCATATTCATTCTCATTCCACAATACAATGATTCTCATTCCAATTCCTATTCCTAAGAAAGAATCAAACGCCCCCTTAAACTTTCACCAATGGAAGAGAGTGAAAGCGTGACAAAGGTGAAGTCTAAGATTTGGGATTGATTTGCTATTATGGAAGATAAATAATCATAAACATTTATTTTTTTTATTTATAATTCTGATATTAAATTTTTGGTAATTTATCGACAGGTGTATCTAGATTTTTAAATTTACCAACAGACATGATATTTTATTATTTACTAAAATATGAACTTTTTTACATATTTTTTCATTCTACCCTCTTGATTACCAAAATCATTTATGGAATTCGAGAACTCCGATTACACCCATTTCAATTCCTGTGGATTTCTAGGGTTGTAAGGAGTTTAAATATATTATTCATTATTTATTTCGACTTCTCAAAGGTGTTCAAATGTAATAAGAAAGAATTTCCAAAATTCTCCACGTTGGACCTGATATCATTCTATATCAGACCCACATTGAATCATATCAAGTCCGCATTTGGCCTAATATGATTTCATATCAGACCCAACGTGGAGAATTTTGATGATTCTATATCTAAGAAGTCGAAATAAATAATGAATAACATATTTGAACTTCTTGCAACAAAAAAATTCATAGGTTGAATTCTACTAATGGACCTAGAGAGCTCTAATTACATCCATTTCAGTTCTTATGAATTCCTAGGGTTGCAAAGAGTTAAAATATGTTATCCATTGTTCATTTCAACTTCTCGGAGGTGTTAAAATATTTTTAGAAAAATTTACATGTAAAAAAGAGAAAAAAATAGGAGAGAAAAGAGAAAAAATGTTACATGCATAGGAGAAATATAAGAGTACTGAGAGAAATGACAGAGAAAAAAAAATTAATCAAGGGGGTAGAATGATAAAAACACTGTAAAAGGTACATTCTTTGGTAAATAATAAAGTAGCATGCACCTTTTGGTAAATTAGAAAATTTGGATACGCCTTTTGGTAAATTACCGTTAAATTTTTTGTATCCATTAATTTTGAATAGACGATAAATGAATCAAACATTCATGAATAAATTTCGTGTTCAATTTTATAAGAGTTTATTTATATTCATTCAATATACATACAAGATTAATTAAATAAACAAGTTTGAATTAATAATTAAATTAAACAAAAAAGTTTGAACACGTATAAGTTCTAACTTGTTAACATTCGTGAACAATATTCATGAATAATATTCATAAATAGGGTTGTAAATGAATCAAACGTTCATGAACAAATTTGGTATTCTGACTTTATAAGAGTTTGTTTATGTTTATTTAATATACATGAGATCAATTAAATAAGCAAGCTTCAGTAGTTCGTTAAACTAAACAAACAAGGTTAAACATATATGTGTTTAGTTCGTCAATATTCGTGAACAATATTTACGAACTATGTTTATTAATAAAACTCATATCAACATGCTAAATAAACAAAAATAAAATAAGATAAAATAAACAAATAATTTGGAATAGGGTGTAAACGAACAAATCGAGTTGAATATGTAGAAAAATCTAAGGCTCAAATTCGGCTCGAAATAGGTATATTCGAGTTTGAGCTTAATTCGAAGCTCGAAAAATCTAAAAAATTTTGTTCGAGTTCGGTTCGAATTAGGGCTCGAGTTCGAGTTCAGCTCGAAAGATTCAAACATGTTCGGGGAACTATTCGAATTATTGCTAAAAAAATAAGTACTCGAAAGACTCAAAATTTATTTATTTAATATATATTTAATTTGTATTAATAAAATATTAAGGCTCGCGAGCGGCTCACGAACTATCGAACAATATAATTTGAGCTTGAGTTCAGCTCGATAAAAATTTGAACATGTTTGAGTTATGCTCAAATCCGATAAATTCTAATACGAATCAAATATTTTTTTAGTTGGCTCGAAAAGTTCAGGAGCCAGCTAGATTCGTTTGCACCCCTCAATTTGAATTATCAAACTTAATAACCAATCAAACAAGTAAAAATTTCAAATAATCAAACAAACTTAAATTGAGAGTTTGATAACATCTAAATGAACTAAACTCAAGTCAAGCTTGACTTGAGAACTCGATAATATATAAACGAATTAAGCTCAAGTCAAACTTCAAACAAGCTCAAGGTCATAAAAAATAAACCAAATCAAGTTTGAATAATCATTTTAAAAACTTGGTTCATTTTAAACTCGACTCAACTTAACTCAATTATCTTATCAAATAAGTTTAAACACCCTAAAACTTGGTTCGACTCGGCTTATTTATAACACTATTTTAACTATATTCATTAATAAAATTCTTATTAATATGCTAAATAAATAAAAACTTTTAAAATGAATGAAATTTAAATTATTAAACACAATAACTAATTAAGTAATTAAAAAATTTAAACAATTAAATAAATTTAAATTAAGAACTTGATAATATAAATAAATTAAACTTAAATCAAAAGAATTCAATAACATTTAAATGAATTAGAGACAAGTTTAAATAAAATTCTAAGTTTATAAAAAAATGAACTAAACTAAACTTAAATAATCATTTTAAATATAAAATAAGTTTGAACATCTCAAATTTAACTAAGCTGGATTTATTTATCATCCTAATTTGTGAAGGTGGTTGATTGAATCCATAAAAAAAAATGATCTGTTATCAAAATATATATATATATATATATATATATATATATATATATATATATATATATATATATATATATATATATTTCAAACTTTAAACGTCGAATTAATAGTTTAAAGAGTCTACCGTAATCCGTATAATAATAATAATATTTTGCCATGGTAAATATACTATTTATAGAAAAATAATGTTTTTCATGCTAACGGAAAATATAATATTTCAATCCAGGAGCAAGTGAAATTTTCTCTAATGAAAATTGAAAACAACAGGCATCCATTTCTTATTTGTACGGAGCTTTCTTTTTCCCGACATCGCCAAACACCCAAACGCGAAACCCGTTCCTCTTCCCCACTTCCTCTCGGGTCATCGATGCCGAGCCCCACTCGCCGGGATCCTCCAGTGCCTCGGCTGCCGCCTCTGTGGCCTTCCTCCATTGCTCATTTTGCGTCCTCAGCCGCTTCATCTCGGCTTCCGCCGATGTCTTCTCTGTTTCTGCCGTGCGCAGCTGCTCTGCTAACATCTCTTCCTTGGCCGCGCTTTGTTTCAGCTCCTCCTCCACCGATCTTACCTTCGTCATCAGCGCCTCTTCCCTTGCACGCGCGGCAGCGAGGATGACGGCCAACTCTGCCGCTGCTCTCGCCCGGAGAAGCACAGCTTCTTCTCGAAGAATCTCCGCCTCTTTCTCCTTCTCCAGCAGAAAAGCCTTCAGCATGAACATCTCCTTCCGCCATTCTTCCTCTTCGTCTCGATCCCCTACTTCGTGCCCAGAGTCATCGTCTTTATCTGAAGGATCCACCCGATCTTTTTCTTCCTCGACTAAGTTCACGGCAACAGCACGCTTGGCGTCAAGCTTGGTGGCCTCCTCCGAAGACAATTGAGCTCTCAGTTCCTTGAGCTCCTCCTCCGCTTCGCCAAGCTTCAATTCCAGTTGATCCGCATCTCTAGTGCCGCGCTTCTTCTCGTTCTACAGAAACAGCAGCCGCGAAGTAGTTCCAGTAATTACATCTTTATGTTTGGGCTCGGAGAAGTTTACCTCATGCAAGCAGACGCGAGGGGAATGACGACCTCCGGACTTGGGGGAGGCGCCGGCCACCGCGGACACTGTGCGGTGGAGGACGTTGGCCTCGGAACTGGTCTGCAGGCGGAGCGGCCCTGGGCGCTTTGGGAATTCGGACGCTCTGTTTCCGAGAAGAAGATCAGCAAACGGATTCTGAAACCAAGTGAAATCGAGAGTTTGAACTCTGGCATTACCTCGATCTCGACATCGGAGAAGACGAACTCGAGATCCACTTGCTGGCTGCTGCAGTAGATAATTTCCCCTGCTCAAAACGCGGTTCGAGATTGGCAACAAGACCGTGACAGAATAAATAAATAAATAAATAAAGAGCGAGAAAAATTTTCAAATTTCAAATCAAGATCTTGCCGGGCAGAATACTAGTTCACGATCTGTTTACACATTGATCAACCAACCTGCATAATTGTAGAATCAAACACTTGAATGACTTGACAACGAATGAAGAAGAGTAAAGCTATAGATCTTGCAGCAGCCAACAATATCAGATTTGTTTGGCTGCCATTTGCTTTACAACTGAACCCACACACAGAATCAATCTGAACAGAAGTTCCTAACTTTTCAGATTACCCGAACATTAAATATAATGTTAATTTACAAGGAAAATATAGCTATACACAGTCTAACTCATTCTAATGTGTATATATTATATATACATAGCCATGCTACACAAACTGGCTCATTAGTTAGTGGTCGACGTATGAACTCATATTCACAGCAGGCGTGGCAAATGGGGGAAAGAAACAGAATAGGCAATGATCCAATAGAGAGCGACTTCAGATAATGTTTGATGAACAATGCTGAAGCTGGTGTGATAGTTGTCTTTCATGGCGATCTGCATGGTCCACTGTAAGAATGTATAAACACCAGGAAAAAAAGGAAAATCCAGATCAAAATAAAGTCCAGCAAAAGTTATCAGCATTTGGAGTGTCGATGAGAAGAAATGGTTTGTCCACCAAATAACTAGTGAGCATCTGAAGAAAAATCCCTCTACTCCAGTGTCTCATTTGACAACCAACCAGCCAAGGCTCGAGTTGAAATGCTCAACACATGTAAACCTAACCACAAGAAAAATTGTAATTATAACTAAGAATAAGAATCAAAATATAAGTTCTTTAAAAAGAATTATCGAGGTGGCAAAGACAGAAAGTGAAAATGAAAAACGAGGATGGTGATAGCACCATGAAGGACAAAATAGTGATCCGCATGCATATCAAATGTAGAAAACAAAAGCCTAATATTGGCCTTACAACAGTAAAAGATCATTCAAACCAAGGAATTTAGTTAGCCATATCCCAACCAAGTCAACTTAATTATTTTTAGTTGTTGATCATTTGAGCGTATACTAGCTCCCCTCTCTGCTTCTAAAAGAAATAAAGGTTATCAATTTCAAGTGCCATTTTTTCATTGCAAATCTTTAACAAACAATCTACCCTGGCTAGGAGTCTAACCATTATACAACACTAGTCACTAGGTTACATATTCATGTCTATTAAGATACAGAAAACTGAACTCGAATGTAATTCTAACAATTTTCTAGTGTTTCTATGTCATATAAGTTTAACATACGTCTACTAAGTGTTAAGAACATTTTTTTAATCCATTTTAAATTTTAACTTATCTTTCAGGTTTTCATAGTTCTGAGTTACAGCCGCTAGCTCCTCCCTTTTAACACTTGAGACAAAGAACAGCCTCATCTAAGAATAAACAACATAGTTGGAGAGGCTTTTGTGTATATTGAACTTACTGTTTATTCTCTGATTTTAGCCGGGTAAAGCCCTCATCATGAATCATGATCATCACCATTTTGACCCGCTTAAGTGCCAACAATTTTGATTCAGCTGAATAAATCTTATTTCTTCAATAGTTTTATCCTTTGTCATTTGAAAATGTTCGAACATTTTTCCATCTTACCTATCAGATATGCACGAAAATATCTTCTTCATCAATTAATATCCTCAAATAAATGCATTCTTAGGTTCTATTGCTGGAATTATGACAAGGAGTGGAAAGAAAGCATGATCCATTTTTCACTTTTATAAATAAAACAAGCATATGCAATGATTCCCAATTTAAAGAGAAAGAAAGCTTGGTTAAGATCAAGCGAAAGTGGCAGTAAATTGCAAGCTTAAACAATAGTGAAATTCCTAATAATGCACAGGAGGATTAGCTTTTAACTGTAATGGACAGTATCCCGACCATGAAAGAACATGGACAGAGTGATTCAACATCTTAATGTCAAAATATAATTTCACTGTTCCAAGGAAAAGAAAACTAGCGCTATACAAGTGAGGTGCCAGGACTTTTACTAATTGCGTCATGTTCTTAATTGGCTTTTCCAGCCTTCTGTAGTTATTTCAAAGATTAAAAAACAGTCACTTACAACTTGTTCAAAAATTTCCTAATTTATGAAGAAATTATGTGATAGAGCTAACAAAAAAGAATAAATAAAAAAACTATGTGGTTGAGCTCGATTATTTAAATAATTCACGATAACCTGAATAAGATTGTCATACTTGGTCTAATGTTGGATATCTAAATGTACTTGTTAGAAAAGACAACTGTGAACATGTGATATCCCGTTCATCTTATATCCATGAAATTTCAAATTCTAGAACATTCAAATAATAGGCACTCTGATTTTTCTAACTCGTTCAACGAATGAAGTTACCTTTTTTTCTATTCGGTATTACGTGCAATGTGGGAGGACTCATAGACGATATCTTGTAACCCTGGCTTGAGCACCTTATTGCAGAACTCTTCATACTCCTCTCCATCGCCTGCCTTCTTCTTCACCTCCACTACAACAATCCATGGCGTAAGCTCATATATATCCACGCCGATCGTCAAGGGGCCCTTCTCACTCTCTCTAGTTCCTTCTAAATTGATCTGGCTTCCCTTCTTCCTGACCTTCAAGCTTACTACCTTTGCAATGTCTTCCAATTTAGATACTATTGCTGGGACAGGCTCCTTGGACAGGAACCTGGTCATCTCCGCTTTTTCTTCAAACAAACCTGAGAGGTCAAAGCCACTGGAGAAAGATATGATATCAAATGCAGTAAGGCTTGGTGGCCTCAACGATGGATGATGTTCGTAGGAATCGCCGTAGAATGATGCCGGACAGGAAGCCACGGAGCTATCCGATTCCGACCCTGATTCGTCCGTCTCATCCGGCTTGGGTTCGTTACTCTTCAATTGTTCATCTTCTGAATCTGAATCGTTAAAGCTATGCAATTGGTTGTCTTCGATATAAAATCGGATGTGCCGGAACCCTTTTCTGAACCAGGGATTCTCCATGATCTCCGGAATGGTGGCTCGGGATTGGGGATTCACATCAAGGAGGCGATGGAGGAGATGGTTGAGGTCTTGCGATAACCAGCGTGGGCACCGGAAGGATCCTTTGTAGATCTTCCGGTACATGGCCACAATGCTGCTGTCGTGGAAGGGGAGGTAACCAGCCATGAGCACGAAGAGGATGACGCCACAGGACCAGACGTCAACCTTAGCGCCATCGTAGCCCCTGCGGGCGAGAATCTCCGGAGCGACGTACGCTGGCGTGCCGCAGAAGGTATGCAAGAGCCCGTCGACGTGCATCTGCCCAGCCACGGCCGAGAGGCCGAAGTCAGACACTTTGAGGTCGCCATTATCGTCGATGAGGAGGTTCTCTGGCTTGAGGTCCCGGTGGAAGACGCCTCTGGCATGGCAGAAGGACACCGCGGAGATCAGCTGCTGAAAATAGCGGCGGGCGGTGTCCTCGAGGAGGCGCCCCTTCGCGACACGGCCGAAAAGCTCGCCGCCGCGGACGTACTCCATGACGAAATAGATCTTGGTCTTGGTCGCCATGACCTCGAAGAGCTGCACGATGTAGGGATGACGTACACGGCGGAGGATGGCGATCTCGCGCTTGATGTGCGCGGCGAACCCACCCTTGACGATCTTCTCCTTGTCAAGCGCCTTGATGGCCACGAGCTCATCGGTGCGCACGTCGCGAGCGACGTAGACCTTGGCGAAGGAACCAGCACCGAGGAGCCTGCCTACATCAAACCGCCCGAGGAGGAGACCACCTCCTCCCGTATCCTTCTTCCTCCTCTTCTCGGCCAAGCTCGTTTCCGGCGCGGCTGCTTCTGCCATCGGGGACGCTCGAATTCCTAGTCCCTAATCCGATCTCAGAACTAACTGAGGAAGGAGAAGCGCAGCGCTTATGTGGAGAGCTATATGTGAGCGTATCGGCCACGCGTCGGAGGTGGACCGATGACTTCGAAGTTACGGAAAAGGCTGAACTCGTCCCGACGTCCTCTGGTGGATAACGGGAGATGGCGACACCGTTACGTCTACCACAAATAGAAAACCCAGTATCGCTTGGACGGTTTCTCGGGACACGTGGAAGGACAGAAGCATACGCTATTCCGTTCGACAGCCGGCGACGAACCGTCCCTCTTGATTGAGTTGCCTGTTTCGCAGGAACGAAGCACACTCGCCCCCACGGCAGCGGTTAAGGCGTAGCGAAATTTAAGAGAGTGACATCACATCAGACATGTGTTGTCATTTAATTTGACGGAAAAACTTTGGAGTGGACGGCGGGGGAACGAACTTTCGACGGTGTAAAAAGTACATGAATTTATAGTGAAGTAATGATTCGGTGTTGTATAATCTTATAAGAGACGGACGACGGACCACGGACCACGGACCACGGACCACGGCGAGTTGATAGTAAGAATTGGACACTGGTTAAAAACAACAACAACTGCAAGAGACTCTTCTTGGCCAAAAGAGTTACCTGCCTTGTAGTTGGAGGACAGATTGGGTCCAACGAACCCACATGTGAACGGCTCTGTTTTTTTGGATCGTTAACTTTATGAATCTCTCACCGGAATGAATATTTCTTATAGACTTTAAAGCCATTCCATCTGATATGTTGCATCAAAATTACTGAAAATAAGAACTTTTTTACTCGCCGGACTTGTGCTGCGGATTTTGTCCGTGACAGCGTGTATTTTATTTTATTTTTAAATTATTTTGTTTAGTTTGCAGATAGGATTTTTTTTTTAAAAAAAAATTAAGGATAGCATTATAATATTCAGTAAAAAAATTCAAACTATTTTTTTTTTTAAATATACACGGACCATGGCATATCAAACCTTAGGGGTTCTCTTGAGCAGTTCGGATCCTCTGTTTTTAAATTTTTTTATCCTCATATTTTTTTATCAATCGGACGGATCAAATTATATTTCAAGAATGTCTTGCACATCATAAGTATACTACATACATCTTAAGGATGTCATAATGCCTTGAGATGTAATATAATATATTCGATCGACAGAAAATACAGGGGAAAAAAAAATTTAAAGACAGAAGATCCAAACTCTCACTTGAGCTCTTGAAGTCATGGAATACACATTTTTTTTTGTATTTTTTAGTGTTACAAATATTATATAATAATTTTGAAAAAAAAAATTAAAGTCATTCTAAAATTTCATTTTTTTTCTCTTATTTTAAGTTCCAAATTCCCATCAAAATATTTTAGCTACAATTGTTATGGTAAAAGAGTGAACAAGTTCTTACAGTAAGATGTGGACAGAAAATTTTGGAATTTTGGAACCGTTTTAAGTGTTACTTATGGACGGATAAATTTTAAGAGATCCTAATTTTTTATTCAAGTAAAATCACGTGATCTTCAATCTATCAAATCAAAACTAGTTTATAAATCCATAATAAATTAATAGATAAAACCTTTAACGGATCCTTCTACGATTTAAAAAAAAACATTGATTAATACCTTTTCAAATACTCCGAGTAACTTTTATCATCATTTAAGTGTTATTTTAATCTTTTTATTATTGAGATTACAAAGTTGTAAATATAATCCTACATTGAAAATACATGAAAAAAATCATGAATTTATAAGAAAAAAATATCTCCATTGGCATGAGGCGCAGCCCCGGTCCTTCGACTCAGGAAGCCAAGGCGAAAAAAATAAAATGAGGTCTAAAATAAATTTTTGATAATATATAATTCATCTACAACGATTTCTTCTAGCATTTCTATTTACAAAATCATCTATAATATTATCAGTTTCAAGATTTTTCAAAATACTTTTCTCAATACATAAAATTGCCAATCTATTTAATTTTTCTTGCGACATTGACGATCTCATATATATTTTCAATAATTTTAATTTTAAAAAACTTCTTTATACTACCGTAACAGACATAGTCAACAAGATTCTATAAATAATTACAACATTTGGATAACAATTTATACTTTTAATAAATTCAAGAATATCAATTGTAGACATTACTATATTTGGTAAAGTCATTTGTAATATTTTTTAATTCGATAAATAAATCATCTAACTTAACATCTGATGAGTTGTTATAAGTTAGAGTATATTTTAGATTGACACAATATTTTCGCAATTCATAATCGTCCATAGTTCTTAACATTTTTGAATCAAATAAAAAACCAAATATATTTTCAAAAGTTTTCATTTGCTCAAATCTACATTTTAAAGAAGCAATCGTCATGTCCACAACAACAACAAAATAATCAATTTTAAAGGATTATGATAGTAAAACTTCATCGTCCTCTCTTTCATTAAATTATTTTTTCCTAAAATATGACGCTTTGTTGTAAATATTAACTCTATGTTCATATATAATGCAAGACTTTTAGTAATAGTCAAACATGCAATAAATTCATCATGCCTATACTTTTCAAAAAAAATAAGATTATACCTTCCAATTGTTTCATGGCAGTCCAAAATCCCTAATTTTTCATTTGTTTACCACTTTGCAAATTGCAACCTAAAAGGATAAAAGGAAAAGACAATATCAAAAGGTTCTGAAATATGAATTTCGATCCAACTACCCAAGACCCCAACTACATGCCTATAATATATAATACTAAAAAATAAATTTGGGCCCTCTTAAATTCTGGGCCCAGGGTTATCGCCCAGTGTGGCCCTCCTCCAGGGTCGGCCTTGATGAGGCGTTTTGGACAGAGCCCAAGAGTAAAACCATGAGGGCTTACTCCAAAAGTGGGCAATATCATATCATTATGGAGATATCTAAATTCTTTTCGATCATTTAATTGATATCATAGATATGTCCGCTACAGAAGGACTAACCGTCATCTAAAGCAAAAGAAATGATCGGATCCAACATTTATTCGCCAAAATTTGAGGCAGACTTCAAAATTCTCTTAATTATAAAATATAGTTTTGTAGCACCTATGGATCAACACAGAGCAAGAAAGAAGAGTACACATGGATGAAGAAGGAGCAAGCCAACTTCGTGGCTAATGGAAAAGCAGAGTTCCATCTACTCATCGTTCTTCCACCTCAGGAGGTAAACCAAATCGGAAGCTACGACTTCGTCAAAGATCTCTGGGAGAAAATTTTGGAGCTCCACGAAGGTACTTCAGAAGCTAAACTGACAAAGCGGGACATCCTCTGAAACCAACTGATGAACCTCCGGATAAACAAGGGAGAAAATGTAGCCCAACTCCATGCAAGAATCAAAGACCTGATCACCCAACTCAACAACCTCGAAGAAAAAGGTAATAAATCGTGACTCTTTAAGGTACACACTTAACTCTTTTCCGATAACTCAAGAGTGTTCAGTCTTAGTAGATGCTTACTATATCTCTAAGGACCTTAAGGTATGCACTCTTGAAAGCTTATTTTCAACTTTTAAACTTCACGAGTCTCACTGTGTAGATTCTCAGAAAATAGAGAAATCAAATAATATTACTCAAAAGGCTAAGAAGGATGAATCAGACGCCAACAACTTCTTTGATAATGATGAAATTGTTAGAGTGTATACTAAAAGCCTAACTTTTTGTAAACATTTATTTTGAAATAAAGAATCACATTGGTCAAATGTCTACATTTATATGCTAAGTGTAGTTATTCAATTAATTTATATTGTAGATAACATGGTGTGTGGTGTCATACACAGAAGATCATGTTATCAATTCCTTATAAATTATAAACAGTGGCTCACGACTAAGATGGAAAAGAACAAACCATTAGAATAGTTGTAGTGTAATTTGGTACTAGTTTATCTTAACTATAAAATTATACTAGTACACTCTGAGTGTATTGAGCAGGACCATTTGAGGTAGTTTCTTTTTATACTTACTATATAAAAGATTAATAATACCTCTGTTATTATGGAAGTGTGTACTCTTAATCATAATATAATAACAAGCACATATACTTAATACTTATTTCTTTAATTTATCAAAAGGTGCGATTTATCTCGTTAAATCAATAGGCCCGATAAGTTGGAAATGATATTATTTATATGGTGTGTTGTTGGTTATAGAATGAAACTGTGTCCTAATAATCTAGGTTGATGATGTCTCCAAGAGGAGCTCATAAGAATTGTCATGTAAACCCTACAGGTGGACTTAGTCCGACATGACGATAAGGTTGAGTGGTACTACTCTTGGAGCTAGATATTAATTAAGTGAATTGTCAGTAACTCATTTAATTAGTGGGCATTCTATATCTTAAACAGAGGGAGACTAACACACTCATGATAAGAAGGAGCCCATATAGTAATATGGGATTGGTGCGGTAGTTCAATAATAACTCTTTAGTGGAATGAGATATTATTGATGAACTTGAGTTGAGTGTTCGGGGCGAACACAGGAAGCTCAAGTTCATCGGGAGACCAAAATCATTTCCTCCTCTCGGTCCTTGTCGTAACCTCTTATTTATAAAGTCTTATACCCACCTATACGTACCCAACTTCTTACCCACCTTAAGGTGGTCGGCCAAGCCTAGCTTGGAGCCCAAGCTAGGGTCGGCTAAACAAAGGCATGATGGGTCAAGTTGTGGTCGCCCTAGCATGAACCCAAGCTTAGGTGGTCGGTCAAAATAAAATAAAAATGGAGTTTAAATTTAAATCTTTCCTTATGTGGAAGCCATGGTTTCAAAAGAGAGTTTAAAATTTAAATCTTTCCTTTTATATCTTTCTATAAAAGATTAAGAGAAAGGTTTGATATCTTTCCTTATTTGTGTTGGATCGAGAAGCGCTAGAAGGGAGGGGAGTGAATAGCACACAGTGGAATAAAAAACAAACACACAGAAAGACACTAGAAATTTACTTCGTTCGGAGCCTAGATCGACTCCTACTCGAAGGCCCGCGATCCTTGACCGCTTTCCGTGGGCAACAACTATAAGCTCGTAAAAATGTACAATAAGATATTGCAATTGGAAGCACTAAAACAAATTATACCGACAACAATAAAGTAGCAGAATCTGAAGCTCCGGGGTTGTCGGGGGCTTGTAACAGCACTTCTGGACGTTTCTTGAGCAACTTGTAGCGTAAGGATTGCTTGGAGTTCGTTGTACTGAGCTGCTGGTCGAAACCCTCTTATAAAGGGTGTTCAAGGTGCCTTGAATGCCATCCAAGGCACCTCCAGGAAGGCCGAGTCGCCCGCGTGGATCAGCACAGATCTGGTCGAAGTCTATCTAGTTCAAGGCACCTTCAACCTCTCCAAGGCGCTTTCAGCCTTCGGTCCAAGGCGCCTTGAGCCTTATTCAAGGCGCCTCCAGTCTGCTGCGCTGGCTTTTCCTGGCTCGCACCCGAGGCACCTCCAAGCTCCATGGAGGCGTCTCGGACACTGTTCATCCGAGGTTAACTTGTGCTCCTTTGGTCCTGCAAAAGTGTTAATCCCAAACACATACCCTGCAAAACAAAGTTAGCACAAAACAACAGTAAATATGATAACAGAATATAATGACAGTTTCCGGACTGTCCGGATCTGACTTCGGATTTTCAACCGGAAACCCTAGGTCGACCCGACGCCTACTGTTCCCTCTAAGGGGAACGCGTCCTCACCTACTCCACTCAGGATATTTACCTGATGCCAGTGCGATCCTCCAGATCGACTGGACTTTTGCTCGATACTCGATGCTTCCGGACTTTCTGCTGGACTTCCGCTTCCCGACTGGTCCAGTCTTTCACCTGGTTCGCGACATCAGGACTTTCAACCTAGTGTTACCCCCCTAGGACTTTTGCCTGAAGCACTCGACCCACCAATACTTTCCGCATAGGGTTACCACCCCTATGACCTAGGGTTACCACCCCTTAGGGTTTTCCCTTTGCCTAACCGCAGCTAGGACTTTTCTCCACCTAGGGTTACCACCCCTAGGACCTAGGGTTACCACCCCCTAGGGTTTTCACCTGCCTAACCGCAGTTAGGACTTTCCTGAAACACTCATTCAACATGTTAGATCAACACACACCTTAACTTTGAATCCTTTGCCATTATCAAAACTTATGTTCGATCGTCGGATGCTTCCCGCACCAACAATTTGTAGTTAAAAGGAAGATTTTAATTTTTGATAAAATTTTCCTTTTTTGTTACCATCCTCATGGTTTTAAAAGAGGGTTTAAAATTTAAATCTTTCCTATTATAGCTTTCTACAAAGGATTAAGAGAAAGATTTGATATCTTTCCTTATTTGTAATTAAAAGGAATATTTTAATTTTTGATAAAACTTTACTTTTTTAACCATCCTCATGATTTTAAAAGAGAGTTTTAAAATTAAATCTTTCATTTTATAGTTTCTACAAAAGATTAAGAGAAATGTTTGATATCTTTCCTTATTTGTAGATTGAAAGGAAGATTTTAATTTTGGAGAAAACTTTCCTTATTGTAATCATCCACATGTTTTAATAGAGAAATTTTAATTTATAAAAGTTTCCTTTTATAACCAACCATAAAGGAAATTTTTTAAAGAGAAGTTTTTATTTTAAAAATTTCCGGAAACAAATTAGGAAGTTTTAATTTTGTGTTTAAAACTTTCCTTATTTGGAGGAGTTGTAGGGGTCAACCACATTAAAAGAAGAAAAAGAATTTTTTTTTTTAATTAAATTTTCCTTTCAATGGCAAGGAAAATAAGAAAGTTTTTATTAAAACTTTCCTTATTTGCCAAGACCAAGGAATATAAAAGAGAGGGTAGAGGTGTCTCACCTCATAACATATGATCTAGTATTTCTCTCTTCTCTTCCTTGTGGTGGTCAACCCTCTCTTCTTCCTCTTCCCCTATTCTTCTTCTTAAGTAGCCGGCGACATCATCTTCTTGGAGAGATCTTGGTGGTCAGATTTTGCTTGGAGAAGAAGAAGAGATAGGAGGCATTGTTTCCTAGCATCTCTTGGAGTTTGGTTGGTGGCCGAAGTTCTTCATCTCTAGGAGATTGTTGGTGGCCGAAACTTGCAAGGAGAAGAAGGAGGCTTGGGTGGATTCTTGTCTCGGTATATCATCGCTCACACGACGTCCGAGATAAGAAGAGGAATACGATAGAAGATCGTGAGGTCTATAAGCTACAAAAGGTATAACTAGTTATTAGTTTCCGCATCATAACTAATTCATCTTTTTGTTTAGATCTTGAAATACCAAACACAAGAGGCTAACGTTTCTAGGTTTCGAATTTATGATTCGAGTTTTTGTTTCTTTTGTTTTTTCGATCTTGTGATTTGATTGTTCTTAATGGTTAAACCTAGGGTTACTATAAGGAGATTAAATATTGAATTTCGTTGAAAGGCTTTGTCTAGGAAGTGGTGGATGCTCCCATAACCAAGAAGGTCTAGTGTCTCGCCATGTTTAACCTAGAAACCGATCTCTGAAATAAATATTTAATCAAATTTATAACATAGGTGGATTTGGATTAATAATGTTAAGCATCGTTTGCGATCCAAGTCTAAACCTCTAAGAACAGATAAATTGAATTTGGAATCAATAATGTTAAGTTCTGTTTGCAATTCCAAATTTAATTTCTAAAGAACACAATAGGTTGTTAGGAATGGTTCAGTACTTGTACAAAATTTTTGTACAGGGGAACCAGTACGATATTTCGAGTAGCAATCAATAGAAATAACATACATGGTAAGGAAATTCAATATTTTTTTAAAAACTAATAAATTTAATCAAGTGCAGGCAAAGAAAAAAAGAGCAAGGAAGGTAAGATACTATAACTACAATGTCTTGATGCAATCGACCTAGGTTTGATCGGTACGATTATGGTTTTGATGTGTGTGTCAAAGAGTTTAAGTTAAACTTTCATATGTATTTGATATGTGTGTTTGAATCTTGCAGGACTTGGTGAAACACACATGAGGAGCTTGGTGCAGCTAAGTTTGGGAAGCTCATCCTAGGGCTTGGATCCTTGAGTCGCACTACAAGAAAAAAGCCTAACAACAACGATTTTTCACCGTTGTCGTAACCCCTTTAGAACTGTTGTTAAATGTCGTGTTGTTAAAAGGGGTGCCCAAAGACAACAGTTTTTAACCGTTGTCTTTGAAGGCAAAGGCAACATTTTTACAACTGTGAAAAACTATTATCTTTTCCTTAAAAGACAACAGTTTTTCACCGTGGTCTTTGAGCGTTTACCTTTAATAGCAGGGTCTTCAACAACAGTTTTAAACTATCTATGACAACGGTGAAAAACCGTTGTCTTTTTTAGATAAAAAATAAAAAAAAAATTAATACACAATTTTCCAATATTATAAATCATTCAAAATACTAAATTTCAAAATAAAATTTAATATACAATTTTCTAACATTCAAAAATAATATCTATAACATTCTGAAGAAATTTCATAAGCAACCAACAAAATGATAACACTATTAAAACAAAGGTAGAACAATATAACACGAGATTTTCTACTTAGATATCGGTGAAGAGGAGGAACTGCAGCTCCTAGTGCTCCTTAATTTGTTAAAGTCTCTCCATTTTTTTGGCTTGTCGGCATACTTCCCAGTACTCTTGAGGACACCTATTCGAATAAAGATATATATTACAAATTAGAAACTAAATTGTACGTGTGATTCTAATTGCATTGCATAAATGTTACATAACCATAAAAACCATTTGATCTAGTCATCTAACAGAAGTGCAAAAAACGTTATCTATGTAACATAAATGGTAACCTCTTGAAACAATATGGTGGCTCTTAAAGTCATGAACACGTTAAGGTTTTCACCAACTATAGTAGGAATGGCTGCAGTAATTACCTGAAACAACATAAATCATTAGTTTTGAAGGCAGAGTAGAGAGACGTCATGCAACTTTTAGAAATCAATGCAACATAATCTTAAAGAATAGCATTATAGCAGGATAAAGATGCCAAAAAGAGTAGTAGATTGAAACTAAAGAAACTACCAAAGAGTCTTTAATATGTTTAAAATACCTTTTAGCTTCATGTTGAATACAAAGTGAATATAATCGAATGAATCGAGATGCAAATATTGCAAATGTAAGTTAGAAAAAAACTAAGAAATGATAAAGTAACTGTAATTTAATCTAACTTACGATATAATTCTAGATTTGGAGAAGTAAGAAGTGTAAGCTTTTCTAGATCACCATGTACAGAAACTGAAATATTAATAGGGTCATTACTTGTCAACACATGATGTTCCTAAGAGGAAAAAATGGACTTTAGAAATAAGACCAAAGAACAAATACATTAACTGCAAGCATAGAATATGCGTGGGTGATTACATCAAAGGTAGATTATAAACATTTTTAATTAAGAAAATGAGGAAGGAAATGAATGAGATTTTCTACTTAGATGTCGATGAAGAGGCAACACTGCAAATCCAAGAGGCGGCACTGCAGATATTGCAATACAACAAAAAGTAAATTCTTTTTTCTCAAACTAGTAAAGGAAAATAAAAAGACTAATGATCTATAAGTGTGAAGGTCTAATATGAGATTTAATGTTCATAGATTGCAACAATAACTTCACCTTGCTTGGTTGCTGCGGAGGGAATGGAGTATATGGTTTCTTCTCCTTAGCCTTTATTTTCCTTTGAACATTCTTCCTTGATAGTGATCTTCAAAATTATACTAATTGTCATGATGCATGCTATAAAATTGTTCAAACAATCACTTTTTACAGATAGTTTATCTGTAAAAAGAACTAAACTCCAATAATAAAGCTAACTTAACATGGTAATTGGTACTGAAAGAATTTCTTCTATAAAAGAGCTAAACTTCAACAATAAAACTAGCATACATGACAATTGGTATAGAAAGAATAATAGAAAAACTAAATCTCCAGCATGTTGCATTAAATACTAAAGGCAGTTTTCTATTGGATCAGAATTAACTTTAGAATGAAGAACCACATAACTTTATATCTGCTACTAAAAGAGCTAAAAGTGAGGTTGATGATTCTATCAGTACTAACATTCTAATTGGTGCAAAGGAAAGATAAGTAAAACAACTAACAATTAACTCTCAATAGTAGAAAGAACAAACATTCTTCCTCCAAAAGCATACGTTCACACTAACTAACAATTAACTTTTAAAAAATAAAGCAATTCATATTGTCATTTCTTTGGACATGTTTGGTTCCAAACTATAAAAATAATAATAATAATAATAAAGTTAAAACAATTAAAAATAAGACATTCATAGAATATCCATATAGAAATAATTTGAAATAACTAAAATATAAAGTGAATTACATTAAAAACAGAATGTTGCCATCAATTTGTGTGATATCTGATATTGATGACCAAATCAACAATCACCCAAAAGCAATTTTGTTCATTTTGATGAACCATCAATACATAATAGAATTTACTACTTTTCTTAAGAAATGGTTTCTTTTGGCAAAAGAACTGTAAAGAAATATACACGAAGCAATTTTACAGTCTACAACAGACATGAATTTTTAAGTTCAACATGTTGACTGTTTTCCTACCAAATACTAGAAAATAAATCCAACTAAATTGATGGGTGGGCGAACTAACAATTAGCTCCCATCAAGCATGAGTATTAATAAGGAACCAAAAGAATAGTTGACATGGCTAAATAATACCTTGTTAAAAGATAATATTTTTTCCGTTGTTCAAAATGTTTAGTAAATCAAAACAACTTTCTGTTTCATTGGTTAATGCTTCATGGTCCATGCAGAAGAAGCTCAAACATTTTAAATATTCGATGAAAAAATTTAGGGCAGACTAAATACCCTACCTAATATTTAAATATTTATTGGTTATATTCTGTAATTTTGATGCAAAAGTCAAACCACAGACTACAATAGCATATAGTAAAAACCCTAGTGAGATTCTCCCACACACAACCTAGAAACAAGTTGAATACCAGGCAGTAAATGAAATCAGGGAAACCAAGTCACAAAATCCGAAGATGGATACTCCTCGAGGGATCTGACAATACCTTATCTTTGATTCCCTGGATGCGATTGAAGACAATCGCACGGTGACCACCCTCGACGTTGTAAAGGCTATTGAGGCCAACATAGACAACGGTGCCGCCGATGAGAGCAACCTTCACCAGTGTCCCGGCAGCCCCGGCCCCAGGAACGTTAGGAACCTTCACGTTCCTAAAGTTCATGGTTTCCTCTCCTTCCCCAATCCTACAAACACAAACAAAAAAAAACCCGATCAAAACTTAAAGATCAAGTGAAGAGATGAGGATCTAACGACATTCTGAGAATTTAAGAAGACACACCGGCGACGGTAGCGACGGCGGCGACGATTTCAGCGATGAGGAAGGGCAAGATTTTGGGTTTGGGGACAGTGAATAGTCTGCTTATAGGAAACTAGGGCACGGGAGAGGGGAAAGGGCGGTGGTGACTGGGAGTAACCGGCAGCACCCTCGACGGCTGGCGATGGCTGTGGCTTCGGGAATGTGAGGGCAGCAGCGGCTGCGTCAGAGGTCAGCAATGAAGAGGAGATCGCGGTGACGGTGAGATTGGCAGGAGAAGAGAAGGAAGGGGAAAAAACATGAGATTGTTTAGATTTATATGTGTAGGTTATTAAATAAATAAACTCCCACTTTTAGGATTCAACAACATTCAATAGACAACAGTTTAATAAAACTGTTGTATATTATCACATAAAAAACACTAAAAGACAATAGTTTTTTAAAATCGTTGTCTTTGACACACATTAGACAACGGTTTTTTGAAAAACTATTGTTATTTAAAAAATATTATAGTGAACAACAACAGTTTTTATTGAAAACTGTTGTTAAATGGGAAAAAGACAACAATTTCTTGAAAAACTGTTGTCTATTAGGTGTGGTTAAATCCAAAATTTCTTGTAGTGTCGGTGAAGGATGGTGTGGAAGACATCCGAGGGATTGTTGGACGAGGAGCAACAGAGTGGAGTCGAGGGAAGCGAACTTCAAGGCAACGTGAAGAATGACACGGAGAGGAGTCGCGGGCTTGAGTGCATCTGAGGGACGAAGGCCAAGGAAGAGGGCTTCAAGAGGGTGACTTCAGAGAGAATGAGTGAAAGTGTGTAACCGGGGCAGTTGACTGCTAGAAGTTGCAGTCGACTGGTGCAGTCGACTGGGAGTGAACAGAAGCATTCTGGTAAAACTACCAGTCGACTGGTAAATGATCGTTGACAAACTGCTGGTGCTACAAAGTAGTCGTTGGCTACCTCTAATGGTAGCACCAGTCGACTGATGGTTTTTCCTGTCGACTGGTGTCGAAATGAGTTGATATGATGATGAACTCTCTCCTCTTATTTATATGAAGCTTTGGGGCTTGAAGGAGGTGACTGATTATTGTTTAATCACTCATTATCATTGTCCAAAGCTTCCAAGTCATACTCTCTTCCTCCAAAACCTAAGTTCATCTTGTAAGAGGAAGAAAGCCTTTGTGAGAGGTTGTACTCCACCAAGAAGGAGTAAGCTCTAGTCGGAGATTGCCGAGGATTGATCCACCGAAGGATCAAGGGTTCGCCCACCTCAAGGACACGCCGTGGAGTAGGAGCAAGCAATCTCCGAACCACGCAAAGGAATCGTGTTAGTGTTTGTATTCTTGCTTTTCTTTCATTATTTTAGTTTTAGTATATTCCGCTTATGCACTAACCTTGTAGAGAAGAAATCGATTTGGGGGTGACCTAGCTATCCAACCCCCCTTCAAGCCGGCTATCAATCCCTTACAAGTGGTATCAGAGTGAGGACGCCCTTCAACAGACTAATCGCCGAAAAGAACACTTCATCAAAATGGCCGATTCAAGCATCCATCCACCCAAGTTTGAAGGAGAATTCTCTTGGTGGAAGAAGAGAATTGAGGTATTTTTCGAAACCGATTTTGACATTATGCTAATCATGAAAAATGGTTTCGAAATGCCTAGGGATCAAACCAATGAGATATTAGAGAAAATAAGATGGAACAAGAAGCAAAGGGAAGAGCATCTAGAAAACTCAAAGGCCTTACATCATCTACTAAATGTCTTCCCCCAACAAGAAGTAACAAGGGTTGGAAACTACTCAAGCGCCAAGGAATTATGGGAAAGGTTAGTGGAGCTTCATGAAGGGACATCGGAAGCAAAACTAGCAAGAAAGGATCTTCTCCGAACTCAACTCAACAATATCAAACTCGAAAAAGGAGAAAAGGTATCAATACTTCATGCTAGGATTAAAGAAATTTTGAATGGACTAATAAGTGTAGGTGAGAAACTTTTAAACCGAGATATCTTGATGAAAGCCATCAATGTCTTCCCAAGAACCTCGACATGGAGCTCCATTGTAGACTCGTTCTACATTTCAAAGGACCTAGAGAAGAGCTCTCTAGATGAATTCTTTTCAACTATGGAGCTTCATGAGACACGAGTTGAAGGGCTAGATGGAGAAAGATTAAGAAGAGTAGCCCTTGCGGTAAACAAAGGAAAGGGGAAGAAGAAGAAAGCTCCATCTCAATCATCTTCCGATTCCGAGGAGTCAAGTGCCTCAATGGATAGTGATCAAGAGGCATATATGGTAAGGAAGATGAGAAAAACATTTAAATCCTTTTCTACTAACAAATCCCATGCTAGGAAAAATTCAAGAAGCAAAAGTAGGACAAGGAAGATCATTTGCTACAATTGCCAAAGAGAATGACATATAAGAGATGATTGACCTCTCTTGAAGAAGAAGGAAGGAAAGAAGAAGAAGGAGAAGAAGACAAAAGAAAAGGGGAAGAAGACTCATAATCTAAAAGCAACATGGGATGATCCATCGTCATCAGAGGAAGAAGAGCATCATGTGCCCCATTTTGCTCTAATGGGAATTGATGATGTAGCCTCCACCTCATCCGAACAAGAAGATGGAAGGAGCTCAAGTGAAGGGGGAGGTCAAACATCGGAGTCAGACTTCTCGGTAAGTGAGGTACATAATCTTCCTCCCCATGTTTTAATTAAAATTATTACAAGTACAAATGATGATTTGTTTAAGGCAAAAAGAATGAACAAATCTTTGAAAAATGATATCTGCATGCTTAAGGAAAAATTAGAATCCATGTGTTCTAAGGACAATGATATGCATGTTTCTTCTATAATTTCAAATGATTCATGTTTATTAGAAGAAAATAAGGCCTTAAGGGAAAGGGTAGAATATCTTACCAATGCCCTTAGAAAATTTGGAATTGGCTTTAAAACCCTAAATATGATTATTGGGAGCCAAATGGCAAGTTTAAGAAAAATGGATTAGGATACAATGAACCCAACAATGAAAAGACCTATCATTGTCTACTTGATAGAAAATGGATCCCCAAGGAATATTTGGTTAACCCAATTAGAAAAAATTTCTATTGGGTATTAAAATCAATCCTCAAGGGTTAGAGGATTTAGGGTCAAGTCAACCATAGAAATCATAATTCTATTTTTTTTATATATGGTTGACTTGAGACCTTAAGGGGGAGCACTTAGCCTTGATAGAAATTTATGAGGGCTAAGTAGAGGTTACCTTTATTTTATCTCACAATGACTTTTGTTATTTTCTAAACATAGATGTGAGATGATAGGATGATACAAATAATTCACTTATACTTATAGCATTTTGATGAATATGAAATATATCAATTCTAGTGATCATAGGCCAACTATGGGGAAAGTAAATGTTTAATTAATAGACATTGTGCCCATAGATCATAGTTGGATATTTTCAATGTTTTTAAAACAATTCTATATTTTACTTACTGTGGTATAGTTATTTTGAAACATATGAATTCAAAACAAGTGTTTAAATTGATACAAACTTGAGTGATTTTCAAGGTGTTTGAGTTTTTGTCAAAACTTCAAAAATATGATAAATTTTCATGAAAACATAATTTTCCTTGTTAAAGAACATTATAATAAATATGTGTTTAAAATTTCATGATTTTTTGAATTTTTTGAAATTTTTTATGCATTTCTGAAGTTGACTTCAGAATGCTGAAAATCAGTTTGGGTTTGTGCCAATCGACTGCGACAGTTAGCAGTCGACTGGTAGCTATTTTCCAGCACTATCAAGAATTGGTTTTGGGTATTTTTATGTCCACTTTGATACCTTAGTATATGTACGTGTTTGGTATGATTTTTGATGGTGTCAAAGGGGGAGAAATGGGAAGGTTTAAGTTAGAAACCTAATTATGTGCAAAACTTGAAAATTAAGGTTGAAGAGCATATGTTAAGCAGGAGCTTGGGAATTATGCTTCATGTTTACATATTACTTTTAATTTTCATATTGTTATTAATGTCTAACTTAAACATATTGCCACACATCAAAAAGGAGGAGATTGTTGATGATATCGACCTAGGTTTGATCATGGTTTTGATGTGTGTGTCAAAGAATTTAAGTTAGACTTTTATATATGTTTGATATATGTGTTTAAGTCTTGCAGGACTTGGTGAAACACACATGAGGAGCTTGGTGTAGCTATGCTTAGGAAGCTCATCCTAGGGCTCAGATCCTTGAGTCGGTAAAGGATGGTGTGGAAGACATCCGAGGGACCACTGGACGAGAAGCAACGGAGTGGAGCCAAGGGAAGCGAACTTCAAGGCAACATGAAGGATGGCACGGAGAGGAACCGCGAGCTCGGGTGCATCTGAGAGATGAAGGCCGAGGAAGAGGGCTTCAAGAGGGCGACTCCGGAGAGGATGAGTGAGAGTGTGTAACTGGGGCAGTCGGCTGCTAGAAGTTGCAGTCGACTGGTAGAGTTACCAGTCGACTGGTAAATAACCGTTGACAAACCGCTGGTGCTACAAAGTAGCCGTTGGCTACCTCCAACGGTAGCACCAGTTAACTGATGATTTTGCCAGTCGACTGGTGCCGAGATGAGTTGATATGATGATCAACTCTCTCCTCTTATTTATATGAAGCTTTGGGGCTTGAAGGAGATGACTGATTATTGTTGAATCACTCCTTGTCATTGTCCAAAGCTTCCAAGTCATACTCTCTTCCTCCAAAACCTAAGTTCATCTTGTAAGAGGAAGAGAGCTTTTATGAGAGGTTCTACTCCACCGAGAAGGAGTAAGCTCTAGCCGGAGATTGTCGGGGATTGATCCATCAAAGAATCAAGGGTTCGTCCACCTCAAGGACACGCCGTGGAGTAGGAGCAAGCAATCTCCGAACCATGTAAAGGAATCGTGTTAGCGTTTGTATTCTTGCTTTGCTTTCATTGTTTTAGTTTTAGTATATTCCGCTTGCGCACTAACCTTGTAGAGAAGAAATTGATTTGGGGGTGACCTAGCTATCCAACCCCCCTTCAAGCCGGCCACCGATCCCTTAAACAATGAAGAGGGGCACATCAAGGATGACTGCCTAAAGATGAAGAAGAAGGACAACAAGAAGGGACCAACCACAACAAAGCACAAAACCCTGAAGGCGACTTGGGACGAGTCGTCATCAGAATCAGATATGGAGGAGTACGCTGGACTTGCATTGATGGCAAGCTGCCAGGAGGAGAGCATAGATGAAGGGGGAGACTCCTCAGAAGAAAGTTATGTTGGGACCGAAATGTAGCTAGAGGGGGGGTGAATAGCTCGTCGCGTGCTTCGTGGTTGGCGTTGCTTATTTCTTCAAAGATATGCAACGGAAATGTACAAGAAACAAAATACAACGCTAACAAATGGATTTTACTTGGTATCCACCTCACAAGAGGTGACTAATCCAAGGATCCACACACTCACGCACCCTCCACTATGAAACACACTCCTCTACGATAACTATCGAAGGCGGAGAAGCCTTTACAAACTCTCAATATAAGAAGAAAGGAAAGGATATGAAATAAAAGCAAAAACTTACAATAAACCCTAACCCTAACTTCTCTTCTTGCTTTTGATCCGCCTCTTGACTTGGAAGAACCTCCAAGAATCTTCAAGAACTGGCGATCTGAACTTGAGAGAGAGTTGTGGAGTCACTGGTGAAGATCGGAGATGAATCGTGTAAGCACTGCTGAAGGAAATGCTCGCCTGCAGTTAAATACGACGCCAACGGTCGGATCCTGATCGATTGGATTGCTCCTGATCGATTGGATTGCTCCCAATCGATCGGAGAGGCTTTGGATCGATCAACCGATCGATCCAGAGTGCCTTTGTGCTCTCTGGAATAGCCTGGATCGATCGGCTGATCGATCCAGGGCTTATCGTGCACAAACAGCAGCTCCCAATCGATCCACTAATCGATTGGGACCTCTGGATCGATCCACAGATTGATCCAAAGGGGTTCTGTTCATGGGGACTCACCCGATCGATCAGCTGATCGATTGGGCATGATCCAATCGATCGGCTGATCGATCCAGATCTGCTGGATCAATCGGCTGATCAATCCAGATCTTGGTTTTTGCCCAAAAGCAAGTCTAAAGCCCCTAAACCAACATCCAGTCAACCATGACTTGTTGGTACATAAAACCTAGCATCCGGTCACCCTTGACCAGCTAGGACTCTCTCACCAAGTGTCTGGTCAATCCCTTTGACCCACTTGGACTTTTCTCCTCTTGTCAAGTATCCGGTCAATTCTTTTAACCTACTTGGACTTTCACCAGATGTCTGGTCAACTTTGACCCATCTGGATTTCCCCGTGCCTGGCTTCACTCACCAGGACTTCCCTTCTACCTAGCTTCACTCACTAGGATTTCTCTTCTGCCTGACTTCACTCACCAGGACTTTCACCTAGCTTCACTCACTAGGATTTCCTTCTGCCTGGCTTCACTCACCAGGACTTTCACCTAGCTTCACTCATTAGAATTTCTCTTCTGCCTGGCTTCACTCACCTTCACCTAGCTTCACTCACTAGGATTTCCTTCTGCCTGGCTTCACTCACCAGGACTTTCACCTAGCTTCACTCACTAGGATTCTCAATCAAGTATCTAGTCAACCTTGACCTACTTGACTCTCCTTCACAATCTCCCCACATAAACAATTGCACCTGCAATATTCATGTGTTGTCTACAAGTATTGTCAAACATCGAAACTAAATCATCAAGACTCGAGCTTGACTCACTTCAAGCCCAGTCAAACAGGTCAACCTTGACCTAGGGAATATTGCACCAACAATCTCCCCCTTTTTGATGTTTGACAATACCACATGTTAAGTTAGGAAATTAGGCTAATCTCATAGCCTCAACTCCCTTCATGCCAATATCTGAATGATGGTTCCCTCCATTCTTCTCCTTTTCTAGAGGGCAAACTCCCCCTTTAGGTACCGAAGGCCTAACTTAACCATGCATTCTCCCCCTATTGACACACATCATAAACATGCCCCCATCTTTGGGCACACATCGACCACAACCTCTCCCCCTTAAGAGTTACTTATCGTTGTTCACAACTTCACTCGTTGTGATCAACACGATAATAAAGATCTCATACCCTTCATTATCATCAATGTTTACCCTTGAGCATTAACCACTTGAACAACCCAAATGAAGGTCCCATATCCTTCATTTTTATCAAATGCTCATCAATGAGCAAACTCCACTTAAACAATGAGGATATCCACTCCCCATTAATTTCAATGCCCAACCTTGAGCATTTTCTCTAAAATAAGGTTAACCACCTCCCAAGGTGTATGAAAAAAAATAATTTTCATGTCCTTAAAGAGTAACTCCCTCTAAAGACATGGTCGTACCTTCTGTCATTGCACTAACAATGACTTGGAATCCCTAAACCTTTAGGAAGCCCAAATTTAGAAGTTTTGAGGTTCAAACATTCAATATTGAAACCAAACCTCAACCTAAACTTCAATTTAGTCTTCCCCAACCAATCCATCTTTGTTTTCAACATGAAAACACCTTTTTTATGTATACAAATGTATTTTGATGTGTTTGGAATGGTTACCTCGACTAAACCTGGTTTGGAATGCTGAAATCAGGCTTTCCCGGCCAAAATCAGCTTCCTCAATCGATTGGAGTTGGGTCCCAATCGATTGAACTACTTTGAATCGATCCACTGATCGATTCAGCCAGTCTGGATCGATTGACTGATCGATCCAGCAAGCTTCTGCTCACGAGAATAGCCTTCTCAATCGATCGGGTGATCGATTGGAGTTCTGATAGTTGCTGAAATTCCATTTCAGTCAACTTCAGAAACCCCTAGAAAAATCTACAAAAATCCAAAAATTGTGAAAATTTGTGTAGACATTATTTAGGGCATATATTATCATGGAAAAATAATTTTATAAGAAAATATTTCATATTTTCCAAGATTGACACAAACTAGAGAACTTGCAAAAACTTTAGTGTTTTCTTCTAGTTTGTGCTCAACTATTCAATGATGATTACTATCAAAAGATGATATTCATCAAGGTTTGCCAAAAGCATTTTAAAATGATTTTCAAAACCAATATCCCACCATGTTCCTTGGGCTTAATGCACATGACTTGTACATTAGCTTTCCCAATGATGGGAAAACACATACCTATGTGTTTTGATGAACTTAGAACTCAAAAGAATGCACTAAATCAACATCTTGAGTTTTGTTCATCATCCTAACATCTCACTTGTATCTAATGTGCACTAAACCACATACAAGTCACCTTATGGGTCTTTGTGAGATGTAAAGTTTGGTTTTTCCCTAATATAGGGATCGTGCATATCTATCTAGGCATTTTTGAATACTAAACATCCATCAAGGATGCTACTTGTTAATTAATACCATTAGTCCTTAATAAACAAGGAATTTAAATGATGCATGATGATGTTATGACATACATCAAAAAGAAATAATTTTTAAAAGAAAATTTCTTATAACTATATGAAGTATTGATGACATGACATGGTATTTTTGTGTTTTTCATAATAAGGCATGAGTGTAAACACAAATAAATAAATATGATGTCATGGCATTTGATGGGCAAACAAAGCATGACAAGTTAGCATAGATAAAATACCTAGATTACCTACCTAAGTATTCTTAACCCCATAGCTAATTTTAAATCTAACCTAGATTGCCCAAAGTGCTTCAAGACAATGTCAAAGTCTAAATTGACATTTCTAATTCTCTTGATTAATTTATGCCAATTGAAATTAATCATATTCCTCAAGTGTTGGCATATTTCATTTTTCCACAAGAGTAGCACTTTAAATTAAAGCCCGGATTGTCTTTTATCTCTTAAGAACATACCAAACTCTCAACTTGGTAGTTCTTATGATTTTCCTAAATTGTGCCAATTATGATTAAAATCATTATTTTCAAAATTTGGCACATTTTACTCTTCCAAGGAGTAAATGATATATTTATTTTATTTTCAAAGGTTAATAATAAACTTGAAAATGCTCCTTGAGTGTCAACTTCAACATGATTAGGTTAACTACCCTTTCACTTAGAGTTGACACTCTCTAACCCATCTATGGGGTAGAGAAGATGCTCCTAGGAACCCAAAACCTATTGGTGCTCCTTGGATGCTCTAGATACTCACTAGGGATAACCTCCCTAGATACCTTCCTAGTGACCTTGTTTGGCTTCTTAGAAGCCTTTGTCATATTTTCTAGGCCAACCCTAGGAATTGCTTCCCTTGTGACCTTCTTTATGACTTTCTTGGATTTCTTAGAAGTTTTAGTCACATTTGTTGCAAAAATACTCTTAGGGATGACCTCCCTAGTATTCTTTACTTGACCACTAGACCTAGGGTTTGTTCCATAACTATATGAAACTCTATGATAAGTAGGTACATCCTTTTTGGTTTTAGGTTTGTATCCCAAACCTCTATGACCCTTGGATGACCCTTGTTGTCCTAAACTTAGATTTTGACTCTTGGACCCTTGTGTCATATTTGTTATTTTTCGAAGAGTCCTCTCTAATTTGTCAAGTCTTGACCTCAAGACTTGATTTTCCTTCCATAATTCTTCACCCTTAGGTTTTTCACTAAAACCTTGATTTTTCTTCTTCTTAGGCAAATACCTAGAATCCTTAGGGTTCTTGCCTAAATTCCTATCTACCTTTTTAGGCCTAGGTTGAGAGGTTTTAGCATGATAAGCTACATGATTTTCCTTAATCTCATCATGCCTTCTATTTTCATGGTAAATAGCATTAAAATGATATAGATTAGAACTATCATGCTTTTTACCATTATTAAAGGGGGTAGGTTCAATGAACGATACCTTCCTTTTTACCTTGGAGGCTCCCCCTTAAATTTTGCTTCCTCCTTGAGCCTTGACCGCCTTCTTTCCCTTAGGGCATTGACTTCGGTAATGCCCCTTTTGATTGCAAGAGAAGCACACAATGTGCTTCTTGCTCTTCTTTATTTTGGGAGTGGTCTCCTTAGGCTTCTCCTTATCATTTTGTGCCATTTGGCCCTTCTTCTTGACCAATTTAGGGCATTTGCTCTTGTAATGCCCATGTTCCCTACATTCAAAGTATATGATATGATTTTTATTATTAAATGAACTATTTATACCTTCTTGTGTAGGGGTGGCTTCTTCTCCTTTGGATCTGGATGCGGAGGCTTCCTCTTGATCCGATGATGATTCTCCTCCAATAGATATGTCTTGATTTATGGAGGTGGAAGCTTCTTCATCCTCTTCTCTTCTTGACTCGGATGTGGAGACTTCTCCTTCTACTTGATCCGGTGTCACCAAAAGTTGCTCCCCCTCAATCCTAGAGGTGGAGATTTCTTCATCTTCATCTTGTACATGGAACAAGGAGTATGCTCCCTCCTTGCCTTGTTCATTGCATCCTTTTGAAGATGAAGCTTCTTCTTGGACTTCTTCTTCAGAAGTTGAGGATCTCTTAACTTCGGAGTCCTCCTCTTGGTCTTGATCCAATGAGTTACCCTCTTTGGATTCCTCTTGATTCGATACAGTAGAGGGGATCTCATAGATTGATGCCAATTTGCTCCAAAGCTCCTTGGCATCCTTGAACTCTCCAATTTTTCCAATAATGTGGTTATGCAATAGATTGACCAAGAGCTTGGTCACTTTATCATTGGACTCACATCTTTGGATTTGCTCTTGGCTCCAATTGCTTTTCTTGAGGACTTTGCCCTTTGAATTTCTTGGAGTCTCGAAGCCTTCCATTAGAGCAAACCATTGCTCTATCTCCACCATTAAGAAGTTTTCGATCCTTGATTTCCAAAGATCAAAGCTAGTAGATGTGTACGGTGGAGCCACCCTTGTGTCAAATCCAAGTCCATCTTGGAATTGCATCTTAAAGTTGAGCTTCTTGAATTCTTTGACTTTGATGAATTTGCTCCAACTTCTTCACCCTCTAGCTTTGCTTGTTTTGTTTGCCCCTTCCGGCGATGATTCCGGTGAAGAGTGGTCTTGCTCTGATACCACTTGTTGGGACCGAAATGTAGCTAGAGGGGGGGGGGGGGGGGGAATAGCTCGTCGCGTGCTTCGTGGTTGGCGTTGCTTGTTTCTTCAAAGATGTGCAGCGGAAATGTACAAGAAACAAAATACAACGCTAACAAATTAATTTTACTTGGTATCCACTTCACAAGAGGTGATTAATTCAAGGATCCACACACTCACGCACCCTCCACTATGAAACACACTCCTCTACGGTAACTACCAAAGGCGGAGAAGCCTTTACAAACTCTCAATACAAGAAGAAAGGAAAGGATATGAAATACAAGCAAAAGCTTACAATAAACCCTAACCCTAACTTCTCTTCTTGCTTTTGATCCGCCTCTTGACTTGGAAGAACCTCCAAGAATCTTCAAGAACTGGCGATCTAAACTTGAGAGAGAGCTGTGAAGTCGCTGGTGAAGATCGGAGATGAATCGTGTAAGCACTGCTGAAGGAAACGCTCGCCTGCAGCTAAATACGACGCCAACGGTCGGATCCCGATCGATTGGATTGCTCCCAATCGATCGGAGAGGCTTTGGATCGATCAACCGATCGATCCAGAGTGCCTCTGTGCTCTCTGGAATAGCCTGGATCGATCGGCTGATCGATCCAGGGCTTATCGTGCACAAACAGCAGCTCCCAATCGATCCACTAATCGATTGGGACCTCTGGATCGATCCACGGATCGATCCAAAGTGGTTCTGTTCGTGGGGACTCACCCGATCGATCAGCTAATCGATTGGGCATGATCCAATCGATCGGCTGATCGATCCAGATCTGCTGGATCAATCGGCTGATCAATCCAGATCTTGGTTTTTGCCCAAAAGAAAGTCTAAAGCCCCTTAAACCAACATCCAGTCAACAATGACTTGTTGGTACATAAAACCTAGCATCCGGTCACCCTTGACCAGCTAGGACTCTCTCACCAAGTGTCTGGTCAATCCCTTTGACCCACTTGGACTTTTCTCTTCTTGCCAAGTATCCGGTCAATCCCTTTGACCTACTTGGACTTTCACCAGATGTCTGGTCAACCTTGACCCATCTGGATTTCCCCGTGTCTGGCTTCACTCACCAGGACTTCCCTTCTACCTAGCTTCACTCACTAGGATTTCTCTTCTGCCTGGCTTCACTCACCAGGACTTTCACCTAGCTTCACTCACTAGGATTTCCTTCTGCCTGGCTTCACTCACTAGGACTTTCACCTAGCTTCACTCACTAGGATTTCTCTTCTTCCTGGCTTCACTCACCAGGACTTTCACCTAGCTTCACTCACTAGGATTTCCTTCTGCCTGGCTTCACTCACCAGGACTTTCACCTAGCTTCACTCACTAGGATTTTCAGCCAAGTATCCAGTCAACCTTGACTTACTTGACTCTCCTTCATAATCTCCCCACATAAACAATTGCACCTGCAATGTTCATGTGTTGTCTACAAGTATTGTCAAACATCGAAACCAAATCATCAAGACTCGAGCTTGACTCACTTCAAGCCCAGTCAAACAGGTCAACCTTAACCTAGGGAATATTGCACCAACAAGTTATAGCGAGAAGGAAGAAACAAACTTCAGAACAGATCTGGTAAGTGAGGTATGTTTACTACCTGGTGTCAAACATTTAGCATGTCACTTGGCATACAAAATTGATAAAGATTGAAACTCATTAAAATTAAAACAAGTGTTGTAGTAACGAGTCCCAAGTCGTATTTTTCCAAGGATAACTATTGAGTGTGTGTAAATCCTAGAATTGGTTCCAATCAAATTTTTACATCACTAAGGACAAGAATATAATCGAAGGAAACTCATTCTCAACTAAACATGATTAAACTTTTACCTCATCAAGTTCTCAACATTTAAATTCGGATATTTAAGTTTCATCTAATCAAATGAGTCAATTAATTTACCTTCCATTCAAATTCACAGTTACAAAACATTCAAGCATTCAAAGTCACAGTAGTCATTAAACTCAAAAACTAAAGTCATTTGCAAACCGAAATCAACATTGCATTCACCATTACAATCCACTTCAATACTCAACTTAATTTCCAAGTCTTCTATACTCAATCACAATCAACACTAAAACTCAAAAGCTCATTCACAATAATAATGAACAGAGGTAAACATTCAACATTTCAAATTAAGTATCCAACAATTAAACTTCATTACACTCACAACTAATCTAATGAATAGAACTAAAGGTTCTCCTAATTTCTTGAATTGCAACTCCACAACCTTGTTAAAATCAGAACACCTAATTTAAATCAAAGTCTAAATTGTAACTAAGTTAGTAGCTAAACATGGTTTGGATTGCAAACGTTCAAATGAAAACAAACTTGCAAATAAGAAATAAGAAATCAGACACAGAATTGTATATAAATATTAAACTCAAACAAAATGAAATGGCAAGAAAATACATCAGATCATTAGATCTGAGCATATTCATGGATAATTCAAAAGCAAAATGCAAGTGAAGTAAACAAGAAAACGTTCCTTATCCACAGATCCTTGCCGCAAGCTTCTTCTCCCTGCTGTCACTACAGAATTGCCTCTGAGAATACCCTTCGGGCAATTGACTTGAATCTCGAACTACCAGCTAATCCACCCGGATGTTCATAGCCTCTGAGAACGCCCTTCGAGCTCACACCCGAGTGGAATCCTCAACGCACAAGGAAACAAAGCATGAATTCTAGATTTACGCACGCCACTCGATTGATCAGATCGGCTGGAGTCGCTGATGGAATGAAGAACGGAAATGCGATCGGAGCTTCTGGGAACCACCCTTCGAGGTCTGTTGGCTGATGAAAATCTAGATCTGGGAATGCCTCTTGCCTGGATTGCGAACTGGGATAGAGCTCAACTTCATGGATTGGGGAACACCCTCTGCCGCTCTCTGTGTCCTCGGACGGAGAACGTTGGAGCTCAAGAATCACCGCCGATGAAGAATGCTAGCATCCGGATCTGGAATGGAGAACGGGAACCTTGGCGTCGCGGAGAAGAAGAAGAAGGAACAGTGATAGCGAAAACGCCAAGTCCAAGTCACTGTAGCTTCTCGTGAGGCTTTTAAATCCTCCTCAAATCTGATCCAACGGTCTAGAACAATCCGGGGCTCGATCAATGGCTGGATTGTCTCGGGTCTAGATCAAAATTCCTGGATCTTCATCAATAGATGTGATCTGCTTCTCATTAGGTCGGATGGTTCAGATCTTCAATGGATGGTGTAGATCTCTCCGATCTTCAATGGACGATCCAAATCGCTCCCAAGCTTGATCGCTTCGTTTAGCCCTAGATTTGAACCCAAGTGTGGTATGATCTTATCGGGTCCAAGACCCTTTTGATGCCTACAAAATAATAATCAAATATTAGCATCAAATACCATGATAACATGCTAATTTACAATTAGGTCCAAGATCACATGCAATTTATGAAATATAGAGTAAACATGAATTTAAGCTATGATAGACCATTAAAAACATGCATTATGAATCAAAATAATGTAGCAAAATCATGATTATCACTACCCCTAACCAGTTATATTCAGGTATTAAATCCATGACCAGATCGCTATGTAAACTAAAAATAAAAAATATTAATTTGAAAAAAGAAGTTTTTGAATTAGGAGCAATCCTAGCAAATACATGCCCCATAAAAATGGATGATAAATTGAAAGATGAAAATAAAAAATTGAACGACCAAATTGAAAAATCAAGAAACTTTGCATATGATAATCAAAATACTTGGAAAATTTATAGAAACCTAAATTGGTATCTTAAATAATATAAGGGTCAAATTAGAAGAATATCATAGAATTACTCTCCTAAAACTTTTTTGATAAATCGGTAGAAAGGAATCTGTTTTGGGTTTCAAAGACATGTTTAAATTAAAATTATCTTTTTGTGCATGACTTGTTTTAAGTTAGACCTAGGGATTTTAGAAAGAAAATTAAATATTTAATGTCTTTAAGAGACTTTGTCTAGAAGTGGTTGTTGTTCCAATAATTAAGAAGGTCTAGTGCCTCGCCACATCCTGAAAGTCAATTACTGAAATGAATTTTAATTGACTAACTATTAAGCATTTAAGTATTATAAAACTATCTAATACTTTCAAATAAATTGTGTTACAAAATTTCTGATTGAAATTAGTCTGATCTTAATTTTTCGGAGAAAAAAGAGTTCGATTTAAAAATATTTTTTTCAAAATTTGATTTTTTTGAAATTTACATTTTTCTAATTTTTTGGATAATTTGTCAATTTAGACTTTGTTTCCCTTAGATTTTTTTTTAGGACTTATTTTCAAGTCATTTTAAAGTACTCCATTTTTAATGTGATCAAGGGAGAGAATTAAAGGTAAAGTCTAGGGGGAGGTAGGTTTTTTTAAAACAAATGCAAAATTCATTACTATTTTTGTTTGGTTTACCCTAACTTAACTTGGGGTTGCTCACATCAATAAGGGGGGATTATAAGTACCCCGTGGAAGTTTTAATGTAATTAAACCAAGACAAGTTAGATCCTATTATGTTTTGATGTCCTGTGTCTAAGTGTGCAGAAATTTAGGAGCACAGGAGGTTGAGCGAAAGATGCAGCTAGCGAGAAGGACAGTACGGGAGAGAGTCAACGGGCTCGGTGCGTCCAAGAGACGAGGTGTTGCGGAAAAGTACACTGACAGATGAGAAGGAGACGCGCGACATTTCTGAGGGACGAGAAGCCAGAGCGGAAGGTTGCTCGAGAAAATCGGAAGATGAGTTCTGGTGAGTCCGATTTCGGATGGCTGAAATCACCTAAGTGAGCAGAATTAGAGCGGAAGACCCAGACCAAAAAGTCAACAGTATGTTGACTTTTTGGTTCCGGGCACCTGGAGTTGAAAACTTAGCCAAACGCGACATGGCGCCAGCTGTTACAACGGGGATAAAATTTTATCGCCCTCCAGGCGCTTGGAACCCTTCCAGGCACCCCGAACAGGGCTATAAATATAACCTTGATCGCAGTAGTCTAGAATCACTTGTATACGAGTTTGTTTAAGTGTTCTACTACCTTTTGTGCTTCCAACGTTTGTAAGAGGCTTCTCCGCCTATGACGAAAGGAGAATTTGAGTAGTGCTTCGGAGTCTTGGATTAACAACCTTCTCGATTGTAACCAAGTAAAAATCGGTAGCATCTTTATTTTTTTAATTTATCAATTCTTTTTATACAAGTGTCTTATTATTTCAAAAGATCGAGAAAGGTTCTATTTTTATTTTTGAAGGGCAATTATCCTCTCTTACCGACCACATGAGTTATAATAATTAGTATCAGAGCGAGGTCGTTTTTCATCGGACTAACCGTCAAAAGAAGTACGAGCTAAAGTCATGATCCAAGATCGAATCATATGGGTGAAACCTTGAATGAAGTAGGGAGGCTTTAGTATGTCAGTGACCTGATGCTTGATGAGAAACCTTGAGTAGGTCAAGAGTGACCCGATGCTCAAGGAGAGGCCCTGAGCAAAGTCAAAAGTGACCCGATATTTGAGGGGGATCCTGTGGTCCTTTGTTTGAGGAGGGGAGATTGTTGGGGTTGCAAAGTCCCATATTAAAAATATATGAAAAATATCATGAATTTATAAGAAAAAATATATCTCCATTGACATGAAATTTTTTGGATAGAACTCAAGAGTAAAAGAATTTAGGTCAAAAGTGAATAATATCTTCTTTAGAGATATCTAAATTTCGTTAGATCCTTGATTTATATTTAGGATAGTTGTTTAATTAATAAACTTTTCTTTAAAAAAATTTCTCTAAAACAGTGTGGTATATATAGATGTTTGTTTTTTAATATTCTATTGAATCAATAAATTTTTAGAAAATTATTTTTTACGTTCGTGTCTGAATCAAATCAAGGATTCAATAGTTGGCTGCGTGAAAAACCTTTGAGATTTCTTGCCTTTAGAATCATTATACACTCTCATTTGTAATGTTTAGATTCAGTTGTTTTAGCAAAAACTAGTAAATTAGACCTCTAGTATTCCTTGTTGACCTTTCGTGAGTTCCCTATTCAAAATAAGAACCAAACAAAATTAGACCTCTAGTATTCCTTGTTAAATCATTATACACTCTCATTTGTAATTTTGTTTATGACTTTCAATTAGATTAGGTTTACCAAACAATTTTGACCATAAATGCTAGATGATGCTTCTAAAATTAATCACACAAAAACATAAAAAAAAAAAACTTGTTTTTTAAATGTCAACTAATCCAAATCCATTTAACAAATTTGACCAAAACCAAAACCAAAACCTAAATCTTATTTTACAAAACTAATTAATTTAAATTGTAATTTAAATCAAATTTATGATCTTTTAATTTTTCTCTTCTGAAGAAAGAAAGCATAGATTTACTTAAGATTAGACCATGCGCTCCATTGCTTGGACATAGAGAGCACGACTAATATCCGATAAAATATATGTTAAAGCGCAGGAAGAAAATTTCTTCTAAATTCAAGAGAGGATTTGATATTCCATCCGAAATAAGGAACTATAAAGGAACTATTAATATTTGATATCTGATCTCCGATTGAATTATATATATTAAAGATATTTTGTTTCTAAACTTATTAATTATTTTTGTTGATGTTAAAAATTAGGTTATATAGATATTTAAATTTTTGTTAATTATATTTTATTTTTTAATGTGTTGTTAATTCGTATTAGTATATTTGATCTTTTAATAGGTATAGGTACCAACATGAATATCATATAGGTATGTAAACAGAGGATATAAAATTCGATTTAAATCCTACTCATTATAATGCTCAGGTTTACTGATCCTATCAAATACGGCACTAACTAAAATGCTTCTCTAATTTATAATTTAATCTTCTTTAATAATTAAACTGGATCACAACTATCTGCATTTGAATGAGGATACCTAATCTTTTGTCTCCAGATTTATACCGACTTTGAATGAGGACTCAACAGCTGTTGCATTTGGTCATTAATTCGTCTCTTGTGCCAATATCTATCTATCTATCCGTTGACCGAGAACTCATTAGCAACCTGGGCTCCTATTTTTTATTTTATTTTTCTCTCAGGATTGATTGACGTAGTTAGCTCATACAAAAATATTGGTGTCAACAAATTCAGGATCAATTCTCAGTAGCTTCGAAATGTCCCGATTAATTAAGTTGGCTCAATCTCTTTTTTTATACGCCGCTGAGCGAAACTCTTTATTATTTATCTATCTCTTAAAAAAATGGGACCATCTTGGAAGCCGTCGAGACGACAATTTCATTTTTCTGCCGCCCATCAATCCCTTGACCATGGACTCATAAGCAAGCTGGGCTCCGGTTTTTTGGCTGCAGTCTCCAAAAGCGTTTTTCCTTTGTTTTTGTTCCCGGTCAAAAGTCCGATCTGCGGCGACAGTTCCATGCCGCATTATTTTCCAAGCAAAGATGCCATTTTTCAGGCTGAGCAGTAGTCAAACCCTATGTTAATGAGCTAGCCGCGCACGAAGGCCATGCCCCAGTGCTCTAGGGCTGTTACAGTAAACCCGTGGCAAACGGTAAAATACTAAAATCATCGTCTCAGCAGTCTTTCTGAGACGGTCTGACGTATTCTAAAATGAGATAAATAATAAAGATTTATTCAGAAATTTAATCAGTACCCTGTTTATAGCGAGTCCTGCTCGGCTACCAACTATGGCTGTCATAGTGAGCGAGCAGCACCAATCTGTACGAAGTCCACATCTCTGCTCAAGCTTTGGCGCGGCATTCTAAGGAAAATGAGAGAGTCTTTGTGTTGAAAATGATAAAGTTAGAACGAGTTGAATAGTTGAATCAAAAGCTCCGAATTATAAATCTTTTTCAATTCAACCACGTATATATTATTTTCTTTCATCAAACTGTACAATTTCTAGGAAACTGTTACTAATGAAAAATAGCATCACGATGGTAAATGTGTTAAGTCGGATTAAATTTTATGATATTTAAATTTATTTTAATCTTCAATAAATTAAGTTGTTATTTAAGTTGGATTTGAATTTTTTTATAAATTTATGTTTGATTAGTTATATAGTATAAGAGTTTAGGTTCTCTTATCCACAATTTCTAAATTTTTCTTAGCCTTTTCCGTAATTTAGATGTCGGATCATCGTCTGAATCCGATCAAAATTGACTATGATCTTCCTTGAATTTACCTTCTCACTCACATTATAATTTTGATTAAACCAAACAATAAGAGGTTGCTGGCAGTTGGACTGACTGTATGGCGTTAACCAAGGGACGATCCGCCCACAAACAGAGGCCTCAAACTACTTGACTCGACCCAAACTATAACATAGGTAGAATGATAAATCTAAAAAAAATCACAATTAATTTTAATTAAATTTCAACCATAATCAAATGTACACACTATGGAATTGATCAGGAGGGGATTAGTGATTAGATGATATTATAGAGTTGAAACTTATTTAATTGGTTATTCACTTATTTGATTGTTTGAATTATAATTATTATATTTGATGATATAAATTTATTTATTTATATTGATGAAAATTGTATTGATTAATATAATTCGTATTCATAAATAATTTATAATTTTTTCCATAAATATTAACGTATAATATATATATATATATGTATATTCAAGTGTATTTTATTTTATTAATTATTAAAGTTATTTATTTAATTAAATTTATATATGATTTATTTATACTTATTTTAATCGAAAGTGAAAGAATTCTGTTACAATAAACAGAAAGTATTTATTAATGTTTGCGGTTGAGTTGGAGAGTTTTCTAAACCGGAGTATCTTTCTTCTCGTCCGCCAGACCGCTGCTCTTCCTTCTCCCTTCGCCTTCCCAACCAGCTCACATGGCCTCCCTGCCGCTGGGGCCCCATCATCCGCCGGAGCACGACGCCTTCCTTGCTGCTACCGCGCCTCCCCGGAGCTCTCAGGTGGGCGAGGGCAACGTATTGTCCTCTTGATCCTCCTTTTTTTCTTCGTCCTCCTTCGTAATTCTTCACCTTGTCTACCGTTGGGTTTCCTGCTTCCATTTGCTGCTGCTCCAGGTGATTCGAACTGTGTTCCTTGATGTGAATAATTTTTTGCTCCTTGATTTTCTTTTTCCGATCCTCCTTGGTCCATTATTTCGTAAGGCTGGAGGGTGGATCTCAGATAGATAGTCGCGTTCTTTCTGTCTTATTTGTTCTCTTAAACGGCCCCAGTTTTTTCTGGTAAATTTTTAGAGAGCGTAACTTTACTTGTTTTGTTCGATCTGTTCATCTCTTATATGTAGTTGTGCTCTACCCTTTTTCAATTTTCATGATTCTCAGCTTTTCATTAGCTTTTCTTTTTTTAAGATCTCACGGTTTTATGCATTCTAGGTTGCGGATTTCAGCTCGGGTCTTAATCAAGGAGAAATCCCCCCTTTTTTTTTGCAAGACGTTTTTTTTTGTCGGATTCCTTTTTTTTTTTTTTTGTTGCAAGACGTTTATTTTTGTCGGATTTATGTTTTAAACATTGCATACTCATTTTTCAAACTTCTTTTTCCTAGAGTCTTCAATGTCAATTACGAGATTTTATACACTCTTATGGTCCTTTTTGCGTGATATGGAGCCTTGAACCATTTGATGCCCTACCCAAGGTCTTGGTTTTGTCATTCAGATTAGGTTCATAACTTGGATTTGTTTGTGCCATTCACCAGGGATATGTTTTCTCTCAGTTTACCGAGCTTCTATGTTAGTTGCTAACTCATGCCTGATTGCAAGTATTCATGTTCCTTGAGTAACTCTAAGTATTGACCTTGATATTTATTGTTTTACAATTTTCAGTTGTTTTGCTTTTTTTGGTTTTTGTTTTTGCATACATGTTACTACCAATTATGTAAATCAAACTTCTTGTTCATAATGAATCTCAGCAACCTTCTGTTCCCGAGGGAAATGATGCAGTCACTGGTCATATCATCTCCACCACCATTGGAGGCAAGAACGGTGAACCCAAGCAGGTAAGAAGCTGCTAAGTAGTTGTGTATGGTATCCAAATTTATACCATTCTATCTTCATATTTTCAGTCCTTTTATTTGATATGCAGACCATTAGTTACATGGCAGAGCGTGTTGTGGGAACTGGCTCATTTGGTATTGTATTCCAGGTATTTTTTTTCCCATTTCCAATAATATGAGTCTCACTGGTGCTGCTTGTAACATGTTCGGATTATGGCAGGGAAAATGTTTGGAAACAGGGGAAACTGTTGCTATAAAGAAGGTTTTGCAGGAAAGTAAATATAAAAACCGTGAGTTGCAGCTGATGCGCTCAATGGATCATTCAAATGTGATATCTTTGAAGCATTGTTTTTTCTCCACCACAAGCAAAGACGAACTTTTTCTTAACCTGGTAATGGAATATGTACCAGAAACTTTATATCGGGTTCTAAGACATTACAATAGCATGAATCAAAGGATGCCACTTTTCTACGTAAAGCTATATACATATCAGGTAAATCTCCTTTCTTTTATAATTCTTGTTACACAAGCATGATGATATGTATCAACCTGTATTTTTTTTTTCAGTTATTTAGAGGTTTGGCTTATATTCATACAATTCCTGGTGTCTGTCATAGAGATGTAAAGCCACAAAATGTTTTGGTAGGTCCCTGTTCTTGCAAAAGTGCAACATTTCATCAACTTTGATTGATTCAAACTTTTGTAATAAGTTAAGCTTTCTGCAGGTAAATCCTCACACGCACCAAGTCAAGTTATGTGATTTTGGAAGTGCTAAAATTTTGGTATGTGTTATTTCGAATAAAACCATGGATGCCAGTTTTATTTATGGCCTACCTTTGTTTCTATAAAAGGGCCTGTTTGTCTTTTTCAAAGAACTAATTGGGAAAGTATTTAGCTGAAAAGATTCCTCAGCAAGGTTTTGGCATGGTTGTTTTGGAATGAAGCAATAGATGTCTGTTTTATTTCTGGCCTAATTCTTCTTTTTCATAAAAAGTCTTGCCTGTTTTAAAGAACTATTCGAGAACAATAATTATCTGTATTTAGCTGAAAGTTTCCTCAGTTAGTTGGCATCTTACTTTTGCAATTTGGGTTTCTTGCAGTGTCTCCACTGTGATTCTGTTGATTTTATCTGATCTTTGCTTGAAAGCTTTGAACATTTATACCTATAACGTCAGCTCATAGTCTATTTTGCCAATTTCTAAGACGAGAAGACTAAGAAGAGACTAAGAAGAGTTAATTTCATTTTAAAATTTTAGCAGATGTGAAGGATCATTATGGCTAGATGATGCCTCCTTCCAAACAAATAGAGAAAATCTAACAATAGTAGGCAATTCTTTCCAAATCCCAATATCTTAATGATTTATGGTCTAGTCAATGCCATTGTCCTTGTTACAATAATGCTGGTTTGTTGCCATGACTTATTTAACTTGTAGCATAAATTGAATTCGCTCATGGGATAAAGCCTGAATTCTATAATGATTAGTCGTTTGACAATAAGGTTAGTTCTTAACACATGATGATTCTGAACAATGTAAAATGTCAAAAAGAATTACTCGTTCCAATTTATTAATTAGCTGGACACTTGATTCATTCAAAGAATCTGAGAGTTTTAATGCGTCAAATATTTAGGTCAAGCTTCCATAAATTTGTCTTTTTTAGAGCTGTGGCATAGTAAAATACACTGACTGTGAGGTGTGTGTTCCATGATTGATGAGAACTATCCTATTATACAGGCTAGTGTTCCATAGTAGATCTCTCCTGGAAGTAACAAAGGACTAGGAAGATAATTGCACTAGGTGCTTATTAAGTAAATTTAGACTTTTTTTTAGAATTCTTTGACCTGAATATTACATTTGAACAATCTTTTTGTAATACTTATTTTTCTCTTTCTCCTACAAAAGGATACTGATTTTCTTGAATGATGTTGATTGGTTTTCATTATTGCCATTGGCTTTTTATAATTCATCTTGCCCTATCAGGTGAAGGGTGAACCCAACATTTCATACATTTGCTCTCGCTATTATCGTGCTCCAGAGCTTATTTTTGGTGCCATAGAGTATACTACCTCTATTGATATTTGGTCATCAGGATGTGTCCTTGCTGAGTTGCTCCTTGCTCAGGTACTACTTTTTTTTTTAAAAAAATTTCTCTTATGACTTCTTTGGTTATCCTTCAATGAGGACCCTCTATCATTGATTGCCGTACTGGGTAACAATGTAGCATAAATTTCTTTTATATATTTTCAGCCGTTGTTTCCTGGAGAAAGTGCAGTAGATCAGCTTGTCGAGATAATTAAGGTACAGTTTTGCTGCATTTATGATATTGGTTCTTGTGGTTTTAAAGAATAAGTTCACATGTCATAATTATAACTTTCCTTTTTTTTTTAGGTTCTTGGGACTCCAACTCGGGAGGAAATCCGGTGCATGAACCCTAGCTATACGGACTTTAGGTTTCCACAGATAAAAGCTCATCCATGGCATAAGGTTAGTTAATTCCACTCTTTTCATGTCAACTTCAAACCTTGAACTAGTTATGGAACTTCATAATACGTGAAAGAGGACTTGGATCTTCTATCCTGACAGTTTGATTCTCGTAGCAGTTCATATAATTTGATTGACTTCCTTAACACTCTATTTGGGAGGAGGTGAGGGAAGGGGAGGGAAAGGTAAATAAGGGGAAGGGGAGCTTTTACCTTGTTTGGGAAGGAGTGAGATAAGGAGGTGAAGAGGAAGGGTAAGCTTTAACCTTGCGAAGGGGAAAAGAGGCCGAATTCCATATGCCCCAAATCTGAGTGCAATGAAGGTGAAGGGGAACCCAAACAAAATTTATTCCAATTTTATCCTCGAGCTATCAGAGCTTGAGGAGGAGGACATGGTCGGGGCTCTCTCGGCCAGCAGTTGGAGGAGGCGGCCTTGGCAGTGAGAAGATGTCATTGGCGGCTGTTCTCCAACTGCTCAATAGGGAAGAGGGGCAGCAACAACGAAGGAGACGCGTGACGGCGTGAGCATGCTCTAGGAGGCGGTGCTCCTCGCCGCCGCGATGCCGCAACGACATCGAGTGCCTCGCACGAGCGAGGGGAGAGGAGAAAGGGGCACACCGAATTGAAGTTAGGTTTTTAATTAAAACTTTAGTTAATTATTTATAGATTTTTTCAAAGCCTAATCGAATTAATCTATATATATATATATAAAATTATTTATTTATTATATATATTTTTAACCTATTAATAATAATAATAATATTATTATTATTATTAATTGATTTAATTTATTCTAAAATACATTTTTGATGATTTATTCACTAGAGTAATTTTGTAACTTTGTTTATTTAACCTTCTCTCCCTCCCAAACGAGGGTAACATGAATACTTTACTTTCTCTCTCTTTCCATTCCTTCCCTTTCCGTTGATAAACCCTCATCCCATTGTTATATTTATTTTCTGATGCTGCTTATGGTAAATTAAGAATATCCAATTTGCCTTTCAAGATCTTGATATGGGGAGGCTGCTAAATTTAATTCCTTGACAACTATTACTAAATATTTTGTTTTTTTGGTATTATGAAATTAGTGATGAGAATTACGACCTCTAGTTTTCTACTGCATGGTTTCCAACACCCAGGTCCCGGTGCTAATTTTTCTAAATTAACTTATATAGAAACATAGAAAAAAATTATTGATTTGAATCATTGTAAAATTTGACCTTAAGTTCCAGTCAAAATGTGTACAGCACGAAAGTGCTTGTGTAGGGGAAATATTTCCTCAGCACCTTCCTTCTGTCCTGCTGTTTCTGCCCAAGGAAATGGGAGAAAACAACACCTGGGAAAGCTATTCCCTGTGTACTTTTGCTTCAGCCGGTCCTTCTGGCATAGTAATCACATTACTCTTTAGGCTTGAAAATGAAAGATGCTATACTGGGCCTTCTGTCTGTTTACTTACAAAAATTTCTTGCTATATATATATATATGTACATATATTATTTGCTTTTTTTCAGGAATCTGATAGTTTCTTTTGATTTTACAGATATTTCATAAAAGAATGCCTCCAGAGGCAATAGACCTTACATCTCGCCTTCTCCAATACTCTCCAAATTTTCGCTGTACTGCTGTAAGTTTTTCCATCAAGTGAATGATACAGTGACAGCATACAGCTACTTCATGTTTTTGTAAATTTATGTGACATATACTACTTCCCTGTACTGAAAAGTAAAAAACAAGATGGGAAAATGCTATTCACTTGTGAAGGCTTGGTTTCCTCTATGTCGGTCAATTAGTATTTAAATTCATTCTAATGTTGTCCAGTGAGTTTATTTAGTTGAATTCTTCTTTTACAGTTGGAAGCATGCGCACACCCATTTTTTGATGAACTAAGAGAACCAAATGCAAGGCTGCCAAATGGTCGACCTCTGCCTCCTCTTTTCGACTTCAAGCAGGAAGTAAGCTGAGCATCTTAAGACCGTCTGCCTGTAGTATAACAAAATGAATTTTGGGACCTAGGATGAATGCTTTGCTGGAAAGTTCTTTGCTGATTAAGATAATTTGTGTTCATCTACTCTGATTCAGCAATTTACCTCCTACCTGATTTGCTCACATTTAAAAACGAACATTAGGTTGTCTTACTTTACAGAGAAAACAACTACAAATTGCTTGGATAGGTTACATAAATTTTCTACTACCATGAACTTTATGCAAGTATATGAACTCTAGTATCCAATCTCATATGATAAAGGTATGATCTTTTGCTATTTGGATGCACATATAGTTTGCCCTTTTATCAAGTTATTAGAGCATCCATATCAAAATCCTCGTCCAAAATTTAAAATTTAGAGTAGAAGAACTACTTTATTAAATTTAGATATTTACTTTTCACTACACAATACATCAGCTCCCCTATAATTGATCATATATTTATTTTTTTATTATCTTTTCTCTTTCCTTCATATTTTTTATTATTAGATGGATGAGAGAGAAAATTTTTATTATTAGAAGGAGGAGAGAGAAATACTATTTTAATATTTAGGAATGAAATCTATTCCTTAAATTTAGAGAATTACTATTTATAAAATGTATATTTAAGAAATAGATAGGGTAGTTGATGTAGATATTTTTTTATCCAAAATGTAAAATTTAAGATAAAAGTTTAATTTAGGGTAATTCATGTACATGCTTCTTCGATCAAGAGAAGCTAGATATTGACAATTTAAATATACCTGTGTAACAAATAATAGGATTTTCTTGATAAGATTGATCGATCATTGTCTATACCATTTTTTCCACAGTTAGCAGGTGCATCCCCAGAGCTCATCCACAAGTTGATTCCTGAACATACGAGACGGTAACCTGGTCCTGGAAGCTTGCAAAATGTTCTACTTAAGATGTTATTATGAAAAGCAAGTAATCGACAATGCAGTATTCTTACCATGGTAAAGTCCGTTAAGACTTAAGAATACTCGCAGCTGCTCGGTCTTATGAAAGATTCTGATATCTTACCTTGCTTTTCATTCGTAGTCTGTACAATAGTCGTTAATACAGCGAATATGGTAATCTAGACTATGGTTCCAGCATTAGCTGGCTTGTAGATTGGTGTAAGCTTAAACCCTGTTTATTTGATAGTCTCGATTATTGGTTAAGGTTGGAGAGTCGGGTGTAATTTAAAGCTTCTTGCTTCTTTTTGGTATTGTATAAATGTATTAATGCAGTTTGAAAACATCTTTGTAAATTGTAATGCCTAGGGTTGTAAATAAATCAAGCATTCGTGAACAAACTTGATGTATGATTTGGTAAGAGTTTATTTATGTTCGTTCAATATACATAAAATTAATTAAACAAATAAGTTTGAATAGTTCGTTAAGCTAAACAAACAAGTTTAAATATATTTGTTCAGTTCATTAATGTTTGTGAACAATATTCGTGAATAATATTTATGAACAATGTTCATGAATTATATTCATTAATAAATCTCTTTTCAATATGTTAAATAAATTAAAAATTTATTTGGATAGTTAAGAAAAAATTAAAAATTTCAAAAATAAGGTTTCAAGATTTTTTAGATTTTAAAATAAAGTTTTTGGTAAATAATCCATAGGAACTTTATTATTTATCAAAAATTTATAAAAATATATTTTTGAATAGAAATTCAATGATTTTATTATTAAAGAAAATTTGGATAAGAATTTCTAATAAAAAAATTATACAAAAAATATTTTGACCAATTGTGATTCTTTTCAAAAATAAATATTCAAAAATAATTTTATTAGTTTAAAAATTAGATTGATTTTTCTATGTTTTCAAAATATAACGGTAATTTTCTAAAAAATCAAGTTTTTCAAAATACTTATTTGAAGAATTTTGAATTTTAAATTATAATTTTTTAATCAAAAATTTAAAAAATATTTTAATCGAAGAATTTTTTTGAAAAATTTAATAGTAAGAGATTTTTATCTTAGCAACAGAGGAAAAACTTTCAGAAATAAATATTAATAGTAATCATAAAACTTAATTTTACAAATAAAATTGATATTCCAAACATATAATATGCATAATCATTCGTTTAGAATAAGAGAAATTTTAGGACTCAAACTAAATTTTTACCTATAGGGTTAATAAGAAATTTCTTTGGAACATATTTTTGTGATATTTTTCTAATTTATCTCTTATGATATTTAAGATACCAATTTAGATTTCTGTAATTTTTAGTTTGATTAAGATAGGTAGAATTTTTAGATGTTTTAATTTGATCCTTCAATTTTTCATTTTCTTTCTTTAACTTATGATACATTTCTAAAGGGCAGGTTTTTGCTAAGATTGTTTTTAATTCAAAAATTTCTTTTTTCAAACTATTATTTTTTGATTTTAGCTCACATAATGATCTAGTTATAGATTTAATACCTGAATATAACTGGTTAGGGGTAGTAAACATACCTCACTTACCAGATCAACCCTGAAGTCTGTTTCTTCCTCCTTGTTGCAGCTTTCTTCTGAGGATTAAGATATGCAGAATTTATTCTCTTACGATATTTAAGATACCAATTTAGACTTCTGTAATTTTTCCAGATAGTTTGATTAAGATATGCAAAATTTTTAGATGTTTTAATTTGATCCTTCAATTTTTCATTTTCTTCCTTTAACTTATGATACATTTCTAAAGGGCAGGTTTTTGCTAAGATTATTTTTAATTCAAAATTTTCTTTTTTCAAACTATTATTTTTTGATTTTAACTTACATAATGATCTAGTCATAGATTTAATACTTGAATATAACTGGTCAGGGGTAGTAAACATACCTCACTTACTAGATCGATCTTGAAGTCTGTTTCTTCCTCCTCGTTGCAACTTTCTTCTGAGGAGCCTCTCCCTTCATCTATGCTCTCCTCCTCCTGGTGACTTGCCATTAGTGCAAGTCCAGCATACTCCTCCAAATCAGATTCTGATGACGACTCGTCCCAAGTCACCTTCAGAGTTTTGTGCTTTGTTGTACTTGGTCTCTCCTTGTTGCCCTTCTTCTTTATCTTTGGGCAGTTCTCCTTGATGTGTCTCTTTTCATTATAGTTATAGCATCTTATTTTTCTTGCTTTGCCTTTCTTTGCCTGCACTTGATTACAATTATTAGTTCTAAGAAATTTCTTAAATTTTCTTACCATATAAGTCGTGTTTCATCATCATCCAAGGAAGTGTCGGTGTCTGATTCATCCTTCATAGCTTTTAGAGTAATGTTGTTAGATTTTTCTAATTCCTTATTTTCTACACAACAAAATTCGTGAAGTTTGAAAGTTACAAATAAGGTTTCAAGAGTACTTGCCTTGAGGTCCTTAGAGATGTAGTAAGCATCTACTAACGCTGACCACTCTTGAGTTCTCAGAAAGTTGTTAAGTGCGTACCTTAAAGAGTCACGATTTGTTACCTTTTCCCCGAGGTTGTTAAGCTGAGTGATCAAGTCTTTGATTCTTGCATGGAGTTGGACTACCTTTTCTCCCTTGTTCATCCAGAGGTTCGTCAATTGGCTTCGGAGGATGTCCCGCTTTGCTTGTTTGGCTTCAAAAGTACCTTCGTGAAGCTCCATAAATTTTTTCCAGAGATCTTTGGCGGAGTCGTAGCTTCCAATCCGGCTGACCTCCTGGGGCAGAAGAACATTAAGTAGATGGAACTCTGCTTTTCTATTAGCCACGAAGTCGACTTGTTCCTTCTTCGTCCATGTGCACTCTTCTTTCTTGTCTCCGTGTTGATCCTTAGGTGCTTCAAAATGATATTTTATAATTAGTAAAATTTCAAAATCAGTCTTGAAGAATACCTCTATGTGCTTTTTCCACGTAGCAAAGTTTCCCTCAAATTTTAGTGGGTAGATGCTAGATTCGGCCATTTCTTTTACTTCGGATGACGATTAGTCCTTCTGAAGTGAGCCTGGCTATGATACCATTTGTTAGGACTCGTGCGACCGGCAAGGGGGGGGGGGGGGGGGAATTGCCTGTAAATTAAAAATAGACTCAAACAAGATTAGTAGTACAATTAAACTAAAACAATTTAACAACTAATAAAATAAAGAGGCAAAGAAAGTTACTTGGTTACAACCTAGGTGGTTGTTAATTCAAGGCAAAAAAAGGCACTAAAAATCTCCTTCAATGAATGCGGAGAAGCCTTTTACACTCGTTGAACGCTTAGAAAGTTACTAGGAAATGAATATTTGAGTTATTAAATATTTCCTAGCTCTAGGGGTCTTTTTATAGTCTGTGAAAAATTATATCCGAGGCTGGAAGGCGCATTCAATAGGCTTGAAGGCACCTCCAGCATGACAAGTCTTATCCGTGCGAAGATAAAACTCTATCTTCGCTAATGGTTACTGTTTGCCCAGTGCAAGGCGCCTTCAAAGGGTTGAAGGCGCCTTCTATAAAGGCACGAAGGCACCTTCAAGGGATTGAAGGCGCCTTCCATAAAGGCACGAAGGTGCCTTCAAGGGATTGAAGGCGTCTTCCACCAGAAAGGCGCGAGGGCGCCTCCAACATCATTGGAGGCGCCTTTAGTAGCTCCGCAACTCCCGTTTACTCTTCCACTGTGTCGATCACCTGGGTGACTTCGTCCATCCGGAATTGAGCTCACCCGGACCCATCTTCCGGCCTTCTCCTCGAGCAAGCTTTCGCTCCAGCTTCTCGTCCCTTGAAAACTCTGCACGCTCCCTTCTCGTCCGCAATGTACTCTTCCGCAGCACTTCATCCCTCAGACGTACCGAGCCGGTCGGCTCTCTCTCGTGCCTTCCTTCTTGCTAGCTGCATCTTTCGCTTGACTTCCTGTGCTCCTAAGTTCCTGCACACTTAGACACAAGACATCAAATACACATAGTACTTAACTTAAATCGGTTGACTACATCAAAAATACCTTGGGGTATTAACAATCATAGGTTATACAACACATGGGATAGTGCATGAGTTGGCAGAGTACGTGGAACAATATGATTATATACATACTAAGGAGATACGATGATGGGATATCTTTCATACCGAGATATGACGTCTAATTAATGAGAACGATATTCTTCCTTCTCTAGCAATACTATAAAAGGAGTCAGTTCTCGTGAGCAAAGTATTGGTGCAATTTGCACTAATGATCTAACTCAGGTTTTGATCAATGACAAATGGATTAAAGTTAGAATATTTGTGATCTAATTGCTTAACCAAGTGTGCAGGAGTTGACAAGTCTAAAGGACCTGACGCCAGGCTGAAATCCAGCTAGGTCAACAGGACCCAATAGTTGGTGAGAAGTCCAAATAGGATTATGGGATCTGATATCTAGCGGGAAGTCCGGTTGGGTCCGCTAGATTTAACAACCGACAGAAGTCCAGTTAGGTCTGTAGACCTGACAACTGGCGGGAACACCTGGTAGGTCAAAGACAAGTCAAGCGACTGTAGTTGGTAAGTAAGAGATAAGCAACTGGAGGAGAGATCCAGTGAGGACGCGTTCCTGGTCGAGGGAGTTGTAGGCGTTGGTCCAGCTTAGGTCTATTTGGAAAATCTAAGCTGAGACCTTAATTAGATTCTGGTCTCGAGAAGACAGAATCTAATTACTACTCCTATCTTATTATGTTGTGCAAATTCTGTTTTGTAGGATAACTATATTTTTATTTGTTTGGACTAACTCTTTTTTTGTAAGAAGGAGAAGTGCAAAAAAGGGGAGTCCGGGCGCCCGGACCAGCTTGCCGGGGCGGGTGCCTATACAAGCACCCGGGTGGTCCGGGCGCCCGCAATTGGTCCAGGCGCCCAGACTAGAAAAGTTATCCAGGAGCTAAGTTGGTGCATGCCGACTGTCCGAGCCCACATCAACGGTCCAGGCGTCCGGAGGTGGATAAAATTTTGCCAATGAAGTTTCGATAAGAGGTCACCATGTCAGCATGGTCCATGCATCCGGAGGGGTTCCAAGCACCCGAAATGGGTCTATATAAGGGCCTTTAACCAACAACTTCATAACATCAATTGCTACAACTTTCGTACTTACACGTTGCTCCAAAAAGGTTTCCGGGATACCTAAAAGCTGTATCGACAACTTGCGCTCAAGTTTTCAAAGTTGTATTACTGGTATAATTTAATTTTTGTAATTATACTTAAATTCTGTAATTGTTTCATGATTATAGTGATTGCCCAACGAAAGCATTTAGCGAGTGTGGATCTTGGAGTAGGAGTCGTCGAAGATTTCAAACCAAATAAAACCACCTGTGTTAGTATTTGCTTTTCGTCTCTGTTCTTTTCCTCTACATACTCTTTATTTTCGATTTTTGACAATCACTATTCACCCCACCCCCCTCTAGCGTCTTTATGATCCAACACAAAGGTACACATATAAACACACATGCTCAATCACATTCTCCATACATTCACTGTTCTTCAGTCTCTCCCTACCGAAGACTAACTTAAGTGTCAGAGTGGCTGAGTCAGGACACCCTTATCTACCATTTTAACTCTCATTTTCTCTTTAGACCTCATAGGTGCTCTAGTTGATTTGGCTCTCTCCTCCCTTTCCTGCATTCCTTGAAGTCCGACAACTTTGTCAACACCTCAGACAACTCAATAATGACTCATGTGTTGATGATTTTCAACCGGAACCTGCAACAGAACAAACAAGAACAGAACAGTCAATCTCAGAGATGGAGACAAACACATATTTATTGTCTTATTCCGACGAGAATTAATTGGTATCCTTGCATGTAGCTTCCTCAGGCAGTTAATACATTAAAATCTCCAAAAATTACATCATGTTTGGAGCACAAAGAGGAGTTGGTTGGGGCGATAAACAATTCATGTGGTGCCTACCTTGTGTTCTTCTCTTACATCGTGTAATTAAAAAAACATGAACACGCGATTTAAATTAAAAGAGTTCTAATGAATGAATTATAAGTAATCCATTTGATTAATTTAATGACAGACAACAACATCTTAAGCATTAGGGCATCTCTAATGGTTAGAGCTCTAAATGAACTTTTTTTCAGGATTCCAATATGCCACATCAATAATATGAAAGCTCATTGAAATATCTTCAATGGTTAAAGCTTTAAATGAGCTTTCTTATGATCTAATTCATAACATATGTTGCATGACTTCATGCATATTGCATCAAATTCGAGACAAAAGAGCAAGTTTGGATTTTCACTACTACTCTTAAACTATAAACCTCAAATCTCACCTCTACAATGGTTCAAGACTTTTTATTCAACCTTTTAGATTTTACAAACCTCTCATAAACCTTGCATTGGAAATGCCCTCAGTCGTAATGAAGTCAAAGCCCACCAAAGTGTGCGATTGATAAAGGTGCTCCCTCTCCCGGAGACACCCATGGCAGTGCCACCCGCCGACAACTATGACGAGGCTAGCCAGTGGCGCTCGATCTGGTACCTCAGGTGCGCGCTGTGGTGTTGCGGGTGTTGTGGCACCATGACCATGTGTCCTTCTCGGCCTCACCATCCTCATCCTCTCCCTCACTGTACTCAGGGTCAAGGACCCCATGCTGAGGGTCAACTGAATCTCCCTCCTCCACTTCAACGCCGTGCCTGGAGACTTTGCAAGCGACAACCTGGTGTTGCTTAATTCCATGCTGCTGCTAGTCTACCCGTCTCTCAAGAACCAACGTGGTAGCATTCGGGTTCTGCCGCAGCACCACCAACTTCTACTACGATAGGGAGACGGTGGGGGTTGCACACACATTGGTGGGGGAGGTTGGGGCGAGGCGGACCGCATCGCTGACCGTAACGGTGGATGTGATGACCGACTGAGTGGCGCGGAAGATGAACGTGACAACGGAGATGGTGGTTCGGGGAAGGTCTTCATGGAGCTCACCAGCTCCATTGATGTTGCCAGGAAGGTAAGCATGCTTGGCGTGTAGTGCATGATTGAGATTAACGTCAACTGTAGCTTGACACTGTGCACCTTCCCCATAAACCAGATCCCAGTCCACAAAAAAGTAGACTAGGGGATGGACTGGATTGTGGTCGTGATGTGATCACAATTGATTATGATTCCTCCTTATTGGATTCACTATCCTAGGTTGTAGTTTGGGTTAGTACAGGTGGCTGAAGGCCGCTCGAAGGCCGACAGCGGTGGGCAAGTGACTAGGTTGTCGGGCGCCAAGTAAGGGACGGCGGGCAGCAGGCCATTTGCCCCGACCCGATCCAAACTATAACCTGGGGGACGGTGAACTCAGAGAGGGATCACAACCAATTGCGGCCACGATCCGGACGTAATTACAAGTGGTCCATCTCATAGTGTACTTTTATGTGAACCAAGGGATCTGACCTCTTCCCCAGGCCTCGCTTACCACCAACCAATGCTCTGCAAATGTCAGTTGAAAAAAAATTACTTCCATTAATAGCAATACGACACAAACACCATTATCTCGATCTGATATATGCTCAAACTTCGTGACTGTAATTAATTAAGGGATGCATATTGGATCGAGATTGAATGATTTATTGTTAGTTTTTAGTATTTTATTTACATTTAGTTTATACCAATTAATTCTAGGATGACCGATTTAGTTTCACATAAATTTCTTATTGATTGATTCTGTTTGAATTGGAAAAAATGATGTATTGGTAGGTGATTTCGATGTTGACCATGAGAAGACTTTAAGCTAGAAGAAGAGGGCGTCGAATGATCTTGCATGCGAAAAAAAATGTATAGGGAAGAAAACGTAACAATTGAGCTAGGGATGAATCTCTAGTGAAGTGTACTTTGACTCTCAAGTCAGACAAGTGATCGAGAGGAAATAGAAGACAATGAACAGTAAAAAATGAATAATGGACTCTGAGTGTATAATCTTGCCTACCTGCACCTTTAGTAGGAAACCCCTTATATAATGTTACTTTTCCTTTATGCATGAACATCGATGTATTTCCAAAAAATGACCGACTATACTGACATTTTGACACTTTTTTGAAAATAGACTTACCACTTTTGTGTTTTGCAAGGTAGAAACTTCTATCGTATAGATTGCACAGGGAATATTTCTTTAATTTTCTGACAAACGTTACACAAAATGTCAAAAGAGAATATTAGGCTGTTGGGTTGATGGACCATTAACATGCTTTGATGGTAGGCCGAACGAGTCCCCTCTATGGTCCGATCGAACCTCGTTCGTAGATGAGGTAAGATTAGCTAAGGAATGATGACCTTCTCTAGGACTTAGCTTCTCTACTCTGTCAGTCTGATTAGGTCGTACACCTATCATATCTAATCAGACCAAAATGTCTCGGCTCTAAATTCTACTAATACAGCTCGAGGTTTTGTCAAGTCGAGGGGACTCAGGATCCAATCGGCCAAAAGGTCCAATCGACCGGAGTGCTCAGCCGACTACACAATTATGCTAATTCTGAGTATTAATCTTTTCTTAATTTTAACTATCACATCAATTGACTTTCTCGACTTCCATCTTATTCACGGTATCATTTTCCATCAGACTAAATTAGAAACGTCTCATAACCGAAAATCTATGGGTCTAGCATTTTTAAATTACCTACTTTATGGACTCGAATTTTAAGTACCTATGAGAGCACCTCCGCTGCTGTCAGAGGGCAACGATTTATTGTTAGAGCATCCACAATGGTTAGAGATATTTCAACCAAGTATTTATGGACCATACTTCTACATCACTCTTCAAATATCCCACTATTCAATATCCCAAATCTCACAATAAAATCTCCCACCAATTAAATATTTATGGGTCTCATTCATCAAATATCTACTGTCAAATATCTCTAATTTTATAATTAAATATCTCACTAATCATAATTTTTATCTAGCGTTCAAAGTTCGTCTGTTTTATTTTTTTTCCCAATTCTTGATTTGGTCAAACGTTGGATTTTGACGTTTTATTATCTAACGTTCGTTTTTTATGTTCTCTAACGTTCATTAATTTTTTTAACGTTATGTTTTCTTTAGTTTAATCAAATTTAAAAAAAAAAAATGGATAGCCCACCATTTTTATAGGCCCCACAAGAAGGACTTGTGTCCGGTGATTTTTAATCACCTAAACAATATCCCCTTTCAATAAGGGATATTTGAGAGAACAGAGATATTTAAAGAAATATTCCCTTTAAATATTTCCTATTGGTGATATCCTTAATTGTTGAATACGAGAGTTGAATCAGTAGGTGGAGATTAGTTCGAGTAGGTCACCGATTTGGACTCCTGAAGGATCAGATTTTGGAAGAAAATGGGCTGATAAGGCCCAGAAAAGGTGTACCATGAGGCCGTTAGGTCCAGAAATCAGTTGGCCTATAAAGTGCACTCGGGAACCCTAAAGCTCCTTCTCTCTTATTTCCTTCTCCTCCCCTAGCAGCCTCTTGAGAAGAAGCGGAATCGTCGCCGTCCTCGCCTCCTCCTCCTCCTAATATCTCCTTTTCTTCTCGACGGAGGATGCAATGATGAGAAATCGTCCTCAACGCAGATCGCCAGTTCGAATCCGTTTCAAACTCAGCGACATGAAGCCTTATCTGGTTCATATTCTCTGAGCTTTCTCCTGATTCCTTCCCGTTTCTGTTCTTGATTTTCGATCCACTTCCCGCTCGAAGGGATCCGAGTAGGCATCGCCTTCTCGTAGGGCGCGTTGTTTCCTAAGTTTGCCGTCGCAGAAGAAGCGAGTTTATACGGGCAGCCGTCAATCGATTCCCTGCGAGACCTGGCAACCCACGGACCCGCTTGGTTGCCCGTTCTTCTTCGCACTCGATTTTCCTTGTTTTTCCCCCTAAAGATTGATTCCGATCGCCGCGTTTTCTGGAAGTTCAATTTGTTCAGATGTTTTCTTTCTTTGTAAATAGCAAACTGCTGCTTCATCACGGTTAATGGACATAGATCTACTTCTAGTTCTACGGTCCATAGGAATTTATGAAGCATAAATCACAGTGCTCCCTCGCTATCCATCGCAGTCAAATCCATGCTGCATTTGGACGTTGGCGAGCCACATTCTCGTTGCATTTGAGCAGTGATGCAATGTGTATGAACTCAATCTCTCTTAGTAGAGTTAGAAATTGTGTTTTCCAAGATCTCTCACGGCGTCTCACAATGCTAATGCTCATCGAATTCATCATGTTTTTTTCTCCAGAAAATTCATAAATCTTTTCAGGAGTTGGAAACTTCGGATTCAGGGAGATAGTTTTTGCAGTTAAATTCTTGTAATCAATAAAGTTTAACAACGAGTATACAAAGTTTTTATACTGCTACACGGTAAGCATCTGCTAAGAAACTCCATGTGTTGCGATAGCATATCAATTTGTCTCGAATTGATAAAATTTAGGAAGAAAATCTTAGCAAATACTATGTATGGATCATGGAGTGGATATTGAAGATGGCATTGTGTTCTAACTTTTTTTTTTTATCTGAGAGTCTTGGGTATTCAAAAAGCTTTCTATTTTTTTTTAAATTATTTTTTATATCAGGTACTCCTGTCTTACAATCTTGGAGTTAGACAGACGTTGTGCTCAATTGTATTAGTAGTTCAATTGTCAGTTTTCTAAAACTCTGGGAGGTGCCCCTTAATTGACTCACAATCATTTATAAGTCTAAGCTAAGTTATGAGATTGAGCAAGTAAAAAAAAAACTTAAATTCTTTTGTAGGCAAACACACATTACTAATTCACTACAATTATTTTGGTGAGCTATAAAAAAAAATTAAAAGGTTATATTTACTATATAATGGCTCATAATTCTTGTGTCTCCAAGTTTTACTTGCTAAATGTATGTCGTTAAGCCATAAATCATATTGAATTTATTCCAGTTTCAACCAGCAAAACAAAGGAATTGCTTGCTTGACTGATATTTTAAACACATTCAAAACATGTGATTAAACTCAACTTAAAAAAAAAAGTATTGTTTCACTAAAGAAACACCTTCATTATTTATATAGGTTGTTGCTGTTCATTTTCAAGGATTGTGGTAAAAGGCGAATACGTTCGTTTTCAACGTCCTAGTCAATTCATTTTATGGTCAACATGGAGGAGATAAATCATGGGCAGTTATTAATTTTTGAAATAATGATTAACACATAAGAAAGTATTTATCTCTATTTTGTCGAAATTCGAATTCTAGATTTTATTGTGATAACACATCATCTGAGAGGATTGTTCATTCTCAAGGATGATACTAGTGGGGGTGGATTTACATGTGCTTAAATTTAATTTTAAATCTGTTTTTTTTTTTATCTATTTTGCTAAAAGGATGGCGATGCGCCTGTTGTAAGGCGAGGCAGCCTTCTGAGTGAGTGAGTGGTCACCGCATTGCTGCTGACAAGGCAGCCTTGCAAGCGGCTGTTGTATGGTGTGGCAGCCAAGCATCAATGCGACCGCTCATGAAGTGGCTGTTGTTCTGCAAGGAAGTGATGTGGCTGTCTTACGAGGAAGCCATTTAGTAAGATATATTTATAATATTTCTAGTCAATTGTGTTTCAACTTTTCCCTAGATGGAGGTGCAAGAACATTTTATGCTATTGTAAATGTTATTTGTTGTCATTTGCCATAAATTATAATAATACACAGTTTTATGTTGATTTTATGATTTATCTTATTTTATATAATTTGAGGGCAGTTTATGAAGGACGTATGGATGAGTACATTTTGTTATGAAAGATATATCCTTTTGTAATATCAAGGATGGAGCTATTACTACTAACTTGCTTGTCGGCTTTGTCTTTTAAGTTTAGTAGATTATTTTTTATGGCTATACGTACCTTTTATAGTTTCTTGTTTGATTTTCAATGGCTCTAGATAGGTCTTCTTGGTAAGTTGCTGCGGCAGACAACAATAAATTTTATATGTAACAAAGGTATGACCTTCTGTTGGGTGCGCCATAGCTAGAGTGAGTTGATAAGTTGCTGCGGCAGACAACAATAAATTTTATATGTAACAAAGGTATGATCTTCTGTTGGGTGCGCCATAGCTAGAGTGAGTTGATGCGGCTGTTCGTGAAGTGGTCGTTGCCCTTCAAGGCAGCAACGTGGTCGTCTCGCGAGGAAGCCATTTGGCTGCTATGTACAATATATTTGTAATATTTCTAGTCAATTGTGTTTTTTCCTTTTTCCTAGATGGAGGTGCATGAACATTTTCATGCTATGGTAAATGTTATTTGTTGTCATTTGCCATAAATTGTAATAGCATATTAATCCAGGAGGGATTCAAAATATTCAGATTTGTATTTTTGAGGTTTTTAAATTAGTTATTTGTTTATTAAATTTAGTTTATTTTTTATTAATTATATTTAATTTTATCTTAAAGTTTAGAGAATTAAGTATGGTTGGTTAATTTTTCGTTTAATTTTTTTTTTTGAGAACTTTAAGAGTTATATAAACATATACTTAGATGATATTTAGGACAAGTTTTTTGGATATTGAATCAATTTATTTCGTTTAAGTTATATTACAACTACATCTCTATTTTTCTTCTATTCTGACTCTTGTTTTCCTGAGAAGATTTTTAAATCTAGCTTAAGTTACTTTTTGTTTTGTTATCTCTATTATTTTTTTGTTAATCTTTCAGAAATTTCATGTCCCATAATAATATATATTACGCTCGACATCAGTTAGTATCAGAGTTCATTAAGATATAATGGATGGGCATCATGGACATGGTTGTGATTGCAATAGATAGATTCCAAATGAAGAAGTCCAGCATCGTGATCGTAACATCTAAGATGTAATGATGATTGAGGGTTTACAGAAGTAAATTGCAAAATTAACCCAACGTCTGACAACACATGATTTTGAAAATCGTGAGATCTCTGATCGTAACTCTGAGTCTACCTTTGAGAATGCATATTACTATCGTACTACGTATCGGGAATACCGTGGTCGAGAGGAACAATATGAGGACTTTGGTTTCGAGTTGATCTTCTTAATTTTTTTGGCACATTACAAGCAAAAAGATTTATTGATTGAATCAATGAAATAGAGAGGATTTTTTTAGTATAAGGAAGTATCTAATCATGTCAAAGTAAAATTTGTTGTTATCAAGTTCAAAGGCTGAGCCTTAGTATGGTGGGAGCAACTTTGGCGATCATGAGAGAGACAAGGTCCATCCAAAATTGCCGATTGGGAAAAATTGAACAAATGGATGAGAACTCATTTTCTTCCCTTTGGCTAGGCGCCAACGTTGTTCAATGATTCCATACATTGAGCCAAAGGGTTAGCATTGTCGACAACTATACAAAGGAATTTTATCAGCTTATTGTTCGGAATGATCTATCCGAGATCGATGAGCAAGCGGTAGCACGATATTTAGGGGGGTTACGACAACCCTTGCAAGATTTCCTGAGCCTCCACTCACTTTGGATTATTTTGGAGGATTATCAGTGAGCCTTGACGGTTGAAAAATAGTTAAATAGAAGACCAACAAATAGGAGTGATCAAAACAATCGAGATGTTCGCCATTAGGGGATATGCCCTTCCCAACATCCACCACAAAGTAACCCTAAGACCTCTATTAAGTGCTTTTGAAGTGGTGAAAGGGGCATCGAGCTTCATATTGTAAAAGATTCCTAAATAAAAAAAAACCTTGTTGGTTGAAGAAGACATGGAGGATGAACCTGAATAGATTGATGAGTCGATTTACGACGACGATATTGATGACAAGGTTATTTATGTCGATGATCATGAGATTCTAATCGCACACAAGAGCCTATTGGTCCCTAAGGAAGAATTAGAAGATGATTGGTTGAGAACCAACATCTTTCACACAACTTGCACGGTTATGGACAAAGTTTGCAAGATGATCATTGATAGTGGAAGTTGTGAAAACCTTGTATCTGAAAAAGCTGTTCAAAAGCTACAGTTGAAGATAGATCGTCATCCAAAATCCTACAAGTTGTTATGGCTTAGCAAAGGAAGCGAGGTAACCGTGGATAGACATTGCTTTTTTATATTTTTCTATTGGCGACAAGTATTACAACCAAACATGGAGTGATATTGTGTCACTGAATGTATATCACATACTGTTGGGGCAACCTTGACAATATGTCTGCAGCGTCATCTATAATGGACGTAAGAACACCTACACCCTCAGCATCAAAGGGTGGAACATCATATTAGTACATCGACGAGAAGGAACCCTTCAAATTTGGTAACCAATAACTCTAAACTATTTTATATTTCTAGATTTTTGAACGAGACGAAGCATGAAGATGTGGTATATGCTTTGCTTCCTTGTGAAAGCAATGTAATAGACATATATTCAGAAGTACTAGCTGAGGTGCGACAATTCCTATCCTACTTCATTGATTTGATGGGCAAATACCTTCCTCCAGGACTCCCACTTATGAGAGACGTTCAACACCATATTGACTTTGTGCTAGGGTCAAGATTGCCTAACCGACCGGTATATTGTCTTAGCCCCTAAGGATGCCAAAGAATTACAACGACAAGTTGTGGAGCTATTGAGATGAGGTTGTATTCGTGAGAGTATGAGTTCTTGTGCAATCCCTGCCCTACTCGTATTAAAGTAAGATGGTTCGTGGCGCATGTGTGTTGATAGCCGAGTTATCAATAAAATCACGGTGAAGTATAGATTTCCTATTCCTCACTTAGAATACATGTTGGATCAATTTTTCGATTCTAAGATCTTCTCCAAGAGCGATCTTAGGAGTGAATACCATCATATTTGAATCGAGCCCATAAATGAATAAAAGACCGCCTTTAAGACATAACATGGGTTAAACGAGTGGATGATCATGCCTTTCTGACTATCCAATGCACCCGACATGTTTATAAAATTTATGCATAAAGTCTTGCGACCTTTCATGAGAAGATTCATGGTTGTATACTTTGATGACATTGATAACTAGTAATTTCGATAAGGAAACTTGGTGTAACTAGGCTTGATTTGGATCTTAGTTTTGGTTTTAACGCATGTGAATGGTTTGATTTGCTAAATGGATATATTTTGGGCTATTATGTAAATTTATCTTTAATTGTACATAAATCTAAGGGTGTGAAGGTGAATTATGCAGGAAAATAATTGGAGTCATTAATTAAGATCTAAAGATACTAATTGACCAACTGGTTCCATATGATCTTAACCTTCACTCAGATTTAATCTCATTCGTTCACCTAGATCTAGGATTATCCTGGTTGTCCGATCAGATCTGAGGGGATTCAAAAGACTGGATAAGCTACAATAGAGGGGGTTTGCAATTGGGAGAGGAGAGGGAAGAGGCGACGATGAAACGATCATCAGACACCATCCTCCACCGCATTCCGTCATTAAACTCTAAGATTTAACCGCGAGAGGAGGAAGGGGTTTGCCTCCTCTAGATCTGAGTTTCAGACTACCTCTATCCATTTCTAGCCACTGGTTCATTTTCTCATCTCCGCCAGACCTACTGCCGCAAGCCGCTTCCTCGTCATCGCTAGAGCTACAAAAGCGTAAGAGGCTTCCCTACATTTTCTCCAGATCCTGTAATGCACTCCAGTCATTGAATCCAGATTCAATTATCAATTGTCATTGTGCCATTAACGATCGCAATTCTGTCAACTTGCTCTTCTCTAATCTCTTTTGGGTTGAGTTGCCTAGACGTGCTGTAAATCTTAATCTGGTTGTCAATTCCTTCATTGCTTGCTATATAGAAGATTCCATGTTAATTCTATAATTCTTGTGTGCCGATCAATCCTTGTTTCAGTTTGCTTAGTGATAAAATGTCTTCACGTTTTTGATTAGGTTTAATGGATAGCTTACCCTTGTTCAATAGATGGACCAATTAGGCTTCATTTATGTAGTTTACTTTCCTCTAGATCTGATTGTTGGTGCAATATCCCTCAGGTCAAGGTTGACATGGGTAACCAAGCTGAGTCTTGGTTTGGGTTTAGATGTTTGACAATAAGATATTGATTGAAGAAGAGTTAAGTAGGTCAAGGTTGACCGGATACTTGACTGGGAAGTCCTAACTGGGATGTTAGGCAAAATGAAAGACCTAGTGAGTGAAGCTAGGCAGTAAGAAAAGTCCTGGTGAGTGAAGCCAGGCAGAAGGAAGTCCTAGCGAGTGAAGCTAGGCAGAAGAAAAGTCCTGGTGAGTGAAGCCAGGCAGAAGGAAGTCCTAGTGAGTGAAGCTAGGCAGATGAAAATCCTGGTGAGTGAAGCTAGGTGAAAGTCCTAGTGAGTGAAGCTAGGCAGATGGAAATCCTGGTGAGTAAAGCCAGGTGAAAGTCCTAGTGAGTGAAGCTAGGCAGATGGAAAACCCTAGTGAGTGAAGCTAGGTGGAAATCCTGGTGAGTGAAGCCAGGTGAAAGTCCTAGTGAGTGAAGCTAGGCAGATGGAAAACCCTAGTGAGTGAAGCTAGGTGAAAGTCCTGGTGAGTGAAGCCAGGCAAGGGAAAATCCAGATGGATCAAGGATGATTGGACATCTGGTGTTGGGAAGTCCAAGTAGGTCAAAGGATTGACTGGATACTTGGCATGAAAGAAAAGTCCAAGTAGGTCAAAGGGATTGACCGGATACTTGGCACAGAGAAAAGTCCAAGTGGGTCAAAGGGATTGACCGGACACTTGGTAAGGAAGTCCTAGCAGGTCAAGGAAGTGACTAGATGCTAGGCATGACATACCAACAGTCAAGGTTGATCGGATGTTTGTTTGGGAGGTTTGGGACTTGGTTTTGGACAAAATCAAGTCGGATCGATCGATGGATCGATCCAGCTTCTGGATCGATCGATCGATCCGTGCCCGAACAGAGAGCCTCTGGATCGATTCGTGGATCGATCCAGAGGTCCCAATCGATCAGTGGATCGATTGGGACGCGGCTGCTTCGCGCGATAAGCGCTGGATCGATCCGTGGATCGATCCAGGCGCGTTTCCAGAGCACAGAGGCGCTCTGGATCGATCCGTGGATCGATCCAAAGCCTCCCCGATCGATTGGGAATATTCGAATCGATCGGGATCCGACCGTTGGCGTCGTTTATAGCTGCAGGCGTGTGATGGCTGCGGTATCTCTTCTCCGATTCACTCCAGATTTCTCGCCAGCTCCTCCACAGCACTCACAAAGCTCAGATCGCCAGTTCTTGAAGGATCTTGGAAGTGTTCCAAGTCAAGAGGCGGATCAAAGCCAAGAAGAGAAGCTAGGGTTAGGGTTTATACTCATTGTAAGCTTGTAAGCTTGTATTTCTTGTATCCTTTCCCTCTCTTCTTGTATTGAGTCTTGTAGGGCTTCTCCGCGCTTGGTAGTTACCATAAAGGAGAGTTTTATTTAGTGGAGGGTGTGTGTGTTGGTGTGGATCCTTGGATTAGTCACCTCTTGTGAGGTGGATACCAAGTAAACCAACCGTGTTAGCGTTGTGTGATTGTTTCTGTATTTTCCGCTGCACATCTTTGAAGGAACAAGCAACGCCGAGCAACGAGCGAACGCGACGAGCTATTCACCCCCCTCTAGCTACTTTTGGTCCTAACAAGTGGTATCAGAGCGAGGCCGCTCTTCCCCGGAATCATCGCCGGAAGGGTCAAGCATAACAAGAAAAGCTAGAGGATGAAGAAGTTGGAGCAAATTCTTCAAGTTCAAGATTTTATCAAGCTCAACTTCAAGATGCAATTCCAAGATGGACTTGGATTTGACACAAGGGTGGCTCCACCATATTCATCTACAAGCTTCGATTCTTGGAAATTAAGAATCGAAAATTTTCTTATGATGGAGATAGAGCAATGATTTGCTCTCATGGAAGGTTTTGAAGCTCCCACAAATTCCAAGGGCAAAGTACTCAAAAGGAGCAAGTGGAGCAAAGACCAAATCCAAAGATGTGAGGCCAATGACAAAGTGACCAAGCTTTTGGTCAATTTATTGCCAAGCAACATCTTGGAACAAATTGGAGAGTTTGAAGATGCCAAGGAGCTTTGGAGCAAATTGGCAAGAATTCATGAGATCCCCTCCACTGTATCAAATCAAGGAGAATCCAAAGAGGGCGACTCATTGGATCAAGACCAAGAGGAGGACTCCGAGGTTGAGAGATGCTCAACCTCCGAAGAAGAGGAAATCCAAGAAGCTTCATCCTCAAGGGAATGCACCGAAGGGAACAAGGAGGGAGCATACTTCTTGTTTCATATTCAAGATGATGAAGCCTCCACCTCTAGGATTGAGGGGGAGCAATCCTTGGTGACGCCGGATCAAGAAGAAGGAGAAGCTTCTACATCCGGGTCAAGAGACGAAGAGGAGGAAGTAGATTCTACCTCCACAAGTCAAGAAAAATCAAATGGAGGAGAATCAAGGTCCAATCAAGAGGAAGCTTCTACCTCCGGATCCAAAGAAAAAGATGCCACCCCTACAAGCAAAGGTATAAATATTTCAATTAATAATAAAAATCATATTATATGCTTTGAATGTAGGGAACATGGGCACTACAAGAGCAAGTGCCCTAAATTAGCCAAGAAGAAGGGCCAAATGGCAAAAAGGGGCAAGGAGAAGCTCAAGGAGACCACCCCCGGGACAAAGAAGAGCAAGGAGCACATTGTGTGCTTCTTGTGTCAACAAAAAGGGCATTACCGAAGTCAATGCCCCAAGGGGAAGAAGATGGTCAAGGCTCAAGGAGGCACTAGTCAAGGGGGAGCCTCCAAGGTAAAAAGGAAGGTAACTTTCATTGAGCCTATTCCCTTGCAAAATGGTAAAAAGGATGCTAGGTCAAATTTTTATCATTTTAATGCGATTTACCATAAGAATAGGAAGCATGAGGGCTTTAAGGAAAAGCATGTGGCCCTACATGCCAAAACTACTATCCCTAAGGCTAGGAATGTAGGTAAAACCTAGGCGATAACTCTAAGGATTTAAGATACAAGCCTAGAAACAAAAATGCTCATGGATCAAATACTAAGGACTTAGTGAGAGAAAATCAAGTCTTGAGGTCAAGACTTGATAAAATGGAGAAGACCCTAAAAATGATGGAAAATATCCTATTAGGGCAAAGTGAGCATAACTTAGGTTTAGGAAAATCAAAGCCATCCAATGGCCATAAAGGTTTGGGATACAAACCAAAAGCTAAGAAGGATGTGCCTAGTTATCATAGGGTTCCATATAGTTATGGAACGAACCCTAAGTCTAGAGATCAAGTCAAGGATACAAGGGAAGATATCCCTAGAAGTATCTTTGCAACCAAAGTGACTAAGACTTCTAAGAAGTCTAAGAAAGTCACGAACAAGGTTACAAGGGAGGCTATCCCTAGAATTGACCTAGAAAATGTGACCAAGGCTTCTAAGAAGCCCAACAAGGTCACTAGGAAGGTATCTAGGGAAGTTATCCCTAGTGAGTACCTAGAGCATCCAAGGAGCACCAATAGGTGTTGGGTTCCTAGGAGCATCTTCTCTACCCCATAGATGGGTTAGAGAGTGTCAACTCCGATTAGAAGGGTAGTTAACCCAACTTTGAGGAAATTGACACTCAAGGAGCATTTTCAAGGTTTTTTTTAACCTTTGAAAATGAAATGGAATTATTATTTACTCCTTGAAAGAGTAAAATGTGCCAAATTGGAGAAGTATTAATTTTATTTTAAAGTGGCACAAATTTGAGAAAACATAAGAACTACCAAGTTGGGATTTTGGTATGTTCTTAGGAAATTAAAAGCAAAACTAAGCCTTAATTTAAAAGTGCTACTCTTGTGGAAAAATCAAATATGCCAACATTTGAGGACATATTTATTTTCAATTGGCATACATTAATCAAGGAAATTAGAAATGCCAATTTAGGTTTTGGCATTCTCTTGTAGCACTTTAGGGCAATCTAGGTTTAAGTTGTAAGTTTAGCTAAGACTTTAAGGATACTTAGATAGTTAATCTAGGTATATTTTATTTATGCTAAATCTTGCCATGATTGTTTGCCCATAATATGCCATGACATCATGTCTAGTTTTGCATTCATGTTTTATTATGAAAAATCCAAAAATACCATGTCATGACATTCAGACATCATGTAGTAATAGGGTATTTTCTTTTGAAAATTATTTTCTTTTGATGTATGCCATAACATTATCATGCATTAGTTTAATTCCCTTGTAATTAAGGACAAATGACATTTAACAACCCTTATTAACAAGTGACATTCTAGGTGGATGTCTAATATTTCTAAAATGCCTAGATAGATATGCATGATCCCTAGATTAGGGCAAAAACCAAAATCTACATCTCACAAAGACTATAAGGTGACTTGTATGTGTTTTAGTGCACATTAGATACAAGTGAGATGTTAGGATGATGAACAAAACTCAACATGTTGATTTAGTGCATTCTTTTGAGTTTTAGGTTCATCAAAACACATAGTTATGTGTTTTCCCATCATTGGGAAAGCTAATGTACAAGTCATGTGCATTAAGCCCAAGGAATGTGATGGGATATTGGTTTTGAAAATGTTTTTAAAATGTTTTTGGAAAACCTTGGTGAAGGCTATCTTTTGATAGTAATCACCATTGAATAGTTAGACACAAACTTGAAGAAAACACTAAAGTTTTTGCAAGTTTTCAAGTTTGTGTCAATCTTTGAAAATATGAAGTATTTTCATAGAAAACTATTTTTCCGTGATAGTAAACGCCCTAAATAATGTCTACACGAAATTTCATAATTTTTGGATTTTTGTAGAATTTTCTAGGGGTTTCTGAAGTTGACTGAAATGGAATTTCAGCAACTATCAGAGCTTCGATCGATCCATGGATCGATTGGAGTTCCTGAATCGATCCATGGATCGATTCAAACGGCAATTCCCGCGAGCAGAAGCTCGCTGGATCGATCAGCCGATCGATCCAGGGAGTCTGAATCGATCAGTGGATCGATTCAGAAAGGTTCAATCGATTGGAACCCAACTCCAATCGATCCAAGTTGCTGATTTTGGCTGGGAAGGCTTGATTTCAGCATCTTTGAACCTATTTTAGTCTAGGTAACCATTCAAAACCCCTTAAATACATTTGTATACATACAAAGGGTGTTTTCATGTTGAAAACAAGGATGGATTGGTTAACGAAGACTAAGTAGAAGTTAAGGTTGAGGTTGTTTCAAATTTTGAATATTTGAACCTCAAAACTTCTAAATTTGGGTTTCCTAATGTTTTAGGGATTCCAAGTCATTGTTGGTGCAATGACAGAAGTTACCACCATGTCTTTAGGGGGAGAGACTCTTTAAAGACATGAAAATTATTTTTCATGAACCTTGGAAGGTGGTTAACCTTCTGTTGTGAACTTGCTCAAGGTTGAGCATTTAAACTTGAAATGGGGAGAAATGGGGAGTGGATATCCTCATTATTTCAAGTGGACACTCAAGCGGTAGATAATGCTCAAGGTTGGGCAGTTGTCTACATTGAGGGAGAAGTTAAGGATAAATGAAGGGTATGAGACCTTCATTATCGTGTTGATCACAACGAGTGATGTTGTGAACAACGATGAGCAACTCTTCAGGGGGAGAGTCTTCAACAAATGGATTTGTTGAAGTGTGCCCAGAATTGGAGCATAGGTTGATGTGTGTCCAACGATGGGTTGATGTGTGCCAATAGGGGGAGAATGTATGGTTAAGTTTAGGCTTTCATTACCTATGGGAAGGTCATAGGGGGAGAATGAAAGGACTCATGAAAGGGAGTAAGTTAGGCTTTCATTACCTAGAAGGAGTTTGCCCTCTTAGGGGGAGAATGAAGAGCTTAATTTATGCTTTCATTACCTAGTGGCATGAAGAAGGAGGCTATGGGATTAGCCTAACTTACATATGGGATTGTAAGTGTTATTGTGGTATTGTCAAACATCAAAAAGGGGGAGATTGTTGGTGCAATATCCCTCAGGTCAAGGTTGACCTGGGTAACCAAGCTGAGTCTTGGTTTGGGTTTAGATGTTTGACAATAAGATATTGATTGAAGAAGAGTCAAGTAGGTCAAGGTTGACCGGATACTTGACTGGGAAGTCCTAACTGGGATGTTAGGCAAAATGAAAGACCTAGTGAGTGAAGCTAGGCAGTAAGGAAATCCTGGTGAGTGAAGCCAGGCAGAAGGAAGTCCTAGCGAGTGAAGCTAGGCAGAAGAAAAGTCCTGGTGAGTGAAGCCAGGCAGAAGGAAGTCCTAGTGAGTGAAGCTAGGCAGATGAAAATCCTGGTGAGTGAAGCTAGGTGAAAGTCCTAGTGAGTGAAGCTAGGCAGATGGAAATCCTGGTGAGTAAAGCCAGGTGAAAGTCCTAGTGAGTGAAGCTAGGCAGATGGAAAACCTTAGTGAGTGAAGCTAGGTGGAAATCCTGGTGAGTGAAGCCAGGTGAAAGTCCTAGTGAGTGAAGCTAGGCAGATGGAAAACCCTAGTGAGTGAAGCTAAGTGAAAGTCCTGGTGAGTGAAGCCAGGCAAGGGAAAATCCAGATGGATCAAGGATGATTGGACATCTGGTGTTGGGAAGTCCAAGTAGGTCAAAGGATTGACTGGATACTTGGCATGAAAGAAAAGTCCAAGTAGGTCAAAGGGATTGACCGGATACTTGGCACAGAGAAAAGTCCAAGTGGGTCAAAGGGATTGACCGGACACTTGGTAAGGGAGTCCTAGCAGGTCAAGGGAGTGACTAGATGCTAGGCATGACATACCAACAGGTCAAGGTTGATCGGATGTTGGTTTGGGAGGTTTGGGACTTGGTTTTGGACAAAAATCAAGTGCTGGATCGATCAGTGGATCGATCCAGGCTCTGGATCGATCCAGACCTGTCCCAGCGAACAGAGAGCCTCTGGATCGATCTGTGGATCGATCCAGAGGTCCCAATCGATCAATGGATCGATTGGGACGCGGCTGCTTCGCGCGATAAGCGCTGGATCGATCCGTGGATCGATCCAGGCGCGTTTCCAGAGCACAGAGGCGCTCTGGATCGATCCGTGGATCGATCCAAAGCCTCCCCGATCGATTGGGAATATTCGAATCGATCGGGATCCGACCGTTGGCGTCGTTTATAGCTGCAGGCGTGTGATGGCTGCGGTATCTCTTCTCCGATTCACTCCAGATTTCTCGCCAGCTCCTCCACAGCACTCACAAAGCTCAGATCGCCAGTTCTTGAAGGATCTTGGAAATGTTCCAAGTCAAGAGGCGGATCAAAGCCAAGAAGAGAAGCTAGGGTTAGGGTTTATACTCATTGTAAGCTTGTAAGCTTGTATTTCTTGTATCCTTTCCCTCTCTTCTTGTATTGAGTCTTGTAGGGCTTCTCCGCCCTTGGTAGTTACCATAAAGGAGAGTTTTATTTAGTGGAGGGTGTGTGTGTTGGTGTGGATCCTTGGATTAGTCACCTCTTGTGAGGTGGATACCAAGTAAACCAACCGTGTTAGCGTTGTGTGATTGTTTCTGTATTTTCCGCTGCACATCTTTGAAGGAACAAGCAACGCCGAGCAACGAGCGAACGCGACGAGCTATTCACCCCCCTCTAGCTACTTTTGGTCCTAACACTGATGAATTCCGTTACCAAGATAATGTAGGGTACATGTTTTGTTTCTTAATTTCCAGCTTTTAGCTTTATGTTAAAGAAAATCCGGAATTAAATCACATCAATTTAGAAATCATAAGTCATTCATGAATTCATGATTGTTCTTTGGAGACAATCTGGGCCCTTCTTTATACTACGCTAGCATTGAAAAGGGTTTGGATAAATAATTGACATTTGTGAAATGACACACTAGTGTTATCAATTTTGGTGCCGTTGTCGAGGAACACATTGTGGGATTTGTGATTCTTGGATTGTTTATTTTCTGCATTTACTATTGTGATTTTATTATTTTGTTTTGTTTTTATTGTGTTGGTGTAGTGTGCAGTGTATGCCCATAACTTCTAAGGATGAATTACTTGAGTTTAATCCTAAAATTGAGAGGATGTTTCACACTTTACAAAGAGATCAAAGGACTTTGCTTAGCAGTTCTGTCATGAGATCTTCAGATTTTGTCAGTGATATGACACACAATAATAATAAAACCCTCAGGGAACTCGTAACACTAGATGAAGCATATCAATCTCTTTGCATTCAGTATCTTGAGTGGGAGGTGGATTTTGAGATGAGATCTAGGAACATTTATTTACACCCAAAGTTTCATGGTCTAGCTTGTGAAGATCCGAATAGACATTGAAGGATAAAATTTTTTTTAGATATTTTCATAATGGTATAATATTGTCCACTTTGAGCCTAAGTCCTCATGATTTTATTCTTGGGCTCTCCCCAAAAGGCCTCATTCCAATGGAGATCTTTTTCTTATAAATTCATGATCTTTCCCATGTGTTTTCAATGTGGGACTATATTTGCAAGCTTGCAACCGCAACAATCCTCCCCTCAAACAAAGGACCACATGATCCCTCTTAAGTATTGGGTCACTTTTGACCTGCTTAGAGTCTCTCCTCGAGTATCGAGTCACCTTGACTTGCTTAGGACCTCCCCTTACTTTGTTCAAGGTTTCACCCACATGATTCGATCTTGGATCATGACTCTGGCTTGTGCTTCTTCCGGCGGTTAGTTCGGTGAAGAGCAACCTCGCTCTGATACTAATTAAAGGATCGAAAAGAATTTAGATATCTCCATAATATTATGATATTGTTCACTTTGGGGCTAAGCCTTCATGATTTTACTTTTGGACTTTCCCTAAAAGGCATCATGACAATGGAGATATCTTTTTTTTTATAAATCCATAATTTTTTCCATGTGTTTTTAATGTGGGACTATATTTGCAACCTTACAATCCCATCAGACACTTGCAAGAATTTCATATAGTATGCTTAACATTGATATTGCAAGGTATTTTAGAAGAAGATATTAATCTCAGAGCATCTCTATTCTCATTAGCGGATGCAGCAAAGGACTGGATCTACTATTTACCACTAGGCATGGTCACATGTTGGAATGACATGAGGAGAGCCTTCTTGGATAAATTCGTTCTGACATCCAAAATTGTAATAATCAGGAAGAACATCTGTGGAGTGCAACAGTCGACAGGAGAGACTTTGTATGAGTATTGTGAGTGCTTCAAAAGGTTTTGTACTAGTTGTCTCCATCACCAGATTGGTGATTAGTTACTGATTCAGTACTTATATGAGGGATTGCTTCTCATGGGCAGGAGTATGATTGATACTGCCAGTGGAGGGACACTAGTTAACAAGACACCTGCTTATGCTAGGAAACTCATTGAGGTTATGATTGTAAATTATCAGCAATTTGGTACTAAATCAATGGTTCCAAAGGGTATTCATAAGATCCAATCATCTAGTTTTTAACAACCTAAGATGGAGAGTAGATAGGATGGGATTGAATCTCTCCTCAAGCAATTAGTACTCAATTAGACCCAACAACCTATTACACAATCAGTCCAGGCAGCGCAGACTTGTGGAGTTTGTGCTAGTTCATCACATTTTACATATGCTTGCCCTTCTTAGCAACAAGATGATGGATTTCTTTCTATGGATCAGGTGGTTGCGGTTAATGCATATTCAACTAGACCCCGGTAATATCAGCCGTAAAGTGGGTACGATCCCATGACAAAAATCTATAATCCTGGGTGGAGAGATCATCTGAACTTAAGGTATGGGAATGCATTCCATCATACATATCAGCCCCCATCAGCATTTCAGAGGTCATTGGGATTCCAGAATAATGCAATTCCAATCAAATCACAACAATTCCAGTAGTACACTCTAATTCCTGGCTCTAGCCAATTAGATTCTTCAGTATGAGAACTAAAGGAGTTGATGCAGCAGATGATGCAACAATAGATGAGCATGCTACAACATCAGAAAAGGAATGATGCAAATATGTAGAGTTTAGAGAGGCAGATTAGTCAGATGACATCCACTGTCAGTCAATTACATTCACAACGGTTGAGTTATTTATCGTCACAGACTATTCCGAACCCTAAGTGAAATGTTAGTACTATTTCACTTTGGAGTGGTAGATTTATTTCAGATCCTTCATCTCCAATTCTAGTTTCAGCTCAGGACTTAGGATGTGAAGATCAGGACTTAGAGGAACACCCATAGCTCAGAGTAGATTCATCAGTTCCATTGTCTTTTCCATAGAGACTAGTGCAGCCTAGGAGGAGTTCTGATACATAAAAGGCTAAAAAAGTTCAGGAGCTAGTGAACGTTTTTAGTAAGGTGGAGGTGAATATACCCTTGTTAAAGATTATTAAGCATGTTCCAAAATATGCTAAGTTTTTAAAAGATCTTTGGGTGCACAAAAGGAAGCTAAAGAGAAATGAATTGGTGAGCATGAGTAAGAATGTATCTACACTCATTCAGACAATGCCTCAAAAGTATAATGATCCAAGACTGTCATTATTCCTTGCATTATTGGAGATAGCATGTTCGACGATTCCATGTTGGACTTGGGAGCTTCTAAGAATGTTATGCCTAGATCTGTGTTTCGATCACTTGGTATTGGTCCTTTGCAGATGACATGAGTGGCGATACAATTGGTTAATAGGAGCTTTGCATGACTTGCAAGAGTCAGTGAGGATGTCTTGGTCCAAGTAAAAGAATTGATTTTCCATGCAGATTTGTATGTTCTTGACATGGAGGGGGATTCTATTTCGAGTCATACTCCGCTTATTCTTGGAAGACCTTTCCTTAAGATGGACAGAACAAAGATAAATGCTCATGTAGGAACCCTTTATATAGAATTCAGGAATACAGTGGTACAGTTTAGTATTTTGGGTGCCATGAAATACCTTGTGGAGGATCACTCTTTACTTAGTATCGATGTATCAAAGGATTTGGATCATGAGATTTTTAGTGACTTAGTATCAGATCTGCTATAGTGCTTGATTTTGCTCAGGATGATACTCTGAGTCAGATAATGATGGAGGAGATTCTATGACGGATCACATTGATGCCTTTATGATGGATGAATGTACATAGGTTTGTCTAGTAGAATCAGGTCATAAAAATTTGCTTCCCTCAATTTTGCAACCTCCGCAATTGAAGCTAAAGGTTCTTCCTTCCCATTTGAAATATGTACACTTGGGGCAAGACAAGAAACTACCAGTTATTATTGCTCAGCACCTTATGCCTAATCAAGAGAAGAGATTATTAGGACTTTTAAAGCAATATCAAAAAGCTAATGGGTGGACAATTGTGAATATATCTAGTATTAGTCCTTCCATTTTCATGCATAGGATTTTCCTAGAAGACAATGTGAGACCAACAAGACAACCACAACGGAGACTCAACCCTTTACTCTTGGAAGTGGTAAAGAAGGAAATCATGAAGTTGTTGCAGGTGGGTATCATTTACCCAATCTCATATAGTAGTTGGTGAGCCCAGTCTAGGAAGTACCAAAGAAATTAGGAATAACTGTGGTTGCAAATAAGGATAACAAGTTGATCCCTACTCGAATTTAGAATAGTTGGAGGGTGTGCATTGATTACAGAAAACTTAACCAAACCACTAGGAAGGATCATTTCCCACTACCATTTATTGATAAGATGTTAGAGAGATTAGCAGACAGATCTCATTATTGCTTCTTGGATGGATACGTGGGATATTTTCAAATCCACATTGCCCCATAGGACTAGGAGAAGACGACATTCACATGCCCTTTTGTAACCTTTGTATATCGGAGGATGCCTTTTGGATTGTGTAACGCTCCAGATACATTACAACGATGCATGGTAAGTATTTTTTCAGATCTTTTAGAGCATTGCATAGAAGTATTCATAGATGACTTTATTATTTATAACTCCTCATTCAATCCATGTTTAGATAGTTTATCTCGAGTTTTGCATGGTTGTGTAGAGGCTGACCTGGTATTGAGTTTTGAGAAATATCATTTCATCGTTGAGCAAGGGATAATACTAGGTCATATAGTATCTAAGGAGGGCATAAAAGTATATCCTACAAAAATTGATGTGATTTCATCTTTGCCTTACCCCGTATGCGTATGAGATATTTAATCTTTTCTTAGCCATGTAGGGTTCTACGAGCGCTTTATTCACGATTTTAGCAAAGTTGCTCTTCTAATCTCACGCTTGTTGCAAAAGCAGGTGGATTTCATCTTCGATCAACCATGCAAGGAAGCTTTCAACCCATTTAGGGAGGCTCTTACCTCCTCTATTCATGTCATCCAACCTCCAGTTTGGTTATTGCCTTTTGAGATTATGTGTAATGCCTCTTATTTTACAATGACAGCAATTTTGGCGCATAGAATGGACGGAATATCTTATGTCATTTATTATGCCTCCAAAACATTGGATGCTACTCAGGCCAATTACACTACCTAAGAGAAGGAGCTTTTAGCAATTGTTTTTGCATTAGAAAAATTTAAATCATATTTGCTTTGCTCTCATGTGGTGATTTTTTCTGATCTTGCAGCATTGAAGTTCCTTCTTAGGAAGCCGGATGTGAAACCACGATTAATCATATGGATGCTTCCGCTCCAAGAATTCGATATAGAGATACGTCATAGGAGCGAGAAGGAGAGCATGGTGGCTAATCACCTGAGCAAAATGAAGAGGAGTGTTGAGCTTACACCGATAGCAGATTCTTTTCCGTATGAGCAACTTTTACAGCTGCAAGGTAAACTTCCTTGGTATGCATACATCATTAATTATCTTGTTGCACAAGCTTTACCTATATATTTCACACAAACACAAGTCAATAAACTAAAAAGTGATGCTAAGTATTATGTTTAAGATGATCCATACTTGTGAAAATTTTATAGTGATCAGGTGATTAGGCGATGTATCTCAGATGATGAGTTTCATTCAGTACTTACATTCTGTCATTCTTTATCATATAGGGGCATTTTGGTCCACAAAGAACTACTAGGAAGGTCTTCGATTCAAGATTGTATTTGCCTAGCCTATTTCGTGATGCCTTGGAGTTTTATAAAGTGTGTGGGTGTTGTCAAGGGTTGGAAATTTAGGGCATAGGAATGAGATGCCCCAACTATCTAAGTTATTTTGTAAGGTGATTGATGTGTGGGCACTGACTTTATGGGTCAATTTCCTCTTTCTTTTGTGTTAGCGTACATTCTTTTGGCAGTCGGTTATGATTCAAAATGGGTGGAGGCTATCTCCACCAAGATTGATGATTCTTCAATTGTTATGGATTTTATCAGGTCTCACATCTTTTGCAGGTTTGGCTTACCCAAGGCGATCATTAGCAATCAAAGGCTCCACTTCTGCAATAGACAAATGAAGATTCTACTTAGCAAATATGGTGTTATGCATAGAATATCTACTCCCTATCATCATCAAACAAATGGACAAGTAGAGGTTTCGAATAGGGAGATTAAGCAGATATTTGAAAAATAATAAGGCCAGACAGGTAATATTGGAGGATGCTTTGTGGGCTTATTGAACTGCTTTTAAGTCACCAATTGGAATGTCATCATACAGAATTTTTTTCGGTAAAGCTTACCACTTGCCAATAGAGATAGAGCACAAAGCATATTAGACGGTGAAGACTTGTAATATGGGCATGGATCAAGCTGGGATTGAGTGAAAATTACAGTTGCAAGAATTGGAGGAGCTTTGGCTCAAAGCCTATGAGAACTCTAGAATTTACAAGGAGAAAATAAATATTTATCGTGAAAAGCATATCTTACGAAAGGAGTTTCAAATAGGTGACAAGGTGCTGGTATATAATTCTCGTCTCCAACTCATCCATGGTAAGTTGAGATCTAGGTGGGAAGGTCCTTTTTGTGTTACTCATGTTTTTCCCTATGGTGTGGTAGAGATATAAGAGATTCCTAATGGAAGGATTTTTCAAGGTGAATGAGCACCATCTAAAGAAGTTTTATGAAAGAGTTGAAGAGACGATGGTGGAAAGAGTGAAGCCTCACGATCCTATCTATCCGATTTAAGGGGAGTTTGTTCCTTTTCTTTTCTTTTGTTTTTTTACATATATCTGTTTATTTTTGCTAGTTTGGGTAAATAGTTTTGTTTCATTTGGTTTTGAATAAAATGCCTCCATAAGTGTCTTCATAGTGTCTTGAGAATCGTAAAGGTAGTTAAATGTGACCATCAAATTTTGGATATTGTTATACAAATGAATCTCTTATTTGCACTTGATCATGTGTATGATGATGGATTCGAACTTGAGAGATTGAGTATGTTTGACAAAATTTACTAGTAAAACCACCTTCGTGCCTATCATTAATTCTTTTTGAGTGATGGTGTTCATGATAATTGAACTCTAGGGTTTGCTTAGTTGCTTTCCAAAATTATAGTAGTATGTGTGTGCATGAACATGATGAAGCTTGTTGGTTCTCATTATTTCTTATAATTTCCTCTTTTCTTTCTTTTAATTTCCTCTTTTCTTTCTACATTCCTAGTTGAATAACTTCCATAGTGAATTTTGCTACCTTTGCTACCTCTTTGAGAGTTGGGTGATAATTTGGTGAGTTATTCTATTGTGCGCATGATGATGGGGTTTTCAAATATTGGCTTGTGATGTATAGATGTGCTGAGGTTATCTTTGAAGATTTTATATTTGATGTGATTTGGAAACAGGGAGTTTGATTTTAGCTGGTGTACTGCTGGAAAAGAAACACATAATAAGAGATGGAATTTTAAAAAAACTGAAATTCTCAGAGCTGTTTGGAGAGTTTCATGTTTAAGATTGGAACTCATTCAGAGACTAATGAAAGATGGGAATAGATCTAAGTAATAAGTGTAAGGATCAATTGGATTACTACATGATGTCGTTTGATCCTTATTGGCAGCCTGTGGTATAATTCCTTGAATATGATGTCTGAACCTTTTGGAATAGTTTCTTAGTGGCTAATGCTTTCCAATCTATGATTTTGGTGTTACAATGTTATGTGATGTTTCTTTTGTCTATGAAGCTACACTTTATTGATGCAAGAGCCTTAGAATGTTTAGGATTTGAAGTGTTGGGGTTTTAAAATCATTGAAATTATATTGTTTAGGATGAAGTCAATAATTTAGATCATGCATTGTTCTTTGCTAGCACTATAGGGAGGCATTTCCCAAAGCTTAGTGGAAGCTGTGCCAAGTCTTGATGCAAATTTCTTATCAGTGAAAATTCTAAAAGAAACATTCAATTTTCCAATGTTCATTGGTGTTCTTTTCTTTAAGAACCTTGTGATTCAAAACATGAGATCTTATTGGAAAATTTTGAAACTGCATAATTAAGCTATAGGTCAAAATTGAGAATATGGAAATGTTTGAATGCTGAATCTGTGATAGTTTTGGAATTCTGTGTTATGAATCTTGAAATTGTATTATGAGTGTTTGAACTATTTCCCTTGGATAAGTACTTTGATACACATCCGATCGGGAAACATCAGATTAATTCTTCCAAAACTCTCGTTTTCTTTGTTACTCTCTTTTACCTTCAATAATTTCATTTACTTTCTTTGATTCTTTGACTCCATTTTAACCTTTAATAGCAGCTTTTGATTCATGCATGCTGTGCATTTATGGTAATGGAGATTAGGAGATAAGCAAGCCTATAGTAGGGAGATGTTATGAATGCCCTTGAGTAGAACTCCATTGTTAATATGCTCTAGAGAGTGAGATAGGGACTAGTACCTAGGGATGATCTTACATGCTTAGTCTACTTGAGTAGTTTGAAATTACCATGCTTATTGACAAGTGCAAGGGTCAAATTTATGAATGTTTTGGGTCCTTGTAAATTTGATGTTCCTAACTTATTGCCTCTTATTATTTTCAGGGTATTGTGAGGAAACTATTGGGAGGGTAAGTCCTAGGTTTTTGTATTTATTTGCCTAGGACAAGCAAGAATAAGTGTAAGGGAATTTGATAATTAGTAATTTCGATATGGAAACTTGGTGTAACTAGGCTTGATTTGGATCCTATTTTTGGTTTTAATGCATGTGAATGGTTTGATTTTCTAGATGGATGTATTTTGGACTTTCATGAAAATGTATCTTTAATTGTGCAAGAAAATAATTGGAGCCATTGATTAAGATCTAAAGATATTGACCAACCAACTGGTTCTAGATGATCTTGACTCTTCACTTAGATTTAATCTTATTTGTTCACCCAGATCTAGGATTATCCTAGCCCTCCGATCAGATCTGGAGGGAATTCAAAAGACTGGATAAGCTATAGTAGAGGGGGTTCACGATCAGGAGAGGAGAGTGAAGAGGCGACGATGAAGCGATCATCAGACACCCTCCTTCATTGCATTTCATCGTCAAACTCTGAGATTCAACCACTAGAGGAGGAAGGGGTTTGCCTCCTCCATATCTGAGTTTCAGACTACCTCCATCTATTTCCAGCCACTGGTTCATTTTCTTATCTCCGCCAAACCCACTGCCGCAGGCCACTTCCTCGTCATCACCGGAGCTGCAAAAGTGTAAGGGGCTTCCCTACATTTTCCCCAGATCTTGTAACACATTCCAGTCATTGAATCTAGATTCGATTATCAATTGTCATTGTGCCATTGATGATCGCAATTATGTCAACTTGTTCTTCTCTAATCTATTTTGGTTTGAGTCATCTAGACGTGCTGTAAATCTTAATCTAGTTGCCAATTCATTCCTTCATTGCTATATAGAAGATTCCATGCTAATTCTATAATTCTTGTGTGCCGATCAGTCCTTGTTTTAGTTTGCTTAGTGACAAAATGTCTACACATTCTTTATTAGGTTTAATGGAGAGCTTACCCTTGTTTAATAGATGCAGCAATTATGATTCATTTCTGTAGTTTACTTTCCTCTAGATATGATGAATTGCATTACCAAAATAATGTAGGGTACATGTTGTTTTGTTAATTTCTAGTTGTCAATTTTATGTTAAGGAAAATCCCATATTAAATCACATCAATCTAGTAATCATAAGTCATTCATGATGGTTCTTTAGGGATAATTCGGGCCCTTATTTATGTTAGATTTTGAGGGATGCCCTAAAGGTAATCGTCTTACGATTTTTACTAAATATAGATTCACTATTTGAGTTTATATTATATGTTTAATTGTCTTAAACTCATTTACTCAAGTCCACAATACAATTTATATCATGAGAGAAATTGTGATTGGATCATAACTAGTGATTATCTCTACATGTACAATTATGAACGTATTGGAATTTTCCTAGTCGTCGAATTGATGCATTCGAACATCATCATTTCTATAAGACTAGCATGGGCTATACTCATTGATTCACCAAGCAACTATTTTCTCACTGGTTGGAGACAATAAGATGTCGAGAGTTAAACGTGGATGCTAGTTATGATAACTAGTTCATTGGAGTGACTTGTTGTAAGACTTCATATGGTTATATATATATATGAATATGTCTATGAAGCTCTTATTGTAGTTCGAGTACAAGTTTTCTTCGACTTGAGATATATAAGTCATCTTGGTTATGAAAACTTATACTTTGACATCTTAAGCAAGCACCTCATTGAGATGTGGACCCAGGATGATTGGGTATAAGTTGAAATACTCGAAGATGTTTGGATAGCCCACAGAGGATTCACCACTCTTTGTAAGGAGATATATATCCTATGACCACTCATTAGGATTATTACTCAAAGTCTTTGGCCAAAGCATCACATGTTAAGAGTACGAGACTCTTGTACACATGTACGAGTAATTTGAAACTATAAAACAAGGAAGTATTACTTGAGATAGGTGTAACATAGTCAGTCTAGTAGGGACAGTCACATAGACCATACCCTGAACCAAGTGGGTATAAGATGAGTGAAAGGAACAAAGCACAACTCACTGTAGCTACTGAAGGGTTTAGAATTAGTTCTAAGATAAACTATGATTTTTTTGACTAATTGGGGATCATGATATACTACTAGGTGCCACTCATGATCGTTCTATAATTAGTAGTCAATTATGGACTACCAAGATAAACCAGGAACCTATTGGGTCACACGCACTAATGAGTCTCTAAAAGATGTAAAACAAGTTAAAGAATAGGATTCTTAAATCAAGAAATAAATTTTTGGTTGTACCATATATAAAATAAATATGAAAATATTTGTCATGATAAAAGTACAGATGTGTTACATCTCTTATAGTAGAGTTGAACCATATTTGGTTTAATTATGAATTAGTCATGAACCAACTTGGTTTAGTTATGAACCAAACCAAGAGGTTAATGGGCTAATTTTTGGTCTCCCTCTCCTCTCTCTCCTGCCACCAATAAGAGAGTTCTCCCTCTTGTTGTTGTGACCACCACAAGGGAGAAAAATTCTCCCTTGTGTGCTCCTCTTCTTCTTCCTCTTGATCTCTCTTTTTCGCTTATGGCTAGTAACTTCAGAAGGAGAGGCTTGTGCTCAAGGAGTTGTCTTGAGGAGCTCGACATGAATATGATAGGAGCGAGGTTCGACAACATCGCCACGGTTGATACTTTTCTCATTACAGGTCATCCGTAAGGTATACTTAGTGTAAATTTATTTTTCATAAAATTTTAATTATGTGTTCATGTTTGACATGTTGTATTCTTGTATACATGTGGTGTGTGTGATGTAATAATTAGAAATTATTATTGTTTTATTTTTTGTTGCGCATATTTCTGAAACGTGTTCTAGTATGCACCCGCATCGAGCATATCCCAACACTTTATACTACATTAGCATTGAAAAGGGTTTGGATAAATAATTGACATTTGTGGAACGACACACGGGTGTTATCATACATCCTTATTTATAATTTGACATGACCTTTGTACCTTGATCACCTCTGAACTATTTTTGAGAAGCTAAAGACAGAATACTTATTCGTCAACAAAAGGAAGTGTTCTTTCTTCACGACTACAATTTCTTTTCTTGGATTTATTGTGTCTACTGATGGTGTCTATGTAGATCCATCAAATATAGATGCAATCTTAGAGTGACTGCAACCAAAAACTAGTCACAACATCCAAAGTTTTCATGGATTTATTTCTTTCTATCGCCGGTTCATCCAGAGCTTTAACACCTTAATTGCTCCTATTATTGAGTGTTTTAAGGGGTGCGAGTGCAAGTGGACTAAAGTGGCTATGACTAATTTTCAACTGGTATATTAAAAGATGACTGAAGCACCTGTTCTAACACTTTTAGATTTCGACAAACTATTTGAAGTAAACTATTACGCATCTAGCATTAACATTAATGGTGTTCTAAGTTAATTGGGATGCCCTATTGACTTGTTTAGCGAGAATCTATTTGGTTCCAAGAAAAATTACTCTACCTATGACCTAGAATTCTATGTTATTGTATAATTCTTGAAGCATTATCGTCATTATCTCATGCAAAAGGAATTTATTTTATTCACCCATCATGAAGCTTTGAAGTACATCAACGGCGAACACAAGCTGAGTAGTCGACATGCAAGTGGGTACACTACTTGCAGGAGTTCATCTTCACGTTGAAGCATCAATCTAAGAGTTTTAATCATGTTGTGGATGCTCTAAGCCATTGTTCTTACCTTCTTACTACCATGAGCATTAGAGTTGTCGACTTTGGATCTTTCTCATATATATATACAGTTGATCTCTCCTTCGGTAAAATATTTTAGGAGATAAGTAATGGGCTTCATAATAATTTTATTCTGCATAATGATTATCTATTTCATGGACTACGATTATGCATTCTAGACTGTTTCTTAAGGCATCACATTATCAGTGAATTACATAATGAATGACACCTTGACTGAGATAAGAATTCACCCTCATATCTTTCGACTTCTATTGGCCCAAGCTAACCAATAGCTCATTTCGTGGACTATTGCTTTATCTGTCAACAATCTAAGGAAACTCTCACCAATGCTGGTTTGCCCCTTGGTGTAAGGTTAGCGTAGATTTTGTATTGAGTTTACCCGCATCCAACGCACCGCAAATTCTCTTCTAGTTGTGGTGGATCAATTTGTTGAATTGAGACACATGTAAGAGGGGGGTGGGGGCGGAGTGAATCATGTGGTTTTTGAAAACTTATTTTTACATTTTTTAAAACTAAAAGCGAAGTACGCAACATAAAAAGAATTTAGAAAGTGAAGTAAAAAGTAGGCAAAAGAGCACGTATTCGATTTTACTTGGTTCGGATCCTTCAGCGACTTCTACTCCAAGACCCAGGCCCTGCGGACCTATTGATGGGTAATCCACTAAAATACCTCTTCCGGTACCTCCGGAAGAGGGAATCAAGTACAAAGAGAAGAAATAGAAAAGTGTAATAGGCTACACTTTCCTTTATGCAGAATTAAGTATAACAAAATAGCTTCGTTACTGACAAGTAAGAATTGAAGTCTGAATGATTGTTTGTCGATGTTGGTCTGCCATCCGTGATCGAAAGTGCTCGAAATGGATGTCAGGCACAACAGCTTCATAGCACAGCAGGAGGACGAAGTAGTAGCACTTGGAAGCCCAAAGGATTGCGTGGAAGCTCGTATAGAAGTTTTGTTGAAAGCTTTGGGCGAGTACTTCTTCTATAAGCTGTGGAAGGCGCTTTCCATAGGGTTGAAGGCGCCTCCAATGTATAAAATTTGATCCTGAGAATTGTTGGTGCTTATCGCCGAAGAGGTCAACATTTATCCTACTGAAGGCGCCTTCCATACACTGAAGGCACCTTCTATGAACAGTGTCAAAGCGCCTTCAATGCTTGAAGGTGCCTTCCATGAAGGTGCCTTCCATCCCCTCGAAGGCACCTCGGGTACAGTTCACCTGAGGCTTTTTGTGCTCTTCTTGCCCTACAAAGCGTGTTAGTCTAATACACCAAATAATAACCTGTAAGATAAGTGTTAGCACAATAATATGAGTAGTAATTAGACCCTGTCTCCCCTAAGACCAGGATCTAGTCGAGATCTTAGTTTAGAGATTCGAAATGGAGCTAAACTGGACCGACGCCTACTGTCCCTCAACTGGGGTGCATCCTCACCGAGTCACTCTCCTCTAGTGGCTTACCTTTACTTACCAACTTACAGTCGGTTGACTATCCTCTTGACCCACCAGGTCTTCATGCTAGCTGTCCGGTCCACAGATCCAACTGGACTTATACAGGCTATTACATCCCTTAGACCCAACCGAACTTTCTGCCAAATCTCAGGTCGATCCGATGACCCATCTTGACTTCATACCAACTATCCGGTTCCATGGACCTAGCTGGATTTCTACCTGATGTCAGATCCTTTAGACCATCAATTCCTGAACACTTGGTAAAGTAATTAGATCACAAATACACCTAACTTAACTTACTTGTCATTTATCAAAACCTCATTTAGACCTTTAGTGCAAACTGCATTAACAATTCCTCTCTTTTTGATGTAATGATACCTGGGTTAAAGTTAGGAAAATATATGCAAAACATATATGATAAAATGAAAAATGATTTAAGAGTAGTCTAAGTTAGTTTTTTTGATCATTTTTAGGGTTAAGTTCTTCAGATTTTCTTCGGTTCTCTAACTTTCCTTTTTGGTTCTCTAACTTAAACTCTTACCCTCCCCCTTTGACATTCATTAAAAAATTTCACAGAGAAATTAGTCAAGTGAAGAAAAGTGCAGTAAGTTTGGCAAATGAGGCATGGAAAGTAATAAAATTTTACCAATATGAAGACTTTCAGGTTTATAGGAGGTAGGAGGAAGTAGTCAGTGTAACCAATTTCACTTGCAAAGCTATAAACACACCATTTTCAAAGCTAGATTTTGCAAAATAAAATTTTCAAAGATTTTATAAGTTATTTTTGAAATGCTAAGAATTTGTAACTTAGAAATATTTTTGAAATACTTCAAAATATTTTCGAAATGCTAAGAATTTTTAACTTAGAAATATTTTTAAAATTCTTCAAAATATTTTCGAACTGCTAAAAGCTAAGAAATATGTTCAAAATGTTTTTCAAATACAAATTTCAAAATACTTTAACTATTAATTTTTTAAAATTTTCAACTATTAATTTGCTAAGCAATTTAATATGTGGGATATTTAAAAAAAACTTTTCAAAATTGATATTTTTGTTTTGTTTTAAAGAAGGGTTGAAAAGTTGGTTCTAAATTACTTCCCCCCATTCTTGGTATTTATTTAAAAATATTCATCTAGAAAATCACTCTTAAATCTCTAACCGTTAGTTACTGATTAACTACCAAAAGATAGTAGTGTTCACTTTATTAGTCAGGTTAAGTAAATGCATCCAGTTAGTATATTAATAAAAAATAGATTACTTAACTTGATCACTGTATTATTTGGTGTTTCACGCCCAGACTCGTGTTGATACACCGATATAAGCATCTTAAGTTCAAGTAATCTGTCTATGGATCTCACTCCGCTCTAGGTTTTGGAATGCACAATTAAGGAAGTCCTAGTGTGTTTGTAAGATGCTCAAGCCCTAGATCTATAGGATCATGTTTCCTATGGATTGGATCTAGTCTAAGGCTTAAATCAATTTTGAAATTCTAAGGAAATGGGAAAAATATAAGAAATTTTACTAGAATTTGTAAACTATTTAAAAATGTTTTGAAAGTAGAAAGCCTAGTCTATTATCCAAATAAGATGACAAAAAGTGGATAACTATATAGATCAAGTCAACCAAGCATACAAAGTATGATAGTCTACTAAGATGATCAAGTATAGTCCTCATCAGCTGGAGGGGGTGGAGATTGCTCAGGTACTCGCAAGGCTCAAAGGATCTGTTGTAATCCGGTGGTCATCTCCTCCTGGATTGAGGAGAATCCAGTGGTCATCTCTTCCCGAAGAGTGCTAAATCCATCCAAGACTGACTGCCAGAGTTGTGCGGAAGACTCCTCAAGTTGTTCTAATCGGTCCTCAATGGATAGTGAGGTGGAGGATTGTGTTGAGGTCGAGGACTGGGTTAGAGTCAAAGGATATCCAAAGAGCTCCTCAGCCGTGAATGTTGGCATCTCCTCTCCCTCGCTGGGAATGATGGGTAGAAAAACATCCTCAACCTTGCCTGGTATATTTGGCTGTGGTCCGACTCTCCAACCTTGTCCCCACTAAGCAGTGATATCTATATACACTAATGCAAGTGTGGCGACGTGCACGAACTTATATATATAAGCTTGGGGGCCGGTTGACCGGAGCCGTCCGATTTAGGTCACAGAAACCTAGGCCGAGATCTGACAGTTGAATTTAAATCACCAAATATCACATTGGTATCCTGTCACGTCAAGCGTGCGGGGACAGGGGCAGGACACGTGGCGTATCACCACGGGTAGGCATTTAATGATGGCATGGGAGCGCGCTCAGCCTTAATGCACAGAGATTTTCATGATTTTCTAGAAATCTGGGTGATGCCAGCCTAGCTTGCGCTCGCCCAAGACAACCCAAGGAAAGATTTCACAAGTGTAAACCTTCATTGTATCGATCGGATCGAGGGAGCATGCCTACGCTCGAATGACAAGCTTCAACAGGCCGATTGGCGAGGATAGATCTTATCCCGATCAGAAACCACAGTGTCGAAGGCCGATCGGAAGGAAACCTATTCAGACAATTGTCCAGTCAGTCGGGCTTACAACCTCCTTCGACTAGACTTGAGGGGGAGACTTGTGATATGGTGATGATGAAGGGTCCCACCCCGCTGCCACGGTGGAGGTCAAAGGAGGTCAAAGTCAAGGCGGGGATGACATCGGTTGGTCGGACGAGCCATGCCCTGATCGGGGAGGTGGCTCCAACCCGTCGTTTCCTTCGATACGGGGAGAAATCAAACAGCCGACGCTCAAGGGAGAATGTGCAGAAGTAGAAGTCGAGCGGCTATCTCGCTCGGCCAGACAACAGAGATCAATGTGCAGAATTCAACTTCGGCCGAGCGACTATCCCGCTCGGCCTGGCAACAAGCTTTGACCGAGCGGCTACCTCGCTCATCTTGGCATCAGGCTTTGACCGAGCGGCTACCTCGCTCATCTTGGCATCAGGCTTTGACAATAGCAAAGTGAACCTTCGGTCGAGCAGACACACACTAAAGAACAATAAGGTTTCGACCTACCAGACGAGGCACTAGGGCGGCGGAGTTCAAGCTAAGCGGTCAACCCGCTTGACCTAGCAGTACACTCTTGATGATATCCAGTGATATCCTTTTGGGAGTTGGTTCCACCGACACCGGGCATGGGCTACCAGAAGATCGTATGACAGAAGCTTCCATTGTCACTTCAGATATATGTTCGATCCGTTAAGGTACTGTGTCGGAGACACTTTACTGACATATCTTTTCAAGGAAAGCTTTGAGAAGCGTGCTCGCCTTGGGAAGCGTGCATGCACACTGCCAGAGCATTATATAAAGGGGGGTCAAAGCATCAGCGGAGGTATATGATATCTACTGTTTGTGCTACAGTCTTCTTATTGCTTCGCTTTCCACTTCATCACCGGTGACTGACTTGAGCATCGGAGGGTCAACGCTAGGGGACCCCTTCCCTGGCTCGGCACTGATGTAGTCTGTGTTGCAGGTCCGCACAGAGTCCACAGGAGGTCAGCGTGAGCACCACATCCCCAGCTTTCCGTCTGCTCGACTTTCGGACAGGATGACTAAGTTTGCTAAAATAACTCTTAACAAATATGATTTTTATTAAATAAGTTTTAATGATCAAAATTTTTCTAATAAAAATTTTAAAAAATAATTTAAAGTATTAGTTAAGTGCTTCATAGTAAGTCAATTAAATATTTATTTTAATAATTAGCTTCTAAACTGTGATGAGGCATTAGGCTTTCTTGGTTATTAGAACAATAATCACTTTCTAGATAAAAGCCTTTTAAAGAAATTAAATATTTAACTTTCTTTCTGAAAGCCCTAAGTCTAAAAAAATCAATCTAAATATGATTTTGGAACCCAATATAGGTTCATTCCTATTGGGTTAATTAAAAATTTCCAAGAAATATATTTTCTAGATAATTTTCTAACTTTCCCCTTGTAATATCTAAATTATCAATTTAATTGTTTATAGTTCCTGAAAGTTGAAGCAGCCAAATTTAAACATGAAGAATTTTTTAAGTTTTCTATTTGATCCTTTAAATTTGCATTCTCAATTTTCAATTTTTCATTTTTAGTTTTAATCTTGTCAAGATCTTCTAATCGACAAGATATAGCTAAGGTTGCTTTTAACTCTTTATTTTATTTTTCTAATTTTTAGCAATTTTTCGATAAGTGTTTTATAAACTGAAATGATTTGTTAGGAGGAAGAGACCGTACCTGATTTACCTTGTCGATCCCATAATTTGAAGCTCCCCCTGAAGTGTTGCTTTCTTCCGATGTTGCTCCCCTTTATCGATGCTCTCGATGCTCATTTGGGATGAGCTTGCTTCGTCTTCGTCTTCTTGGTGACTTGTCACTAGTGTAAGTCTGGCGATGACTTCGATCTCTGACTCGGATGACATTTTGTCTCACATCGCCTTTAGATTCTTGTGTCTTTTCTAGGTTGGTCTCTTGTCCGTGCTTGTGTCCTTATTCTTGTCCTTGCTTTTTAGTTTAGGGCAATTATCTTTTATGTGTCCTTTATTGCAGTGGTAGCATTTTATCTTTCTTTTTCTTTTTTTACCCTGCACTTGATTAAACTTATTGGATTTAAATAATTTTTTAAATCTCCTTACCATTAATGCCATTTTGTCATCATCAAGTGATGTCTCAGAATCTGGTTCATCCATCTTAGCTTTTAAGGCAATGTTTTGCCTTGATTCCTTCCTTAGACTTGCACATCTTGACTTATGAATTTCAAAAGTTGAAAAAAGTTCTTCTAAAGTGCTTACTTCTAAATCCCTTCTAGGCGTCTTCAGGGGGATAAAACTTTATCCTCATCACAACGGATCACGTTTGACATGATCCAGATAAAACTCTTGGTCCAGGTGCCCGGACCTATTCTGAGCGCCCGGACATCCGGGCGCTCGGACTCAGTCCAAGCGCTCGGACTCAGTCCAAGCGCTCGGACCAAAGTTAACCTTATGTTAACTTGTTTAGTCCAGACTCTTGCTCCGGATCTACTCGCTTGGGTCCGGGTCTTCTACTCCGGCTCTACTTGCTTGGGTGATCTCAGCCATCCGGAATAGGGCTCACTCGAACCCAACTTCCAGCCTTGGAGTAATCTTCCGATCTGGATTTTGGTCCCTCGAAAACATAGTGCACCTCCTTCTCGTTCGCCCGCGTACTCTTTTGCAGCATCTCATCCCTTGGACGCACCGAGCCTGTCGACTTTCTCTCGTGCCATCCTTCTCGCTAGCTGCGTCTTTCACTCAACTTCCTATACTCCTAAGTTCTTGCACACTTAGACACAGGGGCTAAAAATCAACATGACCTTACCTAACTTAGTTGATCACATCAAAACTACCTTGGGGTACTAACAATCTTCTCCTTTTTTATGTGAATAACCCAAGTTAAGTTTGGGTAAATAGGTAATAAATTTGCAACTCAATAAAATAAATAAATTACCTTCTCCTTAGACTTAATCTTCTATTCTCCCCCTTTGATCACATTAAATAGTGTACTTTGAATTGATTTTGGAAAATCTAAATTGAAAATCTAAGGGAAAACAAAAAAATATGAAGGGTTAATCTTCAAAAACTTTGGTTTTATAAAAGAAATTAAAAAAAGACTCCTTTAATTGTTGATAACTTTAATAGGGGTTGAATAGGAAAAAAAATATTTTCACAAAAAGTTGAAGTAAAATTTTTATAAAAAAATTATACTTTGATAACTAATTCATAGAAAATTTTCTAACAGAAAAAATTTAAAAATATTGTTTAGATACAATTTCATAGAAAAATAAGTTTGCTAAAATAATTCTAACAAATATGTTTTTTATTAAATAAATTTTAACAATCAGAATTTTTCTAATAGAATTTTTGAAAAACAATTTAAAGCATTGCTTCACAATAAGTCAATTAAACATTTATTTCAATAATTAGCTTCCAGGTTGTGGCAAGATACTAGGCCTTTTTAGTTATTATAACAACAACCATTTTCTAGACAAAATCTTTTAAAGAAATTAAATATTTAACTTTCTTTCTGAAAGCCCTAAGTCCAAAAAAAATAGTCAAACTAAATATGATTTTGGAACCCAATATAAGTTCCTTCCTACTGGGTTAATTGAAAATTTACAAGAAATACATTTTCCTATAATTTTCTAATTTTCCCATTGTAATATCTAAATTATCAATTTAATTCTTTATAGTTCCTGAAAGTTGAAGCAAACAAATTTAAACATGAAGAATTTTTTAAGTTTTCTATTTGATCCTTTAAATTTGCATTCTCAATTTTCAATTTTTCATTTTTAGTTTTAATCTTGTCGAGATCTTCTAATCGACAAAATATAGCTAAGGTTGATTTTAACTCTTTATTTTCTTTTTCTAATTTACAGTAATTTTTCGATAAGTGTTTTATAAACTGAAATGACTTGTTAGGAGGAAGAGACTGTACCTGACTTACCTTGTCGATCCCATAATTTGAAGCTCCCCCTGAAGTGTTGTTTTCTTCCGATGTTGCTCCCCTTCATCGATGCTCTCGATGCTCATTTGGGACGAGCTTGCTTCGTCTTCGTCTTCTTGGTGACTTGTCACTAGTGTAAGTCTGACGATGACTTCGATCTCTGACTCGGATGACGTTTTGTCTCACATCGCCTTTAGATTCTTGTGCCTTTTCTAGGTTGGTCTCTTGTTCATGCTTGTGTCCTTTTTCTTGTTCTTGCTTTTTAATTTAGGGTAGTTATCTTTTACGTGCCCTTCTTCATTACAGTGGTAGCATTTTACCTTTCTTTTTCTTTTCTTACCCTACATTTGATTAAACTTATTAGATTTAAATAATTTTTTAAATCTCCTTACCATTAACGTCATTTTGTCATCGTCAAGTGATGTCTCAGAATCTGGTTCATCTATTTTAGCTTTTAAGGTAATGTTTTTCCTTGATTCCTTCCTTAGACCCGCACATCTTGACTCATGAATTTCAAAAGTTGAAAAAAGTTCTTCTAAAGTGCTTATCTCTAAATCCTTAGAGATGAAATATACATCTACTAAGGTTGACTATTCCAGAGTCATAGGAAATGCATTAAGTGCGTATCTTAGTGGATCTATGTTGGTTACCTTTTCTCCGAGATTCATGAGTCCGGTGATGAACTCCTTGATTCTTTAGTGGAGGTGTCCGACGATTTTGCCTTCTTCTAATCAGAGGTTGCTGATCTAGTTCCGAAGTAGGTCCCGTCTCGCTACTTTTGCCTCCGAGGTCCCTTTGTGTAGTTCCAGAAATTTCTCCCAAAGCTCCTTGGTCAACTCGTAGGCTCCGATATGGTTGATGTCTTGAGGTGGTAAAACACTAAGTAGATGAAACTCTGCTTTGCCGTTTACCACGAAGTCGGCTTGCTCCTTCTTCGCCCACTGATGTTCTTCTTTGTCTTTCAGGACTACAAAATCATATTTCATAATTATTAATAATTCAAAATCTGTTTTGAAAAATGCCTCCATCTTTTTCTTCCAGCTCACGAATTCTCCCTCAAATTTCGGTGGGTTGATACTTAGCCTGGCCATCTCGTGTATTTCGTTCGGTGGTTAGTCCTCTTGAAGCGAACCCACTCTAATACCATTTGTAGGATCCTTGGCGGCTGGCTAGAGGGGGGTGAATAGCCCTACAAGAAAAACAAACCTTCCCCATACTTTACAACTTAATAATAATCAACATTTACATAAAAGAAATAAGAGACTTAAATAAAAAAAAAGGAAGAGGTACAAACGCTTTACTTGGTTACAACTGGGGAGGTTGTTAATTCAAGAAAGTTGAACGCTCACTAAACTTTCTTTCAGGCAAAGAAACCACTTTACAACAATTAAAGCACTAGATTACAGAACAAAACTGAATAGGAATCGATCACAAGTGTTGTGTTGAACCATTAGAACCAGAGCTATATTTATAGCCCTGGTCGAGGCGCCTGGAAGGGTTCCAGGCTCCTCCAAGGGGATAAAATTTTATCCCTGTCATAACGGATCATGTTTGATGCGATCCGGATAAAACTTGGTCCGGGCGTTCGGACCAAAGTTAACCTTATATTAACTTGTTTGGTCCGGTCTCTTGCTCTGACTTCACTCGCTTGGGTCCGGGTCTTCTGCTTCAGCTCTGGCTCCTTTTGCTTAGGTGATCTCTGCCATCCAGAATAGGGCTCACCCGAACCCAACTTTAGGCTTTCGAGCAATCTTCCGCTCCGGCTTCTTGTCCCTCGAAAATGCGGCATGCCTTCTTCTCGTTCGCTCGCATACTCTTCCGCAGCATCTCATCCCTTAGACGCACCAAGCCCGTCAGCTTTCTCCCATGCCATCCTTCTCACTAGCTGTGTCTTTCGCTCGACTAAAGGATTTAGATTGAGTTGTGATTTTTTCTAGTAGTTGTTTTAGTTCAACTACTTCTCCTTTCAAACTAAAATTCTCCTCTTCAAGTTTTGCAACTTGAGTTGGAGTTTTAGCTTGAATCAGCTCAGTCATTGAGATTGATTTTAATTATTCATTAAGTGTTTTATTTTCTAAATTTAGTTCATTCATTTGATCTTCATACAAGGTTAATTTCTTATGTAAACATGCAATTATTTCAAAAAATATATGCTTAAAGTAGATTGTACCTCATCGGAAACTTCGGAAATGAGTACGGACTCGTGCCTCGATTCGGGGTCGGACCCGTCTTCTGATTCACTTTTCGATCCTGGTCTATATGCCATTAGCGCGAGGTAGATGTGTTTTGGTTTGTCGCTGTCTGATTCATCTGCGAATGATTCATCCCACGTTGCTTTGAGGGCTTTATTTTTCTTAAGATTCGAGCAGTCGATCTTGTAATGTCCCTTCTGGTGAAGTTCTTTTTTCTCCTGGTGAACAACTTTCTTATCAGGTTCACCAGGTGTTCTTCATCGCCTGAGTCTTGGTCAGACTCAACTTCAAGTTCTTGTTTGGTTTTGGATTTTTCTTTTGATGTTCCTGTAATAAAAGCAACACTTTTCTCGGGTTTGGTGTTAATTTATTCGTGCAGCTCTAGTTCATAAAAAAGTTCATCTAGTTTCAATTTAGATAAATTCCTCGAGATCTTATAGGCATCCACGATGGATGCCCATAGTGTATTTCGAGGAAATACGTTTAGAGCGTACCTTATAAGATCTCGGTTCTCCATCTAGTGGCTGATTGTGTGAAGTTATTAAGGATATCCTTTATCCTCGCGTGCAGCTGACTAGCAGTCTCACCTTCCTACATTTTGATGTTAAATAACTTATTTAAAAATAGATCTCTTTTTGTTAGCTTTGCGTCGTTGTTCCTTCGTGTAGTTCTGTGAATTTGTCCCATAGCTCTTTCGCATTTTCGTGTGGGCCGACGCGATTTAGTTCCTCCTTCGTTAGTCCACACTAGATTGTGTTGAGAGCCTTGAAGTTGATCTGGGTCTTCTTCTTCATTTCCGGATTCTAATTTTCTAGGTCTATTGGAATTCTGGCGTTATCGACAAGCACCTTGTATCGTTTGGTGATGCTGAACCACTGATCAAAATCGGTCTTCAGGTATACCTCCATCTGCCTCTTCCAGTAGGGGAAGTCATCTCCATTGAAAGGAGGAGGACGAGTAGTACTGTATCTTTCATTTTAGGCCATTTAGATCTGAAATAGAAAACTTGAAGAAGGTACCAAGACTCGGTCTTGATTAGCAGAGTTTTAAGAAAATAAAATATATCGAGGAACTCGAGTGGTATTGTACTAATTTCAAGTGAAAATCAAACGAATAAATTATTTGAAGAGGTTAACTTTTACTGATTCAAATAGAATGCGAAAAACTGAAATCCGAAAGTCAATTCCCCCTGGCTTGATTGGTGGTTGCACCTATTGGTGCAATCGACCTCCAAGGTTTCAATGTTCGACAAATATATTTAAGTAAGTTTAATGGATCTTGATCATGGGAAGTCCTAGTCGTGGCTAGGTAAGGGTGGGAAGTCAACCGAGTGAATAGTCCTAACTGTGGTTAGGCAAAGGAAGTCCTAGTTGCAGGCTAGGTAAGGAAAATCTCGGTAGATCGTGGAAGCCAGGTGGATTCGATAGGTTTGGAGGACCTGATCCCTAGGTAGCCGAATACTGAGGCAAGGGAAATCTTGGTAGATCGTGGATGCCAGGTGGATTCGATAGGTCTAGAGGACCTAATCCCTAGGTAGCTGAATACTGAATCTTGGTGAGTGAAGCCGGGTGGAGAAAAACCTAGGGGGCGGTAACCTTAGGTTTTGGTGAGAGAGGCCAAATGGAGAAAATCCTAGGGGGAGATAACCTTAGGTAACGAGAAGTCTTGGAGGAGTGAACTCCAAGAAAGGTTGATCAGATGACTATTATTGCTATTAGCTAATAAATCTAAGTTTACCTAAGGAGATAACCTTAGGTAACCAGCGAATCTCAGTAAATCTAAGTTTAGGTTTACCATAGTATTCTGTATTACTATTATTGCTGTTGCCTAATGTAGTATTGCAGGAAAAGTCTTAGTGGATTAAGCGATTAGACACTAAGCAGGTAAAGTTCAAATAGGTCTGGAGGACCAATGTTTGACAGGTACGTTGAGGTAAGCAACTAGAGGAGCGAAAGTGAGGTTATGTTCCTGAAAGAAATAACCTAAGGTCGCTGATCCAACTGAAGAAACTGGGAAGGTTTCCAAGTTGAGATCAAGACAATTGAACTGTCTATTATTACTACTCATGCATTAGATATATTATTATTGTGCTAATATTTATTTTGCAGGATTATTGTCTAACACTGTTTTGCATATTCGGCCTGATCGGTCGATCGAAACAGATGATCGATCAACCGAACAAGGCTAACTCAGAGCAGATATTAGTTCAGACCAAAACAGAGCAGGGTCCGATCAAAGCTTGATCAGTTGACCGAACCATAGGATCGGTCGACCGAACCCTGATGACTCAGCACAGTTTAGACCGAGCACAATGATAGAAGGAAGAACGACTGATCGGTCAACCGAACCAGGGGATGGTCGACCGAACAATCATCACTTAATGACACATTAATTCCAGATCTCGACGAACAAGGAAGGATCTCTGTTCAATCGACCGAACAAGAGGATCGGTCAACTGAATAAGGGGATCGATCGATCGAACACTTTAATGTCATTAAATGCCGAAGATCGAATCAGCATAAGATGGAAGGGAGCTGGTTTGGTCGACCACACCTAGGGATCAGTCGACCGAACGTCGACGACTCTTATAAAAGTGAGCTTGAGGTCTGAGGATGGGTAATGAAAACTGATCTGTTCGAAGTTCATCTCTGTGCAAGCTACTGTTCGTGCTACTACTCTTCTACGCATCCATCAAGTAAGCTACTGTACCATCCAAAAAGTACCGATTGAGCTGCATCGTCTATCTAAGTAATCGGTATATTTATTTAGCTTGTTTTGTACTTAATTTAAAGAAAGATAGTAGGTTGTTACTATCTTACTCATTTCATTGTACGATCTGTTTCTCTCCGAGGTTTTCGGAGAAAAGAGTTTTAGTGGATTGCCCAACGGTGCGATCAAGGACCACGTGCCTTGGAGTAGGAGTCGACCTAGGCTTCGAACCAAGTAACCGAAGTGTGTTATTTAATTTCCACTGCACGACTTTGATTTAAATGAGTAAAAGAAAAGTTTTTAAAAGTGCAATATTCACCTTCCCTCTATCGCACTCTTACGATCCTACAATACCAATTCAGAGCAGAATCTGCTCTGATACCACATGTTGGATAGAGACGCACGTGAGAAGGGGGGTGAATCACATGATTTTTGAAAACTTATTTTTACCTTCTTTTTTTTTTTAAAACTAAAAGTGAAGTATGCAATGAAAAAAGAATTTAGAAAGCAAAGTAGAAAGTAGGCAAGAAAGCACGCACTCGATTTAACTTGGTTCAGAGCCTTCGACGACTCCTACTCCAAGACCCAGGCCCCGCGGACTTATCGATGTGTAATCCACTAAAAGACTTCTTTCGGTACCTCCGAAAGAGGAAATCGAGTACAAAGAGAAGAAATATAAAAGTGTAACATGCTACACTTTCCTTTATGCAGAATTAAGTATAACAAAATAGCTTCGTTACCGACAAGTAAAAATTGAAGTCTGAATGCTTGTTTGCCGATGTCGGTCTGTCGTTCATGATCAAAAGTCCTCAAAATGGTTGTCGGGCATAGCATCTTTATAGCATAGCAGGAGGATGAAGTAGCAGCACTCGCTTAGCAGCACTCGTACTTCTTTTATAAGTTATGGAAGACACCTTCCATAGGGCTGAAGGCACCTCCAACATGTAAAATTTGATCCTGAGAATTGATGGTGCTTATCGTCGAAGAGGTTAACTTTTATCCTACTGAAGGTGCCTTCCATGCACTGAAGACGTCTTTTATGATTAGTGTCAAGGCACCTTCCATGAAGGCGCCTTCCATCCCTTGGAAGGCGCCTCAGGTACTTGTCACCTGAGGCTTTTTGTACTCTTCTTGCCCTGCAAAGCATGTTAGTCCAATAAATCAAATAATAACCTGCAAGATAAGTGTTAGCACAATAATATGAGTAGTAATTAGACTTTGTCTCCCTTGAGACCAAGATCTAGTCGAGCTCTCAGTTTAGGGATCCGAAATGAAAATAAACTGGACCGACGCCTACTGTCCCTCAATTGGAATGCATCCTCACCAAGTCACTCTCCTCCGGTGACTTACCTTTATTTACCAACTTACAGTCGGTTGACTAGTCTCTTGACCCACCAGGTCTTCATCTCAGCTATTCAGTCTGCTGACCCAACTAGATTTCTACCGGCTGTCAGGTCCTGCGGACCCAACCGGACTTTCTACCAGATCTTAGGTCAGCTCGTTGACCCATTTGGACTTCATACCAACTATCCAGTCTCATGGACCTAGTTGGATTTATGTCTAGTGTCAGGTCCTTCAGACCATCAATTTTTGCACACTTGGCAAAGTAATCAGATCACAAACACACCTAACTTAACTTACTTGTCATTCATCAAAACCTGAATTAGACCACTAGTGCAAACTGCACCAACACGATTCTCCAAGATGGCTCACTTTATAGTGTGTAAAGAAACCATGGATGCTGTTCGGATTGTCACCCCTCCTTTAAAGAGATTGTACATTTAAACGGTATTTCTCAAACTATTACTTCGTATCGTGATACTAAATTTATTAGTCAATTTTGGAAGAGTTTATGGGAAAAACTAGGCACGAAGCTAAACTTCAGCAGCACCTATCACCCTAAGACAGATGATCACACTGAGGTAGTGAACTAGAGCTTGGGAAATCTTCTGAGATGCCTCATAGGAACCAAACTAAAGTGATGAGATCTGGTTTTACCTCAAGTAGCATTCACATACAATAGATAAAAAAATAGGACCACTGGTTTGACCCTTTCGAAGTTTTTTATGGATGAAACCCATTCGGGGAACTAGATTTAGTCCTTATTTCATGTCTAGGACAAGCTAACCACAAGGCTGAGGACATAGCCTAGCATGTTTGGGTCATTCATGAGTAGTTTAAGTAGGCTATTTAGGAAAGCAACACCGAGTACAAGATCAGGGTAGATCAACATTGACGCCAAGTTCCTTTTGACATTAGTAATATGGTTTGGGTTGTATCAACTCGTGATTATTTTCCTAATGGTGAATACAATAAGATTAAAGATCAAAAGATTGGACCTTGCGAAATACTAGAAACGATTAACGACAATATCTACTCGTTGTGACTTCCTAGTCATTTAAAAACTTCTGATGTTTTTAATGCTCTAAGTCATTGTGCTATGGAGCCGGATACACCCATCCTAAACTCGAGGACAAGTTCTCTTCAACTCTAGGCGACTAATGCAGGAGGAAATCCAAAGTATTTAGATTTGTATCTTTTGGGTTTTTTAATTGGTCATCCGTTTATTAAGTTTAGTTCATTTTTTTCTTAATTATATTTAATTTTATCCTAAATATTAGGAAACTAAGTCTTGTTGGTTAATTTATCCTAAATCTGAAGGAGCTAAGTCTGGTTGGTTAATTTTTTGTTTAAATTTTTTAGGGCTCTGAGAGCTATATAAATCTATGCTTAGATAATGATATATAGGACAAGTTTTTTGGATATTGAATCAATTTATTTTGCTTAAGCTACGTTACAGTTACATCTTTTTTTTTCTTCTATTCCCGCTCTTGGTTTTTTGAGAAGGTTTTTAAACCTAGTTTGGGCTACTTATTTTTTTTATTTCTCTTATTTTCTCATTAATCTCTCGGAAACTTTATGCTCCAGAATAATCTATATTCTATCTGGCATCACACACATAGCAATGTATTGTGATGCATCTCTAGTCACTTGATGGTCGACTATAAGTTGACCCTGTGATTTACTTTCTTTCACATAACTTGAGAATGACTACTGAGGGACACATGAAATGTGCGTAATTATCTTTTGCTATAAAATATATATCCTTTTGTAATATTAAGGAAGGAGATATGGCTACTAACTTGCTTATTGAATGCATTGAAGCTGCACTGACAGTGAATCTATTGCTTATCAAGTAAGATTTTTAAGACCAATTTGATCTACTTGTTTAGTTACGAGCTTGTCAGCTTTGCCTTTTAAGTTTAGTAGATTGTTTTTGATGGTTATACTTACCTTTTATAGTTTCTTGCTTGATTTTGAATAGCCCTAGATAGGTCTTCTTGGTAAGTTATCGGATCAAGGAGGTTGATAGCCAGAGTGAGTTGTTGCGGCAGACAACAGTAAAGTTTATATGTAACAAAGGTACGACCTTCTATTGTGCATTGAGAGTTCAATTTGTCTAGCAATATTGAGCATTGTCGCATTAGATTTCCCATAATTCCGAAGGTTGTGCCATTGTGCTTTGTTGTCTTTTGCTTTGTTGTCTTTCACTTTCACCTTATTTGTGCATTTGATTCGTTCCATCAACAATACTTGCAAATGGCATCATCCCATGACCCATATAAAAATTTATTACGTTTCTCCTCAGTTATATTTCTACTGCCTTATGAAACTTGACTAAAGTTAGTTACTATAACTTAATTATCGACTTTTTTTAACAATGTTTCGATTTGTTCCTCCCATGAAGTTTCTAGTTGTGAGTTGAACTTTTCATATTTGAGATCACATATTCTGAGGAAAAACATATAGATTATCCTTGTAGTTGTGGGTCACTTTTGGAGATACAGTAGGTTTTTTTTTTTTTGTAACAAATGACTCAAAAATCTTTCTTTAACTACATGTCTAGATTTAAATTGGTTTATTAATTGTAGTCATATTTTTTAACAAATTTTTTCTAGATTTGTCAAGGGGAGAATAATCCAACTACCCTGGTTGTATTGTATTCGAATATAACATATTATGCCTACGTTTGATTGAATGTAATGTAATCGAGCTTGTAATGTAATTAAATTTGTAATGTAATGTAATCTTGATTACATTATTACGTTTGGTAATATAATGTATGTAATCTTTGATTACAAGGATGATTACATCATTTTGTTTGGTATCCATTATTTTTTATAAGAAATATAATTCGTATTATTATAAAATAACAAAAATATCCTGCGACTTCTACCGGCGACTGCCGCACCTTTGTCGGAGCTTGTGGCCGTCGGCGATTGGCGGCGACGGCGGCGGTCGACAGGCGACGACTGACTAGGGGTATATTTGACATTCAAATTTTGGTTAAACAGTGACATCGTAATATAATCGGATTACATAGTATTTGTTTTGTAATCCAGATTACAAAATTTCACTACTTTTTGTAATGAGATTACATTACATTACAAGTTTAAAATTAAAACAACCAAAATAATCAACCTTGTAATGTAATCTTGATTATATTATAAGGTAGATTACACCCTACCAAATGTAACCTAGTATTAACTCCCCTTCTAACCTAAAATCCTGAATGAACATTGAGGCAGGCTCCATTTGGACGATTTTTTTTTTTCATTAGATGTTTTACTTAAGGCGGAGGAAAAAATATGAAATGAAATTTTTATAATAAGGATTAATACATTCATACGTCCTAATTGTTAAGATAGGTTTTTTTATTTCATCATTAAAGATGACAATGAGAGAGTGGAGTGAATTAGAAGGCAACTCTTGCTCCTCATCCTAGTCGATCCTATCTGAAAGTGGAGAATATGGTTAGCTGAGGGCGTGACTCTGGGGTTGACTAGATGGTGACTTCATGTGGTACTGCAACACAAAAGTTGTTAGTGCCCGACCGGGAAGGGATTCCCTATGTTGATCTTTCGATGCTCAAATCAGTTCTCGACATAGTGGAGAATAGTAGGAATGTTGTAACAACAAGCGTGTCAAATAGTAAAATTATGCATACCTTCGCCTGTAGATATGAACTCTTTTTAATAGTGTCACTATAGTGTCTATGCATGCATTTCAAAGTATATACATGTTCTTCAAAGTATCATAGGAAAAGATAAGTAAAAAAGAATCTCTGACACCTTTCCTTATGCGAGCATACAAATCTATGATGTGACAAGTTGAAAGCTTCTAAAGTATGATTTGTCTGTTGGACATGCTCTGTTATTAGTGGCCCAAACCTACAAAAGGGTATGATGAGATATACAGGTGGACCCCGCTATAGGCCGACCAAAATCCACTCGGCCAGGACATCCCAGCTCGGTCGTACGAAACAAAGCTGTCTTCCTTCACTTGACTTTCTCATTGTCGGAGGGTTGTCTTTCATCCAACCAGCCATGACGTCCGGTTGGTTAGGACAGTGGTCTAGGGGATTTACTATTGTCTCTAAACTCTCGTCGTAGGTTTCTGGAGAATGGCTGCTCGAACAAGCCACCTGTCCATCATTGCTCGTTCGCTCGAACTATATAGGTCGTCCGTCCGGCCTTACTACTCCGTCCAGCCGCTTCGCCCAATACGTGCACCATATCTCTTTGACTTTGACCTCCACGTCAACCATTCTCCCTTAATTTAACCTATCTTCAGTGGGGCCACTCTTCATCCCCGCATCACCCGTCTTTGCTTGTGGTCTCGTAAGGATTAGGTTTGAAGCCGATTTTAGAAAAATATGAAATGATTTGAAATATATTATTTAGACAAATTGTCACTCTCTCATTTTCACCTAATTAGGGATGACGATGAGTCAAATTTAAATGTATTGTATTCAATTTTCATTTTCATATCTGTCGATCAAATATCTATATCCTAGCCAAATATCGTATCACCATCTATAATTTTATCCTTTAGCAGTATCATATTGCTCAAAATGTCACCCTATGTTTTAGATAATCTGTAAATGGCTTGAATATACATTAACCAATGTGGAAAAATGTATATAACTTAATAGGTTGAGTTCAATTGATATATAACAGAAGCAGCATAACCATAATAATGTGAATAAGTTGATTTATTTTGATGTAAATAGAATTAGAAGTTAAAACACTATTGATATGAGATATTATTAGTTCTTTTTTTAAGGATAACAATAGTACTATATTTTCCCCTTTTAAATACGAAAATATATTCCTAAATATTTTCACCTTGCATTTAATTAATTACAATGGAGAATTATATATATTATAATTTAATTAGATATTTAAGTCGGGTATAGGTACTGGCATCGTCTGTTAAAACCTCTTCACATAATCTAAAATATGAAGATGGACGACGTCGGAAAACTCTCCGATATCATCTTGACTCCCAAGGATTTTGATGAACATATCGCTATCACAGTGCAGAAGGAAAAATAGAATTTCATCGACTTCATTCTCAGTCGACCGGGGTGCTAGAAGCTTACGGGTCTTTGTCTTGACGAGATCCTTATTTTCTAGATCCTTAACTTGCATAGGCGCTAGATTCTTATTATATTATGTTTTCTTCTCGCACGGTCCGTGGGTATTTGTCTAATATACCAAAAATATAGATAAAGAAGAAAATAATTAAAATATGACATAATTAATTTTTTAAGGAAAATAAAAATATTTTAGTGGATAGTTTATCAGGAAATAAGTTTATATGAATTTATAGAATTTACTGAATTTTTTATGGATTTTAAAGGAATATTTTAATATTTCATGGGGATAAATGAATAAAAGAAAGATCAGTTTGAGAATACCCATTTAAAGTGAGAGTTGATTGATTATAAAGTTAGGTTTTTCTTATTAAACCCTAAGTTGATCAACTCGCCTCCCTCTCACACTCACACACACGCGGCACACCATCGTCGAGCTTCCTGCCGTGCCGGAGAACCCCTCCTCTGGCCATCGAGAGCAACCCTACCTCCCCGTGAGCACCAACGGTTGTCCGTCGCCACACCAGTCTCCTCCGCCGTTCATCTCTCACGCACGCACAGGGCTGTTCACCGCGCACGATCAACGGGTGTTGCGACCAGTGGTTGGCCGCCGACTGCTCCACTAACCTCGCGAGCGGCCAAGATCAGTGCCCTTCTCTTGTTCTCCTCCCTCCTCTTTGATGGGATCTCGCGATGATAGTTTCGCCATGCGATCCGAGCCGACACCGCGTCTCTTCCTCATGCACTGGCAGCACTGCTCTCCGCCACGCAGTCGATCCGAGCCCATGCAGTGTCAATTTTCTTCCCTCTGAATCGTCTCCCCGAGCAGCAACCACTGTCGTTCGACCTCTGCCATCCCTGCGCACGTGCATCCCTCGCACGGGTCTGCCGGCAACCAAGAACATCCCCCGGATGTGGCTGGGTGTTTCCCTTGGTGCTATCGCCGCGAGCCGATCCAGCCACACTGTTCCATTCACGACTGCGATGTGATTCCACACCCTCTGTCATTTATCCCTATACGTCTGTGACCTCATTGTAGTCGCTGCCCCGGCCCTAGCGTTGTTGCCGTCGTTGCCTCCGATAAAGCCATTTATTGTTCCATTAGGCTGATTAATTAGTTCATAGATTTAGTTAGTATTACTAAGCTAATTAATTAAGATTTGTTTAATCAACTGGGCAATATTAGGTAGTTAATCTGTTTAATTAATTAGCTTGTTAATTAAAGTTTGTTTGATTTATTAAATGATCTTCAATTACTTAATGAGGTTTATATGATTAATCAATTTCATTGAGAAAATAATCAATTGGTCTAACTTAATTAATAAGTATATAATCGATAAATAATTAAGTTTGATTTAGTGATTCATTGATAGATTAATAGATTGATTAATATTGATTAAGTTAAGTTGATTAATGAATCATTTGATAAGGGATATATCAATGTGAATCAAATGACAGGTGGATTAATGGATTAACATATGATGTGATTATAGATGAATTAGTTTTACTAATCATTGGATTAATTGAATTATTAATTAATTAGTGAGCTAATTAATTAATCAAGGGATAAATAAATTAAAGAGTTGATTAATTAATCAATAGGGTTTGATTATTGATTAATAGACTCTTAGATTCCCTACATCCTATATTTGTAGGATTTGAGCACAATGCGATTTCACGGACTTGAAGATGATTTAGACACACTACATCGAGGTGGTTAGATTCTGCTTGTATTTTGTGAGTTTTGATTATAGTGCATGATTATTTACTGTTATATTTTGTTTAGGTCACAGATACTTGTTCACCGTAACTATGCGCTATACTCCTGTGTTTGATACCTTATTGTTGTCCTTATACGTTGACCTATTGTTGATAGCTATGTAGGCATGTTTATTATCCATGATTGTGTTTATATATATATATATATATATATTGTTAGTTGCTACTCGGAAAACCTAGAGGTTCCACTGTACAAAATTTTGTACAGAGGTCTGAACCTTTTCCTAGCTACCATGTGTTCTTTTAAATTAAATTTTGGATCGCCTGCGGAACTTAACACGTTTGATCCAAAACTTAATCTATTCGTTCTTTTAGGTTTTGACTTGGGTCTCCTGTGGAACTTAACACGTTCGACCCAAATCACCTTAAGTTATTAATTCCATTAAATATTAATTTCCATAATCGGTTCCCAATACTGATGTGGCGAGGCACATGACCTTCTTGGATATGGGAGCAACCACCACCGACTAGACAAAACCTTTTATAGAAAGCTAATATTTAATTTCCTAAAATAACTTTAGGTTAACCGAAAAGAACAATCAAATCACAAGGAAAAGAAAAAACAAAAGAACATAACATCGAAAAACATATTCGAAATTCTAGAACGTAAGCCTCATGTATTTGGTATTTTTCCAAAAATAACTAGTATGATGCGGAAAGAAAAAATTACTAGTTATACCTTTTAAAAAGACCTCTTGATCTTCTACCGTATTCCTCTTCTAACCTCAGACGTTGTGTTGGCAACGATCTTCCGAGATGAGAAACCACCAACCACCTTCTTCTCCTCCTAGCTAGGTTCGGCCACAAAGAAGCTTTACCAAGGATGAAGAACAAAACACCAACCAAGTTCCAAGAGATGCAAGCTTTCTCTCCTTCTTCTTCTTCTTCTCCAAGTAGTATCCGGCCTCCACAAGAGCTCCAAGCAATAGAGAGTTTCGGCCACCACAAAGAGGAAGAGGAGAAGAGATGATGGCCGGCCACAACACCAAGGAAAAGAGGGAGAGAAAATAATAGAGGTTATCTCATGAAGGCACCCTCACCCCTTCTTTTATATTCCTTGGCCTAGGCAAATTAGGAAATTTAATTACAATAATATTTCCTCAATTTCCTTGACATGGTTTAATTGAGAAAAATAAAATAAAATTTCCCCAATTGAAATCTTATAGCCGGCCACATCAATGAAAACAAATTGGACAAGTTTCAATCAACAATTAAAACTTCCTAATTTGTTTCCGGAAATTTTAAAAAATAAAATTTCTCTTCAAAATCTCTTCATGGTTGATAAAAAGGAAATTTCTATAATTTTAATTTTACAACATGTGAATAATTTTTAAAGAGAAAATAAAATATCTCACCAATCTACAAATAAGGAAAGAGATCTAATCTCTTTCTTTAATCTTTTATAGATATTTTACAAGAGAGATATTTTAATTTTAATTCTCTTTAATAAATTATATCTTCCACATAATAAAAATTAAAATTAAAATTCTTTTTTAATTTAATTTGGCCGGCCCCCACTAGCTTGGGTTCAAGCTAGGGCCGGCCACCCAATCTTATACCTAGGCCGACCCTAGCTTGGTTCCCAAGCTAGCTTGGCCGGCCCCCTATTGGTGGGTATAGAAGGTGGGTATAGGTGAGTATAGTACTCTATAAATAAGAGGCTACGATAGGGACCGAGAGGAGGAATTGGTTTTGGTCTCCCGATAAAATTAAGCATCCCGTGTTCGCCCCGAACACACAACTTAATTTTATCAATAATAATTCATTCCACTAAAGAACTATTATTGAACTACCGCACCAATCCCAAATTACATTTTTGGGCTCCTTCTTATTATGAGTGTGTTAGTCTCCCTGTGTTTAAGATATCGAATGTCCACTAATTAAGTGAGTTACTGACAACTCATTTAATTAATATCTTAATCCAAGAGTAGTACCACTCAACCTTATCGTCATGTCGGACTAAGTCCACCTGCAGGGTTTAACATGACAATCCTTATGAGCTCCTCTTGAGGACATTATCAACTTAGTATCTCTAGGACACAGTTTCCTTCTATAATCAACAACACACACTATAAGTGATACCATTTCCCAATTTATCAGGCTTATTGATTCATCGAACTAAATCTCACCCATTGATAAATTAAAGAAATAAATATCAAATATATGTGCTTGTTATTATATTAGGATTAAGAACACACACTTCCATAATAACCGAGGTCTTTGTTTCTTTATAAAGTCAGTATAAAAGAAACGACATCAAATGGTCCTACTCAATACACTCTAAGTGTACTAGTGTAATTATATAGTCAAGATAAACTAATTCCTAATTACACTACGACCTCCCAATGGTTTGTTCCTTTCCATTTTGGTCGTGAGCTACTGTTTATAATTTATAAGGTACTGATAACATCATCTTCTATATGTGACACCACATACTATGTTATCTACAATATAAATTAATTGAACAACTACAAACAAATGTAGATAAATTGACCAAATGTGATTCTTTATTTAACATAAATGTTTACAAAAGCTTAGGCTTTCAGTATACACTCCAACAATCTCCCACTTATACTAATGACTAAACTGCCATATCTTCTACCATACATCTGATTCTCATTCCCTCCACATGCCGATCGAAAGCTTTCGCCGGAAGGGCCTTAGTGAAAGGATCTGCCAGGTTATCTGCTGATGCAATCTTGGCGATGACAACTTCTCCTCGCTTCATGATATCTCGTATCAGGTGGTACTTGCGCTCTATATGTTTACTTGCTTTATGAGCTCGTGGTTCCTTCGAGTTTGCAACTGCACCGTTATTATCACAATAAATTGTGATAATTTTGGGCAAACCAGGAATCTCATATAAGTCCATTAGAAAGTTCCTGAGCCATACTACTTCTTTAGCTGCCTCAGAGGCTGCTACATACTCAGCTTCCATGGTTGAGTCCGATACGCATTTCTGCTTAACACTCCTCCATGAAATGGCTCCACCTCCTAAAGTAAACACATAGCCTGATGTAGACTTACTATTGTCCCTATCTGATTGGAAATCTGAATCCGTGTAACCCACAGGGAGCAAATCGTCTGCTTGGTAAATTAGCATATAATCTCTAGTCCTTCTCAAGTACTTTAATATATGCTTTACCGCAGTCCAATGTCCTTGTCCAGGGTTACTCTGATATCTGCTGACCATGCCCACGGCAAAACAAATATCAGGTCTCGTACATAGCATTGCATACATAAGGCTTCCTACAGCCGAGGCATAAGGAACTGCTTTCATGTCTTCTATCTCCTTTGATGTCTTAGGAGACATCTCTTTAGATAGAGCTATTCCATGCCTAAAAGGTAAGAAACCTTTCTTGGAATCCTGCATACTAAAACGAGCAAGGATTGTATCTATATATGAAGCTTGGGACAGACACAACATTCTTTTCTTGCGATCCCTTATCACTTTGATTCCAAGAATGTGTGAACACTCTCCTAAGTCCTTCATATCAAATTGTTTGGACAACCATACCCTTACGTCTGATAATACCTTGACATTGTTGCCAATTAACAAAATATCATCTACGTATAGTACAAGAAATACCACCACGTTTCCGTTACACTTCTTGTATACACAAGACTCATCCGGACACTGAATAAATCCATACGACTGGATTACTTCATTAAATCGGATGTTCCAAGACCTTGAAGCTTGCTTTAGTCCATAAATGGACCGATTGAGCTTGCATATTAGATGCTCTTTGCCTTTTTCAATGAACCCTTCTGGTTGCTTCATATGGATGTTCTCTTCAAGACTTCCATTAAGGAAAGCTGTCTTGACATCCATTTGCCAAATCTCATAATCCATATGAGCAGCAATGGATAAGAGTATCCGGATGGACTTAAGTATGACTACCAGTGAAAAGGTTTCCTCATAATCGATTCCCTCTTTCTGAGTGTACCCTTTCGCAACAAGCCTAGCTTTGAAGGTTTCTACCTTCCCGTCTGTCCCTCTTTTCCTTTTGTAGATCCACTTGCATCCAACGGCTTTTACACCATCAGGTGGTTCTACAAGCTCCCAGACCTTATTAGAGTACATAGACTCTATTTCAGAATTCATTGCCTTTTGCCAAGATGCTGCATCTATATCTTGGAGTGCTTCGTCATATGTTCGTGGATCAGGTTCATGTTTACCCGGGATCAAGTCTGAAGACTCTCCCAAAAACATGAATCTTCAGTCGCCTTACAACCCTCCCACTACGACGAGGCATGTGGTTGTGTATCATGTGTGACACGTGTTGCGTCTCTTGTGGTACTTCATCTTGTATCGTTGGATGAAGTAGACGTGTCCTCTAAGTTCTTCTAAAACAACTTTGCACTTGGGCTTGTGATCCATTATATAGTTTTCTTCTAAAAACTGCATTGGTGCTAAAGATGACCTTCTGGTCTTTAGGACTATAAAATAAACCACCTTTCGTTCCTTTGGGATATCCTACAAACACGCGAACTTCTGTACGGGATTCTAACTTCTCAGCATCTGGTTTCAGCACATGTGCTGGACTACCCCAAATCTGAATATGTCTTAGACTGGGTTTTTGCCCATTCCATAATTCTATGGGAGTAGAAGAAACTGATTTAGAAGGTACTAAGTTCAGAACATACACTGCTGTTTCCAGAGCATATCCCCAAAACGAATTTGGTAATTCTGAATAACTCATCATCGATCTAACCATCTCCATAAGAGTCATATTCCTTCATTCTGCCACACCATTCTGTTGGGGTGTACCAGACGCGGACAGTTGGGATTGAATCCCGGCCTCTGATAAGTAATTCCTAAACTCTCCTAAGAGGTATTCGCCACCACGATCTGACCGTAGTGTCTTGATACTTTTACCTAGTCGTTTCTCCACATCAGCCTTGTATTTTTTGAACTTATCAAAGCACTCGGATTTGCGGCGCATTAGGTAAATGTATCCATATCTTGAATAATCGTCTATGAAAGAGACAAAATATTCAAAACCTCCTCTTGCCTGGACAAACATAGGACCACACAAATCAGAGTGAACCAACTCTAACACTTCTTTGGCTCTATACCCCTTGGCCTTAAACGACCTCTTGGTCATTTTACCTTCCAAGCAGGATTCACAAGTTGGAAAACTACTTAAGTTAATATGACCAAGCCTTAGATGCCAAAGATATGCTTGGTTCATTTCCGAAGGTTCTTTTCTCTTATTAGAGTTAGAAGATGAGTTATAAATTTCCATGTTTTGCTTTGTGAAAGAAATTAGATTTAAAGTATACAAATTGCCAACTAATGCACCAGAACAGATAATCACTTTATTTCTTTTAATAACTACATCGTTACTGAAAGAAACTGAATATCCATCTAAAAACAGTTTAGAAACTGAAATTAAATTCTTTCTAAAACTGGGTACATAAAGACAATTTCTTAAAACCAAATTCCTATTTCTACTAAAAGATAAGTAGACGTCTCCCACTGCAACAGCTGCCACCTTAGTAGCATTGCCCATGTAGACGGTAATTTCTCCTTCAGATAGTCGTCGGGTTTCCTGGAACCCCTGCAAGGAATTGCAGACATGATTAGTGGCTCCTGTATCTACACACCAGGTGCTGGTAGATAACACCGCTAAACATGTTTCAACAACTAGAGCATGAGATATACCTTTGTTTTGGTTCCTACGAGGACAGTCTGCCTTCCAATTTTTGGTGCAACCTTAGGTCAAGGTTGACCTGGTTGACTTGACTCGAGTTGACCTGACTCGAGTTGTATTTTGATGTTTGACGAGAATAGAAAAGTTCTATTCTGATGTTTGACGAGAATAGAAAAGTTCTATTCTGATGTTTGACGAGAATAGAAAAGTTCTATTCTGATGTTTGAAGAAAATAGAAAAGTTGTATTCTGATGTTTGACAGAATACAAACTTGGGAGATTGCGGGTGCAAGCTTTGGTCAAGGTTGACCTGGTTGACCCGAGGTGAGTCGACCTGATTTGGGAAAATCCTGGTGAGTGAAGCCAGGTGAAAATCCTAGTGAGTGAAGCTAGGTGAAAGTGGAAGTCCTGGCGAGTGAAACTAGACAGTTTGGAAGTCCTGGTAAGTGAAGCCAGGCAAGGGAAATCCAGATGGGTCAAGGTTGACCAGACATCTGGTGAAAAGTCCAAGCAGGGAGCTTGGCACGGGAAAAGTCCAAGTATGGAGACTTGGCACGGGAAAAGTCCAAGTATGGAGACTTGGCACGGAGAAGACCAAGTTGGAGACTTGGCACGGGAAGTCGGAGAGAGCTCGGTAGCTCGGTGGCTCGGTGGCTCAGTAGCTCGTTCTCCGGACGAAGTCGGAGAGAGCTCGGTAGCTCGGTAGCTCGGTAGCTCGGGAGCTCGGTAGCTCGGTAGCTCGGGAGCTCGGGAGCTCGGGAGCTCGGTAGCTCGGGAGCTCAGTAGCTCGGTAGCTCGGTAGTTCGGTCTCCGGACGAAGTCGGAGAGAGCTCGGTAGCTCGTTAGCTCGGGAGCTCGGTAGCTCGGTAGCTCGGTAGCTCGGTAGCTCGGGAGCTCGGGAGCTCGGTAGCTCGGTAGCTCGGTAGCTCGGTCTCCGGACGAAGTCGGAGAGAGCTCGGTAGCTCAGTAGCTCGGTAGCTCGGTAGCTCAGGAGCTCGGTAGCTCGGGAGCTCGGTAGCTCGGGAGCTCGGTAGCTCGGTAGCTCGGTAGCTCGTTCTCAGGACCAGGTAGGATTTAGGGCTGGGAGCTCTAAACCTGGATTAGTCTGGAGACCGATCAGGAGAAAATGCCGCAGAAGCAAAAGGGTGGTGGATCGGTCTATGGACCGATCCACATCCAATCTGATCGGTCGCCACGACCGATCAGACCATCCTCAGACCGATCAGGCTGTTGTCTGATCGGTCCAAGGATCTGCGATTGGTCTGCTGACCGATCCACAGTTAAGATCATTGTGCATGCGCTTTCTCTGATATTTTCTAATTCGCACTTCTTTTTGCCCATATCTGTTTAACCTTCTGCTGTGAGTCTTTTGGAGATACAGGTTGCAGGTACCATACCAGTGCTTAGTTTCAAATTAAGCCTCATCAAAGGAATGAGACAAAGGATCTTTCCACTGCTTTCTCTGCGTCAAATACATTTGAAGCAGCAACGGCTACAGGTTGCGATTGGCTGTGTTTCTGACAGTGATCAGGCGGCGATTGGCTTAACTCCTGGTGATTGGTTCGAGCTCAGAGGCACCAGTGAAGACCGTGGTTCTATTGGTGTGAGCTCAGAGAATCAGAAGAGGAAGAGAAGCGATTGGCGAAGCCGTAGCTTGCAGCAGGGATTCGGTGCAGGTTGGCAGCGATCCGGTGCAGGCTGATCGAATGCAGAGACATAAGAAGCAGTGTATGCTGGAAAGAAAAAAAAAAGAACAAGAAAAAAGCAAGAAGCAAGAAAAAAAAAAGGTGTGTGTGTTTCGGTTGAGAGCTTGCTGTGCTCTTGGACTCTGTCTTCATCATCTTCGTGGCTGTGAGCTTACTTCGATTTTCCTTTGAGCCACTGTGATATGTAAGTCTTGTGTGCTTCATTTTAAATCTGTTCAAGACTTTGTGGAGAGGTTTCTCCACCAAGAAGGAGAGCTTCATTAGCCGGAGTCATCCGGGGTGTGATCTACCGAAGATCAAGGGCTCGTCCACCTTACGGACACGCCGAGGAGTAGGGGCAAGTTATCCCCGAACCTCGTATATCCGTGTGTTAGTGTGCTTGTTTCCTTCTTGTTTTAGTTTCCTAATTCCGCTGTGCTAACAAGTTTCTTTTTAGAAATTTGTGTTTAAGTTTTTAAGAGGCTATTCACCCCCCCTCTAGCCATCGTCGATCCTAACAAGTGGTATCAGAGCTTGGCGCTCTTCATCCGGACTAACACCCTAAAGAGCAAGAAGATGGCTATGAAGGAAGGCTTTAGCACCAATCGTCCACCCTACTTCGACGGAGTGGATTTCCAATATTGGAAGAGCCGCATGGAGTATTACCTCAAGACCGACATCTCCATGTGGTTCTCGGTCAAGGAAGGGTTCACACCTCCAAAGGACGAAGAAGGTAAGGAACTAGACTCGTCAAGGTGGTCCGCCGAGCAAACCCGCAAAGGACAAGCCGATGCCAAGGCAGTGGTAACCCTACAATGTGGGCTAGCCAAAGATCAACTCATCAAGGTAGGTCCAGTTACGAGCGCAAAAGAGTTGTGGAACAAGCTCATCGAGCTCCAAGAAGGAACCCGAGACTCTCGGATCGCCAAGAGAGACTTGTTCCTAAACCAACTACAAAACCTCACCATGAAGGAGAACGAAACGGTAAGTGAACTACATGGAAGGTTCAAAGAGATCCTCAATGGTCTTCATTCCGTGGATGAATGTGTAGAGAATCGCGATCTCGTAAGGCATGCACTCAAAGCTTTTCCAAGGAATGCCTTGTGGTCATCAATGGTAGATGCCTACAAGGTTTCCAAGGACCTTTCAGTTGTTAAGTTAGATGAATTTTTCTGTGAAATGGAACTTCATGAACTTGCTAACAAAGGTCAAAAAGAGAAAGGTATTGCCTTAGTTGCAGGAGAAAAGAGCAAGGATGGAAGAAGAAAGAAAGAAAAGAAGAAGGAGAAAGAGATCCCTACATCCTCATCATCCTCCGAGTCCGATGATGAAGGTGGATCATCATCAAGCGAGATGACCAACTTTGTAAGGAGGATCATGAGAAGGAGTCGGAGATACAAAGGGAAAGGTAAATCTGTTGATCAAAATATTGATAAGACTAACGTTACTTGTTATGAGTGTAGCAAGAAAGGACACTATCGGATCGAGTGTCCAAAACTCAAGAAGAGGAGGAAAGGGCCAAGAAGAAGAAAGCTCTCAAAGCTACTTGGGATGAATCCTCCTCAAGCTCATCGGAGGAAGAGAAGAAGGAGAAAAGCACACGTCAACTAGCGCTCATGGCAAGGGAGGAACCGGATTTCGGAAGTGATGGTGACACAAGTGACACATCAACCGCGGCTTCATCATCTTCGGATGATGAAGAGGTAACTTCGCCTCATTTAGAAAAGTGTTATAGAACTATTACTCATTTGTCTACCTTGCTTAAAAAATCAAAAACAGAAAATAAATCATTAAAAGAAGAAGTAGAAAACTTGAGGGCCCTTAGGGAAGATGAGGTTGATCACCTACATCTAGAGGTCCTTGAGGATGAAAACAAAGCTTTAAAGAGTGAAGTTGAGAAACTCAAGAAAATGCTTGAGAAATTCTCAACTAGCTCTAAGACCTTAGACATGATTCTAAATGCCCAAAGGGCGGTCTACAACAAAGTCGGCTTAGGATATCAACCCAAAGAGTCTAGTTTCATTTCACTAGTGTCTAGAACCCAATTTCATAGATCACATGCTTCTAGGGTTCATGAGACTAGGAAGGGTGTAATCAAGGCATGGGTTCCTAGGTCTTACATTGTAGATGCATTAGGTCCCAAGATTTGGGTACCTAAAACATCTATCTTTCGTGTCTTGTAGGCATTGGTAAAGGGGGAGCGTCTATCAACTTGGTTTGTTGATAGTGGATGCTCCAAGCACATGACCGGGGACAAGTCACTATTTTCTACCATTCAAAACAAAAATAGAGGTAATGTCATTTGGTAACAATGGTAGTCTTAAGGTTATAGGAGTTGGAGACATTCATATATCCGAATGCCTCCAAATCAAGAATGTCCTTCTAGTCAAGGGGATGACTTTTAATCTCCTAAGTGTCAGTCAATTGTGTGATACGGGTTACACAATTGAGTTTCATTCGAGTCAATGTCTAGTCAAAAACATTGACACACTTGACACGGTACTAGTAGGCACAAGAGTAGATAACATTTATCAAGTTTCTTTTAAAAGTGCTACTAATACTCTTGCTAAGTGTTTCATGTCAAAAGAAGAAGAATCGTGGCTTTGGCATAGGAGGTTGGCTCATGTGAACATGAAGAATATCCGGAAGCTGGTCAACAAAGGGTTAGTGCGAGGCTTACCAAGCATCAAGTACCAAAAGACCAAATTGTGTGATGCGTGTCAGAAGGGTAAGCAAACTAAAGCTCCTCATAAAGGTAAAAGCGCTGTAAGTACAACTACTGCCTTAGACTTATTACATATGGATTTGTTTGAGTGCAGTAGTGTTATCTCATTAAATGGAAGTAGATATTGTTTAGTGATTATTGATGACTTTACTAGGTATATATGGACCTTCTTTTTGAAAACTAAGGATCAAACCATAGATATTTTTATATCCTTTTGTAGAAGAACTGAAAATGAAAAATCAACAATAATTAAAACCATTAGAAGTGATCATGGTGGGGAATTTCAAAATCATAGGTTTTTAGAATTCTGTCAAGAAAAGGGATATAGGCATGAGTTCTCTACTCCAAAGACCCCATAGCAAAATGGGGTTGTGGAGAGAAAGAACCGAGTCTTACAAGAGGCTGCACGAAGTATGCTCAATGAGTACTCACTACCGAGTTACTTATAGGTCGAAGCTACATTTGCTATGTGCAAAACCGAATCCTGATACATAGGTTTTTAGGAAAGACTCCCCATGAACTTTGGTTTGGAAAACCCCCTACAATCAAACATCTTAGGGTGTTTGGTTGTAAGGTGTTTATTTTGAACACCAAGGACCATCTTGGAAAATTTTCGGCCAAGGCTGATGAAGGGATACTGGTTGGGTACTCGCTCACCAGCAAAGCCTATCGAGTCTACAACAATAGGACTAAATTGATTGAAGAGTCCTCTGATGTAGCTTTTGAAGAAATCCCTAACTTAAATGATCAATCAAGGGATGTAGGAGAAATTCAATTTGAACTTAAAAGGCTAAGTTTGAATGATCGAAACATAGAAAGAGTCGAAGTTGACTCTGATGTTGATGAGCAAAGGCAACAAAGAACTCAATCTGATCCTTTGCTTGATATTGAGTCCTTGCCTGTGCCTAGTGAGACCATTCATGAGGCACCACCAACACCAAGATAATCTAGGATAGCCACTAGTCATTCCCAAGACCAAATTGTGGGAGACATCCAACAAGGGGTTAGGACTAGGTCATTCTTTAGAAATGAGACTAATGAAGTCGCATTGATTTCAGAGATTGAACCAAAATTAGTTGATGAGGCATTGCGCGATCCTGATTGGATCATAGCTATGCAAGATGAGTTAGGTCAATTTGAAAGGAGCCAAGTGTGGGACTTAGTTCCTAGACCTAAGAAGACCACCATTATTGGAACTAAATGGGTCTACAAAAATAAGTTAAATCAAAAGGGAGAAGTTGTAAGAAACAAGACAAGACTTGTAGCCAAGGGCTATAGTCAAGTCGAAGGTCTCGATTGTGATGAGACTTATGCTCCCGTAGCCCGATTAGAGTCCATTCGTTTGATGCTAGCTTTTGCTGCACATAGAGGTTTCAAGCTCTATCAAATGAATGTTAAATCTGCCTTCTTAAATGACTTTATTAAAGAAGAAGTCTATGTTGAACAACCACCGGGGTTTGTGAATGCCGAAGCTCCAAACCACGTGTACAAACTCAAGAAAGCACTTTATGGGCTTAAACAAGCACCACAAGCTTGGTACGAAAGGTTGTCAACATATTTGCTAGAAAAGGGTTTTGTAAGAGGCCAAATAGACCCAACACTATTTCTGCGTAGAGATAGTGAAAACATTTTTGTAGCCCAAGTGTATGTCGATGACATAATTTGTGGCTCAAATAACAAGGGCTATTTGAATGAATTTATTTCTCACATGGAAAGTGAGTTTGAGATGAGTCTAGTAGGAGAATTGACTTTCTTCCTTGGACTTGAAATCAAGCAAACTCGAGATGGAATTTATGTCCATCAAACGAAATACACTCAAGAGATGCTCAAAAAATTCAACATGAGTGACTCTAAGGAAGTGTCCACTCCAATGGCGACAAACACTCGTCTTGACAATGATGAGAGTGGGAAACCAGTTGATCTAACGCAATATAGAAGCATGATCGGTAGTCTTCTATATCTCACAGCTAGTCGACCGGACATACTTTTTGCTGTGTGCATGTGCGCTAGATATCAAGTTTGTGCCAAGGAATCTCATTTAACTGCAGTTAAGAGAATTCTAAGATATCTCAAGGGCACAATTAAAGTAGGACTGTGGTACCCTCGTACGGAGTCTTTTGATTTGATAGGCTATACCGATTCCGATTATGCTGGATGCAAATTGGATCGGAAAAGCACTAGTGGGGGTTGCCAATTTTTAGGTTCATCGTTGATTAGTTGGTCAAGTCGGAAGCAACATTGTGTTGCTCTCTCCACGACCGAGGCTGAATACATTGCCATGGGAGAGAGTGTATCACAATTGTTGTGGATGATTCACACTCTAGAAGATTATGGACTTTCATATAAAGAAGTGCAAGTGTTGTGTGAAAACATTAGCATAATAAACCTAATGAAAAATCCAGTCCATCATTCTAGGACCAAACACATTGAAGTGCGTCATCACTTCATTAGAGATCACGTAGCTAGGGGAGACATTGCACTCACATATGTTGAGTCAAATTCAAACTTAGCCGATATTTTCACCAAACCCCTTCCGGAAAATGAATTTAGTCATTTAAGGAGAGAATTGGGAATGTGTTTGGCTCAATAAGTCATTTTGACCACATCATGATCAATAAGGACCATTAAAATGACAAGAGAAATTGGAAAATTAATTTGGGCAACTTGGGGACATCTCACACAAACTATAAGGTTTAACAAAATATTTTTGTTTGCTAGAAATGGGGTGAGATGCTAGGATCAACCAAATTATTCAAAATGTATCATGCATCCCTTGAATAATTAGGTTGAATAGACATAAATTGAGTATGGGGAAGGTCATTACATAATTCATGTGTATTTGGCTCCTAGATCTTACTCATATATTCCAACCAAGGAATCTTGGTTGGACCTGTGTCTAGAAATCATCTAACTTTGTTGATGTGTTGATTGATACCCTTGATCGATACCTTTCGTGATTTTGTTTGAAACTAGGATAAGTCATTGAAATTATGATAGAAATTTGGATATATTTTGACAAACTTGAAACTGAATCTTTAGGACTATAGACAATTTAAGACCCTAGGACCTCATCGCTGGGAATTAGTTATGCATATAGACTCTTCAGGGTCTAGATACTGAACTTGGAAGGTTTACTGGAGAAACTTCTACGAATTATCTACGAATTTCAGTTACTAAATTTCAGTATCAGACACTGATCGGTCTGTCGACCGATCCAGTGAGGTCTGATCGGTCTGGTGACCGATCAGAGCGTGCCAAAATGCTGATTTTCGACTGTGTTGTCTGAAATTTCAGCTGAAAGTTAAAACACAGTTTGTGTTTTGGATTTCTAAAGGTTTGAAACTCTCCAAGACATTGTTGGTGCAATGGTCAAGGGGGAGTTGACTTTTAGGGAGAGTTTTTACTAGTCATGATTAGTGATATGGGATTATCACTAAGTTGATTGTTGACGTTAGTATCAAGGGGGAGATTAAGGGTTTCAGTGAAAGGTATGAGACTTTCATTAGGAAGAAACTCTTGACCTTGAATCACTCTTTTTGATGTGTGTCAAAAAGGGAGAGAATGGGAGAATGTTGAGAGAATGTTCAAGGAAGAACATTGGAAAACCTAAGTTAGGTTAACCTAACTTGATTATGGTTTTTGTCAAACATCAAAAAGGGGGAGATTGTTGGTGCAACCTTAGGTCAAGGTTGACCTGATTGACTTGACTCGAGTTGATCTGACTCGAGTTGTATTTTGATGTTTGACGAGAATAGAAAAGTTCTATTCTGATGTTTGACGAGAATAGAAAAGTTCTATTATGATGTTTGACGAGAATAGAAAAGTTCTATTCTGATGTTTGAAGAAAATAGAAAAGTTGTATTCTGATGTTTGACAGAATACAAACTTGGGAGATTGCGGGTGCAAGCTTTGGTCAAGGTTGACCTGGTTGACCCGAGGTGAGTCGACCTGATTTGGGAAAATCCTGGTGAGTGAAGCTAGGTGAAAATCCTAGTGAGTGAAGCTAGGTGAAAGTGGAAGTCCTGGTGAGTGAAGCTAGACAGTTTAGAAGTCCTGGTGAGTGAAGCCAGGCAAGGAAAATCCAGATGGGTCAAGGTTGACCAGACATCTGGTGAAAAGTCCAAGCAGGGAGCTTGGCACGGGAAAAGTCCAAGTATGGAGACTTGGCACGGGAAAAGTCCAAGTATGGAGACTTGGCACGGAGAAGACCAAGTTGGAGACTTGGCACGGGAAGTCGGAGAGAGCTCGGTAGCTCGGTGGCTCGGTAGCTCGTTCTCCGGACGAAGTCGGAGAGAGCTCGGTAGCTCAGTAGCTCGGGAGCTCGGTAACTCGGTAGCTCGGTCTCCGGACGAAGTCGGAGAGAGCTCGGTAGCTCGGGAGCTCGGTAGCTCGGTAGCTCGGGAGCTCGGGAGCTCGGGAGCTCGGGAGCTCGGTAGCTCGGTAGCTCGGTAGCTCGGTCTCCGGAAGAAGTCGGAGAGAGCTCGGTAGCTCGGGAGCTCGGTAGCTCGGTAGCTCGTTCTCAGGACCAGGTAGGATTTAGGGCTGGGAGCTCTAAACCTGGATCAGTCTGGAGACCGATCAGGAGAAAATGCCGCAGAAGCAAAAGGGTGGTGGATCGGTCTATGGACCGATCCACATCCAATCTGATCGGTCGCCACGACCGATCAGACCATCCTCAGACCGATCAGGCTGTTGTCTGATCGGTCCAAGGATCTGCGATCGGTCTGCTGACCGATCCACAGTTAAGATCATTGTGCATGCGCTTTCTCTGATATTTTCTGATTCGCACTTCTTTTTGCCCATATCTGTTTAACCTTCTGCTGTGAGTCTTTTGGAGATACAGGTTGCAGGTACCATACCAGTGCTTAGTTTCAAATTAAGCCTCATCAAAGGAATGAGACAAAGGATCTTTCCACTGCTTTCTCTGCGTCAAATACATTTGAAGCAACAACGGCTACAGGTTGCGATTGGCTGTGTTTCTGACAGTGATCAGGCGGCGATTGGCTTAACTCCTGGTGATTGGTTCGAACTCAGAGGCACCAGTGAAGACCGTGGTTCTATTGGTGTGAGCTCAGAGAATCAGAAGAGGAAGAGAAGCGATTGGCGAAGCCGTAGCTTGCAGTAGGGATTCGGTGCAGGTTGGCAGCGATCCGGTGCAGGCTGAGCGAATGCATAGACATAAGAAGCAGTGTATGCTGGAAAGAAAAAAAAAAGAACAAGAAAAAAGCAAGAAGCAAGAAAAAAAAAAGGTGTGTGTGTTTCGGTTGAGAGCTTGCTGTGCTCTTGGACTCTGTCTTCATCATCTTCGTGGCTGTGAGCTTACTTCGATTTTCCTTTGAGCCACTGTGATCTGTAAGTCTTGTGTGCTTCATTTTAAATCTGTTCAAGACTTTGTGGAGAGGTTTCTCCACCGAGAAGGAGAGCTTCATTAGCCGGAGTCATCCGGGGTGTGATCTACCGAAGATCAAGGGCTCGTCCACCTTACGGACACGCCGAGGAGTAGGGGCAAGTTATCCCCGAACCTCGTATATCCGTGTGTTAGTGTGCTTGTTTCCTTCTTGTTTTAGTTTCCTAATTCCGCTGTGCTAACAAGTTTCTTTGTAGAAATTTGTGTTTAAGTTTTTAAGAGGCTATTCACCCCTCCTCTAGCCATCGTCGATCCTAACACCAATGTCCTGCCTGCTTGCAGATGAAGCACTTGCCCTTTGGCTTCTTTGCTGAACTAGCTTGTTTCTTCTTCTTCTTTCCTCTCGGTTTAGAAGTAGAACCATTTTCAGCATAGTGAATTTGAGCATTGTGACGAAATAATCCTTCTGCTGCCTGAAGTTCTGTCAGTAGTTCCGCCAATGAATATACCCTTTTGTTCATATTGTAATTGAGGCGGAATTGCTCAAAACTTCTAGGTAGTGTTTGGAGGATCATATCGATCTGGGTTTCCCCATTAATTTCTCCTCCAAGGATCTGTATCTCGTTCAGATAAGCCATCATCTTTAGGATATGATCCCTCACAGGAGTACCCTCTTGCATGGTGGCTGTCATTATCTTTCTCATGGCTTCTTGCCTAGAAGCCCTATCCTGATGACCAAAGAGTTCCTTGAGATTGTTCATAATATCATAGGCTGTTGGTAAATCTTGATGCTGATGTTGCAATACATTTGACATTGAAGCCAAAATGTAACACCGCGCCATCTCATCTGCTTTTACCCATTTCCTATGATATTCAATCTCCTCTTGGGTAGATTCACCAGTAGGTGCTTCAGGGCACTACTCAGTCAGTACAAATTTATAGCTTTCAGCAGTAAGAATAATGTCTAGGTTTCTTTTCCAATCTATGTAGTTTGGTCCAGTAAGTCTATTCTGTTGAAGTATGATGGACAGTGGGTTGAAAGTCATCCTAAGAAGCACAAATAACTTTTGGTCAGAACTCTAAATTTAGAATAATATTGATTCCTCAAACAATACTATTTTAAATTAACCAACACCTCAAGACACCGTGAATTTTGTATGTCACGTTAGTGTGAACGTATACAAATTCAACATTTGTAAAAGGAGAGTTTTATCTCATTAATTTTATTATCTTGTCAACCTAACTTTTTGACAAATAAAATTAATAGTTGGTGTCTTTTGGTCACACAAATAATAGCAGTGACTCCGATGGGGAGGATACTATTAGATGTGTCTAAGTGTATACCATTACTTGACACTAAGTTCATTAATAAGATTATGCCCCTTCCGTTGGGGAAGATCACACGCTCTTAATTAACTTCCTATAGTCATCCAAAAATGGAAGTCTGTTCTAGTGATCCACAAACAAGCTCATCCGTTATGGAGGAAGGCACTCAGAGCCAACGCGCAAGCTTGTTTGCATCACTTACAAACCAGTAATGGAGACCATGGGATTTATTTAAAAATCCCTCTCCCACTTAGTTATTTATAAATGAGGAATTTTAACTATGCTAGCCTACTAAGCATGTAAACTAACACATACACACAGCACAATATAAAAGCAATAAATAGAAAATCTAATTTTCAACTATTATGGCTTTTATCTCTAGTTGTCTCCGTGTGTTGTCATCCATCTTTGGCCACCGCCACCGGGTCTAGCTGTCGCATCCATCTTGCTCCTAGTTCCGCTGCGCCTCTGGTCCTTAGAAGGTTCCACGTTTTGCAAGATTTGATCCGCGACATAAATAGAATTTTACAATTTTGATCCTATATTCCATAAAAGGAATGTACATGTATCTAGATCAAAAATAAAATCCTAATAAAACTAAATACAGCTCCTGCTGTATTTTTAATACAATCATACACACACATATAAATGCCCTTGACATGTCCAAGGGTCCAATCACACACATAATATCTAAAAGCCATAATAGTTGGATCCTGCATCCACAAAGTTAGCATATCCTACTATTATTCTGCCTAAATTATGTATGACATGTGCATAATTAAACTAATACCAAATACACAGAGGCAAAACCCTAGCTCTGATACCAATTGTTGGTTGCTACTCGGAAAACCTAGAGGTTCCACTGTACAAAAGTTTGTACAAAGGTCTGAACCTTTTCCTAGCTACCATGTGTTCTTTTAAATTAAATTTTGGATCGCCTGCGGAACTTAACACGTTTGATCCAAAACTTAATCTATTCGTTCTTTTAGGTTTTGACTTGGGTCTCCTGCGGAACTTAACACGTTCGACCCAAATCACCTTAAGTTATTAATTCCATTAAATATTAATTTCCATAATTGGTTCGACGTGGCGAGGCACATGGCCTTCTTGGATATGGGAGCAACCACCACCGACTAGACAAAACCTTTTATAGAAAGCTAATATTTAATTTCCTAAAATAACTTTAGGTTAACCGAAAAGAACAATCAAATCACAAGGAAAAGAAAAAACAAAAGAACACAACATCGAAAAACATATTCGAAATTCTAGAACGTAAGCCTCTTGTATTTGGTATTTTTCCAAAAATAACTAGTATGATGCGGAAAGAAAAAATTACTAGTTATACCTTTTAAAAAGACCTCTTGATCTTCTACCGTATTCCTCTTCTAACCTCGGACCTTGTGTGGACAACGATCTTCCGAGATGAGAAACCACCAACCACCTTCTTCTCCTCCTAGCTAGGTACGGCCACAAAGAAGCTTTACCAAGGATGAAGAACAAAACACCAACCAAGTTCCAAGAGATGCAAGCTTTCTCTCCTTCTTCTTCTTCTTCTCCAAGTAGTATCCGGCCTCCACAAGAGCTCCAAGCAATAGAGAGTTTCGGCCACCACAAAGAGGAAGAGGAGAAGAGATGATGGCCGGCCACAACACCAAGGAAAAGAGGGAGAGAAAATAATAGAGGTTATCTCATGAAGGCACCCTCACCCCTTCTTTTATATTCCTTGGCCTAGGCAAATTAGGAAATTTAATTACAATAAAATTTCCTCAATTTCCTTGACATGATTTAATTGAGAAAAATAAAATAAAATTTCCCCAATTGAAATCTTATGGCCGGCCACATTAATGAAAACAAATTGGACAAGTTTCAATCAACAATTAAAACTTCCTAATTTGTTTCCGGAAATTTTAAAAAATAAAATTTCTCTTCAAAATCTCTTCATGGTTTATAAAAAGGAAATTTCTATAATTTTAATTTTACAACATGTGAATAATTTTTAAAGAGAAAATAAAATATCTCACCAATCTACAAATAAGGAAAGAGATCTAATCTCTTTCTTTAATCTTTTGTAGATCTTTTACAAGAGAGATATTTTAATTTTAATTCTCTTTAATAAATTATATCTTCCACATAATAAAAATTAAAATTAAATTTCTTTTAAATTTAATTTGGCCCCCACTAGCTTGGGTTCAAGCTAGGGCCGGCCACCCAATCTTATACCTAGGCCGGCCCTAGCTTGGTTCCCAAGCTAACTTGGCCGGCCCCCTATTGGTGGGTATAGAAGGTGGGTATAGGTGGGTATAGTACTCTATAAATAAGAGGCTACGATAGGGACCGAGAGGAGGAATTGGTTTTGGTCTCCCGATAAAATTAAGCATCCCGTGTTCGCCCCGAACACACAACTTAATTTTATCAATAATAATTCATTCCACTAGAGAACTATTATTGAACTACCGCACCAATCTCAAATTACATTTTTGGGCTCCTTATTATGAGTGTGTTAGTCTCCCTGTGTTTAAGATATCGAATGTCCACTAATTAAGTGAGTTACTGACAACTCATTTAATTAATATCTTAATCCAAGAGTAGTACCACTCAACCTTATCGTCATGTCGGACTAAGTCCACCTGCAGGGTTTAACATGACAATCCTTATGAGCTCCTCTTGAGGACATTATCAACCTAGTATCTCTAGGACACAGTTTCCTTCTATAATCAACAACACACACTATAAGTAATACCATTTCCCAACTTATCAGGCTTATTGATTCATCGAACTAAATCTCACCCATTGATAAATTAAAGAAATAAATATCAAATATATGTGCTTGTTATTATATTAGGATTAAGAACACACACTTCCATAATAACCGAGGTCTTTGTTTCTTTATAAAGTCAGTATAAAAGAAACGACATCAAATGGTCCTACTCAATACACTCTAAGTGTACTAGTGTAATTATATAGTCAAGATAAACTAATTCCTAATTACACTATGACCTCCCAATGGTTTGTTCCTTTCCATTTTGGTCGTGAGCTACTGTTTATAATTTATAAGGTACTGATAACATCATCTTCTATATGTGACACCACATACTATGTTATCTACAATATAAATTAATTGAACAACTACAAACAAATATAGATAAATTGACCAAATGTGATTCTTTATTTAACATAAATGTTTACAAAAGCTTAGGCTTTCAGTATACACTCCAACATATATATATATATATATATATATATATATATATATATATATATATATATATATATATATGCATGATATTACTAGATTCTAGTGTAGGACATTGGATATTCTGCTAGACCCCTTAGTAGATGATTTGACTTTGTGTTTATTGTTAGGATGATCATACCATAGTATAGGATATTGAGCATTTTACTAAACCTGTGTTACTTATTCACACTATGGTGTAGGATATTGAGCATCCTAATAGACCCTTGTTATTAATTAGACCTATAGCTTATGTTCGTGCATTTGTGTTATAGTATGGTTATATACTTAGGCTCGTGCCTATAGGTCACTGACATTATAGGTAGTATAGTTGTATGGTGGTGTGAGGGTATATATGTTAGTGAGATTATACTGACCTATACTTGATGGAAATCACTCCTAGAAAAAGGGTAGTGTATTCCACTAGGCTTTCCCCTTTGAATTAGCCCCTATGATTACTTGATCTTGATCATGGTGTTTGATCCTGTCTGAGAAGCTTGACAAGACGGAGAGCCGGGAGAACAAAACCTACCGCTGGTGAAGAAAAATCCCTGTAGAACACCGATCCGAGAAACCCAAAGCGGATCAGGAAGAATAGAATCGCCACGTGCCCTCCTTGCGCGAAGATCCGATGAGGAGAGAGAAATTCGACCGAAGAGAACCCAGATTCGGAGCTTCCAAGACCTCCTGCGCACAAGAGACCAGCCAACACTATCGTCAGTGACCTAAGACCGGGGTGGGAATCCCTGGCTAGGCCCTCCGACGCTTAAGTTAGTGATCTCTCTTAGTGTAGAAGATGGAAGAAGAAGAAGGAAATGAACAGTAGTCGAAAATTAGGGTTAGGAGTGTGCGTAATGATGTGAACTTACCTAGCCAACGGAGAGGATTCCCCTTTTTATACCACTTCATATAACCTCCGTAGTCATGAAGTGGACCCCGGTTTGTTAGAGTTTGTTATGAGATGACGTAAGCTATGTACTTGTGGTAAATGACTTTTAAGGAATCTTTTTCGTACCCCAAATGTACCTTCTTTGTCGTCTAGCACCTGCAAAATAATCTAAAAATACATTTTCCGCCAAAATATATAACACCTGTTATACAATCATATACTATAAATATCTTCATTAACTGTTCTATTTAAAATATTTATTTCTATCCTGTTTCACAGGTCCTTTAAAGTGTTTATATCGTTCCTACTTGCCCCTCCTGTTTTTGCTATATCATAGATAGCTTAATGCACCTATGTTCCTTATATCAATCGGAGCTGGGCTTAACTAGGTTTGACCAATTATTATTACTTCTCATGAGACTCCTGGAGCAATGCTCGTCCGGACTCCTTTATGTTTATTATTCTGGCTGACAATGGCCTATATTTGATCAAAATATCTTTTCAAGATGTTAGTCAATCCGACCGATATTAGCCTTCCTTCTTAAAGACATGTTTCGGTCGATACTGGTCTATTCACTAGGAAGCATATCCCGACCGATATTGTTTTTCCTCCTAAGAGGCCTGTTTCGGTCGACACTGGTCTATTTACTAGGAAGCATATCCCGGTCGATATTGGCTTTCCTCTAAAAAGGCCTGTTTCGGTTGACACTGGTCTATTCGCTAGGAAGCATATCCCGACCGATATTGGCTTTCCTCCTAAAAGACATGTTTCAATCGATATTGGCCTACCTCCTTTGAAGTATATCCCGGCCGATATTATCCTACCTCCTTTGAGGTATATGCTGATCGATAGGGGTCTGCCTCTTTGGAGGCATATCCCGGTCGATATTAGCCTTCCTTCTTAAAGGCCTGTTTGGATCGACATTGGCCTACCTCCTTTAAGATATATCCCGGTCGATATTATCCTACCTCCTTTGAGGTATATGCTGATCGATATGGGTCTGTCTCTTTGGAGGCATATCCCGGCCGATATTGGCCTTCTTTCTTAAAGGCATGTTTCGATCGATAATGGCTTACCTCCTTTCCCTTCCTTATCGGGGATCCATACAACCTAACCCATATCACTAGCCTTACCTTCAAGTCTAGTCGAAGGAGGTGTAAACGACTGACTAGACACAAGTCTGATTTTATTTTTTCCTACCCGTGATCTGGCCACAGGTACTGAAGCGACCTTACAGATTTTATGTACAGTCATCTCGTGAACCTGACTACAGTGATCCCATGAACCTTAGTACAGTGATCTCTTGGGTCCTTTGATCCTTTAAATAGGGTTATAACCCTCTTCTCGTTCCTCATCTACCTCAGTTCTTTTCTTTCTTTGCTAACTTTTCCTGCTAAGAGTATGGTCTGGAATCCCCCTCATTGGGGGCGATTCTTGTTGGACAAGGTGAGATTTATGTATGAATTTATTCAAGTTTTTAATTCGGCTAACTCTAGGGTTCAAGAAACCTTCCCCAAAAGGACGTTTCTCGAGGTTTAGATTCTCCAACCGAAGGCATAGCTGCTCTGAAAGCTCAACCAGCTTCAGGGGAGTTACTACTACTCATGAAGGGCCAACTAAATAGCCCATGGATGTCGCGAGAAGGGCACAGCACATGTTACCAGTGGGATAAAGTGATATCTAGGGAACCAGAGCCTCCGAACTCAAGCAGGAAAGGGACTCTTCAGTCACCTTTCCATCAGGGCATAAGTAAATCTGCCCTTGCTTCTTCATGGGACTATTCTGCTTCCTAATTTCCTTCATCCCTAGCAAAATATTGCCACTTCTGTCTCTTAGGCAAGCTTCCTGGTACAGTATTCCCACTTTCGTTGCCCAGACAAGCTTTCCTCGTGCCAGGTTAAAATGTTCCTACTTCTGCTCCATGGTAAGTTTGACTCCAGCGGGTCTGAAATTTTCTAAGCCTCCCGAGAGCTTATGTTTGTAACTTTTGTTATCTTTTCGAGGCTTAATGTTTTGAGGGGAAATGTAATATTATATGTTTGATCAGCTTCTAAATGTAAATTCAGACACTCTGTTATATTAAATCAGACAGTTTTATGGAACCCTTCTAATTTGTAAGAACAAACGTGATGCTGTGCTCAATATCTACTCGTATATCATAAGCAGGGTTATTTCGACAAATATTCCCTTGCTTTATTACAGACAAGGTTGTTTTCGGTCCATGCTGTACTTATCTATAGCGGCTAATCACTATACTAATTGATATTCTTTTGTGTATCATAAACAAAGTTACTTCGACTTACCTGTCATAATTGTGTCAGTCGATACAAATAAAATTATCTCGATCGATGGTGATTCATATTTTATAATGACATTAATTTAGAACATGTTATACGCCTAAATAGCTTTCCTTAATTTTTCTTGTCCTTAACTTGAGCTTAGTCAAACTCAGTCCTTCTCTCTTTATTATGCCTAGTAAACTACATCTTCTTTCAAAACTTCTTGGTTTATGATTGGCTTTCCTTCTGGTAAGAGAATGTTGGAAGCGTATAACGAGGTGTTATCGACCCCAGCGTGATCCGATCTGTCACATCTAGCATAAATGTTTCTTTATGATTATGTGACACATACTTTCTCTCTCTGCTACGTCACGTAAGCCTTTGCCCTTTTTTCTGTAATCCTCAGCGTCTACTGAGATAAAAATGTTTTGATCTGACGACGGCTATGTGTTTCTCAAACCCTAAACTCTTTGTCTTCTTTTCGACTTCGTCCTTTCTTTTCTTACCTTAGCGTTCTTTTCTTGCTGTGGTTTTCGATCAAACCTCGTGTTCACCATTTTCCGGCGATCTCTTTCCTTGCTTTTAGTAAGTAATCTGTTATTCTGCTAGCCTTTACTCTTGTCTATGGCTGAGGAAGCAATTGCTCCTTGGTATGTCCAAATGTCTTTTTCCTTCGATAAAAGTGCTAAGCTTACCATCCGTCGTCAATATGAAATCTCCAGGGAGTATAACATTATAATCCCGAAATCAGATGATCGTCCTCATCGTCCCCCTGTTAATTGCGTGACTTTTTCAAGGATCAATTGATAGGAGGTTTAAGGTTTTCCATTCCTCTTTTCCTGATCGAAATAAGCCATTATTTTGATATTCCTCTGTAACAGTTTGCCCCCAACGCCTTTTGTTATCTATGTGGTGCTTACATGCTATTTCATCTGCTAGATATCCCTCCTACTCCTCAAAATTTCTTCATGTTTTCTTATCCCAAGTGTTCGGAACCTGGTGTTTTCTTGTTCCAGTCCCGGACTAAAATGGTTCTTTTCGAGGATATGCCCTCGTCTCTTAAAGCTTGGAAATCCCGCTTCTTCTTCATAAGGTTTCCAGGACCCATTCCTTGGTCTTATGCCTGGAAATCCTCCTTACCCCCTTTGCCCGATGTCAGGGAGTTTCATCTCCATCCTTCTTTTCCCATTTATTGTGAAAAGTTGTTGAACCGTCGACTTTCTATTCCCAAGTGGCTAAAAGTCGATCTTCTATACTTGTTCGGCCTAAGCCCCGTCAAGCCTGATACACAAGGCTCTTTTGGTAAAACCCCATTTCTTACTCGTTGATTATAACTAACTAAACTATTTTTCTTTTCTATGCAGTGGAGAGCTTTTATGCTGCTTTGATCGACGAAGAACTGTGTCTGGTGGAGGACGAAATTCGCGCCAAAGAAAAAGAGCTTTTGGTCGCTATTACTCTGTCGCCTCCAATCGAAGGGCCGACTCCTTTAGCTGAGGTACCGGCAGTTCTTGAGGCTCCCGAAGGTCTTTCCACAGAAATTCCTATTGCTTCTTTACCCGCTGTTGCTTCACCGGTGGCTGCTGCTACCTCATCATCCGCCCCTCTTCATATCATTGAACTCACGTCTCTTGGTAGCTCTGGTAAATTGATAGCTGAAATTGCTGTCGGCAAGCGTCCGGGGTGCAAACTTACCAGGGTCCCTCCATCGAAAAGGAGGCTTATCCTTCCTGCTGACGAACTGGTTTCAGAAGATTTTGTTCCTGCTGACCTTCGTTCTGATGAGCCTACGTTGGCTGAACTTTACCCTTCTCTTAGTTTTCCTGCCTCACCTTTCTCCAATGCCAATGCTTCTGGCAATGTTTCTTTCACCTTTCCATTGTCTATTCCAGTGTTCGGATCTTTACCCTCCTCACCTTCTTCTTATTTAGTCTTTGCTCCTCCATCTATTCCTACTTCCTCCTTCTCTGCTGGTCCTTCTACTATTCCCGTCCTCCCCATATTGCTTGGAGGTTCCTTTGCCAACGTTTGGGATAAAGTTCGTCCAATTTTTGAAGAACTCACCACTCCCGAAACAATTGATCGTTTTTCCCATAATGAGAATCAGGTATGTTTATTAACGTCCACTTTCTATTCATTAGCGATTATCTCATGCCCCTTTATTATATTTCTAGCGATGGATAGAAAATATAGGCTTGTCTCGGTTGATGCACAATTTATACAACAAGAACCAGAAGCTGAGATCCGAGAACACCCAGCTGAAACAACAAGTTAATGAGTTATCTTCTGCCACATTTTCCGCTACTTCCAAGAAACAACTTGAAGTTCAAATCGAAAGTCTTCAAGCACATCTCATATCAGCTACGGATCTTAACCAAGAATTAACTTCCAAACTTAGCGAATTAAAGGCTGATTATGAAGCGGAATTGGCTGAAAAACTTAAAGTCTTGCAGCTGAAGGATGATGAAATAACTTCCTTGAACACCTCCCTCAATTCAGTTAAAACCGAGGTTTCTATCAAAGAAAATGAACTGAAGACTTCCCAAACGGCTCTGGTGGTCTACAAGGCGAATGAAGATACTCGCTACAAGGAACGAGCCACCGTCATGATTGAATCCACTGAATTCAATAGGCCGATCGTGAAGTCAATCTTAGCAGCCTTTACTGCGGGAGCTAAAGGGGTGGTTCAACAATTGCGAGAGGAAAACTACTTATCTTGTGATCCCCCTCCCAACTTCCTAAATCATCGCAAACTTATTGAGGATAGGCCTCCTAATCTATTCCCTCAGCTAACCTTAGTATAACTTTCTTTTCTTACTTAAATTCGAATCCCTATAAAGGAGAAACTGGGACTTTTGTGATGACCATCTAGTGAACTCATGTAAAGTGAATCCTCTCTTTTTCATTGTTAAATCTGTCTTTCCTCATGATGATTGTTTGTTTTGTTTAAGTGTATTGAACGTCACTTGACCGGCTATCATAAAATTCCGCCCAACCTCTTATAATATTCTCTATTTCGACTGCTCTTATCATGACTGGCCGGTATATACCAATGCTGACAAATATCGTCCAATATTTTACAGCTAATTATATCCCATTTGACTTAATGCAATCCTATTGCAGTATTTTTGATATTGGTAGATTTGTTATACTCGACCAATTTATACTTATATCATCTTATGTATTATATTTTGATCAAATTTTATATGGTGGATGTTACCCGGCTTACCATTACAAACCTTTGGTTGACATATCTGAATAGCATTTATCTCGACCGATCTACTATGATCAACCGATTCATATTCACCTTTATGAATCTCGTCTAGTATCCTCTAACCAAGTCTTGTCTATCAACTAATGCCTCATACCGAACTTTTGCCCTGTCTATTATGCTCCTTTGGGTTTGTTGTTTTATTAAACAAATAATCTGAACTTATAGTACCTGACCAATATATTCGTCGGACTCTCTTAAGAATTAAAATTATATCCAGGAAACTTCTCGTATTTTTCGAGGAAGATTACTTAATTCAACATCTTTTTCTTAGGATTCATTCCCCTTTTTTGGAATTTGATTTTATCCTTTTGTGTCATCTCCCATTTATGACGATCAAAATTTTGAGTACTTTTTCTTTTCCTATTTCTACTATCTTTATTTGGGGATTTTAGCGCAAGACCGGAAGGAAAACAAGGGTTTTAGGTTCTTTTCCGCTTTTCAATTTTTCTCTTCGTCTTCCTCAATTCATCTTCATTCTACTGTTCCACCATGGCTACTTCCCCTCCTGCATGGTTCCTTTCATGTGCTTCTGATCTTACAGAGACAGAAGAGGTGGATTTGAAGGCGACTTATGGTTTTCCTTTTTATATAGTTCGTCCTACTCCGTTGGATAGTCCACATCTTCCTCCTTTAGGGTGTATATTTATCTTCTGGGACCAAGTCCTACAAGATTTCCGATTCCCTCTTCCCTCATTTTTTTCTGATGTTAGTGTATACTTCAACATTCCCCTCAATCAGCTTATATATCCCACAGTCTTTTTCTATCCTTATGGGTTTCATTGGAGTATCTAAACTACTAGATTTTTCTTTATCCCCTCGTCTTTTTAATCACTTCTTCGTTCCGTGTCAGATAGACATGGGTGTCTTCAAGTTTCAGTCTCGCCCTAAGGCTATTTTGTTTAACCGCATTCCCCCTCAAGGGGAATGACGCCATAAATTTTTCTGTATGCATCTCCCTTCTCCTCCTCCTTTTCCTATCCAATGGATATACGATTTACCCCCCGTTCCTAGTACCCATAATCTCCTCAGTGATCCCTCTATTGCTTCTGCTGTATCTAAATTGAGGGGAGCAAAATTTAGCTTACCGCATTTGATTGTGGAGGGTTTAATGTTCCCCTCTGGGATAGGTAACATTGATACTCCCTTGGATGGTTCTTTCGGTATGTATAAACATTTCATGCTATATTTACTGATTAGTATATCTCCCATATAACGATGCTTAATTCCTACGTTTCAGCCGATGCTCTTCTTCCAGCCTTCATGTATAGAAATACTATCATGACTAAGTCTTTTGTAAATAGCCTTGGAGAGGAATGGCTACGAACTCGTCGAGCCAATCCTAACTCTTATACTCTGGGCTTGCTGTCTAAAGAAGAGCAACAAGCGGAAGCTGTCGCAGCCATGGAAGAGGAAGAAGAACATCCTTTCATTTCTTTAATCAAAAAGCCAAGGCTTACTGAGGATGCTTCCTTTGGTGATCTTTTTGGTACTTTTGTGCAAGCTCCTCTTATTCCGGCACCTATTTCTCTTGAGAGAGGTAAGACACCGATGACTCCTACCCATATTATCTTTAATCCTACTCTTAGGATGATGAAACCTGGTCTACTCATCCCCTCTTCTTGTGCTATTATTTCAGCTCCCTCTGCTTCTGTTTCTGTTTCTGAGATGACCATTATCCCTTCTATGTCTTCTCCACCTCTTACATTAGCCTTGCCTCCTTTGGCTTCCGGGCGACGGGCAAAACGAACACCTTGCCGGAGATCTTCTCCTAGTGCCAGACCCTCAGCAATTCGCGTTCCCGTGACCGAGTCAGTATCCCTTGCATTGCCACCTTCTATTCCATCTAGTTCTTCTTTTGCTACTCTTGCTTCTACTACTTCTTTCCCTACCATTGCATCTTCTTCTTCCCTGCCTCCTTCTTCCTCCGTTCCCCCGTCTTTATTCAAACAAGCTGTGGGTCTACCTTCCCAAATGGGACAAACCTCTGATCCACCTAGTTATGACTCCCTACAACTACAAGGCCTACTGGCTGGATCTTGGCTACAAGGCCCAGAACAACTAAGGGGTATTAGTCTTTCAAATCGTGCCGACCACCACAGTCATCAGGCAGTCACTGTAAGTATTCTTGATTATATGTTGTTAACTTCTTATCACTATCTCTGACTGTATCATTATTTCGTTTAGTTCCTTACATCGAGTCTTCACATAGATCAGCTACTTATGGCTCGGGACTGGGAGAACAATAAGCTAAAAGCTTAAATAGAGACATTGAAAGCTGCTCTACCTCCCTCTCCTGATGACCTGACTCAGTTGCAAGAGAAAGTGGTTTTGCAAGATCAACAACTAATGGTATTGAGGCAGGAGTTGTAGGAATCACAACAATTATTGAAAGACAAAGAGCTTGCAAGGAGAACTTTAGAGCTGCAGGTGGACCGCTTACACTCTGGTCTTCGACTGGAAATTGCCTTAAAGGAGAAAGCTCTCTTAGACGCTTCTCATAAAAGCCTTGTTTTAGAGAAAGTAGAGAAGCTTCATAATGTCTGTCTTTCTGAACAAGCTCAAGACCTAGCCTCTCATGACTTCGCTATCCTACAGGAACAAGAACAAAGAAATGCTCAAGATGTCGAGCTGTCACTGCTCTAGAAGGAATTGGAACAACTCAAATTGGAGAAAGATGCTTTAAAAGATCAATACACTAAACTACAAGCTGATTTCTGGAGTTCTAAGGAGTAGGAGAAGAGCCTATGGGAAGAGTGGCATCTAGCTTATCTAAAGTCTCCGGCATTTGCTCAAGAATTTGTCCGTCGAATGGTGGGTGCTCTAAATCATTCTGTGTCGGGGATTCTCCAACAATTGAGAGAGGGTGGTTATCTACCTAAGGAACCTCCCTCTTCCTTCGTAAGTCGTCGCAGACTTAACAAAGAACTACCCGCAGATTTAACATGTCCTTTTAATTAATCATGTCTATGCATCCAAAAAGATTGGCAATGTAAAGACTTGTAATGGAAAAACTGGTAATGCAAGGAATTATAATAAAAAACTTTGTAATTAAGTGATCATGATATATGGGAAAGTTTTGATACTTACCTGTTTCTCTTTTGTGTTAATTTGAGAATGTCTCCTCTGAAATGCTTCCGGGTATTGAGTATAAGTTTTATTCAAGAACTCCTTGCTTAATTTTTGAAGTTAAACCTTGTCTTAATAAACTCCTTTGCAGATAATATCTTTTATGAACACATAGCTTTCATCAGTAGAATTTTCTGTAATTTCTATGCTTCACTCAGATGAGAATGTGCCGAGTATGCTTCATATTTCAAAAGAATGAATAATCCCGGGAGATTTTATATAAGGAACTGTATAAAACTCCTGAGTTCCAATCTGGTTATAATACTCCGGGCAATTTTAAATAAATATCCCCATGTGAACGGGCCTCCAGATAGAAAATGTAACATATGCATAGAATCCCCCCCTGAATTCTGACTTCTGATTTAGTGTAAAGTGTCAACCGAATTTTGTGAATAAATCCGCATAACTTTGCATTTACCATGTCCATATAATCCTGATTGATTGGGCTTTGTGATAGTTTTAAAGTCTCTGGTTCCTCCTAGGAAGACCCGTCTGAGTTATTTCATGAGGTTTCCCAATCGACTACGTTCTGTGATAGTTTAAAGTCTCCGGTTTCGCCCATGAAGACCCGTCTGACCTACTTCATGAGATTTCCCGATCAACTATCTTCTGTGATAGTTTAAAGTCTCCGATTCCTCCCATGAAGACCCGTCCGAGTTACTTCATGAGATTTCCCGATCGACTAAGCTCTGTGATAGTTTAAAGTCTCCGGTTCCTCCCATGAAGACCCGTCCGAGTTACTTCATGAGATTTCCCGATCGACTAAGCTCTGTGATAGTTTAAAGTCTCCGGTTCCTCCCATGAAGACCCATCCGAGTTACTTCATGAGATTTCCCGATCGACTAAGCTCTGTGATAGTTTAAAGTCTCCGGTTCCTCCCATGAAGACCCGTCCGAATTACTTCATGAGATTTCTCGATCGACTATGCTCTGTGATAGTTTAAAGTCTCCGGTTCCTCCCATGAAGACCCGTCCGAGTTATTTCATGAGATTTCCCGATCGACTAAGCTCTGTGATTGTTTAAAGTCTTCGGTTCCTCCCATGAAAACTCGTCCGAGTTACTGCATGAGATTTCCTGATCGACTAAGCTCTGTGATAGTTTAAAGTCTCTGGTTCCTCCCATGAAGACCCGTCCGAGTTACTTCATGAGATTTCCTGATCGACTAAGCTCTGTGATAGTTTAAAGTCTCTGGTTCCTCCCATGAAGACTCGTCCAAGTTACTTCATGAGATTTCCCGATCAACTATGTTCTTATGTAAAATTATAAGTTTACACTAACCTTGTAATGGTTTTAAAACTTCTGGGTTTTTCTTAGGGGAGTTGAATAGGTCTTTAGGATTCCCCACTGTTGATCGTTCGAATATATTATAAAGGTTATGCTGATACTTGTCAATCTGTGTGAACCACATTTATTTCTTTGGTGGTGTTTGTCTTTGCATTGCATTTGTTAAAATAGAGTACATAAACTGTAAGCATACTTGTCCTCAGTTTGCCGGGAATTTGCTTCAAATAATTACAATTTGTTTCTTCAGATGTACTCTTAAGTGGTATGATTTTGTCAAGTCCGTTAAGGTTGTAAATGATTTGCACTCCAGGGACATTCAAAAATTCTTCCCTCAGTGTCCTGGAGATAATATGAACCTGATGCGAGCTTTTCCACCACTTTGTAAGGCCCCCCCATTGTAGTGCCAACTTACTGACATCCCCGACAGGTTTAATACGCTTCCATACTAGATCTCCCACTTGGAAAAATCTGGGGATGACTCTTTTGTTATAATTTTGTCTCATTCGTTGTCGATATGAGGCGAGACGAGTTGCAGCTTTATATCTAATTTCCTCTATCAGGTCCAGCTCCATGAGTCGTCGACCTTCATTGTCTGCATCATATAATTGTTTCCTATCAGATTCTACTCCCACTTCAATGGGAATTATTGCTTCTCCTCCATAAACTAATTAAAAGGGAGTAATTCCTGTAGCTTCTCGAGGTGTAGTACGGTATGCCCAAAGAATGTTGGGTAACTCATCTACCCAGCTACCTCCGACATGATCCAGTTTGGTTTTTAAACCCCTTATAATTTCCCTATTGGTTACTTCCGCTTGGCCATTACTTTGCGGATAAGCTACAGAGGTGAAGACCTGAAGAATGCCATAACTTTTGCACCGGCCCAAGATTCTGCTCCCTTGAAATTGTCTTCCATTACCAGATACTAATTTATGAGAAATGTCGAATCTACATATGATATTTTTCCACATAAATTTAATAACTGCATCTTCGGTAATCCGGGCAAGCGGTTCTGCTTCTACCCATTTAGAAAAATAATCCACCGCTACCAATAAAAACCTTCTTTGTGCAGCCGCCATAGGAAACGGGCCAACTATGTCCATACCCCATTGATCGAAGGGACATGAGACTATAGAGGTCCTCAATAACTGTGTAGGATGATGCAAAATATTTTGATGTTTCTGACAAGAAATACAAGTTCTTACCAACTTGTTGGCATCCTCGTGTAGAGTAGGCCAGAAATATCCTACTAGTAAAATTTTGCGAGCCAAGGATCTTCCTCCTATATGACTACCACATGAGCCTTGATGAACCTCCTGTAAAATAAATTGTATATCTCCTGTGCCAATACACTTGAGCAGAGGTCTAGAAAAAGTTCTTTTATATAACTGTTCTCCTACCATGGTGTATTGAGCAGCTCTTTTCTTAAATATCCTTGCTTGTTCTGCATTACTCGGAAGAATACCTTGCTGTAAATACAATATGATTTGAGCCCTCCAATCACCTTGTATTTCTGCATCAGCTTGTCTTTCGATACAAGATATTAACAGAGTTTGTTCTACTGGCCGATCTAAATTCCATGGTACTATAGTAGAGGCCAGCTTAGCTAATTCATCTGCTACCTGATTCTTAGATCGAGGGACTTTTTGTATATTTACTTCTTGAAACTGGGACTTCAATTTATCAAATGCCTCAGCATATAATTTGAGCCTGTCATTATTAATTTCAAAATTACCTGATAGTTGTTGGGCTGCTAATTGAGAATCAGAATAGATGAGGACTCGAGCTGCTCCTATATGTCGAGTGGCTTGCAATCCAGCTATCAAAGCTTCATATTCTGCCTCATTGTTAGTAGCTCTGTAATTCAATCTGATAGAGAGTTGGAGTCTGTCTTCCCTTGGATATATAAGAAGAACACCCACTCCGCTACTTTGTTTGGTTGAGGAGCCATCCACATAAACTTTCCAGATATTTTCTTCCTTGGCCTTGAACTTCTATAATGAAATCTGCCAGAGCTTGTGCCTTGATGGCCGAGCGGGGTTGATATTGTATATCATATTCACCAAGTTCAGTTGTCAATTTAATCAGCCTACCTAATGCCTCTGGGTTAAGTAGTACCCGCCCGAGGGTACTGTTGGTCAATACAACAATTTCATGTGCTAAGAAATATGGGCGCAACCTCCTAGCAGTCAACACTAATGCATAAGCCAATTTTTCTAGTGTAGTATATCTATACTTAGCTCCTTTCAATAAATGGCTAGATAAATATACAGGTTGTTGTTCCTTTCCTTATTGTCTAACTAATATAGAGCTTACAACGTTTTCATTAGCTGACAAATATACCCAGAGGGTCTCTCCTACTATAGGCTTAGCTAATACAGGAAGAGTAGACAAGTAATCTTTTAACTCTTGAAAGGCCTTATCACATTCCTCGTTCTACTGAAATTTGTTTGCCTTCTGGAGTATTTTAAAGAAATGGAAACTGTGATTGGCCGACCTGGAAATGAACTGAGGCAAGGCTGTAATCCGGCCAGTGAGTCTTTGAGCCTCCCTCATGTTACGAGGAGGCTCCTGTTGGTTGCTACTCGGAAAACCTAATGGTTCCACTGTAAAAACATTTTGTACAAAGCTCTGAACCTTTTCCTAGCTACCATATGTTCTTTTAAATTAAACTTGGATCGCCTGCGGAACTTAACACGTTTGATCCAAAATTTAATCTATTTGTTCTTTTAGGTTTTGACTTGGATCTCCTGCGGAACTTAACACGTTCGATCCAAATCGCCTAAGTTATTAATTCCATTAAATATTAATTTCCATAATTGGTTCCCAGTACTGACGTGGCGAGGCACATGACCTTCTTGGATATGGGAGCAACCACCACTGACTAGACAAAACCTTTTAAGGAAAGTTAATATTTAATTTTCTAAAATAACTTTAGGTCAACCGAAAAGAACAATCAAATCATAATGAAAAGAACAAACAAAAGAACACTACATCGAAAGCAAATTCGAAACACTAAAATCGTATGCCTCTTGTATTTGATATTATTTCCAAAAATAACTAGTATGATGTGGAAAGGAAAAATACTAGTTATACTTTCTAGAAAAACCTCTTGATCTTCTACCGTTATCCTCTTCTAACCTCGAACGTTGTGTGGGCAACGATCTTCCGAGATGAGAAACCACCAAAGCACCTTCTTCTCCTCCTTGTAAGATTCGGCCAACTCAAGTGCACCTCCAAGGATGAAGAGAAAACACCACCAATGCTCCAAGGGATATAAGCTTTCTCTCCTTCTTCTCCAAGCTTGTATTCGGCCACAACTTGATCTCCAAAAGGAAGAAGAGGTTCGGCCACAACAAGGAGAAAATAAAACATGAAGGGGCCGGCCACACCAAGGAAGAAAAAGAGGGAGAAGAATAATAGAAGTTGTGTGTCATGAAGGCACCCCAACCCCTTCTTTTATATTCCTTGGCTTTGGGAAATAAGGAAATTTATTTATAATAAAATTTCCTTAACTTTCCTTGACAACAATTAATTAAGAAAAATTAAATAAAATTTCTTAATCAATTAATCATGGTCGGCCACCTCATGGAGAGCAAACAAGACAATTTTTAATCAACAATTAAAAATTCCTTATTTGTCTTCGGAAATTTTAAAAAATAAAATTTCCCTTTAAAATCCCTTCATGGTTGATAAAAAGAAATTTCTATAATTTTAATTTTTCAACATGTGAATAATTTACAAAGAGAAAAAATAAAATATCTTTCCTATCTACAAATAAGGAAAGAGATCTAATCTCTTTTCTTAATCTTTTGTAGAAGAGATATTTTAATTTTGATTCTCTCCAATAAATTATATCTTCAACATAAGAAAAATTTAAAATTAAAATTCTTTTAAATTTAATGGGTGCCGGCCACCTAAGCTTGGGTTCAAGCTAGGGTCGGCCACCCATGAACCAAGGCTTGGCCGACCCTAGCTTGAACCACAAGCTAGCTTGCCCGGCCCCCTTATCATGGGTATGAAGGTGGGTATAGTACTCTATAAATAAGACGCTACGATAGGGACTGAGAGGAGGAATTGGTTTTGGTCTCCCGATAAAATTAAGCATCCCGTGTTTGCCCCGAACACACAACTTAATTTTATCAATAATAATTCATTCCACTAGAGAACTATTATTGAACTACCGCACCAATCCCAAATTACATTTTTGGGCTCCTTCTTATTATGAGTGTGTTAGTCTCCCTGTGTTTAAGATGTCGAATGTCCACTAATTAAGTGAGTTACTGACAACTCATTTAATTAATATCTTAATCCAAGAATAGTACCACTCAACCTTATCGTCATGTCGGACTAAGTCCACCTGCAGGGTTTAACATGACAATATTTATGAGCTCATCTTGGGGACATTATCAACCTAGATTGCTAGGACACAGTTTCCTTTTATAATCAACAACACACACTATAAGTGATATCATTTCCCAATTTATCGGGCTTATTGATTCATCGAACTAAATCTTACCCATTGATAAATTAAAGAAATAAATATCAAATATATGTGCTTGTTATTATATTAGGATTAAGTGTACACACTTCCATAATAACTGAGGTATTTGTTCCTTTATAAAGTCAGTATAAAAGAAACAACCTCATATGGTCCTACTCAATACACTCTAAGTGTACTAGTGTAATTATATAGTTAAGATAAACTAATTCCTAATTACACTACGACCTTCCAATGGTTTGTTCCTTTCCATTTTGGTCGTGAGCTACTGTTTATAATTTATAAGGTACTGATAACATCCTCTTCTGTATGTGGCACCACATACTATGTTATCTACAATATAAATTAATTGAACAACTACAACTAAATGTAGACAATTTGACCAAATGTGATTCTTTATTCAAAATAAATATTTTACAAAAGCTTAGGCTTTCAGTATACACTCTAACAATCTCCCACTTATACTAATGACTAAGCTGTCATATTTTTTGCCATACATCTGATTCCCATTCCCTCCACATGCCGATCGAAAGCTTTGGCTGGAAGGGCCTTAGTGAAAGGATCTGCCAGGTTATCTGCTGATGCAATCTTGGCGATGACAACTTCTCCTCGTTTCACGATATCTCGTATCAGGTGGTACTTGCGCTCTATATGTTTACTTGCCTTATGGGCTCGTGGTTCCTTCGAATTTGCAACTGCACCGCTATTATCACAATAAATTGTGATGATTTTGGGCAAACCAGGAATCACATCTATGTCCATTAGAAAGTTCCTGAGCCATACTGCTTCTTTAGCTGCCTCAGAGGCTGCTACATACTCAGCTTCCATGGTTGAGTCTGAGACGCATTTCTGCTTAACACTCCTCCATGCAATGGCTCCACCTCCCAAAGTAAACACATAGCCTGATGTAGACTTACTGTTGTCCCTATCTGATTGGAAATCTGAATCCGTGTAACCCACAGGAAGCAAATCATCTGCTTGGTATACTAGCATATAATCTCTAGTCCTTCTCAGGTACTTTAATATATGCTTTAGTCCAATGTCCTTGTCCAGGGTTACTCTGATATCTGCTAACCATGCCCACGGCAAAACAGATATCAGGTCTCGTACATAGCATTGCATACATTAGGCTTCCTACAGCCGAAGCATAAGAAACTGCTTTCATGTCCTCTATCTCCTTTGATGTCTTCGGAGACATCTCTTTAGATAGGGCTACTCCATGCCTAAAAGGTAAGAAACCTTTCTTGGAATCCTGCATGCTAAAACGAGCAAGGATTGTATCTATATATGAAGCTTGGGACAGACACAACATTCTTTTCTTGCGATCCCTTATAACTTTAATCCCAAGAATGTGTGCACAATCTCCTAAGTCCTTCATATCAAATTGTTTGGACAACCATACCCTTACGTCCGATAATACCTTGACATTATTCCCAATTAACAAAATATCATCTACGTATAATACAAGAAATACCACCACGCTCCATTACACTTCTTGATACACAAGACTCATCCGGACATTGAATAAATCCATATGATCGATTACTTCATTAAACCGGATGTTCCAAGACCTTGAAGTTGTGACCATAAATGGACCGATTGAGCTTGCATACTAGATGCTCTTTGCCTTTTCAATAAACCCTTCGTTGCTTCATATGGATGTTCTCTTCAAGACTTCCATTAAGGAAAGTCGTCTTGACATCCATTTGCCAAATCTCATAATCCATATGAGCAAAAATGGATAAAAGTATCCGGATAGACTTAAGCATGGCTACCTGGTGAAAAGTTTCATAATCGATTCCCTCTTTCCGAGTATACCCTTCGCTACAAGCCTAGCTTTGAAGGTTTCTACCTTCCCTTCGTCCCTCTTTTCCTTTGTAGATCCACTTGCATCCAACGCTTTTACACCATCGGTGGTTCTACAAGCTCCTGACCTTATTAGAGTACATAGACTCTATTTCGAATTCATTGCCTTTTGCCAAGATCCTACATCTATATCTTGGAGTGCTTTGTCATATGTTCGGGATCAGGTTCATGTTTACCCGGATCAAGTCCAAGACTCTCCCAAAACAAGAATCTATCAGTCGCCTAACAACCCTCCCACTACAACGAGGCACAACGTGGTTGTGTATCATGTGTGACACATGTTGCGATCTCTTGTGGTACTTCATCTTGTCCTGTTGGTAGTCGTGTCCTCTCTAAGTTCTTCTAAAACAACTTTGCTACTTGGCTTGTGATTCATTATATAGTCTTCTTCTAAAACTGACATTGGTGCTAACAATGACCTTCGTCTTTAGGACTATAAAATAAACCACCTTTCGTTCCTCTGGGATACCCCACAAACACGCGAACTTCTGTACGAGATTCTAAATTATCAGCATCTGGTTTCAGCACATGTGCTGGACTACCCCAAATCCGAATATGTCTTAGACTGGGCTTTCGCCCATTCCACAATTCTGTGGGAGTAGAAGAAACTGATTTAGAAGGTACTAAGTTCAAAATGTACACTGCTGTTTCCAGAGCGTATCCCCAAAATGAATTTGGTAATTCTGAATAACTCATCATCGATCTAACCATTTCCATAAGAGTCCTATTCCTTCGTTCTGCCACACCATTCTGTTGAGGTGTACCAAGTGCAGACAGTTGGGATTGAATCCCGACCTCTGATAAGTAATTCCTAAACTTTCCTAAGAGGTATTCGCCACCACGATCAGACCGTAGTGTCTTGATACTTTTACCTAGTCGTTTCTCCACATCAGTTTTGTACTCTTTGAACTTATCAAAGCACTCGGACTTGCGGCGCATTAGGTAAATGTATCCATATCTTGAATAATCATCTATAAAAGAGACAAAATATTCAAAACCTCCTCTTGCCTGAATAGACATAGGACCACACAAATCAGAATGAACCAATTCTAATACTTCTTTGGCTCTATACCCCTTGGCCTTAAAAAGCCTCTTGGTCATTTTACCTTCCAAGCAAGATTCACAAGTTGGAAAATTTTCCAACTCTAATGAACCCAAAAGTCCATCGGCTATAAGCCTCTGAATCCTACTTAAGTTAATATGACCAAGCCTTAGATGCCAAAGATATGCTTAGTTCATTTCCGAAGGTTCTTTTCTCTTATTAGAGTTAGAAGATGAGTTATAAATTTCCTTGTTTTGCTTTGTGGGAGAAATTGGATTTAAAGTATACAAATTGCCCACTAATGCACCAGAACAGATAATCACTTTATTTCTCTTAATAACTACATCGTTACTAAAGGAAACTGAATATCTATCTAAAAACAGTTTAGAAACTGAAATTAAATTCTTTCTAAAACTGGGTACATAAAGACAATTTCTTAAAACCAAATTTCTATTTCTATTAAAAGATAAGTAGACGTCTCCCACTGCAACAGCTGCCACCTTAGTAGCATTGCCCATGTAGACGGTAATCTCTCCTTCAGTTAGTCGTGGAACCCCTGCAAGGAATTGCAGACATGATCAGTGGCTCCCGTATCTACACACCAGGTGCTGGTAGATAACACCGCTAAACATGTTTCAACAACTAGAGCATGAGATATACCTTTGTTATTCTGATTCCTACGAGGACAGTCCGCCTTCCAATGCCCTAACTTCTTGCAGATGAAGCACTTGCCCTTCGGCTTCTTCATTCCAGCTTTAGGTCCTGTACTCTGAGATTTATTCACTTTCTTTGCTGAACCAACTTGTTTCTTCTTCTTCTTTCCTTTCGGTTTAGAAGTAGAACCATTTTCAGCATAGTGAATATGAGAATTGTGACGAAACAATCCTTCTGCTGCCTGAAGTTCTGTCAGTAGTTCTGCCAATGAATATACCCTTTTGTTCATATTGTAATTTAGGCGAAATTGCTCAAAACTTCTAGGTAGTGTTTGGAGGATCATATCGATCTGGGTTTCCCCATCAATTTCTCCTCCAAGGATCTGTATTTCATTTATATAAGCCATCATCTTTAGGATATGATCCCTCACAGGAGTACCCTCTTGCATGGTGGCTGTCATTATCTTTCTCATGACTTCTTGTCTAGAAGCCCGATCCTGATGACCAAAGAGTTCCTTGAGATTGTTCATAATATCATAAGCTGTTGGTAAATCTTGATGATGATGTTGCAATACATTTGACATTGAAGCCAAAATATAACACCGCGCCATCTCATCTGCCTTTACCCATTTCCTATGATATTCAATCTCCTCTTGGGTAGATTCACCAGTGGGTGCATCAGGACAAGGCTCAGTCGGTACAAACTTATAGCTTTCAGCAGTAAGAACAATGTCCAGGTTCCTTTTCCAATCTATGTAGTTAGGACCAATAAGTCTATTCTGTTGTAGTATGATGGACAGTGGGTTGAAAGTCATCCTAAGAATCACAAATAACTTTTGGTCAGAACTCTAAATTTAGAATAATATTGATTCCTCAAACAATATTATTTTAAATTAACCAACACCTCAAAACACCGTGAATTTTGTATGCCACGATAGTGTGGACGTATACAAATTCAACATTTGTAAAAGGAGAGTTTTAACCCATTAATTTTATTATCTTGTCAACCTAACTTTTTGACAAATAAAATTAATAGTTGGTATCCTTTGGTCACACAAATAATAGCAGTGACTCCGATGGGGAGAATACTATTAGTTGTGCTTAAGTGTATACCATTACTTGACACTAAGTCCATTAATAAGATTGTGCCCCTTCCGATGGGGAAGATCACACGCTCTTAATTAACTTCCTATAGTCATCCCAAATGGAAGTTTGTTCTAGTGATCCACAAACAAGCTCATCCGATATGGAGGAAGGTACTCAGAGCCAACGCGCAAGTTTGTTTACATCACTTACAAACCAATAATGGAGACCGTGGAATTTATTTAAAATCTCTCTCCCACTTAGTTATTTATAAATGAGGAATTTTAACTATGCTAGCCTACTAAACATGTATACTAACATGCACACACAGCACAATACAAAAGCAATAAATAGAAAATCTAATTTTCAACTATTATGGCTTTTATCTTTGGTTGTCCTCCGTGTGTTGTCATCCCAAGCTGCTGCTATATTTGGCCACCGCTACCGGGTCTAGCTGTCGCATCCATCTTGCTCCTTGTTCCGCTGCACCTCTGGTCCTTAAAAGGTTCCACGCCTTGCAAGATTCGATCCGCGACACAAATAGAATTTTACATTTTTCCGATCCTATATTCCTCGAAGGAATGTACATGCAAACTAGATCGAACATAAAATAAAATTTACATCCATCGATCCTTTATTCCATAAAAGGAATGTACATGTAACTAGATCAAAAATAAAATCCTAATAAAAACTAAATACAGCTCCTGCTGTATTTTACAATACAATTATGCACACACATATAATTGCCCTTGACATGTCCAAGGGTCCAATCACACACATAAAAAAAACTATAAGCCATAATAGTTAGATCCTGCATCCACAAAGTTAGCACATCCTACTATTAACCTGCCTAAATTATATATGACATGTGCATAATTAAACTAATACCAAATACACAGAGGCAAAACCCTAGCTCTGATACCAATTGTTGGTTGCTACTCGGAAAACCTAATGGTTCCACTGTACAAAAATTTTGTACAAAGGTCTGAACCTTTTCCTAGCTACCATGTGTTCTTTTAAATTAAACTTGGATCGCCTGCGGAACTTAACACGTTTGATCCAAAATTTAATCTATTTGTTCTTTTAGGTTTTGACTTGGATCTCCTGCGGACCTTAACACGTTCGATCCAAATCACCTAAGTTATTAATTCCATTAAATATTAATTTCCATAATTGGTTCCCAGTACTGACGTGGCGAGGCACATGGCCTTCTTGGATATGGGAGCAACCACCACCGACTAGACAAAACCTTTTAAGGAAAGTTAATATTTAATTTCCTAAAATAACTTTAGGTCAACCGAAAAGAACAATCAAATCACAAGGAAAAGAACAAACAAAAGAACACTACATCGAAAGTAAATTCGAAACACTAAAATCGTATGCCTCTTGTATTTGATATTATTTCCAAAAATAACTAGTATGATGCGGAAAGGAAAAATACTAGTTATACTTTCTAGAAAAACCTCTTGATCTTCTACCGTATTCCTCTTCTAACCTCGAATGTTGTGTGGGCAACGATCTTCCGAGATGAGAAACCACCAAAGCACCTTCTTCTCCTCCTTGTAAGATTCGGCCAACTCAAGTGCACCTCCAAGGATGAAGAGAAAACACCACCAATGCTCCAAGGGATATAAGCTTTCTCTCCTTCTTCTCCAAGCTTGTATTCGGCCACAACTTGATCTCCGAAAGGAAGAAGAGGGTCGACCACAACAAGGAGAAAAGAAAACTTGAAGGGGTCGGCCACACCAAGGAAGAAAAAGAGGGAAAAGAATAATAGAAGTTGTGTGTCATGAAGGCACCCCAACCCCTTCTTTTATATTCCTTGACTTTGGCAAATAAGAAAATTTATTTATAATAAAATTTCCTTAACTTTCCTTGACAACAATTAATTAAGAAAAATTAAATAAAATTTCTTAATCAATTAATCATGGCCGGCCACCTCATGGAGAGCAAACAAGACAATTTTTAATCAACAATTAAAAATTCCTTATTTGTCTTCGGAAATTTTAAAAAATAAAATTTCCCTTTAAAATCCTTTCATGGTTGATAAAAAGAAATTTCTATAATTTTAATTTTTCAACATGTGAATAATTTACAAAGAGAAAAAATAAAATATCTTTCCCATCTACAAATAAGGAAAGAGATCTAATCTCTTTTCTTAATCTTTTGTAGAAGAGATATTTTAATTTTAATTCTCTCCAATAAATTATATCTTCCACATAAGAAAATTTTAAAATTAAAATTCTTTTAAATTTAATAGGAGCCGGCCACCTAAGCTTGGGTTCAAGTTAGGGTCGGCCACCCATGAATCAAGGCTTGGCCGGCCCCCTTATCATGGGTATGAAGGTGGGTATAGGTGGGTATAGTACTCTATAAATAAGACGCTACGATAGGGACTGAGAGGAGGAATTGGTTTTGGTCTCCCGATAAAATTAAGCATCCCGTGTTCGCCCCGAACACACAACTTAATTTTATCAATAATAATTCATTCCACTAGAGAACTATTATTGAACTACCGCACCAATCCCAAATTACATTTTTGGGCTCCTTCTTATTATGAGTGTGTTAGTCTCCCTGTGTTTAAGATGTCGAATGTCCACTAATTAAGTGAGTTACTGACAACTCATTTAATTAATATCTTAATCCAAGAATAGTACCACTCAACCTTATCGTCATGTCGGACTAAGTCCACCTGCAGGGTTTAACATGACAATCTTTATGAGCTCATCTTGGGGACATTATCAACCTAGATTGCTAGGACACACTTTCCTTCTATAATCAACAACACACACTATAAGTGATATCATTTCCTAATTTATCGGGCTTATTGATTCATCGAACTAAATCTCACCCATTGATAAATTAAAGAAATAAATATCAAATATATGTGCTTGTTATTATATTAGGATTAAGAGTACACACTTCCATAATAACTGAGGTATTTGTTCCTTTATAAAGTCAGTATAAAAGAAACAACCTCATATGGTCCTACTCAATACACTCTAAGTGTACTAGTGTAATTATATAGTTAAGATAAACTAATTCCTAATTACACTACGACCTTCCAATGGTTTATTTCTTTCCATTTTGGTCATGAGCTACTGTTTATAATTTATAAGGTATTGATAACATCCTCTTCTGTATGTGGCACCACATACTATGTTATCTACAATATAAATTAATTGAACAACTACAACTAAATATAGACAATTTGACCAAATGTGATTCTTTATTCAAAATAAATGTTTTACAAAAGCTTAGGCTTTCAGTATACACTCTAACAGCTCCATGTTCTAAAGCGCCTTTACTTTGCTCGGGTTGGCTTCTATCCCTCGCTCGGACACCATATATCCCAAGAATTTTCCCCCTTTGCTCCAAATAAACATTTGCTCGGGTTCAGCTTGAGCCTATATTTCCTCAATGTCTTGCAAGTCTCCTCTACATCCCTGCACAGATCAACTGCTTGAAGAGACTTAATTAAAATATCATCAACATATACTTCCATATTTCTTCCGATCTGCTTCTGGAAGACCTTATTCATAAGCCTTTAATAAGTTGTTCTTGCATTTTTCAGTCTGAAGGGCATAACAGTATAATAATAAGTACCCTCAGATGTTATAAAACTGACCTTTTCTTGATCCTCTTTAGCTAGGGGGACCTGATGATAGCCTTGATAAGTGTCTAACATAGAGATGTACTCACACCCAGCAGTGGAATCTACCAGTTGATTGATCCTGGGTAATGGATAATAATCTTTTTGGCAAGCCTTGTTGAGATCCCGGAAATCAATGCATACTCGTCATTTGTTTCCTGGCTTAGAGACTAAAACCACATTAGCTAGCCAGCTAGGAAATTGTACCTCCCTGATGTAACCAGCCTCCATGAGTCTGGCTATTTCTTCTTTGATGATTTGATTCTTCTCCGGGCTAAAATTTCTCTTCCTTTGCATGACCGGGCGGGCATCTGGGAAGACATGTAAAGAATGCTCCATGACTGCAGGAGAAACGCCCGGGACCTCTTTGGGCGTCCAGGCAAATACATCATTATTCTTCTTTAGGCATTGCACCAGTTCAGCTTTCAGAGTGGGGTCAAGGTCAGCCGCAACATAAGTAGTAGCCTCAGCTTCTCCTAAATGGCATTGACTTCCATTTTTTGAATTTTTCGGGCAGCATTAGCTTCAGCCCGAACGATCTCCACATAACATTTTCGAGCTGTCTTCTGATCACCCTGCAGCTCCCCGACTTGGTCATCAATAGGAAATTTAATTTTCTGGCAAAAAGTAGAAACGATCGCCCTGAACTCGTTTAGGGTCGGTCGACCCAGTATCATATTATAAGAGGACGGGGCGTCTACCACCATGAAATAAGATCTCCTTGTTCTCATCAGAGGCTCCTCTCCTAGAGATATGACCAACTTTATTTGACCCAGCGGTTGTACTTCGTTGCCTGTGAATCCATATAGAGGAGTGACCATCTGTTGAAGTTCACTCGGGTCGATCTGTAATTGATCGAAAGCCTTCTTAAATATAATATTGACAGAACTGCCCGTGTCTATGAAGGTACGAGAAATAGCATAGTTGGCTATCACGGCTTTGATAATCAGGGCATCATCGTAGGGTATTTCTACCCCCTCAAGATCTCTAGGCCCAAAACTTATCTCTGGACCAGCTGCTCGTTCCATGCTACACCCTACGGCATGAATTTCCAGTCTTCGGGCATGTGCTTTCCTGGCCCTATTAGAATCCCCATCAGTGGCCCACCTATAATCATATTGATATTGCCCCGAGAGGCATTACTCCTGTTTTCTTCTTGTCGGGTTGTCATGGCTTCAGAAGGAGCCTTTTCCGACACTTGGCTTGTACCGACCGGGGTCGGTAATGTATCCTGCCGAGGCTCGACCGGACGATATTCCAATTTGAGTAGACTTTGCTGTCTAGGGGATTGTTGCCGATAATAATTTTGCCTTTGGTAACGCTCCCTATTAGCTCATTTATTTCTTAAAACAAAACAGTCTTCAGTATGATGACTGCTAGTTTTATGATAAGTGCACCATCTTCTTGGTGCCTCTGGCTGTATCTCTACATGTTGTACTGCTTGTGGACGATATTCTGGCTGACGGTGAGGTGGATGAGTCGCTCGAGGCCCTCTCGGTGGAGGAACAGGGGCAGGAGCTTTCTCCTTAACTAGGGTAAGAGAAGAAGTAACACCCACCTTTTTACGGGCGGCTTGAGCTTCTTCCACATTAATAAATTCAGTGGCACGCTCAATCAAGGAATCAAAATTAACAGGAGGATTTCTCACTAAATCTTTAAAGAAATTATTATCATTCAAACCCTGAGAGAAAGCGCTCACTAAGATTTCAGTGGTAGCATTAGGTACATCGATAGCTACCTGATTGAACCTTTTGATGTAGGCTCGGATGGACTCTTTGGATGCTTGCTTAATCGAAAATAGACTCCAAGGAGTCTTATGATACCTCTTGTTACTGGAAAAATGGTGTAAGAAAACTTTCTTGAAATCTTTGAATTTTCGAATAGACTTCTCTGGTAGTCTCTTGAACCAGCGTTGTGCAGCTCCTCCGAGGGTAGTAAGAAGCATCTGACATTTCACCCCATCAGAGAATTGTTGTAATAATGCTACATTCTCAAATTTCAATAGATGATCTTCTGGATCTGTTGTCCCAGTATACTCGCCGATCTGAAGATTTTGATACCGCTTAGGAAGCGGATCATCCAGTACACTTTGAGAGAATGGGGAGATGACTTTTTCCGGTGAGCTATCACTAGTTATCATTTTAATCTTACGCTTTTCTTTGTCTGGTGCTTCGCCAAAAGATTCTTGGAACACGGGCCTTTGACCCCCTGCTCCATGGGAGTGCGAAGAAAGGCTCGTGGACATCTTATCGGAGAAACTGCAACTAGAGGGAAATATGCATGTTCTTCTTCTTCTAGTTCTTTTACCTTCCGGTGCTCAGTAGTTGAAATTGCTGGATTATGAGCTGTTGGCAGAGTAGCTTCAGTATGAGCTTGAAGTTATTGTTCTTGTTGTTGCAAGGCCTTTTGTACATGAGAATTAATGAGGAAATCCAGATCCTCACGGCTAATGGTGAGTAGATTTGATTTTCTGGCCTCTTCCATCTTGTAGTCTCAGATTCAGGTGAAGTTCCCACAGACAGCGCCAAATTTGATCATGTCAGAGAAGCTTGACAAGACGGAGAGCCGGGAGAACAAAACCTACTGCTGGTGAAGAATAATCCCTGTAGAACACCGATCCGAGAAACCCAAAGCGGATCGGGAAGAATAGAATCGCCTCGTGCCCTCCTTACGTGAAGATCCGATGACGAGAGAGAAATTCGACCGAAGAGAACCCAGATTCGGAGCTTCCAAGACCTCATGCGTACAAGAAACCAGCCAACACTATCGTCAGTGACCTAAGACCGGGGTGGGAATCCTTAGCTAGGCCCTCCGACGCTTAAGTTAGTGATCTCTCTTGGTGTGGAAGACGGAAGAAGAAGAAGGAAATGAACAGTAGTCGAAAATTAGGGTTATGAGTGTGCGTAATAATGTGAACTTACCTAGCCAACGGAGAGGATTCCCCTTTTTATACCACTTCATATAACCTCCGTAGTCATGAAGTGGACCCCGGTTTGTTAGAGTTTGTTATGAGATGACGTAAGCTGCGTACTTGTGGTAAATGACTTTTAAGGAATCTTTTTCGTACCCCAAATGTACCTTCTTTGTCGTCTAGCACCTGCAAAACAATCTAAAAACACATTTCCCGCCAAAATATATAACACCTGTTATACAATCATATACTATAAATATCTTCATTAACTGTTCTATTTAAAATATTTATTTCTATCCTGTTTCACAGGTCCTTTAAAGTGTTTATATCGTTCCTACTTGCCCCTCCTGTTTTTGCTATATCCTAGATAGCTTAATGTACCTATGTCCCTTATATCAATTGGAGCTGGGCTTAACTAGGTTTGACCAATTATTATTACTTCTCATGAGACTCCTGGAGCAATGCTCGTCCGGGCTCCTTTATGTTTATTATTCTGGCTGATAATGGCCTATATTTGATCAAAATATCTTTTCAAGATATTAGTCAACCCGATCGATATTGGCCTTCCTTCTTAAAGGCTTGTTTCGGTCGATACTGGTATATTCACTAGGAAGCATATCCCGACCGATATTGGCTTTCCTCCTAAGAGGCCTGTTTCGGTCGACGCTGGTTTATTTACTAGGAAGCATATCCCGGTCGATATTGGCTTTTCTCCTAAAAGGTCTGTTTCGGTTGACACTGGTCTATTCGCTAGGAAGCATATCCCGGCCGATATTGGCTTTCCTTCTAAAAGACATGTTTCGATCGATATTGGCCTACCTCCTTTGAGGTATATCCCGACCGATATTATCCTACCTCCTTTGAGGTATATGCTGATCGATAGGGGTCTGCCTCTTTGGAGGCATATCCCGATCGATATTGGCATTCCTTCTTAAAGGCCTGTTTCGATCGACATTGGCCTACCTCCTTTGAGGTATATCGCGACAAATATTATCCTACCTCCTTTGAGGTATATCCCGGGCGATATTATCCTACCTCCTTTGAGGTATATGCTGATCGATATGGGTCTGCCTCTTTGGAGACATATCCCGGCCGATATTGGCCTTCTTTCTTAAAGGCATGTTTCGATCGATATTGGCTTACCTCCTTTCCCTTCCTTATCGGGGATCCATAAAACCTAACCCATATCAGTGTTTATTATATCTGAGATGATTTCACGAAATTAGTCGGGATATTAATGTTAGGTTACTAGTAACTTGAGGGTGTGATTGCCTATGTTCTGCCTACATATTAGTAGGATTATATCGTAATATAGGGCACCGAGTATCCTAGTAGACCCTTACTTGTTATATAGGCTCATGCCTATACATTAGTAGACTTATACCATAGGGTAAGATTTCGAGGATCCTACTAGACCCTTGGTTAATATACCTTGTCGACTATTGTCTCCCATTTATGGTTGAGAGAGTCGTCAGCAATTGTTGGTATATCCTTTCAACTATTATCTCCTATTCGTGGTTGAGAGAGTTGCCAGTGACCATTAGTATATCATGTCTCCCATGCGTGGGTGAGAGGGTCATTAGTGACCATTGGTATATACCTTTCTGCCCACAGGACCATCTGTGATAGAGCGTTCTCCCGCAGACAATGACTAGTTATTTACCCTATCCGCCCATGGGACCATCTGTGGTAAAGCGTTCTCCTACGGACAGTGATTAGTCATTTACCTTGACTACTCACGGGACCATCCGTGGTAGAATATTCTCCTGTAGTCAGTGTTTGTTATATACTTGTTATATGTCGTTCATGTGTTTGTTAGTGCAGGTTTGGATGTACTATATGTACTCCTGATTTGTTGGTTATACTTGGTTGAGCAAGTTAGTGAAGTATTATGTTATTGATTATACTTTTGGTTAGCTGGTGATTATTTTGGGACACTTACGTTGGTTAGTAAATATTTTACCTGAGACTGCATCCTTTGATCTCTTATCAGTATGTTATTTATGTACTATCTTCTTCTACCTACTGAGTGGTTGTCCTCACTACCCTTTGCTTTCCCCTTGCCTTTCAAGTTAGAAGATAGAAGAGGTGTTGTGCCACTCAGAGGTCCTGGCTGCCAGTCCCACTCAAGTTCAGATTTTTGTTCGAGTTATTTGGGTTATTTTCCACTGCTTGTATTTACAGTTTCTTTCTGTATTAAATGCTTGAGTGTTGTTCTTAGTTTGTTAGTTAGTATAATCACTTGTTCATGCATACATATACACATTGTCATTTGTGACTTGATATTATTATTATATCGCATTGGTATTCATGTTGGCTTGGATTGATTTGATATCAATTATTTCACGAATTATCACTAGGGGGTACCGTCTGATTTGACGGACATGTATACCCTCGGGACGTGACAATTTAGAAGTTAAGGAATAAAGTCAGATTCTTGGCCGATCGGCAGATTGGTTTTCATTATATTCTATCCCTAACTCCACAGATGTTCGAGAGTCGAGGGGTCAAGTCAACTCCTCGACAAATTGATTTTCTATTATATTCTCTTCTCAGCTCTACGAGAGTTGAGGGATCAAGTCAGCTCCTCAACAGATTGATTTTATATTATATTTTATCCCCAAGTCCACGAGCGTTTGGGAGTCGAGGGGTCGAGTCAACCCCTCGGTAGATTGATTTTCTATTATATTCTCTCCCTAACTCTGTGGGTGTTTGGGAGTCGAGGGGGCAAGTCGGCTCTTTGGCAAGTTAACTTTTTATTATATCTTTTCCCCGATTCCTCGAGCATTCGGGAGTCGAAAGATTAAGCCAGCTCCTCGGCAGATTGATTTTCTATTATATTCTCTCCCAGATATTCACAGGGCTTTGTGCCCCACTTTTTTTCGGTCGGCTACCACTGATCGAGCGGGCCCCCCATGAGCCCACTTCTCGATTCTCCCAGACATCCATAGGGCTCTGCACCACACTTTTTCCCGATCGATTATATCCGATCAGAAGGACCCCCCATGGGCCCACTTCTCGGCTCTCCTAGATATTTATAGGGTTTCGTGCGCCACTTTTTATAGATCAGCTACTGCTGATCAGACAAGCCCCCGCATACCCACTCCCTGGCTCTAACTGAATCCGCACGGGCTTAGTTACCTTAGGGCTTGGCTGCCACTGATATCCGAGCTCAGCTCCCATTTACTTTAGCACTTAGCTCCCATTGACTTTAAGGGCTCAATTCATCGATCAGAGACAGGGGGCTCAGCTCCTCGATCAGATATTCTAGGTGTTTCATCCTCGAACAGATACTCAGGGCTCAGACTTTCAAATCCTCGACTCTGTGGATCCTTGGGAGTCGCAGGTCAAGCACTATATCACTGTTTCCACCACTTGCTCGACTCTATTTTTCGTCATTTGGTTGACACTCACCTTACCCACTACTCAGTCAACACTTACCTCACTCGCCGCTTGGTCGACACTCACCTCACCTGCCTCTCGATCATCACTAGCCTCACTCACCATGCAGTTGACACTTACCTCACTCGCCGCTCAATTGGCACTCGTCACATGGTTGACACTCACCTCACTCGCCGCTCGATCAACACTCGCCTTACTCGCCGCATGGTCGGCTCTCATTTCACTCGCTACTTGGTCGGCGCTTGCTTCAATCACCGTATGATCAGCACTCACCTCACTTGCTTCTTGGTTGGCACTTGCCTCACTTGCCGCACGGTCGGCACTCGCCACTCGGTTGGCACTCGCCTCACTCGTCACACTATTGGCACTCGCCTCCCTAGTTGCTCGGTCAGCACTTGCCTCACTCACCACTCGCCTGACACTGTCCTCTCCACTCGATCGGCACTTCTATCGTCTCTCGCTCTACATTCATTCGGTTGCCTGCATGGTATCTACTCGGACATCTATTAGCGTCATTTTTCACCACTTGCTCGGCATTATGTTTGTTGTTCTCTTGGTACTATTTTCTTCGCTTGCTCGACACCGTTATTGTTGTTCACTCGCATTTCCACAGCTACTGACTCGACATCGTATGACGGGCCTAATAATCTGACTTTATAGTCATGAGCGATTCAACCTTACGATGGGTTGTCTAGTTAGTCAGACTCATCCCTCATTCCACTAGACTTGAAGGGGAGGCTTATGATGTAGTAAATGGAGATGAGGACACGTGGGGGGGGGGGGGGGCATTTTAGAGATTTAACTTTTGCTCCTTTGGGGGGTTTTCTTTGAGACAAAGCAAAGAGGGATGGGAGGCTTTTTCTATTAGTCCCGGTGTGGCCGATAAGAGGGGGTGAATTGCCTAAAAAAAATAACCTTTCTAGATCTTTTGGCTTTACCAAATACACACTTTAATTAAAGTAAAATGAAATGCATAAAAAGAAATATTTTATTTTATTTGCAATCATAAGATTGCTACTTCAAGGTAATGACAGCTCACTAAGATCTCCTTCTAGAGTGAATCTTCGAAGGCAGAAAACCCTCGTACAAGCATTGAAGAATAGAAAAGAAAGTGTAGAATATGGAAATGAAAGTATAGAAAGTATGTTATCTAAACTCCTTGGACCAGGGCTCTATTATAGCCTACTGGTCGAATTTATCCGTTGGCTGACGTGGCAGCTCCGAGTGCCTAGAGCAGGTCCGAGCGCCCCTAACAGTGCATCTTATCTGCTTGCAACAACTCTTCAACGGTTTGGCGATAACATTTTTCTGGTACTCGGGCACCTAGATCGGTCCGAGCGCTTGGACTGTTGCTGACGTGGACCCAAACGTTATCCCCACTACAACATCTCTGAAAGAGCACCTGTGCTAGCCCAAGGTGGTCCAGGCGTCTGGAGTCCGGACGCCTGGACAAGTCAACTTTGTGTTCACTTGTCCGACTTCTGCTTCGGTCACTTGGATGATTTCTTCGGCCATCCAGAGTTGAGCTCATCCAAACCCAACTCCGACCTTCTCTTTTTGAGCAGTCTTCCACTCTGGCTTCTCTTCCCTTAGAAGTGTCGCTCGTGTCCTTCTCGCTCCACCGGTGTACTCTTCCGCAACTTCTTGTCCTTTAGATACACCAAGCCCGTCGACTCGTTTCACGTGCCATCCTTCTCGTTCGTTGCATCTTCTGCTCAACTTCTTGTGTTCCTAAGTTCCTGCACACTTAGACACAAGACATCAAAAATGCAGAACCTAACTTAACTCGGATGATCATATCAAAACTCACCTGACATACTTACATCTTCTTCGTTTGCTCCGCCTCACGCACATACACATACACATCTCCATATATTTGTTACTTGCTATCAACTTTGCGCCCCTATCATTTCTAACTTGATCATTGAAGTAGTTGGGCCAGGGACTCCCCTGGCCTGCTTACTGACGATTTCCTATTCTTCTCAAGAGTTCTTGGAGTTGGTCAACCTGCATGTCCATAGCCGGTGGTCCACCCTCATCACTTCTAGATAGGATCTAATATGATTCTACCAGACTCGCCTCCATATCCAATCCAAAAATCTCCATAACGGATTATTTAATTTGTTCTAAAAATCCCTTCATATCCTCCTCTATTTGGGTTGGATATCAAATCTTCCATCAGATCAGAGGAAATTGTAATCTTTACATCTCATTTTAGGGATGACAATGAAATAGGGTGAGGTGGGCCACATAGGGAATTCTTCATTTCTATCCTCCTATTACTATAATTTTCATGTGAGGTAGGTAACAAAGTCTTAAACAAGATAAGTGAGTGGAACTTTTTTTTTGTCCTGTTCTGAGTGTTCTCTAAACACTTATTAGGTTTTAATGAAATGCCTATATGAAATTACGTTGATATTTCTATTGATGCAATTAGCATTAACAGTCAAACTCATATTTTAATACATGGCAAATGGTTAAAGTTAGATGATATGTGATCTAATGTATTTATCAAGTATATAGAGTAAAGGACTTGAGGGGTCTAGTGGACCTAACATCAAGCTGAAGTCCAGTTAGGTCAAAAAGACCTAATAACTGACAGGAAGCCTAGATAGGTCAAGAGAGGACTTGATATCTCATAGTAAGTTCAGTTGGGTCTATAGGGACTGACAACTGGCAAAAGTCCAGATGAGTCATCTAACAGGAAGACCTAATGGGTCAAACATTGAGTTAAGAAAATATGCAAATGATAAGTGAAGGTAAGCAACTGGAGGAAAGATCCAGTGATGACGAGACCCAGTGGGACTGTAAGTATTGGTCCAACTTAGATCCATTTTAGAAACCTAACTTGAGACTAAGACTAAATTCTGGTTGTATCATACAGGATTTAATTCATAATTTTATTATCTGTACTAACTCTATTTTGCAGGTATTTTTTAAGTTTGGACTAATATATTTTGCAGGAGCTTAGAGTAAAATTGAAGTTTGGATGAATAGTTCTTGAGGCATCTTAGCTGATTAGAGGTGCCCTGAGTAAGGGATTGGAGGTGCCTCGGATGGTTGGAGGCACCCCAAAGCTGATAAGCTACGAGGATAAAAGTTCAGCGCTAGAGACGCCTCAAGTTACTAGAGGTACCTTGGGTTTAAGTGTTGGAGGCACCCTCAGACGATTGGAGACACCTCTAAGTCGATAAACGCCGAACTCTAAGGATCATATCAGAGTTCATAGAGGCACCTTGGTGGACTTTGGAGGTGCCCCCAATGACTTATATAAGGAGGATTTGGCCAGTGCTTTGTACACAACTACTTCTAATTGTTCCAAGTCATTTCTTGCTACACCGTCTCTTTGCTACTGTCTTGCTGTGATTCTACTAAACCTAACTGCTACAGTCAAGCTGACACCAAGCTTCAATCTTCAACTATAATTAATATGGGTTAGGTTTAGTAGGTCCCCGGTGAGAAGGAGAAAGGAAATAGAAGAATTAAGCAAGTGCTAATATCGGTCGGGATATACCTTGAGAAGGATAGGCTAATATCGGTCGGTATATACCTTAAGAAAGTAGGCTAATATCGTCCGGGATATGCCTTGAGAAGGATAGGCCAATATCGGTCGGTATATACCTTAAGAAAGTAGGCTAATGTCGGTCGGATTGTAAAATACCGGAAAAATGACGAATAATGATAAGGGAATTTTCTGGAATTTTTAGAAATTTTTCGAGAATTTTTCGGAGCTCATATGGATGAGTTTGCGGAGATAAAAACGGGGTCCGGGAAAGCCTGTTTAGGCTACCCTGTTTTAACGAGGAAAAGTTTATTTATTTATTTATTTTTCCTTTATTTTTTCATTTCCCTTGTTTTTTCTCCCGCGCGCTCCCCTCTTTCTCCCCTTGCCGAACCCGACGCCGTGCCCTAACCTCCTCGCGGCCGTTCCTCCTTTTCCCTCTCCTCTGGTCCGACGAGACACCGCCGTCCGCCCCTCTCGGCCGGAAGCTAGCCTCTGCCCTAGCCACCTCTCGCCGCCACCACAGCCTACGCCGAAGCCTTAATCCCCCTGCTGCCGAAGCCCTAGCCGCCGGCGACGCACCGAGCCACCCCGATCATCTCCCTCCTTTTCCTCCTTCCTCCTCGTGCCTCTGAATTGGAGCGATGGTGTTGTTCCCCTCTGCTGCAACTTGGCAGCACAACCACCACCGGCGAGCCCTTGTTTGCCTATCTCAACAACCTCTTCCGGTGATTTCGGCTTGGGAAAGAAACTATTGGCACATAGGTAAGGGATTTTGATTTTTAGTCTTGAGATTTAGAGGTTTGAGATTTCGGATGTGGTGTTTATTAGGAATGAAACATTTTGGCAGTGGTTCCTTGGCAGTGTCGGCAACTGAAATTCCAGTGGGTTGTTGCTGTGGATTGTCCCTGTTGCCGATCACCACTTCTCCTTCTTAATCCGATGGGTTCCAGCAGTACCTATTTAGTTGCAGTGTTACATTGAGGTGAGAAGTGTATAGAATTGGATTAGTACTAAATTAAATCCATTATTATGTTGTTGCATTGAATTTGGTTATGGTTCTAAGAATTTAAGGGTTAATTGTGAATAGAGGATTGGTTTATTTTCGGGATTTAGGTTGTTAATCTGTGCAGCTTGAGGCATGGTATAGTAAATTTTGATATATGATGCAGTAGGTCACATGATCAATTAAAGGATTAAAGGGTTATTTGATTAGGGTTTTCCCTAATTAGGTTAAGTTGAGATTTAGCTAGTTGTTTGTATATATAATTAGCTAAATTATAATCATGTGATTGATACAGGAATTAAGTTTGAGACGAGACGTTGGATTTGACTGGATTGGACTTGCGATTTGAGGCGGGTACCTCTTGACTTATCTTTTATGATATTGTCATTTGGATATGCATAGTATTTTATAATTACAAGCAATGAACATGTTTGTCTTTGGTATGCCACTGTTTGATATCCATAGCATGTTAGGTTTATCGCCTGTGACGTATCCGTGCTTATATCATGTGATTTATTACCATGAGTACTGTATTACCATGAGTATCTTAGTTTCTAGAATAAGTGACATACCATGTTTTACTGAGGTTAGGACTAGGTTCTGGACTTTTGGTTTCAGTCATATGTATCGAGATTGTCTGATACTTAGGTTTTATGCCATGACTGGCTTGTGTACCTCTATTTGTATATCATATATGATTCGTGTACCTAGACCTTGATTCTTGATATGTGCATATTGTTGGTACACATGTTATGGAAGGAGATATGTTAGGATCTAGGTTGCTATACCATAGAGGACCTGTATGCCCTAGATCCGTGGGTTGACCTACTGATACTGTGATACCCATATTATGTATATATGGATTTTTCTATGCTGATCAGGTTATTCCATACTTATTATGTTCAGGACATAGGTTTTTGATATTCTATCTGACCTGTGTACTATAGATTTTGGTATGTGACCATCGTTTTTACAATCCTTTTGTATATATGGATATGGTTGTGTTGATCAGTTTTGTTATGCATAGTGACATACATCATGATTGCATGTTGTGCGTCGGCTCCACTATGGTTGAGCACATCGCCAGTTGTATCTGCATACACCACCACTCATGGATTTGTGGTATATCAGTGTGTGTGGCGGTTCATTGCTTGGCTACGTTGGTCATATGACTCAACGGTGGTAGCCGGCCCGCCTGCTTGGCTCACCGGCATTTAGTGTAGCAACAGAGTAGCCAGATGGTGGACTGCTTGGCTCCATTGGTCGTGTGACTCAGTGGTAGCCAGAGATGTCCTCCCGCCATCGTGTAACGGAGATGAGAGCATTGAGCTCCCCATTTATGATTTGGGGTCACAGACAGGAGTACTCGACAACATCCGTCCACTCGGTCACTCATCGTGAGCAAGGACAGAGTGCAGTTGTCACAAATTTACCCACTCGGTCTCACCATTTGAGTGTGAGATGACCGACTGGCGGGTGACCAGACGCATCATTAGCATCATAAGCATTGATGCATTTATATTCTTATGATTGTGTTTCCGCATTTGGTTGCTGCATTTTGGTTGATGCATACTTTTGACCGCATACATGATTATTGACACTTTCGGTTTGACGACCCTTTGTCTGGATAGGAGTTCGTGAGTACAGCTCCTCGTTACCTTTCAGTTTTGCATATTCCTATATATGATTAGGAAGTCGTTTCCATGTTTGTTCTCATAGATATATCTTACTACTCATGTCCATTGGTATTCGTTGAGTTGTTGAACTCACCCCGCTGACACTGTCTTTTCAGGTACCAGGTTATTATGGTGTCGCTTGGAGCATCCTGTCTGCTGGTCCCCACGTCACATCAGAAGACTTATCGGTTTCACGTATGTTTTGTTTGTTTTATGTATCAGTTTGTTTAGCTCTGTACTCTGGTTTTATTTTTGGAGAGTTGATGTTGTTATGTGGTGTTTTGTATTTGTTATTGGTTGTGTAAGCCTAGCCGGCTAGCAGTTTTGTGTTTTGGTTTTGGTACAGCCGAGTAGGCTGCTTTATTTTTAACTGCGTGGTTGTGTCAGCCAGAGGCTGAATTTGATATTAACTGCGTGGTGTTTGTTTTCTTTTATTGTTATTATTCCAGCCGCATGTGGCTGAGGTATATAGTGCTTGTAGAAAAGTTTCAGATTGTCCACCGTACAGGGGAGATGCTGCCGAAATTTCTTCGGACAGAGACTCCTCTGGGGCGTGACACGGATAATACCTTGAGAAGGATATGCCAATATTGGCCGATATATACCTTAAGAAAGTAGGCTAATATCGTCTGGGATATGCCTTGAGAAGGATAGATCAATATCGGTCAGGATAATACCTTAAGAAAAGTAGGCCAATATCGGCAGGGTTTAAGCGTTTGAGATAGATAATTTAAGATTGTCTAAATTAGTACATCTGGATGTGAAAAGATACAAGGCCTTACAAGATCTATAGTATATTATCAGACGATTAGGACGTATGTTGAACAATAGTAGTAACTCGCTCGAACATAAATTAGGTTCAATTCTGTCCGATACAAATCATAGTATAAGATCGAACTATTTGTAACATAATAAAAATAGGGTAAGCAGGTATGGACAATAAATATATCTCCATATAGCTTATAAGATAGGGCGAGAACAAATATTTCAAGAATATTCATAAATAGCTTAATGAAGATATCTGTAGTATGTGATTGTATAACAGGTTTACTAATTTGGCGGGAAGAATGTTTCTAGACTCTTCTACATGCACTAGGCGACAAAGAAGATACATCTGGGGTATAAAAAATATTCCTCAAAAGTTATTTTCTGCAAGTACATGGATTACGTCACCTCATAACAAACTCTAATAAAGCGGGGTCCACTTCATGACTACGGAGGTTATATAAAGTGGTATAAAAAAAGGAATCCTCTCCGTTGGCCAGGTATGCTTACGCTCACCACACTCACAACTATCCATTAAAAACCCTAATTTCAATCATTATTCATCTTCTTTCTTTCTTCCTTCCACACTAAGAGAGATAACTGACTTGAGTGTCAGAGAGCCTAGCCAGGGATTCCCACCCCGGTCTTAGGTCACTGACAATAGTGTTGGTTGGTCTCTTGTGTGCAGGAAGTTGGGGAAGCTCCAGATCTTGGTGTTCTTCAGTGGATCCCTCCTTTCGTCCCTGGGTCTTCGTATAAGGAGGTTGTTTGGTGGCTTTATTCTTCCAGATCCGCTTTGGTCTTCTCGGATCGGAATTCTCAAGTGTTCTTCTTCATCAACAGTAAGTTCTCTCCCCAGCTTTCCATTTTGTCAAGCTTCTCAGACAGGATCAATAATCAATATTAGTAAAACTATATTTTCGTTTAATACTTATTGTACTGGCATAAGAAAGTGTAAGTTGTTACACTCTTTTCACTTTTGTATTTGACTTCTCTGCCCAAAGGTTATTCGGAGGAGATTTTAGTGGATTGCCCAATCGAAATAGTCCAAGGGATCATGAGCCTTGGAATAATAGTCACTGGGCTACAAACCAAGTGAAAACAAACATTTCCTTACTTTCCGTTGTGTTTGTTTTTCTTGTGTGTGTTACTTTTTCGCTACATACTAGTTTTACGAAAAGTTTTTAAGACTGAAAAGAAAACTTTTAAAATGAGATTCACCCCCTCTCTCATTCGTCTTTGATCTTATAATTGGTATTAGAATGAGGTCATTCTGAATTGGTACACCCACCATTCGAGCAGAAAAGTTTTTTTTATTTTTTTTATTTTTTTGTTTTTAGCTTTTTGCATTAAGTCAGAATTGATGCAATCACCTCTTTTGATAAATCTTTTATTTTTCCTATAATTATTCGAAGTTGATGCGACACCCCTCGAGCTGGCTTTCACTTTACTTAGTTCTATATTGCATTACTTATCCCAAGACCAAGTCTTAGAAATTTCCTATGATATTTGTTTTGCAAGAACAATATTGCCCAAAATGAAGGATACAACACCACTCGCTCTCCACTTTTCAATGGAGACAACTTCCCTTATTAGAAGAGGAGAATGGAGGTATACTTGAAGACCAACATCGATCAGTGGTTCAGCATGGGTACACAGCTCCAATAGACCATGCAACTAGTGTGCCACTTGACCAAGAAAAGTGGAACCTGGAAATGAAGAAGAAGACCCAAGTTAACTCGAAAGTGTTGAACATGGTATAATGTGGACTAACAAAGGAGGAACTCAACTAGGTTGTTCCATTCGACAACTCAAAAGTGTTGGTCCCGATAGGGCCGGTAAGAGGGGGTGAATTGCCTACAAAAAATAAACAAGTCCTTTCACGATCTTTTGGATTTTATTAGTTATGCACAATTAATTAACCAAAAAAAGAATGCATAAAATTAACAACTTCTAAAAAAATAGTAAGAAGACTAAATTTACTTAATTACAACCTAGGTGGTTGTTAATCCAAGGTGTTGAAGAAGCTCCACTAGAAATCTCCTTTGTTGCAGGTGGAGTAGCCTCTTACAGACTTTGACAGCTTAGGAAAAGACTAGGAAGTGATTATAAAAGTTGTAGTTGATTTGTTTTTTAATTCCTAGCTCTAGGGCTTTTTATAGCTCCTAGAAAAGCTTATCCGTTGCTCAGAGGTGCCTCTAAGTAGGTCCAAGGTGTCTTCCATAAAATAAGTTTTATTCACCGAAGATAAAACTTTATCTTTGACTAACGAGTATTGAAGGTGCCTTCCATGAGGGCTCAAAGGTACCTTCCATCTCCTTGAACGTGTCTCCAGCAGCTATTGGTAGGCCATCTGGAATTGGGCTCACCTAAACCCATCTTCCAGCCTTCTCCTCTAGTGGACTTTCACTCTGGCTTTTCGTCCCTTGGAAGTGTCACACACATCCTTCTTGTCCATTGGTATACTCTTCCGCAGCTTCTCGTCCCTCAAATGTACTGAACTCGTTGACTCGCTTCTCGTACCATCCTTCTCGTCCACTACGGCTTCTGCTCAACTTCTTGTGCTCCTAAGTTCTTGTACACTTAAACACAAGGTGTTGGTACAGGGAACACCAGACGATCAAACCTAAGTTTTGATTATGGCAAAGAGTCCAAAGTTAATGTTACTTGTTGTCTAACAAGTGTGATTGAGCTTGCAAGAAAGTCCTAAGTGTTATTAGGCAAAAGTCCTAGTGGATTCTAGGCAGGTGAAAAATCCTAGTGAGAGGTAATTCTGGATCCTAGGGAGAGGTAACCCTAGGTAAAGGAAAGTACTAGCTGTAGTTAGGCATGAAGTCCTGATCCGGGGGATTAGATAAAGTCTTGGCGGGTCGAGCACTTTGGGTGAAATCCTAGAGTCAGGGACTCTAGATGAAAATCCTAGTGGTCGCGGACCAAGTGGAAGTCTGGATGGGTCGTGGAGCGGACATTCAGCATGAAGAACTGAAATCTCGGATGTTGAGCAAAAGTCCAGACGGTCTGACAAAAGGTAAACTCTCTATAGAGGAGTATGTGAGGATGCATTCCATGAAGAGGGAAAAGTAGGCGTCAGTTCGACCTATGATTTCAAGAAAATCTGAAAATCAGAACCGGATAGTCCGGAGACCATCAAAAGTTAAATTTCATATTATATGCTATTATTCTAACTCTATTTTATAGGACGACTAACATTTTTGTAGGGTCAGAGTTTTCCTTGTTCGATCGACCAAATCTCCGGATCGGTCGACCGAACCTCCAAGCAAACAAATCAGATTTCCAACAAGTTGATCGGGTTCGACCAAGGGATTAGTCGATCGAACCGTGAGTTCAGTCGATCGAACAGTGGATAGGCGTCAACGTGGTCAGGCCGGGTTGATTGGACCAGATAAGCCAGCAAGGAAAGCGAGATCGGTTGATCGAACGGTAGGATAGGTCGACCAAACGAAGGCTCTATCTTAAGCACAGAATCTGGACGGAAAGCTAGGCAGGTACAGAAGGTTTGATCGACCGAACACCTAGATCGATCGACCGATCAACGTCAAGTCAAACCATGATCCCGAGATCAGTGGATCTGGATCAGGTCTAGCTCAGCTATAAAAGGGAGTCTCGACCAGAACTTCGACAATCAATCTTCTGACAAACTCCGCTCAACCGAAACTTCGCTCCATCCATGGACAAGTCCCATACGATGTCCTGCCACTCCACATTGCGAGTCAAGCGTTGACTGTCCCGCGTATCATCCCGAGCCAGAGTGGGGGTCAACTCGGACTCGTATCCTTTCGGTCAGGGACTGACCACCCGATCAACCATTACAATTATACTCCGTTCAACCCTTTAACATCCAGGCATTGACCGCCTTGACTTTGACCTCCACCTTGGCCATTGACCTCGTGGCAAATAGGCTTCCCTCCATCACCACATCAATTATTATTGTTTGTGAAATCAGTAAAATACCTTTATTTTATTTTTCTCTAGCACTACTAATCCAAGACCAACTCTGTCATTTTTTTGTGTGCAAGACTTTTTTAAATGACCCACCAAGAAGGCTACAACACAACACATCCACCTCTTTTCTCTGGTGAAGAATTTGGCTACTGGAAGAGCCGAATGGAGTATCATCTAAAGACCCAAGTGAAAATGTGGATCATAATTCAAACCGGATTCGCATTTCCCACAAAAGATGGATCACTCATCCCCTGTGATAAGTGGGATGCACCAACAAGAAAGAAGATCGAGGTAGATGCAAAAGCAACATGTACTCTACAATGAAGACTAACCAAAGAAGAGCTGAACCGAGTCAACCCATTTACAAGCGTGAAAGAACTATGAGAGAAGTTGATCGAACTGCACGAGGGAACCTCCAACAACAAGGTAAGTAAGCGTGATATGATTCTGAATAAACTATATAATATAAAAATGTAGGAAGGGGAATCGGAAAATCAACTCAACGCTTGGATCCAAGACTTGCTCAACGACCTTCACGTAATCGGTCAAAAAGTGGAAAATCGTGACATTATCAGGTATGCACTCAATGCCTTTCCGAGGAACACTTTATGGGCATCCATGGTAGATGCTTACAAAGTGTCTAAGGAGCTTTCGCAAATTAGATTAGATTAATTATTTTCTAAATTGGAACTTCACGAACAGACTAATGCACTAGCAGTCGAGAAACGTACTACTTTAGTCGTAGGTATAAACAGAATGAGGGAACCAAAAGCCAAGCGTTGGACCGAACCTGAGTCCGAAGATGAATCGGCCTCAGAAGAAGATGAAATCACCACCGAACTAGTCAAACTAGTTTAGAAAGCATTTAAGAAGAAGAAGGTGACTCAATCGAACTCTAAAGTCAAGTCTGGAGTTACCTGCTACGGCTGTATCCAGAACGGACACTACAAGCATGAATTTCTAAACCAGAAGCAAGGAAGGAAGGCATTGAAGGCAACATGGTACGAATCCTCGGAAAATTCTGATGAAGAACACAATCAAGCAAGCTTTCTTGCTCTACCAGTACAAGCGTATGTTGCTGAAACTGAGTCTGAGTCCGAAACTGAAGCTGAATCAAAAACAGAGTCCGAAAAAAGCCACAAATCCATATCTATTTTTGAAAGGCCAAATAATATTGTAAGTTCTCTGATTGCTGGAACTCAAGTTGATGATTTACAAAATTTAGTTTCATACTTATTAAGGAAGTTGGCCAAATCCAATATCCAGGTTAAGTCACTCCAAAAGGAGGTAACAACCCTTAAGGAAGTGACTAACCCAATCTCCTTGATTGAATCTGTTCAGATTGGAACTTTAACTTAAGTCCAACAACTTGAGTAAGAAAATTCCAGTCTAAAAAGTCAAGTCAAGGAACTGAAGGATACATTGGAATGGTTTAACTTCGGTTCCAAGAATCTTGATATGATTCTTAGAAAATAAAGAGTAGTATACAATTGATCCGAACTTGGATATAAGGCTAAACATAAATTTAAATCATATTTATCTCTTGTAAATCAATCAAATAAAAACTTAGTCCAAGCATGGGTCCCCAAGTCTAATCTGACTAATCAAGTTAGACTTGATCAATATTGGATCCCCAAGGATCAGCGTTGATTCAAACCCTGATCCCGAGATCAGTGGATCTAGATCATGTTGGATCGAGAAGCGCTAGAGGGGGGGAATAGCGCTCGTGGCTATTTCGTTTGATTCGTAAAACTATCAGAGTAATTAAGCAGTGGAATAAAACAAAGTAAGCACACAGAGACAAGAGGATTTTTACTTCGTTCGGAGCCTTGATCGACTCCTACTCGAAGGCCCGCGATCCTTGATCGCTTCCGGTGGGCAACAACTATAAGCTCGTTAAAAGATTACAATAATGAGTACAAATAAAAGCTATCAAAAATTATACCGACAACAAGAAATGCTAATTCTGAAGCTTCAGGTCGTCGGGCACTTGTAGTAGAACTTCGGAGCGTCTTTTGGAGCAGCGTGTTGATGAAGGATCACTTAGAATTCGTTGTCTTTGAAGCTGCACCTCAACCCTCCTTTTATATGCGGTTCCGGGCGCCTGGATCCCTTCTGGGCGCCTGGAGTGTGACGTGGCCAACCAACCAGGATGCTCCACGTGGCGAAGTCGCTAGGATATCCGGGCGCCCGGCCACCTTTTTCCAGCAGGTTCCTCACCCGCAAACAAAGGTTAGTCCGAGCAAAATACCCGCAAGACAATGTTAGAATCTGATAAAACATAGTAATAAATAATTGATTCAGTTCTGACTTCGAATTTTCGATCGAAAGCCCTAGGTCGACCCGACGCCACTGTTCCCTCTTCGGGAACGCGTCCTCACCTACTCCACTCGTGAGATTTACCGTTGCTCAGTGTCCGGTCCGATGCTTCCGGTCGATGCTTCCGGACTTTCTGCTGGACATCCGCTTCCCCGGCTAATCCAGTCTTTCACCTGGTTCGCGACACCAGGACTTTTCACCTAGGGTTACCACCCCCTAGGACTTTTGCCTGAAGCCATCAACCTGCCAAGACTTTACTCATAGGGTTACCACCCCCTATGACCTAGGGTTACCTCCCCCTAGGGTTTTCCCTTTGCCTAACCGCAGCTAGGACTTTCCTGAAACCCTCAAGTAGACTTGTTAGACTAAAAAACATCTTAACTTTGAATTCTTTGCCGTTATCAAAACACGAGTTCGATCGTCGGATGCTTCCCGCACCAACAATCTCCCCCTTTTTGATTATGGCAACACGAATTCGAAGTTAAGTAAACAAGCGAATAGATAGTCGTTTTAAACACAGGCAAAATTTGCTAAGTATAGCTGAACAATGTAACTAAAGTAAATTTTGCCCTATATACTCCCCCTTAACTTTGGCTCCCCCTTAATTTTTTACTTCTTGAATTTTATGTTTACATTTTTGCTACTCTCCCCCTTTGCCATAACTCAAAAAATAGGCAATGTATAAAGAGTTGTACATGATTAAAGTTAGCAATATTCAACAGAGTTTGGAAGTTAAGGTCAATTGGAAATTAAGTTTTTAGGACCAGATTATTCATTTAAGTTCAGTTGATCCTTAAGTCCAAGCACAAGTCATGTTTATATATTAGGTATCAGAGCCATAGTGAACAAAACATTCTTGAAAAAGAAATTGAGTATGTTTTGCCAACTGTCTAACCTTTAGTTACTTGCTGATTGTCTATAGGACAATAGCTTTTACTAGGTTAGTCAAGTTAAGTTATTTAGGTCCAGATAGACTTGACTAGAGCTGGAGAACTTTAACTTGATTAATGTTTATTGCATATTTAACGCCCAGACTCATATTGATGCACAGATATAAGCATTCTTGAGTCCAGACTATACCCTATGCATCTCACGTCATTCTATGTTTTTCAATCACAATCAAGGTAAACCTAGGTGTTTTGTGAGATGCTCTGGTTTAATTCTAGGGGAACATGATATCTAGAGGGGGTCCTAGACTAAACCCAACTTTTGAAAGTCTAGTAAAATTGGAGGTTTGAAAACTGTTTTTCCTAGAATTTGAAAATAATAGTAAGATATCTATTCTACCTAACACATTCCTATTTGCCTTCTAAGTCCACTGAACTCAAGTTCAGGTAAGGGTTTTGTAAAAATGTCAGCTAGGTTTGATTTGGACTCAACGTGGTTGAGTGCAATTTCACCTTTAGCTACATGATCCCTTACAAAGTGGTGTTTTACCTCTATGTGTTTGGTCCTAGAGTGGTGTATAGGATTTTTGATCAGATTTATTGAGCTGATATTATCAATAAAGATTTTAGTATTTTTATAGTCTAGTTGATAGTCTTTTAGTGTATGCATCATCCATAACAATTGAGATGCACATTCTCCTAGAGCTATGTATTCAGCTTCTGTAGTGGATAGAGCAACACAATGTTGCTTTCTTCTTGACCAACTTACTAGGCACTGACCTAGAATTTGGCAGCTACCACTTGTACTTTTTCTGTCTAGCTTGCACCCGGCATAGTCTGAATCAGAATAGCCATAAAGGTCAAAAGTGCAAGTTCTTGGATACCAAAGTCCTACATTTAGAGTTCCTTTAATATACCTCAGTATTCTTTTAACATATGTTAGGTGTGACTCTTTTGCACAGGATTGGTATCTTGCACACATACCCACTGCAAACAGTATGTCAGGTCGACTTGCAGTTAGATAAAGTAAACTCCCTATGACACTCCTATAGTATTTTGGGTCTACAGATTTTCCTTCAGGGTCAGAGTCAATGTTTATGTTGGTTGCCATTGGGGTATTTATAATTTTTGAGTTTTCCATGCTGAATTTTTTGATTAACTCCTTAGCATATTTAGTTTGATAAATGTAGATTCCATCTTTGGTTTGTTTTATTTGTAAGCCTAAGAAAAAGTTGAGTTCCCCAACCATGCTCATTTCAAATTCACTTTCCATTAACTTAATAAATTCTTTTAGAAATTTTGAGTTAGTTGAGCCAAAATTTATGTCATCAACATAGATTTGGGCTATAAAGATGTCTTTTCCTATAGTTTTCACGAACAAAGTAGGATCAATTTGTCCTTGGTTAAATTCTTTGGATATTAAGTAATTAGATAATCTTTCATACCATGCTCTAGGGGCTTGTTTTAGTCCATATAGTGCCTTTTTTAATTTAAAAACGTGATTAGGGTAGTCTATGTCTTCAAACCCTGGAGGTTGGCTTACGTAGACTTCTTCCTTGATAAAACCATTTAAAAAAGCTGACTTAACGTCCATTTGGTACAATTTGAATCCTTTATTGGCTGCATAGGCTAATAACATCCTAATGGACTCGAGTCTAGCTACTGGAGCATAGGTTTCATCATAGTCTAGGCCTTCGACTTGACTAAACCCTTTGGCTACTAATCTTGCCTTGTTTCTTACTATAACACAGTGATCATCTAACTTATTCCTAAAAACCCATTTTGTATCTATTATTGATTTATCTATGGGTTTAGGTACAAGGTCCCAGACTTGGTTTCTCTCAAATTGGGCTAATTCTTCCTGCATTGCAATGATCCAGTCTGGATCAGGCAGGGCTTCTTCTATAGTTTTAGGTTCAATTTTAGAAATTAGAGCAATCTGACTAAGGTTTCTATAGGACGATCTAGTTCTGACTCCTAGGTTTGGGTCACCCAAAATTTGGTCAGGTGGGTGAGAGGTGCTTATTCTAGTTGGTCTTATTTGTGAGTCAGAAACTGGTTCTTTAGACTCATTAAGATTAGTTTGGATTTCATCATCATCTACATCTCTTGGATTAGTGTTAATATTTGCATTTATTTTAGGTAAGTTGTTTTCTTCATCAAATATTACATTAGTTGTTTCTTCAACTTTCAATGTATTTTGATTATATACTCTAAAGGCTCTACTGGTAGAGGAGTATCCTAGGAATATTCCTTGGTTAGATTTGGGTGTAAATTTTTCTAAGTAATCTTTAGTATTTAAAATGTGAACTTTACAACCAAATACCTTTAAATAATTTAGATTGGGAATTTTATGATAGTAGAGTTCATACGGTGTTTTGTTGTGATATTTGTTTATTAAAATTCTGTTTTGAATATAATTTACCGTATTTATTGCTTCAGCCCAAAATTGGTGACTTAACTCATATTCGTTTAACATTGTCCTAGCGGCTTCTTGTAGTGTTCTATTTTTACGTTCTACTAGTCCATTTTGTTGGGGGGTTCTAGGACATGAAAATTCATGTTGGTATCCATTTATTTTACAAAATTGGGTGAACTTATGATTTTCAAATTCCCCTCCGTGATCACTTCTTATTCTTTTAATTTTAGTATCTTTTTCATTTTCCGTTAAGTTGCAAAAATTACTAAATATTTCATAGGTTTCATCTTTTGATTTTAGAAATTTTACCCAAGTGTACCTGGAGTAGTCATCAATTATTACTAAGCAATATTGGTTCTTGTTTAGTGATTTGGCTCCATGTGAATCAAATAGATCAAGGTGAAGGAGTTCAAGTAAGGTCTTGGATCTTTCTAGGTTAGTTGACTTATGGGTTGACTTGGTTTGTTTTCCTTTTTGACATGCATCACAGATTGAATTTTCAATAAATTTTAATTTGGGTAAACCTCTAACTAGACCATTTTGACTCATTCTTGAAATAAGTCTTGTGTGTGTGTGACCCAGCCTTCTGTGCCACAGTTGGGTTTCCTCTTGTTGTGTCAGGAGACACTTTATAGAGGATATTGATAAATTAATTGTGTAGATGTTATCTTTCCTAAGTCCCTTAAGTTTAATTTCTGGATTTTCAATGTTTTTAACTAGACATCCAGATTTATCGAAATTAACTAGATATCCGCTGTCACACAATTGACTTATACTTAGTAAATTAAAGTTAAAATTTTCAACCAATAAAACATTTTGAATAATGAAATCGGAACTAAGTTCAATATTACCTTTTCCGATTACTTTAAGTTTACCGTTGTTGCCGAATGCAACTGATCCTAGACTCTTGTACTTGAGTTTGGTAAACTTCAACTTATCTCCAGTCATATGTCTGGAGCATCCACTATCCAACATCCATTGATCCAATTCCTACACATGAAGTAGTTGAATTGGTTTCTTTTTAATGGATTAAAGATAGCGTGATTGAAGCAGACACTATGTTTATTGTCTCCTTAAATTTTCTGTTTCAAGATAATTTAGCAAACACTTATGTTTATTGAGTTTGAGAATAATTTTGAGATTTATTTTGAAAAGATTTGAAATTAATTTTGAAAAGATTTTTAAATAATTTTGAAATTAATTTTGAAAAGATTTTTGAATAATTTTGAAGTTCATTTTGAAGAGATTTTTTGAATAATTTTGAAGTTAATTTTGAAAAGATTTTTGAATAATTTTGAAGTTAATTTTGAAGAGATTTTTTAAATAATTTTGAAATTGATTTTGAAAAGATTTTTGAATAATTTTGAAGTTAATTTTGAAAAGATTTTTGAATAATTTTGAAGTTAATTTTGAAGAGATTTTTTAAATAATTTTGAAATTGATTTTGAAAAGATTTTTTAAATAATTTTGAAATTAATTTTGAAAAGAAATTTTATTTCTTAGTCATCTCACCTGATCTAAATTGTCAATTAGGGAATCCTATAATTGATGTGAGATGATTTATTGTTGAATTCAAGGGTCTGGTTTAACTTTGTGTTAGATTCAGGTTTAGCTTTGGGTTCAACAAGTAAGCATTCTTTGGATAAACTTTTGGGCCATGGTGAGTCACAAGGAACTCATTAAAGTAACCATGCCTTCGAGGTCTTCCAAATAGTCCTATCCATTGAACTTAATACTAATCCTTGGTCTAACTAGTTAGGATCCATTTAAGGGTAGCTTCGGTCAGTTTCACTTGGCCATTTTTTAAATAATTTTGAAATTGATTTTGAAAAGATTTTTGAATAATTTTGAAGTTAATTTTGAAAAGATTTTTGAATAATTTTGAAGTTAATTTTGAAGAGATTTTTTAAATAATTTTGAAATTAATTTTGAAAAGATTTTTTAAATAATTTTGAAATTAAGTTTGAAAAGATTTTTAAATAATTTTGAAATTGATTTTGAAAAGATTTTTTAAATAATTTTGAAATTAAGTTTGAAAAGATTTTTAAATAATTTTGAAATTGATTTTGAAAAGATTTTTTAAATAATTTTGAAGTTAATTTTGACAAGATTTTTGAAATTGATTTTGAAAAGATTTTTTAAATAATTTTGAAATTGATTTTGAAAAGATTTTTAAATAATTTTGAAATTGATTTTGAAAAGATTTTTTAAATAATTTTGAAATTGATTTTGAAAAGAAATTTTATTTCTTAGTCATCTCACATGATCTAAATTGTCAATCAGGGAATCCTATAATTGATGTGAGATGATTTATTGTTGAATTCAAGGGTCTGGTTTAACTTTGTGTTAGATTCAGGTTTAGCTTTGGGTTCAACAAGTAAGCATTCTTTGGATAAACTTCTGGGCCATGGTGAGTCACAAGGAACTCATTAAAGTAACCATGCCTTCGAGGTCTTCCAAATAGTCCTACCCATTGAACTTAATACTAATCCTTGGTCTAACTAGTTAGGATCCATTTAAGGGTAGCTTCGGTCAGTTTCACTTGGCCAAATGCACCAGGTCGAAGCCATATCTTCCTAGACATGCGATGCCCAAGTTTCCCTAACGTACTATCATCCAAAAATTTCACCAGTACTGTGGTTCAAGTTAAACTTATCCTTTTTAATCTATCCTTAATTACCTTACCAGGTAGTCTACTCTTGTTTTACCCATTCTGGGTAGATTAGGTTCAGTTGCCCTATCGGGTAGTTCAGTTGGAGGTGCCAGCTAGTTTGGATCCTCCATCTAGTTTTCAATTTAATTTTGTATTTTAAATTCGAATTTAGAATTTAGATTTTGTAGTTTAAGTTTTGAATTTGTAATTTAATTAATTTAAATTCGAATTTAGAATTTAGATTTTGTAATTTAAGTTTTGAAGAATTTTTAATTTAAATTCGAATTTAGAATTTAGATTTTGTAATTTAAGTTTTGAATTTGTAATTTAATTTTGAATTTTTAATTTTTAATTTAAATTCAAATTTAGAATTTAGATTTTGTAGATCGTTTTCATATTAGTTTTCCCTGGATCACGACCTCGATACGGTCTGTCAAGGTAGTATATTTGATCCTTCGGAACCCAGTATTGGCCAAGTCCAACTTGATTGATCAATTTGGACTTGGGGACCCATGCTTGGACTGATTTGCTATTTTGTTTTATTAATGATAAATAAGATCTATATTTCTTTTTACTTTTATATCCCAGTCCAGTTTTGTTGTAGACGGCTCTTTGTGTCCCAAGAATTAGATCCAAATTCTTGGAGCCCAGAGAGAACTTTTCTAAAGTAATTTTTAAATCTTTTAACTGATTTTTCAGATATGAATTTTCTTTCTCAAGTTGTTGTACTTGAGTTGAGTCTTCAATTTGAACTTGATCAGGTAAAGATTTTGAGTTAGTTACTTCTTTAAGAGTGGTTACTTCTTTTAAAAGTGACTTAATTTTCAAATTTGACTTGGCTAATTTGCGAAGTAAATAATTGACTAAATTATTAAGTCTAGGAATACTTACAGCGGAGTCTGGCCCTTCGGAAACGGATGCGGATCCGTGGCTTTGCTCGGAGTCGGCTTCTGACTCGCTCTCGGATTCGATGATCTGGTCCCGGGCCATCAATGCGAGTAAACTCGTTTGGTCGAGTTCGTCGTCTTCATCCTCCGAAGAAGATTCGTCCCAGGTTGTCTTTAGTGCCTTCTTTCTTCTTTGCTTCTTGGCTTCCTTTTGATTGGGGCAGTTGACTTTTATATGCCCCTTCTGGTTGCACCCGTAGCAAGTGACTTCGTACTTTGCCTTTGAGTTCTGTTGAGCCTCCTTTGATTGAACTGCCTTCTTTAGATCTTTCTTGTTGAAGCCCTTCTTCTTCTTGTAGAGCTTCTTCAAGAGATTCACTGGCCAGTTCATCTTCTGAATCTTCTGAATTGGGTTCGTCTTCTGATTCTGATTCAACTTTTCGCCGTCCTCTTGATTCCCGTGTTCTACTCGTTCCTGCAATCAAAGCAATACCTTTCTCGGATGGCAGTGTATTAGTTTGTTCATGGAGTTCAAATTCGCTAAATAACTCGTCTAATTTTAAGGACGACAAATCCTTAGAGACTTTGTAGGCATCTACCATTGATGCCCACAATGAACTCCTAGGAAATGAGTTAAGTGCATACCTTATTATATCTCTGTTTTCTACCTTCTGTCCGATTCCATGTAGAGAATTCAGGATATCTTGAATTCGGACGTGCAAAGAGCTTGCCGTCTCACCTTCCTGCATTTTCAAATTGTATAGTTTATTTAGTAACAAATCACGCTTACTTACCTTGGTTTCCGCAGTGCCTTCGTGAAGTTCAATCAGTTTCTCCCATAGTTCCTTTGCGGAGGAGAATGGACCAACTCTGTTGAGCTCTTCTTTGGTAAGACCGCACCGAATGGGCAGGTGGCTTTGGCGCCGGCTTCCACCTTTTGATAAAAGCTGCTCCCAGTCCTCACAGGATGTAGGCTTACCGTCTGTACCAGTTGGTAGTTGTAGTCCTGTTTTGACGATCATCCAGGTGTCGAACTGGATCTTTAGATAAATTTCCATTCGCCCCTTCCAATATCCGAAGTCTTCTACGGAAAATAATGGGGGACGAACGGTGCTAAATCCTTCTTGTTGGGCCATTTAGATCTACAAAAAAAAACAGAAACAACAAGATCTATTCCAAGACTAAGTCTTGGATTAGTAGTGTGGGAGGACGAAAAAAAATAACAGGCTCAAGTGGTATTGACCATCTTTGAGCAGAAAATCGATTCGTAAAAAGAAATTAGAATATAGCTATGAGGCTAAATTCTAATTGACTCCGAACAAAACCACAAAAAAAATTGTCTCGAATAGTGGTTGCACTGATTCAAGACGACCCCGCTCTGATACCAATTGTTGGATCGAGAAGCGCTAGAGGGGGGGTGAATAGCGCTCGTGGCTATTTCGTTCAATTCGTAAAACTATCGGAGTAATTAAGCAGCGGAATAAAACAAAGTAAGCACACAAAGACAAGAGGATTTTTACTTCGTTCGGAGCCTTGATCGACTCCTACTCGAAGGCCCGCGATCCTTGATCGCTTCCGGTGGGCAACAACTATAAGCTCGTTAAAAGATTACAATAATGAGTACAAATAAAAGCTATCAAAAATTATACCGACAACAAGAAATGCTAATTCTGAAGCTTCAGGTCGTCGGGCACTTGTAGTAGAACTTCGGAGCGTCTTTTGGAGCAGCGTGTTGATGAAGGATCAATTAGAATTCGTTGTCTTTGAAGCTGCACCTCAACCCTCCTTTTATATGCGGTTCCGGGCGCCTGGATCCCTTCCGGGCGCCTGGAGTGTGACGTGGCCAACCAACCAGGATGCTCCACGTGGCGAAGTCGCGCAGGGGATAAAATTTGGTCCCGGGTGCCCGAACCTGTTCCGGGCGCTCGGATCCATCCCGAGCGCCCGGACAGCCTTTTTCCAGCAGGTTCCTCACCTGCAAACAAAGGTTAGTCCGAGCAAAATACCCTGCAAGACAATGTTAGAATCTGATAAAACATGATAGTAATAATTGATGCCTTCTTGACCGTCCGAGTCGACTTTGGATTTGACGGAAGCCCTAGGTCGACTCGACGCCTCCTGTTCCTCTTGGGAACGCGCCCTCACCTACTCCACTCAGAGATTTACTGTTGCTACGATCCTCCGGATCGACTTTGCTCAAGACTCGATGCTTCCGGACTTCTGCTGGACATCCGCTTCCCGCTAGTCCAGTCTTTCACCTGGTTCGCGACACCAGGACTTTTCACCTAGGGTTACCACCCCCTAGGACTTTTGCCTGAAGCCATCAACCTGCCAAGACTTTACTCATAGGGTTACCACCCCCTATGACCTAGGGTTACCGCCCCCTAGGGTTTTCCCTTTGCCTAACCGCAGCTAGGACTTTCCTGAAACCCTCAAGTAGACTTGTTAGACTAAAAAACATCTTAACTTTGAATTCTTTGCCGTTATCAAAACACGAGTTCGATCGTCGGATGCTTCCCGCACCAACAGATCAGGTCTAGCTCGGCTATAAAAGGGAGTCTCAACCATCACTTCGACAATCATCTTCTGACAAACTTTCTTACGCGCTGCTCCAAAGACGTTTCTGTGACTTCGTGGCACGACTCCGACAACTGAAAGTGCAACTCTTCGGATTCTTACATTGTCAGTATATTTTACTTAATACAATGTTGTAATTCAATATTCTTATAAATATTTTCTGAACTGATAGTGGATTGTCCAATGAAAGCGATCAACGATCGCGGCCCTTGGATTAGAGTCGTCACAGGCTCCGAACTAAGTAACCAAAAGTGTTAGCGCTTGCTTTATCTGTTTACTTATTTCCACTGCGTTTATCTCTGATTGTTTTCTGAAAAGTGAAAAAGCCATGAGTGTTATTCATCCCCCCCTTCTAGCACGCATCGAACCTACACAAGGTATCAAACACAAACAGAACCTAACTTAACTCGATTGACTACATCAAAACTACTACGGAGTACTTACAATTAGGGTTGTAAACAAGCTGAGCCGAGCCGAGCTTTGGGGTATTCAAGCTTGTTTGATAAGGTAACCAAGCCAAGCCAAGCCGAGTCGAGCTTAAAATGAACTAAGCTTTTGAAATGAGTGTTCAAGCTTGGCTTGGTTTATTTTTTATGAGTTTGAGCTTGTTTGAAGCTTGATTTGAGTTTGGTTTATTTAGATGTTATCAAGCTCTCAATTCAAGCTTGGCTTGAGCTTGGTTCAAGCTTGGCTTGAGCTTTGTTCATTTAGATGTTATCAAGCTCTAAATTTAAACTTGTTTGATTGTTTGACACTTTTAGTTGTTTGATTGATTATTGAGCTTAATAATTTAAATTTATTTATTTTATTTTATTATTTATTTAGTATATTGAAAAGAGTTTTATTAATGAATATGGTTCGTGAACATTGTTCATGAACGTTGTTCACAAACATTGTTCACGAACGTTGTTCACTAACGTTAACGAGTTGAACACATATGTGTTCAAGCTTGTTTGTTTAGCTTAACGAGTTGTTCAAGCTTATTTATTTAATTAATCTTATGTATATTGAATGAATATAAACAATCTCTTACAAAGCCAAACACCAAGCTTGTTCACGAACTCTTGGTTCATTTACAGTCCTACTTACAATCTCCTCCTTTTCGATATACATCAACACAAGTTAACTTAGGGTTAAAGCAAAATGCAATATTATAAATAAGTGAAGAAATTTACAATGATACTAATTATTTTTCAAATTAATTCAGAAAATAAATTTTTAATTTTCCTAACTCTTCCTTAACTTATACATATTTCTCCACTTTTGATCATATAAAAAAATTAGAAAAAATAAATTAAATAGTTAGAAATTTTTTTAAAAAAAATCTAGGGGTATATCATAAGAATTATCAGTAGGTAAATATTTATTAGAAATAATTTTCAAAAATATCTTATTTTTACCAATTAATCTTCTATTTTAACAAAAATAATTTAAAAATTACTTTTTGATTTCCAAAAATTCTGAAAACTTTTGTCAAACTTAAACAAAGTAAGCTGGATCAGTAAAAAAATTTACATAGAAAGATACTAATTAATCTAGTAGAAATAATTTATTTCAATAGAGCAACCTAATTTTCAAAAATAAATTTAAAAAATATATTTTCAACTCTAAAAATTTTTCTAATTTTCTAGGATGTGTAAAATAGATAGTTAATTGGAAGAAAAATTAAAGTTTCTATTTGTCTATTATCTTGAATTTTTAATTTCAAAATTAAAATTTTAGAAAATAATTTATAAAATTTTATTGTTTATTAGAAAATTCTGAAAAAAAAATCCCTCAACAGAAATACTACTGTTTTATTATTCTAGAAATTTTGAACAAAAAAGATTCAAATAGAAGATTATTCAAATAATATTTTTCTAAGTCAAATAATTTCTATCCTAATAAATCAATAAAATAGGGAACTTGATCTAAAAAAAATTGGAACCCAATATAGGTTTCTACCTGTTAGATTTATTAAAAATTTTGGTGGTACATAATTTTTAAAGATTTTTCTTATTTGTTTGTTATGATTTTTAATGTACCAATTTATTCTATCATAATTTCTAAATCTTGAAAAATATTTGAAGATGTATTCTCATTTTCCAGTTTCTCTATTTCTACTTTTAGTTTTTCATTTTCCATTTTTAAATTATCATGCATTACTAAAGGGTATGAATTTGTTAAGTTTAATTTAAACTTAGCATTTTTATATTCTAATTTTAGCATATTTTTAGAAAGTATCTTAATGAATTCGAAAGATTTTTTAGGAGATAGTGTGTGTACCTCACTTATCTCGTGGTTTGTTCCTCCCCCTTCATCTCTACTTTCCTCTGAAGATCTTCCTCCTTCGTCGATGCTCATTTCGAAGAAACTTTCAACATTCCTCTGGTGGTCTGCCATCAGGGCTAATCTGGCATACTCTTCTAGATCTGATTCTGATGACGATGATTCATCCCATGTCGCCTTCAAGTTTTTGTGTTTTGTTCTTGTTAGTTTTTTGCCCTTGTCTTTCTCCTTCTTCTTCAATTTGGAGCAGTCATCCTTGATGTACCCTTCTTCTTGGCAGTTGTAGCATCGAACCTGCCTTTTACTCTGAAGGTGTTTTTTCACGTGTGACTTATTAAATTTATTAGATTTAATAAACTTACTAAATTTTCTTATCATTAGGGTCGCTTCTTCTTCATCGATTGACACTTTGGAGTCTTGCTCATCTTTCTAGGCTTTCATGACAAGGTTGTCATTTGACTTCTCGATTTCTTTAGGATCTACACATCGAATTTCGTAAAGTTTGAAAGTCAAAAATAAGTTTTCTAGTGTACTTACCTCGAAGTACTTAGAGATGTAATATGCATCTACTAAGGATGACCATTTAAGAGTTCTCAAAAAAATGTTGAGCGCGTACCGGATAGAATCATGATTCATTAATGATTCTCTGAGATTGTTGAGCTGAGTGATGAGTTCTTTGATATTTGCTTGGAGTTGAGATACCTTCTCTCCCTTATTCATCCGGAGGTTTGTTAGCTCAGTTCGGAGGATGTGTCATCTTACTAACTTGGCTTTTGAAGTGCCTTCATATAGTTCTAAGAATTTCTCTCAGAGCTCTTTGGCAGAGTCATAGCAGCCTATTTGATTGACCTCCTAGGGCGGAAGAGCATTCAGCAGATAGAATTCTGCTTTGTCGTTCACCACGAGGTTGACTTGTTCTTTCTTTGTCTATGAGTACTCTTCTTTTTCAAGCCCTTGTTGGTCCTTGGGGGCTAGAAAATCATATTTCATTATTAAAAGTATTTCAAAGTTTGTTTTAAAAAATACCTCCATCCAGCGCTTCCATTGTGCAAAGTCTCTTTCAAACTTTGGTGGATGAATACTTGAACCGACCATCGTCTTATTGCTTTAGTGGTATTTAGTTCTTCTGAAGTTGTTTGGCTCTGATACTAATTGTTGGTTCCAGTAGGATGGGCAAGAGGGGGGTGAATTGCCTACAAAAATTAAACAAGTCATTTTGTTATCTTTTGGATTTGATTAGTTATGCACAATTAATTAAACAAAATAAGAATGCATAAAATTAAAAACTTCTAAGAAATAGTAAGAAGGCTAGATTTACTTGGTTACAACCTACGTGGTTGTTAATCCAAGACGTTGAAGAAGCTTTACTAAAAATCTTCTTTATTGAAGGCAGAGTAGTCTGTGACAACTTAGAAAAAGACTTGGAATTTATTACAAAAGTTCTAGTTGAGTTGTTGTTTAATTTCTAACTTCAGGGGTCTTTTTATAGCCCCTGTAAAAACTTATCCACATCTCGGAGGTACCTCCAAGTCCAAGGCATCTTCTATAAGACAAGTTTTATCCATGGAAGATAAAACTTTATCTTTGTCTAACGACTATTGAAGGTGCCTTCAACATGCTTGAAGGCCCCTTCCATGAGGACTCGAAGGTGCCTTCCATCTCCTTAAAGGCGCCTCCAGCAACTGCTAGCAGACTCTAGTAGCTTTGTGTGAGTGATTTTGGCCATCTGAAATTGGGCTCACCCAAGCCCATCTTCTAGTATTTTCCTCGATCAAACTTCTATTCTAGCTTCTCATCCCTCAGAAGTACCGCGCGCATCCTTCTCATCCACCGGTGTACTCTTCGCAGCTTCTCGTCCCTCAGATGTACTGAGCCTATCAACTCGCTTCTCATACCATCCTTCTCATCCACTGTGTCTTCCACTCAACTTCTTGTGCTCTTAAGTTCCTACACACTTAAACACAAATAGGATTTAACTTAACTTGGTTGACCACATCAAAACTACCACGGGGATACTTGCAAAAGAACTTTGGAATGAGTTGATTGAGCTACACAAAAGCACAAATGACGCTAAGATAACAAAACCTAATTTTTTTTATTAAATAGTTTACTTAATATAAAAATGCAGGATAGAAAAATTGTAAGTTAATTGTACACGAGAATCAAGGACATTTTCAATAGACTACACCTGATCAGATACCATCTGGAAAACAAGGATATAATAAGGTAAACTCTAAACTCATTCCCTTAAAATGCACTATAGGCATTTATAGTAGATGTTTATAAAGTTTCGAGAAACCTTTCTAAATTAAAATTAGATGAATTATTCTGTGAATTAGAATTACATTAACAAACTTACTCAAACTAGGTCGAGAAAGATATAGCTTTCTTTGCAGGTTCTATCAAAGAGGTAAAGATAAAAACCTGAACCAAACTCGAGTCAGAAGACAAGTCTGACTTAGAATCAAACAAGGAGGAACAACTAGTGAATATGGTAAGAAAAATATTCACTAGAAGAAAGAAAAACTTCACCAAGAAGGACTTACAAAAGACGATCAAGTCCACATTCAATAATACAAAAACGAATATCATCTGCTATGGATGCAATAAAAAGGGTCACTTTAAGCACGAGTGCCCTAACCTAAAAGAAGACAAATCTAAGAAGACAAGAAGGAAAAGGGCACTCAAAGCCACCTAGAGTGAGTCCTCTTTAGAAGAATCAAATGTTGAAGAACCAAAGCAAGCAAACTATCTCATTCTGATGGCAACTAGACCCAAGTCAGAAAGTGAATCAAACCAAGAAGATGAATTCGAGTATGAATCAAGTCACGAATCCGTATCCATTTTTAAAGGTTCCAATGAGGTAGAATTTAATTTAATTATATTTTTAAAAAATAATTGCATGTTTAAATAAAAAAATAACTAAATTTAGAAAACAAGTTAAAATGCTTCTTAAGGAAAACCAAGACTTTAAGGAACAACTTAATTTGAATTCCTTAACTAAACAAGTTAAACCTAGAAACTCAACTCAAGTTGCAAAACATGAGAAAGAGAATTTTGTTGGTGCAATCAACCTCTAGGGTTTTGATATTTATTTGATAATATGTTTATTGGAGTCTAGTTAGGTTAGGGTTGGTCGAATGACTAGCAAAAGTGTGAGAAGTCTATCAAGTGACTAGTCCTAACTAGAGGTTAGACAGGTGAGAAGTCTTGGAGGAGTGAACTCAAGAAAAATAAAATCCCAAGTGAGTAAAGCTAGACCCTAGGAAGTAAAACTAGGTGGTTAAAGTCCTGGTGAGTCAAGTCAGACAGTGGAAAGTCCTAGTAAGTGAAGCTAGACCCTAGTGCAAGTCTTATTGAGTGAAGTCGGACAGTGGAAAGTCCTAGTAAGTAAAGCTAGGCAATGGAAGGTAATGAGAAGTCTTAGAGGAGTGAATTCCAAGCAGGTTTGACCACACTGTCGATCGAATCAGCGGATTTTGATAAATCTAAGTATAGTTTTACAAACACTATTGTGCATTACTATTATTTTTGTTGTACTAATTTAGTATTGAAGGAAAAGCCTTAGTGCATCAAGCGATCATATACTGAGTAAAGAAAGTCTAAACAGGTCTAGAGGACCAAATGTTTGGCAGGTGAGTGAGGTAAGCTCTTGGAGGGAGTTCGGTGAGGTCGTGTCCCGGTAGAAGCAAACCTTAGGAGTTGATCCAACTGATGAAATCAATGGAGATTTCTAAGTTGAGATTAAAATAGTCTTAACTGTCTTATTCATGCACTTATATATCTATCTAACTCTGTTTTGTAGTTTTATTATTTTATTATTATTTTGCTAACTTTATTTTATAGATTGAGCAAAGTTTGAGTGACAGAGGGTTCGATCAACTAAACAAGTAGTTTGATTGACCGATTCAACCAGCGTGGCATAAATATGATTGTGATGCAAACTTGGAAACACACTGTTATCGGTCGACCAAAAGCTTGGATCAATCGATCGATCCAATTTTTGTAACAGCAAAGATCAGATCGAATTAGCGCAGAAAAGACAGATTCAGGTTCAGTCAACTGATTAGCTAGATCAGTCAACTAAACCCCAAGATTTACGAGATCAGACGAATTAAATCAGAGCAAAGAAGGAAAGACACAGAGGATTAGTCGACGGATAAATTTAGTTGACTGAACATGTTTTTAGTTGATCGAACGATGCCTATATAAACACCTCAAGATTCGAGCCAAAAAAAATAACTCTTTACTATGCTTCATTCTATTCTTACTGTTACTACGTGTGCAAGCTGCAACTATTTTGATGCTCTGACAACCAATGCTTCATTGCATTCATTCGTTGTTGGTATATTCATTGTACTTGCATATTATTGTAACTGTTTCTTTTACTTGTACAATTTAATCATTTAGTGGATTACCAAATAAAAAAGATCAAGAATCGTGGGTCTTGAAGTAGTAGTTGGTTGGGCTACGAACTAAGTAAAACCAGATGTCTCTTGTATTTACTTTATTTTGTTGTTTATCTCTATTTGGTTTTATGTTATGATAAGAAAAAATTTTAATCGATTGAGATTAGGGATGGCAACGAGGCGGGTTCGGGCTGAGTTTGGCCAATCCCAGAACTCACCCCGCCAGAAAAAAATGAACCCGAACCCACTTGAAACCCAATAGATTCGAGGTGGGTATATCTATATATATATATATATACGGGATGGATTCATTGAAACCCGTAACCCACCCTGATCTTGCTTTTAAACACCCGGTTAACGGGGCTCATAACCCGTTTGACCGAGTTTAAACCCGTCCTGAACGGGGTAGGGTTTAATATGGGGTCGGGTTTAAACCCGACCCATTGCATCCCTAATTGAGATCCCCCCCCCCTTCTCACTCAACTCTTACGATCCAACAAATTCTATATTGAAATATGAAGTTGAGAAATCCAGAGGACTTTTAGAAAAGTTCACCACAAGATCCAAATATCTAAATATGATACTTGGATCCCAAATAATTATATATAACAAGTCGTGACTCGGATATAAATCTAGCTCAATTAATAAAACATTTATTTCATTTGTTAGTCAAAATAAAAACAAACCAAAGCATGAGTTCCGAAAGTTTACCTAACGAAGCAAGTAGGACAAAATCTATACTATGTATCTAAAAGTGAAATTCTTTACTTAAATACAAAACAAAGATTCTATGATTTAGGGGGAGACACCAAATTAGTTGAAACCTCAAGAACAATACCTACCCACTTGGGTAATTAGGGCTAGATAAATCAGGGATAGTTCTAACTTGTTAAGACCAAGGATTAGTACTAAGTCTTCTGGATGAAACTAATTGCAAAGTTTTGTATAAGGCACATGACTACTCTAATGATATTCAAGTGACTCAACGTAGTCTGAAAGCTTATTCAAGGAAGTTGTTTGGTAGACCCAGAGCTACAATTGAATCTAACACAAGTTAAAACAACCCCTGAAAAATAACCTAACTCATCTCAAAAAAATTATAGGATTTCCTTCATTGAAAACTTAGACTGGATGAGATGATTAATTAAACTTACTTAAACTTAAATTAAAACTTAAATTAAATTTAAACTAAACTTAAATTAAAACTTAATTAAAATTTAATTAAACTCAATTTAAACTTAAATTAAAATTAAACTAAAACTAAAACTAAAAACTTAGATTTAAAATCATACCTAATCTAAACTTAACTTAAAACTTAAATTAAAATTTAAACTTAAATCAAAATCAAAACTTAACTTAAATCAAATCAAAACTTAACATAAGTTAAATTAAAACCTAAATTTAAAATTAAAATATACGTTAATATTAAAACTTAAACTTAATCCTAACTAATCCGAAATTTATTAATCAATTAATCATAATTTAATTAATCTAAAATTAAATAATTAACTTGTCAAACCTAATCTAATCCTGATTTGATCAATCACAATTAATCCTAATTTAATCAAGTTAATTAATAAAAAAATCAATGAATAATTAATCAATCATAATTCAATCCTTAATTAATTTAAACAATTAATATTTTTTTAACTAAATTAATATGTAATCAATTAATTACTTTAATTTAATTAACTCAAAATGAAAATTAAAGTTAATCCAAAAGTAATAATTTAATTTACAATTAATCAATTCAACTCAAAATTACTAATTAATCAATTTAAATTAAATAATATTATTTTTAAATTAACTAAATCAGAAGCGGACTTAAATGATAATTTTTACTCTCAAATAAAATTTAAGTTAGACTCAAATAATTTTTATTTTAACTAAATCAATAGAAAAATAATTAAACTTAATTAAAAAATTCTAATGATTTAATTCAAAAATAATTAAGAATCAAAATTCTACCTTAGATAAATCATTGAATTAATCATCTCTTAAAATTCATAAAATTACCTTGTTTAAAAATTTAGTACAATTGCAATGCTTAATTGAAAATATTTTATTTTTTTTATTGATGTATCATTATGCATGATAAGGGGAGATTCTAATCATTGACATATACATTTAAAAAACAAAGGGTCTAAAATAAAATAATTTAGAAAAGAGTAGCTTCAAAATTATCTTTCAAAATTTTCAAAACAGATTGAAAAGTTAAAAATATTTTCTCAAAATTTCCTTACTTAAAAAATATTTACTTAGAAAAGCATTTTCAAGAATTTCTTTACTTCAAAAAGATTTGCTTAGAAAAGCATTTTCAAAAAAAAAATCCTTACTTGAAAACTATTTGCTTAGAAAAGTATTTTCAAAATTCCCCACTTGAGAAATATTTACTAGAAAAGCATTTTCAAGAAAATCCTTACTTGAAAAATATTTGTTTGAAAAAAAATTTCTCAAAAGTTTACTTACTTGAAAAATATTTTTAAAAACAACTTATTATGTCATCTTTCAAAATATTTTTATTGCAAAATCCTTATGAAAACCTATACTGTGAAAATATATTTGGAAATCATTCTTTCAGACCTGATTCTCAGGACTTAAATTTGTTACTTAAAAATATTCTTAACAAAAATTTGAAATAAAAATTACATTATTTCAAAAGTGTTAAAGGGGGTGTTTGTTTGAAATTCTTTGGAATGATAAGTTGTTTGGTAATATTTTTATAAACTGTTGATTTGATTTGTTTATTACTTATTGGCTTAACTTAGCTTGTTTTAATGAATGTAATGTGAGCCCTTAAGTATACGGGTATCGTCAAATAATAAAAATATCGATCTTACATAGCCTGAAAATAAGTACTAGAATCTAAGCATAGTGAACTAGCTAAATTATTGAAAGGTTGAAGATCACAATCACAAATGTAAAGGGAAGTAAGTAAGAGAAAGAGAAAGAGAAAGAGTGTTAAGGAACTTGGTTTGGGGAAATGTTCTAGGGGTTTAGTTTCATTGTGATGCTAATTAATGTATCATAGATCGCCTATCGCTCATCCTCTATTCCTATGCACTTGTAGAAAGTTAGATTTATTACCAGCTCTTCCCTACGGAGGTCGAGTCAGAATGCTATTTTAATCCATATCCTATGCTACTTACTGGAAGTAATTCCTATGAAGTCTGGTAATGGAATACCCCTATCACTAGGATCCCTCGATCATACATCACAAAAACACATTAACATTCAATAACATAGAGATAGAAATAACAATTATGTAAAATTCTCTACTTTCTTGTGGAGAATTGCTTCTCCTTTCAAGGTAATGTCCTAGATGTCTAAAAACATGATACCCTTGTCACTAGGGCTCCTCAATCATACGATCTAGGGCATTCTCCCTACAGGATTAGAAATTCTACACAAACATTCAATTAAACATGAAAATTAAGCTCAAACATATCAGTGTAGGGGGCACCAGACGATCAAACTTGAGTTTTAATTATGGCAAAGGGTTCAAAAGTTAAGATATCTTGTTATCTAACAAATGTAATTGAGCTTGTAGAAAAGTCATAAATGTTCTTAGGCAAAAGTTCTAGTGGATTCTATACAGGTGGAAACCCCTAGGGGGAGGTAATCCTAGGTTATGGAAAGTCCTAGCTGTGATTAGGCAATGAAATCCTGGTCCGAGGGACTGGGCAAAGTCTTAGTGGGTCGAGGACGTTGGTCAAAATCATAGAGTCGAGGACTTTAAGTAAAAATCCTGGGGTGGCGGACACCAGGTGGAAGACTGAACGGATCAAGGATCGGACGTTCAGCATGAAGTCCTGATGTCTCGGACGTTGAGCAAAAGTCCAGACGGTCTGAAGGACAGGTTTGGTAAAAGGTAAACTCTCCTGAGAGGAGTAGGTGAGGACGCGTTCCCCGTTGAGAGAATAGTAGGCGTCAGTTCGACTTAGGATTTCTGGAAAATCTGAAAGTCAGAACCAGACAGTTCGAAGACTGTCAAACAGTTCTATTAATCATATTTTATCATGCTAACTTTGTTTTGCAGGGTATGTTTGGTATTTTTGAACTAACGTATCTTGCAAGGAGTGAAAAGCACACAAAAGGCTCAGATGAACAATATTTAAGGCACCTCCGGGGTTGTTGAAGGTGCCTCGGGTGGCTTAGTCGAAGGCCCACACGGAAGAGGCGCGGAGGCGCCTTCGAAGCACTTGAAGAGGCCTTGGATACCGGATGGAAGGCGCCTTTCATGGGCTTGAAGGTGCCTTCAAAGGGATAAAGTTCTCAAAATGTGGGAGTTATCGTCTCCACGGATTCGGGGATAAGGATCCGAGCAGGAGGCGCCTTCAATGGGATTGAAGGTGCCTTTGACAACCCATACAAGGAGTACTCGACCAAATGCTTAATAACACTTCATTTTTCGCATTCTTTCTCCTGCGTGTTGTTCCAAAGACAATCCTGTTACCCTGCGACGCGACTCTAATGACCGAAAGCATGACCTTCAGATCCTCAAAAGTTGTCGGTATATTTTCAATGGTAGTACTTAAATCATCAATTTATTATACTCGTCTTTGTAAAGATTTTCTGAATTGATAGTGGATTTCAAAAAAAGTGATCAATGATCACAGACCTTGGAGTAGGAGTCGTCAAAGGCTCTAAACTAAGTAAAATCAACACGTGTTAGCGATTGTTTTACTTCTGCTATTTTGCTTACTATTTCCGCTGCGTTTATTCTGTGTTTTCTGAAAACGTGAAAAACCATGAGTGTTATTCACCCCCCTCTAGCATGTCTCGATTCTACAAAACACACTACACACACATAACATATGTAGGGATGTAAATGAACAAAACGATTCACGAGTTATTCGGAGCTCGGTTCGATAAAAAGCTCGTTCAAGTTCGTTCGTTTATCTTATCGAGCCGAGCTCAAGCTCGATTTCGAGCTCGACAATTTTATCGAGACGAGCTCGAGCTTAAGGATATTTGGCTCGTGAGCTCGCAATATATTCGTTTGTAGGCTCACGGGCCAAAAAAACGAGTCTTAAATCGAGCCAAAAAATGAGTTCTAAAACGAACCTTAAAACGAGCCAAAAAAATGAGCTCTAAAATGAGCCTAAGCTCACTTAATGAATTAGGCTCGTTAACTATGATAATCGAGTTAATAACGAGCCGAGCTCGAACTGTTCGCGAGTTTGATAATTTCAAAATGAGTCGATCTCGAACCTTGTAATAAAAGTTCGATTCGAGCTCGAGCCAAGCTCGAGCTCGAATATAACTTAAATGAGCCGAGCTCGAGCTTAATACTGTTCGACTCGGTTCAGCTCATTTGCATCCCTACACATAAGATAAAATAGATGTAAGGTATAACAATGCCATATAGATAGGAAATTAGCAAATTCATGAGTTTTACATCAATTTATATTACAATTACTCTCTTAATCCTAGAACAAGAGATCTACTCCATAACTAAGAGGATTGGATCATTAGATGTCAATATCTAAGCCAAAAACACCAAACCTCAAGAAGAGAAGGGAAGAAGGCCTATCCTATACAAAGAGTGGTCTTCAGATTCAATCCAAACTTCTGGAATGATGGAGATGTTGAATTCAGCTTCGGATCGTCCAAGAAAGTGCTAAAGAAGTCCAAATGTCATCCAAGTTGGATCCCCCAAAGGGGAGAACCTTCCTCCCCTCAAAAGGGGAAGAAACTCCCTTTATATAGAACATGGCATGGGCAGGGCACCGCCCGTGCCACGGTCGTGTGAATCCACACGGTTGGAAGCTGCCTTGGCTCTGATCTGGTGGCACGACCATGTGGATTCCACAAAGTCATAGTCTTCTTCCTCTTTGGAAATTCCATATAGTCGTGTGAATTCCACACAGCCACAACCTGCTTCTTCTTTGGTTTATTAACATAGTCATGTGGATTCCACACGGTCGGGACTTGATTGCTCTGCTTTGTGTCACGACCGTGTGAGTTCACATGGTTGGAGCCTTCTCCTCCTTTGGGCATGTGGTACGGTCGTGTGGATTCCACACGATCGAGCCCTTTTTCTTTGTTTCTTCTCCGAGTCGTCTACCACACCATTTTCACTCCACAACTGCACCCTATTAATAAAAAACACATAAAGAGAAGATCTCTGACAAAGAAAAATAATTATGCTGAAAATATGATAAGAGGTGTAAAAGTGCATAAATCAATCATAAATAAAATATGTGAATGTGCGTCAAAATATTCATAAAAATATATATAATTTACATACATTAGAATACTAAAGGGGGAGGATGTCAAATTAGATAGCTTAAAAAAAGAAAAAAACCATACTCAAGAGAATAAATGAAATGTTTACTATTTTTTCTCATAACATAATCATGACATGATGATCTATTATTTTTCTATATGTTTTTTTTAACTTTAACCTGAGTTGTCATTATATCAAAAAGAGATAGACTGTTGGTGCAGTTAGCACTAATAATCAAACTCAGGTTTTGATGCATGATAAATTGTTAAAGTTATATTGTGTATTATCTAATGTATTTACCAAGTATGCAGAGTAAATGACTTGACGGGTCTAGAGGATCTGACATCAGGCTAAAGCCCACTTAGGTTAGGAGGACCTAATAACTTGCAGGAAGTTCAGATTGGTCAAAAGAGGTTCTGATATCTGGCAAGAAGTCTAGTTCGGCCTAGAGCCGTCAATTTGGATTAGACTTGTCGAGTTGGCATGTCCCACCAAATAATTTAAAGGGTTGAGTTAGAATTTTATCAACCCAAGCCCACTGCGGGCCGACCCACCTAGGCCCACAATCAACGCAGGTCGGCCCACGATAAGCTTGGGCTGGCCCGCGGGTTGAGAAACACATGTAAACCAAGTTTTATGTCAATTTATTATCTTTTTTATTTTTTAAAAAAAAATTATGGGTCCGTGGGTTAGCCTATCTAATCCGCAACCCGCCTTAGATTGGGTTGAGCTGGGGATTTCTCAATCCACCCAGATGATGGGTCGGCCTACCTCGCCCCTCCAAATGGCTGGCTCACCACAGGCCAACCCACCCCACCACAGATTGGCCCTTCTCAGAACATGACAACTAGCTAAAATCCAGATAGGGCATCTGGCAGAAAGACCTCATTGGTCAAAAGTCGAGTTAGAAAGTCTACAAAAGATAAGTGAAACTAAGCTACTAGAGGAGAGATCCAGTTAGGATGAGTCCTAGTGGGACTGTAGGTGTTGGTCAAATTTAGATCCATTTTGAAAACCTAAGTTGAAACCAAGACTATATTCTTATCGTATCAGACAGGATTTAATTCATAATTTTATTATCTGTGTTGATATGTTTTGCAAGTATTTTCTTTTAGTTTGGACTAACATATTTTATAGGAGCATAAAATAAAATTGAAATTCGGATGAACAGTGTTCAAGGTATCTTAGTTGATTGGAGGCACCGTGAGTAAGGGGCTGGAGACGCCTCAGATGGTTGGAGGCGTCCTAGAGTAGATAAACTATGAGGATAAAAGTTCAGTGCTAGAGGCTCCTCGGGTTACTCGAGGCATCTCGGTTGAAGCGTTGGAGTCTCCCTCCGACGATTGGAGTCGCCTCCAAATAGATAAATGCTAAACTCTGAGGATCAAATCAAAGTTCATGGAGGTACATTGGTGGACATTGGAGGCACTCCCAATGACTTATATAAGGAGCATTCAGCTAGTGCTTTGTACACAACTACTTCTAATCATTCCAAGTCATTTATTGTTATGACATCTCTTTGCTACTTCATTGCTGCAACTCTACTACGCCCAACTATTATAGTTAAACCGACATTGAGCTTTGATCTTCAACTACAATCATTATCGGTAAAAATTATATTTTCATTTAATACTTATTGTACTGCATAAGAGAGTGTAGGTTATTACACTCTCTTTATTTTTTTATTCGACCTCTCTGTCCAAATGTTCTTCAAAGAAGATTTTAATAGATTGTCCAATCGAAATAGTCCAATGAATTATAGGTCTTAGAGTAGTAATTGCTGCACTACGAATTAAGTAAAAAATAAATCTATCCTTACTTTCCACGAATTTTTTTTTTATGTGTTAATTTTCCATTATATACTGATTTTAGAAAAAATTTTAAAATCGAAAAGAAAAATTGTAAAACGAGATTAACCTCCCCTGCTCCCTCTGGTTATTTTCGATCTTACCATTTCCAAATATTATAGATAATGTAGGAGATATTTCTCCTAATTAATTACCACTAATTAGCTTTCAATTTGTCACTTACATTAAATTAAATGTGAATAACATGTTCTCTTCTCTTTGGCATAAGACGTCCCGTTCAATGCGTGCTTTAAATAATTTTTTCCTCTCCATATTACCCAGCGTTATTCAAGATTTTTCTATTGATATCTATCCCCTAGAAGTGCTTAAATTATTTACCCCGGGACATGGTGCACGATAGGATATCTAGATTGTCATTCAGGTATTTATGGTTCGATCTCCAACTACGATATATTTGTAGGAATTTTCTTCCAAATGGGGAGCGCAATCAAAAGATGTTGGGCGTCTGGATTGACTACCGCGCGCGCTTCCCGATTTACCCTGGTGACCGATAGAAAACTTCCATAAGACCGAGCAGATCACCCCAGGAATAGTCAATGAGGTTAACTAGGATTATCAATTTTTTAAAAAATTAATTACTTTACACTCTTCGGAGTTACGGTGCTGTAGTAGAATATTCAGGTTATTATCCAGATATCCGTAGTTCGAACTCCAGTTATGACATATTTATAGGAATTTTTCCTTCAAATAGGAGGCGCAACCAAAGAATCCAGACTAGTCGTTGCATGCGCTTTTCGATTTACCCTGATAACTAATGATAAATTTCCTAGCACCGAATCGATCACCTCAGAAATAGTCAATGAAGATAATTAAAATTATTATTTTCACTAATGTAAATTAATAGTTCAAACCTCACGGGTGGATTTAATTAAGGATGATAATTAAAGTTGAGTTGGCTAGTCATGAACATGTAGATCATGTCTAATTAGTGAACGGGTAAATTTCTGACGCACACATGACTCATTTATAAATTTCAGGTGCAAACTATATACTAGCTACCTTGCTTACATAAAGCTATATTATATAAAGAGACAACATATGTTGCGTGCCTCCTCAGGGCGCACGCGGACACGCATCGGGCACGTGTAGCATATCTAAATCACGTGTAGTTACAATCATTTGAGAGAAATTAGAGCACGATGGTGAAATGCCCAATGATTCGAGTTCCACACATAAGCAAGCAAGCAAAGCAACATGTTGGGAAAGCAACGCACGCGAGTAACCCAAAAACTAAAGCTCCATCCAAAGCTCAAGGGATTGAACTTAATTATGCACGCGCAGAAGACTAATTAATGTTCTTTATGAGACAATAGGCATGCTGTGCTGCTACCTCAATTGGATACCTCTTGTGGCTGTTGATTTATATCTTTCTTGATATAATTTAGATGGCCTATAAAAAAACGTATAAAATGAGCGTAAAATTGCATGACTTGTCCTCCACTAAAAGTCACATGTTGCTTTTTATAGATGTTTTAGCCTATGGTACCTTTATTCTAGTGTTAGTGTAGTTGCTTAAGCATAGCTGTTGTACACTTGTAATTAAATTTTAAATTTTAAGTATTATTATATCAAAATATTTCATTAAAATTATTTTAAATTAATCACAATCAATTTATAAAGAATTATAAAAGCTACTTAGTGACTGATGAGCACTATAACAATATTATATTAGATGTTATACATGCTAACCATATAGAATAACTATTAGAACATTCATATCATATTCCCTAAACAAATATTTTACTTTAAAATTTACATTTTACATTAAAAAAAAAAGTCTTTAAATCGGCTATCCTACCCATTCCTTCATGGATAATAATAATAAAAAAAATATAGAGGAGAAAGAAAAATAATAAAATAAATAAATATATGGTAAATTATAGAGAAATTGATGCATTATGTAGTGAAAAATTGATATAAAAATTTAATAAAGTAATTTTTTTAGCACAAATTTTAAATTTAGATAGGGAATCTGATATGGATATTCTTACACATTATAGCAGCTAATCATAGCTGCTACAATAATAATATATATAATCTTAAATATTATAACCCAAGAGGGAAGCATCAACTCTAGAGGTAAAATCAAACCAATTATAACTCAACTTCTAAATCCTAAAATCTTAAACTCTAAATACATATATATTTCTCGTGAGCATCTAAAATTTTTAATCTTGAACACTATAACTCAAGAGGGAAGCCTGAACCATAGACAAAAAAATGTTATTGGCTCAAACTCATTATAGCTCAACTCCTAAATTCAAAAATCTTGAACCCTAAATACATATAATATACTAAAAAATAAAAAATAAATGTTCTGATTGAATCCATGGTGCCTGGATTGAATCCTAGCACCCTGGGTCTGCATAGTTGTGTTGGTTAGTTCTAGGAAAACGTATCGGTTCCACTGTACAAAAATTTTTGTACAAGTGTCGAACCTTTCCTTAAATAACCTATTATGTTCTTTAGAAGTTAAATTAGGAATCACAGACGGAACTTAACATCATTGATTCCAAATTTAACTTATCTGTTCTTAATGGTTTAGATTTGAATCGCAAGCGGAACTTAACACTATTGATTCAAATCTACCTAAGTTATTAATTCCATTAAATATTAATTTCCAAAATTGGCTTCCAGGACTGCATGACGAGTCACATGCCCTTCTTGGATATGGGAGCAACCACCACCGCCTAGGCAAAGCCTTTTAAGGAAAGCTAATATTTAATTTCCTTAAATAACTCTAGGTTAACCAAAAAGAGCAATCGAATCACAAATTCAAAAATGAAGAAAATACAAACTCGAAAAAAAAATTCGAAAAACCAGATCTAATTGCCTCTTGTATTTAGAATTCTTACAAAGAAAATAACTAGTATGATGCGGAAGAAAACTACTAGTTATACCTTCTCTTTTAAGCTAATGACCTCAAGATCTTCTGTCGTATTTCTCGCCTCGCCTTGGACGTCGTGTGGGCGACGATCCTCCAAAATGAACACCACCCAAAAGCTTCTTCCTCTTCTTCTAAAATCCGGCCACCACCACCACCAAGGAGAAGAGAGCAAAAGGGAAAAGAGAAGGGAGAGAGGGGTCGGTCACTTGAGGTTCTCTAAGCAAGAGAATAAGAATTGTGTCTCATGAAGTCTCCTCACCCCTTCTTTTATATTAGTTGCCCAAGACAAATAAGGGAAGAAATTTTACAAAAATTAAAATCTTCCTCTAGCTTTTCCTTTTCCCTTTTAATTTTCCTTTTCTTTCCTCTTGATAGAATCAATCACCAAATTTAATTGATGATGATTTTTTTTTTTTTTTTAAACATGGCTGGCCACCTGGCCGGTCCCCACAAGAGGAAAAGGAAAATTATTTTTTTTATAAAATTTTACAAGAAGAAATCCTCTTATAAAATTTACAAGCTCTCTTTCCTAAAGTAGGAGTTAAAAAAGGAAAGTTCTAAAATTAAAACCATGTTTTAAAATTTAAAACTTCTCTTATAAAATTTCCTTTTTTAACATGATGATAAAAAATTTAAATTTTAAAACTTATCTTCCTTATTTTCTTAAACCATGAGGATGGTTAAAAAAGGAAAGTTTTAAAACTTTTAAACTTTCTTTTAAAACATGTGGCCTAATTCAAATAAAGAAAGTTTTTAAAATTAAAATCTCTCTTTTAAAACTTATAGTTTTTTAGAAAGAGAAGATTTTAAAAATTCAAAAATAACCCTCCTTGTTTGAATATTGTGGCCGGCCCCTACATGCTTGGTCACCAAGCAAAGGGCCGGCCCCCTATAGAAGAGGATGTGACCGGCCCTTGCTTGGTCACCAAGCATTGGACCGGCCCTCTTCTTGGACACCAAGAAGAGTTTTACATTTGGATGGACTTGAGGTTATAATGAGGCTACGACAAGGACCTAGAGGAGAAATTGGTTTTGGCCTTCCGATGAGCTTGAGTATCCCGTGCTCGCCCCGAACACACAACTCAAGTTCATCGATAATAACTCATTCCACTAGAGTGTTATTATCGCACTACCGCACTAATCCCAAATTACATTATGGGCTCCTTCTTATCATGAGTGTGTTAGTCTCTCTATGTTTAAGATAATGAATGTCCACTAATTAAGTAAGTTACTGACAACTCACTTAATTAATATCTAGCTCCAAGAGTAGTACCACTCAACTTCATTGTCATGTCGGACTAAGTCCACCTGCAGGGTTTAACATGGCAATCCTTATGAGCTCCTCTTGGGGACATTCTCAACCTAGATAACTAGGACACAGATTTATTCTATAATCAACAACCCACACTATAAGTAATATCATTTCCCAACTTATCGGGCATATTGATTTATCGAGCTAAACCTCACCCTTTGATAAGTCAAAGAAATAAATATTAAATATATGTGTTTGTTATTATATTAGGATTAAGAGCACACACTTCCATAATAACTAAGGTTTAGTTCTTTTATTAAGTCGGTACAAAAAGAACTTACCTAAAATGGTCCTACTCAATACACTTAGAGTGTATCAGTGTAATTTATTAGTCAAGATAAACTAATACTTAATTACACTACAACTATTCTAATGGTTTGTTCATTTCTATTTTAGTCGCGAGTAACTGTTTATAATTTATAAAGAACCGACAACATGATCTTCTGTGTGTGACACCACACACCATGTTGTCTATTATATAAATTAATTGAACAATTACATTTAACAAATAAATGTAGATATTGACCAATATGATTCTTTTATTTCAACAAATAAATGTTTACAAAAGCTAGGCTTTTAATATACACTCTAACAAGTTGTGGGGTTTACGGTCCGCATATATATATATATATATATATATATATATAAAATTTAGGCTATCTTTTTTATTTTTCCCCTATATGTGTCTAATGAATTTAAAGTAGGAATGATAATTTCTTCCTAACCCGGTGGAGAATCTGATACCCAACTCAAATAGAGGAGGTTATGGAGGAATTGTTTTGACCAATTAAATAACTAAGTATGGAGATTTCTAGTTCAGATATGGAAGCAGATCTTATATAATCCTACTCATATCCAACTTGTTGGAGCAATCTAGGTGCCCTATGTTTTGATGTTTGGGCAAAGGTTCAAGTTAGATTTATTATTGTATTTGATATGCATTGTAAGTGTATATGATACAAATACAATAAGGAAAGTCCAAGTGTGATCTTGGCAAAGGATAAAAATCCAAGAGGAGTCTTGGCGGTGTAAGTCCAAGTATGTAGTCTTGGCAACTTAAGTCCAAGTGTGACTTGGTAAAAGTTAAAGTCCTGGAGGCGCGGCCTCTTAGTAAAGGAAGACCTAACAACAATGACTAGGTCGAAGGAAGCTCTTGAAGGCAAGACATGAAAGATGAGAAAGCATCCAAGGAACGCAAGACTGATAGAGGAGGCTAGAAGACTAGGTTTAGGTTGGTCAAGTAAGGATGAGTACTGAGTGAATGTATTTGGGGGTTAAAATCTAGGTTTAGGGTTTTACTTTAGCAATATTGTAGCAATTATTGCAGCAGATGACTGATATTTTCATCAATCGACTAGTAGCGAACAGAATACTTCTGTTCGCTCAACCCATATGGAGCAATCGACTGATACTTTCATCAGTCGACTGGTATCGAGTCGTTAGCCTATAACGGTTGAATTTCACTTAGGCGCAATCGACTGGTGATTTTACCAGTCAACTGGTGACGAGAAAATAGCTTAGTGTTTTCCTCCCGAGCTCTATTTAATAGAGCTCGGGGTACTTGGGCAAAGTTGATGAAATAGAGATGGTTAACCCCTATTAGTAGTCTTCCAAGTGCCCTAGCATCCCAAGCATTCATGTGCGAGTTATAGTGAGGTTTCTCTACCCACAAAGAGCTATGTGAGCTAACCGGAGGTTTTCTGGGGAGTCATCCACCGGCGGATCGGGATTGTTCACCTTACGGACAGCCGTAGAGTAGGAGCTTTATCTCCAAATCACATTAAATCAACGTGTCATTGGGTTTATCTTTCTATTTTGTTAGTTTATTTTATATTCCATTGTGTACTAACAATTGTAGGAAATGACAATTTAGGTGAGACGCTATTCACCCCTCTCCCCCCTCTCCTCTAATGAACGTCAAGGTCCCAACACAACCTATATGTTTTTATTGATGATGGTAATCGAATGGAATGAAGAAGCTCATGCTATGTTTTTAGGATAATGATGTTGGAATTAACTATTTTTAATATTTTATTATTTCTAATTATTTTTTTTAAGAATTTGATAAATATTCGTAGCATCAAAATAATTTAAATAATATATATATATATATATATATATATATATATATATATATATATATAGTGTTGGTGTAGTTAGCACCAATGGATAAACTTAAGTTTTAAAAAATGATAAATAAATTAAAATTAGATTTTGTGTTATCTAACTTTATTACCAAATGTGCAAGAATTGTAGGTCTAGAGGACTTGACATCAGGCTGAAGTCCAGTTAGGTCGGAGGACTGATAACTGGCACGAAGTCCAAATAGGTCAATGAGTGACCCGATATCTGGCAGGATGTTCGGCTGGGTCTACGGGACCTGACAGTTGGTCGAAGACCAATTAGGTTTGTGAACCTCACAACTGGTGGGAAGATCTAATGAGTCAAAGGGCAAGTCAAATGACTACAAATGGTAAGTGAGGTAGGGAAGATCTAATGAGTCAAAGGGCAAGTCAAATGACTACAAATGGTAAGTGAGGTAAGTCACTAGAGGAGAGTGTTAGTGAGGGCTAGTCCCAGTTGGGACTATAGACGCTAGTACAGTTTAGGTCCATTTTAGAAACCTAAACTGAGACCATAACTAAATTCTTATCTTGGTAAGACAAGATCTAATTCATAAATCTTATATTTAATTGTGTTAAGTCTATTTTGCATGGTATAATTTGTTATTTGGACTAATACATTTTGTAGGGTAAAAAGCACTTTAAGCCTTAAATGAATAATGATCCGAGGCACCTCTTATGGCGTCTCGGCTAAAGATTCTACGCAGAAAGGCATGGAGGCGCCTCCTGTGTGTTGGAGGTACCCCGAAGCTTGGCATGGAGGTGCCCTCGAGGAGATAAAGTTTACAGATAAGTTTTTGTGCCATGGAGGCGCCCTAGAGGCATTGGAGGTGTCTCAAAGATGCATTGGAGGCGCCCTAGAGGTATTGGAGGTGTCTCGAAGGTGCATTGGAGGCGCCTTGGAGCATTTGGAGGCACCCTTGTGTGGATAGAAACTGAGAGCTTCGGAGCTGATAAGAGTTGAGGTTGGAGGCGCCCCGGATGAGGTTGAAGGCGCCTTCAACACTCTTTAAAAAGCTTGTTCGACCAACACTTAAATATCAACTTATATACAAGCTTTAATGATCCTTCTACTACTCCAACTATGCGAAATTTGTTGTGTTGATGTCGTGCTACTATTCTGCTTCATCCAACCGTTGCTAGTAGACTAACACTAACATCCAAACTCTCAACTTCGATAATCTTGTGTTGGTAATAATCCAATTTAAGTTGTTTGTATTATTGCTAAGGGTGTGTAGATTGTTATGTTGGATATAATTATCCCTATTTGGTGGGCTTATTTGTAAGTTGCACATGTGAATACGATCTGAACCCTTTAAAGTGATCTAACTTATGTCTAGTGGGTTTCGGGTAATTGGATGTGGATCTCATATGTGTAGAACCTATAATCCCGCATCTATTATCATCTATTTGCTGATAATAGATGTTTAGTATATATGAATTTATAGTCTCACATCTATTATCATCAATGGATTGATAATAGATGTGCACTATATAATATGTTGGTCCCAGAGGATTAGGGTAATCTTGAGACGTCTCTTCGTTCCCCATTGACGAAGAGAATCCGATGCCATCAACCCTAACTCCTTCGGAAGGTCAACCTTCTTCTCCTCCTTCTTCTTCCGCAGGATTGTTGGATCGACGAACTCTGCAGTATTCAGGTTCTTTGTAATTACAGCATTTATTTCCTTATGTCGTGTTCTCGATGAAACGAAGATTCATGTTCAAATGTTCTTGTTTTTCCTATTCGAATTCTTACTTTGATTGTCTAGAATTCATGCGGCTTAGGTTTTACGAGAACCATCATGTTACACTGTCCTTTATTTCATTTCTTATACTTGATTCTCTCTTCTAGCAATTTTGGGAAAGGTTTTTAGTGGATTGTCTATCCATACGGTCCAAGTAATTATGAATCTTGGAGTAACAGTCGATGAAAACTCTGAATCATATAAAAAAATACTTGCGTCCTATTTTCTCTCGTAATTAGCTTATTTTATTTTGTTGCACTTTGATTTAAAAGATAAAGTTTTAAAAAAATCAATTCATCCTCTTCTCACTTCACGTGCACCAATCTTACATGTAGGTGGTAATAAAATATTTAGATAGGTATAAAAATTGAATTCCCGATGAAAATAAATGTAATAAAGAGATAAAGATATAAAATTTGATTCATTTTCATCTTAAGTTTGTAATGATAATTTAAATTTTCAACTTTTCGAATTAATTAATTTTAGAGATGATGCATCCGATCTTATTAAAAAAATTTACTGATTATTAAGATAAATAAAAAATATTCATGAAAATTTATTTAAATAATTAATATTCTTAAGTTTATTTTTCACGGAACGATTTAAAATTTAAGATCAAGATCATGATTATTCATTAGAAGAGCGGGCCCTTGTCCGGGAGCATTGTCATCTCTAGATCAAATTTGAGACGAGCACGCATGAGCACGTGCCTAATGCTACGAATCAATATTTTATATGCAAGCATGTAAAATATGTGCGACGACGGGCATTGGCATTTGGCACGCACGATATAGACTACAGACTTTTCCAGTAAAAATGGGTTCATTGATGCCCGGCAATGGCACGCGCACGACCACCGAGGGACCAACGCCCTTCTTCGGTTCGTTCATTTTCAGCACGTTGTTCAATTATTAGTTAAATCACTACGTACCAAATGCATATCTGGTTTACCGAACAAAATTTTCTGGTCAAAATTAAGCATTTTCCTACGAAAATTGAAACAATCATGTTAAGTATGCTATCTTCTAGTAGTTGATGGTGGTGTTTAACCAATTAATAGGCTTTTTACTTATGCATTCAGTAAGCCTAAAGCAAACCAAACTAATTTACATATACACACCCACACTCAATTAAGAGGGAAATATATATATATATATATATGTGAGAAAAACACTTGCCATGCATGTTATGGTTAGGAGGGACAATTAATTATGATAACTATAATTAATTGGTTTAGTTTGTGACAGTTGGGACACATGGACAGAGTCCTTTTAAGATTAGTGTTTCATGCAACATGCAGTGAATTATTTTTAAGCAAGTTGATTAATTAATTTATTGATTGTTGCATCTTCAATTAATTAATCAAGTAGAGATAAGATCGATGTGGACTACGGAAATAAGATGGAGTTGATTTTTGAAAATTAATCTAGAAGTAATGAATTAATTTAATCATAGATACTTTCAATGTTAAGTCAGATATCTTTACATATTAATTGACCAAGTGTGATCCTATTGAATATATGCTAAGTGATCTGGTCCAAAAATTGAAAAAATGGTTAGCTAAGAATATGATTATTATGTTGACTAGATATAGATCGTACTTTACTCTGTAACATAAGAAATATCAGTATCAAATTAGGGAAAGGGTTTTCGATGTTGGCCTTCTGACATTCAAGTCAGTCACCGGAATGTAGAAGAAAGTTTAGTAACAGTAAGCGCAAGTGTGTAGTTAATAATACGTACCTCTGTCGGTGCATAGACTCCCTATTAGATAGCGCTCCAGCGGACGATGTACGCACTCCTCGAGACATGCCACATTCTCCAATTTGTCCTATGAAATGATCTATCAGGAAAGTGACTTTAACAACATACTCTAACAGAGCATGCATATCCCTAACAAGACAATAGAAGTTTTTATCGTATGATCCGCCTATTGACCATTTCTTGTATCAGCGGCACTATCTCCAAAAAGAATATTAAAAGATACATCAATGATCCCTCTACTCGGACAAGCAAGCTAGCCGCTCAGTTGAAAACTCCTTCGTTCGGACGGGCTTGGCTGCTCTTCCCTGCGGTGACTTACTCGGTAGCTTGTTTCTTCTCGACCAGACTAACACTCCAATCATCCAACGTTCCTCTGTTCCATGATGAGCATCTGGAAATCAAATCCTCTGTCCCCAAATTTCCCTGTCCCTGTGTCCCACACATCGTCCCAACCCACCGTCGGCGGCCTCAAGCTGCTACCCTGATCAATACTATAACCCTTGGGGAAGATGAACCCAAAGGGGTCGCCATCGGCACGATCAGTGCCGGAATCCGGCTGGATCAGAGCAGGGGCTTAGATCGATGGTAGAGGAAAGTTTGCTCAGATCCGGCCGGATTCCGACGCCGATCGTGCCGATGGCAATCCCCTTGGGTTCACCTTCCCTAAGGGTTATAGTATTGATCGGGGCCGCGGCCGGAGGCCGCCGGCAGTGGGCTAGGGCGATGAGTGGGACACGGGGACAGGTGATATTAGGGATAGAGGATTTGAACTCGAGCATATGATGATCTTGACTACATGGGTATTTTGTTTGGACTAGCCTTTGTCGGTCGGGCGGTTCCTGGCCGTTCGGCAACTACAGGAGAGCTCTGCTCGGTGACTACAAGAGAGCTCCGCTCGATCCCTGTTTGGCAAGTTCGTTAATTTTCTAGTATTGATCTCCTTGACTTTTACCTCTACGTCGATTGTTATCTCCGTCCTTTGACCATTAGCGAGTCATTCTTTATCACTATATTTATGTAAATAAATAATAATAATAATAATAATAATATTAAATATGTAATTAAATAATTAATAATTAATTTATGTAGGTACTCTACGGTATCTTTAGCTTGCACATGGGTTCAGATAAGCCACTTTGGATGACTTGATAGAATGGAGTTTAATTATTTATTATTTTTTAAAAAATAAAACATTATATTTTGCCTACTATTCCATTTAGTATGCATTATCTAGGTATAGAATTGTAACCGTCAACCGACAGCTGTCAGGAAAAATATTCCTGCTTACTAATTTCGGTTCATCAAGTTGTAGACGCCAAAACCTGACATGAGACGGGGACGTGGCACTTTGTCCTGTAGCAAACCACAGGGAAATTATATGAAATTAATCATAATTTAGTTAATCAATTAATTATTAAATTGTTTCCGAAAGGAGCACAGATAGTTGGTTCGCTTTCGTGGTTCCACTATAAATGGCCGACCCTGGCCTTCTCCCTCGGCGGCAGAGACTGCAGAAGAGCAAGCTTGGGAAGAAGCTGATCACGATCGCTTTCCGCTGGCCTTAGGGAGAAGTGAGAGATCGATGCGTGTTTTTGTATAATATTCTTTGGGTTTGTTTGTTCCCGTTGGACTTTCTTTGGAGGGGAATCGTCGATCGCCTCGCCAATCTTTTATATATTGTTACCTCGATCAGAAGATCGATGGTAGCTAGGTCTGCAGAGGCGTGAACTTTTGCGGATTCGATGCCTATTCCTCGAGGAATCTTTGAGTAAAAATGGACCGAAGTTTGGATTTCTTTCTCTTTTTTTTTTTCCTCCGGGGTTTCTCTCTAGGTCCTATTTGATTCGAACCGACTGTTCGCTTGACTTTTCTCTGGTCTTTTCTCTTCCTCTTCCTATTTTGTCTGTTCCTTGTCTTCAGCTTTGTTGTACATTTTTGTTCCTACGTCCGTATGTTAGCTGGTCTGCATAGGAATTGTCGCTCGGAAATTTTTCGTTTCTGACGGCTGATTATTTTTCTTTAGCCGCCAATAAATTGATTTCCTACTCCATTACGCCTCTTGATTCCTGCTGAATTTTCTGCGTTTTTTTATAATATCACCAAACTTGCTCATTGCGTTTGGTATGTGCTCCAGGCAAAGCAGTGATCTTCTCCGGGAAGATGACGGCTTTCAGCATTGAGAGCGTGATAGATGAATTCGAAACGATGACCAAGAATGCTGGTCACCACCAGAGGGAGACTCTCCGGCAGATTCTCGAGCAAAATGGGAAAACAGAGTACTTGCAGAACTTAGGCCTCGGCGGAAGAACTGACCCAGAGAGCTACAAAGCATGCGTCCCTTTGGTCACTCACAGTGACTTGGAGCCGTACATCCAGAGGATTGCGGATGGTGATTCTTCTCCCATTCTGACAGGCAAACCTATACCTGCAATTTCACTCAGCTCTGGCACCACACAAGGGAAACGCAAGTATTTACCATTCACTGAGGAGTTGGTTCAGTCCACAATGCAGATATATCGGACTTCATTTGCATTCAGAAACAGGTACATTGTTCTCATTGTTTTACTTTGAGTTGTCTTCATTCACTAAGTACTTAATGTTGCTTTTAGGGAGTATCCGATAGGCGATGGAAAAGCTTTGCAATTCATCTATGGCAGCAAGCAGTTCAAAACTAAAGGAGATCTTACCGCGACAACGGCGACGACCAATGTGTACATGAGTGAACAATTCAAATGCACTATGAAGGATATCCAATCTCAGTGTGCAAGTCCTGATGAAGTTATATTTGGTTCAGATTACCAACAGTCATTGTATTGCCACCTCCTGTGTGGGTTGATTTACTCAGATGAAGTGCAGTTCATATTTTCCACCTTTGCTCACAGCCTAGTTCATTCTTTTCGGACTTTCGAGAAGGTGTGGGAAGAAATCTGCACAGATATTAGAGTAGGAGTCCTCTCGAGCAGAATTACCATTCCATCTATTCGCGAAGCCGTTTCAAAGATTTTAGTCCCGAATCCTAGTCTGGCAGACTCCATATACAACAAGTGTGTTGGATTGAGCAACTGGTACGGTGTGATCCCGGCGCTTTGGCCTAATGCCAAATATGTCTATGGCATTATGACAGGGTCTATGGAGCCATATCTGAAGAAACTAAGGCACTATGCAGGCAACCTGCCACTTATAAGTGCTGATTATGGATCTTCAGAAGGATGGATTGGTGCCAATGTGAATCCTAGCTTACCTCCAGAGTTAGCTACCTTTGTAGTGCTTCCGAATATTGGTTACTTCGAGTTCATTCCTTTGGAGAAGCCTGAAATGCAGGAGCTGGAGACTAGTTCCGCCTCCATTCACTACATAGAAGCCGAGCCGCTAGGCCTCACAGACGTTGAGGTTGGCAAAGAATATGAAGTTGTTTTTAGCAATTTTGCAGGTATCATTTTTCATCTGCACATACTGTTTGCTATTTCCAATTTTCTTTCGTCGTTTCTTCTTTGTCCGTCTACTAGTCAACTTCCTGCAAATTTTGTAACTTTCTGAACTTTTCTTTAGATACAAATACATATGCCTGTAAATGCATCAATCATAGTATGGCAAGTTTGATTCTTCACCTAATCTTGCATCATCAGACTATTTATTAAAAAGCAGAGTCAAATTTGGTGACAAATTTGATGGTTTTAGACTAGGTAATCTGTAAAAGGATTCAACGACACTTTCAATCAAGTTTGATTGATTAACAAGCCTCCCAACCTGTCGTTCTATTTACAGAAAAGCAGAGTCAAATTTAGCGGCAAATTTGATGGTTTTAGGCTTGGTAACTACATCTTCAATCATCGGTTAGTTATGATGGAATAGTTGGCTTCAATTCTCCAGCCATGCGTGTGAGATGTGCATAAAAACATATCGCCATTAACTGTTCTCGCGAAGTCAGCTAACAACATCGTGATGGGAAAGACGACTTCACTTCTTTGTTACATAATTCAACTTCCCACTTTGATATTTGTTCTTCAAAATCACATTGAGTCCTTGCTATTGAAGCTTACTAGTTCCTTCACACATTTCTTGTCATATGCCCAAGTTTTTTATACACATAACTGATCGATGTGCATTCTACTGCAGGTTTGTATCGGTATAGATTGGGAGATGTGGTAAAAGTAACTGGCTTTCACAACTGTGCGCCTGAGCTTCGGTTCATATGCAGGAGAAGCCTCATGCTGAGCATCAACATAGATAAGAACACTGAGAAAGACCTGCAGTTGTCAGTTGAAGAAGCAGCCAAGCTTTTGGCTGAGGAAAAAATCGAGGTTGTAGATTTCACTAGCCATGTTGACACTTCGACAGACCCAGGACACTATGTGATCTTTTGGGAGCTAAGCTCCGATTCGAGCGATGAGATTCTCCAAAGCTGCTGCAATTGCTTGGACCTATCTTTTGTTGATGCTGGCTATGTTAGCTCCAGAAAAGTCAGTGCTATTGGACCTCTAGAACTTCGCATTGTGCAGAAAGGAACATTCAATATGATCTTAGACCATTATGTTGGACTCGGGGGCGTCTTGAGCCAGTTTAAGGCTCCACGCTGTGTCAGCCAATCGAACAACAAGGTTTTGCAGATCTTGTGCATGAATGTTACAAGCTGCTATTTCAGCACTGCCTATGAGAAGTGAAGAAGAAAAAAACATGCTTGTAAACCTCATCTGATGTAGTCTCTCATGTATCCTTTGAGCATAGGAGCAGTCCTACTCGGTGCATGATCTTCAGTACCTGTTAAGATTTGAATGTCGAATCCTAGTGCCAATGCCAATCCTTTCAAGTTAAATTTGGTCTTTGTTTTAGCCTTGTGCAAGAATTTGCTCGATTACCATCTGTTATCAGACTCGACCGACAGCTGAAAACAATTGACAGGCCGGGACTTAATCCTTTGTTTCCTGAAACTTTCTTCCTATTGATGTTTCTAGATGTGTTCATCAACCGCATCCCAAATTGCACAGGTTGAGGGCTTGTATTCTTTAGCTTGATCTGGATGAGCTTTGGCCTTCTCAACAAGTTTCATTTGGGACTGAAAAAATTGTGAAGCTATCTCAATCATTGAGAAAGCGACAGAAAAATGAAAATGTGGAGGTTGTTGTTTTTGACACTGGATTCTGCTGCTATCTACTAATTTTGTCTGATAGTTACACAATCAATACTATGACAGTTTTGTCGTGTTACCACTTCATTCATATAGAATTGTAGCATTTTTTCACTGAAAGATGTTCATTTCTAATTAAAATTTCTAATATGTAAGTGGGAACCAGAAAAATGGCAAATAAAAAGATGTTCACTCTTAGTCTTTTGCTGATTTAATGCATATAAGTATATGGAGAGGTGGTGGAGCTGTGGAAGTCTTTTGAATGAAGAGGAATAAGCTTAAACAATGAGTCTACACGACGTAAAAGTGATGTGTTTTTTTTTACTGCCATACCTTGTTCTGCTTAAATTGCAATCTGGAGGAGCTTCCCCACTCCAATGCAATGGAACTAAGAACTTGATCTGTTGAAAAGAATTACAAGCATTGCCAATTAGCTAAATAAATGGAAGCTCAGTGAACAAATTAAGACGAAATCGTGTTTTCTTCTACAGAAATCAAGTGCTAAGAGACAATGTTTCAAATAGCCAATCGTAGAAATATTGGTTATTTGTTTGTTCTTCCTTCACTTTTCTGCAAGCCTATCTAAACAAGTACCATCATATCATACCAAAAAATTGAGATGTATGAAGTGTAAGATTTGACTGGGACTCGTGGTACTGTTATTCGGTTGCTTGAATTTCCAACTTTTTTTGACTGTTCATCAGTTGAATATATGTGGAAGTATTTGTTTAAAAACATTATATGAATGTAAAATTTTAATTATACATGGAAAAAATGGATTATTCATTATAATGGGGGTGATGGCCTTCTACGATTATGCACATTAGTTGAATTCCTACATTAAAACATTTAGCAACAAATATAAATGTTCTGCTAAATCCACAATGAGTGCTACAGGCTCTCGGAGTAATAAATCAACAAATGAAACTAGTTGCTGCAACCCAATCAAATGGACTCGACTGCAGGATTAGCTCACTGACATGAGGTTAGAAAATTTTCATGAACACGAGTGAAGGGAAAATTGTCAAATACCAAATTACTTGAGTAGCTTCTGCGTGGAATTCAGACATCTATCAAGCTTGAGCAGCTGTGGAAGGAAGAGGAGAATGCTTCTGCGTGGAATTCAGACATCTATCAAGCTTGAGCAGCTGTGGAAGGAAGAGGAGAATCTACACCCTGTTTATCGTGATTGAATCTAACTACGATGCATGTTATGTTGTCCGCACTGCCACGGAAGAAGGCAGTCTCTGCTAACTTCCTTGTTGCATTGTCAGCTTCTTCTTCAACTTTCATAATTGCAACAGCATCCTGAAGACAAATGTTAGGCAAGTAGGAGAAATGCACGTCACTGTAAAATTTGGACAAAACATGCACTGTGCCAACAAAATGTGACTATTTTCTCCAATTCAGTCTGTTATATCTGATACAATACTCATCAAAGAAGACGGTGTGAAATTATATATCTAACCTCATTGGTCACCACATCCCAAAGACCATCACTGGCCAAAACTAGATATTCTGATTCTCCATCCACCACTTGTTCCTGACAATATGTCCATGCAAACATGACTTATCTATGCTGGACCAAAAGTATAAGCATAAAAAGAAATGAAGTACTACTAATTATATATATAAATATTAGCAGAGATGGAAAGTATTTATCTGAATCTTTTTGAAGTTGGCAACAAGTACAAATGACAGGGAAAAGCTTGAGGTCAGTGTCTATGTAGTAGCAAACTACCTGAATCTCAGGTTCTGCGACAACAAACTGTTTTAGAAGGCGGTTGCCAAATGCTCTTGACATTGCCAATACACCTCCAACCCTCCAAGTGCCTATATAACATAAGTGTTAATAATCAACCCAGAGCAACTCAGTTAAAATTCACATAAAAGAAAATTTGTTTGCGAGTGAAAACTCTCAGACACTATCAATTCTTATCAGGAATGCAGGGCCAATATTTCAAACATCAAAAACAGTTCAATACAAGTGCCACTTGCGTTGTCTCAAAAATTTGTTTGCTCAGTGACAACTCTTTTGCCGAAATGAGAGCTTATCAGGAATAAAGAACCTATATATTTCAAACACCAAACTCATCGAACTACCCATATGATATTTATTTGTTACCACCGGTCATCCTATCCCAAATATGCATCATATTTCCCACCTGTCTGCTAATATCCTAAACAAAATATGTATGAGAAAAAAATATAGCGGATATCTGAAGTTCTAGATCATGTACTAGAAAAGTATATTAAATGTTGTTCTAAATTATATACTAGTAAAGTATATTCGATGATTGTCAAACTAGGAACCATGAGAAGGAAATCTTTCAGAATGCTAGAAGACTTACCAGCCCAAATGACAAATCCTCCAGCATCCTCAATTCTCTTGCGCTCGTCACTTCTGTTTGGCTTGTGATCCTCAGAAAGGGGGATTGCTACCAAATAAACCAAGAAATGATGCTTCAGAATAACTCAAAAACTTTAAACAGCTTTGGAGGCGATATAACTTTTAGAAAAGATTTGTTGATTTTGAAACAATATGGAGACTACATTTAATACTTGATAATTTTGACAAGTAAAAAATTGTTCTCATATCTGAAATGGATATAAAAAAATAATTTGGAATTTTTGTAGTATACATGCTTGTACATTAGATAAATTTTAGAGTATGGTAAAAAGTAAAATACAAGAAAAAAATGAAAATGCTAAGTATAAGGAAATTCTATCCTTGTCATACTTGTGAATTACATGTACAACTGCCCTCCTGTGTCATATACTTCAAAGGACACCCATACAAAATTTCCATAAAAGAGAAAGGAGAATAAGATCAATATTCACCTTTTCCAGCCCTTGATATCACAGTACGTGAATCACCAACATTCGCTACATATAAGTGCTTGCCAATCAAGATAGCTGTTGAAGCTGTAGAACCATCATCTCTGGAAGAGTTGCTTTCCACATCTAAGAAATCTGTATCTGTTTTCTTGTATGTTTCACCTGCAATTCTCATGAAATGTGTCCAAGGAGAAGAAACTGACAAAATTACAAATTCAGTAAATTAACAAAGCTTGGTAATACTTATTGCAAGCTTCGTGTCAGTCATGAATTTTGAGTGCTTCATTAGGTTGTCAAACAAGTGTTCCTTCAAGTACTCTGCAGCTCGTGAACCACCATGTCCTGCAATACCAAATTAACTAAAAAAACATAGATTTGACACATAACAAACAAAAATGTGTATTTGCAGAAAGTAAAACAGACCATCAAATATTCCAAAAAGGCCAATTGTTTGCCCATCAATTGTTGATGATTTCAAATCACAGAAGTCCTCCATGCTTGCTCTTTTCCCCCTGAAGCTAGAGTACCCACAACTGAAACTTCCATCCTCACTACAAGCATAGAGAAAACCTTTAGATGAACAAAGATACTTGCAAGGTAATTATCACAAGTTTCAATAAAAAACATATGGTAGTATTAATAAATATAATATTAGATTGGATAACATTATGATCTATGTGATTATCATGAACTAGGCCCCCTAACATGTGGCTGGAAAATAATTTCTTTTTAATAAGACCCAGAACATAGAATTGATATCCGAATCCTAGGTAACCTGAGTATTTTTCACAGCATTCCTGCAACCAGGCCTTCTACCCTATATCATATTGACCTGCCCTATCTAATTTTATTGACCTTGTAGAGGCCAATAGTGATGATACTTTCACAACAGAACGTAATGGTTCAAAAAGTTGATCATATTGGAACTCATAAGCTAGTTTATCCCAGTAGGAATGGTATTGGGACAGGCAATTTTTACCTTTTACAGTCTGGCATGGCTCAGACATAGCACAAGTTGGCACGCCATGTAAATGATGGAATCTACATGGCAAACCATGAGACCATTTTCAAGGAGAATGTTTGGTAAACCAAGCAGTGAAACAGGTTAGGAGAGTGGAATGACCCAGGAATAGATTGACAAAATTTGAGAAATAAAGAGTATAAGAAAAATATCGAAAATAACAACTCAGAGAGAAGTAAAGGATCACGAATATCGTTGGATGTACTTGTCCTCCCATATTCTCTCCTTCAGTACCAACACTGGTTTGTATGGTCACATATCCCTCAATCCTACTTTACAGGTCCAACTGCTATGCAACATGTGAAGAAGTAAGACAAATCTTGAGATTACAAATTTACTTAGCAAGGGGACAAGATTCATGAAGTTGATTCCAAATAGTTGGAAAATATGGCTCATTGAGTCATCGTTGTTTTCATTCCAATTTCAGAAGTGACACAAGTGTCTGGGAATGGAAAAGGGAGATTTGCCAATTTAAGAGTTCTCAGGTGAAGAATCATTCACTCTGCAGACTGGACCATAAACAATGAGTAGCCAACAGACTGCACCATAAACAATGAGTAGCTGCAGACTGGACCATAAACAATGAGTAGGCAGAACAACATTTCAATGGTGTTAAAGCTGCAGCGAGATGTAAATAATGCAATTGAATGCTGCAGACTGAACCATAAACAATGAGTAGCTTCAGGTGTTGAAGCTGCAATGAAATGTAAAGAATGTCATTTAATGGATAAACGTCATGGCCTTTGAAATGGCTACCTCAAGCCTGCAGCAAACAACTTGATTCATTATGCCATTCCTATCAACATTCAAGTCAGGTCCTCATTTATATATTAAATACCTACCATGAGCTATTAACCTCATGAAATTTTCTTTAAACAATGTTCCACTTACTGGAGAATGTGTACTTCATGATTCGGCAATTTCCTCTACAATGGTAGGAACTTCTCAAATGTTAGCATCACAAACACATTGGAAATTCTGAAAGCAGAACTAAAAAATACCACCTAAAACAAATGTCCTGATCATAATACCTTCCCATTGTTGACTACGCATCTCATAGGGTCCACGTTTCTCATGCTAATACAACAGTAAGAGCAAGTTGAGAGCTACCAGAGTGTACATTCACAAACCTGCCAATCTTCCTTTATAACTATCCTGTAGACCACAATTATCATGATCCCCGTGAAACCAAACTTGAACCGTACATGAGGAAGGACGCCCAGTCAAATATATAGAGTGCAACAAATAAAACATAACTTCCTAGATCACCAAAATATGGCAGAATAATTAATAACAAAACTATATTTGAAACAACCTGCGTGTAACAACCGTAATTTTCGTAGTAGTGTTCAAGAAATGCACATCTCTCGGCATTTATTATCAACTAACGGGATAAATAAAAATAAAACGAGGACATCAGCGGTTACAGAGTTCGATTACAAGCGCTTGACGTACAACCATGCAAATAATTTACCTTTTCCATCCTCCAGTGGCATAATTGCCAGTTCCTGAAGCATCCTTTTCAGGTGAAACATTGGATGTAGCTCCAGGACCCGCAGCTGTAGCAGAATCCACCATCATATTTAAAAATACTCAGGATGGCCGATCCAGCCGCTTAGACGCCACAAATCAAAGCTGTTTTATCTCTCAGCACCGAAGCACTCTAGTTCCCCTCTCCCAATGTAGCTTATACTGAGAGAATAGCATACCATTTAAGCTGTTATTTGATGGTCTGCAAAGGGAATAAAAACACATAGAAAATGGAAAAGGAAACGTCATTCAACAACTTCCGACCATCGAAAATATAAAGCGGCGAAGATTCTTCATGGATTCTGATCTGGAAAAAAAAAAGCGTGGATCGCCCAGAGTCCAGAGAATCTTCAACCATGATCCAAAACTCAAAAATCCAGAAAGCGATGAGACAGAGAAATAACAAGAATAGAGAATCATCAACCGAGCATTCCGATTACTTAAAATCGTCGATCTACATCCGACCGAAGAGACCGCCGAGTTCAGGGCGAGATCGCATGAGGCAGGCGCAGTGGAGATAGATCGGGACTGGGGATCAGGAATTCGACCTGGGATTCCGAATACGACGCCGTCAATCGTCGTAAACCCTAGTGCAATCTAGAGAGAGGGAGAGAGCGCGAGAGAGAGGCGAGAGCGAAGGTGGTGAGTGGTGACTGGCGGTGCGGCGTTTGGTAATAGTTCAAATTAAAAACGGAGAGAAAGAGAGATGAGAGCGATGGGCTGGCAGGATGGTGGGATAGAACGTGTCACGGTGACGGTGGCAGAAAGCGGTATGTCGGTCGCTGTACCAGTGGATATCCGAAACTAATAACGCGCCCGTTATTAACGGATTATACCGGACGTCTTGCATAACGATAAGGATACGTTTGATTCAAATTATCATATATAATCTTGGTTATGTGATTATCTGGTAATCACATAACTAAAATTATGGGGAATAAAATATAACCAAATGTTATTTGGTTCAACATAGGTAATGCAACAAAAACTTATTTGTTTGAAAGTTTTAATGAATATCCTTCAGTTACAAAATCAACTATACATAATAATAATATTATTATTATTATTTATTTTTTATGTTTTTTTTACTTTTCTTTTTTTTTATTTTTTTTTACTTTTTTTTATGTGTTTTTTTATTTTTTTAATGTTTTTATATTTTTTTATATTATTAATATTTATATTTTTTTTATTTTTTTTACATTTTTTAAATTTTTATTTTTATTTTTATTTATTTATTTTATTTTTTAATTTCTAAAATTTTTAAATTTTTATATATTTTTTATTTTTTATTTTTTTAATTTTTTAAATTTTAAAAAAAAAAATTAAATTTTTTTATTTTTTATTTTTAAACATTTTTTTATTTTTTTTACATTTTTTAATATTTTTTTACATTTTTTTCTTTTTTCTATGTTTTTTCTTATCGAAGGATATTTTTGGTAAAAAAAATTCGTTAACCCCGGAATCAAGAAAAATCTTAGTTTTATGAGGTTTTCCGATTCCGGGTTGCATGACCCTTAAACTGACGTGTCAAGCATGGAACATTACTCAGGAATCATCGAATACCTAAATCAAACAAGGTTTTTGTTGATAACCTTGGATGGATAACCAAAGTTATCAAGAATAACCCCAAACTAAACGCACCCTAAAAATACACATGGTTCTATGCGTATAGGGGTGCTGATAGAGCTGTCAAACGGGCCAACCCATGGCGGGGCGGGTCGGCCCGTGGCGGGCCCACCATTTGGCGGGTCGGGGCGGGGCGGGTCGTCAACTTGGCGGGTTGGGAAATTTCCAACCCAACCCAATCCAAGGCGGGTCGCGGGTTTGGCGGGCCAACCCGCGGGCCTATCAAATTTTTTAAAAAAATTAAAAAAAAAAAGAGTTCATATCTTCAATGTTTTACTTCGGAAATATTTTATCAATCAAATGTATTCATAAACAAGTATTTTAAATATAAATGGACATAAACAAGTACTTATGTTGGTTAAAAATATTATTTTTATTTTAAAATTATAACAAAGAAAGATAATAAACTGCTATAAAATTGTGCAACGAAGAGGAATAGTAATTAGGACTCCTGGCTGTGCGTCGAGCAATTTAGATCAGTGGTACCCTAATTGTGTGCGTGTGTAAACGAATCAAATAAGAAGGTCATCTACTTTTAAGAAGGTCATCTAGTTTGGGTACACACACAAAGCTCTTCATTATGCATAATATATGTTTCAGATTTATCCTATAAACGAATCAAATAAGAAAGTCATCTACTTTTAAGATTAATCGACTTTGTGTGCATATATATATTTCTGTAACATTTGTCTATCACACTCAACTTCACAAGTATGGGCTTTTTCTAATTAGTATTCCTCTCAACGAAGAAGATAATGAAATGATATAATTTAACCCCTGGTACTCTCGCAGTTGCAGCATTGACTACTGATATAAACTACTTACATGTGTTTCTCAACCCGCGGGCTAACCCAAGCCCATCGCGGGCCGACCCGCGCGGGTCGCGGGCCTAGGCGGGTCAACCCACGGCGGACTTGGGTTGATAAAATTCAAACCCAACCCGCTTAATTGGTTTGGCGGGGCGGGCCAACCCGACGGGCCTAACCCAAATTGACGGCTCTAGGTGCTGATCTGAATTGATTAAAAAAATTATATTTAAATTGAAAAATTTTAGGTTTAGATTGGAGAGTTTTTTTATTAGGATTTAGATTAATCTGGATTGATGCAAATTTAGACTTTAATGGACTTGTTTTAAATTAAATTATATTATATTTTATTTTATTTTAAAATTTAAGATGGTTTTATATATATCAATATCAATACTAATATTATAATATTAATACTTAAAGAAATATAGAAAAAAATAGTCAAATAAATAATTTTTAATCTGATTATTATTTGGATCAGATTTGGGTGGATTAAGTTTAAATTTACGAGTTTGGGGTTTATGTCAATTTTTTTTGAAATTTTTTATAATTTTTTATTTAAAATCTATTCTACCTGCGAAGACAATTCAGACGTGTTTATTCTAAAAATAATTAGAGATGGAAAAAATATCTAAAATATTTTATTTTGATTATAAATCTTTACATATTAAGTAACATATTTTAACATATTTATTAAAATTTTATTTATGCATAATTTTTTTCTTAATAAAGAGGTCATGCATATTATAAATAAAATTTAAATGCGCATATTCAATTAATTGAAATCTTAGTAATATTAATACCATATTTTCTAATATGGTAGGATTATTTTATCATATTTTTTAATATAATTTGATTATTTTATTATGATTTATCATAATATCAAGAAGATAATACTAAATGCTAGAATCTGATGAACTAAAATACACTTTAAAATTATTATTAATTATCTCTTTCTATATTAATAATTAATTATAATTTAAAATTACATGTATTACAATTCATTTTCTAATTGACTAGATTTTTACGGAAAGATTTATCATATTAAAAATTGACTCAATAATGATAATAATTTTTATAAATAATGACATTTAAAGTGAACATACACACTTTTGAGAAATAATAACATCATCCATAAAAGAAGTTTAGAACGGTTAGATTTAGAATTAAGCATAAAAGAGTGTCGAGTGCGAGATAATAATTATTTTATTTTTTTCGGTATTCAGTTATATGTTTATTATTTCTAACCGACAAAAAGAAAATAGAAAAAAAAATAAGAAAGTTGTTTTAAATAAATATATATCAAAAACTAATTTGGAGACGAATTGTTAAATCAATCTACTTGTTAAGTAAATAAGAGGAAAAAATATAATTCTTTGTTTTTTTTAAAGTAAATAAGAGAATATCTTTTACGAAATCTTGGTTTTTATTTTCGTCCTCAGGCTTAATCTGCATCGTGCCCCTTTGCCAAAAAACTCTCGCCTTTGTTCAACTTTTCCTTTGATCACTCAATCAATGCTAAGTTGGTGGCCTATCCACTTTGTCGATAGGCTCTCGCGTGTTGATCTTTTTTTGCATGTATTTGTGCATAGCAATTGGAGATATCATTTATGAATGAAGGAATAACTGATGTTGAGTAGGGATGATAATTTTCCCTATTAGTTCGGAGTTTGGTGAAAAAACTTTGAAACAGGTGACTTCGGGGAGATATTTCGGATATAGATTCGGGGATGGATATTCGGATGTTATCCTCATCTCTGAAGTCGTCCTGATATAAAAAAGCTTACGATTTCTAATTGGAAAATCTCCATCCCTGACCCTATGAGGATTTAACCTCCGCAGGATTGAGGATGGGGATTTAATCCCCAGGGGTTAGAAATGAAAATTCCTTGATTAGGTCTCGATGTTATGGTGTCACGGTAGGACATCTAGGTTATCACCTAGGCATACGCAGTTTGATCCCCAACTATGACGTATTTATATAAATATTTTCTCCAAATGGGGAGCACAACCAAAGGATGTTAGGCTTCTGGCTGATTGCCGCGTGCACTTCCCTATTTACCCTGGTGGTCGGTGAAAAACTTCTATGAGACTGAACTGATTACCCTAGAAATAATCAATGAAGCTAAATGGGTTTATCATTTTCAAAATCATATTGCTTCATGCATCACCGGAAGTTCACCGACGTTTTTAAAATATGTGTAAATTTAAATCAACACGTTCCATAGAAGAAATCTCTTGGACTAATTATTCAGTATTAACGGACAATAATTTTAGAGGACATTGGTCTTAATTGGAGTTCTCCTTAATTGAAAATCTTTGATGGCATTTTGATTTGGTTTTAGCGTGGATTAATTAGAGTTTTCTTGATTTTGAAGTCTTAAGTGGCATTTTGAAATTGATCTTGATCTCAGTGTGGACCACTTGGTTGCTTGGACAGTGATTCCAATTTGGTGGTTGCATGCATGTTGCTCTTCCTCTTGAATTGTGATTGACTTTGACTTTGCTATGTTTTGTAATTCCACATGGATACATCCAGATTGGAAAGAAAAAGAAAAGTCTCAAGTATTCTCCTTTGAATCTAACCAAGGGTCGCATCCCATTGGCAAATCATGCTGAGGTGGCAGACCAAGCATCCAACGTGCTTGGACAAGAGCACATTTACTTGGATGAACAAGATGAGATGGTCAATGCAACTGATGCGGCTAACTTACCACATGGGACAACTGAACCTCCTCCTCAAGGTCAGGCACAAGTTGAGATAAATCAGTCACTGGTGGTGGAAGAGGTGGTTCTGGCGACTAACCAGCCACCTCTGGCTGGGGACAGCAGGCATGCTGGAGCCACCGAAACAGTAGATGTTGGTGGGCAAGGGAATCATTCAGCACAAAAAAAAAATCTTGGGCAAACCTTTTCAAAGATAACAGGAAGATAAAACATGCTATAACGCTTGATCAATACAAAAGCCAAAGGTGAAAGAATATCTTTTGATTATGGTGACATAGACGACATGGAAGACACTATGGGCTTCAGTCTAGTTGGTTGCTTCATGAGACGACATTCGGGCATTGATAGGGTTAGAATTATAGGTGCTCGTTGGAAAATTCCTTATAATTTTTTCTTGCATAAAAGTGGTTAGGTGGTTTATCGTTTTGACATAGAGTAAGACCGATAAAAAGTCTTGCAAGGAGGATCCTATTTTGTATTTAGAATTCCAATCTTTTTGAAGATCATGCTAAGATGTTTTCTTTCCAATGAAGATGGAAGATTTGTCCCTACTTGGATACAAATTCATAGACTACCACCAAAGTGTTAGAACAAAAAGTATTAAACATGATTGGCTCAGAAGTAGGAAGGTCACTGTACACTAATAATCTAACACGAACAAGAGAAGTCTTGGACTATGCGTGACTCTTGGTGGAGATTCCATCCTTTGGGGAAAGAGTTCATGAGGTGTCTATTACTTTGCCTACTGGTGTACAAGTAGATTTACGTATTATCTATGAAATGGTGTTGGATTTTTGTCAAATCTGTAAGAAGGTGGGCCATCGATTGGATACTTGCCACGGAGGTGTTGATTCTTTCGGACACCAACACAATCGACCGACACAGAATATGCATACTGAGAGGAATGACCAATGCCTTGGGAGATAAAGATAACAATCAGTACAGGGTCGAAGAAGGACGAGGACTAGGGACCGAACTCGACAACAATGGAGATAAATACAATAATTATCAAATGCTGGAATTCTGGTATGGCATAATGAAATGACAATAGTGGAATTTCATAGTCTGATTCCAATGACTATTAAACAACTCATTGAAAAATACATTGGAGTCCAAAGAGCTGATGATCATGTTTACGTACAAGAGATGATGACCATGTTGGCGTACAAGATGCAGTTGACCAATACGCTGAAGTCCAAGAAGATGCTGATCAAAATGTGGAGTTCCAAAATTTTGAAACTCAAGGAGCTGTTGTCCAAAATGTGGAATTCTAAAATCTTGAAGTCCAAGATGTTGTTAACCACATTGGTGTCCAAGCTGTAGACCAAGATGGAGTCTGTGTTGACAACGTTGGTATTCAAAGAGTTGTTGAGTTTGCTACCAAGGATGACGTCGCAAAAACATCCACCATTTGTCAACACAAGTGTTGTTCAAGAACTACAGCAGCCAACAGGTGTGCAGCAGGTGGCAACATCCAGTCGGGGGAGCTCCTCTTCATCCTCCATGGCATCAAGTGAAACATTGTTATCTACATCTAATGAATCTTCATTCTCCTCCATACCTACAGCTACTACCTTAACCACAAATGGAGACACAAATGGAGTCGCAAAGGAGGTGATGCCGACACCAAGGATTAAGAGACAACTTCTGGTGTGAGCAACCCGTCGAGGTGACCAATAAAGGTAGCCGCTTAGAACATTAGGGGCTTTAACAAGTCCCTAAAGCATGGAGGAGTGCAACATCTCCTCAATACAAAAATATTCAAATTTTGACACTAATGGAGACAAAACTTAATGCAACCTTTTTAGAACCGATTATGGGGAGAAGGTTTTCAGGTATGGGGTACGCACACAACTTTAGTTTTTCTAAGCATGATCGTATACTGCTTCTTTAGGACTTGCAGAGGGTTGATATGGATATTATTATGACCACCGATCAGTATATGCATTTTTATGCCCGATGTCATATTTCTAGTAGAGGTTTCTTGGTGACTTTTGTATACGGGCTTCATTCAATTGTTACAAGACAATCATTATGAGAGGCACTCACTGATTTGGGAGATATTATCACTGATGTATAAATGATCATGGGTTACTTTAACTCTTTCTTATCTATTGATGAAAAGCAAGGGGGTTGCCGGTCACAAATCATGAAATGAGGGACTTGCAGATTTTTGCACAAGTTTATAGTTTAGTAAATCTCTGATCCATTGGATGTCAATTTACGTGGTCTAATGGTAACTCTTGCAAACTAGATAGAGCTTCGGTTAACTCCTTTTGGTTGATGGCAGATTTTGATGCATATTTGTAGTTTATGGCATTGAGATGTCTCTCCAATCATTCATGCACCATTGTTCACACACTAGCCAAGGATCGGTCCCCAAATAGAGCATTCAAATTCATCAACATGTAAATATTGTGTGAAGATTACTTGAAGGTTGTAGAGGAATCATGGGCAGACCCGGTAATAGGCAATGCACAATTTATCTTAAAGACGAAGTTATTTCAATTGAAAAAATGTTTTAGGGAGCTAAATAAAAAGCACTTTGGCCACATTTTGGAGAAAGCAAAGAAGACAAAAGTTGAGCTAGAGGAGATACAAAGAGACATTCTTGATGGTGGTCCAACCCCCTTGAGTATAGTCACGTAAGCAAGAAAGTTATTCTACTAATGAAAGTGGAAAGACAATTTCAACAACAAAGAGCAAAGAATGTTTCCTTAAGAAGCACGGACGAATGGACAAAATTTTTCCATAATGTGGTGAAAAGGAATTACAAGAGGAATGCAATTATTATACTCAATAAAAGGAGTGGAGAACAAACCACAAGCATTGGTGAAGTTGCGGAGGAATTTATTGATTATTTTCATAGTTTACTTGGCCAAAAAGAGATGTGCAATGCATGGGACAACAATGCTCTTGAGGGGTGGAAGTTAACAGTGGATCAATCTGAGCATTTATGCAAGTTGGTTGATGTGGAAGAAATCAAAGTCGCCCTACATGATATTGGATATGGAAAAGTTTTGGGACCGAATGGTTATGGTTCAAAATTTTTTACTTTTTATGGGATATTGTTGGTAATGATTTTATTACAATTGTGCAGAAATTTTTTTAACATAGCAAGCTACTCAAATAATGGAATCATTTCTTGATCTCATTAGTGCCAAAAGGAGATCATACTATTGGTGTTTCAGACTATAAACTGATATCTTATTGTAATGTCTTCTACAAAGTCATATCAAAAATACTTACTAGCTGGTTATCATATATTTTGGATTTCTTATTAGATCCAGCTCAAGTGGCATTCATTCAAGGGCATTCTATTGGCAGTAATATATATTTAACGCAAGAATTGCTTCGGAAGTATAGTCGCAAAAGGATCTCACCTAGACGTATGATCTAGGTAGACTTGAAGAAGGACTTTGATATGGTTGATTGGATTTTCTTATGGTAGGTCTCGTGGGTTTTGGGTTTCTCCAATGCTTTTGTGATTGGATCAAGATATGTGTTACCACGATATCCTATTCTATTTCTTTGAATGGTGACATATATGGATTTTTTAGCGATAAAAGAGGATTACAGCAAGGAGATCCTCTCTCTCCCCTTCTATTCGGCCCATGTGTGGAAATTCTATCAAGGAAGCTAAAGACAACCTCCATGTTGCCTTCTTTTCATATCCATCCTATGTGTAAGGAGGTAGGTATCACACATCTTATATATGTCGATCATCTTATGGTATTTTGTAGAGGGGATGAATCATTTACACAACACTTAGTGGATTGTTTGAATTACTTTAGAGAGATGTTAGGGCTTAGGGTAAATTCACAAAAGACACAAATATTCTTGGCGGGAGTGGACACTACCATGAGGAACCGGTTGCTTGAACTTATGGGTTTTCAAGAAGGCAAATTTCTTTTTAGATATTTGGGCATCCCTTTAGCGGTGGAGAAACTAAGGATTGTAAATTATAAGCCACTTCTTGAGGCTATTACAAAGAAAATCAAATCATGGCCTAAGCACATTTTATCCTATGTCGGCCGCTTAGAACTAGTGGGCACAATTCTTTAAGGTATAAAATATTTTTATCTTTCCATGCTTCCAACTCCTAGAGGTGTGAATGATAAGATAATAGCCATTTGTCGCACATTTGTTTGGTCTTCAAAGCATCCACTTATTGCATGATCAAAGTTTTGTCTAGCTAAACATGATAGTGGTTATGGGCTTAGAGACCTCTTAGCATGGAATGAAGCATTGTTGAGCAAAATGCTATGAAATATCCTATCATGCCCCGGGGGTATAATTCTCGGTACCCCACTCGGTGATAGTATAATATAAGAACCCCTAGGAACTATCAAAACAGAATAACCAAGAAATGTATCAAATTTATATATATGTCTTAGTTTTTCGTAGACTACAAGACTATACAGATCAACAACATCTTGAATAAAATTTCAGAATGTAAATACAACAAAACAAAAGTAAGAAAAACCAGAAAATCAGTACGTTGGAATTTCTGAGCAACTCTATGGAAGTCCAAAATCAACTACAATATCAAAAGGGTCCCTGTGCCTACAAAACTAGAAGCCAAGGAATGTAGAAAGTTAGCCAAATGGCTAAGTGGATACTCAAGAAAGATGTGCATAAATTTAATCTTGTTTAAGAAATCAAAGAGGTATCATTTATTATTTCAACTTTTATTTATTCTTTGAGTTCTCAGATAATATACATAAGTGTATAGTTATGATCATCTAACATTTATTTGTTAGAATTAAAATTCATCTTCATATATTATCATCAATTAAGATCAATTTTCAATCTTATTATTTAATTAATCGGTATACAAGTTATCATAGTAATATCGACATATATATCCATAGTCTAAATATGATAAATCAACTAAAAAGTGAATCACTGGAGTCAATATCTTCAGAGTGTAATATCATATGGATAGGCTAAAAACCTCCTCAGAGTATAAGACTGTCGCATACGTCATCTGACGTACGGGCTATCAGCCCTCACCGGTGGAAGACATACTAAACACTTGCCAAGAGCTACATCACGCCACCACACCTCGGGTGTATAGTCAGGTACTCTGGACCATGGTCGTCGCGCTACCATAATAACATGTGGGCGGTCCAATACTCTAATATAAAGTTCTGGTATAAAGCTATGCTCATAGTCTTCACTTTTTAATTCTTCATTACCATCTTTATTATTTCACTTTAAGGATTCCATTTTATCCATTTATCACAATTATTCTCTTTTCATAACAAATGGTCAATTAAGTTAACATTTTTATATCAAGTCCATAAATTTATCATTATATGATTCACAGATAAAAAGCTACAAGTATCAACAGATAGAATATCAAAAGCATGGGGCATGAAAGGTCAAGCAAGTCAAAAGACAAAGCAATAGAAGAATAATTCAGGATATTTCTTTGATTTTAAAGACAACTCTTCCCATATAAATTCCAGTATGAACTCACATGTGAACAAGAAATAATATCAATTATTTACCCTCCAATGATTTTAATATTTTAACTCATTTCGCTATTTATAATATCAGTTTAATCCCCATTTTGAAAACAATGATACAACATATACATAATCCAATTTATATATTTATTCATGAATAAGGAAATATACAAGAGTAGATGTATCCACCTTATGTACAGCAAAAATCTTCGAGTGTCGGCAGGTCATCGTGCTCCACTCGAGCTCGTATCTACAAAATATAATAATTCAAATAATCAAAATGATAATAAAATCATGAAAAAATCTAAACATGATTTACGACTCGAAGCCACTAGATCATTATTTTTTATCTCACTATCTCGTACCACTTCATATTCCTAAATAAAAAAACTCTTCTCTAACCTAGATAACCCTCCTAACTACACATCAATTTAACACAAAGCAACTCAAAATATACCTTCTATGGGTACTGTGGTTGCTGGAAAAAGAGGACAGTAACTAGGGTTTTGTTTTCTCTTCATCGCTAGTCATCTCAGCTAGCTCTGGTGAACTCCGACAAACTCTGGTGGTGCTGCCAAGGAAAGGACAGCAGCTAACTGGTTGGAGAAGATAAAAGGCAACAAGATGTTGCTATTGGTGGGGAAAAGGTGAGAGCAACTAGGGTTGTTGCTCTTGGTTGTTGGAGGAGAAGAAAGGCAACAATGTTAGTTGCAGAAGGCTGAAAACAGAGAGGATGCTGGAATAGAAAGGGGAGAGGAAACCTTTTTCCTTTTCACTCTTGTCTCGATGAGCTCCGATGATGGCCATAGCTAGCGTCGGTAGTTGTTGTGCTTGGCTAGAAAAGAGAACGACGACTAGGATTTTGTTTTCCCCTCTTTTTCGGTGGTTTGGCAAGCTCCGACAAACTCTGAGGAGCTCTGACAGTGTTGTCGAGAAGCAAGACAGCAAGGAGGGGAAGCTTGTTGCCCTTGGAGAAGAGAAAAGAAGAAGAAGAAGAGAGGGGGGGGGGGGGGTTTGAGGCTTTAGTGGGGAAGAGAAGAAAAGAGGAAGGACAAAGAAGGAGGTATAGGGGAGGGTGTGTGCATGTGGGTGGGTATGACTGTATTAGTTTTTTTTTCATACTTAGCATATCCAAGCAAAAATAGATTCACTTTGGGTTAACTGGGTACATCAACATTATATAAAAGGTGCAGATTTTTAGGTATGGCGAAAGAATGATTCGGACTCACTTTTGATCAAGAGACTCTTGGAGATCTGAAGCAAGATATTAGTGGCATCAAATAGAGTTGGGAGAGCAAATACGCGAATGATGGATTGGTTTGTTGGAGAGGGGAAAGGAGTCACGAATGCTTACCAAATTTTCCATGCCAAGGGGGTCAGAAGTTCCTTGGAATTCAATTGTATAGAGGCCGGAAATCATGCCAAAGCACCACTTCATACTATGGATGCTCACCCATGGTAATTTGAGAACTACAAATAGAATGGTGTATGAACCAAACAAGGAGTGTGTCTTATGCCAGGAACAAGAAAAATCAAACCATCATTTATTCTTTGTATGTTTGGTTGCTAATGCCCTTTGGAGCAAGGTAAAACAATGGCTAGAAATTCATCATAATTTCTATTCTTTTGATGAGTTACAATAAATTTTTGGGAGACATTACAAGGGTGAAAATCGCAAGATGAAGGCCCGACATTTAGATATATCTAGCCTAATATATTGTGTGTGGGAAGTTAGAAACAAATGTCGATTTCAAGACATTACTCCGGATGTTGATTGGTTGTTTCGAAAGATTCAAATCCATGTGTTTCGGATGATGGATCTCAAGGTGACATGATGATGTGTTTCAGTCCGTGTGCTACAATCCGTGTGAAGTATTTTGTTGATCATATGATAGTGTGCACCAGGATTTCACTACAAGAAGAAAGTTGATAGACAACGTTTTAAAAGTGTTGTCTATGTGCCTAAAAAGCGTTGTTAAAAGTACTATTGTTAGAAGTCTGTTCAACGACAACACTTTTGCAATACTTTAACAGCGTTGTCATTTTTTGCAAAAACAACGTTATTGCAATGCTTTAAAAGCATTGTTATTGCCCCCAGGGCGTAGCGCAGACGGTGGGCGCATGGTATCTCTAGCGTAATGGTCAGGGGTCGATTCTCAGGAACTGACGACCTGGGGTTTACCCCGCCGTGCGCCTATGGCTTGTGTACCTGCATGAACCTCCCTCCATATCCGTGGAGCTGGCACTAGGGGGCCGCTAAGGTAGCGGATCTACCTTTTTTTAAAAGCGTTGTTATTTTTTGTAAAGATAACACATTTACAACGTTTTAAAAGCGTTGTCTTTTTAAAATAAAAAAAAAATCTATTTACAAAATCATTATTTTTATATTTATAAAACTATTATTTTTCTTTTACCATGTCCAAATTCGAATTTGACATATAATAGCAGTTAATTAGCTTGACTAATGATTTCAAACTCATACCAAAACAATAGAATTCAACCAAAATAATATAATTTAGCTACAAAGTAGATATTAGTATTTACAGGAGAATTCAGCTACAAAGTAGAATTCAACTAATGATTTCAAAGACTAAATAGTTCTATTTCAAAGTCGATAGTGACATTCAAATTTAAAACAAAAGAGCACAAAATATCTAGTCATCCTCGAAGGCAACAATATGCATGCTTACTTCTACTAGCTACACTCAAAAAGGATTGCCGACTTGAGATTGAGACAAAACATCTACCACTGTGTATCTGCCACTGAAAATAATGCCATCAGTATTATGCAAAAGAAATTTTCACTCCTAAAACTGAAAACAAGGGTCACAGTTCACACCATACAATAATTAGAAAATCTGGATTGAGGCACAGATGAGATAAATCTAGATTTCAGGCAACACGTTGCGTAAAACTATAAAATAGTACAAAACTACTTAATAGTTGCTATTTAAAAGAGGAATTAAGAAATCATTACTAGAACCTAGAAATACAAAAAGTGAAAAAAATCAGTAAGTACTGAAGAAAATAAATTGTTCATTAGAAATCTTGTTCACTTTCAGGAAGATTGACATTAGAAGAAATAAAACTAAATGCAAAATACAACACTTAACGACAACAAACAGTTCATTAAAAAATTACTTAAAAAATCTTGTTCATTTTAGCTAAAATAAGATAATAAACTTACATAAACTTGAACACACCTACTCATAAATATGATTTTGTATACATTTTGCCAACTCCGAATGCACCTCATCAACAAAAGATGATTTAGGAAACGAGTTACTAGCATTAACACCCCTAGCATAAGTGAGATGATGCCACTATGATAAGCATGTAATCTTTACAACAATGGAGCAAGGATTCAAGAAGGGAAAAGAACATGGCTTTTTCAAAATAGTCTATAGGTTATAAATGCAAGATTATATTAACAAAGTATGCTACATCCATTTACAATCTCTAAGGAAAGTTTATGTAAACAAGGAATATCAAATAATGAAGAACAAAAGAAATCAGTTTAAATGATTCTTTACCACATGAAATAACCTTTCCATACAACTAAAAAACATCATATAATTGCAAAACAAAAATGTGTTTTAAATTTGATTAAGTGGGGAAAAGGCCTTTTCTATTATAATTATTGTATGAATATCGATTGATCCATCCAAATTCATCAAATTATTCAAGTAAAAGCAATCATGTAGTTAAATAAACACCAGAATCACAATCCTTAAATTATCATACAAAAACCACTGTCAACAGATCCATAGAGAAGCACTAAGTACGAGAATACAAGTATAGGAAACAAATAAGTTACCATGCTAGAATTAGCCGAAGCCGAACACAGGACTTAGACGGACGCAAACTCCTGTTCAATGATGGAAGCAGACTCTTGTTCGACGGACAAGGCCTCTTCGTCACCACTAGCAGCAGTGATGGCAAGTTCAGTAGTGGTGGCAGATTCATCTTGCACTGAAACGACCTTGTCAACCGCTTCCTCGGTAGTGGGTGTAGACAAGGCTGGTAAGAGCTTCGACTTTAAGAAATCCATCAGACACTTGCTGATATCCTTGGAGTAGATATGGAGGACTGTTAGTCCCTCATCAATGGATGTGACTTCATGACCACTGCCGGAGTTGGCAGTGTCAAAGTCTTCTTGCTCGATGATGCGGGTCGTGGTCGCTACCTTCTCTTCGAGGACGATGCTGTAGCGCTTCGTGAGGACAGAGGGGGAGGAGAGCATGTCGATCAGGTGATGGATCACGACATCTCGAGCTCACTGTGATGGCGACTAGATATTGAGGGATATAGTCGAAGGTGGCGATGGAGACGTTGGAACCTCCGATTTCTGAGAGTCGTTTACGCCTTCTTCGGTGGCGATCTCGCCGCCTTGAGGTTGCATGGCTTTGCTGTCTTCCCTCATTTTGATGAGTGAGGGGTTTGGTTTGGTGGCTTTGGTGAGAGACCGGGGGAGGGGGTTCGAGAGGAGATAAAAGATGTGTGAGAGGGGTTCGAGAGGTATTCGGGAGATTGGTGGGTGTCGAATGAAACCTAGGTTTTTCTACTCCTCGATTCAACGGTTCATATCATCCCAGATTTAAATGAGATTTTGACAATAGACAATACTTTTTAAAATCATTATTGTAGACACTAAAAAAATACTAATAGATAACGTTTTTCAAAAAGTGTTGTCTTTGATGTACAAAAATCAGTAATAGAATGATTTTTTTTAAAAAATATTATCTATTAGTAAACAAATAAAGAGATAGACAACACTTTTTATAAAAGAGTAATGATGCATGCAGCGACTTCTCTCAGCGAATTCACAACTCGACTTAGGTGGCAACTGATGTGGCCAAGTCCAACTCAGAGTAAAAATCGCAGACTTGGCTCTACTCCTCCTCCTCCGTTTTTTCGCGACCTCTCCTCCGTGCCCTAACGAGTCCTCCTCCTCCTCCTCCATTTTTTCTCCTCCATCAGCGAAAAAGCTCTAACTCTACTCTTCCTCCTCCTCCATTTTTTCTCCTCCATCAGCGATCATGCCCTAACTCTACTCTTCCTCCTCCTCCTCCGTTTTTTCTCCTCCTCCTCAGTTTTTTCTCCTCCTCCTTGTTAGGATCTCTTCGTACGGCTAGAGAGGGGGGGTGTGAATAGCCGCCCCAAATCGCTCGTTTCTTCCTACAATTCGTTAGCGCAGCGGAAAAATAAACTAGAAACGAAAGGAAGAATATCAAACCTTAACACAGCGATGTACGAGGTTCGGAGATGATGCTCCTACTCCTCGGCGTGTCCGTAAGGTGGACGAACCCAATCAATCCGTCGGTGGATGAGTCCCCGAAAAACCGGCTAATAAAAACTCCTTCTGGGTGGAGAAACCTCGCCACACTTGTTTGCAACAGCAAACAGGAGTACAAGTACAAAGAATAAGCAAGAAATACAATAAGAATACACAAGCACTCTACCAATCTTGCTTTCTCGTCGACTGGAGTCCGGATGAAGCAGCAGCTTCAAAAACCCTAACAGCAGCTGTTCCAGTCGGGGAAGCTCACGCGAAGCTTTCGGGAGGAACTCAACAGAGCTCTTATCGCAGCCCACAAATCTTCAGCAGAAGAGAAGAAAGAAGGAAGAAGAAGAAGTTGCACCAAAGCCTTGATCTCCTTTTATAACCTGCGAACCTGCACAGCGAAGACGGAAGCCAGCGGAGAAGACGGAGCGACCCGTTGTGACTCAACGGTCGAATCGTGGACCGATCAGGCTCCACCCTGATCGGTCCAGAACCCTTCTGATCGGTCTGGGGACCGATCAGGCCCTGGGCTGATCGGTCCCTAGACCGATCAGATTGTTCGGTCTGGGGAAACGAACAGAAAGTTGGGCACTTTCTGTGGAGCAATCTGATCGGTCTGTGGACCGATCAGGCCACAGCTGGATCGGTCCACAGACCGATCCCACCTCTCTTGGCTGCGTCTCTGATCGGTCGTGGAGACCAATCAGGCTTCATGCTGATCGGTCCCCAGACCGATCAGTAAGCTCACAGAACTGTGCTTTGCCTTCTGTTTGTTATCTGATCGGTCACCAGATCGATCAGATACACAAACGTATCGATGGATCGGTCTGCAGACCGATCCAGAGCTTGGTTTTTGCCCAAACCAAGTCCCAAACCTTTCAAACCAATATCCGGTCAACCTTGACCTATTGGTACATTATGCTTAGCATCCGGTCACTCCCTTGACCTGCTAAGACTCCCCACCAAGTGTCCGGTCAATCCCTTTGACCCACTTGGACTTTCCTCTTCGTGCCAAGTATCCGGTCACTCCTATGACCTACTTGGACTTCCCATCACCAGATGTCCGATCACCCTTGATCCATCTGGATTTTTCCTTGCCCGGCTTCACTCACCAGGACTTTCACCTAGCTTCACTCACTAGGATTTTCACACTGCCTAACATCCCAGTTAGGACTTTCTCACTGCCTGGCTTCACTCACCAGGACTTTCAAACTGCCTAACATCCCAGTTAGGACTTTCCACTGCCTGGCTTCACTCACCAGGACTTTCCACACTGCCTAACATCCCAGTTAGGACTTTTCCGTGCCAAGTCTCCATACTTGGACTTTTCCAGTGCCAAGTCTCCATACTTGGACTTTTCCCGTGCCAAGTCTCCATACTTGGACTTTTCGCGTGCCAAGCTCCCTGCTTGGACTTTTCCAGTGCCAAGTCTCCATACTTGGACTTTTCTAGCTCCTTGCTTGGACTTTTCTGTTGCCAAGTCTCCATACTTGGACTTTTTCCCGAATCAGGTCAACCAGGTCAACCTTGACCTACGGTTGCCCCATTAATCTCCCAACCATCTATTCTTGTCTCACATCAAGAATAGAACTCTCTCACGAGTGTCAAACATCAACATGCAACTCAACTAGGTTAACCTTGACCTAAGGTTGCACCGACAATCTTCCCAAGTCAAACATCAAAATACAACTCGAGTCAAGTCACCTCGAGTCGGGTCAACCATGTCAACCTTGACCTAGGGTTGCACCAACAATCTCCCCCTTTTTGATGTTTGACAAAACTCATAATCAAGTTAGGTTAACCCGATAACCTAACTTAGGTCCAATGTTCTTTCCAACCATCTTCCAATGTCCAATGTTCTTTCCTTGAACATTCTCTGGACATTCTCCCCTTAGGTTAACCCGATAACCAAACTTGGGTTCTCCAATAATTCTCCCCCTTTTTGACACACATCAAAAAGAATTCCAATGTTCTTCCTCGAACATTCCTTGACATTCTTCCCCTAGCTTAGGTTAACCCGATAACCTAACTTGGGTTCTCCAATAATTCTCCAATGAACACTCTCCCCTTTTTGACACACATCAAAAAGAAAAAGGAGGGTATCAAGGTCAAGAGTTTCTTCCTAATGAAAGTCTCATACCTTTCATAGGAACTCTTAATTTCCCCCTTGATATTCAACAATCAACTTAGTGACAATCCCATATCACTAATCCTCAAGAGTCTTAAGGAGTAAAAACTCCCCCTAAAAGTCAACTTTCCCTTGACAATTAGTTAAGACTCCCCCTAAAGGTCAACTCCCCCTTGACCATTGCACCAACAATGTCTTGGAGAGTTTCAACCCTTTAGAAACCCGAAACTCACTCCCAAAAACTGAAATTTCAGACACCTGCTGAAAATCAGAAACTGGCACGCACTGATCGGTCCTCAGACCGATCAGAAGCCCCCTGGATCGGTCCCCAGACCGATCCACGCTTTACTGATCGCACTGGATCGTCACTGATCGGTCACCAGACCGATCAGGCCTTCCCTGGATCGGTCCGTTGACCGATCCAGCCTCTGAAATCAGAGATTTCTGATTTTCTCCCCGGGAGACATTCAGAAACTCACATAAAATTACAGAAAATTCCAAAAATCGTAAAATTTTGAGGATACATTCCTCATACCATATACTATCATGGAAAAATAGTTTTAGATGAAAATAACTTCCATTTTCAAATCTTGATACAAAGTTCGAAAAGTTTTGAAATAGCTCAAAGTTTCAAAAACTTTGTATCACTTTGTTCAATGATGAATGCTATCACTAGAAAAGCTTCATCAAGGTTTTTCAAATCAATTTCGAAATGATTTTAAACCTTTTAATTTAGGACCACAATCTTTGGGCTAAATGTACATGACTTGTACACAAGCTTTCCCTATGATCCCCAATTTCTTGAATTAGGCTCATCTAGGTACAAGAACTATGCACCTTGATCCTAACTCATGATCCTAATATCTCACACACATCTAAAGTGTATCAAACACATCCAAGTCAATTTTGATGTGAGATATGGGTTTAGGTTATCTTAGGCTAAGTTCTCATGCATTTGCTAAACTACACTTTGATCTCAATATCAAAATGTGTTTTTATCCTTAAATCAAATTCATTGATTATTAATGCAAGAGATGATGACATGGCATGAAATAATATCATAAATAAAAGCATGTGCCAATGTCATGATGTCATGGCATAAAGTATGAAACTTAACTAAAGCATGACATATAAATAACCTAAGCATTATCATGACATTTCAAATGATCATAAATTAAATATGATGTCATGACATGGCATATGGCAAACGATCATGGTAAGTTAGCACAAATGAAATACCTAGATTACATATCTAAGTATCCTTAATCACTTAGCTAATTTAATATCTAATCCTAGATTGCCCTTATATCCCTAAGAGAAACCAAAATCCCAATTATGGTATTTCTCTAGGTTTTCCTCAAATTGTGCCACTTAAGATTAAAAATGATATTTCCACCATTAGGCACATTTAACTCTTCAAGGAGTAACTAGTAATTCTATTTCATTTTCAAAGGTTAACAAAACCTTGAAAATGCTCCTTGAGTGTCAATTTCCTCAAAGTTGGGCTAACTACCCTTCTAAGCGGAGTTGACACTCTCTAACCCATCTATGAGGTAGAGAGGATGCTCCTAGGAACCCAATACCTATTTGAGCTCATTGGGTTCATTAAATATTCACTAGGGATTACTTCCCTAGCAACCCTCCTAATGACCCTCTTAGGCTTTAAAGCCTTGGTCATTTGAGACTCATCAAGATCAACTCTAGGGATGACTCCCCTTGTGACCTTGGTGGTGGTCTTCCTAGCCCTAGGTTTTGTTCCATACTCGAATGGAACACTATGATAAGTGGGCTTGGCCACTTGGGACTTAGGTTTGTGACCCAAACCTTTCTTGTCCTTGGACATTGGTTTTTGACCCCTAGACTCTAGAGTCAAATCCTTAAGAGCCTTTTCTAAGGATTCAAGTCTTGACCTCAAGACTTGATTTTCCTTTTCTAATACCTCAAGTTTTGATTTGTCATTCTTTCTTGAGGTGTTCCTAGGCATATGTCTAGTTCTTTTGGGGCTTCTACCTAGGTTTTCCTTAACCTTAGAAGTGTTAATCCTAGAGTTAGCATTCCTAATAGTATCCCTATCTAGGTTGACATGCTTGGCACCTAAGCACTTGTATTGATTCCTAAGATTATCATGCTTGTTATTATCCTTGACAATAGCAATAAGGCTACTAGCATGCATCCTACTAGAATTGCAAGAGTGTGCCTTAGAGATTACCTTAGGGTTTGCCCTAGCTCCCCCTATACATGTGCTCGATCTCTTGTCCTTGTGAGATTGTCTCCCTCTCGGACATTGGCTCCGATAATGTCCCCTTCGCTTGCATTGGAAGCACATCACGTGCTCCTTGCTCTTGCGTATCGGGACTCCGGCTTCCTTGATCTTTGGCGCCGGTGGAGTCTTCCTAACCCTCTTTGGACATTTACTCTTGTAATGTCCAAATTCCCTACACTCAAAGCATAATATATGCAATTTATTTGAAATTGAAATGCTTGAGTTACCTAGGGTTGAGGATGGATGAAGACTTTCTTCTTCATCCCTTCCGGAGGTAGAAGCTTCTTCCTCTTGCTCCATTCTTGAAGAAGAACTCTCCTCCTCTCCTTCCTTAGATGTTGAGTAGCCCTCAACTTCTAATTCCTCTTCTCCATGATGTGAGCTACTTGGCTCACTTGACTCCTCTTCATGGCTTGAAGTGGAGTTCCCCTCATGGAACTTAGCCAAGTTGTTCCACAACTCCTTGGCATTGTTGTATCCACCTATCCTACACAATATATCGTTAGGTAATGAGAATTCAAATATTTTCATTACCTCGTCGTGGATTGTGGATTGGTGGATTTGCTCCTTCGTCCACTTCTTCTTCTCAAGAGGTTTTCCTTCTTTATCCATCGGAGGAGTGAAACCTAATTGTACACAACTCCAATTTTCAATGTTAGTCATAAGGAAATACTTCATCCTTACCTTCCAATACGCGAAGTCGTCGCGATCGTAGAAGGGTGGAATGGTGATGTCTTCTCCGAGTTGATCCATCTCTATCTTGTGCTCCCTCGGGTGTTAATCCGGCGAAGAGCGACCTTGCTCTGATACCACTTGTTAGGATCTCTTCGTACGGCTAGAGAGGGGGGGTGTGAATAGCCGCCCTAAATCGCTCGTTTCTTCCTACAATTCGTTAGCGCAGCGGAAAAATAAACTAGAAACGAAAGGAAGAATATCAAACCTTAACACAGCGATGTACGAGGTTCGGAGATGATGCTCCTACTCCTCGGCGTGTCCGTAAGGTGGACGAACCCAATCAATCCGTCGGTGGATGAGTCCCCGGAAAACCGGCTAATAAAAACTCCTTCTGGGTGGAGAAACCTCGCCACACTTGTTTGCAACAGCAAACAGGAGTACAAGTATAAAGAATAAGCAAGAAATACAATAAGAATACACAAGCACTCTACCAATCTTGCTTTCTCGTCGACTGGAGTCCGGATGAAGCAGCAGCTTCAAAAACCCTAACAGCAGCAGCTGTTCCAGTCGGGGAAGCTCACGCGAAGCTTTCGGAAGGAACTCAACAGAGCTCTTATCGCAGCCCACAAATCTTCAGCAGAAGAGAAGAAATAAGAAGAAGAAACCGTTGCACCAAAGCCTTGATCTCCTTTTATAACCTGCGAACCTGCACAGCGAAGACAGAAGCCAGCGGAGAAGACAGAGCGACCCGTTGTGACTCAACGGTCGAATCGTGGACCGATCAGGCTCCACCCTGATCGGTCCAGAACCCTTCTGATCGGTCTGGGGACCGATCAGGCCCTGGGCTGATCGGTCCCTAGACCGATCAGATTGTTCGGTCTGGGGAAACGAACAAAAAGTTGGGCACTTTCTGTGGAGCAATCTGATCGGTCTGTGGACCGATCAGGCCACAGCTGGATCGGTCCACAGACCGATCCCACCTCTCTTGGCTGCGTCTCTGATCGGTCGTGGAGACCAATCAGGCTTCATGCTGATCGGTCCCCAGACCGATCAGTAAGCTCACAGAACTGTGCTTTGCCTTCTGTTTGTTATCTGATCGGTCACCAGATCGATCAGATACACAAACGTATCGATAGATCGGTCTGCAGACCGATCCAGAGCTTAGTTTTTGCCCAAACCAAGTCCCAAACATTTCAAACCAATATCCGGTCAACCTTGACCTATTGGTACATCATGCTTAGCATCGGTCACTCCCTTGACCTGCTAAGACTCCCCACCAAATGTCCGGTCAATCCCTTTGACCCACTTGGACTTTCCTCTTCGTGCCAAGTATCCGGTCACTCCTATGACCTACTTGGACTTCCCATCACCAGATGTCCGATCACCCTTGATCCATCTGGATTTTTTCTTGCCCGGCTTCACTCACCAGGACTTTCACCTAGCTTCACTCACTAGGGTTTTCACACTGCCTAACATCCCAGTTAGGACTTTCTCACTGCCTGGCTTCACTCACCAGGACTTTCAAACTGCCTAACATCCTAGTTAGGACTTTCCACTGCCTGGCTTCACTCACCAGGACTTTCCACACTGCCTAACATCCCAGTTAGGACTTTTCCGTGCCAAGTCTCCATACTTGGACTTTTCCAGTGTCAAGTCTCCATACTTGGACTTTTCCCGTGCCAAGTCTCCATACTTGGACTTTTCGCGTACCAAGCTCCCTGCTTGGACTTTTCCAGTGTCAAGTCTCCATACTTGGACTTTTCTAGCTCCTTGCTTGGACTTTTCCGTTGTCAAGTCTCCATACTTGGACTTTTTCCCGAATCAGGTCAACCAGGTCAACCTTGACCTACGGTTGCCCCATTAATCTCCCAACCATCTATTCTTGTCTCACATCAAGAATAGAACTCTCTCACGAGTGTCAAACATCAACATGCAACTCAACTAGGTTAACCTTGACCTAAGGTTGCACCGACAATCTTCCCAAGTCAAACATCAAAATACAACTCGAGTCAAGTCACCTCGAGTCGGGTCAACCAGGTCAACCTTGACCTAGGGTTGCACCAACACTCCTCCTCCATTTTTTCTCCTCCTCCTCAGTTTTTTCTCCTCCATTAGCGATCATGCCCTAACTCTACTCTTCCTCCCGTGCCCTAACTATACTCCTCAACATCCTCCTCCTCCTGTGCTTTAATGCGACCCCTCCTCCCGTGCCCTAACTCTACTCCTCAACATCCTCCTCCTCCTGTTCTTTAACGCGACCCCTCCTCCCGTGCCCTAACTCAGTTTTGTGGTGGTGTGTGAAATCAGGCATTCGAGAATGATTGTGCAGAGAGTACACCAGGGAGGAGGTCGATATCGAGTACGGACAGACTTGGCACTACATTGACGGTCGTAATTTCGGTAACCCACTTTTTTCTTTTCATCTCTGCATTTCAGCGATCCTCATGTAGATAGGAAATGAAACAACCTCAATGTTCATGCTCATATGTGGATTTTTTTTTGTTGAATTTTGTTTCTGATTCTAATCAATCAAGGCATGTTGCTATTATTACTTTCGGCAAGTATTTCTTTCTTCGCCTTATAACTTTTTCATTGCTCAATTTATCTAATGTAGAATGTTTGTGTGAAAGCCCTTGACTTATTGTTGTTTGTAAATTAGTTGTATGCATGCAATTAGTCTATTATTTGCAAATGATATGAATCGGGTGAAGAATGATATGGTCATTTAGGTCTGTATACTTTTTTTAGCTTTGTTTTGTCTTAGAGGGACTTTGTTTCATGTTTTTTTATTATGTCTCTGTTTTCTATTTAATTTTGGTCCTGTAATTTTTTTAAAAATAAATGTAGGTGAAGAAAGTGTCATGAAAGCAGAAAAAATTGATTTAATTGAGATAAAGGATAACAATGACCCTATGGACCAAGACCCATCTCCATCTAGTGTAAATGAAGTCAAGATTCCTGAGATTGGAATGACATTTTCATATGAAGAAGTTCATACTTTTTATAATTCTTATGCTCAGAATGTTGGTTTCGGTATTTGCAAATTAGGTGGTAGAAATGGAGATGATGGAAAGCAAAAATATTTCTCTATTGGATGTGCCAAAAATGGTGGAAAAGTATCTCAAGCAAAAAATATTTTATACCCTCGACCTTCTACTAAGACGAATTGCAAAGTTAAGATTAATGTTGCTATTTGATATGATGGGAACTTTGTAATAACTAGTCTATGTCTTGAACATAATCATATCTTGAGCCCTGGAAAGTCACGACATTTTAGATATAATAAAGTATTGGATTCAGCTATAAAGAGAAAATTAGAGCTAAATGATCAAGCTGGAATAACTTTAAGCAAAAGTTTTCAAGCATTCGTCGTTGAGGCTGGAGGCTATGAGAATTTGACATTTGATGAGAGAAAGTGTAGGAATTATATTTCAGAAGTTAGAAGGTTGAGGTTAGGGGATGGAGATGCTGAAGCTTTGAGTAATTATTTTTGTCGCATGCAAAGTAGGAACTCAAACTTTTTTTATGTGCTTGATTTAGATGGGGAATCTCGAATAAGAAATATTTTTTTGGGTAGATGCAAGATGTAGAGCTGCGTATGAGTACTTTTCTGATGTTGTGACTTTTGATATAACCTATTTGACTAATAGTTATGACATGCCATTTGCTACATTTGTTGGGGTGAATCATCATGGTCAATCTATTTTGCTGGGATGTGGATTATTATCAAGCGAAGACTCAACAACTTTCATATGGTTGTTCAAATCTTGGTTGACATGTATGCTCGGACATGCTCCAAAGGCTATAATCACAGACCAATGTCGTGCCATGACGATTGCAATTGAAGAGGTATTTCCGAATTCGCATCATCGTCTGTGTCTTTGGCATATCATGAAAAAAATTCCAGCAAAATTTGGTGGTCATGCTCAATACAAAATGATAAAGAAACAATTGAAGAACATTGTTTATAACTCACTTACAGTTGCTGAGTGTGATGATAATTGGTTGAAAATGATTGAGGAGTTTAATTTAGAAAACAATGATTGGTTGAAATCTTTTCATGAAGAATGACATAAATGGATACCTGTATACGTTAAAGATAAATTTTGGGCAGGTATGTCCACATCTCAAAGAAGTGAAAGTATGAATGCATTTTTTGATGACTACGTCCATTCTAAAACATCTTTGAAGCAATTTGTTGAGCAATATGATAATGCTTTGAAGAAGAAGATTGAGAATGAAAAACATTTGGATTTTGTTTCTTTTAATTCTACCATGCCACTTATTCTTGGTTATCCTATTGAAAGACAATTTCAAAATGCATACACTAACAACTTATTTAAGTTGTTCCAAGATGAAATAAGAGAATTGATGTTTTGCGATGCCTCATTATTGAAGGAAGAAGGGACAACTTTAATATTTGAAGTAGTAGAAACTATTTTGGGAAAAAATGGAGAACCCGTAAGGGAAGTTTCCTTTAGGGTACATTATACGGAGTTAGATTGCAAATTGAAATGTATGTGCCGTCTATTTGAGTTTCAGGGAATTTTATGTAGGCATGTGATCAAAGTGTTGATAAGAATGAAGGTGATTGAGGTTCCTATAAATTATATTATGGACCGATGGCGCAAAGATATTAAGCATGGGTATCAAAGTATCAGTAACATCTATGATGATTTTGTTTGTGATGGAGAAAAATATCGATATAATATTCTCACTCCATTGATACAAGAGATTCAACAACTTGGTGCAAAAAATGATGATAATTATTCTATGTTGGTGGAAATCTTGAAAAACACGAAGGAAAAACTAATTGTTAATGGTCTTGAGCATTCAAGGGTTGAACAACTGAAAGGAGTATCTACATCTGGTTCAAAAGCAATACACTCTCCATTAAAAGTAAGATCTCGAGGTCGTCCACCCACAAAGAGGAAACAATCTAAGATTGAACAAATTGTGAAGAAATCAGTTGCAAAGGCCCGAAAAGAAGGTAAGTGATACATATAATAGATATCTAAAATAATTGTCCAATATTATTGTTTTGTTCAAGTAGATTCATGTGAAAGCTAACAGTTTAAATATTTTTTCTAATCTATCTTGCAACAATAAAGATTGGAAAGTCGATGGTGGAAGACTCATGGAAAAGTGCAGGCAAGGACTAGTAGGTGAACGAGCATACTATCCTTTAACTTATCTGTACAAAAATGTGTTTATGTTTCAAGTGTTTTGGATCCTAATTATAAAAATAATTGCTAAAATAACTGACCATTGGCTTCTTTGACTTATATATCAGAAAGATGTTCTCAAAACTGTGGTCACTTATAATAAACACATTTCTTGTATTGGACTTTGGAGGCGATCAATATTAGGTGCTATTACAAGGTATCATTTTTTGCTGCATAGTTATTATTGTCATATGCCATTCACTTATCCTTAGTTTTGTTTCTGGTATAACAGCCTTCTTTTTGGAGCAGAAGATCCCCCTATCGTCGGGATGGTGTTGGATAATGTCTTCTCAAATTTATTTGATCTTATGATGCTTGTGGATGTTTACAAAATTTGTGTCATGTCAATTCATGGAGAAAATATTCTCTCTGTTGGTTGCTACTCGAAAAACCTATAGGTTCCATTGTACAAAAATTTTGTACAAAGGTCTGAACCTTTTCCTAGCTACCATGTGTTCTTTTAAATTAAATTTTGGATCGCCTGCGGAACTTAACACGTTTGATCCAAAACTTAATCTATTCGTTCTTTTAGATTTTGACTTGGGTCTCCTGCGGAACTTAACACATTTGACCCAAATCACCTTAAGTTATTAATTCCATTAAATATTAATTTCCATAATCGGTTCCCAGTACTGACGTGGCGAGGCACATGGCCTTCTTGGATATGGGAGCAACCACCACCGACTAGACAAAACCTTTTATAGAAAGCTAATATTTAATTTCCTAAAATAACTTTAGGTTAACCAAAGAGAACAATCAAATCACAAGGAAAAGAAAAAACAAAAGAACACAGCATCGAAAAACATATTCGAAATTCTAGAACGTAAGCCTCTTGTATTTGGTATTATTTCCATAAATAACTAGCATGATGCGGAAATAAAAATTACTAGTTATACCTTGTAGAAAAACCTCTTGATCTTCTACCGTATTCCTCTTCTAACCTCGGACGTTGTGTGGGCAACAATCTACCGAGATGAGAAACCACCAACCACCTTCTTCTCCTCCAAGCAAGGTTCGGCCACAAAGGAAAACTTCACCAAGGAGAAAAACCAAAATACTAACCAAGCTCCAAGAGATGCTAGCTTTCTCTCCTTCTTCTTCTTCTTCTCCAAGTAGTATCCGGCCACCACAAGAGCTCCAAGAGAGAGAGAGAGGTTCGGCCACCACAAGAGGAAGAGAGGGAGAGGATGGCCGGCCACACCAAGGAACAAAAGAGGGAGAGAAATAATAGATGTTGTATCTCATGAAGGCACCCTCTCCCCTTCTTTTATATTCCTTGGCCTAGGCAAATTAGGAAATTTAATTACAATAAAATTTTCTCAATTTCCTTGACATGATTTAATTGAGAAAAATAAAATAAAATTTCCCAATTAAATCTACATTGGCCGGCCACATCATTGGAGAACAAATTGGACAAGTTTCAATCAACAATTAAAACTTCCTAATTTGTTTCCGGAAATTTTAAAATTAAAATTTCTCTTTAAAAATCTCTACATGGTTAATAAAAGAAATTTCTATAATTTTAATTTTACAACATGTGAATAATTTTTAAAGAAAAAATAAAATATCTCACCAATCTACAAATAAGGAAAGAGATCTAATCTCTTTATTTAATCTTTTGTAAATTTTACAAGAGAGATAATTTAATTTAAATTCTCTTTAATAAATTATTTCTTCCACATAATAAAAATTAAAATTAAAATTCTTTTTAATTTATTTTGGCCGGCCCTACTAGCTTGGGTTCAAGCTAGGGCCGGCCACCCAATCTTATACCTAGGCCGGGTTCCCAAGCTAGCTTGGCCGGCCCCTATTGGGTGGGTATAGAAGGTGGGTATAGGTGGGTATAGAACTCTATAACTAAGAGGCTACGATAGGGACCGAGAGGAAGAATTGGTTTTGGTCTCCCGATAAAATTAAGCATCCCGTGTTCGCCCCGAACACACAACTTAATTTTATCAATGATAATTATTCAACTAGAGAACTATCATTGAACTACCGCACCAATCCCAAATTATATTTTTGGGCTCCTTCTTATTATGAGTGTGTTAGTCTCCCTGTGTTTAAGATATCGAATGTCCACTAATTAAGTGAGTTACTGACAACTCATTTAATTAATATCTAAGTCCAAGAGTAGTACCACTCAACCTTATCGTCATGTCGGACTAAGTCCACCTGCAGGGTTTAACATGACAATCCTTATGAGCTCCTCTTGGGGACATTATCAACCTAGTATCTCTAGGACACAGTTTCCTTCTATAATCAACAACACACACTATAAGTGATACCATTTCCCAACTTATCGGGCTTATTGATTCATCGAACTAAATCTCACCCATTGATAAATTAAAGAAATAAATATCAAATATATGTGCTTGTTATTATATCAGGATTAAGAGCACACACTTCCATAATAACCGAGGTCTTTGTTTCTTTATAAAGTCAGTATAAAAGAAACGACCTCAAATGGTCCTACTCAATACACTCTAAGTGTACTAGTGTAATTATACAGTCAAGATAAACTGATACCTAATTACACTACGACCTTCTAATGGTTTGTTCCTTTCCATTTTGGTCGTGAGCTACTATTTATAATTTATAAGGTACTGACAACATCATCTTCTGCATGTGACACCACATACTATGTTATCTACAGTATAAATTAATTGAACAACTACAACTAAATGTAGACAATTTGACCAAATGTGATTCTTTATTCATAATGAATATTTACAAAGCGTAGGCTTTCAGTATACACTCCAGCACTCTCATCGAGTTGTTCTAGAAGAGAGTTATGTAGATGTTTTCGAATATTAGCATGTTATGTAGATGTTTTGGAATAGTAGCATATTTATGTAGATGTTTTGGAATAGTAGAATATTTTGGAATAGTAGCAGCCGGGAGAAGAATTACTTCCAAAAACAGGTTTATAATCATAGTCTGTTTGCTACAAATTCAGTAAACAAAGTGGTTGCTAAATGTGCAGTGTTTCTTATAGTTTTTTTTCTATACTTTCTTGTTTGATGCATTCTGTTTTGTAGGTCCCACTGGGGAAGTTGAATCCATCCAACTAGTTGCTAGCGAGGACATAGTTTCCAAACTTGGTGCTATGGGCTTCAATTACCTCCATTGTCAAAAGGCTGCCATAAACACTGCTAATGCTGGAGTTGAGGAAGCAATGACATGGTTACTTTCTCACATGAATGATCCTACTCTTTGAACTTTTTTTTAAGCAATCATCTTGTCTAAGCATATGTAATGAAGTTGATCTTTTGATCTATAGAGGATCTACAAGATATTTGGAAAGATAATTCAATTGGTATGATTTTCAACATTTCAATGCAGATATAGACGAGACTATTTCACATAACTCTCATGCAATGGAACTTCAATCTCTTGATGAGACAAGTGTTGAAACTTTAATTTCATTTGGCTTCCATGAAGACGTTGCTAGAAAGACATTAAAGGCATCTGTAAGATTTTAAACTTGAAATCTTTTTAGAGTTGATACTCTTTTCTGATTCTGTTCTTAATTGACTGTAATTTGATTTACAATTTCCAAATTTACTGTTATGCTTGCTTATATAGTTGTTTTACAAGCTCCAACTTTGTCCATTCCCATAGGGAGCGAACATAGAGAAAGCTACAGATTGGATATTTAGTCATCCTGAGGCCTCAAGCTCTATGGATACAGATGTAACCTCAAACGGCGTGCAGGATAGTGATCCTGGAGTACCAGATGGAAGTGGATAATGATAAAACTAATATTTATTGGCAATTGTAGGATTCTCATCAAGCAACTTCTGTTAAGGCAATGCTTTTGCATGATTATTTCGTTGAAATCCTACTGTTACCGTAGTTCATTACGTTCATGGTTTAAATGGGAAAAAGTACTGGTTAGCTTCTTGCGCTTATGATCAATGTTAGTTAATCTTTGATGATAAGACCTTTCTGTTCTGCATGATGGTTCTTAAACTATTTGACTTAATGGCTTAAATCATTGTTTCTAGAAACATTGTGCATTCATTGTTCGAAATTCAAATGGTAGAAAGATTAAAGAAACTCTCTTGACTTTTTGATATCAACTAATGAATTTGTTTTTGATCCCTTGTTAAAATAGAAAGATTTGCTTATTCTCAAGATACCAGTTATATTATCATTAAAAAATTGTCAATAACTACATGGTGGAACTAAAGAGATGGATTTGGCTTGTGATATCACTGATGATTACTTCAGGGATGCCATCAACTCGGAACTCATCTTCTACTCTGCCATTATTTGTGCAGTTCAGGCACAGCCTACTTGCGTATCTCAGACTTCATCAACTCTTAACCACGTAATACTCTTGTACCACCCTCTCGTAGTCTACCTGTCTCACTCGCTAAGGGATGAGTTCATAAGCAGCTTGGTTTCAGCGTATAAAATCCACACATTCCTTTGATAGCAACAATCCAGACTTCTTGATGGTTTTGCATTCACAACACAATCATTTTGGACCTTTCTGTAGCTTTTGCAAAAAGAAAAAAGATACCGAAGAGGAAGGTTCCAGGGGGTTTTCAAGGACAAACTTGTGGGATCTTGTCCACTGGTATTCAGGGCCCGGTTTTGGATCGTAAGCAGTTTCAGCTGATCATTTCTATAGCTACATTTTGTAACGCACCAACATCTGTTGTCGCAACGTTAACGCAGCAGCAATTAAATCTACCATTAAACATACTAATTAACAAGATGAATTAATTAACAAAATAATATATAACAAAATACTTCTCATCATCCAACAGTACTCAACACTAATTATCCTAACACAATTACAACACCACATGATTCAAGATTCAAAAGTAGTTAACGATATAAACTAACAAACATGTCTAGAATTGCAAATATTAAGCTTGTTACATTACAACACCAACACTACTTAATACTAACTTGCTAGATGAACTAACAACTCAATCAGGATTACGGATAAGAGAATCAAGTTCACCATCACTAATATCCAAATAAATTTCGGTACATTTATTATTCCTTAATTATGTCCATGAGAAGCATTGTGCTCTAACTCAATTTTGCCTGATGAACTAGTATCAGCCTGTTAGAGTGTATACTTAAAAGTTTAGCCTTTGTACACATTTATTTTGAAATAAAGAATCACATTGGTCAAATGTTTACATTTATTTGTTAAATGTAATTGTTCAATTAATTTATATAGTAGATAACATGGAGTGTGGAGTCACACTTAGAAGATCATGTCGTCGGTTCTCTATAAATTATAAACAGTTGCTCACGACTAAGATGGAAAGGAATAAACCATCAGAATAGACGTAGTGTAATTAAGTATTAGTTTATCTTAACTAATAAATTACACTGATACACTTTAAGTGTATTGAGTAGGATCATTTAGGTAAGTTCTTTTTGTACTAACTTAGTAAAAGAACTAGACCTTAGTTATTATGGAAGTGTGTGCTCTTAATCCTAATATAATAACAAGCATGTATATTTAATATTTATTTCTTTGACTTATCAAAGGATGAGGTTTAGCTCGATAAATTAATATGTCCGATAAGTTGGGAAATGATATTACTTATAGTATGTGTTGTTGATTATAGAAGGAATCTGTGTCCTAATTATCTAGGTTGAGAATGCCCCCAAGAGGAGCTCATAAGGATTGTCATGTTAAACCCTGCAGGTGGACCTACTCCAACATGACAATAAAGTTGGGTGGTACTACTCTTGGAGCTAGATATTAATTAAATGAGTTGTCAGTAACTCACTTAATTAGTAGACATTCGTAATCTTAAACACAGGGAGACTAACATACTCATGATAGGAAGGAGTCCATAATGTAATTTGGGATTGGTGCGGTAGTGCGGTAATAACTCTCTAGTGGAATGAGTTATTATCGATGAACTTGAGTTGTATGTTCGGGGCGAGCACGGGATACTCAAGTTCATCGGAAGGCCAAAACCAATTTCTCCTCTAGGTCCCTGTTGTAGCCTCAATAAAGCCTCAAGTCCATCCAAAGAAAAGTCTATCTTGGTGTCCAAGAAGGGGTCGGTTCATTGCTTGGTGACCAAGCAATGGCCGGTCACATATTCTCTAGAAGTGGTTGGCCCTTGCCTTGGGCAAGGGGGCCGGCCACAATATTTAAATTAGGAAGGTTGTTTTTGAATTTTTAAATTTCCTCAGATATTTACAATTTGTAAAAAGAGAGATTTTAAAAATTTATAAAATTTTCCTAATTTAAATTAGGCCACAAGATTTTAAAAGAGAGTTGTAAAATTTATAAAACTTTCTTTTAAAAAGAAATATTATTAGAGATACTTTAAATTTTAAAACTTTCCTTTTAATATCCACATTAAAAAAAAAAAAAAGAGTTTATAAAATTTTATTATAAGTTTTCTTCTTTTAAATTTTATAAAAAAAATTTTCTTTCTTTCCCTTTTAATAAGTGGTCGGCCACCTTGCTTGGTGCCCAAGCAAGGGGCCAGTCAAATAATTAAACATCAACAAATAGTTGTTTAATTAATAAATCAATCTAGGATTGATTAATTAAAAGGAAAGGAAAAGAAAAAATTAAAAGGAAATAGGAATGAGTCTAATTTTTTATAAAACTCTTTCCATAATTTTTCGTTGGGAAACTAATATAAAAAAGGGGGAAGGGGAGGCCTTGATATACATAACAATTGATATTGTATTGTCGGAGATCATCAAGTGGCCGGCCCCTCTCCCTCTCTTCCCTTTGCCCCTTTGTGGTGGTGGTGGCCGAATTCTAGAGAAGGAGGAGAAGCTTTCCGGGTGGTGTTCGTCTTGGAGGATCGTCACCCACACGACGTCTAAGAGGAGGCGAGGGATACAACAGAAGATCTCGAGGTTTTTAGGATACAAGGAAGAGGTATAACTAGTATTTAATTTCCGCATCATACTAGTTAATTTTTCTTTGTATAAATACCAAATACAAGAGGCATTCGATTCTTATTTTTCGAATTTAATTTCGATGTTGTGTTCTTTTTCTTTTTTCCTTGTGATTTGATTGTTCCTTTTGGTTAACCTAGAGTTATATAAGGAAATTAAATATTAACTTTCCTTAAAAGGCTTTGTCTAGTCGGTGGTGGTTGCTCCCATATCCAAGAAGGCCAAGTGCCTCGCCATGCAGTACTGGAAGCCAATTTTGGAAACTAATATTTAATTGAATTTGTAACCTAGGTGATTTGGATCAAACACGTTAAGTTCCACAGGAGATCCAAATCTAAACCTAAAAGAACATATAAGTTAAACTTGGAATCAAACGTGTTAAGTTCCGCAGGAGATACAAGTTTAACTTAAAAGAACACATGGTAGCTAGGAAAGGTTCAGATCACGTACAAAATTTTTGTACAGTGGAGCCATTGGGTTTTCTGAGTAGCAACCAACAATTGGTATCAGAGCTAGGGTTTTGCCTCTGTGTATTTGGTATCAGTTTAATTATGCACATGTCATACATAATTTAGACAGGTTAATAGTAGGATGTGCTAACTTTGTGGATGCAGGATCCAACTATTATGACTTATAGTTATTATATGTGTGATTGGACCCTTAGACATGCCAAGGGCATTTATTTTGTGTGCATGATTGTATTATAAAATACAGCAGGAGCTGTATTTAGTTTTATTAGGATTTTATTTTTCGATCTAGTTTACATGTACATTCCTTCGAGAAATATAGGATCGAAAAATGTAAAATTCTATTTATGTCGCGGATCGAATCTTGTAAGGCGTGGAACCTTTTGAGGATCAAAGTGGCGCAGCGGAACAAGGAGCAAGATGGATGCGACAACTAGACCCGGTGGCGGTGTCCAAAGATGGCAGCAGCTAGGGATGAGGACACACGGAGGACAACAATAGATAAAAGTCATAATAGTTGAAAATTAATTTTTCTATTTATTGCTTTTGTATTGTGTTATGTGTGAATGTTAGTGTACATGTTTAGTAGGCTAGCATCATCAAAATTCCTCACTTTAAATAACTAAGTGGGAGAGGAATTTATTTTAGTGAATTCCACGGTCTCCATTACTGGTTTGTAAGTGATGCAAACAAACTTGCGCGTTGGCTCTGAGTGCCTTCCTCCATATCGGATGAGTTTGTTTGTGGATCACTAGTTCAAACTTCCATTTCGGATGACTATAGGAAATTAATTAAGAGCGTGTGATCTTCCCCATCGGAAGGGGCACAATCTTATTAATGAACTTAGTGTCAAGTATTAATTTTATTTGTCAAAAAGTTAGGTTGACAAGATGATAAAATTAATGGGATATACCCTCCTTTTACAAATATTAAATTTGTATACATCCACACTATCGTGGCATACAAAATTCACGGTGTTTTAAGGTGTTAGTTAATTTAAAATAGTATTGTTTGAGGAATCAATATTATTCTAAATTTAGAGTTCTGACCAAAATTTATTTTGTGATTCTTAGGATGACTTTCAACCCACTGGCCATTATTCTAAAAGAAAACAGACTTACTGGTCCCAACTATATAGATTGGAAAAGAAACCTAGACATTGTTTTAACTGCTGAGGGCTATAAGTTTGTACTGTCAGAGGAATGCCCAGAAACACCTAGCAATGATTCTACCCCAGAGGAGATTCAGCATCATAGTAAATGGGTAAAAGCTGATGAGATGGCGCGGTGTTACATCTTGGCTTCGATGTCAAATGTATTGCAACATTAGCATCAGGACTTACCAATAGCCTATGATATAATGAACAATCTCAAGGAACTCTTCAGACATCAGAATCAGGCTGCTAGACAAGAGGCAATGAGAAAACTGATGACAGTCACCATGACTGAGGGGACTCCCGTGAGGGATCATATTCTCAAGATGATGGCTTACTTAAACGAAATACAAGTTCTTGGAGGGGAAATTGATGGGGAAACCCAGGTCGATATCATCCTCCAAACGTTGCCCAGAAGTTTTGAGCAATTTCGCCTGAATTATAATATGAATAAAAGGATGTATTCATTGGCGGAACTTCTGACAGAACTTCAGGCAGCGGAAGGGTTGTTTCGTCAACATTCTCAAATTCACTATGCTGAAAATGGTTCTACTTCTAAGCCAAAAGGCAAGAAGAAGAAGAAACAAAATGGCTCAGCAAAGAAGGTGAATAAACCTCAAGGTGCAGGACAAAAAGCTGGAATAAAGAAGCCGAAGGGCAAGTGCTTTATTTGCAAGCAGACTGGACATTGGAAGGCGGACTGTCCTCGTAGGAAACAGAACAATAAAGGTATATCTCATACTCTAGTAGTTGAAACATGTTTAGCGGTGTTATCTACCAGCACCTGGTGCGTAGATACGGGAGCCACTAATCATGTCTGTAATTCTTTGCAGGGGTTCCAGGAAACATAGCGACTATTTGATAGAGAGATAACTGTCTACATGGGCAATGCTACTAAGGTGGCGGCTGTTGCAGTGGGAGAGGCCTACTTATCATTTGATAGGAATAGGAAATTGGTTTTAAGGAATTGTCTTTATGTACCCAATTTTAGAAAGAATTTAATTTCAGTTTCTAAACTATATTTGGATGGATATTCAGTTTCCTTTAGTAACAATATGGTTATAAAGAGAAATAAAGTGATTATCTGTTCTGGTGCATTGGTTGGCAATTTATATACTTTAAATCCAATTTCTCCCACAAAGCAAAATATGAAAATTAATAACACATCTTCTAACTCTAATAAGAGAAAAGAACCTTCGGAAATGAACCAAACACATCTTTGCCATCTAAGGCTTGGTCATATTAACTTAAGTAGGATTCAAAGACTTGTAGCCGATGGACTCTTGGGTCAATTAGAGTTGGAAAACTTTCCAACGTGTGAATCCTGCTTGGAAGGTAAGATGACCAAGAGACCTTTTAAGGCCAAGGGGTATAGAGCCAAAGAAGCGTTAGAATTGATTCATTCTGATTTGTGTGGTCCTATGTCTATCCAGACTAGAGGTGGCTTTGAATATTTTGTCTCTTTTATAGACGATTATTCAAGATATGGATACATTTACCTAATGCGCCGCAAGTCTGAGTGCTTTGATAAGTTCAAAGAGTACAAGGCTGATGTGGAGAAACGTCTAGGTAAAAGTATCAAGACACTACGGTCTGATCGTGGTGGCGAATACCTCTTAGGAGAGTTTAGGAATTACTTATCAGAGGCCGGGATTCAATCCCAATTATTCTCACCTGGTACACCCTAATAGAATGGTGTGGCAGAACGAAGGAATAGGACTCTTATGGAGATGGTTAGATCGATGATGAGTTATTCAGAATTACCAAATTCATTTTGGGGATACGCTCTGGAAACAGCAGCGCACATTCTGAACTTAGTACCTTCTAAATCAGTATCTTCTACTCCCACAGAATTATTGAATGGGTGGAAGCCCAGTCTAAGACATATTCAAATTTGGGGTAGTCTAGCACATGTGATGAAACAAGATGCTGATAAGTTAGAATCTCATACAGAAGTTCGTATGTTTGTGGGGTATCCCAGAGGAACGAAAGGCGGTTTATTTTATAGTCCTAAAGACCAGAAGGTTATTGTTAGCACCAATGTCCAGTTTTTAGAAGAAGACTATATAATGGATCACAAGCCCAGTAGTAAAATTGTTCTAGAAGAACTTAGAGAGGACACGTCTACTTCAGTACCAACAATACAAGATGAAGGACCACAAGAGACTGCAACACGTGTCACACATGATACACAACCACAGATGGTGCCTCTTCGTAGTGGAAGGGTTGTAAGGCAACCCGAGAGATTCATGTTTTTGGGTGAGTCTTCGGACTTAATCCCAGGCAAACATGAACCAGATCCCCGGACATATGATGAAGCACTCCAAGATATAGATGCAGTATCTTGGCAAAAGGCAATGAATTCCGAAATAGAATCTATGTATTCTAATAAGGTCTGAGAGCTTGTAGAACCATCTGATGGTGTAAAAGTCATTGGATGCAAGTGGATCTATAAAAGGAAAAGAGGGACAGATGGGAAGGTAGAAACCTTCAAAGCAAGGCTTGTTGCGAAGGGGTACACTCAAAAAGAGGGAATCGATTATGAGGAGACCTTTTCACCGGTAGCTATGCTTAAGTCTATCCGGATACTCTTATCCATTACCGCTCATATGGATTATGAGATTTGGCAAATGGATATCAAGACAGCTTTCCTTAATGGAAGTCTTGAAGAAAACATCCATATGAAGCAACCAGAAGGGTTCATTGAAAAGGGCAAAGAGCATCTAGTGTGCAAGCTTAATCGGTCCATTTATGGACTGAAGCAAGCTTCAAGATCTTGGAACATCCGGTTTAATGAAGTAATCCAGTCATATGGATTTATTCAGTGTCCGGATGAGTCTTGTGTATACAAGAAGTGTAACGGAAATATGGTGGTATTTCTTATACTATACGTAGATGATATTTTATTAATTGGCAACAATATCAAGGTATTATCAGACGTAAGGGTATGGTTGTCCAAACAATTTGATATGAAGGACTTAGGAGAATGTGCACACATCCTTGGGATCAAAGTTATAAGGGACCGCAAAAAAAGAATGTTGTGCCTATCCCAAGCTTTATATATAGATACAATCCTTTCTCGTTTTAGCATGCAAAACTCCAAGAAAGGTTTCTTACCTTTTAGGCATGGAGTAGCCTTATCTAAAGAGATGTCTCCAAAAATATCAAAGGAGATTGAGGACATGAAGGTAGTTCCTTATGCTTCGGCTGTAGGAAGCCTTATGTATGCAATGTTGTGTACGAGACCTTATATCTGTTTTACCGTGGGCATGGTTAGCAGATATCAAAGTAACCCTGGACAAGGACATTGGACTGCAGTAAAGCATATATTAAAGTACCTGAGAAGGACTAGAGATTATATGCTAGTTTATCGAGCAAACGATTTACTCCCTGTGGGTTACACGGATTCAGACTTCCAATCAGATAGGGACAACAGTAAGTCTACATCAGGCTATGTGTTTACTTTAGGAGGTGGAGCCATTGCATGGAGGAGTGTTAAGTAGAAATGCATCTCAGACTCAACCATGGAAGCTGAGTATGTGGCAACCTTTGAGGCAGTCAAAGAAGCTGTATGACTCAAGAATTTTCTAATGGACTTAGATGTGATTCCTGGTTTGCCCAAGATTGTCACAATTTATTGTGATAATAGTGGAGCAATTGCAAACTCGAAGGAACCACGAGCTCATAAGGCAAGTAAACATATAGAGCGCAAGTACCACCTGATACGAGACATCGTCAAGCGAGGAGAAGTTGTCGTCGCCAAGATAGCATCAGCAGATAACCTGGCAGATCCTTTCACTAAGGCCCTTCCGGCGAAAGCTTTTGATCGGCATGTGGAGGGGATGAGAATTAGATGTATGGCAACAGATATGGCAGCTTAGACTTTTAGTATAAGTGGGAGATTGTTGGAGTGTATATTTAAAAGTTTAGCTTTTATACACATTTATTTTGAAATAAAGAATCACATTGGTCAAATGTTTACATTTATTTATTAAATATAATTGTTCAATTAATTTATATAGTAGATAACATGGAGTGTGGAGTCACACTTAGAAGATCATGTTGTCGGTTCTCTATAAATTATAAACAGTTGCTTACGACTAAGATGGAAAGGAACAAACCATCAGAATAGACATATTGTAATTAAGTATTAGTTTATCTTGACTAATAAATTACACTGATACACTTTAAGTGTATTGAGTAGGATCATTTAGGTAAGTTCTTTTTGTACTGACTTAGTAAAAGAACTAGACCTTAGTTATTATGGAAGTGTGTGCTCTTAATCCTAATATAATAACAAGCATGTATATTTAATATTTATTTCTTTGACTTATCAAAGGGTGAGGTTTAACTCGATAAATCAATATGCCCGATAAGTTGGGAAATGATATTACTTATAGTATGTGTTGTTGATTATAGAAGGAATCTGTGTCCTAGTTATCTAGGTTGAGAATGTCTCCAAGAGGAGCTCATAAGGATTGTCATGTTAAACCCTGCAGGTGGACCTAGTCCAACATGACAATAAAGTTGGGTGGTACTACTCTTGGAGCTAGATATTAATTAAATGAGTTGTTAGTAACTCACTTAATTAGTGGACATTCGTAATCTTAAACACAGGGAGATTAACACACTCATGATAGGAAGGAGTCCATAATGTAATTTGGGATTGGTGCGGTAGTGCAGTAATAACTCTCTAGTGGAATGAGTTATTATCGATGAACTTGAGTTGTGTGTTCGGGGCGAGCACGGGATACTCAAGCTCATCGAAAGGCCAAAACTAATTTCTCCTCTATGTCCCTGTTGTAGCCTCAATAAAGCCTCAAGTCCATCCAAAGAAAAACCTATCTTGGTGTCCAAGAAAGGGCCGGTTCATTGCTTGGTGATCAAGCAATGGTCGGCCACATATTCTCTAGAAGTGGTCGGCCCTTGCCTTGGGCAAGGGGGGCCGGCCACAATATTTAAATTAGGAAGGTTGTTTTTGAATTTTTAAATTTCCTCAGATATTTACAATTTGTAAAAAGAGAGATTTAAAAAATTTATAAAATTTTCCTAATTTAAATTAGGCCACAAGGTTTTAAAAGAGAGTTGTAAAATTTATAAAACTTTCTTTTAAAAAGAAATATTATTAGAGATGTTTTAAATTTTAAAACTTGGTTTTAAATTTTAAAACTTTCCTTTTAATATCCACATTAGAAAAAAAAGAGTTTGTAAAATTTTATTAGAAGTTTTCTTCTTTTAAATTTTATAAAAAAAATTTCTTTCTTTCCCTTTTAATAAGTGGTCGGTCACCTTGCTTGGTGCCCAAGCAAGGGGCCGGTCAAATAATTAAACATCAACAAATAGTTGTTTAATTAATAAATCAATCTAGGATTGATTAATTAAAAGGAAAGAAAAAGAAAAAATTAAAAGAAAATAGGAATGAGTCTAATTTTTTATAAAACTCTTTCCATAATTTTCCGTTGGGAAACTAATATAAAAAAGGGGGAAGGGGAGGCCTTGATATACATAACAATTGATATTGTGTTATCGGAGATCATCAAGTGGCCGACCCCTCTCCCTCTCTTCCCTTTGCTCTCTTGTGCTCCTTTGTGGTGGTGGTGGTCGAATTCTAGAGAAGGAGGAGAAGCTTTCCGGGTGGTATTTGTCTTGGAGGATCGTCGCCCACACGACGTCTAAGAGGAGGCGAGGGATACGGCAGAAGATCTCGAGGTTTTTAGCATACAAGGAAGAGGTATAACTAGTATTTAATTTCCATATCATACTAGTTAATTTTTCTTTGTATAAATACCAAATACAAGATGCATTCGATTCTTGTTTTTTGAATTTAATTTCGATGTTGTGTTCTTTTTCTTTTTTCCTTGTGATTTGATTGTTCCTTTTGGTTAACCTAGAGTTATATAAGGAAATTAAATATTAACTTTCCTTAAAAGGCTTTGTCTAGTCGGTGGTGGTTGCTCCCATACCCAAGAAGGCCAAGTGCCTTGCCATGTAGTACTGGAAGCCAATTTTGGAAACTAATATTTAATTGAATTTATAACCTAGGTAATTTGGATCAAACGTGTTAAGTCCCGCAGGAGATCCAAATCTAAACCTAAAAGAATATATAAGTTAAACTTGGAATCAAACGTGTTAAGTTCCGCAGGAGATACAAATTTAACTTAAAAGAACACATGGTAGCTAGGAAAGGTTCAGATCACGTATAAAATTTTTGTACAGTGGAGCCATTGGGTTTTCCGAGTAGCAACCAACACAGCCGTCACCCACTTTTGCCATCCATGTTGGCCACATTTGTAATAGTATCTTCCAGGATTCTTGGTTGATCTAGAAATGCACACAAATATTCTTCGCCCGCAGTCCCTACATGGTAGATGTTCAAATCTTATATTGTCGATGCTGCTATAACTTGAGGATGTCATGGAATAACAACCTAATAATCAAATTTCCTTCACTTAGATTAAAAATAAATAAATTTAACAAAAAAAACTCTCAATAAAGAGAAGAAATATTTTCATTAACATCAATTTTAAATGCAATGTCAGCATGTGAAAACAAAAGAAAGAGTAGTTCATTCTGCTATGTGAATCTGTCAAACTAAAACAGGCTCATGAAGCCAACAGAACTATCATATCGAAAACTAAGACCCAACTTAAATATCCAATTGCGAGGTATTTTATTACTGCAATTGTTCACAAGCAACAAACTGCAAGGTTTTTCAACCTCTCATTCTATATTATTCCCATTGGTTGAATGGCAAGTTGGGATAACATCCTTATTAAGGATAATACAGTTTAAATCAAAACTGAGCTCATGGTCCTTGACACGAAATTCTAGAGTACTTACATGTTAAAAAATATTTAATCATGGAAACAACATTTCTATTTGCAGGCCAAGCCTTACCTGCACTTGTGGATACATTCTAGTTAAACACTAGAAAGTGATCATTCAGTCTCAATATACCCTTTTAATGTCTAATTTAATCATAATATATTAAACAAGGATTTCAATTCTATATATCCTTCAGGCAATTTACCAACTATTCTTATGAGTTTCCAGAGAACATCACAGAAATGATATGGTGCTTGTCAGTGTCAAGCAAACAATAATAAATTAACCAGAACGCAATATAAAGTTTTAAATTCTTGAGCAAAAATTTCAATATCGCTTTACCTTTTCAATGCCTCCTCAGGATGTTACCTCAACAAAAAGACAATGAAGGTCAAGCTCCTTGCCTCTGATAGTTGGCACCCTGTGAAAGAAAACAAATCACAAGATTAGCTATTGGTTATGTTCGATATATAACCTATCAGTAGTATACATAAAGGAAACTATCAAGATGCTTAAGTATACACCCAATAAACGAAGATAATAGATAAATTCATGAACTACTTTAATCCAGCACCAGGTCTCCAACACAATCCTTCTCGAACGCCTGATTTCACACACCACCACAAAACTGAGTTAAGGCACGGGAGGAGGGGTCGCATTAAAGCACAGGAGGAGGAGGATGTTGAGGAGTAGAGTTAGGGCACAGGAGGAGGGGTCACGTTAAAGCACAGGAGGAGGAGGATGTTGAGGAGTATAGTTAGGGAACGGGAGGAAGAGTAGAGTTAGGGCATGATCGCTAATGGAGGAGAAAAAACTGAGGAGGAGGAGAAAAAACTGAGGAGGAGGAGGAAGAGTAGAGTTAGGGCACGATCGCTGATGGAGAAAAAACGGAGGAGGAGGAAGAGTAGAGTTAGAGCTTTTTCACTGATGGAGGAGAAAAAACAGAGGAGGAGGAGGAGGAGGACTCGTTAGGGCACGGAGGAGAGGTCGTGAAAAAACGGAGGAGGAGGAGTAGAGCCAAGTCTATGATTTTTACTCTGAGTTGGACTTGGCTACATCAGCTGCCACCTAAGTCGCGCTGCGAATTCGCTGAGAGAAGTCGCTGCATGCATCATTACTCTTTATAAAAAGTGTTGTCTATCTCTTTATAAATGGAGATTAGGATGGATTCAGGCGTGAAGATATATTTCGGTGTAAAGATAAGAGAGGACAAATCCATCCACATCTTTATCCCATTGCCATCACTGGTGTTGAGCGACATTCTGAGTTAAGGATGAAGGAAAAAATAAATTTCATTCCATCCGATTTAAAAACTAATTTATGAATGAATTTTAGAATCATAAACCGTGAAACCTAAGACTTATCTATTTTTACGTACAATAACTTACCATTTTTACGTTGGCGCCCACGCGACGCGTGGCTCCTCCCGCAGCCACGAATTCTCATTTCTCTCGCATCTACCTACTTACTGGTCGAGCCCATCAATGGATGGTGACATCGTAAAAGCTTCATCATCACGACGCTTTGATTCAACCCACGTTCCATGTTCCATCGAATAATGGACTTTCATTGTCACGACGGACTTTCTTCAATAAGATAATAAGATGTCTTATAAAGAAAAATTCTCGTCGATGCCTAGTTAATTTAGGGGTAGGTTATAAGTTGAAGATGTAATTATTTTTTACTATGATATATTATTTTATTTATTATTATTATTTTTAATTGATATTAAATATTCCATCAATTAAATTAGTAGCGTTCAATTTAGTCTCATATAAATTTTGTTATTAATTAACAGGACATCAATTTAATATTTTTAAATAAGCTCCCGAGATTATAGTGAGTACTTTTTAATTTATCCTGATGGTCGATAAAAAATTTTTATAAGATCGAATTAATCATCTCATATTTGATGTTATTCGATTTGATTAATTATCATTTTTATTATAATATTTTTAGGTCAATCATCGTCTATTTTAAAAAAATTATTTATTAATTTATCAAAACTAAAAACTATCGTAAAAAATTAAGACGGTCTATGGTATTATCTCAGGGAAATAATTAACCACTTGGTAGCAAAAAAGGTAAATAATGGACCACTTTAGAGTCACACTTTGGAGTCGTGCATTCGATAGCACATCAAAATCCAGTGATTCGTAGCATAATTGAAAAAAGCAGTGAATAGATTGGAAATGTGCGGTCACAAGAGGAGTAGGCCCATATCCGAATCTGATATCGCGACACCGATATAATATTATAACTTCATTTTATGCTCAACCTAAACAGAACAAATGTTATTTTATATTTTTAAATTAATATTAATTTTTTTAAAATAAATTAATATAAAATTTATTTTTCTAAAATTACTAATTAAAATTTTATATTCAAAATTTATTATCTTCCAACACAAATTTAATTGAATTTTTATAAGTTTTGATTTTTTTACTATTAATGACAAATCTATCAAAGTGTGATTTTTTTTTTATAGTGAATAAATTCTTTTATTTTTATACATTTTGTATATTCAGCATCTTATTTTCTAGACAATATATTTATATTCAAATAATAAAAAATTATAGATCCATAATATTTTATGGAAATTAAAATATTTAAAGTTTAAGGAAATATAATTTGATTTATGTCATTTAGTTTTCAATTTGATGATTGATACAATGATGAAGAGGGATCCACTAAAGATAGGTCAAAGTAATGAAGAACGATTAATATGCAGGTCAAAGTCAAGATAGTTAGAAGCCTAGGTCCACCGATCGGGCGTAGTTGACTGAACAGGCAAGGTCGTCGGGATGAATGAGGTCGTCCGGATGGCCGTATGTGAAAAAACATGCAGTTGGGGTTAAGAGACAACAATGAGTCCCTCTGACCACCATCCCGGTCGATCGGACATTATGGTCGGTCAGGTGAAAGACAGTCCTCTGACAACAGAAAGGTCAAGTGAAGGAAAGCAACTCTGTTCTATGCGATTGAGCTGGATGTCCTCGTCGAACGACTCTTGGTCGACCTATAAGATGACCCACCTACATATCTCCCCATACTCTTTTGGAGATTTATGCCACTGACAACAGGGGATGTTCAATAGATACATTGTATTTTAGAATCTTCTAGCATGTCATATCAAAGATTTGTGTGTTCACTTAAGAAAAGATGTCAGAGACATTTTTTTGACTACTCTTTTCTTAGGGTGCTTTGGAAAATATACACATAATTTGAGATGCGGACACAAACATTATAGTGATATTATAAAAGGGAATTTCCATTCATAGCGCGAAGGTATGCATTACTTTGCTATTCAACACGCTCATTGCTACAACTTTTTTATTATTCTCCACTGTATTGAGGGCTAACTTGAAGCTCCTTCTCAACCCCACACTAACACTGTTTGTTTTATAGGACTACATGAAATTTTCATTCAGTCAACCGTAAAATTATGTCTCTAGCCAACCATATAATTTTATTACATGCACAAATATAATAAAATCATAAATAAATATTAAATTTTCCTCTAGACAAACAATCGATCCAAATTAAAATATTTAAGAAATTATATATCAAATTTTATTACGAATCATATCAAATTAAATAGTATAATTCATAAACGGATAAGTTTAAAATCAGTGGGTTTGGTTTATTTGTATTTTTATTTTCCAAAAATTTTCATTTTCTTATTTTTTAGAAAATGATTTTTTTTGTATTTTTCATTTTCTTAGAAAATATTTTCTCTTGTTTTTTGAAAATGAACGTACATTTTAGAAAATACAAACGATAAGTGTTTTTCATTTTTTCATAAAATAAAAATAAAAAATAATATGAAAAATGCAAATCAAAAGTGACGAAGAGAATCTTCCAAATCTGATCATTTTTCAATTTGTGCAATAAAAAAAGGAAAAAAAATCATTTAATAAGGAAAGAAAAAGTGATGCTTTTGAGAGATCAAATCAGAAAACGAGGAGTTGCCTTTTTTTTAAAAAAAAAAATAAGATATATAATTAAAAAATTATAATACATAAAAGTAAAATAATCTAAAATATAAATGTGATCTTTTTATAAAAAAAAGAATATAAAAAATTTAAAATATTAAAAATCAGGGCTCTACAAAAGAAACGAATCCGATACGAGATAGCGCTGCGATTCATATATAGCGGCTCGTTGGCGAATCGTTTCGTGTCGTCGTCTCGAAGAAGCGTGTTCCAGAACCCGAGGGAAGGAGAGCGCTGTCTTTAAATCTCTTCTCCCTCAGTCGCCTAGCTCATCGGAAACCCTAGCGAGGTGCCTACCTAACCGACGGTTTCAGATTTGGGAGGAGCTTGTTGTTTTTGATGGCTTTGAATTCGTTTGTTTTATACTTATATTTTGATTCTTTTTGGTTAGATTAGACGCTGGAAACCTCGAGGAGGAACAGAGTCCATGGAGGGAGGTGGCGCAGAAAATGGCTTGGACGCTGGCAGGACGGCGAAGGAGGATCTCCCTCCTTGCTGCAGGAAGGCCAGGGCTTCAGCTCCCGAGTCCGAGGCGAAGTGCCATGACACCGTCGTGTCGGGGTGGTTCTCCAACCCACAGACCTCTGGTCGGTATCTGCTGACTTCTCTCTCGACACTATTTTAGATATGGTTTGGTTGCTACTTTATTTGTGAATGTGCTTATGCGTGTGTTATTATCGTTAGGCAAATCCCTCTTTTTAGCGGGTGCTTCTTCATGTGCCCCTTCGTGTTTGCTTTTTTCCTTGTGTTTTTTTTTACAAGCTCTGGCTGTATGGATTTGTTTTGCTAACCGCTTCTTTGGTGTCTTCTGCAGATAAAGGTAGCAAGTTTATGTACTTCAACAATCCAATGTGGCCTGGTAATTGAATTGCCTTAGCTCTGAATCAAACGTGTCGTAGTGTGGATATGTTTATGTTATTTTCATCAATGCAAACCGACATGCTGTTTGCCTTCGGGTTGACTTTGTATGATAGTTGAGGAACGTCATCTGCTTCATCATCATTTGCATCTTGAGTTGCTGGGCTTCAATTTTTTTTACCTTTTTTTTCCTGTAGTCAACCAGTGTTTTTTTTTTTTGGGGTGTATGGCGTATGTTCTCATGCTTTAGATGATCTCTTTATGGACGATCGCATTATCTGAAGTTAGTGTGATTTACAAAGTTATAACTTCTCATGCTTTTTCTGCATAGAGTACGAAGTTATTCACCTAAAGATTACTTTTTTTTTTTTCGATAATCCAGGTGTCCGAGCCCTTCGGTCTTTTCCGTTTTTCTTAAACTTTGTTTTGGACAGTTATTTAAATCTGATGGAGACATATAGACGCACCTAATGAAAGTAGTTGGCTAATGCATTATTCTAAATTTTGTATGCAGGAGAGGCTCATTCATTGAAGGTGGAAAAGATTCTTTATCAGGGAAAATCAGAATTCCAGGAGATTCTTGTTTTTGAGGTTCTGGTTATCTTTTGCTGCAAATATAAATACTATCCTTTTTTCGCTGAAATTATTTTCGTATTGTGTTTCTTAGCTAATGACTTGTTGCCTATTTTTCAGTCTTCACTATACGGAAGAGTGCTCGTCCTTGATGGCATAGTCCAATTAACTGATAGGGATGAATGCGCCTACCAAGAGATGATTGCCCACCTTCCTCTCTGTTCAATTCCTTCACCTAAAACTGTAATTCTTTTAGTGCACTGGATTTGTTTTCAAGTGCTTTATTACTTAGACATAGCCTTGTTGGTCCTGCGGTCCCCATATTTTCTCAGAAATGAAAGTCATGTGCTAGTTATATGCTCATGAAATTCACCAACTAAGTCATGATGTGCTAAACTTAGTGGTCAAGTTCCTGCAAACAAAAGACCTGTCGGATATATAAAGGATGAACTTTTTTCTGCTTTCACAATGTTTAGTTTAACCTGTAAAATATATGCCTAAGATTTCAATTGATGGATTTACCAAAATTCTTCACTTTTACTTTTGATATCTATTTCTCCCACTGAGAATCTTTATTGGAACTCTTTTATGCTCACATAATTACATTTGAAAATTCTGTCAAGCAGGTTTTTGCATGTAATCTACATAAAAAAATTTCTATCATGCACTATCATGTAATTTATACCAGAGCCTTAGCCCTTTTGGGGATGCTAATTTATTAATGTATGAGGCCTAAGCTAATATGTTTGTTATTTAGGTCTTGGTCATCGGAGGTGGTGATGGTGGTGTTTTGCGGGAAATTGCTCGACACAGTTCCGTTGAGCACATTGATATATGTGAGATTGACAAGTTGGTGATAGATGTATGTAAATTATACTACGAGGGCAATGACATGGCTTTATTCTGTTCCTTGATTGATGTCTTTTATCACTTCAGGTTTGCAAACAGTTTTTTCCTGATCTATCTGTGGGCTTTGAGGATCCTCGAGTTCGATTGCATGTTGATGATGGTAAGTAAAAGAGTCAGCTATTTCTGATGTTTTAAGTGGCCATCCATTTACTAAAAGAATTAGTTTCTCCTTTTTTATGTTCTACTACTGCATTTAAGATTCAATTCTATGGGAATTGTGTTCTGTAGGCATTATTTTCCAGGTATTATTATTATTTTTTTAATAGAAAATTATTACTTTTTGCATGCAGCTGTTAAATTTTTGCGAGATGCTCCTGAAGGGATGTATGATGCTATCATTGTTGATTCTTCTGATCCAATAGGTATGTAATGTCCCTGTTTCTTGTCAAAGTTCAGTGAAGGGATGTATGTAGATGGCCCCAATAGTTGGGATTCATGGCTTGGTATTCTTGTGAATTATGCATGGGGCTGCATTTTGAGTTCCCTTATGCGACAAGGTATTTTTTTTTGGTCTTTGATCAAGTTTGTTAGGGCACAAACAATCGTTAAAACTAAATCATTTTATCATATTAACAATATCTTTGGCTGAAAGTATATTTTTGCTAAAAATTATACAAAGAGGAAGTCCACTATTCTTGAGACCTGAAATTTCTTCATTTACTTAGCATTGGCTAATTTAAACTGTTTGATAAATTGTCAAGAAGTATAGTGGTAGAGAAAACAACATTTTGTGGCGATGTATCATAGCATGTTTTGTTCTCATCAGAATGCATCATTTAGAGATTGTTTTTTTCTCTTTCCTAACAAATCTGAATCACTATAGCTGGATGGGGATATTTAGATGTCAAAACATTAACATGCACACAGTGGTCCGTAAATTTTTGTCCATTTTATTGTTCAGCAAGTTGTCTTCTTGAAAATCTTAGTTACTTTTGAGTTTCTGAAGGCGATCTTTAGCTAAAGGATAATTGCATCTTTTGGTTTCTTAAAAATTGGGTTGCTTCCTGGAATATCAAATTAATGACCTGTTAGATTAGTTGCAATCGACTTAGATATGATTTGGTTTAGTAATGTGTTGTGCATCGAACCTTTGTCATTCTTGCTATATCAAAAGCATGTCTCGAAGACAGTCCACAGAAGCCTGTTCTTACAAGCAATCACTTGTGACACACTGTAGGATGTTTAGTTTTATCTGATTAATTTACCAGTTTTTCCCACCTAAAATTGGACATTTTGTTTTAATAATGTAAAGTTGCTGAAGACATTGTAATTTATATATAAGTTAAAAGCTCACTTTACCAAGACAATTGGTGTAATAACTTTGATTTTTTATGCATGTTGTTTTGCCATGTTAAACTCTTAGTAAAATAGAACTCACTAGTGGCATCCTTTATATTTCTCTGCAAATTGATCCTGGTGATGATTCGATGAAACTTGTAGTTGCATGGTGCCCATATGATACTGAGCTGTGCGCTCTTTCATGACTTTACTATAAATTTTCCCTAGTGAATGCATTAGTACTGCTTCCAATACTGGAAGTATTTGTTGTTTATCAAATAAGACTATTAGATAGATTGCTTCTAATCTTTATTCTACCTATTGCCTAGACCTAAATATTTGGGGTTTACAGGACCTGCTCGAGAACTAGTTGAAAAACCATTCTTTGAGACTATTGCAAGAGCCTTGAAGCCTGGCGGTGTTCTTTGTAACCAAGCAGAAAGTATGTGGCTGCACACTCATCTCATTCAGGAAATGCTCTCAATTTGCCGTGAAACTTTCAATTCTGTCCATTATGCTTGGGCAAGTGTTCCAACATACCCTAGGTAACATTATTTAATCCGTAAATAAACATTTTCCATTCCATCCTATTTTAACTTTTAAGAAACATTTTATCTAGCTATATAGAGTTAGTTTGTTAGTTTTTTGAATATTGTCAATCAACAAAATGCGAAGAGTTGAGATTTTCAAGTATAAAAGATCCATAAATGTTAATGAGTATTTGTTTTTTATGAATGAATATTTTACGTTATTTTAGATGCTTGAACTTTTTGTCCGAGGATCCTTACAATGATCAAAATCAAAATGCAGTGGCGTAATTGGATTTTTGTTGTGTTCAACAAATGGCTCACCTGTGAATTTCTTGAACCCTATCAACCCAATTGAAAAACAGGAATCTCTTGGATGCAAGAGGGAACTTAAATTCTACAACACAGAGGTACCATTATTGTTTATTCTGTTTTTTTTTTTGTTTTTGGTATATAATTGACTCTTATCTAAGTTGTGATATTTGTTCTAAGAATGGCATCATAGGCCGTAAACAAACAAAAGCTTAGCCAAGCTTTCGGGTTCAAATTTGTTTGATAAGATAATTGAGCCAAGCCAAGCTTAGCCTAAAATAAACCAAGCCATTGAAATGATTGTTCAAGCTTGATTTGATTTATTTTTTGTGAGCTTGACCTTGGTTCGTTTAGATGTTATTGAACTTTTAATTTAAGCTTATTTGATTGGTTAAAACTTTTGTTTGATTGATTGATTATTGAACATAATAATTCAAACTTGGATATTTATTTTAAAAGTTTATTTTGTTTATTTAGTATATTAATAAGAGTTTTATTAATGAACATGATTTATGAACATTGTTTACGAACGTTATTCATTAACAATGTTCATGAACTTTAACGAGTTGGCGTGACCGAGCATAACCTCCCCCATGTCTTGGCCATTTGCACTAATGACTAGTAGCCAACCGTGATTTACCTCCTCCGTGTTGGCGAACGAATCGCCTTTTGCCACATGAACTTTAACGAGTTGGACATATATGTGTTCAAATCTATTTATTTAGTTTAACGAGTTGTTCAAATTTGTTTATTTAATTGATCCTATATGTAATGAACAAATATAAATAAGCTCTTATCAAGTCACACATCAATCTTATTCATGAACGTTCGATACATCCCGTGGCTTTGGATTAACAACCTATTTTTATTCAGTTTGAAAAATTATTCCAAGTCTGTAATTTACAAACAGGGTTATCTTTGCATAATTTATAGATGAGCTTTGTGTTCCTTGTTTGCTAATGTTTTTTTTCTTTTTTTTTTAATAATTATGAAATCAGTTAATTTTTGCTCTTCGTGAATGTGCAGATACACAAGGCTGCATTTGCGTTGCCATCATTTGCAAAAAGGGAGTTGAGCGCCTTTCTGAGCACACAAGCACCGGTAAAAAATCTTATAATTATTATCTGCTCGATTTTTAAGTCTGTCTTCTTTAGTTTGTAGGCTGTCCAGTTATAAAATGAAAAATACTTTATCGACTTGTAATCTAGCTTTCCTTGCCTCATGTAGTTTAATTAAGGCCGAGGATGTTGAAGATGCGCCACGGAGGAAGCACAGACGCTTAAAAGCTCTCTTTGTAATGAATATTAATCTGAATAAGTGTTTGCCGTGATAGAATTGCTTATATGAAAGGCTTTTGTGGGAGCAATAGTTGGTTAATTTTTACAAATTTGTGAGAACTTCTTTGATGCTTGATGGGTAGGGGGTGTAATTGTGCTGAGTTAATTAATTAAACTTTGTTTAAAACCTAATTACATGTAACTTAAACTTAGAGCCTAATCATGACTCCTACTTTTTTTTTTTTTAGATATCTAAGAGAAACTTAGATGGTAGTTGTTCCAGACACATGATTAAGGATTTTATCAAATTCATCGAACTAAAATATAAAAGTTGAGAAACAGTCGTCTTTGAAAATAATGACAAATTTAAGGTAATTAGAATAAGTAACATTAAACTTGAGTTTGATTTCTTTATTCACAAATTATTATTTATTGAAAATTTTAAATTTAATTTGTTTAGTATTAGTCAATTGTGTGATCCTAACATAAAATTAAAATGATTTAGGTTAATAATATTTACATAATTAATTTAGCCAACTCCTCATTTAAATATCAGTTGACACAAAAGAGAAAATCTGGCTGTGACATAAAATATTGTCCCATGTTCACTTTAGGAATATTACAAGATTAAATAACTTAGTTAGAGGTTTATCAAAATTACCTAACCTTGAATTAACTATTTGTAATGCTTGTTAACAAGGAAAACAAACCAAATCAACTTACAAACTGACTAATCAAATTCAAACAAATTTTATGCTAGAATTACTACATCTAGATTTATTTGACTCACATGGAGTTAAGTCAATTAATGACAGTTTATATTGCTTAATAATAATTGATGATTATTAAATAGATTTATTTGACTCACATGGAATTAAGTCAATTAATGACAGTTTATAGTGCTTAGTAATAATTGATGATTATTAAAAATTTACCTGGGCAAATTTTTAAGAAATAAAGATGAAACATTTAATATATTTAGTAATTTTTGTAAACAAACTGAAAATAAAAAATAATTAAAAATTAAAAGAATTAGGAGCAATAATGGTGGAGAATTTAAAAACCATAAGTTTACAAAATTTTGTTTAGAAAATGACTATCACCGAGAATTTTCATGTCCTAAAACACCTCAATAAAATGGAGTAGTTGAAAAAAAAACAAGACCCTACAAGAAGTCACTAGAACAATGCTCAATAAATATTAACTACCCAAATACCTTTGGACTGAAGTTGTGAGTACAACTTGCTATGCCCAAAACAGAACAACAATTCACAAAATACTTATTAGGAAAATTTAAATCAAAAATTAAAAATGGAATCTTTATAGGATACTCACTAAATAGTAGAGTCTACTGAGTTTACAACAAAAGTACCCTAAGAATTGAGAAAACCACAAATGTAAAATTTGATGAAACCTCTAATCCTAAAGAACTTGACCAAAGTCAAACTGTAACGCCCGAAAATTCTCAAAATTATTTTAGGAATATTCTATGATTTTTATGGAATTTTAGAATATTTTTATGGAATTTTTGGAATAGCGGAAGTAGCAAAAATAAATAGAAAACAAAAATAGCCTAAGCAGGAATTGAACCCGAAACCTATGTGTCCTATGCCTTATGGTGAACCATGGTAACCAAGTGAACCCAGCAGGACCGTGCTGAAAGGAAAGGGAAACAATTTTATTTAAGTTGGAGTTGGGCCGGAATTATCACTTAATATAAATAGGAAATAATTAAGTGAAGAGTTATTTTCTTGGATCGTAGCTTTTCTCCACCCCAACCTAATTCCGCCGCCCACTTCTCCTCTCCTCCTTTCGGCGCCAACCACAAGGAAGGCTAGGGCTCCGCCCAAGGGCACTTTCCGGCGACGACTTCGACATGAGGACGCTCCCCTCCACGAGAGGAACGCGAAGACGCGAGAAGATCGTCGAAAGGATCATCTCCTCCGGAAATCTGGAGATTAGAATCGTAAGAAACTTCGAATAGGAGGTAAGAAACCACTCACCTGTAGTATAAGTAGCTTTTCGTACGATAGAATGCTTTTAATTTAGCCATATGTAGAATTTTCGACGCATAGTGGGTATTTAACCCTCCTCGCAGATTTAGGGATCTAGTTGAGCACCTCTAGATGGGCCAGACACGTTTTCTCCTTTCAGTTGGAGATTCTAGACGATGTCGGGTGCCTAGAGGTGATCTCCCTAATAGAGGGGAGAGTTGGAGCACACTAAGTGTTCGATAAAATGCTTAGCTCAGTAAAGTGCTACAGTAAGCATTTTTAATAGCTCAGTAAATGCAATAGAAGCATTTAAAATAGCTTAGTTAGTCTTGCTACAGCATATATGGGACTACGGTCCAATGGGTGGGCACCCATAGTCGCCTCTAGGTTCAGATAACCTAGTAAAAGCAAGATAAATTAGTTAGCTATGATCCAGTATTTTACTTTCAGTAGGGGCACTGTACAGGATTAGATATCCATTGGGCTGGGCTCCCATAGTCGGTCCCTAAACCTTGCTAAATTCGGGATTTGCAACCCCGGGTCTAGTTAAGGATGCGCGCATAGCATGTACAGTTGTCGGGCCCATTAGCAGTATGATTATGTATTTTGATCTATTATGGTAATAGCTTTCCAAACTCACAATCAATTATATGATTATGTTTTGAAATCAGTTTAGTTCAGCTTTAGTTAACTCAGTTATGTTTCAGTTTAGTTCTTTCTTGTTGATACTTCAGTTATTGCCATGAGCAGCTCTTGGTTTTTATGTCTTGTATGATAGTATGCCATGCCTAGCACTCTCCATCATGTTTTCAATCAGCATCTTTCAAAGCATGAACTTATCGCATGCATGTTTTTGTGAGTAGATGGTTTCTTACTAAGCGAAAGCTTATAGATACTTTCTTTTCCTTATACTGCAGATAAAGGTAAAGGGAAGATGGACTAGCGGAGGCTGGAGGGCAATGCTACGAAGATGTGTGTGGGCAGGAACTTGGAATAGAGATCTTGGGGAACCTTAGCAAGCTTTGTTTCAAACATTAGAACTTTTCAGTGTTTTTTTTTAGCATTTTGCACTTTAGTATGTTAATCGCTATGAATTAGTTAGCCATGCACTTTATTATGCTTAGAACACCTCTTTTATGTTGTTAGAATGTTAGTTGTTGTCGTTAGAGTGTTTCTTAGTCATTTTAGCACTTGTAATGTGATTGAGGCACGAAACAGTGCTGAAATCAGAGCTTAACTGCAAAATCAGAAACCCCAATCGATCGGTGGATCGATTGGGGGTTCCCAATCGATCAGCTGATCGATTGGACAATCTGTTCCGCGCACAGTAGATCGATCCAGCCATTTCCGTCGCGAACAGAGAGCTCTGGGATCGATCAATGGATCGATTGACCAGCCTGGATCGATCAGCCGATCGATCCAAATTATTGCCCGAGCACAGTAGCGCGCTGGATTGATCACTGGATCGATCCGACGTTCCAATCGATCGGTGGATCGATTGGGGGGTCTGATATCAGCGGGAAAATGTCTAAGTTCAGTTCCTTGACCATGAGGAAGGTAAAACATGTCATGAATAGTTAGTTTACCAAGAGATGTTAGTAGTTGAGTAAAATTTTAATTAGCACAGCTTCAGCATCTAGTTTTAGTGATGGTCAGGGAATAGTTTAGCACAACATAATGTGATGATCGGCCTTACAGCTTAGTTAGTAGAAGGCGGGTCGTTACACAAACTCAATTTGAACCAATAGACTTTGTCAAATCTAGCTCTGATCTAGGGGAAGATAGTGAAACCCTAAATCAAATAAGAGAACAAGAAAATGAACTAACTCGCACAGAAGAAAATCAACAAACACAAATTGAGTCTAGAATAATAAGTTAGCCCAAACCATACAGTTGACCAAATAATATGTGACCCAGATCTAAGGGTTCAAACTAGACCAACCTTTAGAAACTTAAGTCAAATTACTTTAATTTTTAAGATTGAACCCAAAACTATAGTAGAATCTTTACTTGACTCAGACTGGATCATAGCCATGCAGAAAGAATTGGCCCAAATTGAAAGAAACAAAGTCTAGGACTTAGTACTATTACCCAAAGACAAAAAGTGTATAGAAATAAATTGTATCTTTAGAAACAAATTAAATGAAAAAGGAAAAATCATTAGAAACAAAGTTAGATTAGTAGCTAAAGGATTTAGTTAAATAGAGAGACTTGACTATGATGAAAACTATGACCCAGTAGCTAGACTTGAGTTATTAGAATACTACTAAGTTATGCAGCTCATAAAGGATTTAAACTTTTCCAAATGAATGTTAAATCTATTTTTTTAAATGGGCTCATCAAAGAAGAAGTGTATATAAGTCAACCACCTGGGTTCGAGTGTTTAGATTATCCTGACTATGTGTTTTGACTAAAGAAAATATTGTATGATCTTAAACAAGCATCTAGGGCCTGGTATGAAAGGTTAACCTCTTAGCTAATTTCAAAAGAATTCAACCAAAGTCGAGTTGATCCAACACTTTTTGTGAAAACTCTTAAACAAGATATTTTTATAGCCCAAGTATATGTAGATGATATAATTTTTGGATCAACAAATTCAGAATTTTTATAAAAATTTATCACCTTAATGGAATAAGAATTTGAAATGAGCTTAATAGGAAAATTAACCTATTTCTTAAGTTTATAAATTAAACATATAAATGACGAAAATTATGTTTACCAATAAAAATATATAAAATAATTACTTAAAAAATTCAAAATAGAAAATACTAAAGAAATAAAAATACTAATGACAGCTAACATAACTTTAGATAGTGATTAAAATAGAAAATTAGTAGATTTAAAATATTATAGAAGTGCATAGGTAGTTTACTATACTTAACTGCAAGCCGACCTAATAATTTATTTACAATTTGCATGTATGCCAAATATCAAACATGTGCTAAGAAATTCCACCTAACTAATGTAAAAAACATCTTTAGATATTTAAAAGGTACACCCATAGGAATTTAGTACCCTAAAATACCTAGTTTTGAACTTATAGGTTATTTTTCTCAGATTATGTCAGTTGTAAGCTAAATCAAAAAAGTACAAGTGGTGAATGCCAATTCCTTGGACTATTACTTGTCAGTTGATTTAGTAAAAAATAATATTGTGTTGCTTGATCTACTACTGAAGTATAATATATAGCAATGGGTGAGTGTGTAACCCAATTATTATGGATGATGCACACTTTAAAAGACTTCAATCTAAATCATAAAAATGTAAAAATATTTATTGATAACATCAGCTTAATTAACTTAATCAAAAATCAGGTGTATCATTCAAAAACTAAACACATTAAAATTAGATATCACTTTATCAGCAATCATGTTGCTAAAAGAAACATTGAACTCAACTACGTTGAGTCCAAATTAAATCTAGCTGACATCTTCACCAAATCGCTTCCTAAATCAGAATGTAGCAATTTACGTCGATATTTAGAAATGTGTACGATAGATTAGAACTTAATTTTTTTACTTCATTTTTACTAGCAAGCAATTTTTAACTTTTAGGCTACTCCTATATTTACTTTAAAATTCCTATTTTTCTAGTTTTTCAAAATCTGTTATGGACTTAGCCTATGTTTTCCCTTAAACAATATGATCCTATAGTTTTTAGGCAGACAACATCTCATAAGCACACTATGATTATCTTCCTTGTATATTTAAAAATATAGAATGACGTGAGATGTATAGGATTTTGTCTGGACTTCAGATGCTTATGTCAGTACATCATTATAAGTCTAAGTGTTAAATACCAACATATATTGATCAAGTTAGGTAATCTTTCTAACTGAATAACTAACTGGATAAATCTACTTAACTTGACTAACCAAATGAATGCTACTATCTTCTGGTAGTGAGTTAGTCACTAAAGTTAAATATTTAAGGACCAATTTTTATATGTTTATTTTTAAAATAATGTTAGGTTAAAGAAGAGGACCTATTTTGAAAGCTGATTAAAAATTACTTTGAATTTTTTTATGTTTTTACCAATTTTTAAAAATATTTGAATACTTTTGAAAACCGTTTCCTTGAAAAATCATTGCTTTAAAAATTATTTATTTTGAAAAATATTTTGAAAAATGTTTTAAAAATTATTTTCCAAGCATTTATGAATATTACTTAGAACTTTTTAAATTGGTTGAAAATTTGCTTTGAAAATACTTTGACAACTACCTCGAAAAATAAATTTGAAAATACCCAAAAAAGTGTTTTACAAATTGTTTTAAAAATTGCTTTGAAAAATCTATTTTAAATACTTGCAAAATATTTTTGAAAATACTTGAAATGTTTTTTTAAATGTGTTGACAAAACTCCTTCAAAACTTGATTTGAAAATCACTTTGAAAATCTATTTTTAAAATACTTGCAAAATATTGTGAAAAATGATTGAAAATTTATTTTGAAAAATACTTTATATTTGAAAAGTGCTTGCAATTTTTTTTTGAAAAGTTTATATTTACAAAATAATTGTCTTTAAACTTTTTAAAATTTTTGGCCAACTATTTTTGAAAACCTTTATAAATAATTTTGAAATTAATTTTTGTAAACAATAAGATTTAGCAAATATATTTTGGAATATTCTTTTGAAATCATTTTAACCCTCTCTCTAAAATAGACCTGAATAGCTTTAGTGTTTTACAGAGTTTACTTAGTTTATTTACATGTTTTATACTTTTGGTGGAACTTATTTGCATATCCGTTTTTACTGAATGTGAAAGGGGGAGGGTAATGGTTTAAGTAAGAAAAGTAAGAATTTTTATGAAGATTTTAAAGCCTAAAATGATCAAGAGAATAAACAAAAAGTTAAACTAATAGTATTCTCTTAAATCATAATCATATTTTTTTTGTAAATTTTTTTCTAACTTTAACCTAGGTTGTCATTAAATCAAAAAGAGAGAGATTGTTGGTGCAATTGGCACCAATGATGGAACTTATGATGATCGACAAATGTATTAAAGTTAGATGTTGTGTTATTTAACTTTGTTACTAAATGTGTAGGACTTGAAGGGTCTGGAGGACCTGACACCAGGCTAAAATCCAGTTAGATCTATTGGCTGATAGTTGGTTGGAAGTCCAGATAGGTCAAGGAGTGACCCGATATCTGGTTGGAAGTCTGGCTGAGTTCGTAGGACCTGATAGCTGGCGGAAGTCCAGTTGGGTCTGCGAACCTGACAACTAGTAGGAAGACCTGGTGGGTCAAAGGAGAGGCAAGCGATTATGCATGGTAAGTGAGGTAAATCATTGAAGGACAGTGATCCAGTGAGGGTGAGTCCCAATTAGGGACTTTAGGTGCTAGTCTAACTTAAATTCATTTTGTAAGTCTAAGCTGAGACTAAGACTAGGACATAATCTAAATAATAATGTTTATGCTTGTGCTAACTCTATTTTGTAGGTTCTATTATCTTTCTGTGCACTAATATGCCTCTACCGGAGTTAGAAAAGTAAAAGAAGTCTCGGATATTATTCACCCGAGGCACCTCAGATTGGTGTGGGAGCACATCGAAGCAGCTGGTCGAAGCCTCTGCGCTGGAAGCATGGAGGCCCCTCAATGTAAGGAGGCGCCTCAGTGTTGGAGGTGCGAAGGCACCTCAGGGGGAAGAAGGTACCTCCCCATGCATATAAGAATTACAATCGTGAAGGATAGAGTCTCAGAGAATTAAGGTGCCTCCAGTGGGAAGGAGGCACCTCCGTGCGGATAAGAGGTGCAGTTTTCATTGAAGATCAGATCAACTGGAGGCACCTCCAAGGGAAGGAGGAGCCTCAAATCATCTATAAAAGAAGGTCACAAGCAACCCTAAATAGAGATCTCTACTATGAGCTACTACAATCAATCTGTGACATCGACTATGTTGTACTGTTGTTGTGCTACTGCTCCGTGACATCCGACGGCTATTGACAGAGCAACACCAACACATGAGCTCGATCAAGTTCATGCCTTCTAAGTGTTGGTAACAAACTATTTTTATTGTGCATTCCCTTCATATACTTGCAAAAATAAAAGTATAGGATTGTTACAATTTTCTTAATTCTTGTACTCGATTCCTTTTTTCAGCAGTTCCGAAAAAGGCTCTTTAGTGGATTGCCTAGTGATACAATCTGAGGGATCGTGGGCCTTGGAGCAAGAGTCGCCAAAGGCTCTGAACCAAGTAACAGACCGAGTCTTGTGTTTTTCACTTATATTTAGTTTTTTTGCTGCACTTTTCTTTAAGTTAAAAAAATACTTTATTTTTAAAATACACATGATTTACCTCCCTCCCCCTCTCACGTGCGCATCAATCCAACATTATCCAATTCAATGATATTACAACCGAACTCATAGTTTTGGTTCAGAATCAAATATAAAAATGTCAACAAAAGAATGGATTTGAATAAAAAAAATGTTAATTGGTCAAACACTCCAAGTCATGCAAACCACAAAAGTAGAAAAAGTAAGGGAAATAAGCAAAGGAAGCAAAAAAATCTAGCTTGGAGAACGAAGATAAGAGATTGTCGATGTTGGGCTAGTGGGGATTTGATTTGGAGATCAAGGATTGGATTGTTGCTGCCAGACTGCTAGTCTCTCAGGAGAGTAAAGGCAAGCAATGGTGACGATGAGGCGACAAAGGTTTGGGGAGACGATGAGGCTATGAGACGACAAAGCTGACGATATTAGGGCTGGGTCGGTATAGTATACGGATACCAAATTTCCATATCGTATACCATACGAAAAATTTAGTATAAAAAATTTATATCAATACCATACTGAAAATTCTGTATACTATATTTTTGGTATGGTATGAGTTTCATACCGAAAATTTTGGTATACCAAAATTTTGTATGTTGTGTTGTAGCAGGAAAAACTATGTCATAGTAGTTACTGGTTAGTACCTGCTACAATAGAGAAAATTATGTTGTAGCAGCTATTGATTAGTAGCTACTACAATGTATTTGCTAAGTGAACTTTGAGAGGATATAACTTTTAACTCAGATTGAATCATGAGGCACACAATATATTAAACCAAAACTTGTTTAGAGATCTTCTATTTGATATATTGTGCATTACATGGTGCATTCAGAATCAAAAGTTATGACCTCTCAAAATTTACTCGATAAACGCATTGTAGTAGCTACTAGTTAGTAGCTTCTATAATATAATTTTCTCTATTGTAGCAGCTACTATTTAGTAGCTACTACAACAACATAGGAAAAACTATGTTGTAGCAACTACTAACTAGTAGCTACTACAAAAGAGAAAATGTGTTGTAGCAGCTATTGGTTAGTAGTTGTTACAATATATTTTCTAAATAAACTTTGAGAGTATTGGATCGTGAGAGGAGGGGGTTAATCAAGTTCATCGAGAATCATGAGTTAAACGTGTTGGATCGTGAATTCGATAGAGGGGGGGAGGGGGTGAATATCGATTAAAAACAATTATCGATGTATAGAGTAGGCAGCGGAATAAGCGAAAAACAAAACAACGCTAACACAAAATCAATTTACTTGGTTAGAAGCCTATGTCGACTCCTACTCCAAGGCCCGCACTCGTCGAGTGCTTTCGTTGGGCAATCCACTAGCAATTCGTAAAATATTACAAGTTTAAGTACAAATGCTTTTAAAGAAATAGTACCGATAATAATTAGAAACAGAAAACAGTAGCACTTTGTCAGAGTAGCCTCGCGGCGTCGCAGGAGTATAGCAGAGCACGTGATCGAAGATCTTGTTGTTGTTCCTTTGCTTCAGCCTTCACCCTCCATATATAGGAGGTTTGGGGCGCCCGGATCCCTTCAGGGCGCCCTGAATGTGATGGAACCGAACCAGTCAGCAAGCTCCACGTGGCGAGGCGCGCGACAATAGGGATAAAACTTGCCTCCGGCCGGGCGTTTGGACCCTTGTTTTCCAGCAATCTCCTTCCTGCAAGAAAACGTTAGTTCGAGGTAAGTATAAATTATATCTTGCAAAACAGAATGTTAGCACAATTTATAGATAAGCAGAATAGTAATTAGATTCCGTCTCCTTGAGATCAGAATCTAGTCACGATCTCGACTTAGATATCCGAAATAGATCTAAGTCGGATCGACGCCTAATGTTCCCTTCCTGGGAACGCGTCCTCATAGTCACTCTCCTCCAGTGACTTACCTTCACTTACCTGCCAAACGTTCGGTCAGCCCGTCGACCCGTCTAGACTTTGTGTCAGCTACCTGGTCAGCCCGTCGACCTAGCTGAACTTCCCTGCAACACTGAGTTAGCACAATAGATAAAACAATATTAACAGAATTCAAGTATAACCTAGGGTTACCTCCTAGGGTTGTCTAGCTTCGCTCATTAGGACTTCCATTATCTAACTTCACTTACCAGGACTTCCTCCACCTAGCTTCACTCACTAGGGTCTGGCTTCACTCACCAGGACTTCCTCCACCTAGCTTCACTCACTACACTCACTAGGGCCCGACTTCACTCACCGGGACTTCCACCACCTAGCTTCACTCACTAGGGCCCGGCTTCACTCACCGGGACTTACACTTTACCTAACCTTTGGTTAGGACTTACCTTTCCTAGTCATCCAGTCCTGACTAGACTTTTCTCTCTCAAATATCAAGTCCTGTTTCGGTCAACCCTTGGTCATATTGTCAAACATCGAAACCCTAGAGGTTGATTGCACCAACAATCTTCCCCTTTTTGATGTTTGACAATTTTCTTAAGTTAGGCTTGGGTCTTTTAAGGGTTAATTCTCAAGATTTGAGAAATTCAAAAATTTTTGAGAGAGGTTAGGAATGTTTTAACTTTTCTAACTTAAGATATCACTCTCCCCCTTTGGCACACATCAAAAGATATGCACTTAAGGTTAGTTTCTATTAGGTTTCGTACCAATAATGTGCGAAAAAAAAACTTTCTAAAGTGTTTGTAAAAGCACCTTTCAACGTATATATTAAAATGATCGAGAAAAAAAAATTCTAAGTAAATATCAAAGAAAACTTAAGTAAAGTGATCCTGTCCGAATGCTGAATCGACGGACGCTGGGCATGTGGCACTCTCCGAGATGACGACGTGGGTCTCTTACCGGCCGTACGGATCTCCGGCGAACCTGCAAGGAAGTCGGGCCGGGAGGAGATTCCCGGCGATGACCCTCCGACGCTCAAGTCAGGCAAGAGGGAATGCAAAAGTGGCTTCGAATACGAGAGAATGCGTACCTCCGGTGAAGAATGAGGACCCTTATATAGAGCCAGGAAGAGGCTTATGCACACATACCGAGGCGAATACGTGTCCTCTTACCATACCTCAGCATGGGCTTGTCAGAGGAGCTTGCCTGACACCATACTGCTACAGTCCGAGCACCTCTCTGATGGGACAGTGGAACCCTCTGTCGTAAGATCCTGTGTATGGCCTGGTCGTTGAACATACCTGCTGTCAGAAGATGTTCCCTTGTCCTTTTGTCTCTTCTTACCCCATGCCGAGCGTCCGGCCGGTCGGCAGTCCCCTCACGTCCATCCGGTCGTAGGTGTTGGTCCGCTCGGGATACTCCCGGTTGTGTGCTCTGCTGACTGTTCACAGTATTGCTGCTTTCTACCTCAGCCGAGTGGGCTACCCGATCGGTCAGGCGACCCTATTCCCCATGAGCGTCGGAGACCCGACTCCCTCGTCGGGTTGTCATTGATTTTGCTTAGACCCCGTTCGGCCAACCGACCCCCCTTCTCCTGTCGGCCGTTTGACCTTTTGACTTCCACGTGGCATTGACTCCCCTCAAAAGGGGTCCCTCGTCCTTACCGCCGGATCATAAAGCAAATTTTTAACTTAAGACTTTTTTTTAATTTAAAATTTCTAAGTAACTTTTAAACAAAATTTCTAAGAGACAAAAGTGAGTTTTCACAATTAATAACTTTTGAAAGTTTAAGTTTTTTTTTAAAAAAAAAAAAATATTTTGCAATGTGTTTTCACAAAAAAAAATTGTAAAGTAAAGAGAGATTTTGTAAAAGATTATGAAAGTAATTTTTCAAACTTAGTTTCATAGATTTGCAAAAGTAATTTTTAAAAATTACTTTTAGTCTTTCAATCAGGGCTCCTCCTTAACTCGACACATTCTTAGAACTTCTTGTTAACCATAAGTAAAACTTCTTATGTGTCAAGGGGGTTGATTTAAATTAAAAGAACACAAAGTTTGAAGGTGAGTTTTCAAACCATTTTAAAAAATTTGAAAGTGATTGTACACTAAAACCTTTTAAGAAGATCTTGTCAACTTAAGTTTTAAAATGTTTACTAAGTAACAAACTAATTTTTAAATTAGTAGATTAATTAATAAGATTAAGAATTAAGTAAATTAAATAAGTTGTTAATTTCAAGTTATTAAATTATATTTAAGTAACATAGACTTAGAATTAATTTTAATTTTAATTTAACTTTAAGTTTGAGTTTAGTTTAAGTTTAACTTAATTAAACTTTAATTTTAAAGTTTAATTTTAATTTTAATTTTAATTTAACTAAGGTTGTGTTTGGTAGGGTGTAATATGCCTTGTAATGTAATCCAGATTACATTACAAAGTTGATTATTTTGTTTGGTTTCATTTTTAACTTGTAATATAATGTAATCTGGATTACAAAATGTAATAAAGTTTTGTAATCTGGATTACAAAAGAAACACATTGTAATCCGATTACATTACGAGGTCACCTTTTAACAAAAATTTGAATGTCAAATATACCCTTAGTTTGTCGCGGCCCATCTTCGACCGACAACCACCGGCGGCGGTTGGCGGCCAACAACCGCCGGCGGCCGACGACCAGCGACCGGCGGCCGGTGACCAATTTTCAAATGATTTTTAAACGAATTTTCAAAATAATTTTTAACCAATTTTTAAAATGATATTTAAAAGAATTATTAAAATGATTTATAAAAAGATTTTTAGAATTTTTTAAAAGAATTTTTAAAAAGATTTTTAAAGTATTTTTACAATGAATTTTTAAAGAGTTTTTAAAATGAATTTTTAAATAATTTTTAAAATGAATTTCAAAAGAGTTTTTAAAATTAATTTTTAAAGAGTTTTTAAATTGAATTTTTAAAGAGTTTTTAAAATGAAAATTTTAAAGTGTTTTTAAAATGAATTCTTAAAGAGTTTTTAAAATGAATTTTAAAATAATTTTTAAACTAAATTTTGAAAGAGTTTTTAAAATAAAATTTTTAAAGAGTTTTTAAAATGAAATTTTTAAAGAGTTTTTAAAATGAATTTTTATATAAATTTTAAAATGATTTTTTATATAAATTTTAAAATGAATTTTTAAAGAGTTTTTAAAATGAAAATTTCAAAGAGTTTTTTAAATGAATTTTTAAAGAGTTTTTAAAATGAATTTTAAAATAATTTTTAAAATGAATTTTAAAAGAGTTTTTAAAATGGATTTTTAAAGAGTTTTTTAAATGAAATTTTTAATGTGTTTTTAAAATGAATTTTTTTTTATAGAGTCTTTAAAATTAATTTCTAAAGAGTTTTTAAAATAAATTTTTTAAAGAGTTTTTAAAATGAAATTTTTAATGAGTTTTTAAAATTAATTTTTAAAGAGTTATACCCACTTATACCCACCTTCTTACCCATCCTAATGGGGTCGGCCAAGATAGATTGAAGCCCAAGCTAGGGCCGACCAAGATCAAAGGATTGAGCCAAGTTAATTGGCCGACCATGGCTTGGAGCCCAAGCTTGATTGGCCGGCCATATTAAAAGGGATTTTATTTTTATTTAAATTTTTTTTCTTAATGTGGATATCATGATTTTAAGAGAGAGTTTAAAATTTAAATCTTTCCTTTTATAGCTTTCTATAAAAGATTAAGAAAAGATTTGAAATCTTTCCTTATTTGTAGATTGAAAGGTGGATTTTAATTTTAAGAAAACTTTCCTTTTTAACCATGTTCATGATTTAAAAGAGAGTTTAAAAATTAAATATTTCCTTTTATAAGTTTCTACAAAATATTAAGAAAAGATTTGATATCTTTCCTTATTTGTAGATTGAAAGGCGATTTTAATTTTTAGAGATAACTTTTCTTTTTGGAAATCATCCACATATTTAAAAGAAAGATTTTAATTTATAAAATTTCCTTTTTATAATCCACCATGAAAGGAAAAATTATTGGAGAAATTTTTTATAAATTTCCGGAAACAAATTAGGAAGTTTTAATTCTTGTGAATAAAAACTTTCCTTGATGGAGAATTAGAGGTGGCCGGCCATTACAATTGTGAAAAGGATTTTAATTTTAATTAATTAAATTTTCCTTTTCATGGCAAAGTAATAAGGAAGTTTTTATTTAAATTTCCTTATTTGCCAAGGCCAAGGATTATAAAAGAGGGGGTAGAGGTGCCTTCATGGCTAGAGAACTCTATTCTTTTTCTTCCTCTCTTTTCTTCCTTGGTGGTGTGGCCGGCCCCTTCTTGTTCTCTCCTCTCCTTATTGTGGCCGAAATTTCTTCATTGGTAGAGTTCTCTTGGTGGCCGGATCAAGCAAGGAGAAGAAGGAGAAAAGGAAGTCTAGTCTCTAGCATCCCTTGGAACATTGGTGGTGGCCGAACCTCTCCATTAAGAAGGACTCTTGGTGGCCGAAACCTAGAAGGACGAAGAAGGTGTTTGGTGGTTCACATCTCAGAATATCGTTACCCACACAACGTCCGAGGTTAGAAGAGGAATATGGTAGAAGATCAAGAGATCATTAAAGTTCACAAAGAAAGGTATTACTAGTATTTATTTTCCGCATCATGCTAGTTTATTTCTTTGTAAGAATTCCAAACACAAGAGGCAATTAGATTTAGTTTTCGAATTTGTTTTCGAGTTTGTGTTTTTTTTTCTTTGTCAAATTTGTGACTCGATTATTCTTTTCGGTTAACCTAGAGTTATTTAAGGAAATTAAATATTAGCTTTCCTTAAAAGGCTTTGTCTAGGCGGTGGTGGTTGCTCCCATATCCAAGAAGGTCATGTGCCTCGCCATGCAGTCCTGGAAGCCAATTTTGAAAATTAATATTTAATGGAATTAATAACATAGGTGGATTTGAATCAATAGTGTTAAGTTCCGCTTGCAATTCAAATCTAAACCATTAAGAACAGATAAGTTAAATTTGGAATCAATGATGTTAATTTCCATCTACGATTCCTAATTTAACTTCTAAAGAACACAATAGGTTATTTAAGGAAAGGTTCGACATGTTGGTGCAACATCCCTCAGGTCAAGGTTGACCTGGTTGACCAAGCTTGAGTCTTGGTTTGGGTTTCGATGTTTGACAATGCAAGGTTGATTGAAGAGAAATCCAGATAGGTCAAGGATGACCGGATACTTGACTGGGAAGTCCTAGTGAGTGAAGCTAGGCAGGAGGAAAATCCTGGTGAGTGAAGCCAGGTGAAAGACCTAGTGAGTGAAGCTAGGCAATTGGGAAGTCCTAGTGAGTGAAGCTAGGCAGGAGGAAAATCCTGGTGAGTGAAGCCAGGTGAAAGACCTAGTGAGTGAAGCTAGGCAATTGGAAAAGTCCTGGTGAGTGAAGCCAGGCAAGAGAAATCCAGATGGGTCAAGGTTGATCAGACATCTGGTGAGAGTCCAAGTAGGTCAAAGGGATTGACCGGATACTTGGCACAAGAAAGAAAAGTCCAAGTAGGTCAGAGGGACTGACCGGATACTTGGCAAGAAGAGAAAAGTCCAAGTGGGTCAAAGGGATTGACCAGACACTTGGTGAGAGAGTCCTAGCTGGTCAAGGGTGACCGGATGCTAGGTCTTATGTACCAACAAGTCATGGTTGACTAGATGTTGGTTTAGGGGGCTTTGGACTTGGTTTTGGGAAAAAACCAAGGTTTGGATTGATCCGTGGATTGATCCAGTAGGTTTGGATTGATCCGTGGATTGATCCAGCAGGTTTGGATTGATCCGTGGATTGATCCAGCAGGTTTGGATCGATCCGTGGATCGATCCAGCAGATCTGGATCGATCAGTGGATCGATCCAGAAGATTTGGATCGATCCGCCGATCGATCCGGTGAGTCCCCGCGAACAGAACCCCTCTGGATCGATCCGTGGATCGATCCAGAGGTCCCAATCGATCAGTGGATCGATTGGGACGCTGCTGCTTCGCGCGATAAGCGCTGGATCGATCCGTGGATCGATCCGTGGATCGATCCAGGCATGTTTCCAGAGCACAGAGGTGCTCTGGATCGATCCGTGGATCGATCCAAAGCCTCCCCGATCGATTGGGAGCAATCCAATCGATTGGGATTCGACCGTTGGCGTCGTTTATAGCTGTTGGCGTGCGATTCCTTCGGCACCTCTTCACCGATTCAACTCAGATCTTCACCAGCTCCTCCACAGCTTTTCCCAAGCTCGAGATCGCCAGTTCTTGAAGGTTCTTGGAGGCTCTTCCAAGTCAAGAGGCGGATCAAAGCAAGAAGAAGAAACTAGGGTTAGGGTTCTTGTACTCATTGTAAGCTTGTAAGCTTGTATTTCTTGTATCCCTTCCCTCTCTTCTTGTATTGAGTCTTGTAGGGCTTCTCCGCCCTTGGTAGTTACCATAAAGGAGAGGTTTATTTAGTGGAGGGTGTGTGTGTTGGTGTGGATCCTTGGATTAGTCACCTCTTGTGAGGTGGATACCAAGTAAACCAACCGTGTTAGCGTTGTGTGATTGTTTCTTTGTATTTCCGCTGCACATCTTTGAAGAAACAAGCACCGCCGAGCACCGAGCGAACGAGACGAGCTATTCACCCCCCCCCCTCCCTCTAGCTACTTTTGGTCCTAACACGACACTTGTACAAAATTTTGTACAGTGGAGCCGGTACGATTTTCCTAGAACTAACCAACAATTGGTATCAGAGCTAGGGTTTGCCTCTGTGTGTTTGGTTTTCAAATAGATTATGCACATGTCATACATAATTTTGGCAGGATAATAGTAGGATGTGCTAACTCTTTGGTTGCAGGCTCCAACTATTATGACATATAGATATTGTGTGTGATTGGACCCTTGGGCATGTCAAGGGCATTATTTTGTGTGATGATTGTATGTATCAAATATAGCAGGAGCTGTGTTATTTTTAGAATTTTATTTTTGTTCAATCTAGAATACATGTACATTCCTTTATGAATATAGGATCGATGTATGTAAAATTCTATATTTATCGCTGATCGTATCCTTGCGAGGTGTGGTGCTATCGAAGGACTAGAGGCGCAGCAGAATAAGAAGCAAGATAGATGCAACAACTCGACCCGATGGCGGTGGCTAAAGATGGCAGCAGCTAGGGTTGGAGCACACGGAAGACCGTGATGAAAATGTCATAATAGTTGGAAAATTAATTTCCAAATTTATTGCTTTTATTTACTGTGTGTGTGCATGTGTTATATGCTAGCATAGGTTAAAATTCCTCACCATAAATAACTAAGTGGGAGATGTAACACCCACTAAGCTTTTAAGATAAACATATGAATATGAGATTTTGCCTTAGAAAAATAATAAGAAGTGAGTTGAAGCAAAAAGAAATAAAATGAAATAAAAAGAAGAGGAAGTCAAGGATTGAACCTTGAACCTCTTATATTATATTTCATAGAATTAATTAGTAGAAACCAATTGGGATAGAGATAAGATATTGATAACAAAGGAGGGAAACTTATGATAAAGGTAAGAGTAAAAGCTAGCCAAAAGAAAACAAGAAAGGAGCAAGAGAAAGGCAACTTGCCTTCCTCCCTTTCTCTCCTTCTTCCTCTTTGTTTTTGCCGAAAATTTAAAGAGGGAATTAAGAGGATTCAATCCCCCTTATTTCATCATGAATGGTAAGAATAAATGAATAAATAAAATAAATAGGAAATAGAAAAAAAAGGCTAAGGGAGAAGGAAAGCAAAAATCAATTTTGCTACCTCTTCCCCCTTAACATAAAAGGGAGCAAGAAAAGAGAAGTTTATTTTTCTCTCATTTTCTCTCATTCTTCCTCTCCCTCACCGAAACCATCAGTCCCCTCTCCTCCATCTTCGGCCCCAAATCCAAGGTTTTCCTCCTAAGAAAGCCTAAGATACAAGGAGGACTAAGCAAGGGAATCAAGGGAAAGGAACTAGAAGAAGAGGCTACTTCTTTCATCACCATACCTTAGATCCACAAGCGAAAAGGATGTAAGCTTCCCCTCACCTGTGGTACAAGGCTTTTTATGTGATTTTCGGATTTTATAAGGATTAGAAAACCTAGGAAAGAATTTAATAAAAATTCGGCCAAAGAAAGGGTTTTCAAATCTAGGAAGGTTTAAACAAGTCCTTATTTCATGATATTTTTTCTATGCTATGTAGGAAGGATTTTCTTCATGTTTTTATACCTAAATGATGCTTGATCAGAGGAGTACCTAACCCTAGAATTTCGGCCAAAAATATTTTAAAGAGGTTAGGGAAAATATTGTGTAACCACACTAGTGCAAGATTCTCTCCATGAACTATTAAGGATCTTTTATTGGTTTTCTTGCTTAAAAGTTACTTGGAACCAAAAGAAATCCATTTATATGTTTCGGCCAAGAAAAGGGCTTAGGGTTAGGAAGACCTTTAAATTTAAGTAACCATGTTTGTATGATAGAATATAGAGTTTTCTTAAAGAATTTCATGTTGAACATTGCTAGAAATTCATGAACTCTTATTTTTAGATTTTCGGCCATGATAAGATGGATAGTTTAGAAAAGCTTAAACAAAATTCTAATATGCTCAAGACCTCTGTGATATTATGATATGAAGGTTGTTTAATGTTCTTATGTTTAAATTGAGTATAGGAAAATTAGTTACATGATATATGACATGTAAGATCACAAGGGTCCTAGCTTGTTTATGAACCAACTTTGTATATGATGTTCTTAGTAATTTTTGCCATGAAACTTACTTAGGTTTTCTATGCTTTATGCCACTTAAAACCTAGTTTAAAGATTGGTAGGTTTCGGCCATGAGGAAAAATAAAAGAAAAAAGGGAAAGAAACCTAGGAAGCCTAAGACACAATTCACATGTATGTTTATTATGCTTGTCTTTATACATGCTATGAAACTTGTATGATTTCTTATGCTTTTAGGCTATTTGAAGCAAGTTTATATACTATTGAGTTTCGGCCAAGTCGGGTTTAAAAGACCTAGAGGCCTTAGAAATGGAACCAAATGTGTTAAAAGTGCTTCTTATGAAAATAGGATAATGTGTTGATTGTGTCACATGCTTGTATAATTTTTCCATGACCTAAATGGACCATTGTATGTTTTTTCCATGAAGTAATAGATGCCCTAGAAACCCTAGAACAAGAATTAAATATGCTTATGTCAACTTTACATGGAATATGATAAGTAGAAAGACAAAGTTCCCATGCTATATGTTGTTTAATGACCTAATTGAGGCTAGGGTAAGTTTCGGCCATACATGTTGTATAATATCTTGTTATGAATTTATACATGATGTTAGTTCAAGTTCACATGCTTGTATGTTTTTTTTAGCCCTAATAAACACTTGTTAAAAGTTTGACCATGACATAAGTTAAGGGCTTGAAGGACTTAGGAACTAGCTCAATATGCTTACTATGTTACTTGAAAAAAAATGCTATAAATATGGTTTAAGGTTTCCATGCTTTCATGACATTTGGGACCTTGTTTATATACTGATAGGGTTCAGCCACATGAGTTTAAGGACTTGGAGAACTTAGAAACCAAGTAAATCATACTTATACTGCTTCCTATGAAATTCATGTAATGATAATTTAGGTTTCACATGCTTGGAGGTTGTTTTTACCTAAATTGAGACCTAAGGGGGTTTGGCCATGATAGGAACCCAAGGGTTTAGGAAGCTTAGAACCCAAGTTAACTATGTTACCATGTTTCTTATGATAGTATAATCACATGATACACCCTTATGCTTAACCATGTATGCTTGTGATTTATACCTTTTTTTATGATATGATATGTGGATAGAGATATGCATGTTTTAATGATATGTTATGTGCTTAGAAATATGCATGCTTTAATGATATGCTATGTGCTTAGAATATGCATACTTTTATGATATGCTATGTGAGTAGAAATATGCATGCTTTAATGATATGCTATGTGCTTGGAATATGCTTGTTTTTATGATATGCTATGTGGATAGAAATATGCATGCTTTCTTAAGACATGATGTATGCCTAAGTGATGCATACTTTTTATGATATGATATATGCCTAAGTGATGCATACTTTCTCAAGACATGATGTATGCCTAAGTGATACATACTTTTTATGATATGATGTATGCCTAAGTGATGCATACTTTCTCAAGATATGATGTATGCCTAAGTGATGCATACTTTTTATGATATGATGTATGCCTAAGTGATGCATGCTTTTATGACATAATGTATGCCTAAGTGATGCATACTTTTATGCTATGCTATGTGACTAAATGATGCATTTTTATACATGCTACTTTACTTTGTAAGGCTTGTACCAAGGGTGGACTCCTAATCAGTCTATAGGCCTTGCTTTGTGATCTAGGCTAATAAGGGATGGGCTCCTTAGTACGCCCCTAAGCCTTGCTTTGTGATCTAGGCTAATAAGGGATGGGCTCCTTAGTACGTCCCTAGGCCTTGCTTTGTGATCTAGGCTGATAAGGGATGGACTCTTTAAGTATGCCCCTAGGCCATGCTTTGTGATCTTGACCTAGTTCCTAGTATGATTCAAGACTTGCTACCTTGGATATACTTAGGACGCGCGCATTTATGTTATGTATGTATGGTACAAGCCGGGGCCCTGAATATGTTGATATTATGTTCAAGTATATATGTAAGAAGAAATGGTTTTAAAGATCATGAGACATACACATGTTTTTTTCGGATACATGTTTTCAAAATCATATTGCATATACTTTATGATCATGTTGTGATAATGCTATGATTTATGATATGCCATGATTAGATATGACTATGATATGTTTCATGCTATGCTTTAAGAGATGAGATGCCATGATTAGATATGATTATGCTATATTTCATGCTATGCTTTAAGAGATGATATGCCATGACTAATTATGATTTTGTTATGTTGCATGATATGCTTAAAGAGTATGATATGTTATGCCATGACTAGTTGAGATCATGTTATGTTGATATATTCTTTGATTATGTAATGATTTTTGGTTTTAGTGAGTTGGAAAGGAACTTACTGAGCCATGAGTGCTCATAGTTTACTTTCCTTGTACCACAGATAAAGGAAAAAGCTGGATGAGCTAAAGGAGCAGCAGGAGAGGCAAAGAGATGTGTGTGGCGGTGGCTAGGCAACCAAATAAGAACCTGCTTTAAGAACTTTTAGGAATTACACTTTGGTTTCATAAATTGTAGTACTACATGGTTGACTTGATGTTATGTTTTTATTTAACTTGTTATCATGTTATGGAAACCATATTAGTGTAGTTCGGTTTTTTTATTAAACCAAGAAAAATGATTTTAAGTCTTCCGCTGTAATATGTACGTTGAGTATCGTAGCTCCGTCCCTTAGGGTTAGCAGGGAGGGCGGGCGTTACAGGAGAGGGATTAGTATATGAATCTCATGGCCTCCATTACTGGTTTGTAAGTGATGCAACAAGCTTGTGCGTTGGCTCTGAGTGCCTTCCTCCATATCGGATGAGTTTGTTTGCAGATCACTGGATCAAACTTCCATTTTGGATGGTTATAGGAAATTAGTTAAGAGCGTGTGATCTTCCCCATCGGAAGGGGCATAATCTTATTTAATGGACTAAATATCAAGTAATGGTATACACTTAGGCTCATTTAATAGTATCCTCCCCATTGGAGACACTGCAATTATTTGTGTGACCGAAGGAAAACTAACTATTATTTTGTCATAAAGATAGGTTGACAAGATAATAAAATTATAACCCTCCTCTTACAAATGTTGAGATTTTGTATACGTCCACACTATCATGGCATACAAAATTCACGGTATTTGAGGAAATTTTATTTGTCAGGTTGACAAGATAATAAAATTAATGGGTAAAACCCCTCTTACAAATGTTTGAATTTGTATACGTCCACACTATCATGACATAAAATATTCACGGTGTTTGAGGTAATTTTATTTGTCATAAAGATAGGTTGACAAGGTTATTAATGGGTATAACCCTCCTCTTATAAATGTTCAATTTTGTATACGTCCACACTATCGTGGCATGCAAAATTCATGGTGTTTGAGTTGTTGGTGAATTTAAATGATATTGTTTAGAGGAATCAATATTATTTTAAATTTAGAGTCTTGACAAAATATTTGATTAAAGACAGACCAACTATTAATTTTATTTGTCATAAGTTGACAAGATAATAAAATTAAAGGATAAAATCTCCTTTTAGAATTTGTATACGCCCACACTATTGTGGAATACAAAATTCACGGGGATTTTGAGATGTTAGTCTTGACCAAATATTTTTGTGATTCTTAGGATTTCAAATGTTAATCAATCCCCTAGTTGTTATACTATAGAATAGACTTAGTAGTCCCAATTGTAATGATTGGAAAACTTGGACATTAAGGTAGACTGCCCTCTCAGAACTGAGAACAATAACGGTGTATTTTATTAGTTGTTGAAACTATTTAGTGGTGTTCTCTACCGTTATCTGGTGTGTAGATACATGAACCACTGATCATGTCTGCAATTCATTGCAGAGGTTCTAGGAAACCTGACAACTATAAATCACCGTCCACATGGGCACTGCTGTAAAAGTAGCAGCTATTGCAGTGGGAGGTGTTTATCCTCCGAGAGGAATAAAACATGGATTTTTTGAGAAATTATCTTTACGTACCAAGTTTAGAAAGAACTAGTTTTCAGTTTCTAAACTTTTTAAAGAACTTGATATTCTGCCTCTTTTAATAACAAAATTGTTCTCAAGAAAAAGAGGAAATTTACCTATTCTGGTACGTTGGTTGGCAATTTAAAAATCTAATTACTCCCACAATGCAACAAATGGAAAATATTAACATATCTTCTAACTTTAATAAGAGAAAACAACATTTGGAGATGAACCAATCATATCTTTGGGATCTAAAGCTAGGTTATATTAACTTGAGTAGGATTCAAACGATAATAACCAATGAACTCTTGGGTTCATAAGTAGTGGAAATTTTTCCAACCTGCGAGTCTTACTTGGAAGGAAAAATAACCAAGAAGCTTTTAAGTCTAAGGGGTATGGAGCCAAAGATATGTTGAAATTGGTTCATTCTGATTAGTGTAGACCTTTGACTATCCAGGCAAGAGGTTGTTTCGAATATTTCGTCTCTTTTATAAATGACTATTCGAGATAAGGATACATTTACTTAACGCGCCGCAAGTCTAAGTGCTTTGATTAGTTTAAAGAGTACTAGGCTGATGTGGAGTAACGTCAAGGTAAAAGTATCAAGACACTATGGTTAGATCGTAGTGGCGAGCACCTCTTAGGAGAGTTTAGGAGTCACTTATCAGAAGTCGGGACTCAATCCCAAATAACTGCACCTGGTACACCCCAATAGAATGGTGTAGAAGAAAGAAGGTATAACTCTTATGGAAATGAGTAGATCGATGATGAATTATTACTAAATTCGTTTTAAGGATATACTCTGGAAACGGAAGTGAACATAGTACCTTCTAAGTCAGAACTCTCTACTCCCATAGAGTTGCAGAATAGGCGAAAGCCTAATTTGAAGCATATTCGGATTTGGGATAGGCCAGCACATGTGCTAAAGGGAGACACTGAGAAGTTGGACAAGAGTTCACTTATTTGTGGGTAATCCTAGAGAAATGAAAGGAGGTTTGTAGTCCTTAAAATCAGAAAGTCATTGTAAGCACCAATGCCCGATTTTTATAAACAGACTATGTAATAAACCATAAGCCCATAAGTAAATTTGTTCCTAAGAAAATAATAAAGGACATGTCTAATCTAGTACCAATTATACAAGATGAAATATCATAAGAAATTGCAACACGTATCACAACAACAGACAGTGCCTCGTCGTGGTGAGAGGGTTGTGAGACAACCTGAGATATTCATGTTTTTGGGGGAGTCTTCGGACTTGATCCCGGGAAAACATGAACCTGATCTCCAGACATATGACGAAACACTCCAAGATAAAGATGCAGCATCTTTGCAAAAATGTAATGAATACAGAATTAGAATATATGTATTCTAATAAAGTCTGGGAGCTTGTAGAATTACCAAATGGTGTAAAAGCCATTAAGTGAAAATAGGTCTACAATAGGAAAAGAGGATAGACAGGAAGGTGGAAGCTTTTAAAGCAAAGCTTGCTGAAAAAGGAAACTTTTTCACCGGTAGTCATGCTTAAGTCTATCCGGATTCTTTTATCTATTATGAGATTTGGCAAGTGGATGTCAAAACAGCTTTCCTTAATGGAAGTCTTGAAGAAAGCATCCATATAAAGCAACCAGTAGGGGTTTATTACAAAAGGCAAAGAGCATCTTGTGAGCAAGCTCAATCAATCTATGGACTGAAGCAAAGCTTCAAGGTCTTGGACATCTGGTCTAATGATGTAATCTAGACCTATGGAATTATTTAGTGATCGGATAAGTCTTGTGTATACAAGAAGTGTGATGGAAAAGTGGTGGTATTTCTTGTACTATATGTAGATGACATTTTTAGTAGTTAGAAATAATATCAAAATGTTGTCGGAAATATGGGTATGGTTGTCCAAACAAATTCGGTATAAAGGACTTGGGAGAATGCACATATTCTTGGGATCAAAGTAATAAGGGATCGCAAGAAAAGTATATTGTGCTTCATATATCGAAACAATCCTTGTTCGTTTTAGCATGCAAGACTCCAAGAAAGGTTTTCTACCTTTTAGGCATAGAGTAGCTTTATCTAAAGAAATGTCTCCGAAGACATCCAAGGAGATAAAGACATAAAGGTAGTTCCTTATGCTTCAGCTGTTGGAGAGCCTAATGTATGCTATGCACGAGATCGAATATTTGTTTTGCCCAGTGCATAGTTAGCAGATATCGAAGTAATCCAGGACTGGGACCTAGACTGCCGTAAAACATATATTAAAGTACCTTAGAGGGACTAAAGATTATATGCTAGTTTAGTAGGCAAATAATTTAATCCCTGTAGGTTACAAGGATTTTGACTTCTAATCAGATAGGGACAATAGTAAGTCAACCTCGGGGTTTTTGTGTTTACTTTACGAGGTAAAGCCATAATTATGGAGGAGTGTTAAACATAGGTGCTTTTCAGACTCCACTATGGAAGTTGAGTATGTGGCAGCCTCAGATGCAGCCATAGAAGCTGAATGACTCAGTAACCTCAAGATGGACTTAGATATGATTTCTGGTTTATCGAAAGATTATTATAATTTATTGTAATAATAATGAAGCAGTAGAAAACTCGAAGAAACCATGAGTCCATAAGGCAAGTAAACACAATAGAGCGCAAGTACCACCCAATACGAAACATCGTATAACGATGAGAAGTTGTTGCCGCCTAGATTGCATCAGGTGATAACCTGTAGATCCTTTCACTAAGGTCCTTAAGGCAAGGCCTTTTGATGGGCATGTTGAAGGGATGGAGATCAGATGTATGGCAATAGATATGACAACATAGTATTTTAGTATAAGTAGGCGATTGTTAGAGTGTATACTAAAAGCCTGACTTTTTGTATAAATATTTATTTAGAAATAAGAATCACATAGGTCAAGTGTTTACATTTATATATACTGAGTGTAGTTGTTCAATTAATTTATATTGTAGATAACACGGTGTGTGGTGTCACACGCAGGAGATCGTCTTATCAATTCTTTATAAATTATAAACAGAAGCTCATGACTAAGATGGAAAGGAACAAACCATTGGAATAGTCATAGTGTAATTAGATATTAGCTTGTCTTGACTAATAAATTACACTAGTACACTTTAAGTGTATTGAGCAGGATCATTTAAGGAAAGTTCTTTTTATACTGACTTAATAAAAGAACAAGTCCTTAGTTATTATGGAAGTGTGTGCTCTTAATCCTAATATAATAACAAACACATATATTTAGTATTTATTTCTTTGACTTATCAATGGGTGAGATTTAGCTCGATAAATCAATAAGCTCGATAAGTTGGGAAATGATATTACTTATAGTGTGTGTTGTTGATTATAGAAGGAAACTGTGTCCTAGTAATCTAGGTTGAGAATGACTCCAAGAGGAGCTCATAAGGATTGTCATGTTAAACCCTGCAGGTGGACTTAGTCTGACATGACGATGAGGTTGAGTGGTACTACTCTTGGACTAAGATATTAATTAAGTGAGTTGTCAGTAACTCATTTAATTAGTGGTCATTTGACATCTTAAACACAGGGAAACTAACACACTCATAATAAGAAGGAGCCCAAAATATAATTTGGGATTGGTGCGGTAGTTCAATAATAATTCTTTAGTGGTATAAATTATTATTGATGAAATTAAGTTGTGTGTTCGGGGTGAACACGGGAAGCTTAATTTCATCAGGAGGCCAAAACCAATTCCTCCTCTCGGTCCCTATCGTAGCCTCTTATATATAGAGAATTATACCCACCTATACCCACCTTCTTACCCATCCTAATGGGGTCGGCCAAGCTAGCTTGAAGCCCAAGCTAGGGCCGGCCAAGATCAAAGGATTGAGCCAAGTTAATTGGTCGACCATGGCTTGGAGCCCAAGCTTGATTGGCCGGCCATATTAAAAGGGATTTTATTTTTATTTAAATTTTTTTTTTAATGTGGACATCATGGTTTTAAGAGAGAGTTTAAAATTTAAATCTTTCTTTTTATAGCTTTCTACAAAAGATTAAGAAAAGATTTGAAATCTTTTCTTATTTGTAGATTGAAAGGTGGATTTTAATTTTAAGAAAACTTTCCTTTTTAACCATGTTCATGATTTAAAAGAGAGTTTAAAAATTAAATATTTCCTTTTATAAGTTTCTACAAAATATTAAGAAAAGATTTGATATCTTTTCTTATTTGTAGATTGAAAGGAGATTTTAATTTTTAGAGATAACTTTTCTTTTTGGAAATCATCCACATGTTTAAAAGAAAGATTTTAATTTATAAAATTTCCTTTTTATAATCCACCATGAAGGGAAAAATTATTGGAGAAATTTTTTATAAATTTTCGGAAATAAATTAGGAAGTTTTAATTCTTGTGAATAAAAACTTTCCTTGATGGAGAATTAAAGGTGGACGGCCATTACAATTGTGAAAAGGATTTTAATTTTAATTAATTAAAATTTTCTTTTCATGGAAAAGTAATAAGGAAGTTTTTATTTAAATTTCCTTATTTGCCAAAGCCAAGGATTATAAAAGGTGCCTTCATGGCTAGAGAACTCTATTCTTTTTCTTCCTCTCTTTTCTTCCTTGGTGGTGTGGCCGGCCCCTTCTTTTTCTCTCCTCTCCTTATTGTGGCCGAAACTTCTTCATTGGTGGAGTTCTCTTGCTGGCCGGATCAAGCAAGGAGAAGGAGAGAAAGGAAGCCTAGTCTCTAGCATCCCTTGGAGCATTGGTGGTGGCCGAACCTCTCCATCAAGAAGGACTCTTGGTGGCCAAAACCTAGAAGGAAGAAGAAGGTGTTTGGTGGTTCTCATCTCAGAAAATCGTTGCCCACACAACGTCTGAGGTTAGAAGAGGAATACAGCAGAAGATCAAGAGGTCATTAAAGTTTACAAAGAAAGGTATTATTAGTATTTATTTTCCGCATCATGCTAGTTTATTTCTTTGTAAGAATTCCAAACACAAGAGGCAATTAGATCTAGTTTTCGAATTTATTTTCGAGTTTGTGTTTTTTTTTACTTTGTCAAATTTGTGATTCGGTTGTTCTTTTTGGTTAACCTAGAGTTATTTAAGAAAATTAAATATTAGCTTTCCTTAAAAGTATTTGTCTAGGCGGTGGTGGTTGCTCCCATATCCATGAAAGTCATGTGCCTCGCCATGCAGTCCTGGAAGCCAATTTTAGAAATTAATATTTAATAGAATTAATAACATAGGTGGATTTGAATCAATAATGTTAAGTTCTGCTTGCGATTCAAATCTAAACCATTAGGACAGATAAGTTAAATTTGGAATCAATGATGTTAAGTTCCGTCTGCGATTCCTAATTTAACTTCTAAAGAAATAGGTTATTTAAGGAAAGGTTCGACACTTGTACAAAATTTTGTACAGTAGAGCCGGTATGGTTTTCCTAGGACTAACCAACAATACTAACCTTAAGCGCATCCCCTAATTCAATAGGCTTTTCCGTTGGATCTGACTCGAGTCTGGATTCAATTTCGACTTGATGGTCTAACTCCAACGGTTGCTCGTGAAGCTTGGTCAGGTAGGTCCAAAACTTGTGGGCATCCTTGACCTTCCCTATCCTATAAGTAACTTCGTTAGGTAACAAATCTAAAACTAACTTTATTACCTTTTGGTTTGCTTCTGAGTTTTGTGTTGGTCTTCTTAGTGCCATGCCACCATTGAGGTCGTTCATAAGAATAAAGGTTTTCATTTGCATTCTCCACAGATTGAATTCATGTCTCGTACATCTCATATGGAGGTGGTTCGGGGATGCTCCATCCTTCTAGAAGAGACATTAGTCTTGCACACAAAGAAACAAACAAAAAATCCCATGACTTGGTCTTGGATTAGCATTGCTGGAGAAACAATATAATATTTCACTAATTAACAATATTAATAAAATATTATTTCAAATTTTGGTAAATGTGATATTTTATTAATATTAACCAACGGTGAAAAAATAAAAAAAATTCAAAAATATTTTTGGAGGGAAAAATGGTCTTAATTTTTTTTTTTAAGAATAAACGATATCTAATTTTTCTATAAAAAGACCCCCCCTTTGCCTGATTGGTGGTTGCACCAAATCAGAGTGGTACATACTCTGATACCACTTGTTGGATCATGAATTCGATAGAGGGGGTGAATATCGATTAAAAAAAATTATCGACGTATAGAGTAGGCAGCGGAATAAGCGAAAAACACAACAACACTAACACAGAATCAATTTACTTGGTTCGAAGCCTATGTCAACTCCTACTCCAAGGCCCACACTCATCGAGTGCTTTTGTTGGGCAATCTACTCACAATTCGTAAAATATTACAAGTTTAAGTACAAATGCCTTTAAGGAAATAGTACTAACAATAATTAGAAACAGAAAACAGTAGCACTCGCATCCTTTCCGGACGCCCGGACCCTTGTTTTCCAGCAATCTCCTTCCTACAAGAAAACGTTAGTCTGAGGCAAGTATAAATTATATACTGTAAAATAGAATGTTAGCACAATTTATAGATAAGTATAATAGTAATTAGATTCCGTCTCCTCGAGATTGGAATCTAGTCACGATCTCGACTTAGATATATGAAATGGATCTAAGTCGGATCGACGCCTAATGTTCCCTTCCCGGGAACACGTCCTCACAGTCACTCTCCTCCAGTGACTTACCTTCACTTTCCTGCCAGACGTCCGGTCAGCCCGTCGATCCGTCTGGACTTTGTGTTAGCTACCTGGTCAACCCGTCGACCTAGCTGAACTTCCCTATAACACTGAGTTAGCACAATAGATAAAACAGTGTTAACATAATTCAAGTATAACCTAGGGTTACCTCCTAGGGTTGTCTAGCTTCACTCACTAGGACTTCCATTGCCTGGCTTCACTCACCAGGACTTCCTCCACCTAGCTTTACTCACTAGGGTATGACTTCACTCACCAGGACTTCCTCCACCTAACTTCACTCACTAGGGCTCAGCTTCACTCACCGGGACTTCCACCACCTAGCTTCACTCACTAGGGTCTGGCTTCACTCATCGGAACTTCCACCACCTAGCTTCACTCACTAGGGTCCGGCTTCACTCACCAGGACTTCCACCACCTAGCTTCACTCACTAGGGCCTGACTTCACTCATCAGGACTTCCACTTTACCTAACCTTTAGTTAGGACTTACCTTTGCTAGTCATCTAGTCCTGACTAGACTTCTCTCTCCCAAACATCAAGTCCTATTTGGGTCAACCCTTGGTCATATTGTCAAACATCGAAACCCTAGAGGTCGATTGCACCAACAAAATGGAGTTACACAACGGAAAAGATTAAAGAAAAATAATACACAAGGAAGACTCAGTCGGTTTTGCTTGGTTCAGAACCTTCAACGACTCCTACTCCAAGACTCAAGTTCTGCGGACCTATCAATGGGTATCCACTAAAATACCTCTTCTGAAACTGCCGGAAGAGGGGATCGAGTAAGAAAGTCAAAACAAGTGCAACACACTGCACTTATCCTTTGCAATAATTAACTACAAAGATTAATGTTACCAAACACTTTTTCGGAGATGGTCGACTCGAGCTTGGTGTTTGGGCGGTTTCTTAGTGGTAGACGGGCGTATCAGCGTCGTGGCAGAGTTGCAGCAGGAAGATAGAGCAGTTAGAACCTCAATCGGACGTGTAGAAGCTTGTATATGAGTTGTGTTTTAAAGCTTGGTCGAGATGCCCTTATAAAGGGTGTGGAAGGCACCTTCCATAGTCTTGAAGGCGCCTCCAACTTAAAAAATCTAATCCTGAGTTTGTTGCACCTTATCACCGATGAGTTCTAACCTTTATGCAGCGAAGGCACCTTCCTTGCAGCGAAGGCGCCTTCCATGAATAGTGCCAAGGCGCCTTCTAATGCTTGAAGGCACCTCGATCGGGTATTGTTCACTCGAGCCTTCTTGTGCTCTTCTTGCCTTGCAAAATATGTTAGTCCAATAAATAAAAAGACAAGTGTTAGCACAATCATCATGAGTAATAATAATTAGCTCTTGTCCTTCCTAGACCAGGAACTAGTCAATGTTTCAGTTTAGAAATCCAAAATGAATATAAATTAGACTGATGCCTACTGTTCCTTAATCGGGCGTGTCCTTATCGAGTCACTCTCCTCCACTGACTTACATTTACTTACCAACTTATAGTCGGTTGACTAGCCTCTTGACCCACTAGGTCTTCATGCCAGTTGTCAGGTCCGCAGACCCAACTGGACTTATGCCGATCGTCAAGTCCCAGAAACCCAACCAGACTTTCTACCAGATATCAGGTCGGCCCTTTGAAATATCTGGGCTTCGCACGAACTATGTGGTCCAATCGACCTTGCTAGATTTCAGCCTGGTATCCGGTCCTCCAGATCCATCAACTCCTGCACACTTGGTTAAGAAATTAGATCACAACAACACCTAATTTAACTCACTTGTCATTAATCAAAACATGAGTTAAATTATTAGTGCAAACTGTACCAATAATCTCCATATTTTTGATGCAATGATAACCTGGGTTAGAGTTATAAAAAAAATATGCAAAACATATAACAAAAAATGATTTTAAGAGAAGTCTAAAATAAGACAGTTAGTTTGGTTCTCTTGATTATTTTTTAGAGTTAGGTTCGTTTAATTTTCTTTGATTTTTTCTAACTTAAACTCTAACCCTTCCCCTTGACATTCATTAAAAAGATACACAGAGTAAGCATGGGACAAAGTAAGTCTTGCAAAGTAAGCATGAAAGGAATAAAATTTTTGCAAAACAATTACAAAACTTTCTAGAACAAAAGGAATTTTAATTTAATTTTTGAAATAGGTTTTAAAAGCTAACGTTTGCAAAATAATTTTAAAGTTCTAAAGTAGCTAACTTTTCAAAATATTGAAAGAATGGGTTCAAAAGTGATTTTCTAAAAAATTTCAAAGTGAAAAAGATAACTTTTGAATAAAACAAAAAAAAATTTAAAGTATTTTCCTAAAATATATTTTGCAACTTACATTTTGCAAAGTAGATAGTTTGAAAAATAATTTCCACTTAATTTCGAGAAAGTTTCCAAAATTTATAAGCTTTTCAAAATGATTTTTTCAGAAAATATGTTAGGTAAACTATTTGAAAATAAGCTTTTTTAAAAAAATTGCTAGGTAAAATTTCCAAGAATAAGTACAATCTCAAAATAGACTTTTTCAGCAACCAGGTTTCAAAAAAGCAATTCTAAACAAGAATTAGAAATATTTTCAAAATACTTTTTAAACAAGATTTTTGTTTTTAGAAGTAGTTGTAAAGTACATTTTTTTAAACAAAGAAATATTTTTAAAAAAGTTTCCTAACTTTAAGGATTTCAAATATTTTTAAGGAAAAATCTTCAAAGTAATTTTAGGTAAACGTTAAAAAAACTTTAGTAAATGTTAAAAAAATTCAAGGTTAGTAAATAATTTCAAATAACCAGTAATTTTCAAAATAGGCTTTTGTTATAGAAAATTTTTAAAAATTCGAAAGACTTTTACAAAATATCCTTTATAAAAAAAATGTCTTCAAAAGATCCTTTCAAAAGAATTCAAAATGCTTTTAACTTATTTTGAGTAAAAGAAATCCAAACAAAACATAATTTTCATTTTCAATAGAGAAAGTTAAAAAAATTATTTTTGAAAGTGTTCTCCCCTGTATCTGATATTCTTTAAGGAAAATAGTCATCTAAAAATTATCCTTAAATGTCTAATCGATAGTTACTAACTGACTATCAGAAGATATCAGTGTTAAATTGGTTAGTCAAATTAAGTACATGTGCCCAGTTAGTATTTGACTAAGATGGATTACTTAACCTAATCACTGTTATTTCATATTTATCGCCCAGACTTGCGATGATGCACTTATATAAATATCTTAAGTCCAGAAAATTTGTCTATGCATCTCACGTCTTTCTAGGTTTTTGAATGCACAATTAAAAGAGACCTAGTGTGTTTGTGAGATGCTCAAATCCAAGTGAGATGCTCAAATCCAAGATCTATAGGATTATACTTTCTATGGATTTGATCTAGACTAAGGCTAAAGTCAATTTTGAAAGTCTAAGAAAATGAGAATTTTAGAAAATAAAAGTAAAGTATTTTCCTAGAATTCACAAACTATTAAAAAAAATTAAAAGTAGAAGTCCTAGTCTATGAAACACATTCCTAATTATTGACGTAAATTGTTAAATTCACTGTCAGGGAGTGGTTTGGTAAATATGTCAGCTAAGTTTGACTTAGACTTAATGTAATTGAGTTCAATATCTCCTTTAATGACATGGTCTCTGATAAAGTGGTGCTTAACTTCAATGTATTTAATTCTTGAATGATGTACTGGATTTTTTGTTAAGTTGATTGAGTTAATATTATCAATTAACATTTTTATGTTTTTAAAGTTTAGATTGAAGTCTTTTAGGGTGTGCATCATCCATAGTAGTTGTGCAACACATTCTTCTAGTGCTATATATTTTGTCTCAGTAGTAGATAAAGCAACACAGTGTTACATTCTACTAAATCAACTGACAAGTGATGACCCAAGTAGTTGACAACCACCACTTGTACCTTTTCTATCTAATTTACAGCCGGCATAATCTGAGTCAGAGAAACCTATAAGTTCAAAATTGGTTGTTCTAGGGTACCACATTCCTACATTGGATGTTCCTTTTAAGTATCTAAAAATTCTTTTAACATTAGCCAAATGTGATTCCTTAGCGTAAGTTTGATACCTAGCACATGTTGGATCGTAAGTGTTTGATAGAGGGGGGAGGAGAGGGGTGAATATCGAATTCAAAATTTTCGTAGAGTAAGTGCACAACGAAAAAAGAATGAACAAAAAGAAGTGACACAAGTAGGTTTTTTACTTGGTTCAGAGCCTGTGTCAACTCTTACTCCAAGGCCCGCACACAAGGGTGCTTTCGATAGATAATTCACTAGCAATTTGAAAATGTTTACAATTTAAAGTACACGAATGCTAATAAAGAAAATAATACTGATAAAAATGAAGAATAGAAAGGTAGAGCATTGTCAGCAGCGTCACAGGAGCACCAAAAATCAAATTGAGAGTTGTTGTTTTTGACTCCAGCCTGGACCCTCCTTATATATGAGGTTCGGGGCACCTGGAACCTTTAGGACACCCTGGATGTGACATAGCTGAGCCAATCAGTGACTCCACTTGGCGAGGTGATGTTGGGATAGAATTTCACTTTCCGGGCACCCGGATCCCTCCCGGGCGCCCAGACCTCCGAGCGCCCGGAACCATCCCGAGCGCCCGGACCCCAGTTTTCTAACAACTTCCTTCCTGCAAGAAAACGTTAGTCCGGAGGTAAACATATGATGTATATACCCTACAAAATAAGATATTAACATAGTTTAAGTTCAACAAGTAGAGTATAACTTAGATTCTGTCTATTTGACACCGGAATCTAGTCAAGATCTCGACTTAGAGTTCCGAAATGGTTCTAAGTCAGATCGGCACCTAAGTTCCCTTCCCAGGAACGCATTCTCACAATCACTCCCTCCAGTGACTTACCTTTATTTACCTGCCAGACGTTCGATCAACCCTTCAACCCGTCTGGGCTTCGTGTCAGCTACCTGGTCAGTCCGTTGACCTAGCTAAGCTTCCCTACAATACTGAGTTAGCACAGTATTAACAGAATTCAAGTATAACCTAGGGTTACCTCCTAGGGTTGCCTAGCTTCACTCACTAGGATTTTCATTGTTTGGCTTCACTCACCAGGACTTCCTCCACCTAGCTTCACTCACTAGGGCCTGGTTTCACTCACCAGGACTTCCTCCACCTAGCTTCACTCACTAAGGCTCGGCTTCACTCACCAGGACTTCCACCACCTAGATTCACTCACTAGGGCCTGACTTCACTCACCGGGACTTCCACCACCTAGCTTCACTCACTAGGACCCGACTTCACTCATCAGGACTTCCACTTTGCCTAACCTTTGGTTAGGACTTACCTTTGCTAGTCATCTAGTCCTGACTAGACTTCTCTCTCCCAAACATCAAGTCCTGTTTGGATCAACCCTTGGTCATATTGTCAAACATCGAAACCCTAGAGGTCAATTGCACCAACATCACACATACTGACTGCAAATAGAATATCAGGTCGACTTGTAGTTAGATATAGTAAGCTTCCTATAACACTTCTGTAATATTTGAGGTCTATAGATTTTTCATTTGGGTCACTGTCTAGGGTTACATTGGTGGTCATTGGAGTTTTAATGTCTTTGGAGTTTTCCATTCCAAATTTCTTGAGTAATTCAAGTGTATATTTTTATTGATAAACATAGTTTTCTTCATTTGTTTGTTTGATTTGTAGACCTAGGAAGAATGTGTTGGAGGATCGGTGGCCGGCTAGAAGGGGGGTTGAATGGACGACGCCCCCAATAACTCGCTTCCTACGTATTCGTTAGTGCGCAAGCGGAAATACAAATACTAATTACGAATACGAAAGCTAAAGACAAAGAAAAGAACAAGCAAACCAATACACGTCGATGTAACGTGGTTCGGAGATGATGCTCCTACTCCACGGCTGTCTGTAAGGTGGACGATCCCTCAATCCGTCGGTGGATTAGTCCCCGGAAACTCCGGCTAGCACAATCCTCCTTGTCGGTGGAGAAACCTCGCCACAACTCGATCAAGAACACTTGGATTGCTAGAGCACTAGATGACTACTAATTAGGCTTTAACCAAGTCTAATTTCGTCGCCTTGGCCGGCCATACCAAGCTCCATTATATAGAGCTTGAGAAATCAGCAAGGCTGATTTGCCCGTTACCAGTCGACTGGTCCATGCACCAGTCGACTGGTGCCAGCCCAACGGCACTCCAACGGCTATCTATCAGTCGACTGGTCCCATAACCAGTCGACTGATCCCAGCCATTTCGGGCACAGAATGCTTCTGTGCTCACCACCAGTCGACTGATCCCAGTACCAGTCGACTGGTACAACCCTAAACTTAGGGTTTCCCATCCCGAGTACATTTCACTCGCACTCGGACCCTCACGACTCTCTTGACTCTTCTTTGCAGCCTTGACCTCTTGCCTTCAAGCCTATTTCCTTTGGCTCTCGTCCCTCGGATGCATCCAAGCCCGCGGCTTGTCTCCAATGCCATCCTTCGCGTATGCCTCGAAGTCGCTTCCCTCGGCCCTTGTCCTTGCTGCCTTGTCCACGATCCCTCAGATGCATTCAAGCCCGCGGCTTGTCCTCAATGCCATCCTTCATCGGACCCGAAGCCGTCAACCTGAGTCACATGTGTCACCTGCAGTCCTGCACAACTCAAGTACACATATCAAATAATGAGGGTAAACCTAACTTAAACCCTTTGCCCAAACACCAAAACACATGGTCCCACGAACCATTGGGATTGCTCCAACAATCTCCCCCTTTTTGGTGTTTGGCAATACGTTTAAGTTAGGGAAAACAAATAGCAAATAAACATGCTAATACAATGGACTTACGATGCCAAGGCTACACACTTGGACTTACTCCGCCGAATGGACTTACGATGCCAAGGCTACACTCTTGGCAACCGCCGAATGGATCATGTATTGGAACCTATCCCAAGGCTCCCCCTACACCTATGCTCCCCAATGAGCTAGGATTTTTACAACGGGCTTTTTAAGAACCTATCCCAAGGCTCCCCCTACACCTATACTCTCCAATGAGCTAGGATTTTACCACGGGCTTTTTAAGAACCTATCCCAAGGCTCCCCCTATGCAAAGGCACTTAAGGTTTTCCCAATTTAAACCTTACTTCTCCCCCTTTGCCTAACATCCAAAAAGTTCTCCAACAATATCCCAATTGTTGAAAACTTATCATCTAACTGACCCTAAACTCATATATTAATCCCCCTTGGATCCCATACATCTAAGTGAGTTGACATGGTCACAAACCAATGCTGAAAACAGTTTCAGACTGGTATCAGTCGACTGCCCCAAGTGCCAGTCGACTGCCCCCCTTCGACAGAACCTTACAGAAGCATTCTGTGGTCGAAAAACACTGTTACCAGTCGACTGGTATCTGAAAAATCAGCCTTTTCAGGCCAACTTCAGAAATGCACCAGAAATTCCCTAGACCTCCAAAAATTCCCAAATTTTGTGGAGAGGTCTATTGTACCCTTGTCTACTTGGGAAAAATACATTACAAAATGTATCTATCACCAATCCCAAGATTGACACAAAATCCAAAACTAGCTAAATGGTTCAATTGAACCTTGACCTAAAGTCCTAGTTTTGGCTTCCTTTTGATGTATTTGCCTATACCAACCCACAATGCATCCCTAGCATTGGTTTATATGGCATCTATACATCCAAAACCAATTATCATGCTATATGACCCCAAATGTCATATTTCTTGCATGAAACACAAACCATGTGTGCCAAATACCTAGGTTTGAGACTCAAGTCCATCTCTAAACCACTTGGCACACTCCATGGCTCCTCTAGACCCCCAAGTAGAACCCACCTGAGATCCATTGGTCATGGGTCCCAAATTGACTCTTAGAGCTCCCCCTAGAGCTCTTTGCCTTAGCCACCTCCCTAGGTGACTCATCCACAATGGCTAAGCCACATCGGTCCACCCCCGGTGACACTTGGCCTACAAACGTAACTTTCTTAACCTTGGACACTTTGTCCTTAGTTAATTTCTCCTTACTATTAAATGGCTTTCCCTTGCCATTTATTGGCTTCTCCTTGCTATAGTCATATGCAACTCTAGCATAAGACTTTCCCTTAGCTTTGGAGACATTAGATCGGTATCCCAAGCCCAATCTATCATTGTTGGGTTTTTGGCTACCCAACACCATACTCAATCCCTTAGATCCAATAGTGAATCTCTTAAGGAATTTCTCTAAACCATCAAGCTTTGCCTTCAAAGCTTGATTCTCCCTTTCTAGGTTCCTAAACCTAGAGTCAACATGTCCACCTTGGACATTCCTAGACCTACCCTTTCTAGGCATATGTCTCCTCTTCTTGGGATTAATGCCTTGGGCATCCTTAGGTCTACCATTCCTAGGTTTTTCATGAATTGGCCTCCTAGGGTTTTGATCTACATTAACCCTATTCCTATCAAGATACTTAAATCCAAAATTTTGCATTGTTAAATAATGATAATCATTATTTTTCCTAGCATGCATGGGAACATAAGAATTTGCATTGCATTTCAAATTAGGGTATACCTCCCTTACCCTTGAAGCTCCCCCTTGACTTGAGCTCCTCTTCTTCTTCTCCCACTTCTTTAGATGCTCCAACTTCTTGAACTCTGCCTTCCTCGAGCATCTTGTGTGGTAGTGTCCAAGTTCTCTACACGTGAAGCATCTAATGTGCTTCTTCTCCTTCTTCTTCCTACAACTCAAATTAGATTCTAAAGGAATTGAATTGAGTTTAGGAGATACCTTCTTCTTACTCATTGGACACCTACTCTTGTAGTGTCCCTTCTCATTGCATTCGAAGCAAATTATGTGGTCCTTTGACTTAGCTTCGGTGGAGGTGCTCACTAGGTTGACCTCCAAGACTTCTTCTTCACTTGTCTTGGATTGTTCTTCAACCTTTGTAGAGGATGTCTCATCTTCCTTATCCTCCTCGGATGTTGAGCATGGCTCAACTTCCATTTGCTCCTCTTCAACTTGAGCAACTAGACCCATCTCAATGGGCTCCACATCCGATTGGTCCTTCTTCTCCTCTTGGACCACTTCATCACTTTCTTCGGATTTTCTTTCTTCTTGTGTAGGCATGAATTCTTCCCATGGAAATTTCTTCACTTTGCTCCACAATTCATGGGCGTTCTCATATTTACCTACACCACTTATCACATTAGGAGGCAATAAATCAATTAAAATTGCTATTACCTTTGAGTTTGCCTCCGATCGTGAGGTTTGCTCCTCCGTCCAACGTTGTGTTCGGAGCTTCTTTCCTTTCTTGTCCTTTGGGACTTTGAACGGTTCATTTACCACCATCATAGTGTCCCAATCCGTGTTGAAGAAGATCTCCATCTTCTTCATCCAATAGGTGATGTCCCCAAGGCTTCCTCCTTTAAATTTTGGAGGGACAATCAACCCGGCCATCTTATGCTTCCTTGGCGGTTAGTCCAACGGAGAGCGTCCTCGCTCTGATACCACTTGTTGGAGGATCGGTGGCCGGCTAGAAGGGGGGTTGAATGGACGGCGCCCCCAATAACTCGCTTCCTACGTATTCGTTAGTGCGCAAGCGGAAATACAAATACTAATTACGAATACGAAAGCTAAAGACAAAGAAAAGAACAAGCAAACCAATACATGTCGATGTAACGTGGTTCGGAGATGATGCTCCTACTCCACGGCTGTCCGTAAGGTGGACGATCCCTCAATCCGTCGGTGGATTAGTCCCCGGAAACTCCGGCTAGCACAATCCTCCTTGTCGGTGGAGAAACCTCGCCACAACTCGATCAAGAACACTTGGATTGCTAGAGCACTAGATGACTACTAATCAGGCTTTAACCAAGTCTAATTTCGTCGCCTTGGCCGGCCATACCAAGCTCCATTATATAGAGCTTGAGAAATCAGCAAGGCTGATTTGCCCGTTACCAGTCGACTGGTCCATGCACCAGTCGACTGGTGCCAGCCAAACGGCACTCCAACGGCTATCTATCAGTCGACTGGTCCCATGACCAGTCGACTGATCCCAGCCATTTCGGGCACAGAATGCTTCTGTGCTCACCACCAGTCGACTGATCCCAGTACCAGTCGACTGGTACAACCCTAAACTTAGGGTTTCCCATCCCGAGTACATTTCACTCGCACTCGGACCCTCACGACTCTCTTGACTCTTCTTTGCAGCCTTGACCTCTTGCCTTCAAGCCTACTTCCTTTGGCTCTCGTCCCTCGGATGCATCCAAGCCCGCGGCTTGTCTCCAATGCCATCCTTCGCGTATGCCTCGAAGTCGCTTCCCTCGGCCCTTGTCCTTGCTGCCTTGTCCACGATCCCTCAGATGCATTCAAGCCCGCGGCTTGTCCTCAATGCCATCCTTCATCGGACCCGAAGCCGTCAACCTGAGTCACATGTGTCACCTGCAGTCCTGCACAACTCAAGTATACATATCAAATAACGAGGGTAAACCTAACTTAAACCCTTTGCCCAAACACCAAAACACATGGTCCCACGAACCATTGGGATTGCTCCAACAGAATGTTAGTTGTCCTACTAGACTCATTTCAAATTCTTATTCCATCAATGTTATAAATTATTATAGAAGTTTTGAGTTACTTGGCCCAAATATTATATCATCTACATACACTTAAGCTATAAAAAGATCTTGATCAATTGTTTTTACAAAGAGAGTTGAGTCTACTTGACCTTGTTTGAAGTTGTTTGAGATTAAGTATATGGTCAACCTTTCATACCAAGCTTTGGGAGCTTGTTATAAACTATAAAGGTCTTTCTTTAGTTTGAACACATGATTAGGATGTTCTAAGTTTTCAAACCCTGGGGGTTGACTTATATATACCTCTTTTTTAATCAATCCATTGAGAAAGGCCGACTTTATATCCATTTGATATAATTTGAAACCCTTATGGGCCGCATAGCTCAACAACATTCTAATTAATTCAAGTCTAACAACAAGGACATGGATTTCATTGTAGTTGAGCCCCTCAATATGGCTAAACCCTTTTTCTACTAATCTGGTCTTGCTTCTAACAACTTTTCCTTTTTCATTTAGTTTGTTTCTAAAGATCCACTTTGCTTCTATTACTTTTTTATGTTCTAGTAATGGAACTAGAGTTCACACTTCATTTCTTTCAAATTGGGTCAATTCCTCTTGCATGGCTAAGATCCAATCTGGGTCACTTAATGATTCTTATATTATTTTGGGGTCGATGTTAGAAATTAAGGCTATTTAGCTTAGTTTCTAAAAGCAAACCTAGTTTGGACTCTTAGGTTGAGGTCACTAATTATTTGTTCAAGTGGATGGTTTGGGCTGACCCTTATGGTTCTAGTTTGTTCATTTTCTTGTGGATGATGTTCTTCTTCATGTTCTTGAATTAGGTTTTCACTTGCTCCCCCTTGACTATTGCTACCTCTAATAAAAATCAATTGGTTGAATCTGAGTTCATTCTAAGTTAAGGTTAAATTCTTCAAACTTTACATTTATGGTTTCTCTAATTCTTAGTGTATTTTTATTATATACTCTGTAACCTCTACTGTTTAATGAGTAACGTACCAAAATTCTATTTTCTACTTTTGAGGTAAATTTTTCCAAGTATTCTCTTGTATTTAGTATGTAAACTGGGCACCCAAACACTTTAAAATATTTGATATTAGGTATTTTATTATAGTAGAGTTCAAATGAAGTCTTATTATAATTTTTATTTATTGTAGTTCTATTTTGTACATAACAGGATGTACTAACAACTTCTACCCAAAAGTATTTAGGAAGTTGATATTCATTTAGTATTATCCTGGAGGCTTCAAGTAGGGTTCTATTCTTTCTTTCAACTATTCCATTTTTTTAGGGTATTTAGGGCATGAAAATTTGTGATGGTAGTCATTTTCTAGGCAAAATGTATTAAAGTTATGATTCCTAAATTCACCTCCGTTATCACTTTTAATTCGTTTGATTTTTTATCTTTTTCATTTTCAGTTTGTTTATAGAAATTGCTGAAAACTTTAAATGTTTCATCTTTATTTTTTTAAAACTTTACCCAGGTGAATTTTGAGTAATCATCTATTATTACTAGACAATAGAGACTCCCGTTTATTAACTTTATTCCATAGGAATCAAATAGGTCTAGGTGCAACAATTCTAGTACATAATAATTGTTTGAGTTTGATTTGTTGATTTGTGAGTTGATTTGGTTTACTTTCCTTGTTGGCAAGCATTATAGATTATTGAATCTAAGTTAGATAATTTTGGTAAGCCTCTAACTAAGTCATTTGACTTTGTTAAGTTTCTAAGTTTGTGTGGGACATTCTTCTATGTCATAACCAAATTTCTTCTTTCTGTGTCAAGTGACACTTAAGTGAAAAGATGGTTAGGTTAATTGCATAGATATTGTCCTTCCTAAACCCATTTAGATTTATGTTAGGGTTATCTATGCACTTGATTAAGCATTCAGATGATAAAAACCTGACCTTATGTCCAGAATCCCACAACTGGCTGATGCTAAGTAGATTGTATTTAAAATTATCAATAAGTAATAATTTTTTAACAATAAAGTTAGTTTTGAGTTCGATATCACCTATCCCAATTACCTTAAATTTGTCATTATTTTCAAAGACAACTATTCCTAGGCTTTTGTATGTTAGTTGAGTAAACTTGGTGAGATCCCCAGTCATGTGTTTGGAATAACCAATGTCCAATATCCACTTAGATTTCCTACACAAAGTGGGAGTCATTATTAACAAGACTAATTTAAGTCAAAAATTGATTAAGTTATTTAAGAATTAATTTGAGTTAAAAATTAATTTAAGTCAAAGATTTATTAGCTTAAGAAATTAATTTAAGATACAACTTTAAGTTCCAAATTAATTTAAGTTAGTTAAGTTAAAAAATAATTTAGGAGGCTAATCTAATTTAATTTGATTTTGATTTTGATTTGATTTAATTTAATTTATTTGAGTTGATTTAATTTAATTTAATTTGATCCTTAGTCATCTCACTCGATCTATATTTTCAATCAAGGAATCCTATGATTTTGTGAGATGAGTTAGATTGAAATTCAGGGTTTGGTTTAACTTTGTGTTAGATTCAAGTTTAGCTTTAGGTTCAACAAACATGCATTCTTTGGATAAACTTCCAAGCTGTGGTGAGTCACCTAGACATTATTAGAGTAACCACGCCTTCAAAATTTTTCAAAAAGTCCTATCCACTGAACTTAATATAAAACTCTGATCTAACCAATTAGGATTCGTAAGGGGTAGCTTCAGTTAGCTTCACTAGGCCAAATGCACCAGGTTGAAGTCATATCTTCCTAGACATGTATAGGCAGAGTTTCCCTAATCTACTATTATCTAAAACTTCACTAGTACAATTTATCAAGTTAAACTTTTATCCCTTTTTAGACTAGTCCTAGTTACCCACCTAGGTAAGTTGTTAATTTTGGAGGTGTTAACTAGTTTGGAATCTCTCCCTGAATTATTGGACTTAGGTTTTAAGTTTTGGGTTTGTATCGATTTTCTTTATAATTATAATAGACTTGGTTATAGTTTGAGTTTAAATTAATTTTATTTTTATTTAATTTAGGTTTAGCTATTGCTTTGGTTGATTTTACTGAATTTAGCTTAGAGGGTTTAATTTTTGAGATTAAAGTTGATTTAATTGGTTTTAGATAGTGTATTTTATGTTTAGGTACGTAGTATTGATTGATTTCTACTTGCGTGGTTAGGAACGCTTTCGGAACCCAAGCTTTGGTTTATTTTTTATGTTGATTGACTAAAAATATAAAGGTTTTGTTAGTTGAGCTGGATTTGTATCCAAGTCCGGACTTATTGTAGACAGCTCTTTATGATCCAAGTATTACATCAAGATACTTAGATCAAGTTGTAAATTTTTCTAATAGTTGTTTTAGTTTAAGTACTTCACTTTTCAATCTAGAATTATCCTCAAGTTTTGCGAGTTGAGTTGGGATTTCAGCTTGAATCGGCTCAGTTGTTGAATTTGTTTTTAGTTGTTCATTAGGTGTTTTATTTTCTTTGCTTAGTTCATTAATTTGATCTTCAAATATAGTTAATTTCCTATGTAAACATGCAATTATTTTAATTTTTTTGGCTTAAAGTAGATTGTACCTCGTCGGAACCTTCAAAAACAAGTGTGAACTTGTGGCTCGATTCAAGTTGGGACCCGTCTTTCGATTCACTTTCCGATTCTGGTATGTTTGCCATTAACACGAGATAATTAATGTGCTTTGGTTCATCACTATCTGATTCCTTTGCGGACGATTCATCCCAAGTTGCCTTAAGAGATTTCTTCTTCTTGAGATTTAGGCAGTCATTCTTGTAATATCTCTTTTTGTTGCATCTAAAGCATGTGACGTTTGTCTTGTTGTTGTTAGAATTGGAAGTGGAATTGATCTTCTGCAGATCTTTTTTGGTGAAGTTCTTCTTTCTCTTAGTGAACATCTTTCTTACCAGGTTCTTCATCATTTGAGTCTGGGTCAGACTCATCTTTAGGTTTTGGTTTAGATCTAGATTTTTCTTTTGACGTTCCTACAATAAGAGCAATACATTTCTCAGATTTGTGTTAGTTTGTTCGTGCAGTTATAATTTATAAAAGAGTTCATCTAATTTTAATTTGGATAGATTCCTCATGATTTTGTAGGCATCCACGATGGATGCCCACAATGCATTTCGAGGGAATGTGTTTAGAGCATAACTTATCAGATCTTGGTTCTCCATCTAATGGTCGATTGTGTGAAGCTCGTTGAGGATATCTTTTATCTTTGCATGCAACTGACTAGCGGATTCTCCTTCCAGCATTTTGTAGTTCTATGAGCTTGTCCCATAGTTCCTTTGCATTTTCATGTGGGCCGATGCGATTTAATTCCTCCTTCATTAGTCTACACTGGATTGTGTTGAGAGCCTTGAAGTCGATCTGGGCATTTTTCTTCATCTCCAGATTCTAATTTTCTAGGTCCATTGGAATTCCGATGTTGTGGTCGACTGGCGCCTTATATCCTTTGGTGATGTTGAACCACTGGTCGAAGTTGACTTTTAGGTACACTTTCATCCATTTCTTTCAATATGGGAAATTGTCCCTGTTGAATAGTGGAGGATGAACAATGTTGTATCCTTCATTTTGGGTCATTTATCACTGAAATAGAGAACTAGAGAAAGGTATACCAAGACTTCGTCTTGATTAGTAGAGTTTAAGTAAATAAAAAAGATATTGAGGAATTCGAATGGTGTTGCACCAACTTCGAGTAAAAATCTAACGAAAAAGAATTATTTCAAGAGGTAAACTTTTACCAATTCAAATAGAATACGAAAAATTGAAATCCAAAGAATAAAACAACTCCCCCTGGCTTGATTAGTGGTTGCATCAATTCAGAGCAAAACCTGCTCTGATACCACTTGTTGGATCGTGAGAGGGAAGAGAATTATGTTCGTTGAGAATTGTGAGTTAAAAGGAGTTACACAGCGGAAAAGATTAAAAATAATAATACACAAGAAAAACTCAGTCGATTTTATTTCGTTCAGAGCCTTCGGCGACTCTTATTCTAAGACCTAGGTCCCGCGAACCTATCGATAGATAATCCACTAAAATGCCTCTTCCGGAACCGTCGAAAGAGGGGATGGAGTACAACACACTGCACTCGTATGGTTGCAATAATTAACTACAAAGATTAATGTTACCAAACACTTTTTCGGAGATGGTCGACTCGAACTCGGTGTTTGAGCGGCTTCTCAGTGGTAGACGGGTGTAGTAGCGTTGTGGCAGAGTTGCAATAGGAAGCCAGAGCAGTTGGAACCTCAATTGGGCACGTATAAGCTTATATATGAGTTGTGTTTTGAAGCTTGGTCGAGATGCCCTTATAAAGGGCGTGGAAGGCGCCTTCTATAGGCTTGAAGGCGCCTCTAACCTGAGAAATCTGATCCTAAGTTTGTTGTTCCTTATCGCCGACGAGTTCTAACCTTTATCCTACAGAAGGCGCCTTCCAATGCTTGAAGGCACCTCAGGTATTGTTCACTTGAGGCTTCTTGTGCTCTTCTTACCTTGAAAAATGTGTTAGTCCAATAAATAAAATAATAACCTGCAAGACAAGTGTTAGCATAATCATCATGAGTAATAATAATTAGCTCCTGTCCTCCCTGGACCAGGAACTAGTTAAAGTCTCAGTTTAGGGATCCAAAATAGACCTAAACTGGACTAACGCCTACAGTCCCTTAACTTGGACGCGTTCTCACCGAGTCACTTTCCTCCAGTGACACTTTTACTTACCAACTTACAGTCGTTTGACTAGCCTCTTGACCCACCATGTCTTCATGCCAGTTGTCAGGTCTGCAGACCCAACTAGACTTCTACCGGTCGTCAGGTCCCGTGGACCCAACCAGACTTCCTGCCAAATATTAGGTCAACCCTTTGACCTATCTGGGCTTCGCACCAACTATCTAGTCCGACGGACCTAGCTGAATTTTAACTTGGTGTCAGGTCATCCAGACTCATCAACTCCTGTACACTTGGTTAAGCAATTAGATCACAATAACACCTAACTTAACTTACTTGTCATTCATCAAAACCTGAGTTAGACTGTTAGTGTAAACTACACCAACAGAGAGGTTATAACTTTTGACTCAAATTGAATTATGAGACACACAATATATCAAATCGAAGCTCGTTCATTGATCTTCAATTTGATATATTGTGTATTTTATGATTCATCCAGAATCAAAAGTATGATCTCGCAAAGTTTACTCGACAAACACATTGTAGCAGCTACTAACCAGTAGTTGATACGACACAATTTTCTCTATTGTAGCAACTACTAACCAATAGCTGCTAAAACATAGTTTTTCCTGTGATGTTGTAGCATCTACAAACCAGTAGCTGCTACAACGGAGAAAATTGTGTTGTGGCAGCTACCAGTTAGTAGTTGTTACAATGTGTTTGCCGAGTGAACTTTGAAATATCATAACTTTTGATTCGGATTGAATCATAGAACACACAAATATCATATCGAAGATTATTCAAATATCTTCAATTTGATATATTGTGCATTATATGGTTCATTCAGAATCAATAGTTATGACCTCTTAAAGTTTACTTGACAAACACATTGTAGCAGTTAAAACACAATTTTCTCTGTTGTTACTACTCGGTAGCTACTATAACATAGTTTTTCCTGTGCTGCTGTAACATCTATAAACCAGTAGCTACTACAAATAATTTATTCAGTATTTCGATATATACTGAAATATTGAAAAATAATAAATTTTATACCGATATTGAAAATTTTAGTATGAACGATATATATAAGTATGGTATATGCGGTATACCAAAATTTTTAATATTTTTCCCACCCCTAGATGAGATGACGAGGTGACAACAAGGTGACGAGAGTTTCTCGGGAGACTGTTGATCTTCCGAGGGTCAACGACATCGATGAGGCGATGGATGGGGTAGGCTAGGGTTTGACCATAAGAAACTGTGCACAGAAGATAGAACGATTTTTATTTCTCATATTTAATCGGTTGAATTTTGAAACAATCTCAGCCATTGGATTGAGAGAGTAGGCAGAGATCAATTTTTAATTTTGTCTTTATAATTTCTCTTAGAATTTGGAAGGTGATATTTAAATAAACCTCTTAACGAACATGTTCGTAAACCTCTTAACAAGTACGTTTACGAGCCTTTAAACAAATATATTTACGAGCTCACGAACCAAATATTGTTAAGCTCAAGCTCAACTCGATAATGTATTTGAGCTCGAATTCAGGCTCGAACTTAACTCAATAATTTAATCAAACGAATTTAATTGAACTTTTGTTTTTTAAATCGAGATCCGAATAGACAGTGAGCAACTTAACTCCTTCACATCCCTAGTGATAGGGAAGGTTATGTATTCACTCATGACTCATCGACATCTCTCACCCATCATTAACTCAGATCCTGCAGACATACTTATCCTTGCTCGTCATAGTTTTTTCTTGCCAAATTTGTGAGATGTATGTATTAGGGCATCTTGTCCAATTGATGAACTTAGCTTCCTTATCCATTCTTTGGGTTTACGCAGTGTCATCCTCTTTAGTAGTAAAGATGATTATATTTATCTAAAACATCCTTCTATATAAAAGATAATAAATTATAAGATTAATTTATAATCTATAATCAAGTGATTAGGTGGGGAAAAAAAAATTAGGAACATGAATATGTTGTGTTATCCTCTCTCCTATCATATCTATCCTCTGTACTATACACGCCGCATTACAGAATTCCGTCCTCCTCTGAAGAAACTCTCTCTTCAGGAAGAATATGGCAATATATAGTTGGAAACAAAATCATACAGCAGAGAAAAATGGACTTGCTTCGTCACTATGGTAATTATTGGATCACTCCATCAGACCCATGGGCTGCGGTCGGATCACCTTCTGAAGTATTTACGCTTAGCTGGCAAGGGAATGGAGCCATTCGGGCTCCCTCAACAGGCCAGCTGGCACTTGGAACGCGGTGCATGACCACCTGCCTTTGCCTCCCGTCTCCTCTACTAAATTACCTAAACACCCCCATGGTCGCTCTAAATTTCACACAAATACACTGCTAGGAGGCGGATTCTGGTGGGCAGTTTGGTCATGGGATGGATCGAAACTGGGAGATCAATTTGTGGCCTCCGATTAAAAATACTAATTAAATTAATAAATACGTATCCAGAAATATTAATTTTGTTTTTCGAGACGTCACGACACAGGGAAAATGGAGGTTCTATTTATTTGTTTCTTGCTCCCTCACTCTTCTTTTCTTTCCCTTCTTCTTCTTCTTCTTCTTCCTCCTTCTTCTCTCTTCTCCTTGCTTGCGTTCTCTGATCTGACATTCCTTGATCTCTCGTTGAGATCTCCGTGTTCTCCATTGCTTTCTCTGGTCTGGTTTGCCCACTTCGAGATCTCGCATTTCTTGCTCCCTGAGAGGTTCTTGTACTGTTTGGTGGCGGTTTCTCCTCCCCTGTAGGCATTGCTACTGTGAGAGTTTACGGGTAAGCAGGGAAGCAGGAGGCGGACGGGATATCCGAAGCGGAGACAACGAGGCGGCCGAGATGTCGCGCGCCGGCGAGACAGGCCGGCCGGAGCAAGGAAGCGGTTCGGTTTCGGCGTCACCCGACCGGATCCAGCCCGTGGTTGAGAGGTTCAAGGCGGCGCTCGACGTGGAGGAGAACAAGCCCGACTACCCTGACCTCGGGTCCCCCGTCTCCCCTCTACGGCCCCGCAACCCATCCCAGAGCAGCAGTTGCTCCAGTTCCTCCGGATCCGCTTCAGCGAAGACCGTCGCGAATGCCTCCGCTGCCGCTCGGGCTGGGATTCCTGGCGCTGGCGTGGCCGACGCTGCGCGCCGGAGCCATTCCGGCGAGCTGTCCTGTGAGAACAGCCCGGTATCCATGGAAATAAAGAATGTGAGGAGCCCCTTCCACCGTCGATCGGGTTCTGGGCCGCAGATCTACTCCGGTGGCAGTGGCAGTAGCAGTAGCGCTGGCGTCGCTGGTAACAGTACGGCCAGCTCTCCTGTAGCCAATGTGCTTCCTGCGGGGAACATATTCCCCTCGGGGAAGATCGGGAAGACCGGATTGATGCAGAGGACGGCGCCGAGGTCCGATGTGCTCGGTTCTGGTACCGGGAACTATGGTCATGGTAGCGTAATCCGGGGTGGGGTTGCTGGCAGAGGGAAAATGGAGGATTCGAGCGCAAGGAGAGACTTCAGCAGAATCGATCCCGAGGAAATAACAAGGGCCGGGAACGAGCTCTACATGAAAGGGCAGTATGCAGATGCCTTGGCCCTCTATGATAAAGCGATTGCCATGTTCCCCCAAAATAGTACTTGCCGTAGCAATCGTGCGGCAGCTCTTGTGGGTCTCGGCAGGGTAGGACAAGCAGCAAGAGAATGCGAGGAGGCAATCCGATTGGATCCGACCAACGGGCGGGCGCAGCATCGCCTAGCATGTATATACATACGGTGAGTAGAAGTACCATTCAAGTGTTGTTGTTAACTTGCTTGTTCTTGGTTTCGCTCCTTTCACTCCTCACTACAAAATGCGCTTTGGAAGGTCAGATATTAGTAATCAATCGATGCTCCTTTCTCTCCTTAGCATATAACTTTTGGTGGTTAATTTTGAAATTCTATGGATCGTTTTTACACAATTATGATCCATATGTTTGGAAGATCTCCGCTGTTTTGCGTTCTTTTCATCCTAAAGGTGTCTGTTTTCTGTTGATCCCATTGGTAGTTTATGTTTTTGTTGGTTTTCAAGTGATGACACTGATAATGGAAGTTTTTTTTCATTCCTTGTCTTCCTGTGTTGATGAATTAGTGTTATGTTTAAATCGTTTTTCTTAACATCGTAGAGTGATTTGAGTAGACGGTTGGTTGAAGTTCTTATAGTACATGTCACGTTCTTTCTCTCTGGTTCCTTCACGAGATGTGCAATGTTCTCTTACTAGTTTATACACTGTTTTACTAGGGAGTGACCTTTTGCAATTCATCATGTGAACTGTTAGTTCAGATTCTGAACAGAACATTAAAAAAAATCCTAGATATCTATCCTAGTTAGCATGGTGATCAACTGATTGAGATTTGAATTTGGTTTATAGTAGATGCGTTTTTTGCCATCTTCACATGACATTTTCCCCAAACTCTCCTTTCACATTTTCTGTTATGACTGCCTCGGATTCTTATCTTCAAATTTCGATTGGTTTTAGATATGATACTTCCTAGTCTAAACCATTTCATATTACAGGTTGGGGCTTGTTGAAGATGGAAGGAAACACCTTTTCTTGACTGGACAACCACCCGACCCTGTTGAGTTGCAGAAGCTGCAAGAAGTAGAGAGGCATTTGGGGAACTGTGAAGTTTCAAGAAGGATAGGAGATTGGAAGGCCGCATTAAGGGAAGCTGACGCTGCAATTGCTGCAGGAGCGGATACTTCTATGCTGGTAAATTCTGCATGTTATTTATTTATTCTGCATTCTGAAGGCAAATTTAATGTCATTAATTTACTTTTAATTGATGTTGCAGTTTGTTGCAATGAGAGCAGAATCTCTCCTCAACCTCCTAAAGTTAGATGAGGCTGACTCAACTTTTACCAGATCTCAAGTTGAAGATTCAATCCATGTACTCCCCGCTACCAAAATCTTTGGTATGCTCTCCTATTCCTATTTCTACATTGTTAAAGCGCAAGTTGATATGGCATTGGGAAGGTAAGTGACTATTTCAGAGTAATATATCATACCATAAATCATTTCTTAGGTCATGAGATAAAAATGAATATTGTAGGTTTGAGAATGCAGTAACAGCTGCTGAGAAGGCCAGGCAGATAGATGCTAGGAGTGTGGAAGTGACATCAGTATTGAACAGCATAAGATCAGCAGCAAGAGCTCGGGCTCAAGGAAATGAGCTCTTTAAGTCTGGAAATTTTGCTGAGGCCTGTACAGCTTATGGGGAAGGACTAAGGTCCAGTTCTTCAAACCCAGTACTGCTATGCAATAGAGCAGCATGCCGTTCTAAGCTTGGACAGTGGGGTAAATCTGTTGAGGATTGCAATGAAGCTCTGAGACTCCAACCTAACTACACTAAGGCTCTCCTCAGACGAGCTGATTCTTATGCCAAGGTTGTCTCATATAATCTTGCTTCTTTGACATTGTATGCTCTATAGAAGGATTGTGAATTTTCTTTGTTCATTGGTCTTACATCATAATTAGCTTGAGCGCTGGGCTGAAGCTGTACGAGATTATGAAGTGTTGAGGAAAGAGCTTCCTGGGGACAATGATGTCGCTGAAGCCTTATTCCGTGCCCAGGTTGCACTAAAGACTTCTCGTGGTGAGGATGTCTCTAACTTGAAGTTCGGTGGAGATGTTGAGGAAGTCACTAGCGTGGAACAATTCCATGCAGCAGTATCTTTACCTGGTCAGTTTTGATTTTTCACTTATATTGATTACTAGTCCTATTGTTTACGTTGCTCCTCTGTTAAGTTGGTTTTATTATTTCAGGAGCTTCAGTTGTCTACTTCATGACAGCTTTGAACACACAATGCACTGAATTATCCTCTTTTGTTGATGCACTGTGCAACCGACATCCATCTACAAACTTTCTCAAGGTGATGTATTAGGTTCTGCATCACAATCTTCTGTTGTCTTCCTTCTATTATGGTTTCTGATTGCTTTGACGTTTTGTACCAAAAGGTTGATATCAGTCGTAGTCCTGCTATTGCAAAGGCTGAGAATGTTAGGATAGTCCCTACATTTAAGATCTACAAAAATGGAAGAAGAGTCAAGGAGATGATCTGCCCCAGCCATCGAGTGTTGGAGTCATCAGTGAGCCACTACAGTCTTTAAGGTGACAGAAGCAATTGAGCAATTTTGATAGATCCTGGAAAATTCACAGCTTCCTCATTTAGTCTAGAAACTGAGCTACAATATACTCAATTTGTGTCCAAGAGTGAACCTGAATCCAAAAAAGAGCTCATATTCATCCACGGTTACTTTACTTTGCTTCAACATTGCCCATTTTGCTCATTCTTTCCTACCATTTTCTGCTCCATTATTGCTATATCCAATCTCATCCCTTTTCCCTGTCAGTCCACCGTTTATCTTCCATATATGCCTGTACCTGCTCTTCGAGCAGTTTGATCGAGTGAAGTTGTTGGCTGTTCGCTGCATGTATATACGGCACACAAACAGATTATTGGAAGCTGAAGATGTTAGTCGATAGATAGGAGCGACCGGGAGAGGGAAAAAGAGATGTTCATTGATTTTTTTTTTAATCCTTGTGGAATTGATATGCTACCACTTCTACCAAATAAAATAACTTTATGAATTCTTTCTCCTTCCACAATGCATGTCCATTACAAGTTTACTTCTCTTTTAAGCTCTTTTTTCCTTTTACTAACGGACACAACTCATCTGAAAATTTGCTCTATGATACAATGATATACTAATGTGTTCTGCGTACTGCCTTGTGATTTTATTTATCATCACATAGGAAGGGGAGTCTTGATGCAACGGAAAAATTGTTATCCTGTGATTTAGAGGTCACAGGTTCAAGTCTTGGAAATAATTTCTTGCAAAATAGTGAAAGACTACATATAATAAACTTTTTCCCAAAACCCCACTAATTGCGTAATGGCTTTGTACATTGGACTGTTCTTATTTATCATCATGGCATAAGGCTTTCCTTGTGCCTCACATATCTCAGCATAAAGCCTAGTGTTAATGGTCCCCCAAGCTTGATGATTTAGGTTTCACATAAATGCACACTGCTACAAAGCGGTGAATATCATTGCCTTATAGTTGTTGGATGCATTCATTGCGCTGGATATCCCATCACCATTGTTTTTTTTCGCCTAAAGAGCACCAAAAGCCAGAGCCTGGAGTTCTGAATTTGGTCCACAATTTGTTTGTGGAGATGCCTTCTTCCTTGTAAAGCACCGGCATCTTACTATTAGAGGACTCTGAACCCACTATTTGGTAGCAGGTTTTTATTCCAATCCATTAGCTGATGTTAAAGTAGATTTAAATTGATAAAAGCTTCTTTTTAATTAATGGATGTTAATTATGTTTCCATCTGGTTTTAAAGAGGTTATTAAGTAAATCTAGAACGGACAAGCTTTAAAGGGTGTTTTAATATACAGCACTGGAACTGCTTCTGTTTTGCAACGTAATTCTTGGATACTTGGTGCAGAGTATGTTTACTAGTAGGATGTTACTTAGGAGACGAGACATGGGCCTTAAAAAGAAGAGAATCACGAGACGAGACCATTAAACGCAAGCATGCATGTTGGTGGAGCCGTGGGAAGGTTGTGGTGAGGCCTACGGCTACCCCCAAGGGCAAGGCACTGGACAGTGCTGCGTACTGTGGAAGAAAAATAGAGAGAACTAAAAGACAAATAATAATAATAATAAATAAATAAATTTATAAGAAAAATCTAAGGAGATTTATTTCTCCTTTTAAATTTGGTGGTTTTGGGGGAAGATGTTTAAATTTATTGAATTTTCTTTTACAGAAATATTAAAAAAATGAAACAATAAATTTAATTTTTTTTTTTTGTTATAGTTGTCGACTAATTTAAATTCAAATTATCAGCGTCATTAAGAAATCACAAGGGAATATTGATGAGCGCAGAAGATCCAGCCCAAGAAGAGATGGCTCTAATTAAGACGGTAAATGAATCGAGCGTTTGTGAACAAATTTGATGTTCGACTTAATAAAAATTTATTTATATTCATTTAATATATATAAAATTAATTAAACAAATAAACTTAACAGTTCGTTAAGTTAAATAAATAAGCTTGAACACATATATGTTTAATTCGTTAACGATCGTGAACAACGTTCATGAATAATATTCACAAACCATATTCATTAATAAAATTCTTTTCAATATACTAAATAAATAATAAAATAAAATAAATAAATTTAAATTATCAAGTTCAATAATCAATCGAACAATTAAAAATTTCAAACAATCAAACAAAATTGAATTGAGAGCTTAATAACATCTAAACGAACCAAGCTCAAGACAAACTTGAATTAAGAACTTAATAACATCTAAACGAACCAAGCTCAAACTCATAAAAAATAAATCAAACAAAATTTAAATATTCATTTCAAAAACTTAGTTCATTTTAAGCTCGATTTGATTACCTTATCAAACAAGCTTGAACACCCCAAAATTCGACTCGGCTTATTTACAGCACTAGCTCTAATGGTAGGTGATTTTGGTAATAACTTAAAAACACTAAACTAATAAATCATCCATTGTGAAAGCTTCTCAAGTTATTTTGATAACTGATGAACATTTTTCGTAGACTAGATCTGCTACCCTCAACGTAAATTGAATATACCAGCTAGTACATGGCGAGGGAAACAGATTGAAAATTGAACAACGTTGTGTATTTCGCATACAACTCCTGCTAATTGACAACTAGCAGATGGCGAGCACTTTCCACATAAATCACGAGCACTTGTAGGAGAAAAATGATACTTTACTAATGCAATACAACACCTTAAACCTAACACACTCATTTAGTGTCAAACCTTAATCCTGGAATGTGAATACATGATAGTAGAAAAGGCTCAAATGCGTTTAAGTAGCTGATATGGCTTTAACAAGCTCCATTGGCTGCTGAAATCTCTTCAGATCCTGCGTTGAGAACAAAAAAATGTTACATTTTTTTTTATTTAAATTGTACTTTTCAGAATAACAAGACTAAACAAACTGCCCAATAATCAAATGAAACTGATCACCTCTTCAAATCAGCCCCTGGCGCTGCAGATCAGTGTATGTCTTCTTGTTATAGATGTTACCCTCTCTGTCTTCATACTCTTCCTCAAGGTCGGGCCTCCATTTGTTGACTCCTTGACGTTCTTGTATTTTCTCCCAAAGTTCTTTTGCCTCCTGATGAAGGAATTAATAGCTCTGTTAAGGCATATGGTGAAATTCAATCGCATGATTTTTACCATAGTGAGTGATGGGTAACATTCAAGGTGAGATTTCTTTTACCATATGGTGAATGGTAGGTAACTTGCTTACGCTTCCATTGATGTCACAAAGTTTAAAATTTCTAGAAGAGTTAAAATATCTAAACCAATTTTTTAATAATGAAATAATGATGAAGATAGAGAAAGAATTTGAAAATAAAATAAAATTGCTATAATGAAAAGTAGCCTTTAGAGAAACGTGTGAACAATTTATTCCTATTAGGCTACAAAGAAGGTAAAAATACACTATTAGACTAGCCATGTTGTCTCAGAGTGCCGACTACTTAAAAAAAAATAAACTCAAATTATTATGAATACTGCTATTTACTATGAATTTATAATGTGTAAATTCAAATTAATGCTAGAAGGTTAAGCAATCAATAATAGTTGGTGACATATTTGCAGGATTTTGGAATTTGTGGAGCCATATACTAAACTGAATTCAAAAGCATGGCTATGAAATAAATGTAAATGTCTGTATCGATGGACGGGATCTCATTGAAGTAAATGTAAATGTCTGTATTTACCTGGATGGACGTGATCTCATTAAAGTTTTTAGTGTTAGGAATGTTAAGACAGCGCATGCCATGCTGGTGACGCCACTCCTTAAAATGGCGCTCAAATGCCCTTCGTCCCCAGTAGCTTTGGTTCCCACATATCTCACATTTGAATTCCTACAGCAAAGGAACAAAATGATCCCTCGTGTTAATTAGCAACTCTGAACTATTTGCATTATACGACATTTAAAATCCTACAGAAAATTCACAGTCAAACTACGTAGATAAACAATAGTTCATGCACGGCTATGTAGACAAAACAATTAATATGGAAATCCATGAAGCAAAAAAAAAAACAGAGGAAACAAAAGCACTAAACGGAGTATACTCGTAAGCTATGAAATTATTGCCTATTTCTTTCATCAGCACAGACAGGAAAAGCTATGAAATTATTGAGTATTAATATGGGCATATTAAAAAAGAGCAAAAGCTTATGTACAATAAAATGAAGCCATTAATTTGATAGCACGCACATTTGGATGAATGGTTTCACATGAACCATGTATTGACAAGGTGAAATTATAAAATAGATTACAATAGTTTTATAATCACAGATGGCTGTGAAAGGCTTGCTTACATTGGACCACATAAAAGAATAACATGGTGAATTAAAGGAATCAGATAAGTCTAGAGCAAGAGTATAAAATTTGCATGCTGCATGAACATAGGGACTGATGTAAGCACACCTGTCCAAGTCCATGAAGTTTGTAAAGCCAGTAAGGAATAGGCTTCCCATCCCAGCCCATTGGCAATTTTAGAGGATTGTAGATTTGTTGCTCCTCATCATCACTTTCAGAGTCAGCTTGTGTCACCTCCTGATTGAAGTAACAAAAATGTGATTTAAACTTGAAAAAAAATTAAGGCAATTAAGATACAGAAGAAAATTAAAGATGGAAGGAAGATATCATTCTATTAACAAAATCTTTTTGATACATAAAATCAAATTCTGGAAGAGGACTGGAGAAAACCATGAGTAAACAAGTAGTTAAAGGTTTTAACCGTTGAATTAATTGCCTGCATTTGCTAGCTATGTATCCTTTAACCATTACTCACAGATTCCTTTGTGGCTACATGTACAGATTCCTTTGTGGCTACATGTTCATCTGGAGGCAGACCCAGTGCTTATGAAGTTGGATTCTATGCTGTAGCAAGACTAATATAGATCTGATTAAAGATTATAATATAACAGATAGTATATATGTGGGTCACATATACCTAATGCTTCTATATTCAATTAACACACAGAACCAAGCTGATTAACTAGACCTACACAAAGAGTTTGTGGAGAAAAAATAGTTTACAAACAACACAGCATAAAATATAAATAATCAACAGACTAATGCTCTTTGTTTCAAGAAAATACTACTTTCCAAAGGTTGCTTAGTTCCAGTCTTTATAGATAACAAGTCTAACTATTTAGTTAATGGTATCTCATCTATTATTCAACAAGTTGGTATGGAAGATGATTGGGTAGTTAAAAATAAGAGGAGCTTTTAGAGTCTTTTGTGATCCTTATGTGCCCCTTGAATTAAAAAAAAAGTTTATAAATTTATGGTGTGACAAATCAAGCATTAAGGATTGAAGTGTAGTTAAGAAAGAATACAAAAGTTATTGTAGAAAAGATGAGAACACTAAGATTAAGAACTTATATAAAAAAGATTGAGAGATAGCTCCAACAAATATTAAAATGTGAGAAAGTGAAACAATATGACCAAAACACGTCAAAAAAGATCTAATCAATAATTGAAATATTGAATCAATTTAGTTTGAAAGTGTAAGTAAAGGGAGACCAAAATTTTCTTCTTACAAAGTTAAAAGTAACTTAAAAGATTGATATTAGCATACAATCCAATGCCTTCAGCTATGGGATAAATGATAATATCCATGTGGCAGACACCAAAAGCTTGAGACTTGCAAGTCAGCATCGTTGGTATTAAGCACAGATGAAAATTATTTTGAATGTTCAGTTGCTGATATAAAATTGTAAAGAGGCACCAACTAAACATACCCAACAAATTGTGCATCCATGAAGTTTACTGGTATTCCATATATTGACATGTTACCAAAAATATCCATGCTAGATCTATAGTATCTATTAATTTAACTCAAATTAATATGTTGTAATATGTTAATTTTATTCTGACTTTCATTCTCAATGATCATATCTAGTAAAAAACTATCATTTATATAACAAAAAAATTAGAATAAACTTTTATTAAATGTAATATAATAATGAATATTATGGACTAAAGTGAATATTTAAAGAGTGAGGGTGGGGTGGGGAGAGGGCATATAAAATACCAGTAAACTACGTGAAGTGTAATTATATTTACCCTAAAAATTAGATGATAAAAAGTGTGTTTTCTGACATATATATTTTACATATAATAGATTTCACATTTAATGTATTGCACTTATTTAATCTTAATTTAGTTATTTTATTTCAAAAATTTCTATTTTGCATCTTTGATTATTTTTATTTTTACATATCATTTTAGCTCATTGGCAGTAATGCTTAACACACATTAAAGTACCACAAGTTAAATATTTTTATTATACATTTATATTATTGTTTAATCTAATTATTTTACTTTTATTGTCATACCTTTTGTAATATAAAAGCATCCTTATATATTATGTTATATTTATTTGTACTGTTACTGAATATAAATATTTTAAAGTATTTTTTTATTTATTTATCTTTCTAAATGCCAGCTTTATTTCATGACACGCATTGATCAAATTGGTTTAATTTAGTTGAATAGAAATCAAATATTTAATTTGAAAAATATCGATGTATAATGCTTGACTAGGGAAAAAGCTTCCTCTTTTCAAATGAGAAGCAAGACTCTCCAAACCTAGTTACCCTGACTTGAAAATAGTTCATTACATTAAGTACTGATTTAAGATATTAAGAACTATGTAAATCACATTTTGTTGAATATAAATAACATAAACTAACTTATTAACATGAGGCACATACGCAATCCTATTAGCATCACACATGTGTTACATAATAGCCACACTACCTGCATGTACTTCTTTAAAAAAAAATAAAAATTACAGCCACAATATAACAATGTTACCAAAAAACTTCGCACTGAGATTCAAGAAAATATAATTGCACAACCATATTGCATGCAGCTTGCAGTGTTCTACAAATGACAGCTAATTAGCAGCTTTGTAGGCTATTCAAACAACAATATGACAAAATTCTCTCTAACATACAAAAAGAGAACCAATATGGGTCCCAATTATTTCAGTTATGATTAGGATATTAAGTCCACAAAACCTTGATACACCTCAAGTACGCAAAATAGTCTATCAGAATTCAGAATAAATACAGAAGCTACTTCTTGTTTACTTGGAAAGAAATAGGATGAAATAATAACTTTTTATCAACAATATTTCCTTTCCTCTCATTTCTCTGCAAGCAAACAGAAATCACTGGCTTCTTTTTAAGTCAAAAAGCATGCCTAACCTGATGGCCTAACATTGGATAAGCCGAATATTGCTAAAGCAAAGACAATTATAAATGTTTTTTTAAAACAGCTAGCAACTATTACATTAAATTCTTCAGAAAACTACAATACTACAAACTAACCTCCACCTGAAGACCCTTTCATCATCACCTTAGCCACAGCAAGAACCTAAATATTCCTAATTCTAAATAGATGTCGCCATTTAGCTAGAGACCAAGCCCTTAACTCCTTAATATCCTCCTACCAAGTCCACTTTAAGATCACAGCCCCCACCATCTCTAGCTTAGCCACAGCATGAGCTTCCACGTTCTTACTTCTAACCACATCACAACATTTAGCTATGCACCCAGCTCCATCCTCCTTAATATCCTCAACCATGTAAGAGGCTTGCCAAAGAGATAAGTTTCTACCATTTAAACAGGCAATTATACACTGAACAAAACATAAACTGCAAAGTCTACAAGTGTATTGCAAGATCAAAATACATTTCATCAGCAACTATCCACAGAGTACAACAGCTATTATCTATAAGTTACAATCCTAGAGTTCATCAATGAATGGAAGGTTACCTCTTCACGTTCTGCTTCCATTTCCTCATATGTTAAAGCTTGCTTCTTTTCAATATTTTCTTTAGTTAGATCAATAACCTGCCAATAAAAAGATGGGACCATTTGTTATTACAAGAAATGAGAGAATAAGAAGCACAGTGTACTTCTGGTTTTAAATGGTAGTGTGCATGCATATTACACATTCTGGACTTGTCTACTCGAAGGGAAGGAAGCCAACATAGAAGGAAAAGGAAGGGAAAACAATCAATTCCCTTGTTTATTAGGCCTCCTTTCCCCACTCTTAGTTCAAAGAGGACAGAAGGGAGAAAGATGAAAAAGTTTATAAGAAACTAGTTTAACCAGCATGTCTTGGGAATGACGATGAAAGGGGTAACTTTGTCATTTTCTTTGTTTCTCTTACAGTCCTCTCTTAGCAAATATACAATTCAAAGGAAATTCCTTCTCTCGCGGCCTTCCCCTCCTCTTTTTACCACTACTGTTCCTTTCTTTCTTCCTGTTCCTACACTAAAGTAAATACATCCTCGATTTTAACGAGAGCTTAATCTACAGAATTCATAGTGTACTGTCATAATACATAACCTGCAATTTCTACTTCAATAATATACCCATCATATGATATGAAATCATGGAAGGCCAAAGTTCACAGTGTTTAGAATTAAACCGAACATTATCAACACTATTTTCTCCTGAAAGAATTTTAAAAAAGATGTGTGTACGAATTGCTTGAATGAGCATATCAAGCAAACTATCAAGAATAACAAATAAATGCTGATAGAATGCATTTAAAAAGAACAGTCATAGACTAACCTCTGTTAGAAGGTCACATAATTGATGCAACTTTGCCTCCATTAAAGCAATTTCTTTCTTAGAACTAATCTGATCAGTGGCAACATTTTTCTCTGAGTTACGTGAGCTTCTTGCAAAATGCTTCCTATCAAGTTGCTCTAGAGGAGTGTTCTACAGGGGAACCAAGATGCTCAAGTTATCCATAAGCAAACAAGCACAACCATGCTCAAATTTCCAGATCAAATTAAATTAAATCAAAGAAATCTGTGCATGACCTTTAGAAGACAAAAAAATCTAGGAAAACTAAATAGCTAGTGAACAAAGATAACTACGAAATGTGATGACAAGGTTATAGGATTAAAGCATGGTCCAAAATTGATAACAATCTAAGCAAATTGGCAAAATATACTATAGCAAGTGGTGTACCAGTACCTTAAGATAGCCCAATCTCCAGTATGAGCAGTAATTGTTGATTGTCTATATTTCAAAATACAGTTTAGAAAATTTGGAAGCATTCTCAAGGACTAAAAATTATCTTGTCAGGATGGATGTCTTATTGAAACTTCACAATATTCTTTGTTCACAATAATGATGTAAGCTGTAGCAAAGTTAAGTGAGTGCTAGTGCAAGCATATTCTTTGTTCACAACGTGAACCTAACATGTGTAGATAAATTTAGGGAACCTATATGAATGTCAGCATATTCCATTAAGTCAAGTTTTCACATTGACATCGTGCCTAATAATAGTATCGAAACTTAAGATCAGGATGTACAAGATACCATCTCGATTAAAATCCTACTTGGGAAACAAATGCCAAGGCCAATTTGTGATGCAGGATCATAAGATCTTATTAAAATCCAAGCAATTGTGATCACTGTGTAAGGGGAAGAAAATCAAGATCAACCCTAAATATTCATCTTATCACTGGTTGTAAAACAAGAAATCCCATGCAAAAAGATTCCACCAGATGAAACATAGTTCGTCTATCTAGGAACACAGTTGATTTTACCTTTAGCAATCATGAAAATGAATGGTCAAAAATTACTGTGCAAAAATAAGGAAACAATAAAGAATTTTATCAATATAAGCTATAAAATTTTGTCAAAACAACTTGCCTTGATGCTTATTCAAATATGAAACAGAAAGAAAAAACTAGAAGCAAGCAAACGCACAAAGATTAAGGATAAATTTGCCTAGTTATAGATGGAAACTGAAACCAAGGTACACACACACCCAAAGTAGTGATAATAGTTAAACAAGACGTTACTACTAACCTTCGTAAGAAACAACCTCTCTGCACGCTGTTTAAGAGTACCCCCAGTTTTCAAGCCAAGAGCCGCCAAGGCCTAAAGTGTTGTCATTACTCAGCATAATGGAAAATAATCATAAGCATAAAAAAATCACTGAAAAGAAATACTACCCGTTTTGCATGCTAAATTAGTCTATATTAAAGCATTTTAAAGAAGCATTCAAAGAGTTTGCCAACTATGACCACAAACATTAATCTGAATTACCTAGCAGGAAGCACCTAAAACTAGCTACCATATGGATATTATATGAACCTTAGCCTTAGCCCTTCTGTAAGCACAGCCAGAGAGAACATAAGTGGTTAGTATCAAGCCCCGAGAGTATCAAGCAATAAGCATAGCCAGAGAGAACATTCATGGTCAGCAATAAGCCTCAGCAAAATTAACAGTAAGCACGGCCAGAGAGAGCATTAGTCGTTCTTCCCTTTGGAAGCAATGCTGCAATTTGGAGGGAAAAGGCATTCATTTAAACTTTAACAGTTTATTATAGTTTCCAATATCCACCTCAAACTATGTCATAATCAAAGTTTGATTTCCTTTGAAGTACCAATCATGCAAGGTTGTACTGTTAGTGATGGTGCCTTAGTATTAGGAGCAATCAGATTGTATAGACACTTCATTATATATTACAATTGCATTGTTTAATAAAATTTGTTATCTTAAGTAATTTGATAATTATAAAATCCCAGAGAACAATTGTTGCATGTAGCTTGCTGTTTCATGCAAGGTAGGTGTCTGTCTAAATGATCCTTAGATTTGAGAATGCCACATTCATTTTATTTCATTTGGAGAACAACATACTTTAATACTTATATGATCCTCCCTTAAAAGAGATGCATGTACATTTGTAATTGGATATATAACTAAGATTATGAAGGTGTGTGCATCATCAACAAATGACTTGTAAATCCTGGAAGGAGAGTATATAACTTTCATTGGTAAATTACTCAAATGATCTATGCACAGTGAAAGTTGGTTGATAAGTTGTCAATTCAATTTCTATCAGGTTAATCATTAGGGAATCCATAAAAGTAGTATAGGTTAAAAATTTCATTTTTTTATGGCTGCATATCATATTTCATAGTGTTTTTTGCAAGAACCATACGACGTTGCATCCCTTTTCTGCAGTTGCAAGAATGTTTTTGTACTGAGATTTATGCTTTGAAAGTGTTTATTCTGCCTTATGAACACATTAATTAAGCAAAGTTTATTCATTTTTTTCCACAACAGACTTACTGTCAACCTGTCATGGCAAGTTTCAAGTTTGTAAATAAAAGTCTTGTTTGGAAGTTTTGGTGTGTGTCCTGATTTATGGCTTAGAGCGATAGATTACCAATAGATCCTGAAAAGTGAACTGACTAAAAAATTGGTTTTTCTAAGAAAATATGTTGCTTATATCCACCCCTCACCTCCACTAATTCTTCTTCCACATTGCAACATAAATCTAATCAGCAACCCTTCTATGTCCAGCATTCCTTTTGACGTCCTTTGTAACATGCAGTTACATTTAAGCTGATTAGAATTTATGGTAAATAGCTCATCATGTTGAGTTCTCATCGTTGATAATTTCTCTTAGTTGTGTGGGTATTGGATCCTATATATTTAGTGAGAAAAAATGTTGATTAATTTTTAGTCTATTGCTATCAGTGACTTACAATTGAAACATGACAATAGGAACTATGTTTCTTTTTTAATCTAAAATATATAGTTCTTGTGAATTGAAGAACTTGCATTCAATATACAATTTTTGTGAATTATAGGTCTAATTCTAGTGCTAGAGCTTTTGTAGAGTTCAATTCAGTGGCAGAAAATCAAAAGAACGCCCTTTTTATCCATATCATCAATTTCAAAAATTATCAAAATAACGCCCCACCTAAAATTTTACGCCCAAAATAGCTTGTGTGCTCCACGATGGAGTTGCTTTGACCAAAGCTGCACCATTTTGGAGCTACAGCTCAACCCTGGACCTGCTTTGGTTAAAGTAGCTCCAAGGTGGTGGTCAGGTTGCCAGTTCATATTCTTGCGGTTAAACTGACTGAGAACAAAGGAATATTTTGGGCAGAAAATTATAAGTGAGATGCTGTTTTGATTTTTTTTTAAAAAAAAATGAGGCGCTCTTTTGATGATAAGGATAATAAAGAGTGCCCTTTTCATTTTCTATGAAATGTGCAGTGTAGTATAACAAATCCAAAATCCCCAAATACAAAAATTTGAGATCCTTGAAACGCGAACCAAGCTAAAAAGATTTAGTTAAGTTTTTTTTCTAAGTATGAATCTGTAAATGGGGATGTTTTAATAACTTGAATCAAACCAAGCGTCGAACTTTTTCTAAAAAAAATGAACCAACCCAAGCCCAACCCTATTCCTAATGTGAACTATTATATCCTACTTTCATTATAGTAAATCTGTCATGGAAACAGCTAAATTAACTTTTTCTCAATAAATGTTAATTATCGAAACTTTTAAAGCGTCAATCCCATTTTCAAAACAATCTTGTTATTTGGGAAATGTTTTTTTTTTGTAAAATACAATATGAAATAAGCTACCAGGCCAAGAAAGGTCCAAATTTATACTGCCTTTTCATTTATTCCAAAAAATGTAAGAAATCAGTATCACACAACAAACAGAGCAAGCAAAAAATAGCAATGCAGGCAAAAAAATAGCAGAGCCTAGTCATTGGCAACATCAGTAGATGATGTAAGACTATAAATTTGATTGAAATAAACTGACGTCAGTGTTCACCAGAATAAAACTGAAAAACATAGGACCATCGGGGATAATGAATTGTATAGACTGCCAGCTTAGAGAAATAGTAAAGGGGCAAAGAACTAACCTCTTTCAATTTTTCAGGTCCAACCTCCATAAGTTCTTCAAGTGTACTGTAATACTCAAGATCAAGCTCATCGCTTTGTGATGGAAGAGGATCTCTGTCTAAACCCTTGTTTTCCCATCCCAAAACCTTCCCATCAGCCCATTGTTGTTCGAACTCAACTTCAAGCTGCTACGAGAAAAATAAACTTCTTGTTATGCTATATTAGTAAAAAGACCGTCTATTAATATCACTCTATGAATTTGGAATAGCTTCCACTAAGCAAATGTGGTCAACTCAGCTTCAACAAGTGATTAAAAAATTAAGTCAATATCTACCAGATTAAAGGTTCACAGAATAATATAAATTTAAATTGACGAAAACATCAAAAGAAATAAAGCAAAATATGGAAAAGCAAGAAAACATATTTAGAAACAAACTTTACAAATTTTTTTATCATATTTTTTATGAATCCTAGATCTTATTAATTCAATTTTTTTAGGATTATAAATGCAATTTCATTAGATAAGGAAAGCATGAAAATGAGATCATGTTCATATTTTGATTAATTGAGAAAAGACTAGAAGTAGAGGAAACGACAAAATATTTTTAAAAAATGAAAGCATGTGAATAAACTAGATAGTTTTGATCAAAACTGTGAAGATTACTTGATCTCGTTGATTTGATTTTTAGCATTGATCATGAACTACGGTTGAAAAATGTAAATGGGACCTTTTTGAGCATGTCATATCCAAAATACTATTGTCACATTGCCCATAATTAGTCATAGCCAATTTACATAAATAGTTTACTATACAATTTACTGCACTTAAAATATATCTTTAAATATTCTTTATTTTAAATTGCTACTATCAAATCATTTTTACCTTTTCAAAAAAAATTCTTAGGAACATGTTTACAAAGTTTTCAGGATTTACATAGGATTAAATATAGCATCATGGAACATCAAATGGCGGTATAAAATTGCCAACACTTGAAGCCCACTACTAGCTAGACTTATGATCATTATTTAGCAATTTCAGTAGATTTAGTGTTCTTTCTCTGCTTTAACAAGAGATTGAGATTGTCCTTCTCTCGTACAAGGGCAGGCATAAATGATGGCCATGTATTTAATGAACTCATATCAGTCAAACTACAAATTGATGGGCAACTCAAATAAAATTAAACAAGGCAGTGCCAAGATCAATACAATTGCTTTCCAATAAGACCAATTAGTAAATTTACATTGAAATTAGAGATACTTGTTAAGATGACGGAAAGATGAAAATAAGACATTTCACATTATAATCAAATGCAAGATTAGAAGATAATAATTTTTTTCTAAAACAATCAAATTCTTAAATTACATTCTCTCAAGACCCATTAGATTAAAGAATCGACCCACTAATTTGTCCGGTTTAACCATCACATTAATTTGTTAGGCCGAATCACTTGTCAAAATACTTAATTAAGCCTGTGATAATGTGTCAGTTTTTCAACTACACAAGCTGTGTTATTGGAAAGGGATGCCTATGTGATGGTTGAGCCATCATTGGACATCATGTGTCGCCAACTTAAGAATATTATGGGCCATGAATTGGACTTTAGACATTAACAAATATTGTCACAAGTTTAACATCCTACTTTAGTCCAGCAAGGTGGTGTGTGGCATATAAAAAATGGATACGCTTAGACGGTAAGCTATTATTATCTTTGACTTTAAGAAATTTAGGTCAATAGTTGGGTCTAACAAGTCAATGGATCAATCTCTCATCCAAGAGAACATTAGTATTGCTAACTAAAGTATTCATAGAATAAAATACAGTAGATGTATATCAAAGTTATTAACTTAAAGAATTCATTAGCAGAAAAAAATCAGCAACTTTACCTTCTCAAATAACCTATTAAGATCTTGTAGTGGCTGTGTACGCTCCATAAATGATACAAGATACTGCAAAACATGCTCCAAATATTCCTTATATTGTCTGTCAGAATTAACAAAAAGTAAAGTCAGAGCAGTTCAAGTTATTTTTTTCCATTCATATTATGGCATAGCATCGCTACTAAAGAAAAATAAAAAATAATGTTAAAAAGTACTGAATAAATTAACAAAGCTAGAGAGAACTATATGACAATTAAAAGAAAAGCAAAAGAAAGAACCTCTCGAACATCCTTTTCCACAGAAAATGGGTGAAAATAAATCATAAATGAAACAAAAACTACTTAATTGTGATGGCTATGGTGCATTGGCATTTGCAATTGCAATAATACAAATAAGAGACGCCAAAATATAAAATCAGGGTTTACCTACTCAACTTCAGATGGAATGGAATGCTTTGAGTTTGAGAAAATGAATCCAAGAAAGTCAGGTACTCTGTAGAAGAATCCCCGAACTTTGAATTGATATACTCATTGTATAGCTCATGCATATCAAGGTATCGGCCAAAAGCTTCCTGTGAAAACAACCAAAAATACATAAATAGAAAATTATGTTGTAGTACCACAAAACACAATTGCGTGTTGATATCTCAGAAGGTACTCTCAGAAATAAACATAGTATACTCTGAAATATATTAAGTGCATAGTTCATTTTTATTTAGAATAACCATCCACCCCAACATAACGCCATGAAAAGGTAAGCTTTGCCCAATTATCAAAAATTGCAGGACAGCCTAGCTCAGAAAGGCATCAGATATATGATCACGAAGATGTATAAACACCTAAAGCTTACCCTGTGTGCCAGCATGATCCTGCATGCACAATGACAAAATCCTGCAGAAATTAAAATCCAAAAATCACAAAGGCGTCTATCCCATTCCTCATCGTGATTGGAAGAAACAAAAGAATTATTATTCACAAGATTCCACACCACAGTGAACAAACATCAAAAGAAGAAAATATTCATTTTTCCATGACTATGTCATCTCCACTGCACTCATACATTCGCCATTTGCCACTCATATTACTGGGCTTAGTTAGAACATTATAGCTGTTTGTTGGAATAGAATGTTTTCAGTTTCTTGAGTTACTGAGTATACTTAACTCATCAAAACTCATCCTTGATAACTAGATCAACTGAATTACCAAAAGAAAAGTACAACTCAAACTCAAAAGCTAGTTTGGCAAAAATATAGTCAGAGCTTGAGTTAAGCAACAATACTTCCATATGTTAACATATATAATTCTTGTGCCAAACCAATTGAACTGTTTGGATTTCACTAAACTGGATTCCTTCACCCATCAATGATCATATATTGAAGACACAGACATAACCAATATGGAAGAACCCAAAGAAAAATAAGCAAGTTTGCAGGAAAGTAACTAGATAATCTAGATCATGAAGCAGGAATCCTGTGTTTTGTGGGATAAATTTCAAGTTGGTGTCACGCTTTGAATCTCAATCTTTGAAATTGATTTCATGTGAAAAATGGAATCAAGTGTCCTTCGCAAGGAAAAAGCAAGCACAAAATTATGACAGACTCCTAAGATACCTCGCCACTAAATTCAATATGTGGTTCTTCCTTTAGAAGCTCTTCGTATTCTTCAGTTGTATCAACCACACGAGCTGATGGATGTCTCCTATGGTAGTCACGGATCTGCACAAGGTAAAGTTCAGAATCATGCAAAATTTTGAAAAAATTACGAAATCAAGCTTCCTAAACATCAACATAAAAAGAATTGTGTAGATCTCCGTAAATCATATTGAATATCGGAAAGAGAATTGTGCACTAAACCATGTAAAAATCGGCCAAATCCGAAGCAGAAGCAAATGCCCACCAAATAAATGGTAGTTTTTTTTTTCAATATCTAGAGCTTGAATGAACACCCACCTCTTTAAGCCTATCATAAAACGCACCAAAGAGCGTAGTCGCACCAGTTGCAGTCTGCCCGCCAAGCGCCGCAATTTCATCTTTCCTCGCACTGTCTTTGTCTTCGTATACATCAATCTTGCAGAGAGAAGAAAAATCAACGTAAATAAATTGCACATCAGACGCTTAAGCCAGACAACAAGATAATGTGACGAGATTACATAATAGAAGGATATGAGAACACGGGATTACAAGCTTATCTGTGGTGTTTGTGATGAGGTCGATCATGTGGCGGACGCGGTGGCTCTGGAAGAGACGGTCTCGGTTGTGGTCGGGCTCGCGCTGGAGCTCTCGCACGATGAGTCGCTCGAGGCGCTCCACGTCCTCATGGGCGGAGCGCGTCACCTCAAGGAGAGTCGAAGACATGGCGTTCTTCTCAGTTGCAGTAGAGGTGAAGAGAGGAGAGGCTGGTTGCCAGAGGAGAGGTTAGGGTTTTGTTTTGGCCAAGTCTGTGGAAACACTCATTTATCGAACTCCGTCTGCACAATGGTTGTCAATTAGCTAGGAAAACATTTGTTTTATTTATTTATTGTTGGATAATTTTTTCAAAAAAAATACCAACATACATTTTTTTTTTTGAAATTTATCTAAAAATTTATGTTTTTCCTATTTTTTTAACATGTATAAAAATAAACATATAACTTTTGAAAAATATTCTTGTCCTTTTAAATAATAATAATAATAAATTCCTTATTCTTTCTTCCCTAAAGAAAAATAGCTTAAAAAAAATATGTTCCGATCCTCTGATTCATAATCCTTAATCTCTTCTTATCCTTTCCACAATTTGTACATTGAATCACGATCAAAATCTAACTGAAATTAGTTATGTAGCAAGGAACGGCCCATCTACCGCCCTCCGGCTAATTGACTCAATCTAAAATTACAACCTAAATAAAAGGATGAACATAGGAGAGGTAGAGAATTTTAACCAGATTTAAGTCTTGATCTAACGTGTAAATTGTGAAAAAACCAAGAAAGGACCCAGGATTGAGGATCTGAAGATCTGGATAGAAAAAGTTTTGTTGGCTTTTTTTCCCCTATTGGAAAGACAAAGAAAAGAAAACGATGTTGATTTGAGTTTACTTCAGTCAACAATTACGAGAAAGCATTATGTTTTACACGAGCTAATCAGAGCATGCTAATTAATTTTATTAAACAATCAATTAGATTTTCTTAGTGACAAAAACAATAGAAAATTACGCAGTATGGATTGGACCTAACCAATCATATAGAACAATTTGTGAATGATAGATTTGACTGTGCCTCTGGAAACAATTTATTAAAACAAGTACCAAAGCTGGAATTGAGATGCTGAGTCGCTGACCCCTCCACTTGCAACAGCAAAATTTTTGTGAAACTGGGAACTTAATGCTTAATTTTCCTGTGCGAACTTAATACCCTTTTCGATTGAGGCTTTTAGTTCAGGCTTCAGATTTTCCAAGCCCTCTTTCTCGTAATCAGACAGAGAGCCAAGTCCAAAAACTTCCTCCACTCCATTCTTCCCCAGCTTCACCTGACGAAACACAAAGCGGGAATAGCATGAAGGTACGCAGTTAGTAAGCAGGGATTTGAAGCTTATACATGTAACTAAAGCTATAAATGAATCGAACATGTAATTAAAGATATAAATGAATCGAACAATCATGAATAAGTTTGGTGTTGATTTGGTCAAAGCTCATTTAATACATACAATATAAATTAAATAAATAAGCTTGAACACATGTGTTCAGCTCATTAATGTCCGTGAATCATGTTCATTAACAAAACTATTATCACATGCTAAATAAATTTTAAAAAAAATTAAAATGAACAAACAAATTTGAATTATCAAATTCAATAACCAATCAAACAAGTAAAAATTTCAATCAAGCTGAAATTGAGAGTTCGATAATATCTAAATAAACCAAGCTCAAACCAAGCTTAAATCAAACTCAAGCTTTAAAAAATAAATTAAGTCAAGCTTGAGCAATCATTTCATTAGCTTGGTTAATTTTAGATTCGACTTAGCTTGGTTTGGCTCGCGTACCTTATCAAATAAGCTTAAACATCCTAAAGCTTAGGTCGTGCTTGTTTAATCAGCAAGCCAACAAGAATGTAACTGACCTTAGATGCAAAAAATGGCAGCTCGGTAACACTTGATTGCACAAATGAACACTCAACAATGTCCGGAGCTCCATTAAGACCCTTCAAGCACGCATCTGCAAAAATGGCTCCTGCATATCTGCACCGGACTATCAGTTAACTTCAATGGATAGGTTTATTCTTTCTCAGCAGTTACACCACGTAGAAATCACCAAATTTCAAAATGAAAAGGCAAAATTCACCAAATTCCAAATTGAAAAAGTAATAAATCACTAAATTTCAAAATGAAAAGGCGGCTTAGAATCTAATAGGTGAAGGCTGAAACATAAATAATATGAGCAACAGCAAATCAAGATGGAATACTGAACAGGTAGGTGTTCAAGGTTGCATATGGTATTAAACCAAATCCATGCTGTACAACTAGTCAGGTCACAAAAACAATTTGGTGTGAACTTTAGTACCAAAGCAATTCAGTCAAACCATGACAACATGGTGGTACAGTTTAGGTTCAAAGTAATTCATATATGAAACTCAAAATTATGCCATGTCAGGTTACCTCTGGGGAAATATTACATCGCTGCTTTGACACATCCAGGCCATGGATATAAATTTCAATACAAATGATTGCACTGGGTTGGATTTCAGTTCCAAAATGTATTTATAAGTCAGAAAGAAGAAGAAAAACAGTATATCCCACTAAAAACCAAAACATCAAACCGTTAAACCCAAAGCAAGACCCAAAATTGCCCATATCTTTGGCTCCAGTGAGGTTTAGGGTGGGTTATTTCTTAAACACTTCTAGACCAGCAGGTCATTATGAATGTAAAACCTGGCTTGAGTCTTAAAAACAAGAAACAGGAATAACATAATAGGAGATAAAATGATCGGAATCAAAACTATATGAAACAACACATCATCTTACTGAATTTTTATTGAACTAACTAAATATCATCATTCCTACATCTGATTTGAACGCCACACATTCATGTATTAAAGTTAGGCATCTGAAATTTGTTTACTTAAGAAACTTAAAATGTAGTAGAAATTGGTACCTATGGATGCTTTGCTTTGAGCTTAAACCCACATAAATGAGAAAACTAGCCCAATAACTTATTACGCCCAACTACTAGTTCAAAATGTTTAAGCACAAGTTAATAATAGTTCCTCTTGTAAACTTATAAAACCTCTTTATAAGCCCAAAATTCTAAACTCAGGTGTTACAATATCAACAATAAAAGTTTATATGCATTAATATGTTTAATCAGGCAAAGTAAGTAGGATTTGAGAGATCTAGGCAGAATGTGAGAACCATCATGGTTCTAAGGAGAACATCACCTTGGTTCAATGTTATCTCGTCTTATATAAAGGATAAACAGAATGTGACTAACTAAATTAATAGAAATGAAAAAAACTACTTTAGTAAGATATAGCTTCTTGTCTGTTTCAATAGAAAAAGAGGAAACCTGGATCCGAAAGAGAAGTGAGGAACTCTTAAAGGCACCAAACACAAATTTCTCAACATAACATTGAAAAGTCAAGGAGAAATACTAGGAAATAACAATTTCCAAGATAGACATTGATCAATATATTCAAAACAATGAAAGAGAGCTGAATCGTCAAATAATAGAATAAGATGTGTAACTTACGCCATTGACAAAGTTGCTGAGCCTTTTCCAGCTTTTGCCTCCACAACCTCCGTCCCACCATCCTGGGTCCTTTTGGTAAGAGCCTTGATATCCTCGTGAGACAAATCATTACTAACAGGAGTTGCCTGTGGAAAAAGGAAATTTTAACCTATCAAAGATTAATCATAGGCTCATAACACAGAAACAACATTATTACATCAAATCCCCAGCAATCACCTGAGAGAACAGAGGCAAGATTGTTATGCCAGCATGCCCACCGACAACCGGAACATTAACATCTGTATAAACGACCGCATCGTTTAACTCGGATGATTTGCTCACCAAATTATGAAAATATCAGATACGACAAGAAATAGGTATTACCAGCCACCGGAACCTTAGCTTTCCCAGCATAGAAGGTTTTAGCCCTGACAACATCAAGAGTGGTAACGCCGAACAGTTTTTTCTCATCGTATGTTCCTGCCTTCTTGAACACCTCAGACGCAATAGGTACAGTTGAATTCACTGGGTTGCTTATCATATTAACAACAGCCTGATTAAAAGAAACACAAATTAATTCTCCTTATAGACCATGATTCCTCAAAAGCTTGGAGGGAACGAACACAAAGAGGAAGTGCAATAGTTTGTTGGTGAAGGAGAGAAAAGCACTTACGTTAGGACAGTACTTGGCTATGGCGGTGCAGAGAGACTTGACGATGCCAGCGTTGATTTTGAAGAGATCATCGCGAGTCATGCCGGGTTTCCGCGGCACACCAGCGGGGATGATCACGACATCGGAACCCTCAAGAGCCGTGCCAAGCTGATCCTCACACGCATAGCCCGCCACCTGGAGATCGATCAAATGACAGACCCGAAACCCTAGATCCGATCAGAATCCCCGCAAGGATCGAAAAAAAAAAGGCGGAGAGAAACAGGAAGGAAGATTTCCAAACTTGGGCGCGAGTGTTGATGTGGCTGACATCGGCGGCGACGCCGGGGGTGCCAGCGATATCGTAGAGGGAGAGGCTGGAGACGAGGGGATTGAGCTTCATGAGGAGGGCGAGGGGCTGGCCGATACCACCAGCAGCTCCGAGGATCGCGACCTTGCGCTCAGGGGCGGCGTCGGAGGAGAAGAGGCGGCGGCCATAGGAGGCTCCGCCACGTCTGAGCGCTGACTCGACAGATCTAACCAGGAAGCTCCTCATCGTCTCCGATGTAGTAAGAGAGACAGAGATCCACTCACCGCAGCGGAACGCAAATGCGTGGATGGATGGATCCGCAGTTTGTTATAAGCAAGCGGGCTGGCCAAGCGGACGTGAAGCACGTGGGATCCGCATGCCACTGTTTTCGTTCTGGACTATTTAACGACGGAAGAAGGGAATAATTTTAGGGAAATTTATAAAATAAATAAATAAAGTTTTTATTTGCCAAAATTGATTTTGTTTTACATAATTTAGAGAAAAAATAATAATTCTATAACAGATTCAATTTAATAATAAAATTAGATAATATTCCAAAGACCGTTTGATAGAGCTTGCGGCGCAGAGGATGTAAGTTGATAAGAAAATGAATGGCACTGCAACGCCAAGAATATTTGTAGAGCGGACACTTGAAGGAAAAGCGGAATTATGTAAAAAGGGAGCACAATTGGATAGCTTTTATCTTTTTATCAAAAAGGAGCGGCTAAATATTAGGCCTGCTTTTAATCCCAAAGAGAGAGGTTGTATTAAAAAAATGATCAGAGAAAGAGAAATTTAGGAGGTTAGCGGGAGGTATAACCGTATAAGAAGAGAATAATATTATCTTTTATGATTTTTTGATAATTTTAAAATTAGGATATTTTTTTGAATAAATAAGAAAACAGGATCATTCCTTTTATAAAAACCCATTTATTCAAAGGCTAACCTATTATCTGATCGTTGGACCTCTTATTCAGGAGAAATTAGCCTTAGCTTTTATAATGTTACTATTTTATTAAAAATCTCTCCCCTTTACTAACTAATTTTGGTGAAGACTAAAATAAATTTACATTAATATCCTTTTCTCCATTCACACTAAAAATAATTCTAACGTTTATTAGTAATTCCACAAGTGAAATAATTTTCTCTGCTGCAACGTATTATTATGAATGTTTCTCATCATTAATTTTCTCTGATTATTTTATATAAAAAAATATAGTTCTCTTTAGTCCCATATCTTAGAATTGACAACACTATGATCAAAGAAGCTTTTATAAATATTTTAGGTCGACAATGTTAAAAAATATACTTTTCTTAGTTTTTTTTACTAAGATAAGTATAATATTAAATTAAATTAATATTTTTTCATTGGGAAGCCTGTTACAGTAGTTTGTTGCTTGGATTCTCTAGCGTAACCCTTGCATTATTGCACTATTGCATGGGTCTGTCGAATTAGTATACTATTAAATTAAAATAATTTTTTTCATAGGGAAGCCCGTTATTCTTGATTCTGAATGTAAGGGTGACATTCAAAATCCAAACAATTCAGATTTTCAAAGCCCAAATGATTCAGATTTTCAAAAGTTAGGTACTTTACCCTAATGACAATGTGATTTCAATGTATTATATTACACACGCGACGTGATAATAATTTTATATCATTTTAATTTTACTTTTTAAACGATAACATAATTAAAATAATATTTTAACAAATAAAATAATTGATAGGGATTCCATAATCCTCATTACATTTTAAATAAATATTATTTAATCATGATCATCCATATAGAAGTTAACATGTAACTTTTACATGTGGTAAAAGCTAGCGTAATTATGTAAAGCGGACACTTGCAGGAAAAGCGGAATTATGTAAAAATATAGCACAATTGGATAGCTTTTATTCAACGGCTTTTTATCAGCCAGGTTTTTTTATTTATAAAAAAAACATTTTAGCTTTAAAACTACTATAAATAACATCAAAAATAGTATTATTGTGTTCCCTCTCTGGCCCATCTCTTAAATCCTCTCTCTAAATCTTATTTGACCTGATATGAAAAAATATTAGGTCCACACTAAATCTATTGTGAGAAAATATCAGACTCATACTAGTCCTGATATTAGATCATATCAGACTCAGAGTAGATTTGATATAGAAAAATATCAGGTCTATCATGGGCATGATATAATCTCATATCAAGTCCAACGGTGGATCTGATATAAGAAAATATTAGATCATTTTTAATCCTAGAGAGAGAGGATGCATTGAAAAACGATGAGAGAAGGGGATTTAGGAGGTTGACGGGAGAGATATAAAGGGAATAATACTATTTTTGTACTCTTTTTAATAATTTTGAAATTAGGATACTCCTTTAAGTAAATAAAAAAATGTAGCCGAAATTCGGCCGTTACATCCGAACGGCTCAATACCAGTTGACTGCTAAAACTAGCAGTCGACTGCTCCACACTGACCGAGCGAACAGAAACATTTTATTCGCTGTCAGTCGATTGGACCTGCACCAATCGACTGGTGAAACCAGCAGTCGACTGATACCCGAGTACATTCTCTCAGCACTTGGACTCTCACCTTTACGACTCACTTGACGTTTCTTTGCAGTCTTGACCTCTTGCCTTCAAGCCTACTTCCTTTGGCTCTCGTCCCTTGGATGCATACAAACTCGCGGCTCGTCCCCAATGTCATCCTTCGCGTATGCCTCGAAGTCGCTTCCCTTGGCCCTTGTCCTCGCTGCCTTGTCCACGGTCCCTCGGATGCTCCATCCTTCACCAGACTCGAAGCCATCAACCTGAGTCACATGTGTATCCTGCATACCTGCACACTCATATAGACATATCAAATAACAAGGGTGAACCTAACTTAAACCCTTTGTTCAAATACCAAAATATATGGTACTACGGACCATTGAGATTGTTTCAACATTTATATCATTTTCTAAATGGTAACCTAATATTTCAAATAAGCATTATATGATAATGGAAGGGTATTTTGGACAGCTACCCTCTATTTGGATGGGATGAAAGAAGATTTATTAATGGAAGGGAAAAAAATGGAAAGGATGGGAAAGAGAGAAAAAGTAAAATATTTATCTTACCCTTATTTAAGAGGAAGAGAAAATTCATTTGGGAGAAAAATGGGGAGAATAAAGGTTAAACATATAAAACTATAAGAAAATCCTCTTTTCTTTAAATAAATCTGCATGTAAAAAGAAAAAAGAAATTCCCTGTCTCCCTATTTATCCTTCCCTCCCCTTTACTCAACTCCTCTCAAATATAAAGTTAGCGTTAAGTAAGATATCTATTTGACTTTAATTGAAAATGGAGAACTCGTCGACTTTGGAAAAGATGGACGCCTTTTTGATTTTGCAAAAAAAAAAAAAAAAAAAAAAAACACAAAGTAAAGGATCTGAGGATGGAAGTTGATAAGAAAATGAATGGCCCTGCAATGCCCAGAATAATTGTAAAGTGCACAGGAATTCTGATGTAAAAATGGAGCACAATTGGATAGCTTTTATTCAAAGGCTACACTGATACAACACATTGTAGTGGCAGCAGAAATACTGAACACAATTTCAATATCAAAAGGGTGAACAAGATATAGCAAACCCCTGGATCATCAACTTTAGGTAATCTATTCATTTCCGACCCCGATACAACACCTAGTTGGATCGTGAAGGAAAAAAGATCTTAGTTTTTACTCATATCATGCAGTTTTTCTATTGTGGGTTTGGCGCGCGACTGTTAGCAGATGAGACTCTTGATCCCCATTCCAAAAGCTCTTTGCTAGTATCATCTTTGTGCACAATTACCTCGATAAAACACAGGCAATCCTTCTTGTCTCCTGTGGCTGTGGCTATCGACTCTTCTAATTGCTCCTCAGTGTTCACCTGCAATAAACCACCAGGGGTTTCCATGTCAAACTGATTTCAAAACTTAGATCTGTCATCAATGGTCGCGACTTGCAACGAACTCACCTTGCAAGTCCAACATTTGCCTGCTTGATTGTTTATGGCATCAACAACTGCAGTGTAGTTCCAGTTCTTGATCACATTGTAAGGCCCATCATGGATCTCTACTTCGATAGTGTATCCACCATTATTAATGAGAAAAATAATGCTGTGTTGCCCTTGCTGGATCATTGTAGATACATCTTGAGCAGTCACCTATAGAATTATAGGCCAATTATCGAAGAGCAACAGTGATAATCAGTAATCATGAAAAGAAAAATGAAGACAATGAAAACATAAGAGCTATCTCATTTCTTAGTCTTAGAGATTGCATCTGTATGATTACATTTGAATCATAGATAATAACCTCATTTGAGCCACACAAAAAGAAGGATATTTGAGTAGTAAATAAAAGAATGAAGAATTTAGAGGAAAAATATCCAAGAAATAATGTTTTCTCTTTATATTTGTTTAGTTCATCAACAATAATAGCTCTTCAATTTTATAAAAATCATTAAGAACAGATTAACAATTCACCTGGAAACTCCCATCTCCTATGCAAGCAATAACACGCTTTTCCTTGGCAGCTTGAGCATATCCAAGAGTGGCACCTACTGACCATCCAATTGATCCGTACTGCATTTGGAATTCATACCTGAGAAAATTGTATCACTAGGTCAACCGTTTGATGGCTTCATGATCACAATTCCCAGCCATTCACAATGGTAAGACGACGACCAACTCACCCGCAGTTCTCCGGCAAATGAAGCTTTTGGCAATTGAACCATGAATCACCAGTCTCTGCAATGACAGAGGTCTCTCCACTCAGCATACTCTGCTTGAAAGAAAACATATGACAAACTCAATACAAACAACAAGCACAAACTTGAATCGAAGTGAAGTTGAATTTGATTTTCAAAGGCATGCCTGAATGTGCTTAAAAAGGATATTAACCCTCAAAGGTTCGTTGTTCTCTCGTCTCATCGGCATGCTTGGAGGGACGTAGATACGACGATAATTCTCCATAGCAGTAGTGTTCCTCTTCAGCTTATGAGACAGTGCAGCCAAGAATTCAGCCATGAAAACCCAACCAAAAGAGGGGCCATTGCCGACGGTGACACGGTTCCGCTTTGCCACCACAGCTTTTTCCTTCTTGATCAGGAGAGAATACCCCACAGAGCTGTAGTCGTTAAAGATCGGGCCGACGAACATGTAAGCATCAGCTGATTCCACAATCTCTCCACAGAAGTTGGTGCTCACGGCGCCCCAGTAAGTCCCGATGAAGTGAGGATGGTGCTCCGGTACCAGTCCTTTGGCTGATGGCATGATGGCTATTGGATAGCCGCACGCGTCTGCGAGCTCCACGAAAGCTTGCTGTGCTTTAGCCACCCTCAGATTGGGTCCGGCGACCAGTACTGGCTTCACGGCCTTGTTCAAAAATGCTGCTGTTGCTTCCACGGCAGCCTCCAGTCCTAATTGGTTGCTCACCCTGCAAAGGACCATCGCCTCTCATTTTAACGAGAATTGAAGACAGAGAGAGAGCACCGAACACCTACATGGGCGCGAGGAAGTAGGGAACAGGCTCGTTTGCGAAGGTGGGATGAAATATCCCCGGCAAGTTGCAGCTGATGCTGATGTACACGGGCTTGCTCTCTTTCAAAGCCGTGGATATTGCAGTATCGATCATCTCATGCGCATCGTCCAAATTATTGATCACCGCCTACAGATTGGGGCAGATCAACGAAGCCGTGTTTAAGATCGGATAAACCCTAAATTTCGCAACGAAATTGGGGGGAGAAGGTTGGGGTACCTGGTGGCAAGTGACAGTCTGGAAGCATCGGAGCTCCTGGGAGAAATCGGGGAGGCCGATAGTGTGGTGGAGGATGCGGTTGGTGCCGTAGTCGTTGGAGTTGGGGCCGCCGGCCACGCAGATGATGGGGAGGTTCTCGCTGAAGGAGCCAGCTACAGCGTTGATGACGCTGAGACCGCCGACGGTGAAGGTGACGACGCAGGCGCCGACGCCGCGGGCGCGGGCGTAGCCGTCGGCGGCGTACCCGGCGTTGAGCTCGTTGCAGCAGCCCACCAGGTTGAGCTCCGGCTCCGCGATGAGGTGGTCGAGTAGGGTGAGGTTGAAGTCGCCGGGCACGGAGAAGACGTCGCGGACGCCCACCTGCACTAGCCGCCGGGCCAGATGCCGCCCCAGCGTCCCCGGGCCCCGACGCGCGCTGCCGTCCTGCATTCTGAAAGCCGTTCGAACGCAAGTCTGAATTGCTCGAATCGGTCGCGGCCGGTTGATACGGGAAAGCAAACAAAGCAAGGGCCTTATTTTATCGGCGACATAGAAAGCAGATGAGGCGTTTACAGGGGAAGTGGACGCTGGAAACCATGGGCGACTGCTTTATCTGCTGCCTTGGAACTGGGTGAGTCAAAATAGAGTTTTCCACTGCAAAAGACATAGACGCCGGCCGGCGTAGATTATGCAGAATGAATAAAATAATAAATCATCGGCGCATTCCACGAATGGTTTTACTTTTATTCAACGTGACTAATAATGAAAAAGAAACAGTGGTTGGAAACCGGGGGTTTCCGCCGACGCGCCCCCCGCTAGAGGACAGAATAAAAATAATAATAATAATAATAATATAATAATAAAAATAAAAAATAGCATCCAGCGTTCTTAATACATCCATTAATCCACAGTCGATCCGTAAATCTTTAAAATAATAGCATCAAATTTTCTATTTAAAATTTACCGCAGAATTTTTCTTTATTAAATTTAAATATCTATTTTTTAATATACTAATTTCCTTATAATTTATTCTATCTTTATATTTTATTATCTTTTTAATATCTAGATTTTATCCATTTATTTTTTTATCTTCCTAATTAAATGATATTTTAATATTTAAAAAATAAATTTTATTTTAATTAAAGAGTACTTTATGAAATCTAAATATTACAATGGTTTTTTTTTTAATTTTAAATTAAATTCTATGTTAGAGAAATTGTTGTAGATATTCTAAAAAAAAATATCCTGTTATTTTATTATTATCCAAATGCTATGTCTTGAGCTATCGTTACATACAGTGCAATAAAGATGCCAAATTATCATCTGAATATCAATAATTTAATCTTCAATTATGATATATTAGTAAGAATTTTCTCTTTAAATACAGAGCCTAACTATAGGATATTGAGTTGTTCGTTGTGAATATTTTCTGATTAATTTTAATTACAAATGAAAATTTTTCATACGATCAAATTGATCGTCTCAAATTCGATTGATACAGCGACAAAATTTTAGGGCTCAAAAGGAGATATGAGAAAAAAGAGGGGCATTTTGGTCATTTTAGGTTTTGAGGGTTTTGGTATTAGAAGAGCACTGTTCATCAATGGAGAGGGGGATAGGGATGACAATTTTTCTCACGGGTTTGGGCCCCGTGGGGAAAACCCAAAATGGGAATGGGGATCCTCGATTTTTCGGGGATGGGGCGGGTATGAGAATACTATCCTCATCTCCAAACCCGCGCCCGAATATTATTATTATTATTATTATTAAATAATAATATGATTTTTTAAAAAAATATTAATAATAGTATGAATATTTAATAATAATATTATTAATATTGATATTAATATTAATATTATCGTTAATAATAATAATAATAATAATATAAATTAAATTTGGAAATGGGGCAGGGATGGGGATGGGGATTTGATCCCCGTGGGTTCTGGTTTGGGGAATCCCCGAACCTGAAAAAATGAAAACGGGGCAGGGATGGGAATGGCAAACCCACCCCCGCCCCGCCCATTGCCATCCCTACTGGTTTGTTTTGCGGGAGGAGGCTGCCACCACAGCCACGGGGAGCACGTCGCCACCCCGTTCAGCGCTGCCTCGCCAGAGGCTCCCGTCGCCAGCCTTCGCGGTTCCCAACCATCGCGACTCGCAATAGACGATGCTGCCGCCAGCGTCGCCTCCCTCATCGCCAGCGAGCCGCCACACTTCTCCTCTATTCCTTTCCCCAGTGGCAACTGTAGTCGCGCCTGTCGACGCCTTCTTCAACTCCTCGTGCACAAGGGAGAAGGGGCTGGTTTTGGGCGCCGCCACCACAGTAAACGAGCCTTAACCCCCTCACCACCGACCCGCCAGTGCCAGCGCCACCTAACCGCCAACACTGGAGCCTCCAGCCGCCGACGCCACTCCCGGTGAGCCACCTCACTACCTTCGTCGTTCATAGACGATTGTCGACACCGGCCGTGCGCTGGTACACCCTTTTTGCCCAGCCGCCGCGTCATCCTCTCCCTTCCCAGTGCCGCTGCAGGAGCATGCTGCCCCCTCACGCCGCCACCGCTGCCTCCAACGGCTGCGGATGCCGCTGCCGGTGCCTCCCACCGGTGTCGCCGACATCTCCAATAGCCGCCAACACCTCCTCCAGCGGGTGTCGCCTCCAACAACAACCATTGTCGCCCCCTCTAGTGGCTGAGGTTGCCCTCCGATGTCATCTCCAGCGACAACCACCAGCTAGCCCACGACCTTCGTCGAGGGGGTACAGCGCCATCTTCTCTGTTGGCACTCCTATCAGGCGATGAGCCAGTTCTCGAGCCATCGCCGATCCGACCTTCGGGCTACTGCTGTTGCACTCTATCTTTGTGACTTGCATCTTGCACTGTGTGTTGTGTTCTGGCCACCGAGCCGCTGTGTTTCGTATCGCTATTATGATTGTGAGTTACTGGTATTATCCGGCCTGCGTGTCGTGTCCTGCCCCGCGAGCCACTGTAGTATTATGGCTCAGGAGCCGTCGTCATATATATTTCAGCCGACATGTCGCCTTTTGGATCTATGCTGCACCGGATTCCATGTCGTCGCTCCCAGATCCGGCTCCTCAGCTGACTCACACTCATCTACCTGCACGGTCACGACGACTTGATCAACATCACGACTAGCTCATCGATCCATCAGAGGACGCCCCCAAAGCCAGAGTATGTTATCGTATTCATCCTTTACGTTACTTTATTAGTCCACTATTCATTCGGTTGCTTATATATTCATGGGATCCGCCTCGAGCACCGGGGCACCAGAGACCGGGGCAACCTGATCGCTGGCTACAAGTATTGTTGACCAGAGAACTTCTGATGACTTGATCAACACAGAAGATAGCTCACCATCCGGGTCATGGAGATGCGGTTAATATTACAGCCACGTCATTCCGGCAGTTCCGTCTTCTCAGATTCCCAACAGGAACATAATTGACGTCGTATGTGGGAACTTCGCCTGATCTGGAACGTGAAGATGGACGACGGCAAAAAATTCTGCCATACTCATGACTTTGGTGGGTTTCGATGAGCGTATCATATTCTCCTCACTCCACGGGTATTCGGAAGTCGAGAAATTGAGTCTGATCCTCTGCTGGATGGCAGGTCAGTTTTTCCGTTGTATTTTCTCTTTTGATCATAGGATCTGCCATAGTTCTTCGGTCGAACACTCCTGTGTCGATCGGCCGGGCTTGTCTTATATTAGAGCCACGAGCTCAATGTCGAAGACTCCCATGCCGATTGACCGAGTTTATATTCTATTAAAGTCACGAGCTCAATGTCGAAGACTCCCGTGCCAATCGACTCGGTTTACCATAGGCTCGATGTCAAAGACTTCCGTGCCGAGCGGCGGGGATTATATTATGTTAGAGCCGCGAGCTCAATGTCAAAGACTCCCGTGCTGATTGATCGGGATTATATTATGTTAGAGCCGTGAGTTCAATGTCGAAGACTCCCGTGCCGATCGGTCAGGATTATATTATGTTAGAGCCACAGGCTCAATGTTGAAGAATCTCATACCGATCGACCGAGATTATATTATATTAGAGCCACAGAATAATGTGGAAGACTCTCATCTCGGTCGGCCGGAATTATATTATAGTAGAGTCACGAGCTCAATGTCGAAGACTCCTGTGTCGATCGGCCGAACTTGTCTTATATTAGAGCCACGAGCTCAATGTCGAAGACTCCCGTATCGATCGGCCGAGTTTACATTATATTAGAGTCATAGGCTTGATGTCGAAGACTCCCGTGCTGATCGGTCAGGATTATATTATGTTAAAGCCACGAGCTCAATGTCAAAGACTCCTGTGCTGATCGACTGAGATTATATTATGTTAGAGCCACAGACTCAATGTCGAAGACTCCCGTGTCGATCGGCCGGGATTATATTATGTTAGAGCCACGAGCTCAATGTGGAAGATTCCCGTGCCGGTCGGCCGAGATTATATTATAGTAGAGTCGCAGGCTCAATGTCGAATACTCCCGTACCGATCGACCGGACTTGTCTTATATTAGAGTCACAAGCTCAATGTCGAAGACTCCCGTGCCGATCGGCCGAGTTTACATTATATTAGAGTCACAGGCTTGATGTCGAAGACTCCCGTGCCGATCGGGCGAGATTATATTATGTCAGAGTCACGGGCTCAATATCGAAGACGCTCGTGCCGATCAACCAGGATTATATTATGTTAGAGCCACGGGTTTAATGTCGAAGACTCCCATGCCGATTGATCGGGATTATATTATGTTAGAGCCACAAGCTCAATGTCGAAGACTCCCGTACCGATCAGTTGGGCTTGTCTCCGATCGACCGGGTTTACAATATATTAAAGGCACAGGCTCGATGTCGAAGACTCCTGTGTCGATCGACCGGGTTTATATTATATTAGAGTCACAGACTCGATGTCGAAGACTCCTATGCCAATCGACCGGGTTTACATTATATTAGAGTCACAGGCTCAATGTCGAAGACTCCCGTACTGATCGACCAGGATTATATTATGTTAGAGCCGCGGGCTCAATGTTGAAAACTCCCGTGTGGCCGTGTCGATTGGTCGTGATTATATTATGTTAGAGCCGCGGGCTCAATATCGAAGACTCCCGTGCCGATCGGCGGGGATTATATTATGTTAGAACCACAGGCTCAATGTGAAAGACTCCCGTGTCGGTCGGCCGGGATTATATTATATTAAAGCCACAGGGTCAATGCAGAAGACTCCTGTGTCGGTCGGCCAGGATTATATTATAGTAGAGTCACGGGCTCAATGTTGAAGATTCCCGTGCCGATCGGCCAGAATTATATTATGTTAGAGCTGCAAGCTCAATGTCGAAGACTCCCGTGCCGATCAGCCGGGATTATATTATGTTAAAGTCGCGGGCTCAATGTCGAAGACTCCCATGCAGATCGACTGGGATTATATTATAGCCATGGGCTCAAAGTCAGAGACTCCCGCGCCGATCAACCGAGTTTGAGTTATATTAGAGCTATAGGCTCTAGAAGTCGAGTGACGACTATGAACCCATGTGAAGACCGTTGAGCGGCGACGTTAAACCTATGTCTCCACCAACGGTCGAGCGACCACCTTAAACCCGAGTCTTTAACAAATCATCGAGCGGCGACGTTAAACCCAGGTCTCCACCGACGATCGAGCGGCAACCTTAAATCCGAGTCTGCATCAAATCATCGAGCGGCGACGTTAAACCCAGGTCTCCACCAACGGTCGAGCGACGACCTTAAACCCGAGTCTGCATCAAATCGTCGAGCGGCGACATTAAACCTAGGTCTCCACCAACGGTCGAGCGGCGACCTTAAACCCGAGTCTTTATCAAATCATCGAGCGGCGACGTTAAACCCAGGTCTCCACCAACGGTCAAGTGGCAATCTTAAACCCAAGTATCCACCATCGGATCTCCTATCTCCCCCGTTCGGGGTCAAGCGATCGTCACATATCGGATCTCCTATCTCCTCGGTTCGGGGTCGAGCGGTCTTCATTGGTCACAGACCAGTCTTATTGGATATTCCATCTCCCCTATTTGGGGTCGAGCGGTCTTCACTGGTTTCGGACCAACATATCATATTTTCTTATCTTCCCTGTTCGGGGTCGAGTGATCTTCACTGGTCTCGAACCAGCTCATCGGATCTCATATCTTCCCCGTTCGGGGTCGAGCGGTCTTCGCCTTCACCAGTCACGGACTAACTTATTGGATCTCATATCTCCCCCATTCGGGGTCGAGTGGTCTTCACTGGTCTCGGACCAGTATATCATATTTCCTTATCTCCCCCGTTCGGAGTCGAGTGATCTTTACTGGTCTCGAACCAGTTCATTGGATCTCATATCTCCCCCGTTCGGGGTCGAGAGGTCTTCATTGGTCACGGAGCATATGAGCAGCTTATCTCCCCTATTCGGGGTTGAGCTATCTCCAATGGTCGCAAACAAGAGTATCTCCATTGGTTTCGGGCCAGAATATCTCATAAGCTCTGCACCCGCCCAGCTCACGACTTACTTCCGTGCGTCTTCGATTCTCGGGCTACACCTCCGTTCAGCTCACGGGGTGACGTGCTCGCTCGGCTAACGACTTTTGCTTGCATGCACTTTCGATTCATGGGTTATACTCCCGTTCAGTTCACAGGCAATGCGCCCGCTCGGCTCACAACTTCCGTTTTCGTGTGCATGTGATTTTGCGGGCTATGCTTCCGCTCCATTTTTGAGCTCCACTTCCGCCCCGACATTGCCTCATCGCTCGTTCGGTATTCGCCGGAGCGCTCAGTTGGCGTTCACCCGATAGCTTGCGTGGCATCCGCTCGACACTATTTTTTGCCGCTCGGTCGACACGTTTTTCTCGCCACTCTGCCAAGTGCACCTCATTCTATCAGCACTTGCGAAGTCGTCTGACTGGTATCGCTCAACCGTCCGTTCGGCCACACACTTAAACTACTTGGTTGAACGCTCGACATTCTCTCGATGGTCTGGTCAGCATCTTACGGTTGACTGGTCGATACTTTCTCGGTCACCCGCACGACATTGCTCGCTCGTTCACTCGGTTTGCTCGGCATCCCGCGTACCACTCGGTCGACTATCATTTTACTCATCGTTCGCTTAATGTTTTGCCACCCGCTCGACATCTGTCCGGTTGTTGACTTGGTACTATTTTTCGTAGTCCGCTCGGCATCGTTACCATCTCTCATGGGACACCATATAGCGATCGCTTGCGTGGCCTTATACGATGGATTCAGCGATTTGACTCTGTTATCGAGAGTGATTCAGCCTTCACGATAGACTGTCTAGTCAGTCGGACTCGTGCCTCCTTTTTTCTATACTTGAGGGAGAGACTTGTGATACGGCAACAGGATTTTGGGGATCAAAAGGAGATATGAGAAAAAGGAGGGGCATTTTGGTCATTTCAGATTTTGAGGGTTTTGGTATTAGAAGAGCACTGTTCATCAGGGGAGAGGGGGCTGGTTCGTTTTGTGGGAGGAGGCCACCGCCACAGCCATGGGGAGAATGTCGCCACCCCGTTCAGGGCCGCCTCGCCGGAGGCTCCCGCCACCAGCCTTCTGTTGGTTAGTCCTAGGAAAACCATATCGGCTCCACTGTACAAAAATTTTGTACAAGTGTCGAACATTTCCTTAAATAACCTATTGTGTTCTTTAGAAGTTAAATTAGGAATCGCAGACGGAACTTAACATCATTGATTCCAAATTTAACTTATCTGTTCTTAATGGTTTAGATTTAAATCGCAAGCAGCAGAACTTAACACTATTGATTCAAATCCACCTATGTTATTAATTCATTAAATATTAACATCCAGGACTGCATGGCGAGGCACATGCCCTTCTTGGATATGGGAGCAACCACCACCGCCTAGACAAAGCCTTTTAAGGAAAGCTAATATTTAATTTCCTTAAATAACTCTAGGTTAACAAAAAAGAACAATCAAATCACAAATTCGACAAAATAAAAAAAAAACACAAACTCGAAAACAAATTTGAAAACTCTAGAATCTTATGCCTCTTGTGTTTGGTATTTCCAAAAATAACTATACAAAGAAAACTAGTATGATGCGGAAAACAATTACTAGTTATACCTTTCTTTGTAAGCAAATAACCTCTTGATCTTCTACCGTATTCCTCTTCTAACCTCGGACGTTGTGTGAGCAACGATCTTCCGAGATGAGAACCACCAAGCACCTTCTTCTTCCTTCTAGGTTTCGGCCACCAAAATCTCTTCCAAGGATGAAGAGGTTCGGCCACCACCAAGCTCTAAGGGATGCTAGAAATATCGCATCCTTTTCTCTCCTTCTTCTCCAAGCAAGATCCGGCCACCACAAGGACTCCAAGAAAGAGATGTGGTTCGGCTACAAAGTGGAGAGAAGAGAAAAGATAAAGAGATGTTGGCCGGCCACACCAAGGAAGAGAGGGAGAGAAAAAGAAATAGAATCGTTAATCATGAAGGCACCTCTACCCCTTCTTTTATAATCATTGGTCTTGGCAAATAAGGAAATTTAAATAAAAACTTTATTAATTCTTTTACCATGAAAAAAAAGGTTTAATTAATTAAAATTAAATTCCTTTTTTTCAATTACAATGGCCAACCACATTAAAATCTCTAAGCAAATAAAATTTTAAACACAAATTAAAACTTCCTTATTTGCTTCCGAAAATTTATAAAAATCTCTCCAATAATTTTTTCCTTCATGGTGGATTATAAAAAGGAAATTTTATAAATTAAAATCTTTCTTTTAAACATGTGGATAATTTTTCAAAAGGAAAGTTATCTCTAAAAATTAAAATCTCCTTTCAATCTACAAATAAGAAAAGATATCAAATCTTTTCTTAATCTTTTGTAGAAACTTATAAAAGAGATATTTAATTTTTAAACTCTCTTTCAAATCATAACATGGTTTAAAAAAAGAAAGTTTTCTTAAAATTAAAATTTACCTTTCAATCTACAAATAAGGAAAGATTTCAAATCTTTTCTTAATCTTTTGTAGAAAGATATAAAAGGAAAGATTTAAATTTCAAACTCTCTTTTAAAACATGATATCCACATAAGAAATAATTTTAATAAAAATCCTTTTTTAATATGATGTGGCCGGCCACCTAAGCTTGGGCTCCAAGCAATTGGCCGGCAACCTTAAGGCTCAACCTTTAGGCTTGGTCGACCCTAAGCTTGAGCTTCAAGCTTAGCTTGGGCGACCCCTATAGGTTGGGTAAGAAGGTGGGTATGTGGTGGGTATAAATCTCTATATACAAGAGGTTACGATAGGGACCGAGAGGAGGAATTGGTTTTGGTCTCCCGATGAAATTATGCATCCCGTGTTCGCCCCGAACACATAACTTAATTTCATCAATAATAATTCATTCCACTAAAGAACTATTATTGAACTACCGCACCAATCCCAAATTACATTTTGGGCTCCTTCTTATTATGAGTGTGTTAGTATCCCTGTATTTAAGATGTCGAATGCCCACTGATTAAATGAGTTACTGACAACTCACTTAATTAATATCTTAGTCCAAGAGTAGTACCACTCAACCTTATCGTCATGTCGGACTAAGTCCACCTGCAGGGTTTAACATGACAATCCTTATGAGCTCCTCTTGGGGACATTATCAACCTAGATCACTAAGACATAGTTTCCTTCTATAATCAACAACACACACTATAAGTGATATCATTTCCCAACTTATCGGGCTTATTGATTTATCGAACTAAATCTCACCATTGATAAATTAAAGAAATAAATATCAAATATATGTGTTTGTTATTATATTAGGATTAAGAGCACACACTTCCATAATAACTGAGTTCTTTGTTCCTTTATAAAGTCAGTATAAAAGAAACGACCTCTAATGCTCCTACTCAATACACTCTAAGTGTACTAGTGTAATTATATAGTTAAGATAAACTAATACCTAATTACACTACGACCTTCCAATGGTTTGTTCCTTTCCATCTTGGTCGTGAGCTACTGTTTATAATTTATAAGGTACTAATAACATGATCCTCTGTGTGTGACACCACACACCATGTTATCTACAATATAAATTAATTGAACAACTACATTTATCGTAAATGTAGACATTTGACCAATGTGATTCTTATTTCTAGATAAATGTTTATACCAAAAGCTAAGCTTTTAGTATACATCCTAACACCTTTGTGGTTCCCAACCATCGCGACTCGCAATAGATGATGCTGCCGCCGACGTCGCCTCCCTCGTCGCCGGCGAGCCGCCACACTTCTCCTCTATTCCTTTCCCCAGCAGCCACGGTAGCCGTGCCCACCAACGACTTCTTCAACTCCTTGTGCATAGGGGAGAAGGGGTTGATTTTGGGCGCCGCCACCACAGCAAGCGAGCCTTAACCCCCTCACCACCGACCCGCCAGTGCTAGCGCCACCTAGCCGCCAACACTAGAGCCTCTAGCCGCCGACGCCACTCCCGGTGAGCCACCTTACTGCCTTCGTCATTCATAGACGGCTGCTGACACCAACCGGCGTTGGTACACCCTTTTTATCCAGCCGCCGCATCATCCTCTCCCTTCCCAGCGCCACTGCAGGAGCATGCTGCCCCCTCACGCCACCACTGCCGCCTCCAGCGGCTGCGGATGCCGCAGCCGGTGTCGCCCACACCTCCTCCCACGGTTGTCGCCTCCAGCAACAGCCACTGCCGCCACCTCTAGTGGCCAAGTCTACCCTCCGATGCCATCTCCAGCGACAACCACCAGCTGGCCCACGACCTTCATCGAGGGGGTACAACACCATCGTCTCTGTTGGCACTCCTATCGGGCGATGAGCCAGCTCTCGAGCCATCGCCGATCCGACCTTCGGGCTACTGCTGTTGCACTGTACCTTTGTGACTTGCGTCTACACTGTGTGTTGTGTTTCGGCCACCGAGCCGTTGTGTTTCGTATCGCTATTATGATTGTGAGTTACTGGTATTATCCGGCCTGCGTGTCGTGTCCCGACCCGCGAGCCGCTGTAGTATTCCGGCTCAGGAGCCTTCGTCATATTTCGACCGACATGCCGCCTTTTGGATCCGTGCTACACTGAATTCCATGTCGTCGCTCCCAGATTCGACTCCTTAGCTGACTCACACTCATCTACCCTGCACGGTCACGACGACTCGATCAACATCGCGACTAGCTCACCAATCCATCCGAGAGCGCCCCCGGAGCCAGGGTACGTCATCGTATTCATCCTTTACTTTACTTTATTAGTTCATTATTCATTCAGCTGCTTATATATTCGTGGTATCCGCCTTGAGCATCGGGAGGCCAGAGACCGGGGTAACCTGGTCGCTGGCTACAGGTACTGTTGATCAGAGGACTTTTGATGACTTGGTCAACACAGAAGATAGCTCACCATCCAGATTATGAAGATGCGATCAATATTCCAGTCATGTCATTTCGACAATTCCATCTTCTCATATTTCTGACAGGAACATCGATGTTATCTGATTCTAGCTATGATTAATTATTATAATATATAATAGTTATCCAATAACTAGTATAATAATTAAAAAATTATTATTGTAATATTGGACAAGTAGCTTTTATAATTATGTAATAATTATTTATTAACTTCCATAATTTTAAATAAATCGTTAAAAAATATTTTAATATATAATAATTTTGAAATTTATAATTTATGATTTAAATTTTTAAAGTTTAGGATTTAAGATTTATTTTTAATTAGGTAGCAAGTATCAACTACTTTAATTTTTTCTACAACCATTTTAAAATGATTTTTATAAAAATTAAATAATTTTGATCTAGTTAAGTATCTTGGATATAACAGTATCTCAGATTTAGAATATAAAGTTTTAAAATTTAAGATTAAAGTTTAAGATTTAACCTGTAAGTATTCACTAATTTCTATAATTATTTTAAATTAATTTTGATCAATTTAAAAGAATTTTAATAGTATTTAAATAAATTTGATTAAATTTCTAAAAAAAATATTTTAATATAATAATAATTCTCACAAAAATGAAATAATCAAATTTTATGTTATAATAATTATTATTACGTAAATTGTTATGAAAATAAATGTATTTTCGAAAAATAATAATTCGAAGCGTCCTTCAATTCATTACAATTGAATAATAAACGTCCTTTTACGTTTCCTAATCGGTCAGGAAAAAAAGGGTGACGAGACCATTGATGCAATCAGTTGTCCAAAGTTGATTACAATACATTTGTATAGTATTATAGCATCTCCAATGCAAATTTTAGTTTGTAAAATTTAAAAATCTCATTAAAAAATTTTATGATTGTGTAAATGACATTTTACGTTTTTAATTAAGAGTAAATTTGAGTTTTCAAATCTATTTTTTTTTTAAGATGGAGCCAATAATTAATATACATGACTCTTTTTAAATAATTTAAAAATAAATTTTTTGATGAACTAATTATAATGTTTTAATTTATAAATAATTAGTAAAAATTAAAATTATATTTTTTTCTTTCAAAAATAAATATATTTGGGATAAGTTAAAAAAATATAGAAATGACTATAATTAAATTAAATTTGTAAAATAATTAAATATTAAATAAAATGATAAATTATATTAAATTAAAAATTAATTAATTTTAAATTTGAGTTTTCAAATCTATTTTTTTTTTAAGATGGAGCCAATAATTAATATACATGACTCTTTTTAAATAATTTAAAAATAAATTTTTTGATGAACTAATTATAATGTTTTAATTTATAAATAATTAGTAAAAATTAAAATTATATTTTTTTCTTTCAAAAATAAATATATTTGGGATAAGTTAAAAAAATATAGAAATGACTATAATTAAATTAAATTTGTAAAATAATTAAATATTAAATAAAATGATAAATTATATTAAATTAAAAATTAATTAATTAATTATAAATAAATTAAATTAAAGATTATAATTAATTAAAATATGAAATGAAAACTATATAAAGATATTAAATGAAAAAAATTATATGCAGATTTTTTTTAATTGCGGAGAAAATAGTAACTATATGTGGAGAAAATTATAAAAGCAAATTCACTCCAAGCTTTAACGATTGAGAATGACATGTTAGAATTCTAAAAAAAGTTCATTCAAAACTTTAATGATTGGAGATGTCCTTATAGGCTCTCAAAAATTGAGGAACCAAAGTAATAAATTAATGGAGTAGATAGTCGAGAGAGGATGAATCACTCATAATTATGATCAAATCATGATTGTGATTCAATTACAATTAATTACGATCCCTTATTAAGATCACCGTCTCCTCCAAGGTATAATTTAGTTCAGAAAAAACGGCCGAAAGCCGTCCAAAAATCATCGACGTTTAATAACCTAGTCACTTGTCCACTACCAATAACGACGGCCTCCGATCGTCCTCTCCAAATTAAATTATAATCCGAAGGGAATACTAAATTCAAGAAAAAATCACAACTAATTATGATCAAAAATCCCGACAACTATCCTACCACAATTATAATTCATCCATCCCTAATTAAAAAAAATAAAGACCAAGAAATCTGCTCTCCAGATATCCGGTCCCATAATAGACAGATAAATCGCATGGTTAATTTAACATAGCTTCACAATCATTTGCATGGGGAGCTCACAGTCATTTTATACTAGCTGAGAACTTAATTCAAAATCTATTAAATTAAACATCAATATCAATACCAACTGCGCCAATCCCACGGGGCAACAACAGAAATTATTAAACAGCGAGACTGTGAACCACCGACTGGTAGTGGTACTACATTCCAAAAAGAACACAAACACAAAATATGGCATAATTCATCCTGCTTTTTCCAAGAACAAAATTCCCCACTGAAACGAAACTACCAACGGACTGGATTAGCCAACTGAAACAGACTTCTGCTTTCAATAATGGAGTAAATCGTCCTCCGAAGATAACCCGCGTGGGCGAATTATTCCTCTCAATCGCTTGCAAGAATGTAGAAATTCGTCGTAGAAGAAGGGAAGATAAGAAGAATCATCGCACAGACCCGGAAAACATCGTCTCGCATGAATCAACGATCGGAAGAAGACTAACATGGGATTTGTTTGGTGAACCACCGCATGACGTGGAGCGGCGCCTTGATGAGCTCGATCGCGAACTCTACCAGGATGGTGACGCAGAGGCAGCAGGGGCAGACGCAAGAGAGCAGCAACCTGCAATTAGTTTCGAATTTCGATCCAGAACTCTTTTCATTCAATCGACTGTTCTAGATAGAAGGAATTAGAGGATCGGACGGGAGGGGTAATTAGGGTTTGGACCACGGTACGTACCCGACGATCCAGACCAGAACGCCGACGACGGAGAGGAGGAGGGCGAGGAAGGCGAAGGGGAGGCCGAGCAACCAACCCAGCGGCCGGCACTCGCTGTCGCTCTCGAAGCACATCCTTCTTCTATCTTCCTCTTGAATCCTCAATCCTAAGCGGCGAGTGGAGAATGAGATCGGGAGACGAGCGATTGAAGAGGATAAGGATGCTTGTTTGGTAGGCGGCGTAGTCGAAGACGAAAGCGAAGCGTCCAGTTTGTCGTGCGGTAGTGCTTCACAGGCCTATTTGGACGCGTTGGTGGACATCATATTTGACGGATACAGTGATTTTACGACCCAAATAAGGCTCATATCAACGTGGGCCCAATAAGAAACTCACACGTAATCTTTGATCACGTGCATCTCACATTTTAACGCCGCGGGTGCGTCTTCGGGCTGATAGCCTGATACCACCCAGTTGCTGTGCAACAAACGTGCAGTGTTCGGTAATGTATTTATTTGATAAAAAATGATATGTTTAAGGAAAAAAAATTTAAGAAGAAATTTAAGGATAAATATATAAAGTGATGAAGTCCATAAAAAATGAAATGGTGGATCATGACTTTATGTGTCTATCCTTGAGCTTTTCTTTGAATTTTTTTCCTTAAGCATATCATTACTCTTATTAGATGAACGGAGATGGATTTTAGCTCTCGAGGCAAAACACGAATATGTTTATGGTCCTAGTGTCAATCTATGCGAGATTAATATGAAGAGATTAATATAAAGAAGATTGATGGTTAAAAAACTAAGTGATAGGCAAGATGAATTTACATGAGTTATAAGAATTTACACTCAGTTAACTTCGAGAATTAATCATAAGATTTTATGTGACAATTAACTTGTTATTTATCAACTCATCTAAACCCATAGGAATATGATTGATTTTATCTCTTGTTCATTCATTAGGAGCTCAAGTATTATTCATGATCAGAATCGAAGAATCGAAAAAAAAAATCTAAGAAATGTAAATTTTAAATAATGAAATTGAAAATTTTAATAAGGATAGAATGAATATAATGGAAATAGAAAATAATAATATCATTTTCGAATATCAAAGGATAAAATTATAAAAAAATTACATGAATTTTAATTTTTCTATATTGTAAGAGAATATGTAGACAACTTAAATAAGTGTAAATCTTTTTGAAAATAAATTTTAAATTTTTTAGTATAATAATTTTGAACTGTGATAAATTTTAGCAAACCATAAATCACGGTTCCAAACTGTGAATTGTAACTATATTGGACAGTTAAAGTTAAGGATCGATATATCAGAAATCGTCGAATCAACACTTCCGAACTGTCAGTCCCAAACCATGATTAGGTCTATCCATGAGAATTAGGGTCGGATATTCCTGAATAAATTTAATGTTCGACTTAGTAAATATTTATTTATATTCATTCAATATATATAAAATTAATTAAATAAATAAGTTCGGACAACATACATGTTTAGCCGGTTAGCATTTGTGAACAAATTTCATATTCTTTCTTTTGTTGAGGATCTAGGATATTTATCCTTGTTCTTCTGCTTGCTTCCTCTTTAAACCTAACTTCTACGTGATTGTTTAGTGATTGTTTGCTGTGTGAAAGGTTTTATCTTCCCATTTCTTTGGATCCCATCTTGGTTCGCAGCGTGAATTTGTTTGTTGGTTAAAGGTTGTGTTTTTAGCTATTAGTTATTTTATACTTATAGCTGTTATATTCATTACTTAACCTTTGCGGTCGTTGACATGGTTATTGATCCGGTGATAAGGGCGGAGGACCTTCGTTGGCGGAAGGTCAACGACATGTGAAGGTCAAAGGACAAGAGATTCAACCTTGCGACCCGGCCAACCGGGCGAAGCAAGCTGACCGACCGGATGAATCGAGCCGACCGGCTGTGAATCCCCCTGAGCCGAATGAAAGACAACCCGACTAGGGGTCGGGCTTCTGATGCTCAAGGTAAAAAGGTTTCAAGGGCCGAGCGGGATGTCCGTTCGCCCGGTGCACAAGACAACACAGGTAGGAGCAGTCTCATCCGAGCATACGACTGATGCAGAAGTGATATGCCTGCCGAGCGGCCAACCCGCTCGGCCTTGGAACAAATAGGGAACGCAAGAGGACAAAGTAGGCAGAGGATAACATCATCCTCGAGACACCTGCCGACAAGCAGCAGAGTTGGCGGCCGAGCCGTACACAGGATCATACGACGGAAGCTTCCACCGTCACATCCGGGATATGCTCGGACGATTGCGGAATGACGCCAGAGGTACTTTTCGGACAGAGGCTTGTTAAGGTATGTTTGGGGAAGCGTACACGCATAGAGAAGCGTGCCCGCGCCTCCCCGGGGTCCTATATAAGGACCCCCCAGACGTCGACGAAGGTATGCGCAAATCTTTACTGTAGCCACATTACACTGCCTCTCTCGTTGCCTGACTTGAGCGTCGGAGGGCCGTCGCCGGGAAACCCCTCCCGGCTCGGCTTCTTTGCAGGTTTACCAGAGATCTACGCCACCATTTGGAGACAGCGGAGCGTGCCACGTCCCCAGCGTCCATCGACTCAGCGCTCGGACATGATCAAATTGGCGCCGTCGGACAGAAAATTCGTTCGAGCGGATGTGCTACTGCTTCAGGGCTGCGACCCGGCCTGGCTCGGCCTCTTGATACTCCTTGAAGGCAGCTTGGGAAGCTTCAAGAGCCTCCTGCAAGTGCTTCAGTTCGTCCTTATGTTTGATCGCTTCACCCGAGCGGCTCGCCTTCTCGCCGTCCAGCTGCTCCATCAACTCCTTAACTCGTTGTTCCAGGCCCCGCGCCTCGACGTTTTTCTTCTCCAGATCGGCGATGGCCGTTTTCTTTCGATCGGTGGCTAGGCTTATTTTCCGGTTAAGTGTCTTGACCTGTCGTTCGAGTTCGACCAGAGTATGGGCCTGGTCGGCCGTCTTCTTTTGCTCAGCCTCCAACAAATCTTGGGTCTTCTTGAGTTCTTTCTGCAGCTCAGCATATGAGGGGCCCTGGGAGGACGAGCCGCCCGAGCTCTTTAGCCTCTTCAACTCTTCGTCCACCATGGCCAGTCGATTGGAGACAGCAATCTCCTCCACCCATCTTTGACATAAACAGAAGTATTGATAGCCGATCGGAAAGAGGGCGTAAAGGACTTCGTAAGAAAACACACTTACCCCAGTGGCCTGCTGCATATGGTTGTTGGCCAGTTTGCTGAGCAGAATCATCGCGACACGGGCCCGAGCATCGGCCCACATCTCGGCGAGGGGCCCCTTCATAGTGATCATATGCTCAGGCGCGGTCGGTCGATCAGACTCGGGCAAAAGTTCCTTGGTGGGAAGATGCAGGGTGACCCTGATGGTGCGGCTCTGACCGAGAGATGTGTGAGCAGATGCGGAGGGAGCAGAGGCCGCGGCGGAGAACTTGGACAAAATAGTTGAGCGCGGGACCCGACGGGGGGCAGGTGGAAGAGTGCTGACCGGCATAGCCTCAATAGGGTTGGCAGACAAGTTTAGTTGAGACGGAGTCCGATCGGAGGATAATGCCTTCACCATTGGAGTTTTCCCTCGAGAATCGGATCCCGCCCGATCGGATACGCGGATAGCAGAAGTAGCCGATCACAACGGTGACTCCGTCCGACGCCTCTTTTGTCTGAGTGAGCGCTCGCCTTCCCGATCGGAGCCTTCCTCTTGCGCGGCTGGCTCCCTGTTTGAAGTATTGCCTCCCGTCACCTCCACGGGGGAGGCCTGAGCGGCCGACTCTTCCGCGTTTGTCTCACTCTCACCCTCATGAGAGCCGACCGGGGTGATACCCAATTGCTCCATCTCTTTGGCGGCTGCCGCCTCAAGCGCCTCGGCCTTCCTCTTCAAAATCCCGAGCATCACGGACTCCATGACGATATTTGCTGCAAAGGAAAAAAGAAGAAAATCAGTTAGCACTCAAAGTACATGTGCAAGTGAAATTCTTACCGAAGCTGCTCGGAAGTGGAGTGCGGCTCGGACTCAGGCCGAAGATATACAGCACGCCTTCAGGCAGAAGCTTGTTGATATCGAGCTTCAGACCGGCAAGCATGTTCGCGACCTCGAGATAATCCGGTCGGGTCTTAAATCTTTTTAGCTCGGGAGAAGTAGGCAGTCCGACCTGCCATTTGGTTCGGAAGGGAGCCTGCTCGGGGAGACGAAGATAAAAGTAGAACTCCTTCCAGTGTTTATTGGAGGAAGGGAGTTTATCAAAAAAGACTAGACCGGGTCGAGCCTGGAATAGATAGGTGCCCAGCTCGGACTGCTTGGGATAATAAAAATAGTAAAAAATTTTCGGTCTGAGAGGGATGCCGGATGCGGTGTATCTTGAACAGTACCACCACTCCACACAAAAGTCGAAAAGTATTGGGAACTAATTGGGCGAGCGGAAGACCAAAGAAGTTGCAAACGTCGGCGAAGAAGGGATGAAGAGGAAACCGCAGACCGGCTGTGAATTGGTCGCGGAAAAAACAAATGGCTCCGCTCGGCGGTTTGTGAGGCCGAGCGGTTGGTGAGGGTAGAATAAGTTCAAAGTCAGACGGAATGTCAAAACCGTCAAGCAAAGCCTCGGCGTCACGCCGATCGAAGCGAGACTCCATGGTAGTATACCAGGGACCTAAAGTGGGATCTACGGCTCGGGATGAACTGGTCATTATCCGATCGGGCAAGAAAACAAAAGCCAAGAGAATAGAAAATGACACACGGCAAGGAGACGATGAAAGGGACAGCGACCAGAAGACGAGAACTCGACAAAAAAGACGAGGAAAACAGAGAGGAAAGGCGGAGGAACCTTACGAAGAGGCTGGGGATCGAAGGAAGACGGCGGGGAATCATCGAAAAACAGTGAAGCGAAGTCGCCGGAACGCTGAAGCACTGAAGAAAGACGGCGGGACACGCGAAGGCAGAAGTGTGATGGAGGAAGAAGGTGACGACTTTATAAGGTCGGCCCCGATCGGCCTCGACCGTCCGATGCAGGTCACAGGAACCGAGACCCCCATCGGACCATTCATTTCAAACCGTCGATGTCCCATCGGACACATCGCCGAGCCGTACGATGACGCCAGCAGAGACGCCACGTGACACCATGTCATAGGGGCGCATTTAATGAGCGCCATTACGGTGCACAGCGCGTGTGCTCGGTCTTAATGGAGAAGATTGCACGAATCCTGAGGAGATCCGAAGGGCGTCAGCGAGGACCGTCGAGCGGCCGTTTGGAGGAACATTCCCTATTGGCAGGGCGGTATCACTCAGGCCAACCGGCTATCCAGTCAGTCGGACTTAGCGTCTCCTTCGACTAGACTTGAGGGGGAGGCATGTGATCCGGTGGTAAGGGCGGAGGACCCTCGTTGGCGGAAGGTCAACGACACGTGGAGGTCAAAGGGCAAGAGATTCAACCCTGCGACCCGGCCGACCGGGCGAAGCAGGCCGACCGATCGGATGAATCGATCCGACCGGGTGTGAATCTCCCCGAGCCGAATGAAAGATAACCCGACTAGGGGTCGGGCTTCTGATGCTCAAGGTAAAAAGGTTTCAAGGGCCGAGCGGGATATCCGTTCGGCCGGTGCACAAGGCAACACAGGCAGGAGCAGTCTCATCCGAGCATACGACCGATGCAGAAGTGATATGCCTGCCGAGCGGCCGACCCGCTCGGCCCTGGAGCAGACAGGGAACGCAAGCGGACAAAGTAGGCAGAGGATAATATCATCCTCGAGACACCTGCCGTCGACAAGCAGCAGAGTTGGCGGCCGAGCCGTACACAGGATCATACGGCGGAAGCTTCCACCGTCACATCCGGGATATGCTCGGACGATTGTGGAATGACGCCAGAGGTACTTTTCGGACAGAGGCTTGTTAAGGTATGTTTGGGGAAGCGTGCATGCATAGAAAAGTGTGCCCGCGCCTCCCCGAGGTCCTATATAAGGACCCCCCCCAGACGTCGACGAAGGTATGCGCAAATCTTTACTGTAGCCACATTACGCTGCCTCTCTCGTTGCCTGACTTGAGCGTCGGAGGGCCGTCGCCGGGAAACCCCTCCCGGCTCGGCTTCTTTGCAGGTTCGCCAGAGATCTACGCCACCAGTCAGAAACAACGGAGTGTGCCATGTCCCCAGCGTCCGTCGACTCAACGATCGGACAGGATCAGTTATCTAAAGTAAAAGAGTCAGGTAAATCTTCTACAGATCCTTGTCTGTTTAACAAATGACAGTTCTGCTTTCATCTAACAGATTTTGGAAGGTTAACATCTAGTGATATCTGGTAACTTACTGTGAAAATTTCCACCAAGCCATTCTTTATCGCTTTCTTTTTTACTAAAGTTTAGAGGATATGAATTCATCAACATTTGGAGAGAATTTCTTATTCTTATCATTTTATAAAGGAAGTGATAGCTATATTTACATGAATGTCTCATGAGTCGCTCTACATTTTGTTGACTATTTCTGATCTCATTTTTAAGTGATCTGTTGTTTTTTCCATGGAAGTAGATAATTTTATTCATCAAGAATTGTCAGACAGATTCTGACTATCATAACAATGGGTTGCTATCAAACTATGTTATTATCTGATATTTTTGTTAGTAAAAGTTATCATTGTTCCTGTTCCAGTCATTTATGAAATCAAATTGGCAGTAAAGCCTGACTATCATAATTACATTTTTAGCTTGATTCCTTTTTTTTTTAGATTTCCCAAAGCCAATTTACTAGTTTGTTTTAACAAGATCTTAGATTGGTTCATCAAATTCCTTCTTCATTGTCATTGATGGTTAACTTGTGGGAAAATGTTCCTTGTATTTATTTAATACTTCATTTTCATAATCATGAATATGGTGCATGTGTGTCTCCAACAATTTCCTTGTCATCTCTATGACTTATGCTCTTCTCTAACTTATGTTTCGACTACAAGATCTAATTGAACAATCATCATCTTATTTGGATTTCTTCAAAATTGAGAAAATCAGCTTAGAAAAGTTTTTTTTAAGTAGTTTTCTTTCTTGTTCTGATAACTAACTTTCCTCATCAGCATTTAAAACAGAAGCCAGATATGGAATTTGTCTACAAGGAGGAAGAATTTTTAAGTATGAAGCCGGATGAGCAATTATCATCTAGAAGAATACATAAGGCCTTGGAACTTGGATCACCTTGGGTTGCTATTAATAAGTCTGAGCCTTGGTGGCGTATTACAGATAAAGATGATCTGGCCTTGTTGGTTGCCCAAAAATCATTGCATCATATTGAGAATTGTGATCTACCCAAACCCACACAGGTAGTTCTTGTTGATAATGACAATGTGGATGGCAATGGAGTACTTAAGCCATCACTTGGTAGAATGGCTAGAACAGGAATGTGTGGTGCCAATGATGATTTACATGATCCTTCTAGTCCTTGGAGATTAGACAACAAGGATATTTCACCTCATCAAAGATGCCATGAGCAGCATGGCTCAAGGAAATTGCACAGGCAAGGCCTTTTACAACTTTTTAATCAGTCAAACTCTATTGTTGTTTTTATCAGATTGCTTAGTGTATTTCTACTTGAACTAACATTGAATTTATGAGCAACTCCTATTTCAATGAGCAAAACTCTATGGTGCTGTTTAATCAAATTGCTTAGAGGCAATCTTTCAGTTTAATAGACTTGTGACCAACTATATGAAAATGATTTTATTGATAAGATTTTGACATAGATGCTAATATGCAACTGAAACATTTGAGCAACTACATTTGGTTCCATTAAGGCCCACTTTGACACTGAATTTTTCAAACATTCTATGAAAACCCTAGTTTAAGCTACTTCTCTCTTTAGGATTTACCTGAAAATATAATAAAAAATTTCAATGATAATTTTTATTTTTCTCTTGACATCTGAGATTGTGTCACTTCTATTGCTTCAGTTTAACCTTTTTAAATTGATTCAACAGCATTTTCACCAAAATTGTGTGTCAGAGAGAGAAATTTTAGAAGCCATTGGGGCAATGACAAATAACTTTGCTATCAATAGGCTCTTTCAAATAAACTAAATAATTTTACTCTGCCACATTTTGCTCATACCATCCTCACTCATTTAACAAACTTGGAATTTAAATGTTTATTTAAATTTAAATCTTCAGTAGCTCTTTTTATTCAACTTATTGGAAGAACATTATGAACAACTGGTGCTGATATTGTTTATACAGTCAAATTAGTTGAATTCATATGTGAATAATACATAAGAAATGAGAAGTTGTAGTAAATTATAACTTCAACTATTTTCACTCCAAGCATAAGTACCATCACAATTCTATGAAACAATTGGATTATATAAATGACTTCCCTGCTTGACTCTACCAAAGGCATTCAAGCTGACCTTAGTCTCACAAAGTAGAAAATGGAATTTGCCACTGAAAGCACAGAAGTACACAGGAAAATAGTGCTACAGAGGTGAAATAATAATTAAGAATCTTCCATTAGGTGTATGCTTGCCATTCTTTTTCTTTTATCTCTGTTAAAAGACTAAAATATGATATAGGATAAAATGATATCAAAGTTAAAAATAATAATCAAGAGTATATTAAGTCAAAGGGACATGCACCACTAAGTAAAAAATCTTGGTGGTGGAATGTGAAAGTTCAAGAGAAAGTGAAAAAAAAAACAAACAACTTATAGGAATTATATACTTGTAAGAATGAAGAAAATTTTAAAAAATATACAGTAACTAAGAAGGAGGCTAAGAAAGTAGTGAATAAAGCTAAGAATGATATTTTTGAGTGCTTTTATCAAAATTTGGATACAAGACAAGGAGAAAGAGACATTTATAGAATAGCTAAAACGAGAGAGAGGAAGACAAGAGATCTTATCGAAATAAGATATATTAAAGATGAATGTAATAGGGTATTCCTAAATGATTAGGAAGAGCGATGGAAGAGGTATTTTCATCAATTTTTTAATGAAAGTTTAGATGATCAATTTAATTTAGGCAATTTAAGTAGGTCAAATGAGTATAAAAATTAAAATTTTTATTGTAGAATTTAAACTTCAGAAGTTGAGCGAGGTTTAAATGAGATGCAAAATAGAAAAACAGTTAGACTAGATGATATTTCGATAGATGTATGGGTGTGTCTTGGGAAATAAGATATTGAATAGCTCACAAAGTTATTCAACCTGTTATTGAAAATTAAAGAAATATTTGATCAATGGAGGGTAAGTCCTTTTCTTCTCTTATATAAGAATAAAAGAGACTACAAAATTATATAAACGATAGGGGTATTAAAGTAATGGGTCATAGCATGAAATTTTGGAAAATACTAAGAAAGGAGACCACGGTGATCGAAAATTAATTTGAATTTATGCTTGAAAGATCGATAATAAAAGCTATACATCTTCTTAGCAACTAATTGAAAATTACACAGAAGTAAGACTTACACATAGTATTCATCGACCTAGAAAAAAATTTATAATAGAGTCCTAAGGGAAATTATACGGACAACTCTAGAGAAAAAAAAGGTGTTAGCATAGCGTATATTAAACTAATTAAGAATATATATGAGGATGCAATGACAAGAGTGAAGATTTTAAGCGGATTAACCGCAGTGTTTCCCATAAAGATAAAGTTATATCAAAGATCAATTCTAAGTCTCTATCGTTTTACGCTAATAATGACACATCCACGATACAACATCACGGTGCATGTTGTTTGCAGATGATATTATTTTGATTGATGAGACATGTGAAAGAGTGAATGCTAAACTTGACTCTTAGCGGGAAATGCTAGAAGTAAAAGGTTTTAGACTTAGTAGAGTAAAGACATAATATATAAAATTTAAGTTTAGAAATATTAGACGTAATAAGATAATTATTAAGATAAGAGATGATCTATAATTGATAGTTTTAAATATTTAAAATCATTTTTGTAAAATGATAGAGGGATTGAGAGAGATGTCTTACATAGAATACGAGCGAGATGATTGAAATGGAGGAAGAGTTAGGTGTTCTTTGTGATTGTAAAGTACCTCTAAGACTTAAAGAAAATGTTTACGAAATGGCTAGAACTTCTATGTTATATAGAGTTGAATGTTGGGCTATGATGCGAACACATGAGTATAAGATGCAAATCTTAAGGTGGATGCGTGGATATACAAGAATGAGCAGAGTAAGAAATGAAAATATTAGAGAGAAAGTCGGGATTGCATCTAATGAAAAATCTGCAAGAGACACGTTTAAGATGGTGCAAACGTGTGCTTCAGTTAGGCGATATGAAACTATGACACATGTCCATAACAAACGAGGAAGACCAAAAAAACACCTAGTTATTAACTATAAAACAAGATAAAATTTATTTAAATATAATAATGATATAGTGGGAAATAGAGTCTAATGATATAGCCAATCCCACCCAGTAAAATAAAACTTGATTATTATTGTTGCATTGAATAGTCTCCAATAGAAGGGAAAAGCTCATATTCTAGTGTCAAACAACAGAGTTAGAATAATTTTAGTCGTGTACATAAGTTTTGATAGTCCACAATATTATCTATTGTAATCTCGTGGTGCATGCGTATGTCATGCCCAATGATGCCCTAGTTTAGTCCAGAGGAGTTTTAGGTCTTACATGATGCTAGTGAGCGAACTATCAGTAACTTAGACTTTGGCTCAGTCCTTTGATTTGGTGTAAGATTGGACGTTAAAGTAGACTCAGTCCTAGGTATTGCGGGATGTTCTAACTAGTGGTGCAAAAGGGGTGATTACGTTCACCTCAAGCACCCTTTATCGTCGGTCCCATAGTTAGATGAAAGGAAATAAATCACAGTATTGAGCGGCCTCCTAGGTGGGAGGGTCATTTAATTCCGTTGGGAATGAACCTCGCGAGAATTGACCCTTGCTATTGTGGTGTAGATCTATCATTTGAGTATCAACTCAGCTATGCCCGTGGGGGTGATGTGACGTTCAAATTATATGGAAAAAAGTGACTCGCTCATCCTAAGTGTCCTCACCGCCGGCCCCACAACGAGAAGAAAAAGTAAATCACGGTGACCAAACGACCTCTTTAGGTGGGAGGGAATAAAATCCCTAGGAATTCGATGCCTGCTCTCATGTAGCAATTTACTACTCAAGTACCAACTCGTTTATGCCCATGGTGTTGAATCTTCCATGGAATTAAATCTCAATGTTGTGTCAGTAGAATTATTTTTAACATGAGGGGCTTTTGAAACCTCATCAGAGTCAGACTCCACTTATTTGCTCAAAGAAACTACACACAGTGATTAGAACTAGTTTTGTTATCATCCCACTCTATCGTATACTTGTATGGAATGATCGATAAAAATGTTTTTGCATCCAAAGGAAAAGCTCGACCTTATTTTCCTGATCACTTGTTAATCAGTGTTACATGCTTTGAATTGATTTACATTAGCAGTAAGAGTTTGTGATGTCATGCAGTGTCGACAGAGATTGTGCAGAAAATAGACGACCTGAAAGCAACCAGACGACTGAGAAAAACGACACCACGAGAGCTCGGCTGCTGGAAGCACTTCACCGTTCCCAAACGCGAGCCAGGAGAGCTGAAATGTCTGCGCGGAAAGCTTATAACGAGAAAGAACATGCTGTCAAACTGTTATTTAGACAAGCATCTCAGCTGTTTGCATACAAAGCAGTGGCTACATACGTTGCAGCTAGAGAACTTTTCTCTGCAGCTCAAGCTATCGGTGCTTTGCATACAAGCAGTGCTGCAGTGGCTACATACGTTGCAGCTAGAGAACTTTTCTCTGCAGCTCAAGCTATCGGAGCACCAGATATATGTTGGAATACAAACAATTTATTGTTGGAGATTTTGAAAGGACTTAGTTGAATTTAAAATATTACACAGAATTTAAATTCAACTTACAATTGAGTTGACCTGAGCAGACGATCTTAGGCTACCAGTAGGAGCTGATTTTTATCCAAGTGTCAACCTCAGAATGACTGAGTGAGCAGAGTGTCCGAGCAAAGAGGTCAGTCGGACGAGACAGATAGACCTAACAGGAGAGGCCGATCGAACGAGACAGACAGACCGAGCAAGAGAGGTCGGTCAGACGGGCAGACAAGCCGAGCAAGACAGGTCGGTCGGGTCGAGCAGACAGACCGGGCGAACAGAGAGGTGGCCCGGTCGAGCTATCAGAGAGGTCGGCCGAGTCGCGCAGACAGGCCGGTCGAAACAGACAGGTCGGGCTATCATAGCGGTTGGCCGGATCGAGCAGACATGCCGAGTGAAGCAGACAGGTCGGACTGTTAAAGAGACTGGCCGGACGAAGATCCCGAGTGGGTAGAGAAGTCTGTCAGTCTGACAAAGAGACCGACCGAGCGAGCTGATCGAGGCCTGCGAGTCGTAATTTCTTTGAAACAGATTCGCCTACCTTTGACTGTGCTTCGAGGCTTACAAGGGTCATCCGTTTTCTAACATACAACGACCGACCGTGAATCCGACCAAGCACGGATGAGGAAGAAAAATGGAACAAATCATGTTGGTTGTTCTACTTAGGCAAATTTTGCCCTGACCGGTCCGACATTCGTGTGCGCAGGTCGCGCTCGAGTCAACTTGGTTCAATGTAATCTGGACCCTGAATTTGCAACTCCCTTGCGCACCCACGCGTGAGAGAGAGCCTCTCCCGATACATTTGCTCACATCGTCAATGCATGTGAATTAATATAAACCAACAAAAATACCTTGAAATTTTTAATATGAGACTAAAATTTGATTCACAATGAAACCTCTTTCCTCTTCTATTTCTTCTCCATTCATTTATTCAACAATATCAACTCTGTTCCCCATACTTCCTTGGATGCCTTTGCATGGTTCGTGGTCAGACAGGCCAAGAAAGTGAGGAGGAAAGGGAGCAAAGGCAATGTCGTGAGATGCACAGTCACCTTTGTGGTCGGGTTGGGTTTGGTCGGCGTCGGGTTACTCTTTGGCTGGACTATCGGCTGTTTGTTCTCCGTGTAGATTGCTAGAGTTTCTTTCCTGGTTTCTATCTTTCCGGTTGTTGTGGTGGTGATAAAATTTCCTGGCTTCAAGAGTAGTTTTTTTTTTCTTGTTCACTAATGATACAATTTTCCTCTTGAATGATTTACATGTAATACAAGTTTAGGAATAATGAAAAAGAATTGTAACCTGTACCCTTTATCATTTTAACTGCCTTGTTTCTTTCAGACTATGTTTTGACAGAACTGATAAATCAAATTGTGTCTACTTCTAAGAAACAAACATAAGAAATACTTTCTCTGTATAAATTTTCATTACAAAATTTTGTATTCGGGAAGTAATATCATGTGAAATAAACACTAAGCTATTATTGTTAACGAATAATGTCAACTTATTTAAAGCCTCTTTTAACAAACATTAGTGGCATAATAATTCATTCCTTAATATATGTTTGGCTACCTTGGATTTGTAGATTCATATATTACATGGAGGTTCCAACATTTGATATGAAAAAAAATACAGAATATTCAGTTGTACGAGCAAGAATTTGCCTGGTATGAAGCTTGAGCATAGAACATGATCTTCACTAGACACGACAAACCTGGATACCGGGCTTCATTTTAAGTGAAAGACGGTAGGCACAGTCGAGAAGAACTTAGAGCTCGTCATGAACCTCCACCGTCAACGGGGAAGTGGTATGATCCTTGGAGAGGTAGCTCATTGCCAGTGAGGCATGAAGCGCCGCGCCGTATGGGAGTGCCTCTTCATTGATAGTGAAGAATGGAGAATGCGGAGGGTAAACGGGTCCCTCTGATTTGTTCTTTGTCCCAACGAAGTAATAGTAAGCAGGGACAACCTCGCTGAAAAACGAAAAGTCTTCTGATCCCATCACAGGTTTCTTGTCTCTTACGTTGTCGGCCCCAAGCATACGTCCAGCCACCTTCTGAAAATGGCCATGAAGAGCCTTGCTGTTTACTGTAACAGGGAAGAAAGGATAACCTTTGTCGAGAAAATCAACAGTTGCGATGCACCTCTGAACTGATGCTTGCGCGATGATAACCTAAGAAAACAATAGGAAAAAACATTTAAGCGAATTGGTATACAGCAAATCTATTAAACATGAAACTGTCTCCATGTCCATTATCAAATCTTTAGTTTAGTTGAGTGTGACTGTTGTAAACTACGGAGCTAGAGAAGTGTGAATTGAATCTCAAACCTCTTTGATTCGTTGTTTGAGTTGGAAAAAGCTTTCTTTGGAAAAAGCACGGAAGGTGCCACCAATGGAAACTGAATCAGGAATGACATTGAATGCACCACCTCCTTGAAATTTTGCAACTGTTACTACCTGCAATTAAAAGGCCCAGCGAAATTTATTCTCAGATGATGCAACTTATAAGTAACAGAGTTGCAGATAGTAGCTAAATGATTGTGAGGTCTCTGAGGGCGAGAATCCAGGAAATAATAGATAAATGATTGTGGGGTCTTAGAAAAGTTAAATGGCTGTGATTTTTTCCTACAGAAATAACCAAATGATTCCGCCAGTACTTTGTGAGTATCTGAAATTGTTGTTACACTGGCTATTTCCTTTTCAAGGATTTCGATTGTTGTATTGTTCCAGAAGTAATCACACTTGGGGTGAAGGCAAATTTCTTAGGAGAATTATGATGAACCACATCATGAACTTCCTTCACAAACTAAACCTTGTTAATGGGCGATAGCATCATGCAATTGTAATATGGTAACTTCAACATATACAGCATTTCACAGGCCATGCCACGTTTGCTAGATATCTATTTGTTGAACATCTGAAAATGTATGGGATAAGTAAAGTTCACAATAAGTTTTATGTTGAGCTGGTTACAGAGTTTTCTACAAAAAGTGCTACAATAAAACAAATTAGGATAATTAACTTAGGCAGAACAGGTTGTTGCAATGGCTATCATATCTATACACAAGGTATTAATTTGTATCAGAGATCCAAATATTAGCCGGTGAGGTGATGCCATGATCCATAGAACTGTCAACATGTTACTCAACATAGTCAAGAGCGGAGCCAGGTGATGGCCTACCTTGGCTATAGCCTAGGGACCAACGCTGATGATATTGAGGAGCTGTCGGATTAGTGACGGAAGAAAGAAAAAAATGAGGGGAAAGAAAAGGGAGGAAGATAGGTTACCCCATTTTGGCTCCGCCATTGAACATAGTACCACAATAAATGCTGTGACAAGACACATTAATGTTCCATACAAGTGGCTTTGCTACATATATTTATGCCAACGAATCATACATATAGTGATATTCTTGAAATAAAACTAGTCAACTCTTTTTGCTGTTTTTATGAATTATAGTTGAGGATGAAATAATCATTTTCACATACCCTATTATTCAATAGATCTCGATAATGAGTGAGGTGGCTATAAACAACAAAACAGAGCTATTAAACGTGTAGGAGATTGATTTGATTAAGAAAAAAATTAGATTGGTGCACGAAGCTCCCACTAATGCGGGGTCTCGAGGAACGGTCATACCACATTGGGTCAATTGTACGTAGTCTTACCCTGCATTTTTGCGACAGGCTATTTCCACGACTCGAACCCATGACCTCAAGCTCACATGATAATAACTTTATCGTTACACCAAGCCTCCTCTTCGTAGGAAATTGATTTGATATGAAACTAGATTAAGACTTGAACCGGAGGAAAGATATGTAATCATGCCCAATTTGTTATACAATAGATAAATGTGTTCCATTAAACCATTTGATGAAGATATGAGAAACTATTCATTGGACCAGTATTAAGCATCTAGCATCTCGATCTAAAAATGCTGTGAGAATATGAAGCTTACAAAGATGGAGGAAAAAATTTAGATAACTTGGAAATCAAAAGCCAATAGGTGTCCAGCTACTAAAAAGAAATAAAAGAGGAGAAAATGTTAAATGACAGAGTAAAATCCTAACTATTACTTCAAAAATATATATAGAGAGAGAGACAGTAAAGCTATCACATCTTTTGAGATAAAGAGTACTAGAGTAGAGAAGAAGACTTTGAGTAACTAATCTTCTTTTTAACTATCCAATCAATGAAAAAATATGGTAATAGAATACAAGCATGGTGCCACTTCCTAAAGAAAGAGGAAGACTTGTAATTTCAATAATTTTGAGAATAAAAGGGATTCTATATACATTTTTGTCCCATGAGATACAAGGTCAGTTTCCAAATTTTAATATTTTTTGACGCTACATTCTATTAATTTTATATAATTCAAACATTTCAATTTACTTTGGGTTATTTGGGCAAAAAAAAGGTTTATTCTAATTCCGTGCATTAAGTTACCTCAAGCATTCTTTAGTTCATAATAGAGGACAGCTTATCCATAGAAGGTTTGTCAAATGATACGTAAAAGACAAATGATGAGGAGATTTAATGATAACAATGAACTCAGTGTCAAAAGACCAATATGCTGTATGCTAACTCCTGGAGGATACAGAATATTGCAAAGTCAGTTTTTTCACTATTATTAACAGTCTGGATGCAATAATATAACCAAAACATGGAGAGGTAGTTGAAAATTAATTACTTTATCTCCCTAGAGGCTCTAAGTTAGCACATTTTTGCTTTATTAGGCCCACATATATTATGCTTGTCTAAGTTCATATTGTGGAGCTTCTTGTAATCATTTTGCCATCAACACCCTAGCCATTCACAGAGGCAAAAAGAAAAAAAGGGGGAAATGGTACTAACCTAGATCAAAATGTTGCCAAGACAGATATAAGCAAGGAGTTTGAAAGAATAAATACAACAACAACCAAGCCTTCCCACTAGGTGGGGTTGGCTAGTGTTAAAAGTTACCTGTGAATCCAATGGATCAGCTTCACGAGAAACAAGATGTTGCAAACTCACAATGACATTTGATGCTGCCAAAATTGGATCAATTGTGTGTTGAGGGATGGCAGCATGACCTCCCTTTCCACCTATAACTGCTTCAAAGAACCCACTCCCTGCCATTATTGGACCCGACCTTGCTTCTACAGTACCAGAAGGTATGTTGGGAGCTACATGAAACCCAAAAATAGCATCAACATCTTTAACAACTCCAGCTTCTATCATTTTCTTTGCCCCACCACCTCCTTCTTCCGCAGGTTGGAAAATGAGCACAACAGTTCCCTATTGCCAGGACAACCACAGTTTGAGCATTAAAAATCAACTAGCCGAAAGCAATCAAATTAAATCTTGAAAACTAGAACAAAAAACTTATCCATACTGGCATAATATCAGTAGACTCATAGAAGAATTAGAAGGTCCTATATCTGAAATAATTAAGAGACCACACTGACAAGCTCTGCTCTTCCAATAAAACAGCAAACTAGCTTTGAGATGAAATGGAATACATAGGAATTTTTGCAAAGTGAGGAATATCAGTTACTTACAATGAAGGTAATAGAATGGACTGAAGCAGTTACTAATCAATACAACCTAAGAATGATGTTGGTGGAATACAATACACGGCACATTTTGTCTTGCTAACCTGAGAATAAATAACTTATATTTCCAATACATGCACACAGATGCATGCTCAGATGTAACCAAAAATAGTCGTCAATCTCGGTTCTCAAGCATTATAAAAAATAAGGCTCCAGATCTAGTTGAAATTTAGAATGTCATATAGGTAATGGATATTGAGGAGGCTATTTTTTTTGATGATAGGCTTTAAGCATGAATCACGGATAAGTTGAGGTCTTTTCTGCTAGTGAGAGAATGATGACGTTGCCCTTTCAAAAGGTATATTGAAGGATGAAGTTTTTTTTTTTTTTTTTTTGGGGGGGGGGGGGGGGTCCTTTTAAGCCATTGAGGCTCTCCATTCCTTGCTAATGTGGGATAAAAGCCTCCCCATCAGAACCTCCCATTCCAAGAATGAAAGTATGTGTTATTCCCACAGATGCCTCCATTATAATGAGATCATGCTGTTATAATTGGTCCAGGTCATGTTATCATAGAGTCACCTAGTTATTGTGCATTTTAGAAGTGAGATCCTAACAGTTATGCCCTTTGTCAAATGATGCCTTGAAGGGCGAAGATCTCTTAGTCTCTAAGCTTTCCATTCCATGCCAATGTAGGACAAGATGCTCAGTTATCAAATGCTGACATGCATATACCCGTCTTCCATATTAGGCCTGGAAATCTAATGATGACAATATTAAGCAAAGAATCACTTGATAATAAAATCAAGTCCCAGGTAGGGCAATTCTCCTGCTTGGTGTTAAGTGATATTTTCATCAACTAAGCTTGTGGACAAGTATTTGGCTACCTTGAAACATCTTATATGAGAAAAATTGCAATATGTATGAAAATCTCAGCTCAAATAGATTATGACTGATTCAAAGAAATCTTCAATGAGGACTATAACAAAAAAGAATTTTTTTACTGGCTATCTGTTAAAATACATAAACCGAATCTGAAAAATCACTCGACTTTCAAATGTAAATAGAATCTGAATACATAAACAGATGCATCTTACTAATTCTTCACATGAAAACATAATTTATGCAAACTGAAGAATATACTTTCTAACGCATGAGACATCTAGCAAATTCTTTCTATAGCAAATTTTTAATGAAACTTTATTGAATAATTACTTACAAGTTAATTGGAGAAGCAACAAATTATCTCCCTAAACTTTTTTCTAGGTCGTCTTTATACAAAATAGTTCTGGTGAATGACAAACCTGCAAATTTTCACGATGCTCTTGAAGGATCTTAGCAGCACCAAGCAACATGGCAACATGTGCGTCATGGCCACAAGCATGCATCTTGCCAGGAACCTTACTCTTGTGTTCCCATTCCACCGCCTCCTATTCACAGCAACCAAAGCGTCAAAAAAGATCTTTTTTCTCCAAAAGCAAAAAAGGTTACCAAACAAATAACATCACTGTACCAACAGTCACTAACAAACTGTGGCGCCAGTAATATGAAATTCCTAGATCAGCCAGTCTTTACTCAATTTTTTACTTCTCATCTCTTTCAAAATTTTTCTATCGATTTACATCAAGAAAAAGCTACAAGATGTCTTTTTTCCGATCACTTCATGTTCTCCATGTTTGGATTAGAAATGAAATGAAATTCAAGTAGCCAAAACCTGCAACGACAGGGCGTCCATATCAGCTCTGAGCGCAACAAAAGGAGCCTTCCCGGTGCCGATGTATCCCACGACCCCGGTGACCGCGATCGGATACCGATAAGTCACCCCCAAAGCATCAAGCTCGTTCCGGATGAGCTCGCTGGTGGCGAACTCCTCGTACCCGAGCTCGGGGTTCTCGTGAATCCGCCTCCTGACACTCACCATCCAATCGAAGAACTCCGACTCCTTGGCCCTCTCCAGGAACCCCGCCGCATCGTCAAGCTTCGACCCCGCTACGCTCGCCGACCTCACCAGATCGAAAAGCGCCACCAAAGCAATCAATTTCGCAAAAACCATCGCCGAGCCACTCCCTTCTCTTCCGAGCTCTTCCATTCCCGTGCAGCTTTAGGGGTTTTATTAAGGAAACGAGAGCAGACCAGAGCGCAGAGATTAACTTCTGTGGCTTGGACGCATCCAACTTACCCAACTTCTCACTCTCCACACAATAAGATGGACCCATTTCCGCGTCCATGAGAATCAATTCTCTCAGCCAAACGCAAGCCGGGTACATCAGAAATAGGAACACGCGACATATTACTACTCTGAAGTTAACAAAATCGACTGCGATATAAATTATTTTTTAAAAATTTTAGCTAAAAATACGCATTTCTAGATTAAAAAATATTTTTTTCTAACTTAATTAAAATAAAAATATTTTTCATATTTAATTCTAGGGATTTCTTGTGGATTGTTTTCCTAATCATTCAAACAATTACGCACGTGGAGAATAAACTAGCAGAGGACACGACACTGACCTTCTATCAGCATTTAATACCAAATATATATAAAAAAGCCCAAGAATTTAATTTTCCGCCTTAAATCACTCAGGGGGAGTAAGATTTATCGTGAGAGTAATATATGGAAAAGTTTGAGGGGCAAAATAAAAAATTTGCATAACAAAATAGTTGATGATTGCGATCCATATCGAATACTAGGACGGCGTAGTGGTTTTAGGAATGCCAATGGTTAGACTTTTTTAGTGATTAATCCTAATTTTAGGTATTAGATCTTCTAAGTAATTAAGATTTTCTTTTAATAGGACTATAAGAATGATAATTATTTGAATAAATTGATACGACTATTTTTAAATTTATTTTAGTTATTAATTAAAGAATTTTATTGGACTGAATTGATTATTTTTAAATTTTTTTTAATATTTGGATTATAAAAATATAAATATATATATATGCATTATTGTTTTTTAGGGATGAGATCGAATCGTCGTCCACATGTGGGCATTATTTTAATTTTCAGTTATTTTGCGATCGGACCACGCGGTTCAATTATGAGCGTTCTTTTTGCAAAGAACACCCATTCAATATTTTTCAAAGGTTCCTTGTGATAATAGTATAAAGAAGAAGGACAAGAACAGAATAGATTCCTTACAAATGATTTTCTAAGTTATAAACATTTGACAAGAAAGTTCATTTAAATAAGCAATAATATGAATTTATACATTTTTTTATTATAAATGAACATCAACTTCCTCAATCTATCATAATTCTATTGAATGAAAGAGTATATAATTGTACATTCTCTCAGATTCCAACATATTTTACAAGATTCACGAGACAATATAATAAGAAGATCAATTGGCAACCTTGATTTCAACTTTTGAATTAAGAAATGATTTCGACTTTGAATTAAGAGAGTATGGTCTGACACTCTTGCCTATATCAATAACAATTAAGCTTTTTATCCTGCAAATGCTGCTTGTTTCTACTCCATTTTCCCTTTCAAGCCAATTGCTGTTGCTGCCTCAGGTCGTTAAGCATACAGCTTACTCTCGTTCGAGTTTCGACTGTTTCCTCACCTGCATTTTCCAGAAACAAAGTACAAGATCCATAAGTTCTTAGTGCTTTGCGAAAAGCATTTATCTTGCAGGATCAAATGCATGACGGAGCTAAGTTGTTCCATACTTGCATGCCAATGACTATTGTTTACCTTCTTGTTTCCAAGTGCAAAATTTTTCTTCCTTACATTATGGTTCTTTGGCTGGTTATTTCGACCAGCTAGCTTCCTTATTCGAGACAGTTCCTTCAGAAACAGTTCATTGTTACAAGTGGTATGCAGTATTTTAAGAAAAGAAATATTAGACGTATAACTCACCCTTGCGGAGTCTGAACTCCAATAGTCAACTAGGTTTGCCCATTGTTCAGGCAACACACAATTTGGTTGATTCCTGATGTTCTTCTCTCTAGTTGCACCGTCCTTATAATATGAGGCTTTAATTACTCGCCGATGGTGTTTCACCTTGTTGGCCATTAACCTCATAATATAATCTTCAGCTGATTTTGGCACAAGAAACTTCTCCTGTAACATAATTGACGGCATAAAGTACTCTGATTGGAGATACACAGCAGTAGTTTATAGTTTAGGGAAAATATTTAAACAAAGAAAATGCCTTGCTCAGCTTCTCTTCAAAACTTACTTGAACCTTTGCCCACAAATCTTGCTTCTTTTGAATTGGCATCTTTGTCCATTTCATATCAAGCGGGCAATCCACAGCGTCGGTTGCAATCTTTCTTAAAAAGGCAGATAACAATTTGGTAGATTTTTTATCATTAGGTTTCCCTTTGCCATTGAATTGGATGTGAATCTTGTGCTTAGTCTCTATGTCCAAAGCACTCCTTGCTGAAGCAACCAGGACACAGTGATGTTCACCCATTCCTTTAAAACCAACGTCATCTCCACTTGTGGATGTGCATGACTGTTGTCTCCCTTTTATCATTGCCTCTTTTAATTGGGAGCGAGTCCTTGGCCGATCAGATCTCACTTGTGCCATTCCCTTTATTTTCTTTTGTCCCTGTTCTTGCACATCTCTTTCATTCTTTCTCTCTTCCTCTTGTTCATCAAGCAATATGTAATCTTTCACCTCCACATCATCTTTAACTTCCTCTTGCTTTGTCTGTTGTCTCGTTTTTCTTTGACCAGTTTTTTGATATTGTTTTTGTTCGGAAAACAGACTAAGTGCAACAAAGGTACATTTCACAGGGATGTTGAGACAAATCATGCCATTACCAATAATAGAAGATATGAAGTGAACTTGAACACGAAATTAAATAAACGACGAAGCCATTTCTCTACAACTAACATGATTTCCAAACATTAGTTATTCATATTCCAATTAAAATCAAGATTTCTAGTTTCTAATGGAATTAAACTCCAATTCATGGTTTGAAAACAAATCAATATGTTTCTGTAAAGAATATCATTGCCTTGGCTGACAAACTCATAAATTAATTTAGCAATATTTGTTATTCTTCCAGTTGATTGTATTATTCTGGCATGTATTCGTTCACATGGGCCTATACTGCACATCAAGGTTATCAAATCAAAGTTTCGATCAAAAATTGTTTTGACGCTTTCGAATCATGAATCATTCGAATCGTGAATCGTGAGGTTCATGTTAATCATATAAATAAGCCAAAAAGAATTCTACTTACTAAAATTTGCAAGAACATTCTATTTAACACAGTAATACATTACCCTAATGTGATTAATAAACTAACACCAATGAAGTAGTAAAAGGAAGAAAACATAATCATGTTGAGAAGTTGTCTCTGTAACTCTGTTTGACATTCTCTGAGAAGAAACAATAGTGTTGTTGGTTAAAGATGAGGGTTGGAAGGTCTTCTGTCAAAGACAAAAAGAAGTCACTGAAGAAGCAACCTTCGACAAAGGAGTCCATTGTCAAAGGTCTGCTGGGCAAACTCAATTGTTGAAGGATGAGGAGCTGAGACCTCTTATGAGCGAAGACTCTCCGGGAAGAAGCCAATGAAACACTAGTCTCCAGTGGTCAACACCCACTGTTGAAGTGGTATGCTGATCCATGATGCCTACTGAGAACAATGCCAAGACATGAAGGCACTGACAAAGAAAATACGAACAAAGGAAGGGATGTTAACAAAGAAGATGCCTACAACCATGAGGAAGGATGCTAGGGGACAGGAGACATGAATGATCATCCAATGAAGGCAAAACACAAAGGGATTTTTTAACCCTAATTTCACGTAACATTTTTAATAGGACTAAGTTGAATTGAATTTTTTAACCCTAATTTCACGTAACATTTTTAATAGGACTAAGTTGAATTGATTCAATTCAAGGAATCTGTTATCATCCCGAGTGTAGGATCGAGTCACAGGTCGAGATCTGGATCCGTACTTGATCATGTAACACGTAAGGGGAAAATAGAAGGGGGAAAGACTCGTCCTAAACAGAGTCCAAGTTTCTCAAATTTTCTTTCTCTTTATTAATAATAGCACTCCTTATATAAAAAGTCAAACATGACATGATTCAGGAAAGACCAACCCATAATGAAAACAAGGAATCAAAAATAAAAAAGCTAACTAGGTCATGATTTGTTTCTACTGTAGCAGTAGTTAAATTAGACCATTATTTTTTTTATTAATTAGGTAATAACTAATTTATTTTTACTATAACAGTAGCTAATTAGGCAGTAACTAATTTGCTTCCAACTATAGCGGCGTTCAACAAAGGCGTCCACCTCGGCGTCCACATCATCACTCCCCTCCTCGACGTTGAGCTTGTCCTTAAGCTCAAAAGCAGGGTATAATGCCATTAATAGCATGGAGGGAAATTTCCGAATCCACTTCCACCTCTTCCTCACCTTCTTTATCATCATCAGACACTTTAATCCAAAACAACCGTCTACACTTGTGACTCATGGAGTATGACTCATCATAGTTAAAACAGAGACCCTTGGCTCTCCGTTCTGCCATCTCGGTGCAGACCAGACACTTGAAGAATGAAGCAGGTGGAGTCTCCTTGTTGATGTCCCCCGTTGTCTTGGTCTTCGCCAAAGGAGGGCCTCCACTGCTGGTGTTGAGCTTAGTTGTGGTCCTGCCTGAATTCGTGCTTAGCAACCCCTTGCATTGATGGAAGCACTGCTTTCATTCTAATGCATTGGCCATATTCATTGCAATGCCTAGGTTTTTAAGCTTCTGCAGTTCGATGTCGATATAGAGATCTTCGACTAGCCCTGTAGTGAACAAATCAACTTGTTGTTGTGGTCGGAGGTCCGAGGTCCGGGCGAGGTGGGATTGGAATTGTCGTTGGTAGTTTCTATCAAGAGCTCTCTGGTTGTTGCTCACAGGTGGCACAAAGCGGATATGATAATGATTTTTGAATTACTTCCAAGTCATATCTGGTTCTTCTTGTTCCATTTGATCAAATCAAAGTTGGGCTTCTCCTACCAAGTGGAAGGCAGCAAAGCCAACCTTGTCGGTTCCTGTGGTCCTTTGGTTGGCAAAGAATTTTTTGCACCTTTTAATCCAATCCAGTAGATCCCCTTCTCCAAAATAGGAGGGGAACTCCATCTTCGAGTACCGCGGAAACAGGGTGCCACTAATTGGTGGTTCAGGTTTGACCTCCGAGGCTTTGGAAGGGTCACATTCCATGCTAGTAGGGCTATTTGCGGTGGGCACACGCTGTCGTCTTGTCTCTTGAACAGTCCAGGATAACTCAGCCATTTGCTCGTCTAGTTCTCACTAGCGGAAGGTAATCTGCTCCATGAAAACTTGTTGTTGCGAGATCAATCATTCTATGAAGGCATCGAGTTTGGATGTGATAGGATTTGTCTCACCCATGATCGGCTTTGATACCAAGTTGTTATGGTCTCGGTGTAGGATCCAGTTACAGGTCGAGATCCAGATCCGTACTCATGCAACACGTATGGGAAAAGGGGAGGGGGAAAAACTCGTCCTAGACAGAGTCCAAGTTACTCAAATTTTCTTTCTCTCTTTAATAATAATAATAATAAAGACGACAGCAACAACCAAGCCTTATCCCACTAGGTGGGGTCGTCTATATGAATTCTTTTATACCATTGAACTTTATCTCCTACTATATCATCACCTATACTTCAATACTTTTTATCTTATTTTATTGTTATTAACCAAATCTTTTTTGGTCTTCCTCTTCCTCGTTTGATATGCGTGTTTGTCATAGTTTCACATCGCCTAACTGGAGCATTTATTGGTTGTCTAATACATGTTCGTACCATTTTAAACGTGTAGTTTTTCCTAAATAAATACAACTCTGACTTTCTCTCTTATGCTCTCATTTCTTATTTTGTTCATCCTCGTATGTCCACACATCCACCTTAACATCCTCATCTCTGCAATTCTCATCTTCTGCTCATGTGCTCGAGTCATATCCCAACATTCAACTCCATATAATATAGCAGGTCTAACTGCGATTTTATAGAACTTTCCTTTAAGTTTTGGAGGTACTTTACGATCACATAAAATACTCGATGCTCCCCTCCATTTTAACCATCTTGTTTGTATTCTATGTAAGACATCTCTCTCAATCCTTCCATCGTTTTGCAAAAATGATCCTAAATATTTAAAGCTCTCGGTTTCGGGCAACTCGTTCTCTTCTATCTTAACAATTATCTCATTACTTCTAATATTGCTAAACTTAAATTCCATATATTCTATCTTTAATCTACTAAGCCTAAAACCTTTCCCTTCTAGTGTTTCCCGCCAATATTCTAGTTTAGCATTTACTCCTTCACGTGTTTCATCTATCAAAATAATATCATCTGCAAACAACATGCACCACGGTACTGTGTCTTGAATGTGCGTAGTGAGTTCGTTCATAATTAGTGTAAAAAGATAGGGACTTAGAGTCGATCCTTGATGTAAGCCTATCTTTATTAGAAATGCTTCAGTTAATCCACCTGAAGTCTTTACTTTGGTTGTTACATCCTTGTATATATCATTAATTAGTTCAATATATGTTACGCTAATACCTCTCTTTTCTAGAATTCTCCATATAATTTCTCTTGGGACTCTATCATAAGCTTTTTCTAAGTCAATGAATGTCATATGTAGATTTTATTTTTGCTCCCAATATTTTTCAATTAATTATCTAAGAGAATGTATAGCTTTTATTGTCGACTTTCCAAGCATGAACCCAAATTGATTTTCGATTACTGTGGTCTCCTTCCTTGATCTTTTTTCTATTACTTTTTTCAAAAGTTTCATGGTATAACTCATTAGTTTAATACCCTATAGTTTGCATAATTTTGTACGTCTCTCTTGTTCTTATATAAGGGAACTAGAGTACTTATCCTCTATTGATTAGACATTTTTTTCGTTTTCAATATTATGTTAAATAATTGTGTAAGTCATTCCATACCATGTTTCTCTAGGCACTTCCATACCTCTATCAGAATATCATTTGGTCCAACGGTTTTATTAATAATAACACTCCTTATATAAGGAGTCAAACATGACACGAACATGACACGATTCATGAAAAATCAACCCATAAGGAAACAAGGAATTAAAAATAAAAAAAACTAATTAGGTCATTATTTGTTTCTACTATAGCAATAGTTAAATTAGACTATTATTTATTTGCTACTAATTAGGCAATAATTAATTTATTTCCACTATAACAGTAACTAATTAGGTAGTAATTAATTTGCTTCCAACTATATGGCGGCGTCCACCTCGACGCCCACATCAGAATCATGGAATCGCAAATTTCGCACCAAATAGGTCTGATTTGAACTGTATGAGACTGATTCTGATTCAAATTGTCTCTGAATTGAATTGGATGATTTGAATCACAAATCAACCCACTTATGACAATCCTTGATGCAAGCTTGATGGTGATTCCAAATGTTTGTATATTCTCTTGAACAAAAATCTCAGTACTATACTAACAACTACTATAGGTACAGAAAGTTAGCTATGCAATCATAACAATAAAACAACATCAAAATCCTACAAATTACCTACGATATGAGCACACTTCTTTTTTGAACCTATAGTATTCCTCTATCCAAAACCAATCATGGCATTCCTGCATGTCAGATAAAGAAAATTCATTTTTATTCATACTCAAAGATCACATGACTTATAGAACAAACTTACATTATTATTTTGTTTTTCTGGGAGAAAAATTCCAAGCCCTCTCCGTACTAGCAGGAATATGAAGTATAATGCATAAACTCCACATTCATGGGCATTTTTTTGCTGTGGCATCTGTACTAATAAGAATATTAACATTCTAAGGGTAATGAAAAATGCCAACAAAAAAATCACTGAAGTTATATATACATGAGGAACATGTAGAGGAATGTTGTAAATAAATTCTTCATCCTCAGGTCTTTCTGCTTCTTTATAAACGTCAAGTAAAATTCTGCATGGTAATTAGCCATCTTCAGTGCCAACTGAAATCAATGAAAACAGAATAAGAGAGAGTTGAAATTACTAATTAAAATGAAAGACCTTCTAATCCAAGGTTCTTGCTGACTAGGCAGCCCAATATCAATGAGTGAGTCAAGAATAATGATGCGACCATCCTCAGTGCCAAGATTGCATAAAATCACTACATTCCAATGGCTCCTGCATATGCCAACACATTCTCAACTATTCGACTCAACTAAAGATAAAAGATTCCTAGCTAAGATTGTGTTGAATCATGATTGGATTAATATAATTGAAATCTAGATGAATCCAACAAGATGCAGTTGTGTCTATTGTCTTCATTGTTTCCTGCCCCACCTCTTCTGACTCTTTTTTTGCTAATATAACTCTCTTCGGTTTCTTTTAATCCTCTCCTTGCTCCTCATGCTTCTCTCTTGCAAATAAAGATCCGTTAAATTTCGATCATGCTGTATAATGATGTAAACTTTTTTCAAAAGGTAGCAAAGTCATTGTGACCTAAGTCATATTTAACTTCAAATTTACCAAGAGGCCAATCATGATTTAGATGCTTATAGATAGTTTTAGATATCCTAAGTAATTTAAATGCTTATCTATGGTGTGGGCATAGGTAGGTGATTTGCATGCTCATCTCGAGGGCATCAAAACAAAATTGTCAACTTGGAAGAAGAAGACGAGATGACAACGATAGGGACAGGTGATGGAAACAAATCGATCAATCTTGTGACATCATGAAAGGTGGAAGGCAAAATATAGGAATTATGAAGGCAAAGGACAAGGAAAGCAAGTCAAGGCTTTTCAATTTCTCTAAAATTAACTAGTTACAAAAAATCAGATATACAATTGATATTTAATACCATAAAATGTATAATTATTAATGAGTTAGTTGATAGATCATATATAATATGGTTGATATAACTTATATAATATGCATTTGTTATAGAAGTTTTTTCGGATTTATATAAACAAACTGGAAATCTAACTCTGAAACACAAAATACAGAATACCCAAAACTATCTGAAACCTGGAAAATCCAAATTTTTTTGGGTTAGTTCAGTTTGATTTTTGGTTTGGATTGAATATATCAATTTTTTTGCCCACCCTTACTAAGATATAGAACAACCGTCTAACACAAACTTAGTATACATGCACAAGACTTACGCATCCACAAAAATAAAGAACATAAGACTACTTACCATATGCATACAGGGATCACAAAGTAATTGGTGGAGAATGGGTTTTGTTTCACAAACCATCGAACCAAGTTCTTCCTTCTTTTTTCATTCATCACATAACTTGAAAATACATATGAATTAACATGATTGAACAACTGTTTCCTATCTTGCGGGATGTTTGGCCATATGACACTACAAGGCATGTCAAAGTTAGCAATTAGACGCATTCATGATGTTAAACCTAACAACTAGAAGCCTTAAATTAATGAACTTACCTCTCTAAGTATTGATCAAACTCGTTCGTGCTTATCCACTTGTATGTACTCATGGTTCTCTAGCAAACACCCTGCATAGTACAAAAACTTTGATCATAAAGGCATCTCCTTCTGGGAAAAGAATGAATTTGCATCTACTTGCCAAAAAAAGAAGAAGAAGAGAACAACAATCTTCATGCTAATGATTCAGTAAGAAAGCTACTCTGTCATTTTTAAGGGAGTCATACCTATCTCTTGAAAATCTAGTAATCTACTAATGAATTATCAGTTCTAAGGAAAATTTTGAGGGAAAAATAAGACAGCTATAGCTGGTGGTTGTCAAAATTGAATTTATAAAATAAGTATCACTTCTTTCAACTTTCTTGACCTAACATGAATCAATTGCTGAATTATAGGCTTCTCTAGAGCCATGCCTGCTCAATAGAATGAAAGTAAATGCTGGTTGTAGCATATTGAGGACTAAACATGGACAGAAACAAAGATTATTACTGCTAATAAGCTTCCCAAATTATGCTTTTCTCAGGGATAAATTACATTATTTTTAAAAGGGAAGCGAAGCCACAGACAGACGGGGTGTTGATTTTAGAACGGCACTATCATGTTCTTCTCAAGGTTGTCAAGTGAAGCAGATCAATATAAAGTGCAAACGCATGTTGATCCAGGTTCAGCGCATTACCAAGCCATAGCTTTCTACAAATCCCGAGCCAAGCAGTTTTAGGTATTTCGCGACCAAACCTAACAAGATCCATTTTTTAAAATGGAGAAAGACGACGAAGGCTTGGAGGAAACTTTAAGAAGAGAAACTACTAGCAAATGTTGAACTCGACAATCAACACTAAACGGAGCTTACCAAGTTTGATGTTTCGTGTCGACTGCTAGCAGCAATGCCGATAAAAAATATTCGACAGGGATGAACAAGCAGGGATTAGGGGCCTGCTTTTTTCGTCCTACTTTTTAAAACATATACAGTTTCGCGCATACCTAAGAACGGCCGCTGCGGATGAGGCCGGTGGAAATTTCCGTGGGCAATACCTTCCGTCCAAAGCATCGAACCCCCTCCTCGGCGTACTCGTACTCGCCGCCCGTTGAAGGACCAAAACGATGGGATCCTCTGCGAGCGAACCATCATCTCGAAATTGGAAACTCCTGATAAACTGCATCTGAACCGTTCTTTTCGGAAAGTTGTGAGATCCTGGTCGTTCGTGGTCACAAGTCTCTGCCAACTTTCAGAGATCGTTGCACGCGATGATCAATCCTGGCTGGCCGAGGAGTTGATGGATCAAGGCAATAGCTTGCGAACCAACCTGCCTCGTCCGAGACACCAATCACTCAAAATCCTTTTTCCCATTGGTAGAGTTAGGTGGTTCCCACACGGAGGAAACTAGTTAAGGTGGATCCTGTCTCGTAGGGGATCCTCTTCATGGGGTGTGATTCAGTTCTGCCCTAATCGGGCGGAGGAAGAAGAGGGGGAAGAAGCGACGAGTGACCGAAGTACGGTGTGAAGTAGCGGAAGAGTCGGAACAGCCATGGGAGCCCCGAAGCAGAAATGGACCTCGGAGGAGGAGGAGGCGCTGCGTGCCGGCGTGGACAAGCATGGCGCCGGGAAATGGAGGACCATCCAAAAGGATCCCGAGTTCAGCCACTGCCTATCCACCCGATCAAACATCGACCTCAAGGTCTGCTTCAACTTTACTGGTTTGTGTCGATTTCTTTACTCCATTATATGTAGTCTCCCTGGTTTAGTTTTTTGGTAATGCCCTCTTTATCCCATTTATGATTCTCGAGTTGAAATCGATAATGGAGCGGAAACATCACTAGAGCTAACGAACAACGCTTTTGATCAATCTATTCGTACATCTGTCTTGTCTGCAGGTTTATTTAGCCAAAGAAAATCAGGCTGTGTTCTAGTGATATTTAGTATTCGCTATTTGGATACTTCTTCACTTTTGTTGCTTCTTCGGTGTATTATTGTATTATCTAACCCAAGTGTTGTTTTGTTATCTGTACAATCATTCTTAGATTTGGTGTCCGACTCTCTCTACTGTGCGAACTACTAAGGTTTAAATAACTTGATGGTTTAACCTTTTAGATTTACTATCTCTTGGTGATAAATCTTTAGCTATATATTTTATAATAAAATTAATCAAACGAAATTAGGATATAAAAACGTAACTTTGAACATTATTTTTTCCCTTGGTTGCCCGTTGCTCTATAAATCATAGATTGGTTTTAGGAGGTCCTAGGTTTTTGATGTGTAATTGGAGATAATGCTTAAATAACAATTTAAACAGGAACTTTGAGTTGTTGGGGAAGTGTTTGAACATTACTGAGGTAGTTGTGATATTTAAGATTACTGTTATTGTTTATATACCCTAGATGTATGTTATGATCCATATTTCTCCATATTAGTTGAAGTCCTTTTCCTCTCCTCATGCTTGCTGCGGTTGTAAAAATATTTTCCACCGTATGAGTGAATCTAGTTTACCCTAGTAAATTTGTGATCAAGGATAAGTTTTCCCATCCTTTCATTCTGGTAACGAAACCATAATATTTGGAGTGCTTTTGCTCTTCACTTGTCTTTGCTACAGTCATAGCATTTGTACTGACAGATTTTCCTTCCATGAGTATATTTAGTTTACCCTTATAACTTTGTGGTCTGGGATAGGTGTTGTACTTTCATTTTTGCATGTAAATTTTATTTTTGAAGAAAGATAGACAACTATCTCGGTAAAGCCATTACTATTTTTTTAAAGGATGATATGATTTTAGTTTTTTTTCCATTTTTCATTGTAATCATATTTGATCCACTAGTTATGGTAATTAGGACAAATGGAGGAATATGAGCATTAGTGCCAGTGGCCAAGGTTCTAGAGAAAAGATGAGAACACCAAGGCCAAAGCCTCTTTCAGCCATTCCAGAATCCAACTCCCCAAGCGCTGCTCCCACTCCCCTCCCACATAAAGATGCATCACCTACAACTCCAGATGCTACAAAAAGTGCACAAGATGCAAAAAATCCTCCCCGGTACATAATGTTATCTGTTTCAATTTTCCATTACAATTGAGTATTCTCTTGGGTCTAAATAAGTTTTTTCCCATCATGATCTAGTATCCCTTCCTGTACTATTTCTTCAATCTTTAAAATTTACTTTCTTCAGAGTACAAGGGTCACACATTGTAACAAGTTAAAAAAAAATTATACAGGAAAATGATGATTTATCTCAATTGAGAAGAAGTTTTGCCAGGCATGCTTGAAATAGTATTTTATAAAGTAGGTTCTTGTTTTCTTAACTTGCCCTTGAAATGATATGAAATAACAATCTGTAGCATCATGATGCTTCAGTTTTCATAACTTATTTCATAGAGATTTCTTAGATCTGCCTAGGTGCATACGAAATAACAATCCGTAGGTTCATAAATATTAAATGTCGGTGCCACCATTATTTTTGAATTAATGGATGAATTCCCCTTAATGGGAGGTTGAACTAAGAACGCTAGGCTAATGGGCCGCCCGTTGTGAGCGTTTCCCTATTTACCTGGTGACCGGTGGAAACTTCCGTGGGACTGGGCCGGTCACCCCAAGATTAGTCGGTGTAAGCTGGATTCTGTGCCAACTAAAAAATAAATAAATGTTAAATGTCTTCCTTTTCTTTCTTCTTATGTATTATTAACTATGGACTCTCCGTACTTTGTCTTGTTATAGGAGTATTTTCTTATATGAATCATTTGTTTGTTGTCTGTCAGATACACTGCTTTAATAATTGAGGCAATTACTTCAATGCAAGAACCAAATGGAGTAGAAATTGGTGCTATCTTCAGTTTTATAGAGGTTTGTGATTAGAACCTGGTTATCTTGGATGAGTTTAGTTTTAAACTGAAAAACACAATGTCTGTTTTATCTCTTTGGCTTCCTAAGATTGGCAGATCCACATGTTTAGACATATGTTGATTGGCATTTCAAGTATGCTCAGAGTTTCATATTTTGTGCAGTTATATTGGGTATCGAAAAGTTTTCTTTATATACTATTGACAAGAGAATAATGTAGCACCTCTTTTATGGTAAAGGTTCTAAAAATTTGAACTTAATTGCACTTTGTGGAGGTTCTAACCAATGCTTCACGAAAAAGTAATTAGTTCTCGTGTGAGAGGGGAGGGGCCCACAGTGGCCACGTGGGCTCCTCCCCTCTCAGGCGAGCACGACAGGCACAGACGTTTGCAGTGCAGCGCAACAAATTCCTATATATATATATATATGTTGGGTATATATGCGTATGATTTTCATCATAGCTTGACCCTTGGACTTCTTCAAACTACTAGCTTGGCCCTTGAACTTCTTCAAACTACTAGTTTGTCATATGCCATCCCTCAGTTTGTTTCTTCATGGTTTTTTTTATCATGTATAACCAATATTAATTCTTTATTACGAATTGCATCTTGTGCTATTGAAGATAAGCTGGACTAGAACACTTTGGAAGTAAACGATTGTTATGTCCATAATCATTTCTGTTATGTTTAGGGGTTAAATGCTATTTGCTAACATGGAATAAAATTTGTGATTTCATCTACTATAATCAAAATTAAGAATTGTTTAAATTATATATTATATTTATATGTATATCAGCTTTTAAAAATATAAATTAAAATAATGTACTAGTTTATTGTCCAAAATAATTGTTAATCAGCAAACATGACATGACCATCTGTCTATTTCAGATTCAGAGGCTACATGATGGTATCAAAAAAAAATTGTTAAAAGAACCACTTATCACCAAACTTCAAACCATCTTACCAAGTTAATGTCTTTATGTGGCATAAGATTATGAAATAGTGCAACATAAGACTGCCTCAACAGATTAACAATTACTTTGGACAACGAGATGACATGTGATTTTAATATTTTACATTTTCAAAAGTTTATACATAAAAGCAAGCATTTCTTGATAGCTGAATTGAGCAATTAGCCATATTTCTAGCTAATAGTTATTTGTTGCTTTACTTTTTAAATTGGATAGATTTATCTATTATACTATTTAACAATTTTACATTGAGTTTGTCTATTTGGTTAGTATTCTTTTCCAATACATAAATTTTATGCTGAATACTCAAGATGTCCGAGCTTTAATTGAATATGATTTTACCAATTTCAAAGTCACTGTGATGTTTCCTATTGAATATTGTGCTGAAGATCTCTGATGTTTAGGAAGTACGTAGATGTTTTGATCTCTATATCATCATCTGTGTAGAGAATGTTTCATGCTACCTATGGAATTTTTTGGAGAGTCTAAATGAGGGGACATCTTGTGTAATTTTGCATTGTGTTCAAATGTGGGCATTGCAATGTTTTCTATGTTTATCTTTCCTTTTATATTATCTAGTTGATCCCATAACCATTTGGCTGGCTTCATTATTAACTGGTCTTCTTTCTCTTTATGGCTTCTGGTATTGTTCAAAACCCAGAACACTAAATTATGTTGTTAAATAAGATTTCTTATCCGATAGTTCTGCTGACCTTCTGAGATATTTTTGAATCAACCCTTGTATCATGTCTAAGCTCAGTATTTGTAATATCAGGTATTGTTTGTTAAAAGTAACTCCCCAAAGTTGTGTATTATGGGGAATCTTTTGATGCTTGTATCTTATGAAAATTATACCTGTGTAGGCTTCTAGCATGTACATTTTGGCACTTTGCCACTGAAAATCTCATAAAATCCACATATTTTTGCAATAGTTAGTGATTGTTTATCCCTACTATTTTATGCAGCAAAGACAAGAGGTGCCACAAAATTTCCGCAGGGTGCTTAGTTCCAAGTTAAGACGGCTTGTTGCACAGAATAAAATAGAAAGGGTAAACAACTCTTTAGTCGTTTGGTTGATGTTTTTAGAGCTTAATGTTATTTATGACATGTATTTAGTTTTTCAACATATTTTGACTATTGTTGAAGGAATATCATGCTCTTTCAATGTCAAATTAATATGTTTTAATCAATGATTGGATATGGATTCTTACATACCTTTGTTAGTTTGGAATATGTTAATGGCCAAGCATGAATGTTTTTGGGCCATTAAAATGCAACGCATCTATTTTGGGTTCTTTATTTCTTTCCACAAATAATATTCAATTTAGGTAACATGATTCAGAGAGTTTTATGAGGCAGTTTCAACACCCTCAAAAGGTTGGTGCAGCCTAATGTTTTCGCCAGCTAGAACAGCATCAGTATCATGAACCAAATGCTTAGTAGCGCGCAATATATAGTATTTACTAGTTGCCAGATCTTTAAGAATGAGAGCTTATTTATTAAATTTATCTGATAAAACAAACATACTATTTCTTTGCAAGTACAAATGATGGTTGTTCTCTGTTGGTTCATCATGTTGTAGGTCCAAAAGGGTTACAGGCTGAAAGATTCATCATTTGCAACAAAAACCCCTATTCCCAAACCAAAAGACCCAGTAAATCGAACTCGGGTACCTCAGAATACCAGTTCAGCAAAAGCCATGGACCCTATAGAAGAGGCTGCGATAACTGCTGCTTACAAAATAGCAGATTCCGAAGCCAAATCATTTTTAGCCTCCGAAGCTGTCAAGGAGGCCGAGAAGATTGCACAGATGGCTGAAGAAACTGATTCCCTTTTGCTACTGGCAAAAGAGATTTTTGAGAGATGTACCTTAACATAATTGCTATTTCACTGACTGTGTTTCTCTCAGTTTTCTCTTTGTACTAAATGCTGATTTGTTCGTTTGATGTTACAGGTTCAAGAGGTGAGATTGTCACTGTTGCGTAAGCTTCGAGTGAGAATAGACGGTATCGGCATCATCCAATTCACCAGAGTTCATTGGCTATTGAACTGCTTTGTTGTAATGCTAGCTTGAAAGGTGAGAGCCATTGGCAGATGTTTTAACTTGTAATTAACAAATGAACATGAACACCGGACTGATGTACATAAACCAACTTATTGGCGAAACTAGAACTTGAGCATCCTAGTGAGTCTATTTACTTTGTTTTTGGATGCTGTTTGCGTTCATCCATTCAACTATTTGTTGCTGATATGCATCAATGTAGTTAATCAAGTCAATTGCTAGTTAAGCCTGCCAAAAAATTATACATTCAACTATGTGTACACAATAACTAATCTGAGATATTGAATACTTCCCGATTGGACAAGGCATTAATTAACTCGCCCCCCAACAACATCAGTTCCAACAAATTGACTTCCAAAAGTCAATGATCCCATGTGCATAGCATTGCCATCGTACGAGTCGGCAATCTTAGGCCAACTCCAATCGGTGTCTTTTTACATCATTTTGGTGTAAGAGGAACACCAGATCTCTTCCAATGGATATTTCAAAATTTGTATTATTTTGGTGTAGATAAACAGTGCACACCATAGCACACTATTCACTTGTACCAATTTGATGTAAGTATGGATTTTTAAAATATATTATATTTTAATAAGCAAGTTATATTTAAAATATTTTTAGACGTTATTAGTCTCGTGAAAATATTTAAAAAAAAATTATCTAAATTGTTTATGATTATATATTATTTTTAAATATTAAATATTAGTATGTTTATTAAATTATTTCTAACCATTACAAAAATACTAATTTTAATTTTTTTGTAATTAAAATACAATATCATACAAATTAATAGTAATTATTATCGTAATAAAAATATTTAACAAATTAATATATATGTTGAATAATAAATTATAAGTTGGAAAAATAGAATATTTTAAAGAATATTCCTTTTAGTGTAGGAAATGATGTCCATTGATTGGAATTGGAAAAAATTTTGGTGCTCAAATGACATCAAATTAATGTTGAAAGTGCACCAAAATAGATTTCAGTAAATCTTGTTGGCTCAGCTAGAAATCTGTATCTCCCAATTATAATACATGCATGTGCATGCATATAATTAATATACACATCTGATATTATTAAAATGCTCTTGTATATGCATGCATGTATATATTCTAGCGGATCAGATTCTGATCATTTAATACTATCCAATAAATTATCGGTAATTCTTGTTGGCCAGAATCTGACCAGCTAGAATTTTTTATCCTCCAATTAGAATGTATGCATGTACATGCATATAATTAATGTACACATATGATATTACTAAAATACCTATGTATACACTTACATGTATTGATTCTAGCTGGCGACCATTTAAAATTATCCATAAATTATATGGTTGGAGATGGTCTTAGTTATTGGTTGACTAAACTATGAAATTCAAGTTGGTTATAATTTTTGGATCAACAATATATTAATTATTCGGCTCATACTTTGTCAAATCAGAAGCTTTCTCGTCAATAAATGCATGCATTGGAAGATGCTAAATTTCTTTCTGCACGTTCTTGCTCTGTTCTGCTCTGCAGGTACCTTCGTTTGTTCGTAGTTATCTGTTCGTAGAATTCGAAGAGTCGAAGGCCTCGTTTTGTGAGCTAGATCTCCTCGGGCATGGTTTCTTTTTTGAAGAGTTCCGAGAGTCGAAATTTGGGTCGGATCGACATTTTTGCGAAGTTCTTTCGTGCCTGCAAGTTGCTCTACGAATTGCCTGTTGTAAATCACGATTAATGCTGGGCAAGAGAGGTGACTGGGGATCGCAGGAATTTTTAACACAGCAGACCAGGATTTTAACCCCGTATACAACTGATAACCTTTGACCCCAGAACCTTAACTGCAAGAATCAGGCACCTCTTCAGCTGATACAGCCCGTGGGGGCTACGAATTGCCTGTTAGGAAAGTAAGAAAGCTAGAGATAGAGAGAGGAGAGTTCTTCCTTTCTATCATTTTCTTCATTTACGTATGAGGTGGAGGATGGAGACCCGGCACATTCCCAGATCTTCGTTCACTAGAGCCATTGTTATTCTGCAAATCATCTTGGTCGTCTTCGTCATATTAAGTGTTGCAAGCCTTCACCATTTCTTTCATGTTGGATACTTTCTCGATGCCAATGAAGAGAACTGCCAAAAATTCCAGACGATGAGCAATGGCTATGCTGACTATGACCTTACGGCTCTCCATGACCGTGTCGAAGAGGCCCTTGCCCGGATCTCCGATATCCAGAACAAGCTTCAGTCCAGCTTGAAGAACAAAAGGAGCATCGCTGTCAAAAACATCACTCACACCGAGCTCAGAATCTTCCTCGAAGAGCAAGTGATGCAACCTCTTTACAGTGTTCACGTCGCACTCACTCTTGTTCGCATTCCTAAACCGGATGCAGTGGAGGCCCCCTTAATCAACTTCTTCACAGTGGAGGAGACAAGGAAGTATATCACCGGAAAGGGCAACAAGGACGGGAAGTTGAGCGTGTATGGTACTAATAGAACCTACAACACCATTGGCCATGCTTGTGTCCTCATGAGAAAGGAACTGGAGGAGTATATGGATTACGACATGGGCTCCTACTGCAAAGATGATTGGAATCTAGCACAAAAGTTGATGCTCGGAGGTTGTGACCCTCTTCCCCGGAGAAGGTGCTTGGCTCCGGCATCCAACCTATATCAGAAGCCACTTCCAATTAACATGTCCTTGTGGACTATGCCAGACGATCGCAATGTGAGGTGGAGTAACTACAAATGCAGGGACTTCAAGTGCTTGTCGAGTAGGAGTCCGAGGAGGAGCTTCTCCAAATGCATTGGATGCTTTGAATTTGAGAAGGAGAAGCTGAGATGGGTTAGCAATGTCTCACTAGCTGACTTCCTGATTGCTGATGTTCTTGCAGTTAAACCAGGGGAAATCAGGATTGGATTGGATGTTAGTGTTGGAACAGGAAGCTTCGCGGCTCGAATGAGGGAGTGGAATGTGACAATTGTGTCGACTTCGTTGAATTTGGGAGCTCCTTTTAGTGAGACAATTGCACTTAGGGGTTTAATCCCTCTGTATGTAACACTTAATCAAAGGCTGCCGTTCTTCGACAACACCATGGATTTGATACACTCTAGTGTATTCCTTGATGGTTGGATTGATCTACAACTATTGGACTTTATCTTGTTCGACTGGGACAGGGTGCTAAGGCCGGGGGGCTTGTTGTGGTTGGACAAGTTCTTCTGTAGCAGAAAGGATCTTGATGACTACATATACATGTTCCTCCAGTTTAGGTACAAGAAGCACAAGTGGGTGATTTCTTTCAAGTCGAAAGACGAGGTGTATCTCTCCGCCTTGTTAGAAAAGCCGCCGAGGTCTTTGTGAATGGAGAAGGTGACTACTAATGTTACATTTGGACATCAATGTCAACTTTCAGGTGAACAACACTTGAAAGCTCAAGCTTTTGTTGCTTTTATGTTTTGTTGATAGTTCTAACCCTTCTAATTGTTAGCATGAGTTCACAATGATCTTTCTCATTGTTCAAAAGGCTTAATGAGTCTAATCACTTTAATATTTTATTGGGCTCATCATAATTTGTAGTGTGTTCATCATGATTGATCTTGTTCATTTTAAAAAGGTTTGATATGTTTGATCACCTTAATATTTTATTGGCTCGATCATTATCAAAAATTTAACAGAGCAGAAGTATACCCTTTTTTTTTTAGTTCCATTATCCAGTTTTGTAAAGCCATGTCTTTGTTAGAAAAAATCTCATCACTTGTTATCTGTTGATTTGGATATTTGACTCTCTTTTGGAGCTTAATTCTATTTTTTATTCCTTTGATAATTGTACTCTAGCTTTATCAAAAAAAAATCTACACTGGGGTATAGAATTAGAATTAGAATTAGAATGAATGAAATAGAATAGAAAAGGAAAATAATCTATTTCATTCCTTTATTTGATTGTAGTAATGAAATAGTATAACTAATAGAATCATTCATTTTATGTTTGGTTTGATTGGTTTGCCTAATTCTTCCAGCATATTTGACCTAATCACTCAAGTTGATCTTGAGGGCCGAGAAAAGTGCAATGATCTCTCAAATTGTTGCAAGAAGAACATTAAAGCAATGACTAAGAACTAAAAGGAAGAGTAGGTATTTTCTAGGTTCAAACAGTTTGCCTTACCATTATAAAAGGTAGAGGCTAAAGGAATAGCCTTAAGAAGAATTTGGCATTATCATAGAGTGTAGTGGTGCTTCACCTCATTGCTAGAAATTTAGCATTGTAATTGTGTGCTTTTCTAAAGTCATGAGGATGTGTGTTTTGGCGGTTCGAAATGAATGAATCCTCAAAATAGATATGACAACGACAAATATAGTTACACTTCTAGTTCATGAGGTGGTCATTGATATAGTTAAATGCTCATTGTTAGGGCCTAGTGTAACCCTTTTCCTATCCTTTTATACGGTTTTGGATTCATTTGTATAGTTGTATAGTTTTAACAGATTTTTCTATTTATTCATGAATGAACATTTGAGATGCGGTGGATAGTGGAGGTCTCCATGCAAGATCAAAGAGAAGTCAAGCCCTTGGTGTAGAATTAGAATTAGAATGAATGAAATAGAATAGAAAGGGAAAATAATCCATTTGATTCCTTTATTTGATTGTAGTAATGAAATAGTTTAACTAATAGAATCATTCATTTTAAGTTTGGTTTGATTGATTTGCCTAATTCTTCCAGCATATTTGACCTACTCAGTTCATTCTGTTTGTTTGGTCAATTGCATATATACTACATTTTGCCAAGGTTGACAATAGTTGTTGGTCATATAGTTTAGAATTCAGTTGGCTCTTTGAAGAACTGTAGTTGAATTAAACCTTTTTTACCCCACTTGAATGACTAAAATGTACTTGAAACTTAAAATTTTCTAATGATCACTTAATTTGATCTTGAGGGCTCCAAGAAAAGTGCAATGATCTCTTAAATTGTTGCAAGAAGAATGTCAAAGCAATGAGTAAGAACTAAAAGGAAGAGTTGGTATTTTCTAGGTTCAAACAGTTTGCCTTACCACTATAAAAGGTAGAGGCTAAAAGAAATAGCCTTAAGAAGTATAGTGGTGTTTCACCTCATTGCCAGAATTTAGTCATGAGGATGTGTGTTTTGGCGGTTCGAAATGAATGAATCCTCAAAATAGATATGACAACGACAAATATGGTTACACTTCTAGTTCATGAGGTGATCATTGATATACTTAAATGCTCATTGTCAAGGCCTAGTGTAACCCTTTTCCTATCCTTTTATACGCTTTTGGATTCATTTGTATAGTTGTATAGGTTTAATAGAATTTTCTATTTATTGATGAATGAACATTTGGTTCAATTCTTCTCTTGAACCTCTTTAATTGATGTAGCCCATTCATGCCATTGCCCAAGTTTATAAGAGCTGTCTTCTTATATACAAATTAAATCTTTCAGTCAAACCCTAAACTTGAGTTCATATTTAGCGGTTAACAATACATGGTGATGCAGGCCCAACTCATGTTAAAATCCAATATGACCCTTCAAACTTCAAAAGAGCATGACTTTTGACTCAGTACTCAGAATAAGGTTCTGTCGGTGATCATACGTGCAGAATTTGAAAACCTACGTTTGTTATTGGTGAAACCTTAACTGTCAAGTTTTGGCCCCATATTCCACCGTTTAAACCCTTTTCAGAGTCATTTTGTTATTTTTGCTAATTTTCATTTTTGGGGTATTTAGGATGATTTTGATATTCTTGGTATTTATATGAGATGATTTATCTTGATCTACGTCTTGTTTTGTTTTGAGTTAAGATCATTCAGTTATGTTCTTTCCTTTACGGGTAAAAGATCTATTTTCTTTTTTCTTAAAATTGAAATTAAGATCTGTTAATTATAATTCTTTCCTTTATTTGGGACTTAGGCTATGGTATATAAGACTTCTGTTTAGACGTTGATTTATCTTTTATTCATAATACAATTTTCTTATTGTGGTAAAATTTAAAGAGCAACGTATTTTTTTTTTTATTTTAGGAGGATCCTCTTCTTATTTTCTCCTCAATCTTCTTTTCTCTATAGCGAAGGGGAGCTTGGCGCAACAGTAAAGTTGTTGTTATGTGACCAAAAGGTCACGGGTTCGAATCCTGAAAACAGCCTATTGCAAAAAGCAAGGTAAGACTGCGTACAATGGATCCTTCTCCGAGATCCCGTATGGCGAAAGTTTCGTGCACCGGGTTTTCCTTTTTTTTTCTCTTAGTCCGTAGGATAATCACTATCTTGTCCAGCGTCACATGGTTAGTTTCTAAAAGATATTCTGATCTCTAAATCATCATCGTCTGTGTAGAGAATCTGTGGTTCTATCATCTAGTTGATCACCTCATCTTCATATTTGGTCTGATTCTTCGTTGTTAACAGGTTTTCGTCTATTGATTGTTCTTGATCGTTTAACAGTGACTTGTATGATGAACATCTTACTCGTTGCAATATGATCATTCCACACAGACTCGCACCAATTCCTTAGTAAGTTAGTGGCTGAGTGCCCAAAAAGAAAGATAGTGACTGTGCATGTCTGATAGAATCATAGCCGTGTGCTTGCCACTATTTGTTGCTTCTCCTACAATTCACGCCTTTTCTTTTTAGACGTGTGGGCTGCGAAGGCTGGAATTTACTGCAGTGGCAGTGCTGCTCCACCTCCATTTCCAAAGGCAAACCAATCATCAAGACTGGCATGCCATGAATTAATGCTTCCGTCCTACTTTATGTTTATTTCCTTGTAAAAGATGAATATGTTTGTTTTTAATATCCCTATCAACTCGTTTCAAGATCAATATGGAGGAGATAAATTACGGACGACTATTAACTTTTGGAATAATAACTAACACATAAGGAAAAACTTTATGTTTATTTCCAGAGAATAATAATGATGGATTATATTTATACCATAGAGAAAATCTATCAAATTCTAATTGCAAACTCTAAAATTGATCGATTCTCGTTCAAAATCAATGATCTTGATATGCCGGAGATAGTAAGCACCATGTAGCCGACCTTGAACTCGGTCAACATAGAGCCAGGGCAGCTTGACTCATAGCTGAGCTCAAGACAAACCAGCTCGGCTCAAGTCTAGCTAGGCTTGGGTCAGGCCAGAAGATTAAAGGTGAAACCATGTGATCATAATCAAATCGGAGTTAACTCGATCAAAAACTAGGTCAAATGCATGGGAGGATGAGTGGAAAATGTGGGACGGATTCTCAATACGTGTGTGAATGTGCAAGACATGGTACGAACACAATTCGAAGACGTAGATTGTTATGCAGGAATTGCATCACCACTCTCCTAGGATAATATAAACATATGTCTCTCTCAGCCCCCCGAACGATACAGTGGTTGAAATATAGGATGCTGTCATATAAGGTTTTTGATGATACCCTCCCTCTTACCTTGGTCATTTTCACTAATGGCTAGTAGCTACCTGCGATTTACCTCCTCCGTATTTACCTAGAGACGGATTGGTTGGAGCGCTGGGACAAGTGAATCACCTTTGCCACATATGTATCTCTCTGTAATCTCTATAATAAATGTATGTGGTAGTCTATTATTATCTTCACGGACTAGCGTAGTTAATTCATATAAGAGTGTCACTGTCAATATACATGAAGTTGATTTCCAGCAATGCGGAATGCCCTGCTAGTTATTTTAACCCCTCGTATGTGTTGTTGTTACTAGACAAAATCTCATGATTTACTTTCCTTCCAATAAGTAAGGGACACTTAGAGGGCCGATGGTTTACTGTCAAAAGGTGTAATCCATTGTCCTAGGACGTAGCCAAGCCCGTAATCATGTGATAGATTTGATAGTCTATTAGAGGAAGGTTTGGCGTGAAAATTATTACATTTTACATTAATAGGTGGTAGTCTAGGATTGTGATAGAGCCTGAAATATCATATTTAGTTGCCCATGCCTCACTTTTGCTGCTTTACATCGATAGCTGGGCCAATCTGGACAGCACTGCTTTCAGTGAGATATCTTAATATATAATCCATTCAAAGTTCAAGTGAGTGGAGGAGTGAGCCAATATGTGTATATATTAAGTTAGTATCTGCTGTAGAGAGCATGCTTTTAATTTGAAGTGAGAAGAGAAGAGAAGAGTTGGAGGTGGGAGACACGTAAAGGAGTTGAGGGCAGGGACCCCATACGTTGGTTGCTGCAGGCACCAAACTAGCTGACAGTCACCGTACGTGTTTGAGGCAACACTGTCGACTTTTAAGGTAATTGTGAAAATAATTTAACTAGAGATGGTAAAGAATAGGACAAAGATCAATAGGATGGCCGATGGGATTACGGTGTGATGGTAAATAATGAGATGGTATGCTTATGCAATGAATGAGTATTCAATTTTCATGTCGAATATTCTCGAACATCTCCGGAGCTCGAATCACTCGTGTCGTTGGTCATTCGTCAAGATTCATCTATATTTTTAGATTTATTTTTATGGTCAATGATAAATTTTGATGAGATCATATCATTCACCTTTAAGATTAACCGGTTGGATTAACAAAAAAAAAAAATAATAGGAAATTCCAGATTTATCAAATTGCTAGATGGACATTTTTTTTTTTTTTAAAAAAGTTAAAATGACATCCTATGTTTTGAGAATATCCTTGTTGAAAGTACCTTTTCGAGTAGCCACTAAAGTGTGAAAATTTAATTATTTTATTTTAATTAAAATTAATATAGATAAAGTATTATTGTATTCAAATATATTTTACTAATTTAGTTAAAATTATTTAAATTTTATTAAAATTATTCTAAATGGATCAAAACTAAGCTAACTAAATCTTAAATACTAAATCCTAAATTCTTGAATTATAAATCTTGATTTCTATTATATCATAATACCTTTTATCAATTGCCCAAAATTAGTTAAATTTTATCACAATCATAATAAATGGATTAAAATTACTTTAAAACAACGGTAGGAATTACTAAATAACTACTACATAATTAATTATAAGTAAATCATAAATCTTAAACCCTATATCATATTTTATTAAAGAATAATATATCTATTTGAAAGTCCCTATCGTCATTTTGAGTAGTCAATTCATCATCATTCAGTGTAAAAAATAAAAGTGATCACATATTTGGAAAACACATGACTTAGTTATCTATTGGTACCATTTCTACGAGGGAATATCGTGATTTGAAATATTAAATATTAAATTTTAAAAATAAAAATATAATAATAAACGAATGAACTAAATCATAAGACATGAAGTAAGGAAGTAAAATTAAAATTGAATTTAGTTTGAACTAAATTCAACGGATATGTATACAGAGATAAGAATTATGTTAGTTCAAATCAAGATTGATTTGAAATTGAGTTATGACCGAACCAAATTTAATGTTTAAACAAGTTCGAATGATTTAAAAAAAAATAGGATATTTTGGACAAAATATTTTATTTTTTTCTCTCCCTCTTCTCCCTACAGCATGTTACAACTTCGCCATACCATATGACACCCCTTCGTCCATTCCTCTCTTTTATTTTTTTTTCTTCTTCCTCATTTGCTTCTTTTTCTTCTCTTCTCTAACATTAGTAAACCTATAATTTTTTTCCTTTCCTGTTCTGAAGTACAAGAGCTCTCTTTTCTTCTTTCTTCTCTTTTCCAACAAGCAAGAAATGCAGCAACAGTTGCTACTCTCTTCCAGCAACAAGATCAAGCAACCCTTAGCCTCCATATCTTCTTCCTCTTCTCGTATTTTTTAGGATTTTATTGGCACCATAAAATAGTCATGTTTTGTTTTGCCTTGCTCTTCTTGTGTCGTTACCGAACCCACCGAAACTAGTCAAGTTGCTAACGAAGAAAGTAAAGTTCCCCTTTTTTACCTCTTCTTCTTTATTTTTCTCAAAAATAATGATCTTTCAAGAATTATAAATTATTCATTTCTTCTTTAATGAATTTTTAAAATTTGATCTTCCTAATTAAAAATCCTGATTATGTCACTGTCCATATTCTAAATCATAGATCTTAACTAGTAGTTGTAGAAACTATTAAGTAGTATCTTAAATAATAGTTGTTATAACGTGTAAATTTATAGTAGTATAACCGCCACTTAATAGTTTCTACCACTATTTTAAACTTACTATGATAATTAAGCTTATATTGATTAATTCATGTTGTAATAACTATTTAGCTGTTGATATATGTTTAACTGTTATTCATATGAATTATAATAATAGTGGAAGTAAGGATATTCTCATAAAATAAAATTCTCTTTTATTTTTTTTAATTTTTATTTTAAAAAAAATGATGTGCGTGTGACGATTAGATAAGCCCTTTTGATTTTTAAGGTTTAGTGGAAATTTCAAGCACAGTCGTCGTTGTAATCGAATACGAGAGCATGGGGTGGTTCCGGAGAGCACGGGAAACTACAGTTCACTGCAGAGTCTTTCCAATTCCTTATATTACAAAACTTGATTTGTTTAAGACGCCGAAGAACTTCTAGGGAACTGAGAAAGAAAGTCTAGATGAATTGCGAGTCCACTTTCGACTCCATTACCGAAAAGGAACAAGGAATTAATGATAAAGCCCATGCACGGTGCCTTCGACGACTCAGTGGTCCAGTTGCAACAACGATTACGAATCAAAAGAAGAGAAAAGGAGTAAAAGCTGCAGGCTTGCTAACGAAGTCTGAAATCTTTCTTTCGTCTTAATATTACATTATTTAGTTTTGCAAGAGCTGTTTTCTTGTCGGAACTGAGGATTGATATCGAATAAGGTAATGATTATCCTAAAAACTGATAAGAAGACGGAATTATAGAGAAGATATAGAGAAATCTCTAAAAATAAATAGAAATTTAATATTTACCAAAAAAACTTTATTAATAAAGAGAAATTAAAATTACATTACAATATTGATTAATTTATTTGATACAGTTTAACGGTAACAAAAGATAATAAATAAAACGATAAATTAGAGAAAAATCCCCAATTACAATATTAACTTTTCATGCAATCCTCATACCCAAAAAACTTTGTTTCCACTCCCTGCATGCAAAGTATTACTTGTTTCAACTCCCTCATATAAATATTAATACCTAAATTGCCCTCAGATTTTTTAGGTACAAAAAAGTCCAAAATTGAGTATAAAAAGTCCAAAAACGAGTATAATTCTTCTTAAAGTCAGTACTTTATATTAAAAATCGAGTATATTTTCTATCAAAATTGTCCCTCTTATTTTTTAGGTATAAAAAGTCTAAAAATAAGTATAATTCCTGTTAAATTCAACACTTTACACTATAATCTAGTACTCTATACTAGGATCGAGTATATTTTCTATCGAAATTAATCCTCATATTTTTCAGTACAAATAGTCTAAAAATGAGTATAATTTCTATTAAATTCAGCACATTAAATTAAAATCGAGTATATTTTGAGATGAAAAAAGAATCGTACTCAATTTGATAGAAAATATACTAGATTCTAATTTAATATACTGAATTTAAGTGGATTTATATTGATTTTTGGACTTTTTGTACCTAAAAATATCATGGACAATTAGGTAAATATGTTTGACTGGGGAGTGAAAACAAAGATTTTCATGGATGGGGACTGCATGTAAAGATTTATTTACCAATAGGGACTGCATGCAAAATTACCCATAATAAAATTTTGATTTACAAGGCCAACATGTAATCCAATTATATTCTAAGTTAATGCTTAACTAAAATTTAAATGTAAAATATACTCTTAGTCAATTTCCTACATCAATCGGGCGTCGCCTCCGCTGCCGCTGCCGCCGACCACCTCCCTCGCCGGCTGCTGTTGTCGTCGTCTCCAGGCAAGGCAATGACGATGACAGTCAACGACGACAAATGTCGCAGGATATTTTTATCATTTTATTATGATATAAATTATATTCCTTATAAAAAATTAATGGATACTAAATAAAAGAACGTAACTATCCTTGTAATAAAAAATCATTACGTTATAAGTTTTATTACATTATCTTTAACCAAACGCAACCTATATGATAAATCCTCAGGCAATTAAATAGATATATTTATATAAACTCTATACCTAAGATAAGAAACGAAAAGAAATTATAATATATGAATATCAATTTTAGAGAAAGAAAATAAATCCTTCTAGGAAAAAAATTTCTCAACAAAAATCAAAATTACTAAACTAGGACACTGATATAAGTAAATCTTGACTCATATATACTAAAAAAAATACAAATTATCCTAAACACCATAAATATATAAATTATCAAAAATAATAAAAATATGTTCAGAGACTAGTATGAGGAGGACTTAAATGATAGATTTTGGGTCCGAAATTTTACGGTTATGGGTTCCTTAGTAACAAAGGTAGATTCTTTAATTTTGCACACATAGTTGATGGATTTTGGGTCTGAAATCTTACGATTAAGAATTTCTCAATAGTAGACGTAGATCTTTAAATTCTGCCTAGATAGTCTCATTTTGTGTTCCAAATAAAACATTATGCCCTCTTTAATATATTGAGTTGGTCCTGTATTAGAGACACTCTGCCATATAAAGCGAGAGGAAGCATCAAATTAACATGGAGATATTGTTAGTTTTGTGCTTCTCAGCTTTGGAGCTAGTGGTGCTTCTGTGAATTGGAAGTGAGTAGAACAGAGAGCCCGGGCATGGGGAATTTCTTTTACTGAAGGGGACAAATGAAAGATACAAGAAGAAGACAAGCACACCGATGCCCACAGAAACAGACAGCTCTAGAAGAGGGAAGGCATCGCAGCTCCAAAAATCCTCGGCCATGGATTCTAGCTACAACCTACTCATTTGCTGTTTTCTCCTCGCGCTTCTTCTTGTTTGTCCTGTTGCCTCGGCGGCGGCGGCGGCGGCGCCTGCGGTCAACCTCACACTGCATCACTGGATCACGGCCCATTTGAAGAGGGTCAACAGACCCGCCCTGAAGACGATCGAGGCAGCCCCCGTCGTCTCCTTCTCTGTGCCTCTTGGGGTTACTGTTCTTGAGCTGGAGATAACTCTGTTTCTTTCTTCTTGTGCACGCAGAGCCCTGATGGCGATGTTATTGACTGCGTTCCTTCTCATCTCCAGCCCTCGTTCGATCATCCCAAGCTCAGAGGACAGAAGCCCTTGGTATGTTTCACCAAACAAAATTAAAAAAAAAAAATTGTTCTTCTGGTATATTGATAGTCAATTGTCTCAGGATCCTCCTGAGAGACCGAGAGGCCACAAATGGAACATCAGTGCAGTAAACGGCGTGAGCCTGCAAGCTTGGACGATCTCCGGGGAGTCATGTCCTCAAGGCACGGTGCCGATAAGGAGGACGACGGCGGGAGACATTCTGCGAGCCAGTTCCCTCCGGCGATTCGGAAGGAAGCCGGCCGCTGCGCGGCTCCGCCGGGACTCGACCAGCAACGGCCACGAGGTTCCTCTCCTTCATCCTTGTTCACTTCCTCTCCGTCATCTATTTTGTCTCGAGTTAATTAATGTATTTTCGAATGCTTCCAAGGCATGCATACCTTCGTCCACCTCGTAGTTGATGGTGTCTTGTCCATTACTGCCTCATGTTAATTGCTCTGCAGCATGCTGTTGGCTACGCCATGGGAGATCAGTATTATGGTGCAAAAGCTAGTCTCAGTGTCTGGGAACCGAGAGTGACGATTGGATCAGAGTTCAGTTTGTCGCAGATCTGGGTCATCTCTGGAGCCTTTGGCGATGATCTTAACACCATTGAAGCTGGATGGCAGGTAAAATTATTAAACACTCTCTGCTTGAGTTAAAGCCTATCCTCAGTTCCCATTCTTCAAAAAAGAAAAAAAAAAATACTTACTTTCAGTTCCACATCATTTTAGATTCGGCATTTACCTAATTTTCATAATATCCATTCCGGGAATGCCTCTTGCCATTACTTAGTTTCGTCCAAAATTGACTGATGGATGTATAAAAAGTTAAAATCATTTCAAATCAAAATTAATATATCTCTGAAAACCTTCTTAGTATATTTATGCTTATGGTACTGAATCCGATCATTTATTTCTTTCGTAATCATAGTATTTTATAATTTTATGATACTCGTTTAAAAAATGACTCATTTTAATTTGCAATATCAAATTTAGATCCGAGGAGATAATTGAGAAGTACATTGGTCTTAGTTTGAATTCATCAGTCAGTTTCGTCCGAAACAGATATATAAATTTACATCATTAGAAAATATAAAAATTTAATATATATTTTTTTAATCATTTGGTATATTTAGAAGATGAAAAAAACTGCTTGACATTAATAATTAACTCTAATCATCAGGTAAGTCCTCAGCTATATGGAGACAGCAGGCCCAGATTTTTCACATACTGGACTGTAAGTAATTACATTACTATCAAGCATGTACTTTTAACAATAATTATAATGAAAGGGAGTCTTGACGCAACGATAAAATTATTATCATATGACTAAAAATAACTTTTTACAAAAAGCAGAGTAAGACTGAGTACAATGAATCTTTACTTCATGCACTGGACTGTCTTTTTAGATATAATTACAACGATATATGAGAGGCTTTGTTATGCAGACGGATGCATATGAAGAGACTGGCTGCTACAATCTCTTGTGCTCAGGCTTCGTACAGACAGACAGTAGGATAGCCATTGGAGCAGCTATTTCACCAATCTCAGCCTCGAATGGCGGCCAATTCGACATCGATCTTCTGGTGTGGAAGGTAACAATTACTAATTCTCTTCCAGATAAACTCATCACATTAACTAATCTGCAAGCACTGAATTGAATGGGTGATAAAATTACGTATATATTATAACAGGACCCGAAGCATGGGCACTGGTGGCTAGAATTGGGGTCGGGATTGCTGGTGGGGTACTGGCCGGCGTTCCTGTTCAGTCACCTGGCGGAGCACGCGAACATGGTGCAGTTCGGAGGAGAGATTGTGAACGCGCAGTCGTCGGGTTTCCACACGTCGACGCAGATGGGCAGCGGGCAGTTCGCGGAAGAAGGCTTCCGCAGAGCTGCTTACTTCCGCAACCTGCAACTGGTGGACTGGGACAACAGCTTGATCCCCCTGGCCAACCTCAGGCTCTTAGCTGACCACCCCAATTGCTACAGCATACGAGGAGGGATGAACAGAGTGTGGGGGAATTATTTCTACTACGGAGGGCCGGGGAGGAACGTGAGGTGCCCTTAGAAATTAATGGATATATAAATATATATTGACATGTATTTTTGTTTTTGTTTTTATTTTTGTTCTTGTTCTTGTTGTTTTGTTCTTGTTGTTGAAAACAAAAGAAGAAGAAGAAAATTATTGGGTATTTTTAGAGAGAAAATCTTCTCTTCTTTTTTTGTTTTCTTGTTGTGCTCATAGAAGCGTGTTCTTGGATGGCTCCGTGTTCTGTAAATGCAAAGGAAATTAAACCTTGGAGATTATTATTTTGCTCTTGTGATTTTTTGATTATTTTTGTTCGAAGTTTTTTTTAATCTTAATGTTGTGTGATTATTATGCATAGGGTTGTAAAGAAGCTGAACTGAGCGAAATTTGGAGTGTTCAAACTTATTTGATAAGATAATTAAGTTCAGCCGGTCAAGCCTAAATGAACCAAGGCTTTGAAATAAGGGAAAATTTGCATGCAATCCCCATTGACAAATACAACTTTGCATGCGCTCCCCATTGGTAAAATTCTTTGTTTTCACTCCCTAGTCTAATATACTTACCTAATTGCCCTTGATATTTTAAGTATAAAAAGTTTTAAAATGAGTATAAATCCTCTTAAAATCAGTACATTAAACTAGAATTTAGTATATTTTCTATTAAATTGAGTACGATTCTTTTTCCACCTCAATTAGATGGAAAATACACTAGATTTTCTTTAAATGATACTCAATTAGATGGAAAATATACTAGATTTTCTTTAAATGATACTCAATTGGATAAAAAATATACTAGATTTTTTTCAAATGGTACTGAATTTAGGAGGAATTATATTAAATAGGAAACAAATCGTACTCAATTAAATAAAAAATATACTCGATTCTAGTTTAAAATGCTGAATTTAATAGGAATTATACTCATTTTTAGATTATTTATACCTAAAAAATATGAAGGGCAATTTTAATAGAAAATATACTCAAATATACTAGATTTTATTTAAATGATACTCAATTGAATAAAAAATATACTAGATTTTCTTTAAATGATACTTAATTGGATAGAAAATATACTAGATTTTCTTTTTACATGGTGCTGAATTTAAGAGGAATTATACTCAATTTAATAGAAAATATACTCAATTCTAATGTAAAATGCTGAATTTAAGAGGAATTATACTCATTTTTGGACCTTTTGTACCTAAAAATCTGAGGGGCAATTAGGTCACAATATTTGCATGAGGGAGTTGAAACAAATAAAACTTTGCATGCAGGGAGTGGAAACAAAGTTTTTTATGGGTGGGGATTGCATGCAAAATTCAAGTTGTCATTGGGGATTTTTCTCTACTTTACCGTTGAAATAATTGTTCAAACTTAGCTTGGTTTATTTTTTATGAGCTCGTGCTTAGTTTATTTAGATGTTATCGAGCTCTCAATTCAAGCTTGTATACCTTAAACTTGGTTCATTTAAATATTATCGAGCTCTCAATTCAAACTTATTTGATTAATTCAAATTTTTGTTTGTTTAATTGGTATTTGAGTTTGATAATCAAACTTGTTTATTCATTTTAAAAGTTTATTTATTTATTTAACATGTTGATAAGAGTTTTATTAATAAACATAGTTTATGAATATTGTTGACAAACGTTGTTCACTAATATTAATGAGCTGAATATATATGTGTTTAAGTTTATTTATTAAGTTTAATGAATTGTTCAAGTTTGTTTATTTACTTGACCGTGTGTGTATTGAACCAACATAAATAAGTTTTTACTAAGCCAAATACTAAGCTTATTTATGAATGTTCAATTTATTTACAATTCTAATTGTGCATGCATTTATGTTTGTGCTCATCTTTTTCTAACTATGATTCAGAAGGGTTCACACTACGAGAAAGTTGATTATTAATAACTGAATTAGTAAAGAAATTTAAATTCTATTACAAAATTAGCGACCAAATTAATTTTCAGTTGTTAATTAAATATTTATTCCGTCGTTAATTATATTTAACCAGTGATGATATTTCTTTTTGTTACTAAATTAGTGACAGAAAACATTATTTCCATTGCTAATTTAACGATGAAAATTAATTAGATCGTTAATCATTGTTTATCTTGTAGGGTCAAGGTCTCCCTAAAACTCTAATGTTGGAAGAGTTCGAGTTCAACCTTAAATTGCACCGTGGATAATCTCACTTGTGCCCCATTAGGGGTTTTCTTCTAAGGTTGAACTTGCTTGCCATCATTTAGGCCGATGCTCCTAATTGTTTAGCACTACTTCACGAATAAATTTAGTGTTTAGCTTAGTAAAAGTTTATTTATATTTATCTAATATATACAAGCTTGATTAAATGAATAAGTTTAACTAATTTATTGAACTAAACTTGAATACATGTTAATCCTGTTCGAAAATGGAGGAGGCTAGCTGGGGATGTGGCTCCTCTATTGACCTCGTGAAGACTCTGTTCCTATCTGCAACACATATAACGTCAGTGTTAGGTCAGGGAAGGGGTTCCCGACGTTAACCCTCTGACGCTCAAATCAGTCACCAGAATAATAGAAAGAAGGCGGAGCAACGTAGTAGCAGTAAAAGCACAAGCACAAATAACGAATAATACATACCTTCGTCGGTGCGTGGACCCCCTTTTATATAGTGCTACAGTAGGCGACGTGCACGCTCCTCAAGGCGTGAGCACATTTTCCCAATCATCCTATGAAAGAATATGTCAGAAAAGTGTCTTTGACACCATACCTTAACAGGGCATGCAAATCGCTGACAAGATAGTAGAAGCTTTCGTCATACAATTCGCCTGTTGACCATACCCTGTTGTCACTGGCATTACCTCCCAGAGGGATATTAAGAGATATGGGAGGGATCCCACTGTTTGGCCGAGCAGGGTAGCCGTTTAGTCGGGACTCTTCGTCTAGTCGACCTTAGCTGTTTTTTGTTGTAGTGACTTGGTTCGACGGATTATTTATGACCCAACCGTATATGAGCTCCGGTCGGCTTGGCACTCGCTCGGTCAGTTGCGAGCATATGATGTTTTGGGTATACTGATCTCGTCCGGATGAGCGATCCACTCTGTTGAGCTTTGTGGCTGATCGAACCCTTCAAGCCAGATCGGCGGTTGAAGTCGACCTCCGTTCGACCCCCTTTGGGTGAGCTCGTTGGTTCCCTGGAGTTGACCACCCTAACTTTGACTTCTACGTCAACTAATATCTCCTCCCTTGACCCATGCTTGGTGGACCCCCTTTATTACCGCATCATAAGTCTTCCTCTCAAGTCTAGTCGAAAGAGGATGTAAGTTCGACAGAGTAGATAAGCAGTGTCTTCGTGACCTCCATGGCTGATCGAAGATTTTAGGCTTCTAAGGTCGCACTCGGCTACCACTTGCTGCTATGGTTTTAGAGCCGCCGCTCGGCTGTCATTTACGTACCTGGGTTTAGAGCCACCGCCCAGCTACGATGGACATTGAAACTGCTTTCTCCCAAGGGGTTAGAGTCGCCGCTCGGCTATCAATTGCTGTCATGGGTTTAGAGCCGCTGCTTGACTATTGATTTGTTCGACTCTTGGATTTATAGTCACCACTTGACTTTATTTGGCGTAGACTATTGAGTTTATAGTCGTCGCTCGGCTACTTCGTCGACTCTTGGGTTTATAGTCGTCGATCGACTTTATTTGGCATAGACTCTTGGGTTTATAACCGCTACTCGGCTGTTGACTTTATTGTCTGGGTTTATAGTCACCGCTCGACTATTGTACTTTTCTTGAGTGATTTAGTATCAAGGGTTTATAATCATCACTCGACTTTTGTTTCGTAGACTCAAGGGTTTATAGTCGTTGCTCGTCTTTTAACTTGGCCGATCGACGCAAGAGTCTGAGACACTTTGAATTTTTATTTATCGTTCCCCTGCACTTACAGGATATATGTTTACACAGTGTATCTAAATTTAATCACACATCTCTCACCCGACCCTATAGGGCTGGAGGTGGTTAGCACTCTAGGGCTGCTCGAGCTTTGTCCTATCTTCGTCTTACAAATAATAAGCTCTTGATTAGAGCTTCTGAATAAATTTGTAGGGCCCTCCCCATGGGGCTTTTATCTTAGTGAAGTCACCGACTGACTTCACTCTTTTCCATACCAAGTCGCCGACTTGGAATGTGTTGGGATATGTCCGATGCGGGTGCGTGCTAGAACACATTTTGTAAACATGCATAGTGAAAAATAAAATAATAATTCTTAATTATTACATCACATACACCACACGCATACAAGGATACAACATGCCAAATATGATTGCATAATTAAAATTTTACGGAAAGTAAATTTATGCTAGGTATACCTTAAGGATGACCTGTAATGAGAAGAGCATCAACTGTAGCAATGTCGTCGAACCTCACCTCTATTCGTATCCACGCCGAGCTCCTCAAGACAATTCCTTGAGTGCAAGCCTCTCCTTCGAAAGTTACTAACTATGAGCGAAGAAGAGGGATCAAGAGAAAGAAAAAGAGAAGCACACAAGGGAGAGTTTTTCTCTCTTATGGTGGTCACGGCAACAAGAGGGAGCACCCTCTTGTTGGCGGCGAGAGAGAGAGAGAGAGAGAGAGAGAGAGAGAGAGGAGAGGGATAGGAGGATTGGGTTTCCAAAACACAATCAACCAAATAGTGAAACTTGTATCTAATTCTCTCCCAATTACATCTATATATAATCCTCTTTAATGAGCTGAATTAGAAAGCTCAAATCCAACCGAATTAGAAAGCTCATGAGTATGGAAGGCGCCTTTGACTAGTCAAAGTAGCCGTTCGTAGTGAATAAAGCTTTATATACTGCGCCTTGCTGGAGGCGCCCTCAAGCTACGGATAAGATTTTCTAGGGGCTATAAAAAGACTCCTGGACCTAGAAAATATGTATCAACTCTAGTTCTCATTTCCTAACACATTCCTAAGCTTTTGAAAAGTGTAAATAGGCTTCTCCACCTACATAAAGGAGATTCTTAGTGAGCTTTGCAACCACCTTAGATTAACAACCACCAAGGTTGTAACCAAGTAATTATCTTTCCTTATTTATTAGTTTCTTAACGTCATTTATATAAGCATGCTTGCTAGTAATCTGAGTTGAAGATCAAGGAAGGGTTTTATTTTTCTATTTCAGGTGATTCAACCCTCTCTTGCCACCCCACTGCGCCAATAAGTGGTATCAGAGCCCAACCGCCTTAGAAGGACTAACCACTGACTGAAGCATCAAGATCAAGACGATGGTCAGACCAACGATCTATCCACCAAAATTTGAAGGAGAATTTTTGTCATGGAAGAAACACATGAAGGTATTCTTCAAAACTGACTTTGAAATTTTACTAATAATTAAATACATTTTGTAGCTCCAAAAACCCCCCAAGGAGAGGAAAAAGAAGAATATCAGTGGACCAAGAAGGAGTAAGCAGACTTCATAGCAAACGGATGAGCCGAGTTCCACCTACTCAGCGTACTTCCACCCCAGGAAGTAAATCAAATCGGAGATTACAACTTAGCAAAGAAACTTTGGGAAAAGTTCCTGGAACTGCATGAAGGAACTTCCAAAACAAAGCTTGCGAAATGAGACGTGCTTCGGAATCAACTGACGAACCTCCGGATGGAAGAAGGAGAGTCAATAGCACAACTACACGGAAGACTCAAGGAGCTAATCACCGGATTATCAAACCTTGGAGAAACGATAAGGAATCGGGATGCACAAAGGTATGCATTAAATGCGTTCCCAAGAACACCTAAATGGACATCTATAGTAGACTCCTATTATATATCCAAGGATCTCGAGGTAAGTACTTTAGAAAGTCTTTTCTCTACTTTCGAATTACATGAATCTCGGTGTGTAGGAAAAAGAAAAGGATCGAGTCTGAACATTGCCCTAAAGGCAAGAACAAACGATTCAGACTCCGAAAAATCAATTGATGAAAACGAAGAAGCCCTAATGGTAAGGAAGTTCAATAAATTTATTCGATCTAATAAATTTAAATCACAGACAAAAAGGGATTACTAAAACAAAAGAAAGGTCCGATGCTACAACTGCAATAAAGAAGAGCATATCAAGGATGACTGCCGAAAATTGAAGAAGAGGGACAAGGAGAAAGATAAGTCCAAAAGATTAACATCTTCTAAACACAAGAATCTGAATGCCACATGGGATGAATCATCATCCTCCGATTTTGAGGTCGAAGTTTTCTCCGGACTAGCTTTATTGGCCAACCACCAAGTAAAAGATGAAACCAGCTCAGAGATGAGCATTGATAAAGGGGGAGGATCAGAAGAAGAAAGCTACGATGAAGGGGGAGTATCAGAGCATGATGTAAGTGAGGTATGAACTCTATTGCCCAAGCAGTCCTTTCAGTTTATTAAAATTCTTTCTAAAGATTTAGTCAAATTAGAAAAAGAAAATGCTAAGTTAAAATTAAACTTAGCAAAGACATGCCCCTTAAACTTGTTTAACAATTCAAAATTAGAAAATGACAAATTGAAAAGTCAAATTGAAACTTTAAAAGAACATGCATGTTTGAAATTAACCAATTTTCAAAAATCAAAATTTAGAAATTATGGTAAAATCAATTGGTATGTTAGGAAACACCAGGGACAAATTAGAAAAATTCTAAAAATTTATGTTCCCCGTAAATTTTTGATTAACCCAGTAGGAAGGAATCTGTATTGGATTCCAAAATCATGTTTGAACTGAATTTTTCTTTGAGCTTTCAGAAAAGAAAATTAAATGTTTAATTCTTTAAGAAGCTTTATCTAGAAAGTGGTTGATGATCTAATAACCAAGAAGGCCTAGGGTCTCACCACAGCTTGGAAGCTAATTACTGAATTGAATATTTAATTGACAAGCATGTCATATTTATGCTTTCAATATTTGTAAATTGTTTGAACATTTCAAGTAATTTAGAAAAATTATAAATTTTTAACTTGTTTTCTTAAACTCAAACTTATTGTTGACCTTACTAAAACTCTTTAAGTACCCTAGTTTTTTTGATGTGATCAAAGGGGGAGGAATATATACAAGTTCAAGGGGGGTTAAGGGTTAAGATTTTTTTTTTTTTTTTTTTTTTTTTTTTTCAAATTTTGAATTTTGATAATTCTATTTTATCAATCTGAATTTTGATAAATCAATTTGAATTATACTTGATGTTGCAATTTCTTTTATTGCAACTTTATGCTTAAAATATTTTGTAATTTCTTTTATTGCATCTTGTTTGTTTTTTTACCCTAATTGGAACTTGGGTTGATGCACATTAAAAAGAGGGAGATTGTTGGACCCCATGGTCGTTTTGGTGTGATCAACCAAGTTAAGTTAGGTCCTATTTTGGTTTGATCCTTGTGTCTAAATGTACAGGAGTTTAGGAGCACAAGAAGTCGAGCGGAAGACGCAGCTAGCGAGAAGGATGACACTGGTAGAGAGCCAACAGGCTCGGTGCATCAGAGGGATGAAGTGCTGCGGAAAAGTACACCGGTGGATGAGAAGAACGTATGCAGCGTTCGAGGGACGAGAAGCTAGAGCGGAAACTTACTTGAGGAGAAGGCCGGAAATTAGATTCGTGTGAGCCCTATTTTGGTTGGCCGCAATCACCTAGGCGATCGGAGCAGCAGAAGAGAGAAAGAAGCTGATGAAGACTGCTGGAGGCACCCTCAACAAGGGTTGAAGGCGCTTCCGAGGTGCGCCAGCACCTCTGCCACCTTCAGGCGGAAGGCTCCCTCCATAAGTATGGAGGGCGTCCTCCATAAGCATGGAAGGCGTCCTCCATGAGTATGGAAGGCGCCTTCGACCAGTCAAAGTAGTTGTTCTCAGTGGATAAACTTTATCCATTGAGCCTCGCTGGAGGCACCCTCCAAGCCCTTTGGAGGTACCCTCAAGCTATAGATAAGATTTTCCAGGGGTTATAAAAAGACTCCCGAACCTAGGAAATATGTATCAACTCTAGTTCTCATTTCCTAGCACATTCCTGAGCTTTTGAAAAGTGTAATAAGCTTCTCTGCCTACACGAACGAGATTCTCAGTGAGCTTTGCAACCACCTTGGATTAATAACCACCTAGGTTGTAACCAAGTAATTCCTTTGTGTTTTTCCTTATTTATTAGTTGCTTAATGTCATTTATATAAGTGTGCTACTAATTTGAGTTGAAGATCGATGAAGGGTTTTATTTTTCTATTTTAGGTGATTCAACCCTCTCTTGTCGGCCCCACTGCGCCAACAGTTTATGTAGTTCAGAAGTCATAGCAGCTAGCATGATACAACTTGTAAGTACAGAATCATTCTTATGTTTCTGAAGGACCTACAATTGGTCCATAGTTGCATCGACATTAATACTTGTAGGAAGAGGCTAATCAAGGACATAAGCTAGTTTCTCAGCTTTGAGAACAATTCTCAAATTTCAAAACTAGTCCAAGAAGTTCAGCCCAGTCAGTTTATTTGAGTCCAAAATCGAACGTAGATTAACAGAAGTCATAATTAAATGATTAACGTAGAAATACAAAAACTAGAATGTATGAGAGGCATGATATTATTTATGTAAACAATTTATATAAAGCCCGCTTATTTATCAAAATCAAATACCCTTATTTTTGAATTCGGGAGATGGTAGGTTTTCTCCAAGTGGGTTGATATCCACTACATATAAGAATAATCTTGACTTTGGCCAACAAGTCATTCTTAGCTATAGCGGTAGGTAACAAGCTTACCGATTGCATATCACTTATATGCAACAATCACATTATGCTAGCAAGTGATTTATCTTCACATAGACATTGGGCTATTAACACATTAGCAAGTATGCATCAAATGCATATCACCCAACTTCACCTCTATCCACATTGATCATGACTTTAGCACAATAAATCAATGTTTCAAGTTTAAAATCGACCCGTTAATCATGAGATTGCATCTCTATGGTTTGAACATATTTGATTTCAAGTTTGAGCTTGACTTTGACCAACAACTCAAATAAGAACTTAAACTCTAGTTCTTACCATATTAATGGAAAGTGTATGTTTTAATATTATGTAATGGATTTGGTCTCATCTATATCATACAAATATTCTATCTAAAGAATATTACATGCATGACATAAATAATGACATGACATGTCACACATATGACATAAATGATGATATGACACATTGTACGTATGACATAGCATGACACATCACACATGATAAGATTTAATCATATCACACGCATGACAAAATCTAATCATGTCATAATTAATGCATTTACATGGCATACAATATGGTATTAACATGACATAAATTTGCATATGTTATAATTATATTTTGGAAATAAAAATATATTATAAATATTTTAACAAATCAAGATTTATCTAATCAAATTAGGAAATCAATTTGTATATTTAATTAACATATTTCATCTAGAATCTTTCTATTATTTAAGAATCTTTAATTGTTTTGGAAACAAAATTTCAAATTAATTTTCTAATAATTTAGGAAATAAATAATTAATTTATTACAAATAATTTAAATCTAAATTTTTTAATGATTTTCTAAAATTTTCCAAATTGGGTATTTTCCAACAATTTAGGAAACTTTCTAAAAATGGAATATTTAAATAAATCCGAAAATTATAGAAAAGGTTAATTCTATAATTTAATTTAGAATATCTCAAATCTAGAATTTTAATGATTTTTAATTTTTTTTTCCAAATTTGGTATTTTCTAACAATTTAGAAAACTTTCCAAAAATGAAATATTTTAATAAATCTGAAAATTCTAGAAAGAATTAATTCTATAATTTAATTTAGAATATCTGGTTTTTTAAAATTTCAATATCTTTTCATATTTGGTATTACTTAACAAATTAGGAATTTTTTTTATAAATAGAATATTTCTTAAATTTCATAAAATTCCAGAAATAATAATTTCTATATTAAAAGAATATTTCTAAATTTAACTTGTCAAAATTATATCAGAAACTTTCCAAAAATAAAATTTCCTAATAATTTAGAAACTTCCAAAAATAGAAAAATCCTTAATAAATTTAAAAAATTTAAAATTAATTACAACACTAATTATGAATCGTAAAATAATTTTATGATCATGTCGAAGCATGATCAGACTCTGATACCACTGTTGGGATATGCCCGATGCGGGTACGTACTAGAACACGTTTTGTAAACATGCGTAGTGGAAAAGAAAACAATAATAATTCCTAATTATTATATCACACACACCATACACATACAAGGATACAACATACCAAATATGATTGCATAATTAAGATTTTATGGAAAGTAAATTTACGCTAAATATCCCGTACAGATGATCTGTAACGAGAAGGGCATCAACCGTAGCTACGTTGTCGAACCTCGCCTCTATTCGTATCCACATCGAGCTCCTCAAGACAACTCCTTGAGTGCAAGCCTCTCCTTCGGAAGTTACTAGCCATGAGCGAAGAAGAGGGATCAAGAGAAAGAAAAAGAGAAGCACACAAGGGAGAGTTTTCTCCATTGTGGTGGTCACGACAACAAGAGGGAGCACCCTCTTGTTGGCGGCGAGAGAGAGAGAGAGGAGAGGGAGAAGAGGATTGGGTTTACATAGTATAATCAATCAAATAATGAAACTTTTATCTAATTATCTCTCAATTACATCTATATATAATCCTCTTTTGAGTTGGATTAGAAAGCTCAAATCCAACCCAATATCCTTTAACCAAAAATTAACCAATTAACCCCTTGATTTGATTCACAACTAAACCAAGTTGGTTCTATGATTAAACCAAATATGGTTCAACTCTATCATAAGAGATGAAACCCATCCGCGCTTTCATCATGACAAATATTTTCATATTTATCATATGTATGATCCAACCAAACATTTATCTCTTGATTTAAGAATCATATTCTTTAACTTATTTTACATCTTTTAGAGACTCGTTAGTACGTGTGACCCAATAGGTTCCCGATTTATCTTGACCGTCCATAATTAACTACTTAATTATAGAATGATCATGAGTGACACCTAGTAGTACATCATGATCCCCAATTAACTGAAAAATTATAGTTGATCTTAGAACTAATTCTAAACCCTTCAGCAGCTACAGTGAGTCGTACCTTGTTCCTTTCACTAGTCTTATACTCACGTGGTTCAAGACATGATCTATGCGTCTATGCCCACTAGACTGACTACGTCACACCTAACCTAAGTAATACTTCCTTGTTCTACGAATTTAAATTACTCATACATATGTACAAGAGTTTCATACTCTTAACATGTAATGCTTTGACCAAAGATTTTGAGTAATAATCCTAACGAGTGGGCATAGGGTATACGTCTCCTCGCAAGGAGCAGTGAATCCTTTATGGGTTATCCAAAAATCTTCGGGCATTTTGACTTATACCCAATCATCCCAGGTCCATACCTTAATGAGGTGCTTGCTTAAGATGTCAAAGTATAAGTCTCCATGACCAAAATGACTTGTATGCCTCAAGTCGAAGGAAACTCACACTCGAGCTGCAGTAAGAGCTTCACAAACATATCCATATATATAGATAACCATATGAAGTCTTACAACGAGTCACTCCAATGAACTAGCTATCATAACTAGCATCCACGTTTAACTCTCGATATCTCAATGCCTCCAGCCAGTGAGAAAATAGCTGCTTGGCGAACCAAGGAGTATAACTCGTGCTAGTTTTACAGAATTGATAATGTCCGAATGCATGAATTCGAAAAAATTTCAACACGTTTATAATTGCACATGTAGAGATAATCACTAGTTGTGATTCAATCATAATTTCTCTCATGCTATGAATTATATTGCGAACATTCAGTAAATGAGTTTAAGACAATCAAATATATAATATACACTCAAATAGTAAATCTATATTTAGTAAAAATTGTAAGGCGATTGCCTTAGGACATCCCTCAAAATCTAACATAATGACCTTGGGATGACCATTCGGTTGTAGCTCTGCTTCATGTATTGCAGGTATGACATTAGTTGAACATCGACCTTATCTCACACTTCATCTATCAAGTCGAGCTACATGAGTCTCTGATCGGTGTTTCCATCGTCATAAAGTTCTACCCGGTCGAACTCTACTCCAACATCCACTGGAACCACTGCTCCACCCTCGTACACCAGATGGAATAGGGTTATGCTGATCACCTCTTTTGGTGTGGTTCGATGAGCCCACAATACACTGGGGAGTTCATTGACCCAACTACCACCAACGTGGTTGAGCTGAGCCCCAAGTCCTTTGTGGATTTCCCTATTGGTGACTTCCGCCTGACCGTTACTCTATAGATAAGCCACTTAAGTGAAAGCCTATGCAATGTCATAGTCCTCACAACACTCCTTGAGCTTTCGTCCTACAAACTATTTTCCATTGTTTGAGACGAGCTAGCGAGGGATGTAGAACTGACACAAGATGTTTTGCCATATAAATTTGATAATCATCTGCTCGGTTATCTTGGCTAGTGGCTCGGCCTCAACCCATTTTGAGAAATAATCTACTGCCACGAGTAGAAACCTTCGCTGATTGGTCACCTTGGGAAATGGTCCAACCATATCTATACTCCACTGGTCAAACGTGTAAGTACCCCGTGGTAGTTTTGATATGATCAACCAAGTCAAGTTAGATCTTGTTATGTTTTGATGTCATGTGTCTAAGTGTGTAGGAACTTAGGAGCATAGGAAGTCGAGCGAAAGACATAGCTAGCGAGAAGGATGACACGGGAGAGAGTCGACGGGTTCGGTGCTTCTGAGGGACGAGTTTCTGCGGAAGAGTACGCTGGCGAACGAGAAAGAAGCACACGACGTTTTCGAGGGACGAGAAGTTGGAATGGAAGGTTGCATGAGAAGGCTGAAAAATAGGTTCGGCTAAGCCCTATTCCAGATGACCAATATCACACAAGCGAGCAGAGCCGGAGTAAGAGTTCGGACCAAAAAGTCAACAATAAGGTTGACTTTGGTCCGGGCACCTGGATCACCTCGGCGCCTCACCGTTCGGGCACATGGACCTCTTCCAGGTGCTGAGACCAAAAAAATTATCGAAACATGTACTGTTGCGATCCATTATGCCATGAATAAAATTTTATCCACCCCCAGACACCTAGATCCCTTCCAGGTACCTCAAGGAAGGCTATAAATATAATCTTGATCCCAAAAGCTAAACATAACACTTGTAAATGATTTCATTTGAGTTTAGCTTTGTAATTGTGAGCTTTCACTACCGTAAGAGTCTTCTCCGCTTGAAGGAGATTTTAGTGGGCTTTTCAATGTTTTGGATTAGCAATTTCCTAATTGCAAACCAAGTAAAATCTCTATGCCTCTTTCTCTTTTTAATTAGTTTCTTAATTCATTTTATGCAAGTGTTTATTTTAATCAAGTTGTAAAGTTTGAGAAAGGTTTTGTTTGTCTTATTTTGTGCAGGGAAAGTCACCCCCTCTTGTTGGCCGCAAGGGACCAACAGAACGGACCAGACATCGTGGATGTTTTCATTTCCTAGGTGGGTCGGTGCAGGATGCTATGATACTTCTGGCATGACAAGCAAGTGGATACCGTGGATGCTTTCATTCCCTCATTAATTTTGGCCGGTCTGGTGCTACATGCTGCACAACATGGGTTCGGGGCTCTGAGTGTGGTTGTGCTACTTCCGACCAAGGGCCCTTTGGTGGCTGATAATTGGTTGTCTACCGTTCAGGAGGAGCGGTCTGCTCGGCGGGCACTTCCTTCCTTCATGTCGCTTGGGCCTCCTCCATGTTTATATACTCGGTGGCATGCCTGAATAGGTGATTGAAATCTTTTGGCGGCCTTCGGATGAGCGAGCAAAAGAACTCACCCTCTATAAGTCCCTGTGAGAAGACACTTACTAATAAATCCGGAGAGACCAATGGGATATCCATGATCACTTAGTTGAACCTCTTGATATAAGCTCTCAGTGCCTCCTTGGGCTTTTGCTTCAGAGGAACAAGTTGTTAGTATTAGCCCTAGTACCAATTATGAGATGATTGTAAATGACTCATTTTTGTATCATATATTTTAATATTAATAAAAGGGCAAAGTTGGTTATTATATTTATTTCAGTTCAGTACCGATTGAATAAGTATAATAATATCCTTGAGTAGTAGGTTTTTATATACAGTATATCAATTGGTTGAATTGATAGTGAGATATTGTAGATATACATAGAACACTACTCTTAACTATTCCTAGTCAAGCATTAATATGCAAGGACAATATTAATGCATTGAGACTAGCATGTAGGTCAGCGGATGACTTAATCTCACAAGTCATGGATATGAGATATCAGGTTGATACATGAGTATATATTAGAGAATATATACTGAATGACCCACCATAAGAATGTTTCATGGATCATTATTATATGAGTGTCATAAATATTCTCATGTGACTATTGGTATGAATAGTCCTTAGACCTGAAGTCACTACGATTCCCTACATAAGGAGTTGTATACTTTGGTATCGTCAAACGTCATCTGTATCAAGGTGGACAATAAAGTCGATCATTGAGTATGCAATGAATTATGCCGAGGGATGTGAGTGATGTAGATGAGATCTATCCCTTCCATATGACGGAAACGATATTTGTGGGCCCCTTGATTAGTAGGACACAAGAAAGCATGACCATGCACAAATGAGTTATTCATGTTTTCGTTGTCATTAATTGCATGTTTAGAGAATTTTATGTATTGATATTCACATGTGTGCAATGTTAGTTAAGATAAGTTAGTAGTCAAGTAGCGCTCCACCCTCACAAACTATTAGTGAGGAGGGTGGGGTGTTACACCTTAGACCTGAAGTCACTACGGTTCCCTACATAAGGAGTTGTGTACTTTGGTATCGACAAACATCACCTGTAATAAGGTGGACAATAAAGTTGATCACTGGGTATGCAATGAATTATGCGGAGGGATGTGAGTGATGTAGATGGGATCTATCCCTTCTATATGATGGAAGCGATATCTGTGGGCCCCTTGATTAGTAGGACACAAAGAAAGCATGGTCATGCTTAAATGAGTTAATATAAGATATTGAGCTTATTTGATTGAGTGTGTCTACTTAGAGATCAAGAAACACAAAGGTTGAGAAGAGGATGACACGGTCTATGCCTCATTGATCAATCTAGATATCAAGGATAGAGGGACCAAGTCATACAAGATAATAGCCACGGACATGTTAGGTCGGATCTTGACTTTCTCATCACTTGGGTAGCAATGATGCCTTACTAGATGCCACTCATTGCTTATGTATTTAAATGTTGATTTGGGTACATTGCCAACGTTACGAGAACCTATTGGGTCACACACAAAGAACAAGTAGATTGGGAGATGGATTCATATGATGAATCATTGGATTAAGTGTAATCCGAACTAGACTCATTGAGTTAGACTCAAATAGATCTAATTGTTGGATTGAGTTCAATTCAAACTAGATTCGTTGAATTTGAATTATATGAGAATCAATGAGTTAGACTCATTGGGTGAACTTGAGTTCACTACGGAAGTTGAATGGTCAAAATTGAACCATTGGATTGAATGATCAATTTTGAGCCATTGGATTAGAAGATGAAAGGGCAAAACCCTTGGTATTCATGGGATGGATATATATCATTTTGGATGATATTTTTGAGAAGATGAGAAGGTGAAAAACCTTTAGCATTCTTCTTCTTCCTCCTTCCCTCTCTTGGCCGAAACTCCTATTGAGGTTGCTAGCACAACCTTAGGTGTTTTCCTCTCCATCTTGTTTTATTTGTGAGACAAACAAAGACAAGGCTTGTTCGTGTGGATACCATAGAGGCGCGAACGTGTGATCGTGCTAAGATCCGAGCTGTCAGGAGATCGTGTACACGCATCAAGGGTATAATCCTATCATGTAACTTAGTATAGATTATTTTTAGCAATGTTTCTTCCCTTCGCATGGATCTGCTAGATAGAGGATCTAGTTAATTTCTGTTGCGTTTAAGCGTGTTTAGCGCTCTGGATCCCAACACAAGTTAACATTCATCTTCTGGTAGCGGTGGCTACTGACAAAATGATGTAGAAACACCTCTCGGAAGTCCATGAAGTTGCGGATTGATCGGATCAGCAAGCGCCTAAACCACTTCTGTGTCAATCCAGAGAGAGTGGTAAGGAAGACCCGACACTTCACCCCATTGATATATTGGTGGAGCATGGCCGTGTTATCAAACCTGGTTAGATGGTCCTCCATGTCGATCGTCCCATTGTACTCTCCAATCGTTAGTGGAGTATAATGTTGGGGTAGTGGGTTGTTCAGGATCCCCTGAAAGAACTACATGTTGATCCATTCATGCAAATCATCGGTTCTTAGTACTTTTCCTTTCCGCACATCTTGGATGGGCACGTCGTCAGAAAAGGATCCTTGTTCCCTGTCTGCTCGGCCTTGTTCCTCTGAAGGAGTATGGAACAACACTCAATGAAAGGGAATCAATGCATTCGGTGCATCCCCGTATGTGCCGGTCGACTTCTTATTCTGCCCTGAACGGATATATTCTCTGCTCGGTCTCTATATCTGGCTTGCTATCCCACTGCAGACGCCACAGATTCATTTATGTGTCGCTCAGCCATCGTTTGTTATTGCTGCTCTAGCATTTTGGCTGCCCTGGCTTGTATCAACATATCTAACTCATCCTTCGTTAGCATCACCATCATGAGTCGTCTAGCATCCTCCATCTCCACATCTTGGATATAGGCTACATTCTCACAGACGGCGTCAATATGATCCTGTCCAAAAATGGTGAAGGAGGCTAGCTAGGGATCTGGATCCTCTATTGACATTGTGAAGACTCTGCTCCGATCTGCAACACACAGAATGTGTTGGATCGGAAGAGTGCGATAAAGGGAGGGGTGAACATCACATTTTTAAAAACTTTTCTTTTCGCATTTTAAGGACAATCAGAATATGTTAAGGAAATTAAAATATTCAGTTCAGTTACTTGGTTCAAAGCCTACGTCGACTCCTACTCCAAGGTCCGTGATCCTTGACCGCACTGATGGAGAATCCACTAAAACCCTTCTTTCCGAAAATCTCGAAAAGAAGTAGTGTGTACAATATACAAGATAGTAACACCCTACTATCTTGTAAGAGTTTAAGTATAATGTAAGATTAAATAAATATACCGACAATAATAAAAGACAAAGCTTGGTCGACACTTCTGGATGGAGCAGCTTGCGAGTTGTAAAGCAGTAGTATGATCAGCAGAATCTTGCATAGTGATTAATTTCGAACCAAACAACATTACTCAGCCTTAGGCCTCGAGCTCTCTTTTATAAGAACCGTCGATGTTCGGTCGACCGATCCCTGGGTTCGGTCGACCGAACCAGCTCCCTTCTATCTTTGCTGAGATCTGATGCTGATTCGATCTTCGTCATTAACTGATCATTAAGGGTTCAGTCGACCAATCCTTCTTTTCGGTTGACTGAATAGGATCCTTCCCTATTCATCGAGATTTGTCGAGATTCACACTTACTGCGCTTTAATGTGATGATCGTTCGGTCAATCGATCAACATTCTTTCATTCTGCTTCTGATCGATCTGAAGTGTCCTGAGTCATCAGGGTTCGGTCGACCGATCATATGGTTCGATCAATTGATCAAGCTTTGATCGAACTCTATTATAGTCTGAACTTGTACCTGCTCTAAGTTGGCATTGTTCGATCGATCGATCCTCTGGTTCGGTCGACCGATCAAGCCAAACCTGCAAAACAGTGTTAGATAGAGTATTCCTGCAACACAAAGGTTAGCACAGTCATATATAATGCATGAGTAATATTATATAGTAGAACTGTCTTGATCTTAGTTTGGAAACCTTCCCGGGTTCTTCAGTTGGATCAACGACCTTAGGTTATTCCTTTCAGGAACACGACCTCACTGTCGCTCCTTCAGTTGCTTACCTCAACTTACCTGTCAAACATTGGTCCTCCAGACTTATTTGGACTTTCTCTGCTCAGTGTCTGATCACTTGATCCATTAAGGTCTTTCCTGCAATACTACATTAGTCAGCAGCAATAATAGTAATATAGAATGCTATGGTAAAACTAAACTTAGAATCACTAAGATCCGTTGGTCCGGTCGACCACGCGATTAGCCTTGCTTGGATTTTACTCCTCCAAGACTTTTCGCTACCTAAGATTATCTCCTCTTAGGATTTTCACCATCTGACTTCACTTATCAAGACTCAGTATTCGGCTACCCAGGGATCAGGTCCTTCAGACTTATCCACCTGACTTCCATGATCTACCGAGATTTCCCTTGCCTCAGTATTCGGCTACCTAGGGATCATGTCCTCCAGACCTATTGAATCCACCCGGCTTCCACGATATATAGAGATTTCCCTTGCCTAGCCTACAACTAGGACTTCCCTTGCCTAACCGCAGTTAGGACTAATCACTCTGTTGACTTCCCACCCTTGCGTAGCCATGACTAGGACTTCCCATGATTAAACTCTATTAAACATATTTGTTGGACATTAAAACCTTGGAGGTCGATTGCACCAATAGAATGTCAATGCCAGGCCAGGGAAGTGGTCCCCGATGTTGGTCCTCTGACACTCAAGTCAGTCGCTAGAATAATAGAAAGAAGGTGGAGTAATGTAGTAGCAGTAAAAGCATAAGTGTAAATTGTTGGTTCAATATCCTTTTGGTCAATATTGATCTGGTTAACTAAACTTGAGTTGGCTCAAGCTTGAGTTTTGATGTTTGGGTTTCGATGTTTAACAATACATGGAGATTGTAGATGCAATCGTCCATTGGGAGAGATTGTTGATACAATTCTCCTCTGGTCAAGGTTGACCAGTTAGATATGAAGAAGAGTCAAGTATGTCAAAGCATTGATTGAATACTTGACTGGGAAAGTCCTAACTGGAGGTTAGGTAGTTGAGAAATACTGGTGAGTGAAGCCAGATGAAAGATCTAGTGAGTGAAGCTAGGTAGTTGGAAAATCCTAGTGGGTGAAACTAGGTGAAAGTCCTGGTGAGTGAAGCCAGGCAGGTGAAAGTCCCAGTGAGTGAAGTTGGGTAATGGAAAAATCTTGGTGAGTGAAGCTAGGTGAAAACCCTAGTGAGTGAAGTTAGGTGAAAGTCCTGGTGAGTGAAGCCAGACAGATGGGAAGTCTTAGTGAGTGAAGCTAGGCAGATGAAAAGACCTGATAAGTGAAGCCAGACACGTGAAAATCTAGGTGGGTCAAGGTTGACCGGACACCTGGTATTGAGAAGTCTAAGTAGGTCAAAGGATTGACCGGATACTTGCCATAAGGAAATCCATATGGGTCAAGGGTGACCGGACATCCGGTGGAAGGAAGTCCAAGTGGGTCATGGAGGACCGACCACTTGGCACAAGATGATAAATTTAAGTGGATCAAGGAGGACTACACTTGGTGATCAGAAGTCTAACAAGAAGTTGGCAAAGAGAAAGTCTAGATGGGTCAAAAGTTGACCGAACACTTAGCGGTTGTAAGTCCAATAGGGAGTTGGCATGGAACTAGGAAATTCGGACGTAGTAAACTTTCGAAGGCCATAACTTTTGACTCGGATATCAGAATGAGGTGATATCGGATGTGAAATGAAGCTCATTTCAAGCTCTATATATTTTTCTACTTGCTAATCGATTAGGGGGGTCAACCAATCAACCAATCGATTGGTTGACGCAATTTTGTGTAGAAACCTTCTTGATCGATTGGGTGATCGATCAAAACCTCCCCAATCAATTGGTCAATCGATTGGGAGAGTTTTTGAGTGAACAATAAGCTTCTAAATCGATCAGTTGATCAATTGAAACCTCCAATCGATTAGCTGATCGATTGGGAAGCTGAAAATCGCGCGATAGAAGCTGAATCGATCGGGCAATCGATTCAGATTTTTCCAGAGAGCACAGAGGCACTCTGAATCGATCAACCGATCGATTCAAAGCCTCCCCAATCGATTGAGAGTCATTCAATCGATTGTGATTCGACCGTTGCGCAGGTTATAACCGTTGGCGAGCGTCTTCTTCGCGATTCCTCTCCAGCGACTACAGTGTGATCTCAGCGACGATTCACACAAATTCTCCATTGCTCACAACCATTTCTTGGAGGCTCTTGGAGACAAGTGCTGGCGCACTTCCAAGGTTCAAGAGGCAACAACAAGCAAAAAGTAAGCATGAAGAAAGAGTTCTCATTTGTATTCTTGTATTTTTCTTCTTGTATGTGTTGTATTTTGTTGTGAGGGTTTGTATGAGGCTTCTCCGCCTCCGGCTATGACCGAGATGGAGTGTTTTACTAGTGGAGAGCGTGTGGTGTGTGGATCCTTGGATTAGTCACCTCTTCTTGAGATGGATACCAAGTAAATCCTTAGCATTAGCGTTGTGAGTGTGTTGCTTGTTGTTTATTCCGCTGCACATCATTGAAGAAGCACATCACCGAGCGCGACAAGCTATTCACCCCCTCCTCTAGCATATTTTGACCATAACAAGTGGTATCAGAGTGAGGTCGCTCTTCACCGGAATCATCACCGGAAGGAGCAAAAAGGCTAGAGGGTGAAGAAATTAGAGCAAAATTTTATCAAGTCGAAGACCTCATCAAGATCTCAACTTCAAGATGGAATTCTGAGATGGACTCGGATTCGACACAAGGGTGCCTCCACCATTCACAATGACGAGCTTCGATTCTTGGAAATCAAGAATCGAAAATTTCTTGATGATGGAGATCGAGCAATAGTTTGCTCTCATGGAAGGCTTTGAAGCTCCAACAAATTCAAAGGGCAAAATTCTCAAGAAGAGCAAATAGAGCCAAGAGAAAATTCAAAGGAGCAAGGTAAATAACAAGGTGACCAAGCAATATTTTGGCTCAAATTGGAGAATTTAAAGATGCCAAAGAGCTTTGGAGCAAATTGGCCAAGCTTCATGAAGAACCCTTCACTGTACCAAATCAAGACAAATCCAAAGAGGATAATTCGTTGGATCAAGACCAAGAGAAAGAGGTCTCCGAGGTTGAGAGGTGCTCAACATCGGAAGAAGAAGAGGAAAGTCCATCCTCAAGAGGGCACGAAGATAAAGGCAAAGGAGTGTACTCCTTATTTCATGTGCATGAGGATTCGGAAGTTGAGAGATTCTTAACATCCGAGGATGAAGAAGAAGAAGCCTCCACCTCTAGGATTGAGAGGGAGCGTAGACCATCATTGCCGGATCAAGAGGAAGCCTCTACATCCGGATCAAAAGGAGAAGATGTCACCCCTACAAGCAAAGGTATAACAATTTCAATTTTTAATAATAAAAATCATATTATATACTTTGAGTATAGGGAACATGGGCATTACAAGAGTAAATGCCCTAAGTTGACCAAGAAAAAGAGTCAACCGGCACTAAAGGGCAAGGAGAAGCCCCCGGAGACCGCTTCCACAACAAAGAAGAGCAAGAAACACATTGTGCGTTTCTTGTGTCATCAAAAAGGACATTATCGAAGCCAATATCCAAAGGGAAAGAAGTTGGTCAAAGTCAAAGGAGGAAGCACATGTAAAGAGGGTGCTTCTAAGATAAAATCCAAGGTATCATTTATTGAGCCTATCCCTTTAAATCATGATAAAAAGTATGCTAGTTCAAATTTATATCATTTCAATGCTATTTATCATGAAAATAAGAGTCATGATAAAATTAAGGAAAATTATATTGCTTATCATGCTAAAACTATCTCACCTAAGGTTAGGAAGGTAGATAACTACTTGGGCAAGAACACTAAGGATAGTAGATACAAGCCCAAGAATAGAAATGCTCAAGGATTTAAAGAAAAATCGAAATCTAAGGACTTAAGGTTGGAAAACAAAGCCTTGAGATCAAGGCTTGATAACATTGAAAAGACCCTAAAAAGAATATAAAATACTCTTAAGGGTCAAAATGAGCATAACCTAGGGATAGGAACACAAAAGTCATCCTATAGCCATAGAGGTTTGGGATACAAACCCAAAGCCAAGAAGGATGCCCCTTCTTATCATAGGGTTCCATATAGTTATGTGACCAACCCTAGGTCTAGGAGTCAAGTTAAGGATACAAGGGAAGTTATCTCTAGGAGTATCTTTGCAACAACAAATGTGACCAAGACCTCTAAGAAGTCTAAGAAAGTCATTAAGAAGGGCCCAAGGGAGGCAATCCCTAAAGTTGACCTAATGAAAGTGACCAAGGCTTTTAAGAAGCCTAAAAAGGTCATTAGGAAGGTATCTAGGGAAGTTATCCCTAGTGAGTACCTAGAGCATTCAAGAAGCACCAATAGGTGTTGGGTCCCTAGGAGTATTTTCTCTACCCTTTAGATGGGCTAGAGAGTGTCAACTCTAATTGGAAGGATAGTTAACCCAACCTTGATGAAGTTGACACTCAGAGAGCATTTTCAAGATTATTGTTAACCTTTGAAAATGAAGTGGATTATCATTTACTTTTTGGAAGAGTAAAATATGTCAAAACTTGAGAAATTGGAATTCAATTTAAATTGGCACAATTGGGAAAAGCATAAGAAATACCAAGTTGGGACTTGGGTATTTTCTTAGGAAGTTAAGGGCCAATCTAGGTTTTAATTTAAAATGAATACTTTTTGGAAGAGTAAAATGTACCAAAAATTTGAGAAATATGCTTAATTTTAAATTGACACAATTAACCAAGAGGTAAAGAAATGCCAAGTTGGGTTTTCACATTTTCTTGAAGAAAATGGTGGGCAATCTAGGATTTAATTTTAAGTTAGCTAAGGATTAATGATACTTAGATAGATAATCTAGGTACTTTATTTAAGCTAAATTACCATGCTTTGTTTTCCCATCATATGCCATGACATCATATTTTGCATTCATACTTATTATGAAAAACACAAAAAAATACCATGTCATGTCATACATACATCATGTAGTTATAGTATATATATATTTTTTAAATTATTCATTTTGATGTATGTCATAACTCATCATGCATTATTTTTAATTCCTTGCAATTAAGGATAATAACATTTACTAACAAGTAACATCCTAGGTAGATGTTCATAATCCAAAATGCCTAGATAGATATGCATGATATCTAGTTTAGGGCAAAACCAAACTTTATATCTCACAAAGAACTATAAGATGACTTGTATGCGTTTTAGTACACATTAGATACAAGTGAGATGTTAGGATGATGAATAAAACTCAAAGATGTTGATTTAGTGAATTCTCCTTTAGTTTTAGGTTCATCAATATACATAGTTATATGTTCTTCAATCATTAGGAAAGCTAATGTACAAGTCATGCGCATTGAGCCCAAAGAACATGATTGGAAATTAGTTTTGAAAAATATTTTAAATATACTTTGGAAAACTTTGGTGAAGATTATCTTTTGATAATAATCATCATTGAAGAGTTAGACACAAACTTGGAAGAAAACATTGAAGTTTTTATAAGTTTTCAAATTTGTGTCAATCTTTAAAAATAGAAAGTATTTTCATAGAAAACTAATTTTCCATGATAGTATATACCCTAAGTAATGTCTACATGAATTTTCATGATTTTTAGAATTTTATAGAATTTCTAGGGTATTTCTGAATTTCACTGAAATTGAATTTCAGGAAATCAGAAATTCAATCGATCAGTCAATCGATTGGAAGGTCTCAATCGATCAGCTGATTGATTGAGAATGTATTTTTCATGACCAGAACGTCGCGGAATCGATCAACTAATCAATTAACCCAGGTGGATCAATCAGCCGATCGATTCAAGGGCAATTTCCACGAACAGAAGCTCGCAGAATTGATCAATGGATTGATTGAAATGGTTTCAATCGATTGAGACCCAACTTCAATCGATTGAAAATGTTGATTTTAGGTGGGCAAGCCTGATTTTAGCATTTTAAACCATTTTTAGTCTAGATAACCATTCCTAACCCCCTTGACACACATTTGTATATATTTAGAGGGAGTTTTCATAATGAAAACATGAATGGATTGGTTAAGGGAGACTAAGCAAAAGTTTAAGTTGAGGTTTGGTTTCAATATTGAAGCTTTGAACCTCAAAATTTCTAAATTTGGGGTTTCTAAAGATTTAGGGATTCCAAATCATTGTTAGTGTAATGACAGAAGTTACGAGCATGTCCTTAGGGGGAGTCACTCGCTAAGGACATGGAAATTATTTTCCGAAACCATGGAAGGTGGTATATCCTTCTCTTGAAAAAAGCTCAAGGATGAACATTGGATACAATGAAGGATATAGGACCTTCATTGTGTTTGTAAAGAGATTTAATGCTCAAGGTGGGCATTAAAGATAATGAAGGGTATGTGACCTTCATTGTTGGATTGGTTAATGCTCAAGGGTGAGCATTGGAGATAATGAAGGGTTTGAGACCTTCATTGTGGTGTTGTGAACAACTAGTGAAGTTATGAACAACGATGAGTAACTCTTTAGGGGGAGAGTTCTTTTTGATGTATGCCAATAGGGGGAGAATGTATGGTTTAAGTTAGGCCTTCATTACCTAAAGAGGGAGTTTACCCTCTAGGAAAGGGGGAGAATGAAGGAAACTCTCATTCATACTTTTGCATGAAAGGAAGTTGAGGCTATGAGATTAACTTAACTTAAAGGTATTGTTAAACATAAAAAATGGGAAGATTGTTGGTGCAATATCCTTTTGGTCAAGGTTGATTTGGTTGACTAAGCTTGAGTTGGCTCAAGCTTGAGTCTTGATGTTTGGGTTTTGATGTTTAATAATACATGAAGATTGCAGATGTAATCATCCATTTGGGGAGATTCTTGATACAATTCCCCTCTAGTCAAGGTTGACCAATTAGATATGAAGAAGAGTCAAGTATGTCAAAGTATTGACTTGATACTTGATTGGGAAAGTCCTAACTGGAGGTTAGGCAGTTGGAAAATCTTGGTGAGTGAAGCCTGGTGAAAGACCTAGTGAGTGAAGCTAGATAGTTGGAAAATCCTAGTGGGTGAAGCTAGGTGAAAGTCCTGGTGAGTGAAGACAAACAAATGAAAGTCCCGGTGAGTGAAGCCGGGCAGTGGAAAAATCTTGGTAAGTGAAGCTAGGTGAAAATCCTACTGAGTGAAGCTAGGTGAAAGTCCTGGTGAGTGAAGCAAGGCAGATAGGAAGTCCTAGTGAGTGAAGTTAGGCAGATGAAAAGACCTGGTGAGTGAAGCCAGTCACGTGGAAATCTAGGTGGATCAAGGTGAACGGACACCTAGTATTGAGAAGTATAAGTAGGTTAAATGATTGACTGGATACTTGGCACAAGGAAATCCATATGGGTCAAGGGTGACCAGACATCTGGTGGAAGGAAGTCCAAGTAGGTCATGGAGGACCGGACACTTGGCACGAGACGATAAATCTAAGTGGATCAAGGAGGACCACACTTGATGATCAGAAGTCCAACAAGAAGTTGGCAAAGAGAAAGTCCAGATGAGTCAAAAGTTGACCGAACACTTAGCGGTCGTAAGTCCAATAAGGAGTTGGCATGGAACTAGGAAGTTCGGACGTAGTAAAATTCCGAAGGCCATAACTTTTGATTTGGATATCGGAATGAGGTGATGTCAGATGCAAAACGAAGCTCATTTCAATCTCTACACATTTTTCTGCTTACCAATTGATTAACCAATTGATTGGGGGGGGGTTCAATCGATCATCCAATCGATTGGTTGACGCGATTTTATGCAGAAACCTTCTTTATCGATTGGGTAATCAATCAAAACTTCCCTAATCAATTGGTCAATCAATTGTGAGAGTTTTTAAGTGAACAGTGAGCTTCTAAATCGATCAGTTGATCGATTGAAACCTCCAATCGATCAGCCGATCGATTGGGAAGTTGGAAATCACGTGATAGAGGCTGAATCAATCGGGCAATCGATTTAGGTTTTTCCAGAGAGCACAGAGGCACTCTAAATCGATCAGTCGATTGATTCAAAGTCTCCCCAATCGATTGAGAGCCATTCAATTGATTGGGATCCGACTGTTGCACAGGTTATAGCCGCTGGCGAGCGTCTTCTTTGCGATTCCACTCCAGCGACTACAGTGCGATCTCAACGATGATTCATGCAAATTCTCCACTGCTCACAGCCGGTTCTTGGAGACTCTTGGAGACAAGTGCTGGTGCACTTCCAAGGTTCAAGAGGTAACAACAAGCAACAAGTAAGCAAGAAGAAAGAGTTCTCATTTGTATTCTTGTATTTTTCTTGTGTGTTGTATTTTGTTGTGTGGATTTATACGAGGCTTCTCCACATCCGGCTGTGACCGAGAAGGTGTGTTTTACTTGTGGGGAGCGTATGGTGTATGGATACTTGGATTAGTCACCTCTTCTTGAGATGGATACCAAGTAAATCCTTAGTGTTAGCGTTGTGAGTGTGTTGCTTATTATTTATTCCGCTGCACATCATCGAAGAAGCACATCACCGAGCGCGATGAGCTATTCACTCCCCCCTCTAGCATATTTTGCCCCTAACATAAATAATGAATAACACATACCTCCGTCGGTGCATGGAGCCCTGTTATAGTAGGCAATGTGCACGCTCCTCAGGGCGTGGGTATGTTTTTCCAACCGTCCTATAAAAGGGCATGTCAAAAAAGTGTCTTTGATACATACCTTAATAGAACATGCAAATCCCTAATAAGATAGTAGAAGCTTTCGTCATATGATTCACCTGTTGACTGTTGGATCGAAACGCGCTAGAGGGGGGGGGGTGAATAGCGCTCGCGGCTAAATTGTTTGAATTATCGGAATCGTTCGATTTAAAATGTATGAGTAAATGCAGCGGAAATAGAAAAGACAAACACAGACAGAAGAACACGGAGGATTTACTTCGTTCGGAGCCTAAGGCGACTCCTACTCGAAGGCCCGCGATCCTTGATCACTTCCGGTGGGCAATAACTATAAGCTCGATAAGAATTACAAGTTGAAGTACAATAAACGACAATAATTAATTATACCGACGATAAAGAAATGAAGATCCGGAGCTCCTGGTCGTCGGGCACAAGTAGCAGCACTTCGAAACGTTGTTTGGAGCAGCACGTAGCACTGGAATCACTTGAAACTTGATGTTCTGAAGTGCTGGTCAAAACCCCCTTATAAAGGGTGTTCAAGGCGCCCTGAAGGTTGTTCAAGGCGCCTCCATGCTGCCGAGTCTTCCGCGTGGATCAAATCTGATCTGGTCGAACTTCATCCCTTTAAGGCGCCTTATAACCTGCTCAAGGCGCCTTCCAAGGCGCCTTATACTCCCATGAAGGCGCCTTCAATGAACTTTCGCAGCCAGGTCAGCTTTTGCACCCGAGGCGCCTCCAAGCTCCATAGAGGTGCCTCGGATACTGTTCATCCAGGAAAAACCTCATTTCTTTGTACCTGCAAGATGTGTTAGTCCCAAACAATATCCTGCAACACAAAGTTAGCATAAAGAACAGAATGAATATGATAAGAATTGTTATGATAGTCTCCGGACTGTCCGGGTCTGACTTCGAATTTCCGACCGGAAGCCCTAGGTCGACCCAACGCCTACTGTTCCCTCTACAGGGAACGCGTCCTCACTTACTCCACTCAGGAGATTTACTTGTTGCTAGTCGATCCTCCAGATCGACTGGACTTTTGCTCAGCACTCGACGCTTCCGGACTTTCTGCTGGACATCCGCTTCCCGGCTAGTCCAGTCTTTCACCTGGTTCGCGACACCAGGACTTTCCACCTAGGGTTACCACCCCCTAGAACTTTTGCCTGAAGCCATCGACCTGCCAAGACTTTCCGCATAGGGTTACCACCCCCTAGGGTTTTCTCCTTTGCCTAACCGCAGTTAGGACTTTCCTGAAATCCTCAAGCAGACTTGTTAGATTACAAAACGCCTTAACTTTGAATCCTATGCCATTATCAAAACATGAGTTCGATCGTCGGATGCTTCCCGCACCAACAATCTCCCCCTTTTTGATTATGGCAACTCAAATTCAAAGTTAAGTAAACAGATGAATAGATAAATACTTTTAACACAGGCAAATTTGTTAAGAATAGATAAACACATTTAACAAAGTAAATTTGCTAATTAAAGTTTTAGTGCCAGCTATATGCTCCCCCTTAACTGTTGCTCCCCCTTAACTGTTGCTCCCCCTTTTATATTATTTTAAGTTTGAATTTTACATTTACAATACTCTCCCCCTTTGCCATATATCAAAAATAATCAAGAGTAGTCATTTTAAAAATAGCTAGATTTTGAGACCACTTATCAATCCCTTCTTATTTTTAGCTAAGTGAAAATATGATGTTAGCTCTTTGGAAATTTAGTTAGCATTATAGAACTGTTTGGAGACTGTGCACTAATTTAAAAAGTTAGCTAAGTTCAATAAAGTTTTGAAAATTAAGATTGGAACTTAGCTTACCTTTTTTACAAGTATTGAATTTTACGATCTTAGCTTAAGTTTAAACAATATTTAAATTTTAGGACAAGGAAGGAGCAAAGTATCTAAAATTTGATTTTAATAAGTCAGTTGGTCCTTAAATCCAAGCATGAGTCAAGTTTAATAGATTGATTTTTAAGAGGTATCAGAGCCCTAAAGATCAAAACATGCTTAATCAGAAAACTCAGTGTCTTTTACCAACTGTCTAACCTTTAGCTACTTGCGGACTGCCTATAGGGCAATAGCTTTCACATGGTTAGTCAAGTCAAGTCAATTTGGTCCAGTTAGATTTGACTAGAGCTGGAAGACTTGACTTGATTGATGTATATTGCGTGTTTAACGCCCAGACTCATATCGATGCACAGATATAAGCATTCTTGAGTCCATGCTGAACCCTATGCATCTCACGTCGTTCTATGTCTTTCAAACACAATCAAGGTAAACCTAGGTGTTTGTGAGATGAGTACCCCTCTAGTGATGTCTATCCTAGAGCTGGAGAATATCTGGGTCAGGATATGACAATAAGGCATATGAACCACTCCAGATGTAACTGTGCTGGATGCAAGAATAATGTTATGAAACATATGGAGGGCTATGTCTATGTCAAGGCGCTGGGTGAGGGCATACAAAAAGAACGAGTGGGACGGTAGCATCTTCGAGACGTCTCGAGATGATAAGGGTAGTATACAAGCTGTCAGGACTCTGTATATAGCATAATCCTGAACTCGAAGAAGAGTGGATCTGAACTCGGTCAGTCCCAAGGGTCTCTCCTCACCAAAGAAATGCATGTAGATGTCGTCTAATGTAACGTGTGAATAGGGATCACCAAAGGGTAGAGTCCTACTCGGGTAACATAAGAATGTACATTCGGACTCTCTAAGCTCTAGGCTGGTGCGAAGTAGGGAGGGTGTAAACTGAAGATCAGTACCACCAACTCTGGTGGAGTATGTTTTATCATCAACCTTTTCAAGGTTGTGATAGAACTGGGCACACAGATCTTGGTTGACTGTAGTGGTACAGTCAACCAATTTATCTAGCTGATAGTGATTTATCATCTGAATAGTGGGTTGACAGTGTTGGGACAAAAATTCCCGACCAATATATCTAGGTTTAATTGACTCAAAGGTAAACCTAGAGAAATCAATCCTATGCTGTTCCGAGGGGAATCTCGGGTCCGTGGAAGGAGCTCTAGCTGGTGTGGTATCCACAATACGACGCTTCCTATTTTCGACATTATATAAGAAATATTGCAAAACTAGTAAAGAATGTAGGAAATAAATGATTGAAGAGGGTTTAAATTATACCTAGGAGGCATAGTTAGGAATGAAAGGGAAGGAATTGGGTAGAAGGCGCCTTGGTTGGGAAGGATCGCAGGAAGTCGACTTGCGGCAGAACACGGATGAATAGAGGCAAAACGCTTCTGTTCGTGGCAAACAGAAGGGCTGAAGGCACCTTAAAGAATCGTTAGGGCGCCTTTGGAGGCGCCTTAAGGGGTTCCTTAAGGCGCCTTCAGTGGGCGGCGGGAGTGGGCGGCGGGAAATTTCCCGCCGCTGCTTGAGGGCGCCTCCTCCTTGATGGAGGCGCCTTCATGTGCTACGTGTCCAAATTATTATTATTTTTTTGAATGATTAAATTTCAACAAGGATGTTTTTAAAACAATTTTGAAATTTAAGTTTTTAAAATAATTTTGAAATTAAAGTTTTTAAAACAATTTTGAAATTAAAGTTTTTAAAACAATTTTGAAATTTAAGTTTTTTAAAATAATTTTGAAATTAAGGTTTTTAAAACAGTTTTGAAATTTAAGTTTTTAAAACAATTTTGAAATTAAAGTTTTTAAAATAATTTTGAAATTAAGGTTTTTTAAAACAATTTTGAAATTTAAAGTTTTTAAAATAATTTTGAAATTTAAGTTTTTAAAATAATTTTGAATTTAAAGTTTTTAAAACAATTTTGAAATTAAAGTTTTTAAAACAATTTTGAAATTAAAGTTTTTAAAATAATTTTGAAATTTAAGTTTTTAAAATAATTTCGAAATTAAAGTTTTTAAAACAATTTTGAAATTTAAGTTTTTAAAATAATTTTGAAATTAAGGTTTTTAAAACAATTTTGAAATTAAAGTTTTTAAAATAATTTTGAAATTTAAGTTTTTAAAACAATTTTGAAATTAAAGTTTTTAAAACAATTTTGAAATTTAAGTTTTTAAAATAATTTTGAAATTAAAGTTTTTAAAACAATTTTGAAATTAAAGTTTTTAAAACAATTTTGAAATTAAAGTTTTTAAAATAATTTTGAAATTAAAGTTTTTTAAACAATTTTGAAATTTAAGTTTTTTAAAACAATTTTGAATTTAAAGTTTTTAAAACAATTTTGAAATTTAAGTTTTTAAAATAATTTTGAAATTTAAGTTTTTAAAATAATTTTGAAATTTAAAGTTTTTAAAACAATTTTGGAATTAAAGTTTTTTTTAAAAATAATTCAATTTAATTGTTAATTAACTTGTTTTAACTTCAAGTCAATTTTCATAATTTAATTTCTTAATCATCTCATCCGATCGAAGTTTTCAATCAGAGAATCCTATAATTGTTGTGGGATGATTTATTGTTAAATTTAAGGGTCTGGTTTAACTTTGTGTTAGATTCAGATTTAACTATGGGTTCAACAAGTAAGCATTCTTTGGATAAACTTCTGGGCTATGGTGAGTCACAAGGAGCTCATTAAAGTAACCATGCCTTCGAGGTTTCCCAAATAGTCCTACCCATTGAACTTAATACTAATCCTTGGTCTAACTAGTTATGATCCATTTAAGGGTAGCTTCGGTCAGTTCCACTTGGCCAAATGCACCAGGTCGAAGCCATATCTTCCTAGACATGCGATGTCCAAGCTTCCCTAACGTACTATCATCCAAAAACTTCACCAGTACTGTGGGTCAAGTTAAACCTAGCCTTTTTTAATTTAACCTTAATTACCCTGCCGGGTAATCTACTCTTATTTTACCCATTTCGGGTAGATTAGGTTCAGTTACCCTATCGGATAGTTCAGTTGGGGGTGCCAGCTAGTCTGGATCCTCCATCTATCTTTGATTTTGATTTTTAAATTTTGAATTTATAATTTAATTTCGAATTTTTAATTTGATTTTGAATTTTGAATTTATAATTTAATTTCAAATTTTTAATTTAATTTGATTTTGAATTTTGAATTTATAATTTAATTTCGAATTTTTAATTTGATTTTTAATTTTTAATTTTAAATTGATTTTGAATTTTGAATTTTAAACTTTTAAGATCATTTTTCTTTTAGCTCCCCCTGGATCATGACCTCGATATGGTCTATCGAGGTAGTGTATTTGATCCTTCGGAACCCAGTATTGGCCAAGTCCAACTTGATTGATCAACTTGGATTTGGGGACCCATGCTTGGACTAATTTACTATTTTGTTTGTTTATTAGGGATAAATAAGATTTATATTTCTTTTTACTCTTATATCCTAGCCCAGTTCTATTGTAGACGGCTCTTTGTGTCCCAAGAATTAGGTCCAGATTCTTGGAGCCCAGAGAAAACCGTTCCAAGGTATTTTTTAAATCTTTTACCTGATTTTTCAACCTAGAATTTTCTTCCTCAAGTTTTTGAACTTGAGTCGAATTTCCAGGCTGAACTTGATCAGGTAAGAAATTAGTGTTAGTCACCTTTTTGAGGACAGCTACTTCCTTTAGAAGTGATTTAATCCTAATGTTTGATTTAGCTAACTTACGTAATAAGTAATTAACTAAATTATTGAGCCTTGGAATACTTACAGTGGAGTCTGGCCCTTCAGAAACGGATGCGGATCCGTGGCTCTGCTCGGAGTCGGCCTCAGACTCGCTCTCACTCTCGATGATCTGGTCCCGGGTCATTAGTGCGAGTAAACTCGTCTGATTGAGTTCGTCGTCGTCGTCCTCCGAGGAAGATAGGGGTGTCAAAAATGAACCCGACCCGACGACCCAACCCGAGTCGACCCGAAAAAAATTAGGTTCGGGTTGGGCATTTTCGGGTTCGGGTCGGGTTCGGGTTGGAGGGTTGGAGAGTAAAAAATTTTCGGGTTGGGTCGGGTCGGGTTCGGGTTGACCCGGGTTGACTTAAATATAAGGTTTTGTGAGTTTTTTGGGGGTTAAATCAAATTTTATTTTAAAATTTTAGATATTTTTATGTATATTTGTATGATAATGATGGAGTATTGAGATAAAAGTGAAGAATTATAGGAAAAATAGCCCAAAAAAATCGTTTTGAATCGAATTTTCGGGTTATATGGGTTGGGTTCGGGTTGATCGGGTTGGTCGGGTTCGGGTTCGGGTTTAGGTGTTTTGGGTTGAACTCGGGTTCGGGTCGGGTTCGGGTTGGGTTAAAAAAAAAAAAAAAACTCAACCCGACCCAACCCGACCCGACCCACCCGAATTGACACCCCTAGAGGAAGATTCGCCCCACGTTGCCTTTAGGGCCTTCTTTCTTCTTTGCTTTTTGGTTTCCTTTTGGTTGGGGCAGTTGGCTTTGATATGTCCTTTCTGGTTGCACCCGTAGCAGGTGACTTCAAACTTCACTTTCGAGCTTGGTTGGGCCTCCTTGGATTGAACTGCCTTTTTCAGATCTTTCTTGTTGAAACCCTTCTTTTTCTTGTAGAGCTTATTCACGAGATTCACTAGTTCGCTGGTTAGTTCATCTTCTGAATCTTCTGAGTCGGGTTCATCTTCTGATTCTGGTTCAATTTTTCGTCTGGATCTTGGTTCACGTGTTCGACTAGTACCTGCAACCAAGGCAATACCCTTCTCGGTTGGCTGTGCATTAGTTTGTTCATGAAGTTCAAATTCAGAAAATAACTCGTCTAACTTTAAAGAAGATAAATCTTTGGAGACCTTGTAGGCATCTACCATTGATGCCCACAATGTACTCCTTGGAAACGAATTTAATGCGTACCTTATGACGTCCCGATTTTTGACTCTCTGTCCAATTACATGAAGAGAGTTGAGAATGTCCCGGATGAGCGCGTGAAGCTGGCTCGCCGTCTCACCTTCCTGTATTTTTAAATTATACAATTTATTAAATAATAAATCTCTTTTACTTACTTTTGTGTCGGCGGTGCCCTAGTGGAGTTTGATCAGCTTCTCCCAGAGTTCCTTTGCGGTTGAAAAGGGACCGACTCTGTTGAGCTCCTCCTTGGTAAGAATGCACTGGAGAATGCAAGTAGCTCTGGCCTCAGCTTCCACCTTCTTGATTAAAGCTGGTTCCCAGTCTTCGTAGGATGTAGTCTTGCCGTCTCTGTCAGTTAGTAGTTGTAGTCCAGTCTTGACGATCATCCATGTTTCGAACTGGGTTTTCATAAGTGTCTCCATCCGTCCCTTCCAGTATCCGAAATCTTCTCCGGTGAAGAGCGGGGGACGGACGGTACTAAAACCCTCTTGTTGGGCCATTTGTAATACTGCACGACAAAAGAATACACGAATTCTGTTCCAAGACTAAGTCTTGGATTAGTAGTGCGGGAGAAAGGAAAAGAAATGACGAGCTTGAGTGGTATTATACCAACTTCGAGCAAAACCGATTCGATAAAAATAATTAGAATTTAGCTATCGAGCTAATTCTAATTTTGACTCCGAAAAAAAATAAACAAAATACCACAAAAAAAATATTTTGAATGGTGGTTGCACCAATTCAAAACAACCCCGCTCTGATACCAATTGTTGGATCGAAACGCGCTAGAGGGGGGGGGGTGAATAGCGCTCGCGGCTAAATTGTTTGAATTATCGGAATCGTTCGATTTAAAACGTACGAGTAAATGCAGCGGAAATAGAAAAGACAAACACAGACAGAAGAACACGGAGGATTTACTTCGTTCGGAGCCTAAGACGACTTCTACTCGAAGGCCCGCGATCCTTGATCACTTCCGGTGGGCAACAACTATAAGCTCGATAAGAATTACAAGTTGAAGTACAATAAACGACAATAATTAATTATACCGACGACAAAGAAATGAAGATCCGGAGCTCCTGGTCGTCGGGCACAAGTAGCAGCACTTCGAAACGTTGTTTGGAGCAGCACGTAGCACTGGAATCACTTGAAACTTGATGTTCTGAAGTGCTGGTCGAAACCCCCTTATAAAGGGTGTTCAAGGCGCCTTGAAGGCTGTTCAAGGCTCCTCCATGCTGCCGAGTCTTCCGTGTGGATCAAATCTGATCTGGTCGAACTTCATCCCTTTAAGGCGCCTTATAACCTGCTCAAGGCGCCTTCCAAGGCGCCTTATACTCCCATGAAGGCGCCTTCAATGAACTTTCGCAGCTAGGTCAGCTTTTGCACCCGAGGCGCCTCCAAGCTCCATGGAGGCGCCTCGGATACTGTTCATCCGAGGAAAAACCTCATTTCTTTGTACCTGCAAGATGTGTTAGTCCCAAACAATATCCTGCAACACAAAGTTAGCATAAATAACAGAATGAATATGATAAGAATTGTTATGACAGTCTCCAGACTATCCGGGTCTGACTTCGGATTTCCGACCGGAAGCCCTAGGTCGACCCGATGCCTATTGTTCCCTCTACGGGGAACGCGTCCTCACCTACTCCACTAAGGAGATTTACCTGTTGCCAGTCGATCCTCCAGATCGACTGGACTTTTGCTCAGCACTCGACGCTTCCGGACTTTCTGCTGGACATCCGCTTCCCGGCTAGTCCAGTCTTTCACCTGGTTCGCGACACCAGGACTTTCCACCTAGGGTTACCACCCCCTAGGACTTTTGCCTGAAGCCATCGACCTGCCAAGACTTTCCGCATAGGGTTACCACCCCCTATGACCTAGGGTTACCACCCCCTAGGGTTTTCACCTTTGCCTAACTGCAGTTAGGATTTTCCTGAAATCCTCAAGCAGACTTGTTAGATTACAAAACACCTTAACTTTGAATCCTATGCCATTATCAAAACACGAGTTCGATCGTCGGATGCTTCCCGCACCAACATTGACCATGCCCTGTTATCAATGACATTATCTACCATTTGGATATTAAGAGATATGGGAGGGGTCCCACTGTTTGGCCGAGCGAGGTAGCCGCTCGGTCGGGACTCCCCACCCGGTCGACCTTAGCTGCTTTTCATCGTAGTGACTTAGTTCGACAGATTATTTATGGCCCGACTAGACATGAGCTCCGGTCGGCCTGGCACTCGCTCGGTCAGTTGTGAGCACATGATGTTCTAGGTATACTGATCCCATCCGGACGAGTGATCCACTCCGTTGAGCTTTGTGGCCGATCAAACCCTTCAAGCCCGATCGACGGTTGAAATCAACCTCCGCTCAGTCTCCTTTAGGTGAGCTCATTGGTTCCCTGACTTTTTGACTTCCACGTTAGCTGCTATCTCCGCCCTTGACCCATGCTTGTTAAGCCCCTTTATCGCCGCATCATATTGTGTTTTGCCCATTAATATTCATGAATAAAGATCGTGAGCTAGTTGTGAATAATATTCATGAACAATATCAATAAATAAAGTTTGTAAACTATATTTATCAATAAATTTTTATCAAACCTATAAATAGATTAAATAAAACTCTTAAAATAAATAAATAAATTTATAATATCAAACTTACTAAACAACCAAACAAATTTAAAAATGTAAAAAATTTGAAATAATCAAATAATTTTGATTTGAGAGTTTGATAATATCTAAATAAAATAAGCTTCAAGTTTGAAAAATTATTTCAATGACTTAATTCATTTTAAACTTGACTTGACTTCATTGTATTATCAAATAATCTTGAACACTTTTATAACCTTATTCATATTTCAACTTCCATCATCCAACTTGCTCAATTAATGTAGGAGCAATTCAATATGATCTCTTAAATTTCAAAGGGTCATAACTTTTAACTCAGAACTTAAAATCAGGCTATGTTAGCGGTCAAATTTAGTGAATTACATTTATTACTAGGGAACCTATAACTGTTGGGTTTGTAAGATTACAAAAAAAGTTCCATATTGGAAACATATGGAAAAGATCATGGGTTTAAAAGAGGAAAATATCTCCATTGGTATGAGGCCTTTTGGCTAGAGCCCAAATATACAATTATTAGGTAGATCCACTACTTTAGTGCCCCCTAGTGCCGACCCTACTGATATAGAGGCAGGTAGGTCTAACCGACAAATATTGACCTTAAACAAAGGAAGTGAGAGCTCCCGTGTCCGGCTTAAGAGGACCTGACATCTTGACATCAAATGGATAGAAAACAAAGTGGACAATATCATACTATTATGAAGATATCTTAATTCTTTTGGTCATAACAGTAACCTCCAGTTTATGGTAAAAAAAAAATATTTAGGCTCTCGTTAGAGCTTCTGAACATTTTTTTATTATTTTTAGTAATTTTTATGATATTTAAGATAATTTTGTTATTTTTAGTATTTATGTGTTAGAGTTTATTTATATTAGTATCCTATTTTGTTAATTTTGATTTCTGTTAATTTTTTTTTTCTTGGAAGGTTTTTTGTTTTCAACGACAAATTTCCTCTTTGTTTTTTTTCATATTCTCATTTTACCTTCTTCTCAATTCCCCTCTTCTCATCTGCCCAACATCACCAATCCAGAAACCCCTAAACCTAATCAAACTTGTTTTCCTTTAGATTTGGTCAATCTCTTCCTCTCCTCACCTTTCAATATCGAATATTTATTATTCTTATCATTGATTACCAGTACAAGGTGAATACGGTGGATGATGCTAGTCCAGGTCATGTTCATTGCCTTTCCACCTGCAATATCATGAACTCTCCATGCTTGAATGTTCATTGCCTTTCTTTACGTTGATTTGTTCATTCAATTGCACAATGTTAATTATTGGCGAATAATTTTGAACTGCTCAAAAAGGTTTCTGTTTTTTTCCTTGTACTGTAGGGTTTTGTTCTTTTCGCACTTGCTGTAACTGTTAGCATAGAATTTGAAGAGTCAAAGACTTCATCTTTAGTTGGTATGTGGAGTCGTCAACTCAAAATCAAAACCAAACTCAAAAGCTACTAAAGAATTTTGATGGATGTTAAAGGAACATTGGTATTTAAGGGTGGTCAAAGATACTTGTAACTCTACAGATTCATCTCTGAATATATATCTTGAAATGAAATGCATTTATACCTACTTTGAGTGGCGTGATCTCTTCTTCTTCTTCGTCTTCTTCAAATTAAGGCTGCATGCTCTCGAATCTTGAACACTTTTATAACCTTATTCATATTTCAACTTCCATCATCCAACTTGCTCAATTAATGTAGGAGCAATTCAATATCATCTTTTAAATTAAAACGTTATAATTTTTAACTCAAAACTTAAAATCATACTCTTTTAGTGGTCAAATTCTGAGATTTATATTTATTACTAGGGAACCTGTAATGGTTGGGGTTGCAAGATTACTAAAAAAGTTCCACATTAGAAACACATGAAAAAGATCATGGGTTTAAAAGAGAAAAATATCTTTATTGGTATAAAGTTTTTTGGGTAGAGCCCAAAAATATAATTAGTAGGTAGATCCACTATCTTAGTGGTCCCTAGTGCCGGCTCCACGGATATAGATGGAGGTAGGTCTAACCGCCAAATATTGACCTTAAACAAACGAAGTGAGGGCTCCTGTGTCCGACTCAAAAGGACCTGACATCTTGACATCAAATGGATAGAAAACAAAGTGGACAATATCTGGGCTCGAAAATAAAACTATGAGGGCTTATGCCCAAACTGGACAATATCATACTATTATGAAGATATCTTAATTCTTTTGGTCCTAACAGTAACCTCCAAGTTTATGGCAAAAAAAAGTAATATTTAGGCCCCCATTAGAGCCTCTGAACATTTTTTACTATTTTTAGTATTTTTTATTTTTTTATTTTTTATGATATTTAGGGTAATTTTGGTATTTCTAGTCGATCCTGTCCAGAATCTGAGTCAGACGGACCACCGGATGAGGTGGATGGAATGTTAACCGAGTCACGATGTCCTGGAGGGGGGTATGCTGAGATGACTTCTATGTTGACCAAGTCTTCAGAAGTCCTCTAGTCAACGCTATCTGCAGCCAGTGACCGGATTGCCCCGGTCTCTGGTACCTCGAGGCTCGAGACAAATCCAACGAATATATAAGTAACAGACTAATACTAGAATAATCAAATGAATGGAGAGTGTGTACGGTAACGTACCCTGGCCTAGGGGGTGCCCTTGGATGGGACGCTGCTCGAATTGTTGTGACCCGGAAGAGAGAATAGATGACTCTGAGCCGGATGAAGGGCTGGATCCGACGAAGCGGAGCAGGACGCGACACAGAGCTGGAAGACGAGCTGCGAGTCAGGAGATAATAGCAACACGTAGGCCGAGAGGTACTAGCAGCACGCAGGCCGGAATATGAGATCGACATGTAGGCCAGGATATGAGATTGGTACACAGGCCGAGATACAATGGTGGCACGAAGGCCGGAACATAAAAACATCACACAAGTCTGGTTAGACAATAATGACAGCGAGGGCTCGGGGGCCCGATCGACATCGGAGGCATATGACATTGCGGATCAAGCGCCAGAGAATCGGACCGACGGATCTAAGGTGCCGGCAGGGGCGCTGACAACTAAGAACTACTCGCCGTGGGCTGTGGAGTGGGTGACGACGCTGGAAAAAGAAGGGATAGTCGATGGCATGCCTAGCCGGCGATAAGGGTGGCGGCGACTAAGAAAGAATGGAGGAGGCGTGCGAAAAAGGGGGAATAACGGCTATGGCGATGGACTGTAGTGCTGGCAGCGGCTCCGACAGCTACGGCGGCAACGGAAAGAGAGGAAGAGGAGGGCAGTGGGCTGTAGTGTGCTGGCGGACTCAGGCAAAGGCCGCTACAAGTGACATTAAAGGCCTCCTGGGATGGCGGTGATGCTCTTCGGCAGCGTCGTGGAGAAGAAAGAAGGTGACGACTCTGGCGTTGGGGTTGAGAGGGGAGAAGGAGGTGTCGGTGAGGAGGGCAGTAGCGCGATGGCTGTGGCGACCTCAATGGCGTCAGCCTGGAGGAAAGAAAGGAAGAGGCAGCGGCGTCCTCACATGCGCCTGTGTGGTGGCCAGGGTGTGAAGAGGCGGTAGTGCTGCTCGGTGACGGGGGAGAAAGCGGCAGCCACGACGACGGTGGCGTGAAGAGGGAGAAGGGAAGGCGGTGTCGGTGTCGAAGGAGGAGAGGAGATGGTGACCGGAAGCGCCTGCCGGCCGTAGGAGTGGGAGAGTAGAAGAGAAGGGTGGTGGCTCGCCGACAACGAGGGATTCAGTGCCGATGGAGGTGGTCTCCTCTTCACTGTGGCGGCGGAGAAAATTCCACGAAGAGGCCCCTTACAATAGAACCTTCCCCCTTCCTTTAAGCCCTAAATAGTGAAAAGACCTCAATGCCTCCTTCTTCCCCCTATTGCCACTAGGGTCCTTCCCATATATCGGTATCACAAGCCTCCCTTTAAGTCTAGTCGAAGGAGGCGTAAGTCCAACTGACTAGACCCAGCCAAACGAAAAGTGAAATCCATCTTGAATGCAGAGTCCGATCGCTGGGCTTGCCGTATAACATCAAATGAATAGCGACGAACGTCAAGCACCTGGCAGAGTGACGAAATGAGGTGTAAGCGATGAATGAGGTGATTGTCGACCATGCCATAGGGAGAATGCCGAGTGAGTCGAAAGATGATGGGCGAGCGGTATCAAACGCGTGATCGAGAAAATGTCGACCGAGCGACAGTAAATTGCGACCGGGCAACCGAATAATGGCGACCTGGCAATCAAAAAATCCCGACATGGCAATCAAATAATGTGGACCCGACAATCGAAAAATGCTGAGCGGGTCGAAAAGACGATGTGTGAGCGGTATCAAACGCGCGACCGAGAAAATGTCGACCGAGAAACAGAGATAATGTCGTTCGGACAGAATGGGAACAGGCAAGCGATGTGGAGCGCGCGACCGAGAAAATGACGACCAGGCAACAAAGATAATGCCATTCGGACGAAATGAGAACGGGCGAGTGACGTCGAGTGCGCGATTGAGAAAATGCCGACCAGGCACAGATATAATGTCGTTCGAACGGAATGAGAACAAGCGGGCAAAGCTGAGTGCACAATCGAGAAAATGCCTATCATATAACTGAGATAATGTCGTTCGGACAGAATGAGAACGGGCGAGCGATGTTGAGCGCGCGATTGAGAAAATGTCGACCAGGCATCTGAGATAATGCCGTTCGGAAGCAATGAGAACAAGCGGGCAAAGCCGAGTGCACGATAGAGAAAATGCCGACCAGGCAACAAAGATAATGTCGTTCGGACATAATGAGAACGGGTGACCGATGTCGAGCATGCGTCTGAGAAAATGCCGACCAGGCAACTGAGATAATGTCGTTCGGACGGAATGAGAACAAGCGGGCGAAGCTGAGTGCACGATCGAGAAAATGCCGACCAAGTGTCAATAAATCGTGATCGGGCGATTATGCGAGTGCTAAGCAAGATGTAAAACGGGTATCGACCAAGCAGCTAAAAACAATGTCGAGCAAGTTGAAAGATGAAGGGCAAGCGACAAGGGAGGCAAGAGCGGTGAGTGCCGAGCATAGCGGTAATTGAGACGCAAATGGTGAGTGCCGGACAGAGAGGCAAGTGAGTCGTGAGTGCCAACCGAGCAACAACGGTGAGGGAAAACGTGAATGGAGAGTGTCAGGCAGAGTGACGAGTAAAGCAAGTGTGATGAGTGTCGGACATAGAGATGAGTGAGGTGAGTATGGTGAGTGTCGGGCAGAGCGGCGAGTGAGGCGAGCCACTAACTAGGGAATAACCCAACCGACTAGTAGTTGAGCGTGAGAGCCTGACCGGGAGGTCGTTGGTCGTGAGAGCATGCTCACTTATAACTCGCACTGGGGTGAGAGTTTGGAGGCGTGATGTAACGACCACCCTTCTTACTACTCTACTACTCTCTAAGGTGACCGTTACTTAACTATTAACTCTACTTAACCGGTATGATCGAAACCACGAGGAATCCCTACCGAAAAATTTCGACAGAGTCTCCCCTGTACCGGTGACCATAAACATCAAAACAGACACAGTATACATAGCCACAAGCGGCTGGAACATATATCAAACAACTCACGCAGTAAATAATCCAAAACAAAAGAGAACTATAGTAGAAGTCATCACACAAGATCACAATTCATCTACTAAATCCTAATAACATCAAGATAACATATACCATCCCGAATACTTCTAACATAGCAAAAGGAAAAGAAAACTAAAAGAAACTTCCTTCTAGTCCCAAGGCTTCCATAGTCCAGGCATCGCACATCCACCATACATCTCCTTATCGCCTTCCTTCTGACTATAGCTTCCCTTTACCTTTATCTGTAGTAGGAGGAAAATAAATCTATAAGCGAAACGCTTAGTAAGTACTAAACTATCTCACAAAAACTCGAAGTGCATAAGATGCAAAGGATGCTAAAACTGAAATGCTAAAAAGAAAAACTACACATGTTCATCTATAGCAAAGCACTAAAATAATCTGCATACTCATGATATAAGAATAAATCTGCATACTCATGATATACAAGCATAAATCTGCATGCTAAAAATAAGGCTAATCATGCTCAATAAACTCATAAGGAAAGCAAATGAAAACTAATACGGTATGCTTAGAATTAAAAGAGCTAATCTTGGCTAGTTCTAAACATAGGTGATACTTGTTTCATTTACTTTAGCCTTATACTTTAAATTAACATTTATCTTTCTTCTTTTCTTTCTTGGGCCCAGGCTTAGTACCATCTTATGCGCGCTCTCTAATAGAGACTGAGGTAGCGAGCCTCCAGTCCTATGAGGGTAAAGACCTCGGTCTTACCAGGGCCAAGACCTTGGAATTGGTCACCTGGATTTGTTTAACGACAACCTCGGAAGTCGGGTACTAGCCTCTTACTTTAAATTACTTGTTATCTTTTCTAACTAGACCTTGGTCTTTTTCTTACTTGTAGTTACCCATAATCCTCAAAAGGTTTAATAGGACACATAATCATTCCACTAAAATACATGGCTATTCATCTTATTAAAATAGCAAAAACAACTAACTATATGCTTTAGATTAAAGAGCTATTAAAAGCTAACTGACACATATATGCATATGTATCAAAACAAGAAACTAGAAACTGAATTAAGAACTAATACTGCTCGTGAATTTCCCATGCTTGTAAACAGCAAAACAAAGGAAACTGTTCATGATCAAGAAAACCAAGAAACTAACACTACATACTTTAGATAAAGACTGTTCTTGCCTTTTTGAGTAGCAAGGAAAATGCTAAACCCATTCTAACTAAATAAAGGGCTGTTCTTGCCCGTTGAGTAGCAAGGAAAGCTAACTGTATGCTTCAATTAAAAGAGCTATTAGAAGAAAATGAACACATATAACATTTGCTACTGTAAGAGAAAAGAATTGCCACTGTAAAGAACTAAAACAAAATGCACAGCAAACCCGAATGCATTTATACTAGCAAAATTCTGCACTTGTTAGCTTAATAAAATTCTGCATGCCATACTAAACTAAAGTACCTAAAAATAAAATGGTAAAACAAGGAAAACTACAAACTACATGCTAAAAGGAACAAAAGCTGTTCCTATTCGGAACTCATGGAAATCCAAGGTTAAAATACTAAACTTAAAGCTAATCATGTTCATGGAATGGTCACTATGTACAGCTGTTCGTACCCATCGCATATCAAGAAAACTATAACTGAAATTAGCTAAATTGTCGAAATCAAACTAATTGGAATTGAATACTTTAACAACTGAAACTGGATGCTTAACAATCTAAAATTTAAACCTTCTGGAGTTTTAAATCCCATATAAAACTTATTTTCATTCCAAATCTTAGCACGAACAAAACTAGAATCTACAAAACTTCTCCTAAGACATAGGTTATTCAAGCCACTGCAATACAAACCGAAAGCCAAGCATCCTCCTATTCAGTACCACGGTAAGCAAGCAAAAGAAACCAAAATGCTACCCATGACCATCCATTTCAGTGACCATAAAACCAATCCTTCTCCTCCTTTCTTTAAGGTTCACGGCAGCAAGCACAGAAAGCACCAAAACTTCATTGTTTCAAGCCTTAAATACCAATGATCACTGCTAAACAATAGAAAAGGGGACATAAACTCACAGCTACCCCTAGATTAAAATCGAACAACACTACATGGCACAGAACAACCTCACGGCAGCAAGCACAAGTAGAAAAAAAATCTGTACAACATGCTTCAAATTCAAGAGATACAAGGAAACACCCAAACAAATTCGGAGCAACTCCTACCACAGGTGAGTAGTACTTATAATTCTTTCTTGGACTTACTGTCGAAGGAGAAGAATTCTAGGGTTCGGAGACTTGCAAGCTTTCGGCCTCTTCTTGTGCCCGCGCAGTCACCTTGCCGAGAGGAGCTAGGTTCTGTGAAGAACCCGCGGAGGAGGGTGCTCGCTGGCCGCCAGAGTGAATTCCCTAACGTTGGCGTTGATTTTCGCCTGAGTACCGTCGCGCGCACGAGAGGGAGAAGGGATTTTAGGTCACGAGATAAAACCTAGGTTCTCTTCTTATAACTAGGGTTTTTATCATCTAACTGCTGCTTAAGTATTATTCACTCTTTCCTTAATTAACACCGCCCGCCGGCACACTTGGTTGACTACGTTTTCGCCCGAGTCCAAGGTAGTGGTTTCGAATCCTCAACCGAGCGTTTTATTCCCCTTTTATTTTAACTGTTCCTAACTACTACTTAAATGTATTTCGTTCCATATTCATTCACAAAATGTTTGCAGAATAGTTGGCTGGCTGGATTCGGTTAAGGCTTGGTTCAGGTCTGAGGTCCACGGTTCGAATCTCGGCTTGGACGTTTTTTTGTCAAAACTTCTTTCGTTTAGTAAAAATACCAAACGACCTCCAAAAATTGCATAAAAATACTCTAAAAATTTCTAAAAATCTCAAGAATATTTTAAAAGCATTTCCAAATATTTTTAAGGACATTTAGAACTCGGAATAGGGGAAAATTGGGTTGTTACAATTCCCCATACCTTATAAAAAGTTCATCTTCTAACTTAGAATAGTTCTGGATATTTCTGCCTCATACTGTCCATGCTCCCCAGTGACTTCCTCGTGCTTCTGATTCTGCCAGATGACCTTCACTAGTGGCACTTCTTTGTTTCTTAGTCTCTTGACTGCTCTGTCCACTATCTGTGTAGGTCTGCTCTCGTAGCTAAGATCCTCTTGGATCTGCACTGTCTGAGGCTGAATCACTTGACTAGGGTCATGGAGACACTTCTTTAGCATGGAGACATGAAATACATTATGTATTGCTGACATGTCCTGTGGTAAGCCCAGCTTGTAAGCTACTTTCCCAATCCTTTCTGTGATCAGGTAAGGTTCTACATAACGAGGACTTAATTTTCCCTTCTTGCTAAATCTCATCACTCCCTTCATCGGAGCAACCTTGAGAAAGACTGAATCCCCTACTTGGAATTCAAGTGGCCTACGGCGTGTGTCAGCATAACTCTTTTGTCTACTCCGGGCGGTCTCAATTCTCTGTCTGATCTTCTGAATAGCCTGAGTAGTCTCATCTATCAACTCTGTCTAAATGCCCAGTTCCACTTCCATTTCTTTTCTTTCACCTGCTTCTTGCCAGCAAATGGATGATCTGCACTTCCTGCCATACAACGCCTCATAAGGTGCCATCTTGATGGTGGCCTGATAGCTATTGTTGTAGGCAAACTCAGCTAAGCATAGATACTTGCACCAACTTCTCTTGAAATCTAGTGCACAAGCTCTGAGCATATCTTCTAGAATCTGATTTACTCGCTCTGTCTGTCCATCAGTCTGAGGATGGAAAGCTGTGCTGAACTTGAGTTTGGTGCCTAATGCAGTCTGAACACATTCCCAAAAGTGAGAGGTGAAATGCCCATCTCTATTAGAAACAATAGATTTAGGAACTCCGTGAAGTCTGATCACCTCTTTAACATATAGTTATGCTAACTGCTCTATAGAGTGAGACACCTTGATGGCTAGAAAATGAGCAGACTTGGTCAATCTGTCCACTACTACCCATATAGCGTCATATCCATTTGTAGTTCTTGGAAGACCTGCTATAAAGTCCATGGATATGTCTTCCCACTTCCACTCTGGTATAGGAAGAGGCTGTAGAACTCCTCCTGGTCACTGGTGTTCTGATTTGACCCTCTGACATGTCAGATAGGTACTGACATATTTAACAACATCTCTTTTGAGTCCAGACCACCAGAACCTGTGTTTCACGTCTTGGTACATCTTGGTAGAACCAGGATGCATGGAGTAAGGTGTACTATGAGCTTCTTCTAAATTCTTCTTTCTCAGTTCTTCATCATTGGGGACACAAAGGTGGTTCCCTTGATAAAGAATTCCACTGTCTGAGACTCGAAATTCTGAATTTTCTCCTTCTTGTACCCCTTGCTTGATCTTTTGGATATCTGGATCTTCACTTTGCTTCCACTGTATATCCTCAAGCAGGATTGATTCTAAGGTCAATGCAGAGAATTACCCATAAATAATTTCCATTTCAAAATCTGACAACTCCTTCTACAGTGGCAGAGTTAATGATGACAAAGACATCAGGGATGCACTGGATTTCCGGCTTAGTGAAATCCAGTGCATCCGCCACTTTGTTAACTTTGCCTGGGTGGTAGAGGATTTCACAGTCATAGTCTTTGACCAACTCTAACCACCTGCGCTGTCTCATGTTTAAGTCCTTCTGAGTAAAGAAGTACTTAAGACTCTGATGGTCTGTGAAGATTCTGCACTGAACTTCATACAAGTGGTGTCGTCAGAGTTTCAGTGCAAAGACCACAGCTGCCAGCTCAAGATCATGAGTGGGGTAGTTCTTCTCGTAATCTTTGAGTTGTCTGGAAGCATAAGGTATAACTTTTCCTTCTTGCATGAGTACAGCTCCTAAGCCCATCTTGGAAGCATCACTGTAGATGTCAAAACTCCTGTCACTCTCTGAAACAGTCAGAATAGGAGCACTGGTCAGTCTCTTCTTCAGCTCTTGGAAACTCTGCTCATATTTGTCTGACCACTCAAACTTTTTGTTCTTTCTGGTCAGGATTGTCAGTGGAGAGGCTATCCTGGAAAAGTTCTCCACAAATTTTCTGTAGTATCCAGCTAAACAGAGGAAGCTTCTGATCTCCCTGGCGTTCTTGGGTCTACTCCAATTGTTGACCGCTTCTATTTTGGCTGGATCCACTTAGATACCTTCTTTAGAAATTATGTGGCCTAGAAACGCCACCTGATCTAACCAGAATTCACACTTTGAGAATTTAGCATACAGCTGCTTTTGCTGAAGGGTCTGCAATACTATCCTCAAGTGCGTGTCATGTTCCTCTGGGGTCCTTGAATAGACTAGAATGTCGTCAATGAATACGATGACAAATTTGTCAAGGTATTCTCTGAACACCCTGTTCATCAAGTCCATGAAGACTGCAGGTGCATTAGTTACTCCAAAAGACATGACTACAAATTTGTAGTGTCCAGATCTGGTCTTGGAAACTGTTCTGGGTGTATCACTTTCTTTCACTTCCAACTGATGATACCCAGAGCGCATGTCTATTTTAGAGAACACTATTACCCTTTTTAGTTGATCATATAGATCATCTATTCTGGATTGAGGGTACTTGTCCTTAACTGCTACTTTGCTCAGTGCTCTAAAATCTATGCACATTAGCATGGATCCGTCTTTCTTCTTAATGAACAACTCTGGAGCTCCCCGGGGTGAATGGCTAGGGCGGATGAAACCCTTGTCAAGTAGCTCCTGAAATTGTTCTTGTAACTCTTTTAGCTCTGCTAGAGAAATTTGGTACAGAGCTTTTGAAATTGGGCTGGTGTCAGGAACCAATTCAATTTCAAACTCCACTTCTCTGTTGGGAGGTAGTCCAAGTAGCTCTTCTGGGGAATACCTCCGGATATTCACAGACTACCCGAACGTCTTCCTTCTTGGGTCTTTCCTGTTATCTTTGTCCTTCCAGTTCTGATTACTTGACTGGGGTCCCTGTTTCTCCACTGTCTTGTCTTTGATCTTGACTGACTTGTGTTGCATTTGTTGTGTCTTGATGTTGTTCAGATAGTGCTCACTAATACCTTGCTGACCAGCTCTTCACCAATCTGTGGTCGGTGAGTTTCATTACTCACATTAAGTGTTATTTCTAGTCTCAGCCTTCGGAGCATCAGTCTGACTCGTTCTTTCTCTGTACTTACTAACTCTAGGCAAAGACGAGCTAGCCTGTTGAATCTTTTGACCGCTTCTTCTACTGGTAGGTCACCTGGTCTAAATTCTATAAACTCCTCATAATGTTTATTGGTGATCCGTTGGCGGAGGAACTCTTCATAAAACTCTATCTCGAAGTCAACCTAGCTCATCTGGTTGACTGCTCTCTTACTCTTAACTCACTCCCACCACATACAAGCATCTCCAGATAGGCAGAAAGAGGCACATTTAACCTTCTCGACTTCTGGCCAGTTAAGAAGCTCCATTGTGCTCTCAAGTGTCTTGAACCAAGCCTGAGCATCCTAGGGCTCAGTCGTGCCTGAGAAACTTTCTGGCTTCAGCTTCAGCCACTGTATCAGGTATGCTTCTTGTCTCCTAGGTGCTGTGGCGACTTCTAGGGCAGCTAATGGGACTTCAGTCACCATTGGGGTCTCCACATTGATGGTTGGGGAAGTGGGAGGAACTGGCTGTTGATTGGTCATCAAGTTGGCAATCACTTGTTGCTGCTCTACTACTTGTCTCTGGAGTTGGGCAACAACTTCAGAGAGATTGGGCTCAGTTGATCTAAGCTCTTCATTCTCCTGATCTTGGTTCTCAGTACGAACGGTACGAGCATGTTCTCTTCTTGCCATCTAATTATGCAAAGAAGAAGACTTGATATTTTCTTTACCCTTTCTAAACATACATATTTGTATATGAATAAAGAAAATAGCAAAAACTCTTATCTGACTTAAGCACTTATAAACAATTACTCTATACTGCAAATAATAATAAAGGAAAGCAATAAAGAAAGAACTTAAATACTTTCGTACTTGAAGACGGCAAGGATGATGCAGATGTGTGTGTGATGCTGGAGAATGAGACCCGCTCTGATACCAACTGTAACGACCACCCTTCTTACTACTCTACTACTCTCTAAGGTGACCGTTACTTAACTATTAACTCTACTTAACCGGTGTGATCGAAACCACGAGGAATCCCTACCGAAAAATTTCGACAAAGTCTCCCCTGTACCGGTGACCATAAACATCAATACAGACACAGTATACACAGCCACAGGTGGCTGGAACATATATCAAACAACTCACACAGTAAATAATCCAAAACAAAAGAGAACTATAGTAGAAGTCATCACACAAGATCACAATTCATCTACTAAATCCTAATAACATCAAGATAACATATACCATCCCGAATACTTCTAACATAGCAAAAGGAAAAGAAAACTAAAAGAAACTTCTTTCTAGTCCCAAGGCTTCCATAGTCCAGGCATCACACATCCACCACACATCTCCTTGTCGCCTTCCTTCTGACTATAGCTTCCCTTTACCTTTATCTGCAGTAGGAGGAAAATAAATCTATAAGCGAAACACTTAGTAAGTACTAAACTATCTCACAAAAACTCGAAGTGCATAAGATGCAAAGGATGCTAAAACTGAAATGTTAAAAAGAAAGCTACACATGCTCATCTATAGCAAAGCACTAAAATAATCTACATACTCATGATATAAGAATAAATCTGCATACTCATGATATACAAGCATAAATCTGCATGCTAAAAATAAAACTAATCATGCTCAATAAACTCATAAGAAAAGCAAATGAAAACTAATACGGTATTCTTAGAATTAAAAGAGCTAATCTTGGCTAGTTCTAAACATAGGTGATACTTGTTTCATTTACTTTAGCCTTATACTTTAAATTAACATTTAACTTTCTTCTTTTCTTTCTTGGGCCCAGGCTTAGTACCATCTTATGCGTGCTCTCTAATAGAGACTGAGGTAGCGAGCCTCCAGTCCTATGAGGGTAAAGACCTCGGTCTTACCAGGGCCAAGACCTTGGAATTGGTCACCTGGATTTGTTTAACGACAACCTCGGAAGTCGGGTACTAGCCTCTTATTTTAAATTTCTTGTTATCTTTTCTAACTAGACCTTGGTCTTTTTCTTACTTGTAGTTACCCATAATCCTCAAAAGGTTTAATAGGGCACATAGTCATTCCACTAAAATACATGGCTATTCATCTTATTAAAATAGCAAAAACAACTAACTATATGCTTTAGATTAAAGAGCTATTAAAAACTAACTAACACATATATGCATATGTATCAAAACAAGAAACTAGAAACTGAATTAAGAACTAATACTGCTCGTGAATTTCCCATGCTTGTAAACAGTAAAACAAAGGAAACCGTTCATGATCAAGAAAACCAAGAAACTAACACTACATACTTTAGATAAAGACTGTTCTTGCCTTTTTGAGTAGCAAGGAAAATGCTAAACCCATTCTAACTAAATAAAGAGCTGTTCTTGCCCGTTGAGTAGCAAGGAAAGCTAACTGTATGCTTCAATTAAAAGAGCTATTAGAAGAAAATGAACACATATAACATTTGCTACTGTAAGAGAAAAGAATTGCTACTGTAAAGAACTAAAACAAAATGCACAGCAAACCCGAATGCATTTATACTAGCAAAATTCTGCACTTGCTAACTTAATAAAATTCTGCATTATAACTTAATAAAATCTGCATGCCATACTAAACTAAAGTACCTAAAAATAACATGGTACAACAAGGAAAACTACAAACTACATGCTAAAAGGAACAGAAGCTGTTCCTATTCGGAACTCATGGAAATCCAAGGTTAAAATACTAAACTTAAAGCTGATCATGTTCATGGAATTAACAAGGAAAGCTAAGCTACAATGGTCACTATGTAAAGCTGTTCGTACCCATCGCATAGTAAGAAAAGGGGACATAAACTCACAGCTAACCCTAGATTAAAACCGAACAACACTACATGACACAGAACAACCTCACGGCAGGAAGCACAAGTAGAAAAAAAATCTGTACAACATGCTTCAAATTCAAGAGATACAAGGAAACACCCAAACAAATTCGGAGCAACTCCTACCACAGGTGAGTAGTACTTATAATTCTTTCTTGGACTTACTGTCGAAGGAGAAGAATTCTAGGGTTCGGAGACTTGCAATCTTTCGGCCTCTTCTTGTGCCCGCGCAGTCACCTTGCAGAGAGGAACTCGGTTCTGTGAAGAACACGCGGAGGAGGGTGCTCGCCGGCCACCGGAGTGAATGCCCTAATGTCGGCGTTGACTTTCGCCCGAGAGCCGTCGCGCGCTCGAGAGGGAGAAGGGATTTTAGGTCACGGGATAAAACCTAGGTTCTCTTCTTATAACTAGGATTTTTATCATCTAACTACTGCTTAAGTATTATTCACTCTTTCCTTAATTAACACCGCCCGCCGGCACACTTGGTTGACTACATTTTTGCCCGAGTCCAAGGTAGTGGTTTCGAATCCTCAGCTGAGCGTTTTATTCCCCTTTTATTTTAATTGTTCCTAACTACTACTTAAATGTATTTCATTCCATATTCATTCATAAAACGTTTGCAGAACAGTTGGCTGGCTGGATTCGGTTAAGGCTTGGTTCAGGTCTGAGGTCCACGGTTCGAATCTCGGCTTGGACGTTTTTTTGTCAAAACTTCTTTCGTTTAGTAAAAATACCAAACGACCTCCAAAAATTGCATAAAAATAATCTAAAAATTTCTAAAAATCTCTAGAATATTTTAAAAGTATTTCCAAATATTTTTAAGGACATTTAGAACTAGGAATAGGGGAAAATTGGGTTGTTACACGTGAGAGCATGCTCACTTATAGCTCGCACTAGAGCGAGAGTTTGGAGGTATGAGAGGATGCTCACTTATAACTCGCACTGGGGTGAGAGTCTGGAGTCTTGAGAGCATGCTCACTTATAACTCACACTGGGGCGAGAGTCTGGAGGTGTGAGAGCATGCTCACTTATAACTCGCACTGAGGCGAGAGTCTGGAGCCCGATCGGGAGGTCGTTGGCGATACTCTGATCCGAGACCGGTGACAATACTCTGGTTCGAGATCAGTGGTGATACTTTGGTCCGAGATCAGTGGCGATACTCTGGTCCGAGACCAGTGACGATAGTTCGGTCTGAGACTAGTGGTGACATTCTGTTTCGAGACCAGTGGTGATATTCCGGTTCGAGACCGATGGCGAAACTCTGGTCCGAGACCAATGGCGATACTCCGATCCGAGATCGGTGACGATACTCAAGTCCGAGACCAGTGGTATTGTTGGTGCGGTTAGCACTAACGGTCTAACTTAGATTTTGATGAATGACAAAGTAGGTTAAGTTAGTTTCATTATGATCTAACACTTTAACTAAGTGTGTAGGAGAAGTCCAGACTGGTCGACGGGCTGACCGAATATCTGGCACGAAGTCCAGCTAGGTCAACGAGTTGACCTAATAACTGGCACGAAGCCCAGACTGGTCGACGAGCTGGCCGGATGTCTGGCATGAAGTCCAACTAGGTCGACGGGCTGACCTGATAGCTGACACGAAGTCTAGATGGGTCGACGGGTTGACCGGACGTCTGGCGGGCAGGTTAAGGTAAGTCACTCGAGGGGAGTAACTTGGTGAGTACGCGTTCTCGAGTAGGGAACTTAGGCGCCGATCCAACTTAGAACCATTTCGTGTTGGGCTTTTCGGGCCGCGAAAATCGCTTTTTCGCGTCTCGAAAACCCCGAAACCCCGCCATCGGATCCGTGCGAAGAATAAAATTTCGAAAACATTACGAGTACGAGTTTACCAACCTATAGATCTACACTAGAACTATATGTTAAGAATTTTTACCCTCGTAGCGTGCCCTTCGCGAGTCCCATTTGTCCAAGGTGATGCCGGATCTCAAGTTGTCAAGGTAGACAACTCTCTACACGTATCCACATGAACAAAGAGGGAGAAAAATCAAACTAAAGTGTGCTAGCACCTTAGTAAGGTTCGGCCAAGGTAGGAGGAGAGGGAGAGAAGAAAGAACTCAAGGAGGAAGAAGATGTGAATGAGCCTTGAATGAAAAAAATGAATTCCATTCATTTTGAGTGGCCGGCCACACCAAGTGTAACTCCTCTCATTAATGTGGCCGACCACATTAAAGCAAAGGAGAAGATGTAACTTCCATTAGGTGACACACTCATGTGTTAACTATGATGATGTGACACATCATCATTGGCCACTTAATGCCAAGTCACAAATGATGTGGCATAAAGTCAAGTCAAACTTGACTCTTCCTCTTCCTCTCAAGTCAAGTCAAACTTGACTTAATATCTCTCATGGTTGATCTAATCCAACCATTTAATTCAAGCCAATTTAATATAATGAATCTAATTCATTTAATTAAATTGATTCAATGAGTCATAATCTAAATTAGACTCATTGAACACATGAATCAACTTGAGTCTAACTCAATTAGCTTAATTAGGATTACTCTTAATTCAATTTGATTCATCAAATGAATCTAATCCTCTTGGTTCATCATATGAACCTAATCTCCATTTAATTGTCCTTAGTGTGTGACCCTGTAGGTTCTTGTAACGTTGGCAATGCCCCTAAACCCATTTAGGAGCATAAGTAATGAGCGGTATCTAGCAACACATTATTACTACCCAAGTTACAAGAATGTTGAGATCCAACATCACCTTGTGACTACTAATTGTGACTCCTCACAATATATGACAAGTGTCATTCTATCCTAGACATCTAGATTGATCAATGTGAGGCATAGACCGTGTCATCCTCTAACCAATCTAAATCTTGAACTCCAAGTAGACTCACTAAATCAAATGATCTCAATATCTCATATTGACTCATTTGGGCATGGCCATGCACTTCGTGGTCTCACTCTATCAAGAATATCGATGTCTCTCCCATCATATAGGAGGGATAGATCCCATCTACATCACTCACATCCCTCTGTATAATTCGTTACATACCCAGTAATCGCCTTTATAGTCCACCCAGTTACGGGTGACGTTTGACGAAACCAAAGTACATAACTCCTTATGTAGGGATCCATGGTGACTTCAGGTCCAAGGACTAGTAGTCATACTAATAGTCACATGAGAAAGTATATGACACTCATATAACGATCCATGATACTTTCTCATGACGGGTCATTCAGTATACATTCTCCAATGCATACCCATGTGTCAACTTGATATCTCTATATCCATGACTTGTGAGATCAAGTCATCGAGTTGACCTACATGCTAGTCTTATTGCATTAACATTGTCCCTGAATGTTAATACTCGACTAGGAATGATTAAGAGTAGTGTTCCCTATATCATCTCACTATCGGTTCAACTAACCGATTGATATAGGTGAGAACCTTTTACTCAAGGACGCTATTATACTTAGTTTATTTGGCACTAATACAAGTAAGTATAATAACAAAAAACAAATGCCTTTATTTATATAAAAATATGATACAACAAGTCCATAATACAATCATCAAATGATTGGCTCTAGGGCTCTAACCAACATTTCGGAACTCTAAGTTGAGATCTTGACTAGATTCTGATCTCGATGAGATGGAATCTAATTACTATTCTTTTCTATTGTGCTAACTTCTGTTTTGCAGGGTAGTTTAAACTATTATTTTTACCTTGGACTAACTCTTTCTTGCATGAGAAGGACATTCTGGAGAAAGGTGGTCCAGGCACTTGGAGGCAAAAATTCTATCTTGTTGTCAAGGGGAGTGCACTGATTGGCCGTACCTACGTCACGGTCCGGGCGCCCGAAGCCTTCTATATAAGGAGGCCTCTCCCCGAAGCAAAATACAACTCACAACTACATCTTCCAACGCTTGCTATACAGCGCTGTGCTCCTACGACACTGCGAAGCTTTTCCGACAACGTGTTGCTTTATTTTTCCTTAATTGTTGTCGGTATTTCATTTATTTAGCATTCTTGTACTTTAATTTTGTAATCATCTTTTCGAACTGCTAGACCAGTAAAGGGATCCGATGGGCTGGTCTGAGACCAATGAAGATTGCTCGACCTCGAATGGGGGAGATAATGGATTCGATGGGTTGGTCTGAGACTAGTGAAGACCGCTCGATCCAGAATGGGAGAGAAAAGCCATGAAGTCCATAGAAGCAGAGCCTGTAGCAATATGAGGGAGCAAAACCTTTATCATACATGATCGTGAAGTGGCGTCGATCGACTAAGGATCTGACTTGATCCCTTGACTCCGAAATGCCCGTGAAGTTGGGGAGAGGAATAGTATCGATCCCTTAACCCCCAAATGTCCGTAGAGTCAGGGAGAGAATAATCTGAGCCCTGACCATCAAAGGGAGTAAAGCCCATAGCCATATAAGGGAGCAGAGTCCAAAATAATAAAAGGAAGAAGAGCACTGTGGGTGAAGGGAGCAAGGCCTGCAGACTTAAGAGGATGCAAAACAGGTGGGATGCAAAGCATATAGTAGTAATAGAGTGAAGCGCCTATAGCAGTAAGAGGATGCAGAGCTCCATGGTGAAGGGTGCAAAGCCTATAACACACCTGATTGGGGAGCTAGGCCCCTAATCCCTGATCGAAAAGTAAGACCCTAGCATGTAATCAAAGAGCAAGACCCCTAAATCCTGATCGGGAAGCTGTACTGCAAGTCACTGATTGGAAGGCTGTGTCCCTAGTGTTTGTTCGGGGAGATGTGCCCCTAATGTCTAATTGGGGAGCTGGACCCCTAATGTCCGATCGAAGATCTAGGACCCTAGTCTTTGATCAAGAAACTAGGATCTTACTCTCTTATCAGGGAGCTATAGCAGATCCTATAATCGTAAAAAGAGAACAGAGCCCATAACGTACCTGATTGAGGAGCCGTACTAATCGGCTGAGGGTTTGTCTTGGTCCCTTGGCTCCCGAATACCAGTAGAGTCAAGAAAAAATATAATGGAAAAACTAACCTATTTTTCCTTAATTGTTGTCAGTATTTCATTTATTTAACATTCCTGTACTTTAATTTTGTAATCATCTTTTCGAACTGCTAGACCAGTGAAGGGATCTGATGGGCTGGTCCGAGACCAATGAAAACTGCTCGACCCCGAATAGGGGAGATAAGGGATTCGATGGGTTGGTCTGAGACCAGTGAAGACCGCTCAACCCAGAACGGAGGAGATAAGCCATGAAGTCCGTAGAAGTGGAGCTTATAGCAATATGAGGGAGCAAAACCTTTATCATACATGATCGTGTAGTGGTGTCGACCGACTAAGGATCTGACTTGATCCCTTGACCTCGAAATGCTCGTGAAGTTGGGGAGAGGAATAATATCGATCCCTTAACCCCCAAATGTCCGTAGAGTCAGGGAGAGAATAATCTGAGCCTTGACCGTCAAAGGGAGTAAAGCCCATAGCCATATAAGGGAGCAGAGTCCAAAGCAATAAAAGGAAGCAGAGCACCGTGGGTGAAGGGAGCAAGACCTGTAGACTTAAGAGGATGCAAAACAGGTGGAGGATGCAAAATATATAGTAGTAATAGAGTGAAGCGCCTATAGGAGTAAGAGGATGCAAAGCCCCATGGTGAAGGGTGCAGAGCCTATAACACACCTGATTGGGGAGTTGTGCCCCTAATCCCTGATCGGAGAGTAAGACCCCTAGCCTGTAATCAAAGAGCAAGACCCCTAAATCCTGATCGGGAAGCTATACTGCAAGTCACTAATTGGGAGGCTGTGCCCCTAGTGTCTGATTGGGGAGATGTGCCCCTAATGTCTAATTAGGGAGCTGGGCCCCTAGTGTCCGATCGAAGATCTAGGGCCCTAGTCTTTGATTAAGGAACTAGGATCTTACTCTCTTATCAGGGAGCTATAGCAGATCCTATAACCGTAAAAAGGGAATAAAGCCCGTAACGTACCTGATTAAGGAGCCGTACTAATCAGCTGAGGGTTTGTCTTGGTCCCTTGGCTCCCGAATACTAGTAGAGTCAAGAAAAAATATATTGGAAAAACTAACTGTCCATCTTCACATTCCAGAATAGGTGGAGAAATTTCCACAGATGACACCAAATTGATCCTGTCTGGAATCTGAGTCAGACGGACCACCGGGTGAGGTGGATGGAATGTTGACCGAGTCGTGATGTCCCAGAGGGGGGTATGCAGAGATGACTTTTATGTTGACCAAGTCTTCAGAAGTCCTCTAGTCAACACTACCTGCAGCCAGTAACCGGGTTGTCCCGGTCCCTGGTACCCCGATACTCGAGGCATATTCAACAAATATATAAGTAACAGACTAATACTAGAATAATTAAATGAATGGAGAATGAGTATGGTAACGTACCCTGGCCCGCGGGGGCACCCTCAGATGGGACGCTGCTTGAATTGTTATGACCCGGAATAGAGAATAGATGACTCTGAGCTGGATGAAGGACTGGATCCGATAAAGCGGAGCAGGACGCGACACGAAGCTGGAAGACGAGCTGCGGGTCAGGAGATAATAGCGGCACGCAGGCCGAGAGGTACTAGCGGCACGCAGGTCGAGAGGTACTAGCGGCACACAAGCCGGGATATGAGATCGGCACGTAGGATGGGATATGAGATTGGCATGCATGCCGAGATACAATGACAGCATGAAGGTCGGAACATAAAAACATCACACAAGTCCAATCAAAATATAATGACAGCGAGGGCTCGGGGGCCCGATCGACATCGGAGGCATATGACACTGCGGATCGAGCGCCGGAGAACTGGACCGACGGATTTGAGGTGTCAGTAACGGCGCTGACGACTAAGAACTACTTGCCGTGGGCTGTGGAGTGGGTGACGACACCGGAAAAAGAAGGGATGGTCGATTGTGTGCCTAACCGACGATAAGGGTGGCGGCGACTGAGAAAGAATGGAGGAGACGTACGGAAAAGGGGGAAAAGCGGTTGTGGCGATGGACTGTAGTGTTGGCAGCGGCTCCGACAGCTACGGCGGCAGCGGAAAGAGAGGAAAAAGAGGGCAGTGGGCTGTCGGCATGCTGGCGGGCTTAGGCAAAGGTCGCTACAAGTGACATCGAAGGCCTCCTGGGGCAGCGACGATGCTCTCTAGCAGCGTCATTGTGGAGAAGAAAGTGTTGGAACCCTAAGGTTGTTTTGATGTGATCAACAAGTTAAGTTAGGTTCTGTGGTGTTTTAACCTTGTGTCTAAGTGTGCAGGAGATTAGGAGCACAGGGAGTTGAGGAAAAGACGCAGCTAGCGAGAAGGACGGCACGGGAGAGAGCCGACGGGCTCGGTGCGTCTGAGGTACGAGGTGTTGCAGAAGAATACACGGGCGGATGAGAAGGAGGCGCGCGGTGTTTCCGAGGGACGAGAAGCCGGAGCGAAAGGTTGCTCGAGAAGGCCGAAATTGGGTTCGGGTGAGCCTTATTTCGGTTGGCTGAAATCACCCAAGCGAGCGGAGTCGGAGCGGAAGACCCGGACCGAGGCGAGCAGCACCGGAGCAGAGGGCCCGCACCAAAAGTCAACTAGGTTGACTTTAGTGGTCCGGGCGCCCGAACCTATTCTGGGCGCCTGGAGCTGGTTTTTGACTGGATCACGGTCAAACGCGATCTGTTGTGAAGGGGATAAAATTTTATCCCCCTCCCAGGCGCCTGGAACCATCCAGGTGCCTCGACCAAGGCTGTAAATACAACCTTGGTTATAAGCTATTCATTCATTTAAGCAATTAGCAAAGCAACACTTGTGCGCTTCCATTTTTAGTTTAGCTTCTATTTTTTGTACGTCATTGCTGTAAGAGACTTCTCCGCCTGAAGGAGATATTAGTGCGGTTCATTCCTTGGATTAACAACCTCCCCGGTTGTAACCAAGTAAAAATTCCTGCGCCTCTACCTTTTTAGTTCTTTCTTTAATTAATGCAAGTGTTCTATTGAAAGTCCGAGAAGGGTAGTTTTATTTTTTATTTGTGTAGGCTATTCAACCCCCCTTCTAACCGGCCAACGAGGTCCAACAAGTGGTATCAGAGCTAGGATACTTCAGGAGGACTAACCGCCGATCGAAGCATCAAACAAATGGCCGGACCAAGCATATATCCACCAAAGTTAGAGGGGGAGTTCGCCAGCTGGAAAAAGCGAAAGCAGATATTTTTCATCAAAACTGACTTTGATTTACTTTTAATTATGAAATTTGGTTTTGTAGTACCGGAGGGCAAAGAAAAATACCAGTGGACGAAAAAGGAGTAGGTCGACTACGTGGCAAACGACAAAGTAGAATTTCATCTGTTGAGCGTCCTTCCACCACAAGAAGTCAGCCGGATCGACAACTACAACTCAACAAAGGAACTGTGGGAAAAGTTTCTTGAGCTGCACGAAGGGACGTCCGAAGCCAAGCTCGCAAGACGGGATTTACTTCGCAACCAGCTCACCAGCCTGAGACTTGAAGAAGACGAAACAGTTACGCATCTATACTCGAGAATTAAGGAGCTTATCACCAGACTTTCGAATCTTGGAGAAAAGGTAAGTAACCGAGATTCGCTAAGGTACACACTCAATTCATTTCCTAGAAATACTAAATGAGCATCAATAGTAAATACTTTTTATATATCTAAGGACTTAGAAACTATTTCCTTAGAAGAATTATTTTCCACATCTGAAGTGCATGAATCTAGATGTGCAGGTACGAAGGAGCTGAAGTACAACATCGTCCTAAAGGCATCGAGAGACGAACAAGAGTCAGAATCCTCTCTCGACGATGAAGAAATGGTAATGATGGTAAGACGATTTAAGAAATTATGTAAATTCAGAAAAACTAACCATCCGCAGGGTAGAAAGAAAAGGACGATCCGATGCTACCACTGTAACGAAGAAGGGCACGTCAAGGACAACTGCCCCAAGCTAAGAAACAAGGACAAAGGAAAGAAGTCTATCCAACCGAACAAATTCAAGACACTAAAAGCAACGTGGGACGATACGTCGTCCAAATCGAAAGTTGAGGCCTTCTCCGGACTTGCATTAATGGCAAGTCATCAAGACGAGGACTACGATTCAAGCTCATTCGAAATGAGCATCGAGAGCATCGATGAAAGGGGAGCTATGTTGGAAGAAAGCAGCAGTTCAGGGGGAGACACGGATAACGAGATCGACAAGGTAAGTCAGGTACGATCCATTCCTCCCGATAAATTATTTAAGTTTGTTAAATTGTTAACTAAGGATTGCTGTAAGTTAGAAAAAGAGATTAAAAATTTAAAAGTAATTCTAGCTAAATCTCGCCCATTAGATGAATTAGCCAAATTAAAATTAGAGAATGAAAATTTGAAAAAGACAAGTAGATAACTTAAAAAATCATACATGTTCATCAAATACAAGCTTTAGAAAATTCACTAATCTAAACTGGTATTTTAGATATCACAAGGGACAAATTAGGAATATTTCAAAAAAGTATATCTCTAAGAAATTCTTAGTTAATCCAGTTGGCTGGAACCTATATTGGGTTCCAAAATCTTATTTAAACTAAACTCTAAATTAGACTTAACGCTTTCAGCGAGAAAATTAAACGTTAAATTTCTTTATGAGGTTTTGTCTAAGAAAGTGGTTGTTGTTCCAATAACCAAGAAGGCTTAGTGCCTCGTCACTGTCTGGAAGCCAAAATATTGAAATAAAATGTTTAATTAACTTACTGATAAAACATTAAAATTGAAAATAAATAATGCTTTAAAAAGTTGTTTTTCAAACATTTTTTTTTGAAAATTTATTAAAATTCTTTTTAACCGTAGAATTTTTAACTTAGAAAATTTTCTTGCTTTAAATTTTTTTTACTTAGAAAAGTTCTCAAAAATATTTTAACTTTTCTTTGCTAAATTTATTGCAAATTTTTGATAATATCAATAATTTTAAAATTTTTAAGTTTTTAAAATCCTTAGATTTTTCTTGGAACCCTATTTTTTATGTGATCAAAGGGGGAGAAGGAAAAGGTTAAATCTAGGGGGAGGTAGATGATCAATTTTTTATTTTTTATTTTTTATTTTTTTGTACTTTATTGCAATATTATCTGTTTTACTGTTATGTCTATTTACCCTACCTTAATTTAGGTTGCTCACATCAAAAAAGGGGAGATTGTTGGAACCCCAAGATTATTTTGATGTGATCAACAAGTTAAGTTAGGTCCTGTGGTGTTTTAACCTTGTGTCTAAGTGTGCAGGATCTTAGGAGTACAGGGAGTCGAGCAAAAGAGGCAGCTAGCGAGAAGGACGGCATGAGAGATCCGACGTGCTCGGTGTGTCTAAGGTACGAGGTACTACGGAAGAGTACGCGGGCGGACGAGAAGGAGACGCGCAGGGTTTCTGAGGGACGAGAAGCCGGAGCGAAAGGTTGCTCGAGAAGGTCGAAATTGGGCTCGGGCGAGCTTTATTTTGGTTGGCTGAAATCACCCAAGCGAACGAAGCCGGAGCGGAAGACCCGGACCGAGGCGAGCAGCACTGGAGCAGAGGGCTCGAACCAAAAGTCAACTAGGTTGACTTTAGTGGTCCGAGCGCCCGGAACTGGTTTTTGATTGGATCGTGATCAAACACGATTCGTTGTGAAGGGGATAAAATTTTATCCCTCTCCCAGGCGCTTGGAACCATCCAAGTGCCCTGACCAAGACTATAAATACAGCCTTGGTCCAGACGCTATTCATTCATTCAAGCAATTAGCAAACCAACACTTGTGCGCTTCCATTTTTAGTTTAACTTCTATTTTTTGTACGTCATTGTTGTAAGAGGCTTCTCCGCCTAAAGGAGATACTAGTGTGATTCATTCCTTGGATTAACAATCTCCTCGGTCGTAACTAAGTAAAAATTCCTGTGCCTCTACCTTTTTAGTTCTTTCTTTAATTAATGCAAGTGTTCTTTTGAAAGTCCGAGAAGAGTAGTTTTGTTTTTTATTTGTGTAGGATATTCAACCCCCCTTCTAGCCAGCCAACGCGGTCCAACAGAAAGGAGGAGACAACTCTGATGTTGGGGCTGAGAGGGGAGAAGGAGGCGTCGACGAGGAAGGCAGCAGCGCGACGGTTGTGGCGACCTCAGCGGCGTTGGCCTGGAGGAAAGAAAGGAAGAGGCAGCGACGTCCTCGCGTGCGTCTGCGTGGTGGCTTGGGCGTGAAGAGGCGGCAGTGCAGCTCGGCGACGAGGGAGAAAATGGCGGCCGTGACGGCAGTGGCGTGAAGAGGGAGAAGGGAAGGCGACGTCAGTGTCGAAGGAGGAGAGGAGATGGTGTCCGGAAGCGCCTGCCGGCCGTAGGAGTGGGAGAGTAGAAGAGAAGGGTGGTGGCTCATCGACGATGAGGGAGATGGTGCCGACGGAGGTGGTCTTCTCTTCACTGTGGCAGTGGAGAAAATTCCACGAAGAGACCCTTTGCAACAGAACTTTCCCCCTTCCTTTAAGCCCTAAACAGTGAAAAGACCTCAATGCTCTCCTTCCCCCTATTTCCACTAGGGTCCTTCCCATATATCCGTATCACTAGTATTTATGCTTTTTATGATATTTAGGATAATTTTGATATTTCTAATATTTATGCGTTAGGGGTTATCTATAATAGTATCCTATTTTGTTAATTTCGATTTTTGTAAAGAAATCTTCTTTTTTGAAAGGTTTTTTTTTTTTCCAACGACAGATTTTCTCTTTGTTTTCTTCATATTCTCCTTTTACCTTCTTCTCAATTCCCCTCTTTTCATCTACCCAACATCACCAATCCAGAGACCCCTAAACCTAATCAAACTTGTTTTCCTTTAGATTTGGTCAATCTCTTCCTCTCCTCACCTATCAATATCGAATATTTATTATTCTTATCATTGATTACCAGTACAAGGTGAATATGGCGGATGATGCTAGTCCAGGTCATGTTCATTGCCTTTCCACCTGCAATATCATGAACTCTCCATGCTTGAATGTTCATTGCCTTTCTTTACGTTGATTTGTTCATTCAATTGCACAATGTTAATTATTGGCGAATAATTTTGAACTGCTCAAAAAGGTTTCTGTTTTTTTCCTTCTACTGTAGGGTTTTGTTCTTTTCGCACTTGCTGTGACTGTTAGCATAGAATTTGAAGAGTCAAAGACTTCATCTTTAGTTGGTATGTGGAGTCGTCAACTCAAAATCAAACTCAAACTCAAAAGCTACTAAAGAATTTTGATGGATGTTAAAGGAACATTGGTATTTAAGGGTGGTCAAAGATACTTGTAACTCTATAGATTCATCTGTGAAAATATATCTTGAAATGAAATGCAATTATACCTACTTTGAGTGGCGTGATCTCTTCTTCTTCGTCTTCTTCAAATTAAGGCTGCATGCTCTCGGCTAGCTTTAGTCAAGAACAGAATGCATGTGGGTGGGGGCATCATCAATCCATGATTGATATCTCTAATTAGTCCTGCTCATTCGGTTTCAAAGATACTGCTACAGAAGTAGACTCATCTTTTCGCCTTTTTGCAACAAAAGCTGCAGAAATCAATCGCTAAGTCTTGGTCAGGTCGCGGAAAGCAGATGGACGGTGCTTGGTCCCTTCTCCTCCTCTTCCGCCTCCTCCCTCTGCAACTGATCTGCATAAAGCGATCGAAGCTAAAGAAAGACCTCCTTTGAATCCTCCATTGCAGTATCTTTGAAATGCATGCAGCTTTTGTTTTCTGATCATCCAAAGCTGGCGGCAACATGCATGTCTGCTTTCTTTCTCGTCAGTTACTTGCAGTTTGATTTATACTTGATAATGGAGGCAAATTATTCTTGTCTGAAAAGATACGGGCAACTAATAAATTTTATGATTGATACGGCCGTTTAGGCCAAGAATCTTATTGACCAAGTTGTCAAAGTCATAACGAGTCAAACTTGACCTAAGTTAGGGTTAACTCTGCTCAGGTGAAATGCAGATATGATCAAACTTACTTAGTATACCCTCATCTTCGCAATCCAAGTCTTATTTAAGGATAAATAATAGACTCCCCCTCACTCTTAGAGATAAACTCTATCTCAATCTCAAACTACCTTTTAGTCTTGAGAACAACTTTTATCTTAATCTCAAACTCTCTCCTAGTCTCAAGACTATCTCTTAGTCTTGACAGCAAACTTCATCTCAATCTCAGACACTATCTCAATCTCATACTCTCTCTCAATCTCGACAGCAGACTTCATCTCAATCTCAGATTGTCTCTTAATGTCAAACTCCCTCTCAATCTCAAACTCCCTAAGTCTTCTTTCTCAGTTTTAGATTATCTCTTAGTTTCAAACTCCCTTTCAATCTCAGACTATCTAAGTCTCAGTCCCCCCCTCTCAGTCTCAGTCTCCTTCTTAGTCTCAGACTTTAATCTCCCCCATTGTCTTGGCAGCAGACTCCCTCTCAGTCTCGGTCACAATCTTGGTAGTAGACTTCCTCTCAGTCTCAGACTCTCCTAGTCTCAGCAGTAGATTTCCTATTAGTCTCAGACTTCCTCTTAGTCTCTGTTGTTATCGTTGAGGGCATCTTCTGTCTCAACCTCAGTCACCGACGTTCTCCTTAAAAAAAAGAAGGTAATTCTGTATCTTAATGAATGACCCCCTAGTGTCGGACCCACGACGTTAGGTGCATGGTGGGATAAACCCCAGATTATTAGTTCTTGAGAATCGACTCCGGCCATTACCCTAGAGATGTCATGCGCTCATTGTCTACGTTTCGTCCTGGGGCCAACATTATCTTTCAAAGGCGGATCCCAACATCGTCTCCCCCAAAACCACTCCATATTGATGTCATATTTTCTATCCTTAAAATGGGGTCTATGCCCTACGTTGGCTTGTGAGTAATAACCGTGATTGCGAGGTTATCAAAACCGGTCCCCTAGATACCCATCTACTGACACGTGGTGTTGGATGAATAGAAAGACAATCAATGACTATCGGATTTGGTCCTCTCTTCTGCCCCTGCAATGCTGATATTCTAGTTGACGTGGAAGTACTTTTGAGAGAACCAAATAAGCATTCACTGGGGTAATGAGAAGAGACATTTTTTTCCCAATTTCTCACAAACTCCCTATCTTTCTTATCCATCTTCATTCTTCCATATACCATCTCTAAACTCTAATTTGAACATTAGAGTAGCTTTGGAGTTCATCTCCCGGCTAATCTAACCCCCCATTTGAGCGTGTCTTAGGTTCTTTCATCTTCTTTCCCAATAATCTCCAGAGTATACATATGTCAGCTTGTTCGTTGACTGATAACTTGACCGTCTATAGTATTTTGGCTAGAACAATAATCAAGGAGAAAAAGATTTTTATTTCTTGTCTTCTAATGCTAAATTTTAATGCCTGTATTAGAGAGAGAGAGGAGATCAAATTCGATTCTTTGGTCCGCAATCCCTAGTCCCTTTCGCAATTTTCACGTCGGATCACGGCTGAAATCCAGTCAAAATTGACTACCATCTCCCTCGGGTCCACCTTTCTATCTAGATTATAGTTTTGAGTCGAGTTTGGTGGCCAGAGGCCGCAGGCGGTGGATGGGCCGTCCCTTGCTTAGCATCATACAATCCACTTGGCAGCTTTTGGTCGCTTGGCTTGATCCAAAATTATAACTTAACTCGGGGAGATCGTAATTAATTTTAACTAGATTTTGATAGCGATATGACAGGCAAATTACAGAAAGGATCATTGATCACGAACTATGTTGCAAAGGTTGGAACCGCCAACCCAGCGGCCCCCTCACCCCGGCCCCACAAGTATGAGAGGGAGTAAATCACGGTGAATACGGGCCCGGCTATGACATGGTGGTCTCAGGTGTTTAGCACGGACAGATATTGATGTTATCGCATTTGCTGCCGCAGACCCTCGACCTCTCGACCTATGTTGCAAGAATCCATGTCATAACCGGCTGATCCCGCCCGTGGGGGCTCATTGATCACGAACTATGTTGCAAAAGGTTGGAACCGCCAACCCAGCGGCCCCCTCACCCCGGCCCCACAAGTATGAGAGGGAGTAAATCACGGTGAATACGAGCCCGGCTATGACATGGTGGTCTCAGGTGTTTAGCACGGACAGATATTGATATTATCGCATTTGCTGCCGCAGACCCTCGACCTCTCGACCCATGTTGCAAGAATCCATGTCATAACCGGCTGATCCCGCCCGTGGGGGCTCATTGATCACGAACTAAAGAATATGGACGGGAGAGAGAGAGAGAGAGAGGGGTCTGCTGCTGCTATCACCTGGACACCCTGAAGCCTTGCCTTATAGAAGAGGCAGAGTTGTAATGTGGCAGAGACGAACGCAATCAATCAACCCTCTGTAAGAACATCATCTCTACCCTTTGAATTCGGAGCTGCCCTATGTAACATGAACGATATAATTAATGATTTCTCCCTCTTTTTCTGCTTGATCAGGCTTTTGATGATTCAAGAACATCCTTGAGGTTCGGTTTCTAAAGAGGAAAGTGGAGTAGATTTATGTGTTTCTTCTTGGTAAAGGACCCAGCTGTAGAAGCACCGTGATGGGTTTTCCACATCTTGATCACCACTGCCACGAAGAGCTTCGTGGTCTCCCTTACTACGATCTAGCTAACAACGAGATACTGTAAGTTTCTTCCATTTCAATTCTTGTGTTCTTCCGTCATCATCTTTAATTCTCATAGTAATTATGGAATCAATTTTCCTGCAGGAACTGGGGCGATACCCTATCAAATGCCTATGGCAGAGAATTGCTGCTATCCAGCTACGGAGACTGGAGCTTAAACCATGAGGCATCACCCATAAACTCACAGCTTACTCAAGAACAAGCATTCATGAACCAGCTGCTACAAGAACACCAGCTGATCATCCTGGAGAAGTTGAAGGAGGAGTTGCTGGGCCTTCGGCCGCTGCCGCCGAGGAACTTTTCAGAAAGCTCAAGCTTCGACGCATACGGCTGCATGGCGGCATTGGCAACTCCGGCGATGCTGGAGCTGCCGTCGACGTCCTTGGACGCGGATCTTCCGGAGCTGGAATTGTTACCTTCCGGCTTTGATCACCATCTGCAGGAGTCAATTCCGGGCTCATTTTTCCTGCACCAAAAGGTGTGTGCGCGCTCTCCGTCAGAACATTTGCATAAACCATGAAACAAATTTAGATTTGATTTTTCATTTTCTTATGAAGTCACTGTTGCATGCTCTGGTGCTGCAGTCTGTGATCAGTGGAGTAACAGAAGAAAATAGACGATGCAATTCTCCCTGGGAACAAAAACCATCTCCCACACCACCACTCAGAAAGCTTCAGTTTGAGCACCGATCTTCTATCTCTCCTTTAAAGGTAATATATATATATATTTAACACGAGATGCAGTTCTTGTTGAATCTGATTGATTCTTACACAAAAAATAATAATAAAAAGATTAGAAAGGAGAAACTGGGTGACAGGATCGCAGCATTACAGCAGCTTGTGGCACCATTTGGCAAGGTAATCCATCGTTTATTTAAATTAATCCTTGTAAGTTTGTCATGAGTTTCTTCATGCAGACTGACACGGCTTCAGTGTTGATGGAGGCGATTGGTTACATCAAGTATCTCCTAGGCCAAGTTGAGGTGATCAGTAATCCCAGCATTTTATTACTATCGTGTTAATTAATAACTGTGTATGTATCAATCTATGCATCTTCCAGAATTTAACTGAAAAATACACGAGATTATCTGGAAATAAAAGATCAAGAAGAGTAATGCAAGAGGCAGCAGATAAACTAGGGGAGGAGAGTTTTGAGCCGAAGGCAGGTTTGAGGAGCAGAGGACTCTGTTTGGTGCCTTTGTCATGCACATCATACATCGTTTCTGAAGAAACTGATTGAATCTCTGTCTATATTTGTTTCTGAAGAGTGTTAGGTTTGTTTAAACTAGCTAGTAATTGGTACTTCCTTCATGTTCTAATCCTTATCTCAATGAGTTTCTTCCTGCATATCATCCATTTATCACTTGTGATACAATTAGACAGCGAAGTTTGAGTTCAATGAAGAAGCAAAAATACAGCAATACAAATCAGAGTTTATCAGGAAATGCAGGCGAATTTGCTACGTAGTTCTCGCCATTAGATCACAGATTGATCACCAGCCTCTGCAAAAAAACATAAGTAAATAAATAAACGATCCTAAAATCTTTAATAGTAAATTCAACTTTCTTTTTAGTCCCTAAACTCTAAATTCCTATATCAAGAAAACTTTATTACCATTTCATGCATGCAAACTTTTTTTTACTCTAATTAAATGATGTTAAATTTATAAGAAATTATACTCATTTTAGACTTTTTGTACCTCATTTTTTTTATATGTAGAATAAATTTAAAATGAGGTATAATTCCTCTAATTAAATGATGTTAAATTTATAAGAAATTATACTCATTTTAGACTTTTTGTACCTCATTTTTTTTATATGTAGAACAAATTTAAAATGAGGTATAATTCCTCTTAAACTCAGCATCATTTAACTAGAATTGAATATATCAATTGATAGAAAATGTACTAGATTTTAGTTTAGATATACTAAATTTAGACAGAATTATACCTCATTTGAACTTTTTTTTACCTAAAAAATAAGAATAATTAGATAAATCGGGTGTACATTAAGGAGTTGAGCAAAGAAAAATTTTTCTGACACTGGGACTAGGAAGAAGTTGAGTTTGCATGGAGTTTAAGACAATTTTACAAAGTGAAAACAAACAGAGACAAGATACAGAGACGGGAGAATTGAAGTTGCCAACCTTTCCCCGGAACGACGATGACTGGAGCTGCTTTACAGTGGCGGAAACAGTATTCACTGACGCTTCCCTGCAGCACGCTGCCACAGAGAAATGAGAGCTTTGTTCAAGATGATTGATTGGATTGGGAAATTTAACGATTAAGAACACAGTGCTAGAACAGAAATTAGCCATAATTTAGTCTTTTTTTCCTTAGGAATTAAAGCAAGTATGAGCTAGGCACTTTGATATACCGTTGGACGACACCCCGGCCACGGGTTCCCATGACGACGGCCGCCGGCTTGATTCTCTCTGCTTCCCGGCAAATCACCTTCCCGGCGTCACCTTCCACTATACGAGCCTTCGATGTCACCTGCAATCGCCATTACTGTCATTTTTCACCGAGGCCGAGATACAAATAACGAAATCGATGGGAACGTCAGTTACTTACCAGAGCTACTTTGAAGGCCTCGACGGCGAGCGTCTCCATCAGCTGCTGAGTGGTCTCGTACAGCAGCTCGTTGTTCGTACCTGCGCAGATTTAGAACAGCAACAGGTTTGGGTGAGAATAAAGGGCAGGCGAGGAGTGAAGCAATTGATGGCGAAACGGAACTGGGGACGGCGTGGACGAGGTGGAGGGTGTCGGCGAGGCGGCAGAGGTGGGCGAGGGCCCAGTGGAGGGCGTGGCGGCTGTTGGGGCCGTGGTCGACGGCGACGAGGATGTCCCGGCCGCGCCGCCGCTCGCCGGTCTCGCGGTCTAGCTCCGCGGGGTCCTGCACGATGGGGATCAGCGACGGCAGCACCACCTCCCTCCAGTTGTACTCCACCTCCTCATCCAACGTCTCCATGAGGTCGTCGATCGGAAGAACAGGAACGAGAGGAACCCTCGAGAACGTGCGGTCGTATTTTTTTATTTTTATTTTTTTTTTCTACTTCGGTCGGTGACTTATTTCTATCGAGTTGTGATTGAAAAGACGAAAACAAACACGTTTTCGACAAAGAAACTCTGAAAACGGGTAGACTGAATGTAACCGTAACTTATTTATTTTTTTAAAATTAAATAATTATTTTTACTACACGCTACCTTTATCTAAACATTTTATTTTTTTTTTATTATTTTTCTTCTCACTCTTTCGATTTTTTAATTATTTTTTCTCGATGTATTCATTCTATTTTTTTCTCTGTTAAATTAAATAATATTTTAATATTTAAAAAATATATTTTATTTTTAAAATTTAGAAAATTAATATTTATAAAAGCAAAATGAATATGATAACATATTGTTACTTAAAGTTAATTCTTAACTAGTATAAAATATTTTACTTAGTATTTAATTTTATTCATATAAATGGCCATGTTAGGATACATGTTTTTATAATTTATCATCATTTAGAGAGCGTGAGACTATTTTGAAAGAATTGGTCAGATGACGATTTTATCTTTTCTCCCATGTATAATTTTTTTCCGTCCAAATCTGAAACAATCGCCCCCTGCATGATGGTTCCACGCCCCCAAGTAAACAGAGGCTATAAGGAAGAAAAAAATAAATGATGACAATGACAGTCTCAGGATTCAGGAAGCCTCTATTCGATGGTTAAGATTAAATATACTTTAATGCTGTTTATTAGGAAGGGCGGACGAGTTAAAGAAATTTACCATGGAAAAATGCTCTGTTTATTAAAAGGAGGAAGCTTAGAAAGGAGGGAAAGAAATTCATTATAATGTCCTATTTATTTAGGAGGACGGATTAAATATTGAATAAATTTTTTGGTCCTGATAATTTTTCATTATTTATTTCACATCCTTGTCATTATTTACTTATTACAAAATGATGAATTCATCCACGAATTGATTTATGAATAATTTTTTCTTTGCATGAGTAATTATTTTAATAGATCTTAATCAATTCTGAGAGTAAAATACTTGAGGATTTTATCTTTTCTCACGAATAATATTTTATCTGGCTACTTTGTTTTTTATCCATTCTCTCTAGATTTCTTCCATTCTTGCTTCCTCTCCTTCTCTCTTCTTCCCTGCTGAAATTCCTTTCCCTTTTCAATTTCCTTTCCACAAGGATTTGTTTTTCAAATTACTTTCCTTCTTAAATTTCTTTTCCACGCCCCCAAGTAAACTTCTCAAATTTCGTCCCTGACTAAGGGTAAAGCCACCTTGCTGCCTTCACCTCCAAGCCTTGTCGGCGTCACTTGCCGAGGTCAACCATAGCGGCCGGACTGCAAGCACGGAGGAGTGTCCAGCTTGCACCGCCGCCCTTGGTCGCGGGTGCTGCCCTGCGCCATTACCACCTTCCAGCCTCGCACTAGTGATGATGTTGCCATTAGTGTTGGTGTAATATCCTCTAATTAAGTTGACCAGGTTGATTAAATTTGAGTTGATTTAAACTTGAATTTTAATTAGGGTCGTAAACAAGTCGAGCCGAGTCGGGTTTTGAGATGTTCAAGTTTATTTGATAAGGTAACTAAGCCGAGCCGAATCGAACTTAAAATGAACCAAGCTTTTGACATAAATGTTCAAGCTTGGCTTGGTTTATTTTTTATGAGCTTGAGCCTATTTGAAGCTTGGCTTGAGCTTGATTCGTTTAGATATTATCAAGTTCTCAATTCAAGCTTAGCTTGAGCTTGGTTCGAGGTTAATTCGTTTAGATGTTATCAATCTCTCAATTCAAGCTTATTTGATTGTTTGAAACTTTTAGTTATTTGATTGATGATTGATCTTAATAATTTAAATTTATTTATTTTATTATTTATTTAGTATATTGAAAAAGAGTTTTATTAATGAATATGGTCCGTGAACATTGTTCATGAACGTTAATCACGATCATTGTTCACAAACGTTACGTTGTTCACAAACGTTAACGAGCTGAACATATATGTGTTTAAGCTTGTTTATTTAGCTTAACGAGCTATTCAAACTTGTTTGTTTAATTAATCTTATGTATATTGAACGAACATAAACAAGCTCTTATCAAGCTGAACACCAAACTTGTTTACGAACGCTTGGTTCATTTACAACCCTAGTCTTGATGTTTAGATTTCGATGTTTGACAATATATGGATATTGCAGGTGCAATCGTCCGATTGGAGAAATTGTTGGTGCAATTCCCCTCTGGTCAAGGTTTGACCAGTTTGATGTAAAGAAGAGTCAAGTAGGTCAAGGTTGATCGGATACTTGACTAGTAAAGCCCTAACTGGAGGTTAGGCAAAGACAAGTCCTGGTAAATGAAGCTAGATAGTTGGAAATCCTGGTGAGTGAAGCCAGGTGAAAGACCTAGTGAGTGAAGCTAGGCAGTTGAAAATCCTGATGAGTGAAGCCAGGTGAAAGACCTAGTGAGTGAAGCTAGGCAGGTGAAAGTTCCGGTGAGTGAAGCCGGATAGTGGGAAAATCCTAGTGAGTGAAGCTAGGTGAAAGTCCTGGTGAGTGAAGTCAGACAGATGGAAAGTCCTGGTGAATGAAGTTGGGCAGATGGAAAGTCCTAGTGAGTAAAGCTAGGTAGATGGAAAGACCTGGTGAGTGAAGCTAGGTACGAGGAAATCCAGATGAGTCAAGGGTGACCAGATGTCTGGTGGAAGTCCAAGTGGGTCATGGAGGACCGGACACTTGGCACCAGACGGTAAGTCCAAGTGGGTCAAGGTTGATCGGATATTTGGCACATGGAGAAAAGTCTAAGTGAGTCAAAGGATTGACCGGACACTTGGTGAAGGAGTCCTAGCAGGTCAAGGTTGACAGATGCTAGGCAGAAGGAGTCCCAACAGGTCATGGTTGATCAGATGTTGAGTTTGAGAACCTTAGACTTGAGTTTAGGCAAGTCAAGGTTGGGTCAATCGATCAGCTAATCTATTGACCCAAGCTCAATCGATGAGCCGATCGATTGAGAGAGTGTTGTGACAAGCAGCGGCCCAATCGATCGACCGATCGATTGAGAGCAAGTGTTGTGAGCACATAGAGCTGCCCAATCGATCGGGTATCACCAATCGATCGGTCGATCGATTCAGGCAGCTTCCTGCGAGCATAAAGGCGCTCTGAATCGATCAACCGATCGATTTAAGCCTCCCCAATCGATTGATCGATCGATTGGGATTCGATCATTGCACAGGATGCAGGCGATAGACGACTGCGATGGCTGGGATGTGATGTGGCAATCGATTAGGACAAAGCCCAATCGATTGGGAGTCGTAGGAGTGTACAGTATATAGCCGTTGTAAGTATTTTTCTTAGTGCTTCTCACGCGCGATTCTTCCCGATTCTTCATGCGATTTCTCCACTGCTCACAGCCAGTTCTTGAAGGCTCTTGGGGACAAGTGCTAGTACACTTCCAAGATTCAAGAGGCTACAACAAGCAACAAATAAGTAAGAAGAGAGATATTTTTATTTGTTTTCATTGTTTTTTCTTCTTGTGTTGAGTTGTTGTATGTGTGAGTGTTGTATGAGATTTCTCCACCTCCGGTAGTTACCGAGAAGGAGTGTTTTTATTAGTAGAGTGAGCGTTGTGTGTGGATCCTTGGATTAGTCACCTCTTCTTGAGGTGGATACCAAGTAAATCTACTTATTAGCGTTGTGAGTGTGTTTTCTTGTTCCTTATTCCACTACACATCATCGAAGAAGCAGATCACTGAAGCGTGATGAGCTATTCACCCCCCTATAACTACAAATCGACCCTAACAAGTGGTATCAGAGTGAGATCGCTCTTCATCGAAATCATCACAGGAAGGGGCAACAAGATAGAGGGAGAAGAAGTTGAAGTAAATTCAAAAGTCGAAGACTACATCAAAAGGCTCAACTTCAAATGGAATTCTAAGATGGACTTTGGTTCGACACAAGGGTGCCTCCACCATTCATATCAATGAGCTTCGATTCTTGGAAATCAAGGATCGAAAATTTTCTCATGATGGAGATAGAGCACTGGTTTGCTCTAATTGAAGGTTTTGAAGTTCCAAAAGATTCAAAGGGCAAAATTCTCAAGAATAGCAAATGGAGCAAGGAGCAAACTCAAAGGTGCAAGGTGAACGACAAGGTAACCAAATTATTGGTTAGTCTATTGCCAAACACAATCATTTGCAAAATTAGAGAATACAAGGATGCAAATGAACTATGGAGCAAATTGGTCAAGCTTAATGAAGAACCCTCCATTGCACCAAACCAAGAGAAATCTAAAGAGGGTGACTCATTGGAGCAAGACCAAGAGGAAGAGGACTCCAAAGTTGAGAGATGCTCAACTTCCGAAGAAGAAGTCCAAGAAGCTTCATCCTCAAAGGAGTGCAACCAAAAGAGCAAAGAGGGAGCATACTCTTTGTTTCATGTGCAAGAGGATGAAGATGATGAAGCTTCCACCTCTAGGATTGAGGGGGTGTAAATCATTGACTTTGAAGCGAGAAGAAGCCTGTACCTCCGAATCAAGTGAAGAAGAAGAAGATGGTGCCACCTCCATAAGTCAAGCAAAATCAATTGGAGAATCGAGTGTCATCCCTACACGTGAAGGTACAATTAGTTCAATTAAAAATAAAAATCATATCATTTGCTTTGAGTGTAGGGAACATGGGTGCTATAAGAGTAAGTGCCCCAAATTAGCTAAGAAGAAGGGTCAAGTGGCATCTAAGGGCAAGGAGAAACCCAAAAAGACCGTCCCCATGACAAAGAAGAGCAAAGAGCACATAGTGTGCTTCTTGTGCAATCAAAAAGGACATTACCAGAGCCAATGTCCAAAGGGGAAGAAATCGGTCAAGCCTAAAGGAGGAAGCACAAGTCAAGGGGGAGCCTCCAAGGTAAAACCCAAGGTATCATTTATTAAGCCTATCCCTTTAAGAAATGGTAAAAAGCATGCTAGTTTAGTTTATATCATTTTAATGTTATTTATCATAAAAATAGGAAGAATGATAGAATTAATAAAAATCATGTAGCTTATCATGTTAAAACCACTCAACCTAAGGTTAGAAAGGTAGACAACAAATTAGACAATAATTCCAAGGGGTTAAAGTATATGCCTAAGAAAAAGGAAAATCAAGGTTTTAGTGAAAAATCTAAGGTTGAGAAGTTATAGAAATAAAATCAAGTCTTGAGGTCAGAGTTGATAAATTGGAGAGGACCCTTAGAAAAATCACAAATATAACACAAGGGTCTAAGAATCAAAACTTAGGTTTAGGACAACAAGAATCATCCAATGGTCATAGAAGTTTGGGATACAAACATAAAACCAAGAAGGAAGTTCCTTCTTATCATAGGGTTCCATATAGTTATGGAACCAACCCTAGGTCTAGGGGTCAAGTCAAAGATACAAGGGAAGTTATCCCTAGAAGTATTTTTACCAAGGCCAATGTGACTAAGACTTCTAAGAAGTCTAAGAAAGTCACCAAGAAGGTCACAAGGGAAGTTATCCCTAGAGTTGACTTAGAGGAAGTGACCAAGGCTTCTAAGAAGCCTAGAAAGGTCATTAGGAAGGTATCTAGGGAAGTTATCCCTAGTGAATACCTTGAACATCCAAGGAGCACCAATAGATGTTGGGTTCCTAAGAGTATATTCTCTACACCCTAGAGGGTTAGAGAGTGTCAACTTAAATTGGAAGGGTGATTAACCTAACCTTGATGTAGTTGGCACTTGAAGCGCATTTTCAAGGTTTTTGTTAACATTTGAAAATGAAGAGGATAAATTAATTACTCTTTGGAAGAGTAAAATGTGCCAAAATTTGAGAAATTGGATTTAATTTAAATTGACGCAACTAAGGAAAGACAAAAGAAATGCCAAGTTGGGGTTTGACATTTCCTTGAGAAAATGAGGGCAAATCTAGGATCAATTTTAGGTTTAGCTAAAGATTAATGATACTTAGATAGGTTATCTAAGTATATTTTATCTATACTAATTTGTCATGATGGTTTGTCCATCATATGTCATAACATCATATTTTACATTCATGTTTATTATGAAAAATATAAAAATATCATGTCATGTCATACATACTACATCATGTAGCTAAAGTGTATTTTCTTTTGAAAATCATTTATTTTTGTTGGGTTTTTCGGGCCGCGAAAACCGCTTTTCGCGTAGCGGAAACCCTGAATCACCCAAAGCCGTAGGATCTGTGCAAAGAAAAAATTTCAAAAACACGAGTACGAGTTATAAACTACGATCTACAGTAGATCTACAAAAGAAAACACTTTATACCTTTGATGTGTGCCCTCGCAAATCCCGCTCGTCCAACGGTACGCCAGATCTCGAGAGTGCCAACGTAGACACTCCTCTAATGATATCCACACGAACAAGGAGTGTCTCTCACACTCAAAGGATGGAGAAGAGAGCCCCAAGTGTGCTAGCACTTTCTAGAGCTCTCAATGGGATTGGAAAGGAAGAAAAGAAGAAGGTACAAAAGAAATCTTATACACTCACTAGCAGTATCCTTCCTTTGTGACCTTCACTCTTCCTTTGCTCTTAGATTCACTCAACCACCTTCTCCACACCATGGAAGTCACGGCAAAACAGCAAGAGAAGAGAAGGAAGAAGCAAGGAAGAAGATGGAATAATTACCACTCATCAATACACACTAAATGAAAAACCATTTCATCCTTTAGTGTGGCCGGCCACACACATAACTCCCTCATTTAATGTGGCCGGCCACATTAAATGGAATGGGAGGTGTTGTAACCTCCATGAGGTGGCATGTGATGTGGCAAGGATGAGTCATCCTTATGATGTGGCAATACATCAAGTCAAACTTGATGTTTCAACTTCTACTTGGTCAAGTCAAACTTGACCAATTGTCTTCCTTGTTGAGTTAAATCCAACCTTTGATTCAAGTCAATTTCAATTTAATGAATCTCAATTCATTAATATAAATCGACTCAATGAATCAAATTTAAATTAGACTCATTCAACAATTGAATCTAATTGAGTCTAACTTAATAAGTCTAATTTGAATCCAATCTTTGGTGCATCATATGAACCTAATCCAATTGGTTCATCATATGAACCTAATCTCCATCCACTTGTTCTTTGTGTGTGACCCAATAGGTTCTTGTAACGTTGGCAATGTTTCTAAACTCCTTTAGAAACATAAGCAATGAGCGGCATCTAGCAATACATCATTGCTACCCAAGTTACAAGAAATGTCGAGATCCAACATCACCTTGTGACTACTAATTGTGACTCCTCACAATATATGACAAGTGTCCTTCTATCCTAGACATCTAGATTGATCAATGTGAGGCATAGACCGTGTCATCCTCTGACCAATCTAAATCTTGAACTCCAAGTAGACTCACTCAATCAAATGAGCTCAATATCTCATATTGACTCATTTGGGTATGACCATACACTTCGTTGTCTTACTCTATCAAGAATATCGATGTCACTCCCGTCATATAGGAGGGATAGATCCCATCTACATCACTCACATCCCTCTGCATAATTCGTTACATACCCAGCAATCGCCTTTATAGTCCACCTAGTTACGGGTGACGTTTGACGAAACCAAAGTACATAACTCCTTATGTAGGGATCTATGGTGACTTCAGGTCTAAGGACTAATAGTCATACTAATAGCCACATGAGAAAGTATATGACACTCATATAACGATCCATGATACTTTCTCATGGCGGGTCATTCAGTATACATTCTCTAATGCATACCCATGTGTCAGCTTGATATCTCTATATCCATGACTTGTGAGATCAAGTCATCGAGCTGACCTACATTCTAGTCTTATTGTATTAACATTGTCCCTGAATGTTAATACTCGACTAGGAATGATTTAGAGTAGTGTTCCCTATATCATCTCATTATCGATTCAACTAATCGATTGATATAGGTATGAACCTTCTACTCAAGGACGCTATTATACTTAGTCTATTTGGCACTAATACAAATAAGTATAATAACCAAACAAATGCCTTTATTAATATACAAGAATATGATACAATGAGTCCATACAATCATCAAATGATTGGCTCTAGGGCTCTAACTAACAATCTCCCACTAGCACTAGTGCCAATCAGTATAGGCTCTAAGGCCTAATGACCTAGTGTGACCATCATGCTTTCTCTGTGCCAAAGCCTTGGTCAAGGGATCTGCGATGTTAGCCTCTGTAGGTACTCTGCAAATCTTCACATCTCCTCTATCGATAATCTCTCGAATGAGATGGAAGCGCCGTAGTATGTGCTTGGTCCGCTGGTGTGAGCGAGGTTCCTTCGCCTGTGCTATAGCTCCATTGTTGTTACAATAGAGCTCAACTGGGTCAGCGATGCTAGGAACCACCCCTAGTTCAGTGATAAACTTGCGGATCCAAATTGCCTCCTTTGCTGCCTCTGATGCAGCAATATACTCGGCCGCTGTTGTAGAATCAGTTACTGTGTCCTGCTTCGAACTCTTCCAGCTCACAGCACCACCATTTAAGCAAAACACGAACCCCGACTGTGATCTATAGTCATCCTGGTCGGTCTGGAAGCTAGCATCACTGTAACACTTTACAGCTAGCTCATCATTGCCTCCATATATCAAGAAATATTCTTTAGTCCTTCTTAAGTACTTAAGAATATTCTTGACCGCTATCCAGTGACTTTCACCTGGATCTGACTGGTATCTGCTCGTCATGCTCAAAGCATACGAGACATCAGGTCGAGTACATAGCATGGCATACATGATCGATCCTATAGCTGAGGCATAAGGAATCTGATCCATGCGGTCTCTCTCCTCTCTAGAAGAGGGACCTTGAGTCTTCGAAAGACTCACCCCATGTGACATCGGCAGAAATCCCTTCTTGGAGTTCTGCATGGCAAACCGAAGGAGTACCTTGTCAATGTATGTACTCTGACTTAGGCCAAGCAATCTCTTAGATCTATCCCTATAGATCTGTATCCCTAGAATGCGGGATGCCTCACCTAAGTCCTTCATTGAGAAGCAACTCCCTAGCCAGGTCTTGACAGACTGAAGCATAGGGATGTCCTTTCCAATGAGTAGTATGTCATCCACATACAATATGAGGAAGACAACTATATCTCCTACAACCTTCTTGTAGACACAAGGCTCATCTTCGTTCTTGATGAAACCAAACTGTTTGATTGCATCATCGAAACGAAGATTCCAGCTCCGAGAAGCTTGCTTTAGTCCATAAATGGACCTATGCAGCTTGCTAGTATCTTGTGGATCTACAAAACTCTCAGGTTGTGTCATGTACACATCCTCGAGCAGGTTTCCATTCAGAAACGCGGTTTTGACATCCATCTGCCATATCTCATAGTCATGGTAGGCTGCAATAGCAAGCATGATCCGAATGGACTTAAACATCACTACTGGAGAAAATGTTTCATCATAGTCAATACCATGAATCTGCTTGAAACCTTTAGCTACCAAGCGACCCTTATAGATAAGTCCATCCATGTCAGTCTTTCTCTTAAAGACCCACTTGCACCCAATGGGTTTTACCCCTTCAGGTGGATCAACCAAAGTCCATACTTGGTTGGTGTACATGGATTCCATTTCGGATCTCATGGCCTCTAGCCATTTCTCGGAATCTGGTCTCATCACAGCTTCCTGATAGGTGGTAGGCTCATCCTCTATGAGCATAACGTCATCATGGTCAGACAAGAGAAATAAGTATCTCTCAGGCTGACGACGTACCCTATCAGACCTGCGAAGAGGTATGTCTACTTGAACAGGTTGTTGTTCCTCAACTCCTTGTGGAACATCATCCACAACACTTTGTGGCTCCAGTTCAACTTCCATCGAGGCTTCAGTGCTAGTATTCACATCTTGAACTTCTCTAAGATCGAACGTGCTCCCACTAGTCTTTCTAGAAACAAAGTCCCTTTCTAGAAAGACCCCAGTCTTTGCCACAACTACCTTGTGCTGACTGGGAATGTAGAAGTAATATCCCTTAGTTTCCTTGGGATATCCAATGAAAAAGCACTTGTCGGATTTGGGTCCTAATTTGTCTGAGACTTGACGTCTAACGTAAGCCTCACAACCCCAAATCCTCATGAAAGACACTTGGGCATCTCTCCCAGTCCATATTCTATATGGTGTCTTTATCACGGCTTTTGATGGAACTCGGTTGAGTATGAAAGTTGCCGTGTCTAGAGCATATCCCCATAGATATGTCGGAAGATCTGTGTGACTCATCATAGATCGTACCATATCTAATAAGGTACGATTCCTCCGTTCGGATACACCATTCCACTGTGGTGTTCAAGGAGGAGTGAGTTGGGATAGAATCCCACACTCAGCTAGATAGTCACGGAACTCATGGCTAAGGTATTCTCCACCTCGATCGGATCGAAGTATCTTAATACTCTTGCCAAGCTGGTTCTGTACTTCATTCTTGAATTCTTTGAACTTTTCAAAGGATTCGGACTTATGTGTCATTAAGTACACATAACCGTATCTACTGAAGTCATCAGTAAATGTGATGAAATACCTATAACCGCCTCTAGCAGCGACATTGAAAGGGCCACATACATCACTATGTATGAGTCCTAACAAATTAGTCGCTCTCTCGCTGTGCCCACTAAAGGGAGTCTTGGTCATCTTGCCTCGTAGGCATGACTCGCATACCTCATATGATTCAAAATCAAATGAGTCCAGCATACCATCCTTATGGAGCTGGGATAAGCGCTTGTCATTTATATGACCTAAGCGACAGTGCCAGAGGTAGGTTTGGTTCATGTTATTTGACTTGAACCTCTTGGTATTTATGTTATAGATAGGGCTCTCAAGGTCTAGAATATAGAGTCCGTTTATTAGAGGTGCACTACAATAGAACATATCGTTTAAATAGACAGAACAACATTTGTTCTTTATTATAAATGAGAATCCTTTCTTGTCCAAACAAGAAACTGAAATTATGTTCTTAGTCAAGGCAGGCACATAACAACAATCATCTAATTCTAGTACAAGCCCAGAGGGAAGAGATAGATGATAAGTTCCTACAGCAATAGCAGCAACTCGTGCTCCATTGCCTACTCGTAGGTCTATCTCACCCTTCGTCAATGCCCTGCTATTTCTCAGCGCTTGTACATTAGTACAAATGTGCAAAGCACATCCGGTATCTAATACCCACGATGAAGAAATAGAGAGGTTGACTTCTATAACATGTATACCTGAAGTAGAAATCTTATTTCTCTTCTTCGTAAGATCTTCTAGGTATTCTTTGGAGTTCCTCTTCCAGTGCTTTGCTTGTCCTTGATATAGATGACAAAGATGTTCAACCATATCGTAAGCGCTCATCAACTCATGTTGCTTCTGAAGCTCAGAGTTCATGGTCGCGAGCATAAGACAGGACACATCTAATGCGTCATCTTGATGCTTCTTGTAAGCATCCCGGTCAGCTCGCGTGGCAGTGGCAGGAGGAGCCTCCGGAATGGGCTGCTCCAGAACGTACAATTTACGTTCCTGAGTGAGAACTATTCTCAGGTTCCTGTACCAGTCCAGGAAATTTGCTCCGTTGAGCTTGTCCTTCTTAAGGACAGAACGCAGGGAGAAAGAGTTCGTATTCGACGTCATGGTTATCTACAACAGAAAATTTGCAGAAATAAATATCATATTCTTTTAAAATCATTTAATTAGGCCTTTAATTAAATGATGCTCCCACTGAATTCTATAATTCTTGTGGGACAAGATCCACATCATACTAACCCTTGAGTTAGCTTTGGCTAATACGCCCAAGGCTTAGTATGATCGGTAGGTAACGATTACCAATTACATCTCTATGCAACTTTTGTTTATAAAATCAATATCCGCATTTATATTAAAACTCGAGTTAGCTTTGGCTAATACGCCCGAGAGTTAATATAAATGTGATTTTGACCTATCATTCCAACTATTGGAAGAATGCCTATAGTTGACTCGATCCAACCGAGTAACTAGGAATACTCAATCTAATTGAGTTTGTATTCACCCATGCGTTGATAGGCGGGACCAAGATTGTCCCTCCGTACCCTACCAAGATAATATGTATTGCTCTGCTTTGGCAGATTCAACAATACATGTGATCGAGGTAGTGATAGGTATCACGGCACGGTTAGGCATTTAGAGTTGGTTCGATCGAGATCTAATCTAATCGAAAAGGATGCATCTTGTGCACGACTTAGATCTAATCTAATCGCAAGGGTGCATCATGTGCACGACTTAGATCTAATCTAATCGTAAGGCACTAATTAATTAATTACTTATTAAACATGCATCATATACATAAGAAATTAACTAATTAATCTATTTGTCATTTAGTCATGGCCCTACTACGATCTTCTCAAGCCAATGAGAAGATCGAATGGTCAACCTAGGGTCAATAGCTTCTCCAAGCTCCTCCCTTTGACCACCTTGTGTTGCTCGTGCCCGCCTCGGAACTCCGTCTCGTGTGGACCCTCCACCGCTCCAATTTGTACATTACAATTTGAAACTCGAGTTACATTCGAGTCTAAATCTAATTTACAACAAGAATATAAGAGAAAGGCACGACGCGCAGGTCGCGGAAAAATAAAAACATACAACACGCGCAAACACATAACGGCACGCAGGCCGTATTATGAATTACAACACAATCCAATCATATTGGGTTTTTGGGCCATGACTATCACAAAATTAATATATAATTCAAAATTATATATTTTTCATAATTTTCTATAATTTTAAAAATAAATTTTACAATTTTTACGAGTAAAATTTCCCGGCGGTCCCGTTTAGCGGTTTCGGACGCAATCGCGGAACGGATCCCCTTGCGGGGCCAGGGGCAGCGCCCCTACCCGCGATCTAACCATCGCGAGGGTTCGTTTGCGATCCAACAACGCCTAAACCCGCTGTCCCAAAATGATTTGGGCCGAGACATTGCCGTTTCGGAAAAATCTTCCCGGCGGGTTCGTTTTTAGCGATTTTGGGTGCAATCGCGGAGCAAATCCCCTTGCGGGGTTAGGGGCAGTACCCCTACCCACGATCTAACCATCGTGAGTTGCTCCTTTGCGATCTAATGGCACCCAAGCCCGCTGTCCCAAACGGATTTGGGGCAAAACGAAGCCATTTTGGGAAAATCTTTTCGGTAGCCGAAGCCTACAAGTGCCGAGACACTTGTGCTTCTCTTCTACGGAAAAATTACCCATAAAAACTATAAAATCATAATTTTACAGAAAATTACAGAAACTTTAGCTTTCATAAAACCAAAAATCAAACTCGTACAAGCCTTGCACGTGGCTCTGATACCACTGTTGGGTTTTTCGGGCCGCGAAAACCGCTTTTCGCGTCGCGGAAACCCCGAATCAACCAAAGCCGTAGGATCTGTGCAAATAAAAATTTCGAAAACACGAGTATGAGTTATAAACTACGATCTACAGTAGATCTACAAAAGAAAACACTTTATACCTTTGATGCGTGCCCTCGCAAATCCCGCTCGTCCAACGGTACGCCGGATCTCGAGAGTGCCAACGTAGACACTCCTCTAATGATATCCACACGAACAAGGAGTGTCTCTCACACTCAAAGGATGGAGAAGAGAGCCCCAAGTGTGCTAGCACTTTCTAGAGATGCTAGCACTTTTGATAGTAATCATCATTGAAAAGTTAGACACAAACTTGAAAGAAACTGTAACGACCCAATTTTCCTCATTAGGAGTTCTAAAAGTTCTTAAAAATATTTATAAATGCTATAGAAAAATTCTAGATATTTTTAGAAATTTTTAGAGTATTTTTATGTAATTTTTGGAGGTCGTTTGATATTTTTACTAAACGAAAGAAGTTTTGACAAAAAAATGTTAAAGCCGAGATTTGAACCAGTGACCTTTGACTCGGTCAAAACCATCCTAACCAACTGTGCTGGCGGTCATTGCTGTTAAATTAGGAAGTGAAATATATTTAAGCTATAGTTAGAACGTTTAAAATAAATTGGAATAAAAAGTGCGCGGTGGAGGAATCAAAGCCTAAATCTTTGATTCGGTTAAAAGCAGGCTAACCAACTGGGCTAGCAATTGTTATTTGATTAAGTAAAGGAAGAATTTTATTTAAGTAATAGAAGTTAATAGCAAGAAATAATAGGAAGAAAATAGATTGCAGCCGGGTTCGAACCAATGCGCCGGGCCTTAAGCAGAACGCAGCCCACCAACAGACCAGCGAACTTTTCTTAACTAAGTAGTACTAGTTAACAGAAATATGAGAGTATTAAAAGGAGAACTTAGGTTTTAGCCGAAACCAAATTTCTCCTCCTCCCTCACGCGCGCGACGGTGATCGGCGGAACCGCAGAAAAGCTAGGGCTTTGTTCTCCGGCGCCGGCGAAGGCCTTTTTCCGGCCGGTCTTTACAGATTCGAGGTTCCCTAGTCAAAGAGAGCTCGTGGGCACGAGGAAGGGTTGAAATCTCGAGGTTTGAAGCTTCACCCGAACCCTAGACCTCCTTCCTCCTCTCGGTTGTAAGTCCAAGCAAACAAGGGGTAAGTCGCTACTCACCTGCAGTAGGATAGCTCCGAGATTTTCTTTCCTTGCTTCCGTGATTTGAGGATTTGGATTCGTGATTTCTTCTTGTTTTTCCGAAGCAGATTAGAAGATTGAGATCTAGTTCATGTGTTCTTCTATTGTCTATAATTTTGGGATTGTGACCCGAAACAATGATGCTCTCTTGTGTTGGTTGTGTTTTCCAGATAGTCCCTTGAACGGATTTAGTGGTCAACAGTTTGAATTTGAGGTTGTTCTTGCTTCCTTATGATGTTTAGAGGTTTTAGAAAGAATTGGCTAGGTTGTTAAATAAGTAGGTTCGGATAGTAAGGAAGCTAGCAATCTTTTGTTTTTCTTTCCTTGCCGTGGCACTGATCAGTTAAAGGAGGAAGAGTAGTGGTTCGGTTTGTTTGGATGTTTTCTTGTTTTCCTTGAATTCGTAGCATGCCATTAGATTTGTTGGTTGTGACTTGATGAGAATGTCCGGGTTGAAGGGAAGCTTGCAATCTTGTGTTTTTCTTTTGTTGCCGTGGCACATAGCATGCAGAACAAGTATGGTTTTGAGGTTACAATAGCAATCTTCATTAGATTTGTTGGTTGTGACTTGATGAGAATGTCCGGGTTAAAGGGAAGCTTGTAATCTTGCGTTTTTCTTTTGTTGCCGTGGCACATAGCAGGAGGAACAATTACCACAGTGCAGTTTTGATTTGTTATCAATTCATTGGTATGTTGTTAGCCATTTTATCACTTATTCCCTAACCGCAGCTTTAGTTTTCGTTTAAGTTGTGTAGATTAGCAATGAAAAGATTGTGTTCAGTGCTGGCTTTATAGATTCAGTGCAATGTGGATTAGATTGCTGTTAGACCCTTTTCGTCCATGCTCAGTACTGATGCTTTCTTAATTAGTTGGAACAACCTTGCCTTAAGCTTGCTAGTTAGATCTTTTTACGCTGTGTTGGGCAAGAACAGTCCTCATTTTTAAAGTATGCAGTATAGATTTTCTGTTAAGCTATTATGCAAATTTTTATTAAGCTAGTATGCAGATTTCTGTTAAGCATTAGTGCAGATTTCAGATAAGCTTAATATGTAGATTTGTTAAAGCATTGTTACTGTACCAAGCTTAAATCCTTTCATGATTAGCATGCAGATTTTAGTTAAGCTTAATATGCAGATTTATGTTTAAACTTGTATGCAGATTTTGTCTAAGCATTGTAGTGTTTGAATTTGTTTAAACATTTCAGTTTTTGTAAGAAGCATTCTTTTATAAGAAAAATATAAGAAAGATAAAGAAAAGAAAAGAAAAGGCCGAGGCCTTAAGTAGATCCCAAAGTCGAGACTTTAGGGATTTTTGGCACACAAGGTCCCTATTAAAATGCCAAGGCATTTAAAGAAGAAGTAATTAAGATTATAAGTATTTTACTTTTAAGAAGAGGCTAGTACCCGACTTCCGAGGTTGTCGTTAAACAAATCCAAGTGTCCAATTCCGAGGTCTTGGTCCTGGTAGACCGAGGTATGCTCTTTTAGGATTGGTGGCTCGCTACCCCAACCTATTAGGGAACGCGCATAAGATGGTACTATGCCTGGGCCCAAGAAGAAGTTGATTATTATTTTGAAGTATAATAAGTATAAGTTTTGAACAAGTAAAACGAGTTTTACATAAACATAAAGTATTAAAGAATAAGCTTTGAAACAAATGAAACAAGCTTCAAATATGTTTAGAATTAGAAAGTTTAGTTCTTGTTATTTGAAGCATGCAGTAGTAATTTTATTTGTTTCTTGCTATTAGATTATTCAGCATGTTTAGCTTTATTTGCTTTCAGCATGCAGTTATAGTTTTATTCCTTTATTGGTTTATGAGCATGATTAGCTATACATGTTTAGTATTTCAGTTAGTATGATTCCTTTGCTATTTATGAGCATGAGTAGTTTTATATGTTAGCATTCAGTTTTAGCATGTTTTTATGTATATACATGCATATCGAGTTTTTGTGAGTTAGATAGCGCTTACTAAGCAAATTTTGCTTATAGACTACACTTCCTCTTACTGCAGATAAAGGAAAAGAAAAGATTTAGCAAGGAATGCGACAAGGTGGCGCGGATGGTGTGTGATGCCAGGACTATGGAAGCCTTGGGACTTAGTTTAAGAATTTATTAAGATTGTCATTTATTAAGAATGTATTAGATGAGTCATTTAGTCTTCCGCTGTAGTTAATTGTATGTTTTAATTTTGTTTCCGCTATTCATTACTTGCATGATTTGATTTCATTAAACTGCGTGGTGATGTTATTCCTTTTGTGTGTTTGATATGTGTTCCAGCCGCCTGTGGCTGTGTATATTATGTTATGTATTAATGATTATGGTCACCGGTACAGGGGAGATTCTGTCGAAATTTTTCGGTAGGGTTTCTTTAAGGATTTTAATCATACCGGTTAAGTAGAGTTAGTAGTTAAGTAACGGTCATCCGTAGAGAGTAGTAGTAGTAAGAAGGGTGGTCGTTACAGAAACATTACCCTAACTAATATTTACAAAAATTTTCATGATTTTTAGAATTTTGTAGAATTTTTAGAGCATTTCTGAATTTCATTGAAATTGGATTTCAGGAAATCAGACTTCCAATCGATTAGGCGATCGATTGGAGTGTCTTAATCGATCCGGCGATCGATTGAAATTGGTTTTGTCGTGAGCAGAAGCTCGCTGAATCGATCATCTGATTGATTCAATCTTGCCTGGATCGTGGATCGATTCAGAGGTAATTTCCGTAAACAGAAGTTCGCGGAATCGATCAAGCGATCGATTGACACTAGTGTTAATCAATTGAGACCCAACCCAATTGATGGAAAAGGCTAATTTTGGTTGGAAAAGTCTGATTTCAGCACTTTAAGTCATTTTAAGCCTCTTTAACCATTCCTAACCCCCTTGAAATACATTTTTACACATTTAGGGGAGTTTTCATGATGAAAACAAGGAGAAATGGTTAAGGATCACTAAGTTGAAGTTTAGGATGAGGTTTGACTTCAATATTAACTTTTTAAACCTCAAAACTTTAAATTTTGGGTTTCCTAAAGGTTTAGGGATTCCAAGTCATTGTTGGTGCAATGACAGAAGTTTGAAGCATGTTTTTAGGGGGAGCTACTCTTTAAAAACATGAAAATATTTTTCAGAAACCATTGAAGGTGGTAAATCCTTCGTTTGGATAAATGCTCAAGTTTGAGCATTGGGGAACAATGGAAGATTGGATGTCTTCATTGTAGAACAGGAGTATGCTCAAAGATGAGCATTGGATATAATGAAGGGTATGAGACCTTCATTGGGATTGTGAAGTGTTTAATGCTCAAGGGTGAGCATTGAAGATAATGAAGGGTATGAGACCTTCATTGTGGTGTTGTGAACAACATGTGAGGTTGTGAGCAATGTTGAGTAACTCTTCAAGGGGAGAGTTTTTGATGTGTATCAATAGGGGGAGAAATGTAGGGTTTAAATTAGGCCTTTGTCCCTCAAGAAAATTTTGAGGGAGAATGTAGGGTCTAAATTATACCTTTATTATCCAAAGGGCATTGACATGAAGAATAAGTTGAGGTTATGAGATTAACCTAACTTAAAGGTATTGTCAAACATCAAAAAGAGAGAGATTGTTGGTGCAATATTCCCTGGGTTAGGTTAACCAGGTTGACTAAGCTTGAGTTGGCTCAAACTTGAGTCTTGATGTTTGAGTTTCGATGTTTGGCAATACATGGAGATTGCAGATGCAATCATCTAATTAGAAAAATTATTGATACAATTCCCCTTTGGTCAAGGACTGACCAATTTGATGTGAAGAAGAATCAAGTAGGTCAAGGTTAACCGGATACTTAACTAAGAAAGTTCTAACTGGAGGTTAGGCAAGGAAAAATCCTGGTGAGTGAAGCCAGGTGAAAGACCTAGTGAGTGAAGCTAGGCAGTTGGAAAATCCTGGTGAGTGAAGTTAGGCAGAAGGAAAGACCTAGTGAGTGAAGTTAGGCAGTTGGAAAATCTTGGTGAGTGAAGTTAGGCAGAAGGAAAGACCTAGTGAGTGAAGCTAGGTGAAAGTCCTAGTGAGTGAAACCAGGCAGATGGAAAGCCCTAGTGAGTGAAACTAGACAGATGGAAAGACCTGGTGAGTGAAGTCATGCATGTAGAGATCCAGGTGGGTCAAGGGTGACTGGACATCTAGTGGAAGTCCAAGTGAGTCATGGAGGACCAGACACTTGGCACGAGACGATAAGTCCAAGTGGGTCATAGAGGACCGAACACTTGGCACGAGACGATAAGTCCAAGTGGGTCAAGATTGACCGGACACTTGACACAAAGAGAAAAGTCCTAGTGAGTGAAACTAGGCAGATGGAAAGACCTGGTGAGTGAAGTCAGACACGTGGAGATCTAGGTGGGCCAAGGGTGACTGAACATCTAGTGGAAGTCCAAGTGAGTCATGAAGGATGACAGTGGATCTATCACACCCACAAATCAAATTAACAATTTATACTCAACCGAACCCCTTAACCTACACTAAGGTAGTATAGTAGAGGACCGGGTCGTCTCTCACGTGGAACAAGTGATAGGATATTTGTTTTCAAACAAGATCGAACCAAGGGGTTTGTTTGGGGAGTTTTGTTCTCTAAACCTAATCCAATAACTGAAATCCTACTAACCAACGAAGATGAACCTATAGCGCAGTGTCACTCTACGCTACAAGCTACACTTCCTACAGACATAACAAACAAGTATAACAGATAGTAAAATAAGCATAACTGAAACTAACCTACAATTCTATCTAACCATTGAAGAACATACTTACATCGCATTATCACACTACGACACAAGCATAATCATCAACAAAATTAACATAAAAACATACCAAAGAATACAAACATGCATAAACGAAACTACAAGACAGTAATTAAGTAAATTCAACTAACCAAACAAAGCAAGTAAATCCTAATTAACCAATCCACTTCTTCACAATCAAACACGCAAAGTATTCTGTCTGTCACTAACAAAACCACCGAGGATGAAATCTGCTGTCACTCAGAAAACTCCTGGATCCGGTGGACAGCTGACGTTACTGGTCGGAACTACAATTCGCGACGGTGGAAGCGTGAAATCCTCGAAGAAACCTCTCCTTGGAAAGCTGCTGGAAATGAAGATAATCTGCCAAGAATGTCAACCTAGATCTGCCCTCTTCACCGTGTCGGGCAAATTAAGGTTGTGTGATGCCGAAACTTGGAAGATCATCACATGGAAACTCTCCGACGAAGGGGAATTGGGTGCTGCTGGAACCCTAAGTCACCGCCTTCCTCACCGTTTCCGACAGTGAAGTTTGGAGTTCCAGCTAGTGGTGAGGGGAATGGAGTGAACGTCGGAGAAGAACCAAGCTCGTTGCCCCGTCAAAGAGTCACCACCTTCTTCACTGTGTCCGACAGGAATCCCGACTGGGATGCGAGGTGGATGAAGAACCCACTGGAGTAACCACTCTGGTGAAGCCCTGTGATCGTCGCTGCTACAGATTCGTCGGAAATCGCCGCCGTCGGCTTCGTCGTCTTCGATCGGGAGAAGGAGGAAAGGGGCGCGGGACTCACGTGCCCTAGCCGATGCAGACGCCAGGAAGAGGGAAAGGATGTGGAGGACTGGCCAACGACAGTGAAGAGAGGAAGTGGTGCCGCCGGCCGGAGAGAAGGAAGAAAGGAGAGGGAGGTGGTTGTGTGCCCTAGCGGCGCTGAGGAAGAAATCGTGAACCAAAGGGATCGCGCTACTGTGCTGGGCAAAGAAAGGTTTCTTAATGGGTTTAATGGGTTTCGGTTGAGAAAGTAGATCCACTAAATCTAGATCCGGTTCATTAAGGTAAGGTTCAAATTGGGCTTCAAATTGGATGAATTGGGCCTTTGTGATTGGGTTTGAATTGGAGCTCTTAGAATGGGCTTGAGAAGAGTGGGCTTTCAGAGTTGAATTGTTGGCTCAAATTGGGCTCTTCTCTTGATCTAAATTGGAGATGAATTGTACTTAGATGAGGATAATCTTTATGGACGGTCCAGATCTTCCAGATTGCTTCCCTACAAATAAGATGCACAATTTTAGATAAAATGCCAGAAAATATAGGGAAAATTATATCAATGCTCCAATAAAACTCAACTCGTAAAACATGATATAAATACGGAATTAAGCATACGAGAAGGTAAAAAAATGTTAAGTCCAAGAGCCAAAATAACATATAAAAATGCTAATTATCAATTCCCCCACACTTATTCTTGCGCGTCTTGAGCAAGTAAATAAAACAAGAAAGATACCTAACGATGCATTCCATAGCAATTCTCAATCATATATAGAAAATAGTGAAAGAGAGTTACCTAAAATTGTCAAATTCAAATGACTAAAGCAACCATGGATTCAATTCATACACTAATTAACAAGCATGATAACTTCTATCCATAATAGATAAATTGAGAATGATAACAAAATAACCTCACAAGGCAAGTGATTGTGGCTCACCTCTCACATACATGTAATAGTGGAGCTCACTCAAGCTACTCATGATAAATGCACTACCATAAGCTTGATTTTCTTCTAATCTCCACCACTATATACATAAGAGTGCACAATAAAATAATGAAGGCATTATTTGAAATATAAGGAAAACATGAATCAAGCAAATGATAGTATAAGAGAAGAAGTGAAGAAGATAGAGCAAGTAATTGGTGGAAGACATGGACATAATGGAATGTTGCATAGATGAGTTCAATAGAACAATGCCCAAAAAGATATTCCATCCAACTCTCAAGCTAGCTTTTTACAACTCAATAAAAATATGAACAATTTTTACGATAGCTTTTTAATAAACACCTACTCATGATCTGCAATAAAATCTAAATATCGCTACAATAAAGATTGTCACTCACAAAAATTTTTGTCACCTTTCACCAATACAATAAAAATGTGAACAACTCCTACTCTAGCATTTCACACTAAAAATCTACACATGATATGTAATAATACCACAATATCGCTAAAGTAAAAATTGTCACTCACAAAAATTCTACCACAAATGAATAAAAATGGCTGAACATGTCAAAGCACCAAGCTACAAATTCAATAAACATGTGGACAATCTTTACTATAGCCTTTCAATGAAAATACAGTAATGATATGCAATAAAATCTCAATGTCGCTATAATAAAGATTATTACTAACAAAAAATTCTACCACATATGAATACAAAAATAGCACATCATGTCAAAAGTTTTTTTTTTTTTCATTTTTTCCTTTTTTTTTCGTTTTCTTATTTTTTTTCTCCTTTTTCTGTTACTGTTTTGTTTTTTTCTTCTTCTTTTTTTTCATTTTCATTTCTATTTGAACTTTTTTTTTTCATTTCTGATTCTTTTTTTTTCAACACGATGTGCATCACTATATAACATCATCAATAGCTCAAATAAAAAGATAAATAGCATGGTTTACCTATGGTGATCAAGCATGGTTCACCTATGCTTCTCCTAAATTCCACTAAGCTATTTCTCTCCCCCACACTTAAATTTTTGTCCATCTCGGGCAAAACACTCATCATATAACATCCAAGATATCCACATCCCAAGAGAGTAAGAGAGTGAAATAAATAGAAATAAATAGAAGAGAGAAAAGAATGAAATGATGGATGATATGAATTTATTCAAGAAGCATGTGATAATAAAAGGGATGAATAAAAGAAAGTGAGATAACCTTCATAAAAATCATGCAAACCTATGATAATGTGGTCTTGAAAGAATTAAGTAAGTTCTAGAGTAGCATTAACCACAAGTGCATCACACATCAATAGGACTAATAGGCTTAAAAATATCCTCACTAGGTATAGCAAAAATTATCATCTCAATCTACCAACATGAAATCCATCATCAAGTTGTAATCACATGTAATCCAAGAATCCAATCATGACAATAAATCACTAAATTAGACAATCAAATTTAACTGGCTTTCACAATTTCTAAGATGATAAAAAGAATGAATAGGGAATTTATTATGAAAGCTGACTAGCCAAACTAAAAATGAACTACCCAGCAAAAGTAAACTAAGCAAACAAAGCAACCAAAGTAAAGAAATATATACGAGCAGAAAGAAAAATAAAAAGTAAGATGGAACAGACTCCCTTGAATTTCTGGTGGTTGGAGTCGATTCAGTTTTAACAGCCAATCTGGACATGGTAAGAGATGGTTCATTTGAAATATCCACTCTAGAAGCTCGCTTATTGCATACAGTGTTAGGGCTTTCTTCAATTGGTAGAATGCATCCTTGCATGATTTACTATAAATGAGATATCTGTAGAAATTCTGCACGCTAAAAAGAAAAGGATGCATTCCCTACACGCATGCTGTGTGAGATGGGCTATAAATGATATCAATATCAACAGAGCATGAATCAAAAGACATGTCACATCCACTACAATCAAAATGAACTACCTCTATGGTATTTCCTAAAGATTCAGAAGAAATATCAACCTTACCATCCTGAAAGATATCTGGAGGCTCTAGTATAGTGAATGTGACATCATCTTGATCAAATAAAGGATCTGACTCCGAATCAGATAGTCGTACGATCGAAGGAAGTGATTCTTGAGTCACCCCTACACTTCCATCGTCAAAAGGTACATCTACGGACTCAATTGGCTCAACTGGTGGTGGAATAGTCAAAGGAAGTGATTCTTGGGTCTCCCCTACACTTCCATCATCAAAAGCAACACCTACAACATCAAGACTATCTGGAAAAATAATATCATCTACAACAACATAATCAGAATCAACTACAATATCACTATACAAAATACTAGAAGAAGTATGTAGAGTAGCAGAATCAAAGTCAGGAATATCACAAACTCTACAATCCATCTCCTCGGAAGTCGATGCGGTAAGATGATCTGATTGCAACTATAACTGTATCGATGATTGTGTTCTTTCCTGGAATTGTATTTCTTGATGTTGTCCAAATTGTTGCAACTGCTCCCTAAAATCCTGCTCAGACTGATGCTGAAGATATGACTGATAATGTTGGGACCAATCAGAATTCCCTTGTTGTGTTTCCTATACCCGAATCCTGCAACGAAATTATACCTGTCCTGCTGATGGATCTAATAAGACTGAAGATCAGACTGAAAATACTGGATCCTGGTAGGGAGTACACTGGCAAAGGAATGAACATCCTTGATAATCATGGGTCTAGTCCCATATTGTTGATAATTTGTAGCCATAATCTCGATAAGTTCTTTAGCTTGAGCAGATGTCTTGTTAACTAGAGCCCCTCCACTAGCTGCATCAACCATACTCCTGTTCATGGGAAGCAATCCCTCATAGAAGTATACAATCAGTAGTTGATCGCTTATCTGGTGCTGAGAGCAACTAGCAACAAGTCTTTTAAACCTTTCCCAATATTCTTGAAATGGTTCTCCTGTGAATTGCTGGACTTCACAAATACTCCTTCGAATAGCTGCAATCTTAGAAGCAGGAAGGAACCTCGCCAGAAATAATCTCTTCATTTCAAACCAGCTGGTGATAGAGTTGGGTGGGAGACAATACAACCAATCTTTTGCTAAATCTGCCAGTGAGAATGGAAATGCTCTAAGTCTGACATCTTCATCTGATATGCCATGTGGATTCCATGTAGAGCAAATCATATCCAATTCTTGCAGATGTCTGTTGGGATCTTCACCAGATAGTCCATGAAACTTCGGTAATAAATGTGCAATTTTCCATAACTCGAAGTCTGCATCCAAATTAGAATGATGAATACAAAAAGAATCCTCTGACAAATCTGGTGCCCAAAGCTCTCTCAAAGTCTTTTCAGTGTTGTTCTTCATATTACTTAACAGATTTGAAGTCTTAAACACACTGAAACTGATGACACAAAAGAGATTCCCTGGTCTAACCTGAAACACTCATGTAAATATAATCAAAAGACACAGGAAAATATACAAGATAACACACATCATACAAGAGATGAATAATTAATAAAGTCCTAACAATATTTTTGAATTTTTGTAACCACCAAAGAAACAGAAATAATAGAGAATAAAATCGAAAAGCAAATGAAATGCAAAATATATATAAAAAAACTGAAACGGTGGTCTAAATGATGAAATTGACCAAAATAGGTCTTTATTCATGGTGTAACTGCTAGTAATACTCCTCTCACTCCTTTCCTTTAACCTGCAAAGTTCCAGAGCAAAAGGAGATACTAACAGTTAAGTCTAAAGAAAAATAAAATAACAAAGTAGAAAAACAAGAACAAGATAAAACTATATACAGTCTAAAAACAAATGAACATCACTAGTTTCCCCAGCAACGACGCCAAAATTTGACAGTGGATCTATCACACCCACAAATCAAATTAACAATTTATACTCAACCGAACCCCTTAACCTACACTAAGGTAGTATAGTAGAGGGTCGGGTCGTCTCTCACGTGGAATAAGTGATAGGACGTTTGTTTTCAAACAAGATCGAACCAAGGAGTTTGTTTGGGGGATTTTGTTCTCTAAACCTAATGCAATAACTGAAATCCTACTAACCAACGAAGATAAACCTATAGCGCAGTGTCACTCTACGCTACAAGCTACACTTCCTACAGACATAACAAACAAGTATAACAGATAGTAAAATAAGTATAACTGAAACTAACCTATAATTCTATCTAACCATTGAAGAACATACTTCATCGCATTGTCACACTATGACACAAGCATAATCATCAACAGAATTAACATAAAAACATACCAAAGAACACAAACATGCATAAACGAAACTACAAGACAGTAATTAAGTAAATTCAACTAACCAAACAAAACAAGTAAATCCTAATTAACCAATCCACTTCTCCACAATCAAACACGCAAAGTATTTTGTCTGTCACTAACAAAACCAATGAGGATGCAATCTGCTGTCAGTCAAAAAACTCCTGGATCCGGTGGACAGCTGACGTTACTAGTCGGAACTACAATTCGCGACGGTGGAAGCGCGAAATCCTCGAAGAAACCTCTCCTTGGAAAGCTGCTGGAAATGAAGATAATCTGCCAAGAATGTCAACCTAGATCTGCCCTCTTCATCGTGTCGGGCAAATTAAGGTTGTGTGATGCCGAAACTTGGAAGATCATCACATGGAAACTCTCCAATGAAGGGGAATTGGGTGCTGCTGGAACCCTAAGTCACTGCCTTCCTCACCGTTTCCGGCAGTGAAGTTTGGAGTTCCAGCTAGTGGTGAGGGGAATGGAGTGAACGTCGGAGAAGAACCAAGCTCACTGCCCCGTCAAAGAGTCGCCACCTTCTTCACTGTGTCCGACAGGAATCCCGACTGGGATGCGAGGTGGATGAAGAACCCACTGGAGTAACCACTCTGGTGAAGCCCTGTGATCGTCACTGCTATAGATTCGTCGGAAATCGCCGCCGTCGGCTTCGTCGTCTTCGATCGGGAGAAGGAGGAAAGGGGCGCCAGACTCGCGTGCCCTAGCTGATGCAGACGCCAGGAAGAGGGAAAGGATGTGGAGGACTGGCCAACGGCAGTGAAGAGAGGAAGTGGTGCCGCCGGCCGGAGAGAAGGAAGAAAGGAGAGGGAGGTGGTCGTGTGGCCTAGCGGCGCTGAGGAAGAAATCGCGAGCCAAAGGGATCACGCTACTGTGCTGGGCAAAGAAAGGTTTCTTAATGGGTTTAATGGGTTTCGGGTTGAGAAAGTAGATCCACTAAAGCTAGATCCGGTTTATTAAGGTAAGGTTCAAATTGGGCTTCAAATTGGATGAATTGGGCCTTTGTGATTGGGTTTGAATTGGAGCTCTTAGAATGGGCTTGAGAAGAGTGGGCTTTAAGAGTTGAATTGTTGGCTCAAATTGGACTCTTCTCTTGATCCAAATTGGAGATGAATTGTACTTGGATAAGGATAATCTTTATGGACGGTCCAGATCTTCCAGATTGCTTCCCTACAAATAAGATGCACAATTTTAGATAAAATGCCAGAAAATATAGGAAAAATTATATCAACGCTCCAATAAAACTCAACTCGTAAAACATGATATAAATACAGAATTAAGCATACGAGAAGGTAAAAAAATGTTAAGTCCAAGAGCCAAAATAACATATAAAAATGCTAATTATCAGAGGACCAGACACTTGGCACGAGACGGTAAGTCCAAGTGGGTCATGGAGGACCAAACACTTGGTACGAGACGATAAGTCCAAGTGAGTCAAGATTGACTGGACACTTGACACAAAGAGAAAAGTCCAAGTGGGTCAAAGGATTGATCAGACACTTGGTGAAGAAGTCCCAACAGGTCAAGGTTGACTAGATGCTAGGCAGAAGGAGTCCCAACAGGTCACGATTGACCAAATGTTGGATTTAGGAACCTTGGACTTGAGTTTAGGTAAGTCAAGGTTTGGGCAATCGATCGGTTGATCGATTGACCCAAGCCCAATTGATCAGCAGATCGATTGGGAGTGTGCTACGATAAGTAGTGACCCAATCGATTTGCCGATCAATTGGGAGAAAGTGTTGCGAGCATAGAGAGCTGCCTAATCGATCAGCCGATCAATTGGGCACCGCCAATCGATCTACCGATCGATTGGCAGTTGGTTTTCTCACGTGATCGTGAGAAAGCCTGAATCGATCGGTCGATCGATTCAGGCTGCTTCCAGTGAGCATAGAGGTGCTATGAATCGATCAATCGATCGATTCAGGCCTCCCTAATCGATTGACCGATCGATTGAGATTAGATCGTTGCGCGGGATGCAGGCGATGGATGGCTGTGATGAATGGGATGTGATGTGGCAATAGATTGGACGAAGCCCAATCGATTGGGAGCTGCAGGAGCGCACAGTATATAGCCGTTGCTAGCATTTTTCTCAGTGCTTTTTACTCGCGATTCTTCCCAATTCTTCACACGATTTCTCCACTGCTCATAGTCAGTTCTTGAAGGCTCTTGGGGATAAATGCTGGTGCACTTCCAATATTCAAAAGGCAACAACAAGGAAGATAGGGATTTTTGCTCACCAAAGGTGGCACTTAGCTCTAAGTTGACTGGAGTGAGCCCAAAAATAAATAATCGGCCTTCTATGGTCAAGGCGGGTAAATTAAACTTTGCACCCTTTAACTTTTCTAGGGCTTCACGTAGAGTTGGATATGCGGAGATGTTACTTAAATTAGGGAGAGGGGGAAGATCACAGGGTAAGGTGGAGAAGGTAGGAGGCGTATGAAGAAATATTTATTTCTCCATTCTTCCTGGGCTGGGACTCGGTTAAACAAAACTGCCTTAAGGCGAGCTTGGAACTTGAATAGACCATTCACTACTTGGCGAGGGAAAAAATAATAGTGGAATAGGCGAGGAGATAAGGGGGCATTAAGTAAATGAAAGATGATAATATCACTACTCAAAATGTTAAGGGATTGGAGAATAAGTTAGTGTAGCGGAATATTAAAATATCGGCTGACATCAATAAAGAAAGGATGTAAGGAAAAATGGAATCCTGATATAACTTGTTCCCTAAAGATGGCGATGCTCTCTGGGGGACGATGATGAGGACGATCTTCCAGAGTGGGAATGACTATAAAGGAAGGAATGTTGTAGTTAATATTTAGGTCATAAGCATTGTCGAGGGTTAAATTGGAAGAACATTGAGCATACCACTCGTCACTCTCAGCCATTTTTGAAAAAGAAAATATTATTAGAACCAATGAAGGGAAGGTGAGGAAAGCCGGAGTAGAAATGATGAAGATGAAGATGAAAAGAAGGCCTTAGGGTTTTTCATAGAATGTTTATAAGGATTCTTCAAAAAGGTTTTCTAAATAAGATCGTCAGATCATAACAGTAAGAAAGGCGGGATTAATTGTGAATTGTCGAATAGTTAGATAAAGCAATGGGCAGATAAAAAGTCATACACCTATGATGATGTATACACATGTGTCACCAATGAAAAGCCTGTAGTGATAATTGATTCAACAGGCATTTAGCTAGAAGCGTCAATGTTTTTATCGAGACAAGCATGATTTTTTGTGTAATTCTTTAAGGGGAAGGCATGACTCGTCCTTACTAGTCCTAAGCTCAGATGAGTTTTTAGAACTTGTCTGGGAAATACTAATATAAAGACATGCTAGACCAGACCACATTTGTATCAGGATGATTTTTAATTCGGAATAGATGTTATACCGAGCATGTTTAATTTCGACCACTCCCTAGTTCCTTTATTTAAATAAGCAATGAGTATTGTAGTTGGTTCTTTTTTAGGGTTTTCATCCGAACAAGTACAAACTTAAACGAATTTCAAGTTCGATAGACTATAGGGATTGACACCTTAGCCAAATGGATGTTTCATGTTTCAGTTCATCTGGCCTGGGTGGTTGGTCCTAAGCAGTGTTGTCCCATCTCATCCTAGCGGTTGCCTGAACGGAGTTAGGTTATCTTTAATATAGCGCTCATATATTAAAAATAGTGGTTGTTACACAACACAATTTCATGAAAGATGTGGCTGATGAGTTTAACCAAAGACTTGAATATATAACAAAGGTATAATGTGTATTAAAAACTAATTCATTAGTTAAATAGATAGAGAAAAGAAATAAAAAATAGGAAAAATTGGGAAGTAAGTCAGATGAGGCAGAATGAACTATCTTTTTGTGGTCCAAAAAGATAGCGGGAGGATCAGAAGTTAAATAGCCGCCTTTTTTTAAGTGCACCATCGCTCCCTCTGCTCTGAGAAAAAGTGCCTTGGAAATTGAGTTGGCAATGGGTATAGGGGTGTAAACGAACCGAATCGAGCTAAATATACTAAAAAATTTAAGGCTCGAATTTGACTCGAAATAGGTATATTCGAGTTCGAGCTCGATTCGAAACTCAAAAAATTTAAAATTTTGTATTCGAATTCAGTTCGAATTAGGGCTCGAGTTTGAGTTCGACTCGAAAGATTCAAGCATGTTCGCGAACTATTTGAATTATTACCCGAAAATAGGTACTCGAAAGGCTCGAAATTTATTTATTTAATATATTTAATTTATATTAATAAAATATTAAGGCTTGCGAGTGGCTCGCGAACTATCGAACAATATAATTTGGGCTCGATTTCGGCTCGAAAAAAAGTTCGAACATGTTTGAGTTCGGCTCAAATTCGATAAATTCGAATATGAATCAAATATTTTTCGAGTCAGATCGAAAAGCTCGTGAGCTGGCTCGATTCGTTTGCAGCCCTAAATGGGTACATTGAATTCGCGTGTATGAAAAAGGTCTTTCTTTCTCGCTTCAAACCAATCATCTTCCCCCGCTCGATAGGGTGTCAACTCTACTTTGGTAGCTATTATTTTAATTTGGGCAGTCAGCAAATTAGAGAGCAAGGAATCTTGTTAAGCCTTTTGGGCCATCATCTCAAATTCTTTAGCAGCTCGTTCGGTTGTGTATGTAGACTTTAATTCCTGAAGTTGAGCACATAACTACCTGTTCTCTGCAGTTTGTTTGTCTAGTTTCATTTTTATTTCTTCACGGAGGTTTGTTTCAAACTAAAGTTGAGCCTCAAGAGTGTCCAAGGTGGTTGTCCACTAGGTCACCTTATTGTGCTTAGCTTCGGCCAACTTTTGAACATCTTTTAGTTGAGCAGATAATTCTTTTATTCGCTTGGAGTCTCATGAAGAAATCGCTATGGAAGTTTGCTACTTCAGCAACTCATTCTCCTTCACCAAGTCATACAACTGCTGAGCAACGCTCGCATTGATTGCTGAGCGCTGAAAGATAAACACAATTACAAGACTACGAAATGGGTTAAGGATAGTTGATTAAATTATGATACTTAGTTTCCTCATAGGAAAATTCATCCGCTAGCACTATAGGTGTAAGTTCACTGAGTTAGTTTCTGGCCTCTATCCAAGCATCTATTAAACAACCTCCTAATGATATTGGGAGGGTTGAAGGAAGAAGATATGTTGGAGAAATTGAAGCTTGGGCAGAAGGCAAAGAAAAAATGATTGAGGATTGAGGAGGACACTCCGGAGCAGCAAAGATAGTCTTCATGCCAGGAGATACAGAAGGAATGGGATCTAAATAGTATCTTGTAAAGAAGTGTCCTCTTGGGTTTGGGTACGGACAAGAGTTGAGAGGGTAGGATAAAGGATGACCAAGGTATGCTCGGGGGATTGCTCTTGTATATCTTCCCGGGTGGGATTTGACTGAACAGAAATTGCTTGTCTTTAGGAGAAGGCGCAAGGGTCAGCTTGCGCTTCTGGCATTTCCTTTTTGGTGAAGCCACCTTCTCTGAAGGAGAGCTCATAGATTTCGGAGGAGGATTGGAAGGTAACTCATAACTACTATTTTGATGTGATATTTTAGCTCTCATACTTAATATTTTTATCCTCTCATTCACTTAAATCTTGTTTAATATCATGATTCATGATTTAAGATATATTTGTGAGATTTTTATACTCTCTCCCTAATTTTTAGTATTATTTCATGATTTTATAGGGAATTAAAGAAGAACCATGGATTAGAGTCGAGTTGGATCGAATTTGGCTTGATTTGAAGGTCAAATGGAGGAGATCATATGAATCATTGATCTAGATCTAGAGAGATCTTATTCCTTCATTCAGATCTAAGCATCCTATCCTTGATCTAGATCTGAAACAATATGGACCTTTGCTTTATCAAGAAGGAGATCAAGCCATCCATCATCTCTATCATCAAATCTGAACCTCACATCCACTCCTATTGAATGGACGACCCAGATCGGAGGAAGAAAAGCCCTTCCTTTTCTCACACGGATGAACAGTGGGTGGAGAGACGTGATGCATGCTGAAGCTTCAATGCCACCTTTGACTCTTCTTCTTCCTCCACTAACGACCGATGACCACCTTTGCTCAACCACCGCCACCGGCCGACCATCTCCTCTCCATCTTAGTCTACACCGCTGATATGGGTTAGGTTTTAAGGGTCTTCAGATGAGGAAAGAAAAGGAAGAAAGAGTCAAAGGAGGTAGGCCAATAACAGCCGAAACATACTTTAAGAACAAAGGTAGGCCAATACCGGCCGATACATGCCTGCCGAACGAAGGTAGGCCAATATCGGTCGATAGATGCCTGCCGAACGAAGGTAGGCCAATATCGGTCGATACATGCTTGCCGTATGAAGGTAAGCCAATAATGACCGATACATACTCCAGAGCAAAGATAGACCAATATCGGCCGATACATGCCTGCCGAACGAAGGTAGACCAATATCGGTCGATACATGCCTGCCGAACGAAGGTAGGCCAATATCGGTCGATACATGTTTGCCGTATGAAGGTAAGCCAATAACGACCGATACATACTCCAGAGCAAAGATAGACCAATATCGGCCGATACATACCTGCCGAACCAAGGTAGACCAATATCGGTCGGTACATGCCTGCCGAACGAAGGTAGGACAATATCGGTCGATACATGCTTGCCGTATGAAGGTAAGCCAATAACGACCGATACATACTCCAGAGCAAAGATAGACTAATATCGGTCGATACATGCCTGCCGAACGAAGGTAGGCCAATATCGGTCGGTACATGCCTGCCGAACGAAGGTAGGCCAATATCGGTCGATACATGCTTGCCGTATGAAGGTAAGCCAATAACGACCGATACATACTCCAGAGCAAAGATAGACCAATATCGGTCAAGAGGGTTCTTTCAAGTAAAAAACTCACATAGTTTCTTCAATGAATACCTTAGAAACATGTTGAATAAAATATTATTTCCTAGCACAACAAAGATACAAATAGAAGTCACATGAAGAAGAATCATGCATAAATATATCGAATAGAATAATCCATGATAGAGAATATATATTTTTTGGCGGGAAATAAACTTTCAGCTTGTCTTGCAGGCGCTAAATGACAAAGAAGGTACATCTGGGGTACAAAAAAGATTCCTTAAAAATTATCTTCCGCAAGTACGCATCTGACGTCATCTCATAACGAACTCTAACAAACCGGGGTCCACTTCATGACTACGGAGGTTACATGAAGTGGTATAAAAGGGGGAATCCTCTCCGTTGGCAAGGTAAGTTCACATCATCGTGTACTTTCACAACCCTAATTTCCTAGCTACTGTTCATCTTCTTCCTTCACATCAAGAGAGATCACTAACTTGAGCGTCGGAGGGCCTAGCCAGGGATTCCCACCCCGGTCTCAGGTCACTGACGATAGTGTTGGTTGGTCTCCTGTGCGCAGGAAGCCTCGGGAGCTGAGGAGTTCGACTTTCTCCTATCTGGACGGGGATTTCTTCCTACTTATCATATTTCCTTTGGTGACTCTGGTTTTCTTCTGATCCGCTTTAGGTTTCTCGGGTCGAGGCTCTATCGGCATTATTCTTCATTAGTACGGTGGGTTTCCTTCTTCCGGATCTCCTTCACGGTTAGCTTCTCAGACATGATCAAATTTGGCGCCGTCTGTGGGAACTTCACCTGAATCTGAGACTACGTGATGGACGAAGCTGGGAAGTTGAACCTACTTACTATCAGCCGCGAGGATTTAGATCTCCTCATTAATTCTCATGTTCAGAAAGCCCTACAACAACAGCAGCAACAACTGCAAGCTCATACTGGGGCTACTCTGTCGACGGCTCATCATCCGGCGATATCAACTACTAAGCATCGGAAAGGAAAGGAGATGGAAGAAGAAGAACCTTTGTATTTTCCTCCAGCTACTGTTTCTCCAACTAGATGTCCACGAGTCTTCCTTCGCACTTCCTTGGATCCAGGGGGTAAGAGGCCTGTGTTCCAAGAGTCCTCTGGTGAGGCGCCGGACAGAGAGAAGCGTAAGATTAAAATGATAACTAGTGATAGTTCATCAGAAAAGATCATCTCTCCATTCTCACAAAGTGTATTAGATGACCCACTTCCTAAGCGATATCAGAATCTGCAAATTGGAGAATATACCGGAACCACAGATCCGGAAGATCACTTGTTGAAATTTGAGAATGTAGCCTTGTTGCAACAATTCTCCGATGGGGTGAAGTGTCGGATGTTTCTCACTACTCTTGGGGGAGCAGCACAGCGCTGGTTCAAAAGATTACCTGAAAAGTCTATTCGAAAATTTAAAGATTTCAAGAAAGTCTTTCTACATCATTTCTCCAGCAACAAAAGGTATCATAAGACCCCGTGGAGCATATTTTCAATTAAGCAGACGTCTAAAGAATCCATCCGGGCATATATTAAAAGGTTCAATCAGGTAGCTATAGATGTACCTAATGCTACTACTGAAATATTAGTAAGTGCTTTCTCTCAGGATCTAAATGATAATGATTTCTTTAAAGATTTGGTAAGAAATCCTCCTGTTAATTTTGATTCCCTGATTGAACGTGCCACTGAGTTCATTAACGTAGAAGAAGCCCAAGCTGCTCGTAGGAAAGAAGGTGTTCCCTCTTCTTCTACTCACGCGAAGGAGAAGGCTCCGACCCCGGTACCCCCACCAAGAGGACCTAGAACCACTCATCCACCTCATCGACAACCAGATTATCGTCCACAAGCTGTACAACATGTAGAGATGCAGCCGGAGGCACCAAGAAGATGGTGTACTTATCATAAAACCAGCAGTCATCACACTGATGACTGTTTTGTTTTGAGAAATAGGCGGGTCAATAAAGAGGGCTATCAGAGGCAGAACTATTACCGGCAGCAGTACCCCAGGCAGCAAAGTCCGCTCAAACCGGAATATCACCCGGATGGAACCCGGCAAGAAGCAATACCAGTACCAGCTGGTACCAGCCAGGTATCAGATAAAGCACCTTCCGAAACCACAATGACTCATCAGGAAGAGAATAGAAACAATGCTGCTCGGGGTAATATTAACATGATTACGGGCAGACCCACTGATGAGGATTCTAACAGAGCCAGAAAAGCACATGCCCGAAGATTGGAGATTCATGCAGTAGGATGCAGCATGGAACGAGCAGCTGGTCCTGAAATAAGCTTTGGGCCCAAAGATCTTGAGGGGGTAGAAATACCTCATGACGACGCATTGATCATCAAAGCTGTGATAGCTAACTACGCCATCGCTCGTACCTTCATAGACACTGGCAGCTCAGTCAATATTATATTCAAGAAGGCTTTTGATCAGCTACAAATTGACCCCAGTGAACTTCAACCGATTGCAACTCCTCTGTATGGATTCACAGGCAATGAAGTGCAACCTTTGGGTCAAATAAAATTAGTCATTTCTCTAGGAGAGGAACCCCTGATGAGAACTAGGAGATCCTATTTTATGGTAGTAGATGCTCCATCTTCTTATAATGTGATATTGGGTCGGCCTGCCTTGAACGAGTTCAGGGCGGTCGTTTCTACTTTCTGTCAAAAGGTTAAGTTTCCTGTGGAAGATCAGGTTGGAGAAGTACGAGGCGATCAAAAGACAGCCCGGAAGTGTTACGTAGAAATCATTCGAACAGAGGCCAACACCGCCCGGAAGATTCAAAGAATGGAGGTTAATGCCATTCACGAAAAGCAGCCCATCCTAGTTTATGAAGAAAAGGAAGAAGTTCAAATCCAGACTGGGCGACCAGAAGCTACCACCTACATTGCAACCGATCTTGATCCTGATCTTAAAGCTGAGTTGGTGCAATGTTTGAAGAAGAATAATGATGTATTTGCCTGGACTCCCAAAGAAGTTTCGGGCATTTCTCCTGCTGTCATGGAACATTCCTTACATGTCTTTCCGGATGCCCGCCCGGTCATGCAAAGGAAGAGAAGTTTCAGTATGGAGCAAAACCAGATTATCAAGGAAGAAATAAACAAGCTTATGGAGGCTGGATACATTAGGGAAGTGCAATTCCCAAGCTGGTTGGCTAATGTGGTGTTAGTCTCTAAACCTAGGAATAAATGACGAGTGTGCATTGACTTTCGAGATCTCAACAAAGCTTGCCCGAAGGATTACTATCCCTTACCCAGGATTGATCAACTGGTTGATTCTACTGCCGGATGCGAATATATTTCCATGCTGGATGCATATCAAGGTTATCATCAAGTCCCCTTGGCCAAAGAGGATCAAGAAAAGGTTAGTTTTATAACATCTGAAGGCACTTATTGCTATAATGTTATGCCTTTTGGACTAAAGAATGCAGGAGCAACCTATCAAAGGCTTATGAATAAGGTCTTTCAGAAGCAGATTGGTAGGAATATGGAAGTATATGCTGATGACATCTTAATAAAGTCTCTTCAAGCTGCTGATCTGTGCAGGGATATAGAAGAGACTTGCAAGACATTAAGACAGTATGGGCTCAAGTTGAACCCAAGCAAATGCTTGTTCGGCGCGAAGGGAGGAAAATTCCTGGGATATATGGTGTCCGAACGGGGGATAGAGGCCAACCTGAGCAAGGTCAAGGCACTGCAGAGCATGGAGCCACCCCGCAACCTGAGAGAAGCTCAAAGATTGACAGGCCGAATCACAGCCTTGTCTAGATATATTTCTAGATCAGCCGATCGTAGCTTTCATTTCTTTAAAATACTCAGAAAGGCTAATAAGTTTTAATGGAATGAAGAATGTGATAAGGCTTTTCAGGAGTTGAAAGATTATTTAGCTACCCTCCCTGTGTTGGCTAAACCTATAGCAGGAGAGACTCTGTGGGTGTATTTGTCGGCTAATGAAAACGCCGTAGGCTCTGTATTAGTCAGACAGGAAGGAAAAGAGCAACAACTTGTATATTTTTCTAGTCATTTATTAAAAGGAGCTGAGTGTAGATACACTACACTAGAAAAATTGGCTTATGCTCTAATATTGACTGCTCGGAGGTTGCGTCCATATTTCTTAGCACATGAGATTGTTGTCTTAACTAATAGCACTCTTGGACGGGTATTGCTCAACCCAGAGGCATCGGGACGGTTAATCAAATGGACAACCGAGCTTGGGGAATATGACATCCAATATCAACCCCGCTCGACCATCAAGGCACAAGCTCTAGCAGATTTCATCATAGAGGTTCAAGGTCCAGAAGAAGAAGATACCTGGAAGGTTTATGTGGATGGCTCTGCAACTAGACAAGGCAGTGGAATTGGTATTCTTCTTATATCCCCAAGAGAAGACAGACTTCAACTCTCCATTAGATTGAATTACAGAGCTACCAACAATGAGGCTGAATATGAAGCTCTAATAGCTGGCTTACAGGCTGCTCGGCATGTAGGGCAGCTCAAGTCCTTATATATTCTGATTTTCAGCTAGCAGCTCAACAATTATCAGGTAATTTTGAAATAAATAATGACAGGCTTAAGTTATATGCTGAGGCATTCGATAAGTTGAAGTCTCAATTTCAAGATGTGAGCATACAAAAAATTCCTCGATCGGAGAATCAGGTGGCAGATGAATTAGCTAAATTAGCCTCTGCTGTAGTGCCATGGAGTCTTGATCGACCAGTGGAGCAGACCCTATTAATTTCCTGTATTGAAAGACAGACTGATATAGAAATTCATGGTGATTGGCGAGCTCAAATTATATTATATTTACAGCAAGGTCTTCTTCCTAGAGATATAGAACAAGCCAGGGTATTTAAGAAACGAGCTGCTCAATATACTATGGTGGGGGAGCAATTATATAAAAGGGCTTTTTCCAGACCTTTGCTCAAGTGTGTAGGCACAGAAGACACACAATTTATTTTACAGGAGGTGCATCAGGGTTCTTGTGGTAGTCATATAGGAGGAAGATCTTTGGCTCGTAAAATCCTCTTAGCGGGATATTTCTGGCCTATTCTATATGAAGATGCCGCTAAACTGGTAAGAACTTGTATTTCTTGTCAAAAGCATCAGAATATATTACATCACCCTACCCAATTATTGAGAACCTCTATAGTCTCATGTCCCTTCGATCAGTGGGGTATGGACATAGTGAGTCCATTTCCTATGGCTGCTGCACAGAGGAGGTTCTTGTTGGTGGCTGTGGATTATTTCTCTAAATGGGTGGAGGCAGAACCACTTGCTAGAATTACAGAAGACGCGGTCATTAAATTCTTATGGAAAAATATAATCTGCAGGTTCGGCATTCCTCATAAGTTGGTCTCTGATAATGGAAGGCAGTTTCAAGGCGATAGAATCCTAGACTGGTGTCAAAGTTATGGGATTACCCAGGCCTTCACCTCCGTAGCTTACCCGCAGAGCAATGGTCAAGCAGAAGTAACTAATAGGGAGATTATTAGAGGACTGAAAACTAAGCTAGATCATGTCGGAGGTAGCTGGGTAGACGAATTACCCAGTGTTCTCTGGGCATATCGTACTACACCTCGTGAAGCTACAGGAATCACTCCTTTCCAGTTAGTTTATGGAGGAGAAGAAGTAATCCCCATTGAGGTAGGAGTAGAGTCTGACAGAAGACAATTGTATGATGAGGATAATAGAGATCGACGACTTATGGAGCTGGACCTGATTGAGGAAATAAGAGATAAAGCTGCTACTCGTCTTACATCTTACCGACAGCGGATGAGACAGAATTATAACAAAAGAGTTATCCCCAGATTCTTCCAAGTAGGGGATTTGGTTTGGAAACGAGTTAAGCCTGTGGGAGATGTCAGCAAGTTGGCACCACAATGGGGAGGGCCTTATAAAGTGATAGAAAAGCTCGCGTCAGGCTCATACTATCTCCAGGATGCCGAAGGAAGAATGTTGGAACGACCTTGGAGCGCTAATCATTTGCAACCCTATCGAGCCTGATTTGATCATATTACTTTAAATATGTTCACAGTCATTGGAATTCCCAAGCGAATTGAGATGATTGCAGTTTATGTACTTTGTTTCTTTGATGAAAGTCAAGCAAGATAAATATTGACACAGGAAATAAATATGGTTCATACAAATTGATAAGTATCAGGAGAAGCCTCCTTTCTATTTTTCAAGTAGTAAGATAAGGGGAAATCCTAAAGGCCTATTCAGCTCCCCTCAAGGAATTACAAACCAACATGAGGTTAGCCCAAATATTATATTATGCTTTCGTATGAAACAAAGTCGATCGGGAAAATCCTATGAAGTAACCCGGACGGGCCTTCATAAGAGAAAACCGGAGACTATAAACCAAGAAAGATCAAAGTCGATCGGGAAAATCCTATGAAGTAACCCGGACGGGGCTTCATAAGAGAAAATCGGAGACTATAAACCAAGAAAGATCAAAGTCGATCGGGAAATTCTATGAAGTAACCCGGACGGGCCTCCATAGGAAGAACCGGAGACTCTAAACTATTCCAGAGAAAAAGTCGATCGGGAACACTCTATGAAGTAACCTTGACGGAACTTCATAGGAGAAACCGGAGACTATAAACCAGTATAAATCAAAGTCGATCGGGAAATTCTATGAAGTAACCCGGGCGGGCCTCCATAGGAAGAACCGGAGACTCTAAACTATTCCGGAGAAAAAGTCGATCGGGAACACTCTATGAAGTAACCCTGACGAAACTTCATAGGAGAAACCGGAGACTATAAACCAGAGCCGATTGGGAAATTCTATGAAATACATCAGGCAAGATTTCACAGAAGAAATCAGAGATTTCAAACTGACGCAAGGTATAATTAATCAGGGAATCTCCGGGCTTCGAAGCCTAATTAAGCAGATATTGAGAAGGGATTCTATACGGGAGCCCAGATATATGAAAGTCTTTATTCAAAATTTGGCTGGGATATTATACTCAGCCTGAAGATCAATAATTTTATATAATTCCGTATCCAGTCTCAACTAAGATCATTCATCCTCGGGGAGATACAAAGCATACCGGATATTACTTAAGGAAGAATCCATCAAGACAAGGCTTAACTCTGAAAGATGAACAAGGGATTTTTCTAATAAAGTTTATATTTAGCAATCAAAAGCATGTCAGGAAGGGGTATTCTTAAATTAGCATAAAGGAGAAGCAAGTAAGTGTTAAAGTTTTCTTACACCTTGCAAGTACTTAATTACTCAGTATCAAATGCACTTTTTCCACTGTCAGTTCTTACTTTACAAGTTTTTATGAATAATTTCCTTAAGCATTTGGAAAAGGGCCTTTCAAATCTGAGGGTAGTTCTTCATTAAGCCTGCGGCGATTTATGAAAGAAAGGGGAGGTTCTCTGGGTAGATATCCACCCTCTTTTAGCTGTCGAATAACCCCCGATACGGAATGATTTAGCGCCCCCACTATCCTGCGAACAAATTCCCGAGCAAAGGCTAGGGACTGCAAGTAAGCTTGCCGCCATTCTTCCCATCGACTCTTTTCCTGCTCCTTATAACTCTGGAAATCAGCTTGTAGTTTTGCGTTTTGTTCTTTTAAAACATCCTTCTCCGATCTTAGCTGTTCCAATTCCCTCTGGAGCAGTGATAATTCGTTATCTTGAGCTTTCCTCAGCTCTTGTTCCTGTAGAATAGTGAAATCATGAGAAGTCAGGTCCTGAGCTTGGTTAGAAAGACAGGCATTATGAAGCTTCTCTACTTTCTCTAAAATGAGACTTTTTTGAGAAGCATCTAAGAGAGCTTTCTCTTTTAAAGCGATCTCCAATCGAAGACCGGAATGCAGTCGGTCCACCTGTAATTCTAAGGTTTTTCTAGCCAGCTCTTTATCTTTTAATAGTTGCTGGCACTCTTCCAACTCTTGTTTTAGGATCCCCAGCTGTTGATCCTGTAAAGCCACCTTCTCTTGCAATTGAGTCAGGTCACCAGTAGAAGAAGGAGACGCGACCCTCAATGTTTCCAATTGAGTTTTCAACTTTTGGTTCTCCTGATCTTTAGCTACGAGTAGCTGATCAATTTGTAAACTTGAGGCAAGTAACTAAACCAAAAAGGTAAGGTAATTAGGAATCAGTAGACAAAATTAATAGCATGTAACCAGAAATGCTTACCGCTATTGCCTGGCGACTGTGACGATCAGCTCGATGAGGAAGACTGAGGCCCTGATAACCATGATTTAGCTTTATTATTTTGATTCATAATGCATATTTTTGATGGTCTATTCATAGCTTAAACTCACATATACATTACATTTTGTAATTGTATTTGATTTTGGACCTAATTGTAAATTAGCTAATTTTCATGGTATTTGATGCTAATATTTGATTCTTATTTTGTAGGCATCAAAAGGGTCATGGACCCGATCAGATTGGACCACATTTGGGCTCAAATCAAGAGCTAATCAAGTCGATCAAGCCTCGGAGCATTATAGGCCGTTCATCCAAGATTGAACAGATTTGGACCATCCATTGAAGATCTGGACGATCCAACTTAATGGGGAGCAGATCTGAGCCATTGATGAAGATCCAGAAGTTTTGATGCAGATCTGAGTTCATCCAGCCATTGATCCAGCCGGATTAATCTGGGCCGTTCATTGAAGACTGGGCGGATCTGGACCATCCAGTGATGATCTGATCGATCCGACCTACAGGAGAATAGATCCAGACCCTAGATTAACATCAGTACCTTCAGATCATATTTTGGGCAAACTTTCACCGTTGATTTAGCTCAGAAGTTTCTCAGCCGTCCGATAAGATTGAAGATGATTTAAAAGCTTCGTGAGAAGCTACAGTACAGTCGGGCTCGGTCGTGATTTTCGTCTACAGTTCTTCATCTTCTCCGTCGCAGCGCCGAGTTCCCATTCCTCAATTCCAGATCCAGATGCCAGCGATCTTCACCGGCGGCAATCTATGAGCTGACGGCGATCATTGTCCGAGGTCACAGAAGTGGCAGGGGCGTTCTCCAGTCCGCGCAGTTGATGTTCTACCCATTTTCGCGATCCGGATGCAGGGGCGTTCTCCGATCCGCGATTTCCATCATCACCAGAGCTAGAAGGGCGTTCTCTGAGGCTCCGACGACACTTCCGTTTCTTCATTCCATCAGCAACTCCAGAATCGATCTGATCAGTCGATTGGTGTCGCAAATTCCAGAACACAGCGTTGTTTCCTTGTGCATTGTAAACTCCAGCTGATTGTGAGCTGTATGGGCGTTCTCTGAGGCTATGAACGATCGGTTAGATTAGTTGGAAGTTCGAGATCTGTTGCTGATTGCTACATGGGCGTTCTCTGAGGCAATTCTGTTGACAGCAGGATGAAGAAGGCTTGTGGCGAGATTTTGGTTTGTGGAATGCCATAGATTAGGTTTTCTTCATTAGTTGTCTTTGAATTGTCTCAAACTTGCTCAGATCTTTAGATCTGCTTTCCTTTCCCTTGCAATTTCATTGTTGTTTCAGTTTTGTTACAATCCTGCTTCTGTTTTCTTCATTGAAATTCTGATTTCGTAGTTGAGTTAACTGCTAACTAGTAGATGGTTATTTAATCAGCAATTTCTTGCTCAATTGAATTGATCTTGTGATTGTAATCTTGCTTGAATGCTGGATGTTTAATTTGAGCTCTTAAGATTAATTGTAGCTGTGATTGAGTTTAATTGGTGAATGGTTAATTGGAGATTATTGGTTGTGTACCTCTGTTCGATGTTATTGTGATTGAGTTTTTGAATTTAAATGTTGCATTTGATTGTAAATGTGAATTGAATGATACTTTGATTTTTATAAGTTAGTGCTTAGGTTCAATTCAAAGAGTTACAAATTCTTTGGTTCAATTGATTGGATTTAGTGTGATTGTGTTTAATGATACTTCACTGATATTAGTTTGATGAGAATGAATCTTCTTTGATTTTATCTTTGATTATAGAAGAATTTAATTTGTTTTGTGAATCAAGTGGAAAAGCATAGTAGACCTTGTTGATGTAATAACTTGATTGGAATCAATTTTAAAATTAGCACACATTTACTAGTTAACCTTGGAAAAATACGACTTGGGACTCCATACTACATCTCTTATTTTTAGTTTTGAAATGTTCCAGTATTAATTAATTTGATGCACCATGTGACATGTAATATGGTTGACACCAAATTTTGGCGCCGTTGCCGGGGAACTAACTAGTAGTGTGTGTTTATTTTAGATTGATGCATTGATTGATTTTATTTGTTAGCATCTTGATTGCTTTGATTGCTTATTTCTTTTTATATTTTCATGTTGGTTTATTCTTGAATTTTTAAGTGCCTTTACTGTTCATGTTTTCATGAGATTGAAACTTTATGCTCTTGAATCTTCTAATCTTGATTTTTGAGTGTTGTAGTGAAGAACAGGAGATTTCTTTAGCATGGATCCATATTTTCAGAATTTTGGAGGTGGAATGGAGAGTTATCATTTTCAACCTGAGTATCAAATTTACCCAAACATGGATCAACAAAATAGGTATGGGTCATTTTCAAATGGTATTAATGCTAATTGGGTGGATAGTTCATGTTTCAGGTGTGAAAGTGCACAAGGACCATTCATTGAGCCATATCCAGCTTTCCAGAGTTCATATGGATTTCAAGAAGTTTCAACATCATTTGAACCACATCCTTATCAACAGAATGATTTTCAGATGGATGAATCAACATGGAAACTCAAGGAGATTATGCAACAGACGAGTGAGTATCAAGAGCAACAGTTTTTAAGAATACAGAACATACAGATTCAGTTAGATCAGATTGCATCATCAATAAATCAGCTTCAAACACAACGTGCCAGTGAAGAGATGGAAAGTAGCGATTCTGTCAGGCCTGACCCTACTTCCATTGATTCGCATAATTTTTCTAGTATCTTTTGTGATGATTATGTGATTATGCAAATTTCTGATCCTACTGATATTGTTGTTGATGATGTTGTTAGTGAATCAGGTTCTGAACATGTTTTTGAAGATGATTTAAGTGTAGGGGAATGCTTACTGGAAGCATTACCTCAAGAATCACCAAGAATTGAAGATGTAAGTGTAGGGACTTGGGCTATGGAGTCAAGCACCCAAGAATCACTACATGAGGATGAACCATCACCAGAACTAGAGCTTGTGCCATATCTTGATGAAAAGGAGGTAACAATCATCACTCCAGGTATCTATCAACATGACAAGGTGAGTATTTTTTGTGATTTATCAGAAAATTTAATTGAGGTACCAATTGTTGATTTCATTAGTTGTGATTCAATTCTTGATAAATTTTATAACCACACTAATATTCTCCTATCTTCTTTTTACCTCACATGCGTGTGGGAGATGTTTTCTGTGATTGATGTTGTAGGAGAACACAAGCTTCCGGAGTGGATGCTTGAACTGAACCACCTCAGACCTCCGGAAAAAGCCTTGAAAGGAAAAATGATTAATAAAAAGAAATTGATTGCAACCACGATTACTACATGTCCAGTGTGGATTTTGTTGCTAAATCTTCTTCGACCACCGGAATGAAAGGAGAGTTGGTTCTAATTTCGTTTTCTTTTGCATTTTAATTCATGTTTTGTTAATAAATTCTTTTTATGCATTTTTTTTAGTTTCATACTTTGCATTTTGCATTTTGTTTAATACATAGCATTTCATTTGAATAAAATTCTCCATGAGAATTTTCTAAGTAATACTTTTAAGATGGTAAAAGCTTATTAAATTTGATCATCAATTTTAGGTCATTTAACATGATTGGATGTTTTTTCTTACATGAAATTGGTTAAAATGGTGGTGGATTCCAATTTGATCAATTAGGCATGATTGCATAAAAAAATACCTAGAGAGGACCACTTTAAGCCTAAACATTATTATATTTTTGTGTGACATGTACTCATAACAATTGAAACTCTAGAACTTGCTTAGTTTCTTTTCAAAGTCACAATATTATAAGTATGCATGGAAATTGAGGATTTTGTCAATTTTGTTCCCCATACTTTCCAATTCCTTTCCTCATAATTTTCTTGAAACATTCTCATCTAGCATTCTAAATCTTAATTCTCTTTGCTTGTCATATTTCTTTTATTTCATTGAGAGTTTGGTTGAATGCTTGATGAGTTAAATTTGCAAGATGGATTAAGGTTTAAATGTGGGGGGAAAAGTTGCATATGTGGGGGGATCTTGAAGTCTTGGGTGGTGCCATGATGTTTTAGATCTTTGCTTCCTGAGCATATTTTGGGGAGTTTGGTTCAAACTATGCTACTGAGGAAGATGATAGTAAAGAGCATTCCTTGAATGTATTAAAGCGTGGCCTTGCTATTGTTACTTGATGTAATGTGATGTTTAGAAGTTATGCTGGAATTGATTATATGTACTTTGATTTATGATGTTGGCAAAGACTTTGAGCTGGAAAATTTTAGAATCTTAGGAAGTGACTGTCAAGTTTGTGCAAGTATGACAGAAATTGCAGGAATGGACCAACCCAGCAATTCTATACTTACTGCAGACGGAAAAAAAAAACCAACATCAATACTTACTGCAGACGAAGAAACAAGAACAAATTGTACTTAAGGTCAAGAACGAAACCAATCAAGCTGTGAAGAATGTATCAAATCTGTGCCATTTTGGTGAATATCAAATTTGTGCAGGAATTTGGCAGCTGCATTTCAATGCTGAGAATTGCTGAAACCTATTTTGCCTCAATTCTGAAAATGAAACTCCATAAACAAGAATTTCTGAGCTAGAGTCAGAAAACTGAAACTGAATGCTAGATGTAAGGGCAGAGATGAAGGCAAACAGTGATGGATTTTAAGTTGTTCAGTGATATTTCATTCAAGGATTATAATCTCAGCTTGGAAGTGAAATCAGTGAGTGCAGAATCTCGAATTGAAACTCATTTACTGTAACCAGAAATTGAATTGGAATCAATGTGTCAATGGTGTTCTTCTCCCTCCATGACCTATCCAAACTTTTTATCAAATTTCAGAGCTAAGAATTATTGAAACAATGTAAGAAGATTCAATAACAGAACTGAAATAGTGAGGTCTTGTAGCCACTGGAATTTTACATTGGGAAGGAGAATTCAAAATTCAATTGGTAGTTATCATTCTATTAATTTAGCACTTCAAGATGTTATCATAAATTCTGTAAATGAAGAATGGGAAGGGTAATACTTGATGCTTAAATTAGTGAGGTGAAAAGCTGAAAAAAAAAAAACAGAAATGAATCTGCTGGAAGCTGCAGTATACTATCAAATGGTTGCTGTGCAGGAAGCTATTAGAGTGTGTAATGTTATTATCGATTTCAGGAATTGATGCAGGGCAGTAATGAAATGGTGCCAACTTTTCAACTTATTAGCTGATTAAGAGCAAGGCCCAGATTTCCTTGAATTCCAGTTCTGAAACTAAGCTTCAGAAATCCAGAAAAAGAGAAAAGAAAATTGCAAGATGAAATTTATTGCTGCTTTACTTTTATAACCTATTATTCTGCATCAGATTATCACCTCTGTAATTGCAGATTGCTGTATGTCCAGAAATCAGAAATAACTATCTTTTCTGCTGGATCTAAATCTGATTTCAGAGTTGGGAGGTTGCTGGATGGAGCAGCAAGTGAACTTAAACAGTGAGGAAATTGTCAGATCAAATAAATGTGTGCAACTTTCTGAACATTGTTTGGAATTTGATACTATTTTGATACACATTGATACATCTGAAAGTTGAATTAGAGAGCTTGAATTATGCTTCTGCAAGTCTTGTTTTTGCTCTTGCAAATATGAATTTTGAATTGTCAAAAATTCGATTTCAAACCAGTTGCTGATCAAAAACAAGGAGAGTACAATTCTTATTAGTTAAGTGCTGAATGATGTTGTTTCCAAGTTTAAATCTTCATGTATCCATTAGGATCTCTTTGAATTCTTGGTTCTGAAATTGAGTTACAGATTTCGGATTTTAGCAATGAATTTTATATTGAATTTGGGAGCTGTTTAGTACTGAAATTCTGAAATTGGAAGCTTGCATTGGATTTCTGAAATTGCCAAATCAGAGTGACACAGAAACAGAAAAAGAAAATTCTGCAGAATGAAAAAAATCAGTGGTTTAAAGAATATCAAAATATTTGATTTATGGTTTTTCATTGTCCGATATGGCAGTACTCTTCTTTATCCAAGTTGTCCACAGGTAAGAATTTTATAGAAGGACAGAACTGCAGAAGCTGAAACAAATATAGAAGGCTGCTGGAATTGAGCTGCATACTGCTATAACACAGAATTCAGAAAAATTTTGTGTGCCAAGTTTTGATTACAAACCAATTTTCTAATACACTTGTTGCTCAACGTGTTCAATACTTGATCATGATTGGAGAATGCATGCCAAGTGGATTGCTTGTAACTGAATCTAGCAGAATTGTCAGAAACCTACAGAAGGAAGGAAGAAGAGTGACTAGTAGAGTTCCCTTGGGTGGCTGCTGGGAAATGAAGCCAGACAGCAAGGATCCAGATCTGAAATTAACTGTGCAACATGGTGTTAGATTTGTGCCATTGAACGGAAATGTGATCAAGCCTTGCTTTAGATTCAATGCAAAGGAGGAAGAAAATAAAAAGGAAATTGAAGAAAAAAAAAAGTATTTAACTGCAAATAGAGATTGAACTCTGAATTCTATAGAATTTGCAGAAATCTGAATTCTAGAATTAATGTATCAATAACTACATGTTTGGTGTTTAAATCTGATGCTGATTCAGATTTGCATTGTTATGAGTTCCAAAATGTTTTAGTGCTAAAGGATAACTGTCTCTAAGCTTGGAAAGAAAACAATTTGGAAGCATAGAATCTGAATTTTGGAGATCAGAATTTGTTGCTGTACCAAATTTAGAGTCTGAATTGTCAAAAAGATGCAGAAATGAAGAATGTTACAAGTTTCATCAGTAAGGAAATATACAAGAAATGTGCTAAAATCAGATTTGAAACTTTGGCAGGAAGTGATGTTCCAAAAGAACTTGTAGAATTTGGAATTGGCAGCCATTTTTTTCAAGGAACAAGTGTAACATACAAATGAAGAAACAGATTTAGAGGCTAAAAGAAAGGACTGTTAAATGCAGAGATGCAGGATATTCTTGAAGCTGGAAACTGAATTTGCCCGTTCCATGATTAGACTACAGAAATGCAGGAATGAAGAATTCTGGGAGTTGCAACTCTTTAAATTCCTGCTGAATATAGAGTTTCAAGCAACTTGCTGCTGGAAGTTGTCTTAAGCAAATGGAATATGATTTCAGAAACTGAAATGCAGAAATTAGGGGATGCTGGAATTGGGAACAGAGTTGCAAAAAGGTTGGAATTTGAAGTGTGCAGCAGTGAAAAAAATTATACAGAAGAAGTTGAGAAGCTGAATGTGCATCATTGGTGTGGGAATTGAACAAAGAATCATATTAGAAATGTGAATGCAGAATTCTGATATGAATGTTGTGTTGTTCTTGACCAGCAAAACTGAATTTCGAAATATCTTTGGAAGTTTCAACTTTATGAACTCTTGCTGAATCTGATTCTTGTACTTGAGTCAGTTGTAATGCAGGATTTAAAGAGCATGTTTTCAAAAGGAGGTTATTAAGGTAGATTAGAAGTTGGACAGAAAAAGCAACAAATTGGTACTCATTTAATACAACTGATTTCTGAAAGTGTAGTATCTGAATTGTCTTTGTCGCTGCTGTGAAGAATTCTTAACTGCTGAGAAGACTTTTGGCTCTAAGTTTTGAAACTTAATAGGTCTGGAAGAATATGGAACTTCAGAAATGAACTGATTTTTGAACTATTTTGTGGAATTGTGTGATGATTTGAGCCAGAATTTCCTTGCATTCTGAATTTTGAAACTAAAAATTGAAGCAACAAGGATTAGAGGTAGTTTGAATGCAGGAATACCTTATATCTCATTGATTCTGAATTCTGCGAATTTGAATATATTGGCCTATTGAAATCTTGTCTTCAAAACTGGGATTAAATGCATTTCAAAACCTTTGAACTAAGGAAGTTTTGTGCATGATGCCTACAAATTCTAGTTGCAAGGTCCTGATCAGAGGATTTAAAATGATGCTTTTGTTCAATCATTGTTGATTGAATCTATTTGTATCAACTGCTTGATTTTTGTTAGTACTTCTGACTTATATGGTGTTGAGTTTTGTTGCAAGCTTCTACACAGTGAGGAGGATTTGATTTTCCATTATCATTCAAAGTAGAGCTAAATAGTAGATAGCTGCAATTCAAGTGGATTGATTTTCCAGAACTGTACAGTCTCATTGCAGTGTAAGAAGACAGTAAGAAAAGTTGGTTGGAGAAGAGTTGAGTGATGGAATTGGCTTTAGCTTGTCCGAGACGACCAATGCTTTAAGTGTGGGGGAGTGAGTTCTTTGTTAGTTGATTGATTATTTGAGCTTTCAAATGCTGATATTTAATTGGAAAAATGGTGAAAAACAGAAACAAATTGTTGGCAAATCAAGAGTATCAAGTGTGATGGAAGAGTATCAAAATTTTTGGTTTGCTATTTAATTGAAGGAGAGGTTAGCTTGATATGTTGAATTGTTAAAAACAAATGGTATTCATCTCTTTTTACATCAAAATGGTCAACTCATCAAGTATATTCCTCCAATACTCTTATCTCCTTAATTTTTCATTAATGTCTTTTCTTTTGCCATTTTCATTCACTTTCATTGTTCTTCTCGCTTCCATTTCAATTCTTGTTGATTAAATCCTTTTGATTCATGTATGCTATGTTTTATAGTGGTGGAGAAGTAGAATATAAGCAAGCTTATGGTAGTGAAATGTTGTGAGTTGCATTGAGTGAGCTCCACTTATACACATGCTTGAGTGTGAGAGATAGATTAGGTAAATCCCTTGTGAGATTGCAACTTGCTTAATTTTTCAATTGGATTGAAACTACCGTACGTACTGATTATTGTTTGGATTGTATTCATGATTGTTTGTGATCTTTAAGATGACCTTAGTTAAATTCTTTTTACCATTTTCTAGGTATTGCTAGGAAATTTATGTGGAGATGATTTTAGGTTTTCTTTACTTGAACGGGACGTCCAAGACTAAGTGTGGGGGATTTGATAACCATGATTTAGCTTTATTATTTTGATTCATAATGCATATTTTTGATGGTCTATTCATAGCTTAAACTCACATATACATTACATTTTGTAATTGTATTTGATTTTGGACCTAATTGTAAATTAGCTAATTTTCATGGTATTTGATGCTAATATTTGATTCTTATTTTGTAGGCATCAAAAGGGTCATGGACCCGATCAGATTGGACCACATTTGGGCTCAAATCAAGAGCTAATCAAGTCGATCAAGCCTCGGAGCATTATAGGCCGTTCATCCAAGATTGAACAGATCTGGACCATCCATTGAAGATCTGGACGATCCAACTTAATGGGGAGCAGATCTGAGCCATTGATGAAGATCCAGAAGTTTTGATGCAGATCTGAGTTCATCCAGCCATTGATCCAGCCGGATTAATCTGGGTCGTTCATTGAAGACTGGGCGGATCTGGACCATCCAGTGATGATCTGATCGATCCGACCTACAGGAGAGTAGATCCAGACCCTAGATTAACATCAGTACCTTCAGATCATATTTTGGGCAAACTTTCACCGTTGATTTAGCTCAGAAGTTTCTCAGCCGTCCGATCAGATTGAAGATGATTTAAAAGCTTCGTGAGAAGCTACAGTACAGTCGGGCTCGGTCGTGATTTTCGTCTACAGTTCTTCATCTTCTCCGTCGCAGCGCCGAGTTCCCATTCCTCAATTCCAGATCCAGATGCCAGCGATCTTCACCGGCGGCAATCTATGAGCTGACGGCGATCATTGTCCGAGGTCACAGAAGTGGCAGGGGCGTTCTCCAGTCCGCGCAGTTGATGTTCTACCCATTTTCGCGATCCGGATGCAGGGGCGTTCTCCGATCCGCGATTTCTATCATCACCGGAGCTAGAAGGGCGTTCTCTGAGGCTCCGACGACACTTCCGTTTCTTCATTCCATCAGCAACTCCAGAATCGATTTGATCAGTCGATTGGTGTCGCAAATTCCAGAACACAGCGTTGTTTCCTTGTGCATTGTAAACTCCAGCTGATTGTGAGCTGTATGGGCGTTCTCTGAGGCTATGAACGATCGGTTAGATTAGTTGGAAGTTCGAGATCTGTTGCTGATTGCCACATGGGCGTTCTCTGAGGCAATTCTGTTGACAGCAGGATGAAGAAGGCTTGCGGCGAGATTTTGGTTTGTGGAATGCCATAGATTAGGTTTTCTTCATTAGTTGTCTTTGAATTGTCTCAAACTTGCTCAGATCTTTAGATCTGATTTCCTTTCCCTTGCAATTTCATTGTTGTTTCAGTTTTGTTACAATCCTGCTTCTGTTTTCTTCATTGAAATTCTGATTTCGTAGTTGAGTTAACTGCTAACTAGTAGATAGTTATTTAATCAGCAATTTCTTGCTCAATTGAATTGATCTTGTGATTGTAATCTTGCTTGAATGCTGGATGTTTAATTTGAGCTCTTAAGATTAATTGTAGCTGTGATTGAGTTTAATTGGTGAATGGTTAATTGGAGATTATTGGTTGTGTACCTCTGTTCGATGTTATTGTGATTGAGTTTTTGAATTTAAATGTTGCATTTGATTGTAAATGTGAATTGAATGATACTTTGATTTTTACAAGTTAGTGCTTAGGTTCAATTCAAAGAGTTACAAATTCTTTGGTTCAATTGATTGGATTTAGTGTGATTGTGTTTAATGATACTTCACTGATATTAGTTTGATGAGAATGAATCTTCTTTGATTTTATCTTTGATTATAGAAGAATTTAATTTGTTTTGTGAATCAAGTGGAAAAGCATAGTAGACCTTGTTGATGTAATAACTTGATTGGAATCAATTTTAAAATTAGCACACATTTACTAGTTAACCTTGGAAAAATACGACTTGGGACTCCATACTACATCTCTTATTTTTAGTTTTGAAATGTTCCAATATTAATTAATTTGATGCACCATGTGACATGTAATATGGTTGACACCAGGCCCCTTAGCTGCTCTTGACCTTGTGACCAAGATTCAGCTAATAAGCCCTGTAATTGTAACGAGCCATAGCTAGACGGTTCAGAGGGTCGTCCCAATTGAGAAGGAAGACCCAAAGCTTGTCTGAACAAAGGTTGGGGAATGGAGGACACAGGAGGTAGAGAAGAAGAAGAAGACGCAATAGGAGGAAAAGCAGAAACAAGAGGAGCAGAAAAAGAAGTAGATGGAATCGATGGTAAGACAGGGGAGGGGGATTCAACAGCTGAAGGACTAATATTTGGAGAAGACCTCCGACAAGGCGTTCGTTTAGCTCGAGACCTAGAGGCCAAGGGGGGCAAGGCCAATGCCAAAGGAGCAGAAAACGCAGGAGGAATATCATCCTCCTTAGGAGCAGAAATCGGGGAAGCTGAAACAATAGAAGAAGAAGGGATAAGCAGGCCAGGTCTCATCATCCTAAGAGCAGGATTAGAAATAAGATGAGTGGGAGCTGTCGGGGCCTTACCTCTCTCAAGAGAGATGGGTGCGGGGACAAGAGGAGCTTGCACAAAAGTACCAAAGAAATCGCTAAAAGGGGAAGTCTTAGTAAGGTTTGGCTTCCGAACTAAGGTAACAAAAGGCTCTTCTTCCTCCTCTTCGGCAAGTGAGACAGCCTCTGCCCGTCGTTCTTCCTCTGAAAGCAATCCCAGAGTAGAAGGATTAGGATCGGATCGGCGAATATGTAACCATTCTTCCCCAAGCTGTTGATAAAAGACTTAGTCATAGCAGAATTTCTGTACATGAAGGCTGGAAGAAGAGCATCAGCTGCAATATAGGTAGCAAACACCATCATCAAAAAGGATATGCTAATCTGTATGGGAAAGACAAAATAATTATACCTACCAAAGGAACTGTCCAAGGGAGTGTCAATGTGGCCTATCCCGAAAGGAAACATCAAACCCTCTTCAATCAGATGCGGCAAACTAAACTTTGCCCCCCGCAGTTTAGGTAGAGCAGAGGCAACAGAGGAATCATTGAGGAGACCTTGAGTGTCAGGAAGCGGGGGCAGATCATGTATCCATTGAATAGGAAATGGAGGAGGAGAGGGAAGACGCATATAAAAATTTTTTTTATACCATTCACCTTGTGGGGGAATGCGATTAAACAGAATGGCCTTGGGACGAGACTGAAACTTAAAAACTCCAACATCTACCCGACGAGTGATGAAGAAGTGATGGAAAAGACGAGGAGACAGGGGGAAATCTAACAGTTTGGATACTCCAATGAAGCCCACTAGAATGGAAAAGGATTGAGGGACGAACTGGTTGAGCGGGATAGCAAAATACCGGCTAACCTCACAAAAGAAAGGGTGAAGGGGAAATCTGAAACCCTGCAAGACTTGGTCCCTGAAGATGGAGATACATCCTAGGGGAGGAAGATGAGGACCTTCATGAGGAGCAGGACGGACAATGTAAGAGGGAAAACCATAGGTTGCTTGTAAGTCCACTTCTTCTGTATCTATGAGGTCGGAAGAACACGAGAGGAACCATGCCGGAGAAGAAACCGCCATGAAGAGAAGGGGTTAGAAGAAAAGGAATTGAGAAGCGAAAAGATGGACGGAGGGAAGCAGAAGAAGACTCCGTAAACCCTTGTCCCTTTTCCAGTTCTGTGCTAAAACCTCTAAACAGAAGAGACGAAAGGGAAAAGGAAAATAAAAGGTGCTAAGAATGTCAATCGTCATAAAAGGTAATAATATCATAGAATAAAATCAAGGGAAAAAGATGAAGTCAAATAAACTACCTCGGAAAAGACGTAAAATTTCCCTAGAAATAATTTTTGAAGAGACTTGATGAGGACAAAGCAAAAACTAGTACTATAAGTATGGGTTCAAAACACAGGTCAAGCCTCGAATATTGATTAATGGGAGCAACCTGGTTAAATTGAACCCTCCTAATAAATCGACCGATAATTGGGAGTATCTTCGAAATATCAGACGATACCTACCAATGCTTATACATATATCGACCGGGTCAATGAAGAATGGGGAGAATCGGTCGATTAAGATAAATCGACCGATATCGGAAGTCCCATCGAAATATCGGACGGTACTTATATATCGACCGGGTTATTGAAGAGTGAGTCATAGGGAAAAATTGGACACTAACAAACCAAGTAGCATTTGGTACATTTACATGAAACCGACAAATTATCCAAAGACAAAGTAAGATTAGCAATCCAGAGATACCATTCAGAAACACATAAGTTTGCCGGAGGATCATGGCAAAGTCTCGATCCCCCCTTCTCTACAATAACCGAAAATTAAGTTAGAGTTAGTTTTGGGTACAAATCAGGAGGTCTTTCTTCAATGAGTTTGCGACGGTTCAGGAAATTGAGAGGAGGAACGCGCGCTAAGTAGCCCTCCTCTTCCAATTGTCGAATTGCTCCTTTGGCCCCTGCCGTAAAAGCAAACAAGATGGATCTCACAATCGACCGGTTGAACTCAGTAGATTCGATCATGGCGGTGGCTCGTTCTTTGTAACGAACATCTTCGTGCTCCTTATAAACCACTAACGCCATCTAAGAGGTTTTCAGTTCATTTTCCCTAGCAGCAACTTCGGCTTTTGTTAAATCAAGGGAATTGTTTAGAGATGCCACCTCATTTTCTTTTAGCTGCAAGGCCTTCAACTTTTCGCTCAATTCTGCTTCATAATTCTCTTTTAGTTCGCCAAGTTTTGAGGTCAACTCTTGATTGAGGTCCGTAACCAATTTGAATTGGGCTTCAAGACTCTCAATTTGAGTTTCAAATTGCTTCTTGGCAGCAGCAGAAAACTCGGCAGAAGACAGTGCAGTAACTTGCTGTCTCAACCCTTTGTTCTCCGATTTCAACTTTTCGTTCTCAGTGTATAAGATGTGTAATAGTCGGGAGAAACCCATGTTCTCTAGCCACCGCTGGGAGCATATTCAAAACTGTGAGATAATATCTTAAAAACAGAAAGTAGGAGTGTATAAGCATACCTTATTCTCTTTATGAGAAAAGCGGTCAATTGCTTTAGGAATGGAAAGTCCCTCAAAAAGGGGACGAACCTCGTCCCAAGAACTAGCAAAAGAACCCCCCAGTAATATGGGGAGGACAGGAATGGCAGAAGAGCCAGCTGAGAAGGAAGAAGTAGGGATAGATGGTGGAGCAAAAACCAAGTAAGAAGAAGGCGAAGAGGGTAGAGATCCTGAAGTCGGAATAGACAAAGGAAAAGTAAAATAAACGTCATCAGAAGTGCTAGCTTTAGGAAAAGGAGAGGTAGGAAAATTCAAGGAAGGATAAAGTTCTGCTAATGTGGGCTCATCGGAAAGAAGGTCGGTTGATGCAAAATCTTCTGAAGCAAGCTCATCAGCAGAAAGAATGAGCCTCCTTTTTGGAGGAGGAGCCCTGGTTAGCTTGCGTCTCGGACGCTTGCCCGTAGAACTCTCAGTTATGGGTTTATCAGAGCTACCAGGGGATGTAAGCTCGATAAGAGGAATAGAGGCAGATGGGGAGACAGCAACAGCTGCAGAAGATGTAATAGCGGGAGCAGGATCAGGGAGGATCTGCGCAGCAGGATCCCTAGAAGAACCTCCTGGAGTCTCATGAAGCCCCGACGAGCTAGGCACTTCGGCTAAAGTAGTTGGCCCTTCACTTGCAGGGGGAGGGGCAAGAGCGGCTAGGAATTCGGCCTCCTTAGCACGAAGTAAGTCCTCCTCCACGCGTAATTCGTCATTGATCAAAGCGTCATAGAAGTTCTCCACTGTGTGAAAAGAAGAAACGATTTAGGCAATTAAAAGCAGTAAAGAAAAGGCCAGATGTTACCTAAGGAAATGGGAGTATCAGGTTTAACGGGGCTCAAGCCAAATAGATACAGAAGTTCAACTTTCAACCATTTTGAAATAACAGGAAAAGAGGGAAGCAAGTGAAGCTCTCTAACATCAGGTAGAGGAGGCAAGAAGGATTTCCACACATAAGACCAAGGGATGGGTCCGGGAAACTTTAGGAAGAAAAAACGGGACTTCCAGGCCTTGAGAGATGATGGCATATCACCAAAAAGAACCATTTTGGTTCGTGACTGGAACAAGAAAACACCAGGCTCAGAAAGTTTGGGGTAGGAAAACATGAAGAAATTCTGAGGAGTAGGAGGAATGTCTCGTAAACGGAAAAGCATGTAAGTGCCACATAGATAACGAAAAGCATTAGGTGCAAATTGTTGCAGGGGAATGTCGAAATATTGACTTATTTCAATCAAGAAAGAGGGGATAGGGAACCTTAAACCCCCTATCAACTGATCCCTGAAAAAAGTCACGCAGTTATCAGGTGGATGATGAGGTCGATCATTCGGTGCTGGGACTATGATTCTATATTCCTTAGGAATTTCGTACTGACGACGAATGGATAATCTAGCATTCTTATCAAAAGAGGAAGACATGTGGATATACCAAGGAGCAATCGCTTCCACAGCCATGAACCGGAGTACAAAGTAACGGATTACTTACTGGGACAATAAAGAGGATTGTCGAGAGGTAGCGAGTACGAAGTTTTTCGGTCGCAGACGGTAGCAAGAGAGGAGCTTTAGAGGTGAAAACGAAGTTGAGAGGAAGATGAAGGGTTTAGGGTTCAGGAAATACACCACTGTGGACAAAATAGAATTCTTTTTACCGCAGCGAACACTAAGGATCAAAAGGGCGAGTGGTTCACGCGGCGTGGCGCCCAGCGAAGGTAAGTGTCAGAACATCATAAAAAGAAAAGTATGTACATCGGATGGGACAGATCGGATCGCGAGGGGGTTGGTAGTGCTTCAAACATTCTCTCACCCGAGGGAAAGCCGATCACCGATTAGAAAATTTTGAAAGAAGACGTGATCAACTGGACCTAATAAAATAGAAGGGGCAGAACTTTTTGACCGTACTCAGGCTAAAGACAAAAATATTTTAAGGGTAATATTTTAGGAGAAGGATAAATTTTAATTTGGGAGTACAAAACATAAGTTAGTATTTGTTGAAATAACTTTATGTTTACAGAGATAATTGCGGGTATGAATGTTTCAGTCAAAGGAATAGCATCCGTTGATGTAGAAATACCGAACCATGCCAACAGTTAAGATAGTGTTAGCCGTGATGAATAGCACATAGAATACCCGAGGAGATGATGAGTGCAACACAACATCTTGTAAATAACAGAAGATTCGGTAACAAGAACAAAGCATCTGAGACAAAAGTTGGTCTTTACATTTATAATCTGATCAGATACACAGTATTATATTCCCCTCAGGAACAACAGACCTCAAATAGAAAACAAATATTACAAGCATACACTCTTGGAGCACTCAGAAAATTTCAATCACCACTGGATTCAAACTTACCATGGAGCGGAGATGGGAATAGCCCACTTCGTCCGAACTTGTTAAGGCGCACAAGAGGCAATATTTTGCCCTGGACGAAGAAAGCAACAAAAAACAAAAAAGCTCAAGGGCAACGAGACAGGGAAACATTGATTCGTTCCATGATGGGAAAGTAAATGTAAAAACCACTTCCCCTCTCAAGCCGTGTGAGCTCAGCGAGTGGAGCAATCAAATTTAGCCCAAGGGTAACATGTGCTGTGCCCTTCACATAACACCCATGGGTCATTTGGCTGCCCCCCTATAAGTAGTAAAAACTTCTCTGAAGTCTCTTGAGTCCCTCAGAGCACCTACATCTTTGGATACAAGATATGAACCGCAAAGCTTCATCTCTTAGGACAATCCCTTGAAACCTGAAAATGGCTGAAGTAAAAATCCCAATAAACTCACATATAGATCTCACCTGGTCCAACAAAAGTGGCCTCCAAAAAGGAGGATACACGACCATGGCCTTAGCAACAAGAAGTGGCAAGGAAGAAAAAGAACTGAGAGGGGTTGTGGGTGAAGAGAAGGTTGTAGCCCTATTTAAAGGAGAAAAAGGCTCACGAGATTGCTATGCTTAATTTATTAAGACAGTGGTACACAAGATCTGTGAGGTCATTTCAAAATCTGGAGCAGAGTCACGGGTAGGAAAAGACAAGACCATACTTATGTCTAGTCAGTCGTCTACACCTCCTTCGACTAGACTTAAGGGGAAGGCTAGTGATATGGGTTAGGTTTTAAGGGTCTTCAGATGAGGAAAGAAAAGGAAGAAAGAGTCAAAGGTGGTAGGCCAATAACGGCCGAAACATACTTTAAGAACAAAGGTAGGCCAATACTGGCCGATACATGCCTGCCGAACGAAGGTAGGCCAATATCGGTCGATACATGCCTGCCGAACGAAGGTAGGCCAATATCGGTCGATACATGCTTGCCGTATGAAGGTAAGCCAATAACGACCGATACATACTCCAGAGCAAAGATAGACCAATATCGGCCGATACATGCCTGCCGAACGAAGGTAGACCAATATCGGTCGATACATGCTTGGCCAATATCGGTCGATACATGCTTGTCGTATGAAGGTAAGCCAATAACGACCGATACATACTCCAGAGCAAAGATAGACCAATATCAGCCGATACATACCTGCCGAACGAAGGTAGACCAATATCGGTCGGTACATGCCTGCCGAATGAAGGTAGGCCAATATCGGTCGATACATGCTTGTCGTATGAGGGTAAGCCAATAACGACCGATACATACTCCAGAGCAAAGATAGACCAATATCAGTCGATACATGCCTGCCGAACGAAGGTAGGCCAATATCGGTCGGTACATGCCTGTCGAACGAAGGTAGGCCAATATCGGTCGATACATGCTTGCCGTATGAAGGTAAGCCAATAACGACCGATACATACTCCAGAGCAAAGATAGACCAATATCGGTCAAGAGGGTTCTTTCAAGTAAAAAACCCACATAGTTCCTTCAATGAATACCTTAGAAACATGTTGAATAAAATATTATTTCTTAACACAACAAAGATACAAATAGAAGTCACATGAAGAAGAATCATGCATAAATATATCGAATAGAATAATCCATGATAGAGAATATATATTTTTTGGCGGGAAATATGCTTTCAGCTTGTCTTGCAAGCGCTAAACAACAAAGAAGGTACATCTGGGGTACAAAAATGATTCCTTAAAAATTATCTTCCGCAAGTACGCATCTGACGTCATCTCATAACGAACTCTAACAAACCGGGGTCCACTTCATGACTACGGAGGTTACATGAAGTGGTATAAAAGGGGGAATCCTCTCCGTTGGCAAGGTAAGTTCACATCATCGTGTACTTTCACAACCCTAATTTCCTAGCTACTGTTCATCTTCTTCCTTTACATCAAGAGAGATCACTAACTTGAGCATCGGAGGGCCTAGCCAGGGATTCCCACCCCGGTCTTAGGTCACTGACGATAGTGTTGGTTGGTCTCTTGTGCGCAGGGAGCCTCGGGAGCTGAGGAGTTCGACTTTCTCCTATCTGGACGAGGATTTCTTCCTACTTATCAGATTTCCTTCGGTGACTCTGGTTTTCTTCCGATCCGCTTTGGGTTTCTCGGGTCGAGGCTCTATCGACATTATTCTTCATTAGTACGGTGGGTTTCTTTCTTCCGGATCTCCTTCACGGTTAGCTTCTTAGACAGGATCAATCGCCATCCCTTCTTGGTCCCGATCTCACGCCCACGCACACCATCCGCTGACGCCATTGATTCATGTGGATGCACATCAACCCCGAAGCCATCTTCTCAACGTCTCCGCCACTGCTGCTCCGTCCAGTCATCTCCGGTCATCTTACTCTTCAGGTTAGAAGAGGGAGATCCGATCATAGCCCTTCAACAGTCTTTATTAGCAGCCCCATCTGTTGGTGCAACCTTAGGTCAAGGTTGACCTGGGTGACCCGACTCGAGTTGACCTGACTCGAGGTATATTTTGATGTTTGACAAGAATAGAGAAGTTATATTTTGATGTTTGACAAGAATAGGAACTTGGGGGATTGTGGGTGCAACCTTTGGTCAAGGTTGACCTGGTTGACCCGACTTATGTTGACCTGATTCGGGAAAAGTCCAAGTATGGAGACTTGGCATGGAAAGGTCCAAGCAGGGAGCTTGGCACGGGAAAAGTCCAAGTATGGAGACTTGGCACGGGAAAAGTCCAAGCAGGGAGCTTGGCACGGGAAAAGTCCAAGGATGGAGACTTGGCACGGAAAAGTCCAAGCAGGGAACTTGGCACGGGAAAAGTCCAAGCAGGGAGTTTGGCACAGGGAAAAGTCCAAGTATGGAAGCTTGGCATGGGAGGTCGGAGAGGGCTCGGTAGCTCGTTCTCTGGACTGGATGGAGTCGGAGAGGGCTCGGTAGCTCGTTCTCCGGACTAGGTCAGAGAGGGCTCGGTAGCTCGTTCTCCAGACTAGGTCAGAGAGGGCTCGGTAGCTCGTTCTCTGGACCAAACGTAGAGTCGGAGAGGGCTCGGTAGCTCGTTCTCCGAACTAGGTCAGAGAGGGCTCGGCAGCTCATTCTCTGGACCGGACGTGGAAGTCAGAGAGGGCTCGGTAGCTCGTTCTCCGGACTAGGTCAGAGAGGGCTCGGTAGCTCGTTCTCTGGACCAGGAAGACGTTAGGGTTTAGGGTTGGGAAGCTCTAAAACCAACAGAGGCATTGGATCGGTCTGTTGACCGATCCAGTGATACTTTGGTTGTCTGGATCGGTCTGTCAACTGATCCAGTGATACCTTAGTTATCTGATCGGTCTCGTGACCGATCAGTAACCACACAGTAGCTCTCTGTGGATTATCTGATCGGTCCGGTGACCGATCAGTAAGAAGAGAACAATAGGGGGATCAATAGGGGGATCGGTCTGTGGACCGATCCACCAACCCCTCACTGTGAAGAGTTGGGATCGGTCTGGGGACCGATCAGACTAGGGCCTGATCGGTCCACAGACCGATCAGGGATGTCCTGGACTGATCGGGCTATGGCCTGATCGGTCCGGGCCTAGCCGTTGAGACACAACGGCTAGATTTCTGCCTTCTTCTTCGCAGGTTGAAGTTATTTAACGAGGTGGAGCGCCTCTACAGAGCTGCTGCTTCTTCTCCTTCTTCCTCTTTGCGATCTGAGCTTTGTTGAGCTCTCCACTGCTGAAGCTTCGTGTGAGCTTCCCTTGGCTGGACTCCAACTGATCAGTTGCTGCTGTTGTTGGCGTAAAGTGGTTGCTTCATCACCAGTCGACAAGAAGGCAAGCAAACTAGTGTTTTTACATTCATATTGTTCTTGGCTTCTTACTGTATTTCTTGTACACTGATCTTGCTGTTGCAAGAGAGATTGTGGCGAGGTTTCTTCACCCAGAAGGAGTTTTTTATTAGCCGGTTCTCCGGGGTCTCATCCACCGACGGATTGATAGAATTCGTCCACCTTACGGACACGCCGAGGAGTATGAGTATCATCTCCGAACCTCGTTATATCGTCGCGTTTGAGGTTTGATCTTCTCTATTTTCATTTCTATCTTTTATTTCCGCTGCGCTAACTCAAATTGTAGGAAGAAATGTGAATTTGGGGTCGGCTATTCACACCCCCCCTCTCTAGTCGCATCCGAAGGTCCTAACAAGTGGTATCAGAGCCAGGTCACTCTTCGTCGGATTAACACCCGGGGGAGCACGAGCTAGAGAATGGATCAACTTGGAGAAGACGTCATGATTCCACCCTTCTACGATCGCGACGACTTCGCGTATTGGAAGGTAAGAATGAAGTATTTTCTTATGACTAACCTAGTAAATTGGAATTGTGCACAAGTAGGTTTTATTCCTTCGGTGGATAAAGAAGGAGAACCTCTCGAGAAGAAGAAGTGGACGAAGGAACAAATCCACCAATCCATAATCAACGACGAGGTAACAAAAATCTTCGAATTTTGATTACCTAATAATATCTTGTGTAAGATAGGTAAATACAACAATGCCAAGGAGTTGTGGAACAACTTGGCTAAGTTCCATGAGGAGAGCTCCAATTCAAGTCACGAAGAGGAGTCAAGTGAGCCAAGTAGCTCACATCATGGAGGTATGGAATTAGAAGTTGAGGGCTACTCAACATATAAGGAAGAAGAGGAGGAGAGTTCTTCTTCAAGACTGGAGCAAGAAGAAGAAGCCTCTACCTCCGGAAGGGATGAAGGAGAGAGCTTATATCCATCCTCAACCCTAGGTAACTCAAGCAACTTAATTTCAAGTAAATTACATATAATGTACTTTGAGTGTAGGGAATATGGGCATTACAAAAGTAAATGTCCAAAGAGGATTAGGAAGACTCCACCGGTACCAAAAGTCAAGGAAGCCGGAGTCCCGATACGCAAGGGCAAGGAGCACGTGGTGTGCTTCCAATGCAAGCAAAGGGGACATTATAGGAGTCAATGTCTAAGGGGGAGGCAACCTCACAAGGACAAGAGACCAAGCACATCTATGGGGGGAGCTAAGGCAAACCCTAAGGTATCCTTTAAGGCACATTCTTGCAATTCTAATAAGACACATGCTTGTAGTTTTATTGCAATTGTCAATAATGATAAGCGTGATAACCATAGAAACTGATACATGTGTTTAGGTGCCAAACATGTTAGCCTAGATAAAGACAATGCTAGAAATGCCAACCCTAGAGTTAACTCATCTAAGGTTAAGGAAAACCTAGATAGGAATCCCAAAACAACTAGACATATGCCTAGGAATACCTCAAAGAAAAATGGAAAATTAAAGCTTGAGGTATTAAAGAAGGAAAATCAAGTCTTGAGGTCAAGACTTGACACTTTAGAAAAGGCTCTTAAGAATTTGGAGAAGTCAACTCTAGGGTCTAAGGGTCAAAAATCAAAGCCCAAGGACATGAGAGGTTTGGGTCACAAACCTAAGTCTCAAGTGGTCAAGCCCGCTTATCATAATGTTCCATTCGATTATGGAACAAGACCTAGGGCTAAGAAGACCATCACCAAGGTCACAAGGGGAGTCACCCCTAGAGCTGATCTTGATGAGTCCCAAATGACCAAGGCTTTAAAGCCTAGGAGGGTCATTAGGAGGGTTGCTAGGGAAGTCATCCCTAGTGAATATTTAGTGAACCCAATGAGCTCAAATAGGTATTGGGTTCCTAGGAGCGTGATTCCTTCACGCTAGATGGTTTAGGGTGTGCCAACCTTAATTGGATAGGTAGTTAACCTACTCATGGCAAAAAGTGACATTTTTAGGAATTTTCAAGGTGTAATCAAGCCTTGAAAATTAATTTAAAAATTATTCCTAAGGTGATTAGGATGTGCCAACCACATTTGAGGAGTTTTCTAGGATCAATCTAATTGGCACATAGTGATCTAAAAATCTTTAGTATATAATTTTAGGTCTATTACACTTAAGAATATAGAATTTATGGTAAAATGATAGAAATTATCAAAAATGACAACTAAGGATAGAATTAGGTATTTTCTATACCTTTATATGTTATTTGCCATACATTGTTTGTCATATGTCATGTCATGACATCATATTTATTTTATTATCATTTGAAATGTCATGATAATGCTTAGGTTAGTTATATGTCATGCCTTATTTAAGTTTCATACTTTATGCCATGACATTATGACATTGGCACATATTTCCACTTATGATATTATTTTATGCCATGTCATCATCTCTTGCATTTATGATCAATTAAATTGATTTAAGGATAAAAACACAATTTGATATGGAGATCTAATTGTTGTTTAGAAAATGCATGAGAACTTAGCTTAAGATGGCCTAAACCCATATCTCACATCAAAATTGACTTGGATATGTTTGATACACCTTAGATGTGTGTGAGATATTAGGATTATGAGTTAGGATCAAGGTGCATAGTTCTTGTACCTAGATGAGCCTAATTCGAATTTGAGGATCATAGGGAAAACTTGTGTACAAGTCATGTACATTTAGCCCTAAGATTGTGGTCCTAAATTGAATGGTTTAAGATCATTTCAAAATTGATTTGAAAAACCTTGATGAAACTTTTCTAGTGATAGCGTTCATCATTGAGCAAGTTGATACAAAGATGGATTAATCTTGAGTTATTTCAAAGTCTTTCGAACTTTGTATCAAGATTAAAAAATGAGAGTTATTTTCATAGAAAATTATTTTTCCATGATAATATATGTTATGAGGAATGTATCCTCAAAATTTTACAATTTTTGAAATTTTTTGTAATTTTTTAGGGGTTTCTGAATTTCGGGAGAAAAATCAGAAATTCTTATCAGAGAATTATGGACTGATCAGAGAAGATTCTGATCGATCCAGGGAAGTCTGGATCGGTCACTGGACCGATCCAGGGAAGTGTGGATCGGTCTGGTGACCGATCCAGTGGAGTCCTGATCGGTCTGGTGACTGATCAGAGCGTGCCAAAATGCTGATTTTCGACTGTTGTCTGAAATTTCAGCTATGGAAGTTGGTGCTTTAGATTTCTAAAAGGTTGAAACTCTCCAAGACATTGTTGGTGCAATGGTCAAGGAGGAGTTGACCTTTAGGGGGAATTTTACCTATTGGTCAAGGGGGAGTTGACTTTTAGGGGGAGTTTTTACTCGTCAAGATTTCTGAGGATGAGTGATATGGGATTATCACTAAGTTGATTGTTGACTTTAGTATCAAAGGGGGAAATTAAGGGTTTCAATGAAATGTATGGGACTTTCATTAGGAAGAAACTCTTGACCTTGATTCACTCTTTTTGATGTGTGTCAAAAAGGGGGAGAATGTCCAGAGAATGTTCAAGGAAGAACATTGGAGTTTGGGGAGAATGTTCAGAGAATGTTCAAGGGAGAACATTGGAGAACTATTTGAAAACCTAAGTTAGGTTATCGGGTTAACCTAACTTGATTATGGTTTTTGTCAAACATCAAAAAGGGGGAGATTGTTGGTGAAACCTTAGGTCAAGGTTGACCTGGGTGACCCGACTCGAGTTGACCTGACTCGAGGTATATTTTGATGTTTGACAAGAATAGAGAAGTTATATTTTGATGTTTGACAAGAATAGGAACTTGGGGGATTGTGGGTGCAACCTTTGGTCAAGGTTGACCTGGTTGACCCGACTTATGTTGACCTGATTCGGGAAAAGTCCAAGTATGGAGACTTGGCACGGAAAGGTCCAAGCAGGGAGCTTGGCATGGGAAAAGTTCAAGTATGGAGACTTGGCACGAGAAAAGTCCAAGCAGGGAGCTTGGCACGAGAAAAGTCCAAGGATGGAGACTTGGCACGGAAAAGTCCAAGCAGAGAGCTTGGCACGGGAAAAGTCCAAGTAGGGAGCTTGGCACGGGGAAAAATCCAAGTATGGAAGCTTGGCATGGGAGGTCAGAGAGGGCTCGGTAGCTCGTTCTCTGGACTGGATAGAGTCGGAGAGGGCTCGGTAGCTTGTTCTCCGGACTAGGTCAGAGAGGGCTCGGTAGCTCGTTCTCTGGACTAGGTCAGATAGGGCTCGGTAGCTCGTTCTCTGGACCGAACGTAGAGTCGGAGAGGGCTCGGTAGCTCGTTCTCCAGACTAGGTCAGAGAGGGCTCGGCAGCTCGTTCTCTGGACCGAACGTGGAAGTCGGAGAGGGCTCGGTAGCTCGTTCTCCGGACTAGATCAGAGAGGGCTCGGTAGCTCGTTCTCTGGACCAGGAAGACGTTAGGGTTTAGGGCTGGGAAGCTCTAAAACCAACAGAGGCATTGGATCGGTGCATTGACCGATCCAGGATACTGGTTGTCCGGATCGGTGCATCAACCGATCGATGATACTTAGTTATCGATCGGTCTCGTGACCGATCGGTAACCACACAGTAGCTTTCGACCGATCAGGTGATGGGATCGAGAAGAGAAGAATGAGGGATCGGTCGTGGACCGATCCACCTATGGCCTGATCGGTCCACGTCGATCAATCGCAACCCTCACCGTGAAGAGTTGGGATCGGTGCGGGGACCGATCGAGACTACTGATCGGTCCACCGATCGAGGATATCTGGACCGATCGCTATGCTTCGATCGGCTCAGCTGAGACACAACGGCTAGATTTCTGCCTTCTTCTTCGCAGGTTGAAATTATATAACGAGGTGGAGGGCCTCTACAGAGCTGCTGCTTCTTCTCCTTCTTCCTCTTTGCGATCTGAGCTTTGTTGAGCTCTCCACTGCTGAAGCTTCGTGTGAGCTTCCCTCGGCTGGACTCCAACTGATCAGTTGCTGCTGTTGTTGGCGTGAAGTGGTTGCTTCATCACCAGTCGACAAGAAGGCAAGCAAACTAGTGTTTTTACATTCATATTGTTCTTGGCTTCTTGTTGTATTTCTTGTACACTGATCTTGCTGTTGCAAGAGAGATTGTGGCGAGGTTTCTCCACCCAGAAGGAGTTTTTTATTAGCCGGTTCTCCGGGGTCTCATCCACTTACGGATTGATAGGATTCGTCCACCTTACGGACACGCCGAGGAGTAGAAGTATCATCTCCGAACCTCGTTATATCGTCGCGTTTGAGGTTTGATCTTCTCTATTTTCGTTTCTATCTTTTATTTTCGCTGCGCTAACTCAAATTGTAGGAAGAAACGTGAATTTGGGGTCGGCTATTCACACCCCCCCCTCTCTAGCCGCATCCGAAGGTCCTAACACCATCGTCTCCGCCCAAATCCGCATCCACTCCATCTTCCAAAAGAGTCTTGAGCTTGGGTTGTTTAGTTTCTTCACTTGATTCAAATAGATTGTTGTTGATGAATGCTTGTAATTGATGATATCCCATGTTCACTTTGTACATACTTGGTTCAATTCAATTTACGCCTATAATGTGTTTAATGAATTATCTCTTCCATCAAATAGAATTTAATTGATACAATTTCTTTAGTTTACTTCTCGCAATGCTTTGTTAGTTAGATGTTTTATGTTTCCATGATGTTTTTTCTTCATTTGAATGCAATTAGGTTAGATTATATTTCTTTAATGCTTTGGTTTCATTCTATTCTTAGTTTCGTTGATGTTTTACTTCATGTTTTTTATTCTAGTGCAATTGTAATTTAGGTTCAGTTAGCTTTTCTTTACTTGTATTGTCTTGCATTTATTAGATTAACTTTCATTTAATGTTTTGCTATTTCATTCCTTAGTTTAATTCCATTGATGGTGAATTCATAGCATAGAGTGACAATCTATTGTGAGATCACTATTAATGAGTAGATAGGATGTTGTTCATTTCATTAGGGTAAATTTTATACTTGTTTTGCTATCTCATTTATTAGGTTTAGAATCAAAACCCAAAACCTAGATTTTCATATCAAAAATTTTAAAACATAAATAACATACAATCCTATGGTTAACATTCCATATTTGCATTCGTTGAGAGACGACTCGAGTTGACCCTATGCTATACTAGCGTAAACAGATTCGATACTAAATTCTTTTGATATCGTATCACGACAAAACGATTCAATCAGTAACTCCACAGATGTTGCAGCTATGCTCGCCTCAGCTATGTGATCTTCTAATGCCTCATTAGAAGGAGGGGGTAATGGTAAACCCCTCTCAGCTAATAACCCTTGTTCTTTGGTATGAAGCTCCTCTGCTCTCATATCGATTGATTCATTGATCAAGAACAAAAGAATAGCATCCATTGCACCAAATAAAAAATACCTTAGTTAGTGATAGGGTAATTATTGAAATTACCAAAACTTACCAAAGGAACAGGGTAATCTCTTTTGAACGAGGCTCAAACCAAAACGATATAAAAAACCTTCTTGTAACCATTTGTGAATTCTAAAGCATTGGTTACTTAGCTTGGGAAGATAGGAAAGAAAGATTGGATCCTATTTAAGTTTTGTAGGATCAAGAAGAGGAGGAAAGGAAGATTACCAACTGACAGACCAAGTAGCAGGATTGGGCATCTATAAGAAGAAAAAAGTGGGACTTCCAACCTTTGTTTGAGGATGACATATCTTGAAGAAAACCGTTTTCGATCGGGACTAGAAGAGGGAAACCCCAAATTTTGACTTTTGGGGGTAAGCAAATAGATAAAGATTGCAGGGAGTATGAGAAATTTCGAATAGGAGAAATAACATAAACATCCCGCACATATAACGGAATGCGTTCGACATAAATTGTTGTCGTGGGATGCGGAAATACTAACTTACTTATGATAGAAATGGGTGGACAGGGAAACTTAAACCGACCACTAACTGATCAGAAAAGAAAATGACATCATTATTAGGAGGAAGATGAGGATGATCATTCGGGAAGGAAGATGAATGTGATAATTATGAGGGATTTCATATCTGGAATAGAGTAGGGCCAATCAAAAGCATCAAAACTCGAAGAGGTAAGATTCCTAAGACATGATAAAACGAAAAGTAGGCAGAAGATCAGCAACTTACCGAATGTTGGGCAAAGAGTAGAAGAAAGTCGAGAGGAGAAGAAATCGCCAGAAGGAGAGATCGAAGGAGATAAAAGGCAGAGTGCGGAGAACACGTAATGTTTAGGGTTTTATAAGGAGGAATTTAGTTGCCACAATTAGATTGAAATGGCTTGCATAAGGAAAATCATTGATTTGCAAAGTCGAACGTGCCATTGCATTATACGAAGCAGTAGATGTCAACAAACGTTGTAGAGAATGAGTAGTGGGTCCATATGGCATTCACCCATAAATGAGCATTTATGAGGGGCGTGACAAGCGAAATCATTTGTAGCAAAAATACCTTTTTGCATGTCCATGATACTAGCCCTAGTAGATGGCAGATCGTTTTTGAAAAAAATCATCAAGTACTCGGTACTAGCCCTAGTAAATGGCATGAGAGCTAAGGTGACCCTAGTATAAAGGATGAGCAAATGAAACTATAAGTTGGGTCCAGTCAATCAGTTGCACCTCTTTCAACTAGACTTAAAGAGGAGACTAGTGATACAAATTATAACGAGTGGATCCAGAAGATGACGTGGTAGTCAAAGTTAAGGTGATGTGATGATCAAAGCCAGGATGGATGAGCATTCCATACCTGGTTCTGATTGATCGCCTAGCCTCAAAGTTCTCGGGTCTTGCCCGTGCAACCCTACAGCAGGACTTTCGAATAAGGACAACCAACTGCGAACCTAGTCAAATATAATAACTTTAGGGGTTTACTCTGAAACTAAAGAGATAATGCGCCCGATCAATAAATGGTCGGCTGGGTTCAAGGAAAGGTCGGTCGGACTTTGTTGGAATGTATACTAAAAATCTAGCTTTTGTAAACATTTATTTTGAAATAAAGAATCACATTGGTCAAAAATGTCTACATTTATGCTAAGTGTAGTTGTTCAATTAATTTATATTGTAGATAACATGGTGTGTGGTGTCACACACAGAAGATCATGTTACCGGTTCTTTATAAATTATAAACATGAGCTCGCGACTAAGATGGAAAGGAACAAACAATTGGAATAGTCGTAGTGTAATTAGGTATTAGTTTATCTTGACTGATATATTGCACTAGTACACTCTGAGTATATTGAGCAGGACCATTTGAGGTAGTTCCTTTTTATACTGACTGAATAAAAGAACAATACCTCTGTTATTATGGAAGTGTGTGCTCTTAATCCTAATATAATAACAAACACATATATTTAGTATTTATTTCTTTGACTTATCAAAGGGTGAGATTTAGCTCGATAAATCAATAGGCCCGATAAGTTGAGAAATGATATTACTTATAGTGTGTGTTGTTGATTATAGAAGGAAACTGTGTCCTAATAATCTAGGTTGATAATGTCTCCAAGAGGAGCTCATAAAGATTGTCATGTTAAACCCTGCAAGTGGACTTAGTCCGACATGACGATAAGGTTGAGTGGTACCACTCTTGGACTAAGATATTAATTAAAATGAGTTGTCAGTAACTCAATTAATTAGTGGACATCCGACATCTTAAATACAGGGAGATTAACACACTCATAATAAGAAGGTGCCCAAAATGTAATTTGGGATTGGTGCGGTAGTTCAATAATAATTCTTTAGTGATATGAATTATTATTGATGAAATTAAGTTGGATGTTCAGGGCGAACACTGGAAGCTTAATTTCATTGGGAGACCAAAACCAATTTCTCCTCTAGGTTCTTGTCGTAGCCTCAATGAAGCCTCAAATCCACTCATGAAAATCCCATCTTGGTGTCCAAGAGGGGGTCGACCCATGGCTTGGTGACCAAGCCATGGGGCCGACCACTTCCTCCTTAAAGGGGTCGGCCCCTTGCTTGGTGCCCAAGCAAGAAGGGGGCTGGCCACTATATTCAAAGTTTAGGGGGCATTTTGAATTTTTAAAATCTTCTCTTTGTAGACATCTATAAGTTTTAAAAGAGGGATTTTAAATTTATAAAACTTTCCTTATTTGAATTAGGCCACATGGTTTAAAAGAAAGTTTTAAAACTTTCCTTTTTTAACCATCCACATGGTTTTTAAAAAGAGAGTTTTAAATTTAAAACTTTCCTTTTTTAACATCCACAAAAGGAAAGAGAGCTTGTAAAATTTTATAAGAGGATTCCTTCTTTTATAAAATTTTATAAAAAAATTTTTCTCTTCATGATAATGTGACCGGCCACCCTTGCTTGGTGTCCAAGAAAGGGGCCGGCCATTAAGAGTATAAAAGAGGAGAAAAGGAAAAATAAAAGGGGAAAGGAAATCAAGAGGAAGATTTTAATTTTTTTGTAAAAATCTTTCTTATTTGCCTTGGGCAAGTATTATAAAAGAAGGGGAGGAGAGGCCTCATGAGGCAATCTATTCTTTTCTCTCTTCTCTCTAGTCTTCTCCTAAGGGCCGACCCTTGCTTCTCTTCATGCTAGGGCCGGCCACCTCTTGTGGTTGCTTTGTGTGGCCGGATACAAAGAGAAGGAGAAGAAGAGGAGAAGTAGGGATTGCATCAATTCTTATTCTCTTGCTTGTGCTCTCTCTTGTGGCCGGCCCTCTCCCCTTCCCTTTCCTCTTGCTCTCTTTTGTTCCTTAGTGGTGGTGGTGGCCGAATCTTAGAGAAGGAGGAGTTTTTGGGTGGTGTTCATCTTGGAGGATCATCGCCCACATGACGTCTAAGAGGAGACGAGGAATACGGCAGAAGATCTCGAGGTTATTAGCATACAAAGAAAAGGTATAACTAGTAATTGTTTTTCACATCATACTAGTTTTTCTTTGTATGAATTCCAAACACAAAAAGCATATGATTCTAGATTTTTGGATTTGTAATTTGAAGTTGTGTTTTTTTATTTTACTTTTTCGATCTTGTGATTCGATTGTTCCTTTTTGGTTAAACCTAATGTTATTTTATGAAATTAAATATTGAATTTCGTTAAGAGATTTTGTCAAGGCAGTGGTGGATGTTCCCATACCTAAGAAGGTCAAGTGCCTCACCATGTTTGACCTGGGAACCGATTTCTGAAATAAGTATTTAATTGAATTTATAACATAGGTGGATTTGGATCAATAATGTTAAGCATCGTTTGCAATCCAAGTCTAAACCATTAAAAACAGATAAGTTAAATTTGGAATCAATAATGTTAAGTACCGTTTGTGATTCCTAATTTAATTTCTAAAGAACACAATAGGTTATTAGGAAAGGTTCGACACTTGTACAAAAATTTTGTACAGTGGAACCGGTACGATCTTCCTAGGACCAACCAATAGACTTAACACACTTAGCATCATAAAACCATTAATATACGATCAGTTGAATAAAGATCGGTTGAACATAAGACTTTCTGTGTACGTCCGGCCGAGCAAAAGGTTGGCCGGGCTTAGTGACACTTAGCCTCATAAAACCCTTAATATACGATCAGTCAGATAAAAGTCGGTTGAACATAAGACTTTTTGTGTACACCGGACCGTGTAAAAAGCCGATTAGGTTTAAAGACACTTAGCCTCATAAAACCCTTAATATATGATTGGTCGGATAAAAGTTGGTTGAATATAAGGCTCTTTGTGTAGGCTCGGCTGGGTAAAGATCAGGCGGGCTTAAAGACACTTAGCCTCATAAAACCTTTAATATACGATCGACCAAATAAAGGTCGGTCGAGCATAAAACTCTCTGTGTACACCCGACTAGGCAAAGACCGGGCGGGCTTAAATATACTTAGCATCATAAAACCCTTAATGTACGATCGACTGGATAAAGGTCAGTTGAGCATAATTAAGACTCTCTGTGTATGCCCGGCCGGGTAAAGACCAAGCGAGCTTAAAGACACTTAGTCTCATAAAACCCTTAATATACGATCGACCGGATAAAGGTCGGTCGAGCATAAGACTCTTTGTGTACGCCCGATCGGGCAAAAACTAGAAGGACTTAAAGACACTTAGTCTCATAAAACCCTTAATACGAACAAATGTATTAAAATAAATCTTTGTTTTCTCTTTTTATATGAAGATCTTAATATACATGTTAAAATGAATATTTTAAAAAAATCAATTTCAAAAGAGAATAAATTGAAATGTAACTTCCAAATTATTTAAACGTTGATTATTATTGTTAATATTTAGACTTAACTAAACCTATCATCATCAGAGTTGGATGATAAATCATTCATTTTATATAAATTTTTAAAGTATGCAAATTAATTTGCATATGAAAAAGGTCGTGCACGTGAAAGAGGCTTAAGATTACTTAATTATGGTTGGTGCACGAGATTAATGTGTTGTGCAATTGATTAAATATTTCTTCATTTTTTTTGTGATCAGATACCGAAATTTAAATCTATATTGTTCAAATGCATTAAAATGAATTTATTTTTCTATTCTTTTTATATGAAGATCTTCAAATACATGTTAAAATGGAAATTTTTATTTTAATATAATCAATTTCAAAAGAGAGTAAATTAAAATGTAACTTGCAAATTATTTAAAAATTGATTATTATTAATATTTAGTCTTAAATCTATCCTATCAGAGTTGGGTGAAAAATCATTCGTTTATATAAATTAATTTTTAAAATATACAAATTAATTTGCGTCATGCACGTGAAAGAGACTAAGATTATGATAATTATTGTTGGTGCACGAGAATAATGCGTGGTGTGATTAATTTTTTTTTTCAATTTTTTTTTTGTGATTGAATACTAAAATAGGAACAAACCATGTTATGTATTAAATCTCTATTTCTCAAATGTAATAAAATGAATCTTTATTTTTCTTTTATGAAGATTTTTAAAATACATGTTTGAAATGATTTTTTTTAAAAAAAAAATCAAGTTCAAAAGAGAGTAAATTGAAATGTAACTTGCAAATTATTTAAAATTTGATTATTATTAATATTTAACTTAAACCTATCATCGTCGGGTGATAAATCATCCGTTTTATTTAAAATTTTAAAACATTCAAATTACTTTGCACATGAAAGAGGTCATGCACGTGAAAGAGGCCTAAGATTATGCTAATTATTGTTGGTGCACGAGATAATGAGTGGTGTGATTAATTAATTTTTTTCAATTTTTTTTATGATCGAATACCAAAATAAGGAAAAAAAAATCTTGTTTTGTATTAAATATCTATTTCTCAAATGTATTAAAATGAATCTTTATTTTTCTTCTGCATTGTGCCTGAAAGTGAGGACGATTGACTCGTCGATGAAGTACTGTTTGTATTGACTATCTGAAAGTTTACGTGGTTTATGACATGGTTTGCAGCATGCGAGGAGGAATACTCAAAGAAAGTAGGTTAGAATGACGATCGAGAGGGTCCCGGTGTGACCACTTTGACATTCAAGTTAGCTCTATGTGGGAGGAAAATAGTTGTTGGAAATTAAGACAGGGGCATAACCAGGATTTAAATTTACTTGCGGCTAGCTGTCGAAGTTATGCTTTTCAATTCTTCTTAGAATCAAACTCATTAATTATTATATTATTATCAATTTTTTCAACCAACTCCCGTTCAATATAGATGACCATATAATCTACTAAAAACTCTTCTTCCATCTTATTACAAAGAGCTGTTTCAACAAATTTCATAGTTGAAAATGCTCATTTCATTATTGTTGTAGAAACAGGAAGAGTTAAAACAAGGTGCATTAACCTGCTAATTAAATAAATATATTAGATTTAATATATAAGTAAATAATATAATTATAATATATAAACTATAACAAATGAGAAAAATAATAGTTGACTTGTAAAGATAATATCAAGTAGGGATATTAATAGTAGTTAACATGTAGATATGATATCAAAAGAAAATAAACCTATGGCGATGGTCGCACAGATATTGTGTATTATTTGATAGAATGGATGTTGCGATTGTACTCGTCGAGCTCCTGTCGGACACTTTATCAGACACTATATCGGACTCTGTATCGGACATGAATATAAAATATCAAGTAGGATAACATAAAGATCTCCAAAAAATATAGAGATTACATCATTGAGAAATGAGGTCGAATCAATTTTAAAGATGAACTGATCTGCTCGAACCCAGTGAAGGAAAAGGATAAAGAGGATAGAAACCAAAATCTTTTACACCTACGGTTTTGTAGATTATTAAAAGAGGAACAAGCAAGGCGGCAACGCCGGTTGCTCTTGCGGCGTATGACAAAAACATCATGTGGGTGTAGGCCTAACCCGTGTTGAAGTCCAATATGAGTCTTCAAACTTCAATGAGCATCCTTTTTGACTCGGGACTCAGAATCAGATTCTGTCTGTCGTCACGCGTGTAGAATTCGAAAATCTACATTTGTTACTAGGAAATCGTAACTGTTTTTCAGTCCCAAATTCTGATGTTTAAACCCTTTTTAGGGCCTTTTTGCTATTTTTAGAAATTTTTATTTTTTTGGATATTTAGGGTAATTTTTTTATTTTAGAGAGGATTTGTCTTGATCCGCGTCTTGATTTGAGTTAAGATCGTTAAGTTAATTACTTTACTTTTTGGGTAAAAATTTATTTCCTTTTTTTACAAGATTAGAATTAAGATCTGTTAATTGTAATTATTGTAATTTTTTTTCCTTATTTGAGTCTTAGGTTGTGATCTATATAAGAGTCATGTTTAACGTTGAGGGATTAACCCCTCAACTTTTAATAAAAAGTTTCCTTCTTAGAGGTTTCTCTTCTTGTCTTCTCCTCAATTTTCCTTTTCGCATCAGCTCGCAGATAATCGTTATCCTGCCCAGCGTCAAACTTTAATTAAACCAATTCAAATAGAAAAAATTTAGAGAAAAAAAAATAAAAGGAAATTAATGTGATAATGGGGATATAATTTTTTTTAGTTTTATTTTTTTTAAAATGGATGGGGTTGGAGTCCACCCTAGTCTAAGGGTGGCTCCGCCCTTGACTAAGGTTTGAATATTGTGTGCGCATACCCCTTTCTATGGAGGTTACCTACCTTCTATAGGGGTGGGGTGGCTTCGTTACGTCCTCGGCGTTATCCATAAGCGTTACCACGTTCTTCGCGTTACTCTCAGACGTTATTATGTTCTCCAAAATAAAGGGTCATTATTGTCTATTTATTTTAGAGTGGATGTCTATGTTTTTCTGTCGCTTCCGCCATGATATTTGTGTGATCTTTGCTTCTCCCTGCATAATGGTTTGTTTGAGGACCACTCGAAATAGGTGGTAGCCTAGAGTCGGGAGTCATTTTAAAAGGTGCATTTTTATTGTAACGACCCGACCCATTTAGCGGCCCATTTGGCGACCCTCGGGTCGTCGACCATCGACCGTCGGCCGTGCCGTTACTCACTAGGACTTTCCACCCCTGGCCAGTGGATTTTTGCCTCCCCCAGGATTCGAACTCTAGACCTCGGGCGACGATCCGAGGGTCGCCAAATGGGCCAGGTCGTTACCTAGCCAGGGGTGGAAAGTCCTAGTGAGTAACGGCACAACCGATGGTCGACGGTCGACGACCCGAGGGTCGCCAATGGGTCGGGTCGTTACAATGGTAACTGGGAGTCAGTGGTAGCTGGGAGTCGGGAGTCAGTGGTAGCCGGGAATTGGGAGTCTGTGGTAACCGGGAGTCGAGAGTTAGAGTTTCCCCTTGTTGACCCCTGCCTGCCATCCTTGCCCAAATGTAGACCTTCTTAGCCATGTGGCTTTCGAAAATACCCCTGTATCACTAATCCTCCCTTTAAATCTAGTTGAAAGAGTTGTGAATATGACTGCATGGACTGTAGAGTGATATGACCATATCTTAATTTGGTTCTTCGAACACGTGGCAAAGAAGAAAATCCATGCTAATCCTCGCTTTAATTAATGACATGCCTCCTAAATGTTGGACAAGTTTTATCATCCTCGGCTTTCAACTCCCAATAGGCTTACTTTAGAGTCCTTCACCTTATCCGATAGGCATACTTTTTCTTTTGGGGGACTTTGTCGGAGAATTTCCCTTGAAGAACCCCAAAGATATCTCTCTAGTAGCAAAGATACCGGTCGGGCTATAAAACTTCTTTAGGTACCTTGCCCAGTCAGTTTGACTTTTGTTGCAATGTGAGTGTTGTCTCAATGGGTTGGGATGGCTGCTCATTCAGGGGGATAAGCCTCTGAGGTGTTGACGGTTAGGGTTGTCCTTGTAGTACCACTTGCATGGTGGTCACTACTAGTTTGTTGAATTCTTTTATTGTTATGATGATAACATTTGCTTTTCCGCTAGCTTCATCACTGGATCTTCAGGTGTCATCCATCTAGTTATATCTCTATGAAGTTCTTAAGTCAAACTTTCCGCAGAGGGTGCTAATTTGATCCTGCTTGAGAGTAAGGACGGTTGACTCATTGGTGAAGCATTGTTCGTATTGACTATTTGAAAGCTTACGTGGTTCGCGACATGGTTTGCGGTTTGCGAAGGGGAATACTCAAAGAAAGTGGGTTAGAATGACAGCATGGAGGGTCCCCGGCACAACCACTTCAATGCTTAAGTTAGCTCTCCGTGGGAGGAAATAATTATTGGAAATTAAGGTTTGGTTGTTGTGTGTGCATACCCGTTTCCATGGAGTTTGCCTACCTTTTGTTGGTGCAGGAAGCATCCGACGATCGAACCTAAGTTTTGATAATGGCAAAGGGATTCAAAGTTAAGATTCTCTGTTATCTAACATGTTGAATGAGTGTTTCAGGAAAGTCCTAACTGTGGTTAGGCAGGTGAAAACCCTAGGGGGTGGTAACCTAGGTCCTAAGGGGTGATAACCCTAGGTGGAGAAAAATCCTAGCTGCGGTTAGGCAAAGGGAAAAAACCCTAGGGGGTGGTAACCCTAGGTCATAGGGGGTGGTAACCCTATGCGGAAAGTCTTGGCAGGTCGATGACTTCAGGTAAAAGTCCTAGGGGGTGGTAACTCTAGGTGGAAAGTCCTGGTGTCGCAAACCAGGTGAAAGACTGGACTGGCCGGGAAGCGGATGTCCAGCAGAAAGTCTGGAAGCATCGAGTGTTGAGCAAAAGTCCAGTCGATCTGGAGGATCGACTGGCAACAGGTAAATCTCCTGAGTGGAGTAGGTGAGGACGCGTTCCCCGTAGAGGGAACAGTAGGCGTCGGGTCGACCTAGGGTTTCCGGTCAGAAATCCGAAGTCAGACTCGGACAGTCCGAAGACTGTCAGTTCTTCTTTACTATGATTTATCAAATTCTAACACTGTCTTGCAGAGTATTTGCTCGGACTAACCTTGTTTTGCAGGAGAGGAACCTGCTGGAAAAAGGTGGTCCGGGCGCCCGGGATGGATCCGGGCGCCCGGAGGTCCAGGCGCCCGGAACAGGTCCGAGCGCCCGGGACCAAGTTTTATCCCTGCCGCGACTTCGCCACGTGGAGCATCCTGGTTGGTTGGCCACGTCACACTCCAGGCGCCCGGAAAGGATCTAGGCGCCCGGAATGTCATATAAAAAGAGCGTCGAGAGAGCAGCTAAAGGACCACAACAAATTCTAAGCTTTCTTCTGTGAAGTGCTACCATCGAGACGACCTTGAAGTGCTACGACTCGACGCCAACGACCCGAAGCTCAGACTCTTCGATCTTTCGTTGTCGGTATTAGTTTTCGCTTTACACAATTGCAATCTCTACTGTATTCCAGTTGTAATATTTACGAGCTTATAGTTGTTGTCCACGGAAAGCGATCAAGGATCGCGGGCCTTCGAGTAGGAGTCGTCCCAGGCTCCGAACGAAGTAAACTCCCTGTGTCGTTCTGTGCTTGCTTTACTTTTTCCGCTACGTTACTCAATTTTACGATTCCGATATTTCGAAAAATGAAATAGCCGCAAGCGCTATTCACCCCCCCCACCTCTAGCGCATCTCGATCCAACACCTTTTATAGGGGTGAGGTGGCTTCGTCACATCCTCTGCGTTATCCGCTGGCATTACCACATTCTCTGAAATAAAGGGTCGTTATTACTCATTATTTCAGAGTGAATGTCTATATTTTTACGCCACTTCCGTAATGATGCTTGCGTGATCCTTATTTTTCCCTGCATAATGGTTCATCTGAGGATCACCTAAAATCGATGGCAACCCAAAGTCAGAAGTCGGTGGTAGTTGAGAGTCAAAAGTCGATTATAGCCAGGAGTCAAGAGTCGGAGTCTTTCCTTGTTGATCCTGTCTGCCAACTTTATTTAATTATTGATCTTCTTGACTGACTTTCAGAAAATACCCTAATCATCTAGGAAGATCTTAAAATACATGTTAAAATGAATATTTAAAAAAAAAATTAATTTCAAAAGAGAGTAAATTGAAATGTAACTTGCAAATTATTTAAAATTTGATTATTATTATTATTATTATTATTATTATTATTATTATTATTATTTAGACTTAAACCTATCATCATGAGAGTGGGTTGATAAATCATCCGTTTTATATATTTTTTTTAAAATATACAAATTAATTTGCATAAGATTATCTACTGTTGGTGTCCGAGATTAATGCGTGGCGCGATCAATTTCGAAAGAGAGTAAATTAAAATGTAACTTGTAAATTATTTAAAAAGGAGGATACTGTGAAATCCTGGACGGCAGATTCGTTAGCGGTCCAAGTGTTCAAAAGAAATCCTGGACGGCAGATTCGTTAGCGGTCCGAGTGTTCAAAAGCAGATAATTAAAAAAAAATATATACACACACTAATATATATGCATAGTATAAGACTCTATCATGTATAGTACGTAGAGATAGGTGTAATTTCAAATTATACTAAATCAAGATTAATTCGTATGTAAGTACGATTTACACATGTTGAATGTTGGACTGGTTAATACAAGATTTGTCTAAAAGAATGAACTAATATTTTATTATCTGAATATCCTTTTGCTAACTGCTCAAGAGTATAATGGAAACATTAATATGAAATTAATGATAATTCCGCAACATCTAGACATTAATAGAGACATTAAATTTATTAATGGTGATTTCATAACGTCTCAACATTAATAACGACATTAAACTCATTAATAATAATTTCATAACGTCTCGATATTAATGAAGATATTAAACTCATTAATGACAATATTAAACTCAGCATTAAATGATCATAATTTTGTCATTTATTACAAGCAAAGTGAGAGCTCCGATCTTGAGCAAAGAGAGGAGCGTAAAAGAAGCGAAGCAAAAGCGAAAGTAAAAAAAATCTTCTACCTTCGTTCCCTTAGTCTTTTCTCTCAGTCATGCATCCGCTCGGTTGAACTACTCGTGATAACACTCAGGTGCATTCTCAGTTAGCAACGTACAACCAGTACTTGGTTGTGTGTGTGATTCTGCCGTTGTATCCTGGGAAATAGACAATCCGAGAGAACCTCAAAGCACACAGTCGGAGGTGGGGCAAATCTGTTTCAAGGAAACTGCGTTGAGCGCAGGCCTCGGCATCTTCCTCGACGAATTCCTTTTTCGATTCTGCTACCAACCACATCAACTCTATGACTCGGACCACCGGAAGCTTGGCAGAATCAGCCCTGCTGGCAGCCTAAGATTATCAGTTCAGATCATCTCTGTTGGATCCCCAAGGTTGTTTTGGTGTAATCAACAAGTTAAGTTAGGTCCTGTTGGTTTCTAACCTTGTGTCTAAGTATGCAGGAGCTTAGGAACACAGGTAGTCGAGCAAAAGACGCAGCTAGCGAGAAGGACGGCACGCGGTGCGTCCGAGGGACGAGGCGCTGCGGAAGAGTACACCGGCGGACGAGAAGGAAGCGCGCGGTGGTTCCGAGGGACGAAAGCCGGAGCGGAAGATTGCTCGGGGAGCAAGAGACGCAGCTAGCGAGAAGGTCGACGACCGAGGGACGAAGACTGCGGATGAGTACGCTGGCGGACGAGAAGGAAACATGCGGTGATCCAGGAGAAGCGGGAGGAAGCACGCCGAGAAGATCGGAAGTTGGGTTGGGTGAGCCCTTTACCAAGGCCGAGATCACCCAAGCAGCGGATCCGGAGCGGAAGAACCGGACCGAGGCGGACTGAACCGGTCCGATAAAAAGTCAACTGTGTTGACTTTGAGTCCGGCGCCGGGCCGGCCAGGCGCCGGACCCTCAGGCGCCGGAACCCTTCAGGCGCCCGCATGATTCGACCAGATCGATCTTCTCGATCGACATTTCAAGATATTCCCCGGTGCCGGAACCCTTCCGGCGCCCACCAAGGCTATAAATATAGCCTTGGTCTAGAAGCTTTCAATCAACTCAGTAATTTACATTCCAAACACTTGTGCGCTTTTGTTCTAGTTTAGCTTCTGTCGTTTGTGCTTTCACTGCTGTAAGAGGCTTCTCCGCCTGAAGGAGATTGATAGTTCGATCAACTTTCTTGGATTAACAACCACCCCGGTTGTAACCAAGTCAAATCCGGTGCCTCTTCTTTTTCTTGCTTTTTATTGTTTAAGTTAATTTTTATGCAAGTGTTAGTTTAAGAGTTCGAGAAGGGTATTTGCGTTTTGATTTTTCAGGGCTATTCAACCCCCCCTTCTAGCCGGCCCATCGGTCCAACAAGTGGTATCAGAGCCGAGACGCTTCAGGAGGACTAACCGCCGAACGAAGCAACGAGATGGCCGGATCTAACATCCACCCGCCAAAATTCGAGGGGGACTTTGCAAGCTGGAAGAAGCACATGGAGGTATTTTTTGGTACCGATTTTGATTTAATACTAACAATGGAACTCGGTTTTGAAGCTCCCGAGGGAAAAACAAAAAGTCAATGGACAAAGAAAGAGCAGGCCGAGTACGTGGCAAACAAGAAAGCAGAATTCCATCTGCTAAGCGTACTTCCGCCACAAGAAGTCAACCGTGTCGGCACCTACAACTCGGCAAAAGAGCTTTGGGAGAAGTTCCTTGAACTACACGAAGGAACATCCGAAGCCAACCTTGCGAGACGGGACTTACTCCGGAACCAGCTCACCAACCTCCGTCTTGAAGAAGGTGAGACAGTCGCACATCTGCACTCCAGAATAAAAGAAATCATCACCGGACTCACGAATCTCAGAGAAAAGGTAAGTAACCTAGATTCGCTCAGGTACGCTTTAAATTTCTTCCCTAGAAATTCAAAATGGGCATCATTAGTAGATGCCTTTTACATTTCGAAGGACTTAGAAAAAATTTCATTAGAAGAATTTTTTTCAACATTTGAAGTGCATGAGTCAAGATGTGCAGGATTGAGGGAGCCAAAGAACAACGTCGCCCTCAAAGCTTCGAGAGACGAACCTGAATCGGAATCTTCTCTCGACGACGAGGAAATGGTAATGATGGTAAGACGATTTAAAAAGTTATACAATTCTAGAAAAACTAACAATCCACAGGGTAGAAAGAAAAGAACGATCCGCTGCTACCATTGCGACGAAGAAGGGCATGTCAAGGACAACTGCCCCAAGCTGAAGAACAAAGAGAAGGAAAAGGGTAAGAAGTCTATCCAAAAACGAAAGGCCTTGAAGGCGACGTGGGACGATACGTCGTCCGAATCGGAAGTCGAAGCATTCTCCGGACTCGCACTGATGGCGAGTCATCAAGATGACGACTGCGATTCAAGCTCTTCCGAAATGAGCATCGATGAAGGGGGAGACACGTCGGAAGAAAGCAGCAGCTCAGGTGGAGAAACAAACAAGATCGACAAGGTAAGTCAGGTACGATCTCTTCCTCCCGATAAAATGTTTAAATTCGTTAAACTTTTAACAAAAGATTGCTGTAAATTAGAAAGTGAAAATAAAAATTTAAAAGTAATTCTAGCTAAGTCGTGTCCCTTAGAAGAATTAGATAAATCAAAACTAGAAAATGAAAAATTAAAGTTAGAAATTCAAAATTTGAAAATTCAAGTAGAAGACTTAAAAATCCATACATGTCCATCTAAAACCAATTTTAGAAGATCTAATAATTTAAATTGGTTCTTTAAATATCATCCTGGACAAATTAGGAACATTTCAAAAAATATGTCCCTAAGAAACATTTGGTTAACCCAGTAGGCTGGAACCTTTATTGGGTTCCTAAATCTTGCATAGCCTAAATCCTAAATCGAAATTAGCACTTTCAGCGAGAAAATTAAACAGTGAATTTCTTTATGAGGCTTTGTCTAAGGAAGTGGTTGTTGCTCCAATAACCAAGAAGGCCTAGTGCCTCGCCATGACCTGGAAGCCAAAATATCGAAATAAATGTTTAATTAACTTTCTGATAAAAAGCATTAAGGTTGAATTTAAATAATACTTTAAAAAGTTATTCAAACATTTTTAAAAAAAAAAAAAAATTTACTCTAAGTACTTAGAAATTTCTTTTCAAAATTCTTTTTACTTAAGAATTAAAAAAAAACTTAGAAATTTTTTTCAAAATTCTTTTTACTTAATTTTTTTTTTTAAAAAAAAACTTAGAAATTTTTTTTTTCAAAATTTTTCTTACTTAAGAATTTTTTTAACAACTTAGAAAAATTCTCAAAATCACTTTTCCCAAGTTAAAAATCTTTTTCGTGAAACTAAAAATTTCTGCTTCAGTTACTTAGAAAATTCTCATTTTTTTTCAAAGACTTAAATTTTTTTTATTTTCTAAGTCTTTAAACCCTTAGATTTTTTAAACCCCATTTTTTGTGTGATCAAAGGGGGAGAAGGATTAGTATAAGTCTAGGGGGAGGTAGATCCAAAATAATTTAATTTAACTTATTCTATTTTTTGTACTCAATTGCAAATTTAGTTAAAGTTATTTTATGTCTGTTTTGACCCTAGCTTAACTTGGGTTGATCACACCAAAAAGGGGGAGATTGTTGGATCCCCAAGGTTGTTTTGGTGTGATCAACAAGTTAAGTTAGGTCCTGTTGGTTTCTAACCTTGTGTCTAAGTGTGCAGGAGCTTAGGAACACAGGTAGTCGAGCAAAAGCAGCATTAGCGAGAAGGATGGCCTTGTGCGTCAGGGGACAGGACGCGGAAGAGTACCGGACGAGAAGGAAGCGCGGTGGTTCCGAGGGACGGAGCGGAAGATTGCTCGGGAGCAAGAGGCGGACTAGCGAGAAGGTCGACGACCAGGGGAAGATCATGCGGATGAGTCTGTTGGCGGACGAGAAGGAAACATCTGGTGATTCCGCGAGAAGCCGGGAGGAAGCACGCTCGAGAAGGACGGAAGTTGGGTTTGGGTGAGCCCTTTCCCAAGGCGAGATCACCCAAAGCGGATCCGAGCGCAAGAACCGGACCGGCGGGACTGAACAGGCGGTCCGGATAAAAGTCAATTGTGTTGACTTTGGGTGCAGGCGCCGGGGGTGCCCAGACCCCTCCGGGCGCCCGAACCGCCCGGAACAGCAATTTTGACCAGATCGAGAATTATCTCGATCTGAACGTTGGGGGATAAATTTTATCCACCCAGGGCTCCCGGAACCCTTCCAGGCGCCCCGACCAAGGCTATAAATATAGCCTTGGTCCAGAAGCTTTCAATCAACTCAGTAATTTACATTCCAAACACTTGTGCGCTTTTGTTCTAGTTTAGCTTCTGTCTTTTGTGCTTTCACTGCTGTAAGAGGCTTCTCCACCTGAAGGAGATTGATAGTTCGATCAACTTTCTTGGATTAACAACCACCCCGGTTGTAACCAAGTCAAATCCGGTGCCTCTTCTTTTTCTTGCTTTTTATTGTTTAAGTTAATTTTTATGCAAGTGTTAGTTTAAGAGTTCGAGAAGGGTATTTGCGTTTTGATTTTTCAGGGCTATTCAACCCCCCCTTCTAGCCGGCCCATCGGTCCAACAATCTCAACAGATAAGTTGAATTTAATTTGTTGTATTTAAATTCGGCTAATTCCCCAATATCTCCAGCATTAGATTGTCTAGCAATCTTAAAACAAAGTAAGTTCTGTTGAGATAACCATAGAACAAAGTGTTGAGGTGCAATAGACTCAACACCTGAAGGTCCCCTCTGCTCTGATTAGCATTGTGTCAATCAACCATGGGGAAAGGCCAGAGAAGTTCACTGGAGTAAACTTCATGAGGTGGTAGCAGAAGATGTTCTTTTGCTTGACCACGCTCAATCTGACTAGGTTCTTGATTGAGGACACTCTCAATCGTGCTAAGGATGCTGATGCGCAGACCATCAGTGCAGTGGGGGCATGAACTCATTCTAATTTTCTTTGTAGAAACTACATCCTCAACTGCCTTATCGTCTCGCTGTACGCTGTGTATAACATGAAGAGAACAGCTAAGGAGATGTGAGAGTTTCTGGACAAAAAGTACAAGATGAAGGATGCAGGAGCCAAGAAGTTCATCATGGGCCAATTCCTGGACTACAAGATAGTTGACTCCAAGACGGTGATTAACCAAGTTCAGGAGATTCATGTGATCTTGCATAAGATCCACTCAAAAAGGATGGTTCTGAGTGAAACCTTACAAGTGGCTGCTATCATTGAGAAGCTGCCTCCAGGCTAGAAGGACTTCAAGAACTACCTAAAGCATAAGTGAAAGGAGATAAATATGGAAGAACTCATTGTTAGACTTTGCATCGAAGAAGACAACAAGAGTTAAGAGAGAAAACTATTCTCTTAGGCTACTGTGAAAGCCAACATGGTCGAGTACGATCAAAACTCGAAGCGGAAAAACCCAAAGACTTCCAAGATGGGACCCAGAGGAGGCATTAAGAAATTCTCTAGGAAGTGCTTCAACTATGGTCGAGTCGGTCACAAATCTTCGGAATGTAGAAAGTTGAAGAAGAAGTAGGAGGTCAACTTGAACAAGAGACCAAAAATAGACGACCTCTATGATGTTGTCTCTGAACTGAACCTGGTCGGTTCAAACCTGCAGAAAAGTGGATTGATACTAGAGCCACCAGACATGTTTGCTGCAATAAGAAGTTGCTCTACAACTTTGAATAAGTCAATGGAGACAAGCTGTTCATGGGGAACTCAACAACCTCAGACATCATGGGCAAGGAAAAGTGGTGCTGAAGATGACCTCGGATAAGGACCTTACTTTGAACAATGTGGTATATCTTCCAGAGATTCGGAAGAATCTAGTGTCTGGATCACTATTAAGCAAGCATGACTTTCGTATTATTTTTGAGTCAAACAGAGCTGTACTGTCCAAAAATGAAATGTTTGTAAGAAGGGGTTATGTATTTGATGGGTTGTTCAATCTCAATGTAATGGTCATTAGGCCTAAGATAAAAAAAATATGAAAGCTTTTCTACTAATATGCTTGAGTCTTCATATCTGTGGTATGGTAGATTAGGACATGTTAACTACGATGTGTTGCATAGATTAATAAACATACAAAGCATACCTACATTCCACCTTGACCTAAAACACAAGTGTGAGATTTGTGTTGAATAAAAAATAACAAAGTCATCCATTTAACATGTTGAAAGAAGCAACGAACCACTCGGACTAATTCACACCGATGTGTGCGACCTTAAAGGTACACCAACACGTGGTGGGAATAAATATTTTATCATTTTTGTAGATGATGACATAAAATATTGTTATATATTTCTTCTCAAAAGTAAGTATGAAACTATAGAGAATTTTGCTCTCTATAAGAATGAGGTTGAAAACAACTTAGAAATATTAACGTAGTTTGAAGTGACCAAGGCGGTGAATATGTATTACCGTTCACTAATTGTGTGTTGAATATGGGATCAGATATGAAACAGCAGCTCCTTATACGTCTCAGCAAAATGATGTTGCTAAGCGGAAGAACTGCACTCTAAAGGAGATGATTAATGCTCTTCTCTTAAACTCTAGACTGCCAGAGTTCATGTGGGGTGGAGTTGTGTTAATAGCAGGTGCCCCTAAAGTAAATAGATAAGAGCCCTTATGAGTTGTGGAATGGAATGTTAAGATCAAAAGGAATTTAGATTTCTCCACAATGGTATGATATTGTCCACTTTGGGTCTAAGCCCTCATGGTTTTATATTTGGGTTATACCCAAAAGGACTCGTACCAATAGAGAAATCTTTCCTTTATAAATCTATGATCTTTCCCATGTATTTTAATGTGGGATTTTATTTGTAACCTTACAACTCAATAATCCCCCCCCCCCCTCAAATGAAGGACCAGAGGCTTCCCACATCTGATCCTCAACCCACTAGGTCTTCTTACCCATCGGTTCACCCGACCTACTAGGACTTCTTTATCTAGATGCAACTAGGATTTCCTGCCTTATGTCTGGTCCTCTTGATTCAGACATACGAGCCCCCACTTCCTTTGTTCGAGATCAATATTCTACTCACATGACTCAATTAGACCATAGCTCTTGTGCACAGTCGACGGTTAGACCTTCTGGCAATTCGGATTCTAATACCAATTGTTATGACTAAAAAGAATTTAGATTTCTCCACAATGGTATGATATTGTCCACTTTAGACCTAAGCCCTTATGGTTTTATTTTTAGGCTATACCCAAAAGACCTCCTACCAATGGAGATATCTTTCCCTTATAAATTTATGATCTTTCCCATGTATTTTCAACGTGAGACTTTGTTTGCAATATTACAACTCAACATGGAATACAACTGACCTATAAATATTTACGAATGTGGGGGTGTCTTGCCAAAGTTTTGGTGCCTGATCCGAAAATGATTAAGATAGAACCAAAAACTGTTGACTGCATATTTATTGGATATACACATAACAACAATGCGTATCAATTTTTTATGTATGAGTCATAAATACTGGATATACACAAGAACTCGATAATAGAATCGAGAAATATCTCATTCTTCAAGCATGTGTTTCCTCAAAATGGGCATGTGAAACACAAGGCAAAGAAGATAATGATGAACTAGTCGAGGTTGAGCTCAGACGGAGCAAAAGAGCTTGGGTAGAAAAATTCCATGAATCAGATTTTATCACTTTTATGTTGAAAAGTGAGTCCTAAAGTTACTCAGAAATTGTAAGTTCTTCTGATGGACCTCACTGGAGAGAGACAATTATATCTAAGATAGAATCTATCTTACAAAATAACACTTGAGAACTTGTGGATCTTCCTCTGGGAAGTAAACCACTAGGTTGCAAGTGGATCTTCAAGAATAAATGAAGTCAGATGGTATAATTGATAAGTACAAGGCCAAATTGATAATCAAAAGATACTAACAATGAGAAGGCTTTGATTACTTTGACACATATTCTCTGATGTCGAGAATAACTTTCATAAGAGTATTTTTGGATATAGACACTCTATTAAATCTCGAAATACATCAGATGGATGTTAAGACAACCTTTCTAAATGGGGATTTAGAAGAGAAAATTTACATGGAGCAACCTGAAGAGTTTTCTATACCAGGATAGGAAAATAAGGTTTATAGATTGGTGAAGTTGTTATACGGTTTAAAATAACACCAAAGCAGTGGCATGAGAAATTTGACAATGCTATGAAGAAATATGAATTCAAGATCAATGAGTGTGATAAATGTGTTTGCATGAAAGCCACAGAGAATGACTACATCATCTTGTGCCTATATATAAATGATATACTTATCATTGGGAGTAATGATAAGATAAATAAATCCACTAAAGATATGTTGAACTCAACATTTGACATGAAAGACATGAGTCTAGCTAATATGATTCTAAGAATCAAAATTCTTAGAATAACAAAAGAACTTGTTCTTAATCAATATCATTACGTGGATAAGATTCTTGAGAAATTCACTAAGAGTGATACTGCATTGACACGAATGCCGAGAGATATGAGTTAACATCTATCAAAAAATCGAGGTGAAAGTATCTCTCAGATAGAGTACACTTAAGTGATTGGAAATCTGATGTACCTGATGAGTTATACACGACCAGACTTGACCTACATAGTAAGTAAACTGAGTAGATACACGAGTAATCCTGATGTTGAGTACTGGAAAGGAATAACAAGAGTACTGAGGTACTTGAGGTATACTCATGAATATGGACTGCACTATACAAGATATCCTATTGTGATCGAAGGATATATTGGATCAAGTCGCACGTGAGAGGAGGGTGTGAATCACATGGTTTTCAAAAACAAATCTTTTTCATTTTTAAAAACAAAGTGCGCAGCACAAGACTAAGTAAGAAAGTGAAATAGAAAAGCAAGTAAAAGAGCACGCGTTCAGTTTTACTTGGTTCGGAGCCTTTGGCGACTTCTACTCCAAAACCTAAGTATCGTGAATCTATCTACTAAAATACCTCTTTCAGTACCTCCAGAAGAGAGAATCAAGTACAAAAGAATTTGAAACAAGTGCAACACACTGCACTTGTCCTTTTGTAGTAATTAAGTACAAAAATGAAAAGATTACCAAACACTCTTTCAATATGGTTGACTTGAGCTCGGTGTTTGGGTGGCTTCTTAGTAGTAGATGAGTGTAACAACGTCGCAGCAGATTTGTAGCAGGAAGCTGGAGCATTCGGAAGTCTGATCGGAGGAACAGATGTTCGTATGAGTGTGTTCATTAATGGCTTAGGTGTGCACCCCTTATATTGAGCATGGAAGGTGCATTCAAAGGCCTTGAAGGCACCTCTAATGTGACAAGTCTGATATCGAATAGCTCAGTCCTTATCTTTGATGAATTCTAAACTTTTATCCTACAGAAGGTGCCTTCCATATACTGAAGGCGCCTTCTATGAACAGTACCAAGATGTAATAGACCAAAAATATAGTTAAGGATTTAAAATAATTAAAGGTTAATATAATTAAATTATTTTAAAAGAAATAAATATATTTTAGTGAATAATTTATCATAAAATAAGTTTATATGAATTTTTAGAATTTACTAGATTTTTTTTTTAAATTTAAAGGAGTTATTTCATATTTTATGGAGATAAAATGATTAAAAGATAAAGTCTATTTTGAATCACTTTAATTAAAGTGGGAGTTGATAAAATTATAAACCTAGGTTTTAATGGCTTAAACCTAAGTTTAAGCGTCGTCTCCCTATGCCTGTTCGCGAGCTACGCGACGCAGGCAACCACGTCTCGGCCATCATTATCGCCATCCGCACAAGGCCACTGCCACCTCTTTGGGGTGAAGGATCACCGCCCGACTCCTTCCCCGACCGCCGGGCGCTGCTCCTCCACCGTTTTCTCTTGCACACATGCATTGTTCGTCGCCGCGCGCGATCAACGGCCAGTGATCGGCTACCGTCGCTAGCCTTTGATAAGATCCTTTAATGGATCTATTCAAATAAATCCTTTAACTTTATTTCCTTTTTAAAATAAGTTTTAGACTTTTTCTTTTTTCTTCTATATAAGTTTTAATAAGACATTTTCTTTTGAAAATGTATTTTTATTTTATTTTTCTTTTATACCTTTTCTTTTGAAAAGGTAGTTTAGGTCTCTATTTAAAGAGACGTTATGTAATTATGGAAGACAAGTAATTTCCCTTTTAATTAATCAATTTCGTTTGATTATTGGAGGCCGATCCCCTCGAAGCGATCACCCTATCCCCTTTTCCCTTTCTCTTTCGATTTTTTCACGTGATAGGGCCCCGGGTTCCTATCAACTTGGTATCAGAGCAGTTCATTTCATCTTCGCCCTATAGTATCTTGCAGCAACTTCAACAAGCGCATGGTCTTAACCCGACTTCAAGAGAAGAAAATTCACTCTGACATGACGACCGGAGGATCTCATCCTGACGCCAAATGGGCTTTGGAATTTGAAGCTAAGCACGAGACAAGGATGGATAAACTCGAAAAAACTATGGCATCGTTGGTCACGATAGTGCAAGAATTGAAGGATCGTTTAGAAGTAGATTCCAGCTCAAGCATACTAATCAAAAGGGGAAAAAATCAGCAGTCTCGACAACAACAATATGACCAAGGTGCAAACTCAAATGAAGATCGAGAGCACAACTATCCACGTATGAAGGTGGAATTTCCTCGCTGGGAGAACAACGATCCGATTGGATAGATTTCAAGGGCTGAAAAATATTTTCGCTTCCACAGGACATCGGACAATGCAAAGGTAGAACTAGCATCGATAAACCTCGAAGGTGATGCCATCCAATGGTATGACTGGCTTGAAACATGCCATGGACCTCCAAAATGGGAGGAATTCAAAGAAGAACTCATCAATCGATTTGGTCCCTCTAGTTATGAGAATGTTGATGGAGAATTGGCCAAAATTCGACAGACTTCAACCGTACTAGAGTACCAAGGATGATTCGAGAGACTCTCTAATCGAACTCGTGATTGGTCAGAAAAGCAACTATTGGGCACTTTTATTGAAGGACTTCACCTTGATATACAACAAGAAGTAAAAATGAATCAACCCCGCACCATGAAGGCTGCCTTATCCTTTGCACGACTACAGGAAGAGAAGATCAATGAAGAAGGAAGAAGAAATAACAAGGTAATTCATGAAAACCCATCACATTATTCAACACCTCGTAGATTGACAAAAGAAGAGATCAAGGAAAGGATGACAAAGGGATTATGCTGGCATTGCGATGAAAAGTGGCACCGTGGTCATCAATGCAAGCAAAAAAGGATACTGATGATTGAACCAATAGAGAACTCTGAGGAAGAAGATAATTTCGATGAAGGTGAAACACAAGATAATATCAACGAAGTACAGTATGATTCTATGGCAATATCAGTTCATGCCTTAGAAGGACTACAAACTCCGCAAACGATGAAGGTAAAAGGATTCATTAAAAAACAACCAGTAATGATACTTATAGATTCAGGAAGCACCAACAATTTTCTAGACTCAACCTTGGCAAGCAGGCTTAAACAAAAAATAGAGCAAGCATCTAGATTTGATGTTAAGGTGGCGGATGGAAGATCACTTACAAGTCTAGGAAAGTGCAATAGTATTAAAATTTTCTTACCCAATTATGAATTAATAACAGATCTCTTTCTTCTTCCCCTAGATGGATGTGATGTTGTACTTGGAGCACAATGGTTGAAAACATTAGGAGATATAATATGAAATTTCTCTCAACTAACAATGCGCTTCCAAGATCAAGGAAAAGAAGTTTGCATCAGAGGCAAGAAACAAGATACTATCACACCAATCAGTAGTTATCAGGCAGAGCAGTTATTAAAGAAAGATTGCTCTATTTTTCTCATGTAACTCTCTATCAAAAAAGATCCTAAAGCAAATGTTAGGCCTTATCGCTACCCTTACATACAGGAGGAAATTGAGAAGATTGTACAAGAGATGCTTCAGGCTGGTATCGTTCGCCCAAGTATAATTCCATATTCTTCTCTAGTACTACTTGTACAAAAGAAAGACAAAAATTGGCGAATATGTATAGATTACCCGACACTCAATAAAATTATAATGAAAGACAAGTACCCCATCCCCATCATTGATGAACTACTTGATGAATTAGGAGGTTCCTCATTATTCTCATAGTTGAATCTTCACTTAGGCTTCCATCAGATAAAAATCCATCAGCCAAACATTCCAAAAACAACCTTTCAGACTCATGATGGTCATTATGAATTTTTAGTCATGCCTTTCGATTTAATTAATGCACCTTCTACATTCCAAAGTTTGCTGAATGATATCTTCAGGTTTTACCTCCGTCAGTTTGTTTTGAATTTCTTTAATGACAACCTTGTTTATAGTTCATCATTCGAAGATCATTTGCATCACCTTTATAAAGTACTCACTCTTTTGCGTGAGCATTCTCTTTATGTGAAAAGAGCTAAGTGCAACTTTGGGACAACTAATGTGGAATACCTTGGTCATATTGTAAGCCAAAATGGAGTAGCTACTGATCCCTCAAAGGTGCTAGTTTCAAAGAGTATCAAGGCATTACGTGATGTTCTGGGTCTCACAGATGCATTTAGATGGTGTCTTGAAGCAAAAAAGATATTCCAGAATTTAAAGGAGGCTATGATGACAACACTAGTTCTTGCACTACCTAATAAGCAATTTGTTCTTGAACCTGATGCATCCGAAGTTAGAATCGGAGCAGTACTTATGAATTATATGATACCATTCAAGAAAATGTTTCAGAGTTTATTGTTAAACAACCTTGAGGACAAGGTTGTTTTGAAGGGTGGTGGAATGATAAGATCCTTTAATGGATCTATTCAAATAAATCCTTTAACTTTATTTCCTTTTTAAAATAAGCTTTAGACTTTCTCTTTTTTTTCTATATAAGTTTTAATAAGACATTTTCTTTTGAAAATGTATTTTGATTTTATTTTTCTTTTATACCTTTTCTTTTGAAAAGGTAGTTTAGGTCTCTATTTAAAGAGACGTTATGTAATTATGGAAGACAAAGAATTTCCCTTTTAATTAATCAATTTCGTTTGATTATTAGAGGCTGATCCCCTCGAAGCGATCACCCTATCCCCTTTTCCCTTTCTCTTTCGATTTTTTCACATGATAGGGCCCCGGGTTCCTATCAGCCTTTGTCCTCGCGAGCAGCCAAGGCCGGTACCCCACCTCTCATCCTCCTCCCCTTCCGCCGCTACCCTCCCAATCCTGTCACGCAACGTACAGTCGTGTTTGTGCTGTCCCACGCTGCGCTGAATGTCGGACGGGCATTGCTCTTGCGTACCTCACCGTCACCGTCACCGTCACCGTCACCAAGGATAGGTTGTCCTTGCAAGTAGCCGACACCAGCCAACTCTTTTGCTCTGGCTGAGCAGTCGGCTACTTCTCATCGCCACACGTTATCGCTGCCACCTCAAGCCGCTGTTACTCCTTTCCGCACGTGACGCCACACCGGCGCCGTGAGCCTCTACCTAAGTTACCGATGTGAGTCACCTCTGTTGCAGCCCCACGAGTCGCTGCTCAAAGCTATCTGCGCTAGAAGCTACTACCAGAGATGAGTATTAGGTATTTTGATTAATTGGTATAATTAATTCATGTAATGCATTTCTTGAATTATTTGGTTAGATGCCTAATGAGTTTAATTAGTTGAATTATTTAGGTTAATCGGCTAATTGATTTAAATATGTATACTATTAATTAAAATGATAAATTGTTGGATAACTAATTAGGATGATTAGTTGAGTAATTAATCAGCTAAAGAATTAATGAAGTAATTAACTAGCTCACTAATTGTTGTATTTAATTAACATGCTACTTAATTAAATTAATAGGTTGACTAATTGATAAATTGATAAATTAATTAATTAATAGATTGATTAATTAATTAATAGACTGATTAATTATTTGTAGATTAATTAATCAATAGGAGGATTAATTGGTTACAGATCCTTAGATATTCTTCCTATCTTTACATGTAGATTCAGGTTCGAGACAACCCATCTGAATTGAAGATGATTAGGGAGATCTACAATTGAGGTGGGTAGATCCTTTTTATCTTCTTGAGAACCTTAATTATAGTGCATGATTGTTTACTGTCATGTTTTGATAAGATCGCGGTTACTCGTTTACCTTAAGTCTGCCCCTATGTCTCTCCTGAATTTGATACCTTATTATTTGTCCTTATATATTGATCTATTGTTGATAGCTATGTAGTTATGTTTAATATTCATGATTGCATTTATGGATATGCATGATACTACCATATCGTAGTGTAGGACATTGAATATTCTGCTAGATCCCTTAATAGATGATTTGACTATGTATTTATTGTTAGGATGATCATACCGTAGAATAGGATATCGAGCATTTTGTTAAACCTTCATTTATTATTTCATGCTGTAGTGTAGGATATTGAGTATCCTAATAAACTCTTGTTGTTATTTAGGTCTATAACTTATGTTCGTGAATTTATGTTATAGTATGATTACATACTTAGGCTCGTGCCTATTGATTCTTGATATTATAAGTAGTATAGTTGTATAATTAGTGAGATTATACTGACCTATACTTGTTGGAAATCACTCCCTAGCAGAAGAGTAGTGTATTCCACTAGGCTTTCCCCTTTGAATTAGCCCCTAGGATTATTTGATCTTGATCTCGTTGTTTATTATATCTGATATGATTCCATGAAATTAGTAGAGATATTAATGATAGGTGACTAATAACTCGGGGGCGTGATTGTCTATTTTCTGCCTATATACTAGTAGGATTATATCGTAATATAGGATACCGAGCATCCTAGTAGACCCTTACTTGCTATATAGGCTCATGCCTATACATCAGTAGAATTATACTATGGTATAGTATTTTCAAGGATCCTACTAGACCCTTGGCTACTATATCTTGTCGACCATTGTCTCCCATTCATGGTTGAGAGAGTCCCCAGCAACCGTTGGTATATCCTGTCGACCATTGTCTCCCATTAGTGGTTGAGAGTGTCGTCAGCGACCGTTAATATATCCTATCTCCCATGCGTGGTTGAGAGAGTCGTTAGTGACCATTGGTATATACCCTGTCTGCCCATGGGACCATCCATGGAAGAGCGTTCTCCCGCAGACAATGACTAGTTATTTATCCTGTCCGCCCACGGGACCATCCGTGGTAGAGCGTTCTCCCGCGGTAGTGAATAGTCATTTACCCTGACTGCCTACGAAACCATCCGTGGTAAAGCGTTCTCCTGCAGTCAGTATTGGTTATGTGCTTGCTATATGTCGGTCATATATATGTTCGTGTAGGTTTGGAGGTTTTGTATGTACTCTCAATTTGTTGGTTATTCTTGGTTGAGTAGGTTAGTGAAGTGCTATATTATTGATTATACTTTTGGTTAGCTGGTGATTATTTTGAGACACCTACGTTAGTTAGTAAGTATTTTGCTTGAGACTACATCCTTTAATCTCCTGTCAGTATATTATTCATGCATTATCTTCTTCTACCCGTGAGTTGTTGTACTCATTACCCTTTTCTTTTTCCTTGATTTTCAGGTTAGTAGATAGATAAGGTGTTGTGTCGCTCAGAGATCCTAGCTACCAGTCCCACTCGAGTTGGGTTTCCATTGAGTTGCTTTATATTATTGTTCCTATTGTTTATGGTTGTAGTTTCTTTCTGTATCTGATTTTGAGTATGTTCACATGTACATGCATACATATACGCATTATCATTTTGTGACATGGTGTTGTTATATTATATTAGTATTTTTATGTAGGTTTGAATTGGCTCGATATCGTATTTCTTATATTGTCATTAGGGGGTACCGTCCAATTTAGAGGACAACTATATCCTTGGGGCGTGATACTTTCAGTGCTTGAAGGTACCTTCCATGAAGGCGCCTTCCATCCCCTGGAAGGCACCTCGAGTACTATTCACCTAAGACTTTTTATGCTCTTCTTGCCTTGCAAAGCATGTTAGTCCAATAAACCAAATAATAATCTGCAAGATAATTGTTAGCACAATAATACCGAGTAGTAATTAAATCATGTCTCCCCGAAACTAAAATCTAGTCAAGGTCTTAGTTTAGGGGTCTGAAATGGACTTAAACTGAATCGACACTTACTGCCCCTCAATCGGGACACGTCCTCACTGAGTCACTCTCCTCCAGTGACTTACCTTTACTTACCAACTTGCAGTTGACTTTACTAGCCTCTTGACCCACTAGGTCTTCATGTCAGTTGTCAGGTCCGCAGTCCCAACTAGATTTCTACCGGCTGTCAAGTCCTGCAGACCGAGCCAGACTTTCTGCCAGATATCAAGTTGATCTATTGACCTATCTGGACTTCACACCAGTTATCGGGTCCCGTGGATCTAGCTGGATTTCAGCCTGGTGTAAGATCCTCCAGACCCATCAATTCCTACACACTTAGTAAAATACTTAGATCTCAAATACGCCTAAGTTAACTCACTTATCATTCATCAAAACTTGAGTTAGACTGTTAGTGGAAACTGCACCAGCAATCTACTCCTTTTTGATAAAATGACAATCTGGGTTAAAGTTAGAAAAAATATGCAAAATTTTATAGAATGACTTAAGAGAAGCCTAAAGGCAGTTGATCATTTTTCTTAAATTTCTAACTTAACCCCTAACCCTCCCCCTTTGACATTCACCAAAAATTATGCAGAGAGAGAAGAAATGTAGTAAGCATTGTACAGTAAGCTTGGAAAGAATTTAGCAAAGTAAATACAAAATTTTTAGGTTTATTAAGGGGAGAAGTACAAAAAAAAATTGTCAAGATTTTAAAGTCTAAGTAGCTTTTCTAATATTTTCAAAGTTTTTTAAGATAATTGTTTGGGTTTTAAAAGTGATTTTAGTTTTCAAAATTATCAAAATTATATATTTTTTAAAAAATATTTGTTAACTTTAAAACATGAATTTTAGACATAAATTTTTAACTGTGAAATAATTTGTAAAGTATTTTTGACTTAGAAAATATTTTCAAAAACTTTAAACAAGAAAAAAAATTTAAGTAAAGATTGCAAAGCAATTTTCAAAGATAGTTCTCAATTTTAAAAAAATAGTATTTTTTGAGATTATGCAATTTTGAGATTATACTTTAATTAAATTTTTAAAATAGAATTTTAGAATACAATTTTGAAATGATGCTTTAATTGAACTTGACATTATTTTAGAAAGATATTTAAAGATCGCGAGATTTTCAAAAATAATTGTAAGTTAAAAAATATTTTTGAGAGTATTCTCCCCTGAACCTGATATATTTTAAGGAAAATAAACATCTAGAAATTATCTTTAAATGTCTAATCATTAGTTACTAGCTGACTATCATGAGATAGTAGTATTCACTTGGTTAGTCAAGTTAAGTATATATATACAATCAGTATTCAACTAAGATGGATTACCTAACTTGATTACTGTAGCTTTAGTATTTTTTGCCTAGACTTGTGTTGATGCACTGATATAAGCATCATAAGTCCAGGTAATTTGCCTACACATCTCACACCGTTCTAAGTTTTTGAATACACAATCAAGGGAGTCCTAGTGTGTTTGTGAGATGATCAAGTCCTAGGCTTATAGAATCATACTTTCTAAGGATTTGATCTAGACTAAGGCTAAAATAATTTTTTAAAATCTAAGGAATTGGGAAATTTTTTAGAAAGGAAGAAATTTCCCCTAGAATTTACAAATTATTCAAAAAATATTTTGAAAATAGCAAGTCTAGTCCTAGATTACCCAAATAAGATGACAAATAGTGGACTACTATATAGATCCAGTCAATCAAGTATATAAAGTATGATAATGTACTAAGATGATCAAGTCTAGTCTGGAGGGGGTGGGGATTGCTCAGGACTCACAAGGCTCATAAAATATGTTGAAGTCCGATGGTCATCTCCTCCCGAAGCGAGGAGAATTCGATAGTCATCTCTCCTTGAATAGTATTGAATCTGTCTGAGATTGACTGCTAGAGCTGTGTGGAAGACTCCTCAAGTCATGCTAGTCGGTCCTTGATGGATAGTGAGGTGGAGGGATGGGTCGAGGTCGAGGGTTGGGTCAGAGTCAGAGGTTGTCCAAAGAGCTCCTCGGTCGTGAATGTCGACAACTCCTCTCCCTTGGCTGGAATGATAGGTGGGAAATCATCCTCGCTCTTGGCTGGTATATATGGCTGTAGTCCCACTCTCCATGCTAGTCCCCTCTGAGTAGTAACCTCCATATGCACTAGTGCAAGCTATCGCTGACCAATCTCCTCATATGCGCTAAGTGGAATGGATGTACCCTGTGTCATATCTACCCCTATGGTCGAGAATATGTATGTCAAAATGTGACAATAGGGCATATGAACCTGACGCTGGTGACGAGGTTGGATGCATGAATGAAATTATAAAATATATGTAATGTGATGCCGATGTCAAGGCGCTGACAGAGTGCATATAGGAAGCAGTGAGAGGGTTGCGGCATCACAACATCATGAGATGTGATCGACAAAATGCATGTGCTCAGGACTCGATACAGGATATAGTCCTGAACCCTAAGGGAGAATGACCTACAATCAGTCACAATAGGTAGTCTCTCCTCTAAAAAAAATATATGTAGATAGTATCTAATGTAATATGGAAGTAGGGTTCACCAAATGGCAAATTCCTACTAGGGTAGTATAAAAATGGACAGACTGACCTCTTGAGTCCTAAGCTATCATATAATAGAGTGGGCGAGAAGTAAAGGTCCCTCCCACCAACTCTAGTAGAATAAGTCCGGTCATCAATCTTAAGATGATTGTTGTAATCTACTGATAGTGATCAATAATCTCTATAATCGGTGCACAGTATCTGGTGAAGAAGGACCTACTCAAAAATTTAGATTTTAATGCAACATATGTATGCTGTAAAAAATCTAACCTAAGTCATTGAATAGGGAATCTAGCATCAACAGATAGGGTATTGCTAGGCTAGGATTAACATGTCGTAGTTTCCTAAAATAATTTATATATGCAAAACATTCATATAACAACAAATAAATAACCAAAAGGAGCTATATAGTTGAGTTAGGGTGTACCGAGGAGGCATTGTCGAGGTTTTGGAAGGGAAAAGACAAAGAAGTAGTGGATTTTGGCTGTGGGAAGGTGCCTTCTCACTGCCAAAATTGTGAACCAAGCCTTGCTCTGTTCGCTGGAAAGAACCTCATCGAAGGCACCTTCAAGGTGTTGTGGAAGAAACCTTCAACCTCATCGAAGGCACCTTCAAGGTGTTGTGGAAGAAACCTTCAACCGACTGAAGGCACCTTTATCGGTTGGGGCGGGAAATATCCCGGCCTTATGAGAGCACCTCCGATTAACTCGGAGGCGCCTTTGGTGGCGCAACATTTTTTTAATTTAATTTTAGTTTTAATACTAATTTTAGTTTTAATTCTTAATTTAAGTTTTAAATTTAATTTAATTTAATTTTAAATTTTAAATTTTAAATTTTAAATTTTAAATTTTAGTTTTTATTTAAGTTTTAAATTTAATTTAATTTTAATTTTAATTGTTTAATTTTAAATTTTAAATTTTAAATTTTAAATTTTAAATTTTAAATTTTAGTTTTTATTTAAGTTTTAAATTTAATTTAGTTTTAATTTAAGTTTTAAATTTAATTTAATTTAAGTTTTAAATTTAATTTAATTTATTTTATTTTATTTTTTATTTTAATTTTAATTTTAATTTAAGTTTTAAATTTAATTTATTTTTAATTTTTAATTTAAGTTTTAAATTTAATTTAGTTTTAATTTAAGTTTTAAATTTAATTTATTTTATTTTTTATTTTAATTTTAATTTTAATTTAAGTTTTAAATTTAATTTATTTTTAAATTTTAATTTAAGTTTTAAATTTAACTTAATTTTAATTTTAATTTAGTTTTAATTTAAATTTTTTATTTAAGTTTTTAATTTAATTTAATTTTTAATTTAAGTTTTAAATAATTTAGTTTTAATTTTTAATTTTTAATTTAATTTTCAAATCTTAATTTAATCTTAATTTAATTTTTAAGTTTTAATTTAATTTTAATTTTAAATTTGAGTTTAATTTTAATTTTAATTTTTAATTTAGATCCTTAATCATCTCACCCAATTTACATTTTCAATCAGGGTACCCTATAGTTTTATGAGATGAGTTAAGTTGAATTTTAGGATTGGATTTAACTTTGTATTAGATTGAAGTTTAGCTTTGGATTTAACAAATAGGTATTTTTTTTAAATAAACTTCTGAGTTATAGTGACTCACCTTGACATCATTAGAGTAACCATACATTCGAAAATTTTCAAATAGTCCTATTCACTGAACTCAATAACAAAACTTTGGTCTAACCAAATAGGATTGGTAAGGGGTAGCTTCAGTTAGTTCCACTAAGCCAAATGCACCACGTCAAAGTCATATCTTCCTAGACATGCATAGATATAGTTTCTCTAACCTACTATCATCCAAAACTTCACCAGTACCATTTATCAAGTTAAACTTTTGTCCCTATTTAGACTAGTCCTAATTACCATCTTGGCTAAGTTATTGATTTTGGAGGTGCCAGCTAGTCTAGTGCATCCTCCTGAATTATTAGATTTGGATTTTAGGTTTTGGATTTGTGTCAGTTTATTTTATAGTTGTAATATACTTGGTTATAGTTTAAGTTTAGATTACTTTTGTTTTATTTAATTTAGATTTAGTTGTTGCTTTGGTTAATGCTATTGAATTTTGTTTAGAGGGTTTAGTTTGTAAGATTAATTTATTTAGTTTTAGATAGTGTATTTTATTCTTAGGTACGTAGTATTGATTGATTCCTATTTGTGTGGTTAAGTCGCTTTCAGAACTCAAGCTTTGGTTTGATTTTTATGTTAGTTGACTAAAAATATAAACGTTTTGTTAATTGAGCTAGACTTGTATCCGTGTTCAGATTTATTGCACACAACTCTGTGTGATCCAAGTATCATTTCAAGATACTTAAATCTAGTTATAAATTTTTCTAGTAGTTGTTTTAGTTCAAATACTTTGTTTTTCAATCTGGAATTATCCTCCTCAAGTTGTGCAACTTGTGTCGAAATTTCAGGTTGAATTAGCTTAATTATTGAGTTTGAATTTAGTTGTTCATTAAGTATTTTATTTTCTTTGCTTAGTTCATTTATTTGATCTTCGGATATAGTTAATTTTTTATGTAAGCATGAAATAATTTTAAAGAACTATGTACTTAAGATAGATTGTACTTCATCGGAACCTTCGAAAACAACTGCAGACTCATGGCTCGAGTAGGGTCCGGACTCATCTTCTGACTCACTTTTTGACTCTGGTCTGTATGCCATTAGTGCGACACAGTTGGTGTGCCTTGGTTCGTCGCCATCCTATTCCTCCACAGATGATTCATCCTAAGTTGCTTTAAGGGCCTTCTTCTTTTTTGAGATTTGGGCAATCATTCTTGTAATGTCCCTTCTTGTTACATCCAAAGCATGTGAGGTTCATCTTGTTATTGTTGGAGTTGATCTTCTGTAGATCCTTCTTAGTGAAATTCTTATTTCTCTTAGTGAATATTTTTCTTACCAGGTTCACCAGGTATTTTTATCATCTGAGTCTGGGTCAGACTCAGAGCTTCAGGTTCTAGTTTAATTCTGGATTTTTCTTTTAACATTCTTGCAACAAGAGTAATACCTTTCTCGGATTTGGCGTTAGTCTATTCGTGTAGCTCTAATTCACAGAAAAATTTATCTAATTTAAGTTTAGATAGATTCCTTGAGATTTTATAGGCATCCATGATGAATACCCATAATACATTTCGAGGGAAGGTATTTAGGGCATACCTTATTAGGTCTTGGTTCTCCATTTGATGACCGATTGTGTGGAGCCTATTGAGGATGTCTTTTATCCTTGCATGCAGCTGACTAGCGGATTCTCCTTCCTGTATTTTGATATTAAATAATTTATTTAAAAGTATGTCTCTTTTTGTTACCTTTGCATCACTGGTTCTCTCGTGTAGTTCTATAAGCTTGTCCCATAGTTCCTTTGCATTTTCATGTGGGCTGATGCAGTTTAGTTCCTCCTTCATTAGTCCATACTAGATGATGTTGAGGGCCTTGAAATCAATCTGGGTCTTTTTCTTCATCTCTGAATTCTAATTTTTTGAGTCCATTGGAATTTCGGTGTTATGGTCGACTGGCTCCTTGTATCCTTTGGTGACGCTGAACCACTGGTCGAAGTCAGTCTTCAGGTACACTTCCATCCACTTCTTCCAATATGAGAAGTAATCCCCATTGAATAGGGGCAAACGAACAGTGTCATGTCCTTCGTTTTGAGCCATTTGTCACTGAAATAGAAAACTAGAGGAAGATACCAAGACTTGGTATTGGATTAGCAGAGTTTAAGAAAAAAATATATCGAGAAACTCAAATAGTGTTGCACCAACTACGAGAAAGAATCGAACGAAGATGAGTTATTTGGAGGTAAACTTTTACCGATTCAAATAGAATGCAAAAAATTAAAATCCAAAGAAAATAAAATAATTCCCCTGGCTTGATTGGTGGTTGCACCAATTCAGAGCAGAACCTTGCTCTGATACCACTTCTCGGACCGAGTCGCACATAAGAGGGGGGCGTGAATCACATGGTTTTCAAAAACAAATCTTTTTCATTTTTAAAAACAAAGTGTGCAGGGCAAGACTAAGTAAGAAAGCGAAATAGAAAAGCAAGTAAAAGAGCACGCGTTCGATTTTACTTGGTTCGGAGCCTTCTGTGGCTCTTACTACAAGACCCTAGTCCCGCGGATCTATCGATGGGTAATCCACTAAAATACCTCTTCCGATACCTTCATAAGAGGGAATCGAGTACAAAAGACTTCGGAACAAGTGAAACACACTGCACTTGTCTTTTGCAATAATTAAGTACACAAATGAAAAGATTACCAAACATTCTTTCAATATGGTCGGCTTGAGCTCGGTGTTTAGGCCGCTTCTTAGTAGTAGACGAGTATAGCAGTGTCACAGCAGAGTTGTAGCAGGAAGTCAGAGCATTCGAAAGTCCGATCGGAAGAACATATATTCGTATAAGTGTGTTTATTGATGGCTTGGATGAGCACCCCTTATATTGAGCATGGAAGGCACATTTCAAAGGCCTTGAAGGCACCTCCAATGTGGCAAGTATGATCCCAAACATCTCGATTCTTATCTTTGATGAATTATGAACTTTTATCTAGTGGAAGGCGCTTTTCATGCACTAAAGGCACCTTCTATGAACAGTGCCAAGGCGCCTTCCATTCTCTAGAAGGCGCCTCGAGTACTGTTCACCCAAGGCTTTTTGTGTTCTTCTTACCCTGCAAAGCGTGTTAGTCCAATAAACTAAATAATAACCTACAAGACAAGTGTTAGCATAATAATACTGAGTAGTAATTAGATCTCGTCTCCTTAAGATTAGGATCTAGTCAAAGTCTCAGTTTAGGGGTTCAAAATAGACCTAAATTGGACCGACGCCTACTGTCCCTCAACTGGGACGCGTGCTCACCAAATCACTCTCCTCCAATGACTTAACTTTACTTACCAACTTGCAGTCAGTTTTAGTAGCCTCTTGACCCACCAGATCTTCATGTCAGTTGTTAGGTTCGCAGACTCAACTGGATTTCTACCGGTTGTTAGGTTCTACAGACCAAACCGGACTTTCTGCTAGATATCAGGTCGGCTTGTTTATCTATCTGGACTTCGTACTAGCTATCCGGTCCTGCGGACCTAGCTGAATTTCAGCTTGGTGTCAGGTCCTCCAGACTCATCAATTCCTGCACACTTGGTAAAGTACTTAGATCACAAATGCACCTAACTTAACTCACTTGTCATTCATCAAAACTTGAGCTAGACTATTAGTGTAAACTGCACCAACAAGATACAATGATGCAAGTTGGATATTTGACATAAAAGACTCTAAGTCTACGAGTGAATATGTATTCACTTTGGCATGTCCAACCATTTTTTGGAAATCTTCTAAACAAACGGTAATAGCAGATCCACGATGGAATTTGAGTTTGTAGCTCTTGATAAATGTAGTGAAGATGTTGAATGACTACAACAATTCTTAGAAGATATTTTGAGATAGCTGAAACCTATGCAGGCAATTTGCATACATTGCCATAGTCAATCAATAATTGGTAGGGCATAGAGCCATCTGTATAATAGTAAGTCTAGACATATACGTCGTAGACATAATACCATTAGATAACTACTCTGAACAGGAGTTATCTATTAGGGTCGAAATGTAGCTAGAGGGGGGGGTTGAATAGTTTGTCACACTCGTCGTAGATTGCTTCTTGATGATGATATGCAGCGGAATGTATAAGAAACAAAAATACAACGCTAACACAAGAATTTACTTGGTATCCACCTCAAGAAGAGGTGACTAATCCAAGGATCCACACGTGACACATACTCCACTATGAAAATCACTCCTTTACGATAACTACCGAAGGCAGAGAAGCCTTGTACAAACCCACATAACAAATACAACTCACGCAAGAGGAAAATACAAGAGATACAAATAAAAACTTCTTCTTCTTGCTTACTTGTTACTTGTTGTTGCCTTTTGAACCTTGGAACTGTGACTACACTTATCCCCAAGAGCTTTCAAGATTTGGCTGTGAGAGTTGAGAAGGCTCTGAAATCATCGCTATGCTCATGTGGAGAAGAAAGCCGAAGAACTGCTGAAGAAGATGCTCGCAACGACTTTATCCAGCGCCAACGGTCGGATCCCAATCGATTGAATGACTCTCAATCAATTGGGGAGACTTTAGATCGATTGGTCGATCAATCCAGAGCACCTCTGTGCTCTCTGGAAATTGCTTGAATCGATTGCCCAATTGATTCACATGTCTTGTGCGATTTCCAGGCTCTCAATCAATCACTCGATCGATTGGAGGGTCCCAATCAATCGGGTGATCGATTGGGAGGGTCTCTGTGCTCGCGACGATAGCTCCCAATCGATCACCCGATCGATTGGGCTAAGGTTTCTTCACGGCCCCCATCCAATCGATCAACTGATCGATTGGACTATGATTCAATCGATCGGTTGATCGATTAACTCACTGCTGATTTGCCAAATCAAGTCTAAAGACCCTAAAAACCCAATATCCAATCAACCATGATCTGTTGGGACATCATGCCTAGCATCTGGTCACCCTCGACCTGCTAGGACTTCCTCACCAAGTGTCCAGTCAATCCTTTTGACCCACTTGGACTTTTCTCCTAGTGCCAAGTATTCGGTCAACCCTTTGACCTACTTGGACTTCTCTCCTTGTGCCAAGTATCCGGTCAACCCTTTGACCTACTTAGACTTCTCAATACCAGGTGTCCGGTCAACCTTGACTCACCTGGATTTCCACGTGCCTGGTTTCACTCACCAGGTCTTTCCATCTGCCTGGCTTCACTCACTAGGACCTTCACCTAGCTTCACTCACTAGGATTTTCATACTGCCTAGCTCCACTCACTAGATCTTTCACCTGACTTCACTCACCAGGATTTCCCAATTGCCTGGCTTCACTCACCAAGACTTCTCCTCTTCCTAGCTTCACTCACTAGGTCTTTCACCTGACTTCACTCACTAGGATTTCCTAACTGCCTGGCTTTACTTACCAGGACTTCTCCTCTGCCTAGATTCACTCACTAGGTCTCTCACTTGGCTTCACTCATCAAGATTTTCCTTTTGCCTAGCTTCACTCACTAGGTCTTTCACCTGGCTTCACTCACCAGGATTTTTCTTCTGCCTAGCTTCACTCACTATGTTTTTCACATGCCTTCACTCACCAGGACTTCCCAGTCAAGTATCCAGTTAGTCTTAACCTACCTGACTTTTCTTCACATCTAACTGGTCAACCTTGACCAAAAGAGAATTGTACCAACAATCTCTCCAAATGAACAATTGCACCTACAATCTCCATGTATTATCAGTCTTCATATATTGTCAAACATCGAAACCTAAATAACAAGACTCAAGCTTGAGTCAACTCAAGCTTAGTCAAATCGGTCAACTTTGACCCAAGGGATATTGCACCAACATTATCAGTATTGACTATATGAAGTCAAAGGATATTCTAGCAGATCCACTAACCAAAGGGTTAAACAGAAAGTTAGTTGCAAACTCATCACAAGGAATGAGCTTAATGCCATTATCAGTGATCAGTGCAGAGGACACTCAACTAATACTGACTAGAGATCTCAAGAACTAGGTTTAAAGGGATAACTAATTTGTACTGACTAGACACACTGTGGGGATATCCCAATAAAATAGTGATTGAATCAGGGTAAGTCGATAGGATTTTAATGATCAAGAAGAGTAGATGACTACTCTTGATGGATCACCTATGTGAGAAAGAAGTGGGCCGCTTTGAAGAGAATTGGAGGCACAATTCTTAGAGCTTCTCACAGAACCAGGCATGTTCATGGCTAAGAACAAACACGCTAATGAGAATTGGGTTGTATTAGAAAGAGTCTTGGGTGAGATATGTTAATGCTTTCACAGACAGTAGAATAATTCAAAGATATCGTGTCCACTATCAGCCAGTAAGCAAACAGATCTTCATAAGGGAAGATTTAAAGGGCAAAACCTACATGTTCTATACTAAACTCAACTATTGAATGTTATTACATACCCTATCTCCATTCATGTGGGGGATTGTTAAATATGTGTGAATGGAGAAGAGATAGAAGAGGATAGAAGCTCCATTGTGAATGAGACTTTAGTCCCACATTGGGAGTTTCATAGCATATTGGTTGGTTTATATTGATTTACATACATTGATGATGTGAACAAATTCTTGGGGAGAATCTCTCTCTCATGCGCGGGTGCGTAGGAGGGGTGCAAATCCAGAGCCCAGACTATACTAAACCAAGGTTGACTCATGTGCGAGCATGACCTGCGCATGTCGAATGTCGAACAGGTCAAAGCAAGATTTGCCTAAAAGAATGAAATAATATTTTGCCACCTAAATATCCTTTTGCTACCTACTCAAGAGTATAACAGAAACATTAATATAAAATTAATGGTGATTCCATAACATCTCGACATTAATGGTGATATTAAATTCATTAATGGTGATTTTGTAACGTCTATTAATGGTGATATTAAACCCATTAATAATGATTCCTTAACGTCTTGATATTAATGAAGATATTAAATCCGTTAATGATGATATTAAACCCAGTATTAAATGACCATAATTTGGTCATTTATTGCAGGCAAGGTGTGAGCTCCTATATAAGGAAGCTGGATATTGAGCAAAGAGAGAAGTGTAAAAGAAGCGAAAGTAAAAGTAAAAGAATTCCTCCACCTTTATTCCCCAATTCTTTTCTCTCAGTCGTGCATCTACTTAGCTGAACTACTCATGATAACACTCAGGTGTATTCTCAGTTCATTACATACAATCAGTGCTTGGTTGTGTGTATAGTTCTGTTGTTGTATCTTGAGAAATAGACAACCTGAGAGAATCTCGAAGCACAAACAAAAGTGGGGTGAATCTGTTTTAAGGAAACTGCATTGAGCACATGCTTCGACATCTTCCTCGACGAATTCCTTTTCTGATTCTGTTACCCACCGCATCAACTCTATGACTCGAACCATCGGAAGCCTGGCAGAACCAGCCCTGCTGGCAGCCTGAGATTATCAGTTCAGGTCATTTCGATAGATAAGTTAAATTTAATTTAGTGTATTTAAATTTGGCTAATTCCCAATATCTCCGGCATCAGATTGTCCAATAGTTGTTACAAGGGTGATGTGACTCTCAGCCTATGATGAAGAACACTCAAAGAAGGTGGATTAGATCGACGGCTAGGGACATCCCTAATGAGGCCACTCAACGTAAACTCTCGATGAAGAAAAAAAATAGTTACCAGAAATTAGGGTTTAGAAAGTTATGTGCTCTTACCTTTTTCCATGGAATTCACCTACCTTTTATAGGGTCGGGAGGCTTTTTCACATCCTCTGCATTATCTACAAATGTTACCATGTTTCTCCCGTTACTCACGGGTGTTATCATGTTCTCCGACGTAAAGGGCCATCATTGCCCATTTATTTATGTCGCTTTTGCTATGACGCCTACGTACATAGTGATTTGTCTGAGGATCACCTCGAATCAATGGTACTTGATGTCAAGGATTAGGCATAGCTGGGATTCAATCATAGCTGGGAGTTGAGAGTCGGGAGTAGCCAGGAATCGAGAGTCATTAGGAGTCGGGCCTTGTTGACCCTGCCTTCCATCCTAGCTCAATTATTGACCTTCTTAGCCATGTGGACCTTGGGGAATGCCCCTACATCACTAATCCTCTCTTTAAGAGTTGAAAGAGGTGCGTGTTCAACTGACTTGACTTCAACATTATATGACCAGCTCCTAGTTTGGTTCGTTGTACATGTGGACAAGAAGAAATCTATGACACATCTTTGATGAGATAATCGCTTTAATTATTAACACGCCTCTTAAATGCAGGACATGCCTTGTCAACCTTGGCCTTCGACTCCCAGAGAATACCCTTATATCCGAAGTTATTTCAAATTAATGTGATGCGAACTTTGGCGAAGAAGAATGACCGCCTATCTCCAGCATAATGATTATTCCATCCTCATAATGTGATCTCGATCGGATGACTTATAGTATTTCCCCACTTCTTAACTGATCCCGACCCAAGGGTTCTTATTAAATACTACCTTGTATAAATATGGTGGAAGGGCTCTCATCCTTTCATGCAACCCTATTTTTGTGTCCCTCGAGCTTTGTCTTTGTCCGCCGACTTTCGTCTTCACTTCTGCTTCAATTTCCTTGTGTTTTCATACCGGAGTAAGTTCCTAGCTTTTTCCGCTGCCTGAACGTTCACTAGTCTACCTTTGGTTCTTTACTATCATTTTAGCCTCGATCTTTGTGACAGAGGTAAGGTCTTCCTCCTCGTCTATCCCTTGGTACCAATCGATAGAGTTTAGTTTTAGTAACGTGTTCTTAGTTCGGCTAAGGACCACATACGGGATTCTATATAACCACATCCTAATACTCCCTAATGGTAATGATTATCCTGATCGTTTACCTTCGAGATGTGTCACCTTCTTCCGCAGTCACATGATAAACTAACTATATTTTCTCATTCATCCTTTTTGCTCTGAAATATCACAATATTTCCACATTCCTTTGTCCTAATTGGGGCCTAACTCCTTTTGCATCTTGACCGAAATAGTTATTTTGTTCCATTTATATCGCCTTCCTTTGAGTGCTCGTCTTTTCCATTATTTCTTTTACCCCAAGAAGATGGAAGATGGAGTATTCTTCTTCTCCTCCCGAGTGGGTCATGGTTTACTCAAGAACCTCCCCACTTCTCATAAAGGGTGAAATTTTCAATTTTCCTTTGTCTAGCCTCCTGTTCAGTGTCTTGGCCAAACCATTGACAACGAGATTTACCTACACCTCCCCCAATAAAAGATAATCACTTAGTGTAGGGCTACTTTCATGCGTCTAAGAAACTTCAGGATATGAAGTTTGACATCACTTCTTTATTCGAGGAGGGGTTGCTCCATATGTTCAGGCTGAGCCCTCTTTTAACCCCTTTTCGACTATCTTTTAGTATCATCCTATCCCTTTCCTTGACTCTTGTTTTCTAACTGAAAATATTTTCTTTATTGTAGCCACCACCATGCTGAAGGCTACTTTCGAGAGTGCCCTCAAAATGACTGACACTGAATTGGAGACGTAGGGTGTTAAGATTGTTGATCTGACCAGGGCGACAACCCTTGCAGCTGTCACACCTTCTCTAGCACCTATCATCACAGCCACCCCTCCCTTAGCTCTAATGGAGGTTACTTCAATGCCCTTGAAGGGGATACGTCTCTTCCCATGACCATTCTATGAGAGGAGATTCCCATTCCTGCAAATCTCGATCTGATGTTGTCTGGAGAATCAGGGACCCCTCTTTGCCTAACTCAAATGAGGCATCATTCCCCTCGGATCACTCACTGATCCAGTCCACTAGCTTAAGTCTCACCATCCTCCCACTCCCAAACTTCTCGAGTTGAGGCTCTCCCAACCGGTTCTATGACCTTGTCGGTGCGGCATATGCCTACCCCTATTAGAGCCTCTACAAGCGCCCACACTTCGCTTCCACCGATTGCTATCACCCTCAAGGCTTGCACTCCAATGTCACTTCGACAAGGAGATCCATGCACCAATACCTCTCACCCTCCTGTTGCACCCTCCATTTCCCCCATACATGAGGGCACTGGCCTTATTGGAATAAGGGTCTCCACAAGATCCCATGACCATGAGGATTTTCAATGGGTCGTGACCTTTGATGGTTCCATTGTCAAGCGGTGGGCAGATGGTGAGGCTGCTGCCAAAAGTCTTTCTTATAGAAACCTGGTCGACAACCTACTAAACATTGGGGTCGACCACTTGTCCTAACTAGTCATTTCAGCCAACAATTGCTCGAGTGGTGGCAAGGTTGCCATGAGCTTCAAGCTCAAGTGGAGGATTTGAAGGCTCAACTTACCACCTTCAAAGCAGAGGCTGCTACGCTCCAAGGAAGGTTATCTCACATGAAGGAGCTAGAAGAGAACTCCAACACTGCTTTATCCAAAATTCATCAACTCTGATTAAACATTACTAATGAAATGATGAACAAGTTGCGGGCTAGTATGAGGCAGGCCAACGATAAGTACAAATTGACACCCTCGAGACTCAAGCTAAAGAGTTGGAGTCGAGGAAGAAAAGGCAGTGAAGGGAGATTAAGAAATTGAAGCTCCAAGTGGTCCAAAAATAGGCCAAATTAGTGGTGGCGATAGCGGAGGCTAAAACTGGTAGGGGATGAGTTGGAAGCCTGATAACAAAGTCTTAATCTTCAAGAAGTGAAACTGGCAGCTACTTAGGAGGAAGCCTAATCTAACAAGGCCTTAGCCAAAGACCTTTGCATGAGTTAGAATTATCATGTAATGAAGCAGAAACAACTCTCACTCAAGTTGAGAATGAGCTACAAGGGCCCTAGAGTCCGCACATCAATTGATGCAAGCTGGCCAGCCAATAACAGAAAAACAACTTCTCAAGTTGAATGTTGCTCGCTCTGAAGCACAAGTCCACCAGACAGAAATATCTACCTTGACAGTCGCCCAGACAAAACTGCAAACTTCCCTCTAGGATCAACAAGATTAGTCGGCTCACCTAACTATTGAGCTGCAAAAGTATTGAGCCACTATGAACGAGCACAAGCACTGGTCTTTAAATAAGAAGGAATTCCTCAAGTCGAAGGAGCTTCAAGCTATAATCGAGACCCGTTTAAGGTGAATGGTACAACATGGTGTGAACGAAATCTTGAAGCGACTATGGGATTTGACCAGAATCTCTAACAGCATTCTCGAGAGGGACATGGCAAATCTTACATAACTTTCCAGTTCTTCTAAGTATCCCTTCTATAATTGATATTTTATTTGTACATTTAGCCTTGTGTTTTCTATCCCCCCTTTCAAAGGTGGTATTTTAGTTAGGCATCGTTAACGTTTCTGTAGATTCTTCATGTTTCCTTTAATACTTTTCTTCGGCTATCCGCCTTAAAGGGAATTATACTTCCACCAAGGCACTAGTCATCCAATATATCACAACTTGAAAAATCTTGACCATGATTATGTCTGAGTCGGGGGAGTTTGGGCCCAGAAGAGGACGCAAGAGATAGAGAATATGCTCGACCCCTTAGGTAGGGGTGAGGTTGACACCACAGCCGAGAGGATCTCGACCCTGACTATATCTGAGTTGGGGGAGTTTGGGGCCTGAAAAATACATAAACAATATGATATATGCTTGACATCTTAGGTAGGGGTAAGGTTGATACCGCGGCCGAGAGGATCACGACAACTACTATGTCTAAGTCAAGAGAATTTGGACCTTGAAAAGGACCCAGGCGATATGGTATATGCTCGACCCCTTAGGCAAAGGTGAGGTTGATACCGCAACTAGGAGGATCTCAACCCTGACTATGTCTGACTCGGGAAAGTTTGGGCCCTAAAAATGATGTGTATGATATGGTATATGTTTGACCCCTTAGGTAGGGGTGAGGCTGATATCACATCCAGGGGGATCTCAACCCCGACTATATCTGAGTCAGGAGTTTGGGCTCTGAAAAGGATATGTGTGATATGGTACATGCTCTACCCCTTAGATAGGGGTGAGGTTGATACCATAGCCGGGGGGGATCTCAACCCTGACTATTTCTATGTAGAGGGAGTTTGAGTCTTGAAAAAGATACTGATGAGACAATATATGCTCGACCCCTTAGGCAAGGGTGAGGTTGACACTGCAGCCGAAAGGATCTTGACCCCGACTATGTCCGAGTGGAGGGGGTTTGAGCCCTAAAAAGGGCATAGGTGATACGGTATATGCTTAACCCCTTAGGCATGGATGAGGTTGATACTGCAACCAAGAGGATCTCGACCCTGACTATATCCGAGTTGGAGGAGGTTGAGCCCTAAAATGGACGCGAGCGATACGGTATATGCTCGACCACTTAAGTAGGGGTTAGGTTAATTCTGTAATCAAGAGGATCTCGACCCTGATTATATACGAGTCGAGAAAATTTGGGCCCTAAAAAGGACACGGGCGATACAATATATGCTTGACCCCTTAGGCAAGGGTGAGGTTGACACTGTAGCCGGGAGGATCTTAACCCCAACTATATCCGAGTCGGAGAGTTTCAGGAATCAATTTTGGAAAAAACTTTTTTCATTTATGTTTACCCGGTGAGTACACCTGCTAATAAAAGGAAATTACCAAAAGATAGTGACTAAAATATAATGATTAAATGAATGAGGATACTAACCTGGCTTTAAGAGTAATATGACTTCAAAAGATTGGCATTCCACAGTCAATCCAACTTTTTATCGTTAGAGTCCATTAGATAATATGCTCCCAAGTTCGTCTTCTCTATCACTCTGAACTATCTTTCCCATTAGGGTTCTAGCCTACTACATCCCCGACTAACTTTACTTTCTTCCAAACTAAATCTCTGACTTGGAACGACTGGGGTATTACCCACCTATTATAGTTGAGATGCATCCTTTTGCGATATGTCATGAGTTGGATAACAGCTTTCGCCCTTGGTTATGAAATCAGATCTAAATCAAGAAGACGTATCTTGTCATTGTCTTGTCCATAAGCACTTCTTCTGATATATTCATCACCAACTTCCACTCGCACGACCGCCTCACCACCATAAATAAGATGGAACGGAGTCATTCCGGTGCTCTCCCAAGGGGTTATCCAATAGGCCCAGAGTATACTAGGTAACTCTTCTACCTAGCTTCCCTGAACATGATCTAACTTGATTTTCAACTCTTTGACTATCTCCTGATTAACAACTTTAACTTATCCATTTCTCTTCGGATAAGCTACCAAAGTAAACAATGCTAAAACTCTCACAACAACCCTTTAACGTAGACCCTAGAATTGTCAGCCATTATTTGAAACTAACTTGTGGGGCAGGCCAAATCGACAAACGATATTCTGCCATAAGAATTTCATAACCTCCTACTCTGTTATATGAGATAGAGGCACAACTTCTACCCATTTGGAAAAGTAGTCAATGTTCACCAATAGAAACTTCTTTTGTTGTCTGTCGATGGGAAAAGGACCTACAATATTTATACCCCACTGATTAAAGGGGCAGGTTACTGTGGAAGTTTTTAAGAACTCTGTGGGACGATGAGATAAGTTTTGATGCTTTTGACAATGGGGACAGGTAGCAACAAATCAGGTTGCATCCATCTGTAAGGTTGGATAAAAATACCCTACGAGCAATACTTTCCATGCTAATGTTCTTCCTCCTGCATGATTGTCATAGATGCCTTCGTGAATTTCCTACATGACATAGTTGACATCTTCTTGACCTAAGCATTTAAGAAAGGGTCAGGAAAAAGACTGTTTATACAATGCATCCTCGATAAAAGTGAATTGGGGAGCCCTCATCTTAAGCAATTGGGCCTTTGCTGAGTCGGCGGGAAGAATTCCTTGCTCCAGGTAAGCCTTGATAGGTGCCCTCTAATCAGGTGATATATCTGGGTTTGTGATTTGATTAATCTAGAATATTAACAATACTTGGGATACGCGATCTTTGATTCTCCAGCTTGACAAAGCACTGACTAACTTAGCCAGTTGCTGATCTGCCTTCTGATTTTCCACTCTAGATATTTTATGAAGATTGATCTCTTAGAAATGAGCTCAAAGTTTTTCAAAATCCTTGGCATACCCTTGTAACTTTTCACTTCTAATCTCAAAATTCTTAGATATCTGTTGAGCCACTAACTAGGAGTCCGAGTGGATTATGACTCGAGAAGCTCCTACTTGTTTCGCATCTTAAAGTCCCGACAGTAAAGCTGTAAGACCGTTAGATTCGATAGAGGGGGGGGGGGGTGAATATCGATTCGAAAATATAGAGTATAAGCGCAGCGGAAAAGTAAAATAGACACAATGGTTTTACTTCGTTCGGAGCCTGTGATGACTCCTACTCGAAGGCTCGTGGTCCTTGACCACTTTCGTTGGGCAATCACTAGCAATTCGAAATGATGATTACAAAAGAACCGTACAGGGAATGCTAATGAAAAATGAAAACAAATACCGACAAAAAGGGAAAAGAATGGAGCGTAGTGTTGGAGCTTTGTTGGCGTCGCACTGAACGTCGAGCAGCAAGACCAGCAGTAGAAGAGTTCTCAGCTTGATTGATTTATTCTGAAGCTCCTGCCTGGGGCTTCTTTTATATGTTGTTCCGGGCGCCTGGATTCCTTCCGGGCGCCTGGATTCCTTCCGGGCGCCTGGAATGTGACGTAACTGCTCAAACCGAGATGCTCCACGTGGCGACGACTCGGCTGGATAGAATTCGCCTTCCGGGCGCCCGGACCACCTTGTTCCAGAAAACTCTCTTTTCCTGCAAAACAAAGTTAGTCCGAGGCAAATATACATCCTGTATAACAGATTGTTAGTACAGTTAAAGTTCAACAGATGGATAAAAAGAGTATGACTTAGATTCTGTCTTTCTGAGACCGGAATCTAGTCACGATCTCGACTTAGACATCCGAAATGGATCTAAGCCTGATCGACGCCTAATGTCCCCTTCCCGGGAACGCGTCCTCACAGTCACTCCCCTCTAGTGACTTACCTTACTTACCTGCCAGATGTCCGGTCAGCTGACCAGCTATCCGGTCGGCCGTCGACCTAGATCTAAGCGTCCGGTCGGCCCGTCGACCGCTTGGACTTCTCGCCAGCGTCCGGTCAGCCCGTGGACTTCTCGCCACTATCCGGTCGGCCGTCGACCTAGTGGACTTATCCTGCACACTCGATCAGTGTTAGATAACAACGAACCCTGATTTGTCATTCATCAAAACCTGAGTTAGACCGTTAGTGCTAACTGCACCAACAATCTCCCCCTTTTTGATGGAATGACAACCTGGTTAAGTTAGTGATAAATATATGCAGAAATCAAGCATGATTTTCGAGGTTTTTAAGGTTTTAAGTTAGTTTTTCAAGTTGGCATTTACTTGTTCTTACTTAACCACCTAACCCTCCCCCTTTGGCATTCATCAAAAAAGACACAAGGGTGAACAATCATAGTGTAGAGTTATTGTAAAAATCTGAGTTTGGTTCAAGAAAATAATTTTCAAAGTTAATCAAGCTAAATTTGAAAAAAATTAAGGCTAATTTGATAAAAGCGAAATTTGGAAAGTTTAATTTTCAATAGTTAATTTTTAAAATCAGATTTGAAAATTAGGTGGGATTAAACTTCCAAGTTTTTCAAATACTTAGTTAAATTTTAACTCTTTGTAAACTGATGTTCAACCACAAGTTAGTTTTTCAAACACATAACATTTTAATTAATTTCTCCCCCTGAACTTGATCCTAAATTTTAAACAGCTGTCTAACCAATTAGTTACTAACTAACTATCAGAAAATAGTAGTTTTCACTTGGTTAGTCAGATTAAGTTGATTATAAGCAGTCAGTGTTTGACTTGACTGATGAACTTAATCTGATTACTGTCTGATTTGTATTTAACGTCCAGACTTATGCTGATGCACTGAGATAAGCATCTTAAGTCCAGACAGTTGGCCTATGCATCTCACCCCTTTCTATGTTTGTCAAACACACGCAAGGTAAACCTAAGGTGTTGGTGAGATGCTCAAAAACTAGCCCTATGGATGCATGCTTTCTATGGATTCCAAGCTAGTCTAAGGCCAAAACTGTTTTTGAAAGTCTAAAAGTGGAAGGTTTTGAAAACAAACATATTTGACTTATAATTTAAAATAGTGATTTTTGAAAATAATTTTGAAATTTAAAATTCCTAGTCTATTGAGCACATTCCTAATTTTCGGCGTAAGTTGCTAAACTCACTTTCAGGGAGTGGTTTTGTGAAAATGTCAGCTAAATTTGATTTGGACTCAATGTATTTGAGTTCAATATCACCTTTAGTAACATGATCCCTGATAAAGTGGTGCCTAACTTCAATATGTTTGGTTCTTGAATGATGCACAGGGTTCTTGGTTAAGTTAATTGAACTTATATTGTCAATTAATACTTTTACATTTGTAATGTTTAAGTTGAAATCTTTTAGAGTATGCATCATCCATAGTAATTGTGCAACACATTCACCTATAGCTATGTATTCTGACTCAGTTGTAGATAGAGCAACACAATGTTGCTTTCTACTAAACCAGCTAACAAGTGATGAACCTAATAATTGGCATCCTCCACTTGTTCTCTTGCGGTCTAATTTACATCCAGCATAATCTGAGTCAGAATACCCTATTAGTTCAAAATTATTGGTTCTAGGATACCAAATTCCTACATTTGTTGTTCCTTTAAGATATCTAAAAATTCTTTTAACTTGTGTCAAGTGGGATTCCTTAGCACAAGTTTGGTATCTAATACACATACTAACTGCAAATAAAATATCAGGTCGGCTTGCAGTTAAGTACAGTAGGCTACCTATTGCACTCCTATAATATTTTAGGTCAACTGATTTTCCATTTGGGTCATTATCTAAGATTGTGTTCACTGCCATAGGTGTTTTTATTTCTTTTGTATTTTCCATTCCGAATTTTTTAAGTAATTCTTTAGTGTATTTGTGTTGATAAATGTAATTTCCCTCATTTGTTTGTTTGATTTGTAATCCTAAGAAATAAGTTAATTTTCCTACTAGGCTCATTTCAAATTCTTTTTCCATTAGATTAATAAATTCCTCTAAAAAATCTGAATTTGTTGAACCAAATATTATATCATCTACATAAATTTGTGCAATAAATATGTTTGAATTCAATAATTTAACAAACAAGGTTGGGTCAATTTGACCTTGTTTGAATCCTTTAGATGTTAAGTAGGATGTTAGCCTTTCATACCATGCCCTGGGTGCTTGTTTAAGTCCATATAATGCTTTCTTTAACTTAAATACATAATCAGGGTGTTCTAGACTTTCAAACCCAGAAGGTTGACCTACATAAACTTCTTTTATTAGTCCATTAAGAAAGGCAGACTTAACATCCATTTGGTATAGTTTGAACCCCTTATGGGCTGCATAACTTAGTAACATTCTAATGGATTCTAATCTGGCTACTGGGGCATAGGTTTCATCATAGTCAAGTCCTTCAACCCCTTTGGCAACTAGCCTAGCCTTATTTCTAGTGATTTCCCCAGTTTCACTTAATTTGTTTCTAAATACCCATTTTGTTTCTATTATTTTCTTGTTCTTAGGTGGTGGTACTAGGTCCCAAACTTCATTACGCTCAAATTGGGCTAGTTCTTCTTGCATGGCTATAATCCAGTCTGGGTCTAGTAGGGATTCATCTATAGTTTTGGGTTTTATCTTTGAAATCAAGGAGATTTGACTCAAGTTCCTAAAAGATGATCTGGTTTGAACTCTTAGGTCTGGGTCACCAATTATTTGATTGGTTGGATGGTTGGGATTCACTCTTATGGTTCTAGGGGGTTCATTTTCTTGATGTTGTTCCTCTTCTTCATGACTTAGAGTTTGGTTGGTTTTTGGAACAAATTCAGGTGGTTGTGTAAGTTCTAAGTTTTGTTTAGTTTCTTCAAATTTTACATTAGTAGTTTCTTCAATTTTTAAGGTAACCTTATTGTAAATTCTATAGCCTCTACTATTTAGGGAGTATCCTACAAAGATTCCATTTTCAATTTTAGAGGAGAATTTTCCTAAGTGTTCTCTTGTATTTAAGATGAAAACTGGGCACCCAAACACTTTAAAATATTTTATATTGGGTTGTTTATTATAAAATATTTCGAAGAAAGTTTTGTTATGGGTTTTATTTATTGTTGTTCTGTTCTGTACATAGCAGACTGTACTGACAGCTTCTGCCCAAAGGTATTTAGGTAGGTTATACTCATTTAACATTGTTCTAGAGGCTTCAAGTAAGGTTCTATTTTTTCTCTCTACAATCCCATTCTGTTGGGGGGTTTTAGGACATGAAAATTCATGATGGTAACCATTTTTAAGGCAAAAACTATTAAATTTGTGATTTTTAAATTCTCCCCCGTTGTCACTCCTGATTCTTTTGATTTTAATCCCTTTTTCATTTTCAATTTGTTTGTAGAAGTTTATAAAGATTTCACAAGTTTCATCTTTATGTTTTAAGAATTTTACCCAAGTAAACCTAGAATAATCATCTATAATTACTAAACAATGTAAGTTTCCATTTATGGATTTGACTCCATGGGAGTCAAAAAGGTCTAAATGTATAAGTTCTAATATTGAGTTCGTTTGTGGTTGATTTGTTTGTTTGTGAGTGGATTTAGTTTGTTTGCCTTGTTGACAAGTATTACATATGGTTGAATCTAAGTTAGGTAATTTTGGTAAACCCCTCACAAGTCCATTTAGTTTGCTTATATTTCGAAAATTGGTGTGTGACATTCTTCTATGCCATAACCATGTTTCTTCTTTTTGTGTTAAATAACACTTATTGGAAGAAGTGGTTAAGTTGATGGCATAGATGTTGTCTTTTCTAAAACCTTTTAGGCTTATGGTAGGATTATCTAGATGTTTGATTAAACACTCTGTGGCTAGAAATTTGACCTTATACCTAGTATCACACAATTGACTTATGCTTAAAAGATTATATTTAAAATTTTCAACAAGTAAAACATTTGTAATTATAAAGTCTATTTTTAATTCAATATTACCTATACCAATTATCTTGAGTTTGCCGTTGTTTCCAAAGGCAACTGTTCCTAAGCTTTTGTAAGTGAGTTGCGTGAACTTGGTATGATCTCCGGTCATATGTTTGGAGCAACCACTGTCCAAAATCCACTTGGTTTCCTACAATAAGTGGGATTTAATGTTAGTCCTTTTAGTTTTAAGTTTTAAAATTGAAATTTTTAAGTTAAAATTGAAATTTTGAAATTAATTTTTAAGTTTAAAATTAAAATTTTGATATTAATTTTTAAGTTTAAAATTAAAATTTGAAATTAATTTTTAAGTTAAAATTAAGATTTTGAAATTAATTTTTAAGTTTAAAATTAAAATTTGAAATTAATTTTTAAGTTTAAAATTAAAATTTTGAAATTAATTTTTAAGTTTAAAATTAAAATTTTGAAATTAATTTTTAAGTTTAAAATTAAAATTTGAAATTAATTTTTAAGTTTAAAATTAAAATTTAAAATTAATTTTTAAGTTTAAAATTTGAAATTAATTTTTAAGTTTAAAGTTAAAATTTAAAATTAATTTTTAAGTTTAAAATTAAAATTTGAAATTAATTTTAATTTTGAAATTAATTTTTAAGTTTAAAATTAAAATTTTGAAATTAATTTTTAAGTTTAAAATTAAAATTTTAAAATTAATTTTTAAGTTTAAAATTAAAATTTGAAATTAAGATTTTGAAATTAATTTTTAAGTTTAAAATTAAAATTTGAAATTAATTTTTAAGTTTAAAATTAAAATTTGAAATTAATTTTTAAGTTTAAAATTAAAATTTGAAATTAATTTTTAAGTTTAAAATTAAAATTTGAAATTAATTTTTAAGTTTAAAATTAAAATTTGAAATTAATTTTTAAGTTTAAAATTAAAATTTTTAAGTTTAAAATTTAAGTCTTATTCATCTCACCCGATCTATATTATCAATCAGGGAATCCTATGATTTTGTGAGATGAAATTGGTTTGATTACAGAGTTTTGGTTTAACTTGTGTTAGATTCAGACTTAGCTTTGGTTTCCACAAATAGGCATTCTTCGGATAAACTTCTAAGCTTGGTTAGTCACATGGACATCATTAGAAGTAATCAACCTTTCGAGGTTTTCCGAATAATCCTATCCATGGAACTTAGTACTAAATCTTGGTCTAACTGGTTAGGATTCGTTTAAGGGTAGCTTCGGTCAGTTCCACTTGGCCAAATGCACCAGATCGAAGCCATATCTTTCTAGACATGCGATGCCCAAGCTTCCCTAACGTACTATCATCCAAAAACTTCACCAGTACCATGAGTCAAGTTAAACTTGGTCTCTTTTTAATTAATCCTAATTACCCTGCCGGGTTGGTTTGTTTTGGGTTACCCTGTCGGGTAGATTAGTTTTGGAGGTGCCAGCTATTCTAGAGCCTCCCCCTAAATTATTGGCCATTAATTTAGATTTTGGTTTTAGGTTTGTGTCGATTCTTTTTATAGTTATGGTTAACTTGGTGATAGTTTTGTTGATTTTTAAAATGTTTAGATTTTGAATTTGATTTAGGTTTGTATTTTGGATTTTGGTTTGGTTTATTCGATTTTATATAATGTATTTTTTCTTTAGGTATATAATATTGATTAAGTCCTACTTGCGTGGTCAGACACGCTTTCGGAACCCAAGCTAGATTGGTTGATTTATATTGGGTTATTAATGATTTGAAGGTTTTATCTGAATTCGACTTATATCCTAGTCCGGTTTTATTATAACATGCTTTTTGATTATTTAGGATTAAGTCTAGATTTTTTGATCTTGTTGTGAATTTTTCTAACATTTCTTTTAAATTGTTAATCTCATTTTTTAATGATAAATTTTCCTCCTCAAGTGTTAGATCTTGAGTTGGATTTGAATTTTTGATTTGTTCCTTGAGGTTTTGATTTTCCTCAAGAAGTGATTTGTTTTCATTTTCTACTTTAGTTAATTTACTATTTAAACAGGAAATAATTCTAAAAAATTTTTTGTTTAAATTAAAATATACCTCATTCGAGTCTTCGAAAACGAGTACGGACTCGTGGCTTGTTTCGGGTTCAGACTCGTCTTCATCTTCTGACCCATCTTCTGTTTCAGCTTCGTGGGCCATCAGTGCGAGGTGGCTCTGATGTTTCTGCTCTTCTTCTTCCGATTCGTCCGAGGAGTCGTCCCACGTTGCTTTGAGTGCCTTCTTTTTGGTTGGCTTCGGTTTGTCGAACTTCAGTTTTGGGCATTCGTTCTTGTAGTGTCCCTTTTTATTGCATCTGTAGCAAGTCACGTTCTTTTGTTCTAAGGGAGAACTGATCTTTTGAAGGTCCTTTTTGCTGAAGCTCCTTTTTCTCCTGGTGAACATTTTTCTTACCAAGTTCACCAGGTGTTCTTCGTCTTCAGAATCTTGATCGGAGTCTTCTTCAAGTTCAGGCTTGCTTTTCTTTTCTTTGGAGGAACCTGCAAATAAGGCTATACCTTTCTCGGAGCATTAGTTTGTTCGTGTAATTCCAATTCACAGAAAAGTTCATCTAACTTTAACTTAGAGAGATTTTTAGAAATTTTGTAGGCATCCACTATTGATGCCCACAAACTATTACGTGGAAAAACGTTTAATACGTACCTTATTAAGTCTCTGTTTTCCATCTGATGGCCTATCGCATGAAGCCCGTTGAGGATGTCCTTGATCCTCGCGTGAAGCTGATTCGCCGTTTCACCTTCCTGCATTTTTATATTAAAAATTTTATTTAAGAGCAAGTCTCGTTTGGTTACCTTGGCGTCGCTCGTTCCCTCGTGCAGCTCGATCAACTTGTCCCACAGCTCTTTAGCGTTCTTGTGTGGACCGACTCTGTTTAGTTCTTCTCTTGTCAATCCGCACTGTAGAGTGTTGATTGCTTTATTTTCGGTTGATGCATTCTTCTTCAAGTCAGCTGTCCAGTCTTCAGGATCCAGTATATTCCCGGAGGTGTCTGCCGGAATCTTGTAGGGTCTCGTAACGCTCATCCATTGGTCGAAGTCTGTTTTGAGGTAAACCTCCATGCGCTTCTTCCAGTATGGAAAGTCATCCCCGTTGAAGAGTGGAGGTCGTACTGTGCTGAATCCTTCTTGTTGGGACATTCTGTGCACAGGTAAATAACCAAAAAAATATATCCCAAGACTTGGTCTTGGATTAGTAGTGCGGGAAGAGAAAAATAGAAAAAAAAATCTAGATTCGTGTTGCACTAATTTAAGTTAAACATACACCAGTTTTAGAATTAATTGAAAGAAAAAAATCACCCCCTGTCTGATTGGTGGTTGCACCAAATCAGAGCGGTACCTGCTCTGATACCACTTGTAAGACCGTTAGATTCGATAGAGGGGGGGTGAATATTGATTCGAAAATATAGAGTATAAGCGCAGCGGAAAAGTAAAATAGACACAATGGTTTTACTTCGTTCGGAGCCTGTGACAACTCCTACTCGAAGGCCCGTGGTCCTTGACCACTTTCGTTGGGCAATCACTAGCAATTCGAAATGATGATTACAAAAGAACCGTACAGGGAATGCTAATGAAAACTGAAAATAAATACCGACAAAAAGGGAAAAGAACGGAGCGTAGTGTCGGAGCTTTGTTGGCGTCGCACTGAACGTCGAGCAGCAAGACCAGCAGTAGAAGAGTTCTCAGCTTGATTGATTTATTCTGAAGCTCCTGCCTGGGGCTTCTTTTATATGCTGTTCCGGGCGCCTGGATTCCTTCCGGGCGCCTGGAATGTGACGTAACTGCTCAAACCGAGATGCTCCACGTGGCGACGACTCAGCTGGATAGAATTCGCCTTCCGGGCGCCCGGACCTCTGGGCACCCGGACCACCTTGTTCCAGAAAACTCCCTTTTCCTGCAAAACAAAGTTAGTCCGAGGCAAATATACATCCTGTAAAACAGATTGTTAGTACAGTTAAAGTTCAACAGATGGATAAAAAGAGTATGACTTAGATTCCATCTTTCCGAGACCGGAATCTAGTCACGATCTCGACTTAGACATCCGAAATGGATCTAAGCCTGATCGACGCCTAATGTCCCCTTCCCGGGAACGCGTCCTCACAGTCACTCCCCTCCAGTGACTTACCTTACTTACCTGCCAGACGTCCGGTCAGCCAGTCGACCCGTCTGGACTTCTCGCCAGCTATCCGGTCAGCCCGTCGACCTAGCTGGACTTCTCGCCAAGCGTCCGGTCAGCCCGTCGACCCGCTTGGACTTCTCGCCAAGCGTCCGGTCAGCCCGCTTGGACTTCTCGCCAGCTATCCGGTCAGCCCGTCGACCTAGCTGGACTTATCCTGCACACTCGATCAGAGTGTTAGATAACAACGAACCTAACTTAACTTGATTTGTCATTCATCAAAACCTGAGTTAGACCGTTAGTGCTAACTGCACCAACAAAAGCTTCATACTCAACCTCATTATTAGACGTCTAGAAGTCTAGCCGTATAGAAAGAGACAATGTTTCTTCTCGAGGAGATATCAATAGAACTCCCACTCTGCTACCCTATCTGTTGGAGGAGTCATCCATACAAATTCTCCAAATGCCTTCAACCATTTGCTTTGGTACTTTCATAATAAAATTAGCCTAGCGGTCCTCGATCGACTGGTATTGGGTATCATATTCGCTTAACTCAGTACTCAATTTGATCAATCATCCTGAGACCTCCTGGTTAGTCAATACTCGCCGCAAGCTATTATTCATTAGGATAGTAATTGGGTGGGCTAAAATGTATGATCTTAGCCTCTGAGCAGCTAAGGTAAGCCTCCATGCATACTTCTTTAGATTTGTGTACCTGCTCTCTATCTCTTTTAGTATATGACCAAAAAAGTAGATGGAGTATTATACCTTATCCTCCTATCTTTACAAGACTATGACAACTACTCCCTCAAAGGCCGACATATATACCCACATAATTCTCTTGGTACCATCTTGGAGAGTAGGGGAAGTATAGATAGATATTCTTTCAACTTTGTAAAGGCTTGATCATCTCATTCAAAGTTGGCCACTTGTCTTGATACCTTGAAGAAAGGTAGACTTCGACTAGCTGAGTGGGATATGAATCGGGATAATGCTATGATATGGCCCACCAACTACTGAGCTCCTTTAAGATTACGAGGGGACATATGTTCTGAAGGGCCTAAACTTTCTCTGGATTGACCTCAATTCCCTGTTTAATGACAATATACCATAGAAATTTCCCACTCTTGACTCTAAATAAACACTTGTAAGGATTTAGCTTAAGACCGTATTGCTTGAGGGTGGCGCATGTCTCCTCAATATCCAAGATGAGGGTATCTATGCGTGTAGATTTGATTAAGATATCATTAACATATACCTCCAAGTTTCTCTCAATCTGATGCTTGAAAACCTTATCCATGAATCATTGGTAGGTTTTTCTCGCATTCTTCAGACCAAAAGGCATAATGGTGTAGCAAATGTTCCATTGAGAGTAATGAAATTGACCTTTTCTTGATCATCCTGAGCGAAAGGGATTTGGTGATACCCTTGGTAGGCGTCCAACATACATATGATCTTACAACCAGTAGTGGCACCCACCAATTGGTCAATACAAGTGGATAGCAGTATTTTGGGTAAGCTTTGTTAAGATCTCAGAAATTGATACAGATCGACCACTTGCCTCCCGATTTGGAAACCAACACCACGTTGGAGAGCCAAGTCAGGAACTGAACTTCCATATATGTCCAACTCCTAATAGTTTATCCACCTCTTCTTGGATCACTTGCTTTTGCTCAGGTGAGAATTTTCGCTTCCTCTGCCACACTAGTCGAGCCTCCAGCAAATTATTCAAACTATGAACCATCACCAAAGGGGAGATTCCTGCAACCTCTTTGGGTGACCAGACGAAGATGCCATGATAGCGAAAGAGACAAGCAATCAGTCTGTCTCTAAGCTATGACTCAAGATTGCTGGCCACCTGAACAACTCTCCCAGGTTGAGTGGGATGAATTTGTACCTCCCGATGACCTTCCTCGGGCTGAGTTACTGGCGACTTCTTGATGACTTGAAAGAAAGTATATTGAGTGCGGCGAGCTTTTCAGGAATCTACCCGGATTATATCTACGTAGTATTTTTGATACACCAATTGACACCCTTTCATCTCCCTGATCTGGTCATCCACTGGGAATTTAATTTTGTGATGGAAGGTGGTTACCACAACCTCAAAAGAATTTAGCACTGGTCTCCCTAGTATAGCATTGTAAGCTGACTCGGTATTCACCGCCAAGAAAGATATGCATCTAGTTCTCCTTAGTTCTTCCCCTAAAAAAGGGAAAACTCGATCTGCCCTATAGGCTATATCTGATGCCCAGTAAATCTGAATAAAGAGGTGTTCACATGATGCAATTCTTCTCTGTCTAGCTGCAAGTTATCAAAGGCATCTTTGAAAAGGATATTGACAGAGCTATCTGTGTCCATGAATACCTATTTGACTATGTAATTAGCTATAAGGGTCTGAATTACAAGGGTATCTTCATGAGAGACTTCTACTCCCTCCAGATCATTAAGGCCGAAGCTGATCATTGGATTAAGACCGATACCCCGACTTGAACTGACCACATAATTTTTCAATCAACGTCCATGGGCCTTTCAGGCCTGATTGGAATCACTATTTGTTGATCATCTAAAATCATGTTAATCATCCCCAGAGAATCGGTCTTACCCTTGCCCTTGTCATTATTTTTCTCCTGGTCTATCAAGGTTCCTTGTAGTTGAATGTCGTCATGACTATGCGTCGACGAATGAGAATGGCACTGCAATCCCCGCCCCACATTCATCTTTGGTCCACCATGCTATGGGTGATAGTAAGGTTCTACAAATCTTTTGGCTGATGGATTACGAACCACCTTCCTTTGATCGGCCATAAGTCATAGTTCTTGAGCATACTATTGCCATTCTCGAGTGGAATAAGTATTCAACCAATGAAATTCACAGTAGGGTTCTATTATAAACTCTCGAATGGCTCCTTTGATTGGGTTAGTTTCCATTGCCTGCATAGTTCTCTCCCCTTTACGATTCATGAAAACCTAATTCCACAAGGGAGGAAGAGGCGCTTTTTTATCTGCTTGAGTGGGTGTTGATGTTTGAGTCGGTACTTTCTTCCTTTTGACAAATTGAGCTTCTTTTATTTGGACATATTTAATAGCCCGACCTTGTAACCAGTTGAAATCGGTTAGGGGATTTTTCACCAAGGATATAAAGAAATCTCCATCGATTAAGCTGACCTGTACTTTTGAAGTAACCAAGGGTGCAACTATGACCACTCGATTGAACGTTTGTAGATAGTCTTTTAAGGACTCTTTAGGCTTTTGTCTGAGGACGAATAGATTATGAGGAGTCTTTTGATACCTTCGACTAGTAGCAAAACACCTCATAAACACTACCTTAAAGTGCTCAAAAGGTCGTATGGGGGATGCTGGAAAGTGATTGAAGCACCCCTATGCTGAGTCCGATAGCGTCGTTAGAAAAACTTGACACTTAACCCCATTTGTCTATTGATGTAATAAGACGACATTCTTGAATTTACAAAGATGATCCTTGGGATCCATTGTGCCATTATATTCTCCAATTTGAAGGGTTCGAAAATGTCTTGACAATTCATCTCTAAAGACTCCCAATGAGAAGGGGGACCTTTAGAATCAGGAACTTTACTCAATATGCACATCTTTTCTCTTAGGGAACTTTGATGGGGAATTTCCCCTAAAGATCCCAAAGATTCCTCTTTCATAGCATAAATACTAGCCGGGGCCTGGAGCGCATCCTTGGGGATTTCTCCTAGTCAGTTCGACCTTTGCTACAGTGTGGGTGTCACCTTAATGGGTTAGGGTAGCTGCTCATTTGGGGGGACAATTACTGGGATTGTTGACGGTTGAGGTTGTCCCTGCAACACCACTTGTACGGTAGCCACTATAAGTTTGTTGAATTCTTTCGTTGTCATAATAATAACATTTGACTTTTTGTTAGCTTCCGCGCTAGATCTTCTGGTGCCATCCATCTTACTGCGCCAATTTTATCTTGTCTAAGAACGAAGATGTTTGACTCGCCGGTAACACGCTACTTTTAGTGGTTGTTAGGAGGGTGACATAGCTCTCAACTGCGAGGAAGTACTCAAAGAAGGTGGGTTAGAGTGACGACCAAGGACGTCCTCGTTGACTCCATTCCGATGCTCAAGTAAGCTTTCAATGAAGAATAAAGTAATTGCTAGAAATTACGATTTAGAAAGTTATGTATGCTTACCTTTTTCCATGGAATTCACCTACCTTTGTAGGGATGGGAGGCTTTGGCATGTCCTCCGCATTATCCACAAACGTTACCACGTTTTCCCCATTACTCATTGGTGCTATTATGTTCTCCCACATAAAGGGTCATCATTGCCCATTTATTTCCACCGCTTTCGCCATGACGCATGCGTACACGATGAGGATCACCAGGAGTCGATGGTGGCCCAGCACCAGCGATCAGGCGTAGTTGGGAGTCGGGAGTCGAGAGTCAGCAGTAACAGGGAGTCGGGTGTAGCCGTGTAACGACCCACCTTCTGGGTACTGGCTGTAAGGCCGGTCGCTATAATTACTGCTGTTTATATGCTGTGCGGAAAGCTGGGCTAATTAAAATTTTACTCTACTAATGACGGATACAATTACTAAGAAAGGTCTAAAGACATTCTCTGCTAATGTACATATGCTAAGGAGGGGAAACTGAACATCCCAACTGAGCTAGGGACTAGAAACTAAACTTCCCAACTAACTACAGACCTGCCGATCGATCCGCAGATCGATCGAAGCTATGACACACGGTTCCCAACTGGATCAGTCGGGCAGACCGATCCATGTGTGGCTGGATCGGTCGGCAGACAGATCCAGGTGTGGCTGGATCGGTCGGCCGACCGATCCAGGCACCCGAAACCCCTGGAACGTTACTGTATCGTGCTGGATCGGTCAGCTGACCGATCCAAGAGGATACAGTAGCATCCTGTATCTGTCTGGATCAGTCGGCTGACCGATCCAGAAGCCTGGTACGCTACTGGATCGGTCGGCAGACCGATCCAGCATCTGATTTCCTGATACGAAATCAGAAATGCTGATTTCGACACTTTGTCGTGCCAAAACCACCTGCAACCACTCTAAACATATACTAATAACTATTCTCTCATACATTGGGCAACGTTCAAGACATAATATAATGCATGTTCACTAGTCCATACCATTAACCATACTAGAATGCGAAGCATAAGAGAAAAGAGAACAAAACTTTAATAACTAGACTTGCTGCAAGTTCTAATGCGTAGTAAAATAAACTAGATCTCTAGGATCTTTATTCCAGGTTCCTCCCACACACATCTTGATCTGCATTGCCCTCCAGCCTCCACTAGTCCACTTTTCTTTTACCTGTATCTGCAGTATAAGAAAAGTAGCATCTGTAAGCTAAAAAGCTTAGTAAGAAACCATCTACCTCACAAAAACATGCATACGATGCAGATATGATTTTTAAAGCATGCTATTTGAAATATACTGACTAGGCTAAACATGGCATGGCATGTGATCATACAAGCATAGCAATCAAGAACTGAACATAAGCTATCATACTTGCAAAAATAGAGCTGAGCATGAAAACTGAAACTGAATACAAATCATGGAACTGAACTAAGCTGATCATGAACTGTACTAAACTAACTGAGCTGGTACTGAAACTAAGCTGAACTCACATAACTGATTGTGAATTTGAAAGGCTATACATATAATAAGTGAAAATACTAAACATGCTGCTGAGGGCCCCGGCAACTGTACTTGCTGTGCGCACATCCCTATCTAAACCCGGGATTGCAAGTTCCGAATCTAGCAGGGTTTACTAGGTTAGCTAAACCTAGGGACGACTATGAGAGTCCAGCCCAGTGGATATCTAATTCAGTACAGTGCCACTGCTGAAAGTAAAATACTGAATGCTATATACTTATTTTGCTGAATCTAGGTTATCTGAACCTAGAACTAGGTTGTCTGAACCTAGAGGCTACTGTGGGAGCCCACCCATGGGACTGTAGTCCTACATAAGCTGAAATAAAACTAATTTGCTATTTTAAATGCTTCTAGTGCATTTAATAAGTTAATTAAACTGTCTATTACTGAGTTAGACCTTTAATCAAGCACCTAGGATGTTCTAACTCTTCTCCCTATTAGGGGGACCACCTCTAGGCACCTGACAACGTCTAACCTCCTATCTGAAGAGGGGAAACGTGTCCGGCCCATTTAGAGGTGCTCAACTAAATCCCTAATCTGCAAAGAGAGTTAAATACACCCTAGATATCGATAAAAATCTGCATACATCCTAACTAAAGCATAAAAACTCAAACGGAAGCTATTATACTGCAGGTGAGGGGTTTCTTACCTCCTATTCGTAATTTCTTACGATTCTAATCGCTAGAGTTCCGGTGGAGATGACCTTCTCGATGATCCGCTCACGTCTTCGCGTTCCTCTCGCGGAGAAGAACCTTTTTCGTGTTGGAGTCGTCGCCGGAAAAAGTTCCCTTGGCCCCTGGGGGCTTGGTGTGCCGTGCGTGAGGAAGAGGAGAAAGAGGAGTCGGCGTGAGGGCTAGGGTGAGGAATAGGTCACGGTAAAAATCCAATAACTCTTCACCCTATTAATTTTCCTATTTATATTAAAGACTTAATTCGCCCAACTCCAATATAAATTTTATTGGTTCCCTTTCCTCTTAGCACGGCCCTGCTGGGTTCAACTGGTTCCCAACATTATCCCTAAGTCATAGGTCTCGGGTTCGATTCCCGCCTAAGCTATTTTGCGGTTCTAATTATTTTTGCTGCTTCTGCTACTCGGAAAATTCCGGAAAAATATCTAAAAATTCCAGAAAAATCATAGAATATTTCTAAAAATAATTTGAGAATTTTCGGGCGTTACAATCCGGGAGTCGGGAGTCGAGAGTCAGGAGTAACAGGGAGTCGGGTGTAGCCGGGAGTCAGGAGTAACCGGAAGTTGGGAGCCAAGCCTTATTGACCCTGCCTTCCATCATGACTCAATTATTAACTTTTTTAGGCACGTGGCCCTTAGGGAATACCCCTACATCATATATGTTGATTGATCGTCTAGAGCAAAGAAATTTTGGTGCATGGGTTATTATGGCAAGTTGGGGATGGAAAATCTAGTAAAATATTTGAGGAGAACGGGATTCCTACCATACAGTCAAAAATCGGTAGGTCGATGGTTCCTTGGGAAAATGAGAATACTATGATTACATTAATAAAGGAAGAAGCATGGGATACAGATTTGATTTCAACCAGTTTTAACATATATATCGCTGGTGAAATTGTGAAGGTCCCAATCTAGGAAGCAGGAGTGTGTGATTCACTTTTCTGGAGGTTCAATGCCAAGGATAAGTATATGGTGCATGATGGGTGTCGTCCCAATATGGGTTGTTCTCCCCTTCAGAGAACCAATCGGAGTATCCCATTGAATCTTGGTGAGCGTTTATATGGGGTCTTTCTATTCCACCTACACCATGTCCCGATTAGTGAATCTTATTGTCGGTATAGTTTTCCTATGGATTCGATCTGCCATGCTCTTTTCTTCTATGTTGCAATAAAACACATATGGAAGAACACCCCTTTTGCCCATATTTTTAAGGGGGCTAGACAAACTAGCATTTCAAAGGTTTGCATGTGGTTGAAAGAACAAATATCCAAAAAGGAGTTTGAGTACCTTGCAATCCACATGTGGGAAATCGGGAAAAAAAACAAAACTTTCTCCATGAGGATAGGAGAAAACCGATGGTAGAAAGTATTTTTGGAGCTCTACAATGCTTGATGATTTTAGAAAGACCTGGATAAAAGAGAAAATTGTTTCTCAAATTGAGAAGGGTAATCAGGAGAAGATGTGGAAACCACCAAGTTCATGCGCCCTCAAGCTCAATGTGAATGCAACTGTGTTTGAGGACCGACATCAATATAGCGTTAGTGGGGTTGTTCGAGACTCACAAGACCGTTTGTTACTAGCATTTGCAAAACAAATTAATCAACCTATCTCGGTAGTGCATGGTGAGCTTCTGTTGATCCAAGAAAGGATCAAGCTTCTATATAAGAAAGGTCTTCGAGCCGTTTAAGTGGCATCGGATTCTCTGTTGACAGTGTGCACTATAAGAAAAAACTAATAGACAACGCTTTAAAAGCGTTGTTTATGTGACTGAAAAAGTGTTGTTAAAAGCACTGTTGTTAAAAGTCTGCTCAAAGAAAACACATAAAAAAGCATTGTCTTTGTTAAAGAAAACACATAAAAAGAGTTACCTTTTTTACAGACAACGCATAAAAAGTGTTGTCTTTTTTAAAGACAGCGTATAAAAAGCGTGGTCTTTTTTAGCAAAGACAACAATTTCACAATGCATAAAAAAGTATTATTTTTTTTAGCAAAATACAAGAAGTTTTAAACTATTGTCTTTTAATACCAAAGACAAATAAAAGATAAATGAAAACTAATCTACTACAATCAACAACATATTATTAAATAAACAACTAAGATAAATATATAAATTATCATCCTTACACTTCTATAACAAACATAATTACTCACATACAAAGAAATTTTAATTAGAAGATACTCAAAACTACTCCTATCGACTACATTTTATTACATGAACTTAAAGGATCTTAATAGATGCTACTTATCCTCTTAACTTGAATGTTCTTTACTCATTGGCTTTAACCATCTTCTCGCTTAAATCCCAAAGCCTTCTTGATAGTTCTTCGTCGAAGTACTTTCCAATCACACTCCTGAGGTTTGGATGTAGTGCCACATAGCATGTAGTTGCTGCTCCTGTAATCACAGAAATGTAGATAAATGAAATAAATCAAGTTCTCATAACATCAGATGACTATCATATTCAATGAAAATAAGAACATAACATCACCTAGAATTTGGAAAAAAACAAATGAGAAGAGAGAAGTTCCCTTGCCCTTTTTGTCTCCTCCAATCTCAAAGTGCTTGCATCTCTGAGAGAACAAAATAGATATTAGCTATAGGTGGAAAAATTACAAAGGATAGAGAGGTAGATTTGTTAGTTGGTCTTAGGAAGATCGTACCTGTTTCACTATACAAAAATTTTATACAAGTGTCGAACCTTTCCTAAACAACCTATTGTGTTCTTTAGAAATTAAATTAGGAATCGCAAACGGAACTTAACATTATTGATTCCAAAATTAACCTATCTGTTCTTAATGATTTAGATTTGGATCGCAAGCGGAACTTAACACTATTGATACAAAACCACATATGTTATAAAGTTGATTAAATATTTATTTCTAAAATCGGCTCCCAGGTCAAACATGGTGAGACACTAGGCCTTCTTGGGTATGAGATCATCCACCATTGCCTCAATAAAGTCATTAATAGAAATTCAATATTTAATTTCCTAAAATAACATTAGGTTTAACCAAAAAGAACAATCGAATCACAAATTTGAAAAATTAAAAAAACACAACTTCGAATATCTAATTCTAAAATCTAGAATCATATGCCTCTTGTGTTTGGAATTCATACAAAGAAAAACTAGCATGATGCGGAAAATAATTACTATTTATACCTTTCTTTGTATGCAACGACCTCTTGATCTTCTACCGTATTCCTCTTCTTATCTCGAACGTCGTGTGGGCGACGATCTACCGAGACGAGAACCACCCAAGATCCTTCTTCTCCAAGCTAGTTTCGGCCACCACAAAAACTCCAAGAGATGTGAGGTTCGACTACCACCACCAAGCTCCAAGGGATACTAGAAACAAAGTCTCCTATCTCTCCTTCTTCTCCAAGCAAAATCCGGCCACCAAGCTTTCTTCAAGAGGATGATGCCACCGGCCACTTGAGAGGAATAATAGGGGAAGAGGAGAAAAGAAATCTGGCCACACCAAGGAAGAGAGGAGAAGAGAAGAATAGAATAGAGTTCTTAGCCATGAAGACACCCCTATCCCCTCTTTTATAATCCTTTGTCTTGGCAAATAAGGAAATTTTAAATAAAAACTTCCTTATTACTTTGCCATGAAAAGGAAAATTTAATTTGATTTAAAATCGAAATCCTTTTCTTAAACTATATGGTCGACCACTCTAAAATTCCAAACAAGAAAAATTTTAATCACAAGAATTAAAACTTCCTAATTTGTTTCCAGAAATTTTAAATAAAAATTTCTCTAACAATTTTTCCCTTCATGGTTGGTTATACAAGGAAATTTTATAAATTAAAAACTTTCTTTTAAACATTTGGTTGATTTCCAAAAAGAAAAGTTATCTCTAAAATTAAAATCTCCTTTCAATCTACAAATAAGAAAAGAAATCTAATCTTTCTCTTAATCTTTTGTAGAAGACTATAAAGGAAATATTTAATTTTAAAACTCTCTTTTTAAATCATGAACATGGTTACAAAAAAGGAAAGTTTTATCAAAATTAAAATCTTCCTATCAATTTACAAATAAGGAAAGATATTGAATCTCTTCTTAATCTTTTGTAGAAAGTTATAAAAGGAAAGATTTAAATTTTAAACTTTTTTTAAAACCATGGAATCCACATAAGAAAATTTTTAAAATAAAAAACCTTTTATTTTTCTTAGGGCCGGCCACACCATGCTTGGGCTCCAAGCATTGGCCGGCCCCTAACTTGACTCATCCTTTCTTCTTTGGCCGGCCCAAGCTTGGGTTCCAAGCTTGCTTGGCCGACCCCATTAGGATGGATAAGAAGGTGGGTAAGGGTGGGTATAATACTTTATAAATAAGAGGCTACGATAGGGACCGAGAGGAGGAATTGGTTTTGGTCTTCCGATGAAATTAAGCTTCCCGTGTTCACCCCGAACACCCAACTTAATTTCATCAATAATAATTCATTCCACTAAAGAATTATTATTGAACTACCGCACCAATCCCAAATTACATTTTGGGCACCTTCTTATTATGAGTGTGTTAGTCTCCCTGTGTTTAAGATATTGAATGCTCACTAATTAAATAAGCCACTGACAACTCACTTAATTAATATCTCAATCCAAGAGTAGTACCAGTCAACCTTATCATCATGTCGGACTAAGTCCACCTGCAGGGTTTAACATGACAATCCTTATGAGCTCCTCTTGGGGACATTATCAACCTAGATTTCTAGGACACAATTTCCTTCTATAATCAACAACACACACTATAAGTAATATCATTTCCTAACTTATCGGTCATTTTGATTTATCGAGCTAAATCTCACCCTTTGATAAGTCAAAGAAATAAATACTAAATATATGTGCTTGTTATTATATTAGGATTAAGAGCACACACTTCCATAATAACTAAGGTCTTGTTCTTTTATTAAGTCAGTATAAAAAGAACTTACCTTAAATGGTCCTACTCAATACACTCAGAGTGTACTAGTATAATTTATTAGTCAAGATAAACTAATACCTAATTACACTATGACTATTCTAACAGTTTGTTCCTTTCCATCTTAGTTGTGAGCAACTATTTATAATTTATAAAGAACTAATAATATGATCTTCTGTGTGTGACATCACACACCATGTTATCTATAATATAAATTAATTGAACAACTACACTTAGCATATAAATATAGACATTTGACCAATGTGGTTCTTATTTCTAAATAAATATTTACAAAAAACTAGACTTTTAGTATACATTCCAACAAGAATATCAGTACAAACTTTTATTGGAAGCTGTGAATGATGCTTACAACTCTGGCATTAAAATGTCAACACAATCTTCTTTGTTGTTTTGGCCTAAAATAAGAATTAGTTCTATTGCTTACAATTTTATACAGCTGAGCATTAAATACAACTATGAATTTGTTTCGAGAAACTAGGCTCAAAATAAAAAACTTCATTGTCTCTAACCACTAAATTGGCCTTTTATTTCGACCGCACCATATGATTATGAACTGATTAAAAATTGGAAAGACAATAACAACAAGGATACATCAGTAAGAACTCAGAAACTAGAGAGATGTATAGGAAGCTTATGTCTTCTTCATCAAAGCCTTCTCGACGTAGCGCTTCTTAGCAAACATCTTCCTCTTAATTCCCAGAACCTGTAAATAAATTGTAAACCTTTAAGAAAGTTCCACACGCATGGAAAATCCTTGAGTTAGAAGTAAATACTAGAGTTAAAAAAAATCTCACCCTTTTGGCGAACGCAAACCGCTCATGGACCGCCCGAGCTAATAAAATACTAGACAATTTAATAAAATTTATTTTATTAATTTGAATATTAGTGATGAGATAATATTGCATATAATTAAATGAAGGAATAAATGATATTTGATATTTTCTTGATGCACCTTATATTTTTCAATTTCTCTTAGCTTTTTTTTTCATGTAATAAAACTCAGGTAGAAAATAATGTCTCAAATATTTATATTTTAGTATTAATAGTAAAAAAAAAATCTAGATAAGCATCTCAATAGGTATGTAACATTAGTCAAGCCAAAAAGAATGGTTAGACAGAAATTGGATGAAATGAAATGATATTTTACTGCTAGAAACGACTGGCTACATTTAATCTCATTTATGTTTGTCTGCAAACTGTGATTTTAGCTTCTCTTGCTTGAGTTAAAAATTCTTCTACCTATTTTCTGACACTAAATATCATCAAACTAATATAGATCTGGTCATTGTTCCCCAAATCATATAACATATCACTCAAGGATAAAGTTAAAACATCTAAAAAAATCCCATCAAGGTACAATTAGTAGAAAAACACTAGAACAAGAAGAAAAATCAAATATTAAAGAGTAAAGAGTAATAAGAAAGAAAATAATCTTACTTTTCATCAAGCTTCTTGAGCTCCTCATCGATTTTCTTCCTCACTATTTTTCCATGGCTTTCAATGATTTGATAAGCTAAGAGAAAGGACTGCTTACTTGGATTTGAGCTTCATTCGATCTAGTTCCCTTGAAGCTAATCAAAGAAAGGGGAGGACGGGTACCTGAAAGCTAACGGAGGTGAGCATCACGACCATGCCGTGGTAGAGCATGGTGAGGCCCTCCCGAGCGACGATGCTACGAAGGAGGTCGATGACCGAGAGGGATCATCGGGCAAGGGCGAAGAAATTCGAGAAAGCAGGCGTCGGCGGTGGCTGTTGCCAAGGGTGGATCTACATTATGACATGAGGGGGCCATGGCCCCCCCAAAATTTTTTAATAACATAATTTTATAGAAAAGTTTTTTTAAATTTTATTAGTATATATATTATTTTACCCTAACTTAAAAGATATATATAGTTGGTGTAGTGGTAAGTTTTATATTTATTTTAACACACGTTCGAATCTTTATAGGACTGAATTTAAGTTTTTTTTCTCCTTTATTTTTCACATTTCAACTAAATATACATTATGTATTTTGAAAGTTTGGAGTGGTCATTATTATATAATACATTTAATAAATATTTTCGTCACTTAATATATGCCCCCCCTCTTCAAACTTAAAATTCTAGATCCACCCCTGGCTGTTGCAGGCGGATACGGAGCGTGTCGAGTGGATAGTTGAAGGTGACCCCGACCATGTTATTGATGCCCCCCAACTATTCGCCTAGAACTCCATTCAGAACTCCATAATTTTCTACTCTCATGTACACCTCCCTCTTGCCCTAAAAAAAACATGCATAGCTCGGCTAATAAAGTAGCTCATAATTTCTTCTTCTCCTTCCTCCTTTGTGCGGGTGAATGGTGAATTTTCTTCTTGGTTAGTTAAACTTGTAAAGGATAATTCTTTGCAATAAGATTATGAGTTTTTATTGTAAACAAATGGTTATGATTATTAACATTTAGACGTAAACCTATCATCATCAAAGTTGGGTGATAAATTATCAGTTTGATATAAATTTTTAAAGTATATAAATTAATTTGCAAGGCAAAGAAGCTATGTAAGAGACTTAATAAGATTATGTTAATTATTGTTGGTGGACGAATTTAATCGCGTGATGTAAGCACTAGAATGCGCCGTACTGATTAGAAAATGAACCACGACTAGTGATTAAACATTTCTCAATTTTTATTTTTTTTAAATCTTTACCCATTCAAAACAAAGAAGCTAAGAAACACGAGACCAAACTATCGTTGGACATTTTCTCGTCAACGACATGTGTATTTGTTTTGGAAAAAAAAAGAGAAAATATAATAAGTTTTTTTAGTCAACGCAGAAATCAAGTCGACAGAATCGTTGACGGACGTTGCAGCATGGAAAGCTCCTAAACGCCGGCGGAGGTTGTTTGGCAGCGCGCGCGGTGTCGCACGTGCTCCGCCATATTCTTGATAAATTTTTACCCCTAGAATAATGAGTAAACGGATAAATTTTTCTCAATTGAGCTAGGAATACTGATAACGTCAATTGCTTGGGATCAAATTTATCATTTCAGAATTAGTCAAGGTAAGTTATAAGCTAATACTTAATATTAATTATAATATATTTATAAAAAAAATTTTAAATGAGACTTATAACTAACTAATCCTTGGTTTTGAATAGAATGAGCAAAAGTACATTAATGAAAGGAAAAGAGAGAAGTATTTATATTTTTGTTATTAGAAAGGGAGAGAAAGTTTATTAATGTAATATGTGTTATTTTATTTGGGAGAAAAATGAGGATAATAAAATTAAATATATAAAGTTATAAAATTATCTTCACTTTTGTTAAAGTTAGATCCACTATTTTATGACCTCCTAATGTCGGCTTCACGGATATGAAGAGAGGTACATGCAGGTACATAGGTCATAGGCGCATGGTGGAGTAAACTCTATATTATCAGTTCCTAAGAATTAACCCTTGGCCATTATATTAGAGATGTCATACGTCCACCGTTTGCATTACGCCTTGGGGAACCCTCACTTTTGTTAAAGATTTAAACGTTCAATAACCTAATGTATGTTGCATATATTTATTAGTTAAGACTTACGCACTTAAGCAATTGTAGTTCATTTTATAAAGTCAGCATCAGCGTTGTCATTGAAGTATGCATCGGCGTCGAAGTCGGTGTTGGCATCAAAGTCAGCGTCGGCATCGAAGTTAGTGTCGATATCAAAGTCGATGTTGGCATCGAAGTAGAAGTCGACATCGGTGTTGGTGTCGAAGTTGGTATCGGTGTTGGTGTCGAATTCGGCATCGGTATCAAAGCCCACGTCGGCATCGAAGTCGGCATTAGCGTCGAAGTCAGCGTCGGTGTCGAAGTTGGCGTCGGACCACCTGTCCTTCTCCTTCCCTACCTTTCTCTCCCCTTCCCTCACCTCGTCCCAAACAGTGCGTATGATGCTGGACTTCTGGGCCACCTGTCGCAAATATTTTCTGATTTATCCTAGTGACTATTGGAAAATTTTTATAGGGTCATGTCGATCCAGGCTCGACGTTAGCCCGTCTGAGTAATTATTTTTTAATACCTAATATCAAATAAAATAGAAAAAAAATCAAATTAATGAGGGGATCCAAGCGGTTAAGCATGTTAATAAGTCTAGAAAAAAAAATCAAATTGTGTTATATAAATTCCGTGTTAATTAGATGCATTTTTAGTTTAATATAATTAACTCAATATTATCCAATGCACATAAACACTCAAATAAGTTATAGCAGATTTTTTCATTAGTTTAATCACAGTGTACTTTTTCATTTGGTTATTTAAGTAATTTGTGAAAATATATCTAGAAAATATAAAATGTGAAATACTTTTCATAGGAAATATTTTTAATGTATTTAGAAGAATTATTTGATAAATTATTTATATTAAATAGATAAATAATTATGTAAAATGTCGTCAATGAGTCACTAAAGTTGCAGAAGGACAATTATATATTAAATAGCAATCAGTTCATAAAATTGATAACTTATAGGTGAATAATTTTTCTCTCAAGTGCTTTAAAACATCTTCCTTTTGAGTAAATTTTAGTTTGAAAACGAGTGTTTAAATTCAAAATTAGTCATCAATTCTTCTAATCATAGGAAATCATTATTTTGACCTTTTCTCGTCAATAATATGTGTATTTGTTTTGAAAAAAGAGATAGAGACAAAGCCTACAGCGTTGACCAACGTTGCTGCATGGAAATTACCTCGTCAACGCCGGCACTCTGCGGTTGTTTGGCACGGCGGTGTCGCACGTGCTCCGCCTTCGCTCCTTTTTGACGCATTCACTTCTTCCAGTAGTCCAAGTCCAACGCCGCCACGCTGCTCGATCTCTTCGTATATAAAGAAGTTTGCTCGATCGTGTCATCGCAGCCAGTGAAAGCCAAAGACGAGCTCAAGTAGTTGACCTTACAAGGCAGAACAGAGAGAGATCAGAGATAATGGAAGGCCTTTGCCAGCTCCCTTCCGCTTCGAGGAGCCTGATAAGCTCTCGCAGGAGCTCGGCCGCTGTGAGGATCAGCAATGGCGGCGCAAGCTTCGGCCAGGGGAGCCAAACGCTTGCCATTCAATCGCAGAGCAAGAGGCGTGCCAGGAATATCTCTCTCAGAGCAACGCAATCTCCCCAAATCGAGCTGCTGAAAAAGGGTTCCGATCGGCTGCCGGCCATTCCGGTACTGCTCCGTGATCTGAAATCGGACTGCGTTTTTCTTCTTACGGTTAGATAATTGTATAAACTTAATTTCAGGCGGAGAAGGATGAGGCGAAGAACGAGAGGTGGGAGACTCTGGTGAAGGAAATCAAACAGATCTTCCGGTTGATGGACGACGGAGAGACGAACGCCTCGGCTTACGACACCGCGTGGGTGGCGAGGATTCCGTCGACAGAGGACTCTAGCAAGCCCCACTTCCCGCAGACTATCGATTGGATTCTCAAGAACCAGTTGGAAGACGGCTCCTGGGGCGAGCCCACGTACTACCTCGTCTTCGATCGATTGGTCTGCACTCTGGCGTGCGTTCTTGCACTGAAAACTTGGAATATAGCAGAAGACCAAATCGAGAAAGGTACTGATCATACTGATCGATCGACCATGATATTGATTAATTAATTACTTTAAATTGATCATGCGACTTCATCTTGCAGGTCTAAATTACCTGAAGAACCATGTGGATGAAATAGAGACGGCGAGCGAGAGCCTGATAACAAGCGGGTTCGAGATTGCGTTCCCTTCCATGTTGAACGAAGCCAAGAATATGGGGATTGATCTTCCTTATGATCGTCCGTCCATTCAAAAAATCATCAAATTTAGGGAAAAGAAGATGAGCAGGTAGGTAATCGATTGATCATAGTAACGATCTATAACCGCCGTCAATTGAATCCTCACAAACTGCGACTCTGTGGCAGAATCCCAGTGAAAGTGATGCATTCAGTGCACACGACGCTGTTATACACGCTAGAAGCCTTGCAGGAGGTCGTGCAATGGGACGAGATTCTCAAGCTTCAATCCGCAGACGGGAGCTTCCTCAGCTCTGCTTCTTCCACCGCCGCTGTCTACATGAACACCGGCGACAAGAAATGCCTTGAGTTCTTGCAATCTGTACTAAACAGATTTGGAGATAACTGTAAGTTAATATATTCTTCGACTGCTTAATAATTACTTTTAAATTGATTCATTCAACGTGGTGAATCGCAGTGCCCTGCCAGTACCCGATCGACCTCTTCGAGCGCATCTGGGCTATCGATACGATCGCAAGGCTTGGAATCGACCATCTCTTCAAGAAGGAGATCATCGACACTCTTGATTATGTTTACAAGTATGCACGATCAGTACGCGAGCATTTCATCTCAGATTAAAACGAGACTAGCTATTAAAAATTCGTGTTAATTTAATTTGAACAGATATTCTGGGAAACAAGGCGTTTCTTGGGGCAGAGACAACACAGTTCCTGACGTTGACGATACGTGCATGGCTCTCCGTTTGATGAGGCTGTATGGTTACCCTGTCTCCTCAGATATGATCGAGTTCTTCAGAGACGACGATGGCAATTTCATATGCTTCCCCGGCCAAACGCACCGTGGAGTCTCGGACATGTTCAACTTGTATCGCTTCTCCCAAGTCGCCTTCCCCGGCGAGAAGGTACTGAAAGAAGCCAATGCCTTTGTGGAGTCCTACTTGAAGGACTGCGTGAAGAACAACAAAGTGGACGACAAGTGGTCCTGCAAGAAGGCACTGGGCAAGGAGGTTGCTCGTGGCTTGGAATACCCATGGAGGAGGAGCTTCCCCAGGCTCGATGCCAGGGAATACCTTGACCACTACGGAGACAACGATGTCTGGCTCGCCAAGACCATTTACTTGTGAGTGATTGATTGTTCATTCTTCCATCTTCATTGATTGATTACTCTGAGAATTTAGCTGATCATTCTTATTGTGCCTTCAATTTTAGGATATACAACGTGACGAATCCAAAATACCTAGAACTCGCGAAGTTGGAGTTCAACAGGCTGCAAGCAATATACGAAAAGGAGATCGGCTCCGTTGTAGAGTATGTCGAGCTTGCTTCCTCACTGTTGTCAATTTTGGGGGGTTTGAAGTAGTTAAAACCCTAATTAATGTCGTATATGATCTTAACAGATGGTGGAATAGCTGTGGACTGGAAGCCACCTCTCTGTCTCCGGAGCAGCTTCACTTTGCCATTGCTTCTACTCTGCCTGAGCCGGAGTTTGCAAGGAGCAGAATTGCCTACACCAAATCGAACTCCATCGAAAACGTTCTCGTAGATCTGTTTTACAAACATGAATCCACTGAGGACTTGAAGAATCTGTGCCGAGCAGTCGAAGAGTGAGTATTTAATTTGATTTGGAATGCAATGCAATGGAATGGAATGGAATGGAATCGCTGAGTGATCGAGCTTGTAATTTGTTTGCAGGTGGAATCCCTCGCTGGCTCTTTCACTTCCATCTCAGTTGAAAACAACATTCAATGTTTTGTACGAGACTCTGAATGAATTAGCAGGGGAAGCCAGTAAAGTCCAAGGGAAGGATGTGTTCCCCTACTTCCATGAACTCGTAAGTACTGAGTACAGTTGGAAGAAATTAAATTTACAGACTTCGATTCGATTCGAGTAAAATAACTGAAATAAACTGATGAAAACAGAGGAAGAAGCAAATGGAGATGTACATGAAACTCAGGGAGAGTAAATTGGGAGGACAAAGCGGGGAGTACTCATTGAAGGACTACATCGAGCATGGTAAAACCGAACTGGGCGTGGCCGTCAGATTGCTACCTTCCGTGTTTCTGATGGGAGAGCGTCTCAGGGATCTGGATCTGCTTTGCTTGAACGAGAAATCCAGGATCCAGGAGAAGCTCTCGGTGTTCTTGAGACTCTACGTCGATCTCCAAATGCACAAGGTACGTACTATCGATCGATCGATCGACTTTGAATATAATTGAATTTTTCTGAATGGATCATGATTCGCGTCGCTGCTTGCAGAACTCGCTGGCGCAGGGTGGGATGAACGCGGTGGCGGTGAGCATGGAGGAGGGGAAGCGGAGGGAGGAGGAAGCGTTGGGCGACGTGGAGGCGCAGATGGAGGAGGCGTTCGACGAGTTGGTGCACGAGAGCCTGAAGCCGAGCTTGGTGCCTCGCAGTTGCCGGAGACTGATGTTCGAGCACGCTCGGATCACGCAGTTCTTCCTGCACGACGACTTCACTTCGCCGGCGCACCGGCGGAAGATTGCGGACGCCATCGAGCGGTTCCGCACGCCCGTTCCGATCGACAGAACGGAGTGAAACGGAGAAATAATTTTAATTTAATTTAATTTATTTATTTTGTTTTTTTTTTGAAAAAAAATATAGAAATAAGATAAATGGGCCATGAGATGAGCCGAGTTTCAAATCGAACGTATCATAAAACACGTGTATCAGATCATAATATAATATTGAGATTCTTTCTTTATTTAGAATTAGTGGATGAATTAGCTAATTAATACATTCTTAAAGTCTTAATGACCATGTTACTTTGTGGAAAGAGAAATGATATGCAGCTCGAAACTGCATCTCGAATTTGCGCCGCGAATGATGTGGCGTCCTGCGTGGACAGTGACACGTCAAAGTCAACATTTGGTTTTTTTTTCTCTCCCCGCTCGTTTAACATTTGGTTTTTTTTTCCTCTCCCCGCTCGTTTCTTTTCTCAACCCGGCTCGCGCTTTCTCTCGCCCTCCTGCCCTAATTGGTTTTTTTCTCTCCCCGCTCCGTGTCGTCGCTCTTTCCCTCCGCTCGCTGCTCTCGGCCCTCCTGCCCTAGCATTTTCTCTCCGCCTCCTTACCGTCGCTCTTTCCCTCCGCTCTCTGCTCTCGGCGCTCTGCCTTTTGCCGTCGCATTTTCTCTTCGGCTCCGTGCCCTAAATCTCTCGGCGCTCGGCGGAAAACTCTCCTCTGCCCTAAATCTGCCCTGAATCAGGTATGAGGTGTTTTCCTTAGCTGATTTTTGTCCAAATCGACTCGATTTTCTGCTATTCGGACCTTAGCTGATGAAGATTCTTGCTCGGCAGTGACGACGATAGTGAATCTCGCGGAGGAGGCGAAGCTCGCGCGAGAGGGAGTCAAGGCTCCCAGTCACGCGATCCTGAGCATCTGCAAGTCCCTTGTGGCCGGTGGAGTAGCGAGAGGAGTGTGAGTTACTTTGGTCTCTTTTCACCAATATTGACTGACACTGATCTGTCCTTTTTTTTTCTTGAAATTATTGATGATTAGAGTTGCTTTCCTGTTTTTTTCTTCCAACTATTCATTGATCGTGTCTGGGTGCAAAGGTTGCTTTCTGGTTTCTTATGACCTATTGACCTGTAATCTTGGTTCTCTCGTTTTTTTTTGTTTCTTGCAAGTCTTACCCTTCCCAAAATGTCTTACCCTTACCTTCCTTCCATTTTTGAATAAATGTAGGTGAAAAATAATCATGGATCAAGGAAAAAGTGATTCAAATGAGGTAAACAATAACAACGACCATGTGAGCACAGATCTATCTGCATCTAGTTTAAATGAAGTCATGATTCCTAAGATTGACATGACTTTTATATCTGAAGATGAAGTTCGGAATTTTTATAAATCATATGCTCAGAATGTTGGTTTTGGTATTTCCAAATTAGGTGGTAAAAAGGGAGATGATGGAAAGCAAAAATATTTTTGTTTTGGATGTGGCAAAAGTGGTAAAACAGTATCTCAAGTCAAAAATGCTTTGTACCCTAGACCTTCTATTAAGACAAATTGCAAAGCTAAGATTAATGTTGTTATTCGGAATGATGATAACTTTGTGATAAGTAGTGTATCTCTTGAACATAATCACGTCTTGAGCCCGGGAAAGTCACGACATTTTAGATGTAATAAATTATTGGATTCAACTACAAAGAGGAAACTTGAATTAAATGATCAAGCAGGAATTACTTTAAGTAAAAGTTTTCATTCATTGGTAGTTGAGGCTGGAGGCTATGAGAATTTGACATTTGATGAGAGAAAGTGTAGGAATTATATTTCAAAAGCTAGAAGGTTGAGGTTAGGGGATGGAGATGCTGAAGCCTTGAGTAATTATTTTTGTCGCATGCAAAGTCGAAACTCTAACTTCTTTTATGTGCTTGATTTAGATGAAGAGTCTCGAATAAGAAATATTTTTTGGGCAGATGCAAGATGTAGGGCTGCATATCATTACTTTTCTGATGTTGTGACTTTTGATACAACTTATTTGACTAATAGTTATGATATGCCATTTGCTCCTTTTGTTGGGGTGAATCATCATGGTCAATCCATTTTGCTTGGATGTGGATTATTATCAAGTGAAGATTCAGAAACATTCATATGGTTGTTCAAATCTTGGCTGACATGTATGCTTGGGCGTGCTCCAAAGGCCATAATCACAGACCAGTGTCGTGCCATGGCAATTGCTATTGAAGAGATATTTCCGGATTCTCATCATCGTTTGTGTCTTTGGCATATAATGAAAAAATTACCAGCAAAATTAGGTGGGCATGCTCAATATAAGCTGATAAAGAAATAATTGAAGAATATTGTATGCAACTCACTTAGTATTGATGAATGTGATGAGAATTGGATGAAAATGATTGAGGTTTTTAATTTAGAGAACAATGACTGGTTGAAATCTTTGTATGAACAGCGGAATAGATGGATACCTGTGTATGTCAAAGATAAGTTTTGGGCAGGTATGTCCACATCCCAAAGGAGTGAAAGTATGAATGCTTTTTTTGATGAATATGTTCATTCGAAAACTTCTTTGAAGCAATTTGTTGAACAGTTTGATAATGCTCTGAAGAAGAAGATTGAAAAATAAAAAAATTTGGATTTTGGTTCTTTTAATTCTATGATACCAGTAATTTCTGGTTATCCTATTGAAAGACAATTTCAAAGTTTCTACACTAACAACTTATTTAAGTTGTTCCAAGATGAGATAAGAGGGTTGATGTTTTGCAATACCTCACTAGTGAGGCAAGAAGGGGTTGCTTTTATATTTGAAGTGGTAGAAACATTGTTGGAAAAAATGGAGACCCTATAAGAGATGCTTCCTTCAGGGTAGATTATACTGAGTTAGATTGTCAAGTTAAGTGTCTATGCCATCTTTTTGAGTTTCGAGAAATTTTATGTAGGCATGTGATCTCTGTGTTGATACAAATGAAGGTGATTGAGGTTCCTATGAATTATATTATGGATCGATGGCGCAAAGATATTAAGCGTGGTTATCAAAGTATCACTAACATTTATGATGAATATGTTTGTGATGGAGAAAAACATCGGTATAATATTCTCACTCCATTGATACAAGAGGTTCAACATCTTGGGGCAAATAATGACGACGGTTGTTCTGTTTTGGTGGAAATCTTGAAAGATGCGAAGGAAAAATTGATTGCTATTCAAATAGATCATTCAAGAGCGGACCATTTGAAAGAAGCATCTACATCGAGTTCAAAAACAATACACTCTCCATTAAAAGTAAGATCTAGAGGTCGTCCACCCACAAAGAGGAAACAATTTAAGATTGAACAAATTATGAAGAAATCAGTTCCAAAGGCCAGAAGAAAGGTATGATTTATTATGTTTTAAACGATAGAGGATTATTGTTTGATACCTATGAGATAACTTTTGCTTTATATAGATATTTATAGCCAATTATCTCTATTTATTATTTATTGGGCTCTTTGTTGAATACAATGTTAGGTCATTCATTCTGTGACAACCAGCCAATCAACAACATAATGATGACGACAACAACCAGCCATTCAATTCTTTCTGTTCTAAAAAACCAGGAGCTAGTGACCAGAGAGGTACATCTGGGCAAACGTCAGTGTCAAAACACATTATTTAATGTCAGTTTCAATAACTAATCAGCATTCTAATTGTCATCATGCAGATTGATATTCTGCGATGCAACACAGAACACAAGATTCTTGCGTGTTTAGGCTTTTGGCGTGGTTTGTCAGGGGCTAAGAAGGCAGTCTATATGATGCTTGTTTCTTGTGTTTCTAAGCTTGTTGAATTCTGTGTGATGGTTAATTGTAGTTATGCATGCCATTTTGTAGTTGAACTGATGACAAATCTGTATCTGTGTTTTCAAAGAAGTGTCATGAAACTCGTATAGGAAATGCACCTTATGAACAAGCTACTCCTTGTGGAAAATTACTAATTCACATGTACTTTGCTATTATTTATCTTATAAACAAACTTTGTTGTTCTCAACAAAGAGGGGGACATCCTACTCAAGGGGGACTAAGCTAAGCATCTGTTCTCTTTTTTTTTTTACTTCCTGTGCAAATCTCATCAACTTATCTAAATATTTCCAAACTGATTCTATACTTAAGTGCCTGATTGTGGTAGTTTAGTCAAGTTTTCATGTCCATAGTATTTAATATGCTCAATTTCTTTTCAGGATCCCATAGCACAGGATGCTTGGAAAAGGAAGTTTTCATCAAACGCATTTATATGGAAGGTATATGTGCTATATTCTAATTTTGTTATGGCGAATTCTCAAGTTTAGTTGGTTTAGCTCTCTAATCTAAATATTTTTTGTATCAAACATGGGTTTGGCTTGATTTGAATTCTCAAGTTTAGCTAGTTTTTTATCGCACCCATATTTTATGTTCGAATCCTTTTCCAAGCATGCAAAAATTAAGATAGCAGTTTGATATGACAGCATTTGGTAGAGTACCTGCAAAAATCTATAGTTACTGCTGAAGTCTTCTGATGGCTTAGCATCTTTAGGGTTTTTACTATACCAATTTGTATTTCTACTTGATAGTATATCTTACATTAGCCTCTGTAAAATTATCATCTTTTGGACCAGTTTTGTAGATTGCCATAATTTGAGAGGTGTAAAACAAATAGGACAGGGTTATTTTCATCTTATCATTCTCCCTTCGCCTTAGAAATTGCTTCCAAATAAGTTGGGGGTCTACTACGTTCACTCTCCCTCCTATTCGTTGACCTTTAGATTGTATTTAGTATTTTTTTGCTTTATCATTGATTATGTTTTTGTTGGTTTCGTAAGAATTGATCTACCAATAGATTTCTGTGCTTATAAGTCATTCATGTTCTGCAGCTTCTTACGTCCTCAATTCGGGCAAAACCTCTGCAAATTAACTATGATAAACGAGACCCCAATTCAGTCTTCAGCTGGTTAGATAGATGGACCACTATCAGTTTCTCAGTGCCTACAGCCAAATCGAATCGGAGAATTAATTTGAAAGGCCAAACCAACCGAGCTATGGAAATTGAATCAGGAAAATCAAGGTGCGTGCAAAATAATTCTGCTTCAAATACTGCAACTGGTCTATTAACAAATACCAACAATGAACCTGAAAAGGCAAAGAGGAATATGAAAAAGGCAAACAGTTCCCTAGTGCACAATAAAACTAAAGACGATATCAATGTGAAATATTAAATCAATTCTGAATTCTGATGGTATTGTAGCTTTCAAGTATGTTTCTCGTATGTTTCTCAAAAATAAATGTCATCAGTCATCACTGGAGACAATTCTGAAAACTATCGAAATATATCATTCAGTGGTTGTGTAGCTTTCAAGCATGTTTCTTGTACAGAAGTGGGTGCTGGTACCATCATCACGTTTCCTTTACAACATTTGCAAGCATCTAACTATCAGTCCAACCCATTTGGTTACATCCAAATTGTACGTATACAAATTTTATCATTGCAAATTAGAGGCTGTTCCAGTTCATCGCTGGAAAGTAACTTTATAGGATTATGCAAAACCCAGTAATACGGGATGCTTGTCTACTAATCCATGAAAATTTTTGAAGTTAATTAGAATTTGAAGTTAATTTAAATTTAATCAGAAAGCAACCAATTTAAAAAGGTTAAAACAGATTCTCTCTTTTTGGCCCTGTAGTAAGTTTTCTTCCTTGGCAACAAACAAGAAGCCCAATTTAAACTTTCCATTCAAAAATCTGCATAGTGGTATGTCTCACTTTTGCTTGAATACCAGATTGAATTCTACATAGAGATCATTAAAGATGTTTTTTTCCCTTTGTTTTATAATGGGAAAATGCTGGGAGAACAGAGTTTGAGCACTCTAGCGAAAAGATTGATCGCTTTGGTTAGCATAAACGCGACTAAATCTGAACATATTTTGTTGTGAAAACAAAAAGTGTCTTGGCTTTCATGAAGTAACAACCAAGTTGATTTGTTGTATCTTATATCCAACTAAATAAGTCCGAAAAGAAGAACAAAGCAGAATAAATCATTACAAATTATCAAACCATTATATAACATGTTCTGCATTATCCATCTTAACTAAAAACAAATTATTCTATCACATTACATCACCAACATTACTCCACTAATTAACAAGACCGAACTAACAAAGTAATAAGGTATACAGCCAAAAGAGTTAAATTCACTATAACTAATATCCAGACCACTGATGGTACATTCCAATTTCCTAGATTATGCCCACGAGAAGCAATGTATTCACTTCCTAACCTTGACTCTATTCTTCCTAACCTTCCACGACATATGTCACTTCTGTCTTCATTAGACAAAGTATCGCCTACCACCCACTTTTGCCAGTCATGTTGCGCACATCCATAATACCTCCTTCTTGGATTTTTGCTCGATCTAGAAACATATACCAATGTTCTTCGTCCGCAATCTCTACATGGTACATGTTCAAATTTTGCGTCGTCAATGGAGCTGTAACTTGATGATGCCATCTTTTAACAACCTATTAAGCAAACAAGAATTATTTAGATTCATTTATTTTGTAATGCTCATAGATTGTATGCTAAATCAATGGAAAAATAGGAAATAATCTATTTTATGTTATTGTATAAATCAACAATAAGTATTACATAAATTATCTCATTTTGATAATAACCACTAAGATACGAAAATATTGACTGAATGAACTTTGAAAGAAAATACTTATTTGACTAAATGTTGTAGGATATTATGCCTTTTTCAGACCTTTCCAAGGCTTTCTATGGGATTTGAGAAACGGAGGGCATAATACATAGCACGGCAATGCAACCTTTGAAATAAAAATCAACAGGAGGTCATTATTTGCCAACTTGGAATCATATTTGGGGACATGAATGACCTGAAGGTATTATGAAATAAATTTATATCAAAACTATATTTAAAGTCTTAACTTGCCATTATACTGAATTCGGAAAATGAGACAAGATGTCAACCAAGATCAAAACAAGGTCTATGGATAGAAAAGAGAAATATTGATAATTAAACAACTACCCTAATAAACTGTTAGGATCGTCGTACTCGGCTAGAGAGGGGGGTGTGAATAGCCGACCCCAAATCCTTCGCGTTTCTTTCTACAAGTTGACGTTAGCGCAGCGGAAAATAAAACAAAGAAAGAAAGACAAGAAGATCAAACCTCAAGCACAGCGATGTAACGAGGTTCGGAGATGAAACTCCTACTCCTCGGCGTGTCCGTAAGGTGGACGAATCCTCTCAATCCGTCGGTGGATGAGACCCTGGAAAACCGGCTAATAATCACTCCTTCTGGGTGGAGAAACCTCGCCACAATGTCTTGCAACAGCAAGATAAACAGGAGTACAAGAATACAGCAAGAAACTAAGTACAATACAAAAATGTAATAACCCTAGCTTGCCTTCTTGTCGACTGGATGAAGCAGCAACTTCACGGGAATCCAACCACAGCACCAACTGTCCAGTTGAAGTCCCAGCCGAGGGAAGCTCATGCGAAGCTTTAGCGAAGAAGAGCTCAACAAAGCTCAAGCAGAAATACTTCAGCAGTTAGTAGGAAGAAGAGGAAGAAGTAGTAGTTTTTTCTGTAGTGCCTCTCGATCCTTTTATAACCTTTGATATCCTGAGCCAACCTGCGAACCTGCAAGGTAAAAAGGCCAGAACACAGAAGCCCGAAATAGCCTAGCCGTTGAGTCACAACGGCTAGGCCTGGACCGATCAGGCTCCACCCTGATCGGTCCAGAGCCTATCTGATCGGTCATGGGGACCGATCAGACTCTATGCTGATCGGTCCCTAGACCGATCAGCTGTTCTTTCCCAGCTCTGTTGCCTTCTTCTGATCGACCTCTTGATCGGTCTTCAGTCCGATCAGATAACACACAGAAGCTCACTGTGTGGTTACTGATCGGTCACCAGACCGATCTAGGTTTAGAGCTCCAGCCCTAAACCCTAAATGGTCCTGAGAACGAGCTACCGAGCCCTCTCTTGACCTAGTCCGGAGAACGAGCTACCGAGCCCTCTCCGACTTCGTCCGGTCCAGAGAACGAGCTACCGAGCCCTCTCTGACCACAGTCCGGAGAACGAGCTACCGAGCCCTCTCCGACTTTTCGTGCCATCTCCGTGCCAAGTCTCCATACTTGGACTTTTCCCGTGCCAAGCTCCCTGCTTGGACTTTTCACCAGATGTCTGGTCAACCTTGACCCATCTGGATTTTCCCTTGCCCGGCTTCACTCACCAGGACTTTCACCTAGCTTCACTCACTAGGATTTTCACCTGGCTTCACTCACCAGGATTTCCAATCTGCCTAACATCCAGTGGACTTCCACTGCCTTCACTCACCGGACTTTCCATCGCTCGGCTTCACTCACGGGACTTTCACCTAGCTTCACTCACTAGGGTTTTCACAACTGCCTGGCTTCACTCACCGGGACTTTCCCACCGCCTGCTTCACTCACCAGGACTTTCTCCTAGCTTCACTCACCAGGACTTTCCAACTGCACGCTTCACTCACCGGGACTTTCACTCACTAGGATTTTCACCGCCTCACTTCATTCACCTTCACTCACCAGGACTTTCCGAACTGCCTAACATCCCAGTTAGGACTTCCCAGTCAAGTATCCGGTCAACCTTGACCTACTTGACTCTTCTTCATCCAACCTGATCAGACCTGATCAGTATCTCTCCGCATGGACAACTGCACCTGCATTGTCCATGTCTACATGTCTTTCTGTATTGTCAAACATCGAAACCATGACCAAGGTTTACGCTTGGTCAACTAGGTCAACCTTGACCTATTGGAAATTGCACCAACAATCTCCCCCTTTTTGATGTTTGACAATACCTTTAAGTTAGGCTAATCCAATAGCCTCAACTTTCTTCATGCCACTAGGTAATGAAACATAAGTTACAACCTTACATTCTCCTTCTAAGAAGGCAACCTCCTTCTTAGATAATGAAGACCTAACTTAAACCCTTCATTCTCCCCCTATTGGCACACATCAACAAACTCTCCCCCTGAAGAGCAAGTTATCATTGTTCACAACTTCACTCGTTGTGATCAACAAACTCTCCCACTAACTCCAATGTTCTTCCTTGAACATTCTCTAGACATTCTCCATTCTCCCCTTTTTGACACACATCAAAAAGGAGTAAATCAAGGTCAAGAGTTTCTTCCTAATGAAAGTCTCATACCTTTCATTGAAACTCTTAATTTTCCCCTTGATACTAAATTCAACAATCAACTTAGTGATAATCCCATATCACTCATCCTCAAAAATTTCAACGAGTAAAATACTTCCCCCTAAAAGTCAACTCCTCTTGACTAATAGGTAAAACTCCCCCTAAAAGTCAACTCCCCCTTGACCATTGCATCAACAATGTCTTGGAGAGTTTCAAACCTTTAGAACTCTAAAACACCAATTCCCGAGCTGAAATTTCAGACAACCAGTCGAATTTCAGCAACTTGGCACGCCCTGATCGGTCACCAGACCGATCAGAAGTCCCCTGGATCGGTCCAGTGACCGATCCAGGTACTGATAGGTTCTGATTTCTGATTTTCCTTCAGCGAAATTCAGAAACCCCTAATAAATTATAGAAAATTCCAAAAATTGTGAAATTTTGAGGATACATTCCTCATAACATATACTATCATGGAAAAATAGTTTTCTATAAAAATAACTTCCATTTTCAAATCTTGACACAAAGTTCAAAAGTCTTTGAAATAGCTCAAAGTTAATCACTCTTTGTATCACTTGTTCAATGATGAATGCTATCACTAGAAAAGCTTCATCAAGGTTTTTCAAATCAATTTTAAAATGATTTTAAACCCTTTAATTTAGGACCATAATCTCAGGACTATATGTACATGACTTGTACACAAGTTTTTCCCTATGATCCCCCATTTCGAATTAGGCTCATCTAGGTACAAGAACTATGCACCTTGATCCTAACTCATGATCCTAATATCTCACACACATCTAAGGTGTATCAAACACATCCAAGTCAATTTTGATGTGAGATATGGGTTTATGTTAGCTTAATCTAAGTTCTCATGCATTTTTCTAAATAACAATTTGATCTCCATATCAAATTGTGTTTTAGTCCTTAAATCAATTTCATTGATCATTAATGCACAAGATGATGACATGGCATATAATTGTATCATAAATGGAAACATGTGCCAATGTCATGATGTCATGGCATAAAGTATGAGACTTAAATAAAGCATGACATTTAACTAACCTAAGCATTATCATGACATTTTAAATGATCATAAAATAAATATGATGTCATGACATGACATATGGCAAACAATATATGGCAAATAACATGTAAAGGTATAAAATATATCTAATTCTAGCCTTAGTTGCCATTTTTGATAGTTTTGATCATTTTGCCATAGGTTCTATATTCCTAAGTGTAATAGACCTAAAATCATATACCAAAGATTTTTAGATCACTATGTGTCAATTAGATGGACTCTAGAAAACTCCTCAAATGTGGTTGACACATCCTAATCACCTTAGGAATAACTTTTCATTTTCAAGGTTTGATTACACCTTGAAAATTCCTAAAGTGCCACCTTTTGCCATGATTAGGTTAACTACCTATTCAAGTAAGGTTGGCACACCCTAAACCATCTAGCGTGATGGAATCACGCTCTTAGGAACCCAATCACGCTTTGAAATCTTTCCTTATTTGTTGATTAAAAGGTGGTTTTTAAATTTTAAGAAAACTTTCCTTTTTAAACATGTTCATGATTTAAAAGAGAGTTTAAAAATTAAATATTCTCTTTTATAAGTTTCTACAAAAGATTAAGAAAAGATTTGATATCTTTCCTTATTTGTAGATTGAAAGAGATTTTAATTTTTAGAGATAACTTTCTTTTTATCCACATGTTTAAAAGAAAGATTTTAATTTATAAAATTTCCTTTTTATTAACCACCATGAAGGGAAAAATTATTTGAGAAATTTTTATAAATTTCCGGAAGCAAATTAGGAAGTTTTAATTCTTGTGTGAATTAAAATTTCCTTGATTAAGGGATTAAAGGTGGCCGGCCATTATCATGATGAAAAGAAAATTATTTTTAATTAAATAAATTTTCCTTTTCAATGGCAAAAGAATTAAGGAAGTTTTTATTAAATTTTCCTTATTTGCCAAGACTAAGAATTATAAAAGAGGGGGTAGAGGAGGCTTCATGGTAAACAACTCTATTATTTTTCTCCCTCTTTTCTTCCTTGGTGTGGCCGGCCCTTCCTTTTCTCTTCTCTCCATCTTTGTGGCCGAAACCTTCTTTTCTCTTGGAGATCAAGTGGTGGCCGGATCTTAGCTTGGAGAAGAAGGAGAGAAAGCTTGCATCCCTTGGAGCTTGGTTGGTGGAAAAGGATCTTCTTCCTTTGAAAGTATTGCTTGGCCAAAACTTGAAGGAAAGAAGAAGAAGGTGATTTGGTGGTTCTCGTCTCGGAAGATCGTTGCCCACACAACGTCCGGGATTAGAAGAGGAATACGGTAGAAGATCAAGAGGTCTTTCTAAAAGGTATAACTAGTATTTTTCCTTTCCGCATCATACTAGTTATTTTTGGAAATAATACCAAATACAAGAGGCATGCGATTCTAGTATTTCAAATTTGTTTTCGATGTTGTGTTTTTTAGTTTTTCTTTTCCTTGTGATTTGATTGTTCTTTTCGGTTGACCTAAAGTTATTTAAGAAAATTAAATATTAACTTTCCTTAAAAGGCTATGTCTAGTCGGTGGTGGTTGTTCCCATATCCAAGAAGGCCATGTGCCTCGCCACGTCAGTACTGGAAGCCAATTTTGGAAATTAATATTTAATGGAATTAATAACCTAGGTGATTTGGATCAAACATGTTAAGTTCCGCAAGAGATCCAAATCAAAACCTAAAAGAACAAATAGATTAAACTTTGGATCAAACGTGTTAAGTTCCGCAGGCGATCCAAGTTTAATTTAAAAGAACACATGGTAGCTAGGAAAAGGTTCAGACCTTTGTACAAAATTTTTGTACAGTGGAACCATTAGGTTTTCCGAGTAGCAACCAACAATTGGTATCAGAGCTAGGGTTTTGCCTCTGTGTTTTTGGTATTAGTTTAATTATGCACATGTCATACATAATTTAGGCAGGATAATAGTAGGATGTGCTAACTTTATGGATGCAGGATCCAATTATTATGGCTTATAGTTATTATGTGTGTGATTGGACCCTTGGACATGTCAAGGGCATTTATTGTGTGTGCATGATTGTATTGTAAAATACAGCAGGAGTTGTATTTAGTTTTATTAGGATTTTATTTTGATCTAGTTACATGTACATTCCTTTTATGGAATATAAGATCGATGGATGTAAGTTTTATTTTATGTTCGATCTAGTTTACATGTACATTCCTTCGAGGAATATAGGATTGAAAAATGTAAAATTCTATTTATGTCGCGGATCGAATCTTGCAAGGCATGGAACCTTTTTGAGGACCAGAGGTGCAGCGGAACAAGGAGCAAGATGGATGCGACAACTAGACCCGGTGGCGGTGGCCAAAGATGGCAGCAGCTAGGGTTGGCGACACACGGAAGATAGCAATAGATAAAAGCCATAATAGTTGAAAATTAGTTTTTCTATTTATTGCTTTTTATGCTGTGTTGTGTGTGCTTGTTAGTATGCATGTTAGGTAGACTAGCATAGTCAAAATTCCTCACTTTAAATAACTAAGTGGGAGAGAGATTTATTTTAAATAAATTCCACGGTCTCCATTACTGGTTTATAAGTGATGTAACAAGTTTGCGCGTTGGCTCTGAGTGCCTTCCTCCATATCGGATGAGCTTGTTTACAGATCACTAGATTAAACTTCCATTTTGGATGACTATAGGAAATTAATTAAGAGCGTGTGATCTTCCCCATCGGAAGGGGCATAATCTTATTAATGGACTTAGTGTCAAGTAATGGTATACACTTAGGCACGTCTAATAGTATCCTCCCCATCGGAGTCACTGCTATTATTTGTGTGACCGAAGAAAGCCAACTATTAATTTGTCAAATAAATAGGTTGACAAGATAATAAAATTAAAAACCCCTCTTACGAATGTTTGATTTTGTATACGTCCACACTATCGTGGCTTACAAAATTCACGGTGTTTGAGATAATTTTATTTGTCATAAAGATTTATTGACAAGGTAATTAATGGGTAAACCCGTCCTCTTACAAATGTTTAATTTTGTATACGTCCACACTATCATGGCATGCAAAATTCACGGTGTTTGAGGTGTTGGTGAATTTAAATAATATTGTTTGAGGAATCAATGTTATTTTAAATTCAAAAAGTTTTGACCAAATATTTGATCAAAGACAGATCAACTATTAATTTTATTCGTCATAAAGTAAAGTTGACGAGATAATAAAATTAATGAATAAAATCTCCTCTTCGATTTTGTATACGTTCACACTATCGTGGCATACAAAATTCATGGGGATTTTAAGGAGTTGATCTTGACCAAATATCTTTATGATTCTTAGGATTTAAAATGTTTGTCAATCCCCTAGTAGTCATACTATAGAAAAGACTTAGTAGTCCCAATTGTAATGATTGAAAATAGGACTTGGACATGAAGGTAGACTGTCTTCTTAGAATTAAGAACAATATAGGTGTATTTAATTCATTAGTTGAAACATGTTTAGTGGTGTTATCTACCAGAACCTGGAGTGTAGATACAGATGTCATTAATCATGTCCGTAATTCATTGCAGGGTTCCAGGAAACCCGGCAACTAAATGAAAATTAAAACACCGTCCACATGGGCACTACTGTAAAAATGGTAGCTGTTGCAGTGGGAGATGTTTATCTTTTGATAAGAATAAAACATGGATTTTTTGAGTAATTGTCTTTACGCACCAAGTTTAGAAAGAACTAGTTTTCAGTTTCTAAACTATTCAAAGAACTTGATATTCTGTCTCTTTTAATAACAAAGTTGTTATTAAGAAAAAGAGGGAAGTTATCTATTCTGGTACGTTGGTTGGAAATTTATAAATCCAATAACTCTCATGATGCAACAAATGGAAATTAGTAACACATCTTCTAACTTTAAGAGAAAGTAACCTTCGAAAATGAACCAATTATATCTTTGGCATCTAAGGCTAGGTTATATTAACTTGAGTAGGATTCATTGGTAGCTGATGAACTTTTAAGTTCATTAGTAGTGGAAATCTTTCCAACCTGCGAGTCTTACTTGGAAGGAAAAATAACCAGGAAGCTTTTAAGTCTAAGGGGTATGGAGTCAAAGATATGTTGAAATTGGTTCATTCTGATTTGTGTGATCCTATGACTATCCAGACAAGAGGTAGTATTGAATATTTCGTCTATTTTATAGACAACTATTCAAGATACAAATAAATTTACTTAATGTACCGCAAGACTAAGTACTTTGATTAGTTCAAAGAGTACAAGGCTGATGCGGAGAAATGTTAAAGTAAAAGTCACTATGGTAAGATCGTAGTGGCAAGTACCTCTTGGGAGAATTTAGGAGTCACTTATCAGAAGTAGGGATTCAATCTCAACTAACTGCACCTGGTACACCCCAACAGAATGGTGTAGATAAAGGAAGGTATAGGACTCTTATGGAAATAAGTAGATTGATGAGTTATTTAGAATATTACCAAAATCATTTTAAGGATATACTCTGGAAACGGAAGTGAATATAGTACCTTCCATAGACAGAACTCTCTACTCATATAGAATTGCTGAATAGGCGTAAGCCTATTTCGAAGCATATTCGGATTCGGGTAGTCCAGCACATATGTAGAAGAGAGACAATGATAAGTTGGACAGGAATTCACTTGTTTGTGGGTTATCCTAGAGAAATGAAAGTAGGTTTATAGTCTTAAAAATCAGAAGGTCATTGTTAGCATCAATGACTGATTTTTAGAAAAGGACTATGTAATAAACCATGTGCCCATAAGAAAATTTGTTCTTAAGGAAATAATAAAAGACATGTCTAATCTAGTACCAACTGTACAAGATGAGATACCACAAGGAAACTGTAACACGTATCACAAATGATACACAATTGCAGAAAGTGCCTTGTCGTAGTGGGAGGGTTGTTAGGCAACCTAAAAGGATTCATGTTTTGGGAGAGTTTTTGGACTCGATCCCTGGAGGACATGAACCTGATCTCCGGACATATGACGAAGCACTCCAAGATAAAGATGCAACATCTTGGCAAAGAGTAATAAATAACAGAATTAGAATATATGTATTTTAATAAAATCTGGAAGCTTGTAGAAACACCAAATGGTGTAAAAGCCTTTGGGTGTAAAAAGGTCTATAATAGGAAAAGAGTGATAGACAAGAAGGTAGAAACTTTCAAAAGCAAGGCTAGATGAAAAAGGAAACTTTTTCACTGGTAACCATGCTTAAGTCTATCCGGATTATTTTATCTATTTGGCAAGTGGATGTCAAGACAGCATTCCTTAATGGAAGTCTTGAAGAAAGCATCCATATAAAGCAACCAGAAGGGTTCATTGTAAAGGGCTAAGAGCATCTTGTGTGCAAGCTCAATCAGTCTATGGACTGAGGCAAAGCTTCAAGGTCTTGGATGTTGGTTGCTACTCGGAAAACCTAGAGGTTCCACTGTACAAAAATTTTGTACAAAGGTCTGAACCTTTTCCTAGCTACCATGTGTTCTTTTAAATTAAATTTTGGATCGCCTGCGGAACTTAACACGTTTGATCCAAAACTTAATCTATTTGTTCTTTTAGGTTTTGACTTGGATCTCCTACGGAACTTAACACGTTCGACCCAAATCACCTTAAGTTATTAATTCCATTAAATATTAATTTCCATAATTGGTTCTCAGTACTGATGTGGCGAGGCACATGACCTTCTTGGATATGGGAGCAACCACCACCGACTAGACAAAACCTTTTATGGAAAGCTAATATTTAATTTCCTAAAATAACTTTGGTTAACCGAAAAGAACAATCAAATCACAAGGAAAAATAAAACAAAAGAATACATCATCAAAAAACATATTCGAAATACTAGAATCGTAAGCCTCTTGTATTTGGTATTATTTCCATAAATAACTAGCATGATGCGGAAAGGAAAAATTACTAGTTATACCTTCTAGAAAGACCTCTTGATCTTCTACCGTATTCCTCTTCTAACCTCGGATGTTGTGTGGGCAACGTTCTTCCGAGATGAGAAATCACCAAGCACCTTCTTCTTCCTTGCAAGTTTCGGCCATCAAAACTTCTTCTAGGATGAAGTGGTTCGGCTACCACCACCATGCTCCAAGGGATACTAGAAACGAGGCTTGCTTTCTCTCCTTCTTCTCCTTCCTTGATCCGGCCACAAACAAAAGCTCCACCAAGAGATAAGTTTCGGCCAACAAGAGGAGAGGAGAGTAATAGGGCCGGCCACCAAAACCAAAGAGGAGAGGAAGGAAAAGAATAGAGATCATTAACCATAAAGTCTTCTCTATCCCCTCTTTTATAATCCTTGGTCTTGGTAAATAAGGAAAATTTAATAAAAATTTCCTTAATTCTTTTTCCATTGAAAAGGAAAAATTATTTAATTAAAAATAATTTTCTTTTTCAAATACAATGGCCGGCCACCTCAAGCCCCAAATCAAGGAAAGTTTTAATTAAAACAAGAATTAAAACTTTCTAATTTGTTTCCGGAAATTTATAAAAATTTCTCCAATAATTTAATCCCTTCATGATTGGTTAATAAAAAGGAAATTTTATAAATTAAAATCTTTCTTTTAAACATGTGGATAAAAAGAAAGTTATCTCTAAAAATTAAAATCTCTTTTAATCTACAAATAAGGAAAGATATCAAATCTTTTCTTAATCTTTTGTAGAAACTTATAAAAGAGAATATTTAATTTTAAACTCTCTTTTAAATCATGAACATGGTTAAAAAGGAAAGTTTTCTTAAAATTTAAAATTCTCCTTTAATCAACAAATAAGGAATGATTTCAAATTTTAAACTCTCTTTTAAACATGTAGATGATTTACAAATAAGGAAAGTTTTCATCAAAAATTAAAACCATCCTTTTAAACTACAAATAAGGAAAGAGATTAATCTCTTCTCTTAATCTTTTGTAGAAAGTTATAAAAGGAAATTTTTAATTTTTAAACTCTCTTTTAAAATCATGATATCCACATAAGAAATAATTTTAATAAAAATCCTTTTTAATATTCTAGTGGCCGGCCACCTAAGCTTGGGACCCAAGCTTTGGCCGGCCACCTACATGACTCATCCACTTGATCTTGGCCGGCCCCATTGGATGGGTAAGAAGGTGGGTATGTGGTGGGTATAAATCTCTATATACTAGAGGCTACGATAGGGACCGAGAGGAGGAATTGGTTTTGGTCTCCTGATGAAATTAAGCATCCCGTGTTCGCCCCGAACACACAACTTAATTTCATCAATAATAATTCATTCCACTAAAGAACTATTATTGAACTACCGTACCAATCCCAAATTACATTTTGGGCTCCTTCTTATTATGAGTGTGTTAGTCTCCCTGTTTAAGATAACAATGTCCACTAATTAAGTAAGTTCGACAACTCACTTAATTAATATCTTGCTCAAAAGTAGTACCACTCAACTTCATCGTCATGTCGGACTAAGTCCACCAGGTTTAACATGACAATTCTTATGAGCTCCTCTTGGGGACATTCTCAACCTAGATTACTAGGACACGGTTTCCTTCTATAATCAACAACACACACTATAAGTGATATCATTTCCCAACTTATCGGGCTTATTGATTTATCGAACTAAATCTCACCCATTGATAAATTAAAGAAATAAATATCAAATATATGTGCTTGTTATTATATTAGGATTAAGAGCACACACTTCCATAATAACTGAGGTCTTTGTTCCTTTATAAAGTCAGTATAAAAGGAACGACCTCAAATGGTCCTACTCAATACACTCTAAGTGTACTAGTGTAATTATATAGTTAAGATAAACTAATACCTAATTACACTATGACCTTCCAATGGTTTGTTCCTTTTCATCTTGGTCGTGAGCTACTGTTTATAATTTATAAGGAACCGATAACATGATCTTCTGTATGTGACACCACACACCATGTTATCTACAATATAAATTAATTGAGCAACTATATTTATCATAAATGTAGACATTTGACCAATGTGATTCTTATTTCTAGATAAATGTTTATACCAAAAGTTAGGCTTTTAGTATACACTCTAACATTGGAACATCCAGTTTATCAAAGTAATCCAGACCTATGGATTTATTGAGTAAACGGATAAGTCTTGTGTATACAAAAAGTGTGATGGAAACGTGGTGGTATTTCTTGTACTACACGTAGATAACATTTTTGGTAGTTGGAAACAATATCAAAGTGTTGTCAGAAGTAAGGGTATGGTTGTCCAAACAATTCGATATGAAGGACTAGGGAGAATGTATATATTCTTGGGATCAAAGTAATAAGGGATCACAAGAAAAGAATATTTTACTTATCCCAAGCTTCATATATCGGAAAAAAAAATCCTTGCTCGTTTTAAGCATGCAGAACTCCAAGAAAGGTCTCTTACCTTTTGGCCTTGCAGTAGCTTTATCTAAAGAGATGTCTTCGAAGACATCAAAGGAGATAGAGAAAATGAAGGCAGATCTTTATGCTTCGGCTATCGGAAGCCTAATGTATGCTATGCACGAGATCAGAAATCTGTTTTGCCAAGGGCATAGTTAGCAGATATCAAAGTAACCCTTGACAAGGACATTGGACTGCAGTAAAGCATATATTGAAGTACCTTAGAGGCACTAGAAATTATATGCTAGCTTACAAGGTAGTTGATTTGGTCCCTGTGGGTTGCACGGATTTTAACTTCCAATCGGATAGGGACAATAGTAAGTTAACCTCGGGGTTTTGTGTTTACTTTAGGAGGTAAAGTCATAACTATGGAATAGTGATAAGCATAGGTATTTTTCTGGACTCCACCATAGAAGCTGAGTATATGGCAAGCCTCTGAGGTAGTCATAAAAGCTGAATGACTTAATAACCTCAAGATAGACTTAGATATGATTTCTGGTTTGTCCAAAGATTATTACAATTTATTGTAATAATAGTGGTGCAGTAGCAAACTCGAAGAAACCATGAGTCTATAAGGCAAGTAAACACAATAGAGCACAAGTACCACCCAATACGAGAAATCGTATAAACGAGGAGAAGTTGTTGCTGCCTAGATTGCATCAGATGATGACCTATAGATTTTTTCACTAAGGCCCTTAAGGCAAGAGCTTTTGATAGGCATGTTGAAGGGTTGGGAATCAGATGTATGGCAGCAGATATAGCAACTTAGTCTTTTAGTATAAGTGGGAGATTGTTAGGATGTATACTAAAAGCCTAGCTTTTGGTATAAACATTTATCTAGAAATAAGAATCACATTAGTCAAATGTCTACATTTATGATAAATGTAGTTGTTCAATTAATTTATATTGTAGATAACATGGTGTGTGGTGTCACACACAGAGGATCATGTTATCAGTACCTTATAAATTATAAACAGTAGCTCACGGCCAAGATGGAAAGAAACAAACCATAGGAAGGTCGTAGTGTAATTAGATATTAGTTTATCTTAACTATATAATTACACTAGTACACTTAGAGTGTATTGAGTAGGACCATTTGAGGTCGTTTCTTTTATACTGACTTTATAAAGGAACAAAGACCTCAGTTATTATGGAAGTGTGTGCTCTTAATCCTAATATAATCACAAGCACATATATTTGATATTTATTTCTTTAATTTATCAATGGGTGAGATTTAGTTCGATAAATCAATAAGCCCGATAAGTTGGGAAATGATATCACTTATAGTGTGTGTTGTTGATTATAGAAGGAAACTGTGTCCTAGTAATCTAGGTTGAGAATGTCCCCAAGAGGAGCTCATAAGAATTGTCGTGTAAACCCTGCATTAGTTCGACTTGATGATGAAGTTGAGTGGTACTACTCTTGATCTAGATATTAATTAAGTGAGTTGTCGAACTTACTTAATTAGTGGACATTTGTTATCTTAAACATGGAGACTAACACACATAATAAGAAGGAGCCCAAAATGTAATTTGGGATCAATGCGTGACAATAGTTCTTTAGTGGAATGATTATTATTGATGAAATTGTGTGTTCGGGGTGAACACGGGATGCTTAATTTCATCAGAGACCAAAACCAATTCCTCCTCTTGGTCCCTATCGTAGCCTCTGTATATAGAGATTTATACCCACCACATACCCCCCTTGGCCAACCAAGCTTGGAACCCAAGCTAGGGCCGGCCAAGACCAAATGGTTGAAGTTGGTGGCCGGCCAAAGCTTGGGTCCCAAGCTTAGGTGGCCCACTAGAATATTAAAAGGGTTTTTATTAAAATTATTTCTTATGTGGATATCATGATTTAAAAGAGAGTTTAAAAATTAAAATTTCCTTTTATAGCTTTCTACAAAAGATTAAGAGAAGAGATTAATCTCTTTCCTTATTTGTAGATTAAAATGATGGTTTTAATTTTTAGTAAAAACTTTCCTTATTTGTAAATCATCCACATGTTTAAAAGAGAGTTTAAAAATTTGAAATCTTTCCTTATTTGTTGATTAAAAGGTGGATTTTAAATTTTAAGAAAACTTTCCTTTTTAAACATGTTCATGATTTAAAAGAGAGTTTAAAAATTAAATATTCTCTTTTATAAGTTTCTACAAAAGATTAAGAAAAGATTTGATATCTTTCCTTATTTGTAGATTGAAAGAGATTTTAATTTTTAGAGATAACTTTCTTTTTATCCACATGTTTAAAAGAAAGATTTTAATTTATAAAATTTCCTTTTTATTAACCACCATGAAGGGGAAAATTATTTGAGAAATTTTTATAAATTTCCGGAAGCAAATTAGGAAGTTTTAATTCTTATGTGAATTAAAATTTCCTTGATTAAGGGATTAAAGGTGGCCGGCCATTATCATGATGAAAAGAAAATTATTTTTAATTAAATAAATTTTCCTTTTCAATGGCAAAAGAATTAAGGAAGTTTTTATTAAATTTTCCTTATTTGCCAAGACCAAGGATTATAAAAGAGGGGGTAGAGGAGGCTTCATGGTAAACAACTCTATTATTTTTCTCCCTCTTTTCTTCCTTGGTGTGGCCGGCCCTTCCTTTTCTCTTCTCTCCATCTTTGTGGCCGAAACCTTCTTTTCTCTTGGAGATCAAGTGGTGGCCGGATCTTAGCTTGGAGAAGAAGGAGAGAAAGCTTGCATCCCTTGGAGCTTGGTTGGTGGAAAAGGATCTTCTTCCTTTGAAAGTATTGCTTGGCCAAAACTTGAAGGAAAGAAGAAGAAGGTGGTTTGGTGGTTCTCGTCTCAGAAGATCGTTGCCCACACAACGTCCGGGATTAGAAGAGGAATGCGGTAGAAGATCAAGAGGTCTTTCTAAAAGGTATAACTAGTATTTTTCCTTTCCGCATCATACTAGTTATTTTTGGAAATAATACCAAATACAAGAGGCATGCGATTCTAGTATTTCAAATTTGTTTTCGATGTTGTGTTTTTTAGTTTTTCTTTTCCTTGTGATTTGATTGTTCTTTTCGGTTGACCTAAAGTTATTTAAGGAAATTAAATATTAACTTTCCTTAAAAGGCTTTGTCTAGCCGGTGGTGGTTGTTCCCATATCCAAGAAGGCCATGTGCCTCGCCACGTCAGTACTGGAAGCCAATTTTGGAAATTAATATTTAATGAAATTAATAACCTAGGTGATTTGGATCAAACGTGTTAAGTTCCGCAGGAGATCCAAGTCAAAACCTAAAAGAACAAATAGATTAAACTTTGGATCAAACGTGTTAAGTTCTGCAGGCGATCCAAGTTTAATTTAAAAGAACACATGGTAGCTAGGAAAAGGTTCAGACCTTTGTACAAAATTTTTGTACAGTGGAACCATTAGGTTTTCCGAGTAGCAACCAACAGCAGATGCACTTAGCAGAAAGTCCAGTGCTACCTTATTATCTCTAGCAGCCATGTCACCACCCCTATAGAAATAGATCTCAGATTTCGGTCTTGAACTCATAGTTGGACAGCTCTCTACTATGACATTAGAGTCTACCTTGCTTGGTGACATCCAGACAGCTCAGGAACAGGATCCTGAAATTCAGAAAATCAAGCAAGGATTAGCAGAACCAGAAAGTGGAGAGTTCAGAGTGTCCGCTAGCGGGGTGTTGTATTTTGGTGACAGATTATGTGTTCCAGAGCAGGAAGAACTCAGAAGGAAGATTTTAGATGAGGCTCACAAGACTCCCTATGCGATGCATCCAGGCTCCACCAAAATGTACCAAGACTTGAAGAAACGTTTTTGGTGGCCTGGGATGAAGAGATACATCGCTCGATATGTCAGCACCTACCTAACCTGTCAGAGGGTTAAGGCGGAACATCAGAGACCAAGAGGAGTTTTGTAGCCTATCCAGATTCCAGAGTGGAAGTGGGAAGACATTTCTATGGATTTTATAGTGGCATTACCCAGAACCACGAATGGTTTTGATACCATCTGGGTAATAGTCGACAGGTTGACTAAATCAGCCCACTTCTTAGCTATCAAGATATCCTACTCCATGGAGCAGCTAGCACAGTTGTATCTCAAGGAGATCGTTAGACTACATGGAGTCCCACGAACCATTATCTCAGACAGGGACAGTAGGTTCACATCACACTTCTGGGAGTGTGTACAGTCAGCTTTGGGCACGAAGTTAAAGTTCAGCACAGCCTTCCATCCTCAGACAGATGGACAGACAGAGCGAGTAAACCAAGTACTCGAAGATATGCTTCGAGCATGTGCCCTAGATTTCAAAGGAAGTTGGTGCAAATATCTGAGTCTAGCAGAATTTGCATACAACAACAGCTATCAGGCCACTATCGGTATGGCACCTTACGAGGCTCTCTATGGGCG